>NC_133406.1:160230000-165230000 GCF_049350105.2 Macaca mulatta
GCTTATAAACAACAGAAATTTATCACTCACAGTAGTGGAGGCTGGGAAATCAAAGATCAAGATGCTAGCAGATTCAATATCTGATGAGGGCACATTTTCTGGTTCATAGATGATGTTTTCTTGCTGTGTCCTCACTTGGGGGGAAGAGAGAGATAGCTTTCTGGGGTCTCTTTTACAAGCATATGAATTCCATTCATGAAGCCTCTGCATAATCGCCACCCAATGACCTCCTACACCTTTTGGGTTAGGTATGCAACACATAAGTTTGGGAGAGAAATACACAAACATTCATTACATAGCAACATCCCAATATGGAAAAAATGTGATTAATAATAAAGAGAAAGAATAAACAATTGAAGCATAACCTAACATGGTCCAGAGATTAGAGTTAGCAGCAATAACTAAAATAGCATCATTAATATATTAAAGAAAGGAAAAATGAAGAAAATAGATGAAGTATATAGAGAATAAAATCTATCAAAATTAATCAGATGGAAATTATGGAATTGAAGTGTTTAATATCTAAAGTCAATAACTCATTGGATTGATTTAACAACAGATGTAGGAAAAAAAATGAACTCAAACACAGATCAATAGAAAACATTCAATGTGAACTACAAAATGAAAAAAAGGAGGATAAAAAAGAGGATGTAAAGTATAAAATATTTGGAGCACAGGGAAATTTAGATTTTGCTAAGTAACCTACTACAACCAAACTTAGTATTTTAAAATAACAGCCATTCATTATTTCTTTACAATTATGTGGGTTGACTGAATGGTTCTTTGAGTCTGGGCAAGCTTGAATGATCTCTCCTGGGCTAGATTTTATGCATCTGAATCTAGGACAGTTTCCCATGTCTGGTATTTGGCAGGCCGTCTGACGGTGGGTAGCCAACTATTGGTTGGAATATCTTGTGTCTTCTCTTCCTGGCCTTTTCTTCTCCAGGAGATTAACTTAGATTTATTTACATGATGATCTCAGGATTCTAAGCATGTGAGAGAGGAAAAATCTCTAATGCTCAAGTGCTTTACAAGCATTTGCTTGGATCAAAATTGTCCAATGCCTGAAGTCATTCAAATAGCCAAGTCCAGATTTAAAGAGAAGAGAAACAGACTTCACTCCTAATAAAAGGAGCAACAAAATCCTTGCAAAAAGTGTGAATGTCCTGCATGAATGTATAGATGACAAAATAAGATGACTATTTTTTCAGCCTACCACAACCTGGAATTAAAATCTTGGAAGGGAAGGAGGAAAAAAATTAGATCAAATGCAATATTTAAAAAGTTAAAAGCTGAAAATTTTATAAAAGTATGAAAATATACCATATCCCTGATTTTAAAAGACCAGAAAACCACAAGCAGAATAATTTTTTAATAGTTAATCAGTTAAACAAACCAAAAGAATTATCTAAGTACATGTTAGTTACACTGTTGAAAAACAGACAGAGATAGTCTTAAAAGTAGCCAGAGAAGTAGGAAACATCACCCTCAAAGAAGCAGTAGTAAGATGATGACTAACTTCTGAAGCAATATTGTGAAAACCATAATATAATGCAGAATAATTTTAAAGTTATTTGAAAATAAGTATCTGTCAGAAGTAGAATAAGTAAGTATTGCTAAAGATGAGGAACAATTAGAACACGTGCATATAAGTGGGTGTGTGTACTGGTAAAATTACTTTGAAGAACTACTTACCAATACATACATAAACCAAGTATGTAACTTTCCTGGGACTCAGCAATTTTACTTTTAATCATATATCCCTCCAAAAACGAGGACATATGACCAACAAAATATATGTACAAGAATGTTCACAACAGCTTTCTTCATCATAGTTACAAATCTGAAACAACTTAAGTATGCATCAAAAATAAGATGGCTAAATATATGATTTTTCATACAATGAAATACCAGGGTTTTTTTGGTTTTTAATATTTATATTTATTAATTTTACCCTATATGCACACAAAACGTGTGGCCCATACACAAGTTATCATTAATCACTTAAGTAATGAATTTTCTCTGCTTTTATACAGGAAAAAGAGGAAGCAGCCTCCCCTTCTTCTTTAAAAAGAGAGAGAATAAACTTTGAACCTTGGAGAAGAAGTGGAAAGGATACTGAGTTATTATTCTAACTTTTTAAAATGTAGTATTTTCTTTTCTTTTGTCTTTTTTTCTTTTGAGATAGGGTCTCACTCTGTTGCCCAGGCTGGAGGACAGTGGGATGATTAAGGCTGACTGTAACCTCTGCCTCCTGGGCTCAAGCGATCCTCCCACCTCAGCCTCCTAAGTAGCTGGGACGACAGGAACATGCCACCACACTTAGCTAATATTTTTGTAGAGACAGGGTTTCCCATTGTTGCCCAGGCTGGTCTCAAACTCCTGAACTCAAGCAATCTACCTGCCTCAGCCTCCCAAAGTGCTAGGTTTACAGGTGTGAGTTACCGTGCTCAGCTTTGGAATATAATGTAAACCTCTCCAAGGGCCAGATGTCTTCAGATTTTAAACCTAAAGCCTTTGCCAAAGTTATGTGCTTCTTTTTCTCTTGATATGTAAACATATACTTTAGGACCTAGGTAAATCTTTCTGAAGTTCTCTATCTAAAAAATTGTAAATTCCCGTCCCAAGGCTTGGTCTCAGCCCAGAATCCTGTTTCCAGGTAAAATTTCTTCAGAAGTCTCCCACTCTAGAAGTACAAACATTTTTTCTGTACACTTCACAACTACACAGCAATATGAAAGAATAAACTACTTCTAAACTCAGTAAAATGAATGAATCTCACAGATATATAATGAGAAAAGAAATAAAAGAGCAAAGAATGTGTACTTTATGATTCTACTTACATGAAATTCAAGAAGAATAAAACTAATTTATGGTGACAAAAGTCAGAAAATTGTAAAATTGTACTCTCTGGAGAGGGAGGTGAATGAGAAAGCACTCATAAAAATTCTGGTGTAGAAAATTTTTAAGATAAATATGTGTGGTGGTTGCTTGGTGTGTTTATAAGTAACATTCAGTGAATTTTACACTCAGAATTTTTGTACTTTATTGTAAGTTATATTTCAATAAAAATATTCCTGAACGGAGTGTTTTAGGTAAAGTAAGAGGTCGTGTCTTCTTGTAGAATGAATCAATATAGTTTTATTTATTTTTGTCCAACAGTGCTTGTTAATCTTAGTAAATTTTTCTTAAAAATGAGAAGTTTGATTTACCAGAGGATGAGGTGGTGAAAGATGTGATAAAGAGTTCTTATTTGTGATGATTACTTTTGATTTAAGTTCATCACATAATTTAGGGTAGGTAAATTAAACAAAGGTAGAAGATGGAGGAAGGCTCTACAAGAAAACTTTTAATAATATTAAGATACATTTTTGAAGATTAGCTCAATCTTCTCAAATACTGAGACGCAGAAAACATTTTACATTTTGAAAAATGAGACCAGTGATACCACAAGCCTTAAATATTAATATTACTTTCTGAAGGATATAGAGCTAGGATGTAGTCTAAGGTACAATAACAATGCCCTTGCATAGAAATGCTAACTGTACCAAGATCTGTAGGACAAAAGTTTGGAAACGGCCTAAACTGTTAAATAAATTATGACACAAACAGAATATGCAGTACTAGGTAGAATAAAAATATCGGAAGACATAGAAAGATTGTTACCAAATGATACATCTAAAAATTATTTGCAGGGTTTCTTAGGCTGAATTTCTTAAAATGAATGCTGAGGAAGAGCTTTGCGTTCAGAGGCTTTAGGGATTCCACACAAAAACAGTGTCTTTAATAAATTGAGGGTGCAGGGCCAGGCAAAGGGGAAAGTTGAACTATATAATACAGTCCAACAGAAGGTTTAGTTTATTCCACAGGACGTTCTTGAACTAGGATGCTCTTCAGAGCTTCTGAATTAAGACAGGAAATTCAGTCTTCTGTACCCCTATGTAGACTAGCTATTGAATAAACGCTGTCCCAGGGAAGGGAGTTGAAACTCGGGCAAAGAAGCTCCCTTCAGGAGGGTAGAGGACCATTAGGAGGGGTATTGCTTGGACTTTGGTGGTAGGTTTGCACAGACCTGCTCACTCTGGAACAAGGGGGACCTCACAATAGCTGGGCTGAATGAATGCCTCAAAATTTTAGAGATATGCATAACATCACTGACTCCGTTACAGTCTACTCATTGGGACACACAGATCTACTTGCATTTGAAAATTTTAGCCTATATAGACACGGATTCTCCAAGATCTTGATTTGTCTCCTTTCCTGGGGAAAAATACAAGGGTGATTAGTGGGACAAACTAGAATCATACCACTGCTGCTGTCCTTGGGGCCAAAACTGATGTTCACCATCTGCCCCCTTACTGTCCCTGCAGCTTTCTCCGTACTTCATATAGCACCTCTGCTCGTCAGTGTGGCTCAGTTCAGGGAGCTACCCAGATTCTTTTCTCTGAGAGTTGAATTTTCTGGTTACCATGCCTTCTCCAACTGTGTGTGCTATCTATTCCAATTTACTACCAAAATCAGGCAAGGGAATTGGCTGAGTTTGTTTATGTTGCTATAACAAAACACCTGAGACTGAGTAACTTATAAATAATAGAAATTTACTTCTCCCATTCTGGAGGCTACAAAGTCCAAGATTAAGGCACTGTCAGTTTTGGTGGCTGGTGAGGGCTGCTCTGTCTTCCCAAGATGGCACCTTTTTTGGCTGCATTCTCTGGAGGGCACAAATGTTGTATCCTCACAAGGCAGAAGAAATGGAAGGGCAAAAGGGACCAATGCTGTGTTCTCCAACCTTTTTATGAAGTGGCTAATCCCCCACATAACTCAGTTGTCTCCATTCAAAGTCTCAGGTACCACACCTTTCCAATCAGGGCTCTATGCTTGGGAATAGGAAGACTTGACAAGGTTGATAATTCAATTCATTGGAGCATTTTTAATAAGTCTTGTGCCTAATCCTTACTCTTTTCTGTCCTCCAGATTTATATGCTCTCTTTGTATGCTGCTAAGGGAGCCTCTGGTTTTCACACACTGGTTAAATGGATTATTGATCCTCAGCCTTGCATTGTTTCTTTTTCTAGTGTTTTAATAGCACCCACGAACAGTCATCCAATTTCATAGTCCTTATTATTACTCCTTCCTCTATACTTTTCAAATGCTTGAGTTGATGTACCAGTCAATGCATTCTCTTAAACCAGTATTTTATTCCAGTTTATAACCAGTGAATGTTTTTTTTTTTTTTTAATTTATTTATTATTATTATACTTTAAGTTGTAGGGTACATGTGCATAACATGCAGGTTTGTTACATATATATACTTGTGCCATGTTGGTGTGCTGCACCCATCAACTCGTCATTTACATCAGGTATAACTCCCAATGCAATCCCTCCTCCCTCCCCCCTCCCCATGATAGGCCCCTGTGTGTGATGTTCCCCTTCCTGAGTCCAAGTGATCTCATTGTTCAGTTCCCACCTATGAGTGAGAACATGCGGTGTTTGGTTTTCTGTTCTTGTGATAGTTTGCTAAGAATGATGGTTTCCAGCTGCATCCATGTCCCTACAAAGGACATAAACTCATCCTTTTTTATGGCTGCATAGTATTCCATGGTGTATATGTGCCACATTTTCTTAATCCAATCTGTCACTGATGGACATTTGGGTTGATTCCAAGTCTTTGCTATTGTGAATAGTGCTGCAATAAACATACGTGTGCATGTGTCTTTATAGCAGCATAATTTATAATCCTTTGGGTATATACCCAGTAATGGGATGGCTGGGTCATATGGTACATCTAGTTCTAGATCCTTGAGGAATCGCCATACTGTTTTCCATAATGGTTGAACTAGTTTACAATCCCACCAACAGTGTAAAAGTGTTCCTATTTCTCCACATCCTCTCCAGCACCTGTTGTTTCCTGACTTTTGAATGATCGCCATTCTAACTGGTGTGAGATGGTATCTCATTGTGGTTTTGATTTGCATTTCTCTGATGGCCAGTGATGATGAGCATTTATTCATGTGTCTGTTGGCTGTATGAATGTCTTCTTTTGAGAAATGTCTGTTCATATCCTTTGCACACTTTTTGATGGGGTTGTTTGTAATACCACACATCTACAGCCATCTGATCTTTGACAAACCTCAGAGAAACAAGAAATGGGGAAAGGATTCCCTATTTAATAAATGGTGCTGGGAAAATTGGCTAGCCGCAAGTAGAAAGCTGAAACTGGATCCTTTCCTTACTCCTTATACGAAAATTAATTCAAGATGGATTAGAGACTTAAATGTTAGACCTAATACCATAAAAATCCTAGAGGAAAACCTAGGTAGTACCATTCAGGACATAGGCATGGGCAAAGACTTCATGTCTAAAACACCAAAAGCAACAGCAGCAAAAGCCAAAATTGACAAATGGGATCTCATTAAACTAAAGAGCTTCTGCACAGCAAAAGAAACTACCATCAGAGTGAACAGGCAACCTACAGAATGGGAGAAAATTTTTGCAATCTACTCATCTGACAAAGGGCTAATATCCAGAACCTACAAAGAACTCAAACAAATTTACAAGAAAAAAAACAGTGAATGTTTTAACAATTGCTCTACTACAACATGACATGGGCTAAGTACTTCATCTATTATCCACCTCCCACCAATAATAAGATCTTCACTGATGGCCAAGTAATTAGTAATCCAACTTCAAAATTCCATTTTCAAATCTGTTTCCTAAAATTATTCCTGGCTTGTAAAACATTTAAATGGCAAATACAAATACGTAGTATTGCTAATTTAATAGAATTTACTTTAATAGCATGAAAACCTCTGGGTATACAAACATAAGCAAACGCAGCTTTTGTCCTCAAGTCACTTGTAAGTTATGAGGTTTGATAGACAAATGAACAATTGTAAGTCAGAATGATAATCACTTTAGCATAAACAAGAATATTATTATTGTTATTATTAGAAGCTACTGTTCCTAAAAGCTACTGTTCAGATAAACTGAGCCTCTGAGTGAAAATCTGTATTACCTGACTCCTTGAAAAAAGAGTCACATTGAATAATAATGTGAAAAACAACTGGAAGTGGCAACATACTATATACTGTAACACTGGTCTTTCGTGCTTCCCTATTTATGGTAAAATAGATAAGAAAAAATTGAAGCTAACCAATACTTGGAAAGCTCTCCACTTCAGGATATCCACTGATCAGAAAAATACTAATGTATTGCTACTCCATTTGAAGGAATGTCAACCAACTGCTAATTTTTATCCTTCCTTAAACTAGGCACTAACTGGTAGAAGAAAAAGTCGGATGAAACAAGCCAAATAGGGATTTTCTTAAATTGACATCTAGGAAACCACACTGCTAACTTACATAAGTTCCAGGTGTAGAAGCAATTCTCTTGTATAGGATTTAACAGCAGTAAATCTACTAGCTTTTGATCTTTGAAGAGTCAGTTCAACATCTTAAGGAAGGTAACGAGCTTTGCGTCTACTCCTCAATTGGAAGGAGTATGGTTGATCTAAGGAAAAAAGGTTGTTATTCTCTGAGCTCATTTACAAAATGCTTTCACACAGTATGTATCTTCTAAAGGAGTTGTTAAACATGCAAATACTATAAAAGACAATATAGTCCCACTTTCCAGCACCCCAAGGGTGGCCCAGTTAGTGCAGTGGACACATACTGTGTAGATATTTCAGCCCTGTTCTTCAGACTGCTTAGTTAATTTTGCTTGTCATTTTTTAGTTCCCAGGAAGCTCTTGGAATTGGTAAATTGCATGTTTATTACTTTAAAAAAAACAGATAAAATGAAGATATAATTGAAAGGGTTTTTTTGTTTGTTTTCTTTTTTGGCTTTGATTTTGAGTAACAAATCTAATTTTCAACATGTAAACTTATCATTATATATTGTGTATGGGTTCATAAGTTTAAGTTTTAAAATTATAATTTTGCACAGCACAAGCTTTCAGTTACAAAGAATGTTTTACTATATTTTTTAGGCATTCCTTTGTTTTGATGTTATCACAAAATCTCATTTCTCTGCTGTTTCCCGTTGCAGTATGGTAAACTACTTCATTTTGGTGATTACTTTTTCTTTCTTGTAACTGATTACAAGCCAAATTATAAAATGCTGGAAGCCTCCAGGCTTAAACCAGTTTTCAACTTTAAATCATGAAAAGCCTGTAGTAAGGATTTAATGAATTTCCTATTCTTTTCTTTATATTCTATACTAGAAGTTGAGGCCTGTAGCAGTTCTTGTTTGTCAGGTGAATTTAATACCAGGCTTGAGATTAAGACATAAGATTTCTAACTGAGATTCATTTATGAACCCCAAGTATTGCTGTGGAGCTTCTCAGACCTAAAATGTAAAAACAAAACAAAAACAAGACAGAGCAACAACAAAAAACTAGTAGCATATTACTCTTGTAAATGTGAAAAAAAGGCTATAATTATTTCACTAATAAAAAAGAGATGCAACATATAAATGTATGACTGTATTGACATTTTTATGTTTTTTTCTTTAGATATAATCAAAGTGACAATCATGCATCAACAGGCGATAGCATCATTACAAAGAGGTTTCTTTTTTTTTTTTTTTTTTTTTTTTAACTTGGGCTATTGTGGACACCATAACATAGTGGTTAAGAAGAATCTTAGGAGTCATACCATCTGGGTTCACATCCAAGGTTTTCCATTTGTAATCTCTGTGTTCTTGAGCTAATTATCTTCTCTAAATCTTAGATTCATATTTGTAAAATAGGAGATATGAGAAATTATTAATAACAATCATTACACTGATCTCACAGAGTTGCTGCTACATTTAAATGAGCTCATGTACTAAAGCATTTACCAAATGATTTGCACTTAATTTTAGTTAAAAACAAAAAAAAGTCTTGGAAGATCTGTAGATTGCAAAAATGGCTGTTTTTCTTCTCTATACCCTACCTTTCCCATGTAACTTTACATTTCCACTCTGACTGTGGCCATATGACTGGTTTTGGCCAATTGATGCTGGCTATTGTGATGTATTAAAATGCTTGAGAAGCCTTGTGCAATTGGGTTCTCTCCCTCTTGTGTTTCTGACTTCATCAAATGAACATACCTGGACTAGTCTGATGAAGGAAAAAGAAAGACAAAGAGCAGAGCTCAATTGCTCCAGTTGATGTCATTGTAGATAACTGTTAGCAGCTTTCAGACATGTGAATAAACTGGGTCAAGATCAGCAGAGCTACCTATTTAATACCCACCAATAAATACTCTTTGTTGTAGTCCACCACTGAATGTTTTGAGTTTTGATTTTCTGTTTGTTTATTTTGTTTTGTTTTCTTTTCGGACATCCCTCTTCTGGGATACAGGTTTATCATATTTGTCATTATATTAGGATCTAAACCAAACATCTCCTTAATAAAAGAGTAAGTTTTAGCTATGAAGGTAATACTCTTGTTGATTGCTTAGACTGTGTTCACATATTTCTTCAATGGAATTCAGTCTGAGTTTAACTATTGAAAGTGCATGATAAACTGCTTATACTTATGTTTGCAGTTAGCACACTCATAAGGATGTAAGCACATAAAAATTGCATTATATTATATAGCACAATAATAGGTTAGTGTGCCTTCAACTATAATTCCATTTTCTCAAAAAATAGATATAGATCTGTATAAAGAAGGGAGTAGTTTGGAGTTTACAAATCATTTGTATTTCTAGTGTTTCATTATTTTTGAATTTTTATACCAGCACAAATGCCAACCAATTCAATATAATCCAAAAATTTATTAGCAAATATATAAACACCAAGATGAACTTTTTTTTTTTTTTTTTAAATTTTTGCAATGAAGTTTTACTCTGTCACCCAGGCTAGAGTGCAATGGCGCCATCTCTGCTCACTGCAACCCCCTGCCTCCTAGGTTCAAGCGATTCTCCTGCTTTAGTCCCTCAAGTAGCTGGGATTGCAGGTGTGCACCACCAGTAGAGACGGGGTTTCACCATGTTGGCCAGGCTGGTCTTGAACTCCTGACCTCAAGTGATCCATCCGCTTTGGCCTCTCACAGTTCTGGGATTACAATTGTGAGCCACTGTGCCCAGCCAAGATGAACAATGATTATAAAAAATTCACTGTATCCCCAAGGGATGATTTAAAATATTTGTAGTTCACTTTTTTTTAATAAATAACTTATTATGAAAAAGGGAGAAAAACACAAATGAATACTAAGATCAGTTTTTGGATGGCTGAATAAGAAGTTATTGTAGAATATGCAACAAAGGTGGGTGGGTATATGGATCTGGAGCTAAGGAGAGATAATTGATTTAACAATGCAGCTATAATGTTTAATATAGATCTTAAGGTGAAGGAAATTGTGGAATATAATTAAAAATAATAAAATGTAGAACTCTAAAACACAACAATTCTTAAGAAGCAAAATGAGAAAGAAAAGGCAAGCAATGAAACTGAAGCTTAATAATCCAAGAAGTAGAAGAATGATAGAGACAAAGTTGGAAGAGATTGTTAAAACAATTGTTATAACCATAACTTGGCACACTGTACAGCAAGTTAAGCTAAAATTAGGAATAAGAAGTGACCACTGTGTTTAGTAATTAGGGTAGTGACTTCAGTAATATCAGGTTTGATGTGAAAAATATGGATTTGTCTGAAAGCAGGATGAAGCAATACACAGGGCAAAAGCAAATGAAGACTATAGTAATCATGCATATAAATAAATGTAGTAACACAGGCAAGAGCTAGAGCATAATGGTATTAGGGAAGGATTTTGTTTGTTGGTTTAGCCTGAAAGATGGTTAATCGGCTTTCTATGATTTAGAGAACAATTAGTGGAGGGGTATCATTGCAGACAGAGAGAAAAATAGAATTAATTGATAGCAAGATTTTTCCTCAAGAGATGTGATGTGATGAAACTAGATAATACTCAGGAAAAAGATTTTAATAGGAACCCAAGACAGGACGACAAATCACTCTACTTCCTTTATAAAAAGTAAAGAGATAAAATTGTAAAGATGAATAAAGATTGAGAGAGATATAAGCAGTAGGATAATAATTCATAGAAATTAATGTCTAATAGGCAGAATTTATCTAGGGAGCATGACATAAAGTCATCAGGAGAGAGAGACAGACAAGGAGAGAGGAAAGAGAGAGATAAACAGAATGAAAGAAGAGAGAAGAACGAGGTAGAGATAGGGAAAAAGGAGAGAGAGACTGGAAATAGAATGTAGAGAATAGTGGTAAAGGTCTGGGAACTGGTCTTAGGGGAGGAAGAGTTGCTGAATACCTGTGATGTCTCATTTACGTTTGAAGAATGAATATTTAGGGCAAAATACACAAGCTCATATAAACATGCCATATTCCTTAATGAAATAATTATCTTCCCCATTATTAGTATTATGATTTCAACCATGAAAATGAGAATCTGAAAGTTTTTGTTTGATTGTTTTCTAGATATTTTATTATAAGATAATATAAAAGTAGTTTAGCCATCATAAATGAGTCACAAAACATAATCAGATAAAGAGAAAATAAGCAGCTGTTATATACTCATAATTAAGGGCCACATTTATCATAATAAGAAAGACATTTCTGGACAGACTTTTTGAATGTGATATGTATCTATATACATAACTGTACTTTTGAAGGCAATTTGAATCTATGAATAAATATTTTCCCAACTAGAATGATAAAAATTTTACTTATAGCATATAATTTGTTAGGCATTGTAAAGCACGGGAATTTGAATTAAAAATGATATGCACAGCATATACTAAAAGACATATATTACAGTTCTTATTTAAGGATAATAAGGAACTATGAAAGTCTGGCTAAGTGCCAAATAAATATAAATAAAAATCCTTTAAGTAATGAGGGGCCAACACAGAATACAAAAACATTTGCTTAAACAAAATGGAAAACATCCTTGTATTTGGCAACATAAACTAAACTACCCTAATCATAGCACAAAATATTTTCATTTTAACTCATACTAACACAATAGTGAAAGCATTCTGAATGGCTATGTTTATAAAAATCGATGCATTTTTGAACTTACTGCATAAATGATGCCACGGTTTTCCTCCCATCTAATGTGTTCATTAGTTCAGTTTCCATTTTTTTATCCAGAATTATAAAACTTCAACTAATCACAAAAAAGCATAACCATCCATCTAAATGACGTTCTTAATTATTTTTGTTTATATAGAGAGATTCTGGGTGGTATGTTGGCTGATCCTATTGCTTTGTAAATGGTAGAATTATTTTATTAATTTGCAGCATTCAAATGACTATTCAAATGACTTGCACTATTCAAATGACTTAATTGGTTTCCAAGGAACAGCTTTCTTTAAAGACTTATAGGGAGAAAACAAACTGATGAACAATGAAGGTCCAAGCTTTAAAGTCAATTATTTTATCAAATGCATTATTAAATCATTCAAACAAAATGCAGTTTTGCTCCAGAGAGAGACATGGAAGAAAAAAATGTTCCTATCATAATCTTTGTTCATATGCGCGTGTTGGGATTCATGAGATAAAGCATTACCGTGTGCAAAGAAGAGAAGAAAAACAAATCTTGGTTGAAAAGAAAGAAGTGTTTCCCAAAGCAACAAATACAAAGAAAAGAACAGGTGGTGAAACGGAGTAGGGGTTGGCGGAACATTTGTTAGCAGAGACAATTCTGTAACTCACTTCACTACTTGAGTGTGGTCTGTAAAAGGGACCCTGAAAAGTTTTGTCATGCAGAGTTGTGACGTGGTTACTGAGAATGAGCCGGAGGCTGGGACTTACAAGTACTCAGTGTACTTGTGAGGGAATAAGTATCTCAAGGAACTCACTTCAATAGGCCCAGAGACCAAAGTAGGCAGGGCTTCAGAAGCTACTTTCTTGTGTTCATTTGATGCTTCAGTCAGGCAGCCACTTATTAGGCAGCCGCTGAGTTCAGAACACAGCGATAGAGAATAGCTGTTAATGTGACCATGCGGGGTTTGGCCCCACTGCCACTCATCCCTGTGACCATAACCTCAATCAGAGATATAGCTGCGATCCCCATCGCATGTATGATCATAGGATGACTCCTGGCAAATTGGATGGAAAGGGAAAAAAAAGAAAGGTTTTTCTTTTGCATTCAATTTTCTATGGTTATAGAGACCCAATCATTGTATCTTTTATGATTTGTTGAAAGGATTCAAGGTACAAGGGCTATTGTGGCAGATGTCATACAGTATTCATAAGGCATCATATAGGGAAATAGAGAGAGAGGCCCAACAGTCCAACCAGCTTGCTTGATCTCTCTACCCCCCATCACTTTCGATATGTCGAGTGTCTCTGTCCTGGTGTCTCTTCCTCGTGAGAAAACACAAAAGGCAATGAATAACCCATTATCCACATAATAAATTTTAGACTCAGTTTTTGTCTGTGAAAATGAATAGCTATCTTTGGAGCCAATTTTAGAAGTCATAAGTTCCAGGCCCTGTTGTCACTTACTATCTGAACTTGGACAAGTCATTTAACCTCTCTGAGCTCAAGGTGCCACATCTGTGAAATTGAAATAATAATAGCTAACTCACAGGGTGCTGGGGGTCAAATGCTATACTGTAAGTGAGTAGGTTTGGGAAGCTGTAAAGCATAGTACAGTTTAAAGTATTACTAGCCATAGTTTCTCTTATCTGGCACACCAGGTAAGTAAAATTGGAATTATTTCCATATGCTCCTTTTAATGAGTCAAAATGAAGTTTATCCATGGAAAAGATTATCCTTAAGTGCCCAGGACTGTAGATGGATAACTATCTTCATGACTTAAATGGTTCCATCTCAATCTTTAAATAAATAAAATACCCATAGAGAGAGAGATTATTGACTACAGTGTCTAACGGGCTTTATTCATTTCAAAGAAGAGAATCTTGTTAGCTGTAAAGCAAGGTGTTAAGGACTAGATAGCAATATCACTTTTTTTCTAACCTAAGTTTCATATTGATATTTGAGGTCAGTTAGGCAGATTCATCTGAGACCTTTGACAATAATTATTTGCAACATGGGCACAAACATTTAACAAGAAAATATTCACAGACATTTCACTCCCACCACCAAGATTCTTCAGACTTTAAAGACAAATCTGTCTTTGCCTGAAGAGATTCTTCTCTCCTACTCTCAATAAAGAATTCTGGCCGGGCGCAATGGCTCACGCCTGTAATCTCAGCACATTGGGAGGCCAAGGCGGGCAGATCACGAGGTCAAGAGATCGAAACCATCCTGACCAATATGATGAAACCTTGTCTCTACTAAAAATACAAAAATTAGCTGGCTGTGGGGGCACACGTCTGTAGTCCCAGCCAATCGGGAGGCTGCGGCAGGAAAATCGCTTGAACCCGGGAGGCAGAGGTTGCACTGAGCCGATATCATGCCACTGCACTCCAGCATGTCATGGCAACAGAGCAAGACTGTGTCTCAAAAAAAAAAAAAAAAAAAAAAAAAAAGAATTCTGCCATTGCCAGGTCAATTCCTGGAAGTTTGACATAGAAAATTGAATCATGAGGGGAGAGAGTGAAAGGTGAGGGGAAAGAGAGAGAGGGATGAAGAAGTAAGAGGAAGAGAAGATAAAAAGAGAGGAGAGGTGAGAAGAGAAGGAGAATTGGAAAGGCAGGAATGGGTAACCTTTATCTCAAGATTAGCTTGTTGGAAAAATAAATAATAGACATAAAAGGAAAGAGAAAAGGGCTAGAAGACACATTAAAAATTACTCAGCTTCTACAATAATTTGAATTGGTTGCTGAGGATGAGGAGGAACGAAAAGTTAAAGATAAGTAACTGTCACCAATTTATACTATATAGAAAGAGTAAGAAATAGGAATAGAGGATCTACGGTATATAAGGCTGTACCTTGTGGAGCAGAGGTTCAATTTAAATTGCATCTATTCATTTATATTTCCTGGGCTATACAGCACAAGGATATTATATAATCCCAAATATATTCGGTTGATATTTTAATCTTTTCAATAAGGCCATTTAAACTCTTACAGCAGAAAATCTATCTGAGGATGTTCCTTCACTATTTAAATTAGTTGAAATCAGTCAAATTTATACTTCAAAGCAAATATGTCTCATACAGGCATGTTTCACAGGAATTTACGTTCTTATATGCTTTGCTTCCTCACTATGGTGATCTCATACTGAAACAGCAACAACAACAACAAAAAAACAAGAAACCAAAATGCTTCATCAAAATTAACAGACAGTAAAAGTATGTTCTATTTTATTTAAAATATATTTACCTAAAATGGACTATTTCATTTAAAATATCTGTTTTTTAGTATTTTATTATATTCTGTTAATTAATCTCTCTCTGTAAAGATCAATGTCTTGTT
The DNA here is from genome assembly GCF_049350105.2 of Macaca mulatta. Taxonomy (NCBI): domain Eukaryota; kingdom Metazoa; phylum Chordata; class Mammalia; order Primates; family Cercopithecidae; genus Macaca; species Macaca mulatta. Next base: position 160,245,351 of record NC_133406.1, read on the forward strand.
ACATTGCATTAAAAAATTAGCTTGTTAGTCTGGGCAAGTGACAACACTTTGAGATTTTTGTTTCAAACGTAATAATATCCAACATTTATTTAGCACTTACTGTATGTCAAGTACCATCCATCCAATATTTTGAAATCATTTTGTTGATCACTAATGATCTCTTATTTAATTGAAACTATGGTTTAGCCACAGGAAATTGGTAAAGACAAAAACATTTTTAAGCTGAAAAGTAAAGTACTGTGTTATAGTTAAGATGGTCCTCAGACATAATTGCTTCTCTTTATTTTCCAAGTAATTTGAAAGATATTTCATTAGTCATACTGTAAGAGCAACCAATAGAATTATTTTTTAGCTCTGAAAAACGGGTGTGTCTGAAATGCCAATATTTTGTTGATGCTGCCACTAATTCAAACCCCAGTATTTAATTAAATCTGAGAAAAAAATCTGTTGTTTATTCACTGCTAGGGACCACATGTAAAAATGACCAATAATAGCAATACTGTTGGAAAAGTATGTTTCTGATTATGATGACTCATGTTTCTTGGGAGAGTAAGTGGATGGATCATAGAGAGGTAAAGAGCAGATGGCATTTTCTAGTCAATATTAAATGCTTTACACCTTGGTGGAAAATGAATATTATTTTATTGTAAATATGCCATGCCTGGAGAAATTAAAAATCGACTGAGAACTATATTTTCATGCTAGAACTCTGTGTAGGCTATCTCTCTATAAGATAAAAGAGTATCATACAGGCAATTTGGCCTAAGAAACTAAAAATATTGATCCTCTCAAAACATTGATACTAGGGAAGTTTAGAAGGCAAATTTAACCTTAACTCAAATAAACTTTCTTTTGGAAGAGTGACTTGATTTTTATTGACTTATACCTTACTCACTTTCATTGCTTCTAAACAGTTTCCATCTCAACAGGTTATTAATACTGCCAACACTGTTTTACTTGAAAGAAAACTGGTGTGAAAATGTTGTAAAGTGAATACTATGCAGTTAACTGTCACAGAAAGCTACTGTAAGTGAAAGAAGTTATTTGGAATATTGTTCTTCTATTTTCTGGGACATACAGGACTTTATTGTTCTGCTAGTATTAAGCATTTCTTTCTATTCTTCATCACAAGAAGGCTTTTTTGGTTTATGTGGTCAGAGGGAAATGACCTGACTATTGCAACAAATGTGGACTAGAACTAGTAAAAGTGGAAAGCATGGTTCGTATTAAGAACAAAACACTATAAATTCCATTCATGTGTGTTATCTAAAACAAAGAATTTTATAAGCTGCAAAAATCAGGATCTGAGTATAAAAGTATGACTTAGTAATATGAGGAGCCTTTGAACTGGATTTCCTTTATCACTGGTTTGAATACTTGCCCTTTGAGCCCACTTTTGAGATCTCTGATGGTATGTGAATGACTGTACAACTCTTCATGACAAAAATGTGCTTTTTCTAGGAGGATTGATGCTTTTTTTCCTTATTTTATACTGTTCAGATGTTATCAGTAGAATTACTTAATGGCTATTGTATGAAAAGATAACTTTAAAATGCTTTGGTTGGCATTACATTTGCAGTAAGCTTTAATTAGGAAATTATATCAAGAATGTGTGGGTGAGAAGGCATTTTCTCCCTCTGGTTTTGAACTTACGTTCTTCGCATCCCTAGGGAAATCAAGCTTATCTGTTTGTTCCTTTGTTTCTAAGATGTTGAATCTCACTTTCTTCTTCTTTTTTTTTAAGTACATATATGTGCAGTTTATTTATTTATTTTACTTTAAGTTCTGGGATACATGTGCAGAACGAGCAGACTTGTTACACAGGTATACGTGTGCCATGGAGGTTTGCTGCAGCTATTGACCCATCCTCTAAGTTTCCTCCCCTCAGCCCCCAAGCCCGTAACAGGCACTGATGTATGTTGTTCCCCTCTCTGTGTCCACGTATTCTTACTGTTCAACTCCCACTTATGAGTGAAAATATGTAGTGTTTGGTTTTCTGGTCCTGTGTTAATTTGCTGAGAATGATGGTTTCCAGCTTCATCCATGTCCCTGCAAAGGACATGATCTCATTCATTTTTATGGCTGCATAGTATTCCATAGTGTGTCATTGATGGACATTTGGGTTGGTTCCACGATTTTGCTATTGTAAATAGTGCTGTAATAAACACACGTGTGCATGTGTCTTTATAGTGGAATGATTTACATCCCTTTGGGTATATACCCGGTAATGGAATTGCTGGTCAAATGGTATTTCTGGTTCTAGATCCTTGGGGAATCACCACACTGTCTTCCACAATGGTTGAACTAATTTACACTCCCACCAACAGTGTAAAAGCGTTCCTATTTCTCCACAGCCTCACCAGCATCTGTTTTTTCCTGACTTGAACTGGTACCAAAACAGACGTATAGACCAATGGAACAGAAAAGAGACCATAAAAATAACACCACACATCTACAACCGTCTGATCTTTGACAAATCTGACAAAAACAAGCAATGGGGAAAGGATCTCCTATTCAATCAGTGGTGCTGGGGAAACTGGCTAGCCATATGCGGAAAACAGAAACTGAACTCCTTCCTTTTACCACAGACAAAAATTAACTCAAGATGGATTAAAGACTTAAATGTAAAACCCAAAACCATAAAAACCCTGGAAGAAAACCTGGGCAATACCATTCAAGATACAAGCATAGGCAAAGACTTCATGATGAAAATGACAAAAACAATTGCAACAAAAGCCAAAATTGACAAATGGAATCTGATTACACTAAAGAGATTCTGCACAGCAAAAGAAACTATATCATCAGAGTGAACAGGCAACCTACAGGATGGAAGAAAATTTTTGCAATCTACCCGTCTGACAAAGGTCTACTATCCAGAATCTACAAAGAATGGAAACAAATTTACAAGAAAAAAACAAATGACCCCATCCAAAAGTGGGCAAAGGATATGAACTGACACTTCTCAAAAGAAGACATTTATGCAGCCAACAAGCATACGATAAAAAGCTCACCCTCACTGATCATTAGAGAAATGTAAATCAAAACCACAATGAGATACCATCTCACGATAGTCAGAATGGCGATTACCTTTTTTTTTCTCTTTTCTCTGCCTTTAAACCTTCTCACCTTCATAAAGCTCTTCCATCGTTCCCTTCTTATTTCTTGCCTTTTTATCTGATACCTCCTGACACAATATTTTTGCTGTCCGTCACTTAATCTGTCTTGTAGTGTGCAATTTGAAAATACATACATGAAGTTCATTAGTATTGCTTTTCCCCATCCAAAAGCCCTCTCTCAATCACTGAAATTTGGAATCTTGAAATTTTGACCAAACTGTTGGTTATGCTCTCTTTCCTTAAAAGGTTTTTATTTAATTGTATCTATGACATTAAATTTTTCAGGTTTTACAAATTTCCTTATTCTATCTCTGTTGAAAGCAAATAATTCTCTATATGTTTTTCACAATGTATTCTTAAGAAGTATTCACTGTTATCTCTAGACTTGGCCTTTCTTCTATGTAATTATTTGCCAAGTTTTAATTACTCACTGGGCATTTATACTTTAGTGTTTTTCTGTCACTTCAAACTGAATGCTCTAGAAAAACACTAACAGGATTTCTTGTCAACCTAGTTCCTGTTTCTCATTTTGCTATTTCTCTTTTCATCTCAGCATTATCTTTGATGTCTTACTTATGCCCACATACCAATACAGCCATGTCTTGTCTATGCCATTTTTTTTTAAACTTCCATTTATCTTTTCTCAATGTTCCCATTACCTCAACTCTAATTCAGTAATTTATCAGGCCTGCTTCAACCACATAAGATAAGCTATGTAAAGAAACTCTGTCATATAACAGCTTTAAAGTGAAATGCAAATTACTCTTGCTAGTCTTACTGTCACTACTATTTTACTACTACTATCACCACCATAAATTTCTAACTTGTTTCCTTGCTTTAAGTCTTTCTGTTTAAATACATTCTACATTTAACCACCTATTAATTTCTTAAAGATTTTCAGAATACAGACAAATCCCAATTTTAAATTTTAATGTCGCTCCATTTTTACTAGATTAAAATTTCAAAAATTTATATTTAAGACCCCCTAGTAAGACACCAATCTGCTTTCCTTAAACATGCTTTTCCTGAAAAGATTCCTGTCTATGCATCTTACCTCAAATACACCATCCATGTTCAAATTTGTTATATAATTCTGTTTATGTCATTCCCTATGGCTTTACTCTTCCATGCATGTTTCCAAAATCTTTCACTACCCACATAAAGTCCCGCCTCTTTGGTGCTTACTGTCTAAAGTAAGCAGTTGATACTTACCATATACAACATTGTATTATTGTTTCCCATGAGTATGTTTAAAATATCACCTTGATTTTAAGCCCCTTGAAGCAAATAAAGATTTTAAAAATTATTTTATGTCCTTGGGCAGTTGGCTTTCTAAACATATTATTTCACATTTAATTAATGAATTATTTTTAAGTACAAGTTCTCTACTTTGTGGTATAATAGAAAAAATAACTGTCATGGCATTTACACATTCATTTAAAAACTATAAAACACTTATTCTTTTAAAATTTATACCTAAAATTTATTCTATTAACAGATAGTGCAAGAATATTACTACCAAAATTATTTTATCTTACATGGTAGAAATATTATTCTGCAAATGAATTTCCTTTCTATAATTAGAAAAGTTTCATGAGAAGGAGGTGAAATGCAATCCATGGCTTGCCGAAAGAATGAAATAATCAGAATTTTTAAAACTTGTCATGATTTTTTTACTTACCTGGACTAAAAGATAGAAAGGAACTAAAATAATTTGAGCCAACTGACTATGACACGTGAGTTAATTACTATTGGAGGTTTGTATAATCTCGTAATGCTAGTCAGCTCTCTTGCAAAGGCATGACATTGACTAGGCAGGGGGAAGTGGGTGGAAGAGGGCAAATCCATTTCCATTATTAGAGAAATAGCTTAAAACACTGACTCCAATGAGGGAGGCTCACTAATATCATTTGAGGATATGAGGGACAAAATAATAATTTTTGTTATTGAGATTATTTATAACAAAAGTATGCAATTCTTGAAAGCACCACCTTTCCTCAGAAACACAATCTGTACAACATTGTGGGAAACATCCTAATTCATTTCTAGTACTTTCCTCAAAATAAAATTTAACAGTGGCTACATTTTTGCTTTAAATGAGAAGTTAATGCTAATTAATCATATGTGTGCTATACTATTACCAATGGTCAATTTATATTAACTTTTTAAATTCCTGCAATAATCCTATAAAGTAGAATTATTATAACTCTAGTAAAAATTAATGGATTGAATTTTGTATCATTTTCCTAACTGATAGCACCTTAAATAAAACATTTCAGATGCTCTTCATATTTGCTGTTATAATTTGTATCCTGAAAAGTCACTGCAGAATACAACACAACCAAAGAGAAACAAAACAAAACAAAACCTTGTCCCTGAAAGGAGGAATGCAAAAGATTCTTGTAAATAATTCAGCCTTGAATGAATCAAGTCTTTCTGGTGCTTGGCAGGGTATAGAAAACATTCATCTTTGGAAATAAGAAGAGGGCAGACAGTCTCAAGGGTAGATTGAACATAGAATCTTTTGCAAATCAGCACTACAAAGTTCCCCTGTAGAGAACATATGGGTCATTGAAGAAACAAGCTGTTTACATTTTCCACATTTTAGAATTTTTCTACTTTCCTATTTTCCCAAATTGAAAGCTATAGATGTATAAAAACATACAAAAAATGTATATAGAGGTGAAAAGGTGGAAGTGGGGAAATGAAAATGTCTAGAAAGAATTGCACTTTTTAAATTTGAAATAATAGATACTTACAATAATCTTCTGGCTTGTAATTTTTACTTAAAATTATACAAATGTGAAAAAACTGTATTGCATGGAATGATAGATTCTTATTTCATAGTGATTATTGATCTGAACACACTATATGTACTGGCGAATTTTTAGATAAATAAAGGACATATGCTACCCTTTCATATGTATCATTAGTTTGTTTTCATACAATTTTAGTTTGAAAACAATAAAATAATAGCCTTTGAGTTTCCTAATATCCTGTGTACCCTAAGATTGCAAAGTATTGTAATAAATATAATTTTCAAGTATACAAAAGGGCATACTAGAAGAATATCAAGTATACTTTTATTTCAGGGCTGAACCATCAAATATGTTAGCCACTAACTACCTGTGGCTATATAGATTAATATTTTAATAAAATTAAAAATAAACATTCTATTACTTAATTGCACTACCCACATTTAAGTGCTCAATAGTCACAAGTGGCTAATGGCTACTGCATTGGATAGCACAGATATCTGACATTTTCATAATCACAGAAAGTTACTATTAGACAGTGATATTCCAGAATTATGTTCTTACAATTGTAAAACTTACAGTTTATTGTAATGCAAAGTTATTTTCATGAGTGAATACTCAATATTTACATATCATATGCAAATAAAATCAATGTGAATATTTGTTTAAAATATAATAAATCAATTTATCAGAACATTCATCATAAGCTAATTATTTAATCTTAATTTTAAAAGATATTGTTTATATTAATACAAAGTCTTACTTTTCTGTATCTTGATATCTTAAATTTATACATCTAATTCCTTCTGTTCATGCAGTATCACAAAACACATAAGCATTATTTAATATTATATTCAGTATTTAAAATATAATTACTCAGTTTTATACTACAGACCCAGAATAAATATTTTTGTAATATATTGCTTTCAAGTAATTGAAAGTATCTTGCCTAAACTTCTGAACTAATCTTAGGTAGTCAAGAATTGGATTTCTAAAATCTTCAGTTTTTAAAGTTCATTGGTTTCTGAATTATTGAAGCACACTAAGTTTAAATTGAACTTAAAATTGGAAAAGTGCACTTATCCTTCGCTTCTGGCTTAAAAATAACCAAAGAGATTTTGCTCAAACTTATGAGTCATTGAAATCCAGGAATTTTTACCAATGTTGAAGATTAGCTTAACTCTAATATTAACAACCTTGAATGAATTCACGTAAATTAAAGCTAACCCTAAAATGAAACATTTTTTAGAGATAGGTGTAGTCACTTTAATGAACAAGAAATTAGATGCTCTATAGTCCTCCACATTTTAATCCATAGCTGAGTAGTTCAAGTGGACTGAATTCTGTATTAATCAAGTACTGCCACAAATCAATCTCCATCTTGTTATTGAAAGAAATATACATATATACATATAGAGGTACATGTATAGATAGTAATAAAATACTGAATGGAATTGGTCCCGTTTTTAAAGATAGTAGGTAAGAAATGCCTTTACATGTTGAAGAAGATAGCACCTAAATATTAGACTCTCATTTTCCTCCAGAATGCCCCAAAAGACACCAGAAAACAATCCTGTGTCTCTCAACCTCAGTGCTCCCTACAAGCCCATACAGGAAAATATTGGAAAATAGAGGGGAATAATTAAGATAGTGGAGTTTCATAGGCCTGTGAGAGAAAGCTTTGGGATTTCTCCTCTTCACTCAGTGGAATGAGCTGGCATGCCTGACCCCTCAAGCTAAATGAATGGGTATTGAGAATGGTGTTTTCTAAAGGAAGGTATTTGTATCTTACCTGCTTCTCAATAGAAGTTTGTTGAGCTATAGGGACTGGTGAGCTTATGGCAGTGCACCCAAGTGGAGTTCTGTGAGATTTCTTGGAAGAAACCGTCATGTGCTACCTGAAATTTGGAGAGCATATGAATAGGCTGTTGCTTGTCTGTCAACCGTATAATTCTGAATAGGTGTGAGGCTGGCAGCTACAGCTCACAATATTAGGTTATGAGGAATGAGGGCAGAAGAAGAGCTAGATAAACTTCCATTGTTTCTCATGACAAGGATGTGTTGGTTTCCCCTGTATCAGTTGGGTAGAAGAAGACAGGTGGTTCTAAGCCATCTTGAATGGTATTGTGCCAAAGAACGTGGACTATTGGGATAAGAGATTCAGGCAGGAAGCTTTATTTTATTTTATTTTATTTTATTTTATTTTATTATCTTATTTTATTTATTTTATTTGAGATAGAGTCTCACTCTTGTCACCCAGGCTAGGGTGCAGTGGCACGATCTCAGCTCACTGCAACCTCCGCCTCCCAGGTTCAAGCGATTCTCCTGTCCCAGCCCCTTAAGTAGCTGGGATTACAGGCACACGCCACCATGCCCAGCTAATTTTTTGTATTTTTAGTAGAAACGGTTTCACCATGTTGGCCAGGCTGGTCTTGAACTCCTGACCTCAGGTGATCCGCCTTGGCCTCCCAAAGTGCTGGGATTATAGGCCTCAGCCACCGCATCTGGCCAGGAAGCTTTTCTTGAGTAGGTACTCAAGGAGAATACAGGAGCTGATGGGATTGGATTGTAAACGTTCATGGCTTAATCAGGAAAGCATGAACTAAAACATTTCTTAGCGTTTCTAAAAGAGTTCCACAACTGCACCCTGTGAAAAATATAAAATGTGAAAACTTGTTCCACAGAGCACCAATCATAAACATCTTTTGAACACCCCCCACCCCCGCCTCCCCGCCATTTTCTTGTTATACTTAAGTTCTGAGATACATGTGCAGAACGTGCAGGTTTGTTACATAGGTATACACATGCCATAGCAGTTGGCTGCACCCATCAACCCAGCATCTACATTAAGTATTTCTCCTAATGCTATCCCTCCCTGAGACCCCCACCCATCGACAGGCCCTGGTGTGTGATTTTGCCCTCCCTGTGTCCATGTGTTCTCATTGTTCAGCTCCCACTTATGAGTGAGAACATGTGGTGTTTGGTTTTCTGTTCCTGTGTGTGTTTGCTGAGAATGATGGTTTCCAGCTTCATCCATGTCCCTGCAAGGGATGTTAACTCATCATTTTTTATGGTTGTATAGTATTCCATGGTGTATATGTGCCACATTTTTTTTTATACATTCTATCATTGAAGCACATTTGGGTTGGTTGCAAGTCTTTGCTATTGTGAACAGTGCTGCAATTGACATATGTGTGCATGTGTCTTTATACAGAAAGATTTATAATCCTTTAGGTATATAACCAGTAATGGGATTTCTGGATCAAATGGTATTTCTGGTTCTAGATCTTCGAGGAGTCACTGCACTGTCTTCCACAATGGTTGAACTAATTTCCACTTTTACCAACAGTGTAAAAGTATTCCTATTTCTGGCCGGGCGCAGTGGCTCATGCCTGTAATCCCAGCACTTTCAAAGGCTGAGGTGGGCAGATCATGAGGTCAGAAGATCGAGACCATCCTGGCTAACACGGTGAAACCCCACCTCTACTAAAAATACAAAAAAATTAGCCGGGGGAGGTGGTGGGCACCTGCAGTCCCAGCTACTCAGGAGGCTAAGGCAGGAGAATGGCGTGAACCCCGGAAGGTGGAAGTTGCAATGAGCCGAGATCGCACCACTGCGTTCCAGCCTGGGCAAGCAGAGCCAGACTCTGTCTCCAAAAAAAAAAAAAAAAAAAAAAAAAAAAAAAAAAAAAATTCCTATTTCTCCACATCCTCTCCACCATGTTCTTTCCTGACTTTTTAGTGATCGCCATTCTAACTGGCATGAGATGATATCTCGTTGTGGTTTTGACTTGCATTTCTCTAATGACCAGTGATGATGAGCTTTTTTTTCATGTTTATTGGCCTCATAAATGTCTTCTTTTGAGAAGTGTCTGTTCATATCCTTTGCCCACTTTGTTATGGGGTTTTTTTTTGGTTATAAATTTGTTTATGTTCTTTTTAGATTCTGGATATTAGCCCTTTGTCAGATGGATAGATTGCAAAAATTTTCTCCCATTTCGTAGGTTGCCTGGTCACTCTGATGATAGTTTCTTTTCCTGTGCAGAAGCTCTTTAGTTTAATTAGATCCCATATGTCAATTTTGGCTTTTGTTGCCATTGCTTTTGGTGTTTTAGTCATGAAGCCTTTGCCCATGCCTATGTACTGAATGGTATTGCTTAGGTTTTCTTCTAGGGTTTTTATGGTTTTAGGTCTTATGTTTAAGTCTTTAATCCATCTTGAGTTACTTTTTGCATAAGGTGTAAGGAAGGGGTCCAGTTTCTGTTTTCTGTATATGGCTAGCCAGTTTTCCCAGCGCCATTTATTAAATAGGGAATCCGTTTTTTTTTTTTTTTTTTTTTTTTTTTTTTAAGTTTGTCAAGGATCAGACAGTTGTAGACACGTGGAGTTATTTCTGAAGCCTCTGCTCTGTTCCATTGGTATATATATCTGTCTTGTTACCATTACCATGCTGTTTTGGTTACTGTAGGCTTGTAGTATAGTTTGAAGTCAGGTAGCCTGATGCCTCCAGATTTATTCTTTTTAGTTAGGATTGCCTTGGCTATACAGGCTCTTTTTTAGTTCGATATGAAATTTAAAGTAGTTTTTTCTAATTCTCTGAAGAAAGTCAAAGGTAGCTTGATGGGGATAGCATTGAATCAATTACTTTGGGCAGTATAGCCACTTTCACAATATTGATTCTTCCTAGCCATGAGCATTTGTTTTTGTCCTGTCGTATTTCCTTGAGCAGTGGTTTGTAGTTCTCCTTGAAGAAGTCCTTCATATCCTTTGTAAGTTATATTCCTAGGTATTTAATTCTGTGCATAGCAATTGTGAATGGGAGTTCACTCATGATTTGGCTCTCTGTCTGTTACTGGTTTATAGAAATGCTTGTGATTTTTGGACATTGATTTTGTATGCTGAGACTCTGCTGAAGTTGCTCATCAGCTTATGGAGATTCTGGGCTGAGATGATGGGGTTTTCTAAATATATTATCATGTCATCTGCAAACAGAGACAATTTTACTTCCTCCATTCCAATTTGAATACCGTTTATTTCTTTCTCCTGCCTGATTGCCCTGGCCAGAACTTCCAATACTATGTTGAATAGGTGTGGTGAGAGAGGGCATCCTTGTCTTGTGTTGGTTTTCAAAGGGAATGCTTCCAGTTTTTGCCCACTTGGTATGATATTGACTGTGGGTTTGTCATAAATAGCTATTATTATTTTGAGATATATTCCATCAGTACCTATGTTATTGAGAGTTTTTTGGCATGAAGCGGTGTTGAATTTTATCAAAGACCTTTTCTGCATCTATGGAGATAACCATGTGGTTTTTGTCATTGGTTCTGTTTATGTGATGAATTATGTTTATTGATTTGCTTATGTTGAACCAGCCTTGAATCCCAGGGATGAAGCCAACTTGATTGTGGTGTATAAGCTTTTTGATGTGCTGCTGGATTCAGTTTGCCAGTATTTTATTGAGGATTTTTGCATCAATGTTCATCAGGGATATTGGCCTGAAGTTTTGTGTGTGTGTGTGTCTCTGCCAGGTTTTGGTATCAGGATGATGCTAGCCTCATAAAATGAATTAGGGAGGAGTCCCTCTTTTCCTATTGTTTGGAATAGTTTCAGAAGTAATGGTACCAGCTCCTCTTTGTACTTCTGGTATAATTTGGATGTGACTCCATCTGGTCCTGGGCTTTTTTTGGTTGGTAGGCTATTAATTACTGCCTCAATTTCAGAACTACTTGTTATTGGTCAATTCAGGGAATTGACTTCTTCCTGGTTTAGTCTTGGGAGGGTGTATGTGTTCAGGAATTTATTCATTTCATCTAGATTTTCTAGTTTATTTGCACAGAGGTGTTTATACTATTCTCTGATGGTAGTTTGTATTTCTGTGGGATCAGTGGTGATATCCCCTGTATCGTTTTTTATTGTAGCTATTTGAATCTTCTCTTTTCTTCTTCATTAGTCTGGCTAGTGGTCTATCAATTTTGTTAACCTTTTCAAAAAACCAGCTCCTGGATTCATGGATTTTTTTTTTTAAGAGCTTTTCATGTCTCTGTCTCCTTCAGTTCTGCTCTGATTTTAGTTATTTCCTGTCTTCTGCTAGCTTTTGAATTTGTTTGCTCTTGCTTCTCTAGTTCTTTTAATTGTGATATTAGAGTGCCAATTTTAGATCTTTCCCGCTTTCTCCTGTGGGCATTTAGTGCTATGAATTTCCCTTTAAATGCTGGTTTAGCTGTGTCCCAGAGATTCTGGTACATTGTGTCTTTGTTTTCATTGGTTTCAAATAACTTATCTATTTCTGCCTTAATTTTATTATTTACCCAGTAGTCATTCAGGAGCAGGTTGTTCAGTTTCCATGTAGTTATGTGGTTTTGAGTGAGTTTCTTAATCCTGAGTTCTAATTTGATTGCATTGTGGTCTAGGAGACAGTTTGTTGTGATTTCCATTCTTTTGCAATTGCTGAGGAGTGTTTTACTTCCAATTATGTGGTCAATTTTAGAATAAGTGCGATGTGGTTCTGAGAAGAATATATATTCTATTGATTTGGGGTGGAGAGTTCTGTAAATGTCTATTAGGTCTGCTTGGTGCAGAGCTGAGTTCAAGTCCTAAATATGCTTGTTAATTTTCTGTCTCATTGATCTGTCTAATATTGACAGTGGAGTGTTAAAATCTCCCATGATTATTGTGTGGTAGCCTAAGTCTCTTTGTAAGTTTTTAAAATCTTGCTTTATGAATCTGGGTGCTCCTGTATTAGGTGCGTATAAATTTAGGATAGTTAGCTCTTCTTGTTGCATTGATCCCTTTACCATTATGTAATGGCCTTCTTTGACTATTTTAGTCTTTGTTGGTTTAAAGTCTGTTTTACCAGAGACTAGGATTGCAACCCCTGTTTCTTTTTTTTTTCTTTTTTTTCTTTTTTTTGCTTTCTATTTGCTTAGTAAATATTCCTCCATCCATTTATTTTGAGCCTATGTGTGTCTTTGCATGTGAGATGGGTCTCCTGAATATAGCACACTGATAGTTCTTGACTCTTTATCCAATTTTCATGTCTGTGTCTTTTAATTGGGACATTTAGCCAGTTTACATTTAAGTTTAATATTGTTATGTGTGAATTTGATCCTCTCATTATGATGCTAGCTGGTTATTTTGTCTGTTAATTGATGCAGTTTCTTCATAGTGTCAATGGTCTTTACAATTTGGTATGTTTTTGCAGTGGCTGTTACTGGTTTTTCCTTTCCATATTTACTGCTTCCTTCAGGAGTTCTTGTAAGGCAGGCCTGATGGTGACAAAATCTCTCAGCATTTGCCTGTCTGTAAGGATTTTGTTTCTCCTTTGCTTACGAAGCTTAGATTGGAGGGATATTAAATTTTGTGTTGAAAATTCTTTTCTTTAAGAATGTTGAATATTGGCCCCCACTTTCTTCTAGCTTATATGGTTTCTGCAGAGAGATCTGCTGTTAGTCTGATGGGCTTCCCTTTTTGGGTAACCTAACCTTTCTCTCTTGCTGCCCTTAACATTTTTTCCTTTATTTCAATCTTGGTGAATCTGACAATTACTTGTCTTGGTGTTTCTCTTCTCTGTATTTCCTGAATTTGAATGTTGACCTGTCTTGCTAGGTTGGGGAAGTTCTCCTGAATGGTATCCTGAAGAGTGTTTTCCATCTTGGTTCCATTCTCTCCATCACTTTTAGGTACACCAATCAGACGTAGGTTTGGTCTTTTCATATAGTCCCATATTTCTTGGAAGGTTTGTTCTTTCCTTTTCATTCTTTATTCTCTAATCTTGTCTTCACACTTTATTTCATTAAGTTTAATATCCGATATGATTTCTTCCACTTGATCAATTCAGCTACTGATACTTGTGTATGCTTCATGAAGTTCTCATGCTGTGTTTTTCAGTTCCATCAGGTAATTTATATTCTTCTCTAAACTGGTTATTCTAGTTAGCAATTCCTCTAACCCTTTTTCCAAGGTTCTTAGCTTCCTTGCATTGGGTTAGAACACGCTCCTTTAGCTCAGAGGAGTTTGTTATTTCCCACCTTCTGAAGCCTACTTCTGTCAATTTGTCAAACTCTTTCTCCATCCAGTTTTATTCCCTTGCTAGCGAGGAGCTGTGATCCTTTGGAGAAGATTACACCCTCCGCCCCCTTTTTTTAATGCTTCTTCTCATGGCTCTTGATTTATCCAAAAAGAATTAGAAATAGCAGAAAATGGACCATGGCTTCTTATGTACAAAAGATTCCTAAGCCATGAATAACACACTAGTTAGGGGGAGGAGGTAGCTGGGAATTTCCAATTATGTTACAAGAAAATTTTAATATGAACATGGCAAGCTGTGTTAATTCCTGAAGATTACTAGAAAGCTGTGGGATTTTTCTGAGATGTCATAGGTCAGAGAAGAGTGCAAATCAAGCATGTTGGAAAGCAGGAGCTGCAGAAGAATAAAGATGTTTGCTCCTTGTGCCCCCAACAAATTTAGGCCTTTCAATAAATTTGTTGCATATATATAAGTGAAATTCTTTTCTAGATGGTCATCTCAAAAATGAGTGCCATTGGCTAAAATGGTGAGTGAATGAGAGAAGATGTATGCTGTTGGTAATTCATCACTGATACAAGAAGGAAGATACACTGAAAACCCATAGGATGAAAGTATGACTAGTTATCTCAGGTTTTTCAAGTACATTCAAACAATTTTTGTTCAATCTTTCCAATTTTTCTTTGATAGAGAAGAAAGAAGTTGAAGTTGAAGAGTTATATTTTCTCACAGTTATCTGTGTATACTAATATTATATCATTTCACTTAAAAATATATTTCCCCTCTGTTTTTGGTTTTGTCTTTACTGCCAACATAAGTTAAAGTTTCTTTCTTATTTGTTTCCTTAAGTATTTTTTTTTTCCCTCAGATGTTAACTTGTTGTAGGATATATTTTCCTTTCACTCTGTCTTACAAATTTTGTTACTTTTTGGCTTGCCCTTCAGTATAAACCTTTTCTTCTACAATTTGTACATGATCTAAAAATCTAAGCTTATAAAAAATGTATATGTACCTGAATGTTTCTAAATGTCTACACCTATTTTTCAGTTCCTTGTAATCATGAATAATTATTTCAACACATCAGTTTAAAAGTTGTTTTGATGCAATTGCCTCTTTGGCAATATGTTGTTATATAATTCAGCTACGATTTAAGTTTTTTCATAACAAGTTTTACTAAACTATAGAATACAATCAATACCTAGAGATCCTTTTTATTTTATATTTACAAGTTAGTATAATTGAGTAAATCTCTTCCAAATTTTTAGTCAATTTCCCTTCACTAAGTTCTTTAATACCAGTTAAAATGCAAATTCCTGCATTTTCTTTTTGCAGAATGTGACTTGCATAAAGAAAGTAAAACAAAAAGTTGAAGTTCTTCATTTTTATGTTTTGTTTTTTGTCAGATTTCCAACCTCTAATCATAAAGCCTTATTCTCTGTATGATTTGGCAGTCTTCCATATTTTTAAAGATTTTTAGATAACGTTTCACAGGTCTTTTTGTTATCCAAATGTTTATGCTCATTCTTCCATCTTTTGGTTTGTACATATTCCTATGGGAATATATTACATCTTCATGAAAAAAATAATTATACTAATTTGCACTTTTCCTCAGAACATTGCTATATTAGAATTCTCTTTCTTAAATTTTAGGTAGTGAATAGATTTTTAAAATAATTTTATTGTCGTTGCTCATGTAATTATTCATTGGATCATATTGACAGAATGTCACTTATACAATGTAATTTTTGGAATAGGTTATGCTTTTATTTGCGGCCAAGTGCATGCTTAGTTTTAATGAGTGAGTGAAGAATGGATTTATACATTTATATTCTCTGCTGATACGACACACAGAGCCACCAAACAAAATATACTTGTTCGCATTGTGTAATTATTGCTGTGATGGTTACTTTATGTGTCAACTTGACTGGGTTGAAGGATGCTCAGATAGGTGGTAAAACATGATTTCTGGGTGTATCTGTGAGAGTTTCTGGAAGAGGCTAGCATTTGAATCCATAGACTTAGTAAAGAAAATTGTCCCCACCAATGTGAGGGGGCCTTATCCAATCCATTAAGAATAAATCCATTGAATACAACAGAAAGGCAGAGAAATGGCTGATTTGCTTCTCTTCGAGGCTGGGACACCTATGTTCTCCTGCCCTTAGAATCAGAGTTCCTGGTTCATATAAAACTCTGACTAATCACAATCTCTTTTTAATAGAATTGCACTACAAACTCTCATTATAATCATTTTTTAACACATTCTACTTATATTTCTGGGACTCTTTAGTTGTAGACAATATGAACTTTACAACTTCACATCTTACTACCTGTTTCTCAAAACAAGTGAATTCTCTCATACAACCATAATGTAATTCAATTATATAATATACAACACATATTTAAATGTATCGGATTATCCTACTAATGTCCTTGATAGTAGTTTATTCTAGTCAATATCTGATAGAAATAGCTCCCTGCATTCAGTTTTCATATGCAATTTACTTTTGCATTCAAAATATTTGTGGGATTCTAATGTACCAATTCAAGTAGTCTAGTTCATTTATTTCTATTGGTTCATTTAAGAAATACACACATATATATAAAATGTGTGTGTGTATATATAATGTATATATACAGAGAGACTGTATATACAGAGAATATATAGAAAGAATACATATAAACAGAATATACATACAGAGAATGTATATATATGTGCATATATACAATGTATAGATAAATTATTTCATATTATATTTCATATACATATATAATTTATCTATACATTCTCTTTGTGTTGACATTTAGGCAGTTTCCCACTTTTTTCATCATTATAAATCATACTACTATAATCATAATTACAAATATCTTTTTTTTTTTTTAATGGAATCTTGCTGTGTCTCCCAGGCTGGAGGGCAGTGGTGCGATCTGGGCTCACTGCAGGCTCCGCCTCCTGGGTTCAGGCCGTTCTCCTGCCTCAGCCTCCGGAGTAGCTGGGACTACAGGCCCCCGCCACCACACCCAGCTAATTTTTTTTTTTTTTGTATTTTTAGTAGAGATGGGGTTTCACCGTGTTAGCCAGGATGGTCTTGATCTCCTGACCTCGTGATCTGCCCACCTCGGCCTCCCAAAGTGCTGCGATTACAGGCATGAGCCATCGCGCCCGGCCACAAATTCTTTTTTATTGAAGTGGGCATATTCTATTTTATACATATAGCTAGAAAAGTAATTGTTGTCTATGGTGGTAGAAACATGTACATTTGCAATAGATACCATTAAATTATTCTTCAAATCAGTTCTACCAATTTAGATATCCACCAACAATGAAATAAGTGCAATTGTAACTCATACCTGACAGTGGTTGATATTTTAAACTTAAACTTTGGGCAATCTGAGTGACATAGTCTACAATGCCATATTTTCATTATTGTCTATGTTTTTATGTTTTCATTATTGTCTATGAGGTTGAGCTTGAATTGAACAGATTATTAGCCATTTCTGTTGCATATTCAGTGTCTTGCAGCTTCATGTTTTTTGCAGATTTTTGTTTTGAGTTGCCATTTACCTATCGATTTGCAGAACATTTACATACTTAAGATTGTAAATCTCCTTCATTCATATGTGTTGCAAAATCTTTATCCAGTGAGTGGTCTTATATATGTAAATATATATATATATGTGTGCATATATATATATATATATATATATGTGTGCATATATATATATATGGATGTTAAGTTATCCCCGTGCTATTTGGTAAAAGAGTACCTTTTTTCTTATTGTATTGCTTTTGTTCCTTTGTCAAAGATCAGTTAAATATATTCATGTGGGTCTTTTTCTGGGCTATCTATTCTGCTCCATTGATTTTTTGTTGTTGTTTATTCTTTCACCAATACCACACTATCTTGATTACTGTAGCTCTATGGTAAGTTTTGAAGTTTGGTAGTATCCGTGCTCCAATGTCCTTTTTCTTAAATATTGAGTTGTACATTCCCAGGCAAACAAATAATTATATCCCGTATTCATTTCTACATTCATATTTTTCAATCAAGCTAAAAGAAAGGAAAAGTGTTTAGCTTTTTAGAAAAAAATAGCTAAAATTATCTTGGAGTCAAGTTGTTGGGAAATACATTTTGAGTAACTTTGAATGCCTACAGTTCAATAAAAAATGATTATGATGGATCCACCATGAAATACAGAGAATAATGCAATTTTCTTTCTGCTCACCAAATAATTAATTCAGTTGCCTCTAGAGTAAATCAACATATTCAGGCAAGGACAAATAATTGAGGGATTCAAAAAGAAATTTTAAAAATAAGAACAAATATCATCAAGTTACATTAATGATTTCTGTTCATAACCAATTATTTCTCTGTGAATATACCATCAATTTTCCCCATTCTCTAAGATTGTTACACTGGTATACAAATATGTGAGATATTGTTTTTAGTTTTGCATTCCTAAAGCCTGAATTTAAGAGGAAACAATACTGAAACATTACTTTTAAATCTGGAAAATGTATTTTTTTCCTTGCTTTTATTAAGAGTATGCATGATATATATGAATCAAGCAGCTTGTGTATAGCATAAAATGAAATAACAAAGGCACTAACAGAATTTAGTCATTGTTTTTTGACTAAGTTTGTAATACACTCTAAAGGTAGAAACTATTCTATTTAAAATAACTTTTGTGAGATTCAAAGCATATTATGTGTTTATTTCCCATTATTTTACTATATATCTTGAGAAAAGGAAATATTCATAGTTTATCTGTGATTTTAACTGTAAGATACCAAAAAAAAAAATTCCTGAATTTTGAATTTCATCATGTATGCAAGAAGGGTAAGTAGGTCACTTATTTGTTTCAAAACAGCAGTTTCACAGTTGGCATATGAGCAGTAAATCATAGCACTTGTTTACTTATTTAATTTCAAACCTAAAATAGATATGGTTGATCATTTGAACATGTGATTTAGAGAACCAAATTGTTTCTAGGACACACATGGAGAAAAAACATTGCACTTATATTAAAAAGAACACTGGAAAGAACAGCAGTTTTCAAGAAAAGAATGTATACTCTCTAAACATCATTTGGGTATTAGAAATTATTATTCATTCAATGAACAGATATGTATTAAGTGCATACCAGTTTCTAGACAATGCTCTATGAACTTGGGATATATCAGAAAATAATAATAAAAAAAGAACTGTTCTCCTAAAGCTCAAATTATAGTCAAGTGAGACAAATAATAAAGCATAAACATAACAAATGGGTAAATTTTATAGTAAGTGAGAAGGTGGTACATGGCATGAGGATCGGAGGAGAACAGACTAAGAATGAAGTTACACAGGGGAAAAGTTTCAAGTTCAAATAAATTATAAATAGGACCTTAGATTAATTGAACTTCGTAGAAAGACGTCATTTAAATAAAGAAAGTGAAGGCATTCGCTAAATTCAGGCAGAGGCCCTAAGCAACAAGCAAACCTGGAGTAATTAGGAATAGCAAGGAGACCATGTAGCTAAAATGGAAGAAGCATAGAGGAGATTATGGTCAGAAAAGGAACAGGGGCAAGTTCAACTGTAGACAATTGTAAGGATTCTGGACTCTGATGATATGGAGAGCCAGTGGAACACCTTGATCTCTGGAGTGAATGACAGGACAAGTTTTAAAAACACTATTCTGGTAGTTGTGTTGAAAGTACACAATAGGCAGACAAGGGTGGAGGTTGGGCAACCCATTAATGGTGTCAGTGGAGTCCTGAAGTCAGCTCACTAGGCACTTAACTACATGTTGGTAGCTTGAAGTGGACCATGGAAGGGATATTCACACCCAGGAAATCAGCAAATACTCCAACTCAGATCTTCTAATTAATTAATTTAATCATGATACTCTATCATTTAACATACATGAAAATGTTTTGGGGTTTTTGTTTGTTTATTCTTTCATTTAAATTATTTAGCATAGGGTTACCTTTGGCATACTACATTAGCCATCGATGTTCATTTCTATTGCTCTTTGCAATTGTCTATATTTATGAGTGAATGAACGAGTGAATCAGTTTTAAATAGTGCTTTCAGGTTGGATGAAGCAGTCTAGGTTGTTTATACAATAATTAATTAACTCCTACACTTTCTTTTAAATGGAGCTTCAATTTTACTAAGCTAGTCATAGGCATCTTGCTTCTTTTTTTTTAAATATTGATTTAGGATTGGGCACAAAACAGAAGTATGATGAATTAGTCCAAGATCGAATTAAATCTGTTATATATGGTGAGATCTAATTAGATCCATTATCTACAGTATTCTCACAAACTGAGATGCACATAACCATTTCCTTCTCTGTGAATGAGAGATGGACTTAGATTTTATTGGATGTTGCCATGTTTGGGCATGATAATTGGAAATGTGATTGTTACTTTGCACTGTTGCAGAGAGCTGTCCTGAGGACCATGCTTCCATGTTAAAAATATCAGATTGAAAAATTGGAAGAATCTGGAACCCTGATAATGCCTCTAAGCAACTAAACTAACCAATCAAGAAAACTTCCTCCCTTTTTCTTGCTCCTTATATGAAATGATTTAAAAAATTCCTATGACTCAAGTAAGTTTGAGTCAATGTCCTATTATTTGCTATTGATGGCATCCTAACTACAAAGAAGACAAAAAATTCAAAAGGTGCTTCTCTTATTTTTAAATATGTCATTCAAATATTAACACTGTCGCTATCATTGGCAATCCTCTCATTTACAGTTGGCTTTAATCCAAGATGTAGAACAATTTGATATTAATTATTTGTAGATGATTGCAAATACAAATATTTGAACCTAGTAGATTAACACTATAATCCTTTTTTTTTTTTTTTTTTTTTTTTTTTTTGAAACAGGGTTTCATCCGCAAACACAGCTCACTATAGCCTTGACTTCCCAGACTCAAGCGATCCTCCCCGCTCAGTCCCTGCAAGTAGCTGGAACTGCAGGCACATGCCACTACGCCCCACTAATTTTTGTATTTTTCATAGCGACAGGGTTTTGCCATGTTCCCAGGCTGGAACACTATAATCCATTTTAATGCAACAATTAACCTGGTAATATAGTGCCTACTTTTGCCTATCAGTAACCATCAAAATCTAGATTCAACTGATATTTATGTAGGGTATTTTTGAATCATATTATAATATTATTTTGGTTTATCCTGTGAGTTTGGTGTTTTCATTCCAATTTACAGATTACAAAAGTGAGGCTCAAAGGGATAATGTAATGTGTAATTCAGTATTGACATTTGTGCCAACTCCATTAGTAGAATAAGAGAGCTTAATGTGTTGTACTACTGATTCTTAATTTGATATTCAGTTATATTCCTGTGTAAATATTTTTGTGTGTGTTCATCTACAATACAGTAAGTATACGTTTCATACACACACACAAACACTCACACAGATACTTACAGGCTTCTAAAGTTTGATATCACTGAGCACATCAATAAATATTTGTGAATTGTTTAAATACATAAAGTAAGAGGCTTGTTGGTGTATTCATGTTGATTTGTCAAAATGCTGTAAAAGTATCAGATTTGGTTTTCAGTTTTTTATGTTTGATACCATACTTTTAAAATGTATAGGACAGAACATTTTAAAGCATTAAAAATCGCTATCAAGGTAATAAACCATGATAACTGGTTTTAAGATAATTTTAAATGTGGAACATAAAACAAATTGTACTGTATGATTGTGTAATGAAAATTGTATTTATGGACTGGCAGTACTGAAAGTTAATTAACTACAAAATTATTTGTCTTAGAGACTTAGAGTGTTTTTCTATATTTTCTTCAGTATTCCTTTTACCTTTTAATGCTATCACTTATTTTAAAACTATAAATATGGCCTTAATAATTTATTGTAGATAATTCCCAAGTAGCATTGGTTTTATACTTCTACAAAAACAGGGCACTAAAATTCAATAATCTGTCTTCCCTTTTACGAAAAAAAAAATAATAATAAATCTGAAGTGCTAGTTTGGTGGTATCTGTATACTCAATGTTGAATGTAGTTTTTGGACTTTAACGGGAAATTTTGAACACTGTAACAGTCAAATTGAATAATTCAGACATCTAGGTCCCAAATCCTGCTGTAGTTCTCTATGCCCTTTAGATGATCTGTATAATCACTTTAATTCTCCACTCAGTGTCTTTATTTACACATCATCATATTGATCAAATACTCTGGAAAAATAGATTTTCTGAAAGTATGATTGTTTATATTTCATAAATCCTTTGAGATTACATTTATCCAGAGTCAAAACCTATATCTGAAACTACACAGTGCCAAACTGTACAAATTAGACACAAAGCAAAGAAAATAGGAGAATAGATAGATAAATGCTACATTAATTTTCATGTTATCTTTTCCCCTCAGCCCCTGGATTTATTTGCCTAATTGTTCCCAAGATAATGGAGTTTGAAAATTCACTTCTACTAATCAGTGTTTGTCAGAGATCAAGAAGCTGTGACCTTCTAAACTCTCCCAAGACCCTTTCCTTATTACTGAAACAAACCATTTCGCCATTTCTCCATAGAGGAGGCCAAATGGAATAGATTCCCAAATGGGAATGTGAAACAAGCAAACAAAAAATGAAAACCTTAGTCTAACTTTGAACATCCTCAGAAATGCTCATCTATTGATAGAGCACAGATATATCTGCATCTGTTGTACAATCAACAGTTTTTAAGTTTTTAAAGTATTTTTACTTATGTTTTAATATGCTAATTATGTAGATGATGGAAACTATTTTAACATAAAACATCAAACATCAATGAGTATTTATGATACTCATTCCAATTTTACAGGTTACAAAAGTGATCCTCAAAGAGGTAACCTAATTCAAATTTACTATTGACATTTGTGCCAAGTCTATTAATATAATATGTAATGTGTTACATAGCATGCTACATATATTATAATATGTAAATGTGTTTAATGTGTAACAATGATTCTTAATTTGATATGCAATTATATTGCTGTGTAAATATGTTTGGATATCTACAATACAGGTATGCAAGTACATGTCTATATGCACACAAACACACAAACACACACACATACACACACACACGCTTACAGGCTTCCAAAGTTTGATACCATTATGGACATCAGTAAACATTTATAATTACTTAAATATATAAAGTAAGAGGCTTGATGGTATAGTTTGCCTATCTTTGTTAAAACCTGTGAATGAATGTTGCATAGCAATGTACAGTAGATTTGTCCTCAACAAACCATACCCTCTTCCCGGGGTGCTTAATATAGCTTATCCTCATATGTATGTAAACAGTGAAAAGACACTTAACTTCAAAAGTATGAAAACGCATAAAACTCAAGATGGCATGTTACCTTCTAAAATGTGGAAAGAATAGGAGATTCATTGTGGGGATTTTTAAGTGAATAATGAGATAATTTATATAATATGATATGATATACATAAAATATACTATACTATACTATCTATAATGGAATGTATTATATTTAGGATCCTTCTTTTAGAATGAATATTGGTGAAGGAAATGTCATAATCCTTACTAATTTTTGTTTTTATTTTCAAAGGATAAATGTGATAAATATATGAAGGGCATAGTGATTTTTCAATAAGTTGAATTTTTAGGAATATTTTGGCAGTGGAGACTTAGATGTGAGAACAAGCTTTAAATGGCTTCTGATCACATATAATGAAACATAAGCATAATTTAAATTTATAAATACATTTAGTTGATAAGCAATATGGAAATAAAAGACTAATACTAGAAGCCTAAGATTATTCTTAATCTTATTCTTTGCTAGTTTTTATTTCTTTACAGAATGGTTTACTTGTGGCCACAGTATTGTATGTTCTAGTACCTTATTCACAATATATATGTATTTCCATTAGTTTCCTGTGTTGATTCCATGAAGTTTCTCTTTTTGTTCAGGGGATTTCACTTCCATATCAAATATATAAATCATAACTGAGTAGTTGACAATATGCAGGCTTATGTGCCCTACACAATCAGTTAATTATATTAAACAAAATACTTGGGAAAACATTGAAGGATGGTTTAGGTTATTTTAAGTATGGATACATTTTTTCATTTACACCTCTGATCATATATATAAATACACATATAAATAGATATATATGTGTTTATTAATATATTAACTCTTAGAAAGATTATAAAATTATTTATAGGTTGGATAGTGGTTAAAAAACCCTTAGAATAACACTATCAATCATATATTTTTCTACATATATTAATGAGAGAGATGCAAAATAAAATATGTAAGATATTGGAAACCTGAAGCTGAAAAATTGGTCTTACTTCTACCTATGTTATAAAAAGAGCTGGAAACTTTAACATAAACAAATGCATTACATATTGTAGGCAGAAAAAGATCAGTTTTTAATATCTGATATTTGAATTTTTTGCTATACTTTAATTTTGTTCCTTTAAGTTTTTTAAGTTTCAAAATTTTATCAAGTCAAAGAAAATTAAAAATGAAAAAATCACCCATAATTCTACCATTATAGTAAAATTTTGGTTACTTTTTCTGCCCAGTCTTTTTCACATTTTTGTATATATTAATAATCACAATATATGTATCTATTTTTCATCTTACACTTTTCACTTTTCATTACACCATAAGGTTGCCTATGCTGCATTGTGTCATAATTATAAGATCAAGTGAGTGAATAGATTTAATAATTATTTATACAATGATTTTATGAATTATTGATTATTTCAAATCACCATGAATATGCCTGATCACATCTGATCTCATTTAATCAAAGCGGATTCTGGCCCCAGAATTTATGAAATTAGAGTATCTGGAAACCCCAAGTTCTGCAGGCTTGTCTTAAAATGCAGCATAGCTCAAGGATTAATAATCTAACTCTAGAATCATAAGACATCAGACTTTTTAAAATCTACTTTGTGACTTTGGAATTTGCAACTCTTCTTCTTATTATTATTATTTAAGATGGGGTCTCGCTCTGTTGCTCAGGCTAGAGTATAATGGAATAATCTCAACTCACTACAACCTCCACCTCCTCTGTTCAAGCAATCCTCCCACCTCAGCCTCTTGAGTAGCTGGGATTACAGGTGCCCAACATCATGCCTGGCTAATTTTTGTATTTTTGTACAGAGGGGGTTTCACCATGTTGGCCAGGCTGGTGTTGAACTCCTGACCCCAAGAGATCCATTTGCCTCGGCCTCCCAAAGTTCTGGGTTTAGAGGTGTAAGCCACTGTGCCTGGCCTGAATCTCTTTAAATCTTAGTCCTGTGATATGTAATGTTGAAAAATGACACCCCTATGAGTATTAAATATTACTATATGTTATGGAAGTTGGTTTTCATGTGCAACATTTAGTCACAGATAGTTGGATCTGTATATTAGTTGCCCCATTACTAGTTTATTATATTGAATGAATAATTTTACCTCCCTGAGCCTCAGTTTTCTCATCTATAAGGTCAGAATAATAAAATAACTAACACAGTGGGATTTTGTTTTCATTAAATAATATCCATGTAAAACAATTAGAGAGTCTTACACATGATAAAAGCACAATAGATTTTAGCGGTTGTTGTATTAGTAATTGTAGAAATAGTAGTAGTAGTAGTAAAATTCAGTCAACGTTGGTGCTTTTATCTAGATTTTTTCTGTTTTTGCATTTGTCAATAATGCATAAAGTAATTTTTATAGTATAAAGATTATCCTTTTTTTTAATTAGTGTGCTTTGTTGTATAAAGTCTAAAAAGTTGCATTGCTGGATCAAAAATATGAACAATTTTAGATTCTAGAAAGTATTTCCAAAGTACTTTACTGTATAGCTACACTAGCAGGGGCAGGATAATACAATGTCAATTTTACTGGCCTTTACTCACTAAATTATAATTACAAGACCAAAATGGCAGCTAATTGCTTTTTAAATATTAACTTCTTTGATTAATAATGACTTTAAAAATTTTATGTTACCACTTTTTGAGAATTGATTGTCTTCAACTATCCTCATTTTTATCATTGCATACTGTAGAAGAAATATCTTATCAGAATATTTTAAATTTTATCTTTCCCCCATAGCTGCTGACAGAAGTGATTCTAGTTTGAGTCCAGATCAGGCAATAAAAATGAATTAAATTTAAATATACATTGGCTACATTTATACTGGAATTATTTTTAAT
Source organism: Macaca mulatta (assembly GCF_049350105.2). Lineage (NCBI taxonomy): Eukaryota > Metazoa > Chordata > Mammalia > Primates > Cercopithecidae > Macaca > Macaca mulatta. Next base: position 160,271,446 of record NC_133406.1, read on the forward strand.
TGCATGTTTTAGTATACCATTTGCAACTTATTTATATGAAAACATTCATTGATTATGGAAATAATTGCCAAAAACTTTTCTAACAAATTGTTATAAGTAAACTTATTTTTGTTTATAAGCCTTATAAGGCTTCATTATTCAATACATACATTCATAGACTTGACCTCAAGTCAGTCGATATATTCAGGAAATGAGAGCTGAAAAGATATCACAACAGCAACTATACATTTGGAGTAGAAAACAGGTATCACTCAGTATGCTGAATTCTGAATAATGATTTAAGTAAATGCTGTCCTTCAAACTCGGGTGTGAATGGCCTCACTCCCTAAGGAAATCAATATTTACCAATCTTATGCAAGTGCCATCCTTAGGGTACCGCCTGATACCTCCAGGCAGTATTTTTGTCTTCCCTCACTCTGTGCTCTGCTACCACTTTGTTCATAGCTTTTTCACAGTACTTGTCTGGAATTTTTGGCTTACATGTGTGAATCTTCTGTTGGACACCTAGCCCCTGGAGGTCAGGTCCTGTCTCTTTATTTGTGTAGCTTCTGTACCTGGCATGATACCTCATTGGAAAATGAATCAATATTGAATGAACGACTGACCACTGAGATGGTAGATAGACAGAAGATCTAATAAAAGAGCAGCTTGGGTTGGAAGCCTAATCATGTACCTAAGTCTAAAGTAAAACTTTATAAGACATCAGTGATAGAACCATAGCTGTTGATAGTGTTGGTCTAATTCTTTTTGTTTATTTGCTTATTTTAAATTATCTTCCTTAAGTATATGCATTTATACTTTTCCCCTTTTATTATATATCCTACATGCAAAATCAAATGTAATTGAAAACAAATGGCAAACAAAAGCTCTGCTATGGTCAAACTAAAATAATTATGCTTAATAACTAATGCCATCTTTTTCATGTAATGAGCTGCTTTGACTTGCCCTGAGGCTAAGCTTTTTTGAATCTATAAATGCTCTAAGGTTTAAAGGGTATGACCAGAGGATCTGCTGTATTATCGGAAAGGCTGATAAGGAAATGCAGTGTGTCTTTTTATTATAGTCACTGTAAATGTAGGTGAAAACATATTTATTTATAAGTTTTTTACATTGTTAATGACCTGTTGAAAAGCTAAGAAAAAATAAACTTACAGATGATGGCTCTAATGAAAAATATAACAGAAAATTAAATTCCATTTTCAAAATGACCATTTTTCCTCTGGCCTAAATAAGACATTTTCAAAAGCAGACAGATTTGGGGGCATATAGGTTAAAGCAACACTAAAGCTATAAAGAAACCATAATGTGCTTTTATTACTTGAGTTTTTACAAAGAGTTTTGGGATAACTCAATTGTATTATCACCATTATTGAGTAAAACATGTAGCACTTTACCACAGCAACAGGAACACCTGCTAGCAAAATTGTTAAACTGTTAAGTTTCCCTATTGCTCAATTCAACTAACAAGCTGCTTTAAACTGCCACCTAATGCCTGTGTAACATCAGTAATTGTATTCTTCCTGTCCACTCTTGGGGCACATTGTAGAGAGCTATTCATCAATTATCGAGATTCTTTTTTATTCTCCAGAGGAACCAAAAAATTGTAAGCTAGAGGATTTTAACAGCAAAATTTCTAACTGCATTTACCGTCTTACACATGATAAATACACATGATGCACTTCAGTGTAAGTACCTCATTACATATATATTTCACATTCCTTTGAGAAATATGTCCGAAATCATAAATCTCAGTGAAAACCCATCTTGAATGTTGCCAATATCATGTTTCCATCATATAAAATAATCTCTAGCTTTAAAAGCTGATAATGTCTTTAACATTTCTTGCTAATCAATTATATTAATATTATACTTTTAAGTATTACTATTATTCATCCAAAGAATATTTTTGCTGATCATCAGTTATATAGTCATCGATAATTTTTCATTATGTTTAAAATCTTTGCCATATAGCTTTCCATGTTGACTAGGTATGCACTATAAAGTTGAAATGCAGCATTTGCATACTGAGTAATTCCAAAATGTAAACTACATTCCTCAATATTAACGTGGTTTAAATGACACCAGTTATCTATGTCTATGATTCATACTGCCGAGATGTTCCTCTTCCCCAGAATGATGTACTGTCACTGTCCTATTCGTTTTGAATGTTGTATTCATAAGAGTTTTGTGACTAGACATCACCGTAAATCAATGTTATTGGACTATATTTTCAAACAAAACATTCACAGAGACAGTCATCTCACATTGCACACTCAGAGTGCAACACTTGCATGAAGGTCAGATAAAGTCGCCATCAACTTATGGATTAGTTTATTGAAGGAGTAAATGAAACCAACAATTTTTGCAATACCTTAATAACAGGTTTAATGTATTTATGCTTCACTCCACAATTCTTAATAGTCTTGAGAGCTCTGCTAGAATTGTAAAAAGCAAAACAAAACAAATTAGGGGCATAGACTTGAGATTGTCTTTTCTTAAGAAGCACAGGAACTATTCAAAACACTTGGTTTATATCAAGACTTTAGAAAGTGTTTGAAAATATTAGCAATGTCACAGTTTACTTCAAAATAGGCATGATTAATTTATGATCATTTACTGCTTACTAGATTGGTATTCATGGTTGATGTACAGAATTAACATTTGTTCGAATAAAATACCTGATCAATTACTACTTTTTGATTTTTTTTAAATGTCTGGAAGTTTCTCTCATTGAAGTAAACATCCATCTTAATTTTCTTTTTACAGCAATTTGGTGTAGTGGAGGTCACAAGTAATTTGTGCAAATATTCATATGTAATGTTCTATAAGGTTTTATTTTTCTATTTCCATTTTCTCTATTCATATGGCTTAAAAGGAAAACTATATGTATACTATTAATATATAAAAAAGATATGCCCAAATATTAACCTGTAGCCACGTTACAAAATCCCTATGTAAGTGTGAATAAACGGGGAAAAAATGTATTTCCCATAAGAGATTTGTATCATTTTGGAGTCATGAATATTGAATTTAGATTCCCTTGCATAATTTGGGTTTCCTATACATTACCTTAGATGATTCTCTAAAGAGAAGAACAGCATATTTTTGTTAAAGGTGTTTCAATGAAAAAAGTTTTTTCTCTAAAAAATTAGTAATATTTTACATAAAGACTGAGAACTTTCTGAATTCCTATTATTTCTTCATGTTGACGGCAAATTTACAAGCTCTCAGATAAAGAAATTTAAAGTTAGTATATAACAAACCAACCAAGAATCACAATCAAGAATCACCTTACTATCATTCAGAAAGGGTCTCCTTAATAATAAAATGTGTAACCTGCACAAGTTAATAAATGTACAGTCATTTGGCAAGTAAAATAAATTAATTTTGTATGGAAAATTGTAATGTGCTACAGGTAGGCTAATTTATCTTAAACTCAAGCCCATAATTTAGACTATGATGACATCCATTCATTTTATATTCCACTACGGAACTTGGTATGGGGAATGCTACACTCATTCATCATCCAGTACCATAATCTTGCTTCCCAATTATGCTTTTGGGGGGCTCAGTCAAGAGAAGCAGTGGCAACAGACATCAGAGCTTTAATTAAAGAGCAAAAAATATGAATGCTCTGATGGAAGTAAGTCTGTGTACCTTGCATTTTAAGGTAAATTTGGCGAAGACGTTATATTAATTAACATTTGCTGGCCATACATTGCTTCTAGTCTTTAGTTAAATATTCTCAACAGTTTAATCACTTCCTTTTGGATGCTTCCTGAAGGGGTGTGGTGGGAAGTATGGGGGTGGAATAAACTAAATTGCAAAAACCAAAATGGTCTTGTTCCCTCTGTTAACAGTAAACTTTTTGAAGAGATAAGATGTAATCCGTCTATCTGTAGATTTATTTCAACCATGTTACATGTTTTAAATTTTACTCTTTAAAATTATCATAAGGATGCCATTCTTATAGTGTACTTCACATCGGTTCATTGCTATGCAGTACAACCACCTCTGGAAGGTAATGTTCACTTCACAGATGAAGAAAGCAAAGAATAAAGAGACTTGCTCTCTTGCCTAGGGTTACATTATAAGTTAGTGGCAAAATGTGTATTAAAATTCAGGTCTCCAGAGTCCCAGTGTTTTAATTAGCTTAATAATCCATGCTAACTTTCATGATTGCTAGGGCTTAGGTTTTGGTATTCTTTAACATTATTCTCAACACCTATGAAAAATAGCTGCCCTTCATAAGGTTAATGCAAACTATGAGTTACACCAATTATGCAAATCCTAATCTTTGTAACTTATCTACCTCCAGGGTGCTTAGTGCAGTGTGAGCATGTACCTTATTTCTTATTCAGGGCTTTCACCAACTTCTATGAGCACTTTCCTTTTATACTATTCACAACAAAAACAAAACCATTAATTGAATTTACCACATTTAAACTTATAATGAAGGTATAATTATCCTAACTGTATCAATAAAAAAATTAATGTTCAGTGACTTGTCCATGGCTGCATACCTAACAAGAATTAGAATGATAATTTCATTCTGAGACTTGCTTCAAGTATTTCAATACATAATCTTTGTGTGTAAGGTTGATTGTTAAAAGAAACAGTTTGATGCTACTAGGAAAATCAAATCAATGAATGGATTTGAAACATCTATGTATTTCATCAAAATTCTTTATATGTAAAATTTTTTTCCTAGGCTCATCTTCATTTAGTCATGATTTATATTCTACTCTTGATTCATTCCTTCATTCATTTGTTTAAACAGTCATGTGACAAATATTGAGCTAATTGCTGGGGGCATAAAGCCAAGTAAATGATTTTAAAGTGACGCTATTATGGTCTTTAAAAATGGCTAAGATAGATAGTACATTAAAGTTAACTGACTTTAGATGGAGTGGTGAGAAAAGGCCTCTCCCAGGACATGTTACACTTAAGCTGTATATTAAAGAATAAGCAGGAACTACTACATTGAGAATGGGAAAAGAATATTCCAGTAGGAAAAAAAAAGAGATAAAATCTTCATCATCATTGAGCTTATACTTGGAAGAGGAGACAAACAGCAAAGAAACTAAATAAGTAAAAGGTATAGTATGTGACATAAAGAGAAGTGACAAGGTAAGCCAGAAACAAGGAGGCATAGAGGAGTGCATTCCTTTGGATAGGATGTTGCAGAAAATATAACCTGACCAAAGTGAGGTGGAAAGCCAAGAGGAACTCTGGGAAAAGATGTCCCAGGCAGAGTAAACACTAGATAGAAAGGCCCTGAGGTAGAAGTGTGCTTGGGGTGATAAAGAATCTATTAAGGAGTTCTAAGTAAGGTTATGTCAGTATCTGATTAGTATTGAGAAAAATAGCTTCTGTTGGATTTGGAGAATGGGAGGAAGAACTCAAGAATTGAATAGCGGAACAATTAAGATGAATTCGTACTCTCCAAAGAGCGAGATAATTATGACCTGAACAAGGATGGTAGTATTAGAATGATGTGTGTTTAGTTGAGCTATATTTTGGAGGTAGAATCAACAGAACATACTTTATACTGAGATAAAAGGAGAGAAATTATCAATAAATACTAAATTTTCACTGGTAGGTGGGATGCTTTTGATTGAATTAGAAAAGACATGACATCAAGTGTCAGGGTATAATATTCTAGTTATCCTTATTAAGTTTGAGATGCTTGTAAAATTTTCAGAAGAGATTTCAAGAAGCAGTGGTCCAATAAAGACATTTGTGTTTCATTGACATCCAAGTGATATTTATTGTAATTAAATCAATAGGTTATTTCTCGTGCCTCTACTCAGCACAAGCTTAGAACTCTGATACATTGCTATTTGTAAATTAAATTTAAATGTGAAATTTTAATGAGTGTTAGACCAATTTATTTAGAAGCAAAGAAATGGTTTTAGTCTTACATAGACATTCACAAAAGAGGTGATTTTGTTAGTAGTTAACATTTTTAATTCAAAATAGCAGTATAATAATCAACCGATTTTGAACAGAAATATTAAAGACACATCAAAAAATCAAAACTAATAATAATCTTTATTATTTAATTCCTATCTGACTTTTACTTGGTAACTACCTTTGTATGCTTTTCAAGGCATTATAATCTTGAACTCACTGACAAGTGTAATCTGAAGTTCAAGTTCAGTGACAATATAAGAGATTGCTTGAATGACATGAAGATATATTAAAGGTTACACATCAGAACTGCTTCATGGCAGTCTGAGGATGTGTTTTGTTTGTCGGGTACACTGTCTTTAAAATGATGCATTGAATGTCATTAGGCAGGATACGTTCTTTCTAGTTAGCCTCAGTTGCCAACACTTCCTATTATCTTCATTATGCTGTTTTTCTGGTCCTTGACATGATTTTACTTTGTTAACCTGCTACAGTTACTTTAATATCTATCTAAATCTATATATGTTAAGACTATCTGGCAAAGTATTGTGCATGTTGAGTTTTAAAAAGAAGACTTTATAGAATTCCTTTTGCTGAATTGTGTTTTGGACTTTCCATCAGTTTATGCTGAAATATGTTCAAGAAACACACCTATACATCTTATCATGGTGTCCAAGATAAGAATGTTGTTGAGTACACAGCATTTCTTTTATGAAATGATAATCAAATCTTTATTTATAGTATTATCAAATTATTACTCTAATTAATTGGCTTTTTATCTCAGAATAGTGTTATTTTGGGAACTGATTTTACTATGCAGTTTTCATTGGTTGATTAAAAATTTAGGTCAGAGATGACGAACAATAAGATTGTGCTAGGAAGAATTCTAAAATGACTCACCTTGACATTTACCCTTGTACAATCTCGTGTTGAGTGTGGGTGAAATTTGTGGTTATATGTTTCAGATGTAATCAAGGCTCTAAATCAGTTGATTTTAAGATAGAGCAATTATCTGGGTGAATGTAACCTAAAAATATAAGCCTCTGAAATCTGAATCTAGAGGTCAAAAGCAGAGGAAGTCAAAGATTCAAAGGGTTAGAGGGATTCAAATTGAGGTATAGTCCCTCCTCTGGCTTTAAAGATGGATGGTGCCATGTGGCAATAAATACTGGGAGCTTGGAGTAGCCCCCGCAAGAAAATTAGTCCTCGGTTCTATAGTTGCAAGAAATGGAATTTGACCGAAAAGTAAATGTGTTAGAAAAGCATTATTCCCCTACAGACTCCAGAAATTAACCAATTCTGGCCGACAACTTGATTTTTGTGTTGTAAGATTTGAGCCATTTGTAAGAAATCTAGCCACACAATGCTTGAGCTTCAGACCAAAAGAAGGTAAGCTAGTACATGGGTGTTGTTTTAAGCTACTAATTTTGTGACAATTTGTTACACAGCAATAGAAAATGAACACAAGCTACTATGTAAAGAAGTGTGAAGAGTCTGAAATTATACCCTACAGGCAACCTAAGATTTAACTTTACAGTTTCATGCCTGTTGGTAGGAGATATGAAACTCCTGGATGAGAAACAAAAGGCTTGAGTACTTCTAGCAATAGCAGACGCCAGACTTTCAGGATTTGTGCTGGTTCCCTAGACCCCAGTTTTCACAGAACAATGCTGAGAGGGCCAGGTGATGCTTGAACACATGGGGTTCCATTATAGGAAAAGAGCTTTCTGCATAGAAAAGAAAATCTTTTACAATAGGCACTAAGCCTGCCTGACTTTTATGCCAGAATGAGACATTATCTTTATCAAACTGTATAGTATATAAATATGCCCCTTTTCCTCATGAGAGACACTATTTCTACCTTCCAAAGCTGCTTACTATACAAAGGCTATCAGTGATGGTTAGAAACATGAGAATCATCTCCCAATATCTTATACTTACAGTTTTTTTCTTGAACAGAAGCTGGTATCACATAAAGCATACCATAAAGTATACATATAAAGTATATATTCTTGAAGATGCAGTGAAGAATGTTTATTGACACAGTTCCATATATAGACATCCCCAAAGAATAAGACTTCAAATTTTATATATTAAAAAGAAATTCCTTTCCTGGCTTAAAATGAAACATGCAATCTACCCATAACATGTGTGTATAAATATATAGTACGTTTTAACTAGCCTTACTATTATCTCAAATTCATACTGCTAACTTTGCTTTTCTCCTTCTTCCTTCACTATTTCTTATGCATATTATGCATATGCATAATATGTTTTTTATTTTCTGAATCCTTCAAAAATTTGGATAATTGTGTTCAATGTCAACTAAAACAGAATAATTTGGTAAGAAATAGAAATATAGAAAAAGTATATTCGCAGCCTTCCCATGCCTATATATATTGTAAGGCCTATGACTGGCAATGGGTTTGGATCATTAGACTAGATTAATAGTAACATTCCTAGTAGCTTCAAGTGTTTTGTTGCAGGTATAGAGTGCTAATAAAGGAAAGAATTTTGAGACTGTTAGATATTGTTACTATTGCCTGGGTTAATTTAAAATATCTGAATAACCCTTAAATCTGACCAAGCTTCAGACCCATGCAACTTATTATTTAAGGAAAAGAGATGCTTTTTCATGCTGATTAGATAGATTCAGTTTCCAAGTTCACCTCTAGACCAACTGCTGTGGGAAAAATCAGGCCTATTCACTTAGTCCTAAATTATTATCTGTCCGGGAACCAGTCTTGATAGCAAATGAGATGAAGTTAACTTATAAACTTGGATTAAGCAGGTACCCACTCTGGATCTGGGGAGGGATCAATCCCACTCAAAACTCACTGACTGCTGAGTGGAGTGAGGAAGCAGAGTAGAACAGATGTTGGAAACTAATCTATATGACTCCTACTTGAATCAAGGAACATTCTTAGCCCTATACCATAGAATAAGAAACTAAGGCACACATCTCATAGTAAGTGGCAAGGTCAGATTTTTAGGCTAAAGTTTTTGACCTCAGGTCCACTGTTCTTATCCCTATGTTCTGCTCTCTTGTGACATGGTAAGTAAATTAATCTAACCTTTTAAAGAAAGCAGAGTTAGAAGGATGGAAAAGGAGTGATAGTGAGATGAACAGGCTCTTGGCAGAATAATTATATCATCAAAGAGAAAAACACCTAGAATAATGAATTCAGGGTTGGGTTTTTTTAAGACAATATTTGACTGGTATGTGAATTTACCTAGTTCAGGACCTTCGATTACTCAGGAGACAGTAACTCAATGGTAGATTGCAAAATCTGTGCTATGAGAGCACTTTTGCAGATTCACTATCCCACTGTGACTTTTTCCCGAACAGCTCAGACTAAAACAAAGAAAACAAATTCCCATGAAAACCTAACTAAAAGGTCACAGAAAGGAGAGGTAGAACTCATTAATTTTTTTCAGGGCCTGAGGGTTCATTCTTTAAAATCTGTGCCACATATGCACGTGCAGTTTGCATGAAGATTTTCTTTTGTATCAAAGCACACCCTCTCCAGGTTGCAATAACCTAATGCCTGCTTGCCTTTTGGCCCCATGCCCTGGGGTTAGCTGAGGCATCCTTGTAAATTCAGGAACATATTTCTTATATTTGTGAATTATCCAAGGTAGACTTGCCTCATGTCAGAGCCTACTCCTTAAATAATCTTGAAGTACTTATTTCCTTTGTGACGTGCATACAAATGAGTTGAAACAGTAATATCCACATTAATTTCTGAATTTTGTTATTTTCAATGGCCGCTTCATTTAAAACAGAGATATAGGACTGCTATTTTTCCAGAAAAAATGCAGAGAGTGTTAATATGACAGATAATAACCTCTGATTTTTATCTGTAAATTCAGGAGTTGATGTAAGACAAAAAAGTTTGAAGGTGTGCAAAGTCTGGCTGAAATCAATCTTCTTTCTCTCCTATCAAGAAACAAGATGAAGTATAGTAGAAGAAGAGAAAAATTAGGAGCAGGTTAAGGAACATTCACTACTACTTATGTTCTACTCCTTATTGGAAATCTGCTTAAGTTTGAAAAGGAAAGCAGAGGGAACTTCTGGAAATCTTTTCAGAACATAAAAAGGACCAAGTTGGAGAGCAAGAGGCAGTTGTTTCCAAATTTTTTCTTTGTAGAAACCATCTTTACAGTTAAAATAAAAGCCAATAAATTTTTGATGCATAGTTTCATGCTTATAAAAAAACTTCTTAAAGTAGGCATTTATTATTATGGTAACATTTTTTGTGTTATAAAATGCATATAACAACATGAAATTAAAATAGATGAGATAAATAACATTTTTAGGAAATGTTATTCTGTTCTATTTATTAGTGGTGCTAAAAACTTAATTATTTTATTAAAATTGTTTGGTGCTTGCAGGGTGATGAAATACACATCATCATCATGAAAATCTTCACTTAAAACTTCATGCTAGAATGACTTGCAGGTTCAGTTCTAAATGGTTCTGTTTATTGAGACATTCTGATTACTGGCTTACTAACTGTTATTACTAGAAAAATCAATTGGTAAAAATTAAGTAAGTCCAAATAGAAGAAATGCATGGTGCCTGCAGATGAAAAATCTTTGAACTCATATTTCAGTCCCACCCACCAATAATGTAAATACTTTGTTGTAATGGGCTAGCAGATGCTGAGCTTCCTTGCTGTTCATCAGTTGTTCTTCCACGTTAAAAAGTACTGTATTTTCATTTTCACATTTTTTATAAGATACAGCCAAAGCTACTCACAGCAATTTGCTTAGAAGATTTATCATCAGACTAGAGAACTGGAATTATAAGTTTGTTTTGTTTTGTTTTGTTTTGTTTTTTTGAGACGGAGTCTTGCTCTGTCACCCAGGCTGGAGTGCAGTGCCGGATCTCGGCTCACTGCAAGCTCCGCCTTCCGGGTTTACGCCATTCTCCTGCCGCAGCCTCCCAAGTAGCTGGGTCTACAGGCGCCCGCCACCTCACCCGGCTAGTTTTTTTTTGTATTTTTTAGAAGAGACGGGATTTCACCGCGTTAGCCAGGATGGTCTCGATCTCCTGACCTCGTGATCTGTCCGTCTCGGCCTCCCAAAGTGCTGGAATTACAGACTTCAGCCACTGCGCCCGGCCGGAATTCTAAGTTTTTAAAGCATGCTGCTATAAAAATTTTTATAGTTGGCACTATTTGTTTTCAGCAACAAATTTGCCTAAAAATCGACATTATTTTAAAATGTCATTATTGAAAATATTCACCTAATTTCCCCTAATGTTAACATCTTACAAAATTGTAGGACATGCATCAAAAATGAGACATGAACATTGGTACTATGCTATTAACTAAACTACATTTTATATACACGTCATGCATTTTTTCCTCTGTTCCAGGACCCAGTCCACAACACTACATTGAACTTGGTTGTCATGCCACCTGTATTAGTTTATTCTCACACTGCTATTAATAAGACATACCCGAGACTGGGGAATTTATAAAGGAAAGAAATTTAATTGACTCATAGTTCATCATGGCTGGGGAGGCCTCAGGAAACTTACAATTATGGCAGAAGGGGAAGCAAACATGTCCTCTTTACATGGTGGCAGGAAGGAGAAAAATGAGAGCTGAGTGAAGGGGGAAGTCCCTTATAAAACCATGCGATATCTTGAGAACATATTCATTATCACTAGAATAGCATGAGAAACTGCCCCCATGATTAAATTACCTCCCACTGGATCCCTTTCACTACCTATGAGGATTATGGGAATTGCAATTCAAGAAGAGATTTGGGTGAGAACACAGTCAAACCGTATCACCCCTCTAGTCTCCTTTGATCTATGATAGTTTCTCAGTTTTTCTTTCATTAACTGATACTGATATTTATGATAGTTTGATCTATGATAGTTTTTCAGTTTTTCTTTTATTAAATAATATTGACAGTTTTGAAGAGGAATAATTAGGCATTGTGTACAGTGTTCCTGATTTCGATTTGTCTGATGTTTTCACATGTGTTTTGAGAATGCCATAGAGATTAGTTGCCCTTCCCATCACATTACGGTACATAATATCAACATGACTGATCACCGCTGGTTAGCCTTGATTGGTCACTTGGTTAGGATGGTGTCTGAAATATTTTTTCATAGAGTTAGTTTTTTCTTTTCTTTATTTTTGAAAGATAGTCATTAAATGCAATTCGCACTTGAAGAGAGAAACATATTCCACTTTCAATATTTAAAAGCCTCGAATGTTACTTCAAGGTTTTGTGAGGGTTTCTCAGAGTTCCTTTGGTTCTCAAGAAACTGTTATAGGTACTTGACAATGAAAGTGTGTCAGCAAGTTATCATGGAGGCTTTGTAAAGGTTAGGAGAAAATCTTTTTCCTGGGATACACCCTGTGCATTCCTTCCTGGAGATGGGGTAAGTACATAGTTAAAATACCAGTGGATGGGCCATGGCATAGACAGCCAAATGAAAGCCAAAGTTAGACCCACGGGTTCTTCAGATGTATCTCTATTACATTGCAAACGACCTGATAACTTAGAAATTGAAAAATAAAAATAAAAAGATCAGGAGAGAAATGAGACAGAGGAAGACGAAGGTAATACTTCTATATTCAATCAAATTTCTGAAATGGCATCTGCTCAGAATTTCTTCAGGGAGAAAGAGTCATTGAAGATAGAATTTTAACGCTTTATGAGACTAGGTAGAAAGACTATAATGACTGAGAAATCACTGGATTAGGTCATGAGAACTCAGAATTAAGTAGATAGAATTTTCTATCATGCAATAAAAACAGCTCATGTTAGAAATCAAGTTGAATCACATAAAGGTTTTAAAAAACAAGATTTTTTTTTAACATCAGAGTTGTTACTATCAGGTTTGTACTGCTCACACAAATATGGCAGCTTTATCATAGGATACAAACATGATGTCTGTTAGAGTAAGGCTGACTGGATAGTAAGCAAATTAGTACAAGATATTAAAACCATGCTTCTAATTAGGCTAAACAAAATGTATTTTCCATTCATTTATGATCTGGGAAGATATCAATCACATTTTGTAAGACACCATGGAGATAAAAGTCAATAAAAGCAGAAGAGTATGATTTAGTGTTGATAAGTGTAAGTGTTGGAGTCAGAGAGACCAAGGTTTCAATTCTGGTTTTACTCTTCAGTAACCCCATAACATTGCTGAATTTACTTAAACTCTTTAAGCCTCAGTTTACTGGTTTCTTAAACAGAGACAATAATGCCTGCTTTACTGGATTAGTATGAGAACTAAATGAGACCATATATGTGGAACATCAAGCACAATGTGCCACACTTAATAGGTAATCAACAAAGCATAGCTACCTACCACTCTTATTACTGTTATTCTGAGTATCTATTTTGATTCCTAAAATGATAATACATGAAAACCAAATTTCTGGAGTCTAGCCATGAGGAGAGATGGCTAAGGAGAAACAGAATAAAAATAAGAATAAGGCTGGGCGCAGTGGCTCACGCTTATAATCCCAGCACTTTGGGAGGCCGAGGCAGGTGAATCACAAGGTCAGATTGTTATGACTAACAACATAATGGCTAACACGGTGAAACCCCGTCTCTACTAAAAATACAAAAATTAGCCAGGCGTGGTGGCGGGCTCCTGTAGTCCCAGCTATTCAGGAGGCTGAGGCAGGAGAATAGCGTGAACCGGGGGGTGGAGCTTGCAGTGAGCCGAGATGTGCCACTGCACTCCAGCCTGGGCAACAGAGACAGACTCCGTCTTAAAAAAAAAAAAAAAAAGTTCATAGAGTATTGAGAAACAAGAGGTCACTTGAGGCATAGAATTTTCATCAGGAAATCATTTCCAAGGAGAAGACCTAAGTTGTGAGAAGAGAACTGAGTGTAGGTTGACTAAGTTGATAGTTTGTACAGATATCCAGGCCTGCTCTTCTAAGGAGTAGTTCACACTCAAATATAGGACAGCCCTTTACTTAATAGCTAAGGCAATTAGAATTTATTTTACCTTATATATTTTAACTTATTAAGTCCTAATTAATATTGTTTTACAAATGTAATGAGGTATTGCATGCCAAACATATATTCATATGTGTGCTTTTAAGATTTTTTAACATTTTATTTCTCACAACAGACCAAGCATAAAAGATCAGCTGAAGTAAATTTTTAAAAGAATGCTTAGCTATTACTTTTCCAATCTTTATTATTATTGTTTCTAGATAAAGAGTTGTCATTGCTACAGAAATGCCGGAAGGTAGTTAATTTCTCTTTATACTGAGAGTTATAGGCTTTTAAATTTGTAGGTCTATTTCAGGCCTTATTTAGCTATTAAGAAATTTACACTATTTTCTTCACTTTTCTAATGTCCAGAGATGCTGCTATATAAACTGAAAAGGGAAGGATAAGAGAAAAAAAAATTCCTTAAATTTTCATTACAGTTATACTTTCCTCTCATCAAAGGACCTCAGAAATTCCCCTGCTGTATCAGTATTTCCAGATAGTTAATTTCTCTGCCCAAGCAAGATATACAGATGTGCTGACATAACAATACCTAATGTTTCAAGATTCTCAAGGATATTAATAAAAAGCTATTTCTTATGGGAACCTTGAATTTTTTTCCTCAGGAAAGATTACGGATCAGGATTTGTTATCTCCAAATATTAAGTTAATTAGTGCTGGATGAATTTTTTAAAATGCAACATTCACACTGGTCCAGATAAATACTGAAATTTGGAGGATGCTTACTTGAACTGTATTGAAACCATGGAAATTCTGTTGTTTGTGAATTTGAGCTGCAAATCTCTGGGGGAATGATTTATCTTGGAAGATTTTGAGAGCATGATGCTGCTGGTTGAAATAAAAATACTACATACATGGCCATTCCCTACTTTTTCATCATTCTCTGGGTCACCTTAGAAAGAGATGAAAAAACTCAGAAGTGCAGAGACATTAAAAAGGCAAATGTGAGCATTCAAAATCTTCATAAGTGAGGTGCTTTTTGTTTGTTTTAGTTTAATCTAATGTTTCATTGGTCTTTATTTTAGGGAAATGATAGTGAACCAAATACCTTGCTCATCTGTCTAGCCTCTCTCTCTGCCTGCTTTCCATTTTTTAGTCTATTACAAGCATGGAGCCCCCTTGGAAGTCCACAGGAACTCCATGCTTGCATCAGCTCAGGGGGGATCCAGAGCAAGGTGAGAAACAGGCCTGGAGACTGCAATGGCAGATTGAGCAGATTGTGCAGTATCATTTCACATACTATTGTATCTCCTTATGTCACATTTTTCTGGTGCCGACAAGAAATCAACTCTAGGCAGAGTGAGAGAAAGCTGTTTTAGCAAATGGTCTTCTTGCTGGTTTTAACAAAACAGTCACACTAGTGAAGAGCTGCCTCCTCTTGCATTCTGCTTCCACTGTCTTGAGTCCATTTCTGAACCCCAGCCAACTCCCAGCTGGTAGTATACTACAATGCTGTCATGTCATCAACCTAGTCAAGATGTTCCAGCGTTTGCGTGTGTGTTTTTTTTTTAAATTTGCCAACTTGGCTGTTTCCTTACAAATTGCATGGAATAATAATTTTTTTAAAGAAAGCTTAGCCTCTATTACCCGTGGGTGAACAGGTTTTTGGAGATTGCTGGGTAAACAGATTTCAGGTCAAAAGAAAGTGACAATGAATAGGCACTCATATTTAGATATTCAATGAGTCATATTTGCATACCAAAAGTCCAATATAAGGTAGGTCAGAAAGAGCATCTGATATCACAAGTAAACTTAAATATGTTGTATTTCTTCACTGTATAGTAACACCTTACTTTTTGACAGTTTACTTTTTGTATGTATGTGTATGTGCATGTATATATGAGTATCTTTTATAAAAGCTCTTTTGACCAAAGATCAAAACATCATCTGTAAAGTAATTGATAATAAAGTGCCCACAAGAAGAAAATCATTTTCTGCTCATCAATACAAGATGGTTTATTTGAGAGAAGCTTGGGTTTGTTAAAAGAAAAAACAAGCATTTGTGGATATTTTTTAATAATTTGAACATATGGTCTGAGCAGAAGCAGAAAAGGCACTTTTTAAACTTGATGTCAGATCACATCACATTATGTTGATTTATACTGTATAATATGATATTGTGCAGATTTTTAATAAATGGTCTTTCTTCATCATCTCAACCAGGAAAGATTTTGGGGGTGCTAGTTCAGTGATGCTCTTTGGGATTACTGAGCAGTACTCAACTAACACCCTTTTAAGATCCTGACAGGTTTCTTGTGTTTTACTTAATTCTTTTGTCAGGTAAGGCAGCAAACAAATATAACAAAAATAAAGTTTTAGCAGAAAAAAAAGTTTTTTATTTTTTTATTTTTTGCATCAACTAGGGGAAATAAAGTTTCTTTATCTAGGTCAAGAGTAGAAATCTGGCAATAGGAAAGAGCATTTTTTTTTTGTTTTTTGTTTTTTTATGGAGGAATTGTTATGAAAGGTGTGAGAAGCTGTGGAATGAAAGGGGAAGGGAAAATAGAAGCATCACTGTGTTGCAGTCCTGACCTGAATGCCATGTGTACTGAGTGTGTAGTGAGCCAGTGTGCTGATGTATCATATTCTTTCTGAGAATTCTCTCTGAGAGAGAAGCTGCTCAGATTTTTAAAATACCTTTCATCTTTAATATTCAAACTGTTTTTCTAAGAAACAAATAAACTTTCAAGGTTTATTATTTTTTCAAGGAGAAACAGTAACATAAGTATTAAGTCATCAATCTGAGATTTTGCTGGAATCTTCTTGGAAAATTAATATAAAACTACAACCTTCAGATCATTATTCAAACTTTCCCTTTCTCTCTTGTATTTATAGATTATCATTCAAATCATCAGAAATCTTTAATTAAATGAGTATCTTTGAAGCACTATATAGTCACATACATATACCTAGAGAAATAAATTAAAACAAATTAAACAGTGATGCACCATTTACCTAGATGATTACCATGAGACAGTGTAAAAATATGAAAAGAGACTGAAGAAAAGCACAAATCACTTGAGAGAATATTAAGTCAGTAATGCACATGAATTGTTTGGCTAGTGGATTTTATATGCAAACAAGCAAATGAGAAGGCGTAATGGTGGGGCCAGGTTTCTCTGTTACGCAGTACTTCCAATATCTGGCACAAAAATAAACTGAAAATATTTGTTGAATAAGTGAATTTGTTCATTCTGGAAAGTATTTATTCAATGTCATCTGAATAAAAGTAAAGTAACAGAAGATTTTATTATCCTCTTTTAAGAATGCAGGTGAGAAAGAAAATCTATTACTATTTTTAGTTAGTATATATAGCGCCTTTATTCTAGCAGGGCCTCAGCTAATTGCTTTATGTGGGTTATTTAGTGCTATTTTCGTTAATGTCTCTATTTTAGAATTAAGAAAAAATAAAGGGAAGTTTTAGAGTTGGCAAGTAATTCATCTAAAGTCAATAATTAGTAAATGGTGAAACTGAGGCAGTAAGACCTCTGAGTCAATTCTATATATTGCCCAAAAGCTTTCGAGAAGACAGCAAAATTTTTATAGTAGTAAAGTATGATTTGTTTCAGATCCCTTGGAGGAATGAAAGTGGAAATCTTTGATGGTATGGATTTCAGAGTTTGAGAGAAATGTGAAAGGACCTACCAGTAAAATAGCTAACTACATTAAATATGGTGTAAGCAAAGACATTGAAGCATGGGAGGGTCTGAACACCCAAGTTCTGATCTACATTTTGCCCATAACAAAGAGCAAGGTATCATGGTATGGCACTATGATGCTAAGGGAATCAACAAAAAAATGACCAAAGTAATTCATCAAAGCAATTGACTTAATGTCAGAACAAAGAACATGTCTCTGGCAAGGAGGAATGAACATCAGCAGCTAACATTTAACTCATTTCTACCTACGTTTCAGGCTAGTTTTTCACTGCAGGCCCAACTTATCCTGAGAAAATGAACAATGAATTAATATATCACTTAGGATTCAGTTTGGTGATGAGAAACAGACCAAGGAAGAATGATATTTCTTTTTCGCATTCAAGTCCAGAGGAGATAATCTAGAGCTGGTATGATGACTTTGCTCCACAATGTCCTTTGAATACTTCAGCCCCTCTATCTTATTCTGTTGTGTTCCTCATGCACTCCAAAGGTCAATTCATAGACCAGTCCTTTCCAGCTATCTTGCTTACATTCCAAACAATGGAAAAGAGGAAAAGATGATGAAGAGGAGACAAGTGTAGCATCTAGCTGTATTTTAAGGAAGGTAAGCATGAGAAACACAGACAACCCACATGTCAACATGTCAACAGCTAGTACTAAGTTACATGGCCTGGTATGTTGGGCAATTATAATTTTTTTATGGTAGTCAGCTAAAAATAGGCAATTTCATAAATATCACTATAGAAGAAGGGAAAAGTGGCTGTTGAAAGATTATTAGTAATCTCTGCCAGAGTTAGTATTTATTTGGAAAATTACATTTCTTCTTTTTTTATTCTCTCTCTCTCTTTTGTTTTTCCAAAATTAACCTAAAGCTCACTTCTTCCAGAGCTACCTCCCATGCCTAGGAAACATGGGGAATCAGCTGCTGTTTCCAATATTTGCTGAGGGTCATGAGAAATATTTGCCTATATGGGCAAGTTTTGCCTCAGAAGTACAAAAAACATGCCACAAGTGACCTTTACCATAGAGGTTCATGAAGCCATGTGAAATCACTTGTACATTTTTCTCATAAATGATCTTTTTTGTACTATTTGTTTGGGAGTTCAACGATACACTAAATGACAACAAACCCAGGCTGAGTTGTTATTCTGGAAACATTATTATATGTGATCTAGGCCATTTCTTACTTTTCATCCAACATATTCAAATACTGTCGACCAGACTCATTCTTCACAGGACTCTATTTGCATCATACTTATAGTGTAAAATATTTTCGAATTAATTTGTATCCACCCTTCACCACTCTAGCTTCAGTTCTTCTCTATCTTGACAAGAACCCTCTCCTCTGCTTAGAAAGCTAAGAAAATTCACCTTTATTATCCTTAAGATAGGGCTATTACTATAGAAGGTTCAGGAAAATGAGTAACTAGAATATTTAGCTGTGGGGTTCAAAAGCATAGAAAGCAGTGATAATTATCAGCAGGAAAAAAAAAAAAACTCTGATTATAAAGCATCTGTTTGTTGGAACATCGAATATTTACCCGTGTCCTGGCCTAAGTAGTAGGTACAGACAAATGGTGATTGTTTATATACTATAAAGGTTGCTTAATTCAGGGAAGGGAAGAGAAAGGTTAAAGAGAAGAGTAATTAGTCACTATCATGGGTCCCTGAAAACACACTCAGTACTCCTCCTAGAGTCAAATATATAGTATGCTACCATAAAGATATTTGGGGATCCAAAAGAAAAGGGATCTTTCGCATCAATACCTTGTTGTAATCTAGGAAACAAAGACCTTTGAGTTTTTTTCCCACTATTTTGGTTGTCAAAGAGTAAAACAGAAAGAGTGGCCACAGTAAGTCTGTATACATAAGCCCTGAGACAGATCTTGGAATATTCCAATAGTTTGGGTGAGCATGCAAAATTCCCCCTTCTTTACTGAGAACATTATAGAATTAGCTGAATGAAAGAACAGTCTAGGAGGGTCTGTAGTTGCACAAGAGGTACCTCTGCTGCTATATGATTTGACTATGCTAATATAGAACACAAGGAAATACATCAACAGAGCCCAGTGGAGATAAATGTAGGAACACAGGAGACTCTTGCTGCTCACTTCATCACCTAGTAGCTTTGGAAATTTGGTGAAGGCACAGAGTAGGAAATCCATGGCTGAGCCTGGAGGAAAAGAATGGCTTAGAAAAATAAGGCACTTCTTAGCCCTGAGGTCCCTGTATCTCTTCTTCCTAAATGACTTGCTTTTATGTAAGCACCGATTCCTAGTATGCAGATACAAACCCCAAACCTGGGGAAAGAGAGAAGGATTACTTTATACCACCAACCTAGAAAGTTTGTTAACATAAAGTTTTATTTAAAACATTCAAAAATTATGTAATTATATATATATGAGGAGACTTCAAAAGGTTCATGGAAATGCATATTATGAAAAACTATGCATAAATTTAAATTTTTTTGGTAACAAAATACACTCATACTACCTCATTATAACATGTCTAAAGAGGACCTAGTTTGAGGCATTAAGCAGGATAAGACATCAGTTTAAAAATATTCCCTTTCAGAGCAACATAATTCTGCTAAAATCGAAGCAAGAAAAAACATAAAGTTTATGGGTGGAAGAATGGTGAAATATTTGATTTACAAAAAGTTTATGCAGACAATGCACAAGGTAATCAGCAGTTCACAAAGGAATAATTCATCTTAAGAAGGGACGAATTCAAGCCTATGGTGTCAGGCTTCAATCCACATCAGTCTGTAAGGAAAAAAATTTATCTTGTTTGCGCCCTAATTGAAAAGGACCAACAATTATCAGCAGGAACAATAGTCAACATTACAGACATCTCAATTGGTTCAGCTTGCACAATTCTGATGAAAAAATTAAAGTTGAGCAAACTTTGCCACTTGATGGGGTCTAAAACTGTTGCACCCAGATCCGCTGCAGACATGAGCAGAGCTTTCAATGGAAATTCAAAACAAAGTGGGATCAAGATCCTGAAGCATTTCTTCGAAGAATAGTATCAGGAGATGATACATAACTTTACCAGTACAATATTGATGACAAAGCACAATCAAAGCAACGACTAAGTGGTGGAAGTGATCCTGCCAAAGTAAAAGTAGACCAGTCAAGAGCAAAGGTCATAATAACAGTTTGGGGGATGCTCAAGGTATTTTGCTTGTTGGCTTGCTGGAGGGCCAAAAACCACTAACAACTGCTAATTATGAGAGGGTTTTGAGAAAGTTAGCCAAAGTTTTAGCAGAAAAATGCCTGGAAAATCTTCATCAAAGTTTCCTTCATCAAAGAGTCCTCTTCATGATGGCTCTCTTCATCAAAGAGTCCTTCTCCACCACAGTAATGCTGCTGCTCATTTGTTTTATTAACCAAGGGCAATTTTGTAACAGTGTCTATGGAAAATCACTAGGGATCCACCTTATAGTTCTGATTTGGCTCCTTCTGACATTTTTTTATTTTCTAATTCTTAAAAATCTTTAAGGGGGCACCAAGTTTTCTTCAGTTAATAATGTCAAAAGAATTGCATTGGCACGGTTAAATCCCCAGGGCTCCCAGGTTTTTAATGATGCACTAAACGGCCATCATTCCTTACAAAGATGTCTTGATTTTGATGGATCTTATGTTGGGAAATAAAGGTTACATTTTTATCTTTTAATTCCAATTTTCCAAGAACTTTTTGTAGTCTCCACATATGTATGTATGTATATATTTATTGCAATCAGGTTTGTGAAATAAACAACTATTACCTATTCGTTTTCCTCTCTGTTTATTACCTCTTTCCTAAATCGAGTTGTCATCAACATATCCCACTGGGAGCATAGGACTACCGCTCATGGAGTTTTCCCAGTGCCTGACTTACACAGGTCTCTTCACAGGTTATCAAGAAAAAAAAAATAAAGGGCATATATCTTTTGACTTTTCTGCTGTGAGTTTCAGACTGCATTTACCGATGTCATTGGCATTACCCAAATCTTTTGCAGTAGAATCCCTTGTTGGCTCAACACATTTGTTTTGACTATAATGGTTGCACTTATCATGCCGAATTATAATGAATGTTAACTTGTTTGCTTTTCTTCTGCAGAAGCTCTTTGGGATGAAGAAGTATGCTTTACTGAATTAATTCCATACCTGATATACACAATATGATCGATTTTTAGTAAAATTAAGTGAATGAATGAATGAATACCTGCTGTATTCTTTTTTACTTTGACTTTTAATAAAATTTTAGAGTAATTACTGTATTTACAAAAGAGAAGACTAAGAAAAGACAAGCCTTGGCTGATGTTCAGAAGAAAAGGTGTACAGCTTATAGTAGGCTTACAGGAAAAACTCTTTATATTTGTACTTACTAGCAACAGTAGAGCGAAAAACGAAACAGAAAGTGTTTCTCAATATTTCAGAATTTTGAACTATACATGTTGCTTAAAAATTTAGATTTTCACATTACAATATTTCAAATGCTCCATTTAAAATAAAAGTTTGAACATTTGCTTTACTCCATACTCTTTAAGTAGAAGCATTAAAAATGACAGTGCAAGAATTTTTTTCTAGCCAAATTCATAGCCTAAAAGCAGATCAGAAAAACAAAACAAAATAGCAGACATTTAGCTAACTCATACAGCACTTCTTCAAAGAGTAACATATTTCGTTACAATTTTTAAAATTAAGAAAGATCTGTGTAGCAGTTGCTAAAAAGATATTAAAAATCAGGTTGTTAAAAATGGTCCAAATGGTCTCCATTGTCTCATCCCTTTGATTTATCCTGGCTTTGTGACTTTTATTTTCATTTTTATTTATTTATTTATTTTTACCAATACAATTCTGGGAGAAATGCTCTGGTACTTATAAGACCAAAATTCCAGAAGTTTTCTTTCAGTTTCTGATTTCATACAGGGGAACCATAGCTACTATGTACCAGAGTCCAGGCTATCCTGTTATGGAGAGAAATATCCTAGTAGATAAAAAGCCAAGTGGAGAAGAAGGTCCAGTGAAGGCCCAGACACATGAGAGAGCCCAGGCAACACCAGAGAAAAGAGCAACCCATCTGTGCAAACCAGCTCACATCCATTTTGTGCCAGCACAACACAGGTGATGGACATGTGAGTTAAGCCATCTTGAATGCCTGCCTTAGTCACATCAGCCCTGACAAAACCACAGTGGAGTAGAGACAAGCTGCGTCCTATAAGTCTTCTTGTCCCAAATGATTGTTGGCAAGAATGTCTATTATAAGCTATTGATTTGTGCAGTAGTTTTCTATGACACAATAAGTAACCAATATGATACCCCAATGTTTATCATAGTTTTATATACCTTCCAGAAATAGGTATAAGTTCATAATGTACCAATTACTGTATTGGCTATAGCAGTTAACTATAGGTGTTCTGTAACTTATTTTGTTATTGTTTTAAATCTAAATAATTGTGAGATTTTGTTTGAAAGCTGCTATTTTGTATGTATACAAGTAGTATTGTATCTCTTAATGTTGAGTCAAAAATTTATCTAATCTTATAAAATTGCTATATGCATAGAACAAAATAATTTAACTTTATTTAAATAAATCATATAAACTATATTCTAAAAATTTGTGTATAATAATAATATATCAAATAAAAATACGTAAGTACCATTAGAAAAGTAATAACATAGTGGACCCTCATTTATATTAATATTAAGGAATATAGTTGCTACTTAAGTTAGATTTTCTTGTGTACAGATTTTGTTACCTGATTTAAAATGACACGGCCGATTTTCAGTATTGAGCCAAAAATATTTTAAAAGTTGTAAATGTTTTATGTAACCACAAAACAAATGTCCCAGCCAAACTAATTTAGCTCATTGGTGTTACTTGTCTCATCAAAAGGAATAAATTAGAAAAATAATTTGAATTGAGGCAAAGAGCTATGTTCAGGTATATATTACTTTTTCTAGAGTCATATGAAGGACTGTGTGATGGATTTTGTCTTTGAAGATTTAAAGATAAACTACCAGAAAAATAGCTCAGGATGAGTCGAGGGAAGAAAATCCAATGAGACTTAGATGTTTTTTATCGTGTTTATTTGATGTTTTATGATATTTGACCATTGATCATTTCATGTTTCAGTTCACTATTTTGGCTTGCTCTTCATGAGTAAAGAGTGAAGTGTTAAATGGTGTTACTCAAGGATTATCACTTAGATTTAATCGACCTTGCTAAACATCACACTATAAATCAGAGGATCTTTCATTTCTCCAGTCTACCAAAAAAAAAAAAAAAATATGTCAGAGATAATCTCTGATTTTTACTAAGGCAGTTTAAAATCACAAGAAGATATAGAGCTTCTTATGAAAATGTTTTATAAAAGCTTGTTTTGAAATGGTTCATTTTCTATAAAAATGTTTATAGACCTTTAATAGATAGTCTCTAGGGAAACAAATTTTTTCTTGAGTCTATTACTTTTTATTCTTTCAGGCAAGTTGGTGTCGTTTTCATTCAATGTAAATTTTTGAGCGAGAAGCAATCATAGTTGAAGTCTCTGAAACACCATCCAGTTGTTAAAATTAAGCTGATTGTCGGTCTATATTGTTCAGATAAGAAGACTAAAATTTGCCACTTTGTGAATAATGCAGCAATGATGAATGACACTCAAGTTAGCATACACAGTTATAATGTTCACGTAATGATTTTTCTTCTCCACGTCTAACCTTTATTTTGCCTATCATTTGAGAACAACAAAGTCCAAACAATCCCCAGACCTAACAAAGACAGAGGACATGGTTTTGTGGCAGGAAAAAACAAAGCAAAAGCAATAAATTTTGTCCAATCCATTTTTCTTGTGCTCATATTAATGTCATGTAAATAATGAAGCCAGAGTTCTTATCTTCTGAATGCAATATTAAATTGGATTGCATATATCTTAAAATTAAGTCCAACTTAGACAAAAATAAGTAATTGGAACAATAAAAAATGTCATTTTATAAAAACATATGAAGTAGACATTTATAAACTAAGATCCCATACACATATAAAGAATGGACAGATGTCTGCAAGAGAGTTTTTGTCTGAAGGGTCATTATAGTCTTGATGATACTCAGAAGAGTTTTCTTCATCTACTCCACAGTATTCCATCAAGTTCAGAGTATTGTTTGACTATTTTATTTTTATCTGTGAAATGGCTTTGAAAAAGTGGCAACAGCACATCAGTTTGCATTTAATTTGGAACAAAAGACTATCTATTTTTATGCATTGGATGAATTTGGCAGCATAAAACCAAGGCTACTAGGGTTTGTTTCAGTAATTTATTGCTATGTAAGAAATCACACTTCTTGCCGTGCCCAACTTAGTGGTTGAAAGCAGCAATTTATTGTCTTTAGGGATTCTGTGGGTTACTGGACTCAACTGAGCAGTTCTTCCACTCTACATGAGGTTTCATGGGGTTGCCATCATCCAGAGCCTCAGGCTGAATTTCTGAAACTGCACACTCACATGGCTTGGCAGTTGATGCTGATTCCTGACTGGGAGCTGCTCTGGGGTTGTTGATGGGAGCACTTCATTTTCTTTCACATTGATTTTGTATGTGACTTGGACTTCTTACAGCACAGGGGCTGTGTGTCAAGAGAGGATAATCCAAGAGTAAGCATTGAGGGGCAAGCTGCAGAAACTACCAGTCCTGCTAGGATCTCGTATCACTTAATTCCCAGGATGCCACTTCAACCGCATTCTGTTGGTTAAAACAGCACACATGGCCAGCCCAAATCTAAAAAGAGGATAAATCATTTCATTTCTTGAAGTGAGGAGTGACATCTATGTTCAGAGATGGGAGGAATTGGGGAAACACTTTTGGAGAATAACTACTAAAGATTCATGTACTGAAGTCTAATCCCTCCTCTACCAACTTTTCGCCTCTTAATTTATTTTATCTTTAAAACAGAGAAAAGCGTAATGGAGGTGAAATTGCTGAGCACCTACCACGTGCCAGACACAATTGGTTGTTGTAATAGTGGAGCCTTACCAGACTATGTCTATAAAAGTGACATATTTTGAACATCTAAATTATTATAGTTAGAATTCTTACTATCCTGTATGTCAAAAGTGTGGCGTTCTTAAAAATGCACTACATGTTTCCAGGGTTTCCCTGGAAAGCTTCACTGATGCCCCAGAAAAAATCTACACTTGCTCCCATATTGTTATTTTGCCACCACACTCCTGCATTTACCTCAGGTCAGCTCCTAGATGGAGTTTTCTTCCCTGGCCATGGACACTGACAATTCCAGTCCTCCACCTAGTTTTTCACAGCACTACTCACACCAGAAAGTAACACGTATCAAGAATTTATAAAGACTGATACTAAAGTAAGTACAACAGAAAGGTGGCTCAAACCACTACTAACGGGGATTATTCTTTGGTCCCACACACCAAACCAAACTGTCAAGTCATCATCTGACTATGCATAGGCCTTCACATGCTGGGCTCTGGCTCGTCTCTCAGAAATGAGAATTTACATGATCTCCATGCCTGGAAGAGTGGGTGCAAATTTGCTTTACTCCCAGAGACAAGAGAGAGACTCTTCCTGAACCCGACTTCCTAGAATCCAAGTTCCAGCTCATTTCCTTGCTCTCTAACATGCTTTCAGGATGAATGGCAGTGAGAATTCCCAATACTTTAGAGTATAACTTCCATGAATATGATGCAGTCTGGGTCAAGTGATCGGCAATAACTGACAGTGCATTCCCAAACCTGTTCTGTTACATTAAATAACACCTTCTGGGAGGTAGCTCATTCCAATTCCTTTGCTTGTCTTTCAACCGGTAGGACTTAAAGAGACAATCAGATCTGAGAATCTATTGTGGGTAAATACGGTCTAGGTAGCTAATGAGAACAAAACAACTGCTTAAATCAAAACTCTCTGTCTCTTTGCTTCTCTTTTTCTGTGTTTCTCACATATCTCCCCTCCACATACAGATATTCTAAATTCACATTCAGGGAAAGTTAAACTCAACTCAATTCAACTGAAATAAAATAAATTTGACTTGTATCGGTTTTTTTAAGGCATTCATACTAAAGTACTACAAATGAGGTGGCTTACAACAACAGAAATCTATCCTTATAATTCTAGAGGTCGGAAATCAGAAATCAAGAATTAGATCTTTCTGAAGCCTCTGACAGAGACTCTGTTCCACGCCTGTCTTCTAGCATCTGGTGGTTACTGGCAATTCTCGGCGTTCCTTGATTTGTAGAGTCAGTTGCGACCTTCATTGACACATTCTTTTTCTTCCCTGTGTCCAGACCTCCCTGTTTCTGTAAGGATACCAGTCACTGGAATAGGGCCCACCCTAACTGGGTATGACCTCATCTTAACTTGACTGTAACTGCAAAGACCTTATTTTCAAATGAGGTCACTTTTACAGATTAGGACTTCAGCATATCAGTTCCACCCATGACTCACTATTTGCATCTAAAAAAAGCTGTTGCCTTATAGATGAACAGAGGTCATCCTATTAAACACTTCATGTTTATTACAAAAGCACCATAATTTGGATTCCTTCATTGATTCAGGACTTTCCAAGAAAAACTTTGAGTGCTTATCTTATTTGCTTAAAATCTTTATGACTTAAAAGGTTGAATTGTCCAAGTTGTCCCTCCCAGAATAAAATAAATTCTGCCCCAAGACAAATGCCATAAGGCAGAAAATAATTGTCATCTTCAATTTGGCAGGTTTCTAATTTCAACAATCTTAAACTCCAGTCTCTACTGGGCACTCGTTTATGAGGATAAAATGAAGTAATAGAATGGGAAATCCTCAGTGTTCCTGGGAAGAAACAGTGACATACTAATCCATGGCAGTTTTATTATTCTCTTTTCTACATCACTGAATTTATTTTCTCATTAGGAAGCCCCTTCTACCTTCCTCTTTTTTTTCTACATTTTTTCATAAATCAGAGCTCATCTTTTTTATACCCCTTTCACATATATTGTTTTATTACCTCTAAGAGCAAACTTTAAAAGAAGCTAGATATTGGAGCCATTGCTGTACTCTGGAGAAACTACCACCTTCTCCACTCAGAGAGAACGAGTCCTCCTGTGAAGACTCTCCTTGAGGTGAGATGACTTGAATCACTGTCCAGAGCTTTGCACTGCTAGTGGCTGGACAAGACCCTGAAAGATCGCCAGGAGTTCCGAGAGCATAAGCTGGAGAAATCCTTCATCATCAGTGCAAAAGTGTGGTAATTCAAACTATTGTCTCTTCCCCAGGATTATTTTAAAAGATTTAAAAATCAGACTGCTGATACTTGCAGACTGTAATTCTAGCCATGGACATTGCTTGACCTGGGACAGGAATGACGAGCAATTTGAGAGTTATAAGAGTGAATTGTATATTCCATCCTAGAGTGGAAGATTGTGAAATATCAGATCTCAAATTTACTTACTTTTTTTTTTTACTGTGAAATAATTCTAACCTAAAATAACTTTAGAAAACCATAAAGAAAATTCCACTATTAGTTTCTCATTCAACGGCATTCACTGTTTTTCCATTTTTATGATATCTCTTGAAGTTCACATTTGTAACTTATAAAAAATACTCAAAATTTTCACACTTTTGCTTTTTGGTTTGTGTTTTTGTGTCATATTTAGGAAAATATTTTCTTACTTTACAGTCATAAAGATAGTCTCCTATATTTTTTGAAAATGTCACATTTACTTTTTACCTATAAAAATGTATTCATGTCTATATCATGGAGAGGGAAGAAGGAATCCTTTTTTTTTAATCCCAAAATTGTAACCTATTTTCTAAGGCCCACATATCAAATGGTCTCAATTTTCCCATTTGACTTTTGTGAAAGGCAAATGTACTGAAATTTTAGATGATTTTATCTAAATCATTGAAATTAGAAGAAAAATAAGGAGCATCTCAAAGGAAAAGAAGTGGGCTTAGGGTTGTAAACAAGCAGGTAAACTAGAGTCATCTGAGAGTCTTAGGTAGCCATGAGGAATGCTGCAGAAAGATCTCTTTTGAGGCTATGCAAGGATATGTTTTGTATTTAGGTATCTGCTTAACACAAAAGTGTGGGAAGATTTCAGAAAACAAAATGATGAGGTGAGGGAGTTTTTAACTATTGTATTGGTAATACAAAGCTTGGGTAAAATTCAGCATTGATACTTTGATCAAATTCCTGATGTACAGCAAGTTTCTAGAGGCCTAAGCTGTTTCTAGATTATCCATTATCCTATTCATGTGTTAACAGCACACTTTCATAATTAGAATAGCTTTTCAATAATTTTTAACACCTCATGAGGTACAAAAGCCTTGCTCTTCTTCTTCAAAATTATCTTGGCTTTTTTTTCTTTGTCAAGATCCAAGAAAACCAGTTATGGTTTTTTTTTTAGTATTACTCGAATTTATAAATTAATTTTGGAAAAGGTGGCAATCATGTCACATTATTACCTTCCATACATAAATTTGATTTTTAAAAGGATTTATTCAAGTTTGTTTTCAAATATTTTGACTACATCCCCAACACAACTTGGTTTTTCTGATTATTAATGAAATTCCATAATCAGCTAAATTTCCTCTGAAGATCTGCATATTGAATATTTCTATATGTAATACAATTGAGATCCTACTATATGCTTAATTTAATATTCTACTCTATTCTCCTAATATTGCAAGTTTAAACAGACCAATATTATGCCATTAGGTAGATTTGTAATAATTATTTATTTCCATTATATTGGGAATGTTGGTTGTCTTTAATCCTTGGTTATTATAATGTGTTTTCAGAATATCTGTATAATAAATCTTGCTAACTCTGCTTAATGCCTTAGGACAAGCGTTGGCAAACTATGACCTACTGCCTATTTTTGTAAATAATATTCTATCAGAACACAGCCGTGTTCATTTGTTTGTATTTTGTCTATGGCAGCTTTGATGCTATAAGAGCAGAATTGAACAGTTGGAAACAGACCGTATGACCTGCAAAACCTAGAGTATTACTATGTGGAAATAGTAGTATGTGGGAAAAGATTCTTATAGAAAAAGATTCTCTTATAGAAAAAGATTCTCCCACCTTAGGGTCAAGTCCTAGACATGAAATTTCTTGGTGTAGGTATATGCATAATTTTATAATGTGTAGTATACTATAAATTTTATTTCTGAAATTCTGAAGTTTGTGGCAATATTGTATGAGTACCTGCCTCAACACACAATTACCAGGATTAAATTTAACCTTCAAATTTTCAGAGAATACTGCTTTCCTACTGGATTTTTCAAAAATTAAGATACAAACTATATGCTCACATGTTGAAAAATAAGCTGATATTTCTTTTCTCCAAGAGATATTTTGATATTTTAAAATCACAATACTGACTTGTAGTTGGCCCTGCATAAGTATGTGTTCCTAGAGCATTCCAGTGAACTCACTGCAATGTCATGTGATGCTTGAAGTATTTGACAGCAACCGAGGGGATAATTATTCAAGAGAAAACTGAGGTTATTTGAGTGTCACCCTTCCAGTGTGTGTACATGCAAATCTCCTGGAATATTGCACTAAACACTGGAATGTTTGTCTCTTTTCTGCCTCCAAGAAGACTTTTATCCTTCACCATTAGTTTTGCCATGCTAAATCACCAGAACAAAAATTCTAGAGCTGTGTGTTTTTTCCAGTTTGTATTTTATTTTCTGTAGACAAGAGTAAGAGATATTTATGTATCTTTCTGCGTCTGCCTTATTAAATGCTCCATCTGCAAGATTTATATCTGTATACTTATATACAGAATAATTTTATCAACAAGTGAAATACCTAAATATTGGGAAGCTTTATTTTTCTTTCAACTGATATAATACTTATTCTTTAATTAAAGTATATCTTATACAACAAAATTGTTGAGAAAATGATGTCTATATAATAACTTGCAACACATAACAACCAGTATGTTCTTTAGAGCAGAAACTGCATCAGAGGGACAAGAAGGTTTCCACTCTTTGTCTTCCCACTTCATCTTACAGTGATGTTTAAATTTATAATTTACTTGTTCTTTCTTACTGTCAAATATTATTTAAAGAATGAGAAATGAATTCTTAAAGAGTTAAATGTCTTTATTACCATCTTAAAGTGTCCTGATTACTGATTAGTTTGTGTTAGGTGTGAGCATGAAGGGCTGTCAAGAGAAGATAAATGCCCATTGGTATTTGACCTCTTGCTTTTTTTCATGATATCAGATAAATTCATTCCACAACTTACTTAAACTTTGACCACGATGTGTATTCATAAATGGGATACTCAGATTGTGGGGTTTTAATGAAGAGATGACATTATTAAAGAAAAGTGGTGTGTTTCTCTGAGTCTAAGAGGCGATGAAACAATTGGGATTTGGGTGTATTGAGAATTTTACACCTGAATTGATACCAAGGTTTCTATATGACACCAAGTTACTTTATCCCTTTCCACCACCCGCTCCCATCCTGGAGTAGAAGACAAGGAAACTCTTATTCATTGTGTTTGTGTTGTCTTTGCTAAAGACACCGTGCTAAGTGATGTTCCTTTGTGAAAGGTGGAAAATGGCTCAAGGCCAGCCATGGTCCTGAGTTGAGAAGAAGCATTCTGCTTCAGTGATTATCAAGGGGTTTGGGTTTTGATTTCACTGAACAGTACACCCTGATGATCTCTCCCATTGGCATATTTCAAAATGTAAGTGGGAATTGCTATGTCAGACTTGCACCCTCACCTGCTATTACTTTATTCAAGTTCTTTTAGCCCTGTGAAAAGAGGATTTCTGGAGTTTAGTCTCATTGATTTCCATTTTTTTACAAAAGTCCAAGATATTTTTATGCATACAGAGAATTATTAGTAAAAAAGCGTTTTTCCACATTTTCCTTTACTGTAGAATTTGGGCTTTTGAATTTATTTTGAAAAAGTGTGAGATCCTTGTACATATTCCATTTTTCATATTATGTAAAATAAGAATTTGTAATATACTTAATGTACAGCATATGTGCAGAATACACTTAATATAGAGTGCCATTGAGTGGAAAATATTGTGGCTATTGATTCTAATGACAGAGTTTTGAATTTTCATTCAGTTTTCTAAGACTAATTCCTCAGCTGTAAAACATTGAAATTTAAGTCAAGGACCATGTCTAAAACATCTTTTTATTCCAAGGTTTCAATATAGTGTCTTTTATCATTTTTCACCCTGCACAGAGGTAGTCATACTTCCTCTCCACATGTATGAACTAACAGATACACACAGGCACAATTGCCTCACCTGGAAGAAATAAAAGGACTACAGTGCCCTTCTTCTCATAAGAATATTAATCCTGGAGAATGATGGAATAAGGTATAATCACAGGATGAATCTCAGTAGTTTGATCTTTGTAAATTTCTAAGAAACTTGACTTAGTAAGATATTATCTTTGCCCTGGGATTCCTATGAGACCAGTTGTTTCTTATCCTTCATTCTTGAGGCAAATTAGTCATAAAGAGATTTTTTTCTGGTCCGGAGTGAGGAGCTTTCCATTTTACTTACTACTAATCAGTAATACATAGAATAACTGATATGTGAAAACACTGTGATAGAAGAGACTCTAAAGAGTCAACTATTTCACCTGTTGTGATGGAAAATGGTCAAAAACTGGCTCTCTGGGATAAAAAGGCCTGATTTTTAGCTTTGGCTGATTTCTGTGGTCTAAATACACCTGGCATGACTGATTTATAATTAACCTTGAACATGGAGTTGGGAATTAATGAGCACCAGTCACTCTCACCAGCAGGCACAAGCCTCCAAAGCAGAAAAATATATTAATAGCTCAACACAGATGACCTGCAGGAAAGAATATTACCTACATCTTGACTTTTCAGGTTACTATGATGTTTTGCAATATTCCTTTTATTGTTACCAAAACATCAGCGGTTTGGTCTAGGCCTTGCTGTTTGCTGCACAGAAAGCCAATCACTGAGAAGACAAGTATTTCCAAGGAAGAGGGCTTTAATTTGGTGCTACAAGCAAGGAGATGGGAGCTCAGACTCAAATCCGTCTCCCGGACTGACTAAAGCTAGGGGTTTATATAGCAGGGAAGAAATATAATAATGTGTAAGAAAACAAGCACTAGAGAGCGGCAAGGAGGCATCTGGTGCCAATTTGGTGAGTTTCAGTTCTTTGATACCTTTTTTGAGAGGCCTGAAGGTCCTTTCCTGAGGAAGGAACTCAGATGAAACAAATACAAGTTTCAAGTTTTAACAGCAGAAGGGTCAATTTTTATGTTTATCTGAAAGAACAGTCTATGGGAATATTGAGGAGGTTTCATCATTTAGGAGAAAGCTCCTCTACTTTTTTTTTTTTTTTTTTTTCCAGACAGGGTCTCACTCTGTCACCCTGGCTGGAGTACAGTGACATGAACCTGGCTCACTGCAGCCTCAACTTCCTGGGCTCAAGTGATCCTCCTGCCTCAGCCTCCCAAGTAGCTGGGACTAGAGGCACAGGCCACCATGCCTAACTAAAAGCATTGTCAGAAATACAATTTCCCTAGTGAGTGACTTCACTAAATTTGTTCAGATCTTTGTAGCTATACTCATTGGTGATAGTCAGTGGACCACTAGTTAAGAGCAAAAAAAAAAAAAAAAAAAGTTCTGATTTAAATCTTCAATTAGGTGGAAGTTCCCTTCTTCTACCTTCTCTTTCCTTCTTTGTCCTCTGCTATTCTCCCCTTTGTTCCCTCTCGTCATTATTTATTTCCCTCATTCACTTTTCCCCTGCCTACCTGTCTTCCTCATGTGCTTCTCTATCATTTCTTTCCTTTCATTCTTTCACATGCATATATTACACTCCAGACATAGTCTTTTACATAGAATTGGATTATAATACATTGGGAAATAAATGTGTATATAAATCAATGATGATTATGTTAGAAAAAAGTGATTTGTCTCTGGTTGGCTGACACAATATTTGCTGCAAGTTCAACCAAACCATGGCTTTCATATGGGATGACTTGCCAAAGTTGGCAGTCTAATTTCATATCTTAATGTGGTCCTTCAATTTCACCTATGGAGCAGGCCAAATTGATGGTATTTTAGAAAAAAATGTGTTTATTCTACCTTTCTAAACCCTTGGGAAATTCATTGTGCCATGTATTTTTTAAACATTTTATTGTTTAAACTATTTCTCTTCACGATTCTGTAGGTAAGAATTTTAAACGTTATCATGCATGGCATTTTTGTTGAAACTTTGCTAACCTCATTATTCTTTTTATTTGTATGTCTTGAGTGCTTTTGTTCCTGTCTTTTAATAAGAAAGTTTAAAAGAGGAAGTAAGATTCTTAGGAAACCTGAGGAAATTGATATGAAAGGTCATACTAGTTTTACCAAATAGATATATTAAAGTTTTATTTCGAGCATAGGCCAACTGCTATTCTGACACTTTAAGGCAAAAAGCAAAGAGTTACTGTGATGTGGTTTTTCTTTTGTTTTTGCTTTTAACTTAAAAAGTTGTATTTATTGAGAAAGACTCAGAATGTCAACAAAATAACTGCAACTTTTTTCCTGCAATTATGGAGTGATATTTGGTTAACAGAGCAGTTATTTCATGTAAGAAGCATCAGAAACAACTGAAGATGAAAAACTACAATCCCCATACCAATATATAACTAATTTGTGTTGTGTGCCAACAAGAACCTATTTTAAATTTCCATGCCAATGTACTAGGCAAGGCCAGTGGCTATTGAAAACACCATCAGAATGAGGCTATCTAAAAACACATTTGGTAGTGTGTTAACTATACAAAAAAAGACATTGTATAGTTAAAAAAAAAATCTTATACAGCCTTACATTTCAATGTTTTTCTTTAAAATGAGTTCTGTACAGGGGGTTTAAATGCTTTATAGACCAGAAAAAATGACTTTAGAACCAACTTATTCATCATCATGGTCATCTTCTTCTTCATCTTGTTCCTCCTTCTGCTACTCATCTTCTTCATCTTCCTTCTTTTTCTTGCTTTTTCAGCTTTAACAATTCCCTTTTTTTGCTACAGCAGGCTTTCCTTTAGTTCTATATGCAACAATTTCTTTTTTTGTATTTTTCCTTCAGATTTGCAGCCTCTTTTTTCAAAAGGCTACTTGTCATCTGCAGCAATTATTCCACATGTTCCCCAGTTTCTTTGAAACATCATCAATGGATAGGCCAGAATGTTTTCCTTTGATTTTTGAAAACTACTCAGAATAGAACCAAAAATGTCAGAAAGAGGCCTCTGGAGTGGATTGGGATCCTTGAACTTCATTTTGTTTCTCCTTTAGGAGGGATACAGGTTTTCATGTCTCTATCATAACAAGCCTTGTCTGCTTTTGCTGTGTCTTTAAATTTTCCCTTCTCTTCAACACACATGATCTTCCACCTCTCTGAGCACTTCTTAGAAAACTGTGAGAAGGAGACAGAAGTATCTGGATACCATTTATTGTGCTCCCCCTGACAAGTTTGCACAAAAAATACATATGATGATATTTTGCCTCTCGGCTTCACAGGATCTCCATGGCCCATGTTTAGTTATTTTTCCTCAGTGAGGCAGAGCATTGCCCAGTGCCCCTGCTGCTCTCACTTGCCCTGGCACTATCTCTATGGAGCTCAATGTACTTCAATCTGTGATAGTGTTTTGATGGGTAAATGTGGCAAGGCTAAACTACAGTAAATGTGGCAAGGCTAAACTACAGTCCCCTTTGTAGGATGTTTCTGGGATGACTGATTCTAGGATGTTATATGCTACTAGAGATCATCTCTTGTGAGAGTTGGAGAATGGAAGGGTGGCCATTTTGAAGCATGTGCACACCTTCTCATGGCTATTCAAACACTAAACTAGAGGCTACAGTGAAGAGATTTTGCAGAAGTAATTAGAGTCTTTAATCAGCTAACTTTAAGTTAATCAAAAGGGAGATTATCCTAGGTGATTCTGATTTAGTTAGAAAAATTTTAAAAGAGAGCTCAGGCCTTCCCTGACATCAGTGTTTCCAATGAGAAGTTAAGTCAGCAGCTCCTCTCCCTTTCATTCTGTATCTTCCCTCCTGACTGCCCGTAGACTACAATGTTCACATCACGCCCATGGGATTTCAGCCTAATTTCCCTTCCTGACTGACTGCCCTACAGATGTTGGATCTCCTTAGCCAGCCCCTACAACTGCATAAGCCAATTTCTCGAAACACATTTTTCCATATTTTCCTACTTACTTTGTTTCTATGGTTGAATGCCAACTAAAACATGACCTAAAAACCGTATCCCTAAACTGGAGATTCTTTCAGAGATGGCTATTAAAATAATTGCATTTTATCCATCATCTATTTGTGAATTGTTATTTTAAAGTTTAAATTATAAAAAATTAATGTATGGAATAAATATGAATTGTTCATTTTGTACAAAATATTATGTCAGAATGCAAGTAAAGCATGATCAATTTTAACACGTTTTCAGGTGAGATTATACTTAGTTCAGAAGAAGTAAAATGAAACTGGAAAATTATATTTTTATATTAAAAATTTAGTAAATGTGTTGAGTAAACAGTATAGTCAGAGAAAAATTCCCATAACATTAATGCTTTGAAGTTCTTTGGATCAGAATTGTTGAAAGATCTAATATATAACACAGTAAGTGTAATGTAATACTTTCTCATCATTTTTGCTATACGTAATCGCTTGCTACTCAGCTAAGGTATGTTTTTCATAAAAAGAGAATTTAGGCTAATGACATAGTTATCCTGATTATCCCCTAAAGAATTCACAAGATATAATAAAAAGATAGGTCTGAATTAGAAAATTGGAGGAAAAATTTGTTTCTGGCTTTATACAGAGAGGACCCATTGTTCAAGGAGTAAGGAACAGATATATGAGATCAAATCACTATTTTTAAAATAATACCTTGTCTCTATATCAGGAAAATGAGCTAAGTTCAATTGAATAGTACAATCTATTTGATATTTTTACAATCCTCATGTAAGATCTGTGTGTACAAATGCCCACTGATACACCAGGAACTCCTGGGGTTTCTAATAACCAGCATTGAAGTCAAGTATACAATCTAGATTCTATTGTTGTTAGCAGAGAACAATTGTTGTTATTAGCAGAGAACAATTTTTTAAATATTAACTGAGCAACTACTATGACCAGACATTATTTTAAGTACATTAAGAAGTACTTAAATAATAAACATGAAAAACACTGTTTCTCAGTTTAAGCAAAGTAAAATCTGAAAGTCTTTAGTTCTCATTACAAGTCCAGAAAATTTTAATTTCTATATAATTATTTAATTGCTTCTTTTATTTCTGTGCAATCTATAAAGTAATAAAGTGATGCAAGTAGCACAAATAAATTTATATTTTAGCAAATAAATAAAATAAACATTAATTTAGATAATAGAAGAGATGATTATGAATTGTATAAGTAGATATATAATTCTCAGTACTATATGGCATAAGATAATAGCAATGTCTCTAGTGTTTGCTAGTGTCCTCATGTTAGTTAACACTTGGCTATAGAGATGTAATTTTTTTTTTTTTTTTTTTTTTTTTTTTTTTTTGTAGAAACTCTGTCACTTAGGCTGAAGTGTAGTGGTACCATCATAGTTCACTGCAGCCTTGAGCTCCTGGGACCAGGCAATCTTCCTGCCACAGCCTCCCAAGTAGTATGGTTGGCTAATTTTATTTTTTATTTTTATTTTTTGCAGAGACAAGGTCTGACTATGTTGCCTACATTGGTCCTGGCCTCAAGGGATCCTGCTGCCTCAGCGTCCCAAAATGCTGAGATTACAGGTATAAGCTACAATGCCCAGCCTAGAAATGTAATTCTTGATCTATCAGGAAACTTAATTTATTATTTGTACTTTATTTTTTCATTTTATAATTGCTTAACTAAATTGTAGCTTCTCACATTACTTTATGGAATCGCTAGTTTCAAAGACTCCTGACCCATAGTTGCCTAAAACTTGAGGATCACACTTATAAATGTCCTCTGGTTGTCACCTTTTATAGAAGCTCTCTAGTAAGAGTAGGCACTTATTATGGAACTCAGAATTTCACCTTTGAAGGCATTTTGCTGGATTCAGAAGTCTCATTTTCTAGCATTTTCTCTCAAGTGAATAATTTGTGATATTGCAGATACTTGACATAATGGTTCTTATGCCCAGAATTCTCTTGACTGGGGTTTGTTCAGCTGGCTCTCATTCAATATGCATTTAATGTGAATCTATTTCTAACGATTCTGCTTTTACTGTTTAACTAGACCAGGGGTTGGCACTATGGCCCATGGGTAATATCCAGCTCACCTCCTGGTTTTATAAATAAAGTTTTATTGGAAAACAGCCATTCTCATTCATTTATATATTTTCTCTGGCTGCTTTTGCACCACAGCTTGCAAAGTTGAGTAGTTGTGACAGAAACCATATGGCTTGTGAGGGAGGCAGAGTCTGAAAACGGTCTCCCATGATTTCCTGCCCTAATTTCCAGGACTGTGAATATTGGGGCTGTCTGGCCTGCATTGCAGCCCAACTTCTCCCTCTGCCCAATCTTGATTCTTTCTCTCTGGTCCATAGGCTTTGATTCAAAGCACACTCCCTTAGTCTGCTTCCTATAAGACACAACCTGCATCACAGAGGCTGATCCTCAAAGTCACTTATTTTCAAGGGTCTAGGCTGGACTCCCCTCCAAACTCTGTTATCCTTGCCACTTGTTAGAAACTGATCCTTAACCATTCATGGCAATATGGTAATTTTCCTCTGGATTTTTTTTCTATCAGTGACCTTCTTCCTTGGGTTGATTTTTTTTTTTTTTTAACTTATGAAGGATTCAGTCTTAAAATTAAGACTTAAAATGCCTAAATCTTGTACAATTGAGACGAGAGTCAGGAGTTCCTTAAGAAAATGTCCCTGCAGGGAAGAAGCCCTGAAGCTTGAACTCCATCTTAAATCTTTCTTTGCTTATCAGTGCTAGAAACTAGGGTTTAAAAGGAACCAAATTAGCTCTTGCATGTTTCACCTTTTAATACTTTGTCTAGAGTAGTATTCTTGAAAAAGTTCTGATTTGGAGTCCGAAAGCATTGGTTTGGGTCTACAATCAGATGGATCTTGTTTGGACTCAGATCCTACCATACTAGCTGCATGGTTTTGAATAGGTTACATAACTTCATTGAATCTGAAACTTTCAGCTGTGAAGTAGAGATATGAACATCTACCTCCATTATCTTCCTCTGTGTATTATATGGAGAAAAATAATGTACAAAAGCACATAGATACTGCCTAGCACACTATAAGTCCTCAATAAAAATACAGTAATTTGCTACATAGTGACATGTTGGTCAACCACACACCATATATATGAAGTGTTCCCATAAGATTACGATGGAGCTGAAAAATTCCTATCACCTAGTGATGTTGTCATTTCCAACAGAAATGGTAGTTTGAATCAATTCTACTTTATTATTCTCACACAAAATTTGAACTATGTTTGCACAAACTCTTTCTTTACCTGGCATTTAATTGATTTCAACTAAAAATTGATATGATGATTTTAGACATGGCTATTAATTCCACCATACTGAAAACAATTTGGTAAATTTACTCTCTGGTGAACACAAATCAAAATAGTTACTATATTACAATTAATTCCAAAATGAAGTTGCTATGAAATTTATTTTATTATTATGATTGCATGGCATAAGTTGACATAACAATTACATACAGTTATAGAGACAACAAAACTCCTTAGCATAGCTATAGGTCTGCTCCTTGCAGCTGTTCTTAAATGAACAGGGAGGGACAAAGAGCAGCATGAATGACTTTTAATGATTTGTTTTCAGTTCACATCTATTTATACTGAGATTTTATACTAGAGTCTCACTATAGTTGATAAAAATTTACCCACTTCGATGAACACAGCATTTATTTCATCAAATATTTAAAAAATAATATTGTTTGTGTGATCAACTCTCCAATGACATTTTGAACCTACAGAATTTTTCTTTATTTTTCTTGCGCACAATCATATC
The DNA here is from genome assembly GCF_049350105.2 of Macaca mulatta. Lineage (NCBI taxonomy): Eukaryota > Metazoa > Chordata > Mammalia > Primates > Cercopithecidae > Macaca > Macaca mulatta. Next base: position 160,311,031 of record NC_133406.1, read on the forward strand.
AACTGCCTTCATTAAACTAATCCAGCATATTCGTATTATCACACAACATTGTTAATGCCCTCACTTTTTAGGTACCTCAAAGTGTGAGAGTTTATACAGATACTTACAAGATTTCCATGAAATGTTTAAAGGTTAAATTTAGGAATTACGTAAGTAGCCTAAATCATACTTGTATGAATTTTACATATTGAATTTGGAACAAACATTTTATTATGATGTAGAAGAAATGTGTACAATAAATATTTTATGGCAAGTCATAAAGTCTGTTATTTGTACTTCTGTAATACAATAGACTTGTTTCACAAGAATGTTTATGAAGATATATCTCTTTTTTTGTTTAAAATGCAGAGGTTCTTTTTAATGCATCAATTTTACACAACAATCACGCATATCTGATATGTATTCATAATGGCCCTTTATAAAATCAGCATTTAAACTCTTACCTAATGCAGAGATATTTGATTTACTGGAATATCTACCTTGATTGCAGCAGGAAAATGTTTACAGAGGTTTTGCAGCATTAAAATTGTATTAAATTTTTTTGTATTTAACTGTGGGGAGAATACAGAAAATAAAGATAAATGATTGACTAACATCTGAAGGCTCTATATTTATAAACATATAACATCCTGAAAAAATGGGGATGTCATTAATCTACTCTATTCATATATAAGTATTAACGTTCTGTGTTTCTTATGATACATAAAATAAATTATTATAATAATAGAGAAGGTGTGTTGCATCAATACTAACTCTAAACAAATAGTGAGCTCTGTAGACCAGAGAAGTTTGTCATTGGCACACCATAGATCAATATTAAGTATGGAAACAATAAACTGCAATGCTCTTTCTTTGTAATCATTTTCCATTTTGTCTTTTGTGCTTTATTGAATTAAACTGGACTAAAAGCTCCAAATGAATTGAAAAGAATTGTTTGAAATGAATGATTGATAAATTAGCCCAGAATATTTGCATAGATAAGCAGTTTAATATTAAGGTGACATTTTTAATTTTTTTGGACACTGTTGACTATGTTCCTTCTTACAATTTTGTATTTTGTTTTTGTGTGTGTTTGTTTCTTTCATTGGTTTCTGCCACATTATCCTTTTCTAGTTCTTCTGTCAAATTTTAAACCACAAACCACTCCTTATTTTCATTTCTCACAAAAACCTCTTGATCCACTCATTCTTTATAGTGTTCCTTGTTCGATTGTCTTTTCACTCTTCTACTTTTGCATACTTACCTTGGGGAATTTTATCCATTTGCATGGTTTCAACTATCAACTCTTGGCAGGTGAATCTGAAGTCTATAATTCCAGACAACATTTGTTTCAAAATCCAGACTAATGATACACAGTGCTTCTAAAAATTTCTGTTTTGACTTGCCAAAATAATCTGAAAATCCGTTCTGATCTTTTGCTGTTTCCTTAAACAATATCTCTTTAAGAGGAGAAAAGGCTAAATCATCCATTGTAGCCCTATAGTTCTTCAGCTAGATGCAAAGAGAGGTGGAAGAAGAAAAAAGATGCAAAGAATTTTGGGGATATGAGAAGCAACGACACATCCAGCAAGAAGAGTGTCTAGATGTGTTCCAGGCAAAGTAGTGAAGCTTACCCGGTTCCTGCAAGAATTTTCCCAAAACAATCCTAGGTAAAGCTAATTCACTGGGCTTGGCATTCCCTTGTTGGACTGGCAGAAACAAATAAACAATGCCCAAAACACGGGATAGTAAAGCATCATGTAGATTACAAATGCCCATTTTAAGGCCTTGGAAAATTTTCCCATTTTATTTTTCTTTGTGCTACCATAAGGCTACTTTGGTAGAAGCTGAGAAAAAGAAATACCCTTAGGTTGGTAGCAGCAAGTGAGGCAACAGAAACCAACAGGTAGAATTGAAACAGAAGAGTTCCCTGATCCCCCTCACAGGATATGCAACAGGTGTGTGGCTCATCTGCTAGGTAGGGGGAGCCCACAGATGGGCAGGTGCAGGAGCTGGGGAGAGTGCTTTTGGGCTCAGGTACCATGGTAGTTCTTAGGGGTGGGTACCTGTGACTTCCGAAGCCTCATTGGGCATCTTACAGTGCTCTTTTAACTCTACCTTCCATAGACGGCTTAAGTGTTGGACAGCTTAGTGCCCTCTTGGTACCCAGGTTCTTGTCTGGTGTCCAGGTAGAATCAGGTCACATATAGACCTGAAGGATGGTGAATGTGGGGGTTTCATTGAGTGTTGGAGGTGGCTCTCAGTGAGATGGATGTGGAGGTGGAAAGGAGATGGAGTGGGAAGATGATGTTCCCCTGGAGTTTGACACTCCTGCAGCCAATCTCCTCCCTGACTGTCCCCAGCCAAACTCCTCTTGAAGTTCAGATGCTCCTTCTTTTCTCTCTTTCTCTGCTGCTCTGCCACTCTGCTGCTCTTTCTTTGGTTTCATCTGCTCACCTGCTTGTGGTGCCTGGAGTTTGGGGTCTATATTGATACAGGATAAGAGGGTGTGACAGGCCAAAAGCCAACATTTGGGTGCAGAAACGGGTATTCCTGTTCCCATTTATGGCTGCGGGTTTCCAGGCTTGAGGGTGGGGCCTTTGCTGGGGAACTGCCCCTTTTTACCCCAGTATATCCTTGCCTCCTGTCTGTATCCAAATGCTTTCGATACATGGCAAAGAATTTCTTAAGTTCAGCACTAACAGTGATATCAAAAATACACACTTATCTCACACTGAAAACTTCACTATTATGTTGAAACCAGAACAGATTGGGGAAAGTAAAGAACTATGGCAACCCAAATTATACTGTTGAAGACCTAAGTCAAAATAGCTTGTTTTTATAAATTACTTATACCACCTCCGTAGTTTTTCTGAAGACTATTAGAGAGCGGCAATGCTATGTACCTATTCAGGTGAGAAAAACTGAAATCATCCTAGGTTCCTTTTAAACTCTCTTTCTCCATGTTCTTTTCATTACCAACACCTATTTATCTTACCTCTAATATATCTGTGGATCTACTCTTACTCTAATTCCCTCTACTACTGTAGTGGCTCAGAGACTCAACACTACTACCCTGGATTTTTACAACAGCTTGAGTTTCTGGACTTTGAGGTTATCCACTTCCACTTCATCCATCCACATTTCTGTCAGTAATCTTTCTAAAATATAAATTGGATTATTTCAATACTGTCTAATGGTTTCTAATGTTTTAGCATAAACTTCAATCGTTTAGTATAAGACTCTTTATGCCATACCCTGTGACTAGTCTTCCAATTCAATTTCTATTAATTGCTGCCCTTTCAAAACATAATATGATGTAGGTCTTTTTTTCTGGACTAACTACCCTTGTCTACACCGTGCATATTATTATATTTGTATTTCAATAATTTGCTCACCTACCATCTCAAGAAAGAGGTCTTTATTTAACTTTTCTATCTTTCCTTGTCCTTTGAGGCAGAACTAAAGATTTTCCTTTCTGTGCTTTACGTGTTCCAAAATAATTAACAAGAAAAACTTCAAAAAGTAAGGACAGAAAACACTGTAACAAAACGTAAAAACCAGACTACAAACTGGGGAAAAAATAATTGCAGCATAAACGACACCCAGTAATAACCTTGATATATAAAGATCAATTTAAAAAGTGGACTAAAAAATGAGAAGACAGGTTATAAAACAAGAAATATAAACAGCCATGCATATAAGAAAACGTGTAAGCATATTAATAATATAAAATACTGCATGTTGAAATATCCAAATATGACTTTTTAGCCAATTAAAATGTTCATCTAAAAAGGTTTTATAAATAAATATTGGGGGCCGGGCGCGGTGGCTCAAGCCTGTAATCCCAGCACTTTGGGAGGCCAAGACGGGTGGATCACGAGGTCAGGAGATCGAGACCATCCTGGCTAACACGGTGAAACCCCGTCTCTACTAAAAAAAAATGCAAAAAACTAGCCGGGCGAGGTGGTGGGCGCCTGTAGTCCCAGATACTCGGGAGGCTGAGGCCGGAGAATGGCATGAACGCAGGAGGCAGAGCTTGCAGTGAGCTGAGATCCGGCCACTGCACTCCAGCCTGGGCGACAGAGCGAGACTCCGTCTCAAAAAAAAATATAAATAAAAAAATAAATAAATATTGGGAACAGGGTTACACTTACATGCTGTTTTTTCATAGGTAGATTTGTACATTATTACCAAAGGAGGTGTGGCAGTATGTAACAAAATATTAAAATGCGTTCAGATCCTGAAATCTGGTATTTTCATTCCCAGAAATTTGTTCTACTAAAATAGTAAGAATGAATATTTTTATTCTGCAATTTCTTGTACAAGTAAAATTGAGAACACTTTAATAGTCATAGGCTAAGAAAATTATTAAAAATTAAAAAAACATATTATATGCTATTATGTGTCACTAAAATCACTTCTATGAGTTTTGACACAAAGACATTGCAAATACTTGTTAGATAATGATGGTTACTTAAAACAAGACTCTATTTGAGGTACCACGTCAATTTTATCAATGCATATATGAAGGCTTACTTCATTAACATCTGGATACACATTTAACTTTGTTCATATTAATATTTCCAAATGTTGGATTTCAGGAATCTTGAGTTATTAGATTCTTTTCCACAAAATAATTCAGAAAATTATGAAGAGCAATTATGTGTCCAATTATTGGCCCCAGACTTTCTATAGAAAAACCCAGGCTGGCACAGTGGCTCACGCCTGTAATCCCTGCACTTTGGGAGGCTGATGTGGGCAGATGACCTAAAGTCAGGAGTTCGAGAGCAGTCTGGCCAACATGTTGAAACCCCGTCTCTACTAAAAATACAAACATTAGCCTGGCATGGTGGTGGACACCTATAATTCCAGCTACTCGGGAGGCTGTGGCAGGAGAATCACTTGAAGCTGGGGGGCCAAGATTGCAGTGAGCTGAGATCACGCCACTGCACTCCAACCTGGGCAACAGAGCGAGACTCTGTCAAAAAAGAAGGAAGGAAAGAAAGAGAGAGAGAGAGAGAGAAAGAGAGAGAGAGAGAGAAAGAAAGAAAGAAAGAAAGAAAGAAAGAAAGAAAGAAAGAAAGAAAGAGAAAGAGTCCCTGATCTTTGACACTTTATTCAAGTTTCAAACAATGTCTTCCTCAGTATGACCACTTACATCACTAGTGTACTCAAATATCTGATGTTCCAGTGTTAGTCAAAGAGTCAGTCACATTATAGCTGCATTGAGCCTGATTATTTAAGCCCCCCAAAAGTGTTTACACATATAGCTGTTTCAATTCATACACAGCTCCATTTTTCTAGGGCACAGATATACCTATGACCAGGTTGCCTAAAATAGCATGAATTCTAATATTGTTGTGCTGTACTTGGAGCTATTTTTCTTTTCCAAATTTATTGTCTTATTTTGCTCTGTCTGCCATAATAAAATACCACAGACTAGGTGGCTTAAACAACAGAAATGCATTTCTCACAGTTCTAGAGGTGGGGAAGTCCAAGATCAAGGGTACATCTTCTATGATTCCTGGTAAGACAACTCTCTTTCACTGTGTCCTCACATGGCTAAGAGAACTCTGGCGTTTTGTTTTGTTTTCTTTTTTTTTTTTTTCTTTTCTTATAAAAGCACCAGCCTTATCAGATGAATGTCTCACTCTTATGGTCTTATTAATTGCTTAATTATTTTCTAAAGGTCCTGTTTCCAAATACAGTCACATGGGGTTTGGCTAAGACTTCAACATATGAATTTTAGGGTCATGCATTTTAGTTTGAAACACTCATCATCATTTATTCATACATTTATAAAAATTAATTGAGTACATAGAATCAGAGGACACCAGAAGCAGATCAAAACTGGAATCAGAAAAGCTTCCACCCTCAAAGGAATATACCCTTTTAAATGACAGAAAAGTCTATCAACCAATAATTGATAGAGCATAATAAAGGCTATAACAGAATTACACACAATGTGCTTTGAAAGGCAACAAGTAATTTTTTTTAACTGAAAAGTGATATTTCATGTAGAATTTGAGGACAGATAATAGAATAAGAGATGAATATTGGGAAAATGGTCATGGGAAAGAAGAAAAACATAGATTGGCTTAGTGTAGTAAAACAATTGACATATTTAGAGATTCCTGTGTAGTTTATTATGTTGAGAGCAAAACACTGTTCACAATGGAGAGTAGCATGACAGAAGCAAAAAGGATTTGTGATGCCTAATATTATGAAGTGCAGTGTATGGCTTGTTGAAATATTAGACATTTCCACATAGGCATAAAAATAATTACTAAAAGTTTCTTTTCTTCAATACAACTAGTCACATTTGTATTTTAGACAGATCGCTAAAGAATCAATGGGGACAATAACCTGGTCAGAAAGAACTGGAGAATGGGAGCTCCATTAGCAATTTATTGTAATCCTTTGGTTAGGAAACTAAGAGATCTTAAATGAAGGTCACGGCAGTAATCAGGGAGAGAAGGTGCTAGCTTTGGTACCTGTATCTAATAATAGATTTGGCACAGTTACTAACTGGCTACTAGATCCTAGATTGGGCAAATGACCTACTGGTGATGTCATCTTTTTATGAGAAAAAAAAGGAACCACAGGCATGTGTGAGAAAGAAAAAAAGAAGAGTTTGATATATTTCATTGTTGGGGGGAGTCATCAAAGTAATTATTTTTACTAAAGAGTTGGTGATGCTGGTCTGTAGTGCTTGAGAAGTTGAAGCTGGAGATTTAGAAACGGGAGTCTTTAAGTGTAAGTCATAGTTTAAGTGCTATGTTTTTAACCATAAGTTAATTAAGCCAACAATATTAATATCCATGGGAAAAGATTATTGTAGGACATGAGCTTAGAAAACTGTGGATTGGATAAAGGTATATAGTGTGTGAGAGAATGAAGAATTCTGAGCTCTGAGAAAAAATGAAATTGTTAATGCTGTATACTTTCTAGTACTTAGCCTGCTATCTTTAAAGCTAAATAAAGGCATTATCTTCCAGAACTCCAACAATCATGACTTTCAAAATCCTTGTTAGAAAGGTTGTTGTTCTAGCAACCTTTACTTTTGAGAAAATCTTCCAAAATTTTGTGCATATTTTTTTATTTTGTCCTTAAATTTTTGCAATCTATTTTTCCTATGCTCCTTCTTTTATTTACTCAGTAAATATCTAATGAATATCTATGCAGATGCTTTTCTTGGGTCTGGATATATAAAATTTAAATATATAGCCTCCAAACTTTTGCATTCTAGCTGGAAGGAAGCAGTCAAATGCATGAGCAAAATGTAAAGAATTAGGAAATTCTTCCTCAGCCTTTATTCCAAAATAATAGTCACTGTGACTTCATCTTCTTCTGGCCCAGGCCAGATGACAAAGGACAGCCATGAATAGTCAAAAAACCTCTCAATCTAAAAAGAAAATGATTTCTCTGCTTATCACATAAGAAGTTCTGTTCTAATGACTGAGGCTAAGCACACACTTTTTCAAATGGCTGATTTCTTCACAGAACACAAATTGAGTTTCATTTCCTTATATGACAGAAGTGATAGTTTCAGTGAAAAAAATATATTGTTTTTTTTTAAATAATTTAGTCAGTGCCATATTTCCCTGCATATATTTCACTTGTTAATTTTGAATGTAGATTAAAATGCCTTCTTTTTAACCTTAAAGAGAATCTTTTACTGATGATTTCCAACTGAAAATCAATTCCAAACTAATAATCTAAATATAACCACTAGAAAGTTCAATTGCATTCATGATTAAATCAATTTATGTTTTTCTCCACAAGATTTTTATTGTTTTTTAACATAGAGTCTTTTGTCTTAAGCTTGTCAAGTTCTTACCATACTGATTTTGTTTTATTGAAATGTTTGATTTTTCAAAGCAACAGATATTAATTCCCAGATTTTCAGGTCAAGCAAAGTATGCATTATGTTTAATGCCTTTGGATGAAGTTAGATACACTCTCTTCAAGTGATCATCTTGGTAAAAAGTTTCAATAATGCTTTCATTCAATTTTCGTAGCAACAATTTATGGGTTGTTGAGTGATCCGTACCTTAAATTAATTTAGTAATACAGCCAGGTTAAATAATATAACAGACAAGACTACTGAAGTACCAAAATTACCACAAAGCAATCTTACTAACAGATTTCATGAGAAAGTTTGCAAAGTATATTATTTCACAAACTTATATTTGTTAACTCACCACATCAGTGAAGATTAGCATTATTAAGAATTCATAGCTTCCTACCACACCTGGTGTCTGGCCTCATCTCTGGTAGTTACACCAAACTGCATGCCTTCAATACTCATCTTCCTTTCCTCTACCTGGAGAAGACAAAAATCATATCAATGATCTTAATGAAAACTCATTTCCTTACATACATATATCCTGTCATTTGGGCAGAGATTTTCTTCTCTGGTACTTGTTGCACCACAGAAAAATAAAAAGTTCAGAGAACCCACAGAGACAACTCGAGGTGTAGCGCAGGCATCAAGGATTTCCAGAATGCACCTACTCATTTGACAAGAAGCAAAATGCCTCCTTCTCCTGGTCAGAAATGGGGTGTAGAAGAGTGAGGAAGAAAGCACTTTCACTGTGAAGTTGGCTATGGTGGGGATCAAAATTCAAATTCTGTGTGTCCTTATAAACACATTAATGTTTTCTGCTTAAAGTATGTTTATTTGTAAATTCTCAAGGATGGCATCTGCCTTCAGGGGATTCAGGGAAAGGAGATTCAATCTCATTCCAGTGAGAGCCTGAGGAGCATTACACTCCCTCCCTATAAGGGTAATGGGAAAGGAGGCAAGAGGACAAAAAGAAGGTGCACTTGGGATTAGGGATGTTGAGGAATCTGAACTGGAAATGACCCTTCTTAGTCTTTTCATTCAAAACCTCATTTTTACAAAGAGGGTCGTATGATTATATTCTCATCCAGAACACATGCAGAAGTTGACATTTACTTTTTTTCAAATTTAATGTTGCTATATTTGTCAACATTTTCATGCGTATCAAAATCTTTCAAAATTATGACTCTGTCATTCAGCTTATTCGGTTATTTATTCTAGCCTTTGCACCGAGTTGGTGGTCAGTGAATAGTGTGTCTTCATCTAAATGTTAATTGTGTTAATTGAATATAGCCCAGTTGTATGACTCTAGAAAACTTCACTTCAATTGGTATACATTTTATTATCTGGCATGATCTTCGTGTGTGCTCCATCAATAACAAATGACAGAATGTAAAGTTGTGTCACAAATCCACACAACTGTATTATTGTTTATTCCATACTGTTCCATCTGACCCACATGAATATCATTCATTAATTCATTAATTGAACATGTAACACAAGTTGTCACTGTCTAGGTAAAATCCAGGTGTCAAAGCTACAAACCTGTTCGGAAACCCAGAAGAAAATGTTTATATGGGATCATTTCATGAGCAGTTTTAAAAAATAAATTTATGTTGTTTGTACCTTGTCTTTAGTATGTCACTTATTAACATATGAAATTCTAATAATATCCAGTGAAAAACATTGGATACATTATATTTTTAACTTAAGATATATTATACTTTGATATTCTAAGATTCTGATGTGTGTGATTTTTTAATCTCATTTTCATTCTTGGTATATTTCCTTCTTATAAGCTATTATTCATTAAACATAATATGCCATTAGATATAAAATAAATGAGGTTGAAATCAATTTACATCTATCTTTTTTGGGGGTAGTTCTTTTATTTCAGTTGCTTGGGAATTTTATAGAATAATTTTTCCTAAGGCCACCCTGTGATGTTATTTGTCATATTGCTATAAAAAGGCTAACAATGACATATCAATTTATGGTTACCAAAATAAGTACCATTCATAACAAATGCACTTTCTCTTTATTCTTTATGAGGTTGGAAGGAAAAAGACTGTGTAAAAGTCAACACTGCACAGTATATACCTATTTCATGGAAAAATCTATGCTAATATACATATGCATGTATTTAGTGCCAAATTTACCAGTGAAAAATATAATTAGTTAATACAGTAATTACCTATCAATGGAAACAAACAATGGAAACAATGGCTCCCAGAAACAAATTCTAAGGTTGTCACTTACATCTGGACATGCACTTTTTAAATATTTTTTTCGTAGAGAGAGGTTCGCACTATGTTGCCAGGCTGGTCTCAAACTCCAAGGCCAATCCTCCCACCTCTGCCCCATAAAGTGCTGAGGTTACAGGTGTAAGCCACTGTGCCTGGCCTGGAAATGCACTTTTAATTATTTGGACATGCAGTAAGAAAAATAACAATTTTTAAAAAAGAGAAAAATAATCAAGGAGGTAAAGAATAAGATATGTGTAAGAAGAAAGGGCAAGAGAGATTAAGACTAGCATTTAGACTTAAAATCTAGTAGAAACAATGAAAATGTAACCATATAACCCTGTCATCAGCTGTAATAGAGGATCTTTATCACTGACTTTTGGGATTCCACAGGAGAGAATGATCAGTCATGTTTGAGTGGATCAGGAAAGCATTCACAGGTAAGAACATTTTTGCAATGGGCTTTGAACATGGGCAGAAGTTCAACAGGCAATTAAGAAGCAGTATGGGCTTTATAAATAGAAGAAAATATAGTCAACAATGTTAAGGCAGGCATGAGATAGAGCAGTAAGTTTTGGAAATTGTAAACATGTTATAAGACTGGACCACACCATCACCTTCAGAAAAGCAGTGACGCTAATGCAGTGAGTGATGCACGACCCACAGTGTGAAAGTCATGGAAACCATGTCAAGATCATACATTTCATTCTAGATTCAGAGAAAGGGACCTAAGGAATTTTAATATGGAGAAATCAACGTCATACAGCAGTCCCCACTGATCCTTGGTCTTGCTTTCCACAGTTTCAGTTGCTTTCAACCATGTTCCAAAAATATTAAATGGACAGTTCCAGAAATAAACAATTTCTAAGTTTTTAATTGGAGGCCATTCTGAATAGTGTTCTTAACTCTCGCATTATCCCACTCTGTCGCTAGACATGAATAATTCCTTTGTCCAGCATCTCCACACTGTCTATGTTCCCTCTCTTTAATCAATCTATAGCCTTTTTGGTTATCAATCCCATTGCTTCAGTATCACAGTGCTTGTGTTTACATCACTCTTACTTCACTTAATAATGGACCCCAAAGGGCAAGAGTAATGATGCTGGGAATAGAGAGCCACCAAAGAGAAGCCATAATTTACTTCCTTTAAATGAAAAGGTGAACGTTCTTGACGTAACAAGAGAAAAAAAGAAACAAAAACAAAAACAAAACAAAACAAAACAAAAACATAGACTGAATTTGCTAAGATTTCTAGTAAGAATCAGTAAGAATCAATCTTCTATCTATGAAATTGTGAAAAATGTAAAATAAATTTGTGCTACTTTTGCTGTTGCACTTCATACTGCAAAAGTTGTGGCCAAATTTCATGAAAAGTGCTTAGTTAGGTTGGAAAATGCATTAAATTTGTGGGTAGAAGACATGTATAGAAATGTGTTTCAATAGACAGCAAGTGGGTTTGGTACTATTCACCCCTTCAGGCATCCACTGGGGTCCTGGAACATGTCTCTCACACATAATGAGGGACTACTGTATTTACATATTTGCATTTACATGTCACATTTACATTACTTTATATTATTTTTCCCACTCCAACTTCCCCATATAATGATCTAGAGGATGAAAAAAATAATAAATATATTTAATACTTTCCAACACTATACCAAGACAACTTACTCTTACCCAATGTGACGATTCTTAATGCTGAAGAGATGTGTGGATTAAATTTGAGTTTAAGAAAATCTTGATTTAAAAAGTTAAATAAGGCTGGGTATGATGGCTCATGCCTGTAATCCCAGCACTTTGGGAGGCCAAGGCATGCAGGTCACTTGAGGTCAAGAGTTCGAGAACAGCCTGGCCAACATGGTGAAACCCCGTCTCTACTAAAAATACAAAAAGTTAGCCAGTTGTGGTGTCTCATACCTGTAATCGCTGCTACTTGGAAGGCTGAGGTAGGAGAATCGCTTGAACCCGGGAGGTGGAGAGTGCCATGAGCCAAGATGGCGCCATTACACTCCAGCCTGGACAATAGAGGCGACTCCGTTTCAAACAAAACAAAACAAAACAAAACAAAACAAAACAAAAAAACGTGAAATAGGACTGCTATTAGTTACTTATGTTTCCCAGCTACGTTACAGAAGTTTTATAACCTAATGAATTACTAGGCTACTATGTTCTCATTCTGAGGATAGCTCCTTAACGCTAAAAGCTGAGTTGGTTTTTCTATTGCCAGGATCTTTAAAAAAAAAATTTTTTTAAAGATTTCCTATCATTATATCCTAAGGCACCTTCCCACCAGTGCAGCTGCCACAGTGATTTTCCTCAGCATCTCGCCTTGTTTTGCTGCTCCCTGTCGCAGTGGTTTCATACCTGAGGCCAATTTGTACTTCTCTCCTGTAGTTTAACCAGCTGTTTTATAACAACATTGTTGGTTTCTCTGAATGAATAGTACAGAGACCAGTCTTTTACAATATCTTAACATTTGTAAGACATAAGCACTAAAGGATCTGAGAAAATCTGTAACATGAGAGAACATAAGAAGTTTCTCTATTTTTGAAATGTTTTGTTAACATGGAAATGCATTAATAGGAAATAATGGTAGTCACTCACCTATTACTGATTCTGAAGCGTTTTGGTATTTACAGTTAGGTTAAAACAGGAATGTTGATCCATCAAAGTCGTATATCTCTTTAAATCCCAGAAAATGTTGGCAGGCAAAGAGAGAAAAGGAAGTGATAAAAGTCAAACTTTAGCTGCTTAAATAAAAAGGTTACTGTTTTTATAATCAGCATAATAGGAGTAAAGATACATTCAAATGGCATTTGTATTTTTAAACTATATTTCATTATATTTATATTGAATATAAGAAATATATTCATTTATATTTCTTCATTAATAAAACACATGTTTGTAAATTACACTTCCTAACTAGATATAAAATCCTTAACACTTCTACACTATCATGCTTTTTAGAAGGATTAACATCTTGGAAAAAAAAATGACAAATATTACATTGGTTTTTCATGTATCTCTCAAAAAACTAGGAATGATAATATTTTCATTCTAGATCTCAAAAATATTTTGTATCATATATTTTCTCCAATATAAAAGTTGATATGGTATTTTATTATAATATTTAATAAAGTTAGCATACTTAATTAGAAACCCTTTACAGATAAATCACTGGGGTTATTTTATCCCCATCTCTGCTGACTAAATATCAAAATAAAATATACTCCACTTGAGTTCATGAAATGGTACAGTAAGCCCTTTGCTATTATGACTGATGAATTAATTTACTTTTAAGATTCTGCTCATCTACTAGCATGTGTTTCAGATGTTAAACATGATAAGCAGTCCCAAGTATTTACAACATTCATGTTTTAGAAAGACACCATTATTAAATTTTAGAGAGAAAATTCAAAACTGAGAATGATTTTACTGTTTATTTCATATTTATTATTTTTATTTTTAGTTTTTTTTCTCAATTTTCATTTTAGATTCAGAGGGCACATGTACAGTTTGTTACTTGGATATATTGCATTATGCTGAAATTGAGATCGCATCAACCAGGTACTGAATGTAGTACCCAACAGATAGCTTTTCAGCCCTTCCCACCTCCATCCCTCTAGTCCACTCTAGTAGTTCCCAGTTACTGTTGCCATATTTATATTTATGAGTAGCTAATGTTTAGTACCCACTTATAAGTTATAACATGATATTTAGTATTTAGTCTTCGGTTCCTGTGTTAATTCACTTAGGATAATGGCCTCCAGCTGCATCCATGTTGCTGCAGAGAACATGATTTTATTCTTTGTTACGCCTTTGTAGTATTCCATGGTGTACATGTACCATATTTCCTTTATCCAGTCCACCAGTGATGGGCACCTAGGTTGACTCTATATCTTTACTATTGTGAACAGTGCTGCAATGAACATGAAAAGTGTATATGTGTTTTTGTTAGAACAATTCATTTTCTTTCAGTTATATACCCAGTAATGGGACTGCTGGGTTGAATAGTAGTTCTGTTTTAAGTTCTTTGAGAAATCTCCAAACTCTTTTCCACAGTGGGTGAACTAGTTTGCATTCCCACCAACAGTGTATGAGTGCTTCCTTTTCTTGGCAACCTTGCCAGCATCTGTTATTTTGTGATTTTTAATAATAGCCATTCTGACTGGTATGAAATAGTATCTCATTGAAGTTTGGATTTGCATTTCTCTGACAATTAGTGATGTGGAACATTTTTTAAAATATATTTGTTGGCTGTTTGTATGTGTTACTTTGAGAAGCATATGTTCATGTCTTTTGCCCATTTTTTTAATGCTTGTTGTGTTAAGTTCCTTACAGATTCTGGATATGAGACCTTTGTCGATGTGTTGTTTGCAAATATTTTCTCCTATTCTGTAGGCTGTTTATTGTATTAATAGTTATTTTGCTGTGCAGAAACTCTTTAGTTTAATTAAGTCCCATTTGTCAGTTTTTTTACTGTGGCAATTGCTTTTGAGAACTTAGTAATAAATTCTTTCCCAAGACTGATGTCCAGGATGGTGTTCCTTAGGTATTCTTCTAAAGTTTTTACCGTTAGAAGTCTTACATTTATATCTTTAATCTATCTTTAGTTAATTTTTGTATATGGTGACATGTAGGGGTCTATTTTCATTCTTCCACATATGGCTAGCCAACTATTCCAGCACCATTTATTGAACAGGGAGTCCTTTTCCCATTGCTTATTTTTGTCAACTGTGTCGAAGGTCAGATGGCTGTAGGTATGTGGCTTTATTCCTAGGCTCTCCATTTTCTATTGGTCTATGTGTCTGGTTTTTAATTTTTTTTTAATTTTTTACCAGTACCATGCTATTTTGGTTATTGTAGCTTTATAGTATAGTTTGAAGTCAGGTAATGTGACGCCTCTGGCTTTGTTCTTTTTTGTTCAGCATTTCCATGGCTCTTCAGGCATTTTTGGTTCCATATAAATTTTAAAATAGCTTTATTCTAATTGTGAAAAATAACATTGGTAGTTTGATGGAAATAGCATTGAATCTATGGAATATTTTGGGTGGTATGGTCATTTTTTTCAACATTGATTCTTTCTATCCATGAACATAAAATATTTTTCTATTTACTTGTGTAACCACTTATTTATTTTAGTAGATTTTCTAGCTTGTGGGCATAGAGGTATTCATAATAGTCTCTCAGGATCTTTTCTATTTCTGTGGGATTGGTTGTATTGCCAACTTTGTTGTTTCTGATTTTACTTGCTTGGATCTTCTCTCTCTCTCTCTCTCTCTCTCTTCCTTAATCTAGCTAGTGTTCTATGAATCTTGTTTATTTTTTCAGAGAAACATGTTTTGGTTTTGCTGATTCATTACATGAATTTTTGTGTCTCAGTTTTATTCTGCTATGCTCTGATTTTAGTTATTTTTTCCTTCTGCTAGCTTTGATATTAGTTTTTTCTTGTTTCTGTAGTACTCTAGCTGTGATGTTAGATCATTAATTTGAGAACTTTCTAATTTTTTGAAGTATGTGTTTAGCACTATAAACTTTCCTCTTAACACAGCTTTTGTTGCATCCCATGAATTTTGATAAGTTGTGTTTCTGTTTCCATTATTTCAAAAAAAAATTTTTAATTTCTTATTTAATTTTATTGTTTACCTAAAAGTCATTCTGGAACAAGTTGTTTAATTTGCATGTAATAGTGAGGTTTTGAGAGATCTTTTTGGTGTTTATTTCTATTTTTATTCCACTGTGGTTTAAGAGTATGGTTGGTATAATTTTGATTTTTTAAAATTTATTGAGATTTGCTCTATGGCCAAGCATGTGGTTAATCTTGGGATATATTCTATGTGCAAATGAGAAGAATGTATATTCTGTGGTTTTTGAGTGAAGTATTCTGTGGATGTCTGTTAGATCCCATTGGTCAAGTGTCAAGTTTACACCCAGAATTTCTTTGTTAGTTTTCTACCTCAATAATCTGTCCTGAATGTTGTCACTGGGGAGTTGAAGTACCCCACTATTATTTTGTGGTTGTTTACATCTTTTTATAGGTCTAGAAGTGTAATTTTTTATGAATCTGGGTGCTTCAATGATGGTGCATATATATTCAGGATAGTTAAATCTTCTTGTGCTGTATCTTGTATCATTAAGTCATACTTTTCTTTGTCCTTTGTTACTTTTGTTGGTTTAAGTTCTGTTTGATCTAAGAACCACCTCTGCCTTTGTGTTTCTTTGTTTTCCATTTGCATAGTAGATCTTTCCCCAACTTTACTTTGTTATTACATGTGACAAGGATCTCTTAAAGCAGATGGATAGATTGTTCTTTTAATCCAACTTGCCACTCTGTGCCCTTTAAGTGAGGCATTTAGACCATTTACATTCAAGGTTAATATTGAAATTTGAGATTTTTAGTTTATGAAATTGTTAGCTGGTTGCTTTGTAGTTTCTATTGTGTCATTGCTTTCTAAGGTCTGTGGGCTATGTACTTAAGTTTTTTTTTTTTTTTTTTTTTTTGTGGTAGCAGGTATTGTGATTCTGTTTCTATGTATAGAACTCTCTTGAGGATCTCTTATAAGACTGGTGCAGTGGTAACAGATTATCTTACTGCTTTGCTTGGCTGGAAAATATTTTATTTCTCCTTTGCTTATGAAGTTTAGCTTGGTGGGAGTGAAATTCTTGGTAAGAATTTATTTTTTTTAAGAATGTTGAAAATAGGCCTCCAGTCTCTCCTGGTTTCGAATGTTTCTGCTGAGAAGTCCATGGTTAACCTGATGTTTCCTGACCTTTTCCTTTAGCTGCCTTTAAGATTTTTTTTCTCTTTAGCGCTGACCTTGAATGGTCTTATATCTATATACCTTGGTGATGTTGATGTTCAATTCGTATAGTTTCTCACAGGTATTCTTTGGATTTATTGTGTCTGGATGTCTACTTCTCTACCAAGATTAGAAATATTCTCTTGAATTTTCCCTCAAATATGTTTTCCAGGTTGTTTACTGTTTTCCTTCTCTCTTAGGAATACCAATAATTCATGTTTGTTTGCTTTACATAATTCCATATTTCTTGAAGAATTTGTTTTTTAAAATCTTTTTTAAATTTTCATCTGACTGGGTTTGTTCAAAAGACTGGTTTTCACACTCTGAACTTTTTTCTGATTGGTCCAGTCTATTGATAAAGCTTTTAATTGTATTTTGAAATTCCTTAAGTGGGTTACCTAATTCTTTCTTTGTAAGATATTTATTTTCCTTCGTTTCCTGGATTGCTTTAGAAGTTTCTTTGTGTTAAATTTTAATCTTGTCTTGGATCTTGGAGCTTCTTTGCAATCCATGATTTGAATTCTTTATCTGTCATTTCTAAGCTTCTATTTTGGTTTGGAACCATTGCTGGAAAGTTAGTATAATCCTATGGTGGTGTCGCTACATTCAGATTTTTCACGGTTCCAATATTCTTGCACTGATTTCTTCTTATCTTTAGATGCTGGTACTCCTATTTTTTATTATTATTTGTGTGTGGGTAGAAGTTTTTCTTTTTCTTTCTTTCCCTGTTTTTTTTCTTCTTTCTCTTTTCCCTATGCCTAGAGGGTGTGACTGTAGAAAATGCTGGGTAAGGTCTTCGGATCTTTTTGCTTCTTTTTGCCCTTCTCTTGGCAGATTTTATATTGAGCTGTGCAGTTCAGCCTACAAGACAGTAAATGATAAAATAGAGCTGAGCTGACTGTGTTTGACGTGGCTTGATGCTTATTTACTGGAAAAAGCTTTATGTTGCCTCAGGCAATGGGCTGATTCATGAAATGCACAGTGGTCTGAGCTTCCTGCTCAGCCCTGGAGGGGGTGGGAGCAACCATGGGTAGAGCCAGACCAGGCAAGTCTGCCCTAAAATTCCCCAATGGTAGGCACAAGTACCAGCACAAAGGGAAAATCCAGTTTGTGGTCATGAAATACCCAGAAATATGCCTAGACATAGAGCTGGGGAGCCAGCTTGGCTGCATGTTTTCTTCATGGGGCAGCCTAACTTCCAATCCAGGAGAGTGAATGCTTTGGATGACTGTAGATTGGTCTGGGCATGGAAAAGAGAGGATCCCACCTCCACTAAGATCTCTGCACAGGAGGGGTAGGGCAATTTAAGCTGTTGAACCAGGCAGTCAGGTACATTGAATGTCTAGAGATCTGCCTTGGCATGTAGCAGAGAAGGTTCTCCTGCACCAGAGCATCTGACCCAGGTGAGTTGGTGCTCCAGATGCCTCGAAATCTGCCTGGGCATGGAGCAGAGAGGATCTCACTGTACCAAAATCTATGTTCATAAATGGGTGACTTAGGCTGAACCAGATGAGCAGGTGCTCTGAATGACTGGGGATCCAGCTGGGTATGAAGTAGAGGGCCTCCCTGAACCTGCACCAGATTCTCTGCACAGGAAGGGTGGCTGTTGATCCAGGTTAGTGTGTGCTTTAGATGCCTGGAGATCTGCTTGGGCATGGAGCAGAGAGGGCCTCACTACACCATGTTGTATGCTCAAGAAGGGTTGGGCAGCTAAAGCTGCTGCTGATCCAAGCAAGTGTGTGCTCTCAATGCCTAGATTTCTGCCTGGGGGTAGAGTGGAGAAGCCCCTGATATACCATGATTTCAGGGGAGCAGGCTGTGACACCTAGCAATGGCACGTGCAAACTGGTTCTAATTCTAGTATTGCATACACCTGGCTCCAGCTGCTGAACCAGGAAAGTGGGTGCTCTGAATGCTTGGAGATCTGCCTGGGTGTGGAGTGGAGAGGGTCCCACTGTACTATGTTCTATGTCCTTGAAGGGTGGGGCAGCTAAAGCTGCTGCTGATCCAAGAAAGTGCGTGCTCTCGATGCCTAGATTTCTGCGTGGGGGTAGAGTGGAGAGGCCCCGATATACCATGATTTTAGGGGAGCAGGCTGTGACACCCAGCAATGGCACGTGCAAACTGGTTCTAGTTCACCAAGCTGGCCCTGGCTGCAAGTCTTACTGCCCAGGAGAAATGCAGCTGTAGCAACTCTCCTCCAACCCTAGGCCTACAACAAGGGAGAGCACAATTCCAGTGCCTACAATTGAGGTGCTTTCACAGTACTGGCTGTTGAGGCCCTTATAGTGCTTCAGCCTCTGACCCAGTACTAAAATATCTGCATGGCACCATTAAAATGCCTACATGGCCAATTCGGTTGTTAAAGAATGACTGGCTGGCTTTGTATGAGTCTGGATTAAAAATGGTGTCCTGCAGTCAGTCCCAGTTTTGGGAAAATGTTGCAGCATTTCCCACTGTCTTTTCCTCACAGTGTCTCCAAGCCTCTACCCAAATTAGCTCCCGTGCTTGACCTGGGTTGCTCAGATACCCAGTGGAAAGGTGAGCCTCAGAGGAATGCTCTTTACCTTCTGTCACATACTGGGGTTTCACTCACTTTTATCAGCTGGACACTGTCACTGGGGCTGTTTGCAGGCATTCTCCTCACAATTCTGATGGATTTCCATTTTTATTCTTGAATTAAAGCACACAAAGATTATCTTTATGCACAATATTCCAAGTGACTGAGGCACACTAAAAGCTTCTAATCCATCTTATTGGGGAAAAAATAATATTTAAAATGTACTGTCTTCTCTTGGTATATTGTGTCATGAAGAACTCATATAGCTGATATTTTCCTTGTAGTAAGTTTCATGGAAAAACTGGATCAAATTTCTTCAAGTCATTTGTGAGACCAGTCAAATCTGTCACATGAGTAGGTAGGAGGGTCAGTAGGCACCATAAACTTCCTTTCTCTAGAGCTCATAGAATTTTCATCTGGAAGAAGAAACCCTCCCCACCCCACCCCACCCCGCAAACAAATCCTCATTTAGATTCTACAATAACTTGTGTAGATTTGCATATGCCCATATTAACACATCCCTTTCCATATCTTTTAAAAGTTTTACCTTTTTAAACAAATAAATGTACACTAGTTTAATGACTTCACCATTATAATGTTTCTTAAACTTCTGAATACTTGAGAATTATCTAAAAAGTTTGTTAAGAGATTATTGCACCCCAACCTTAGCGTTTCTGATTCACTAAACCTGGGATAAGGCCAGATAATTTGCATTTCAGACAAGTTCCAAGATAAAGTTCATGTTTCTGATACAAGGCCCATACTTTAAGAACAACTTTTTTAAATAGTAAAAAGAAAATTGTATTCATTTGACCACAAAATTATGGCTTTCTCTTTACACTGAAGGATATTTTCCCCATTGTTTCTCTCTCTCTCTCTCTCTCTCTCTCTCTCTCTCTCTCTCTGTGTGTGTGTGTGTGTGTGTGTGTGTGTGTGTGTGTGTATGTGTTTGTGTGTGTGTGTATGTGTCTCATAATTTTTTTACTTAATGGCAGACATCATGAATATAGGCAAAAGAGACAGAGGCAAGTATGACTAAGTCTGGAAATGGGCTTGTTTCTTCTGTCAAGCTGTCAACATTCAGGTTTGAGTTTATCTAGTTGAGAGATAATCTAGTTTGGGCTTGTCGTTGCTATGGTTACCCTGAAAGCACCACAGCCTTCAGTCACACATCTGTAATAACTCCTTGTGCTGGGGCCTTCAGTCACACGTCTGTAATGACTCCTTGTGCTGGGGCCTGGAATTCCAGGGATGTTTTTCTCAATCTTCATGGTCCACTCTCAACTTTCAGCTCTCCTATATGCCTATGCCATCCACAGAGGCCATCTCTGTCCTTGATCTTTCAATTTTCCCGGCAGTAGACTGCTGTTGTTTATTATTGGGTGTTTGATAGATGAGTGATAGGGATTGAGAGGGTGGAGCTTTCTGTTTTCCTGGTCCAGGGACAAATTTAGTCAGAACTTGTGTGCCTGGGCCTGAAGGGTGGGACTTTCTCTGCATTCTCAATCCTCCTCCTCATGCCAGCCAATCTCTGTCTTGGCTTTGTGGCATATTTGTGCAGAGAGGGTTTGCTGCCACATCCCTCACCAGTGATACAATACTGCAACAGTGTCAGTAGGGATTTTCAGTCCAGGCTTGTCTTTTGCAAGTGTGTATGCTTATGTGTGAGAGAGAGATATATATATTTGTGTGTGTGTGTGTGTGTGTGTGTATATATATATATATTTAGAGAGAGAGAGAGAGAGAGGGAGTTGGGCAAAGTTACCTAACCTTCCATTCTTGGGAATGGCATTCCCTTCATTGCTAATCTTTTATTATAGGGCTTTTTTTTTTTTTTTTTTTTTTTTAAGTTCACTGGAGATATTGGCTTCTTTTTTATTGCATAGTACTTAATAAATACTGGATTGTATAGCATCACTGTGTTTATTTTCTATTCTCTGGAGCTTCTAGAACACCCCCACAAAACACCTGTGGCTGATTTTTAAAAATTATTTTAAATGACATGATAACCTAATGTAGGAAGTTTGCAATGTTAATTTTCTTAATGTTTATTGGTCTATTCCACTTTCCAATTTTTTTCTTTCTAATTTTGGCAATGTTGTACATCTTCCTAGAAAACTGTTTCTTTTAGTTCTTTATATTTCTTTTTGCTTTTTCATATTATTTTATGAATTTTGCATTTGTAATATGTGTACTGATTTACGCTATTTTTTCTTTGATTGTTTGAATCTTCTCCTATCTTTATCAGTTTGTGAGAGAATTGTTTGTCTTATTAGTCTGTTCAAGGAATCAACATTTGTTAGTCATCTCAATTTTTTATTTTTACCCCCTCTTTCATTGATACCTGCTCTTATCTGTTCTATTTTTATCCACCTTGGTCTTGAGTAACCATCACCAAGTTTATTTTTTTCCTTTGACATCTATATTCTTGATATAAGTGTTTCCTTAATGAATTTTAAGCTTTCTTGTTTTTTTACTAAATGCAAAAAATATTTTTAGCATGAGTTATATTATGTATTTCATACTTTTGAGCTATAAATACCCCCTTTGTTACAAACCTTCATGTATCATAATGTACTGCATATAATTCTTATTTTAAGTGTTATTAAAAATTATATTTAAAAATTTTCCAGGTATTGAGAAGTTTTGAGTCATTCTTCATTATTGATTTCTAATTTTATTACATTCTGGTAAGAAAATATAGTGTTTTGTGTTATTGATTAGGAGAATATGTTAGCTTTTCTTGCTGACCTGGTACATATTTAATTTTTGTGATTTTTTGTTTGCTCAAGAAAAAATTGTATTTTTGTTCAATTATTTTATAATTTGTATTATCATTAGATCAAGCAAATTAATCACATTATTGAATTTCCTATATCTTTATTATTTTTCTCTTAATTGTATCAATTTTTGAAAATAATATTTTAAAATGAGTACTATTGGTTTTTTTTGTTTGTTTGTTTGTTTGTTTTTGTTTTTTTTTTTTTGTTTTTTTTTTGACAGGGTCTTGCTCTGTCAACCAGGCTAGAGTGCAGTGGCATGAATAGAGCTCACTGGAGCTTTGACATACCAGGCTCGAGAGATCCTCTTACCTCAGTCACCCGAGTATCTGGGACTACAGGTGCATGCCACTACCCTGGCTAATTTTTGTATTTTTTAATAGAGAGAGGGTTTCACCATGCTGCCCAGGCTGGTCTCAAACCCCTAAGCTCAAGTAATCTGCCCATCTAGGCCTCCACAAATTCTGGATTTACAGGCACCCAAACAAAATAAATATAATTTTTGATTTCTGAACTACTCTTTAGTTTCCTTAGTTGTTGTTTTATGTATTTTGAGCCCATACTATTGAGTTCATATATGTTTATGGTCACTATATTTTGTTTTTCATCAGTCCATTTTTCTAGTATATAACATCTAAATTTACCTTATGATGGTTCATAACTTAAATTTTAATTTGATTGATAGACAGTTAGTGACCACTGCTATTTTTTAAATTTTATTGATAAAGTTGTTATCAATCTTTCATCTTAATATTTCTTCATTCTTTTTCTTTATATATGCCTACTAAAGATAATATATTGCTACTACTTCTTTATAATTCAATTTGGATGTTTTTCTTTTCTCTGACATGCTCAACATATTTACATTTATTATAATAGTTACATTGAGAATTATTTCAGCTCTCTCCTTTTATGATGTTTATTTACAATGCACTTTTTTTTATCCTTTATGTCTTTCATTCTGTGGACAGAATACTCTCCTGGATTTAAAGCCCAATATTCTATTTCTTCTCTGCTGTGGGTTATCATTACGTATTAAGAGCCATAAGCATGCTTTTCTTTTCTTACTGTGTGAAGTTTTTTCCTATGTATGTATTCCATCTGAACAAGAAAAGAATGTTGGCCTACCGTCATCTACTTCTGATCTCTTCTCCTCCCCCTGGCCACAGTGATATCATCTGGATTTCTAGGTTTGAATTGTTTGACTGCACTTCCTTGTTTGTTGCTTTTTTAAAGAAAATAGTAAACCTCGTTATGCTCTTTCTTCACAGTTATTTACCATATCAGTGCTTTTTATTTCTGACTGCTTTATTTATTGCTTTTTATTACTATAATGCAAATTTTCTCCATTTCTTCCTCCCGGCTTTTTTTTTTTTCAAAAACAGACCTGCCATGATATATTTTCTCAGTTGTTGCCTCTGATTTTTTATTTCTTTTAACTACATGATGATTTCCCTGGATGTAAAATTAAAGTTACATACTGCTAATTCAGAAATTCAGAGCCTTGATAGAGGATAAAGATACTGCATAAATCTGCACTTTGTTAGGAAAATATAAGGGCCAGTAAAGAAACTAAAATTTAAGAGGAACTTTGTTATCCTATAAGATAGTGAGCTACCATTGGTTGCTAATTTTTCCTCTCTAAAGAAATCCTGCGATGCCACAGAAGTTAAAATATTATGATTCTCCAAAATATGGTGAATAATTTATTAAAATTCTGAAGAGAACTTGGGAAGACAGCAGTCTTTGAGTTAATGGAAACAGCAGCAAGAGAAGCAGCCTAGAGCAGATGTTCAGGAGTAGGTTATAGGAGAGGCTCCTTTCAGTCCAGTCCACCCCTTCCCCACACACATCCTTCCACCCACCTTCGATGTGCTTGGCAGAGCATTACACAACCAGCTAGAAGGAAGTGAGTAACCCTGTCATGAATGCAGGTGGCTGACAGGTAGGTCTACTTGTTTTCTCCTCTCAGTTTTTTCAATCTAGGGCCAAGCAATTATTACAAGAATGTTTCCTGCACCTATTCTTCCTACCAGCTTAGTTTACATCTTTGTGCAAATAAACTGCTTTGTTTTCTTTTGAAGATTTTTCTCCTTATCACTGAAGTTTGAAAGTTTTGTTATGACATGTCTAAGTATGTATTTTTGAATGCATTTTACCCAGAATTTGATGTTTGGTTTCTATATGAGGCTCATTGTTCTTTGGTCGAAGTAAATTCTTAACTATGACCATTTTTGTTTTTGTTTTTGTTTTAAACCGCAGTAATAGCACTTAACATGCAATCTACCCTCTAATGAAATTTTAAGTGTACATTATTTTTTATTATAGACACAATCTTATACAGCTGATCGCTAGAGCTCATTCATCTTCCTTGACTGAAACTCATGCCTGTTTATTAGTAACTCCTCATCCTGCCCCCATCCCCAAGTCCTTAACACCTGCCATTTAACTCTGATTCTATGAATTTGATAATTTTAGGTACCTCATACAAATAGAATCATGAAGTATTTATCTTGCTGTGACTGGTTTATTTTACTTAGTATGCCATCCTCAAGGGATCCTCTTCTTGTTGCGTATTGCGAAACTTTCATCTTTTTAAAGGCTGAATAGTACTTCATTGCATGTATATATCATATTTTCTTTATCCATTCATCTGTCAGACCTTTAATTAGTTTCACATCTTGGTTCTTGTAAATAATTTGGCAATGAACATAGGAGCACGAATATCTCTTCCAGATTTTTATTTTAATTCTTTTAAATTGTGGGATTACTGGATTATATGGGAGTTCTATTTTACGTTTTTTGATGACTCCCACACTATTTTCCATAACAGTTGCACCATTTTGCATTCTCACCAACAGTGTGCAGGTGTTCCACTTTCTCCATATTTTTCCAACAGTTGTTCTCTCTTTTTTTTTAATTTTAATAATAGCCATCTTGACCTGTGTGAAGTAATATCTCCTTTGGGTTTTGATTTGCATTTTCCTGATGATTGGTGTTACGCTTTTTAAAAAATATAGACCATGATTTCTTTAAATATTCCTTCTATACAGTTGCCCCACTTTCTGGTTCTGGAACTCTAATCAGATATATGCTAATTCTGTCCCCATTTATCAATCAGTTATCTGATGGAGCTATAAAACTCTTCTTGTATGATCAAAGACATTAGTTAGCCTATGTGATTTATATTTTTCATGGATATATCTCTCCTGGGGCTATTTCCAAACTGGACTTTTTTGAACTCTAGATGTGTTGTGTTGGCTAACTATCTTCTTGTTTCTACTTATCTCTGCCTCCACAGATAATTCATTTTTCTTCTCTCCTATATTCTATCTCTTATTTCTTGGATCTTGTTGGATCTTTCTCTCTTCATTTTATGGACACACCTTCCAGCGGCACCCTCATGAAAAGTGGATCAAATGACTGGAAATGTATAATTTTGTACTCACTTTTGCTTGATAGTTTCACTAAGACTTCCAAGTTGAAAAATATTTTTCCTTAGAGTTTAAAACATCACTCCGTTGCCTTGAATTTCCAGTGCTGCTATTTAGAAGTGTCATGACATTTCAGTTAATGCTTTCTTATATGTGCACTCCACTCTTTCCTTTTCAAAACTTTTAGGATCTTTCATTTATTAATGATGTTCTGAAAACTCATAATGATGTGCTTCATTTATCTTTTTTCATTCATTGTGTTGGGAAGTTAATGGCCCTGTCAATAGGAAAATTCTTATTTACCACTGCTAGTGTTTTTTTGTTTTTTTTTTCCAACTTCTGATCCAGGGAGATATTTGTTTTATTTTGATTGTTGTTTTATCATTTTAATACTTTTAGAAATAATTTATCACTACTATGTTTTAGAATTAAAGATGATGGTTTCGTCCAGAAAGTTATTGCACCATGACAGCCATACATCATTCTAATTGGTTTCCATTTGTTCATTAGGCTCTCTTCTTCAGTTTTCCATAGTGATGCTTCTAATAGTTGAATGTGATTGTGTAACTCCTGTACCTGAATTACTTTAGAAGTTTAGGAGTTTGCAAACTCCAAATACCTTAACACAGAAGGCAAAACCCAAATACCTTAACATAGAAGACAAGACCCATTATGATCTAGCCCTGCTTAGCTCCTTCTTAACACGTAATTCAATTTTTCCCATTGACATACTCAACTGTTCACCACACCTGAATTTATTACGTTATTTCACAAATGACTGCCTTCCCACATGCTGCTCCCCATGAATGTAATTCACTTCTAGATTATGTCCAGTGAATTCCTGCTCATCAAGTACGATTTAACTCGAGCATTGTTTCTTCTAGACAGGGTGATTTGACTCTTCAATCTAAACTAAACAAATTTCCTAATAACTTAGGTGTGCTTCTATTATGCTTTCTGAGGACTTTAACCGGGCTTATTTGGCTTTTTGGCCAAACTATATCCTCACTGAAATTAGAGACTATGCGTTGCACATCATTGTGTACTTAATAGTACCTACAACATAGTAGATGATTACATTTAATACATTCTTTTTGAAAACAAGAAGAAAAAAGAATAAATTGAGGATTTGCAAAATGATGAATACCAACTTACAAACACATTTATTTGATACAGGGTCTAAATAAAAGAAGTTGCTAATGAGGCTATAAAATTTTGAAAAAACAATTGAGATAAATTGCAAGAATAATTTCATCCTATCTTGCTTTAAAGGTTGTGTCACAGAATAAAGAAAATCACGGGCTAACACCACCACCAAAAGCTTATATGCATACCAATTACTAGAATGAAAACATAATCTTTTTCAAATCCCAGAGAGATTACAATTTAAATAGCTTCTGGAAGTTGTGTTCCATTAAAATCCATTGCCTATCTAGAATAGGAATATGATAGAAAGCATAAGAACTTCTAATGAAATATATTGGAAATAAAGAAATATCCATATTGTATTTTTCAGTAAAAAGAATGTTGAACTCTTGTTCTATGTACGTAATAACATATTTTGTTTCACTTAATAGTGTTTAATTTTTTTCACTTGATATAATTTCATGATTTTATTACTATTTATTCATTATGGTACAGCATTTTCTTTTGACTTATGTATAATGACATTCTCTCATACAGATTTTAACTGCTTGGGAAGAAAAATGTAGACAGAATCTCTTGTTTTCTTTTTGGCTCAAGTTCAATCCCCTTTTCTCCTGACAAATATACTCAGATTTTGTCTGGTGACCTACTCCTCCTTTGCTGAGTGCTCTCACAAATAGGCACAATGGACACTAACACAAATTAAAAAGTACAAATTAAAAAACAAAAACAAAAAACAATAAGTTTTTTTTTTGTCTTTTTTTTTTTTTTTTTTTTTCCTTTTTGTGGAGAATGGGGTCTCGCTATATTACCCAGGCAGGTCTCGAACTCCTGGGCTCAAGCTATCCTCCCGCCTCTGCCTCCCTGAGAGCTGGGATTACAGGCGTGAGCCACCGCGCCCGGCCTAAGTTTTTTGGCCAAAAACTTATAATGAAAATCAATAGAGGGAAATATATGCTTCTTCATATTCTCATTAGCCTAAAGGGAATTGTGCCTGAATTGGAACTGGTTGAATTACATATAACATTGAAGGCATTATAGTAGAAAAAGATCTTAATTCTGAAATAACTTACATATTTTTAGGTACAGGGTGTCATGGAATATCTATGCAGTTGTGTAGCAATGGAGATGCCCTGTGTGGAAATAACGACCTTGTTAGAAACAGGTAGCCCTCCAGAATTCAGCCTCTGGTATTGGCCGATTCTTCCAACTACTTCAGAATTGATCAGTCTACTCCAAGCCTGCTTCTTATTAAGTTACTGCAAGCAAATGAAGGAAACAAGTCTCGAGGCTATTGCATTTGTCTCTCTTAAGACACGATATTCATGAGTTTGGCAAACAAATTGCACTTTTCTAATCTTATGCATAAACCAAGCAAGACTGTGTAAACTTATAAAAACTACTAACTACTCAATATATGCCGGTCATAAATTGGAGCTAAAAGCTAAGAGTACAACAATAAACAAGACAGACAAAAGCCCTGTCATTATGAAGCTTTCATTCTTCTGAAGCACAGCCACAGAGATATAAATTAATGCATGACTAAAGGAATAATAAGTAAACCATTAAAATTTGCTTTGTGCATAATTAAAATTAGATAATATAATAAATGTTAGTGGGTAACTACATGGTTAGGTGATATGCCAAAAACTGCTAATAACCACCAATATTTTATCTTCCCCTCTTTATCCTGGGGAAACCACTAAGCCTTATTCCCAGCATCTCTTGACATTACTATGACTGTATGACTCAAATCTGGCAATAAAATGTGCGGAATAGTGATAAAAGTCACCTCAGACATGGTCCATAAAGGATTATTTGCAATTCTCCATAGATTTTCTCTTTTCCGAAGGTGATAGAGGCCAGCTACACAGACTTCAAGGGAGATTTTCAGGCCCTATGAAATAGTGAAGTCGCTGCATTGAAGAAACCCCTGAATAACTGCATGAAGCAGAGCAACTCCTCCCACTATACACACACACAGAGTGAAACTGAATTGTTATGTAGGTAGAACATAAGCCTCTGTGTGTGTGTGTTTGTGTGTGTGTGTGTGTGTGTGTGTGTTTCTGTGCGTGTGTACCCACTAAGACTTTGGACTTTTGGCTGACAGCTATATAAAGATATGAATTTAAGAGAATGATCAAAAGAATCAGCCATCTACGTAAAAATCATGGAGATGAGTCTACCATGAGACTATGTAGTTCAACTAGATAGTAGAGAAGAGACGTAGGGCTGGTGAGAAGAAAGCCAGTTTAAAATAAGGTCAAAAAGGTAGCAGGATTAGATCACAGGCCAAAGGAGAATAAAAAATAATTTTAAATAAGTTGAGAGATCATTTGAGAATTTTAAATAAGTACATGACACTACAAAAATACTTCTGAAATACCTTTTTTTTTCCTATTGTGAAGAGAATTGTTAAGATATGAAATGAAAATGCTACTTAGCTTAGTCCATGTGAGAGAAGTGGTTTAGTCTGGGTGGCCTTAGTAGAGACTGAAAAAAGTGGATAGATTTTGTCTAAGTTTTAGAGATACAACCAACAGGATTTTCTGGTGAATTAAATGGATGTCATGATGGAGAAAGAAGCATCAAGGACTCTGAGATTTTTGGCTTTGCCAACTGGATATATAGTGATGTGGTTTACTGAGGACGAAAAAACTGAAGAAAGACCAGGATGGAAATGGGGTGGCTTAAATGTTCTGTTTTCCACATAGTAAATTTTAGACAGTTATTGGTGTTGCATGTAAAGATGTCAAGTAGAAGCATGTAGAGTGCTTAGGGAAATCAGGGCTACAGAGAGAAACATGGGATTTGCTGACATAAGTAGTAACTGATGAGAGAGAAGTGAATGAGATCATATGTGGAGAGTGCTCAGACAGTGAAGAGGTGACTTAGACAAAGGCCAGGAGGCACTTTAATTCTTAGAAGTCAAGCAAATGAGCTTGGGAAGTAGTAGCCTGTCAGTTAGGATGAAAATAAAGGACATTCATCCTGACAGGTAAGAGGAGACCTGTTTCTGGAGAGGGGGTATGGTCAACAAGGTTAAACACTGCTCAGAGGCCAGGGAAGGCAAAATTAGAGAAGTGACCATCAAATCTGACAACAATAGAGACTTGGTATTCTTGACAAAAGTAGTTTCTGCAGTGTAGGATCCTGAAATAATGCAGTAAATGAAGGAGAGGATGCTATGTGAGGAAGTGGAAACACCAATAATTAACCACTGTATTTAAGAAGGATAGAGAATGTGGGGTACTGGTGGCAGAATGATGGACAAGAAATTATTTTTTCATAAGGCGGATATTCTAAGTATGATAGAGGTGATATTCCCTTCATGTTTCATACTGAAGGGAAGGAGTACAAAAGTAGAAATTAGAAAAAAACCCTGGAAAGTACAAAATTTTCAGAGTTCAGTCATGGAGAAGGTGAGAGAAGGTGATACTAGAGTCTCAATGGGGAATTTGACTTTTGATGGCAACAGGACACTTGGCCCAGTGTAATAGGAGAGAAGAAAGAGTTTACAAATGGCTTGATCAAATAGGAATGACTTGGAGAAATATTTCCATTGTTTCTACTTCCTAGTTTCAGGAAGCTGTTCTGATTCTTCGCTTTATAATAAAGCCTGGTTCCTCAGCACTTACTTTGATTTTGTGAATTATTTCACATTCCATCAATAAATTTCCTTTTATTGTACCTGACTGGAATAATTTTATTTGTCTTAGTAAGAATTATCCTATTTAATAAGATAGGGAGCATGATGTAAAGATATATCTTCATGAAAATTTGGGAAACATTAAGTAGATAGAGTCCTCTATCCTAAAATGCCTTCCCAAGCTTCCTGGTATAGTGCTTAAGAATCCAGTAATGGAGAATTTCACAATGGCTTTAAATATTTTATTTTATTTTATTATTTTATTTTATTTTATTTTATTTTACTTTATTTTATTTTATTGAGACAGAGTCTTGCTCTGTCACCCAGGCTGGAGTGCTGTGGCACAATCTTGGCTCACTGCAACCTCTGCTTCCTGGGTTCAAACAATTCTCATGCCTCAGCCTCCCAAGTAGCTGGGATTTACAGGCGCCCACCACCACACAGAGCTAATTTTTTGTGTGTGTGTATTTTCAGTAGAAACAAGGTTTCACTGTGTTGGCCAGGCTGGTCTCGAACTCCTGACCTCAAGTGATCTGCCCACCTCGGCCTTCCAAAGTGCTGGGATTACAGACATGAGCCACCACACCCAGCGTGTATAGTTTTTTTATGTGGTTGTAGAGGGCTCATTTTTGATGCATGGATTCAGTGTCAGGTAGATAGATAATGAAGCAATGAAGTGGTAGTTTCTTCTGTCTCTCCATTTAAATAAGTAAAATTAGTTACTAAACTTTATGTGGTCTCTACTAACAAAGATAAATGCTATTTTCCATACAAAATTTCTATAAAAAAAGCAATAATCATTGAGGTTTCAAAGCAGAAAATATTCGGGGAGGTGGGTTTATCTAGGTACTAGTTTTGCTGCTACTTTAGCTATGAAACTGATTCTACAAATGAAAACATTCAAAAATATATTCTGTAAAATTAAAAATAGAGCAGTT
This sequence comes from Macaca mulatta, assembly GCF_049350105.2. Classification (NCBI taxonomy): domain Eukaryota; kingdom Metazoa; phylum Chordata; class Mammalia; order Primates; family Cercopithecidae; genus Macaca; species Macaca mulatta. Next base: position 160,342,412 of record NC_133406.1, read on the forward strand.
TTGTTGAATTAAGAATGGATACGTCTATAAGATGTATGCTCACCCATAGCCCTCATAAATCTATGGCTCTCCTGTAGAATAGTCGGGGAATCCATGGATCTATGTGGCAAAATTCTTTATGTATTGATTTAACAAATGTGAACATGGTAATATACGAGTGAATATTTTATATGTGTAATCTATGAGTAGGTTCCTTGATTATTTCTAATGTAAATCACAATTGAAAATGCTTAATGATTGTACTTTTAATTTTACAACTATAGCTATATTTCGAATGATTGGAATACATGTTTAAAACCTCAAATTAAGTAATGCCCATTAATTCAAAAAATTATATGGATCATTACATGCTAATCATGTGTTTTTAAAACTTTTATCATTTGCATTTTCTCTTTCTGATGATATAGAGTAACAGTGTGCAAAGTAATGTGAGGGTAATACAGTGGTATCACTTAACTCCATGAGGGATAAGTTTGGTTCAAGGCAGCATTAGCTGGCTGTCTTTTCTCTGTGAGTGTTCAGTGTGTATGTTCATTCAGAGAGTTAATTTCTCAGAAAGATAAGGGCATTATTCAGTCACAAATGTATTCCAACATATCAAATTATTTTTTCCTGCAATTTATGCTGAAAGTATTTGCATTCTAAGAGAAACCTTTATGTGGACAAGATCATTGTATTAGTCCATCTCATGCCGCTAATAATGACATACCCAAGACTGGGTAATTGCACCCTCTGAAGGAATTAAAAGATATTTAATTGACTCAGAGTTCAGCATGGCTGGGGAGGCCTCAGGAAACTTACAATCATGGTGTAAGGGGAAGCAAATATGTCCTTCTTCACATGATGGCAGCAAGGAAGAGTGCCGAGCACAAGGGGGAAAAATGCCCCTTATAAAAACCACCAGATCCAGTGATGAGAACATGAAGATAACCGCCCGCGTTATTGAGTTACCCTCCCACGATATGTGGGGATTATGGGAGCTACAATTCAAGATGAGATTTGGGTGGGGAAACAGCCAAATCATATCAACCATTTTTACATAGTTATTTTCAAAAGAGACCATGGAAGCTGGAGGGGTTAAAAACTACATTCTTAAAAAAATAATTAGCTCTGGCATTTATTTTAAAAAGAGCTAAATCAACATGCCCACTCTTATACTCAGAACCATTCATCAGAGAACAGATGGTCCTCTAAAAGTGAAACTAAACAGTTCTTGAAACATGACAATCCATTTATCTTAATGTGAACATCCTCTAGCAGATATCAAAAAACAACCAAGGCAGATTTATTACTTTTGGAGAGTATTATACATGCACTTGAAATCCAAGAAAGACTGTTCACATTTAATAATCTGATTCATATTGTTAAATGGCACATGAAAATGTATAGTAAAACAATGCTTAAATATTGTGATTATATTCAAAACTACATTAGTAGAACATGTAACATTTATCATCAATATTTCTTTAAGCTTTCTATTCTGTAGTGTGGTAAAATTATCTGAAATTCTCTTCTGAATATATCTATCTGCCTAGATATTTAAAATCTGGATATCTTTTGTTGGGCTGCATACTTTTACATTAAATTGAATAATAAATGTGTATATATTCTATTTTATCTTTTTAATTTATGCATTCATGTTTTTTATTTACTCAGCAAGCAATTATTGGGCAACTACTTTAAATGGTGCCAGAAAACGAAAATAAAGAGATAAATCTATGATTTCTAGTTCTGCCCTTAAGGAACTTACAGGGTAAGAAGGAGAGACAGGCATGTGAACATATACAGTCATATACCACATAATGATGATTCAGTCAACAATGGACCATATATACAATGGTGGTCCCAGGATATCATAATACTGTATTTTTCCTGTACCTTTTCTATGTTTAGATACACACATACTTACCATTACTTTATTAATACAATTGCCTACAGTATTCAGTTCAGTAACATGCTATACAGGTTTGTATCCTAGCAGCAACAGGCTACACCATAAAGTCTGGATGAGTAATAGTCTATACCCCCTAGGTCTGTGTAAGTATACTCTGTTGTTTGCACAATGACAAAATCTCCTAATGAGCCATTTCTCAGAATCTATTCCTGTCATCAGGTGATACATGGTTGTAATTATAATACAGTAAAATAAGAGTTTAAAAAGTATAGTGGAGAAATGTTAAAAATATTAACTAATGTTTTCTTGTTTCTTGCTTATTCTTAATTCTTCCTTGATACCTCAGCCTCCCAAGTGCAGGGATTAGAGTGTGACCCATTGTGCCCCAGACTAGTTTTTTGTTTGCTTGTTTGTTTGTTTGTTTTTGAGACAAGGTCTTGCTCCATCATCCAGGCTGGAGAATAGTAGAGCAATCAAGGCTTACTGCAGCCTTGACATCCTGGGCTCAAGAGATTCTTCCACCTCAGGCTCCTGAGTAGCCGGGACCACAGCAGAGGCGTGCACAACACCATGCATGCCTGGTTAGGTTATTTATTTATTTATTTATTTATTTATTTATTTATGACTTCCAGGCTCAAGCAATTCACTTGTCTCTGCCTCCCAAAGTGTTGGGATTATAGGTGGATGCCACCAAGCCCGGCCCATAGACATTTTTTGATGCCAAAAAAAAAAAAAAAAAATCCAGATTGCTGGATAGAGAAGACTGACTGAGGAATAGAGAATACAGGAGAAAAATCTCTGCACAAGGTCATTCTTTTAAGAAACATTACAATAGGATGTAGGAAATCGGTCAGGGTGGTGGGAAAAATTATAGAAAGAGGTGAATCTTCTTGGAAGGCAGGGAGGTTTTACAAAAGCTTCAGAAAAGGATTTGGCTGAAGGCAGCCAGATTCTCGTATCCGATGCCTGAAAGCTTAGGTTAGATAACAAGGGGATGTAAAGAAACTGATTTAAATAAGCTAGTTTACTTAGGCCTCAGAACTTGGTCTTTAATCATCCATGCACAGGACTGCTCTCTCCATGGGGCAACCCACAAGTGTGTTGACTCAAGGCCTTTGTCATTAAATCTGTTCTAAATAAATCCCGACAGAGCCAGCTTGTCAGGGCCATGGCTGCTGATTCTTTACAACACCCTTCTTGGGGTCTGTGAGCAACCCAGTGCCCTAGCCTGTTCTTTCACTGGATACCTGTGTCTGAGTGCATTTTTTCATCCAGTATTCGGCCAAGGTCTGCAGATCAGACCCAACAATACGAAACTTGGGAACTTTTAGTTAAATTGTAAGCTTACTGAGATTTTGCAGAAATATTGGTTATGCTATGGATCTCTATCAGACGATCCCTGTGTACAACTAGTCTTTTCTGTTGTCGTTTTTTGTTTTTGTTTTTGTTTTTGAGTCACAGTCTCACCCTGTTGCCCAGGCTGAGTGCAGTGGTGTGACCTCAGCCCACAGCAACCTCCACCTAACAGGTTCAAGCTATTCTCCTGCCTCAGCCCTCTGAGTAGCTGAGATTACAGGTGCTCACCACCACACCAGTCTAATTTTTTTTTATTTTTAGTAGAGACAGGGGTTCACCATGTTGTCCAGGCTGGTCTCAAACTCTTGCCCTCAAGTGATCCACTTGCCTTGGCCTCCCAAAGGGCTAGGATTACTAGTCTTTTTTTTTTAAATGGAAAAATCCTCTAATGTTTGACATTTGGTCAATATACTTTTAAAGAATACATGAGTCAAGGACAAGTCATAAGGGATATTAGAAAATAAACCAATTGAAAGTAAAACACAATAGTCTATTGAAAATGAAAATAAAAACACCAGTCTGAGATAAAATGTTAGAGATACAGATATCTGGCAAGGTACTTGTATGTGTCATATTTTTTTAATGCTAGAAGTCATTTTTTTCTTTAGAGGCAGGATCTTGCTTAGTCACTCAGGCTGGAGTGCAGTGGTGCAATCACAGCAGCCTTGAACTGGCCTCATGTGATGCCTCAGCATTTATAAGTAATCATAGCTACTTCCATTTATTCTTCACCAGCTGCCAGTCATCTTTCTAAAAATAAATCTAGCTAGATCACCATTCTTCTAACAAAACTTCAACACTTTTTGTTGCAATAGCATTAAAACTAACAACTCTTTTTATCTTGCACATTATATCTCCACTTCCTGAAATGATATTTTTCCTTCTTGACCTTGCAAGGTCCAATTAATCATTGAGGAGTCAGGAAAGACTCACTTTCTCTAGGATATCTTTTCTTATAACCCTGAGGGAGTGACCGTAGTTGTTCTATCATTAGGTTTCAATGACATGATTTTAGCAGAAATTGTTCATGTTCCCCCATATCCATTGTTCCCTTCTTCCATTTGACAATAAAACTCTCCAACATTAGCCTGGTAACACGACGAAACCCCATCTCTACAAAAACAAAACAAAAAATTAGCCAGGTAGCCAGGAGTGGTGGTGTGTGCCTGTAGTCCTAGCTACTCGGGAGGCTGAGGCATGAGATTGCCTGAGCCTGGGAGGCAGAGGTGGCAGTGAGCTGAGATCATGCCACTGCACTCCAGACTGGGTGACAGAGGGAGACTCTGTGACAAAACAACAACAAAAACCCAACTCCCAAATATTTACCACATAGCTACCAAGATAGAGGGTTAGTCAACCTCCCTTTGAGGTGAGGTGAAGTGAGGCAGCTTCTGTCCAATGCAATACGAATAGAAGTTTTGTGAGCAATTTCTTGATCATATTCTTAAAGGGCAGATACTTCACTTCCACTTTCTCTTTTCCTTTTCTGTAGTTTAAAATATGGAAAAACACCCTAGAAAATGCAGAGCAACAAGAGGGATGGAATCTAGGTTGCAGGTTAACTTTGTGAATTGGAATTTCCCTATGCTCAATGGATTGTCTAGCAGCTACAACTTTTGTGTGAAAGAAAAATAAACCTTCTATTTTCTGTAGTGTTATTATACAAATAATAGAGTTACCTGTATAACAGTACAAAAGAATAGTGCTATCGTGTTATTTGGTTCCTACAAAGCTGCTGGGCCAATGTCCTAACTAATAATACATTTATAATCCCTTTGCAGGCCCAACTAGAGTTCACCCTTCAACGACACAGGTTTTAACTGCACATACCCATTTATACTTGAATTTTCTTCCACCTCTGAAATCCCTAAGACAGTAAGACCAACCCCTCTGCTTCTTCTTCCTCCAGAGCCTACTCAATGTGGAGATGATGAGGTTGAAGATCTTTATGATGATCTATTTACACTTAATATTAGTAAATACATTTTCTCTTCCTTGTAATTATCTTAATAATTTTTTTATTTTCTTTAGTTTACTTTATTGTAATAATATAGTGTGTAATACATATAATATATAAAATATGTGTTAATCTGCCAGGTGCTGTGACTCAGCCCGGTAATCCCAGCACTTTGGGAGGGCTAGACCAGAGAATCACTTGAGCCGAAGAGTTAAAGTTTGCAGGGAGCTGTGATCTCACTACTGCACTCCATCCTGGGTGACAGAGTGAGACCCTGTCTCAAAAACGTATAATAAAATAAAATAATAACAAACAAACAAAACTCCAAATACAAGTTGAGTTTTATGTTATCAGTAAAGCTACTGGTCAACATTAGGACATTGTCAGTTATGTTTTGAGGGAGTCAAAAATTATATGTGAATTTTCAATTGCTCAGGAGTTGGTGTCCCTAATCCCTGCATTGTTCAAGGGTCAACTGTACGTCATCGTACTTATTAGTCTATAGACTGCCTTTGGTTGTTTAAGAAAAGTAAAAAAAAAGAGGAGAGAATGGTTTGAAGAATAAAGAGGTATTTCATAGAAATAACAAAAATCTAACAGCAGGAAATGGAAAATCTGACCAGAAAGCAAAATTATTATTGTTTGAGGTATAATCACTTTTTCTGTGTGTCTTACTCTGCTACCTCTGAATTCAACTTCATTCTTCTACATGGTAATTAAATGCCTTTTCCTTCTTCACACACAATGGGAGAAGTGTCTCCCCCATACCTCTCCAGAATATATCACTTAAATGTAAGCAAAATACTAATGGAATTAGATCCTTTAAGTTCTAATTCCACGTTTATTAAAAGACAATCTCAGCAATTGAACTTGAGTAAAATCTTCAACCTCAATCTAATAATAAAGCCAGACAGCAGACATTATTTTTTCTCAGGGGAAAAAAAAAGTGATTGTGGGTATACATTCATACTGAGAGATGTCTGCTGCGGAAATCATTTGATATTAAAGGCCTTGTCAAGGTTTTATTCATTTTGTTATCCTCCAAGCCTAGTGCAGTACCTGATAAAATAAATGTTTGCTGAATGGAGAGTAAATGAATGGGTATGATTCTGATAGAGCAGGCTAATGTACAGCAGCCAGAAGTAGATTTCATCATTTTGGGTATAGTCACAAAATCTCTTTGCCTATAGACAAGAAGTTAAACTCAAACAGTGCAAAACTCAAAGAAGGTATTTTCCAGAATCAGATTTATCAGCAGCAGTTCTCAAGAGGCAAGCTATAAAACACAGCAGGAATCACCCTGGGAGTAATGTCATCATCCCATGCAAATCACAGCTCTGTGTGTGCACTTATATTATTTTATTTTATTTCAGAAAAATAATCTAAAAATGATTAACTATCTGCTGTTCTCTTTTTATCCGTGAAAATATCTTGACTATTTTAACAAAAAATACAAAATGAAATATTTAACTGAGTGCATGAATGTGACAATACATTATGAGCTCTATTTTGATTCCTCAGTTTTGCTTCTTCACATTCTTTGGTAGATGGGATAAAGATCTGAATTATCTGAAGTAGAAAACATAATCACCTGGCTAGAAAGAAAAGATAGAGGATTCATTCCAAGATAAAGACATCCAATCTCACTCCTCACATGTCAGAAAAATCATGTCATGGATGTGTATAACATATCTAGCATAGCAGAGAATGATAGACTTGGGAGATGGGAAGACATAGGTTATGTCAGAACAATCCTGAACAGTGCAAGATAACAAAGCGACACATCCATTGCAGTGTGTTTACACCTTCATTTCCAGTGCGGATAATGATCAGAAAGTTAATCCTTCAGACATTTTGAGATTATTCCATTCTCACAGAAAAATCATGGTAGTATCCTGTATTTCAATTCTGGCACATAGTTTGAACAGTAAACTGACTGAGAACAAATAAGGTGACATTATTCATTAACATCCCTGATCATTTTTTAAACCTTTTATTTTAAATAATATCAAAATTAGATTATAGTTATAATAACTGTACAAAGAACTTCTATTTACCCTCCACTGATAATCCCTAAATGTTAAGATTCTACCGTATTTGCTCTATACTGCCTCTCCTCTATTTTTTAAGCTATTTCTAAGTCAACAAACTGACACCCTATCACTCCAAAATATGCTAGTGTTTGTCAAAAATACACACACACACACACACACAGCACACTCTCTTACATAGCAACAATTCAACCATGAACTCTAAAAAACTATCCTTAATATATCATTACCATCAAATCTTCAGATTTTATTTAGATTTCACCACTCATTCCAGTTATATACTTTACAACAAAAAGATCCAGTTCACAATCACACATTTCATTTACTTGACAAACTTTTTATCACCTTTCAATATAGAAGAGTTCCTTGGTCTTTCCTCAACTTTCAGGCCTTTGGCACTTGTGAAGATTGGACCACAGTTTGGGTTTGTCTGATGTTCTCCCAAGATTAGATTTAGGTATGCACATTTTGCAGAAATAACCCCAGGAAGAATGTTATGTTCTTCCGTGTGTATTGTATCAGGGCACACATAGTATCTATTTTTCTCATTTCTTGTAATGGTAGCTTAGATCTCTTGGTTAACAATGCTGGTGTCCAACAAGCTTTCTTTTTGGCCACTTTGTAATAGATGAGTAGGTTTTGTAGCATTAGTCAAGACCATGTAATTGCCTTGCTACTTCTCAAATTTCACCCTATAGTTTTAGCATCCATTGATAATTCTTGTCTGAGATTATTTTTACCCTTAATCTTTTTGAACAAATCAAAATCAATTATTTGACATTTATTTCCCAAAACCATTTCTCAATAATATATTATGTGCCAACCACTAGGCAAAATTCTAAGGATATTCTACAAATCAGGAAACAGCTCCTGTTAAGTATTATGGGAATATGAGATTTATTACAGGAACTAGATTTTAAACAAATGTACAACATTCTATATAAGTGAATGTCTGGAAGGAGACAGTAGGAAGATCAGCGAAAAAGTTACTAACTTCTTTTCCTGGAGAGATTCAGGATGACGGAGCAAGTCATAGCTTCTAAGTAAATCCAAGAAGTCATGCTACTGAAGTGGAACACAAAGGGGAGTAATCCTTGTGGAGAAACCCAAAGAGACTGTTCTAGAAAACCTGCTGCATTTGTGCAGCTGTTGCCTTTGTAGTTCCTAGCCATAGCTAGATTCATATAACACAATTCAGCACAGATATCTGGTGAGGGGGATCTCAGTTCCTGCTCACTATGAGCTTTAAATTTATTGGCAAAGACAGACATTGAAGAATTAATGACAAACAAATTAAAATTGGAACTCTGAGAAGTGCTCCAGAGAGTCACATGGTACTATGCATTAAAGAGATTAATAATATGGCCTCCTGAGACAGTGGTATTTGAATGGAAATCTGATGAAAATGACCTCAATAATATTTCCCTCTTCACATTTCTTTTGTAAGAAATGTGAGCTTGTTGCTCTTTCATCAAGTCACAGAGCCTAATTCTTCTCCCTTTGAGTTTCTGCAGACTTTGGTGACTCATTTACAGTAAAATGAGGCATAATTGATGCTTTATGACTTCCAAGGCTAGGCCAATATAAGCCTTGAAACTTCTGTCTTGATCTCTTGAAAGGTTTACTTTCTAGACGTTTCCTTTTGGATCATTACCCATCGCATGGAGTTGTTCTGGTTGACAATGCCAATTCACCCCAGGCTTCTTGTTATCCCTGCTCATGTGAGTGAAGAAACCATTTTGGACTTGGATCATCCAGTCCTAGTTATTTTAGCTTCTAACGATTTAAATCACCCCTGTCACTTGAATCACCTCTTCTTCCTCACCAGTTGAGTCCTCCAAGTTGTGGAGTTAGACGTCTTCAGGTAAAGAAACACTATTCCCATGTGGCCCTAGCTGAATTTCTGACTCACAGGATTTGGGAGCGTCACAAAATCGTAAAATTGCTGTTGTATAGTACTAAGTTTTGAGGTGTTTTGTTATGCATCCATAGTAACTGGAATAATCAGTTGTGAGATGATTTCACTAGCCCAGTTTAAAACATACTTTATCTTCTACCTGATTGACATTAAATGTAGAAATGAAAAGAAACAGAGATTCCTGAGAGATATTTACAGGTTAAAAATATAAAAATCTAACTTAGTGACGGTTTAATGGGTGATGAGTGGTAAAGCAGAAGAAAATATCGAGGTTCCAAATTTGTCCAACTCAATGGATGGTAGTGCCTTTCAATGAGGTAGTGCCCATCACATTTGATTCTTCTTCCCATTCTGGGCACATGGAAAACTGCCATCCAATTTCTTAATAGTTAGGTGTCACTATGTGCCTAGTTCTGACCAATGAGTTGTGAGTGATGAATAATTATGAGTAAGGTCATGAAAAGTCTCTGCATGTCTTTCTGATTTGTTTCTTCTTCTTTGGTACTGAGAATGGAAGCAGACTGAATTACTGAGCATAGTATGAACAACAGCTGTCCTGTAGAGTCACTCACTGTAAAGGGGACTTTGTGTAAACAAGACATTAGCTTTGGTGCGTTAAATAACTGAATTTATAGGAGTGTTTGTCACCATAGATTAGTCTTACTTGTCCTGACAGACCATATGTAAAATGCAAAAGGAGGAGTCTGTTGACATAGAAAGTTGGATAAAACCATGTTTTTTGTTTCCATTTTTGAATTAGGTGCACATTGCCTCAGTTGTGAGGTCACTCATGAATTTTTTAAGAACATTTTTTGCATGTTTGTTTCAAAATTTTCATTTTTTATGACATTATAGAGACAAAATATATCCAAGGCAATATTCTAGGTGATGTGGGGTATGAGGTAGATATAGATATACAGATGTTAGCCTGAAAAAGCATAAAACTTTGTAGAAATTATTATACATAAATATAATTATGATAGAAAAAATAAGTTCTATAAAACTGTTCAAATATAATGGTATGTTTACACAAGGAAGCCTAGAGACTCAAAAGGTGAGAGTGTCTATAATATCATATAAAAAATAAGACATGAAGCCCGGAGCAATAGAGAAATATTTGGATATGAAGAGGCCCTTTCATGCAGGGTTATGGTGTGAACATGGTACGGGCTGCATATAGTATATATGGGTAACAAGAAGTAATGCAGTTGGGTTGGAGCTCAAATATATAAGGTGAAGTAGAGAATAAGAGAGAAAATTTGGTTAAGTATCAGATTACAAAGGATTTAAAGATCAAAAACATAGATTGAGATTTTATTTTGTTATACAAGGAGGAACACTGTAGGTATATTTGAGTAAAGGAATTATTATATAAGAAGGAGACTGAAAAAACTATATTCTATATAGCCTATTCTAGCAATATTCAAAGGAAGAAGTATTCAGGACCTGAAGAAGATAGAAGCAGTGTGAATGAAGAATAGACAACATAGGCAAAAATTATAGATGACATTTAACTAGATGATAATATTAATCATTATTATCAACATTTATAACCCCCTTGCTATGTGTTATCGAGCAGAGTTATAGGTTTCTTTTCTTTCTCTCTCTATCTGTTGGTCTATCATCTCGCTTTTTGCCTACCTGTCTATATTAAACAGGGTTCTCCATAGAGACAGAATCACTGGGATACAGATAGAAGAGAATTTATTAGAGCAATTGTTTCATGTAGTTATGGAGGTAGAAAATTCCCACAATAGGCCATCTACAAGCTGGAGAACCAGCAAAGCTGGTAACATGGCTCAGTCTATTTATATTTATATTTTTATCTATCTATCTATCTATCTATCTATCTATCTATCTATCTACCTATCTATCTATCTATCTATCGATATATATATATATGTATTTTTGCAACAAAAGCTACATTCAAAGCATGACTCAGCCTAAATCCTAAAATTTCACAACCACAGAAGCTTATAAAGTCACTCTCAGTCGGAAGCCAAATTACTGAGGGTTCAGCGGGGCAGTGGTGTAAGTCCCAGAATCCAAAGGTCAGAGAATCTGTAGGTCTGATTTCCAAGGACAGGAGAAGAAGAATATCACAGATCCAGTAGACAGAAAGACAGAGAGAGACTTCACTACTCTACCTTTTTGTTCTATCTGGGCCTCAGGCCATTGTACGGTTCAAACTCACACTGGGTGAAGGCAGCTCTTCTGTACTCAGTCAACTGTCAGTCATACCCAGAAATAATATTTTACTCACTATCTAATCATCCTTTAACCCAGTAAAGCTGAGGCCTAACATTAACCATCACACTGTCTATGTAAATTTATTTAATCCTTTCAATGACCTTAGAAGGTGAGTTTTATGTAGCGCAAGAAATATAAAATGATAGATAGTTAACTTGAAGGTTGAACTTGAGTGAATGGGAGAACTGTGAATTATAAACAGAAAGAGAGGGCAAAATGAAAACAATCTCTAAGAAATGTATGCTTCATTTAGTTGTTGACATATTTTGTTATAAGATCAACCTGAAATACAGATATCAGTAATATATACAAATTCCTAATTGAAATGACAATCCCAAATTTTCGTTTTCAGTAGATACAAAGTTGCTTAAAAATTATTCAAATAGATTTATAAATCAGAAAATTTTTGCTACACCACAATTCATCCCAAAACACTATGTTAAAGCAACAAGGCTTTGTCATTTCTCATTATTCTGTGAGTTGGTTGATTGGACTGTTATTTTTTCTTTTGTTTTTTTCCCAGATGTGGTCTCATTATATTGTCCAGGCTGGTCTCAAACTCTCCTGTGCTCAAATGATCCTCTAACCTCAGCCTCCTGTGTAGCTGGAATTACAGGCAGAGGCCACTGCATCCACTTGGTTGAGTGCTGTAAAATGGTCCTTGTATTAGTCCGTTCTCACACTACTATAAAGAACTACCCAAGATTGGGTGACTTATGAAGGAAAGAGGTTTAATTGACTCACAGCTCCACACAGATAGGGAGACCACAGGAAACTTACAATTATGACAGAAGGTGAAGGGGAAACAAGACACCTTCCTCACAAGGTGGCAGAAGGGAGAATGAAAGCAGGAGGAACTACCACATACTTATAAAACCATCAGATCTCATAAGAACTCACTCACTATCACGAGAGCAGTGTGGGGAAACCACTCCCATGATTCAATTACCTCCACTTGGTCTCTCTCGACATGTGGGGATTATGGGAATTATAATTCAAGATGAGATTTTGGGTGGGGACACAGCAAAATCATATCAGCCCTATTCACTTCTCTGCATAAGATATGTATGTTAGGCCATACTTGCATTGCTATAAACAAATATCTGAGTAATTTACCAAATATCCAGGTAACTTATAGAGCAAAGAGATTTAATTGGCTCACAGTTCTGCAGGCTGTACAGGAAGCATAACAGAGGCATCTGCTTCTGGGGAGGCCTCTTGAAGCTTCCAGTCACAGCGGAAGGCACAGCAAGAGCTTGCAGGTCAGATGGAAAAAGCAGTAGCAAAAGGGTATGTGGGAGGTGCCACACACTTTTAAACAGCCAGATCTCTCAAGAATCCATTCACTATTGCAAGGACAGCACCGAGAGAATGGCGCTAAACCACTGATGGGAAATTGGCCCCCATGACTCAATCATCTCCGATGAGGCCCCGCTGCCAATACTGGAGATTATAATTCAACATGAGATTTGGTCAGGGACAAATATCCAAATTATATTAATATGATTGCAATGTTTGAGACCTCTTGGATGGCTAGGACAGCAGGAATAGCTAGCTGGTTTCTCTATCCATATGGTTTCCGACTCTTCAGAAGGCTGACCTGGGCTTGTTCACCTGGTGGCAGAAGGGTTTCCAACAAAAAAAGTTGTTGAACCCTAAAACAAAAGCGCTTTTTAAGACTCTGCATTATCTACATACACTGTTGCCCCAATGGTCAAAGCAGGGGAGAAATAGCCTCCACATCTTAATGGGAGAGTCACCAAAGTCACATTGCAATGGAGCATACATATCATGAAGCATGAAAAGGTGGTGGTTACTACTGCACTATACCACAGTTGATGCTAATGCTTCCAACATTAAGAATACACATTTATAATCGTATATTTTAGTATGTAAGTATAGCAAATTGGGGTAATAATATGCATGGATCTTAGAGGCAATAATATGTATGGATCTTGAAGAGCAAGTATTTTCCCTCAATCTATTGTTTTTTTCTGTCATCTGATTAGGCTGTCATTTTTACCTGTAGAAGAAAAGTAAAAGAGACCAGAATGTTCCCAACAAGTCCACTCCCCACTCCTCACACACACCTGTTCTATGTTATGGTAATATGGTTAATAGGTCTAAAGGATTGGAGTAAGTGAGGTACTTTGTTATTTTCTCTTTTCACATTATAGAATAGATTCTTGTGAGAGCAATGACATAGTTGTTTATCTTAATTTCCATCTCATGAAAGCTAAGTTAATGTACATTATCACTGAAAAATCACTAGATTACTGTCTGTGCCCATTATACTGCAGAATAATAATTTAATCATTCTATGCAGTAATTCACATTTGCTCATTGACCTAGAGGGCTAGATATTGTTTTGGAACTGTTTTTATTTTAAAATGTTGCCAAATTGTTTACTTAAAAACATTTGTTTTGAAAGATGGGTCTAGTTTGGAATTTCCATTGTTTTTATCTTCAGAATGAGATATAAAATCTGTCTATCTTGATATAAGAAGCAGTCTGGTATAATAGGAAAGGTCATAAAGTCAATTGAGTTAAATTCTAATCCCATTTCTATTATTTACTACCTCTATGACCTAAGACAAATCAGTTAAAAATCTATAGGTCTTAGTTTGTATTTTTTAAAAGTAAGGTACAATCAAATATTAAAAAGAGGTAAAATAAAACTAGTAATTGGGCTGGTCACAATGGCTCATGCCTGTAATCTCAGCACTTTGGGAGGTCAAGGCGGGCAGATCACCTGAGGTCAGGAGTTCAAGACCAGCCTGGCCAACATGGTGAAACTCCATATCTACAAAGATACAAAAATCAGACTCGCATGACTGTGGGTGCCTGTAGTCACAGCTACTTGAGAGGCTGAGGTGGAAGAATCGCTTGAATCTGGGAGGCAGTGGTTGTAGTGAGCTGAGATTGCGCCACTGCACTCCAGCCTGGGGAACAGAGTGAGACTCTGTCTCAAAAAAAAAAAAAAAAAATACACACACACACGCACACACATATATATTTTATATACTGTATATAATATGTTATATATATAATATATAATATATATTTATACATTATATATATAAAATAACTCCCCTTTCTATACCATAAAAGTACAAAAGATATATCATTTTAAAACTTTAAAGCAGCATGTTAATGTAAAGCATTATCTCTGTTAGGGCTATCTGATCTTGTACATAATAGTAACAAAAATGTTGACTTATTTCTGCTGTTACCCATTATTATTAAAACAGTAGAAAATGATAAACAATTTTGAATTAGACTAAAATGTATGATTTAGTATACTTTATAGGCCAAACATTTTCACACTGTATCAACAAATCCTCCAGTGTTTTATTATTATTATTATTATTTTTTAAAGACAGGGTCTCACATTGCCACCCAGGCTAGAGTGCAGTGGCACAATCATAGCTCACTGCAGCCAGGCACACCCCTGTGTCAAGCAATCCTCTTGCCTAAGTTACCTGAGTAGCTAAAATTAGAGATGTGTACCACCATACTGAGCTCTAATGTTTTAATAGAGTAAATATTTTTGAATGGCACAAATATCATAGAATTTTAAAATGTAAACCCCTAAGTATGAGCATGAAGAATAGGAATCACAGGAAGTCAAAACATTGTGAAGGTAACTCTAAAGTCAAGATGAAGTAGCCATTTATACCTTAAGAACTTTTGGGGGGGGCGGAGCAAGATGGCCAAATAGGAACAGCTCCAGTCTCCAACTCCCAGCGCGAGCGACACAGAAGACCGGTGATTTCTGCATTTTCAACTGAGGTACTGGGTTCATCTCACTGGGGAGTGCCGGACGATCGGTGCTTGTCAGCTGCTGCAGCCCGACCAGCGAGAGCTGAAGCAGGGCGAGGCATTGCCTCACCTGGGAAGCGCAAGGGGGAAGGGAATCCCTTTTCCTAGCCAGGGGAACTGAGACACACAACACCTGGAAAATCCGGTAACTCCCACCCCAATACTGTGCTTTAAGCTAACAGGCACACCAGGAGATCATATCCCACACCTGGCCAGGAGGGTCCCACACCCACGGAGCCTCCCTCATTGCTAGCACAGCAGTCTGTGATCTACCGGCAAGGCAGCAGCGAGGCTGGGGGAGGGGCGCCCGCCATTGCTGAGGCTTAAGTAGGTAAACAAAGCTGCTGGGAAGCTCAAACTGGGTGGAGCTCACAGCAGCTCAAGGAAACCTGCCTGTCTCTGTAGACTCCACCTCTGGGGACAGGGCAATAACAAACGCAGCCGAAACCTCTGCAGACGCAAACGACTCTGTCTGACAGGTTGAAGAGAGCAGTGGATCTCCCAACATGGAGGTTGAGATCTGAGAAGGGACAGATTCCCTGCTCAAGTGGGTCCCTGACCCCTGAGTAGCCTGACTGGGAGACATCCCCCACTAGGGGCAGTCTGACACCCCATACCTCACAGGGTGGAGTACACCCCTGAGAGGAAGCTTCCAAAGCAAGAATCAGACAGGTACACTCGCTGTTCAGAAATATTCTATCTTCTGCAGCCTCTGCTGCTGATACCCAGGCAAAAAGGGTCTGGAGTGGACCTCAAGCAATCTCCAACAGACCTACAGCTGAGGGTCCTGACTGTTAGGAGGAAAACTATCAAACAGGAAGGACACCTACACCAAAACCCCATCAGTACATCACCATCATCAAAGACCGGAGGCAGATAAAACCACAAAGATGGGGAAAAAGCAGGGCAGAAAAGCTGGAAATTCCAAAAATAAGAGCGCATCTCCCCCAGCAAAGGAGCGCAGCTCATCGCCAACAACGGATCAAAGCTGGACGGAGAATGACTTTGACGAGATGAGAGAAGAAGGCTTCAGTCCATCAAATTTCTCAGAGCTAAAGGAGGAATTACGTACCCAGCACAAAGAAACTAAAAATCTTGAAAAAAAAGTGGAAGAATTGATGGCTAGAGTAATTAATGCAGAGAAGGTCATAAACGAAATGAAAGAGATGAAAACCATGACACGAGAAATACGTGACAAATGCACAAGCTTCAGTAACCGACTCGATCAACTGGAAGAAAGAGTATCTGCGATTGAGGATCAAATGAAAGAAATGAAGCGAGAAGAGAAACCAAAAGAAAAAAGAAGAAAAAGAAATGAACAAAGCCTGCAAGAAGTATGGGATTATGTAAAAAGACCAAATCTACGTCTGATTGGGGTGCCTGAAAGTGAGGGGGAAAATGGAACCAAGTTGGAAAACACTCTTCAGGATATCATCCAGGAGAACTTCCCCAACCTAGTAGGTCAGGCCAACATTCAAATCCAGGAAATACAGAGAACGCCACAAAGATACTCCTCGAGACGAGCAACTCCAAGACACATAATTGCCAGATTCACCAAAGTTGAAATGAAGGAAAAAATCTTAAGGGCAGCCAGAGAGAAAGGTCGGGTTACCCACAAAGGGAAGCCCATCAGACTAACAGCAGATCTCTCGGCAGAAACTCTCCAAGCCAGAAGAGAGTGGGGGCCAATATTCAACATTCTTAAAGAAAAGAATTTTAAACCCAGAATTTCATATCCAGCCAAACTAAGTTTCATAAGTGAAGGAGAAATAAAATCCTTTACAGATAAGCAAATGCTTAGAGATTTTGTCACCACTAGGCCTGCCTTACAAGAGACCCTGAAGGAAGCACTAAACATGGAAAGGAACAACCGGTACCAGCCATTGCAAAAACATGCCAAAATGTAAAGACCATCGAGGCTAGGAAGAAACTGCATCAACTAATGAGCAAAATAACCAGTTAATATCATAATGGCAGGATCAAGTTCACACATAACAATCTTAACCTTAAATGTAAATGGACTAAATGCTCCAATTAAAAGACACAGACTGGCAAACTGAATAAAGAGTCAAGACCCATCAGTCTGCTGTATTCAGGAGACCCATCTCACACGCAGAGACATACATAGGCTCAAAATAAAGGGATGGAGGAAGATTTACCAAGTAAATGGAGAACAAAAAAAAGCGGGGGTTGCAATACTAGTCTCTGATAAAACAGACTTTAAACCATCAAAGATCAAAAGAGACAAAGAAGGCCATTACATAATGGCAAAGGGATCTATTCAACAGGAAGAGCTAACTATCCTAAATATATATGCACCCAATACAGGAGCACCCAGATTCATAAAGCAAGTCCTTAGAGACTTACAAAGAGACTTAGACTCCCATACAATAATAATGGGAGACTTCAACACTCCACTGTCAACATTAGACAGATCAACGAGACAGAAAGTTAACAAGGATATCCAGGAATTGAACTCATCTCTGCAGCAAGCAGACCTAATAGACATCTATAGAACTCTCCACCCCAAATCAACAGAATATACATTCTTCTCAGCACCACATCGTACTTACTCCAAAATCGACCACGTAATTGGAAGTAAAGCACTCCTCAGCAAATGTACAAGAACAGAAATTATAACAAACTGTCTCTCAGACCAAAGTGCAATCAAACTAGAACTCAGGACTAAGAAACCCAATCAAAACTGCTCAACTACATGGAAACTGAACAACCTGCTCCTGAATGACTACTGGGTACATAACGAAATGAAGGCAGAAATAAAGATGTTCTTTGACCAATGAGAACAAAGATACAACATACTAGAATCTCTGGGACACATTTAAAGCAGTGTGTAGAGGGAAATTTATAGCACTAAATGCCCACAAGAGAAAGCAGGAAAGATCTAAAATTGACACTCTAACATCGCAATTAAAAGAACTAGAGAAGCAAGAGCAAACACATTCGAAAGCTAGCAGAAGGCAAGAAATAACTAAGATCAGAGCAGAACTGAAGGAGATAGAGACACAAAAAACTCTCCAAAAAATCAATGAATCCAGGAGTTGGTTTTTTGAAAAGATCAACAAAATTGACAGACCACTAGCCAGACTAATAAAGAAGAAAAGAGAGAAGAATCAAATCGACGCAATTAAAAATGATAAAGGGGATATCACCACCGACCCCACAGAAATACAAGCTACCATCAGAGAATACTATAAACACCTCTACACAAATAAACTGGAAAATCTAGAAGAAATGGATAATTTCCTGGACACTTACACTCTTCCAAGACTAAACCAGGAAGAAGTTGAATCCCTGAATAGACCAATAGCAGGCTCTGAAATTGAGGCAATAATTAATAGCCTACCAACCAAAAAAAGTCCAGGACCAGATGGATTCACAGCTGAATTCTACCAGAGGTACAAGGAGGAGTTGGTACCATTCCTTCTGAAACTATTCCAGTCAATAGAAAAAGAGGGAATCCTCCCTAACTCATTTTATGAGGCCAACATCATCCGGATACCAAAGCCTGGCAGAGACACAACAAAAAAAGAGAATTTTAGACCCATATCCCTGATGAACATCGATGCAAAAATCCTCAATAAAATACTGGCAAACCGGATTCAGCAACAAATCAAAAAGCTTATCCACCATGATCAAGTGGGCTTCATCCCTGGGATGCAAGGCTGGTTCAACATTCGCAAATCAATAAACATAATCCAGCATATAAACAGAACCAAAGACAAGAACCACATGATTATCTCAATAGATGCAGAAAAGGCTTTTGACAAAATTCAACAGCCCTTCATGCTAAAAACGCTCAATAAATTCGGTATTGATGGAACGTACCTCAAAATAATAAGAGCTATTTATGACAAACCCACAGCCAATATCATACTGAATGGGCCAAAACTGGAAAAATTCCCTTTGAAAACTGGCACAAGACAGGGATGCCCTCTCTCACCACTCCTATTCAACATAGTGTTGGAAGTTCTGGCTAGGGCATTTAGGCAAAGAAATCAAGGGTATTCAGTTAGGAAAAGAAGAAGTCAAACTGTCCCTGTTTGCAGATGACATGATTGTATATTTAGAATACCCCATTGTCTCAGCCCAAAATCTCCTTAAGCTGATAAGCAATTTCAGCAAAGTCTCAGGATACAAAATTAATGTGCAAAAATCACAAGCATTCTTATACACCAGTAACAGACAAACAGAGAGCCAAATCAGGAATGAACTTCCATTCACAATTGCTTCAAAGAGAATAAAATACCTAGGAATCCAACTTACAAGGGATGTAAAGGACCTCTTCAAGGAGAACTACAAACCACTGCGCAGTGAAATAAAAGAGGACACAAACAAATGGAAGAACATACCATGCTCATGGATAGGAAGAATCAATATCGTGAAAATGGCCATACTGCCCAAGGTAATTTATAGATTCAATGCCATCCCCATCAAGCTACCAATGAGTTTCTTCACAGAATTGGAAAAAACTGCTTTAAAGTTCATATGGAACCAAAAAAGAGCCTGCATCTCCAAGACAATCCTAAGTCAAAAGAACAAAGCTGGAGGCATCACGCTACCTGACTTCAAACTATACTACAAGGCTACAGTAACCAAAACAGCATGGTACTGGTACCAAAACAGAGATATAGACCAATGGAACAGAACAGAGTCCTCAGAAATAATACCACACATCTACAGCCATCTGATCTTTGACAAACCTGAGAGAAACAAGAAATGGGGAAAGGATTCCCTATTTAATAAATGGTGCTGGGAAAATTGGCTAGCCATAAGTAGAAAGCTGAAACTGGATCCTTTCCTTACTCCTTATACGAAAATTAATTCAAGATGGATTAGAGACTTAAATGTTAGACCTAATACCATAAAAATCCTAGAGGAAAACCTAGGTAGTACCATTCAGGACATAGGCATGGGCAAGTACTTCATGTCTAAAACACCAAAAGCAACGGCAGCAAAAGCCAAAATTGACAAATGGGATCTCATTAAACTAAAGAGCTTCTGCACAGCAAAAGAAACTACCATCAGAGTGAACAGGCAACCTACAGAATGGGAGAAAATTTTTGCAATCTACTCATCTGACAAAGGGCTAATATCCAGAACCTACAAAGAACTCAAACAAATTTACAAGAAAAAAATAAACAACCCCATCAAAAAGTGGGCAAAGGATATGAATAGACATTTCTCAAAAGAAGACATTCATACAGCCAACAGACACATGAAAAAATGCTCATCATCACTGTCCATCAGAGAAATGCAAATCAAAACCACAATGAGATACCATCTCACACCAGTTAGAATGGCAATCATTAAAAAGTCAGGAAACAACAGGTGCTGGAGAGGATGTGGAGAAATAGGAACACTTTTACACTGTTGGTGGGATTGTAAACTAGTTCAACCATTATGGAAAACAGTATGGCGATTCCTCAAGGATCTAGAACTAGATGTACCATATGACCCAGCCATCCCATTACTGGGTATATACCCAAAGGATTATAAATTATGCTGCTATAAAGACACATGCACATGTATGTTTATTGCAGCACTATTCACAATAGCAAAGACTTGGAATCAACCCAAATGTCCATCAGTGACAGATTGGATTAAGAAAATGTGGCACATATACACCATGGAATACTATGCAGCCATCAAAAAGGATGAGTTTGTGTCCTTTGTAGGGACATGGATGCAGCTGGAAACCATCATTCTTAGCAAACTATCACAAGAACAGAAAACCAAACACCGCATGTTCTCACTCATAGGTGGGAACTGAACAATGAGAACACATGGACTCAGGGATGGGAACATCACACACAGGGGCCTATCATGGGGAGGGGGGAGGGGGGAGGGATTGCATTGGGAGTTATACCTGATGTAAATGACGAGTTCATGGGTGCAGCACACCAACATGGCACAAGTATACATATGTAACAAACCTGCACGTTATGCACATGTACCCTACAACTTAAAGTATAATAATAATAAATAAATTTAAAAAAAAAGAACTTTTAATATATTTCATTCCAATAAATTTCATGTGAAATGTTTCAATGCCAAATTTCAATGAGTAGAAAAAAATCTAATAATATTGTAATGTATTTTGCAGTATTTTTGTAAAATAATGTAATTAAAAGATTTAGGCTTCAAAATCATGTTTTATTTCCTCAACATTCCTGAACAATCCAATTTTCAAACTTGTTGATAATGTTCTTCATCTATTGTTCAATAAACTTGTGAACTATATTTCTGTGTCTGTAATTAAAAGTTCCCATGTGACATCCATTTAAGAAATGGAATGCAGGCTTTATACAGCCCTATGATGGAGGAAGCAGACACAAAGAACAAGAAATTATCCTACATTATGTGTGAAGTTCTATGAGGATATATTTAAATAAACAATTTCCTTGGGATTGAAAAGTTAATCATATCTAACCAGTGAGAAGAAAAAAAGGGTATTCTAAGCAAAGGAAGTGGAATGAATAGAGACATATGGGGACAAAATTATGTAGAAATGTGAAAAATTCTGTCTTAGTCAAAACATTCCATAAACTTGGCATTTTTTTCCTCTAGTCAGCATCCATAGTCCCTTGCCCACAGTTCATTTTGAAAACTTCACCATTTCTAAAACTATGATCTGGTCATTTCAATCTTCTGCATATATGTCTTTGACACCTTCTCAAAGTCAAAAGAAAAAAGCTCAACTCCTTCATTTGCCTTAGCCTCTGAATTCTTCACAAATCATCCTTCGTTTATCTTTCTGACTTTCCCTGTAGTCAGATTTAGAATAAGATATGAAAAATTTTGATAAAACATGACCTAGGTGGCAGCATTTTGTTCCAACCCCTTGCCTTTTCAGAATCCTTAACTTTTTCTAGAGCACAATTTCATGGCTATATATTGCTACTACCAGCAACACCTTAGCCTGACTTTGGTCCTAAGTACTTAACTTTATCCACAGATTCCAGTTTTCATTCCTAACCACTAACTTTATTCTTAGATCCTTTATCCCTTGAGCAAAAAGGTCCATACTGTAGGCACATTATGTTACTTTACAATACTGCATGACAACCTGTGACTAAATCAGTGTCTTAAAGCAACACACATTTCTTATCTCCTGGTTTTGTAAGACATGAGTCTGGGCACAGCTTAGCTATGTCCTCTGTAAGGCTACAAAGGAAGTTTTGGCCAAAAGCAGGAACTCATCTGGAGACTCAACTGGGGAAGGGTCTATTTCCAAGTTTCTCAAATTATTTGCAGAATTTATTTTCTTACAGTTGTAGGATTCATAGTAGTTGTCTTTCTCATAGCTAGTGAAGGAGAGAGACCCCCAAAGCCAGAATGCTAGCAAGATAGAGTCTCTTACAATATTATATAATTAGAAGAATAATAGCCCACAACCTTTGCCATATTTATTAGTTAGAAGCAAGTCATAAGAACTACACATACTCATGGGAGGGTAAATATGGATATGACCATTTATCAGGAGGCAGGCAATATGGGGGAAACTACATATTTATCTACATAACCACCATACATATACAACTGCCTTTCTATCATGTAAAAATGGTTCACACACTTCCTAACTGTCCCCTTCCATTCACACTAGGTGTCTCAAAGTCTTAGTGCAATATTTAGGTTTAATTATTTAAGATATATAAAATACAACAAATGTATAACTACTAATTTATAAAATTAATTAATTGTAGTAAAATTATTCAATTTTATGAAAATTCAGCAGATCTTATTTAACTATAATTTTGGTTTTCAGTGTTTACTATATCCTCTGTGTGTCTGTGTGTGTGTGTGTGTGTGTGTTTAGAAAGTAAGAATATAAAAGGAAAAATGAGAGAAAGAGAGAGAGACAGAGAGGGAAGGACAGAGAAATTGAGGATGATTGGTGACTAGAAAAAAACTCAAATGTTGTCTATTCCAAACTTTTTTATTTTACAGGCAAAGAAAGGGAATCTTTGATGGGTGAAGGGATATCATTCCCAATGAGTTAACAAGAGAACTGAAATGAGAATCTGGAATTCCTAACTACCTTTTTTGGCATTTATTTCCACTCTCCACAATATTTTTCTCAGTGTATTGTAAATCACTATAGAAGAGCAAAGAATAGCATCTCAATGCCTAGCTCAAAGTCTGGAATGTAACAAGTGCTCAATAATAAATTTAATAAATAATAAATGTAACAAGTGCTCAATAAATATTTTCTGAATAAATGCATGGAAAGAAAGGCAGAAGAAAGAAAGGGAGAAAGGAAAGAAAAATTGATTCTACAAAACAGGTCCTCCTATTTATCTGCTTAGCAAACATTTATTTTACTAAAATGTAAAAATATATGATTTCATTATAATCCTCTAAAAATATGTATAGTCTCCATAATTGAAATAATATACACACACATATATAGTATATATATATATACACTACATATATAATATATATACTATCTATGTAGTATATAAATACTATATAACTATACTATATATATACTATATAACTGTACTATATATCTTTATATAGATAGTTAAAAATAATTAGTTAAAAAAGATAGTTAAAAGTATAGTTAAAAATAAGATAGTTAAAAATAATTTTAAAAGATAGTTAAAAATAATTATTTTTAAGAGCACATCTCACCCCATAGAAAAAAAATGACAAACTACACAAGAAAATCAATATGGCACTCAACACAGATTTGCAGTTCATTCTTCCAATATTGTCCACAAAATATTTAAATGGTCCTAGGTAAGTTATTCTCAAGTGACTACAGAAGCAAAAGCAATTCTACTCAGAAATAAATATATTTTAAGCAATGCTAACAAGAATTTTAAGATTCCATAAACTGAAAAATAATTAATTTCAGAATAATAAAAATGTGCAAAATATGATGCTAGATTATACGAAGTACAACAACATCTACAAACATTGTGACCATGACGTTAGGTTGTATTATATATTGAAAATTAGAAAGCAGAGTTTTAAGTTAATCAGCTTACCCAATACCATACAATGCTTTAATGTTAGAGGAACAATTTAAATCTCAGTCTAACTACAAACCATTTGTCTTCAGAACATGCAAATTGGACTCACTGCATGTTATGTAATTTACAGGTTATATACTATAATCTTACTATACCACAGAAAAAACACTGATCAAAATCAGATACAAAAAGAAAAAGATCTTGCTTAGTTAAATAGTGATTATATTAGTCCTATTTTACACTGCTACAAAGAAATACCCAAGACTGAGTATTTATAAAATAAAGGGGTTCAATTGACTCACAGTTCTGCATGGCCGAGGAGGTCTCAGGAAACTTACAATCATGGTGGAAGGGAAAGAAGCATGGTGGAAGGTGAAAAAGAGAGGAGTGAAGGGGGAAGAGCCCATTATAAAACCATCAGATCTTGTGAGAACTCACTATCATGAGAACAGCATGGGGCAATGGTCTCCATGATCCAATCACCTCCCACCAGGTCTCTTCCTAGACATGTGGGGATTATGGGCATTACAATTCAAGATGAGATTTGGGTGAGGACACAGGCAAACCATATCAGTGATTCAACTAAAATGTGTTTGCTTTATCAACAGTACCATGACACTTTTCATGCTAGACACTTTACATGCTAGAGAGATTGCAGATTACCTTATAAAGGCTACCTCTTTGCTCCTCATATACACAGTCCAGGTAAGTACATCATTGCCCTCCAGGACTTTCAAAGACTATGGCATTCTTTTGTGCCCACAGTTAATAAAAAATCATAAACTATCTTTCAGTCTTGATAGGATAAAGTACAAATATTTTGAAAAATGAACTCTACCTGACTCCAGAAATAATGTTTCCTTAACAGCTTTTTAAAATAATTATTTACCTGGAACAAATTGGTAGAATAAAAGTATAAGAGTATGTCACCTACTCAAATCTGTTGAATCCTATGCCCGAGATGTGAATATTAAATACTGCCTACATCTTTTGGATCTTTGTCTGGGGTGATCACAGCAAGTCCATGTGGCTGAACTTCTATCCTTTTTGCATCTTCTTGATTATTGCTTTGACCCTGTTGTCAGGCTGCTATCAGTGCTGTCACAAAAAAAGTAATGTTACGCTTATTCTTATTGTATGTTGATAAGCATACATATTATACTTTAATAAGCTTAATTCTCATTATACGTTAATAAGCGTAACATTTGGGAATTCAAAAAGCACCCTAGTTCTTCCTCCCATGACCACAGTTCATAAAGTTGTAGCCTAATGATACAATTTGTATCTATTACTATATAGGCAAAATCTGAAGGATCAGGAAGAAGCTTCTGTGGTGAAATCATAATTGTTATTCTAAGCCTGGGGGTTAAATGTAGTCCATCCTATTATATTCCAACTATAATAATGGTGTCCAATAGCTTAAGAATAACCACCTGCATTCTCCAATGAATTCAACGCTTCAGGATAGGAAATGATGTTGCCTTGGTATTCCTTAACCTATTTCTTACTGATAAGTCTCATAACAATACACTTTGCTCTCAATTTCCTTGTTTCAGGAAGGTAGGCACATTGTTTCACAATCTGGGCCCATCATTCTTCAGACTACGCTATGTATGTCAACTCATAAGAGGTTATGTATGCTTATCTCTATCCCATTGTAGGTTGTCTATATTTTGTTTAATAGAAAAATAGGCCAGTCAAAGTGGCCTGTAATTCCAGCACTTTGACAGGTCAAGGTGGGTGGATCAACTGAGGTCAGGAGTTCGAGATCAGCCTGAGCAACATGGTGAGACATTGTCTCTCCTAAAAATACAAAAATTAGCCAGGTGTGATGGCATATGTGTGTATTCCAAGCTACTTGGGAGGCTAAGGCAGGAGAATCACTTGAACCTGGGAGGCAGAGGTTGCAGTGAGCCAAGATGGTGCCATTGAACTTCAGCCTAGATGACAAGAATGAAACTCCATCTCAAAAAAAAAAAAAAGAAAGAAAAGAAAAAAAATTGGAAAAATAGAAAAGGCAGAAACATTAGTAGCACTTGATGAAAATGGAATTCAAAACATTGCATACCTTCCTTCCTGGGCCAATTGATTCTCAGTCTTGTGATCAAGTGCTTGGTTTCATGGTTCTCAAGGTGACTCTCCTTTGACTTGGAATCATCTTTTTAAGCTCACACCAAATGTTGGTTGATTTGTTTTCATGCTATTGGATTCCCTACTAAATGAGAAACTCCTGAAGACTTTTTCCAAGAAGAGGATCATTAAAGTTGAGACACTGGTTGAGACAACATTGTATATTAATAGGGAAAATAAAGTGGAATTTAGAATATCTGTCATTATTATTAGCTAATGGTGTAATCTTGGGAAAGTTAATCAATATATTGGCATAATTTTTGTCATCGATAAAAGATGGAGTAAATCCAGAAGGTGTCCAGTGTCCTTTTGAGAAATAGGACTAGGTGGATTTCCTAGGCTGACTAAGAATTCCTAGGCCTAGCTGGGAAAGGTGACCACATCTACCTTAAAACACGGGGCCTGTAACTCAGCTCACACCCAACCAATCAGGTAGTAAAGAGGGCTCACTAAACTACAAATTTGGCAAAAGCAGTAGGTAAAGAAATTGTCAAATTATATGTCACCTGAGAGCACAGGGGGAGGGACAATGTGATTGGGATATAAATCCAGGCATTTGAGCAGGGAGCGGTAACCCCCTTTGGGTCCTCTCACATTTTATAGGAGCTCTGTTTTCACTCTATTAAATCTTGCAACTGCACACTCTTCTGGTCCATGTTTGTTACGGCTTGAGCTGAGCTTTCACTTGCTGTCCACTACTGCTGTGCACTGCTGTCCCAGACCCGCCGTTGACTTATACCCTCCAGATCTGGCAGGATGTCCGCCGTACTCCTGACCCAGTGAGGTGCCCATTGCTGCTCCTGATCAGGCTAAAGGCTCGCCATTGTTCCTGCATGGCTAAGTGCCTGGGTTTGTCCTAATTGAGCTGAACACTAGGTGCTGCGTTCCATGGTTCTCTTCCATGATCCGCAGCTTCTAATAGAGCTATAACCCTCACTGTATGGCCCAAGTTTCCATTCCTTGGAATCCATGAAGCCAAGAACCCCAGGTCAGAGAACAAAAGGCTTGCTGCCATCTTGGGAGTGGCCCGCCCCATCTTGGGAGCTCTAAGAACAAAGACCCACCTGCAACACTTTCTAATGTTCACAATTTTTAAGTTCTGTTCATATTCACAATCTTAAGTCTAGAGTGAGTGACTCCTAGTTAGTTCTGAGAATTGCAAGAAGCAAACAAACAGTAACTTTTGCTGAATGAATTGTTAAATAAGTATGTATCATAGACATCAGAGAAAATATGTCCATTCTTTACTTTTTCCCCAGTGGAAACATGATGACAAAACTGATTTCCTTTGATAGCTACACTTGCGATATCCTTCCTGATGTGCTTTGGTTCTGTGTCCTCACCCAAAACTCATGTTGAATTGTAATTCCCAGTGTTGGAGCAGGGGACTGTTGGGAGGTGATTAATCACAGGGGCAGAGTTCCCCCTTGCTGTTCTCATGACAGAGTTCTCATGAGATCTGGTTGTTTGAAAATGTGTAGCACATTTCTCTCTCTCTCTCTCTCTCTCTCTCTCTCTCTCTCTCTCTCTTCCTTCTCTGTCTCTCTCTCTCCTGCTCTGCCACGTGAGGATGGCACTTGCTTCCCCTTCACCTTCCACCATGATTGCAAGTTTCCTGAGGCCTCCCTAGAAGTAGAAGCCTATATAGACCACAGAACCATAAACTGATTAAACCTCTTTTCTCTGTAAATTACCTAGTTTTAGTTTTCTTTATTGCAGTGTAAGAACCAACTACAGAAAATTGGTACCAGAGAAGTGGGGCATTGGTATAAAGATACCTGAAAATGTGGAAGCAGCTTTGGAACTGAGTAATGGGTGGAAGTTGGAACTGTTTGTAGGGCTCAGAAGAAGACATGAAGATGAGGGAAGGTTTGGAACTTCCTAGAGACTTACTGAATGGTTTTGACCAAAGTGCTGACAGTGATATGGACAGAGATGGCCAGACTGATGGAATCTCCGATGGAGATGAGAAACTTCTTAGGAACTAGACTAAAGGTCACTTTTGCTATGCTTTATTAAAGAGACTGGTGGCAGTGTGCTCCTGTCCTAAGGATCTGTGGACTTTTGAACTTGAGAGAGATAATTTGGGTATCTGATGGAAGAAATCTCTAAGCAGCAAAATATTCAAGAGGTGCTCTGTTTGCTTCTAACTGTGTACACTCATATGCATGAGTGAAGAGATTATCTGAAGCTAGAACTTAGATTTAAAAGGGAGGCAGAGCATAAAAGTTTGGAAAATTTGCAGTCTGACAATGTACTATAAAAGAAAAACCCATTTTCTGGGAAGGAATTCAAGCCTGCTGTAGAAATTTGTGTAAAGAGGAGCCAAATGTTAATAGTCTAGACAATAGGGAAAATGCCTCCAGGCATGTCAGAGACCTTTATAGCAGTCCCTCCCATCACAGACCTGAAGGGCTAGAAGGGAAAAATAGTTCTGTGGGCCAGGTGCAGAGCCTCACTGCTCTGTGCAGCCTTGGGACACTGTTCCCTGTGTCTCAGCCACTCCAGCTCCAGCCGTGGCTGGATATATATCTCAGCCCATTGCTCTAGAGTGTGCAAGCTGAAAACCTTGGTGGCTTCCATGTGGTGTTTAGCCTGCTGGTGCACAGAGGGCAAGAGTTGAGGCTAGGAAGCCTCCACTTGGATTTCAGAGGATGTATGGAAACACCTGGATGTCCAGGTGGAAGTCTGCTGCAGAGGCAGAGACCTCATGAAGAACCTTAGAGCTGTGTAAAAGGAAATTGTGGGGTTGAAGGCCTCACACAAAATCCCCACTGCAGTACTGCCTAGTGGAGCTGTGAGAAGAAGGTCACCACCCTTTAGACCCCAGAATAGTAGACCCACCAACAGCTTGCACCATGAGCCTGCAAAAGCCACAGACACTCAATGCCAACCTGTGAAAGCAGCCATGGGGGCTGTACCCTGCAAAACCACAGGGACAGAGCTGCCTAAGGCCTTGGTAGCCCACCCCTTGAATCAGCATGGCCTGAATGTGAGGCATGGAGTCAAAGGGGATCATTTAGGAGCTTTAAGATTTAATGACTGCCCTGCTGAGCCTCAGACTTGCATGCGACCTGTAGTCCCTTTGTTTTGGCCAATTTCTCCTTTTTGGAATGGGAGCATTTATCCAATTCCAGTACTCCCATTGTATCTTGGAAGTAACTAGCTTGTTTTTCATTTCACAGACTCATAGGCAAAAGGGACTTGCCTTGCCTCAGATGAGACTTTGGACTTGGACTTTTGAGTTAATGCTGGAATGAGTTAAGATGTTGAGAGACTGTTGTGAAGGCATGCTTGTGTTTTGAAATGTGAGAAGGACTTGAGATTTGGGAAGGACCAGAGGTGAAATGATATGGTTTGGCTCTGTGTTCCCACCCAAATCTCCTGTTGAATTGTAATTCCCAGTGTTGGAGGAGGGGCCTATTGGGAGGCAA
The DNA here is from genome assembly GCF_049350105.2 of Macaca mulatta. NCBI lineage: Eukaryota > Metazoa > Chordata > Mammalia > Primates > Cercopithecidae > Macaca > Macaca mulatta. The sequence continues at coordinate 160,372,226 of NC_133406.1, forward strand.
TTGAATCATAAGGGCAGAATTTCCCCTTGCTGGTCTCATGATAGAATTCTCATGAGATCTGGTTGTTTGAAAGTGTGTAGTACCTCCCCCTTCTCTCTCCCTCTCTTGCTCCACTATGTGAGGATGGCACTTGCTTCCCCTTCACCTTCCACCCTGATTGTAAGTTTCCTGAAGCCTCCCAGAAGTGGAAGCCTGTACAGCCCACAGAACTGTGAGCTGAACAAACCTCTTTTCTTTACAAAGTACCCAATTTTAGGTATTTCTTTACAGTAGTGCAAGAACAGACTAATGCACTTCCCTATTGACAGTTGTACTTACTATATAACTCTATATTTTTGTCTGGAAAAATTGAAATAATGTCTTCAAGACACAATGAATATCATAATAGTTATCACACTCAAATATTGTCAGAATGATTTCTACATACTACATGGTACATAATTGTTTGCTTTTTTAGATAAATATATATTGGTGTATTTGGTGAGTGTTTATATATTCCATATCTTAAGACCAGAAACTGGACTTTAATAATGAGTTACTATGTGAAAATTCATATATGCCATGTTATTCAATTTGGAGCTAATGCATATTTGAGTACATTCAAAATATTCTATTTTAAGTGTCAGTGAATTTAGCAATTAGAATGTTTCAAATTTCCAGGTTTCTGCTGGAGTTTTGAATAGCTGTGCTCCGGAATGAGCAGTATCTATATAATTGCTACTCTTTAATTGAAAATGATAATGCAGTACAAATAGTCCTATTTTTAAAGCTAATATCAAAACCTTCAGTATATTTAGGTCAAAACTGAGAAAACAGTATGGATCATATGATTTATTTCATAGACTAGCTACAGCTTTAAATTAATTTCTAAATAATTTTCTTCACAGTACCAAGATATTTTCTTCATGTGAACAAGAGTCAGTTAGCAGGATGTTCATTAAAATTTGTTTATTTTTTTTTTTTTAAAAAAACAAAAGTTTGCTGAAATAGTTCAAAAAATATTTTTACTGAATGCTATTAGGAATTTTAAACAACTAATTACTGCTTGTATGCAAGTTTAGTGAAACCTAGTAAATATCAGATCTACGGATTTGCCTATTAAACAAATATTCTTGCTTTATATCAGTCTTACATATCCTGTGTTTATGTGGAAACCTGTTTAAATAAACAGGTAATAAAAGGATCACTGTTAAATAAGTAATTCCCTTTAGTACTAAGTAATAAAATACAATAATTATGTCCACCTTGAATCTGCACTTATACCTTGTTTCAATTCTTCAGAGGTTAATTTTTAAGTGCATATATTCTAAATAAATATGTGGGATGTTTGTGGAGTTAAATTATCTTTGAATTATTACTTTCCAAAGTTGGTTATGTATAGTATAACTAAGGATATACTTATTCAAATGTCATAAAATAAATTTTTGAATACTTATGAAGATTTTGTTCAAATACAGAAGTTCAAAATGAGGGAGACATACAAATGTGTAAGAATTTACAGTGATTATAAAATCTTATCTCAGCTACTAAAGATATCTTGACTAGCTGGATTCCATTGATCTACTATAAAGCTTTGTCAACTAAAGCTTTTTTTTTAATTGATTCTCCATTTTGTCTTCTCATTTTCTCAACAGTGCACAGCAGGAATCACTGTCTATAGACAGAAAAGAGGATCTAGCTGTAGGCATACAAATAAAATAAAGAGGCCCCCATTAAAGAAAAAAAACTGCTATTCCTATTTGATCTTAAAATTATTGATATTGTCAATCAGTTACAGACACTGAGTTCCATTTAAATCTATAATAAGTATAATGTTGCAGTTGTATTGCTGACCATTTTAAAAGTTAAAGAAATCTACAAGATAATGTGATGTAATGTTAATATCATTTTGACAGTCTATGTATGTCGGTACAAATTCTATTTCAAAAATGTAAAATCAGTCAAGAATCCCTTGGAATCAGAAAAATCAGGACATCTGTCTAGAGCTTAACTCCATGTGGTTAAGAGAGTAAAGTTTCAACATGGGTGTCGATCTGGTCTCCTTTGTTTTCTTTAATTTAAAGGGAGAATACTAGTGATAAAGAAGACAGAAGAAAGGAAACATAAGGTACTGGACTGAGCCGCAAGTTGAAAATGGTTTGCAGGAATGCCCAGTGTTGGTTAAAGTGAAGAGAAACACAACTGGCATATTCCTGGAAACATGTAGCTTTCACTTAACATGTAAAACTGGCAGACTCTAAATCAGAATGTTGATCCTCACCACTTTTTGCTTCACCCTTCCACCACTAGATTAAATGTGGACAATTTCTGGTGCGTTTGTAACAATTCAACAGCATTTCACCTTCACTTATATTCAAGCCTTTTAGCTCATTAGAAAAGCTGACCCTCTACTTACAAGGCTAACTTATTTCACTTCGCTAGTCTTTCCTTCATACAGTGGGAGAGCTTTGCTATTTCTTTTCTAATAGGGTCAGTAGCATTTTGGAACTTATTTTCACTTAAAATACAAAGGGCTATGCACTGAGTAAGTAGAGAAACATATGCTAATCCCATACAGGCAGAACATACACAAGGTCCTAAGTTGATGCCCTTCCATGGTTTTCGTTGCAGTTTGAATCTGCAATCCTGAGCCTGATTAACCTCAGGACATGCATGGTAATTGCAACTAAGCTTACATCAGGTCTCTGAAAGTTTCATCAAAAAGGACCAAATTACCTATTCAAGGTGTTCCTATCATTCTCTTTGAATTTCTTAATCCCCAAATGGATTTCGTATATAAATCTCTTATTTAATTTCGGTAAAGGTAATGCAGATCTCATGAGTGTTAAAAGAGAGAGATTTGGGAATCATTAGTACTCCATAGAGCATGTTTAAATCTATATTTTTAGTTATGGAAATTGTGAAAAATTGCCAGAATCATCATTATAAATATATGGCTAGTGTAAAGGATAGATAGTCTCGAAATCAAATCTATAGCCTTTGAAAACAATATTTGTAATATCCTTAATTATTTTCACAAAATAACACTTCAAAATAGTTTACATTTGTGGGATTTTTTTCCATTAGAAGACATTGTTTATGCAGATATGATACAAAACCGGTTCATCCGTTGAGTTAAGTATGTTTTCCATTGGTTGGTGAAAAAAAAATTAAAAGTTAAACTAACTGTATTTTATTAACTGCAGCTATAATCTAACTCAAAAGACAAAAAAATATCAGAGAAGCTTAACAAGCTTGGTTTCATAATATCAGGTAGAAAAAAAAGTGAGTGTTGATCTGGTCTTCTTGACCAGATGAGCAGTTCTTATTTATTAGTTTCCTCAAGTTTTATGCAGAAAATTATGTACAAAAGTAATCAACAAACTAAATTTTTGTTAGAGCTTAATTTTTACATATAATTTGTATTTGCATAAGAATTTCTAGCTTATAAATAGTTCTTATGTATGCCATTTTAGTTAATACTTACAAGGCTGCGATTTACCATAGAAAATATTATTCCTATTTTATATAAAAGAAGGAAAATGAGGCTTAGGAAAATTGTGATTTAAACAAAGAAGTTAAACAAATGCAAAGTGGAAAATCCCATCTTTTTACTACTACTCAGGGGTTATTCCCACAAAACCAGAATGCTTTTCTATTTATAATATAACCACAAGTAACAAAAATTAAATGCTTTGATTTTAATAGTTATAAACTTTGCTATCTGGAAGAAACAAAGAAACACATTTTGAAGTGCTCTAGAAGAAATAAACAGATTTCTAAAATGCTATTTAAAAAAGGTAATAGCTGCCTTCATAGCTTTGGGATATCAGGAATATTAGCATTAACATGGTAAAAACATGTAACCTAGGAAAGAGGGAAAGGCCAGGAAGCAGACTGGACTATCCAAAAGAAGGTGGATCAATCAAAATAGAAATTTATAGCAAGAAAATGCTTGGAGAGAACAGAGCTACATAAAGCAGAGAAAACTGGAGCTAAGCAAACAAAAAAGAAAAGAAAGAGGATATAAAAATAACAGACAAAATATATGTGAAGGACATTCTGAACTGAAAATGAAAGAACTCAAATATAAAAAAAGGATTAAATGCATGTTGGTATTAACACTGTCACTGTAAAATGTCCACTAATAAAAAAAGAGGAAGGATTATTTATTTGATATTCTCTTACAATGAGAAAAGCTGAAAACTTGGGTCTAAGAAATTTACCATAGACCAAGAATAGACATTTCTCTTTCTGGAATCTTGAGAAAAATGGAAGCCAAAAAGAAAGATGCACTATGAAGGGCAACATTGAAAGAGAGGCAGGAGCCTGCAAAAATAGTATCAATAAGGCTAAGCCACAGAGTAAGCCAAGCCTTTTGGAAAGCACTAAAGACAATTTAAATATAATTTCTAAGAAAGACTGAGCAAGGGATAGGTCTGATTCCTGGGCCAGATGGTGTAATATCAGCAGATGACATTGGAAGGACTAAACTCCTATTTTGCTCCTGTTTTCTCAATCAAGAAAAAAAATGATCTTCAAACTCCAAAGGGTAGGACAAACAAGGAAATCAAATCCCTAGATAAGTGAGGAGATAGTAAGAGAGCACTTAGCTACTTAAATGAGCTCACATTACCAGCTCCAGATTAATTACATCCCCAAGGACTGAAATAACTTGTAGTTGGACTCTGACTCATCTCATGAATTCTCTGGCTCTTCTCTACCTCCACTGCTATTCTCCAGCCCAGACACTCATCATCTTTCTACTAGATTATTTTAACGACCTTATATCCAGTCTGCTTGGATACAGCCTTTCTTCACTGAGATCAAATCACCACAGTCTCCAAAATGAACTTTCCAGAAACACACACATAATCTTGTGCCTCTCTTACCTAAACATACCCCTGTATTTCTCCAGTTTCTACAGACACACTTCTTAGAATATTATATTAGGCAGGACTTCCCCATTGTAACTCCAGCTTGCCAGTCCGAGGTTATCTCTCATCCTTTGATCACTCAGTCCATAACCAAGCTAGACTACTGTTCAGTAGTCTAGGTCAGTAGTACTGGTTATGCTCACAGCTGCTTCCTTGTCTTGGTACATGCTCTCTCTTCTACCCAAAATATCCTTTCTGGCTTCCCTGATCCTTTTGGATTCATCAAGACCCAGGTTAATGGTAAGTCCCTTTTTTAGTTTGCTCTAGGTCTCAAAGTAGAATAAATTCTATACCTTTCTGTCTTCCTTAGGAAATAGCTTTCTTCTCAAAGTGATTAAGATTTCTTGATATTCAAATCTTACAGGTCTAATGTTAAATATTTGTTGAGTTAAATGTAATTGTTATTATGCAACTCAATGTTTCCATAATTGCTTGGAAAATCATGAGAAAGAAGAAATCATTAATATCTTTGATTCCTAAAATTATACTTAGTATTTTTAAGTAGCAAATTGTTATTATAAAACTTTAAATATTACGTAAGTTCAAGTGGTGTAAATTAATATCTTTGTTCTTCTCTCTCTTCATCATGTGACCATCCCTGTAACTAGGGGTAATCATCTATGTCTGTGTATGTGTGTGTGTGTCTAAGTTGACACATAAACACATGTAAATCTACTTCACTGTTTAAAAAGTTACATAAACATTCCTTAGAGATGCATGTTTTATTATTACATGGGGAGAGAGAGAGAAAAGGGAAGAGATTATTACTTACATACTGTTGTCCTTTTCCACTGGGGCAACTTATCAATGAGTTTATACTTAGGAGTGAGAATGCCATAGGAAAACTAAATTTGTTTTTTTTTAGTCAACCTAATTTCTCTTGAAGCTATTATAGTGTAAGCATCTTTCTGTACTGAGAGTAATTCTATTTTTTAAGAGATTTTCAGATATGCTTTTCACTAACTTTAGAACCTAAGTTCCACGAAATATGCAGCTCCAGTATATGAAAACTCCTAAAATGAGTACTGTATAAATATATGTATTTATGCATTTTTGTTTTTTATTTTTGCAAGATGAATTTCTAGAAATCAGATTGCTGAGTCAAAAGACATATGCATTTTAAAATTTTATACTTGTAAAGAACTAGAACTGATTTGATCATGTTATTCATATATTTTTGATTAATGAATGGATATCCACCTAGAAAACCATCTCTCTAAATTTTGCTTCAGCCTCATATTAGCTCTCATTTTCTTAGATCTTGTATTAAAATATAAAAATATACTTATGAAATAAATGTATTATAAAAGAGTGAAGATGGCACTAATGATCTGATAAAACAAGATAAAAACAACTTGATAAGTCTGAATAATAAAACTAATTAAGAATAAAACAGGAATCAATGAAAATATGCAGAGATTCACAAACAATTCAGTGGAAAAATGCTCAGAAGTTTCAGCTGACTAAATTTCTGCCCAGTCAATCAACACGTAATATATTTTTAGGTTATGTTGATATAGTATCTAGAATGTGAATAGTACAAACTTCATTACTTCTCAGAAAGCAAACTTCATCTGGCTGGGCTTGGTGGCTCACACCTGTAATCCCAGCACTTTGGGAGGCTGACACAGGTGGATCACTTGAGTCCAAGAATTCGAGACCAGCCTGGACAATATGGTGAAACCTCATCTCTACCAAAAATACAAAAAATTATCTGGTTGTGGTGGCACGCACCTGTGGTCCCAGCTACTTGGGAGGCTGAGGTAGGAGGATCCCTTGATCCTGGAGGCAGAGGTTGCAGTGAGCCATGATTGCACCACTGCACTTCAGCCTGGGTGACACAGTGAGACCCTAGAAAGAAAGAAAGAAAGAAAGAAAGAAAGAAAGAAAGAAAGAAAGAAAGAAAGAAAGAAAGAAAGAAAGAAAGGAGGGAGGGAGGGAGGGAGGGAGGGAGGGAGGGAGGGAAGGAAGGAAGGAAGGAAGGAAGGAAGGAAGGAAGGAAGGAAGGAAGGAAGGAAGGAAAGAAGGAAGGAAGGAAGGAAGGAAGGAAGGAAGGAAGGAAGGAAGGAAGGAAGGAAGGAAGGAAAGAAGGAAGGAAGGAAGGAAGGAAGGAAGGAAGGAAAGAAGGAAGGAAGGAAGGAAGGAAGGAAGGAAGGAAGGAAGGAAGGAAGGAAGGAAGGAAGGAAGGGAGGAAGGAAGGGAGGGAGGGAAAGAGAAAGAGAGAGAGAGAAAGAGAAGAAAAAGAAAGAAAGAAAGAAAAGAAGACTTCACCTGGAATATTGCCTCTCCCTCCCCATACCACATTTTAGAATGGACATTTTCAAACTGAAACCTGCTCAAAAGAATGATGATCAATAATAAGAAAGGTCTCAAAATCATATCAAAAGAGAAACAGTTAAAATAATTGTGTAAGTATCTCCTTCAATAGAAAGAGAAAATGTACACAAATAATGCAGAGGTTTTTGAGTGTTTGAAAATCTGTCTTTAAGGAGAAAATTATTGTAGTTTGTGAAGCTTCAGAGTCGTGGATAGAAATGACAGAGAAACCAATTTTAACTCACTATACAGAAAAAATTTAGCATTTAGAAATTTCCTAAAATGGAAAAAAAGAAAATGAAGGTATTCATGTAAAGTAGTGAGTTGTTTTACTCTCTAGCAAGGCTAAATATCTCCGCCAATGTTTTAGCTGGGGCTTCTATGCTCAGTATTACTTTGGGCTTGATGTCTTTTAGTAGCCCTTTCATCCAAGATTTTGATAAAACTGAAAACAACCACCACAACAGCTGATGTTATAGAGAGCTTATAATGTGCCTGTCATGCGTTCTTTACATCTACCATATGAAATATTTTATTTAATCCTAACAATAATCCTGTGTGGTACATAAGATTATTAATATCTCTAAGGCTTAGAAATATCACTGATTTTTGTCCCTAGTTTTGCAACCAGTAAGTGGCTGCCCCAGGACTGAACTCAGGTTGCCCGGCTCTGTGTCACTGCTTTTCAGCCTCATGATGTACCACTCCTCACAGGTGGAACACACATTTTGTCATGTGGTGAGTCACTTTTTAACAGGTTCAAATGAGTGAATGCTAGTGATTGCATATTGTCCTTTTTTTTTTTTCTTCTTAGACAGAGTTTCACTCTGTTGCCCAGGCTGTAGTATAGTGGCACCATATCGTCTCCCTGCAATCTCTACCCCCTGGCTTCAAGTGATTCTCCTGCCTCAGCCTCTTGAGTAGTTGGGATTACAGGCACACGCCATCATGCGTGGTTAATTTTTTGTATTTTTAGTAGGGATGGGGTTTTACCATGTTGGTCAGGCTTGTCTCAAACTCCTGACCTCAAGTTATCTGCCCCCTTTAGCCTCCCAAATTGCTGAGATTACAGGCATGAGCCACTGTACCTGGCTGCATGTTGTCCTTTAACAAGCCCCAGTGCCATTTTTGTTCTACTATGTTTATTAAATGTCTGCATTGTATCAGGTGTTCTAAGAATAAAAGCTACGGATTCTGTTTTATTACAGACCCTAACCGTCTCTTCAACCCTTATATTTTTGCTCTGAAAAGTTAACTTCCCAGGCTAATGATATTCTTTTTGTCTGTAACTGGCACACAGTAGTAATTCAGGAAATATTCAGGGACGAGCTAGCTGCATGCTCATTTGTACTTTGGAGTACAGGCTATGATGACAGCAGTGGTTCGGAATTGTTCTCTGCCAATCATAATTCATGTGGCTTTGAGTTAGATCTTAACTTATCTAGGTATAATTTTATTTACCTGTATAACAGAATAATAATAGTCACAACATTTAGGACCCAAAATGTAGATTAAATGATATAGAGCTATAGTGAAGATTACATGAGGAAACACATAGAAGGTTCTTAGCACAGTAACTGACACATGGTAAATGCTCGATGAATGTTAGCTATTATTGTGATGATGGAGATGATGACATCTGTCAGTATAATGCCTTACATTTGAGATCCATGGAAAACAGAATGCACGTGAGCACCCATGCATACTGCAAATCTTGATAATACTAAACTGATTGTGCATATGTTTCTACAAAGCAGTTAACGTAAGTTCCATATTGCAATAACTTCTAAAATGGCCTATAACCAAAAAGTATAGTTCTCGGTACCAAGCAAAGTTCCATAAATCATTAAAAATTCTCATCCCCACTGAGTCTCTCTGTGACACCTCCAGCAGCTCAGCAGTCATTCACGGGCCCAGCAGCTTGAAGGTCGGAGATGCAGCGTCTCCAGGTGCCAGGGTCACTTCCGCATTTAACCCCTAGTCCAGTCAGTTTAAGACAATGCAGATTTGCTCTCTCCTTTGAGACAGGACCCAGCAGAGTCTTTTCAGGTGGTTATCACCAGGGAACAGAAACTTACTCCAGCACAAGCTAACCAACCACGTCAAATAAGGGCAGACGAGAGACAGTCCCCTGTGTCCCACATGTGAATGTTCTGGAAGTAATGAGAAGGCCTTGAGTGTGTTATGACAAATAAGAGGAAAATAACACAAAAGAGGGCAGTGAGGATGGTTTTGCAGACAGATGGGCCACTGTGGTTGGTTGTCAGAATCTTGAGCAGTTTCTTAAACCTTCTGGCCAGAGTAGCAAACAGTTTCAGGGAAAGGAAAATGGCTTTGGGAAGGTCATCTTCTCAGACAGATATTTAGGATTAATGTGATGCTTGTGTTCCCGCATTTACACACAGCGAAGTGATAAAGCTGAAAGCCTAATCTTCATTCCTTTATATAAACATCTCGGGCATTTAAGAAAAAGAGAAATAGATTAAGATTTAAAATCTGTTGTATTCCTTTCTACATGCCATTTTCAATTTGTTTATTGTAGTCTTGAATATCTTTTATAATTAAACTTTTTATTTGGACTTATATAGGAATTAGAGCAATTTTAAAATTTTGGCTCTTGTTTTATTTTAATTCTCCTTTTCAATCTATGAATTAATTTAAAGTGAACCCACAAAGATGCAACCTAACAAGATATGCGCCATCCCTTTCTTTCCATCTAAAAGGATTTTTCTAAATTATGCTTTCATGAGAAATGTTAGGAAGCACTTGGATATATGGATATGTTTGTTTTCCTCATATATACACACATATATATTTATATATAATATATGTTTACATATATGTTTATATATGTATATAAATATATATTTAATATATTATTTTAATATTATATAAATATATCACATACATTTATATGAGCCCAGTAGAAATCAGTTATGAGAAGATGTAGTCCATGATATTCACACTCTCTCACTGGTAAGGATACTTGATATAGATCACCTATATCAAGTATCGATGTAGGATGGATGTATCTATTTTATACATCCTCCTCTTCTACAAAGAGGGAATGTATAAGATATCCCAGGTACTACCACTTCTCATAAACTCAATGATTAAATCATTGACTTACATATGCTGACATTACGGGGAAGAAATACATCTATTTACAAAGATTAAAATGTACAGAAAACATCAGATAGAAGTGGGAAGTTTGCAAAATGGAAAGTTACAGAATAGAGTTCAGCTCTTTTGGGTTGCAATATAATTTAATTCTTGGGGGAACAAAAGGATCTTTGAATCTTTGATAACTTTAAAACCTTCCAAAATAGAAGGTGGAACTTTTCAATCAACTTCTACATATACATTTTAAAAGCCCTGATATCTTAGTACTTGCACATTTTTCTTCTGGCTATCTTTCATTTTAACATTGATGAAATAGAAGTATAGAAATAGCAGTTACCACAATGTATTGGTTTCAATGCTGTGCTGATGAGTAATTTCAGAAAACACAGAGAAATGTACTCCACCTCTAGGATAAGATAATATTCCCATATCCTGCTTTCATTTCCACAAATATTTACTGCTCTCCCACCAGTTACGTGCCAGTTCCTTTGCTAGCTATTGTGTGATGACTGAAGCATTTTTTGCTTTCAAGGATGGAGCTTGTGTTCTATGAAGAGAGAAAACAAGCACACAAATGACGGTGCACAAGGCAGAATCTAGTAGGTGCCAAAGAGAAGTACATTATGAGAGTAGGATCGAACCTATAAAATCAGTCTGTCTAACCTACCTCATTTTACAGACGAAGAAATGAGGCCAAGAGTAAAAGTGTCTAGTTTAAGGTCACACCACCAGTATGGAAAGTCAAGTCTTTTAATATCAAATCAGAGTTTCTTTCAATTTAAACTACATTACCATTTTTGAGGAAATTAAATAACTTTAGTTTTTCTTAGGCTTTGCCATGCTTGACTTTAAGGCAAGAGTATAAAAATAATGTACACCAAAACTCATTCTAGACACTGTAAAATATGTGGGATGAATTAAAACTTTGGCTTAGCAAAGTAAACATAATTTTACAACTTTCAAACCCCATTATTCTTATGTTTGATGCATGTTACAAAGTAGTTGTGAGAATCAAAATTGTTAGTGGAGAAAAGCAGCAAACCCCCATAGATAGGTCATACCAAGAACACTACTTTTGTTGTTCATAGCTGTCTGAAATTTAACTTGGATTCCTGAAAGTAAAGGTTGCCAATTTCTTTAAATCTTTGTGGACCTTCATATGAATGTAGTTTTACACTCAGTGAATGTAGATTGGAATATATATAAAATAACAAAATGCTACTATGAATTCTGGAGCACTTAAATTATAAAATACAGAAGAATCTATGGACATCTGATAAAAAGGTAGTACGTGTGTTTACTCTGCCATATACATTCCTTCAAAAATGCAGACTTTACTTGAAGGTGATATTAACCCCATTCATTTATTCATTCATCATTGATTCATTCCTTCAGGGAAAACTGATCTCATTGTAGTTACAAGACAAAGTATTAATAAGGCATGTGTTTTAAGTTATTTTTCTTTAAAATATGTGTTTAAAATATGTGTTTTCTACTATACAAATAGTTTCATTTCTCCATATTTTTTCAACTGGACTGCCTTGTAACTAGGGGAATAGAGTGTGGAATTTTCTGTGGAACAAAGCAAAGATAGAAAACATACTTGTTTCGCAGGATAACATCACTTTTCTTGTGTATTTCACAGAAGGTGCTAAAAATCACCTATATCAAGTATCCTTACCAGTGAGAGACCGTGAATACCATGGACTACAAGGTCTGCTCACTACTGACCTCTACCGGGATCAAAATATCCTGAAACTCATTTTTAAATAAGCAGGTATATAGTTCTAAGGGAAAGGACAGAAGCTAAACCGTCTGCATAATACTAATGGGTACTCATCTTTAATTCATATTGGCAGGCCATGTAGATCCCCTTAATGGCAAGAGATCTGAACTCTACCATGTGTCAGGTTTACTTGGCAGGAATCATTTATAGGTTGGCATGGAACACATTTACCCCAGTTACAAAGTCCAGTAACATCTGTTGATATGAAGTGTTCATTTGTTTCTGATTTCCCAGTGCTTCTAGTAGATCTACATGCATTTTGAACTTACTAAATTTTGAAGAAATGAGCAGCCTCATAGGCATTCCGTAGTTATTCGTTCAGTGATCTTTTTGTCTTTGCCTGGAACTTTGGTTCTCTGGTGACAACAACAAACCAATAGAAATGGGGACAAGGCCAATCTGTGCCCATGAAAACTCACATTTTTTTTTTAAACATTAAAATCAGATTTTTTTCTGTGATAACTGAGGTATATATTTACCATAATTTAAACAGACAGTATTGCAATTGTGTGTTTGCTTTGACTTTCAATCAGATCATCTCTGGTTGGTTGTCTGAACATGGCCGGTCATGTTCCCTTTCTAAAATAAGTATAAAAAACAGTTCACTGATTCCAAATCATGCCTTTCACATTCGCAATTGGACTTGGATATCCAGGAAGGTCTTTTTGGACTGTAGCAGATTATGGCTGCCCTCTAGTGACAAGACACTCCTGCTGTTTCAGCTTAGGTAAAATAGGGCATGTTTAAAACAGAGTCCTATTTTCTGCTCAATCAGTGGAGTGAAAGAAATCTTGATAGTGATAATGCAATAGATACATTGTTAATTATGCTGAAAATTAGCTTTATTCTAGGAAATGTAGACATATATGAAATACATAAATACAGATACATATTCCTCAATCATAGCACTTTGGCTAAAATGCGTTTCTATAGAAGTCAATCATTTTCAAATTCAACTGTTATCAGTTAAATAATTCTATATTATTTCAATAATCATTGAACAAAGTTAGGTTTTATAATACAGAAAAGCTAATTATCTTATCTTACAGCACTGTTAACTATTGAATCTTCATCCTATCTTCCTAACTTTTCTCCATCATATTTTTTTTTCCAGCAAAGAGAACATAGTCTGTTCATTTGACATGCAATTTGTATTTCCAACTAGCTTCAGACCAATTGCTTTTTTTTTCTCTAATTGCTAAAATGTCCAAAGTTGTATTTCGATGATCACACATGCTTGGGTGCATCAGGCCTCATTTAAAATTCAACCAGCAGGATGGTAACTGCTCCAATCAATAATAGTGAAGCATAGTAATCCAGACCACAACTGTAAGTTGGCTTTCTTATTTCATATCACCTACAACGTACAGATTGGCAGTGTTTGATTTGATTAATTTCAAATTAAAGAAAAACAAAACATAGAAGAGAAAGAAAAGAAACAATGCTCTTTGGGCTGCTGCTGATAGAGTTGAATCAAAATAAATCTCGTTGCCAACCAGACTAGAGAAAAATCACCTCTTTGAAGGTTGACAGAAGAGCAAATCATTTTTCATTCACCACCTCATTTTTTTCCCCATCTCCAAACCATAAGACATTTTCTACAATGGATAGGTGTTGCTTTTCCTATAAAAAGTAAGTTTTCACTGCAAGTGTGAAAACCTAAAAATCATCTAACCATGGAGGGAAAAATTCTTTCTGGCCTGTATAAAATGATAAATTCTCCCCTTTTTAAAATACAATGAAGCATTTGACCCATATCACATACTGATGTGTGTGTAAATACACACACACACACACACATACACACACACTCCACACACATTCAGGATAGAAATGCACTAGGAAAAATTGTTGAATCTCAATTGCTGAAGTATCTAATGAAAAATATAGACATTAAAAGTTTGACTAGATAGTCTACTATGACTTTCCACATGGTCAGTCAGCCAAGTGGTCTACTGGATGATCTAAAATTAATAGAGTAAATCCAATCGAGGGACTAATTCTAATTTGGGTATATGTTTTAAAACTTTGTCAGATGACAATTTGTTTTCTATTTGTCCTCATTTCCTTTGTAGGAAAATATACTGTTTCTTCTGTACAATAAAACCAACAACGAAAGCCTTTTGGGAAACCAAATCCAAATTCCCTGGGCTTTGTGGCTATGCTAAAATGGCTAAAATCAACTGGCAGCAATACCAATATCTGGTTTTCTGTTCATTCCTATAATTCCTGGAAGAAAATACTCATTTCATTACAGTTTAGTAAATATTTGTGGAGCTCTGATTCTGCATCAGATATATTTTTTTTTCTAGAGTTGAAAATACAGAGATTAGGTTTTTGTTCTCAATGACATAAAAACACTTACATATTGATATATTCAATCATAAGTATACATGTAATATAAAAACACAGTGTCAAATAGAGACTAATTCCCAGACAAGTTCTACTAGAAGTGATGACTTGATGGTGACCAAGCCAACATTTTGAAGGATAAATAAGAAGTTTCTAATAAGATTAGAAAAAGTCACCCCATTTGGACAAAATGACCATTTAAAAAATTAATTATATCAATCCTGAAAGATGCTCTAGTATTCAAAATCTGTTGTAGTTTAATAAATACTTACATCAATAATCAGTTCTTAAAAACTAACTGATTTTTTAAACTCTTACTTTGTGCCACACCTAGATACTGGTGAAGAAAACTAAACAAAACATGATGCATGCCCTAAAAGTGTTTAACTATTTATAAAACATGCAACTCCACCAAAATTGTAGTTAAGAAGTGCATAAAGACAGAGAGAAAAGAGGAAAAGGCAAAAATAAAGGAATGATGCCAACACATTTTTGGAAGAGATAAGGCAAATGCAAAAGTGATAATACCACAGAGTATAGAAAGTTACAATACAAATGCCTAAGGGAATAGATGAGCAGGAAAAGCATGGCAATTTACCCTTGTGAAATTCTGCAAACCTCAAGGTTTGTAAGTATAGGTCATAGGGAAGGTGAGGGTGAAGTTCACACTAACAGCAGGGCATATGTTAGGAGTTTGTAAAGAGAAGAAATGGACCACACCAAGGTCCTGCCCTCAAGTCACACAACTGATACCCTATACAAAGTAGGGGCAAGGTTGAGGTCTGGGTTAAAAAATAAATAAAATGGAAATGAAATCTACATACTGAACTACGAGATGCTAAACCACTTCCCTTCCATGCTTTCGGAGTATTCAAAAGCGTTACTTCTCCTCTCAGGCAGAAGATTCAAAGATTTTTCTCTAGAATACCTAAATAGTCCCAGAGAAAAGACTTCATATACAGACACTTTAGAGAGCTAAATAATTTTTTTAAGTCAATTCAACTGATCATTCCGCAGTGAAACTCACAAGTCAATAAACCTCATATCCATACTCACAGAGCAATCGGTTAGCCTTTCGGTGTTTTTTTTTTTTTTTTTTTTTTTTTTTTCCAGTCTGAAGCATGAATAAAGAGTCAAGCACAACTCAACATTTTTTCAGAAAGCCTTTGATAAGAAAAAAAAAGTAATAGGAATAATCTCTCCTCAAAGGAAACTCACAAGAAAGATATCAGGCCAGGAAGAGAAGCCAATAACCATACCTTTAATATACCACAAAGATGAGAGAAAATATATTGTCTATAAAGCAAGAAAAGGAGGGCAATAAATAGAAACATTTAGAAAATATAAAGGAGCTCTTGAAAATCAAAATTTTTATTAACAAAATAATAATTCAATATAAAGTTTATCAAGGTAGGAAATCTCCTAAATGGTAGAGCATAAAGATAAAGAAATAGAAACTGGCCGGGCGCGGTGGCTCAAGCCTGTAATCCCAGCACTTTGGGAGGCCGAGACGGGCGGATCACGAGGTCAGGAGTTTGAGACCATCCTGGCTAACACGGTGAAACCCCGTCTCTACTAAAAAATACAAAAAACTAGGCGGGCGAGGTGGTGGGCGCCTGTAGTCCCGGCTACTCGGGAGGCTGAGGCAGGAGAATGGCGTAAAAACCCGGGAGGCGGAGCTTGCAGTGAGCTGAGATCCGGCCACTGCACTCCACCCTGGGCGACATAGCGAGACTCCGTCGAAAAAAAAAAAAAAAAAAAGAAATAGAAACTATAACGGGAAAAACATGAACATTAAGGTCATTCTAAGAAGATCAACCCCCTCTTAATAGTAAGTATAGAAAGAAAAGCAGGGGTTATTTGAGTGGATATATTATCAAATAAATAATACAAAAACATTTCTCAGAACTAAGTATAGCAGTTTTAAAACTACAAACAGTATTAATGGTCTACATAATACATTGAAAATGAACACACACACACACACACACACACACCCCAACTATATATACTGAAAAAAAAAGTCACATACAAGGCAAGGAAATCAAAATGGTTGCTATGAAAAAAGTGAGGCAATTTCATCAAAATCTGAAGGAATGAGATTTTTGACCTAGAATTCTCAATGCAACCAGATGAGCAATAACGCTGCAGAATAAATGCATTTGCAGATATGATTAAGCTCAAAGTCTTAATTTCTCAAGATAGCTTTCTGAGGAAATTGATTTAGGATATTCTTACCTTAAGGGAGACAAAAAACCAAAACAGGAGTTCACTGAAATTATGGGATGGAGAAAACAGAGAAACAAATAGAAAAATACCTAGGAAGTCCCAGGAAACAGATATGAAATAGCCTACCAAGTCTGTGAAAAATGGAGGACGAGAAGAGAAAGTTCTTTAGGAGAAAACTTAATTGAAGTTCTAATTTATTAAAGTAAATTTAATTAAATTCTTCATGATATTGAGGAATTGCCTAATACTTGTTGAAAAATTATGCCTTAGCTCTTGAAAACAGCAATAGGTACATAAAAATTTAATAAAATGAGTAATATATTACTGGGCAAAGATGGAATATTGAATATTGAACACACACACATCTATTTTTGCTTCCTTTCTATAGCCCACTCTAAGTCAGTAAGTCTGTATATACAAAAACAAGGAACATGGGAAACAACAATAAAAAAGTTAGAATTCAGAAAACAATGGTGAGGTAATAAATAGCATATTAAATCTAAGAAAACTGAGTTCTACTCTAGAAGGCAAATCTGAGACTCACACCACAGAATTTCCCAAGGTCTCTAGATTTGGGAAAAAGAAATGAGTACTTTTGAATGTAGGATAAAAAGAAATATGAAATTAGAATTGTTTGAAATATCGATTAAGAAGCAATAAGAATCTCAGATCCTTTGCCCTTTTGCAGATTTGTGGGATTGTCTCACTCCAACACCAAAAAAGAATAAGTTTGTTCTTTGGAGCTGGTAAAGTAATTAGGGATTTATAGCTATTGGCCCCATTCAAAAGTGGGTAGATTTAAAGGAATTAGATAAACTCACTGGGCTTCCAGCATGCGGAGAGCCAAGAGATTACCCTCCACACAGAGATTGGAGGATCTTTTCCTAGGGAACCTGACCTATCCAAGAGGAAAGTCTTTTGGAGGTTTTCCTACAGTAAACTTAATAGTTGACAAGATCCATGCACAGAATGAGTTTCCAATCAGCTTTTTCTTAATAGGGTACTATTAAGAGTACAAATGGAAGTTCTGAGATGCTGGTAGTATTCCCTTTCTTGAGTTAGTAGCTGGTAACAGAAGTGTGTTTCATTTGTGAAATTTTATATGGCTGAATACTTGTATAGTATTCCTCAATAAAAATTAAAAATGAGTTAAAATCTACTAAAAAAAGCAAGCAATAATAAAAACATCAAAATACCCCAATAATTACTAGCAAATAGCACAGCACTCTGAGTCATATTTTCTTTTAAATTATTTCTTTCTGTCAGAAATTATCTTGGGTAAAAAATAGATATGATGTCAGTGGAGAGAAAAACTGAACCCCATAAAGTTGGAGAAAATTTCTCTTAAACTTGCACAACAGCACAATAGTATTAATGTAACTAAAACTAGTATTGTGACTGTGGCCCACATATTCTTCTAGAAGCTGCAATTGCAGTTCTGTACTAAGTTCCAATTTTTTTTTCTACTGATAAAGATTGTTAAAACATATTTTCCTAAATTCCTTTAACCAGTGTCAACTGCATGTGTTTGAACTTGACCCTACTGAAATCTTAATTTTGTCTGTCTATATGCAAATTACCTTCTGATTCTAAAACCTTAGATTTCAGATTCACATAGGAATACTTGAGAGAACAACTAGCCCTTTACCTGGTGCCAATTGCTAAACTTAGATGAAAAGTTTTTGCAGTTTAGAAATTGTAAGTATAGTGTTTGTCACATGGACTAAGATTTATTAAATCATCTTAAAAGGAATGAGGAAGTGTATAACTTTCCACGCTTTCCTTGCAAAGAAAAGTAGCTGAATTTAAGCATTTCCATATGAAGTTGAAGACAAATATCTCTGTGTGCTGGCAACATGTGGATTAATTCATATGCACTGTAAAAGAAAGTTATCTACAGGAAATAATGCGTGTTTATTCTAACAGTTGATTTCTTTACTGTGGTAAATCTGAAGAAGTTTTTACTCCAACAGGATTCTTAGATTTGTGCTTTAGACCTGAGACACCCTTATTACTGTCCCGTGCCCTGTTCTTTTTTGGATACGAATCCAGCCTCAGTGATTTTTCACTGAGCCCTCCTGCTGTAAGCCTGGCGAGACTCCAAGACTTTCTTGCTCAAAGGGCTTTCCTGCTGTGTGCCATTAAATATGGAAATGTTCATATTTTGTGGATTCTGCTAAAATTAGATGCCTCTGAGCTCAAAACATCTAAGAGAATATGCAGGTCTTGCTGAAAGAGCCAAAGATAGTACTGTGTACAAGCTGCTGATTAGAGGCAGCTGAGGGAGGGAAAATACAATCTTTCTGCCTCCATTCTTGCTTCTCTGCTGTTGATTCTCCAAACAGCAAGATTTTCTTGTGTGAATCAAACTTTGTCACTCCTCTGATAAAAACCTGTCTTGGGCTTCCCAAATTTTCATCATATAAAATCTAAATGCACTAGGCACTGTGGCTCATGCCTGTAATCCCAGCACTTTGGGGGGCCGAGGTGGGTGGATCACCTGAGGTCGGGAGTTTCAGACCAGCCTGACCAACATGGAGAAACCCCATCTCTACAAAAGATACAAAATTAGCCAGGCGTGGTGGCTCATGCCTACAATCCTAGCTACTCGGGAGCCTGAGGCAGGAGAATATCTTGAACCCGTGAGGCAGGGGCTGTGGTGAGCCAAGATCATGCCATTGCACTCCAGACTGAGCAACAAGAGTGAAACTCTGTCTCAAAAAAATAAAATAAAAATAAAAAATCTAAATGCCTTCATGATAATATACTAGAGGTGTATACAAGGTAGCCCGCTCTATCCTGTGTAGCCCGGCTACAAGTTGTCAATTTTCTTCTCAGGAGCCACACTGTTTATTAATCATATGAAGCACCTGGGCAGGTATCCAATCTCTATGCCTTGGTACTGTTATATTAGTTGCTTATAGATAAGTTGTGTCCCACCAGGAGTCAGGATAATATGACCAATCTAACATACATTTCACTGCAGATTGCAGAAATATGGGTAAAACTTATTTATCCTGTGTCTAAAATTCTATAAGAAAATAGCTCCAACAGACACAAATGAATTCTTCAGACTCAAGAGGTAGGGGTGCCTGATAGGCTGGGATTTTGAGAAACCAAGGAAAAAGAGATTTCTTAATCTCATATTTCAAATTTTCCCAAATTTATTAACATAAACCATTCTATCAAACTGTGAAGCTTCTGATACATTAAAAGTATGTCTGGCTTCTCAGGCAAGGAGATCAACAGTCTCAGAGCAGTTTTCCTACATTCCTGAGTCTACCACTTCAGTACCAATCATTATGTAAATTCCCACTGGAGAGAATTTGAAATGTAACTTCCAGAAAAATTTGAAATGGACTAAAGCAATATATAAATCAAAGAAATTTTAATCAAAGACCACTCTGTATCTAAGGCTGCAACCCAACTTTCTGTTCTATATTCCAACTCAAATTATGTCCAGTCCCATTGTCCCATATAACTCATTAAAGGTTTCACAATGACATCAACTGCGTACATTTACAATAACAAAATAATGAAAAACAGAGATGACTCCAACCTATTATATAACCCTCATCTTCCTATCAAATGCCCAGGGATAAATTAATATTCCAAAAATATAAAATCAAACTTTGTGAATTCACAAGAGCTAAAATTTAAAATAAAATTCTCAATTATCTTGACCTTGTAAGTTAAAAGTTCAAGAAAGGGAAGTCTAAATTCAAAAAAAAAAAAAAAAAAATCCAAAATTTCAGTACTGGGGTTTTCAGCTAGGAAGTTGAATAGAAGAGTCAAGCTACGCTATGTTGTATATATTCCTTTAGTATTGCTGAAGTTGCTTATCTAAGCTCTCTGATGTTGCTAATCCAGAGTTTTACACTGAAAATAAAAAGGATGCATAGTGTCATCACAGCAGTAGCTCATATCCAAAAAGTTTTACAAGCCCATCCATTATCCCTAGAAATTTTGGCACAAGCAAAACTCTGGCTATATAATGTAGAACTTAGTTACTAAACATCATAATAGAAAGAATAGCAGAGTGAAAAAAGTTTTGTTTAAAAAAAAAAAAGTCCTTCCAGGTGTTATCCTCATCAGGTTTAATGATGAATTTAATCCATATCAAGGTTCCAGACACTATCATATGTATATCTAAACATACTTGTTAAATATACCACCCCCATCAAAAGGTATATTTTAGTACACTAAGTCAATAACAAACACATGCTCTTTCCTCTCCGAGTGGCATATGTGAGACCCGGCTGACTTTAGCTCAACATTTAAATATTTTAAATGTCTTTCTTTCCTATCTATTATCCATATTTACTTCGATTACAGAAGAACCCTCAGTAAATTTTAAACTAAAGTTACTGTTAATTTGTCTCAAGTGTGTATTCCCACTAGTCAGAAAAGAACTGTCCCTACATTGTCATGCCCTCCATGAATTTGATAAACCCATTGGAAAATCATTTTTTCTGCTGAGAAACATTTGATCTGATCCTGGAGGTATTTTATTATAGTTCTACAAAGCATCCTTGTAAGGCCTTAAATATTTTCTTTTTTAATGTAAATTTTCACAGGCATTGTCTTAGTCTCTTTTGGCTGTGATAACAAAATACCATAAACTAGAGAGCTTATAAACAGCAGGAATTCGTTTCTCACAGTTTTAGAGTCAGAGAAGTCCAAGATCAAGGAGCCAGAAGATTTCTGGTTCATAGATGATAGCTTCTAGGTGTGTTGTCACATGGTAGAAGGACCTAGTTAACAGTCTGTGGTCATTTAGAAGAGCACTCATCTCACTTATGGGGGCTCTGACATCATGACTTAATCACCTCCCAAAGGGACCACCTCCTAGTATCATCACCTTTGGGGTTAGGATTTTAACATCTGAAGAGGGACATGATCATTCAGACCATAGCAGGCGTGCTGTGTACAATAAATATAAAACACTGAAAAGTCATAAAATTTATGTCTTGACTATTTCATGCTGACCTTCCCTGTACCTCCTCTTTGATCTGTTTAGACACTCAAAAGATGTTTCCTGTGTTGCTATTGGAAAATTACAGGGAATTCTACATCAGACGCTTTGAAAGTCTTCATCTAAATGTAATCCAGGTTCTGGCTTCCTCTGGTGGAGTCATTCAAATCTGCTATCTTAGATTTGCTTTCTTCTGTCAAATGTCATTGGGCTTCAGTCACTTTCTGATCTGTAAAGAACTTAAATATCACTCTCTTTTCTAATATCCTTTTTAAAAAGTTTTAGTTCAGTGCTTTATCTTTGTAATACATCAGATCTGAAGAAAAAGGGAGAAAAAGAATGGATCCCCCATATCTTCAGTTTCGTTTCCAAAGTTTGCTTACTAGATACGACACTCCTCCTCTGTGAAGAAGTAGTTGAGAGGACAGCTATAGGTCAGATTACCCTAATGGATACCATTGGTTATAGGGTAAAAGGAAAAGGGAAATTACCTTTTAGCAAATAAAATAAAAGTAAAGTTACAATTACAAATTCCTCAAAAAGTAAATAACAGCAGCAACAACAAAACTGTATGAGAAATTTAAGATTTAAATATGAAGAAATCTTTAAAAATCAAAACTAGAACTTGAAAAATTCAAAAAATAATAAAATAATAGCAATAAGTATATTGAAGAAATTAGCTGAAAAACATTATGAATATAGTAGAAAAAGCAAAAGTTTATTCTAATAGTAAGAAAAAGGAAAAGTCATTTGAAATATTAAAACAAATAAACAGAAATCAATGCATGAGGCCAGACTTCTGGGTAGCTGAGAACAATGGCAGCAACAAGCCAAGCAGCTCCAAGAATGTTCTCCCTATCCATAAAAAAGAAATAAAAAGGGAGACATAAATTTTGTAAAACATTATGCCTTTTTCATGTTTGAAGACAGAGAATGTCAAAACAGCAAAATAAATGTGAGGAAAAATAATAAAATGACTAAATTCCAATCTCTTATATGTCTCTTATATGCCTGCCTCACACTTAGCCAGTCTCAGTGCATTGTAATGACCAAAGGCAGACTGAAAAAAAATGCAGGAAAGACAAATAACAATGTCTGACAAAGGAGTCTAAGTAGGATTTGAACAACTACACTAAATCTGAAAATGTTAGAAAAAATGTTTAAGCAGTTCAGAGCTCATACTACAAGAAATAACTTTTAAATAGAAAGTAAAGGGTCTTGGGTGAAGGGCTAGATACAAATAAAGATGCTCATAAAAATGCAGATAGCTTCTGGGGAAACAAAACAGGAAGAAGTGTCATTTGGCAATTGGTTAGTGATAGCAAAAAGTAGAAAAGGGGAGAAAATTTAATGTCCTGCTACACTAAAGAGATTCATAAAATTGGAGGACTCACCTCTTTCTCCACATGAAAACAAATAAGATCTTTTCAATTATTTGGATTTTGCTATACTGAAAGAAGAGGTTTTTCTTACACTGGGAATATTATTAAATTGTCCTAATGTCATACAAATGAACAGAAACAAAATACTTATTAAGCTTTTGAAAAAAAATTTACACATATCAATGGAGGAAAATACACCTTTCCCTCTAAAAAACAACAACAACAAAAAAACAGAGGTGTATGAATCAACATTCCAAATGTAATTATACACACTCCAATAAGCATTAAAGGTATGTGACAACCTCTTTTGACTCACAAACTTTAAAAATAGAACTATGTATAAAAAGAGGCAGAAGTGATAAAGAGAGTGGATTGAACTCTGGAAAGGAATGGAAGAACCTGGAAAACAGGCCATAAATTCAAAATAAATGTCAAGACTAGGCACTGTGGCTCACAACTGTAATCCCAACACTTTGGGAGCCTGCGGTGGGAGGATCGCTTGAGCGCAAGAGTTCAAGACCAGCCTGAGCAACATAGCAAGAGCCTACCTCTACAGAAGTATTTTAAAATTAGCCAGGTGTGGTGGTGCATGCCTGTGGTCCCAGCTCTTGGGAGGCTGAGGTAGGATGATCTCTTGAACCCAGGAGGTCGAGGCTGCAGTGAGCTGTGATTGCACCACTGCACTCCATCTGGGTGATAGAGTGAGACTCTGTTTGAAAAAAAAAAAAGAAAAGATTTCAAAAACAAATACCAAATAGAATGTAATGAAACATGTAAAAATGGCATGAAAACAATCCAGAAATAAAAATAATTTTAAAAGATGATTAAGAAAAATAAAAGAAATATTAAAAAGACCTAAGAGCAAGCAGTAGAAATGGAAGACAGGAGAGAAGGAATTCTGTTACTATGATTGGGGTTCCTGAAAAAGGTAGAAAGTCAGTAAAATGCAGCTAATATAATCTTAGAATACAAATACAACAAAATAAATATAAGACATAACAAAGTAAACATAATTATAAGATATAACAAGATAAGACCGGGGGCGTGGTGGCTCACGCCTGTAATCCCAATACTTTGGGAGGCCAAGGCGGGCAGATCACCTGAGGTCGGGAGTTCGAGACCAGCCTGACCAACATGAAAAAACCCCGTCTCTACTAAAAATACAAAATTATCTGGGCCTGGTGGCGTGTATGCCTGTAATCCCAGCTACTTGGGAGGCTGAAGCAGGAGAATCGCTTGAACTGGGAGGCGGAGGTTTCTGTGAGCCGAGATCAAGCCATTGCACTCCAGCCTGGGCAACAAGAGCGAAACTCTGTCTCAAACACACACACACACACACACACACACACACACACACACACACGATATAACAGGATAATTATATGATATATAAGATTTGGTATTAAATATATCTGTCACATGAATAAAAATAAATGAGCTTAGCTTACCTAGTTAAGAAAAAAAGATTTCCATTTAGGCCCACAAAAGAAGACTCAGTAATATGCTGTACGTAAAAAAAATACACCTAAAACAAAGTAAGTCAGAAAGGTATGGGGAAAAAAATGTGCCGGGAAAATGAAAATAGAAAGAGAAAAGAAATTGTGATCTTGATATCAGACACACAAAAGTTAACTTGAAAACCACTAAATATGACAACAAATAGCACTTTAGTTTTCAACTCTATACTAGAAGTATTAATCAAAGCGATTAAATAAAAGAAATCAATTATCAGAGTAACAATGGGTAAGATATACTATCTGTGTGCATATATGATAGTATATCTGATAGTACAGATAAGCAATAATACAATTAACTAGAACAATAAATGACTTTAGAAAAGTAATGAGCATAAAATTAACATAGAAAAATCAATAACCTTCACATATAGAAACAATAAGCAGCTAGGTGACAGTACACTAGCAGAAACTTCATTTACAAATAGCAAAAGATTAAATATTAATAATAAATTTAACATAAAATCACAATATCTATTCAAAAAATTTTAAATAAACACTCTTGAAACTAAAAAAAAAAACTAGACTTGATGAAAATATATCCTGCATTTTTGAAGAGGATGACCCAACATTAAAAAGATATCAGCTTTCACTAAATTATCAGTGATCACAAAATATATCATCTAATATTTTATGGAGTTAAAGAATTTGATACAAAAGTACATATGGAAAGTCAAGCATATTAAAATACCATAGTAAACACTGACAAATAAAAGCTATAAAAGGACAATAACTCTATCACATATTAAAACATACCCCTATAATTAAAGGTGTGCTACAGGGCATGAAGACACAAATAGATTATTTAAATGAAATAGAAAGTCCAAAAATAGATCTCAAAACATTAAAAAATTTAATGTGTGACAAAAGTGGTATCCCCAATCTCTGAGGTAAAGATGGATTTTTTAATAAATGATACCAGGACAACTGAATATTTGTTTTGAAAAGATAAAATTAGACTTATTTCCCCTGCCATATACAAAATAAACTGCAAGTGGATTTTTTAAAAGTGCAACCATATAAGTACTGGAAGAAAACATGCATGGATTCCTCTTTAACCCTGAAGTAGGGAAAGACTTTCTAAAAATAACTGAAAATACAAAGGAAAAAGAGAAACAACATAGATGCCATACATGAAAGATTGATACAGTTGACTACCGAAAACCAAATAGTTGTGAAATCTCCATTAAGAAAGTTGAAAAATTGGGAGAAACTATTTGCAAGATATAGTTCAGATACAAAGCTCTCATATATAAAGAATTTTTTTTAAATTAAATGACAAAAATACAAACACCCAATAGAAAAATTAGAAAAAAGACACACACAAACATGAAAAACATTAAAATGCACCTCAAACATGAAAAAGTTTTCAAACCTACTTATAATTAGAGAAAAACAAATTAAAGCAATACTGAGATACCACTTTTTTTTTTCCAATTACACTGGTAAAATTCCCAAAGTGGAATAAGACCTTGTATTGGGGATGCTGTGGGGAAATAGTCCTCACACATTGCTGATGGGAATACAAACTGGTATAAATATTAGGAAACGTTAGCAGTATTTTACATAACTACATTTGCACTTACCTTTTGACCCAGCAATCTCATTTCTAAATATTTGCTTTTAGGAGAATCATGCAATAATACAAAGCTATGTATGCACAGATTATTTATTGCAACACTATTTCAATTGAAAAATACTGCAAGCAGCCTAAATGTCCATATATTTGTAAGTGGCTGATAAGTTTTGATGCATCCAAAATAGGAATACTATACTACTGTTAAAAATGAGAAAATATCTGTTACTGATTTGTTAGATATGCAGAATGTAAGTTAAATTAGAGGTTTTTAACTTTTTAATTATTATACCCTGAAAATCCTTTTTAGATATTTTTCCTAATTGTCCGTTTATTAAATGTTATTGTCATAGATATGCTGTCTATTGTTTACATACTGTGTGTATATACAAAGAGTAAGATTTTTTAAAAGATTTTTTATCTTCCAAGAACCAATTTTTGCCCCCTTGTGGGCAATATCACTGCTGCTGGGAATTCAGGCATTAAATGAAAAAGCAAAACAAAACAAAATCAATAGTATGCTAGTATTATTATAAGAAAGAAGAGAACACAAGAAATATACATATCCCTGCTCCCTTGTGCAACAGAAGTACAGGAAGAGTCAGCTAGAAACTGAAGAAATTAATTACTGACAAAGGTTGGATGAAAAAGGAGTAGAAAGGAGAGTTCTGCTGTCACCTTGATCTTGAACTTCCCAGCCATCAGAACTGTGAGCAACAAATTTCTATTGTTTAGAAATTACCCAGTCTATGGTATTTTTGTTATAGCACCCAAATGAACTAAGACAGAAACTGATACTGAGAGGTGGAGTACCACTGTAACAAACACCTAAAAGTGTAGAAACACCTTTAAATTGGGTAATGAGCAGAGGCTGAAATAGTTTGGGGGGGTGTTAGAAAAAGTGTATATTACCATGAATGGATCATAAAGGGAAATTCTAGGGAGGGCTAGAAAGAGAGCTGTAGAGAAAACCTCAGCCCTCTTAGAGATTATCTACATGGTCATGAACAGAATGTTGGTTGAAATAAAGATGGTAAAGGCAATTCTGATGAGGTCAGGATAGAAATAAGGAATATGTTTTTGGAAACTGGAAGAAAACCAACCCTTGTTATAAAGTGACAAAGAACTTGGCTGAATTGTGTTTATGTCCTAGCGCTTTGTGGAAGGAGGAGTTTATGAGTGATGAAATAGAATATTTGAAGGAAAAAAAAAACTAAGCAAGGTGTTGAGGATATAACATGTCCTGTTTTGACTGCTTAGAGTAAAATGTGAGAGAAACTAATTAAAGATGGAATTTATAGTTACAAGGGAAGCAGAACTTAAAGCTTTGGAAAACTCTGAGCTTGTTAAAAATGAGAAAACTTGTTCGGGAGAGGACACCAGGAGTGTGGCCAAGTAAACTTTTGATAAGGAGATTAGTACGGATGAAAGGAAGCCACGTGCCAAGTAAGCATGGAGATAATAAAAGAATGATCTGAAAACACTTCAGAGATCACCAGGGCTGCCCTGTCTATCAGAGACCCAGAATGCCAGGGTTTTGGAGACAAAAGTATTTCAAGTCTCTGCTTCCTCCATTCCAGTGCAGCTGTTCTTGGCTGCCTCAACTGTGGCTTAAGTATTCCAGGTTCTACTCAGGCAGCCCCTCTGAAAACATCAGATGGTAAACCACAATTGTATCTGAATAGTACCATCTTCATGTGTGCACAAGATGTGTGAACTGTTGGGGCATGGTACTCTCATCTAGATTTCAAAGGATGCCCCGGGGAGCTTCAGAGAGTAGACAGAGAACTACTACAGGGGCAGGGTCATTGCAGACAGCTCCTCCTAGGACAATGTCTAACAGAGCCATGGGGATGGGGTCTATCCCATAACCCTAGACTGGTAGAACCACTGATGTGTAACTCAAGCCTCGGAGAGCAACAGGCATGTAACTCCAACCCTTGTTATAAAGTGATAAAGAATTTGGCTGAATTGTGTTTGTGTCCTAGAGTTTTGTGGAAGGAGGAGTTTATGTGTGATGAAATAGGGTATTTGAAGGAAAAATACTGTAACTGCAGCTTAGGCCATACCCAGAAAAGTCATGGGGGCCGGGCTGCATAGATACAGGGCCCAACCCTGATCCACTTGTGTCTGAAAGATAGAACATGGGCTCAGAGGAGATGATTCTCCAGCTTTGAGATTTAGTATTGTTTGCCCTATAGTGTTTTTTACTTACCTGGGACTAGTTAGCCCTTTTTTCCTTATGATTTCTCACTTTTGGAATGACCATATTCGTCCTATGCCTGTTCCACCATTCACTGTATTTTGAGAGCATATATCTTGTCTGATTTACAGATTCGCAGCTGGGGAACAATGTGTCCTAGGATGAATCACACCTTGAATCTCATCCTTGTCTGATTTAGATGATATTTAGATAAGACTCTGGACTTGAGACTTCTGAGTTGATGCTGAAATGAGTCAAAAGTTTTGAGGCTAATGGGACGGAATTTAAGCACCTAGTGCTTAAATCTTGGTTACTAGATGTCATCCTCTAATAAAGTGAATCTTAGTTCCTTGTAAAGAAAAACGATCCCAGTTATAGGGTAGGGGAAATATAAGATGTACCTGGAACATCTTCTTAGGCAAAATATAAAGTGCTTAAGCGAAGTCAAGTAAACAAGACATAACTCTCACTGAAAAACAGATAGTAATGGGCAAAGATGGAAAAACTTGAGCAACCAATTAAGTAATGATAGCATTACATGATAAGTTATAGAATAAAATAAGCATTCTTGGGTCCATACTAATACAAAAAATAGATAATATATAATTAAGTAGGGGGGAAAGAGACAGCTTCCTCATACAGACAATTTCAGTAAAGAAATGTAGAAGGAATGAGACAACTATGAAACTACCATTGGGCAAACACCGTATTATTAACTATTACAGCAAGATTCACTGATGTATGCCATAATCGATGGTTAACAATTAAAGATGTTAAATATTTGCATAGCCTTAAAGGATTTCCTACAAAATATTTACCAATTACAAAGAAAAAACAGTAATTCTACAGTGCTGAAACTTATCAAATACCACCTTAAACAAGTGATTAAGGTTAAAATCACTGAAATAAAAGCACATTGACCTTACATACCCCGAGTGAGAGTCAGTGAGGACACACGTGAGTTCTGTGTTATTCTTGTTAAGAATGCATAACCACAACCTACTCGCAAGAAAACACCAGGCACTCAAATTGTTAGATATTCTGATCAATACTCTTCAAAAGTTTTGAAGTCATGGAAGACAAAGAAATACTAAGGAGCTGCCTGAGAGGAGAAGTGCATGACAAATAAATGAAATGTGGGGTCCTAGTTTAGAACCCAGGAAAGAAGAAGAACATTCAGGGGAAAGCTGGTGAAATTCAAATAAGGTCTATAATTTAGTGAATAGTATTGTGACAATGTTAATTTGCATTGTGATTATGTAAATTGTTAACATTAGGAGAGCTAAATGAACAATACATGTGAGCTCTCAGTATTGGTTTTTCAACATTTCTCAGTCTGAAATTATTTAAAAATTAAAACAAGTTAAAAAGAGTGCAAGAAAAGCATGATCCAAATATGAAGCGAATTAAATTGGCATGGTTTTGAGCAATTAGTGAAGTGTAGAGAATCCATTTGAACGTTCCCATTTGAGTAGCACAGGGATTAAGGCATTAGAAATTTAGAGAGCTTGGTATATTCATATCAAAATACTTACCCCTGCAGTGAATCACAATTACATAGTTGTAATAATGTAAATGATATTGACGCATTTTTTAGCATTTGGAATCAACCTATAAGACAAAGCACTGAAAGTATGATTGTCCTTATAAAAGTTAATATAAATATTCCCATTCTTGAAAATATGCAAGTAAAAATAAAACTATCAGAAATTATGAGATATAAATAGGGAGGAGAAATGAAGTGTGGAGTACTAATAACATCATTCAAAAGTGAGAAGCTATGAAAATTTCTCTATTGTTTGTGAGCCAATTAAAATAAGTAAAGCTTGCAATAGAATGATATTTCTATTTTGGGAATAGGGGATGTGGAGTCAGGCAAATGAATTAAGTCTTCATTTAGTATGATGAAAAGTTAAGAGAAAATATCTAATGTTTATAAATCAAAAAGCACATTTAAAGATTATAACCATCAGTTACATTATGAGTAGTGATGATTATATTAACAAGTAAATTTCTCTTGGGAACAGGACTCAAAGTGGGCAGTCATGAACTTTGTGTATTTTGTATACATGTGTTTTTTAACATTTCAAATTATATGACATATTATACTATGTTTTTAATATTATAAAATAATACAACAATCACAACTTCTAATATAGTTAATGTTCTTCAACTGCACAATCATCCTTATCCAGTTTTGCATCACATACAATTTTACTTATCTTTCAGGGCTATGCTCAAAGATTAGTTTTATCTATCCCAAAATTTACTGAGTGATATTCATGTGCTCATAATTATTTTTCTTATTATTCTAGATAGGTTTACTATTTTACTCCTCTGTACTCCAATAATACTGTTCATAATTCCAGTAAGCAACTAATCTTGCTGGAATTATAAGTAATTTATCTTATAACGATATTATTTATTTATCTTATAATGATTATAAGTTATTTATCTTATAACGATTTCTCTTGCCAGAGTAAGAGTACCTCAAGAGCAGATGTTTTGTGTCTTACCCATGTTTGTACTTCTAGCACTTAGAGTGACTGAATATATTTTTCATATGTAAGTATTTATAGAAACTAACAACGGCATTTATGCTCCTGAAAGCATAAAAGAGCACCTTCATCTATAACAGAAGGGAGTCAAATACTGAAAAAAGAAAGGTCTTGGTTCCATTATTTCTGTGTTTATATCCTTCCTTCATTCCTTCTTCCATGTCAGAATTGAAAATAATTTGGAATAGACTAGCCAAGACTCAATACCTATTTTTCTTCTTAACCTGGTTATATTCCATGATGAATACTTGCTTAATGGTGGCAGAGGGGGGGAAAAAAACCACACTAGATCATCCATTATAGGCACTGTTACTAGTTAGATTATGTCCCCACAAAAGATGCTGAAGTTCTAATCCCCATACCTGTGAGTGTGACTTCCTTTGGAAATAGGGTCTTTGCAGGTGATCGAGTTAAGATAAAGCCATTAAGGTGGTCCTAATATAACATGACTAATATCATTATATAAATAAAAATTTTGGACAGAGAGATAGACCTGCGCACAGGGAAAATGCCATGTTAAATTTAGAGGTATGCTGCCACAAGCCAAGAAATTTCCAGAAGCTGGGAGAGAGATCTGGAACAGATCTTTTCCTAGCATCTCCAAAGGAAGCTTGGCCCTGCCAACACCTTCATCTCAGATTTCTAGCTTCCAGATTTGTGAGACAGTAAGTTTCTGCTGTTTAAGCCATTCAGTTTGTGGTACTTTGTTACAGCCACCCTAGTAAACTAAGGCAGGCATAAAATGGGCATTATTGAAATTTTTTTCAGGGAGAGGATTAGAAAGATGAGGCATATTTTCTCTCCTGTTCTCTTATCTTCCCTTGAAGAGGATTACAATGATGAGAGTACAGTTGGATGCATGGGGTTCTTCAGGAGAGAGATCTCATGCCTGCTACTCTCACTTGTTATAGGGTATGGGGAGTCTGGTAAAACAGGCTGGTGTATGCAATCTGAGCTTGAGTGCCAGCTCTCTGGAGAAATTATTTGGGAAGCCCAACTTTAAGCACCCCACAATTTCTCTAACAATTTAGGGAAACATTACAATCAGGCTGAATGACCTCCGCCTAGAGGGAAGAGCACTTTTTCTTCTTGTTCATTTTCTGCAACTCATGGAAGAACATACCAAATCATTAGACAACAGTTCTTGGTTTGCCCTAACATTGCATTTTTTTTTTTTTTTTGGCAAGCTCACATTGATCGGATGTACACTATATATTAGGCATTATGACTCTTCTAAGTGTGTGTATGTGTGTGTGTATGTGTGTGTTCTTTTTTTTTTTTTTACAATGGTTCTTATGATGGATTCATTTATCTTGAAATGACAGGCAACCACAAGTGAGTTCCTCAATCTACTGTACATATCAAGCAATTCAATGTTTTCTTGTAATGTCATGCCTTTTCCCTGCTTCTTGGGAGTACTTCCAGCAACACTAGTGGCGCTTCATATGGTTCCCCTGGTGTTATTCAAAGTTTATAGTATTGTACTAAATGCAATGAGAAATATGCAAGAACTAGGCAAAATATACAAGAACCACGTGAGAGACCACTTTTTACTGTAATATACAACTTGCTGAAGGGACAAACTACTCATATGGAGGTGATTAGCAAAAGGCCCTTTAAATCAGAACCTTGCAACACTTGATCTTACTACGATAGCAAGAGAAGGTGGCCACTACATTATTATAGTAGCACAGTAGGTGCTTTCTGTTTGCTTACATTTCTGCCCACTGTGTATGGCACCGTGTATGGTCTTCAAATGTTTATGTCCTCGAATTTTAATACATTTTAACTTTGTATAATAGATGTGTGTATATTTTACCGTACTAAATAATTAAATACACTAGCATCTTCCTATCTTTTATGTGTTCAGGACATATCTAACTTTTTCTTAATTTTTTTGACTTTTCTAGGCTGTGATATAATAAATCATCATTGTTTAAGCCACGCCAGTTTGTAGTACTTTGTTACAGCAGCCCTAGGAAATTAATGCAAATCTGCATACATGAATGAACAGTTGGCATTCAAGGAACTTACCATCTATGACGGGGAAATAGACTTATAAACAGATCTTACAGAACAGTGGAGGACAATAATGTTTCCTCAGTCAGAGATGCTTCCAGTTGAAGTCTGAGAGATGAAAACCTTATCCACCTTCCCTTTTCCCACACCTCTTTCTAGATTTCATTGCACTTTTCTTTGAAATATTTTGAGGATTCAATTCAATTGCCACATTTGAGAAATATTACCTGGTAATATCTTCTCTCTCATTCTGAGTAAAATGCCTCTTTTACATATTCCTAGAGAACCGCATGCTTCCTGTACAGTAACAATTATAATAATACATTTTATCTCTTCAAAATACACATACTGAAGTTATTTGTTCTCATATTAGAGAGTGACTCTATGGAAAAGAGGGCCAATATCTTATAATAGCATCCACGTTCCAAGCTCTTAAAAGGATGGTTTAATATATTTTAGTTGAATGAATAAAAGCATGAATATCATCTAAGTATTTATACAAATATTACCTTTATGGAGCACAAATCCTTTTGTTTTCAAGCAACTTTATAGCTTCCAAAAATGTCTACAACTGTCATAGAAATCCAGTTTGAACTTAACAGAGGATGAGGAAATATATGAGTTAATTTTCCTGCTACCGCTGTGTGTACTTTCCTGGGTAGATAGTGTAGGACTGAGAATAGCATTCCACTTGTTTGAATGATAGATTAATTGATCGATTATTGTGACAAATGGCAAATGCTAGTTGCCAAATTATAACTTCAAACAACTTCTGTCATTCAAAATTGAATTGAAATATATTCCTAGGACTATCTAATCCTAGGGAAATATAAGAAAAAAATTATCTAAAGTGCCACTGTGTTCTGTGCATATTTCTATTTAGGAATAATAAAAAGAAGCGTCCAAGTCTAGTAAGATCTCACAAGGAAGTTTCCATTACCACTAAGATAGCAATGGCAATGCTCTGGTCAGCGAATACACCTGTTTCCCTTGCAGAGAACAAAGGAAGAAAGGAGTGCAATGTTATTATCACTGCTTTGCATGGAGGTGGGTATCTGGAAATCAGAGTCCGTACACAACTTCATTCTCAACCGCTGCTTCTGCTGTTTGAGCATAAAGAGCATAGACGCTTGGCGTCTGTATAGTCATAATTTTACATTTATTCCACTTACCACCAGGGGATCTAGTCTATACTCAAACAGTAAAACATACTGTGCAGAACTGGGAAACTATGTAGAGCTTGGAAAACTATGCAGAGCTAGATATTTTTGATTTTTTGGTCTATGACAACCCAAAGTATTTTGAATGCAAAAATGGACTAGCAGGCAGACAACCTGGGTTTCTGTTCTGGCTTTGCCTCTTGGTATTTAATTGCATAGAATAAATCTGTACATCATATAACTACCATAGATATTTTAAAATTGTCTTCCTAGCATTTCATTAAAATTGTCTTCCTAGCATTTTGTTCATTCCATCTAGCCTCTCCATTCTTTCTCATATTAGGGAACATAATTTCTACCTAAGCTCTTGAAAAGATCTAGATTTCTAACCAATCTGTCTCTCTCTTCATCTATCTGTCTGTCTATCTATCTATCTATCTATCTATCTATCTATCTATCTATCTAGCATATAATATACATATTTATCATAATATTACCTTTATGGTGCCATATGTGTGTGTGTGTGTGTATATGTGTGTGTGTATATATATATATATAGAGAGAGAGAGAGAGAGAGAGTATAGCATGTGTGTTTGCATATATGTGTATACATGGATATGTCTATGTGTGTTTCTCTTCATAGTACTACCTTAATATCTTGTGAGAAGTAAGGGTTAGATATTTGAAGAGTAACTATGTCTTTTAAAAGTGTCCTATAATCTGTTTAAACCATGTACATTTCAACAAAAAAAGTAAATTGTATTTTTTTAAAAAAGAAACATTAAAGAAAATATTCTGTTAACATCAAACTGAAATGAGATTCTTAGAAGAATTATAAGAGACCTAATTTGAGGTTAATTAGTTCAGAGAAGGTAGAGGAATTCATAGGAAATTGAATGATGAGTTTGAAGCAGCCATTTTCTTTTCCCAAAGAAAATCTCCTCTGGCCCTACCCCCTACTCCTAGCCTTTGTGAGGTGTCCCTTAAACAGGTTTATACTTGGTAGTAGGTAATACCTGAACTTTCTTGATATGTGCTCCATAGCAACCTATAGAACTCATCAAACTGTATTCAATCAACCTTAGTATATCATTAATTCTCTGATGCGGGAAATAATATTATATTCACCATGTGGCCCCAGGCTCTGGTACATGCTTATCACTTGATAGGTGTTGAATAAATCAATAATGGAAGAGTGAAATATAAGACCCACTTGAGAGTCTAGTACTGATATCCATGCTTTTCATATGAGAAGAAAAAAACCCAAATGCTTTTTTTCTCTTGTCCCAAGGTCTGCATCTACAAATTTTAACAGTCAGCATTATCTGGGTAAGATGTTTGTTGGTTGTGAGCCATTTTATGTATTTTAAGATATTCTCATTAGCACATGCTTAAAAAAGGGCAATGTGCAAGAAATTTTATAGTTGGATAAATGCCCCTGAAAATCTAGGTATAGTCTGTATTCAAGAAAGATGATATGCTATTTGAAGAAATCTCTCTTCAGAATTTTCTGTAAGTAACCTAGCAGTAATTAGTTTACCTGATACATGCTATTTAGAGTGTTTATGTGACATGACCTCCTACAATTGAAGAAGCCACCCTACCGAGACACTTATCATCACAACAGTCATGTTTTCCTTCTTGCCTAGGTTTTTAAATCTCATCACAAAGACACCACCCCAGGAATCCCACCATGGCTCATGTCTTGTGTTCTGTGCATTGCTCCTCTGACATTCTGAGAAAGATCAATCAATCAATTTTTTCCACCAGGAACTGAGTGGCATGACATCACCATGAAACTTAGCCTTGTTCTAGAAAACCAATTGAGCTTGACCAAAATGAACAGCAATTTATTTTCAACCGGGGAGGCTTAGTCTCTAAAGAGTTTTAAATATTAGATACTACTGCTGATGTTGGGTCCAGGAGTACCTATACAAAACTAAGAAGAGAAGGGTAAAAGAAGATCAATGTGCTCATGTTCAATAAATCACTAGCTTAATCTAAGTGGGATTTTGCAGCTGTGAGTGAAAAATAAAAGGAGATCATTACTTGTATTTAAAAGTGCAAAAGCGAAATCAATATTTAAAATCAAGGTTCAGGAGAACTAACTGATGAAAGGGTAGATATATAGAGAATTGAATAAATTTTAGAATTAGAAAAGCTTTTGCCATGTCCTGCCACTTATTATGCCAGTGAACTCCGCATTTGTGAACTCAGTCTGAGTGCAGTGTGCAATGCATTTCATTTCATTAGTAATTCATGTAAAAGTAGCTTGCATTGCAGACTGTTTATGAAGAGATCAGTCTCACTAAGACTTTTTTAAGCACTCTTTTTTAACCTATAATATCAATATGATACTAATGAAACCTTCTGTTACTGTGGTTTTTGGTTATGTATGTGCAGTTGAAACCACTTTCAGCACATGCAGTTATGTTACTTGGGCTTAATAGCTTCCTCAGTCCAAATGATATTATGTATGAATATTACATTTTCCAAGAAAATTTTTGAAACAGGCACAATATAATTATAGTGCTTTATAATTTCTATATTTTTGTTAAAAATTTCTGTAAACCAGTATCTCTGAGTAGACACAAAATAATATATTCCTAGATAATTATAAATACATTAGCTTGCTAAACTTACTTATGTCCCTCTCATATTAAATACACATTTATTTAAAATAAGGTATTTCATGTCAACCATGTATATCACAGGTACTTGATAATTTGAATACAGGCAAAAATAGTTAAATAGAATAAAGTAGCCATTGCATCATAAGTGCTATGCAGTGATAGAAATAATTAGTGTGATATTAAATGGTTAAGAAAGTTTGTGAGAATTAAACATGGATTTGAAAAACTTTTTTCAGCATTGGTAGAGGAAAAATTGGTAACACATTTCACAGTGTGGTCATGGTATGAACAAAGATACGTAAGTTGGAACAAACAACATATGTTTCTCTATGAGTGTTTTATAGAATTCCAGAAGCAGCGTTTCTCAAAGGCATAGGTGAAATTAAAATCACCAAGGAAGGCTGTTAAAAGATACATCTTTGGATTTCAATTCAGACCTTTTTGGGATACAGGTAAAGAATCACTAGTGATTATCATGCTTGCCATAATTTGAGGGCCACCATATATGGGTAAGCTTTAGTAGACTTGAAATTCATAAAAACCACTATTAGTACACACCAGTCAATACTGGCACTCTCTTTCCAAACACAAATAAAAATTACATAGAAAGAATCACCCTCTTTCTCTTGGGGAAAGACATTATATCCAAGTGGTTGAAGGCAAAAGTTTTGGAATTCATCTGACCTAATCCGAATTCTAAGGGATGTCTTTTTTTTTCTTTTCTTTTTTTTTTTTAAATTCATCCTACTAGATTGCATATTTTGAAGGCAGGGGTCATGTCTGTTTAGATTATAGTATTCTCAGCACCTAGCTCAATAAATTATTGTGGATATAAACAGATTATGATATTCATTATTAATTAAATCAGATAATGCAAATCTCAGTGAATATATGTAGAAAGCACTCAAAATAATGGTAAATGATTCAGTTATAATAAAAAGTCATCCATTCATTCTGTAAGTACATTTACTTATTTAGACTTTCTGTCTCCAATCTAATTTCTGAGGATAGAAGGATAAATAAGACAAGATCCTTGTTCTCAAATATCTTACTCTTTTATAGAAAGAAAGGCAAATAAATTGAGAATTGAATTAAAATGTAATAGAGAAAAGAACATGAGATAACATGAAAGAAACTTCTTGGCCGGATGGAGTACTGAGATGAAGTGCAGAGCATGGTGAGAGAAGACTTTTCTGAAAACAGGACATGATATCCACATTTGTTTCCTACGACTGCTGCAGCACATTGCCATAAACCAGGTGACTTAAAAAAATAGGAATTAATGATCTCAGCTCAGAAAGCCAGAAGTCCATAATCAAGGTGCAGACAGAGCCAGGCTACCTCTGAACTATCTAGGGATTGCGTCTTCCGAGTTTTGATTGCCTCCCAGCAATCCTTGGCATTTCTTGGCTTGTAGCTGCATCACTCCAATATCTGCCTCTATCTCCATCGGGCCTTATTCCTTACACGTATCTCTGCATGTCTTTTCCTCTTTCTGTAATGACAGCAATCATTGGATTTAGCTCACATCCCTAATCCAGTATGACCTCATCTTTACTAATTCCAAATATGGTTACATTCTGAGGTTCCCAATGGAGATATATTTTTAGCAGGCACTATTCCATTCACTACAGCATCTAAATAAGAGTTTTGAACTACAAGTGAAGGTTGATTTGACCAAGAAGGTGGAAAATAACCTACCTGCAATACACTCTGCATTGCTATTAGTAGCCTGGCTACTTAGAGACTCTGTTACTTTAGAGTCACTACTATCTATACAGAAATTCTAGACTCAGAACCACTTTTCCATCTTGGGTTCACTATCTATCTTTTGCAGCTCCTAGATGCTATAGTCATGCCAATCAACATTGTCATTCAGATGTCAGGTCTAATGTGAATATTGATAAGCCCTCAACCTTCATGCATCACTGAATTGGGAGAATCATTTTGCCTTCTAGACTCATGGATTCTTCTTTATAAAAGCCGAGATTCTGGTTGTAATTTCTTTCCAGGATAGAAGTCGCCTTGGTTTGGCTAAACAGACAGAGGCCTTTCATAACATCATCTATTCTGCTTGTGTCTCTGCCTCCCCAAAACCAGAAGTAACAAGATTAATGTCAGCCTGCTTTTTTCACTTCTTTTAGTAGCATTTATCATAAAGGGAGCAGGAGGAGGACTTGATGAAGGCGAAGAAAGCAGTATGGTACCTATTTAAAAATGAGAGAAGGAGGCTTGTGTGCTTCAGTTGCATCTCCTGCTTTCATTCACACTGAGTCCTTGGAATAGAAACAACTAATATATTTTCTCCTCTATTTCTAGAAAATGATCCAGAAAACATATTCATTTATTTTCCAGGTTTCACAGTAAGTTTTGCGTATACAGATTGTAGGGTCTAGTGAAAGAAATCCCTATGACAATGAGGATTTCCTCCAAAGTTTTGCCTGGGATCACTGAGTTATTCTGCCACTTTAACCTAAATCATTGAGTGTGCCCTGCTACCCCCTGTATCTTTCTGTAAAAAAATACTGCCTTTCTTGTTGCCTTTATTCTTCAGTTAATGGCATCCTTGTGAGTAAAACAGCCACCTGTTCCGCTGGAGGAAGGTGACATGAGCAGAATCAGACTTCATGTACAGGGTATAGCACCTGTGAGCAGAGAACAAACACCTTTGCAGTAGACTCTTTTTTCATCACTTTATCAAATTATTTACAAATTTAATCCAATCCATATTACCATTAGATGTGCCTTTTTTCCCCCGACTTTTCAGTAACCATGGGCTAAGCAAGCAAAGTAAAAAAAAGAAAAAAAAAGTGAATTGTATTTACTTGTGGAAGAGCTAGTACACAGGCAGTAAATAACTGCTAGTTTATCTGAATATAAAGCAAGATTAAATCAACCAACTTGGTAAAACTGAATTTTAAGTGGAACATTCTTCAAGTGATATACTAAAATTGCTTCCAAGGAGAGCAGCTATGTTTATTTATTTTAAAATGAATATCATCATATTATCATATTTGAATGCATTTTGGATCAGGCACTTGTTGAATATTTAAAGAAACCACTTTAATATAAGAGTGTGGAAATTTGATAATATCCTTTTTGTTAAAGATTATTTCCACTTTTTGAAAAATAATTAAATATCAAATGCAGCTATGTAAGCATAGAGCAACTGTTGCCGAACCAGTAACTAGAAGCAAGAGGAATGGCATGGTTTTCTCGCAAAAAAAATGTAGGCATAAAAAAATAGTTGTCAAGAGGCATAAACTAAACATAAAATACTACTTTTTTGGAAAATCAAGAGTTTTAGATATTTTGCAATATTTCTTAATATTGCATTAAGAAAACATACTCTCTATTATAAGATTTGAGAAAATCAGAATGTTTGCTTTCTGCAAAGGTGAATACTATATTTCATTTTCATTATGATCGTATCTATGTAGCCATTTCACCTCTCCATTAATTCTCTTTTTAATAACATTACATACACACACACACACGGTTTTCAAGAAAAGCAAAATGGTTCCAAGTAAAGATGACAAACTTTCATAACTGACAAGCTAAAGGGCCTATGTGAGATACTACAGCTGCAGTCTTAGCTTCATCTTTGGAGAGGCCTTACAGTGCTTAAGACCAGGTGCCCTGCCAGTGAGAGAATAACAAATTAATACATTATAATTGCTAATACATTAATTAATAAATCTAATATTTATTAAATTGGTGACTTCAGTCAGGTTAGTTAGTCTTTCTTTACTTTAGGTTCCTCATCTGCAAACAGGGATTCTAGTGTGTATCTCACAGGGTTGTTGTGGTAATGAAAGAGTAAATACCTGTATATCTTCAGTGCTTAGAAGGATGCATGATCATACATACTCAGGGCATGCGAGCTATTATTATTACCTATACATGGAGATGTTAAAGCCTCTCAGAATTCTTGAGTTAATTCAATGAGATAATATGCATACAAAACCGATTATATTTACTGGTACAAATTTCAATTGGTCATTAATTGACTGGACAAACAAGTATGCTCTATCACTTCTGCTCTTTGACCATAAAATGAACAGCAAGTATTTTAACCTCTCAGAGCCTTGCCTTTAAAGTTCCTGTAGTTGCTTTGAGGGTTCACATGAAATCAATTTAGAGAAACTAAATTTTTATAAATATAATTTTTTCTCATTGTCTACACCAGCAGTTTGTATAGTTACTTTTTTTTTTTTTTTTGTATTGACACTATAATATTGTGGTATGGATAGAACAGATACTGCCACCATTTTTATGAGAATAAACCAAGCTTTGAAACATCAGAAAGTTTTTCAATGTTATTCAAGCTCTTTGTAGCATAGCTGGAAGTTAATGCAAGTTCTCCAAATTGAAGGTCAAGAAATTACACTTTTAGAAAGAAAAGCTCTGTCACTACATTATATTTAAAGCAACACAGCCAAATGAAATTTCTTTCCAGCAGCACACTTTCAGTTATAGAGCCAAAGAATAAGTACTAACAGGACCCATTTTCACCAAACCCGATGGGAAAATGATTTCTAGGATTGCCAAAGTGTTGCTGAAAGCTTTCACTGCCACCTGATTGGCCTAACGGATCCCTGATGATTATAGTCATGCTTTGCTTAATGACTGGGATATGTTCTGAGAAATGTGTCTTAGGTGATTTTGTTGTTGTGTGAACATCACAGAGCGTACTTAAACAAACCTAGATCATATAGCCTACCAAATACCTAGGCTAGATGTTATAGCTTATTGCTCCTTAACTACAAATCTACACAGCATGTTACTGTACTGAGTATTGTAGGTGGTTGTAACACAATAGTAAGTATTTGTGTATCTAAACATATCTAAACATTAAAATGGTACAGTAAAAATAAAGTATAAAAGATAAAAATATGTAGGGTACTTACCATGAATGGAGAATGCAGGACTGAGAGTTGTCCTGGGTGAGTCAGTGAGTGAGTGAGTGGTGAATGAATATAAAAGCACAGGACATTACTGTATACTATTAAAGATTTTATAAACATTGGATATTCAGGCTGCGCTAAATTCATTTAAATATTTTTCTTCCATAATAAATTAACCTTAGCTTACTGTAACTTTTACTTTGTAAAATTTTAAATTATTTTAATTTTTCTACTATTTT
The DNA here is from genome assembly GCF_049350105.2 of Macaca mulatta. Lineage (NCBI taxonomy): Eukaryota > Metazoa > Chordata > Mammalia > Primates > Cercopithecidae > Macaca > Macaca mulatta. The sequence goes on from NC_133406.1 coordinate 160,414,114, forward strand.
TATAACAGCTTATAGCTATATAAAAACATCTATCTACTTTTTCAACTTTTGTGTTGAAAACTGAAACAAAAATACATATATTAACCTAGCACTACGCAGGATTAGGATCATCAATTTAATTGCCTTCCAATTCCATAGCTTGTCCCACTGAAAGATCTTCAGGGGGAATAACATGTATGGAGCTGTCATCTCCTTTGATAACAACGCCTTCTCGAATACTCCTAAAGGATCTGCCTCAGGCTTTTCTTGAGGAGGTGTTTTTTCAGAAGGGTGGTCAATTTGCATTGGTTTTCCTTTTTTAAATCATAGATTTGCATGAATAATGCTTTGCTTTATGACATTACAACAGCTAGGGCATCTGTAGGCCATAAGCATTTTTTTAGTTCTACCATCATCGTACAGGACTACCATGGTATATGCAGTCCTTCATTGACCAAAACGTTGTTATGCAGCTCATGACTGTATTTAACTCCTGGTGTAAGATTTTAGTGAAATCTTGGTTCAACAGCCATGTTCCCTAATCATTATACCTTTATCTTTGTTTTCTTTCCAGATGTAACGTCCTCACACTTCCTCACCACCCTTGGCGGTCCACACGTGCTGTTTATAGGTAGGCACAGTTGCTTTTAGGGAAAGAGACAGGTATAAATAAATACATACATGAATAAGCCTGTTCAATATGTAGTTGCTTCTGTTTTATCCTATTGTATTGGTTAAGAAGTATTGCTTTATATATGCCATCGGAAGATACTATTAGAGCATAATTCAGACATTTTCAATGTTGGAATCAGCTATTCTTGTAACCATAGTTATTTTTTAGTGAACTGAAGCAAAGGGACTACTTGAGGAAGTCAGCTATGTTAATTATTACAGAGAACCAACTGAGTTTCACTCTGTAACTAGAAATAATTTTAAAAATCAGTTCTTGCATGTTTATCTTTTTAATTTTAATGTAGGTTCTTAATTAAATTATGTAAGTAAATTTGATAACTGTTAGTAAAATAGCAAAAAAAAATTTAAAAAGCAAAACTGAGTTTTTTATTTTGGTAGAAGCTACTATGTCTTTGAAAGTTTTAAGTTCTAAAGGGGAAACTCCAGGCTTGCATATAATGTTTATTCATCAACTCATTTATACTATTTTTAGGTAATATTCTGAGGGTCCTTACAAAAAGTGGAGAGAAAAATTTTCTAGGGAGGTTAGACTTCTGTTTTTCCTTCAGTTGTCCACGATGTATTTCTTAGGCACTTGGCTTCAGATTTTAGATGTATTAGGAAGCCTCAGGTTTTAGCTAGTACCCATTTCTTTATGTCCCAAAGCCTTAGCTGTCATATTTAAGCCCAGGTTTTGAGGGAGACCAAATTAGTGATCTTTGCTTGAAGTAGTATGGTTTTAAGACAATGATAGAATGTTAGATTTTCCAGAGTTTTATATTTAATTTCATATGATGTATTACAGACATGCTTACAATCTTCAGTGAAGAAGTACAGTTCTATACTGTAGCAATCCATAAATATTAATTTGGCTATTTTCTCAAGTCTCTAACATGAATGTTCTGGATAAAGACACTCTGGGTTGTGCATCATCAAATCAATAAAGAAAGCAGCTTTTGATGTCCCCCATTGTTCTGTATATTGAGGGCAGATTGTGATAATATGGGACAGTACTTTGGTATACCGGTCATTTCCATAGGTCCACTATAAAATCATAGAAGACCTGGCATTTCATTCTCCTCGATGGTTGTATTAGTCCATTCTCACACTGCTAATAAAGATATGCCCAAGATGGAGTAATTTATAAGGGAAAGAGGTTTAATGGACTCACAGTTCCACATGGTTGGGAGGCCTCAATATCCAAGTGGAAGGCAAAGGAGAAGCAAAAGCACATCTTACATGGCGGCAGAAAAGAAGAACTTCCATTTATAAAATGATCATATATTGTGAGTTTTATTCACTACACAAGAACAGTATGGGAGAAACTGCCCCCATGATTCAATTATCTCTACCTGGCCACTCCCTTGACACATGAGGATTATTACAATTCAAGGTGAGATTTGGGTGAGGACACACCCAAACCATATCAATGGTTCTCCGTATTGTGCTGCAATTTTTACTACTACAAATCTATAGGATAGTTTACTAACTAAAAGATCCAGTTCCAAATGGTGCATCTCTTAAGTGAAATTGTTTGGGTATTTAGAAAACTACTCATATTTATTGTTTAAACTTTAGTTCTATGCATGGGGGAACTACCCTTTATCTACTCATCAGTTAATAAACATTTTAGTTGTTTCCTCCTTTTGGTTACTGGGGATAATGCTTCTGTGAACATTCATAAACAAGTTTTTGTGTGCATATATGTTTTCATTGCTCTTAGGTATGTATATCCACATATATATTTTATGCTAAACATTTTGAGAAACTGCCTATTTTAGAAACCTTCTGCACTATTTTTCATTATCCCCAGCAATGTATGAGGGTGCTGATTTCTCTACTTCCTTGCCAAGGCATGCTACTGTCTGTCTAGTGAGTGCGAATTGGTATTTCATTGTGGTTTCACTTTGTGTTTCCCTAATGATTAATGATGTTGAGAATCTTTTCATGTATTATTGGCCATTTGTATACCTTCTTTGGAAAAATATCTGTTCAAATACTTTTTCCATTTTTTAATTTGGTGTTTGTCTTTATATTTTTGAGTTGTGAGGGTTCTTTGTACATTCTGGATAATAAAAGTCCCTTATTAAATAATATGATTCGTAAACATTTTCTTTCATACAGGGGGTTGTCTTTTCCCTTTCTTGAAGATATCATTTACAAAATAAAGTTTTCAATTTGATAGAAATTTTTTTTCTTTCTTTTGTTGAAATTTTTTTTCTTTTATAGCTTGCACTTTCGGTGTTATATCTAAGAAATTATCACCTAGTTCAAATTTATAAAGATTTACTCCTATGTTTTAGAGTTTTTGCTCTTATATTTGGATCTCTGATTAATTTTAAGATAATTTTCATGTATGGTATGAAGAAATGGCCAAGTCTCTCGCTCTCTCTTGTTTTCTTTTTTCTTTTGGATATCCAGTTGTCCCAGCATCGTTTGTTGAAAATTATTATGCCCCATTTTATTTTCTTGGTACCATTGTTCAAAATCAATTGACTATAAATGTAAAGGTTTATTTCCTGACTTTAACATTCTACTCCATTGTTAGCTGTCTATACTTGTACCAGCACCCCAGTATTACAGTGTATTGATTACTGTAGATTTTTCTAATGTTTTGAAATTGAGAAGTGAGAATTCTCTGACTTTGTTCTGTTTCAAGACTGTTTGGCTTTTCTGTGTCCGTTGAATTCTCATACAAATTTTTGGAACAGCTTGGCAATTCCTGAAAAACAAAAAGCCTACTGAGATGTTGATAGGGATTTAGTTGAATTTGTATGTCAACTTGGATAATATTTTATTTAAACAATATTAAGTCTTAATTTATGAAGATGGGATACCTCTCCATTTATTTTATTTATTTATTTATTTTTTTTATTTTTTATTTTTTTTGAGACGGAGTCTCGCTCTGTTGCCCGGGCTGGAGTGCAGTGGCCGGATCTCAGCTCACTGCAAGCTCCGCCTCCTGGGTTCACGCCATTCTCCTGCCTCAGCCTCTCGAGTAGCTGGGACTACAGGTGCCCGCTACCTCGCCTGGCTAGTTTTTTGTAGGTTTTAGTAGAGACGGGGTTTCACCGTGTTAGCCAAGATGGTCTCGATCTCCTGACCTCGTGATCCGCCCGTCTCGGCCTCCCAAAGTTCTGGGATTACAGGCTTGAGCCACCGTGCCCGGCCTCTCTCCATTTATTTATATCATCTTTAATTTTTTTTTTTTTTTTCCATAGGTTTTTGGGGAACAGGTGGCTTTGGTTACATGAGTAAGTTCTTTAGTGGTGATTTGCATACACTGTACCCAATTTGTAGCCTTTTATCCTTCATCTCCTTCTTGCCTTTTTCCCCTGTGTCCCCAAAGCCCATTGTGTCATTCTTATGTCTTTAAGGACTCAAGTAACTTAAGGTAGATGGGTGAAAAAGTCATTCTATGCAAATGGACACCAAAAGCAAGAAGGAGCAGCTGTTCTTACATCAGACAAAACAAACTTTAAAGTAACAGCTGTTAGAAAAGACAAAGAGAGACATTATATAATGATAAAAGGCCTTGTCCAACAGGAAAACATCACAATCCTAAATATATATGCACCTAACACTGGAGCTCCAAAATTTATAAAACAATTACTACCAGACCTAATAAATGGCATAGACAGCAACACAATAATAGTGGGTAACTCCAATACTCCACTGACAGCACTAGACAGGTCAACAAGAGAAAAAGTAACAAAGAAACAATGAATTTAAACTATATCCTGGAAGAAACAGACTTAACAGATATTTACAGAACATTCTACCCAACAAGCAAAGAAAATACATCTATTCATCAGAGCATGGAACTTTCTCCAAGACATACCATATGATAGGCCACACAACAAGTTTCAATGAATTTAAGAAAATTGAAATTATAGCAAGTACTCTCTCAGACCACAATGAAATAAAACTGGAAGTCAACATCAAAAGGAACCTTCAAAACTATGCAAATACATAGAAATTAAATAACCTGCTCCTGAATGATCATTGGGTCAACAATGACATCAATATGGAAATTAAAAAATTATTTGACCTGAATGACAATATTGACACAACCCTTCAAAACCTCTGGGATACAGTAAAGGAGATGCTAAGAGGAAAGTTCATAGCATTAAATGCCTACATCAAAAGTCTGAAAGAGCACAATATAAGGTCACACCTCAAGGAACTAGAGAAACAAGAACAAACCAAACCCAAACTCAACAGAAGAAAATAAATATGCAAGATCAGAGCAGAAGGAAACAAAATTGAAATAAAAAAATTACAAAAGATAAATGAAACAAAAAGCTGGTCCTTTGAAAAGATAAATAAAATTGATAGACCATTAGCAACATTAACCAAGAACAGATAAAATCTTCTTTAATTTTTTAAGTGAATGTTTTATTGTTTTCTAGCATTATACTTGTTTTGTTTATTCCTAAATATTTTATTCTTTTATATGATTGTAAATACAATTTTCTTAATATTACTTTCAGATTGTTATTTGTTAACATATATAGAATATATGTTAGTAGAGAAATTCAATCAATATTCGTATCTACAATTCTGCCAAATTTTATCATTTCTTATGGTTTTCTAGTGGATTATTTATATATAAGATCATATCATTTGCAAATAAAGTTTTACTTATTTATTTCAAATATGGATGCCTTTTCTTCTTCTTTCTTTCTTTTTTTTTTTTTTTTTTGACTATTAGTTCTGATTAGAATCTCCAATAAAGTGTTGGAAAGAACAGGCAGAAGTAAACATACTTGACTTGTTGCTGATCTTAGAGGGAAAGTAAGCAACTGAAGGAAACAAAAATATCTCACCCCAAATTACAATTTCATGACATAATTCAAGATGGCTATTTAGAAGGACTGAAAATACAAGAATAGCTAAAATGTGTCTTTTGTGGGAGGATTTTTAACTGTAGAGAATATCTGTCATTGACACAGCTAGACTTTTTTCTAAGAGCTGATCTAGGAAAAATTAACTCACAAGCTGACACCTTTGAAGGTCTGAAAGAAATATTCACCATTTATTCTCTCTGTTGGCTGCTACTGTGAGGTTTTATCTGCAGAACAAGACCACCTTCACTAGCAAAAGCCTTCTCTTCTCCCTCTACAATAACCTGTTTTGTCATGATCCAGGCACTCATTCTTTCTGTAACCTCAAAATGTTATAAAGCTTAGTACTCCATTGTTGAGGTAATCATTCTCTGGTATTTCCACATGCATGTTAATAAATTTGTATGCCGTTTCTCTACTAATCTGCCTTTTGTCAGCTGATTTTTAAAATTGAAAATCAGAAGGTGAAGGGGAAATTTTAACATGATCCATATACAATTTTTCATTATTAACATGATGTTAGTTGTGATTTTTTAATAGATGCGGTTTTTCAGGTTGAGACAGTTCCCTTGTATTTTTGTTTGTTTAATGTTTTCGTCATGATAGCTTACTCAATTTTGTGAAATTATTATTTTTTCACCCATTGACAATCGAGATAATTGTGTGTGATATTTGTTCTTTATTCTATTAATATGGTATATTATATTCATAGATTTTCAATGTTAAAACAACCTGGATTGCCCTGTGAGAATCTCACGTGGTCATAAAGTACAATCCTTTCTCGAATTTCTAGATTCAGCTTGCTAGTTTTATTTTATTTCATTTTAGGATTTTTGTGTCAATATTCATAAGAAATATTGCTCTGTAATTTTCTTTCCTTGTTATGTCTTTCTTTGGTTTTGATGTCATGGTAATACTGGCCTCATAGAATTACTTATGTTCTCTCCTCTTTTACTTTTTGAAAATTTTGTGAAAAACTGGTATTAATTCTTATTTAAAAGGTTAGTAGAATTCAATGGTGAAGGCATCTAGGTCTAGGCTTTACTTTGTGAGTTTTGTGGAATATTTCTTAGACTTTCTTACAATAACCTTGACAGTTTTGAGGAATTCTTGTCAGACATTTTGTATAATGCCTCTCAATTTGGGATTTTTCTGATGTTTCTCTCATGCTGAAACTGGGGTTAGGCATGTTTTGACGGGAAAGTTTAAGTACCATTTAACCACATTATTTAACCACATTGTTTCAAGGGCGTATACTATCAACATGATATCACTATTGATATTAACCTTGATTAACAGGTTGAAGTAATGTTTTTCAGGTTTCTCTAAAGTAAGATTACTCTTTTATTTCTACATTCCGTACTCTACTTTTTGGGAAAAAAAGGCTTTATGGGTAAACTACATTTAACTCCACCACCTTGATAACGTAGTATGTATACAAATTATTTGGAATTCTTCAGTATGAGACATTTATCTTTTTCTCTATTCAATTGTTTGTTTATTTCAAGGTAGACTTATAGATATTTATTTAATACTTGGTTTATAATCCAAAACAGATTTATTTATTTTCTTGCTCAAATTGTTCTAGTGTTGGCCACTCTTTCATTTCATTCTTTGGAAGCTCTTTCATTTGACACTTGTGTTTTGACATACTATCAACATTGTGGGTTTTATTAATATTATTATGATTGTTATTAATTATTATTGTAATTAACATTTTAACACGTTCTTACATTCTGGTATTATGAGATGCTCCAGACTCATTTTAAATATTTTCTTTCCCAGTCCTAGAATTAGCCATTTCTACAATAAACCCTGGTTTCTCTTATTGGAGAATAATATTAGAAACCAAAATTTGGACCCTAGATGTGTTTATTGTTTCCAACACGTCATTGATTCTAAGCCTTCTTAACCGATGGAGCAAGGAAATAAGTGAGTGCATACTAATCCATGTATATACATGTATCTATAAATATTTCTATGTGTAATCATCCGTATCTATCTTAAACTAAACATGAGTTTATACGTATGTCTCTGACTCTCATACCACCTTCTTGCCCTCCCATTGATCTATAAACTCCCACTTTTGTATTTTTTTAAGTATTAATTCAATTTCTTTGCTTGTTATAGGTTCAGATTATTTGTTCTTATATATTATTTATTTATTTTTATTTTTATTTGTTTATTATACTTTAAGATCTAGGGTACATGTGCACAATGCACAGGTTTGTTACATATGTATACATGTGCCATGTTGGTGTGCTGCACCTGTTAACTCGTGTGTGTGTATATATATATATTTGTTCATGTATATATGTATATACACACACACACACACACACACACACACACGCACACGTTTATTCTTCTTGAATCAGTTTTGGTAGTCTGTGTCCTTCTCAGAATTTATCAATTTTTGTCTATTTTGTCTTTGTAAGAGACAGGAAAAAACAAACTGTTTCCTCATACCCATCACTCAACACAGAACACTTCTATGAATAAAATGTGTGTAAGTTTTCCCCAACATCAAGCAATTCTCTGGCAAATCCCAATTGGGTGTCCTATAATTCAATGCAATTCTGACACTAGCTACCCGGAATTACAGCCAGACCTCATGGAATAAGGGCTCAGTCCTACAATACTGTCCCCTATTTTAGGTGCAAATCGAAAATAGCAGGCTGTCACTTATATTTCTGACCAACCAACATAAGTCAGGTTCCCACGATCCCTTCCTTAGGTTTAAATCATTTGCTAGGATGGCTTACAAAACTCAGGGAAACATTTTTTTATGTACACTAGTTCATTATACTAATGAAATATACAATAAATGATATAGAAGAACAGCCAAATGAAGAGATACATAGGGTGAGGTTTAGAAGGGTTCTGACTACAGGAGCTTTCTCTTCAGGTGGATTTGGGGTGTCCCATCCTCCAGGCACATACATGTGTTCATCAGTTCAAAAGCTCTCTAAACTCTGTACCTTAGAGATTTTTATGTAGACTTCATCACGTAGGTACGATCAATTATTAACTCAATCTCCAGCCTCTCTTTCCTTTCAAGAGAATGTGATTTGGGCCTGAAAGTTCCAAGCTTATAATCACGGCCTGATCTTTATGGTGACCAACCCTCATCCAGGAGTCCACCAAGAGAGGCCTCATTAGAACAAAAGACTTTTCTGTCACCTGGTAAATTACAAAGGTCTCAGGAATTCTGTGTTAGGAACTGAAATAGAAGACAGAGCATTAAAACAAGTTTCTCCTTGCCCATATCTATCCACAAGGATATTAGGGGCTCTGTGTCAGGAATAAAGGGCAGAGCCACACACACATATATACATATACACAAACACACACACACACACGTGTATACACACATACACACACACACACATATATACACATACACACACATATGTATGTATATGTGTGTGTGTATACTCTCTATACATACATATTCCACAAACTAGTTTATTAGCACAAAATTTTTTCATAGTATTTCCTTAAACTCCTTTTTAAAATGATTGTTGTCAGTAGTTTGCTCCCCGTTTTATTCCTAATTTTAATAGTTTTAGTTCTCTCTCTCATCAGTCTTAGTTTTTGTAGTATTTTTGTATGTTCAATTTTTAAAGAACCAACTTTAGTTTGTTGACTTTCTCTTGTTCTTTTCTCCATTGCATTTAATTTCTCACAATAATCTTTCCAATTTTCTTCCTTCTGATTGCTTTGTGGTTAGTTTCTCTTCAAGTTTCTTAGAATGAAGGTTAGATTGTTTATTTGAGATCATTTTTCTTTAGTAATATAAGCATTTATAGTTGTGAATTTTCTCGTAAGTACTGCTTTAGCGGAATACCATATATGTTGGTATGTTAAGCATTAATTTTCACTTATCTCAAAAATTTTCTAGTTTTCCTGTAATCATTTTTGATCATTGGTGATTTAGGACTATGTTTTTTAATTTTTACATATTTATACTTTTCTCAAATTTTATTTTGTTATCAATTTCTAACTTAATTTCATGTAGTCGGAGAATATATTTTACATGGTTTCTATCCTGTCAAATTTATTGAGCTTGATTTATTGGTTAGCATGTGATCTACTCTGAAAAAATATTTTATGTGTACCAGAGAGGAACATGTATTCTGCTGTTGTTGGGACATAAACCCTTTTATCCTTTTAAAATGTCCATCTTTGTTTCTAGTGATTTTTTTTTTTTTTTGGTTTGTAATCAGTTTTGATTAATTTAATTTAATTTAATTTATTTATTTTTGAGACAGTGTTTCACTCTTGTCACCTATAGTCACAGCTACTCAGGAGGCTGAGGCTGGAGAAACACTGAACCCAGGAAGTGGAGGTTGCAGTGAGCTGAGATTGTGCCACTGTACTGCAACCTGGGCAACAAGTAAAACCCTGTCTAAAAAGTAAAAAAATAAAAATAAAAATAAGATAGCATGTGTTTTGTGTCTCCTATAGACAGAACATAATTTGATTTTGACTTTTTTGTCATCTGACAATTTCTACTGGTTGTTTGAACTTTTTAATCTATTCACATTTAATGTTATTAATAATATACTTGTATTTAAGTGTTTTCACCTTTATCTACATAATTAGAGTAATTGAGTCTCTTTGTTTTTAGTGTGGATTTGAAATATTGTGTGGACCCACTGAATTTAATCCTGAAAAACTTCCTATAACATTTCTTTTAAGACAGTATGCTAGCGGTGAACTTTCTGTTTTTGTTTATATGATAATGTCTTATTTTGCCTTCATTTTTGAAAGACAGATTTGCTACTATAACATTCTTGGTTGACAGTTCCTATTCTCTCACTTTTGTTCTCTCATTCTTTTAATATATTATCCCACTCTTTCATGGTATCTCATGTCTCTGATAAAGATCAACTCTTAATTTTATTAAGAATTTTCTTGTATATTATGAGTTACTTTCTTTTGCAGATTTCAAGATTTTCTCTTTGTCATTGGCTTTCAACCTTTTGGCTATGATGTATCTGGGTGTGGGACTCTCTGCTTTTATGTTACTTCGAGTTTGTTGAGTTCTTGGACATATAGATTAATATTTTTCAGCAGATTTAGAAAGTTTTTAGACTATTTTGTTGAATACTTTTTCTACTTTTCTCTCCATTTTTTGTTCCCCTTATTACATGTTTGTGGGTACACTTAAGTATATCTCACACTTCTCTGAGTCTCTGTTCATTTGACTTCATTTCTTAAATTCATTTTTAACTGTGTTAGATCATTTTCATTCTGCTATCATTTATAAAGATAAAGAGGGGTAATTTATAAAGGAAAGAGGCTTAATCGACTCACTGTTCCACATTGCTTGGAAGGCCTCAGGAAACTTACAATCATGGTGGAAGGCAAAGGAGAAGCAATTGCATATCTTACAGGGTTCAGGCAAGAAAGGTGCAAGCAGGGATAACACCAGATGCTTATAAAACCATCAGATCTCATAAAAATTCACTCATTATCATGATAACAGCATGGTGGCAACCACCTCCCATGATCCAATCACCTCCCTCAAAATATCTCCCTAGACACATGGGGATTACGAGGATTACAAGTCAAGATGAGATTTGGGTGGGGACACAAAGCCTAACCATATCATTAACCAACCAAACAAGCAACAAATGATGTCTTCATTTTTTTCTCTCTGTTCTTTAGATTGCATAATCTCTATTGATTTGTCTTCATGTTCACTGATATTTTTCCTCTCGCAGCTCAAATCTACTGGTGAGGCTCTCTAGTGCACTTATTATTTTAGTTATAGTACTTTTTGCCTCCATAATATCCATTTGAATCTTTTTTAAAAAATAATTTCTATATCTTGATTGATACTATCCACTTTAATAGAGACATTGTTATTACCCCTTCCTTTAAACCTTTAGATTTCTTTAGTTCTTTGAACATATTTATAGTATCTGCTTTTTAAGTTTCTGTTTACTAAATCCTCTATTTGAACTACCTTACAGGTAGTTTTTATCGCTTGCTTTTTCTTCTTTGCACAGGTCACACATTCTTGTTTCTTTGCATTTCTCATGAATTTGTGTTGAAACCAAACATTAAGAAAAATACAGTGTAGCAACCTGAATACTGACACTCTCTTCTTCCTGCCTTGTACAGCCTCTATGTCATTCCATAGATTATAAAACCTTGGGCATGCGTTTATATGCACACTTTTCCTGAACACCTACTTTGGTCTGCCTCTATTGGTATCACAGCCAACTGTCAGCTTCTACCAGTTTCTAACTGATTGCTATATTGCTATATTGTTTTCACATAAATGCCCTGGAGCCTAAATTGTTCCACATTCCGATCCACTCAAAATAGTGCTCCTTTCCAAGGACAGGGTGTTGCCAGTCTTTGAGGCTGCTCTTACACTTGAGAGCTATTTTGAGCACCTCTTTCCTGGTTAAACTTCTAGCTATTCTAATATTTTGTTACCATAAACCTCAAGTTGTTAAACGAGATTACTCCTCTTAATTTCTCACCAATATCTCTACTGTTTCCAACAACATCCTGAGAAATCAACTTAATCACACTCTGTACCAAATAAGGTCAGTACCCTTAAGCTGAACAATCAAGAGCTTTGTTCTTATGGCCTGGCCTTCCCCCTAGTCAGTACTTTTGTGCCACTGCACTGCAGCTGGGATTGGGACACCATCTGCTTCTCACAGTTTCATCCCTATTCTATAAACAAAGCACAGAGTGGGGCCAAAAGCCTCTGATATTCTCAACTTACCCCTCATGACATGAACTTTCTGTCCTAGAATTGTCCTGAGCCAGAAACTCAGTATTCTTTTTTTAGGTTAAGAGGGGGTACATGTGCAGGTTTGTTGCATGAGTAAGTTGTGTGGCACTTGGTTTGGATGTACAAATGATCCTGTCACCAAGGTAGTGAGCATTGTGTCTGATATTAGTTTTTCAACCCTTACTCCCCTTCCAACCTTCCCTCCCTTTAGTAGTTCTCACTGTATTATTCCCATCTTTGTCTCTGTGTACACTCAATATTTAGTTCCCACTTATAAGCAAATTAACACAGGAACAGAAAGCCTAGCATTCTTGGCCTACTGCACCTGGGGTAGAACTTTTGTCACCCTGAAATATGGAGAACGTGGAGATTAAATGTCACAGACTTCGACTGTTCTTACTGAGATTTAGTGTATTTTCATCAATAGATGTTTTTCCATTTGCTATAAGCCTTTAGTATAATTTCCAGAGACTTTAGTTTTTGGTTTATTTGTTTGCTTAATTACTTTTCAGTGGTAAATGGCTATTTCACTAGAGAGAAAGTCTGTAGCACAACTCACACCACCATCTGTAAGTCCATCTCTCTCTCACTTGGTCTTAAGAGCATTTTTAAATTTAGACACTCTATTAGTCCATTGTCACATTGCTATAAAGAAATACTTGAGACTGAAGTAATTTATAAAGAAAAGAGGTTTAATTGGCTCATGGTTCCTCAGGATGTATAGGAAGCATGATGCTGGCCACCTGCTTGGTTTCTGGGATGACCTCTGGAAACTTACAATCATAGCAGAAGGTGAAGAGGAAGCAGACTTATCTTAAGTGGCCAGAGAAGGAGGAAGAGAGAGAAGGGGGGAAGTGCAACACACTTTAAAACAGCCAGATCTTATGAAAACTCACTCACTGTTATGAGAACAGCACCAAGGAGATGGTGCTAAACCATTCATGAAGGGTCCACCCTCATGATCCAATCACCTCCCATCAGGCCCCATCTTCAACTTTGGGGATTGCAATTGAACATGAGATTTGGACAGGGACACAGATCCAAACATATCAGATATGGAACAGAATGTGACTGTGTTATTAAAATATTTATTTGTTTTTATGAATTATAATTCTTTAAGAGTTAGAACTTAATGCATCTAATGAAAATCACCTAGCCCTTTCCCTTGTCAAACAAACTAGTAACTTCAGGAAAAACTCTTAGTTTAATACATTAATGGAAAAAACATATAATTTTGTAATATTTTAAAATATGCACTTCGTCCATCAAGAACAGATTATCTGTATTCAAAATTTCCACAAAATATTGTTTTTTGTTTTATATAGTATACATTTGAAAGCTCTAGAGACAGGAAGATTAAAAATAATTATAACATTCTAAATTTCTAAAGTAGATAAAAATATTGATAAAATGTAAATGCTCTTCCCACCAATATTACTATGGCAGTTACTATTAGTGTCTTGCCAATTTGCTTCTTCCCACTGTACAATTTCACAGGATAATTCCTGTACCCAGCGGTATGTTCTTACCTCATAAATCTGCTTCTTTTTACTTAAGGAGTTTCTTAAGCTGCAGTATATCTCTGACCCATGCCCTGGGTAAGACTGGAGGTTTTGTTTGTTGGCTTGTTTGTTTGTTTGTTTTTGAGACAGAGTCTCACTTTGTCTCCCAGGCAGGGTGCAGTGGCTCGATCTTGGCTCACTGCAACCCCTGCCTCCAGGGTTCAAGCAATTATTCTGCCTCAGCCTCCTGAGTAGCTGGGATTACAGGCATACTTTATGCCCAGCTAATTTTTGTATTTTTAATGGAGATAGGGTTTTACCATGTTGGCCAAGCTGATCTCAAACTCCTGTCCTCAAGTGATCTGCCTTCCTTTACCTCCCAATGCACTAGGATTACAGGTGTGAGCCACCGTGCCTGCTGGACTGAAGTTTTTTAGGGAGCTTATATTCCCACACATACAACCAGGCGCAAATATCCACCAATGAGCAACAGAAGTTGCTGGATAAATAGTGCAATGCCTCGGTGTCTGTGTGAATGAGCCCATCTCATATCTGAGCTAGATTCTTGCTTGTGGGATCTGCTTCTGGTGTCCACAGTAATAACCCATTCATCAACACATCCTGCACTGGCTTTCTTCCCTTTTTGTTTCACTTTCTTATTCCCTCACCATGCTTTCAAATGAAGTACTTGCATTAAAATCTTTATCTCTGGTAATGTTTTTGAAGGGACCAAACTATGTTATTCACCATTTAGAAACTCTGGTAAGTAATCTTCTGAGGCTTATTAAAAAGACGGCAAAAGTGCATTCCATCAGAATCTCAGTATCTCCCATTATTTTAATTTAGCTGGTAACATTTGGTTTTATTTAATTATTAAACTCTGAATTCAAGTCCTTATTTATTGATGTAAAAATCGTGTATAAAAGTCTATGTTGTATCTGTTAATGATATTTATAACCTATAAGAAAGTTCTATATTTAACTTAAAATTTATATTACTTTTCTTTCTGTAAGACGTACTTATTTGTTGGAAAGAGTATTTATAGCCTTGACCATCCAGATTAAGAGAGAGCTGAGGGGTCTCTCACTGGCAGAAAAAGAATAAATAAAACAAAACTATACAGCAACCCAGGAAAATCTTGCTGTCTCTTACATTTCTACTATTTTACTTGGAAAAGAAAAAGCATAGTAACTAAAAGTGCACCCATCACAGCATCTAAATATGAGACCCTGCACATAGTAAGTGATCACTAAATCTTTGCTACATGAAGTTTTAAACAATTGCAAAGAAGTCAGGTGAGTTGAAACATGAAAGGAGACAAAGCAATGTCTAAGAGGAAGTCAACTCTAGAATAAGTAATAATTGAACATTGTTTATTAAAAATTTACCCCATAAAGGAAGTGTAACATAAACTAAGTTTTAGAGTAGAAATAAAAATTATCAGATAAGACGTTAGAAATCAAGAGGTAATTTGAATTTTTCAGCCAAAAGGCTGAATATAACATGTTCGTTAATCTTTACTGGTTCTTTTCCCCAAAACACTGACAAAAGAGGGCGACAGCGTTGTCTGACCAAGGGAATTGAGCAGACAGCTGAGACCTTGATCTGGTTTTAAATGACTCTGAGGGATCTATCTGTTCAATAGACTCCCAAGATCTCCTGAGATTATCAAAAGTTATCCACAAATAAATTAATTCAATGACTTAATTTTTGGAACATGTTAATATCTGCTAATGACCTTCAGTAATGACATTGTAAGGTGAGATGGTAGAATGTGAATATGAAGATTCATGGTAACTGCAGAATTGTGACTCTAGAGTGTGGGAAAATTGCTTTGCTCATACATCAAGACATGAGAAACCAAGAGCCCTAAGAAATAAGAAATGAAAAGCTAGTCCATTTGGGGTTGTGAATTTTTTCCTTCATGTTCTTGGCGTGTTTGTGGAGAGAGGACTTTGTACAAAGCAGATGTAAAGCAGACTGTTTTTCTCATAGCAGATCACAACCTACAAATGCTTCTTAATCCACCTTTCACTTTGAATGATAACCCCCAGCCCCTAAACACTTACATAAAAATAAAGTTAAGAAACACATTTTTTTAAAGATCCCTTTATGCCTTAGGAATATGCACTACCCAGAGCTCAATTTTCTGCAGTAGCGTATAATTAAATGGCACTTCCAAGTTTGAATGACAATATCATATTAAATTCAGAAAGGACAACTGTCAGCAAAATGTAGATTATTCACTTTGTGAATTCAAGGTTCTTGATTTGAATGAACTGCTTTATAAAATGTGGGAAAGAGGGCGGCAGATGAAACAATTGCAAAATCCTGATGAATTATACTGTTTGGAGAATTAAAGTTTTAATGTTAACTAGGAAAAACTGGTGAAGCTAATATAGTCTAAAGAACACTATCAAAGATTCTCTTCTAGGCAGAATGCCAAACAGTTTGAGCCAGCTTTCCACAGCTCTACCTTCAGGTTTTATTTAAATTGAAATAAAGCCTGTCATCTTAGCTTTAGCTGGCGCAATGAAATGCACAGTTTCTTGCTCAATTCCAACATTAGTCCTACAATTGCATCTAGTGATATACATTTGCAAATATATATGCTGCAGCATTTTTACACAGCTTGCCAAAAGTTGTTGTTAAAACTCATTATTCAGCTAAAAGTAAAATAAATGAATAGATGCATAAATGACTAAATAAATAAATAACACCAGTAGCTTCACAGTTGGTTTGCCAGAAGCAGCTCTGCTGGGAATGGAAACATCTGGAAATGAAATGGATGTATCATAGAAATCAGGTTGACCTAATTAGGGTCATCTGGACTGATTCCTTTACGTGACACCATTTTTTTTTTTCCTGGTATAATCAGAAATCTCATCTTCAACTCACTTCTTAATGTCTTAGGAGATAGGTGTCCAGAGATCCTTAAGTCAATCAAGTTGATTGACATTTTGGAAACATTTCTCAAACTCAACCACTTCTGCATTTTGCTTAATGATGGACCTTAAATCAAATAGTCATTGCAGTCTTCTAAATATGATTTTTCTGTGTCCACATAAATCTTCCACTTATAAATATTTTCAGCTATTCACATCAAGTACATTTACTTCTATCATATCCCTCTTATTGGATATATTGTTATATTCAATATAATAGAAATAATCTCATTGTTATATAAAACTATCCATTTCCTTGACAATTTAACTTTGATCTCAATGTGTTTTACTAATGCATTTGGAAAATAATTTAGTTTTATTTATAATTTTTAAAATAGTGTTTGAACCATACCATTTTATTCAATAAGGTAAATAGTATTTATTATCTACTCTGTCAAAACATTATACTATCTAACACAGAGAAAGCTGATATAAATGACAAGCATAGCTGGTACCGTAAGGCCCTTGAAATCTAATAGGGAATAAAAGACTATCATACTTGGAAAGCAAACTAAGATCAAATTAAGAATGAAGAGGAAATGGAATTAGTCACATTTTTAGAACAGTATCTTGGCATTATGATTTGAACCAAAACTTGAAGAACAAAAAGATTCAGAAATGGGTATAGAATGGTAGAAACTGTATTTTGTGGGGCGATATTGTTATATTCAAAGATAGCTGGATAATGAGATGTGGACTAATACTAGAATAAGTCATCTGGGGTAAAGGAAAGATTTCAAATTGAAGATCAGTAACAGAAAAACTGGTAAGAAAAGACAAGTTGCTAGATCATGGAAAGTTTACAACGTGACCGACTTGTTTATACGAAAAATTTTAAGATATGTTTCTAAACATGAATAGAACAGTGGATTGAGTATAGTAATACACTATATTCATCTTTCTAGTATACCTTCTTTTATAGCACATGTTGAAAATTAGAACTACATGTCCCAGAATCCCTCACATTTAGTTGTCAAGACACAAATTAATTCCCTTCATATAGATGCACTTGTGCTTGATTTGAGTGATGTTTTTCCCTGTCTTAGTCAGTTTGAACTGCTATAACAAAGTACTGTAGACTAGGTAGCTTACAAAAAACAGAAATTTATTTCTCACAATTCCGTATGCTGGAAGTCCAAAATCAGGTTGCCAGCATGATGGAGTTCTAGTTGGGGTCCTCTACCAGGTTCACAGACGGCCATCTTCTATCTGTGTCCTTACATAGCAGAAAGGCGAGAGGACCCTCTGACTTCTATTTCATAAAGTCACTAATTCCATTCATGGGAGCTTCACCCTCATAATCTACCTCCTCAAAGTGCCACCTCCTAACACCATCACATTGGGAATTAGAATTTCAACATATGAATTTTGGAGGGACACAAACATTCCGTCCACAGCACCTTGTCTCCTTCCTTTGGCCATTGCTGCAATGTATAGTCATGGATGCACCAATTATGGATGCTGTATCTCTGCAGCAGCACTCCAAGGTCCAGGTACTAATTTGTGCGTCTAGGAAACAATGACCACAATGGTTTGGATAGCTCTCTATTTCCTTAACTGTAGCTCTAATAGAGTCTCTTGACTTACTTCTTTTTGATTCTAGCAGAAATAGCATTCCTGATGAACAATTTCAGTGGTGTGGTTCTAAGACTTACAGGATCTGGAGGCTCAAGGTAGAACCTACTTTTGCAACCATCAGAAATTTTTATGAACCTATAATCTGATGTACCAATTAACTTTTATACCAATAAATAAAGCAATTTGAGTTTTCTTTACATACTGACTATTTGAGCAACACTAAAAAAGACTTTCATTGATATTCAATATTTATTTTCAGTGGGAACTTTGGAAAGCTATGCTTGAAATCTGCCAACACAAGACTAGAATAACTTCTGATAACATTAGTATATCGGTTTTGTATAATTTGTCTTTATTGGAGAGTTTGGCTAAATAAATTATTGATTATCCTTTCAGCTTTAATTATGTGGATTAAATAGCATGCAGTTTTAGTGTGTAGTGTTCTATTTCAATCATCAATACCATTCCACGCAGTAAAACCTTGACCTTCTAGAATTCTTAAAGAAAAAGAATTCTAGCTGAAAACATTCCTAGATAGACAAGAGCAATATTCACAATTATTTTACATATACATATAACTATAATATATATAACTATTATAACTATTATCTAATTACAGAATAGAAGAGTGAAACCTTAACATTGTTGAAAACAGGAAAAATAAGAAATAACACAAATACTTTCACAATTCCACTAAATAAATACATCTGCCACTAATTTTTAAGCATATGTATTTTTATTTGCAGTAATGGGCATTTATTGTTCATATTGCTTATAACTTACCTTTTTAAGTGAAATGAACAATGATTCATGATATATCATAAATATATAACACTAATAATCACACTTTGTTTGTTGTCTATTATGTCATTTTAAACTTATTTATAATAAATATTACTGTGATATGTCTGGGATGTTTAAATTTAAACCTTTTCATGAAAGTGTTTTTGTAACTATAACCAATATACAACTATCTGTAGACAAATAATTGAATGTGATTGAGTATTCCTTGATAACTCAGAAGTAGTCTGTAAATAATGGTTATGTGACATGCTATTAGATTGAGATGGAGAGATGGTACATGGAATAGAAATCGGTGTCTATTGGCCGGGCGCGGTGACTCACGCCTGTAATCCCAGCACTTTGGGAGGCCGAGGCGGGCGGATCACAAGGTCAGGAGATCGAGACGACGGTGAAACCCCGTCTCTACTAAAAATACAAAAAATTAGCCGGGCGCGGTTGTGGGCGCCTGTAGTCCCAGCTACTCGGGAGGCTGAGGCACGAGAATGGCGGAACCCGGGAGGCGGAGCTTGCAGTGAGCCGAGATCGCGCCACTGCACTCCAGCCTGGGCGACAGAGCGAGACTCCGTCTCAAAAAAAAAAAAAAAAAAAAAAGAAATCGGTGTCTATTGACTTCAAAGATGACCCTGTGTTTTGGTTTTTTTTTTAATGGTTTCTTGAAAGAAAATCTTTAACATTTCTTCACCATTGACCTTAGGGTTTGTTGGTTTCTTATCATCAGTCAAAGTATCTTTAGACTCTGAATACTACCACTGTTAGGGGACCTCTTCTTCTGTCTTTTTCACGCTGCATATTAGCAGGAGTAAGGAAATATCGCTGCTCTTTTTCAAAAGTGTTTATTAATATTTCATGTTGATATTCAAACTGGGAAACATACTTCAAAGTAAAATAACGGTTTTGTTTTGCTCTGTTAAAGCTGAATTAAAATATTTTGCTTGGTCTTGAGAACAAACACTTTCACAAACCTTCCCGAAGTCACCCTGTAAATAACTTATTGAAACAGACTACAAGAAAAGATTTAGCTGCATGTAAATTACAGCTTGTTTCACAAACCAATCATGGACAAATTCAGAGTTAGAGACTTTTCAATGTGAACAATAGGCCTATTGTACTTTTATTGTCTTTATTTCATTTTTAAATTTTTTATCTTAAAATAATTCTAAACTTACATAAAAGGATATAAGAAGAGTATAAAAATTGCTTTATGTCTTTCACTGGATTCTCCAGTTGCTAACATTTTACCACATTTGCCTTATCATTCTATTTCCATATGTATTTATGTTAATTATTTTTTTCTTTACCATTTGTGAGAACAATGATTATTTTTCCTAAATACTATAGCATGCAGTTTCTTAAAACAAGGAATTACTATACATAACCATAATACAACCATGAAAATCAGAAAATTAAATTGATAGCATACTACCATCTAATACATAGGTTTCATTCAAATGTATTCAATCATCTCATTTATATTCTTTAAAATTCCAAAAGCAACAGATTATGAAATACAATTTTCAACATTTATTTAGAAGTTTCAGTTGTGTCAGATTTGATAGCAAATATGCCCTAAGTTTGTTCTTGTGTCCTTTTGACATCTGGCATTATGCCTCTCATGTTCTTTGGTCATGTTCTTTCTTCTGGCACAAAAAATGTTTCAGGCTTAGCTTTTAATTTATTTGACCCAGCTCTGGAAGCAGCCATTTCTCCAAGAAGCTCTGGTTTCTTTTATTGGAGGACTGAATTTGAAAACCAAGATACAGATGCCCACATGATCAACACTTATTTACTGAACACCTACCATATATAGGATGGTCAGCTACGTGTTTCAGGGAGTGCATAGAACTAACTGTATTGATATGCTTTTTTAAATTAGTATAATTTAACCTTATCTTATTAGAGGACTTCTTTATCATCTGTCCTGTCATCATTGGTTATCTTCTGACCTTTCTTATTGTGTCTGTTTTCACACTCCTTGTAACCTCCTAGTTCTATGATGTCAACCTGACTTGACCAACATTATAATCATGGTGTAGCACTTCCCAGAATATCTGCAAGTGTCATGATATAGGACAGGTTAATGCTATCCACCTGTATGCACTCCTGAATTAGTTCGTGGAGGCAGGTTTGATTAACAACATTTATGCATGTGTGTATATACTCACACCACATGCACTAAGAAAAAATTAAATGATGGCAAAACAGAAGCCCACCTATTCCAACTTTGCCTGCGAAACTCTTGTCTGCTCCTAATAGATATGTCCATTATTACATTCTTAATAAATTTTGGATAATATTATATAGAGTTTTTTTTCTTCCCCAATCACACCTAGGAAGGATAAACCCCTAAACTATGATGAGAGAGCTATGCTATTTTCTCTCTCCCAGATTCTATTCTTACTTCCTCATCTTTCTGACTATTCCCACCAGTTTAAATACCATTGTCTATCTTCCATACCTCAGAGCAGCATATTCCTTTAATTTGAGCAAAAGGTAAGCATAGGTAGTTTGGCAATTTGGAGCCCAATGAATGGAATCTATAAAGCAACACTCCCGCTGTGAAACCACAAACACGTGCACTTTACTACAATTTATCTCCCATTTGTATGTTTTCTATATGTCTCTGTCATCCTACTTCTCACAATTTATAGCAACTATTTATTTACATATTTATTCACGGGCTTATTTACAGTAGTAGTAATAAAGCCAGTCGGGTAGGGATCAGGGAATTGCTTTGTATGTGTTCAAAATGGAAGTTTTTCTTGCTTTACTTTTGTGTTAATTTTTGCCCATGGTACATATGGACTTCATCTTTTATAACTTCAAGCCCAGATCATGACACACTGCCTAGCAGAGTGCCTAGTAAGGTCTCAATAAATACAAAAATATTTAGTGACTTAATGAATAGGTCTGAATTAATGTATTACAGTATTATTAACTGCCTTAGTAAAACAATTATTGTCTTACAAATATAAAACAGTGTTATTAACTACCTTGGTAAAACATTGTTAACATTCTTAAGCATGCTAACCATGTTAACATGCTTAAATATGTTAAGCACACAGCTTAACATGCGGAAATAAGTCAGAGCAAGAACATGCTCCCTAAGGCTCTCTGCTATTAAAAGGGGAAAGAACCAGGTTTGAACCTGATTTCTGTTCAAATGTAAAACTTCTTCTAAAAAGTATTGATGGCTTTAATGAGTGTGTTTTTAGAAAAAAAGAAAATCTCTAGCCCTGTAGACTGGTAGTATGTAGTTAGGTTTTCGTTTTACCAGGTTTGTATTTTTGATGCCTTACTTATTCTCCTCTGTATTATAAGTGATTTAGGATAAATCTTAAAGGACCGCCATTCCATTGGTGAGACATGGGGAACAGGAAACAAAATTAGATCTAATTTTTTTTTCTAAAACTAGACATAGAAGACACTGTCTGATTATTTCAAGCCCCAGAGCAATACATTTATAAATTCATTAAAGATATTAAGACATATTTTTTCTCTGGGACCAATTACCTGGTTAATGGAATTTTGCATTTTAACAAGGAGCTATAATTGCAATAATTTTTTGCATCAAATTTAGGACATTTTTACTTTCTTTGTATAGTATTGGTTCTATTTTTCCTATACACAGATTTTCCACTGTTAAAAATGCTATCTTAATGCTGATACTGATCCATAATATTTAAAATCATTATACATATCCTCAAGATATGTGTGAAAGAATAGAATAAGTCATCTCCCTATTCCTTTTCTAACCTATGCAATTGAATATATGTAAATTTTCATTTTCTCACACAGACCTAACCTACCTTATTTTAAATTCATTGTAGGAACTTGACTTGCAAGGAAAAAAAAATTATAGAATATTTTAACATCCTATTGCTGTGGAGATTTATGCAAATTCCTTATGGTAATGTAGACACAACTTTGCCTTCATCAATAATGATGCATATTTTCATGTGAAATATGTGAAATATAGGCTGCACCCCACCATCAATATATGAGACCTCTCCACTGTACTTATTTTGTAAAAAGCATTGGTGACATTTCATTGAAAAATACCCTGATGCTAATTTAATATTTCAAATGACTTAAGGACTTTTAAACACTGGATTCCGATGTGGAAATGAAATCCTTTTATTTTCTCTGTGAAGGTGAGGGAGGGAAGGGAGATGGCTTGGAAGGGTTGGAAATCAAAGAAGGTTTTAATAAACATACAAGCTATTAAGAATCTTATTCAAATTAAGGAGTCAACAATGGCAGGTATAACAAGGTTTCAAAAGTCCTATATTTAAAATACACAGTAGTACTAGTATGCTTTGACTATTCCTTTTCCACTCTAAATTAAAGTTATGATTTTGAACACTAAGGAATGTTAGTGAATGAAATAATCAACTGCAAAATGGGAAATCACTTGTTCTGCAAATCTTTCCTCAAGTGATTTTTGGAATAGAATGTATGCAATAGAATTTTTCCTTTTCTCCAACTGGGGAAAGAAAAGAAAATATAAGTTTTGAAAATTATCATATTAAAACACATATGGCATAAGGCCTCTTTCTACTTACCAAAAATATTTTTGACAGAAAAAGAAAAGGGCTGGAATCTGGGAGGGCAAGTCGACATGTAATTTTTAAGTTATATTACATTGATTGATTTCATAAAAGAAACAAGCTATTTAAAAATTATATTCCATTTAGTTATCTCCTTGCAGTCTTCAACAGATGGCATCCAGCAAAAGAGGCATGCTATCAATCATTCTATGTCTTGCCCAGCACTTTTTCTGTCCCACTTTTCTTCTGCCTTTCAGCGCCATTTGCCACTGTGGCAGCTCTACATATCTGTTTGCTGAAACAGTCAGATGCAATAGCTTGGCTTCAAAAGTTGCTTGGCCTCAGTTTCAGTCTCTCTCTTGAGAATAGCTAGGCACAACGCATTGTGTCCACATGTTCATGTCAATACAATATCATTTGTAAGGGAGGTGAGCAAGGAGGGCTTTGGTCCTGAACAATCGCTCCAGGGTGTGCAAGAGTCTGTTAGTCTTTATTGTTTCTAAAAAGTTGGATTTTGTGGTGCAACTTAATTTGGTGGCTTGGATCCACAAACTCTTGCATTCAGAAGCATCGCCAAGGTTTTGACAATTCCTACCAATTAAATTCAAATGTGTCACAAAGTGACCCATCTGACAGTATCTTGTCAGTCAGTTAACAACAAGTTACTCCTATTGCATGAATTAGAGACACGATCAACTCCCAAAAGGGTTCTTCTAAAGGGCAATAGCAGTAGCATATTACAAGAGTATAATATTTGCATTTAAAGGAGAGAGGAATTAACTTTCACTAAGTTGATAAATGCCTACACTCTTTTGAGCACTAACAGGTGTTAGTTTGCACTTAGAAATCCATTCTAAGTGAACAGATGCTACGTAGAAATGTTAGTGCCACAGTTGAAAAGCATAATGACCATAGAATTCTAATCATCTTTTCGTTGGAGTAGAGGGATCAACCCTATTTAAATGTGAATAAAGACACATTAGAGACAGGACCATTTGCAGGAGTAACAAAACTCTTTACATAACCTTTTCCTTCTACAGATGATGAATTTCATTCTACTATAACCTGTTTGTTTAGACAGAGTTTTCCTTTTATTCTGTAGGGAAGAAAACGGACCGATACTATCTTTTTCTCAACCATTGCAAGAGTCGTGGCTGAGACCCCTATGACAAAGCACAGATTAACAAGAGAAAAGCATACACATTTGTTTAATAAATTTGATGTGACATGGGAGCTTTCAGAAATGAAGACTAAACAAGACAATGAAATCCGTATATTTTTACCAGCAGTCATGCAGAGTATGATTGGAGGACAAAAGCGTATAATCTAATGGTAGTAAACTGGGGGAAATATAGCAAGGCCTGTATGCTCAGGATCCTCTTGGTGTTCCTGTGTGACAGTCCTACCCTCTAGGTACGAGTCAGGACATCTCTCACATGAGGGTCTTCGGGGAAGAAGAGAGCAAGAAGGTCAGAGAGTGACCATCCTACATTTTATGATTTGCTTCAGGAAAGAAAGGTGAAAGGAAGGTGAAAGTGTCCATCCTCCTTCTGCTGTTTCCTCAGTTTTCAAGGTGCCATATTTTGGGGAGCATTTCCTCTAACCTCATCAATTCTATCAGGGATTGTTAATACGATCCACTCAATTCTTACCACATACTGCCTTACAATGTCACTTTTATTTGATGAAGGTCCATCTACATAACTCATGAGCCCAGTGCAAAATAAAAATGCAGATTTTCTTGTTTCAGATTATTAGGATTTTCCAGAAAGTGACAGCAGAGCTTTAAACTGGTCACAGGGCCCTGTACATGTACATCGTATATTTCTCACTCCAGTTTAAAATCGTTGAAGACTGATGCTTTTCTCTTCCTTCAGTTATTTTGATCAGCATGCTGAAATATGCTTCAAAATCAAAATGTATAAAAGGAAATAAGTGAAAATTGAGCCACCTTCCTGCCCGAAACCTTTATTCATGTTGCCCGGGGTGTATCACGGCTGATAGAGTATTATGTGAGATGTGCTGTATGAGTTTTTACATTTACTTAGTAGAAATTCAATAAATATTAGTTGATTGCTACATTAGAGTGGATATAGCACAATGGAAATAAGTAATAGGGTGAGACATTGCTTGATAGTTAAGCTGAGGAGGAGACCTAAATATGCACTTTCATTTAATAAGTGAGCACAGAATATCAATAGTTATCTCTTAACATTAATTGTGTTCATTTATAAAGCTTATTGAAAATTAACTTTAAGAGATACTAATTATACTGTACCCATACAGAATTCACTGTTGGCTTCATAATGGGACTCACTTGACAAAAATCAGCTACATTGAGAGCATCTTTAAATCCTTATAAGAATGAACCTGATTAATTTACATTGAACTGTTTGACTTAGATTAGGTTAAAATAAAACACTGTAGACCAAAAATAAAATCCTAAGCCCTTGAACCAAATTAATGGACCCCCTTTTGGATAAGAGGACCTTAGAGAAACCTGAAAAATGAAATTCCCATCCGTGACAAGAAGGGAGGACAGATATACCTCATAATATCCCCTCCCTTTTGTAGTTTAGGTACAACTGACCAACATTAACATTAACATGGAGATCATAAGATCAATGTAGAAAGAAGATGCCAAATTCCAACCTGACTCTGGTATAATATATCACATGACAGACAGACAACCCTGAAGGAAATAAAAATATTTTACCCCAAAATATATTTATTTGACATATTTTGAAATGGCCGATATTTGAGAGGGAAATTTTCATCTGAAGAGAGTCTCCATTAATTCGGCCAGATCTTTCCAGAATCTGGGAGAGATTCACTGTCTGACACCTTTAGGGTTTGAAAAAAAAGGCCTATTACTGTGGTTCACACCTGTGATCCCAGCACTTTGGGAATTGAAGCAAGAGGATTTGCTTGAGGCCAGGAGTTGGCTACCAGCTTGAACACAGCAAAACACCATCTCTACCAAAAAAAAATTAGCCAGGTGTGGCTGGTGTGTGCCCATAGTCCTAGCTACTCGAGAAGCTGAGGCAGAAGGATTTCTTGAGCCCAAGAGTTCAAGGTTTCAGTGAGTTGTGATTGTGCCACTGCACATTAGTCTGACCGAGTGAGACCCTGTCGCACAAAATAATAATAATAAATAAGGTCTGAAAAGACACATTTACCATCTGTTCTCTCTGAAGACTGCTACGTATGAGGCCTCATCTACAAAACAATAACATTGATCTACACAACTCCCCTTATATTAACTCAAACATTTATTTCTACTGACATCAAAGCTTTATACAAAACTTAACTCTTTCAACCAGTTGCCAATCAGAAAATCTTTGAACCACCTATGACTTGTAAACCCTCCTTCACTTCTGAAATCACTGTTGCAGAAATTATCACCATGAGAAAATTATAACTGAAAGAGATCTGATCTAACCAACTCCATCTTGCTTCTAACCCCCAAACTGTCCTTCTTCATTCCTGAGTGTATGCCAAACAAATTTTGTGAGGAGCTTAGTTGACAGTATAACTTTGAAACAAAAATGATAATAGCCCTTTCCGAAAACAAACTCTCTTCTTGCCTGTGGACCAGTCTGCCTTTGTAGAACGTACAGATTAGCCCTAAGATTAGAAATTATGGTATAGGAGTCATGCCGCCAGAGGCTGCAAGATTTCAAACCTCCCCAAATTGCTCCTGGGATAACATCACTGTTGTAAAACCTAAGATTGGTGCTCAAGATATTTTGCAGACCTGTGTTCCCATACACCAGCTAGTGCAACCTAGACCGGTAATCTGGCTCAACCAGTTCTACCATCCCACCCAGGAGCAGAATACAGCAAGAAAAAGCCACTTGACCTCCTATGATTTTATCTCTGACCCCACCAGTCAGCACTCCCAACTTCCTCACTACCTACTCACCAAATTATCCTTAAAAATCCCAGTCTCTGAATTTCCAGGGAGACTGATTTGAGGAATAAGAAAACTTGGGTCTCCTGTACAGGCAGCTCTGCGTGAATTAAACTCTTTATCTATTGCAATTCCCCTGTCTTAATAAATTGGCTCTGTTTGGGCAGCGGGCAAGAAGAACCCATTTGGTGGTTACACGTCAAGACATCCGCCTCTTTAGGTTGAACCAATGTACAGTTTTCTTGCATTGACTTATGATCTTACTTATAATTCCTGTATCCCTAAAACATATAAAACCAACCTGTAACTAACCTGACTGCCTCGGGCACACATTCTCAGGCCCTCTTGAACTAGACCATGGCCACTCATATTGGCTCAGAATAAACCTCTCTAAATATTTCACATAGTTTGGCTTTTTCTTCAGCAACACACTTGAAAAGTCCAACTATGAAACAGAAAATTTAATTACATTATCATGCCATCCCTATGCATTAGAATTTGTCATCACAACTTTATAGGAAAAAAAAGGAAAGCCTAAAAAAATGGAAGGAATCAGCTTAAAGTCATTTAAACAAGGAAATGGTTCCAAGTTTGAACGAATGTAGTTCTTATATGACCCCTTGAGTTTCCACATTGTAGAAAACTGTTAATAATAGTTTGTCCATACTTATATTCATTACAATTAGTGAGCTATTATAAGTTCCTAAGGCAAATCAATAATTTTACTGCTAAGATGTTTTTTATTTGGAAAAACTCCATCAGAAATCATCAACATTAGTAAGTTTGTGAAAGGAGAAAATCAACACAACTTATCTGTAACCCTCAAAAACAAAAACAGAAGGAAATAAAAATAAATACCCAAAGACCTGTGTTTGAGCATTATTTATTTATTTATATGCTGGATTTGTATCATGCCTTCTTTCTGAAGAGCTGATTTAAAATCTTACATGTGTTACACTATGAAAGAGAAATTTATAAAATCAGCCTGGGTTTGAAGGTAGATCACCTCCAAAATATGTTCAAGGCATTGGTGGATATGAAAGAGTTTGGCTGCCACCTTCAATGGTTAATTAACATTTACTGAGCAGTTAACACATTTACACCTGCTTTTCTCTCATTTTTCCCCCTTCCTGTTAAAAAAATGAAGCTTTTAGTGGTGATGATGTGTTGTCCGGATGGATATGGCTAAAAGAAAAAGTAATCTGCAGTCTTTTCCAACCAGAGCACATGCAATGACTACCCATAATTTCAAGCCCTGGGGGAATACAAATGATCTTTTGCATCATTTCTGAAGTGTGAAATGAGAGATGTATCTCTGGCAGTGTTTGGATTTCTAACCACATGAAGAATTAAAAGTGTTTTTATTCTAATGTTTAATGAGAAGATGGCATGATTTCAAAATACTCATGTCTGGAGAAAGGACCGAAAAAATGCATTTTTTTCTTAAGGTTCTTATTCAAAATAGGCCATTTATTTATTTACTTACTTATTTATTTCTATTTTTTAATGTCTACCATATGTAAAACAGGATAAACACAAATATATTTAAGGCATGCTCCTAGGCATTTAAAGAAAGTAAGGCAAAGATGAATGGATATGATTACAGGGAATGCACTTCACAGCAAGATGATATTTGAAGCAGCAGAAATGGACCCGTATAATGGGCTGGGTGTGGAATTAGGCAGTCTCAATGCCTACACTGGAACCTCGGTGTGAGGTTTTCTGGGGAAAAGATAATCTTATGAAAAACTAGCAAAACACATTTTGACAAGCCATCCTTGAGATGTGTTATGCTGGCAAATAGCAACTTAAACATAAAGGGAAACAGGCAAGAAGATGTGAATATACCACACTGGATGAGATCAATTCTAAAAGTGCAAAAGGTTCACCACCTGATATGAGGGCCATAGCCATTGGCCCTCTAAAGATTCACTGAAAAATCCGTCACAAGGCAGACTGATTAAAAGGAGAGAAAGCATATAAATTTCTTTGACATGTACACATGAGAGTCTTCAGAGTGAACACCCAATTTCCCAAAGAGTTACAGAAACTTTTATACCATTTTCAAGTTATAGAAAGAATGAGGGTTTGGATTCTTGTGAAACAGGTTATGGGAGGGAGAAAGAAAGAGGCTTAGCTAGCAAAGGTGGCCTTGTTATGTAGATGAGGCCTTTTTTGGGAGAATAGATGGTAAAGGGTGTGTTTTTTGTTTTGTTGTTTGTTTGTTTGTTTGTTTGTTTTTACTTTTAAAGATATCAGACTCTCAGTCTCTACTGGATCCTGGAAAGGCATAAGAAGTGGAGGCATGGCTACATTAATGGAGATTCTCTACAGGTGCAAATTTTCCCCACAAAAGGCAGCTTTGCAAAGGCACTTGGGTTTGTTGGCTCAGTGATGGTCTCTTCAAATAAATGTCAAATAAATTTATTTTGGGGTAAAATATTTTTATTTCCTTCACTGACATGCTTCTGGATAAGTTGCTCGTTTATAATTAAATATATTTTCTCCTTAAGAATCACTCTAAGATGGACTCTAAGCCATTTGATACTCCACCTATCCAGTACTGTTTATTTTTATGTGATACAGTACTTCAAACTCTAAAACTTATTTTTCTCTGACACTGACATTTTTAGTGACTAATTTACTTGGGGAAAATCTTCGGTCATCTATTCTCTATTTCTGTCATTCTCAGTGAACTCATTTGCTATAGGAAACATTGTTTCAGTACAGAGGTAAATAAACTATGATAGAGCTCATTATGTTTATAACCTTTTATTGCTGCAAACAGTAGAACATAAGGTTGCTGATGAAAAAGGGAAGATGCTTCTCTTTGTAAAAACGTTTGTGGAAGTCCTTTATACACCAAATTAGGAAAGACAATGTATAGTATATATATGACAAAACAGTGTTCCTAAAAGAAAAACTAATTTTTGTCTCTTCCTGCCTCAAAAATCTTCTGTTGTACTAACATTTACAAAATAAAACTTGATCTCGTAACATTAGCAATCAGCATTTCTTTTTTTTTTTTTTTGAGTCTGAGTTTTGCTCTGTCACCCAGGCTGGAGAGCAGTGGTGCAATCTCAGCTCACTGAAAGCTCCGCCTCCTGGGTTCACGCCATTCTCCTGCCTCAGCCTTCTGAGTAGCTGGGACTACAGGCACCCACCATCACGCCCAGCTAATTTTTTGTATTTTTAGTAGAGACGGGGTTTCACCATGTTAGTCAGGATGGTCTCGATCTCCTGACCTCGTGATCCACCTGCCTTGGCCTCTCAAAGTGCCGGTATTACAAGCGTGAGCCACCGCACCTGGCCAACAATCAGCATTTCTTACAATTTAATCCAAATTTAATTAATGTTATGTTTTAAATTTGTTTGTTTGTTTGCATTTTACACTCCAAGTAAAGTAACCTTTTTTGTGGATACCTACTTATGTGTGGAATATGCTTATTTTCATATATTTAAATTCAACCTGAGGTTTCACACCCAGATCAAATTTCAGCTCTTTCCATTTCTGTTTATTTCGACCTTAAATAATTTTGCTTTCTTTGAACATGCATTGTACATTATCTGAACTTCTTTATGGCATTTGTCACTTTCAACCCTGTATAATAGTTCTCTGCATAACATGAAAAACACATCCTTTATATGCCTTTTTTTTATGTTCTCTTCAAGATAATAAGTTCACTGAGGCTCATGTCTATATTTGTCACTTTATCTGACATAGGAGGAAGCCATTTGCTTAGCACTTAGAAGGTACATTGTAGATATTTTTTAAGTAAATGAATGAATGAAGATTAAGATTATAAATGATGAAATCGGCAGGTAGCTTTACAATGATTTTCCCAAAGTCACAGAGAAAATCTGAAGAAGTAAAAGTAGAAATTTCAGTTCAGTAAATGCGATGAATTAAAAACATTATTGGGAGTAAATATTCATTCACTAAATATTCCAGATGAATTTTTGACCTAGTGTCAACCAATCATCATTTTAGGGGATAATACAATCCTCTCCTCAACCTCAGCCTCACCTTAATTTTATCATAAGATATCTTCATTTCCCTAAGGATTGCACAGTACATGGGATTATCTGAACACAGAAATGTATAACTTGAGCATTTTAGAAATTAACAGCTCACATATGAAGGTTTAAAAAACTCTTGATGAACAATTTTGAAGTTGGATTTATTTTTCATTTTGGTGTAAGTTAACCTCTTCTGAAAATATCACAATTTCATGAGAAATACTAAGCTATTCATATTTCATTTCATCTAACCACAGAGTTAGCCTCTTCTGGAAATCTCACAATTTCTTGAGAAATATTAAGCTATTAGTATTTCATTTTATCTAACCACATAATCCTTGACATGTGGTGAAAATGCTTACTTTTTAAGCTGTCTTGCCTTGTTTTGTTACAGGCCACAGGCTCGTAGGCTCCTCTTGTAATGGAAATTAACACAGGGCCAGGCAGATTTAAGCAGATTTCCCAGGCAAGGTTTTTATTTCAGTTCTTGTGCTTGAGTGCAAGGGAGACAGTGGAGGTGCAAGGATTCTCTGGCTGGCTCCTTGAAAAGAGTCAATAATGGGGTCTTTTTTAGGCAAAGTGCAGGAATTGACATCAAGGGTAAGCTATAAAGGCTGGACTGGGTAAAACATGTGATGGGTGGTGGATGCAGGTCAGCATGTCTGGTTGCAATTGTTATCTTGAGTAACAGGCCACCTAGTGGACTGGCCATTGGTAACAAGGCTGTAAATCAATCGTTCAGCATTTCATCCCAAGTTGGGACACTGTAAACTTGGTTCATTATTTGGATCTCCTAAGGCCAGTTTCTGTAAGTCTTTAAGTAAAAGGTATAGTTAAACCCTATGAGAGCACAGAAAAAATTCTTCATACGACTAAACTTTGGAGTTAGCAGGTATAACATTAGTAAGGTAGTGGTGTGGATTTTGTGATCAGTGGGACAAGTAAAGAAAAAAATATGTGAGGGAGGAATCACATCCCATTGCTATCTTATCTCAATTTCAGTTACATATTTCACAAAGAAAATATTTCCTTTTTTTAATAAGAGGCAGGGATGATGGTTGTTACTCATAATCATAGCATTGTAGTGTGTGATGCTGATCACCATCTGATCCTCCCTATACTACTGCAGCTGGTGTGCTCTTGAAAGTGCCATCTCCTGGCTGGAGGCCAACCAACACAAAACCAACACACGTAACAAAAATACAACCAAGGGCTCTTACAGAGTCCACTTCACTTCCCTGCTACCTCCACTGGAGCAGGTTCTGGTATACACATTGAGAGCCTTTATTATCCAACTTATTGGACAATGCCCTAAATTACCCTCTCTGCTCTTGTTTATATCCAGTCTAGTGTTTTATTATCTTAACTTAGAAGTAACAAACAATCCACCATAAGGAAAAATTGTCCTGCTTTTAAGCAAACATTGAATAGCACCAGGGAACAGGCAGAAGCTTATTTCATGTTATTTCATTTACTACTAGTGACCAATGTCTATTTTCCAGGTTTTTTCTCACAAACTCTGACATCTCTCTATTTACCATATATTTTTGTTTTGTTTTGTTTCATACCTTTAAAATCCAGATGAGATACTGAAAAACATGTCAGTCTGTATTCACAGTTTAAAAATTAGGAAACTCAGGCTCAGAGGTGACTTATTAAAATCCTACATTTACAAAATCCTCTGGCTTCTTTTGGAGTTGGTCAGTTTATTAGAAGGAAAGTTGATGGGAGGATCTATTATATAGGTAGGAGCAAAGATGTCAAGATTGACAGAGTGAGGTACATTACTGAATTGAGAAATAAGGGAACAATTTGGATCGTAAGTGAAAAGAAAAACAAAACCCAGAAAAAAAATATGAGCCCCGCAAGAGGACTAACTTGCAGCTCCCACTCAGGTGGACAGAGCAGCATGGGGAGACCCACATCATTAACTTTTGCTCCAAGAACTACCACAAAAACATACCAGGAAAGCCAAGAGAATCCACAGACCCTTTAAAGGAGGTGGATTGCTGTTCCCAGCTCTGTGAGGCAGCCGAGGAACTGTGAGCCGGCTTGCTTACTCAGTTTGTACGCTTGTAGCCTGGGGTAAGCTCTCAGTCCTGCTCACTGGCTGCCTGGAAATAAACTCAGTACAGCTGGGGGGGTCAGTGCATGCTGAGAGTGAGACCCATCTTTCAGGCTGTAGGCTGCATGGGAGCTGGTGACGCCTGTGACTGTCCACTTTCCCCCACTTCCCTGGCAACCTGTGTGATTCAGATGAGGCAGCCATAATCCCCTGGGAACATAACTCTATTGGCCTGGGAACCACCACATGCCCATCCTCCACAGCAGACACAGGAAGCCCCACCCAAGAAGAGCCCCACCCAAGAGACACACCCAGCTCTGCCCTCACCTGATGGTCTGTCTCTACCTGCCCTGGTAGCCAAAGACAAAGGACATAATTCTTGGGAGCTCTATGACCCTGCCCACCACCTGATCCTTCCTATACTACTGCAGCTGATGTGCTTTTGAAAGCGCCATCTCCTGGCTGGCGGCCAACCAACACAAAACCAGCACACTTAACAAAAATACAACCAAGGGCTCTTACAGAGTCCACTTCACTTCCCTGCTACCTCCACTGGAGCAGGTTCTGGTATCATGCTGAGAGATCTGAAGACAGGTCACATCACAGGACTCTTGGCAGACAGTACCTAGAACTACCTTGGAGCCTGGTAGCTCTGCTGGATGACTAGATTCAAAAGAGAAAGAACAATCACTGCAGTTTGGCTCTCAGGAAGCCCAATACCTAGGGGAAATGGAAGAACACCACAACAAGGGAGCACCCTGTTGGACAAAAGCATCTAAACATCAGCCCTTGAGTTCCAGTTCTTCCCTTTGACATAGTCTACACAAATAAGAGGAAACTAGGAAAACAATTCTGGTAATGTGACCAAACAAGGTTCTTTAACACACCCAAAAGATCACACTAACTCATCAGCAATGGATACAAACCAAAATAAAATCTCTGAATTGTCAGAAATATAATTTAGAAGGTCAGCTTTTAAGCCAATCAAGAAGGCACCAGAGAAAGGTGAAGTCCAACTTAAAGAAATCAAAAAAGTGATACAGGATACGAATGGGAAAATCTCCAGGGAAATAGACAGCATAAATAAAAAACAAACACCACTTCTGGAAAACAAGGCCAAACTTACAGAAATGCAAAATGCACTGGAAAGTCTCAGCAATGGAATCAAACAAGTAGGAGAAAAAACTTCAGAGCTCAAAGACAAGGCTGTCAAATTAATCCAATCTGACAAACATGAAGAAAAAAGAATTTAAAAAATGAACAAAGACTCCAAGAAGTTTGGGACTATGTTAAATGACCAAACTTTAGAATAATTGGTGTTTCTGAGAAAGAAGAGAAATCTAAAAGTTTGGAAAACATATTTGAAGGAATAATCCAGACAAACTTCTCCAGCGTTCCCAGAGATCTAGACATCCAAATACAAGAAGCTCAAAGGGCACCTGGGAAATTCATCACAAAAAGATCATCGCCTAGGCACATAGTCATTAGATTATCTAAAGTCAGGATGAAGGAAAGAATCTCAAGAGCTCTGAGACAAAAGCACCAGGTAACCCCTATAAAGAAAGGTAAACCTATAAGATAAACAGCAGATTTCTCAACAGAAAATCTTACAAGCTAGAAGGAATTGGGGTCCTATCTTTAGCACCCTTAAACAAAACAATTCTCAGGAAATAATTTTGTATCATGAAACACAAGAAAGTATAAAACTCACTGGTAAATCAAACACACAAATGAGAAAGATAAAGGACCCAAACGTTACTTTTAGTACTAGGGTACATGTGCACAACGTGCAGGTTTGATACATAGGTATACATGTGCCATGTTGGTTTGCTGCACCCATCAACTCATTTGCATTAGGTATTTCTCCTGATGCTATCCCTCCACCAACCCCCCACCCCTGACAGGCCCCGGTGTGTGATGTTCCCCACCCTGTGACCTCACATCTGCCCTGTGTTCAAGTGTTCTCATTGTTCAATTCCCACCTATGAGTGAGAACATGTGGTGTTTGGAATATAATGTTTTGTTAAAGTCTATTAGGTCTCTCTGGTCTAAAATTCAGTTTAAATCCACTGTATTTTAGAAAATCTGTCTTACGTTGACAGTGAGGTATTTAAATCTCCCACTGTTAGTGTATTGCAGTCAATCTGAATCTTTAGATCTAGTAACATTTTTTTTAATGAATCTCTGTATTCTAGTGTTAGGTACATTTATATTTAAAGTGGTTATTTCCTCTTTCTGAATTGATTCCTTTATCAATGTATTGTGACCTTCTTTGTCTTTCTTTTAATATCATTTTTGACTTAAAGTTTGTTTTATCTCATAAAAGTATAGCTCTCCTCACTTTTGGTTTCTGTTTTCATAAAATATCATTTTTCATCCCTTTCCTTAAATCTGTATGTGTCTTACAGGTTAAAGTGTGTTAGTTGTAGGCAACATAGTTAGATCATGTTTTTTTATTCATTCTACCAGTTTATATTTTTTAATTCATTTGCATTCAAGGTTAATATTAATATGTTAGAATTTTTCTATCCTATTGTTGTTTTCTGATTGTTTTGTACATTCCTTTTTACTTTCTTTCATTCTTATTGATTATCATTTTGGTATGGTGGTTTCCTGTAGTGGTAACATTTGGGTCCTTTATCTTTCTTATTTGTGTGTTTGGTTTACCAGTGAGTTTTATACTTTCTTCTGTTTTCATGATGATAAATGTCATCCTTTCATTTCCAGGTTTAGGATGCCCTTCAGCATTTCTTTTATAACCAGTCTAGTGGTGATCAATTTCCATTTGCTTGTCTGGGAAAGACTATTTCTCCTTCATTTATCAAGGATAATTTTCATTGATATAATATAATTGGGTGGCAATTTTTTTCAGCACTTTGGAGATGTCATCCCATTCTCTCCTGGCTTGTAAAGTGTCTGCTGAGAAATGCAGTGTTATTCTGATGAGAGTTCCTTTATAGGCGTTATAGGTGACTAGATGTCTTTCTCTTGCTGGTGTTAGAATCTTCTCTGTCTTTTGACTTAAAACAATTTGACTATAATGTACCATTTGCTATAATTTGTATTGTATCTGTTTGGGAATTTTGAGCCTCCTATATGTGGATGTCTAAGTCTCTTGCTAGACTTGGAAAGTTTTCATTTATTATTTTATTAAATAGATTTCCTAACCCTTTCATTCTCTCCCCAAAGTCCCCAGGATACCTATAATTCATATGTTCAGTCACTTTATGTTTTTCAAAATGTCATAAAGGCTTTATTCATTCTTTTTTCTTTATTTTTGTCTGATTGGATTATTTCAAAAGACTTGTCTTCAAGTTCTGAGAGTGCTTCTTCTGCTTGATCTAGTCTATTATTGAAGCTATTGAATGTATTTTGTATTTAATTCAATGAATTCTTTAGTTCCAGAATTTCTCTTTGGTCATTTAAAAAATGTCTGTCTCTTTGGTGAATTTCTCATTCATATTCTGAATGTTTTTCTGTATGGTTTCTTAGAATTCTCTTGTATCTCACTGACCTTCTTTAAAATCAGTATTTTGAATTATTTATCCAGAATTTTATAATTTTTTTTAAATTGGGATTTGTTGTAGAATTACTGCGTTTCTTTGGAGATGTCATATTTCCTTGCTTTTTCTTGTTTCCTGTGTCCTTATATTAATATTTATACATTTGGTGCAATAGTTGTTGATTCTTCCAATTTTTTTATTTTGCTTTTATAGGGAGGGACTTTTTCCTGATAATTATATATGTTGTTTGGGTAAGACATTTTGGTTTTGATATTGTGTGCATGCAGTAGTGTTGTCTTTGTATGATTTCTTTCATAAATAGCATCAATGGTATCTGTGATCTCCTCAGTGGCTCAAAGTGCAGTTATTGAAGATGTGGTAAACTTTTGCTGGGGGCTAGGATGCCAGGTGGACCAGTGAGGGACCCAGCAGTGGCAGCAGTGGGTCGATCATGCCTGCACCTAAGCCCCAGAGCAGTGTCTGCTGGCTCCGGTGTTAGCAGGACCAGGAGGGCTTATTCTTGTTCTCCAGGCTACTTGCTTGGGTGCCAGCCATGGGCCAGGTATATGGTGAGGTGCTTGAGCTCTGGGGAAGTGGGTGTGATGTGGGCAATGGCAGTAGCAGTGATAAGGAAACCCACTGGAATCCAAGTGGTCCATGCTGGTATTGACAGTGGCTATGAAGGATTAGATGAACCAGGTCCCTGGCATGCAGGTGGCTCACGCAGGTGGGTGACAGCTGTAGTGATAGCAGCAGATTGGGTTGTTCTGACCTCAGACCCTGGGAGGACATTTCAGGTGCCAAAAGTGCTGGACTGTGCTGGGTGATACCTTGGGTGTTGTGCTTGAGTACTGGGGGGATGGGAACAGTCCAGCAAACTTGTTTTTAGGTCCCCTGGTAGTGTGTTCAGGCACAGACCATAATAGGCAGGATGGGCTGTGACGTGGTTTGCCTCTGTGTCCCTGCCCAAATATCAAGTCAGATTGTAGTCCCCAGTGTTGGTGGAGGGGCCTGGTGGAAAGTCACTGAATCATGGGGGCAGACTTCCTCCTTGCTGTTCTCATGATAGTGAGTTCTCACAAGATCTGGTTGTTGAAAAGCGTGCAGCACTTTCCCCTTCAATCTCTTCTTCTTTCTCTGCTCTGTGAAGATACACCTCTTTCCTCTTTACTTTCCAACGTGATTGTAAGTTTCCTGAGGCCTCCCAAACCATGCTTCCTGTACAGCCTGTGGAACTGTGAGTCAATTGAACCTCTTTTCTTTATAAACTACTCAGTCTCAGGTAGTTCCTATAGCAATGCAAGAATGGACTAATACAAGGTGATTTCCAGGTCACTGGCAGAATGCTCCAATGGGGGCAGCAGTGGTTCTTCTGTGGGCCTGCTGCCAGGGAGGATGGTGCCACTCTCAGTGCGAGCTGCATAGGCAAGTAGCTGTGGGTCACACGGTTTGCTCATGCCATAGTCCCACAGAAGCTTGCCGCAATTGTGGTGATATTTGTCCCTGGGGCATGTAAAAGTGCCCAGTCTACGCTCTTCTTCCAGGAACAGCAGTAATGGCATCAGCCCTAGGGCAGGACATAGTTATTTGGAGGCTGGCCTCTCAGTATGGTGCTGGTCACTGGCCTGCCACCAGGCAGGTGAGGCCACTATCAGTAGGCACAATGTAGGCAGGCAACTGTAGGGTGCAAAGTTTGATTCTGCTTTGTTCCCACGGCAGCCAACAGCAGCAGTGGTGTTCAGATTTGTCCTTGGGGCTCATGAAAGTTCTTGGCCTCCCCTCTCCTTCTTTTGTCCAGAGTCAGCAGTGGTGGCATCGGCCCCCAATTTGGAGAGCTCAGCCCTCCCCAGTCTTTTGAAGGCTGAACTCTCAGAATGGTACCATGCTGTAGCTGCTCACGACTCAAAAGCTTGCGGTACAAAACATGAGTTCCCTCTCTGGAGCAGTGCCTCTGTGCAATTTCGAAACGTCTCCCTATGTTACTTTCCAGGCCCTCGAAAGTTGAGGGGTTCTCTTGTGGCTATGATTGTGAAAGTCTGTGGAAGGAATATGGAGTTCTAGGGTTCTCTCACTTACCCTTTCCCCATGTCTGGGAGCTTCTCAGTCCCCAGCTGATCCTGACCAAACAGGCTGCTGTGCTTTCCTCTTCTTCTTTGCTTTTGGTGCTTCCTATCACTTCTCTGTTGAATCCTAGTGTTCTCCCTCAGATGATGTATTCTGTGATTTTTTTTTTCTTTTTTCCTTCCTTTCTTTCTCTTTTCTTTTCTTTTCTTTCTTTTTTTTTTTTTTTTTTTTTTTTTTGAGATGGAGCTTTGCTCTTGTTGCCCAGGCTGGAGTGTAATGGCATCATCTCGGCTCACTGCAACCTCCTCCTCCCAGGTTCAAGTGATTCTCCTGCCTCAGCCTCCTTAGTAGCTGGGATTACAGGCATGCACCACCACACCCAGCTAATTTTGTATTTTTAGTAGAGATGGGGTTTCTCCATGTTCGTCAGGCTGGTCTTGAACTCCCTACCTCAGGTGATCCACCCGCCTCGCCCTCCCAAAGTGCTAGGTTTCCAGTCATGAGCCACTGTGCCTGGCCTTTTAAGTGTGATTATTTACCTGCTATTTTGGTTCCTCTCCATGAAAGAGGTATGTACTAGCTGCATCTGGTCAGGCATCTTGCCCCTTCTTGGAATGTGCTTTTAGATGACCCAAAATTTTCTTTGTCCCAAAGTGTGTTTCACCAAGCTATAGAAATATTTGCTGTACTTCAAAATAGTATAACATTAATAAAAGGATTGTACAGTTATCTATAGTAAGATTAGATAAATTTTAATAAAAACATGAATTCTCTTTGTGTCAAATTTGAGTGTGGTAAAAGTATCCATGCTGATCAGATGCTCTCATTGGAAGATGTTTATGACTTTGGATTAATAACAAGAAAAAAATGTTTTTATCCATCTGACATTTGAGAAGACTGAGTCTTAGAGAAATTAGATGGTTTAGCTCAAGGTTATGAAGAAGGTAGATTTTTAAAATAGTATTTGAAGTCAGATTTGTGTTAATCCAGAGATGGTTTTCTTTCCATTGTACTATGTTGCTTTGTTGGAAAAACTGTATATTGCAGCTCAGTGAAGCTGAATAATAGTGGGAAATATCTTATTGCTGATTCTTGTTTTGTTTTTCAGTGTTGCTCTTTTCTTATATAGCTAATTTTTAATATATGTTGATATATTTATGTGTAAACCATCTTTCTTAGAGGATAACCTTCATGTGAATAAATTTTGCATTTTAAAGCATTTTGAAAAGGCTCTAAAATAGACCATAAGATGAATAATAATTTTTAGTGCATACAGTATTGAATACATCTTATCTACTGAACAATATGAAGCTTTCTTTAAAATAGGACACAAGGGTTAGATGTATTTCATAGGAATCACTTTTTTTTTCTGAAACTTAACTATTATTGGTCAAACCACCCTATCTTTAATCTTGACTCATTCTTTCACTTTATACAATACATAGCATGATAGATCATGCCTACAAAGCAGTATTTGGTTTATTGCAAGAGGCCATTGTAGAACAGCTCTTATGGATCCTGACCTAGAAGACCCATGTGATTTCTATAGTAAAGATTATGGAAAATGAAGTAGGTAAATAAGATATACCTATTTATATACTAAGAGGTAATATGTAATAAAATATTAAGTGGTTTAAGGTTTAGTGAAGATAATCAAGAAAGTGATAGAAAATTGTGCAGCTAAAATATTTGGAGAAGTTTTTGTTGATAAAAAATATAGCTTGTTCTATATTGTTTTTTAATAATCCTGTTTTGTGCCATTTCCTTTGCATGCTGTGACTTTTGGGCTTCTTTGGCCTACCATTTCTTCTCTTGGAGCTAACTAATCAAACTGTAGCTTTTGGTCTTGAAAACTACAAACCTTCCTAACTGCAGTGAAAGAAATCTCAGCAAGATACAAAGGAGAACTATCCCCTCCTCATTTACAGCTGTAGAAAAACAGATGTAACTCTGCATTATACAACTGTTTTTGAAGAGTTATTTTAACAATTCTAAGAATCCTGAACTAGGGGTATGTTCGCTATATCTTGTGAAAGTAAGTCTTGACCTCCTTAACATCTGTGATTCTGATTGGTTGTAAACTAATAATTTGTTGCCCTTGGTAATATCTAATACAATATCTCTGTTTTGACATCTCTGTTTTCCAAAACAATGAAGTCTTATACATTTTCTCATCAATCAGCAGAGAGTTACTGACATCTCCTTTCTTTCCCACATGCTTGGAGAGGAGGAGAAAACCCAGTCTATGACTCTGCTATATTTCTTATTGATATAAAGGTTGAGATGTTTTGCCTCATTTAAATTAATGGTTTCTTGGAGATGCTACTGCAATTAAATTTTTTAAAAGAGAAGAAATTTTAAATAAATACGATAGAAGAATTGAGGAAAATAGTGTTGATTAATGCCAAGAACACACTTAAAATTTACAAGGAGGAGATGGTTCTAGCACTGATTCTACTATTGGCCCACTATTTATTCATTCATTAATTCAGCACACTATTATTGAGTTTCTATTTGGTACCAGAAGCCCATTCAAGTATTTGAAGAAATGAAGTTGGAGTCAGAGCCATTTGGGTCTAGAAACAGAATCTATCTCAAAATAATTACGTGGCCTTGAACAAGATAATTGACTTCTATAACCCAGTAATCTTTATTTCATGTTTAAAATGGGACAATGATACACTGTGATTAGATTAATATGCAAGGTGGACAATAGTTACTTTAATAAAACAAATAAGAGATACCACAGTTTATAGAAAAACTGAGAGATGGATGGAGAAATAGATGTATACATGAACAGTTGTTATTGAACATTTTAGAAATCAGCAAAATATTATGGGGTTCATGGTAGCATATTCATGGTAAACAAAAGGTTTGTGCTAGATACTAAGATTCTCTGGTGTACATTTGGGAGAGTAGAGTCAAGAGTGTCAATGCCTCTACAGATGTTATTTTGATTGGGAAATGCTACTTATTTGATCTTAATATCCTTATTTGTTAAATGAGTGAGTTTAATCACTAGGGTCTCTTTGAAAACCCAAACCATGTAGTTTTATTTTCTCTACGTTTGTTTGTGTTATTTGTTAGAAGCATATCTTTTACCATATATAAGTCAGAAAATCACCTCTTCTATTATTATTTTGTAGTCCTCTCATGACTAAGTTTATGTACTAAAGGATGAGAGAATCATAGGGCTTATCCCTAGCTACACTCTTACTTTGAAGATGTGGTCAGCATCAAGATTATTTTATCATCAATTCTGTCATGCAGCTATTTGCTATTCAGCTGTTACATTGCTGGTCCTTCCTGGTTAAATTGCAATTGTTTCATGTTTCTAAAATTCTTCAAGAAATTATAAAGTGTTTACATTATTTTCTTTGTGTTATTTTAATAATTGTTTTTAATATTTACTTTCTCTCTCAACTATAAAAGATTGAGAGGTCTTATAAAATATTTAAAGTACTAATACAGAGATCAGCGAACACTTAATATGTTTCAATCAAACAAAAAGTGGGTGTGAACATCTGCTTGAAAATGATTAATTAAATTTCCTTTCTTGTAAAATATAATAGGTGAAGAATTTCACTTGATTTTGAACCCAATGACGACAGGAAGAAAAAGACATTTAGTTGAGAATTGCCTCAGCAGAGAACTTTAGCTCTTATAATAGTAAGCAGAAATAAATTCTAGGCACAAAGAACAGAAAGTCGCTGTGACTCTTAAGTCTCTACATTGTCTGATGAACAGGAGAAAATGTTCTTTCTAAATACCATTCCTCATTTCAAACAAGCTGTAGCATTTCATCTTCACCATATCACAAGGCAAAAGCTTGTATAGGTTATGGTCATCAATCAAAGTCCCTGTTAAAAAGTTCTTTCTATTTTAACTACTCTAGAAATTCTCATTTAGGGGATTCAGTTCACTGAGCCAGATCAATCCATACTAATGCAGTTATCATGACCTTTATTTTCCTCTTTCAAAAATGAGATATAAACATAAATAAAAGAAGAACCAATTCCCATAAAGCAAACTGTCTTTCTGGTTTGCTTCTTTCATTGTTGATTTTGTTCTCTGTGTGTGTGTGTGTGTGTGTGTGTGTGTGTGTGTGTGTGTGTGTGTGTGTGTATCTGTGCATGTGTGTGTTTGGCAGCGAAAATTGAGTATCTTTTATCCAAAATACTTAGGACCACAGGTGTTTTGGATTTCAAATTTTCTTGGATTTTGAAACATTTGCTTTATACTGGGGGAATATCCCAAATTCAAAAACCAGAAATGCTCCAATGAACATTTTCTTTGAATGACATGTTGGTGCTCAAAAAGTTTCAGATTTTGGAGCATTTGGGATTTTGGGTTTTTGGATTTGGGATACTCAACCCATCATTTGAAAATTCTTAAGTTATTTTCTGTCTTTCATTTTATAGTAGATGCAATGATATTTTATCCAGATTTTGCTTACAGGACTGAAACACTTATATCGAGGCATCAAGCCTGGTGGAGTGGGGATGTACTAGTCGTTGAAGCACTCTCAGCTGGGTCCCTCTCCAGGAACTGGGCCAAAGTACCCTGCCCAAGACTTATTTTCCCCAAGGAAAGCAAACATCCAAAGATTAGTAAATAAAGGTAAAAATTTTGGCTGTTTTGCCTCAATTATGGCATACACTGAGGGGCCATGCCAGCCCCAGTGCCAAGGACTTTGTTGCTTCTAATTTCAATTCAACTCCTGCGATCCAATTCTACTTCATCTATTACCCAACAGTTGTTTAACCTGAGAGTTTCAATATCTTAATAAACCTAGGAAACTGACCTAAGACAGCATGAAAATGTTCTTTCAATGGTAGTATAGAAAATTATGAAATTCTTTTCAAATAATACACCATCATTTCTTTTTCTCAAGCACAAAGATTACCTGAAGTGTAGCTTATTGCCTTACACAGGGACTAACGTTCAGGACATGTAAGGGGAGTGAGTAAAATGATGTAAGATATAATCTAAGACTGTTAGAAAAGCTTTGCTGGACTCATTAATTTTCTGGTAAAGATTGAAATATGCTTTCCTCTATCTCTTACATCTATAGCAAACAACCTCATAAATGGAATCTGTAGTTCATCATAATGTAAATGAAATAT
Source organism: Macaca mulatta (assembly GCF_049350105.2). Lineage (NCBI taxonomy): Eukaryota > Metazoa > Chordata > Mammalia > Primates > Cercopithecidae > Macaca > Macaca mulatta. The sequence continues at coordinate 160,458,442 of NC_133406.1, forward strand.
CTTGTTTTCCACTCCCTGCCTATTTCAGGTTTATAAAACCTTTTTTTAAATGGCTCCATCATTTTTCACCTTTATTGAATAGTATCCTGTATTGCTTCCTCCCCTCCAGCTATGCTCGCCAATATCACCAGTTCATCACCTAAATTACAAATACAAATATGTCACTCCCTCACCTTCAATAGCTCCCTATCACTGACAAGAAAAAGTCATCATTTTTTCATACTGTATGGCATGCAGGGTCAATGTAGTCTACATTTATTGCTTTAACCCTGCAAAAACTAGAAGTGACAATAGTTATTTTAATACAAGGGATGTTTTTAAAACAGAGATTGGTCCTAATTCCAATTTTTCAAAACTTTTTAATAAAGTTCTTTATTCTCCAAAAAAAAGATTCAATTACAATCATTCCAAATAAAGCATAAGTAATAATTAAAAAGTAGTATGTAGAAGATAATTAGTTCCAATAAATAATGAATGTGTTTTCCACCATTTTATCTTTATAAGCAGTTCATATTACATAAAGTCAAGGCTGGTAATATACTGGAATCAGAATCACTAAACTGTATTGTTTTAAAGAAGTAACCTTGGAAATTTGCTTTTATTTAGATGTCAGAGTGATTAAAAATATCAATTGAGAATGAATGTTCATATAATTAATTTTGACTACCAACCTGCTTATTAAATTATAAGATTATTAATCAAAAATATTTTTAAATTATAACATGTATATATTTAGCTGCAACATACAAGCACAGATATACATACATAAATATTTTAATACAAATATCCATGTAATGCTTTCTCGCATGACAAAATGTGTCAACAGAAAATTTTATCTTCTGAATTTAACTCGAGACAATTCAGAGTATTTATTGAATATATGGAATTCTGCTAGCTAGGGATTCGTATTATAAACTTGCCACAAGAAACATTTTTCTGTGTAGCATATAAAATTAAGATAAAATCTACAAATCTAAAAACAATACACAATCTTTTATTTCAAAGGGTTACAATAAAATTCTAAAATGTATATTATAAAAACCTATAGAAAAGTATTTGCACGAAGGAAGAGTTCAGTGTTTATTAAAATGTGTAGTTATAACTTCAAACTTATTTTTTTTGAAATAAAGAATAGTGTGTATTACGTATTAAAAATTTATTCATGGAATTTATTTATGACATTGAAACATGCTTTCATTCATGAGGGCCATTTTTTGAGAACTGATAGTTTAATATTTGCTTTCTCCACGTAAGCGATATCATGTTTTTATTTTTAAACAATTTTTATCGAAGTATAATTGAAATATAAAGAACTGCATATATTTAATGTGTACAATTTGATTAGTTTGGACATCTGCATGCAACTGTGATACCATCTCCACAGTTAAGGTAATTGACATATCTAATACATTCCAAATGTCATTGTGTCCTTTTTTTTTGTTTTCTGTTTCTTTGTTTGTTTTGCTTCTTTGCATGTAATATGAAGACATAACATAAGATCTACCCTCTTATGAAATTTTAAAGTGCACAATACCATATTGTTAACTATAGGCAGATGGTGTGCAGCAGATCTTGAGAACTTATACATGTCACATAACTAAAACTTGATACCCATTGAACAACTCCCAATTTCCCCAACCCTTATCACCTGCAAACCACTAATGAATTCTTTAACTCTATGAATTTATTATAGATAATCCATATAAGTGGAAGCATGCAGTATTTGTCTTTCTGCGACTGGCTTATTTCATTTTGCATAATGTCCTACATGTTTATTTATGTTGTTGCAAATGATAGTATTTCCTTCTTTTAAAGGTTAATACTCCATTGTACATATAGACCATGTTTTCTTTATCTATTCATCCATTTATAGAAATTTTTGTTGTTTTCATGTCTTAGCTATTGTGAATAACACTGCAATCAATGTGGGATGCAGCTAGCTCTTCATGATAGAGATTTTAATTATTTGGAATCGCTAGATTGATATGGTTTGGCTGTGTCCCCACCCAAATCTCATCTTGAATTCTCATGTGTTTTGGGAGGGACCCAGTGGGAGGTAATTGAATCAAGGGGGCAGGTCTTTACCATGCCGTTCTAATGATAGTGAATAAGTCTCATGGAATCTGATGGGATTATAAGGGGGAGTTTCCCTGCATAAGCTCTCTTTTTGCCTGTTGCCATCCGAGTAAGATGTGACTTGCTACCCCTTGCCTACCACCATGATTGTGAGGCTTCCCTAGCCATGTGAAATTGTAAGTCCAGTTAAACATCCTTCTTTTGTAAATTGCCCAGTCTCATGTATGTCTATCAGCAGCATGAAACCAGACTAATACAGCAAATTCGTACCAGTACAGTGGGGTGCTACTGAAAAGATAACTACAAATGTGAAAGTGTCTTTGGAACTGTGTAACAGGCAGAGGTTGGAACAGATCGGAGGGTCCAGAAGAAGACAGGAAAATGTGGGAAAGTATGGAACTCCCTAAAGTCTTGTTTACTGACTTTGAACAAAATGCTGATAATGGTATGTACAATAAAGTCCAGGTTGAGTTGGTCTCAGATGGAGATGAGGAACTTGTTGGGAACCAGATCAAAAGTGACTCTTGTTATGTTTTAGCGAAGGGACTCGCAGCATTTTGCCCCTACTCTAGAGGTTTGTGGAATTTTGAACTTGAGAGAAATGATTTAGGGTATCTGGCGGAATAAATTTCTAAGCAGCGAAACATTCAAGAGATGACTTGAGTGCTGTTAAAGGCATTCAGTTTCAAAAGGGAAACAATGCATAAAAGTTTGGAAAATTTGCAGCCTGACAATGCAATAGAAAAGAAAACCCCATCTTCTGAGAAGAAGTTCAAGCCAGCTGCATAAGTTTGCCTAAGTAACCAGGAATTGAATGTTAATCCCCAAGACAATGGGGATAATGTCTCCAGAGCATGTCAGGGACATTTGCAGCTGCCACTTCCATTACAGGCCCATAGGCCTAGGAGGAAAAGGTGGTTTTGTGGACTGGACCCAGGGTCCCTGTGCTGTGTGCAGTCTAGGGACTTGGTGCCTTGCATCCCAACTGCTCTGGCCATGGCTGAATGGGGTTAATGTAGAGTTTGGGCCATGGTTTCAGAGGGTGCAAGCCTCAAACCTTGGCCTCTTTCACATAGTGTTGAGACAGCGAGTGGACAGAAGTCAAATATTGGGGTTTGGGAACCTCTGCCTACATTTCAAAAGATGTATGGAAATGCTTGGATGTCTAGGCAGAAGTTTGCTATAGGGGCAGGGTCCTCATGGAGAACCTCTACTAGGGAAGGGCAGAATGGAAATATGGTGTTGGAGCCACACACAGAGTCTCTATTGGGCACCACCTAGTGGAGCTGTGAGAACAGTGACACCATCCTCCAGACCCCAGCATGCACCATGTTCCTGGAAAAGCCGCAGACACTCAATGTCAGTCTGCAAAAGCAGCCAAGAGGGAGGCTTCCCTCAAGAAAACCACAGGGTCGGAGCTGCCCAAAACTGTGGGAATCCACCTCTTGCAATCTCACATCTTGTGTAACCCGGATGTGAGACATGGAGAAAACAGAGACCATTTTGGAGCTTTAAGATTTGACTGCCCTGTTGGATTTTGGACTTGCATGGGGCCTGTAGCCCCTTTGTTTTGGCCAAGTTATTCCATTTGGAATGACTGTATTTACCCAATGACTGTACCCCCATTGTGTCTAGGAAGTTACTAACTTACTTTTGATTTTACAGGCTCATAGACAGAAGGGACTTGCCTTGTCTCAGATGAGACTTTGGAGTTGGACTTTTAAGTTAATGCTGAAATGAGTTAAGACTTTGGGGGACTGTTGGAAAGGCATGACTAGTTTTAAAATTGAGGACATGAGATTTAGTGGAGCCAGGGGTGGAATGGTATGGTTTTGCTGTTTCCTCACCGAATTCTCATCTTGAATTCCCATGTGTTGTGGAAGGAACCCAGTGGGAGGTAATTGAATCATGGGGGCAGGTCTTTCCCATGCTGTTCTAATGATAGTGAATAAATCTCACAAGATCTGATGGGATTATAAGGGAAAGTTTCCCTGCACAAGCTTTCATTCTGCCTGTCGCCATGCAAGTAAGATGTGGCTTGCTCCTCCTTGCCTTCAGCTCTGATTGTGAAGCCTTCCTAGCCATGTGAAACTGTAAGTCCAGTTAAACCTCTTTCTTTTGTAAATTGCCCAGTCTTGGGTATGGACTGATACACTAGATCACATGATAATTCTATTCTTAATTTTTTGAGAAATCTCTATGCTATTTTCCTTAGTGACTTCACTATTCTCCACATTCTCTCTGTGATGGTTAACTTAAGGTGTCAAGTTGATTGGATAAAGAAATAGCTAGAGAACTCATAAAGCATTACATGTAGGTGTGTCTGTGAGTGTTTTCATAGGAGATTGGCATGTGAGTCAGTAAACGGAGTGGGGAAGACCCAACCTCAATGTCAACAGGCACCATCCAAATTCGTTGGGTCCTGCATAGAACAGAAAAGGAGAAAATGATTTTGTCTCTCTCTCTCTTTCCTTCAGCACTCTCCTCTTTCTCCCCTTGGACATTAGAACTCCAGTCCCTCTGGCCTTGAGATTCCAGGACTCACATGAGCATCCCCCTAGATTGAGAATTATACCTTGTCTTGCCTGATTCTGAGGCTTTTGGATTTGGACTGAGACATGTTATCAGTGCCACAGAGTCTCCAACTCACAAACAGCCTGTCATGGAACTTCTCAGCCTCCCTAATCATGTGAGCCAATTCCCCTAATAAATCTCCTATTAGATACCTTTATTTAATATATCCTATTGCTTCTGTCTTTCTGGAGAACCTTAATACGCTGAACAACATTTGTTATCTTCTGACTTTCTGATAACAGCCACTTTAGCAGGTCAAAGGTGATACCTCATTATAGTTTTGATTTGAATTTCCCTGTTAATTAATGATGTTAAAAACCTTTTAATACACTTAAAGAAATGTCGTATAAGTTATTTGCTCATTTTAAATTTTTTTCTAATGAATCATAGTAATTCCTTGAATATTTTGAAAATTAACCCCTTATCAGATATATGGTTTGCAAATATTTTCTTCCATTTATAGGTTGCCTTTTTATTTTATTGATTGTTTTATTTCATATGCAGAAACTTTTTAGTTTGATATCTTTTCACCTGTATATTTTTGTTTTTGTTATTTTGTTTTTGTTGTCATATGCAATAAATCATTGTTGTATTATGCCAACTGTAGTAAAATTAGTAGATTTACTTCCAAATCTGAATGCACTCTGGAAACCCCACATTTCCATACTCAACATATCAAAAGCAATTCTGCATTTCATCAGAGGTGGTACAAATATTAAATAACAGTAACAAAAATAAAGCTCTATGTTCTGTATGGTTGCAGAAAAACTTACAAAGTATAATGAGTATAAATATTCTCTTAATTGGCTAAATTACATATTACATACATTTTGTGGAAAATTCAGCTGTAAATTATATATATTGCCTTCAGCCATTTGTTTTCTGAAAAAAAAATTCTAGATAAATAAGTCAAGATCCAATAATTGAATAAAAATTGACTGAATATAATAGCATAAACTTTATTATTGCTTTCTTTTTTGACTGGCCTTCACAATAGTTTCTAACTAGTTCTTATTTGTTGTGAAAGGCCCTATAGCATTTTATGTTAATTTTTAAAAATCTAAAAATTAACCCAAGGAAAAAATTACTCATTATGAAACAAACAGGAATTTTTTAAGATTCATTTTTGGGCAAATAAAAGTGTCATTCAAAGTATGCCCAAGAATCATGAGTAAATAGCAGTTTATAAGGATGATATACTTAACTAGCAACATTAACTCTTTTTGAATCTAATTGGTGAAATCACTATCTTTGAAAACTCCTTCAAGGTTTGGGCTAATTGAGTGCTTCACACTGTAATTGGAATATTGAATTCTAAGGTCTGTTTTGCTTCACTTAATAAATGTTAATATTTACTGATTACCTAAGTGTCAGGTGCTTTTCTAAGATTGTGGGATATATTGAAGAACAAGTAAGACAAAGAAACCCTGTCTTCATGGAGCATACATTCTGGTGCTTACCTTTTTTTTCCCCTTGGTTTTATATTTTTTATGTCCAGAAAAGAGGAGGAAATACCAGACCTTTCTTTACAGTGAGATAAATAGTCAAGATTTTATTTCACCATTTTTTGGAAGAATCATTAAAGCCTCCATCTTTTTTTTTTTTTTTTTTTTTTTTTTTTTTTTTTTTTTTTTTTTTTTGAGACGGAGTCTGGCTCTGTCACCCAGGCTGGAGTGCAGTGGCGCGATCTCGGCTCACTGCAAGCTCCGCCTCCTGGGTTTACGCCATTCTCCGGCCTCAGCCTCCCGAGTAGAAAGCCTCCATCTTTTAAGCTACAGAGTAGTAAATAGAATTTCCTCCCCCACAATTTTATTTTAACTAAAAATAGGACTTCAACTTCCTAATGCCAATAGAAGTTATTCCTAAGTCACTAGTATTATGGGGTCTCCTAATCATCTCATATTAATTATAGAATTCCAACAATTGTAAAGTTACACATTATCCTTCAAGCAAGGAAAACATATTTTCTAAAACAAGCTAAAAGTTGATATCAAACTGGAAGTAAAGCTCACAACTTATCAGAATTATCAGATTATCAAGATTCTGATAATTCTTATCAGAATTATCAAGATGGCATACATTTTTCTTAAATTCATATCTAATTTTTTTGCCATTGCACAAGTTTCATTTGGTGACTTTGCCACTTAGCCTTTGGGAACAGAGATGCCAACTTCTTGCAATAATCCTGTACTCATGGATTCATGAAGCGAGGGATTTCTTTACTGTTACCACTGTACTTAGAGTCCATGGTTATTAAGCAATCCAGAATTTCCCAGAACGTGCTATGTGACCTAGCCCAAATTACTTGTTCTCTTTGCTACAGTATTTTCATCAGTGATACAGGTATTAATGAATCCCTCACAACGTTGTTGAAAAGCCTGGTCAGTGACCCTCAGCATAATCCAGGGCAGGTGTCTTTGAAGAGTGGTGGCAGCCAACAGCCAGCTGAAGAACACAGAATTTCTATGTTCCACCATTTCTGAGTCTGACCTGATACCCTAGTTGCCAAGCACAAGCAGAAACTCTAAAGTCTTGATTGTCAGGCATGCTAAATGCAGACAAAATGATAATCATTCAACCATTTATATTACTTTATTGCCATATTAATTCAATTCATTCAACATTTGTTTTGTCTATTATATAGTGGTCATTATGCTAGGCATTTATAACAAAATCTGTGCCAGCATATCAATGTTTTATATTTAACAAACAACAGTAAACATTATTTCAATTTATTGTAGCCTATTACTTTTATAGTTATAACTTACCATTTTTAAAAAGGCACATGTCTAAAAAGATTTATTGACAACCATATGCAATTTATTGTGCTAAAATAATAATAATTATTACTAGGTTTCTACTAGATTTTTATTCTGAAATTAATAGGAATTTCTTATTTATCCTTTCTCTTTTGCATTTGGTGCCTAAAGAAACTTGAATTGTTGCAAAGAGAAGATGTCAAACACCTAAGGATATTGTAAAATTATCGTAAATTTGGTCTTATAAAGTACTAAAGGAAGATAGTTTTAGTTTATATGTCCTTGATGAATCAAATTAGAACTGGAGGGTGAAAAGCATCAACAAGACAGGTATTCTTTCCAGTTAAAGAGACAGAATCAGTACCTAAAAGGAGGCAACTCCTTCAGCGGATGGTGAATTCTACGTTACAGAAGAATTGATTCAAAGCATTTGTTGAAATGTTATAGAACAACACTATTAAACAAAACTTTCTTCTATAATGGAAACATCGATGCTTCTAATCCTGAGTCACTAGTAACACAGTTATTGAGGTTTTAAAATGTAATGGGGTTAAGGAGCAAAATTTGTATTTTAATTAGTATAAATTTAATTTTAAACATGTAGCTAGAGTCAATTATTTTGGAAGGCAGAGTTATTGAATCTATTCAAATATAAGTATCAAGTGACATTTAAGGTTCTATGTCACACAGAGAGTCGATGCTTCTGTGATTTTTTAGACAATAAAAACTGCTGACCACAAGGTCCTCTGTCCCACTTTGCACATGCCTTCATTACACAGAACTTATCTCTTTCCCTAGTGAAGTGGGGTCCTGGATACTGAATAAGTTACATTTTCTATGTGTTTGGAAAGGAAAAATAAGATTTTCATAATACTATTCAAATTAACTGCTTTTTAAAAATCACATACTAGTTTGTTTCCCGTGGGGTCAACCTTAAATGGTTTACAAATTAAGAGGTTTCTGAATGTTTAAAGCAAATTCATCTGGCAGAGATGTCAAATGACCAGTATTGCAAAGGCTCAATGTTCCCAGTTCTTACTTTCAAACTTTATTGTTCGTGGGACAAACGAAAGATAATCTAATCACATAGCAAAATTTTTCCCAGGGCCAAAGAATTTTAAGCGGTCGACAGGTTTGTTTTGTTGTTGTTGTGTTTTGTTTTGTTTTTGTTGTTGTTGTTTTCACTTAAAGCTTGATTCATAGAAAGCTGCCAGAGGGAAAAAATAAAGTAAACCTTGTGCCGTATTCTGGATGTACCATATAAAATCCAGACTTCTTAACGTGACATAAATTTTCAGCCAAAGTAAAATATTTGTTTTCGTCATATAGATTCCATTTTTCCTGCTACATGACTTTTTTCATATGGCTTTCTCTGCTTGAAATGCCCTTCCTCACAATTTTGTACATTGAAAGCATATGTAATTCTTAAAATCCATATCAGTGCCACTTTATGTCTGGTTTTCTTTACTACTTCTGCCTGGAGTGTGTGTGTGTTTTCCTCCTAGACCTATTTATATTTGTAGCCTGAGATAATACAGATGTTTATCCCCTAGATCACAAGCTGGTCATTATTGATGTCTCAGACGTCTTTGTAACCTCCACAGTGCTTCAAACAATGACATAATATTACATGGAAAACAAATAGGATGAAGTAGCAAACAAATGAATGGAAGAATGTACCAAAGAAGGAGAAAGAAAAAAAAGAGAGAAAGAAAAAGAAAGAAAGGAAGGAAGAGGAGAGACAGAAAGAAAGATAGGGAAGAAAAATCCTTAAGGAATGGCTCACCGGTAATGGTGTCTGAAAAGTGAGTTAAACATTAATTGAAAATGCTAACCATTTCTGAGAACTCTACATTGCAAGATATATAAAACATTCAAGCAGATGTAAATGCATCTGAGGAGGAGAATTTATTGGGTTAAATAGCTTGAATGGTCTTTGGAAGATGGGGTTTCAGCGCAGTTGCAGATAAGGCATGAAATGACACCCTCAGACTGGATCCTTTCTTTCCTTTGGCTCTGCCTCCTCTGCCTTCTAAGGGTTCCATTTTGTCTGCCAGCAGCTGCAGGGGCTATATAGTTATAGCTTTACTTCTACTTGACAAGTGATGGACGTTTTTCCTCTCTCTCTCTCTCTATCTCTCTCTTTCTTTCTTTTTTTTTGATGGAGTTTCACTCTTGTCTGCCAGGCTGGAGTGTTCTCCTCCCCTGGAAGTTTCCTGTAGAGTAACTCACAAAACTATGGACTAAAAGTGGAAAAAGGGTGATATCTTTCCTACCTCTCACTCCCAAGCAATAGGGTCTGCTGCCTGAAGAAGAGGAAATGTATACTGGGGAAACAAATAACAAATGCCTATTTTAACAAATGAAACAATATTAAATAATTAATGAGTCATATACTTGAGGCAGGAAAATAGTGTCTGGAGGCAGGGAATGTAAGGTCAATTCACACTTCGGATATGACAGTAAATATCCTCTTCATAAGGCGTACACCAAGTAAATCTTTGTATCTTTACTTCATCCTTTCATTTACATAGGGTGTAAACCAAGTAACCAATGGAAACCCGTAGAGGGTATTTAAACCCCAACAAATCCTGTAACGGGGCCCTTGAGCTCCTATGCTTGGGTCCGCTCCCACCCAGTGGAGTGTACTTTAATTTTCAACAAATCCATTCATTCTTTCTTTGCTTTGTTTGTATGTTTTGTCCAATTATTTGTTAAAGACACCAAGAACCTGGACACCCACTACTGGTAACATACTTTGGTGAGCCAGCCAGGAGAAATTTGGGAAGAAAGTAGGCCCAAAGTGTGGGATTTTTCTCTTTTACCCTTTCCCTTCTGTTCCATACAAGGTAATCTCTCTCTCTCTCTCTCTCTCTCTCTCTCTCTCTCTCTCTCTCTCCCCCTCCCCCCCCCCTCTCTCTCTCTCTCTATCTCTCTCTCTCTCGCTCTCTTTTCTGCTTGGGCCCCTTTGTGGGCAGTGCCTAAACATGGAAGCAACTGCAAGTTTCTGGCTGTGTCCAGTGAAACTAAGGGGTTTCCACGTGGAGGCTCCTAACCGCCACATCCCGATTCACTTAAGGGACCTGGATCTTTTTCATTTCATTTCTTTTTTCCTTTTCCGTCTTTCAGCAGCTATTTCCTAGAAGCTCCTTGGAAATTGAGGGCAATTGGCTGAGGTCATTTCCTGGTACTGCCTGAAGGCGTAGGAATGAATGGGAATAATTGCCCTACCCAGAAAGGGAAATTACTCTTTATTTATTTATTTATTTTTATCTTTTCCAGGTGTGTTCCCTGATCCCTACATGTGGCACAGTTCAGATTAAACTCAGCACGTGTTTCAGGAGACTTACACCTTCTTTTCATATGCTAAATTCTTCCCTTCCCCTGTTCAACTGACTAAGGGCAAAAGAAACCCACCCAGTCTCTGATTCCTGTCATTAAAGTTCATGGAACAAGAAGCGTGGGAAAGAATGCTAAAAGTTGGGGATTACACCCAGGGACCAAAGGAAAGCTCATAGGTTCTGGAGAGAAAGCTTGCAAAGTGGCAATGGTGTCCACCTAAGGTCAGAGACATCTGACACTCTAAGATTGGACCCCACGGGAGGACACTCTTGGGGATCCTGAGGACCTCAACCTCCCCAAAGGGAACGCTCTTGGCAGAGGTTCTGAAGTCTGGTAATAAGCCTTCCTCAGAATTTTCTCTTGCAGTTGCAATGCTGTTTGGCCCCAAAACTGTTTGGAATCTGGAGTTTACGGTCAAATAAAGTGAGGTGGCATTGCATACATCCAGGTTTTTATGCCTTAACATGTGACACCCTCCTTTGCTGCTGTTTGGCCCCAGTGATCTTTGGAGTCTGGGGAGGTTTGGCCTTTAAAAGTCAAACTGTCATGGAGATGGCTTTACCTGAAATTTTGATTCACAGCCTTCATTGGATTATCTACTGGGGCAAACAAAGTAAAACCGACAAACTTGTATTGCTATCTCATGGCTAAGGTTCCAAGCCATTGGATTTTCATGTATGTGTGTGCATACATGTCTAGATGTGTTTATTTGTATGTACATTTATTGTTATATGTTGTGTCTATTGTGTCTACCAAAATTGGCTTATAAGGAAAAGAGTGCTCATAAATAAAGTAAATAAGTCTATGCAATTTTGCAATTTTCAAGTTTACATGACTTAAGTATAACTTTATTAAACAAACTAGCTTTAAAATTATTGGTAAAATAAAAATAGAAATGCCTTCAGAATTGTCAGCATACATTTTATCTGAATTTTATGTTTGTCTTTGTTAGATACTTTAAAATGTCATTGTTAATTCAAGCTGAGAACGCTTAGGGCAAACCTGCCTCCCATTCTATTCAAAGTCATCCCTCTGCTCATTGAGATAAATGCATATCTGATTCCTTCCTTTGGAAAGGCTAATCAGAAACTCAGAAAAATATAATCATTTGTCTCCCATCTACCTGTGAACCTAGAAATCCCCAACACTCCCCACCGTACTTTGAGTTTTCTCGCCTTTCTAGAACAAACCTATGTACATTTGACATATGTTGATTGATGTCTCATGTCTCCCTTCTTAAAGGTGAAAGCATTGAGTAAGATGAATGGGATAAATGTTTTAGGTAAACTTTTGTGTAAATTAAAATTTTATTTTTCCTCATTTAATATCTGGGTCATTTCTGATTAAGAAAGGGTTATGATATGGGAAAATGTATTTTTTTAATTGTGGAATTGTTTTACCTATAAATGCCCATATCTGATAGTTCAGAATTTCTTGCTTTTTAGGGTTTCGCTAAAGTTTTATGTTACTAAGGATGATAATTCTAGTTAACATGTAATTCTGTATATAAAATGTGCCAGAAAGGGTTATGTTATTAGTGAGAAAAAGAATAATTTTGTCTAATTCAGAAGTCATCTATGGAAGAAGTTTAAATAATATAATATTTTTAAAACCTTACAGAGAATTGGAGACATTTGGCTAATTAACATTCTTAGTCTTTTTTTAGTTTGTTTTGAAATGGAGTTTTGCTCTCTCATCCAGGCTGAAGTGCAATGGCATGATTTTGGCTCACTGCAACCTCCACCTCCAGAGTTCAAGCAATTCTCCTGCCTCAACCTCGCAAGTAGCTGGGATTACAGGCACACGCTACCACACCTGGCTAATTTTTGTACAGGTTTCATCATGTTGACCAGGCTCATCTCAAACTCCTGACCTCAGGAGATCCACCTGCCTCAGCCTCCCAAAGTGGTGGGATTACAGGCATGAGCCATCGCACCTGGCCAAAAGTTCTTAGTCTTAATTAAAGCAAAGTAAGAAGTATTGTTTAAAAAAATGCACTGGCAGTTTGACAATTGTTTTTTTAATACAGTTAAGCATGAAGCTGGATTTAGTGAGGAGCCAAATTTCACATACATGCTTGCATCACTTCACACTATGTTTACTGTTTTGTGTGGATAGTGGTAGAGTACTTATTGGTCATGTGCCTTAAGTGAATTTCTTGATTGCACGGAATGTATAATAATATTGGTGAACTTAAGGATATCACATTTTGTATCAGAAGTAAAATATTCATCATGTGGGGTTTTTGGGGCCCTATGTAACACTGTAGCCTCCAGGGTAGATTAACAAGGAAAAATTTAGGGTTGGTTTTATGTTTATTTGTTTTTGCTTCTAGTTTTCATTTGGTTGCTGTTTACTTTCCATTTATCTTGAATTCCTAGGCTACCTTTGTCAGGCCCGCAGGAAGTGATGGAGCACACCAGTCTTTTACCCTTCAACTAACTTTTTGGATTTTAAGCTTCCTGATACTTTAAGTGTGTTGAGTATACTTTGGTAAATAGAATTTGAGTCATATTTATTTCTCTTGCCTAATTTATTCAAAATTTGTAAACTCTTTGTGAATATTCTTAATTCAAGGCAATGTGTTTGTCTGCATACAGTCAAGCACAGCCACTAGAGCCGCTCAGGGAGACATAACCCTAAACCTGACATGCCAGCAAAAGTGTGAAAATTTCTACCAGTCTCTGGCCTCTTTCGCTCTGTGCAAACTGGTTAAATGAAAGGTTAAAGTTATCTCTTCTGTAAAGTTTTAATTAATACAAAAGAATTTTAATTAATTGGTTTAATAATTAAAAGAACTTCTATTGTTATAACATCAGCCCTCTTGCATGGGAAAGCTTTTATACAACCAGAAAACATGCATTGAAAGTAACAATTGGATGAAATCCCTTTACAAAATGTTTAATGTCCCACCAGGTGACCAAATGTACCTGAAGTTTTAATTGTTTTCCCAGGAATATGGGGCCAAGCATTAGTTATTAACTATTTTAGTAATTTGTAAGTTACCACACCAATGTATTCAATTTGGATTATTTTATTATTTTATTTATTGGTTCACTCCTTCTAGCCCACATGATGAGTTAAAGAGAACATTGCTAGTAGGCCTTCACTCTTCCAGAAGGGCATCATTCGTTAGGCCCTTTTCCCTTAGTTTAAAGTAAAAAAGCAATGATTAGAAATGTACCCCTCATGATAGACTTAAATTTTACTGTAAAGGCTACAGTTACGCAACAGACTTTAAATTGTCTTGTGAAAGTTATAATAGGATTCGCTGAACAGAGAATTATCTGTGCAGTTGCTGGCACTTGTGGCCTGTGGAAAAATACATCAAATGAAGATTATAGAAATTCAGTGATAGAGAATTTGCAAAGGGACTGCTTAGTTATGTGAGTAAACTGTTTATCTAGCTCATTCTTTGATCTATTTTATTTTAGGAGGTTCAGTTTATGGGGACCCTGGGTAAGGAGCATACTCCAAACTCTTGATATTATCTTCCCATTAGTCATAATAATAGTCTTCCTGGTATGATGTATTCTCTCAAAGGTTTTAAATGCTTGCATGAAGCCATTTCTAGAGTGTCATATGGTCTCTCTTCAACTGGAATAACCAGAGCTGAAAGAAATGAGCAACCATCAGGATTTGTATTTTAGCAACATCTCCATGGTCATGTGGGAGAATGAATTCCAGGGAAAGGCAAAGTCAAGAATGAAGACATAAGGCTCAATGAAATGATTATTCATGTAACACAGGTAAGAAATACCTTCTCAATACAGTTACAGAGAATTTGGACTTCAGGGCACAGATAAGACAGTACTTGGTGATGGATTAAATAAGAGAGTAGAGACAAAATGTTTATCAGGTTTGAGATAGTACATGGAAAATCATACCATTCAGTCTGATGGAAATAGTGAAAACACAGCCATTTTTTCTGTCTTAAATCCATCATTCTCAAAGCTAAGTCTGTACCTTTCTAACATGATCTTTCTAAAACACTTTTAATCACAACAGTCCATGCATAAGAAATTTGTTAATGGATAACCAATGCTCACAGAATAAAGTCCAGACACTATGTTCAAGTATCCGCATAATTTCTTTGTAACTCACCTCTTCTCTCTCATTCTCTTACCCTAATCATAGTCTCTGAGCCTCTTTGTGTGTGTGTGTGTGTGTGTGTGTGTGTGTGTGTGTGTGTGTCAGAGAGAGAGAGAGATAGAGGTAGAGAGACAGAAAAAGAGAGAGAGAAGAGAGAGTTATTTGGCCTCTAGTTAAATCTTCCTAGAACCTTGCCCAATTGGCAAACTTGTATCTGTTTTTTTACCTAGTTAAAATAGTACTCCTTCTATCCAAGTTTCCCAGATGTCTCCTTCATGCCAAATTAATTACATCTCATCCTTTAGCTGTCATAGCAGCCATAATCTTATTTTAAAAAATATAATGTTGCATCATCAGAATGTGTTTCATGTCTTTATGCCATTAGACTGTAAGTTCCCACATGGCTGAGATTCTCTTACTCTTGTACTGTACATCCACCAATGCTGAATACTTTTCTTTACATAAGGAGGTACACAATAATGTTTAATAAATACAATAAACATGGGACAAGTGTGTTAGTACAAGCATGGGCATAGACTTGCGTGGATCCTTTTTGTGGACCATTTTTTTTCTGACTCTGTACACACTGTTTTATTTCTAGTTTGTCTAGGACTCTGAGATGACAATGACCAGAAATGGCAGGAATTCACTTGACAGAAAGATAATATTTTTAATTTCTCAAATTTAGACAATGTTGAATTTTGACAGGGCTTAGTATATGCTAACACTGTCCACTGCTGTCATTCAGCATCGCCATTCACTGAATAACATCGTATTTGAAATATCAAATATTTTAAATGTATTTGTTTTAATGACGTTTGCAAAGTGTTCTAGATTTTGCCAATATGCAGACTTACACATCAGAAATCCTCTATTAAAATTTCCAAGATATTTGACACATTATAGTTGATTTGAAATTTCTAATATCTTTGACAAAATTTGGTCTCATCACCTAAGTATTTGAAATACACTTGTTTGTTATGCATTATTCATATCTATGTATAAAGTATATTTATTATAGTAGTCTTATTAAGTATGAATAGAATTGAAGCTTTATGTTGTGGTTTTTACCCAGATTACATGTTTACTGTATAGCACCCAGGTGATACATATACATCTATAAATCTGATGACCAACTTTTGAAATTTGAAAATAGTCATCATATTTCAGTGTATATACCTAGTTATTTTGTTTTTAGAGAGAATAATAATATATATGTAACACTTGTTATACAATTACAACTGCTAAATATATTTTCAATAATTAATATTCCATAATATAAAGCTATATATATATATATATATATATATATATATATATATATATATTTTAGAGAAAATGTCTAACTCTGTCAACCAGGCTGGAATGTTGTGGCATGATTATAGCTCACTGCTGCCTCAAACTCATGTGTTCAATCAATCCTCCTACATCAGTCCCCTGGGTGGGCACTATTGGCTCAAGCCACCATACTTACTTAGGTTTTTTGTTTGCTTGTTTCAGAGACTGAGTGTCTTGCTATGCTGCCCAGGCTGATCTCAAAATCCTGGTCTCAAGCAGTCAACCCACCTCAGCTTCCCAAGTAGCTAGGATTACAGGTGCAGTGGCTAAAGCAGTATTTTTTAAAATCTAAAGCCACTTCAAGAAATAGGGAAAATACACATAATTAAATTAATGTAGAAGAGCTATTCACACAGTTAACTCTACAAATACATCAAAATGTATAGAAGACTAGATACTTTAGAAGAGGGCACATAGACCAACAGAACAGAAAAGAGAACTCTTAAAGCCTCATACCTACGGCCATCTGATCTTCAACAAAGTCGATTCAAGTAAGCAATGGGGAAAGGATTCCCTATTCAATTAATGATGCTGGGATAGCTGGCTAACCATATGCAAAAGAATAAAACTGGATTTCTGTATTTTACTGTATATAAAAAATTAATTAAAGATGCATTAAAGATTCATATGTAAGACCTCAAACTACAAGAATCCTATAAGAAAACCTAGGAAACAACATTCTGGATATCAGTCTTGAGACAGAATTTATGACTAAGTCCTTGAACGCAGTTGCAACAGAAACAAACATTGACAAGTGAGACATAATTAAACTAAAGAGCTCAGCACAGCAAATGCAACTGTCAGCAGAATAAAGAGACAGCTTACAGAATCGTAGAAAAAATTCATAAATTATGCATCTGCCAAAGGTCTAATATCCAAACTCTATAAGAATTTTAAACAATTCAACAAGCAAAAAGCAAATAACCCCATTAAAAAGTGGAGAAAAAACATGAATAGACACTTCTCAAAGGAAGACATATGAGTGACAAAAAAAAAAAAAAAAAAAAAAGAAAAGATGCTCCAAATCAGTAATCACTAGAGAAATATAAATCAAAGCCACAATAGGATGCCATTCCACACCAGTCAGAATTACTATTATTAAAAAGTCAAAAAACAACAAATGCTGGTGAAGCTGTGGAGAAAAGGGAACACTTATACACCATTGGTAGGAGTGTAAATTAATTCAGCCACTGTGGAAAGCAGTTTGGAGATTTCTGAAAGAACTTAATACACAACTACTCTTCAGCAATCCCATTATGGGTATATATCCAAAAGAAAATCAATTTTTCTAACAAAAAGACACATGCACTTACATGTTCATCGCAGCAATAATCACAATAGCAAAGACATGCCATCTACTTTGGTGCCCATAAACAGCAGACTGGATAAAGGAATTGTGCTAATATACACCATGGAATACTATGCAGCCATAAGAAAGAACAAAATTATGTTCTTTGCAGCAACATGGATACAGCTGGAGGCCATTATCCTAAGCAAATTTACTCAAGAACAGTAAACCAAATACTGCATATTCTCACTTATAAGTACGAGCTAGATATTGAGTATTCATGAACATAAAGATGCCAGTAATAGACACTGGGAACTACTGGAGTGGGGAGGGAAGAAAGGAGCAAGAGTTAAAAATCTCTGCGATACTATGCTTATTACCTAGGTGACGAGATCAATTACACCTCAAGCCTCAGCATAATGAAATATACCCATGTAACAAGCCTGCATGTGTACTCCCTGAATCTGTAATAAAAGTTGAAAGTAAAAAAATAAAATAAAACAAACCAAAATGAACAAAAATTGAGTACAGTAACCATTAATTTTAAAAAATATTTTATTTTATTTTATCTTATTTTATTTTAAGTTCCAGGATACATGAGCAGGACATGCAGGTTTGTTACATAGGTAAACATGTGCCGGGATGATTTGCTGCACTTTTCAACCCATCGCCTAGGTATTAAGCCCGCATGCATTAGCTATTTATCTGGATGCTCTCCCTCCCCTCCCAACCCCCAAAGGTCCCACTGTGTGTTTTTCCCCTCCCTATGTCCATGTGTTCTAATTGTTCAGCTCCCAATTATAAATGAGAACATGCAGTATTTGATTTTCTGTTCCTGTGTTAGTTTGCTGAGGATAATGTCTCCGAGCTCCATCCATGTCTCTGCAAAGGACATGATCTTGTTTCTTTTTATGGCTGCGTAGTATTCCATGGTGTATATGTATCACATTTTCTTTATACAGTCTATCGTTAATGGGCATTTGAGTTGATTCCATATCTTTCCTAATGTGAATAGTGTTGGAATTTTTAAAATTATGAATGTCTTTTACTAATGAATGCACATGCCTAGTGTGTTAGTCCATTTTGCAATACTATAAAGGAATACTCAAGACTGGGTAATTTACGAAAAAAAAAAGTTTATTTGGCTCATAGTTCTCCAGGCCCTTCTAGCATGGTGTAGCATCTACTCAGCTTCTAGTGAAGGCCTCGGGAAGCTTACAGTCAGTGAAAGGCAAAGGGGAAGCCAGTGTAATTCATGGTAAGAGACGTACCAGGTACTTTTAAATAATCAGCTCTTGAATGAACTCATAGGGTGAGAACTCACTCATAACCACGGGAAGAGCATCAAGCCATTCATGAGGGATCCACCCTCACAGCTCAAACACCTCCCATTAATTAGGTCCACCTCCAACATTGGAGGTCACATTTCAACATGAGATTTGGAAGGGGCAAAACATCCAGACCATGCCACCTAGAAAGCCATTTTTTACAACTCATATTTTGTTAATACTGAATTTGATGAAAATTTATGATAAAATATTGGGATTTAATATATATAAACATATACGTGTGTGTGTGTGTATATATATATGAATAGGAAAACTAAAAAAATTTTGTAGTCAATTCAGTTACTTCTTTTGATTCTGCCCTTCTCTTAAACTACGTAACTGTTGAAAATACTTTGAAAGATTGGTGCCTCTGCCTTGCCAAACTTAACGTGTTACGCTCTTCCAATATTTTAGTGACATGTCACTTTCATACACTACCTTAACCAAAATTATCAACCATTTTGCTTAATAGCTATGTATTTGAATATAGCCAAGTTTATACCAATATCTTTGAATATTTCTTCTTATTGCATTTCAGTACATACTTCTAGGCTGAAGTTGTTTTTTTCCTGAAATACATATTTGAATTGTTCTTTTAATGAAATTCTGGGAGAGAAGATTTTTATTATTTTAGTTGCTTATAAAGAGAGATTTGGAATTAAATGACACTGGCCCTCACCCCCTCCTGGGATAATGGATGTTCTATTAAAATAATGATCGTTTGTTAAGTCAATTGCATTCTTTCTGCTTATACTTACTCTTTCACTCTATATTGCCAACTGATTGAATTTATTCACCTATAAAACGTATGACTTTCTTCTTCTCATCCTTCTCTATTAAAGAACCAGAATAATACAACAGTAATGATGTCTCATTCAGAGATAAAATATAGTGATCTAGCTTGTTAGGCTGCATGAGGAAAGTAGCAGAGATGGAATCTTTTCGTAAAGTTTCTCTCTACTAATATTAGTTTCTGAATAACTGATAAAATAAAAGAATACTGCCCATAAATGAGACCATTGTACTTTTTCAGAGTCATGCCCATAAATGAGACCATTGTACTTTTTCAGAGTCAATTTCCTAATATTTCTTGAAGTCTTCTCTTACTTAGGAAAACAATGATAGCGGCATTAATCGGTATGCAATTATAGATGCTATATGCTAAGAAGGTTTTGAATTAACGTCTAAATTTCACTAGTGTCAGCTACAGTATTCTTCTTCATTCTAAGAGAACTAAAGGGTCCTTCTCTCCACCATAAGCTATCTAATCATGTAAAGAATAGAGATTAACTGATTATGATGAATAAATTAATCTCAGAAGCACAAACTCAGAGATTTCTAATTAGCATAATTTTCCTGGGACAACTAGAAAAATTCTCTATTCTTATTAACAATAATCAACAGAACAATAACTAATTTTGGGCAGTACGCTATAAAATTATTAGAATCATCTTTAGGACACAGATTAAGAAGTTATAAATTCATATCAAAATTGTTTAAAAACTAACAACAAGCAACGACCTAAAGAGCAACCTCTGTTTCGACTTACAAGATTACTCATATTTGTTTGTTAGACTTTTATCATCATCATCACACTGATACACTGAATATTTGGCTTGCATTATGCTATGCATTCTGTATGATGAAATAACTTTAATCCCTACAACAACTTAATAGGGTCAGTGTCAGTATTGCATCCAATTTAATGATCATGCACAACAGCAACCTTACTTTGCTTGGCTCTCATTAAAGTATAATTTCTCTAGAATAGCTATTTTTAGATTTTTAAATCAACTATTATTATATATTAATGATTTTAAAATTTTTACTTAAATGTTTTAAATAACTATGTTAATACGGAGCTAGGCAATGTGAAAATATATAGAAAACACATGAGATAGTTCTGGTAATTCTCAATATTCCATGTTTCTAGAAAGAATACCCTGCAGTGTAGATTTGACATAACAGTTTTTGTTTTTATCTGACCAACAAATCAGAATGAAAATGAGGACTAGAGCAATGTTAGAATATATTGTTTCATGATATTTAAAGCAGAAATATGTAGGCATAACAGGTCAAATAATAGAAAACAAGATTCCAAATTCTTAAGCCAAATGTGATTAATAAAATCATTAGGAAAATAACAAGAATAGTTACATAAAGAGAAACAAACAAAAAACTACTTTGACAAATTATCTCCCTTAACAATATGAAATTACTGCATCCAAATAACTACATTTAAAAGTATGATAACATGGGGAAGAGAAAATACTCTGAATTTTATTTTCCTTTACGTGTCAGACATTAAAATGTGACCTTCATCATAAATGGACTATATCTGCTCAATGGAATGATGTGTATGATGTTCATATTGACTTTTAAATCTTGAAAGTACTCTAGAATTCAAATATTGTGTTCTATAGTGTTTCATAAAAATAAACTTAACAAACAAGAGGATATCAACAAATAATATGTATTAACATATTTAAGTTTCCCATGACTATATATGAACATCATAAATATATATATATACAAATAGTATATGTATAATAATATAAAAACAGCCATCACAGGATATCTTGTATTTTTGTGAGCTTTTGATAACGAATTATTAAATACTTGGCAAAGTGCTGGGTTAGCAGATAAACAAAAGCAAATGTGTTTGTCACGTACAAGGGAGATCAATGTGAAAGAATCATAAAGCATATCTGCCAGTGTAACAAGGTAAGAGAAAAGAAGCACATGTCTGAAATATACATGCAAGAAGCAATCAAATGTCCATTATGGCTCCTCATAATTGCATCTCCATACCCCCTCACTCTCTAAACACCAACCATGCTGGCATTCCTGTTCTTCCAATGATACTGGAACCATACTCATGCCTTAGGATCTCCTTACCTCCCTTTCCTCTGCCTGTATCCTGGATTCCCATAGACAGCCTGATTGTCTTTCTTTTGCTAGATTTTGGTAAAATGTCACCTTTTCAGTGAGTTCTTTCGTGGCCAACTGCTTGAAAATGGCAACCACTTCCCAGTCTTCCACATAAACTAGTAATTATATTACTAATCACCATCTAAAATTGTTATTGCTGCATCCACAGTGCCTAAAATCATGCTATCTTATAATAGGTGATATATAAGTGATACATATTTATATACATACCTCACAGTATGATTTTATAAATAGTTTTATTAAAACAAAGCCACACCCATTTGTTGATATTGTTTATGACTCCTTCATTCAATGACTCAGTTCTATAGCCCTAAATATTACCTATTATGTACTGGATATATAGTGATAGCTGCACATAAGTGATATACAGTGATATCTTGTTTTATTGCACTTTGCTTTATTGTTCTTTGCAGATATTGTGCTTTTTAAAAATTAAGATTTTTGGCAACCCTACTTCGAGCAAGGCTATCTATGCTTTTTTTTTTCCCAACAGTATTTGCTGGTTTAGTGTCTGTGTGTCACATTTTGATCATTCTTGTAATATTTTAAACTGCATATTGTTAATATATCTATTATGATGATATGTGATCAGTGATCTTGATGTTAATATTGTAATTATTTTGGAGTGCCATAAACTGCACCCATGTAAAACGTCAAGGTTAACCAATGTTGTATGTATTCTGACTGCTCCACTGACTAGCCATTTCCCCATCTCTCTCCCTCTCTTCAGGTGTCTCTATTCCCTGAAATATATTGAAATTAGGTCAAGTAATAACCCTACATTGGTCTCTACGTGTTCAAGTGAAGGAAGAGTTTCAAGTGTCTCACATTAAATCAAAAGCTAGAAATGATTAAACTCAGTTAAGAAGACATGTCAAAAGCAGAGAGGCTAAATTTTAGGACTCTTGTGCAAAACATTTTGCCAAAGTGTGAATACAAAGGAAAAATTCTAGAAGGAAATGAACACACCTTAGATAAGAAAGCAAAACAGCCTTATTGGTGATATGGAAAAGTGTTTTGTGGTCTGAAGGGAAGAGTAAATCAGCTGTAACATTTTCATAAGCCAAAGCCTAATCCAAAACAAGTGCCTAACTCTCTTCAATTACATGAAAGTTGAGAGAAGCGACAATCCTGCAGAAGAGAAGTCTGAAGCTAGCAGAGGTTGGTTCATGAGGTTTGAGAAAGGAAGCCATCTCTATAACATAAAAGTGTGAGGTGAAGCAGCAAGTGCTGGTGTAGAAGCTTCAGCAAATTATCCAGACAATCTAGCTTAGATAATTGATGAAGGTGGCTACACTAAACAACATCATTTCAATGTAGATCAAACAGCCTTATATAGGAAGAAGATGCTATTTAGGACTTTCATAACTAGAGAGAAGTCAATGCCTGGCTTCAAAGCTTTAAAGGACAGACTGACTCTTTTGTTAGGGGCTAATGCAGCTGGTGACTTTAACTTCTAGTCAGTGCTTATTTGTGATTCTGAAAATATTAGGGCACTACAGAATTACACTAAATCTACTCTTCCTGTGCTCTATAAGTGGAACAACAAAACTTGGATGACAGCACATCTGTTTATAGTATGGTTTACTGAACACTTTAAGTCCACTGATAAAACCTACTGCGCAGAATAAAAAAAAGGCTTCTTTCAAAATATTGCTGTTTATTGAAAATTCAATAATCTGATCAATTTATTGAAAATTCGATAAACAGCAACATTTGGTTACCCAAGCTCTGATAGAGATGTACAAGAAGATTATTGTTGTTTTCATTCCTGCTAACACATCATCCATTCTGCAGCCACAGATCAAGGGGTAATTTCAATTTTCAATTCTTATTATTAAAGAAATACTTTTTGCAAGGCTATAACTATTACAGATAGTGATTCCTTTGATGAATCTGGGCAAAGTAAAACTTTGAAAAGGATTAATCATTCTAGATACCATTAAGAACATCTGTGATTTATAGGAGGAAGTCAAAATATCAACATTAACAGGAGATTGGAAGAAGTTGATTTCAACCCTCATGGATGACTTGGTGGGGGTTCAAGACTCCAGTGGAGGAAGTAATGGCAGGTATGATAGAAATAGCAAGAAAACTAGAATTAGAAATGAAGCCTGAAATTATAGCTGACCTACTGCAATCTCACAGTAAATATTAAACAAGTGAATAGTTGCTTCTTATGGAAGAGCAAACAACTTGGTCACTTGAAATGAAATCTACTTTTGGTGAAGATCCTGTGAATATTGTTGAAATGATAACAAAGGATTCAGAATATTCCATTAAATTAGTTGATAAACCAGTGGCACGGTTTGAGAGAACTGACTCCAATTTTGAAAGAAGTTCTACCTAGGGTAAAATGCTCTCCTGCAGTATTGCATACTACAGAGAAATCATTTATAAAATAATCACTTGATGTGGCAAACTTCATTTTTGTGTTATTTTCAAAAATTGCCACAGCCAACCCAGACTTCAGTAATCATCACCCTGATCACTCAGCAGCCGTCAATACCGAGGCCACACCCTCCACCAGCAAAAAGATTACAACTCATTAAAGTCTCAGATTATGTTAGCATGTTTTAGCAATAAATTATTTTTTAAATTAAGGTATCCACACTAAAAAAATAGTAGCACTGCACAGTCAACAGACTTTAGCATATTTAGTAAATAATTTAGTATATTTAGTATATAATAGACATACCTTTTACAAGCACTAAAAAAAGAAACCTTTGATTTTGTCCTATACATTTTTGGGGGCCCATTGTACCTTATGAAAACTATTACTTTCTTCATATGCTCTGCATACAGAATTGTTTTTTTTACATCTAGTAGTTTTAATTATGTATATTAACTGTGGAAGACAAAAACTTAGAGTGGTCATCATTAAAGGTACAATTGACCAGAAAATATGTTTATATTTCTGTAGCAAACAATGACCTAACATAATAAACATAATTATGACTCATAACATATACCAAGACATGTCAGAATTTAAAAATATTATACAATTTTGGATTGTATTCATGTATTAATAATGCATTTATATAAATATAACTTAAAGAACACTAAACATCATTTTAAAATCATGCTTTCTGTATAATTTTAACATACCAAATAACCCTAATATGTCTCTTTTGGCTTTCCAGGAGTTCCTGTTATGTCCAAATTAGTTTGGGTCAAAAAGACTTGATTTTAGAATTTCAGATTTAACTTTGTGAAGCTTGTCAAATATCAGAGTTTTAAAGCATTTGATCAAAAGGGGATCATAGGACAGTATGAATTAAAACCAAAATGACAAAAGATTTTAAATTCACAAAGCACAAGAAAATATCTTCATGAAACATGGAACAGAACCTCTGTTTCCTAGGTCAGTTACCTAAAAAGTTAATAAAAACCTTTTACAATTTTCTACTAAAGAGAATATCAATGCTGTGAGAAAACCTTGTTCTTCCAACACAAGAGCCCAGAGTCTAACCTTCTGTCAGTGTGCTTTTGATATTAATGTTCAATTTTTAGAAATAAATATGAATCATTTTCTTCTAATTTCAGCAAACTTGATCACACATAAAATTTTTTTCTTGAGATTAATCTTTCACAAATCTTCTACAACTTACTTTAACCTTTGGTTTTTCCCTTTACTTCTTTTCAGGGGGCATTCTACCTTGGGGGAAAAATTACTTTCTTTATATGCTTTGAATATAGAGTTGTTTATTTTATATGGAGTAGTTTTAATTATGTATATGCGTTCTTAGTAACCCTAATTTTCTTATGAAAAAATTAGAAAGTAAGTCATTTTGAACTGTTTCATATCAGTATTTGTTGGTGAAAACCATTTTATAATTTAAGTCTTAATTTTTTTTTTAATTAACAAGTCTAAATATATTTAGCTTTTCTGTACCATATAAAATTAAGGTGTCAAAGTATATAAACATAAATATATGTGTAATAATTAATGTTTCAGCATTTAACATACTCAGAAATGACTCAGACATTTTATAATTATCTATTACTTAATTTAACGTAACATGCTATTAAGATTTTAAATTATTAAGAAGAATTTTGAAACTATGATACAGACATCCCCCACAACATCTTCCTCAGTTTCCCTGTAACCTCAGTATCCATGTGGTACCCAAGGATGGCTAAAGGAAAGAGCCTGACTGAGTGCTAAATTTACATGAAAGTATAGAGCATAGGACAGAGGACATATCTGAAGGATATAACCTCTCCTAACCTAGCCAGGAGACAAAGATGGGACTAGGAGGACAAGGACATATTGGGCTTGATTCTGATTGGTGCTGGTGGTCTAGATGCTAGGATATGTTCCCAGGCATTACCATATCTACCTCTCTAGATCCTAGGGTGCAGAAGCTTAAAAACAAAGACAAGCTTACACTAATATGTGTACAAACCTTCAGCAGTGCTCAGCAGCCAATTCTTATAGCTTTAATTCACAGAAAAATCAAACAAGCAATAGTTTTATGAACTTAAAACATCCAGCAGAAATAACCTAAACCTGTCTGGCCAGTAGTCCCAAGCAAAATGCGTGAATCATTTCATAATACTGCAAATTCCAAAGACATTCTAATTTTATTTTGCTAACAATCTTAACCTAGTTTTATTTTAAAAGTATTACTAAATTTGCATTAACCAAATGGCATTTGACTTAACTGAGGATGAACTAGATATAAAGCAGTCTTTGCAAGATTCAGAACAACCCCAAAGACAGCTCAAAGGAAAAACAATCTTGCTAGTCACAAATGGAATACAACCCATACCTCTCTGATCATATTCTTTAAGGTGTCATCCTCTCATCTGAGTTCCTATCCATACAGGCCCAAAAGCCTTGCATACTCCACAGACAGAAAGGACAGAAAATTAAAAGCTATCCATTGAAAGGAAAAGGATGAATAAAAAATGGGTATACCTAAAGGTTAAGGGTCATACAAATAATTTAAAACAAATGATATCGGTTATCTGACTGGGAATTACACATGGAGGTAACCAGGAAAGTGCAGGACCTTAGCCACTGGAGCATAGGGTGAAGTGGTTTTTGGTAGATTATACAGGGGATCCAAAGAGGCAGTTTGAGTATACAAAGGATTTGAACTTTGTTTCAGGTCAGTTTTTTGCTCTTCATTATCATCAAGAGAATTTCTAAGGCTAACCATGGCACAATTATATGTGTTTTAGTGTAAACTTAATCTTTTCATGACTATCAATAAAGCAATTTATTAAGAATGATATATTTATAAAAAATTCTTTAAAATTTAGGAGTCTAATATAAATAATCTATCTTTTGGTCATTGACAGAATTTCCAATGGGGTACTTATTTTAATAGCGATTCAATTCAAAACCAAAATGTATCCCAGTGTGGCTATATCCAAGACCAGACAACAAATAATTTTTTCCCATTAATCGTGATTTTGTAAAGGAGACAAACAGTGATTTTTATTTTTTTTTACCATCTGCTTGACTAGATCACAAAAAGAGAGCCTGGGAGCCTAATCTGTAAGAAGTTCTTACCCTTCTATTGGCTCATCAGGTCCTTGGTTCCCATTACTATGACATCCAAAAGAGCAGAGTGGCTTTGGTGATAACTGCACACAGTTTCAAAAGTACAGGATCAAGAGAAACCTCCCCCTTCACTCTCTGAGGGTTTACTAAAAAATCAACTCCCAAGGGATATTAAAGGAGAAATGGCACACACATTTATAAACATGCATACATCACAGAGTGATTGCTCCCTTAAGGGAGAAATGAAAAGTCTGAAGAATTGAAAAGTCTTAAAACGTTGCCAAGGAGTGAGAACAACTGGCTGAATAAAACTCAGCACTCAGCAAACTAGAAGGTCCAGGACTCAGGGGAGACTCAGGAGAGACTCAGAAGGGACTCAGTCATCTGCAATCATGGAGTAGCCAGAGGGGCTCGAAAGACCCATACTGGTACCCACCTGTGGGTTCTTGTAGTGTTCCTGCTGAAGATGGTTGTGGTTAGAAGGGAAAATTGAAATGTAAATAGGGGAGCAGGGAAGTACAGGGCTCTCTGTTTTATGGTCTGCTTTACGAGTTTGGAGACATTGCTTAAGTCTTAGGATTAGTCTCCTGTGACAATTTTGTCTCCTGTGACAATTGCAAATTCTGTTTGGATGTTTAAAAATGTTGGTTAGAATCATAGAGTCAGAGGCGAAGCAAAATGGCCAAACAGAACCCTGTAGCAATCATTCCCTAAAAGGAACATCAAATTCAACAACTGTTCACTCAAGAAAGCACTTTTATAAAAACCAAGAAATCAGATGAGTAGTCACAGTACCTGGTTTTAACATGATATCAAGCAATGAGGCCTTGAAGACGGTAAGAAAGACAGTTTTGCTTGCCTATATCACTTCTACTCCATCTCCTGTCAACATCATGCAGAATGAGGGGAGATGGAGTAAAGTATATGTGGAACTTTGCATCAGAATTCAGTGCTGTCATTGTGGAATACAACACAGGGCAGCATTCTTCTGGCACTGACAGAGCATTTAGACCAGCTCTGCACCAGAAGGGAATTATCTGTCCCAGTGAGAGGAATATGAGTCCCCGCATGTTCCACCCCCAGCTGCCTAAAGTGGCCTGGGGTCCAGAATCAATTTGAGAGGCAGCCAGCCAACAAGGACTGCAGTCCTTGGTTAAGCCTTGGAACCTCACTGGTCTTGGGGATAGTGGAGTCGGGGTGCATGTGACCTAGTATGCTACCAGCTATGATGGACAAGAAAGTGCTTACATCACACCTCCCCTGATTCCAGGCAGTGCAATTCAGAGGGAGCCTCCTTTTGTGTGGGAAAAGGAGAGAGAAAAACACAGAGGACTTTGTCTTGGAACTTGAATTCCAGTTCAGCCACAATAAAATCAAGCAGCAAGCAGATTTCTGAAGGTCCATTTTCAGGCTTTGGTTCCTGGATGACATTTCTAAGCCCACCCTGGGCCAGAAAAGAATCTGATGCCCTGGAGGGTAAAACCCACTCCCAGCAGGATTCATCGACTGCTGACTAAGGAGCCCATGGGACTTGAATAAGCATCAGTGGTAGCCAGGCCATAGTTAAAATGGGCCTTGGGTGAGGTCCAGTACTGTGCTGGCTTCAGGTATGATCCAGTGCAGTGCCAGTTTTGATGGCCACAGGAGTGGTCACAGCATCCTTACCCCAACTCTAGGCAGTCCAGCACAGAGACAGACTCCTTCTGACTGGGGAAAGACAGGGAAGAGAGAAAGACTTTGCCCAGTAACTCAGGAAATTCTCCCTTATCTTACACAAGCCCACTCAAGTGGTATCTCTAGAAGTTGGCAAGAGTTGCAGCATTGTTGGGCACAGTTCATCACTAGTGCTGATACAACTACAATGACCACAAACTTAGATCACAACACTTTGCATATATGAAAAGTTTTCTTAAGGACAGCTCAGCCTGTGAAGATTTGAATAAATACCTAACTTTTCAATGCTCGGACAGCAATGAACCTTCATTCAGAAGCATCAAGAATATCTAGAAAAACATGACCTCACTAACAAATTACATAAGGTACCAGTGATCAATCCAAGAGTGATGGAGATATGTGACCTTTCAAACTGAGAATTAAAAACAGCTGTCTTGAGGAAACTCAGCACACTTCAAGGGTAACACAAATAAGGAATTCAGAATTTTATTAGACAAATTTAACAAAGACATTGAAATAATGAAAAAAAAATGCAGAAAATATGGAGATGAAAAATTCAATTGAAAAACTGAAAAGTGTATTAGAGACTCTTACCAGCAGAATTGATCAAGCAGAAGACATAATTAATTTGAAAATAGGCTATATGAAAATACACAAAGGAGAAAAAAAATAAAGCATATCTATAAGATCTAAAAAATAGCCTCAAAAAAGCACACTTATGAGTTACTCACCTTAAAGAGGATGTAGAGAGAGAGAGATTTAGGTAAATAGTTTATTCAAATAAATGATAACAAAGAACTTTCCAAGCCAAGAGAAACATGAATATCCTGGTACAAGAAGCACATAGAACACCAAGTAGAATAAGAACCTCAATATGAATAAGAACCTCAAAGCATATATTAACAAAACTCTCAAAGTTCAAGGATTTAAAAAAATCATAAAACTAGCAAGATAAATAAGCAAAAAACATGCAATGCAACTTTGATACGAATGCAGCAGACTTCCCACAGAAAACTTACAGTCCAGGAGAGTGTGATACGACATATACAATGTGCTGAAGGGAAAATCTTCAAACCTTGAATATTGTATCCAGCAAAATTGTTATTCAAACATTGAGGAGTACTAAATACACTTCCAGACAAATAAAAGCTAAGAGATTTTGTCAATGTCAATTTGTCTTATAAGAAATGCTAAAGGCAGATCTTTAATCTGAAAGCAAAGGACATCAGTAAACAATAAGAAATCATATGAAGGTATAAAAATCACTAGTAATACTAAGTACAAAGACAAATGCAGAATATTCTAAAACTATAATTGTGGTATGTAAGCCATTCATATGTTTAGCAAGAAGACTGGATGGCAAATCTATCAAAAATAATAACTACAATGTCTTTTTAGGAAATAGATAATATAAGAAGACAGACAACAAAAAGTCAAGAAGTAGAGAAGAATAAGTTAAGTTATGAGAGTCTTTTAGTTTTGTCTTTGTTTGTTTTTTCTTTTCTTTATAATTAGAGTTAACTTGTCATCAGTCTAAAATAATTGATTATAAGATGATATTTGCAAGAAAAGCAATAAATTAAAATATACTAATATGGTTTGTCTCTGTGTTCCCACCCAAATCTCACCTTGAATTGTAATCCCCATGTATTGAGGGAGAGACCTGATGGGAGTTGATGGGATCATGGGGCAGTTTTTCCCATGCCATTCTCATGACAGTGAGTGAGCTCTAATGAGCTCTGATGGTTTTAAAAGTGGCAGTCTCCCCTGCACTCTCTCTCTCTCCTGCCGCCATGTAAGATACATGCCTTGCTCCCTCTTTGCCTTGTACCATAATTGTAAGTTTCCTGAAGCCTCCCCAGCCATGCAGAACTTTGAATCTAATAAACTTCCTTTGCTCATAAATCACCTAGTCTCAGGTAGTATCATTACAGCAGTGTGAGAACAGACTAATAAATACACTATCAGGCAAAATCACTCTTACAGAAAGGAACACAGAAAGGAAAGAAGAAAAAAAGAAAAAGAGGACCAACAAAACAACTGGAAGACAAATAACAAAATAGCAGTATTAAATGCTTTTTAATCAATAATAACATTGCATATACATGGACTAAATTAAATCAAAAGACATAGAGTGGCTGAATGGATATAAAAGCAAGACCCTATCATGTGCTGTCTATAAAAAACTCACTTCACCCATAAAGACATATAGACTAAAATAAAAAAGGTATAAAAAAAGATATTCCATGCCAATGTAGAGCAAAAAGGAGCTCTAGAAGTGCTAATAATTATATCAAATAAAATAGAGTTCAAGAAAAAAGCTGATAAAAAAGAGGTAAAAAGGTCATTATATAATGACAAAGAGGTCAATTTTGCAGGAGAGTATAAAAATTGTAAACTGTGTATACACCCAACACTGGAGCACCCAGATGTATAAACCAAATATTATTTGAGCTAAAGAAAAAGAGAGACCCCAATATAACAATACCTTGGGAGTTCACCCCACTTTCAGCATTGAAAAGGTCATACAGACAGAAAATCAACAAATAAACATTACACTTAATCTGCTCTATACATCAAAGGGACCCAACAGATATTTATAGAATATTTTTCCAAAAAGTGAAAAATAAATTCTTCTCCTCAGCACATACACATTCTCAAGAACAGGTCACATGTTAGACCACAAAAACATTCAAAAAGAATAAAACCATATCAAGTATTATTTTAACCACAATAGAATAGAACTAGAAATCAATAATAGGAGGAATTTTGGAGCTATATAAACACATGATATTAAACAATATGCTCCTCAATAATCATTTGGTTAATAAAGAAATTAAGAAGAAAATTTACAAAATATCTTGAAACAAATGAAATTGGAAATAAAACATACCAAAATTTGTGGAATACATCAAAAGCAATACTAAGAGAGAAGTTTATAACAACAAATACCTACACCAAAAAAGTAGAAACACATCAAATTAGTAACAGAATAATGCATCTTTAAGATGTAGAAAAGTAAGAGCAAACCAAACCCAAAATTAGTAGGAGAAATAATACAGATCAGAGCACAAATAAATAAAATCAACACTAAAAAAATAAAAAATAAAAGAGCAAGGAAATGAAAAGTTGGTTTTTTGAAGATAGAAAAAAAATGTCAAACCTTTAGCCAGACTAACAAATAAAAAGAGAAGACCTAAATGAATAAAATTTGAGATGAAAAATGAGACATTATAACTGATACCAAAGTAATTCAAATGATCACCAGAGAACATTATGAGCAATTATATGTTGATAAATAAGAACTTACAAGAAATGGGCAAATTCCTAAACATATACAACCTTCCAAGATTTAGTCATGAAGAAATTCAAAACCTGAAAAGGCAAATAACAAGTAATTAGACAGAAGCAGTAACAAAAAGTCTCCTATCAAAGACTATCCTAGGATCTGAGGCTTCACTGTTTAATTCTATCAAACATTTAGAGAATAACTAATACCAATTCTGCTAAAACTATTCTAAAAAATCAAGGAGGGAATACTTTCAAATTCGTTCTATGAGACCAGTATTACCCTGATACTAAATCCAGACAAAAACATGTCAAAAGAAAAGAAAACTACAAGCCAATATCACTCATGAACATAGACGCAAATATCCTTAATTAAATATTAGCAAACCAAATTCAACAACACATTAGAAAGTTTATCTATAATGATCAAGTGAGATTCATCCCAGGAATGCAAGAGTGGTTCACCATATACTAATAAATTAATATGAGACATCACATCAACAGAATGAAGTACAAATCTATTAATATATGATGATTTTAGTTAATGCCAAAAAGTTCATTAGATACAGTTCAACATCCTTCCCTGATAAAAATTCTTGTAAAACTGGATATAGAAGAAACATACCTCGACACAATAAAAACCCACAGATAGTATATTGAATAGGGAAAAGCTGAGAGCCTTTTCTCTAAAATCTGGAACAAAACCAGGATGCCCACTTTTATCCAACACAGTAGTGGAAATTCTAGCCAGAGGAATTAAACAAGAGAAAGAAATGAAAGGCATCAAAATTGGAAAGAAAGAAGTGAAATTATCTTCATTTGCAGTGGTTATAATCTTATATTTGGAAAAATTTGAGGAACCCACCAAAATACTATTAGAACTGCAAATTCAATAAAGTTGCAAGATACAAAATTAACTTACAAAAATCTGTAGCATTTATATATGCCAACAGCCAACAATCTAGAAGAAAAAGAAAGTAATCTCATATATAATAGCTATAAATAATGTGAAACACATAGAAATAAACCTTCAATTGAAGAAGTGAAAGATCTTTATAATAAAAATAAAACATTGATTTTAAAAATTGGTGAGAACATAAAAACTGGATAGTGTAGGAAAAGCTGAGGCAGGAGCTCTTAGCTTGGCATAGCCTGTTGCAACTCATGGAGGAATATGTCACTGAGCCACCATGATGCCTGGGCACTTACAGGCAGGCTGTGGCTGCATGGTCACCAACCACTTTGACCAGTTGTGTGATGATGAAGTGGACCTCTTTGAGGTGCTGAAGTCAGGGGAGAATAAAAAATAAATGGCAGCAGGAGTGACAATGGGGGCCCTGGAGCCAAGAGCACAGCTCAGGCCCTCCAACATGGCAGGCAAACAGCTGTGTAAAGAGTCCTAGAAAGACTGCAAGAAACCACTGCGCCCCAGCGTTGGCGTGGTTGACAAGAAAGAGACACAGGTGCTCATCGTGCTTAAGAAAGAAGGAGTAAGATGAGTTGGAAGAAGACCTGATCAACAACTTCAGGTTGAAGGAAAAGTAATTAATAGAAGAACAGGAAGACAATCACCTCTAGAATAAAGATTTGAAAAGTCACTTGAAGAAAAGGGTGGACGCAAATTTTTAGTTGATAGACAGATTATTGACTGTCGATGCCGTGGTGGTCTTGGAAGAGGTCGAGGGCGCTGCGGACATGGAATGGGCTGAGGAGATGGATTTGATTCCCATGGCAAATTGAATTTTATAGGCATAACTGAAGTGATAGATCTGTCCTGAAACACGAGGACAAACGTGGAGGCGGTAGACCTCACTACTGGGGAATTGTGAAAGATGAATTAACTGATTTGGATTGATCAAATGTGACTGAGGAAACATCTGTAGGAGAAGACCATCCAGTGGCAGACACTGAAAATAAGGAGAGTGAAGTTGAAGAGGTAAAGAAAGAGGGTCCTAAAGAGATGATTCTCAATGAGTGGAAGACTATTCAAAATAAGGAGTGGTCAAAGTGGAATTTAATATCTGAAAACCAAATGAAGCTGCTGAAGGGCAGTGGAAGATGAAAGCTGTTTTTCATAAATCAAAGAGTGAAGAGGCTCATGCTGCAGATTCTGTTATGGACCATCTTTTCCAGAAGCCAGCAAATGATGTAATGTCTCAGTTGAAGGTTAATTTTGGATAACTTGGCTGCCCAGAACCTGATGGTGAGGGAGGATGAGGTAGACATGAGTGTGGCAGACGTCTGAACTGTGGCAGCAGGACCGACAAGTGAAGTGGTTCTGCTCCTGGATGACCCAGAGACATTTCCAGCTCTGGCTTAACTGGATACCACAAGACAACCCCGGTTTCTCTGTGAACCTTTATGTTCAAAGCTTTTGCATGCTTAAGGATTCCAAATGACTAAGAAAAATTTTTTAAAAGACTGTCATTCATACTATTCACACCTAAAGACGGAATATCAGTTGTTAAAATGAACTTCTCTTGCTACACAGAAGAAACAAATATGGCAGGCAATTTTGTATTTAGAAATATATTGGTAGCAGGGATGTTTTCATAATTTTCAGAGATGATGCATTCTTCATGAATACTTTTTTATTGCTGCTTGCAAATATGCATTTCTAAATTTGAAATATAGATGTGAACAGTGTGTATCAGTTTAAGGCTTTCACTTCATTTATGTTTTTTAATTAAGGATTTAGATGTTCCCCCCAATTACAAACTGGTTTTACATCTTGGACATATCGGTTTTAATACCTGCTTTGCATTTTCACACATGGTCAACTGGGACATATTAAACTTTCACTTGTCAAATTTTATCTCGTGTGAAAAACTATGTGTATTTTAACTTAGTTTTAGTATTTTCATTTTGGGAAAAATCTTTTTTCACTTCCCATGATAGCTGTAGTATATATATATGATAAATCTTTATATACAGAAATATCAGTACTTGAAAAAATGTAAAGCACATTGGTTTATTAACCCTTGCTGCTTGCGTGGTTCATTAGGTTCAAATTATAACTGATTTACAATTTCAATAGTTTACTTTTTTCCCATTTTAAAAACCAAGTTAGAGACCTTATTGGTGAAAGTTGTTTAAGCTACTTATTGATAAACACATCCTGTCAAGTCAAGTAGTTTTATAGTTATGGTTTTTTGCACCCTCACACGGTGAAATAAGTTGATTTGGCTAAAGTGTAATAAACTGTTATGTAAAATCAGTGTCTTGCCATTTGGTATGATTTCTGTGTGTGAAAGGACCTGAAATCAAAATAGTACATGCATAACTGACAACTCTGTAACCCTTCCTTGTTCTAAAAAGACCCAATGGGCACTGGTTAGTATGGCGAGATGGGGTAGTATTTTAATTTCTGGAATTTGGAAAACCAACATCTTTATAAGGTTGGAACAGCAGCACCATCCATGAAATATAAACCAAAAATATAAACCAAAAATCTTTGCTCTGTCTGTATTTCCTAGATTGCTACTATTTGAAGTTGATGAGTATTTATTCCACAGAAAGTGATAATTATCTTTTCCCTGTTCCTCTATTAGAAAATTAAGTTAATAATGGATTCCTTCAATGGGAGCATCACCACTTATTAAAACACACATAGAGAGAATGATGAATAAAAGAGGTTTTCTAGGATTTTCTTTTATTCTTTTGCCATATTTATTGATAAACGGGGAAGGAATTTTTAAATAAGTTTTAAGAATCTTTTATCACTTCATTTTCAGTAATCTTCCAGTAAACTGGCAATGTTCAGTTTAAAAAATATTGGAGATCTTCAATGTTAAATATGTCTATTTAGTCAATTGGTCCTCACATATATTTCTAAAAGAGAAATTGTATGTACAAGAGTTATTCATTTGGATTGAAATTATTTATCTATTACCTACTATTCTGACATTTTAGGAGGGGGTAATTATTTTTTAATTATGGATAAACTTGTGCTGGCGTTTTGGATCTTATGATGCTGAGCATGTTCTGCACTGGTGCTAATGTCTAATACAATTTTATAATACAAGCATACCTGCCACCCAGAGGCAAGCATTAATTTAGTCCATATGGCCTATTAAGCTCTCTTGAGATTGCAACATATGCATTCCTAAATCAGTGAGTTTAGACTTTTTAAGTATCTAACTCATTTCTGAACATGTATCATGCTAATAAACCTCTTGATTTCCAGCAACATACTATAGAAAATACCTGCTATTAAAAACAGTTCACAAGTTAAAAAAAGGACACAAATGGAAAGATATTCAATATTCATAGACTGGTAGAATAATAATTATTAAAATGTCCATACTACCCAAAGTAATCTGTAGATTCAATGCAATCTCTCTCAAAATACCAATGACATCCTTCAGAGAAATAGAAAACGCAATTCTAAAATTTATATGAAACCACAAAAGAGCCAGAATACTGAAAGACATGCTGAGCATAAACAACAAAACTGGAAGAATCACATTACTTCAAATAATACTACAAAGCTATAATAACCAAAACAGCATGGTGCTGGCATAAAAACACACAGACAAAAAGAACAGAATAAATCACCCAGAAATAAATCCATGCATTTATCGTCAACTCATTTTTGACAAAGTGACCAAGAACAAACATTGAGGAAAGGACAGTCTCTTCAAGAAATGTTACTAGGAAAACTGGATATCCATATGCAGAAGGATAAAATTAGAACCCAATCCCCTGACCATTTACATAATCAAATAAAAATGTCTTTAAAACTTAATCTAATATCTGAAGCTATGAAGCTACTAGAAGAAAACACTGATAAAACACACTAGGACATTGTTCTGGGCAAAGATTTTCAGAATAAATCCTCAAAAGCTCAGGTAGCCAAAGCAAAAATGGACATATGAGATCGCATAAAGCTAAAAATCTTCTGTCCGGTAAACAATAAACAAAATGAAAAGCCAATTCACAGAATTGGAGAAAATATTTGCAAACTAACCACTAACAAAGGATTAATGACCAGAATATATAAGGAATTCAAACAACTCTATAGGAAAAACAATAATAATATAATTAAAAATGAGCAAAAATCTGAATAGACATTTCCCAAAAGAAGTGGCCAACAGGTATACAAAATAATGTTCATCAGAGAGATGCAAAAAAAAAAAAAAAAAAAAACTACAGAGTTGTTATCTGATCCCAGATAAAATGGCTTTTGCCTAAAAGACAGCAATAATGAATACTGGTGAGAATGTGGAGAAAGGGGAACCCTTGTACACTGTTGGTGGGAATGTAAATTAGTACAATCACTGTGGGATAGTATGGGGGTTCCTCAGAAAAACCTGAAAATATAACTACCATATGATCCAGGAATTCCACTGCTGCATATATATCCTCAAGAAAAAAAATCAGTATATCAAAAGGATATATGCACTCCCATGTTCATTACAGCATTTTTCACAATAGCCAGCTATGCAGTCGACCTAAGTGTCCATCAAAGGATGAATGGGAAAAAAAAATGTGCACTTACACACAAAGGAATATTATTCAGCTATTAAAAAAAAACAAACAAATGAAATTCTGTCATTTGCAACAATATGGAAAGAACTGGAGGACATTATGTTAAGTGAAATAAGCCAGGCACAGAAAGACAATTATCGCCTGTTCTCACTCATACATGGGAGCTAAAACAAAACTAAAAATTGAACTGAAAGAGCTAGTGAGTAGAATGATGTTTACCAGAGGCTGAGAAGGGTTAGTGGGGAGGGGAGAATAAAGTAAGGATGGTTAATGGGTATAAAAATACAGTTAGATAGAATAAGATCTAGTATTCAGTAGCATGATAGGGTGGCCATAGTTAATCACTTGTTATATTTTAAAACAACTAAATAGAATTGGAGTGTTCGTAACCCAAAGGAATGATAAATGTTTAAGGTAATGGATTTCCCAATTACCCTGATTTGATCATTACACATTTAAGACTGTATCAAAATATCACATGTACCTCATATATATTTATAATTATTATGAGCCCATAATAATAAAAAATATATATTTTTAAAAGTCCTAATTAAAGGAAAGCCTCTTACTATCTTTGAGAAATCCAGACTCCTCTTTGCTCTAATCGCATGTATAGATAGTTCAATTTAGATGCATCTCTTGGATCATTTTTATCTAGCCTTAATCTTTACATTTTAAATTTGAAATACCCCTGGAGTACCAGATATTGGTTGGCTAGAGACCAAGCTGCCGGAATATCTGAAGGTGGCTGGTCAGAGGCCATTCCCTTAGGACCTAGGTTACCTATATTACTCACTTTAGGAAGGCATTCCTTTAAGTGCAACTAAAGTGTGAGCGTTCTTGCAAAACTGAAGTGTGAGCGTATCCCATGAAGCATGAGAGTACCCTGCAAAGTGCAAGCATACATCATAAAGTGCGAGCATACTCCACAAATGGGTACTCCATGGAGCCAGATGGGCAGGCTTCCTGAAGGAAATAGCATCTGAGACACTATCCTAAAAATGAGCGATCTTGGATCTAAAAGGGCTTACCCATGTTAACTTAAAAATCACAAGAATTATAAACTTAGAAAAGGATACTTTATTTCTTGTAAAGAGTTACAGCTTGCAGTGTGGCTAGCCTGACAGTCTAGGAAGTGCAGCTTCCAGCAGAGCCCTGGAAATAGGCACTTTGTAAAGGTTAGGGAAAGGATTTAGGCTAAATGGGCTGGCCAAGTATACATACTCAACTGATTATAGGACGAGATATGTCCTGACACGTGAGTATTGAACAAACATGCATATGACATATGACCTATGTCCATATGGGGGCAGGGGTTTAACATTTAAATGTATTACAATTAGGCCCTATACATAAAAATACATGTAAACATGTCATTTCAGGACATGAATGCACTCAAGTGCTCAGCCTCTATAAACTGGCCTGAACCAGCCCATAGTGAGTGGTCTTCTTATCAGGAGAGAGTTACTGAAATCAGTCTCTTGTCCAACCAAAACTGTCATTACGGCTGATGAAACAGGGAAGGGGAGCATCTGTTAGTCAGCATTTAATAGTGGGTGAGCTACAACTGTTTTGCCATTGTTTATCCCAGGACCAGTCCTCATTTAGTTGCTAGGAAAAAAGAAAAACCTTGTGGCAATGAGAGCATAGTTTATTCTTTAAGTGTCAGGGTGTGTGACTTAACCCTTGCCTGGCATGACCTTAGGTCTTCTTTATAGCTTGGTATTTCATTGCCTTAAAGAGTCCATTCTGTCAGTCTTAGGAGCTCTATTTTAACATTAATGCTGGTCAGTTGTTACATCTAAACTGCAAAAGGGAGGGAGGATAATGAGGCATGCCTGAGCTCCTATTCTGTCATGGCTGGAAACTCAGCTTTTAAAGTTTATCTGAGGTCTCCACGGTCAAGAGAGAGGCTATTCGCTTGATTTGGGGCCTTGGGTTTGTATTTTTATTTTATACCAAAGTCCTTCCCAGCACAGCCAGGAATATAACTGAGCTCAAAGGGCTCTTGTGAGCACTAACGCCTTGGGCCAGATAGTGTTAGGAAGAAGCACAGGGGCCACTTCATTCCATCCTCATCACCAAGACCATGAGATTTACAGAGGAAAAAAGGGAGAGCCTTTTTTTTCTATAGGAAAATAGTCTCGGCACAGCCTTCAATACAAGTAAATTGTGCTCTGAAGAACAAAGGGAGGAGCTGGCTTAAACAGGGGAAGTTCTCACTTAGTTTCTCAAGCAGATCTGTTTATGCAAATGAAAATTTCAAACTTGTTCAGTTCTGATTGGTTAAAATAGTTGAGCCCTAATTGAGTAGTCTCTATGCCCCATATCAGAAGTCTCTGTCAGATGTTTCTTTCAAACAGACAGTGGTGGGAGGGAGGGATATGGTCCGGGACACAGTTAATCTTGGCATTGACAATAGAAACTGCTTTGGCTTGATTGTAGACGGGGAGGTCCTGTGACACTTCTACTTCTACATCTTCCTGATAATGAAGAGTATGTAAATGCTCCCTCATCCAGCCATGGCCACCTGGTTCTGTTTTCATTTCGAGCACCTCAGTTAGCCATGGATAATTCATTCTGTCTGTCAGCTCAGGGCACACTTTAACAAGTAAAAGAGTTTTGTGAATTTTAATGCCAGTTCTTGTGCCTGTTGACTATGCAACATGTGGGTAAGTGAGAAGATCATTTAGAAAGAAGCCCATGAAGAAATTCACATGGCTAAGGGCAAAATGTGTATTATCCAAGAGATTTCCCAGAGTGTTATACCCTTGATTGAATGCAAGGAGGTTCTTAGATGAAACTGAAAGTCATTGAGTAATAGGGACTATAAAAATACTTTATGTTAATACATTCTTCAGAGTACTCTGATCTTAATCACTTTGCATTCATTTAGGTTTCTTCTGTTCTAGCATCCCCTTCTGACTGTTTGGACTGATGACAGTATCTCTGAAGTTTCATTAAGAGGGACCCAGTGTCAGCCACCACAGAGTTCCAGGATTGGCAAACTTTTTTGTAAATGTCAAATAGTATTTTTTTAGGCCATAATATCCCCTTGGATCTACTCACCTCAGTCATTGAGTAAAAGCAGACATTGTCAACATGGGTGTGGCTGTGTTTCAATAAAATTTATTTACAAAAAATCAAAAAACAAAAAACACAGACATTAAGCTACATCCAGCCCAGGGGCTACAATTTCTTGTCCCCTGGTTTAGATAACCAACAACTAATAAGAATAGCAATGTTTTATGAGTGGTATGTTCTTGCAACTGATCCAAGTTTATATTTCAGCATAGAAAAATCCTCTGAGGTAGGAACAACTATTATACCTTTTCTCATTTCACAGGTGAAGAAACTGAGTCATAGATAAATTAATTCACTTTGGCTGAGGTCCCTCAGAAAGAGGCAGAATTGGCTTCCGGACATGGGTAGCCTGACTCCAGGGCCCGTGTTCAAACCAGGTCTGAAGAACTTCACTATGTACGTGTCATTAAGTATTTTTTAGAGTGAAGTAATTTAAAACTGGTAAAATGTAGCACTAATTAGCTGCCTTCGATTACTTCAAATAGAAACTTTAAAATATGTTGATTTGTACATTGTCAGTCACAGAAATTTAATTTTTTAAAGTGTCTACCCCCACCGTCCCCATTGCTCGAAAAATATTCAACGTGTTAACTCTGAATGCGTTCTCCAGCAGCTATTACAATACATCAATAAATAAAATTTAATCATCCTGTGGGATATTTTATTTCACTTTTTTTAATCAAAAGAAGTTTTCAAGGAAATGAGTAATACAACTATTAACCTTCTTTTTTTCTGCTCGAGAGCCAACAAATTCATTATTTAAAATGAGAGCAAATAGAGCATTTCAGTGAGTACAGTATTCTCCTAGGAATATTCCTTGCTTGAAAGACATCAGAAGTTTTCAAATTGAGGTAGGGAAGATCATGTCACATTCACAAATAATATTGTGCTGGAAGAGTCAGGTTACTTAGCAAATACAGGTCTGTTTGGTGTCACTGAGTAGTTTCCCTTGTCAATAATGACTTGAGGAAAGCAAAATGGAACAGCTGCATTTTACTTGTAATGGGAACTCATGAAAGTGAACTTTGTGATGGATATAAACTGTATAAACCTTAGGACTTTTAAATGATGTCCATACTTCACTTCTTGCCTTTCTGGATTCATGGGTGGCTGAATTAATTAAAATCTGCAGTCTAGCTGGTTTTCTAACATAAACATTCCACTAAGAAAAGACGATAAATTATGCAACAAAGAACATGTAAAACCTTTGTAAAATTAAAGTTACCTAGTTAACTTCTAGAGATCTATTATGCAACAATTTGTATATAGTCAACAATATTTTTAATCTAATTTTATGGAGGTTTTATGCTATGTGTTTTTGCCACAATAAAAAAAAAAGTACCTAATTACAAAGAGATGCTAACCATATTTATGGCCCACCCATTTTTTAAAAAAATTTTATTTCTGAGGGAATGACAATGATCCACTTACTGATCACTTTTGTTGTTGGCTAAGAGAGAGAGATAGCAAGAACTTCTTCCAAAAATTATAAACTCATTCCCTTATACTGTGCTTTTTTTTTTTTTTTTTTTTTTTTTTTTTGATGGAGTCTCACACTGTCGCCCTGGCTGGAGTGCAATAGCGTGATCTTGACTCATTGCAACCTCTGCCTCCTAGGTTCACATGAGTGTCCTGCCTCAGCCTCCTGAGTAGCTGGGATTACAGGTGCACACCACCACACATGGCTAATTTTTTGTATTTTTAGTAGAGATGGGGTTTCATAATGTTGGCCAGACCGGTCTTGAACTCCTAACCTCATGATCTGCCGGCCTTGGCCTCCCGAAATGCTGGGATTACAGGCATGAGCCACCACACCTGACCTTAAACTCTTTTTTTAAGGCAGTGCCCGTTATTAGACATGTCACATACATTCATGTCTTCTGAAATTTTCTCACGTCATTAAAGTGTAAACTATTGTCCAAAATTATGCAGAATTATGAACGAATGTGCATCATGATCAATAATAAAATCTTTAAATATTTTAGAGTTTAAGCTTAGTTTGAACGTCTTAATGTATGAATGTTGCCTTGTAAGCATAAAAAAGTCTTACACTAAAAAAGACCAAAGTATACCATTTATGATCAAACATTACTAAAATAATATATTCAGGAAAGATGATTATGTTTCATGTGTATTTAAGCAGAATTGGAAGACCTTAATAAAATTGCTTTTTCCTCAAACCTGAAACCGACTCTTGGTGGACTTACACATTCTGGCTGCGTGATTGTCAAATGAACTCATCTTGATCAGTGTTGTAATGGTATCAAACGCATGTATGATGATAATTGCTTAAAATGTACCTTTTTTGTGTAATAGCACTAATTATCAGCCACCCTTACAATGAGTAGATAATTGCTATTAATTTCTTTGGCATTCACTGTAGTTACATTAATCACAGTGAGCTCATTTGACTTTAATGTGAATAAAATATGTTATGCTATTAGAATTCCATTGTAATTTATCAGTAAATAATGCCCAATGATTGTGAAATATCACTGTAAACTTCTCTCATAGAAAGTAAAGGCTTTTGTAGCTGCCTCTCAAATCTAAATAGCTGTCCTTTAGTTCATGATAATGAGGTGTTTACCGAAATAGAAGAAAACTTGAAGAGAAAGCGTCTATCAAGCTAAAAGATTAAGTTTCCAAGAAAAAGATGATTAAAATTTTGTTTATTAGTTTTGTGATGACCATGATAAAATAATTTTTCCAACAGTTTGAAAGTATGTTCACCAATAAGATGATTAAAAGTGAGAAGTCTAGACACAGGCTTCCAGGTTGTGTAAGTTGCTAGCTGTATGACACTGGCTATTGACCACCTCTGTTAACAGATTTCTTAGCTCTGAAATGAGAGTAAGTGCAGTCCCTAAATTAGAGGAGTTTGTAAGAATTATACATAAAAACATTAAGCATGATGTCGGGACATAGTAAATACTTGATAAATGCTAATTACTAATATTACTGACAGCAATAAAGAATAAACTTGAAGTAGATGAAATCTATGAAACCTCTGTTTT
The DNA here is from genome assembly GCF_049350105.2 of Macaca mulatta. Classification (NCBI taxonomy): domain Eukaryota; kingdom Metazoa; phylum Chordata; class Mammalia; order Primates; family Cercopithecidae; genus Macaca; species Macaca mulatta. Next base: position 160,502,256 of record NC_133406.1, read on the forward strand.
TTAAAATATCTGTGCTGATTTTAGAGATTTTTTTTTTTTTTTTGAGATGGAGTCCCACCCTGTTGCCAGGCTGGACTGCGGTGGTGCAATCTCAGCTCACTGCAACCCCCGCCTCCTGGATTCAAGCGATTCTCCTGCTTCAGCCTCCCAAGTAGCTGGGACAACAGGTGCGCACCACCATGCCCAGCTAATTTTTTGTATTTTTAGTACAGATGGGGTTTCACCATGTTGGCCAGGATAGTCTTGATCTCTTGACCTCATGATCCACCCACCTCAGCCTCCCAAAGTGCTGGGATTACAGGCGTGAGCCACCAGTCACAGCTGATAATTTTATAGGACTATTAAATAAGCAAGTTTTACTTTATCCCAATTTTTATTTGTTTACCACCAAGAATGAGATTTCTCCACAATTGGTTACATTTGGCCCTGCGGTTGGTCAAACTGGATTATTAAGACAGCCACAGGCTGCATTTCTCCCCTTTGTCCATCGCAATGTTTTCTGTGTATGTCAGTCTGCTGCTCATACCAATGAGCTATTCTAAGTAGGATTGTTTTTGCCTCTTTATATCAATCTTACCTTGTTTCAGTCTCTTCAAGTTAATCAAATATATGTTTCTTCCTCTAAGTGAGTCCTTTGTTTAAAGCACTTTGTTATGTCAAGCTAAGTAATGTCATTTATAACAGAGGAAGAGCATTGTTTGTCCAAGGAAAGCAAAATATCCTCTTGCGAACTGACAGATATTCCTGTTTGCTGACTGGCTGAATTTAAATTGACTTGTTTGGCATATACCTCCCTGACAGAACATTCTTTCTGTGCTAGATGCTTCTGCTGACAACACTTTCTTGCTCATGCATACCATTAAATAATTGCTTCTGGACTTTACTTTTCCTTTAGCTGTTAAAGGAATATATATATTAGCTTATAAAGTTTTTTTTTTTTTTTTCCTAAAACTCAATCTGAGATGCTATATAGAGAGAGTAACCTCTGGATGAGTCTTTTGTCTGTTTTCCTATATGTTAGGAGAAATTACTCATGCATCAAATGACATCATGGTTTTTCATCCTCCATGATTTACTGGTATATTTGAAAATTTGGGGAAAAGTTCCCTTCAAGTCAGTTGAATTTTTTTCCCCTCAAATGATGTAGAATGAGATGTATTGATTTTTGTGCGCTGAGAGCATAATCCATTCTAACACTGTAGCCTCCCATAAAGTATCTCAAAATTGTTGTGGAAACAAAGCAAATCTTATGTCAGAATGAAGGGTACAGTATAAAATAAGGGTTAATGAAAATACATTTTAGAAATAGGAAATACGATTAAGGGTGACATATTATTATCTGCCATGAGGGATTCTTCAGGCAGCCAGGAAAAACATGCACACAGCTCTTCTGGTTTTGTCATCATACCAGACTTCCAATTATTAAGGAATTCAGAAATAATTGTCACCTTAGGGCTCTAAAGAGTAGCATGAATTAAGGTTGGGTAGTTTTAAACACTGCTATTGGAGGACAACCTGAAGTTTGCATACCTTGTTGCCCGAGAGAAAGCCCAGGGTCAAACAAACTCATATAAGTTCTTCTGATTTTTAAAGTGCAAAAAAAAAAAAAAAGTTATTATTATAACACAAATATTTATAAGAACAGTAGTTTCATTTTAATCTGTAGTACATGAACCATATTAATGTTCAATTGTCAAAATTTTGTCACCTACTGAGCTCTATAAGGACATAAATCTTTTTACATAATGTGCCGCGCAATGTAATCATGCCAGATATATCCACTTAGGATAGAGAGTTCTTCAGGTCTTATGGTAATGGCACAACTGCTAAGTAGAAACAAGGAGATAAGTTACAAATGTGGCGACGTGGAAACTACCACACTTGATTGATTAGTTAATGGGGATAAATAAAAGATGGTTTTAAAGAGTCGTGGGGCAAGTATTTGTGGGATAAAGCTTAGAGACTTGTGGCTTCAGAGCTTTAAGATGCCTTTTATCTGTCTGAAATTACTGAAGTGGCAATTGAATTTATGCGATTAAACAGTTATTTCAAGGTTGTGGGAAACTATGAGTAAATATAAGTGATTGTTACTCAGAAAGATTCTGCACCAGCCTGTGATTTCTTTTGCTGTTCCAAACCCCTGAGACAATTTTCAAATGTTTATATAATTGAAAAATTGTGTCATTTTGAACATGGTCAGCCATGTTCTTTTGTAATATATTTTGTAATATAAACTAACTAAAACGTAAGCATTATATAATTTAAGTTTTACAAAGGCAAGAATGTCTGTCTGTTACTTTGTGATGTATCCCAGGAGCCTAGAACAATCCCTGGAACACGCTAAGTGCTCAGTAAATATATGTTGATTGAATGGAGTTTGTCTCTGAGAGAGTATGTGGTAGGTATCTTTACTAAGACTATTAGCTTAAACATTAATTTCCTTATAAAAAAAATTATCTGGTTCTTCTAACCATGAGATGTCAAAAGAAAATTTTCATTTGTTTTCTGTTTCTATGTAAAATGGACACAATTCCTCCGTATTGTGTGTTAGTTAAACACATGGGCTCTGTAGCCAGAGTGCTTGGGTTCCAATCTCAATTCTACCTTTTACTATCTGTATTACCAAGGAGAAGATACAAAATTTTCCTGTACTACTGTTTCTGTAACAGGAAAAAGAGTTTAGTAAGAGTAGCTAACTCATGGAGTTATGAGGATACATTTAAAGTGCCTAGAAGATAATTTAACACATAGAGAACACTTGGTAAAGTACGGTCAATCTTATTGCTGGTATTACTGTGTAACATCTACAATAAATTTTCCTTATGCTGGACATCGCCATTTTGGTAGAATTATTCCACTGACTAAAGCTGAGTTATTTTGTTGGCAGTCAAGAACAATCTCAATGCTGTGAATTGATTGTATCTATATTCACATGGCTTATTTACACTTGCACAGTATTATTGCAACTTGTTTTTATACCTAAATTTTCCACTTCTACACCACAGCTTTTCTGGATAAACACCTTGACTTATTTATTTTTCTTTTGTTGAAGACAGGACAATGTCTGATATACAGACTAGAAGCTTATACAATACGTTTTGACTGATGAATAAATGAATGAATCAACACGCAAGTATTTGTCTTCTCTGTGTATTCTTCTAAATACACGGATAGCACTTTTACTTCTCTGGTCCATATACCAGGAGATTAGTTGGTACAAAACTAAATCTTATACAAAATGAAGATTTAAAGTAACAAAAAATTCACATTAATTTCTGAAGGTCAAAAATTTAAAGATGTAGGTCTGTGTACCTCTATTCACATATTAAAACATTATCTCTTAAATGTTTTATAAAGTTATTTTTATTATACGTTAAGTTCTGGGGTACATGTGCAGAACTTGCACATAGGTATACTCATGCCATGGTGGTTTGCTGCACCCAATTACCCATCATCTACATTAGGTATTTCTCCTAATGCTATCCCTCCCGTAGCCCCCCACTGCCCAACAAGTCCCAGCGTGTGATGTTCCCCTCAATGTGTCCATGTGTTCTCGTTGTTCAACTCCCACTTAGGAGTAAGAACATGCAATGTTTGGTTTTCTGTTCCTGTGTTAGTTTGCTGAGAATGATGGTTTCCAGTTTCATACCTGTCCCTACAAAGGACATGAATTCATCCTTTTTATGGCTGCATAGTATTCCATGGTGTATATGTGCCACATTTTCTTTATCCAGTCTACTGCTGATGGGCATTTGGGTTGGTTCCAACTCTTCGCTATTGTGAACAGTGCTGCAATAAACATACGTGTGCATGTGTCTTTATAGTGAAATGATTTATAAACCTTTGGGTATATACCCAGTAATGGGATTGCTGGGTCAAATGGTATTTTGGTTCTAGATCCTTGAGGAATCACCACACTGTCTTCCACAGTGGTTGAACTAATTTACACTCCCACCAACAGTGTAAAAGCATTCCTACGTCTCCATATCCTCTCCAGCATCTGTTGTTTCCTGACTTTTTAATGATTGCCATTCTAACTGGTTTGAGATGGTATCACATTGTGGTTTTGATACGCATTTCTCTAATGACCAGCGATGATGAGCTTTTTTTCATATGTTTGTTGGCCACATAAATGTCTTCTTTTGAGAATTGTCTGTTCATAATGTTTACCCACTTTTTGATGCGGTTGTTGGTTTTTTTCTTGCAAATTTGTATAAGTTCTTTGTAGATTCCGGATATTAGTGCTTTGTCAGATGGATAGATTGCAAACATTTTCTCCCAATCTGTAGGTTGCCTGTTCACTCTGATGATAGTTTATTTTGCTGTGAAGAAGCTCTTTTAGATCCAATCTATCAATTTTGGCTTTTGTTGCCATTGTTTTTGGTGTTTTAGTCATGAAGTCTTTGCCCATGCCTACGTCCTGAATGGTATTGCCTAGGTTTTCTTCTAGGGTTGTTACGATTTTATGGAATTTTGTTCAAAACACTGTACAGAAAAAAAAACTTTCAAATTTCAAACATAAAAATGACTTGATTAATTCAAATCTGTAAAACTGAGTAGTTACCTAAAAGAGTATTTAGTAAAGATCTAAAGAAGGTTTTTTGTTTTTGTTTTGGTTTTTTAGTTGACATTAGAAATTACTACTAAAAATTAGATATGTGAATACAAATATAAGTTTTTCAAAATAAATAACCCCCTGCTGTTCATGATATAATCTCTTAATTAACCTTTAGCATCTAACATAATGTACCTGGACTTTGGGTCACTGAGTTTTAATTAAAAAATTCAGAGAACTCTTTCTGTATTAAAAGAATAAAATTTTTAGCATTCTTAGAAATTTTAAGAGTAGACTTTGAATACGAATTCTCCTCATTTTCTTCATTCTGGAGTTTACTTTTGTATATCGAAAGTATTAAGTTTATGTAGCAATATGTTTTGGTCATACACAAAGATACTGTTTCACGTACGAAAATCATATATGTAATTTCTTTGGGGAGCAATAATTCTAAATTGTTGATGCACTTCAAGTCACAGAAAATGTCAAATGCTTTCAAAACTGTAAGAGGCAGATTCACGTTCAACAAAAACTTTCAGGATTTTAATCTTTAAGTAAAGCAGCAAACCTGAGATTTGATCCATTTTTTTCCTACTCTCTGTCATTACCTTCTCAGTACCTATGACATTTTGACATCTTATCAATGATTACAAGCATTTACATATTATTCTCAATCATTCTTTTTTTATACTCAGTAAAAGACATAATGGCAAAATTCAATACATTCAAAAAATAATACCTTGTTTCAATTATATTAAGATTCTGGCTATTATTTTTGGCAATGTCATTTTATTCATATAAAATATGAAATCTTCAGGTACATTTTAAAATTCTAATTTTATCAATGCAGAAAGCTCTTGCACATTTTGTATTTCAAATGATTAAAACCAATTTTTTTTTGCATGATAAGGCAAATTAAATTAGTATTATAATCTAATAAAATTATATAGGGCAAATTAATTTAAGGGCTGTTGTTCTTCTGGGTTTAGTAAACAACTTTTCTTTGTCCATAGTTGTATTTTAATGAAAAATGTGTAAGAATTTTATGTACTGAATAGTGTTTTTTTAAAAAATTATTCTAACTTAGAGTTTTAGCTCTGCAATAAGTTAGTATTTTGACCTATCTACTGTCATTTTACGATTATAAATGTTTGGAAACAGGTATAATTTTTGAAACAGGTATAATTGCAACAGGTATAATTTATTTTATTCCTCATAAAAAATAATCTGTGTTCTTATATGTTATATTGGACATAAATAAGTAGCATGTTGTATTTCAATGCAGTGATTGCACCATGTCATTTAATTTGCTTTTTTTATTTGTTTCTATTTGGGGCATTGGCTAGCTAGATTGTTATTCCTTAATGCTATTGATTACAAATAGATTAATATATATTATTTGACTACCATATTCTAAGACATTTTCTTTAAGACCCAGTTAACATTTCTTACTTTAAAAAATGTCCTTGTCAAAAATCACTTATAAATAAATATTACACATTAAATAGCACAATTTTCAAAAATTGCATGAAATTATATTCATTATTCAACCTTCTTAAGCTCTGATGATTGTCTTAGCTGAAAATAGTGTAGTCTTGAAAATGTTCATTTTAGAGCTCATGAATGCCAGGATTTATAGAAAATGTAAAATAGCTTATAGCATGAAGAGAAAGAACACAGTCTCCTGCAGAGAATAAGTGTCTTTAACACCACCACTAGCTTGTCTTGTCTGTGCCTGGAACAATAGATACTTCCAATCTAGCATGACATTCCGATGACAGTCTTTATTTTTCATTGTCAGTAAAAACACAGAGAAGAGTTTTCCTTGAAATTTCCCCAAAGTACCAGATATACTGTAATTCCCAGTTGTGCACTTGTTTGCAAGGCAGAACTAAAGTCAGCTAGAATACTCCACTACTTAGTTACACAACAGGCACCAGAGAATTTCACAAATGTAGACTCACCCATTGTGTTCTTTAAGCCAAATCTGCTAAGTTATTATGTAAAGTTTGGACAGTGAAGCCTTCTCATCTCTAAATGAAGAACCATTCTGACTAATGTTTCATTTTAAAATTATTCTGGTCTAGTGTTTAAGAAACCTAATTTAAAATATTGTAGCCACAATAGGCTTATTGAATATATTTTGAGTGACAGCTGGTAAAATTTTCAGACTCTGAACACATATGCACATTTTCATCATTGTTATTTTGCCAATATATTAAGAACATCTAATTTCAAACATTATGACTGTCATCAAATATATTTGAATTATTTTAGAAGATTTTCCTTTAAATAAAACTGATTTAGTAAAGTCAATACTAAAATACTATAGTTTGCTTTTACTAATTTTTATTACAAGTATATATCATGATGCTTGGTTAATTTAAATAAATATATTTTGTAATGGCTCAATTACACAATACAAGCTAAAACATAAAGATAATATAAATTCAATGAAAGATTAATTTTAAATGAGAAAGACTTATGCTCATAAATGTATATTATAAACTATAAGTAATATTTCTGCTTTATTATAAGTAAAAAATATATCTTTTAAAAATGTGTTTTTGTCAGGAGTAAAGAGAAAGTAGTCCAAGATAATGCAAGGAGTGTGATTTGTTTGATTCTTCACTTCTGTTACTAAATTTTAATCAACTTAAAATGATATACAGGGAGCATATCAGATTTATAGAACTTAACAAACATTTAAGGTTGTATTATATATTTATTTCAAAACTAAGAAAAAGGTACTGAACTATTTAATTTAAAATATTTTCATCCAAGTGTTACTGCATTCTTATGTCCATAAAAATACTAGATAAAATTCAAACCACATAGATTTATTTTGACCTTCTTTGTATTTATCAATTTACTAATAACACTTAAAACTCAGATCATAGATGTTGTTGAATAGCACAGTAAGTCTTTGCTTAATTTATCTAACTGCTTTCCACATATATAACATCCATTTTATCCACTATATGCCCTCCACCACTTTTATGTTGTTCCCCTACCAGGTGTAATTTACTACTTCCTTTTGACCTAACACAATGCAGCCTTAAAGACATGCTCCCACTTCTCTTACTCATTTATTCATTCATTCAACAAAATTCCTTCGAGTATCTTGTAAGTGATAAGTGCTTGTCTTGAGCTTTGATGGTAAAGAAGACATAGGTCCTGTCTTCTGAGAGTGACTCCTCAAAGATTCAGAAGTTCTCCTGAAACACCTAAGATGGAAGAAAGTTCTCTATCCTATAGAAACGCTGTAGCTCTCACAGTCTGTGAAATCTTTTTGGAGGTCAAGTATTGTTCTGTCACCCAGGCTGGAGTGCAGTGGCTCGATCTCAGCTCACTGCAGCCTTGATCTTCTGGGCTCACGTGACCCTCCCACCTCAGCCTTCTGAGTAGCTGGGACCATAGGTGCATGCCACCATGTCTGGCTAACTTCAGTATTTTTCTTAGAGATAGGGTTTGGCCATGTTGCCCAGGCTGGTCTTAACTCCTGGGCTCAAGCAATCCCCCAGCCTCAGCCTCCCAAAATCCTGGGGTTATATGCATGAGCCACTGTTCCTGGCCTCATCTGTGAAATTTTATCACTGAGTTTATTCAGCCACTTGTTAAAACAAATATCTTTTTTTGGCCAGACGCGGTGGCTCAAGCCTGTAATCCCAGCACTTTGGGAGGCTGAGACGGGTGGATCACGAGGTCAGGAGATCGAGACCATCCTGGCTAACACGGTGAAACCCCGTCTCTACCAAAAAAATACAAAAAACTAGCTGGGCGAGGTGGCGGACGCCTGTAGTCCCAGCTACTTGGGAGGTTGAGGCAGGAGAATAGCGTGAACCCGGGAGGCGGAGCTTGCAGTGAGCTGAGATCCGGCCACTGCACTCCAGCCTGGGCGACAGAGCGAGACTCCGTCTCAAAAAATATATATATATATATATATATATATCTTTTTGTGTGTATATCTTGTCCTTAAAACTAGATTACAAACACTATTTCCATGATACCACAGTCAATCGAGTATTACACTAAGTTGGAAATCAATAATTACTTGTGGAATTTCTCTCTGCCCTGAACTTTTTTCATCATAGAACTTCCTACCGCATCACCCTCTGTCTCCTTATCTTGTTTGATTTTACTTCACAGTACAGATGAACTACCTGGTGTATGACATGTTTGCTAAGTTTTTTTCTTTCCTGTAAAGTAAATTCCATGACAGCAAATACTGTACAATCGTGCTTTATTTCCTTTGTCTCAGAATGTCTGGTACATTTTAGATGCTCAATTAATATTCATTGAATGAGTGAAAAAATTTGTTTTGTGTCCACTCAGAGGCCTTCTTTTATTTATTTTTTTTTTGCCAAGAATAAAATTGGGGGAAAATTAGTGTTATTCTAATTACATAGAGTGTACTATTTTTTAGACAAAAATTAATAAAATAAAATATAAAAAATGATTTCAAAATTTGAAACTAGATTTTCAAGTACAACTAAATCTGGTACATGTTTATTGGAGCTTGAAAATATGGACTGCCTAGCTCTAATTTGAGCACTGACAACCTTCTATCCTGAGGATAGTATGTATATTTTTAAATGCCAAGAGCAAATTTAACACTAGCTCTTGGGATGCAGAGATTTTGAACAATATTCGCATGCCATTTTTTTCAGTGTTGTTAGAAAAAAATAATCTGGTTTATATTCATGTTTCATGATAATTTTTATGTAAATTATTTTATTGCATCATTGTTACTGTAATTGCCCTTCTTCCTTCTCTCAAACAGGCATGGGTTTATGGCATACATTGTATTTTCACAGATCACTTACGTGATGCATTTAAACATGTAATGCAGACTGAGCAGATGGCACATTTTGCAGCTTCATTTAAGCTGTGAAATAATGCTTCTAGAATTTGAGTACACATTTTTGATCCTAAATTTATGTTTAAAATTCTAATATATCACTCACTATATTTGATCCATCCTTAAAAGATGATGATAGGCTGTCTTGATTTTGATCATTTTAATAATGTAAATATAGTCCATTAAATGTATTTAAAAGAGTTAACTCTCAGTCAATCCAATAAAGTAAAAATTTATCAGTCAATTTTGGCAATTTGGTTAGTTGGCAAATATTAACCAAATCATTACAGATATCTTAGAACAAAAACTTTAATTGTTCATTTAATTTGTCTACTGACTCTGTTTTTCTTTCTTTTAAAGTACCACGTTTCTTCCTGAATCTAAAGCTATTAATCCATTTTTTTTTTTTTATTTTGCCCTCTTGGTGTTCATTTTGTTGCTCACTTCCATAAGGATACATTGCATTTTCTTCTCAGTTCTGGGGTGTTTACTAGTGGCTACCTATGGCTTTGTATCTTTGTTTCTCTTCTTTCATTTGGGTGACAATGTTCATTACTAAAGTGATATATGTTTTTTTGTTTGGTAGGTTATTTGTTTCTTTTAGAAAACACTGTCTGCTGGTTAAGAGATTTGTATTTTCCTGACTGAGAATTTTTCCCTCCTATGGGTAATAATAACCTCTCTATGGTGGTCCTTGGTTTACCATTCTGTTGCCCTATATCATGCATGGCTTCTGCATAAAAGTTTTCTGAACATGCTGCTGTAATCAAAAGGCTTTGTGCGATTGCTTTCCTAAAGAATATTTTTAAACAATTTCTGCCTTTAGAAAAAAAAGTTGTATAATCATGTTTGTGTTAAATCTTATTTATTTACAAGATGATATAATTTCTTCAAGATGTCTCTGTATTTGCGGTCCATGTGAGTTCAATGTATCATGTTTGAAGAACGCTCTATGTTTCTTTTCAGCTTTACTTAATTGCATTCTCATATAAGTAAATAGATTTGATAGTATTCCAGGCTGTATTTGAGACTGTGAGAAATAATCATCACTAAAAGTTTCCAAGCTTATGAGGCAGGAATCTCTTAAGGTGCAGCACAAAGAGAAGCAGAAGTTTATTCACTTGAGTTGCATACCATAATGCATTTGGTATGCATTACGGGTTACAGGCTTACCAAGCTAACATCTGGTTCTACAACCATGAACATATATGGTATGGGGAAATATATTTCTCACAATATAAGAAGCTCCCAGACAAAAATGTGTGTATGTACTACTATTTGGGTCCCTTAGGGCTCTTTTTAGTTATTTTTCATTGAGTAACCACATCCTCTTGTTTAGAGCATTGTGCTAAACAAACTTTTCAAAAGTCCAAATCTCATTATGATACCCCCATACTTAAAAACCAGCAAAAGAATTTCCATCATCTTCAAAATAAATTCTCAAATTTTTTCCAAGATAAACAAAATCTTTTATACTCTGGACTTTGACAATATTTCCAGATTCATCTTTCTCTACATTCATATATCACTGTTTACTTTGGTTATATTTAATTCTTGAATTTTCCTTAAATGAGCTGTTACCTAATTTCCTTGACTAACAGTATAATATTCTTTGATCCTGGAATGTGCTCAGCCTCATTTCCTTATTCTGTTCAGAGCTAATCTTTTTTTAACTTTAGGGATAAAGTCAAGAGACAATATTTGATGACATCTGTTTCTCTATGAGTTCAATTTTAATTAGATGTCCATAGTGTGTGTGTTCCCATTACGTAACTTTATATTTGTCATCTGGCAATGTGAAATTATTTAATACATTTTTCTGCAAATTTGAGTTTGTATTTTTTGTAAGCAGGAAACATGTCTTAAGTATCCTTTTTATCTCCTACCCTTGGGAATGAAATATGCTTAACAAATGTTTCCTTAAAATAGTTATATAATATTTAAAATATATTCAGACTATCTTTGGAATAGATTTCAGAAATAAGATACTTGTGTGTTGGCTGGGCATGGTGGCTCACGCCTGTAATCCCACCACTTTGGGAGGCCAAGGCAGGCGAATCACCTGAGGTCAGGAGTTCAACACCAGCCTGGCCAACATGGTGACAATGCATCTCTACTAAAAAGTACAAAAAATTAGCTGGACATGGTGGCAGGTGGCTGTAATCCCAGCTACTCAGGAGACTGAGGAAGGAGGATCGCTTGAATCTGGAGGCAGAGGTTGCAGTGAGCCAAGATCGCTCCACTGTACTCTAGCCTGGGCAACAGAGCTAGACTCCATCTCAAAAAAAAAAAAAAAGATACTTACATGTAAGGATACAGATATTGTGATGTTAGATTATTTCACCGAAGAATGAATTACCAAGAATGAATTTACCATGATATACATAAACTATGTTATAATTTTTAATGTCTTTGTCAATACAACAGGTAAAATGTGACATATTAAAGTTGTTCAGGTTTGTATTCTCTGATATTGAATTCTTATATTATTAACTACTTATATATTTATATTTTTAAATTGCTTTTTTTATGTGAATTTTATATCAGGTTTTGATAATTACAGATATTTAAAACTTAGTGTTTTCCTATTTTATTGTATCCTCTTAATTTTAACTTTATTATCATGTACTCCATGTAAGTTAAAATTCTTATATATTTCATGTCAAAATTTTGTTTTGAATTTTTTATTTCTGCAAAGTTGAGAAAATTAAAAAGTAATTCCAAAGACCTGACTAATATTCTTCATATTTTATGCTATTTTTATTATATTTTATTTTATTTGACATTTCATAAAAGCTTTTTAACTATGAAGAATAGATTTTTTTACAACATTCACATTTAGCTTCCCCTAATAATAAGTAGTAAATTATCCTTGATTGCCTTTTTATTTTAAGAAATTTACTTTGTCATCCATTAATCTATTATTGCACAAATTTAACATAATCTCAAATCAGAAAAACAAATAGTCCTTATTTAGAAAACAAATAGTCCTTATTTAGATTTAAATATGGTAATGTACTAATTTATCCAAATTGCTATATTTCAAAGTATCTCTTTAATAATTCTTTATTGGAGTTACAAGAAAGGTAAGAGTTAACTTTGAAATTCCAGGTTTTAAATGGCAGAAGAATACCTCGTTTTCTTGCTGCTTAAAGATTACTTAAAAACAAAGAGAAAAATGGGAAGAACATACATAATCTTCATCCATAAGGAAACTAGAAAGGAGATTCCTAAATGCCGAATCACCAAAACTAAGACTGACAAAACGATGAATAACAAAAAGAATACAGGGCACCATTCTCCAAGGTGAGGGGCAAGAATGGGTTGGGAAAAATCTAAGGGAACTTTACTTGCAACTATGAATATAGGATGATTCCGCTACTGATGGTTTTATTGATGACTGTCTCATCATGTCAATGAGTATAAAAGAGCTAAAGTCAACTATGAGAATAAAAGGTTATAGTTTTTATCACAAAATAAATTATATTTGTGCCACCTAAGCCAAATAACAAACCATGAAACTCATAAAATTAAAATATAAGAGAAAGACTTTCAGATTTTCCAACAAAAGGAAATCAAAAACTTCAAACTTATTGTTAGAGAAGGTCAAATTTCTGGTGAAAAACATTCAATGACATAAAGAAAAGCACTTTCCTTGATAAAAGTTGTGTCGCACTATGACATTAAAAAAATCTGTACTCCAAATAACATCATTAATTTTAGTAAAGTAAAAAATACACAATTATACAAGGAATGATGCACGGAAACACTTAGTAGTAGGAGATATGATTAAAAGAGACTCCATTTATAGCAACAAAAATAATGTAATACCTAGGTATCACCTTAACAATAAACATGTAAAAGCTATGTGAAAATAGCTATGGAATGTCATCAGGCACAAAAAAGAAAAATAGTAACAACATCAACAAAAACCCAAAATAGGAATGAACAAAATGTTTACCACATTTTTGTTTTAAAAGACTCAATGTTATAAAAATATGAATTATCCCAAATTAACCTCTGATTGTAGCTTGGTTTTAATAAAAATACAAACAGTTTCTTTTAAAAAACAAAGCACAGAACTGTTCTAAAATTCTTTCGGAAGGAAAAATGGCAAGGAAGTATAGTCAAGAAAAGTCTAAATTAAAAGAGAACAATGTAGGCTACAGTGAGTTGTGTTCTTGCCACTGCACTCCAGCCTGGGCAAAAGAAGGAGACCTTGCCTCAAGAAAGCAAATAAATAAAAAGAAAAAAAAGGAGATTAATTTGATAAACTAAATCCTCTGCTCCCGTATTCAAAGATATTATACAACATCATCAATAAAGCACTGTGATTTGAAGCCTGAATATGTATACAGATAAGTGAAAAGTCAATTAAGAGTCCAAAATAAATATTAAAAATTAGTGCATGATAAAGGTGGCCTCTGAATCAGTATTGGCTAATGATACTGATATAGTTGAATCAACTCTATGAGAAATGAAAAATAACTTGAATGATGCAACTTACACAACAAGAATAATGAAAAAAACAGACTTCAAATTTAAAAAGAACTATACAAGTATAAAGAGAACACACAGAATATGTTTTTAATAATGTAGAAATGGGTAATTACATCAATATTGATATATGAACTGTATTTAAAAAAGCAACAGTGGAAAAGAAATCAAAATATAAATGACAAACTAAGAAAAAATAATTAATTAGTAATTGAAATCACAGAGTAAGAACTAATGCTTGGCCGGGAGTGGTGGCTCATGCCTGTAATCTTAGCACTTTGGGAGGCCGAGGCGGGCAGATCATGAGGTCAGGAGTTTGAGACCAGACTGATCAACATGGTGAAACCCCGTCTCTCCTAATAATACAAAAATTAGCTGGACATGGTGGTGGGTGCCTGTAATCCCAGCTACTCAGGAAGCTGAGGCAGGAGAATTGCTTGAACCCGGGAAGAGGAGGTTGCAGCGATCCGAGATTGTGCCACTGCACTCCGGTCTGGATGACAGAGAGAAGGTCCATCTCAGGAAAAAAAAAAAAAAAAAAAGAAAAAACAACAAAAAAAGAAGGCTTTAACTATATATAAAGAAGGCACTAAAATCAATAACAAAACATCAAAACTCCCATTAGATAAATGGACATATGGAATGAATAGGGAGAGAACATAAGAGGAGCTAAAAACAGCCTTAGGTGACACATAGCAGCTTCAACCATAGAATAAAAAATAAAGCCTAAAACTTCATTTTGAAAACCATTTTTTTAAATTACTCTGATTGGCAAATATATATATAAAAAAAAAAAAGCTTGATAACAGAACGGATGATGAGGGAGTTTAGAAACAAGAACTCACATACACTTCTGGTCAAGGGGTGACCTGAGATACCCTTTACTGTGTATTCGAATACAAACCAATTAGAATTTTTGTGTACTTGGTCCTGTGGACTCCATTTGCAGGAATACACTTTATGAATTTATTCACTCATGTAGGACATTAGCATTGCTTGCAATGGCATTTTGTGTAAAATTTATCTGATTATATGCCAGATAACAGCAGTGGAATACAATATTATTTCTGCAATATTGGTTCTACAATTCTGAATTAGCCTGTATGGACAGATCACAACAATTTTCCTTAGTGAAAAAAATGCTATCTACAAAATAGAGTGTGCATTTTTCTCTTATTTAGTAAAAATAAAATAATAAAGAAAAGAAAGAAAAAATGTTTTATTCATTAATCAAATATTTACGGAATGTGTTCCATCTCAGACTCTGCTCTATGAACTTGGGATAAATAAGCAAACAAGACAATTTCTACTCTCATGGAGCCTTCATTTTGGTTTACACATTTTTTTGTATATGCTTAGAATGTCAGAAGTGTACACAAAATAAAGTAATAGTGATTTATTGACAGGAAAAATGCTGCTGAGTTGTTTTTGCTTGTTGTTTGTTGTTGTTTTTAATGAGGAAAGCACTAAAGTAAGGGCTGAGAGAGAAATCAGTAAAATTATTTTCTGTGAAAAGGTAAATCGCTATTAGATGTTAACATAAGTAGAAGGCATGTATTGGCAAATAAAAAGTGGTTTAGTTCCGGGAACCTGGCAGCATAAGCAGGAAAGATGGCCGTAGATTAGAACCCAACTCGTCTGGCTTAAGTGGAAAGGATATTAGAGGGATTAATGAGAAATAAGGCAACAAAAATTGTACAGGTAAGATCTTTTTGAGACACTAACAAAGAGCAGTTTGAGTTTGGAGAGGGAAATGATACAATGAAATTGATTTATGATGATGAAGCTTTCAAAGAACTCCAGACCACAGGCAAGAAGGAATGTAAAACATGCTATTCCAACCAGCAGACAATTTATAAAACAAAGTACTTGCCCAAACTCACACAACTACTTGGTAAACAAGGCTAGTAAACAGATTTCCTACACAGCCTTTGTGAATAATTGTGTAACAGACAAACTGCAGTGGGAGAAAATATGAGAGATGAGGCAACCAGAAAGGAAACATGAAGTTTTGAATGAGAAAAAGCAGTTGTCATAAAACTAGAAGCCTACTATTTATATTTTTCTCTAGTAATTTTAATGAAGATAAAAGAGTTCAAGAGAGAAATTGCACAAGGAGTAGTCTCTACAGAACGTGAGTTTGTCTGAAGGAAGGGGAACTGCAAGGTTACGAGGCAGATATATTTCAGATTGTAAATAGAGCCTGTAGTATTTTGAAATTCATTTTACACATTACTTATTCAAAAATTTACTAAGTTGAAGAAAAATAAAATAAACGGGAGAAGTATAGATATCTTTTAACTAGAATTTTGTAGATAACTTTCAACTGGCATTTTGAACTGTGTTACAGAAAGAATATTGGATTAAAATGCTGAGTCTATCATTTGCAAGCTAAATTACCCTGGGCAAATTATTTAACTTCTTTGAATTCCAACTTCTTTGCTTATAAAATTAGAATCACAATCATTCGAAAATTCGTTCCTTGGACTGTATCTATGTATGTACATTTATATGTAAAAATGGTAAATATTTATAACACATAAACATTTGTGACAGAATTACATGATAACTGATTTTTTTGTAATTTTTCTCAAGCCTGATATAGTCTATGCATAATCTTTTGTGTATATAAAGGGTAGTAAATATGTCAAACACAGAAGTTTCTTTCATTAATAATCTCATAACCTTAAAACAACAAAATAATTACTATGAAGTTGTTAAATACACAATGCAGAATAAGAACTGCTTATAATTAACTATGGTTTCCTTAATTAGGCTTACAGAAATAAATAATGTAGATCCTGGGTACATTTCAAAAATCTTTAAGTAGTTCCATTGTTGGATTTTTAAAGTCTAAACTCCAGTCATATTGAACAGCTTTCAGGTTCCTAATGCTTTGTGCTTCTGTAAGATTTTTCACACGTTTGAACATCCTGACTCTCTTTCTCTTTAGTTTCTGCCTTATTGTGTGTTCCATCCCCTCTCTTACTCCTCTACTTCATGAACTTACTTTTTCCTTCAACTAGTCACTTCCCCCAGAAACCATCCCTATCATCTGAGTCCAATGCCTTTTTAATATATCACCTATCACTTATACCTACTCCCACTAATAATAATTAAAATAATGTCGTACACTGATTTATTACAATATGCCAAGATTCTTTTGAATATTTTATATGAGTTTCCCATTTACTGCTTTAAATAAACCTTCAAACATCTGAACTATTAATATTTCCATTTCACAGGTATGGAAAACAAAGCTTGGAAAGGGGTAACTTCCCCAAAGTCATGCAGCTGAAAAGTAATAGAGCTAGCATTCAAACACAGGTTGTCTGACTCACTCAAACTCGCTCCAGTGATTCCCACTCACTTGTGCTACCCTGCTTTTATGCATCTCTCAATGATCCTTAAAGATTCCTGAGGTCAGAGATAGTACCTTTTTTATCTCTAATGTTTAACAAAGTGCCTGACATCAAGGGTCATTCTCACTTATGGCCATTGAAGTCAAAGTAATTACCTGTGATGGTATTTGGAATGTATGAGGAGCCAGGAAGTTACACTTTATCCAGTAGGAGATAAGGCAACAAGAAGAAAATAAGGAATCATTTGTGGAAGAGTGGCTGCATAAGTGCCTGTCATTTGACACTTCTGATTGTGTCATCATCATTTGCCTTGTGATCATTAATGAAGCAGAGCCTCTGACAGGAAATAGGAGTGCCTGTCTTTGATGGGCTAAGGACAACGGCAATGGTGCCCACAACAGGGCCAAGCAGTCTCCCACACCCATGCTCACTCAGACTGCTTCTGAGCCTTGTGTACCTTGAGATATGGCATTGATTATTTCTTAAATGACTAAAAAGATTCAGCATTTTTAAGTTTGTCCAGATAAACAGAGAGAGAGATAATAGACAGATATAGCCATTTATAGATATGTAAATCGAACTAGCAGTGATGGTTTGTTTCTAATTTTGATTTCAAATTTCTTCTTTCCTCTAGTTAGGCTTGTATTGCTGTTCTTGATCATGCTATTCACGTCCCATGATACTTTTCTATGTGGCCAAATCATTTTTATTGCTTGCCTTTCTACGTGTTTTTTGTTTTGTTTGGGTTTGTTTTTTTTTTTTTTTTTTTTTGCATTAAGGCCCTTAATAATATTTTCACACAATTTCTTCTTAAAAAATATTTCTTTAAATAGCACTGTAATTTTAATTCTTTATGGTTCAATCTACTTTACAAAGTACATAGCATGTAATAATTTCCTTGGCTCACATGTTGCCAAGTTTGTGTCCCTTTCTGCAGACACACTTTCTGCTTTGTCTTCTCTGTGTTTCTCGATGTTTTGGCCATGTGCCTAGTGTATGAAATGACTGTTGCTTATACTAAGGCAATGGGTGGATGGGAATTTTAAACCATCTTCACTTAGTGAGATGAGTAATTTCCAGAATGAGGAGGTTTGAAAGTATATATCCCAAAAGGCAATAACATAGATAAAATGATTCCTACACTTGCATGCAAATACATTACATATTAATTTTACCTATAACAGCTCAGATGTGCATGAGTTCTTAACCATTATTATCTTACTCTTATGCAGATTACTTACAGATACTAATTTCCAAATAAAAAATGCTGAAAGGTGTGTGTGTGTGTGTGTGTGTGTGTGTATGTGTGTATGCATTCTTTAGGCTGTGCCTTATACATTTTAAAATATTTTAATTAAAATAAAAATAAATCAAATTGAGGTTAAAAATATTTATGGTTAACTGAGTTAAATATTTAAATTACTGATCAAGTTTTAAAATGTTGGTTAGCCTTTTATTAAAGTTGTTGGCAACACTGCGAAAGGACTAACTGGTTGACATATTTTTCATTTCATATTAATATTCAAGTACAGCTAGACCTCTCTTAATATTCAGGATGAAAATTTACATGGAAACGAAGCAGAATACATAGAATATGATGGATTTAATATTTTATTTTAATTATGTGTCATATTTTGTCCATGCCAATTTATGCCTCTTTTGAACTGAGAATCTAGCTGCATATTCAAGGGTATATTTAAAAAATTTTTTCCTGCAAAGTATAAATAAACATAGGTAAATTTTAAGTCAGGTTTGAAGAGTAATGTTCTCCCCATATGCATAACAGGCACTTAGCTGATAATGAAGTTCCTGTGCAATATATTAAATCTTTATGTATTATATAGAATTCTATAATGAAGTATCTAAAAATGTAGTTGTCATAAGCCTAGGACCTGGATAAATGTTTTCTTTGTTATAATTGTTCTAATTTTATATCACCATTATTAATGATTTCATAAGCACCCAATTCTTTCTCCCAACTGAACTGAGAAATAGGTAATTTTTCAAGCCCATAAAAATTTTGTGTTGAATTAAAACTATGCTCATTATCTTAAATCAGAACTTATTCTTTGGATATGATCACCCTGCCTATGACACAGATTTTCTTTGCTATTTAATAGTAGTTTTACTTTTACTATTATAAGCTACATAAAGTTATAACCAATTAATCATCCTCCTAATTTATTCTTATTATCGTATTTATTGTTTCTTTCTTATTACTTATCAGCTATACTATCTCTTTTTTTTGGAAAAGAAAAATCTACCTAACTCTGTCTCTTCTTAATAGTTAAGGATGTCTTGGAAAGATTTTGAATTTTCAAGGCATTAATCTTTCCCCAAATCCTGGTATTTGTACATAAAACATTGTAAATGAATAATTTATTTTCAAAGTTAAGTAAAAAGATAAACAAGGAAATTCTTAATCAAAAGTCCAGTATTTTATTTTAATAGTAGGTATAGCTGGCAACCACAGGCCAGCTTACTTCAGACAAGGTGTCCTGCTTATAACAAACAGAAAAGCTGGGAAAGTTTAAATTATCTATTTTAAATAATCAGAAAGCTACCAAGAATTTGAGGACTTGTGGAATCACCATTCTGAAAAAAAAAAAAAAAAAAAAAAACTGAAGACCAGAATTCTGAAACTAATTTTTGAAACTTTTTTTTTTTTATTGTGGCACTTGCCAATTCAAAGGCAATATCTAAGAAACTAAGAATCTGAGTCCAAGCAAAAGGTGAAACAATCAGAGAAGCTGGGCAGTCTTATAGTCTCTCAAGCCTGAGGGGACAAAAAATGAGAGTTTGAGAGCAAAAATGGGAGTTCAGGGAATGCAGGATAGAGGGAATTCTGTGATCATCCAGACTTTCTCTTCAGACCCCGAGGGCCATATTCTAGGAATAAGAGAGAATTATGAATAGACTAGTGCTTGCAAAGACTGGAGTCCAGCTTATAATCAATACATTCTTGCTTATGGCTACCAATTTACCTGCCCTTGGGAAGCAAAAGTAAATTCTCTCTATACAAGAAGAGCCTCCCTTATAGTTGTTTTCCTTTTTAAACAAAACATATGACAGTCAGTCAAAAATTTTAGGCATACAGACAGTAAAGAATTGACTGGAAACCCATAAAAACCAAAAATGAAACAAAATAGAAATATAACAATAAGCTTTTTGATACATATATAGTGTTATCTAATGTTTTATTAAAATGTTATATTTTATGTGTGTGTTCATATATATATATATATAGAGAGAGAGAGAGTTATCAGTTCAAGATAAGTAGGCAAGAATAAGTAAGGATATAAAATGTTTAAACAATAAAATCAATAAGGTAGATTTGTTAATATACACAAAACTTTACACCCATTACTAGAGGATGCATGTTTTTCTCAAGTTTAAATGAATCATTTTGAACAGTTTATCACCTGTTGTATTACAAAAAAAATCTCAATTTTTTAAAAATAAGCATAAGATAAATAACATTCTCTTATTCTAATGCAATAAATATTGAAACATAATAATCCTGGAAACCAAAAAATGTCATTCCGCATGAAAGCTTAAAAAAATCTCTTTCCAATGAATAATTTCTCAGTGAAAGAAGAAATATGGGCCAGGCGCAATGGCTCACGCCTGTAATCCCAGCACTTTGAGGGGCCAAGGCGGGCGGATCACGAGGCCAGGAGATCTAGATCATCCTGCCTAACACGGTGAAACCCCGTCTCTACTAAAAATACAAAAAAAAAAAAAAAAAAAAAAAAAAAAACATAGCCAGGCCTGGTGGCAGGCGCGTTGTAGTCCCAGCTACTCGGGAGGCTAAGGCAGGAGAATGGCGTGAACCCGGAGGGCGGAGCTTGCAGTGAGCCGAGATAGTGCCACTGCACTCCAGCCTGGTTGAAAGAGTGAGACTCCATCTCAAAAAAGAAGAAGAAGAACTATAAATGAAAATTGCAGAATCTCTAAAAATATAATATTGATTAAAGATAGCACATAATAGAATCAAAGTAATACATATAAATCAGTAATCAGAGAAATGCACAGTCTGAAATACTCATATCAATAGTTTTTATAAATAACAAATAAAATAAGTTCTAAATATTAGAAAAAATTTCTTTCTTTATGTAATGTAGTAATAGCCTTATATTCAAAAATCATCAATACATAGTGTATCATCAGATAAAAAGACAAAAACACACCTATGATTACTTCTATAGATGCTGGAAATGCCTTGAGACAATCCAACACCCATTTTATATTTAAAAAATAATACGGAATATGATAGGAATTGAGAAATACTTTTGTAACAGAAATATATATACATATATTTGTGTGTACATATATGTCTAACATTTTAGTTGTGCATGTATAGTGTACCGTATGTATACACGCCATATATATGTGTATTTACAGCTGACTCTTGAAGAATATGACTTTGAACTGCACAATTCCAGGTACATACAAATTTTCTTCTACCTCTGCCACCCCGAGACAGTAAGACCAACCTCTCCTTTTTCTCTTCCTCCTGCTCAGACTACTCAACATGAAGACAGAGAGGCTGAAGAGCTTTATGATGATTCACTTCCACTTACTAAAATGTAAATGTACTTATCTTCTGATATGGTTTGGCTGTGTCCCCACCCAAAGCTCAACTTGAATTGTAGTTTCCCAAATCCCCATGTATCACATGAAGGACCCGGTGGAAGGTAATTGAATCATGCAGGCAGCTACCTCCAGGATGTTCTCATGATAGTGAGTGAATTCTCACGAGATATGATGATTTTATAAGGGGCTTTCCCCACCCACCTGCTTCACTCTGTACTTCTCCTTGCGGCCACCACGTGAAGAAGGATGTGTTTCCTTCCCCTTCTGGCCACAATTGTAAATTTCCTGAGGCTGCCCCACCTATGCTGAACTGTTAATCAATCAAATCTCTTTCCTTTATAAATTACCCAATCTAGGGCAGTTCTTTATATCAGTGTGAGAATGAACTAATACATCTTCCTTATGGTTTTCTTAGTAACATTTTCTTATCTCTACCTTGTATATACAGTATATAATACAGTAAATAGTACATATAACATACAAAATATATGCTAATTGATTATGTTATCATAAGTCATCTGGTCAACAGTAGGCTATTAGTAGTAAAGTTTTGGGGAGTCATAAGGTATATGCAAGTTTTCACCTGTGAGCGGTGGCAGAAATGTGTCCCTAACCCCTGCTTTGTTCAAGGGTCAACTATATATGGGAATATAAATATAACCAAATAAAGGAAAAAACCTATATGATCATAAGAACAGATGCAAAAAAGGTGTTTGTTAAATTTGTCACCCGTTTATAATAATAAAATCAAATTAGAAATAGTGATTTCTTTAATGTTATGATTTAAAAGTGACTACAAATGCCTAAAGCAATTATATATTTAATGGCCAAATATTTTAACCTTCCTTCTGGGTTTGGGTAAAGAATGAGAATGGTCACTTTCATCACTTCTTTTTGACTTGGATTGGATCTCTTTTCAGGGCAATAAAGTAAAAAAAATCAGAGTGTGCAGTTAGAAAGAAAAAAGCAAAATTTGTATTACAGATAACTTTGTACATATAGAAACTTCAATATTTCTATAGGGAAATTTATAGAATTAAGAAATGACTTCGATAAGGTCACTAGACAGAGGTCAATACAGAAAAATTTGTTGTATTAATGGATATTTGCACAACCAATTAGAAAATAAAATGTAATTTAAGATATCATTCAAACCCTTCCTTCTGGTTTGGATATAGAATGAATGTGCAAGTGCAAGATACACAGGAATATAATAAACTATGTCCAAGTTGTCTATGAACAAAAGTATAAAATCCCATGTTCCGACCCTAAGGAAAGTTTAAGTAAACTAAAAGATTATACTGTGTTCATAGATGTATAGATTATCTGCAATTCTGATTTTAAAATATCAGGGTGGGGAGCAGAGTACTGTATGTGTACATATGTGTGTGTGTGTGTATATGTGTGTGTGTGTGTGTGTGTGGTGCCACTTGACAAACAGATTATAACATTTAAATAAAAATACAAAATGCCAAGAATAGTTAGAAAATCCTTCAAGAAAGAAAAGCTTGAAAGACTCGCTTCTTTTAGCTCTAAGTAATAAAACAATGCTGCCTTGGAACAGAATGATATAGACATATATAAACTAACATTATATCATACAGAATCCTAAAACAAATATGTGTGTATGCAGAAACTTGATATATGACAAAGGGTGTCCTAGGTAGGTGGGAGACAAAGAAATGCTTCTATAATTGACTTTTGAAAAATCAGCTATCAGGTTAAAAAAAAAAAAAGGTGCAATTGATCTTTAACATCCCATGTATAGCAAAATCAATCTTGAGTGGGTTAAAAGTCTAGATGTAAAAGAAAAATTAATTCATAAATACTACATACAGAAACACTTCTCAAATTTGACAAGAAAATCTCTAATCATTGAAGGAAATATTGCATGTCTGCTTTATTAAAATTTAGAACTTTTGAATATTAAGAGAAATGGTTTGGAACATGTACATTATAAAAAAAACTCCTGCAAAACAACACAGTCCAACAGATGAATGGGTCAAAAGGCCTATACAAGTATATGACAAAAGGAAAAATCCAGATGACCAATCAATAAAACAAAAAGTCAAAAAGTCATCTATCTTATTATTTATTAATCAGGGAAGTATAAATTTAAACCACAATGACACACTCTTATAAACCAATCAAATGGTAAAATCTAAAAAATTATAGGTGACAATTGGGGAAACAGAAAATCTCACTACCATTAGGAGAGTAAATTAATAGATTCAGTGAAAACTAGGTTAACCTTATCTAGTAAAGTTGAAGATACATTTACCTATGACAGAAATTCCTACTTTAAAGAGGAACTCATCCGCACGTGCATCAGTGTCCACATATAAAAAGGCTCCCAAATAATTTATGTAACAGTCAATCCAAATACTGCAGAAGGAATTTGTACTTCTTGGTAGAGTTGTATGATGGAGCATTGTACAGTCGTGAACATGAACTCCATACAATATCATGGCTGAATTTCACAAATATAATGTTGAACCAAAGAAACAATATATATATACGTACACACAAAGTTCAAAAAAGCCCTAAACTCTAATGTTTAAGGGTTTATACACAGATGTTTAAACCAAAAAGAAAAGTAAGAGAATAATTATGAAAAACATCAGGAAAGATACCTTCCAGGGAGAAGGATGATTTTGTGATCAATGAGGGGCACAGAGAGACACCCTTATGTGACTGTCAATGTTCTTTTTATTTACCCAGACAGTGGTTACGCAATTATTTCCCTTCTAATTACTGGTAAAATATGTGTTTATGTACTTTTTACATCTATATTATGTTTCACAGGAAAATCAAAATATATTTAGTATGATGACATTTTGGGGATATATCTACAGAGCTATCTATTACAAAGTAAACAATAGTTATTTCTGGGTGGGAAGATTGGGAAATTTTTAAATTTCTTCTTCACACTTTTATTATTACCTGGTATCATTAAAAAAAAAAAAAAAAAGAAACAAGCTACTTTCTAGAAAAGAAAAGGTAATGTAACTTTGGTATAAGAGAATTTCTTACTTCCAGTACATAAATTTTTACTTGGGTGTGAGTAGCTCTCACATAGGAATGTCGGCAAACCTGACAAAGAAAATATTTCTATCCACACTGTAATCCTGGTTTTGCTATCTTCATGATATTTGCAGAATGTGTATGTTAAGTGTATAAGAATTAAGGTGACTCCCATTGAAGTATTTGGATCGTGTCATTTAATATTCCAGTGGTTTTGAAACATTTTTGTCTCTTCTATTTTACAGGAGACAGAGAAAAAGAAGTATGCTCCAGAAATTTTAAATTGTAATTGCTTCATTATTAAGAATATAATGATATATTATAAAATTACTTTCATTAGGAAATTTTACTCAGTAATACAATTAATTACCAAATACATATTAATCAATAGATGGGATTAAAATATTGTTTCCATTTTTATATTTTGCTGGTAGATTATAATTTAAGATCATCCATTTTGAAATTTATTTTACTGGAAAAATGTGAAACTTTTTTTTTACCCGTAAAGAAAAATCATTGAAAAAATAATTTTCACTAACTCAATTTATCTTTCTATTTAAAATTTTGCAAAGATACGAACTCAATTCAAATAAAAATCTTCTTGGAAAATCAATTATAGATCTCACTGGGGCAAGAATACATAAATTAGCAATATGTTTAAATATGTTTAGATTATACCTGTAAAACACACTTGATATATAACAACTATTTACTCACTTGTGAACAAGTCATATTAAATATTTAATGGTCAATACTAGAAAAGATAGCTTGGAATGTCTTTTTTTTTTTTTTTTTTTTTGAGACGGAGTCTCGCTCTGTCGCCCAGGCTGGAGTGCAGTGGCCAGATCTCAGCTCACTGCAAGCTCCGCCTCCCGGGTTCATGCCATTCTCCTGCCTCAGCCTCCTGAGTAGCTGGGACTACAGTCACCTGCCACCACGTCTGGCTAATTTTTTGTATTTTTAGTAGAGACGGTGTTTCACCGTGTTAGCCAGGATGGTCTCGATCTTCTGACCTCGTGATCCGCCCGCCTCTGCCTCCCAAAGTGCTGGGATTACAGGCTTGAGCCACCGCGCCTGGCCAGCTTGGAATGTCTTTGTTCCAAGTCTCTGACCCCCAGGAGTCAATGAAGCTTTTATTATTGTCTTCATGTTTAGACTTGTGTCTGAGTATCACCCAACCTTTTGCCTACTGACTGAAGCCACAGGTTGCTTGTTTGTTGAGTTTCTACGTTATCATTTGAAAAATCACAAAAACACACACACCACACAATTTTAATTTACCTAGATACTTAAAAACATGAATTTAATTTGGCTCACATGTGTTTTGCAATACCTAGTCAAACTTTGCTTTTTTTAAGAATTTCATTACTGTAAGTCAGTGCTAACACCAATTTTGGCATCAGAAAATTAAATAAAGTTACACTTACTATTTTTATTCAATATAAGAACCGCATTTCTATTACTTATGGTCATTTTTGAGGTTAATTTGCTTTAGAATGCTGAAATATGATAGCCATACTTATTTAATGTGTAACAAAACATTTGTTTTGACTGACAACATAAAATTGTAAAATTACATCAGTTGTATTTTTATAAAAATTGGAAATATTTTAAAATAATCGGATGCTATTATATAATTTTATAAATGTGACATATAGAATAAGTTCCATTCTTGCTTAACTTTATCTGTGTTTATTGGACTCTTTAAATATTCCTCTAAACAAATTTTGATTTTATGCTTTTTTATTGGTGATTTTTTAAAAATCTAGTTTGGTTTGCAAAAGGAATATCCTTTTTAGATAATCTATCTTCTTTTCTCTGCTAACTACTCAGTAAGGCTAAGTTAATAAGAAAGTTGTGAAAACAATATAAACTGTCATTTTTGTAAAGGGAGAAAATGGTTTATTCCTGCAAAACACCGTCATAGGATATTTTGTAATTAATGAAGTTATAATATTTTTAATGGCCCAAGGATGCAGATTCAGACACATTTGAACATTAATGAAATGTTGTTTGATCACATTATTAAATCATTCACTATACACTATTTTAAATTTATCTTTGTCACTAAATAAATGCATTTCAAAGGCTTTTTACACCTTATCAAATTATCAAACAAATACTATAAATACATACTCTTTTCATTGTAGCTAATAGCCTTATTTCAGGAAAACTTCTTACTCTCTAGAGTAAAAAATTTTAAGTAAACTCAAGAGATTATTTGAAAACATTTTCCAAATTAGAAACAGCTGATGGCACTTCTTAATATCTTACCCATAAGTAATCAATTTTTATTTACTTTTCAAGTACATACCAATCACATAATAGCTGTGTTTATTAAATATGGATTTTATTTTATAAAACGTACTCAAATAATTATATTTTATCTTAGCTCATCAATGGCTTTGGCGTTCAGTCCATAATTCTTCAAAATTACTTCTCTAAAATGGTATTTGTTTACCTCGCATACTAAGGCTCTTCAAAGCACATAATATCCAATAAGGAATTTAAAACATCACTGCCAGATTTAGTCAATGATTACACAAATTTTTAATAATGATTATGATAATTTCCATTCTGTGTTCACGTACAACACTGAGAGGTTACTTTGCTTTAGAATGCTGAAATATGATAGTCATGCTTATTTAATGTGTAACAAATAACTTATGGCTTTATGCTAAAAAACCAGCAATTAAATTGTGATATTGTTGGCATTTTAATTTACCCAAAGATAACTTATATGTTTTTGTCTTTTAAAAAATATTATGAACCAAGTGGAGATTACCAGGTTACACAAAAATTTAAAAAGAAAATTAAAATATTTTGAAGATATTATTTTCAAACTTGTGGCTGAGCCAAACAAATATGGCCAAAAATAAAATATTAATGCATTCATATAACTATCTTAGAAATTAGGCAGTTTTCATTGTAATACTGGTTTAGTTTTTTAAATTTATGTCAAAAATGTTTACTAAAACCAATAAAAATAATCAAGAATAATTGTCAGGCTCTAACTGAGGTCCAAGGGGAGTCAATGGGCGAGTGGCAGGTAGCTGGAAAAGCACTTGAGGAATCATAGACAATTTCGACATGGTTTTACTCTCTCCGGGTGTGAGTGAGCCTGGGTGTGAACCATATGTACAACTTTTGAGCAGTGTAATTATATCTTTTACAGATAATATTGGCTCCGAGCCAAGAATGAGCTCATGTGTGTGATCACCCAATGCTCCTCAAGTGGCGTGGTTACATAATGAGTGGAGTTGGGTGTCTGCACTTCAAACTCTGTGAGTCACACTGGACCAGATGTCTGCCTCCTCCCATTCTCCACTGCAGCACATCCATTTTCCTTACACTCCACTCCCTAGGTGGAGGGGGAACATAGGCTTTGGATGCACATGACATATGAGCCTGGCACATAGGCTTTGGGCAGATAGGCCCGATACACAAGCTTTATAAATAGACTTTGGACACACAAGCCACAGCAATAATGCAGGGAGCAACAACTCCAGGTTATGGCAGGTAACCACCCCATGGTGAGGTTACCCCAATGTTGCTTTATACATTAAGCCAGGTTTTTATTCCCCTACCTTTAGGGGCATTGGGGCACGCAACAACAGGTTACCATTTGTCTGAATACATGGTCGGAGAAGGTCATCCTTTTTCCTATAGGTCTTGCCACATGGCTTGGCCCCACATGGGCTGGCGACTAGCCACTTCTGTAACTTCCAGTTAGTTAACCACAAGGTTAAGCCTCAAAAAAGTGCCCAGCTACTGGTGCAGATTACCATAGGTGTCCCTCCTTGGTGATCACCATCCACATTGTTCTGGTTTCAGCCCATTGACTACTTTGTTCACACCCAGTTTCAAACCATATGGTGTGAGTACTAGGCTGAACTGTGACAACAGTCCAGGCAGCAGCAGCACCTCATATAGACCCATCTGTGTACCATGCCTCATTGGAAATGGGGCATGCCCTTCCTTAAACGGGGAAGGCTTGGGTCTAGCGGTGCCTCAGGCCCCATGGCCTTATCTTGCATTAGGACTACAGGTCCCAAGACCTCTTGCAACTCTGCTGCTAAGGGCTTTGTATTCAGCCTACTCTGTTGCTAAGTGGATGTCTGCGCCGTCCCAGTCATTACACATGAATGCATTCATCCTGCTATAGGGTAAGTTGCCCGCACCACCACTACAGCCGGTCCTGTCACACTCTCACAAGCCTGCAGGGCAGTATATACAGCTGCTAGCTATTTCTCTATCAAGGAATAGCAGAGCTCAGCTCCCTTCCATAGTTGGAACCAAAAGCCCACTGGCGTTCTCAAACGCTCTGGGCGCTGCCACGGGCCCCAGCCAAAGCCATCTGTGGTCACATGCACATCCAGCTCAAGTGGGTGTCCCTGGTCAACTACTTGTAGGGCTTGTGCCTGCTGAAAAGCCCGTTTGACTGCCAGGAAGGTGGTCTCAGCCGTACTATTTAAATTCTAGGCCATAAGAGCATTGCCCCTTCTAAATCTGCCAGAGAATCAAAGGTAAACATGATATCATCAGCAAGGTCATGACATATGGAGGAACTATGCATATAGCCCTGCGACAACACTGTGAAAGTCCGCTGTTGCCTTCCCATAAAGCCAAACTGTTCCTGGCTCTCTAGAGCAATGTTAATTGAGAATGCATTGGTCAAGTCCACCATATCGCGGTACTGTCCTAATTCTGTAGTCAAGTGGTCTGTCAAGTCCGTGACGGATGGCATAGCTGTCAAGCCGTGTAAAACATCCACCCTCAGAAGGTATTCAAGTGTGGGAGAGACATACACAGTGCATAAGCGGGAAGCCAAGCGGCTGATGCTGAGGTGTAAAGATACAGGTTTCACTTTCACTGACCGGTCTTCATAATCTATGTAAGCAGGTTTGCCAGAAAACTTATCTGGGTTCCCATAAAGAAGGCTATTTTCTCCCAGTCAATCCAGACCAAAATCAAATCTATGCACATCTGTGAACATGTCACTCGTTGGGGCCCCCTTTTCTCCCATGGGGGGACACCCTGCAAGCGGGGCATATTCACCTTCTTTATGGCATGAACCCCTCAGTCCCACTCAGTCCCACTCAGTCCCACTCAGTCCCGCCAACGACCTCCAGGCCTGCCTCTAATACCTTTTCCAAACTTGGTAGCCGGCCCTACCAACACCTGGAGGTCCCCATTCACGGCAACTTCTAACTTTTTTTTCTGAGCTGTACGGGTCTCGGGGCACCCCACCTGTGCCTGAGGGTCCTTACTTCTGCTGCACCCCTCAGGGACCACGTGTGTACTTCTCGCAGCGCAGTCAAAATGCCCATCCAACTCTGCCAGTAAAGGCTTGTTCCTTCTCAGTGCTCTCTGCTTCCAGCTGCTTCAACGCCTTCTCCATGCTCGCGCGGCACCCATCTACTGCCACCTAAGTTTCCACCAGAGCCTATCCAAGCAGCACAGCTGCCACTGGGTACCACAACCCATGTTAGAGCCACATGGCCAACCCAGAATCAGGGGGGACGGAAGACTCACCCACTCCGGGATCCTATTCGTGATGCCAGTTGTCAGGTTCTACCTGAGGTGGGAGGTGGGTAGCTGGAAAAACACTGAAGAAATCGTAGACGGCTTCAATATGGCTTTACTCTCTTTGGGCACAAGCGAGCCTGGGCGCGAGCGGTATGTAGAGCGTTAGCAGGGTAATTATACCTTTACAGACAATAGTGGCTCTGAGCCAAACACGAACTCACGTGGGTGATCATCTAATGCGCCTCACATGGTGTGGTTACGTAATAAGCGGAGTTGGGCACCCTTGCTCTAAACTCGCTGAGTCATGCTGGACTGGATGTCTGCCTTGGCCTATTCTTGACCACAGTACCTCCATTTTTCTTACAATAATGTAGTTGTTTTTCAGACAACCTAAGCTAAATTTATGTTTAGTGACAGAATAGTTAGCATTAAGGCCTAGAAGAAATCTCATAAACCATTTAATTTTACATTCATTCTATTAACTTAGAACAGTAGTTCCACTTCTGGTAAAACACACTCCAAAAAATGATATTTTTTATATTGCCTTTATATATATTATAATACACACATTTTACATTATTATTTTGAATGTTCTATGAAGTCCTAAGTTAAGAATGTGTTTAAGTTTGCTTCTTTGAGCTTTTCACATATGCATTTACTCATGGAACAGTTTTTAGTTTCATATTCATGTAATGTTACCTTTTAAATATTAATGTTATTTTCCCTTTTGTTTTTCTGGGCCCAAGACATTTTCTCTTCTCCAACCAAGACATGTATCTCACTAGGGGGATGGGATGGTGGTGGTAATGACAGTATGTGGTAATACTATATAATATAATTTATATATAAATCAAAGAGCATTATCAAGAAAACATTCAGCTTCTGGAGCCTGAAAATCATATTATTTTTACAGCAAGAAAATAACCCTGAAAGTCAGGCTATTGTAACAAGAAAGGAAGCATAATTTTTAAAAAATCCTCTTTAAGTATGTCAAGGGTCAATCCTGGAGTAATCTGTGCACAGCTTTTTCTGTAATATAGGAAAGATAATACGTATGCCCATCTTTTACTAAATGATGCCTATGGTAGCAAGGGGATACAATGTAGGAGGAAAAGGGAAGAGTAGAGACAAGTAACCAGAACTTTGTTATGATTTCTCCTTTCTGGGCTTTCACCCTGGCAGAGATTGTTAAATAATTTTAGATAATTACTGGGATATTTTATCTGCACCCCTATTTGGACTACGGGAAAGATTCTACTGTGAAAAATAACATTTCCCATGCAATATATGCAAACCTAGTTAAAAGTTTACAGTGGCATGATCAGAAAAGGAAATGATTTACTTGGATTTCCTGAGAGTCCCTCAGGTCCTACATGCTATGCTTGATAAATTATAAGCTAACAGACTTGCTAGAAGACCTGCCAGGGTAGGGTCAAATAATTTTGAAGCAGAGTCCAGGGTAGGGCAGGAGAGTTGGGAGGCAGGGCAGACACTCCCCAATTAGTGATGTGGTCCACAAATGACCAATTAATTCCCAGCTTCGTCACCAGTGACTCTACCTTGCCAGGGAGAGGAATTATAATAAATCTCTTTGGGTTTGTCCCATAGAGCTATCTTTTTGTATCACCCCACAAGTATGTTTTGAAACTCAGGCGGGATTTACACAGATGCTATAGACTTTCATAGTGACACATACATCTCGTCCTAGAGTCAGGACTTGACAAATAGTACAAAAAATAGTCACTACAAGTGTAGAACAAGTGTCTAGAGAAAATGCTTTCTTGGATTAAGTGTGATTGGATTTCATTCAAGTAGTAAGATCTTGCTACAATAACTCTTCTCCTAAAATAGTTAATAAAATTGGTCAAGTACAGGAACTTATGGCAAGGTTAACACTTTGAAGTCATTCTATTTCCTAAAATATTTAAATTACATGTGTCATTGAATCCAGGAATAATTTATTATAACATGATATTTACATTTCTCATAAAATGCATAAGACCATAGAATAGAAAAACAAGAGACAAAGATTCCTGTTTTGGTGGCTCCTTTGTTTGGTTTAAAGACATCATTCACTTTTTCAAAATATTTATTGAGCAATGACTAGATTCTAGGACCTATAATATACACATGCCACACTCCCTTCTTTTAAAAAAATGTATACATGTATATGGGAGATAGAGACAGATAATCCAGTAATGACAAAGCCTCAACCCATATCAGTTTTAAAATACACTTTCTTCAATTCAAATTTTAGTATTCTACTTAGTTTTAAAGACAGTGGGAGCAGTTGAGGATGTTTATAATGGTGTAAATATAATCGTGGAACATGACCACTCAACTCTTTCTAGATAAATTTAAAACTCCATAGCATATTGTAATTGTCATTTATGATCAGTTCCCTCATCTTCTATTCACATTTCCCCTGCTGTGTGTTCTTTGCCAAAAAAAGACATTACTTTTCCTGTTGCAGTATCTTTATGCATACTGTCTGACCTGCCCTGCTACTTTCTCCTTTTCTGCAAAAATCATTGAAGCTCAACTCCTACTCATTCATACAGACTAACCTCAGATGTCATCACCTTAGAAAGGTTTTTCCTGACTCCATTGTTTCTGCTGGTCTGCTAGGCTTGGTGAATCACTCTTAAATCTAGTCCCAGGGAACTTGGTACATAATACTATCAACACTCATCATATAGTCCTGTAATTATTGAATCACATGTCTAACTCTGTAAATGTGAGACAAAAACCTTTATTCATCTTTTTTCGGTCATAATGCAATATTAACAACACAGGCACTCATAAAAGTATTTTTAGAAAATAGAAAAGGTAGGGAATTGCAGTGAAAAAGTACATATATTTTGAATTTCTGTTTATAGTATTAAATGTCAGTACTATGGATTTAAGTTATACATCAAATTCATAGATCTGAAATATTACTCTTGCAATTAGATGTGAGAGTGAAATAAGAACATTTGTCTAACACTGATTTTATGGAATGCATTCCATAAAATGCATGTAATTATCGGTTTGATCATGAATGCAGCTCATAGGTATAAAAATGGCTGGACCAATTGACAAACACAATGAAATATAAATTGTCACCACCTTAAGCCTTTGAGTATGATATTATAACTCCTCTGCCATTTTCTTCCCTGGGACTTCCTACCTGGCCATAAGTCAATGACCAGAACGTTAACATCATACTTAGCAAGAAGGAAAACCCCACAAATTTGTTCCAGAGCTCCATACAGCAAAAGAGCTGAGTAATTAATATCTATGCCCTCCACAATGTTGAAGATTTTTACTATCACTCCAGGTTGTATAAGTCATTCTGGCAACATGGTACTCGATGTGGGAAACTACTACACACATGTGTTAGAACGTTATTGTCATAGCACACAAAAGAAGTGATAACAGCAAAACTGACAACTCCAGTGAGGTGGAAGAGGGAGAGGCAGCACTATGCCTCAGCTCCAAGGGGAGAGAAGCAGGCACTATTTCCCAAACTTCAGAGTAAAGCGCTAGGTTCAGACTGAGGCAAAAGCTTCTTTAATAGGAATAGGATATACAACGTCTTGCTAGATTAGTAACTTCTTTGAATTTTAAAATGTCAGGATAAAGTTCCTTAATCCTCCCGAGTTTAAAAGTAGCCCCTAAGTCTGAAATGAGTGTGACACAATATAAGAAATGGCATACTACCTGCTTTGGGTACAGTGAGATGAGGATATAAGACACCAAGGAAATTCTGACAGAGTTCTCGTGAGAAGAAATTAAACACCAATTTGTAGATATAAATAAAATCCTCTCTGTTCTAAAATTCAGGATGGAGAAAAATTACTGTCCTAGCTTGATGGGCTAGAACTGTTCTTCCATATAACTGGGTACAGAAGAGTTTTTTAACCCGTATTCTCTTGACGAGGAGAGACAATTCATGTGCAATATCTGAACTGTATAATGAATTATCTAATATTGAATGGAGTCATGATTTAGGATTTTTCCTGTTATTTTTTTCTTCATTAATATGGATCATTATATAATTGATATCACTTGACTCAAAATTTGAACATTTTCTAGACACTTTCTTCTTCTTATCTTCTGTATCATTAGTTAATTGTTCTTATAAATTCTAACTCATATGGCTCTGAAAGGCTTTGGTTACCTTCCCTTTCCCAAGCCACTATCTGCATTTATGCATTTCGATATCTTCTCTGATGTGTTGTAAGTTATTTTTTAGGTGATGGTATTTGTGACAGGTCCCATATGTTGTATTTTGATTACAGACCCATTTTAGTAATTATGTTCTAATGTGAATATCACAACTTCAAGCTTTTAGCATTTGGAAAGTTCTCCTGCCATGGCGGATACCTCAAGTGGTGATGTGGTGGCTAGGGGGCCACAGGGTCAAAATGTTCACTAGTTCCAATCCATGCCCTTCTCAATTCATGAAACTAGCTGCAATTTCTGGCCTCTCCATGTTGGATCTAGGAAATATGACGAAAGGGATAGAAGAGATTTTACTTGACTGGTATAATTGTAATCTGACTCAGGTGTCTTCTGATGATAGATGTGCAATTTCAGGCTCATTATCTTATAGGGTATTTATCTACATTCCTCACAGAAGCTTCCACTGGGAAATATCAACAGAAATCATTTGGTGTGGATAGCATCACTTCTTTGGCTGTACCCATTGCTGATTCCTCACCATCTGCAAAGCCTCTGGGTGGTATTTTTACCTTTCTAGGTGGTCCTACGTGGGATTACTCTTTGAAAGATATGAGGCCATTTGGTTCTAACATAGTCAGCCCTCTCAACAAAGCCCTCTATACCTATGCCATCCCAAATCCATCTAGTCCGGGCTTTTACCCTTAGAATTTTCTCCATAAAGTTAGGCATTACCTTTGTGACCCTCAAACTTCAGACTCATGCCAAGTTATCTAAGTGTTCTTGTGGGAGGCCCCCCAAACTCAACTTTCACTGTGGAAGGCGTGTCCCTCCCATTCTTTATGAGATAACATGTAGCCTGTTGGCAACACTCTCCAAATGACACCAGTTGTTTCAATTTCAATTATTTTAAAACTTCAAGGTAGGTGAAGCGTTGATGTTGGCTGAATTATTTTTATAGTGTCTCGGCATATACTGTACAAGTAGTCCATCTCCTTGCCTTGTTTGTGGTAACCTTCTTGATGTTTCTTCAAAGTTCACGAGAGAAATACTCTCATTTTAATATCTGATTACAAACATACGTATTTTTCACCAAATACACGAAAAACTTCTTAAAGTCCGAAACTAAGGCAATACGGAATGGTAGTTTGAAGTACAGACATTGGGGCCAGCTGTGCTATGGTTCAAATTCCAGTTCTGTTATTTGCCAGCTGGAAGACATTTGCTATATTATTTGCATTCTCTGGGACACAGTTATTCATCTGTAAAATGGGGATAATAAAGCCTTATCGAAATAGATATCATATGTTGAGTCCTAATTCTCATAACATTTATCACTGTGTAAAAGAAAGTAAGTATACAAATCATACATCTTTTATCTCATTTGTATGAGATGGGATGCATTTTCCCCCATTTACTGATGAGGCTTACAGATGTTAATTAGCATGCCTAAGGTTGCATAGCTAAAAACTTACATAAATAACTAGGGCTGGGACTCTAGGAATTTCTCATTCCAAAATCCATACCCACTGTGATACAATTAAAGTCAATCTTACTGGCTGGTTCAGAGGATTACATGAGACAACATGTTTAAAGCACTTATCACTTGTCTCATGTAAACTACTAGTAACTTACTAGTAAAATGTAGCCACCACTATATAATTTAATCTTACTCTTGTTTCAGTGTTCCAAAGTTACTACCGTATTTGCTTTCCATAGCTTGTAATAAGCATTAATTGAATGAATGAGTACATAAATGAATAAATGGTAACCTAGTGTTAATATATGATCAAAAGTCTTATCTAGTTTTCTTCTTCTGTTTTTACAGGCTATTCCTGCTATTAATATTAAAGCTCCTTTTGGTATATCCAGTTAATGATGTAAACATTTTACTTTAACTTCAGTTTTTAATATGATTTTGAAATGTTCTCCTTCAGTAAGGAAAATATTCCAACTTCTAAATAAAAATCGAAAAATTAGCTACCACATTTATTTTGTTTTAGAATTTGCAATTCTCTTTTACCTGTTATTTAATTTATATAAACTGTTTAATTATACTATTCATATCGTAGGCGTAGATTCCACATCCTCAGTAAGCACAGTGCTTGCTGTGTAGTAGATGCTCATTTAAAACTTATTAAATGAAATATATATGTCTTATCATGATTTTCTAGGTGAGGAAATTGCTGATCGTAAACATTAAATTGATGACCCAATTTCACAAATCTGGTAAATGTTGTTTTTAGACTGCAATGGCTGATTTTTCTCACAATCAAATCCTAAAGTCCATTCTGTAGGAGTAAATGACTGACCCCTATCACCAGTATATTTGCAAACTCATTAAAAATTATACACATTTAGATATACAGTGAGTTACTTCCTAGGTTTTTGAAGTGGAAAAATACAGATTCATTTACCCACTAAATTTACAAATGTTTGGAATAAAGTAAGGCTGTGATACAACCCTTGTAAGCAACTTATTTAGTTTTTATTTAGTTTTTTGAAGAGAATGTAATAAGAAACCAAAGTGTGTGATTAACTTTGATTCATTTACTTACAATATCCATTAGTATCACATGGTTAATACTGCTTAGGAGACTTGCCTTAATAGAATGTTTATGTATGGTTTCTTCATAAGTTTTTCAAAGAAAATCAAAATGGCTTCATACTGATCCTGTTCAATTAACTTGTGTGCAGTTATCAAATGTTTCTTGCTGAGTTTTTGACTTGACAAAAAAGAAAGGGTAATATTCGGGGCTACAAAAAATAGGAATACGTTCAATGAGGAATCTCAACTAATAAGTAATACATCTTGAGTAATAAATCTACTTAATTATTTGCTTCATTTAATAATATATGTTAGGGCTGGACATGGTGGCTCATACCTGTAGTCTCCGCACTTTAGGAAACCAAGGCAGGAGGCTCTCTTGAGGCCAGGAGTTCATGAACAGCCTGGGGAAAAAAGTGAGACCCCCGTCTCTCCAAAAAATATATGAAAAAATGAGCCAGATGTGGTAGTGTGTGCCTGTAATCCCAGCTACTTCGGAAGATGAGGAAGGAGAATCTCTTGAGCCCAGGAGTTCGAGATTGCAGTGAGCTATTATCACACCACTGCACTGAAGCATGGGTGACAGAGCAAGACTACGTCTCTAAAAAAACAATCAATCAATCAAAAAATACATATGTTAGGTAGTGTGTGGCAAACACTTTCCTAATTTCTAGTTTAGTACAAAAGTAAACTGTCCTAGTTTAGTATAAAGTGAACTAAGCAGGCAAAATTATTGGCATGTGTGGAGTTCACTTTCTACTAAAAAAAAAAATCATTAAAAAAACACAAAATAGCTAAAAAGAAACAAAGCATGGGAAAGGGGGATTTAGCTCATGGATGCAATTTTAAAGGGGTAGCCAGGAAAAGCCTTTCAGCAAACAGAACATTTTAATAAAGACCTGTAGGAAGTGATAGAGAAAGTCATGCAAACATTTGAGAGAAAGGATCTTTCAAAAATTGAAATAATAAATGCAAATAGTCTACATTGAAGCAGGACTAGTGTCCATTGAGTGAGAAAACAGAATAAAAGAAGGAGAGAATCGTCAGAAAAAAAAAAAGCATAATGAAAGTTTGGTAGAGAAAAATCTTGATGAGCCTTGTAGGTCATTACATTTTTGGCTTTTACTTGAAGTGAGATTGGAAGACAATGGAGAGTGTTTAGAGATTTTATGAGTTCATGGATTTGCACTGACACTTATGATAAGAGTCAAATGGAAAGAGAAGAGCAGGATCAGGGAGTAAGCCAGAAGACAATGGCCAGATTGAGCAGAGAGATGATAGTGGCTTGGATCAGAATAACTGACAGACTTACATTAGTTTGTCTAATTAGCAATGGAGCTGTTGAGAAGTACTCAAATTCTGGCTATGCAAAGGTAGAGCTAAAAGGGATCTGCTAAATGGTGGAAGCAGAATATGAAAGAGTTGAAGATGATTCCCAGGTCTCTGAATAAAGCAAATTGAAGTACAGAATTGCTATTATATGAGATAAAATAGACTGGAGGAGGAACAAGTTTAGGCAAAGGACTAAAGTGTGAAACATTTGAAGATATTCATCAGACTGTGAAATAGAGAAGTCAAATTGGGTTTTAGACATGGGAGTCTGGAGTCCTTTAGAAAGTCCCAGCTGCAAAGGAAATACATCAATATATTTGTGAGACTGAAGCATATTGATGGTATTTAAATCCATTAATTTTGTACACTATATTTCATACCATCTCATACAATTAAAATCTTTGCTCTTGCACCCCAGCATGCTGATATTTCATTATGTATCATTTCACTCCTCATTATATACCAGCTGAAACATATCTTTTACATCTTTTTGACAAAAAAGACACAATCTGGATGGTTCATAACAACACCACTTATAATATCCCAGACTGTAAGCAACTTCCATGTTCATCACAGGTTGAGAGGTAAATACATTCTGGTATATTTATACCATATAAGATCATAGAGCAATGAGAACCAATGAGCTACAACTACCCTCAGTAATGTAGATGAATCATATACATAATGTTGAGCAAAAGAAGGCAGACACGGAAAGTATGTATTGTACTTTTCCATTTATATAGATTGGAAAGAAAAGTTTGAGAAATCAAAATGGTGATTATCACATTGTTGGGTAGTGACTTGAAAGGGACAAGGGGAGGACTTCTGAGAAGCTGGTTCTGTTCTTTGAACTCAATGCTGGTCATATTGTTATGCTCATTTTGTGAAAAATCATCAAACTGTATGCTTTTGATTAGTGTACCATTCTGTATATATGTTGTATTTTAATAAAATGTTTACTTAAAACTATCTTTATTGACCCCATTTCTTCCTCCACCTACTGATGTTGGAGAAGACACAGTAGAGAAGAATAAATCGATATAGCAGTTGAAAGAAAAATATTACTAGAACAATTTCCTTGAATAGATGAGAAAAGATGGGAAATAATACACATGAAGAGGGTTTTGCCATTGATAGTGTCTGGAAAAAGTATCAGAGTACATGGACACAGATACATGCAAAAGAGTGAATACTTGCTGTGGTGAGTTTTCACATTTCTGTAGTGATTGTTTTCATCTTCCAGGTGAAATCAGAATCACAACTAAACGAGAAGAGAGGAAGGATGGCAAGAAAAGTGTTGGAGGTTTAAGGAGAGAGTAGATAAGAAAGTAATCATTTAGGAGAATAAGAAAATAATTTACCAGGAGAATATTGCAAGAATGTTGGCTTATTTGATTTCAGTGTTCAAGAAATTAAAGTGAACCAGACAGCATGTGTGTGTGTGTACGTGTGTGTGTGTACGTGTGTGTGTGTGTGTGTCAGTGTGGGAGGCTGTATTCATCTGTGTTTTTCAACCATATTCAACTACATTGGTATGTAAGCTAGAAAGGTGGGTTTAACTAGGATTATTGTTTAGCCCAGTGGATAAGATCAAATGAGAGCAGGGCAAGAGAAATTAGCACATATACAGGTGAATAAATGTAATGATTGAACATAGAATTTAATCTATGTAAAGTGAGATGTGAGGACATGAACAAAGTAATCAACAGTGAAAAGGTACTAAAAACATGGTTTTGAGTTCTGATGGCATTGGATGCTCTCAAGATTTGAGGTATGACAG
The DNA here is from genome assembly GCF_049350105.2 of Macaca mulatta. Taxonomy (NCBI): domain Eukaryota; kingdom Metazoa; phylum Chordata; class Mammalia; order Primates; family Cercopithecidae; genus Macaca; species Macaca mulatta. The sequence continues at coordinate 160,542,504 of NC_133406.1, forward strand.
GCAGTGAGATCAAAGAATAGGAGCTTATGGTTAGAAAATTAAAATCTAAAATATAAACCATTGGCACTTAACATTGTAATGATAAGTTCTAGTGTTATACCATGGGAGTAAGGAAGCAAGAAAGATGAGACTCTAAGAGCGGAGGAAGTTAAAAAGAAAATTTAGAAAATAGAATTTTGAGGGAAAAAATTACCCATGTAAATTTTAAATCATCAAGAGTTATGAAAAAAGTAGAGTCTGAGAGAAACAGTAACTAAGAAATATGAAATATAATTTTTTTTAAATTTCAAGTAAACATAAAAAGTAAGTCTTTATGTACACATATAATTTTGTATTTTGTAATGGTGGAATGAGAAGCAACACTATCTAGCCCCTATTTCTTCCCTAATGTGGTCATTTGACATTCCAAAGTGAAATTTTTATAAGTGAAATAGTTATGGTATATTAGGCTTAAGATTTTTTTTGATTATGTTTATAAGGGAAATTTAATTTCAGCTCAATGTAACATTCAAGTCTATACAAGTTTATGTGAATGTGCATTGAGCAAGGATTACTCAGAAATATTAAAAATATATTTTTAAATTAAAATAGTACTTAATTAACTTTTCCTGTGGAAGAGGAAGATTACCAAGACAAGACATAAATTACATAAATATTTAAGACATATGGCTTGTCACTCTAATCTGACCACAACAATGGCAAATAACTTTGAAATGCCCTTAAAATATTTAGATTTCTTTCCTTAGCACATATTTGGTTTTAGAGGCTTAGTTTCATGAATTTTTGTAAAATAATTAAATTGGTAAATTTAGTTATCTGATTATAGTATCCTTCTAAATACACTTGCTCAAATAGTATTCCAGAATTTTTACATATTTTGCCAAGATATGCATATTTACATAGAACATAGAATCATCTAGGAGAAAAGTTGAAATGTAGTAGCTATTTATTCCCAAGGTCTTTCATAAGAAACAATAAAAGACTTCCGTGCAAGTTTAATAAATTTAAAATTACTTTAACTTTTATAAAGTTTATTAAATCTCCTTTGTACTTAAGCTATTGATACAGTATAGAAATTATTACAAAGGTCTCTAGCAATCTAAAGAGACATATACAGAATGCTGCAGGTTGATGAAGGGCAAACTGGACATTACAATTCTTGGTTCTCACTTTAGCCAAGGCAATCCTGCTCTTATCTGTTATATGTGCTGGCATTCTGCTTAAGGTTATGTTCAAAACCATATTTCCCCAAATGAAGATAATAAAGGTAAAAATACTTAATATACAAAAATAGGCATTATATCTCACGATGTCATTATTCATATATCCATCTTATATAATATATAATTAACTTGTATTTATTAATTTATTGTTTGTGTCTCCTCACTGTATTGCAAACTCCAAAGGTTAAAGATTTGAGTCTGCTTTTCAAAAGATTATTGTAGCATTGAGAACGGTTAGGGCTCCAGGGAGAACATTAAGTGTTCCATAAATATTTTTTAAATAATTAGATTCAGAGATGAAAAGATATACAACTACTAATTTCTCGATTATTCCCTTTCTTCTTTTAGAAAACAAATGGGGGAAATAACTGTCATCTCAGTTGTGAAGAACAAATGAAATAAAGTGTATAGAAACATTCCATGAAAGATTAAGCTATCTCTAAATACAAGGTATTATTCTTAAATAAAATAATTTTCCCTAATTAATTCAACATTCAAAGACATAAAGCATAATACATGAATAAAGTTGCCAATGTTATTTTTTCAGTAATTTTAATCATAATAATATATACACTTTTTTTTTTACATTTGGGTAATCCACAGAGAGATGTCATAATAGCCCCGAGAGTCCTGAATTATTTTTCTCATTTGAGTTACAAAACAACAAATGAATTTGTGTAAAATGAACCAAGTAGAATGTGGGTGGTTTGAAATTTTAATTTCATTTTCTCCAACTATAAATTTTGCATGCCTTTCATTTTGGAAAAAGAAGCCATATCCCAGTAAAAAGTAGGTAGAAATCACTTGAAAGAGAAATGAAAATATAAATGAATTTACCATGCAATTATGCTATATTGACTATTCACTTAAATAGGTAAAGTTATTTTCCTAAACTGTAGCTTAGTCATTTCTAACTCATTCTTTTATAGTCTTCTTAAAGTTTTAATTAAAAAAAAAATCCTGATCTACTGGATAAATATAACAGAGCTATAGTACAATTACCCTTCCTTTCCTATAACAAACCACTAAAGGAAATAAACTAAATTTTAAAATCTGCCATAATAAAACTAAGGGACTGAGAAAAGCTACATAATTAAAATGCATATTTCCAAAACCAAAATTAAGCAAAACTCACTCTTGAAGTAAGTGGCCAATTTCAGGAAATATTAGCTAAAATACTTTGGAAGGCAGGAACAGTGTCCATAGTTAACCTAAACGTTGAGAAAACAGTCGAGGGGGCAGATTTGTAAGAAAAAATGTCCCCTGGACCTGATTTGGTTTAGAGGTAGAAACAAGGAAACATAGAGTGCCATATGTGAAGGAAGCAGTCTGCCTCTGTGGCAGCACAGGATGGACTTTGAATTTTAAATTCTTGAAAGCTACCAGTATCTCCCATCCACTACAGGAAAACATTGCAAATGGCACAGCCTTCAAACAAAGATTAAAATAATCAAGAGAACAGAGTAAATCTTGTCAATAGATTAAAAAGAAAAACTTCATAGAAAAATGTTAGCATGAAATAGACAAAAATTGTAAATAAACATTTTATTAGTAGTATAATGTAAGACATCCATTCAAGCAGACTACTAATTATACAGTGTTAATTATGATAAGATTTACCTCACTGTTCATGAAAAGTCATACAGTTGTATTTTATTCTAGAGTGTTTCATCTGAACACCTGATAATTTCTACTTGTATTAGCATGCAGAAACATACACACTGAGATTTCTGGACAGAACGGAAATGTGAAGTTTATGTTTTATAGGTAAAGTACCTAAGTCAGTGAACTTTGCCCAATCCTTTCCAAAGCTGTGAGAAAACCAGCTGTTCCGTTTAGATGGCAATCATTTACATGATTATTGGGTGTTCTTTAGCAAATTTTTCACCGTGGGGGACTTTCTACAGATAAGAAATTCATCAGTGATGGAGGAACAGATTGCAAAACAGTCTAGTTAAATGCTACTATAGGGAAATTGCACATTTTATCTATTTAAGCATTATTGCTTTATTTTGCAGTGTAGTTTCAAATAAGATTTAGTATATAACATTTTCCAAGAAGTCATCCTTTAAGAAACTAGCTAGGTTAAAAATAAACTTTTGTAAGCAGAAAAACTGTTTAGCTAACTGTTTGTAATCTTTAGCAGGAGCAGAGCAGAGGAATCAAATTCATCAATGTGTGATAAATAGCCCAGGCTGTAGTACTTTCTCGTACAGAGTAGTCATGTGAGAGAAGCATACTCAGTAGACAACACTTTTATTCTTTAAATTATAGTCATGGAATTGGGGGGATTGAAATAGGGGGCTGACTCACTAGATTTGAAAAAATATATCTTTTTCATTTTAGTTTCACTTTGATTTAGTGAATAATTTCCAGTGGATAAATTCCAAAAAAAAAAATTCTCTTACCCAATCTATATGGGTGCAAATAACTGAATCCCAGGGAGATAAGTTCAGTTTAGCAGCTTAGCCAATTGAAAAACAGTAACATCCACATTGCCCAGCTTCTTTCTTACTTCTAAGGCCACAAGCCTCATATTGACAGGAGCAACTGGGGCAGCATTCAGTATGTATCAAATTGTTCTGAGCATAAAAAGATTTTAGGAAAACAGAAGTGTTACAACTATACATAGATAAATAACAAATGACATGTTAAAAAAGATCAATGGTACTTCAAAGTACACATGGCATTTTTTAAACATATTTGCATTAAAATAGCATGTGATTTTAAGATATAACTGGCACATATATGTGTATATATATTTAGAGTATGATTTTGCCAAATAAGCCATGAGCTTTTGATATTTTTTCTTATTTTTTTTTTTTTACTTTGGTAACTTTGGCTTAAATTTTAACATATTTTCTAGATTTTACACCCTTTCTATTCAAAATAAAGATATTTTATGCAAATAGTATCCAAAAGCGAGTAGCGGCTACAAAAATATCAGACAAAATAGACTTTAAATCAAAAAAGCTTTACAAGTGGCAAAGAGCATTACATATTAATAAAAGTTTCAACATGGGAAGAAGGTATGAGAATTGTAAACATCTACACACCTACTAACAAACCATTAAATATATGAAGCAAAAACTGGCAGGATTGAAGTAAGAAATAGCTCTACAATAATACTTAAAGGCTTAAACACCATATTCTCAATAACGAATATAACTACCAGACAAAACGTAAGTAAGGAAATAGAGGACTTACGCAACACAATAAAATAACTTGATCTAACAGATTATATACAAAACACTACTTCACAGCATTAGCACACACATTTTTCACGAGTGCACATAGAACATCCTGACCACAAATTGAGTATCAATAGATTTTAAAAGACAAATAGGATACAATTTATCTTCTCTGCCCACAACAGAATGAAATCACAAATCAATAACAAAATAAAATTAATAAACTAAAAATTTATGAAAATTAACACACTTATACACAAACAATGAACAATCTGAAAAAGAAATTATTAAAATAATTTCATTTACAATAAGCACCCCCAAAATAAAATGCTTAGGAATTAACCAAGAAGGTGAAAGACTTGTTCAAGGAAAACTACAAAATATGACTGCAAGAAATTAAAGAAGACATAAATAAATGGGAAAACATCTTATTTTCATATATTGGAAGACTTAATACTGCTAATGTCAATACTACCCAAAGAGATCTAAAAATTCAATGCAATCCCTATCAAACTTCCAAGGATACTTTTTGCAGAAATAGAGAAACTTATTTAATAATTCACATGGGATTTTAAGTTACCTTGAATGGCTAAACAATATTGAAAAGCAACAAAGCCAGAACACTCACACTTTCTGATTTCAAAACTTGCCATGCTGCAGTAATCAAAACAGTGTGCTACTGGCATAAAGACATACATACAGACCAATGGAATAAAATGGTCCAGAAATAAACCCTTTAAAATATGGTCTAATGATTTTTGAACAAGGATGACAAGACCATTCAATGGAGAAAAGACCGTCTTTTCAATGAGTGGTGCTGTGAAAACTGTATACACATGTAAAAGAATGAAATTGGGCTCCCACCTTATATCATGTACAAAAATTAACTCAAATGGATCAAAGAACTAAATGTAAGACCTGAAACTATAAAACTCTTAGAAGAAAATACAAGACAAAAGCTTCACAACATTGCATTTAACCATGATTTCTTGAATATGACACCAAAGAAACAAAGAAAAAAATAGATGAATTGAACTTCATGAAGATTAAAAACTATGTTGCATCAAAAGACAGTATCAACAGAGTAAAGAAGTAATGTACAGAATAAGAGGAGATACTTGCAAACTGTATATCTGATAATGGATTAATATGCAAAATATATGGAGTATTCCTAAAAACAACAACAAAAAAACAAAGAGGCAAACAATTTGAATAGATATTTATCCAAAGAAGATATATAATAATAAGCATATGAAAAGATGCCCAGCATCACTAGCAATTAGAATGTGGAGAAATTAAAATCCTTGAGTGCTATTGGTGGGAATGTAAAACAGTACAGTCACTGTGGAAAACAATATGGTGGTTCTTCCAAAAATTTAAAATTTCTCTTCTAGTTATATACCCCAAATAACTGAAAGCCAAATCTGAAAGAGATATTTGTACTCCCATGTCCATATCATCAATAGTCACAGTAGCTAAAATGTAGAAGCAACCCAAATGTCCATCAAGAGATGAATGGATAAACAAGTAGGGTATACACATGCAATGGAATATTATTCAGCCTTAAAAAAGAAGAAAACTCTGATATATGTTGTGTCACGAATGAACCTTAAAGACATTATGCTAAGTGAAATAAGCCAGTCACAAAAGACAAATACTGTATCATTTCCCTAATATAAGGTACTTAGATTAGTCAAAATCAGAGGGATAGAAAGAACGTAGAATGGTGGTTGCCAGAGGCTTTGGATGGGAGTAAACAGGAGTTATTGTTTAATGGGTATAGATTTAGGTTTTGAAAGATGAAAAAATTTTGGAGATTAATAATGGTTATGGCTAAATTATGAATGTATTTATTATCACTGAACTGTATACTTAAAAATGGTCAAGATGGTAAATTTTGTATTATGTGTACACAATTTAAAAAATGGAAAAAAAAGAAATCTGAGCTTGAGACAGATATGGAATTTTTTTTATCAACTTCATCCTCCTTAATTCTGTTACTTTTGAATTTTAAGATAAAGTATTCTCCCTTAAAAATGCTTTAAAATGCTCTGAATTAGTGAACTGTAATCATTTTCCCAATTCCTTTCTTATGATTATATCTTCAAACTATTATAATCAAGCTTCCACTCCCATCATTTTATTCAAACTGCTTTTGTTAAAGTTGCCAGTAAATTCCCGTTTAATTAATGCACTGGTAATTTCTCAGTCTTAATATGACTTGACTTATCTTGCAGGATTTGACAAAATAGATAACCTCCTTCTGAAAACATGTACTTCATTTGGCAGTGGTGCCCACACTATTACTATCTCGCCAATCTCTCTTTCTTGGCCACTTTTCCAGCTTCTCCCTCATCACCTAATATCTCAAGTTATATTACCTGAGGATTTAATTCCCTATCATTTTATTAGAGTAGTTAACCTGTTTACAAATTTACAAAATACTTATATGGTTGAACCCTTTCTTTTTTGCCCTTGTTTAGGTCAATTAAATATTTTTTAATATTCCTTTTGATTTTCTGTGGACTTTAGTCATACTTTCATATATGTGTATATATGTATAAATGTGTATATATATATAAAAATAAATATGTACATGTATATTTTTGCTTATATGTATATATTTTGTATATAAATATAAATATTAATTTTGTTTCTTTAGATATCTCACTATGCATTCTTAATTTATCCTGTCCTACTTATATTTAGTATTGTAACCTCACATAAAATGTAAGAAGCTAGTGACAGTATAGTTCCATTAAACTGCTCATTCTTTTATGTTTATGTATGTGTGTGTATGTCTCTACATACATATATATACATACACATATACACACACATACACGCACACACATACACATACACTATACTGTCCATTACTGAACTATATATATATATATATATATGGGTTTTGGTCACAGGTGGCATCCTTTTCTAATATGCCAAAAAATGCTACATTGGATAACGGCAGCCTCTAGAAGGTCAAAGTTTGAGGAAAAAAAGTCCCAGTTTGGAAGCTATTGCAGTAATTTCATGCCACAAAGGAGAAAATATTATGAATATATTTTGAAGGTAAAACTAGCAGAATTTGCTGATGGATTTGATGCAGGATACGAAAGAAAGGGAAGAATCAAGAATGACTCCAAGATTCTGTTCTGAGCAACTAGAAGAAAAATATTGTTATTAACTGTAAAAAGCATGGCGACATTTGTTAGTTATGATTAGGAATTCGGATTATTTGAAATGCCCATTATATGTCAAGATGTATGGGAGGAACAGACTTTGGCTTTTGGTGAAAGCAGAGTAATTATTATAAGACTTGTTCTTCTGATACAAACTCTACACCAATGAACACAACATGTGGAATCTATTTTCAGGCATTGGAAAAAAGACATCAAGATCTGCGATCCATGAGAAAAGGATAGCTACTGTGAGCCCTATGTTCACCGAAACTCTCTGCCTGAGGGTATTTTCTGAATTATCGACGAATAACACAACAGTCTTCGCAAGCTGAGAAGGCAGAGTTGGGGGCTGCTGAGCTGGGTAAAGTTTGTAAAACAGGTTACTGGAGAACAGGACGGAGTGTAGAAGGCAGCCACAGAAGGATGCAGAAGGGCTCCCTGGGGTTCTTGGTCTGAAGAATGGGATGTACAAGCATAGGCCAAGTCTCCACTGAAGTCTACTAGACAGCAGCTGCTAGGGGCTAATATGCCAACAGAAATGCAAGAGATCAAGACATATTGAAGGATTATGTAACTCTTTCCTTGCTAATGAGAATTACGCCCAACTAGGTGCCTCAGCATTCATGTGAAATTCCAAAAAGCTGTATCATTGAAGTGAGTACCCTGACCTTGATTAAAGACGTAACTCAGAAATAAAAAGAAAGAAAAGAAATAGACATACTTAATCAAAGAATAAAACCAAACAGGACTCACTCAAAAAGATTTTTAACAGAACGAAAATCAAAACTCTGAAATAAGAAAACATAATGTAGATATTCTACAAAGTATAACCCACAGCATGAGATACTTTACATGTGAAGAATCAAGAAAATATGATCCATTATAAGTTTTAAAATAACACTGAAGATAGAATTTGAGATGACCTAAGATGTTGACATCAATAAGGGCTTCATAAGAGCCATTATAAAGCTGGTCAATGATTTAAAGGAAATGATGGATACAACGAGTAAACATGGAAGGAAGCTCAGGAAGAAATAGAAACTACATTTAAAAAATTAAATATTTTAAAAATATTAATTTATTACATTTGGTCCTTGGGCACATCTTTTTAATATTATGCATGATGAAATATGACATATCTAAAAAATCATTAGTTTTTCATCTTACATAGGGAAAGAGGCCAAAGTTTTTGCAGCAATACAGGATCCCACTCCTTGTTTCTTTACTTCCTATCATTCCTCCCTTTGCTCACTCTTTTGTAACACGGTCCTCTTTATTATACTTGCAATAGATAAAGTTTATTCCTACCTCAGAGCCTCTGCATAGCATGATCACTTTAAAATAATGATTTTCCCCAAGTATAAACATTGATTTCGCTTAAATAACATTTTCTGAATGATGTTATCTCTGATTTCTTCACGTAAGATGACATTTTCTCCTCATCTTATCCCAAACCATAGTCACCACCTGGGAATCACTATTCCTCTTTCACAATTAGTCTATTAAAGCAAAGGAACAAGACAATTTAATAGATAGACAGACTAATATTTGTAAAACATTTTTGTCACTTTTGGTGTGCAGCATTTATTTCCCCTTCTTGTTCAAGAATTGTACTTTTGCTTTGAGAAACCAACCTTTTTCAATTGGACATTGTCTGTTCTGGACATTGTCAACCTAGTTTTACACACTATTTAATGCTAAGTGCCTTTGCATTAGTTTACTGTTGAATCTATTTAAAAGCCATTGTCCTTTTATTTCTGATGATTCTCGTGTCATATAACTAATTTTAATAACCAAAATATGTAAATATTAATTATGAAATGGCTCTTGTCTGTCCCATGTGTGAGCTAAAGTTGCTTCCTCTTCTAATATCTTGTTTTGATAAGGGCGGTCAAGTATTTAAAATATGTATTGATGTTAACAATATGAAGACATGCAGGAGAATTAAATTAAGAATTTATTGCATTCAAATATTAACTAACTTCCTACTATGAAATACTTTCGATATTATAAATATTAATGTAATATATCTTGTACATTTCTGTTTTTTTACATATATTTTAATTCTTCAAGGTTATATTCAGTTCCAGAGGCAGTGTCTGGCACAAAGTAAGTTTAGCCTGCTAAAAAGATATTGAGATACCCATAGCAAAATCTGAGTTTGATTATTAGGAATAAGGATGATGAGAAGCGAAGAATATAAGAGTATATTTGCTTGATATATTTACTTGAATATCAGGAAGCTGTCAAGCTCACAGTGGTGGATACAGCTCTTCCAAAATTCAAATTTTTGCTTGAAAACTTGACTCTTATTAATGACATCAATGGTATCTATTCTTCTCTTCAAACTGACAGGATACTTATTTTTTGATAAGTACAAAATTTTGATTATCCATAGTTTGTGTGTTAGTCATTGTTGGAAGAAAAAAATGGTGGTACATAAAAAAAGCGGCTACTTCAGCTCACCAATCACAAAACAACACAATTGCTTTTCAAAGTGAAAAATTATCATTTTTTTGGAATGCCACAAAGTGATTTTTTAGATACATCATATTTCATCATACATGATATTAGAAAGATGTGTCCAAGGACCAAAATGTAATAAAATTAATATTTTTTACTGTTTTATCAAGATATTGTCGATTGAAACCTTTATTGTAAAGGCATAGCAGTAAATAATACATCTACTCTTAGTAAAATTTGTTGCTCCTGACTTAATTTGTCCTAAGGTACCAAAAGTTTAATCCACGATTGCTTTTGCACCATCATGCAAATGTCAACACAGTGCAATAAGTCAATAATGCCTTTCTGATCTTACAGATGCCCTGAGTCTTAGGAATCCCCAGAGACCTGAGGACCATACTTTGAGAACTGTTGTTTTATTCTATAAATTCAGATTCATAGCCTTTCTCTACACCTATTTAGTTTCATCTAAACTCATCTTGCCAATATTAAAGCTCAAAGATCAGTTGAGGCATCCGACTCTTACAAAGCTTAAAATCTCCAGCTAGGTAATTGACATTGAGAGAATACCAAGGGAATAAATTGTGTTATCTATCCCCCAGGGATTTGTCAGTGTAGATTAGTTCAGCACACCTAACAGGCAGAATATATAAAGAGATACTACATTTTCTTACCATAACTTATTTATGCTGTTCGTAGGCTTGCCAAAGGGAAGAGTTATATGCCCAATGTTTAAGAAACTCTTGGTGTGTTTTTACATGTTTTTATGAAATGAACATTCCCTTATCCCTTGATTCTCCATAAGTTTCCTCAGAAACTTCACCAGAGCTGCTTCTACAGTCTCATAGTATACTCATCCTAGGTATCTGTTAATTTCTTATTGCTACTTCTTTCTATTACCATATCTTTAAAATATGAAGTATCTAGATGTTTGATTTCTATCATATAGTGTTAACAAGAGCTGGTGTTGTGTGACTCTATTTTTTCAATGTTCTTGTATTATGCTATGCATATATATATATATATATTTAAAGCACTGTTCAAGCAAGACAAACTTTTGTATTTTATTTTATTCTCCATCAAATAGTAATCAATTTTCCTAGAGTCATTTTATTGAGGTCCTTAATTCCTTGTCAGTTGTTTCCATAGGCCACCCTCAGCTGCTTACAATGTGGGTCTCTCCAACATGGCAACTTGCTTCTTCAAATTGTGCACTCTGACAGGGCAGTAGAGCGAGTCCCTAGCAAGATGGATGTTATAATCTTAGGTAACCTGATAACCAAAATGACATCTTATCACCTTTGCCATATACTGTTGGGTTAAAAGAAAGTCATAGGTCCTTCCCACGCTGAAGGGTGGAAGTAATACAAGAGAATGAACCCCAAGATGTGGAGACCATTTGGGGCCATCATAGAGAGACTGCCACAGTTATTAATGGTGATTTTGGTGATCATCGAAATTATTTGTGTACTTCTTTTAAATCATTGTAAATTATTTAAATTTTCTTAATATTCTTTAAGTCAATATGCATTGTTTTCATATTAAAATAAGTATACTTAAGATTAACCTTTATTGAATCTGAATATTTAGAAGGAGTCTTCCATCAAAGCTTAGCCAAAACTCGAAGACATTGTATACTACATTTTGTCTTTAATACTGAGATACTGAAATGGGAACAGTTCCCTTGTTCCCCTCTCAGGGCGTGTAAGGGGGGTGTGACTCACTTCTTCAGTGTTCCTCTGGTCAAACCTCTAGGGGAGCATACAGAAGGGCAGACTGTGGGGCTCCGACCCCACAGCAGTGTCCAGGGCTGAATGTTTACAGCCGAAGCCTCAGTGGGCGTGTGTTACAGTGTGCTTTTAGTTTAGCCTTAGTCAGCTCAATTAGACCCTTTCCTTATCGCAAGGACAGAGGACTTTCTGCATCCCGGGGTTCTTGTCTTGGTGTAGTGGAAGAATCAGATCACACGTGGGCTTCGAGAATGAGTGCAGTGTTTTGTTGAATGGAAGTAGCTCTCAACAGATGGGGGAGCCAGAAGGGAGATGGTTTTCCGCTGGAGTCCGGCAGCTTGGCGGCCGGGGCTCTCCTCAGACTGCCCCAGCCAAACTCCGCATCATTCTGCTTCTGCAGGTGGGTGGCTTGCTGGCGTGCGGGTGCCTGCTGATGTGCTCCTCTCGAAGTCCAGCCGTCTGTGCCTGCCTGTTAGGGTCTCAAGACACAGGATGGGGGCATGGCAGGCCAGGCTGGTCTTGGGAAATACAACATTCGGGCCGGAAATGCCTGTCCTTACCTACGTCCATGGGGGTGGAGCCCTAGCCAGGGACTACGCCCTCCTCTACCCAGCACTTCCCTTTCCCCATTCTGTGTCATTTAAAGGGATCACACTCTTCCCTTCCCAGCACTTCCGTATCTATGGCCAATTTTTTTTTTCTTTTTCTTTTTTTTTTTTTTTTTTTTTTTTTTGGAGACAGTGTCTGACTCTGTCGCCCAGGCTAGAGTGCAGTGGTGTGATCTCGGCTCACTGCAAACTCCGCCTCCCAGGTATATGGGTCAAATTTTGATTATCACAAGTCTAATTACGATATCTAGGTTAATTCTAATAGTTAGCTTGTTTGAATTTTTTCCTCTTTTCAAAGTTCCTGTTTACTTAATTATATTCTACTAGCAATAAAGGTTGTAACTATATTTGAGTAAGTAAAATGTATTATTTTAATGAATTTGGATTAAAAACATATCTATATGTATGTGTATGTATGTATGCGTGTAGGTACGTGTGTGTATACACAAGTATCTGTACCAGTCTACATACTAAAACATAATAAAATTGCTACATGCAGTAATTAGATTTTCATTAAAATTTCACATAATTTGTAAATGTCCTTTTTTTTCATAGATTCATAGAACACAATAAATACTATAATACCTATTCTTACTAAACAATAATTTTCCTCTACATTGGTTCTACAATTTTTAGTTATAGAAACTTCAGTTGTATTTCTGAAAGACTGCTGTGAAAATCTGAGATTTCTAAACTCAACAAAACCTCAATAAGCCTAGGTCTTAAAACCGAAGATAAAGTTTCATTGGCTAGAAAATTTCTTTTGACTCTAACTTTGAATATGGGTGTTACAAAGGATGATTTTTCCCTGTGTTTCTCCATGAACTGATATATACATTTTGAAAGCAAATATTGTCATATCTCTAGCTTGATGAGGAATTTGTTGATAACGCATTATATTAGGTTGGTAAAAAATCATTGCGGGATTTGCCATTGAAATTAATAGCAAAAACCACAATTACTTTTGTACCAACCGAATAGTAATAGTAGAAAGACCAGCACCTCCTTTTTGAATCTCTGTTATGATGATTGGAGGCATACGAAGTATGACAGTGGTCATGGATCTTATTCTAAGTACAATCATGCACTGCATAAAAATGTTTTAGTCGATAGTAGACCACAAAAATGAGGGTAGTCTCATAAGATTTTGATGGAGCTGAAAAATTTTTATCACACGAATACTTATTACTGTATTACTATTTTCTTACTCTATTCAGTACAGTGGCATGCTGTACAGATTTGTAGTTTAGGAGCTATAGACTATATCATATAGCCTAGGTATGTAGTAGGCTATACTACCTAGATTTGTATAAGTATACTGTACAATGTTCACACAATGAAGAAATCATCAAATGATGCATTTATCAGAGTGTATTCCTGTTATTAAGTGATGCATGACTGTACTAGAAAAGGAGACACCTGGAAATCATATTGGTTCCACTGATTTTTTTTTTTTTTTTTTTTTTTTTTTTTTTTTTTTTTTTTTTTTTGAGACGGAGTCTCGCTCTGTCGCCCAGGCTGGAGTGCAGTGGCGCGATCTCGGCTCACTGCAAGCTCCACCTCCCGGGTTCACGCCATTCTCCCGCCTCAGCCTCCGAGTAGCTGGGACTACAGCCGCCCGCCACCACGCCCAGCTAGTTTTTTGTATTTTTAGTAGAGACGGGGTTTCAACATGTTAGCCAGGATGGTCTCGATCTCCTGACCTCGTGATCCACCCGCCTCGGCCTCCCAAAGTGCTGGGATTACAGGCTTGAGCCACCGCGCCCGGCCGGTTCCACTGATTTTTATCAGTGAGGGTTCTCCTGAGAACTGGTTCATACAATTTTGGGGCTGGCATGTCTGAAGTAGTAGGGAAGGCTGGCTGGCTAGAAACTCAAACCAAGAGTTGATATAACATTGAATTCAAAATTTGTAAGGCAGGCTGGCAGGTTGAAAGCTCATTCAAGAACTGATGTTACAGTTTTGAGGCAGAATTTCTTCTCTGGGAAACCAAAGTTTTTGCTGTTAACATCTTCCATTGATTAGATGGGGCTTACTCATGTTATCAAGAGTAAGGTCCTTTACTTAAAGTCAACTGTTTGTGCATGTCAATCACATCTACAAAACACCTTCACAGCAACATATAGACTAGTATTTTACCAAACAAGTGGAAATTATAGGTTGACCAAGTAGACACATACAATTTAAGCCTCACACGTAATGAATAATTTTGAAATTGGTCCTTTACAATGCAGCAGCAACCATGGGTGTTTTAGTGAAGACATAGCTGGTTCATGATCCCTGCCAGCTATATGGGGTTTATGCCTTTTATTAGAGCTCCAACATCACAGTTCTTAACAATTCTTTTCTCGAAGTTGACCAGAATGCTAGAGTGTCAGGGTCCATTTACACTTCTCTTCACATGAATTGCCACAACTAGTTTTCTCCTAATGAACTGGGTCTATCATATTGACTTGGATTTACCAGCTATTTTTAAGGGGATTTTAAATAGATTTACCCCTATTTTTAAGGGGATTTTACTTCGGAGTCTCTTTGCTTTTCATCCCACTTGTATTTGGTCACAGAAATTATTTGTATATCAAAGCAAATTTGCTTAGTTTGAAATTTCTTCCTCCAAATAGACATGCTCATTTCCCCTCCAGTCCTTTCCGTAGACTGTGTGTTTATTTCCTTTTTGATAGGCTGCTTTTTCTGTCTGGAAGAATTTTTCTTTTTTTCCGTGTCTTGTCTTAGTTAACTTCTCACTTGTCTCTCAAATACTACTTTGCCCTGGAAGCCTTCCCAGACCATCCATTTGAAGTCAGACTCTGACTCTCAATGTCACCATTTTATACCCTCATACTACCACGTACTTCTTAGTTAATCACACTGTGAAGGAGGTTTTTTGTTTTGTTTTGTGTGTTTTTGCTTTTAGGTAATGGTTTATTTGGTGTCTGTCTTCTGTGCCCAGTGACACCACTAGTATCAGGTAAGAGGGTCTCTGCAGTGGCCCATGCGTTAGAGGGTTCCTCTTTGGTCTTCTTATGTGTTTTCTTCTCACAGGTTGAGGATTCTGTGGGGTCAAGGGCAATGCCTATCGTTGGCTTTTTTTTTTTTTTTTTTTTTTTTAATCTTCTGTCCACATTTCAGGTACCTGCTCATCTGGGATTCCCTGCTCCTAGGGCCACAAGTCTTCTTTTCCTGAGGTTGGACCATGAAGGCCAAAGGATGGCCAAGGTGAGGGGTAACTGGAGTTCAGAAATGTGGGTTGGGATGTCCATATATATGAAGTCAAGAAACACTGGAGTGTGATACAGAGAAGAGTTATCGTGAGGAGATGGGGTGTGGGAAACCGTGTATGGCAGATTGCTGAGGGCTAGAGGCAGGAGTTGACAGAATTTGCCCCACTGTGTTGTGGGGTGAAACTCCGAAGTGTAACAATTCTAAATTCAAATCGGGCTTACCTCTTGTTATGAAGAAATATTTGGCAGAGTAAAAGGATAAAACATACTTTATTGTACAATGCTTTATAAGTTTCAAATATTTGACATGGTATTTTGCCTTATCTAGGGTAGGCTGAGTGCTCAATGAGAGAAAGAAACCTCTCTACATTGCTTGCTACTTTATTCTTGGAACACAGTACATGCCATATAGTAAAGATTCATTCGTCTTTAAAGTATGTATCTACAAATAAGTGAAAACAAATTAGATTAGAAGTTGGAAATACCACATTTCTGTTCTTTTAGGCTGCTTCTAAATCCATATGTGTCCTTATATCAATTATTTGACATCTTGGCTTTCAATTGTAAAGGTAATGATTTGAATTTGATTATTTATAAGAAATATTCCTGATGTAAAATTCACCTACAAAATTTCTTAAATTAATATGCACTGAAGTACATTTAACAAAGTAAAAATTAAAAAGGTGGAGCAGAGAGATAATAATTAGAGAAAAAGTGATCAAATTCAACACCAGAAAGTCAGTCTTTACATTACCAGGTATATTTCTACTATATTGTGTAGTTTTTAGTTATTATTTCTATGGAGAACCTCAGGAAAGAAGGCAAATTCTGTTTATTTCTCTCATAATACAGATTAAGAAACAGAGCAAGAAAAGATTAATTGACTGTCAGCACCCTTACCAGAAAAGCAAAGGCTGGTTTTACCATCAAAACTTGGTTCTTCTGGGGTGTGATACTCTTAGTTTGTCAACTGGGATAGAAGGGAACCCTACATGAGCAGGCTCTACAGGCTGCCTTCCTCTCCTGTTATGCATGAATCACTATGGAGGACTGTCTTCCAATAAACCAAAGGAATCTGATGAACCATACCTTCAAAATAAAAGCATATGCTCACTACATTTTCTTCATACTCAATTACATGTCAACCTCTCCATTTCAATCCTTTTTTTGCCTGTTTCAAGAGGTACAGACATTTAATATAACAGATATTGATAATCATCTGCTTATGTCGTCCTGCAGTACAATTTATCTTTTAGTCTAGGAGCTTCTGTATGTACAGTTTCAGAGTTTAAATAATTACTATGTTATTTTACAGAGAAACAATTCATACTACATTCATCAAAGTGTATGGATTCAATTTTTTTATATCTGAACTATCTTTTGAATTTTCCCTTTTTCTGTTGTTAAAATAGTCAAAACAAAAGTAACAATATCTTGAGTTCTAACAACAGTTAGTGTTACTTATTGCATATATTAAAATGTATAGAAACTCCTTATAAATATTACTCAATTATTAATTTGTTAAATTTTCTCACAAAACTCTCTCTATATATATACTTTAAAATATTGTTTTACTGATGAATTTGTAATGCTTATTAGAACCTTCAATTCAGATATGAACTTGATTTTTAGCAAAGTGAAATAATGGCAGACATATGAAGGTAAAATTTTCAAGTAAAGTACAACCTAGTTCTCAGTAAATGAATAATATTTAAATCAAATTCTATGTTGATTTTTTCCTAGATACTTTGTTAGCTAAAATGAAAATATGGACAAGACATAGACCCAAGTTTGTGACAATTCAGTGGAAAGTACCTGGTAGTCATATGAATTGCCAATTTCTTGTAGCTCAAATATAGATTAGAATGGTATTTAAAAATTTATAGCTAAATATGCTTTAATATTTATAACTCAATTTTTTAATTTAAATACAATCACAAATCATTTATTTATTTATTTTGACCAGATAATACATAATGTATCTCAGTTTATCATCAGATTTATATATATATATATATCAAAATACAAAAATAAAAATTTCAAATTTAAAGGAAAGAATATTTGAAAGTGAGCATAAGTGACCAGGAAGTTTTCTTGCCTCCAGACTGTTAATATCTAGAATCATAGCCTTATTTTCAATTAGTTAATTGGGTGATTAGTTTATCTCCATGAGCCATTTTTTAAAAAATGATGTTTACAAGCATTTTCTCTTTTTTTTTTTTTTAAATTCATCTTTAATGTCAAAAGCAAACTTGTGGAAACAAACAGTAGTATCTGTTCTTCTACTTTGTGTAATTTTATGATATTCTGGTAGTTGTTAAAGAAAACATATGATCCCTTTACTTTTTTCTCTTTTTCAGCCTACCAGTTCTCCATAGGTTGCTTCGAAATGAATGTGGTACTTATTAGGGTTGGAGTTGATACTTGAAATGAAAAGTAAAAGCAAAAAGTTCACAATAATCCCTTCTCCTGTTGAGACTCTAAACTTATTTTGCTGACATTGACTTCTTTGCCAAATCAAATAAAACAATGATAAATAGGTTGACCTATTACTACAGACATAAATACTGAAATATTGCTTTTTATGATAAAGGTAATTTCATATGAATGAGAAAGGCATGTTTCATCAATGTAAACTTAAACTAATTTAGTTACCAACGCATAATAATTTTACTTATGTCAAGTAACCCTTGAAAAACATAAAAATTAAATATGGGTTATATTATTAGATCTATCATTTTTTAAATCATGAAAATGTTAACTTCTTTGAAACCTAACACTATACTTAACATCCTAAAGCAGCATTGCTCCCCTAATGCACAGCTTTGCTTCCTAGCTAGAGAACAATCTGTTTTGGGGACTTACACATTTTCTTTTCAAAACTTTGCATTTCATGTACCTGTCATACACTTACACAGCTTTTTCCTGTGTGTTAATCATTTTGAGCTGATTGAATGACCGATTAGATATTGCATTCAGGATTATTTTCATTAATATCAGGCATTAGTTGCTTAGTCAAACATCTAACTACCACCTTTAGAAATCAGTGGAGTCTTTAAGACCAGTGGTAAAGAGAAATGTGTATGTAAACTATACCCTAGTTGATAAAGTTCTTTTCCATATGGATTAACAATTTTGAAACCAATATACAAATATAGTTGAATTAAACAAATGAATAAATGGATGGTGGTTGATGGCAACCAAATTTATTACTGTTAGAGTGGGAGGTTATATATAAGCAAGGAAAGAAATCTAGAGTGTTCCATATGTTAATGGATTAGAGTTGGAGAAATTAGTAGGAGCTCATGTTTAGCTTGATTAACATAGAGACAGATGAAAGCATATCTGAATAGTTGTGTATGTATATACACACACACAAATTAGTATACCACATATATTTCCTACTCTGTCAGTTGAGAGTCTACAGAATTAAGGATATTCCAGTACCAAAGAATACACCAAGTGCTCAGATCTTTCAATACCATTCTTACTAAAAGGAATCAGAATTCCTAGAGAAATGGCTGATGCTAGGACTGGGGCAGTAAGTTTGTAAGATGAGACTTTACAAAACCTGACCTTTACAACTTCAACTCAGTGATCAAGTTTGAAATCAACAGTGATAAATTAGGTTACTAATAAGTACCCCTGATACGAATTGATAAGAGTGGTATGTTATCTTTATGAGCTTCTTCCAAAAACCCATAAACCTAGTCTAATCATGAGAAAAACATCAGTCATATTCCAATAGAGGGCCATTCTGTGAAATACCTAACAGTACTCTTCAAAACTATCAAGGTAACTAACAACAAGGAGGGTCTGAGAAACGTTGACAGTTAAGAGGACCCTAAGGAGATATGATAACTAAATGTAATGTGATATCCTGGAACAGAAAAGTAAAATTAGGTAAAAACTAAGTGTTGTACTCTGTTTTGTGCTGCTCCAACAGAATATTCACAACTAGATAATTTATAAAGAACAGAAATTTAGGTCTTAGAGTACCGGAGTATGGGAAATTTAAGATCAAGGTGCCAACAGGCTCAGCTGTCTGGTGAGGGCTGCTCTCTGCTTCCAAGATGGCTCCTTATAGATGCATCCTCCAGAGGGAAGGAACACTGGGGCGTCATATGGCACGAGGCAGGAACAAAGAGAATCCAAGGCTGTGTGAAGCTTCTTTATCAATGGCTCTAATCCCATTCATGAGTGAGAAACCCTTATCGCCTAATAGCTCCATAAAGGTCCCACCTGTTAATACTATCACATTGGCAACACCTGAATTTTGGAGGGACTGCATTCAAGCCATAGCACCAAGGAAATCTAATAAAGTGTGTACTTTATAATCATTTAGTAATATTGGTTTATTGTTTATGACAAATGTACCATGTTTATGACAAATATACTAAAGAAAGATGCTAAGAAAATGACAAAACTGGTGTGGGTATACAGAAATTGTTTCTATTACATTTACAGATTTTCTGTAAATCTAAAAGTGTTCTAAAATTAAAAGATTACTTAGAAAAAATCTGCATAAAAATAAAAAGGTAAAAAGACCTTCTTTTTATAGAACTATTTCTAGAGCCAAATCAGTTTTGAATTGTAGAGTTTTTATTTAAGTTACTTTCCAAGCTGGATTCGTGTAGTATTCAGAATTATTTTCTTCTGGATCCCTTAACAAACTGTGAATTCTTAAAAGAAAACTAACAATCACCTTCACAAAGAGTGAAACACACACGAGAAATTTATTATATTTCATCATATAATTCAGATGCCAGTGTTAGCAATCTAATATTTCATTAATGTTTTAATCATTTATGAAAGCATATTCCACCTTATTAATATACTTAGACATGTTAAAAATATGCCTTTTATTTATAACTAATATAATTTTTTATTGTGAAATATATAAAAGGATATATGCCACATAAGTATAATTTCAATAAAAATAATAATATGCTTTTATCTTCACCATCAAGATAAAAACGGAAAATTATTAACCCCTTAGCATTTCTTTGTGTCCCTGATTATATTTTGACTATCCTGACTTTTGTGCTCATCATTCCCCTTGAATTTCTTTTAATTTTTATCTAGCATGCATGAATACCTTGTATCATATACTGTTTAGTTTTGTAAAACAAAGTACCAAGCATGCATCTCCCTATAAGGAAGTTCAATATTGTCAATAAAGGTTGAAGGTTCCCAGGAAACATAAATCAAATGGAGTCTCTGGTACACTTTCTAGTTTCAGTTGCCCTGAAAGTTTATAGGAGTCTCTTCTTAATAATTCAGTGAGAAAAGAGTTGAATTCTCACAGAGACAGGACTTCTCATAGGTAGGACTTATGACAAGGCTGTAGTGTGGGATATGGTCTCATACTAGAATATCACAATAGGAATATGGTCAATGGAAGTCAGCTGGCTGTTCTCCATTTTCTGCTCTAAACTCCTCATGGCCCATCCCCATCTCTCAGGAGTAAGTCAAAACAAAAACTTTTCTGGAACTACCGTCAGTTTATCCACCACAGAAGGGCATGAAGGAGAGAGGAGAAACGGAGTCAGCCCAAAATGAAGATAAAGTACACAAAAGAATCTATGCTTGAAGTTTCCCAGGAGGGATCCTTTGTTTTATACTTCCATGGATAAATGTCCAGACCAGGAGCTGGGGATGGGGGGAGACAGTGGGGACGTTACCCAGCACCATGAGGGTAGGAAAAGAATCTGGAGACCTAACCATTTTCCAAGCAGTTTCTTTATAAAATGATGTGGTCATCATAGCCATAATCCTTTGATTTTGGTGGTGGGAAAGTATATAAACCAGATAGTGGTGTTAAAACTACTTGAACAAATAATATCAATTTATTTGTATAATTATCTCCCACATTTTCTAGATAAGTTTTAACTGTACAGCCAAATCCTACTTACAGAAATGGCTATTTAGAATAGTAAACATTCAATAGTTGGATCTTGAGAAATCAGTTTTTCAGTAGCTTCTGTTTTCCAATGAACAACTCACAATAATTCATTACAAAGGTAAACTGGGAAGTCGAAGAGTTCACATGTATCTCAATCCATAACTTTGAAAAATAGAGAAGCATTTTTATTTTTCTAAATAACTGTGTCAGCAGCACTTAATAAACTGACTCGTTAATGAATTAGTTGACTAGGAATTAAAATTTGCCAAGTTTATGGCATTAACACTATAGTTATGCTACTTAAAATCCACTAGAACAGTTAGAGAAAATTATAATTATTAGATAACCTGTCCTCTAGAGAAATTTGTTATCTGACTACTGTCACGTGGTCATAGAACCATCTTATGCTGCTGTTTTGGTTTGTTTTGTCCTGTTAGAATACCACAGACTGGGTAATGTATAGTAAACAGAAATTTATTGGTTCACATTTCTGGAAGCTGGGAAGTCCACTATCAAGAGACCAGCATCTTGTGAGGGATTTCTTTCCATGTCATTCTGTAGCAGAAGGGCAAAGAGAGGGCAAGAGAAAAGGACGCTGAACTAGCGCTTTTATAAGGAAGCTACTCCCACAATAATAAACCCACTCTTGCAATAGTTGCCTTCATCTACTAAGGAGGGCAGAGTCCTTATGGTCTAATAATCTCTTAAGGGTTCTACCTCTTAACATCGTTGCATTGAGGAGTAAGTTTCCAACACGTGCTTTTTGGGGCGATGCATTTAAACCATAATACCTGCGTTTCTACATTTTTTCATTTATTTTTTCTGGTGAAAATAAGAAAGGCTGGAAAGTAAGAACATAATTTGAATACTCTGTGATAAGTATTATGGTAGTGGTGTGCATTTAATGCTTTCCATACACAAAAGGAGAGCCAGATCAGGGGAGCACATTGGTATCAGGGAAGAGACAATGCCTGCAATGAGTCCTGAAGCACAGGTAAAAGAAAGATAAAGAAGGAAAGAAGAGGCATGCAAAATAGTAGAAATTCAGCAAAAGAAAAGAAACACACGCATGTGACAAGGCTACCTAGATCAGAACTGAGAGAATACAACACCGGGAGTGGAAAGAGAGGAGGCTAGAGTGGTGTGCTGGGGTCACATTAAAGAGGGCCTTACATGCCATACCTGGAGGGCAGTCTTATCACGAATACACATCAAGCTAATATAAAGTTTTAAGTAGAAAGGCACAATGGTTAAAATTGCAAATAAGATGCATTACTCTAAAGTAAAGAATGGCTTTGTGCATATACAACTTGAACTGCTTATATATCTTAACAAATGCACACATGTGGTTTTCCATGGTCAAATAATCCTTAATGTGAAACACGTTTCTCCTCAAAAGATCCCTACGAGCCCACCTCAATGAAGGTAGAACTATAACCAATAATATTTTTTATTTTGAGAATAGAAATTGTATGAAATCTTGCTATTAAATTAATTACAAAGCTGATTGGTGAAATTCAGAAATGACCACGCAGTTAGTGACTAAAGAGGAGTGTTGAAGGAAGAGAAAGAGGGGGAATTAATAATTTTAGCAAGTAGATGCCGGGCGTGGTGGCTCATGCCTGTAATACCAGCACTTTAGGAGGCCAAGGCGGGCAGATCACGAGGTCAGGAGTTCGAGATCAGCCTGGCCAATGGGGTGAAACCCCGTCTCTACTAAAAATACAAAAACTAGCCAGGCATGGTGGTGCGCTCCTGTAGTCCCAGCTCCTCCGAGGCAGAGGCGGAAGAATCGCTTGAACCTGAGAGGCAGACGTCGCAGTGAGCAGAGACCACATCACTGCACTCCAGCCTGGGTGACAGAGCGAGACTCTGTCTCAAAGTAAGTAAATAAATAAATAAATAAATAATTTTAGCAAATAGAAGTCTTAAATGCAGTTTAATGATAGAATATTAGTAATAGCAAAATAATGTATTTCTTCCTTGTGTTTAATATTTTAATCTAGAAATCACCATTATTATTTATCTATTGTTTCATAACAAATCACCCTCAAATTAGTGCCATAAACAGCAGAGATGTACTATTCCTCACAATGCTGTGGGCTGGCTGGGTTCTGCCTCTGTCCCACACTGTGTTGGTCAGGATCATATACACAACTTCCTTCACCTGGGAACTCAGCTGGGGCTGGAAGATGCAGGGTGACTTCACTCCCAGGCGAGCTTCCCCTCAGCTGCAGTGAACCGCGTTGCTGGAGGCTTCCATTTGGAACTCCTCTCACCATGTGTACAGAACTGGGACTAAGTCATTCAGAAGGCTAGCCTGAGCTTCTTCACATGGAGATGCCAAGAAAATGAAAGCTTCCTTGGCCCGAAGATTGTACAGAGTCACTTCTGTCTCATTCTTTTGGTCCATGAAAATCACAGGAAAACCCCAGATTCAGATAGCTTTTTTGAAAAATAGAGAAGCAGGTTTTTGTTGTTGTTGTTGTTGTTGTTGTTTTTCTAAATAACTACTGGGCAATGCATTTCATACTTTATTGGAAAGAGTCACCTGCATGTATAAAAGGGATTTCAAGCAGCCATGTATGCAAATAATCTATCATATTGCTCTTTCAAAATTATGAGAAGGTAGATATATATTTTTACATAGATATTAATGCAAGCAACATGTGCAACTAAAGAATATCAGATTTTTTTAAATGATCCCTTTATCATTTTGCTCAAAATCTGTAAATGTCATCTATTGTACTTTTTCTGAGAAAGTTTGATTTAGACATGATCTACAACGGAAAGCCTGTGAAGTCCTTTTGTGTGGCGTTTAACCAATACAGACGGTGTAAAACTTGAGTTCATTAAATAAATAATACTTCACTTAAACAACAAATACATAAATTCACACTTATCCTTTTTATAAATCAGGCATGTTCCCATTAGAGACAAAGAAAGACACATTAAAATAGGTTAATACCAATTATAAATTTACAGCTTATTACACACTGTTCAAACTAATACAGATACAACATCATTTAAGGTTGGAAACTGTGGCTAAAGGAATTAATCTGCTCTGCATGGAGCTGGGTTTATTTAATCAATGTTGCTTCCACTAGAAAAGTGGATTAGTTTTTCTTCAAGACAGAGTTAAAAGTTTTGCGGCTAATTTATTTTAATAAGCATTCTTACTGATGGCTCCAAAAAAAGGTTGAGGAGGAGGGTGTGCTAAACTGTAATGAAGCACCAGGAAAGAAAGCATGACTTAATTATTTTTCTAGGGTGGATAATGAATAAATTAGCCACACTGCAGGCTTGCCATTTGTGTACAATTTATTACTTTTTCTTTAAGAAACATATCATGACAAAGTCAATTTCTCTCCTGACTGCAAGCTGATTGATGGGGCAATGTCTGGCTGTGAAAGACTTCCTCTTCATCATTGTTTTGGCGATGTTGATACCATAAAGTGAATTTGAAGTTTTTGAGTTCATGCTCTTCCACATAATTACAAATGACAATTATGTTAACTCTTTTTTACAAGCTGTCTAATCATGTAAACTACAAGATGAATAACTTATATGTGACCAAGGGTATTAGCTCCATATGATTTCGGAGACTAATTCTTCTTCTTATATTTCTTAGGAGATTACAAACTATGCCAGAAATGTGATATCTCCATTGGAGCTAGGGGTAAGTGGGCCATGTAAGGCATTACTTTCTTATGGGAAATGTGACAAAGCAAGTTTCTAGTCTGGAGAAATTGATTCATAGTTTTTTAACTTTTTTAACATGCTAACATCTTATAAGTTTAAAAGAAATATTTATTGCTTCTGGAATCTTTAAAAAATTCTGCATTTTTTCAATAAAAAGTTACATGTGCAATAAGATAGATATACTTATACATTAAATTTATTTTCTTTGATAGATTTACCCTTGCTGTCTGCATACCCCACAAGAAAATCAGCTTCCATGTTAGGCTGGTGAAAAGTACAGAATAATATTGAAATAGCAAATGGATAATGAAAATAATCAGTAATCCAAATTCAATCTTGCTACGTGCAATACCAAACAATATGTTTTTAGCACTAAAATGGTCTTGGTTGTTAAGTATCAATAATGGCTAGGAAAGAAGATACACAGATACCCTGTTCTTTCTGTTTATTCATTTTTAAACAACCTACTAAGTATTCATAATTAGTGTACTACTTTTAGGTAGTTGAAGAGGACATTCAATGCTTATCTTTTTAGAAAAGAGTCTTCCTCAACTCACATTTTCCTACCAAGGCAAATTAATTGTGATTGTACATTAGGCTCAAACTCAATCTTCTGTTAAAACTCTTTTATATAATATAGTTCTCATAAAATGCAAAAAGCAGAAATCTTACAATTTTCAAAGTTATATAAACCTTTTGAGCAGATTTTATGTTTTATAACAAAAGAATGTATAAAATAATGTATTTGTAGAATTTAAATTCCAAGGTCAACACATTACAAGATATGCATATTTTATGCGTATATTCCATAATTAATTACGTTATAACTATTTGTAGATAGTTGTAACATCTATCCTCCATCTTAGCCATGATAGATAAACCATTGGGAGGCTTTTTGAAATGTAAAAATCAATTTCATATATGCACACCATTGTATATATATATATACAAACCAGCTACATACAGTCACAGAAAAGTTTATCTTAAAAAAATGTATTATCTGTGTCCTTCATTTATTCCAGTTTCCATCTTACTTTATGTTAACAGCAAAATCTAATATATTTGCTTTAATTGGGTACTATTAACAAAGCTACATTTACCTGAAAATTTGAACTTACTTGTAATAATTTTTAAGTTCCATAGATATTTACTATCCCCTTGGATAATAGTATCCTCTAATGATGTAGAAAGTCTGTATTAAAAAGAGACAATGGTGATAGAGACATGGTGACCCCTTTTAGGTCCCTGCCTATTATTGACAGCTAGACTAAGATTAACAACATCAGCAGTACCACAAACCAACTCAACGATGTTAAATTCAATCCCTATAAATGTCTCCACATCAGCATTTGCACCATATTATAAAAATTAAGAAATCTCTCCCCTAGGGTTACAGGAATCATTGTAGCTCTCCAATACTGTCCTGTGTTCCCACAGCCCGGATTATCCTTAAATATTTGAAATGCTGTGAAGTTTCAGTAGATTCAATGGTATTTTTACTGGGTTACAGTTCCTGTGGTGGGTAGTTTTGATTTGGAGTACTCTCTTTTAGACATGTTTCCTTCTTTAAAGCAAACAACTCCACTGTCAGGGTCACATCTGGTTTCCTTGCTCTCAGATATTTTATTTTTATTTTTCTAGAAAGTTACTTTTCTGCCCTTAGAAGACACAAGATTAGAAGAAATAAACAAACCAACACCAAAATCTAAGGAGAAAAATAAATTTCAAAATGTTTACAGGCAAACTTGTAAAGTTAAATGTGAAAAACTCATCAACAGTTTCATGTAGACAAATTATCTATTTGATATTTACTAAATCTCTTTACCAGACTAAGACTGAAATTTCGAGGCACAGTTGATGATGATATAAAGGCTAAAAGGATAGGAATTCAAATCAGCTACACAATGTGTGCAACAGAGTACAAAATAAAAGTGCAGGTCCTCCTTATAATAAAATATTAAGAAGTTCCAAACAGGAAGATCAGAGTTCTAAATCAAGCTCGGGGCCCTTCTACGAGTAATGCCTTGTGTAACCGCGGAAGGTACATATACCCAAGAAACTGGCCCTGGCCCTGATAAAAACCTGTACATTTAACCTCATATTTTTCTATTTTGATTACTTAGACAAAACTGTATATAAAAAAGCATTAATGCAGTGGTTAAGGTAATATGAAGACTTCAACTCTAGTAGCTAATGACTTAAAAAAATAGTAAGTTTGATTTTCTTCTCCAAAAGCTATTATGGAAATCCATTTTATTCTATTTAACAATTTAACATTGGGCCTTTTCCCACAAGCTTTCTCTATGGGCTAAATCTATTTTTGCCTTTTCTTTCATAAAGCAGATACCTTTTCTTATCCACTTCCTTCATGTAGAGAGACTTCATTGGCTTCAGTGACGAGTATAAAAAGCCTTAAATAACTTTGGCTACCTCTGGGAAAATGAGACTCCTCTTAGTGCTTAAATTAGAATGCAATGCTTTTTATAGCTCAAAATCACCCATAAAAATTTTCTTTTCTTAGCTACAAACTTTGAAATTAAAAAGTGTAAGTACATTTTTTTTACTATTCTAGAAAAAGAAAAAAAATAGTCTTTAAATTTAAGCTAAAGACCTACTTTTAAGTGTTTATGTCTTGAAATTCTATCCTACGTCTTTGAAGGAAAAACATCCAAGGATGATAATAAATAAAATTTGTAATTAAATAATACAATTTTAATTTTAGACTCCTATAAACTATAATAATTGCCATGGGTTTGCATTTATAAATACATTTATTTTTAAAAATCAAATTAGAGAACTTAAAGTGTTATACCCTTCTGCTCAATTTAAAGTTTTACTAAAATTACATCCTGTTTGTTATAAAATTTATTTGGGAAGGGGTCACAGCATAATCATGAAAGTGTTATTTTATTAGATTTGACTTATTAAAGACCTCAACTGAATTTTTAGGATTAAAAAAAGAAAATTTATTTTGATTAAAAAAAGAAAATTTATTTTTATTTGTGTTTTTTTTTTCTTTTAAACTTGTGGATGTTACTTTTAAAGGCACTATCTGTATAAGATATTCCCAACTTAAAATCAAATATTTTCTGATACCGAAAGAAAATAATTGGGGGATTTATCCATCATTTTTCTTAGAAAGCCAAGCCTGTAAAATGCCATTAGGGAATAATACTTATTATATTACAATATAAAATTTACAGGAATGTTGTAAAAATAATCAAAAGAACTATACATTTACATTGTTTTACAGACCACAGTACCATGATCACAACCAGGAGATTTAACATTGATAAAATACATTTATCTAATCCACAGTTCATATTCAGCTTGCACATTTCTAATAATATTCTTTTATAAATATTTTTGTTTCCACAATTTAATCCAGGATAAGACACTGCATTTAATTTTCATGTCCATTTTATTTCTTTTATTCTGAAATGATTCCTTAGCATATCTTTACCTTCCTTGACCTTGACGTGTTAGAATAGAGTAACCCCTTTATCTATAAAGTCCCCTTATTTAGGGTTTGTGTGACGTTTCCTCATAAATTATTCAGGTTGCATATTTTTAATAGGGATACTTCAGAAGTGGGAATGTACTTTTCTCAGAGCATTATTTCAGGGGTGACATGATGTTGATTTGTATCTATTTTGGAAATGACAATTTTGATCACTTAGTTAAGATAGCAATGGCTAGATTTCTCCACTATGGAATTAATATTTTTCTCTTTGTAATTGATACATAATTTATGGGGAAGTACTTGGAGACTATATAAATAATCTGTTTCTAATCAAACATTCACTTACTAGTTTTAGTTTCCAGTGATAATTTTCAAATCCCATCATTCATCCAACATTTATTATTTGGTATTTTGTTTTAAGAAGGAGCTTTCTTCCTCCCTTTATGTATGTATGCATACCTAATAATAAAAAAGAGGACATTGATAAGATAATGCAGTAATAAATTGGTTCCCCCATCAAACATTTATTTAATTTTACTACTCTAGCAAACAATATTAACAGTAAAACTATTTTAAAATATCAAACTTTTAGTACATCATAATTGGAAGCCTATAGCCATAGATAACACTGAAGGAAGAGAAGGGAGTGGAGGCTGAAGCAAAGGAGGAGGAATAAGATGGAGAGAGAGGGAGAGAAAGAACAAGAATAGAAGCAAAAGAAGAAGAAACAAAGAGACAAGGAAGACTATAAGGGAAGGAGAAAATGAGGTAAGAAAACAATATGAAAGATGATCAAAGAAGCCCACTATATTTAATGTAGTTAAGATTCAAGTTATTGTTAAATTATATCACTACAATATCTTGGCCAGTTATTGACAATTTTTAATATTTTTCTTGGAATAGCTATAAAATGACAAGTATTCCTTCTACTTTGGTACACTCACTTTTGAAAAGCCTGCCTCCATCACACTCCACAATATGAACTAAGTCTCTGGAGAGAACAAAGGGTGAATCATAGTTGAAGAGGTAGTTGGCTGTATTAATTCCATTTTTTTGTCAGGTTAAAAGCCATTCCTATGTCAAATTTTTGCACTGATTGACAATTACTTTTCAGAATAACAAAATTAAGAATATACCATGTAAAGAATCAAATTAAGAGTGAGCATTTTAGTCTGTGGTTGAAGAATGTATAAAAATGTGAATTAAATAAGTTATGAGTCATTGTAATATCTGAACTCAATTGGTACGACTTTTTTAAAGTGGGATAGATCAAGGAATATTTTCACAAAATCCAAACCACCTAAAAAGCATGAATATAGGCTATTTATCTATTTTCTTTTTTATTATCACCATTTATGGTATTTAAAATTTACAACAGAAATTTGCATAACATTAACAAAATAAAAGTAAGTCATGTACATGATTTTGTATTAAATTTAGAGTATAGTATAAAACAGATTGAAAAGTTCTTCTTTCCAGCTTCCACCCTTGAATATCCTCCAAACCACCTTCTCAAAGATAATCATATTTAAAAGTTCCTTGAATAAAATTCAAGAAAAAGATTTATTCACATATGATTAAGTACTATGTATTTAACTGTCTAGACAGTTTTGCATTATCATTGTTCCTTATACTGTTCATTTTTGCTCTCATTATAAAAGTAATATTTATTGATTGGAGAGAAAGTAGAAAATACAATCAAGTAGAAAATATAAATAACCAATAAAGCTAGTACAAATATTAAGCAAAGTTTAATGTGCCATAGTATATTTAAGTTCCACCTCTTTCATTAATAATTTGTCTTGTTCCCTAACATTCTTATTATAATATTCTTTCATCATCTATCTACATATTTTTTTTTACTTTCAATATAGGTAAAATTGTATTTTTTGCAGTTAGTATCATTAATTTTCCCCTTCAGTATGGAATAGTGTCTTAAAGTGTGTCATCATTTTGTGACTTTATATTTCTTTCTATGAAAATATTTATATCGTTTTTATTACATTTTAATTTTCATTGATATTAGTAATGACATCACACAAAATGGCATAATTGTACAAAATTTATGTATATATTTCTTATATTTCCTTATAATTATTAAAAGTGATCAAAATAGTTATTTTATTTTATTTTCAATTTCTTTCAGAAAAGGGAATTGACAATGCATGATAAAGTATGGTTTGGAACGTAAGAAATTGCCAGTGTTCAAAAGATTTTTTGACTCACAGAAAAATGACAGTTGGATATGTTTCAGTCTAAAGTCATATGATTTTCTAACTTTACCAAATATAACGCATAAAATGCCTCATTTATTTCTTTGATGTGTAGGGAGGCTATGTTCCTATTTATCTGCAGTAAATTTCTTTTGTGTCTTTATGCATTGACTATTATAAAACTATTTCGTTATTTCTTATTAATTAGCAAGCAGTATATACTACTATCACTTTTGACTGCCAAATATTCTGCAACTATTTCACCAAGTTTTATTTGTAATTTTTATTGGTTTATTATACATACAATGTCTTTTCTTCTTTGCTAGTCAAATCTGCCAATCACTTTATATTTTTCTTCTCCTTTGTATTTAGAAAACTTTTTCATTGACACTAGTAATGATATAACTACACTCAGATTTTCTGAGATCTGATTAACATTAATTAATATCTCATCTTTATTTTATGCTTTTAATTTTATATTACTTTTCTATCTAAAATAATTGAATCTATTTTTCTTAATTTTTAGCTTAGTATATGGTCAGTATTTTGAATCCTTCTTTCACTGAAAATGAAAATTCTTACCTATATTTGGCCTTTAGCTTTTTATCTTATTCCTTTATTTATATATTATTTTCAAGGAACACATAGTTTAATTATCACTAATAGTTTATTCTAATAGGTCAAAAAAAATTCTTTTCATTCTTTTTTATTAATTTAATTGCCATTTCCCAATTTTCTGGTTTTTGAATTATAAGTGAATTAAATTTATAAATTCATATATGGTCATTGAAAATGTTCATCTTCCCATTGAGGAAGTTTATATATTTTTCATTTATCTTCTTTAATCATAATAATAATTTTATTATCATTTATTCACCATTTATATATAAAATGCATTTGCAAAATAGTTTACAAGTAGACTCCTCTTCTTCAGTAAATATTCATTTGGAGCTTACTGTGGACTAGGCTCTCATGTAGAGGGGCTGGTGGTTTATTATTGGTAATAGGACAGTTGAGCTCTCCACTCTCATGGAGTTGATATTCATTGAGAAGATTGTGTTGCTGATAGTCAAATGAGGAGAAACTCACCATAAACAATTATATAAATGAGTTAACCTTAGAGGAGGACAAGCCTAAAAGAAAAATGAGGAAGGGGAGGGAAGACAGAGGAGTCAGGGAAAGGGGGAGAGAGAGAAAGAAGAAAAAGAGCCGACACGGCACCTCTGAAGAGTTGAACATCTTTGAGGATCCTAAAATCCCACCAATAACAATCAGCTATAGAGAATTTTATTAGCGAAAAAAAAGTATTTGAAGAGCTAACAACGTTAATGGGGATTGTGAAGAACCCGTATTGGAGACTGTCAAAATGAAAAAAGATCAGAAAGCAAGGAACTGCTCAAGTCACACCACAATATTGTCTATGGCTAGGAGGCCACTGCTGGTAGCTTTGCTACTGAATGCTTGATTCAATTCCTACTCCACCACTGGCATGATAAAGATGGTCTCTATCTATTCCTGCAGCTTTGTGTAACTTCTTCATACTCAAAAGTCTTAAGTGACAGCCTCTGATTGCTGAAACCTAAGTGTGGT
The DNA here is from genome assembly GCF_049350105.2 of Macaca mulatta. Lineage (NCBI taxonomy): Eukaryota > Metazoa > Chordata > Mammalia > Primates > Cercopithecidae > Macaca > Macaca mulatta. The sequence goes on from NC_133406.1 coordinate 160,574,995, forward strand.
TCTCATACACTGGTTCCCATGGAATGAAGAGAAGGAATGTGTGTTGCTTCTCCCTCCCCTCCATTGTATGCATTGGAGCCCAGTCACCAATCAAGATCCATATGAGGTTTGGCCAAATTGGAAGTTCAAATACTGGGCAGCCAAAAAGAAATAATAAATTTCCACTATTTGTTGACATCTGAGCTAAAACTTGGATGTAGAGAAAGACCATCATGCAGAGATTAATGGAAGAAACAACAAAGGCAAAGCCTTTGAGGGAGAAATGAGACTGTGCATTTAACAAATGAAAAAGGAGGTCATAGTTTCTTGAGCAAAATATAAAGTATACTTTATTTTTAGTTGTTCTTAATCATATTATAGGGAATACCTTTATATATAACATAGAGCATTTTGCATAAGAATGTTACAAATGCTTAAATTAGCTTAAGGAACTACCTGAAAAGTTTTACAAATCATATAAATTGCAATAATAATTTTTTCACCTTTTGTCCAACGAATTGGTGATATCCATTAAAAGATGTTGTGATATTAGAGTCTTTATTTTAATACACTTCTGAGTTTGATTCTTCATTATTCTATTCATAGATTAAATTCTATCGTCAAAACAGTGATTGAGCTCTAATTATGTCAATGCTCTTGTTACTTTTTAAAAACAACCTAAATGATTCTAGATTTATTCTTTTGAAAATATTTCCTTTTTATTATTTTAGATTAAATCATATAGTATAGTGGTTATGTGTGTGTATATATGTGTATAAGTTATATATATATATATATATATAATTGTACATGTGTGTGTATATATATATAAAATTTGAAAACATCTCATAAAACTGCCTGTTAGCAGCTCCCCTAGTTTTACTTTACTTCATTGACTACTGACTGGGAAATATTGACATATTTGAGCTCTAGTGTCACCTTCCTACATCCCCCTGAGGCAGAGCTTAAGGGAGTTGCAGGTGCCTGTGGGAGTCAATGAATAAGATGGGGTATCTCCAATCTTTCTTTACCTTTACTGGTACTGTTGTTGCTGTTGTATCAGGATCTGTGTTTTCAAAAATGGCCATCTGTCTTGTTTGACCTGGATCTATTGACTCACTTAACTGAGGTCTTTGGGAGAACTACTGCCAGGTAGATGAACATGTTGGCAACAGAGTCCAAAGTAATTAAACTTTTGATTCATTGCTTCTTCATTGCCTGCTGCACTAATTCAACAATAATTTATGAAACTTCTCTCTACTCTGTGAGTATAAGTCATGGAATCTGACTATTTCAGGTTGATTCCTGACCCTAATGCTTACTGGTTAGGTGACCTTGGGAAAACATTTTAACTTCACTTAGGAATAAATTGAGAATAATAATTTCATCAAATTCATAGAGTTTCATTTTGTTTTTTAAACTAGCGTATGAGCCTGGACAACATAGTTGGATTCTGTCTTTACAAAAAAATTTTTAAAGATTATCTGGATATGGTGGTGTACGCCTGTAGTTTCAGCTACTCTGGAGGCTGGAAGAGGTGGGAGAATCTCTTGAACCCAGGAGGTCGAGGTTGCAGTGAGCCATGATCATACCACTACACTTCAGCCTGGATAACAGAGCAAGACCTTGTCTCAAAAACAAATTTTAAAATTAATTAGTTAAAAATTAACATATAGTAAGTTGCACTTCTTTTGGTGTATAGCTCTAATAATTTTCAAATATGTATAACCATCATGAAAATCAGAATATAGAGTAGTCCCATAACCCCCAATATTCTCTGTTATCCCTTTGAATTTATGCCTTCCACTACAATGATCCCATGATGACCACTAGTCTGTTTCCTAACTCTGTATTATTGTATTTTTGAAGATGTTATATAAATGAAATAATACCACACATATATGTTTGTGATTGTCTTTATTTCACTTGGCATTTTACTTTTGAGTTTCATACAAGTTGTATGCCACTATCGTTCATTTTCTAAAAATAGGTGAGTACTATTCCACTATATTGATGTAGTACCACAAATATTTCTTTTTTATCCATTAGCTCATTGGAGGACACTTCAGTTGTTTTCTATTGATTAACTGATTTAAGGATATTTCAGTTCTTTCAAGTGATTATAAATAGAATGTTCTTACATGGTTTTTCCATGAGCATAAGTTCTCATTTCTCCAGAGTAAATATCTTAAAAGTAAATTTGTTGAGTCATATGGTATGTACATGTTTATTAGAATTGTCAAGCTGTTTTCCTGAAAGGCTACTATTTGCATTTCTACCAGCAATGTAAGAGATAGTTGCGCTGCATTCTGCTTAGCACTTGGTATTGTCAGTATCTCTTTTGTATAAGCCACTCCAATAGATACAGGTATATCTCATCATTGTTTCCATTTTCATTGACATAATGGCTAGTGGCATTGAACATCTTTTCATACATTTATCATTATCCATATGTTTTCTTTGGTAAAGTATCAGTTCAAATCTATTGCTTATTTTTAACTGGATTGCTTGATTTTTTTTTTTAGTGGTGGATTTTTTTGAATAATAAATTTTATTTTTTTAGAGCTGTTTAAAGTTCACAGAAAAATCGAGGGAAAAGTACAGAGAGTTCCCACATACTCACTGTTCCCTCCCACATACAACCCCCTTCACTATCAACATTCCCTAAAACTGTGGTATATTTTTTATAATCTATGAGTCTATATCGACACATTATTGTCACCCAAAGTCCACAGTTTACCTTAGGGTCCATACTTGGTCTTGTATATTTTACCAATTTTGACAAATGTATAATGATGTGTAGCTACCTCTGCAGTATCTTACAGAAAAGCTTCAGTAAATTAAGTAAAAATGGGAAATCATAAAGGTCTTCATTCTCATCGTCTTCATGTTTAATAAATTGGGAAAGAGGAGGTGGGAGAAATGTTGGTATTCCTATCTCAAAGGTGGCAAATGCAGAAGAAAATCCTAATATAAGTGGGTCCATGCAGTTGAAACCCATGTTGCTCAAGGGTCAACTGTATTGGTAGGTCCAATCTTCTAATACTCTATCAAAATTTGCATTTTAATATTTTTAATGGTCTATAGGTTTTTTCCTTATACTCTGTCTGATTTTGATAACTAGGCAATGCTTGCCTCATATAATAAGTTGAGAAGTGTTGCTTCCTCTTCCATTTTTCTGAAAAAGATTAAGTAGAATTGGTATTACTTTTTTAAAAAACATGTTTGATAGAATTCACTAATGAACATTAGGCCATAAGATTTCATTTATTTGAAACACTCTTTATTATTATTATTATATTTTAAGTTCCAGGGTACATGTACACAATGGGCAGATTTGTTACATAGGTACACATGTGCCATGTTGGAGTGCTGCACCCATTAGCAAGTCATTTGGATTGGGTATTTCTCCTAATGTTATCCCTCCCCCAGACCCCCACCCCATGACAGGCCCCAGTGTGTGATGTTCCCCTCCCTGTGTCCATGTGTTCTCATTGCTCACTTCCCACCTATGAGTGAGAACACACAGTGTTTGGTTTTCTGTCCTTGTGATAGTTTGCTCAGAATAATGGTGTCCAGCTGCATCCATGTCCCTGCAAAGGACAGGATCTCATCCTTGTTTATGGCTGCACAGTATTCCATGGTGTATGTGACAAATTCCGTAATCCAGTCTATCATTGATGGACATTTGGGTTGGTTCCAAGTCTTTGCTATTGTGAATAGTGCCACAATAAACATACGTGTTCATGTGTCTTTATAGTAGCACGATTTATATTCCTTTGGGTATATACCCAGTAATGGGATCGTTGGTTCAAATGGAATTTCTAGTTCTAGATCCTTGAGGAATCGCCACACTGTCTTCCTCAATGGTTGAACTAGTTTATAGTCCCATCAACAGTGTAAAAGCGTTCCTATTTATCCACATCCTCTCCAGCACCTGTTCCCTGATTTTTAATGATCGCCATTCTAACTGGTGTGAGATGGTATCTCATTGTGGTTTTGATTTGCATTTATCTGATGACCAGTAATGATGAGCATTTTTTCATGTGTCTGTTGGCTTCATAAATATCTTCTTTTGAGAAATGTCTGTTCGTATCCTTTGCCCACTTTTTGATGGGGTTGTTTTTTTCTTAAAAATGTGTTTAAGCTCTTTGTAGATTCTGGATATTAGTCCTTTGTCAGATGGGTAGATGACAAAAATTTTCTCCCATTCTTTAGGTTGTCTGTTCACTCCGATGGTAGTTTCTTTTGCTGTGCAGAAGCTCTTTAGTTTAATTAGATCTGATTTGTCAATTTTGGCTTTTGTTGCCATTGCTTTTGGTGTTTTAGACATGAAGTCTTTGCTCATGCCTATGTCCTGAGTGGTATTGTACAGGTTTTCTTCTAGGGTTTTTATGGTTTCAGGTCTAACATTTGAGTCTTTAATCCATCTTCAATTAATTTTTGTATAAGGTGTAAGGAAGGGATCCAGTTTCAGCTTTCTACTTATGGCTAGCCAGTTTTCCCAGTACCATTTATTAAATAGGGAATCCTTTCCCTATTTCTTGTTTTTGTCAGGTTTGTCAATGATCAGATGGTTATAGATGTATGGTATTATTTTGGAGACCTCTGTTCTGTTCCATTGGTCTATATACCTGTTTTGGTACCAGTACCATGCTGTTTTGGTTGCTATAGTTTTGTAATATAGTATGAAGTCAGGTAGCATGATGCCTCCAGCTTTGTTCTGGTTACTTCTGATTGTCTTGGCTATGCAGGCTCTTTTTTGGTTCCATATGAACTTTGAAGTAGTTGTTTTTTCCAATTCTGTGAAGAAAGTCATTGGTAGCTTGATGGGGATGGCATTGAATCTATCAACTACCTTGGGTAGTATGGCCATTTTCACGATATTGATTCTTCCTATCCATGAGCATGGTATGTTCTTCCATTTGTTTGTGCCCTCTTTTATTTCATTGAGCAGTGGTTTGTAGTTCTCCTTGAAGAGGTCTTTCACATCCCTTGTAAGTTGGATTCCTAGGTATTTTATTCTCTTTGTAGCAATTGTGAATGGGAGTTCACTCATGATTTGGCTCTCTATTTGTCTGTTATTGGTATACAGAAATGCTTGTGATTTTTGTGCATTGATTTTGTATCCTGAGACTTTGCTGAAGTTGTTTATCAGCTTAAGGAGATTTTGGGCTGAGATGATGGGGTTTTCTAAATATACAATCATGTCATCTTCAAAGAGGGACAATTTGACTTCCTCTTTTCCTGACTGAGTACCCTTTATTTCTTTCTCTTGCCTGATTGCCCTGGCCATAACTTCCAATACTATGTTGAATAGGAGTGGTGAGAGAGGACATCCCTGTCTTGTGCCGGTTTTCAAAGGGAATGCTTCCAATTTTTGCCCATTCAGTATGATATTGGCTATGGGTTTGTCATAAACAGCTCTTATTATTTTGAGATATGTTCCATCAATACCTAGTTTATTAAGAGTTTTTAGTACGTAGGGTGGTTGAATTTTGTTGCAGTCCTTTTCTGCATCTATTAAGATAATCATGTGGCTTTTGTCATTGGTTCTGTTTATATGATGGATTATGTTTATTGATTTGCATATGTTGAACTAGTCTTGCATCCCAGGGATGAAGCCAACTTGATCGTGGTGGATAAGCTTTTTGATGTGCTGCTAGATTCAGTTTGCCAGTATTTTATTGAGGATTTTTACATCACTCTTCATCAGAGATATTGGTCTAAAATTCTCTTATTTTGTGTTTCTGCCAAACGTTGGTATCAGGATGATGCTGGCCTCATATAATGAGTTAAGGAGGATTCTCTCTTTTTATATTCATTGGAATAATTTCAGAAGGAATGGTACCAGCTCCTCCTTGTACCTCTGGTAGAATTTGGCTGTTAATCTGTCTGGTCCTGGACTTTCTTTGGTTCGTAGGCTATTAATTATTGCCTCAATTTCAGAGTCTGTTATTGGTCTATTCAGAGATTCCACTTCTTCCTGATCTTGGGAGGGTGTATATGTCTAGGAATTTATCCATTTCTTCTAGATTTTCTAGTTTATTTGTGTAGAGATGTTTATAGTATTCTCTGATGCTATTTTGTATTTCTGTGGGATCGGTGATGATACCCCTTTATAGTTTTTTGTTGCATCTATTTGATTCTTCTCTCTTTTCTTCTTTATTAGTCTGGTCAGCAGTCTATCAATTTTCTTGATCTTTTCAAAAACCAGCTTCTGGATTAAATAATTTTTGAAGGGTTTTTGTGTGTCTCTATCTCCTTCAGTTCTGCTCTGATCTTAGTTATTTCTTGCCTTCTGCTAGCTTTTTCATTTGTTTGTTCTTGCTTCTCTAGTTCTTTTAATTGTGATGTTAGGGTTTCGATTTTAGATCTTTCCCACTTTCTCTTGTGGGTATTTAGATGAAAGACTCTTAAGTAGGAATTCAAGTTTTTTAACAGGGAGAAGACTAAGATTCTCTTGACATTCTCTCCAAATGGATGGTCATATCTGGGATTACACCTGTATTAAGTCCAAGCCAGGGGAATACTAGAGGAGAAAAAAATATGGTAAAGTCAACACAAATTCAGTTGTGATGCAAATTTTAGTCTTCTTCTTTATCTGGCCTCTTATTTACTTTTTGGAGTCCTCAAAGAGCTGCTCCTTGAATTCCAGATTTCATAACTGTATTTAGTAGAACAGACAACATGAAATATTATTATTCTTTCAATTGGAACTGGAAATCAAACTTTTACTGCATTAAGGAATAATGGGCTCATGCATGAAAATTGCTTAATATAGTACCTGAAAAATAGTTAAGACTTGATCAATGGTAGTTATTATAGGCAACTATTACTATTACTATTACTATTACTATTACTATTACTATTGTCCAGCATTTAGGTAAGGACTAGGATAGAGCTCTAAGCCTTTATGGTGCTTATATGTTAAAAGGAGAGATAGCTATACAGAAATAACTAGTTATAACTTTTAGAAGCTTTCAAAAGAAAAAGAGACAGTGATGGGACAGTCATGATATTATTGTGGAGTATTTTCATTTCATGAATATGCATACATTTATATGGATTGTGAATTCCTGGGTGTTACAATGTATATTTTGATTACTCAGGGAGCTGTATACCAAGTGCATTATTAGTATATTCTGAAATTACAAAGCAAGTTACAGAGCAATTGTATTTCATAACACTAGATTTTTTTAATTTTAAAATTACATTAATAGTTTTATTTTAGTGTCCATTCTCTGCTAGGTACTTTTTCATTCAGGTTATCTTACCACTTTAATAGTATCATCTGATTCTTATATTTTGCCATTCTTTTGGTCAAATGGCAAGACAAGTTTCTGGATTGTAGCCAGTTCACCGGTATTAATGCCTGTTGCCTCTCGGGGTCCTGAGCTGGACATGTGTGCAGGAAGAATAACAGAGGGACCTCAAAGAAGCTGCTCTGTGGTGACCTGAAAAGGAAGGATGCCCTGCAAGTTGAGCAGAAGAATCCTGTTAGAACACATACGAGAAAAATTTCAGGTTGGAGCTTGACAACTGAACAAGTCAGGTTGGATCTTGACTGCTGCACAGACAACAGCAGGCAGTTTGCCGCTTAGATGTCAGTGAACCTTCCCACAGTCTACCTACATGTGCCTTTTGAAAGTCGAAACAGCACTATACTAACAACTGAAAGAAACACCGCTTGTTTATACGTTGCGAAAACTAATACAGATTTTCAGTAGTAGTGCAAAGCAATGGGATACACAGGCTTTATGTGGAGTAAATCTACTGTAATGCTTATTTAATTGGATGGCTTAAAAAAATGGCCTTAAGTCTGCTGAAATTAAAATTCCTCAAGGAAGCCATGCTTCTTTCCACCCAAAAGCCTTAGGCATGCTTTTTCACTTTTTACCTAATTAAATTTTACATAAAATTCATTTTCAACTCAAAACTTACTTCCTCAGGAAAGACTTACCTGAATGACCATCCGAGTCAAGTATTTTGCTTTCATAAATTTCTATACTTTTTAGTAGCACCTAAGTCATGTTTATTTTGCCCAGCAGTGTAGCCCCAGTGCTTCACACTGTATCTGGTACTTAGTAGGTGCTTATTAAATATTCAATAAATATGGCAATTAATTGCAAATAATTGTTGGGCACTTCAAAAGCATTAAGCACTCTGTCACAAGGATGAATGAATATGTTTTGTGCTCTGGAGATGTTTGCAGTCTAATAATGAAAGGCATGCATGTAAGAAAATACATAAACACACTTGAGTTCCATTTTTGCTGTCACTTAAAAGCATGAACTGGCAGTGATGAGACTGCCAAGAAAAAAGTGAACAGTTATCTGGGTAGGGTGAATAAAAGAGGTTGAAAAGAAGGGCATCACAGAAAAACTGCAGTTGAATCATGGACAAAGATTTCCCATATGTATTGTAACTAGGAATGCTTTTCTGTGTATTGATACACACATACACACACATGCACATAATACATAAATGTGAAAGTACTTATATGCTATATTATATGCTATATGTGTACATATAAAATATATAGTAAATGGATATCTATATTTTTAATATAAACATGTAACATGTAATTCTAACATTAATTAGCAGAGTCATTATAAACTATTCCCTGCCACATGCACACAATAATGTCTCAGATCAATTGTGGCATCTTCTGTATGTGCTTTCAACACTACGGTAAAAGAAATGCCCCACGTATCATTTCGTTTGACTCCTAATTTACTATGGTATAACTGTAGCTTTTATTTCCGATAGGCAAAGATCTGTTAACAGTGAATTCTACAACTGAGAAAGTTTTGTAAAATTAATATTTCCAAGATCCAGTGAATAATATTTTGGCACCCTTTTTGATATTTGTAAATCTCCTTAGTAAGATAATATGAATCTAAACTTTTAATCCTCTCTCAGAGAAAACAGAGTATCACAGTTTATTATTTGTAGTGATTATTTAGAGAAATAGCCTTCGTATTAACATTTTGCCTGAGGCTTAAATTGTCAATCAGTCTCTCATGACCTTTTTCACTAATCTAGCATCACAGTGTCTTGACTATAATCTCAATGTTCTTTTACTCAAATTCCATTCTCTTGCATAATGATGAAACATATTCAGCCACTTTGTAACTGAAGCATTCTACATAGCACCAAATGAGAAGATTTTTTTGTTCCTGCAGCTGGGTATTACAGAAATAGAGTGACAAGCACTGTGATTGAAAAGCAACATATCAACTTAGCCATTATTCACCTTGTCCATGGGACTATGATTATTTTGGCTATCTAAGGGCACCCATAAGTCCTAAGTTTCACATTTTATTGTATGTTAATAACAGAAGAAGGTAATTGTTGACATAAAACAAAAGATAATGTCTAATTTTTAGGAGCAGGAGCAGAGGGTCCCAGAGGCTTTTCTCTTTCACCTCATTAAGCCTGAATAAATTGTAATGTCTTCGAGTAAAGCTGTGGGGAAGGCATTTTTTCGATTGGCCTGACGGTGATCCACAGGTGCAGGGAAGTGCAGATGCATTGAGACAAGCTCCAGCATCACACCTGTGCTGACAGAACGTGAGTTCGCAGAATGGTGAAGCGGAAGATGAAAAGTTTGTTCACCAGGTGGATTTGCTAAGTCCATGGCTTAACTTCTGTTTCTCCTTTGCTTCTTTCTGCTCCAATTGATGATCCACATGAAGTCCTGCATGATTAAAAACATCTCCCATTTTATATTTGAGTTTAACAGGTGTATTTTAAAATAAGCCTCTATCTCTTAGGGAATATATCATAAAACTGTTCTATTAAAATTATCTCTCTTGTATTGGAAAGTAATGTTAGCAGATGACGTAAATGTTTCTCCATCATTTTTTCATCACTGATAGTGCCCCAGTGGTTTCCTTATCAATCCCTATAAGCAATGCAATGAGACTACAGTATGGGATATGGAATACTTTGACATGTAGTCCTTTTAAGCACTTGATATTTGAATAAATTATCCTTACATTGACGTTAACTTTATGAAATAAGCTATCAGTTGTTAAATATTAGAGAAAAAGCCAAGAGAGGACACTATTTCTCAGTTTTCTCTGAAACGTCTAGACATTCACATAGCTCAATGAATGACACAATTTGTTTATTCAGAATAGTTACCTTAGTTTACTAACTCTGGCTTCCTTTCCGAGATTACTTTTTAAAATAAATTTGTTGGTTCTTAAACCACCTTTCACTGGGCAAGATGTAATCAAATTAAATGTAAAATAAAATAACAGCTTTGTATAAACGGAATGTTTTTCCATGGTTGTCTACAGAAATCCCTTACATTTATTTGGCACTATATAGTTTGCAATGTCTTTATCAGGATGGTATGCCTTTTTGCAGGATTTTGTAAAGAACCCTCAAGTCTGAGCACAAGTATATTCACTGAAGTGCTGATTTGAAGTCTCCTTGATTTTCATGTCTATTTAATGTTACATCTAAAATATTTTTAATTGGATTTTATAAAGAAAACATAAGTAATTAGGACACACATATTATAAAGTCTTAATATTCATAACAAATTTCAAAATATGTAATAACTGATAAAAATGTACTTTACCTACCATTATAGATAACATAGATAAAAATACCCTGAATTTTGGTATTAGGTTTCAAATCTTTCTCTAAAGAGAATTCATAAGACATTTATTCATATATCTCCATCTTGTCTATTTCTTGGTACTCCTTTGCTGCCTATCCTTCTTGCCCTAATCTGTGCCCCATCCTCTGCTCATTCTACTGTCCTTCTTATTAGTGGTACATTTATGTGGTAACAGAGAAGGTCTAGTTTATTTGACAACAGATGTTTCAGGTTCACACTTAACCCCATGTCTTTTATTTACTTGCGATTTTTCTGCTGAATCGTATCTTTGGTCATATTCTATATAAAACAAATACATATTGATACCGACAGGAGACAGGGAAACACTGGGTAGAAGACTTCGGACAGTTCCCTGGCAAAGGCCTCACCCTCAAGCCTGGATTCCCGCCGTCCTAAATGAGAATAGGCATTCCTGTTTTCACACCCAAATGTTGCCTTTTGGCTTGCCACACCCCCTATCTTGCACCCATATAAACTCTGAATCCCAGGCTTCAGAGACAGACCAGCAAGCCAGCAGACCAGCAGGGGTACTGCAGAACAACACAACAGAGAAAGGGAAAAGAGGAAGAACATCTGAATGCAGAGGGGAGTTCGGCTAGGGACAGTTGGAGAGGAGTCTGGCCACTGGGCAGCCGGTCTCTGAGGAAGGATCACCTTCCCACTCCATTCCCCCTTTGCAGCTCCTCATCCATCCCTCTGAAAGCCACGTTCACCATTCAATAAAACCTCACATTCATCCTTCAAGTCCATGTGCACCCCAATTTTTCCAGGATGCTGGATAAGAGCTTGGGATACAGAAAGCTGTCACACTGGCCTTCTGCCCTTTGGAAAAGGCAGAGGGTGCATTGAGCTGGTTAACACTCAAGCCATCTGCAGACAGCAAAGCTGAAAGTTTTGTGACACTGGGGTTGAAGGCAACCACAGCTAGACACTACCAAAGGGCCAGAGCCCACAGAACTCACCCCAGCCTCTGTACCCATCTGTCTGCATGCTCCCCCTCCCGCAAAAGCTTTGAGCGGCAGGGCGACCAAACTGGCAAACTACACCCCTGTCACACGTCCTTTGAGGGGAATATCAAGGAACTGCCCCATTTCAATATGACATTTATATATGCTCGACAATACAGTTTTTGGTCAATATTTTGAAAAGCAGGCAATTATTCTGAAAATAACAGTAGATTATAATAATAAAAGCCACTTCGTTCTTATCATAAAAGACACTTAACATATGGAGAACAGAAATAATAAGATTCATATCTATCTTACATTCACAATCAGACATTATCTGGTAAATTCTTTCAAAGCTGTACAATTGCTTCTGTTTACAGAAATTGCCAATATCCAATAATATTCTGGACGTCAACCTGCTGTTTCACATAAGTGTGTTTTAATCATAGATTATTCTTCTGTTATGAAGACTTTGCTTTTTCCTTCTTGTTTGAAATCATACGATTGATTTAGTAACTATCTGCTTTTCTCTCTGACACAGAAGTAAAAGACAGATTTTGCTGCATGTAACTCCCCTGCTGACAATTTCCCATGACAGAGATCTGTGTCACCTTTCTTACGTTAGTACAGGAGCTTTCCTGAATAAATATTGCAAATTAGGGCATTTGTGATGAATTATCCAAATATGAGATGACATGGGGAAAGTTACAAAAGGTTTTTTTCCCAGGCGCGGTGGCTCATGCCTGTAATTCCAGCAATTTGGGAGGCTGAGGTAGGTGGATCACCTGGGGTCAGGAGTTTGAGACCAGCCTGGCTAACATGGTAAAACCCCGTCTCTACCAAAGTAAAAAAAAAATAGCTGGGTGTTGTGGCAGGTGCCTGCAATCCCAGTTACTCAGTAGGCTGAGGCAGGAGAATCTCTTGAACCCGGGAAGCAGAGGTTGCAGTGAACTGAGATCATGCCATTGTACTCCAGCCTGGGCGACAAGAGCGAGACTCTATCTCAAGAAAACACAAAAGACAAACAATAAAATAAAAAATAAAAGGTTTTTTTGGTTGTTTTTTCACGATTAATCCAGCCATGTGTATATATATATATGCACACACATATATATATAAATACACATACATATACACATACACACATACATATATACATACACACACACGTATCTATATGTATATAATCTTACATATATAATCCTACATCTGTATTTTTTTTTACATTTTTATTCTAGATTATATTTAGTAAAATTCTAAAGAAACCAGCTTGAGTTTGGTCACCTAACTTTAGATATTACATACGATTTTCAATATTTCTCTTAATTTAAGAATATCTGTCAAAATCCCTGGATGCACCTTTTAAACTCTCTTGTCTAATGACATTCCTCATACCATCTTTCTGGAAGATTACTGATAGTTTTATATATATATATATATATAAAAGTGTGTGTGTGTGTGTGTGTGTGTGTGTGTGTGTGTATAAAAAATCACCTCTGCTGTCTACCAAGACTCTGACTCTGAAGTTTTAGTACACCAAAGAATCACATGAGGCTTGTTAAAATTAGATTCCCAGGCTGTGTCCTTAGAAATTCAGCTTCACTACATCTCAGTTGGAGCTCAGGAATCTGATAATGATGCATTGAGATTAGACTGTAGGCTCCTTAAGGGAAGGAATAGGTCTTATCAATCTGTGTATTTCTAGTACTTGGCATACACAGTGCCTGGCATACAACAGACACAGTAATTGCTTGTTGAATTGAATTAAGAGGATTAATTAATGAAAGAAAAATAGCTCCAAGTTTTTGTTAATCTTCCCTATTAGTAAACTTTATTATGCCAGTTAGAATGTCTCAAACTTTTAAGACAAGAAATTGGTAAAAATGTGGACTTAGAGAATATTCTCTTCCCAAACTTTTCATGGATGTGCTTATTAATTAACCTAACATATATTGTACATTCTTCCAAAGCCTAGGCACTGTGCTAGATGCTGTGATAACAAATTGTGTAAGGTTAATTCTTCACCCTCAGGGAATTTACAGATTTGTAAAGAGGTACATTAATAGCTCTAAAATAACTTAGAGGTTTATAATAGACATTAACAAAGTATTTTAGAAGCATTGAGAAATAAAGGCTGAGGGAGATAAGAGTCTCCTTTAAAATTAAAATCTCAAGAATCAACATATTCCCATATTGTCAATGATAGTACAAATCGTTCTCCACACAATTCGTGAAAGGATATAATGGCATTCCAAATTGTCAGTGTACCAACACAGTTTGTCATTTAAAATGAAAGCATTAAGAATGGACATTCTATGCCACTGCCTCTTCTTCAGTTACTTCTTGTCTATTCGTTATCAGAGAGCAAATGTACTCATACAAATAATGCCTTTTTCTATTCACCTAACTTTTACTGTCACAATTCATGCTTTCAGCTTTTACACAAGTGTGTGCCAGCTCAAATATGCTTTATATCAGTCTCCATTTGATTAACTTAGCAGGATCTTCTCCATGCCTCTACACTGAAAATTCCCCTTTACAAGATACTCTCTATTTTTGTTAAAATGTGAATTCTCTTTTTCACATAATGGTGGTTTCTCCTTCATGGATCCCTTTGCTCTTCAGTGTTGTAGTTTTATTTATATCATCTCAACAATATTAGTGTTTCCAAAGGCCCTTATAGCTGACATTCACAACCTAATTTCTACTTTGGTAAGTCCTCATCGTTCCTGGTTTTGTGAAAGCAGTTGCCTGCCTCCCATCATGGAAGCAGAAAGAGCAAATCTTCCCTGTTCTCATCCTCCAATGGCTAAGGAACAGGCTTGTAAAGGAAATATAAGGTACCTGGCAACATGGCAGCCTTTGGCCAGATTACCTACCAGGTAAGAACTACTGATGGATTACCTTTTGTTCTTGCTTATTTAAGTTTTGTGAGATTAGTTCCCAAAGTGACTTTTAGTTTAAAACAGCTAAAACAGCTAGATTGTTTCCATTATTTGAAACCAAGAACTCTAAGTTGATTTCTTGTTAATGAGACTAAGAATCTAATCTTAATTTTTTGGACCCCAATGTTGGGTATGTCTTGGTAAGGTACATAATCTTATGGCAATTTAGCAATATTTTTATTGTGAAACAAATGTTGACTTTGTTTTATTGTACTATGCTAAATTTTTTTTATTTCATATTATTATATCAACCATGCTATAAATAGGCACAAAATATAGGTAGACATATAGAGATAGATAAGGTAGGGCTAAAAATAAAAACTCAGCATTCACCTATACCAAAAAATACACATTTAAATAACATTTTTGTCAATTTTAATGTTGTTTCATTTTGATTACCATATAGCAGCTTGGACTATTTGTTTCAGTTAGTATTTACATTTCCCATATCTTTAAGTTGTGTTTTAGTGTGTGTGTATACCAATCTATCCATTTAAATGATAATGTTATGTCTGGGCTTTTTTCAGAGAGCAATTTTCCCATAAAAACATTGTATTTGACAAGTCTGGTTTAGGGTTCAATTAAATAATTATTTTTAATTTGTAGTCTGTAACGTATGAAATACTAAAGAGTCTCTCAGGGGTATAGTTTACTTCTTTAAAGTAGGCCGTTGCCACATATTGTTGTACCTTGAGAACCACAGAGGTTTTTGTGAAATATAACTCATCAGAGTTCAGTCAGCTGTGAGACTACATCCAAGTCTCGAATAGTCAGTCCATATACATTTGCCATTTATAAATCTTTTTATCTGCTTTTCTGAGATAATCACACTAAAGACAGAAGGAGAAAAAAAAGATACATCCTGTCTCTTACTCATATTTTCCATGGGCTTACCATTTTTCCATTTTTCACTTTGTTTTGTATTTTTGTCTGTTAATACTTTGCGTTCTGTCTGTATCCATCAGCCATTGGCTGTTTTTATTTAATGGAGTTTTGGGGCTACTTTTAGGAAATAGAGTACACAATGGGCTCTAAAAATATTTCACAGATTGAAAAGAGGAAATTATAGTTATTATTCTCTTACCTATAAATCTAACACAACCTGCATGTTATGCACATGTACCCTAGAACTTAAAGTATAATAATAAAATAAATAAATAAATAAATAAATCTAACACAATATCAATTTTGATAGCATAGTATTTATAATTTTCCTGGCACAGAACCTGGTACATAGTAGGTACTCATAAAAGATTAATCCCTTTCTACCAGTTCATATTAGAAATAAACAACAACACTACAACACTAAATTATGTTTGTGATTTGAAACTATTCACTAGTAATAGGATAAAAATTCAAATATCTGGGTTACAAATCAAATATCCACATAGCTATTATAACAGGCAGTTCTCTTGCTTGTTGTAGAAAAGCTTATATACTTCTCTGGATTCTTCTTGTTTGCTACTTCAATATTCTATGATATTTGAAGAATAGAGATATAACATTTTCTTTATGAGTAGAGCAAAATCAAGTCTCTAACATTTGTTTAAATCTGATAATATAAAGAAAAAGATTAAACATGCATTTTCTACTGTTTTACAAGGTTTTCTGTTAAAATTGACAAAATTATCTCAGCCTATAATAATTAAATACCATATTTATTTGATGAAAATAATTATATGCAAGCAAAACATTTAAGCTTGAAAATATTTCAAGCACCATTTTCAAAAAGTACTATATTAAAGACAATTCCATTGTCTTTCTATTTCTTTGTAAGATATAGAAATCTGAGATAATCAAGTTTTTGAAAAAACACAAATTATGCAATGATCTGCAGAATTATAGACCATTCACTCAGAAAAACATGTTCATTTGCTTACAAATACTTGCTGATGACATATTAGTAGGCTTTCATTTAGCATATCAGTTTCAAACAAACTCTAGCATCTCCAAAGGACATAATGGGGAATAATCTCTTACTCATTTTATTTTTTTCTCAGTTCACATATTTAAACATCACTTTTTAAACAAAACATTGTGCAAGTTCCTACGAATACCAAGACAAACAAAACAGCATCCTTGTCCTTAAAACCTTCAAACTGTACTGGCGACAAGGAAATAAAATTAGTTAAGACAAGTCAAATGGAGCTGCATACATAACATGTGATTGTAAAGAGAAAGAAGGAAATCTCTGACAGGCAGGATGGAGTAAGTTTTCATTTCCAAATAGGAGTATCTGACAGAGGCTTTAATAAAATAGTAGAGAGGGAAATAAAGTATACTTGAGGATGACGGGAAATCATGAGCGAAGTCATAGAGCTGAGCACACACCTGGAAGAAATGTGCGGGGAAAAGTGTGAAAAGGAATGCCGTGAGTGAGAAGAGACTGTAATTCAAAGGGAGAGCATGCAAGACTTTGGATGGCAATTCAGGGAGTCATTTTATTTTCTGTCAGCATTGGGGAGCCTTTGCTGATTTTTGAAGAGGGGATGCTACATACAATATGTGGTTTAGTAAGGTAATTCTACTATGAATGATGAAAACGGAGAGCCAGATAATTTTAGAGAATTGGTACTGGGGATAAAAGGAGTCAAATGTGGAGAAACGATTTGGTCACTAGGGAAAATGACTTTCACATACTGAGTGGTCCTTCTGGAATAAACAGTGTCTACCCAGCAAGAAATACATAAGCCATCTTCTATCCTGATGAATGTGCTGATAAATTCTACACAATGCCATTCCCCAAACGGTACTAAATATAAATGATGTAATTCTGTATCTGCCTTTGTAAGAGGCCAACCTCCCTAAGAGCTGCACACATTTAGAATGTTCATAAAATTCTATGATTTGAAATACAAATACGAAAAGATGAAAAAAAGTATATTCTTAAGAGAAAATGGTAACTATAGGAAATACAGGAAAGTGGAATTAAGAGTAACCATTAACAGCAAAAGGATAGCAAATATTCTCCGTGTCCTAGAGTGTTTTGTGCCACCTTTTATACATGTAGCTCTCAAACCACTTTCCAGACAGCAGAGCATATTAAAGGCATTCATGATTTGTAATTTAAAATTACAGTTGTGCGAAATTGCAGTTTAAGCTTGTATGGATCCATACTCATTGAGTTTGAATTAAGATTTACAAATATGTATTAGGTTGATAAGACAGTCATTGAATGAAAAATACAATTTGTGATACTGAAATGCAGTAAAAATATGGAAATTTAAAATGTGTATGAAATATTTATCAACAATGTGCTGATTAGATCTTAGGCAATTCATATAGCACATTTTAATAATCAGGTTATATATTCTGAATGCCATGATTCTAAATTTCTTAATTTAAAAATAAATTGGAGGAACTCATTCTAGAAATAGTTATGTCAGAAAAACATGTCCTACAAAACCCATTTATAGTCAAGAGACTAATAAATCAACTTTTTAAGTTCTTGGTTTTAAGTGGATATAGTTAAAAATCTAACGTTAAAGCAACACATTTTTGCCATAGTTCTACATCTCTTCAAGTAAAGGATAATTCTGGAATTACTCTAACATCCATATAAAGAATGGAGTTGAAGAGCAAGGTAAAAAGTTTGAAAAAATATATACCAATTGGTATATACCAATTGCACCAATGTGTCCAGTAATAGCAGAATCAGATCATCCATCATGAGATGACTAATTCAAGCCTGGTCCAAACCCACACCCAGTGCAAAAATTAATTCAGCAAGTTTCTCAACCTTGGTTGCAAATCACTTTACACAAACATAGATATCATCTGCAGATTATCTTATTTAGTAGGTTTACTTTTAAAATATCGCCAGATCGTTTTAATTTACAGTCATGGTGAGAACCACGGCTCCTCCACAGAATGTTAACCAAGAGGAAGCACATAATTTCCAATTTTGGGAAAATTCTGATTCAGGTAGACACCTTTATATGAAGATATGATCTGAGTTCTTATAACTTTCATTTATTGAAATCACAGAAGTAGTTTGAACTTCTTAGAAAGCACTGTTTTTACGTACATTATTTTCTAATAAAGTCCGGATTATATAACAAAAGGACTATTGAAATTAACTTTAATGGATCGGGAGGTGGCACCAAGACAGCCGAATAGGAACAGCTCCAGTCTGCAGCTCCCAGCGTGAACTACGCAGAAGACTGTGATTTCTGCATTTCCAACTGAGGTACCGGGTTCATCTCACTGGGGCTTGCCAGACAAGTGGGTGCAGCCCACAGAGCAGGGCGGGGCATCGCCTCACCCAGGAAGCACAAGGGGTGGGGAAATTCCCTTTCCTAGTAAAGGGAAGCCATGACAGAGGCCACCTGAAAAATCTGGACACTCCCACCCTAATACTGAGCTTTTTGAACAGCCTTAGGAAATGGCACACCAGGAGATTATATCCTGCGCCTGGCTGGGAGGGTCCCATGCCCACGGAGCCTTGCTCACTGCTAGCACAGAAGTCTGAGATTGAACTTCAAGGCGGAGGCGAAGCTGGGAGAGGGGTATCCGACATTGCTGAGGCTTGAGTAGGTAAACAAAGCCGCCAGGAAGCTCAAACTGTGTGGAGCCCACTACAACTCAAGGAAGCCTGCCTGCCTCTGCAGACTCTACCTCTAGGGGCAGGGCATAGCTGATCAAAAGGTAGCAGAAACATTTGCAGACTTAAACGTCCCTGTTTGACAGATTTGAAGAGAGCAGTGGTTCTCAAAGCGTGGAGTTTGAGATCTGAGAACAGACAGACTGCCTCCTCAAGTGGGTCCCTGAACCCCCCAAGTAGCCTAACTGGGAGGCACCTCCCAGTAGGGGGGCAACTGACACCTCATAAGACCAGGTGCCCCATCTGAGATAAAGCTTCCAGAGGAAGGATTAGGCAGCAACATTTGCTGTTCTGCAGCCTCCGCTGGTGATACCCAGGCAAACAGGGTCAGGAGTGGACCTCCAGCCAACTTCAACAAACCAGCAGCTGAGGGTCCTGACTGTTAGAAGGAAAACTAACTAACAGAAAGGACATTCTCACCAAAACGCCTACTGTATGTCACCATCATCAAAAACCAGAGGTAGATAAAACCACAAAGATGGGGAGAAACCAGAGCAGAAAAGCTGAAAATTCTAAAACTCAGAGCGCCTCTTCTCTTCGAAAGGAATGCACCTCCTTGCCAGCAACAGAACAAAGCTGGATGGAGAATGACTTTGACAAGTCGAGAGAAGAAGGCTTCAGGCAATCAGTAATAACAAACTTCTCTGAGCTAATGGAGGATGTTCAAACCCATCACAAAGAAACTAAAATCCTTGAAAAAAGAGTAGACGAATGGCTAACTAGAATAAACAGTGTAGAGAAGTCCTTAAATGACCTGATGGAGCTGAAAACCACGGCAGGAGAACTACGTGATGCATGCACAAGCTTCAGTAGCAGATTTGATCAAATGGAAGAAAGGGTATCAGTGATTGAAGATCAAATGAATGAAATGAAATGAGAAGAGAAGTTTAGAGAAAAAAAGAGCAAAAAGAAATGAACAAAGCCTCCAAGAAATATGGGACTATGTGAAAAGACCAAATCTATGTCTGATTGGTATACCTGAAAGTGATGGGGAGAGTGGAACCAAGTTGGAAAACACTCTGCAGGATATCATCCAGGAGAATTTCCCCAATCTAGCAAGGCAGGTCAACATTCAAATTCAGGAAATACAAAGAATGCCACAAAGATACTCCTCGAGAAGAGCAACTCCAACACACATAATTGTCAGATTCACCAAAGTTGAAACAAAGGAAAAAAGCTTAAGGGCAGCCAGAGAGAAAGGTCTGGTTACCCACAAAGGGAAGCCCATCAGACTAACAGTGGATCTCTTGGCAGAAATTTTACAAGCCAGAAGAGAGTGGAGGCCAATTTTCAACATTCTTAAAGAAAAGAATTTTCAACCCAGAATTTCATATCCAGCCAAACTAAGCTTCGTAAGTGATGTAGAAATAAAATACTTTATAGACAAACAAATGCTGAGAGATTTTGTCACCACCAGGTCTGCCTTACAAGAGCTCCTGAAGGAAGCACTAAACATGGAAAGGAACAACTGGTACCAGCCGCTACAAAAACATGCCAAATAAGACCATCAATACTAGGAAGAAACTGCATCTATTAATGAGCAACATAACCAGCTAACATCATAATGACAGGATTAAATTCACATATAACTATATTAACCTCAAATGTAAATGGGCTATATGCTCCAATTAAAAGACACAGACTGGCAAATTGGATAAAGAGTCAAGACCCATCAGTGTGCTGTATTCAGGAGACCCATCTCATGTGCAGACACACATAGAGATGGAGGAAGATCTACCAAGCAAATGGAAAATTAAAAAAAAAAAAAAAAAAAAAAAAAGCAGGGGTTGCCATCCTATTCTGTGATAAAACAAACTTTAAACCAACAAAGATAAAAAGAGACAAAGAAGGCCATTACATAATGGTAAAGGGATCAATTCAACAAGAAGAGCTAACTATCCTAAATATATATGCACCCAATACAGAAGCACCCAGATTCAGAAAGCAAATCCTGAGAGACCTAAAAAGAGACTTAGACTCCCACACAACAATAATGGGAGACTTTAACACCTCACTGTCAACATTAGACAGATCAACAAGACAGAAAGTTAACAAAGATACCCAGGAATTGAGCTCAGCTTTGCACCAAGCAGACCAAATAGACATCTACAGAACTCCCCACCCCCAAAACAACAGACTATACATCCTTCTAGCACCACATCACACTTATTTCAAAATTGACCAAAGAGTTGGAAGTAAAGCACTCCTCAGAAAATGTGAAAAAACAGAAATTATAACAAACTGTTTCTCAGACCACAGGGCAATCAAACTAGAACTCAGGATTAAGAAACTCACTCAAAACTGCTCAACTACGTGGAAACTGAACAACCTGCTCCTGAATGACTACTGGGTACATAACAAAATGAAGGCAGAAATAAAGATGTTCTTTGAAACCAATGAGAACAACGACACAACATATCAGAATCTCTGGGACACATTTAAAACAGTGTATAGAGGGAACTTGATAGCACTAAATGCCCACAAGAGAAAGCAGGAGAGATCTAAAATTGACACCCTATCATCACAATTAAAAGAACTAGAGAAGTAAGAGCAAACATATTCAAAAGCTAGCAGAAGGCAAGAAATAAGTAAGATCAGAGCAGAACTGAAAGCGATAGAGACACAAGAAAACCCTTCAAAAAATGAATCCAGGAGCTGTTTTTTTGAAAAGATCAACAAAATTGATAGACTGCTAGCAAGACTAATAAAGAAGTAAAGAGAGAAGAATCAAGTACATGCAATAAAAAATGATAAAGGGGATATCACCACTGATCCCACAGAAATCCTAACTACCATCAGAGAATACTATAAACACTTCTATGCAAACAAACTAGAAAATCTAGAAGAAATTGATAAATTCCAGGACACATACACCTTCCCAAGACTAAACCAGGAAGAAGTTGAATCCCTGAATAGATCAATAACAGGTTCTGAAATTGAGGCAATAATTAATAGCCTACCAACCAAAAAAAGTCCAGGACCAGATGGGTTCACAGTTGAATTCTACCAGAGGTACAAAGAGGAGCTGGTTCCATTCCTTCTGAAACTATTCTAATCAATAGAAAAAGAGAGAATCCTCCCTAATTCATTTTATGAAGCCAACATCATCCTGATATCAAAGCCTGGCAGAGACACAACAAATTAAGAGAATTTTAGACCAATATCCCTGATGAACATCCATGCCAAAATCCTCAATAAAATACTGGCAAACTGAATCCAGCAGCACATCAAAAAGCTTATACACCACAATCAAGTTGGCTTCATCTCTGGGATGCAAGAATGGTTCAACATATGCAAAGCAATAACCATAATCTATCATATAAACAGAACCAAAGACAAAAAACACATGATTATCTCAATAGGTGCAGAAAAGGCCTTTGACAAAATTCAACACCCTTCATGCTAAAAACTCTCCATAAACTAGGTATTGATGGGATGTATCACAAAATAATAAGAGCTTTGTATGATAAACCCACAGCCAATATCATACTGAATGGGCAAAAATTGGAAGCATTCCCTTTGAAAACCGGCACAAGACAGGGATGACCTCTCTCACCACTGCTATTCAACATAGTATTGGAAGTTATGGCCAGGGCAATCAGGCAAGAGAAAGAAATAAAAGGTATTCAGTCAGGAAAAGAGGAAGTCAAATTGTCCCTGTTTGCAGATGACATGATTGTATATTTAGAAAACCCCATCATCTCAGCCCAAAATCTCCTTAAGCTGATAAACAACTTCAGCAAAGTCTCAGGATACAAAATCAATGAGCAAAATCACAGGCATTCCTACACACCAATAACAGGCAAACAGAGAGCCAAATCATGAGTGAACTCCCATTCACAATTGCTTCAAAGAGAATAAAATACCTAGGAATCCAACTTACAAGGGATGTGAAAGACCTCTTCAAGGAGAACTATAAACCACTGCTCAGTGAAATAAAAGAGGACAAAAACAAGTGGAAGAACATTCTATGCTCATGGATAGGAAGAATCAATATCGTGAAAATGGCCAAACTGCCCAAGGTAATTTATAGATTCAATGCCATCCCCATTAAGCTACCAACGTCTTTCTTCACAGAATTGGAAAAAACTACCTTAAAGTTCATATGGAACCAAAAAAGCACCCACATTGCCAAGACAATCCTAAGCAAAAAGAACAAAGCTGGAGGCATCACGCTATCTGACTTCAAATACAAATATAATACAAGAATACAGTAAGTAAAACTGCATGGTACTGGTACCAAAACAGAGATATAGATCAATGGAACAGAATATAGCCCTCGGAAATAATACCACACATCCACAACCATCTGATATTTGACAAACCTGACAAAAGCAAGAAATTGGGAAAGAATTCCCTATTTAATAAATAGTGCTGGGAAAACTGGCTAGCCATATGTAAAAGCTGAAACTGGATCCCTTCTTATATAAAAATCAATTCAAGATGGATTGAAGACTAAAATGTTAGACCTAAAACCATAAAAACCCCAGGAGAAAACCTAGGCAATACCATTCAGGCCATAGGCATGGGCAACGACTTCATGACTAAAACACCAAAAGCAATGGAACCAAAGCCAAAATTGACAGATCATATCTAACTAAACTAAAGAGCTTCTGCACAGCAAAAGAAACTACCATCAGAGTGAACAGGCAACCTACAAAATGGGAGAAAATTTTTACAATCTACCCATGTGACAAAGGGCTAATATCCAGAATCTACAAAGAACTCGAACAAATTTACAAGAAAAAATCAAACAATCCCATCAAAAAGTGGGCAAAGTATATGAACAGACACTTCTCGAAAGAAGACATTTATGCAGCCAACAGATATGTGAAAAAATGCTCATCATCACTGGCCATCACAGAAACGGAAATCAAAACCACAATGAGTTACCATCTCACACCAGTTAGAAAGGCAATAGTTAAAAAGTCAGGAAACGACAGGTGCTAGAGAGGATGTGGAGAAACAGGAATGCTTTTACACTGTTGGTGGGACTGTAAACTAGTTCAACCATTGTGGAAGACAGTGTGGCAATTCCTCAAGGATCTAGAACTAAAAATACCAGTTGTCCCAGCCATCCCATTACTGAGCATATACCCAAAGGATTATAAATCATGCTACTCTAAAGACACATGTACACATATGTTTATTGTGGCACTATTCACAATAGCAAAGACTTGGAACCAACCCAAATCTCAATCAGTGATAGACTGTATTAAGAAAATGTGGCACATATACACCATGGAACACTATGCATCCATAAAAAAGGATGAGTTCATGTCCTTTATAGGGACAAGGATGAAGCTGAAAACCATCATTCTGAGCAAACTATCACAAGGACAGAAAACCAAACACCACATGTTCTCACTCATAGGTGGGAATTGAACAATGAGAACACATGGACACAGTGTGGGGAATATCACATACCAGGGCCTGCCGGGGGTGGGGAGAGGGAGGAAGGATAGCATTAGAAGATATACCTAATGTAAATGACGGGTTAACGGGTGCAGCACACCAACATGGCACATGTATACATATGTAACACACCTGCACGTTGTGCACATGTACCCTAGAACTTAAAGTAAAACAATAACTTAAAAAAATAAAAAATAAAAAATTCACTTTAATCATCATTACTAATAGCTAATATTTATTGTGGATTTGCTATGAAACCAACACTCACTTAGCACTAACTTGGGTGCTTCACATAAAATATTTTAAATCTTTTTATCAATTTTAGAAAGTATAATTCTCTTTACCTTAAAAATAAAAATGCTGAAATAGAGCAGATTTTTAAAGTGCATTAAATTATGTTGCCAGAGGGTGCTGAAAGTGGGAGTTTGACCCAAGCATTCCCGTTTTCCACCACTACACTCTGCCTGACAGAATGTTCAACACAGATCTGTTGAGTTAACTAAATTGCACCTACCAATCATTTTAATATTTATAGAAAGCTGTTATCCCTTCTCAACATTTTCAACATGCCGAGAACTTTCACTTAGTTTTTATATAGCCCTGTTATCCGCTAGGGTTTACTTGTCACTAGGAAATCTAGACAAACTTGGCTTAAGCACTGATCCTAACTTGCCAATACCATTGCTTGTGAAATTTAAAATCAAATCCCATGACCTTTAAGAATTCTTAGTGGCTTACGCCTTCATGGTTCTCATTGTTTCCAACACCTGAATTGTCATTAAAGCCCTCATTTTACTCTGAATATAAAATACATTTATTTCATTGGATAGAAGCATATAGCAAAGCACACGTCTACTCATACCAAGCATTTTATGAATTCTGTCTGGTCTATTAAAGATTCTTGTGTCAAAGAAAGGTTACCCCAACTAGAGCAAAGCCTTCTGACATCACAGACCTCACTCTTTTTTTGTCACTATTTTCATCTTTATCTCAGCACTTCTCTCAGAACCCAACTCCACAATCCATCAAACAGCTTAGCAGAAAGCAATCAAACAAAAAAATGGCCTGTCATAAACAGCATCTACTTTCTAAGAATGCAAGTGGAGTTATAAGTGCTATCTTTTTTTTCCTGTTAATTAGTTGTCACATTATTTTTATATCCTTCACTGTCCTAATCATAATTTTCCAAATATCTTTTAATTAATTGTCTAGTTTATTTTCTAATTGGTCTGTTAATTCTTCACTGGTGTCTGCTTTTCAATAAATCATAAACGAAGGATTCACTGAATCTTTATTTTTGGTGGTTGTTTTAGTGATAGTTATAATAGACAAAAGCCCATTAGTCCTACTGTTGGCTGTAGAAAGGAAATATGTTTTTTCTATATACCTCGTTACAAGGCTTATAGCTGCAATCTATTCCAAATGCTTGGAAGTATCATTTTGGCAAATTTTTTTTTAGTAAAATAGATGCCCAGGTAATATAATGGATAACCTGTCCTGAAAATGTGGTCTTGGATATGACATACTGGAAAAAGCAATAACTTCAAACTTTTGTTGAATTTTGTTGGTTTTGCTTTTTAATTTATTGTTGCAAGGGTAGTCTTTTGGTTTCTTGCCTAGATTTTCACCTTCCTCACTTCTTCTCAGTCTCTCCTTCAGCTCTCCTTACCCTTCCAGCCTCTATCCGTGCCACCCTAACAACACTCTGTTAAATCTCCTAGCATTGGAGTGATTCAGTGCTTGGTCCTAGGCAGGTCTTCTTTTTATCTACGCTTTTCTCCCAAGAAAATCTTACTCAACCCTGTGACATTAAATCCACTTGCACTTTTTAATATTATAAATGAGTCAAAAATGTATATTTTTATTTACAAACTTTCCTCTGAGCTCCAGATTATTGTGTCCAGATACCTCTTTCAGGATCCCAGTCAGGTTTCTAAAGGAAAGGAATAGAACATTAAATTTAGGTAATTTGAAGCAAGTTTAATCAAGAGACAGTTTCAAAGACCTGAGTAAGGTATAAGGACACAACAAGAAATGTCACAGGATACTGTGCCAGGCTTGAAAATAACAAGGGACAGAGGGGTTACTGGAGCCTGGAGGTAGAGAGACTGCATCGAGAGGGCTGCTTTATGGGAACTGTGACCTTAGCTCAAGAAACATCAAGGGAGGCACCCAAGCTATGGAAACACAGTGGAGAAGGAGCCCAAATAATACATATTTAGATGTCATTCTCCCTCCTCCTCAGCCTGGGAGGTTGAGGCTGCAATGAGCCAAGATGGCACCACTGCACTTCAGCCTAAGTGACAGAGTGAGACTCTTTCTCAAAAAATTTTTTTAAAAAAGAAAGAAAATGACGAGTGAGCTTTAGTATATATTTTAAGGCATTAAGTTAAAGTTGGATGCCTGTGAAGCATTTCAGTAGAAATGTCCATAGAGAGAACAGTAATATAAATGTACTTTTGAAAATTACTGCCATATCATGAGGAAGTAGTTGACATGACAGAGAATTTAACTTAGCTATGATTGACCTAACACATAGCTTTTTTCAATATAACCAGTTAATAACAAGTTTAATAATTTTTTAAAGGCAATTATTTATTTACTTACTTAATTTTGAGATAGGGTCTCACTCTGTCACCTAGGCAGTAGTGCAGTGGTGTGATTTCACTGCAGCCTCGACTTCCCAGGCTCAAGCGATCCTCCCACCTCAGCCTCCTGAGTACCTTGAACCACAGGCCTGTGCCATCATGCCTGGATAATTTTTGTATTTATTGTAAAGAATGAGTTTCACCATGTTGCCCAGGCTGGTCTTGAACTCCTGAGCCCAAGGGATCTGCTTGCCTCAGCCTCCTAAAGTGCTAGGATTACAGGTGTGAGTCACTGTGCCTGGCCACAAAAGGCATTAAATGCCAACAACAAAAGATAACTAGCTTCTGAAGTCCATCCTTTCAATTGTAATTATCTTCCATGGATACTCCCTTATTGTTGTTTGTTGATTTGATGCTTTATGAAGTAAATGCCTGTTAAACAGATTGTAGAGAAAATATTTCTGCAATATTATTGAGAAGAAAAATTTAAGATCTCCAACTGGACTTTGAGTTTTAGAACTAGAAGGAGTATTCAAGGTCATTTAGCAGACTCAGAGGTCTTTTGTTTTAGATGAGAAAGCAAAGGACCAGGTAATTATGCCAATGGTTGAATCATTCAGAAATAAACTATAGAGTAAATAATTCATTAAGATAAATAATGATTAATGCACACATGGGTTAATCAAGCATCTCCACTTATAATAATGTAAAACAATCTATGATACAAGGCTAATAGGGATCAGGGGAGGAGGAGAAGCTAGACAACAGAAAAAATACACAGTAGATTAGATTTTAATTAATATCATACTGATGTGATATGAGCCTCAAAAGATCAATCTTCAATGCTCCCAAGAAACTCCATAAAATAAAAGCATATTTATATTTAAAGGTTGAAATATGGGAAACTGCTAAAAACATGGATGCTGAAATTGTTAACATTTCATTAAAGGTGGAAAAAAGCTCACTGCCTTAATGGAAACTGAACTAAGCCCATAGAGAAGCAGATGTTTCCCTTTAGCAAACTTTCAAAGCAGCAGGAACTTGCATTCAGGCAGGAAACTGGCAGAGCTGCTGGAGCCATTTCTAAGTGGCTATGAGAGTTGAGAGAACGTCCTTGAAGACCTGTGCTCTGGTTAAAATGGAAGTAGAGGTTTTGGCAGACTGTGCTATCGGCTGCCTGCCAGTGATTTTGAAAAGTATGACAGCTAATGTGGCTGCCCAGATAGTTCTTTGGCTGCACCTCTGGTTGGAAGACATGATTTTGAAAGAACTCCACACAGGAATTCCATTTGGCAAGGGCTTGCTTTTTGGCATGGACATGGAAAGTCTTCTTGAATAAGCACTGAAGAATAAATTATTCCTGCCTCAGGATAAAACTTCTGGGGGATAGGGAAAGAATCAGGCAGCAGATTACACAGAGGCAGAAAGTTTTTGAACTGGCAAGAGACACTAGAAATTTGCAATCAGTAAAAATAACCCTACTGCAAGGAAAAGAACTGGAAAGTTCTTCAAAGGACCCGGAAGAAAAGGGGGGCTGGTCTGGCTACTCAGTCATTGCTCTGAATGATGAAACCAAATAATAAAGATCATACGTGAATCAAAATGGGAAAGTGTACACTTAATTCAAGAAAGTGCTTATCTAAAAATATTTAAATGTTGTGAAATATGAAAAACAGATTTTGCAATGTAGAGACCTGGTACTACACTGATCATGAGTTCACAAAATGCTGACCTAAGTTTTCAGGTCTGGGTTCTTCTGTTACCTGCTGTGTAAAGTCTTTTGGGGGATTGAATACATTTGGGTTATTAATGTAGTTGGTCATGTAACCGACATGTAACACACAGAGGGGCAATTTCAGTGCCAGTATCCTTATGGTACCTGACAGTGTCCACATGCCTCTTTGGCATGTAAAATGTCATCAGGTTCTCGACCATTTCAGTTCTTATGCAGCTTCTGATGTATGAAAAGAGCATAGTGTTTTCTACTGATTGATAATGAAAGGTCATAATGACTACTTTTTTTCTGTTAAAAATATGCAGTCATGACCGCTTGAGTCTTGCGAAAGATTGTTTTCCCTAGGGTATCAGGTGAAATACAGGATGCTCAGTTTAATTTAAATTTCAGATAAACAGTAGTTAATTCTTTTTCAGTATAAGTATTCAAATTTAACTGTGGGTGCTATATTTTACTTGATAAATTAGGCAGCAAATTTTAGGGACAGTTTTATGAGTAAGAGAGATCTGTTCTTCAGTTTCAAAATGCTATTACATATATAAATTCACTTAGCTAGAATCCAATACCAGTAAACCTAACAACAAATTTTGTTTTCCATAAAACATTGAGAGTGAAGTTCAAGTGCAATCTTTTACCTGGCCTGTGAGTTTATTTTTTGAAGAAATGTGTTTGATATCACTGCTTCTAGCACAGGTGCTGAAGAGGTGGCCAAAAGACACACTCAGTGGTAATGAGGGGCAAATTAAAGAAGGAAAAGCATAAAGAGAAGAAGGAGATAGAATGTACATTTTCATGATTAAATCTATGAGTTTGGATACCAATTTTGCCACCTACCTACCCATGTATCTTTGGCTAATTATAAAAAGTTATAATAAATGTATAATAAATTATAAAAATAAAATAGGACATGACAATGACTGAGGACAGTGTTTAACATAAAAAAGGTATAAAAAGTATATAGGTTTGTGTCTTTTCAATAATTTAACAGCAATTGATGCTGGAGGCTTGAGACTTAAATCCAGATACTCTTGCTCAAAGAGTGAAGTTCAAACTGCTAATGCTTTAAACCTATGTCAGAAAAAACAGACATTTAATAGTAATGCAATGAAAAAAATCAAGGTACAGAATGTAATTATAATTTAAAAATTATTTAGACTGCTGCTGTTCTGCCTTTTTTAGAAAATGCTTAATCAAAAGGCAATTTTACACAGTTACTTGAGGATATTTGACTTCCATGGATAATTGCCTAATGTAAATTCAGAGGACACGTATTTATAGTCAGCAGTTTTGAAAAACACTATGACAAGTATTAAAATCTTACTTGTGATATCCATCCTCTTCAAGTTTAGTGTAGTGAGTGTAGAAGATGAGATGGCTCAGAAGATTAACCTGATGAAGTTATTAATTAGAATATTTGACCATAGCTATATCACAAAGTATTTCCTGATGTGATTATTATGAATTGCTGAAAAAAATGTATTTTAAGCTTCTAAAATTGATTGAGTCTAATAATACTTTTTAAGTGAATGATTCTATTTTGCACATTGCTTCTAATAGATTATGAACACATTAGCGCCAGATTTGTAGGTATTTTATCAATAGATTATCAGGGCCTTTGCACATGTATAATGGGCACACATTACAAAATAATAAATCAAGGGAGATATAAACTCAAAATAATTAAGGAAGTAATAAAGAAAAACCAGTTGACAGCACAGAGTAGAGTAATGTATACATAGCTTATAAAACATGTCCACTAGCTTGGGTGCGATTACAGAGGTGTCTTTTTCTTCTGTTTGTCTTAAAAACTATTAGGCACAATGTTCCCTAAAAATTCCAAAGGAGTTGATGACCTTTTTGTAATATCACTTCCCTGACAAAAATTTATAATACAAATAGTAGCCTAAATATACTGAATAATTAAATGGAAGAAAAATTGTACTTTAATTAGTATCATCAATTTATATTTGGATGTCAGGTTTTTAATAAGTAGCAACTTTTATCAAATAATAAGTTAGTTTGTAAAAGCTAAAATGCATATTTTTAGGAGTAAAGAGTTTTCAACATTCCTTGTGTAGTTGAAATATTTGTCCAGAAATTTTAAGGATGTAGGGAAAGAAATCTATTATTTTCCAATCTGTATGAGAATCATAGTAATATGTACATAGTAATATACTCTTCAGTATAAAAGGAATTTATATACAAAGCATTCAGAATAGGTCTGCTCCATCCATTCATGGAAAGCACAGTGTTACTGTTTACGCTGGCTTTCATTATCATGTTAAACAAGTCTAGCCTCTTGACTGAATATGTATGATAAAGGATTAGTGTTGTAATAAAAGAAAATAATCAGAAAGGTAGATGATAGCCATAAATGAAAATTGCTAGTGAGTTACATAATAATTTTATATCACTTTATTAGTGAGCTTTTTGTTTGTTTCAAACCAAATATTTCTTTGGACAGCTAAGGAAAGGAAACTGGAAACAACATAAAACAGAACGTTGTCTTTAAGCCATATCCAAAGAAAACACCGTTAGAATTTGCTGAGCAGTAGTATCTTTCCTTATGACAGAATATATCTGGAGGTTCTCACACCTACCTGGCTTATACTGACCTAAACCTTCCTATATTTAGCAACATTTAGTGTGAGCTCAAAATAAGAAGCTAGCAGTAAGGTTAGAAAGGCACTGTCCATTCCTTCAAATCCTATCTCTGAGAACTCGTGGACTAAAAATTCCCCAACCCCTCTTGGTCAATCTCTCTGTTCCTTATTGTTGTACTGTTCAATACAGCAACCACTAGCCAAATGTTGTTATTTAAATTTAAATAAATAATACATAGATACAATTTAAATCCTGTGTCCTCATTTGTAATAGCTACTTTTCAAGTGCCCAAATGCTAAATGTTCTCTTGGACAGCACAGAAAATCTTTAAAGGGCCTTAAGTTACATTTCTTTATATTCTCTTTCTAATAAGTGAGAAAGGCTTCATGACTATGGCGTGATTCTCCTCCTTTCTGTCTCTACCTGTAGAGTGAACCCTAGGTTAAACTGACAATACAAAATCCAACTTCTTCACATTGCCTCTCTGAGATTAAAGCTCAGACAGCGAATAGTCTTGGAGGTAAAAGTGCATGTGTGTGTTATGAGAGAGTTCGTGGCAGGGTGTATTGACAATTTATTCAGTTAGTATAATATACTTATTTAGGTTATTTTCTGACGAATTCACTAAAAACTAGAATGCATATAATAATGGAATGGGAGTTGATATTGATGGTGGTGAAGAAGAGAGGTGGGCTGATCATGAAAAGAGAAGGAAGATAAAGACACAAGGAAATGTAATAGAGAGAGGAAAGAGAAACAACAATTACTTTGCAAATTTGACAAAAGCAGGTTGTTTGGTTAATAATACCAAACAGGAGAAAAGCAGATTTTCAACAAAAGTCCTTTATGGGGACAAAATCTGCTGAGCTAAATACACCTCAAATCTCCTCAGCATAAAAGCTCAAAGAGCAACATTTCAATACTGACTCGTCCAGTGTATACAATACTTTCCTTCATGCAGAAGCCAAGCACAATTGCCATAATTTGGCTCTTGTCAATATGTTTCACCCCTTGTATCACTGTGTCTGGAACAGCAAGGTGAGATCCAGGCAGACAGGGCTGGAAACAGGGAGCTGCTGGTTCTGTGAAAATGCGTACTGAAATACAGACATGTAAAGGATATTCTTTCAAGGCCAAACTGTGCCAAAAAGATGGTATATGCAGGATTTTTTCACTACTTGAAATCTGAACGGTGAGTGATAAGAGAAATTGAGTGATTGGAAGGCAGTACTTACCAGGGTGTGGTCCTTGTATTTATCAGTGCCTTAGGACAATCAGTACTTTAGGAAATACAAAATGATTCAGTTTGTAAATGGGGAAAGGACACAATGTTTTTGAAAGTTGGATTCAGTTTTGACAGTGGTGGACAAAACAAAGTGCCATGGCATGGGGGATATCCACAACATGAAATAAATATGTAATGTATCTGAAGTAGTAATATTAAGTGCTATGTTGATAAGTTAAATTGGAATGGACACTAAAGAATGATGGTGGCTGGTATTTTAGATAGGATAGAGAGGGAAGATATTTTTCAGGGGCCCATAGAGAAAGAACTTAAAGGGAGTAAAAAATGTTGTGTGACTCCGAGGGAAACCAATGTTCCAGAAAGAGAAAAAATCAAATTCAAAGGGCTTGAAGCAGCCAAGTGATTAAGTAATTTGGAAAACTTGTGGAATAGCAAGATGCCTGATACGGATGGTTCAAATCAGGCAAGGAAAAGAGTGCAACGAACTAACATTAGGGTCCCCATCATGGACCTAATGATGTAGGTCTATAATTAGAAATCGATAATTTCTCAGCATCATCACTGTCCCCACGCTGGTTCAAGATGCCACCGTCACTTGACTGAAATAATTTCAACAACCATCTAACTGCTTCTTACTGGCTACCTTAAAGTCAGTTTCCCCTAAATCTGTAATTACTCTCTAACCTGAATGACAAGCCTTTACAAAACACCTCTAATCAAGCAAGACACAACAGTGCTTACGACCTAAATTCAAAATAAAAACCAAAGTTCTTATCCTAGATATTCTCATCATACTCTGCATAATTGGTTGTCGTGCCGTTTGTCTTCTGTTGAGCCCATCTGCATTCCTTCTGCTCCAAATCCGAGGGCTCCTTTGCTGCTCCTCAAAAATGCCAAGCATGGCCCTACCCCAAGGTCTTGGCACTTAGCATTAAAACAGTCTTTCCTCGGGTGTTCCAAATAGCAGGCTCCCCTTTTCATTTAGGTCTCTGCTCTCATTTCGTCTTCTTAGAGAACATTTCTCCTATCAAATTCTCATCCCTTCCTATCAGTTTCTAGCCACTTACAAAATTTTCTTTTTCTCCACAGAATTGATTTATACATGACACACTATTAACAAGTGTTTGATTTGGTTATTGTTTACTTTCTTTCTCCTTGTACCAGAATGGAATTTCCCGAAGAGCAGGGGTTGTAGTTTATTCTCTATTTATCTGTTAAACCTAGAACTGTGCCTGGTACATCCATATTGGCTAGTGACATTTTTTTACAATAAATAAATAAGAAAATGAAGATAGCAGCAACACAACTTGCTGATGATTAGAGATCTAATGTGAGAAAAACAGAAGCATCAAGGAAAAGTCCAAGGTTTTTATCCTTAGAAATGGTTGAATTGTGGCAGCTTCATAAACTCAGATAAGGATCAGGAGCAAGGTGGTTGGAGGAAAAAATCAGGTGTTCTATTTGAAAATGTTAACTTTCCTTCTGTGACTTAGCTGCTAAGAGCAGCTAAAGCAGGAGAGTGGGTGATAACTACTTTACCTTGAAGGTAATTTGAAACAGATTTAGTAGTATAACATCTCAATGTGTCATTGCTTATACTAAACATATTCGATCAAAGAATATTATAACAGAAAATACTTTAGAAATTAGGAGTTCCTTGGAGTGTCCTGAGGGGACATGGAGTAGTAAGCCTTTGAGAAGCAGTCTTCCGCTCTTACAATCCATTTTATTTATTTATTTATTTATTTATTCCTTTATTTTTGAGACAGAGTGTCACTCTGCTGCTCAGGCTGGAGTGCAGTGACATGAACTCGGCTCACTGCAACCTCCACCTACTGGGTTCAAGTGATTCTCATGCCTCAGCCTCCCAAGTAGCTGGGACTACAGGCATGCACCACCATGCCGGCTATTTTTTTTTTATTATTATTATTTGTTTTTATTTTAGTAGAGATGGGGTTTTGTCATGTTGCCCAGGCTGCTCTGGAACTCCTTAGCTCAGGCAATCTGCCCTCAGCCTCCCAAAGTGCTAGGTACAATCCACTTTAACCTGAGTAGTTTGCCTTTAATGAGACAATGGAAATTTTTTCAGGATGGTAAATAAAGAAGCTTTCTGTGGTTACAAATTTTCAAAGTCAGGGACTTCAACTTCCCTATTTAAAAGAAAGAAACTGGAGCCAGAGAGGTGACATAATTTGCCCTTGATCACAAAGTTGGCTGGTGGTGGGGCCATCTCCAAGTCCGGTGTGGTAACCCCAAGATCTTTTCTCTACATTATACTCTAATACAATACATCTATATTGAAGCCAGCTATCATGTCATGAAAGGATCTGGGATCTGTAAACCGACCTGGGCACAGTGGTGGTCTGGGGCTGATTCGTACCAGTTCATGAGAGCTGATAGTTAAATTTTCATGGATTTTGCTAGTCGTGGTTAAACACATACATAATTTAAAACTAAACTGTATAAACTTACAATTAAATATTGAAATAAAGGTAAGAAATACTCAAAACTCATCACCTTTTATTTTCACCACATTTTACTATTTCTTATATTTGTGATGCCATTTATATCTAATGTATCTATACAATATAAATACTATAGAATACTATGGCACCACTCCTGAAGCTCCACATTCAATGGCATCATATAGGCAAGCTTGATATCTGACATAGTAGCAGTATTGACACAGAAAATTGTCAAATGGTATAAACCAGCTCTCCTCTCCCATCCCTCCTACTGTGCGTGGCTAGAGAGCTAGTGGTTAAACTTACACAAGTGCACAATTTCCTGAAACTAAATATTTCACTATTTATTTTTTCCTGGGACTTTGGGTAAATAAAATATCTTGATCTGAAAATTAGATACAATAATTCCACTCTCATTTGGAAATTGTGGTGACTAAATGACAATATATACGAGCGTTCAGAAAAGATGGCCCTACATACAGGACTATCAGTAGGCCATACGGCACATTTTTGCAAACCAGAAGGAGGAAAAAAAGCTGTCTGGGCGCCGTGGCTCACGCCTGTAATTGCAGCACTTTGGGAGGCCTGGGCAGGTGGATCAGTGGAGGCCAGGAATTCAAGACCAGCCTGGCCAACATGGGGAAACCCCCTCTCTACTCAAAATACAAAAATTAGCTGGGCGTGGTGGTGCACTTCTGTAATTCCAGCTACTCCAGAGACTGGGGCACATGAATCACTTGAACCGGGAGGCAGAGGTTGTAGTGATCCCAGATTGCACCACTGCACTCCAGCCTGGGTGACAGACAGAGACTCTGTCTCAAAAAACAAAAAACAAAAAAACTGATGTCCTCAAGACATTTGTCTTATCATATTATTGTAATATACTGATTCTTATTAAAATAAAATACAACTTCTATCTACCAGGAAATTATCAAAACAGTACACATATAGCCATCTCTGGGAAAAATAATGTAAACTCTGTACGTTCAAGCAACCTGCAAAGCAATATTTTTTTCTTAACTTCAGTATAAGTAGCCTCTACCTAAATGTTCAGTCACTTTTTCTTCTATAACTCTGTTCAAAGTCTATTTCTTTGTTTTTGTTTTCTGTTTATTTGGTTTTTAGTTGGGGTGGTGTCAAAGACATAACAAGTATCACAAGGAATGTGTGTTCTTTTTTTTCTGTACAGCATCATTAAATAAAAGTCTCAGGAAAATCCTCTCCCTGGGGCCTAATGCTCTCCAGTAACACCCAGTAATGAGTCTTCTCCTGGAAACAGATGGAATTCATTGACTGTGCCTATAGTTCTCACACCAAATGTGCTAAATTTCTGAGACCCTTCCAAACAATTGGCTACACAATCTTCACGTGAGTAGTAGAAGAATATGTCACCTCTATAGGTCTCCTGTTGAAAATCAATTTTGCTTACAAATCGTACTTGCTTGCTCTGGTATGATGTTTGTAAGATAATTCAAGGAATAACTTATCAGTATTCCAAATAAAAGAAGATTGAATCTGGGTTTCATGAATAGGCTTTAAAATTATGTTGGAATAATTTCCTATCTCTGAATCCCTAATCATGTTTTTTTACAGCATCTTAGCTTCATGAAGTGGAGAAATGCCCTGCTGGCTACCCCTGCTACCAAGAAGAGTTCCACCTCCCCAAGGAAAATCAGATAGATATCGACACTCTCATGTTCATTTCAGTATTACTCACAATTGCCAAGATTTAGGGGAAAAAAAAGTCTGTTGATGGATGAATTAGCAAAGAAAATGTGATACGTACACACACACACACAATGGAATTTTATTCAGCCTTTAAGAAAAGGAAATACTGACATTTGAGACAACACGGATAAACCCAGAGGACGTTACACTAAGTAAAATAAGCCAGACACAGAAGGAAAAATGCTCCATGATCTCATTTATAAGTGGAATCTAAGAGTTAAACTCTTAGAAACTGAGGGTAGAATAGCGGTTAGCAGGGACTGGAGTAAGATATTGGTTAAGGGGTTCAAAGGTTCAGTTATGCAAGTTCTAAAGGCCTAATGTACAACGTGAATTATAGTTAACAATAATGTATTGTATAAATTGAAATTTGCAAATTGTAGAAATGCTGTGTTCTCACCACAAAAAGAAAGCTATCAAATTGCGTGTCTTAAATATACACAATTTTTAATTTGAAAACAAAATTAATAAATAAAAACAATTATGGTTTTAAACCAAGGAGGTCTACCTTTCAGTTTCCTCATAATCAATATAGAGCAATGAGACAGAAAACACGTTTGGAAATAGAAAAAAAATTTTCCTGCAATAGTTTGTATCCGCACATGGAAAGAACAAAGAATCCTAATTCTCAGGAAAGTCTAATATGGAGTTACTGTAATTGAAATGAAGAAAGGGTTGGATATCTAAATGCTAATTTTCTCATCTCTCACAGCAGGGTAAAAATAAATATAGTATGATAGCAAAATAATTACTTTAAGAGATATGGTGACTACAACCTTAATATTTTTCACAATTTTTCTTTTTATCACGTGGACTGTATACTAACCACTTTTGTCTCTAATTCATTTTATCTAACATTTTCATTTCCTCAGGTTATCAATTCATTTCACTATATTTACACACCAAATGCAAATTTAATATATTTTACTCAAATTTAACTGTATTTTAAGATCTTGGCCGGGCGCGGTGGCTCACGCCTGTAATCCCAGCACTTTGGGAGGCCGAGGCGGGCGGATCACAAGGTCAGGAGATCGAGACCACGGTGAAACCCCGTCTCTACTAAAAATACAAAAAATTAGCCGGGCGCGGTTGTGGGCGCCTGTAGTCCCAGCTACTCGGGAGGCTGAGGCAGGAGAATGGCGTGAACCCGGGAGGCGGAGCTTGCAGTGAGCCGAGATCGCGCCACTGCACTCCAGCCTGGGCGACAGAGCGAGACTCCGTCTCAAAAAAAAAAAAAAAAAAAAAAAGATCTTATTTTTGTTTGTTAGTCCAGTTTTCTGTATATATAGAAAGATAAATATGTAAAATGATGTTTAGCAAATGATAATAACCATTGTTTTTATGCAGTAGGCTTATGATTATTTTTTCCTTAACTATTTTCTTTTTAAACTTCAACAAAACATTAAAAGAACAAAAATAATAAATATGAATAAGTATATGAACATACATGAATATATGAATATAGATGAACATACTAATATATATATATGTATGTGTGTGTGTATATATATATATATAGCTTTTACCAGAGGTTTGAAAATAGTATCAGTTATGTCAGGCATTGAAATCAGCAAAAGGACAAATAGGGAGAGTTAATCCTGTGATTCAATTAAGTTTCTTATTGTTTGAATTTTATTGTGTTGTTCTCAAAAGCAATGGGGAATTGCCAGCACAAAATTCAAAATGATGGCTAATTCTGAGTAGAGCTTAGGTAGCTGCAAAAATGTGGTAATGTTCTGACCTGAGTAGTGGCTTTATTATATTATATTTCATAGAATATATTTATAATTAAATATAATCTTTTGTACATATAGAATATTACATTACAATAATAAAGAAAATCAAAAGAATCAAATTATAATAGTAAGTTTTACAGAAAATAGAGTTAGAAAACTTTCATAGCCTGTGGCTAACTTGAACCCTCATACATATAATAAACAGGTATCACCTATTGTTCTGAGTCCTGCAAAGCATTTAACTCCTTGCTTTGTGTGACTGCATTTCAAATGACAAGGATATTATAATAATTGTGAATAAATAATTGTACAATTCATATCTTTTCTAAAAAGCAAAATTAAGGCATTTTACAACATGTAGGTTAAGTAAGAATGGTTTATTTGAAATCTGTATTTTCAACTTGGGTAATGCATGTTCTTTCTTTCTTTGAAGAGCGTCCTTGGGTATTGAGTACTCATAAACTGTTGCACATATGGGGGAAATTTTTAGAGAGAAAATAACTAGCACCTGGATTGCCATAACGTTGAAAATGTCTTTGTGTGTTTCCAATTTGCAATATTTTGGCTCATGGGGAATATAGGCTTATAAGTTAAAGTCGTTTTTCCTTAACCAGACCATCCTATCTTCCTTATCACCTTCCTCATACCCATCTTAAACCTCTTTAATCACACTAAAATTGATTTTACTCTAAGTTCTATACTAAGCCTCAGTGACCTACTTTTTCTGTTTTCTATTTTAATTTATTTACTTAGTCTCACACTATACACGTGGGGGCTCTCTTAACATTCTTTTTACATGATATGTTGAAAGATACTACACTGTTAGATATAAAAATTAACGAATCAACTTTGAACATTTAAAATTTCATAATCTGATAAATTAGGAAATTCACAATCTACTAAATTTTCAAATTTTAAAATACTTTCAGGAGACTAAAATACTCTGGGTTCTCTTTATAAATTTTATAAACAAATAATTAATACAATGAGTTTGTTTGTTTTTTTTTTTAATCCAGGATTATTCCCAGAAAACTAACCTAAATCGTACCGAGAACAGATGAACACCTAATCTAAGAATAAAAAAAAAAACATATTTCTGTTCCTAAGTTTCCCAGTATTGATCACTTCTCTTGTACATTTTCTTCATTAGGTTTCTAAATCATTAGATTTTTTTCTCTTTTATTTTCTCTCTTTTAAAAAAGAAAAAGAATAATTTTATGTTTAGGCAGGTTTTTCCTTTTAATTCTAATTCATATTTGCTCGACTATTTTGCCTTGAGACTTCCTAACTTCTCACTATTATTACTTCCTAAAAATGTGTTCCAACATCTTAAATTTAATAAGAACATTAAAGACTTATGTTTCTATAATCGTTAAAAAGAGTTTCATGATGATACGCTTGATAAACATCATTTCTTCAATAGCTTGTATGTATAAATCAACAACAAAA
Organism: Macaca mulatta; assembly: GCF_049350105.2. NCBI lineage: Eukaryota > Metazoa > Chordata > Mammalia > Primates > Cercopithecidae > Macaca > Macaca mulatta. The sequence continues at coordinate 160,615,074 of NC_133406.1, forward strand.
AATCTCCTACTGGTGCTGCAGGGTGCCTTTCTTAACATGGGTCCTGAGAAGTCAGAGAAAATAGCAAAGGGAAGAAGCAGGAGAGGAAGAACCCATTCTCCTGTCCCTTCCCAAATCTTTGTGTTAACAATGACTCCCATGTCCTTCAAGAGCACTAAGAGGAAGCAAAGCTAGCAGTATTCCGACTGCGATAGACTGTGATAATTCAAATGTGTGATTCTAAAAAAAAAAAAAAAAAAAAAAACAGAAGGAAAAGTTCACAGCATATTCTCCAGAGTGATGTGTTTATATGATTTTTATCCCATTACCTTGTCTCATAAACACCACAACCCACCAGTTAAAATTAACGAGTGGTCAAGAAGAAATACTTATTCTCAAGTGACAACACTAAACATTCCCTCTATTCTACTTACATAAACCTTTGAAGAGATTTCTTTCATTTGGTTGCCTTTTGCCTGACTTTTCTAGCTCTCAATCAGAAGATAATGCTTTACATTTTGGGAGAAACTATAAGGTATATAATGTTGCACTTTAGGTGAAACATATTCAAAACACATACTATGAAATTTGTGGCAATTATTTTACTCATTTAACATTTAAATTATTCAGCAATTACAAACAATGCAGATCTGTTTCAGCATAAATCATAAAAAAATATTTTAAATTTATTTTAAAGAAACATCTTAAGACTCCTTTTCCAAGGGAAAAAAAGTCTGCTATTTGTTGGAACTTAAAAAAAAAAAAAAAAAAAAGAAAGAAAATACCAAAACTTAACAGCATTCTTTTCCATCTCCACATAAAAGAGAATTTTTTGCCCCACAGCACTTCTTGTCCATTAGAGATATTTGCCAGATGACAGAAGATCTTCTACACTGGCAGCTTCAGTGGCTATTTGGAAAGCTTCGCTGCCACCTGCAGCTGCACCTGCTGTGAGATTTTACTTGTAGATTCCTTGGTGAGTACAAAATCTATTGCCTAGATTAGTAAATGAACCTAATCCTAGCAGCAATTTCCTAACATAGTTACAGAGTTTCCCTGGGTAGGATTGGACTATGCGGATATGTTTTCCCTTGTAAATTTATATAAACTAATGGATGCATAAACAATAAATGAATTCTGTATAGGCATGTAATTTTCTTCATTAACTAACATTATTATACTAAAATTGCTTAGGTCAGAATTCACCATGGAGCTGGTCTTCAAGCTGTGAGTTTAAAAAAAGAAAAAGAAAATAATTATCTCTGAAATTGTCTGCTTTTTTAATTTAGTAATTTTATCTGCTACTTGCAGAAACTTTTAAAATATTTGTGTTTTATGTTTTCTAATTTTTTATTTTTCTTAAAATAAGTAACCTTGGCTTCTCAAAATGGAAATAAAGAATACAAGCTTTGCATCATGTTCTTAAAGGTGCTGGTCCATATATGTCCCAAGCTATAACGCTGATCCCCAGTTCATACTGCTCTAACCACGCAGGTCTCCTGGGGATCTTAAATATTCTAAAAGTGTGCTTCCCTCAGGGCCTTTAATCAAGCTCTTCTCTAGGTCTGAAACACTCATTCTCCAGGTATCTGCATAGCTGGGCTCTTTCACTTTGTCTATTTTAGTGTCATCTAAGCAGAAGGCCCTACTCCAAACACCCTACCAAATACAGCAGTGCCTCCCACACACAGTCATTTTCTGTTCTATTATCCTAGTTGATTATTCTTTTTATTCTCACAGTCACAAGCTATGTTATAAATTAATTTGCATATCTGTTTATTATCTATCTCCTCCCAAACAATCTAATTTCCATAAGAACAGGGACTCTGGATATTTGTTTATATGGTAAGTCACATTGTACGTGGTCATATTCTACAAACATATGTTTAGTAAACTCATGAATGAATGACACGTAAGACTGTGGTATAGACGATTTTTTAAGACGATTTTTTTGTAGTTTGTTTTTAAGAATAATAAGACCGGGAGCGGTGGCTCACGCCTCTAATCCCAGCACTTTGGGAGGCAGAGGTGGGTGGATCACCTGAGTTCAGGAGTTTGAGACCAGCCTGGCCAACATGATGAAGCACCGTCTCTACTAAAAACACAAAAATTAACCAGGCTTGGTGGGGGGCTGCTGTAATCCCAGCTACTTGGGAAGCTGAGGTGGGAGAATCTCTTGAACCTGGAAGGCAGAGGTTGCAGTTAGCCGAGATCATGCCACTGCTTTCCAGCCTGAGAGACAGAGTGAGACTCCACCTCAAAGAAAAAAAAGGAAAGAAAAAGAAAATGTGATGCTTTCAACAGATTGAATGACTCGAGTTCATTCTTTCCTCTTGTGAAATTTACATTTTCAGGAATTATTTGGAGTAGTAAACAAATTTTACTTGAGGATATTCTAATATTTGAAAGTATGGTAGAATGAGAAGACATTTTGGTAATGATTTAGAGTCACTTTTTAATACATGTTCTTATTCACATACTCAGCTTACAGCAGGACTTTGCTTAGGAACTCATTTTGCCAAAGTATCAAATAAACCCCAAAAGTTTTAAGTGACATGAGAAGGATCTCAAAGTCACGTAAATACAAATAAATGTGTTTTCTCCTCTTCCTTTCAAATCATAATTGGACTCCATGAAATTAAAAATGTTTTTAATTTATGTTTCCAATGGTTCTATCATTGTCAAATAGCTTAAAAAGTCTGCTTTGTGGTGTCAGAAAACTATGTTGATTGAAAAAATAAATTTACTTTGCGTTAACAAAAATCTCATCGTTTGTTACTCAAAAATAAACAAATATGTAGAGATCATCTGAAGAATTAAATGACAGTTTTGTCTACAGAGATCCCATAGAGTTTAAAAATAGTTATGCTATTTTTGTTGAGATTTTATGGGCATTGTTTTAAAACAAAATTTTTATTTATTTTGTAATTTCAGATGAAGACTTGGCAGAGTTCTTCATTCACAATATTCTTTGCCCAAAAAGTTGATTGACAAAAACAATTTGGAGACCCTACATCATTTTCAGCAGTCATGCTAAGGTTTTGAGACAAACAAATTGCCGTGTGAAAAACACTCATAGTACGTTCCTAGTATTTGTTTATTATATTTCTCTACAAAACATCTATTAAGGCAATAATGCAGACAAACTTAATACTTTAGATCATACTACAGAAAAAAATAAATTCTTATTAATATTGAGAGACATAGGTTCAAAAGAGACATGTATGGAATAACTGAAACGCACTAAAACGTGTTTGTGCTACTCAATTCATATGCATGCTCACGTGTAATGTTCTAGTAGGTTTGCATATGGTTGATCAAGTGTACTCGTTTCCAAATTTAGTAAGTGCTGGCTTTGTTGCTGTTTTAATGTTTATTTTTTGCACCATTATTGTGTTTTGGATCACCTACACAGCAAATGCAATCTACTTGCTTTTAATGATGTTACATATTGGATGCATTATTCTAGTTTAAAGTAATTTTAAAAATAGTTTTATTCATAGTTTAGCTGTACTATGCTAAATTTTTCAGATCCTATGCAGCATCAGTATAAACCCCACATCTACGTGTCATAATTTAAATTCCTCCTAGTATTTTACACTCTTTTCTGAAAAGTAAATAATTTATTCAAATCAATAAACAAGTAAATGGTCAAGATCAGAAAATTATTTGCTCAGTGGATTGGCAAAAGAATATAACTAAATAAGTGAGTAAATTCAGTTTTGGAAGTAGAATCAATTATATTTTATTCAAAATTACCTTATTGTTGTCACCAAATGGAAAACATATTTTCAGGATTCCTAAGAATAAAATAATGTAATTAAATTTTCCAAAATTAGTACTATAAATAGTATAGACTAAGTATACAAGTTCAGTATTTGCTCATTTATTCATTCAAAAGCAATATTGTGTTTACTCAGTGCAAGTCCCAAAGATATTATCTCTTAGGACATTGCTCTCTAGGATCAAAAAAATATGTTATAAATTATTAAAGTATTTCATCGAATGCAAGAGAACAATGAATGTTTTAGATGTAAGCAATATCAAACCAAGCCTACTATGATAACAGCAATCTTTTTTCTCACATAAAAAGAAATCAGACTATGGGTCAATGTTCGTGTAGGTTTAGTGACTCAATAATGTTTGGATTGGAAAGAACACCTGGATTTTTGGACTTTCCTTTATTGTAGCAAGAGTACTGACACTCTGAGCAACTCATTCTCTTCCAAGGAGGACAAATAAAGAAAGAGTGAGAATATGTAGAAAAACAAAACTTCTCTTGCCACCCCAAGAAATCTTTCCCTTACTTTACTCATGAGTGTCACAAAGAACCGTTAGCTATAGGCAAGCTGGAAAAGTGGATATTTAGCTTTTCCAGACTCTTTAGAGATGAGAACAAAGAAAAAACTGACTGATCTTGGGTTAAAACATGTATATGAGAATGGGAATCATAGAACTGGCTTCCCAGGAGAGTAATTTGTAATCTTCGTTCTGAAGGGAAAGTAGAAATTAGCTACTTCTATGAGGAAAAGAGAATACTTCAGAAAATAGCATTCTCCTTGCAGAGCCAGAAATGCATCAATCAGATATCTGATTTATCCCAATAGTTTAGTGTGGTTACAAAAACATTGATGTAAGGGATAGCAGAATACGAGACTGTAGATAGCTACTGGTCAGCAGAGGAAAAGTCTTAAGAGCTAAAATGAGGACTTCGAACTCTGTTCTAAAATTTGCAAGAATTTCTTAAACATTTTAATAAGAGATGGAACTTTAATGAAATACCTAGGAATACAACCTACAAGGGATGTGAAGGAACTCTTCAATGAGAACTACAAACCACTACTCAAAGAAATAAGAGAGGACACAAATAAATGGAAAAATATTCCATGCTCATGGAGGGGAAGAACCAATATCATGAAAACAGCCATACTGCCCAAAGTAATGATAGATTCAATGCTATTCCCATCAAGCTACCATTGACTTTCTTCACAGAATTATAAAAAAACTACTTTAAATTTCATATGAAACCAAAAAAAAAAAAAAAAAAAGAGCCTGTATAGCCAAGACAATCCTAAGCAAAAAAGAATAAAGCTGGAAGCATTATGCTACCTGACTTCAAACTATACTACAAGGCAACAGTAACCAAAACAGCATGGAACTGATACCAAAACAGATATATAGACCACTGGAACAGAACGGAGGCCTCAGAAATAACACCACACATCTACAACCATCTGATCTTCAACAAACCTGACAAAAACAAGCAATGGGGAAAGGATTCCTTACTTAATAAATGGCGTTGGGAAAACTGGCTGCCATGTGCCAAAAACTGAAACTGGACTCCTTTCTCACACCTTTTACAAAAATTAACTCAGGATGGATTAAAGACTTAAACGTAAGACCTAAAACCATAAAAACTCTAGAAGAAAACCTAGGCAATACCATTCAGGCCATAGGCATGGGCAAAGACTTCATGACTAAAACAGCAAAATCAATGGCAACAAAAGCCAAAATTGACAAATTAGATCTAATTAAACTAAAGAGCCTCTGCACAGCAAAAGAAATTATCATCAGAGTTATCAGGCAACCTACAGAATGGGAGAAAAATTTTGCAGTGCATCCATCTCACAAAGGGCTAATATCCAGAATTTTTAAGGAACTTAAACAAATTTACAAGAAAACAATACACAACCCCATCCAAAAGTTGGCAAAGGATATGAACAGACACTTCTCAAAAGATGACATTTATGTGGCCAACAAACTTGAACAATAGCTCATCATCACTGGTCATCAGAGAAACGCAAACCAAAACCAAAATAAGATACCATCTCATGCCAGTTAAAATGGCAATCATTAAAAAGTCAGGAAACAGCAGATGCTGGAGAGGATGTGGAGGAATAGAAACACTTTTACACTGTTGGTGGGAGTGTACATTAGTTCAACCATTGTGGAATGCAGTGTGGTGATTCCTCAAAGATCTAGAACCAGAAATACCATTTGACCCAGCAATCCCTTTACTGGATATATACCCAAAGGATTACAAATCATTCTACTATAAAGACACATGCACACGTTTATTGCAGTGCTGTTCACAATTACAAAGATTTGGAACCAAGCCAAATGCCCATCAATAATAGACTGGATAAAGAAAATGTGACACATATACACCATGGAATATTATGCAGCCATGAAAAAGAATGAGTTTATGTCCTTTGCTGGGACATGGATGAAGTTGGAAACCATCATTCTCAGCAAATTAACACAGGAACAGAAAACCAGACACCACATGTTCTCATTCATAAGTGGGAGGTGAACAATGAGAACACATGGATACAGGGAGGGGAACATCCCCTGTTAGCGGATGAGGGGCTAAGGAAGGGATAGCATTAGGAGAAATACCTAATGTATATGATGGGTTGATAGTTGCAGCAAACCACCAGGGAACATGTATACCTATGTAACAAACCCGCACGTTCTGCACATGTATCCCAGAACTTAAAGCATAATAAAAAATAATAATAATTTTAATAAGATGGAACTGGACCAAATTTGTATTTCATTATTATTACTTTTATTATTTTATAGAAACAGGGTATTGCTCTGTCATCCAGGATAGAGTGCAGTGGTGATCTTGTAGCTCACTGTAACCTCAAACTTCTGGGCTCAAGTGATCCTCCCACATCAGTCTCCCAAGTAGCTGGGACTGCAGGCGCATGCCACTATACCTGGCTAATTTTTAGAGTTTGCATTTTCAAGTTATCTTCATGGTGATGTTTTGGAAAATAGATTGTGTATTGTAAGGCAAATTAGATAAAGTAAAAACAATTAGAAGCCAACTGCAAAAATCCAAGCAAGAAATAATTTGTGTGAGAAAAATGGTAGTAAGAATAAAGAGAATTCAAAAAAGTCAAACTCTGTATTTTCTGAAAGAATGAAAAAATTAAATCCTCAGTACATTACATTCCAAGACACAATTTTCACCACAATTACTTAGCCTTTCATGTGCCTAATAAATTACTTCTACCAAACTTGCTTTTTCACCTCATTTCATTGTTCATCTCTGCCCCTCCACATTTTGTTTCATATCCAAAGGCACTTATCCAAAAGCTTCATGAGCTTTCAATTTGCCCTACATTCTGTGACATATAACTTGCCAATATCCTCATATACCATTTTCCCTTTTCTTTCCAATGTATCTAACTGGTAAAACCCTTGGATGAAGTCAACAAACTCCTTCCTATATACTCAAATTAAAGTTTCTCTATACCAATTTAGAACATCATAGAATTGGACAGTTGTACAAAAATACCTCCATGAACCTCAATTGTTCCCTTAATATTGCCTTACATTGTAAGATAATTCTTATGAGTTCTTTATTACCGTACTTTCTCATCTTCATGGTAGTTGTTTTTAACCTTTTCTACGTTCTTGAAAACATCCCACCACTCAACTATCCAATCCTTCTTATTGGATGACTTCATTTCTTACTTCGCACAGAAAATGAAAGTCATCAGAGAGAAAGTCATATTTTCTTATTCATCAACGCATCTGCTGGTATTTGAATCTGTGGTCTCTTTCTTAACTAATATGATAAAAGAGACAACATTTCTCTTAAGACTTAACTCTTTCCTTGTGTTGAATTCCAATGCTTTATGGCATTCACAAATACTTTGAATATCTTTCCCTCTGAAAGACTGAAGAACCATTTTACACTTCTGGTTCCATTCCAGCATTACTTTATAAAACAAGTCCCTCCATTTAAAAAACACATTCATGAAATTTCATTTCCTCTTCTGCATATCTTATCTTTCTTAATCCTGTCACACTTGCCATATCTTTCTCTATTCATTCTCTCCTCCTCTCTCTCTCTCTTTGATTCTCCTTCTGCCTCTTCCTCTCCATCTCTATCTCCATCTCTCTTGTATCCTTTCTCTTTTTCTTTTCCTTTCTCTTTCTCTCCCCTACCTGCATCTTTTTATTACTTTTTATCTATCCTTTCATATTACCTTTAATCAATACAGGAGAATTATATATTTAAAAAAATATATAGAAATGCAAAGCTGAGGAACTAAGAATATAATCTCCCCACCCCCAGACATTACTATAATAATATCCTCATATTACATCTTTCATATATATATAAATATATATTTATCAAAATGAAATCTTACTCCATAAATCTTATCACAACTTTCTTTTTAGTAAATAATCACCACGTATTTAGTTCAGTAAATTTTCTATCATCTGGTGTCTAGATCATATTTGAATCATTGTTGTTATTTGAAGATGTTATTTACAGCTGATTTTTTCAAAAAATAGTATTTTTAGGCTAAGGTAGGAGGATTGCTTGAGCCCAAGAAGTCAAGGCTTCAGTAAGCCACGATCACACCACTGCATTTCAGCCTAGGCAGCAGCACGAGACTCTTTCTTAAAAAAAAAAAAAAAAAAAAAGAAAAATCGATATTTTTTAAAGATCATGTGTTATATCTTGTTGTCATGCTATTTAAATTCTATTTTATTTAGCCTAAACTTCTTTTTTCATACTGACTCATTGACCAGACATTTTTTCTATTGGCTCATTGACCAAACACTGTTTTGCAGTGTTTCACCTTATGGCATTGCTTCCTCATTGCTTCCTCATAGTGTCATTTGGCTTTTTCCTTTGAAATAGATGATGATGATGATAGATATAGATAGATAGATAGATAGATAGATAGATAGATAGATAGATAGATAGATAGATAGGAGAGAGAGAGAAAGAGAGAGAGATAATGGACAGACATCTGGGAATTTGTATCTAAAAGGACTGGTAAATGAATATTACACATTTTTCGCTAGAATAACAAATAGAGGATGTGAACTTCAAGGTGCATTGCATCAGACATGCTATAGTATTTGGTTGACCATCATGAGGGATACTAAGATTGACCACTATTTTAGAGTGATGGAAATCTCACCTTTTCATTTCACAGTTACACTTTTTCACTGCAAATAGAAAATAATCTTCATATTTTTTATACTATACAAACATCAAATCTTTTTACCCACTCGCCTAATGAACTTATAGGCATTTGCTGGAATTGGTAATTTTATTTGGATTTGTAAAATAAGGTTTAAAAAATTATTTAGTTTCTTCTACATTTATTAACTGGCATTCTTCTGTAATCCAGTACTTTTTCTCATCAGTTGAAACTACTACATTAATGAGAAATTTAGTTTATCTTGGAAAAGGCATATCAATGCATAAATACACATGCGGAAAATAAGAAATTGATTTAGTATGACAGCAAGAGTTGAAAAGCGAGTGTGAAGCAAGTTCACTGTGCACTGTTTTCCAACTTGCCTTGAGTCTAGTGAGACAGAACATCCCCACACACCACAAGTTACATAAAGTGAGTTTGTTGCATATAGACAGTAAAGGAAAGCAGAAGTCTAGAATTTATTATGAGCTGGTCCCCACAAAGCTCAGAAAAGCTACCAATAGTGATGGGATCTCAACTCCATGTGCCCCACTTGCACTGCAACTGAGAGACCTGAGACAGCCACCTTTCCCTTGCATATTATTATACCCCGGGGGTACCTTTAAATGCTGGGCTGAAGTGTTGAAGGATATCCATTTCTGGGAGTGAACAGGAACAAACCACAGGCAGTTCCAGCCAGCTTCCTCTTATCGCAAGTTGTATTCTCAGCACATTACACACTTACTCCTGAGAACTATAAGCAAGAAAGGGAGAGAGAACTGGGTCTGTTCAAGATGACCCAGAGCACTGTACAGCAGGTAGACTACCTTTTGTTTGTTTCTTTGCATTTTATTTTCATTTTGAACTCATAAATTTTTGTGGATTTAATCTATATTAATTGATATAGTTTGGTTGTGCCTCACCCATATCTCATCTTGAATTGTAAACTGCATAATCCCCACGTGTTATGGGAGGGACCCAGTAAGAGATAATTAAATCATGAAAGCATATTTTCCGATGCTGTTCTAGTGATAGTGGATAAGTCTCATGACATCTGATGGTTTAATAAAGCGGATTTCCCCTGCACACACTCTCTTGCCTGCCACTATGTAAGACAAGTCTGCTTCTCCTTTGCCTTCCACCATGATTGTGAGGCTTCCCCAGCCATGTGGAACTGTGAGTCCATTAAACCTCTTTTTCTTTATAAATTACCCAATCTCGGGTATGTCTTTATTAGCAGAGTGAGAACAGACTAATACAGTAAATTGGTACCAGTAGAGTAGGGTGCTGCTCTAAAGATATCTGAAAATGTGGAGGCAACTTTGGCACTGGATTACAGGCAGAGTTTGGAACGGTTTGGAGGTGTCAGGAGAAAATAGTAAGATGAGGGAAAATTTGGACCTTCCTAGAGAGTTGGAGAGTTCAGAAGACAGGAAGATGTGGAGAAATTTGAAACTTCCTATAGACTTTTTGAATGTTTTGACAAAAATGCTGATAGTGATATGGACAATAACATAAAGGCTGAAGTGGTCTTAGATGGAGATGAGGAACTCGTTGGGAACTAGAGTAAAGTTTACTCTTGCTACGTAAAGAGACTGGTAGCATTTTTCCCCTACCCTAGAGATCTGTGGAACTTTGACCTTGAGAGAAATGATTTGGGAAGAAATTTCTAAGCAGCAAAGTGTTCAAGAGATAACAGAGCATAAAAGTTTGGAAAATTTGCAGCCTGACAATCTGACAGATAAGAAAACCTCATTTTTTGGAAGAAATTCAAGCCAGCTACAGAAATGTGCATAAGTAACAAGGAACCAAATTTTAATCATGACAAAAATAGGGCAAATGCCTCCAGAGCATGTCAGAGACCTTTGTGGCAGCCCCTCCTGTAACAGGTCAGGAGGACTAGGAGGAAAAATGGTTTCATGGTCCAGGGCCAGAGCCCTGGTGCTTTGTGCAGTCTTGGGACTTGCTGCCCTGTGTCCTGGCCATGGCTATAAAGGACCAAGGTACAGCTCATGTCATGGCCTCAGAGGTGCAAGCCCCAGGCCTTGGCAACTTCCACATGGTGTTGAGCCTGAGGGTACATAGAAGTCAAGAATTGAGGCTTGGAAACCTCTGTCTATATTTCTGAGGATGTATGGAAACATCTGGATGTCCACAGCAGGGGCAGAGTCCTCATGGAGAACCCCTGCAAGGGCAATTTAGAAGGGAAATGTCGGGTCAGAGCCCACTGGGGCACTGCCTATGGAGCTGTGAGAGGAAGGCTATTGTCCTCCAGACTGCAGAATGGTAGATCAACCGACAGCTTGCACTATGTGCCTGGAAAAACCAAAGACACTCAATGCTAGCCGTGAAAGCAGCCAGAAGAGGAACTGTACCCTGCAAAGCCACAGAAGCAGAGCTGCCCAAGGCTGTGGGAGCCCACCTCTTCCATCAGCATGACCTGGATGTGAGACATAGAGTCAAAGGAGATCATTTTGGAACTTTAAGGTTTAATGATTGCCCTTTGGATTTTGGACTTGCATGGGGTGTGTCACCCCTTCTTTTTGGCCAATTTCTCCCATTTGGAATGGGTATATTTACTCAAGGCCTGTATCCTCATTGTATTTAGAGGGTAACTAATGTTGATTTTGCAGGCTCATAGGCGGAAGGGACACGCCTTGTCTCAGATGAGACTTTGGACTTGGACTTTTAAATTAATACTGGGATGAATTAAGACTTTGGAGGACTGTTGGGAAGGTATCATTGGTTTTGAAATGTGAGGAGATGAGGTTTGGGAATGGCCAGGGATGGAATGATATAGTTTGGGGGTGTGTGTCCTCATTCAAATCTCATCCTGAATTATAGCTCCCATAATCCCCAAATGTCATGGGAGGGACCTGATGGGAGGTAATTGAATCATGGGGGCAGGATTTCCTGTGCTGTTCTTGTGATAGTGAGTAAGTCTCATGAGATCTGATGGCTTTATAAAGGTGAGTTCCCCTGCACACATTCTCTTGCCTGCCACCATGTAAGATGTGCCTTTGCTCCTCCTTTGCCCTCCGCCATAATTGTTAGGCCTTCCCAGCCATGTGGAACCATGTGAGTCCACTATCTCTTTTTCTTATAGATTACCTAGTCTCAAGTAGGTAATTTTTTATCAGCAGTGTGAGAACAGATGAATAAATTTCATACTCTACGTTTACTATTATTTTTAATTATCAATTGTCACACCTTGAATGTGGGAAAACAGTCCTCATTATTCAAATATGTTTTTTACATAACTGCTTTAACCTAAAATGGCTTTCTGCTTTGCTAATATAAAAATATGTCCTAGGCTTGCCATGTACCTTGTCAGCCTCCAAAATAGAGTTAGCCAGCTCACAAGATATTCTGCTTTCTGTAAATAGGCAGTAGAATTAGAGAAGACTGTTTGCCAGGGATATTCTTTGCTATTAGCAGAGGCAGGGGATGCGTGCTGAAACTTCCACGCAATTTTACTAAAGCACTGAAAATATTTATGTTTAATAAAATCCTAAGTTATATTTTCCATGTTTCAAAGTCAATTGTAACAGTGCAGGGGTTTTATTTAATGTATTTTGTTTTATAATTCAATCTTTTTATTTGTTTTACTTTACAAAATAGTGTTTGAAATACACTTATTTATATAGTTACTTAATTTACTTAGAATCCATTCCACTAATAAATTTATTCAATATATTTTACTCTAACATCTCTTGAAATATATTTTTATTTGTTATTTTATTATTAGTTTGATATATGGTCAGACTTATATTTCTTTTTTATATATGGAATTTTTTAAAATTAATGAATATACATAATTAGAAGTTAAAACTCTTTAATAAAGTGTGTGTAGAAATTTTTATTTTCATTACTGACCCTTATTTTCCTTCTTTTATTTTTATTATTTATTGATTACCTTTGTGGATACGTGTATGTGTGTGTGCATGTGTGTGTTGTCAATTTAAACAAAACAGTTTATGTATTTTTTCTCAACTTACTCAAAAGTTATTGTATGGGACACACTATTCTGTGCTTTGCTTTTTAAACTTTGCAACATATCCTGGAGCTCTTTTCATTTTTGTACATTATTTTTAAAAGTTGCATAGTAGCCCATTAAATGGATATGCCACCATAAATCAACCAGTCTCTAATGCTCGATATGTCGGTTGTTTCCAATGTTTTGTTAGTATAAAAAAAGTCACAATAAATAAACTTGTATATGTGTGTGTATGTGTGTGTGTTTATATGTATATATCTTTTATACATAACATTGTGTGTATATATATACACACACATAAACAAATGGTTATTTATGTGTATATTATGTACATAATATATGTTCATATATACACTAGTATTTTTAATATATATGCAATATATACAAAAATCCACTCATATAAACACATACACAATAATAATAAATATATTATATATATCATATATACACACAAGGTTATTTATGTAAATTATATTGCATATATATATACACACAATATCATTTTACATTTCTTTTGGTTTATGTGCATATTCTAATTATATTTCTCAAATTGGGATCGTTGTGTCAAAGGGCATGTGTGTTTATAATTTTGATAGATATTCAAATACTCTTCCGTATAGTTTTACAGCATCTTCCTTCTTAAATTAACAACGACAATAGGTAGAAGTGTATTTTCACAGCTTTGTTGACAATTATTTGGATATTGGCGTATTTGGTATGTGAGAAATATATCTCAATTTAGTTTTAAATTGAATTTCTTTTACAAGAGGAATGTTGAGCATCTTTCTGTATGTTGAAAGACTCTTTATCTTTTTCTGTGAATGATCTGAATTTTTTGACTTGCTCTTATCAATTACTAGAAGGGTTTGTATTAAGGATATTAACCCTTTGTGATATAGGTAGCAAATACATTTTCTCGGTTGGATATTTTCACTTTTATTTTTACTTTTTTATGGTATTGAATTGTCATGCAATAGTTTTTTATTTTTAATGTACTAAAATCAGATGTCTTTATTTTTTAACCACAAACTCTCTGAATTAAAAATTCACTGTGGTGAATTTACATATGTGCCATACGACAAACATTAAAATAACTAACGAGAACTGGTTAGAGAATGTACAATGCCCTGCAGTCATGTCTCAGCTGTTGTCCCTGGAGTATCACACCTCCTGCCAGAAAGGTTGATATGTTCTAAGGTTCACTAACCTTTACTCACCACCACGGCAACAGTGACTGTCAATACTATGTCTTTCCTTTCCATGAAATATCAACTTCTTCAAGTGGTAAACAATGATGATTTTTAAATTATCCTTTTTGTTCTTTCTCGTATGTGTTATTTACAATTTTATGTGATCGTAACAAAATATTTAATGGAGGTTATTTACATTACCATTTATAGTCATCACAATGTAGAAATAAAGAATAATTTATATTGAACATCAGAGAATATCATTGCATAATAAATACAAACATACAAACTAATGAGTTGATTAGGTGTTAAATTATTAGGTAATTGATGTTTTAAAAGCTTTATGTTATGCAAAAGTTCTTGGTTATTGCTGTTTTACAGTCCTTATTGACAATTGGGAAAACTGGTTCAAGGTTTTGTATGGACTGATTGTATCATTATTTTTCCCATTTAATATTATATAACACAAGCTCCCTCTGTCTGAAAATTTGCTATCCAACATGTTTTCAAGCATGGATTAGATTCAGACAACAAGGTTACTTGTACTTGTATGGCTTTATTTTGAGGGTTTTTTTTTTTTTTTCCCTGACATTTAAATCTTTGGGATTTACTCTGGTGCTTCATGTAATCTTTAGTTCCATTTTTTCCTTTTCTCACATGGCTACTCAGCTGTCCCAACTCCAATTATTAATGGAGTTCATTTTTACTTATCTGCTTTGAGATTGTATCTCAGGAACTATACTTGCTTAAGTGCTTGTGTCTGCCCATCTCCTAAGTGTTATCCTTCTTTAGGGATTTGCCTATACTTTCTTACCTGCTTATGCTCTATACAATCCTTAAGCAATTTTATTCATTCTTAGAACTTTGTTTTCTATATGCTGGTGACTCTCAGATACTAACTTCCAGCCCAGTTCTCTCCCTTGAGCATTATATCTGAATATCTATTTTACTGCTTTCTGTCCCAAAGGAAGATTAACCTCAAATGTCTATAACTTAGCCAAATTTATTCTCCATGCATGTTCCACATCCAATATCTTCTATCTTAACTAGTGATACCGTCTTCTATGCAGTTGCTCAAGCATTTTCATTTTTCATATCTACATCTAGCCATTAATATGCTTCCTCATTTTTACTTCTAAAATAATTGTCAAAACTATTTGATTCTTTCCACCCTCACTGCTACCACCACTGGCCAAGAAATCACATCCTGGAATATTTTTCTTCTTTCACTAATCCTTGCACCACAGTTGTCTCTTCTTCACACTGCTTCATAGAGAGAAAGAGTTTTAAGTAAAGACTCAATCATGCTATTATTGGTTACAAACTTTTTATGGTTTCCCACTAACTATATAACAGGACCCCAAATTTTTTACATGGCTCATGGTTTATGATGTCCTCTATGATCTGTTAACTAATCACTTCTCACCCTTGTTGTTTAAACTCCAGACATAAAGATTTTCTACAAGTTCTGGAATGCATTCTGCTTTTTCCACTTCTGAACTTTCACAGATAGTTTTCTCACTTTCAGGAATAGTCACTTACCTCCTGTTCATTTCCCCAGGCTAATATTTATTCATTTTCAAGTCTTATCTTAAATGACATTTCTCAAGGAAGCATTCACCAATACATTCCTTCAGCAAATTGATATTACGAATTGTGTGTCAGGTACATTTTTACAAAATCTTACGGAAGCCACCTTATAGTGTGGGGAGAAGGGAGACAATAAACAAATACAATCAAATAAATCCATAGAATAACAGATACAGATAGACAGTACTGATAGAAACCCATTACCTGCTGGCAAGGTGGTGCTGTTGGCCAAAATATTGAGAGCATTTAGCTGCTGCCTTGAGTTTCCCAGTACTCTTTTGTGATCTGACTAACACAATCCATCACCTCCAGACTGCAGATGATCTAATAAACAAATGGTTAATGCCAGGCACAGCTGGAGTTCTGCTCTACCTCCTGCATTTATTTTGGTTAGTAAATTCTAGAGCATTTCAACCATCCAAAAGTCCCAACTCCTAAGCACTACCAATTGATCCCCCAGGTATTTTGAAGATCTCATCCTTGTGCCACTCACATTCCTGTGACTCCGGGAAACCACACTAAAAGGCCATTGAGAGGGCTATCCTACTGGCCAGCCTAGCTTCTGTTGACTAATCACTACCTCCATTTCTTAACACTCCAGTAGCTAGCCCAAAATCCAACAGGAGAGATGGTATTCCCTTGAGATAGCACTGGCAGATTAGGAGGCAAATGGTCAGTGCCTCTCACCATAGAAGGTTCTGTCCACCAGCCTGCAAATACTGTCTTATAGTCACTACCTTTTAGCTGCTTGTGCAAATTACTTGATGAAAATGGCATATACAAAGGGAGGCATTAATGATACAAGAGAAACCAAAAAAAAAAAAAAATGCTGGAGTGGTTCTGGGAGTGAGTTTCAGGAATGGGGTTTCACACACAAGTACAGGATCTAACCTTAGAGATAAGTGTGAGTGTGTCCTCCAAAGTAGCAAGAGAAGGGTGGCGGGTTTGTGCAAGATGATGGTAGGGAACAGATGTGAATATAGAAGTCCTGATATCTTTATCTATCTTCCTGTAAAATAAAAAGCATGTCATCAAGTGAGACTGAATATGGAGAAGAGATAGTAGAGACTCCTCCTTAGTTCACACTAAATAACCTTGCTACATATTCCCTCACAATCCTTTACTTCTTGTTCCCTAATCATCATCACATATGTCATTTCTTACAAAACACATGTTTAGACAATGAGTTCTCCTATCTTGTTTCCTACTTTTCTGGCACAGTGTGGCCTCATAATTAATATTACTTGAATTGAACTAAAATAAATTATAAGGTATGAAATTGAAAGGAAAATAATGGCACAAAATGGAGTTGGATGGTATAAAATAATTTCCAGTTTAGATGACTCTGTGGCTCCTAATTTTTTTTTTTAAAAAAAAAGGATTCAGTAAGAGAAGAATGTTTATGAGGCATGATAACTTTGTTTATGTATATGTTGATTTTCATGAGGTTGGAATTCATCCAAGTGGAGAACTTACACAGGTAGTAGGAGATACAAGTGTCAGTGTTATTATTTGTCCAAAAGCAGCTCAAAAGCCAACTTCTCCATAAATTTTCTCCACTCATCTAAACCTTAGTAATCTGCCCCACTTTAATAAATTACATTTTGCTCTTATACTTCCTTTTCCTGTGTATTGTTAAGTACTTTTTGCTTATGTATGTTTTTATTTTTTCTTTTTTTTTTTTTCCTGATAAGATAGATTTTAAGTTTCTGTAAAGTAATTTTGGAGTCTTTTGTTTTCTAAACCCAAAGTGTTGATCTCACTGAGTTGGAGACCTACTTGTCACTTGCCTACTTAGCTACGTTGATATTGCTAGAGGACAAGTATATTAAGGTCCAAACATAGAAAATTCCTTTGTAAAGCTAGCTCAGATTACATAAGGTACTGGAAAACAAAGTAAGTAAAAACAACAACAACAAAGTTAAATGGCAAGCAGGCATTGGTAGCTAAGTCGTTTTGCTACCATTTACATTATTAGATAACTTCACATTTCTTTCTCTTATGTACTATTACTCCTGATTCTTATTTCTTTCAGCCACATTATTTAATGACACATTTCATTTTCCATTGGAAGAACTCCCATAACCTTACATTTTATAATATAAATATAGTACAGTTTGGTACATAGGGCTGACACTTCAGGTACTGTTGCTTCTTTACCATTATAAGCATCAGAACCAGGGTAAAAACTAACGCTACTAACATGCTAAGATATTGAATCCTATTGAAGACCTCTTTCAATGGAAACAACCAAATGCACATGTGTGAGAATGAAAAGCTCACACCACAAGTTCCAAAGGATCTTTGAATTAGCTGGTGGTAATTAAGCAAGGCAATAAATAACTTTCAATAAAGCTAAGTTGTTAGAATGAGGTAAGAACTCCGGTTTTCTTGATTAATCAAATGCTTAGAAACATCGTGAGTTGGGGAAAAGCCAGATGCTAGTGGAGAAAACAGTTCTATTGCTGTGCTTCTTTATTTAAAAATGTTACGCTGAAATTAAAGTCATAGGACTAGCATAGCCCATTATCTTACAGCAACAAAGAAATTTTGTAGACTATGGTGAATCCTCATCCTTTATACACATATGAACTCAAAGCTCCTAGAAATTATAAGAAGAATCCAGATTGTTAGGATTCATCTGTTGTGGCTGTTGGCTTTCAAGTCTATCCCTAAAGAGACCCTCTGCTCAATTATTTTTGCAATGTTCTTCTAGCCTACTGTGGCTCCTATGTTCCTCCTTGCATCTAAAATCCATTGGTTATCATTGTTCTAGAACTGACTCAACTGGTTCATTGTCTCTTTGTGGACACAGTAATTGTATCTACTTCACTGTGTACTATATTGTATTAACTTACGGATACGGGAAGTGACAGAGAAGCTGGGCATGACTACAAAGGGAGAAAACAGTATTCATAAATATGAGAGGGAACAATGCAATGCAAATTGATGATCAGAAAAATAGTGTTGTGAATAATGCA
Organism: Macaca mulatta; assembly: GCF_049350105.2. Lineage (NCBI taxonomy): Eukaryota > Metazoa > Chordata > Mammalia > Primates > Cercopithecidae > Macaca > Macaca mulatta. The sequence goes on from NC_133406.1 coordinate 160,633,771, forward strand.
CCCACCAAGTGGAAAACAAATATGCAGTACTCTGCCATTGCTACACTCCCTATGCCTCATCTTGCCTGCTGTTTGGCTACCTTTGAAAATTTTGAGGGACAAAAATAAGAACAAAAGATTTAGAACACTCCAACAAGCAAATTCTTGCCTGGCTTGTCAAATTGTACATACTTACTTTACAATTTATCACAGCTGGTATTCCTGACCTGACTCCAGGCTAAGAGATTCAAGAGCAGCATGCTCCTATACCTTAGCATACTCACCTATAGAGATATTTTGATAGCTTCTTTGGAAAAATGTATCGTGCTCAAAGACAAAATAACTAGAAGGTTTTAACCTTGTAAGTGCTTAAATGTAATTTATTTTCTTTACTTTCTTTTTATTTTGATCATTTGTTTTGTACCACATGGGGTTTTATGCTTTGCTCAGCTAGATTATAAACTCCTGTAGGGTATAGATTTAATTTACAGTGTCTGGCAGAGTATCAGCTACTCAATGTTACTATATGTAACTATGGAATGTTAAAGATTTAAGAAGTATGACTCATTCATTTATGGAAAAATTCAACCATCATGTATTAGCTGCTATATAATACACATGATGCTATATCCTAGAGAGGTAAGTGTGTTGAAAAAATCTACAGCCCATGGGAAATTTTTGTTTGTTCATTTCTCTACAGATTTTAGTATGTGCAAGGAACTGGATATTATGTGGAAGAATATGACAGTCATTATTTATATACTTGTCAAGTTTGTATTCTAGTTGTGATGAAGGCACTAAAAGAATTATAGATTTTACATTTTAATTACAAATTTCTACCACAAATGAATATATAGAACAGTATGAGCATGTATCAGGGAAAAAATACCAAGTATAGAGAGTTATATCCTAATTTTTTTTTTTAGAAAGTGACATATGAGTTGAGCTTTAAAGATTGAAAAGATGAATAGGTTACATGAAAAAGAAGATTCCCAACAGAGGTGATAGCAAATGCAAAGATCCTAAAGAAAGAGGATGAAAAACATAAGGATCTAGAAGAAAAACATCTCATGAGGCTGAGAGCTTTGAGATAGGTGGTGGTAAATAATAACGTCGTCACCATTGACAAATGCTGATAAAGAGTTTTTAAAAACCTATTATTTAAATCAAATAAACAATAATTTTATTTTAATCATATTCCTAACATAATTATGAGCCAGTGCTTTCATATATTCTTACATATTAACTATTAGCATTCTGCCATTGTTATGAAAATATTTAGATTTAAATCACAACAAAATAGACCACACAAAATGGGTGAGAACTCCAGATCTGCTCTATAAATTCTCCTATGTTGGACTAGGTCAGGCTTACACAAACCTATGTGTGTTTCACTTACCCAGTGCCTCTTTTTGCTTTGTGTCTTCCTCAGGCCCACTGCAGTATTTATTACACTGACTCATGCCTGGCTTCCTTTAACTTCCATGTCAATGTCTACTTAAAACTCTCATCATCCCCCTCTAATTATTGATTCTCTGGCCTCTCTTTCTCCTCCATTCAGCTAAGTATAGGTGTCTCTGGATTTCCGCCTTGGCTTTTTTAACTTTCCTTTTGATAGTACCTTCTTTAACAATGTTATAAAAACTGGTAACATGGTGGCAGTTGATAACATTTATAATAAAAGTAAACTTGTATTCAAACTATTAACAGTAATTATGGTAAGCATTTTTTTCTTTATTTTTGTTTTTAAATTTTTCATAAAACGTATCATTGCAATTAATCCTTAAGGATTAAAACAACTCAGTTTTCTCTCTGCTGCCTTTTTCTTCCTTAAAATGCACTCTAGTACACAGATGACTACAGGGAAATATTATTTATACTTCTATTCTATAGATGAAAATTATAACCCTTAGGAAAGTTGAGCAACTTGCCCAAGATTACACACTAAGTAGCAGCAGATCCAGGGCTGAAACTAGACAGGCTGACTTGAGATCATAAGCCTTGATCACAACACTGCCTCATTAAAGTCTATCACAGTAAGTAGAATCAACCCCACAACAGATGGTATGTGATAATTGTATAAATGTAGGAATTATTAAGGCATTTTGAGTCCCTACTTTTATCAGTTATTAGCTTTATGACTCTGGATGAATTTCTGAACTTCTATGAGCTTTATTTTTCATTAATAAAAATAAGATTTGAGATGTCACAACTACAGTCTTGTTATGAAGATAATATGAATGCAAGCATTTAGTATTCTGTCTAGCACATAGTCAGCATTTAAAACTATTATTCTTTGGGAGTCTCTAAGGTAAATACAACTCTTTAGTTGTATTTGAATTTGCTGTTGAATATCTGTTCTTGTATTGAATTAATAAATATGTTTGCTGGAGTTGTTCTTTTAATATGCAGATTATTTTAATAGCTATTTCTTGTCATAAAGACACATAATATTAACTCCCTTATAATATCCTACCATAGATATAGTGCCCACATATGACCACTATACCTACTGTCCTACTATATCAGTACTTTGAGTCCATTTTAGACCATATTTCTCCAGTTGATTGAGCCATAGGTACAGATGTTTGAGTTTAATCATTGGGGTACATTTTAAAATGAATCCTCTTTTATTATTTTACTGTATTTAATTGTATTAACTTTGTTCTACTATAAACATCTATCTACTTATGTCTTATCCTTATCTCATCTAAATCAAAATAACTTCAAATTTTAAAAAAATCTTTTATTTTGAATAATTTAGTAAAAGTGCTCTTTTTTTCTTTTTTCTATGCTAGATTGCCCATCTATCTATCTATCTATATATATATTGATTCTCTGACTAGAGACTAATCGGATAATCAAAGATGATAAAAAAAATTGATGATTAGAGATGATTAGATAATCAAAATATATATATTGATGTGTGGTATTCAATATATCAATATATATATTGTATATATATATATATTTTTTTTTTTCTTTAAGTTGGAATTTTGCTCTTGTTGCCCAAGCTGGAAAGCAATGGCAAGATCTCAGCTCACTGCAACCTTCACCTCCCGGGTTCAAGAGATTCTCCTGTCTCAGCCTCCTGAGTAGCTGGGATTACAGGCGCACGCAAATTTTTTTGTTTTGTTTTGTTTTGTTTTGTTTTTGAGAGGGAGTCTTGCTCTGCCGCCCAGGCTGGAGGGCAGAGCAGGCTCCGCCTCCCGGGTTCACGCCATTCTCCTGCCTCAGCCTCCCGAGTAGCTGGGACTCCAGGCGCCTGCCACCGCGCCCAGCCAATTTTTTGTATTTTTAGCAGAAACAGGGTTTCACCACGTTGGCCAGGCTGGTTTTGAACTCCTGATCTCAGGTGATCCACCGCCCTGGGTCTCCCAAAGTGCTGGGATTACAGGCATGAGCCACCTCGCCCAGCCTATATTGTTTTATTAACACTTAACTCCCCTAATATTCAAAACAATACTTCAGTCTGCATATATTTATCGTGATTTATTTGAGAAAATTAATATTTTAGCGGCTGCAGCAAAGTTACATTTATGAAGCTAACATTATGAAGCTAACATAAATGTATGTTATGAAGTTAGCTTCATAAATGTATACAGATTGTCGCTTACCTGAAATGGTTAGGACTAGAAGTGTTTCTGATTTTTGATTTTTTTGAATATTGGAATAGTTGCATATACATAATAAAATATCTCAGGGATAAAGACCCAATTTAAACACAAAATTTATTCATGTTTTATATAAATCTTACATAACATGAAGGTAATTTTGTATAATATTTTATTTATTTTATCTTATTTTATTTATTTTGAGATGGAATCTTGCTCTGTCTCCCAGGCTGAAGTGCAGTGCCGTGATCTTGGCTCATTGCAACCTCCGTCTCCCAGTTCAAGTGATTCTCCTGCCTCAGCCTCCCATGTAGCTGGGGTTACAGGCACTTGCCACCATGTCTGGCTAATTTTTTTTTATTTTTAATAGATACAGGGTTTCACCATGTTGGCCAGGGTAATCTCGAATGCCTGACCTCAAGTGATCCACCCACCTCAGCCTCCCAAAGTGCTGGGATTACAGGCATGAGCCATCATGCCCAGGCCTTATATAATACTGTAAATAATTGTGTGCTTGAAACAAAGTTTGTGTACATTGAGCCATCAGAAAGCAAAGGTGTCACTTTCTCAGCCATCCATGTGAATGACATGTGGATGTTTGACATCACTGTAATTCCTAACTCTAAATTTACATGCTACTGACAAGCAATCATTTTCTTATACTTATTCAGACATAAGTACTTAACAGTTAAAAAAAAGACATATCATTAATAGAGTAAAAAAGTAAAGTGTTCAGAGTAACTAAGCAGCACAGTGGCATCACCAGAATACCTGTATCAGCTGTTAAACAACCACAACAACAAACAACACAGGTTTTCAGTATCTACCTACAATGCTGTGATTTGATTAAAAGGCTACTGTACACTGTGTTTGATTTTGTTAGGTGAGAAGGAACATCAAAAGTAGTTGAAGGACCCTGAAGTTGGTCCTCTAGGGATGAGGAGACATTCTGCTGGATGGCTTTTTCTTAATGTTTCCTCCAGAGTCATCTGCCTTGTTAATAATTATTTTTGCCTTTGATTTAATAAACGAACATGATTTCTTTTTCTATTATGAAGGACAGGTTGATCTAGTCCTTCAATGAACCCATCACACATTTGCACTGTCATACACAAGCACTTTCTCTGCAATTTAACATCATCATCTTCATCATTACTATAATCACGATTACCTTGACGGATTTCACCGTCAGTCAATAAACAAACAACTGGAGACTCATTATCAACATTGAAAACTTCATGTCCACTTCTTCCAGTTTACTGATGGATTCTGAGGGTGTATTATTTGCATGTGTAAGAAGATCAAACATCATTTTTTTCTCACTTGATATACAGAATCCTTCAAATTACTACTTTTTTTATTATCATCACTGAACATAGTCACAGGCCAGAGGTTGTGCCAGGCATCCATAACTATGCGTTTAGTCATTGTGTTCCAAGCACTGGCAATAGCATATGTGGCATCCTTCATGCTAAATGTCTTTTAAAAGTCTTCTACACACACACCTCTGTTCATTGCTGCCAGCATGCTGCTCAAGATGGCATTTAATCTTTATTGATTTAAGGATACCCTGGTCACATGTTTGAGTTAATGAAGTCACATTTGGGGAAAAGTAAATGAAATACACCTATTTTTTTATAAGAATTTCAGCTGCATGATGAGCAGAATTAAATGTCAAGGAATAAAACGAATTAAAAAAAAAAAAAAACTTACAGTAATCATCCAGTCCATCTTCCCTGCAGTGTGCATGAGCTGTTGGTACAAAACGTTTAAGAAACCAGAAAAAAATGTCCCCAGTGATCTATGCCTTTTGTTAGCACGATAATTGACTGGTAAGAAATTCACTCCTTAAAAAGAGTGAGGATGCAAGTTTTTGCCCATCACAACTAGTTTACACTTATGTGTGCCTGCTGCATTAGCATAGCCCAGCATGGTTATTCTATCCTTGGCATCCTTAATTTTGAGGGGCTGTCTCTTCATCTACAGTCATCAGCATTATAGATTTTTTCTGGTGTCACATTTCATCAGTGATGACCTTAGCAAACTTGTCAGTTTTTTCCACTGCTTTATGATCAGCAAATGGTTTATCACCACAAATCATTTAAAATGTAATGCCATCTATATTCTTAAATTCCTTCAACCAGCAGAAATATTGAATATTTGAAGTTCCGTTTAATTTTAAGTTCATTGTGACAGATTTTTGCTTGTTTCATGAGCTTGTGTTCACTGCTATACTGACTGGTCTACTCTTTCAATACACAATCTTCATTTTTAGGTTTATGTAGCTTTAATTTTTTGTATTAGCTTCTGTTCATCACTTTCAGCATGGAACTCCAACAGTTTATCCTGTTTTATCAGATCATATATAGTTATTCATTCCAACACCATCATCTCCTATAAGATATTTCACATACCATTGTCTGGTTTCTCCAACACCTTGACTTCTTGTGCTATAAACATAAGTGCGTTCTCTTTTTCTTATTACTGTTACCCATAGGGATATCTTCAGGTCTTGGACACATTTTCAACAATATTTTTTACACCACAGGACAGTGGAGAAGAAACAAATAAAAAACCAACAACTGCAGTGAGTAACACATGTAGGTCTTGGCCTCATGTGGAAGATCATGGAGAACCTGCCACTGGCACAAGCAGCCTGGATGTGGGCCATTTTATGACCCTTTGTAGATGTGCTTGCATGGGGGAATCTAGGCATGTGCAGAAAAGATACATCACAGCTGAAAGGGACTAGGAGAGAGTGTTTTCCCATGGGTATACTGAATAAAATGTATGTTGTGCACCTGCATTTTGGCTGCAACCTGTCATGTGAGATCAGCTATGGAATTTTCTACTTGTGGCATCATGTCAGTGCTCAAAACATTTCAGACTTTGGAACATTTCAGATTTTTAGATTAGAGATCTCAACTGGTATTTGATTAAGCAACTATTTTTCTTCAACAATAATAATCATACTCTTAATTTTTATAAGGCTTTACGTTTTCAAGTGTTTTTCCGTGTATCATGATATTAAACTATCACAAACATTGAAGAGTTTCTCTTCAAGACATCGGGAAATTTAACTTCTTTGGGCCTTGGTATCTTAACCACATATTAAGTTAGTGTCAGCATCCAAAGCAGGAAAGCTCTTAAGGCATTTTCTTGCACTCATTTCTTTACTCCTGCACAACAGGAAGGATTGTAAACTGATAGTAATCAAGGATAGAAATTTAAAGAGACACACAAAATTAATGCTGTCTCTTATTTCTCTCTCTTCTGAAATGCAAGGGTCATTGCCTATTCCTACAAGGAATGATCTTCTGTCACTCTCCCTTCTTCCCCACAACCCCCATACACATAGCATGACTATTAAGTTTATTCATAACCAAGTCTTTTGAAGGAACAATGCAGTTTTGCTCTCTCTGTCCCATTCTTGCTGAAGTTACCAGTGTAGTTCAACATCACAGGTGAGAGGAGACTCAAGAAAAAATAATTTCTGGTTTCAGAGTTTTTGATATTTTAAGAGGAATATTCTGTACATACTGAGGAGTTGGGGCCTCTACCCCTTACAAAATCATAAGTGCAAATAATGTGGGAGTTTGACCAGTGACTCTTAGTTTAATACATTATCAGGTCACATATAGTGATTATTTGCCAAAACTTACGAACATTTAGAGTATGTCATTTTTATGACAGTGAATGAGTTTGCCACAAACTTTGGAAAATGATCATGCATACTAAGAACTTTTCAGTTTTGGAAATATTGGGGGATTGTAGGGATCCTGTAGTATATTCACCTTGGGTTAATGAGAAAAGAAGTTGAAGTAGAAAAGGAGGCCTTCTTTGATCTGAAACCTAAACTGATGGTCTAATCCAGTCCCCTAGAAACACCAATTCACATTCAACAGTACATTGTTATTTTCATTTCTTTTGCTTTAAACCTTTCACATGGAGATGGATGACAAGAGTTTAGGAGAAATTTCTGCTTTTCTAGTTTCATGGAACAAATGGCTACTAAGTCAGTTTTCTCCAAAATTGCTTTTTTTTTTCCATTTAGTTAGAGTTAGGAAGAAAATCTGTTTCCTGACTTCTAGTATAAACTTTATTGTACTCTAATTTAGCTACCGTTGTAGATTACACCCTTTTTCTCATTACCTACATTTAGTGAACTGTTTCCATCCCATGCTTAGGTAAATAGATTTTTGGTAGTAACTTGTGATTAACCTCACCTCCTCAATGATTTTCTTTTAAACTTTGTTCGGCAAAACTCGACCCTTTTGACTACCTCATCCTTGATTTACTTTACATTTGGCTTCCTTGCTATTGTATATCCTGAGCTCTTTTATTAAAACATTGTTTAGCAACTTATGGCTAGAATGTATTATGTAAATTCATAATCTCTCACAGCATCCCACACTTATTTTCTTTCTTCTTCGTCCTCCCCACTCCCTCCTCCTCCCACTTCTCTTCTTCCTCCTCCTCTTCATCCTCTTTCCTCCTCTTCTTTTTTGAAACATGGTTTATTTGTAAATTCCTCTTCCATAAAGCCTAGCCTTCTTTATCTTTGAAGTATAAAGCATAAGCCATAGCTCTCTTATACACCTGGCCCAGTGGCTCACATCTGCAATCGTCATAGTTTGGGAGACAAAGGTGAAAGTATTGCTTGAGGCCAGGAGTTCCAGACCAGCCTGTGTAACATAGTGACACCCTGTCCATAAATTTTTTTTTTTTTTTCAATTAGCCAAGCATGGTGGCACATTCCTACAGTCCTAGCTACTCTGAAGGCTGAGGCTGGAAGATTGCTTGCGCTCAGGAGTTTAAGGCTACAGTGAGCTACAATCACACCCCTGAACTCCAGCCTGGGTGATAGAGCAAGATCCTGTCTTAAAAGAAAAGGAAAAGCAAAAACAATTCTGGGAACATATAATAAACACTCAATGAATACTTTCTAAATCAGAGGATTTACATTTGTTGAGCACCTTCTCTGTGCAAAACTCTCTCATAAGTGCTTTACATATGGCATTTTTTAATTATCAGAAGAATTTAAACCTCATCGTGCACTATCTAAATTGTACATTGTTTGTAGTAAATCTAGTTTTGTTTCTATATAAATACAGACATATTTTAAAACTAGTCTTTTCTTGACAGAAGGAAAAAATTGAAGATGAGAAGTTTGTTCGTCTTTTTATCCTTAGCTTTAAGAATACAACAGATGCTTAAAATAATGTATGGATATATATTTTTTCAACTCAATGTTCTTTGATGGATCAACTTCTATATAACAATTACTTAAAAATTTCCAACTTTAGTTTTAAACTAGATCCCAGGAGTTTTATTACTTAAAATTAACAAAAGAGTTTATCCACAATTTTTGGAAGATTTTTGATAGCAAAAGACATGGGACAACTTTTATAATTTGAGTATTTTATCCTAGGCAAAGTGTGACCTCAGCAGAGTGAACTCTAAAGAAAAAAGGACACATGGGAAAGGGTAGACATTTAGTTTAATTCTCACGTTAATTTCTCAATGATTACTTTTTTGTTGAAGAACAGGAAGAATTTTAACTGCTTATAGCCACCTACCTCCATGGCTTAGGCACTTTGCACACATTAGAAATATATATAATAACTGATCCCCATTGAGTACCTTACTTTGTGTCAGACTGAAAGATATTAAAAATCTTGGTCTTCAAGTTTATCAGTTGCAGAGCCAGGAAGATATCCAGACACTGTGGCCTCAGAACCAGAAAGTCTAATTACTCTATGGTATTTTCTCTCCTACAAAAATATAATGTTCACGACATTACAAACCACAATTTACTACTGTATCTTACATAATTATAAAAGTTCTTGTTACAGGTCAGAAGTTCGAGACCAGCCTGACCAACATGGTGAAATTCTGTCTCCACTGAAAATACAAAGATTAACCAGGTGTGGTGGCATGGACCTATAATCCCAGCTACTCAGGAGGCTGAGGCAGGAGAATCACTTGAACCCGGGAGATCGAGGTTTCAGTGAGCAAAGATTGGTCGATTGCACTCCAGCCCAGATCACAGAGCAAGACACCATCTCAAAAAAAAAAAAAAAAAAAAAAAAAAGTTATTGTCACATATTAAATGTTCAATAAATATTATGTATTTTATCTACTTGATATAAATGAGGTTTTATGTATGACATCCTTTTTGGCATCTTATGAATGACAATTATCACCCAAAGGACTCTGGTTCTTCCCTGTATGTAGTTTAAAATCTAATAAGTGAAACAACATTTAAAAATCACACACAAAAAATCTAATTTCTAACTGTAATTAATGATAGTAAGGAATATTAGAAGAAGTTATACAGGAGTATAACATAAATATCTGCTTGTGCCTTGGGATTCAGCTAAAGTTTCTTTGAAAGAGTATTGTCTGTGCTAAAAACTAAAGCATGAGTAGATGACAAATGTGTTTAAAAGGATTTTCAGAGCCTTCAGGGCAGAGGAGATGTGGAAATGAATTCCCAGTATTAGGAACAAAAAGAAAAGTCAGTGTTATTGCAAGGAAAATCTGAGAAAACTGTGGAGGAGATAGATCTTAAGAGGTAAACGAAGGCTTGGGCATAGAAGATTCCATGGATCATTTGAATGTTCTCATATTCTAAAAGCAGTGTTGAAAACATTCAATGTTGAAAACACTGAAAACATTTAAGTTGGCCAGGCACAGTGGTGCATTCCTGTAATCCCAGCACTTTGGGAGGCTGAGGCAGGTGAATTGCTTGAGCCAAATAGTTCCAGACCGGCATGGGCAACATGGCAGAAACCCCGTCTCTACAAAATATACAAAAGTTAGGGCCGGGCGCGGTGGCCCAAGCCTGTAAATCCCAGCACTTTGGGAGGCCGAGACGGGCGGATCACGAGGTCAGGAGATCGAGACCATCCTGGCTAACACAGTGAAACCCCGTCTCTACTAAAAATACAAAACAAAACAAAACAAAAACTAGCTGGGCGCAGTGGCGGGCGCCTGTAGTCCCAGCTACTCGGGAGGCTGAGGCAGGAGAATGGCGTGAACCCGGGAGGCGGAGCTTGCAGTGAGCTGAGATCCGGCCACTGCACTCCAGCCTGGGCGACAGAGCGAGACTCCGTCTCAAAAAAAAAAAAAAGTTAGCGGGGCATGGTGGCACATGCCTGTAGTCCCAGCTACTCAGGAGGATGAGGTGGGAGGATTGCTTGAACCTGGGAAGTTGAGACTGCAGTAAGCTGTGGTGATGCCAGTGCTCTCCAGCTTGGGTGACAGAGCAAGACAAAAAAGAAGGAAAGGGAAAGGGAAAGGGAAGAGAGAGAGAGAGAGAGAGAGAGAGAGAGAGAGAGAGAGAGAGACAAGAAAGAAAGAAAGAAAGAAAGAAAGAAAGAAAGAAAGAAAGAAAGAAAGAAAGAAAGAAAGAAAGAAAGAAAGAAAGAAAGAAAGAAGGAAGGGGAGGGAGGGAGGGAAAGAAAGAAAGAAAGAAAGAGAAAGAGAGAGAGAGAGAAAGGAAGGAAGGGAAAGAAAAAGAGAAAGAAAGAAAGAAAGGGAGGGAGGGAGGGAGGGAGGGAGGGAGGGAGGGAGGGAGGGAGGCAGAGGAAGGAAGGAAGGGAAAGAAGGAAAGGAAGAAAGAAAGAAGAAAGAAGACATTTGTATTATTCAGGATTCTCTAGAGGAACAGAACTAATAGGATAGGTATACATATAAGGGGGAATTTATTAAGGAATATTAACTCATACGATCGCAAGGTCCCACACTAGGCCTTCTACGAGCAGAGGAGCAAGGAAGTCAGTCTGAGTCCCAGAGCTGAAGAACTTAGGAGTCTGATGCTCCAGGGCAAGAAGCATCCACCACTGGAGAAAGATGTAGGCTGGGAGGCCAAGCCAGTCTAGCCTTTTCATGTTTTTCTGCCTGCTTTATATCCTGGCCATGCTGGCAGCTGATTAGATTGTGTCCACACAGATTAAGGGTGGCTCTGCCTTTCCCAGCCCACTGACTCAAATGTCAATCCCTTTTGGCAACACCCACACAGACACACCCAGGATCAATACTTTGCATCCTTCAATTCAACCAAGTTGACACTCAATATTAACCATCACAAGTCCACCCCTTATTAAATTGAACCCATACACATCTCCTAAGATCATACATAATCTTCAAATACAGACAATAAGGTCATAATTATGCCTAACATAATACAACTATCCTTCGTACAACTTGAAATGCACCAATTCCCAACCCAAAAGCTATTACATAAAGTTAACAATACTTAAATGCTGATATGAAGTCAATAAATCTTACATCACCTGATAAAGGAGAAAGGAAATAAAATGAAAATACTTTCTTAGTACTAGTGTATACATGCACAAACATGTTTTTAACAAAAGAAGGTGGAAATACTCATGACAGTTACAGTCCTTGTTTCTGCAACTGGTTACATGGTCATAGCTGGTATTGATGACTACCTTCTTTACTACCCATTCTGTATTCCCTTTGTCTTCAGTAAGCACCTCAGCAGGTCATGTTGTTTTCTTTTTTTTCCTTTTTCTTTTTTCTGATGGAGGTGACCCAAACCTTCATTCCTGAAAGGTCTGGGCCATTTGTATTCCTGTCTAATTTGGGTTGTTGTAGTTTACCATTGACCTTAATCACAGGGCATGGTAATACTAAAAGATGTCCTAATGGAGCTCGTGTATTCCATGCATAGTGCATACTCTTCCTTACATCCATTGTGTAGTAGTAGACTGATTTCATCTTTATAGTCTGGGTCAATCACTCCAGTCAACACTGTAACTCCCTTCTTAGCCTGTTGACTTAAACCTAGGAGGACCCCAAAGTGTCCAGGTGGCAATCTTAACATCTAGTTTAATGGAATCATTGCTGTGTCTCCTGGTGGTAGCATTCCTCCCTTGGGAACTAAGACTGTTAGGCCAGCAGAATGTAATGTCATGAGAACAGGAAGCAAAAATGTTGCTAGTGGATCACTAGTGGTGATGGTGAGTAGTGCCACTTCCACTTCCACCACTTGATTTCTGGACCTGGGAATCCTGGCTATGGGAAAAATAGTACCATATATTGGATGCTGATTCAGAACATATATGGCTTTCTGGAGAACTTTGCCCCAGCCCTACAAATATTGTCACCTAGTTGGCATTGTAATTGTGACTTCCAAAGGCCATTCCACTGTTCTATCAATCCAGCTGCTTCAGGATGATGGGGAACATGGTAAGACCAGTGAAGTCCATGAGCATGAGCCCACTGCCACACTTCTTTAGCCATAAAGTGAGTGCTTTTGTCAGAGGCAATGCTGTGTGGAATATGATGATGGTGGATAAGGCATTCCGTGAGTCCATGGAAGGCGGTCTTGGCAGAAGCATTGCGTGCAAGATAGGCAAACACATATCTGGAGTAAGTGTTTATTCCTTGGAGACAAACCTCTGCCCTTTCCATGACAGAAGAGGTCCAATATAATCAACCTGCCACCAGGTGGCTGGTTCATCACCTCGAGAAATGATGTCATATCAAGGGCTCAGTGTTGGTCTCTGCTGCTGGCAAACTGGGCACTCAGCAGTGGCCATAGCCAGGTCAGCCTTGGTAAGTGGAAGTCCATTTGCTGAGCCCATGTGTAATCTTCATCCCTGCCACCATGGCCACTTTGTTCATGGGACCATTGGGCAATGACAGGGGTGGATGGGGAAAGAGACTTAGTTATGTCCATAGAATGGGTCATCCTATACACTTTATTATTAAATTCCTCTTCTGCTGAGGTCACCCATTGGTTGAGCACTCACATTGGATACAAATATTTTCAGTTTTTGACTACTCAGAGATGTCTATCCACATACCTCTTCTTCACATTTCTTTGTCACCAATTTTCCAATCATGGTTCTTTCAAGTTCTGACCATCCAGCCAAACCATTGGCTACAGCCCATGAATGAGTATATAATTGCACATCTGGCCATTTCTCCTTCCATGCAAAGTGAACAAACAGTGCACTGCTCAATGTTCTATCCACTGAGAAGATTTCCCTTCACTACTGTCCTTCAGGGATGTCCTAGAAAGGGCTGTAGTGCTGCAGCTGTCCATTTTTGGGTGGTGCCTGCATATTGTGCAGAACCATCTGTGAACCAGGCCTTAGTCTTCTCTTCCTCTGTCAACTGTCAACTTCCTCTGTCAACTCTCCATGAGGCCATCGGTGCTGGTTGGGGGAGTGAAGGAAGGGTGGCAGAAGTGGAGACTATGGGCATTTGAGCCACTTCCTCGTGTAACTTACTTGTGCCTTCAGGACATGCTCGAGTCTGATCACATATATACCACTTCCATTTGTCATGAAATGCTGCTGTGCATGACCCACTTTATAGCTAGATGGGTCAGAAAGCACCCAGTTCATGATAGGCAATTCAGGTGGAATGGTGATTTGATGACCCATAGCCAAATGTTCAGCTTCCACCAAAGCCCAGTAATAGGCCAAGGGCTGTCTCAAAAGAAGAGTAGTTATCTGCAGAAGATGGCAGGGCCTTGCTCCAAAATACTAGAGGTCTCTGATGTGATTCACCTATGAGGGCATGTCAAAGGGTCCAAACAACATCCCTATCTGCCACTAACACCTCAAGCACCATTGGATCTGCTGTTTCATAGGGCCCAAGTGGCAGAGCAACTTTTACAGTGGTCTGGACCTGCTGCAGAGCCTTCTCCTGTTCTGGATCCCACTCAAAACTGGCAGCCTTTTGGGTCACTCAATAAATGGACTGGAGTAACACACCGAAATAAAGAATGTGTTGCCTCCAAAATCCAAATAGATTTTGTGCCTTTTTCTTGGTTGTAGGAGGGGCCGCATGCAGCAAGTTATCCTTCACCTTGGAAGGAATATCTCAACTGGCCCCACACCACTGGACCCCTAGAAATTTTACTGAGGTAGAAGTTTTCTGAATTTTAGTCAAATTTATTTTCCATCCTCTGGCATGCAAATGCCTCACCAGTAAGACCAATGTGTTTGCTACTTCTTGCTCATTAGATCCAATCAGCATAATGTCATCAATGTAATGGACCAATGTGATACCTTGCAGAAGTGAAAAGGGATCAAGATCTCTCCAAATAAGATTATGACACAAAGCTACAGAGTTGATATAACCCTGAGGTAGGATAGTAAAGGTATACTGCTGGCCTTGCCAACTGAAGGCAAATTGCTTCTGGTGGGCATTATGGACAGAAATGGAAAAAAAGGCATTTGTCAAATTAATGGCTGCATACCAGGTACCAGGAGATGTGTTAATTTGCTCCAGTGATGAAACTACATCTGGTACAGCAGCAGCAATTGGAGTCACCACTTGGTTAAGTTTAGGATAATCCGCCATCATTCTCCAAGATCTACCTGTCTTCTGCACAGGCTAAATAGGAGAGCTGAATCTGGATGTAATGGGAATAACCATCCCTGCATCTTTCAAGTACTTAATGGTGGCACTAATCTCCTTAATCCCTCCAGGGATGCAATATTGTTTTTGACATACTACTTTTCTAGGTAGAGGCAGCTCTAATGGCATCCTACTTTAACTGGAGTACCAAAGTGAGGTTTTGGGTCCCCTGGAATCAACATCAGTTCAGAACCAGTGTCTAGTAGTCCCCGAAATGTCTGATAATCTCCGTTTTTACAATGCACAGTTACCTTGGTAAAAGGTCGGAAGTCTCCTTGGAGAAGGAAGGGAGAAAGATTAATAGCATAAATTGTCAGTAGTGTAGTGGGGTCCTTTTTCAAGGGGACCGAGCCACCCCTTTATTCAAGGGGTTCTGGGTCTGTAAACTGGCTTAAGTCTGGAAATTGATTGAGGTGCCATGATTCTCTGTTTTTATAATTCAAATTAATCTTTCATCCATTCGACCTGGAAGTTTTCTGCTTATATAAATTAAGTAGAAAGGCAGTAGGCTTCCTGTCAATTTCACTTCTGAAAACACTGTGATTAACCTGTGCCAGAGCTCTATATGAATCAGACTATTCTGATTGCTTTGCCTCTGCTGTCCATTATGGTAGCTACGTACACCTTGCCTCTGATGGTTGAGTGCTACCACTTGGCCCCTGCCACCTCAGGATCCAATTACTTCCATTATATTTAAATTTTGTAGTTGAGTGACAGCAGTTCTCACTGTTATATCTGACATATAGAGAAGAGCAATTACAAGGCTCTTCAAAAATGCAAGTGCTGCCCTCGCAAATCTATTTTGCAAAACATTGGTCAAGGTTATATCTTTGGGACCCTCCCAGCTGGGATGAGTAGGTCTAACGTGACTAATCCACTCTACCACCCAAATCTCCCTAAGCCTTCAGGTTCCTTCTTTTACATTAAACCAGGGGAGATCAGGCATTTCCAGCTCACTCACAGTGAGTCATCTTTTAATCCATATTTCAATTAATCAAGCAAATAAACTAGTAGAACCTTTTTTAACTCCCTGAGCTGCAACATTAAATGCAGAATCGCTATTTAGCAGGTTCAAATCAACAAATTCAGCCTGACCCAACTCTATGTTCCTTTCACCATTATCCCACACACTTAATATCCATTCCCATGTCTGCTCTCCAGATTGCTGCTTATATAAATTAGAAAACTCAAGCAGTTCTTTTTAAGTGTAGGGTACCTCTTCATAAGTCACACTCAACCTCACCTCTAGGGGCCTGCTGAGACTTTAGTTATAGATCTAGAAGCAAACAGGTGTGTTGGGGGTGGCTCCTACGGAGAATCAACATTATCTGCCTGGCAACTGCCTCAGGGGAGACCAGCACTGTTGCCTCAGGCACTGCAGGATTTATCTCTTCAGAAAAAGGTGGAAAAACTGATTGCAGCATGGGTCGGGGAGGGAATGTTGTCACTACTAGGGATGGGGAAGCTGTTTTTCTGGCCAAAAAAGGTTCATCATCATTTATAAGCTCAGTGTTTGCAGCTTCATCAGGGTCCTCCCACACATCCCCGTTCCAAGTAGCAGGGTCACATTATTTTCCAATCAATGCCCTCACTTTAATGTAGACACCTGACGAGGCTGTGAATGCACTTTTTGTTGCAGTTCAGCCACTCACATGATAAGAACTTGTATCTATTTTTCCACAATTTCAGCTCTTTCTCTACAGGAGATAAGACTCTCACTCAGGGCAATATTGCCAGATTTGAGGCTCAATGTCTGCTTCTGAAGCCGGGAGTTAGAATCCTTGAGTTCACCATTTTCTTTCATTACTTTGTCCAGTGAACTTAGGACCAACCAACCAACTTCATTATGTTCTTTGCTTCTCCACATATGTCAAAGGTATCATGTATAGTTACTAAGCTCCCTGCCTCTCACAAGTGGTGAATCAAGAGTGTCAAATGCATTTATTCTGCATAACTCTCGAAATAACTCACACCAAGGACTCTCAGTGTTCTCCATACTATTAGAAGTAGAGTCTTTAGCATTTTGAGGTCTAATCATATTTAGCAGCCAACTCCTGGTACCAAAATGTGTGTTAGTCAGGGTTCTCTAGGGGGACAGAACTAATAGAATATATATGTGTGTGTATATATACACACACATGAATTTTTTAAACAGTATTAACTCACATGATCACAAGGTCCCATGATAGCCACCTGCAAGCTGAGGAGCAAGGAATTCAGTCTGTGTCCCAAAGCTGAAGAACTTGGAGTCTGATGATCCATGGCAAGAAGCATCTATCATGGGGGAAAGATGTAGGCTGGGAGGATAAGCCAGTCATGCCTTTTCCCATTTTTCTGCCTGCTTTATATACTGACCATGCTGGCAGCTGATTAGATGGTGCCCACCCAGATTGAGGGTAGGTCTGCCTTTCCCAGCTCACTGACTCAAATGTTAATCTCCTTTGGCAGCACCCTCACAGACACACCCAGGATAAATTCTTTGCATCCTTCAATCCAATCAAATTGACGTTCAGTATTAACCATCACAACCTTTAAGCAGGAAGGTGATTATCAAGAACTACTTATAATGTAAAAAGTATCATAAATACTGGCAGAAAATGAAAACTAAAGGAAATTTCCATTCGCTTAGGATGTGCATGTGCATGAGGAGGGGCACAATCTTCATCTTTCAAGGTCATTTTCTCTATAAACATCTTTGCTGAGATAGTCCAGAGAAAGGTGATCCATCCAGAAAAAGATATGCAGAAATGTGACAGAGCCACGAAGAACTGTCTCCTAACAATGTCATGATAAGATCACATTTTTTATAAAACTAAATGTGAAGCCATTGTAAAACAATTGCTTTTTTATAAAGCTTCTTGTAAATTATCCATGTCTTTAATCAGCTGATTATAACATATAATTGAGCTAATGTTTCAATTCCAGTTTCTAAACAGGTAAACTTATAAAGAGTTTTAGACTACTTAATCAGCATCACAGTTGTGTATATTACTAAGTGTTTTAAGGAATTAGCTGTCATTCTTAAATTTAGTGAAAAATATTATTGTATCGATTATTGGGACTATATATTACAAGCAGCATGTCCTAAATAAAGGACTTGATTTAATTTTAAATCCTTCTTTCCCTTAGAAATATCCAATAGTGGGAATAATATTTTAAGTATTGTAAATTTGGTAATGATAGGAAATAAGGCTAACATTTGTATTGGTTAGTTATTTTAAAAGTCTTAAAAACTATTAATTCTTTCAGATTTGTATGTCAATACACTTATAGGAAAGGATTTTTTAAATAAAGCCAGATCCAGCAAGTTGTATCTTTTAAAAAAATATCTTTGCTTTTAAACCATTTGTATATGTAGCAGTTATTTTTTAGATATAATCAGTAATCCAATAACCAGTTTTGGCCTTTAGACACTTTGAAGTCAGAACTCCTTGAGGATTTGTTTTTCATTTACAAGTGTAATTTGTTTGAAAATATTTTTTAAAATTCTCTTTCTTGAAATAATTTGTGTTAGAAAAGAAAATAAATGCTAATAAGAACACAGATGGGGGCAACAGTACTGGGGAAATCAACCCTGATTACATTCATTGACAAGAATATATTATGTGTTATTTTAGACTGTATATTCTTGCAATTTAAAGGGGAAAATGAGTTTAGAGTGATAGAAGCAATGCAGCAAAGCAAAAGCTTTATTTTAAAATCTGTAATATTCTTATACACACACACATATACTATCTATCTATCTATCTATCTGCCTATCATCTATGTATGTATGATGTATGTATGTATGTATGTATGTATGTATGTATCTATCTATCTATCTATCTATCTATCTATCTATCTATCTATGCTTTTATTCTTGAGAACTTTGAGGTGGCTAAACCAAAACTTATTTCAAAAATAGCTTTTGAAGTCAGTAAAATAAACATTAAATAACAATTTTTAAAAATCACTTTAGTTTTTATTTCAATTACATTAAAATTAGTCTTTGAAAATAAAAGTAACAAAAGCAATTGTGTGTCAACCAGTTACAATGATTTTGAATTGAAAAGAAAATGTGAAGCTTGAGAAAAATAGTTGTCATGAAGCAATGCAAATATTATGATCACTATAGAAAAGGGATTTTTGATGGGGAGATATTGACCCAAGGGCAATAGTTGGTCTAGGGATGAGGGAGTGTATTAGTCTGTTCTCATACTGCTGATAAAGATATACCTGAGGTTGAGTAATTTATAAAGGAAAGAGATTTAATGGACTCCCAGTTCCACATGGCTGAGGAGGCCTCACAATCATGGCGAATACAAAGGAAGGGCAAAGGAACATTTTCCATAGTGCACATAAGAGAGAACTTGTGCATGGGAACTCCCCTTATAAAACCATCAGATTGATCAGGCATGATGGCTCACTCCTATAATACCAGCATTTTGGGAAGCTGAGGTGGGTGGCTCACTTGAGGTCAGGAGTTCAAGACTAACCTGGCCAACATGGTTAAATGCCGTGTCTACTAAAAATACCAAAAATTATCCAGGCATAGTGGCAGGTGCCTGTAATCCCAGCTACTCAGGAGGCTGAGTCAGGAGAATCGCTTGAACCTGGGAGGCAGAGGTTGCAGTAAGCCAAGATCATGCCATTGCACTGCAGCCTAGACAACAAGAGTGAAACAAAACAAAACAAAACAAAACAAAAAACAGATCTCATGAGACTTCTTCACGATCATGAGAACAGTATAGGAAAGACCTGCCACTATGACTCAATTACCTGCCACTGGGTCCCTCCCATGACAAGTGGGAATTGTAGGAACTACAATTCAAGATGAGATTTGGGTGGGGACACAGCCAAACCATATCAAGGAGAAAAAAAAAAAAAAAAGAGAAAGAGAGAAATGACATGAAAGAAAAATAAATAAATATAGATAATACAATGGTTTTAGCCCTCCAGAGCTCAAACCTACAGATAAATGGTCATTCTTCAGTGTTTAATATTTCTTGTTAGTGTATCTAATGTCTTCTTATGGACAATTTTGAAAACAGGTTGAGAATCACTGCTGCAGAGTATGTCAAAGATTTTTAAATCAAAAAAGTAATATTTAAAACCAAAATATTTGTATAGAAACATTGTATTGACAGTTATATATATGGATTTACTTATAAATAGTTGTCATGATGCATCTCAGGTGTTTTAAATAAGCTAATTTTAAATGTAATCTCTAACAAAAAAGTTTTAGAAAACTGTCCTGTAATATACTTTATAGAGGCAATAGATAGATAGATAGATAGATAGATAGATAGATAGATAACAGATAGATCATTATTTAAATGCAATGCTTCTCTTTTTACCTGGTTTCAGTGTGTTACAATATTTACCAACAGTCCCCTAAAGTCTTAACTCATTCCAATGTTAACCCAAAAGTCCAGGTCCAAAGTCTCATCTGAGACAAGGCAAGTCTCTTCCGCCGATCAGCCTGTAATATCAAAAGCAAGTTCATTACTTTCTAGATACAATGGGGGGTAGAGGCATTGCATAATTATACCTATTCCAAATGGGAGAAATTGGCCAAAACCAACGGGCTACAAGCCCCCTGCCAGTCTGAAGTCCAGTTGGGCAATCAAATCTTAAAGCTCTGAAATGATTTCCTTTGACTCTATGTCTCACATCCAGGTCATACTAATGCAAGAGGTGGGCTCTCACAGCCTTGAGCAGCTCTGCCCATGTGGCTTTGCAGGGTACAGCCTCACTCTGGCTGCTATCATGGGCTGGCATTGTCTGTGGCTTTTCCAGGTACACTGTGCAAGCTGTAAATGGATCTACAGTTCTGGTGTCTAGAGGATGGTGGCCCTCTTCTCCCAGCTCCACTAGGCAGTGCTCCAGTGGGTACTCTGTTTGGGGGCTCTAACCCCACATGTCTCTTCCACTCTGCCCTAGTAGAGGTTTTCCATGAGGGCTCCACCCCTGCAGAAAACTTCTGACTGGACATCCGGGTGTTTCTATACATCTTCTGAAATCTAGGTGGAGGTTCCCAAACCTCAATTATTGACTTGCGTGCTGTCACAGGCTCAACACCACATAGAGGATGCCAAGTCTTTGGACTTCCACCCTCTGAAGCCATGGCCTGAGATGTACGTTAGCCCCTTTTAGCCATGGCTGGGACTTAGGGCACCAATTCCTGAAACAGCACAAAGCAGCAAGGTCCTGAGTCTGGCCCAGGGAACCACTTTTTCCTCCTAGGCCTCTGGACCTGTGATGGGAGGGGTTGCCAAAAGGTCTCTGACAAGCCCTGGAGATATTTTCACCATTATCTTGGTGATTAAAATTTGGCTTCTTATTACTTATGTACACTTATGCAGTTGGCTTGAATTTCTCCCCAGAAAATGGGTTTTTCTTTTCTATCACATCATTGGGCCACAAATTTTTCAAACTTTTATACTCTGCTTCCTCTTGAACACTTTACCACTTAGAAATTTCTCCAGATACCCTAAATTATCTCTCTCAAGTTCAAAGTTCCACAAATCTCTAGGGCAGGGCAAAATACCACCAGTCTATTTGCATTGCAAGAATGATCTTTAATCCAGTTTACAACAAGTTCCCTGTCTTCCTCTGAGACCACCAAAGCTTGGACTTCATTGTCTATGTCACTATCAGCATTTTGGTCGAAGCCATTCAGCAAGTCTCTAGGAAGTTCCAAGCTTTCCCACATCTTCCTGTCTTCTGAGTCTCCCAACTTTGGCAACCTCTGCCTGTTACCCAGTTCCAAAGTCACTTACACATTTTCTGGTGTCTTTATAGCAGCACCCCACTATCTGTGGTACCAATTTACTGTATTGATTCATTCTCACATTGCTATAAATAATCACCTGAGACTGGGTACTCCATAATAGAAAGAGATTTAATTGACTCACAGCTCTGCATGGCTGGGGAGTCCTCAGGAAACTTACAATCATGGTGGAAGGAGAAGCAAACATATCCTTATTCACATAATGGCAGGGAGGACAAGTGTCAAGCAAAGGGGAAAAAAACCCTTATAAAACCATCAGATCCTGTGAGAACTCACTCACTATCATAAGAACAGCAGCATGGGGGTAACTGCCCTCATGATTCAATTACCTCCCATCAGGTCCCTCTCATGACACATGGGGATTATGGGAACTATAATTCAAGATGAGATTAGGATGGGGACACAGCCAAACCATATCAGAGCCCTTATGTTATCCTTTCTGTAAATGCAAAATTTGAATATATTCTTTTTTGGTAAAGATTTTTGGACTCATTAACTTTTTTCAGATTTTTTAAAATAGTGGAGCCACATTGACCTTCAGTTGTTAGTTAAATGAACCTCCACAGCATCTTCGATGTTGTTACAAATATGTCAGAAGACATACACACATACACACACACACACACACACACATTCATATTCTACTCAGTGTCTCTGATCGGTACTTCCAGAATTTTCCTTTGCAATTTTTTTTTCCTGAGTTGAATAAGTTTAGAATACAGTTTGAGGCAAAAGTTAATGTTGTCGCTTGTAATATTATTTTATCTCTTTATAAAATATTCTATATTCTAGTGAATAACCCATCATCAGTCCACTGCCAGTCTATTCCCTAAAGGTTTTCTTACAAAGTTCAACATTATAGTGCAAATAAATCAGTCTTTTGATTTTGCAGCCCTACTCCCAGGAGAGGGCAGTGAGGCAAAAGATTAGAAAATGAAATTATGAAATAAATACTAATGGCATCAGGAAAATGTAATGTCATATTTGTCTCCATATCTTTTCTTAGTCTCACTAATGATATTCCTCAATCATACTATTTCCTTGAGTTATTTATACAGAAAAATGTACATCTCTTTTTTTAGGCATTCAGTAACTTCAAAAGTAATTCATCTATGTCCTGAAGGTCAAGTATGATGTAAAAACTAACAGTCTAAGTCAACGGGCTAATGCTAAGGTGTAAATGGCAATTAAAACTCATGACCTACAAAAGGAATAAGCCCCCCATTACCAAGACATCTGAAAGGTAAATATGAAATGAAAATAAAAAATCACTCTGACCACAAATAGCTACACTTTAGAAAGCATTGTGCACCTTATATTCTAGTTTCTTGTTGGAAACTACAATAAATAGTTCTATAACCTAAACACTTGAGGGCAAATAAGTTTAGTCCTTAAGCAACCATAATCTTCAGTCTTCATATATAATGTACATTGAAACAGATCATTCTCCCTATCACCCTCACCAGCTAAAGTTGCCTTTCCATCAGTGCATAGCTGAGAGATGGCCATTTGGTGCCAGAAAAGAGGAAAAATTAATGAATTGGTAAATGCTTTTTAAGAAAAGTAGAGAAAAGTTCTGTGCAAATGATGCATGCTTTTTAATGAATTTTTCTCTTAACTATAATTCAGAAACTAAGCTCTGATTACAGATCTAGTTCAAGCTAATGTTCTGTGCATAACTAGAAAAATAATTCTATCTGGAACTTGAGACTGTACATGTGGACATTCCTTTGAATAAATAGCTATCATAATATCATATAGTCTAGATCAGGTCATATTGCACCTTACAAAGAGAATCAAGAAGCTAAAATTGTTCCTTTGGGATTACTTTAGGGGTATAAACTCTTCAAAGGTATCTGCTTGCTTTGGAAATTCTTTTTTTCTCCCTACATGCATTCACATGTCTTAGAATATGCTCTTCACCAAGCTGGCTGTGTCCAGGAACTTGCTGTGCTTCCAATAATTACTCACCTTGCTGCTGATCAACTTCAGAAGAGAAAACTGCTGTGTAGAAATAGCTCTACTAGTCTGACATAGAGAATAAAATCCAGCAATCTCCCCCTTATTGTAAATTTTCAGTTAACTTCTATGAAGCTTACTATGAAAAAATAAAAGGAAGACTTTGTATACATAATACATTTTCCTCAAAAATTGTTAATAAAGAGACAAATAAACTTTTCCAGTTTGGTGCACGAGCTTCCTGGAGTGTCACTGGTCTGAGTTGGCCTAAAAACATTCAAGTTGGCACTAACACTAGATAGGACAGCTGTTCCCATTTCTTCCCCTTAAGGGGTCCCATGCTTTTCCTGGCAAAGAAAGGGAACTTGACTGGCAAAGAAAGACGTACACTTACACAATGCCAAAATAACCAGGTAATTATGTCAAAAGCAAAAATAATTCACAAAGGAAATTGGCACCATAAAATGAAATAATATGCCTTAAATGAAATTAATAGTTTGTAACACAAATCTTCAAGTTAATCAATCATGATAAATACGTAACATAGAAGAAATCTTCACATATTTCAAACTTTATCGTGCTCTTGTGCTGTCAATTATGAAGATGCTGGAAAATATGTTTGATTTTTTCATTCCATTGCATTCATTAAGCTTGATATGGAAATGAAATTAACAAATATTTTACTTATTCAATAACTATTGATTTGGTGCTTCCTATATGCCAGAGCTTTGATAAGGTCAAAGAATTTATAAAAGCAAAAGATTGACTCTTGATTTAATAGATTATTATAATTAACTATCCTAGGATGTTTTATGGACATATCATACCCCATGTATATACCTTTCTATAAGAATAATTCAAATTGCTTATTAACTAACCTGATTTATTTACATTGGCAGACAAGAAATCCAAATGAAGGTCAAATTCATTTGCAGTGTATAGACTGACACTTGTCATATTTTTTAAATTCAATATTTGTATGTCAAATAATTCATCTGAACAAGATTAACATGGTAATGAAGTAAATCCCATAGAAAACATATCCTAGGTAATGATGGCTTATTACGGTTTTATCGACAAGAGTGGAAATTAAATATCAGTACAGTTTTAAATTAAAATGTATGTAATTTAGTTTTAATAGAGTACAAATAAGTATATAGATAATGTATACTTTTTAACAGTGATATACTGTAACTCAGGATGTTTATCAAAACTTAAGGTGATATTCTCAACATATATGTTTAGAGAAGCTACTACATGTATAATATTATATTAACTTTGGAATCACAGTTTTGACTCAATAAAAACTGACTACAAAAATTACATAATTATCAATTTAGAATAGAAGTAGCAAATAAAATGTTAATGTTATTTAACAAAATATTACAAATTATGTGTGTACTAGTGTCAAAGCCTTATTTCAACAGAGTTAAAGGAAAGTCTGATTTTAAAATATTACTCTAAAAGAAAAATTTGTGTTAACAAAAATTTGAGATGCACTAAATCTTAGCCCATAAAAAATATCCCCATGTTCCTGTAGGTCAGAATATCCGGCTGGTCAATGTCATCCAGGAACTGCAATAGTTATTAGTGCATGAAGGAATTAAGATACTTACACACAGAGCTTTTTATTCAGGTAAGATACTTTCATTACACTTGTTCTTAATTTTTGTTTACTTGATCATTTCCTTTCTAATGTCATTCTTCTGATACCAACTATATCAATAAAATTTTTGTTATAAGAATATAGTTATGTATTCTAGTATCAGTCCCATTTTTGGGTCACAAATATAAATTTTCAAGATATCTTAAGTTTACAAATATTGTTTTGAGTATTCTTTTTTTTTTGAAACGGAACCTCAATCTCACTCTGTCACCAGGCTCGGCTCACTGCAACCTCCGCCTCCTGGGTTCAAGTGATTCCCCTGCCTCAGCCTCCCAAGTAGCTGGGACTACAGGCGCGCATCACCATGCCTGGCTAAGTTTTTGTGTTTTTTTTTTTTTTTTGTATTTTAGTAGAGATGGGGTTTCACCATGTTGGCTAGGATGTTCTCAATCTCCTGACCTCGTGATCCGCCCACCTCGGCCTCCCAAAGTGCTGGGATTACAGACATGAGCCACCATACCTGGACAGCTTTGAGTATTCTATGAAACATTCCAGTCTATTTATTTGTTCAACAAATAAATTTGTACAATGGTTATTATATTCCTGATACTGTCCTAGGTTGTAGTGATACAGCATAGAATAGAATAGAAAGTTTCTAATCTTATGTAACATATATTATTTTACTTAAGAAGATGCATATTTAATAAACATTCTTACGGTTGTCTTACTTTTTCTACTGGAAAATTTGTCATTTTTATTTTTATCTGTGAATACAGTTGCATTAATTTCTTGCACTAGTTCTTGCAATTGCAACTGATTTGACGTTTCATCAGTATGAAAGATTAACATTGTCTATTATAATCAACCATTGATTTGTTCTGAACTGTATTCCTACCCACAGATTCAGCTCCGTTTATGGAGGGTGCTATGTTAGGCTCCCTTATTCTCTGGTTTCTGGCAAAGTTTGACAATAAGAGGCTTTGGCAGAAGATTAGAAGTTGGAAGAAAGAAAGAAGGAAGGCTATTTTTCCTCCCCTCTCTGTTTCTGGGTCATTTCTGGAAAGATTACTTCCCACACATCTCCTGCTTCCACTGGCCTCCTCAGCGCTCTGCTGAAACCAAATTCTTCAAACAGCCTAGGAATGGCTGTGACTTTCTGTTGTTGCTAATTTCTAGATTCCCTTAACATTCCTTGTTTGGCTTTTTAATTTTCTATTGCCATGAAACAAATGTTTTAAATTAAAGTCCATCAGTATGAAAAATCTCAAGTGGTGTTGGTTTTCCTGGTTGGGCTTTGTCGTATACACCTTTGAACTTGAGAGAATTTAGAGCTACTCAATTGCTGATTCTCTCAGAAATAAATTATCCTAGCTCCTCGTAACAGTATACAACACAGACCATGGAATACACTTACAAGGTAACTTTTGGAGAGACAGCAAACTACTTTCTATGTACACAGATCTGTTTACAAGTTTTTTTAAAAAAATATAAGTCTGCATGTGTTTGGTGATTAGTCTGACTAGAACTAATAGGAAGAAGGAGTGGATTCTACTCACCCTTCACCTACACTAGACTTCATTTTTGTGACTATTTACTTGACATCATCTATTTTTTTCTCTCCTGGATTATTGATATCAGTACACAAACACTCACTCACCCACACACATCCACTTGCTTTACTACCTCTCACTTTAGAAAAGCTATCTTTACTCCATGTTAGCTTTCCATATTTTCCATTTCTAGCATCCACTTTATCTTACAATAATTCCTCCAAAGGTTTTCTTTATTCTTCAATCTCTGCTTTCTCAATCCTCATTATTTCTTCAATTCATTCCAATTGGGTGTAAAATACTAAATTTCTCTGGCTTTAATGAGACTATACATTTCTTGGTATTACAGTTATCATATATTTCAGCCTTTATTGCTTATCTTTTTCCTTTATGCAATGTTTACTTTTTTTTTTTTTTTTTTTTTTTTTTGAGATGGAATATCTCTCTTACCCAGGCTGGAGTGCAGTGGTATGATCTCAGCTCACTGCAACCTCCACTTCCCACGTTCAGGCAATCCTCCTGAGTAGCTGGGACTACAGGCGCGCGCAACCACACCCAGCTAATTTTTGTATTTTTAGTAGAGATGAGGTTTCACCATGTTAGCCAGGATGGTCTCGATCTCTTGACCTCATGATCTGCCTGCCTTGGCCTCCCAAAGTGCTGGGGTTACAGGCATGAGCCACCGTGCCTTGTCCAATGTTTACATTTTGAAGTAAACTAGATTTCACACCTTGGATCATTTTCCTTAATGTCAGCATTCTTCCAACAAGTGACCTCACCTAATCCCATGTTTTTCTTTATTATCTATTTAATGATGGTTCCCCATGTGCATCCCTTCCCTGAATTCTAGACTTATATATCCTACTTAACATTTGCATTTGGGGAGTAAATTGGATTAAAACTTAATGTGCAGAAAATACATTGACTCCTTTCCTCCGCCTCATCCCTCATTCTATCTCAGTAAATGGCATGACCATCCACCAGTTGTTTGGGTGCACACCTCACAATTTATATTGATTCAGCACTCACAAACACCACCACGCACATTCCATTAGAAGCCCATGTGCTTTACCCACAAATTATAATCAGATCCAGTGACTTCCAAACCATCATCATTTCTCTCATCATTTCTCACTACCATAGTCTCCCTAACCATTTTTCCTGTTTTTCTTTCTTATTGTACAATTGATTCTCCAAACAGGGTTTTCTTGTCACATTTTACGTATGAGGGAGCATCAGATTTCTTTCAACATGGTGGCAAACTAACATGGGCTGCCACCTCTCACCCTCAAAATCCACCCTGAAGAAATAATATAGAAGCAAGAAGAAAGAATAGATCTGGGGGTAGCACTACAAGTTGGGGCAAAGAGGAAGCTAACCAAATAACTGGAAAAAAAAAACTCAAGAAAGGGATGTCTAGAGAGTATTTTTAATACTCTCTGGATATATGAATGATATGCGTACCTAGGAAGGATCTTGGAAGCACTTAAGCTCTTACCTCTGGCTGATTCTGAGGTTCTGCGCAAGTAACTGAATAGGCAGAATTGGAAATTGCCTGCCTGAGCTTTGAAGGCACGCCCCAACATCCAGTATGAACAGAGCTTCAAAGACAGGTGGAAAACTACCGAGGGTACCAATATATGCGTAATAGGAGTCTCAGAAGGGAAGGAGAGAGAGAAAGGGTTAAAGGGATGTTGAGAAATCATGGTCTAAAGTTTCTCAAATTTGATGAAAAATATTAATCTACATGTCTGAGGAGACCAATGAACTCTATGCAATACCAATTCAAAGGGATCCACACCTAAATACTTCATAGTTAAGCTATTTAAAGACAAAGGGACAATCCAGAAAGTGTCAGTAGAGAAGTGACTCACCACATACAAGAAATCCTCAATAAAATTTACAGCTGCTTTCTCATGGAGAAAAACCATGGAAGTCAGAAGGCAATAGAAAAATGTATTCAAAGTGCTGAATGGAAAAAGCTATTAATCAAGAAATCTGGTATGGTTGTATTAATTAGTTTGACTCTGCAAATATTATGCTATTGTTTGTAGAATCAAATAAAATCATGTTCATTAACTTTTGTGTAAATCAATCTCCAGGCACTAGAGATATAGCAGAATATGAAAAGGAACAGTTTCTGTTCTTACAGATCTTGCATTCTAGCTGGAAAACAGACATTAAACAATTAATAGCCCAATTATTTAATTAAGATTTAAAATATATATAATGCGTATATATATGTGTGTGTGTGTGTGTGTGTGTGTGTATGAAAATACATCATTATTAGGTATAACAGGAGGCACTGAACTGCTTTGGTGTTTCCAATACGTCTTCTTAAGAAAATGACATTTGTGATGTTTGAAATGAATTTTTAAAGGCGAGTACAAAATGTTATCTCTCTCTCCACATTCAACATTGATTTACTTATCAGTAGGCTTCAAGTGGCCAAGCTATGTGTCTATATTATTTACTGATATGGCTACAGTGCTTGTATTCAATGCTTATGCCTCATGCTTGTTACTTACCCAATCAATATTTGTTAAATAAATGAGTGAACCTTTAATTCAGCTGACTATAATGCATGGAAGAGTTTTTATTTATCAGTACATACAAACAGAACTGTCTCTGGGGGAACAACAAGGAATGGTTCTGAGGCTTACATTGTATAGCTGATAAGGCATATTTAGAGTCATGATGAATATATCAATATTTTTGAAATGGCCAGTGAAGAAAATAACCTTAATACTTTCTTTTTATTAATACAGATTAAAGGCCAAAAATTATTATTTCATTAAAGATGTTATTTTTGCATGTCTTTGTATTATGGACAAGGAGTGTTATTTCTAGTTATTTATCAATATCTATTATGTCTGATAGGTAGGAAAATATATTTCTGGCATTTTAAGGAGTTTTTAAACAAAATGTTTTCTGTTACTGTTTCTTAAAAAAATTTTGATTGTATTGTTTGTATAGCTTTATATTTAGGCAAGTTTATCACTGGTAATTACAACTAGAAATGGCCAAGCTGTTGTGTTTATAGCAACATGTCCATTGTTGCTAATACGATATAACTGACTTTTAATGAGTCTGGCAAATTTTATAAACAAGTATGCCAGGCACATCCTTTCATTACTGCCTAAGACTCATTAATACAATTATTTCCTCAAACATCTTGACTGACAAGTTAAATATTACTGCCACGCTCATGTGGCACTCATGTGGCCTGTAAGAACACACCAGAAAAGGGAGAAGCTGTTTCTTTGGCTCTAATTTACCAATACGTATTATATTACTATTGTTTTCAAGGTACTACATGCTTCTCAGATTATGGTGAATGTGCAATGGAAAATACAGGCTCTCTCTTTAAGCTCTGTTTGCAGGGATGGTTATTTCCTTGGGATATTCAATATCTCTTCAGTCACAAAAAGATTTTATGCAATCATATGGTCCAAGGATCTAAAGCTATATTCTTATAAATGAACAATCTCTGGTCTGCTATGATACAGATGGCAGAGAGCAACATAGTTCCAGTGAAAGGGAAATGAAAATTTAGCTTGGTTCTATGATTGAAAATGTCCCATTTAAAGACCACTGTGTTATACAATATATACAAAAGGACCACTTTGGAGGAATAAATTCTTTTGTAACCAATAAAACAATGCATCTGTAACATATTGCTTTCTTTATTTACAACCCATAAGAAAATATGTAATATTTAATTAGCTTCTCTATTAAATGTAAAATTGCCAACTTATTAATAAAAACAAAATGAGTAGTAAACATTGCATAGATATATGAACAAAGAGAGTAGAATGGGTATTAGAAATTTATACATTTCTAGTATTTTACAGTGAAAAAATTGAGGAGAGTAGAATTAAATGACTTATCCATATCAGCTAAAAAATCATTGCAAGAATTGTGGCAGAACATCATTTCCCTACACCCTTCCTTGCGCCATTTTTCTTTCCATTTTGGGAATAAATTAATAGTTATAGATTTTTATAAAATATAAAATATTTTTAATTCAAAGCATGAATATACACAATATATTTTAAGCAAAGACTTATTTAGTTTTATACTATCAGTGCCAGGGGTTGTTTTTGAAGGGTTTTAGCCAACCATAAACATAAATTGTTCATAAATGTTCAATCTACATGAAACCTAGTTTGTGTTTCCTATGCATACACAGTTCAAGACAAGTCACCTCATGCTTCCTCATCCCTACAACCCATCCACTCTAAATGCATCTCCAGTATGAACATTCTGGAAACATAATTGTTCATTTAAATAAAACAGGTTGATCAAATAAAGAAAATAGGTTGATCAAGAAAGAAGCAGTTGAATTTGAATGGATCTTAAAAATAATTCCATTCAACATTCCCCATTTACTGATGAAGAAATCTGCCTCTTGAATTTTACTGTTTCTTCATATATTTGTTATAGATAATACTCTCTTTGGTTAAAAATTAGAATTTGTTTGACTAAGTCTGTTTAATAAAATTAGTTAGATCAGCTTTATCACCAAAAAAGAAATCTCCTAAGTTTGTATTTCTCCATTTTTGGGTGTGGACAGAATGATTTGCATATGAGACATATGTTGGGTGAATATGTGGTGTTAATCATATTCAATTACTGTAATAGCAGCTGATATTTACTGTCAGATACAAGTCTAAGCATGTTTTTGTAGATAGCATTATTTAGTCTCAAGAACTCTGTGAAATCACTTCACAATCAGGTTGAAAATCTGTCAAAGATTGTTCTTATTTAGTGATAATAATAGCTAACTTGATGCATTTATCAGTATGACCTCTTCATATATTAACTATACATATGCTAACTAAAGTAATCATTAGAGTAACACTATGAGATAAACTATGCCTATGTAAAATTGAGAAATCTAAGACACAGAAAGTTTAAGTGGTTTGTCCAAGATCTTCTAGTAAGAACACAGCATAGCCAAATTTGAAACCACACTTCAAATTTTAATGTTAGGGTTGCTCAGAAACACTATATTACGCTAAAATCCCATGTTCGGCCATCACCTGCAGCCCAGCTACAATAGTGTAGAGCATACAACCTGCTATCATCAGGGATAGTAAACCTCTGTCTCTATTACATTGTAATTGAATCATCTTGGATTAGGCAATTTCCCCATGTATAACATGAAAACAATTTTAATGACCGAATAAAATTTTCTTTTATGTAAAGAAGCCCAGCAGAGTGTCAAGCACATAGTAGTTGATTCGATAATGATTATTCATATTAGTCTATTATACACATTTGTACAGAAGGAAATTAAACTGTTGGGGTGGACCTACACAACTGTTTAAAAAAGATGTTGAAGTAAGAGAAGTCATTTACAAAAAGAATGTAAACAATTAGAAGGCATGCTGCATGATAAAAAAACTGAACATTGAAGCCACATCTTATTCTTTTTATACTCCAACACGAAACCTATCTAGCATATCTGTTCTTTAATAAAAGGCAGATAAACTAAATTGAAATCTCACAATCATGCATGTAGGTTTTGTATGTGTAGTACCCATATGAAAGCAAACAAACAAAAATCTCAGTACATGTGTTTGGTACAAATCAGAACAGGATGTTATTCAAGCAGACTTAAACATACCTAAATAGAATCAGCTTCTCTCTCTCTCTCTCACTCTTTTTTTTTTTTTTTTTTTTTTTTTTTTTTTTTTGAGACAGAGTCTCGCTGTCTTGCCCAGACTGGAGTGCAGTGTTGCAATCTCAGCTCACTGCAAGCTCCGCCTTCCGGTTCACGCCATTCTCCTGCCTCAGCCTCCTGAGTAGCTGGGACTACAGGCGCCCGCCACCACGCCTGGCTAGTTTTTTGTATTTTTTAGTAGAGTCGGGGTTTCACCGTGTTAGCCAGGATGGTCTCGATCTCCTGACCTCGTGATCCACCCGCCTCAGCCTCCCAAGGTGCTGGGATTACAGGCGTGAGCCACCGAGCCTGGCCTAGTTTCTCTCTTTGTAGGGAAGTCAGAAAACATTCCTCAGTCTTCACAGAAATCTGAATTCTGGATGTAGGCAAAAACTTCAATCTTATGGCCACTGGGGCAACAGGAAGTCAGACTGATCTTGGACGCCCTGCTATTCTTCACTGCACAAGGCTAGTGTTGTCACTGCATTGTCAGAATCAATGAACTCCTAAGTAGTACTTACAGCTTTTTAGGCAATTGCTTTCTCAAATGCCAGACAGAAGTCAGACTTTCACAGGCTGTAAGGGAGAAGATAGAAGGAAGGAACTCCTTTTTTCAGTGGCCTACTTTTTCTCCATCTATACATTATTTCACTTCATAGAACTAGAAAAGAATAAATGAGCAAATGAATTTTAAATTACGAGTTACATTTTCCTTTTTTCCTTACACTTAACCTTTACAAAGTTCCACAGAAACCAGTTAATTAACCCAATTTGTGATTGAAATCGTCGTGCTGAGCTTCCATGTAAGTACGTTTTAATCCATGTTTTCTTTTTGAAAGATCAAGTTGTTCTTGTCCTACAACTTAGAAATCAAACTATACATAAATATATTCAGTTTTACATTTTAAATACCTTCAATTTTTCTTCAATGTTTTGCTCATTCACCTAATTTTTCTTGTTTACATTTTCCCTAAAAAAAAAAAAAAAAAAAAAAAAAATTAACATTTTCTTATAGTCAAATAAGAGAAACATCTTGTTTTTTGGTAGTTTTCCTAATGGCTGTTCTAATGCATTTTTAATCTTATGATTACCAAAAAGATGGGCTTGTTTTAGTCCACCATTTTACACATGAGAATACTTATGCTCATGGAGTTTAAATGATTAGCTTATGCTCATCAACTTAGTTGGCTAGTTAGATATGTAGGTTGGATAATGGCAGAGCTCTTAATGGCAGTCTAACTCCCATCTTTCCACTTGTGTAAAATTTTATCAAAATGTATCAAATTATTACAAAATCATTACAATTTTCTTAAATTATGAAATATTTTCATTTAAAATGTGAATGTGCCAATGGTCTTCTTATATAATTTGCACAATACGGCATTTTGAGGTTTTACATTTTAATTCTCTTAAAAAGAGCAAATTGTAATTATCACGATACATAAGAGTAAAATGTGATCACTACAATAAACTCTAAATCATTATATGTAATTATATTGAACACTTCTAAAAAGTTTTTCCATGCTGACTTGATGAAAATTATGTTGAACTACATATATGTAGTATATAAATAAAAAATAAGTGGTTTAACAATAGAATATTAAGATTATACAAAGTGTGTGTGTATGTGTATCCTCCATCATTAAATAAATGAAAATTGACAAAAAAAATTTTTTTAGTGCTTGTATCGAATGTATCTAATGTTCACTTGGACCTTGATCAGATTAACTTTTCAGCCAATTATTTGGAGTTTCTCAATTTGTCTTATTTAACCTCTCTGGTAAAATAAATACTTTGTAGGAAAATCTTTGGAGAACAAAAATGAAAATGCAAAAGAAGAGAAGGAAATTGTCAAATATAAATTTTTATCGAAGGTTATCAAGCTACTTTCTCCTTATTTGAGGATGGTGTAGGTCTAATGGAATTAACATCTAAGGACATTTGCTGAGACAAATGGCAAGAAAAACTAAATTCCCTTCAATGGGCTGTATATTATTTCAAAGAGGATAATCAGGTGGATGACTTATCATCAACATTGTGGTCAGAGAACTGTGAGAAAAAATCTTGATTTTTGGATCTAATTTCACTACTTGAAAAGAACGTATCTTCCACTTGAACTGAATACTGTAGAGAAATCAGGCATCTGTTCATGTAGGGAACCTGAGGGATGTTTAAATCAACTGGAAATGACTACGTGTTTGGAGAGGATATGGTATACAACACCTGTGATTAGTGCATATGGTTAGCCACAGGTGTGCAAATAAAATCATTCAAAATGAAAAAAAAATCCAAAATGACTTATATAGTGACTTTAGAAACCATATTCTGTATTTGTAATCTTATACTCTACTTACATTGGACAGATAGGGAAAGGTGTACAACTATGATTTTATAGCATGATTTTTTTAGGTGATACTATGTTTATTGTGGAAACACAAAATTGGTTTTCTTAGAACACTTTACTGTACAGAGTAGTTATCAAACAAATAAGATGAGAATAGAAGATTCAGCACATGAGTAACTAAAGTACCTCAAAACCATGTGTATTAACCTAACAACCCATCTTCAAAATTTAAAAAGCAGGGGTTGATGGAAGTTACAGGAGGTATAGACAAGTGTACAAGCATAGTTGGACATTTTAATATGCCTTTCCAAATATCTGGTAGAATAAGCAGAAAAAAATTAATGAGGATATTGATAATTTGACAAATGTTAATCAAATTTACCTGATTGATCTGTATAGAAGTATAACATCAGTAACTGCACTATGCATATTCTTTTCAAGTACTCATGAATATTTACCAAAAGAAACCATAGCTTAGACAAAAGCAAGTAAAATTAATCTGTGTTTATAAATGTCATATGGTTACATTGGAAGAAACTGAGGAAGAAAGTACATAGGAAGTGCTCTGGAGTGCTTTAAATGTTCTACATTGTCTTCTGAGTCGTATTGATACACAAAATGTAAAAGTTCATGAATTTGTGCAAATAAGATTTGTGTGATTGCCTGTATGTTACTTATGCCATAATAAATGAATGAATAAACAAATAAACTAATATATATTCAACAAGAATCTAGGACTCTATTCACATAAATAGTTTCATGTACTGGAACAGGTTTCTTCATCTGTCTCTAATTTCATTTACTTAAGAAATTAAAAAAATATATAAATGCATAAAATATTTATTTAATGGTATAATCAAACTTGATAATTAACTTGTTCAAGTTGCTACCTTTTGATCAACACTTAACTGAATGTGGTTGTTTGTTACACTGATTGCTCCAAATTAGCTATACTTCTAGGGATTCCCTTTGAGTTGTGCTGGCCTCGTGACTCACTTTAATCAACAGAATGTGGTGGAAGGAGCACTGACCTATGCAGAAGTTTCTGGCCTGTACTTTAAGAAGGTTTAGTAGCTTCCAATTCTGCACACTTGAGAATCATGACAAATCAAAGCCAGTTCTTCTACTGAGGAGACCACCTAGAATGAGCAGTTAAAGAGGCCACGTAAAGAAAGGCCCAGGAGAACATGGAGAGAGGGAAAACCAGATGCCCCAGGGTTCTAGCAAAGCCAAGTGTCTAGCCATCTTACTCTCTGAATATGTCCATCCAATAGACCACCAGCCAGCCAGTCAGCAAAACAACTACTCAGCCAAATCTAGTTAACATTGTAGAACTATGAGCAAATAAAATAAGTGGTCTTTTAAACCACTAAGTTTTGGGGAGGTTTGCTACACTGGAGTAGATAACTGAGATACTGTATCAGTAACTTAGCTTGGGGTTTGATATTAAGTATGGTAATTAGGAAGAATGAAATGGAATGGGCATTGGGGTTGCCACAAGAGTGACTTTTATGTTCACCTCAAGTAAGAGTGATGAAGCATATAATAGATTTCGAGTCTTTTAAAATCTAGCCTGAATTTCTATCAAAATAATTCTTTTTATCTTAATTGGAGTTGAGTTAGTATTATGTTTGTAAAATAGCCACAGGGAGGCCTACTGACCTAACCTTTGTATAGAAAATCAAAGTGTGAATCTTAATTTCACAGGCATGAAAAGTGTCCTGCGTGTATATTTAAATTCAGATGTTAGCATATTTAAAGATTTTTTATATTGTCTTATTACAGTAATTTAAAAAGAAAGTAAAACAATATGTATTCCACAAAGGGGCATGCTTCTTTTAATTGCTTGGATAATTCAGGGAGAAAAAGAAATCTCAGATTACGTAAATGGAGAAGTAAAAAGGGTTGTCAGTTAAAATACTGAATGTCCGGTTAAATTTCAAAAGCAGATAATGAATTTTATTTAGTGTAAGTATGTCCCATGCAATATGTGAAGCTTACTTATACTAAAAAATCATCATTACTTATTTTATATACCATTCAAATTTAACTAGTATCTGGCATTTTTATTTGCTAATCCTGACAACCCTAAAACAATAGTAAAATCAACAAACATTTGTTGAGTGAAACAGAAGGAATAATGGAGTTGAGAGTGGGGCAAAATTAGTAGTAGAAGAGGAATTGGAAATGTAGTTAGGGAAAGGATGAAGTAAAGAAGTTTAAGAGAGAAGTAGCTAGTGTACAATTATTGTGTTGGAAGTAGGAAAATAAACATGTTAGGGAAGGATAATAAGACTGAAGAAATGTAACGTATGTGACCAGGAATGTCTAAAAATATTGCTTCATTATTTTCTATAAATGATATAAACTTCCTCTTGTATTGCCCAGGTAATGGGGAACAGAGACTGGACAATGAAGGGGTGATAGATGTGCCACTCCAAAAATTGCCAGATTGGTATATTGATTATTTAGAGTTGAAAACACTGGAATAAATTGTAGTTTCAGAAAGGGCAAACTGATTTGTTTCTTCCTGCATTGCGCAAATGATAAAGATTCTCCTGGGAGAGGTACCCTCTCCATACCAGAGTGAAAAATAGCCCTTGTCACCAGAGACTTGGAGTTGTTGGCCGCAATGGACCTGAATAAACATATTTAATTAGGCAACCCTTATCTTCTACCTGCTTTGCTGCCCCCCGCCGCCCCCCCCCCACCCCGCCCAATAGATCTCCTGGAGACTCCCCTAGAAAATTTTAGCATCCTAACCAGTTTTTCTTTCTCTTATTTTTTCTTCTCAAATTTATTGCTCTTTGTCAGAAAAAAAATACAAGAGCATCTACTTTGGCTACTTCTTCAGACTTTACTCTCTTGTGAAGATCCCCATGTACATGTAAAACGAATACAATGTGTATAATTTTCTCTTGTTAATCTACCTGGTGTCTCCTTGGTTTTTAGAGACAGTTTAAGAGTTCAGTAAGAGGTAAAGGGGGTTTGGTATGAATGGTATCTCCCCAGCCCCCATTCAACCTGGATGATTCAGTCTATTCTGATAAAATGCTTTTTGTTGTTATTGTTGTTGTTGTTGTTGATATGGAGTCTTGCTCTGGTGCCCAGGCTGGAGTGCAGTGGTATGATCTGGGCTCATTGCAATTTCTGCCTCCCAGGTTCAACCAATTCTCTTGCCTCAGCCTCCTGAGTAGCTGGGATTACAGGCATGTGCCACTATGCCTGGCTAACTTTTGTATTTTTAGTAAAGACATGGTTTCACCATGTTGGCCAGGCTAGTCTCGAACTCCTGACCTCAAGTGATCTGCCCACCTTGGCCACTGACACGGTTTGGTTCTGTGTCCCTAGCCCCAAATCTCATCTTGAATTGTACTCCCATAATGTCCACATGTTGTGTGAGGGACCTGGTGGGAGATAAGTGAATCACGAGGCGGTTTCCCCCACACTCTTCTCACGATAGTGAGTAAGTCTCATAAGATCTGATGGTTTTATTAGGGGTTTCTGCTTTTGCATCTTTCTCATTCTCTCTTTGCCAGCTGCCATCCATATAAGATGTGACTTACTCCTCCTTGCCTTCCATCATGATTGTGAGGCTTCCCTAGCCATATGAAACTGTAAGTCCAATTAAACATCTTTCTTTTGTAAATTGCCTAGCCTCAGGTATATCTTTATTAGCAGTGTGAAAACAGATTAATATAGTAAATTGGTACCAATAGAGTGGGGCACTGCTGAAAGTATACCTGAAAGTGTGGAAGCGGCCTTGGAACCGGGTAACAGGCAGAGGTTGGAACAGATTGGAGGGCTCAGAAGAAGACAGGAAAATGTGGGGAAGTTTGGAATTTCCTGGAGACTTGTTGAATGACTTTGACCGAAATGCTGATAGCAATATGGACAATCCAGTTAAAGTCCAGGCTGAGGTGGCCTCAGCTGGAGATAAGGAACTTGTTTGGAACCAGAGCAAAGGTGACTCTTGTTATGCTTTAGCAAAGAGACTAGCAGTATTTTGCCCCCGCCCTAGAGATTTGTGGAATTTTGAACTTAAGAGAGGTGATTTAGGGTATCTGGTAGAAGAAATTTCTAAGCAGCAAAGCATTTAAAAGGTGACTTGGGTGTCGTTAAAGGCATTCTGTTCTATAAGGGAAGCAGAGCATAAAAGTTAGGAAAATTTGCAGCCTGACAATGCTATAGAAAAGAAAAACCTATTTTCTGAGCAGAAATTCAAGCTGGCTGCAGAAATTTGCATAAGTAATGAGGAGCCCAAATGTTAATCCCCAAAACAATGGGGAATATGTCTGTAGGGCATGCCAGAGGTCTTCACAGCAACCCCTCCTATCACTAGTCTGGAGGCTGGGTCCTGGTCCCCCTGCTGTGTGCAGCCTAGGGACTTGGTGCCCTGGGTCCCAGCTTGCTGCAGCTGTGGCTGAAAAGGGCCAACATAGAGCTTGGGCCATGGCTTCAAATGGTGCAAGCCCCAAGCCTTGGCATTGAGCCTGTGGGCACACAGAAGTCAAGAATTGAGGTTTGGGAACCTCCACCTAGATTTCAGAAGATCTATGGAAAGTCCAGGCAGAAGTTTGCTGCAGTGGCAGTGCTCTCATGGAGAACCTCTGCTAGGGCAGTGCGGAAGGAAAATGTGGGGTGGAAGCCCCCACACAAAGTCCCTACTGGGGCACCACCTAGTGGAGCTGTGAGAAGAGCGCTACCATCCTCCAGACTCCAGAATGATAGATCCACCAAAAGCTTGCACCATGTGCCTGGAAAAGCTGCACGCACTAAACCCCAGCCCATGAAAGCAGCCAGAAGGGAGGCTGTACCCTGCAAAGTCATGGGGGCAGAGCTGCCCAAGGTTATGGGAACCCACTACTTGCATCAGTGTGACCCAGATGTGAGACATGGAGTCAAAGGAGATCATTTTGGAGCTTTAAGATTTGACTGCCCTGCTGAATTTTGGACTTGCATGGGCCTTGTAGCCCCTTTGTTTTGACCAATTTCTCTCTTTTGGAATGGTTGTATTTGCCCAGTATCTGTACCCGCATTGTATCTAGGAAATGACTAGCTTGCTTTTGATTTTACAGGCTCATAGGTGGAAGGGGCTTGCCTTGTCTCAGATGAGACTTTGGACTGTGGACTTTTGAGCTAAAGCCAAAATGAGTTAAGATTTTGGGGGACTGTTGGGAAGGCATGATTGGTTTTGAAATGTGAG
Source organism: Macaca mulatta (assembly GCF_049350105.2). Classification (NCBI taxonomy): domain Eukaryota; kingdom Metazoa; phylum Chordata; class Mammalia; order Primates; family Cercopithecidae; genus Macaca; species Macaca mulatta. The sequence continues at coordinate 160,673,875 of NC_133406.1, forward strand.
GACATGAGATTTGGTAGGGTCCAGGGGCAGAATGATATGGTTTGGCTGTGTGTCCCCACCCAAATCTCACCTTGAATTGTACTCCCATAATTCTCACATGTTGTGAGAGGGACACGGTGAGCGATAAGTGAATCATGGAAGCAGTTTCCCCCATACCGTTCTAATGGTAGTTAGTAAACCTCATAAGATCTGATGATTTTATCAAGGGTTTCTGCTTTTGCATCTTTCTCATTCTGTCTTTGCCTGCTGCCATCCATTGTAAGACATTACTTGCTCCTCCTTGCCTTCCACCATAATTGTGAGGCTTCTCCAGCTACATGGAACTGTAAGTCCAATTAAACCTTTTCCTTTTGCAAATTGCCCAGTCTCAGGTAGGTTTTTATTAGCAGCACAAAGATGGACTAATACAGCCTACCAAAGTGCTGGGATTACAGGTGTGAGCCACCATACCTGTCCTGAAAATGCTTAATCTCTCAGATTCTAACTCTTGCCACACATCCTCCTTAAGATGGTGCGCAGTGGGATGTAAGGAGTTTCTAGGACCTGATAGCAGTCAGGGAGGGGAACATCTATCCACTGACCTTAGATTGCAACACATGCTTCCACATGCTGGCCTTATTCTTACAAAGCCTGTTGGTCCTGTAAGGAACCCTACTTGGAGAAGTCCACGGCACCCACTGCAGCTGATGGGTGACCTTGCTACCATTTTTTCTTGTCTCCTGTGTGCCCGGTCACATTATGAGTTTCTCTTCGATAACTATACTCAGGAAGAAAGAGGCTGGATCCAGTATTTTTATGATCTTGCATTTCAAATAAAAACTTTTGGCAAGAAACTTCTAAAAAATAATATATATTAGGCTCACCTTAATAAAATAGTCTAGACTTGGAGTGGAATTATTTTGTATTCTTTATTTAAGGAACATAATGGTTCTACGAAGTAGGCAAAGATCAAATATTGATGAAAATGCAGGTAATTTTTTAATATCTACTGGCAGATGGCCTCTACAGGCTCTGTATTTACTATCTGTGTATCGTTCCCACCAATCTTCCTCATTCATATAAACTTAGTGTTCACCTGGGGATATATCAATAGTTCATGAGTTTGATTGTAAATAAGAATCTCAACAGTGAGACTTATTTTTCTGCTTTTAAAAATGTAATCAGTACCCAAATCAATATCACTATTCTTTTTAAAGACTAAGAAGTTTTTATGTTCAGAGAAAGCTGATACTTTATTAGTGCAGGAGAAAAAGCTGTTCCTTTTCAAACAGTAAAAAACACAAACATCTTAAATATGTATTAGAAATCATTAACGCTCAAGGGAGATCTGACTGCTGTAAATTTTCTGTGGTATAGCTCTTACCTCTTCTCATAGCTAAAGTTAATGTTTTAATGACAAGAATTTACAAGAACAAAATAGTTGAGTATTTAATTTGGATTTAATAATGCTTTGTGAGTCTGCACAAAATATTGCAGAATTTTAACATGGAAAGCTGAACGAATATTTTTCAGACTTTAAGTTATTAAAACATGTTTTTTTCTTATTTGGTAGTGAACTTGTATTTCAGCCAAACAGCTGCAACTGTGGGCTGCCAAAACTACTCTTCTTAGACTTTCAGGTTACTTGATTAAATTACTATATACATAAAAATCCTTTCTCACGCCTGTAATCCCAGCTCTCAGGGAGGCAGAGGCGGGAGGATAGCTTGAGCCCAGGAGTTCGAGACCTGCCTGGGTAATATAGCGAGACCCCGTTCTCCACAAAAAGGAAAAAAAAAAAAAAAAAAAAAAAAAAGACAAAAAAAAAAAAAAAAAAAAAAAAAAAATCCTTTCCAGAGAGTGAACAAAAGGTGGACAGTGTTATGTTAATTGCATTATTCCTAGAAGAGAAGTTACATAGAAAAAAACCTCTGTTGAAATTTTAATATGCTTTGTTATTTTTGCATCATTTGGCTCAAGGATCAAAATGAAATCAATTATAACAAAACAATAGATCATTTAAAAATGGTGTTAATACTTTTTAATTGAATTCAGAGAACTTATATGAATTAGATCTTTTGATCCTCACACCAGCCCCATACTGGAAGAAGGACAAGGAGTTCTCATTTTTCATCTATGTGTGATTAGAAACAATGGTACCTTAAGATGTAAAAAGGTTCCAGTTTTACCCTGTTCTCTGCCAAGCACTCGATAAGCTACTTTTCTCTTTCTACTTGTTATGGGTTTGAAGTATCTAGAGTTATATCCTTTATTTTGTAATAGGTCCACCTATATAGTGTGAAGGGATTGAGATTAGGACTGAAAATAATTGCTCACTCCTCCTAGTATCCACAAATACATGTTTGGTGAATCTGAGTTTCAACTGTAAGGCCAGGGTTGAAATGATTGCATTAGAGATTGAAATGAAATTTAGAAACCTTCTTCTGTTTCATCTTCAACCGAGGTCTGGAGGGACCTAGCTACATAATCTTTGCAGACTTCTTTTCAAATATAACAAAAATCTCCCTATGTATTGTGCATAAAATATTAGCAGGGGCAGAACTAATAGACAGAAATCATATCTGCCAACCTTGGCAAAACAAGAGTTTTGTCTTTCAAATAAGGACTAAACTTTGTAGGAGGAAAACTTATTTCGTGATAAACAGAGTCCTAAAGTATTATGCAATTGGCAAAATTTACTATGCATTTATGGTATTATGAGTTTCTTGTATTTGGGTTTGTTCAAATAATTTCACATATCTAGTGGAAATTGTATCTTATGTGATGATTTAATCTAACCACAGCTGCAGCAATATAAATTACACTTAAGACTATGCTGATTGATTATAATCAGTTGTAATCATGTCTTATAATTACATTGCATTATAGCAGCAGAGGCTGTTTAAGCCTACTCAGCACAGAGCTATATAAAGAAGATTATTTGTTACTTCTGACAGTCTCAGTCAACATTCAAAATGGCCTGCAAACAATAAGTTTATTAAATTTATTGTCCAGGCATCAAATAAGCTTCTTGATTTGCTCACAGAAGTTGAAACAGAATTGCAAGCCAGTCTAAAGCTTATTAACTACTATACTAAAAATATCTTCTCAAAAACATTAATAATTTAGTATATGGATCACATTGGTGTATCAATATTTGAAGTACATTGAATTTCAATGCATGTAAAATAATCAAGTGAGAAGTTTGGAAGTAGAGGAAGGTATAGATAAAATTGGCAGAAACATTGATGATTTATTAAAGCAGAGTAATGGGTATATACAGGTTTGTTATGTTATTCTGTTTAATGTGTATATGTTTGAAATTATTCATATAAAAAGTTATATATATACTTTCCTATAATAAAGAAAACTGAACAAACCCTATGTAGTGCCTATTTATGTCTATATACAATCATGACAAAGGTATTCTTTAAAATTCATGTAACTAAGTTGCTTTGCTATGTCTTAGAGGAACAGTTTGCCTTTAAATTGAAAACTCCTAATAGATTGACTATTTTGAAACACTCAAGATTATTTCACCAAAATCAAAGCTCCAGTAGTCTCCTTTTAGCCTAACCTCCTTCTTTTCTCTTATAATGATGCCCACTTTTCACCTGTACTCGGTAAGCCACAGTAAACAATCATTTAGAAAATACTGTGCTTTTCTATCATCAATGTTTTATTAGTAAAAATGTTTACACTTCACACAATTAAATACAGCCACCACAAGAAGCATATTAATATTCTGAATAAGTTGTATAAGGCTCATTCTGAGTAAGTTGCAAGACTTGTTCTGATTACAATTATATGTGTCTTGGAGTATATGAAAAATGAAAAGTCTGCCTCCATTTTTAGATTACTTAATATGTATCTTTAGATATGGGCAACTTACTTAATTGTCTGAGACTTAATCTTTTCATTTTCGTGTGACTATACATAGTGAATGCAAACCCATCTGACAAAAGTTTTACCTATAAAACAAATATAGGTTAGATATTTGTTATCTCTGATTTTCCTTTCACACTTCCTATCTGGTTCTTTATGTACTCAAATGAGGATTAGACTATTGTTTGCTAACTGATATTAGAAACAAAAAAAATGTAGTGCCGATTTGGAGCACTCTCATTAGGCTTAACACTTTTCAACTTGTTTGGACTTTGTCCCACTGCTTACATAACAAGATGCCAAACAGGTATTTTTCTTGATTTCTCATTTTATCTCAAGTCTCAAAACAAGACAATGGATTTCAAATATCCAATATAATTATTGATTTTATGTGTTAATTTAACTGAGATAAGGAATATCCAGAGAGCAGGTAAACCATTATTTCTGTGTGTATCTGTGTCTGAAAGAGATTAGCATCCCTTTGGGTAGACTGAATAAAGATGGAACTCACAAGTGCGGGTCGGCATCATCCAATCCCTTGAGGGTCTGAATAGAACAAAAAGGCAGAGGAAGAGTGAATTTGCTCTCTCTTCTTGAGCTAGAACATTTATCTTCTCCTGCCGTTAGACATCAGAGCTACTGGTTATTGGGTCTTTGGATTCTGGGACTCACACCAGAGGTCCCTCCTGGGTCTCAGGCCTTTAGATTCAAACTGAGTTACACCACCATCGTTTCTGGTTCTCCAGCTTGCAGAAGGCAGAATATGAGACATCTTGGAATCCATAATCATGTGAATCAATATTCATAATAAATTATACACATACACGCTATTGTTTTTCTTTCTCTGTGTTAGGGCTAAGAGAACCCTAACACACTCACACTTTTAAAAATAACAATTAGGCTTTTTGTGCCTTGGTGTTTTAGAATATAACTCAGAAATAATTTGTCACCATAACTTATCATCCCTCTGCACTTTATGTAAAGGACAAGGCAAGGTTTATCAGAAGAGATAAGAGTAGGAGTAAAAATTTCCTTGAACAGAATCATCAGAGAGTCATGTGATACTCCTATATTTTTCCTTGGAAAAGAGGAGAGGATCCCTGAATCTAAATTTAGAGTTTGTTTTGTTTTTTCTTAAACCAGAGAGGAACTCTTTTCCCCTTGAGTCACAGGAGGAAAACTTCAAGAGTTTGCGGATCAGAAAGTGTGGTGGCTGACACATGACTGGAAAAACGTAAAGGAGAAAGGTTGTAATACTTGCTGTGATGGCAGATGGATGGCAGTGAAGCCAACTGCACATCTATGGAAAGGGACTGTGTTTCCTCTAGGCTGCTATAGAAACCACAGAAGATATGCACATGTGAGTAATCTTGGAAAAGACCCAATCAAGGAGGCTGTACTCAGCAGAACTAGTTTGTGTGGGACACACAGTCAGAAAAAAAAAAATGGATGCGAAAGTGATAGAGATAGCAAGAGACTGTGTCGGCTATCGGGGCAGGCACTGCCAAGCCTTCTAAAGGGGATAAATGGGGCTGATCTTTGTAACACTCATAAAAGTTTCCCTAGAGGAAAAAAAATGAACATTTAGGGATCAGTCACCCCAGGGTTCCCATTACCAGAACATAACAGCATCTGCTACAAATGATTGCCCTTGTTACACCTAGAAAATTCTCAAGCAGGAGTGGAGGTAGAGAAAAAAGAGAGAAGAAAACAATTCCCTTCTTCACTATTGTTTTTACAATCTGGACATGGCCTGCACTGTAAGGAAAATGGCCTGGGTAAGGGTTGAGCTGAGGAGAAAAGGAGAATCCAAACCTGTAATGTGTCCTGTGATTCATTACAATTCTGTAAGAGAGGGCTATGCTTACTGCAAAACATGAATCAACAGCCAGAACAACGAGGGCAAACATCCCATTGACTTCCAAAAATGTAGAGAAAAACATTGGTTTTCCTCCACTTTTTCCCTATAAGACATTTTTGTTTTCTCCCAGAGAGAATTTCTTATGATCCTTGAAGACTTATGAAGAAATAAATAATCATGTCAAGAAAAGAGAGATTTGAAAGAATGATCCATGGTAGCAGAAGGAAGACCCAAGTCAAAGGTTTACTATGCTATGATAGTGGATTTGTTTTCTCATTTCTTCTCATAACTGTTACAACAACCAGGATGAAGACCCAAAAGTTTAAAGTAAATTAAAATTCTAAAAATAGAAAAAAAAGCTCAAGCTTATAAATTAACCACAATAACCAATGAGCTCTTCTCATATTCATATTTTCTAGATAACTGGTTCTAAGAGAGAAAATAAAAATAACAGTGTTCTTGAGATTATAAAACTATAACAGGTAGATGCTGATTTGCTAAAATTGGTAAAAGGCCTCCCTCTCTAATACATTTTTTGAAATAATTAAATCAAGAAGAGCAAAGAAAAATGAGAAGACATTGTAGTACTGCATTGAAAATACAATATAAAATCTTAGGTTATAATCAAGATGTTTCAGCATTTTAACTGAATGGATCAATCGCTAACCTGCCATATGTGAGTCATTAAGTGATTTTCAAACCCATTTTGTAACACGTTTCTTGACCAACTCAACCGTTAAAAATAAAAATTACCATCAAGTCACTGAAATAAAAGTGGATGAGAGATTAAAATTTTGACATTTCAATCTGACAACTAGATTGGACTATCTAAAGATTGAATATGAGACTGTTAGGTAATAAATAAATGTGCAAGATTTTGTCACCTGCTATAGACATCATTACTGGCAGGGAAGGTCAAGCTTAGAGAGACATAGACCCCATTGATACTGGTTCATTCATAAACCTGATGTGCACACTTATATTTATTTACATCTCAGCAAGGATCTTTATAGAAAGCAAAGTGCTTTAAAAGTAGTCAAGAAATATGTTAATGATTAGAGAATCACTTACTCAAAAATTTATGTTAAATAATTATTAACTGCAAATAATAATATGTAATGGAGGACAGTTATGAAGAGTGTGACCTCCGCCTTCAAGAGACTTGCAGTTAACAACCTAAGTAAACAAAAAATTCTAATCCAGGGCAGAAATGTCCTAAGGGTTTAAAATTATTAAATCTAATTGCACAATCATCCTGTCTAGAAGGAAATCTATGATTGAGTTCTTTTCAGAAACCTAGACTTAAAGCTTTTCAGAAGGTAAACTGGTAAAAGATTTGCAGCTTCGAGCTGTTACTCAATTGGCGATGATGTTATAGCCTCGACTTTTGACCTTGCCCATAATCTATTTCCTGGAAAGATTTTTTATTTTGCTTTTTGTTGTTTAGATTTTTTAATTAAAGATGATGATGATGATGATGATGATGATTTGGTTTAATATAGCAAAGACAAATAAATTTCAACTCACTTCCCAATTCTAATTGATTATTAGTAGCTTCCTGCAAAGCTGCCTTGCACTGTGTCCAAGCTTATCAGAAAGACCACGCAGGATCCATCAGAAGTGCTAGGAGAGGGGAGCAGCAGTATATACCACATTGCTCCCTCCTTGGCCTAATTGCCTGATACAATAGAACTTCCCTAAGTGTGTTAGAATAAAGGCATCATTCAGATGTGGAAACAGGTAGTTACAACCACAAAATTTCCAAAGTAATGCTTAGGCAGTTTAGGTTGGTGGTGTCCACATTTTTGGTGCTGGGTGGGAGGAGCAGGGAAGAATTTTATTTTTGTAACTAATATAAATTGTTAGTCTCTGAGATTTAAAAAAATCATCATTATATAACATCCTAGAAAATATTTTAAAACTTGTTACAGATCAACTATGACCTGACTAAAACTGTTTGGTTGCTGCCAAGCAAGTATCCTCATAAAAGATCTGAAGCCAGGGAACAAGTGGTACATCATGTGTGGTCAACACAGGATGAAACTGCAGTTTGCTGATTTTTGCATCAGTTTTTATGAACTGAAATTGATATGTCACATTAAAACTTATTTAAATGTTTTGAAATGTATAATTATAGTCAAATACTAAAAAGTCATTTTATTTTTGTAAATGATATAACCTGGCTTTCCTCATATTTTCTAGAAGTTAGAAAATCACTTGAAAATGAAAATAGACAAAATAACTTTTTGTCGTTTCATTCCCATTAAAGTTCACCTGGAAATTAAAATTACACCAGAAAAGGATAATGGAAATCAGGTTCATGTGATTAATTTGTTTCTCTGACTACTGTTTAACAGTATTACATAAAACACTTAACCAATGCTACGTTGCAGCCAGACTACTTAAATTCCATTCCCAGCTCTAACACCTACTTGAGAGACCCCAGGCACATTATTTATCTTCTCTAAGTTCACATTCCTTAGTTGTAAAATGTAGGTATTAATACTACATAGAATTGTATGGGGAAAAACTGGTTATTATATCTGTTTAGAGAAACAGTTTATCTATAAGTGTTTAACATAAGTGTTTAGACCCAGTGCCTGGCATATAAGAAGGGTTTATTAAAGTTAGCTATTGTTACTGGGAAAAAAAACCTGTATTAGGAAAAAAATACACATGGGCACACACACACATGCGTGCACACACTGGTTAATGAGGTGAAAAATCATCTAATATTTAGCATGTATAAATAAACTATATATCCACTTCTCAAAACTATAAACTATTCACTTTGTATAAAAGTCTTGATTAAAGCAAAAGAAACCTGAAATGGATATGTTGCTACCTAAATGTGTAAAGTACTATTATACTCTGTAGGTGCCAAAACTGTCTCATCCCCAAAGCATCTATGTGATAGGTGCTGGCAAGTAGAAACCCTGGTGAGATGGGCGTGAGTGAACATACATGGCTGTGGCTTAGTCAGTCCATGTAGACTACAAATGAAAGGTAATGCAGTTATATTTTAAAGCCATTTCTGCATCATTGATTTTTGTCTACTAATTTAATTATGGGCACTATTTATTGGAAGAGTTTGCTTCTTATTTTACACATTTGTCCTTGCTTGGCACTCTATTATGCTGCCATGACACTTTGCAGTACGCACCAGTAACTGATTATGACACTTTCAGGCTGATTCTCTTCCTGGCAATGATGCAGAAAGCTTTTCAGTACTGTGTGCTCAGACAGCACTATACTTGGAAAGAAAGCTTTTTCTGGTGCTGCAAAATTGGACGAAGAGTACCAAGTTCTCCATGAACCAAAATGACCTCAGCTTTCTTACTCTTTTAGCCCTGGTCATAAAGGCAGTACAGGATAGTCATAGGAACATAGGCTGGGATCAGAGGGCTTTAGGTTAGAATCCCAGGCCTGGAGCATCTGCTCCTCTTCCCCATCCTAATAGACTGATGTACTGAACCTATGTAAGACTCCCTTACCTTATCTGATTGACTGGTCAAGAAAGGGTCAATACAGAGACATGTTAAGAACCAAGAAAGGATTTTGCTGTTTCTCCCTTTTATAACAGCTCTAGAAAACAGTTCTTGCTGAGATAGATAATCCAACATGTTCCTATGGGCTCAGAATGTTTTACTTAAACTGAAGAGGAAAACTGAAATAATACTTATAATTCAAGCAGAGAAAACTCCTAATCTCAACTATTTAAATCTTTCTTGGGCCTGAATTATAGTGGTTGCCTTGTGGTCCACTTCACCTCATATGAGTAAACACAAGCCAAGTGTGCAGTAGTGATTTTAATGGGCTCAGCCAGGCTAAAAGCCTAATGAAATGGTTGCATGATGAAAAACTAATAGAATTTTAACTCTGGGCCAATGCATTGAGGCAACAAAAAAAATCATCTGGGAAAGATCGGGAGAACAATTAAATGGACAGATAAATGCTACTAATTGCTAATGATCAACTAAAATATATGTAGATGCCTGGGATGTTACTGTACAGGTGTGGGATTCCATTTGACATTTGTCTTAGATTTAATGTCTGACATTTGTGTAACTTTCAATTAAAATTGAATAACTATAATTAGATAAGAAAGAATCTGTTGGATAAACTCACAAATTTTACTATATTCTTTACATGTGATAAAGTTTACTACTTTGACATTCAATTCTTTTCTTCTGATTCTATGAAACATGTACCAATAGAAACTAATAAACTTTATAACATTCCTGCAAATGCTTTAGAATGATAGTTTAGGCAAAATATGAATATACATGTCGATATCCTTGTGTTTTAAATCAATATGTAGGGCAAATGTGCAGGAATTATGCACTAATGTGACTATTCTGGATTTTGTATACCAGCATCCATTCTGATTGGTCAGTATTATTGTCTCATTGGTTGGTGTTTGCACAGTACCAGTTGATAAAATTTCAGTTATCACCCTAATTCGTAAGTACCATAAACATTTTTCTTTTGTTTGTATTTATAGCCTCGATTAAGTGGGAATGGTTTAAAATAAAATTATCCAAAACTTTTCTTCTATTAAAAATAATTTACATGGCCAGGAGTGGTGGCTCACACCTGTAATCCCAGCACTTTGGGAGGCGGAGGCGGGTGGATCATGAGGTCAGGAGATCGAGACCATCCTGGCTAATACCGTGAAACCCCGTCTCTACTAAAAATACAAAAAATTAGCCGGGCATGGTGGCGGGTGCCTGTAGTCCCAGCTACTTGGGAGGCTGAGGTAGGAGAATGGTGTGAACCCGGGAGGCGGAGCTTGCAGTGAGCTAAGATCGGTGACAGAGCGAGACTCCGTCTCAAAAAAAAAAAAAAAAAAAAAAAAAAAAATTTACATGGAAAACACGGTAAACTTTTATTCAAATAAAAATTTCTGCATATTATTGATGAACTATTGTTAGGCCTTTTTTTCTATGGATAATGTTTAACTAATCATCTAAACATTTTAAGCTGAAAAAATTTCACTTAACATAGTCACATAATGTAGTTTAGTAATCAAGTTATTTAAATTTGATTGTTCAATTTTACAACTTAGCTTGTGTAAATGCACACATCTGCAAAGCAAATATAAATACTCCAGTTTCTCTGGTCACTTTTAAAAACTATAACTTAAATCTGTTCTTGCTAATAAATTTTCTTTTATCTGATTTTTATTATGTATGTTCACTAAGTTACAATCACTAAATCTAACAGATTTTGATTAGAAAAAAATAGGAAGAAAGTTCAGATTTGATCTATTAACTATGAAACAAATTTTAAGGGAAGGTTTTTTTTTGGAAAAGCATATTTGAAAAAAAAATTTTTTTTCTCATCATATCCCAGTGAAAATATATTTCATTTATCATTTTCTGATCATTTATTCTTAATCTGGGTCTACATATAGCTATTAGCGAAAATGTTTAAAAATGCATAAGATAATTTTACAGATTAATATCAGATAAGTGGTTGAGAAATAAAACAATACACTTCAGTGATGTTCTAAATTAGGAATCTTTGTTACTTGAGCAGGTAGGGAGCTACTCTCAGTACATAGCTATAGACCTAAGAAGAGGAAGTAGACAAGGCCTATGTGGACAGTGAAGAAGTAGAAAGACAATTCACTCATAGTGTCCATTGTCAACTCTCAACCTTGTTTACAGCTATATTTATTTAAGGATGAGTAAATACACACATGGGATGGTGGGGAAGTGGTAGAGGAGTATACATGTACAAACACTAAGATTTAAATGACCTCCTCTTGGGTGCTTATTCTCTGAACGATATGTAATACATTCGGTATTCCTTAAGTGATCCATGAGCTAGATATTATTACTTACAGATAAGAAAATTGAGATTCAATGAGATTAAACTGCTTTCTCAAAGTCACTCAGCTTATAAATATCAAAGACAACATTTGCTTGAAGTCTGTCAGGCTCAAAAGTACATGTCCTTAATCATTGTTCTAATGCATTTAAAACTTTGAAACAATTCCTGAAGTCATTTTTTTGAACAAAAAAAAGGGAATACTAGTCAGAAAAATAATCTTGATACATACATTATGTATATATTTTATATATATATATAAATGCATTTTTCTTTGAATAGGGGTTCAAGGAAAAGAAAGAGATTCATAAGTATAAAGGTATGTAAACAATGTAAAGAAACCCAAAATGTAATTAGATAATAAAAATCTCCACTGGAGGTACAGAGAAGCAGGATGAATACCACAACACATGAAATCATTGATACAGTGATTAAATTTCATATTCTATCAAAAAATGCCCCCATATCTCACGTCCAGCCTGATTTAGCCATTTTTCCCAAGTCTAATTTCATTTCCTCCCTCCTCCCTCCCTTAACTTAAATTATGTTTGACTATTTCAGGGTTTCTCAACATTGGCACTACTCACATTTTGGCCCAGTTAATTATTTGAGTGTGGGCCAATATCCCCGGCCTCTAGTCACTAGATGTCAGTAGCACTGCCTTTACACTTAACACCAGTTGTGTCCCCTGAGTGGCAAAATCACCACTCTTGAGAGCCACTGGGTTAATTCAACTATGAAAAATGAATCCTTTTTTATTTTAATTTACTTGTATTGAATAGCCAAACTTTGTGAAATCAAACTTTGTTATCCCATAATGAACATTCACTGAAGGGTACATAAAGGAAATAAAAAAAGAAAAATTTAATTTTTTAACCCAATTAAGAATTTCTTCACACTTTTCTATTCAAACATTTTTCTGTGCATCTCTGAAAATTAAACTAAAGAATAGAGAAACAGAAAAATATGAGTAAGCTAAGAGTATAACCAGTAAGATAATATGTAAATTTTTTGATAACCAATTGGAATGACTAAAATGCCATTCTAATATATACTTCTTATTCAAAAACATTTATTTCTTTGGGATCTAATAAGTGCAGAAGACTACATACCAATTCACTTCCAAAAGTATTGACAGAATGACTAATTATGTGACAAAGGTTCAACTCTCTATGGAGATATGAGTATTTTACAAATTCTTTGTGGCTTAGAAAATAGATATACTTGGAACAATGTGACATGGCTAAGGATATTCTCTATGCCTAAATGGCTTTCAATTCTTCTCAAATACAAGTCCCACTTTTGCTTCTAAAGTGAATTACTTCAAAGTATAGGGCACCTCTGGTATTAAACACCTGATAGACCCCTCACTTCTGTGCTTCTGCTTTCTGCTATGTTGAACATTTCTGTTAAGACTGTGTCTCAGTATGTTCATTCTATTCTGATTTCTTTGGGAGCAGCGGTGAGTTTAACAAAAGCTTTACAAATGGCTTTGAGGACCTGAGTTTTTCTAGCCTCATCTATGCTTTCTCCTTTATTCTACTTGACTCCTGTTTCCTAGGAGGGTGTATTTTCATTTGAAACCCCTAATTAAAGGAAGTGAACCTAGAAGTTAAAAAACACTCCTGGGGAAACACTGAGTCTTCTTAAAGCAAACAGAGAGGGAAAATATTAACTGAAATTAATTTTGGTATTTTTTCTGAATATATGAAGTAACGGTTTAAAATGAATATGTACAATTTAATATGATGTATGCATAAAAATAGTCTACTAGCTATGCCTCCTAGGTCTATTACTTTGTAAATGAAGCAAAAAAGCCCTTTTAGAGTTATACTACAAGCTAATACTGAACCATGCATTTATTGGAATTAGCCTCATTCTAAATATAATTGAAAGCAAAATGTAGCTATTATTTCTGTTTGTAAAATATTACTATATTCTAGTAAAATATCCTCAGATTTCCATAATTTACACACTTTTTTTTTTACATTCACACACCATAATCAGAAAGGAGTTATTTTCTCCTGTTTCAATACAGATCATTCTCAGTAGATCACTCATCTCTCAGTGTCTTTAAATGGATTGCCTCTGTTTATTTTAAATTAATGTATTTTGCAGGAAAGAATCCAAAACATCCCATATTTCTATAAAATCACAATGGAAAAGAGCACAGCACATTATGTGTGTGTGTGTGTGGGTGAGTATGGGGGTGAAGTGGAAGAGAAGAGAGAGAAACAAGGAGAGAGATGGAAACAGAAAGATGGGAACCTTGTTTACTTCACTATTAGGTAAAATGAAAAGACACACATGGAAGCAAGTACCTTTATAGTTGTCATTCAGTGCTTACATTCAGAATCTATGGTGATATGGTTTGGCTGTGTCCTCATCCAAATCTCATCTTGAATTGTAACTCCCACAATTCTCATATATCATGGGAGGAACCCAGTAGGAGGTGACTGAATTATGGGGTCAGGTCTTTCCTGCGCTGTTCTCAATATAGTGAATGAGTCTCATGAGATCTGATAGGCTTAAATATGTTAGTTTCTCTGCATAAGCTCTCTCTTTGCATGCCGCCATCCATGTAAGATGTGACTTGTTCCTCCACGCCTTCTGCCATGATTGTGAGGCTCTCCAGCCATGGGGAACTGTGAGTTCTCTATTAAACCTCTTTTTCTTCCCAGTCTTGGGTATGTCTTTATCAGCAACATGAAAATGAACTAATACAGTAAACTGGTACCAGTAAAGTGGGGTGCTGCTGAAAAGATACCCAAAAATGTGGAAGTGACTTTGCAACTGGGTAACAGGCAGAGGTTGGAACAGTTTGGAGGGCTCAGAAGAAGACAGGAAAATGTGGGATAGTTTGGAACTTCCTAGAGACTTGTTGAATGGCTGTAACCAAAATGCTTATAATGATGTGAACAATGAAATCCAGGCAGAGGTGGTCTCAGATGGAGATGAGGAACTTTTTGGGAACTGGAGCAAAAGTTACTCTTGCTATGTTTCAGCAAAGAAATGTGGCATTTTTCCCCTGCCCTAGAGATTTGTGGAACTTTGAACTTGAGAGAGATGATTTAGGGTATGTGGCAGAAAAAATTTCTAAGCAACAAAGCATTCAGAATGTGATGTGGGTGTCATTAAAAGCATTCAGTTTTATAAGGGAGGCAGAGCATAAAAGTTTGGAAAACTTGCAGCCTGACAATGTAATAGAAAAGAAAATCCCATTTTTTGAGGAAAAATTCAAGCAGGCTGCAGAAATTTGCAAATGAGGAGCTGAATGTTAATCTGCAAGACAATGGGGAAAATGTCTTCAGAGCATGTCAGAGGTCTTCATGGCAGCCCCTCCCATCACAGGCCTAGAGGCCGAGGAGGAAAAAGTGGTTTTGTGGGCCAGGTCCAGGGTTCCTGGGCCGTGTGCAGCTTAGGGACTTCGTGTCCTGCATCCCAGCCATTCCAGCCACAGCTGAAAGGGACCAATGTAGGGCTCGTTCCATGGCTTCAAAGGGTTCAAGCCTCAAACCTTGGCAGCTTTCATGGGGTGTTGAGCCTGACAGTGCACAGAAGTCAAGAATTGAGGTTTAGGACCTTATGCCTAGATTACAGAGAATGTATGGAAATGCCTAGATATCCAGGCAGAAGTTTGTTGCAAGGCCAAGGTTCTCATGGGGAACCTCTGCTAGGGCAGTGCAGAAGGGAAATGTGGGGTTGGAGCCCCTACACAGAGTCCCTACTGGGGCACCACCTAGTGGAGCTGTGAGAAGAAGGCCACCATCCTCCAGGTTCCAGAACTGTAGATCCACCACCACCTTGCACTGTGGGCCTGGAAAAGCCACAGACACTCAATGCTAGCCCATGAAAGCAGCCAGGAGGGGTCTATCCCCTGCGAAGTCACAGGGACAGAGCTGCCCAAGACCATAGGAACTCACATCTTGCATCAGCACAACCTGGATGTGAGACATGCATTCAAAGGAAATCATTTTGGAGCTTTAAGATTTGACTGCCCTGCTGGATTTTGGACTTGCATGGGCCCTATAGTCCTTTTGTTTTTGCCACTTTCTCCCCTTTGGAATGACTTTTATTTTTAATCCAATGCCTCTACCCTCATTGTAACTAGGAAGTAATTAACTTGCTTTTGATTTTATAGGCTCATAGGTGTAAGGGACTTGCCTTGTCTTGGATAAGACTTAGGACTCTGAACTTTGGAGTTAATGCTGAAATGAGTTAAGACTGTGGGAAACTGTTGGGAAGGCATTATTTGCTTTAAAATGTGAGGACATGATATTTTGGAGGGGCCAGGTGTGGAATGGTATGGGTTGGCTCTGTCCCCACCCAAATATCATGTTGTATTGTAACTCCCACAATTTCTATGTGCCGTGAGAGGAAACTGGTGAGAAGTGATTGAATTATGGGAATGGGTCTTTCCTGCACTGTTCTCAGTATAGTGAATGAGTCTTATGAGATCGGATGGGTTTAAAAATGAGAGCTTCCCTGCACAAGCTCTCTCTTTGCCTGCTGCCATCCATGTGAGATGTAACTTGTTCCTCTATGCTTTCAGCCATGATTGTGAGGCCTCCCCAGCCATGTGAAACTGTGAGTTATGCATTAAACCTCTTTTTCTTCCCAGTCTCAGGTATGTCTTTCAGCAACATGAAAGCGGTCTAATACATATGATAATCAGATCCATGGAGACTATCATTGCATCCTTGAGACTGTGATGAGCACTAGGTAATATGACCATGAAAAAAACAACTACCATTTCAAAGAGAAAAGAAATTGTTTCAAACCTGAACTTTTACTCTGAGATGCTTCATTGTAGTCCAAAGGACTTGCACATTTAATAAGACCTTTCTATAAATGGATAGTTGAATTATCCAGGTAATAGTTAAATTTTATCTAACAGAAAGGAATCTTAGAGACATTTTGCATTATCTTCCCCTAACCACCCATAGAAATCTGTGCGTGATAATAATAGCTATCATATATTCAGAGCTTATTATATGTCCTCAGTGCTATAGGTATTCTTTGTAACAGCCCTGTAAATTAGAAATCTCTTCATTTTATATACACAAAATAACTGGAGGTTAGAAAGAATAATAACCTACCCAATCAATCATCTGGTAAGTAACAGGTGTAGAACAGGAACCTCTGACTCCAAAATTTTTACTGTTAAGAAAAATGTTTTTCAAAAATACTTAGGGAAAATGTCAGAAACTGCTTGGTATATTTCTGAAATAAATCTTTATTCTTGTTGTTAACTTTTATTTTAGGTGTAGGTTTGTTATATAGGTAAACTACATGTCACAGGAATTTGGTGTGCAGATTTTTCCCTCACCCAGGTATTAAGCATAGTACCTAACAGGTAGTTTTTTTTATCTCTCTCCCTCCTCCTACTCTCCAGGCCCATGTAAGCCTCTGTGCCTGTTGTTCCTCTCTTTGTGTCTGTGTCTTATTTCCCTCTTTGTGTCCACATGTTTTCATTGTTTAGCTTCCACTTATAAGTGAGAACTTGCAGTATTTGGTTTTCTGTTCCTGTGTTAATTCACTTAGTATAATAGCCTCCATCTCTATCCATGTTGCTGCAAAGGATATGATCTAGTTATTTTTTAAGGTTTCTTAGTATTCCATGACATATATGTACCACATTTGCTTTATCCAGGCTACCATTTATGGGCATTTAGGTTGATTCCATGTCTTAGCTATTGTGAATAATGCTGCAGTGAACATATGTGCACATGTATCTTTACAGCAGAACAATTTATATTCTTTTGGGTATATACCTAGTAAAGGGAATGCTGGAAGGAATGGTAATTCTGTTTTTAGGTCTTTGAGGAATCACCAGACTGCTTTTCCAGAGTGGCTGGACTAACTTACACCTCCACAAGCAGAATATAAGTGTTCCTTTTTCCCTGCAGTCTTGCCAGCTTGTTATTTTTTGACTTTTTAATAATAACTATTCCAACTGGTATGAGATGGTACCTCATTGTAGTTTTGATTGACATTTCTCTAATGATTAGCAACTTTGAACTATGTTATTGGCCAAATGTATGTCTTCTTTTGAAAAGTGTCTGTTTATGTCCCTTGCCCACTTTCTAATATGGAGGTTGTTTGCTTTTTGCTTGTCATTTGTTTAAGTTTCTTACAGATTCTGGATATTAGACCTTTGTTGGATGCATAGTTTGCAAATATTTTCTCCCATTCTGTAGATGGTCTATTTACTCTTTTCATAGTTTCTTTTGCTATGCAGAAGCTCTTTAGTTTAATTAACTCCCATTTGTCAATTTTGGTTTTTGTTGCAATTGCTTTTGGCACCTCTATAATGAAATCTTTGCCAGCTCAAATGTCCAGAATTGTATATCCTAGGTTATCTTCCAGGATTTTAACCATTTTAGGTTTTACATTTAAGACTTTAATCTATCTTGAGTTGATTTTTGTATATGGTGTAAGGAAGGGGTCCAGTGTCAATCTTCTACATATGGCTAGCTGGTTAACCCAGCATAATTTATTGAATATAAAGTCCTTTCCCCATTGCTTGATTTTCTCAACTTTGTCAAAGATCTGATGGTTGTAGATGTACAGCATTACTTCTGGGCTCTCTATTCTGTTCCACTGGTCTACATTTCTGTTTTTGTAGCAATACTATGCTATTTGGGTTATTGTAACCCTGTAGTATAGTTTGAAGTTGGGTAATCTGATGTCTCCAGCTTCGTACTGTTTACTTAGTATTGCCTTGGCTATTCAGACTCCTTTTTGGTTCCATACGAATTTTAAAATAGTTTTTTTTTTTTCTAATTCTGGAAAGAATGTTGGAATAGCACTGAATCTGTAAATTGCTTTGGGCAGGATGGCCATTTTAAAAATATTTACTCTTCCTATCCATGAGCATGGAATGTTTTTCCATTTATGTCTTCTCTGATTTTTTAGCAGAGATTTGTGATTCTAATTGTTGCAATTTTCCATCTTTCTAGTTAGCTGTATTCCTGAGTATTTTATTCTGTTTTGGCTATTGTGAATGAGATTGTGTTCCTGATTTGGCTTTCAATTTGGTTGTCACTGGTGTATAGGAATGCTACTAATTTCTGTACATTGATTTTGTATTCTGAAACTATGCTGAAGCTGTTTATTGCATCAAGGAGCTTTTGGGCAGAGACTCTTCTATTCTAGGCATAGAATCATATCATCTGCAAGCAGAGATAGTTTGACTTCCTCTCTTCCTATTTGGATGACTTTTATTTCCTTCTCTTGCCTGACTGTTCTGGTGAGGACTTCCAGTACGATGCTAAATAGGTGTAGTGAGAGGCCATCCCTTGTATTGTTCCGATTTTCAAGGAAAGTGCTTCCAGCCTTTTTCCGTTCAGTATGAGATTGGCTGTGGGTTTGTGATA
Source organism: Macaca mulatta (assembly GCF_049350105.2). Lineage (NCBI taxonomy): Eukaryota > Metazoa > Chordata > Mammalia > Primates > Cercopithecidae > Macaca > Macaca mulatta. The sequence continues at coordinate 160,692,814 of NC_133406.1, forward strand.
GATGGCTCTTATTATTTTGAAGTATGTACCTTCAATGCCTACTTTATTGAGGGGTTTTTAACATAAAGGAATGTTAAATTTTATCTTTAGTATTTTCTGTGTCTATTGAAATAATCATGTGTTTTTTGTTTCTAGTTCTCTTTATGTGAAGAATAACATTGATTGACTGGCATATATTAAGCCAACCTAGCATCGCAGGTATAAAGACTACTTAATTATGGTGTATTAGCATTTAAATGTTCTGCTGGATTTGGATTTCTAGTATTTTGTTAAGGATTTTTGCATCTAGGTTCATCAAGAATATTGGTCTGAAGTTTTCTTTCTTTGTTGTGTCTCTGCCAGGTTTTGGTTTCAGAATGACGTTGGCTACATAAAATGAGTTAAGGATTCCCTTCTCCTCAATTTTTGGAAATAGTTTCAGTAAGAACACTACCAGCTCTTCTTTATACATCTGATAGAATTTGGCTGTGACTCTATCTAGTCCTGGGTGTCTTTTGGTTGGTAGACATTTTGTTACTGATTCAATTTTGGAACTCATTGTTGATCTTTTCAGAGATTCAACTTCTTGGTTCAATCTTGGGAGGTTGTATATGTCCAGGAAATTATCCATTTCTTCTGAGTTTTCTGGTATGTGTGCATAGAGATATTCATAGTAGTCTGTGAGGGTTTTTTTGTACTTTTGTGAGGTCAGTAGTAATACCCCCTTTATAATTTCTGATTGTGTTTATTTGGATCTTCTCTCTTTTTGCCTATATTAATCAAGCTAGAGGTCTATATATTTTACTAATTTTTCAAAAACTGACTCTTGGACTTGTTGAGGAGTCTGTTATGTATTGTTTTCCACATCTCAATTTTCTTCACTTCAGTTCTGATTTTGGTTATCTCTTGTTTTCTGCTAGCTTTGGGATTGGTTTGTTCTTGTTTCTCTCCCTGTAGCAGTGATGTTAGGTTGTTAATTTGAGATATTTCTAAATTTTTGACATGGTATTTAGTACGATAACCCTCTTAATACTGCCTTAGCTGTGTCCAAATGATTCTGGTATGTTTTATTTTTGTTCTCATCACTTTTGAAGAATTTCTTGATTTCTATCTTAATTGTATTTTTTACCCAAACGTCTTTCAGGATCGAGTAATTTAACTTCCATGTAGTTGTATGATTTTGAGCAACTTTTTAGCATTCATTTCTATTTTTATTGGGCTGTAGTCCATGAGTACCTTTGGTATGATTTCAGTTATTTTTAGTTTGCTGAGGATTGTTTTATGTCCAATTGTTTGGTCAGTTTTAGAATATGTGCCATGTAGTAATGAGAAGAATGTATATTCTGTTGTTCTGGGTTGGAGATTTCTGTAAATGTCTATTAGGTCCATTTGGTCAAATGTTGATTTCAGGTTCTAAATACTTTTGTTAATTTTCTGCCTTGATAATCTGTCTAACGCTATCAGTGGGGTGTTGAAGTCTCTCACTATTATTGTGTGGAAATCTAAGCCTCTTTATAGGTCTGTAAGAACTTGCTTTATGAACCTGAGTGCTCCTGTATTGGGTACATAAATATTTAGAATAGTTAGGTCTTCTTGTTGAATTTAATCTTCTACTATTATGCAGTGCCCTTGTCTTTTTTGATCTTTGTTTCTTTAAAGTCTGTTCTGTCTGAAATTAGTGTAGCAATCCCTGCCTTTTTTCTGTTTTACATATTCTTGATAGATTTTTCTTCATTGCTTTATTTTGAGCCTATGAATGTCATTGCATGTGAAATGAGTCTCTTTAAGACAGCATACCACTGTGTCTTCCCTGTTTATCCAGCTTGCCACTCTGCACCTTTTAATTGGGGGCATTCAGCCTGTTTAAATTCAAGGTTAATATTGATACATGTGGGTTTGCTTTGGTGATTATGTTTTTAGCTGGTTATTATGCAGACTTGTTTGTGTGGTTGCTTTATAGTGTCAATTGTCAGTGTACTTAACTGTGTTTTTGTAGTAGCTGGTAACGGTCTCCCCTTTCAATATTTAGCACTCATTTCAGGACCTCCTGTAAGGCAGGTCTAGTGGTAATTAATTCCCTCAGTATTTGCTTTTCTGAAAAGGGTTTTATTTCTCCTTTGCTTATAAAGCTTAGTTTGGCTGGGTATGAAATTTTTGGAGTTTCTTTTCTTTAAGAATGCTGAATATAGGCCCCCAATTTCTTCTGGCTTGTAGGGTTTCTACTGATTGGTCCACTGTTAGCTGATAGGGTTCCCTCTGTAGGTAACATTCTCCTTCTCTCTAGTGGCCTTTAACATTTTTTTTTTCTTTCAATTTGACCCAAGATCTGATGGCTATGTGTTTTAGGGATGGTCTTCTTGTATAGTATCTAACAGGGGTTCTCTGTATTTCCTGAATTTGAATATTGTCCTCTCTAGTGATAGTGGGGAAGTTTTCATGGATGATATCCTGAAATATATTTTCCAAGGTGCTTGCTTTCTCCCCATTTCTTTCAGGAACCTCAGTAAGTCACAGATTTGGTTTCTTTATGTAATCCCACATTTCTCAGAAGTTTTGTTTATTCTTTTTCGTTCCTCTTAATTTTTTTCTGACTGAGTTAGTTTAGAGAGCCAGTCTTCAATCCCTGAGATTCATCCCTCAGCTTGATCTGTTCTGCTATTAATACTAATGATAGCATTATGAAATTCTTGTAGTGTGTTTTTTAGTTTATCAGATAAGTTTGTGTCTTTCTTATAATGGTCATTGTATCTATTAGCTGTTTATTTTTTTTTTTTTTTGTAACACTTACATTCTTATATTGGATTTTGACTTGCTCCAGAGTCTCAATGATCTTCATTTATATTCATATTCAGAATTCTACTTCTGTCATTTCAGATATTTCAGCTTGGTTAAGAACCCTTGCTGGGGAACTAGTGTGGTTTTTTAGAGGGAAGAAGTCACTCTGGCTCTTTAAGTAGCCAGAGTATTTGCACTGGTTCTTTCTCATCTGTATGGGCTGGTGTTTCTTTAACTGTGATGAAAATCAAGTACAGTCAATAGATTTCTTATATGGATGTTTTTAGATGGCTGACACTTTGTGCCAGGTCTTTATTTATAGCTGAATTATTGTCCTTGGTTTCACAGGGGGGTATATTAGCAAAGTATTTTTGATGTGGAAGTTCTGGGCTGTGATTCAGTAGGTGGCACTTAAGTGTAATGGCCAATAGGTAAGCTCTTGCTCAGCCACATGGTTCCTTTGTATTCCCTCATGATTGCACCCATGCTCCCTCTCAGTGCTCTGAAAATGTGGACTCCTCTCCCACTTAAGTGCTGGCTACAAATGTTGACTTGTCATTCCTAGGCTGCACACCACAGCTCTCGGGTGAGCTCAGTCTTTATGTTCTCTTCCTAGAAGCATCAGGGGAAGGGGCCTTGGCAGTGGTTATGATAGAATAAACTTTCACTTGTCTCTTGGGATTCCACCCCAAGGAAATGCAGAGCCACTATCAATCAGTGTGATTGACCTATGGTAGGGCAGCTGCACTGTGGCCTAAGCCAAGAGGGCTCTGCCTGATGATGCACAGGGTGGATGCATCATGGGGGAGACAGACTGGTCTCTTCTCCTTAGGGCAACTTCAGCTTGCTGGAGTTGTAGTTAAAGTACTCAGGGTCTTTACTCCTTCCCCAGTCTAAGGGCAGCAAGGGCAGTAACACTGCAGTGGCAGTGGCAGAATAGTTTTGGTTGCTTCTGGGAGCTCTACCTCAGAGAAAAGTGGAACCATTGCCACTGGGAATGCTCAGCCAGAGGTAGAGTGACTGCACAGCTGGCCTAAGCTAGAGCCTCTACTTGGGGAAGAGCAGGGGCTCAAGTGCTCCCAGGGAGAAGAGACGGGGCTCCTCTCTGTATGGTGACTGTGTTGTGCTGGAAGAGCAAATAAAGCTCTCAGACTCTTTGATTCTTCCACGGACCAAGGTCAGCAGGACCAGAACCACTGCCATGGCAGTGCCAGAGGGAGCCCTAGGGAGCTTTAGGAGCCACTCCCTAGGGAAACACAAAGCCACTACCAGTGGTTATACATAGCTGTGGTTAAGGTGGTTGTTCTGTGGTCCTGAGCCGGGGGCCCTGCCTGGTGAAGAGTGGGGGAATGGAGGTTCTCAGTAAAGAGAGACTGGGCTCCTCTCCATTTGGTGGCTGCAGTGTGCTGGAGGTGCTACTGTAGCAACCAGGCCCTATGCTCCTTCCCCAACCTAAAGGTGATTAGGGCGGTACCACCGCAGCTGCAGTAGTGGAGAGGCTATGGGGTGTCTCTGGGATTTCCTCCTCAGAGAAGTCCAGAGCTACCTCCCACTGAAGTGTCCAGGCAGAAGCAGGATAGTTATGCTGGAGTCCCCAGTCTGGAGGCCCAACACAGTGAAGAGAAGCAGGGTTAGAACAATCTGGACACTTCTCCATGGGGCAGCTGCTCTGTGCTGGGGATCCGCGCCAGTCCCTAATCATGGCACACCATCTAGAGCCTGAGGGCAACAGGAGTGAGGGCTGTGAGGCAGCAGAAATGGGGGCTGCCTCTCCCTCTGGGACCACCATTCCAGGAAAATGCAGAGCTGCTACTTGCCCCAGAGCACAGGCATGCCTGGTGTGACCACGCTACGGTCCCAGAGCAGTGGGCCTTATCCTGCAAGGTGCAGTAGAGGTGAGGCCTGCAGTCTGCTGAGCAGCAGCCCTGTGGACTTGGCCCCCTTCCTGGGGGTGTACGAGGAAGCCTGACCTTCCCCATTGCCGGAGCTGCAGCTGCTAATGTCGGGATGCCCAAGGATCCAAGGCTCCTGGGACTCCATGTGTGCCTGGGCTGTGGCTCTGCCCAGATTCATGTAGCTTTCCAGGTCGGTCTGGAGGCCTCAGTGAGGGAACTCATGGGGATCTCCTGAGCCTGGGGTTGCAAAAGTCCATGGCAGAAGTGTGAGTCCCCAGGGACCACCACTCACTTACATTTACCCACAGTGGGGGACAGGGTCTCCCCTGTCTCCTGCTACTCCCAGGAGGGCAGTTGTCCTGTCTCACTGCTCCTCTCTGTTCTCCATGGATAGAGTTGGTTTTTTGATGAATCCCAGTTTTTTGATGAATCCCAGTGCAATGTGTTCATCTGGTTGTTCCAGTTGAAGAGTTAGTATTTACCTACTACTCTTTTTTCTCTCTGAAGGCACACACTAGCTGCTTCTAGTCAGACATCTGGGCTACCCGCCAAGAATTCCATTTGTTTGTGAATAACTTGGAGAGTTGGCATAAGAAAATAACAACAATAATAATAATACCTACAAGTTACTGTGTGCCAGACTTTTCTAAGTGCTTTACATATGTAAACTCATTTAGTCTTTCTTGAAACCATTTGAAGTAGATTTTATTATGACCGCCATTTTAAAGATGAGAAAAGTGAAAAATAAGGGTTAACCAACACCTAAACAGTAGGTATTTGGAATCTTTAAAACAGAAGCAAAAATTCTCACTGATATAATCACACTTCTATGGTTGAGTATGATTTGGCTAACAAAGGTCATGAAACAAAAGATAACTAACTACTTATACATTGCCAGTGGAATAAGCTATATTTATTAAGTATGTTCCTAAGTAAGACAAAGAAGCATATAGAGCCAGTTGTGAAATCTCCTTTCTCTACTGGAAACTTGGGAGGAATTTAAGGCAATGAGAAATAGAAGAGGATATCCACTCCAGAGGCAGCTGGACGGGTCCTAGCAGTGTGAGTAAGCTTTCTTTGGTGAATGGAGAGTGAGAAAGAGAGAGGATAGAAAGAGTAAAATCAAAATGATGTGGGCTTTATATCTGTGGTTTTGGACATGCATGGAGCAATCCCAGCATGGCCTGCCTGGATCCTGAATCCATTTTGTTAGAATCGTGTCCTGTGATTCAGATCTACAAATCTGTCTCTCCCTCAGGTAGAAGAGGTAAAGATCTGAGCAGCCCAGGGGTCAATGATGCCAGGACCACACCACCATGAAAGGAATAATGCCATGACTATGAGAATCTTGACCTTAGTGTCAAAGAAGGAAGAACGGCCAGGGCTGAGTAATTGAAGCCCTTTCTATCTTTTATTTTTCTCAGGTACCTGAGGAACAAGTCTCTTTTCATTTCCAACCTGCCTTATGTTAAAAAGCAGTGAATTACTTAAACAATGTGAATGGATTAGGCAGACATGGAATACAAATGACAGAAGTTATCCTAGAAATCATTCTATAATAGAATATAACTAAAACTGGAGAAAATGGCAGATACTGTTCAGTCCAACTGTTTGAAAGAGGAGGTAAATATTAGTGAGGCCCGGAGGCTATTCATCAAAGCAGAGCATCAAAACAGATTTTTGTTTTGTTTTGTTTTTAACAAGAATCCGGGCAGAGGCAGGAGTAATCACCAGTTAGTAAAATAACTAGGCAAATTCTAATTTACAAGCCAGATCTTGGCACATGAAAAGAGAGAAAGGAAAAAAAAAAAAAGTCCTCAGAATATATAGAACAAGGTAGAATGCTCCAAAAGCAAAAAAACAAACAAACAAAAAACAAACAAACAAACAAACAAACAAAAACAAACAACTCTGTCAGAAATGTGAATTACTTTCATCAGCTTTGGTCCTGGTCTCTCTTCCAGGATGGATTTACCCAAAATCTTCAGGGCCCCTTCTGGCCACAATTAACCTTGGGGCCACCCTCAGGTAGAAAGTATTATAAAACAGGTCAGAGATCAAACGTCCTTACAAGAGAATCAGAGCTCACCTATCTCGTGCTTTTAAAAATGTCTTTTTTCCCTTCTGACTTCCCCAACTTTAAGTCAAGCTTCTTCATACTGCAACTGATTCCACGATTCAATTTGCCTAGAGCAATGCTGCCTGCTCTCCTTTGAGTCCTGCACCTATGTCCAGAACTCTATATTCACTCATTTCCTCCTTCCTGCCCTTCTTTGCTATGTAATAAGACACAATTTCCATGAGGACTGGGACTACATCAAGGTACCCAATATACATTCATCATGGTTGAATGTATTCATCCATATATACAAAATACTTTTTGAGCATTCAAAGTCTCTGTGCTTTATAGTTCCTCATCCATGTAAATGGGGATATAATTGAGCCTACCTAGTGTTGTGAGGATTAATTAAAATAAATTAAGCAAAGCACACAGCACAGGGTTACCACTATGGAGGGTTCACCATCATAATTATTGTATTAGTCTATTCTTGCATTGCTATAAAGAATCACCTGAGATTGAGTAATTTATGAAGAAAAGAGGTTTACCTGACTCACAGTTCCACAGACTGTACAGGAAGCATTCCTGGGGAGGCCTCAGGAAGCTTACAATCATGGCAGAAGGTGAAGGGGAAGCAGACATGTATTACATGACCAGAGAAGGAGAATGAGAGAGTGAAGGGGGAGGTGCTACACATTTTAAAACAACCAGATCTCAAGAGAACTTACTCACTATCATGAGAACAGCAGGGGAGAAGTCCACCCCCATGATTCAATCACCTCCCACCAGGCCCCTCCTCCAACATTGGGGATTACAATTTGACATGAGATTTAGGTAGGGACACAGACCCAAATCATATCAATTATCACTATAGTTAGTCAATCACGTGGGAACTGAAACTCCAAACTATCTCCGTCATCTCACTACAGTCCCATTTCTCACCCTCCTGGGTCTCTCATGCAGTTTAGAACATAGGACACCTGCAGGAACTAAGAGGAAATTATTGAATAAGGAGGGCAGATATCCTGTACCTATATAAGAAAGCGCCTTTATAAGTGAAACCAGATTTTATGTGTTTGCTTGACTTTTTCTTTTTGGCCACAACTCTGAGGTTTTAACATAGTATCTGTGAATACATGAAGCAATCCCAGCATGGCCTGCCCGGATGAACTGGTAATTAAGAACACCTGGCTCAGGTGGAGGCGAATATATGTGCAGAGGGAAGCAGCTGATTCCAGCAGGCAGCCCCTGATGTTGGTAACATGAAGTTGGGCATTGTTGAACTGTTCCCAAAGCTATTCCTGTAATATGTCCCATTTTTCTTCCCACTTCATGTTGCCCTGTAATCCTACTGTTATTTTCCTCTGAATTTTGGTCTCGACTGTGTGGAAGGCTGGTGCAGGAGGAAGAGAAATCTCACTTGGTAAAATGTATTACTGTAGGGCTGACAACTGAGATGCAAGACATCACGATCTTTTTCCAATCTGGCTCAGAGATCCCTACAGGATTTTGGCATAAGAACCCACTCATAAAACTGCTAGCAATTCTTTTTTTCTTGTCCTGATAATAGTTAACCCACCTCTGCTTTGTTTCCCTGTTGGATCCCAGTCCCTGAACTTGTTCACTCCTGTGATGCTGAATTGGAGTAACTCTCCTGCTCTATTACAAGCTACTCAGACAAGAAATTAAAATATTAGCTTGTGGTAGTACCTACAATATCACACAAAATAATTGAAGCCAAACAATTTAATTAATGGACAAACCCATAAAGGTGTTAATCGCACAAAAAGACCTGTAAAAAGAAACTAAATGTAACCAATATAAATGATTTAGACATTTATAGATAAAGAAAAATTCATATTGTGGTTACTATGGCATTCATAATTGCATAGAAATATAATTGCATAGAAATTCGATCTTTCCGTAGTGCAGATATTGCTACTTATCTGTCACTAAGAAAAACCCTGAAATCTATTAACATAAGAAAACGTAAGAGGAAGGAGATACATTTCTTACCATTTAAGCTACCTAAAATTCAAAGAGTGAAGCAAAAAGAATGACCTTCGACTAGCCTCTTTGACTGACTGAGAGTTCTTAAGTGTGAAAATAACTTCTGCATCCTCTTCTAAATGCTATAATATTGAGAATGAGGTGTCTCTGAGTGGAGAAAGAGTTTAAAGTCTCAGGTCTCTGATAGAGAAAGCTTTCTCCCAGCTTGAGAGCTTAACCCCGAGGTGTAGGCTGCCATAACCCTGTGCCTCATAAATGCATTGCGAGTTGATTTGGACAGACTCAGATGCCTCCCTATCCAAGGATTTAGTTTAAAATGGAGCCCAAATTATATCTTTAGCAATTGTAGAAAATGGAAGAGAGAAAGGCTATTTGACCTGATCCTTTGAGTGAGATAACAACAAATCCCTTCTTTGAAACCGCATTAACTCGCAGCAAGTACTCAGAATCCATTTAATAAATTGCTTATTTCTAGTGACCCGAAAGAGTTAAGATACCTCTAAATACCAAGCAGTTCTTGACCTTCTGGATAGCAGGAGGTAAGATGAGTTATTAAGAGAAATATGAGGTATAGTAGTTCATATATGAGGTGTGGTTATACATCAAATTTCAGTGATGAACACCGCTTTGTGAAATGTACTGATTAAAACAATCAACATGACCATAAATGGTGCTAACCACACAGAAGGACCTGGAAACTTAAACTGAATGTGAGAGTAATTATTGAAAATAAATGATGTATAGGAATGCTTGTGATTTTTGCACATTGATTTTATATCCTGAGACTTTGTTGAAGTTGCTTATCAGCTTAAGGAGCTTTTGGGCTGAGATGATGGGGTTTTCTAAATATATAATCATGTCCTCTGCAGAGATAATTTGACTTCCTCTCTTCCTATTTGAATACCCTTTATTTCTTTCTCTTGTCTGATTGCCCTGGCCAGAACTTCCAACACTATTCTGAACAGGAGTGGTGAGAGAGGGCATCCTTGTCTTGTGCTGGTTTTCAAAGGGAATGCTTCCAGCTTTTGCCCATTCAGTATGATATTGGCTGTGGGTTTGTCATAAATATCTCTAATTATTTTGAGATACGCTCCATCAATACTTAGTTTATTGAGTGTTTTCAGCACGAAGGGGTATTGAATTTTATCGAAGGCCTTTTCTGCATCTATTGATATAATCATGTGGTTTTTGCCATTGGTTCTGTTTATGTGATGGATTACGTTTATTGATTTGCATATGTTGAACCAGCCTTGCATCCCAGGGATGAACCCAATATGATCGTGGTGGATAAGCTTTTTAATGTGCTGCTGCATTCAGTTTGCCAGTATTTTATTGAGGATTTTTGCATCAATGTTCGTCAGTGATATTGGCCTGAAATTTTCTTTTTTTGTTGTATCTCTGACAGGTTTTGGTATCAAGATGATGCTGGCTGCATAAAATGAGTTAGGGATGAGTCCCACTTTTTGTATTGTTTGGAATAGTTTCTGAAGGAATGGTACCAGCTACTTTTTGGACCTCTGGTAGAATTTGGCTGTCAATCCATCTGGTCTTGGGCTTTTCTTGGTTGGTAGGCTATTCATTACTGCTTCAATTTCAGAACTTGTTATTAATCTATTCAGGCATTCAACTCCTTCCTGGTTTAGTCTTGGGACGGTGTATGAGTCCTGTAATTTATCCATTTCTTCTAGATTTTCTGGGTTACTTGCATAGAGGTGTTTATGGTATTGTCTGATGGTAGTTTGTATTCCTGTGTGATCAGTGGTGATATCCCCTTTATCATTTTTTATTGTGTCTATTTGATTCTTCTCCCTTTTCTTCTTTATTAGTCTGGCTTGCTGTCTATCCATTTTGCTAATCTTTTCAAAAAACTGACTCCTGGATTCATTGATGTTTTGAAAGATTTTTGTGTCTCTATCTCCTTCAGTTCTGCTCTAAAATCTTAGTTATTTCTTCTCTTCTGCTAGCTGTTGAATGTGTTTGCTCTTGCTTCTCTAGTTCTTTTAACTGTGATGTTAGGGTGTTCATTTTAGGTCTTTCCCACTTTCTCATGTGGGCATTTAGTGCTGTAAATTTCCCTCTAAACACTGTTTTAGCTTTGTCCCAGAGATTCTGCTGCATTGTGTCTTTGTTCTCACTGGTTTCTAAGAACTTATTTATCTCTGTCACAATTTTGTTATTTACCCAGTAGTCATTCAGGAGCAGGTTGTTCAGTTTCCATGTAGTTGTACGGTTTTGAGTGAATTTCTTAATCCTGAGTTCTAATTTGATTACATTTTTTTTCTGAGAGACTGTTTGTTATGATTTCTGTTCTTTAGCATTTGCTTAGGAGTGTTTTACTTCCAGTTATTTGGTCAAGCTTAGTACAACTGCTATGTGGTGCTGAGAAAAATGTACATTCTGTTGATTTGGGATGGAGAGTTCTGTAGATGTTTATTAGGTTCACTTGGTCCAGAGCTGAGTTAAAGTCCTGAATATTCTTGTTAATTTTCTGTCTCATTGATCTGTCTAATATGGACAGTGGGTTAAAGTCTCCCACTATTATTGTGTGGGAGTCTAAGTATGAATGAACTCCCATTCGCAATTGATAGAGAATAAAATACCTAGGAATACAACTTACAAGGGATGTGAGGGACCTCTTCAATGAGAACTACAAACCACTGCTCAAGGGAATAAGACAGGACACAAACAAATGGTAAAACATTTCATGCTCATGGCTTGGAAGAATCAATATCATGAAAATGGCCATAATGCTCAAAGTAATTTATAGATCAATGCTATTCCCATCAAGCCACCATTGACTTTCTTCACAGAATTGGAATAAAACTACTCTAAATTTCATATGGAACAAAAATAGAGCTCATATAGCCAAGACAATCCTAAGCAAAAATAACAAATCTGGGGGTATCATGGTACCTGACTTCATACTATACTACAAGGCTACAGTAACCAAAACAGCATGGTACTGGTAACAAAACAGATATATAGACCAAGGGAACAGAACAGAGACCTCAGAAATAATGCCACACATCTACAACCATCTGATCTTTGACAGATCTGACAAAAATAGGCAATGGGGAAAGAATTCCCTATTTAATAAATGGTGTTGGGAAAACTGGCTAGCCATATGCAGAAAACTGAAACTGGACCCCTTCCTTACACTTTATACAAAAATTAACTCAAAATGGATTAAAGACATATACATAAGACCTAAAACCATAAAAACCCTAGAAGAAAACCTGGACAATACCACTCAGGACATAGGCATGGGCAAAGACTTTATGACTAAAACACCAAAAGCAATGGCAACAAAAGCCAAAATTGACAAATCAGATCTAGTTAAACTAAAGAGCTTCTGCACAGCAAAAGAAACTATCATCAGAGTGAACAGGCAGCCTACAGAATGGGAGAAAAGTTTTGCAATCTATCCATCTGACAAAGGACTAATATCCAGAATCTACAAGGAACTTAAACAAATTTGCAAGAAAAAAACAAACATGGTCATTACCAAGGCTTTTAGAATGCATTTTCTCATTTGCTGTGGACATGACCATAAAAAAATTTCCCAGTAGGTTTTCTATCTGCTACTTTGCTAGCAATCCGCTTATTGGGAACAGTTGATTAACTATAATAGAAATGCAATACAAATATAATGTGAACCACGTGTGATTTTTCTTTTTATTCTAATAATTGTTTCATCAGTAATCAATGAGATTTTAAAATTCTCCTAGATCTCTTGAATTATGCAAATGTGCTTTGCCTTTGTATTGTAACCCTTGTGGGTTGCTAATAACCAAGGAGTTTGTAGTAGAGTTAACTCAGGCTGCTTCTAGGACTCATTCATGTTCACTCACTGTACAATCATCTCTAGAAATGTGAGATTTACTTCCATATTGTTATGTAGGGCTGACAGGACAACTGGATCAGTTTCATTAAAAAGGGCAAACTTGAAGATAAATCTTTTGACTCCACTCTTTAGAGGATCTTAAGTGACCTTGATGCACAGTGGAAGAAATCACAACATGGAATTCCTTGAATAAAAATTTACTGACTTAAAAAAAAGAAAAAAGAACAAAACAACCCCATCAAAATACCACCTCACTCCAGTTAGAATGGCGATCATTAAAAAGTCAAGAAACAACAGATGCTGGAGAGGATGTGGAGAAATAGGAACGCTTTTACACTGTAGGTGAGAGTGTAAATTAGTTCAACCATTGTAGAAGACAGTGTGACAATTCCTCAAGGATCTAGAACCAGAAATACCATTTGACCCAGCAATCTCATTACTAGGTATATATCAAAAGCATTATAAGTCATTTTACTATAAAGACACATGCACACGTATGTTTACTGCAGCACTGTTCACAATAGCAAAGACTTGGAATCAACCAAAATGCCCATGTATGGATAAAGAAAATGTGGCACATATACACCACGGAATACTATGCAGCCATAAAGAAGAATGAGTTCATGTTCTTTGCAGTGACATGGATGAAACTGGAAACCATCATTCTCAGCATACTAACAGAGGAAGAGAAAACTCAACACCACATGTTCTCACTCATAAGTGGGAGTTGAACAATTAGAACACATGGACACAGGGAGGGGAACATAACACACCAGGGCCTGTTGTGGGATGCAGGACAATGGGAGGGATAGCATTAGGAGAAATACCTAATGTAGATGATGGGTTGATGGATGCAGCAAACCACCGTGGCACATGTATACCTATGTAACAAACCTTCATGTTCTGCACATGTATTCCAGAACTTAAAGTATTAAAACAACAACAACAAAAGAAAGAAAATAAATTGAGACAGTGAAACAAGCTATAACAAAATCTACAAGCACATTTCTAGTTAGATACACTCAGAATTTATGCACACTCATTCCTTTGATCTCTGTTGGGGATGCCTCTTCAACTCCTTTGACATCTCATATATCAGAGGAGATCTGGAGACTTATGTTTTAGGAAGGACAGAGAAGAGAGGTCATCAATGATCTGCCTCTGTAGACATAACCAGGCATTGCTTCTCCCCCTTTGTGGATCTTCTTTCCCCTTATATACCTGAAATGATAAGACTGTGGTGACATCCAATTATACTTTGATTGTATCTAGTCCTGTCTCCAAACCCATTTTCTTAAAATGAAATCATAAACGAAGCCTTTGTCAGAAGAGATTTATATAGTAGTGACAAACTATTTTACAACACATATCCTCATTACATTCATTTTTCATGCCAATTAGCCCAAGCAAATTTTATATAATATGTAAACCTAACTAAAAAGAGTAACCTTTACTGTGTTTGGTTAAGTTCAGCTTTTATGTTATTATCAGTATCTGAAGACAGGAAAACTTACATGCAGTAAAATACACTTTATAAGCAATATGCACCATTTAATATTGTTACTCACTATAAAATACTTATGAGCTAATAAAAGTATTTTTGAGATATTTTGTTTTAAAAATTTCACAGTGTTAAATATGTTTTTATATATACATATTGATACATAACTGTATCTTCAACTATGTATTTAGAGTCGGATATAATATGTATTATGTATGTATATAACTGTATTACTAATGTAGTTAACCAGAAAATGTATACATCACTTTCAGCAGATAAGAATTAATGGAATGATAATAACATCCAATGCCTAGTTTCTGGCACATATTATTTGTTTGATACTTATAACTCATTCATAGGACACTTACTGGTAAGAATTAATCTTTCTTTTTTCATTACCTCATTGTACACAATATGGTTTTCTTATTTTAGTCAATGTCATGTAAGTCTTTATTATTTTAAAAATTTGAATGATCCTTGAGGGCAAATTGCCATGTTGCATCATTCAAAAGTATCTTTCAGACTTCAGAAAGGTAGTCTTGCACAGGATAACTTTCTAATAATAATACTTGAATTGAGTAAAGGACTCTTCAAATTTCTAATGCCTAGACTTCCAGAATCTTTAGCAATCACATGCCAGAAAGAGATCTACTGGCCCACTATTAACTATCTGATTAGTTATAGTTGAAGAATCCCAAGAATCATGGGGGCAAAATGGTGCTTAAGCATAATCCAAAATACAGTTTCATTTCTGGCTAAAATTTGAAAGCAAAAGTGCAACTAATTTTTCTTTAAAGTGGTATTTCTCAAAAATGTCATTTCTGATATATTTCTTAATTTTACATATTGCTCTGAACATAGATATCTATATTAATTTTGATTTGAATAACTCAGGAAATTATTGTTATTGTTACTGTTATTACTTTTATTTTGCTGAACATGAACAAGGTAATAGAAAGCATGTCAACCCAAGTAGTTCTTAAATGCATTTTATAACTGGATAATATGGCCGGGCACAGTGGCTGACACCTGTAATCCCAGAGCTTTAGGAGGCCAATGCAAGCAGATCACCTGAGGTCGGGAGTTCGAGACCAGCCTGGCCAACATGGTGAAACCCTGTCTCTATTTTAAAAAATTACAAAAATTAGCTGGGTGCGGTGCCATGTCCCTGTAATCCCAGCTACTCAGGAGGCTGAGGCAGGAGAATCGCTTAAACTGGAGAGGAGGAGGTTGCAGTGAGCTGAGATTGTGCCACGGCACTACAGCCTTGGTGATGGAGTGAGACTCCATCTCAAAATAAATAAAAAAATTTAAAAACTGGATAATGTAAGGGAGCTACACTGTAGGGACCTACATTAGGTCTTTTGTTTTTATGCCTTTATAAGATGATCTAAAGGTGTTATTACTATGTTTGTATGTTAACTTACAGATCCATTAATTCCCTTTACTGTGCCTTTAACATCTTTCTGGGCCATTTTATTTTCTTCCCTGAGTCTCAGAATATTTGAATTGTTCAGCAGTGGCCCTGCAAACTGTCACCGTGTTGTATGGGAATATCAGTGAAGCATTCCACTGTGGTGCTGTTCTGAACTATCCAGTAAATATTGTGGATTATTTAAGCAGTTTTTATATATTACACATATTTGTACATTTTATGTGGTTATACATATTTATAAGTTTTTAAAAGAATCATTTTGTTTACTTGTACAGTTCCAGTGTGTTGGGAAATATATATTTATGAATGTTTTAAACCATGTTATAGATTATATGAATACTCATTTAGTTACTTAGCCCCAAACGTTTAGAAATTTCTTTGCCACTGATGATTGTACATTTTATTTATGGTAAACATTTTGTAAAGTTCATCTTCGTAAATTATTTTCTCTTTTTGAATAACAATAATAAGAGTTGCTAGCTAATAATTTATATTTTGGTTTTAGAAGTCATTTGGGAATTTTCTTTAAAAAACATATAAGATAGTGATAAAATTGGCCAGGTGCAGTGGCTCACACCTGTAATCCCAGCACTTTGGGAGGCTGAGGTGGGTGGATCATGAGGTCAGGAGTTCAAGACCAGCCTGGCCAACACGGTGAAACCCTGTCTCTACTAAAAATACAAAATATATATGTGTGTGTATATATATATCTATATGGCCAGGCGTGGTCACAGGCACCTGTAGTGCCAGCTTCTTGGGAGTCTGAGGCAGGAAAATCGCTTGAACCTGGGAGGTGGAGGTTGCAGTGAGCTGAGATTGTGCCACTGCACTCCAGCCTGGGTGACAGAGTGAGACTCTGTCTCAAAACAAACAAACAAACAAACAAAAGATAGTGATAAAATCATTTCTAATTAGAAATAATTCAAAGCTACTTGAAGGAAGAACCTTCTAAAATATTCTGTCTACTCTTTAAACCATAAGCAACATGGTGAGCTTCGATCATTCAAATGAATATTTATTGTTTGCCTACTTCGCTGCAGGTAACTGATTAAAAAAAAGGAGACACAAATATGAAAAAGATACTCACAATTTCCTAATTTTTGTATTTAAATACCATTAAAATTGTCTACTAATTTGATTCCTATTATTACAGCATATAATGTATTTTAGATTAGAACACTTATAAACACTATATTATTTGAAGATATCTTACTATTACCTGACAAGGTCTAGAGGAGTGTGTCATTCCAGTTGCCATTCTAATTATTCTTCCCCTCTTCTTCATAGCCAACATTTTAAAAGAGTTCTCACTACTCATTGTTTTCATTGCCTCACCTCTCATTAACAAGTAAACATAGTCTTATTTGCATTACACTTAGCAGTTCATCAAAACAACTTTAACCTTTCCAGGAACTTCTTGGTTACTAATCCAAATGGACACTTACCATCTCGTATCTTCCTTGGCCTATTGGCTGCCATTAATACAACTCCCTTTTTGAAGCAACACTGTGCCTTGAACTCTGTATTACCACCCTACCCTAGTTTACCTTCTATCTCATTGGATGCTAAAACTGTCTTCTTTATGTTATTTTATTCTATCAGCAGCTAAAATATCTGGGTTCCTCAAGGCTTTGTCCTAAACAATTTTGCTTTCCACCTATCAAGCTAGCTCCTGAATTTGCATGACTCGAAGACAAATCAAACAGTATGTCAAGAAACAATTGAATATTTCCCCCACTATTATCAACTCCCCCAATCTGGTCATCTTCTTGTATTTTCTTCCTTAGAAAATGGCACCATTATTTATCCACTTGCTTCATCACAAATCTACAGACCTTTCTTATTACCTCACTTTCCCTCACTCCCACTTCTAATTCATCTCAAAATCTTGATTATCTCTCAGGTTGACCACTTATTTCCCATCTTCAGCATTACCATCTTAATAAATACTACCACCATCTCTCATCTGGATTTGTAATGTACTACCACCTGATCTCCCTTACATTCACTCTTCCCCACCCTCTCTCACCTTACACAAAGTAATCATTCCAAAAACCATTTTGAATATATGTCAATTCTTTATATTCACATTTCCCCCCCACTCTCCACAGGGAATTAAAACTTGTTCGTGTTCTTGGCCGGGCGCGGTGCCACACACCTGTAATCCCAGCACTTTGGGATGCCAAGGCAGGCGGATCACGAGGTCAGGAGATCAAGACCATCGTGGCTAACATGGTGAAACCCCGTCTCTACTAAAAATACAAAAAATTAGCTGAGCGTGGTGGCTGGCGCCTGTAGTTCCAGCTACTCAGGAGGCAGGAGAATGGTGTCAACCTGAGAGGTGGAACTTGCAGTGAGCCGAGATCGCAGCATTGCACTCCAGCCTGGGCAACAGAGCGAGACTCCATCTCAAACAAACAAACAAACCAAAAAACTGAAAACTTGTTCATGTTCTTTAGATGAAGACTAAAATCTTTTCCTCACACACTAAGTCCTGCATGGCTTGACCCCTATTTCCATTTTCAGTGTCATCTCAAAATATGCTCCTCTTCACTGTTTCCATTCTCACTGAGCATCAGTCAGTCCCTTGAACAGTCCATGTTTCTTCTCAAAGCAGGGCCTGTGTACAGGCTACTCCTATGGCTTGAGAGCCTTTAGTTATTTTCTTTCCCTCATTAAATCTTACCTATCCTTAGATGACTTGTCCTTAAGGCACACTCTAGAATAGGGTTTTTTTTGTTGTTGTTAAATGTTCTCAAAGAGCTGTATTCTTTTTCATAAGGCCCTCATTTCAGTTTGCCAAGTTGTGTTTTGGGTCCTGGCTCTGTCCTTGGTTTGATGTCTGATTATAAACAAGTTACTTAATCTTTGAATTTTTTGCACCTAAGAGTCACTCTAAATATATGTTGAATGAATGCCATAAAGGAATGACTAATGTGATTAATAGCATGGATAGAGTGAAAATGGAAAAACTAAATGAACATTACTATGCATAATCTGAGAATATACATATACTACCTATATATATGTGTATATATACACACATATATGTATATCCACAAATGTGTTACCTACATATACAAATATATACACATATATTCATATACAGTGTGTATCCATATATACATACTATACATATAGTATATATGTATGTACATGCACACATACATGCATACACACACACAAATAAACTATATCAAAGTACAACCTTAGACACATTTTTACAAAATGCAAAAATAAATCAATGCCACCTACTATCAATTTCATTACTAAACATGTTTCTGAAAGTTGTTAAGGATGCATTTTGCAAAAGAAATTGAAAATACAAGTAATTATTTGTTGATGATATGCTCTTTTCTTAAAAATGACCATGAATTTCACCTTGAAACAATTATGTAGAAAAGTCCTCAATAACAAGACATGAAGTTTTTTCGTATATTTATATTTTCAAATGTTCATTAAATTAGAAGTATTACAAAAGGTTTCAAAATTAGAATGTGACTTAAAATGTATGTGTAATTTTAATGCAGTAGAATATCTTTTTCTTTTCTACGTTTTTAAATGTTTATCATAAAGCATAATTGTTAAATTAATAATGTGCTTTAAAATATGTAATGTCCTAAATTTAGAATATATGATTGTTTAGTAAGATAACTGATTCAAAAAGAACATATTTCATAGCTTTCATCTGTATCAAAAGCAATGTTAATAGGGAAAAAAATCAAAATCAACTTTTCAATAATTTAATAATATAAAATAAATTTGAATAAAATTAATTTTAAAATGTTTATGACAAGCATAATTAAAATAACATATCTCTACACAGGAGCAGACAACATTTTAGTAAATAGAGATATATCTTACAAATAGCCAAAAACAACTCAAATTTACTTAAACAAAAAGAAGAAAATTGTTTTAAATTTCAGTTGTGTCTCATTAAAACAGTTTACAATATGGCTTCAAGAAGAAAAGGAATAGAAACTTTCAATTTTCTAAATCATTGTATATTCTTAGGATAATTATAGCTTGTACTTAGTTTCTCAATTTTTTTCTCTGAGATTCTTAAAGAGTTTGTGCTTATTATTTTGAGTGTCAAAAAATATGTAGATAATTAACTAAGAAATAATGGGGAGATTACTCACTGAATATGATTCTTAAAGGTTCATTGTGTTATGTGTGAATGCAAATTTCTGGATCTCATTCCAGTATCTTATGCATCCTAACATTTATCTTAAGCTATTTTAATTATCTTTGGATTTAGTGAGCCAACTTTCTGGTAAGCTGACCAAAAGGGGCAGAATGTGAGCCTAAGTGGGTAGACAGATTTGTGTTTTCTCATTTTTAAGTTAATTTGATATGTCATATGAGCCTAAAAAGATTCCTAGCAGGATCTAAACATACTTTTATTACATAAACTTACAGATATTCATTTAAATATACTAAATCAAAGTCATTTGATTTATTTTTATTTTTCAGAGATGTTCTGAAATTTGCCTTGAACTCCTGGACTCAACAAATCCTCCTGCCTCAATCTCCTCAGTAGCTGGGACTATGTGTACACACTACCACGCCTTGCTGTCTTTTGATACTGATGAGACTATTTCATAAACTGGACATCTTCAAGAAAAGGGTTTTTACATAATCTAAAATCTCACTACTCCTTTCAAGTTAGCTGAATGAGAATATCCTGAATACTGGAAATATGGCATTTCATAGAAAGATGAGGGCATATGATTTCAAAAATCTCAAGAAACTGTTGGTTTTGGCTGATTTGTTGTTTAAAGTGACTACAGTATATATAATGCCTAGGAAAAATGTGTAATCATTTATTTGGGATTTTCATGGAAATAGTAATTGGACCTTCTCCTTTTTGCCTGCTACTACTTCCAGTTCTTTCAAAAATGTTTTAATTCCAAAATAAAATGCAGACACAGAAATGCACAGAATAAATATATGGCTTAATGAGTTATTGTACAACCCAAATAAAGACTGCCAGTCAACCCAGAAGTTCTTTGCAAGTATGTGGCTTCAATAATAGCCTGGCCTGATTCTCAACTCCCTAAGTAACTATCATCCTAACCTTTATAAATGACTTTCTTTTTTTTTTTTTTTTTTTTGAGACGGAGTCTCGCTCTGTCGCCCAGGTTGGAGTGCAGTGGCCGGATCTCAGCTCACTGCAAGCTCCACCTCCCAGGTTTACGCCATTCTCCTGCCTCAGCCTCCTGAGTAGCTGGGACTACAGGCGCCCGCCACCTCGCCCGACTAGTTTTTTGTATTTTTAGTAGAGACGGGGTTTCACCGTGTTAGCCAGGATGGTCTTGATCTCCTGACCTCGTGATCCGCCCGTCTCGGCCTCCCAAAGTGCTGGGATTACAGGCTTGAGCCACCGCGCCCGGCTATAAATGACTTTCTTGCATTCTTTTATAGCTGTATTACCCAAATATTCTTGGGACATCATAATTTAGTCTTCCTCATTAAGACAAATTATATATTTTAGTCTGTGTCAATCTATAAATTTTCTTTCTTGTCCTTACAATAATAAGTTAACCATTTATCTATTTACTTCTTGAAGAACCCAGGACTTTGCCTTTCTGGGTTTTGCTGATTAGATACCACTGATATTTCAACTTAGTTCTCTGCCTTTATCATTTCCTGCAAATGGTAGCTGAATCCAGAGACATGTTAAGACTCAGATTCTAGCCATTTGGCAAGCTATATGCATAGCATTGTGTTCTTGCAAAAGGAAGCATGTAATGATTGTTTGTTTCTCTTTTTAAGATGTTTATGACTGTTAATGATTAATGCCTAGATCCATTATTTTATTGGGGTTGCAAAATGGTAATATTTTAATTCTACAGTTTATTTTTCATTTATTACCTGGAATCTTTTATAAGCAGACAGTACCCTCATTTATAATCTGGCTTCTCAGGGATACAGTTGACTTTTTGCTGCATTTGCCAGCTTTGGGGATAATGAATTTGTTTCCTATCATCTTGTTAAAGGTAGTTAGACAGGCAAGAGCAGGGCAGGAGAAGGCTCTCACCCTCCCACTAGGAATGTTGGGTGATGGTTCTGCAGTGATCACGTTGCCTCTCTAAAGGTGATAATGATATGAACAGGAGCCAGGGAAATACTGAGTAGAAGAGGACAGTTCCCTGGGGAAGGCCCCACCCTCAAGCCTGGATACCTGCTGCCTTAAATGAGGACAGACATTCCTGTTTTCAAGTCCAAAAGTTGCCTTTTGGCCTGCCATGCCCCTATCCTGTATCTACACAAACCCTGAACCTCAGGCTCCAGAAGCAGATGAGGAAATGAGCAGATAAGGAAATGAACGGCAGAACCACATGGCAGAGAAGGTGAGAAGAGAAGGAGCATCTGAAAGTCTGGAGGAGCTTGGCTGTGGATGGTGGAAGAATCAGCTGTTGGACAGCGAAACCCCAGGGAAAGATCATCTTCCCACTCCATCCCCTGACCAGATCCCCATCCATCCCTCTGACAGCCATCTCCACCACCCAACAAAACCCACATTCACCATCCTTCAAGTTTGTGTGTCACCTGATTCTTCTAGGATGCTGAACAAGGGTTCGGGATACAGAAAGCTGTTCACATTGGCTCTCTGCCCTTGCACAAAGGTAGAGGGTCCATTGAGCTGGTTAATACCTAAGCCATCTGTGGACAGCAAGCCATCTGTGGACAGCTTTTTTAAAAACACACTGTAACACACGCCCATCTGGGCTCCAGGAGTCACAGGCTCCCACCCCTGGATGCTGCCGTAGGGCTAGAGCACAGTGGCCTGGGCCCTGCTCCTGTCCATCCGTGTGCTTCTGCTCCCGTAAGAGGTTTGAAAAGTAGCAGCAATCAGTTTGCTCATCCTGTGAGGAGGCTAGGGAACTCTCCTCTTCAGTAAACTGGCAGCCAGAACCAGAGAGAGAACATTTCTTGACAGTCCATACCTGTTACACTAAAGTGTTAATTGAATGTAGACACCAGGGAGAAGCAGCTTTTCAGGCATGTGCATCAAGAGGCAAAATGGCAGAGTATGACCTTCTGGGGAAGTCCACTGGAAACGGAAATAAAGCCTCGGATAGGCATGTGCACAACTTCCTAAACACACTGTGCATACTCATTTCCCAAGGGTAAGGAGGGCACAGCTCATGTGGGCAGCCCACCCTCAGGGAAGAATCATGGGAAAGGGGTGCAAGATGCAGGAGGCAGGCCAGTCTATAAAGTCCTAGGATTAAGATTAAACACTGCACTTGACCTTTACGTGCCTGTTTGGGTCTCTTCCAAGCGCACTTTCTTTCCTGTTCTAAAGCCTTTTAAGATAAACTTCCACTCCTGCTGTGAAACTTGCCTCATTCTCTTTTTCTGCCTTGTGCCCCTCAATTGAATTCTTTCTTCTGAGGAGGCAAGAATTAAGGTTGCTGCAGACCCACACAGAACCACCCCCAGTGACTCTGATAACTTCCACTGGTAACATTCTCAATTTCACCGGTTATTATGAACTCATCAGCTAAAATATATTTGATGGAGCTCCATTCATTGCAGTTGTTACATCACTGAAGTTCAAATTGTCCTATCGTTGGCCAATGAAGCCTCTTTGAGTTTTCTCCTGCGTTCATTTGACATGACATTAGTAGCATTTGAAAGCTTCCTGACATCTAGCATCACAGAGTTTTCCTGGCTCATCTTGTACCTTTTCTGTCTCTGACCTACAAAAAATGATTTCTTCAGGAAGCTATGGCTTTTTTTTTTTTTTTTTTTAAATTTCAGGGAACATTTAGTTCAGCTATAATTTTTAGAATTTCTTTTATTCCTCTGATTTTGTTTTCTTTTTTAATGACATATGTCATATTTTGGATGTTCATTGACTATCTTTAGTATTTTCACTTATTTTCAAAAGTTAAAAAAACTTCTATTTCTTTTTCCTTTATTTGTTTTTCTTTTTTTATTTTTACTTGGTTTATCTCTTAAGGTATAACCTGTGGTGGTTATTCTATGTTATGTTCCTTCTAATTTAGTCTTGATTTCCAAAGTAATTTATTGTCCTTTATTTCTAATTCTTTTCTGTATTATGCCCCTTTACTCTGATTTTTATCGTTATGATTAATATAATTATCCTCACATATTCATTACTTATACACTTGTTGTGGTTTTAATTGTGTCTACCCTAAAGATATGTTAAAATCCTAACCTCTGTTACTTGTGGATGCTTCCTTAATTGAGAATAGAATCTTTGTAGATATAACCAGATTAAAATAAAGTCACACTGGATTAGGATGGGCCTTCATTTTATGACCAATGTCCTTATAAGGAGAGGTACATTTTGACACAGGCACACAGAGAAAACAGACACACCATGTGAAGACAGAAGACAGATACAAAGACACAAAGGGAAAGGGCAATGTAAAGGCTGAGGCAGAGAAAAGCACTTGCAAGCCAAGGATAGCCAGCAACCACCAGCACCTAGAGAAGGCACAGAAGGATTCCCCGCTAGGGGCTTCCGAGGGATCATGGCCCTTGAGATACCTTGGTTTTTTACTTCTAGTCTTCAAAACTGTGAGTATAAATTTGTACTGTTTTAAGTCACCTGTTTCCGGTACTTAGTTATGGCAGCCCTAAGAAACAGATATCTTTCTTAATTTTTTCTAGATGGTTAAGGAATACTAGGTTACAGTTTTGATCTGATTTTGTAGGTATGCTTTTTTGGGAGTACTTTCACTGTTCACTGTACTTTCACTGTGATATTATTTTGTTGCATATCACTTTTAGTTATTCTTCCCTCAACTTTTGGAATGAGTTGGTATCCAGGATTTATTTTCCTTACTTTTTATTTATTTGTTTTATCACACTGTCTTCTGTTGAGTTTAAATATATGCCAGATCTTTTTTTTTTTTTTTTCCCCCTGAGTTTTGAGTTCTCTTCTCGCATTTTTGTCCGGACCTCCTTTTTTTCTTTATCTTTATTATTCCTGTATTCCTCAATTTTGATTCCTCTCCCAGAAGTTTTTTTGGGGGGCCTTGACATACAGGGTATCTCTCACCCATCGTTTTTGAGAGTTCCTGGGGGCAGACTGATCCCGCTACTTCAGATTTTCTACTGTGTATCCGTTGCACTAACCTGCCATTTATCATGGGCAAAATTTCCTCTTGATTTTGACAGGTCTTTTCATTTGGGCCTGTTGTGGTCTTCAAAAATACATGGCTATTTGAGGGCTCTTCAGTTCTTAGGACATTCAGTTGCCCCCCAGTGCTTTCTTCTTCTTCCTAAGTAGATATTAACGATATGTTGTTGGTCGTGCAGTTTTTGTGGATTTACCTACACTCTTTGGGATTCAATGGGATACTTTATTACCTAGTTTTGTTGTACATTTTGTGCATGAGTGTTGCCTTTAATGTCTAGTTGCTTCCATGCAAGGATTCAGAGAGATTGAGAAGCAATGTTGCTGCCACTCTTTTCCTAGTATCTGTACTTAGTGCTTTTACATATTCATTAACTAAAATTTATTGAGCACTTACTATATGTCAGTCACTGGGCCGAGCATTTTACTTCCATTTTGTTAGTACCCATAGCAGCCTTATAAAGCTGATGTCACTAGCTACATTTTAATCTGAATTATACAAATGTACTAGAAATAAATCAATAAGGTAACTTGTCGAATGCCAAACAGCTACAAGTACCTAAGACTAACTTAGAATGTTTGCTTCCAGAGCTCACACTCTTAGCAAATGTGGTATAATTTTTTACACAAGACAGAAGGATAAGCCTCTTAATCCAAAGTAATGAAAATGTCAAAAAGTCAAGACAACTGCTGGAAAATAACATATTAATGAAAATGCATAGCACTGTAAACAATCTTCTATGGAAACAGATTTTATTGGTATAAAAATTGCTAAAATATTGAGCACAGAAAGAGTGCAAATGAGGAAGAGACGGTGACTGCCAAGTAAGCTCACTTTTTGCTTTTGTCCAGAGATAGGCCTGATCCCTTTCCTGGAAGAACTTGTAACTGAGATGGAGAACCCAAAACATTAACAAATAAAACTATCAAGTACATTGCAAAGATGAATTCCAGCAACCACCCTTTCAAAAATAGTTGTTGTACACTGACTTTGTGAGAGTCACAGTGTCCTGTTCCGTACAAGAAGGGATAATTTATTTGGCATATTTCCTTCCCTCAGAGAAGTTTCCATTTAGTGAGGAAGAGAAGATGTGATCATGAATAATTTAAAATAATAAATAATGAGAATCCTTTATTGCTGCAAATAATGAAACCTTTAGAAGTTTAGAGGAAGGACAGGGCACATGTGACTTGGGTGAGAATGGGCATGTAAATTGGAACTCGGAGGTTAAGTGAGAAGTTAAAAGAAAATGAGAACCAGAAGGAGAGACATAAAAAAATAACATATTAATGGAGAGATGATAGCAGTGAGTTGATGTCCTCAGGACAAACATAAATAAATAAATAAATAAATACATAAATACATAAGCCTGCAGGACTTGCTAAGTATTTTAAGTAGTTTATCACTCTTTCACAGATCAGGAAATGGAAAATTTTAATAGTTGAGGGAACAAGGTAAAGTCTGTGGCTTTCATGTAGGAGTGAAGGAATCTGAGGGGGAAAGAAAGAACAAAGAAGTTTGTAAGAGACCTTGGACAATGCCCTCCAAGAGGCTGGGATGGTGGATGTTCACAGAGTGAACAGAAGGCCCAGAAAATGCACCAGAAAATACATTGCATCATTTACATAAACATAGAAATTGTGAAAATAGATGAATTAGGGTTCCCGGATCCTTATAATGAGTGATCCACATGAATCCTTAAGCTTTTTCCGTAGCACAAGGTTTTCTCAGTGTTATTCAGCAAATTGTTCATTCCTGATCATCTGCCACTGATCCTGTTTGAATCCAAGCTGCCCTCAGGGTTACCGTTGGAGATGTATTAATCAGGACTCCTATCAGATAAGATGGCTTGACAGTTTGGAATCTCAGAAGCTGCATTGGTAATGGAGACATAAAGCTTCATTTTAATGCTAACGAACACCATCCTTCCATTACCTCAGAAATTTTATAAAAGAAAGGATTCGGGTTACTGAAGGGATGAACTGTATCAGATCCAGGGAGGCAACCCTAGACCCGTTTTCATATCATTTTGCACAGGAAACAATTCCACAAGGTAAAAAAAAAAAAAAAAAGAGTAATGTTGCTTTTAAGTGAAACAGAAAAAGGGAAAGAATGACTATTGTTGTGTTATTTCAACTAGATGCTTAAGATACTTTGACTGCAGACGCTAGCCACAGAAAATAAGTCCTCACTTTCATTAGTCCTAAAAATTGTTCAGTCTCTGGCAAGTGGAAATGCAATACTTTTTGAAACTGTATTTTAAAATTTATTTCCTCATAAAATGCAGTCGTGGCATTTTAAGTATATGCATTTACCTAGATTTTGGCACATTCATCAAGTTGTGTATTTGCTGGAATGCATAAATGGGTACATATTTTACATGGTATTTAAATACAATTAAAGCAAATATAGAAAATGCTCCAAATCTTAAAATTAGTTTTGTATTCAGGAACTTATCAAAAAAGTAAAGTGTCAATCATATTTACTAGCTGTATAGTATAATTACAATCAAAAGAAACTGTTGTTTCACAATTTGATTTTAGGAGAGTGTTAGATCAATGTTATTGACTTAAGGGATTCATTCATTATTTATTCTAAACTTTGTTTATTACCAAAGTTTCATATGGAGACTAATTATTTAGATGAGAAACTGCAACTGTCTAAATTAATATTAGGAAAATTGAGCATTTACCCTGAGGCAGCAAAATAAGACTTTGTCAGGAAGCCGAACTGAGGTTATACGCTACAAAATGGCTAAAATTGGCCATTAAAGGGAAATCTTCTACAACCATTATTTCCCACTAGAGCATAATTAAATACAAATAATAAAGGCTGCATTGTCTCTTATGTTCCACATTTCCATTTGCAGAAAATGGATTCATGAGTGGCAGCTGTCAGAGGGGCTTGCCTTATTGACACCAACCAGTTGAGGCTTTCTAATTGTGTAGTCCCTGAAGAAATAGGTGTGGGATCACCTTTGACTAAAGCAGATGATTTTATGGCCACAGTAAGTGGCAACTAAATAAAGACTCAGCTTTGAAACAGAGGTAGATAAACAAAGGCTCTGGACAAATGAGGTCACGTTAGAAACAAGCTTTCTTTTCATTCATGAAAGCAACCCTCAGTACTGCTGAAGCAAAATCAGTAGAGGATTGCTACCCATCCCTTTGAAAATTAGCTTGGAGGGCTGGTGGGTCACTTAAGTATAATCACTCAAACATTTTTGACAGCAACTCTCTTTAGCAAAGTCTTTTCCTATTCATATACTGACATTTATGAATTCATTTAATGTCTCCAAAATTCTTCCAGGGAATTTTTTCACTTCTCATTCAAAGTATGGGAAGCGATATGAGCTCCAGAGCTGGAAGTAGCAATGTGGTAAGGATTCAATATAGTGGGCTAGTAAATTTAATAAATTTAAACCCATTCTTCTGCTCCATGTGAAAATAGATATTTTGAGTACATTCTATATGCCAGATATTATATTAGGTATTGGCATAGTACATATAATATGTATTACATATGATGTCCTGTCTGGTCTTCAGAAAAATCAGAATATTACTATATTTCCTGAACCCCGAATATAGTATACGCTTACACAAAGTCATGTAATTGAGAAAAAAAAAAAATAGAGGGTAAAGAATTGGCCAAGAGTGTTGGCTTACATTAGTAATCTCACCATTTTGGGAAGCCAAGGCCAGAGGACCAGCTGGGGCCAGGATTCAAGACTAGCCTGGGTAATATAATGAGAAACCATCTGTACAAAATTTTTTTAAAAAAACTAGTCAGGCATGGTGGTATATACCTGTAGTCTTAGATCCTTTAGAGGCTGAGTCAGGGGAGACTGTTTGAGCCCGGGAGTTCGGCATTGCAGTGAGTAGTGATCATGCCACTGCACTCCAGCCTGGGTCACACAGTGAGGCCCTGTCTCAAAAAAATAAATAAATAATAAAAAATAAATTATAAGTTACAGAATCTCAGGAGCAAACACTATCAAATATCCAAGTAATTATTAATAAAAGGAGAGTAACATATAGAGTTCAACTATTGATTATGATTATAACAAATAAGACCAAAGTTTAAAAACCAGGTGAAGTGCTGTAATGAAAGGCATTTTCGTTTTCTCCTTTTTCTTCCTCTCCTTGTTTCTTTTGTCCTCTATTTCCTTCTCTTGCTAAGATTGCTTTCACTAAATTTTGCATAAAACTTGGTTTCAATCACATGTCCTATGTCCTATATTGTTTTTTAAATTGTGTCTTTGGGTTTGGAGAAATAAGAATTGTTTTCTTTCTTTCTTTATTTTTTAACAAATGGTCTTGCTCTGTTACCCAGGCTGTAGCGGTGGCAGAATCGTAGCTCACTGCAACCTTGAACTTTTTGGCTCAAGTGATCCTCCTGCCTTAGCCCCTAGATAGGACTACAGACCAGGTGTGTGACACCATGCTGGCTAATTCTTGTATTTTTTTCTTGAGATGGGGTCTGTCTATGTTGCCCAGTCCAGTCTCGAACTCCTGGCCTCAAGTAAATGATCCTCTCACCTTAGCCTCCCAAAGTGCTGTGATTACAGGCATGAACCAACACATCCAGACACAGAATTTTTAATAAATTCAATATAAAAGTCAAAATATTTTAGAAAAAGAGGTATATATATATATATATACACACACACACACACACATATATATGCATATATGCAAAAATATATTATTAGCTTATGTCATTAAAATATTTCAAATAAGTAAATTTGAAAACAGAACCATCATTGAATCTCTTCTTATCCATTAGGATGCACCTAATTTCACACCACATATATGGATATACATGGCTAACTGCATAAACAAATTGGAGACAGATGAGTTATATATTTTCTACAAACATTTAACTATTTTTTCCCTCTCAGGAGGTTTGTAGTCCTTGCCAAATGATTGCATCAAAGAGCTGCCCCAGCATAATGTACACTCCAGCTGTTTCTCACGCTTCAGTTTTCTTCCCCAATCATTCCCCAGTTGCTCCTATTGCCCCAGTTGACCCCTAATCCTCTTTTCTGTATACATAAAAATTATTACTATGGGAAAACCCAAGGACATATTTTATAAAACTATCTGAAATATTTCTCAAGTCAGGATTCTTAAAACTATGTAAAGCATATCTTTTATGTAATCTATTTTCACTCAATGACACTGAAACCTATTAGTCTTTGATCTACTCCTTTGTTTGAGAAGGTTTTCTCAAATGAGTTTCTTACAATTGGAAAGAGGCACATTCTATTTTTGACAAATTCCTTCTTCCTTTTTCTAATGTGTGTGCCATTTCTCTAGGGATTAAACTATAAATTAAACAAGGGCATAAAAATTTTAGAGTCCTATTTCATAGAAAATTCTGGTTCCACAGGTGCCAGGTGTAGAGGATCACCAATCCAATACATTAATGCTCACTGAGACCAATCCAGACTTAGACAAAAACATCTCCTGCTGGTCTTTCCTACATGGTCTAGTAGCAGCTGAGAGGCTGTAGAAAACACAGAAATACTATTTCAGCCTGAGATGACTGTGATAGAAGAAGATCTGACATAATACAACAGGATTTTGCAAGCTCTTATTACCTATTTTAATAATCTGTCACGAACGTAACGAACACCCTGAAGGAACTAACATTCGTTACAATAGGTATTGTAAAAGCAGAAGGGTAACCCTCACTTCATTTAAAATATATTTTAAAGATATACTATGTACAAAGAATGGTAGTGGGTACTAACTCTGCATTGAAAAAAAAGGTAAAAATATCAACCATTATCTTCTCTTTCACTGACAGACATACAAAAGCAAAAGCTTAAAAAATCAAGACATATATGAAAATGTTCACATTAACTATGAAGCAATGAGTCCCGTAAATTGCAGCAGTTAGGAAGGGGTAAGCAGGGTATTGGTTTTCTATTTCAAATGATTCTTAAATAATAAATTAGATTCTTAATAGGATGATTGGTTGACCTGTACCATAATAATGTTTTTACCATCAGACATACTTTTAATAAATGTTTGAACAAACTGATCAGTGGGTGACAGAAAATAATTATCAAAAGCTTCGTGGCAAATACAAGATCATTAACAATATTTAATATGCTAAATATTTGAAGTGGGTCTCCAAGGACTTACAACAGATTTTAAACTGTCTATATTAGAGTTTAATAAATAGGGCAAGTTTGGGGAAAAGCACATTAAAAAGTTATTTGTAATATTTTTAGGTCAATGGAATGTAGAGTTCAACTAAATGGGCTCTGTTCTTCCAACAGAAAATGAACATTCTTTATGGATTGAATTTTAATAAATAACATATCGAATTACTCTTTTCCTTCTTTTGAATTGTAATGAAGAAATCTGGTATATGAGTTTAAATCAAAAGGAATTCAAAAGGCAACTTGATCAATGTGATTGGCCAATATATTTGACATTTATTATCCACAAATATTCTGTAGAAGCAATTAAAATGGCATCAGCCATAAAAACAAATGTATAATTTTGAAATGAATCCAGAAGCATGCATTTTTCTGAGAAGCAGTAATGACTTCAGTGCAGGACATTTCCTGGGGATCACTGACTGATACAGATTTATTGGGCTCAGCTTTTGCAAAACCCTCAGATTTTCCCAAGCAGCCATTATTGTCCTGAAATTGCCCTTCATGTTCATTATTTTTACTTAATTAAGTTTCTGTATTGGGGAAATATCACAAATAGTAAAAATATAGTAATACATAGTATAGACTTACTTTTCCTGATTTTTTTTTTTTTTTTTTTTTTGACAAATGATACACAAGAAAGTTTCTTTCCTCGTAATTCAAAAGTCTAGGAAATAAAACTAGCATTATTCTGAAATTAACATGATGGCATTTAAGGAGAAAAAAGATTATGCTTATTGTTCTTAAAAATCACTAGAAATTTCAGCTTGGCATTTTATTGAGATGATATCTTATTTAAGGCATTTACACACTCTAGTTACCAGAAAAAAATGCTGGAGCCCTACATCATATAATTCAAAATAGAAAGAGTGGCAAATTATGTAATACGTGTAAAAATGTTCAACAAAGTTTTGAGGTTTGCCTTGATACTTTAAATATGTATATTTATTTATAGACAATAAAAGTTATTTCAAAAATTTATACTTTGTTGCCTATTTTTGCCATACGCCTTCAGCAAATGCTGTCAGCTTACTCAGTAGGCCTTCAGTAAAGGCAGATAATATACAATGAGCAACATGAAGAGACACATACATGGAATATTCTTCTCATTTAGGAGCAATTTCTCCATTGTCAGTATAGTGAATGTGATTTTATTACTATTAACCAGTTTTCAAATATAAAGAGAGGAAGCAAAATGTAGTGGTTAAGGCTGCAGTCTCTATAGCCAGATAAAATGTGTTTAAGGCTTTCTCAATTTACTCTCACTGTGCCTCATTCAGTTTCCTCGTCTGAACAACAGGAAGAGTAATATACCTACTTTATTCAGCTAGAATGTGGTAAAACAAGTAATGCATGCAAAGGGCTTAAAACTAGGCCTAGCACAAAGAAAGCATTCAAAGGCTGGGTGTGGTGACTCATGTCTGTAATATTAGCACTTTGGAAGACAGAGGCTAGAAGATCCATTGAGTCCAGGAGTTCAAGACCAGCCTGGGCAAGACAGCAATACTCCCATCCCCACAAAAAGAAAAAAAAAAAAAAGCACTCAAAGAATGCTACCTGTTATTATTACAATACCCAAAGACATTACATTCTGTAAAATCAGAAAGTTTGTCTTCTTTACCACTGCTCCTAACACTTTGGTGAATCTAAGCAAAGCACTGGATAACTAGAGTTAACACTCAAACTTAGGAGAAACTTGAGCTATATTCAGAGAGGTAGCCCTAATTAGCCTTTGATATCATTTTAGAAATGATGGGTGCAGCAAACAGGGGTTGTTACAGTCAGTGGAATATAGGTAAAAACACATTTTTGAGCCATAGTGTAGGTCAGAGAACTGTCGCTGTGGCTGCCATCTCGTCTTCTACAGCTGCTGCTGCTTTGTCTTCCTGGGTAATTAATATCAAGAACACTACTTTAGAGCCCAAGGCCAGACAGAGGCAAGCATCTCCCAAGGGTTTTGTAGCTGAGTCTCTAGCCCCAAGGATTGCAGCTGCACGTATTATAGTTAATTCCTGTGCCTTCTAACCTGCAGGGACGGCTGCAGCTGGGGCTTGCTCCTGTTCCAGGGCAGCAGCAGACTCCTGTCCTCTAGGCCTAGTGATTACTGGTCCTTTTGGCTCTTTGGTTGAATGAACCTGGAAAAAAGTATAATGACTAGTTGTTCAAGTCTTTTGCTGACAGATGTGTTATTTCATCTTAAAACCGTTGTGCTTATATTCGCCCTTTTATCATTCCAAATGTGTTGTAAGAGGCAAAAGAGAAAGCTTTTGTTAATGCTCTTAGTTGAAATCTATTTCCACCAAATTAACTTTATAAAATTTGTGAAGTCTGATTACACACAGAATATTCATTTTTATTCAATGTTTTGCATAAAATAAAGGCCAGTTGTTTCGAAGTGACAACTATTGTTACCATTAATTTCTTTAAACACCTTCAGAATAATAATTGGCTTGTTTATTTAGGAACAAGTGGTGTATGTTTCATGTGTTTCTTCCCTGGTATTTATTGTCATTTTTGTTTGCTTGTTTGGGACAGGGTCTCGCTCCATTACACAAGCTGGAGTGCAGTGGTGTGATCATGGAGCCTGGAATTCCTGGACTTAAGCAATCCTCCTGCCTCTACCTCTCTAGGAGCTGGGACTACAAGTGCGTTTCCACCATGCCTAACTAATATTTTAGTTTTTCTTTTGTGGAGATGGGGGCTCGCTGTGTTGACTAGGCTTATTGCAAACTCCTGTGCTCAAGTGATCCTCCTGCCTCAGCACCCCAAAGTATGTTGTTTGTTAAAAATAAAATATATTCCTCACATTCTTATTTAATTTCTTATTCTTCCTTTATCCACACTCTGTTGTTTCTTTCCACATATTGCTGCTGCTCTTCCAGTCTGGATTATAATACTAATAACCTATAAGAACTGTATGCATTTGGATAAATCTTACAGTTCATAAAGTTCTCGCACATACATTTTTATTTGAGTTTTATAACCAGTAGGAGGTGAGCAGAATAAGGAATATTATCACATTTTAAGACTAAACAAACTGAGGCATATGCAAGATTAAATGATTTGTCAAAGATTAATAAGATTGAAATAAGGTCTTGTCTGGTATTCAAAACACCTGTGATTCCACTATGTGTCCCAAGGCAGGGTGGCCTAATTGAGTGAACATTGGCTTTCAAGTCAGAAATACCTGGGTCTAAAACCTGGTTCTGTCACTTATTACTTCTGTTACTTTGGGTGATGAACCATCTTGAATTACCTTAAAGCTAAAAGTAGAAATTCTAGATAATTAAACAGAGATGGAGTTTAAAAACTAGGATAAACAAAGCAAAACAACAGAAGGCTATAAGTAATTGGTAAGAAAAAACCAGCTCTTATTAGGTTGACCATATTCTCTCTACTTTTACCTTTCCACCTCAGCCTACTGTTCAAATAAAAGTATATTTTTTTGTTAACCATAATAAATTACAGGGTCTTGAAGAGAAAATAATCAAGTCTTAGCAATCCCATATGGTTCAAACGAATACTTACAAGGTCTTTCTTGAACCTCTCGTGTCCTCTCAAGCCTTCATGAAGTTTTCATTTTGTTTTGGCTTTGATATATATTTATTAAAAATATTTTTGAATAGGTTATATATACACATCTTTTAAAAATTTAAAATGTGCAGAATACTATTCCAAAAAAAATAAGTCTCTTACTCATCCCTGTTCTCTAGCCACCCAGTTTTATCCCCTTGAAGCAAACACTGATAGAAGACACTCATGACTCATGACTCTTTCCAAAGATACTTTATTCATTTTTAAACAAGCATACATAATGTATCATTCCTAAATTTTTTTTTTTACTAAATGGTTGTCTAATGTACTCATTTTATCTCTTTTTGAAACAAAGCAAAAAAATAAAAATAAAAAAATAAAAAAAATCCCGATTGACATTCCCCATAGACTACATGCAATGGATAAAGAGAATTACTCCAAAAGAAAATTGGGAGTATCCTTAAAGGGAAGGACATATGATTTAGGCAAAACCAACAGATGTCAACTCACTAATTAAAAGCTCCAAGCTGAGATAGTAGCCTCAAATCAGTGCTCCCAGGGCCTCTTTAAAAGTAAGCGTACATAAACTCCTGCATATATAACATATTCTTAACTAGATGGTGAGCTCTCAGAGGGCAGGGAGTTGAATTTAAGCATATTTAGTTCTTGACAAATAAAAAGCATATATATGCTTTGAGGGCATAAATGAATATTTTGTTACTTACTGAAATTTTTCTCAAGAATTTCAGCAAGACCCACTTAATTTTGTCATCCAATGTGCATCTATTATAAGCAGTTGTTTTCTCATGTGTATCTGCTTGGAAACCGTTTCTCTAAATCTTAGTAAACAATTTAATATACTTGAGTTACAAGGCTATAGTGTTTATTTCTTTTAAATGCATGCCACTGGTAGTGAAGGTTTTTTTTTTATTTGAGTGAAATCCTGTTCTTTGTTAGCATAGCAGAAAGGTAGAGTGGAACATGAAGGCTAGATGACTATTTAGCCAAGTCACTGAACAATAGATACTGTTATCCATTTGAAAGAGAGTATGAAGTATAGTACAAAAGGTAATTTTTAATGTAAAAAAGTCATATGTAAAAGGAACACAGAGATCATACTTTCTATCTGTAGTAAACATAGTACTATGGCTGTTGCAGAGACTGATATTAAATAACACTTGTAGGAGGTCATTGATTTGGACTGAGTTCCTTGCCCAGGCCTTAACAGACCAAACCAAAATGGAGTCACTTGTGTGAAAGTTCTACATTACCAAACTTTGTTTATCTGATCTTTCAAGAAATCAGGAGAAAGATAATAGCCAAATCCCCGAAGAGACCTATTTGAGTCAAGATGTTAACAAGTCTCCTCTGCTTTAATCTTTACAAGGAAAGTAACCTGAAGTAACCTGATGCTAACCAATCTGCTGTGTGTTCCCTGTTTCTGCTTTCTTCAGCTCTTTTCTGCCTATAAAGCCAAACTCCTCTGTCCAGCTCATTGGAAAACCCATTCCATTTTATACAAAGAGGTGTTGTCTGATTTTAGAATTGTTAATGAAAGTCAATGAAATCTTTAAAGTAAATTTGTTGTAATTTTGTCTTTTGACACTGGCAAGCAATTCTCATCATGTTACCAGTCAGTAGTATAGACTTGAGTGTCACTGACGTGCTACAGAGCACATAGAAGAACTGAAAAGTAAAGGAGGAAAGGATAAACCTGTTTATCTCACATGTTCTGTTCCTTTTTAATGGGACAGGAAAAAGTTTTTATTCCAGGGCTGTCTTGCTAAGATCATAACATTTAACTTCAATTAAACAGGAGTGCACACAGCATTAAGAAAAAAGGTACCTGAATATTACCCCTGACCGATGGACAGACAAGTCCTCAAATATACCAAGCACATGCTCCTCCCTTCCAGCAAGGCCTTGCATACCAGGCCTCAATATTGGGGTCTGCTATGGTCTCATTACTTGTGTCCTCCAAAATGCCTATGTTGAATCCTAACCACCAAAGTGATGGTATTAGAAGGACTTTGGAGAGAAGATTTGGTCATGAAGGCAGAGACCTCATGAATGAGGATTAATGTCCTTATAAAGAAGCCCTGGGGAGAACCCTCACTCACTACCATGTAAGGACTCAGGGAGAAGGTCATCTATTAACCAGCAAATGTGCCTTTTCAAGACACTGAATGGGCTGGCACCCTGACCTTGAACTTACCAACTCCCAGAACCATGGGAAATACATTTCCATTGTTTAGAAGCCACCCAGTTTAGGGTGTATCTGTTATAGCAGCCTGAAAAGACTAAGGCAGTGCCTGGTTGAAAGAAAGGAGTACTGAAAGAGGAAAAAAAGACCTTGATCAGAGGCTAGCAATAAAAAGAAATATATAAGACAACAAACCAAGCTTCACTAAGTTCCTCTACAGGTTGCAAGTTTAGATTTAATTCAAAATGTGATTAGGCTCAATATTTATCTATATCTATAAACTTCAAATTTTTACTAGAATTAAATGAGGCTTTGTAAACTGAGAATATTTTAATATTGTGTTCTCTGCATCTAATACAGCAATGCATATGTTATGTGCTCAAATGCCTAGGTGTGGATAACATAAAATTTAGGTTCTGATTATTTTAGAATTTAAGAGTCTTCTGGCTCAAACTTTCTTACTTACAATTTATGTATTTAAAAAGATATCAAATTTTAAGGTGCTACCAGTTTAATGAGTTAGGAGGTTTACTTTTCTTGCTTAAAGCAGACACCATCAGACACAGAAATAAAGCTCCTAACCCCATAGGATCTGGGATCATGTCTGTCTCATTCAAAACTCAACCTCAGTGTTTGGTGTGGCCCCTTTCATACAGACAGGACAAGATAAATGTTCATCAAATGATATACGAATAAATAATAGCAGGTTAAGTTATAAAAAATATATTGTCAATCTATTATTAGTCAAAACCTTGAAAAAGCAGACTGAACCTCTGAAGCCTTTGAAATCAAACTCTGAGTCAGTGTCTCCAGCTATTTCAAACCTAACCACTGTGAATCAAATAGTTAGAGAAACTGAAATGACCTATTTCATGAAGAGAACAATTCTAATAAGAAATTGTATGTGAATGTGTGGGTGTACACACATACACACACACACACACGCATATATATATAATATACACACACACTCACACATTCACAGACATATATTTGCAGAGTTTCTTTTTCATTCTAATTTAATTTGTCTTGCACAGTACTAGGCTACTAAACAACATGGATTACTATTTGTTGAATTAGAATGATAACTGCATAAACCCAGCCGAGATTCTTGCTGCAAGCTGCAATTTGCCTGCTCTATAATGTCAACGAAGCATCTGGTTCCTACTCTGTCACTTTCTCCCTAGGGCTTCAAACTGAAAGCAACAGAGGAGAAAGTGGGGTCATTATATATATGGCTAGAACAAGAAGTATACTGTGTAGGCTCTGAAACATATTTCTGCAATTTCATAAATGGCCTGTAATTCAATAATAGCCGTCAAAACTGTGTTAGTTTCATTTCAGTTTGGCTATAAATGAGTTTGTTTCCTACTACATCACTCATACCCACATTTCCCACTATTTTAGTGGTAGTTATTAGCATAATGATGATGGTCTTTCTCTACAACAATTTTGTTAGACAACTTCAGACCATTCTTGTAACTAATTAATATTTCTAATAGGAGACAAATTACTTTTTCAAACAAGATTCCTTTTCTAAAAGGTGCATTACATATTTTTCTTTTATTTACTTCTAAGATTAGTAAATCTGTTATTCATGGGCTCATGACTGCAGAAGAATTGTAAGCACACAGTTCCTACATAATACATACTGCTCTTCTCAGATACAAATACTTTGATATATCCAATGATTGTATTTTAAAAGACAATATTGAAAAAAGTCATAAAGGCTAGCAATATAGCAGGCTTAATTAACTGAAAAAAATTATAAAGAAGTAAAACTTAGTATTGAAATTGTGCTACATTTAAAGTTTGTGTCCATCCTTTGATTTCAAGTTTGTTTATATACCTAAATAATATTTACTTTCAGGGCTGTGCATATTTGTGGTTTGCAGTGAATAACAGGAAGTTATTTACAATGGAAAACCATTTTATTTTTCAAAGGCAAGATTAACATGTGATTCTTTGATATCATTATGTAATAATACATAGCAACCTAGGAAGCCCTATTATATTTTGAAATAATGATATCAAATAGATATTATAAATTGACCAAAAGGTTTTTATGTCTTTGTTTTCCTGTCAATATATCCAAGTGACCACTACCACCAACAAAAAAAAACTAAAAGAAAACATATTTTAAATGAAACATGCAGACCCCTGAAAAATAAGCAAACTTATTCTGACATGTAATTTATCAAGCTGTGAGATTTCTACTATTATAGAAAAGACAAAAAATAAGGAAAAATAAATAAATGAATAATGTGACTGGAATCTTAGGAAAATTCCTTTAAACAAAATGCAAATCTGGATGTTTTTGTCGTCGTTGCTGTTATTAATCATAAAGCTGACCTATGCATACTAGATTT
The DNA here is from genome assembly GCF_049350105.2 of Macaca mulatta. Classification (NCBI taxonomy): domain Eukaryota; kingdom Metazoa; phylum Chordata; class Mammalia; order Primates; family Cercopithecidae; genus Macaca; species Macaca mulatta. The sequence continues at coordinate 160,731,712 of NC_133406.1, forward strand.
TGGAGGGGGCTAAATAATTTAACAGCCATAATTAGAAATAGTTGCATTATTTTTACTAAGTGTAGGAAAGTCTGCTTTTGGCCATGTATTTATTTCGGTAAATCTTCTAAAAAATAATAATATGTTTCATAAAACTCTAACATAAATCCTTAACATTTCCGAGTGCTAAGACTGGGTTGGCATTGGATTTGAAATGGAAGAAAATTTAACCAATGATTTTGAGAGGATTATTTTTTCTATAGCCTATATGAATGTTTACCACATCAAGTATTCTCTTAATGGTGTTTATCCCTTTCTGCTGAATAGTCTGTCTTTTGGATAATCATTTTTTTTTTTTAATCTTCATTTAAATGAGTTTGTCATGCAAAGCAACAAACCATACAAAGTTGGATCATGTCACTGCAGTGTGAGACAGGAGTGGAGTTTCAACCTTAGTTTTTGTCTTTTGTATAATTCCAACTCTCTGTTTAATATCAACACGTTGTTCTATCTTCATGAATTTCCTTATTTCTCCAAATAACAGTCAAAATCATATCTATTATTCATGCTAAAGTGCCAATTGTATATTATAAGCCTTCCTTGGGGAACTGGCTTCTTACTTCTCAACAATCTAATCTTTTCTCTCCTTCAAGGAAAGCACAAATGAAATAGTATTTCAAAAAATATGATGTTCAAAGGTCCCCTCAGTCATTTAGAATGTTCTGGCGAGGCTGCTAATTTTGAGACTATAATGGTCTATGATATTTCCTTTGAATCCATTATAATCTATTTTATCAGTATTTTGGAACGACTATTTTTTACTTTCCATACTTCAGAATCAGTCCATGAAACACCTATGTTAGACAAATCTGAACACTCTACAGCCCCTTTAATTTGATAAAATAACACTCATAGTAGTACAGATTTCATATTCAGATTTGATTTGTATTGCTGGAGAAGAGGTGTTAGAATGGAAGTGCTTCATGACTGTCTCTTGTTATGGCCTATTTATATGCAGTCCTAGATACAAAGCACAGCCTAGTTAGTGGAGCAGTTTGGAGAAGTTTAGTGAAGACCTGTCTGTGCTGTGCCCCAAGCAAATGTAAGCAACTCCTCTCTCTCAAAGTTCACTCTTCATCAAATGTATTTAATGGTAAAAATAGAGACAATGGACCACCAAAAACAACATCCCACTCTATAACTGTTTATGAGTGTGCATGCTGTGTGAATGGGTTGATATTTATTACATATTTTTTGTTTAAATATCTATTTAGCGGATGAGTACATCCTTATGTAGATACACAAGCGTTTCTTTTCTTTTTTTAAAAAAAAATTTTTATTTTTTATTTTTTTTTGAGACGGAGTCTCGCTCTGTCACCCAGGCTGGAGTGCGGTGGCCGGATCTCTGCTCACTGCAAGCTCCGCCTCCCGGGTTTACGCCATTCTCCTGGCTCAGCCTCCCGAGTAGCTGGGACTACAGGCGCCCGCCACCTCGCCCGGCTAGTTTTTTGTACTTTTTAGTAGAGACGGGGTTTCACCGTGTTAGCCAGGATGGTCTCGATCTCCTGACCTCGTGATCCGCCCGTCTCGGCCTCCCAAAGTGCTGGGATTACAGGCTTGAGCCACCGCGCCTGACCAAGGCGTTTCTTAACTAAAAAACTGAATCCATCCCACAAACACACATTTCTGAGTCTTATTTTTCAGATAATTTCAGTTATTGCAAGTTATTCTAAATAAGTATCAGGCATTGTGATATGGTGTCTGGCACTACGTAATTCCTTATTTAATAGAAGAACAAGAGAGCATTTATAGTGAAATATTCATAAATTGTCAGCACATCTGTTATTACTGCCCCCAGGGCGACATTCATTTCAGCCTCCTATTTTCCAGACATTTTTCTATTTTCAAATGTACGCTGTACTTTGATCTGGCACATAACCAATCAAGCTGCCTTTTATAACCTGGCTACACCTGTTTCTGCAGGTGTAGTAACTGAGAGAGGGCACCTTCAGGATGGAGGGAAAGAGCTACCTGGGATTCATTCTGAGCCAGTCACTTCCTCACAGCAACTCAGCAGGCAGCTTTAGGAAATTTTTTATGAAGCACATCAGTAGGATTTTTCTCTTTCGTATCAGTGTGGCCACACTTAGAATGAGATGGCTCATGTAATATGTTTTCAAATGAGATTTCTATAACTAAGAAAATAACTGTTTAAAAAATCTTAATTCCCTTTTCTTCTTTGTAATATTTTGACTTTATACTTTTTATTAACTGTATTGTATGTGAATGTACATTTTTGTGTGTAAATGGTTTTTATACTACCATGTTATTTTATTGCATATAATACTTTCTTTAACTTTTGCTGAGGGTGTGTGCTCTATAGTAACAGACGTAGTATAGTAAGTCTGGTTTAATTGATCTCCATTTAATCCATTAACCAATATCAGGCACACTTCTTTCCTCCTGTAAAATATGCTTACAAATGCTCACAGCAACACTTCATATCTGTAGCCACAGCACTGCCTCTACTATGTGTACTTTTGCTTCTACCAGTGGAGTTGCCTCTTTTCCACGAGTCAGAAACATTGTTCCACCATCTTTTACACCATAAGAACTTTCTATAGAAATTAGGTAAACATATTAATTATTGCATGAACCGAAAGAATAAAGAGAGTGAAAAAATGCTTGGTATCTTTCCCATGAAAAACTCAAGTGCTTTGGCATAATCCAGTAAGTCACATAACTCTCCAAAGTGTTACTGAATTTAGATGTAAACAATGAAATGGTAAATTATTTTGGGAGTGGGGAGAAATTAGTTGGGAACATACAGATCTAGAGCTTTGCTGTCAAATACAATAGCCGATAGCCAATAACCACATGTGGCTCTTGTCAAATTCAAATGAATTAGAATAAAATAAAAATTCAGTTCCTAAATTGCTCAGTGATTTATAGGCACATAGAGCTCGTGGCTCCCAAATTGAATGGCACAGATATAAAACCTTTCCATCATCACAGAATGTTTTGTTGGACAGACAAAGAGACATTGTGCACTCAGATAACTGCAATTGTCTAACTCCTCACTCCAAATTAAATAAATATAAATTACAAATGGTAGATAAATATATATTCGTATTTTAGGCAAGAAAGTGATTCAGAATTATTGGCAAAATATACATTTTTTGTTTAAAAATGTTAAATATATTTTTATGATTCCCATTGCTTTCCATGTTTCAGTTAATTTACTATTTCTTGTTCCTGCTACTATTGGATAAAAGTTTTACTTCGACGTATCAGATAATGATTAAGCATAATCTTCTCCAGAGAGAATTACGATTTTTACCATAACCTCAATCACCAGTGTCTTGAGAAACTTTGCGCAAGTTATTTGAGGTCTGTAAACTTTGGTTTCTTTATCTATAAAATGGAAATCTTAGTAGAACTTAGATTATAAGATTTTTATGAGGACTAAATGAGTTAATGGTGGCAAAGTTCCTCTGTCTGTGCCTGAAACATAGGAAGAAGTTAATAATTGTTAAGTAGTAATAACACTTCTTATAATAGCAATCAAAAAGTTGTAAGACAATTTGCAAAATGCTATCATGTGTATTATTTCATTTAATTCTCAATTATTTTTCATATTTTCGATAGGAAAGGGATCTCAGAAAGCTATAGTGAATTACTAAGTTTACATGGTAGGAAATTCATTTCTTTGACTTCAAAACTTACATAATTATATTCTTCTTATGTAACGCTTTCCTTCATAAACTACTCATAAAAGTATTGTGCTACTAAATTACTTTCATTGGATGTATTTCTAACTTATTATTCATTTACATATCAGTATTAAACACAATAGTAGAATTTCATGATTTGTCATGATCTGAGATATTGAAACCTAGTAGAACAATTTCACTTGACACGTCTAGTCAAAAGGGCATCTCGATTGTGTTTTGAAAAACAGAAAATAACAGAAAGCTATTTTCCCCTAGCTAAGCATTCATCAATGAGTGCATATAAACCTGTTTCAGATCAGCAGAAAACAAAGAAATTTGAATTCATTATTTTTATCCTCACTTTAAATCCTATGTTAAATCTAGTCTGGGATTTTCCATACCAAATCACAGACTAGTGAGAGAAGAGATTAGATGCTACAAAACTACTATAATACAAAGAATATGTCAAATACAATAATAGATATGCATTACACTCTAGGGAGTTTAAAGAACATTGAGTTTGCATCATATTAGGAATAGGACATGACTTCATGGAAGTAGTGGCCTTTAACATGGATGTAGAGAATAAATAAGTATAAACTGGAAAAAATAAGGGAAAAGATATCCCCTATCCTTCGGATAAGCAAAATTTTCTTTCTATGACATAGCATTATTTCTGACATTTTCTGTACTTCATTGTATTTCAAGGGCTAGAATCTGAGAAACTGCATTTCTCAGACACATATGACGCCGGAGTTCTGGTTTCGGTTCTGTCACTGGGAGACATTCACATGAAATTAAAAGACAAAAGGTTGTTTTTGTTTTGTTTTGTTTTGTTTTCTGTCTCTCCAATGTCAATGTCGACAATAGAAAAGCCCAGTTTGAATTCTTAAAGACACAACAGCAGATGAATATGAACTCCTGTAGCTGCTAAATGCAGACGCTTGACATGGTAGCCTCAGAGAAGTGCAGACCTAGGTGGTAGAACTCCTAACTTACTGAAGCTCCTCATCTGAGTAATGCCACCACATCTTTTGCTCTTTCCAAAAATGGTGTATCCTGATTATCTTTCTACTTGAAATATCTAAGCAGGTATCTACTTTGTTGATTGAACCCATAATGATAGAGTTAGGGGAAAGCAAAAGAAAAACTATGCATGCAGAAAAGTTGGAATGTATTTAAGAAGCAAAAATAACTATGCGAGTTTCCATGCCAATTGGATTAGAAATGAACCTTAGTACTGTCTTAGAGAGATTGCTATGCTTAACTCTTGAGTTTGCAATTCAGTAGGTTTTTGTGTGACATCTCTGGCCATTTCTCTTAGACCTTTTTTAGAGTATGTGCTTTATATAATTAAGTCACTATTATTTAGACTTGAAAAAGTGGGAATTCATCAAATCTACAGTTAATATAAAAAAATCCAAATAAATATGATCAGAAAAAAAAAAAACAGAGGAGAGAATTAAATTAATGTCTGTGATTTAGCTCAGTGAATTTAGATGCTAAGCCACAAAAGCAATATGTCTGCCAAAGTGTTATAAACAAATTGTGGCCCGGATAAATAATGTAAATAAATATTGATTATGAACAAAAAAATCTCACAATATAAAATGAAATACCCGTATAATATCTACCACCATCTATACGTTGAGTATGTAAAAAAGCCAAACCAAGTGAAAGCATTTCATAAATCTTGTCTTGGTAGGAGACAATTGGGTGTACTCACTAACATTTGATGTTTGAAAATTAAAAGTTAATTAAGGGTGTTAGGTATTTAGAAACACATACTGAGAGATTAGAAAAAGAAGCTATACCATTCAAACAACTAAAACGGAAAATCAGTACAATGAACACTCAACCAATCTAACAAAAGATAGGAAAGAGATGCAAAATAATAAAAATCAAGCATGGCAAGTAGAAAACACAAAGAGTGTATTTGCCAGGGTAAAGATACCTACTAGTACTCACTAAAATTTTTAATGTTTTAAAAGCAAAATTGCTCAGATTAAATAAAAAAACAATAAAACAAAAAAATTCAAAACCTGATTCAAGGCAAAACTCCCTAAATGTTATAAAGAGACATAATTTATGGATTTAGGAATAGCAATATACCAAAATAAGGCAATGGTCACCAACTTTTGTGCACATTTAAAAAACTCTTAAAAAGTACTTTAAAATTTACAAAGTGACACCTGATAAAATGTCAAATCCAAAACCAGAGCAAGATATTTCAACACACCTGTGTCAGAAGCCAACAGATCAAATAGACTGAAAAAGGAATAAGCAGATCAAATATTGCAATAACACAATTGAGATGTCTACACTAATAGGCTGATATGCAATATATTTCGAAACAAATAGGGATTTCACACTTTTTTTTTTTTTTTTTTTTTTTGTATTTTTAGTAGAGATGGGGTTTCACCATGTTAGTCAGGATGGTCTCTATCTCCTGAACTGATGATTCACCTGCCTCGGCCTCCCAAGGTGCTGGGATTACAGGCGTGAGCCACCGCACCGGGCTGAGATTTCACACTTTTAAAAGTATTCATAGAACACTGACAGACTAACCACTTGTTGATTTATTCAGGTAACAACGAGACATTTGCTTAACAAATACGTACCCAGTATTTGCTGTGTGCCACACACTTTTCTTTCTGGAAATCTTAAATCGTAGTGGAGCATGACCAATACCATGGTAAATACAGTGAAGAAATGTGATCCAATTTACATTTTCAAAAGATCAATTTGCTGCAGTGCAGAATATCATAAGACACAATTTTAACTTATAAAAACTTCACTGTTTCCCAAATGGTTTATAGAAAATATAAAGGTAAAAAATTTAAATTTAAATCGTACCTATCAGCTCAATGAGCTCGTGTTTTAAGCAAAATACATAATATACTACGCTCTGAATATCTGTGTCTTCCTCAAAATTATGCTAAAAGGCTAAATCCAAGGTGATAGTATTAGGAAGTGTGACCTTTGGGATGGGATTAAATCTTAAGGGGACAGCCCTCATGAATGGTATTAGCCCCTTATAAAACAGGGTCAAGGGATCTGGTTCCCACTTCCACCATGTGAGAACACAGTGTAAAGGCACCACCTATAAACCAGAAAATTGGCCCTCAGGTAGATTCTAATTCTGCTCATGCCTTGATCTTGGACTTCCCAATCTCCAAAATTGTGAGGTTTTATTTATAAACTACCTAGTCTATAGTATTTAGTTATAGTGGTCTAAACAGACTAAGATACAATTCTTCTAAGTTTACTGTAAGAAAAAAAACTACAAACAAGTGTGCTTTTCTGTATTTCCTTTTAAGAATTGAACACCATCACAATATTTAAAATCAATATATTAAGGAAAATTTAAAGAAACTGATAAAAAATGTCTGTAATGTTGTATATGCAAACCAGATACATTTTTAGAGTTTTTTTTGTCTTCTATACTGTATTTTCCTCTTTTATAATCTCATGATTTTATAATCTCATGCCTGAAAAAATATTATTCCATTGAATTATCTTACTGAAGGGCTGAAAAAATATTATATACATATTTTAAATGTTTATTGGTGTGGTTAACTGCTTATGGAAATGTAAGATGGAGCTCTTTTGCAGGATTATTTTTATGTTTTCTTATTTAAAATTGCAAATGATCTAGCAATAACAATTTGTGATCTTAACCCTAAAGATATATTTATAAATAAGGACAGGGAAATATTTAAAAGAACTTTCATTCAGGCATTGTTTATTATAATGAAACATTGGAAGTAGCCTAAATTCATCTTAATAGATGAAAATTTAAACAAATTATGACATTTATTACCACAGAATATTATACAGCAGTCAAGAATGAGGAGTAAAATGGAAAGATTATCAAGACATATAGGGCAGTCTATTTCACACAGTTTACTACAATTTAAGTTAATATAAGCATATATGGATACATGTAAAAGCATAGAAAATGTTGCAGTTGAAAAACATCAAACTAATCGCTATGGTTAAAATTGGGAAAGGATCTGGCTTAGTAGCAAAAGGTAGGTTTCAAGAAGAGGTGAGGAAACATGCTTTGGATTTAGGCTTGTTTAGAATATTTGAATATTTTTAAAAGGAGAATTGATACTTGCATGAATGAAGCATTCAAAAATGTATAATTTGGGACAGCTTAGGTGGAATAATGCATGGAATAATCAAAGTGTAATTTCAAAGGGCTAAAACATGACTCATACAAATAGAGAAAGGATATATGTCAGATAATTTATTGAACACATTAATGAATGAAAGGAGTAAAATGATAAAACTGGTTTCAAAAAACTGAGAACTGAAGTTCATATAAGTACAAATTTTAGAATAGGGTCATACGTACAAAACTGATTAGTATTCTGTAAAACATTATTAAAAGAGAAAGTTTAGCTGAATTAAGTTTAACAGAGTTTCATTGAGCAGAGAACTATTCACAAATGACGCAGTCTCCCAAGCCAGAGGAGGCTCAGAGACTCCAGCGCAGCTACATGGTGGAAGAAGATACATGGGTGGAAAAAGGAAAGTGACCTACAGAAAATGAAAGTGAGGTATAGAAACAGCCAGATTGGTTACAGCTTGGCGTTTGCCTTATTTGAATGTAATTTGAACAGTTGGCCACTTTGATTGGCCCAAACTCTGTGATCAGCACAAGAGTAGCTACAGTCTGCTTACAAGTACATATAGGTTATAGTTCACCATCCACAGAGAAACCTTTAGGTCGAACTTAAAATATGTAAGGAGGCACCTTCAGACTAAATGATTTAACAGCATCAAAGCCATAACTTTTGGAATTATATTTTCTACTAGATAGAAATCTAAAAATTAACATGTAACTTCACAGTATCTGGCTTCTAATCTATTAGATAAGCAGCAAAACCAAGCATAGGTACATTCTCCTAGAGAATTCAACAATCATTCCATGTGCTTATAAAATAATGCATCAGTATGAAATTAAAAGTATATGCCAATCCTTTTTGCTTATGTCTAAGAATTGTATAAAGTTTTTATGAAATAAAGAGTAACAGTAAAAAAGTAGACACCCCACTATTAAGAACAATGGTTGAAACAGACATTATTTAGTCATGTTTGAGGGGAATGTAATTCATTTCTGGAAAAACTATAATAGAAATCCAGATGGTGGAGATGCAATAATATGAAAAATATTATTAATTGCAGAAAGAGACAAAATTCCTTGAAGTGTGTACATAAATCCTAATATTAGAAAATATTCATTCACATGCTAACAGGAATATATATAGAAAGAATGAAAGTTTCTAAATGAGACCAGGACAGTGATTACCATTAGCTACATGTGGCTGAGTATTCCTAGTGAATGAAGATTGTTATTCTTGAACCTATTCTGCATATCATTTTTAGTTTCTATGTTTTCATATTGAAACTATATAGAAAATTCCGATAGGCCCATTCCATGCTTTCTGTGTGTGTGTGTGTGCGTGCGCTCGTGTGCCTATGTGTGTATTTTTAACTCATGTTTTCTACCATAATCAGAATGTTACTAGTATCTCCAGTTATAGTCATAGATAAGACTGGATAAACTGTAATTTACTCATTACAACCAAGATTCCGGTGACCATCGTGAGTATGGAGTAAGATTCTATTCTGTGTGCCATATGTTATATAAATATTAAAAATTTGTTAATAAAGAGCTTTCCCATAATATACATAAACCACTATTTTCAAATATTACTTTAGACCCATGTCAGCATTTACCTAGTGAGGTGCTTCCTTGAACATTTTTATTAAACTAATTTTGTCTTAATCACTTTAAGACATTTTGTTTAACAGACTATACCACAAATAAAGATGGATCAACTTTGTGAAAAGAAATAATAAGAGCCCCAGAGGTCTGTGATAATAAGAAAATATAAATGTCTTTACACTTTATGATTTTAATTGAACTTTATGATGTCTTTATCCTGTCTGATGAAATCTGGCAAGGACAATGATCAAAGCCAGTTAATAAAAACAGAGCATAAAATTTTAGTCTAAAATTGAGAAAACAAATATTGAAAGATGCCTTCTCCAAAAGTTTTTTGAAGGGCTTACAATTGTTATAGGGTTACTTAACAGTATTACAGGTGATTTTTTTCCCCTGTTACTACTGAAAGACCAGTGTGTTACTTTCTCTTGAATAAAGAAGCTTGTTTTCAAAGAATCTAGGGCACGCATATTTATATTATGTTACATAAAAAAAGAACATTGATTTACATATATTTGCATATACTGCCTAAGTATGTAAAACTAATTAATACTACTGAAAACGATGTATTCAAGATTCACATTTAAGGTCATACAAAGAACTGAGGTCAACCTCAGTTTTGCAAATTAGAAAAATCTGACCTGGGTATTTCTCCCGAAGCAGGGATCATTTTCTAATTTAGCTATGCCCAAAGACAAAAGTTTCCAAGTTGATGATTGTAAAAACAAACGTCTGTTTCACTAATGTTAAAGGAAGAACCCCCTTTATAGTTTTAGTGTGCTTTGGGCCACTATTCTCATTGACTTCCCTTGTCTTGGGATGGTATATTATATCATTCTGTCTGGTAGCTGAGGAGGCTCTCAAGAGAACTGCCTTAGACTGATCAAGTTTGTGATAGGAAGCTTTCAATGCTCTAAAAATGGCATACAGCCTCAAAGAGCCTTTTAGAATTGTCAGCTCTGCCTTTAAACCTTAGTAGCTTAAGCTGTTTATAAAGAATCCACAAATAAGAAAATTTTCTGTTTTAAATAAGATAACCTATGAAGTTTTAAAAGGTGCAACATTTGGGGTATTATAGTTTCCTTCCCTGAGTTATGAAGGAGCTTTTATAAAAAGTGTCAGTAATCTCAAATCCATTTAAACTTGCTTCTTGGGATGTACTGATTTACAGACCCATGATCTGCCTGTGATGGATCATAGCTGATCAGGTCATTTGCTGATAAACATATTTCAGAGGATTTTCCTTTCCATTCTCTGTTGAAATTCTTATACTGTAATGGAGAGTCTAGTCAGACTCCCAACTTTTCTTTTTTCAAGAAAAGTCTATTTCTTGAAAATATAGCTCATCCTGTAGCGCAAACTGCTATTTAAAGACCTCGGCCCTGTCAACTAAAGTGCTAAATTTTGAGATAAAATGTACATTTAATCAAGCATCCAACATTTTGAGCTCAGGGATTTTGAGCTTGGTTGCATGTTTAAGGCCATCAACATACTTGGCAGGAACTTTATCTTTGTTAGAGGATAAGTTTTTCTTTTTTAAATTTTTTTGGACCTTGGGACTTAATCACAGGTTTTCTGATTTTCTTACGATTTTTATTAATGGCCTCTTTCTCATTTTAATGTTTGGCAATACTGCCAAAATAATTGTGTCTGTCTTGGTAACACCTCATTCAAAAACTTCAGAAGGGACTCACTGTCAGTGCATCCAAAGTCCACAGTCTGGCATACAGGTTCTTTATCCTCTGGCTCTGGCTGGCTGTCTGTGTGACTTGACTTTAGTGCTTCCACTCTCTAAAACATCTTCATCGAATTCCCCCTTACCTAATTTTTACCCACTTTTTAAGGATATACCTTGCTTCCCACATTTTCAATGAAAGATTTCCATGACTCCTTTTTTGCATCTTCAGGTTAACTCCATGTCTCAGATCCAGTTCTCATTCTACCTCTTTAATAAAAGACATTTGTGAGTATCCCTTCTTATGTTCCTCTTAACCTACATTAATTATAACCAATAATAATAAAATTTCCCATTTGATAAGAAACTGAGATCAAAGGGAGATTAAGAAGATTATCCAAACTCATAAAGCTGAGATTCCTATTTTTTAGTACCATAAAACTTTTATTCAAAATTATAATAAATCTTCTGACTTCCTAAACGTTACTAATTTCACCTTCACTAATATGCTATTTTATCATCTAATAAAATGCTGTATATTGTTTTGTAACTTTTGTACATTTATTAAATGCTTAACATATTTTACGTTTATTTTTGTTTCCTGAAACTTAGACAGAGAGTAACCATGAGATTTTAATGCACTTCTTGCCTTCACTGCATTAAAATCATGTTGAATTAGTGAGAAATGCAAGACAAAAAAGAAATGGGAGACTTTTTGGGCTGTCTTATTAATATACCAAAAAAATTATTAAATTTTATTGACTTTTAGATAATGCTGATTTTAAAATTAACCAAAAATATAATCGTATTTTCATAGAAAAACTCTCAGTGCATTTATAAGAACACTTTGATATTAATATATATTAATATGTCTGTTTTATATTTAAAATTTTAAGAGTATTTGCTACTTAAAAAGTGTTCAAGAATAAAAGAAAGACAGTAATTAAGTGTAAAATTTTCCAATTTTACTTCATTTTTTTAATATTTGTAGAGGGTGTTTTGAAAAATAATAAACAAAAATATTTTCTCTAAAATTCTGCATATTGTTCATGAATAATATATCCAAATACAAGTTGTCTGATTGTTCCTGACTCTGGGCATTTAATACATCCTTAACTGTCATTAAGAGATGCAATAAACACTGGAAAAGAACCAAATGAAAAAACACATCTAACTCATTTGCTTTTCATTTCGTATAGATAATATTGACTTAATCTTCCTTTGATGCTTATACAAATGTTACCTTCTAGACTGTAGAAGCAAAATTCTAGTATGCCACTACGCAGCGAAAGAAAATGTTATCTTTCCCTTTCAGTGCATGTTATCTTTATACTTTTGGTATGTTTTCTCTTTTTATTCTTTTTTTTATTCCTTAATCTCCTCTTTATTTCATTTCTTGTTACAGATGAATTTTAGTTTAAAGTAAAATTAAATAATTTTATTTTGTCTTACCATGATGATTTTAGAAAACCAGATAAATGATTTTGTATTTCTCTTCTAAAAAATAATAAATTTGGAGAAAATATTTGCAAACTGTGCATCAGAAAAAGGAATAGTATCTAAGGTATATCAAAAAATCTCAAAACTCAGTAAAAAACAAAACAATTTAATTATAAAATGAGCAAAAGACATGAACAGCTATATCACTGAAGAGGATATGCAGATGGAGAATAAACACATGAAGATATGTGTAACATTTTATAATCATCAAGGAAGTGCAAATTAAAACTACAATGAAGTATCTTTACATGTCTACCAGAATAGCAAAAATAATAATAATAATAAGTGACAATATCAAATGCTGGTTAGCATGTGGGGAAAGTGGATCATTCATACATCACTGTGATGATTTAAAACATACAGCCACTTTTGAAAAACATTTGGTAGTTTCCTAAAAAGATAAACATTCAATTATCATGTGCCCCAGCAATTGCACTCTTGTGCATTTATCCCAGAGAAATGAAAACTTGTGTTCACACAAAAACCTGTACACAAAGGCTCACAGAAACTTTATTCATAATAGCTAAAAATTTCAAACAGTCCAGATATTGCTAAACAAATGAATAGTTATTGTATTACATAAACACCATGGACTACCATTCAGCAATAAAAAGGAATGAATATTGATACATGTAACAGAGAATTATGCTGGGTAAAAACAGCTGATTCCCAAAGTTAATTATACTGTATGACACCTTTATATAACATTTTCAAATGACAAGAGTTTGGAAACATTAGTGGTTTCCAGGGCTTATGGAAGTGGACAGTCTGGGAGGGAGGCAGCTGTGTTAAGGAAAGGGCAAGAGAAAAAATCCTGTGGCAATGGAACTGTTCAGTATCCTGATCATGGTGGTGGATACACAGACCTATGCATTTGATACAATTGATAGAATTAAATACACACATCCACATCTCCCACACAGACATGAGTATACGTAAAAGTGGAAAATCTGAATAAGATTTGTGGGTTATATCAACGTCAATATTTTCGCTGTAGTATTGCTCTACCGTTTTGAAAAATTGCTATCATTGGGAGAAATATTTAATTGGGAGTAAAGGGTTCATGAGGTCTCTATGTATTACTTTTATCACTGCATGTTATTATACAATATACATGTATATACATGTATAGTATACATTTTATTTTATTGAGACAATATGCAGTTGTCTCAATAAAAATTCAAATATAAAGTATTAGGATAATAATCTGTTACTTTATATAACATTGAGTAAGTGAAAGTACAATGATTAAGAGAAAACATCAAAGGATTATAATTCTGTGAGTCATTCTTCTTACACAAATATTGATATTTAATAATAAAAGGACTGGTTCATGTATACATTTACGAGTATAGAGTCAGCATCAAAGTGACAGATAAATGTGTAAATATTGATATGCAAAATCTATGTAGAGTGGAAGGGTATAAAGGGAAAGTGTTTGGGGTAAAGAGGCAAAGTATGTCAAGTGAAACATCCGGAAACGTTTAGGACAGTGACTCTGAATCTTGCTATAAATATGCAGATGTCACTACACAACTCCCAGACATTTCTGATTCAGTAGATATGGGATGGGACTCTGGAATCATCGTAGGTGATCTTGACCTTCACAGAGCTCCATTCCACAGGATAAAATTGTCCTCCACTATTTTACTAGTAATCAATGATGTGTAAAGCTATTGTAACGTCCTTGATTTTTGTCTGTCTGACTGTTCAATTCAATGAGAACTTTTTAGAAACGAGGCTGGGTATAAGTCTAGCCACAAAGAATTTCCCTCCATGTATGTTTCCCGGGACTTGTTAAAACAGACCCCAGCTGCTATTCTTTAGACTATAAAGTAAGTTTCTCATTAATTCTGTCCCTTTAGCAGCTGACAGGCAATTTGACTGCTTGGAAAACACACTGGGTTTTTATGACCCACACGTAAGTAATCATAACCAGCCATATGTAAAACCACAAAGCATAAATTGATGGAACTAATGCAATTTTAACCAACAACATTAGAGGTTATATTTTAAAACTACGAAGTCCCCTTTAACAGTTCAAAATTGTCCTGTAGAGGTGCACTAGGTTTTACTTTCCTGTTGGAAATATAGATTGTTTTATAAAAATTGTTCATTATTTTCTGTTTAACTTTTATCTTGTTTTTGAAATGCTTTATTTTTAGCTCGCTTCACCTTATATATTGGGATTCTGTGTTAATAATACAACAATTGATTTACATATAAACGTTTTAGGAGCTATTTCAGAGAGCAATATTAGTACACAATTAGTACAGAAATTCACTTCCTGTTTTTTGTCTAGTGATTATGATTTTTCACCAATTATTGTTAGGATAAATAGGTCAAATATTTTACAGATGTTCATCTTGGTCTAAAATAAATGTTTTTGAGTACAAGGAGTTATTCATCATAGGGCCTTGTGCCATGCAAATGGCAATACATACTAGAGAGAGAGTTTATTTTCAAAGAATGAAGCATTGTTACATATGTTAAATATGTAGTAGCTGAATGCCAATTCATTTGTGCTATACCTTTTGAATATTAAATATTTGTAAGTTATATTAAAGTCCATTACTTAACAGCTAAACTAAGTAAAAGGTTAAATTCAGTTATATCTCAAGGAAGAAATGAGGAAATTTAATGAGATGCCTAAAATTATCAGACATATAACAGCAGGAAATTGCTGATTTTTTTCAGAATAGTTGTTACTGAGCAGCTATGTGTTCAACACAGCAGAAAATGAAAGCAAATTATAAAATATAAATTTTATACAATGTATGTTGCTAGTTTAATTCTATGATTTGAATAGTATTTAGAATGAACTTCTTCATATACATAGCAGAAAATAGTCCCATAAAAGCAAATACATTGATAAGAATGGCTAAACTATTCCTTAAAACTGCTATTCCTAATCCCATCTCTAGAGACTTATGACTTTTACAATTGATCAACTTCATGGGTTCTCTGCTCAAATGACACCCACCCAGAGATTATTTGCCTGCCTATCTCATTAAAGTTTTGTATTTATTCACTATCTTCTTATTATATTTATTTCCATATAATTCACTTGACAATATATTATATAATTTTTCATTCATCCTCCGCAGCAAAGGAAGACAGAGATTTTGTATTTGGCTTATTCATATATCCCTAGCCTCTAAAAGAATGCCTAGTATATGGTAAACGTTCAATAAATGCTGACCGAATGAATAGATTGTGATCAAATCAGTAGTGACTTATTGCTGCTAAGACTTATTTCACTATAACAGTCAAAAAAGTTTCATAATTAAGCTTTATCTAAAACATGAAAATCTCAATATAGTTGGAAAGATGACAAGCTGCATTAAACAAGACAATTCAATTTTTAAAAGGTGTTCTATCCACAGCCACTATGGAAACCAATATGGAGTTTCCTGAAAATATTAAAAATAGAATTACTATATGATCTGATAATTCCATTTCTGGATATATATCTGAAACAATTAAAAACAGGGTCTCAAAGAATATTTGTACACTCATGTTCAAAGCAGCATTATTCATAAGAGCCAAAATGTGTAAACAATTCCAATGTCAATGGATGGATATGGTATATAGATACAATGAATCATTGTTTAGCCTTTAAAAGGAAAAGATTTCAACACATTCTATAACATAGATGAAACTTGGGGACATTATGCTAAGTGAAATTAGCCAGTCACAAAAAGAGAAATTCTGTATGGTTCTACTTACATGAGATTTCTAAAGTAGTCCAACTCGAAGAAACCAAAAGTAAAACAGTGGTTTTCATGAGTTGAGGTAAGGGAAAATAGAGTTATTTAAAGCCTAGAACTTCAGTTTTGTAAGATGAAAAAGTCCTGAAGATTGGTTGTACAACAATGTGAATAGACTTAACACGACTGAAGTGTACACTTAAAAATAGCTAAGTTGGTAAATTTTTATTTTATGCATATTTTACCACAATTTAAAAAATGTGTTCTTTTCAAAAATGAATGTACACTGTTATTAAAAGAATTGGAATTCCTTTAGGCATTGGCTCTTAAAGAAAAAAGTGAGACTAACTTATTATATAAGCATAATACATTCAATTCATTATAATATCTATATTAAACTCCAAGATTACCAAGAGTTTTCATACCAACTCTAATGGATTATGCTTTCTGTGCAAAGAGAAGAATGGATGTGAGTGATTCACAAATACACATATTTTGTATCTCCTTAAAATAAATATATTTTATAAAATTTTATTAAAGACTATTAAGTTCAGTTTTTTTAAATGTCATAGGTAAAACTAAGTCCAGAGTAGTAAAATAAATTGGGACAGTTCTTAAAAACTAGGTCCCCAGATTTATAAATTATTTCTATTATATATTACTTTTTCTTACCATAAAGTAAAAGGAAAATTAGAAGTTCACATCTACAATTTAACTAGTATTTGGCATTTCACTTTATATCCCGCTTATTAATATTTCTATAATCACTATAACATGTTTGCTTTTCAAATGGATGCTAGCCAACATATTAGCTTAGTGGGATTAAAGACAAACTCTGCAGTATTTCCAGATATCTTATAGTCCTATAATCTCCTATCATGGAGACTTGAAGTTGAAAGGGATTTTCAAATCATTGCCTATATAAAATAATAATAATAATTGCAAGATCTGTAAAACAATACTTGTCATTGTTAGAGTTCTAAGTAATAGGAAACACTTAAATCATATCCACACACAGTCACATATTGATTTCCTCCTAGGTAATAACAAATTTGAATACTATTGTCTCACACAAAAGGTGTGTCTTACAGATATTGCTATTCCACTTTTTTTTGAGTGGAATTTTTTTGTTTATTATCTAAAATCTCCTGAAAGAAAAAAGCTAATTGGGAGTTCTCTGGAGTAAAAATAAATGTAAGTATAAATATTATTATTACTATTGTGAATATATAATAACATTGCTTATTAAAGGCGACCAAGTCATAAGGTCAGTTTCTGATCCCTACAATCTGTCCTGTGAGAACATAGAAGTCTTTGACCTAAGATCCATCCTTATGATCTCCTAATTCAAAGGTCTTTGAATGTGTGTGTGTGTGTGTGTGTGTGTGTGTTCTCTGAGGAGAAGAACTTGGGTTTGACTAGGTTTCTGTTATCACTATCAAATGTTGCAAAGGCTATCTAATGCAGAATTTTACAACTCTTTGGAAACTAGTAGGTCAAGTGTTAAGTAAAAATCTGTGCTCAACAAGTTTCAAAGAAACCAGGCATATTTGATAAGTAAAATTTTTCTACTCTTTTTAAATATTCAATAAAATTATTTTTAATCAAACTTTATGTTTTCCGATGCCTACAAAAGTTCTATTAAATGATTCAAGTAAATTATGACAACAGGAGACAAAAATTCAGCCTGAGGAACCAAAAATTTTTAAATCTATGCCGGTTCTCATTGATCCAGATTGGGAAGTATTACGTCTTTGTTTCTCATGTTTTCTGTTTAATCCATCATGAATAAAGCAACAACAACGATAGTAAAACACTTAGAGGAGACAGAATATGAGGAAGGAAAAATAGCTAAAGACAGATGTCAAGATAGAATGGCTCAACGACCTCATCATATGCTCAAAATAAGCACCTGGAATGATGATAGCAAAACTCCAAAATAATAGAGGATATTACACCATAGTTTTGGAGAACAGCAATAGAAAGCTACAAAACGAAGACATTAAGCTTCATTATTGAGACATCCTAATGGAATTACTTTTGAATTATTTGAATCTTATGATTGATGTATTTTCAGTATAAATATAGATTATAACACATACATATAGTATACATATAGATACTGTATATGCATAGATTAAACATTTTGAACATAACAGCAGTTTACACAGTGATTCATTATGTAGACACATAAACATGCACACACATTAATGAAACAATATTTCATGAATTTTTATGCTACACATAGGCAATAAACTCTGATATTTTCTCTTATTAATTTTTTAAAATGTTGATGGAAACCTACTAAATGATTTCACAGTCCATTAATATATTGCCACAGTAGTTTAAAGAGAGTAATGCATGTACATTTACATGAAACAAATATGTTTCCCCCTACTAAATCACTTTTAAATCACTTTCAATTTATTATAAGATTATGAGGAATAAGTTTCTTGATATTGAAATGTTACTCAAAATAATTTATCACATTATTAGTTTTATCTTCCGAATTCTACCTGAGTTTTTTCTCCCCTATGCACTCTTGCATATATTCACAATTGAAAGTACACGCTACTTCACTTAAACTCATAAATAGCACAATAGCACAATGGACTTCTCTTTCACTCAGCACTTAAAGATGTAGCTTTTAATAAATTAACAGGTGTACCTGTCTCCTTCATTAGATTTTAAGCCCTTTTGGGACTTTATGCACGTTGTGTGACTCAATTGTGTATTCCTTATAATAACATGATGATTTCATGTAAGCACTTAACAGATGTTTAGTGAGTTCAATTTTGGAGGCAAGAAAAGAGCAAATAGTAAATGACCGTCCCGTCCAGATATTTCAGAAATTTGTCATATTGATACAGAAAGGATGGGGTCCCGGTTAAAACCCCACCCTTAAGCCTGGAACCACGGCCCTAAGTGAAAACAACTGACCCTATATTTCTGCCCAAATGTTGCCTTTTTGGCTTGCCCCGTCCCTATCCTGTTCCCGTAGAAGACTTCAGCTGGGAGAGCTGCACAAGCGGCTGAACGTCCAGGATACAAGTGGCTGAACGTCGGAAACCACGGAGAGACGTGGCTAACTTCAGATGGTGCGGCTTCAGAGAGGGGCCAGGACAGAGACGGCTAGCCTTCAGGGAAAAAACACTTTCTCATACACTTTCCAGCCTCTCTTTGCACTGAGAGCAACCCACTGCCCTCTAAAGTCTGCATTCATCATCTTTCAAACAGTTCATGTAACCTGATTCTTTCTGGAGGCCGGAAAAGAACCTGCATGCTCGGAGGGCAGGGGCTGCCACCCTGACCCTCCACTGGGCTGGTTGGCACTTGGCCATCCCCAGATGGCAGAGCTGAAAGAGCATTGGTTGTAACATGCTTGGACGCTGCTGTGGGGCCCGGACAGAACCTGCTCCCACCAGAGAAAAGCGACTGGCCAGTTCTAGCGTTTCTTCTCTCCAGTTCCCACACCTGCTCGTTCACGTGCTCCCTCTTGAGGAGTGGCTAGCGGTGGGCTGAGTGAAACGAGCCGCTCCTGCTCCCGCCGGTGAAGGGGGGCAAGGGACCTATCCTATCTCAATACGAAAGAGAGAAATTTAAGAAATCAGAATTAGGATTTTAATTCTATGTCATTTCCATCCTTCTTCGTAAGTACCCATAAAAATGTTTTATCTGTGAATAACTTTTTTAAATGGTTATATGTGTGAAGATAATTTTAAGTTCTTCATTGTAGTAACTCAAACTTTCTAAAGTATTGCATCATTAGCTCTACTTCTACACTATTCACATGTAGGCTCACAAAATTCCAATTAATGTGGCCACCCTTTATCTGCTTTTTCTACCCACTTTTTTTTTTTCTTTTTTCTTTTTGAGACGGAGTCTCGCTCTGTCGCCCAGGCTGGAGTGCAGTGGCGCGATCTCGGCTCACTGCAAGCTCCGCCTCCCGGGTTCACGCCATTCTCCTGCCTCAGCCTCCTGAGTAGCTGGGACTACAGGCGCCCACTACCTCGCCCGGCTAGTTTTTCGTATTTTTAGTAGAGAGGGGGTTTCACCGTGTTAGCCAGGATGGTCTCGATTTCCTGACGTCGTGATCCGCCCGTCTCGACCTCCCAAAGTGCTGGGATTACAGGCGTGAGCCACCGTGCCTGGCTTCTATCTGCTTCTAATGGATATCTGGCTAGTTAGAGAGTTACTGGTTGGGCTGAGCCAGAGTGCAATCGATGGATCTCTAGCTGTTAAAATGTCCACATACGATCAGCTTTTTATTTCCCAAACAATTGTATCTTCTTTTATTTATTTATTTATTTTGAGCCTCACTTCATTGCCCAGGGTGGAGTACAGTGGCACAATTATCTTCTAATTATAAAACATTTTGATACAAACTTCAATATAGAAAAATGGTTTACGTACTCAAATGTTTTGAACTTTTTTTTTTTTTTTTTTTTTTTTTTTGAGACAGGTCTTCCTCTGTCACCCAGACTGGAGTGCAGTGGTGTGAGCTCAGCTCACTGCAACCTCCACCTCCTGGGTTCAAGCAATTCTCCTGCCTCAGCCTACCAAGAAGCTGGGATTACAGGCACCTCCCACCACGCCCAGCTAATTTTTGTATTTTTAGTAGAGACGGGATTTCACCATGTTGGCTAGGCTGGTCTCAGACTCCTGACCTTGTGATCCACCCACCTAGTCCTCCCAAAGTGCTGGGGTTACAGGCGTGAGCCACCAAGCCTGGCCTGAACTTGTTTCATTCATTTGTTTTACTGACCTGTATGTTCATCTGAAACCCCTGACACTTTTGGCTGAGAATTTGATTGATATGGCCGATTTATTTTGGGAGACAAGCCTAGTTAGACTCTTTAAGTTCTAACAGACATAGTGTACCAGGGTGAATTTACTTGGCAGCCAACCCTAAACGGTTGAAGGCAGGTTATAATAGAATTATGCGAGGCATTAAAAAATAAAAGACACGGTAGAAGTTAGTAGCAAAAAATAGATGAGCCTTTAACTCATGAAGACAGAAACATCTATTTTGGGAAAAGTCAAACTTGAATGCTAAGTGTTCAGTCAGCAATATGGCATCATTCAAGGATTAATCAGGAAAAAAAGAAATCCCACTCTCTATTTCAAGTAGAAAGGGGTTTACTAAAAAATAAATAAATAAATAAGATTCTTACCATGCACTGGGAGGAACTGAAGAACTGAAAATATTGATGGACTTTGAGTAGAGGTTCAGCTATAGTCCTGGGAGATTCAAAGTTGCTGTTGTCACCTACAGAAAATTGCCGCTTACGTCATAGTAGCTAAGTCATTCATGATCTTCAGAGGGAATAAAATCTAAGTCATAAACTAAACAAAAAACGAAAAAACAAAACCCTCAAATATCTGCCACTTCTTCCAGAGGAAGACAAATTATTCTGTTTATCCCCTCCATCTTCTAACTATCACATAAACGCATTTCATGTTTAGCTGAACCTAAAACATATAAAGAGTCCTGTGGAAAATCAGGATTTGTGAGTGATCAAGCAGACAAAAGTCAATGGCAGACCACACACGGACACACGCACCACAGGACTGCTGGGGAAAACTCACGAGGATGGAGCAGTAGCAGTAGCAGACATGTCAAGCCCCTCTTTTCTTGGAATTCTAGGGATAGCACACAGAAATCAAGCAGGGACAAACACTAGATTTTAAGGACGAGGCTAAGTAACTTGAACTTGAGGGGGTTTATTAGAGGCTTTTGATTAGAAAGTCAGTGGCAAGATTAATGACAGGGATACAACAGCCATATGATGTGTTAGAATCCTGGCTGTAGCCTCTTCCTTCTAGCTCTGCATATGAGGAAAGGAAATAGCATCCCCTTCCCCGACATGATCAAGAGGCTGTGCCCATGCCTTGTGATTGCAGTTCCAAAACGTGTTGAACTAATGGCCTTACTCATTATCTTCATGTGACTGGGTGACTACCAAAGTCCTTCCTAATGTAACTAGAGGTACTGGAATGCAAGTATTATAGTTGACCAAGATTAAATGCTTTAATTATTGGAGAGCAGCTAGTTTCCATGAAACTAACTCTTTTTATCCCTTAGAAAAGTTAACCTTTACTGTTCTCTTTCACTTCCAATTCCATATTCTTTTTATCCTAAGCCAGAGTCTCATGACTTGGTGTTGTAACAAATTGAAACTTTTATTACTTATGGTAGCATTATTACATAAGTAGTATTAAGTGTATTATTTCCAAATCTTCATTCTTTCCTGTTACAGATTATTCAGTAACATCCTTTGCCATGTAACTTTGTACAACACACACACAACCAAGAAAGTCAGGGTATTTTTTGTGCTATACAGATATTGAGCTTAGCCACGTGACTTGTTTTGACCTGCAGAATGTTAACCGATGTGATATGAGAAGGAGCCTTAACTGTGATTTGCTCTCCTGTGGTCTGATGTGAGAAGGGCATGTTCCAGGCAGGGACAAAGTGTCACTCTGCCTCTTTAGCCTGACTTTAAAAACTTCTGGAGCAGATCTGAACCGTTTCAGAAACCTGGAATCTAGCCTTGCTCAGCTGAACTTTGCCAAATTCAGCCTAACATTAGCTGAGTCATACAGCAGCAAGCCTGTGATTGTGACAATATATTTTTGTTTGCCACTGAAATTTCACGTGTTTGTTTTAGTGGTGGTTGTGGTTTTATTGTTATATAGCAAAAGCTAATACAGTTTCTCTCACTTCCAGTGGCTACTGTAGTCTTTATTTTTTACCTGCACTCTTCCCCTGGATATAGTAATATTCACAAGCATCCCTAGAGCATCCCTGGAGTATCTGTCTTAGTTCTTCCTATTGCCATTGTATAGTAAAAGCCTTATTTGTCCTTGGTAATCAGTATTAATTACTCCAACAAATAGAGTCATATTTTTTCATCTTTGCCTGTTGGCTCCGTGGCATTAGGAGCCCAAAAGGTGACAGTCTCAATTTGTACTTCAGTGGGAGCATTGCTGCATCTTCTGAAGGAAGCACCAATTTTGTGTTGATTAAAATGTCTGTGGCAGAGAGAATTAGGGTCAACAAATATTACTGGCCTCCCTGCATTCCTTGAAATTGACGTAGAGTCATGTGATTTGGTTCTGGCCAGTGGACATGTGAATGGAGATGCACCACAGCAGGTCTGTAGCACTCTAGAGATGACGTGTTTTCTTCATCCCTCTTTTTCCTGGTCAGTCAGATATTGGAAGTCATGTTTTAAGATGGAAGTGCTACAAGATGATTGTAACCACACTGCCTATGCACACAATAGAGCAGAGACTGCACCAAACCTTACATAAGCAAAAAAAAAAAAAAAAAAAAAAAAGCTTTGTGGAGTTAAGCCACTAAGATTTTGAAGATTATTTGTTCTTTGCATAAAATTAATTAGCATGATGACTAAAACTCTAACCCAGAAAAGTCCAAACTAAAGCAAACTCCAAATGAAGCAGAACGTTACTGAGTTATGTGTTAGAGCTATACTGATTTCCATTATTTTGACTCACAGACAAATATAGTCTAGTTATAAGAGAAAGAGCACCATATGTTTGTTACTCCATCAAATATATTCAGAATAACACCTGACTCTCCAATGTTTTTTCCCAACTGGGACTTTAACTGAGTCTTCAATAGCTTATTTCAATATTCTCTAAGGCCACCTGCATCTGGGTAATGTGGTAATTGTTAAGACCCACCCATACATCATATGAGGTGAGATGACTGCTTATTTATTTTGCTCTAAAATTAGCTCCTTGAGCAGAAATCAAAATTTTTTGTGTGCAAAACTATAATGATGAAGTAAGTATAGACATGTGTTCTAACAGGAGCTTTGCAGGAAGACAAAGCAAATCCATATCCAGAATAAGTGTTTCCCAGTGAGGAAAAGAAGTTCTCTCTATAATGGAGGGGTCTGATTAACTTGCCTTCTATGTAGCTGACTAGTTATAATGCTTAGTAAAAAAGTAGCAGATAATCCAGTACAAATGATTAGCCCAATGTTATTACTCTTTAGCTCTTCGTAGAGATGAATAATTAGCAAAATAATCATAAAAGTTTATTTCAACTTGATTATTCAGTGTTTATACTGGGTAATCAGGCTTGTGGAGTCTGTGGCCTTGGTATATTATCTTATCAACTGAATATGGTAGATATGGGCTAGCTATTCATCAAATCTGTCTCCCTGCCTTACTAGGCATATAGTTACTTTATAGTGGCAACTTGTGTTTTCTAAAGATAGTTGCAACATTTTCTCCTGTATCTCCCATGCTCTCATTCAATGTGATATTGTCACTCTCCTATCTAAGAGTCAATGTCTATTTCTCTACTCCTTTGAAACAGAGTGAGCTCTATGACCAATAGATTATGGTAGAGGTGGCACTGTGTCAGTCCCAGCATAATTCTGAATTTAACAGGCAGCCTCTTCCTGTTCCTTGGAATGCTTGCTCTTAGGATGCTTCCACTAGGAACTCAGTTGTCATCTTGTAAGAAACCTACATCTCTTGAAAAGGCTACTCCAGAAGGCCAATAGCCCCAGCTGAGCTACCAGTTAGCAAACAGTGTCAATCTTGTTATGTGAGTGAGCCTACTTGATTTGAAAGTGTTCAGTTAGCCTTCCTATGATTACTGACCCAGCCAGTCTCAAACTGCAACCACAAGAGACCAAAAGCATCCAGCTGAGTCCAGTCAACTTCAGAAACACAAGAGAGAACAATTAATTCTTCTTTGAAAGATTAAGATTTGGAGTTTTTAGTTATGCGATAATAAATAACCACAACAATTATAGAGCCAACCTCCTTTCTAATGCAATTATGACTCAGGCCATATGACTATTCTGGCCCATGAAATGTGCACTGAACATGTTAAACACTATTCCCAATCTTAGCGCATTAAAAAAATTCCATGTAATACAATACCCATTCTCTTTCCATGTTTTGGAGATTGATGCCCAGAGTGACTCTAGAAGTCACATGGTAAAGAGGTCAGAGTAAGTCAGCCTAGGTCCTTGAACTATACAGAAGTAAGCCTCCACTATCTACACATCTGAGGTTTGCACTAACTTAAATAAAGCAATATATTTTTGGGGAGTTAAAGAGCTAATATTTGAGGGGATGTGTTATAGCAGATAGAATTATGTTAACTTAATGTGCTATTTCTTGCAAGTCCCTTAAGCTGTCCACTTTTGAACTTCTTTGCCTATAGAGTAGGGATAAAAGGTCCTGATACTCATGCTTCAGTGAGTTCCTATTCAGAACAGATTCCACACTGGTTCTTAAGATGTTTTCTAAACTGAATGGTAGGATAAACCCACAAACATTGATAATTTTGTTTCTAGTTTTAGAAACAAAATATTTTTAAAAAGACACGAGGAATGGCTTTTCAAATCAAATGTATTTACTCCATCAATCATTATTATGTGACTTGGGGAAGTCATTTGGGCTTCTTTGTGAGGATATAGTAACAATATTTGGCCATAATTATAACAGTAGTCATTCAATAAGCATTTATTTACTTAAAGTAATTATGTCAGTGTCTTCGAGAACTTATAGAGAGTAAGAAATAATCACTTTTATCTTTGAGCCCCAAAAGTGTCTAGCAGTGTTTTGCATGCCATAGCACTAACTAAATTTTTTCTGATTTAAGTAAATAAATAATGTTGATTCCTAAGAAGAAATGTTATTAGCAACCATGATCTTGATAGTAGAGATCCTAGTTAACTCTCACATTAAGAATTCACAACTGATCTGAGAAATTCACACTTGACTTCAGATTCTCCTTTTTTTTGGCTTAATTTATTCTTTTTTATTGGTAGTAATTAGAGAACAAATAAGAGAGTTTGTTTCCTGTTTAACACTTCTGTAAACTGATAAAGAAAAAGATCCAATATTTTACCCTTATTTTAGCAAAAATAGATATTCTTTTTCATCACCCTAACATATAACTAAGTCATTATGTATACACAGAAAACTCAGGTAGTTTTGAGAGAATGGTTTTTATGAGAGTTACGTGGCTGGAAAGATCAACACTGCTTTGTCAGAAAAAAAAATCCATAAGGAAGGAGAGAGTTCTAATTTAGGAAACACAGTCTAGATATAAACTGAAAAGAAACGTTATGTAGAATAATGAAAGTCAGCCCAGAGGATGTATGCAATTAAAGGAGAAGATTTTAAGATAAACAAGGTGTAATTTGGGGGATTTCAAAGATGATAAATGATAAGTTATTAGCGATCATTATAATGACCATAAGTTCATATTGATACTGTCTTAACAAGCAATACAACAACATTTTCAAACTTAAAAACATTTGACAACAGTTTAAGTGATAATTTAAAGACTATAGTCAATTAAAAGTACTATAGGCTCTGTATACTACCCAATTGTGCAAGGTTTTTGTTTCCATTTGAAGTAATGGTGCGTTGCCAATGGTTGGTGACTTCACCTGAATAAAACATTTTAGCAGTTTGTGTCATTTTACATGTAATTAGGGAAAGGAACACTTGCTCTTGAGGTATAGAACTGTGTAGAAACCATTTTATATGATGTGGTCTCCTAAAATATTTTTAATTGGAAAGTTACTTTAGAAATTTAATATGTCTTCATCTCTGTTTCATAATTAACTTCAAAATGGGAGTCCATATGGCAGATGAGCAACATTTAATAAAAATAGCCAACTAGCTTGCCAGAAACACTGATGTTATAGTGGAGAAATTTGAACATTACATAATTCATTATTTTTATGGGAGACATAGGGTTAGTCATAAGAACTGCTTTGAGTTTAGAGTCTAACCAAGATATACCACCGTTTCAATAATAAATAATGCAGATAACATCTATCTTCCATGAACTACAGAGAAGAGACAGTGGCTATCAAAAACATCTCATTAGAAAAAATAAATAAATTTCAGCAAAATCCAGCATCTTGATGGAGAATCCTGACTGACAGATATTTTTTATTCCTGATTAATTTGTAAAATTAAGCTTAGACATTTTCTATTTCCTAAAGTCTTTAGCAAACACATAAAATATTTTATCCTGAGTCTTGTATAGTGCAAGTGATACAGAGCATCAACCTGATAAGACTTCACAAAGTATAAATAAATAAAAAGTCCATGCCTTGGGGGACACGAGGAGCCCCACTTATTACAGTTCAGGACTAGAGCACAGGACTAGAGTTTGCAAGGTGTCAGCACTTCAACAATTCCTGCTTCTGTTGATTCCAAGAATGAAATCAGAAAGATTTATTTCAGATTCCAACTTAGAATTCAATAAGCATACCATGCTTTTTAGGGCCATCTTTCTGAGAGAATTGAAAAAGTGAAGTAGTCTCCTTTTATAATAAATTTGAGAGAGTATGTTCCCTCAGACTGTAAAAAGAAAGGGTTTTTCCATCCAGCTATGGTCTCAGGAAGTCAACATTTATTATTTTTTTCCTTCTGGATTTTGTTTTTTTTTTGCAAAAAATTTTAGGATTTAATATTAATTATATAAGTATAAGGAAGAAATTTTTTAATGGTTCTATTAATCTCTGTTGACATTGTTTGGACATGGTTTAAAAATTCAGACATTACAGACATGTAAAATCAATAGAAAACTGTCTTCCTCATCCTATCTCTTTCCAAAAAAAAAGTTAATTCTCTTTCCAAAAAATGCAAATTTCTGTGTGAATCTTTAGGATAAATATCTTTTAGACATAAAAAATATTCATAAAGTTAATCATACATTACTACATGCACTATTCCACATCTTGCTTTTTTTATTTAAGTACATATTATTTCCATTTTTAATTAATGAATAATTAATACATCCACAAGGTTCTTTTCAATGGCTACCTAATGTTCTTTTGGGTAGATATGTCAACACTTAACTAACAAGTACTCTACTGATTCAATGACCACTCTTACACATTTCTCACAAGCTTCTAACTAGGATGTTAACTCCTCAGTTAGTGACACTTATTATGTTCAAGGACCTTATCTTCCTTTCTTAGCTCATTCTCATCAGCTTCAAGAATAGTCATTGTTCATAGGTATCATTCAACAAATGTTATGTGTTGGTGGTAAATATATTGATATAATTTATGTGCATTCTAGTAGAGTAACTTTCTAGCAATGAGATCTAGGTCTGTTGATATATGCATCTTTAATTTTGAGACATATTGCCAAATTTTCTTCCAAATATTTGGCAGCAATTGTATTTGAAACTGTATATTTCCGCAATCCTTCACGAACTATGAATATTACCAAACATTTGCATGTTTCACTATCTGATAAATTTTTAAATCTTATATTTATTTGCATTTCTTAAATTATAACTGTGATGGAAATTTTTCTAATGTTGGCTGAATATTTGTAATTTTTTAAATTCAATTTGGTCGGTTTCTCTGGCAGGCAACTTTTTTATTGCTTTTTATGAACACATGGTAAATCAAAGAAATTAGCTCTTTCTCAACCTTTTCATTAGTGAGCAGTTTTGCTCATGTTCTATGCTTCTCATTTTATACTTTGTACAAGTATCACCCACATAGAAGTATGTTTTATGCATTCTTTTTTTCTCTCACAGATTTTAATATTTCTTTTTATGAAATGTGTAGTTACTGAGTACCTGCTAGTGCTGGACACCCTTCCGGGCACTTACACAGATTACAGGACAGGAATCTACAAGCCACTGAAGTTCTAAAGTTGATTAAGAAACAAGCAACTCTTTGCAATAATATATGGAAGATACTTAGTAGCTACCGAATTCATCACGAGGAAGTCAGCAAGTCGAGACAGGTGGTTCTGCCTTTATCCTAGCCTTTCTAATCAAGCTGTCTTGCAGAGGCAGCAAAATCCTTAAGATGGCATACATGGCTGATGTAGCACTTGCTTGCTTCTCCAGGCTCATTTCACCTTCACTTTCCCATTAGCCTTTGAATTCCAACTTCAATTTTCTTTCAGTTTTTAAAATATTGTATACTACCCACTGCCTTAAAGCTCAGGCATACCCCAGTCCTTCACTTACAGCAGGCTATATAGCAGGCTGTCTCTCAGAGGCCTCCTCTTACCTCTATGCTTTTTGATGACTTCGTTCACCAGATTTATTTTCCGTTAACAAATTCTTCATCAGAAAGACATCTCTGACTTTCCAAACCGAGATCTATCCCTTCTTAGTCGCTGCTATATTACCATACACATTTTAAACTAGGCTATTGAGATATAACATCTATTTAATAAAATGTATCCATTTTAAATGCACAGTTCTGTGAGTTTTGACTGATTTATACACCTGTATAAATAACATCACTGAATCAACAGGTAGGGCATTCCTATCACCCAGAAAGTTTTCTTGTGCCTGTTTTCAGTGAATGCCACTGCTTCTGTCCCTGCCTCCAGTCTGGTTTTTTTTGTTGTTGTTGTTTTGTTTTTTGGTTTTTTTTTTTTTTTTTTTTTTTGGTTTTTTTGGCACTGTAGATTATAATTTTCTCTTCTAGAATTTCACACAAATATGTCTTATTTTGTGTCTGGCTTCTTTCACACTTTTTGCAATTCATCCATGTATTAGCAATGGGTTCTTTCCTAATGCTGAAAACTATCCCATTTTACTGATATGCCGCAACTTGTTTGTTCATTTACCCACTGAGGTACATATTTTGTACATTACTAATAAAGTGTTGCTAGGAATTTCATGCATATAGCTTTCCATAGACACAGGTTTTCATTTATCTTGGATAAAGTAGGATTGATGGGTCATATGTATTTTTAGTTTTATAAGAGACTGCCAGTTTTCCAAAGTTGTTGTACTATTTTATATTCTTACCAGCAATATGCAAGAGCTCCAGTTGATGCTGTATGCTTTTCTATCATAGGAATTAGCACAAACTATAATTATAAATCTCATGATTGCACATAAATCTCATAAAAGAAGAGGACTGGTCTATTTTTAAATTTAGTCTAGTGCAATAACAGGCACATAGTAGACACACAGTAAGTATTTATTAATATGGAGTGAATTAAACTTATATATTGAATTGCAATTGATGTGAGAATATGTTTCCAAATTTAAAAGATAGCAATAACCTAACGTCTTGGGTTTGATGTTTCACACAACTGGTACTGAAAAAAAGCCAGGTATTGCCTAGACATCATTTCCAAGCTTAACTTGTGGCTTTCAGTGCCAATCTAAGGATATTTGGTTGTTTATTCAGTGTGCAGAATATTGTTTGAAGAAGAACCCCTTCATTTTCTTTCAGGCATATGCTTTCAATCACAAAGATCACCAAAATCAACAATGATGTTAATTTAAAATTTGTAAAGTTTTTATGAACACTTAAGAATAATGACTTCAATTCATAAATCTGTCAGCTAAGGTTCTTTGTAATACTTATGACTATGTCATTTTTAGGGATAATTTCACCAGAAATAACAGTAAATCCACTATTTTAACTACATCTGTTGTACACCAGAATATGAAATGTCTGTGCAGCAGTTAAACACTAGTTTTGGAACCATCATTCCACTGAAAGCCTCTTCAGTTCAACTGTCTTTTTTTCTACAAATTAGTTTTTCTTAGGGGAAAAAAAGAGCAAATGTTTACTGGATAGAATTGTGTTTTACATGATGTTTTTTATACCCATGGCAACAACGAACAATTCAAGAAGTGACTGACTGAATAAAAATGGCCATGATTATCTGCTTAGCCACAGGACAGAAACAGCATTAGACATTTTAAAAAATGTGTTCAAAGAGATGAAGCACTCTAAGAATGCTTAAATCATTAATAATGCTATCAGGAGTTACTTTATTAAGTGCACGGCATGACATTGGTATTACTCACCCAAGTACCAT
Source organism: Macaca mulatta (assembly GCF_049350105.2). Classification (NCBI taxonomy): domain Eukaryota; kingdom Metazoa; phylum Chordata; class Mammalia; order Primates; family Cercopithecidae; genus Macaca; species Macaca mulatta. The sequence continues at coordinate 160,762,864 of NC_133406.1, forward strand.
GAGATGTTTAACATCTGCCTAGAGAACCATAGTAAGCTATCATCAATTTACTGACACATATTAAGGCCACTTCTTCTTGAAACCATGCTGAACTTTTTTCTCCCTCTTTACTCTGAAATCTCTAATAGACAGGAATTAATGGCTTAATGTAATCTACAAACAAGAAAAATACAACTCCAACTGAATGCCAACATTCTTTATGGTGTGTTTCGTATGTGTGTGTTTGTGTGATATTTGCACCTTTCTAATTAGTGATTTTGAAAAGGAGAACAGTTATCTTAATAATTTTATACTATTGGCACAAAAGATGTTCAGTAAGCTAAATAATATTAGTATACATGTTAAGGACATGAAACTGATTGATAAAATAATATCATTTTAGAGAGTATATAAATTACCCAAATATTTAGGATTCAATAGTCAGCTGGTAACCTGTGGATTCTATGAATAATGCAAAAAATGCACACCCATTGATTAGGTATTTTCACTTCAAAAAAGTGGTTAAATAATATTTTGCTTGTTTTGTTTTTAGATAATATTATTGAAGTCAGATCTGGATCAGTTCACATATGAAAGGTCAACTTGATGACCATTCTCCTTTAAACATCTTAAAATTGTATTTGAGAGCTTTAACCATGTAACTTCTACCTAAATACCAATTCCTTTTCTAGGTAAAATAATCTCTCTGACCAAGGTTGAGGAGGATGTGTTAGAGTTCTACAGAGAAACAAAACTAACAGTATATATGTATACCTGTATGCATGTGTAGATTATAAGGAATTGGTTCGTGTGGTTATGAAAGCTGGAGTCCCAAGTTCTGAAGTTGGCAAGCTGGAGACCCAGGAGAGCCAATGGAGTAGCTGGATGGTGTTTCTTGTTTGATACCCAAGAGCAGCCAATGTTTTCATTCCAGTCAGAAGGCAGGAAGAGACAAGAACAACATCTTAGCTCAAGCAATCAGACAGGAGGAGTTCCCCTCCCTCAAGGGAAGGTCATCTTTTTGTTTGACTCAGGACTTCCGCTGATTTAATGAAGGCTACCCACATTAGGGAATGCAATCTATTTTATTCAATTTACCAATTCAAATGTTAATCTCATCCAAAGCATCTTCACAGACACTTTCAGAATGATGTTCGACCAAATGTCTGGGCACTCCATGGCCCAGTCAAATCAATACATAATATTAATCATCACAGAGGGGCATTCTAGTCAATTGTAAAATATGATTCTATCTTAATTTTACATCTAATGTAATGGTTTATCAGCAAAAACTTGGCAACGTTTCGGTCCAAGTATAAAAGGACATATTTTTGATCAAGGAGAACTGTTGAAGTTATATCAAGTGAGAGTTTTGAGAGCAAGGATTTCTATAAATCAAAATGGTTGGCAAATGAAGATGCTAAATACATGCTGTCAGCTGAATGATGATGAGATTGATACATAAAAATACAAGCAGACTCACCTAACTGTTCATACTTTTTAAATCTTAGACATTTTCTCTTGGTTTATAATTTTTTAATATTGTAGAATATTTCTCCAATTTCTTCATTTACTTAACTGAACTATGCAATTGCACTGTGTTCTCATTTGCAGCTCGGTGAATATGTCTTTGGTATCACTTACTTTTAAGCTATGGTATAATAAATACTTAAGTATGTACATTTTTCTATTTGTTATATTGTATTTCCCGAATACATGAACTTTATGCTCAAATCAGCACACATATAAGAAATATTTCTTGGTTATAAATACCAGCATCTAGCTTTTAGAAAGAATAGGAAAATAACCCTTTAATAGCTTATGTCCTGCTGTAAAATAGAAGCTAATCCAATTCAGATTTGGCAACTCAGCATATTTTTTCCCAAATAGCTTTAATACTTGAGCATTTAAACTCTTGCAACTCAATAATAAGAATGTATTGAAATGCTATTATACTGTAAAATATATGCCTACAATGCACTGCAAAATACTTATCTTGAAGTATATTATGATCATTGAGATACATCACAATGATATGATGCCTGCTTTCAAGGATATTACAATCTAACTGCAGAAAAAAAAAAAGACTAACTACATGAAAAACATGTAGATTCCTCAGAGGTTTCCTTATCTCTTGCCTCAGTCTTCTCTGAGGTTTCTCATTCATCACTGAAAGTTAAATTTTTTCAAACAAATCCCCAATCATATCATCTCACTACTCAAAGGCTGTCAAGGTTTATGTTGAGTACAAATCTAATTAAAAATTAATATCGAGGATGTCCTAGCCAGAGCAATCAGACAAGAGAAATAAATAAAAGACATACAAATAGGAAAAGAAGTGAAACTAACTCTCTTCACTGACAATATTATTCTACACCTAGAGAACCCTAAAGACTCTACCAAAAGGCTCCTGGAACAGATAACTGATTTAGTAAAGTTTCAGGATGCAAAAATCATTGTACAAAAATCAGTAGCATTTCTATAACCTAAGAATGTCTTAGCTGAGAGCCAAATCAGGAACACATTCCCACTTAAAATAGCCACACGCAAAAAATAAAATACCTGAGAAAACATCTAACAAGGGGTGAAAGATCTTTATGAGAACTATAAAACACTACTGAAAGAAATTATACACGACACATAAGAAAATGGAAAAACATTCCATGCGCATGGATTGGAAGAATCAATATTATTTAAATGACCATACTGTCCAAATCTATGTACAGAATCAATGATATTCCTATGAGACTACCAATCTCATTTTTTTACAGAATTAGGAAAAAACTATACTAAAATTAATATGGAACCTAAAAGGAGTCCAAATAGCCAAAGCAATCCTAAGCAAAAAAAAAAAAAAAAAAAAAAAAAAAGGCTAGAGGCATCACATTACCTGAATGCAAACTACTATAAGTTTACAGTAATCAAAACAGCATGATACTGGTAGGAAAACAGAAAACAGATACACACACCAGTGGAACAGAATAGAGACCCCGGAAGTAAAGCCACAGACCTACAGCCATCTGACTTTCAACAAAGTTGACAAAAATAAGGAATGGCAAAAGGACTCCCTATTTAATCCATGGGCTGAGACAGCTGGCTAGCCATATGCAGAAGAGTGAAACCACTATCTTTCATCCCATACAAAATTTACTCAAGATGGATTAAAGATCTAAATGTAAGACTTCAAACTATAAGAATCCTAGAAGAAAATCTAGGAAACACTATTCTGGACATCAACCTTTGGAAGGAATTTATGACTAGGTCCTCAAAAGCATTTGCAACAAAAACAAAAATTGACATGTGGGATCTAATTAAACTAAACTTTTGCATAGCATAATAAACTATCAACAGAGTAAGCAGACAATTTACAGAATGAAAGAAAGTTTTCACAAATTATACATCCAACAAAGGTCTTATAATCAATAATCTATAAGAAACTTAAACAAATATACAAGCAAAAAACACCCCATTAAAAAGTGGGCAAAAGACATGAACAGACACTATTCAAAAGAAGACATACAAGCAGCCAATGAACATACAAAAAATGCTCCACATCACTAATTATCAGAGAAATGCAAATCACAACCACAAGGATATACCAACCCACATCAGTCAGAATGACTATTATTATAAAGTCAAAAAACAACAGATGCCAGTGAGGCTGCAGAGAAAAGAGAACACATATACAGAGTTGGTGGGAGTGTAAAACAGTTCAGTCACTGTGCAAAGCAGTCTGGAGATTTCTCAAAGAACTTAAAATAGAAGTACCATTTGACCCAAAAAATCCCATTGCTGGGTGTATATATATTCAGAAGAAAATAAATTTATCTACCAAAAAGGTAGATGAAACTCATACATTCATCACAGACTATTCACACTAGCAAAGACAAAGAATCAACCTAGCTGCTCATTAATGGTGGATTGGATAAAGAAAATGTGCTACATATACACCATGGAATGAGAAATTTTCAAATATTTGCCTGGTAGTGTGTCAAATTTACTACATCATTGTGTTGAATTTAATTGTCTTCTGGAGAAAATAAATAGCATAGGAAGAAACAAAGATGTGAGAATGCCTGACTAAAAAGACTGCTTTAGTGTAGAATCAATGTCATAATGTTCTCTTTTAAGAAGATTTAGCTGATGAGCAAAATGGTTTATTTTCAATCTCACATAAAAGAAGTTTGGAGATAATAATAGAGGCAGGAGGTAGACAAATTCCTAGGCAGAAAGGGGCGGGTCCCCAATGAAATCCCATCTTCAAGCACAAAACAGCCCGAAGTCTGAAAACCAGGCTGCCAGTTCCGGGTGAAGTCCGTGAACCGGAGTGAGAACTTTCTCAATGCCTCTTAGCCAATCAAATGATGCTTTTTCCAGGCCTGCCATCGACCAATCAGCACACATTCCCCCATTCTGAGCCCATAAAAACCCTGGACTTAGCCACACTTTGGGAGTACTTGCCTTCAGGTAGGGGCTACATACTTCAGGTCCCCTCTCCACTAAGAGCTGTTCTTTTGTTCAATAAAGCTCTTCTGCACCTTGCTTACTCTCCACTTGCCTATGTAACCTCATTCTTCTTGAATACAGGACAAAAATCCAGGACATGCCAAACAGCTGGTATGAAAGGAGCTGTACCATTGCAGCTGTCCTGCCTTCCCCCAGCACTGGGCCGCTGTCCCACATGACAGAAAGTGGTGGCACCAGGGCCAGGCCAGCCCAAGAGCTGTGGGCTGGAGTGGGGTGGAGGGACCAAATGAGCTGAGACATGCCGCCATTTGCCAAAGCGTGTGGATGGTGGGAACTAATGAACTGCAATATGAACAAGCTGCAACCCTTCTGGGGCCCAGATCTTGGTACTCCCCGAGCCAGAACTGTGACGTGCTTTAACACTCACTTGAAGCTCCATGGTTGCTGGTGTCTCCTAGTTTTTTGGGCCCCTCCACATTCCCCTCGTCCAGACACCAGAGCCCAGGGTGGAAGCCGCTTGTGGTATGCCTGGTCCAGCCACAGCCTTGCATGGAGCCGGCACCTGTGTCAGCTCCTGGAGCTGCCCATCCTGCCACAGAAGCCAGCACACCTGGCTCATCCTCAACAGGTATGAGACCCGGGCCAGTAGTGACAGCTGAGCGCAGCCTGCTGGGCCAAGTGGGCGGAGCAAGTCAAGTGGCCAGCCTGGAGCCAAGTGAAGCCCAGGCAGGAGCGCTGCTGGCCTCAGAAATTTCTGGCTGGTGAAGCAGCAACCAAAAGAATCTTATGTCAATAATGCTTCTGGGGTAGGGTGGTTACATGAAGTTGTGAAAGATGAAGGCCCCTTCTACTAAGCTGCCTCACAATCTATTGCTTCCAAATCATGATGTAGTGTGGATGCCAGATCCCCACTATCATGTGCACATTACAGCCAGTATCAAGGAAGAAAGGATGAAACAGAGGGTGACCTCTCCTTTGAAGAAAATATTTTAAAAATATGTCAGGACATTTCTGATTAAATCCCACTGGCCAGAATGAGTGCTCTGTTCACTCCTAACTAAAAGGAGATCAGGGCATGTCTTTTTCTAGATTGCCATAGGTTTAGCTAAAAATAAAAGATTCTTTTACTTTGAAAGAAAGGCAGAGGGATAGCTGCAGGTTGAGTCACAAAAAGCCACTGGATTTTATAAGAAGACATCTTTTGAGATATTTGAAAGTGAATTTTTAGTAGAATAATGAAAATAAGATGGCAGAGATATTAGAGATGGAATCGTCTTGAAAATGAGTATCGCATTTCCAATCAAGAAAGACATTTGCCAATGAACTGAAAGCAAGAAATAGGAAAGTCTCTAGAGAGAGCCTCAAGAGTAAGAGAAGGGGAGAGACCTCTACATTTTTGAAGAAAGAGTGGTTTAGAGCTCTGAGGTACTGTTGGGAATTTAGCACAGAAGAACAGCTGAGAAATACCTCCTGTAGGTAAGCTTGAAAGGATATATGTACAGTCTAAAGCACATTGAAAAAAGGACAATTATAGTTTGAAAGATTCTCTCCGGCAGTCAGTACCTTCTCATTTTGACACTACCACCAGTTTTGCACTATAAGTGAGAGGAAAAGGAAAGTAAAATAACCCAGGTGGTAAATGGATAATGTTTGAAACACAGGTGCAGGGATTGGGTTAAGTAGCTCTCTAAATAACATCAAATGATGGGACATGCTTCTGAATACCCCAGGTTCTGCTAGGTTAAGAATTGCTTCATCCAGTCTTTGAAGGAAATTAATATATCCATTAATGAAATGCTTTATTGAAGATTTTTACCTTACTTCAGTTGCCTAGATATGGCACTACTATAAAAGAATAAGCTCTCTTAATAGTTAAAGTAAAAATGTACATTTTACAAAACTGCAGTTGGTTTCATACCAGCACTGTTATTGTTTAATTATGGATTTCTCAAAAAGATTCCTTTCTCTCCTTTAAAATCTTGCTGTCAGAGACAAATTCTTAGCTGGTTTTAGAATGTAATGTTGGCTTCCCAAGCAGAAAGCTAGTTACATGAAGTGCTGAAAATTCACCACTAGCTTTTTCAGTGAAACTATAAATAACAGCTATATTGTGCCTTAGGAAAAAAAAGCATGGGCTCAAAACTTTATTAAAAGTTATTTTTTTCCCTTGAACTGCTGTGTAAGTCACCTATAGGCTAAACCTCATAACTTATGTTTTATCCTTAGCAGACAGGGAAGAAGGTAATTGGTTTGCCTGACTGCATATCTATGCCAAAAATATCAACATATCTGCTTGGAGGCAGGGAGAGAAAACTTCTAACGAATAGGTTTAACCTTTAAATGATGAGGTTAAAGGTCCAGTTTATAAATAACATTTTTTTCTCCAATTTTTATGCTTTCTGATCATCCCCTAATTATTTGTAAAGTAGGAATCTGATTGATTGTAATGTATACTATTCTCCTATGATTATTAGTAGATGTATTAATCCTTTACATAATTTGTCCCAAACGGGGTAAGTATATAGTTTAAAGAAAAAGACATATTTCATTTTATAATTGCTAAAAAGTCTCCTGAGAAATAGATGTTCAGTTTTGAAATGTACCTGAGTGAATAAATTGCCTCCTTCACTTAAAAATGAAATTATCACCAGAAAGCCTTATTTCTTGATTCAAGGTTCATCATTAAACAATTGCTTTTTTAAATCAACTCTGGAATAGATGATTTGTGTGAAAGGGATGGACGAGAAAGACAAAGGGGAATACAATTACAGTTATAAAACCCCAAGCAATAGTTTGTTTTTATGGATTATCTTTTCACTTACCTACTTTCACATCCATTGAACCTATTGAAAACAAAGTCCCGTAATTCCCTTAGTATGTTCTTCTTTTGAATTTAATAAAATTAAATTCATTGCAAATCTCTGCCCCAAATCCCAGCAAATCAAATCAAAAATAATCCATTCACTAAAGGGGATGGGAGCAAATATCTGGCTTTCTTAGGGATCATATTGAAAGGTGTAGTCAGCACAATACATCACATGCCCACTGAAGGCTCATTTGGAATGAATTTGGAGTAACTGACCTAGAGGAAGAAGGCGGCTGTATGTGGAAGAGACTGAAATCTTAGCTCTTTTGAAATAGCAGGAGGAGGTGAAAGGAGATAGCCTAGAGACTTTTGTTTGGAGTGTGCTCTGTGGTCTTTGAAGTGCCATTACCTTCTACAGAACTAGCCATTTCTATTTCTAATTTCTTTGTTGCTGTAGAGAGTTATACTAGGAAGTGGTAGATAGACTTGTGGTCAGTTTTTAGATAGGCAGCAAAGTTTTGGTATATGGCAATTACTAGGAAAAAGAGAAAGAATCCAGAGAATAATATGTTTTTCACATTATTTTAGAACTCTGAAAGAAACTGGGTTTGAGTACATTCATGAATTAAAAATAAAGTAACAATTTTGGAATATATTATTCTTTTATGGCAAATATCACACTGAATTGAAATTATTTGCTTACGTTTCCATCTTTCTCATTTAGACACTAAGTTCTTGAGAGAAAATAATGTATCTTATTCTTTCTTTAAATCTCAGTCTGATATATAATTGCTTGACAAAAAATGTTTGTGTAATAAATTAACGTGGCTGTGTTTCTCGTGTTGTCTTTCTTTCTTTGTTTTGTTTTTTCCTTATGTGTTCTTTCTCCTAATATAATTTACTATTCTTAACAGATTTTTTACTTCTGATGAATTTAACTATAGATACCATTTTATGAAAATATTTAATACATAATGTATATAGCAGGGTGCAAGAATGAGGATGGATATAAAATCTGCTTCTTATAAGAAAACATTATACAAATGAGTCCGGGGCAATGCAGTGACGAAACTTGAGAGGAGCCTATAAATGCTTGGAGAACTGCATTATGGGAAATTATGGGCTGCATTATGCAGCAGAGTCTGCATCCATGGGCAGAAGACACAAGAGCACCGATTTTAGATCAGTGTAACACTTGGCTATACAAATATGGAACAGTTTCCCTTTAAGGTGTGAGAGTACTGTCCCAGGAGGCATAAAATGGAGACTGGATTGTCTTTTTAAAAAGCTATTCTCAAACACATTTCTTCCTGAAATGAGTTTGTTGATTTCCATACTCATTCCTCTTGGTATAATAGTCGCTTCACCTGCCGGGCACGGTGGCTTATGCCTGTAATCCCAGCACTTTGGGAGGCCGAGGTGGGTGGATCACCTGAGGTCATGAGTTCGAGACCAGCCTGGCCAACATGGCGAAACCCCGTCTCTGCTAAAAATACAAAAATTAGCCAGGCATGGTGGCAGAAGCCTGTAATCCTGGCTACTCAGGAGGCTGAGGCAGGAGAATCGCTTGAACTCGGGAGGCAGAGGTTGCAGTGAGCCTAGATAGCACCATTGCATGCTAGCCTGGGTGACAAGAGCCAGACTCTGTCTCCAAAAAAAAAAAAAAAAAAAAGTTGTGTCACCACTGCCCAGTTGCTAGCCACCACATAGTAATGTCTATGAACATATCTCTGGCACAGACATATAACAAGCTCTAGGCATCCACTTCATAGTTACTTTTAACAACTACCATGCTGGATCCTGGGGAATACAGAGATTAATAAATATATTTTTTTTTCCCATGGATTTTCAAGGTTTGCAGAGTGAGGAAAGGGAAACAGTATACATTTACGATCCAATAGGTACAATATCAATAATCTAGTCCTCAATTTTTTTCTGAATTACATATCTGCCAAAATACTGACTTTTGAATAAATGTGGAAAAAGAACATGTACATATCAATTTGTGCAGATCTCTTGGGTTTTTCTGTTCCATCCCAGGAAAAAAAACTCTTCTTAGGAGCTTATTGTAAGGAAGGGATTTGATTAATCAAAGTGCACATGCTTATTAAAGGAAGCAGTGTCCTCTACCATTTAGATCCACTGGGCTTTCTAGAATCTGACTTTGACAAGTAGCAACAGAAGATAACTAAACCGAGAGCCAGGGAAGGATGTGGCAAAATTAAGGTAATAAAATCAACATGAATGTATCTGATGAGTGACACCTTGTTTGTTTGGAAATGTCAGTATGTATGTTATTTCTAATTATCTTAACGCTTCTTGTGATGCTGTTCAATATTCCACAGAATATTTTAATCTACTATTCAATGTACAAAACTCTCTTATAACTTCAGGACTTTGCACCTGAAATTCTCTCTTTAGAAGCTCTGACGTTACTATAACTTCCCTCTTCTTTGCTGATAAAACTCACTGAGATCTCAGTTCTCCCTGTCCCCTATAAATTAAGCCTAACCCCTACCTGTTACACAGTTTCATAGCTGCAGATATTGTTTCTTGTTGTGATTTGCATATACATGCATATGTTTTCATACAATCCTAACTGATTATATTACTGTAAAATTATTGATTAATGTTTTTTGGTACATTACATTATAGACTGTTTCAGTTTAGTGTCACTAAACTGTCTGTTTACTTTTTGGGTCCTAATGCTCAGAAGAATATTTGGCACATAGATTTTGAGAGGTGGAAAGGAAGTTCTAAAGCTTACCAAGGACTGGTTTTATTTACATATAATAAAACTTCTAAGCTGGCCGAATTTCCGTCCAATAGCCACATTTTTTGTTTATTTATTGCTATCTAAAAGTAGAGTTACTTTCCTAATATTTTCTAATAGAAAAATTCTACTCCTTTTCAAAATACTCTTAAAAATAAGACTTTTATAAATGGGTAAGTGAGCAGATTGTTTCTGATATTTTTCTTCACTTGATTATACTTGTTAGATTACAAGTATGAACAAATATCTTCGTGTTATTTGCTTAGGAGAAATTTATGTTTACATACTGTGTTTTTCTAGGGGCACTGTAAAAATATGATAAATTTGATTTAATTAGCTATCAATATACAATATATGCAAAGAAAAGGAGCTTCTGACAGTCACACTAATTTCTACTTTGAATGAAACACTGTTCAATGAAATGTTTAACATATTAATAACATAATAAGAGACAGAAATATGTGAGTCTATTTCTAGTTTTATCTTGAAAACTCTTTTATATTAACAAGTAATTTATATACTATTTGACAGCTAAATATAAACAAATTCACTACAGGTAAACCAATTTACTCTCATAAGCACTGTAAGCATTATTCATTTCAGTTACAGAGACTGTATTTTCTCATCTGTTTTTTTTTTTTTTTTAAAAAAAGGTGTTTCAACTAATGAGCTCTAGTTTCTCACCTGTTTTTGCCATTTCATGATACTACACATTTCAGTAAGCTAGTTTTATGTTTCAACTACATGCTAAGAAGGCCATATCAGAAAAATAACACTCCAGATCATGGTATTCTTTGGCTATTTAAAGTTTTCAGTTGAAGAGAACGAAGGCAAATAATGAAGAATTCAACTCTTACATACATTCAATGTAATAATAATTAGATTAAAAAAATCCTCATCTCAATTAAATGATAAAACATTAGCATTTTACTATAAAACTTGAACTCTTTCAAATATTGGTTCTCTGCACTTCTCCCGAATAGTTTTTATAAAGTTTGTTAACATATGATTGCCAGATCCACCCATCCCTTCTCAGTATCACAAGTCTCTGCTCTCTTGCCTGAGTAGTACCTGAGCATTATGAGGTCCCTCTACCTCACTGACTACAAGGAATTTCTAAAAGGAGGCTCTAAATTAGAATGAAGTATAAGAAAGCCTATTGTGTCTTTGTATTAAGTATCTGGACTGTGGCGATCACCAAGCTTTCAGTTTGTGAACACTCCTTTCCATTCCTCTTTAGCTGCAGATGTTTATAAACCAAAGCTAGTTTTAAAAATCTCGACAGTGGTCTTTTTTGCCATCACACACTCCAAATGTTTTATATTTTACCATTATATATAAAGATAAGTTGATTGGGCTGGGTAACAAACTTCACTCAATAAAGGTAGTAACTCATTGATCTCAAATTGTATAGGTGATATCAAGTCATGTTGCAAATTATTCTCTTATGATTTCATAACTTCATGCTTCAAATTATTTGCAGTTTGGCAGAATAAATGGGCATTGTAATGTTTCTCACATGTGATGTGAAATCATGAATAGTCTGCTTCAAAAGTCTAAGCAGATATATTCTTCCTAAATTGATAGGCATTCTCTAAAGTTTTATTTATTTTAAGAAGATAATTCAAGCATTTAGAAGGGGAAAATTTTTTATCACTCTGAGGTGTTAGTTGTAAAACATTAGAAAAAATATATCAAATGCTAGAATATCCCCAATTCTGATATTTTGAAAATTTACTAAGAACATCTAACAATGCAGGCTGGCTTTAATTTCAAAAAATCTACTTGGTTTTTCTTTCGAAACACTGTAAAAAAATTCAAAAGCATTTGTATTGCTACTTATCATCTGACTCACTGAATCAAAAAAATAAACACCTGCCAATCAGATGTGAATACTTTTTATAATAGACTTATCACTTGGAAATCATGCTTCTGGACCTACAAAGGTTACTAATGGCAAGGAAAAAACTACTGAAAATCTTATTTAATTTGGTTATCCTTCAATGACCCAGTACACTCTAATAATATTTCTTCTAAATTATTTGTAGCCCCAAGATTCATTTTACTCCATTATTCACATAAAGACAACTTTATGATAATATTTTCATTGTGGTGAGGTATCATTAATGACACATATTTATAGAGTAATGGTATATTCCTCAAACTTAATGCTTACATCATATTCTCACAATATTTGTACAATATTTACATTAAAACCACCTTATTTAAGTTGAAACGATAATATATAACAATCTAATAGGAAACATTGAAGTACCTATATTTGTGTAGACTTACTCATAGCATGATGAGGTCTGTAAAAAGTAAAGAATATTTGTTTATAATTGCGCTATACTTTTTTACCAGGTTATTGATTAAAGTGAAATCAAATAGTGACAGTAATGTCTTTCATAATACACTTCCCAGTGTAAGAAAGAAGATGAGCAAATTAGTCTTCTTAACCTCCAGTAATATTCAGGAAAGATTGATTTCATCTAAAATTTTCCGAGACAAACTTTTTCATAGAAGTCCAATTACAATATTGTCATTTTCTTGTACTGCATATTGTATTTACAAAATGCATATTATGAATATTTTAAATAAAACATGAGCAGTAATATAATTTATATGCAGCATTGTATTTTGCTTGCAAAACTGTCAGACATTTTCACTGTAGCTATGAAATATATCTGATGAATATCTTTGTATAATTTAAAGTTTATGGTAAAAATGAATGATGTTTATTTGATTATATTTTAGTAAGATGAATGAATATTAAACCAAAATTTTTATGCATAAGAGAATCATATCTAGAAAAACTTTAGTTTTTATACTAAACTGGCTGTAAAAGTGCAAAATGTTGACTTCAGATCAAAACATGGGTTTTTGAAGTACAACATTTATTTTGCCTCTATTCATATATTTTAACCTGAATAGTTCTGAAAGCTGTCAGAGTTCAGATTTAACATACTTTCCTTAATTGAACTCTACTTGTTTTATAGTGGTTATGAAGAGAATGAAAATGAAACCAGTATGAAAAAACAATGATATTAATCTTAAAAGTTTCATAAAGCCTATAAGACCTTCAGAAGGGTCAAATGCAGAAGAATTTTTTTTTTTTCAAGAAAAACATTCTATTTCTTTATAGTAATGTAATTTATACCCATAAAAAAAAAAATTGAAATGACAGAGGCGGAAAAAAAAAAAAAAGGTAAATGAAACCACAAACATGATCATTCAATTTAATTTAATTCAGTAAGCACTTTTTGGAGTAGTAGTATTACAGAGTTATTAATAAATTATTTTAGGTAGATAGAGAAGGTAAAATGAGTCCTTGGTAAGGCTTTTTCTTTTAATAAAAGCAGCTGCCAGAACATTTCTTTACTAACAGAAAGCAGCTTGAAAAACCAGACCAGCAAGCATTGATATGCAAATGCAGGTGATTAGAAAATCAGGTCCACCCAATATGGTGGCAGCCCTCTTCTCCCTGTCACCATGTGGGCCGGGTATCATAGCCGCCTCCAGATAACACCATCATGGTGACCCGCATTTACATATTAAAAGACTACTGAGGGAGGGCCAGTTTTTTCCTGGGCTACCTGAATGACACACCTGGTCAACCCAATGCCCTGGGCGCTATGCAAACTAGAGACCACCTCCTCCAGCCTCCCAATATAACAGACTGCTTCCCACAGCACGTGGGGTTATTCTCCGTTCGGAGACCCTCTCCCTCTGTACAAGGGGGAGCATTTCTTCTTTCTTGCCTATTAAACTTTCCACTCCTTAAAACCACTTCATGTACGTCCATGTTGTTTATCTAATCTGCGTGACACAGAGGACCCTGGTGTTTCTCTAGTCATCAGAGTCATATTCACTAGCGGCTCACAAGGCCTATTCAAATTAAGACTTGGTGGTGAGGTGATGCTTATATTTATGAGACAAATAATATAAAGGAAAATAAAATCCAACTGAGAATGTAATTAGAGTAAGGTAGCCGAATTGGACTTTCAGTGTCTCCTTAGAGAAATATCAATTTCAACAAGTATGTGTGAAAATATCTTCACAAGAGCTAAATGGTGAGAGATTGCAACACTTGAGTAGAGCACAGACATAAGAAAAGACTCACTGAAGAGGACAGGAAAAGGAGTTTCATATTACCAGTGTCACTCCTCCCCCAAGCCTGGGTGGCACAGCTCAAAGAGACCGATGTTTTGTGTTGTAGGGGAAGGAGAGTGAAGTTAGTGGGAACCTGACTTTGCTGTGGATCCTAGCACCAGGCCTGCCCTCATGAAACCCTGTACCTGGCTGGCCTCCACAACCTCATTTTCTAGGCCAGCACCCATGGCCTCATCTGTAGGCCTGCCCCTGTATTTCCAGGCTTCAGTCCCACCTCTTCAGCCCCATGCTCCCGGACATCCAGGGTTTCGGCTTTGTCCAAAAAAAATCCCAGTGATGGGCTGTTTCCTAAAGACCTAGCCTCCAGGCCCACCTCAACACCAGGCCAGCCCCCACAGAACTCAGCTCCAGTTCACCACCCGCAAACTCAGGCTCTAGACCACTCTCTATGAATACAAGCTCCAGATCCATTCAGTACCAGACTGGCCCCTGTGAGCCCAGGATCCAAACTAGCCGCTCCCTTCCTTACATACTGCAGCAGATCCAGGGTCCAGGTTCGCGCCTTGCAAACTAAGCCTCCACGCCCATCCCAGTGGCAGGCCTGTCCCTGTGGCCCAGGCTCCAGGGCAGCTCCTGCAATCCTAGCCCCCAGGGCAGCACCTGTAAACTGTTTTTTATAAAGATAAAGTTGGCAAACCTTTACCTGGACTAACTAAGAAACAGAACAAAGACTCAAATAAAATTATAAATGGAAAAGAAAACATTACAATTGATATTGTCAGAGGCCTGTGAACGAGAGCAACTCCATCTTGAATAGGAGCTGGGTAAAATGAGGCCAAGACCTACTGGGCTGCATTCCCAGACGGTTAAGGCATTCTTAGTCACAGGATGAGACAGGAGATTGGCACAAAATACAGGTCATAAAGACCTTGCTGATAAAACAGGTTGCAGTAAAGAAGCTGGCTAAAACCCACCAAACCCAAGATGGCAATGAGAGTGACCTGTGATCATCCTCATTACTACACTCCAACCAGTGCCACGACAGTTTACAAATGCCATAGCAACATCAGGAAGTTACCCTATGTGATCTAAAAAGGGGAGCCATAAATAATCCACCCATTGTTTAGCATATCGTCAAGAAATAATCATAAAAATGGGCAAACAGCAGCCCTCAGGGCTGCTCTGCCTATGAAGTAGCCATTATTTTATTCCTTTACTTTCCTAATAAACTTGTTTTAACTTTACAAATGGACTCATCCTTAATTATTTCTTGCACGAGATCCAAGAACCATCTCTTGGGGTCTGGATCGGGACCCCTTTCCTGTAACAATAACACAGAAATACAAGGGATCATAAGAGATAATTATGAACAATTATATTTCAACAAATTGGATAACCCAATTTATCCAGAAGAGATGGATAAATTCCTGGAAACATAAAACCTACTAAAACCAATTTATGAAGAAATGCGAAACTGAATAGACTGATAACACGTAAGGAGATTGAATCAATACTCAAAAGTTTCCCAACAAAGAAACACTCAGGACTTGATGGTTTCATAAGTTAATTCTACCAAACATTTAAAGAAGAATTAACTCCAATTATTCTCAAACTCTTTCCAAAAGTTGAAGAGGAGAGAATATTTCCAAATTCAGTTTTCAAGGCCATCATTACCCTGAAACCAAAACCAGACAAGGACATTACGAAAAAGGAAAATTACAGGTTTATATCCCTGATGAACATAAATGCAAAAATCCTCAATAAAGTACTACCAAACTGAATTCAAAAGCACATTAAAAGGATCATACACCATGATCAATGGGCTTTGTCACTGGGATACAAGGGTGGTTTAGTATACGCAAATCAATAAGTGTGATACATGACATTAACACAATAAAGAATAAATCTCTAAATAGGTACAGAAAAGGCATTTGACAAAATTTAACATCCTGTTGTAATAAAGACTCTCAACAAATGGAAGATACGGAAGGAATGTACATAAACATAATAAAAGCTATACATGAGAAGTTCACGCATCATACTGAATGATGACAAGCTGAAAGCTGTAAGATCAATA
Organism: Macaca mulatta; assembly: GCF_049350105.2. NCBI lineage: Eukaryota > Metazoa > Chordata > Mammalia > Primates > Cercopithecidae > Macaca > Macaca mulatta. Next base: position 160,779,079 of record NC_133406.1, read on the forward strand.
ACTAAACAAGGATGTCTGCTCTCATTCCTTCTACTCAACAGAGTACTGAAAGTTCTGGCAAGGGCAATTAGAAAAAAAAAAAAAGACAAGACAGAAATAAAGGAAAGGAAGGGAAGGAAGGGAAGGAAGGGAAGGAAGGAAGGAAGGAAGGAAGGAAGGAAGGAAGGAAGGAAGGAAGGAAGGAAGAAAGGCAGGAAGGAAGGAAAGGGAGGGGAGGGAAGGGGAGGGGAAGGGAGGGGAGGGGAAGACATCTAAATTTAAAAAGAAGAAGCAAACTTGTCTTTGTTTGCCTGTGACATTTTCTCATGCATAAAAAAGACTCCACCAGAAAACAGCTAGAATTAATAAATTCAGTAAAGTTGCAAGACACAAAATTAACATAAAAAATCAGTAACATTTCTATACACTAACAACAAACTAGATGAAAAAAAAATCAAGAAACCATCTCATTTTTAATAACATAAAAAATACTTAGGAAAAAATCAAGGAGATAAAAGATCTAAACAGTGAAAACTATGAAATATTGATGAGAGAAATTGAGAAGACACAAATAAATAGATATTCCTGGATTATTGATTGCAAGACTCAATATTGCCAAAATGTCCAAACTACCTAAAGCAAATACAAGTTCAATGCAATCTCAATCAAAATTCCAGTGACAGAAAAAAAAAAAATAAATAAAATAACAGAAAAAAGAAAACAAACAGAAAAAAATACTGCAATGTATATGGAACCATACAAGAACCCAAATAGCCATAGCAATCTTGAACAAAAAGAACAAAGTCGGGGCACTGTACTACATTATTTTAAAATACACTAGAGAGCTATAGTATTAAAAATAACATGGTACTGTCATAAAAACAGATATATCAACCAATAAAACAGGACAGAAAGTTCAAAAACAAACCCACTCATTTACAGTCTATTGAATTTCAAGGAAGATGCCAAGAATACATGATGAGGAAAGGAGAGTCTCCCCAATGAATGGTGTTGGGAAAACTAGATACCAACATGCAGAAGAATACAATTGAACTTTTATCTCACACTATGTTAAAAAAAAAAAACTTCAAATTTATTAAAGACTTAAGAGTAAGACCTGAACATATAAAACTACGAGAAAAAAATATTTTAAAAAATCTTGACATTGGTGTAGAAAAAATGATTTTTCAGATATAACCCCAAAAGCACAGGTAACAAAAGTAAAAATGGACAAAAAAGATTGCATCAAAATTAAAAGCATCTGCACAGCAAAGGAAACAATCAACAGAGTGAAAAGACAATCTATGTAATAGAAGAAAGTATCTGTGAACCATGTATCTGACTAGGGTTGCTATCAAAAATATGTAAGGAACTCAAACGACTCAACAGTCAGAAAATAAATAACAATGAAAAAAGCGCAGAGGAACTGAATAGACAATTCTCTACAACAACAACAAAAGACATAAAAATGGCCAACGGAAAGGCTCAACATCACTAATCACCAGAGAATGCAAATTAAAACCACATTGAGATATCACCTCAAACCTGTTAGAGTGGCTGTTATTAAAAAGTAAGTGTTGATGAGGATGTGGAGAAAAGGGAACACTTTGTATAGTGTTGGCGGATATGTAAATCAATATCATGGAAAACAGTATGGCAGTTTCTCAGAAAATGTAAAATATAACTGTATGATTCAGCAATTCTGATTCTGGATATATACTCAACAGAACTGAAAACAGGATCTTGAAGAGATATTTGCATATCGACATTCATTGCAGCATTATTCCGTTACTCCCAGTAGCCAAGATATGAAATTGGCCTAAGTGTTCATTGTTGGATTAATGGAAAATCTAGTGTGTGTGTGTGTATATATGTATATATACACATGCTATCTTTTTATTTCCTTCTTTCTATATTCTATCTAGCATATAGAAAGAAGGAAATTCTGCCATTTGAGACATCATATAGAAATTCTGCCATTTGTATCCAGCATGCAGAAAGAAGGAAATTCTGCCATTTGAGACAACATGCATAAATCTGGAGGACATTATGCTAAGTGAAATAAGCCAGGCACAGAATAACGATTACTGCCTGATGTCACTTATATGTGGAACCTGAAAAAGTTGAACTCACAGAAGCAAAAAATGAAATGGTGGTTACCAGGGGCTGGGTGAGGGGCAATGGAGAGATGCTGGTCAAAGGGTACAAAGTTTATTAGACAGGATGTAGATGTTCTGGAGATCTATTACACAGCATGATGATTATAGTTAATAATAATTCATTATATAGTTAAAAATTGCTAAGAGAATACATGTTAAATATTCTCAACCCCCCAAACAATAAGTATGTGTGATAATAGATATGTTAATTAGCTTGATCTGATAATTTTACTATATATATATTACAACATCAAGTTGTATACTAGAAATACATTCAATTTTATTTGTCATTTATACTTTAATAAAGCTGGAAGGGGTAAAAAGAATGTAATCAAATCCAAAAAGGAGATCGGAGCAGAGATTGATAGTCAAATCTGTCAATCAGCAAACACTCATTGAAATGCTACTACATGCTATTTACAGTACATATAATTGATAAGTGTGTCTAACATCAACATTCATATATATCAGAGCATCATTTTATCCATTCATTCATTCAACAAATATTTCTTGTCACATTGGATTATTTAATGTAGATACCATCATGAATGGAAACAGACACATTCTTCACATGACTTCAACATACAATCTAGTATAGTGACAGATATTTATCAACAAATCACACTAAGGTAAATTTATCCTGTGAGAGAGATGAGAGGAAGAAGTACATTCTTCTATTAAAGTATGCATTAGAAAAACAAATGCATTTGAGAAGGTTAGGAATGTTTCTTTAAAGATATTATTGCTTTGAAATTAACACATAGAGTAAGAGTTAATGAGATGAACAGATTTTAGGGGCTAAGAGAAGCAGTGGAAAAAGAGGGACATGTAAAATCTCTGGCAGGAAGAATCCTGGAACTTTTATCAAGCAAAAGGGGTGTGCTGCTGAATATGCTAGAAGCCAATACTATACCAGGTTTTTGAAGACAGAAAAGCTTTATATTCAAAGTCCACTTCCAAGGAGACAGGAGTCAAGCTCTGAGCTGTCTCCCTGTGCTGGCTTCAAGACTGTATTTTTATTAGAAGGGGTTCAGGGGTTGGATTCTGAGATTATCAGGTTATTGGTGGAAGGAAAGGAGAGGTCTGGAAAGTCCTTGTGCGGGCACAGTTACATTTTTTATGCTAACTCATTTGCATGTGCAAATTCTGGAGGGAGTTGGTATGGAACATGCAATGAAAATTCAAGCTACGATGTCAGCAAGCTACTTCTGCACAAACTCCAGTTGGCCAAACTGATTTCACCCAGTTATTTTATCTCATAAGTGGAGGGAGTTTCAGTGTTTTAGCAAGTTGTTTCCTTTCTTATCAACCATTCTGCAAACTCAAGAATTTCTATTAGTCACTGGTTGCTTTAACTCTTTGGGACATGGTTTCAGAACTTCTCCCAAATTGGATACTTAGAAGCTATTTAACCAAATGCCAGAAAGGGAGGAAAAAAAGAACCATAATTTTGTTAGCTTAAGTTCTCAGACCTTTGAGCAGTGTTAGTGTTTAAATATTCCTTTTGGCACAATCAACATTATGGTGCTTTTACTATCCAATAGCAACAAAGGAGGATAAGATTAAGACTCAAACCAAGATCAACAGAAGATCACATCTAATGCTAGCCAAACACAGCTGGCGTTATGATCTGGGTTCTCACCATCCAGTCATGTCTAGGAATTGTTAATTTAAAAATAACAATTCCTAAACTATAGAAGGATTTATTATATAATTAAACCGTTTATTAATACCTTCATTGTATATTCTTACCAACTAAACACACTTTTAAATAATTATCTTTGAGTGAATTTCATAAAGCTATATAATGGAAAAGATGAGTCATGACTTCATAATTCATAGTATTATTGGGAGAGTAGCAAATTATCAATGTCTCACTTAAAGTATGTTGAAAATATCAGAAGAATTTCTGCAGGCTGTTGTTCCTTCCTAAGACTGAGAGTCCAAATGAAAACTCTGCGTCAGACACATTTAGGGGTTTTATAAAGCTGTACACTATGCAGACTCTGGGCATAGAATTCCCAGCATAGACTCGACTTCTTCCTTCTCTCTTCAGTTGTGACATAAATCACTCATTGTCATCAGTTGAGTATTCCTATGCACAGAGTTGTTCTAGGAGGGGCAGTAGTCAGATGCTTCAAGTCAGACGCCCCTAATGGTGTCCATCCAACCCAGCGAAGTTTCATAGGTACTTTTCAAACCACATGGTGGAAACGCATGCTTCTGCTAATGACACTCTCTATCAGCTCTGTCAATTCTTTCCTTAGCTTGTATCCAAAGCCCAGAAGAAGCAGATCTTTTGCTAGAGAGAAGTGTTCCTCTCTCCCCTTTATCACAGAAGGTAGGGAAGCACAATGATCTTTCTTCAGGCACTCTGCACTCTCCTCAAAAGTCACCATCATTTATTTCCCAGTCTTCCCTTTATGTAATCAAGTGAATGATTCTGCTGAAATGACTGTATCATCAACTTGTGGCAGGCCCCAGAGATGGTAGCATCTCTGATCTTGGAATGTGAGGTAACAACTTTTAGAGTCATGCTGTTTACTGTTTTAACTTTAAACAAATGATTTTATGTTTTACATTAGCACTCAAATACCAACAGGCAATTGGACATAGTGTCTTGTTATCTTAGTGAATCCCCCAAATATTACTTATAATGCTTTTCTGTAAGTGACAAAAAGTCACCCCTCCTGTTAGTTGGATCAGTAAAATTAGCATGATTCAGAGCTTTGGAAAAAGAAGAGTAGGTAGATTTCATGTTCCAGTTCTCTTATTGCCTGGATGCCTTCCTGTAAAGAAACAACAACAAATATAAACAGACAACTGTTTACAGGATCCCTGAGATGTCCTTGATAAGAATTTGTATATTGTTCTTATTTTCAACAATGAAGTTTATTTGCTGTCTTGTTCATCTCTTGTAAACATCAAGATATTTTATTATTGCTCTTAAATTCAATCTGAAAGTATTTATTTTTCAGTAGGGTAATTTATCAATCCAAATTGTGAACATAAATGAGTAACATTTGTTGAGCTCTTACTATGTTGCAGGCACTGTTTTAAGCACGTTACATGTTTTAGGTAATTCAGTCTTCACCAGAAACTTTTGATGGTACTGTTGTGTTGTTTTTTTTTTTTTACTCCTGTAGTTTGTGAGGCAGGAATGTTACAGCTCTTTTATTCCCCCTGTCCATAGATCAGAGAGCAGGAGAGTTACAGCTCTTTCACTCCCCTCCCACAGTTCAGTGAGTTCCAGACTCTTGTCTAGTGACCAAGAGGAAGAAGGTACGCAGACACTGGAAAAGAGTTAAGGCAGAGTAGAATTTATTGAGCGAAAGTAAAGCTCTCGACAACTAGAGGAGACCTGAAAGTGGGTAGCCATCTGTGAGGCTGAGTCCAGGTTTTTTTATGGACTTAGAATCGGGGAGTGCATTCTGATGGGTATATGGATGGGCTTGGAAAAGGTACCACTCCAATAGTTAAAGGGTACCATTCAGAAAAATCAAATCAAGAGATAGCAGGTAAGACAGGGATGGAAGTTCTCACTCTGGTCCATGGATTCTATCCAGAAATGGTGGCTCTGTTTTCAAGCATTAGACTGTCCTTGGCTTGAAGGTCGAGTTTCACTAAGGACGTATCCCTGTCTGTCTAGGAATTTGTCTCCTATCGCTATTAGTACCATCACATTTTTCATATTAAAGATGCAAATCAAGGCTTAGATGTATTAAGTAACATTCCCAAGGTCACAACTAGAAAGGGATACAGCCAGGATCCAAAACTACACATTGCGCTTCAGAGCACATTCTGACTATGAAACTCATAATTAATGTGGACAGTCATAGATTATACACAAATAATATCTAACACAATTACACAAATACATATATCAATTATAGAGTCATAAGATATCATTATAACTGATGTTTTTCTTTTTTTGTCTCCTTTATGTTTTATGATTTTAGATCTCCTTTTTTTTTTTTCTATGTTTTAGGCATTTTATTACATAGTTTTTGTAGGAACCTTTAATTTCAGGCAGAATCCTGGCTGGACCAGTTAGTAGTTGATTCATTCTGAAATGTTTCTGCTGCAAGTAAGAGACAATACAATTTAAACTGATTCACACAATAAAAAGGATTTGTCGGCTGGTGTAACTAGGGAGTATAGAGATAGGGCACACTTCAGGCATGTTCCATCATGGACTTGGCTTCCATTTTCCAGGATTCTCTCAACTCTGTCTCCCTGCATGTTTTGGTTCTACCTTCATAGTGGCTTTTCTTAAAGCTACCAAAGCTTTCCAGGGGGATCAGATCTTCATATTTTCCTTTGCATAGAGAGTTATGGAATGTGTCTCTTCCAATCACAATGAAATGAAACTCATAATTTTTTCAATAATTGGGCCATCACTTTCTGTGACCAAGGTGAAAGAATTAACTGATTGGCTTGGGCAAGGAGGAATATTTGAATCAACAACAGCTGTAAAATGGGTCTGGTTACACTAATTAACTTTAAATGAAACAGAGCCCAGCCTGGATTAAGGATGGAATACATTTCAGCCAAATCTCATGGCTTCTACTTCATGAGGCAGGGTAGAAAATTCATCAGGGAGACACTATAATGCCATCCACTGTTGCTTTGTGATTTTCAGTCTTAATTTCTTCATCTTTATAGTAAAAATGATCATGGACCTTATCTTATTTGGTTGTTGTGAGAAGCAGATAATACATAAAAAGGTCTTAGGATGATCTAGTACGTAGTATCACTCATGGAAATGTTATGGTGACAGTGATTATCAACAATGTATTCAGTTTGTTTTTAAAAACCTTTACCAGCTTTTGTATCATATTTTTCTTGTAATAGCAGTCTTTCTTTTTCCCCTTCAGAAATCTTAGTTCTGAATTTTATTTATTTATTTATTTATTTATTTATTGGAGACAGAGGCTGGAGTGCAGTGGCAGGATCACGGCTCACTGCAGCCTCTAACTCCTGTGCTCAAGGTATCTTCTTGCCTCAGCCTCCTGAATAAGCTTGGGCTATAGGCACACTCTGCCAGGCCCAGCTAAGTTTTAAAACTTTTTTGTAGAGAAGGGAGTCCTGCTATGTTACCCAAGCTGTTCTCAAACTCCTGGCCTCAAGCAATCCTTTCACGTCAACCTCCCCAAATTCTAGGATTACAGGCGTGAGCTACCATGCCCGATCTCAATCTTTTATTCCAATTTTCCCAAATCTTTATCTTCCTAATTATGCATTTATTTAAATAAATGTGAAATGCTGTCATCGGTTTCCATTTTTATAACATAAGAAAACTGAATCACTTTTTTTTTCTTCAATCTACTGTACTTTTCCAAAGTTGCAGAATTTGTATTTCTATGGTTTTTTTTTTTTTTTTGATAATCTGAAGTTAAAATCCAGATGATGGCCATCAATTATCATTACTTACATGATATAACTGCTCTTTGAAGAACACTTTTAAAAAATCTGTATTCAGGTATGCAGCATTATTTAAACTTAAAAAAAGCATTTTAGCCTTTCTTATTAAGCCTCGGTTTCTTTTTTTGCAGTCTATTTTACCTGAAACTCTTTCCAAACCATATCTCTTTTAATGGTAGTTCCAAATACACTCCCCTCCCCGCCCCGCTCAATCCCGGTATCTGTTTATAGTAGAAACAAACTTACAGTGGAGAAACATGACAAACACTGATTCAGTCAGGTAAAGAAGGTCATTAATAGCAATGATAAGTCATGTTGATAGTTTGTATCCTTGATACACACCACAAGATAGGAATGACACTTTACCCTTGGGGTCTTCTTACCCAAAACCCATAACCCCATTCTAAACACAAACAAATTCCGATTCCAGTTGAGGAACATTCTATTTAAAAATGTAAAAAACAAACAAACACAAAAATCCTCACTAGTACTCCTCAAAATCGTCTTAGTCACTAAAACTGAAACCAAAAATTCTGAGAAAATGTCACAGCCAAGAGGAGCCTAAGGAAGCATAATGACTAAATATCATGAATTCTGGATGGGATCCTGGAACAGAAAAAGAACATTAGGTAAAATCTAAAGTGTGAACTTTAGTTAATAATAATACATTGATACTTTGTTTTATTAATTATAACAAATGTATCATACTAATATAAAATGTTAATAATAGGTGTTTGTGGGTATGTAAAGTCTCTGTACTAGCTTCACAATTTTTCTGTGAATCTAAAACCAGTCTAAAATAAAAATGTTATTTTAATAAGATTCCATGAAAATATTACTTTCTGTAGTTTCCTCCTATAAAGATCACTATAATAATGTATCTGAATCATTATTGCAAATATTTGAGCATTAAAGTCAGGCCAGAAGTCCTCAGGTTGCAATTCGTATACATTTGCAAGTGATACTTTCCATTTAAAAAATAAACTTAACCATTTACATTTGGTTTCTTGAGCAAATGAGAGCATGAAAATTCTTCAGAGTGTTGGCTTCAGAAGTGGACCATCAGAGTGAATCTTAGGATTTATGTGGGAACTGCGAGGCATATATTCTTCTTTCCTGCTGGATTTAAATCTAAGACACTGTGGATGGAGCTGCTCTACCTAGCTCACAAGAGGACAGGCACAAACAGAGGTGAAAGGAAGGAGCCCTAGCAGAAGAAAATGTTACTAATGATGTTGTTTATGCCCCTGAGGTCAGATTATGTTTGAAGTCAACCCATGGGCTTCTCATTTCTATGAACCAAGAAATTCTTTTATTTTTCTTTTTTGCAAAAATTAGCTTAAACCCCTGCCTACAAAAGTCTTAAATGATAGAGATGCATAGTTCAACAAGAGAAATAAGTTAAATTCATTACTCCATATTCTTGTCATAAAAATTTGATCAGTCATTTCCATATTTAATAAGGTCTATACATATTTCTCACTTCTCTCTCTTCATTTTTCTTTCTTCTTTTTAAATTTATATTATTTCTAATGTAGAAAAGTTGATTTTTCCTTTGCTGTGCTTGTGTCCCATCTTCAACCCCAAAATTATTACTTAGGTATTTTTCTAAACAAAAGCAGAGTGACCTGAAAAAACTTGTGGTGCCAGCTGTTAAGACATTGCATTTTTCACCTTGTTTCTCACTATGCATAGTTGTTGATTTCTTTGTTCATATCTCCCAATAAGCTCTAAAGTCCTTGAGACCAGAGACCTTGTTATATTTGGGTTTTGACAGAATATACCACATTTCCTGACACATCTGACAAATAATACTTGTTTAATTGAAAAAATATTTAAACAGACTTGTTTTGCTGTGATGTTGCTGTCATTATCTCTCTAAAGGAAATAAAAATCTATTTTATTCTGAATGAAATATAGTATTCAGGCTAAAAATTTCTACAACTTCAACAACTCTAAAATCTATGAATCTAACCGTTTTTTTCAGCCAGCTTATTTTCCTTTAGCTGCAGTTTGGTAACTATAGTTTTATTCAAGCCAAAACAGTCCATTTCTCTCTATTCGCCATTGTACTTACAATGCAAAAACACCGAAGATTCCAAGAATATTCTTAGAACAGCATATGCAGTACTATTCGCTTGTTAGCTCTAATCCTTCCAGCACCAACATGGAAAATGGAAACGCTATCAATGTCCTGCCTTATAGTTTCCATAAGATAAAAATAAAAATGGTCATTCAGGAAAAGCATAATCCTTACTGATATTGAAAGAGAAGTTAATTTAATTCAATGCCTCTTTCTGGGAGGTGGGTAGAGAAACAAGGGGTAATTTAATGAATATTTCTGTTAGCATTCCTAGACTGTTTAAAAAATATAACAAAATAACCTGCTGGCATTCAATGAAACAAATGGGAAAAAAAATATACCTAAGTATTTTATTTGATTTCTGAATTCTGACAAACTAGATTCCCACCTATGCACCCCTGGGCAAACTGATTGACATCTACATACCCTGTTTCCCTTACCTATAAAATTGAAAAATAATTGTATTTTCCTTTTAGTTTTACTGAGAAAAGTAAATAAAAAGCATGTGAGATAACACAATAAAGTGCTTAGAGTAGTACTTGGTTAACAGTTACTGTTCAATATGTGTTTAGGCAGTACCTAATGTGACTTAGAAAAAGCATGTAGATTTCTGATGATTTAACTTAATACCAAAGTAGATTTTTAAATGCCTAGAATGGTATTTACAATGTCTAAAAATAATTTCTTTATTTTGCTGGTTGCTAAATTCTCAGTGTCTTATTGTACTAATGTGCTTACAGATGTTCCAGAGAAGCTGTGGTATATGCACAGATTTCCTACATGTAGCTTCTGTTCAAAAGTTCATTTTATTCAGAGTGTTTAAGAGAACAGAGGTTCTTAGAATACATTTAGAATTTTCTCACCTAGAAAAACGGATAGATACCTTACCTTTCATAAAATCCTTCAAATATCTTGTTTCCCTCAGTGTTTAAACACTGAATTGAAGATAATTCAAGATCACTTGAATTTAAGTAACATAGTCTATCAGGTGTTTTACCATAAAATGATGCACTTGATTACTCAGTAAAATTTTAGGTAGGATAACCATTTTTTTTTTTTTTTTTTTTATGAAAAGAATGATAAGACTTCTCTATTCTGACAAAAGGAGAACCAAGGAGTATCTATAAATTGGGCCAGAATTTGCCACATAATATAGTTTAGATTTTACTCCAATAACCAAAGAAAAAAGCAAACAACAACAACAAAAAAAAACATGGCAAAAGGTCCACGACAAGGACAAGAAAATCAGGGAGACAGTGAGGCAGAGAGACATGAGGAATCATTGGATGTGCAGGGTGAAGAATGGGTAGGAAAATGACCTTGTCATTGTTATGAATTCCAGGCCTGACCCTGACTATAAAACAGGCCACATTTGTGTTAATATTTTTCTCCTTTCTTATTCTACACAAATTTTGCTCCACATTTGGGTGCCTTCATAGCCAGTTCTATGAAGGATTGATTTCTTGCCGGTAGCATCCCATTTAGGCTTCACTCACAGGATGACCTGTTTTTAGCTCAATTCCTCCTGATTGGCTAACCATAAATAAAGAAATTCAAACTGAAAATAGATAATGGTTTAAAGCTGTGATTCTCAAACTCCTGTGCTTTGCTATTCAAAGTGGAGCCCATGACCCAGGGATATTGGCCTCATTTGGGAGCCTTTTAGAAATGGTGAATCTCTGGCTTCAACCCAGACATATTCTGTCATAATCTACATTTAACAAGATATCCAGGGGATTTGTATGTACATTAAAGTCTGAGAAGCAGAGCTTATTAAAATTCAGTTTTTGAGCTGCACACCCAGAGATTCTAATTCAATAAATCCCCAGTAGTGTCTGGGAATTTGCAACCAAACAAACACCCTAGTTGATTAGAATGCTAGTTGGCCTGAGACAACACTTTCAGAAACACGAGCTTATTGAGAGAGTCATCCTAGGTGTATTAAAATAAATAAGAGCTTCTAGAAACAGCCTTTTAAGCTACCATGGTGTGTATGATATTAGCTGAATGGGGGTTATATGTTTAGCTGACTGCTTTTTTGATGTGCCCTGCACTTCCTGCATTGTTGATGCAGAAAGCCAACTCAGGGGTGGTGGGCATTGTGGATCCAGCTTCAGTCTCTGCAAGTGTGCAATCTACTTTGATGGAATCTCTCACACGCATTTTATTTAGCAAAAAAGAAGGCTCATGGCAAAATGGAAGAAAAGTTTGAAATAACATTCAGCACCCTAAAAATCCCATTTTTAGGTACACCTCTATATTTACTCTGATATTTTTCCTTTTATTCTATCTTTTCTCTTTCAGCTAATCAATGAGAGACTCAGAAAAGCTCTTAGTTAAGCAATGGATTCAATACTTCTTTTATCATAAAAAGAAAAATGGTTTAGTCATGAAAGTAACAGAGAGAGAAGGAAGAAAAATTTCCTCCAAAGTGCTGTAAAAATGTGATACTATTAGTCCCTAGTTCCAACCCCACACCAAAGCAAATTAAAACAGCAATTCTCATTCACTACCAACAGAAACATAAATTGATACAACCTTTCTGGAAAGCAATTTGGCATTACATTTCAAAAATCTTAAAATGTTCATACTCTTTAACCCAGCAATTCCCTCTAACATAATTTTTCCTATGGTGATGTGAGCAAAGATTTATGTACGAAGAATTTCATGACTATTATTTGTGGGAACAAAAAAATGGGATATTACCTTATATTTAATAATAAAGGAGTGATTAAATGTTATGGTAGACATATGATTAGGACATGAACAATTATGTAAAATGATTTAAGTCAGTCAATGACAGACATGCTAATTAGCAAGCAAAGAGCTAAACAATGTCTGCTCTAAATGAGAGTATAAAATCCTTGAATGTACATAGACAGAATAAAGCAGAATGCTGTAGTGGAAAGCACACAGGGTTTGTTTCAAGAACTGCATTCTAGTCCATGCTCCAGGTTGTACAAACCGCAACACTAAATCTAGCTATTTATCAACTATGAGACTAAATTTTCTACCTGAATAATGGGAATAGAATTAATCTTAATTATTTTGTGTCTCTTTATGTGTTTGTGAACATCAGAACATTTATCTATGAAAGTTCATTTTAACTAGTGTTATGTAAATGTATTAATTATGTAATAAAGATGATAAAGGTTTAAAGCCCAGAGAGAAAAGTCTAGGTTGCTGATAGGAAAGTTCTTGCAAGTGATATTGGAAACCAGGAAAAAGCATGAAGATACCATTTTATTACAGTATTCCTAGACTTATTAGGGAGATGCATTATAGAACTAGTCATGTCAGGCAAAATATAGCAGTAGCAGATGGATTTGGGTAGACAAGATGGAAGGAAGAGTAGGAAGTGATGATGAAGGAGCAACACAATCCACCTGGAACAAGGACAAAACTTCAAGGAATTTTCCAAGATTTCTTAACCCTCATAGTATTTTATTGCTAAGAATAGTTCAGAGTAAACTGATACTAGTAGCTGCCCTACAGTCATATCTAACAGACTTATTTGTGAGGTTGTTTGTTGTGTTGACCAATTAAAAAAAAAATAGTCTTTTTCTACATGCTCGATAGCACGGAGCATCAACTGAAGCCCTCCTATTGGAAGCCTCCAACTACATATACTTATATTAAGGCTGAATTATTTTCTAAAGGACAGAAAGTTTAGAGTTTTTGTGTGTATGAGAAAGGAAAATAGTAACAACCTAGATGTTAAATAAAGGATGATCATTTATTAGTTTTCAAGAAGGACGAGAAAAAAATGGAAAGGTGGTCATTAATATTTTTGTTGGACACATTGAGTACATTAGGAAAATGTCATACATATAAAAATACATTTTAGTTAAGTTATAATTTTAAAGCTAAATAGAATTGTAAGCTTTCTTCCATGAAAAGGAGAGGAAATGAATACATTGCATACATGTTAAATTTTTATTCTCAGGAGTAAAGAGAAAGGAACACATTTTTAGTTAAGTTATAATTTTAAAGCTAAAAATTTATTTTTAGTTAAGTTATAATTTTAAAGCTAAATAGAATTATAAGCTTTCTTTCATGAAAAGGAGAGGAAATGAGCACACTGCGAACATGTTAAATTTTTATTCTCAGGAGTAAAGAGGAAGGAGGGAAGGAAGGAAGGAAGGAAGGAAGGAAGGAAGGAAAGAAGGGAGGGAGGGAGGGAGGGAGGAAGGAAAAAAGTAAAATTCAATTGTACAATATTAAAGCTAAAAGAGGAGAATCAAAGGAAATGGAAAACAAATCTCATTCACTTTAAAAGTCGAGATGGAAGGAAAGAAGAAAAGGAGAAACAGGTCAGATATTTTTCCTCCCTCTCTCGCTCTGCTTTAGCTATTCTGGTGATTGATTGCTTCATTCTCATGCCATGGCTTCTGTCAGCTGCCCATTTCTCAGAGCCCTGACTCCCAATCAACTCTGAGAACCCTGTTTCCTAGGAATCTTCAGGCCAATAAGCTCTAATGGTGTCCTATTGTTAGTTCTTTAGTCTCTCAACATCTCTGATTTGTTCCCTCATCACTGCCCACGCCTCTATTATTGTACCTTCATTACGAGTCCTTTCCAGTGGCCGGGCGCAGTGGCTCACACCCGTAATCCCAGCACTTTGGGAAGCTGAGGCTGGAAGATCATGAGGTCAGGAGATGCAGACCATCCTGGCTAACACGGTGAAATCCCGTCTTTACTAAAAAAATACAAAAAAATTAGTCAGGCGTGATGGTGGGCGCCTGTAGTCCCAGCTACTCGGGAGACTGAGGCAGGAGAACGGCGTGAACCCTGGCGGAGGAGCTTGCAGTGAGCCGAGATTGCGCCACTGCACTCCAGCCTGGGCGACAGACTGAAAATAAAATAAAATAAAATAAAATAAAATAAAATAAAATAAAATAAAATAAAATAAAATAAAATAAAAAATAAATCGTTTCCAAATCCTAGCAGAGTATATTAACTCCTTGTAGAACTTAACTGATATAACCATTATATGTGCATCTCCAGAAAGTACCATTCAAATCACAGTTTTTGCAAGTGGCACATCTTAAGCTGTTCCAGGAGAAATTTTAAAGGTTTTAAATTGTCATTCAAAAATAAGCCAAAGGCTGGGCGCAGTGACTTACACCTGTAATCCCAGCACTTTGGGAGGCCGAGGTGAGCGGATCACCCGAGGTCAGGAGTTTGAGACCAGCCTGGCCAACACGGTGAAACCCTGTCTCTACTAAAAATACAAAAATTACCCGAGTGTGGTGGTGTGTGCCTGTAGTCCCAGCTACTCCGGAGGCTGAGGCAGGAGAATCATTTGAACCCAGAAGGCAGAGGTTTCAGTGAGCCAAGATTGCACCACTGCACTCCAGCCTGGGTGACAGAGCAAGGCTCTGTCTAAAAAGAAAAGGAAAAAAAAAGCCAAAAAACAAACAAACAAAGAAACAAACAAACATGAAAAACTAGGAATAAAAGGATGAATAAATAAGTTCATATAATTTTTTAAAATGCTCTAAAGTGATATAAATCTATAAATTGCAATTGTGTTGACATGGATGAATTTCAAAAAGAAAAAAACTTAACAAAAGAACCAATTCACAGAAAAATAAATATAGTATGATTCCCCACTTATTTAAATTTCAAAATATAATACCACTAAACAATAAAATATCAGCATACAACAGAAAGATAATTAAGGGAATTGTTGATCCAATATTGAGTATAATGGTTACCCGTGGCATTGGGGATCAAGGGCCACTGAGGGGTGTTTAAAGCACTGATTATATCTACTTCTTGCTGCTGGGTATGTTTTAATTGGATTTGTTTTATTTTTATTAAATACATGCTATAGATACTATTTTGGCTTATAACATAGAAATGCATTTTCCACAACTACAAAGACTTAGACAGCATCTTTTCCTTTATTTTTGTATTTATTTTGAGACAGGTTCTCACTCTGTTACCCAGGTCGGAGTCCAGTGGTGCAATCACAACTCACTGCAGTCTTGACTTCCCAGGCACAAGTGATACACCCACCTCTGCCTCCCAAGTGGATGGGACCACAGGCAGATGTCACCACACCTGGCTAATTTTTTTTCTATTTTTTAGAGATGGGGTCTTACTATGTTGTCTAGGCTGGTCTTAAACTGCTGGGCTGACGAGATCCTTCCACCTTGGCCTCGCAAAGTTCTGGGATTAGAGGCGTGAACCACCACACCAGGCCAGGATATTTTTTACAACTAAGAAAAACATATAAACTTTTGTCAATTGTCTCCTTTAAGTAATTTTTATTCCATTAAATTTTCCTAGCATTTTCAACTATTTTATCTATACTTTGATAACTGTGCTCTTTATTATACTAACTTTTCTCTACCTTTTATCCATTTGAGTGCCACATTGTTTTTTAAAATTGCAAATTACTTTCTGAAATAAGTATATAAGAAACAAAAGTATAATGCAAAGATTAAAAGTATTTGTAATGCAAAACTATCACCTAACTAACTAGATTTTTGAGTATTTAAATTTAGCTTGCTTCTATATGACTGGCAAATTTATTGAGAATATGCCTTGTTAATAATCATTACATATATCTGTTGTAACTTGTTCAAGCTAACAGGGGAAAAAGATAATAACAGTGACTAGGAAAACAACTGAAAAGAAACTAAGGGTTAACCTACTAAATTGTAATTTTAAGTTGGTTTGATGTACTTATGCATGAATTATGTGTCTTTATACATACATTATATACTTACACAATTATTAATTCAACAAACATTAAGTAATACTATTTTTTATGCACCTTACCGAACAAGAGTATGCTAAGGCCAATCATGGTAGAAGGGAATATGTCTGCAGATATGGTATATATTTGTATAGAATAAAGTGATACCCAGGTCTTTTACTCTTGGTGTGATTTTTTCTGGAATAGTCAATTCCAACTGCGGCACTAGGTACAAAGTTATGATTAAGGCATGGCTTAGATTATCTATTCCTTCGACATAGAAAATGTTGAGAGTTGAACACATGCCCCAACCAGAGAAAAGAGATTACAATGACTGTTTTGTTCAGACTCAGACTGTTTTGGTCAGAAAGCTCAAGAGCTTTCTAACATTGGGTTTAACCCTGGAAGTGCAGGCTTAGACCTGCTTACAGTCTCTGCTATCATGTGGCACTTGGATATAAAACCAACATAGTGGAGAGGTGAATCAAAATATGGAGGGAAATGGGTTGTTGTGACTTCATTTTAGCCTCAGCATTAAGCCTTCCTTGTGATTTAAGTACACCAACAAGAATGTTTTTGTTGATAGCCAGTTTGAGTTTGTTTTTCCTTCACTGCCAACCAAAGAAGTCCTAACTGATAGTATAATACAGAAATAATAATTTTTATTAAACACATTGTTTACATTCCACATAAGTTTAAAAGGACCCATATCTCGAAAAGTATGATGTCATTTGAAGAAACAATTTCTGCAGCGTAGAAAATATAAATCCATAAACAAACACTTTCTAGAAATAAATATTCAGAAACATCCTGTATAACGCCACATGGCAAATCATGAAATGACTGACCACATGATTTTTGTGTTATGTCATTTAATCTATAAAATTTATCAGAAAGAGTTAAAAAATAATAAAAGAAGGTCTGGAATACATTTAATGGCTATGATCAATGACTTTGAAGCCTGCCCAACCCAATGGGAAGGATTTAACTCTGTCTGTGCTGCACTTGAATAGATTCCTTTGAATTTCAGTTTCCCTATTTGTAGTCAAGTGATGATAAAGTTGTTCTCAGCGTTTGAGTTTGTACACATAAAGTACACATGGCAATGCTAATCATGTGTGGCAGCCACTACTATAAGGTACTTGGTAAATCTTCACTTCCTCTTTTCTTGTCCTCAGTACTGCAAGCACATGATATTCTTACATTGGTAAGAAACCTTAGAACTCATTCACTCTTTTCATTCTTTAACTTCTGCCAACACACCACTCATCCACTATTCCAAACTGGTTAAGCTTTCAAAACATACTTGTGGAAATACGTTTAAATGTGAAATTCCTTAAAAATATATTGATAGCTCACATAAAACTGGTAGAATCAGAAGGGTATGCTTTCTTAAGGATAAATACGGATTAAGCTGTTTGAAATGAAGAGTACATATTTCTCCAGAGAAAGCAACTTCACAGCGGGGTGCTCAAGATGCTGATAGCAGGCTGAGGGCTGTTAAACCACATTAGTGATATGGAGAATGTAGTAGATAGTGAGGTGTTACATTTCTGCTGATCACGAAGAATTATTTAGGTTAGTGAAAAAACATGCAGATTATGAGGAAATCCAGAAGGATCTAATTAAACTGGATGATTGGACAATGTGATGACAGATTAAATTTAGTGCTGATAAGTGCAGGGTAATGCATATTAGGAAACATAATTTAAACTTTCCATCCACACCAATAGGTTCCGAATTAGCTTGAACCTCTTAGGGAAAGCATTTAGAAGTCATTATGGAGAGTTTGATGAGAAACCTGCTCAATGTGCACAAGCATTTAAAGTGGCCAATAGCACACTTTTAGGTAATAATTTGAGCATGTGGAATGATATGAAAACTATTAACATGAAATTACATCAATCAATGGCGTTCTCATACTGGGCTGTATTTATTTTAGGCACTTTATTAGAAAACACTGAGAAATAATTGGCAATGTGTTCAATTGTTAAATTAAAAGTAAGCAAATAGTTTGTGTATTTGTTTAGGAATACAATAGCAGAAAGACACAGACTTAATAGGCACAAAAATTAATGGGTGGTTCAGCAAAAATCTTCTTTGGACATTCCTTTTCAAAACTACTAAAATATGAAGATAAGATGACATTGGGGGAACTCAAATCTACATTTTAACTGCAATACCTTTAATATGACTCAAAATCAATCTGTAATTCACTAGTGAAGTAAATCATTGAGGCAAATAGCCCAGCACGATTCACAGGGATTAGGTATTTATACGACTATGAATAACATTTGCAGCTACACTAGCTATCTACACTAGATTCAGATGCCACAGCATATATCAATCCTTTTGCTCCAGGGTTTAGAGAAATCATCTAGGAGGGCCAGGGAAATTTTGTTTTCCCCAGTTTGATAATAACATTCATAAATGACTGGAAACAACGTGTAACAACTTCATCATTACATTATTTATTTTAAAGAATACGCTTCAGATGTTGGTTCTATGTGAATCTGTATTTTAAAACATTATGCAGTGATACATTTTATAAAGGAGTAAAATTGCTAAAGTATGCACTGCTGAACTAGTTACAGGGACCTCAGTAGAATTTTTAATTAAAAAAGAACTAAATAAACATAAATATTAAAAGTGCATTAGCCTTATTTTCACATTTCACGCATTCAATAAATGTGTATTGAGCATTTACTGTGTTTCAAAAAGTATAGAGGGCACAAAGGCCATGACATAAATAAGATCCCAGCCCCTGCTTTTTTAATCAGGCATATTATAAAGCAAAATATAAGCAGGTATTTAAAATAGGTACATCTTCATGTTATCGGTACAGGGATGAAATATTTACACAGTTGGAATATAGTGAATAGACTAGTCGAGCTTACTTTGGAAGGGGATATTAGAAAACTTTAGAGAAAAAATAATGCTTGAGATGAAAGTTGAAAGATGGAAGAATTTTCTACCAAAAGAGGAAAAACAGCATTTAGGTCTGAGAACGCAGTCAGAGAATAAAACACAGAAATCAGGTGTGGCAGATTTTTTACAAACTGTGCATATCAGTAGAGTAGTTCATGTAACGTTAGACTAATACAATAGTTATTTTCTAATAAAATTTATTTGGAAATACTGAGTTCATGTGAAATCACTAAAAAGTCAAACGTGAATTAAAACAATGTTAGTGTCCATATTTTGGAAGTTTATCTTTTATCACTCCCCTCCCTAAATGTCTGTATGGATATCCTTTTGCTGAAAAGAGTTGGTTGAGTACATATATTTCTTAGGACCTTAGTGTAGTATTGGCCTGGCAGGCAATTTGAAGATAATTACAAAAGCTTTCTAAACTTTCTTAAAAATAACATTCATTTGGAGAAATCTGTCCCTCACAGATTCAAGCATCAGCATCTCCAGAGGGGGTGATCAGTATTTGTGACATAGGTCAAAAGTGTCTCCTGACAACTTCTTCAATACTAACCATAGTTTTTGACTATACATTCACTACTAAAAGACCAGTAGAGGTTGACGTCATACTTAATACAGGCACCACTTACTTTGGTAATCCATTCCTGAAAATCAAATGTTCTTTAAAAATATGCTAACAGGAAGTCAGTTTCCTTTTCACTTTTTGCTGTTTCCTGTTACTTGTTTATGTCAGTTACAATTCCTCAATTAAGTTCTAAAATATGAAAGTAATAAGCCATAACAAATTATATATGTAAATAAATCATCATATTAGAGAGTAAAATGTTTAAAAGGACTAAGGTTGTTAACAAAGGATTTGTTTTTATGCTGATACATTTCCTTCCATTATACCAGCTTTCTTTGTTCATTTTGCTTCATTCTCCACTATTTTCTTCAATCATTTTCCAAATATTTGGAACTCTTTACAAAACCAGGCAAAATCAAGAGCTAAACATTAAAGACACTATAGAAATGTGTTACAGAAAAGTGCACAGTGGCAGAGAATAGCTCAGTGAGCATGGCACCTTCGAGCCTTAGCAATTTTTCATAGCGTGTCCAAGTGATTATGACATTCTACAAATTGCATTTGTAATGTAACTTGAGACTTCTTTGCACATTTTTTTTTGTTTGTTTAAAATGTAAGAGCTTAGGGTATAAATTTTTCTGCATATCCATGGGCCAAAAAAGTTATCTTGAAAGATATATCTACATATATGTTTTATTAAGTTTGGGTATTAAAACTCAGTAGTATGCAGGAGAATCCCGTAAGCATGGGCTACACATACTGATTGCCTTCTGATATGGTTTGGCTCTGTGTCTCCACCCAAATGTAATTTTGAATTGTAATTCCCAATGTTGGAGGTGGGGTCTGGTGGGAGGTCATTGGATCATGGAGGTGGTTTCTGATGGTTTAGCACCATCCTCCTAGTGCTGTCTTGGGATAGAATTCTCACAAGATCTGGTTGTTTGAAAGTATGTAGCACCTTTCCTCTCCCCTCCCTCCTGTTGGTCATGTGAAAATATGCCTGCTTCTCCTTCACCTTCCACCATGATTATGTTTCCTGAGGCCTCCCCAGAAGCAGAAGCCTGTACACAGGAACCATGAGCTAATTAAACTTTTCTTTATAAATTATTCAGTCTCAGGAATGTCTTTATAGCAGTGTGAGAATGGACTAATACACCTTCTTCACAAGAGTACATTATGGAAAGAGGAAAAAAATAGTAATTTTATAGTGGGGAAACTTTGAAAATACTATTTCAGTTAAGTGGCCATGTTAAACATCAACAAACCAATATGATGAGACATATGAGCTTATGATGTAATGTGATGAGAATGACACTTTACCTGTGTGAGCTTCTTCCCCCGTAACCCTTAACTCAGTCTAATAACGAAGAGAGCATTAGACAAACCCCAGTTTAGGAACATCTACAAAACACTTGGCTAGTATTCCTCAACACTTTCCAGGTCATAAGAAACAAGGAAAGTTGGAAAAACTTAGTCTAGAGGAGTCTAAGGCAATGTGACAATTAAATGTCATGTGATATCCTGAATGGGATTCTGGAACAGAAAAAGGACTTTTGGCAAAAACTGAAGAAAGCTAAATAAAGTGTGGACTTTGGTTAATAATAATGTATTACTATTGGTTTGTTAGTTATGATGACTGTATTGTATTAATGTAAGATGTTAATCATAAAAAGTACTGGGTGTGAGATATATGAGAACTCTCTGTGTTATCTTTGCAACTTTTCTGTAACCATAAAATTATTCTAAAATAAAAAGTTTATTTTTAAAAAAGAAGAAAATAGTTTGCAGAGATGCTTGTATTTTAGTTGGAAACCCTGTGCCTTTCAAGCATCTTCATCCCATAGCCACTGGGGCTGTGATGGAGGGATAAGTCTTGTCAGGGTAAGACCTGTTACAAGAAATCAACACTAAATTACTTTGTTTCAGATGTTTTTAGGGTTAGCTAAAAATGCAATCTAAAAGTCCGAAAGAGTGCTAACTTCTAAATTGTGAAATAGCACTAAAAAGATTGTGACTTTTCAGCTCCTTGAATTAGCCCTTTATCTATGAATGCAGACTCTGCTAATTTAGAATAAAACTTTTGTATAGAACTATGAAGGAATAAAATGAGTGCCTAGATTTTAAAGGCTGAGAACTGAGTTCATTTGACCCCATTCATATATTACGTTTTTGACATTGAACAACTTGCTTAGCCTTCCTAAACACGGGTTTCTTCATCTGTAAAACAGAACGATTGTGGTTATGAGGCTTTACCATAATGTTTATTAAATTCTTAGTGTATTGCCTTATCCATAAGAGAAGCAAATTAGAGAGCATTAACTTCACTAATATTTTTTGTCTGTCTTTTGATATGATTCTATGGAAAATAGAATTTAACCCATACTTCCAAATTTCTAGTTTTTATTTGATAAACTCCAAGGAGTAAAAAATCATAAAAGAGGGTTTCTTCCTCCCCCTTTATTTTACATATTAATTTTTAGAACTGTAGGCGGTATTTAGGCTCCGCATAAGTAGAGCTAAATCTAGGTATGCATACAGATAAGAAAGTTGGGCCTTTATACACATCACAGAGAGTGATAACATTCCTTATAACTTTCTTTGTAATGGTTAAACACCACTGCATTTTCTTTGCCATGACTTAAAATACAACTGTCAGTTTTGAGGAGGCTGCTATTCTAATGGAATTATGTAATCACAGACTTTCCCAGTTGGTAGAGCCCATAAAATCAAACAATCCAACTGACTAATAATAATAATAAAGTAGTAAAACATCTACTGAGTGTTAGAGCTAACTATACAGTAGTCACTATGATTATTTAACATATAGTTTCTCGTTGAATTTTATTTAACCCTCACAACGTACACCAAAGTCACTATCTTCATTTTATAGTTGAGAAATTTGAGGCTTAGAGATATTAAGTATTTATCTCAAGGTCACAAGGCTACTAAATGACTTAACTTGGACTTAAATATAGCGCTCAGCGCTCACCTTCTTTCTCTCTTTCTCTAACTTGTGATCTTAATCATAATGTTCCACTGCCCGTCCCCGATAGCTAATTCTCCTCTACAATCCATATGCCAAGCAGTCATCCTACTAATCTTTACCCATCCTACAGGGCTATAAAATTTGCTATCTCCAGAGTCAGTGCATTCTACTTTTGGACAGTTTTGTTTTTCTGTTAAGCTGAAATGAATTTAGGTTCTAGCTCTACCCTTGAAAGAGATTATTCCCTGTTCCATTTGTATTAAATAAACACTACAATGTTTGGTCAAGAGCCACGATTTTTAAAAATGTTCTTAAAAATTTGCAAACAATAAAAGGTTATATCCCTGTTTTAAAGTTATCTCAGCAAAGCTGCTAAAACTACGAGCAAATGCCTGAGGTGTCAAAATTGGAAAATATATTTCATTATTCTACTGTTAATTGGAACAGAGGGACAAGGTTGAATTAGTTGTAAATATGGAGTAAATGTTAGTTGCTGGAGCACTGAGATAAATCTGATCCAGATTACAGGAAAAAGTCACTGGAAAAAGAATATTATCAAGGTAGTTAACTTTTATATGTTCAGAAGGAACTAATTATGAGGAGATAGAAAAATAAACTCTAGCTTTAATGATGAAGGAAAATCTCACAGAAGTTTGGTTAAGGAAGGGAACTAAGAAAAGAGAAACCGTTTTATCAAGAATGCTAGTGTAGGCCAGGCATGGTGGCTCACGCCTATAATCCCAGCACTTTGGGAGGCCGAGGCAGGCAGATTACATGAGGTCAGAAGTTCGAGACTAGCCTAGTCAGCATGATGAAACCCTATCTCTACTAAAAATACAAAAATTAGCCTGGCATGGTGGCTTGCATCTGTAATCTCAGCTACTTAGGAGGCTGAGGCACGAGAATCACTTGAATCTGCAAGGCGGAGTTTGCAGTAAGCTGAGATTGCGCCACTGCACTCCAGTCTGGAGGACAGACACTCCGTCTCAAAAAAAAAAAAAAAAGAATGCTAGGGTAAATATCTAATAAAAGTAGAAGTAGAACTATATTGCTGAACTTTTGTTAGGGATATTGCCACTAAACCATCATGGATAATATAAAATTTGCAGCTATGAAAGAAAGAAGTCTTAAAAATCAGTGAGAAAACAAAAATTAACTTGTAAGTTCTGATTCCATTATATTTGATAATCCAGAGTAGTGCAGAAGTTGTAGGAAAACTGTTCTGAAGATTTGCTTCTTAAAATAGTCCTGTATGAACACTGTTATTTGTTGTGAGATATATGGAAGCTGCTGTCTGATGCACTCAGGCTTTTCTTTCATCCCATACAAAACAAGAATATATATGTTTCTTTTTGTCTGCTTACTCTGACTGATAAATATATGTATATATAGTCTGCTTACAAAATATACAAATATATATTTTTATTATATGTATATTTGTATATTTGTGCTTCCAAAGTATGTGTAAAATTTAAGCACTTTCAACTTCTTCATTACTCCCAACCTCAGTCAGAGCCACCTCACTTCCCACCTAGATTATAATTTACATATATATTATAAATATAATGTATTTATAAATAAATTATATAATTATAAATATATTTATTTTAATATATAAAAACAATATATTGTATACAATATTTATGTTTTTATCAGTAAGAGTAAGCAGACAAAAAGAAACTTTTCTAAATACTTCAAAAAGAAGGAATTTAATCCAGTGAATTTGCTACATCGTTGATGAAACAGCTGAGAACCCAAAGAAGAAAGTAGGTGTTACCACCCTTAATCTGGAAAGCAAAGGTTTGAGACAGTGTTAGCAGATGGGCCCAGATGGGTTCACGGGGGGCCTACATGGTTGAAACAAATGCTGTAGAGGAGATAGATCCACTGCTGGACACAATCCCCCTGAAAAGGGTAGTTGGAGAGGGATATCTTAGAATACCTTCCCTCCATCTTCTCAGTCCTTGTCATTGCTCCCCATTGAGCAAAGCCTACAGAAACTAGATAAAATTGGAGCCTGTGAAAGGGTAGCCTGTAGGGGCTAGCTCTGATACTAAGAAGAGAAAAAGAAGTGCAAAAATAGATACAAAAGCAAATAAGCCCAATGGCTAACATATGACCAAAAGAAAATTCACTCTCCATGGCATTAATAAGCAAAGTCAATTTTACTAATTGTTGTATGTGAGAGATAAAGATTTTGTATTATACACCTCATAGTTTCAAACTTTGTTGTCTGCCTTTGACATGTTTCTTTAATCAGGAGTTTTCCTGTAGTTTCTTATACCTTGTAGAGCCAGTCTCTAATAACTACAGCCATGAAAAAGTGCCCACCAATTATACTAGGTTCTATTCTCATTAGAATGCAGTCATGATAATCAAATTATAGTTTCTCTCCTTAGAAAAACATTAAATATTGTCTTAATAATGTTACTTTTATTGTATAATATTCCAAAGAATATTTAATTTGTAGTTATTCTTTTTTGTTCATATTTCTAACAGGAAAAGTCCATCAGAATTAGTAAGAATAGTGTATCCTTTCAATCTTTACTTCTTTACTTCCCACTCTATCTTCTTCGCATTCCAAAAGGACTTTCATTCTCACCACTCCATTGATGTTTGTGAATTTATATTGAAAATCCAAAATTATTACTTTCCCCATACGTTAAGAACTTCTTCACTGTATCTGAGCCACATGATCCCTACGTTTCTCCTTTTATCTTAGTATTTTTTCCTTGATCTTTATGAAAATAAATTCTACTATTTCTCTATATATTTTTTCTTAACCTCCTCTGTTAGCTTCTTCTCTGTCTGAACTTTAAATATTGAATAATTTCAGGAATAGATTCTTGGCCCTTTTTCATTAAATAGCTTTCTTTCTCTCTCTCTATATATATATTAGGTAGGTACGAAGTTAGGTAGGTAGGTAGATAGATCAATCGATGATAGATAGATAGATAGATAGATAGATAGATAGATAGATAGGTAGATAGATAGATAGACAAACAGACTTTTATCCAACTCCGTGGATTAAAATACTTAAGGTGAAAATTTCTATCTGAAGTCCAGACTCTTCCTCATAATCCAGACTCATAGCCAATCAAACACCCAACACCTCCACTTGGTTGTCCCGAAAATAATTTGTTCTAAAACTAACTTGTTCTAAAGAGAACATTTTATTCTTCTATCTCTAAACCTGCTTCTCTTGCAATCTTTTCCATCTCTTACTGATTTGCTTTATCAAAATAGCTCAAACTCAACCACGGTTCTTTCTTACCTTCTAAAATTAATCTATTCTCATCTCACAGCTGCGCTTCCAAAGTATATGTAGAATTTAAGCACTTTAACTTTCTTCATTGCTCCCAACCTCAGTCAAAGCCACTTTCATTTCCCATCTAGATTAGAGCAATAGCTTATTAGCTAATATCCCACTTCCATTCACATCTTTTTACAGCCCATCCTCTACACTGTAGCCAGAGTAATCCTCCGTAAATGTAATTAAAATTATGTCATTTTTCTGCTTGTGACTTCTCATTGCACTTAGCATAAAATTCAAACTTTTTACTATGATCTGTAAGTCTACATCAAGGAAAATAGGTATTATAAATAGTTTAATCAGATTTTTCTGGACATATTTACTATAATCAACAAATCACTAAATAATATTGATCTATTCTAAATGGAATCATTGACCTAAAGACCTCTATTGTCTTCTCAAATTCAGTAACATTTAAAAAAGATAACTTTTTCAAAATCCAAAGCACTTTAAGATAAGATTTACAGCTCTGTGTCTTTAATTCCTCGAAGCAGATTCTAGCAGTGAAACTTCAGTCAGTTCTCCACTAAGAGATGTGCCTTCGTGAAAGGCAAAATATATTAAGTTTTTTGACTTCCTAGCTATCATTTTCAGCATGTGGATCTATGATGCAATTCCAAGTACTTGAGATCCAACCCCTAGCCACCACATTAAAAGCCAAAGAAATACCCAAATGTAGATAAAAGTTACATGAAAGATTACCTATAGCTGTGGCCCGCTGCCACTTGGTAGGACAATCAACATGCATGGGGGATTAAGCTATATAATCTCAGTTGAATTGAATCAGCTGTCTTAATGGGCCAGAAAATCAACCAGTCTGAGTGAAAAATTCCCTTGAAATGGTTGACTGGTATTAGTTAAATAAGCAAGTGAAATTTGTGGAATCCTTAAAATGCCCCAAACTAGGAGGGGACAAAAACACCAAAATCGATCTTTTTTTCAATTTCCAGCTGAGTGCTTTACATAGTCTAGACGTAGCCCCAGGGCTCTAAGTTCAAAAAACTATTTTTACCTCCTTTGATCTCTAAAACTATTTTTTTAAATTCTCAGTGATAGCTATCACCACGTAAGCCAATGACACATGAACCATCATTCTCAATTTCTTAATGTCCTTGTTTCATGAATCATTTACTCAATAATTTTACCTATTTTTAATCACCTTCTTTCATTGTAATAATTCATATGAGAACAAACATTTTGCTTATTATATTGAGTTTTTGCAGGCATTATCTAAAGCCCCTTTGAATAAAGTATTGTTATGTATTTCAATGAGAAAACTGAAACTCAAATGTGATAAATGATTTGTCCAAGATCACACATGTGTGGAATGGCAAGGCCCTCAACTTCAAGTGTGTATAACTTCTTAGCCTTCTGAAAACCTAGTGGGTCATAATTTTTATCTAAAATTTCCATCTGTGATAACCAGAAACTCTAAAATAGTTTCTCATCTTCTTACTTAGGATGACTAAATAAAGCCATGCCATAATATCCACCTATTAAGCAGGTTTCACTATAAGAATTCATTAATTTATAAAGCAACTTGTAGAATTGACTATGATTTGATAGTCCAACTAATTCCAAATCAAGCCTATATTTACTATGGGCTTAATACCCAAAAAGAAAACAAAGCCCCTGTGCAGGTAGGTGATTTTCTCCTAAATTATACAATTGTATATGGAAAAAATTCATGCATTTGTATATGGAGAAAATTCTTACAGCTGCCACATTCTTTCATTCTGAGGAAGCCTCAAAATGCTTTGAAATGAACCAAGTTGTTCTTTGAAAAGAATAAGTAAATAGTTCATTTTAGTAGAAAGTATATTGTCACTACATCAGCAATTCTCATTTAAAAAATGTGCATTACTTATTCAGCTATTTGAAAGATGGTATCAGAAAGAAGGTATTTTGTCCATTTATTTTTCTTCTTCTACGAGCCTTCGTTTTTAAACCTACAACATTGTGTGTTTTTAAGACATCAATTACCATTTTGAAATGAACCACTCTATCTTGAGTTTCTCAGCAAGTTTCTATGCCAAAGAAAACACTAATCCTTTCAATTTATTGGGAATCAATGTTTAATCCTCTTTTTTGTTCTCACACTTATTACAAATCATAAAGAATTCTGAGTGTCAGTTTAAGAAGTGAAAGGCTGATATAATGCTCCTATTACTTATTGATCATTTTAAATTAAAAATTTTAGTGCTGTCTATTTGAAAAGCAAACCAAAATTTTATGTTTTGCATAGAAATGCTTTCAAAACATAATAAAAAATGTGTGTTTTGAGAGATATTTTATACTATTTTTAATATCCATACAAATAGTTTCCTTTATTAAATCTGGGATAGTTCAAGCTTTCAGATATAGGGAAAAAGAACTTTGGTTACCTCTACCACACATGAAGAACATGGGGAATGTGCTGATTAATATTTTAAAGCCAACTTTAAAATAGCAAGAATATTCTAAAATTATCTAATGCATAGCTCTTTTAAAACTTTAAAAACTGTAAAACCTCATAGTCCTTTAAAAACATTAAATAACAATAACTTCTTTATATTTATATCAAATCTCTCAAAAGTTCATCTATCTTCAATATTCCTACAAATTGTTCAACTATTAGAAATGTCTTCCTTAGACCAACAGATTTTTGGTATATTCAAATCATACCAGATTCTACATAGACATTCATTTTAATTTTATTTTTAACATTTCTTTATATATGTGTCTAAAGAATACATATTTATACCTGCATATGTATATTTATGAAGATCATAAATGAGATCATATTACTTCTTCATTTATTCATTAAGCAAATACTTATTAAGTACTAACTGTGATGCCAGGACTGGTTTAACTACACAGGACAAAACATGCCAAAAATGCCTGCCTTTACATTCTAGTGTGGAAGATAGACAGTAAAGAAAACCAAAGGGAAACACAGGTATATTGATGGCAATAGAAATGCTATGGAGAAAAATAATGCAGTAGATTGGGATAAGGGGCAGATGTTAGGGTGATGCTTATGGTTTAATTTTAAGTAGGTTAGTTAATGGGGAAGACCTCACTCTGGATGTGAAATTTGAGAAAAGATCTTAAAGAGACAAGAAAGTTGGCCATGGGGATACCTAAAGGGGGGTAAAAAAAGCAAGTGAGGCAGAGTAGCAGAGTATGCAGCAAGTGAACTAACGAGGGTAGACAAAGAGAAATAAAAGGACAATAGTCAGTCAATGCTAGGAGTTCGGCTTTTGCACTTATTCAGATAGGACGTCTATGGGGGGAATTCAGCAGTCACATACCTAACAAGTTATTTATTATGTTATGAATAGACTTGAAGTGCGGAAGAAAGGCAAACTATTACGAAAACTCTTATAATACAGACTACTCATGATATTGGTTTATGCTAGCCTGGTGGTAGTAGAGATGTGAGAAGTGGTCAGATTATAAATGTATATTTGAGGTTGGGTCCATGGGATTTACTCATAAATTAAACCTGGTATCTAGGGAAAACAAAAAGAGAAATCAAGGATAACAAGATAGAGTTGTTTATTGATTGAGATAAAGTTCTTTATTAATATTATTATTATTTCTTTCCAAAATCTACACTAGTCTCAGGAGATAAAGAAAGCTGGCCTTTATCTGCTGGATATAAAATTTTTTAAAACCTTGGGACTAATAAGATAACCAAGAGCATAAGTATTCATAGAAAAAAAGAAGAGGTCAAAAAGATTTAGCTCGGGACTCTCCATCATTCAACACTCAGGTAGATGAGGAAGGAGGAGTAACAAAATCAAAAAACAATCCATTAGGAAATTTAAAAATAAAATCAGATTTGAGTGTCCTGGAATTCAAATGAAGAGGTGCTTGAAGGAAGAGAAAATTAATAAGTTAAAAGGCATTAATTAATTAATCAAGAAAGAGGAGGATGGGAATTTGACCATTGGATTTACTAACATAAAGGACATTTTTGAATTTAACAAGAACATATTTAGTTATGTGCTAGAAGATATAAATAGGTCCTTGTGAAATTTTGTTTTAAATGTGAACACAAAATTGGGTGTAGCTAGATATAGAAGCAGTCTCGAAAGAATGGGAAAAGGGGAATGGGATAATGGGAGAAAATTGGTAGTGTGCTTTCTTGCATATTTGAGAGAAGATAGGATTTTGTTGACAAAGAAATTATCCATTGCTTGGAAAATATACAAGACAAAAAGCAGAGAATAAGAGCAAACATCATATATCATTGGCAGTTTCTCATGTGTTTGGGTCTTTATTATATTTTATTAAACTTTAATTTACTTTTATGTTGCTTTTATCACTGGCTTCTCACTATTTTCTTCTTTATCCACATCAACACAAGAACAACTCTTTTTCTCCCAATTTGTATATTGGAGTTTATTTATATAGAGAGAAATAGAAAAATAGATAGATGTGCAGATGTATACAAATTTAGCAAAAAAAAAAAAAATACATTTATGTACATATTTATGTAGCTTGTTTTTCTCCTTAAAAAACATGTAACAAGTCTGGGCACAGTGGTTCACACCTGTAATCCCAGCGTTTTGGGAGGCTGAGGCGGGTGGATCACAAGGTCAAGAGAAATTAAAACCATCCTGGTCAACATGGCGAAGCCCTGTCTCTACTAAAAACACAAAAACCTGCTGGGCGTGGTGGCATGCACCTGTAATGCCAGCTACTGTGAAAGCTGAGGCAGGAGAATTGCTTGAACCCGGGAGGCAGAGGTTGTAGTGAGCCAAGATCGCTCCATTGCACTCCCGCCTGGCAACAGAGCAAGACTTCATCTCAAAAAAAGTGAAACTAGCACAGTTCAATTCGTTCTTTTAATAGGATTAGAATAGTCCATAGAGTTGTACCAAAATTTACTTATCATTTCTCCAACAGTAAGCATACTCCTTGAGTAGTTTGCCAACTCAAATAATACTTCACTAAAAAAGATTTTACATCTGCATTTAATAATGTGTGCTGATGCTTTTCTCTCTGGAGATTGGATGTCTTCCAGTCTGTGAAATGGGTTTATAAGCAATAATTTTTATTTTAATGTTGATAACTGTTTATACACTATTGTCCACCTCAACTTATAAGGTTCACCTTATACCAGCAGCTGATTTTTAAAAATATTTTTAGTTATTCTGATCAGCATGAAATGATACATCATTTACAGTTGGCACTTCATATCTATGGGTTCTCTATCCATGAATTCAACCGATCTCAAGTCAAATATACTCAGAAAAAAAAAAAAAAACAAATGGTTGCCTGTGTTCTGAACATATGCAGATTTTTGTCATTATTTCCTAAACAATACAATATAACAACTATTTACATTATATTAAATATTATAAATAATATAGAGTTAGTTAAAGTATTTGGGAAAATATGGGTAGATACATGCAAGGAATATCCCATTTTACATCAGAGACTTGAGCATCCATGTATTTTGGTATCTGTGGGATGTCCTGGAACCAAACTCTCATGGATATTAAAGTACACAGGGATTACTGTACTTTATTTTGTATTTGCTTAAATACCATTAAATTTGAGCATCTTATTTAAGTATTATGTCCATTTGGGTTTGCTCTTCAAGAATTAAAGTTCACCGAATGAATTATGTTTACTTTTTATGGTATAATTTTTCCATTTTTAGAGAATATGTAAGAAAATGTTCTATATTAAAGACATTAACCCTCTGCCATTTGTGTTAAACATTTTTTCTAGAACAATCACTTATTTCTATATTTAAATTTTTCCATATCAGTAAAATATTTTAATATATTCTCATAGGTCTCTGCTATGGTTAAAAGGCCCCCTCAAAACTCATGTTGAAATTTCATTACCACTGAAACAGGTTGAGAGGCAGGAACTTTAAGAGATGATTAGGTCATGAGGGCTCCATTCTCATGAAGAGATTAATGCCATTAACTTAGGAGTGGGTTAGGAATCACAAAAGTGGGCTCCTGATACAAAAAGGAATTTGGCCCAATTTCTACCTGTGTCTCACATGCTTGCTTCTGCTTTCCACCATGAGATGGCTCTCAGCAAATGCCAGTGCTATGCTCTTGGACTTCCCAGCTTCCAGAACCATGAGCCAAATAAACTTCCATTCTTCATAAGTGATTCAGTCTGGGGTGTCTTGTTACAGCAGCAGAAATAGACTAAGACAGCCTCCCAGCCTTCTTTCCCCTCTCCTATATCTTTGGGACAATGTCCTTCTATGTTTAGTCTCTTTCATGTTCTACTCAAGAGCCTTGAATTTTCTTCTAAGTCTTTGTCTAGCACAAGGGGAAGAAGGAGGAATTTCCACAATTTTCTGTGTCAAGTCTCACCAGAACCCAAATAATTTCTTGAACACAGATGATCACTGTCTACAGGAGCCACCTGACTAAAAGAAAGACTAAAATTGAGAGAGAAGATTAGATAGGTCACCACATTCAAACAATCTTCTTACATGGTATATTTCTGGATAGTACCTGCTTCTATTAGCTATTCATAAAGACTATTTTCAGAAATCTCATCTCTCATAGTATTATTCTGCTTAAAATCTTATGTCTTGAGGAAAAAACCTGACCTAAATTTATTTAAATAATAAATGTATTACTTTTCAGATAGTATTTTGGATATACGAGCAATAGAAAATATACTGTAATATGATTATTCTGGGATTTCCTATGGCAGAGTTCCTCAAATTTAAGTGCTTGAATCTGAAAAGATAATGAACAGATGTCTGAGCAACTTCGATCTCTCTGTAAGAGTGTTCAGGTTTTCTGTCTTGACTTTGTTTTCTTTTTTCTTATTTATGCATTAAATAAAAAATTATTGAGTATTGAGTACTACTTTTATGCAAAAAAAAAAATTCTAGACTCGGTACATAGAGTTGAATAAGACAACCAAGTCCCCTGCCTTTTTGGAAGAGATGGATATTACACAAAAAATACAGAAATATAAATACATTATAAAATACATAACAATAATTTAAAACTGTGATTAAGTGTGAAGATAAAACTAAAAATGTCATTTGACATAAAAACTAATATTTCAGAGAAGAAAACATTTAAGTTGGGATCTAAAGGATAAACTAAAAGAACAATGCAAGAATATTATATATCATAATCCCCTTTCACCTGAAAGTTAAAGAGAAATGTCATTGTTCTTGGTCTCACACATGTTTACAATTATAATACATACACACATTCAAATAGATGCATATATACAAATGTACAGATACACACATATATAAATGTCTATATATGCTGTTAAAATATATGTTTACATGCATATTTGCTTTTGGTTACTGTTAAGATTGAATTAGATAATATAGGTAAACAATAGGTATAGCACGTAGAGCAAAGTGAGAACCTTGCGGATGTTTCAAATATAAAGTAGAGCAATAATAATTTGTTACAGGTCTATCAGAAATAAAAGGTAAAAGCATCAGAAGAGTCCGCTGAAAATAAACAAAAAGTGCATAAAGACCCAAGAAGAATTTAGAAAACATTTACTGTGGTCTCAAAATCAACAACACAGAAAATAAGCCATTATTTTCATTAGATAACCAGATTGACCAATGTGCACTTGATTGGATTATAGGATTTTTTCAGATAATCTCTTTTAACTCTTGGTCATTCACTTGGCTAACTTCTACGGATTACAGGATATTTTCAGGTAATCTCTTTTAACTCTGGGTGCTTCACTTGGCTAACTTCTACTTATCTGTCTTATCTCATCTTTTTCATCAAAACTTCCATACCCAATTTAATAAACCACACTTTACCATCTAATTCAAAATGTCTTCTTTACAATAAAATAGATTCAAACTTATATGCACCTGAATGCTCCATTCCATTTCACCTACTAATGTGCGAATATAACTTACATAATAATACAACAAATAGATTAGTGAAAACACTATCCTATGTATACTTTTAGTGAATTTTTGAAGCATAATATACATACAGAAAAGTGTATAAATCTTAAACATACAGTTTGATAAATTTGCTATTTGAACATGTTTGTAGACCATCACCCAGGAAGGAAACAGAACATCAACAGAATCTTGGAAGGCTCCCTAACTACTGTTGTAACTTCTATTTATCATAGATCACTTTTATTGCTACTGAAGTCCCTGGGAGTAGAATCACATAGGAACTACTGTTTTGTGTCTACCTTCTTCTACTCAAGCATGAGTTCTGTGAGATTCATGCATGTTGTTGCATGTAGAAATAGCTAGTTCATTTTCACTATTTTACAGCATTCCACTAAATAAATACACAAAAATTATTTATCAATTTCTCTTGTTAATGATTATTTGAGTTGTTTATAGTTTTGTTGGGGCTGCTCCGAATTATTCTGCTATGTACACCCACGTGCATGCCTTCTGACACAAATAAGCAATTCTGTTGAAAATTTCTGGTCCATAGGATTGAGTATATTTGACTTTAGTGAACACTGCTAACTTTTTTTCAAAGTGGTATGTATGCTATTTTTTTAGAGAATTAAATTCTGTGAGTTGTGTGCATATTATAGAAGATGAGAATGATGTTAATTTCCTTTGGATAAGATTCAAATTCTCCTGCCCCAAAATTGTAATAAAAGCAGATCAAGTTGACTTGGTCAAGAGGACAGATGGTGTGATTTTCAAGTTTCTAGGGATTTGATTATTTCGGATTTGGCATTACTCCTAGAAAACATAATCTTTTAAGGGTCACAACTGGAAGCCTGTGCTTTTACCAAACCTCCTTTTTCTTACTGGTTTCTGAATTCCAGTTTCCCTTTATTTAAATTTAGAAAGCTCTGTTTAGTGTTTTTGTTTGTTTGTTTTTGCCCTGTTAACAGTCCCTTTCTATTTGTTTTCTTGGTCTCAGAAGCCAGTCCAGTTTAGGAATTTACAATGAAGCTGTTAAAAGCTTAAAATCCTCATTTTTCTGCTTGGCCTCTATATCTGAAATTAGAAATCAGGGATTTATCTTATTGGAAAAATTAAAGAAATGGTTGTCCTTACCTCTTTGTATTTCATTATTCTTCCTAGGATAGTGTCCCCTCAAGTTCTGAATGTCTTTGTTGTTTTCCAATACTTAATTGTTAAAAATGTTATATAGTTTCAAAACTGTTCTAAGTGAAATGGTTGATGTGATACAGCTATTTCCTCATGGCCAGTAACAGAAGTCATAAATGATAGTATTTTAATTATTATGGGCCAATGAGATTAGAGGTATCATAACACATAACACGTAAAAAAAATGTACACAAAGTAGAGGCCAAGAATCTTCAGGGAACCACATGAATTACATCCAAATGATATTTCTTCAATTTTATTAACTTTAAGTCTTGTTAAGTATAGTTTTTTAGAGATTGCAGTCAGAGTGCTAATGTTAGGTATAAAAGACAACTTTTTTATCTTATGGCCGTGAATAATCAGAAAGAAAATGTGTTTTATGAGTGTGTGTGTATATATATATTTTTTAATACAATATATGAATATATATATATTCAATAGAATATTAGCCTTAAAAGCAAAGACAATCTCATCATTTCCAACAACATGGATGGACCTTGAAGAAATTATGCTAGGTGAAATAAGCCAGGCACAAACAAACAAACAAAAATGCTGCATTATCTCACTTAAATGTAGAATCTAAAAGAGTTAAATTCAGAAGCAGAGAGTAGAATGTTGGTTGCCAGGTGGTGCAGGAATAGGGGAAATGAAGAGATGTTGGTCAGAAGGTACAAACTTTTAGTAATGCAGAATGAATAAACTCTGGAGATCTAATGAGCAACATGATGACTACAGTTAATAATACTGTATTTTATACTTGAAACATGCTAAGATAGTATTTCTTAAATGTTCTCACCACATACAAAAAAATACTAACTATGTCACGTGATGGATATGTTAACTAGCTTGATTATGTTAATCATTTCACTATGTATACATATATCAAAACATCATATTGTATGTTGTAAATACATGCAATTTTTGTCAATTACAAATCAATAAAGCGGGAAAAAATGAATATTTTAATCATTTTATATTAAATATAATATCTAAAAATCAAATATATTATTCTAAATTTTACTGCTAAACCTAAATGTCTCTCAGTACTCCAGTGATATCATGTTTAAAGCTAAAATTAACAGTATAACTATATAACACTTCCTTAAATGCTATTTCATTTAATTCTCATGACCCTGTTAGTTGGATAATGTACTATTATATTTCTAGTTTATGGAAGACTAATAAAGATTTACATAGACTAGCTAAAATATCTAATATAATACAGTTTATTAATTCAAGGCTGAGACTGTATCCCGTTTCTCTTTACAGACTCCCAGATTTCTTTTTTTTGTATTAAAATCCACAGGATATTATAGATATTCCAAAATTAAAACATCTCTAAATAAATGACCCAATCCCTTTAACCCCCTTGGGTACCCAAAAATCAAGAGTTGTGAAACTGATTATCTTTTCTAAGTTCAGT
Organism: Macaca mulatta; assembly: GCF_049350105.2. NCBI lineage: Eukaryota > Metazoa > Chordata > Mammalia > Primates > Cercopithecidae > Macaca > Macaca mulatta. Next base: position 160,815,712 of record NC_133406.1, read on the forward strand.
TTTCCAACACAGTTGATGGAACGATGATCTTGAGAGTCACGTTGCCAACAGTCTCTCTTTTTTTAATCCTCAACCCAAATTACACTTTTGTTCTCCAACTGGCTCCTTCTCTTTGGCTATCAGAATGAAGACAATACAGAATGATTAATGATTAGATTAACCAGTGTTCACTAGCATCAACTTCGTCACTAGTTTCATTTGGTGAATAAATGGAACTTTTTAGAGCACAGGTGGCACTATTAATAAGCATGCTAGGAAAACTGGATCTATCTTAGGTAAATCTGAAGGTATGATCACTCTATTGATTATGAATTGTAGCTTGAAATATGGGCCTAAAATAGATTCATATTTGTCATTACTAACTCTTGATGGTTTGAAGGGTGAAGGATATGAGTAGAATCATAATGCTTAAAGAGTTCAAGCTCTATAGCAAGACTATTCAAGGTTCAAACCTAGTTCCACCACATGCTAGCTGTGATACTTTGAGCAAACTATTAAACTTCCTGCATTGGTTTGCTCTTCGTGCCTGACAAACTTCCCCAAAACTCAGTGGTTTAATACTACAATCATTTATTTTTACTTATGCATCTACAGGACAGTTGATGTTTAACTAGAGTTTATCTTATTTAGAACGGATTTAACTGTGAGTGTCTATTTCACCCTGCAATAGCCGGATGGATCTGCTTTTTCTGCTGGTCTGTATATGAGGTGGGGCAACTCTGCTATGATTTTCTCTTATTTTCAGACTCGCAAGCAAGCTAGAGTGTGGACTTAATTTTGCAATAGTGATGTTGCAAGAAGAAAGTAGAAACATCCCAGTTTTTAAGGCCTAGATTAAAAATTTGGACACACTATTTTCCAACAAAAGCCATTGACAGTCAAAGAATGGAGAAATATACTCGACTCCTATTTTGAAAGAACTGGCCAAAAGGCAAAGTTTATGAATGAAGAAAGGACTAAAGAATTGAAAATAATGATGCAATCTACTGTTTGGTCTGACACAGTTTCTTCATCTATATAACGAAGTTTTTTGAAAGATTTGTTGGAATACTTGAAATAATATTCGTACAACATCCAGTGCACAGTAGGTGTTTGATACCTAGACTTTCTCTATTTTTATTGTTACCGTTATTAAGAGATTAAGATACAATTACGAGCGGGCGCGGTGGCTCATGCCTATAATCCCAGCACTTTGGGAAGCCGGGGCAGGCGGATCAGGAGGTCAGGACATCAAAATCATCCTGGCCAACATGGTGAAACCCCATCTCTACTAAAAATACAAAAATTATCGGGGTGTGGTGGTGGGTGCCTGTAATCCCAGTTACTCAGGAGGCTGAGGCAGGAGAATGGCGTGAACCCTGGAGGTGGAGCTTGCAGTGAGCCGAGATCGTGCCACTGCACTCCAGCCTGGGCGACAGAGCAAGACTCTGTCTCAAAAAAAAAAAAAAAAAAAAAAAAAAAAAAAAAAAAAGGTGCTATTTTAAGAAATTAATTAAGTCCGACAGTTACTTTCAAGTATCTTTTTTTTTCCTGCATTTCTATGTTATTCTTGGTAGAGATCAAAAAAAATAAAATGATGTTCAGAGCTTAGTCCTATTCATGAAAGTAGTTCCAAAATTAAACATTTATATTTAAAACTTTAGATAAATGATATACTACTCTTAGCTAACATTCATGTTTGTGATTAAAATTACATGAAACATAAAATTAAATGCATTTTTTAAGACGTTTGTCTCTCTGTTGATTTACCTTTGTTGAAGCAGGTAAAAATGCATCTAAAAATGTAATCATTGAAACCCCAAAAATTCAGTGAGAATAGTTAAATATTCTAACAGAAAAGTAGAGAGAGTTTTACTCAAAAAGCTGAAGCTTGAGGAATTTAGCTTTATAGCTTTACTCATAAAGCTTTACTCATAAAGGTTTTTGTTTCTAGAATTGACTTAAATTTACTCTGAGTTGCTAAATCATAATGCATTTATGATGCATTTCACTAACATGAAAAAAGCCAATCAATATTTTTCATCATAGTATACCTTGTCATAATATTAGCAAATGCAATAGGACTCACTTTCCTTTCTTTCTCATAACATTGGTTTTGTAACATACGAACCAAAGATATTTCAACTGTTTTACTTTCTAAATGTGTACTTTAAATGGATTGGTCTCGGCCGGGCGCCGTGGCTCAAGCCTGTAATCCCAGCACTTTGGGAGGCCGAGACGGGCGGATCACGAGGTCAGGAGATCGAGACCATCCTGGCTAATATGGTGAAACCCCGTCTCTACTAAAAAATACAAAAAACTAGCCGGGCGAGGTGGTGGGCGCCTGTAGTCCCAGCTACTCGGGAGGCTGAGGCAGGAGAATGGCTTAAACCCGGGAGGCGGAGCTTGCAGTGAGCTGAGATCGGGCCACTGCACTCCAGCCTGGGCGACAAAGTGAGACTCCGTCTCAAAAAAAATAAAAAAATAATAAATAAATAAATAAATAAATGGATTGGTCTCCTTTTAAAAATTATCTTCTTTTGGTACCTGGAACAATTGTATTTAAAATATCCCTAGAATAATAGTAAACAAATATATCTCTAATATAATAAGAATCATAGTACCTCAGAAGTACTGGGATTCAGTGTTTATTTGTTGGGATGATTTATCACTCTGTAGTGTCAGAAAATAATGGACAAATAATTAATTAGGGAAATATTTTCATCTTAATTTGGTGGTTTGCTAGTAATTCATATCATCTTGGTTTTCTTAACTAAAGAAAATGGGGTTAGAGTTATCACCACTTTTGATTGATGAACCTCAAAATAAGTTTAGGTGTCAACATGACTGTATTAAGAAACACCTAAGAGAGCTGGTAAAGGGTTATTTCTGGGTTTGTCTGTGAGGGTGTGCAGAGAAGAGATTGGGCCTGTGAGTTGGTGGAATGAGTAGGGAAGATGCTTCTTCAATGTAGGCAGGCACCACCTAACCATCGAAGGACCGGGATAGAACAAAAAAGGCAGAAGAAAGGCAATTTTCCTTCTCTCTCTACTGGAGCTAGAGCACTCCTTTGCCCCTGCCCTTGGACATCAGAATTATAGTCTCTCCAATCTTCAGATTGCAGGACTTAAAACAACAGTCCTGGGGGTCTCAGGCCTTTGCCCTCCAATGTAGAATGATACCATTGGCTTCCCTGTCCCGAGGGGTTCAGACTTGGGCTGAGTCATGCTACCACTATCCCAGGGTCTCTAGCTTGCAGATAGCTTGTCATGGTATTTGTTAGCCTCCATAATTGCATAAGCCAATTCTCCTAATATCTATCTGTCTATCTGTCTATCTATCTATCTATCTATCTATCTATCTATCTATCTATCTATAATCTATCTATTAATCCATCTATCCATTCAATTGGTGTGTCTTTCTGGAGAACCCTCATTAATCCAGTGGCAATGATTCTGAATGACAGTTTTAATTAGTCAAGATATAAATTCAGGTTAAAAATATGCTTCAAGAGTAATAAAAAAGTTTTAATTTACTCTGTATTCTTTTTACTGAAGTTATTGCTTCTATGGTCTGAATGTTTGCTTTCCTGCAAAATTAATATGGTTAAACCTAATTACCAATGTAATGAAATTAGGAAGTGAAGCCTTGGGAAGGTGACCGGGTCAGAGACCAAAATGAATGGGATTAGCGTCTTTATAAAATAGGCCTTAGGCAACTCGTTCATCTGAGGACATAGTGAAAAGTTATAATCTATGACTTAGAAAGTGGACCCTTCGAGACCAGCCTGGCCAATAGGGTGAAACCTCATCCCCACTAAAAATACAAGAATAAGCTGGGCATGGTGGTGGGTGCCTGTAACCCCAGCTACTAGAGAGGCTGAGGCAGGAGAATCGCTTGAACCCGGGAGGTGGAGGTTGCAGTGAGCTGAGATTATGCCACTGCACTCCGCCTTGAGTGACAGAGTGAGACTGTGTCTCAAAAACAGTAAAATAAAATTAAATAAATAAATAAATAGGGTGGTCACTAAGCTCTTCACTGAGAATGTGGACTTTGGGCAAAGACTTAAAGAAGATGAGAAAGTACAACTATGTGGATACCTGAGGCAAGAGTATTATACATAGGAAGAACCCCATATGCAATGGCCATGAGGCTAGAGCTTACCTGTTCAAAAGAGCATCAAGAAGATCACTACATGCATATAAAGATAAAGGCAACACAGGAGGAAAGAAAGGCAAAAAGGCAAGGGAAGCGTGGTGCTGGTGGTGGTGGTGATACAAATTGTAGGATTCTTAGAGGCCATTATAATGTTGTATTTGTAGTGGGATAGGAAGTCATCAGAGGACCTTATGAATAGTGCAATGACATGACTTTATTTCCAAAGGATCACTTTGGCTTCTGTGTTAATAGAAGACTGTAAAGGAACCAGAGTGGCAACAAGGATACCAGCTAGTGTCAAGTACTACCAAAACAGGTAAGAAGATCACAGTTTCAGCCAGGATTGTGATAGTGGTGAGAATGGGAAGGAGGATGAGAACGTATTTTTCAAGTAGCTACAATAGGATTTTTTTTTTTTTAATAATATAGATGTAGAGTGTGGAAGAGAGAAGCCAAGTGTGAAATGGAGGCTTTGTGGGCCTGTGCTGCTGGAAAGACGAAATTAAATTTTTCCTGAGATGGGACTAAAGATGGAAGCACTGGGTTTAAAAGAATGATCAATATCTTAACTTTGAAATGTCATTGAGACATGCAAATGGATGTTTCAAGTATGTAACTGAATATCCTGAAATCTGGGGAAGAAGTCTGAATGAAAAATTAGTATGTGGTAATCTCCAGTTAGAGATATTTACTAGTCTTTTTTTAAAAAAACCACACAATACTGTTAGATCACAAAAGAATGAGTGCAAAGAGAGAAAAGATCCAGAAACTGAATCACAGCTACTTCAACACTTAGAGTTAAAGAGAAAGGAACTAGCCAAAACCAAAAACAAACAAACTAAAAAACTAAGGGCATAAAAAGAAGTGGGAGAAATATAGGGAATCCACACACTAGAAGCCAAGAAAATAAGGCATTTCAAGAAGGAGGGAGTAATTTCTTATGTCAAATGCTGCTAATAGATTAAAACAAATAACTGAGAATTGCCAATTGAATATTTAAACACATGATCACTGGAGAAGTTTACAAAAGCATTTTCATTTGATGTTGCATAGATAAAAGTCTAATTAGACATGATTTAAGAGCAAACAGAAAGGACAGCCCATAGAGACAGAGTATAGACCCTATATTTCATTAGTTCTAACAAATGCACTATTTTATCTTTTAAATCTCTGAAATTAGGATGTAGATTAAAATTACAACATTTGGCCAGGAGCAGTGGCTCACCCCTGTAATCCCAGCACTTTGGGAGGTCGAGGAGGGTAGATCATGAGATCAGTAGATCGAGACCATCCTGGCAAATACAGTGAAATCCCATCTCTACTAAAAATACAAAAAATTAGCTGGGTGTGGTGGAGGGCGCCTGTAGTCCCAGCTACTCGGGAGGCTGAGGCAGGAGAATGGCATGAACCCAGGAGGCAGAGTTTGCAGTGAGCCGAGATCCGGCCACTGCACTCCAGCCTGGGTGACAGAACCAGATTCCATCTCAAAAAAAACAAAAACAAAAACAAAAAAAAACAAAAAATTACAACATTTAGGCTTATGACTACCTAGGCAGCTCTTCCAATGCACTTGTCATTGCCTGCTATTTCATGAAACTTTTCATAGTTGCTTAAATTTTCATCACAGTTACATAAAAATAAAATTAAAAAGCTCTTTCAATATACATAAAATAAAAATTCTATGTGATATGAAAGTTTTGGTCATAGTTTAGCAGTTTTTCTGTCTTAATGGTACATACATTAATTGCATGTTATAATCAATGTGGCTAAAATACAATAAATATGATTACCATGTATTTTAGCTATAAGAGGATAACAGAAATGTAGAGATAGCTGGAAGGAATTAGGGGGTCAATAAGGGTTCGCTTACAGGATTTTGTTTTTAAGATGGATTAAATTAGGATATGCTTGCATGCTAATGAGAATAATCTCATAGAAAGGAAAAATTAGAAGCAGCAAGATATACTTGAAGGATGTCTTGTATTTCTGAACGTGAGAATATGGTTTACAATAGTGCTCATATGTCCACCAGTAGTGTTTTGTTGAAATCATTTAAGGTCTTCCATTTATCTTCACAAGATAGAAGTTGTTCTAAAATCCTTTGTGGATTAAGAACTGAAGATTTGATATCAATGGAAACTTTACTGTCATGTTTTTAAGAACTATGAGCAATTGATTTATAAACATTTAAGGCATTAAATGTTTATAAAAAGACTCCTCACTTCTACACCCATTCAGTATCTTAATATAGTTGTTATAATTAAATAATTTAAAACATAAAGGGACTTAAAACAGGAATGCTTCCTTTTTTTTTTTTCTGACATAAGAATTATCTTTAATTAGTATGCTAGTTTTACAAACTGTATTTATTTTTAACTGGAAGTAGTAAGGCATTCCCAAGTTACAAATGGAGTTACATAAATAAAAAATAAAATAATAAAAATAACTATTTCTAAGGAGCTTATTGTGTATTGGAAACTGTGATGAATGATATATATGACCTAGTATAATATTGCAAACTTAGAAAATAAGTAATATAAAATAACTTATTTTTCAGATAACATGCTTGAAATGGGTGTAGAGTACATTTCTTTTCTTTTTCTTTTTCTTTTTTTTGAGACAGGGTCTCACTCCCATTACTCAGGCTGGAGAACCATGGTGTGATCATGGCTCACTGCAGCCTTGACTTCCCAGGATCAGGTGATCCCACCTCAGCCTCCTGAGTAGCCGGGACTACAAGTGCACCACCATGCCCAGCTAACTTTTTGTATTCTTAGTAGAGATGGGGTTTCTCCATGTTGACCACGTGGTGGCTAGATATTAAATAACTCAAAACTCCAAGTAATTTTTTATTTATCTAATTTATGTCTTTGTGTTAATCTATCTGATAGAGTTACTTTCCCAATCTTTATTGCTGGATAGTCAAGTATTTCAGAAAAATTTAATAGACAGTAAAAGGTTAGTGTTCCACATTCTATAATTAATAAATATATGTAAGAAAAATCCAGTTAGTTGTGAAAAAAAATCTAATTGTGAAGATTAGGTAAGGCATAATGTGTAATTTAAATTCATGAATATATATAATTTAAAATCTTGCTCTAAATTCATATTAATCTTTTACCTAATAACCATCATTTTGAAGTACTTTGATTATTTGATGATCACTTGATTTTATTTGGTTCCATTTTATTTTTTTTCTTTTTATTATTAAAATAACTCTAACCTACTTAAAATTTTTTTTTTTTTTTTTTTTTTTGGGTGGGTATAAAAATGCAAATGATAAAAATCACATTTCAATTAATTCTTGGTAGTAATTAATCTGTGTCCCTTTTTTTCTATCCTAAATATGTATAAACATGATAGGCATTTTATGAGTGCATATTGCTGTGCTCGCTGTATATATCATTAAATGTTCTGTAAAACATAAATTCAAGAAAATTTTCTGTTATTGACCTATGGTTGCTTTGCATCTTTCTACTCATCAAGCTACATATTTGTTCATGTTTATATGTTTCACCTAGGGGCTTAATCATCTATTATGCCATTTATTCTGTGGGAAAGTGTGTTCTCAATTGTGGATACAGGGTGAACCACACATCTTCCCCCTATCCACTAGGCATGCATGAATGATGTCATGAAACTAGTGGCAGAAAGGAGGGTATATGGTAATATTTAAGAACATGGATTCTAGGCCGGGCGCGGTGGCTCAAGCCTGTAATCCCAGCACTTTGGGAGGCCGAGACGGGCGGATCACGAGGTCAGGAGATCGAGACCATCCTGGTTAACACGGTGAAACCCCGTCTCTACTAAAAAAAATACAAAAAACTAGCCGGCCGAGGTGGCGGACGCCTGTAGTCCCAGCTACTCGGGAGGCGGAGGCAGGAGAATGGCGTGAACCCGGGAGGCGGAGCTTGCAGTGAGCTGAGATCCGGCCACTGCACTCCAGCCTGGGTGACAGCGCGAGACTCCGTCTTAAAAAAAAAAAAAAAAAAAAAAAAGAACATGGATTCTAGAGTAAGGCTACACAGGCACCAATGATAACTAGTTATGTGACCCTTGGTAAGTCAGTTGACCTCAATCGACTTCATTTTTCATACCTTTTAAGTGAAAGTTATAATAGCATCTTTATTATAGGCTCCTAAGAGTTAAATGATAGAGTAATATAAATATTTAATACATTACTTGGCATATAGTTTACGTTCAGAGAACAAATAGGGAAATGCTCTGGCCACCTGAGGCATATTACTTTGTTCCAAACATGTCTAGATGACCAAACTTCTTAGTTTATTACTTTTAAGTATACATTTTTAAGTGTATATATATGTATATACGTGTGTATATATGTATAATATATAAGTATATATTCAAGTGTATATGTGTATATAGGTATACACATAGAGTTTTAATATTTATATTTCTGAAGAAAATTAAGATTCTATTATAGCTATTGCACATTCAACATGATGCATATAAATATTATCACTAAATTAGCTATATTAAATAATAGTAAAAAGGCATATTTTAAACAGAATTATTGAGATACATTATGAAGGGTGTAGTAATATATTTTCTGCATTTTTAGTGTGCGATGAGGTGTATAATTTTCCTTTAATGACTCTACTTAGTGGGAAAATAAGATTGGTTATAGATTCCCAAATAATTAAAGGTCTTAAATAGGCTGCCTATGAAGTGGTCTTATTTGAATTTGAGCAGTCAGTCTGTATTACTTTGCTAAACTGTGCGGTTTTATATGATAAATTTAAATCCACAAGTTTGTAATATACTAATGAAATCAAATGTTAATGTCCTACAATATGAAGGCATGTGTCTACTAGAATAAACATTCTGAAAAAGAGACACTATTTGTGTAAATCATCTTGAACCTCAATGTTCTTCAGCACAACTCATGTAGCAACAAGGTTAGATACTGTGTAGCTTTACTCATTTCCATCAACTTGATATTGCTTCTGATTTGTGTTTGCTTAATTTGTGTTTGACTTTGATGTTAAGCAAACTTAAAAATCTACAGATTGTATTAGCAACATCTTTGATCTTATGAATTTCAGCAAGTACCTATATAGGCCTGTGGATATAGTAAGTTTAAGTCCCAACTTTTAAAAAACTGGGCATATTCATAGATACAAAAAAAAAAAAAAAAACCAGAAACTGTGCATATGAGAGCCAAATATAGCAAATAAGAAGTAGTGGGAGATTTTGTTTGGTTGGTCACTGACTTAAAAAAAAAACTTTATCTTTGTGAATAATTAAAAGGATGACTTTTAAAGAAAGTATACATTTCTTGACCCAAACATAATGATAATGAGATAGGACAATCACTGACCTTGAAATCAAAACTCTAGTTGTTTACTGGCATATGTGTTGTTTGATAAATTTGTGCTTAAATTTCTTTTCAGAAATACAGATTTCTTAAATTTTTTTTTTTTTTTTTTTAGAGACAAAGTCTCACTCTGTCACCCAGGCTAAAAGTCTCGCTCTGTCACCCAGGCTGGAGTGTAGTGGTACGATCATAGCTTACCGTAACCTTGAACTCCTGGCCTCAAGAGATCTTTTGACATTGGCCTCCTGAATAGCTAGGGGTGTAATTTTTTTTTTTTTTTTTTTTTTTTTTTTTTGGTCTAGATGCCCTCTCCCTCTGTTTCCCAAGTCAGGTCAAATTCCTGGCCTCAAGCAATCTTCCCACCTCAGTCTCCTCAAGTGCTGGGATTACAGTTGTAAGCCACTGTGCCTAGCTGGGTATTTTACTTTAAAGTCCTTTGAAATCAAACTTGAGAGATTGTGAAAAATTATCATAATCTTAAAATACATTTCTAATGTTACTATGCAATGAAGCATTCCTGAAAATTGTTTTATGTACTTTTGAACAATCAGCTATGTTTCTATGATTCGAGAGCAACATAGCCATTATTCCTTTGGAGTAAGGTAAATCAAGTGAGACATTTTGGCTATTACTTTCTGAATTAAAATACATTTGGGGTTAAAAGATGTTAAACTATAGCCTAGACATAAATAAGCAGTATGCATTCTACAATACATTTCATTACTTAAACCAAGTCAATATTGTTAGTGTAATGACTTTAATAAAAGTACAGAACTTGGAATATAAAGTACTTCACTGTCTTTTTTTTTTTTTTTTTTGAGACGGAGTCTTGCTCTGTCGCCCAGGCTGGAGTGCAGTGGCTGGATCTCAGTTCACGGCAAGCTCCGCCTTCCGGGTTCACGCCATTCTCCTGCCTCAGCCTCCTGAGTAGCTGGGACTACAGTCACCCGCCACCACCTCTGGCTAATTTTTTGTATTTTTAGTACAGACGGTGTTTCACCGTGTTAGCCAGGATGGTCTCAATCTCCTGACCTCGTGATCCGCCCGCCTCTGCCTCCCAAAGTGCTGGGATTAGAGGCTTGAGCCACTGGCCCGGCCCTACTTCACTGTCTTAATGTGTGTTGCTTTACTGACTCTTCCTTACCTGGTAATGCAAGCACAAACTCCAATCACATATTGAAATCGATAAAATATACAATGCAATAAAAAACACAATGTTTACTCTTACTTCCACTTAATACACCCATGGCACTTCAGACAGTTTGAAGGCATACACAGGTGAATGTGTTGAGATACTTAGATTCAGGTAAATGGAGTTCCCCAGAGAGAAGCAGAGACATAACTGGTGCAAACTTCGACCTTGCTGAAAAATTCACCACTTCTAAAAACTAAAATATATTTCTATACAATAAGCTCAAGCATTTTTACTTTTATTGTTTCAATTTAAAAAAAAAACTGAAATCTCTTGGCTAGCACTTCTTTAGTGAATATTTACTCAATATTTTTAATATTGAATAAATCAAATTTCTAGTCTCCCTAGCATTATATGCCTTGTGTTCTGAAGTTGTGCCATATAAACAAATTGTTTTTCTAATCCTTTTGTATTTTTTAAGGTATATGAAAAGTTCAATCTAATCTGTCCGACATCATCAAATTTTTATTCCCTAACCTTGATTTTATTTGCAAACAAAACTCAATTTCCAAAGATATAAATTGTTACCTAGATAACTGGATTATGGACTACAAATCAATACATTTGATATTATCATAGTTAACGTTTCAGAAAATTGTGTCACAAATAGTACTATACACTAGTCTTGTTTTATTCTTTTTAATAACCCAGTTTTAGTATCAATATTATGTTTTTATTTCAGCATAATCTTTCAAAGTAGAATAAAATGACATAATAACTTAAAACTTAACAAATTATGCTAAAGAATTTATCTACCTAGCTAGGTTATTTTTCTTGTTGAGTATTAGTTTTTATAATGCTACTATTCACATCCCCTCCAGAAGAACTTATTCGAATTCTTATTTTATTTTCATACAATAAGTCCCAGAAAGGATCCTTAAGGAGGATTAAGAAGAATCAGTCATTAAACCTAATTATAAAACTGAGATTTCTTATTAAGCACTTCCATATACATTATCGCCTTAAAACAACCCCTATTATGTAGAAATTAATATTGCCACTTAATGGATTATGAAAGAAAGTCTCACAGACTTGCTGAAGTAATTCACCTTGCAAGTAGCTGATCTAAGGCTCAAACACACTCTTCTCACTAAAGGAACAAAGTATCTTCCACCAGAGCAATCAATTAAAATTCAATATTTACTGTGCATCCACATTTGACAATTAGTCATAAATGCTTAAGGGCATTGACTCAACCTTCCTCTGTCTCTTTCTGAAGCCCATGTACAAACAGAGAGAGAATTTTACAGATGAGAAAATAGAGCCATAGAGAGATTAAAGTTCATGCTACAGGTAACAAGCTAGTAAGATCCAAAACTAAAATTGAAGAATAGAGGATTGTATTTTAAATCCAGCCTATCTAAAAATAAAACAAACAAAAAAAAAAGTGACAGGATGCTATCCTAGTTACAGCACATTATTCCTTCCTAGTATGCTGGGTGTACAAGTGTTCCAGAAGTGCTTATCTTGAGGTTTAGCCAATTACCTCTATATTTGTTATATTTAGTCTCCCTTTTATTAGATTGGTGCAAAAGTAATGGTGGTTTTTGCCATTAAAAGTAATGGTCATATTATATTGACTCTCATTTATTATATTGCTTTTCTCTCATATTTTTAATCCCTTTATATTTCATTAAGTTCTGATGTTCTCATTACTAAGTTCTTTACTAGTTTGTTATTATTATGTTTGGTTTTAATCAGGTGATTATTTTCTAACCACTTAAATGGACACATAGGCTTGCATTTAGGCTATCTTGTGCTTCTTTACATTAAAAGTGTTCTTGTGATGACAACCTTAAATAAACTCCACATATTTTGACAAGTGCTTATATTTTTATATAACACTGATAATTTTTAAATTTCTTTGAGACTTTCTTGTGTAAACCATGGGTTATTTTTAAGGGTGCTTTTTTTAGTTTCTTGAAACAAAATATTTTTTAAGGCTATTAATTATTATTCCATCATAAACACACACACACACACACACACACACAAATATCTGAGAACTCAGTCTATTTGTAAATTTTTTGAAATTTATTGAAACTTTCTTTTGTGACCTCACGGACAATAAGCTTCTATCATTATTTCACATGTTCTTAAAAGTCATATGTATTCCAAGTGACATCAGCAGAACAGTTGAATAAAAATCCCCAGACAGGCTGGGTGTGTTGACTCATGACTGTAATCCCAGTACTCTGGGAGGCCAAGGCAGGCAGATTGCTTGAAGTCAAGAGTTTGAGGCCAGCCTATCCAACATGGCGAAACCCCGTCTCTATTAAAAATACAAAAATTAGCCAGGTGTGGTGGCGGGCGCCTGTAATCCCTGCTACTTGGGAGGCTGAGGCAGGAGAATTGCTCAAACCCAGGAGGTGGAGGTCACACCATTGCACTCCAACCTGGGCAACAGAGGGAGACTCCGTCAGAGAAAAAAATAAAATAAAATAAAAATCCCCAGACAATTTTCCCCTACAAAGACACTGATTTAACAGGAATATATAGTCCAAAAAGCCTTAATGAGAACTCTGGAACCAATTAAGAGGTTGCAGCACCCTAAGCAAATGAAAAGCCACAAACAGCTGCATTCAAATTGTTACAAAAAAGAAAAAAAGCCTTTGCCTTTCACCCGTGATGGCCCTATGTGCTATCAAGTCAGCATCATGTGCTCATTTTGTGTCCCTATATAACATTTTGGTAATTCTTACAATATTTTTAACTTTTTAATTATTATTATCATCTGTTATGGTGGTCTTTGGTCATTGATCTTTGATGCTACTATCATAATTGTTTTGGGGGTACCACAAGCTGCATGTATATAAGACAGCAAACTTACTAAATGTTGTGTGTGTTCTGACTACTCCACCAACCAGCCATCCCCCCATCTCTCTCTCTCTCCTCAGTTCTCCCTGTTCCCTAAGACACAACAATATTGAAAATAGGCCATTTGCTAACCCTACAATGGCCTCTAAATGTTTAAGTGAAAAGAAGAGCTACATGTTTTTCACTTAAGAGCTAGAAATGTCTAATTAGTGAGGAAAGCATGTCGGAAACTAAGATAAGCTGAGAGCTAGGTCTCTTGCACGGAACAGCCAATTGTGAATGCAAAGAAAAAGTTCTTGAAGGAAATTAAAAGTACTACCCCAGTGAACACAAAAATGATAAGAAAGCAAACTAGTTTTACTGCTGGCGTAGAGAAAGTTTTCTTGGACAGAAGATCAAAACAGCCACAACATTTCCCATCAGTCAAAGCCTAATTCAAAGCAAGACTCTAACTCTCTTCAATTATTGAAGGCTGGGAGAGGTTCAGAAGAAAAGTTCAAAGCTAGCAAAGGTTCGTTTATGAGGTTTAAGGAAAGCAGCTATAACAGAAAAGTGCAAGATGAAACAGCAAATGCTGATGTAGAAGGTGCATCAAGTAATCCAGAAGATCTAACTACGATAATTGATGAAGGTGGCTGTATGAAACAACAGATTTCCAAAGTATACAAAATAGTCTTCCATAGGAAAAATATGTCATCTAAGACTTTCATAGCTAGAGAGGAGAAATCAATGTCTGGCTTCAAAAGACAGGCTGACTGTTTTGTTAGGGGCTAGTGTGGCTGGTGACTTTAAGTGGAAGCCAATACTAATTTACTGTTCCAACCTAGGGTCTTTAAGAATTATGTTAAATCTACTCTGCCTGGGCTCAATAAATGGAGCAACAAAGTCTATATGACAGCACATCTGTTTAGAGAATGATTTGGTGAATATCTTAAACCCACTGTTGAGACCCGCTGCTCACACAAAAAAAATCCTTTTCAAAATATTAATGCTCATTGACAATGTATATGGTCACTTAAGAGCTCTGACAGAGATGTACAAGGAGCTTAATGTTTTTTACACGCCTGATAACACAACATCCATTCTGCAGCCATGGTTCAACCAGTAATTTTCACGTTCGATTCTTATTAATAGATACATTTTGTAAGGCTATAGTGGCCACAGGTAGAGTGATTCCTTTGATAAGTTTGGGCAAAACAAATTGAAATTTTTCTGCAAAAAATTTATTATTCTAGGTGCCATTAAGAACATTTGTGATTCATGGGAGAGGTCAAAATATTAACATTAACAGGAGTTTGAAAAATGTTAATTCCAACTCTTATGAATGCCTTTGAGGAGTGTAAGACTTCACTGGAGGAAGTAACTGCAAATGTTGTGGAAATAGCAAGATAACTAGAATTAGAAGTGGATCCTAAAGAAGTGATGGAATTCTGGCAATCTTCTGATAAAACTACAACAAATAAGGACCTACTTTTTATGGATAAACAAAGAAAGGGGTTTCTTGACATGAAATCTACTCCTGGTAAGGATGTTATGAACATTGTTGAAATGATGACAAAGGATTTAGAATATTACAGAAACTTAGTTAATAAGGCAGTGGCAGAGTTTGAGAACATAGACTTCAATTTTGAAAAAAATTCTGCTGTGGCTAAAATGCTTCAAACATCATCACATGCTACATAGAAATCTTTCATAAGAAGAAGCGTCAATCAGTGCAGCAAACTTCATTGTTTTATTGTAAGAAATTGTCACAGCCATTCCAACCTTTAGTAACCACCACATAGATCAGTCAGCAACCATCATCATCAAGGCAACACCTTCCACCTGCCAAAAGATGATGATTTGCTGAAAGTTCTGATGATTGTTAGTAATTTTTAGCAATAACGTATTTTTAATTAAGGTATGTACATTTTCTAGACACAATGCAATTTCACACTTGTTAGACTTCTGTATCATATAAACATAACTTTTATGTGTACTGGGAAGTCAACACATTTGTGTGACTCACTTTATTTCAATATTTGCTTTATTGTGGTAGTCTGGAACTGAGCCTACAATCTCTCTGAGGTATGCCTGTATAAGTTAACACTACTGTACTGCACACTTAAAAATGGTTAAGATGATAGATGTTATGTAATGTGTTATTTACTTTGTTTCACAACAAACAATTTTAAAATGCATGTTTTAAAATAAATATGTTAAATTCAGAAACTACAGGTTTTGAAATTTTTTATTTCTTTCCATATTTCTGAGAGTGGTTTTGTATAGCTAAGGCTAAATTATTAAGCATATGAAAATTGCTGTTAATTATACCTTGTTAATCTCTGGGATTGGATTGTTTCTACCAGCTACCATAAGACTAGTTAACAATGAACAGAACAATTTAGTAATTGGGATTAAAGTCTTCTGGTTAAAAGAATATTAGAACGTGACCACTTCATCAAATATGCTTTGAAAGAGGTAATATTTTATACAAAATTATAATGACAAGTTTACATAGGGATGCACATTTCCAAATGATTTATGTGAATTTATAAAATTTATCTTTATTTGGTAATGTAGTTGTGATTTCAGCATTTTGTAGGTGGAGGATGTGAATGTGAAATCAAAATGAAAGTTGTTTTGTGAGATGTAGTGTGTTTTCTTTCTCTTTTTATATCTAAAGAAAAATCACATTTCACTGTTAGTTTTGTCAAAACTCTTATGTTATCTTTTTATTATGACGTATAACCTATTGATTTGTTTCCCTATCATTTATGGCCCTTATTGTATTTGTATGAAGAAATTATTTTTAAAGAATACATTCTTTCTATTTTTTCATTTTAATTTTGACTATTAACATGATAATGATTTATTTTATTTGTCTTGAATTTTTTTAACTTCTGCTTTCAAACTCTGTCTTATTTTATTTTAAATGTAGACAATATATTATATATTATGTTTTTACAAATAGCATTTCTGTACTTTGAATTATAGTTTAATTCATTTTTAATTGTAATTGGTGTTATATTTACACTTACTATATCATCTAATGTTTTTAAACGTTAGATGTTTAATTTTTTTCATTTTTTTATTTTCTGTTTTATCTTTTGTTACCTGGATTACATTTTCTTATTCTATTTATGTGCTTAATAAACATATACATATATAATTATATAAAGCATACATATTCTGTATGTTGTATATGTTTTGGTATATTATAATTCTAGTTTTATAATATTTTCCCAAAAGTTGTAATGGTAAAAATATTACAGTTTTTACATTATAAATTATATTTTTATTATTTTAACAAATATCCCTGTTTGCATGTAAAGTTATATTGGAATAATTGGAAATCTAATTAAACAACTCTTCTCTTAATACTTCCACTTTTTTTTCTTTTTCTGGTAACTTCCAAAACACGAATTTTTTCTTTAGTAATGTGGTAGATTAATTTATTTGTCCTAATTCTTCATTTCTTCCCTATAGTAGATGTTTAATATACATCTGTGCTTTTTCTCAAGTGGCTTTGAGGTCCTACTCCTACAACAGGAAAAGCGTACAGTGCAGCCATAGTGACTTTCAGCTTAGCATAGAGATTTTCTTTAGTAGTAGCAATGTGAGTGGATGTGAAATAAACAAAGGATTGAAATGTGCTCACTTGTTTTGACTTGCTCTATTATGATTCTACCAGTTACCGTAGACTAGTTTACAATGAACAGACATGTAAATGAGAAAATATTAGTTGCTTTGGTCTTTGAAATTTAAAAATTTTTAAATTATTTCAGAGTGCCTAACAGTAGAAGCTGTTTATATACTGCTATTAAGCCTATAAATCTAGTTACTTTATAGTTACCTTCTTTAATATAGATTGTTCACCCAAAGCAATTTATAAAGTATAAGATAGTGACCTGAACCCACCACTCCACTTAGAAAGAGTTCATTGACAAAGCCTTTGAAGATCCCTGTGTTCCCCTTTCTTATAATCCTGTTTCCCTCCTATCCTAAATTTTATGTTTCTATTACTTAACTTTAAAATTTTATTATTCATGTATATATCTTTATATATACATGTGTACATGAATATTGTATGTGTATAATATACATATGGGATACATACAATCCATATTATATGTGTGTCACATATGTCTCTAAATAACTTTAGAGATATTTATTATTTTAAGAGCATTTCTTATATTTTATTCAGAGTTATGATTAATTGGTTGATTGATTTGACAGTAGTTATAGTAGTTGCTGAGTGAATCTCTAAGGGCCATCAATTTTCTTTTTTAGTAATCCCAGTCTTGAAATTTGGAAGGAAAACTAACTCATTGGCCTCATTATACATGGACCAAGTAGTCAAAAATACACTTTAATATTTTGTATAAAGAATTCTTTAAAGTGTTGTTCTTTTGATATCAGGATTTTTATGATCTAACTGATTATAATTACAGACATTTTTTTCCATTATACTCAAGAATGATGAATGACTGAAAAGGCACTCTATAGAAATCTGATTATTCTAATCTAGTTTAAAATTAGAGGACTCTGAGGCAGTAATTTTGAGTAACAAAGCAAAGATTGTTTTGTGATTCCAGACTCCTCCTTTATTTAATTAAAGTCATTTAAAAAAAATTGGGATTAAAGTGTTCTGGTTAATAGAATATTAGAACATGACCACTTCATCGAATATGCTTTGAAAGAGGTAATATTTTATACAAAATTATAATGACAAGTTTGCATAGGGATGCACATTTCCAAATGATTTATGTGAACTTATAAAATTTATTTTTATATGGTAATGTAGTTGTGATTTCAACATTTTGTAGGTGGAGGATGTGAATGTGAAATCAAAATGAAAGTTGTTTTGTGAGATGTAGTGTGTTTTCTTTCTCTTTTTATATCTAAAGAAAAATCACATTTCACTGTTAGTTTTGTCAAAATTCCTTATGTTATCTTTTTATTATGACATATAACCTATTGATTTGTTTCTCTATCAATTATGGCCCTTATTGCATTTATATGAAGAAAGAAATACGAAAATGAATAATAGCAGTGGAGTGTTTTAGTTAGTTTCACAATGCAATTTTATTATAATTATTGGTGTCATTTTAGTTTGTGTACTCCACAGCCTAGCATCAGCCAAGAAAGAAGGTAGTCATGAATACTGTTTAAAACACAAAACTTCCAAGTATCCTTTGAAATAAAATAAAGATTCATCATTTGCTCACTATTTTATTAGGATGTTCTTTGGGTTTTAATATCAGGTAGTATTATAAGATACAGAAATATTTCCTCAAAAATATTTATTACCTTATTAAGGTAAACTGTCTTCCCTGCCGGTGGACAATATTTTACAGTTAAAAATACAGAATTCTATAAACTTCACGGTTGGAGTCCAGCCACTTTTTAGCTGACAACACTATAACGATTACTTTCATTCTAATTTTAAAGACAATAGTAGCAGCACTTCAATTAACCAATTAATCAAAATAATATTCAAGTTTCTGCACATCTAGTTCATAAAGGCTCTCCCTACAGCACATTATTTCAAATGAATGCCACCTCCTGCTATGGTGGGTGTTCTGCTGGCCTAGAAAAGCAAGGAGTTAGCTCTTTCCATTGCAATGAAAAAAGTTAACAACACTGACACTTAGGTGACCATAATTAGTCCACTGAGATTAATTCAAGAACTTTGTACCTCTCCTAGTACCATCGTCAGACTTATAGCACCCTCTAAATTGCAGCAGCTCATTGGTTCATTTTCCAAATGGTGTTCTCATTAGAATGCTCTAGAAGCTCAATTTTTTCAAAATGATCTTGGGTACTGCAGGAAGCAGCCTCAATCAAATAAAGCCTAGAGGGAGACCTTATGTCTTCAAATTGTGGTGTATTTTCTCAGTGTTCATATGAGAAAGACAAATCAAATGACCACATATTAAAAATAAATTATGGTGATTGATAATGTGAAGTAACATATAAATATGTTTTCTGGTCACATATCACACAACAGACATGTTAATTTTATTTTAATGCCTTTGTATGGTGGTAGAAAAAATATATAAAACTTTTTTAAAGATTATTTTAAAAATGCAAATAGTATTTTTTTAAAACTGTTTTAAATACATTTCCTCTAAAAACTGGGGAAACCAAAGTCAATTATCTGTGAATGTGCCCTAAAATTATTAAACACATTTTGGTGAGTATAGAGGAAAGGAAGCAGCAGAGTAATGAAAGAGACAAAGATAATTTTAGCACAGTAGGAAATATGAAAGAGGTGAAATGTCCACTAACATACGCAAATTTCTCAATGTTTCACTTTATTTTTGAGCCAACATACAAAACAGTATCTATGAGAAATCAGAAGACTTGCCTATACATTGAGGAAGTAGACAAATGCTGATTTTCAAAAGCAAAACTCTATTATTTGTTAAGGATGTCTTCAGTCACTATAGCACCTAAAACAGTTTTGGATAGATTTGAGAATACATTATTTGACTCTTAACTTTAGAATTTGTTGCTTCACACCATTGAGAAACTTAAATATGCAGCTGATTTAAGAGATATGGGGACACAAATAATGACATCAGAGGCCTGTTTCTCCATTTCTCAGCCCTGCTTATTTCTATATAGACATCTGGTTATAATCAGTATTGTCCTCCTGAACAACACAATCACCATTATTTTAACCTCAGTGACCCGAATAGGGAAGTACATGCTCTCACCTAAGTTACATCAAGAGAAAGGGATAATATTTTCAACAAAAAAGTTTTGGTATTGAGCCAGGTTTGGCGATCTATCCATTCTTAAGCCAATCACTCCGGCCAGAGTCACAAGACCATTGTCAGAATAATCCCACTGAGAAGACATTCTATGGATTCTGTCACAAAATAATGTGATTCTCCTACCAGGAAAATAACGAAAGGGGTACTGAAGCAATAAAAACAGAAATGAAATATTCATCCCAGAGAAGGGGATACCAAAGACATATGAAGTTGTTACTGATCTGATGCAAAATTTTTATGCAGATTAGCTCACAGATGCTTTGTGGACATTAAGAATGTCAGAGATAATTAGGAAAAGCCATTGAATGTTCATTGAAATGAAAATGAAATATATCAGACTATCCTTATGTACTTTTTGAAAGGATTTTGAGACTGGTAAATCAAGAGGGCTTTATAGATATAATGCACTTGAAATCTTTCATAACAAATTAGTGGAAAACATGATGAAATTTAGACTAAGAACATTTCATTAATGGTAACTACTTAAACAACCTTACCAGAAAATGTTCGCTAATGTATCAATATTAACCTGAAGGGAATTGTTTAAGGTTTTGTTCCAGATCCTAATTCAATTTTTTTCATGTCTTTTGATGAAGATACTGAAAATAGGTTAGTGACTTGTGTGGGTTATAGAAAACTTGTGGGGGTAATGATATGTTGGATGTCATATCTGAGATCCAAAAATATCCTAACACAGTAGATTAATAATGTAAATGGTGATGAGATAAAAGTTAATTTAAACCTTAACATATAGAAAAAAATTACAACAAAACTTTTACACAGCCTGTTGGTTATGCCTAAAGGTGAACATTGTGTATTAACAGAGGCTCATTAGACTGAAGAACACTAGCGTGACAGAACCTCAACACACGTTAGCAATGCCATACTTCTGCGAAAATGAATTAAAATTATGATAGCAAGTATTAATAAATGTTATATTGTGATAATGATAGGTGGTATTTGGGTTTGAGTGCTGTCATAGTCTTAGAGATAAATTTGAGTGTGTACAAAGGAGACTGTTAGAAGAAAACAGCTGAAGATGTTCCTATTGGAGGGGAGAATATTTAGGGGAAAGATAAAAACTACTTACAAGTACTTGAAAAACTTTCACATAATTTGGAATTCAGGCTTATTCTTTCTGCTTCCAAAGCCTGTATTAATATTTGAAGTTTAGAAGTCTGGGAAATTTTTCTTCCAGACATTTTGATTTTTGCTTTAGTTTTGCAATGATTTTTTTAAAATGCTTTCATTAGTTACTCAATTTCCTATGATGATAAAATGTCAGTCTGAGATTAGGAAGCCATTTATTTGTGTCATTGAAAGGGAATTTCATGCAACAAATATTTGACTGGACTAGGTAACTTTAAATCCAAGTTCAAAATATTACTGCTTTGAATTTCTATAAAATTATTCATAACTGAATTAAGCAGGTGATTGGACATATCTGGCTGAAAGAGTAGTTTCTAAGGAAGGTCACAGAGAAATAGCCTATCTAGCTGGCAGTAACAACTTATCATCATTTTACAAAATGTAGACCTAAAGACTAAAACACAAAGGATCCTGTGACGTTTATGAGATAAAGAAGAATCGTCTCTTCCTAGAATTGTTTTAGGGTGGAGAACTATGTAGACAGTTTTATAAAAGCAGCTATTAAAGATAGTGAAAGTAGAGATTAGCAGTCTGAATTAAGGTTAGTACTAATTAGGGATTACTCCTTTATTATAGAACATTCAATATATTTATTAGTTTATAACACACAGGAGAGTTAAAATGTATTACCAAAAAAAGGAAAAAGAAATACCTGCTTTCATACCGTTCATCTTAAAATGGATCCTTTAAAACCCTGTGTGCTCTGCTCCAATTAGATCTTT
This sequence comes from Macaca mulatta, assembly GCF_049350105.2. Taxonomy (NCBI): domain Eukaryota; kingdom Metazoa; phylum Chordata; class Mammalia; order Primates; family Cercopithecidae; genus Macaca; species Macaca mulatta. Next base: position 160,837,831 of record NC_133406.1, read on the forward strand.
CATTTCCCAGCAGAGGTGAACACTACTCCATTATGTGTATATTTTCCATTTGCTTTTTTGTATAGTTTTATCAGAAAACTGCATATCACTATATAATATGTTTGTGTTTTACACGATTTGACAATTACACTAACTGGTTTTTGTATGTATTCTTCTGCGACTTCCTTTTTCAGATCAGAAATTCATCCAAGTTGTTGTATGAGCTGTAGACCGTTCATCATCACTAGTACTAGATTCCATTGGATTTTATGTATATACTCCGATCCTCATGGAATTGTTTTTTGTTTGTTTCTAGTTTTTCATATGTCTGTAGTTGCACAAATGCAAGTGTATCTTCATAGTAATGGTACTCAAAGTTTGTCCTATGGCCAGCAGTATCACTTGGGAACTTGTTAAATAGGCAAATTCTTCAGACTCACTCCAGACCTGCTGAATCAAAAACTCTGGGGGCAGTGGGGTACAGTTTTTAACAACCTGTCCAGGTGAATCTGATGCACTTTCAAGTGTAAAAAACCACTGATATCCAGTATATTTCTAGGAATGAAATTGTTGGGTCATACTTTATAAATCTTCATGATAATACATGTTTTTCTAAAATGGTTATACAAATTTTCAACTCACGCAAAATTTAATATAAGCTTCCATTGTTCTATTTCTTCTAACAGTTGGCATTGCCTGACTTTTCATAGTTTTCTAAGAATTTTTGAAACATATATGGATAACCGATTCTATTGAATACTCTTTTGTTGTATCTACTACTATAATAATATTTTTCACCTTTAGTATATTAATGTAATGAATAAATTATGTTGACTCTTTAATCTTAAATTATTTTAGCACTTCTGGTGTAAACCTACTTTTGTCTACTTTTATATGTTGGTGGCTTCTATGTCTTAATATTTTTTATTTTTGCATCCACATTCATAAATGATATTGGTCTATTATTTTTTCATTTCCATGAACATTTTGTTTGACTTTTAAAATGAACTGGGTCTGGTGGTTTTTTGATTTGCCTGTTTAGTTTTTGGTGCTTGGGAAGATATTTATAATTAACAATTTGATTCCTTCAATGGTTTTGAACTATTTACGATTTTATTTTTAATACTTAATCATTTATATTTTATTGAGAATTTATCTACTTTTCATCTTTAAATTTATTGGCAAATATTGCCCATGATTTTCTCTTATTATTGAAAAAATATAATTTGCATCTGTATAGTTAAGTCCCTTTTTCATTCCAAATCATCTTTAGGTTCTTTCTGTTTGCTTTGCTAACCTCATATGTTACTTTCTTTTAGTCGTTTTAAGGCAGTAGAACATTTTGCTCAGTGGCCCCCAAATCAAAGGAATTTATTTCAGATTCAAATATAGCCGGCATTTGTTTTGTGCTATAAGAAAAGTAAAAAGAAAATGTGTTCACGGTTTTGGAGGATAAAGCTATATATACTATAACAATTCAAGATTGATGAGAACAGGATTTTTATTAGTCTTACCCATGTACCTCTAATTTTTAGGTTAGTGTCTATAATCATGCTTACCTAGTGCTCAGTACATTTCTTTTTAAAGAAGGAACTGACTTATTGAAGAGTATGCACTCTTTGAATTCAGCCCCCCACCCTCCCACACACCTTGACAAGAAAGTGGTATCTTTTCAACAGTTCTTCTGACTAAAAATAAATTGATTCTGTAAAATAACTATACAATTATTCAGCACTGTATTACCAGAAAGATTTCTTGTGGGTTTTAATGCAAATAATTGTGAAATGTGAAATAAGTGCAAATTAGATAACTACACTTACCTAGTAAGCACATTGTTTGCTTACTCAAACTTCTACTGTCTCTATTTCTAAAGTGACATCACTGTTACTGGCAAATGTGGATATCTTAACAATGTTCACTGAAACTAGTGTATCTATCCCTGTGTCTATATTAAAATTACCAGAAGAGCTTTAAATAACCCTGATCAATTGAATAGGAATCTCCCTAAATAGGACCTGGGCACAGAAGATTCAAATGTGTAGCAGTGTTTGAAAACCACTGGCATTAGTTAGACATTTGTCACACCTTATGCTTTAAATTCATTTGTACTGTTGACTTACATGGGCCTTTATTAGAGGAGCAGCGTATTGAGGTCAAAAACCACTACAGCTAATAGCAGAGTACTCGTCCTGAACTAATTCAACCATTATAAGACACTTCAAAAGCAATTTCCTAATCTGTGTTTTCACACTGTTGAAAAGGCTTAAAGAGTATCCTATGCTTTGTCAAACATTTTCCCATGTTTTATATTTGATGCTTAATATATTTATCTTACCTTAAGCTCTTTCCTGATGTTAGTGAATGCTAATCTATTTTTAATAAAACTAGTCAGTCTCAGTTGGTAGTCAACAACAACAACAACAACAAAGATTGCTAATGTCTTGTGCAGCGTGGCAGAACATGCCACCTAAAATATGGCACTTTGGCATAAGTATTATTTTGAGCTAAGGCATGTGAAAAACAGAAAGTGCAAGAAGGACACTCTGACTTCCCCTTTTACATCCTGAAAGAGGGAAATAAAGCCACTCTATGGAAGCTGTCGTTCTTATACCAGAAGGAAAATAGCATTCTTACCATCAGGAATGGCCGTACAGACTGAGAGAAATCTGTAAACCTTGTATACTAACTCTGACTTTCCTTGTTACTTTTCCACCATTAACTGCCATATCTCAAGTCCCTTTGTCTTGTCACATTTTCATAATTTACCACTTTTTGTTCAATTCAGTATACAAACTCAACTTTTTTTTTTTCTTTTTTTTTTTTTTTTTTTGAGATGGAGCCTCACTCTATCACCCAGACTGGAGTGCAGTGGCGTGAGCTCAGCTCACTGCAAGCTCCGCCTCCCGCGTTCACGCCATTCTCCTGCCTCAGCCTCCGAGTAGCTGGGACTACAGGTGCCCACCACCACGCTCGGCTAATTTTTTGTAGTTTTAGTAGAGATGGGGTTTCAATATGTTCGCCAGACTGGTCTCGATGTCCTGACTTCGTGATTCGCTCACCTCGGCCTCCCAAAATGCTGGGATTACAGGCGTGAGCCGCCGCGCCTGGCCCGAACTCAACTCTTAACTGCTCCTTTGGGTCTTGATTCTTTTGTGGGGACTCCCATGTCAATGTAAAATTTATAAAGTGCTTATGCATTTATCCCATGAATCTATCTTATGTCAGTTTAATGCGTACATCCAACTGGAGACCCTAAGAAGGTAGTGGAGTAATTTTTTCTTCCCTATACTTGAAACCAGCATTAAAACTCTTAGTAACAAAAGGACCTCAGATTGGAGTGAGTGATGTGGCAGAAGGAATGAGAGGGCATATTTTTAAAATGCAACTGACTTTAATCAATAAATAAGTACTTTTGTGAAAGAAAATGAGAAATGTTCATTTAATTGCTTCTGTCATAATTTAACTTACATCATATATGTAGCTATTCTTTTCTTAGCCAGTCTTGCTTTTATCAGTCGAATCAGATAATTTCACTTTTTTTTTTTTTTTTTTTTTTTTTTAGCAAGTATAAGGCATAAGGTAATCATTGTCCAAAATACCTTCATAAACTAACTTGAGTTTGGTGATCTCTTTTTGTGACAATTTGCCATGTAATTTTGTTCTTGAGAGAAAACATTTATTGTAGACTATGGTAGACAACTGTCTACCTTTCTTGTTTACTATTTGGGAACCCTTCCTGATTCTAAGGATTTGAATGAGACTTATCTCATCACCCAGCACTGTAGGTGAGTTCCATAAGCAGGTCTGTCCATCCAGTATATCTCATCTAATTTTATACTGTGGAGGGACACAGTGAGGACCCCATGACCTGAGGCAGGCAAAGGAGATTCATTTCTAATGGGTAAAACTATGAAGGCAACAAAAGGTGGCCATCTTCACCACTTTTGAAGAAAATTTGATTTATAATGACACAATTACAGAAGAAAGTAGAGCTGAGAATTCAAAGGTAAGGCCAGGAGTGGTGGCTCATGCTTGTAATCCCAGCACTTTGGGAGGCTGCCGCGGGTGGATCACAAGGTCAGGAGATCGAGACCATCTTGGCCAAGATGGTGCCAATATGGTGAAACCCTGCATCTGTTAAAATACAAAAAAATTAGCTGGGCATGGTGGCGCCACCTGTAGTCCCAGCTACTCAGGAAGCTGAGACGGGAGAATCACTTGAACCCAGGAGACTGTGGTTGCATTGAGCCGAGATCGAGCTACTGCACTCCAGCCTAGCAACAGAGTGAGACTCTGTTTCAAAAAAAAAAAAAGAAAGAAATGCAAAAGATCTCTAATTATGTACATTGAGTATTTAGAAACAACTATTTCCAATATACTTTTTAGTATGTAGATAATACATTCCCTTATCAGGCTAATACTTAGCTGTTTTTGCCAATTGCAAGAGTTTTGATTGCTACAATACTATCAATTTTTAAATGCTATCATTTGTGAGAAGTAACCTTGCAATATTTTATGTGCCAAATAGGAAAGAAAAATTAAAAATTATCAATTCAGCATTGCGCAATGAATCTCCAGTATCAAATTGGTGAAAATTTTAAAAACCGGTCAAATAGAAACAATGATTCACATATAGTATCACAAATACTGAAGAAAAGGGTTTTGCAAATGAAATATCCTCAAATGTGCAATTACAGAGACCGAGATGGTGGATGATATACCTCAGGTTATAAGGAGCCAGTGATTTTCACATGATAAATTTTTAGTTGTTGGATACCGTGACTCATGCCAAGTGTTTATTTTTGCTGGAACTTTAAGAGAATTAATATAAACATAAAAGGATATGTAAATCAGTTGATTACTCATGACTTTAAGTAAATTCCTTCAAATGAGATAGAATCTGATCTGAACAGAACATTGGAAAACACACACACACTCACACACATAGAGAAAAGAATTTTCCCCCAGGGATATGGTTTGGCTGTGTCCCCACCCAAATCTCATCTTAAATTGTAGCTCCCATAATTCCCATGTGTCATAAGAGGGACTCAGTGGGAGGTAAGTGAATCATGGGGGGCAGATATTTCCCATGCTGTTCTCATGACAGTGAATAAGCCTCACGAGACCTGATAGTTTTATAAAGGGGAGTTCTCCTATACAAGCTGTCTTGTCTGCCACCATGTAAAATGTGACTTTGCTTCTCTTTCACCTTCAGCCATGATTGTGAGGCCTCCCCAGCCATGTGAAACTGTGAGTCAATTAAACTTCTTTTCTTTATAAATTAACCAGTCTTGGGTATGTCTTTATTAGCAGCATGAGAACAGAATAATATACCCAGTTTTCATCATTTTCAGATATCTGACAGTATGATAGTCATGTACATTTTATTGCTTAAAAGTCCCATTCCAAGCCCTGCACTAAAGGAAGGAAGCTGAAAACAAAAGAGAGTAAGTTCCAAGACAGAGACAGAACTTGGCCATGGATACCTCCCCAGTATCTTCAGATTTACACAAACTGTCTAAAAATGGTAAAAATTAAGTCCACCACAAAAAAAAATAAGCAGTTAATTGAGTTTCACTCTGAGGTAGGGGTAGATTAACCATATTGTTTTAGATGTGAAAACCCAGACAGAAGCCACTTAGAGCCCAGCACCTATGCTGGAATAAAGATTAAAAGCTTTTAGATACTTGCCTTTGGTAACCATCCCAAGGAGTAGATTGAGAGAAAATTGATGGGAAAAATCGCTGCACCAAGTTAGGTATAGGTGTTTTAAAATTGTTCTGTATTGAATAAAAAATGTGAATGCTGGGAAGCAAGCAATTGGGGAATATCTGCAATTAGTTCTGTCTGATCTGAATCTCTACATGCCAAGCTCCCCATCAGTATATATTGTCCCAGTGCAGTATGAAATCTAGGTTGGGCACATGACCAAAACCTAATTGGATAACTCCTAGCACTAGTCACAATATTCATTAAGAAAGCAAACAATGACTTCATCTAAGCCGATGAAGGTTAACCCTGATGTTTGTTGAAGATATTAGCAAGAAGTGCCTTTTTGGCTCTAAAACTTCTACCTATACAAACAATTTAGTTTAAGTCATGTTTAAACTAAGAATTAAGTCAAAGAGAAAAGCAGAACCTAATGAAGAAATCAAAGCCATAACAAAACTATTTGGGTCCCCAGATTTGTGCCTTAAGATAGCTTCATCCTTGGACTTTTTAGTTATTTGAGCCAATAAACTCCTTTTGTATTGCTAAATCTTGTTTGATTCTTTTCATTTGTCATCAAGTTAAGTAAGAACATAAAGTAGTAGTCACATACTCAAAAGCTGTTGGGACCAGGACCATCACACAAATAAAAGGAGTGAGAAACTGAGAAGGTTATAAAACCATAGGGATGAGCTGGGCCTGTGTGAATAAAAGAACATGTGACTGACCACAGGGAACATCAACACTCTGCTATACTGATTGTGGGAATGCAGACAATAATTTAATTTTTCTGGCCTTTAGATTATGACATGAATTTTAATATGAAGTCTTCTAAATTTGAATTTCTGGCAAAGCATATTATTTATTATTTAATAAAATACATCATCTAGGCCAGATCTTAGTAGGCCATGATTTTATATATAATTACTTAAAATATGCAAATGATAATTTATCTATTCACATTAGAAAATGGAAAGTATTTATAAAAATTAGTTTTCACCTAAAATTGCTCATCCCCAATCATCCACCCTGATGTTTCTGAGTCCCTAATAGTAGGAAAAAAAAATGATGTTTTGTAAATATTTCTATATCATATATTTTCTATCTTTTAAATCAGAGAATGTAAGCATCATATGTCTCTATAGGTAGGCAAGTGATGTGGAGAAGTGGAAGGAAATAATGCTTACTATGTTGAAAAGCATTCTATGTCATTAGAAACAAAACAAAAAAAAGCAAGAAACAAAACAAATTTGTATATGGAGTTTGGTTGCTTAACTACCAGTTTGAGATATATGTCATATATTTTCAAGGAAAAGAAATATGTAAGAATATTTCTCTTATCAATTTGAAATGCATCCTAGCTGTTCAGAATGTATGATAGTATTCCTCTATTTTAATACTAAAAGGTAAGATTTTCCGTGTGTGTAATTACACCAATAAGAACTGGACAGGCTTTCTGAGTACCACACTCAGTGAAAGAAGAAAAGGTTACTACATCAATATCAAAATGGTGTCATATGAAAAATATAATTAGTTCCCTGGACATTTTGGTTTTCTTTTTTAAAGTTATTAGTTATGTCCTGGATATGTATTGCACCATAATGAAGGTGAGAAAAATAAAAACCACTTTTGAATAACTGAAACGATGTCTAATATGATCAAAGATATAAATTCAGAAATTATGAAGTAAAAATTACATTAATAGGAAGAACATGAATCCAATATAACAAGTTTCAAGACCCCTCTAAAGTTCTGATCTTGGAAGTGTAAAATGTACATATAGATATATGTACATATATATATATATATATGGAAGACTCCAACTGCCAAAAGTGAAGTGTTATGGACTTAATTGCCCCCTGCCCAAAATCATATGTTGAAGTCCTAACCTCCATTGTTTCAATTTGGAGATAAAACCTTTAAAAAGATAAGGTTAAATGAGGTCATAAGGGTAGAGCCCTAATCCAATAGGTCTGGTATCCTTAGAAGAAGAAGAGAAGCCAGGGGGCTGGGGAGGGATGTGCACAGAGAAACAGCCATGTGAGGACACAGTGAAAATACAGTCACCTGAAAGTCAAGGTGAGAGGCTCTAGGAAAAACAAAGACATTGGAGGCTCCCTGATCTTGGACTTTCAACCTCCAGAACTCTGAGAAATAAATTTCTGCTGTTTGTCTGTGGTATTTTATTGTGGCAGTCCTAGCAGACCAGTACAAGAAGGAACCCCCCTCAACTGTTTTTCCTGTGGATAAAAGAGTATTCTTCTCCCCATCTCACCAATGGATCTGCAAGCCTCAAACCAGGGCTCATTTCTTCCCTTTGTAAAATCACAAGGTGAAAGAAAAAGTAATAAAATTGTCACTTCAGCCCAGGCAGGAACTGGGAGTTGGTCATTTTCGTAAAGAAGAATGGGAAATCCCAGGAAAAGAAGAAAACGTAGGTACAAAAGGGGCACAGGGCTGCAGAAATTGAGGAGCAAACAGAGAGTTCTAGATGAGAGTTGGTGTGTTGGACTCATTGAAAGCACAGGGAGCACCCCTAAAATTCCGGGATATGAAATGCTACTCCAGTCTGAACAGCAGAATGATTTACCCAGATCAGAAGCCAATATCACAACTACCACCACAGTCATACACACTATTGTCTTGGAATGATTATCTATTCTCAATAAAGAAGTGATTGAAATTTCATTTGATTTGATAATCTGTTGGTCTTAAATAGACACAAAAACTGGTGAAGTACCATCCAGATAGAATAAGGGGTAGTTTCCTGCTACATGTTCATCTTATCAAAGCCAGGTGGATAAAGCTAATTCTCATAATCATATGGTGACTGGACAAGACAAGACACATGCTTTATACTCATGTTTATTATATTTAATAATAATAATAATAATAATTCATTATTTAATATTTATTCAAGTTTTTTTTTTCCAAAAAGGTAAGCAAAGAAATGATTATTTTTAAATTGCCTGAGGATGATTGGTTCGAAAAAACTAAACTCCAGGTGGATAAATTAGCTATAAAAGAAAAAGAGGAAAAAATAGAAACAGAGGTAACCTTACCACAGTCCTTGGATAAGAACAAGGAAAAAGCAGTATTTTAAATATTATTCAAATTACACAGAAATAGCAGTATACTTTCCTATATTATGAAAATGCTGTCTCTGTACATTCTAAAAAAATAAATAAACCAAATAAAATAATAAGAAAGGAAAATGGGAAAGTATTTTCCCCCAAGTAGCACCTACCAAATTTTGACGTGCTTTATTTTAATGCTTATGAAAATAACACTAAAACTGACATAAATAAATGAACAATTACTATGTGTAGAAAACCGCAAAAGAGACTTTCTAGAAATAAACTTTTAAGTATAAAAAACAGGCTTAAATAACTTATCATGAAATCTTTCTATGATAGGGCCTTGTCCCAATCTAATTTGATAATTATTTACGTACATTATTAGTCCTTAATCTGTATTTCTCATACAAGACAAGGAAATAAATGTTCTGCCTTGACTATGGCACTGTAATATATATATTTTTCTCTTATATTCAATGACAAGGAAATTAGCCTTTACACAATCAATAGGATTTCATGCCAAATATTATAAGAGTTTAACATCTCAACTCAAAGAACAGTTAATGTTTTAAACACTCGCCCACCCATCTACTCCCTGCTGAACTTCCCACCCATGTCAAACACTGATCTCCTTGTGAATCTTATTTACCATCCTGGAGAAATCTTGTAAGCTTTTTATTGATCTTAATTATTTTTTCCAGTTAGACATTATGTTCCCTTTCAGATGAATATTATCAGTACTCTTGAAGTAACCTAAGAATATACGGTTTCCTTTCTTTCTTCTGTTTAAGCGTCAGATCTAACCTACCCTACCTCAATGTCCCCAGACAGCTCTTCCTTCTCTGACAATCTCAGATGGGATTTTGGTTTAACACAAGGAAAAAAGACAGCCTGACATTTTGATGGGTTAAGCTATGGTCTTGTCACCTTCTCTTTTCCCTTTGCAATGCACTTTTCTGAATGGCAGTTAGGTTTTTACATTCTGAGCCTGCAGTGTTTGTTTATTCTCCAAATATTAGCCAGGGCAAATCCCAATTAACATACTAGAAGACACAAAGAAAACTTGTCATCTTGGGAAAAGAAATTCACAGAGTAAGTAATATAGAGTAACATTCTTTAATTCCCATCATTTCCATTAATATATAAGCTATTGCTAGTCACACTCATTCCATTGATGACACTGCTTATGTTTTGAAAACTTAAATAATTCTCAGATACCAGAAATAATTGGTCCTGGACTAATTGCTGTAAAAGGAAATACACCCAAACGTTCTTCCTTACTTCTTAGTAGAAGCTTTTTTGCACATTTTATGAAATATTGAGTCCTTTGTATGCACCAGATGTTCTGACTGCAAGCTCATCTAAGAGAAAATTGTAAAGGCAGAAAATATTATTTTATATGATTAATGAATTTATTCTTTATTAAGTCAAATATTTATTTAAGTCCCCATTATTTGCTAAATGTTGTTAAACTCCTCAAGTTGTTTAAAGCATATTGCTTGGAGAGGAGTCTGACATACACATAAATAAGTACAATGAGATGTTATATGTGCTAAGCTCAAAGAACAGGATATTTGGTTTTGAAGGAGCATAAAAGAGGGAACAGGCAAATCTACCTTATGGAAAATATCAAAATAGACTTCAAAGGGAAAATGACTTTAAAGCTAAAACTTTATAAGACAGAAGTATTAAGCAAATAGACTAGGAAAGAGAGGACATTTCAGGGAGATGGTGACGTTTATAAAACGATACAGAGGGATGGAAGACCATGGCATGCTTGAAAACAGCAAGTCTATGAATATGGCTAGGGAGACTCAAGTGGCAAATAGGCTCCAGATCAAGATGAACAGAAAATGCATAAGTCTCCTGGTTTGCTGATTCTTGGCTGGAAGGAAGGAGATGACCATGGCTGTTTTCATCAGCCATCACAGCTCTGGGGGGTTCAAGGGCAGAGAAGGGGAATGTAGGTGGGCTCCTCTAGGAATTCTGAGGCAGAGGGAATGTGGGAAGCTCTTTTTTTTATTTGTTTGTTTTGTTTTGTTTTGTTTTTTGTTTAAGTAGCTTAGTTGATATTTTGATATCCTCATTTAGATACAGTATGGCAAATCCTGTGTCAGCACCTGATGAACCAAGCCCTCTGTTGAACATCATTGTAGTATTGCTCTTTCCCATCCTTCTGCGTAGGTTTCCCACTCATCTTCTCTGCAATCCAGAATCCCCACCTTTCAGGTGATTGTCTCTTAGTATTATCTTTCACATTCACTGTCCCTACGTGGCCTCAGCCCCCACAGCCTGGTTTGCCTTTTTAGATAACACTTTTTTCTCTTTTCCTGGGCTTATTTTAGGCTTCACTTCATATACAATCATCTATATTTATAAACGACATTCACCCAGACCTTATGAACTATAGTTAAAATCATTATGGAGTGATCGTGGATAGAAGAATAGACGCTCCAATTTATTAAGGAATTTCTCCCAAATCTGTGTCTGTCACATCTGGCGAGGAGCTTTAATTTTGGCCTTTTCTGAGGCCAATAGGAGTATTTGGTACACTGCTAATACAGGCATTCTCTGTTTTATTTTAGTGTCTCACATGACATCATCTTTTCCTCTGTCGACCCAGTACTTCCAACGTGCCCCATCCTGGATCTATATGCCTTGAAAATGCTCTATGATTAGGCCTTCTAGTTCATGAAAAAGCCCATCTCTGTAAGAATGTATTACCTCCCAATAGATGTAAGATGACAAGGCATTTAATCCAGCATTATGCTTAAATAATCTTGTAATTCCTAAAGCTGGAAACAGGAATTTATATTTTGTTGTTGTTGTTTGCGGAATACTTGCATTTTAACCTAACACAGAAAGGTGTTTCCAACTTGAGCAGTAAAAGCAAGGAGACTGGGGAAACAGAAGGATGGGGACAGGCAAAGAACTAAATGATGAAATAATGAATTCTAAAAGATTGATCCAGTATCCCCAGTTGAGTTATCTTTGGTAACAGTCTTTAACTTAAAGTAATTAATTGAATGATGGAAATTCTAAGCATCACCAAAAATCAGCAGAAATTGTAATTCGTGGCTTTAGTTCATTTCTGGTCACATCACACTTGCATGTGACCTGTCCACTCAAGTAACTCACTCATTTATTAATTTTGTCACCATTATTCATGGAGACCTACTAATAATCTAATCATATGTGTGGAACAGAGTAAGTAATCAATATGAGCATCCTTCATTCACTTAAAAAAAAACATGTATTTAGCTTCAAGCATAAAACAAGCACCATTTTAGATAGCACACTTTTCTTCTCTGGGCTAATTTTAGGCTTGAATTAAAATACAGTCATGTATATTTACAAACAGCATTCACCTAGACCCTGTGAACTGTAGCTGAAATCATTACCAAGTGGTTGTGGATAAGAAAATGGAAGCTACAATTTATTGAGGAATTTCTCCCCAATCTGCATCTATCAAATGTGGTGGGGAGCTTGAATTTGAGCCTTTACTCTAACCAATAGGAGGAGGCAGTGATGAAAAAGACAAAGCCGTATTCAATGTACTGTTATATTTTTGTGAGCAGAAAAATAAGCAGGAAATATCACCAAGGTACAAATATTTTACATAATGAGAGTAAGCCTAGGATGGGCTTTAGGTACATGTAGGAGGAAAGTTTCATGTTCAAGCCTCAGAGGTCAGAGAAGGCACACCACACTTGGGGAATTTCAAGGATCTGGGTTTGAATCCTGGCTTTGCCATAAAATAGGACAAATTACTCAACCTCTCTCTAGGTCAATTAACTCATCTATAAAATAGGAATTTTACAGACAAAATTATAAATAGGAATAATAATGGAATATATTAAAAGAGGAATAATAATGATACATATATCTTAATATGACTTAATTAAATGAGTTAATACGTCGACTATTTAGAAAGATTGTTGGCAGATAGCACTCCATAGGTGTTAGCTCTTTTAACATTTTATTATTAACGTATTATTATGTATATACCTCAGAGTGAGAGCAGGGAGGTTTGCATAAGCAAGATCCAGACTGTGAAGCATTTATGTGCCTTGCTAAAGAATTTGGGATTTATTCTAAGGCTATTAACTAGGAATCAAAGAGAGTTTGTAGCAGGGAAGTAACGTGATCCTCTTTGTAATGCATTATTTCTTGCCTAGTTCCATAAAAGAGCGCCTGCTGTAGTATTTCTACCATTTGGACTGTTCAATTTGTGTGCGTGTGTGGGTGTGGGTGTGCTTACATTTGTATAAAAGTAAGGAAAGAAGCATAATGATTCTTGGGACAAAATGTATATTTAACAGTACTAAAAATATGACCCTGATTCTTAATTCAGATTATTGTAATGTGAGAAACAATACTTGATTCGACCCTAAGACATAACTTTGGAAAACAATACATGTCTGTACCGTATTCTGTGTCACCGAGGGAAGAATTTGTAGAGGGACCCAGTTCTGAGGTCCTGGAAAGCATGACCACGACACATGGTTCTTTTGTACCCTGCAACATATTTCATACTCTTCTTTTTACTTATAATTTGTATGTTGTAAATTTTAAAGACAAATGTGGGATAGAAGCCTGAAAATCTGTTTCTCACCTCTCACATATCCATTCTGATGGGAACTTTGCATGTTCTTCTCATTTTGCAAGCCCACAAACAGCTAACTGAACATAACCTAAGCACCAAATACAGCATCTGAGATGGCCTGCTAGTGCCAGAGTCACAGTGTTTCTTCCTTATATGCTCATTTTGTTTTGATCATTCTTGCCAGCTTATGACTTTCCTGTCTTTGGTCCAGCACCACCATCCTCCTTCCACATATTTTTCCTATCTCAGCCCTCCTGCTGTATTCTTTTCTTGCCTTTTGGAGTGTATTATTTCTTTTGTGTTCATTTATATAAAGTCAGATAAAGGAATGTGAATGCATCTTGTAAGAGCCACGCTCTAAATGCCTTTAATTTTTCTTTATTCCATTTTGTTATCAGCATCAGTGCATTATGTTACCATTACACGAAGATACAATTTTCCATCTTTGAAAAAAAGGCTTATTTTATTTTATTTTCAAGATAACGGGTGGCTTTTTAAAAATGAAAAAGACGGATTAAATGTAGGCAATCATACAGCTGGGTTTACAAGCATGAGCTACTGACAAAGACTGCAAATCACCACGGAACTTCTTTCTTTCTATCTGATATTTTCCTTGACTCAATTCCAAATACATATTAAGTAATGGATTAACTGTTTCCAAGGTATATACTGACGATAATTATGTCACATATAGCAGTTGTTTATGGGTGATAGAAATGCTAAATGCCACTAGACTGAGCCCTGGTTGATTTTCAATTCACTTTTCAAGGCAAACTTTCTGACACTTCTATATGCTTTTGATATTTGTGCATTTTCATCCATTTTCAGTTTGATAAACTGATTATATGGTATTAATTAGAACTGTACTGATGAAATCACCGTGTTTACATTTCAAAAAAAATATGTTCAGAAAACATTTACTGGTTACTCACTTTGTGCTAGGCATAGTTGTATATTTTCAAGCCTTATATAGTTTGGTAATAGATTTTTGTGGATAAAAGGACAAATGCTGTGAGAGATATGGAAGTAACAGCTTTCAGTAAACAAACTTCTTCTTTCTCATTATGCATAATTTATTTGACTTATATGTAGTTTTAATTTTATACTCATATTATGAATAAAGTCAGTTTGTATTTTTACTTAACTTTTTAATCTAAACGAAAAAGCACTCAAAACCACAGTCAAAAGCAATTAAAGCAGATGCTGCAATTTTCAGAGCAAAATATATTGCTACTTTCAAATTTTCCAGTGATTATAACTTACAGTATTTTATACCATTATGTATACTTTGACCATTCAGAATTTTATTTTTGCAGATTCACTAATAATACCTTATTTCAGTCAGATGTACTTTGTCTGAAACAGCACATATTTGCTTCCATCTTTAGAGGATATTTTCAATAGGCATAGAAATGAAGCTTTCACTGCTCTAAATATAGCATTTCATTTTCTTCTGTCTTCCATGTCAGTCATCAGTCAGTTCTAAGTCTCACTGTTGTTTTTGAAGAAGCTGTTTTTAAGATTTTTCTCTTCAGCAGTTTGACTGTGATGTGCCTAATAAAATTTACTTTGTATTGTATTTATTATAAATCATGCATTTACAGATTTTCTGAACTTCTTCAATCTATGCATAAATGACTTATATCAGTTAGAAATATCAGTTATTATCTCTCTAGATTTTTCTTCTTTCTTATTCTTTATTCCTCTTTCTTTCTGGGACTCCAACTAGACATATATTGTACCTTCCCCACTGTATTGCACGTATCCCTTATGCTGCATGCTATATTCTCAGTTACTTTTGCTCTCTGTGCTTCGCTTTGGTTATTATTTATTGTCCTGACTTCCAATTTGTTAGTATACTTTTCTGCAATATCTAATCTCCTCTTAAAGACATCTAATGAATTCTTAATTTAAGAATTTTTTTTTAATTTTAGATTTTTTTTATCTGATTCTTTCTACCTTTCCTAATTCTCTTTTGAATTTCTCCATTTCACCGATTGGTTTCCATTCTCTCCTGGTCATCAGAATTCCTCATGCTGTTCTTTTATGGACATACCCACTTACTTGCCTCCCACTCTTACCTCCTTCTCAAACTCTGGTAACTATGAATCTGTTCTTCATTCCTAAAATTTTGTCATTTCAAATGGAATCATATGGTATGTGATTTCTGGGGATTGATTTTATTCACCCAACATCAATCTCTAGAGAGTCATCCAGTTATTATTACACATATCAATAGCTTGTTCCTTTTTATTATAGAGTAGTAATCCATGGTATAAATGGATATCACTGTATGTTTAACCATTTACCCATTTAAGGACATCTGAGTTTACAGTTTTGGGCTATTGTAAATAACATTGCTATCAACATTAATGTATAGATTTGTGTGTGTATGAACCTAAGTTTTAACTTTGTGGGGAGTATATTTGCTAGATTGAATGATAGTTGCATTTTTAGTTTCTAAAGAACATGTCTAAATGTTTTCCAAAGTAACCATAACATTTAACACAACCAGCATCAATGTATGAGTGAATATCTTTTATACATACATCTTCACCAGCAATCAATGTTATTGTCACGTTTTTATTTTAGATATTATGATAGATATATAGTGATTTATCACTGTGGTTTTAATTTAGCCTTTGCTTAATGGCTAGTGATGAGGAAAATATTTTCATGTGCTTATTTGTCATCTGATATCCTCTTCAATAAAATGCTTCGACATGTCTTTTCCCCTTTTTCTAATAGAACTTTTTATGATGACCTTTGCAAGTTCTTTGTGTATATTCTAATAGTAATCTTTTGTAAGATATGTTGCTTGCAAATATTTTCTCACTGTCTGTAGCTTTCATTATCTTAACAATGCTTTTCATAAAAGGTTTTTAATTTTGATTTTGTCTAGTTAACAATCTTTCTTTTTATTGATTTTACTTTTGGAATCAACTCTAAGAACACTTTGCCTAATTCTAGATCTCAAAGATTCTCTTAAGTGTTTCACTGAAAATTTTATAATTTTATGCACTACATTTAATTTCATGGTCTATTTTCACATCAATTTTTGTGTAACTTGAGATAATTAGGCTGAATCTCATTTATTTATTTGTTGTTTGCCTGTGAATATTCCATTATTGCAGTACTATTGCTGAAAATGTTATCTTTTCACTATTAAACTACTATTTGCACCTTTCTCAAGAATCTGTTGAGTATATTTCTGTGGGTCTACTTCTTGGTTTTCTATTCTGTTCCATTGATCTTTGTGTTTATCCCTTGTCCAAAACTATACACTCTTGATTATTGTAGCTATATAACAACTTGGTTTCAGGTAGACTGGTTCCTCCCATTTTATTCTTTGTTTTCAAAATTGTTTTAACTATTATTATTATTATTATTGATACAATGTCTCGCTCTTTCACTTAGGCTGGATTGCAATGGCTCACTGCCGCTTGGAACTCCTGGGCTCTTTAAGTGATCTTCCTGACTCAGCCCCCCAAGTCGCTGAGATACAGGCATGTGCCACTGTACCTGGCTAACTTTTTAATTTTTTTTGTAGAGATAGGGTCTCACTATGTTGCCCAGGCTGATCTCAAACTCCTTATCTCAAGTTATCCTCCCTCTTCAGCCACCCAAAGCACAAGGATTACAGGCAGGAGTCACAGAGCCCACGTTTTTCTAGCTGCTTGAATTCCTTTCTTTCCACATGCATTTTTGGATAAATCTGTCTATCCATCCAACCATCTATCTATAGACAGATAGAAATATCTCTCCATATATTTCTCTATATATACACAATATATAAAACTATATTTTATGTGAAATATGCACATATTTATATGTATGTGTATATATTTTATATATAAAAGGTACATCTCATATATGCATATTTATATACATAAAGTCTTGCTAGGATTTTAATATCAATTTCATTAAACCTTTACATCAATTTTGGAACTTATATATTTTATATATTGAGTTTTCCAATTCATGTGCACAATATGTCTCTCCATGTATTTAGATCTTTGATTTCTTTTATCAGAATTTTGTAGTTTCAGTTTACAACTCCTGTACATGTTTTGATAGCTTAACATCTAAGTTTTTTTTTTTTTTTATTGTGAAGGATCCTGGATTTTAATTTTGGTGTTTGTTCACTCATTGTTGTGACTGTGATGAATTTACTTATTAGTACTAAGAATGTTTTTGTAGATTCCTTGGGATTTTCTATGTAGACCATCATTTCCTTTGCAAATATGAATAGGAACATTTTTATTTCTTCCTTTCCAATTTGTGTGCCTTTATTATTTTTCTTGCCTTATTGCACTTGCTAAAATTTATAGCACGGTGTTCTGTTGAGTAAGAATGATAAGTAAACCCCTGTGTTGTTTCCAATTATACAGATAAAGCATTCGGTCTTACCCAATTAAATCTAGTATTAGCTTCATATTGTGTGTAGATGCTGCTATCACACTGAAGAAGTTTCCCTCTATTCCCATTGTTCTAGAAGTTTTTATAAAACATTCTATGCATCAATTAATAGAGCATGTGATTTTCCTTCCTCAGCTCATTAGTATATTATACAATAAATTTGCAATCTTGAGCGACTTTTAAATTTCTGAGATAAATCCACTTAATCATAATGTATAATTGTTTGTATATATTGATAAATTCTGTTGGAGAATAATTTATTAAGACTTTTTGTGTCATATTCATGATAATAATTGTGTTTGTCTTATACTCCCCATCTGGTTTTGATATTAGGGTAAGACTAGCTCCATAAAATGAATTGGGAAGCAAATCTTTTATTTTCTGAAAGAGATTCACAGAATTGTTCATTGTCCTTCAACATTTTAGTATATTCTCCAGTGAAACTACTTTGAACTGGAGATTTCTGTTTGGGGAAGTTTAAATTAGTAATTCAACTTACTTAGTAATTAACAGGATATTCAAATTACCTTTTTATAGTATATTTGGTGAGTTGTGATAACTGTGTTCTTCAAGAAATTGGTCTATTTAATCTAAGTGGTCAAATTTTTGTGTTTAGAGTTGTTATAATATTTTCTCGCTATCTTTTTGGTATCTATTGAAGCTGTAGTGGTATCTCTTGTTTCATTTCTTACATTGGTAATTTGTGTCTTTTTTTAATGTAAGTCATGATAGAGATCTGTCAGTTTTATTAATATATCTAAACAATCAGCTCTTTGTTTTATGGCATTTTCTCTACTGTTTTATGTTTTCAATTTCATTGATATCTGCTATTATCTTTATTATTTCCTTCCTTCTACTTGATGTGGTTTATTTTGCTCTTCTTTTAAGTTCTTGAAGTGAAAAATAAAATTATTGATTTGAAACATATTCTTTCCTAATGTATGCATCTGTAGTATACATTTCCTTCTTGATATTACTTTATTGTTTTCCACATATATAGATGTGTTCATTTTAATTTTTAGTTTAATGCTTATGTTTTTTAAATTTTTCATCAAGAATTCCTATTTGACGAATGAGTTGTTTATAAGTATGTTTTTAAATTCCTGAATCTTTAGGGATTTTCATGTTATCTTTTTAGTTTTGATTTCTAGTTTAATTCCACTTTCATAAGGGAACAATTTGTATAATTTTAACTCTTGAAGTTTGTTTCATGAGTCAACCAGGATATGGCTGTCTTAGTACACATTTCACGGACACATGAAAAGAATGCATATTCCATTGTGGTTGGATATAATGTTCTATAAATATCAATCAGATTCTGTTGTTGATATTTGATGATACTATTGAGTTCCTCTATATGCTTGCTAATTTCAGGTTCAGTGATTTTATCAGTGGTTGAAAAAAGGGTATTGGTGTCCCTGACTTTATACATTTGTCTATTTGTCTTTTCAATTATGTTAGTTTTGGTTTTACGTATTTTGCAGTTCTGTTGTTTGGTTCACAAACATTTGGAATTACTATATATTCTTGGCATAATGACCCTTTTATTATTATACAATATCATTCTGTCCTGGCTTTTTTTTATTTTTATTTTTATTTTTGCTGTGATGTTTACTTTGTCTAGTATTACTATATCTGCTTCTGAATTTTAAAATTATCTGATGACGATATGATTAGGCTTTGTGTCCCCACCCAAACCTCATCTTGAATTGTAATCCTGATAATTCCCATAATTCTCACATGTCAAGGAAAGACCAGGTGGAGGTAATTCAATCATGGGTTTGGTTTCCCCCTTGCTGTTCTCATGATAGTGAGTGAGTGAGTTCTCACAAGATCTGATGGTTTTACAAGGTGCTCTTCCCCTTTCACTCAGCACTTGTCCTTCCTGATGTTTTGAGAAGAAGATGTCTTGCTTCCCCTTCACCTTCCTCCGTGATTGTAAGTGTGCTGAGGTCTCTCCAGCCATGCTGAACTGTGAGTCAATTAAACCTCTTTCCTTTATAAATTACCTAGTCCTAGGCAGTTTCTTACGGTAGTGTGAAAACGGACTAATACATTAAGTTGAGACTGCAGTGAGTGGGGTGCTGCTATAAAGATAGCAGAAAATGTGGAAGCAACTTTGGGACAGGGTAATGGACAGAGGTTGGAACAGTTTGGAGGGCTCAGAAGAAGACAGGAAGGTGTGGAAGAGTTTGGAACTTCCTAGAGGCTTGTTAAATGGTTTTGACCAAAATGCTGATAGTAATACGGATAATGAACTGCAGGCTGAGGTGGTCTCAGATGGAGATGAGGAACTTGTTAGGAATTGGAATAAATGCGACTCTTGCTAAGCTTTAGTAAAGAGACTGGTGTCACTTTGCTCCTGCGCTAGAGATCTGTGGAATGTTGAACTTGAGAGAGATAATTTAGGGTATCTGGTGAAAGAAATTTCTAAGAGGCAAAGCATTTAAGAAGTGACCTGTGTACTCTTAAAAGCATTCAGTTTTATACATTCACAAATACACTATCTGGAATTGAAACCTATGTTTAAAAGGGAAGCAGAGCATAAAAATTTAGGAAATTTGTGGCCTGATAATGCAATAGAAAAGAAAAACCCATTTTCTGAGGAGAAATTCAAGCTAGCTGCAGAAATTTGCATAAATAACAAGGAGTCAAATGTTAATCACCAAGATAATGGGGAAAATGTCTCCAGGGCATGTCATAAGTCTTCATAGTAGCCTTTCCCATTACAGGCCCGGAGGGCAAAGAGAAAAAAAAAAAAAAAAGGGTTTTGTGGGCTGTGCACAGGGACTTGATGTTTAGTGCAGTATCAGAACTTGGTGCTCTGCATCCCAGTCATGGCCAAAGGGCCAATGTACAGCTCAGGCCATTGCTTCAGAGGATGCAAGCCCCAAGCCTTGGTGGCTTACACATGGTGTTGGACCTATGGGTGCACAGAAGTCAAGAATTGAGGTTTGGGAACCTCCAGCTAGATTTCAGACGATATATGCATACACCTAGATGTCCAGACAGAAATTTTCTGCAGGGGTAGAGCCCTCAGTGAGAACTTCTGCTAAGGCAGTACAGAAGGAAAATGTGGGATTGGAGCCCCCACACAGAGTCCCCACTGGGGCATCACCTAGTGAGCTGTGAGAAGAGAGTCTCCATTTGCCAGACCCCAGAAGATCCACCCACAGCTTGCACTGTGTGACTGGAAAATCCAGGTACTCAACACAATCCTATGAAAACAGCCAGGCAGGAGGCTGTACCCTTCAAAGCCACAGGGGAAGAGCCATCCAAGGTTGTGGGGAGTCCATCGGTATGACCTGGCTGTGAGACACTGAGTCAAGGAGATCATTTGGAACTTTAAGATTTGACAACCCTGCTGGGTTTTGGACTTGAATGGGGCCTGAAGCCCCTTTGATTTGGCCAGTTTCTCCCATTTAGGACAAGTGTATTTCCCAAAGCTTTCTCACACACTGTATTTAGGAAGGAACTAACTTGCTTTTGATTTTATAGGCTCATGGGTGGAAGTGACTTGCCTTGTTTCAGATGAGACTTTGGACTTGAACTTATGGATTAATGCTGCAATGAATTAAGACTTTGGGGGACTCTTACGAAGGCATTATTGGTTTTGAAATGTAAAAGGGACATGAGATTTAGGAGGGAACAGGGGCAGAATGATATTAGGCTTTGTGTCCCCACCCACATCTTATCTTGAATTGTAATTCCAGTAATCCCCATAATCCCCATGTATCAAGGGAGGAACTAGGTGAAGGTGACTGAACATGGGGTTTATTTCCCCCATGCTGTTCTCGTGATAGTGAGTGAGTTCTCAAGAGATCTGATAGTTTTCTAAGGAGCTCTTCCCACTTCACTTGGCACTTCGTGTTGCTTTGTGAAAACAGTGCCTTGCTTTCCCTTCTCCTTCCTCCATGATTGTAAGTTTCCTGAGGCCTCTCCAGCCAAGCTGAACTGTAAGTCAATTAAATCTCTTTCCTTTATAAATTACTCAGTCTTGGGAAGTTCTTTATGGCAGTATGAAAACAGACTAATACAGATGATATATCTTTCTTTACACTGATACATCCATCGCTGAAAAACTAAATTTCAGGTAAACACAGTGGAAAGTAGGCTATATAAAAATCCTGAGTGACAACTATTGGATTGGCCATTCAATATTTCCTCTGGTAAGACCTAGGCTTTCAAATGTTAGACTGCAGAAGAATAGATTTACATTAATAATATCTAGCTCAGAAGTGAGACAAATGTTAGCTAATGGGAATTAGCGACAGGAAAATTATTTCTCCTTAAGTGATCAGAGCTATAATTCCTTAATCTTTGCTTTTACTTCAATAAACAAGGCATATATAGTCTTTATTGATATATGAATTCACAAGATTACTCAATTTGTATAGCCATTCATATAAGAATAATATATTAAGAAAATGTTCCTCTTTTTATTATTTTACTACTTGAAGAAAGACCAGAAAATAATTTTTAATCTGGTCTATCACACTATGCTGTTATTCCAAAGTAGGTAAGCAAACAAAAAGCCAAGTGAAAAATGTCAAAAATGTCACCTTATAGTCTATATTAATTCATTTTTTAAAAATCATGACCAACAGTTAAGATATTGTCTGATGTTTTTATGTCAATACAGTACTCCAATAATTATTTTTACTGTTTTTAAATTTGCTTATTTTAAGTGATACATTTTATTGATTGTCTAGTTATTTAAAAATGATCAAGATTCTGTGGATTTTGCAAATGTAAAAAAAACATTTTATAAGGATCTAAAAATTATTGTGATTAGTGATAGGTAGTGAAAGCCCCAAACAGTTCTGCAGAAATATCCATGCCTGACACAATACAGTTACTATTTCATAAGAATCTAGTTGTATATATTAACCCCCTAAATTGTACATATTTAGTTTCTAGCCATTACTATAATAATATATTATTGTCCAACCTACTATTTAAGTCACAATTTTTTTTTCTGAGAAATTTTGTTCTATTTGGTGAAGAAGTGATATGTAATAATTCCCACCCAAATTATTTTTTGTTATTTTTTTAATCTCTTAGATTTGATACCACTCTTCCTATTATAAGCAAAGTCTGCTATACTAATGCATGATAAATGCTTGAAATGTACTTTTGAATTGATGAATAGATATGTAAAAAAATTAAATGAATCAATCAATATTGTTCTTGAAGAAAAAATTCAGAACACTAACTCACATGAATTTTTTTCTTGTCATAATGAAAAGAAAATATAAAATGAAGTAACTGCCTTCATTTTATAAAATTTAAGGTTAGCCTTTACTGATAATGCATTATTCATTGGCGATCAGGATTACATAATTATTATGTTTATTTGATTATTTACTATTTATATTTAGTGCTTTTTGTTTTGCTGTTTTTTAAAAGAACTTGAATCAGTTTCAACACAGTATAAAGCAACTCTGTTAAACATTCTTCCAGGGCCTGCCAAGAAAAAAAGCACTTTAAGGAAACAGAAGAATTGCTGTTATCAGGCACCTGTGATGAGTCAATCACTGCAGATAAACACCGAATTTATGTGTGTTCATCTTGGCAGCCAAGGCAAAAAGGAAAAATGTGTTTCTCCCAAGGTTGCCTGCATACATAAACATTTTCTTGGCTCTAAACTGAACGGAGACTTTAACATGTGGTTTCTTATGTTAAAAGCCTTGAAGAATATAACGGATGGATGATGCCTTCACACAATCTTATGAAAAACATAGACATTGTTCAACTATAAAAGGTTCGGTTTTAACATTAAAAGAAATTCAGTGAAGTCCTTTCTATGCAGTGCTGAGATAATGAAATCCAAATATATTATTCCTAAATACCCAATTTAAAACAGATAGAGCTTTAGACAATCTGGAGGAAGAGGTAATCAACCTATCCAAAAGACAGCCTCTCTCAAAAAAAAAAAAAAAGTCTCAAATTAGCTTCTGGAAAGAACTGCTCTGCTGTCAGTTTAGAAGTTCTGAATTCTTAATATTTATTTTGCTAATTCAAGGCGGACCCTTTTAGTTAGTTGACTTGTGCCTCTCCCCAACCCCCACGAAGGGAAAAATACTTCCTTGTCCACACACACAAAGTTCATGCAAAACGTGTGGATTCCAATACAATGCATTTGACAAAATCTCTTAAAAATCAGTTCCAAATGGTAGTTGGATAAAATGATATTACCTGATTGTGTTTACTGTTGTAGTTGTTGATGTCATTTTATTCTTTGTACCCCTACTTTAATGAATTCATAAAATAAATTTTAATTCTTTGAAGAAATAAGATTTTTTCATAATCTTTGCCTTTTTTACAGCAATAAGATACTCTTTATCATAACATACATTTGATAAATGCTATTTAATCTGACTCAATTGTTCATTCTGTTGCTGGATAACTTTTACTAACGTACCCATAATTTAAGTGTTTATATAGTTGATTCTAAATTGATTTTTTTAAAACAATATTTACTCACAAGTCATGTTACACTAACTTTACTTTCTCCTTTTCTGAGATGAAACGGATATAATATGAATTTAAGCAAAGCATTTGAATATATTTTAATAATATTCTCATGTAACATAAAGTTAAATAAATTTGAAATAGGTTGAGTTATCCTAGATAATGCTGCTAAGGAAATGGTAGTAAATAAGATAAATATGCTCTATAACTTAATGGAGATAAAAATCTAGTGTGGGAACTGATGCTAAATAATCTACCAAGTTTGATGTACATTAAAAACTAAGACATTTAAGGAACATGTTGCAGTAGAAACATGTAATAATGTGATTTAAGCTGTATTAGGGATTCCAAAAGAGACTCTGGGGAGTTGATGCCTAATGTGAGATTTGAAGAATGAGTAGGTATTAGCCAAATAATGGAAACATGAACAAGAGAGAATATTCCAGGAAGAAAACAATATATGAAAAACCTATATCTGAGGGAGAACATGGTGTGTTTCGGTTAAGAAATCCAGAATGGCTGAGGCTTAGCAAATCAGCGATAGAGTGAATGTGAGAAGTTCGCAGAGCAGGAGCTCAGAGAACCTTGAAAATGAGTTTAAGATTTCAGAATGTGTTGGTAGCTGAAACGCAGACTTTTAGCACTTAGAACCATAGCCCCCTACCATTGTATTTCAGGGGCTGGATATCTGGGCATTATATTTCCCAGAATGTCTACGGTAAGGATCTGGATTAGATCCATCACTGAGCAGCAATTGTGTAAGTTTTGAAAGGTAGAAAAGAAACAGAAGCCATTATTATTTTTATTTCTAGCAGACATGTGGATTTTGTCAGAAGTGAGATTTCACAGTAGCCTTTCAGACTTTTCTTCCACTTACCCATTTTGAGGTGGGGGTAACTATAATCATTGCTGGCAGTTTCCTGTGCTTCTTGCAAACTTCTGGAATCCCTAAAATCTCATAGACTTTTGATTGATGTACAGTCTTCTCTGATTTTAATTTCATAGAGAGTTGTATAATTACATAATTTTCTGAATTAAATTCTTTTCTGTTTTTCTAACTGAATCCTGACTGACATAGTATTTGATATTAAAAATGGTGCAGGGGTACTGGTGAATGCATGGTATAAAAATAAAATAAAATTTAATATATGCAACATTAGTTTACAGTTCTGGGTAAGACAATGAGAAATTAAGCATAGCAGCCTGGAGGGATGGAGAATTCTGCTATTTCAAGGAAAAATATTTGGTAAAGGAGTCACCAGTAACTAACTGATGACATAATCAAACATTTATTAAGTTGTAGCTCTATAGCAAGTAGTTAGAAGGAGTCAGAATTACAATGTATAAAGAATATCATTTGCTGCACTGACAAATGTGAGAAAAACATAAGAAAACATAAGGAAAACATAAACATAAGAAAACATAAGGAAAACAAAGAAAACATAAGACTTATTTCAGATATAAATGTAAGCTAATACAGAAAGTCCAGGAATGGGGTGCCCACCCCAAGCTACTGAAAAAGCAAATTTCAAAATCTTGGTAGTAAAGAAAAAGACCACAGATGTTTTCAGTGACAATATTCCAATAAGATTTTTTATTTTAAAAAATGACCAAATTAAGCGTTTTATTTTCACAGCAAAACTGTCTCAGGCATCCTCAAGACAGCCAGAATTAATCTGAGAGGTGTCAAATAAGAATGGAAGCAGATAAGTGAATCGGGCTTGGGAATTTGGTCTAAGAAAAACTTGGAACATAGTTATTGGTATATGAAGTAGAATGAAACAGATTAATGCCAGCTGGGTTGTGTGAATTCTTTTTAACTTTTTTACTTTTTAACAGAATTTTTAGGCTCACAGCAAAATTGAAAGGAAAGTACAGCAATATCCCCCATACACACTACCCCCATGCATACATATTCTTACCCATTTTCAACATCATTCAACATAGTGATAAATGTATTACAATTAATGAACCTACATTTATTCACACCTTATTATCACCCAAAGTCCAAAGTTTATATTAGGGTTCAGTAC
Organism: Macaca mulatta; assembly: GCF_049350105.2. Classification (NCBI taxonomy): domain Eukaryota; kingdom Metazoa; phylum Chordata; class Mammalia; order Primates; family Cercopithecidae; genus Macaca; species Macaca mulatta. The sequence continues at coordinate 160,864,128 of NC_133406.1, forward strand.
TGTGTTTCATATTCTATGGGTTTGGACAAATATATACTAAGAGGTCTACACCATTATATAGGATTATACAGAATATTTTCCCTCCCTGGAAAATCCTCTTGTGTGCCACCTCTTCACCCCTCTCTGCCCCTTAACACCTGACAACCACTGATCTTTTTACTATCTCCATAGTTTTGCCTTTTCCAGCATGTCATATAGTTGGAATCATATAGTATGTAGCCTCTTAAGATTGCTGTCTTTTAGTAACATGCATTTAAGTTTCTTTCATGTTTGGCTAAGTTTTTAAGAGAAATCTGTTGCCAAAGAAACCATGAGCCTGTATTAAAAATCTTTGTTCATGTCTTGAACTCTCATTTGAAACTCTAATTTTTTACCATTTGAAAGCAATGTGCAAACTTTCTTCAGCCTCAATGAAGATGTTTTCCCAACACCCCCTGGTGATATAACTATGAAGAAAAATGGACGAGAGAACCTTCTAAAGAATAGATTTGGCTGAGCATGGTGGCATATGCCTGTAACCCCTGCACTTTGGGAGGCCGAGCTGGGCAGATTACTTGAGGTCAGGAGTTCAAGATCAGCCTGGCCAACACGGTGAAACTCTCTCTCTACTAAAAAGTACAAAAATTAGCTGGATGTGGTGGTGTGTGCCTGTAATCCCAGCTATTCGGGAAGCTGAAGCAAGAGGATCACTTGAACCCGGGAGGCAAGGTTACAGTGAGCTGTGATCGTGTCACTGCACTCCAGCCTAGGCCACAGAACAAGGCTTTGTCTCAATTTAAAAAATAAAAATAAATAAAATAAATCAAGTACCCAGAAGATAAGGGAAAAGTTTATTCCCAGACAACATGGGGATCATTTTCTAATCAAAATATTTACCCACACTCAGGGTAAAAGCTCTTAATAAGGTCTAGCCATCAGGATATCTCCTATGCTTCCCATTTTACATGGAAGTAATTACTGAAGTTACTGTGTCCCAGCTTCAGTATATAATAATGAATATGTATGTTGGGAATGCAGATAACCTGTCTTTTTTATGCATAGAGACCCATATCTGGAAGAGCCATAACTGAATCTGATATAGAGGATAGTTCATCTTCTGGGTAACTGGTCATCTGAACTTTGAGTTAGATATTGTGACTGGAAACACTTTGTATTGCTTGGGAGTCATTAAGTGCTTTAAGTGGGTGAGAATGAGTAAAATGAGTTAAATGAATCTTTAATGAAGAGTAAAATGGACTGTAGTGAAGGCACCTGTGTCACACAATCTTTATCTTCTTCCTTCAGCTCACATAATTAGATTGTATTTTCTGGGCTTATTTTTTTTCTTTTTTTATCTAGGTGTGGTAATGCCACTGAATTCTAATCAATGAAATGTGAGGGGATATATGTGCATTGCTTCTAGGTCAGGCTCATCCATTAAAATCTCCAATACATGATCTCTCATTCTCACTTATTATTCCCTCTCCATCAATACATCTTTCTCTGTGGTTCTATATAATGGTGGAACAACAAGATGCCAGGAACCTGGGTCTCTGAATAATTGCTGTAAAGATAGCCATGTGGCCAGGCACAGTGGCTCACACCTGTAATCCCAGCACTTTGGGAGGCCGAGGCGGGTGGATCATCTGAGGTCAGGAGTTCAAGATCAGCCTGGCCATAATGGTGAAACCCTGTCTTTACCAAAATATTAGGCAGGTGTGGTGGTGCACGCCTGTAATCCCAGATACTCAGGAGGCAGAGGCAAGAGAATTGCTTGAACCCGGGAGGCAGAGGTTGCAGTGAGCTGAGATCGTACTGCCACACTCCAGCCTGGGTGACAGAGCAAGACTCTGTCTAAAAAAAGAAAAAAAAAAAAAAGATAGCCATGCAGGAGTTTCACGTGACCAGAATCACTGGAAATAAACTGTTACACAAGCAATTAAAGGAACACTCTGGTTGCAACATGGAAAATGCATTAAAAACAGGCAGTAATAGTAATAAGCTCAAAGCCTTGGTGTAATAGAAGTTAAGGTAAAAGGGACTTTTAAGACGGTATTAAGCACTATCAAAAGATGCCGTGAGGTTTCATTGTTTCATAGTGCCGCCACAACAAGTTATCACAGACTAGGTTGTGTAAAATCAGAAATTTACTATCTCAGAGCTCTGAAGGCTAGAAATCCAGAATCAGTGTGTAGGCAGATCTTCCGCAGCCCTGCTGGTCTCTGAGTTACTCTCAAAATCAGGCTTTCCTTTTCTTGAAAAATGATAGGGATTCATTGTCAAGTAATCCTATCAGCCCATTTCCTACCCAGGAATTCCAGAAATCTGACTGCCTTCTTACATTTTGTCTAATCTCTGTCTCTTTTAGTCCAAGATGGCAGAGCTTCTACTGAGATGGTTGAGTGAACTCATGAGTCACAAGTCTAATCTCTCCAGCAAAAGTTAGTCCCGTGACACCCTTACTGTTCTTTCCAGGGTGTGCTTTATCATTTATTTGCAATATGGATATACTGAGAATTTTTCAAATGTTCAAGTTCTAGTTCGTATTTGCCTCATAGCTTCCTCCTTTTTCTTTCTTTGTTTTAATATTTTGCTATAAGCAGCAAGGAGAAACCAGGCTGCAACAACCACACTGGACTTGGAAATCCCCAAATTAAATATGCAAGCATATCACCTACAAGTTCCACTTTTTCATCCAACAGAAGAACACAATTAAGTCAAGTTTTGTGCACTTTATAATAAGGCACCTTTCTAAAGGAGTTTCCAAAATCATTTTTCTCATTTTTATCTAAGACTTCACAAGAAGTAACTCTAGTATTTATATTTGTATCAATAATCTCTTCAAGGCAATCTAGGCTTCTTCTGCTTACCTCAAGATTCTTCCAGCTTCTACTTATCACCTGATCCTAAAGCCTCTTCCACATTTTTAGGTATTTATTACAGTGTCACCCCACCATTTTCCAGTACAAAAAAAATCTATAGTAGTTTGCTATGGCTGTCATAGCAAATTACCACAAATGATGTGTCTTAAAACAACATAAACTTATTGTCTCATAGGTTTGGAAGCCACAAGTCCAAAATCAAGGTGTTGGCAGCGCCATGATCATGTTAAAGGCTCTAGGGGAAAATCTTTTCTGTGCCTTTTTCTTAGCTTCTGGTGAACACTATAATCCTTGGTGTTCCTTAACTTTTAGATGCATCCCTGCGATCTCTGCCTTCATCATCAAATGATGTTCTCATTATGTGTATATCTGGATCACGTCTCCACTTCTTATTAAGAACACCAATAATATCAGATTAGGTCCCACTCTAATCAAGTATGACTTCATCTTAGTTGATTACATTTTCAAAGACTCTATTTTCAAATAAGATCCCATACAGAGGCTAGGATTGCAACCTTTTCTTCTAGGGGATACAGTTCGACCAATAACAGAGGTCAAACAAGAAAATATTAATTAGTACCACTGGTTTTAAAAACATGAAAATTATTGGTGACCTCGACAAAAGCAATTTGTAAATGCTATGTGATATAAGAATCAACAGTATTACATGACTACCAAAATAAATAATGCACCTTACAGTTTTACTAGTGAAGGAAAAGACTGATATAATAATGTGCTATTATTTCTGGTCCAAGTGTGCAGACAGCACGGAACTTCATTCTGGCATCACAAAATAGAGTGTCTAGAAGGATGACTAGGGTAGTTATGTCTGGAAACAGTGATATATAGTAAACTTATGTGTTTAGCCTGGAAAAGAAACAGTTTAAGAGACTTTGGTAGCTATTTTTGATAGCTGTCTCTGAAACCTGATAAACTAGCATTTAGTTCAGAGATTAGGCTTATCCTGAACCACTTCAGAAGATTGAGTTAATTGAATATAAGCAAGGCATAGTTCATACTAATAGGAGAAAGAATTTAATCATTATAGGTGCCTACAATTCCCATGTGTTTATTTAAATGATAACAACCATTTTGTGAGTGGAGAATTTCCAACTGAGGCTAAATGATTGAAAACTGGAGTTGCTACAAAGGAAATCATGTGGGAAGTAAAAAAGTAAATTATGTTATCTTCAGTTTCTTCCAAATCATGTGCAGATGCTCCTTCACTCCTGATGGAGTTACTTCCCAATAAATCCATTGTAAGTTGAAAATATTTGAAGTAAAAAATGCATTCAGTACTCCCAACCTTCTGAACATCTTTGCCTAGCCTAGCCTACCATAAATGTGCTCAAAACACTCACATTAGTCTACAGTTGATCAAAATAATTCAAGGCAAAGCCTATTTTATAATGAAGTGTTGAATATTTTAGTTAACTTATTGATGTACATGTTGCTTTTGCACAATCATAAAGTAAAAATATCTTAGGCCACAATAAATTGGGGAGCATCTGTATTCTCTTATTCTTTTCAAAAATTCAGATGGCTCTTCGGCCTATTTTTAGTTGTAAAAATTAAAGAATAGATATAGAAATATAGGCATTTCCTGCCATCAGCTGTAAATTCACAACTCAGTAAGGCAAAAAGTATTCATTTGTTTATTAAAGTAAAAATATCAGAAAAGATGCAGACATAATATTGTACAAAATTTAGTAATAATTTAAAGCAGATGCTTGGCAAACTAGAAAGAGAAAGCATCATTTTTAACCTGTGAGCTAGGCCAGATCCTAATGCTCATCTAGATATAGTGCTGGACAGAATGAGAACTTGCTCTCTTCTATGGTTACTTTCATTTTGTTTTATTCTCACTTTAACCAACCAACAATGTAAAGAATCCACAAGAAATTAAAAATACGTAACACAGGTGGATGCGACCTAAATGTCCACAGCTTCCTTATTTGTCACAGAGGCTCACTAAGTGGCCCCAATAACTTCTTTTATTGAAGAGGCTCAGAAAATAGGCGTTTTGTTTGTGACTGAGAATCATCAGCTTTCTTCACTAAGATTATTCATAATTTGAGGTTTTGGATGGCCCACAACATGATAAAGAAAATCTACCAAAATTTAATAGGTACTTGATGCTAAAATTAAGAAGTTTCCCATTAAACTCAAGAATACGACAAGAATGCTTGTTATCACTGCTGGCATTCAACATGATATTTAAGTTTAAATTAGTGCAATAAGAAAAGAAAAGTAAATAGGAGATACAAAGAATGGAAAAAGGGAAAATTCTATTATTTGCAGAGATATATTTACTTGTTTACATAGAAAACCCAAGAACAATCACAATCTATTTGAAAAAAGAAGATACTTTAGCAAGATTACCTAACACAAGGCCAATAAAGAAAAATCAGTAGCATTTCTAGATACCAGGTATAGCATGCTAGCACAGTCCATTCACAAGAGCAACTAAATCTAAGGTTTTGATGTAAACAAAGATGTTAAAGATTTTGAGAGAGTATGTTGCTTGGTTATTTATTGCTAAATAGCAAACTACCTTGAAACTTAGTGACTTAAAACTATAATCGCTTATCAAACTTTTGAAGAATTTTAAGGAGGCAAGAACAAAATGAGAAAATGGCAGAATTGTAGCCAATGTAATCAAAGAGGTATCATTGGCTCAGGTCAAGTAAAGCCTTTTATCATACTAAAAACAAACAAACAAAAAAACGAAATCTCAAACTACCCATTTATAGTGAAATGGATAAATAAAACATGGAATATTCATAGCCTATAACCTCAGAAGTAATTAAATATTGACCTAGATATATAGCTAAATATTCAAATCACAAAATTTTTAAAAAATAATTGAAGAATAATGCATTCTGTATGCTAGTGTCTGAGTGAAATTCTAAAACAAAAACACTAAAGATTACATGCATGCCAAATTCATGTAAGCAGCTTAGTTGCCTCTGACAAGAATACAACAGAAAGGAGACTGCAAGAATATTTTGCATATCTGCATTATATTTACAATTTAAAAATAAATTTTTGAGGCAAATATTAAATTGTTTACATTCATTAATGCTAGGTATATTCTCTATTCTTGTGTATGTATTTGTATATCAATGGTATGAATGAATTAAAAATATATAAATACATATGTTTTGCAATTTGCATTTAAATGCAAATATATATGTAATTTAAATAGCTTTGATGCAGAAATACCATGTAAAATAATTAAATTAGTTCATTTAATAATTTTCTAGTGATCCATGAAATGTCTAAGCATTTAATAGGAAATTACTTAGGGATCAATACAATGTGTTTTGCCAAAGAAATATATTGAGATGCAATGGGCCTAATTCTATGTGGTTTATCTACCAATGGTGAAATAAATAAATAATAAATAACTTTCTCTTCTCTTCCTTTTTTAATGGTGATTTTCCTCCAGGACAAAAATGTTTGGTGCATCTATAGTGATATAAAATACTGGCTTTTTCTTCTTTTTTTTAAATATGGAAGTTTACTATATTTTCTCAGTAGTTGGGTCTATGGTATGGAAGTAGCCATGGTTAATATGAACCACTTAAAATATTGTTAGTGCTTAACATTAATTACTTATTTCATACAAAGAAATGATTTTAGGCAAATGAATATGCTATTTTAAGTATTTGATCATGGTTTCTTAACAGTCTACCATCCAAAGCGCATCCACTTTATACTATTTTCTGGGGAGGCTAACAGATTTCTTCTGAGCTCCTAGTTCTTATTCATTAACTATTAGGCTGCAGATCACACTGGAAATATAGTTAACTGCAGTTACATATACAAATCAGTGAAACGTTTTGTTCTATAAAAAAATAAATATTTCATTACCTTTTATTTCATTTTTTCCAAATAAATTATTACTTCACATTCCATGTAGAAGTGTGTCCCAGTTTTCAAATGCTTATCTCTCTTTATGCACTCATTCCTTTGTTACCCACATATTCAATAAATATTTATTGAAACTTTATTCTGTTCTCAGCAATACTTTGGGCACTAAGTTACAGTGACAAATTTAAATTGACATGTATCCTTTCCTCTTGGAACACAGTTTCCTGCCAGAAACCAAGTTTATTCAAATACATACAAAAGTGAATGTAAAATCAACAGTATTAAAAATGAAAAGTATGTGGTGATGTGAGAATATAGGAGGACGTGACCTAACCTATGAGAGTAAGGGAGTAGGAGGAAACATTTAAATTTAGATCTAAATAATTAAAAGAAGTTAACTAGTAAAAATGGCAAACAACCAGAAAGAGTGTTCCAGTCCAAAAGTATAGCATGTGTTTAGGTGCATATATATAGCCTGTTTGTCCATCAATATAGAGGAATTATTAATAAAAGAATGACACTAATGTATCACTACTGCCTCAGAACAATTATATTTACTGTCCCCCAAAGTGTATTTCTCCTTTCTTCAAATATATTAGGCATATGGTCAAATATCTTATTTTCATAAAAGTATTTCCTAACTATTCCTTCTAAAATAAAAATCAGAGAGTGATGTTAGCATCATCTTGGCAGTCTTTGTCATCCTACAATAAACAATGACTTAATCCACAAATAATAATAACCCTGGGTAGGCTCAAGAGTCCAATTAAGAGCAGCTAGCAAAACATTGGAGCAGAAAACAGAGAAAACAAACAGAAGGGATCACTAGGCATACCCGACACATCTGGAAACAGCTAGAAACAAAGAAGGGTGAGGACTATCAGTATCAGCTATACAGTGGGTGCCACCATGGTTCCTGGTGGCCTACTCTGCAGAAGGCTGTAGCCTTTGTACAGAGAATCTCAACAGCCTACGCAGAATCTGTGGATTCCTCACTTTTACAGCAAAAGTTCCCTTAGCGTTTATCGACACAGACCCTAGCAGCCTACTCCACAGAGGACACCTGCAGCTTTCCCCCACTGAAGTAACCAACAGCCACTTCTGTCGCAGTTCCCCCAGAGAAGAAGATGCTGCTTTCCCCCTCCACATCCAAGAAGGAACTACTGTAGTGCTGCCACATGACCAGTGTTGCCATCCACCCAAACCAATACTTACCAAAAATCCTGGAGCCATACCTGTTTTGTGTATGCTCAAGATCAAGACACGGGCTCGGCAGTTAACACTGCAGACACTACAGCACTGCATATCAGACACCAGTGCCAATGCCACTGCGAGCACAACTGTGAGCCAGAACCCACACCAAGAGAGATACCCTTGACCAAGGCTTTCCTCATGAGAAAAGAAAAGAGAATAGGAAGATCCCAATAGCCTTTGCCACCAAAGACCCTAGCAGCCCTCACCACCACTGCATACACTGACTGGCTTAGCTGCTGAGGACTTTTGAAACCTTCACTGACGCTGACTTCAGCTGATGAAGCTATACAGAGACTATGCTGCCACATCTTCACTGGAGCCAGAACAGCTGCATCCCACCCAGTTAGCACCCTGCTCACCAAACATTCTCCAGAATAGATAATATGTTAGGCAACAAAACAAGTCTTAACTAATTCAAGAAAGTTAATATATCAAATATTTTCTCTGACCAAGATGGTACAAAACTAGAAACCAACAGCAAGAGGAACACTGAAAAATTCATAAATACATGTTAATTCAACAACATGGTCCTGAACAATCAATTGGTCAAAAAAGAAATCAAAGAGACAATGAAAAAATATCTTGAGACAAATGAAAATGGAGAATACAGCTTAGTAAATCTTACAAGATGCAGCAAAAGCAGTTCAAAGAGGGAAGTTTATAGTGATAATGGTTTAATGAAGAAAAAAAAAGATCTCAAGTAAATAATATAACTTTACATCTCTGGAAAGTAGAAAAAGAAAAAAAGAAAACAAACTAAGACCAAAATTAATAGAAGGAAGAAAATAACAAAGATGAAAGCAGAAATAAATTATATAAAGACTAGAAACACAATAGGACAGTAGGAGTTTTTTTAAAGATAAATGAAATTAACAAATTTTTAACTTTACTAAGGAAAAAAGAGCAGAATCAAATAAAATCAGAAATAAATAAGGAGACATTACAACTGATACCACAGAAATGCAAAAAGACCATAGACTACTAAGAAAAACTGTATGCCCCGAAGTTGATAAACTAGAAAAACAAAAAAGGACACATTCTTAGAAACATACAACCTCCCAAGGCTGACATAGGAAGAAACAGGATCTCTGAACAGACTGATAACAAGGAAATTGAATCAGTAATCAAAAATGTCCCAAGGACCAGATAACTTTCACTGGTAAATTCTATCAATTATTTAAAGGAAAAAACAAAATATCACCTATCCTTCTCAAACTCTTCCAAAAACTTGAGGAGAATGAAATATCTCTAAACTCATTTTAATATGCCAGCATCACCCAATACAAAAGCCAGACCAGAAGACTACCAGAAAAGAAAATTACAAGCCAATATGCCTGATGAACATAGATAGAAAAATTCTCAAAAAAATACTAGCTAACTGAATTTAATAGTACATTAAAAAGATCATTCACCATGACCAAACAAAATGTATTCCTGGGATGCAAGGATGGATTAACATATGCAAATCAATAAGTGTGACAAACAATGTTAACAAACTGAAAAATAAAAAGATAATCATCTGAAAAATGCACAAAAGCATTTGATAAAATTCAATATTATTTCCTGATGAAAACACTCATCAAATTAGATACAGAATAAATGCACCTCAAGCCTGGATGCAGTGGTTAACTCCTACAAGTCCAGCACTTTGGGAGGCCAAAGTGGGTAAATCATCTGAGGTCAGGAGTTCAAGACCAGGCTGACCAATGTGATGGAACTCTGTCTCCACTGAAAATACAAAAATTAACTGGGCGTTTTGGCACACACCTGTATTCCTAGCTAATTTGGAGGTTGAAGCAGGAGAATCCTTGAACCTGGAAGGCAGAGGCTGCAGTGAGCAAAACCACGCCATTGCACTCCAGCCTGGGAGAAAGAGAAAGACTCTGTCTCAAAATAAATAAATAAAAACAAATAAATAAATGTTCCTCAACATAAAAAAGGCCATATATCACAAGCCTCCAGCTAATATCATACTCAATGATGAAAAGTTGAAAACTTTTTCTCTAAGATCAGGATTAAGACAAGAATATCCATTCTCACCACTTCTATTCAACACAGTATTTGAAGACCTAGCCAGAGCAATTAGACAATAAATAAATAAATAACATTCAAATAAAGAAGTAAAAAGTAAAATTGCCCTGCTGCAGATGACATGATCTTATATATGGAAAAACCTAAAGACGTCAAAAAACTGTTAGAAATAAAAAACAAATTTGGTAAAGATACAGGATACAAATTAATATACAAAAATCAGTTGCATTTCTATACACCTACAAAGAACTATCCCCCCCCACCCCAAATTAAGAAAACCATCCATTTACAATCACATCATAAAGAGTAAAATACTTAAGAATAAATTTAACCAAGGAGGGGAAAGATTGTACACCAAAAAAATATATATATATAAAACATTGATAAAATCAATTGAAGAAGACAATAATAAATTGAAAGATATACCATGTTTATGAATCAGGAGACTCAATATTGGCAAAATGCACATACTATCCAAAGAGATCTACAGATTCAATGCAATCCCTATTAAAATTCCAATGACATTTTTACAGTAATAGAAAAATCAATTATAAAATTCATATGGAACCACAAAAGACCCTGAATAGCTAAAGTAAGCTTGAGTAGGAAAATCAAAGATGGATTCATCATATTTTCTGATTCTAAATTAATATTACAAAGCCCTAGTAATCAAAATAATACGATATTAGCATAAAAAGAGACATCCCAATGGAATAGAGTAAAAAGCCCAGAAACAAACCCACATATGCATGGTCAATTCTTTGACAAAGGTGCCAAGAATACACACAATAAGTGGTGTTGGGAAAACTGTATGTCAACTTGGGAAAACCGCATATTGACTTGTGACAAAATGAGGCTGGATTTTTAGCTTTCACCATACACAATATTCAACTCAAAATGTATTAATAATTTAAATGTAAGATCTAAAATTACAAAACTCCTAGAATAAATCATGGAGGAGAATCTCCTTTACAAGGGTCTTGGTCTTGGCAATGATTTTTGGATATGATATTAAAGCACATGCATAAAAGGCAAGCAAACAAACAAAGCAAGTGGGATTACATCAAAATTAAGTCTCTTTACAGCAAACAAAACAATCAACAAAATATAAAGGTGACCCATATAATGGGAAAAAAATATTTGCAAACCATATACCAAATAAGGGATGCTATCCTTTGAGTATTTGTCCCCTTCAAAACTCATATTTTGAAATTTAATTTCCAGTGTAGCAGTAATGAGAAGTGGGGCCTTTAAGAGGTGACTGGGACCCATTTATGGATTAATGGATTAATGATTTAATGATTAATGGGTTAGCATTTAAGTGGAACTAGTGGTTTTAAAGAAAAGGAAGAAAGATCCAAGCTAGCATGCATGGCAATTGCAAAGTTCTTGAGGCCATCCTCACTAAGTTAAGCAAAATTCTGGATAGCAATAGAGTTATAATTAAGCAATATCAGGTTGCACTTTGGACCACTTCCTTGTAAGTGAAAGTCAAGTAGCACTAGATACCATTCGCATCTCCACTATTCCTTTAGATAGGATTTCTGACATTAGAATCATAAGGCTTTTAACAATTAATTTGCATCCTCACTGTTCTTATAGATAGGATCTCCAATGTTAGAATCATAAGGCTTTTGCTTAATTATTGCTTAAGATGTTTTTCACGTCCTAAATTCCAGTGGAATAGCTGAGACCACCCAGTTTGAAGACCTCAACAGAGGAACAAAAATCAGCATGAGAATACAGCTTCTTCATCTCCGTGGCCCATAACTTCACCCTGCCCTCATTGACCAATTGATGATCTCTAAACCTTGGCCCACTCCAAACTCCTTAAAATCCCTGGTCTCTAACTCTTCTGGAAGACAGATTTGAAGTTTCTCCCATCTGCTCAATCAGCAGCCCCATGATTAATACTTTTTCCCTGCTGCAAATTGGTGTCTTGTTGTATTGACTTCCTGTGCACATCTGGCAATGAACCTATTGCATTTACATTCTGAACTGCCTCAGGACTCCATGGAGAGTCCTGCCAACAAGAAGGCCCTCAAAAGATGAGGCCCTTTTGTTCCCGACCAAACTAAGGATCGGGGCTGCTATTTCTTGTGCCCAGTAACGAGATGCAAATGAACTGAGTAGGAAAAGAGTTTTTATTTCTGCAACTAGTGACAGGGAGAAGGCCTGGAAATTATCACCAGACCAACTCAAAATTACAGTTTTCCAGAGTTTATATACCTTCTAAGCTATATGTCTACGTGTAAGTGTGCATTCATCTAAAGACATAAGTGATTAACTTCTTTTTATCTATAATTAAGGTCTGAGTCCTGAAGACCTTCTGGAGCCTCAGTAAATTTACTTAATCTAAATTGGTCCAGGTGCTGGGGTGATTACCCTTATCTTGTCTTCTGCTAAATTAGGGAGGTTTGGAGAGTTCCTTCAGATCCCCAATACATTTGTTTGTGGAAACCTGGGGAGTTTCTTCAGACCTCCAATAAAATTTATTTAATCTTAAATGGGTCTTATTAAGAATCCCTCCATTATTTTATTATGCTTTAAGGCCCAGGAAAGTCCTAGGGAAAAATTCTTGGTGGACTTTTATTACCTTCCAGTCTTTGAATAAGAGCACTGGCCTGTTTTAGCTTTTAATATTTAATTTAACCACTCAGTCAGTACTCAAACAGAAGTTATGGAGGGCTGCCTTAGTGAGATCTAACCTGTCATTCTTTGATCTTGGTCTTCTCAGCCTCCATAAATTAAAGAAATGTACTTTTATCCTTGTAAGATAGCAAGTTTCAGGTATTTTTAATAAGTAGCAGAAAATTGACTAAGACAGAAAATTGGTACCAACAAATGGCATATTGCTGATAAAAATACCAGAAAATGCAGAACTGGCTTTGGAACTGGGTAATGGGCAGAGGCTGGAAGAATTTAGGGGGGTAGAGTATAAAAAGCCTAGAATCTTGTGAGGGCTTAGAAGACAAGATGAGTAGCGAAGGTTTGGAACTCATTAGAGATTGATTAAGTGGTTGTGATGCTGATAAACAAATGCAGATTAAAGGCTATACTGCTGAGATTTCAACTGGAACTGATGAACAAGGTATTGGGAACTAAAAAAAAAAAATTCTTGTCATAAATTGGCAAAGATTTTGGCTGAATTATGTCCATGCCTTAGGGCTTTGTGAAAGATTGAACTTGAGAGTGATGAACTGGGTATCTGGCAGAATAAATTTCTATGCAAAATATGGAAGAATTTGCAGGGTTACTTTTGGCAACTTATGCTGAGATTCTGGAGAAAAGGAATAATTTAAAGACAGAAATTAAAAATAAAAGAGAAGCAGGGCAGAAAGATTTGGAAAATTCTCAGCCCCACCATAGAAAGAATGAAAAAGTGTGTTCAGTAAAACATACTTTGTCCTGAGTGTAGCCCAGTGACAATTTGCTAAAGAGATTAGCATAGATAGAAGGGAGTCAGGTGCTATTCCTTGACAGTGGAAGAAAGATTCCCAAAAGCATTTCAGAGATTTTCAAGGTTGCCCTTCCCATCACAAGCCCAGAGATCTTGGAGGACAAATAGTTTATGGGGAAGGCCCTGGATGCTCTCCAGGGGTTCATCACCCAGGGCCACTTTGGAATTTGCTTATTGCACCCCAGTGCACCACTCCATGTCCACTCCAGCCCTGGCTCAAGTGGCCCCAGCTGTGGTTTTTGCTGCAGCTCCATAAGGTACAAATTGTACTGGCAACATCCACATGGTGCTAATTCTAAAGGTTTGCAGAAAGCAAGAGCTGTAGAGGCTTGACAGTCTCCACCCAAATTTCAAAAGATGTCATCAAAAGTCTAGGGACCATTGTCCTAGAGCAGAGTCACCACCAATAGCCCCTTCTAGGGCAATGCTGAGCAAAAAAAAAAAAAAAAAAAAAATGTGGAGTTGAGGCTGTTGTAGAGAGTCCCTACCAGGACAATGCCTGTGGAGCCATGGCAGCTAGACGACCAGTGGGACTCCAGAACTGTGGAGTCACCAGCAGCCTGGAAAACTTGCCTGAGAAAGCTTCAGGTATTCAACCCTAACCTGTACGAGTAACCATGTGGGCTCCATGTGGCCAGCAAAGACATGGGGACAGAGCTGCCCCAGGACTTAAAGACCCAACTATTATTTCAGTGTGCCCAAGAGGTAGCACATAGAGTCAAAAGAGATTATTTGGTTTTTTAAGATTTAATGTCTCTGGGTTTTTGACTTGCTAGAGATCTGCTACTCCTTCTATTTCATCTATTTTTCCCCTTTGGAATAAGAATGTCTTATTCCTATACCACCATCTCATCATGGAAGTAGATAACTTGTATTGATTTTGCAGGCTCACAAACAAAACCCAGGACTGTGGACTTTTGAACTGGTACTGATGCAAGTTAAGACTCTGGGGCTATGGAGATAGAATGGATGTATCTGTATGTGAGAAAGACATGAGTTTTATGTGGCTAGGTGCAAAATGCTATTGTTTGAATATTTGTTTCCTCCAAAATTCATGTTGAAATGTAACCTCTAATTTTGCAGTATTGAGAAGCAGGGCTTTTAAGAGGTAAGTAGATCATGAAGGATCGGCCCTCATGATTGAATTAATTCATTCACAGATTATTCAGTTAATGGATTAACGGATTTTCATGAGAGTGAGACTGATTGGTTTATAAGAGGGAGTAGGCCAGGCATGGTGGCTCACACCTGTAAGCCCAGCACTTTGGGAGGCCAGAGCAGGCACATCTCTTGAGCTCAGGTATTTGAAATCAGCCTGGGAAACATGGCAAAAACCCCATATCTACAAAAAACACAAAGATTGGCCAGGCATGGTAGTGTGTACCTGTAGTCCTAACTACTCGGAAAGCTGAGGTGAGAGGATCACTTTAACCTGGGAGGTCAAGGCTGCAGTGATCTGTGATTGCATCACTGCACCCCAGTCTGAGTGACAGAGCAAGATCCTGCCTCAAAACATTAAAAAAATTTAAAACAATACAAAATAGAAGAGGAAGAGAGACCTGGACTAGCATGCTCTGTGCCTTCTCCACATGATGCCCTGCATGACCTTGGCACTCCAGAGAGTCCTTGCCAGCAGGAAGGTTCTCGCCAGATGCAGCCCCTTGGCCTTGGACTTCTTCATCTCTGCTTAACTGTAAGAAATAAATTTATTTTTTAAAATAAATTGTTCTGTTTTAGATATTCTACTATAAGCAATAGAAAATTCAATAAGGCAAAGAATTAATATCCAAAATATATAAGAATCTTATGTAATTTAACAGCAAATAATAATAACACTATATATAATGGAGCATAGGACCTAAAAGACATTTTTCAAAGAAGACATATAAATAGTCAATAGGTACATGAAAAGGTGCTCAACATCACTAATCATTATGGAAATGCAAATCAGAACTCAATGAAGTATCACTTCACACTTTTTAGGATGCTTATTATTTTAAAAAAGTCAAAATATAGTAAATGTTGGTGAGGATTTAGAGAACAGGAAACTCATGTACATTGTCGGTGGGAATGTAAATTGGTGCAGCCATAATGGAAGGTGGTATGGAGATTTATCAAAAAATTAAAAAGAGAATTATCATATGATTCAGCAAGCCTATTTCTGACTATATATTCAACAGAAACAAAATAACTAATGAAATAACTAATGTGAAGAGATACCTGCAGCCCCACATTCATTTCAGCATTATTCACAATAGTTACGTATAGAAACAATCTAAAAGTCCATCAAATCAATGGATGAATGGAGAAAGAACTTGTGATACACGCACACACACACACACAAACACACACAGAGGAATATTTCAGACTCTAAAAAAGAAGGAAATCCTGCCATTGCAATAATATAGAGGAAGCTGGAAGATATTATGCTAAGAGACATAAGCCAGAAATAGAAAAATGCTGCATGATCTCCCCTACATGTGGAGTCTAAAAAATGGAACTCATAGAAACAGAATGTGGTTACCAGAGGTCAGGACATGGGTGAGACAGGGAGAGGTTGGTCAGAGGGTACAAATTTGCAGTTGTAAGATGAATAATTTTTGTAGGATATATACTGTACCTCATAGTTACTATGGGTAATAACAATGTATTGTATACTTGAAACTTGCCAAGAGTGTAGAACTCAAAAATGGAAAGGTAAATATTTGAGATGATGAATAGGTTAATTACCTTGATTGGGGTAATGATTTCGCAATATATATTTATATCAAAATATCATCTTGTATGCCTTGAATACCTGTTTTTACAATTTTTATTTTTTAATAATACAGTAAAGCTGAAAAACAAAAGAAGAAAATTTTGGCATATACTACAACAGGGACGAACCTTGAAAACTTTACACTAAATGAAATAAACCACTCATAAAAGGATAATCTTTTATGTAAATAAATAAATAAATGAAAATTGAAAATAAAAATTAAAAAAATCATTTCTCCAGCCCATTAGTCACACCATTTAGCACTTTATATTTTTTATCACAGACCACACTTCTTCTGACATATTATTTCTGTGTTTATTAAGTTTCTTTTCATGTGACTTCCTGATATCAGAGACTGTTATATCCCTAGAACCATTGTCTAGCATATCATAAATGATCAGTAAATGTTTTTGAATACTCAGGTAAATGAAATAATCTTTCAGAATTTATTAAATGCCAGTCACTTTGCTATTTTAACATATATTCTCTCATTTTATCCTCTTGAAACTATAAAGTTTGTATTATTCCCATTATACTAATGGAAATGTGAGGATTGGCTAGTTCAATAGCTTTCCTAGGTTCATTCAATTGGTAAATGACAAAACTAGAATTTGTATTTAGCTCTATTTGACTCAAAAGCCCATAGTCTTAAGAACTATACTGCATTGCATTTTAATTTTACACTTTGTTATTAGAACTGTTTCTAGAACTAGAAATAATATAGAAAGAACGGGAAAATATATTCTAGGGTACAGATTTCCTCTCACTGGCCCTTCATTTTCTCTCTATAAAAGAAATAGATGTTCTAGCACAGCTACATATTTTGGAAGTGTTCCTTGTTATGTGACTTTAACCTACATATTTGTGAACTAGATATTACTCACCTAATTCCAAGTGAGTGTGTTATAAAACACAACAGATAATTTTGTGTAGCTGAATTAAGTTTTGACCAGGTCACATATAACCGGAGTTTTTTTTTTTTTAAGGATTAATTTTCTCCTCAATTAACCTCACATTTGATTCAGTAAAGGAAATAGAAAGTTGTCTCCATCCCCCTTTATACCCAAGTAGACAATTTGAAGGATATTTTCCCAAATAATCTGCAAATTGCTGTGTCACTGTAGTGCAATATTTTGTTGTCCTCCTTGGCATAAGCCCAGGCTTCTTCCCTAAGCAGGTTAAATTCTCATAGCAACATTTCAGCATTTTCTGCTGATTTTTCTTTTGGCTTTCATATTTGTAAAGGTGCCAGTACATCCCTTTCAGCGTATGAGCCAGAACTGAACAATCTCCACAAACGTGGGAAGACTCTCCTTGACACTAACACTGGGACTGACTTGGCAGAGAGAGATTATTACTTTCCCTCAAGCATGGAAAAGTACATGAATCCCAAGCCAACCTACAGGCTGCCTGTTTGTTTGGCCCCTTTTATGTCATATAAACTACAGATTCTTTGATATTTTCATGCATTTTCTTATTTCCGTGAGCCAATTCGCTTGCTGGAATTTATGTCCCCCAAATGGAGCAAAGAGTTCATCTTAGATGCTTGTTTCCTTACCACCTTTAATGTACATTGCATGTATTGTTTGCAACTATTGTTTTTCTCCTTCTGGAAGTAACTTTCTCCTCCCCAGAACACGACTGTAGACATATTATAATAATATTCATAATTGACAATGGTAAACCAATAAAATAAAGTTTAAATAAAGAATTAAACTAAGCAGAGTCTGTCTTCTATGTTCCTCTAGTGATTCATGTTGTATCTTTTGGATCATTCATCATCTTAAATTAGAACTACATTAGTGTCAGAAACATAGGAAGGGAAAAAAGATAGTGAAAGGAGGTGGTGAGCGCAAACCAAGACAAAAATATTTTTTACTGTACAATAGCACTGAAAACCGGCACCTCCACAGCCCTGTCTAAAACGTCCCTTCTGTTAGGACCACCCTCATGTGAAAGGAATAGTAAGTACTTCATTAGCATAGGAAATGACCTGTTTCTTATGCAGCTTTGTAACTGAAAAGCAGAAACGTTTGTTGCAGCCGGGTCAAAGACCCATCATCAGAAAGTTTTCATTTAGGAAAAAAATCAAACAAAGTAAATGTTTATCATGACATTGTAAACATTTCAAATCTACTGAAATATTTTATTGTAATCAAGGATTTTTAATATTCTTGGGTAAGGAAACTGGATGACAGATACCGCATAAAGAACCCACTGACACAAGGAGGATGGAGTTTTTGTGAAAGAGTGTGATAATATGGGCAGCCTGAACAATCAATATGTCCAGACTAGAGAGTCTCCAACATTGGAATTTCATGCTCCTCTACATGGGATTCATTTAACTTCATCTGTAGGTGAAGCCAACAGATCCTAAAAGATATGGTCATGTCTTCTATAGTTTCTGCCATGTTTCATAATTCTCTAGCCACACTGACATCTACCTCCTTAGGTTTGACCAAATTTCAAATTTTTCCCATTCTTATAGTATACTTAAAAAATTTTATGAGGTATTAAGAATACTTTATTTTGGTAATTGGCAAAGTGTCACTATTTACAAACTGAGAATATCTACCACTTCACTGATATTTTCCTTTAAAGGATGGAAAGAACATAGTTCTGAAAACTGGAGCCCAAGCGTCTCCCATCAGATTTCTCAAAAAGTAGTCAAGGTGTTTTCCACCTCTTACAAACAATCCAGTGTTGTTATGTTGCTGCAAAAGGCGAGAAAAATCCAAAAATCAGTGTGACTGGAGAAGTGAAGCACAAAATATCTACAAGGATAAAAAGATGATAAAAGATCTAACTATGACCCCACCTATAAAGCCCTACCCACAGGGTGAGGTGAAATCTATCAAGTTCGTCTCGCAGTATGGCATGTCTCAAGGAAGTGCTGTTACAGCAGAAAGACTGAACAATACTGGAATGATGTGAGACAATGCAACAGTCAGTGAAAACAAATTAAGAATTCTGGAGCTCAAGACGTAAAGCAAAACTATAGTTAGTAAAAAGAATCTCAAATGAGAGGGCACTCAGAAAGACACTTATTTCTTGCTCCTGATCTCCAGGTAGAGTCTTGGGACAAGGTAAAAATTACAGCATAGCAAAAATGGGTTTTGAAGAATTTGAAATCAGTGAAATTGTGCAATTCTTCAATTCTTTGTAAGGTAGTGGCAAGCCTCACCCAGTCTTGCAATGTTCTGTGCATGGTGTGACAGAGTGAAAAACGACTAGGATACAAGAGGGTAACAGTGGCCTTTTATAATTACCCCCATGCTCCTAATACTTGGATAGTAACCAAATACTTCATGTGCTTTCAAGAAGAGAACAGAAGTAACTAGAATAGTCAGACTTGGAATATCCTTGCAACTGGAAAAAGGGCAACAGAACACCCAAATGGATAGCCATGCAACATTTAACTCACCTAAAGGTAAGAGAGAAAGTAATTTATTTAAAGCTCTAAGTGGCTTGGTATAGATGAGTATACAAGGGAAGAGAAAACAAAACAAGCAAAAAACTAGGGAAAATTTTGTTCCAGGAGCCATTTAAGAATTTCAAGAGAAGAAAGAATGTAGAAGTCAGAACAACTATATATTGAAAAGCATCCCATAGATTAGTGTCACAGTAGTCACTGGTAAACTGAGTAACTGCAGGAATCGTGCTGATGGAGGCAGAGGCCAAATAGCAAGTTTCTGAAAATGAGAAAAGTATTGTTAAGTCAAAATAGTAAAGTAATGTGCTAAAGATAACTACAGATATTATCTGTGAGGAAACACACAGAATGAATAATTGAGGGGGATATACGGTTGAAGGGAGGTGAGGTTGTTTTCAATCACTGAAGTGATATGAATATGATAAAATAACTATTGAAAGAAGTTAACAGAGTGATAATGTTTCAAAAACACCAATGAGAGATAGAATAGTTGATGGAGTAAGTTAGGAGTATGTATACTTCAAGTTGTAAGAGAAAAGTTGTACCTTAGAAAAGGTGGCCAGCGGATATTTTTGGGAAATAGATTTCCCCTGGGTACTCAAGGATCTAACTATCAGTATAAATAATCAAAGATAATGGGAGGAATTATGAAAGAACATTTATATGAAAATGTATTTTGGGTTATTTTTATGTAGTTCACTCTTTTCAATTTCATTCTGATTCAGCATGGCCTATTTCCATTTTTTGATAGCCTTGCCCTTCTAAAATATTTTGGATTTCTGTTCCCCTTCTCTGATTTTTCTTTTCGTTTGCCTGATCTGAGATTCCCTCATACCTTCTGCTCACACCTGATGGTAATTCATAGTTCTGAAAAATGCCACATTATGCTCAAGGTGGATGTGCATTTGCAAAGAGTTAGAATATGACTTAACACATTTGAGAAACAAAAATCACTAGAGCAAAATGCTGTAACTCTGAACATTTATTTGGAGTGCAGACCATCAATTATATTACTTAAGTTATGAAATTCATGATACTGAAGTTTATGCTTGCTAATATGGGTCTCTAGAGTCAACTCTGTTTCTATTCCATTGGCATAAATATTACAAAAGTACTACAGCTTGGGAGACTTCCCCCGCTCCCCAAAATGAGCATGTATTTCATAGTGACTTTGATGCTTAGATACTAAAAATTTATAAAGAAATTTCATCTAACATTGCTGCAACCCATAATTATTTATAGATTAGATTCAGAAAACAGGTTAGAGTGAATACCATAATAGTTATTTAACATTTTAATTGTGACAAGGACAAAAGATTAAATGCCATGGTGACGAAATGGCACCTATTTACTTAAAAGTGGTCTCTATTTACCACTCTAAATAGATACTACACCAAAGTGTTACTCCTATCGCTATGAGTAAACCAAGGGGAAATACGTTTCTACAAAATAATTTTATAAATATTAGTCAATAAAAGCTATACAAAGTTGAAAAATGCAATGAGCCTATTAAATCTAACCTTGAACAGAGAAGTGTAGTAGGTACACCATTGGGAAAAGGCCACAAATACTTATTCAAGCTAGGGAAAAATTATTTCATTTGTATTCCAAATATTCAAAACAGAGCCAAGTGATAGGCAAGTGTTCTTGCTCTGTATTCATCCTATTAGTGTTTTACTAATATAGTATCTAAGTCTATGAAGATCACCAGAGAAATACAAAAACTAAAACAAAAAACAGAACACTATTAGTTGATTGCCTTTTCATTTTACCTGTTTGAATTTTAGTTAAAACTATCAAGTCAGGGGTAATGGGATAACCTGTAATTGTCTTTTAACTACCATTCAGAGATCTAGTTAAGAAAATTGGATTTGGTTGAACAAATTAGAGATTTGGTTAAACAAATGTCACTTTTTAAGAGAATATTTAAAGTACCACAAAGAACCAAGTCAAAATTGAATGCAAATAATACGTTGTTTTCCTTAAAAAGACACAATGAAAAGCGAAAGTGGGGAGATTAAGAAATATCCTAACTAAATTCCAAATTTTTCTTTTTTAAAAAAGATTTTCATGGCAATATATTTTCAAGTAAATAATATAATGAATACAGTTGTCTCCTTTTTCTGAAGTTTCACTCTCCTGATTTCAGTTACCTGCAGTGAACCAGGATCTAAAAATATTAAATGAAAAATTACAGAAAAAAACAATTCATAAGTTTTACATTGTGCTACTCCAAGTAGTGTGACAAAATCTTGCACTTCTCTGTTCTGTCCCACTAAAAACATGAATCATCTCTTTGTCCAGTGTATCCACAATATATACACTACCCGCCATTTATTCATAGACATCATCTACTCCTGACATCCAACCATGGACATGGACATGGACATGGATCCATAATCTGGGATCACCCAAAGCAGATGATCCTCCCTCTGACCTGTCATTAGAAGGACAATAGTAACAACACTATGTCACAACGTCTATGTCTCTCACCTCATTATATATACATTTCATCACCTCCCGTCATCATGAGAAGGATGAGTATAGTACAGTAAGATATTTTGAGAAAAAGAGTGAGATCATATTCACATATAACTTTTATTGCAGAGTATTGTTATAACTGTTTGATTTTATAATAGTTATTATTGTTAATCTCTTACTGTGCCTAATTTACAAATTAAACTTGATTGCAAATATTTGTGTATAGGAAAAAACCATTTTAAGTAGGGTTTGTTACTATCCATGGTTTCAGGAACCCACTGGGGATCTTGGAATATATGCCTTATCAATAAGGGGAATATTACTATAAAGTTTATGTTCTTAAAGAGGTGTATTTGAGTGATGAACTACCCTCTAATTTATGTACTGAAGAAGTGTAGAGTACTGAATGACAGCAATACAAACATGCACGTGTACACAATGCTTTTGAAAATATTCATTTTAGAATGTGCACCAAGTTGTTTATTGCTAACAGAATATACTTAAGGCAAGTTATAAAAGCACATGTAAACATGACTTTGTATTTGCTAAGATAATTCAATACAGACAGCATAACAAGACTATCAATAGCATTTATTTTCCATAAAACAGTAAAAAAGTATGTATTGTGAAATTAATTTCCATTGATTACCCCAGGCTAACTAGAAACTTTTCATTCTTCTAATTTTCAGTTTTTCAAGCTAATAATGTACAAATTTCTTTTGCTTGGTTGATTAGTGTGTGTGTGTGTGTGTGTGTGTGTGTGTGTATGTGTATATACTGTCAAGCTGAAGAGCTCAGTCCCATATGTAAATACGTTTTCATGTTTTCATTCTCTTCCTATGTATTGTATTTATACAAGTGCTTCCTTAGTTATTTATTTGTTAGAATACAGTCTACTCTCATTACTCACTTTAATCACACTCTATAAAGTCTCTGTGAAAACTAAATTAGTGAAAGCTGAGCTATTGTTCCTAGGGGAAATACAAGTTAGGTTCCTGTGAGCCTCTGGGCATATTTTCATCAACTGACCAACATATAACTTTGTTTTATGAGTGTTTCTGTTTTCTTTTTTTGTTTAGTTTTTGTTTTTGAGATGGAGTCTCACTCTGTCACCCAGGCTGGAGTGTAGTGGACGGATCTCAGCTCACTGCAAGCTCCGCCTCCCGAGTTTACACCATTCTCCTGCCTCAGCCTCCCGAGTAGCTGGGACTACAGTTGCCCGCCACCACGCCTGGCTAGTTTTTTGTATTTTTTTAGTAGAGACGGGGTTTCACCGTGTTAGCCAGGATGGTCTCGATCTCCTGACCTCGTGATCCGCCAGTCTCTGCCTCCCAAAGTGCTGGGATTACAGACTTGAGATATCTTATGTAATATATGTTGTTGATACATCAAACTCACAGCCAACAGCATTGTAACTCTTCCTGAATGAAGCTTACCTAACATGAATTTTCTCTGTGAGGACCATCACCGCCTTCTTGCACTTAGAACACTAGACAGCATTTCAGCATGATGGGGGCCATTTTAAACAGAAAAATTAACAACAATAAGCACAAACAAATAAAAAATAAGTGACAAATAAAGAGACAAAGAAAAAGACACTCATTTACAGTATGACGGTTAGAACAAGAAAGCAAAATGTCTCCTTATTTGACCTCAGCTGGGAATATGCACATTGAATAACTCATTTTTCCCCTGCCCTGTGCATGTCCACAAATGACTTATAATGTGCCTTGAGTTTTGATCTTGAGGTTACAAATGAATTTTAGCTAGTAGACAATTTTGCAAATATAGAATTTATGAGCAAAGAGTAGGAACCTTTTATCAGCTTCCTCCCTACTAGAAGAAGTACAATTCTAAGTAAAAAGAGTCCATGAATGTTTCTTAATGTAGTTAAGAGTGAAGAAGTGTGACTATAGGCAGCAGGACTGTCTGGGTTTAGACCAACACTTCTACTAAGTGAAGTGTGATTTTCCAAACCTTATGACTTATGTGAAAATTCTACAAGCTCTTCTAAAAATTCTGAAACAGATAAATGGTGAAATAAAGAAAGAAGAGAAATGATAATGAATAAAAAACGAATGGAGAGTAATGGAGAAGACACATTTTTGAGTTTACAAGGGTTAAACGAAAATATTTGGTTA
Organism: Macaca mulatta; assembly: GCF_049350105.2. Classification (NCBI taxonomy): domain Eukaryota; kingdom Metazoa; phylum Chordata; class Mammalia; order Primates; family Cercopithecidae; genus Macaca; species Macaca mulatta. Next base: position 160,888,423 of record NC_133406.1, read on the forward strand.
ATGCAATATTTACTTATAAATTTAATATTTAATAAACAAATCTAATATTTATAACACAATATAATTATATTTTAAGTATATCTTAACTAATTATATTTAAAATATGACTACCGTGAATAAATGTAACATTTAATATATAAATTTAATGATTCTATTAATTTTAAAATATTAAATTTATCTTAAGGCGACAACATTAATAACTATAAAATAGGAGAATTAAAGAAGGTCAAGTTTGAGTGTGATGGCTCATACATGTAATCTCAATACTTTAAGAAGACTGCTTAACCCTGAGAGTTAAAGACCAGCCTAGGCAATATAGCGATATCTCATGTCTACAAAATTAAAAAATTAAAATAGGTAGTGTGGGGCGGCATGCCTGTAGTCCCAACTTCTTGGGAGGATCACTTGAGCCTGGGAGGTCAAGGCTGCAGTCAGTCATGATCACACCACTGCACTCCACCCTGAGCAACAGAATGAGAGCCGGTCTCAGAAAAATTAAAAAAAAAAAAAATGGCGCTGGGTGCGGTGGCTCAAGCCTGTAATCCCAGCACTTTGGGAGGCCGAGGCGGGTGGATCACGAGGTCAGGAGATCGAGACTATCCTGGCTAACATGGTGAAACCCCGTCTCTACTAAAAATACAAAAAAAAAAAACTAGACGGGCGTGGTGGCGGGCGCCTGTAGTCTCAGCTACTTGGGAGGCTGAGGCGGGAGAATGGCGTGAACCCGGGAGGCGGAGCTTGCAGTGAGCCAAGATCACGCCACTGCACTCCAGCCTGGGAGACACAGCGAGACTCCGTCTCAAAAAAAAAAAAAAAAAAAAAAATGTATTTTTTATGTAATATCTGCCAAATACATGAAGCTATGCAATTGTCTACCTGAACAAACACATTTGTCATGGTTCAACTAAATAAGAGCTAAGAAGCATGGTCATTATCCCAATATTGTAATCAGGTGAATAATACTCATATTTTTCTTTGTGATATTCATTTTTATTGTGATAAAAATACAGACTTTTTGTACCTTCACTCAACAAGGAAACTCATGACTTGTATTCTACAGTCTCATAAATGCAATTGCAATTTTTTAGGAGACTCCTCTTCTCTTTGAAATTATGAAGGAGTAAGACTATTTTTTCCTTTTTTTCCTCTTTTTTCTTCCTTCTTTCCTCCCTCCTTCCCTTGCTTCTTTCCTTCCTTCTCTCACACACCTATCCTTTTCTCCTTTTTTGTTTTTGAACATCTTATTGGTGCATACAGACTTCTAAAACTTGTTTACTTTCTCTCTACCATATTTGAGCTGAGAAGAAACCACGACACTCTGCTATTTATATGAACACCAATTTATCTCACCAAGGCCTCTTATTTCTGCTTTTAAAATTTTGTTTTAATTATTTTATTTTTATTATAAAAATATAGTTTGGGAATAAAAGATTGAGACAGAATCCACACAAAGTTTAAAGAACTACAATAGAGTTGCTACTTACACAATTGTCCAGAAGCTGTCTCCCCCCCCTTCACATCTCTTTCCTTCCTCTGCAGAGAACCATTAGAACCTCAGGCAATCATCTTCTTGTTCTTCTTTATAGTTTCTAACGCCTATGCATACATCCCATTTTTTAAAATATTATATAAATGAAATAATTCTGCATAGACACCATTGTTTTGCCTCTTCAACACTATGTATTTGAGATTCATTCAAGTTAATACGCGTTACTTTAATTCGGTAATTCTCACTGTTGGATTGACCATGAAATATTTATCTATCCTACTACTGACATACATTTTCCTTGTTTTCTTTTCTTTTTTTTTTTTTTTTGCTGTTATGAACAATGCTGGTTTGGGAAGTGCTAAAAGAAATAGGAAACTGGAACCAACTGCCGGCAGAGGGATATGGACCATTGCTGATGTGATACTGAAAAGAACAACAAGCAGACAGCAGTGAGCAAAGCCTTTATTCCTACCTCCTCCCTGCCAGTCTTCCCCCGTGTTTCCATTGGCAAGACCTGTATCAAGAAGCCAGGTGACAAATGATAATGTAGTTTTCTTTGTCCCAGCCCCAAAATCACCAAGTTGATTAAAGAAAAGTAAATCTGTAGCTAAGGTAAATTTGTAGTTTAACAACCAACAGAATAGCTAAATAATTAATACAAAATTTAGAAGTCTGAAGAGGGAGTCAACAGGAGATACAAGAGTAAATGATTGAAGGAACTGAATTGCTGCTGCAGGCTTCCTGAGATGCAAAAAGACTATGAGTGTGCTTGCTTTCTCAGCAAGGAAGTTCATGGTCAGGGGGAAGTGCTCAACCCTGGTCACTGGCTGCCTGAAAATAGACTCAGCATCATTAGGGGCCATAGTGGGAGTGAGATCAACTTTTATATATGTATAAAAGTCTCACTCTCTGTCACCCAGGCTGGAGTGCAGTGGTGCAATCTTAGTTCACTGCAATCTCCGCCTCCTGCGTCAAGTAATTTTCCTGCCTCAGCCTCTCAGGGATTACAGGTGCCTGCCACCACAGCTAGCTAATTTTATTTATTTATTTTTTTCTTGAGACTGAGTTCACTCTGTCACCCAGGCTGGGGTGCAGTGGCAGGATCTACTTCAAGCTATTCTCCTGCTTCAGCCGCCTGTGCAGCTGGGATTACAGGCATGCGCCACCACGCTTGGCTAATTTTTGTATTTTTAGTAGAGACAGGGTTTTACCATGTTGGCCAGGTTAGTCTCAAACTCCTGACTTCAAGTGATCCACCCACCTTGACCTCCCAAAGTACTGGGATTGCAGGTGTGAGCCACCACATCCATCAGAGACCGTCCTTTAAGACTACAGGCTGCATGGGAGTGAGGTGAGGCCAGTGACTGACAGCTTTCCCCTACTTTCCAGGCAACCTGTGTGACTCTCCTAGGAATATAACTCCATTGGCCTAAAAACCACACCCTTATTCCCCAAAGCAGCTGCAGCAAGCCCGACCCAAGCAGAGCCTGAGCTCAGACATGTCTATCCCTGCTTGCACCTGGTAGTCTTTCTCTGCCTGCCCTGCTAGTTGAAGACAACAGTCATAATCTCTTGGGAGCTCTATTGCCCTTCCCACCACTTGAGAAACCTGAATATTTAACCAGGCATCCCTATGGCAAGTTTGCATCCTCCCTATAGTACCACAGCTGATGCACTCTTAAAAGTGCCACCTCCTAGCTGGAGGCCAATCAACACAAAACCAGTGCACTAAATAAAAATACAACCAAGGACCATCACAGAGTCCACTTCACTCCCCTGTTACTGCCACTGGGGCAGGTGCAGGTATCCATGGCTGAAAGACATGAAGACGGATCTCCTGCCATCACAGGACCCTTTGCAGACACTTCCCAGGACCAGCTCAGAGCCCAGTAGCTCCACTGGGTGGCTAGATACAGAAAAGCAAATCAGTCACTGCTGTTTGGCTCTCAGAAGCCCTATTCCTAGGGGAAGAGGGGAAACAGCACATCAAGGGAATACCCTGTGGCACAAAAGAATCTGAACAGCAGCCCTTGAGTCTCAGATCTTCCCTCTGACATAGTCTACCAAAAGAGAAGGAACCAGAAAAACAATTCTGTAATATGACAAAAAAGGTTCTGTAACACCTCCAAAAGGTCACACCAGCTCATCAGCAATGGATCTAAACCAAAACAAAATCTCTGAATTGCAAGAAGAACTGAGAAGGTTGATTATTAAGCTAATCAAGGAGGCACCAGAGAAAGGTGAAGTTCAGTTTAAAAAAATCAAAAACATGATATAGGATATGAAAGGAAAAATCTTCAGTGAAATAGATAGCATAAATAAAAAACAATCACAACTTCTGGAAATCAAGGACAATTAGACAAACTCAAAATGCACTGCAAAGTCTCAGCAGTAGAACTGAACAAGCAGAAGAAAAAAACTTCAGAGTTCAAAGACAAAGCATTTGAATTAACTCAATCTGTCAAAGACAAAGAAAAAATAATTTTAAAAAATGAACAAACCCTCCATGAAGTCTGAGACTATGTTAAACATGCAAACCTAAGAATAACTGGCGTTCTAAAGAAAGAAGATAAATCTAAACGTGTGGAAAACATATTTGAGGGAATAATAAAGAAAAATGTCCCCTCCTTGCTAGAGATCTAGACATCCAATACAAGAAGCTCAAAGAACACCTGGGCAAGTCATTGCAAAAAGGTTATCACCTAGGCACCTAGTCACCAGGTTATTTAAAGTCACAATGAAGGAAAGAATCTTAACAGCTGTAAGGCAAAAGCATTAATAGTAGATTTCTCAGCAGAAACCCTACAAGCTAGAAAAGATTGGCGTCCTATTTTCAGCTTCCTTAAGCTAAACAGTTATCAGCCAAGATTTTCTATCCAGTAAAACTAAGCTTCATAAATGAAGGGAAAAATAGTCTTTTTCAGACAAGCAAATGCTGAGATTTTTGCCACTACCAAGCTAGCAGTGCAAGAACTTCTAAAAGGAGCTCTAAATCTTGAAACAAATACTTGAAATACATCAGAATAGAACCTCCTTAAAGCACAAGTCTCACAGGACCTATATAACAATAACACAATGAAAAAAAAAAACAACAAGATATTCAGGCAACAGATAGCCTGATAAATAGTACTTCACATCTTAATACTAATATTGAATGTAAATGGTCTAAATATCCCACTTAAAAGATACAGCATGGCAGAATGGATAAAAATTCACCAAGTTTTTGCTGTCTTCAGGAGAATTACTTAACACATAAGGACTCACACAAACTTAAGGTAAAGGGGTAAAAAAAGATATTCCTTGCCAATGGACAACAAAAGTGAGCAGGAGTAACTATTCTTATCTCAGACAAAACTAACTTTAAAGCAACAGCAGTTTAAAAAGACAAAGAAACATATTATATAATGATAAAAGGACTAGGCCAACAGAAAAATGTCACAATCCTAAATATATACGCACCTAACACTGGAGCTCCTAAATTTATAAAACAATTACCAGTTGACCTAAGACACAAGATAGATCGCAACACAATAATAGTGGGGGACTTAACACTCTACTAATAGCACTAGACAGGTCATCAAGATAAAAAGTCAACAAAGAAACAATAGGCTTAAAAAACACCCCAGAACAAATGGGATTAACAAATATTTACAGAACATTCTACCCAAAAACTTCAAAATATACATTCCATTCATCAGCACATGGAGCATTCTCCAAGACAGACTATATGATAGGCCACAAGTCTCCATAAATTTAAGGAAATCAAAATTATGCCAAGTACTCTCTTAGACCACAGTGGAATAAAATTGAAAACCAACTCCAAAAGGAACTCTCAAAACCATACATACAAATACATGGAAATTAAATAACCTGCTCCTGAATGATCATTGGGTCAACAACGAAATCAAGATGGAAATTTAAAAATTCTTTGAACTGACAGATAATAGTGACACAACCTATCAAAACCTCTGTGATACAGTAAAAGTGGTGCTAAGAGGAAAGTTCATAGCATTAAATGCCTACATCAAAAGTTTGAAAGAGCACAAATAGAGCTACAGTCACACCTCACAGAACTGGAGAAACAAGAACAATCTAAACCCAAACCCAGCAGAAGAAAGAAATAACAAAGATCAGAGCAGAACTAAATGAAGTTAAAAAAAAATAACAAAAACAATACAAAAGATAAATGAAACAAAAAGCTGATTATTTGAAAAGATAAATAAAATTGATAGACCATTAGCAAGATTAAGAAGAGAGAAGATCCAAATAAGCTCAATTAGAAATGAAACAGGAGATATTACAACTGCTACCACAGAAACAGAAAAGTTTATTCAATGCTACTATGCACACCTTTATGCATATAAACAAGAAAACCTAGAGGAAACTGATAAATTCCTGGAAATATACAACCCTCCTAGATTAAACCGGGAAGGTATAGAAGCTCTGAACAGACCAATAGCAAGCAGCAAGGTTGAAATAATAATTTTAAAAATGGCCGAGAAAAAAGTCCAGGACCAGAAAAATTCAAAACCCAATTCTGTCAGACATTCAAAAAATTGGTACCAATCCTATTGACACTATTCCAAGGATAAATTATTCTATGACGCCAGTATCACCCTAATACCAAAATGAGAAAATGATGTAACAAGAAACAAAAACTACAGACCAATATCCCTGATTAACACAGATGCAAAAATCCTCAACAAAATACTAGTCAACTGAATCCAACAGCATATCAAAAAGACAATTTGTCATGATCAACTGGGTTTCATACCAGGGATGCATGAATGGTTTAACATATGTAAGTCAGTAAATGTGATATACCACATAAATAGAATTAACAAAAATCACATAATTATCTCAATAGATGCAGAAAAAGCATTTGACAAAATACAGCATTCCTTTGTGATTAAAACCCTCAGCAAAATCAGCATAGAAAGGACATACCTTAAGGTAATAAAAATCATCTATGACAAACCCACAGCCAATATTATACTGAATAGGGAAAAGTTGAAAGCATTTCCCCTAAGAACTGGAACAAGACAAGCATGCCCACTCTCACCACTTCTATTCAACATAGTACTGGAAGTCCTAGCCAGTGCAATCAGACAAGAGAAAGAAATAAAGGGCATCCAAATTGGTAAAGAGGAAGTCAAACAGTCACTGTATGCTGATTATATGATTGTATACCTAGAAAACCCTAACAATTCCTCCAGAAAGCTCCTAGAACTGGTAAATGAATTCAGCAAAGTGTCAGGATACTACTACACAATTCTATTATTCTGCTGTATACCAACAGCAGCCAAGCTAAGAATGAAATCAAGAACTCAATCCCCTTTACAATAGCTGCAAAAAAAAAAAAAATACTTACGAATATATTAGGAATATACATAACCAAGGAGGTGAAAGAGCTCTACAAAAAAAAAAAAAAAACAAAACTACTAAACACTCCTGTAAGAAATCCAGATACTCACACATGCATGCTTATAGCAGGACAATTTGCAACTGCAAAAATGTGGAACCAGCCCCAATGCTAGTATACCACAAAGTACTACTCAGCCATAAAAAGGAACAAAATAATGGCATTTGCAGCAACCTGGATGGAATTTGAGATTATTATTCTAAGTGACATAACTCAGGAATGGGAAACCAAATACCACATGTTCTCACTCATTAGTGAGAGCTAAGCTATGGGGACGCAAAGGCATAAGAATGATAACACTAGACTTTGGGGACTCAGGGCAAAGGGTGGGAGGGGGATGAGGGATAGAAGACTACACACTGGGTACAGTGTACACTCGGGTGATGGGTGCACCAAAATCTCAGAAATCACCACTCTAGAATTTATTCATGTAGTCAAACACCACCTGCTCCCTAAAAACCTATTGAAATAAAAAATAAATTACAAAAAAGAATGAATGATTGACACTAGAACTTACAAAAAGAAATAAAATATGAGAAAGAAGTCAACTAGTACAATGAGAAAGATTCTGTTTAAAAAAAAAAAAGTGCTCAGGGTTGCAGAGGGATTTGAATCTGGGCCTATTTTAGTCAACAACCCATGTCTTCATTTCTGCACACCATGGAGAAACAAAGTGTTGAGGAAGTTTTTTCTATTTAGCTAGGCAGTCACACCACATATTTTTGAAATAATGGAAAGACCAAATACATTAAAATTAACAAAAAAGTTGCTTCTCAGAGATTTTCAGATGTAATTTTAAATACTTTAAAATAGCGTGGTTCTGTATTAGAAAAGAAAAATAACAGAAGTAGAAATGTTATTTTTGTTTGTAAAGAAGGAACAAAATTATAGCTCATATAGACAGTAGTATAAAGAGAAGTTTGATGTGGAAGATAAAACTAAGAAAAAATGAACTGACATTTATTTTCAACATGTGAGGAAAGAGGGCAGATGGGTAATAAATACTTAATGACTGGCAAAGCCTCAATTTTATAATTGGGTTTTTCTTAAAAAAGTAAATAATTAATATATCAGTAATATAGAGTGTGATGCTATGTCTTGATCCTTGTATCTTTTCTTTTCCTTTGAAGAATGAGAGAAGCTTTTTTTAATCCCTTCTTTTTTTATAAAGTCAATTACTGTATATGCTACGCACACTTAATATTTTTCATACTCTTAGTGCATGATTTTTTCATTCTTTCTTGAGGTTCAAATTCGTCCTCCCTAAATTGCATTCTATAGGCTTGTAAGTGAAAATCTGTTATCAGTAAACTCGATTTTAGTTTGTTGTAAAATGAATGTCACCTACTGTCTTCAATTTATTTTACCAGATATACAATTCTAATTTAAAGTTATTTTTTCTTAAACTTTACACTTTTTTATTTCAGTTTCTATTTTTGCTATTGAGACATCTAGTATTTTTTAAGATTCTAATCTCATAAGTAATCTTTCTTTTTCTTCTTTCTTTTGGTATTTTATAGCATGATCATGATATTGCCCAGGATGAACTTGTAATTTACCTTGTTTGGGGGTTGTAGTTTTTAATGAGACTCTAAAGTCATCAAGAGATTTAGACAATTCTCAGTTAATACATTTTATAAAGCATTTTTTTTTTCATTTTTTCATTCTTCATTTACTTTTATTCTGGGTCTCCATTTTACATATATGTTAGACTTCGTTTCTAACATATTAGTTTGAGTTCCAAATCTTCACTATGCTCTTCCTTTCTCTCTTTCTCTCTTTCTCTCTTTCTTTTTGAGAGAGAGTCTCGCTCTGTGGCCATGCTGGAGTGCAATGGTGCGATCTCGGCTCACTGCAACCTCCACCTCCCTGGTTAAAGCAATTCTCCTGCCTCAGTCTCCAGAGCAGCTGAGATTATAGGTGCCTGTGCTAATTTTTCTATTTTTAGTATTTCACCATGTTGGCCAGGATGATCTCGATGTCTTGACCTCGTCAACTGCCCACCTCAGCCTCCCAAAGTGCTGGGATTACAGGCATGAGCCACCACACCCGGCCTATGCTGTTTCTTAACTCTTGTTTATGGTGACTTATTTTCTTTTGTGTTTTGTAACTTTGGATTTTAGTATTTTAATTGTTAGGGCTTTATATATAGGAATCCTACAGAGGCAGCTTTTGCAAGACGAACTTTTGTTAATGTTAATGTTAAACCTTGATTGTGTAAGAGGTATAGATATATAGTCTTATGGTAAATATTTTTCTTTGTATCTAGACTCAGTCCTGGGCAGAAAACTGACCTTGTCTGTGTTTCTCTCCTTTATTAAGTACATATAGGATGCATTAAACCAAGGACTTTGCTAAAAACACTTATAGATACAAATCAACATTTGTATAATCAATGAGAAGAAATTAATTCTTTAAGTTATAAACATGTTCAGACCAAGACAAAAAAAAGTTTATATTTATTTAGATATTTTTCTTTTTTATTAATATTAATTCAGATTTTTCCTTTTGACTTTCTTAATGTGCTAATAAACCTTAATTTTTTGAGACTTAGAACTGAAACTGTATATAGTATTAATATGGTCTTTAAAATAGTCAGATACAGCAGATACTTTACTCTCTACACACCCGGAACATATGAACCAACTAACTCACTGAAATGTGATATTTGTAAGAATATTTGAGAAAGTCTGTTTGTTGTTTCAGCCATGAAGTTTAACTGCAATGTAAAATAGAGACTCCTGGCAACATAATGACATATAGTTTTATACACTGAGAGCTCTGTCTCCCTTAAAGCACAGCAATTTTATTCAATTTCAAAAATGTTTTTCACAAGATCAGAAATGTTGTTACAATAATTTGCTTTGGTTTTCACAAGACTAGAAATATTTTTTCACACTTATCCTTTGTGCTACAGAGAAACCTGACTTAGATACCATGGCAACTTTCTACTTCCTTGAATAGTCTGTGAAAATAACTTTGAAGTTAATAGACCTTATATAATTCCAAAGAAATAAAAGAAAATTGCTAAAGTAAGAGAAATGTGCTTATGTTGTACCAAAGGCTAACAACAGCTTTGGATAATGTGTATTATTTTCAGAGAACTCAAGATTATGCAATTAGGAATTATGAATCCACAGGGGAACTATATGGTTCTCAACAGATAGTACTTGCAAGATGCAGGTGTTTTTGTTTGTTTGTTTTTGTTTTTGTTTTTTAGCTGTTCATGCTGGCCCCCTTGGGTTACAAGCCCTAAATTTGATTTACTTTTGATCTTGCAACAATTTCTGTCAATCATAATGCCTTAAAAAACAAACATATACACCCTAAAATGATTGTCTAAAAAGCATGTATAATACTCATGGTGAATGCAGATAACAAAATTACTACATTCTTACAGTTATAGTATCATTTGACAGCTTTGATCACTTTATCTTCACATCACTTTTAAATGTCAAAGCCACTTTGGAGGCTTCATCAGAACAAAAAACATTATCTAACTTGAAAATGAAATTTCTCAAACCTGTGTTCCCATTTGGAGGAAGCAAAAGCCACTTTATTTAAAAATATATATATATTGACAAAATCAAATGAATGAGAAGAGAATTTTTTTTCTACAAAAAGGTAACATATGATAATTTTCTCTTCTGATTATAAAATGTGTTATTTTCCTCAGTTAAGACTTCAGGCTGTGAAGCCAAAAGGACATGATTTGAATACTTAGCTACTTTTTAGCTGTGTTACCTCAAATAGGTGATTATACCTTTGTATTTGTATATTTATGTAAAACATGACAACACTACTCTTAGAAGGTATTAAGAGTTTAGTCAGATATTACTTGTAAAGTACTTGCCATATGATTAGTACTAAGTTGATGTTGGTGATTATTAAACTATTGTTATTCAAATACTGTGCTATTGACAGCAAGAGATTATTTTTTCTTTAGGGTATTATGCAGGACAATTTGGTGGAAAGTGAACCATGCCAATGATTCCCAGGTGGGAACAGCCTCTTTCATCGTGGAAGAGCTACTAAAAGGTAGAGATTTGGTAAAAAGTGCCATTTACTGATTTAGCTCCTGTGTTCTAAGTGTTCTCAATTATTGTAATCTTGGCTTACACAAAATAAGGTTTTCCCAACAATACCACGGAGACTGTTCAATTACTGTTTTCCCTTCTGCGGGGTCCCTTATGCCTCACTGCCTTTGAGCAATGCTCAGATCAGTTGTGATTTGTGCTTTCATTCCATCTCAAATAAAGCAATCCGTGATTGAATCTGCCTTCTTAATCAATATCTTACATTTCATTTACCTTTAGTTTCATTCACTTTGAATTATATATATGTAAGCAATCCCAATGTGAATTGTTTTCTTTAAAAATTTTCTTTGTAGTTACTTTTGCATATTTGTAACATCGCTCAATAGATATTGATAAAAATTCCATCAAAATTGGATTAGATTCTCAGGAAAAATTGTAAGATTACAGACGTTAAAGATAATTTTGAAAAAAGGTGCAAAACTCTGTAATGAAATTGAGAACAAAATGCTAATGGAGGTTTCAAAGAATTCTTATCCATAGTTATTTCAAATATAGACAGTATAGTTTTCAACTTTATAAATCTGAATAACTATTAAGAAAATACCACCTGGCCGGGTGCAGTGGCTCATGCCTTAATCCCAGCACTTTGGAAGGCCAAGGCAGGCCGATCATCTGAAGTCAGGAGTTTGAGACCAGCCTGGCCAACATGGCGAAACCCCGTCTATACTAAAAATACAAAAATTAGCCAGACATGATGGTGCACACCTCTAATCCCAGCTACTAGGGAGGCTGAGGCAGGAGAATTGCTTGAACGCAGGAGGCAGATATTGCAGTGACATTGCACCATTGCTCTCCAGCCTGCGAGACAGAGCAAGACTCCATCGAGAAAAAAAAAAAAAACCTGGAAGTACTTGAAAATGTTCTCTTTTTCAAGTGCACACATCCATATAATAGAAATACATCATTTAACTGAGCATATATGTGAAAATATAGCTTCAACATGTATTTAGCAAATATTCAATGAATATCCATTCTGTATTGGCCACTATCCTACATAGTGGATATATGATGAACAATGCAGCACCTGACCAAGAAGTTTTTAGTCTGGTGAAAAAGAAAGATAAGGGGATAGATAGAAAAGAGTACAGAGGTGCTATAATGAGATATGCACAGAGTGGCTATTGTAACACCTACAAGGCACTCAAACCACTCTCAGGTATAGAAAAGCCTTGTCAAAAGACTGAATACGAATATTGCAGATTGAAGGAACAACATGCAAAAGGACAGTAAGGCAGTGGATTAGGGAACTGAGATCCCAAAACTGAAAAGTGGAAGCAGCTCCTCATGAGAAGTGTGTATAGGCTGGATCAGGTGAGTGTGGAGAGGTGAACAAAGTCCAGATTGTGAAGGACTTCACAGACCAAGCAAATCAAGTTGGACTTTATCATGAACCATATAGGGAAATAGTAGAGGATTTTAAGAAGAGGGGGTAGCATGTCTAGATTACATTTCAGAAAGATCAATCTGGCAGAGGTTTAGAGAATAGATTTGCAGAAAGCCACACTTGCAGAGAAACAGACCCAGTGAGATGTGGGTGTGCACTGGGAAGCAGAGAGAGCTTCTGACGTGCGAAGCAGAATGACCGTGAGGAGAGAGAACAGCAAATAGTTTGAGAAAATCATAGGTAGAATCAAAAGAAGCTGAAGTCAAACTCTTCAGGTCACTTTTGGGTCTCTGTTATCTTCCTATTTCAAGTTGAGGTTATGCACATTTTGGTGGGTTTAGAGGAAATTTCAGTGCAAGGACTTCCTGCTTTGCTGTTAATGTGTCGCTTCCGGTCAAAAACACAAATATAAACCACAACCGAATAGGTATGTCCCTGCTTAACTGAACATGAAGTAGGTAAAAGATGAGCCAAGGATGATTTAATTGTTGAAAAATAATAGTCTCTTCTAGACATAACTTATTGAAAAGGAAGGAAAAATAACTTGAAATGTCTCAAAACTGACTATTTCACTTACAGATGAAATCATAGTTCAGTGCTGTCAGTGCTGTAATGTACAAATTGTCACTAAACTGACATCTTTTCAAGCAGTAAGTTGAGAATTATGGTGCAATAACTCTAAATCATTACTAACATTTGTGAGAATTTTACCATTTGCAAAATACTTCTTAATTCATTATCTCATCATAAGAAACTTTTCTTATGATATAATATATTCAATGTGATATTAACAATATATTTTATAAAGTTGAGATCACTCAGACTTTCTACTTATGGGATAGTAGAGCTGTTCTCTTTCCAAAACATATTCTCTGTTAAATGTAGTCAGCCACATCCTTATGGATAGTCATCTGTTTGAACATATTACCCTTTATTTAAAAGTCTCTTCATTGACTTTCCATAACAATCTGTATTGATTTTAAAGTTTTGTTACTCACTTATAAGACACTTAATAGCCACAGACCAATATGTGTGCCAGATCTATTGTCTCTAGATGTCTCTTGTTGCCCATTGAGGTCACAATGAGCAGGCTATTTAGTCTTTCCAAAACATAAATTCAAATCCCTTGAAGCTGAGGCTTTTAGAAAATATGTTCCCTGATTGTGGAATGTAGCTGCAATTTTGATTCATTATATTCCATCTGTGTGCATGGAAAAAAATGGTTGTGTTTGGTTATATCTCAAAAATATAATTTTTAGCACTGATGTCTCCATTTCTTAGTCAGTAGATATGTAGCTTTAATAAAGTATACTGATATACTTTATCCAATTTATTGAGATTATCACTGATCATTTTCTAGGTCCACCAAGGGACATAAAACTTCTTAATAGGATTTCCTACTGAAGAAATAGAAGTGTTGTTCTAGCATTTGAGTTTAATTAGACCATATATGAAAACCAATTTTAAAAACAGTGTACAGACTGTTTCCTTTATTCCCACATTCACTTAAAGTTCTCAAAAAAAGCATTGTGGATGTGGCAGTTAGGCTTAAAACTAAAAAAAAATTAGAATCATGAAATAAAATTTAAATTATGTACAATAATGCCATTGTTTCATCACAATTTATAAAATAAAATGAGGACAAATCTTTCTTACAGAATTCCAAATGATCTACATAGACACAACTCCCTACAGAAGATGGATCTAGATTCTCCTCCCCTTGAGTGTGGGGTGGAAGAGTAACTTGCTTCCAAAGAATAAAGTATAGAAAGAGAAAGTGACTTACAGTGGAAGCACCTGACAGACAATAACTCCATCAGGGTTAACATCACCAGGGATTTGTCATGTTAATACCATATAATCTTTGATATGTTGGAATGAGAAAGCTAATTCTCGGTGGTGTTCTCAAAAACCCTTAACTTCAGTCTAAGCTAAGAAAAACATCAGGCAATTCAAAATTCAGGGATACTCTACATCACACCTACTTCCTTTCAAAGTTGTCAAGGTTGTTTAAAAACAAAGACAGAGCTATTGTCTCAGACCCAGAGGAGACTATGGAACCCCGATGTCAATATCCTAAATGGAATCCTATATCAGAAAAATGACATTCACGGAGAAACTGGTGAAATCTGCTGCTAATAGTCATTTACCAATGATTTTTTTTTTTTTGACAAATGTACCCTAGATAAGCAAGATGTTAATGTCACGGGGAAAGGGAAACTGAATGATAGGTAGATGAAAATGATCTATATTATCTTTGCAACTGTTCCATAAATCTACAAGTTTTCCAAAACTAAAAAAAAAAAAAAAAAAAAAAAAAGTTTAGCTTACAAATAAAATAAGTACTAAAAGGAATTATTTGAAATGGCACAAAGAAGTCACATTCTTATGGTAACGGTATTTTTCACATTTGTCTATTTTTTTCACTATACTATACCTTGTTGTAGAAAATACAGTGAAAATATTGGATGATATCAAAAGTTTCTAGAAGCTGAAATAAATCTGAGATTCCACAAAATCTGTTCATTCTACAAACATTTATAAAGTACCTGCTATTCTTTTGTTGTTGTTGTTGTTGATGTTGTTGAGATGGAGTTTTGCTCTTGTTGCCCAGACTGGGTGCAATGGCGCGATCTCGGCTCACTGCAACCTCTGCCTCCTGGGTTCAAGCCATTCTCCTGCCTCAGTCTCCCAAGTAGCTGGGATTACAGGCATGCACCACCATGCCTGGCTAATTTTTTGTATTTTCAGTAGAAATGGGGTTTCTCCACGTTGGTCAGGCTGGTCTCGAACTCCTGACCTCAGGTGATCCACCCGCCTCGGCCTCCCAAAGTGCTGGGATTACAGGCATGAGCCACTGCGCCCGGCCCAGTACCTGCTATTCTTAAAAGGTTGCTAAATATAGCCACAATCACCATATATTTGTCATACTCAGCTCAATATTTGTTCTACTTTACAGATCATATTAATGTTTTGAGCCTAAATTTAAATTAAAAGGTCAAGATGATCATTGCTTTTTAACCGTTTCCTTCATTGATATGTCAAGAAATATTCCACAGTCACCTTTTTATTTAATGAGTAATTTCAACCACAAAAAGTGAAGTCCTGTTATTGAAAGTTTTTATTATTTTTATTATTTTTACTTTATTGTTTTAGATGTTAATATGTTTTTCACTTGATCCTATATTTTAGAATTATTATATATTAAATATGGACAACAAATAAGTAAAATATTATATAATATTCTGTTCTAGAGAAGACACTGGCCTGAAATGATTCAACATCCCCTCCACACTATCTTTGGAAAACTTTGACCATTCTGAGCTCTGTTTCATTGTCTAAAACAACAAGAAAAGAAGCCATCTTTAAGAGATCCTTTAGAATTCTAAATTTTCTAAATCTTGATAAAAGCATGAGGAAAGTTTTTTTTTTTTTTGCAAAGAATAGTCTAAAAAATAATTCTTACCCTTTTCAATTTCATATTTTTGTGGAATGTTGGCCAAATAATATACCATTATAATCATAGCTATATATCAAAGCCAGCATAAATGCAGATTTCTAATGTGTATTTATTTTATTTGTATTACTTACATTAATATATACAAATAATAAAGATTTGTTTGAAATGTATGAATGAGTGACAATTGACTAAGAGATAGCCAATCTACTATAGTATACTAGACAGTTCAGTTTCACACTTATACAGCAAAATTTCAGTTTTCTTTTGGACAACATCCTCTTCTAATGCACTTCTATGTCAATATACAGCTTCAGTTCTTAGAGTGAACAACAGTGGGAAAATGTCACTCTCCAATCCCAAGTATTTCTTCCCAAACTGTGAAATTCCGATTCACTCTCAGTGACTTAGGAAATTTCATAAGGTGAAATTTTCTTGCACAATTTTCAGTATTTGTGTTTTGTATGTATTAAACATATCACACGAGTTGTACATTTTTTGTTATTTTATAATGCTGCATGTTTTTAGCATCAAGGGCTAATAGGATTAAGGAAAAATAGAGATACGTAAATAAAATATAAGTATGAGAAATAAGGAATTGATGAAGAAAAAGACGTTCCTTGGAAAAAGGAGTGCAACATTAAATGAGATGTTTCCTTCTGAAAGCTAAATACTCTCATCCAATCGGGGCACAAGATGTGAAACAAATACCATGGATCACTGAAACATGGACTTGTGGTCTGCCAAAACCTTGGACCATACAGATACAGCAAGTCACTCAGTTCCTACTCTTTTTCAGAAAACCTTTCTCAGCAAGAGGCAGCTAGTTTTTTCTCGCAGCAAGCAAGACTCAGCATGTGAAGCTTTGAACAATCCAGCACTGCAGGGAATGTTTTGCAGAAACTGCATGACAAGATTGCCAAAAGGATTACCTCTTGATTTCCTTTGTCCTTGGTTTTATTTCATCTAATAATGGGGCAAAGACGGTGCCTTCCACAATGAAGGGAGAATTTATTCATGAGTCATATACAACAAAATTGTTTTTAAATCCTTGTTCCTCATAGTTTTCTAAGAAAACAACATTCCTCATTGAGTATAATATGTATGCTTTTCCTTTTAAAAAATGTTTATTATTATACTATAAATTGTAAGCATAGAATAATTTGTTCTTCCAACAGCTTGAAGGCAGACTCCTAAAAAGAAGTATTTTGTTCCTCTCTTTAATAAAAGGCATGAACAACTATCAAGAAAACAATGTAGGGTCAGTTTAAATAAAGACCAGGCCATTTAACTACAACAAAAAAATTCTGTAAACAATATTGTACTATAAATTCCAAAACATGTTACTTTTTTAGGTTACTTTGAGATCTGACTCCCTGCAAAAACACGCTTAAATATAAATTATGATTATAACAACAAGGCTGTCCCGATTTTAGAAATATGGAGTTTAGTATCAGAACACCTGGCTTCATGTACCACTTTTGAATTTAGCATTTGTCAATCTGAATCTCAGTGACCTCACCTGTGTAATGGGAGATGATGATGCCTAGTCTGCTGAACTCACACGGTAATTTTGAAGGTACAGTAAAGGAAGGTTTACACATTTCATAGAATTCTAAAGACATAGTGTACAGAAAAAAATCAAAAACTACTGAACAAGAAAATTTGTCATTGTAGTCTTTCAGTTTCGGTCTACCACAATTATTCTGATGCATCCAGAAATTTATACAGACAGGAAGCTATGAAAGCATACAGGAGTGTAATTTATGTTCTTTATAAAGATTATACTTTATGTTCTTTATAAAGTAACATTTGATCTTGAGATCTGAAAGGTGAATAAGACGGAAAGATCAGCCATAAAGATAGCCTCCAAGTGGATGCATCACTAAGTGCAAAAGATGGGAGTAGCAAGGCAAAGCACAGGGGCTGAGGTAGAGAAACGACATAGGAGATTAATGTGATTAAATTCTGGAGAGGTAAGTAGGTTTCATCTCATGTTAGTCTATTTAATACAAGTTTTTGCCTAATGAATAATAATAAATCATTGAAGGGCTATTTAAAGGAGTAGAGTAATATAATCAGAAGCCAGTTTTTAGATGAGTCTAGCAATAGTGTGAAGACTAGACTGGAAGAGAACATTGTAGACCATAAGGATGACTAATTTGCTTATTTCAAAATTCCAGGCCAGAAATGGTAACAGGACAACAGGCATGACGGTGAAGAAGGAGAGAAGTGAAAAATTTGGCAATATATCTTACAGATAGAACTGCCAACTCTTGGCGAAAGTTTAAATATGGTAAGAAAGAGAAAGGCCAGTAGTAACATCTCATTGCTGAGGTTATCAGTGTGTGATGGTATTATTTATTGCTGTAGGGAATTCTGGAGGAGGACTATGTTTGGTGAGGACATGCCAGGTAAACAGATACCTAGGTCAAAAAAGACATCTATACTACAGATAGGAAATTATAATTTATTTTTGTAACAATGACAATGACATCATCAGTATAGATAAATTAACAGGGAAAGGGCACTAAAGGAAGAAAAAATATAGCATAGCACCTTGAGGAACTCCAAAATTAAGAATGTTCATGACAGGTGTGCCAATGAGATGCTTACTACAAGTCACTATTGTGTTAGATATGGCAGATAAAAGCAATAATATTCAGACATTTTCCCACAAGTTCACAGTCTAGGAGAGAATGAAGGAAACTGATACTTAAGCATCAGTCAGTGCTAAAGGTTGCTATAAGAAGACAATGGATGGACACTTTTTTCTAGAACTATGGATATGGTTAGAGAAGAGGGGAAAAATCAAGAGGAGATGATAGCTTGGCTGAGTACAAAAGGACAATTTTATTATTTCCTTTCTTAATTTATTTGCCCATTCAATGAAAATTTTAGAGCTCTATAATATTCCAGGCACTACTCTAGTTGCTGAGGATAGACTGACTCAGATATCATGCTCATGTTCAAAAGGAGATTAATTTACCTCACAGGGGGACAGTATGTAAGTAAACAAGTAGACAAGATAATTTTATTGAGTCCTTATATAATAAAGACAATCAAACAGGATGATTACAATTGATATCAGTGACTTCAGTGGAGAAAGGCATGTCTCTCCACTGGACATCTCTTATGTTCAAGGGGCATCGCTTATGTTCAAGGGGCATCTCCCTAGCATCTACTAATGAGTGAGATGCTAGGGAGATGCCCCTTGAACATAAGCTTGAATGACAGGAAGGAGCCAAAGAACAATTTGTAGGAGGGAGAGATAACAATAATCTCTCTCCCTCTCAAAATATCTAAGTTTGGAACTCAGTTTTTGATAAAAAGGAAGGGCAGTCCACAAGGTTATATGAACAAATGTAGGTAGAAAATAAAATTTGCAGCAAATTGATGAAGTAGTCTTATCGAACATCCTCAAGTGAAATACTAGGTAACAATCAAGCGTCATTGAGTGTGAAAGAGAGATGTTGATGTTCGAGGAGACATATGGTACGAACTGCACATTTTGAAGAGTAGGGACATGAATAATCAGAAAAGCATAGTAAGTTTGACAGTATAGACCAATACATGATCTTTAATTAAAAGTAAGACAGGTCAGCACATCTGTGTTTTGTATTGTTCTGTTTCTCCTTCCAGGTCATTTAATTAGTTCTTTTCTGGTTTGAAATTTGCAAATAGTTGGGTTAGGGTTTGTAGTTTTGTCAGTTAAGTATGACACAAGAAATATGGGGCAGGAGTAATTATAAGAATAGATGCAGAAATGCAAACTAGGTAAGGAGGGAAGTAAGACTCTGAAGCAAATGAAGGGAGGAGTAAAGGGCTGGAGTACGTGATGAGCCTGAAAATATACTTAAGTAAGAATATTACATTATGAGATCTGTACATAAAGGGCCAAGAGTAGAATGCTTTACAATGTGATTTTGCATCCTGTGCAATTAATAGTGGTGGCAAGTTCCAAAGTTACACTGTTCAATAGCCTGTGGCTGTTTAAATTTAAATTTTAATTAATTAAAATGAAATAAAATTACAAATACAGTCCCTGAGTTGTACTAGCCACAATTCAAGTGCAGAAACAGCCAAATGTGGTTAATGATTATTTCACAGAGACAGAACAACTACATTAACACAGAAAGTTCTGTTGGACAGTGCTGGTCCACATTGCCATCCTGTGAATGGATGGAAGAGACAGAGAAAGCAATATTATAAATGAAAAGGACAAAAACAGACAAACGAACAAGAAACTGTGATGTTGATTGAGTCTTGAGTGGTGACATGAGGAGAGAGAGAAAAAATGTTGAGGGGCTAAATTTTAATGTAAGTGACAGCAACTGAAATTTGTCAGGAAAAATATACGATTATGCAACTTGAAAAGATCTGGGAGTTGTAAAAGATAAAGAGGTGCATACAGGCAATCCAAGGGAATAGAGGAAAGAGGCAAAGGCATTCCAGGAAGACAGGGCATCATTGGTAGTCTCACCAAGGCCTAAGAGGAGTTATGGCCATTTTGAAAAATTGGAAGTAGTTTCAACCTAGGTAGTACCATTCAGGACATAGGCATGGGCAAAGACTTCATGTCTAAAACACCAAAAGCAACGGCAGCAAAAGCCAAAATTGACAAATGGGATCTCATTAAACTAAAGACCTTCTGCACAGCAAAAGAAACTACCATCAGAGTGAACAGGCAACCTACAGAATGGGAGAAAATTTTTGCAATCTACTCATCTGACAAAGGGCTAATATCCAGAACCTACAAAGAACTCAAACAAATTTACAAGAAAAAAACAACCCCATCAAAAAGTGGGCAAAGAATATGAACAGACATTTCTCAAAAGAAGACATGCATACAGCCAACAGACACATGAAAAAATGCTCATCATCACTGGCCATCAGAGAAATGCAAATCAAAACCACAATGAGATACCATCTCACACCAGTTAGAATGGCGATCATTAAAAAGTCAGGAAACAACAGGTGCTGGAGAGGATGTGGAGAAATAGGAACACTTTTACACTGTTGGTGGGATTGTAAACTAGTTCAACCATTATGGAAAACAGTATGGCGATTCCTCAAGGATCTAGAACTAGATGTACCATATGACCCAGCCATCCCATTACTGAGTATATACCCAAAGGATTATAAATCATGCTGCTATAAAGACACATGCACACGTATGTTTATTGCGGCACTATTCACAACAGCAAAGACTTGGAATCAACCCAAATGTCCATCAGTGACAGACTGGATTAAAAAAATGTGGCACATATACACCATGGAATACTATGCAGCCATAAAAAAGGATGAGTTTGTGTCCTTTGTAGGGACATGGATGCAGCTGGAAACCATCATTCTTAGCAAACTATCACAAGAACAGAAAACCAAACACCGCATGTTCTCACTCATAGGTGGGAACTGAACAATGAGATCACCTGGACTCGGGAAGGGGAACATCACACACCAGGGCCTATCATGGGGAGGGGGGAGGGGGGAGGGATTGCAATGGGAGTTATAATGATGTAAATGACGAGTTGATGGGTGCTGACGAGTTGATGGGTGCAGCACAGCAACATGGCACAAGTATACATATGTAACAAACCTGCACGTTATGCACATGTACCCTAGAACTTAAAGTATAATAATAATAAAAAAATAAATAAATAAAATAAAATAAAAAAATGGCACGTAGAATGACAGACGGAGTGCCCAAATACGCACACACATAATTTCTGGCTCTTTAACACAATCAAGTCCACCCATGGCCTCTCTGAAGAGAGTTGTTAAGAATCTTACTATTACCATTATATTTAATCCCCTCAAACAAGAGCCATACATATAAACTGTCATGTCAGCAGCTCCTTCATCAATCTATTTGCATAAATTACATCACCACTTCCTCTAACAACAAAATGATTACTCAAAGTGAACAGTGTAATACATTTAGCGATGATTATATGACTAGCTAGTATTATGTTGAATAAGTACATCAGTGGGACTGTCAAATCCAATAGAAATAAAATTCTTCCAACTGGCAAAAATATATATATATATGTATATATATATATATATATACACATGACACGAATACATGAATACATACAGATAGATGTAATATGATACATATGTGTGTATCATTTGTACTGGGTGTATACAACCCAGAGATTTATTCCTTACCTATGAGGAACATCTGAACGCCTGGCCCACCCCATGGAATGCAGGCCATATATGGAATCAGGCCCTTTGTTTTGGGTTATGTGAAAGTTATCAGGTGGAGGCTGTTAGCAGGAGGGTTCTAAGTGAATATGCTATATAAACTGCATGCTTTTTGTAAGTGGTTGGGGTTCTCCTATCCAGCCTGCCACTGGACTGCTCTGTAAGTAAACCCTCTCAATAAACCCTTTGTCTTGTTTCCTGGCTTTGGGTCTCTCCTTTGGCCTCTTGAACCTCGTGCCACCCTTATTGAAGTTAATAGGGTTCCAATACAACATATGTATGCACACATACACACACACAGGAAACAGACAGATAGATACAAAGGTAGATAGCCAGATATCTTCCTACAGCATCCATCATCAATGCATACATGGAAGAAAACAGGTGACTGATTATTCATTAAATTTCACAGGATACAAAAAAAGACATTTTTAGTAAAAATAGTAATAAGAAAAATGCTTGGCAGGCTGTGAAGGATTTTTCCTGTCTATTTTTTTTCCCCACATAAAATCAAGTGAAGAAGCAATTATCAAGATAATTCAAGTATAAAAAAGAAAAAATATTTTGCCTAAATTATCTGAATAGTTAATGAAAAACTTGAGCTTGAGGCCTCACTTATCCAAGTAAATGAACCCATTTTCAGTATATTTTGCATGTAAATTTAATGAATAAATTAATCCTAAAGACCTGGTAGCTAATTTACCTAAGGTGCACCAGAAGCTTTTTTGTTTCCCCTCAAGGTGCAATTTAGTTTTTGTTAGACTAGGTCCAATATTATTCAACATATGACATGTATTATTGTTATGTAAGGGAAAGGCATGTTAAACTCTGATCAAAACATAGTAAAAATGCAGGCTATGCCTACACATAGTCAAAACATACATACGAACAGGTATAAATTGGTCCACCTCTCAGCTTGCTTTGCCTAAATGAACACCACAGGAGTATTACTTTTTTGGAAATTAATGAATCTTGATAGCTTACACTTTTCCTCTTATTAATGTGTTTTAAAACATTAAAGTTATAACTACAGACAATATTCAGTTAACATGACCAGAGATGTTCAATTTGCACTTTTTAAGACATTTTTCACAACCATGCAAATTATAAAATACAAACATATAATTTCTTGACAGATGTCTAAAGTTGGCCTTGAGTAATCTTTCAGAGTTCTGAATTGGTGAGAGGTAATCATAGCATCATTTTTATAATGCAGTTAGAAAAGTACCATGAGTACGTTCAAGTAATGCACTCCAAAACTCATGGTACAATCTTGATAAATACATTTAATTTAATTGATTTAAATGAATTATGTAAAGAGAATGAGTCCAGCCCGATTTCCAAAGAAAGTGGTTTTGTTCATTTTAGAAATAGCATTATCATCCATGATGTGTTACCATCGAAAAACAATAAGACCAAAGGGCATGTGTGCAGGGATGCTGATGGGGAAAACAGATGTTCTGGGCTAAGTCCATCATGATTCTGACTTTTTTGTACCGCATGGTGCACATTTTGAACTTACATTTATATTTTAAAATTCAGAGAACAGAGCTGAAGTGACTTCCCAACTATATCAATAAGAAACAGCTTGTTTAGTAAATGAAGTATCAAAATGCTGTGATCATAGTCTCCTCTCTTTGATAAATTGAGTACTGTACTGTGAATCTCCCTCTGACACCCTTTTTTTCTTATACATGCCTAAAATTTGAAATTAGATATGCCTGTAATTGCCAAGAATGCAGCAGTACTGAACTCCCTTTAGGTTTTCTTCTAGATAAGTTTCAGCTGCCTCGCATCTGAAAGCAATTGAGGACAAACTTTAACATGAGCCGAAGTGGATTGAGGCTGAATGTTCCATAAGTAGCAGAGAGGCCAAGTAATGGATTTTTGAAAGTGGTAACCATATTAGGTCAATCCTAAATTCAGCAAGTTAAATTCATGCTGCCAATGATAATGGTCACAAGAATTGAGAGACTGACATAAAATTAGGTGTTTTGTATTTTATGCCACTATGCAGACTGATTGAGACTGATTATAGTCAACTACATTTTAATATCTTCCCTTATCTAGCAGTATGATTTCAAACAACTTTACAAATATTCGATTTACTTCGTGTTTATAATAACTCTGTAAAATAGTCAGTAGAGGATTATCCATATTTTCCAGATAAGAAAAGTGTGCCTTTCAGTTATATGATTTAACTTTTCATAAGTAAATAAGGTGCCCATTAGCATTCTATTTTTATTAAACCATGTATTGCCAGTCCCTAATGATGCATCTATAGCCACACAGGTTCATTACAAACTCTATTAATAATCTGTTAAAAGAGCTAAGCACTATTATTCTTTTCAAGCCATCCTTAAAATGAATTTTTCATAGTATTAAGCACATGTACATTAAAAGCATTTTCTGAATCAAACCTATTTGGATGGAGATAATCCACTGCATTTGGATAGAGAAAAGTAATGCAATAATAAAAATACATTTTGAATCTGACATAATTTTAAAAAAATCTACAATTTTGAATAAATTTGTAAATCCAACTGAGTTGCACCTATAAATGACTATTTCAAATAGATGTCTTGTCTAGTGTTCAAATGAAAAATATGCAATGCATGAGGCCAGACATGGTGGCTCACGCCTGTAATCCCAGCACTTTGGGAGGCCAAGGCGGGCGATCACCTGAGGTCAGGAGTTTGAGACCAGCCTGGCCAATATGGTGAAACCCCATCTCTACTAAAAATACAAAACTTAGCCGGGCGTGGGGAGGCTGAGGCAAGAGAATCGCTTGAACCCGGGTGGCAGAGGTTGCAGTGAGCCAAGACTGCACCATTGCACTCCAGCCTGGAGTGAGACTTCGTCTAAAAAAAAAAATACACAATGCATGACATACAGAAAAAAACTTTTCTTGCTTTCTTACTCTTGGTGGATTGAATATGAAATATACTTAATTTTGAAAATACACAATTACTTGATTTCTAATGGGGTTTTTCAAGCAGAGTTTGCACCTTTTGAGGGCACTTATATTTATTAAACAGAATCTTATTGTACATCTTTTTACAGTAGATTTATAAATTAAATAAATATTATTTAATTTGAATAAAGTTCTACATTGTTTCTTAATATTCTGCAAACTCTTTCAAATTAACCTCATAGAGCCTGATCATAATACTTATACAGAAGGATAAGGTGTGAAAGTCGTGAAAACAGTTTTGGAGAATTTTTAATTTGGAAACTATTGTAAGAAATCCTTAAGAAAAATAAAAATTAACTGGAAAGACTGTTGAAATTAACTAAAACTAAAATTCATTTAGTACCAAATTTATTTGGAGCCTTTCTTCCAAATCTTTAACAGGTTTCCTACATATTGCCACATTCCATATCTATGGTAATCTTGAAATAATAGGGTGGCTACTGTCCTCACATTTCTTGAACCTAATGATGCATCTTGGAATGTAATTACTTGCCATTTCAGTCAAAATTTCAAAAGTAACATTTGATATACCAATTAAGCAGTCACCTTTCATTGTTGAAATATTTTCATAATAGCAGAGAAGTTCAATATAGTTTATAGGGAAAAGAAGATTGTATTAAAAATCTAGTTTTTTTGTGATTTGATTTCATGTGTAAATTGTATGCCTTTTATAAATATTTCAGATATGAGTTGAAATCCACCTTGAGTCTGTTGCCTCCTTCCATTTAGAAAATAGTAAGTTATTCAGTTATATTATTTTAATTTACCTATTTTTAGAATTGAGCCATATTTTACCACTAAAATAAATGAGATTAGGCAGATAAAGTAATAGTAAAACAAAGCTATGCTTTATTTATAAGTTTTAAATATTCGGAAGAAAAATTTGAAAATCAAACTCTAGTGTAACCATGTACAAACTACTAACAAAAATGGAAACTTCCTTCTTTCCCGCATGACCAAACATACTTGCTAATGTTTTGAGTGCTTTCTGTGTATCAAGCACAGGTCTATGAAATTTATACTATTATAATGGCCATTTAATAGGTGGGGAAACTGAAGTCCAATGAGGTTAACAAAAATGTCCAGAGTTACTCAGTTGGAAAGAGAACTCATTCATCTAGTCCAGAGTCCAAGCTCACATGCACTAAGCTTATGTCAAACTGCTCCTAAAAGTGTGTTGCTTTATTTTTTCTGTTAGCATTATTTCACAATTTTTTTTTTATCTTAGATTCCAATCAGTTTCTTACTACACTGGCCAATGTGAAGAACATCAAATGCCTTATATTTAATTACATTATTTGACCCTGTTTACCATGCAGAAAATTATCACCTAAATTGAAGGAAGTTTTTAATTCATAGTTACACAACTTTGTATATATAGTAAAGTTTTGCTATTACATTCAGAAGAAACTTTTGGTGGTGACAATAATTTCTCAATTTTTTGTTTTTTATGTTAAACATAAACAAAGATGTGATTTACATCCCATTCCAGCTACATCACATAGAAACTGAGGTGTTTTTCTTTGAATTGTGCACCCTGTTTACCCAAGGTAAAACTATGAGACAGAAGAAAAATCCAGTAGATATTCTATATCCAACACTAAAATATTCTGACTTTTTCCCTTTATTTATTTACTATATGCAACATGGTCCTAATCTTTGTATCATGTGTCATTGTTTCCTTGATGTCTTCCCTGTGAATAAAAACAAACTGTAAACCCTGTCAAGTAGTGATCAATTTTAATCTTCCAGAAATAGCTCACAACAATAGAACTTCGGGATTCCTTAATAGGACACACTTTTCATCAACTGTTTTAATAAACATCATGTCAAAAAACATAATGGTATGATTGAATGCAAGGTAATTCATATATTTATAGCATTTCCAATGTCAGAAGGAAATATTCCTACATGACAGTTCTCTCATATAATTGCATGTAATATTTTAAATGATAAACAATAAGATTACATCTATACAAACCGTATTAATACAACACAAATCAAGAATAGCAGGCCATGGTCTTGTTTATAAACTGCTAGATACTTAATGCAAAAATATAAATTAAAAATATTTTTAATCAAATTCAGTTATACCACTTTTCAGTATAAGGGGACAATGATTTTGATAAAACCTAGTTGGCTGGGACTATTTTTCTTCTCTATTTTATGCACATTTGTGATTAAAAACATATTAATTACATTCAGGACAAGCACAATGAAAGGGTGATTATAGAAACAAAAAAAAGTTAAAAGCTCTGATTACACTTAAGTTTTGTAACTTAGCCAAGTCTATTATTCATATTTATAATTTCAAAAGTCACAGTACTCTCAAAATATTTAGAGCCCTCCTGATTGTATTAATATTTGATACTTGATTAGGTTAAAATGCAAATGTGAACCCTCCATATGCTACAGAATAACACAGGAACAATATGTTCCATGTGGCCAAGCCACCTTGGATCTTTCAACAATAAATATTCACAAGCTTCATTAATACCACATCATTACTACTTAAATTTTAACCTGCCAGGTTTTGGGTCAGTGATAAAATTTGTCAATATTTTCACAACAGCAGAAATTAATGCTAGTATAAAATGTGGGGCACAGAAGTGGAAAATTTTGCTGAAATAAGTAAAATGTAATCCTGCAATAATATTTTCTCCAATATCAAAAAAAAATGGGGAGAAACAGGAAAATAACTTTCATTTCAGAGATTTAAAGAAAATATCTTATAAGAATAATGAGAATCAGAAAAGAAACTGGAACAAATTCAAAGTCTTCCTTTTCTTAGTTCTCTTTCTCTCTTTTGTTTCAATTTTTTTTTTTTTTTTTTTTTTTTTTTTTTTTTTTTGGAGGCAGACTTTCACTCTTGTTGCCCAGGCTGGGGTGCAATGGCGCGATCTGGGCTCACTGCAACCTCCGCCTCTCGGGTTCAAGTGATTCTCCTGCCTCAGCTTCCTAAGTAGCTGGGATTACAAGCCTGCAGCACTACGCCCAACTAATTTTGTATTTTTAGTAGAGACAGGGTTTCTCCATGTTGGTCAGGCTGGTCTCAAACTCCTGACTTAAGCTGATCCACCCACCTCGGCCTCCCAAAATGCTGGGATTATAGGTGTGAGCCACCATGTCTGGCCTCTTTTTAAAAATTCTTATATGGGCTCTCATTTAGGAACATCTTACAAATGTTCCTAAAATGTGCTTCCACAATTGCAAATTGATATAAGAAGATTAGATGGCAGTAGGACTATTAAATGAGGAAGAACATTGATTCTGATAGAAATATATTATTTCAGATTTTAAGAACTGGATAGTAAAATCATTTGGCAAAGACTAAATATTTTAGGTCATTTTTTCAAGAGTAAAATATGATGACATGTATTGAAGAAAGGCTGACTCAGTTGCTCAGTGCATGGAGAAAAAGAATCCAGGGAAGTGGAATGGATGCTCGGTATAGCCAGATAATTTAGTCATTTCATGTTGAAGGCAAAGCCAAACACAGGGTGAACAATTTTTAAGAATGTTTATAAGAAGAACAAATAAATTAAGCATTTTTTTTTTTTTTTTTTTTTTTTTTTTTGAGACGGAGTCTCGCTCTGCCACCCAGGCTGGAGTGCAGTGGCCGGATCTCAGCTCACTGCAAGCTCCGCCTCCCGGGTTCCCGCCATTCTCCTGCCTCAGCCTCCCGAGTAGCTGGGACTACAGGCGCCTGCCACCTCGCCCGGCTAGTTTTTTGTATTTTTTAGTAGAGACGGGGTTTCACCGTGTTAGCCAGGATGGTCTCGATCTCCTGACCTCGTGATCCGCCCGTCTCGGCCTCCCAAAGTGCTGGGATTACAGGCTTGAGCCACCGCGCCCGGCCTAAATTAAGCATTTTTTATTTCCTCCTCGACATCCATCTTCAACCTTTGAATGGCTCCTTGAGGAACTACTTGAGGAACCATGAGGGGGAGGCAGAATCCATCCAAAGACCAAAAGTGAGGGTTGTGAACTATTAATAGACTAAAAGAACTATTTGCTCTATTTCAACGGTCACATTAAAGGGTGGGCAAGAAAATGAATGTGGTCCAAACAGAGTGCACCTCAGAATTTAGCTTGGTTTGCCTGGACAGTCAGGTTCTCTTCCTCTCCAATGTATTGATTTGGAAAGTAAAATGCTACAATCATTTTGATATCATCCAACTTATGAATAAAACTGATACATTAAGCAGGTCAAAGAAAATCACAGAGACACAGATTCAGAATCTTGGTGACAATGAGTACAAATGGATCAAAATACACCGTATTTCATAATATTTTAGGATTAATTCAATTACCTATACCAATGAGTATCTTTCATTAAAGCAAAATGAATCTTTTTATTTGCAAAAAAAATCCTAATTTATTTTTTTTAATGTGTAGAGCAAGACTATTCAGTCCAACATTTACAATTTAAGGGAAAAAGCATGCATGCGTGTGTACACACACACACATACAAATAACTCAAAGTACATAACTTATTGACAAATGTTTGATCTCATTCAAATTCTAAAAATTCTGAAGTCAGATAATTATATCTCCATGCCTTAATTTTCATTATTTTTAGCTTACTGTTTTTAGCTAGGATTTTCCCATGTGAGCTGAGAGTGGAAAATACTGGAATTTCCTTGTGGATCTCAAAAGTCTTCCTCCTTAAAGAATAAGGAACTGCACCATTCATTGAAGGATGAGGCACTGTTGCAGCTTGCGAATTTCACTACCCTTAAGGACATAGAGGAGGTCAAAGAGATTGAATATTTTGGGGTTCTTATCACACGTGAACCCTTCATCCTTATGACAGTCACTCATCACATGCATGTACTCAGTCAGACTGCAGCAGCAGTCTCAGCAGCATAATCCGGCATTCCACTAGAAAGATGCTTTTTTCTTCCCTCTCCACTAACCACCTAATCTTAGCTTACTCCTCTGGGAGCCCACACTCTCAGCGTTTTCTTTCACCACTCTGCAGAGTCTGTGATTGCAGTGTAAGCAACACCCAAATGACTCATTAAAGCCATTATTATTAGCTTTACACAATCTCATGAGGTTTGCATCAGCTTTTACCCTCTTTCATTCTATCTTTGCACTGAGTAGGACTATATTAAAACAAAGATGCCTCAGTCCCTGTGCAAGACGGATTAAACCGCAAGAAACATAGAAGTAGAGATAGTGACAGATTTCATAGGGTTTTCATAAGGCACATGGATGATCCAAATTCGGTTTTTTTCCCGCCAGAAAACCCTACTACAAAAGGAAACCTAAAATTAACAAGGCTTTTATTATCTTTTTAAAATTCTAGTTTCTTAATATTGATTTAAAACCTTTTCAATACTATCTGTAATCTATGTTAGTGGGTGCAAAAGAATTCATGTGGAATGCAACAACATATACACATACTTATGTAATTCACATGAAATGTATGTTTTAAGTGGTGACAAAGAAAAATCACAGTTTAGCCTGGCTGGTGACAGCTTTGTTAATATTAAGAGATGTGATTGTAAATGACATTGCCCAAGTATATATAAAGAAAATCATAAGCTTATCTACTTATGTTTGATACCTTGGAGAGTTTTTGGTGGTTCAGAATTAGAATGCCTCCCCACTGTTTGATTCACTCTCATGCATTAAATAAACTGCTTACTGAAATACATTGCCACATTCTGAATATGAAGTACTTTATTATGACTAAATGATATGCTGGGGACCTGAAAGGGCCATTACTAGAATTTCATCTCATATTTTGTTGCTATTTTCTGGTTCATTAATTGCCCCTTTTGATCCTTAGTTCCCTACAAAGTCCCCTGTGATTATTTCTGATAATTCTGAGGGGATATCATAGATGTGCTCAGCAAGCTCAATATTTGTACTGCTCTGACAAGTACTACTATTATTCTGTGCTGCCATACATTCTCCATTTGATTTTCGAGTGTAGAGCATTTGAAATCTCTGAAGGCATCCTTCTGCTCTGCCAGGACAACTGGTACCCCGGGAAAGGCAGATACAATAGTCATTCCAGAAAACTCTACTTCTCTTATAGTCTCT
Organism: Macaca mulatta; assembly: GCF_049350105.2. NCBI lineage: Eukaryota > Metazoa > Chordata > Mammalia > Primates > Cercopithecidae > Macaca > Macaca mulatta. Next base: position 160,919,516 of record NC_133406.1, read on the forward strand.
CCACCTCATACCAACCATACCAACTCTGACATTCTCTCTCAATGATTTGAAATATTCAGACCTTTTTTCCTGATACCTCTAAGTTTTGACAGTTTGCATTAACTTGCAGGAAATCAGAATGAAATAAGAGGATACTCTGATTACACGTACATGATATTAGAGCAATACATTATTGCACTGCTTGGGGGTCAAAACATCACAGAGACTATTGAAATGGTATCTCTAGTCCTTTTTATTCCTAAGATGCAGGTATGGGTATAGAAGACTATAGATGACAAATAAAGTCGTCATTTTCTATTAAGAGCAAATACTCTAGACTTTTACATTAGGTCAAATTCATTTTGTTTAGCTTATTCTCATAAAATGAGTTACTACTCATATTAGTCTTCAGATCACCTCAAAATGAACTTCTGTTTGGTCTATCCCTTTAGTTCCTCACATAAGTACAGAATTACCTATAATTGCACAGTGTAAAGTTTAGAATTATAGCTCAAATTAGCCAAGTTCAAGCATAACTACTCTTACTTATAGCCTACTTTAGTAGCAATAAATGACTTATACAAGAAAATAGGTTTAAAAATCTATAAACATTTTTCAAATTCACAAAACAATCTTCAACTAAAAACTGAAAACCTCGCTCAACTCAATAAACATTTAAATTCAATTCAGAGTTAGACTAATTCATCCTGATTTGAGTCCCTCTGTGGATTCCAGTACAGAGGCATTTCTTTCCTTACACAAGTCTAATCCTTTCAACTATATGCAAGATGCATTGCCAATCCCTTTCTCAACATTTTTTCTCTGTCAATTATGTCCTGTCTCTTCCCTATGAGATTACACTTCTCCAATTATAAGCCTGTCTATTCTCTTTATTTTCTAATCAAGGAGGGGAAAGAATCAGCTTCAGGCCGGGCGCGGTGGCTCAAGCCTGTAATCCCAGCACTTTGGGAGGCCGAGGCGGGCGGATCACGAGGTCAGGAGATCAAGACCATCCTGGCTAACACGGTGAAACCCTGTCTCTACTAAAAACACAAAAAAATTAGCCGGGCGAGGTGGCGGGCGCCTGTAGTCCCAGCTACTCGGGAGGCTGAGGCAGGAGAATGGCTTGAACCCAGGAGGCGGAGCTTGCAGTGAGATCACGCCACTGCACTCCAGCCTGGGGCAACAGACTCCGTTCCCAAAAGAATCAGCTTCAATCCTATGGTACGCTCAAACTACCAACCTCTCTCCATTCTTCCTTTCTCCAACTTCAAACTATTCAAAAAATAATGTTTATTTTTTAATTCTTCATCTCCTTACAATCTAGTTTCTGCGTCCCAACCCTCAGCCCAAGTTGACATCACAAAGAGCAAGTAGAATAAAAAACCCAATCTCACTCTTCTTTCCTCAGTCACCTGTTGGATCACTCTATTGTCTGAATCCAATGGGAAGCCAGAAGAGAAGAGTCTGTTGATGTAGTTAAGTCTCCTAGCACAAATGAAAATTTCAAATCCACGTGTTATTGACAATATCATAAATATTTCTTAAAATTGCTCCAAACTCATAGAGCCTGCAGAAATAATGGATTTAGAAGGCTGTAGTCCTAACACATATTCTTGTCCTAATGACTACAACTAATTAGTTAGGGTTAGATGTGAAAAGAGAGGAACATAATAATTGTCTAAAGAGAATTGATCATATCCTGTTTCCAGAAAATCTGCATTTAGGACACAAAGCCGTACAGTTATATATGGCACCAGTAAGATCTTATAGAATGTGGGCAAGAACCAGTGTCACGAGGAGATGAGGTCAAGAACAAGTTGTCTTAAGTAAAGGCATCCTCTCACCAGGGAAAATGAGTGCAGAATCCATTAACCTCCTGTCTCAGAATAGCTAGCTGATAACTTCCTACTTGTGGATAAGCCTAGTCTTAATTGTTGTGTAGAATTTCTATTTTTGAAAAAAAAGAAAAAGAAAAGAAAGCAAGCAAACAAATTAAAAAAAAATCCACTTTAATTTGTATGGCTTTCTCTTTCTTCCAATTAAGACAACTGTAGTAAAGATAATGAATGATTTATTAAGATTAAAGTTTGGGCTAAAAAATAAATATTCGAGCAAAAGTTTATATGCTTCTCCAAAAGACATAGCAAAACATATAGTGAAAAATAGATTTTCCAAGTGAATGCACTTTATACTGAATTATATGGTAAACTGACACAATTCTGATATCCCTGGCCAGTGCCCAGTTTTTAAAAGGTGAGTTTAGCGAAGCGTTTATTCCTATAAACTCTCTGTAGACTACCAATCAGATTTTGAATAAGCATGTGAATCAACACCAGTCAGAAAGGCTTATTGATTATCAGATGATATCAATTTTAGAAAATGGCAGTAGTGCCTAATTTTCAGTATTTAGCACCGATTATCTGGGGTCTCTACATCTATTTCTTAGGACTTTTTATGCTTCACTTTGGCCATGATGATATTAGAAGAAGACTCAGTAAAGCAAGCAACTCTTTTGAGTATTTCTGAGACATCTGGAAATCAAGTCAGAGTAAATTACCATAAATTATTTATATATTTAGCTATGTAAGAATGTATTTAAGTTTTTTGAATCACTGTGGTATATCTATTTACCAATAGAAGGCAATGAAAACAGGCATGTTTTGTCTGCTATGTACATCATCTAGAATTAAAACAAAAGTCAGTTTTACTGAATAGGGCCATTCATGCTGTGTACTGTACAACTCCTAAACATGCTATTCATGTAGACCACAATGTAAATAAATGGTAATCCTCTTTCCTGAATCTGTACAACCATTCTTGGTGATTATGCCAGATTCAGCAGAAAAATTAGATATTTTAAAGCAGTGTTTCTAGAATGTAAGCCTCAAAAAGGCAATTAAAATCCTTTTAGTTCACACTGTATCTACAGTGCCTACACTAATGCCTAGGTTATAGTAGATGCTTAATAAATATGTAATGCATTAATAAATGGTAAAACTAATGGCATTGAAATCAATAGTAGTGATTAATTTAAAAAAATTGAATTCTGACTTCACTCCTGATTTACTAAGTCAGCATGTCAAGATGGGCATAGAGATTAAGAGATTATTCTAAGCACAACATTTTGGAATCATCATTGTTGATTTCACATCTAGCTACAAGACTAAACTGGCATATAAAATTCAGGATGTATACAGGGAAAGCACCAATTCTAGTCGTCAGTGTAATTCTCAAATGGAGGTTTTCTGGTAAGTTTGTAGACAATAATATTTAGGAGAAAATGTGTATAAAAAACTAAGTTTAGGAATTTTCAGAGTATTTTGTTTGGACTACAGAATGGCAAATAGTAATATAATTAATTTTTTAAAAATTAAATAAACCTAAAGTTTTCACTGAGCATTTAACTACATTTGTTCTTATAGACAGACCAGGATGATCCAAGTAGCAGAGGGAATACAAAGTACAAAGTGTGGAAATATGGTTTAATATTTAAAACTATACAAATTTTATAGTAATGTATGGTTTCATGATATCTTCATCATTATCATAATTAATGTTTATGAAACCAGTTCCTGGTGCCTACATAATTTATATATGATACATTTCAATAAATGCTAAATGATAATGCCTGTTATTTATATAAGGAATTAGGTAACTATCTTCCTGCTAAAGTTTGTGTAAAAATTAATGTAGAAAGAAAGGAAGACAAACTAGTCAAGCCACTAATTGTGTTGCTGAGTCTAATCATTTGTTTGTTTTAGATAAAATTTTCTTTCTTTATTGCAGTCATTAGTACTTGACAGTGAATAATCTCATGTGGAAAATTCCTAATTAGGTTAGATTTTTTTTTTTTTAATTGCAATATAAAACCTGAGGTTCTGTCAATACGGATAGAAATAGTAATACTTATAATCAAGTCATGGTATCTAACTCAAGCTAAGTAAGAGCTGAACTATGAATTGAATTCATAATTTTGCTGATGGTTTCTTCCTCTGCAGACATTAGCCATCTAAAGGCAGGGGCATGTTGTAAATCAAGTAATGTTCCCATTAATCATAATGGGAGTTAAATGTATGTCAGGAGAATGAATCCCCTTAGGTATTTAAAATGAGTTTCAGTAACTATACATCTGTTGATGTACCTTGGTAAGGTATTTTCACACTTTCAAAGAATCACCCCTTTCGGCAAGATTAAATAAGAAAGTATCAGATAAGCATGCTTTGGCCAAGCCTCTGAATTTCAAATGCTCCTGAGGACTCCAGAAAGAATGTGAAGCGGCATCTGTAAAATATGCACAGGAAGCTGAGAGAATGATCCAGACTGCCTGCTCCGCAGGTAACTTAGAGACACCCAGCAGACTGCTTGCTCTGCCAACTATTTGCTGTATCTCCACCAGATCTTTGCAAGCGAGGCAGAGTACCTCACTCAACACAAAATGGGAAACTTGACTTCTTGCCAGTTTTATGTAAATACTCTGAATTAAGTTGTCTGACTTTTTAAACTTTTTGTAACCAAGGTATACTTAGATCTAGCAGATGCAAAGAGCTTCCTGATTCAGGGTATTGCTACCTTTATGAAGAAAAAAAAAAAAAGAAAATGATTGGAAAATCATATCTAGCAAATGCCCTTACAAAGATTAAAAAAAAAAAAAAAGAAAAATCTAACATAATTATTTAGAATTGTTTGTACTCTTTATGATTCAGGTTTCTGTATAATCAGATTAAAGATGAAAAGTCTTTTGGCTTTTACTGTATAAATGCAGAAATTATTCTGCACAGAAACACTTGTTTTTTTTGTAATTGGAATTTCAGTATAGTTGGATTCATAATACCTATTGGGTTAAGAACAATCAAAACGAAGGCAAAAACAGAAGAGAATAAGCTAGCACAGAGTAAATAAGTGGGTATGGGAGACATAATCAATATTAAGAATTGAAATAAGTTGGTATATTTAGGGTCAGAGAGTGAAAGGAGAGGAAATACAAGGAATAATCATACAAATAGGTTTTGCCAAAGTTGCACATACAAGACAATAGTAGAGAAACTTAAGAAACTTCGGCTCTAGAGGTAAATTCTAGACTCATTATTTTGTTTTTTCAAGAATAAAGTGTGTAAATTAGAGATAAAAGGTAAGAATATGTGCACAAGTCTCAGAATAAAAACATTTTGTTGTGGCTAGGTGCAACATTTATATAAATATTTATGTACATGGGACAGGGAGGAAGTACATAGTAAGATTCATAATTTTGAAAAGAATACTAAACTTCTGGGCAGGTAGCAAAATCTCAAGCTAATGGCTATAAAGTAGGAAGATTTTATGAGGCTGTAGAAGTAGTTAGAAAAGTGGCAGGGAAATTTGAATGCATTCAAGTGTAAGATAATATGAGTACAGAAGCATAATAAGAATGCATGTGTAAAATGTCAGTCAGACCAGGAGAAGAATTTAGACAGCATTTCCCTGATGACAGTAATCCAATATGTTTTTGCATTAAAAAAAAATTAAAAATTCACTACTGAGGAGTGTAGTGGAAACAAACAGAAGAAAATTGCTAGATATGAAAGTGTATCTCATATGGCAGGCACTATTGTAAGTTCTAAGGGTACAGTACCAGACAAGGTCCTGATTTCATGAAACTAGATTCTAATGGGGGGAAAGGCTAATAAAAGTATATTTCAAGAATGTCAAAGCATGCACCTAGAATTTTCTTTCTTCAGATATAAGCATAGCTCATTTCCTTCGCTCCTTCAGGTCTTGGCTCAAATTCATTCTTCTCAAAGAGGCTTTTCCTAAGCATCTATTTAAAATTGCAACATTGTTTCTACTGTACAACACTATTATCTTCTTACTTTATTTTTTCTATGTAATACATCACTGCTCATTGATTGTACTTACTTACTTCTACTATATAACACATCACATATCGTTGATAGTACTTACTTAGTTTTCTATTGACTATCTCACCCAACCACAATGTACACTTTATGTAGCTAGGGTGTTTTTGTCTATTTTATTTATTGCTGTATTCTAAGGACTAGAACAATGACAGGCACCATGGGTACTCAGTAAATATAATTGAATTAATGAGTAATGCCGTGTTTTGAAGAAAATAAACTACTCTAGTTGGATGGAAATTGATGAGAGTTGAAGACTATGTTAGATCGTGTTGTCAGGAGAGCCATTTACGTGGCCAGTGAGATACGAGAATGAGGCATAGTCATATAGCCATAGTAAGGTCTTGGGGTGGGGGGCAGTTTCAAAAGAAAAATAAGTTTAGTAGCCAAAAGGCGAGTATGAAGTAAAAAAGTCCTGTAAGGAGGGTGGATATTGAGGGGAGGAGTGAAGAAAGAAAGTGGAAACATACCGAAGCATTAAGTAGTCAAAAGCCAAATTCGATGTTGCCTTGTAGGCCATGGTAGAGTGAAGTATATTCTGAACACAACTGGGCACTATTAGAATTCTTAATTTAAAAAACGCTCTTTGGCTATTATACAGAGTATAGTTGGGTGGGAAGGATGTTCACTGGGGAATGATAAAAACAAAGAGAACCTTCAAGAGGTTCTTACACTAGTACAGACATCAGTAGTGTAGGGTAGTGTGGTAGTTCTGGAAATAGTAAGACATTGGTAAGATGATGATTGAATTCTAATCCACTCACAATTTTGGTGACACTGGGCAAGTTACTGAATTACTATAAGCTTTCTTTTTCTCATCTTTAAAATGGGAATAATAAATTGCTTACTTCGAAATTTAGATGACTGGATCATTGTCAAATATGCTTAGGTAAAAAAAATTCCTTAAAATCTGATGGTTTTTCATGATTAATTTTCCAAATACATATATTATATATGTTATATATTATAATATATAAAAGTATAATATGTAATATATAATAATATATATATTATGAAAAACACGTGGTAGAACGCCCATTAGATACAAATGCAAGATACAATATGTATTCCCTCTTGGAATGCATGATGTAGGACACATGCCTGAAAACTACCTGCAGATGAAACAGAAGCTACTTCACAGAGACCCAGGAACTGCATATATCAAGAGACATGCTCTTTTCTGGTTTCAGTTCCTCCCTCTAGGATCAATATTTCTAGCAACCCTGCACCTAGGTCTGGATGCAAAATAAGATAAGAAATCTGTTTGCCTAAACCCTGTCAGAATTCTACTCCCTATTTTGTTCACAAAAAGCATAAATGTCAGTTTTATTATTACTGTTTGCATTGTATTGATATAAATTATTCTTTAAAAGTTATGTATCCACAATTAAGGCACAGAATGAAAACTTACACGACTATTGCTAACAAAATCATTTCAGAATACTGATAACATACCCTCTTCAGTGTTGTCCTATTTGTTTTCAAAATTAACTTAAATATATTTATTGAATGAAAATTTTCTCATATTACTGTCATTTTAAAAATCATTTTCATTGCCTTGTAGTAACACTTAAATCTATAATCAGCTGTGAGACCATATGTAAAACAGTGAAAGAAAAATGAAACACTCAAATAACAGTATAAAACACTATAAATCATGCATAGTAAACAGTTATACAGTAATCTCTTTATCAATATCCAAAGCTCTGAGACTTATTTATTCTCCTATTCTTACAGAAACATCTCAAATTTGATTTATCTTATTTCAATTAATAGGGAAAAGCTGCCAAATACTTTCTACAGTAAGTCCCAAAGATCTGTTAAGAAAAATAATCCAGACATGAAAATAAAGCAGAAAATGGCTGTGTGTCCATTTAACATTATAGCATTGTATAACAGGCCCACTCAGTACTATTTAATTCACTAGGGAATGGGCCTTTGTTTAACTTGCGATTTACTATTGATTTATGCCCCAAATTTGTAAAGGTTAGTATTAACTTCTATAACGTTGCCCAGAGGAGAGGCAAATGATTTCTGTCTGATAGAAAAGATAACCACAAAATGTACAGTTATATTGACCTATTGAACGTGAAACAGTTTTGTTTCTAACTTAGCAAATTTATTTCAGCATGACTTTTCTAAGTAGCTATAAAATTTCTTCTGCTTCAAATGCTCTGAATCAACCTTACTATTCTACTGGATTCCTCATTAATTAGTCAAATATATCTTTGATATGTGTTCACTATGTATCTGTATGAGAGTCACCATTTTAGCAATGAAAATTATACCTTGACAGTTTTGGAGATTCCAAAGAAATGTTCAAGTAGACTTTTGCTTGAGGCAATTAAACTTTATGTCTAAAGAAATGCACCTTGCACTTTATGGTCTGTAAAATCCGTGGTGTATTCCACCTCCCCTCCTTGGAACTCTGGATTCATTCCTAAGGTACAACAGAATTTACCTTCAATAAGTCTCTCTCTTTCTCTCTATCTTTCAATCTCTCCCTCTCTCTCACTCTGTGGTTTTATTTTGGCTTCTAGCTCTTATTCTGGTGTGCTTATGCTAAGACCTTTTTCCCCATTGGGAACAGCAATGGTTGAGGATCAGATTTTACAATCCGATCTCTGCTGGGATAATGAGAATCTCTGTAAGGTTGGAAATGAAAGAATGTTGCTTGTTAGTCTTTTTCTTTGTTTTGCTCTTTGTCTGTAGTGCGTTTTGGTCAATTAATAAAATATTTTATGCTCACTGGAAAGGACAAATACCCTGAGATCTGAATCTGTAGGCTTTTATGTTCTTTTTAGATTTCACCTTGGTCACAGCACAGACCAAAGTTGCAAGTTCTCTGTTTCTCAGTATCCATAACTGAGAAAAGGCTTTACCATTTATTCTATGAGTTTGAAATATTTTTATGCCTCATAAGTGCACACGAGATTATAATGTTTCTTAAATTAAGAAAGCTTTATTTTTACTTTTTATAGAAGAAAGTAATAAATAATAAATAATAAAAAGGAACAGAAAATTTCCAGGGATGGGAAGGGAAGAACACCTCACATTTTGAAGTGCTATTCTTAAATAAACAGACAAATAAACAAACAAAATTCCTTCAAAATCTACTAACTCGGAATCATTTTATATAAAAATCTATGTTTACACGATCAAGGTGAATCCTTGGCAAAAATCAGACAATCTATAATTTTGGTTAAAAAATACTTTGTTCTTTCTCTGATTTTATTTATTTGCATAACTATACAAGAATACATCATATTTTAAATATGTTTTGTGTTTCTCATAAAAAGATTAGTGAATATGAACTTTCTAAACTTCTTTTATTGGTATACAGATCATGTAAGCTAGTGATACTCCTACATTAATGTTTAAGATTATGAACAATGTATAATACTGTGCCAATACATTAAATTGCAATTCCAATCAGATTTTTAAATATCAACTGTGATTATGCTCTCTAGTATGCCAGATTAAACATAATTTTCAGATTCTTGATTAATTGAAAATCCTGGGACAAAATTAAATTGAATTAATCACAGTCTTGGAACACCTGGATTTTTTTTTCTTACTTTTTCTGAGTAAGACAAAATACAGAATTCTTACTCAGTTAATATATATACAACTGGGCTTTCTAATCTAACATTTCATTGAATAACTATATCTCCTGTTCATGTTTATGAAGATGTTCATTTTTACCATTCAAGAAAACGTTAAAGAAATTATTTGAGCTGTAGAAGTTTCTCCTATGTATGTTTGTGAACTTTGTTCATATGTTCAAATATTTGTATATTAACATGTAGTTTTCAATGGCCTCCTTCTTAGTTGTCACTGTGAAATAGAAATTAATTTCCTTAAGAGTTAGAATTAATATAGTAGCTGAGTGTATTCTAGGATTGATAGTGGCAACAAAATACAACTGAAAGTAATGAATGTGTTCCTCTCTTCCCTGTCTCCTCCTCTTTCTCCGTCTTTGGGGGATAAAGAAAAAGTCATTTTGCCCTAAAATAAAATATCAGCTTGTTTCAGAATAAGAAAGGTTATAGCAGAGGGCAAAATTTAAGTCGGTAATATAATCTGTAAGTTGTTGGAAGGAAGTGAATTTTTTTTGTCTTGGTTTACAATGTATTATGAATTGAGCTTTGTTCTAAATATATATATATATATATTAAGGCTGGGTACAGTGGCTCACGCCTGTAATCACAGAACTTTGGGAGGCTGAGGCAGGCAGATCATGAGGTCAGGAGTTCAAGACCAGCCTGGCCAACACGTTTCTACTAAAAATACAAAAATTAGCCAGGTGTGGTGTCACGCGCCTGTAATCCCAGCTACTCCAGAGGCTGAGGCAGGACAATTGCTTGAACCTGGGAGGTGGAGATTGCAGTGACCCAAGATTGTGCTATTATACTCCAGAGCAAGACTCCATCTCGGGCGGGGGTTAGGGGGGGAATTATAAATATATATGAGACTAATGGTCCACAGTACTTGTGAATGTGAACTTATTTGGAAATAGAGTTTTTGCAGATATAATCAAGTAGATAAAGATGAGGTCATTATAAAGGGCCATAATTCAATATTATTAGAGCCTTATAAGAAGAGGAGAGAGATACAGAGAGAAAAACACCATGTGAAGACACAGAGACAGAGGGAGGAAGATGAACATGGAAACCATGGAAGCAAAGATGGGAGTTACACTGCCACGGCTGAAGAATGCCTGAGGCTACCGAAAGCTGAAAGAGGCAAGGAAAGATCCTCCCCTATAGGCTTAGGAGGGAGCGTGGCCCTGCCTGCAGACTGCTAGTCTCTAGAACTGAGAAACAATAAATTTCTGTTGATTTAAGCCACTTGTTGCAGTAATATGTTATGGAGGCCCCAGAAAATTAAAACACCATTCCCATAGGTATGTATCTGAAAAGAAACAACGAAACATATTAAAACATCAAATTTGACTCCGTTTTAGGGGTGTGCCCATTTTAAAAATTGTATATTTTCTACTGCTAAAAGTTATATTAAAGAAGAACTAAAATTTTGTTTTTTTGAAGGATAAAATCACTAATGGGTCTTAGAGTATTTAGTCTGCTCTTAACAAATAGTAATAACAAGTGATTTTTACCTTTTGGATCATCCTCCCATATAATAGAGATTCTTTATTTTGCTAGGATAATTTTCTGTGGTTCATACTGAATTAATTCTTGATTATTTATAAAAAAAAATAAATATTTCTTCAAAAAAAGCGATTATTGTTTGTGTTATCTTCTTTTATATGTTCTTAAAAATATTATATTGTGCCTTTGACTAGTAAGTAGTTAAGCTAACATTATTTATTGTTCTCAAGCATCTATGTGTCTATCTTAATCAAATGGCCATAACTTATTTGAAAATTCTTTTGATTTTATGATCCCAAGATTACATCTTAAATTTAGAAAAAAGTATAATTTTCAAGATGTCTTTTATACCTAAGATTATCTTTGCAGTCTCCCATATAGCTTTTGCAAACATTATGATCATTTTTTCTTTCACTTCAAAAAGAGGAAGATGCTAGAAATAATTAGATTTGTTTTACATGCTTCTTATTCATTAGCTCAATATTATTGTAAGATCTACAAGAGAAAGGTGTCAAATGAAAAGTAAAGTTTAGCCTTTCTTAGGCTAATTCTATACAAATACAAATTATTAAAATAAATATGTTTTAAAGATGATGTTCTTTACAAGATATATTGGATTTCCCTGAAAATGTATGAATGCTCTTACTATTTATGATATGTTCTTACCCTCAGTGTTAAGAATTGATCAATTCCTTTGAAAAGAGTTATTTACTTCACCCCAAAAGAATCATCCCCTCCACTCTGATATTGTTGATTACTGTAACGAGACAAGTTGTATTCAGTCAGCATCATCATCATCAACAGGTTGCTTCTACTCCCCTCTCATGCTTAACAGAAGGCTCAAGAGCCATAGAATTCATTGGGTGTTCAACAAAGGACAGTATTAAGCCTTTGTAGAACAAAAAGAAATGTGCCAAGTATTCTTAACTACTGTGACACCAGGGGAAAAATTCAAGTGTATGGGATTTTGAGTTGACACTGCTTAGAAAACTGTCAGTCTATACTGGGAACTGAGTCATTATTTTCTCTTCTCTATTTGATAACCAGATGACTCATGAATGCAGCCTGATGACTCAAGATCCAACAGGATAAGATATAATTAAGAACTAAATGAACCGATGAAGGAAATTGAATTGTGGTTACCTTTTACTGAAAGTATGATGATATTATTACTACCATGTTTACTGTTATATTTTGATAAAGAGATAAGGAAGCCTTTCTTCCTGATTAATTTCTAACCCTGGATTTAACAGACTATGCTTTTGCAAACTGATAAAGTATATTTAAATAATATACTTTTCCTTCGCTTTTTGGAATTTACAAACAATACTTTTACTAAGTTTCTTTCTTTTCAATGGCAATGTAGCTATTTTTGTAGGCTTAATAAAAACTCGTCATCCTCAAATCTGACAAAAACAAGAAATGGGGAAAGGATTCCCTATTTAATAAATGGTGCTGGGAAAACTGGCTAGCCATATGTAGAAAGCTGAAACTGGATGCCTTCTTTACACCTTATTCAAAAATTAATTCAATGTGGATCAAAGCCTTAAATGTTAGACCTAAAACCATAACAACCCTAGAAGAAAACCTAGGCAATACCATTCAAGACATAGGCATGGGCAAGGACTTCATGCCTAAAACACCAAAAACAATGGCAATGAAAGCCAAAATTTACAAATGGGACCTAATTAAAGAGCATCTGCACAGAAAAGAAACTATCATCGGAGTGAAAGGGCAACCTACAGAATGGGATAAAATTTTTGCAATCTACTCATCTGACAAAGGGCTCATATCCAGAATCTACAAATAACTCAAACAAATTTGCAAGAAAAAAACAAACAACCCCATCAAAAAGTGGGCAAAGGATAAGAACAGACACTTCTCAAAAGAAGACATTTATGCAGCCAACAGACACATGAAAATATGCTCATCATCACTGACCATCAGAGAAATGCAAATCAAAACCACAATGAGATACCATCTCACACCAGTTAGAATGGTGATCATTAAAAAGTCAGGAAACCACAGGTGCTAGAGAGAATGTGGAGAAATAGGAACACTTTTACACTGTTGGTGGGACCAAAAACTAGTTCAACCATTGTAGAAGACAGTGTGGCAATTCCTCAAGGATCTAGAACTAGCAATACCATTTGACCCATCCATCCCATTACTGGGTATATACCCAAAGGATTATAAATCATGCTGCTATAAAGACACATGCACACGTATGTTTATTGCAGCACTGCATAGTATTCCAAAGGATTATAAATCATGCTACTGTAAAGACACATGCACACGCATGTTTATTGTGGCATTATTCACAATAGCAAAGACTTGGAACCAACCCAAATGTCCATCTATGATAGACTGGATTAAGAAAATGTGGCACATACACACCATGGAATACTATGTAGCCATAAAAAAGGATGAGTTCATGTCCTTTGTAGGGAATGGATGAAGCTGGAAACCATCATTCTCAGCAAACTGTCGCAAAGACAAAAAACCAAACACCACATGTTCTCACTCATAGGTGGGAACTGAACAATGAGAACACTTGGACATAGGAAGGGGAAATCACACACCGGGGCCTGTCGTGGGGTGGGGGAAGCAGGGAGGAATAGCATGAGCAGATATACCTAATGTAAATGACGAGTTAATGGGTGCAGTAAACCAACACAGCACATGTATACATATGTAACAAAACTGCACGTTGTGCACATGTACGCTAGAACTTAAAGTATAATTAAAAAAATAAAATTGTCATCGTGTTTGCAAGACTATCATTGCACAAAATGTATATCCAAAATCATTACTGAAGTTTCATGCTTTACTTGATCACATATTACAATCTTACAATTAAGAAAAAATATTGTACTTTATATATGGAATTAATTTCTACAAATAATTTCTTGAAAACAGGCCTAATAACTGTTCTGTGGTTTATAGGTTCCAAGCCTCACAGGTAATAATGTGGCAAGTTCACTTCCTAGCAGGCTGGAATCCAGGACCTTGGGAGACCTTGAAGGGAAAAGAATTTAACCTTATTTATATATACTGCTAGTGAAATCTGTAGAGGTGAATTTTGGGGGGATTGGTTTCTGAGACTCCAAAATAAAAAGCCAGTAAGAGTGATTAAAAATAAATCTCTGGAATAATAGAAAATATTGAAAATGCAATCCTAGGTTCTCTATAAAATTTTCATTGAAAAGTAACTCTCTACAACTACCATGTATCCAAAAAAACTTTTTAAAAAAGAAAAAGAAAAGTAACTCTCTGCCTTAATCATTGCTCAAGGTCAGATGGGTCTAGATTTTGTTAACTATACTACACTGAGGTTTGTAGGGCTGACATTTGTGCTGTGCCTGTGTAAATTATTTAGACTAACCATTTTTGTGAACATATTTCGAAATTATGTAAAATAACAGTTAAAGATTGTTAAGAACATTTATTCAAAATATGGAAGCAAGACAATAGTATGGCCAAATGTTCTTTGAATGTCACATTGGGTAGTGTCTAACCAGTTTATCCAAGGATTATCAATCCTCTAGAACAGAGGCTTGCAAACTATGGTATATCAGCGAAATTCATGGCCTATTTGTTTATGATCTTCAAGCTGAGAATGTATTTTACATTTTTAAGTGTTGCAAAAGATGAAATAAACAGGGACTGAGAAAAAGGGAAAATGGGGAATTACTAATCAATGAGTACGAAGTTTCAGTGAAGACAGACAAGTAAGATCTAGAGACCTGCTGTACAACATTGCACTCACAGTAAACAATACTGCATTTTACACTTGAAAATTTGTTAAGAGGGTAGATCTCACATGAAATGTTCTTACCACAGTAAAATATAATTAAAGAAGCAGACAAACAAAATGAAGAATATACAAGGAGGCTGTGGCCGGAAAACGCAAAATATTTACTATCTGGCCTTTATGAAAAAGGTTTGTCAATCCATGCTTTAGAATATATTTTCACCTGATTTGTAATTTACTATTAGCATCTATATTGTAGGAAGTTGCATGTTAATTCATAGATTTTTATTCTATAAAAATGCACATGATTTCTACATGGTAGAAAAGGTAACCCTACTGTTACATTTTTATTAGCTAACAGTAAATATATTGAGACCAGTTTTGTCTCCAATATAACAAACTTATTTCAGGAGGTCTTTCATGAGGGACAACATACATAAATGTTTTTCAAATACTCTTTAGGTCAGCTTTACCATTCTTCTTGGTCCTTCATTAATGACTTAAAGACATTTTGGTATAGAGTTACTACATATTTGTATGAGAGTTATGTTTTGACATCATATTTTGACACCTCTAAGTATGTGTATTAAAACAAATAAATGTATATATGATAAAAATCATTCCTTTGACTTCCAGTAAGAAGTTTACTTTCTGAATTTCTCTGTAGGAAACAGACTCAGAGATCAGGGTTAGTTACAATGGCAAAAGTTTTATGTGCATGTGTGTGTGTGTGTGTGTACTCTTCAATGGCACTTTTACTTATTGTTTTATATAGACACATATACATACAAACATATATGTGGTACATATATACATATATGTGGTACATACACATTTATATATATTTTTCTTCAAAGGGACATCACTTTTGGGATCAAAAAAGTAATAGAGCTGTTAGAGCTATTTACACTTTACTATTAAAAGCACAAATGAGCGAGATATGTATATTAATTAAGAACTATTATGATTGCCATTTAGCTGCTCTTATGGACCCAAAAAGCCCCTTCCTCAATGACTTAATGATTTTATACTACATTTCAAAACATTTAAAGTTCTAAAATTTGGTGTTAAAATTAAATGTCATAGCAGCTGTAGTAAGAGCTTCAACTTCTTTTCTTTTTGATTTTTTAATGCTGTATTTTTTTTTTAAAGACTCTATTCAAATGCATGCAGAGAATCTCCTGATCTTAATTCTAATATGGAAACCAGATTATATAATAGGATGGCCTAATTTAATATTGTAAGTCTGTGTGGTGGTTAACCAAAGAGGTGGCATATTAATTTCAATTCAGATGTCAGTCTGTATCTGCTAAATTTTGTTTACTATAATTTGAATATTGAGGATATGTCTGCTACAATATGTTGAAAAATTACTTAAGTATAAATCTTTACATATAGAAATATTTGTTTAATAAATGATACATTGCACAACAGTATGTTATTTTGCATATTTTAAATAATTTACATATCCAAAAATATATAGTGTATGATTGAGTTAATTATAGTATACCGATTCAAAGAATTTTTTGTGATCACTAAAAATACTTATTAAAAAGACTAACAATTTGGATAAATTTTATTGTGTGACATGACAATAACTGAAATAGTATAATTATATTTAAGAATATGTGCATGCACAAAATATAAGGCTTCCTCTCTTCTTTCAGATTCTTTCTCTCAGTTTGTTGTAGTGTTTTCTCTTTGCTTTTTAATTCACTCTAGTAAAGCTGAAATTTTAAATTGTTACGTGAATTGTACTATTCATTGTTGTATGGCACAATGCCAATTTTAAATGAAAATATAAAAGCATTTGACTTGCATAAGAATCATCAAAATTGCATAATTCATATTTCGTTATTTGTGCATAAACGTATTTATTTCTTAAAAGAATAGTGGAAATGCTGCACAAAACTATCTCAACTGTTTTCATTTTACTGTCAGATAGGTGCATATTTACATTCTCTACCTGTTGCACACTTAATAAAGAAGGATTGAAATGAAAACGGATTCTGGGTTGCCCTATTGTTCCCTTTCTTTCTGTGTCATGATTTTTAATGCAAATGGCAGGGTAATAGACAAAGTAGCATTAGCAAGAAAGGCTATAATGGGGGTTCTCAGTTATTTGTGCTTCTTCGATCAATATTGCTTTCGTTCTGTGTTTGAAGCAAGTTCTAGTTTGAACGGAAAGTGAGGCCTCTCAGGGTTGTCAGTGTGTCCCTGCTTACTCAGACATATATGTGACAGCATGCCTTTTACCGGCTTTGAGTCCCTCTGAATTCCCATACACTATGGATTCACCGGCATCCTAGGTTTATGGTACTACTGGGGATGGATGCTGTAAAAGAATGGGGATCTAGAAACAGTGGACACACATATTGAACGAGTCTCTTATCCCT
Source organism: Macaca mulatta (assembly GCF_049350105.2). Classification (NCBI taxonomy): domain Eukaryota; kingdom Metazoa; phylum Chordata; class Mammalia; order Primates; family Cercopithecidae; genus Macaca; species Macaca mulatta. The sequence goes on from NC_133406.1 coordinate 160,936,650, forward strand.
TCAGACCTCAATTACAAAACACAAGTTCAAAGGTAAAGTTATTAAAAATTTGAAGAGTGATATAGCAGAGTATTAAGCTAAGCATGGAACCCTTCTGAGCATGGGCCCCTGTTTCGTCGCAGAGGCCACATGCCCATGACGCTGACCCTTAGGTGCAATTTGAATTATTTCCTTTGCTTGTACTGAACAATCATAATAGGCACGTGAAACCAAATGTTAAAACAATTCAAACTTTGACAGAAGCACCAGGCTGTAATAGAGGCTTTCTTATTCTTTGTTAATGTGTTTATAGAAAGTATACTCTGAGCTGTTTCATTTCCCCATCATCAAGGGAAGTGGGAAGTATCTTTATCTGAGGCCCTGAAGAGTTTTCAGATGAATTACAATAATAAGTCACTTGCGTATTTCCCCTGAAATTGGGAGCCCTGTGGCTTGGCACTTGATTCACGTCTGTAAAAGCTAAAATAGTCAATAAAAGACAACAGAACAATAAAGACCTATGTTTGGAAAAAACTAAAACTCCCACTCATCATGAATTATTTAAATAGCTTTCCTTCCCCTCTGCCGCCCCGCCCAGACCGAATCTCAATCCATCGCCCAGACCGGAGTGCAGAGGCGCAATCTCACCTCACTGCAAGCTCCGCCTCCCGGGTTCACGCCATTCTCCTGTCTCAACCTCCCTAGTAGCTGGGACTACAGGTGCCCGCCACCATGGCTGGCTAATTTTTTTATATTTTTAGTAGAGACGAGGTTTCACCATGTTAGCCAAGATGGTCTCCATCTCCTGATCTCGTAAATCCACCCTTCTCGGCCTCCCAAAGCGCTGGGATTACAAGCGTGAACCACCGCGCCAGCCGGCTACTGCTTTCCATAGAGCGTATGTGACCACCTGGGGTCATAAAGGCAGAAATAACTTGTGCCTCCAAATGACTTTCTGATAAGGTAAAGAGAATTCAACAGTGAGAGTGTGTGTGTGGAATGGATCACAGGAGACACAGCCAAGCAGAGATCTCTTCTAAGGGATCTAAGACACACACTGTCAGTGTTGAAATTCACATAAAAATGCAATATTGGAATGCCAAGAAAATGTGCGAGCCACAACTAGTTCTGTAATTTCTGATGCAATACTCTATACCTTTGAGCTCCCTCGCCAAGTCATCATAATTTGCTTTAAAACAGATGCTTCTTGACTTACGAGCATCAAACTGCTATCTCATTTTCTGAGAGACAAGACCCTAATACTCGGTGGCAAATATGAAGTGGTAACCATGTTGTTTTCAATTTAGAAAAGCCTAGGAGGAACTATAGATTATTTTAAAAGACTCTTTCAAACATCTCTGCCTTCTATGCTTCAATTACACTTAATACAGCACAGTAGCATTAGTAACGATTCAAGCTCTCTTCTGGACCAGAGCTACAAAGCATGAATATGCCATTTCCTTCATCACCCTCTATGAAAGTGTAACCGTCATTTTCATAAGAGCTTAAAACTTCTGTTGTTGCCATCATCAATTTATAGACTTCCCAGTTAGTGATGACAGGATATGAAAGGCCTTCTTAATGACATATGCTCTTTCTTGGTAACGGTTTTGTTTTGCTTTTTTTTCTCTCTAAATTTTGTCTCATTAATTATTGTTTCTGATGTAATGGCAAACCAATTATACAACTTTTACAGAAACAAAGTTGTCAAACTTTTTTCTTCTCAAAATGAGCTTTTATTTTTCTAAGACATCATTTAGAGTATAATCCCCTCCAGGGCAGGAGCTATAATTCAAGATTTTTAAAAAGTACTCAAGAACTTCTGGAATTTTGTTTTGTGCAAAGTATATACTCAATACATATTATTGAGATGCCTGCTTATAAAATCTACACAAAGTAATTTGCTTCTCGGTGAAACTTCAGAAATTTGAGTCCCCAAAGATTACTACTGCCCTAAAGGGTAGAAGATAAGTAAGGAAGAGAGGACATAAAAGATTAATGGTCATTCTCATTGTAGCAGATGTTTACGAGGGATTGGGCACAACCATCCTCTGTCACATCACATGTAACATTTTGTACTATTTCTGGGTTCTGTTTGCCCTAAGGTACCTCCTGTTTTGTTCTTTGAGATGACAAGGAAATTTACAGTCAAGAATTGTATCTATTTTATTAAATGATGCAGAGATATAGACTCTTGTGATAACATGTATACACATATGACCATATATATATATATATATATATATATATATATATACACACACACACACACACACACACACATATGAATGACAAGGAGGAGAAGGAATTTGTGAGTTAAAGTAAAATCAGCCACTGAAGATATTATATGCTACTATATATCCTTTAGTGAAAAAAAGGATACGTGAAATTGAAAATAAATCTAATATATTAGTAAAAAGCAAGGTAAAAACAACCAAAGAAAATAATTTCAAGCCTCCATGTATACACACAGCATTCAAGTTAGAACAACTCAAAAAATGACACTCACTGTGTGAATAGAGCTAGGATGGACATACCTCACATTTTTCTAAAACAAATCTGTCCTTTGGAATTTCCCATACTCTACTAATCCTTTTGGATTTCTAGAAATACTGTGGCTCCTCCAAATTCAGCAAGCTTAGATCAGACGTTGAAGTGCCTGTGTTTCTTTTTTGGCTTATATATTGGTTGACGAAAATTTACTTCCTCAAAATGAAAAGGGTAACTCTTTACAATAGGAACCAGCAAACATTTTTTCTATAAAGGACCAGACCAAACTATATTTGGCTTTGAGAGCTCTATATGCAGTATTGCAACTACTCACCACTGTTTTGTAGTGTGAAAGCACACACACAACATGAAAACACAGTAAATGGATGTGACTGTTCTAAAAAATCTTTATTTTCAAAAACAGATAGTGGAGCAAATCTGGCTAGCATACTAGTATACTAGTATAGCAGAACAGTAGTCTGTCAAAAAGAACCTTTCCCTGGCTTCAGTTGCATTTCATTCAACGGGTATTCAGAAATGAAGGAGATGCTTGTATAAGTTTTAGAACCAGGCAAAGCAAGGCAAATGTTACTGGAGCAATATACTAACCCTGAACTCTAAAGGTCAATCTGACTGTGTTTTCATGATGAACTTACCAGCAATGCTCTTATAAACATCCCTTGAGATCTTTTAAGACTTCATAAGACATTCCTTATAACAGAAACTGTAAATTCAGACTCATATCCAGTAAAACATATATAATATCTTTGCATTAAGAAGGACATTGACTGTACAAATAGCACCTGATTTTGTGCCAAGCACCCTGTAGCTATGTAGTAAATATTAATTAAATGAAATGCTCTAATTCTCATTCTCCTTGCATTTATTTTGCTGAATGAATTTGAATATTTAAATAATTCAGCATATTCTTACCTTCCCAATTGCCACCCAATAGCTTATATCAATGGTATGAGGTCAAGACTCCCACACAGGCTGAGATCTGAGAGACAACGCTTGATGAATCTATTATTCTTTTTTCAACATTAAAATGCTTCAGAATACGGAAAACATACAAAATATCTTCATGTTTTTAATGACTGCCTCTTTACAAATACATATCCATTATTAATTTATGCTAGATACCCCATTTGAACAGGTGTCACTGGATTACTAAAAAAATAGGTCAGATTTCAAATTGTCATTTTATATCCTAAATTTAAAGAAATAGACAACAGAAGAAAGATACAGATCAGAGACTAGAGAAATTGATTTTCAAAGAAGAAAAAGAAAACTACCTTTCCAAATGATGCAAACAGATTAAATGAAAAAGTACTATTAGAAAAGGGAGATACAATTTCATATAAATATGAAGCACCAGCAGTTATATTGCCATATAAGTCTCGGTACACTATGGGATACTCCTTAAGAGGCTGTCTAAATCTTACATGGTCTGAAACAACAGGATGACATGGAGACTCCTTGCTGTCCTTTTACTTAAATTAAAATGTGTGTGTGTGTGTGTGTGTGTGTGTGTAAAACAGGTATAGATCAATAGAGTTTTAAAAATGTTCACTTTACCATACTTATCAGTCTTTTAAGTTAGAGGTTATAATTCATATGTATACCTACAACACAGAACCAAAATTTGAATCAACTCCACATTGCATGATGAACTAAATATATTTCAGTATTTGTCAGGCCCTAGTTGGCTAGCTAATATTCATATCAAAATCAGAATGCTCATGAAAACCAAATGCAATCTAAGAGCAACATCTTAATCCTATGAAATTGTCTCTGATTTTTTAATTGTAAAATTATGTTATTTTATTAGAGTAATAAATAATTCATAAGGTATATATATGATGAAAATAAAATCCGTACCTCTGTAGTTACAAAAAGCCACATGAAAAGTTAGAGCTTTAATTCTCTTACCCAAACTTTTCTCTACTTTTTTGTTTATCTTATCATCTATGATCTTTAATCTGCATATATATTTGACATCATTTGTGAATGCTTTATTACCTACTCGGAAGCCTTTAGGTTGGTTTTATATGTTATACATAACTCTTCTACATGGAGTTGTTTGTAATAGGCCTGAAATTTGTTCTCACACTAATATCCTTGCATTATCTTTCTAGTGTCTAAGCATAATGTTCTTTGTCACCATTAAGCTTGATGAAAGCTATTCAGCACGTTCGTGAAAAATATCTTTTCTTCTCTTTGGAAAATTTGATAGTTGAAGAAAAACCATTCACATTTGTTTTCCATTTGCCAACAGTGAAACTATACATTAATAGTAAAGTGTCAACCCCCAATTTACATTTTTAAAAGGGTACTAAAGATGAAATAATCAGAGCGCTTCCAATAACAAAAGCCTAAATAACATCCTCAGAAACAATTTTCAACCTCTGAGAGGCTTAAATCCACTTAATGACAGGTGACAAGCAGGAACAGATTCGTCTGGAATTCTTTTAGTCAAAAGTTGTTATGCTCCCTTTCTGGTCCAAATTCTAGCTTCAGGTAAACATAACTTTCACGTTTGCTAAAGTCAGAAAGAAAATATTAGCTTTCTTTCTCAAAGCAGAAAACATGGATGAAGGCAAAGGAGTTTACTTGTAGTAAGTTGACTTCAAATGCATACACACAAAAAGTCAAATCGAATTTGATAAATGTAAGCCTTGGACAGACATTAGCTGCAGTGAGCTACTCTGTTCACTTTCAATTGGATAAAGTACTAAAGGAATGTATTTAATTACTAGAAAACAACAGCAACAGCATATTAAGGCACAATACAAATCAATCAGGTAAAAAAATAGTAATAACAACATTAACCACTACCACCTAACCATTGAAACACTCCCATGATTTTAGATCTTTATGGATATATTTAAATGTTAAGCAGCTACTATATAACATCAATAGCACAGAAACAAAGTATTTCAAATAATCTATAAATAACTGTGTATTTCTGAAAAATATTTACCAGCTCATGAATTTTACAAATGGGTGAAATTAGACATTTATTTAGAGAAACAGAGATTATAAATAAACTTCACTAAAGCAGTGCAGCAAAATGGATTTTTAAATATCGTCCACAACTTTTTAACTTAATAACGATTAGGTGCAATGCTAAATACAGGATTTAAACTGTTAAAAGATCTAATGGGCTGGGCGTGGTCGCTCACGCCTATAATCCCAGCACTTTGGGAGACCGAGGCAGTCGGATCACAAGGTCAGGAGATCGAGACCATCCTGGCTAACATGGTAAAACTCCGTCTCTCCTAAAAATACAAAAAAAAAAAATTAGCCGGGCATGGTGGCGGGCACCTGTAGTCCCAGCTACTCGGGAGGCTGAGGCAGGAGAATGGCATGAACCCGGGAGGCAGAGCTTTCCATGAGCGGGGATCACACCACTGCACTCCAGTCTGGGGGACAGAGGAAGACTCTGCCTCAAAAAAAAAAAAAAAAAGATCTAATGAAAACAGCTCTTGGGAGATGGAATGAAAATTAGTATAAGTAAAAGTACAAGTTATCTTTATTGGCATTTTTCATGTGGTAAGTGCACCTCTAATCACTTGATTATTGTAAGTGGTTCTCACAGCAATCCTATCAAATAGGTACCATTATTATCTATATTTTATACTGACAGAAACAAAACCCAGATATTATAAATAACCTACTGTGTCCGGAATTGATTCCTTCTGGTGGGTTCTTGGTCTTGCTGACTTCAAGAATGAAGCCGCAGACCCTCATAGTGAGTGTTACAGTTCTTAAAGATGTGTCGGGAATTTCTTCCTTCAGATGTTCAGATGTATCCTGAGTTTCCTTCTTCTGCTGGGTTCATGGTCTCGCTGACTTCAGGAGTGAAGCTGCAGACCTTCACAGTGAGTGCTACAGCTCTTAAAGGTGGTGCATCCAGAGTTGTTTGCTCTTTCCTGGTGGGTTCATGGTCTCACTGACTTCAGGAGTGAAGCTGCAGACCTTTGCAGTGAGTGTTGCAGCTCATAAAGGTAGTGTGAACCCAAAGAATGAGCAGCAGCAAGAGTTATTATGATCAGTGAAACAACAAAGCTTCCATAGTGTGGAAGACATTGCCGCTGCTGGTGCCCGTGGCCAGCTTTTAGTTCCTTATTTGGCCCCACCCACATCCTGCTGATTGGTCCGTTTTACAGAGTGCTGATTGGTCCTTTTTTACAGCATGCTGATTCGTGTGTTTACAAACCTTTAGCTAGACACAGAGTGCTGATTGGTGCATTTTTAGATAGCTGATTGCTGCGTTTACAAACCGTTAGCTAGACACAGAGCAGGGATTGGTGCGTTTTTACAGAGTGCTGATTGGTGCACTTACACACCTTTAGCTAGACACAGAGCACTGATTAGTGTGTTTACAATCCTTTAGCTAGACAGAAAAGTTCTCCAAGTCCCCACCCAACCCAGAAGCCCAGCTGGCTTCACCTCTTACTAGGAAAGTCTCAAAGTAAGTGGTAAGTGGTAGAACCAGGACTCAAAAGTAGAAATATAAAAGACTGCCTGAGCCGGACATGGTGGCTCACGCCTGTAATCCCAACACTTTGAGAGACTGAGACAGGTGAATCACCTGAGGTCAGGGGTTTGAGACCATCCTGGCCAACATGGTGAAACCCTGTCTCTACTAAAAATATAAAAATTAGTCAAGTGTGGTGGCACACGTCTGTAAGCCCAGCTCCTTGGCTCTGGGGAGGCTGAGACCGGAGAATCACTTGAACCCAGGGGGCGGAGGTTGCAGTGAGCTGAGATTGTGCCACTGCACTCTGGTCTGGACGACAGAGAAAGATATTGTCTCCAAAACAACAACAACAACAATAGCAACAACTGCCTGAGCAGCTTTTTAAAAAACTTTAATTTTAGACCTGGACTAAAAACGGATGCTTCTTCAAAGGGTTTGACCAAGGTGAATATAATAAAAGGATTAATTGCAGAGGTTTGGGCAAGGTTAAAAGAACGAACAAAATGCTAGAGAAGCTGAGAGGGGCCATTATAGTGAATGCTGTGGTCTTCTGCCAGTTTTCTCCTCCAGAATAATTTCTTCTTTCCTCCAGCTATGCAGGCTGAGGGCTCACAAAAAAAAAGTGTCCTCAGCCAGGAAGAGCTACCTTCTCTAAAGTTATGGCTCTTCTCTGAGCAGCCCACATCCATCAACTGGTCCTCAAGGAACGCAAAGACCCAGCCTGCTGATTGGGATTCAAACTTCTCTTGAGCTCCGTCTCAGCTTCAGAGCAGAAGTCAATACTATAACTGCATCAGAGGACATTTCTTTCTGTCCAATTTCATTTCCTTCCAACTCAGCATGTGTTTTTCCTAAGCTCGTTTCACAACCAAGTTCCTCCACAGAAATATCCCTCTCAGAATTTGTTTCCCAGATAACTGCCTGAAACAACCAGCAAAGTGTTAGCACCCCAGGGCCTGGAGGGCAAGTGAAGGGATGGATGGTTCTTGTGCTCAGTGAGGACTAGAGCCATGAAATAAGAATTTTCACAGCAGGAGTGGGAGTGGTGTCTCTAGGAACGCATCAAAGCTAGCATATTGGTGAAAACTGGAGGCAGAGAGAAAATAGCTACCCAGCATTCTTTCTCTTTCCATTCTGCCACCTCTTGACTGTGTCTTTCATTGGTTGATCCCAACCGAAAGCAGAGAGCCGGGAGCCTGGGTAATGAGCTTCACGGTATTTCATTTCCTGGGGCATAGAGCTGGTCCCGGAAGATAAGAAACTAGATTTTTTTTTTTTTTTTTTTTTGACAGAGTTTCGCTCTTGTCATCCAGGCTGGAGTGCAATGGCATGATCTTGGCTCACTGCAACCTCCACCTCCCGAGTTCAAGTGATTCTCCTGCCTCAGCCTCCCAAGTAGCTGGGGTTATAGACATGCACCACCACACCCAGCTAATTTTTGTATTTTTAGTAGAGATGAGGTTTCACCATCTTGGCCAGGCTTGTCTCGAACTCTTGACCTCATGATCCACCCACCTCGGCCTCCCAAAGTGCTGGGATTACAGGCGTGAGCAACTGCGCCCGGTTGAGAAACTAGATCTTAAAGGGTATTACAAGCCAAGGATAGCGGGCACACCTTAGAAAATAAATGACCTAACTGGTGTTCAACCTCATATTATTTGGGAATAACAAGGCTCAGCAAAGTTGAGAAATTAATCAATCTTGGTAAATCTGGATGTATATTGGAATGAAGTTATCTTATCCTAAATAAAGGGACAAATGAAACAGAAAACATGAAGTAATATATGGTCAAAAGTCTAGCTTTTGTCACTTTCCTCAAAATGGCATCATTATTTGTAAAATACCTGAAACTGTAGCCAAACCTTTACTATTACCCATCAGAATAAGTCAAGCATTGAACACCAATCAAAGATATAATGAATTGACATACGGATTAGGGGGTCACGAGTGCTGCTATAGAGAGAGGAACAGTCATATAGATCTTATTGCTTCCTTCCAAAGTTTATTTCTTAAATAAAATATTATGACTTTATTGAATTTTTTCAACTGTTTTAAAAATGTTTCCAATTGGGGGAATTGGAGGAATATGAACAGGAAAAAGAGGTCCAAATACATGAATCGATAGATTGGCAAACATAGCAAACACTTACTGTTTAAAGAAAGGACTTCATCTTGCTTTCCTAATGATCTCCAACTTTACTTTTTCTTAACAATTTTTTAAAATAATCCCTTAAATAATATTAATATCCAGTGAATTAATAATGTTGGCCTTTTTTAAAAAGGCAAAATTTGACTCTACATTTATTATTTAGAGATTACATCTACTTCATAACATACTTTCTTTGAATGAATATCCTCTCTTTCACACAATCCCAAAGGTAACATGACAGATGATGATACAGAGTATTTGTCTAGGAGACTTTTTCAGGATATGTATACAAACACACACAAGAACAGGAGCCTGAGCAGAGGCCAGGGCAGAAGTTGGTACTATATACCAGGCCCTCTCTCCTCCTCTCTATATTAACCAGAAAATATCTGAATTGTCTCAAGGATATGTGAAAAAAATACGAACTTCGATTCATTGCCAGATGCAATTATATTATTAACTTTGAAGAACTCCTACTATGTAGTAGGTTTTCCTTCATTCATATCTTGCGTATTAGTCATGGTTGAAAACTAACTTTCTTCATCTGATCAGTTGGCTGACTATAATAGGGTATACCACTGAGAGGGACAGAACAAGATGATGGTTCCAGTGGAAGCTGGCTAGCAAAAAAGACAAGCATAAGAGCCTGAGGTGCTGCCTTATGAACAATTGACTTTGGTAATGAAGAAAACTCAGAGTCCTGGAATTGTCTTCTTATTCCAAATGATCCTTTTGGCTTAAGATCACACTGAGGTAAGTTTGGGTGCCGAAAATAAAATTACTCTCATAAGCCAGAGTAAATAAATTTAAAGAGAAAAGGTAAAGTTTTCCTATGCACAGAGGGCAGACAAGGCTCTTGCTGAAAAGGCTTTCTACAATCTGAACTTGTTTGAGCTGAAAAGAATTTGAGAAATCATAGATTACTCCTTCTTTATTATAAATAGAATAGAATTGAGTCCCAAGAATATGAAGCTCCTTAGGTGGAGTCAAAGAGTAAGAGGTATGACTGAGCTGAGATCCAGCATCTTGAAATGCTCTCTATTATATGTAGCCACTGATATTGACACAGATATCTACCCTTTCTGCAGTGAGACCGATATTTTGTACCAGTGGGTAACATCTCCCCTTGACTCTGGATCCATGTCGCCTTCTACAAAATATGGAATGAATGACTATCTTTCTTATTTACTTCAATGGCTCTTATGATGACAAAATTAAAGAATTATGAAATAGTTCTATAAATAATAAAGAATTACAGATAGTTGTAAAGTTACGGATATTCATAATATCTCGTTCTCTTATTCTTTCGTATCGTGCATGGCATGACACTGTGTGGAACTGTTTTGATTTTCTTCCATGGGTCAGGAGGGAAAATGTTGAATTATCTCTTCATATAGAATGTTTTAAACGCTTTGTGATTTAAACTCTTCTTTTCACAGAATATAAAGGGTCATAATGTCTCTTTCCTGTAGGTTGCATTATTTCACATCCATATATTTAGTGTCTGTGACTAAATATTGTTTTCAGTAATCCAAACCATTTTTCTGAAGGACATTTTAAAAAGGGATGGAGAGAGAAAAAGGGAGGGAGAAAAAAAAAGAGAGAGGAAGGGAGAAAAGAGAGAAGGATGGAAAGAGGAAGAACGTGGAGAAAGATGGGAGGTTAAGAAGGAAGACTTTCCTCTGAGACATATCAGGCTTTCTAGTTTAGAGCTGTATCACTTTGACTCTAGACTTGCATAGATCTTTTAGACTATTTAACATGGCATTGCACAAATAACAAGTGTATCTATTATTATCATCCTGAAATAGCTCCATATCTTGAGTTCTAAGGTGTACCTCGAGTTCTAAGTTGTTCATATCTTGTACATGAAATAGTATATATATGAAGGTATATAGTTCTATACCTTGGAACTCAAGATATGGAACTATTTCTGGATGATACAATTGTATCTAAGTTACACTTACAATCTATCCTCCTTATTCCCAATACTTCCATCCTCATCCCCACCTGTCCTTCAACCACCTAGTTCCTGAATCACTGGTACCTTGAGGACATTTTCTTTCTTGGTCAGGTCAGTCAAAAAACATGTGCAGATGTTCAAAACATGATATATTTTATGAGTTTGACATTTTTACTGCATTTTTTTCCTTCAGAAGTTAATTCAGTTTTACTGTTGAGGAAAACTGTCATTTCACTGTACAAAAAAAAACACTTTGCTGTGAAAACGGCAACATTTCTCCCTAGGGCAAAATGGTGGCTTGTGAATTATCTCCAAAAGAAAACTGATACGTGACTTGAAGTCATCATTTTCATATGAGCAGCCTATTTGTTCTTCCATTTTTTTCTTTCTTTTGGTAGAAGTGAATTTTACAAGTTTAAGGATGAAGCAATTTCTAGGATAAATACTAGCTTTCTGGAATATAAATTACAAGCTATTTTTTAATTTCTCAGTATTGTATCAGAAGGTAAAACAACAAAATGAGAGATTGATACAACTGGAAATGTTAAAACCTATCACCCTTCTAAGTAGTCATTTGAAAAGGTATAGTATATAACAAATTATTTAGTTATTTGTCCTCTCATCATTGCCCTCCCGTGAAAGACATATTATCTTTAAATTGAGTTATATTAAAAATGCGATTTATTATGCCTATTGTGGTGGGCTAAGTGATGGCCCCTTGTGGAGGCTAAAGTAACTCCATCTTGGATGCTAATCCACCATGCTGACTTTGATTAACCCTTGTTCCAGGAATGCCTTTAAGGTTTCTACTTTATCTACAGTTACTGCAAATCCTGCTCTTATATCAAAACAACCTTAACAGTAAAACCTGTTCTTAGGCAGATTCACATAGCATTCTTGCTTTTCCCTGAGGGACTGACTTCAATTGCCCGACACATTCTTTCTTTATAGTATATAAGCTCTGGGTCTGGAGGGCAATGACACAGGGATCTTGTCTTGTCACTATCTTGTCTTGTGACTGCCAAGGACATGGCTTCTGTTCATAAGTCCCTATTAAATGTTTCTTTCTGGGAAACTGGATTTATCAGCCTGTTTTTTTTAGCCCCTCAGCTTCCTCAGTCTTTAGGGGTAAGTTTGCATAGGCCTGCTCAATGCAGAGTACCTCCAATGCCAAAAGGATATGTTTAAGTCCTAATTCCTGGAACCTGTGAACATTACTTTATATGGTACAAGATGTAATTAACTCTCAATCACATGTGTCCTTAAAAGATATAATTAACTCTCAATCACATGTGTCTTTATGAGATAAAGAAAGGGAGGATATAATATGACCACGGGGTAGAGACTGAAGTGATGTGGCCCAAACCAAGGAATGCCTAGAGCCACCAAAAGCTGGAAGAGGCAAGAGCACCTTATCTCCTAAAGTCTTTGAAGGTAACATGGCCCTGCCAACACCTGCATTTCAGGCTTTTGACCTCCCAAACAGTGATAAAATAAATTTCTGTTGTTTTAAGCCTCCAATATTGTGGTAATTTGTTACAACAGTCATAGGAAATAAATATGCCTAACTTTTAGTCTGTTTCTCACACTGCTGTAAAGACATATCCTAGACTGGGTAATTTATAAAGAAAAGAGGTTGAATTGGCTCACAGTTCTGTGGGCTGTACAGGCTTCTACTGGTGAGTTGGGCTCAGGAAACTTACAATCATGGTAGAAGGCGAAGGAGAAGCAGGCACACCTTCATGTGGCTGCAGTAGAGAGACTGTTTGTGAAGTGGGAGGTGCTACACACTTTCAAACATCCAGATCTTATGAGTACTCTATTACAAAATAGCACTAGGAAGATGGTGCTAAACCAATAGAAACAACCCTTATGATCCAGTCACCTCCCACCAGGACCCATGTACAACAGTGGGGATCACGATTCAACACGAGCTTTGGGTAGGGACACAGAGCCAAACCATATTGACCTATGAATGAAAATTTAGTAAACATAGCTCATTGAAGTGATAACTAAAATTTTGGCATGGACTGCCAAAGGCCACCTATTGTATTAATCAATTTTAAAAAGCAACTGAATTTACTGCTTTTCTCTTTTACACTTTCTATAATTTATATCATTACATGTGATTTGTTTGTTCCAACAGCTCCTTGGTGTTTGAAAACTTGCCCAAATTTTCCTGCTGGAGACTTTATGTCCTCCTTCATTACTGGAATTCTACCTAAAAATTACAAATGCAACCAGAACAGCAATGGTGTAAAATCACTATTAGGTGGACAAAAATGGTATGACTTAGAGACTATGGTAGAATTCTGAGACATGACAAGATACAAAAAAATTACTTGTGGCCCCGTAATCCACGTAATTCCTCCTCTCCAGAATTGACTAGACAAATTAATATGTGAAAATTTGACACATATTAATTGACACAGGAAATTAATTGACACAGGAAGTAGTCCATTCTAGGACACCTTAAAGAACCATCTACATATCCCAGGGATCCCTGAACAATACTTTAAGAACTATTGCTCTGCTCTATGCCATTTACTAAGTATTCCTTATGATTATTGCCATAATTCCAAATACTGTATCTCAGAGCAAATTAATAGATAAGGGTGGGACAATTCGGTGATAAAAAACTTTTTTCAACCAGCTGAATGCTGCCTTGAGTGACAGAAAAAAGAGGCAGCCTTTGTCTCATCGATCCTTGTGTTGAGGGTATCCATTCTGTCTGAATAAGAAAATTAATTAGAACAGTTGAACATTAGTTGAAATTATTTCCTTTATATAAGTAACATACGATTCTGTATTCTTAAAGCTCTTTTTATTCCAATTGTCATTCGTTAATAATGCCATTTGCTGACAAAATACTCGGACGTCTACCTGAATAAATCAGTTCAGAAGCTCTGTTTTTATAGACTCCAAACTTCACATCAAACATGTGAGGCAAATATTTCAAACATAATTAAATGTTCTTCACGATGACTCCTTAGTTTTAACTTTCAGGGATTGAGAGAAACAAGATTCAAAGAATAAGCAAAAAAAAAAAAAAAAAAAGAAACTGAACCAAAAGAAAGAAAATTTTGTTAGACAGAAAGAAGTTTGTTTATATTGACTCTAAATTTTATCTTCTGGAGAATGTGTTTATAATAATTTTTGCATATAATCCTATAATATATATGTAATCATTGCACTTATAAACCCTACATACTCTATTTAACTGATTTTCCAAAATGGTGAATAATTTTGGATTTTTCTGGAGTCCATTTTCTAGAGATAATTTACTATGGATATTATTTGTTTTAAGTTTTTATAGTGCCTTATTGCTTACAAAAGAAAAAAGTGCTAAGTCATTTTGGGCACTGAGTTAAATAATTTAAAATCTAATATTAAATAAAATATTAGGTTCTAAGAAACACAGCATTTACATGATATTTAGAACAAGATCATTCATAGTATATTTTTTCCTGCAAGGTAGGTGATATAAAAGTTAACTTTTTTTGTTATAAAAGTTTAAAAGAGAAGTGAGTGATACGGTACTCGATGTGGAAGGCTTCCAAAATAGAGGTCAGTGTCAAAAACTCTCAAAACCCGCTTGAGCATCTTAGTACAGAAAGTAAAAACTTGAAGCCACTGGTGAAACATTTGAACAAATGAAAGGATTAGTCATTTAGAAGTCATAAAATCTCTAGCTGAAGAGAATCGTAGAGGTCATTCTGGACAAACACTTTCACTTCAGAGAGAAGGGAATTGAGACTCTGCTCTCAGTTTGTACTTCCAACTCTTAGAACTGTGGATCCTATTCTATACACAAATGCACCTATTCAAGGGATAATTCATTCCTAAAACAATCATTGAACACTGGTTATGTCCCAGACATTCTATAGAAGTTGAGACATTAAAAGCTGACAAAGACTAATCCCTGTTTTCAATGAACTTACCTTCTGCTAGAGGGAGAGAAACCTGAATAGAAATAACTATAATGACTGTACTGTAGGAATAAGAAAGAAATGTGTTAAGATTATAATAAAGATTCAAAGCAGGGAAGGTAGAGAACATACAAAACAGAGAGGAGAGTGGGGAAAGGCACAAAGGCTAAGCTTTTCTTGTTATCTTGTTGTCTATTTTTCTCCTATACACTCTTTCTCTTGCTGTTTTCCCTCTTTAATTGAACAAATTCCCCAAATTCCTGTCTTCCTCTTCCTCTTTCTTCTTCCCTTTTTCCTCTCCCCTTGTCTTTCTCTCTGTTCCACTTAGCCTTTCAAAGTGCTTACCTAGTGATTGACCACTTCCATCGAATTCTCAAATTCTTTTCAAAATTTCTCCCATATTCTGCCCTTGCTGTGACCTGGCTATTCTCTTGTGACATACGGCACCTTTGATTGCCCTGGGGGGAGTCTGTCCTCACATATCCCAATTATGACAGAATCAGGACAACAGGTCAATATTGTTTTGCTTTTGTATCTTTGCCTGTAGAATTTCCTGCAACTTCTCAACTTATTAAAATATAAGAAACAAATCTTCTGCTCCTTCGAGGCTCATATCCTGTCACCCAGTGAACTTCACTTGTTCCATAAAAACCTCAGCATTTGGCTCAAAATATTTCTTTGCCCCAACTTCCATTACCTTTATTGAAAAGCTTTAGATAACATGTTGACCTCTTAATTATTTACTTCTCCTTAACCAATTAGTTCTTCCTTTATTCCCATAAAAATAAATGCAGTGTAAAGCAAAAGTGGAAAAAATGAAATGACATTTCATATTGATTACTTGTGGAAATAATGTTTTGGATATACTAGGTTAAATAAAACATATTATTAACATATTTTAATATGTTAAAAGTATTATTCATCTTTTTTATTACTTTCTTTAATATGCTTACTAGAAACTTGAAGATCACATCTGTGGCTCTCATATCTCTTTTGGACAGTACTGATCTAGATGTGGCCGATTTTCTCTTTGATTAACCTTGATTATTGAGACAGATGAGTTAAAACTAACTTTATGGATTTACTTTTTCATCTATAATAGCCGCATTTACTTTTTATATTATAAAGGTGCATACTATTTAATGAAAATTATTTTGGAATCATTCTATTTTCCTTGAGAATTAAATATTTTATAGATCAGTAGTATTCTATTACTGTCTTTGCTATAAAGCCAGCTTTAATAGATATTAATATAATGTTTTACGATAGCTTGTGTTATAATTTCTATTCTTCTTTCCTTTCTCAGTCATTGGATCAAGTATCCAGACAGTCTTTTATGTACCATCTTCCCAATATGGTCAGTCTATACTACCTCCTGCAAGGAATATGCTTTAGCCAATAAGATTTTAGTAGACATAATGCAAGCTGAAGTTTGATGAGGATTCACACAGTTGAACTTGAATTGATGGGCTCACAAGGGGGATGACAGACATTTAGATCAGAGCCAAGTTGTGACAGCTGAGTTCTGCCAAGACTAGGCAACTTCCAAATGCAAAAAAAAAAAAAAAAAAAAAAGAGAGAAAAAAAAAGAGAGAAAAAAAAAAAAGAGAAAAAAAAAAAAAAAGCCCAGCAGAGATGGACAGAACTATCAACTGACCCTTTGTTCACATGTAGTCATTTGAGCTAAACACAGTTTTTGTTTGCTGTTGAACTTTTAGTTTTTTGTTTGTTGGTGTTATTGTGTCCTTGATAAATTAATGTACTATGCAGTCTTTCTTTTAGTTAATCTTGCCTGGTATGTGTTTAACATCATTTTACAAAAAAAGAGAACAAAACTTGTTGTGTCCTTACATTTTAGGTTTGCTTCTAACAAATAGCTAAAATTTTAAAAATCTGTCCTAAAATATTTTTAATTTATTAGTTAATTTTTTATGTTGATTATACTTACTATCATTCAAGTTCATTTTAAATTTCTGTTTGTTTGGGTTCTACAATTTGTCCCGTCTATACTTTTTTTTTTTTTTTTTTTTTAAACAAAGTCTCCTCTATCACCCAGGCTGGACTGTGGTGGTACAATTGTAGCTCATTGCAGCCTCAAATGAATTTCTGTCCTGAAGCCATCCTTACACTTAGGCTTCTGCCGAAGCACTAGGATTATGGGAATATGCCATAGAACCCAACATTTACTAGTTGTTAACTCTTCCCTTTCTTGGTTTTATTTTTGAGCTTGCTTTAGAAAACAATTGTGTATAAATTACATATTTTTCCATTGTATTCTATCAATACCTTGAAGATACTATTCTATTGATTCTAGCTTCCTATTCCTTCTGGGTAATCAGATGTCAGTCTAACCATTTTTGTTTGTGGGAAATTCATTCTTCTCCTGAGTTGTTTTTAATATATTTTTGCCTTTTGTGTGCTACAATTTTACCATATTATATTAGGTACAGATTTGTTTTTAATTTACTTTGCCTAGAATTCATGAATCTGATAATTATTTTATTCCTTATGAAAAATTTATTATCTTGTTGAACATTGTCCTGCCCCTAGTCTCGATGTTTTTCTCCTTAAGGCACCCTGATTATATGTACATAAGATGTTCCCACTGAATCCTCCATGTCCCTTAAAATCTTCATTCACGATTTTTTTTTAAATTATGATTTTTGGACTGTATACTACATTCTAGATAGTTTACTCTAGATTCGTGTTACAATTGCTTGTTGTTCCCCTCAGTGTATTTAACATGCCTCATATCTATTTATCAAACTTTCACTCTCCTATATTTTTTCATTTCCAGTAGATGTAGTTGATTCTTTCTTACATCTTCCATGTCAGTTGGCTTTTCTTTATCATGATTTTCAATCTCTTGTTATTTCTTTAAACATATAAAGCATTTTTATGTTTGTTTATTATTAGTGTCTCCCAGTGGGTCTGATTTTATAGCTTCTTGTTTCTTATGGCTCTCCATATTTTTATTGTTTTTTTATTGTGAACTTCTTAGTGGAAATTATTTGAGACCTGTGTTTAAGGAGTATTCTTTCAGAGATGTTTTGAGTTTGCTTTCAGCAGCTACTAATGAGATGTAGGTTTTAAACTAAATCATCAGTTGGAGATAAATAGTGAGAAATCTATCCCAGTCCATGAGAACATTTGCAGTGAATAGTTCTCACAAAAGACATACCTCTAACCAGAAATATGGCAAAGAAAAGCAAGTTTCTTTCCAGGGATTTTTTGTTTTTTAATTCTGGCTCACCATTGGTAGTTTTGTCTATCACAGGTCTCAGAAGTTGTAGTTTTGCAGAAATGTGCTATGCCGCAAGTACAAAGCCTCAAAAACTGTAATAGCAAAATTAATAGTAATATTATAACCCCAGTTTGCATAATGCTTTTGAGCCAGGGACCTAGGAAAAGGCTACCAACTAAACGAATCAAATGACCATGGGGCACTGGGCAAGACTTGTTGTAGTCATATGGCTTGTTCTCTTATTTTGTATAACTGAGTGTCAATTTCCCCAGAAAAGTTTGTCTAGGTTCAGAATGTGGTATTAGCAATAGCACAGACTTTTACCTTATTCAGCCGATAAATAATCAAGAGGTATTCTATTATCTAAAATTACAATTAAATAAGTGATGCTGTGTGGAGCTAGGCTTTGCAGTGGAGTCTATAAAAATTCTTAGAGTAACAAGTAGATTTATAATCAATCATCCTTTTATCTGCAGCAATACCAAACTATGATGCAAAAGCTCTAACGAAGGACACAAATCCAGAGTCCCAAGCTCTTCCAGGTAGCTGGAGCGTGGCCCTTTGATGTGCTGAAAGGGGGCTAGTCCGGTGATTACTCCAGTGATCTGTTTTGGATCTATTATGTACTGACAACAAAGTGGTCAATTATTCTAGTTCACACTGGCCTCCCATTATCCATGAATCTAAACACTTAGTGCCCCAAATTGAGTTTCCCCATTCAGAAATATAAATAAATCCAAGAGGGTTGCATATGATTCTTTTGAAGCAATGTTTCTACAAACAATTGACTTAAGCCATGGGTCTGTTTTGATATTGGATACAGTTAATAATCCTTTTTTATCCTAAAATATACTTCAATAATCTTGTTTGTAAAATTAGGGATTAGTAAAAATTTGTAAATTTTGCTCTTTTGCAGATGTCAGAGGCCCAAATAGAAGGCCACTGGCTTGAACAAGTTAAACAAAGTATAAGAACTGAAGGGTAATGGGAAAGTGTAATTCTATAAAAACATTCCAGTATGCAATTGGACCAGTTATTTGGTGTTGAAACACCAGTGAGGCTCATTATAGCATCAAGCAAAGGGTCGCCAGCATCACAGACAGATCAGGGTTTATGATGACAGTCCCAATAATTAGTACGGTTTCCTCATTTGGCAACGGACTTGGAAATGAGGATAAAGAAACTGTTTTTCCAAGAAGAAGAGAGGGAGAGCAAAGTAAAATACTAAAAGTGAGGAAAAAATGTACAGGACTTGTCTGGTCATCTTGGGGAAGCAGTCTAGCTCAGATGTTGTCTAATTCAATTCCTGGAATTTTTTAGTATCAATTCACGGACAAGAGTGTTGTCCTAATAAGGTGTTAGTGATGGAATACACCTATCCAGGAATCAATCCCTCTAAGCTTGGTGATACAAGGATTGGTTAACAAGACCTGTGATGGGTTCTTCCAGCAAGATTAGAGGGAATCTTTTTGCAATTGTGTTTTCCAATAGAAAAACTATCTTTGAAGAAAATGCATTTTTAGACTGTAACTGATTGCAAGTGCTTTTAGAGAAGTATCAAAACAGTGACTCTGTAGATGACAAAGACTTAGAATGGCTATGGTCAAAATCTGAAGAGAATTTATTAAAATAATGATGCAGTTAACAAGCAATTTGGTTATTTCTATGATATACAACAACTTGATATAATTAGAACATAATAATAATAAATTTTGACTGATACTATATCAGAATTCTTGGAATTGCACGTAATTTTTAAAGACATATTAACATATCTATGCAATATAACTCAAAGAAGGTTAAACATCATTTCTTATTTTGACAATGCTTTCCATGTAATTTAGCATTTCAAATAAGCCTAATTGGTTTAATACGTCTCTTCTGGATTTTCAGGGGCTTTCATGAAATTTCTCAAAGTTAATTTGGGGTCAAAAAGACTTAATTCAAAATTTGATTTTGTGAAGTTTGTTAAAAATGTCAAAAGATTTTAAACACTTAATAAAATAGGTAGAAAATCACTTTAAAACAATTCCAAAATGACAAAGATTTTAAATACAAATATAGAAATGTTACATAGTTGTAGAAAAACCATTAACTCTTTTAATTTAGAGGAGACTCACTTTTCTTATACAAGCGAAGACCTCATAAAATGAAACATGAAGCAAAAGAGATATTTAAAGAACACAGAACCTTTGTTTCCTAGGCCAATTACCTGGAAGTATAACACTAGGAAGGTAAAGGTAAAAGAAAAACCTTTTGCTATAGGCCGTGCCCAAATCATGATGGTTTGACATACAATTCTTTTGACTTTATGATACTGCAAAAGTGATATGCATGCAGTAGACAGCATTATGATACCCTCTCATGATGCCAAGTATTGGCAGGGAGCCATAGCTCCTAGTCAGCCACGCGATCAGTGGACAATACTCTACAGTGTACTGTGTTGCCAAATGGTTTTGCCCAAGTGTAAGCTAATGTAAGTGTTCTGAGTATGCACAAGATAGGCCCCGGCTAAGCTATGGTATTTGGTAGGTTATCTGCATTAAATATATTTTTGACTTACAATAATTTTAACTTATGATGGAATTGTTGGTATGTATCATCCTCATAAGTTGAAGAGTATCTATATTTCCTAATAAGGGAATATCAATACTCCAAGGAAACCTTGTTGTTTTAACAGAGAAGATTCAATTCTAGTCTTGCATTGGTGTATTTTTTACATTAAATGTCAAATTTTTAGAAAAACATAATTTTATTCTAATTCTAATTAGCTTTCTTCAAATAAAGTTATTTTCATAATATTCATCTTCTACAAACTTTTGATGTTATGTTTTTAAAATTATTTGTCACACTTTTTTCTGTTTTTATTAAATTTTAACAGTCAGCCATTTTACTTTAAGGAAAAAATTTATTTTTTCCTTAGTCAAAATGCATTCTTCATACCTCTTAGATTTACTTACCAAAAAAAGTCTAACTTTTCTTATATCCATTTTTATTTCTAGTTCCAATTATCATATAGTGATTGGAATTTTTAAACTCTCAGCAACCATAATTTTTAGTGAAAATTAGGGAAGTAGGCCATTTCAAACTGTTATATCAACATTTTGTGAATATGTTTCATATTTTTTAAAAGCATGTTTCCATAAAACAATTTTTATGCTTACAGATCCAAATATATTTAGCTTTTCTATGCCATATAATAATAAGATGCCAAATTATATATACTTGAAAACCTACTTTCAGCAATTAATGTTACTTACACATGACTCAGAAATTTCCCACTTATTTATTACTTTATTAAATATGACTTTAAGATTTCAAGTTATGGCTAGGCACAGTGGCTCATGACTGTAATCCCAGCACTTTGGGAGGCCAAGGTGGTGGATCACCTGAGGTCAGGGGTTCAAGACCAAGCTAGCCAACATAGCAAAACCCTGTCTCTACTAATAATACACACACAAAAAAATAATTAGCTGGGCATGATGGCAGGTGCCTGTAGTCCCAGCTACTTGGTAGGCTGGGACAGGAGAATCTCTTGAACCTGAGAGGCAGAGATTACAGTGAGCTGAGATTGTGCCATTGCACTCCAGTCTGGGCTCTGAAGCAAGACTCTATCTCAAAAAAAAAAAAAAAAAAAAAAAAAAAAAGATTTCAAATTACTATGACAATTTTCATCTGCAAACTTTTATCCCATTTATTTTAACATAATTTACTTGTTCTTAACACTTATGTTTGAATTTCTTATGGAAACAGAGTTAGTCATTATCTTAAGTTAGTTTTCAACAGATCAGACAAGCGTTTAAGATATTATGGAAGCAAAGAAATCAATTTATTTTCACTGTATATTCTTCTGTGGTTAGATTTATAGCTTTATGGCCTTGTATATCTAGGAGATAACAAACTTGTTTGACTACTAAATCTAGGTAAAAATATCTGCTTTTATTATAAGTAATGCTAATTCTGAAGACATTCCTATTTTTATTTTACAGGAATTTTTTTACTAGCAATTTTAAGACTAGTTTTATTTATCAAATATTGTCGCAAATCACAGGGACCAAAATGTATTTGAGTTAGTTTCTCATTTCTCTGACAGAACATTGTAACATTGTATATAAGCATATATATATATATTATATGTAGCCATATATATATTTAGATATATATAATTGCATTTAGACTATCACTTTTTGATTGTGTTTTATTATACTGAGTAACTGCTAGCCAGGCTACCCTAAATTTGCTCTTGCAAAGGGATGTCTGTTAGATGAAATAAGGTAAAAAAGTTACATCTCAAAGGCCCGGAACTTAGCTATAAACACTATCATTTGCTGAGACAAAGAAGGGCATAAATAGGAAGTCCAGTTCAGATAAAATAAACAAAGGTGAGGCCTAACATCTGGATTTAAGCCAATGCCTTTTTCCATTAGAAAAGTCTCTAGTGATTTAGGTGAGGAGAAGGAGATGGCCTTACAAATGAAGATTGTCTTATGTATTTATTTTCTAAACTGTTTCAAAATAGCCTTCCAAAACCCCAGAAAGCTATATTTTGAAGACCAATTTAGATTGATAGGCAATCTTTTCAACTTAGCTTGTTTTTTAATTTGGTTATTGATTCCAAGGAGGAGCTAATTAACAAATATGGTTTAAAAAAAAAAAAAGAAAACATTCTCTATACCTGGACTCAAACATGAATATGCTGAAAATAGACTAAAGTTCTGAACAAAGGTATGCCTAACAAGTAATCCAAGGCCAAATCTATTAAGTATTTTTATGACTTTAACCATAGATGCATGAAACACTTCCAAAGAGAGAGCAAAAATATGCAGTCCTTTCATGACCCAAAGCCACTCTCAAAGTCATTCAAAGAAAGAAAGGCTTAAAGAACACCTAAGAATTGGCAACAGTCAATACACTAGACACGAGTGGGGTGCAACCCACATTTCTGTTTGGGCATGTTCTTTTTCTGTTTTGTTTTGTTTTGTTTTTGTTTTTGAGACGGAGTCTCACTCTGTCGCCCAGGCTGGAATGCAGTGGCGCCATCTCGGCTCACTGCAAGCTCCACCTCCAAGGTTCACGCCATTCTCCTGCCTCAGCCTCCCGAGTAGCTGGGACTGTAGGCGCCCGCCGCCACACCTGGCTAATTATTTTTTTTTTTTTTGTATTTTTTGTATTTTTAGTAAAGACGAGGTTTCACAGTGTTAGCCAGGATGGTCCCGATCTCCTGACCTCTTGATCCGCTGGGCATGTTCTTAAGGGCTTCCAAATGATTAATTGGCTCCCTGCACATGCATGCTCAATAATTTGCATGCCCCTGACAAGCAAAAAGTTAAATCAAGTTCTCAGTACAACAAATAAAAATCAAAAACAAACAGAAAAGTAACTGCTGCCCATGAGAGAAAAAAAAAATATTACTAGTGAATGGATACTCCAAACGAAAGAGTCAGTTGCTTTTCACAATAAATCTTTCAAATAGTTATATTAGAAACCTGTTTTCTCTGAGCCTTCTGAGTGCCAATTAAAATAAGAATCCCATTTTCTCTCCTTAATACATGAAGCTTGGGATTCAAGTGTACTTCTTAGACTAGTCTTGTTCATTTGGAATGTTTCTACTGGCCATTGTAATTCTAAATTGTCCTTGGTGTAATTTGTCCATCAGTTTCAAAACACCTACATGAGGATGGGTCATAATGTTTGAACATATTGAGATCTGGAGCTCCTGTGGGGCAATTATCTTTGCATGCCGTGGAATTTGATGATCCTTTCTGTTGTTTGGACATTTGATGCTTCCAAATCTCATGTTAAAATTTGATTACAAATATTGGAGGTGGAGCTTGGTAGGAGGTGCTTGGGTTATGGGAGAAGAACCCTCATGAATAGCCTGGTGTCATTCTCTCTTGCAAGAGTGAGTGAATTCTCACTTGACTTTCATGGGAATTGGTTGTTGAAAAGAGCACGACTCTTCCTCCCTTCTCTGTCTCCTGCCTTCTCTCATCATGTGATCTGTACCTACTGGCTCTCCTTCACCATCTACCATGAGTGAAAGCAATCCAAGTCGCTCACTAGAAGCAGATGCTAGCACCATGCTTCTTATATATCCTGCAACATCATGAGTCAAAAAAAAGTCATTTTCTTAATAAATGACCCAGCCTCAGATATACCTTTGTAGCAACAGAAATGGACTATCACATTATGTATCTTATAAATTATTTGAGGGCAAAAAGGAAATTCTATAATCCTGTAAGAAAATTAGCAATTATAGGTAAAGTATTTTGCTTTTACAGTGCATGGGATATATGTCATCCATGGGATATATGTTTCACTTGGAAGATGGCTTTAACTTTAGTTAACCGACCTGTGACCAACGTTTCCCTGTTCTATGAAAATTTCCTTTAGACTGACAGGTGCTATAGTGGTAATCTTGCCTACACATTACCAGTTTAACATCTCACAGGAGTCTTGATCTTTGGAGACCTAAGTGCCTCATGAATTGGTAGCAATTTCTCTGGTAGCTCTTATTGGTCAACCAATGTCCACCATTAGATGGTTACCCTTAGAAGTTTTTTAGAAACAAGAAAAAAACCCAACTCAACAAATTTTTAAACCAGGTACCCAGACCAGATCAAAAATAAAACCAAAAGTGAACCATCAGAAGGACAATATCCTTTAAGCCTTTACAAAGCATATAAAGTTGGAGGGCTCAACCAAAAGGAGATAACTCAACTTAAAAGAGAGAGCCTGGGCTTTCTATACCTGGGGTGGAGAAAAGAGGTTATTTTCCTCCACGGTATTGAGCCAGGATGTCAGCCTTAGAGAGCCTGCACAATGGCTTGGGGGTGCCACATCTCAACTCTGCTATTTGCATGCTCCTCCAGGCACCAGGATCTGATCATTTCCCCTAGGAGAAGAACTTACATCCAGCAGAAATACAATGTGGGGAAGCAGAGAGCACAATGGCCTCAAGTGGGTACCACACATGATTCCAGGGGATGCTGATCTGGAATAGGCTTGTCTTCTTTGATTCCCACATGTTAATATTAGGAACAAACTGCCCCAAGAAAGCTTCTTGGTGCTGCCCACCCCTCCCTCTAGTGCTCTGCAACTCTTCTCCGTGCTGTCCACCCTTCCCCCAAGCCCCTTTATATTTCTAAGGCCTTATCTAGGCACCATGGTGAAGCCAGACCACACAGGGGGAGGTCGTGGGAAGCATAAACAAACTTTACCTACACCCTCCTGTAATAAACATCACAAGGTGATATGTGGCAAAATTAACCAACAAACAACCCAGGGATGCGGCCATACCAAAGAACTCCCTCAGACTCCCCTCCCTAATATAAATCTCTCATTCTGTAAGCTTGGTGCTGCTTCCTCTCTGACTGTTAAGGGGGCGGCTGGCAGGTTAATAAAAACTTACTTGCCTGACTTTGGGTCTATTTTTCCTTTCTCTCAGCTGACCTTACACTGATACTAGATTATGTCAACCTAAAATAAGTGACAGAGAGACCAACTGTCTAAAGCAAATAGTTTATTCAGGAGTAATAGAGAATTCTAATTGAGGATACATGTATTATGGCAGACCATAGATGCATCCAAGGGGCTTGAGGCGACAGAAAACTTTTAACAACAAAGAGAAGTCCACATAAGCTGTTCTGAAACAAAGACCATTGGTTACAGAAGCTTATTGCAGTAGTTGGTGTTCGTTTATTGGTGAAGACAGTCATGTCAGGCAGTTGTTCTTGTGCAAGCAGCCTATCTGGAATATTGTAGTTTTGAGGAATTCCTTACATAGTTCCTACCATAGGAATGTATTTATGAGGATCACTCTTTTATGACCTCTTTGCTCGGATTTAAACATTCGTTTTCAATATTGATAACTTTCAGAATCTAAATGTCACTACCTTTATGAATCCTCCCCTGATTACCAAAGGTAAAAAATGTCTATTCTTATCCTCTACAACAGCATTCCATTACTTTACTTCTCAGAATGTAAACAAAGACTTATTTAGTTTTTGTTTTTGTTTTGTTTTTCTCCTCTGTCCTATTAGCTTTTTGCTCTTGAAGGACACTTCTACTGGTTTTTATCACCACCACATTCCATGGAGCCAACAATGACTTCCTGATATCAACTCATAAATATGATTTCCAGCTTTTATTATACTAAATCTCTAAGAGAAAACTAGAGCTGATAACATTTTTAAACACTTTATCCTATGCCTTCAGTGATTTTCTTCTACCAGCTTGTTCTTAAACCCTCTCTTAACATGTCTAATATTATGTATTTTGTATATGTGTGTCTATATTTATGTAATCTATACATTAAAGGAAGTGAACTGAAAAGTTTACCTAATAATTTGCACATGACCTAAATGGCAGAGAGAAATTAAAAAGCTTTAATTAGTAGTGTCACAAAATCAGATTTTTATTCTAGAGACATTATCTCTAGATAAGTTGTCGACAGTGAATTGAAGGGAATCAATAACAGAAGCAAAGAATATTTGAGGAAAAATAATTGCAGTTATAAAAAGTGAAGCTAAGAAGTGCATTGAAATACAAAATGAAGACTGAAATTTGAGAGGAGGATCCCAAGGAGGCAGAAGAAGTTAGGGCTTGGTTGAATATGCAACAGGAGTAAAATGGGATAGGATAGTAATGATAAAACAACGCAGAGAGCAAATAAACACAGAGATGAAAGCAAAAGAAATTTTTCTGAGTTATGTAACTAGGTGATAGTACTTTTTTGATCATAATAAATAAAGTATAGAAGTTGAAAAACATATTTGAGGGGAAGTTACTGCTTCTGGACATCTGAATTTAATTATCTGTGCAGTATTTTTTATAGTTCTTCAGTGGACAAACTGATAAACACCTTGCACTCAACAGAATGATGAGTATAATTGAAAATCATCAAAATATTTTACAATAGGAATTGAAGTCCTAGGAAAAACTGAGATTGCACAGAGAGGAAATGAATATAAACAATATAAACTGAGAACACTAAAATGCAATGGATGATGTCTAAAGAGAACGTAGGAAAGGGGAGTAGGATAAAATCATCCTAAATTAAAGAGAAAAAGATTTGTGCCATAAAATTCAAGAGAAGATAGAATTTCAAAAAGAAGAATATGACCAACAGTGCAAAATACTATAGAAAAGTTAAATATTTTCGGAATTGAAAGGAGACCATTATGCATGGTGATTAGGAGGTAGTAGGGAAATTTTGCCTACCTCAATGGAAAGCTACAGGTGAAAATTTGACTGTAGTGGAAGGTGAATTGGAAATGGTGAAATTCCAAATATTGTCTGAGAAGTATGAAAGAAGATTAAAAGATTATCACTAGGAATATAAAACTGAAGACATTTTAAAAAATTATATTGCTGTAACATATTTCAACATTTATATATTGTGTATTTAGTAACAAATTTTTGTAGCTACAGTGATTAATACATTTGCCTTTTATGTTAGAGTTCAAAGTGCTTTGTATTATTATAGTGTAAGAATACTCTGAACATGACTATATTCTTATTCTTACAAAATGAATTTTATATCTTCATATGGTTTTATGTTATTAGTTCACATACTTTCATTTCAACTTGAACTTCCCTAAGTATGTCTTTAAGGGAGATCTCGTGGATATGAACTGCCACAGTTTAGTTTGTCTGAGAAAGCTTTTTTTAAATTCTATATATTTAAGGTGTACATGTTTTGAAACACATATACATAGTAAAATAATTACTACAGTCAAGTAAATTAACATATCAGTGTCCTCACATAATTACCTTTTATGTGTAATGCAAGCACCTGAAATCTACTCTGTTGGTAAATTTCCAGGATATAATACAGTATTAACTATAATCATCATCTTGTTTATTACATTTTTAGACTTATTTATCTTACATAACTTCAACTTTGTAGCTTTTAACCAACATCTCCCCATTTTCCCCACCTCCCTGCTTTGATAACCAAAGTTATACTTTCTATGTATTTAACATTTTTAGGTTCCACATTTAAGTAAAATCCTGATATATATTTCTTTTGGAACCTGCCTTATTTTATTTAGAACAATGTTTTCCAGTTCCATGTATGTTGTCTGGAAATGTCTTTATCTCTTCTTCATTTCTAAAGGGTATCTTTTCTATTTTTAGTATTTTTGTTGAGAGTTTTTTTTTTTTTCTTTGAAGATATTATTCCACTTTTTCTCTGGTTCTGCAAAGCTTTTTGTTGAAAATCTACTGACGGCCATTAGGGGTACCTTATATACAATGAGTCACTTTTCTTTTTTTGTTTTCAAAAATGTCTCTTTGACTTTTGAGAATCTGAATATAGTGATAAAGATTTATTTATATTTAACCTATGTTGGGCTCCTTGTGCTTTTTAAATCTGGATATTCATTTCCCGTTTCAGATTTGGAAAGTTTTCTGTCATTGTTTCTTTCAATAAACTTCCTTCCCCTTTTTTCTCTGCTTCTTCTTAAAATGTCATAATGCAAACATTAGTCCTCTTGATTATATCCCATATGTTCCATAGGCTTCTTTAAATTTTTCCCATTGTTGTTGTTGTTATTGTTATTACTCTAACTGGATAATTTAAAATAACCTGTCTTTGAACTCACTGATTTTTTTTTTTCCTACTTGATCAAATCTGTTATTGAAGCTCTATTGAATTTTTCAGTTCAGCTTTTGTGTTCTTTGGCTCCAGAATTTCTGTTTTATTCTTTTTTATGGTTTCTAATTGTATATGAACCTTCTCATTTGGCTTATGTATTGTTTTCCTGATTTGGGCTGTCTGTTTTTGTTTGTTTGTTTTTAGCTCACTAATATTTCCTTAAAACAATTATCTTGAGTTCCTTCTCAGGCATATTGTAGATTTCTATTTCTTTAGGTTTGGTTACTGATGCTTCATTTTGTTCCATTTGTGGTAACATATTTTCTTAATTACTCCTTATACTTGGATTGTTGCATTGGTATCTACACTTTTGAATCAGTAGATATATCTTACATCTTTATAGATTGGTCTCAGCAGGATAAGCCCTTCCCCCCTCTCAACCCATCTAGACATTCTGGGAAGGCCATCTGGTGGGGTCCATGGATGGGCTTGCTGCTGAAGTTCTCAGGTGGAATGACCTGATGCCAGTGTTTCCTGGGTAAGCCTGGAGCCTGAGTTTATATGTACAGGCATGCATCACAGGTCTACAGGTGAAAGTTTAGATCCTGGGTCCATGGGAGCCTGCCTGACAACAGAGTACACAGGGACAGGTCTAGCAACAAGGTCCACATGAGAAATCCTGGAATCTGAGTCTGCAGGGGCAGACCTGAAGACATGGCACCTGGGTCCATAAAGATAGGTCTGGTCCTGAGTTCTTGGGATCTACACTGGGATCCACAGTGGAACTTGTTCCATCAGGGCTGGCCTGTTGTGATTAGGATACAGTCTGGTGCTTGGATTAGGGTTAAGCTTATACAAAAATACTTTTTTGTCATCATTCACATTTCACAACATTTTAAACTGATAAAAGATTTTCACATATTTTCTGGATTATATGTAGTCACCTTTTGTTTTGCTACAAGAATCAGATTTGGCTAAGAAATAGGCAGTCTTTGGATTTCTATATTTCTGTCCATTTCAAACAATACAGATAATCATGTTCTCTATACCAAACCAAATTTCCCTTTAAGACGGCACAAATTCCACATGGGCTATTTTGAAAACCAATGTTTTTCATCATCATGACATAGACTGTGTTTCAAACACTTGCTCACTGTGACACAGAACACATAAAATTGGTACTAGGACTCAGAGCCTTCTGAATGTCAATCATATATACCTCAGCATTCTACTGGATATAGTCCTTAAAATTAACAAACTTACAAAATGTCCAAATTTAGTGACCATTATATTGAGTCACATTCTTGCAGTTATTATTTGATATTGAACATTTTTTGACAATTAGAACATATAAGCTAAGACATACAGTTTAATGAGAGGAAAAAATATTAGTGAAACCTGAAAACCAGGTTTCTTTAGATAATAAGAACACTATCAGCACCTTTCTTTGGAGAAGAGGTACATATTAATATAAAAATAGAGATAATCTCGGATTTCTGTTAATCTTTAAATGAACTAAAGTAAAGCCTGAGGTCCTTAGAAAAGAATAATTGATGTTAATGATTAGCACAATTTTCAGATTTTGGATAATTGCATTCAGGGCCAGGGTCTTGATCCTCTAAGTGGCTGTGATTAACCAATGGTCTGACTTGTGCCTGCTGGAAGGTTTCTCTCATTTCCGAGGCAGTATTATTTCATCAGTTAGTTGGACTGTGTCCAGTTTATTTGGCAAAGATTTTGTAGGACCATGCTGTGTCCATTATCTTTTTCTGACAATCATTTAATCTCATTGCAAGAGTGTCAGAGCTGGTTATTATGCTAGGCATGCTATTTTTGGATTTAGAATGGTTACTTCAGTTTCATAAGTGCTCACATTTAGCTATATAAATAAAAATATCTTTATGGCAATATACAAACATTTAATTAATTCATTTACCTCAGTGTCTGTATGTGTGTGTATCTTTTCCATCTACATTACTATGTAATGTGTGTATATACATTATAAGTACTCTCACAGAGCACAGACTTTAAGGATGGAAATATAGTAAGTGTTTCTCTAGCTTTTAAGGACTTGTTGAACATTTATTGGCCCATTTTATATATTAATAGTACTAATATGTTCAAATAGACTCTGAATACAGAAAAAGGCTTGTATGCACAAGCCTTTAAGAAGTATATAATCAGGGATGCTATAGGTACCTTTTTCTAAGAACATGAATGTTCACTATTTTGGAAATGATTATAGACTTTTGTTAAATGTATGCCATTCTGCATTCTTGTTCAGAAAATATGTCATGGAGCAAGACTAGCTGTTACTTCTAATATTTACCCTACTCCATCATGACATTAAAGTTTCTTGTTTTGACCTAGACCCACAAGAGAAGGTAGATAGTAAAAAACATAAAATAAATAAAACTATATGGTATATTAGAGGTGATACAGATTATGATGATGTTATATGAAAAAAATCAAAAACTATGTTTTGTTAATATATTAGGAATGCCAGGGCATACGGATTATAAGAGGCTGAGTTACAAGCATAAATGGATACTGAAAGTAGGCTTCATTGGGAAAATAGTATTTGAGCAAAATTTGAAGGTGAGGTAATAGGAAGCCACCAGAATATTGGGCTAGAACATCTAGGCAGAGAGAAAATGGCTTGCCAAGGCCCTGAGATAAGAGCGTGACTGGGTGTAGCAATAGCTTTAGTGGCTATCACAAAGATTTTATTATAAATAAATTAATTAATTTAAAAATTTTATTGTTGCAAGAACGCTTAACATGCAGTCTATCTCCTTAAACAGATTTTTAAGTGTATAATACATATAGTTACCTATAAGCACAATATTGTTTAGAAAATCCTTAGAACTTATTCATCTTGCATAACTGAAATTATATACCCACTTATTAACAGTTTCCTGTTTCCTCCCTACCCTCAGTCCCCACTCTGCTTTTATCAATTGACTATTTTAAATATCTCATATAAGTGGAAACATATGGTATTTGGCCTTCTGTAACTGGCTTATTTCACTTAGCATAATGTCTTCAAGGTTCATCCATGTTGGCTCATATCACAGAATTTCCCTCTTTTGAAGTCTGAGTAATATTTTATTGTATGTCTATACCACATTTCAAAAAATCCATTCATCTATTGATGTACATTTAAGTCATTTCCACATCATGGCTATTGTGAATGGTTCCACAATGAACATGGGAGTGCTAGTATCTCTTCAAGATCCTAATTTCAGTTATTTTGGACAAATACCATCTTTTATCAGTTTAAAATGTTGTGAAATGTGAATGATGACAAAAAAGTATTTTTGTATAAACTTAACCCTTATCCAAGCACCAGCCTGGATCCTAATCACAACAGGCCAGCCCTGATGGAAGTAGAATTGCTGTATCATCTGTTAGTTCTGTTCTCATTTTTGAAGAACCTCCATATTGTTTTCCATAATGGCAGAACTATTTCCACCAATGGTATAGTGAAGTTTTTTCTTCATGTGAGACAGGGAAGCATTCAGAGCCTTACAGCAGAGGAATTACATAATCAGATTTGTGATTAAAAGGATCTTTTTGACTGCTGGGTTGAGAATAAACTGCAGAGGGACAAGGAATGGAAGTAGGAAGATAGTTAATAGGGTATTCCAAAAATCTTCACAAGGAGTAGTGGTCATCTCTGGCCTTCATTCATGTTATTTGCAGTCTGAAATGTGCTCTTTCTATAATCTAGCTAGAAATGCAAATAAAAGAAAAAATCAATGTTAAAGGTAAGTTTCTTATAATTGTCCCGTCATCACATCTAATGTCATCTATTGAAAGTGTACTATGTGCCAAGCACTCAGCAAAGCAGTCTCATATTCAGAATTATCTCATCAAATCTACACAATGCATATTTTAAACTCTAATTTACAAAGCAGGAGTCTGGGGCAGAACTCAAATCCAGGTCAATCTGGCCTCAAAGTCCATGCTTCTGTCCACACCGCACACGCTCATGAGCTCTTCAATAGTCCTCAGCTCAAATTCCTTAAACATTCCAAATACACTCTTTTCTTAATTATTAAACAACTCATTGGAGCAAATCATGTAAATAAGATCTCTGAAGAAGTAGAGCAGAAAGTGTCCAGGGATGATATATGCATACCAGACTCCTCTTACCCTTGCCGATAGAAAATATATAATTACTTGTAAGATTTGTTTTGTCCCAGCACTTTGGGAGGCCGAGGTGGGTGGACCACCTGAGCCCAGGAGTTCGAGAACAGCTTGGGCAACATGGTGAAAGTCCATCTTTACTCCCCAAAAATACATATATTAGTGAGGAGTGGTGGAGCACGCCTATAGTCCCAGTTGCTCAAGAGGCTGAGGTGGGAGGATCACTTGAGCACAGAGGTAGAATGATTGTAGTGAGCTGAGATCACACCAGGGCACTCCAGCCTGGGCAACATAGCAAGACCCTCTTTCAAAAAACAAAAAAAAAGGTTTTCATTTCTCAAAAATTAGAAATATGACTTTTAGCAGAATATTTATTATAGTAAATATTTATTGTAAAAAAGGTAATTTGGTAGTCTTCAAAAGGTGATGGGAACTTGCACATAGCATTTAAAATACTCCTAGATTTAAAAGCCATCCTTGCCTGGGGCAACCAGTATCACTAAAAGCTTTCTACGTAGAGCTATGACAATTACCTTGACTCCTCAGGTAATAAGGATGTCTTTAGTTCAGTTTTATCTCTCACTAAAAAATGGACAAAAGGAACAAGGCTAGGTTTTATTTAGACAAGTCATGAATAAAGAATATACACTACTTATATCCTTTTGTTTTTGAAGACTATGGTGAAAAATGTGGTTTGGAGTGAGAACAGTCTGGTTATGAAATTTCAATTTGCTTCATTAGTTTACTAGATTGGTTGAGGTATTCGACCATTCTAAGCTTCAGTTTTCTCATCTCTATTAGAGGCATAATATTCATTATATATAGCAGTTAAATGACATAAGGTGAATCGCTCATTCAAGGAAGCGTATAAATGAATCAAATAGAAGTCATTTCTCTTCTATGCATAGAACAATATTGTTTACAGCAACAAAAATAAGGAGATTACACAAAGAACATCTTAGTTGGCATGCTGTTGGCAGTGAGACAGTGATTCAAATGCTTTGCTGATCTAAGCATTTTCTTAAGCTTAGAGTTCATCCTAGCTGGCTGGAGTTGGCATGAGTCACTTTAAGAAACACAGTTCCACTACTACTTGTGCTGCATAGACTTTGTGGATAAACCCTGAATATCAGTCTTCAAAGCAATAAAATAATATCAGTTAGCAAATTTGTGAACATTACCTTTCTCTATGAAGTTAATTCTCTGTAACAGAACTTTTCACAACACACTGTCAAAAAGCCAAGTCGACAGTCATTATCAAAACTGAATGGAGTGCTTAACACCATGTGACCATACTCTCCTGCCAAATTTTCTACAAAATTAAAATTTAGAAGTATAGTAATCCAATACATTTTTGTCATACCTGTGGTCATTTTTTATTACACCAAATTCAAAATTAGGCAATAACTCACCATGTGTCCCTCAGTCTTAGGAACACACTAGAATTAGGTTTTGATGGCATACTCAAATATGGTCATGAATTTTCTTGTAAAAACTCAATTATTAAAATCCTTGCTTTGGTGATCAAACAAATAAAAATAAAGCAACAAAGCCGGTACAGTGGCTCATGCCTGTAATCATAGCACTTTGGGAGGCCAAGGCAGGCAGATCACCTGAGGTCAGGAGTGTGAGACCAGCCTGGCCAACATGGTGAAACTCTGTCTCTACTTAAACATACAGAAATATGGCACATGCCTGTAATCCCAGCTACTTGGGAGGCTGAGGCAGGAGAATCGCTTGAACTGGAGAGATGGAAGTTGCAGTGAGTTGAGATTGCGCCAATGCACTCCAACCTGGGTGACAGAGCAAGACTCCATCTCATAAATGAATAAATGAAACAAAAAGTAACGACTCTGCTTACAAAATGAAACCTGGAAGAATGACAATCTCATCTTTCCCTACTTTTCAAGCAAATTACAAACGTTTTAAATACAGAAAAATATTTCTGTGGTTTATTCCCCTGCAAAAAAAAAAAAAAAAAAAAAAAAAATTGTGTTTTTCAACAAATCCTGGGGGGGAAAAATGTAAGAATTTGCTCCCAAAAGCCAATTGTTGGCCCTATCGTTGGACTTTTAATCTTTTGACAATCATGGCAAAAACTATGAAATTTCTGATACGTTCCTTTAGACTGTATTTGGGAAATTAGCGCATTAAACATGACGCAGAGCAGAAATGTACCTATCTCATTAAAGAACAAACAGCATAACATAACAATGTAAAGTTCGAAGGAATTTTAGGCAGTCCAATCCCTACCCCCATTTTTCCACGGAAAAGATAGAAGCCTTCTTTAACTGCAAGGTTTCAATCAAGATTTGAATAGAGTAGATGGCAGGTCCATCAGTTCTCTTGATGCCAATGCTACCACAGCTTTAGAGTCTAGATTCTTAAAAAGTCTTAGCAGTTCAGATTTTTGTTTAGACTTAGTGCTTGTCTTTCACATTTACCTCTTCAAGCATAAAATATAGTACTATTAGATATTGAATATATATATATATATAATTTGTATTTTTCTGTCATATTTTTGCCAGGAAAATGTGTATTTCAAGTTTCGTTCCCCTCTGACAGTGTTTTAAAAGAAACTTTCAGATATAGTAAGGAGGCAACTCTTTAAGTGTGCCCGTCCATCTAGAGACCATCAATTTATCTGTGTGATTTGAGCTGTGCAGTGCTCTAATCACCTGAGTGACTGAGATCTCACAGTGTGTCCGGAATTGGTTCCTTCCAGTGGGTTTTTAGTCTCACTGACTTAAGTAATAAAGCCGCCGACCCTCGCAGTGAGTGCTATAGTTCTTAAAGACGGTGTGTCCCGAGTTCCTTCCTTATTTGTTCAGATGTGTCTGGAGTTTCCGCCTTCTGGTGGGTTCCTGGTCTGGCTGACTTCAGGAATGAAACCGCAGACCTTCTCAGTGTTACAGCTATCAAATGTAGTGCGGACCCAAAGACTGAGCAGCAGCAAGATTTGTTGTGAAGAGCAAAAGAACGACCCTTCCACCGCATAGAACACCACCCCACCAAGTTGCCACTGCTGGCTCAGGGGTTAGCTTTTATTCCTTTATTTAGCCCCACCCACATCCTGCTGATTGGTCCATTTTACAGAGCACTGATTGGTTCATTTTGCAGAGTGCTGATTGCTCCATTTTACAGAGTGCTATTGGTCTGTTTTTACAGAGTACTGATTGGTGTGTTTACAAACCTGTAGCTAGACACAGAGCGCTGATTGGTGCATTTACAATCCTTTAGCTAGATAGAAAAGTTCTGCAAGTCCCCACCGCACCTGGAAGCCCAATCGGCTTCCCATCTCAATAGCGTCTATTTGGTGTCCCACTGCAAAATTTTGTGAATGGCTAATAAAATTCAGGGAGAAGACTATTCAGAAGGCATTGTGTTTGTTGTCTTGTCATGATGATTGTCTATGGGTTGATTTATTCCTCTTCTTACGCACAATCTACTAAGTACAAATTCTGCACTGTGCTTAATTGAGTCACTCTCTTCACGTAGTGCATTCAGGTTAAGAGTGCTGGTAGGGGATGTTTATGTTGAAGATCGAATTGACTTGACTTTTCCACATGCTAGAACTAAGTAAATTGAAATATGTAAAACAAGTAGTTGGTTTTATTTCCATGCTTCTCAGTGGGGGACAAATTTCCCCTCCAGGGTACATGTGGCACTGTCTAAAGACTTTTCTTTTGGCGGGGTGCACAGCTGGAGAAGGGGGATACTACTGGCATCTAGCAGTTGGAAGCCAGGGATGCTGCTATACATCCTACCGTACACAATACAACCCCTTTACAACAAATAATTATCTCACCCAAAATGTCATTATTGCTGAGGTTGAGAAACTTTGTTACCATGTACAATTTGAAAAACCTCTTTTTCTCTATTAGACAACAAAATTTAGTTTTTCAGAAAACAGATTGCAAAGAATAGCTTATGAGGACATCATCTCTGACAATTCTGAACTTCATGGCATTTCAGTGAAACAAACCTGAAAATGTAACCTGACTTTTTAAAAGCAGGGTGGGAGGTGCATTGCCAAATAGAAGCTGAAGCTGATGAAGCACTACCCAGAGTCCTCCAGTATGCTACATTACTATGCATGTCCTTAAATAATTACCTTTCAAAGAAGCTATATTTCTTGCATGAGGATCAAGAGTGAGAAAATTTGGGACCTCTCGTCCACTCCAGAATTAAAAAGGAAGTTCAGAAAGAAGCCAACGGAACGTCTGACATTATAGCTGTCTGTGCAGGCAGCATTGTTTCTCCATTCTATTGATGTCTCAGGAGCGCTTCTTCTAGTCAGTCATCAAGATTTGAGTTAATGATGGGTTAGGATGCCCTCTAGCCAGCTTGACTGATGTCGCTTAAAAACTATCTCCTTATAAAGCTAGTGACAAGGCTCTGGTGAGGCCATCATTGAATCCAATTAAAAATCTTATTTCTTCCATGCTGTGAGAGGAATCAGGAGCCCAGCCCTTTGTTCTGGTGTTGCTACACCACAGGTTTGTATAGAAGGTACATTTGACACTATCTAGTCCTTAGGCAGGCTTGTATGCAAAAATCCCTTCATCCCCAAGGCCAGATACTGGTTATTCTGTCACCTCCAGATTCATAGGTAGGTTTTTCTCCTCACAACAAAAAAATAAAATAACAAGAAATGATAATGAAGAAAAATAGCATAGCTATTCATGTCCTATTGTAGACACTTGGAGATTTTTCTGCAGAAAGACATTTTGTACATTAGAAGGAAAAAAAAAACTGGTAAAGTAGGTCAGGCATGATTGAAGTTCTACAAATTGCAGGTATGCTACAATTTACAGTAACATTTTTTATTTTAAAAGTAACTTTTGAAGAAGGGTCAAAGCAGAATTCAATGTGATAATATAATTAAAGACATTTTCAATAAGTCAGCACTTATTTTAGTTTCGTTTTCCCCTTGGAATGAAAACTATGTAGGCAATTAGTTTAAATTAGGCTACATGGGGATATTATTTGTATAACAAAAATAAGTTTTTCTTTGTAATTAAATCTAATGGTGTTGCACTGGAGAGAAACTGAACAAGTTTCTAAGACTAGCATTGCTCTAGCCTACCCAGTGCTCTGAGATTCATGGACAGAACAAGTCATTTCTCCGATTCCCTGACATGGCCTGCATTCTTCACATGCTAAGCAGATACTTCTAGCTGCTGAGAAATTTAAGTACATCATTTTTCTCTGAGACTTTTCTAAGTTCCAGTGCTTCCTAGATGATTTTGATGCTGCTAAAACCTTGCTTTTGTTTTAATCCTCATAAGGAATGTAAAGAACAACTTCTAATTATCATGTATCTACATATGGACATGAATTTAGGTTGAAATTTGGGGACTATTCATATATTTTAAGGCCTTGTTTATGAAATATTTATTCACAGGGTCTTTGGTATATAACATGTTTACACACACACATGCACACACACAAACACAAATACACATATTCACAAATATGTTATGTGTGTGGTTCTTTATTTAAAATTTTACAACTAACATGTATAACTGTTAGAAAACATAATAAAGGAAAAATACTTGCTCTTCCTTATGTCATATAAAAGGTACACTTAGTTTACTTTTTCTCTATATTGTACTTAGGAGCATATTAAGCTGGTTTTCTAATATAAAACTCTCTATTGACATTAAAAGAAACAAGTTATATTAACAGAGGCAAAATTTTGTGATAGCTAGAAAGTTTTGGATTTCTACCTGTCTCTCATTCACCAACTCAAAATTTCAGGTAAGTTTCTTAAAGCCTTCAAGTCCTGCTCTATCATCTATAAATGGAGGTAAATAATTCCCACACAGTAGGGTTGTTTTAAAGATCAAACAAATTAATAGATTAAAGACAGTAAGCATAGCCATAACAAGCAGTAACAATTACGATTAATTGTTATAATCAGTTACTGTTTCCACTGTTTTTAATAGGAATAAGGGAGGGTAATCAGGTAGAAATAAAAAAAAACATCAAATGATGCTGTTTACATTTATAAGTTCATACTACTCTATCAACCACTCTGAATTCCAAAGTGATTAAATTTCATGAAACTGTTCATAAGTAGATAAAGTTGCTCTATTTCTGCCTTTTCCTCATACTGTTCCCTAGGCATTTTTATACTTTCTGCCTAGTAGATGGGTGTTCATTCTACCTGTTTACTAGGTACCCATCCTACTCAAAAATTAAGATAATTTATTTTGCAAAGCTATGCCTGATGTTTCCAACCCCTCACTCTACCTGGTGATTATTGTCATTAACATATTTTGTTTATAAGTTTTCTAAATTCTATAGCACATTCACCACTTCTTTACCTACATGCTTTTCTCCTTTCAAAGGTATGCCAACTTGGAGGCCAAAACTACATTTTATTCATTTTTCCTTTTCTAATGTGTAGAAATTTCAGGTATCCTAATACATAAATACATGCTTGTTGGGTCAATGAATGAACAAATGAGTAAATAAATAAGTATATTTTTCTAGCAAAATTTTGTTTGTTTATTTTATTCTAAATCAACAGTAACCAAATTCTTTCATTATTTCTAGTCCTCTTTCTGAAAAATGTATTTCAGTTATGCTTGAGTGGTGATTGTCTCCCTTAACATAATATTTAACAGATAATTGCCATTAGTTTCCTCTACAATCATTTTTCATTTTATTTCCCAACAAGGCATTTCCTTTATTAATTAAAAATGTAAGAAAAAAAGAAGAAACAATATGCCTTTTTCTAACCTGCTGTTCCTGTTTCTTCCATTTCTGTGCCACTTACTCTTGCCTAACCTTTTCCAATGGGATTGTCCCTGCCACCACTTGATAGAATTTACACTGCAAATTGTCACCAGTGACTTCTAATCTTAAATTCAGAGGTGTTTTTATTTTCCTTTAAGGCATATTTGCCTTTGCTGATGTTTCTTTCTTTAGCATCCTTAACTGTCTATTTTTTTTTATCCTTATGGAAAGCAAAACCTTGCAAAAATACTATAAAAATTAGAAAATATAAAGTCATTTTTTCATTAAGAAATTATTTTCCTTAAGACAATATAAAAGAAGCTAGTCGTGTTGATGGTTATTGATGTGAGGAAGGATATTCTGGGGTGGTTGCATTAATGGAAGATAGGAAACCTCTATAATCAGAGCAATGGTGGTAAATCTCACATACATAAGCAGAATTTCAGAAGATTGTCTTTTTTTTTTTTTTTTTTTTTTTTTTTTTGAGACGGAGTCTCGCTCTGTCACTCAGGCTGGAGTGCGGTGGCCGGATCTCAGCTCACTGCAAGCTCTGCCTCTCGGGTTCACGCCATTCTCCTGCCTCAGCCTCCCAAGTAGCTGGGACTACAGGCGCCCGCCACCTCGCCCGGCTAGTTTTTTTGTATTTTTTTTAGTAGAGACGGGGTTTCACCGTGTTAGCCAGGATGGTCTCGATCTCCTGACCTCGTGATCCGCCCGTCTCGGCCTCCCAAAGTGCTGGGATTACAGGCGTGAGCCACCGCGCCCGGCCAGAAGATTGTCTTAAAGAGTAAGTTGGGACAAATGGAGAAATTTTAAAAGGAATGTTAGACTGTACATAACTAATAAACTCCATAATTTGTAACTTCTATATGAGTCATAACTTCTAATCTTGTTTAGGCAAACCATTTATTTTTGCCTAAAATCTAGACATCCATAAAAAAACTAAGTATTTACTGACTAATTTATAATTAATTAGTCTGTGCCTGTTCACATATTTAGATATTATAATATAACAAGCCCTACTCAACTAACTATCCACAAAAATCAGTTCTTTAATTTTTTAACCACATTTTGTGTAATCTATAACTGTGCATTTAAAATAAATCCTAGAAAAAGTACAATTGCTTTTTAGGTTATTCTGGTTAACTCATAGTTACATGACCATAAGAGAATAATAAGTGTTTCTGAAAAACTGCAAGAAAAATAGTACAAATGATAGAAACATACATGTAAAATTGCTCTGTTGATTAAACCAAGAAGCTAAGAGGGGAAAAACGATGTTTTTTATAAATTGTAAAATTTACAGATAAAGAATATAGAATGCAAGCAAGGTAGAAACATACATTTAGAAAAAGTTTTTTTTGTTGTTGTTTTTGCTTTTTTTGTTGTTGTTGTTTTTTTTGTGTGTGTGTGTGTAGCAAAATACAAAGAGAAAAACAAAGAGAGAGAGAAAAATCGTGATTGGAGGCAGTTTTGAAGGAAAGCAGGGTTTAGAAAAGAACTCATTAAGCCACTAGAATTTGAGAGAATCCTGACAGAGATGCAAATTTTGAGGTGAAAAGACTCAACAAAGCCAATGTATCCTAACAGAGAGGGAGCAAACACAAAGGAAGAGAATAGAAAACTTCAGAGGTCTCTGAGAAATGCCAAGTAGTATCCAAACCAACCCAGAACAAAAAATAGAGTTTGAAAAATATTTGAAGTGGTGTTAAAATGGGCTATTGGAGGTGTTTGCTAGTGCTGCCAGGTTGTAAAAGGGCAGGCGCATTTAGAAACGCAAATCTGAAGTTTGCTTCACAGAGTTCTATTTGAAAAGATTTGTGATTTTTATAAAAATAAATGGTTTTCTGTTTCCTCCACCTCTGTGAGAAATGTCCCCGTGGGATTCTTCGGACACAGGTGCCTTTGAGTTCAGTTTTACTTGAGCTCCCATAAATTATTTGGGTGTGGCCCTTTTGGAGGACAGCTAAGATTTGCAGTGATTGTGAAATTCTCAGAAAGGGTGTAAACTCAGGACTCCTTACAAAAATATTAACACCGAACGTCAAAAAAGAAAAGACCGAAAAATAGGGAATGGTTTAAATTCTGAGAATTTGTCATAATTTCAATATTACTTTAAATCTGGATAAAGGACACTTAGCCTTTCAAAGTTTGCTGCATGTAATCTGAAAATCTGGCTTAAGCAAACCATTTTTTTTTTTTTTTTTTTTTTGCTTAAAATCTAGATAGCCATGGAAAACTGAGTATTTACTGACTAATTTACAAAACTAAGGTTGCAAAAGGTAAGTGTCCTTTATCCAGATTAATGAGTTAGTACAACATTTTTTTATTTAGTACATAACTTGTTAAACATATATTATGAGGAACTAGGACGCCAGGTTACATATAAAGAAAGTACCAAAAGGTTCGTACAAAAACAACAAACATAGAAAATGTTATTCTAATTTTATGGCACCAAGAAGAGCAGTTAATTTTCCCATTGCCTTATATATAAAATGTCTTCAAAGTCTAATAAGGATATTTTTTAAAATGGTGTTAAGTCAAACTCATTTATAATAATATACTCTTTGTCAGGAATAACAACTGGGAATCATGGTTCCTGCAAGGTTTCAAGAAAATAATGTGTTGTATTATTTTTCTATCTTCAAAAAATAAAAAATTAAGTAAATAAATAAAACCTAAGCAGCCCACTTTCCTTGAGGAAGCTAAAATTGAAAATTACTAAAATGCTAATATTTTTTAATAATGTTTATTGAAACATTCATTTAACATTCTTTTGTTTTATTCAATACTGATATATTTAATAGATAATATATAGGATCTGAGCCTGGGGCATAAATGTAATATCTTAATTAACAACTAATAGATATTACTAAGTGAATAATGTATTTCATTTAATAGAGACTGAACTATATCTGATTCTGAAAGTGATTGGTCTTTTTATTGAGAGATTAATCCATTTCAAAAAGTGATGCATCTCTTTCAATATGAGCTAAATCAAATCTATAATGAATTTTTTGTTTTAGTGCACAAAGGTAAGACAAGGAACAAGTTTGCCCTCAAGTGGACTTCAAAGGCAGATCAGAGTTTCCAAAGAGAAGGGGGGAAGTTGACATCATGGATTTATGTATTCAGAATAATAGGGATTAGGCTCAACATGTCTCATTTCTTACAGAAGATTTTTATTTTGGAAGCATCTTATATTTTCTTACATATTCCATTACATATTGCACTATTGAGATGCCACAAAACCATTTTAGTAGTACTTTAAAATATTTAAATATTATTTGGCATTCATTAACTATTTTGTTATTTTTCTAGAATCTTTTAAGGCAGCAATTTTACCCTAAATTGAAATAAAATAAATTTAAAAATTTAAATTTCCCCTCTCCAATAGACATGTATTATGCCAAAAAGCCTTTGCAAAATATATAATTAAAGGAAGATGGCAGTGATATGAAGACAGCAAAATAGGAGAGATTCCAGGCTTCACTATCATGCCACAAAGTTTAACCAACAACCATCCACAGATAAGAACACCTTGGTAAAAACCTCCAAAATTGCAAATAAACTTGAGTCTGTTCTGTGTTCCACAGAATGGAATAAAAATCACATGAAACTGGTAGGAGAAACAGTCTCACTCTGACTGTGTACCCCTCTTCCTTTTCCATGTCTGCATAGTACCACAGAGAGTTAATTTTCCAGGGATCATGGTTTCTACAGAAAGAAAGAACCAGAAGCAAACACCCAGATTCCTTTAGCATTCTAAGATGCTTTCCAGGAAGCCCACTCCCATCTCACCTTAAAGGAAATGCATAGGCAAACAGCATGGTTAGACCATCTGGGAGTGAGGTAGAAACAAAGCAGAAAGGTGGAAAGCGCAGCAACCAGCATGCAGATCTTGGTGGCAGCTGTGTGTGCTTGCCAGCAGTGGCACCCAATCAGAGGTATCAACTAACAGCACAGCTGACACACAAAGCTGAGTTGGTTGCTTCCAGAAGAGGAGGGGAGTTCTACCTGGCTTGAATCCCTAGACAGCTAGTTTCTAGGACAAGGCTCCGACCCTGCCCCAGGGTCATGCCCAGGAAGGGAAACAAATACAACAGCAAAGTATGGGAAAGAGCAAGGCCTACTTAGCCACACCTGAGAGTTTAACAGCACTCAGTTTCATCGCAAAACCCACACCCAGACTTCTCCCAGGGAGAGAGCAACTGTCACAGCAGATTACAGCAAAGAGTACAAGCT
The DNA here is from genome assembly GCF_049350105.2 of Macaca mulatta. Lineage (NCBI taxonomy): Eukaryota > Metazoa > Chordata > Mammalia > Primates > Cercopithecidae > Macaca > Macaca mulatta. The sequence goes on from NC_133406.1 coordinate 160,980,634, forward strand.
AGTGGCACCACATCTAGGAATTTAAACAGTACTCAGCTCAACCTCAAACCTACCTCAAGGTTCTTCATAGGAAGAGGGGTAAACCTCAACTATGCATTTCTACTGAGCAAAGCATCTGGTCCTGTCCATCCCAATCAACAACTCTTCCTTACCGCGGAATCCCTCCTGCAACCCTGTCCAATTGCTGAACTCAAATAGTGGTACCATCTGGCCAGGAAATACACCCTGTGGCCCAGCATGATCTGCAGTGATTGCAGTGCCTAGCTAGCAGCTCAGCATGGCTGCAGAGCCCAGCAAGCTACCCTACCCAAACTTAGCAGTTCAGCTATCTAGATAATCTGAAAGCAAGTTTTGCCTGCCAAGGTTTGCTATCAGCTGGCCCATCCAGAATCACTAAAAAATGAACATCTACCGCTGACCTTAAAACAAAACAAAACAAACAAAAAAACACCAATAAAAGCAAAAAAAGTTGGCTGTCTCCTCAAGCACACAGACACCAATACAAAGACACAAGATTACAGACTTTCAACTTTATAATAGTGCAAAAGTGATACACATTCAATATAAACCATATCTTCATCATAAGTCATAATGAGCTCTTGACTTATGTTGGGTTATGTCTCAATAAACCCAAAGAGTCAAAAAATTGTAAGTCAAACCACTGTTAAGTTGGGAACTATCTGTATTCTAGGACTGTAATGGTGATGTGTAAAACAATTTTAGTCCTAGTAAAAGAGTTAAAAGAACTATTAATAATAACTACTACTGCTAAATAAATTGTCAATGGTTATATATTGTAATAAATTATAAATTCTAAAATCAAAGACATAAAATGTTGGAGAGAGAAATAAAAGAATATAGTTGTACGCAATTAAAGTTGAGTTAGTATCAACTTGGAATAGATTGTTATACGTGTCAGATGTGATATGTAAACCTCATGGTAACACAAAGCAAAAATCTATAGTAGAGGCACTAAACAAAATAGAAAGTATTTAAAGCATACCACTACAGAAAACCATCAATCACAAAGGAAGAGAGCAAGAAAAAATTTAAATATCGACCAAACAACCAAGAAACATTTAAAAATGGGAGTAGTAAGTCCTTACTTACTACAAAGTACTCTTGATCAAATGAGGATCAAGAGTACTTTGAATGTAAATGTAAACAATTTTGCATTAAAAAGACAAAGGAAAACTGAATGTATATAAAAAAATAAAACCCAACTCTGTGTTGTCTACAAGAAAGTCACCTCTCTTTTAAGGATACACATAAATTAAAACTGAAAGGATGGAAAAAGATATTCCATGCAAAAGGAAACCAAAAGAGAGTACAAGTAGCTATCCTTATTGACAAAGCAGGAGCATCACCATCTTGGACAAGTACAGCCATTTTAAGGAAAAACTGCCTAAATCCAAAAGGCATCAGCCTAATGGCTAAGGTCAGCATGACCATAAACCACAAATAACATCCCCTACCAGAGATATGCCAGCCCTGAGATAACTTCCCTTCTAGTGGAAAAGATGTCAGCCCCAAGATAACCTCCCCTATGCCCAGAGACATTCTAACCCTTCCATAAACTTCTCCACCACACAGAAACATTCCAAGCTTGCATAAGCCCCCTTCACCCTAAAACCAATATATACTCTTAGTCTATAAGAGACAGGGCTCCTGACCGAAGTCAGCCAGAAACCACTCTCAGGTTTATTCCCCCAAATAATCCTGTCTTTCACTATTGAGCCACTTTTCATGTTTCTTTCCTGTTTTTTAACTCTTACACTTCTATCAGACAAAATAGACCTTAAGTCAAAGTTGTAAAAAGAGACAAAGAGGGAAATCATATAATGACAAAGGGGTCAATTCCTCAAAAGGTTATAATGATTATAAATGTATATGCATCAACACCAGAGCACCTAACTATATAAAGCAAATATTAAAGGATCTGAAAAGAGGATATATTATAGTAACAGTAGGAAACTTCAATACCCCACTTTCAGCAATGGACAGACCACCCAAGCAGAAAATTAATAAGGAAAATTCAACTCGAACAACAGGCCTAACAGTCATAAATGGAACATTCCCTCAATCAACAGAATACAGGTTCTTCTCAAGCACGCAGGGAATATTGTCCAGGATAGATTATATGTTTGTCCACAAGTCAAGTCTTGGTCAATCTAATTTTATCAAGTACCTTCTCTGACCACAGTAGTATGAAACTAGAAATCAATAAGAGTAAGAAGCTAGGCAAATTCAAAAATACATGGAAATTTTAACAAAGTTCGTGATAAGTGGGTAAACAAAAATAATAAAAAGGAAATTAGAAAATATTTTGTGAAAAACAAAAATGGAAACACAACATATTCAACATATTCAAACTTACGAGATGCAGCAAATGCTTCTAAGAGGGAAATTTATAGCAATAAATGCCTACATCAAAAAAAAAAAAAGAATACACAACTTGATCTTATGCCTCAAGGAAATAGAAAAATGAAGAACAAACTAATCTCAAAACCAGCAGAAGGAAAAATATAATAATGATTAGAGCAGAAATAAATGCCATAGAGACCAGAAAAACAATACAAAAGATCAATGGAAATAAGAAGTTGTTGTTTTTTGTTTTTTTTGTTTTTTTTAAGATAAACTTTTAACTGGACTAATGGGAAAAAAGATTTAAGACTCAAATAAAATCAGAAATGAAAGCAGAGACATTGAAACTTATACCACAGAAATACAAAGTATAAGACACTATTATGAACAATTATAGGCCCCCAAATTGGATAACCTGGAGGAACTGGATAAATTTCTAGAACAATAAAACCTACCAAGACCACATCATGAAGAAATAAAAAGTCTGAACAGACCAACAATCTGTAAGGAGATTGAATCAGTAATTAAAAGTCTCCCATCAAAGAAAAGCCAAGAATCTGATGGCTTCACTCATGAATTCTACCAAACATTTAAAGAACTAGTACAAATCCTTCACAAATTCTGAAAAAAAGTGAAGCGGTGGGAATACTTCAGACTCTCTTTAGGAAGCCAGCATCACACCGATACTACAAAAACCAGACAAGAAGAGAGCAAGTAAAGAAAACTACAGGCCAAGATCATTGTTAGAAATAGATGCAAAAGTCCTCAACAGAATGTTAGCAAAGACAATTTCAATAACACGTTAAAACAACAGTGTTCACCATGATTGAGATTCATCTCTGGGATAGAAGTATTGTTAAATATTTATGTAGATAAATCACATTGAAAGAGTAAAGGACGGCTGGGCACTGTGGCTCACACCTGTAATCCCAGCAATTTCGGAGGCCAAGGCAGGCGGATCATGAAGTCAGGATATCGAGACCATCCTGGCTAACACGGTGAAACCCCGTTTCTACTAAAAAAAATACAAAAAAACTGGCCTGGCGTAGGGGCGGGTGCCTGTAGTCCCAGCTACTCTGGAGGCTGAGGCAGGAGAATGACGTGAACCAGGGAGGCATAGCTTGAAGTTAGCCAAGATCGCACCACTGCATTCCAGCCTGGATGACACAGCCAGACTCCATCTCAAAAAAAAAAAAAAAAGAGTAAAAACATTAACAGATACATCACATTAACAGAATGAAAGATAAAAACCATGGGATCGTTTGATTAGATGCTGAAAAAACACTGGACAAAATAAAACATCCCCGTGACTTTTTAAAAAATTCAACAAATTAGGTATACAAGGAATGTAATTCAACACAATAAAGGCCATAAATGATAGGCCCACAGCTAGTATTATACACAGTGGTGAAAAATTGAAATCCTTTCCTCTAAGATCCAGAACAAGACAAGAATGCTCAGTCTCACCACTTCTACTCAACATAGTATTGGAAGTCCTTGCCAGAGCAATCAGGGGAAATAAACAAATAAAAAGCATGAAACTAGGAAAGATAAAAGTGATAGTTACTGCTGATGACATAATCTTTTATATAGGAAATCTTAAAGATTTCACATGAAAAAAAAAATTAGAACTAATAAATGAATACCATAAAGGTGTAGGACACAAAATCAACACATAAAAATTAGTAGCACTCCTGTACATTAACAACAAACTATCCAGAAAAGAAAAAGATTCCAATGACAATAGCTAAAAAATATATACTTAGGAAAAAATTTAACCAAGAAGGTGAAAGACCTACACATTGAAAACTATAAAACATTAATTACAAATATTAACAAAGATTCAATAAGTGGAAAAATATCCAGTGTTCATGGATTGGAAGAATTAATGTTGGAAACTTGTCCTTACTACCCCAAATAATCTGCAGATTCCTTGTAATCCTTATCAAAATTCCAATGTTATTTTTCATAGAAATAGAATAAAACAATCCTAAAATTTGTAAAAAATAAAAAAAAAAAATCAAATAGACAAGGCAATCATGAGCAAAAAGACCAAATCTGGAGGTATTACACTACCTGATTTCAAACTATATTGCTAAGTGATAGTAATTAAAACAGCATGGTACTGACATAAACCTACACTCATCTTTCAATGGAACAGGATGGAGAGACCTGTAATGAGCCCACACATGTATAGTCAATTAACTTCTGACAAAAGTGACAAATATACAGTGGCAATAGGATAGTTTATTTAATAAATAGTGTTTAGAAAGCTAGATATCCATATGTAGAAGAATGAAATAGTACCCCTATCTCACACCATATAAAAAATCAATTAAAAATGGACTAAATATAACTCCTGGAATTGTAAAATATTGAAAAGAAACCATAGGGGAAAAACTGCACAGTATTAGTCTGGGCAGTAATTTTTTTTTTTTTTTTTTATTTGTTGCAAACAACAAAAGCAAAAATAGATGAATGTGATTACATTAAATAAAAAGCAAACAAAACAATTAATAGAGTTTAGATATAACCTAAGGATTAGAAAAAAATTTTGGCAAGCCATGCATCTGATATGGGATTAACATCCAAAATTTATAAAACACTCAACAATTCTATTTTATTTCTTTTCTATAGAAAGAAAACAAATAATCCAATTACGAAATCGCCAAGAGGCCTGAATAGACATTTCTCAAAAGAAGAGATACAAATAGCCAACTGATATATGAAAAAATGCTCAGTATCACTAATCATTAGAGACAAGAAAATTAAAAACACAATGAGGTATTAAATCACACCTGTCAGAATGGCTGTTATCAAAAATACGAAAGATAATAAGTGCTGGTGAGAATGTGGAGAAAAGGAAAAATGTATACTGTTGGTGGAAAAGTAAATTAGTATAGCCACTGTGAAAAACTTTATGGAGGTTATTCAAAGAAGTAGGAGTAAAATTATCATATAATCCAGCAGTTCAGCTTCTAGGTATTTACTCAAAGGATTTGAGATCAGAATTTTAAACAGATGCTTGCACTCTGATATTTATTGACACACTATTCACAATAGCAAAGTTATGGAATCAATCTTACTATCCATCAGCAAAGAAATGATTAAAGAAAATGAGACATATATACACAATGGAATACTATTCAGCCTTACAAAAGAAGGAAATTTTGTCATTTACAACAAAATAAATGGAATTGGAGAACATTATACTATGTGAAATAAGCCAGAGATAGAGAGGCAAGCATAACATGTTCTCACTTATATGTGGAACCTAAAAACTTAAACTCAAAGAGGCAGAAAGTAGAATGGTGGTTACCAGTGGCTGAGGGTAGAGAGAAATGAGGGGCTTAGTGAGATAATGGTCAAAGGGTACAATGCCTCAATTAGACAGGAGGAAGTTGTTTGTTTACTTTGAAATCTATTGCATACTGTGGTAGATATAGTAAATAATACTGCATTGTGCATTTCAAAATCACTGATAATACATTTCAAATGTTCTCACCACAAAAAAATGGTATCTATTTGAGGTGATAAACATATTAATTAGCTTGATTTAGTTATTCCACTTTGTATTCATGAATCACATCACTTTGTACCACATAAATATATACCAACTATAACTTTTTAAATTGCATTTAAGACAATATTAAATTTATTAAAATAAAAATATGTAAGGATTTTTAAAGAACTTAGTGGTGCAAAATCTCCAAGTGAAATGAACCATCAGGCTAATAATACAAAATAAATAAATAAAGCATGACGGCAATGTCCTAAATTGGCTTTTTAAATTTTAAGATGCACAAAATTACATTATTCTTATAACTTCAATAGCATTTGACTTTTCTCTATCAAATCAGTTTTAATTCCTTCTAACAATACAAGTCTAAGCTTGTTTGCTTAATAAAATCTAGCTGTTTTTCATTACCAAGGACTTGGTTTTATCAATAAACAATTTTGTAACTGCGGTTCAACATTTGCAGCTTACTCTGAAAGAATCCTAACTTTTAAGCTATTTCACTTAGTGTTAAGAAAATAAGCTAGAGCATCTCTAGTTCCTGACAAAGAGTAAGTGCTTAATAAATTTGCAGTGAATGAATGGATGAGTGCCTTTCTTTTGCTGTTCTAATGATCTGGATTTTATTTTCTTATCCTTTTTGCATTTTTTTTTTTTATGTTGTGAAAATAAACATGGTGGAAATTTAGTAGAAACTAAATGTCGTATCCTTTTTCAGTTAACGTATCTACATAATTCAACATAATACATTATATTTTGTTTGACCGTGATCAAAAAATAGCCTTTGAAACATGTTTCAGATTTTAAAGCAATTGGGGAGCCAACAGCACGAAATCTGGAGAAGATGAGCACTGAATTGAAGGGTGCTGAAATTTTCCCTAATAAATTAGAATCAGAATATTTAAAGGAGCAAAGACATCTAGAAATCTATATTTTGTAAAAACTAACAACAACCCAACCTAAAATAGTTCTTACGCACAGCCAAACTTCAAAACAAATTGACTGGACTTTTGAAGACCCTTGTAATCTTGAGAATCTAAAATTCCCTTATAAATTTTATTACAGTTCTTCTCATTCTCAGAGATTTATCCTTTTCTTTGAATGTCTCGTTACATTATACAATTAGGCACCTTAATTATATGCCAATGCATATTATTCACCCTTATTTCATTCTACAAGAAATTTTAGCTCAGAACTCTCAGTTTACCTTTTTTTTTTTTAAATTTTAGTTTTTGAGAGAGAGGGTCTCACCGTGTTGCCCAGGCTACAATGCGGTGACACGATCATAGCTAAAGGCACCCTTGAACTCCTGCATTCAAGGGATCCTCTTGCCTTAGCTTTCCCAGTACATGAGGACTACAGGTGCATGCCACCATGCCCAGCCATGATTTACATTTTATATAAGGTAGGCTTCTTTCATGGAGAAATGAATTTAGACATAACAAAAGTTAATGCCATTATAGTAACACTCTGATTAACCAGAATTTGTTCTGGTCAATTGCATTTTTAAAATAACTACATTTTACAAGTGAATTCTATTCCTTTAAAATGTTGTCAAAATTCTTTTCTTTCTCAAATGCATTAGTTCATTTACTACTTTAATAAGTAAAACATCGTTAACGTTAATTGAATCTCGTTGATAATTGAGTATCTGATAGCGCCTGGAGGGGATCTCATTCTGAAACTAAGTTCTCATATTGTATTGTCCTGGAAAGGTAGATACAAAGATTAACAGAAATTTGACTCACTCCAAGATGGAACCAGAAAGCTTAAAATTTCTATGAAACACGCCCAGACATACACACACACACACACACACACACACCACACATACCTTTTCCTATATTTTATAATATTCTTCTAAAGTTTAAGATAAGCCAAATAATTTTTCACTAGTTCAGGGTTCAGTTTGATTGAAATCTATTGGATCAAGGCCTTCCTATGTTGAAAAAAAGGAGTTATCTTTCAAACTTGAATTTTTAAAATTCTTCCCAATTTTTCAGTGTGATAAAAAGCCCTGGGACTATTAAATATCTGATATCTATTGATGGTTATATAATTGAATGTGTGTATTTGTGTAGATTTATTTGTATAATTATGAAATATTTCAAGCACACAGGAAAGTATGGAGAATAGTATAATAAACACTAACATATGCATCTTTCAGCTTAAAATATTGTATTTTTAAACAGAATATCACCTAGTCATATTAACTGTCCCTCCCTAAAGATAATGCCTAGCCTAAATTTACTGTTAATTATTCTATATTCTTACATGTTTACTATATGTGCTTTTCTACTTTTAACATAAAAAATATGCACATTTTATATTTTATTGCTTCTATATTTATATAATTTCAGGAATATATATTGCATACTTTCTGTATGCATATACATATATATTTTACCATATATAACCTATATACTCTGGCTCACTCACTATGTTGTTACATGACATTTAATCCTATGAATCTACAACTATTTATATTTCTAGTAGATAAACACTTAAGTTACTAATAATTTTTTCCTATTGCAAACAATGGTGCAACAATGATCTTATATAAGTCTCCTTGAGCACATATAAAAGGATTTCTCTAGAATATATGCCCAGAAACAAAAATTCTGTCTCTAAAGCTACAGGCATCTTCATTTCACTACATCAGACCATTAGTTCTACAAATAAATGGAATATACCAACACATAAGGCTACAAAGTTCTGTGGCTCTATAACTTTGACATATTTGTTATGGTGAGAATTTAAGATTTTTGCTGATGAGTTTAATGTATAAAAGTACTGTTTTGTATGCAACTGAGTTAAATGTATAAAAGTACCATTTTGTATGTAACTTTCATTTTTCTGTTTATTATTGGTCAGCTCTTTAAATACTTATTCCTCCATTTAGTTTTCTTGTTCTATAAATTGTCGTTCATTTCATTTGCGCTACTTTCTTGAACAAAGGCATTGATTCATAGTTTGAAGCACATTCTATTGTCAAATATATGGAGGAATAGTCACTGCCACACCTTGCTGGTGGGAATGCAAAGTGGCACAACTTCTATGGAAGGGAATTTGATAACGCCTAGCAAAATTACACATATTTCTACCTTTAGCTGAGCCATTCCATTTCTAGGAGGCTATCCTTAAGGTACACTAGTAAAACAAAAGGAAAGTGGATAGTCTCTTTGCTGCTCTGCTCTTTGCTTTGCTCAAATGCATGTTCCATAAATATACCTTAGTACTAGATAGATATATGTGTATAAATATGTATCTTTATATACACACATATATACATGCACATATATACAAATACATATATATGTACAAGATAGTTTTCTTGGAATATATCTTGCTTTATAGATTTAAATTTATAATCATATTTCAAATATTTATAAAGAAAGTTTTAAAATAATTATTTTGAAAGCAATACAAAATAGACTTAATTGAGATGATGGCGTAACCAGAGAGAAATTATTTCAAGTGTGTGCTTCTAAATATATTAATTTAAAAAAATATATATGTATGCCTAATCTATAATCTAAGATTAAGAAGAAATCTGAAAAAAATTATTTTCAGTAATCCTGTTGTTAGTAATAATGCTGGTATTATACTTCAAATTTTCTATAATTTCAAACATATAAATGAAAACATAAATAATATGATTTAAGTAGTTATGGTTATTATGTATTATTCTACATATAGGAAAAATAAAATTTTAAATTATTAGCATGATTATCAACATTCATTATGTGAAATGTCAGTTTTAGATGCAAATATAAAAGCATTTAATATGCAGAATTGCCAAAATTACATAATTTATATTTTGTAGCTCATATATACATACATATTTCATTCTCACCACAATAGTGGATATTCTGCACAAAATACATTTAACTGTTTATATTTTATTTCTTAACACATGCATTTAACTGTTTATATTTTATTTCAAAACCCTCTACCGGTGACTCACTGTGGAGTAGGAAAAGGATGAAAGGAAATGGATTTATTGCTCTATTTCCCTTTTCTCATTATTAATGCCCACATACATGTCTGGCTAATACGGGGAGGTAATATGAGTAAAAATAGAGTATGATAGGATTTATTTGTCATCCATGGTTCTTAGAGTGCCATTGCTTTCTTTCTGCACTTGAAGAAAATCCTTGTTAGAATGGGAAGTGTGACCTCTTGGGGCTGACATTTTCTCCACTTACTCTTTCATGGATGTGATATACTTAATTTGTTCTCATTTTGAATCTTGCTGAACTCCCATGCATCACAGATCCACCAGAATTTCGAGATCTTCGTGGGGCACTGGAGCCACTATATGCCAATGGTGTGACAAAGCATGACTTGGATACCAAAATGTGTGCACCTCCTCTTCTCAAATATGTTGTCCCGTCAGACTTTACTTATTAAATACAGGTTCAAAGATAAGATTATTAAGAATTTCAAAGCAGTGACACTAAACTAAGTGTAAACTAAGCACAAGGCCCTTCTGAACACAGGACTTCATGCAACGCCCAGGTTGGATGCCCACAAAGCTGGCCTTTTTTGTTCACATTCTCACCCGAACCCCAAAGATTCTACTGTAAAATGTGGTAAATGATTATATATACTTCTCAGAATTAGTGAACCAATGCTAATAATATTCTTACAAACTGCATACACATGTCTTATTAGATTATTTATACAGCCAATAGGAGAAAATGCAATGTAAAATGGGGTTTCATGAGAACGATTCAAGTAGAGATTTTAAGTCAATTCCAGGGAAAAAGAAGAGGTTCTAAGTAGAAGAAATAGAGGGCTTGGCTGATTAAGAAAGGTTTGAGAGGATCAGAAGGGGTTGGTTCCATGAAAATTTACATGAAGTAGCCTTTGGAATAAGAAATGCCAAGTTGTCCTTCAGGATAGGTCAGTAGGAATTAGAATGACAACTAACAGCATCTGACCATCTTTGTTTTGATGTATCCTATCCTCTCCTCAACTCCTAAGAATATTCTTGCTGGTTATGAGTCCAAGGATTATAAAAACTACCGACAATTGCAGCCATGGAGATATTTTAAAAAGCAGATAAAAATTAGATTTTCATAGGGTGAGATTTATGCTTGATTTTAAGACTTATTTCGTGGATTAAAATCCTATTTTTTTTTTTTTTGGTTGTTGTTTCTTACTAAATAGCTCCTTCTCTATAAATATCTCCATTCTAGTTTTCTGTAATGTATTGGCAAGAAAAACTCTTCTATGTACATTGCAACAGATATTTAATTATGATATTTTTACATAAAACGGACCACTGCAAAATTTGGCATCATTAGATTACCAGATTGAGAAGATCTTAATATAACATATTGTAGGAGGACTTGCATGCCCCTTAACTACTGGTAACGAGGAAAAAATAATTTATCCGAAAAACTGGAAAAAATCTAGTTCATATGACATTTTTGTTTTTGAAATGTTTAAATCTTTTAATTTTCTTTATAATTCTCTTATGCCAGTATAGGATGATTAGAAATGATTAGAGTTTTTTCTTACCCTTCGGATGTCAGTTATGGTGTTGCTCATATTCCCTGCATATTTGGATCTGTATAATATCAAAAATGAGAAGATACTATTTTTTGAAAGCAGAGAAAAAGAACTACAGCATGAAAGGGTTTAGAAGCTAGGATGAAAAATAATACAATGCAATAAGGAAGGAAGGCCTGTGTCAGCAAGTAGGAAAGAACACAGCTAAAATGAATCATGCTTAAAACATAGAAAGTGTTGGGATGAAGCTTTATAATTCTTGGACTCCTAACTGGTTTAAAAGTGATATAAAATGTATAGCACTAAGAGAAAAAGAAAAGTTATGAAATTTCAGAAATTAAAACAGGAAGAGTTTTAGATCTTGCAGAAAGTTCCAGTGTTTCCAAAGATCTTGATAGATCTGTAATGACCAAAGGCTGTTTCATTGTGAATTTACGTTAGGTGAAATTAACCTAAAGAAAAAGTTAATCATTAGTTTCTTTGTTTTTATTTTCTACTACCAGACTTACAAGAGATTTTAATATATAAATGTCCATCAAGACTTTTCAAAAACATTTTCCTCATTTATTAGGATGCTGGGTCCCTGCTTTCTTTTCTTTTCAGTTAGAAAGACATATTAACAGTTTTAAGAACCCTCTCCCTCACTCCGATTATTTCATGTGATCCTGGGGTATGTTTTCTAAGATCATACAAACAGTTAATGGCAGTGAGACAGGAACAAAGAATACCAATACTGTTGGATACAACTTCTATATGCCGTATATTTTACATACATCTTATTTATTCCAAGGCAACTCTGAATCATATGCACTATTATCCCAATTTTGGATTAAAAAGGAAGTTTCAAAAAGGGAAATTAGTCACAGGCTACTAAGTAGAACATTCCTGATTCAGGTTCCAAAGCTGCTAAGGTACTCTTTCCACTCTGGAAACATTAAACAAAGTTTTAAAAATTATTTTACTTACTCATTTATTTTTAGATTCAAGATCTCACTGTCACCCAAGCTAGAGTCCAGTGGTGTGCTCATAGCTCACTGCAGCCTCAAACTCCTGAGCTTAAGCAATTATCCAGCCTCAGCCTCTGGAGTAGCTGGAATTACAGAGGAGCATCACCATACTTGGCTAATTAAAATAATTTTTTTTTCTTTTTTTGTAAAAACAAGGGTCTCACTACGCTGCCCAGGCTGGTGGCAAATGCCTGGCCTCAAGCAATTCCCCCCTCTTGGCCTCTCAAAGCACTGGAATTATAGGCATCAGTCACTGTGCCTGGCCTAAACAAAGTTTTAATTCAGTTTTAGATCTAAAAGGTATATTTGGATATAATCCTTAATAATATCTATTGAAAAGAAATAGCTAATGGTCAACAGTTGTGTAGTACTATTTGTCAGGTACTATCTACATCATCATATATATATATATATGTATCTCAGCACATTTAAATACAACAACAATAAAGCAAGGACTACAAAAAAGAGGTCAGAGAACTTGTCTAAAGTTCATAGCTCATAAATATGGAGCTATCATTTGAACTCAGATGATCTGTTCCAAAATTTCAAATACGTATTGTGTGCTAGGGAAACAATGACCAAAAAATGAAGAAAACTGAAGAAATGAGTTAAGTCATATGTTGAATTAAATAATCAAAATAACTGTTCAATGATTTTTTAGGGCAGCTACTACATACTAGACATTGTTCAAAATGCTAGGAACGTAATGCAGAACTAGACTAAGTTCTTTTTTCTCATGAGGCCTACACTTCCATGAAGGGTTCAGTCCATTTTAAATAAGATAAATAGATATTGAGATTATGATGAAGACTTAAAGAAAAAAGATAAATAGAATGGAAAAGGAGTGTGCCAGGGTAGTATTGGTGGCTATGCTAGTTCATTAGGGTAGGTATGAGCTGCTTCACTGATCAAGTGTTATGAGAGCTGAACCCTGAATGATGAGAAGGAGCCCTCTAGTTAATGGTCTAGAGGAAGAGTGCATGCAGAAAACCCGCTTCAGTAAAGCCTTGCAGTGGGTAATCTCAGCATATAAAAGACCACCAAGCTGGCCATCACACTATGGTGAGAAACTGAGATTTTTTTTAAACAAAATAAGAAACCTTTGCAGTGTTTTAAGAAGAAAATAATGGTTTATGTGTCCTATTCATCTCTATTGGACCTGACCACCTAAATATTCTTCAGCTGATTTCTCATGGCTAGTATATATAGATATATCTCTTTGCCTAAGGCTTTCTCTGAAGCTTTGGAATGTTGGTTTGCCCTCACACAGGCAGGCAAAAGTGCTAGAAATTCACACACCTAAGGCAACCCTCAGGCAATGACTGCTGCATATAAATACCCCAGCTCCCTCACCCTTCTGGTGGGATAACTCCAAGGAGCCGTTATCCAGAGTTTCTTTGGGGGCATTAAGCTTTAATAATCCATGGAGGTAGCTGGCTTGATAACACATCCTTCATTGGCTGCCTCCTTTCCTTTTTTTTTTTTTTTTTGTTAAGTTCCCCACTCCTATCCCATATATTGCTTTGCTTCCAAAATAAGATTCTCACACATGATTTTATTTGTCTAGGGTCGGCTTCTCATGAGAACAAAACTAATGCAAGTTTTATTTACTTTCTAAAATGATTATTTTGGCTGCTGTGTGAAGAATGATGAAACTAAGGAAATTATGTAATGGAATGTTCCTGCTCTAAGTGAAAGATCGTAGTGTATAGAATTAAAGAGTAGAGATGTAGGAAAGTGGACATAGAATATATTTTAAGGGTAGGGTTGATAGAAATTATTGATACAGTCACATGCCACATAATGGCATTTTGGTCAACAGTGGATTGCATATATGACAGTGGTTCCACAAGATTGTGAAGCAGCTGAAAAGTTTCTGCCACCTCATGATTTCATAGCTGTCTTAATGTCATAGCATAATGCATTACTCTCATGTTTGTGCTGATGCTGGTGTAAACAAACCTACCACATTGCCAGTTGTATAAAAGTATAGCACACAAAATTATGTACAGTACCTAATACTAGATAGTGACAATAAATGACTGTTACTGGTTTATGCCTTTACTATGCTATACATTTTATTATTGTTGTTTTAGAGTGTACTCTTTCTATTTATTTATTTTTTTTAAAGCAACTTTAGAACAGTCTCAGGCTCATTTTTCAGAAAGTGTTCCACAATAAGGCATTGTGATCGTAGGAGGTGACAGCTCCATGCATGTTATTGCCCCTGAAGCCTTTCCAGTGGGACAAGATGTGGAGGTGGAAGACAGTGATATTAATGATTCTGACCTTGTGTAGGCCTCGGCTAATGTGTATGTTTGTGTCTCGCATTTATTTATTTATTTATTTATTTATTTTATTTTTTTTTTTTTGAGACGGAGTCTCGCTCTGTCGCCCAGGCTGGAGTGCAGTGGCCAGATCTCAGCTCACTACAAGCTCCGCCTCCCGGGTTCACGCCATTCTCCTGCCTCAGCCTCCCGAGTAGCTGGGACTACAGGCGCCCGCCACCTCGCCCGGCTGGTTTTTTTGTACTTTTTAGTAGAGACGGGGTTTCACCGGGTTAGCCAGGATGGTCTCGATCTCCTGACCTCGTGATCCGCCCGTCTCGGCCTCCCAAAGTGCTAGGATTACAGGCTTGAGCCACCGCGCCCGGCGTGTCTCGCATTTATTTTAAGCTTAAAAAGTAAAACAAAAAAATTTGAAGTAGAATAAAAGCTTATACAGTAAGGATTTTAAAAAATAAAATATTTTTGTACTAATGTACAATATGTTTGTGTATTAAGCTAAGTGTTATTACAAAAAAGTCAAAAGATTTAAAAAATAAACATTTAATAGAGTAAAAAGGTGGTAATAAACTCAGAATTTTTAAAAATTTAAGGCCAGGTGTGGTGGTTCATGCCTGTAATCCCAGCACTTTGGGATGCCAAGGCAAGAAGATCACCTGAGGTCAGGACTTCGAGACCAGCCTGACCAACATGGAGAAACCCTGTCTCTACTAAAAATACAAAATTAGACGAGTGTGGTGGCATGTGCCTGTAATCCCAGCTGCTCAGGAGGCTGAGGCAGGAGAATCTCTTGAACCCGGGAGGCAGAGGTTGTGGTGAGCTGAGATCATTCCATTGCACTCCAGCCTGGGCAACAAGACCGAAACTCCGTCTCAAAAAAATAAAAAAAATTTAGTATCGTCAAAGTGTATAAAGTCTATAGTATTGTACAGTAATGTCCTAGCCCTTCTCATTCACTCACTATTCACTCACTGACTTACCCAAAGCAATTTCCACTCCTGCAAGCTATATTCATGATAAATGCCCTGTACAGGTACACCACTTTGTATCTTTTGTACCATAGATTTTAGGGTACCTTTTCTATTTATAGATACATTAAAATAAAATACAGACATACTTACCATTGCTTAATAATTGCCTGCAATATTCAGTCTAATAACAGGCTGTACAGGTATATAGCCTAGAAGCAATAAGCTATACCATAAAGCTTAGCTTAGGCTATTCCATCTAGGTTTGAGTAAATACACTCTGTGCTGTTTGCACATGGATGAAATTGCTTAACTATGCATTTCTCACAACGTATTCCTGTGGTTAAGCAACACATGACTGTATATTGTTCGTGTGGGTGGTAGAAAGAAAGATTTAAAAAACACTCCTACATTTTTGGCTTGAGCAGCTGTGTTGATGGTACTGCCATGTACTTGGATAGGACATTTGGAAGCTTGACAGTCCAGAGAATAAACTAATATATTCTATCTGGGAAATGTTCATTTCAGCATTCTAACAGTGATGTTGTTAAGATAGCTGAATCTTTCAGTTCGCTGGTGTTGGGGAGGAGAAGAATTCAGGGTAGGAGATGTTATTCTAGAAGTCTTCAGGATCTAACTATCATTTAATTTCGTATGACTGCATGAAATGAACTAGAGACTGGTAATAACTAGAGGCTTTTGAGAACAGAGCAAATATGACAATCTCCCAGCCAAAAAAAGGAGCTAACCAAAAAAGAAGGTAACAACATCCAAAAACTTGAAGGAAAGTTATGCAAGTACTGGAATTTCAAGAGAGTTTGAACGAAATCATTCTAGAAGTTTGAAGTTGACCATGTCATACGGTGTTGATAATTCAAAGGACACAGGACAGAAAATTGACCTTTGAAGTTGTTAAGGCAGAAGTCATTGGTGGTTTGAGAAATGTCATTTACGTGAACTGGAAGAAACAAAACTTGAATAAAGTAGGCAAATAAGATAATTGGAAATAAAAATGTTGATAAATAAATTATAGATAAGTGAGAAATTAAGAGGTTTTTTGATATTTGCTAAAAAATATCAGTACCTGGATACAAATAAAATCTGCACTCCATTCCACCTCCCCATTCCTAGTGGTGTTAAATCATGCTGTATACTGACAGAATGGAATCCAGAGAAGAGATTTTTATGATTTTTTTAGCAGTTTATTCAACTCACATATACACAAATTTAGAATCTAGAATATGACTAATGAACTTCTACTATTGAAGAACAAATAAAAAAGTAAAGTTAAGCATGAATTCTATTTCACTTGAAAATTATATCAGCTAAATTTAAAAGTTAGAAAATATAGTGTAGAGCAATTATTTTGTATTTCTCTTATTTGTAAGTGACTAATTTCCTCCATGATTGCTATACTGTTCATTGGAATACCAAATATACTCTCATTTTCAAATGGCACATGTAAGAATATCATTCACTTTTTGTGCAAAGCCACATATTTTAATTCAGAAAAAATGTTGTTTTAGTAACATGCTTTTTAAAAGGAATTGTGTACGTTAAGATTTATGGCTTGAAAATCCTTAAAAATCTTTTGTCTTCAACTAACATAAAAAGTTGGCAGCTTATAAAAATCATGTCAGCAAGCTTTTGTTTAAATTTTTAGCCTCCATGAATTCAAAACTAAAAAGCATTGTCTTTTTAGAGCATTCTTGGTAAGTCTGTTGTTTTGGAATTTGATTAGTGAGAACAATACATGTTTTGAGTACCTCAATTTTCTCTAACACTCTCCTCTTTTGTTCATGTTCTTTATACAATTATAGTAACTGTCGAAGATGATTTTTCATGGATGCTGCGCTATTGTACATTATTATAGTATTTCTTATTTCTGAGGTGAAATTCTGAGATAACAAAATAGGTATTCTGAATTTAATTCAATATTACATGGACTAAAAATATTCAAATAGGATCACAAGGACAAAAATATCCAAATAGGACTTTTAAATGAAAAAAAAACTGCATGACTTAAGTGAAATTAAATAACTATTAAATACTTTTTAAATTTTTTTTTTTTGTAGATGAATGTGTATTAAATGACTCTAAGAGTAAGATAATAACAATGTAATTTCTATTGGTTTTTCTTGAATTCTTATTTAAATTTTGTAACATATCTTGACTTTGGAAGGGTTCCCTGTTACTGTTTATATTAACTTATAATCTATTTCCTTTTCAATGTAACTAATTGGAATTTCTTAATAATGTTTCATTCATGTATTAAAAAGTATATACATAAAACTAGTTATATATGTATATATATACACGTACATATGTATATGTAATTTATAAGTTACATGCAGGTTTTTTAGCTCCAGATTGGTTCTCACCATTAAAAGAGACATGTTGATCACCTACTGTTATTGTTTGTCTGTCTCCCTACTCAGATCTCACCTTGAATTGTAATAATCCCCATATGTCAACGGCAAGGCCAAATGGAGCTAATACAATCATGATATATATGATATATAATCATATATATCACAATCATATGATAATATAATCATACTGTTCTCATGGTAGTGAATAAGTGTCACTAGATCTGATGATTTATAAATGGGAGTCCCCCTGCACAAGCTCTCTCTTGCCTGTTGCCATGTAAGACGTGTCTTGCTTCCCCTTTGCTTTTTACCATGATTGTGAGGCCTCCCAGCCATGTGAAACTGTGAGTCTATTAAACCTCTTTCCTTTATAAATTACCCAGTCCTGGGTATGTCTTTATTAGCATCATGCAAACAAACTAATCACCTAATATGTACAAGGAATGTTTTCCAGCATCGTGACTGCCCAAAAATAATCCCAAAATGTGTTTCCCTTTATGACATATAATAGGATTTTGACTCTGTGGGTCTTTGAAGAATTCTTCTCATTTTTCTTTGCAAATACTTTTAAGGAAAAGCAACGATAAGTATAATATGAACAAGCGCTTCAAATGAAAGGAAAACTGAACAAAATAGCTCAATAACTTCTTCAGTATATTGATTCAGCAATCTCCTTTGTACAGGCAACGGGGCAGAAATAAAGGCAAATGGCTACTTTTTTCTTCCAGAATCTTTGAGATTTTATATATATATGTATATATAAATATATAAATAAGTAAAATATTTATATTTTATTTATTATAAAATAATATTTATAAAATAATATTTATTTATATAAATAAAATATACTTAGGTATATATATAACAGTAATTATATTATTATAAATAAAATATTAATAGAATATTTTATGTACAACATAATATAGAACTAATATAGATGTAGATTATATAGAGAGATACAAATAGATCATATAGATTTTTTCTCTCCTTTTCTGTTCTTGTCAAGGTTCATTTAAATTTAATTTCTACTTTTAAGAATATAATGTTCCAACAGAGCAGTAAGGTTTTTACTTCCAACAGATACAATGTTCCAAAAATTACTGAGCATTCATTGATAAATTTGACCCTATCTTTTATTGATTGACATACTCATTGTCAATGTGTGAGACACTAGTCTATTAAGATGCCACTCTCCTTGAACACTTCAAGTGCTTCTTCTTCAGGTGTCTTTTGCTTGTTCTCTCTTAAAACGCTTCTTTGCAAATATTCTTACTCCATATATCCTCATATCTCTCTCCTGCATGCGTTTAATGATTATACTCAAGCATCTCCATTTTAGTAAGGGCTTCTCAGATCACTATTTGTTTAAAATTGCACCTTCAACCAATCTGCACTTCCTACTCCATTCTTGCTTAATTGTTCTTCTTAGTATTTATTGCCATGTAAGTTATTATAAATTTTGTTTGTACTGTTGATTGTCTATTTTGTATAAAATATTTAGTTCCATGAGATCAGGGATTTGTGTATATTTTGTTCACTGCTATAGATCCCAATACTAATCCACTAAGTATATGATAAAAAATTGTGGAATAAATAAATGGAAGCAGGTGAAAATGAATGAAAATCTACGTATTTACCTCCCTAGCGACTTTTCACTTGATTTGTATGTGTACTCATTAATTAATCATTTTGCTTGAATGATGGAGTTTCAAGCTTCTCCCACAGAAAAAAAGAATATACGAGCAAAGTTACGGTTCTATTAACAAACGTCAATGAACAAATCATTCGTAAAGTAGAATTAATGTATATTTCCAAATAGGTAGTCCATCGTTTATTGACCATAGTGGCATAAACTACAAAACTCTCACAATTTGCAAATAAGTTAGAATTACCAACAATGATATTAAACAGTAAACTAATTGATACTTTATAAAGTGTAAAAAGTATGAGAATGTCTTGAACATCAGCATAACATATAGCAATAATTGGAATAATGATGTGTAAAAGTTCTGCATTAATATCTCATCTCTGGTTAAATAATCCCCTCTTCTACCTACATGACTTTTCTTTTTAAGCTCATTTCATATATATATATACCTACTGTATTTTGAGCTTAAATAATATTCTCTGTGAGATACTTTACAAATCTTTTTTTTTTTTTTTTTTTTTTGAGACGGAGTCTCGCTTTGTTACCCAGGTTGGAGTGCAGTGGCATGATCTTGGCTCACTGCAACCTCTGCCTCCTGGGTTCAAACAATTCTTCTGCCTCAGCCTCCTAAGTAACTGGGATTAGAGGTGTCCACCACCACGCCCGGCTTAATTTTGTATTTTTAGTAGAGATGGGGTTTCAATATATTTGCCAGGCTGGTCTCAAACTCCTGACCTTGTGATCTGCCCACCTCAGCCTCCCAAAGTACTGGGATTACAGGCGTGAGCCACCGCGCCCGGCCTACAAATCTTAAGACCTCTTTTCTACGTATCAATTCTGTAATCTCTGCTCTGTATAACTGCTAACTGCTTGCATGTCCCAAACTGTTACCTAACTGACAAAACTGTTTCCTTGTTTTCCCTGAAAAAGTGATTTATTGCTTTTATTATAAATGGCAATATTTGTTCCCTCTTAGCCTTTGCCTTGTTCATGTTATCATCATCATCACCATCATCTTCAGCCCTCATCTATCAGTCAGCCACTGGGTAGCCTAAATTAACAATAAACTTCCTGTAGAAACTTTCAGGATGATTATTTCCTTTGCTGTGCAGAAGCTTTTAAACTTGTTGTGATCCCATTTGTCCATTTTTACTTTGGTTGCCTGTGCTTGTGGGGTATTAGTCCAAAAATTTTTGCCCAGAACAATGTCCTGCAGAGTATCTCCAATGTTTTCTTGCAGTAGTTTTGTAGTTTGAGGTCTTATATTTAAGTCTTTAATCTATTTGGATTTGATTTTTGTATATGGCGAGAGAAATCCAGTTTTCTTCTGCATATGGATATCCAGTTTTCCCAGTACCATGTACTAAAGAATCTTTCTTCCCCAGTGTGTGTTCTTGGGACCTTTGTCAAAAATGTGTTCACTATAGGTGTGGGGATTTGTTTCTGGGTTTTCTATCATGCTCCGCTGGTCTATATGTCTGTTTTTATGCTGATACCATGTTGTTTTGCATACTGTCACTCTGCAGTATAATTTGAAGTTGGGTAATGTCATTCCTCCAGTTCCTTCCTCTTTTTGCTTCAGACAACTTTGGCTATTCTGGGTCATTTGTGGTTCCATATAACTTTTAGATTGTTTTTTCTATTTCTGTTAAAAAAAAAAAATGTCACTGACACTTTGGTAGGAATTTCATTGAATCTGTAGACTGCTTTGGGTAGTATGCACATTTTGACAATATTAATTCTTCCAATCCATGAACATGAAACATTTTTTCTTTTTTGTGTGTGTCTTCTTCAATTTCTTTCATCAGTGTTTTATAGTTTTCATTATAGAGATATTTCACTTCTTTTTAAAATTTCTAGGTATTTAATTTTATTTGTGGATATTGTAAATGGAGCTATTTTTTATTTCCTTTTCAGATTTCTCACTGATGGCATATATAAATGTTACTGATTTTTTATGCTGATTTTTTTATCCTGCAACTTTACTGAGTTTGTTCATCAGTTTTATTAGTTTTTTGATGGAGTCTTTAGGTCTTTCCATATACAAAATCATATCATAGCAAATAAGGATAATTTGACTTTTTCCTTTCCAATTCGTAAACCCTTTATTTCTTTCTCTTTTCTGAGTGCTCTAGCTAGGACTTCTAGTATTATGTTGAATAACAGTGATGAAAGTGGGCATTCTTGCCATTTTTCTAGATCTTAGAGGAAAGCACCTCAGTTTTTCCCTGTTCAGTATGATACTGGCTGCTGGTCTGTCATATATGGCTTTTATTTTGTTGAAGTAGCTTCCTTCCATTGCCAGTTTTTTGAGAGTTTTTATCATGAAGGGATGTCGAATTTTATCAAACGCTTTTTCAGCATCAGTCAAAATGATCATATGGTTTTTGTCCTTCATTCTATTGATACCACATTGATGGATTTGTGTATGTTGAAGCATCCTTGTATCCCAGGGATAAATCCCATTTGGTCAAGATGAAAGGATCTTTCTAATATATTGTTGAATTCAGTTTGCTAGTATTTTACTGAGAATTTTTGGATGAATATTCATCAGAGATATTGGCCTGTAGTTTTCTTTTCTTGATGTGTCTTTGTCTGGTTTTGGTATGAGGGTAATATTGGCCTCATAGAATGAGTTTGGAAGTATTCCCTCCTCTTCTATTTTTCAGAATAGTCTGACTAGAATTGATATGAGTTCTTTAAGTTTTTGGTCAAATTCAGCAGTGAAGCCACTGAGTCATGGGCTTTTCTTTTCTGGGAGACTTTCCATGAAAGCTTCAATTTTGTTGTTACTGGTCTGTTCAGGTTTTGAATTTCTTCTTGGCTCAGATTTCATAGGTTGTATGTGTCTAGGAATTTGTCCGTTTCTTCTAGATTTTCCAGTTTGATGGCATATAACTGCTTATAGCAGCCACTAATGATCCTTTGAAGTTCTGTAGTATCTGTGGTAATATCTCATTTTTCACCTCTGATTTCATTTATTTGGATCTTCTCCCTTTTTTCTTACCTAGTCTCACTAAAGATTTCTCAATTTCGTTTAACTTTTCAGAAAACCAACTTCTTGTTTCATTGATCTTTAGTATTGTTTTCTTCATTTCAATTTCATTTATTTCTGCTCTAATCTTTATTATTTATTTTTTCCACTAAGTTTAGGTTTGGTTTGCTCTTGCTTTTCTTGTTCTTAAAGATGCATCATTAGGTTGTTTATTTGAAGTCTGTCTTCTTTTTTAGTGTAGGTACACATAACTATAAACTTGCCTCTTAGTATTGTTTTTGCTGTATCTCACAGGTTGTGGTACGCTGTATTTCTTTTATCTTTTGCCACAATAATCTTTTAAACATTCTTCTTAATTTATTCATTGACTCACTAGTCATTCAGAAGCATATTATTTAATTCCATGTGTTTGTATAGCTTCCAAAATTCCTCTTGTTATTTATTTCCAGTGGTATTCCACTGTGGAAGGAGAAGTTGCTTGATATTATTTCAGGTTTTATTAAAAATGTTTTAAGACTTGTTACGTGACCTAACATATGATCTCTCCTTGAGAATGAGCCTTGTGCTGAAGAAAAGAATATGTTTTCTTCAGCCATTGCATGAAATATTTTAAAAATATCATTAGGGTCATTTGGTTGATAGTGAAGATTAAGTTTGATGTTTCTTTGTTGATTTTCTGTTTGAAAGATCTGTCCAATTCTGAAAGTGGGGTTTTGAAATCTCCAGCTAATATTGTATTGGGATCTATCTCTTTCTTTAGCTCTAATAATATTTGCCTTATATACCTGGGTGTTCCATTATTTGGTACATATATATTTTAAATTTTTATATCTCTTGTTGAACTGACCATTTATCATTACATAGTGACCTTCTGTGTCTCTTACAGCTTTTGTCTTAAAACCTATTTTTTTTTCTGATATAAGTATAGCTACTCCTACTGGTTCCAGATATTCTAAAATATTTGGATGTTGTGTTATAAGCTGCACCTGCTTTGTGGCGTACCACAAGCCCAGTGATGCTGTGGTTCTTAAAGACTCATAGAGATATTGCCTTGCTGGTCTTAGACAAAATCCCGAAGAATTCTCTGGATTACCAGGCAAAGTCTCTTGTTTTCCTTCCTTATTTTCTCCCAAGCAAATGGAGTCTTTTTGTTCTGAGCTACTGGGAGCTGCGGGTGGAGTGACAAAATCACTTCTGTGGCCACCGCTACTAGGGCTGCACTGGTTGAGACCTAATGCCAGCACAGCACTGAGTCTCACCCAAGGCCTGATTTAACCACTCCCTGGCTACCGCCTATGTTCACTCAAGGCCCTGGGTTCCTATAGTCAGCAGGTGGCAAGGCAAACCAGGGCAGTTTACTTCCCTTCATGGCATGGAGTTACCCCAAGTGCTGGGCAGGTCCAGAGATACCAGGAGCCGGGCACTAGAGTCAAAAACTTAGAAGTCTACCTGGTGTTTTAATGCACTGCAGCTCAGTTGGCACTCAAACCTCAAGACACAGTCCTTCCCACTCTTCCCTCCCATTTTCAAAGGCAGAGAAGCCTCACCATGTGACCACCACCACCACAGGCTGACAGAAAGTACTGCCAGACTATTGCCAATGTTCCCTTAAGACCCAAGGGCTCTTTAGTCAGCTTGTGGTAAATGCTGCCTGGCTTGGGACTCACCCTATAGGACAGTGGGTTCCCCTCTGGTCCAGGGTAAGTCCAGAAGTGCCATCTAAGGGCCAAGTCCTGGAACCAGGGACTCCAAGAGTTCACTTGGTGCTCTACCCCTCTGTTGCTGAGCTGGTACCTAAGGTGCAAGATAAAGTCACCTTTACGTTTCCCTCTGCTTTTCTCAAGCAGAAGGAATCTTGCACCATAGTCACCACAGCTGGGAATGTGCTGATTCGCACCTGAAGACAGCAAGTCTCAGAGTGCCAACCGTGGCTCTTAACACAGTAGCACATGGGTATCACTCCTGATTGTTCAGTGGCCAAGGGCTCTCTAGTTAGCAGGTTAGTAATTCTACCAGTACTAGTTTCTTCCCTTCAAGACAGAGGGTTTCCCCTCTGTGGCTAAAGATGTGACTAGAAATGCCATTCATGAGCTAGGGCCTGGAACAGGGGCCTCATGACTCTGACCAAAGCCTTATTCTGCTGTGGTTGAGCTGGTATCCAAGATGCAAGACAAAGATCTCCCCACTTTTCCCTCTGCCTTCCTCAAGTGAAAGGAAGGGGTCTCTTTTGTAGCCGTGAGCTGTGTAGCCTGAGGTTAGGCGAGGGGTGATGACAACACTCCCTTGCCACCTGGCTTGTGTCCCAGTAGATCATGTGCCCCCCAGTCCTCTGGCTCTGGGCCCAGTTCACAGCTAGGATTCACCCAGGATTTGCAGTCTTTGTTGCTTAGATTCTCTTTCAAGTTTATTTTGGGCCCCAGAGCACTTTGGCCCCAAAATGGCGAGGTTTGTGGGAATTCAAGTTTTGACCTCTGGGATCAGTGACTCCTCCCTAACAAGGGCTGGTTTAAATGCTCCCTTCATGGGCGGGAGTCAGCTGAGTTTGGTCCACTGTTTTTTCTGCTATCACAGGGCAGGACTGAGTTTTATGCCTCACAATGACTGTGGTCTCCCTCTCCCCAGAGCACAGAGCACTCTGCACCACTCCACCACTACCAGAATATGGGGGAGATGTGGCATTGGTAATTCAAGACTGGTTTTCCTACCTCATCAGTGCCTCTTTCAGTGATATACAGTTAAAAGCAGGTACTATGAGTGTTCACCTGATTTTTGGTTCTGTGTGTAGACGGTTGTTAAATTGATGTCTCTGTGGGGGTGATAATCAGTGGAGCCTTCTGTTCCACCATCTTGTTCCACCCTTCTGGCTCTGATTTAGATGATATTTAAATGAGACTTCGGACTTTAAACTTCAGAGTTGAAGATGAAACTAGTTAAGACTTTTGGGTTTATTGAGATGGAACGAAGGATATGAATTATAGGAGGTGAAGGATGGAGTAAAACATGGATTGAGTTTGTTTCCCCACAGAAATTTATATCTTGAAATTTTAAACTCAGTGTGATGGTATTAGGAGGTGGGCTCTTAGGGAGATGGCTGGGTCATAAGGATAGGGCCCTCATTAGTAGGGTTAGTTCTCCTTTCAAGGAGACTCCAGAGAGCTCTGGCACCCTCTCTGTTATGTGAGGACAAAAGGACCTTTACCGGAACCTGACCATCTTGGTATCCTGATCTCAGACTTCCAGTTTTCAGAACTGGGAGAAATAAATTTTTGTTTTTTATAAGCCATCAGTCTCTGGTAGTTTGTTGCAACAGCTCAAGTAACTAAGACTGATGCCTTACCAGACTAATACAGTAAATTTCCCAAATTCATCCATCTAAGGAAATGCTAAAGGTAGAATATGAATCAGAAAATTAACTCAAGTCTGCATTATGAGAAACTTCTTGGTAACCTTTCACAGGTATGAGTTCAATTAAAAAATGAGAGAAAATTAGCCAACAAGAGGGTCCTGAAATTGAAAAGTTCTCTGAGCCTTGCTAAGACTTTAGAAGACATGTTCCTTTTCACAGTCTTATAATATCAACAGGCAAATGTATTTGCAACTCTGCCTTTTTATAAGGAACAGTTTGTTTAAGTATTGTGGATGCCTCAAATTATTTTATATTCTATATACATTTCCTTCCTTCCTCCATATGTTTCATTCCTTCCTAAAACTTCACATTAGTTTCCTGTGGCAGTAGTAACAAATTGTTACAATGTTGTTCAGTATTTTCTTGTTGTTTTAAGTCACCACAAACTGGTTGGCTTAAAACAACAGAAATATTCTCTCACAGTCTGGAGGCTATAAAATCAAAATCAAGGTATAGACAGGGTCATACTATCTCTAAAGGATTTAGGAAAGGATCATTGCAGCCCATGGAGGAAAGGAGACTAGGGAACCAACAGTGACTGGCAAAGTGTATTACTTTAACTAGATTATAACCTTCCTAAAGACTGCTGACATATTTTATTCCTCTAGGGGGCATATTTTATGTCCCTCCAGATATTTCACACATTCCTATAAGAGATTATTGGTGGAATTATTATTTCTTTCTCAATTTAGACCAGGTTTCTTCTTCTTGTCCATCATTTATTAATTTCACGAACATTTATTAATTGTCAATTATGTGCCAAACACAATGTAATAATATAAAAACAGATTTTTTTTGCAATAAAATAAAATAAAAACAGAAAATATGCCTTAGTTTTTTTTGTTTGTTTGTTTTTGTTTTGAGACGGAGTCTCACTGTCTCCCAGGCTGGAGTGCAGTGGCGCGATCTCGGCTCACTGCAAGCTCCGTCCGCCGGGTTCAGGCCATTCTCCTGCCTCAGCCTCCGGAGTACCTGGGACTACAGGCGCCCTCCACCATGCCAGGCTAATTTTTTGTATTTTTAGTAGAGGCGGGGTTTCACCTTGTTAGCCAGGATGGTCTCGATTTCCTGACCTCGTGATCCGCCCACCTCGGCCTCCCAAAGTGCTGGGATTACAGGCGTGAACCACCGCGACCGGCCTGCCTTAGGGTTTTAATCACTTTCACCTTTGTTATAATTTTTGGAGTGAGATATTTCCATCTAAATTACTATGTGCTTTTGCTTATTTTATTTATATTACATTATTCTTCTCTATTAGCAAAATTAGGTATGCATAAAATAGAAACTCCTTAAAGACAGAGTTTCTTGGCTATCTCATGAATATTCCTTGAAGACCCTATAAAGTATAATATGTTGCAATAAAGTATATATTCACTTAATGAAATAATGGAAAAAGCAAGAAAGAAAATAAAATTATAGCCTTAAGAGTATTTTTAAAACTTTTTATTTTATAGGGAAGAGAAGTTGATATTGTAGCTTTCTGAAGCAGAGTTTGAATCACTGTACTGTATTTGATAATATCACACAGATCAACATCTTTGACTGCATCTCTCAATACATGTACTAATTGCTTAAAGAGAAACTAACAATATCCTTGGATAATAGCAGTCTGAGAGATAATTAAGAATGGGAAAAATACATCAATATATTTGCTATTGTGGGTTACCAAATATAATGAAATTAAGCCAAAATTGCTTTCTGAAAGGAAAGTATACTCATTTTATTTCAGGTCAACTAATAACGTATTATACCTAAGAAAGTAGAGCATTGCTACAGCCTTTTATGTTACCTTGGAAAAAGGTTATTTCAACACTATCATTAATTTATTAGTACAAAACTGGATAATTTCCCCAAGGTTCTTAAAATTTGAGAGTATATCTTTGAGGCTTCTGAAATGCAATTATTGGAAAATGAAGAAAAAGCTTAAATTGGAAATAACGTAATAATCTTTGACTTCTAATATCACAATCAATCCAAAGAGAGTAGTTTTACCATGTATAGAGTATAAAGTGAAAATGAACTTCTCTCTCTAATTAGTGTTGTAATATGTTTGTGTGCCTGGATGTGTATATTTTCATCTTGTTAAAAACAACACAAAGATATTTGTGAAATAAATTAGTCATAATTCAATAAAAGGAAATTAAAGGAACCTAAAATCACCAAATAATTGATAAATCATAACAGGTTTTTAGGAAGTGTACAAAGACCAGGTACAATTTCAGACAAATTCTTTATTTCTACTCATATTTTGGCCCAAAACCCCACATAATCTCCAAACTTGACATACTGGGCTAGATTATAAGGAAGCGTCGATGACTCTTTAGACTCTGAAAGGCTATGACTCAGTAACTGTGTAAGATACCTCAGAGAAACAGTGAATTTCTGAGAGCAAGTCCAGGCAGACGTTATATCTGAGCTTTTGTGTTCGTCTCAAGCGCCTCAGTGGAAAGGGAGGATTTGGAGATTGGGGAATAAACAGTCTGGAAGGAGAATTAGCTGACTGACCAAACTCCCCTTTTCTGGCAGAATGACTGGAAATTTTGAGCCCAACACTTTAATACATTTTGTCTTACACACCTCTCCTTAACTCACATGCTTAGCAACCTGGTTGCTTTTGTTGGTTATAAAACCTCATAAAACTCCACTTCCAAGTCAAATATATAAAATGTAAGTTCCTAAGCATTATTCACTTATTTCAGGATTGGTCCTCTTTGGAGGCTTGGGAATAAATATTTTGTACTGTAATGTTGACAATGTACCTCTGATAAACTATGCCTCAATGAAAGGCAAGGAACAAGTGAAAGAAAATGACTCAGGTGTACTTAGATATGTTTAAAAAATTATTATTTTATTTCCTTATTATGAATATAGAATTGAACTATTGCATTATATTATCTGTATCTCATTGTAAAAAAATGTAATTATTTATTATTGCTTTACTAGGAAGCTTTGAGAAACTTTCTGTGCTCATTCTCTTCACAGTTAAGATGTGATATTCTTGACATTATAGAAAATGCCATCATATAACTTTCATTTAATTACATTTATATTCAGCAAACTTAATCTAATTCAAATTTCTGTATTTATAACTTGAATATATAAATTTATTTTTAATAAAAAAGGAAATCAAGTTTTGTATCATAAACCAAAACATTTACTTTGAGAAATTAATGAGAGATTTTATAAGGAAAGACATTTTATTGTTAATGTTTCTTAGCTAAGGAAAAATATAGCTATGCTCTTTTACCGTTCATTTTAGATATTCAATTTTCTTGAATTTGGCATCTGCAAAAATGACCTGAACTATAAGAGGTTATACACAATAAAATTACCAAAATGCTTGGAAATTAAGGACTTCAAAATCAAGCTAATGTCTTCTGCTCAGTGTTCCTACAACTGTTTGAGCTACAACATTAAAGAATACTAAGCATCATATTCTTCTGTAAATCTAGATTAAGATGACTCTTTTAAAGTTACACTTTTCTATTGATGCATTGTAGTTATATTACATTTGAAAATAAGCATTTAAAACTCCACAAAAGGAAAAACAGATTCGTAGCTAAATTACCCATTTAAGTGAAAAATGGTTCAGCTGAACAATAAACCTGACTAATATCAGGCTTTATTGCAATTTAGAGCCAATTGACAAAATCATTGTCAATGAGTGGCTGTTTTACAGAATGCCTTTTACCGTCCAAAAATTGTTATACTTTTCCCAAAACATCTTTCACATGCTGAACTCAATATACCACTTATTTTCCCTCTCAGTATTGTAAATGATATGCACGAACTTCCTATTCCTCAATCCCATATTTTTTTCTTTGTATAATCTCCATTTTCAAGTCTATTTCCAGGAAACTCATCTAGACAGTTTTAAATTCAATAATAAATAAATGTTTGATTTGGTCTCATTTACTATGACCAAGCAAGTTATAATAGTTCTCTAACTGTTCGTTGTTGACCTCAAAACAGTAATTTTTATCTAGTGAAGCTTTACTGAATAGACAATGAAAAACAAACTCTCTGAATCATTCATTCATATTCATTTTGATACACCTTGGTAGATGAATCTAAGAGTGAATAAATGCATAAGCCTTTCACATTTTTAACCTACTTTATTATATTCAGCATTTGCTTATTTACTGATAATGAGCACTGTAGTCTTGATAAATCCAAAAGAAACAGAAAACTTTTCTTATTCTCATAAAGTTCACATCTATTTGTAAATTGCATTTAACTATAGGCCCTATAAAACAAAACAAAAATATTTTCAAATTTACTCTGTGAATACTGAACATAATGAAATAAATGCCTAGGAGTATTCATTATTTTTCCTTTTTGTAAAAAACAATTCTCTCTTCAAAAGTCTTATTGTGTATCTGCTGTGCTAAATTCTTTCATTATGAAAGAAAAAAAAATCCTGCATCTACGTGATTAAAGTCTAAGGTGCACATGCAAATATATTATTACCACATATCAGCTCTTTAATTCTTTCATTCATCAAATGCTTATAGAAGTCCTTCTGTGAACCAGTCTCTATACCAGAAACTGGGGATATAATAGTGTGCAAAATTATGGCCCTGCCTTCAAAGATTTTGATAATTTTTGGAGGAGACATGGGGTAATAAATATAATACAAATAAACATCAGTTTTTAAACTGTCACAAGTATTATGAGGAAAAAGCAAATAGTATATATGAATAGGACATGACCTAGTTTGGACTGAAAAAACAGTGAAGTTATCCAGACACATGTGACTTCAATTGACAGCTGTTTTCACAAGTTGTAAAACAAGTTAGGAGAAGGAAGAGAAGATGAAAAACAACTTTAATGGAGATTTGGCTAAAACTATATTCTTGATAATGCTGATAAGTGAAAATAAATAATTTATGGGGGAAAAATCTATATATGTAACCTTTACTTACTTTACCCAGCGAGTCTTCACTTTAAAGTCTTCTGGTATTTTAAGTGAGCTGGTCTTTATTTTCACTTAACACACTCATTTAGAAGATTGAATATTGAGTGACCATTTTAATAATCAGTTTAGATAAAGGAAATCAATCAGCAAAATCTTTCTAGAATTTCTTTGACAGTCTCCTACATGTTTGACAAACTTACTCAGATGCACGTTCCTAATAAAAAAATAAATTGTACATCATTCATGAAGGGTTATATACTATTCACAAAGGTGTTAATAAATTTTTGCAGATTGCCCATAAATGTATTATTTAAAACTCATGGTTACATTTTAAAAATTGAATATGAAAACAGAACCACGAAAGAAAGGGAAGACAGAAAAAGAAAATCACTATGCAGAAAGACCTAAATTCTCATACTCCATTCACAGAGAATGTGCTCTCATGGAGAACATTGATTATGATTGAACAGTGATTCATGTAAAAAGTGGCAATAGCTGTATTAGTCAGGATTGTTCAGAGAGGACAGCTATGGGCCTACTACAAAGTGGAAACAATTTTGTGAATGGGTTACTAGGGGGTAATTTTAAGTAGTACTATTTCCATTTCCACCCTTTATTCCTGACCTCACAAATCTTGGCTATGGGAGAAATAACACTGTATATTGGATGCTGATTCAGAGCATATATAGCCTGGGAAAACTTTTCCCAGCCCTGCAAAGTATTGCCACCTAGCTGGTGCTGTAACTGAGCCCTCAAAAGGCCATTCCACTACTCTGTCAAACCAACTGTTCAGTATGGTGGAAAATATGGTTAAGACCCATGTGCATGGGCTTATTGCCCCACTGCTTTTGCTGTGAGGTGTCTTCCCTGATCAGAAGCAATGCTGTGTGGAATATCGTAACAGTGAATAATGCATTCTGTAAGTCCATGAATGGTAGATTTGACAGAAGCATTGTATGCAGGGAACCAAACTGTATCTAAATAGAGTAAGGATCTGTTTCAATAAGAACAAAGTGCTGCCCCTTCCCTGATGGAAGTGGGCCAACATGATCAACTTGCCTCTAGGTAGTAGGCTGAACACCCAAATAAATGATGCCATGTTGGCAAAATTGTTCATCTCTACTATTAGCAGATTAAACACTCAGCAGGAACCATAGTCAGGTCTGCCTTGGTGAGTAGAAGCCCATGTTGCTGAGCCATGCATAACCTCTGTCTCTCCATCTCTGCCACCATGGCCTCTTCATTCATGAGCCCATTGGATGATGACGGTGGTATCTGGGGAAAGAGGCTGACCAGTAACCACTGGACAGGCCATCCTATCCACTTGACTTGTAAAACCCTTCTCTGCTGAGGTCACTCTTTACTGAACATTCACATGGCACACATATATTTATATTTTCTGCCCACAGAGGTCTATCCTGATACCTCTTCCTCAAATTTCCTTGTCATGAATTTTTCAATCATGTTTCTTCCAAGCTCCTAACCATCCAGCCAAGCCATTGGCCACAGCTAATAAATTGGTACGTTATTACACATCTGTACATTTCTTCTTCCAGAAAAGTGAACAACGAGGTGTACTGATTAATGTTCTGCCCACTGGGAAGATTTCCCTTCACCACTGTCCTTCAGGGATGCCCCAAAATAAGGCTATTATGCTGCAGCTGTCAACTTTTGAGTGATGCCTGCATATCACATGCGAACATCTATAAACCAAGCCCCAGTCTCCTCTTCCTTTGTTGACTGATGGTAGGGAAGTCCCCCATGAGACCATAGGGGCAGGTTGAGAGACAGAAGGAAGTGAAGCAGGAGTGGGTACCATGGACAATTGGGCCATTTTTTCATATAACTTACTTGTTTCTTCAGGGCCTTCTTAGGATCAATCACATATATGCCATTTCCATTTGATGATGAAGTACTGCTTAGCTCATCCGATATTATGGCTTGGTGCATCAGATAACTCTCAGTGAATGATGAGCAGCTCAAGTTGCATGGTAACTGATAGCCTGTGGTTAAGTGTTCAGTCTCTACTAAGTCTCAGCAGGTCAAGAGCTGTTTATCAAAAGGAGAGAAGTTGTCTAATTATCTGCAGAGAATGGAAGAGCTTTGCTCCAAAGTCTTGAGGAACTGTGCTGTGAGTCACCTATACTGGCCTACCAAATTCTCCAAACAGCATCTTTACCACTGACACTTCAAGTACTATTGGATCTGCTGGATCTTATGTTCTAGTAGCAGAGGAGCTTGCCCAGCAGCCTGGACCTGTTGCAGAGCTTTCTACTTTTCTGAGCCCTAGTCAAAACTATCAGCTCTACGAGTCCCTCAGTAAATTTGATAAATGAATTCAGTAAAGTTTCAGGATACCAAATAAATGTACAAAAATCAATTCTACAGATCATTTTTACCATTTGAAATTCCTTTAAAGCATAAATTTTGATTTCAATTTAAATTCCATCTCTCATTTAAGAAGTAACACATCCAAATGAGAATTATATTGCCCCCAAAATCCAACCTTTCCTAGGCATGGTGCATTTCGGTTGTAGAAGTGGCAGATCTAACAACTTATCTTCCACCTTAGAAGAAAAATCTCAACATGCCCCCACCAATGGACCACTAGAAATATTAATAAGATAGTAGATTCCAGAATTTGTCATATTGATTTCCTACTCTTTGGCATGTTAACGCCTTACCAGTAAGTCTGGAGTCGTTGCTATTTCTTGCTCCCTGGGCCCAATTAGCCTAATATCATCAATGTAATGGATAATATAGAATCTAGTGGAAGTGAAGGGTGATCAAAAGCACTGCAAACTGAATTATGTATAGGGTTAGAGAGTTGATATACCCCTGAGCTACAACATGGAAGGTGCATTGCTGGCCTTGCCCACTGAAAGCAAACTGCTTCTGATGGTCTTCATTGGCAAGGATGGCGAAAAAAGGCATCTACCAGATAAATAGCTGCATACTAGGTACAGGGAATGTGTTAATTTGCTCAAGCCATAAAACCACAGCTGGTATAGCAGCTGCAGTTGGAGTCACCACGTGGTTAAGCTTATGATAATCCATCGTCATTATCCAAGATCCATCTGTGATCTGTGCAAGCCAAATAGGAGAGTTGAATTGAGATGTGATGGGAATCACCACCTCTGCATCCTACAAGTCCTTGACGTGGCACTAGTTGCTATAATCTTTCAAGGAATATTATATTGCTTTTGGTTTACTATTTTCCGAAGTACAGGAAATTCTAGTGGCTTCCACTTGGTCTTTCCCATCATAATACCCCTCACTGTATGAGTCAGGAAACCAATGTGGGAATTCTGCCAGCTACTGAGTGTACCTAGTCCAATTATGCACTCTGGAACTGGGGAAATAGTCACAGGATGGGTTCAGGGACACACTGAATCTGCTGTGAGGTGAACCAGAACTAAAATTCCATTGGTCACCTGACTTTCATAAGCCCCTACTCTAACCTGAGAGTCACAGTGACATTTTGAGTCTCCTAGAATTAGTGTCATTTCAGAGCCAGTGTCCAGCAGTCTCTAAAAGTTCTGATCATTTCCTTTCCTACATGCACACTTACTCTGGTAAAAGACTGTAGCTCACTTTGGGGAAGGCTGGAAAAAGGATTAGCCAAATACATTTTTGATAGTGGACCAGAGTCCTTCCCCCAAAGGACATGGCTGATCTCTTAATTTAAGGTGTTCTGGGTTGATAAATGAGCCCAAGTCTAGGAATTGACTTAGGAAGGGTGACTCTATCTTCTTTTGATTCAAGTTAGAGTTTCCTTCACTTGACCTAGAACTTTTCTGCTTATAAAGATTAAGTAAGATTTCAGTAGGCTTCTCATTTATCTCACTTCTAGGAACACTAGAAGATTTGATCCCTCCTCCTAATTAACTATATGACTATGTACTCCCCCTTAGAATTAGCTTTCAAATGTAGAAATAGGAAAAAATAATATCTAGCTTTTATCTGTATCTTCTAGATAAAATAAAACAATAGGTCTATAAGCATAGCACTCATAGTAATGAATGCTAAATAGACAGAATTATTTTCATGACAATAACCTTACAGTATTAGGAACATTCAGAAGTGGAATACATGTTCAAAATAAATCAGAAGATTTGATTTTTTAAGTAAAATTTCACATATTTACGTGTTGCTTTGTAGATTTTAGTGCCTCTGCTCACATTTAAAGAACTATTATCTAATATATGTAGCAGTAAAATGCAAGTTTAATATGTACTCTTCTAAATTATTTTAACAGCAATCTAATACAACTGGTAGAGATTTAATTTTGACTCATTGTGTTTATTATCAGGAAAAGAATTTCTTCTTATTTTACTTATACAGTTTTATTTATTTTTATTGTTTTGAAACAGAGTATCGCTCTGTCACCCGGGCTGGAGTGCATGTGCCACAATCACAACCCACTGCCGCCTTGACATCCTAGGCTAAAGTGGTCCTCCCACCTCAGCCTCCCAAGTGACTTAGCACCACAGGCACTCCATCACGCCTGGCTAATTGTTGTATTTTTTGTAGAAACGGGGTCTCACAATGTTGCTCAGGCTGCTCTCAATCTCCTAGGCTGAAGCGATCCTCCTGCCTCAGCCTTCCAAATTGTTAGGATTATAGGCATAAGCCACTGCACCCAGCATACTTATACAACTGTATAAAGAAAATATTACATCATTTTCAAAAGATCATGTCATTTTATGAAGACAGCAGAATGATTTTATTTTATAGAATAGTTTATCATCAACGACAAGAAATTATCAGAGTTAT
The DNA here is from genome assembly GCF_049350105.2 of Macaca mulatta. Lineage (NCBI taxonomy): Eukaryota > Metazoa > Chordata > Mammalia > Primates > Cercopithecidae > Macaca > Macaca mulatta. Next base: position 161,016,410 of record NC_133406.1, read on the forward strand.
TATATTGCAGAGGACCAGTTTCCCTAAGAAACAGAATCATTAGAACCAATAGGATATATATACATATAGAGAGATATATTTTAGATAATTTGTTCACACAACTGTGGGGATTGGCAAGTCCAAAATCTGCAGTAACCACAGAGAAACAGGGAAGAGCTGATGTTGCAGCTGAGACTGAAGGCTGACTAGAGGCAGAATTGCTTTTTTCTTGAGACACTCTTGTTCTCTTCAAGCCATCAATTAATTTCATAAAGCCCATCCACATTACTGAAGTTATTCTGCTTTGTTCAAAAATCTACTAATTTAAATGTTAATCACAACTGAAAAACACCCCCACAGTAATTTATAGAACAGTGTTTTGCCATCTGAATACCATAGTCTAAACACATTGATTCATAAATTTTACCATCACAAGCACAATGATATCATATGATTCTGAGTGCATAAGGCAAGCATTCTCTCGTAATAAATTTATTTTCAACAAATTACAATGCAACTAAGACCTCATATTTGAAGACCAGATTGAGCATACTCTGATTATTTGAGCTCAAGAGTTCAAAAATTGTTTACAGTTTGGGATTTGAAAGTAGCAAAATTATTTTTTTAACCAACTGAATATGGGATATTATCTAGAACTCATGAATGTGTTGCATAAAATAATTTTATGTACAAATATATTTTTACAGAGTTTTAGAGTGGAAAAAAAGGAATTTTCTCTTGTGTTGAAAAATCTAATGATTCTCTTCAAGGAGGGCTAAAAATACAAGATAATATATAACTATAGAAACTAAACTTTCTCATTTATCCTGTCATTGTTCCTGACATGACATCTCTTACAAGAAATTTGACATAGAGTGCCTTTGATTTATTTGTTTATATGCTAGTATCTTCTGACAAAATATTAGTTTTTGGAGACCAAGTATGGTATCTTACCTTTCTTTATATCCCTGGCACATGTCAGTGTGTACAAGGTGAGACTTAACAATGTTTTGTTTCGTTTTGTTTTATATACTTTAAGTTCTAGGGTACATGTGCACAACGCACAGGTTTGTTACATATGTATACATGTGCCTTGTTGCTGTGCTGCACCTGTTAACTCATCATTTACATTAGGTATATCTCCTAATGCTACCCCTCCCCGCTTCTTCCCCCACCTCACAACAGGCCCCAGTGTGTGATGTTCCCCTTCCTGTGTCCAAGTGTTTTCATTGTTCAGTTCCCACCTATGAATGAGAACATGTGGTGTTCGGTTTTCTGTCCTGGTGATAGTTTGCTCAGAATGGTGGTTTCCAGCTTCATCCATTCCCTACAAAGGACATTAACTCATCCTATTTATGGCTGCATAGGATTTCATGGTGTATATGTGTCACATTTTCTCAATCCAGTCTATCACTGATGGACATTTGGGTTGGTTCCAAGTCTTTGTTATTGTGAATAGAGCCACAATAAACATATGTGTGTGTATGTCTTTATAGCAGCATGATTTATAATCCTTTGGGTATATACTCAGTAATGGGATGGATGGGTCAAATGGTATTTCTAGTTCTAGATCCTTGAGGAATTGCCACATTGACTTCCATAATGGTTGAACAAGTTTACAGTCCCACCAACAGTGTAAAAGTGTTCCTATTTCTCCACATCCTCTCCAGCACCTGTTGTTTCCTGACTTTTTAATGATCACCATTCTAACTGGTGTGAGATGGTATCTCGTTGTGGTTTTGATTTGCATTTCTCTGATGGTGAGTGGTGATGAGCATTTTTTCATGTGTCTGTTGGCTGCATAAATGTCTTCTTTTGAGAAGTGTCTGTTCATATCCTTTGCCCACTTTTTGATGAGGTTGTTTGATCTTTTCTTGTAAATTTGTTTAAGTTCTTTGCAGATTCTGGATATTAGCCCTTTGTCAGATGTGTAGACTGCAAAAATTTTCTCCCATTCTGTAGGTTGCCTGTTCACTTTGTTGGTAGTTTCTTTTGCTTTGCAGAAGCTGTTTAGTTTAATTAGGTCCCATTGGTCAATTTTGGCTTTTGTTGCCATTGCTTTTGATGTTTTAGTCATGAAGTCCTTGCCTATGTCCTGAATGGTAATGCCTGGGTTTTCTTCTAGGGTTTTTATGGTCTTAGGTCTAACATTTAAGTCTTTAATCCATCTTGAATTAATTTGTGTATAATATGTAAGGAAGGGATCAAGTTTCAGCTATCTACGTATGGCGAGCCAGTTTTCCCAGCACCATTTATTAAACAGGGAATCCTTTCCCCATTTCTTGTTTTTGTCAGGTTTGTCAAAGATCAAATGGTTGTAGATGTGTGATGTTATTTCCAGGGGCTCTATTCTGTTCCATTGGTCTATATCTCCATTTTGATACCAGTAGCATGCTGTTTTGGTTACTGTAGCCTTGTAGTATAGTTTGAAGTCAGGTAGTGTGATGCCTCCAGCTTTGTTCTTTTGGCTTAGGATTGTCTTGGCAATGCGGGTTCTTTTTTGGTTCCACATGAACTTTACAGTAGATTTTTCCAATTCCGTGAAGAAAGTCATTGGTAGTTTCATGAGGATGGCATTGAATCTATAAATTATCTTGGAGAGTATAGCCATTTTCACGATACTGATTCTTCCTATCCATGAGCACAGAATGTTCTTCCATTTGTTTGTGTCCTCTTTTATTTCATTAAGCAGTGGTTTGTAGTTCTCCTTGAAGAGGTCCTTCACATCCCTTGTAAGTTGGATTCCTAGGTATTTTATTCTCTTCGAAGCAATTGTGAATGGGAGTTCACTCATGATGTGGCTCTCTGTTTGTCTGTTATTGGTGTACAGGAATGCTTGTGATTTTTGCACATCGATTTTGTATCCTGAGACTCTGCTGAAGTTGCTTATCAGCTTAAGGAGATTCTGGGCTGAGACAATGGGGTTTTCTAAATATACAATCATGTCATCTGCAAACAAAGACAGTTTGACTTCCTCTTTTCCTAATCGAATTCTTTCTTTTGCCTGATTGCCCTGGCCAGATCTTCCAACACTATGTTGAATAGGAGCGGTGAGAGAGAACCTCCCTGTGTTGTACCAGTTTTCAAAGGGAATGCTTCCAGTTTTTGCCCATTCAGTATGATATTGGCTGTGGGTTTGTCATAAATAGCTCCTATTGTTTTGACATATGTCCCATCAATACCTAGCTTATGGAGAGTTTTTAGCATGAAGGACTGTTGAATTTTGTCAAAGGCCTTTTCTGCATCTATTGACATAATCATGAGGTTTTTGTCTTTGGTTCTGTTTATATGATAGATTATGGTTATTGATTTGCATATGTTGAACCAGCCTTGCATCCCAGGGATGAAACCAACTTGATCGTGGTGGATATGCTTTTTGATGTGCTGCTGGATTCGGTTTGCCAGTATTTTATTGAAGATTTTTGTGTGGATGTTCATCAGGGATATTGGTCTAAAATTCTCTTTCTTTGTTGTGTCTCTGCCAGGCTTTGGTATCAGGATGATGTTGGCCTCGTAAAATGAATTAGGGTGGATTCCCTCTTTTTCTATTGATTGGAATTGTTTCAGAAGGAATGGTACCAATTCCTCTTTGTACCTCTGGTAGAATTTGGCTATGAATCTGTCTGGTCCTGCACTTATTTTGCTAGTAGGCTATTAATTATTGCCTCAATTTCAGAATCTGTTATTGGTCTATTCGGGGATTCAACTTCTTCCTGGTTTAGTCTTGGGAGGGTGTATGTGTCCAAGAATTTATCAATTTCTTCTAAATTTTCTAGTTTATATGCATACAGGTGTATATAGTATTCTCTGATGGTAGTTTGTATTTCTGTGGGATCAGTGGTGATATCCCCTTTATCATTTTTTATTACATGTATTTAATTCTTCTCTCTTTTCTTCTTTTTTAGTCTTGCTAGTGTTCTATCAATTTTGTTGATCTTTTCAAAAAACCAGCTCCTGGATTCATTGATTTCTTGAAGGGTTTTTTGTGTCTCTATCTCCTTCAGTTCTGCTCTAATCTTAGTTATTTCTTGCCTTCTGCTAGCTTTTGAATGTGTTTGCTCTTGCTTCTCTAGTTCTTTTAATTGTGATGTTAGAGTGTCAATTTTAGATCTTTCCTGCTTTCTCTTGTGGGCATTTAGTGCTATAAATTTCCCTCTGCACACTGCTTTAAATGTGTCCCAGATATTCTAGTATGTTGTGTGTTTGTTCTCATTGGTTTTAAAGAATATATTTATTTCTGCCTTCATTTTGTTATGTACCCAGTAGTCATTCGGGAGCAGGTTGTTCAGTTTCCTTGTAGTTGAGTGGTTTTGAGTGAGTTTCTTAATCCTGAGTTCTAGTTTGATTGCACTGTGATCTGAGAAACAGTTTCTTATAATTTCTGTTTTTTACATTTGCTGAGGAGTGCTTTACTTCCAACTATGTAGTCAATTTTGAAATAAGTGCGATGTGATGTTGAGAAGAATGCATATCCTGTTGATTCGGGGTGGAGAGTTCTGTAGATGTCTATTGGGTCTGGTTGGTGCAGAGCTGAGTTCAGTTCCTGGATATCCTTGTTTACGTTCTGTCTCATTGATCTGTCAAATGTTGACGGTGGGGTGTTAATTTCTCCCATTATTATTTTGTGGGAGTCTAAGTCTCTTTACAGGTATCTAAGGTCTTGCTTTATGAATCTGGATGCTCCTGTATTGGATGCATATATATTTAGGATAGTTAGTTCTTCCTGTTGAGTTGATCCCTTTACCATTATTTAATGGCCTTCTTTGTCTCTTTTGATCTTTGTTGGTTTAAAGTCTGTTTTATCAGAGACTAGGGTTGTAACCCCTTCTTTTCTTTGTTTTCCATTTGCTTGGTAGATCTCCCTCCATCCCTTTATTTTGAGCCTGTGTGTGTCTCTGCACATGAGGTGGGTCTCCTGAATACAGCACATTGAGCGTTTAGCCCATTTACATTTAAGGTTAATATTGTTATGTGTGAATTCGATCCTGTCATTATGATGTTAGTTGGTTATTTTGCTCGTTAGTTGATGCAGTTTCTTCCTAGCATTGATAGTCTTTACAATTTGGCATGTTTTTGCAGTGGCTGGTACCAGTTGTTCCTTTTCCTGTTTAGTGCTTCCTTCAGGAGCTCTTATACGGCAGACCTGGTGGTGACAAAATCTCTCAGCTTTAGTTTGTCTGTAAAGGATTATGAAGCTTAGTTTGACTGGATATGAAATTCTGTGTTGAAAATTATTTTCTTTAAGAATGTTGAATATTGGCCCCCACTATTTTCTGGCTTGTAGAGTTTCTGACAAGAGATTTGCTGTTAGTCTGCTGGGCTTCCCTTTGTGGGTAACCCGACCTTTCTCTCTGGCTTCCCTTAATATTTTTTCCTTCATTTCAACTTTGGTGAATCTGACACTTATGTGCCTTGGAGTTGCTCTTCTCAAGGAGTATCTTTGTGGCATTCTCTGTATTTCCTGAATTAGAATGTTGACATGCCTTCTAGGTTGGGAAAGTTCTCCTGGATAATATCCTGAAGACTGTTTTCCAACTTGGTTCTATTCTCCCCGTCACTTTCAGTTACACCAATCAGATGTAGATTTGGTCTTTTCACATAGACACGTATTTCTTGGAGGCTTTGTTCATTTCTTTTTACTCTTTTTTCTCTAAACTTCTCTTCTCGCTTCATTTCATTCATTTGATCTTCAATCACTGATACCCTGTCATCCACTTGATCAAATTGGCTACTGAAGCTTGTGCATGTGTCACATAGTTCTCATGCCATGGTTTTCAGCTCTGTCAGGTCATTTAAGGACTTCTCTACATTGTTTATTCTAGTTAGTCATTCGTCTAATCTTTTTTCAAGGATTTTAGCTTCTTTGTGATAAGTTCGTACATGCTTCTTTAGCTCAGATAAGTTTGTTATTACCAATTGTCCGAAGCCTTCCTCCCTCAACTTGTCAAAGCCATTCTCTGTCCAGCTTTGTTCCGTTGCTGGTGAGGAGCATCATTCCTTTGGAGGAGAAGAGGCACTCTGATTTTTAGAATTTTCAGCTTTTCTGCTCTGGCTTCTCCCCATCTTTGTGGTTTTATTACCTTTGGTTTTTGATCATGGTGATGTACAGATGGGGTTTTGGCATACATGTCCTTTCTGTTTGTTAGTTTTCCTTCTAACAGTCAGGACCTGCAGCTGCAGGTCTGTTGCAGTTTGCTGGAGGTCCACTCCAGATCCTGTTTGCCTGGGTATCACCAGCGGAGGCTGCAGAATAGCAAATATTGCAGAATGGCAAATGTTGCTGCCTGATGCTTCCTCTGGAAGCTTCGTCTCAGAGGGGCACCTGGCTGTATGAGGTGTCAGTCGGCCCCTAGTCTCTCAGTTAGGCTACTCAGGGGCCAGGGACCCACCTGAGGAGGCAGTCTGTCCATTCTCAGATCTCAGACTCCATGCTTGGATAAGCACTACTCTCTTCAAAGCTGTCAGACAAGGAGGTTTAAGTCTGCAGAAGTTTCTGCTGACTTTTTTTCAGCTATGCCCTGCCCCCAGAGGTGGAGTCTACAGAGGCAGGCAGACCTCCTTGAGTTGCGGTGGGCTCCACCCAGTTCGAGCTTATGGGCCACTTTGTTTACCTACTCAAGCCTCAGCAATGGTGGACACCCCTCCCCCAGCCTCACTGCCACCTTGCAGTTCGATCTCAGACTGCTGTGCTAGCAGTGAGCAAGGCTCTGTGGGCATGGGATCCTCTGAGCCAGGTGCAGGATATAATCTCCTGGTGTGCCGTTTGCTAAGGTCATTGGAAAAGTGCAGTATTAGGGTGGGAGTGTCCCAATTTTCCAGGTACCGTCTGTCACGGCTTCTCTTTGCTAGGAAAGGGAATTCTCCCACCCTGTGTGCTTCCTGGTTGAGGTGATGCCCTGCCCTGCTCCATGGGCTGCACCCACTGTCACACAAAATGGCACAAAATGGACTAAGACAATCCCCTAATGTAATAGGAGATTCTCTGGATGTAGCATTGAAATTAGTTAGGATCATCAAGTAAAAACAAATGAACAAAGCCTATAGCAGCTTTTGAGATGTGGGTTAAAAATTGTCTGTATTTTATAATAATAAATGAATAAATGTATACACACAAGGTATATATACATTCAAAATGAAGATAAATAATAACAGGAAATAAAAGAAAAGGAGGAAGGAGCATGTATACTAATGAGCCCTAGTCTTTGTTTATTCTCTTCTTCGTGGTTGAGAACAAGCCTTAAGAGCTAAAGCAAGATTGATTTTGAAAAGAAACCATTTGCAGAGTATAAACAGGAATAAAAAGTCTTATCCAATGGGCTAACAATATAAGACTAGGTGGAAAAATAAGCACTGCAGCTTATGGAACATATAGCAGATTTGTATAGATTGACAATTGCTAGTGTATGTTTCCAGTGGTCATTTTATAGAACTATTTACTCATGATGAGACTTGGCATACCTACACACCTTAATAAATTTATATCAGACTAAGCTATGCATTTTAAGAGAGAGACCAGTTCTTGACATTCTCTAAAGCTTCTGGATTACATTTTAGGTATAAAAATATAAAATTTAATAGTTGTGTTTTGCAGTTAGTATGTAGTGTGCTGCCATCCAAAAAAAAGGAAGAGAAGTAACATACACACACTCACAATGTCCTGTCCAATAAGACACTTTAAGAAATACACAAAACAAAAACTCATGAATTATTCATTTTAAATGTGGCCATTTCCGTGTCTAGCTACAGCACAAATCCAAAATAATCACAAAGAGCAACACAAAAAAGTCTTATTTCTCTAAGTGAAAAGAAAATGTACCCTGAATTGAATGAAACTCATCTAAAACTACAATAATTAAAGGATGCAAATGCTAATTTCATATTAAATAAAAGTGTAAATATATTGTAATGATAAAGCAAAACTATCAGCCAATTCACTTTTACTACCAGTAAATGTATTACAAAACCACTAAGAACATTCCGAATTTTTATTGCTTTGATTTTCCATTTCTCTCTCAGATTAAAAAATGAAATTAATAAAAGTGTAAATTTAAAACTATATACTCAACACTTGATTATATATGTTAATGAAAGTCAAAGCATCAGCATTCAAAAATAAGAGATACTCCCTCAAACATTTGTTTTTGTTATTATAATGTGGTAATATGCACAATTGTGTAAACAGGTTCTGTCCGTGTGATAATAAATCAACTGGTTAAACAGTGAGTAATTTAGTTAGCTAATGCTTGCTTTTATACATGATGCCAGGCATATGATTTTTTTTGTGTGTGTATAAAGGTAACCATTCTATAACTTAATTAATTTAAGACACTAAATATTTTCATATATTCTAGACAAAGTCTCATCCATATGGGATGCTGTATGTTCCCATATGCAGTTGCTCTGTTACTAGCCCCTGAAGCCATCCGAATCAGTCTTATATGACTGTATAGCACAATGAAGGGGAAATGTCTAGAAACATGTGTGGAACAAATCTTTTCTCACTGAAGCAGATATGTGTTCATATCTTCATAGGCAAATTCGAAATAGGCAAAACTATTAACTGTGGTTGTAAATACTTTGTTGTTGGTGGCTGTTAAAATAATTTTGCTTTATTTCAAGATCTGTAATATGAACAGCCATAGGAAGTAACATGGATAAAAGGAGCACCAAAGTTTTGGGAATTTGGATATCTGGGCTTCTTACCATCTAAAGATAGCCATTCAGCATGGAAAGGACAAATCACTTAACCTCTTTAGATCTTGGACTCCTCATCCTTGAAAAGAGTCCTAAGTAAATCTATTGTCTCAAATAAATTGACTCATTACTGGCAGACAGTGTGTATACTTTCTGATAACGTCAGCTCTGTCTGGTTTCTTTGCCATAGCCAGCCTAAACTGTGCCACAAATAGCAGTTCCAACCATATGGAAGCTAGGAAATAAACCTGTTTTTCATACATGATTTAAATCAGAGTATTCTTTTTAACTTTGATGTGCATAAGCATCACTAGAGGCTGTCTTTAATGATGGCAACTTCCATGCCCCAACTCAGTGACTCTGATTCAGTAGGTATGTGGCAAAAACCCTGCTTGTTAATAACCATCCAAAAAGATTCTGATGCAGGTGATTCTCAGACTGTATTTTGGGGTACACTTTCTCACACCTAATACAAACTGCATAGTGAGCATAGACTGCATAGTGAGTCATTAAACTTTTTCCTTGGATTATGGCTGTAATTCTAATTGAGTTATCATGTAGTCCTAATTGTTTAGCAGGTGGTTCAGTCTTGTTTCCCTAGAAGGGAATATTAAAAGTAGAATTCGTGTACAAGGGCTCTGATGAGAAACCAGTACGTGGAGTAAAGGCCAAAAAATCAAGGAAGGTACAATTGCAGGTGCAGAGAGCTCTTGGGTGTAAATTACTTTGTAGCTTGTCCCATGTCAAGGTAAGGCAGTTGAACCTTTAAAACAAGGCATGAACCCGGGAGGCGGAGCCTGCAGTGAGCTGAGATCCGGCCACTGCACTCCAGCCTGGGTGACACAGCGAGACTCCGTCTCAAAAAAAAAAAAAAAAAAATTAAAATAAAACAAGGCATTAGTCCATCACTGGCTATTGCATGTCCTTTGGAAACCTAAACTCCCAGGCACTTTCCTCTCTGGGACAAGTGGCTCCAGCCCTACAAGGATGCTGAAGATGACTATAGATTCCAGCCCCTAGAAGAGAAGCATGCAGAGCTGGGAGTGGAATTTCCAGGAGTATCTAATCAGGTAGGAATCCAACAGTTTCCACTTCAGCTGAATACTTAATATTCAGTTATGTCCTCGTTAACTTTGCTTAAATACTAAAGATTTGCAAGCTGCTTCCCAGTTGGTCTGAGAACCTTGAAAATAGAAATTGAATAGTCAATTCACTTGGACATTTTTCTGTTTATGCTTCTGCTTTGTCTTTCCTACTTCTGACCTGCGTGTGCTATCTCCGAACTGCATCACAGTGGATCTTCTACTTGTTGCCACAAAATATTCAAAGCTCAGAATCTAACGTCGCTTCCTGTCTTTAGTGAATCTTCATGGATACTGAACTCCAGTCCTCTGGCCATTGACTGCTAAACACACTCTATCTTGCTGAACACTCCATTTGACATTTTTGTCTCAGTCATTCTTAGATTGCCCTAGGACAACCGCCTGTTCGAATAAATCCAGTCAATTCAATTCAAATTAGCGAAAACTGACTGAAGTCCCTGGACTAGCTAAAAATTAAGTTTAAGAGAAAGAATTTTTGTAATTACATGATGATTTGAAAGATGTAAGTAACATTTCAACAACAATGAAGTTAGAATAACACAAAATTTCTTATTTAATTACAATAATTTAATCCAATGCATGTGATAGTCTATTCTTTTAAGTCCTATACAAATATAAAGTGCTAGAGTGATATAATAAAGATAGTGCAAAATGATTGTATATTTAAAAAATTCTGGCTCACGTCTGTAATCCCAGCACTTTGGAAGGCCCAGGCGGGCGGATTACCTGAGCTCAGGAGTTCGTGATCAGCCTGGGCAACACGGTGAAACCCCATCTCTACTAAAATACAAAAAATTAGCCAGGTATGGCGGTGTGCACCTGTAGTCCCAGCTGCTCGGGAGGCTGAGGCAGAAGAACTGCTTGAACCTGGGAGGTAGAGGTTGCAGTGAGCCGAGATCGCACCACTACACTCTATCCTGGGCGACAGAGCGAGACTCCGTCTCAAAAAAAAAAAAAAATTCAGGTTAGAAATTATCTCATATGCTTTCAAAGTCTTATATCAGGGTTGTTGAATTGCACATGCATCCAGATGTAGCTGTAAAACCAGTTTTTCAGTGGAAATGTATGTACAGACAATTTACTATTTTTTATGTCAGTTTTGTCTGCCATGTGAGGCAGTGAAGATGTTGCTTAGTCAAAGTGCTAGAAACGTACTTTTCCCAATTGTACTGCATTTCTAGTCATTAAAAATGAATAGTGCTAACTCTGGATATATTGGCCTAAAATATATATCTAAAGGAATATTAGAACTAAAGTATTAATGTTTTTTTCTACATGTTGATACATTTATGTAGTTGTGTATTTATATGAAGTTTACCCTTTTGTATAAGATACTTCAGTCTGACAGACAAAAGGCAAATCCTTGAAAGCTGTGATTTGTGTGAATATGTGTGTGTGTGTTTATATGGAGCTGAAAAATTCCTTAATATTTGAGAATACATGGAACAAGGCAATTAGTTCCAGCTTCTCTAGACATAAAGTGTCTTGGCTAATTATTGTAGTTATACATAACAGGGATCTTTACAAGTTACTTAAAAAATATTTTTACTAAAATTACTAATTTTAATATTTTCACAAATTTAACTATATATTAGGTCGTGGTCAACTGGTTGTTCATCTAGCACTCTAACAAATACTACCACTTACTAAACTAACTTTTTGACAACTCCAAGCATTTTTTAAAGTAATAAGAGTTGGATAAAAATGAGAGTTTAAAATTGACAAATGAAGCATCTGGATTCCAAAACAACACAGGTTGAAAATTCAAAGTTTCTATGAACAGAATACAATCTAGGTACAGACTATATGACAAGAAGAATCTTATTTGTAAAAGAAAAGAATAGTGATATATACTGGCTACAAAGTATTTTGGTTTCATTCAAGCGTATTTAATAATTATTGTTATGCTTAGAATTCTAGACATCATCTACTAGACAATTATAAATAGGGCAGCATTCTTTCATACATTGTCGTATGGCATGCCCTGTATCTGCCACATCCAGGTTAATTGGCCGAGATGTTTTGTCATATGCACAATTCAAGGTAAACCACAGGGGTTGCATTTTTGTAATACTAATTAAATTTATTTTTTCACTGCTCAAGGCTAGTCATAATAGTCATAAAATATAAGCTTTCCCTATTTTGGATTATACCAATCTCTTGTGCCATGTAGCCCTGATATTTTAACTTTAGAGATTCCAGTGAATTATTTATAACAACACATAGAGACTATGCTGCTATTAAGCACTAAAGTAGCTTGCCAGACAGTGGAGGATACAAAAGGACAACACAGTTTAAAGGATAAAGTATCTCGCTATCTACATAGCAATCCATATAGCTACACACACACACACACACACACACACACACAAAGGAAAAGTGATTAAATTGTCTTAAATCACAAAGGCTTGTAAGAGCAGGTATATTTTGGGATTGTCATTAGTTCTGGTCAATTGGTTGCCTTTAAATACAAAAAACATTCAAAACTACAATCAATCTAACATTATTTTATAAAGTTTCCTTCATTCATGTGAGTTTACTAAGGTTGTTCTTTAACTAAAAAATTAATGTCTTAGGGCTTAAAGTATTCAAGAAAATGTCTTTGAAAACCTTAATTTTATTTTAATTTATTTCAGAAAATAGATCTTTGTTATGAGTTCATATGCCGCTATTGTATTAATAATACTATGGAAATCTAAAAATAACAATGAAAATTTGAGTCACTTAGAAATTGACTTCCCTCCCAGTTGAATAATCAATAGTGTTACAAAAATTAACTCAGCTCTAATACTCATTTAAATCTAGATGTACAAGAACCATTTAGGTATGGCTGTGATGAGAACACACACACACACACAAAAGAGGCGGAAGCTGCTTTTCTTTCTCAGACAACTTCATGGAAAGAGTAATTCTCCTCAATCCATTATACAAGGAAATAGTCAATTAAAGAAGTCATTTCATAGCTTGAAGACTGTCCTCTTGATTTCAATTTCCTCATTCATTCAAAGATTCATAAATGAGAAACAGAATTTAAATCTAAATCAAAATTTATGCTTTAAAGGAATTTTAAATGGTAAAAATGATCGGTAGAATTGATTTTTGTGTATTTATTTGGTATCCTGAAGCTTTACTGAATTCATTTATCAAATCTAGGAGTATTTCAGAGAAGTCTTTAAGGTTTTCTAGGTATAGGATTATATCATCAGCAAACAGAGCTTGTTTGATTTCATGTTTGCCTATCTGAATGCCTTTCATTTCTTCCCCTTGCCTGGTTTCCCTGGCAAGGATTTCTAGTATTCAGTTGAATAGAAGTGATAACATTGGGTATTCTTGTCTTGATCCAGTTCTTAGGGGTATGTTTTCAATTTTCCCCATTCAGTGTGATGCTGGCTATGGGTTCACCATATATGGCTTTTATTATTTTGAGGTACATCATTCTATGCCTAGTTTGTTGATCAGTAACATTTCTAAATACCAATAACAATCAAGTTGAGAACCAAATCAAGATGTCAATCCCATTTACATGGTTACAAAAAATAACTCTCAGGAATGTATTTAACTAAAGAGGTGAAAGATCTCTACGAGGAAAACTAGAAAACAGTGATGAAAAAATTATAGATGCCACAAATAAATGAAAAAACATCCCATGTTTATTGATCCAGACAAACAATATTGTTAAAATTACCATACTACCCAAAACAATCTACAGATTCAATTCAGTTCCTATCAAAATCCCAACTACATTTTTTCACAGAACTAGTAAAAACAATGCTAAACTTCACATGGAAGGAAAAAAGAGCCTAAGTAACCAAAAGAAATCCTAAGTAAAAAGAACAAAGCTGGAGACATTACATTACCTGACTTTATACTAAAAGGCTAGCATAACCAAAAAAACATGCCACTGGTATAAAAATATACACACAGATCAATGAAACAGAATAGAGAACTGAGAAATAAAGCAGCACACCTACAGCCACTTGATCTTTAACAAAGTTGGCAAAAACATGCACTGGGGAAAGGACATCCTATTCAATAAATGGTGCTGACACAATTGGATTGCCATATGCAGAAGAATGAGACTGGACCTCTACATCTTACCATATGCAGAATTAGCTCAAGGTGTTCTCAATGAAGAGGCTGAAAATTTTGGGGAAAAATTAACTTACTGTGGGTTACAGACTTAAATATAAGACCTGAAACTGTAAAAATAATAGAGAAAACCTAGTAAAACTCTTTTGGACATTTTTTCTAGGCAAATCATTCATTACTAAGACCTCAAAAGAAAATGCAACAAAAACAAAAAGAGGCAAATGGGATTTAATTAAACTAAAAAGCTTCTGCACAGCAAAATAAATAATACATCAAGTGAACAGACAACCTGCGGAATGGGAGAAAATAGCGCAAACTATGCATCTGACAAAAGACTAATATAGAGAATCTACAAAGAACTCAAAGAACTCAATAATAAACAAATAAAAATAATCCCTCTAACAAGTGAAAAAGGACGTGAACAGACATTTTTCAAAAGAAGACATACAAATGGCTAACAGGCATAAGAAAAAATGCCCAACATTAATTTTCATCAGAGAAATGAAAATTAAAACTACAATACCATCTTACACCGTCAGAATGGCTATTGCTAAAAAGTCAAAAGCTAACAGATGGTGGTGAGGATGTAGAGAAAAGGTAATGCTTATACACTGTTGGTGGGGATGTAAATTAGTAATACTCTATGGGAAACAGGAAAGATAGTTCTCAAAAAATAGACCTACCATTTGACCCAGCAACCCTGCTACTGGGTATCTAACCTAAAGAAAATAAATCATATTAAAAAGATATCTGCACTGATACGTTAATAGCAGCACTATTCACAGTAACAAAGATATGAAATCAACCTAAGTGTCCAACAACAGATGATTGGATAAAGACAATGTATATATCTATATCTATATCTATATATCTATCTACTACTACATTTTATGTGATAGATATACACATCACATACAATGGAATAGTATTCAGTCATAAAAAATCATGTGTTTTGCAGCAACCTAGATGGAACTGCAAGCCATTATCTTACGTAAAATAACTCAGAAACAGAAGTCAAATACTGCATGTTCCCACTTACAAGTGGGAGTTAAATAATGTGTAAGCTTGGACATAGAGTGTAGAATAATAGGCATTGGAGACTCATAAGGATGCAAGGGTGGGAGGGGTGCTGAGGAATGAGAAATTACCTAATGGATACAATTTACACTCTTTGGCTGATGGCGCCACTAAAAGCCCAGACTTCACCACTAAGCAATATATCCATGTAACAAAACTGTCCTTGTACTCCCTAAATGTATACAAATATTTTAAAAAGAACTTTTAAAAACAAGAAAATGATCTATGGAAATGTGAATTTCTTCCTTATCTTTTAAGAATTTGTGTACTTTCCATAGAAATGTACTTTACATGTTATTTAAAATTTATATACCCTTTAATGTCTAAAATGACTAATTAATTACATTAGCCATGAGGCAGGAAGAAATGATAGTAATATAATAATGATAACAAAAGAGTAATAGTCTTGAAAATTAAAATATGTAAATTTCATTTTTGTTTTGCATTATCTTTTTAGATATCTTTGAAAAACTTACTCATATTTCAGTGTTCTAAGAATTATAGCTATTAGGATAGAAAATACCTTTTACAAGATCACTAATAAATTTGATGTATATTATATATTATAGTTAATGCATATATATTCAGGCTTGTCCTTGCGAATTTACATTATTCATACCATTTACTTGATAATGTCAGCTCAGTGATAATTAGCTTTGCCAAAAATTCAGCACAAATGATTTTTGGAAAGAAGCACAACTTATTGATCCAGCATACATTTAAAAATAAAGAAGGAAGTACAGCATACTTATAACAAGCAGCAGATGTACACACACACACACACACACACACACACATATATTAAAGCAACATGATTTTAATTTACAATCTGTTCAATAATTCATCAGTGTCATGTGCCTCCCCCAAAATGTTTTTATTATATAATTTAGTCCAATCTGAAAATATAAAAATAAAATGTTTAGATGATAGTCCCAGGATATTGAATTCTCTGCTATGTATACATAGTGGATTAAAGGTGACTATAAATTTCTTATCACTTCTTCCATTGAGAAATGAAGTCTGAGAATGAAGCAAAAAAATTACCTTTTGTAACTTTGAGCTTGCGTCTGAAGAGATCTAAATTCTGCATTGGCACTCTTAAAACACTTTCTCCTGGAAACCAGCTGCCATGCTATGAGAAGGTCTCACTCCATCAAAGAATATGTGGAGGGGAACTGTCACACTCTTATTGTTAGACCCAGCTGAGCTACT
Source organism: Macaca mulatta (assembly GCF_049350105.2). NCBI lineage: Eukaryota > Metazoa > Chordata > Mammalia > Primates > Cercopithecidae > Macaca > Macaca mulatta. The sequence goes on from NC_133406.1 coordinate 161,032,564, forward strand.
CACAGAGTGCCAGCACCAACTACACGTCACAAAATATCCCAGTCCAGTAGAGCTTCCCGGCAGATGATTGTAGTGCCAGCTGAAATCACATAGAGCAGAATAACCACCCAGCTGATTCAAGTCAAAGCACAGGAAAATGAGAGACAAAAATAGCTATTTTGTTTTATCGCTAAGAGTTAGTGGTTTGTTACATGATAATAGATAACTAAAGTAATCTTGAAAGGTCATAGACAAAATGGAGTGTGTTTGCAGAAGTCTAAGCTTTCACATCATCCTGACCCTGTGTTATTATATTTTCAGCCAGCAAACTCAGCCCTGATTAAATTTTGCATTAGTCTTGAGTATGGTTGGCAGCCTGTCATAATCTCATATGTGTTAGCATGGGATCTGAGATTAGTGTTAATGCTGTCAGCTTGGTGTCAAATATGGCATGTGTCCTTAGCTCTTTGTAGCAGAGTCTCTGGATCTGCTTCTGATGAGCACTGTAATGCTCTATTGAGATTTATGAGTCCAAATAGAACTTCTCAGTTCTATTCTGAGTCCGGAAATGTGGTTGGGGCCTAGACAACCTGCTTAACACTTTTCAGGCTTGCTCCTGTGAACTTACATTATTTCTTACATTTGTTTTGATTAAATGATGGTCTAGTCTAAATGGAATCAGGGCATGACAAAAAAAGAAAGTGGAATAAAACCTCTGAGAATCCCTGCGATTCAGAAGAATATGAACAAAGGAATGCCAGTAAGGTAAAATAAGAAAATCGAGAGAAAGTAGTGTTATTGAAGTCAAGGGGTGATCCACAGGGCCAAATTTTTAGAAAGGTTAAAGATGATAAAGAACAAAAATCCAAAATTGGAGCCATTAATGAGAAGAGAGTAGTAAGAAAGTCAAGAAAGCAAGAATAAATCAATGTTTCAAGACAATTAGCAGAGAAAAAAAAAGTTATAAAAATAGAATAAAATAAAATAAAATAAACCACTGAAGTGCATGATTTATCAAATACATAAGAGCTTCTCAGAAGAGATCAGTTATAAATGATGCAAAGATATATCTGAGTGTGGAATAATGAATTTTAGATTCACGATTTACAACTTGAAGTATTTAACTTAAGGAATACGCTATTATAAATTCCTAAAAGATATTGGCATTGCCAGAACAGAGAACACATGGATTATTTAGAAGCCACATCTGGGTAGTTTTCATTTATTTTCATCTGAAGGTACAGCCAAATTCATCTTAAGCATTTTGTTGTATAATTTTACATGATTTGAGTGTGTATTGGGTACAGTCAAGGGAAATATGTAACTAAAACTTGGTTATGGTCTCACTTCAAAGTGTATTTCTTAAAAAAAAACCTAAGCAACTAATTTATCATGTCAATACCATACACAATTGTTAGTGATCTTAAAATGTAATGTTCAAGCTTCTCATCCTACCTGAGTAGTGTTAGAATGCAGAATACATAGAATATTTTGTTTATCTTGATACTTGGTACTATTCATTGATAAAGAATTGCTTTTCATCCACCGAAGGATCACAAAGTTCAGAGTTCGCAAACAATAGAGCAATGCCACAGTATTCAATTAGATTTTTTTTTCTTGGAAGAAAGAACTATAGAATCTGCATGCTTATGAGTATGGCAAAACATATAAAACTGAGCAATACAAAGCAATTTACCCTCAGAAATAGTTTGTGAACATCTTTGTAGATTGCTTTCAGTATCTAATTAGAAGGGCTTCTTCTGCAGATTAACTTCTGCTAACAGTATTTTAGCTAAGTTCAATGTGAGTAGCAGTTTCCTTTCATGTAATAAATGTTTAGATGTGAAACCTCTATTTTTACAGTCAGGTACTTCCTGGTAAATGGTGACTAGAAATTTCAGGAAGCATTTCAAGAGGCCAAGTCCAAGAAAGAATGGGCCAAGGCTTCGACTATCTGTTTTGTTTAAATATAATCGGAAAACTTAGAAAGACACCTCGAAGGAATTTAGACATTTTTCACTTGTTTGTGATTAAAAACAAATTTTTAAAGACTTCTTTAACTGAAGACACTTAATTAAAGCTAAAGAAGAAAGCTAACCACTTAACAGCAGGGGTACCATGGATACAAATGCTTCATTAATTGGATAAAAGAGAAGAAGAAAAATCTTTCCAAAAATATTACTATGTGCTTCTGAACACATTTTACTAAGAGTATTTTTTAATCAACGCTCAGCATTGACTAGGGTGTGACCTCTCGTAACCATGGCTTCAAAATACTTTTAGATAACACATCAAATTAAGAAGTGGATGGAAATGAGAATGTATTTTGTTATAATAATAGAGCAAAAGGGCATTATATCTGCTCATGTGTGTAGCATTATAGTCCACTACAAAGCAAAGACTATTCATTCATTCAATCAATGATTCTCTCCCATCTTACCTACAGTGTCTTTGGCCCTATGCTAAGTGCTAAGAATAGAGGGGCCAACCATAAAGGCAAGCGGGCAGTTCCAATTTAATGAGATTAGTACCATAACCCAAGTGGGTACAAAAGGGGCCGGAAAGACCAAGGTGACTCAATTAACCCAGATTTGAGAGGACAAAGAACACTCTTCTAAGGAAGCTACTTCTATGCTTACACCGAAGAATGCCAAGGAAGGAGGGAAAGGCATGTTACATTCAGAAAGAATGGTGTATACACAGACCAGAATGCAGAGAGAGCCTGGAGACTTCAGGAACTGCAAGTGAGTCTGTGTGACTGGAAAACACAGAGTAGTGGATGCGAAGTGGTGAAAGTGGGAGCAGAGACTGAAGGCAGAGGCAGGAATCAGTTAATGATAGGCCTCATAAGCTGTGTTAATGAGAGTTATTTTACTTGAAAAATAAAAATGTATGTAATCCAAGTCAACAACTGTAGGTTCTTAGACACTGGGTTCTATTTTTTTAAATATCCCTACACATGTTTATAAACTATGTGAGAAACACAACTAAGTGTACAAAATCCGCTTTTTACATCTATCCAAAGAAGAACTGGACTGGAAATATTAGCAAGAATATCCTCATACAAGCTGACTTAACAACATACCAGGTGACAAAACAACCATTTCATGCAATGGTTGTTTTGAGGGTGATATTACCTGTTATCCTGAACACATTCCTGTTATTTATTACCAATAATAAAATTTAAAAAGGATAAACATGATTGATAATGAAGTCAAATACTCCAGAACAAGAATTTTCAAGGAGGATGGAAAGCTTATTTTGTCTAAAGAATACAGTCTACTGTAGACGTGCGAGAAGTCTTGAGGCACATCATGGCAGAGACAACTTTTTTATAGGAAAGGGAGCAGAATAGTCTGTATCATGCCCCCTCCAAAAAAAAAAGTTTTTGTAATAGTGATATTATATGCATTATTGGCAAAGCACAACTTTGCCTAATTAGCAAAATAATAATAACAATAATAATAAACAAATGGTGCAAATCTTCATCCACCTATTCTTGAAGAAAGAACTAGTCAGAAAATGAGAGAAACTTTCTTTTTGACTCACTCACTTACCAAGATGTTTGAGGAAACATTCTAATTTACGCAATAATGAGGGGAAATATTGCACTAGCATCTGGTGCATTAACTTGATGAAATGAAAGTAGTCAGTGTACTGATAATACTAAAGGAAGAGGATGAAATAATAATAAGCTAATAATAACAGAATGAATTCTTTAAGGCATAAAAGGTTTAACTTTTGGTGTACTAATCACTAATGGAAGCAATGATAATTTCCCCCTCTAACAAGATATGCCATAAATATCACCTGATAAGCCTCAAAATATATTTTAACTTTAAGAGCTGGATTTTTCCCAAAGATACTCAGTCACATAATGCTATGTATCTTTTAAAATCAGCTATTGCACATGTGCCGTGGAAGATATTATAAGATTTGTAAAAAAAAAAAAAAAAAAAGCAGTTATGCTTTGGAGATAAGAATCCTGCTTTCAAAGGAAGCAGGCTTGCTTCAATGTTCTTCAGTTTATTCTTTTTTACAAAGTTGTAAATATTATTCTCTTGTGGACTAGACTGATACTGATTTTATATATTTTATAACCTTTACTTATGACATAATCCAAATCTTAGAGATGCATTACAAATTTTTCCACTTCCCAGTGCTAGTTATTTTTATCGAAATTGAGCATAATCTTTGAATGGCTTCTTTCTATAGATGGTCCTATTATGGTGTAAAGCCTGAAGGCATTCCCTTTTGGGTTTTGCCGTTTATAGTTCTCTCTTTTTTAAAAATCTTTTTATTCACTGCATCATGATCGTGCAAAGACAAGGGAAATAACAGTTTTCTGTTGTGGCACCAAGACAGATTACTTTCAGTTTAAATATACTCCTGGCTAGAAAAATGCAATAAACCATGGGATCTATGGAAATTCACTAAACAATTCTTGGAGTTAAATTGAGGAATTATACATGGACACAAGCATTTGAGTGAGTGATTGCATTTTTTCCTTTGAGAACAGTAAGAATATTTCAGAATTTTCTAGACCAACTCTGTGATGTTGGGAAACATAGCTAATTTCAGTAAATCTATTAAAGCCTGGAGAAAAAGAAAATCAATAAAAAATGTAAATCAGTCTACAGCTTTTCCTGAGAATGTATTTTGGTAAGCAAAGTTCTCTGGCTTTCAAACATTTATAAGAAAGATCCTAAAGCCCCAAATATGACTATAAAGATACCAATTAATTGTTGGCTTTAATTATCTTAGGCATCCAGAATTATTCTCATGTTCGTCATATCAGAGTATCTCTTATCTGTTTATTATATAGATTATTCATCATTTGATTATTATACATATCTACCATTATTACCAGTACTTGTTGTGATGTTAATGAGATAAAGAAGTTAAACAGTAACTTGTATTTTCTTTACAATATTTGAAATGAATGACATACTATTTACGGCAGAAAAATCAAGGCACCGTTGATCAAAGTGAAAAAATAGTTGCTAAGACAGACAAATAATTATCTTGAAAAATATATATATTTATTGCTAAGAAAAAGTATCCTGATTGGCAAAAGCCAAGTTACCAAAATCAATACCTTAACTTCTATAAAATGATGTTAAAAATGAAAAATTTTAAAAAGTTAAAACAGAAAAAAAACCTTGATAATCATAATGTTAAGAAAAATAAAATAAAAATAAAGAAAAGGCAGGGAGGAAGGGAGGAAGGAAGGAAGGAAGGAAGGAAGGAAGGAAGGAAGGAAGGAAGGAAGGAAGGACGGAAGGAAGGAAGGGAGGGAGGGAGGGAGGCAGGGAGGGAGGCAGGCAGGGAGGGAGGGAGGAAGGAAGAAGGAAGGAAGGAAGGAAGGAAGGAAGGAAGGAAGGAAGGAAGGAAGGAAGGAAGGAAGGAAGGAGATAGAAAGAGGAAAGGAAGGAAGGAAAGAAGGAAGGAAGGAAGGAGATAGAAAGAGGAAAGGAAGGAAGGAAAGAAGGAAAGAAGGAAGGAAGGAAGGAAGGAAGGAGATAGAAAGAAGAAAGAAGGAAGGAAGGAAGGTAGGAAGGAAGGAAGGAGAGAGAAGAGAGAAAAGAGAGAGAGAGAAAGAGGAAAGAGAAAGAGAGAAGAGAGAAAGAAAGAAGAAAGAAAAAGGAAAATAAAAGAAGAGACTTCTATACCAACCGGATATACTGCCCTTTCAGGTGTGATGGTTAGTTTTATCTGTCTACTTACCTAGGCTACAGTGGCCATTCAATCACACACTAATTTGGATGTTGTTGTTTAGATATGTTATAGATATGGCAAAAATCTACAATCAGTTCACCTTAAGTAAAGGAGATTACCCTTTGATGGTATGTGTGGGCCTTGTCCAATCAATTGAAGACCTTAAGAAAAAACCCTGGGATTTCCTTGAGAAAAACTTCTGCTTCAACCCTATAGGGTCAACTCCTGCCTGCTAGCCTACCCTACAAATTTCACAACCACATGAGATAATTCCTAAAAATATATAGTATCTGTAAATATGCATATATGTTTATATATGTGTTCACGTATATATGTTATGTGTTTTTGTGTTATTTGTATGTGTCTATATATGTGTGTGTGTGTGTGTGTGTGTACGTATATACATAAAATCGTTTTTGAACTCTGACTGGTAGACTACAGAAGGTAAGCCTTCCTCAATACTCTCCTTATACTATTCAGGAAACCCTTCCCTGGTATCAGGATCTGATGGAGAAAATTTGCTCACAAGTTTTATGAAGAAGAGAAATTTCAGCTGACATATATAACGAGCTGTTTCTGCATAAAAATGTTTTAGTGGCTGGGTGCGGTGGCCCACACCTGCAATCCCAGCACTTTGGGAGGCTGAGGCAGGTGGATCACGAAGTCAGGCATTCAAGACCAGCTTGGACAACATGGAGAAACCCGTTCTCTGCTAAAAATACCAAAAAATAAAAAAAAAATAGCCGGGCATGGTGGCACATGCCTGTAACCCCAGCTACTCAGGAGGCTGAGGCAGATGAATCTCTTGAACTCGGGAAGCAGAGGTTGCAGTGCACCGAGGTCATGCCATTGCACTCCAGCCTGGATGACAGAGCAAGAGTCTGTCTCAAAAAAAAAAAAAAAAAAAAAATTAGCTTTCATGGTTGTATTCCCATTAATTTATTTTATTTTCAAAAGATCTGCACAATTCTTGTGTAACTACCTGACAAGATTACTTATTACATATTTTCACAAAAGATCCTGAGGTTCAGATATACATTTGATCCTCACAATTTTCTGTCCAAAGATCAGAAGGGTGGAGCTTAAATTGATTCTCATTCTCTCCGTTCCCACAAGACAGTCTCACAGATACATAACAAGAACAGAAATAACTATAAGTGTTTTCTACCTTCTTTGGGAACTGATCTGTATGTACCTATATAATATAAGTACAAGTTGTTTAACAATTGCCATAAAAGTAAACTATGTTATGTAAAAACACCTATTGCTGAAAATATTTATGTGTGATATATTTATATAAATATATATTAAAATGTGAACATCATATTAGCATATCATATCTTAAACCTCAAATGATATGCAAGTCTTCTAGCACTTATAAAGTACTATACAGTAACTAAGTTTAACTGGGTGGTTTACAAATGTGCCAAATGGGTGACTGAACCCATTTGGTCTTAAAGAACAGGTAGGTCTTCTCACACATACAATTCAGGGGCACACCAAATCTGGGAAAAGTTACAGGCAGTGATTCAGAACTTGTTAAAAAAAAACATTGGGATGTTTAGGGAGCACAAGTAGGCCATCACTAAAGAGGTCAGAGCAAAAGAAAGTTTCACATTTTGCCATTTCAAATGCAACAAACAACACACAACACAACACAACACAACACAACACAAAACTGTGTGCCCATCATCCAGGCTCCTCAGATGATTGCACAGTTTGCACTAGATGCCATCAATAAAGGAAGGTTTACTCAAAAAAGAAGTTGGTATAAATTGCAATAAACAGTAACACTTTAAAATAATTGTCTAATCAATATTAATTCCTCTAGTATCTATTTAACAGCATTAATCACAGTGAACTCATTTAGTATTAATGTGAATGTCACAAGTAATTCAATTGGATTTCCACTGTAATTCAACATTCATTATCTTAACAAGACCATTATTTTACAACGTTACACGGTAAACATGAAAGTAAAAGTAATAAAATCATGCATGAAAGAATTATAATGTAGTGCTATATGTTACAGCTATGTATAATAAACTGTTTTATTCATTTGAAATAGCTCATCGAAGGATGGAATTTATTAGTGGAATATACACACTCCTGCATGCCCACAAAACTATGACATCTCACTTATCTATATTTGTCAAAAAAAAGTTGTCTTGTGAAGATATTTGTCAAATATTGAGATTTCTCATTTAAATTCTAACACTTAGTAAAACATGTTATTAACTATTAACTCTCTATCTGCAAAGAGAGATGTGAACGTATTTTCCTGTATATTGTGATGGTATGGATGCTCATTGGTCAAGGTTTTTTTTTTTTTTTTTCCAGCTTTCTCATTGCCAGGTTATCAGCTCTTATATTCCACTCATGTGTAGGAGCTTAATTTAGCTGTCTTCTCCCCACTTTTAATTGCTTCCATTATGCTGAAATCTTAGAAAAAGGAAAAGGAAGAAAGGAAAGAATGGAGGAAGAAAAGATAGAAACATGTTTCGAGTGTGTGTGAGGTGTCGATCAGCAGACCCTAAGAGACGGAATGAGGGCCTCTTCCAGGTATAAATATGAACTCTCATGCACTGATTATATATCACATATTTTAGTTCTGAAAATCTTAAATTTTCTCTGACTTTCAGATTGTGCTCTAGGAAGTTAAGATTTCCATATCCTGATTTCAAGTTAAATTCTTCTGAGATATATCACAAAATGTAAATGCAATATCTAACAATTTATTTTACATTTCTAGTTTGTGTGTAAGTACTCAAGAGAGCGTGTTTTATTCAACTCTGCATATTCCATAGCACCAAGTGCAGTGTTTTACACAATGAACACTCACTGGAGGGGAAGAAAAACAAAGAAGAAAAAGTGTACTCTTTTCCTCATTGGAGGTGCCAAATAAACATGCCAATTACCTAGTAAATCACTCATTTATATGTATTTTTGTACCACACACTATGTAACGCCATATACAGCATCATCTCTTTCTATAGGTCTTGGAAACAATACTTTTAAAAAGTACTTTAAATGAAATCTTATATGAAGCCTTCATATCTTAAAAAAGAATCAGACACTTGATTGAAATGGTGGCCATGGAACCTGAAATCCCACAGCTAGCCCTTTGCTTAAGGATGACAGCAGCCCACAGGGAACCTCCAAGGAACCTCAGGGCTTAAAGAAATGACTTGAAAACAGGTGTCAGTGATATCAGATTCAAATCTAAGTAAAAATTGAGCTATAGAGCTCTGAGTTGTTAGGTGTACAACCTAACTTTTCTGAGCCTGAATTTGTTTGGCTGTAAAAATGAGATTAAATATTTCTACCAATGAGTGTTGTTGTGAGAAGCAGAATAAGAGATATAATTCCTATCATTTTGTATTGTTATTATTGCTTGTCACTCATTCATTTAAGAAAAATGTATTTAATGCCAGTTTGTTTCAAGAATAATTTTAAGCTTTGAGGATAAAGCAGTGAACAAAAGAGACCAAAGGCCTGCCCACATGAAGCTTATTTCTAGCAGTGGCGACAGACACGGATAAGATATAGATAAATGATCGTTTCAGATAGTTCTAAGTCATATAAATAAAACAAATTAAAGAACTGTTTTTGTCTGTCTAGTATTTAGATAGGGGGCTCAGGGAAAGCATTTCAGATAAAGTGAGGTAGAGAACCACGTAGATATGAGGGGAAAGAGTATTTTTGGTAGAGGGAATGTGACAAGGTACCAAGGTGGGAACATTCAGGATATATATGAGGATCATAATTGGAGGTTGGAGAGGACTGAGGGATAGGAGCTGAGGTCACAACATTATCAGAGATCCATATGGTATAAAACTTCAGGTCATTTTAAGAACTTTGGATTTGACTCTGAGTTAGATAGGAAGATATTGGATGATGTTGAACAGAGATGTGCGTTCATTTAACTCACAGGTTGAACATCACTCTGCCTGCTACATGGGAAAGGGACTGAAATGGGAGGCAGGAAGAGTGAAGGAAAGAGATTAAGGAGGCTCTGCTTTAGGAGACCATGCTGCTTTGACTTGGGAGCTCATGATGGAATTGGAGAAATACATATATATGTTGGAATATATATATATATAAAATAGTTGAAATTGTGATACATATGTATTTGTTATTAAACAATAAATTATATTGCATGATATAATAAACACACAAACACACACACACACGCGCACACCCCTTGAACCAGAAAAGATTCTATTTGTATTGACGCAGAAATAAAGCTCTAAGAAAATGCTTCATCTTTCCGTTTTCCTCATATGGCATTGCATTTCCCACTGGCATCATTCCTCATACATGGGTACTCCCACTCCAGTATCAGAAGCATAATTGAACTCTCTAAGCTTTCTTTGTGTTATTTGTAAAATGCTCAGCTTTGCTTTTTAGGTAAGAGTGAATCTAATGAGGGAGTTGGAAACGTTTTGAAAACTGTAAAAGTGTCCCCAGTTGTCAGGTACAATCAATATATTATAACCAATTACATTATATTATGCTTTATGATTACATACATGTTAATTTGTGATTTTTGTGGTCTTTATCACCTACTAACATCTCCATTTCTACTTACTTCAATCTGTTGTTTCTTTTCCAGTATATGAAAAAGAATGTCGTTTGAGCTCTAATGTACTTCTTCTACCTCAGGAGAACGTGTTGTGGGGCAGGCTGTAGGTATATCTGTTGAGGGAGCCCTCTCCAAACCCAGAATAACTATGACATTGCAATATGACATAACAGATCACAGATGGGATAGTGTTATTATCTTTCATGCATATGAGTATGTTGGAAAATATGTTTCTTCATTGTTTCATAGCTTGCCAGTAGCAGTAGACTTTTTTTTTTTTCCTTTTGGTTTTTCTTTTCTTTTTTTGGTCTAGTGGGTGGTGCTATACAACTTTTATAATTATCCCCTCTGTGTTTCTTACAGCCTCTGCCAATTTATATCATTTTCTTTGTTCTTGTTGTCATGCTCTTCTAACTTTTTCATTTGTTTGTTTTGTTTTGACCCCTAAATTCCAGCAAGTTTCCCAATGTGATGCATATTGCATGTTAAAATGATTTCTATGATCCAGTCAGAAGACTGGATTACATTTGAACTTTTTCTACAAGTGGTGATAGATTCTTTTTTGCATCTTCTGAACAATTTGGCCAGCCCTATTTATAGTTAATGAAAAATTTATGAAACCCTAGCTAAGATAGATAAATGTCATAAAACATTTTTATTGCCTTTGTTTATATCATAAACCTATTTAATAAGGAGAATAAATTAACATGTTAGATGATGTTACTTTTTGAAAAAATTGCAAACTTTCCCTAGAGCAATTCAGTTGTCATGACATTTCTATTTTTAGGATGGTATCTTTTGATAATCTCTTCATACTTTGCATCTAGTTTTTCTTTCCTCATGGAAAAGAAACTATTCAGACTGTCATTGAAATATCTGAAACACATTTACATTGTTTTATTTTAGAATAGCACAATTGAGACATAATTCACATACCATAGAGTTCACAATTTAAAGTATTCAATTCAATGGTTTTTAGTATATTTACAGAGTTGTATAAACATCACCAAAGTCAATTTAAAATATTTGGGGTGATTGTCATCATCGCAAAAAGGAACTTCATGTCCTTTAACAGTTACTCTCCGTTTCTCCCCAGTATCAGGCAAGCACTAATCTACCTTCTGTTTCTATAGATTTGGCTCTTCTGGACATTTCTTCTAAATGAAATAATATATGGTCTTTTGTGATAGCTTCTTTCACTTAGTACAAAGTTTTGAGATTCATCCACGTTGTAGCAAATATCAATACTTCCTTTTTATTGCCAGATACTATTCTATTGTGTGGATATGTGACATTGTATTTATTCATTCATAAATTGATGGATATCTGGGAATTTACCCCTTTTTTGCTATTATGAATAATGGCACCATATGCATTTATATCCAAGTTTTCATGTGGACATATATTTTCATTCCTCTTAGGTATATACCTAGAGGTAGAATTGCTGGGTCAAATGTTAACTCTATGTTAACTCAAATGTTAACCTTAGGGTGAATTTCCAGATAGTTTTGCAAAGTGGCTGCACCATTTTTTATTCCCACCAGCAATATGAGGAATAGACTTTCTCCGCATCTTAACCAACACTTGTTATTATCTGTCTTTTTAATTTTAGTTAATCTCATGATTATGAAATAGTATCTTGTTGTGGTTTTGATTTGCATTTCCCTAATGGTTAATGACATTGGACGCTTTTTAAAATTGTATTTATTTATTTATTTATTTATTTAAGACAGAGTTTTGCTCTTGTTGCCCAGGCTGGAGTGCAATGGCACAATCTCAGCTCACTGCAATCTCTGCCTCCCGGGTTCAAGTGATTCTCCTGACTCAGTCTCCCAAGTATCTGGGATTACAGGCATGTACCACCATGCCTGGTTAATTTTGTATTTTCAGTAGAAGTGGAGTTACTCCATGTTGGTCAGGCAGGTCTCGAACTCCCGACCTCTGGTGATCTGCCACCTAGGCCTCCCAAAGTGCTGGGAGTACAGGCATGAGCCACCGTGCCTAACCTGGACACATTTTTGTGTGCATATTGGCCATTTGTATATCTTTTTTTTTGGTAGAAATTACTTTTATTATGTTAAAATATTCCTTAACGAGTTAGCAATTATTTAGGTGGAGGATGGTCCAGAAAACAAGTTTATAATTAAATTATCCTTGTCCTTGATTACAGAAATTCATGAATCACACACATCACACTATTCTCTGGAGTAGCTGCTGAAGGTCTGCGAGGCTGTGAGCTTGGAGAAGCTTCTCCTTGCCTGTTAGGCTGCTCCCATCAGATCATGACAAAATGAACATTATTTTTCTCTTTGGAATTAAATCTTGACAACAGTTCGAATGCTCTTTCCAGAATGCATGAGTTCAAAGGCTTTGTTAATTTCATCAAAAGAGAGATTGTGAGTCATAAATTCATCAGCTTTTATCTTTTTGGACATATATTCAGATGCCCAACTTTGGGACACTTTCTATACTCTTCCATCTCTTCCATCCTCCAAAGGCAATGCCTTTCCATGTGTGACCCGTTGCCAGCTGGAATGGATGAGTGGCAATTTCTTCACCTGAAGCAGTTACTCCAACCACCACACTGATGCCCCAGCCCTGGCGACATGCCTCAAGTGCTGCTCTCATGATCTTCACATTACCAGTACATTCAAAGGAATAGTCCACTCCTCCATCAGTGCTCATCATCTCAATGAGCACTTCCTGGATTGGTTTACTAAAATCCTGAGGGCTAATACATTCATGGCTCCAAGCTCTTTGGCCCTTGCAAATTTATCTTTATTGATGTCCACACCAATGATCTGCGATGCACCAGTCACTTTGCAGCCATGGTAACTCCCAATCCAACTCCTCCTAGGCCAAAGACGGCATAAACAGAGCCAGGCTCCACCTTGGCAGTGTTCACAGCAGGACCATAACCAGTGGAAATGCCACAACCTAGGAGACCAACTTTATCCAAAGGTGCTAGAGGATCTATTTTAGCAACAGAGATTATCAGCCACAACTGTGTATTCAGAAAATGTTCTGATTCCAATGTAATGTAAAATTGTCTTTCCTTTGCAAGTAAATCTGCTGGCACCATCTGGCACTAATCCTTTCCCTTGTGTGACTATTATCTTCTGGAAAAGGTTAGTTTTAGGATTTAGACAAAATTTGCATTCTCCACACTGTGGGATATAAAGTGAGATGACAGTGTCACCCGCCTTCAGCTTAGTAACTCGCTCGCCAACACTTTGCACAATTCCAGCACCTTCATGTCCCGAGATCACTGGAAAACAACCCTCAGGATCAGCTCTGCTCAGGATATAGGTGTCAGTGTGGCAAACCAGAGTGGCAACAATCTTGATTCGAACTTCATGAGCCTTTGGGAGTGCCACCTCTATCTACTCTATGGAGAGAGGCTTTCCAGCCTCCCAGGCAACTGCAGCCTTGCACTCGATAACCTGGTTCGCCATGTCCATGGGTTCTATCCATTTGTATATATTTTTTAGAGAAATGTCTATTCAGATACTTTCTACTTTTAAAAATTATATTATCTGTCTTTTTTAAATAATTGAGTTATAAATATTCTTCATATATTCTAGGTAAAAATATCAAATATTTTACTAACAAAATTTTTCTCCCATTCTGTAGGTTGCCTTTTTATCTCCTTTATGGTATCTTACAAACACAAAACATTTGAATTTTGATGAAGTCTAATTTACCTATTCTATTTCTTATATTACTTCTGCTATTGGTGTCACATTTAAGAAACCATTGCCTAATCCAAGGTCATGAAGAACACCTGTTTCCTTCTAAGAGTTGTATAGTTTTTGCTCTTATAGTTAGGTCTTTGATTGATTTTGAGTTCATTTTTGTATATAGTGTGAGGTAAGTGTACAAATTCATCCTCTTGAATGCAGATGTCCAGTTGTGCAAGCACTGTTTGTTGAAAATATTCTTTACCATGAAACTTTAAGCTTAGTCTAAAGATAACTAGATTTGCAGGGATTTAAGCAGCAAGTTATTATCCCCATGTTACTTGACAAGCATTAGGTAATCACCAATTTTACCTATTTTGTGATGAACTTTATGCTGACAGATCACTAGGGCCCCTCTCCTCAGTGTGATTATAGTCTAATTAGTTATTTTATAAATTATTAGGCTTAAATAAGATAACATTTTGTATACTAAATATTATTGTCCTGTTTCCAACTCCTATAAGGTAAGTAAATATAAAATTTCTCTGTCTAATTCTTACTGATATCAATTCTTTACTTCCATAATTTTCTTTGCTCTTCCTCCTTCCTCCTCCTCCTCTTCTTCCCCTCCTCCTCCTCCTCCTTCTTCTCTTCCATCCCACCTCATAAGTATAGAGAATTCTATGTATTAGAATTGAATATTCCAACACCTAAGATGCTCCACATTTATGCTTTTATTCTATCAATGTGAGAGAATTGCTTCATCCAAATGTGAATGTCAAGCTATTTATTTATTTATTTATTCTATTTTTATCTAAGTGTCTTTTTTCCTTATTGTTCGTTAAGTAAATTTTACTAAGAAATATTTAGAAAACCTCTTCTAATTTTCATGTTCTCCTAAAAATATTCAGTGTTCACAAAAGCTACTCAAACCGTCAAGTACAGTTATTTTTAGTGAGACTGAGAATAATGCAACTAACTCCTATGATATTTTATTACATAAGGCTCCATATCTGCTTATGAGCTAGTTAGAACAGATGTAATACTTGAAATCATAACCACAAGGTTGAATTTGCAAGAGGTGTTTTGTTTCATTGTGTTTCACATCACCTTTGAGGTACTCTGGACACTTACACTTGGGGCTCTATAAAAATAGCAGCAATAACAACGAAAAGAATAGATAAGGACAGTTCCAAGATACTTGTGCAAACCGCTCTCTACACAAATAACCATGTATTTAAATTCCTGTCTCCACTTCTCACAGATTGGGTTGGTCAATTCCTGCAGTTGTTATGGAAGCATCTTTGCAACTTCCTGCAAACTGTAAAACTCTTTGCCTGGATCAGCAGCTCTTGGTCCTATGGTATGCCTGCCTCTAAAAACACCTTTCATAAATGTAGAAGCAATTTCCACTAGAGATCTAAAATGCTAAATCAACTTCTGTTTTAAAATCTAAACCAAAGTAGCTGAAGTTTGTTGTTGCTATTAAGAAGTTTTAATTCTTAAAAAGCCTCCAGAGATTATCTGAGAAAGCCACTCAGAATATAAGTGCAATTTCTTGTCTGCATTATGTCATCAACCTCTCTACCTTTATTTCCTATAAAGAGAGTGATACCCTTATAATGACATATTTTTTCTTCATTTCTGACCGGTTATATGGTTTGATACATATTTTGCCCATATCACAGAGCAGTTTTTATTCAACTCAAAGAAAGAGATAATCTACATGAACATTACTGAAAATATTACTACCCTATATGGGAATTTAACTGGATTTTTCAAATCTACTGGGCAAGTGGGGATTGAATTTTTCTCAAAATAAAGAAATTCATGCTTGCTCCTTCTGTGGCCTTTCACTGGAGGATCAAAAGAACCACACATATAAAATGAGAGTTTTAAGCCCAGCTGCAGCTTTCTTGCATACTTTTCACACTTGAACCCATGAAAGTGGAAGAAAATATAGTAAGAACATTCTGCTAGATACATGTAAAAGGTGATTTTGATGCTTAAGGGAAATAAAATATCTTAGCAAATTAACTAATACTAGTTTTATTGAACTGACTTTAATATGGCATGAGAAACACTTCTTCTTCTATAGCTACAGTTGAAAATTAAGTTCTCCTCCCATTTATCCATGCACTAGAAGAGACCAAGATATGTGTGGATGGATGCATAGAAGAGAGCACTGAGCCCCCATGATGGATGATTGTGAGAGTGAGCTTTGAGATCTGTAAAAGTTTTGGACTTGATGTCTAATAATACTTATAAGACAGGAGACATTAGAAAATTATATTGACAGTTTCTCCACAGCTGTAAAATAAGTGTCATAATACATCCTTCTTAGGATTTCTGTGAATATTAAATAAGGTAATGCATGTACAGCATGCAGAATCATGCCTTGCATAATTTAAGCTCACATTAAAACAATATATTTATTTATAACTGTTGTTGGTGTCTAAAAAATCTCACAGCGAAATCATCACAGTCTTAGGGCAAAACAAAGAAGAATCAAATACAGCTGTTTTACAGACTGAAGAGCAAGAAAAAACATAACTTCCTTCTCCCATCCTCTGTGAGTTTATGTAGGATCTGTGAGAACTCTCTGTGACTGTGTAAAAGGAAAATGCCTGTCATACTATGATACTGTTTGAAAAGTTCAAAAGAAAAAGGTCATATCATGTGCCCAATGCAAATGTAATGTTTTGCTTTCTAGTTAGTTAATTTGTTATACACTAGACTGTTGTACTTTCAAGTGCCTTCAAATGCAAAAGGTATGAGTGCACGCTTTCAGAATTTTGGAGAATGGATGACTGACTTCTTGTAACCAGATTTAAACTGTACCTAGCTTCTGCAAGTCAGGCACACGTATTGATTTAATAATTAAATGCTGTAGTCTCATTCTCTGTTCTACCCATGTGTTTCTCCTCAGGCAGTGAATTTGAATGTTGAAGAATTTGAGAGTCCAGACTTCAGTGGATAGTCAACACTGGTAAAAGAAAGGTACGGTATGTCATGCCAAAACAAATCTAAAAGTATTTGCACTTCTTGTAATCGCAAGCTTAACAAGACACACAATCCTTGCTGGACTTCTCAAATGTCACAAAGGTTTCCAAAGGACAAATATATGTTTATGTTTGCTCCATTGTCTTAGTAATTGTCGAGATTTTTTTCTCATAGAGTAATAGAATTTCAAACCAGGATACTTAGATCTTATAGCCCTATTCTCTCATTTTAAATATTAAAACCTTGAAACTCTGAGAAACTAAATAAGTCAGTTTGTTACATATTCATTTGATCTGAATACCATCTTTTAGGTGAAAAAATGTACAGTGTTATTAAAATACAAAAGTTCATTCAATATGTCTTCATATACCTATCTGTATATATTGCATGTCTTTGTAAGGTGTTTTTATTCTGCACTGCTGTGTCACACACTTTTGAGCCTGGCAGAGGTCAATATGTCTCAGGCACTGTGTAGCTCCCTAGTTGCTACAAATTTCTTCTGTGGGCCCAGACAATATTTCCCTCTGTGTATAAAGGCATATATGGCTAAAACCTACTCTACCTCAAAACTGTTTAGTAATGATAGGATATAATATAAGTAAATTTCACTCAAATATTTCCCAACCTGTGATAGTTATAACATATTCTATAAATAAGTCTACATTTAAAAACCAAACCAAAATTTTCACTGTATTCTAATCTTAATCCAATATTACTCAAACTCAGTTAAAGAGGCCAGATAAAGTACAGGCAACATGCTACTCTCCCTTCATTTTTATCCCTTTCATTCATCCCTAAGTGTTTCTTCTTCAGCTGCTAACAATCCCAACATTTTCCAGTTCCTAAATGAAAGCATTTGGTCATGTATCATGGATGAAAATACATACACAGGAGAAGAAATCTGTCTGCACCTTGCAGACTTGTCAAAATGACCGATTATATAGATAAAGAAAATGCATAAAATACCTCTTCACATGCGTTGTAACCAGAAATACAGGGTGTGAATTATATCTGGATGCTTACATATGAATGATTTAAATTATTGTGACATCTTTGCCTTTTCCAAAATATCACAATGGCAATGAAACCACTGAGTATAATCCTGATAGATTAGAATTCAAGTTTGTTTTGACAAAGTAGCAAGCACAGCCAGAGTGAAAAATGCTGGGTAACTAAGAATACAGGCCCAAAAGGAAGAGAGAACCCCGAGACAGGGTGGCAATCCATTTTAATGGGAATGGGTCTGGATATTGACTTAGAAGACTGGGAGTCAATCTCAGCTTAGTTACTCACTAGTGGTGAAACTCCAGAGAACCATTAAGTGCTAGGCAATGGAAGATGCAAATGTGACTACAACACTTTCTAATGGATAAGATGCCTGTGAATAGATCATTATAATACTATGATAAAAATGCTTCAAAAGAGAAAATAATAACATAGAAAAAAAAGAGAAGGAAACAACACATTCTCTTGAGTTTAATATGTTTTCACAAAGTGGACAAGTTAAAAGAGTAAGTAGGCATTTACCAGATAGGAAACAGAAAGAACATTCAAGGCCAATAGAGCTACAGGTAAAAAGCATGTAGCAGTGAATGAGCATGATAAGAAAAGGAGTTTAAGAAGGTCAGTGAATCTGGAGGCCACTGGTTATAGGGTAATGGAGAATTTGGGCTGAGTGAGCTTGGAAAGCCTGGATTTTAGAGGATTTTGCCTGATACGCATCAGAGTCTTTGAACTCTATCTCACGGACACACCAAATCATATGAAAGGTCTTTTAGGAGAGAAATTACAGGGTTCAATGTGTGATCTACCTAAAGTAACCTTTGCTAAAGTCTGGGGAAACAGTTGTCACTGTAAAATTATGTAGGAGGCCATTTTTAAAAGACTAGGCAAGACATATGGGGGCATATGAGAGACTTGCCTAGGACAGCAATTATGTAATTAGACAGTAAAAGCCAAATTCCAGGAATATTTGTCAGCTGGAATCATTACTTGGGATACAGACTGAATAGTAATGGTTTGTAAGAAGTGTTGGAAGTATAATTTTTTAATTTAAGAGAATAGGGTTGAGTTTAAAGTTTTAGAAGCCATCAGTTTATAAATAGTAGCTGCAGCTATGACAGAGGCTAAGTTCTACCAAGAAGAATGTACAGAACACAAAATTTGAAAGGGTGAATTCAGGGGAATACCAACATTGAAAGGATAGGCAGAGGTAGAGGAAAGCCAATTAGGGTTAAACACTAAGATAATCAGAGAAGTAGAAAGATTTCAGGAGTTAGTTGTAGACTAGAGGCTAAATTGAAGAGATGATTTTAGTAATAGAAAGTAATCAAAGAAACACATGTTGCAGAGATCATGTGAGCTGAAGACTCTATAAAGATCCTGCGTGAGAGAAACATCCAGAATAATAATACTGGGGCGAAGCAGAATGTTCATTATACTAGAAATATGTCCTTTTATTTGAAGTCAGCTTAATGGTTCTATATATGTTACAACAGGTCATTGAACGTGATCTCAGTAATGATTGCAGTGTTAAGCCTGCAGTACTAAACAGTGTGTCAATTTTCTAGAAACATCTATGGTGTCTTTATATGTGGCAGAGTTACCACAGTGACAACAAATTAATATGATCTTTCTCAGTTTTATGCACCAATTTTTCTGTTTATTTGAAAGAAATTGTAACTATTATCCATATATTAATACTATTTTTAGCATTATTATTGGGAGAGTCAGCATTTTAGTGATGTAAACAAAAAAGTGATAAACTGTTAACCATAATGTTAATCAATTCCATGAGATCCTATTTCTATGAAGGTCTCAAATATTAGCACTTGGTTCTTCTGTGCAAGTACATTTGCTATTGTGGCAGAGTTGAGATTTAAAAATCAATACTAAAAAAATAAATATTCCAGATATTTTTGCCATAAAAGAACTTAGAAATGTGCTCATGTATGAGAAAAGGAAGATCTGAACTTCACAACTGAAGAAAAAGGTCACATTTCTCTTAATTTACTGCTAAATGGTGGAACATATCTCTTCACATGCATATTCACTGCTACATATTTAGTAAAAACATATTCAAAATAATTCCTTGCATCTAAATCTAATTTTGGCATTATCTAAAATTTAAGTTGCTTAAATTTTATCTCACTTTAAAGATATTAAATTTTGTGTATGAATTGGATCAAAGTATGAAAATACAACTATGTATAGTATCTATTGAACCCACCTAAATATATAACACTTTATATCTTGGTTTTGTTTTCTCCTTATTATATTATGTAAATATATAAAAATTATAAGTAATATAATAATTTAAAATAATTGTTATTTTCTAATAAATATCCACAAAATACCCTCAACTCTGTGTTGCCTCTCGAAATGCACATTCAGGGTGCATTAGAAACATGCTAGTTTGTCTGTGGTTTTCCGGGAAGCTTTGAGGTTTCAACTTTGATCTCTCCTCTTACACACTGAGATTTTCTCCTGACTCCACTAGCCCAGACAGAATTTCTACCCTTGATCTCTAAGGTAATTTTAAACATACTCTTGACACCAGCATCACTCAGTTGCAAAAGTTTCCCTCTTAACCATGGCGTGTTTACTCTGCAGTTTCTCTGTTGGCCTTTGCTCATCTGGACTCAAAAGTGACTTTTTTAAACTTTCCACCCCCAGGAATAGTTTTTCAGTCATTTAGTTCACATGTTTTCTGCTTTGACTAAAGTATTTTGAGGTCCCATTTTTGTTTCCTCAACTGTTTAAGCTCCTTTATCTGAGGAAACTAGATTTTCTCTTTGATCTGCCAAAGAATCTGTTACATCGTTTGACCACAGGGTGAACTCTACTTAAAGTGACTCCATATTTTTGTGGCACTCTCATTCATCCCTTTTTAAATGCTGCACCTCTGTCAAGGTACTCTGCACCTTGGATATCAAAGTTGTAGGGCTTTTTTGACTAGTTAACCCGTTGCTATCAAATCTTATCTCAGAGATTAATCTGTCATTAGTCACTTTTACCTTAGTGTGCCATTAAAAAGTTACTTCAACTGGGGATATTTGCAACTGAGCTCTGTCCTCCAAAGGTGGGAAGAAAAGTGGGAGTTTGTTTGACATAAAACAACAAGTTAATGAACTATTGGAGCTTTTGCAAAGAAGGCCTTTCCAAAGCCTATCAGCCTATAGAATACTTGGTCATTTGCCATTCATTGAAAAGAAACAGATCGGCCAGGCACAGTGGCTCACGTCTGTAATCCCAGCACTTTGGGAGGCTGAGGCAGATGGATCACCTGAGGTTGGAAGTTTGAGATCAGTCTAACCAACATGGAGAAACCCCGTTTCTACTAACAATACAAAATTAGCCCGACTTGGTGGCACATGCCTGTAATCCCAGCTACTAGGGAGCCTGAAGGAGGAGAATTGCTTGAACCCAGGAGGTGGAGGTTGCAGTGAGTCAGGATCGCACCACTGTACTGCAGCCTGGGCAACACAGCAAGACTCTGTCTCAAAAAAAAAAAAAAAAAAAAGATAGCGTACAAGGGAAGAAGATATCCATTAATCTGATCTGTGTCAGTCTTTCACAAAAATTGATGAAGTATACTAATAATTCTATGTACTTTAACCACTACATAGAACTTTCACATGTATTTTCTGACAGATAGTTTCACAGTCTGAGTTAGGTGTTAACATTTTTATCCCAATTTAATAAAGTCAAATTTATAAAGGATAAAGACTTTCAAAGGACATCAATTAGTAGTGATTGAATTTGGAACTCCATTCCAGGTCTTCTGTTGCACATCTTGCTTACTTTTCCCAATACCACAGCTACTATAGGTATGCTTCCAATGCTTCTCCAAACCTACCATTTTCCCAGTCACTTCTTTTCAGCCAATGCTTAGCTTTCAGAATATGAATCTAACACAGCATTAAATGTGTTTAATACCAACTGCAGATGGATTTCATACCAATATTATAAATGCAACTTACAAATAAGTTGAAATAGTTTACTTGGCTTTTATCCTAACCAAGATCATTCTAAATTCGAGGGATCGTGCCAGACCACAATTACTCAAATGTCATTGCTAATATCCTTAAATTATTATTATTCTAGCACTGCCATTTGACTATCAATACTGCCTTTCTTGCAACATTTGCCTGCCTTCTGTAGTTCTTTTTGAACCCATTGCTTTCATTAGCTGCAAAATTCTCACTTGGATCATCTGAATATTCCTATAGTTGATTGGAGTTCCTCTGGCAACAAGGGCTCTTTTACAGAATCACTCATTACTATGGCTCCAAACAGGAAGGTACCAATTTCTGGATTGAATTAAATTAAATTTAAAAGATCTTTAAAAGTTGTCATGGCCTCTAAGGTATTAAATATAGAATTTCTGTTACTGATGTCTAACCTAGTTATATTCAATTATTCATTTATTCTAAAAACGTTTATTGTACTAAGCTATTCCAGTTTTCAAAATTATCTCCTAGAAATGTATGCTTGTGTATCACATTTGTTTCTATTAAGGGTCTATTACAAAAATAAACACGAAATATTGCAATGTGAAATTTTAAGTATGCTTGTTTTTAGAGAGATAAAGAGGAAATATTATGAATGTTTAATTTCCTGTTGAAATCGTATTTCTGACATTGGCTTAATGCTGTACATCACTAATCTATTTTTGCATTTGTCTTTTGTCTGAATACAACATGGGCAGGTTAAAAGATGCTGAGGTAAATCCAGTGCTGGAGTTTGAATGTACTCCTTGCTCAGACAGATTCACTATCATAAAATCTCTAACTTTAACTATTGCCTTGAATACTGAGCTTAGGCGTACTTTCCACTGACAATAAACAATTACAGCAGATGAGTAATGATTCTTCATGCCTACTACACTAGTAATCTGCTTGATGTATGTACTACTGCTCAGACCAAGGGGATCTTGAGGATCCACTATCACCCTCCCAAGTACCATCTAGAGGTTCAATATCAAGCAGGCCTCTCTTTTTATGCTACTTTCTTAGATAGAGGCATGTATTTATGAGTACACATATATCCTCACATAAAAGAAACATTTCTCCCACATTGTACATTTTACCAGAATAAGGTCTAGGGAAGTGACAAAATTTTTATAACTTGAAACAATGCCATTTACTGTTTTACCAATACATAGATTAAGAAATGTAGACTTTGCAAAATATTACGGGGGTTAGGAAAAGTCAGAACTCTTCATTTTAAGAAGCATACGATTTAGAGGAGGAGGCAGTCACAGAATAAGGAAATGTTACATGACTACAGTTGCTAGTTAATTATACAGGCAATTTTGTTTAGGAGTTTGGAAATTACTTGAGATTTAGTAGAGAAGGCTTATAAAGGAGAGAGAATTTTATCTGGCTTGAAGGCAACTGTGAAATAAAAAAGAAAAAAAAATCTGAACTTGTATTTTAAATCTAGTCTCTGTCATTTTGTAGCTCTGTGCCTCAGGAAAGGAATTTAGTATGTGCAAGCCATAGTTTCTTAATCTTTAAAATAAACCACTGTTTCAGAGCTTTATTTGGAGATTTCACGTAAAATCACAAGCACAGGCCTTGCAAAGAGTAGGCTCCCAAAAATGCTACATGAAGATAGTTGGAATTTGCATAAAAGAAAAGGAAATTCCAATCAAGGAAAGTGGGCAAAATAATAAAGGTGAAAGAAAACAAAATAAATTCAGTCTATGAAGTGTGCCAGTTTGATTGACATGGGGAACAGATATAAGTGAAAAGTAAGGGTCCAGATCGTGAAACCCTCTTCAGAGGAAGTCTAGACTTGACCTTTGGGCAACGGAGAGTAACAAAAAGTATTTCAGCGTGAACATATACTCTCAAAGCAGCATTTTGAAAGTTCAATTCAGAAGCAGAAGTTTTATTTTTCCCTAAGAATTGTATATTTGTAGCCTGAAATATGTTTATGACTATAATAATTTAATCTCAGTCTTCAAATATACCCCTCACAGTGGTCTAAGGATGCAGTGATGCAGAATTGCTTAAGGTAGTACAAATTTATCATTCAGCTAAGAAAATGAAGTACATTAGGGAGAAACAGTTTTTTTCTGAGTATTTGAGGAGGCATTTCAGCATCCTATGGAAATCAGTTGCTGTGTTTTAAGAGGTCTATGTGGTTAAAATGTATACTCTGACAATATAATAATCACAATAGATGAGGCCCCCCAAAATACATTGGAAAATCAAACAGGATACTGTTTTCAAAAGCAGATGTCCAGACTGAGCACTATACTCACCTAAACTGTCCAGGAGGTAAGTCTGGGTAAACTTCGTAACCTGCACTTAAAGGGTGGTGTTGCAAAGGCATCTAAGATGCTTGAAAACAACTATCACAAAGACTGCATAGGGATTTTATTTAGTAACTCTCTGATCCGCCAAATGCTTATTCTTAACAATGACTATGGCTTTAATGAAGGAGTGTGTGTGTGTGTGTGTGTGTGTTTGTGTGCGTGTGTGTGTGCACGTGGAGGATAAAGAGACAGGATGATTATACATAGTTATTCTTTAGAGTTCTATGCAAGTGACGTTACTGGTATTTCTGAGATGAAGCACCATTTATTATAATTAAATATCAACACTGATTGCTGATGTCTGCCTTGGTTCTTGAAAGAGTTCAAGTCTTTGGTGCAGTCACATTCTTAGTTACTTTGCAAAAACTCTAATGAAGAAAGTGAGAAAGACGTGTTAATATTTAATAAGCCTACTGATCGATTGCTGTGCCTCCTAAAATGTTCATCTCTTTGACTGGTGGGAAATGAACTTCATTAGACTTTCTCTGCCACCTTATAGCTCCTTGTTAACATTTCCCCTTTGGGGTCCCTGAGAAAAAACGCCCAGCTTCTATTCATGAATCTCTGCCAACCATACTCTCCTGCACTATTTTCTATATTCATTTGTTGAGAAAAGAGGATGTAGATCTCATTCTGCAAGGAAAATATTATCAGTTCTTTGTGATTGAAAGTAAAATTTGTGAAATGGTATTTTTATGATTCATAGAAATAACCAGTAGATTGATTTAATATATGGAAGCTAGTACTATATTTAGTTTCAAGCTATGAATATAAAAAATATTAAGCACTTTCTCATATTTTAGCTTCCTCTTACATGTTTTATTTGAAAAAGCAAAAGAAAAAATGTAGAGCTCTGAAAAAAGAGAAACTACTAGAAAAGATTTGTTTATGTAAAATAGTTACTATAAAATTTCATTTATTTAAACTACTTGAAATGAAAGAGGAAGAAGAAACAGAGAAGCAACACTTACATAGTGCTAGTAGCAAAACAGAAATAATTCTTATTAATAAAATAATTATCAATGTAATGCTTCAAGATATTTTGGCATATAATTTTAGACAACAGGATATATGCATAAAGGACTGACATTAAAGCTGAACTTAACAGTAGAAAGACATGGTTAAATATACTGATAATTTAGTATGTGCCAGGAACTTGTTAAATATTTAATGCACATTATCTCATTTAAGTCTCATAATAAAGAAATGAGATATATACTATATACTATTGGTATTCCTATTTTACCAATGAGAAATCTCAGGAAGAGATTATGTAAAAAAGTTTTTCAAGTTCACACTTTATAAAAAAATGTTTAAGTACCCCAAAGGGGGTCTAAACCAAAGCATTTGGCTTCCAGAGTCCAAGCTTCTAAGAAATTAATAGCTGCATTCACAGATGTAGTCATAGATGCAAGGCCAAGAAGGAATCAGGTGGATTTTCCAATTTTGTAAACTCAACTATTTCCAGAGAAAGCAGAAGAGAAAATGCAAACAGAAAAGCTAAACAGCCAAGAGAAAGGTTGTTTCAGAATTTGTCAAAATGAAAAATCTTTCTTCTTACCAGAGCTCATTTTGGTTATTTCAATCTGAACATTCATGTTCAGAAAACAAAGAGACAGAGAATGAACAAAAGTATTACCTGCCTCTTAATTCTCTAGCTAAAGCAATGGCAGTAATTCTCAGTTATTAAGGAATTGTTTCAAGCCTAGTCCTTTGCTGATGGTGGAATTTTCTTGACTTCCAAGCATTCAAGAACCCAAACTGATGTAAATGTGTTTCCACCAGAATCCATGGCTATATAATTTGCAGAACCCAGTAAAAAACAAAAACATGAGGCTCAGTATTCATGAGCTATTAAGAATTTCAAAATGTTTACAGGCGAATATTAAACCAATCTTAGACCCCTGTGTCTGCGTTGTTTGTGTAGCCAGGAAGCTTGATTACTCACAGTCAAATTCTGAGTGTTATTCTGTGAATTCTTCAAAGGGAGAAGGCTGTGACCATTTATAGTATGTGCCTTTGGCCGGAAATTTTGAATATTCGTAACATATAATCTTTTAGGTTTCTTCCCTCATTTGAGACAGATTTATTTGTGGCATTCAATTATAACGTTCTTACTTTATTCAGGACACTAAAAGAAAAAGACTTTATATTTTCTGCAAGGAAATAAGGATTCCTGTGATTTCTGGATAATCTTTAAAGAGAGAGACTTTGAACAGAGCACATGTTGATGTTATTATTTTCTTCATTTTTAATGTAGTCTATTTCTGGAAAAGCAGTACATAGATCTTTGTGTAACCACCCAAGAGCACTAAAAATAATTAGAGTTTATCCTATTTTTTAATCACAAAGAGAAAACATCATTGCATGTTGGTTTCAGAAGGCATCCATCCAATATGGGGATGGGAGGAGAGAGTTGGAGGAGCAAACATGAAAGGTAATGAAAGCAACATTTTCCTTCTATACCTCACTCAAAATTTCCCCTGCCTCCAATTTTATCATCTCACCATTTTCAATTAGAATTGGCAGGACTGAAACTACGTAATTTTGATGGGGAAAATATTGGCCATGTGAGAATCAAAGGGCGACCCACCAAACACATTAACACCTATATAGAACAAGGTGCAAATAGAAGCTAACCAATAAATACGTACGGAGGTAATAATTTTATTACTAACAGGAAATTTACCAAATATAAACTTATATTATTGTAAGTTATAATATAGAGGAGGGGGGTCAGAATAGGGAAAACTGGATTGTTGAACAATTATTTAATTAATCATAAATTAATTAATCATAAATTAAATATTATTTAGTTAATCATAAATTAGCAATTGCTAGGAGCTAAGCCTTATCATCTATTGTATCCTTCAGAGCTTTATCATATGACTTTGCTTGAATACCTCCAAGGAACACCATTCTCAGATTGCCTAATGTACTTGGCTCCACCTAGAATTGTGCTTTCTGGAAATCCTGAATAATATACTACTGATGCAATACCACTGAATGTCAACAAACACTTTATTAGCATTTAAAACAAAGCACTATTAGATGTTGTAACTATGTGCTAGGAGGAAGGGGTGAAAAAGGGAATGGGGGATAAAGGGATGACTAAATTGATAAATGTATGAAGAAACAACAAATACCATGAAATAGTATCTTTCATTTTGACTATTATTTGGAGATGAAATATTGAATTAAACCACTGAAAGTATGTTTAAGTTGTGATATGTCATAATATATGTGAAAACAGTTACCATATTGCTTCAATCCCTTCTTGAATTGTGTTTCTGAGGTTTAATTTCTAAGACTTATGCATTTCTCCTCTCTTAACCTTCCCATTCCTCATGAATAATTTTTTGGTAGAATCCCATGTTTTCTGATTATATAGAGACTTAACTTAGTCATGTCCTTTGTTGAATGTTGAATATTTAAATACAGCTTTTATTTTAACTGCAAGCTTTTTCTTGTAGCTCGAGTTTTTGATTTTGAAAAGAATAAATCTCTTCCCAAATGGCTTATGTTTATCTTTAGAAGCAATTTATAAGGAAAATAAATCTGTCATAATCAAGTCACCCCAGACATAGTGCTAAAAGCATTCTAATATCTGGGAAATCCTGCAAAATAAGAAACAATGCTGATTCTGCTCTTAAATGTCACCTAATGGTCTTACGTAAGGTTGTCAATTTTCATGTTGGTTGATTGTTACATCTTAGAAAAAAATTAACTGAACTGAAGTATATTCAGCATATACATTGTTTTACAATAATTTTAACATAGTTTTTTCTGGACATTTAACAATTTTCCCACTGATTAAATATGTCTACTCGAATTAGGTGTATTTTCTTTACTATACAACTATCTTAGAGGCATTCTGGGGGCTTTGAGGTATATGTGGGGTTTTGGATTTCATTATTCAGGCTTTTAAAATAATAACAAAATAAAATGCAACCAATGGCAGGATTGACATGAGAACATAATCAAACATCCAGTTATTTTTGAGGAATCGGTTAATTAAATGCTAATGCTGACTGAGCTTGTGTTTTTGTATGTGTTTAATTTTTTTCAAAGGGTTTGTGTATTACATATAGAGTTTGTATGTGTACTCGGGAACAATGCAGTATACAAATTACAAGAATAATTTTTATTCTATGGCAATTGGCTTCATCTTCTCCAATAGTTGCTCAGTGCTACAAATAAATTATAACCGTTAGGTGAATTTGGTCAATTATTTTGATAATAGTTGCAGTGGCAATTAGTACTTTTTGGCCATAATATTAATATTATCTGAGTGAGATAGTAATTTTATGCCATGAGTGGCTATTTGGAATACACGTCATTTTTCTATTAACTTATTATAAACTGAAAAGGAAGTTTTCAGTACCTCAGGCAAGAATTACAAGCAATTTCAAGAATCTTTAAAATTAAAGGATAATGGGAATTTTTGAGATACCTCTGACAAGGTCCATGTTCTCCCAGTGAGGGTCAGAGTTCAATTCCTGAACTCATCCATCACATCCTGACTGGCAAGGGCTGAATAGCTGTAAAGACTGCACAGGAGAAAGGGCTCCCTTGCTGACCTCCTAAATCACTTTCACACACACACAATTCAATAAATACACACATCCACTCACAAACACCATACACAAATAACTACGCATTTTAACTCATTATTAGGACAAGCAAATTTTAAGATTCTTGGATCCCCAAGGGGTTTATATATTTGAGATTTTCTTTTAAATGTTTATTTTAATCATGTAACAGGAAAACATCATTTCACATCATTATTTCATTAACAAATAATCAGTAGAAAAACACTTTATTGATGTCTTTTGTATACAATGATTTTGAGCGCCACGAGGGGTACACACACAAATAAAGACTGTTTAAGTCAAAACCGCTACTTTTAGTCAGTAAAAACATAACTACTCATCACTCAGAAACCTGTAATCTAATGGTATTTCTTAATAAAATCAGGAATTTAGTGTTAATTTAAAGTGGTTCCAACTGTTGCATTCCACACGTTTCTTGTCTCTTTTTCTTTGGCTGTGATTTTCACGTTAAGGAATATAGGTTAGGTAATTTTCCCTTGAAGTACTTTCACATCGTCTACTTAGCCTGTTTCACAGAGTAAAACGTATTGCAAATTTTCTTTGTAATTTTTCATTCCTCAACTACAATGTCGGCTCCAATATGGCAGAAACCACCCCGTCCCCATAGTTGATGACCAGGACTGGTATATTGTAAGTTCTCATTCACTATTTGCCAAATTAATTAAATGTAATTGCCCTCTGAAATCCTGGGCCTAAGAAAGTCCTCCCCATAAGTGAAAACAATTGATGACGTAAAAAGTAGCATTCCTCTCAGAAGTACTAAGTGTGCTTTTCAGACAAGGATCAATCCACATCTTTCCTACATAGCAAAGGGGTTTCAAACTATGTAACTTACTTAAAGGCCAAGTAAAGTAACTGGGGGGAGGCTTTTCTCTAGGTTCATGAAATTAAACCAATCTGGGGTCCATATTCCATCTTCATAATGAAGAAAAGATTAGACCAAGCTTCCCACTGACAGACCCTGACTTTCATTCACTCCATATTTGTAGTGTCTATCATAGTGCTGGGCATTGTCGGATTTAACACATTTTTCTGAAATTAATTTAACCAAATTCACAAATGCTTTATTCCTCACCAATCTCCTGTTTCAGGTTGTCTTTAAAAGCTAGAAGATAGGGAGGATTCAAACAACATGACATTATTGCATTATTTAAAATTTCATTTAAAAAATAGCTTACCAAGCAACCAAATATGCCAAAAAGAAATCTGTATGATTCCAGCTTCTAAAGACAGTAAATCTGAGTCTTACAAAATACATCATATGTAAAGACATTTTATTATAAAGGTTCTTTTTCAAAATCTCTTCTGCCTAGTGTGGTGGCTCACACATGTAATCCCAGCATTTTGGGAGGCCAAGGCGAATGGACCACTTGAGGTCAGGAGTTCAAAACCAGCCTGGCTAACATGGTGAAACCCTTCTCTACTAAAAACACAAAAATTGGCCAGTTGTAGTGGTGCGTGCCTGTAATTCCAGCTCCTCAGGACACTGAGGCAGGAGAATCGCTTGAGCCAGGGAGGTGTAGGTTGCAGTGAACCGAGATCAAATCTCTGCACTCCAGCAGGAGCAGGAGAGTGAGACCCTGTCTCAAAAAAAAAAAAAAAAAAAAAAAGAGAGAGAGAGACAGAAGAAAATCTCTTCTTTACTTAATTACTAATTAGTTAGGGAAAGCCTCATTCAAAAGAAACTTGCAATAAAAATATAAAAAATTCCAGAATAGTCTCAATATTTCTAAAGAAGGAAAAGCAATAATGATAGTGGCTCAATATTACTTACACTGTTTTCTAACTTAACAGAATCTTGTTCTTTACCAAAAATATTTAATTTTCTAAAGTGTGAGAAAATTAGTAAATTAAATAACGGAATTGGCTTTTTTGCTACTTTCTAAAATGCAATATTCTTAGGTTGACCTGAAACACAATTGGTTTAATAAAAAAATTATATAATGAAATTATTAATTAGCATAATTGCCTATCCAGAATTTCAATTATTCTCTAGAATCTCTTTCTTAAAATTTGGAGAAAGATAAAAAGATTTCCTTAAGAAAAAATAATCTCGATAATTTAACTAAAATGCAAAATCCACGTTTTAAAACTTAGAATGATTTGAAGCATCAACATATTCTATGTAAAAATCAACAGTTGCAAATATTCTTACTCAAATTTCTTCTTTCTCATATCTTACCAAAGTGGATAGAAACCTATGTGTGCATGCATGTCCAAACACATGCACATCCTACCTTTTCTGATCTGAGGCTGATAAAATATCTTGTTTTCAATACTGGGGGCGGGGGGAGGTGTGCAGATTTCATTCAGCTGTAAGGTTATAGCACCCCCTAGCCCTGCCTAACAGAATAGCAGTCAGTTCTGGCAGGAATTGAAGTGTAGTAAAGGAATTTTAAAGAATATGTGTAAAACTTGTGTACTTTAAAAAAGTGTTCTCCATTGAAGACGTATCCTATTTTATTTGGTAGCAACTGCTGTATCTACTATAGTTTAGAATTTCTGGTATATAACCTGTTCTAACCCTGAATAGTACCAATTGATGTTAAAATATAGGAAGCTGATTTATTCTAAAGATCATGTGGAGCATAAATGCATCAAACAGATTTCCACTGGTCCTCTAATTTTTCCCCCTAAATAATCAACAAGCCAGACACTTGGGAGTGCAAGTATAAAATATTGGACATGGCTGTGATGGTTATTGGCAAATCTTATACTAATAGGCAACAGCCCTCTGGGGACAAAATATAGGCTGTTGAAAAATATATCTGAATATGACACATGTGGCCACCACTCAGGTAAGATCTTTGTTACTATTCTTTTATTCATATATCATATTTTAAGAAAAAAGTTGAAAGATGAAGGATTCGGATGTGCTTGTAATAAATTCAGACTGTTTTGCTTGTCCCGTCATTGAATCTTCAAGTTTTCCTTATTAAGCTACAATGCCTATTTCCAGCATATCGTAATAGTGCTGATTGTATAGCACCTGTCAGTAGGTATTCGGGAATATAAACCTTAAAGGCTTTGATGGGAATTTAAATGGAACACCAATTTGCCAATGCAGCACTCAAGTCCGTAGTATCTGTGGAGTTCACAGGATTCCAATTAGTCTGACATTTTTTTGCAGACTTCAGAAAAAGAACTATTGTAAAACTTGGAAGCAAACAAAAGATAAGTTTTCTCACCTTATTTGGCCCATATTATAATTTATTCCTCTCTTCGTTCCTGGAATGCTTGAAAGTCATCATTCTTTATTCTGAGATACTGTAAATCTAGATACTGTAAATCACTTGGTCAATGTACATTAAATTTAATTTAGTCTGACCACTGCTACTATTCAAAGACCAGTAAATTGATTATGTTACTAAAAGGTGATCGCATTGATACTGCTATTTAATGAACTCCATGCTTGTACATTGCTCCTAATGCACACTATTTTAGATCACTTAGTCAACTCCACTCTAATTGAATTTATCATTTGAAACCTTGACTTGATGCTAATGGTCCAAAAATAGCAGAGTCTCTGTAGAGTAGTCCTGTCTACAAAATGCTGTATATTGATGTTTTCTTGCAACAAACACTTGTCTTTCTTGTCTATTTGTCAGGACCCGTTGTCAGTTATTGAGGTGCAATTATAAGAAAACTTGCATTTAGGAAAAGATATTATTGACCTCTGCAAATTGACTGGCAACATCAAAATTTGAAAGTGGAGCTCAGGCAGGCTTAATAGGATATATGCAAATTCTCTCCAAATGCAGGCCTGAAACTGTCATATGGCTGTTGTTATTTTAAGATACGCATGATCTCCTCTTTCTGTTCTATCCCCTTTTGTTTCCACTAAATGGAGTCAGTATGTTTGCAAGACTAGTTTGGTTTAAGAGAGATGACAACAGCATTTGCTGGGTTCCACCATGAAGAATCATTACCAGTGCCAGCGGGTTTCACAAATGAGCCCCAGAGAAAAAGTGAAACGGATGTAAAGTGACATTAAAACAGAAAAAAAGGAGTAGAAAAAAGACATGATTTCTCTAGGTTTACAAAATCAAGGCACCATTGTAGAAATTAGAAATGAGCAGAGAATGGTAACTGATTATGCTTTAATTTTTTTTAACGAAAGAGAAACCTAATTTAGTGTTGCATTGTGGTTCAAAAATAACTCCGCATAATTCATAAGGTGCTGTACATGAGGATAACTCAATTTCCTAATTATGATAATGCATTTTGATAACTTTTATTGAACATAAGCATGCCCATGATTAAATCGCTTAATAGGAAGCTATCTTCCATTTGGCAGTCATAATTTCAAAGCTATGCTATATACATTTCTGTACAGAAACAAGATGAGGATAACTAACACTGCTTGCCAAAAATGAAATTAGAGAATATTAATTTACAATAAGAATTTTCAACTGAAAAATTACCATCTATACAATGTTTTGAGCAAAAATTAAGAGGTTTGTCATCGTGGGTTGTACTCAGATAGGTAACACAAGTCAAATAGAAAATCAAACATAATTTTAAAATTTCTCAACTTTTCCAACCCCTCTTTCTTTAAATATGTGTGTTCTGTTATGTTCACCCTCACCAAACAAATTTATTAATTACACCTTTTATCTACACCACATCCCTTCGTTTTTATATGGGGTTTGATGGAGTCCTAAATTCTAGATAATTAAAAATTGTCCATGACTAGGAATGTGCCAAAGCCTGGGAAGAATTTATTTACACTTATATAATCAAAACAGTGAGATTCTTTCCTCCAAAAACAAACAAACAAACAAAACCTCTGTAAGGAATTGTGAAAGGGCTGAAATTTTAGCCTACTCGCAAACTAGTAAGTCAGTCTGCCACAATTTCATATGTACTGGCAGAAAACAAAACACTCTTGGGTCAGAGACATAGGATTTTATTACTCATGGCACTCAAAGCAGTATGAGCTTCATGTTTGTGTCAGCTCCCTTGTTACTCAAATCCTGCAGAATGACACAAAATGGTACCTGTGGAAGCTTTGCAGGCAGAAGGTTTGCATCAGAGCTGAGGAAACTTGAGTTTAGAAAACCTTGAGTTTCTACAATAGACTGGAAGCAAATCTACCTAATCTTTTCCTAGAGGGAAACATTATCTTTATCACACTGGGCAGCCCACAAATCTACCCTTTACTCTGAAGGACACACCATACCTTCTAAGCTGCTTGTTATACAAACATCCATGAGATATAATCTGGAACAAAAGGAATGAGTGCCTCTGCTTGTGCAGTAATATGATAGACTCATGGAGAAATATCTCCTCAAACTCTCCTTCCTGTGAACTATCACAGATCACATTTTCTGTTCTGTATCATACATTATCTTAAATTCATTTTTTATCAATATATCAAGCCTCCCCAAGTCAACCATAAGCTGCCATTAAAAATAACTCATTTTTACACCAATAGATTTACTTAATTTCTAAGATAATGTCATAACATGATTTGTGCTTAATACATATTTAGGAACAATTACTGATGATGTTGATTGATTAACTGATTGGTGCTAATTGATTGATGGATTGATGGTGGAAATTATACTAAAACTGAAAGATACAGTCAATTTTCTAGAGGTATTGCCCTTATGTATCAACATCTGGGGTTTTCAGACCCATAGAAAGTTGTATGTTGACATTATGTAGTATCCAGAACTAACTGATTTATAGAGTCTCACCTTTTAATTCATTTTTTTAATGTGATGAAGAAATAATCATTGTTCGTGAAGCTAACTGGGTAAGGCACTTGCAAGTTTAGAGAGAAACATTTTGTGTAGAAAATGCCCTGGAGAAGAGAAGAAATACAAATTTAAGATGAAGGGGAAAATGAATTTTAAATGAATTCTAAGCCAAAAGCCATGTTCTTTTTTTTTTTTTTTTTTTTTTTTTTTTTGGTAGCCAAAAGGTAGAAAATGTGGTTTGCATGGGGAGTCAGAGACTTATTGCTCAAAGTACTTCACTGTTAAAACTGCTTAGAGTACATTTTGTTGATAAATATATATAGTTTGAAAGTTTCATTGTCTTTAAAATACTGCAAGTAGGGACTCCTACAATGTTAAAAATTCCCATTAAAATCAAGATTTTTCAAAGCAGTTTAAGGATAAACAGGCCAAGCATGGTGGCTCACATCTGTCATCACAGCACTTTGGGAGGCTGAGGTGGGAGGATCACTTGAAGCCAGGATTTCAAATCCAAGCCGGGTGTAGCAGGTTCCTGTAATCCCAGTTCTTGGGGAGGCTGAGATGGGAGGATTACTTGAGCCCAGGAGTTTGAGGCTGCAGTGAGCTAGGATCAAGCCATTGCACCCCAGCCTGATCAACAGAAAGAGACCCGGTCTTTAAAAAATAAAATAAATAAATACATTTAAAGAAATTTTAAAATGGATAAATAATTAGATGTATGAAATTTTAAAAAGCTTTATCCTTAAAAATAAGATATTATTTTTATGAGCTGAATAACATTTATTTAGTGAAACATAGCAGGGTACACTTTTTACACATATCTTTAAATGAGTCTTCATATGTAAGGTAAACATGAAAAGAATATCAATGTACTTTGCAAATGTCATGGATTTTATTTTGTATGATAAAATAAAGGAAAGCTCTGCAAAGTCTAAACCAAGAAAGGCCCTGTTCTTTTAGAGAGTAAAATAATCATTTGAGATGTAAATATCTGACAAATAAGGTAGAGCAGCAAAGGGAATTAAGAAGAGGTTTGGGGAAGAAACGAACAGTTTCTAGTTGTTAAGGTAATTAACCTTTTTTCAGGATCATTAAAAAATGTTATTTTCTACACACTACTAATTTTCTTTCAGGTTATGGAGGTCATTGTTTAGAAGAACAGGAGGGGAAAATATTGAGAGCTGATATTCATCTACCTATGCAAAAGGGACATACAAAAAAATTAACAATCAGTACTAAATTATTTCTTTCTGGCATGTATCTTCCTATCCTGAAATTCTACCTTAGGCCAGTGAAATACACCTATACAAACATCATCCATTGAGGTATTAATTTTGGTGAAAATTATCAATGCAAAATTTGAATATGTCCCACTATCTTCACACTACTTCATATAAGTAGTAGTATTTGTTACTCAATTTTGCATGAAACAATTTGCTCCAGTTGTACTGCAGATACATTTCTTTGTGATTCTGTGTCCCACAGAGCTGATTTCTAAAGCACAGCTACATTAAGGACACAAACTCGGTGCTTGAAGTACTGTCAAAAGAGAGAAATGTTGAAAGGCTAAGATGATGAAATAAATGCCTATAATACTAATTCTGGCCCAATACATGGCCATGCCGACTTCCTTAATTTCTTTTTCTTCTTTTTAAATTTACAGGTAAGGTCTAACTCTATTGCCCAGGCTGGAGTGCAGTGGTACGATCATAGCTCACAACAGCCTTACACTTCTGGACTCAAGCAATCATCCTGCCTCAGCCTCTTGAGTAGCTGGGACTGCAAATGAGGGCCCCCACATCTGGATTATTTATTTATTTATTTTTTAATATGGGAATCTCATTATTGTGCCCAGGATGGTATCTAACTCCTGGCCTCCAGTAATCATCCCACCTCAGCCTCCCGAAATGTTGGGATTCCATGTATAAGCCACCTTAATTTCATACTTACTTTAACTTTTCATGTGTGGAGGTTTATTTTCATAGCCAGAAAGTAAAATAAACTACCTCTGAATTATTTAAGAATCCTTTGATAGGTTTCTTACTGAGGTCCAAACACCACATCAAACAAAAAGTACTTGATCACTTAAATGTAATGAAACTGTTTCTAGCAGGATTGTACCTGGGTTTTATATTGTGTTTATAATAGTTATTATTATTAATAATCAACTATAGGTGAATTACAATATATGCGTTGTTCAATCTACTTTCACAACATCCCCATGAAGGACATATTATCATACTAATATTGCAGCTAAAGAAACAGGTTCTGGTATGTTAGAAAACTTAGCAAAGTTAAGGCAACTAGTAAAAGGCAGCCAGAATTCAATGCCAAGTCCATCTAATTCTAGAACTTATTTGTTGTCCCACAGGACACCATTCTTTCATCTGATAATAATGGAGACTCTAAAGGCCACTTGTAGAAGAAACTAGGTTTATTTGATCTTGGCTACATCATGAAGAAACACTAAATCTGGGATTATACAGGGTTGGAGACATTTTGACCCTACCTTCCACTAATCTTAGTTCTCCAGAATGAGATGTGAATAAAGCTCATACTGCTTGCTGTCACTATTGTACTTATTCTTCTCGTAGTAGCTCAATGTCCATTTCTAAATCATGGCGGGGAAAAAGTTCTTTGTTTACAGTTATGGCCATGATAAGCAAAGGGGTCAGGGAGTCAAAAAAAAGTCAAAACAGCTAAGACAATGGTTTATGAATATCTCCTGTAGGGAAAGGATAGGATTCATTATTCTTTTGCAAAAAATACATCAAAATTCTAAGATATTCCATTTTCTTAATTCTTCACATAATCCTAGTATTTCCTTCACTTTGTTTTCCTAATAAATTCATTAGTATTCTTTTAGTATTTTCTGGCTTTCAAAACAAATATGTAAATGTTCTCTTCTTGTTTTCCTACTTCTTGTTTTGCTTTTTAATCGTCTAAGTGAAAAAATAGTCAGTATACTTTATAAAACGTAATTTATTTACCTCAGAAAGAAAAAATAATGCACATATCACACACAATAAAGATGTTCAGAGCAAAATCAGCATAGGAGCATGTTACAAATTTCTTCGTTTTTAAGTTTCGGAAACGTACATTACCAGTTTATTAAAAACTGAATTTATTTCTCAAACATAAGTATAACATAATAAATAAAATTATTTTAAATGTAGATTATAATAAAACACTGCACACTAATATTAAAATATATATTCAAGCATTTCATATGTTTAATAAGCCAATAATCTCAGTTCACTTCTACCAGTCACTGGCTATTTAGGATCCCCCTTGAATCTTTGTAGAGAACTTCTCAGATTGTTTCATAAGTATTTGTTAACCTACCTTTTCCTCCTGAAACTCAGAGCTCTTAGCAGTACACAGGGACTCTACGAGGAAGTCTTCCCACCTTGTGGAATTGCCTAGAATATTCAATGAGGTAGCATAAAATACATTGGCAAGTTTAACACCGGGCACCTAAGAGGCACTTATCAATTCCCTTGTGTGAAAAGATAATTTTCAAGATGGTAAAATCATGACTCTCATCAGATATAAAATGAATATCTATCAGAGATTTTATTTAGCTCATTAATTAGTGAGGAAACAAGAAAAATGTTAAAACTGATTTAAATGAAAATGTCTTACAGAGATTTTAATTCCCTACTGGACAAAATTCATTTTTATTTCTATGGACAAGAAACGTTTTCATTGTTACCTGTTTGCTATCACACAGCTTCCATCCCTATAGAGTTGTAAAATAGCCTAGTCAATAAAGACAATCAAAGGTGCCCCAGCTTATAGTAACGGATAACCCCCAGAGAGTTTAGTAGACAATGTTCAGTGCTCCACTGAAAGGACTTACAGGAATCTCATTTGCCATTGGCAAGTCAATTTTTTTTTTTGTCAATCATTCACCCATTTCCAAGACAACTTTTTTTCTGACACTTCCTTTTTCTTAATATCTATTTATTCTAGAACTAAGAATTTATTAATATTGCCATCTTCAGTACTCAGTACATGCTTAGTACTTTAAAAAGCCTGGTTTAATTACACTTTTTAAAGCCACTTCCATTTATACAGAACGTTACCATATGCAAAATACTTTCCTTATGCTTTCTGTCATTGATTCAATTATCTCACACAGAGTATTGAAAAAACAATGACAGTCACAATATTATTTTCAATTCAATTTAATAAATATTTAATGAGCGCCTACCACATTCATACTCACTGTAAAAAGAAAGAAAGCTAACTATATGTGTCTGGATTTGTATCTTTTCACTTTTTCTTCTTGATGGTATGTTGCGCTTCGCTTTTATATCATCCCTTTAACATCATTACCATGGAAACACTTTTGGGGCTATAATTCTACTTTTTATAAGGAGTTCCTAGTCTGATTACCGAAAGACCATATAAGAATCATACCTATCTCCTCCTGGTTTCCACTGCCACCTTCACAACAGCCCTCTCAACAGGCTTACGAAGTATTGTCGTATTGTCAATTGCTCCAAGAAACAGCTCAAAGCGAAAGAAGACTGAGGACAGAATCATGAGGTCATACACATTTAGAGGGACGCCACTGCTATTCTGATGTTCAGTCTAAGAGCCACTTTTCTAGCCTCTCCTGACTTTGTCTTTTCCTAACAAGTCAACAAACTTTGTATCCTTTGAGAGTTTCACCCTTAAACCTGGCTTCAAAGTAAAGAAA
This sequence comes from Macaca mulatta, assembly GCF_049350105.2. Taxonomy (NCBI): domain Eukaryota; kingdom Metazoa; phylum Chordata; class Mammalia; order Primates; family Cercopithecidae; genus Macaca; species Macaca mulatta. Next base: position 161,071,882 of record NC_133406.1, read on the forward strand.
GTGGTGTTTCTCTAAAGAGTTCCCCTTTGCCTTGCTTCTTCCGAAGATAAGCATTTTAGGAAAAAAAGAAACTAGTTCTAGAAGTCCAGGACAGATATGGGTGTTTTGAATAAATGAGGCCTGAAATTGGGTGCATTATTTGGAAGAAAATGTAACTCAGAGAGGCCAAATAATTTATTCATATTTGCAAGAGTAGTAGAGGTAGGATTTGAACTCAAGACTTAAGGTTTGCATAGAAATCATAGCACTGACAGCTTAGATTTTGGAATAAAAAAAAGAAAAACTTCTATTTGCATTAAGACCAACCACGCTCTGTGACTTTGAGCTAGTTACCTAGCTTTCCTTAATGTCATGATTTTTTTTCCAGAAATAGTAATAATTATCTACTAAGGTAATTTTCAAAATTAAATTAGATACTGCCTGAAAGTCATGTAATCAATAATGTTTTAGCTTTCAATATTATTATCTCTAGTTAATCAGGGTTGTCAAAGCTTTTACTGCTAATCAATACAATGAACTCAGTAGGTAATTACAAAAATAATACACATCAAGGAGTTACACAGGTTAAGATAGTTTTTAAAGTTTATATGATTGTGGCTAAAAACATCTATGGGTTTCTGCTTTCAAAATATTTTTAGGCAGAAAGTGTAATTCACCAATAATTTTCATCATAGCTCTCCAATTCTTTTTTGATTTCTACCCCTCCTTTAAGTGACACTTAACTCCATATTAGAAAATGCCCCTTCCTGGCTCTGGACAATTCATATAATCACTTGACTCAACTATGTAATTTTCATTTTTAAGAAAGTGACCCACCATCTCAATTGTCACAGCCCTAAAACAAAACAAAACAAAACAAAAAATCTTATGTGCACATTACTCACTTTAGAGTTAAAAAAATGCTGTATGTTTTTTAACATTTCTTCTTTGCATATGCTCTTACAGAGGTGCGCATGCCCTTAATTGTGCTGAAAGTGGGGAAGAGCTCATCTGTGTCTTAGTGGGCTCAATCCTTGTGGTGCCCCACATCGAAGTTGGATTTCTATAGGACCAATTTTTAAATCTCAGCATCTTTTCCCATAGAATTCAGGCCAGAACTTTTAGATAGATTTGAACAGTAAACTACTGACCTCCATTCATTTATTTCAGTTTATCAATGGTCCAAATTATGACAGAGATTCCTTTTCCACTGTGGATAAATCATTTCTTCTTAGCAATACTTTTTTTTTTTTCTTTCCAATTTTTATTTTAGGTTCAAGGAGCACATGTGCAGATTTGTTACATGGGTAAATTGCACATTGTCAGGTTTGGTGTGTAGATATTTTGTTTTCCAGGTAATCAGCATAATACCTAATAGGTAGTTTTTTAATACTCACCCTCCTCCCTCTCTTCACCCTCAAGTAGGCCCCAGTATCTATTGGTCATTTTTTGAGTGTATGTGTACTCAATAGCTCCCGGGGAGAACACGTGTTTAGTTCCCAGTGAGAACATGTGTCATTTGTTTTTTTGTTATTGCTGTTCCTGTGTTAATTCACTTGGGATAATAGAGAATGGCCCACAACTCCATCCATGTTACTGCAAAGGGCATGGTCTCATTCTTCTATTTTTTTGTTTTTTGAGATGGAGTCTCGCTCTGTCACCAGGATGGAGTGCAGTGGCGCAATCTCGGCTCACTGCAACCTCCACCTCCCAGGTTCAAGCGATTCTCCGGCTTCAGCCTCCCAAGTAGCTGGGACTACAGGCATGCGCCACTATGCCCAGCTAATTTTGTACTTTTGGTAGAGACAAGGTTTCACCATGTTGGCCAGGATGGTCTCAATCTCTTGATCTCATAATCCACCCGCCTCAGCCTCCCAAAGTGCTGGGATTACAGACATGAGCCACCATACCCGTCCCGGTCTCATTCTTTTTTATGGCTATGTAGTATTCCACAGTATATTTGTCCCACATTTTCTTTATCCAGTCCACCATTGATGAGCATCTAGGTGGATTCCATGTCTTTGTCATTGTGACTAGTGCTGTTGTGAACATACCCATGGATGTGTCTTTATGGTAGAATAATTTATATTCCTTCGGGCATATACCCAGTAATGTCATTTCTGGGTCAAATGGCAGTTCTGTTTTAAGTTCTTTGAGAAACATCCAGACTGAGTTCCACAGTGGGTGAATTAATTTATGTTCCCACTAGCAGTGTGTAAGGATTTCCTTTGCTCCACTACCTTGCCAGTGTCTGTTATTTTTTGACTTTTTAATACTAGCCATTCTAGCTGGTGTGAAATGGTATCTCATTGTGATTTTGATTTGCATTTCCCTAATGGTTAGTGATATTGATTATTTGTTCATATCCTTGTTGGCCACCCATATATCTTCTTTTAAGAAGTGTCTGTTCATGTCCTTTGCCCACTTATTAATGGGGTTGATTTTTCCTTGTAAATTTGTTTAAGTTTATTCTAGATTCTGGCTATTGGACCTTTGTCAGATACATAGTTTGCAAGTATTTTATTCTATTCTGTAGGTTTTCCATTTACTCTGTTGATAGTTTATTTTGCTGTCCATAAGCTCCTTAGTTTAATTAGGTCCCATTTGTCCATTTTTGTTTTCATTGCACTTGTATTTCGTGTCTTCGTCATGAAGTGTTTGCCATAGCCAATATCCAGAATGGTATTTCCCAGTTTTTTGGTTTTTTGTTTTTTTGTTTTTTTAGGGATTTTATAGTATTAAGTTTTACACTTTTAAGTCTTTAACCCATTTTGAGTTGATTTTTGTATAACGTATAAGGTAGTGTTCTAGTTTCAATCTTCTGCTTATGGCTAGCCAGTTATCCAAGCACCATGTATAGGGATTCCTTTTCCCATTGCTTGTTCTTGTTGGCTTTGCTGAAGATTTGATGGCGGTAGATGTGCAGCTTTTCTTCTGAGTTCTCTAACCTGTTCCATTGATCTGTGTGTCTGTTTTCATACCAGTACCATGCTGTTTTAGTTACTGTAGCTTTGTAGTATAGTTTGAAGTTGGGTAGTGTGATGCCTCCAGCTTTGTTCTTTCGCTTGGGATTGCTTTAGCTATTCAGGCTCTTTTGGTCCCAAATGATTTTTAGAATTTTTTTTCTAGTTCTGTGAAAAATATAATTGGTAGTTTGATAGGAATAGCACTGAATCTGTAAATTGACCATTTTTAACAATATTGATTCTTCATATCCATGAATATGGAATGTTTTTCCATTTGTTTGTGTCATCTCTACCTCAGCAATAATGTTTGCCTGAGATTTTCTAACCCTCATTCTCCCCCAATCATCGTTGATTAGTAATTTCTTATTCAGACCTTCAGTTCTACTTTTACAAACTCATGCAAGACGGAAAAAAATTGACCCAACCTCGGCCAAAGACAGAAACTTTGTTCATGTTATAATATATAAAATATTTTTGGGAAAAAAATATCATCCTTGATAAGAGGCTTAATTAATTTTCAAATATGCTTTAACGGAAATAAGACCCTTCTGAGAACTCAGCTACTCACCCATTCAGTGGACTGTTAACCTTGAGAGGAACCTAACTACCTTGAACCAGTCTTGAAGGCATTGTTTAATAATTCTTAACTAGTTTTTTTCCTCTTATGAAGTACAATAATGAGCTAACCATTCACTTTTCCTATAGTATGTTTCAAAAGAAAGGAAATTTAATCTTTCAAGTGACTAACTACAAGTCTTCTTCCCTGCACCAATATTGTAATAAAAAGGTTGACACATGTACAACACTAAATTGTCTGAAAAAAGTGCATTATGGTATTTTTTTAAAATTACTTTTTGTTTTGTATTTCATCCCTTCTCCCATCCCACTGGCTTGTAAATTTTTTGATGGCAGGGATATAAACATTTTTTTAACTTTTTATTTTTAAGTCTTGGTACCTAGCACACTATCTAGCATGTAGTAACTGCTAAACAGTTTTGCTGACTTGATGAAGATCAAACAAAAAGAATTAGAAACAGCTAGAGAAGTAGGGCATAAAGCAATATGAAGAAAACAAGAAATAAAGTTGGTATCCCAATGTGTTTCAGACCAGCTGGAAAGCTATTCCAATACAACAGGCCAAGTGCATAATGAAATTTCAAGGAGTAAGTCATTCAGGTTCTGAGAAAGTACCTGTCCAAGAAGCATATAGAAAACATTTGCTGAGTTACAAACGTGAAAACATATTGAAGGTGGCTAAAAAAAATTGAAAATAATATAAATAATATTTACTGTTTAGGCCAGAATAGCGAGACCATAATATACTCCAAGGCTTCTTCAGAAGCACAGAAGGGAAAACTACTGCTGAGTTTTACTATAGAGCCAGCACATGTGTAGAAAACCTGACATACAGATGTTTTTAATATGGCACCATCCTTAACATTTGATTTTAATGTAATTTTAACATTATTGTCGTCTGGAGAACCAGATTACCAGATTCCTTGTGCCATCCAGGTATTCAGAGGAAACCAGAGCCAGATTAGTAGAGCAATGAAATGTGCGACATAAGACTAGGATTGGAAATTTTTATGAAATACAGGAGATGCCAATCTGCTCAAGAGCTGTTTTATAGCAGTCTTGTATAGGGTGGTCACAAGCAGGGAAGGCAGAAGTGCTTTAAGATAGAACTGGAGCATGTCCTCATGTGGCCTCTTTGCCGAGACATGTGGCAGCAAAGGAGACACTAGTCACATAGCAACCAGAAGATATCAGCTTGTTTTTCTTTTACAAATGAACGTCACTACAAGGAGATATAGTTGTTTCTGCTAGCGACAGGAGGCAGAGAAATTCTAGGCAGAAAAGGGTGGGTTCCTGACAAAACTTCCACCCTGAAGCCTGAAGCCGCGGCCCAAAGTGAGAACTTGCGTCCCTGTTTTCCCACTGAAGTGGTGTTTTTTCCAAAACCACCCATGGCCCCGCCCGGACCCATCCTGTGCCAATAAAAAAATCCAAACTCAGCTGGCAGAGATTGGAGAAGCAGCTGGACGTCAGCGACTACAGTTGGACATCCGAGAGAAGCGGCTTGACTTCAGAGGGACAGCTTGACAGTGTAACTTCGGAGAAGAATTTGGCCAGAGACGGCCAGACTTCAAGGAAGATTAAGACTTCAAGGAAGATTACTTTCCCTCCCGTCTCCTCTTCAGCTCCCCTTCCTACTGAGAGCCACCTGCATCAGCAATAAAATCTTCCACATTTACCATCTTTCAATTCGTTCGGGTGATTTCATTTCTCCCAAAGGCTGGACAAGAGCTCAGGCACCACGAGTGCGAATGAAAAAGGCTGTCACACTGACTCTTTGCCCTCACAGGCAGAAGGCAGCCATCTCATGAGAAAAGGCAAAGGGTCCACTGAGCTATGAACAATTAAGCCATCCACGGACAGCAGAGCTAAAAGAGCACTGTCGTAACACTCCCTCTGGGGTTTCAGGGATCGCGGGCACCTCCACCAGATGCTGCTGCAGGGCTGGCACGGAGTTGACTCCTGCCGGTGCGTTTGCCCCAGCTCCTGCACCTGCTCACCTGTTCACTCGTCCCGTGAGGGGTGGAACACAGCAGTCCACGTGAGTGGAGTTCATTACTGCAAGCACCAGAGCGGCCAGCTGACTCCAGCGCTCCTGTAGTCCAGTTCCTGCCTCGTTTGTTCGCACACTCCCTTCAGCGAGGAATTGAGAGCTGCGGGCTCAGTAAATGGAGCACCCCCTTGGTGAGTCTTGCGAAGATCAATTAGACAGAAGCCAGAGAACTGAGACAATGTTCCTGGGTTTTTTTGTTTGTTTTTTGTTTTTGTTTTTGTCTTTGTCTTTGTTTTGATATGAAGTCACGCTCTGTCACCCAGGCTGGAGTGCAAAAACCGGATCTCGTCTCACTGCAACCTCCACCTCCTGGGTTCAAGCGATTCTTGCGCCTCAGCCTCCCCAGTAGCTAGGATTACAGGCGTGGGCCACCATGCCTGGCTAGTTTTTGTATTTTTCGTAGAGTCGGGGTTTCACCATGTTGGCCAGGCTGGTCTCGAACTCCTGACGTCAGGTGATCTGCACGCCTCCGCCTCCCAAACAATATTCAAATTTTACTTACGCTCACTGAGGAACAGCAAACATTTATTTGCTTTTTAAAAAATTTTTAGCACCAAAGCATAAAACACAAAACAAAAACAACCAATGGGCCATCTAAAACAATAGATAATTACATAAGGCTTACTTTATGCTTGACACTATTCCATATGTTTTATAATTTATTTTTAAATTCACTTAGTTCTCAAAACAAGCCTATGAAGTAGGTTCTGTCAATATGCTATTTTATAGATGAGGTAGCTGAGAGATTGGGAGGTTAAATGATTTTTCTAATGTCATATAGTTGGTAGAGTAAGCACACAGGCAGCCTAGGCTGTAAAATATGTGCTCTCAACATATATTTGCCCCTCAATTTTACTTAATGATCTTCTTTCATAAAATCTTCATTTATTACCTCAAGTAACTTTACAGTATTCTTCTCAGTTTTATTTTTAAAAAAGATTTTCTTAGAAAACATAATCAACTAGTTAAGATCTGGGAATCTGTTCTGTGATGGAGACTAAGTAGGATAACTACTGGAAATCTTTTTTCTCATCTGGTTAATGGTAACAGTAGTATTTTCTGGCTTGTTGGGTTTTTATTACAAAGTTAAAATGTAAATTGTCTAGTACTGTTCTTGATAAATTACACATCTATGCCCATGTCTAGATTTACATTTAGATACAGATTTAATAATATAGATATATAGATTGATAGATATAGATACTATCATTACTGATAAGGTTACAATTATTAAATTAGAAATGAGAAAAGTGAGAGTCAAACATTAAGTTATCTTCGTTAATCACGGATCTCTTTGACACCAAAATATGGAAGCCACCAACTTTTTATAGATTTATTTAACCCTAATATATCAGGAAGATCCAAAAGACATGTGAATGAAAAAGAGTCTAATAGCTATAAATTATAGGTAGATGATTGACAGATACAGATAAACAAACCTAGCTCCATTTTAAATTGCATGTCTATTAAAACTTTGAAGTCTTTTTCTTTAATCATCGATTTTTACATCCTAAAACTGCTCTACACACCTTGCCAAATTTTCCCTCTTATGCTTGCCTACCCGCAGGTCCTGCCTCTCTGTACTTTTTCTCTACACTCCTTCTTTCATTATCTGCATCTCTTTATCAGTTTCATCTACCTAGCCATTCACCCATAAAGCACACACCAGTGTCTTTTGTTTTATTGTATAATATTCTCTGTAATAAATCCAGTAGTTCCTAGAGAAGATCAAGTGCTTTTCCAGATACATGCATTTGCATTGTCTTCTGTGAAAGTGTTTTGCATTTGCTTATTATTCAAAGTAATTGTCAGATTTTAGAACAATCTGAGACAATGTCTGTTGTACCTATTTGTTAAACTATTTTTTCCACAAGTTAAAAATATTTATAACCAAGAAACATAACTGTTGTCTCTGGTAGGTTCTCATATTCTCGGTGCATCTTTTCTCTCCTTTATGTTCAACTATTTACACAATTGAAATCAAAGGACCTTTTGCTCTACCTCTACTAGGCTGCATTCACTGAGATTATCTCAAGGCTCTTTAATCTCATTGTGTGTAAAATTCGTTCATACGTCTGAAATACATGTTTTACTAGAACTTAAATATGTTGCAGCACATTAAAAAGACATTTTTAAGTTAAAAAAAAAAACCTAGAGAAACAGCAAAACGAAGGTTTGTTGTTCCCAGGATAGAGTCTAATTCAGCTGCAGCAGCAAGATTGGATGAACGTTTTCTAAAAACATGAACTCCCACAAAGTATAAAAAAGCTTCTATAAGTGTGGGTGAGTTCTGTTCATTGACCAAAAAATCCTTTACATTTCAAGGAGTACTGAGCTACAATCCTGAATCATGAATACAGACGTTTCTCAAGCCACTTGTGATAAACTCATTTCTAGTATCATACACACTAGTTGACACCAAATAAAACTTCTCTTTCATATCAGAGTTAAACTGTAAATAAACTTCTACTTGGTCTTTTGCATTACATACTAGGAAGTCCAACTGAGTCCAAGAGACGTCCTATAATCTCTGTGTTCGCCTATTGTTGCAAGCTACTATGCTCCAGGGCCCCATGCTCTCAGCAAAGAAAAAAAAATACATTTGAATTACGTTATCGGGTTCGATCAGTGCACTATATTTTGTCTGCCCAGGAACTGACACATATTGAAAAGGTACAATTTACATATATAGAAGCATGAGCAAAACTATACATTTTTACTATGGCTGTCAGTGTAAGTCTGTATATCTGGAAGTAATGTCTACTCAAGACAATAGGTCAAAATAGGTAGCTTCAGTCCGTGACTTCTGAATTTCCAGAATTGTTGAGTGCTAAGTTGTTATTTGTTAATGCCCTCTTTATTTTTTTACTTTGAGTTTTCCATATTAAACAATTATTTATGTTCAGCCTCTAATTTCTGTTATATATACTAAGGAGAAAACACCTGAAATGCTTATTAGACTTGTGCTATGAAAAGATATTTCTTGTTATTTCTTATTTCTCACTTCTAATACAATATACAATGGTTCATAACTCTAATTTCTAGAAAATATTGCTGGATTTTGGTGGAACGTATATACATATAATATAATATATTAGGCTCATAATTAATAGCAATGTTCTTTGAGAGCCTAGGAATTTGAAATCAGAATATTTGAATTTATGTCCTGATTACACCATTTATGAGCTAAAGAACCTAGAAAAAGTCAGGTTCTCAGAGCCTAAGTTTTCTCAGCAGCTGTGGAGCAAATAAGATAGTATATGAGAAAGACTTTTAGAAATTACATTATGACACAAGTGCTTGTATTTGTTATTATTATATCTTACGGGAAAATATTTGGAGAATTTGATTTTTCGTTTGTTCTTTACATATACAAGAAAAAAGCAGAAAGAATTGTCCATTTGACCTTCATACCCTGAGCATTTCTGGTCAAATTAAGCACTTTCATCTTACATGTTTTTAAATACTTTTAAATGATAACATAAGAGCAAATGTGTGAAACCCTGTTGCTATTCAAAGTGTCAGTCAGTTCATAGTCACGCTAACAGCCCCATAACAAGGCTAAGGAAGCGTTTTATTCCTCATTTAAGTATTTGACTTTATTCCAACCTGACCCAATTCACTTGACACTATCTAAACTGCAGGTGGCTAGTTAGTTGTGTAATTACAGTTCCACGGTTTCAGTTTAATACTTTGGACTCAATTTAGTTGTACAAAGGAATGCAAGATTGCCACATAGATTAGTTCTTTAAAGACTTTTGATCCTTTTGTATTTTAATAAATTTTCCAAATGCTATTATTGCTTCTCTTAAAGACTTGATTCTTGAAAGCTTTTGCTCTTTACAAGCTTAATATCTGCTGAAAAAAGCTGCAGAAAAATGTTCAATAATGGAAATGCTAAGCCTTCATACTCATAATCAACATAAGCTTTGAATCTTTATCAAACTTTTATCAACTGTTCATTACATTCTATCCTTTAAGCTCATGCTGACTTCACTATTGAACTCTTCATTACGAAGTTATATTTCTTTGTTTTGCTTTGGCAAACATTGTGTGTGTGTGTGTGTGTGTGTGTGTGTGTGTGTGTCAGTGTCTGTTTGCTTTTGGAGAGACTGTTATTTTTATTTTTTACTATTATACAATTTTATTGGTGTCCCAAGTAAATAAAAGTTTTCAACTTAAAAATATTCACACATAACTAGCAAAGGATAAAGTACTAGCAAAGGATGAAGTAGATAATTTATATTCCAGTTAGGTTATAATTTTCTTATAGTTAAATTTACCTCAAAAAACACATAGCATGATAGTTTTCCAGATGACTTTTAAGTATTTACCTTCATCTACCTCTGCCCTAGTTTATATAAATGAAAGTCACCCTTGTGTGACTTATTTATTATCTTCTCTTTTTTTTTTTTTTTTTTTTGAGATGGAGTCTCTCTCTGTGGCCCAGGCTGGAGTGCAGTGGGGCAATCTCGCTCACTGCAAGCTCCACCTTCCGGTTCACACATTCTCCTGCCTCAGCCTTCCAAACAGCTGGGACTACAGGCGCCAACCACCACGCCCAGCTAATTTTTTGTAATTTTTAGTAGAGACGGGGTTTCACCGTGTTAGCCAGGATGATCTCGATCTCCTGACCTCATGATCCGCCCGCCTCGGCCTCCCAAAGTGCTGGGATTACAGGCGTGAGCCACCGCACCCAGCTGTGCTTTATTATCTTCTATACTTAAACATCTAGGTTATTGGTAGCTAAAATAGTAAAAGTTCTTTGAGTTAAAATGCTTTTGTGGTTACACATTTATTTATCCACCTAATTGTTCAACAGTCATTTATTTGGCATCTGTTCTGCACTAGGAACTACTTTGGGTACTCTACAAAGGGGCGAAGCTGAAAATGACATATTCCTTGCTTTGGGAGGGCTCAGGGTCTGGTGAGTAAGATACATTGTTAAATATACAAAAGTAAGTACATTAAAAAATATGACATGTAAGAACTGACATGTCTGTGACTTTTTCTGCCTCAGAGATCAGGGGGAAATTTCATAGAGAATGATATTTGAGCTGAATTAAAAAGGCAAGAAAACACCCGAAATTTTTTTTAATAATTTAAGAAAGGAAATATATAAAAGGTGAAAACTTCATTCCAGATAAGAATAAGTTGTTAGTTTTTGAATACTACTGACTCTGACTTTTCCTTATTTTAAGTGAGTTAGAGTTTTCTCCCATTTCGTTCTATGTAAGTCTCTGGAAATTGCATTTGCAGAACATTCCAAAAGAGCTTGAGGCCGGGGCAAAACCATGGCTTTTTATTCAGGCTCTTGTAGCTTCATGGATGCATAATTTGAAGAATTATTTCAGCTGCTTAAGCTAATTGAGAAACTCAGAAGAATAAGAGTGATTATTAGTCGTTATAATCATTTAAAATGTATTTCTTATTTGTAGAGTTATATTATAGATTCACCCTATATGCTTTGCCAGTTGGTGCGTATACATTTTTATAATGTATTGTTGTCGATAAAAATAAGTTGCTTTCTAATTGTGTGCATGTGTGTGCCACAGAATTTTAAAGAGCAGTGCCACAGAATTTCCTTTTGTGTCTGTGGGATACCAAGATCCAATCTTGTGTTCATTCATATGATGATGTCAGGAAATATCATTTCCTAATATTTACTGTGTATTATAATTACCTACTTTTAACTTTGCATTTTTGCATATGCAACCCTTACTCTTAGACACATTAGTAAGTATTAAGGTACTAAGAGCATACCTTGAACTTTGAAAACCTTGCTACAGATTTTTTAAAAGTCACATGCTCTCAGTTCTTTCTGTCTAGGTGAGCTTCACTTCCAGTTTTTCTGAAGTGTCAGAAAATCTTGTTTAGGTAAATAAAATATAATTTTAACAGAGTTGCATATTGGTTATATTTTAAATTTTTTTTTTGAGCTCTGTCCTTTCTTGGCTCATTGTGACGAGGACTTTGCAATACCTGTCAGGGTTATATTTCAATGATACTCGGACTACTGACCTGAGCAGACTGTGCTGGAATATGCAGGGACACTTGCCTTAGTGCTAAAGGCACATCCTGCTCATCTGTACATCCTGTCTTTTTCTCCTCTCATTCCAACTTTTCTAATATTTTTGATGTACGGTTTCGAATGATACAACTAAAAATAGACTTATGATGGTAAAGTAGTTTATATATAGAATTGCTCAAGTAAGGTTTCCCTGGAGCAGATTGTTTTCCCTCCTTTTAACAAAATCAATAGCCCATTTGAACTTAGAGCCCTTTATCTCCCGAAAAGAAATAACGATTTTTAGGTATTCTGTATACAGGGGAATGTTCCATAGTTAGATATCAGAGCTTCTTTTACGAAGCAGCACTCCCTACTTGGGACAACTCAAAAAATGATGAGGGCAGCAAAGAGCTGACCTCTTCCTCGCCTCTTCATCTTGGCGTTTTATGTGTTGCTATAGGATCCTCTAAGATTAATAGTATTCAATTATGATTATAAAGCTACAAAATTTAAATGTAATACTTGAAAAAGACAATTCTCATGTATTATTTGCCTCCTATGTGCTAGGTACTTTTGTGATTGTGCTGCAATACCAGAATCCTGAAAGATATCAGTCTCACTACTTATTTTGTATCTGTGGAAGAACAGATGCTAATTCAGGTTCACCTATTTGTCCACGTTCTCACCGTGGTAAAACCAAGACTCATACAATCTGTGCTTTCTCCAAAAAATCACCCTCTCAATTTGGAAATACTATAACTAGACTATTATAATAATGGATTAGAAAATGATTTTTTATTCAAAATCAATGAGGAAACTGTATGTGGTAAAGAATGTCAGATCAAGAAAAAAAAAGACACTAGATGAAGAAAAATTTCAATAAAACTGCTTGTTCAAGGACATTTTTCACTAAAATGTAATATATTTTTCTGATGTCAACATTCTTAAAAGAGCAAGACATTTATTTCAATTTAACTGAAATTTAATGAGCACCCTTGATGTGCCTCCAACATTGTGATAGATGGTAAGATCCATTGAATCCAAAGTGGAACTACACTAAGCTATGGAGGTTTTCCCTTCAGATCCAAGGCCCTCGGTAAAGGAAATAGGTATTTGAAGCTCTCAGGTCTTTGAGGTTGAAAAATAAAGCCACAGGCACCATTGAATTCTATAAAAAAGGCTATAAAACTCTTACTTCTCTGGGACTTTCCTTTAAAACACCCATACACATAATTCTTGAATCTTTACAACTGTAACAAGAACTACCCAAATATGATTTTTGTCACCAGAACTTCCTAACCTTTAGTGCTATTGGCTGAGGAGAAAGGTTCATGAGATCACAAGTTTGGGATTGCTAATAATTTTTCTAAATCTTTCTTACTGACAATAGATATAAATTGTTTAATGTGACACTCTCTCCAACTTGGGCACTCTATGTGTCATATTCTTAAAGCCATTATCTTTGTCACCCAGACTAGTATCTACTTTCACTTATTTATTCCCCCAATAAATGAGAGTTGAACAACCAAATTCTATACCACGGAATCATGTTTGACTCCTCTGTGTCATATCTTACATTCAAAGGATCAGTACATTTGTCTGATGCTACTTCCTAAATCTATACAGAAACTAATCACTACTTCACCTATATCACCATGGCACAAATCCTTATGATATTTTGCCTGAACAATTTCCAATGACTTTCCAATCAACTTCCTGGCTTTTACATTCCCTCTCCCTTAAACACTCTACTTTTAACAAAACAACAGGCAATCTTCAGATCACTTCTGATCCAACTTTATTGACTTCCTGCTTCACCTACTATCAAATCTTTTCAAACGTGTACAAGTTGTATTACATCTGTTTTCTGCTATTTTTCTGACCCCATCTTTGATCACTTTTTTCCTCTCATTCTGTTCCATAAGATGTTGTTCCATCTTGCTACATTAGATTATTGAGAACAGAAGTGTCTGTTTTGTTCACTGCTGTTATTCCCACGTTTACAGAACCTAAAATGGTATATGGCACATATTAAGGGAATATTTAACACTCAAAGAGGGTCAAGAGGTAATTGTATAGTTTTCGAAATATGAATTCTCATGCACATTTTTAGTTTAAATAAGGGCATGTATTTAAAAATGCTACATTTTTTCCTCAAAGCACTGTTTCCAAGTAAAAGTTAGAAGTCTGGTGCAAAAACCATGTCTCAAGCTAAGAGGTTTTTTCCAATAGGTTGTTGATCACTCCAATACCATTGCACTTTGTATCTCAACCTATTTAGGAGGATAATCCTTTTAGTGTTGGGATGTGCTGTTTGTGCAGTGAAAAATATTTGTTATTATAGGTGTGATTAATATAAATAGCAATAGTTTATTTTCTTAAATTATCTAAGTGAACTTTAAAATATATAGGTTTTTAGCACCCTTTAAAGGAGGACATTGTGTGTCTGTTCTTAGGTTAGCTCTCTGTATAGACATTTGTATAGATGTTTATTCAACTATTTTACATGGATAAATACTAGCACATGCAGTGAAAAGTCTACTCTACTGCCCACGAGTCAATATGTCCTAGTTATCACCCTCCCGACTCAGTTTTGATAAAATCCAAATTTTTTTTTCTCTTTAGAAATTCTCTAGTTCGGAAGGAAGTAGAATATAGTCCTCTCCAAAGTTTCCAGAATATTAATAAAAACATTATGTTGTCCATAAAACTGTAGGTCTATTTTGAACCAATTTTATACCAATCTTTTATTTTGAATGCTCATAGCTTTGACTTTGGCACAGGCTACAAGAAATACACTTTATAAGTCTCTTGCTCCCAAGTCTGTAAATTGCACATTCTGAAAAACTGGCTCTTTCTGCGCAGAACATAGAGATTGAATGCAAGGCTATAATTCACTTTCAGGTTTTCTGCTGATGACATAAACCACTGAAACTTGTTGGTTTATGAACAACAACAGGACACAGAGACTGAATTATGGCATGTGTCAGTGATGAGAGATAAAGAATTGGCATCCACAACCCGAAGATAATAGTTTTATTCCATTACATTTGAGACATAGAAAAAAAACCCAAGATTTGTAAACATTTAAGAAATAGTTCATCTTTAAAAAATTGTATAGTTTATGAAAAGAAAATACAAAATCTATGCTCAAAAGAAAATAAAACAGAGATGATGCAAGAAAGTCCATAGACAGACCTGGCATTTTACATAACTGAGATGTTTCTGAATTTGCTGAAAAATTACAATTTCTCCCTTTTAGGAGTAGCCACCTTACAAAGCTTTATACGAGCTTATTCACTGCCCAGGCTTTGGGAAGTGAAACACTTAATAATAGTGCAAGAAGATTTGTCTTTTGTATTTCTTGATGTCTTTGAGAAGAAGCGAGAATATAGGCAGAATAAGTAAAAGCCACAATATGCTACTTTACAAGGGTAGTCATTAAAGTCCATTCTTACAGCATTCTTTACCTTTAAAGTTTCCAAAATGGTGCAGGCACCAAGTGTAAAACAGTGAGCTGAGCTGAGCTACAAAGTTATGCAGAAGCAGACACTAAACTACAAGCTATGTGCTAATTTGGTTTCCCCAGAGGCAACTCTCGAGGTAAGGGTTGTAAGGTAGGTACTTTACTTGGGAGGTACTGAGAACATGGGTAGGGAGAGAAGAAGTGTTACAGAAAAGAAAGGTAGCTACTAAGTGGCAGTTTATTAAACTTCCATGGCTACTGGAGCTTAATCTCACAGAGAAACTGGGCAACAGTGTAAAGCAGTGCCTTAGTGTTATTGCAAAGGAGGACAGAGAAGCTGGGTTAGTACATATCATACAGTCATTGGTTGAATATTGCCTAGAGTGAAGGTGGGCCATGTTAATGTAGACGAAGCCTGCAGGCCTAGAAGAAAGATGCTGGCAATTAGAAGTCAAGGTCAGAGGGCTATGGACAGGGCACTTTAAATGTCAGCCATAGAGAAAATGTTTGGGGACATTGTCACGGAGTTTGGGAGCCCGGGTGGGCTTGATTTCTAGTCTCAGCTTTTCCATTCGTAAGTAATGCTATTGTGAGCAAGCCCCAATCTCCCTGCATTTCTGCAAAAGAAATACTTGAGACAAATAATTTTTAACCAGCCACCCCTTGTGATATTGTACAGACTTGGAGTTTTCCATGGTGTCAAATTATTACATTTCTTAGGGCTGAGATCTTATGTTTGAGGATTCAAGGCCTACTTAGTGTCTATCACTTGACGCTGTCGGGGCTCAGAACACAATACCCCAAAGGATGGCACCTTGGCATGCTGAGTATTTTGAACTGAAGGATATTGGAAGGGCCTCAGAAGCAAAGTCTCTCCGACCGTCCCTTGATCTCCTGTCTCCCACACCTCTTACTTCCTCAAACCAAGTCATAGATACTAGAATTTGTCTTCTCCAAAGGGATCATAGAAACTAAAACTCTTCTCCCACAAAGCAAGCCATAAAACCCCCCAAAGCCACTCTCTTTCTTCTCCCTTCTTTTACAAACACTCTGATTTCAGAGGGGTCCTGCCCTATACTAGGGGAAAGGAATACTATGCAGAAAAGCCAAGAAGAATCTGAACAAACGGACGATGCTAGGTTTCCCCTGCCAATCTCCAGTAGACTATACCCTTTTGTCCAATTGCATTTCTCCACAGTTGTATATTCTTCATGTGACCTAAGCATAAAATGAGTTTCCCCTGGATCTTTGGGTCTTTATTTCTGAGGATTCCCAGGTCACATAAAACTGTAATTAAATACATTTGTTATGTTTGCCCTTTGTTAACCTGTCTTTTGTTACAGCAGTGTTGGCCATGACCCTGTGATGCGTGGGGAAAGGTATCACCCCTCTCTGTCCCTAACCCTCCTTGTGCTTCACACACCCTTCTCACACCTGCCTCCACATATGGGTAAATGGTGCCCACATCCACCCACCTCTTTAAGATTCTGATGTCTTCTTGCCCTACAGTCAATTTGTTCTAAGTCATCTTGATTCTGCCACCATGATACATGTCAAATCTGACCATTGTCACCTTAACCCAACCCATTATGACCTGTGGCTAGCCTGAAAAAGAGCATTCCATGATTTTCCTATAATCTTTTCTTCACAAAAGAGCCAGTGTGCCCTTTACAACATGAATCTGTTTTGTTGCTTCAGAAAATTTCTCTTATAATGAGATTAAATTCACATTCTTTACCATGACCTACAAAGCAGACCCTTTATTTTCTCCTCTGTTTAACTCTCCCATATCATTTCTCACCACTCTTCCTTTACTTTTTGCTACTTCTGATACTTCAGCCATCTTTCTCCCTCTATTGCAAAACAATCTTATTCTCTTCTCACTGTCTAACTTACCTAAAATGCTTTTCTTCAATCTCAGCAGGATTATATCCCTTCAGGTTTCACCCTAAATTCTCCTTTTTCAGAGAAAGTGCTAAAATTGTACTCCCAAGGGATCACTATATATTCCACATTTTATTTTATTTTATTCAGAAAGAAAATATTATTTATTATCAGAAAGTATCATTATCAGAAAGCATTATTATTATTACTACTATCAGAAAGTATCATTTATTTTAGTTTTCTCTTTATTTTCTACTTTCTCCCAATGGAATTTAAGTTCCATGAAAGCCAACCTTTAAATTAATTCACTCATTTCTGTGCCCTCAATACTCAATGCAAGAAACTCGATAATGGATAGATACTCAATGAATATTTGTCTAGTGAATTACGGCTCTTTCATAAATTGTTGCTGATTTAAACTGAATAGAACTCCTAATTTTTAGATATATTCATTGATGCCTTGGAATTCAAGGATATGAGATACAATATACCTGGTATAAATCCTCTATGTAGAAGTTACTGAGGTGTCACTCTACAAAATTAACTTCAAGGAATGTTTTGGTAGGCCTAATCATTATTTGAGGTCTCCCCAATGATGCTCATATTCTAGTTCTATAAATATGTTAGATTACATGACAAAGGAAAATCAAGGTTACAAATGGATTTAAAGTTGCTCATTAGCTGTCTTTAGAGAGATTGAAGTGAATAATCTGAGTAGGCTCAATGTAATCACAAGCATTCTTTTTTTATTATTATTATACTTTAAGTTCTAGGGTACATGTGCACAACGTGCAGGTTTGTTACATATGTATACATGTGCCATGTTGGTGTGCTGCGCCCATCAACTCGTCAGCACCCATCAACTCGTCATTTACATCAGTTATAACTCCCAATACCATCCCTCCCCCCACCCCCTCCCCATAATAGGCCCCGGTGTGTGATGTTCCCCTTCCCATGTCCAAATGATCTCATTGTTCAATTCCCACCTATGAGTGAGAACATGCGGTGTTTGGTTTTCTGTTCTTGCAAAAGTTTGCTGAGAATGATGGTTTCCAGCTGCATCCATGTCCCTACAAAGGACACGAACTCATCTTTTTTTATGGCTGCATAGTATTCCATGGTGTATATGTGCCATATTTTCTTAATCCAGTCTGTCACTGATGGACATTTGGGTTGATTCCAAGTCTTTGCTATGGAATCACAAGCATTCTTACAAATGGAAAAGAAAGGCAGAAGAGAAGAGGAAGGTACAGTGGTGACTACAGAAGAATGACCTGAGAATATTCAATACTTCTGTGTTCCCTTTTGAAGATAGAAGCCACAAACCAAGGAATGGAGGTGGCATCAAGACACTGGACAAGGCCCTGCTGAGATCTTAGTTTTAGTCCAATGAGACCCAGTTTGGACTTCTGACCTCCAGAACTGTACAATAATAAGTTTGCGTTGTTTAAGCTGTTAAATTGGTGATGATTTGTTAAAGCAATCATAGGAAATTGATAGAGCTAGTGAGGGCACTGACACAACAGCTGACAATGGAGGAAATGAAGAATGATAAAATAAACTTGAAGAGCTGAGAAATATTATTTCCATCTCAAATATAAATACATGCCTTAAGTAGTTCCAAGTTAGAATAGTTCTATGGAAATGGTGTGTGTTTAAATTTATCCTTGCCTTTGAATAGATCATCATGAGAGCCCTATGAGTTCTTACTATTCCCATTTTACAGATGAATAACCTGAGGTAGTGAGAGGCTGAGTGCTTTGTCAAAAGCTACACAAAAAATAAGCAGCAAATTCAGGACAGGAAACTGTAGGTATTATATGAGAGTGACAATAATCTTTCCTTGAGGGCTGTAGAACTATATAATTCTAAGGATGGTCAATGGTATGGTTTGGCTCTGTGTCCACAACCAAAGTGCTAATAATGCTGTGGACAACGAAGTCCAGGCTGAGGTGGTCTCAGATGGAGATGAGGAACTTCTTGGGAATTGGAGCAAATGTGACTTTTCCTTGCTTTAACAAAGAGACTGGCAGCATTTCGCCTCTGCCCTAGAGATCTGTGAAACTTTGAACTGGAGAGAGATGATCTGAAATTAGAACTTACATTTAAAAGGGAAGCAGAGCACAAAAGTGTGGAACATTTGCACCCTGATAATGTAATAGGAAAGAAAAACCAATTTTCTGGGGGTAAATTCAACCATAAGTAACAAGGAGCCAAATGTTAACAGCCAAGACAATGGGGAAAATGTCTCCAGGGCATGTGGCAGCCCCTTCCATCACAGGCCTGGAGGCCTTGGGAGAAAAAAATTTGTTTCCTAGGCCTGACCCAGGGTCCCCACTGTTGCACGAAGCCTCCGGACTTAGTGCTCTGTGTCCCAGTCGCTCCAGCTCCAGCTGGGGCTAAAAGGGGCCAAAGTACAGCTCAGACTGTTGCTTCAGATGTTACTTCGGAAGGTGCAAGGGCCAAGCCTTAGCAGCTTCCATGTGGTGATGGGTCTGTGGGTGTACAGAAGTCAATAATTGAGGTTTGGGAACCTCTGCCTAGATTTTAGAGGGTGTATGGAAATGTTGGGATATCCAGGGAGAAATTCGCTGCAGGGATTGAGCCCTCATGAAGAACCTCTGCTTAAGGCAGTGCAGAAGGTAAATGTGGAGTTTGAAGCCCTCAAACAGAGTCCCTACTGGGACACTGTTTAGTGGAACTAAGAGAAGAAAGCCACTGTCCTCTAGACCCCAGAATGGTAGATCCACCAACAGTTTGCACCATGTGCCTGGAAAAGCCACAGGTGCTCAATGCCATTCAGTAAGGGAGGTGCCCAAGGCCATGGGAGCCTACCCCTTGCATCAGTGTGTCCTGGATGTGAGACGTGGAGTCAAAGGAGATCATTTTGGAACTTTAAGCTTTAATGACTGCCTCACTGGATTTTAGACTTACATGGGGCCTTTAGCTTCTTTATTTTGGCTATTTTTTTTCCATTTGGAATGGGTGTATTAACCCAATGCCTGTACCCCCATTGTATCTTGGAAGTAATTGACTTGTTTTTGATTTTACAGTTCATAGTCAGAAGGGACTTGCCTTGTCTCAGATGTGACTTTGGACTTGACATTTTGGGTTAATGCTAGAATGAGTTAAGACTTTGGGGGACTGTTGGGAACGCATGATTTGCTTTGAAATGTGAAAAAGACGTGTGATTTGGGAGGGGTCAGGGGCAGAATGATATACTTTGGCTCTGGGTCCCCACCCAAATTCATCTCAAATTGTAATCCTCATGTGTCGAGGGAGGGAGGGACCTCTAATCTCCACATGTTAGGGGAAGGAGCTGATTGGATCACGGGGGTGGTTTCCCTCATGCTCTTCTCGTAATAGTAAGGGAGTTCTGACAAGATCTGATGGTTTTATAAGTGCTTGAGTTCCTCCTTCACACACTGAATCTCACCTGCCACCATATAAGACATGCCCACTTCTCCTTCTGCCATGATTGTAAGTTCCCTGAGGCCTCCCTAGCCATACTGAACTGTGAGTCAATTAAAGCTCTTTTCTTTATAAATTACCCAGTCTTGGGCAGTTCTTTATAGCTGTGTGAAAACAGACTAATACTGTCATGAAACCAGTAGTTAATAAATCAATGAAAATATATGAAAAATCAACTTAAAGAGAAAGAATAACTTCTAGTCTACTTCCATTTTGTTAGTATAATCAGTAGATCTATATGTGATTTAATATGTTTATAGCTTTTAAAAATGTTTACTTTTTTAAATCCAAAGAGGTGTTTGTAAACAACAGAAACACGGAAAATAGAAGTAGGTAAGAGAAGTCACACTAACATTGGCAAAGCTCTTTCAAGTACTTAATATGTAAAAAGAAAGTCTAATTCAGAAAGAAGAATATTACATTTATCAAACAAATATAATCCTTTATTTAAGAGAGTTATAATTATTGGTTGCAGCAAAATGACATCATTCAGTTCCTGACACTGATTCTGTGTTCAACAATCAATCTTCTGAATTATTGTTTTTGTTTTCTTTACCAAATATTAATACATAAATTAATAAAATTCAATATGCCTCTGTATATTTTCTCTAGTCCCTGCATCCACCCCATCAGGTTGGTACTTATTAAACCCATTTTGCAGATTAGAAACAGAAGATTTAAAAATAGCACTTTAAAAAATGTCATCAAAATCCTTTATTTCCCACATGTTTTTACCAAGAAAAAAATGTATCTCCTAGTGAGACTGAGTAGACACAGAAAGAGTGGGCCTTTTAGAGAGAGCGAGTAGTCAGGTAGTTCTCATCATAAATTAATACATTCACATTCTGTATTTTTATTTTTTAGGTGTTTTGTGAACAGTTGTATGAAACCAAAATGGAATCAAGAACTGGACTTGGACAGATTGGAGCATAAGATCACAACTGCTGTGAAGACATCAATTATGACCAGACATCCTTTACAAAACGACATCCCTCTGACCCTGCACAATTTTTCAAATTGTAACAGAACACAAGCCTTCCAATGCCAGTTTTTTGTTTTTGTATTTTTCAGATTAGACAACAATGTACCTGAGGAAAACAAAGTGAAGAAAATACAAGGCATGAGGGTTACAGTAACTTTCATGGGAATGGCAATTCTTCACTTACATGGTAAATATCAAAGCACTGAAACCCAAAAGCAGTGGAATGGGTAGGATTATTAGACAAAACATAAGACATCCAGTGAACAATGAATAGTTTTTAGTACAGCCATCTACCAAATACTGCATGGTACTAGCCCTGTGAATGCCCACTCTCGCTATTTTGGTTGGGATACACTTAGACTACAAAAGTTTTTGTTGTCTATTTGCAATTAAAATTTATCCAACCATCCTGACTTTTTTTTTTTTTTTTTTTTTTTTTTTTTTTGAGACGGAGTCTCGCTCTGTCACCCAGGCTGGAGTGCAGTGGTGTGATCTTGACTCACTGAAACCTCTGCCTCCTGGGTTCAAGCAATTCTCCTGCCTCAGCTTCCTGAGTAGCTGGGATAACAGTCATGTGCCACCACGCCTGGCTAAGTTTTGTATTTTTAGTAAAGACAGGATTTCACCATGTTGGTCAGGCTGGTCTCGAACTTCTGACCTTGTGATCCTCCCACCTCGGCCTCCCAAAGTGCTGGGATTACAGACATGAGCCACCGTGCTAGGCCTGACTTTTTATTTGCAAAATCTGGCAGCCTTAGGAATGAGGGCTGGACTAAAAGGACATTTGTATGGAAATGTATAAGCAAACAGCTCAGTTGATGAATTCGAACGTGGGTTTCCAGTGGAAATCCAAGAATCACTATAATTTAAATTTCCAAGGCTACATAAAGGCAATACCATATAGAGCAATGCTTAGAACTCTTTCAGTGGAGTCATATTTGAGTCCTGGCTTCTCTAACTCATATCCTACTGGTGTGACTCTATGCAAGTTATTTCCCGTGTCTTAATGTCAATCTCTTCATAGTTAAAAATGGAGACAATAATCCCTTGGTGTTTTACAAGGATTAAATGAAATAATTCACAAAAATAAATTTTAAAATAACATTGAGTAAAACATATACAAGAATCCCCTTGAGAATTGGGGGTTGCAGTGAGCTGAGATGGCACCATTGCACTGCAGCCTGGCAACAAAGCAAGACTCTGTCTCACAAAAAAAGAAATAAATAAATAAAAATAATCCCCTTGATTCTGTTGCTCATGGGCTATAATTTTTAGCACATCTTAGAATGACTAACAGTTAAAAACATGTCAATAAATCACATTGTTGATAACTGCAGGTAGAGCAACACTAAACATCAAATCCTCCATACAGTTAATAAGAAACTGTCTAAGGCAAAAGGTGCTGAAGTTTGGGAGGTAGAGAAGGACTTTCACCTGCCATTGTATCATTGTATAGCTTAATGGACTGGAAACACTTTGATTTCTGTTTTTAACTTTTACCCTGTATACGTATTGCTTATTGAAAATGTTGAACAGGAAACCATCTAGCAGTCCCTGCTGAACCTCAATATCAGGCTTCCTTATAACCAGCATTGAGATTAGTTGTACTTTAGAGACCACTGAGGAACAGAGAAAAACACAGAAGAGATTCAGGGGCAAGCATGGGCTTCAGCTTCTCAGACACTTAAGCACCTGAAATAGAAACAGAGAAACCATAATAGCTGTAAGTTTAGCTCATCTGCTCCATCCCTGTATTTGTCACAAGGGCAATCAGTTCACTTTTGGTAACGTCCTTCTAAAGAGTATTGTCATCCCCCCAGTGACATATTGGCTGCCCAGAGTTTCATCAACAGTGGAATAGCCAAATCTGACCATATAACTTTCATTCTCAAAGAAGAAGTGTTCCATGTTATCGATAGCATCCACTGTTTAAGAATTCTGCTGATATCCTTTGCCCACTTTTTGATGGGGTTGTTTGTTTTTTTCTTGTAAATTTGTTTGAGTTCTTTGTAGGTTCTGGATATTAGCCCTTTGTCAGATGAGTAGATTGCAAAAATTTTCTCCCATTCTGTAGGTTGCCTGTTCACTCTGATGGTAGTTTCTTTTGCTGTGCAGAAGCTCTTTAGTTTAATGAGATCCCATTTGTCAATTTTGGCTTTGGCTGCCGTTGCTTTTGGTGTTTTAGACGTGAAGTCTTTGCCCATGCCTATGTCCTGAATGGTACTACCTAGGTTTTCCTCTAGGATTTTTATGGTATTAGGTCTAACATTTAAGTCTCTAATCCATCTTGAATTAATTTTCGTATAAGGAGTAAGGAAAGGATCCAGTTTCAGCTTTCTACTTATGGCTAGCCAATTTTCCCAGCACCATTTATTAAATAGGGAATCCTTTCCCCATTTCTTGTTTCTCTCAGGTTTGTCAAAGATCAGATGGCTGTAGATGTGTGGTATTATTTCTGAGGACTCTGTTCTGTTCCATTGGTCTATATCTCTGTTTTGGTACCAGTACCATGCTGTTTTGGTTACTGTAGCCTTGTAGTATAGTTTGAAGTCAGGTAGCGTGATGCCTCCAGCTTTGTTCTTTTGACTTAGGATTGTCTTGGAGATGCGGGCTCTTTTTTGAACAGACATTTCTCAAAAGAAGACATTCATACAGCCAACAGACACATGAAAAAATGCTCATCATCACTGGCCATCAGAGAAATGCAAATCAAAACCACAATGAGATACCATCTCACACCAGTTAGAATGGCGATCATTAAAAAGTCAGGAAACAACAGGTGCTGGAGAGGATGTGGAGAAATAGGAACACTTTTACACTGTTGGTGGGATTGTAAACTAGTTCAACCATTATGGAAAACAGTATGGCGATTCCTCAAGGATCTAGAACTAGATGTACCATACGACCCAGCCATCCCATTACTGGGTACATACCCAAAGGATTATAAATTATGCTGCTATAAAGACACATACACACGTATGTTTATTGCAGCACTATACACAATAGCAAAGACTTGGAATCAACCCAAATGTCCATCAGTGACAGATTGGATTAAGAAAATGTGGCACATATACACCATGGAATACTATGCAGCCATCAAAAAGGATGAGTTTGTGTCCTTTGTAGGGACATGGATGCAGCTGGAAACCATCATTCTTAGCAAACTATCACAAGAACAGAAAACCAAACACCGCATGTTCTCACTCATAGGTGGGAACTGAACAATGAGATCACTTGGACTCAGGAAGGGGAACATCACACACCAGGGCCTATCATGGGGAGGTGGGAGGTGGGAGGGATTGCACTGGGAGTTATACCTGATGTAAATGACGAGTTGATGGGTGCAGCACACCACCATGGCACAAGTATACATATGTAACAAACCTGCACGTTGTGCACATGTACCCTACAACTTAAAGTATAATAATAATAAATAAATTTTTAAAAAAAAGAAAAAAAAAAGAATTCTGCTCATGATGTTGTTAACAGAGCTGACATATTTTCAATATCGACTGTCATTACTCAAGCCATAAGCATAACAGACGTTTGTTGAATAATACTCAGGTATTTCTTAGATTGGTGCAGGACACCTCATATCTACTCTAAACATAAAATCTATTATTGAAAAAGTATATAATTTTTGGACCATTGCTATTGTTTTCAGATGCAACTGTATTTTTTAGGTTAAAAAAGTTTTGTAAGATAGTCAATGGATGTTGCATTGAATCCTGAACACTGGTTTCATTTTATTGTAGTTTAAATGTAAAATAAGTCCATTAACTAAAGTGGAAGTCACTGAGTACTGGAGTATTGGAGACTCAGCTTGTCAAGATTGTGCTCTATTAACAATATGATATTAAAATAACTGGTCCTCAGACATGTTAATCCCTACTGTCTAGGGAATCTCAGTCGGTTTTTCAGTATTTTGGGAAAGTAAACAAGTTTTGAAGGTAAGTAGCAATTGGTCTAATTCTCGGCTATGGCAGTCACCTGCTTTATGTTCTGTAGCCACTTGGAGTCTTATTTTCATACCTGACTGAACGTTTCTGAAAACTGTAGATAAACCCATGATTGTGGTGATAGCACATAGCAAGAGCTTGAAGACAATGGTTCCAATTCTTCACTTTCTTTTCCTTTTAATTTCTTCTCTTCCACAGCATCTTTGACCAAAGTCTGTAATTTTACATTTATGTATGGTGTTATTACTTTTTTTTAGATTTACCAATAGTGGTACTCATATGTATTTATATCCCTATGTAATTTACTTTTTATTAGGAAATATTAATTGAGTAATTAAGAGAAGAGAAAAACGTGCATTGTGAGTAATAAGAAGTTATATGCAATTGAATAGGGGACTCACATAAAGTAGAAAACTTAAGAATGGTTTTCTGAAACTACAACGTAAGTTAGAAATAACCACTTGCCCATTTAGGAGAATTAAGTGAAAAGCGAGCTATTTCTGCCTGGATAGTTCAGAGATAGTATCTTGATGTGGCGTTTGAAACTTGGAAGTTGTGTTGATTGCGGAGATAGTGGAAAGGGCGTTGTACACAGGGGAAAGTATAGTAGAATCACCAAGTTTGGAAATAATGTAGCTAGAAATGCACAAGGATATGCAAATACTCCATTCTGGCTATAGTATAGAATACAAGAAAAGGAAGAGTGGGAGGTTAGTCTGGAGAAACAGCTTGGCAAGAGCTTTTAAAGAGCTTTTATTCAATTAAGGGAGTTGGAAATGTTTTCAGTTAGCAATGGGGAATCATCGAAGATTTTTCAGTTGTGGGTAAGGAAGTGCCTGATGAGAGATTTGTGTTCAGATTATCTATCTGGCAACATCAAGTTATGTAGATTGGAGCAGAAACAGATTAGAGGCTGGGAAACATTTTAAAATGTGCATTTGTCAGTTAAGAGTAGACAATAATGAGTCCATACACTTGAGCAGTGAAATTAGCAATGGTGTCTCATTTAGGTAGAATTGCAGGTGTCCATGGAGGGAATGAGGACTGCTGAGGATCTCCTGCTTACTAAACAGAGAAGAATTGTAGGTATTAGAGGCTGGGAAGGGTAGGGGGCAGGAAAGAATAGGGAAGAGTTGGTTAACAACTACAAAATTGCAGTTAGATAAGACTAATAGCTTATAGTGTTCTATAATAGCGTCTCCAACCTTTTTGGTACCAGGGACTGGTTTTGTGGAAGACAATTTTTCTTCGGCAGGGCGGGTAGGGATTGGAGAGATGGTTTTGGGATGAAACTGTTAGGCATTAGATTATTATAAGGAGCACACAACCTCGATCCCCTTGCCTGTGCAGTTTACAATAGGGTTTGTTCTCCTATAAGAATCTAATGCCACCGCTGATCTCACAGACAGTAATGCACACTCATCTGTCACTCACCACCTGCTGTGTGGCCCAGTTCCTCACAAGCCACGAAGCAGTACTGGTCCACAGCCCAGGGGTTGGAGACCCCTGTTCTATAGCACTGTAGGGTGACTCTAGTTAACACTAATTCACTGTATATTTTTAAAATCACTAGAAGAGAGGATTTTGAATGTTTCTAATATTAAAAAAGAATGTTTGAGGTGATGAATATGCTAATTAGCCTGATTTGATCCTTATACATTGTCTATATTTATAAAAATATCACTCTTTACCCTATACATGTGTACAATTATTATATGCCAATTTAAAATAAAGATAATTTTTAAAAGACAGGCAATATAACAACAAATAAGAAAGAGATTTTAAGAGAAAAAAATGTATCTTAGTTCAGGTCATTATAACAAAGTATCATAGACTAGGTTGGTTGTAAGCAACAACAATTTGTTTGTCATAGTTCTGAAGGTTTGAATTCCAAGAGCAGTTATCCTTCCATAGGGGAAACAGAGACACAGCTCTCTGGGGTCTTTTTTGTAGGGGCACTAATTCATTTCATGAGGCCTCCAACACTCATGACCTAATTACTTCCCAAAGGTTCCACCTCCTAATATCATCACAATGGAGATAAGAATTTAAACTATAATTTTTGAGGGAAAAGAAACAATCTATAACAAATAAGGACTTGGTTAAAAGAAATATGAGGTATTTATTGCAATTCCTCAAGCATTCTAAATGCCTTAATTATTCCCACAAAGCCATGTTCTTTCATATCCTCAGACCTTTTTTGTTTGCCATTTCTTCTTCCTGAAATGTCTTTTTCCACTTCCTTTTTTGGTGAAATTCTACTCTTTTTCTGAAAAACAATCCAAACGTTTCTCCATTTTCAAAGCTTTCCATGACTATATATTTATTTCATTTATTTATTGTGTTAGTTTATTCTCATGCTGCTATAAAGAAATACCTAAGACTGGTAAATTTATAAAGAAAATAAGTTTAATTGGCTCATGGTTCTACAGGCTATACAGGAAGCATGACAGCATCTGCTACTGGGAATGCCTCACGAGCTATTACTCATAGTGGAAGGAGAAGTGAGAGTCAACATCTTACATAGCAGAAGCAGGACCAAGATGGGAGGGGTGGGGGTTGGAGATGCCACACACTTTTAAACAACCAGATCTTATGAAAACTCATTATCATGAGACAGCCCCAAGAGGATGGTGCTAAACCATTCATGAAGGACACACCACCATGATGCAATCACCTTCCACCAGACCCACCTCCAAAACTAGGGATGACAATTGAAAATGAGATATGAGTGGGGAGACAGATCCAAACCATATCATCCTACCCCTGGCCCCCCAAATCTCATGTTTTTCTCGCATTGCCAAATACAATCATCCTTTCCCAACAGGCCCCCAGAAAGTCTTAACTCATTCCAGCATTAATTCAGAAGTCCAAAGTCCAAAGTGTCATCTGAGACAAGGCAAGTTCCTTCCACCTATGAGCCTATAAAATTAAAAGCGAGTTGGTTACTTCCAAGATACAATGGGAGTATAGCCATTCAGCAAATACCCCCACTCCAAGGGGGAGAAATCAGCCCAAAGAAAGGGGCAGCAAGCCCCATGCAAGTTCAAAACCTAGCAGGCCAGTAATTAAATATTAAAGCTCCAAAATAATCTCCTTTGACTCCATGTCCCACATCTAGGGCACACTGATGCAAGGGGTGGGCTCCCAAGCACTTGAGCATTTATGTTTTGAAACTTGTTTGAATATCTAATATATATCAGGTACCACTGTAAATATGATATGTAGTCCTCATTCTCAAGTAGTTTCTTTGTCTACTGAAGAAGATAGAAATATTAGTCAATTTTCATACTGCTATGAAGAAATACCTGAGACTAGACAATTTATATAGAAAAAGAGGCTTAATGGACTCACAGTTCTACGTGGCTAGGGAGACCTCACAATCATGGCATAAGGTGAAGGAGGAGCAAAGGCACGTCTTACATGGTGGCAGACAAGAGAGTGTGTAGGGGAACTGCCTTTTATGAAACCATCAGATCTTGCGAGACTTATTTACTATCACAAGAACAGCACAGGAAACCCCACTCCCATGATTCAATAACCTCCCACCAGGTCCCTCCCATGACACATGGGGATTATGGGAGCTACAATTCAAGATAAGATTTGGGTGGGGACACAGCCAAACCATATCAATAGATAGGGACAAAAATATTACAAGGACTCTTGCAATCATTGACAAAGTAAACTGTATTGAGTTCTCACTGTGAGCCAGTTACTATTCTTTTACATAGTAGACTTAGAGCAATAAGAGAGAGTGATAAAATCCTTGATCCAATTAACTTTTCATATTATTGGAGCTTCAGGCTGATAATGGTTGACATAGAGGTTTTTTAAAAGGCAAACAAATAAAACTATAATTTCATTTGGTAATGGATGTTCATGTAATAATACAAGTTCAAGCCATTGAGTATAAGTTCAAGCCCTTGAGTACAGCAGGTATTCTGGTTCACAGGTGATGATTAGGTAAGACATTTAGGTACTAAGGCATAAAAAGAATCAATGAAAAACATATATGGGAAGAGAAAATACCCAGTGCAAAGGCCTATAGGTGGACTAGTTGAGTATGTTTAAAGGAAAAGGGTGACACTAGTTTAGGATATGAGAGAAAGCAGAGAGGATTTTGATATGGGATCAGAGAAGTAGGGATGGGTCACCTCATGTAAGACCTAAGAGGTCTGAATAGAGAGTTTGGATTTTTCCTCTAAATGTAAATGAAAGTCATTCAAAAGTTGAAATAGCCAAGTAACATGATCATGTCCTTAAACAGTTGCTTAGGATGCTGTGCAGAGGACCTGCTTTAAAGGGGGAAAATAAAAACAAGAAGCTTATTTAGAAGGAAATTACAGTCATCCAGACAAAATAGAATAATGTGGTTTGGACTTGGTTGGAGGTAGTGGCATTGTAGAGAAGTAGAAAAGTTGGAGAAATACATTTGAGGTTGAACTTCAGAAATGATACAGAGGAAGAAATCAAGGAGTTTTGCTTAAACTGGTGGATAAAGGTTATAGGAAGGAGGAGATGGTGATGAGACAGTTTTAAAGGATATTTAAATATCATTTTGGGGTTTGGATTATTTTGATATTTCTGTTAAAATCTGAGTGGTGATGTCAAATTGATAGTTACATATATAAGGTTGGGGATCAGGGGAACAATAAGAACTAGAGAGAGAAGTTTGATAGACACTAGTTTATAACCAGGGCACTGGCTAAGATTAACAAAGTCAATAATACAAATAGAGAGGAGAAGGTATCTTGTGACCAAAACTTCACATAAAACCAAATATTGATAAATTTGTTTGAAGAGGAGCAGCATATAGTCTGAAGTGGAGTCTGCGACAGAGCTAGTATTGTGGAGGCAAAACCATTAAATTGGGGAATATAGAGATTATTGACTGACCTTGACCAGAATTGCTTCATTGGAGTAATGGAAAGAAAGACTATTTAAAACGAGTTGAGTAGGAGCCATTTGTAGTAGTAGTTCTTTGGACTATGTTCAGTAATCGATTAGAGATTAATAAAAGCATTGATGAGCAGCAGAGGATGAAGTTGTATTGTATAGCATGGATATTAAATAGAATAAACTGGTCTAATTTTATTTACTAACACTTTATTGAACACATACAATTCATGACATTATTAAACACATACAATTCATGACATTAATTTAGATACCAAAGATTTAAAGCTGAATAATACAGTCTGTGTTATTTCTTCCTAGTTCCCTCCTCCCAAATTCCCTGAGAAATTTGACCCTATATTGCTGTTGAGTTCCTATTGAACAGATAGACACTGAAGACCAGATCAAATACCTGGATTCCCTGACATTAAAGTGGACTGCTGTTCTCATATATGGAATCCTTTCTGCACTACAATCTAGCAGATTTATTATCATTCCCTCCTGGCCATGTCAGACTCCTAAAATTGAATGTATTGAGTATCAATATTGGGATAATTTCTTTCTATAATCTATTGAAAATAGAGATTTGAGCTCCTGGCCTAAATTCATCCAGTTTCATGATGTCCATCCACAAAACCAGCCTCAGTCGGAGAAACAGTAGTTAAAGGATTTCATAAATATCTGTCATAGTAAGGTTGATAAGAATTTCTTAGCATGAAAGAGTCTCTGCTGTGAAGAAAATTATTATTGGAAAGACTAGCCCTGGAGTCTAGGCTTGGCAAGGAAGCATGGGAGGTGAGGTAGAAAATGCAATGCTAGATGTGTAGAGAAGGACGAAAAGAGAGGAAATACTGAAAATGAAAGTAGGAAAACAGCATAGCAGCTTATGGCTCAAGAGAGAATTTTTAAACAGACCTTTAAATTCTTAGCTTCATGTTTAAGTCTAGGTTAAAAAAATTTGTTAAAATACAGCAGAATTTCCAATGTGCTATCTCACTGAGGAAACCAGAGATGGTCTAAAATAAAATGGCTTTGAGGAACACTTTTGGACAATCATTATGTGTCACAATAATGGAAACAAAATAGAATGTATTCACAGATTTATGCTTTGATGTGAAATGACAAGTACAGATGGACATAAAAATAGTCACTCTGCAGCTTTGAATCTAAACGTACTGTTCGATTGTTTTAAAAATGTTTAGATCAAGTACTCTATTTTCAAAAATCCACAGAGCAGTGGCAGGGATATATTATAGAGCCAGAAAATGGCCTCAGAAACAATCAAGACATTATTACTAGAGTCAAAAGATCTCTGGAGATGTTTTTGGAAAAGTGTAAGCTTTCATTATGTTTCCTATCTGAAGTATATATACAATTTGTGTTAAATGGTTGAAGACGACATATGACCAATCTGTGATATCAAACTTTCATTAAAGATGAGTAAATAGTTGAGAAACAATTTTGCTTGTGGACAGGTAGAGCATTTATCTGCTGAAGTATATCATTATAGGATGTTAACAGAAAAATTAATGAATCAGAAGGGCACATTGATATCTCAACTCTTCTATGCTTTTAAAAAAATCTGTAAGTTTTGGTACAGTCAGTGTGATAGGACTAAAAGCATATTGGACATGAATGTAATGTTATAAACAGTGATTAAATGGTCACTTGGAGTTTCAAAACCATTTCAGTTTGGAAAAAATATAAAGAAGGAAGGAATAATTCAATCACATTTGTCAGATATTGTCAGTATAACCTCACACATACGTCATGCTGAATGTTCTGAAAAGGGAGTGGGGGAGGTAGAGCATGATTGTAGGCCAGGTGGTCCAATCTCTACTTTCCATAGGGTATAGAAAAATTTACTCTGTTATTAATATTCAAAATGTTCAATTGTAGGGTGCTAGCATGGCCATGAGGGAATGATGATACATCTACCGGATTGTAGCTCAGACAGGCTTCAATAGATCAGAACAGCAGTCCACTTTAATGTCATGGAATCCAGGCATAGAATCTGGTCTCCATTTTCTATCTGTTGGATGAGAAGTAAGCAGCAATGTAGGGTAAAACTTCTCAGGGAAATTATGAAGAGGGAGATTAAAAAAGTCAATCAACCAATGTATATTTGATTGATGAAAGTCAATCAATCAATGTATATACACATATCAAGCGTTAGACAAAAAGTTTATAAATGAATGTTTGTAGAGATACCCAGTGAGTTGTGCTCATGGAAGTCACATGAAACATTAATGGTGAAGAAAACACATTATTATAGATTTGACTCAGTAGTGGAGGAAGGGCGGGTGGGAAATAAAATTAACACACAATAAAAATCATGAATTTACCATTCATGACATTCATTGAATGAATGACATTCATCCCCTATATGTTATTTTTTAATACCTCTAACTCTGGGAGGAAGAAAACCATAATTCCCATCTATCATAGGAGAAAAGGGAGGTACAGAGAAATTACTTTGTTCAAAGTCATATAGTTGACGTAAAGGGAGCTCAAATTTTGAACCTAGATCCCTTGACTCCAGATCTACCCATGTTTTATGCTGGGAAAATCCTCTACCACATTTTTCCACCAGACTTGGCTTTTCTTGGCTTAGAGCATTAGTGGAAATGAATCTGTCCTTTTGTGAAAAATCAGTGCTAATTGCTGGTGTCCATGTTGGGCCAAGAATGTCAGTTTTTAACACAAGGACAGTGTTAATATAAGCTATCCCACTTTTAGCCACCACTTCACTCCTACCTTGGTCTCCACATGGAACAGGATGCTAAATGAGCTACCTTATCAGTTATTGCCAAAATGATTACATTTTGTAGAAAAATGTATTAGTAATTATTCCAATGAGTTTAGTTAATAAATACTTCAGCATTTGAGGATGCAACTTCACATCATCTCAATGCATACTAATGTTTTGATATACAGATAGATGAACATTTTCAGTTCAAGGCACAAAAAACAGCTATTCATAAACTCTGAATGAAGAAACAGCTATTAGAGAATGTGGAAAAGTCTGAAAAGGGAAAATAAGTCATATATAAGAACAGACATAATCTCAAAAGCTCCCTAAAATCAGTGGAAAAGGCAAAGTCAGAGGTTAGAACAGTTAACCATCTAAAACAGAGGAGCAAAAAGAGAAATAGTGGATGCATAGCCTCTTCCAAAATTGTAACTTAGTGAAGAATTTAGTGAAATATCAAGATGGCAAAGTATCAGAATACTTGAGAAATTGGATTTTAAGTGGTTGATATCGATAGAACTGTTAAGAAAAAAAGATACTCCAGGAAGGGAGTGAAACCCTGAAGATCTTAATAAAATTGAAGAGAAAGTGTAATGATCCTTGTGAGAATGTGGGATAATGCAGAGTTAGGTAGCCGAGGAAGAGGAAAAATTTATATTCCGAAATATTCTGATTAAAAAAATGATACACCTGGAAGCGGTGCTAAAATGGGTTCCCAAAAGAAAGTGAAAGTCTACCCTTCAAAAAAGTTTAAATTAAGCTGTTCTATGGTGGAACTATCAGCCCAAAGGTTAAATTTCAAAGTAATTTCCGGAAACCAGGAAATCTAAAACACCTACAGGCCTTTATAATATCACTGGGTGATGACACAATATCTTTTGTAACCAAACTTGTCACATCCTTTAGGGTTGTCCAGGTATTTGCCATGCCATTGCCTGCATGTCATTGCCTATGTGTCTGAAATGAAAGAAGAGAAAGTGCTGGAAGAAGACAAGAGGATTAAAAAGAAGGGGAAATAGTCACAGAAGTCATTATATGTTTTTATTTGCATTTTTTACTTAATCATATTTCATTGTTACGGTGTCAAAACATGTTTTTCTTTTTTGAGACAGTCTCACTCTATTGCCCAGGTTGGAGAGCAGTGGTGTGATCTCAGCTTACTGCAAGTTCAGTCTCCTGGGCTCAAGTGAATCTCGTGTCTCAGCCTCCCAAGTGGCTAGGATTACAGGCGTGCACCATCACACCTGGCTAATTTTTGTGTTTTTAGTAGAGCAGGGTTTTGCCAGGTTGCCCAGGCGCATCTCAAACTCCTGGGCTCAAGTGATCCATCCACCTCAGCCTTTCAAAGTGCTGAGATTACAGGCATGAGCCACCGTGCCAGAACATTTATTTTTAACACTAGCATTCATCATTTATGAAACATAGTGAAGGCAAGTTAAAACAACACAATCCTCAATGCAACATAAAGCAACGTATTTAGTACCGATTATGGTCAAGTCTTCACTTCTATCAAAATATATTTGCAAAACTCTGACTCAAAGAGAATCTCATTTCCATAACACTCATAACTGTAGGACCTACTAGTCATTTGCCAGTCAAGTGAACGGGCAATGTGAATGAATCTTGTAGCCATGTCTCAGACTCAGAGATTAAATGTTTGGGATTATCTTACTGCTTCAAATTTTAAAGTGTTTTGCACTTTTACGGAAATCATATCTTTAATTCTGAAATTTTAAAGTCAGACAGACTTGGATGTTAATCTCAGCTCAGTGACTTACTAAATATGCTTCTGATAACCTTTATTTTATTTATTCCTATGCATTCTGGATAAAGCTTTGTATATAAGTTTAGACTTTTAATATAGCATGTATTAAAAAATCAAGATAACTTGCCTCTAAAATAAAGGAATATATTGGTTTATGTAATAGAAAATATAAGAAGTAAGGCCAAATTCAGAGTTGGTTGATTCACTGGTTCAATAACGTCACCAAGGGCTAGTTTTATTACATTTCCTTGCTCTTTCAGTATCTTTTGGTATCCATTTTTAGACCAACCACATTATATTTACTTCAGATTCAGAAAGAGAAAGTGAGTGAGAGGGCGCATCTTTTTGTAACCATTGACCAAAAATCTCAAGTGTTGGTGGGGGCTGAGGAGTGTGAAGGTCAATCCCAAATTACAAAACTGGAGGCAACGCTCTCTGATAAAAATCCAAGTGTTTTTAGGAATGAAAAAGAAGCACAAAATGCTGAATATATCGGCATTAATACATGTTTACTTTAACTACTTCAAAAGGTCATTCCAAGGATCATGTCTGTCTTTCAATTTTACAACACCTAATACAGAAACTGCTATATAACACATATTCAATAAAAATTTGGTAAATGAAAAAGTTATTTAATGAGAATTAAATGAATAAAGAATCAATAATATAAGCCACAACATCTACAAATAATGGTTTATTCTGAGTTTACATAGAGGGACATTGTGCTTCAGAAATATGAAGCTATTTTCTCAGTATAACATATTTAAATAGCAAATCTGAGACTAAACCTAAGTTTACTTATCCAAAGATAGTGAGTCCCAATTTTAGAAGTTTGCAATGTAAAAAATATTAATCATGTATAGTTACATAATGAGATGTAGTTTTAACATCTTTGAGAATATGCAAGACAAAAAGTAAAAATGTTTTCAATAGTGCTTTTTAAGATAATATGTGCACTTAATAATCATAGCAGAGTTTACAAGTTGTTGTTAATTGTTCTTATGTCAAAGTTATGCTCATTAATGTCCACATATGTATGTATGTTTTTAGGTATTTATGTATATATGCAGATAAATACAGAGATATGGATTACACAAAAACATATCCTTTAGTTGCACATATGTTTATAACTTCTGATTTCCAAAATTTGAAAGCTGTGTCAGTATGAAAAGTATATTAATTAGCCAAAAATGACTGGACAGAATAAATTTTCATACCTCTTTTAATGCAACATAATATGTGATGTTTGTAATCAAAGGACTGGAAATCACTGTCCAAAATCCTTATCATTTTACCTTAACTTGTGAACTTGCAAGTATGCCTGTGATATCCTGATATTCATCTAAAAACAGGTCCATATATGAACACATTTAGAGTGATACAATTTCTGATTTATAAAAGTACATAGAAGTACATGTACACTCTTAAATATTTACATGAAATGTAAAATGAAAAATTTGGTTATTATTTTGGATGAACTACAGCAAAAATTCAGTTACATTAAAATATTTACTGTTTCAAATAGAACTAGAACTATCTACTTTTTAATGGGATTTTACCATAATTGATATAATCCTAAATAACTCTTACATCTTCCCATATATTTTAGTAGATTGTGATACTGTGAGCCTTTTGTTTCACCCTCAGGGTACCATATGTTCCACCCTCAAGACCTCATATGATCCTTACCAATATATCAATAGCTGGTATTTGAGACATATTGTGTGATTACTGTCAAGAGTCTTATTGCTCTATGTTATTATCACTACCGTATTTGATATGGACTCAACAGGGTAGAACTCTGAGAAGATTCATTTTCAAGGTTGAAATAAATGATTGATGCCAATCTGTTTGATAAAATTGAATGTATTATTATGACATTTCTTATGGACATCATTATTATGATGTCCCCAGGAGACATTTGGCAATGCTTGGAGAAATATTGGGTTGCCACAACTGGAGTGTATTACTATAATTCCAATAGGCAGTAGCCAAGGATGCTGCCAAACACCCTATAATGTCTAAGATGATCCTCCTGCAACAAGTAGTTATATAGTCCAAAATACTGTTAATGTTTACATTAAGAAACCCTGGTTTATTGTGTTACTCAGCTTTCAGGCTCTGAAATGACTACTTAAGTCTTTTGTGAAAATAATAATAAAAGTAACTGACATTACTGATATGGATTTAAAATTTGATAGGAAGAAAATGAGGCAACATATTCAGAGACAAAAATCTAAAACATAACTATGTATCTATCTATATGTATATATACACTTAACATAACTGATAAAAGGAACATATTTCATTACAAACTACAGTACATAGCTTTACATAAAATAGCCAGTGATTATATTCAATTAACACATAAATTTGAAGGGCAGAGTCAATAACTCTGAGACGTCTGTTGGAAGTCAGAACTTGGCAAATTTCGCAGATTTCAGTCCAAGTGAACTGCTGTAGAAAGGCTTTTTTGTTAAGTTACAGTTGCTATCTTTTAAATTGCTACAAGTAATTGAAGAGGTAACTACACAATCTGCTCTTCCATCAAGTGCCAGTTGCAGAAGCTTTTTAGACATAAACATGGAAAACATAAAGAATAACAAGATATCTCAAGGGAGTATTATAAGTCTATAATTCCTTCAAGGGTACATGTAATGTCATAAATTGCAGGAGGAAACTCAAGCAGTTTAGTCGCAGGAACCCTGAGATGAAATTACAGCTTTTATAATCCCCTGAGAAGATACTCTTTTGGTATAATGGGAACTGTAGTTGTTTAGAAATACCCTGCTCTCTTGCCCCTAGAAAAGTACAATGGTCATTTGAAGATTGAAAAACACTAAGCATGTGTCTGAAAAGTGAGTTGAACTGATCATAAGAATAATAGAAAAATTATATTGAAGTCATTTATGATATCTATTAAATATAATATGGCATTCTTTCTAAAGTAAGAGTTACAAGAGACACCTACATAATTATAGCTATTAGAAAAGATTTTTACAGGTGTAAACATAAAGATACCAAAATACATATTGTTAAAGCTTAGCAAGCTTTGCATTAAACACATAAAAGACATTTACAGCCATATGAGAAAACATATCCTTTACACTAAATGCCGGTAGCTAAATAAGCAAATGCACCAGATTAAAAGAACAACATTAAACATCATGGGGTGGCATAACAGCATAAAGTTCACAAAATGTCATAATTGTAGACATACTTAAATTTTGAATTATAATAACCCCAAGGCATATTGTTCAATATCATAACTCTTGGATTCAGCATGAATTGGATAATGTGCACATTAATGAAGTCAAGATTATCTTTAATGTGAGTAGTCCAATGGAAAGTTAAGTTTGGTAAACATTTAAAGCAGATAATAAATATAGATAGATCATACATTTATTTTAAAAAGGTATGATCAGTTATATTTAACAGTATTGTCAATTAAATTACTCATAATCCTAACATAATCAATGTTTACAGAACATTTTTATTATTTTCATAAATTATAAACAAATATATAAACAAATAAATGAAATGACATTAGAAAATACTGTCTAAAAGAGAACAAAATTTTAATTAAGATTCTGAATTTATTTCAGTTAGTTTCTTCATTTTTCTCAGGAAGATATCTAACTATGAATTGTATTAAATATATATTATTTAAGTAGATGAATACACAGGCCTCTTTAATGGCATGTTACTTTAAATCTGCAATTTTGAATATTTCTCTAAAAGCCAAAACTATAATAAAACTAAAACAATTTGACCAAGGAAATTACTTTTTAAAAATTACGTTTATATAATATATGTTTGGTTCCTTCAGCAAATACAATCAATGTATTTAAAGATACTTAATGGCCAGTGGTCAGAGTAAAAAGCAGATGTCCCAGAATGTCAGGCTTAGCAATAGAGAACAAAACTCACCACTATTTGTTTCAAATATAGTTAGAGGTTATATTTACAATGGTAACTTCATTTGCCTCATAAGCAAATGGAATTGCTTTGTCTAATAACATTTGAAGGGATGTATTGCTTAATTACAAGTATCTAGGCCATTGTCACTCTATTCGCTTTGTTTACTGTTATATTCTAAATTGCCACTAATTAATAAACCATTGACCTATATTTCATGGTATGACTTTTAAACACAATTAATATCGTCAACATTAATAATAAGAGGTCTGGCATTTAAATCTTGAGTAAAATAAAATAAAAAATTTTGCATTATTAAGGAAATCATATTAACAGTATAAATATGCAAAAATTAATAAACATAAAGCTATCGGTTCAAATGGCTTTTATTTAGAATCTTAATGAATTCAACTGCAGGTTTCAAATTTCTCTTTGATCTGGTGAAGCTGGCAAATGAAAAATGACCTAAATTGGTTGTCTCCAGATTTTTTCGTTTTAGTAAAATATAAAAATACAAATTTTTGGAATTTCATAGATTTGCCAACTTTTAATTTTTCAAATTATGTAAACAAAAAACCTAACATTTATTGTTTAAAATTATTTCATAAAACAAAGATTTTAAAATATTTTTATTATTTTTTAACTTTCATGTTCAGGGACACTTGTACGGGGTGTGTAGGTTTGCTACCTAGGTAAATGTGTGTCATGGGGGTTTGTTGTAGAGATTATTTCATCATCCAGGTATGAAGCCTACTATCCAT
Source organism: Macaca mulatta (assembly GCF_049350105.2). NCBI lineage: Eukaryota > Metazoa > Chordata > Mammalia > Primates > Cercopithecidae > Macaca > Macaca mulatta. Next base: position 161,111,320 of record NC_133406.1, read on the forward strand.
TAGTTATTTTTCCTGATCCTCTCCCTCCTCCCACCCTCCAAGAGGCCCCAGTGTGCGTTCTTCTTTTGTATCTATGTGTTCTCATCATTTAGTTGCCACTTATAAGTGAGAACATGCAGTACTTGGTTTTCTATTCCTGCATTAGTTTGCTAAGGATAATGGCCTCCAGCTTCTTCCGTGTCCCTGCAAAGGACATGATCTTGCTTTTTTTTGTGGCTGCACAGTATTCCATGGTATATATGGACCGCATTTTCTTTATTCTATCATTGTTGGTCATGTAGGTTTATTCCATGTCTTTATTATTGTTAATACTGTGGCAATGAACATATGTGGGCATGTATCTTTATAATAGGATGATTTATATTCTTTGGGTATATACCCAATATTGGGATTGCTGGGTCAAATGGCATTTCTGTCTCTAGGTCTTTAAGGAATGACCACACTGTCTTCCACAATGGTTGAACTAATTAACACTACCAACAGTGTAAAAGCATTCCTTTATCTCCCCAACCTTGCCAGCACCTGTTATTTTTTGACTTTTTCATTAATGGTCATTCTGACTGGTGTGAGATGGTATCTGATTGTGATTTTGACTTGTGTTTCTCTAATGATCAGTGATGTTGGGCTTTTTTTCATACGATAAAGGTATTTTAAATTCCAAAATATGAAAAGGATAAAGAAAATATAATTGCCTGAGACTGAGTCTTTGTATTGAATATATAGACTTTTAGGAGAAACTCACATTGCTGAATGAGATAATATTAGATCTTGCTACATATATATATTTAAAAAACCACCCACTCTGAAACTCAAACCCATACACATATACAGAGTAATGATTTAACATGATGGAAATGTGCTTTCATTACATGTAAACAATGACTGGAGATGGTCCAGATTTGGCATGGAGAACCATATTCATTACTTATCCAGTTTTCTTCTATCTTGCTGTATACCCAGGAATAGGATATTACTTCCACTATCACATAATTGGCTGGAATGTAGTCACATGACCACATATAGCTGTATGAAAAATTAAGAAATGTAATCTTTTTGGATAGACTAGTGCCCAAATAAAACTGGGATTCCATTACCAATGAATAAAGAAAGATTTATATTAAAAATTACTCTTTTCCATTTTGGAAGTCATACAAACTTATCGTTGAATAATATCGGACCAAGAGGTTTTGGAAAACAGTATCCGCTGAGTTTCATCTAGCCTCAAGCAGTATTGCATATTGAGAAGAATGTAGTAGCACACTTATGGGGACTCAAGAGACCTTGAACGTATTTCATGAAATTTTCTTGATCTCAGGTTTCTTATCTGTAATGCAAGAGCAATACAGAACTCAGCAAATTGTCCATTAAACAAATACATATTATTTACTGTGTTGTCTCTGCTTCCTAAAAACTCTGTATATTGCAAGTATCTCTATTTGTGCCAAATTATAAGTCTAAATATTGCAGTAGAGATGGAGAATCTGTAGGATCAATAATCATTTATTCTTATTAGTCAGAAATTAAGAAAAAAAGACATTCAATTTAATGTAGCTCCAGAAGGATGTTAGAACTCAGCATAGGCTCTTAAGTTCTTAAATTGAAGAGAGTACACGACTCTACTGGAAAAGCAAAACTCCTCCCAATTAACTTTGATGTCACTCAAAGTTGTTTTGCCGACTTCAAACCTGAGTTAGGCTTATTTGGAGGAAGGACCCAGGTTCATCTTATTTTTATTTTAATTTAAATAGTTTTGTGGTTCTCAGGATAAGTGTCATCGCCTTTGTAGTTTTTCTGTGTTGGATTGCCAGTGCAGGCTGGATAAATTTCCCCCTTTTAAGCATTAGTGCTTAAAAAGGAGTTGGAAGCCTTTTGGTTAATACACTGAAAAAGAAAATGTGAAGCCTGGTATTAACATAAACTCTCTGATCATAAGAGACATTGATCATTTGAAATAAAATTAACAGAGTTCAACATTTCAGTGTTGTTTTCCCTTGACTATAATGATAGTGTTTTAAATAATGTCATTTAGTAGAGTAATATTATAGTGCTTTCAGATTTTAATTTTACTTAGTAATTAACAATCATCTAGCCTAGTGCTCTGGATTACTATTAATTTTCCTATTATTAATATAGAGTGGTTCCATATTCAGAGAGGAAATAAAATAATTGCCTTGGTGCTGTGCTAAATTCTACTTTAGCTCTTAAAAAATACATACTGCTATGGATTTTTAATAATTATTTAATATGTATTTATTCAGATTTTTCAAACATGTAAAATTATTTTTGATACCATACGGAGATATTGAATAAACAGCTGCTTTATGATATTGTGGTATTTCCATAGTTGTGTATTTTATTCATATAGTATTATAGAAACTCAAATACCTGGAATTCATTCCTTATATGTATTTTATTTTATATTATGTTTTTCTTAACTATTTTAAGGGTGTTTGAAAATAAGAATGAAAAGACTAAATCTGTAAGTGTCCATCTAAATTTTTATTCCAAATATATATGAGATATAGCCCTTGGAAGAAAATTGCACAATTTTAACAATTCATTCAAAAGTAAATTAGGTTCTGTTATTGTTATCATTTGTCTGTTCTCTATATCTCTATGCTATGCTATGGTAAAAAATGTTATGGTGAAAAACCAGGGTAAAACCCAGGTAAAAGAGAATTAGGACCAACAGTTATCACCCCTATACCCCTCAAATTTTGTTCATTTATAAAATGAACAGAAAAATTAAAAATCTCCAACAGCAATCCAAGGAACTCTTGCTTTTAGGATTATAAATATCATGTAAAAATGTGTTTCATGGTGAAATAAATCTCAGATTTAGAATTAAAGTTAATTTTCAAAAAAAAAGCAGAAAGTCTTAGAATCCTTATGCTAATATGAATGAGAAATCTCTGAGATGATGTTGTAATAGCATGCGGAATTTTGTAAACATATTGTATTAGTTTCCTAGGACTGCTGTAACAAAATACAACAAACTGGTTGCCTAAAAGAACAGAAACTTATCCCACAGTCCTGGAGTCCAGAAGTCTAAAATGAAGATATTGGCAGGGCCATGCTCCTTCCATACCCTCTAGGGGAGGGTGCAGGCTTTGCTTCTTCCAGCTTCTGGTAGCATTAGGCATTCCTTAGCTGCGGCAGCATAACTCCAGTCTCTGTCTCCATCTTTCCATGACCATCTTCCCCTGCGTCTGCGTCATGGCATTCTCCTCTATTTGTCTTTGTCCAAATTTCTCTCCTCTTGTGAGAACACCAGTCATGTTGGATTAGGACCCGCACTAATGGCATCATTTCAACTTGATTATATATCCAAACATCTTATTTTCAAGTAAAGTCACATTCATAGGTACCTGGAGTTAAAACTTCAACATATCTTTTAGGGGAACACAATTCAACCCATGATACTTGTTCAACCATAAAATATTTATTTTTGACAACTATCCTGAGCCCTATGTTCCACAGATCACACCTTTGAAATTGCCAGACTGGGTCAGTGTCTTTCAAACTGGTTCACAGACTGGTGCCTGTTCCTGAACTATTTCACTCATCCACAATCCACAATGTAATCTTTTCTGAATAAGATAAATTTTTATAAAAATGTGTCCTACTATTCTAATTTGATTCTATTAGTACATAGTTACCCTAGATAGCCTGCTTATGTCAGGATAATCAAAAGTGATAGTTCCCTGGTTATACAGTGGCCCACAAGTAGCTTATAGCAGAAAACACTGAACAAACTTACACAGGTGAGTAAACAGTGTGTATGCAAAAGTTTTTAGTTGAAAAATTTGCATACGGACACAGGCTGTTTTGCAGGATTCATTTCCAGTTTCCTGCTAGAAAGAGAAAATAGAAGCTCTCAGCTCCTGTCTGCATAATAAGAGAAAGACCCAGTAGAGAGTTGGATTTTCAAAGCCCAGATTAGGCTGGAAAGATCTTTATTCTTAATGTACCAAGAGAGTATAGTGATAATAATAAATTATCGATGTGGATGACAAAGTAGCATTTAATTCTGGGAGGTATGAGGCAGTTAGATTCTGACATCTTCATGAAACAGCTTTCAGTAAAGGCAGTCGAGAGAGTGACAAAAATGAAGACTGCCTGACAGAGAGAAAAATAGAAGGAAGTTTCTCTGATAGCTCTCTGTTTTTGTGGTTTGAGTTTCTCCTTAAGACTTGTCTGAATTCCTTCTCTGGAGGTTCATGAGACATGCTTCCATTCTAATAATAAAGCCTCCTTTTGGCATAAGATGGCTTCTGTCACAGGCAATGAAGGAACCTTGACTAAAAGAATACTTTCCATGTGTCACTCCATTCTCAAAACCTCCAAGAAGCGATCACTGCCTACAGCAGGGGTTCTCAATTTCAGCTAATGTTATTTGACACTGTGGACTGCATAATTATTTGTTGTAAAGGGCTGCGTCCTGTGCATTGTAGGATCTTTAGCAGCACCTCTGGCCTCCACCTTCCCAGTACCAGAAGCAACTCTGAGGTGTGACAGTCAAAGAAACCCTCCAGACATTACCAGAAAGACCTTCCACCCCTCAGGGAGCCAATATTGCCCCCAGTTAAGAATCACTGGACTAAAGGATAAGCCTAATGCTAACTAACAGCGACCATGGAAGACTCCAATCACATCTCCCTCTGGCATTTTTTTTTTCTATAATTTATTATTCTGCAAAGTTGAAGCCTCCTTATTGAGCTCATTCAAAGCCATGGAACTCAAAATACTGTCAGTTGCAAACCACGTATTCACTCAGTTTTGCTGGTTGCCTTCTCTGTCGACAGTCCTCTCAAAACAATGAGCCCACAGACCCTTCCTTGATACTTATACTTGATTCCCTGTTTTATGCTTTAGCTCTATATGTTCTTCTGCTTTTGATTTTTCACCTTGTTCATAATTAGGCTGGGAAAACTTTCATTCAACCATCACTTCCATGGAGACTCACAGGCACATATGCAGATAGTTCTTGTAATAGTGAACACTAAATTTGCACTCCATACTCTCCAAGGCTATTTCTAAAGGCTCTAGATCTCTTACAGGTATAGTTGTACGACTTAATCAATGGGCATTTGCATATGGCCCCAACTGGACTATCTTATTCACGTTTGGCTCTGCCCGAATGGCTGCAAAGAAATTAGATTAATTTCTTTAGATGAAACAGGTTCTAAAATTCTCCAGCTTATAAGACAGAACATATGCATTAAAAAGTAAGGTGCCACACGTGGTGACTCACACCTGTAATCCTAGAATTTTGGGGGCCAAGGCAGGAGAACCCCTTGAGCCCAGGAGTTCAAGACTAGCCTGAGCAATGTAGTAAGATCATGCCCAGCTAATCTGTATTTGTTTATTAATATTTTGTAGTCCCAACTGCTTGGAGGCTGAGGTGGGAAGATTGTCTGAGCCAGAGAAGTCACACCACTGTACTCCAGGCTGGGTGAAAGAGCAAGATCTTTTCTCCAAAAAAAATTATAAAATAAAGAAATAAAAAATAAGAAGAGAAAATTTTTTTTTTCTGGTAAATAAAAGATGTGAAAGTAGAACCATGCAGGAGATCTATAAATAGTAATTATTGGCCGGGGTGGTGGCTCACGCCTGTGGTCTCAGCACTTTGGGAGGCTGAGGCAGGTGATCACCAGGTCAGGAGTTTAAGAATAGCCTGGCCAGGATAGTGAAACCCCATCTCTACTAAAAATCCAAAAAATTAGCTGGGCATACTGGCAGGCGCCTGTAATCCCAGCTACTTGGGAGGCTGAGGCGGAGAACTGCTTGAACCCGGGAGTTGGAGGTTGCAGTGAGCCCAGATCACGGTACTGCATTCCAGCCTGAGCGAAAGAATGAGAAACCATTTCAAAAAAAAAAAAAAGGTAGTAATTCTTCCTGACCTCAGCAGGCTTTGCACTAAAAGGGTATCAGAAACACTTGGGATAATGTCTCCGGAACATCCACTCACTTATTTATTTAGCAAATATTTATTGGACATATGCTATGTGATAGATAGCATTCTAGGAATTGAAAATACAGAGTTGAAAACAAAAAAGAAAGACAAAGTTCTTGACTTTACAGAACTTAAATCCTCTAAAGAGAGTCATATATAAAATTTGCCAGCATATAAATAAATAACGAACCCCACCAAAACCCGTGAGTGGAGCTGGAAACATGCTGTTTGTATTTTAGATAGCGTAACCTTGGAGGGAGTTTTTGAAGAGGCAACAACTGAACTGAATCTCGATGTTGAGAAGCAGGTAGCCATGTGAAGATCTGAAAAAAGACCATATCAGGAAAACAGAACTACAATGCAAAATCCCTGATGTGTTTTCAATGTGGCTGGAGACTAGTAAATGAGGGACAGAGTGATAAGAAATGAGCTCGATGAGGCAGACAGGAGCCAGACCATGTGAGAAATTTGGGATTTATTCTGATTTCAATGAAAAGACATTAGAGGATTTTAAATATGTGATTGATAGAATTAGAACCACATTTTGAAACAGTTAATTTAGTTATGACTGATTTTCCAGAGATGAACTCACACACACACACACACACACACACACACACACAGAAGCTACATGTCTGTGTCCTTTCCTGACACATTTGTCCCCACTGAAATATTTGAGCAGCTGGTGTCATTCAGAAATCTCCTGTGTTCCCAACAGAGGTAGATCCTTGTTTGCAGAATCAGAATATCATGTCAACGTTGACTTTCCTGGATGAGACACTAGTTAAGCTATATTTGAAATCTCTTACATGCACCTGAATATGTTGTGAAAAAAAAATATGAGAAACTGGTTGACTTTTGTACCATAAAATTGAGGAGAAATAGATAAGAACAGCAAATTGGACCACAGTTCCTTAGCTGGTTTTACAGTCTAGTATTAGCAGTTTTGTCTTTTCTTTCTGTCAATAAAACAGTCTAGATATCTTGTTAGTATCAATTAGCTTTTCATTTCAAAGCACTGTATTTTTTAGGTAAAACAAATGTGCATAGCTAACAACACTTTATTTCTATTTTTGAAAATTTATAATATACAGAAAAATGTCTAGCACTTCAATTCTTACAAATATTGTCAGACTAGGTATCCTGAAAATCATCCTAATACAAAATCTCTAATAATGATGATGTATTTTAAGTGTATAGCTGAGCTCATATGACGACAAAGGTCGAAACCAAAAAGGGAGATCAAAACCAAGTAATACCATCATTGATGCTATGGCTGAACTAATCCTGGCAATCCAGAGCTAGAATTGTATTAGACATGAGGAAAGGATGTAAGTTTTGGCTCCTGCAATTTAGATTTGGATCAGATTCAAGCATGAATTTCAAACAGTTTAATGACAACACCATCAGAGACGATGTTCAGAAAAACCAAGCAGTCCAGCAAAAGAGATAATAAGGAAACTAATCTGTTTTGACCTTTGCTCTGAGTAGGAAAAAATGATTTGTTTGCAAATCTGTAATATCAAATCTGCCTTCATAGGAGTTTGGGGTCTAAGTCTTCGAGAAAACACACATACAATGACATACACAGCAGTCCATCATCAGGAAATTACCATAAAGCCTTCTTTGATAGTTAGTCCCCATGAACCAGGGATATACAGTAAAAGCAAAGCATATCTCTTCTCGGGTCTCATTGAAGGACTTCAGAGAAAGCCCAATAAATACAAGTTTATAATCCAAATTGATATCTAGCTTATCTACTATTTTTTGGAATGTATCAATAAAGTGAAAAAAGAGAGACTATAATGGGGAAGCAAAAAAAGAAAGAAAAGAAAGAAAAAAAGGAAGGAAGGAAGGGAAGGAAAAAGGAGGAAGGAAGGGAGAGAGGGAGGGAGGAAAGAAGGAAGGAAGGAAGGAAGGAAGGAAGGAAGGAAGGAAGGAAGGAAGGAAGGAAGGAAGGAAGGAAGGAGGGAGGGAGGGAGGGAGGGAGAGAGGGAGGGAGGGAAAGACAGCAGGAGTTTATATTCAGACAGCTCATAGTAATATTGAAGAACTTCAGTGACAATGAGAAAACATTAAACTAGAGCATTAATAAGAAAAATTTGACAGAATTTATCAAAATTTAAATTGTACACACCTCTTTGTCTAAAAATAGTACCATCCTCAATTTTCTCTTTTTCTTATTGCACTTTTTTTTCTTTATAGCACTTATCAGCAGGCATATTATTTAAGCATAAACTTGTTTACTGAGTTTTGAAACCACTAAAATCTCAATTCCATGTTTGTTTATTTGTTTATTATTTTATTTCTGTTTCCATAGTACGTGGCACCTAGTATATTTTCGCAGTACAAATCTGTGTTGGAAATAGGTAGATGATAGATATACATAAGCATATATACACACATAAGCATATATGCACGTTTGTAAATATATATGTAACATATAGCCATACAACATATACTCACAACTATACCTCATATATTGGTAAGTATATAATATATAATATTCATAATATATGCAGTATATATTTTTAAATTTTTATTTTTATTTCAGTAGCTTTTGGGGAACAGGTGGTGTTTGGTTACATGAATACATTCTTTAGTGATGATTTCTGAGATTTTGGTGCACTCATCACATCAGCAGTGTACCCTGTAGCCAGTACGTAGTCCTTTATCCCTCACACACTTGCCAACCTTTATCCCTGAGTCCCCAAAGCCCATTATATTAGTCTTATTCCTTTGAATCCTCATAGCTTAGCTCCCACTTATAAGTGAGAACATAAATATTTGGTTTTCCATTCCTGAGTTACTTCTCTTAGGATCTCCAGCTCCATCCAAGTTGCTGCAAAATACATTATTTTGTTTCTTTTTATGACTGAGTAGTACCCCATGATGTATACATACCACATTTTCTTTATCCATTCATTGGTTGATGGTCACTTAAGTTGGTTCTGTATCTTATCAGTTATAAATTGTGCTAAATGCAGTATAGTTTTATACCACAAGTATTAAAAATATTTTAATCTAATATTTTTGCTACAGATGAATGTAGAAATAACATACCTGTCTACAAATGGGAATTAAAGCATTGTGGTCATACTATTTTACCTGACACATTAGCTGGGTGTGGTGGCACACTCCTGTAATCCCAGCTACTCGGAAGGCTGAGGAAGGAGAATCACTTGAACCCGTGAGGCGGAGGTTGCAGTGAGCCAATATTGCACCATTGCACTTCAGCCTGGACAACAAGAGTGAAATTTCGTCTAAAAAAATAAAAAATAAAAATTGATTCAAGATAACGCTGTCTGGGTAGAGACACGGGATCTGAAATTTATGGATGTTTTTCAGATACCTATCTTTGTAAACTTTGAGAACCACCATTCTATTAAAAATATGGAAGTTTTAATCCAGATTAGGGAAATGTCATATTTTTGTACCAAATGGAGCCTTCCTTGTGGTTCTTCAATGAAGTATCAGTTATCTCTAACTAAATATCTGCTACTATCAAAATATCCCAGTTTTCAAAAAATCCCCAGGGTTAATCCCCACCATTCTTCTTCCCCACACCCTCTTCACTTCAGTCCTGAGGCTCTAGGTTTCCAAATTTAAGTCCTTACTGTCAGCTCTGACAGTAAGGAGTGGCCTCAATGCTGAGTCTTAGACAATGAGAAGTCCTCTTAAAGTTCTGCATACTCTCAGCTGAAAAGTTCCAACATTAAACTTTATTTTCTCTAGACATTATCTTCATTTGAGTTCTTAGTACTATTGCTTACTACTTTTTAAAACACCTTGACATTTTGATCTAACTTATTATCATCATCTAGCCTTCTGTGATCACTTTTTCCTCCCTTCTCATAGACAAAAAAGGTTAAGAAAAGAAAAAAGTCTCATTCTTTTGATTTGTGTGCATTTTATATAAAACCCTGAGCTATATTCCTCAAAATGGAAAAAGAGAAAAAGGTGAACAGATCAGTATTTGAGCCCATGGCAATACCTTCTCTTTATTAACAGACTAATTAACTGAACAAATATTTCTTGAGTGTCCATGATTTGTCAGGTTCTGTGCTAGGTGTTGGGACACAACAGTGAATACGTCAAACCAAAGCTTCACCTTCAGGTGGTGGACATTCTTGGGAAGAAGAACGAACACATCAACCCTGAACGTGGTTCTCCCTGTCCACCTTGTGATAAGGCAGCTTCTCGGGAATGGCTTTGTTTTCATTGCTGTGTCTCCTAAGACTCTTGTGTTAGCTGCTTCTCTCTAAATTAAAAGCCGATAAACCAAAAAATGGGCATATATTAAATTAAATAGCATGTTCTTCTCTTAGAAAACAGCTTTATATTTCTCTTTTAGACATTTCCATTTTTTTAATTGTAGTAAAATATACATCACATAAAATTAACCATCTTAACTATTTTTTAAATGCACAATTCCGTAGTGTTAAGATGATTCTCTTTGTAGTGTGACCAATCTCAGCATTTTGTTCAACGTCATTTTATTATAATGTAGATGAGAATACAAAAATCTATTCCTTGCCAGGGCCATGTGGAGTTTGCATGTTCCCTCCATGTCTGCATGAGTTTTTTTTCTCAGGTACTCTGGGTTCCTCTCACATCCCAAAGCTATGAACATTAGGTTCATTGGTGCATCTACGTGGTCTCAGCGTGAGTGAGTGTGGGTGTGTGTAATAGTGCACCCTAGGAGGCAATGGCCTCCTGTCAAGAGCGCGTTCCTGCCTTGGTCTCCGAGCCTCGGGGACTCATGATACCGAACTGAACCCATGACACTGAACTGAAATAAGTGGGTAAATAATGACCTTACTTGTTTGTACTAATGTCTTAAATGCATGTATAGCCCACGTTTCATTCCAGTGTTTAATGTGAGAAGTGTTTGGGGGCTTTATTGAGAAGTTTCATAATGTTTCTGTGACCAGAAATATGCTGTAGGAAAGTCACCCCTTGTTTATATCTGTTAGCCTGTAGTAAAATTAGTTTCATTATCTTGTTTTGTGCCAAGTCACAGTTTCCAAGAACAATCTACGATGGTAAGTGAGGACTTACTGTGCAAGGGTTCCAACCTCTTTCTATCCTTTTCAACATGTTATTTTCTATTTTATTGTTAGTAGTTATTCTGAGTATGAGGTAGCCTTCTCAACTTTTTATATATAGATCTAAATACATATTAAACATACAATTAGTTCGAACAATATATTGAACATATTTCAATTGTCTTTTACCTAGCTGTCCTTTTGCTTCGGGGAAGCTTTCATCTCAGTTTGCTGGACTGTGTCCTTCTCTGTCATTTTCATCACAGCTTAAATGAAAGACTCTCCTGAAGAGACCTTTCCTGCTTGGTGTAATATACAACAATTACTATTTAAACATCACCTTATCTTAATTATCTGCATAGCACTGACCTACTGTCAGAGTTTTGTTTATGTAAGCACTAGTGTGTATGAATTTTGTTTGCCTAGTTCAAATTTATTTTTAACTTAAAAACTATTATATTTAGATTTAAACTTAAATCCTCAATTACAATGTAAAATCATGAATGCAAAGGCTATGTGTCTTTTATTTATTGCCATATCCTCAGGGTCAAATGTTTGATAAATATTTTTTGAATTTGATTAATTATACCAGGGAGAAAATTTGAATAAATGGAGAGAAAACATTCCGATAATAGTATCAAATTTTACACTTTGCTTTTGTAGTCATAGCTTTCGTACTTGAGGTTTTATAATGGCACCATAGTTATTCTACAATTCCCAAAAAATTAAATCTCTAGATGCAGAAAAATAAAGGCCACAGTGAAAGTAATGGGTCATGTCCACTTTTAATAGAAATTATTTAATGTGTCCACCCCGTGATGGTTTTTATCTCTCTTTATAGTTAGAAAATACATAGAGTGTTACAATAAAGTAAGAAATGGTTTAAATTGTCGAGTTAAAGGCTAGCTTTTTACTCTGCGAGTCTTTATTTTGTCACAATGACACAACATAAAGTTCAAAGCATATAATGGGGTAAGAAGAAGAAAGTCTTCCAAATACCTGGCAGGCATATCTTTCAATTTAATTCACCTGTCAGCCCAGGCAATGGTGAGTGAACCAATTATTGGCAGTCTTGTACCATAGTTACTTTCAGATTCTTACTCTCTTCCTGTCTACGTAGAATAAGTCACCAAATCAGTCTCCACTCTGTCTCCTTGGAATTTTTTTTGAGATTTTTATAGTAAAAATCTCGATCAGAACAAAGTGGTGTGTCACTTTTCTCCCCTTTTGATAAGGAAGGATATTTAATCTTTGTAGCATTGAAAAATAATCTTTTTAGCTTAAATACTTTATCAATTTTATTATAAATGAGAGGCAATCTACCTATGCTTGTATCATTCATCATAATGAAATAATCATCTCATTTGTCTTACTTCATAAGACAGAAAGCAAGCAAGCAAAGAAGAAAGAACAAAAGAGGCTGAGAGGTTTACAGGAAACGAATTATTTTTCTGAGTCAGCCATTTTTCTTTCTCTGTGTGGGATAATGTGTTTGCTCTTTCTACTGTCTACCACAGCACCTGACATGGGCAAGCTCAAGTAGAGGCTCAGCTCATTAAAGATGTGTGCATCGAACATGTCCAAAGGTAGATACAACCAGAAGTGAGACTTGAGTGTTAAAGGGTAATTTTCTTTCTTTTTTTTTTTTTTTTGAGACAGAGTCTCGCTCTGTCGCCCAAGCTGGAGTGCAGTGGCTGGATCTCAGCTCACTGCAAGCTCCGCCACCCGAGTTTACGCCATTCTCCTGCCTCAGCCTCCCGAGTAGCTGGGACTACAGGCGCCTGCCACCTCGCCCGGCTAGTTTTTTGTATTTTTTAGTAGAGACGGGGTTTCACTGTGTTAGCCAGGATGGTCTTGATCTCCTGACCTCGTGATCCGCCCGTCTCGGCCTCCCAAAGTGCTGGGATTACAGGCTTGAGCCATCGTGCCTGGCCTAAAGGGTAATTTTCGAACAAGGTAAGAGTCATGACTTTCATACCGATATAAAAATAATCAAATGTTAAAGATATTTAAATAACTCACTAATGAGGCAACTGGTGAGGTGTTATAACCAGTTCAAAGGAGACTTCAAGGACAGACACACTTATAGACAGGAGTACTAAAATGAGTGTACAAATGGAGACAAGGATGGTAGTTCCTGGGGTGAGGGTTTCTTCTCTCCACTGGCCAGTATTCATTTGCATATACACATACACACACTATTTTGCATGGCTATCAGTTATATATAACTTTCAGAGTTGTAAAATGGCTACCATATAATTAGGATCAGATAAGCCAGAAAGGTGTGCTATAGACATTGCACCAATGTTTTTCTACATAGATAAAATGTGTGTGTGTGTACTTTCCCTCGTCAGTACTACTCGCCCCTTTTTTGGTTCTTCTTTCTGCCCCTCTAATTTTATCACCCCAGGAAACTATGTTCATAGAGAGTTATAAATTAAAGTGTCATAATTATCTGGGGGCAAAGAAACATTCTAATATGTGTTTATGAGAAGATTTGAAAGGGAAAATATTTTTAAGCAAAAATTATTCTTTTATTATGGTCTCATTTGGGTAAAGGAAGAAATGCTCTGAGCTGAAGGCATTAACTTGCATTCCTCAATTCCTAATATATAAAAGTTTAGGTCTATAAGATAAAAAATAGTATTTCCCTTTACAGGTAAGGAAGTAGGAGTGTGAAAAAGGTTAAGAAACAGGTCATACACTAGTTGGTGGTAAACTCAGTTCCCCTGAGTTTACTTTTCCCTTTCTGTGAAAGAGATACATGCATGAGCACTGTTCCACAGGAGAATTCAGCCATGGTGATAATCGCTATGACTGCAATCCAGGAGGGAACAAGTGTTTATCTTGTACCTCACCCTGACTGGAAGCTTTCTTAGGGATGATGACATCAGGTGCAGACTAGGAGAGAGAAATAACAACTTTAAGCCTTATGGGAAGCTGACACAACGTTCTTGCCAGTGTTACTTAAGATAATTCATAGAAAGTGCTTAGTATAGTGCTTGACACATAGTGAACATTCAACTGATATTAGTTAATATAGTGAAGATAATGAGTATCACCAGTATTGTAAAATATAATGAGAAAGAGCACTATGCTGAAACTTTTTTCACAGGTTTCCCAATTTTTACATGACCTGGTGTGGCACCTTCAGGATGTGAGGCAGGGTATGGACTACATATCTTCACCTTACTCTAATCATGTTTTGCTTCTTATATTATATGGTTTAATTGTGCACTTCCTACACATGGAAGTTTACAGGTTGGCTGATTGCACACAAAGGAGGGCTTTGAATGTCCCTGGAAACACGTCAGAATTTCCCCAGAGAGGTTGTGATAGCCGGAAGTCAGATGTTTCCAGTGATCAGTGATGTCACACTCTCCTACCTGGTGAATAGGAACCTTCTTTCCGTAACCTCATCAGGGCATGGAGCAAGAGCAATGATGAAAACACACATAATCATTGTCTAATTCAACCATAAATACAGATCATCCATTCTGCCAAAGAATATCTATTCTGATTGCTATGAATGATACTGAAAATTAGTTTCTTAACAGAGAGTTATAAACTGCCAGAGGGACAATCCATCTGTAGCATTCAGCAGGAAAAACAAAAACAAAAACAAAACATATATATGCTTGTTTTTAACTTGTTATAATCAGAACCCCAAAGACCAGAGCTATTGAAATTAATAGGTCCGAATTTTCTACCGAGTCTACAAAATGGGCTTTAACCAAAAAGGAGATTTCTATATTCCTATGAAATAAGAAAACAACAACACTTCAAAAGCGTTTTTGTTGTTGTTGTTGTTGTTCAAATATAAAGGAACGCTATGACCTATTCTGTTGTTAGGTTCTCCCACTTCTTTTCTTCTTTTTAATGAAATGTTACTCTGATTCTAATGTCATGCCGAAATTGGGTCCACTGAGGTATAAAATTCCGACCTCTCTTTGCTTGAGCTCTAAAGAAAAAATCAGATATTTTAGTTCGTTCTTCAAACTTGTAAATGACACAACCACAAGCAAAAAATATCATTTATCCATTTGACAAAACTTTTCATTGTGCTTATGGAGAAAATACAAATTTCTCTTTCCTAGGATGATCCTGATAGATGCAGGAGGCAGATAAGCGAGGGTCTCGGGAGAATCTCTGATCCGCCCCACAAGGGTTCACATTAGATGCTCTTGTGCGGATAAGGGAACCTGCCCAGGACCTTGTTTCTGAGCGCCCACAAAGGGCTGGCGGCCCGCCAGCCCGTTGGGAGAGTTGGTGGAGGCACCGGGAATTCTCACCTAGTATAGCAGGGAGGAGCCTGGACGCTTCAGCTGTGTGTGGTCGCCTAGTATTCAATCTGTGAGGTGGGAGCCTGTTGGCCCGTTCCACTCTCTTTACCTTTCAATATTTCCGGGTGCCTGCCTAATTTTTCCGGGTCGTGTGACAAGAACCCGGATTTTAGCTGAACTAAGGAACAAAAAAAATCCTCCATCATTATCTCAAATCTTGCTAGATTTCCTTATGAATTTGCTTGCTGTGTCAAAAAGTCATTTTCATGATGCTCTTTGAAAGTATCAATTTTCCAGACCTCACTATTCCCATATATTGAAATTCGTTTCAATATAGATAACATAATTGTTTTTAGAAATAATATTTACATTAATTTTTCTTTAGTCCCATGAATAGTTATTACACAATTATACTGTGTTAGACAAAATATGGTCTCATTAATCCTAAGAGATTTTTATTTTAAATTAAATAAAAACACCTCTTCTTATCTGGTGTTTCCCCGCCGCCCAAACAAGGTAATAGGGAAATATTTTGTAGGGTAAGCTACATTGGGAGATTAAAGGAAAAGATTAAAATGAGAGCACAAACATCCAATCAGAGCAGAAAGAGCTTTCTGAAGCATAAACATGATCTCATGTACTTAAGGACAGAGAAGCTTCAATAAATAAGATGAGGAAGATAGTTTGTGGAATACAAGCAGAGGAAACAAGACATCTTATACACTGAGTAGATCCAGAAAGATTATGAAGTTCGTTTCCAATACCACACCCACCACGCATGTGGGATTGGTTGGTGAGAAAGAAAAGGAAAGCTTTCAGAATAAGATAATCTTGTGCAACCAACAAACAGAAAGTTTAAAAATAAAAATAAAAAGTCAACTATGAGAGTACAAACTTCTTAAAAGCAGAAATGATTTTGGAAACAAAAAATAATTATTCGTGGTTATATTATGTTGCTGGTCCAAGGATAATGAAAGCTCCTTAATTGAAATATATATAAAGAAATGTTTATAGCAGATGTTGCTTTATTCGATCATCATATGTACCTCTACTCCCTACTCCTTAGAACAGAAACCAATTTTATTTTTTCCTGAGAGAATTAGGATGAGGTGTAGAGATGAAAAAGATTATATACTTTTCTGTCATTATGATAAACTTTGTAATTAAACTTAATTAAAGCTCATTAGCCACCAAGAGAGAATAAGAAATAAGTTTACAAAATACAAACTTTTCTTTAGACATATTTTAGAACCAAAGGACATATTTTCATTAAAAACTAATCTGCTTTATCAAGTTAATAGAAATGTCCTTAAAAATAATGTTGCATTGTTTGTGAAAATGCCATAAGGTATTAAACAAAGCTGTTCATCATCTGAAATTACCCAAGAATTACAAAAAGCACTAAACAAAAAACAACATTTTTATCTTCTTAAAACAATGTTTTTTTCTTGCTGATTTCCATGATATGCAGTAAAATAAATGTCAAGCTCTTCGTTTTTTAACTTCATTTAAGTACATTAACATTAATGTTTGACAAATTGTACAAGTGTATCTACTGTGTAAACATTGTGCTAATCAATATACAGAATATTTCTGTCATCCCCAAAATTTCCCTCATGCCTCTTCTCAATCCAAATGACTCCTATTCCTCTCTCCAAGCAGACATTGATTTGATTTCCATCACTTTAAATTAATTGTACTTGTTTAGTAATTCATATAATGAAATTTACAGTAGATAATCTTATGTATCTGGCTACTTTCACTTGGAATGTTTTTGTGATTCTTCCATGTTGCTGTATATCTTGGTAACTGATATAATTTCATAGATAAGTAGTGACCCATTATATGAACATACTAAAGTTTATCCATACTACAGTTTATCTTGTTGACATGTGAGTTCCTTTTTCCCCAAACCTCTATGAACATTTGTATACAAGGTTTTTTTTTTAAATGGATAAATGCGTTTCTTTCTCTTGGGTAAATAACTACTTGTATAATTTCTTGGTCCTATGGTATGTGTAGGTTGAACTTTATAAACTACAGCTAAACAACTCTTCAGAGTAGGCAAAATTTTATACTGCCTTCAACAATGAGTTTCATTAATTCAGTTTTGGCAGCACTTAATAGTGATTGAACACTGTTCATCTTTTTGATTATTCCAGTGGATATGTAGTGGGATCTCACTGTGATTTGAATTTACTAAATTCGTT
This sequence comes from Macaca mulatta, assembly GCF_049350105.2. Lineage (NCBI taxonomy): Eukaryota > Metazoa > Chordata > Mammalia > Primates > Cercopithecidae > Macaca > Macaca mulatta. The sequence goes on from NC_133406.1 coordinate 161,128,817, forward strand.
GAACATATTGCATATGCTTACCAGTCATCCATATATCTTCTTTTGTGAAGTATTTTCTTAATCTTTGGCTTATTGTTCATTGTATTTTTTGTCTTCTTATTTTTAAATTTTTATACTTCTTTGTTTATTCTAAATATAAAAATGCTGAGATATACGTACTGAAAAATTCTCTCCCAGAAAGTAACTTACTATCAGTTTCTTAGTGACGTTTGTTGAAGAGGGAAAAAAAAGGTTAATATATCTATTTTTTGTCTTTGCTACTTTTCTCTATTGCTTATCTATTCTCTATTTCATTGCTTTATGATCTTCTTTAATACCTTCATTCTACTTATTTTGATTTATTTTTCTTTTGCTAGCTTCCAATATTGAGAATTAAAATCATTGATGTGACATTTTTCTTTATTTTAATATAAGCATTCAAAGTCACAAACTTCCCCCAAGCTCTGCTTATCTTCATCACACAAATTTTGATACTTTTTGCGTTTATTTCTATTCAATGCTGAAATATTTTCTAATTTCCCTTCTAATTATTTATAAATGTGTTGGTTTATTTTTAACTATTTAGAAATGTTTAGATTTTTTTTATTTGTATTTCCCTTTTATTGTATAAATTACCAACAAAATCCTGACCTGGGAATCAAAAATTTAATATAACCTCAGTTTAACACCATTAAATAAGCTAAATCACGGAGTAACACTGGGATGTTACCCAAATTAATAAAGTAGGCAAATGGCCAAGTATTACATTTCCTATTTCAAAAAAGAGGCATTAAGCATTCATGTCATAAGTTTATTGACAAACATATCTAGTATGCCATGAGTTAGAGTTTGATCCATTTCCAGAGGCTGTATCTCTTAAAATGCTCCTCATATCTGTTAAATGGACGAACTGAAACATCCTTATGATTTAAGCAGTTGGTGTCTTACTATAAGGAAGGGTGCAGCAAATGCAGATCCAAAGTACAAACACATCTTAACTAGCAACGCCCACTTGTTTTTCACTGAAAATGGCAAATTCTTCCCAGGGCCCTCCTCACAGTGGCTCCTACGGACCACAGAGGTTGTGAACCTCCGGATGCTGTGGCCCAACATAGCGCTGCTGGAAGCTCTGCGACAGGCGCAGAGACGGAGGACGGATGAAATGGCGGCACCTCACCAAGACCTTGTTTTGACGACCTAGATATTTTTAAGTAATTGATTTTATATTTAATTCCTGGATAGTATATTCTGTATGATTTCTATCTTTTAAAATTCACTAAAGCCTTTTACACTTCAAGGAAAAGATATTTTAAGTGGCTTTATCATTACCAAAATCACCATTAATCTCAAACTTTTCTGTGAATATTCTCTTCAGCTTTGTTCCCTGACGTTTTGTTCTTCTCTAATGATGCACTTGTCTATAGATCCCTCTCAAATGGTAGCTGTTTTCTCTTTCAAATCTCTCAGAACATGTTTTCTGGAGATAGGGTATATTTCTTTCATACTCCATGTTGCCACTTCCAGATCATTTTCCTCATGTATTAAAAAAAAAAAAAGTCTCTGTTTGCAATGTTATTATAGACCAGATCACCCACTGTCTTCTATGTTGTAGCCATCTATCAATCTCGCAGGTACTAACAAGACTCACTTCCCAAATATTTTAACACCAGGTTGATTGATAACTCTCTCCAACACTATTCTTTGGTTTTGATGATCATAGTATTTACATAGATTATTTCTTCATCCGTAGTGCCTTAGTTCCCTGTCTCCTTCAACTAACTTGCTCTCTACACAATTTCAGTCCCCTCAGTCCCACAGTCATCCTGTTACCTTATTATTGTTAAGAGTGGCACCCCTCCACAGTACAATTTCAAACATCCTGCCCTGTGCCATCTTCTAGACTCTTCTGTGTTTATTTCCTATGTTATTTCAACTCCAACAATGCTCCACTCCCATGTGTACCTTAAATCCCTTGATTCTACCATACTTTCACCATTTCTCATACCATTTATGTCCTCTTTTCTTCTTATGTAAGTCACATTTCATAAATGTCATTATTACTGTACCTTGCTTTTAACCTCACCTCTTTTTACTTTATCTATTATTTTAATATATTCCCTTGATAAAACAACCCTTATTACATGTGACTGTAGTTCTTTATGTCTGTACTTGTGCAGCCAGCTGAGGTTGGAAGGAGAAAACACACAGTAGACAAACTTTAAATTGATGATCACTTAACACATGTAGATCCTCAGTACTACTTGCGAATCACACTGTATTTTCCTTACAGCTCCTCTCTTCTGTTGTCCTAAAAAACTATTTTATACTTATCTTTCTCTCCTCAGATCTCTAACGTCTTTCTTTATCCTCACTCTCAGCTGACTTCCTTCCTTCCTACTTCATAAATAAAAGGACAAATGTGGATGTGTTGGTTAACTCTCGCAGTACTTTTTTTTTCTCTTGTGGCGAATCCAGACAGATAGTGTCAGAAGTCTTACAGCACTTTGAATGTCAGGACCCACATACTACAACTTTTAGTGTGTTACTATGACTGATCCTGTGCTGCTAGTTAAGGCCAATGCCTCTACTGTATACCGGCTCTGAGACCATTTCTACTGGAAAACATTGTTCCAGCAACTATTCCCTCTTCCTCTCCTGCTTCATCGCCTTTCTCCTCTGTTCTTCATCAGTGTAACTAATACACAGTCATGCTGTTAACCCTCTTTTCTCTCTCTCACCTAATTCATTCTTTGTTTGCTCTAGAGCAAAGTTCTTTGGCAGAGTTATTGAACACTCACCAATTTCTCTTGGAAATTTTAAATAAATTCACTCCAGTCCAAATTTCCGTCTACCACTATACTAAAATTGTTCTTCTCAAACATCAAAGACTTGCCTATTGCTATCTCTAGTAGCTATTTTCCAGTCTTTACCTTACTTGACCTGTCAGCAGCTGTTTACAAGATTTATCACTCTCTGTTCCCAACAATTCCTTATTTATCTTGCTTCCAAGATTCCATACTTCCCTGATTTTTATTTTAATTATCTGATGACTTCCTAGTTTCTTTTCCTGGTTCCTTTATTACTCCTCAACCAAACTCGACTAAATGATTTGTGGAACACAGTGCAAAATGAAGATGTGGGGCTCCTTAGTCCAAAATCAAGAATTTCAAGGCAAAGAACAGAAATTTAAAACAAACTGGAGCAACTACACAATTATCAAGACCAGGAAGCCAACTTTGTCCAACCTCTAAATTTAGAGTGCCTAAAAGCCCTAAATATGAAACATTAGCAATGTTCTCTTTTCTCTTTACATCTAATGCCTAGGTGACCTCATCCAATCTCTTGGATTTAAATCATTATATGCTGGTGATTTCTGAATTTATATCTTCATATTGTAACTCGAATCTGATTTCCATTTTTATGACTAATAGGAATTCCAAACTCAATGCACCCCAAACTATGCCCTGAATCTTCCTTTCAAAACCAGCTGTACTCATAGCCTTCTCCAATTCAGTTAATGAAAGCTCTATTCCTTTCATTTCTCAGTTTCAAATCATGGCGTCGTCCTCGATACTTCTCATTTTTGGCCAATTCTACCTTCAAAATCTATCCAGAATATGATAACTTATCTGAGCAACCACTGCTATCATCTAATATAGTCTATCATAATTCCTCATGTGCCTTATGGCAATACCCTTCTGGTTGATCTCCTGCTTCTACTATTGACCTCTTTCAGACTATTCTTAACCTAGCATCCAGAGTGATCCCCATTGAACATTAGACAGATAAAGTCACTTTTCCCTCAAAACCATCTAATGTGTCCCTATGTCATTCAACATGTAAGACAAAGCTCCTCCTATGTGATGTATTGTCACATCCTAGACATTCTATGTAACTCCCACAAAAATTGTCACCCATGTGACCTCACTACTCTCTCTTGCAGCTTTCTTCTTGTTCCTGAAACATATTAGGAATACTCCTAATCAATAACTTTGTGTTTATTTTTTCCTTTCCCTAGAAAGGTCTTCCCCTGGATATATTGCATAGCTAGGCCCCTTGTTCTCTCAGGTCTTTACTGAAATTTTACCTTCTGTGGCAGATTGAATACATACCACCCACCTCCAAAATATGTTGGCAACATCCTAATCACTAGAACCTATGATCATTTTACCTTATTTGGCAATAAAATTTTTGTAGATGCGATTAAGTTAAAGATCTTGAGATGGGATTTTATTCTGGATTATCCAGTCAAGCCCAAATTACTCACAGGGGTTCTTATAAGAAGGAGCCAGGAGGGTCACAGTGAGTAGTAGAAGATGAGCAACAAGGTAGAATGACTTGAGGAAGAAACCATAAGCCCAGCAGGCAACTTCTAGAAACTGGAAAAGACAAACTAATTCTCCTAAGATGGAACGCAATCCTGCCAACACATTGATTTTAGACTTTTCCCCCTAGAACAATATTCATACATTTGTATTGTCTTAAGTCACTAAGTTTGTGCTCATTTGTTATAAATCAATAGAAAACCAATACATCTTCTCAATGAAGTCTACAATGACCATCTTGTTTAAATTTAGTCCTCCTATTTATTTTTATTCTTACCCTTATCCTGTATGCCTCATACTGTACATCATCCAGCTGATTTTATTTAAGTACTACTATGTTGTCAATTCCTTCCACTGAAATATGAGTTCCATAAGTGCAGAATTTGGGGTCTGCTTTTTGTTCAGTGCCCTATTTGTAGTACCTAGAACATGCCAGGGGCACATTAGGTGTTCAATAAATACTTGCTAAAAATGAGTAAATAAATAAGCTCAGACTTTCGTTTCTCAGTGATTTTTATGCATTCTACAATAGTGCTCATGAATCTTCTGGCATAGTATAATGTGCTTTAAAAGCAAATGTGTGTGTGTGTGTGTATGCACAATATAGTAGCATATTTATATGTAACTGGAAACAGCAGGATACATGCATAGGATCATATTGTGATCTTAATGTGTAATCAATAGGATTGACATGACCAGACCAAGCATTTCGCATCTCATGGCTGCTTATTTCTGTATTGGAAATGAATAAAGTCGTCCATGATGTTTTTAATTAAAACAACATAAACAACAGAAAAACAGTGTCAACAATTAGCAATAGATGGCATTGCTTTTTATTTTAATATATCACTTCTTAGAAAGGGTGAACGATATAGTAAAGAAAATCCAATGCCTCTTTCCCTTTCCATGTATATTCATTACTCTTAGCACATAACCATAGCATTTCCCACTAGCACATGGCCTCAAATACACCATAACTATTACAAAAGAATGTATCACCTCTTAAGCATCATAGTAGAATGTCAATGTTAGATTTTGACCTTAAGAAAAACTTAAAATCATATACTCTATTTTCATTTATGTCTACAGAACGTCAGGTTAGAGGAGCAAAGCAGTCTTTGAAATAAAGCCGACACCATACATAAAAGCTGACTGCATTTTAAGTTTTAGTTTTTACAAAGAAAATACAAAGGAAGTAAACTATAATTGCGTATTAGTTCCATATAAAGAAGTCCTTAAAAATCATACTATTCAAGCTTAATAAACTGGAATCCTCAATTAGCTTGTTGCTTATGCAGTGTCTGTAGCATATCCAAGCTCTTTATGCCATGCCACAGGGAGTACATCATTCTGACAAAGATATTTCCTTAGTGATATTTTTATTTATGGCCTATAATACAGGAATCGATTGGGGGAAATGTTCTGTCTTATTACAGAAATAGAGATTTTTACAATTGTTTTTCATTTTCCCCTCTAGGGTTGACTTGGCAGTGTAAATTTATATTTAAAGTATATTGATAATTCTCAGAAAGTATGTTTAATCCTATTAATTGAGGTCTCCAAGAGGACTCAGTGAGGTAAAAATAAAAAGCTACTGTGAATCTCTAGTATTTCTGGTATTGCTGACTGTTTTTAATGTCAGTGGACAAAAGAAAAACACTGCTTCCTTGTCATTATAATTTCACAGAGCAGGTGTGACATTGAGTCATGGAGTGGGAAAAAGGTAGACCCTTGACACAATTTGGCCCCAAGGGTTTATATATCACACCAGCAGTAGAAGAAAGCTCTGCTGCTGATAAAAAATTACTTATCATTGACAGAGCCATATTCAGGGTGAGGGGGAAAAGAAGAAGACGAATATGCATTTCTTAAACTTTTCATGGGAAAAGTCCATATGTGTTCATTAAAATTAGCTTATGCAAATGTACCAGAGGACATGTGGAACCAAACACTCATACACAACCCAGGCATATTCCCTTATCATATAGCTAGCTCTCCTCACAAGCTACTCCACTTGAAATGTGCAAAGTCAGCATATACAAAAATGCTTTTAAGTATTATTAACATCACATATATAAATGTCAACTTTGACCAAGTAACTCAAGTCATGTTACAGAGAATCCTTCTTTAAGTAACTAGCTTCACTATAGAGGTAAGGAAACTGATGAACAAAGTAAATGAATTACTTATCCAAGGTCTATTTCATAGGTCAGGAACAGAGCCAGTACTAGATCTTATCCATGAGAACAGTTCAACTCCCTCTCCTAAAGCTGGCATATTACACTGAAGGTAACATCATAGGAGTATCTAATAAAGACTTTAAGCTATTATAGTAGAGTGGCTTCAGACAAAATTCGAATTGATTGAAACTTTCCTCTGAAACTTGAATCAAAGCAAACCCCATCTTTTTTTTTCTGTACCTCTTCTCTTGTAGTGAAGGATCCAAAGATAGCACACAAATGGATGTTTCTCTGATACCTGTGGCTTATCAGTAAGAATAGAAGTAATGGAAATCTCATGGGAAAGCCTGCTCTTAAAAGATTTCCAATCCAATCTTTGAGCTCAAAAGGCTTGAATTAGTTTCAGATTAACATCCAAGTCTTTCAAAGGACATCTCCCAGAATTCAGTTGTCAGGAGGACATTGGACACCAGAATTTAGGTTCGATTTTTTTGTGTCAAGAAGAGAGAAATTGGCAAATATTCAAGTTTTCTTTCTTTTTTTTTCACTTATGCTTCCTTTTTTTTAAAAAAAAAATCTTTTTATCTCTTTTCTACATGTAGTTTGTTTTCTCATTTAAACTTTCATTACCTTCTTGTAAAATAACTACCCACATTCATGCATGTATACACATACAACTGTATGTATGCCATGCAATGTGTCTTAATGTTTGGCTAAGGCAATAGTAACTCAACAGACCATCTTACCTCCCTTTATGTGTGATACTGCATGGCTACTAAACCTAGAAGAATTAGAGTTCAAAGATGTTCAGTTTCAGTGTCCTTCATATGAATTTCAGTGGAGGGAATCCCATTCCATGCATAGTGCTCCCAATAAGTGTCACTTCCATCTTTTTTCCTGCTCTGATCCTCAGGTTTTCCTCATTGCAGACGTAGTTGGGTTGACTGCCAAACTTTTTTTCAAATTTTTTCTTTGAGTCAGTTGATACTGATGTATAATCTCTATAAGACCAGCAAGTGGTAAGGCTATTACAGAGACACATTCACCTCAGTCTTCCCATGATAACTTGAAGCAAGAAGATTTATAATACAGAGAGAAAGCCTTTGGGGGATGCATACATTACCAATGTGACCAAATATGCTGATGTTTATTAATTAGAGAGAAAAATCTATTCTTTTTAAAGAGGCCACAGAAGGATACTATTAAGAATTCCATTCTAATCTACTTTCAGCAAACTATTCTTCTGTGTCCTCTTCCAAACCTTCCTTCTGAGGACAGCCCTCCTGCTGAGGTCTGGTACCTGTAGAGGGTGAGCACTACCTTGAAGTTTCACACTGTATCCCTGAGTGCTTTGTCAAATTCTAAAGAAGAAAGAACTTCACATCTCACATTACAAATTGGGGCAAATGCTAATACCCTCTTATGTACACACGTTTATTTTTATAAAACTAATATTTAATTTGTTTTAATTAAAGTCAAGCACATATTATTTGCCTACAGATTGTATATATTTGAAAGCTGATGGCCACTATATGAGGGAAAAAATAAAAACCCATAGGTTTTCTGCAATGCTGAGTCAAGTGCAGTGCAAACTGAGGCAGGTCCCTGCTGGGTAGTTGCGCATGCTTCTACTCTGGGTAAGTCTAATGTCAATGTTAGAGGAAAGAAAGGGTCACAGTAAGGATACATGTTTCTTTAGCTTATGCCTTTCTCCCTAAGTGACTTTAATGTAGCATGTCTTCAAAGCTGATACAAACTGCAACTTTCCTTATAAGGTCTCCCCACAAAAATGTTTATTTTCCTGAAATTCTGGTTGATAATAATATAATTGTGAAAACCTTTGTTTTACCTCAAGGCATGAAGAGTAAATTTCAGATTGTAAACATACAGTCCAACACAGAGGAAGAGTCTATTGTATATAGCTTCACATTTTCTATAGTAATTACATGGCACTAACATCCCATGAAACCTCTCCTTATTTCTTCTGAAGGTTAACCAATATTCGTGTCCAATTGTAATGCTAAGTAAAAGCTACAGGGAAGAATTGCCTCATCCTTCCCCCACAGCTCTCTTATTTTCCAGAATTCTTCTGCTTGTTTTGCTTTTTCTCTTGGTGTTTTTCTTTCTTAAACTTATCACTCTGCAACAATTGCCTCCTCGAATACAAAGTGTTCCTATTTTAATTCCTGTAGTGGGTTGAATGGGAGCCCTCCTAAAAGATGTTTCCATACCTCAATCCCCAGAATCTGTGAATGTCATCTTAATTGGAAAAAGAGTCTTTGAAGATGCAATTAAGTTAAGGCTCTTGAAAGGAGATCATCTTAGACAATCTAGACTAGCCCTAAATCCAATGATAATTGTTCTTATAAGAGGAGAAGACACAGAGACAAAGAGGAGAAAGCCATGGGAAGATACAAGAAGTGATATATGGAGTGATACAATCGCAAACCAAGGAATACCTAGAGCCACCAGAACATGGAACAGGCAAAGAAGGAGTGTCTCCTAGAGTCTTTAGAGGGAATAAGTCACTGCTGACAACTTGATTTCAGACTTCTAGTTCCCAGAACTGTGAGATAATTCATTTCTGTTGTTTTAAGCTGCTACATTTGTGGTAATTTACTAAGGCAGTGCTAGGAAACGGAATCAGCCCTTTCTTCTTTACCCATCTAGCCCAATTTTCACCTATTTCACGCATTATAAAACTTTTTCTGCCTTTCACTATGTTTCTTCTTTGTCATCTCTTCAGATATTTATATACTATGAACAGAACATGACCCCCAAAATATGCTTCTTTAGCATAAGTATTGTTGAGCTAAAGGCAATTAAGAAGAATCAAGTGCAAGAAAGTGCTTTGCTCTCCCTCTATTTGCCTAAGAATCAAGACACGGATTTACAAAGAGAGAAGGTATCCTGTTCCCGCCACCCTGTTTCTATCAGGGAGAACCAAAGATAAGTATTCTTAATACATCTATGGAGAAAATAGAAATTATAACTAGATTTAGATTCCTTAAACTCTGGGACTCCGTACTGTATTGTCAACCTGAGACCATTCACATCTAGCATAAATACAGACACATGTATTGTTTAATAAATATTTTTAATTAATAACTTCTCAAGTTAGGTAAAAATGAAACATCAATCATTTCAACCTCTGAAGTCTTGAGTTGAAAATGTTTCAAACTTAAAATCTACTTAAATTTGCCAAGATATTTTCATCTATCTCCTCATCCTCTTCAAATTCAATGTGGGTCCTCAAACACCAGTGATCCATATGAGTAAATAATAATAATAATAATAAACAAGTGACAGTAACTCAGGGTCCATTGGTGTCAGAGTCCAAGTCATGTCATGACACGATATCTAATTGTGTCAGTGTCTAATGAGGGCATGTCAAAACAAATATTTAGTTTCATTTAACAAAAATATATTTTTTAGAATTTTATCAGAGAACCTAAATACTATTTAATATACTGTTTACATTAAAACATATATTCCTCATCCCAAGCAATGTTTTGCAAAGTAATTCCTGGAACACAGAATATTTATGAGATAGAAGCCGTCCTGTTCTATTCTTGATAATCCCAACCCCATATTGGCATGTTTGTGACATTGGGATGCTTGGAAGAACAGAACATTCCCCCTCAAAATGTGCTTCTTCAGCATAAGGATTGTTGAGCTGAAGGCAATTAAGAAAAAGCTAGTGCAAGGAAGTGCTCTGCCCTTCCTCTATTTGCCTAAAAATCAGGATATATATTTATTAATACAAAGAGAGAAGGTATCCTGCCTCCCCCACCCTCTTTCTATCAGGGACAGCAAAGGTTGAGCACTGAAGACTTTAGCCCTTAACGGTCCAGAGATGGCACCAGAGGAATTGACAGTCACCAATTTATGCCTTAGCCTTTATCTGCCAGTTATTTGTCTTCCTACAAGTTGCCACCCCTAGAAACTCAAAGTCCTTGTCCTGTGTCTTGTCAATTCTCTAAAAATTTACTGTTCTTTGTTGAAAATGCTACATTAACTGAAATTTAAAACCACCTCCTTGACAAGTACTCATTTTCTGGGTATCTCCCATGTGTATATGAAAAATCTGTTGTTTTAAATTTTGTTAATGTCTTTTGTTAAAGGAGTTTATTTCAACCAAGAATTTATGAGGTTTGAGAAAAAATATACTTTTCTCCTCTAAACTAGATATATGCATTTATTGTCATCTCTAAGTAACAGTGGTGGGAACTTGTAATAATAAAAAAGAATCTTCTATTAATAGCATCATTATCAGCAGCTTTGTGACTACCATCCATCTTCCCTTCTCATTTGCAATGTTATATTGTAAAAGTAATTCCTGTCTTTCATCTAATCTGAGACAGGGATCTCTGAGACTTCCTGAAAAGTCTCAATACTTGTCCTTAATTTCCTCTGCCTTTGCTTCATGAGTCACCTCATTTTGTTTCATGACCCCGTGTTTTCTATTGAAAGGCAACAGGTACCTAACTTCACCTTGATAGTCTCCTTAACATTCACTGCTTTTCTTTATTGCTGTTGTTTAGACTACCCTTCCCTGCTCTATCTTTTGTTCTTTTATCTTATTTTGATTTCTAAAGCAAGGTAGAATAGTCCTCTCTTATCTGCAGTTTCGCATTCTGCAGTTGCAGTTACCCACAGTCAATCACCATTCCAAAGTATGTGACTACAGTATAGTAAGATCTTTTGAAAGAGAGAGAACCACACTCACATAATTTTTATTAAAGTGTATTGTTATAATTGTTTTAATTTATTATTAATTATTGTTTTTAGTCTCTTCCCGTGCCTAATTTATGAGCTTTATCATAGGTATATGCGGGAAATATGTAGTATATATTATAGGGAATTAAGTACTATCTGCAGGTTCAGACATCCACTGGGGGTCTTGGAACTTATCATCAGGGATAAAGGAGGGACTACTGTAGTTGTGTTTTCTTTTTAAAGCCTCCTGCTGTTTAACTTTCTCTTCATGTTATTTCCTTGGCTCCCATTCTCCCTTACTACAACTCACTGCTACAGCTTCCTGCTGCTCAGATTGTGTTAGTTTTAAAATCTACAGAAGAGTTTTCTTTCTGACATTTACTAGCCAAGTTTCTTACTACAGTCCTCCTGCCTGTGATTTTGTGTACTCTCTGAATACTCAATAAGTTACAAACTGTAAAAACCCATTTATTGACAATTTCTAGATAAAAAGAGAGAGCTGAGATGTTGGGAAAACTTGGATGGCAGTAGTTTCCCAGGTTTGAATGGCAATGGGACTCTGATCAAGTCCTGTGTACTAATGTGAGTTGATTTTGCTCATCTAGAAAATGAATGATGCCTCTTACAGAGGTCACATGTGAAGATGCATTAAAAGAATGAGAGTGAAAAATATTTAGAAAAAACAACCAAGATATTCAATATCTTGAAGGTTAGTATCAAAGAGAATGTAGAGAATTTAGGTGATAAATAAAAGGAGAAACCTACTGAGTGTTAATGAGATTATTCTGTAGTCCTTATATAGTTTTTTTGGTGAATTTTCTCCTTTCTTGTGGCTGGTATTAAAATATGGCAGGTCATCACAGAAATTTACCTGGGTACTTGGTCATTCTTTTGCTTCTCACCATTTGATCAACAACATTTATTACATTTGATGTGCTCTGTGCTTGAAATAGTATGACAAAAAAATGCACATATAGAAAAAATTATATATTATTTCTGCCCTCATAGAGAAAAGGGTAGCATGACTGCAGTTGTAATAAAAAAGTGTAAACCTGGCTATAATGTTGTGTAAGTTTATTTTATGTGTCAACTTGGCTGGGCCATAGAGACCAGATATTTTGGCCAGACAGTATTCCAAATGTTTCTGTGCAGGCATCTTTGGATGAGAGTAACATTTAAGCTGGTGGACCTCAAGTAAAGTAGATTGCCCTCCATAATATAAGTGAGCCTAGTCTACTTAATGGAAGGCTTGAATAGAACAAAAGGCCTGATCTCCCTTGAGCAAGAAGAAATTCTACCAACAAGCAGTCTTCAGACTTGAATTGCACATCCGCTCTCTTTTGAGTCTCCAGCCCACTATGGAGATTTTGGACTTGGCTGCCTTCATAATCACATGAGACAACACCTGAAAATAAATATATTTATGTTTATAATTAAAATATATTTATTAATGTACTATTTATTATAACACAAACATACATGTATCCATATATAACTATATATGTGTGTGCATATATACATATATGTAACTATCTTATTGATTATGTTTTTCTGGAGAAGCCTAATACAAATTTGAATATTTGGTTGTGGGTCAAGAAGAATGTTGGCTATTATAGTATTTCAGGTGTGGGTTCACAATGTCATGTTTTAGTGGAATAGTGCTGGAGGTTGAGGGAAGTGGATTGAAGAGCCAATTAAGATCCAAAATATGCAGGGCTTGGTGTTGCACTGGATATTACAGGCACAAGAGAAAGACAAAACAGACTCCTGAATTTCTGACTTGCCCATCTAGATGCATGATAGTGCTGATCACTGACTGGTATCGCCCTGGAAGAGGACTAGTTTGGAAAGAAGGAGTAAGTTTGAACACATTGAGTAATGTGTTTTTGATAGATCCAAACATAGTACGTTAGTGTCTCCATATAAAGTCTAGATAACAATGAAGATTTAGAGTACATGTAAATTTGAGAATCATCTTTTTATAAGTGGTAATTGAAAACGTGGACATAGATGAAAATACATAATATAGAGAAGAAGAAAGCTAGGACCAAGTCTTGAAAAACTGCAACGTTAAATGATAGGATGGAAGAAAAGAAATGTATTGACATTTTAAATAAATCTTAAGGTTTTACAGTTTTAAATTTTAATGCAACATACCGGGCTGATGTGTTTGAAGGTCTTTGTAAAGTGTCATAGGAGCAAGGCAAGATCTAATTCTTGATTTGATTCTTCTTCCTTCATTCTTCAAGGAAAAAATTGGTCATTTGCATTATTTTCTTACTTTTTCATTAATCAAGAAACCAGGACAGAGTGTTGTGTAAGTGTCACAATAGTACTTGCATTCAGGTCCTAATTTATTATTTAAAAATCTTCTTTGCGTAGCATTTCCTGAGCATAATGCATGAGCAAGTTAGAGGCTTTTCCACATTTATCAAGTACCCACCCTTGAGCTAATTTTATAGGATGTTTTGAAAGTTATTTTTGTGGTTTCTTATGTAAGTGCTTCAGGAACAAAATCACAAAGCATTCATCCTGCAGCTGAAAATATTAATTTATAAAGTTTGTAGAGTTTTCCAGATATACAAGTTCTGTGAATACACAGGTGTCTTGAAGTTTATCAGACATATTGACTAATATTGGGCTTGAATATTATTGGATTTATGATTTTGTATTGATACATAAAATTACACACAAATAATTGCTATTTGATCTGAACTCAATGCTGACTTATTTATTCAACAAGCTATTTATCATCTAAAATATTCTGGGTACCTTATGAGACAATAGCATGCAAATATAATTAAGACATAGTTCCTGTGCCATTAAGAAGCTCACAGTCTGGTGGATATATATATATATGTATATATATACATGTTTAATGGAATGTGTTGTAATATGCAATAATGATAGTTTATTCTCAGAAAAAAGAAGAGGAGATAATCTGTCTTGCAATGGGATACAGCCAAGCGTGAGGGAATTTTTAAAGGATTAGAAAATATTAACCAGACCAAGGGGGAATGATAGAAGCTGCATTCCAGGCAGAATAGACAGCATTATCAAAAGCACAAGGGCATGACATATTCTGGTTCTTATCAAGATTGCAGTTGCATAAAATGAAGGCAAAAAATGGAAAGATATAAATGGTAAAATCCACATTATGAAGTCAATTAAATGGCAGACTAGGGAATTGGTAATTATCCTGATGGCAACAAACAGCTGCAGGATCGGCTTAAGTAGTAAAGTTATAATAATTAGATTTCCATAGTAGAAAATATTGATATTCATGAATCTAAGTTAACACAACTGCTCGCATGTGGTATTCATATTGCAATCCTTTTCCATTGCTAGTTTTGTGGGTTTGTTTTGTTTTGTTTTGCCTTGCTTTGTTTTTTTGAGACATAGTTTCCCTCTGTAGGCCAGGCTGGAGTGCAATGGTGCAATCTTGGCAAACTGAAACCTCTGCCTCCTGGGCTCAAGCGATTCTCGTGCCTCAGCCTACCAAGTAGTTGGGATTACAGTCATGCACTACCATGCCCGGCTAATTTTTGTATTTTTAGTAGAAATGGAGTTTTGCCATGTTGGCCAGGCTGATGTCAAGCTCCTGGCCTCAAGTGATCACCTGTCTCGGCCTCAAAAAGTGCTGGGATTATAGGAGTGAGCCACCATGCCCGGCCTGTTGTTTTAAAATTCATGATTATTAAGGGAATATGATGCATTATTTTGCTGTTCACGAAAAATCCTACTCAGTGGTTCATGGGAATAATTATGTGACTTTCTTTGGCTTAAAAAAAAAAAAAAAGAAAAGAAAAAGAAAAAAGAAAAAGAAAAGAAATAAAGTACTTCCAGACACAGAACGTAAATTTTAAGAATTAATATGTGGCATACCTAATCTCATTCTCCTTTACCGTAAATGGCAATGTGATGGTAAATTACTAAAGTGTTTGGATTGTTTGTTACTGACTGCAGCAATCTAGGAAATCCTGACTGATATAGGAGGTTATGTCATTGTGGTGATGCTTCCTTTCAGACTGGGAATTTTTTAGTAGCTTGCTTGACCTCACTAATCAGATAGCAATATAGTCCATGTTATGTTGTTTCTCCCAAATAAGCTAAATGATAAAGAGTAGCAATTAAAGACAAATGAGATTTTCACCATCAGTTACATTGTTATTCATGATGATGAGAAATTGATTTGTGTTCTGTATTTCTACAGAACACTTGAATACAATGGAATATATTTATTCATTTACAGTCAATTCTCTTTATTCAATGTAGGTATGTTTATAAAGTCACCACAATCACTGAATTAGTGAGCACAGAACTATGGTTCTAAGGAGCACTAGAGAATTAGATGCCTGGAAGACAATGGTCACAACACTTCATCAACCAAAACACTGTTTGAGCTATATGGGTCATTCATTAATGTTAAACAAGCCAGTCTCATCAGCATTGAAAACCCGCTCTTCCACAGAATACTTTTCCTATATAACAGTATTTTCTAAATTCCTTTTCAGCCCCCTGATCCGTAGAACCTACATTACCCATACTTTCAGTATTTTTCATACCATAGCACCTTTTGAAACATGAGAGCCAGTTGGCACTACTAGAGAAAGGTTTAATATTTTCCTGATACTGGATAACATGATCATAAATTTATTTGGCTTTCAGCATCATAATGCTACCCACTGTAGTTTTTTTTTTAATCAGTTGAATTGAAAAATTAAACCTTTTTAAATCTTTACCATAGCTTCATCACATACTGTAGAAGTCACTTTAGCATTTTCTGGAGTATTCTCATGTACAGATTGGTAAATTTCTTCTTCCTTTTTATGGATACACTCTACTGCTGATTCATTAACATGGAACTCATGGCCAACAGCACTATAACTCATGTCTGAATAAAACTTACCTAAAACAAATTCTCCCCATGTGGCACAGAACTGCCTTCCTGCATTTAGCAACATTAGACAGCACTTCAGCACTATGCTTGGAGGCTATTTAAACAGCAAACATTACCTAAAAACATCACAAAAATACAAAAAATGTGCCACTACATAGGCCTCAAAACGAACACTTGTTTGCCATATGACCAAGACCTGAAACAAGAAGGCAGATTCACTTTGTTCAACCTCAGCTGGGAACACACCCAAGAGCCTCAAATTTTTGGCTATTCTGTACATGTCTGCAAATGACCCAAAAGCCCACAAGTATTAATTTTGGGTCTGCAAAGACATTTTAACCAGTAGACAAAATTACAAATTCAGAATACAGAACCTGTGAATAGTGAGAATTTTTGTTTCTTTATTAAGTATATTGACTTGCCTTTTTCGAACAAGACTAAATCAATACTCTGGAAGTACTGTGGAAAATAGAGGCACAACCTGAGGAAGGTCTGGCCACCTAAATTCTAGAGCTCACATTTACTACAAAGGGAAAAAATCATGATGTCAAATTAGGTTTATTAAATTAGGCTAATGTTTATTAGCTACCAAGTAATTAGAAATAACTAGATGTAGTTCTGTTGGTGTTTAATAAAATAAATGCATTAACTATAGCGTACTTTCCAGGCAGAATCAGCGTCACAAACTCTCATTACATATAGAAAAGGCATCCAATCTACTAACAAAGATTCATCAAAGTTTGGCAACAACCAAATATACATAGGGTAAATTATATAATTAATATATTACATGTATGGTGTGAGAAACTAAGTTAAATTTGTGGCTGTGCATCTGATCCTAGCATCTGACTGAGAAATGCAGAAAGCTAACCAAAGAAGTCTCTTTTTAATATTGCTTACAGAAAGGATCGTGGGGAGTTATTTCAGGTCCCAAAGATAGCAAGCACAAAATTAAAGCAAAAGTATGGGACCACGATGGAATTAAGATGAATGGATCGCACTAAACAGGTGTTTACTTACTTACTTGTCAATTACAGGCATGTGATAATTGACAATAAAATTGTGTCTCCACGCTGCGTGAGTTCTTATACAAAATGTCAAATTTCTTAAGCTATGAAGAATTTGGTGCCAATCAATCTGAAGAAAAAGCACCGTTGATTTTGATCGACAACTAACTGATTTTAACAGAATATGATATCTAACTTGTCACGTCACAGATCACATGAATGATTAATTTTGCCTTCCCAAATACAAAAAGATAAAACTCAATGAAGTATGTTTTCTGCACCATTATAAAAAACACTGGCATCATTAGGATGACATCGATTGTGAAATTAAGGACTTTCTTCACTTTCTGCTGGTAGCAGGACTGAACCTGCATTTTCCAAGATCAACTCTTCAGCATCAGAAGCTTTGACAGCTCTGAAGGGAGAAAAAAAAAGCATTTGTATTTTCAATAGAAAGTACAATTGCAGGTATTGATGCAGTTATAGCTTGAAAGCATGTTCTTATGCATTGAAAATGACTCGGTAGGATAATGGCGTGGGTTTAAGTTTTAATAATGCCACAGTAAAGAACAGAATAAGAAACTTAAATTAGATGCACCTCAGGAAGGTAAGATTCTACATTTACTTTGCAACTCTTGACAGGTAGAGCCTTATTTGACCATTGGTTGACAAGTACAACTCCCACAACATTGGCTAGATTACAGTTTACTTGTTGGAAATTGCACTTCTAGCCATGGTTAGCAGCATTCAAGAACCATGTGAGAGGTTATACGACACAAAAAGAAGACATCTTCCTCTAAGTCATTTTTAAAGAAATTGTCTCGGCATTTTTATTCTCTTTGCCTCTACACTCTCCTTTGCTATAAGCTCCATGCTCTATATGATTTTCATTCCGTGCTTGTCCAAGCCAAAGATTCAAGGAAGGGAGAAAACAACAACAAAAAGTAGCCAGTACCTTCCCGCAATGTTTTTACAGCTGGCAGAAAAAAAGATGAGATGCTGGATTTTTTTCCCAGAGGATTTAGAGATAAATTCTTGGCCTCACACATGGAATTTGGTAAATACAAACCAACTAGTATAGTGGTCACTACTGGTTGTTTTCATAAAAGTATCTGTGAATTGTTATCATTTGATTTAAACTCCCTTTCTAGAGTCATACAACCACAACGAGAATCATGTTGGTGAGTTTTGACAACACACCAGCAGTCACGGTTTCTCCCAGGAGGTCCTGGGAAGGCAGGTCAGAGACTTCATTCTTCTTGCATCAGTGAAAGTCAGCAATGGAGAGCTGGAGAGAGGACTTGCCCTTCTTCAGACCAAGATGAAGTTTAGGACTGAACAGATCTTTGGGAAAATCCAGATAGCAGAAAACAATGAAATCCCTAGAAAAAATAACAGCCTGCTTGCCATTTATGATCCAGAGAAAACCACCCCTGACCTGCAGGATAACGTCAGGGTTAAGCTACATCTCAGTTCACCAGCTGAGAAAGGGCTTTGATTTACACACAAGAAAATCAGGCCGCATCAAGATTCTTTCCCATTCCTCAGCAGAAGGGTAATTTTCTCCAGTTTGTCACCAACTAAATTGCAAGAAGAGAAATTTCTATGCCTTTATTCCAAAATTTACCTGCTGTTTTATAGAAATATATGGTTGCTGACAAAACATTAAAAGGTAAAATAATACATTATTTTAAAAGACTGAGGGAAAATCAAGTTTAATTTTAAATAGCAGAAATGAAAATACACATGGAGAAGCAATTAGAGCACAAAAATGTACTCAACAACACATATTATATAAATTTTGAGTGAAAAACTCTAGACAGAAATTGGAAATTAGAAGGATCACTGTCAAGGTGAGATCTTGTAATCTTGAAGATCAAGTAGAAAACAAAATTTTACAACACTAAAATAAAAATTAATTTTACAGCACTAATAAAAAGGAACGCAGCTGAGCACAATGGCTCATGCATGTAATCCCAGCACTTTGGGAGGCCCAGGCAGGAGGATCACTTGAGGCCAGGAGTTTGAGACTAGCCTGGGAAACATAGTGAGACCCTCGTCTCTACCAAAAAAAAAAAAAAAAAAAGTTAATTAGCCAGGCATAGTGACACTTGCCTGCAGTCCTCATTCCTCAGTAAGCTGAGGTTGAAGAACCACTTGAGCCCAGGAGTATGAGGTTTTAGAGTGATCTGTGATCATGATTGTGTCTCTGCACTCCAGTCTGGGCAACACAGTGAGACCCTGCCTCAAAAAATAAATAAATACAAAGGAACGTAAGTCTTGAAGGAAAAGCTACAAGGTAAGAAAGGTATATCTAGGGACTTACAATAGGAATGCCAAAAGGAGAAAAAAAGAAACAAGTGGAAAATTAATAATTTCACAATGAAAGAAAAAAAAAAAGTCCTGAGCTGAAGTTTGAAATTGCATGTGGAAAAGACTCACAAACTTTCAGGCAGAATTAATAGAAATTTCTAAGTTCCACATTAAAAGACAAAACCTCATCCCCTAAGATGAGGGGAAAGTAGTTTTATATTACAATATGCAAATCAGATTAGCGCTACAATTTTCATCTGAAGCATTGGGAAGCTATGAAACAACAACTAAAGACTATTGAGCAGAGATGCTATAATTCCATAATCTTGTATCTGATCAGGTCAAAAACTAATAGAATTAATAAAATAATTTGGTATAATGGCTAAAAAGATAAAAAATACATATTAATAGGCTTTTCTAGAACAGATATAGCTACTTAAAATTGAAAATAGTCCATTTAAATTACATTGAAACTATAAAAAGTATTGGAGCAAACTATACAGTAGAAGGCCAGAGTCCCTTTAGAGAGAGCTTTAAATGCATAAGGGCATGAAATAGATCCTAAGTAAATGGAAAAACACGTTGTCTTCCTGCATGGCAAAACTTAGTATCATGAAAATGTCATTTCTTCTATGTGTATGTGTTTTATCATTCATTAATTCAATGAATATTCATTTTTATTACTTTGTATATTGAGAATGCAGTGATAGAAGTGGGATGCAGAAAATAAAATAAACACATTATATGCTAAACAGAGTAAAATGCTATGAAGAAAAATAAACCAGTAAAAGCAAACTGAAATTGTTATAGAGATAGAAGTTTCTCATAGGGTAGTCAGAAAAGGCTTCAGTGAGAACATGACATTTGAATGCAGACCTAAAGGAGATAGGAGAGCAAGTCATGTGGCATCTGATTAAAGACCCTCCCAGGCAGAGGAGGAAAGTACAATGTATCTGAGTTGAGAGTATGCAGGACACTAATACAGATGAAGTGGAGTAAGCAAAGGGTAGAGTAGTGAGGGAGACCCAGCTCATATCGTTGTAAGTATTTTTTTCATTCTGAGTAGGATAGAAAGTCACTGGAGGGCCTTAAGCAGACAGAAACATGCTCTGAGTTTTTGACAGGAAAACTCTTGTCGTCCAATTCACCATACCAAGGAGAGCAAGGCAGAACAGGAAGAATAGTTTCTTGCAACTGTCCCCGTGAGAAATAAAGGTGGCATAGGCCAGGTTGTAGCCACAGATTTTTAGAGATGTGATCATATCCTGGATATGTATGAAAGCTATAGCCCTGATACTGACTGTTTGGTATGAAGGAAAGAGTGAAATGAATGATGAGATCAAGATTTTTGGCTCGTGTATACATAGGATTACCATTAACTGAGAAGGGAAAGGTTGCAACAGAAACTCAATGTTGGGCATGTTAAATGTGGGCTGTATATTTGAAATATCCAAATGAAAATATAGCCGGTTATACTTGAGTCTGGAGCTTAGGGGCAAAGATCCAAGCAATTACTATATAATCCAATTATCATTCAAATGAAGGATATTTTGGAACCTTTATAAAATTGATTTTAATTAATTTAAAATTTCAGTTGAAAAAAAAAGTCTGTGAAAAAATATAGGAATATTATGATAAAAAAAAGACTGTACAGAAATATTTGCCTTGCCAAATAGCAAAACTTAAAATAAGCTCAATATAATAAAAATTGTATGATATTGTCAAAGGAACAAAATTGTATCTGTATTAAAGAACATACAGAAATAAAAATTTATGTACATAAGAAAATATACAAATATAACAATGTTACACAAATTGTATAATTTTATACAAATATAACATTGCCTTTCAGTAAAAAATGAGTTATATAGTAAATATTGATAGCATGTCAAAGAAAACTATTCGTTATACCCATAAACAGAAATGATTATATTATAATTATTACTTTCAACATAGAAATGTAAATATTATATATTTGTTTTAATCAAGTTTAGCAAAGTTTCTCATTCCAAATTTGAGGAAAATTGATTATTTAGAAATTAAAATTTAGAAAAATTAAGAACTTGCCCAAATTAACATAGCGATTTGATCTATATTAGACCACCATTAAGTGGTAAACTAGAATGTGAATCAGTCATGTTCCAAAGCATATCCTTTTATCCCCATGCTAAATGATGGGTCTGGTCTTTCGTGTTTGTAAGATACCATTTGATGATTTTGCAGAAGATGCAAGATGAGGTTCTACTCAAATTTTTGACTCCCAGTCTTTGTATTAAGACCATGCTGCCTTTACAGTTGGATGCAGTGATGTTCTTTGATCTGTGTTAGACCACCACAGGAGGCTCCAAGTTATCAGAAAGGAATCTTCGAGCTGGAGCTTAAATTTGAGGTTCTCAGCAGACAAGAGGGAGTCCCAGGTCCCTTGATCTCACTTACATTTCTATGATTTTTCACAATTGACCATTCTGAGTCCTGAAACTTACTGAAATGTTTGTCTCTACACTAGCCTACCTCTTTCCAAATCAACCCCTATGATACCCATTCAATCACTTTCTTTTTCCCTATATAAAGAACACCTATTCAGACTGACTTGCTAAAGCAATTAGGTCCCCTCCCTTATATCTGAAAGCTCCCTTTCATCATACTTCTGAGGAGTGCTAGGAAAGCTATAAGACAGTGAGAAGTAACAAGACTCAGTGTGACAATGGGAGATCACTGCCCCTAAAAATCTCATTTATGATCTTCATGTCAAACATTCTGCTATGTAATAAAAAGGTATAAATTCTATATCTAGAGATTAATTTCTCTCCTTTAGGCAAAAATATTTCACACAATTCCCCGAAGATCACTTCCAACATTCCATAGCCTATGTTTTAAAAAAATAAGACATAATGCTTCCCAAAACAGGTAACATCATTAATAAAATAAGCTATTCTCAGTACAGTCTTGGTCAGTTAAAATTTAATAAATTTCCAAATAGTTGAATGGATTACTTTTTCTTCAGTAGACTAGAAATATGAATTTTGCCTATGATTGTTTTGTAATTTTTAATGCACATTACGAGAATGAGTGTGGACGTTAAATAAGCCTTTATTTATTTATTTGTGTATTTATTTAGACATGGAGTTTTGTTCTGTTATCCAGGCTCGAATGCAGTAGCACCATCTCAGCGCCATCTTTGCCTCCCAGGCTCAAGCAATCCTCCCACATGAGCCTCCTTAGTAGCTGGGACTACAGGCATGCGCCACCACACCGTTATTTCTTCTTATTATTTTTAGTAGATACTAGGTTTCATCGTGTTGCTCAGGCTGGTTTCAAACTCCTGGACTCAAGTGATCTACCTACCTCAGCCATCCTAAAGTGTTGAGATTACAGATGTGAACCACCACAACTGTCGTCTAAGAAGCCTAGGTTTAATGCAAGCATAGGATTATAAGACTGGAAATAAAATTGTATTATGGTCTGAAAGATTCATACTCTGCAACTGAGCAGAGTGTGAACACATTCCAGACTCAGGTTGATTCAACTTCCACATCTACTTTAGTCCCTGGGTGTAATTGATAGGTGGATTGTGACTTCTCCAATGCACACATACTTGCCTCTCTTAACCATATGAATTTTATAAACTCCCAATACAATATAACTCCCTCTATTGTCATTAAATCACAAAACCACAATGTAAATAGAAGAAAAAAACAGACACTCCTAAATATGATCTTTAAAACACTAGCTCCAGATATACAAAACAGAAAAATGCATCCCCTCACAACAAACCACACATAAACTCAAAGCTGCATAAAAGTGCAGTAGTAAAAAATGACAGAAACTATAAAGGTTTGGACCATAAAATATCCTCGTTTCATGTTTCATATTTCTTTGAGATAACCTGCAACCTTCACTAGTAATATGCCTATAAAAACCGGAAGTGAGTTATTTGAACTTATTTTACTGGATGCAGCTTAAAAATCACTGCTAAAGGAATTCTGACATTTCCCACAAGGAATTCTGGAATGTAATGACATAGGAGAATCTCAATTGCAAGCTCTAGTTATGTAGGGAAACCAGAGCCACATGTCATAACGACATTGACAAATCTCCCAGCTGAAATTAGACTCGTCCATCCATATTATTTTGTATATTTGCTTAACATTATGGAGCCACCTTGGTGTATGCCCCACTTGAATCCCCTTTACTGGCTGATACTCTCATCCCCTGTTGAATGCACACACAACCTTTTCTGAAGCCTTGCCCTGGACTAACAGGGTCAACGCCTCTCCACAGGTCTGAAGGGCTGCATCCCCGGAACTACTCCCCCTGGCTGCAAGGCGGAATTCCTGCACAACGCAATTCACACTCCAGAGTACTCCCACGATAAGGCTAAGGACAAGTGCATTCTGGTCAGCTCCTTCCTCTTCCTCACTTATTTTCCCCCTCACTCATGCCCCAGATATTTCTTGAAAGAGCATTATTTCAATAAATTTAGGAATCCAAATTCCTATTTTAGGCTCAACTTCTAGAAAATACAACCTAAGATACACAATATGTTTTTTCTTCATAATTAAACTATTAATATACATGTCTATTTTGCCATGGGTTTAAACTCCGAAAGAAAGGAATTAACCACATATCCATCTTGTGAAAATAAATTTCTTATTTGTCCTTCTAATATCTACTTTGCAACCATCCAATCATCCCATCTTTCCTTTTCTATTTAGTTTTAAATCCAGAAGTGGCCTAGATTAGGAAGAACATTCACTTACGTCATCTTCGTTTACTTAAAAATGAGCATGCTTGAACGGGAGTGGCGGCTCACGCCTGTAATACCAGCAATTTGGGAGGCCAGGGCAAGCAGATCACGATGTCAGGAGAAGATCCAGACCATCCTGGCCAACACGGTGAAATCACGTCTCTACTAAAATACAAAAATTAGCTGGTCATGGTGCCGCGTGCCTGTAATCTCAGCTACTCAAGAGGCTGAGGAAGAAGAATTGCTTGAACCAGGGTGTCTGGGGTTGTAGTGAGCTGAGATCACACCACTGCACTCCAGCCTGGTGACAGAAAGAGACTCAGTCTAAGAAACAAACAAACAAAAACTTTTTTTGTGTTTTTTACTGCTTATCTCATGTTTTTATCTGTTATTTTTTACTGCTTATCTCATGTCTTTATCTGTCATTGTTTTCTTACTTGGCCATTTCCACCTCCCCTAATAGCCCTCCTATACTAAAAATGAATAAAATAATTTAGAATTGGATAAACAGTATGTTGATTGTGTATGTATCTATTCATGTACAGGCATAAATACCTCTATCCACTTAGAAAATAAGTATATGTCAATCTTGACTTCGTTAAGTTTACATTGAAAAAGAAAACCAGGAACTGTATTTATCTTCTTTTCAAAATCTATGGTTTTGTAACAACTAGAAAACATTGTACATGAACTTAAACATAAGCTATAATATGGTTTGGATCTGTGTCCCTATTCAAACCTCGTATCAAATTGTAATTCCCAACGTTGGAGTTGGAGCCTAGTGAGAAGTAATTGGATAATGGGGGTGGATTTCTCCATTGCTGCTGTTTTTGTGATAGTGAGTTCTCATGAGATTTGGTTGTTTAAAAGTGTGTGGCACCCCCTCCTCTCTCTTGCTGCTCCAGCTATGTGACATGCTGGCTTCCCCTTCATCTTCCACCATGATTTTAAGTTTCCGGATTCCTCCCCAGAGGCCCAGCAGATGCCAGAATTATGTTTCCTGTACAGCTTGTGGAACCTTGAGCCAATTAAACCTCTTTATAAATTATCCAGTCTTCGGTATTTCTTTGTAGCAGTGTGAGAACATACGAATACAAGCTCCAACCTTCTAGAGATTTGCCGTAATAGAACAACTTTATCTAGAAATAAAAGAATAGAAAGACCATGGTAATACAACTTTTTATTGTCTCAATAATATTACTTCACTTAACGGACTGACTTTACAGGTCATTTTAGTAATTTGAATTAATCATTACCTGCTGTTTTATGTTTTATGTCTGTCTCCTTTATTGATTATATCTTTTAGTGCTACTCTTACTTCTGGCACTGAAGCAAATTATTGACATTCAGTGAATGATTACTCAGTGTAAATTTATTGCATTATTGTTCAGTTTGTCTAACTCTAAACCACGTTCAGTTGTTATGTAGACAAAGACTGTTCCTCACATTCAGTCCACCAAGGTAAAAAAGGAAAAACACATATGGAAAAATTTTGTTTCTAACCAAATCTATGAGGAAAGGATTCTTCTTTCCCCATACAGGATTTCCTAAAAAAGGAGGACAAGGAAGCGAAAATAAAAGCAAAGTTTTTAACAGCAATAGCATATTAAGTTTAACAGTTCTCAAAACTTAAAAACTAGATTTTTCTATTGAATCTAGATATCTTGAAAAGTGATCTAAAATAGTGTGTTACTAACATGTAATTTAAAAAGTATAGAAAATTACATCAATTTCTTACTAAAATCTTTCTTTAGTCTGCTTTTTAAAATTTCCATTCCAACTTTTCACAAGTTTGCTAAACTTGTGAAAAGTTTAGGCACTGTGAAAAGTCCAGGCACTATTTCTAGATTTTTTTTCTCATTTTTTAATCTTCATCTAGTTTATAAACATATTATCTGTCAAGAAAAAAAAAAGTTCTCCTCTGATGGACTTCTCCCTCTACTAACCAGCAGAAAAAAACAACTTGACTGTAAATTCAAAGGACTGATATGATTTCCCCACAAAAGTTAATATAGGAACCCGTATTTTCAAGCACAGAAGAAATCTACAAATCTGTTTTGTCCACTTTTAAGCACTATTTAAAATTGTTTTATTTACCTGTTCTGAGCTACATATTGCATCTGTTCAGGATGCAAATTACTAGTTTTTTTAAGTGTATATATGTATCACATGTTCTGGTAAATAAATAAGGAAACAAATAAATGCATTAAGAAAGAAAAAAATTAATTTTAATAAAATTGATATTTCAGGTTATTTTTTACTAACACTACTAAACTATAATATGGCCACAGAGAATTGCATCATTGTTGCAAGCATATGTAATAACAATATAATTTTTTAAAGTCTATCAATCTGTTTCTCTTTTCCCTGACTTATGCATTTCATCTACTCCAGCCATTGGCCATTATATAAATGCTGACTATATGGATCAGATGACATTTTGATATTTTGTAATAGTTACTGAAATATGTTTTGCACTCATAATTGGTTTTCTTTCTTAAAATTTATTTCACCATATTGGAAAATAATGTTGAAAACAATCAGCTATTAAGATTTTTTTGCATGTGTGTATATAGGTACACACACACACACACACACACACACATATCTCCTACATATTAGATGCCTCCTTAACATTTTAATATAAAATTCATATGGTTAAATTAGTAACATTCTTAAATACTTCATGATTTGTTATTTTAACAAAAAATTACTGATGAATGGGCTATGGATTTTTGTTGTTGTGTTAATGCACTTAATTTTGTAGAGAAGTTTTAGGTTCACAGCAAAATTGAGAGGAAAGTACAGAGAGTTCCCATATGCACATGCACAGCCTCCCCTATTCTTAAAACATCCCCCTCCCAAGTGGTACATTTGCTACAACTGATGAGTCTACACTGACACATCATTATCAACAAAGTCTATAGTTTACATTAGTGCTTACTCTTGACGTTGTACATTCTATGGGTTTGAACAAATGTATAATGACTTTTAGTCACAATTATGGTGTCAGAGTTTCAGTGCTCTAAAAATAATCTGTGCTCCACCTATTCATTACTCCCTGTTAAACTTTAGCAATCACAGATATTTTTACTGTTTCCATAGTTTTGCTTTTTCTACAATGTCAAATAGTTGGAATGATAAAGTATTTAGTCTTTTCAGACTGGCTCCTATCACTTAGCAATATGCACTCAAATTTCTTATTTATATTCAATTTGTTTTATTTTACATTTCCTTGAAAAGCATATGATATGTAACATCATTTTATATACTTATTTACATCTGTATACCTTCTTTCATGATATGTCCAGATCTTTTGCCCATTTTTCAATTGAGTTGTTCACTTTTGTATTGTTGAGTTTTAAGTGTTTTTTTAATATTTTGGTTAACAGTCCTTTATCAGATACATCTGTTGCAAATATTTCCTACCAGTCTGTGGCTAGTCTTTTCACTTTCTTTATAGTGTCATTCACAGAGCAAACAATTTTAATTCTAATAAAATCCAGTTTTATCAATTATTTCTTTCACTGATTGTGCCTTTGGTGTTGTATCTGAAAAGTCATTGTCAAACCCAAGATTTTCTTCTACGTTATCTTTTGAAGTTTTATATAGTATTGTGTTTTACCTTTAGATCTGCGACTCATTTTGAGTTAATGTGCATGAAAGGTATAAGGTCTATGTCTGGATTCATTTTTTTTACATATGAATGTGCAGTTGCTCCAGCACCACTTATTAAAAAGACCCATATTTTTAATAAATGGTGCTGAAACAACTGGACATTTTGATCTCTTGTCAAAAATCTGTTAACAAAATTCATGTGGTTCTATTTCTGGGCTCTCTGTCCTGTTACGTTAATCTGTGTTTATTCTTTCACCAGTGGCACACTGTCTTGATTATAGTAAGTCTTAAAGTCAGGTAATATCAGTCATCCAACTTCGTTCTTCATCTTCAATTGGACTATGTTTTTTGAATGATAACTATACGTCAAACTACAACCTCTCATTTAAAAATTTGCTCAAAATTACTTTATTAATTAAGGTGTATATGGTGACATATGACATCAGTCTAAATAGCGCCATCCATGCATTAATCATAGTATCAATCATTAAGCTTTAACATGTCCATTAAAGCTATAATGGAACATGTCATATAATTCAGTCCCAAACAATTTTAATGACTATTTGAAGACATAAAATTAGAATAGGTTTCTCAGAAATGAGTGTGCATACACTACTAAGGAATTCATGTATAAATTAATCTGATTGCTTCTTTAAAATATAGAGATTGATGTATTTTAAAGGCTCAAGATTGATTTATTCATTGCAATTCAGTTGGCCAGAGATCAATTTGATCTAGTATTTTTAGTCACATTCAAAATTAAACAAATTACTTAATTGACCAAGAAATCATGCTCTCTTATTAAAACTTAAAGGCAGAGAACTAGGTCAGGCACAGTGGCTCATGCCTGTAATCCCAGCACTTTTGGAGGCCAGGATGGGTGGATCACCTGAGGTCTCGAGTTCGAGACCAGCCTGGTGAACACAGTGAAACTTTATCTTTAGTAAACATACAAAAATTAGCTGGGTATGGTGACAGGCACCTA
This sequence comes from Macaca mulatta, assembly GCF_049350105.2. Lineage (NCBI taxonomy): Eukaryota > Metazoa > Chordata > Mammalia > Primates > Cercopithecidae > Macaca > Macaca mulatta. The sequence goes on from NC_133406.1 coordinate 161,157,590, forward strand.
TAATCCTAGTTACTTGGGAGGTTGACGCAAGAGAATCACTGGAACCCGGGTGGCGGTTGCAGTAAGCCGAGATTGTGCTGAACCAAGGTTGTGCCACTGCACTCCAGGCCGGGTGACACAGCAAGACTCTGTCTTAAAAGAAAGAAAGAAAGAAACAAAGAAAGAAAGAAAAAAGACAGAGAACTAGATACTTCCTTTTGAGGTATGGATCAGAGAGCATTTGCTTTTTACTATAAATCTTTGAACTAATTATTTTTATGCTGTGTTTATGAATTTCAATATATAGTTTTTAAAGAAATTCTTAAAGCCCACCTCAAACTCAGAATTCAGTTTACATATGTTTGATATGCATACACATGTATATATGTGTATATATGTGTATATGTAGTTTTATACAAATTACAGGTGCTACATATATATTTGTATGTGTGCATGTGCATGTGTGGTGTATGTGTGAGTATGACTGTTGTCTAGGGATTCTGTGACAGTTGATCTTCAAACAGGCCTTTAAGAACTACTGACATATAAAACAGCAGGTGTGAATTATGAGAGAAACGTGAATACTTGTTATCCATTGTTTTTAATGAGATGTAACTGGTTTAGGACAGAATTGCTAAATCAAAGTTGAGAGACATAATACCAAAGATTTTTAATTAATACTTGCATGTACCTATGAGGCCACTGAATGTAAGTTTTGTGTTTGAGAAATATGATTTGCTATTACATAGAATAATAGTTGGAAAAAGCACACACTATAACAAATATATTCTAATTGGTGGTGGCAGGTTGACATGACTCCTACTTCTCTGACACAGTTCACTTTTGATGATAAGGATTAGTTATTCTCTGTAAAATTAGATCTCAAAAAGTCATTACAATGGAGAAGGCAGTGGTGCAGATAACGCAAAACATCGTCATTTTCAAACATAATTTGTTCCTATCTTTGAAACAGTTCTCTTTCTACTTATATTTGTTTGGCAATGCCTAAATTGCTTGTATTTCCTAGATACATAGCCACTGACAAGGAATTTGGGTATATGTTGCTAGTCCAGTCTCTGCTTGACTGAATAGGGGAATAATTCATTAAGTTAATCTATGTAGGAACAAGAATATGTTGGCCATATTTTTCTTCAGAGCCCTTAATTTTGTATAGATATCATAAAATGTGAGCTGTTACTGATTTTGTAACACTTTCTTCCAAAGAGATCAAGGTTAGTAATACACGTCACAGAAATAATAGGCTGGTAATTAATCTCTAGTAGTGAAGAAAAAGCAGTGGTATTCCTGTAATATGATCTAGGGACACAAAAATGGATCATATAGCTGTTCCCTCCAGCAACTCATGACTGCACTCCTAGTTTAAACAAAACAAAAGAAAACAAAACAAAATATAAGATGATGACAGAACAATATGAGTCCATGTTGAATAATTGTTAAGGTCAAGGGCTTTGGACAGGTTTTAGCTTAAATAAATTACCTTATCTCTCTAAACCCCAGTTTCCATACTGGAGAAAATAATTATGATTTTACTTATTCTACGTAGCTATTTTGAGGATTAACACAGATGAGCCTGTAAAACATACAGCATTGTACCTGTCACATAGTAAGTGCCCGGTAAATGTTGTACATATTATTATTCATGGTTGTATAAGAGCTCTGAAGATGTAAGGGAGTGATTTATGTTGTCTAGGCAAATTGTAACAGAAAATATGATATGAGAGTTACGTTTAGAATGATAAATAGGATATTTGCAAGTGAAGATGAAAGAAAGGGCTTTGCTTTTCTTTTTTCTTTTTTTTTTTTTTTTTTTTTTTTTTTTTTTGAGACAGAGTCTTGCTCTGTCATCCAGGCTGGAGTGCAGTGATGCGATCTTGGCTCACTGCAAGCTCTGCCTCCTGGGTTCACAACATTCTCCTGCCTCAGCCTCCCAAGTAGCTGGGACTACAGGTGCCTGCCACCACACCTGGCTAATTTTTTTATATTATTTTAGTAGAGATGGGGTTTCACCATGTTAACCAGGATGGTCTCAATCTCCTGACCTCATTATCTGCCTGCCTAGGTCTCTCAAAGTGCTGAGATTACAGGCGTGAACCACCGCGCCTGGCCAGAAAGGGCATTTTTGATGAGAACACATGGGCACAAAGAAACAACAGACACGGGGGCTACTGGAGGGTGGAGGATGGGAGGAGGGAGAAGATCAGGAAAGTAACTACTGGGTACCAGGCTTCATACCTGGGTGATGAAATAATCTGTACAACAAACCCCTATGACATGAGTCTACCTATATAACCACCCCCCACAAGTCTACCTGTATAACAAACCTGCACGTGTACATCTGAACTTAATGTAATAGTTTAAAAAGGGAATTTTTATGGCAAAAAAAGATTATGTAAAATGTGTGACAACTTCAGGTTGAGAAAAGTAGGTAGTCTGTTGCGGTTAGAGTGAGAATATATTCATTGGGGAAGGGTTAACAAGAAATGAAGCTGACTTCCAGAGATTAATGCAGAAAAAAACATGCAGAGTATAAAGAGTGTGTATGCCAGCAAAATACATCTGTGTGATTGTGTGGACCTGAATAGTATTAATTTGTATTGTGGCAAGAAAAGAATGTTACATGTTTACAATACCGTGATTACTATCCGTAGTGCAATCACATTTTTCAGCCTCTCTTCCAGGTGGATTGAGGCTATGTGACAGTTCTGTGGATGAAATTGATGCAACATCATCCAGTCATAACCTGTAAAAACATCTCTCAAAATTTTCTAGTTTTCTTTTCCCCTACCTCTGTAGCCTTTGAGGCCAAAATTGGCAGAGATTAAGGCTGAAAGAGGGTCAATCAACCTCTCCATCCTGTAACATTATAGGCTGAAAAAAAAAAAAGAAAACAGAAATAAAACAAAACAAGACACCTTTTATTACAGAAAGCCACAGAGTGCTTGAGGATTGTCATTTGTGACAGCTAGCTTACTATACACAAACACACACACATGCACGCATACACATATATACCCACAACCCGTACTTACAAAAACTTTAAAAATTTTCCTATGTTAATAAAATGTCCTAATAATCCACAGTTTAACAAGACAAAGGACGCTCACTATTACCACTGCTCATCAACTTTGTACTGGAAGTTCTTGCCAGAGCAACTGAATAAGAAAAAGCAATAAGAGGCAAATAAACTAGAATAAAACTATTTCTATTCACATGTGATATGGTCTTATATATGTCTTATATGTAGAGAATTATAAATAATCCACAAGTAAGCTGCTAGAACTACTAAATAAATTGAGCAAAGTTTTAGAGTACAAGATCAGCACGCAAAAATGACTAGTCTCTCCCCACCAGCAATGACTAATTAATAAAGAAAATTAAGAAAGCACTTTCATTTACAATAGCGCCTAAAAGAATAAAAACCTAGAAATAAATTTACCAAAAAAGGGAAAAGCTCATGTGCTGAAAACTACATGATATTGCTGAAATAAATAAAAAGATACCTAAATATTAATAAATAGAAACATAGTTTATACTTATGGATAAGAAGGCTTAATATTGTTAAGATATCAGTAATACCCAAAGCCATATACAATGGCAGTGCAATCTCCCTCCAAATTCTAGCAGACTTTTCTGCATAAATGGAAAAACTGATCTTCAAATTCACATAGAATGGCGAGGGGTTCCAAATAGATAAAACAATCTTGAAAAAGAAAAGCTAAATTGGGGGACTTAGGCTTCTTGATTTCAAACCTGACTACAAAGGTATGGTAATTAAAATAGGGAAGTACTGCTATAACGATAGACATATGAACCAAAAAAAAAAAAGAAAGAAAAAATTGAGAGTCCAAAATAAACCTGTGTATCTATAGACAATGGATTTTGTTTTTCACTCAATGGGGAAAAATAGTCTCTTCAACAGCTGGTCTGAGATGACTGGATTTCCATACATAAAAGAATGAAGTGGAACCTTATCTTGGCCTACGTAAAAAATTAATTCAAATAGGTCAATGACCTAAATATAAGAATTAAACCATAAAAGTCTTAGAAGAAAACACTGGAGTAATCTTCATGATCTTGAATTTGGCAATGAATTCTTCAACATGACAACAAAGACATGAGCAACAACAGGAAAAAATAGACTGGACTTCATCAAAATTAAAAACATTGGCATATCAAACAACATTATCAAAAAAGTGAGAAAACAATTCACAGAATAGAAAAAATATTTTAAAATTGTACGTCTGATAAGGTTTTACATTTAGAATATATAAAGAATTCTCACAACTCAACAACAAAAAGCCAAACAATTCAACTTAAAAATGGGCAAAAGCACTGAATACACGTTTTTCCAAAGAAGCATAAAAATGGCCAGTAAGAATATTAAAAATGCTCAATATGATCGTCATTAGGGAAATACAAGTCAAAACCACAATAAAATATCACGCATACACTAGAAAGGCTGTAATTTAAAAAAAAAATCAGAAATTAACAAGTGCTGGATTCACGTTATCAGAACAGTGAGCCGGTCTATCCCACTGAAACACACCAAATTCTTTGTTTTGACTAATCCTTGAGTAACGCGAGCAAACATAATTTTTCATGCTCTTTTGTGTGCTTTTGTTTACGAGCTTCATAAGAGGAGAAATCAAGCCTGCTTTTATTTCTCACGAATATCCGGCATCTAGCACAGTGCCTGGAGCAAATAGACTCTTAGTAATAAGTTTTTTAATGAATGCATTAAAACATATTTGGAAATTGTCTAAATCTTCTACACTGAAAAAAACATTGTATTTAATGTAAATGTTAAGCTGCCTGTAAAAATCATTTCTTTCCAAAAAATTGTAATAGACACTGAAATTTCAGACAAAAAAAAAAAACCTACAAAAACAGAACCCATTTGCAGGATTCCTATGGCTATTAGTGTTTATATTTTAATGTTCTCATACTGTCATGTTTCCAGGCTTCAAAAAATTTTTAGTATTTTTTACCTCCATTTGAAGTAAGATACTTAGTATGTTTTATTATATAATTTTAAACTAGTTTATGTCTCTATATAAGTATGCGTCTAATACGGTATGGATATGTGTCCCTAACAAATCTCATGTCAAATTGTAATTCTTAATGTTGGAGGTGAGGCCTGGTGGGAGACAATTCGATCATGTGGCAGTTTCTCTAGAATGGTTTAGCACCATCCCCCTTGGTACTGCTGTTGCGATAGTGAGTGAGCTCTCACAAGATTTGGTTAAAACCGTATAGCACCACCCCCCTTGTTGCTCCCGCCATGTTAGATGCTTCACTCTCTCTTTGCCTTCTGCCATGGTTGGAAGTTTCCTGAGACCTCCCCAGAAGCAGAAGCTGCTATGCTTCCTGTATAGTCTGCAGAACCATGAGACAATTAAACCTCTTTATACAATACACCATCTCAGGTATTTCTTTATAGCAGTGCAAGAATAGCCTAGCACAGTATTTCTGAAGCAATTGTCCTTACTTATGTATGTCATTAAATATAGAGAAGCAGTTCATTCATGGGTCTGTGATTTCACAGTTTGAGGCAAAAGCTGAAGGTCTTAGCCATAATAACTTTTTTTTTTCAATATATTTTCAGCTATTCCTTTTCCAAATCCTCTTTTGAGGGCTTTTAAGAATATAGGTTATAAAAGTAATAAAATTCTACAACCGTATTTTTGAGTCTTTAGAAAGGATATTCCATCCAATTTTTGTAGTTCACATAATTTTCCCTGTTCTGATATGAGACTTTTTGCCCATATTTTTTTTTTACGGCTTAAAAAGAAAATGTTACCCCCACTGAATGTAGTGACAAGTTTTCTCTCTTTCCTCCACCAGCATTTCTATCTCTATCTCTCCATAAAACTATAAAAAATCTGTCTCTATAAATTACATTACAGGACTGTTCTTACTATTGCCTTATAATCTTACATGTCCCAAGTCCACTGTCATCACACTGTCTCCCTCACTCCCTAATAACTATTTCACATTTCTTCTTACCCTCAAACTCATACACTTCATTCCACATTCTGTTTCTCCGTTGATGATCTGGTTGGCAATTTCACTGAGAAAACACCAGCAAACAGAAAAGAATTCCGAAATCTCCTATCACCTTGGTTATCCTCCAATCTCCATCAAGGTCCATATTTCCTGCCTGCCTTCTTGTTATTTTGCGTGAACTTTTCACACTGCAAATCCAAGGTCATTCTTCCATTAGTGTCCTCTCATCTACTTAAGGACAGAGGACCAACAACTCCGCTTGACCTATTTGGATCCTAAATTTTTCTCTCTGCATTGTATCGTTTCTGTTAGCATATAAGCATACTTTTATGAAGAAAAGCTCATCTTTTGACTTCCTGATCCCCTCAACCAAATACTTCTCTTTGCTTCTGCCTTGTAATATAAACATTTTTTAAAAAGATAGCTAGACTGACTACCTCTAACTCTTCTCATCAAAGTGGCTCATAAAAGCATCCCAATGACTCCACTGAAGTCTTCCTCATGACTCCACTGAAGCTATACTGATGGCTTTCATGTTGAGGTGGCCAATTCTCATCTGACAACTTCTTGCACTATCAGCAACATTTGCCATCATTGGTAACATCCTCCTTGTGGCTTTGGAAACCAGGCACTACACTCTCCTGTTTTGTTTTGTTTTGTTTTGTTTTGTTTTGTTTTCTCCTATTTCTCTGGCCTTTCTTTCTCATCTTCTTTGCTTGTTTCTTCTTCTTCCCCAACCTGTAAATCAAAGTATCTCAGGGATCCCTCCATTTGGAATATTATTCTTTTCTCTGTATTACCACCTTATTGATTTCACCATGTCTTATGACTGAATGCCATCCATATGTTTTATGACACTCAATCTGTTTATCATGTTATAGTAGCTGACCTTTAAAAATGACCTTTTGTGAGCCACATCTACTGATATTCTCATTCTTGCATAACTCCCCATGTATCTGGGGCGACCCTGGAAATTACTCTCAACCAGTAGAATACAGCAGATGTGACACTGTGTAACTTCCAAAGTTAGGCTATAGGAAGTGTTACAGCTTGCATTTGGATCAATCCCTTGCTCCTGGGATCTCTTTCTTGGAACCCCGCCTCCTTGCAAACCAAAGCCACAAGGAAAGATCACATGTAGATGCTCTATAAACAGCCCTGGCTGAATCCTAGCTTACAGCTAGCATGGACTGCACACCATGTGAATGGGTCCTTCACTACCTAGTCAAGCCTTCAAATGACTCCAGTCTCTGCCTTCATTTAACTGCAGCTATGAAAGACTCAAAACAAGAACCACTAAGCTGAGCACAATCTACAGAATTGTGAGAAATAGTAATAAACTATTATTGGAAGCCACTAAATTTAGGGTAGTTTGTTATTCAGCAATAGACAACATGGGTCACCTGAACTCCCCACTCAGATATCCAACTACTCATCTGGTATCTCTACTTGATGTCTAATAGACATGCCAAAATCAGCATTTCTAATAGAAACTCTTGATCTTCCACCAACAGACATAAGTATCTTACAATTTTCCCCATCCAACTGAATGGCCACTCCATAATTACAGGTACTTAGGTCAAAAATTTCAGTTTCATCATTGATTCCTCTTTCCTTCACGTGGTTAACCCAATCTGGTGATAAATTCTGTTTGTTTTCCTTTCAAAATATAATGAGAATCTAGCCATATTTCATCCCTGCCCTTGCAACCTCATCTAATATTATAACAACCTCCTCCTTGCCTACCCCATTCCAGATACCTTGGAATATTCCATATACTCTCATGCTTTAAAGCTTTTGAACTTGTATTTCCCCACATTTAAGCACACCCACTCTCTCAGCTACATTATGTCTTTGCTCAAATGCCATTTTGTTTTCAATGAAGCTTTTCCTAAACAATCAATTTAAAATTACAAACCCCTCTCTTCCCAAAATATTGCCATTTCACCATCCCATCCTTCTTTCATCATAGTATTTCTTCCAAGCTGACATACTATACATTTGCATTAATTACTCAGTATGTCACTGTTTATTATCTGGCTTCTCATAAGCCCCATGAGGACAGGGATTTTAAATGCTGCATCTCCACCACTTATAATAGTGTCAGCAATGTAGAAGGTTCTCAATAAATGCCAGTGCAGTGGGGGAATAAATAAGATTCTTCTTCTTATTTTAATGTATACAGTTAAAGAAAATTATGTTTTGGTTTAAATCTTTTTTTGTAATTCATAAGTTAAAATTATTGACCGAATTAATTACAGTAATGAGAGAAAAGAATGTTTGACAAAGATTGGTAGAGATGAAGCCAATTTTCTGCAACTTCTATCCTCAGTGTTGTGTCATACTTTTCAAAGACATTTAAATGTATGTTAGAAGTAATTAAATTAATTTTTAACCAACCAACCCAGCACATGCTTGCCGGGAGTTATAAAATTTAAAGCAAATTTGCATGTTAATCCAGCCTGTGGCTTTTGCATTTACATGCATGTCTTATTTCTTTTACGCTTCTATTCTGAGTCCCTAATCTTCATCTTGATGTAATATTTCATCTTTAATAATCGATTGCTAGGACAGCATACACATACACACATACACTCACTCACACACTCACAGGTTTAGGAAATATCTTCAGTGGTGGGAAACTGAAATTTGGAATAAAAAATTAAATGTTGAAATATATTCATGAAATTTGACTGAATAAAATATGTGGAAGAATATAAAATATTGAATAACTGCTAATACTTTAAAGCTAGGAAAGATGACAAATAAGTCCATATTAGACTCCTAATACAGTGACTTTAACCCAACAAAATGAAGCATAATAAGGACAAATAGCAAGTGATGGCATTCGGTTTAGTAAAAACAATTCTACAAGTATGAGAAGGGAAAGTGTGGCTTAGCAACCATCTAAGGCATATGGGTTTAAAATACCACCAACACAAGAGAAATGTTCTGTTACTGCACATGAAATTGTAAACTTACTCCTAAGCTATATTAATGAAAGAGATTGAGGGAGGTGACCATGATACTCTGCTCTGTTCTTGTCAGGACCTACTTACAGTATGTTCCTCAGTTATTGAAATATAGACAGTGCCAACGGAAATGCGCTCAGAGGTAATAGTTCAGTATGTTAAGTGGACTTGAAATGATGTCAAATGGGAAATTTTGAACAGGTCAGGAGGATGCCTAACACACACACACACGCAAAGATATAAAGCGTTCAATCTCAGTAGCTACGTTCAAGTACATAAAGGGCTGTGCGGTCTAGAGAAGAAGGAATGGTTATTTTAAGAACACCTGTGTGTAGAAAGAGTATTAATGATTCCATATGACACCATTATGGTAGATAAATCATTTGAAAAATCTCCCATTTCCAAAACGTTTAGATACTGGTAAATTATAATGAACTTTCTTTAAATGTGCTAATGTCAAAATAAGAAAATTAATTTCTTGGGGACTAAAAATAAAAAAAAAATAAGCAGAATTCTGAAGCCAGAGTTTTAAATAAACATGGAAGGTGTGGTATCCCTGGGTGAAAATGGATACTGAGAGCCACAGTTTTGTGTTAAGTTTAACACTTGGGAAAAATTAAATGAGCCTCTGATTCCCAAAAGGTAGGGGAAGGAGATGAAGGAGAGGATTCCTTTCACCACACAAAGTTAGATACCTCAATAGTGTTCCCCTCTCATTGAAGGTGAGGATGCTATATATAATCTGTTTGTAGCAAGGAGAACTAAAGAGAAACCATGTCAGTTGCCAAGGTATAGCTGGGAAATTAATCATAGAAATGGCAGTAATAGCCTGCTCTGAGAATTATGATTATAGACCTAATCTCATGTGAGTCTGTTTATTGTGGTGACCACTAAAAGACTATAGTCTAAGAAAATCCAAGATAATAAATTGAATTAAAAACATATTGTTTCAATGGAAACAAACACATTTACACTCAAGAGGGAAGCCTGTCAATTTAGGCTCCATGGGATTTTTATGGATGAAGTCCAGGTAAGTATGAACTCACAATAGAAAGAAAAATATCAAGTACACAAGGAAATAAATCACCATGAGTGAGAAAAATATTAAAAGCAGAAACAATAAATACTATATTTAGATCCCCAAGGGCTTCAGATATTAGAATCATCAAACACAAAAAAAGTATTTATAAAAATATTCAAAGAAATAAATGATGGAGTCCAAAACATGAGAAAGGAACCGGAGACTATCGGAAATGCTTAAGCAGACTTGAAAAAAAAGATTAAATAAAACTACTGGAAATAAATTTCACAATCATTGAGGTTAGAAACATTGATTAAGATTTAAGAACCAGATTGGACACAGCTGTCTAGAGAATTTGTGACTATCATATGTGCAGAATAAACTAGCAATGCAGTAGAAGGAATCAAATGGATGAAAAACATAAAAAAGAGATTACAGAAGTGACAGGAAGCAAAGAGAGGAGTCCAAAGACGCAATTTATTTGTAATCAAAGTCACAGAAGAATAGAAAAGAGAAAGAGAATGGAGAAAAGGCAATGTCCAGAAAGTTAAGGGATGAGAATTTTTCAGAATCAATTAAGAAATAAACTTTCAATTTCAAAAATTCCAATGAATTCTAAGTGCAGTAAGGAAAAACAAATTCGAATCAATACTCATTCCCAATAAACTTCAGAGTAGCTCCCTGCTCCCATTCTCAAATGTTTAAAATCCTCCCGAGAGTGAGGCATGGTGGCTCAAGCTTGCCATTCCAACACTTTGGGAGGCTGAAGCAGGAGAATCACTGGAGCCCAGGAGTTCGAGACCAGCCTGGGTAACACGGAGAGACCCTGTTTCTGCAAAAATTTAAAAAAATAGCCATGTATGGTGACGTGAACCAGTTATCACAGCTACTGGGGAGGCTGAGGTGGGAGGATTGCTTGAGCCCAGGAGGTTGAGGCTGCAGTGAGCCATGTGCATGCCACTGCACCCCAACCTGGGCAACAGAGTAAGACCATCTCTCAAAAATAAATAGATTATTAAATAAATAAAATCTCTTTGAGAATGATGAGTAAAAAACTAGAATTTCAACAGCTATAATACAAGTAACCAATAGGCATCAGAGCAATGTCTTTAAAGTGGCAAGGAAGAATTAAAAAGTCATTCTAACACTGTGTACTCAGAATTCTATTTCAGCAATAAAGATAAAGGAAACACACTGTCTGGTTTTTTTAAGAGTGTTATTGCTAAAATATCTCCCTAAAATACTTTGGGAAAGAGTTATTGGAGAATATGTAGGATCAATAATCTAAGAATATCCAAAATCTGGAGATACTGAGTCTGGGATCAGTGGGTCTAGTTCAGGAATGCTATGAAATTGAGGCATGAGAATAGTAGCTATGCACTAAACCTGGAAATCAATCATTTTGTATAGAAAACATACACTCAAGGGACTCTGAGAAGAATGTCTTCGGGAAATAAGTAGATTTTCAATTAAAGGTGAATAGTCTTGAAGCTTTGGGGAAGACTTGTGTTCATTATATAAATACAGAAAACAAAAGGGAGGCCGGGTGCGGTGGCTCACGCCTGTAATCCCAGCACTTTGGGAGGCCGAGGCAGGCGGATCACGAAGACAAGAGATCGCGACCACTGTGAAACCCCGTCTCCACCAAAAATTACAAAAAATTAGACTGGCGCGGTGGCGGGCGCCTGTAGTCCCAGCTACTCTGGAGGCTGAGGCAGGAGAATGGCGTGAACCTGGGAGGCAGAGCTTGCAGTGAGCCGAGATCGCGCCACTGCACTCCAGTCTGGGTGACAGAGCGAGACTTCGTCTCAAAAAAAAAAAAAAAAAAGAAAGAAAAAAGGAAACCATTAGAAGTTCCAGTGTTTTTTTTTTTTAAGGATTTACTAAACAACCATTGTTTACATATGAAACTAACTATAATTTTGCATCATATGAAGCAATTCAGTAGAAGTAAAAATTGTGTAAGGCTTTAATAGTTGAAACAGTCTCTTTCATGTTGCCTAAGATGAGTAATATTCAACTCATAGACTAAACTAAAATCTGGTCACACTATTTTACTATTTATTTGCATAGTAAATAATTTTTCATGACTATACTAATTGTATTAATCATTAGACGTTAGTTTATAGTCCTCCGCAGAAACAATCCAATAGGGCAACAGGGTGTGTGTGTGTGTGTGTGTGTAATAGGGAATTGGTTCACACGATTACAGAGGCTGAGAACCCCCAAGATTTTAATTTGGCAAACCGGAGACAAGGAAGAGCTAATATGTAGTTCTAGTCTGAGACCAAAGATTTCAGAACCAGAAGAACTGATAGTATAAATTGGTTTGGAAACTGAAAGACTTGAGACCCAAGAAGAATTGTTTTGGTTTAAATCAGAAGACCTATGTTCCAACTCAAAGTAATCAGGCAGGAGGAGTTCCCTCCTACTCAGGCTTTTTGTTCTCTTCAGGTTTTCACCTGATTGAATGGGGCCCATCCACATCGGTGAGGACAATCTGCATTACTCAGTCCATAGAGTCAACTTTTAATCTGCAGCTTCACAGATACATCCAGAATGATGTTTGGCCAAATGTCTGGGCACCCCATGGCCCAGTCAAGTTGACACATAAAACTAATCACCACCACAACAAAAATGGCTTTATTTTTTAAATCACTGAATAAAACCCAGAAGACTTAATTGTGGTTACAGAATATAATATTCATGCTACGCACAAAATACTTAAGCATCTGCATTACACTACTCTTAAAGAAAATTCTTTATAAGTGTCTTTAACTTAAAATGGGAGAAAAAAGATTTGACTTGAGTGCTATCCTTAAACTCTCCTAATATTTCTCTGAAGCTTTCTTCTGGGGTTGTTTTCTGTGTCTCAGAATGTAACATTCACTCCGGGTAGAACAGCTAGGATTGAAAACCATCTATGTGCTTATCCACCAGTGTTTTTCTACATATAATGCTCACTTATGCGGCTTCCTATGTTCTGATAAAGATATATGTGAAAGGATATGGCTCAGTCCTTCAAAGAGTAACGTCATACTTCGATATGTGAATGAACAGTCTAAACACAAGAGACTGGGTGCTTGTGTGTGTAGATGTACAGAATTCCTTTTTCAAATATACATTTGAATATTATTTGCCTTTAATTTCATTTTAAATAAATCTAAGCTCAACAAACACATACCCAGTGTGAAAATACATCCAAATGAAAAATAATTGTTATTCAAAGTTGCATTACCTAAGTTCAACAACACATTATTTGAAAACATTTATTTGTAGATCTCCTTCTTGCCTACAAGAATATTTGGAGTATTTTAAAAACAGTTTAATTATACTATATTTACAAGTTGGCATCATAATTTTTATGGAAAATAATAATCCTCTGTGATTTTAAAATACACTTAAGCTCAGATCCCAGTCGAAACCAATTAAATCAGAATCCCTGGAGGTGGCGCTAGTCATATTTATTCTTTTAAGTGCACCCTAGATGACTGTAAAGTGTAGCCAGGGTTAAGAATCACTGAAGGAACATATAAGCGTTGTCCATGTTATTAAACAGTTTTCATAAACATCACTTTAAATGAGTCCTCATACTGCATAGGCATACCAAAATTTATTTTAAATTCCCTTAGTTTGAATATTTAGGTTATTTTCTGTCATATTTTTACATGTGGATAGATCCAATTATATATAAAAAAAACTAATCTTCCTGGGTACTGATTATCATATAAAGATACATATGTCTTGGTCTTCTACGCCGGAGTTAAATTATGAAAGAAAGCAAATACCCTGAGGTGACACGTATTGTTCTTTGAGTTCTTTTGGCCCTTGATTAACTGACAGCAGCTGGGGGCTACAAAATGAAAAAAAAAAAAAAAAAAAATAGAAGAACTGAACATCATTGCTAGATTTTATAATTTTTTTTGCTAAACATTTAAAGTCAATTCATTATACCTTTAAGAAGGCTTCACGATCTGTTTTATGTTTATTGTTTTGTATATTATGTATATGAATATATATGTAAATAAAGTAAATTTTAATTGAGTAGGATTTGGGTGTGGGGGAGTTGGAGATTTTTTTAAACTTAGTATTTCAGAATTTTGAAGACTATTAACTACATACAACTCATGGAAGAATAATTTAAGAAATAGAAAAAAAAATCACATTGTATTTGATTGAAGGGGTTGTGATGAAGAGAGGTATTTTGTCAAAATCCAGTTCAGACTTCCCTATGGAAAATCAAGACAGCTGGGATTAGATAGTATCCACTTATCCAATTTCTGCCTCACTGTGTCTTTTTTATTTGAATTAATCTGGGTAATGAACACCCAAACCAAATTATTGTGGGTTGATTACCCATGAAAAGTGGGTTAATTGTTTAATAGCCATGGGTGCGAGTGGGTATAGGTATTTTAATATACATACACTTCTAGTTGGCATATATGAGAGTAGCATAAAATACATATGCAATGAAATCAACATTGCAGTTTCATATTAAAAGTTGATTAATCTTCTTGTTAGAGTAATTTAATTATCTGTGAAATTGGTCGCTAAACACTGGAAAAAGTAGTCATCTATTATCATTGTTTCTGTTTTAAAAAAAGAAAGATAAATAAATGTTTTTTGAGTTCTAAACAAATAAATCTTAATTTGGGGAAAACATTGAAAGAAAAGAGACATTTAGTGCTATTTACAATCAAAGGCAAACGTAACAAATGGTTGTTTCCATCATAAGCTCAGCTTATTATCAGACTTGCTTACAGTTAGATGCAGTCATCCACATTCCTGTGCAGTTTAAAGTGAAAGCTACGTAAAAAGTTTCCATTTCTGGGGAAGAAGGTGGCATCTAATTGAGGCAATGCTGCCTAGCATCTACATCCTTTGGGCAAGAAAAATGTATCCGATCAAGAAACACCAACTGCAGCCATGTTTTCTAATTTACTTTCTAAGGCCATTAAGGGGAAGACCTTATTAGAAAATAGCTGCCAGAGCCATTATCTTTTTTTCGCTTTCAGTAAAGGCGCACACGATTTCGATGAAAAATGTCAGCATTCAGCTTTTCTTTCCTGGTAGAAGCAATGGACCCAATTAAAAAATTTGGTGAATGGATCCATTACATGATGCCTCTTCGGGAGGAAAAAACCAACACAAGGGAATTACAAAATAACAACCACCACCAAAAAGAATAGAGACCACAAGAGTAAGCATGCTGTACCAGCAGGGAAGCTGCAAATGTGGGCAAAATGTTATTATAAAGTTCACAAAGTTAACAATGAGGCCAACCAAAAGACTCTACTTGATTGTGAAATCATCACTAATTCTCTATTTCTTTCCTTGTCTTATTATCTTCCTTTATTCAGCTAATACTTCAGCTGATTCCTTTTGCTTCTTGTGGAAATCTGGGCTACAGCCTAGGGTTGCTTTTTGCATTCTTAAAAAAGGAAGAAAGAATGATATATTTTCCTTTAAAATTAATTTCAGAGGGCAAATCCTGGTAATTCCTAACTGAGAGGCAACATTTTGACATCCATCATTTTTACACAGCCCAACACGGTCCTTTAGCTGAAAGGTATTGAAAAACAACAATATGTCAGAAATCTTGATAAGCCCAATTTTTGGTGAAAACCAGAAAGAACCTACTTGCCATGCATGGGGTGCCTGTTTCTTTTGTAAGAATCAACAATGTTTTAGCTCAGTCTCACAACTCAGCAGCCTTTAGATGATACTTGGTCCTGTGGCACACAAAGATTTAATTGCAGCTTATTTGCCATTACATCCTCCCCAGTGCATTAAAATATAAGGTGCACAGCAAAGCCACCTTTCTGCAATATGCCTGGGAAAGAGCCAGACCTGAGAACCCTTCACAACTGGTCATGAAGCTAAAATAGAAACAATAAGAGCAAACAATTACCTACAAATGCTCACACCTAAAAGAAGCCAGAGACTTTTAAGAAGATGAAAGAGGTGGTCATTGGGGAGTTTCAGAAACATTTCACCGAGGAA
Organism: Macaca mulatta; assembly: GCF_049350105.2. Lineage (NCBI taxonomy): Eukaryota > Metazoa > Chordata > Mammalia > Primates > Cercopithecidae > Macaca > Macaca mulatta. The sequence continues at coordinate 161,173,592 of NC_133406.1, forward strand.
AACAGAAAACAAAGCATCAGAAAGAGTAGGACTGGGCAGACTGTGCATGGGATTTCATCAACCTTACCCAAGATAGTGGTCCGGTCAGAAGAGGGCCCGGACTGCTCAGCTCAGCTTCTCTCTGCATACTAGACAGATGACACTCCTTCATAACAAGATGTATTCCCAATTGTATATATTAATTTTGATGCTTGCCTGGAGCCACAATTTCTCATTCTCTGTCAACCAGTGTGGTTAATTATGTACTGTAATATTTAAATTACAATTCTGATTATTTTTGAAAGATAATTAGACTAAGAAAAAGAAGGAGATTGAGTTGCAAGGAAGGTTGCTTCAAAGGTTCTTGTTATGTAGGAAGACAATATATTTTCCCAGAAGTGAGAATCATTTGTGGTACAACTGGGCCTTGGGGAGACTGCAATGAACGCTTTGGAACCATGCACTCATTTTAATTAAGGAGGGGCCATCTGGTTCAGGTAAAAAAAAAAAAAAAAAAAAAAAAAAAAAGATAAATTCTATTAGATGGCTTGTCAACTCTTGAGTTACATATACACTTCCCAAATAAATTTTCTTCTATATTTTTGTCTTTTTGTTCAGAACTTCCATTATGCCCAAAACCTAAAAAGACTTCTTACCTTGTTCATATTCTTCATTCACTCAGATTCTGAAATGCATTTGATGCAAAATCATATTGTTAATATTCAGATATTTCATTGCTTCAATGTCTCTACTGATTCTTCTTCAGAATTACTGTAAAGTATTAGATAAGACAACGTTGTGGACATTTGGTTAATTGTTTTCCAAACAATAGAGCTATTCATATAAATTTAACACATGCATTCACATAATTATTGAACCTATTAGTAGATGGATTTGTGCCAACCAGGGAATAAACTTTCAATTAAAAGAAATTAGCTCTTAATGTGTTTCTTTGTCAATACCAAATACATATTTGGCATGAGTCAATAGCTTATTTTTATTTTAAAATCTGTTTTCACTCATTTTTGCAAACATGCAATAGTAGAGGCAAATGGCCATAAACATTCAAGTCATATATTCGAAGAATGACCTCAAGAATTAAAACATGTGCTAGGGTGCAGCAATATCTCCAAAACTCATCTGCTTTCTTTCCTCATTCTCTTTCTCTTTCAATCTCCTTCCTTCTTTCTTTCCTTCCTTCCTTCCTTCCTTCCTTCCTTCCTTCCTTCCTTCCTTCTTTCCTTCCTTCCTTCCTTCTTTGCTTCCTTCCTTTTTTCTTTCCTTCCTTCATTCCTTTTTTCCTTCCTGCCTTCCTTCCTTCCTTTTTCTGTAAACACATCACACGTTTTGTATTATTTCAGTTCAAGTTTATTATTAAAGAAACAAACAAAAAACACATAGTAACAGGAGAAGCAAGTAACTGTGGTTTCACTCATTGTGATAAATACTATTTCACATGGATATTTTTCTAATGAGCTGGAAATTATCATTGGAAAATACAATTAAGTAGTTTAGCTGTTCAATGTTTCAAGAAAGCTGGATAAAGGCCAGATTCCTGTAAGACACTGAGTAACACACCAGGAAGTGACTTTCAACAACTTTTATTGTCATGTAAAAGCAACTATATTTTCAGAACACCAAATGTATTTTAAAGTATTGGAAATAGTATAGCATAGTGGTTAAAGTATTGGCTTTGTCTTCAGACAGATTCCAGTTTTAATATGAGGGTCAACACTTAATAGTGGTGTGATTTTGCATAAATTACTTAATTGTGTCCATTTTTTAATCAGCAAAGTGGTATATAAACTGCTTTGTTCTGAGGACTAAATGCATAATGTATACAAAAAGCGCACTATAAGGCCTGGCTCATTTAATCAATAACTATATTATTATTTATTTTATCATTATTATCTCAAAATTGACACAACTATTCTGCTTATTCAAAAATCATAGGCAATTCTTCCATGTGCATAAATAACTACCCAATGATGATTTTTTTCAATATAATCCAATCCAATATAACTTAAGGGAGATAGACCCATCTGTTTTCTTAATTCTCAATAAGACACTCTGGATTTCTTTAAATGCAGGATTTGGGAATACAGTAATGCCTTTAATGGTTAAATAGACTCTTGACTAAATCAATACTAATGCAAAAGAAATGGGGTGTGTGACTAGAGGCAGAAATGTAATCTTTACATCCCATTGATTATAACTGATTTCACAAAGAGCAAGAAACTGTTGGCTCTTTTGAAGTGGATGGGTTAGCTTCTATAACCAATAGGGGATAATCTCTTGCTCTGTTGACCTTTGTAAAATGCCTTGCCAGGAAATGCTCAAGTCCCCAGATAATGCTTACAACATGCCTGACTCTTGTCTAGAGAAGAAGATAATCAACAGTCAGAGGATTAAAAAAAAAAAAAAAAAAAAAAAAAAAAACTATAACAAATGTTTCATGATGTTTATAAAAGATGACTCCAATCAAATCATTTGATAATAAAATAAATTGTATTGGAAGCATTTAAAACAACATGCATAATAATTTATTTATTGTTGATGACCTCATGAAAATATCCTAATGCCCTTTGGGAAGTAGTTACCTTCACTGGGGTTATTATGGGGGTCAGATAGGACTCTAAACTTAACTTCATTATTCTTACCTAAAATATCTTGTTTCCTGTTAGTTGTTCAATTTCAATTTACATTTTAAAATACCAATCTTGGATAGAAGTTTGTTTTTTGAGATATTAAAGCACTCCCCAAATAGAAAACATGGTTTCTGACAGCAAGAATCTATATATTCTACATTTATAAATTTTGCTGCTTGTTCTTACAACTCATTTGTTTAAAAGGAATCCAGCAAGATGGATTAAATTTATTAAAAAGTCTTTTAGCATTTTTAAAAATCAGAAAATAAAAAAAAATCAGTAGAAAACAATTCAAATTACAGATATCTCAATTCACAGTCTTTTTAACAGGAAATGCCAGATGTTAGGTAGCCCTTTCTTTTGATGAAAGGTTTAGAAATGTCAGCTGCCAACTGAAAGCCTCATCAGCCTCAGTGAAGAGAGACTATACTCATCTCATAACCAATAGTACAAAATAATAATAACAAAACACTAGTGTGGTATTCTGAAATGGCCAAATTCAATTATTCAGTATACCAGAAGCATGTAAAACTGCTGTCAGCTTTTTGAATGAGAGAATATGTTACATTTGAAAACAGCAAACTCTCTCATTCATTGTTGCTTGGGTGAGAATCCTAGCTGCCAATTTGTCAATTGAATCACCAACCAGATAGTTTAGCCCTGTTACAGGGCTTTGCTGTGGAAGAAATTAAGTAATCCTTTTTCTAATAACAGAGATTGCACTTCTTCCCAAGAGAGGTAGTAGTAGATTAGGAGGAATTTGGAATAACATATTACAAGAAATATTATAAATATCTCACACATTTAATAAGATAATTTCTGTTGATTACAAATCAAATGAATATTAAAAACACATTTATTGAAATTCTTAACCACTACAAGTAATATAGAGTAGGTATCTATCACATTGTTTTTAACATTGTGTAAATAAGCCTGAGAAAATAAAAATTATACATTGTTATTCAATAGCAGCTATTTTTGTTTGAAAGGTTAGAATATTCAAAGCATATTAAGTGAGATTTAGTAACCATAAATTTGATATGTGTCTATGATATAACTTCTCATCCTCAATAAATAGGTTTCTAACAAGCAGTTAGTATTTATTCAACAAAGGCAACTGTTAAAATGAATAAATTGAATGCCTATTTAAGACACTTCATCCATCATAAAAAGGTGGCACAGTATCCCCAGAAGCAGAAATGATTGTGTTAATACTGGAGAGAAGCCAGTGGTCTAACACCCTGTTGCCAGTGGGAAGCATGCCATGCTCTGCACTGCAGCGTGACCAACACTGCACAGCATGAGGACTCACAGCCATGAAGAATCAATTCAGGAATTTTGACAAGCTTCTGTTGGCTGAAATCCTTGTAATTCTTAAACATCAACCCAGAATACATGAAAAAAAGAGCAAGTCTTCATTTCTCTTCAACAAGCCTGGAAGAAAAGGACTTCAATATTTGCCTTGATTTTATAGTTGTATGATCTCCAGTTATCAGATATGCCACTCAACATAGAAGGTGATTTGCCAACTCAACACTGGGTGTGTCTATGGAATTCAGTAATCTTGGGATCTGCTTTAGTAGCCCTGAAACAGGATGTTTCTGAAATTATTATGAGCTCCTTTGGTATACAGGCATACGGCAGAGATATTGCAAGTTCAGTTCCAGACCACCCCAGTGAAGAGAATATTGCAAAAAAGTGAGTCACACAAATTTTTTGGTTTCTCAGCATGTATGAGTCATGTGTACACTATACTGTGTGTTATTAAGTCTATTAAGTGTGCAATATGATTACACCTAACAAAACAATGTGTATAACTTAATTAAAATATGTTGCTGCTGCAAATGCTATCATTTGATTCTTCAGCAAGTCATAATCTTTTTGCTGGTGGAGGATCTCACCTCGATTTTGATGGCTGCTTACTGATAATGGTGGTGGTTGCTGAAGGTTGAGGTATCTGTGGCAATTTCTTAAATAAGACAATGAAGTTTGTCTCATTGATTGACTCTCCCTTTCATAAAATATTTTTCTATAGCATGTGATACTGTTTGATACTATTTTACCCCCAGTAGAACTTCCTCCAAAATTGGAATCAATCCCCCCAAACCCTGCTGCTGCTTTATCAACTAAGTTTATGTACTGTTCTAAATTCCTTGTTGTTATTTTAACAGTGTTCAAATTGTCTTTACTAGGAAAAGATTCTAGCTCAAGAAAGTGCTTACTTTGCTCCTCTGTAAGAAGTAACTCCTCATCTTTTCAAGTTTTATCATGAGGTTGCTGCTATTCAGTCACTTCTTCAGGTTCCACTTCTAATTGTAGTTCTCTTGGTATTTCCACCACATCTGCAGTTACCTCCTCCACTGAAGTCTTGAAACTCTCACAGTCATTTGGGAGGGTTGGAATCAACTTCTTCCATACTCCTGTTACTGTTGAAATTTTGACCTCCTCCCGTGAATCGTGAATGTTCTTAATGGCACCTAGAATGGTGAAGATTTTCCAGACTGTTTTCAATTTACTCTTTCTGGATCCATCAGGGAATCATTATTTATGGCAGCAATAGCCTTATGAAATATATTTCTCAAATAATAAAACTTGAAAGTCAAAATTACTCCTTGATTCATAGGCCGAAGAATGGATGTTGTGTTACCAGGCATGAAAACATTTGTCTCCTTGTATATTATCATCAGAGCTCTTGGGTGACTGAGAGCATTGTTAATGGGCAATAATATTTTAAAAGAAATATTTTTTGCTGGGAAGTAGGCTTCAACAATGGTCTTAAAATATTCACTAAACCATGCTGTAAACAGATGCGCTGTCACCCAGGATTTGTTGTCCCATTTATAAAAGACAGTGGAGCAGATTTAGCATAATTATTAAGGGCCCTAGGATTTTCAGAATGGTAAATGAAAATTGGCTTCAACTTCAAATCCCCAGATGCAACAGCCCCTAGCAGCAGAGTCAGCCCTCACACAACTAAGGAAGCAGAGAAGGGAAGGGAAAGGGAAAGGGAAATGAAGGAGGGAAGGGAGGAGGGAGGAAGGAAGGAAAGAAGGAAGGAAGGAAGGAAGGAAGGAAGGAAGGAAGGAAGGAAGGAAGGAAGAAAGGAAGAAAGGAGAAAGAAAAAAAGACAAGAAGGGAGGGGAAGGGAGGGGAGGGGAGGGAAGGGGAGGGAAGGGAAGGGAAGGGAAGGGAAGGGAAGGGAAGGGAAGGGAAGGGAAGGGAAGGGAAGGGAAGGGAAGGGAAGGGAAGGGAAGGGAAGGGAAGGGAAGGGAAGGGAAGGGAAAGGAAGGGAAAGAAAGGGAAGGGAAGGGAAGGGAAGGGAAGGGAAAGGAAGGGCAGTCCTTTGAAGCTTTGGAGCCAAGCACTGACTTCTTCTCTCTAGGTATGAAATCTCCAGAAAGAATCTTCTTCCATTAGAAAACTGTTTTATCTACATTGAAAATCTGTCCCTGGAGTGTAGCCATGTTCATCGAGAATCTCAGATCTTCTGAATAACTTGCTGTGGCTTTTACGTCAGCATTTGTTGCTTTATCTTGTACTTTCATCATATGGAGATGGCTTTTTTTCTTAAACTTCATGAACCAACCTCTGCTAGCTTCCAACTTTCCTTCTGCAGTTTCCTAACCTCTCTCAGCTTTCATAAACCTAAAGAAATGTATGGTCTTGTTCTGGATTAGGCTTTGGCTTAAAGAAATGCTCTGGCTGATTTGGCCTTTTATCCAGATCACTAAAAGTTTCTCCATATTAGCAATAAGGGTATTTCACTTTCTTATCATTCATGTGTTCAATTGAATAATACTTTTCATTTCAAGAACTTTGCCTTTGTATTGATAATTTAGCTAACTGTTTGTGGCAAGAGGCTTAGCTTCAGCCTATCTTGTCTTCCTACATGCCTTCCTCACTAGGCTTAATCATTTTGAGCTTTTGATTTAAGGTGAGACACGCACAGCTCCTCCTTTCACTTGAACACTTAGAGGTCATTATTTACTTACTAATTGGCCTAATTATAATACAATATTGTCATGTCTTGGGAAATAGGGAGGCCTGAGGAGAGGAAGAAAGAAGAAAGAATGGCTTGTCAGTGGAGCAGGCAGACACACACATTTGTTAAATTTTCTGATTTTAGCAGGCACAAATCATGGTGCTCCAAAAATTTACAATAGTAACATCAAAGATCACTATAATGAAAAAGTTTGAAATATTACGAGTATCACCAAAATGTTACAAAGAGACAGAAAGTTAGCATGTGCTGTTGAAAAAATGGTACTGATAGACTTGCTGGATGCAAGATGGCCACAAATCTTCCCTTTGTAAAAAAGCAGTATCTGCCAAGTGAAAGGCAATAAAAGAAGATATGTCCTATTTCCAGTTAATTTGCCAGAATCATTTTATTTTTTTATTTAAGTGTTTTTACAGAAAAATCATACATTTTGATCATTTACTGTCATCATCTATTATGTCATGGGCTTAAATGATGGAGTAGAATTAATTTCATTATCAAATCTCTTTCCCACCAGGAATATCCATCTTTTATAGAAGTGAATATGTTTAGATAGTTTCTCATAGGTTGTACGATTTTAGGTGAATTCATAGTTTGCATTTTATAGACAAGGATGATTCTGTTCTTATTTAAACTTTTCATAGCAAGCGTCTTACAAAACAACTTAGTGTTCACATTCAATTCAGTAATTAACATGCTGTTTTCTTCCAGTGAACAGAAAAGTCATTATAAAACAATATGTATTTCCATTCCTCATTGTCTTTTCTCACTTCTGACTAGCCACAAGGTCTTGCCAACTTTTTTTTGTATGCAAAATGAGACTGTGCTATGAACATCTCAGAGGTTTTAAGAGTATTGTACATAAGGAGCTCTAGCTACCTATGTCAGTGGTGTCAGTGTAATAAATCACGGCCTTTCCTTAACTAACCTGCCAGGCCTAAAATTGTAAATTTGTACATAGCCTAGTAGATATATATATATTTTTTTAATTTAAGGTATTGCAGTATAACAGATATAGAGATAATATGAGGGGACCCTTAAATCCCAGGAATTTCATTCTGAGAAAGTTTCTAATAATTTCTTGTAGGCAGACTGCATGTAAAGAAAGAGTCATAGTAAACTTTGTAATAAGCAACCCATTGAGAAACTGTAAAATGAATCTTTGGATTTAAGGAAGAAACCAATAAAAGGAGGTATGCCTGTATTTGGGCACACCTAAAGGGGATTCTGCTACGGTTAGGGTTAGGGTTAGTGCTCCTTCGACAACCATTTGATTCTAATTCCAAGAAGAGAGAAAGAATGAAGCTGACACTATGGATAGAACAGTTACTTCATGAGTCCCCTTCGACTCCTCTCCATTCTTACCCAGCTCCAGGAATTTCTGCTTCAATATATTCATTAACCTTTGCAATTTTTCCTTCTTCCAATTAGAATACAAAATACAAGTCTGTGTGTGTGTATGAATATGTTATTTATATATATTCAACTTTTCTTTAGTTTTCTCTCAGCAAAAAGAGGAAGATACACACATAAACAATAAAGACGAGGAAAAAAAAAAAAAAGAAATTATCAAAGATGTTAAGGGAACCCCAGTAAACAAAATCTACTCCTCTTCCATCATTTCTAGACAATTTGAGAAATATAATAAAAAAATAAGATGGAAGCTGAAATAGTCAGAATTCTAAAGTGACCCTCAAGTTCCTCCTTACCCCAACACATACACCCAGTATACATGTACTGCATAATCTCTGGGACTGTGACTATGATGAATTTTTCTCTTGTGTTTAGATTTTGTTATATGGCATAGTTGGCCTTAAGATAGGGATATTATCCAAGTGGGCTGAAATGATCACCTGAGCCCTTTAAAAGCAAAGAGTGTTCTCTGACTGGTCATCAAAGCCAGATATGCAAAACAGGAGAAGGGTTTGATTTGCTATGGCTGGCATGAAGATGTAGGAGATCATGGGGTAAGAAATGTGGGCAGCCTTTAGACGCTGACTGGAGCCCCCAGATGAAAGCCAGAAAGGAAATGAAGTCTTCCAACAGCCAGTTGGCATGGGGAAGGACTCCAAGCACAGATGAGAGCTGTAACCTTAGCCAACTTCTGGATTTCAGCCTAGTGAGATCCCAAGAAGAGAAATGAGCTAGAAAGCACACCGAGACTGCTCACCTACAGAAACCAGGAGAAAATAGATTTGTGTTGTTTTCTACCTTGCAATTTGTGGTGATTTCTTATGCAACCATAGAAAACTAATACAGAGGCCAAAATGGCACTTTTGTTATTGATAGAAGTTACATTAGAGAAGACTGGCTAATGTGAGAGTCAAATGAACTTGGCCACTGATTTCCAAAATTAGACTGATTAGCTCGCTCCCTCATACGGAACACAGGGTTAGAACAGGCCTTCCCAGGTGGAAGGAATTAGCACAGAAAAGATAAACAGTAAAGAAGAGAGGAGAACTGAGCTTCCAGAAGTCAGGTCCCCTCCCAAGAAGAAGAACAAAGGAAGGTGAACTGATGATATTTAGTTATTTTGTCCAAAATGACCAATTCGTTACATCATTCTTCTTACCCAGAGACAGAGTGAGTAAAATTATAGAGATATCCAGAGTTACAGTAACTGAACTCATTTCACTGGAATTAATATTAAGAATTGGAAGGAGTTTGGCATGGTGGCATGCATCTCTTAAATCCCAGGAATGTCATTCTGAGAGTTACTCAGGAGGCTAAGGCGGGAGGATCCTTGAGCCTAAGAGTTTGAGTCCACTCTAGGCAACATCCCTAAAAAAGGGGGAAAAACCTATGGAAGAATTGTGCCCCAATAAAATGAAGGAAAGAGAAAGGAAGAAAAGTTAGGTGAGAGGGGTAGGGGCCTTGGCTTAATTTTCTTTATATCTAATCTCTAGCATTGCACTAAGTTTATAATTATTGCTCAATAAAAGCTTATTGAAAGACAGATTGAATTGTTGAATGATTCACTAATGTATTCTTTTTTCACACTTAAAATAATCACCTTTATCTTGTCAACAGGGACACCAAAATAGTATAGCTAAGTATGTAAGAGCAGCATAATGCAGCAGCCAGAATACAGCTTGACACCGTACAGACCCAGATCAGAAACTAGCTAGCTAACCTCTTAAGAACTAACCTCACCTCTGGTGTTTGTCTATTAGAACTAATGCATGTCTCGGGGATAATTAGAAAGACAGAGTGAGAAAATCTATGGATAGTGCTTAGTACAGCGCTTATCACTTGGTAAGTGATTAGTAAATGGAAGCCATGAATCATGTGTTGACTAGCTCTTCAATGTATATAGACTCAGACCTCCTCTAATAACAAGTACACAGTCAGTGCAGGCCTTAACAAGTGTGAAAGTGGATGACTCCCCAAGACAGCTGTTCCCATGTGGGCTTAGTGCTTCAGACTGCGTTACTATAGTGACAACTCTTCCTCAATATGAAACTTCAGGAATCTACTTAGTAGTGGAAGGAAACATGAAAAATCTCATACCTCAAATTAATGCTCATCACTCCTTATCAAAGCCCACTGGCCATCACTAGTCACATGGCCCTGCACAAAAGTTAATCTTCCCTTGGTCCAGGAAAGGGATGAAAATCTGAGGCATTGGCTCACACTAATAATGCTGTCCACACCAAGTTTGCTGTTCTTCATTGATTTGAGTCCTTCTGCTATACCCCCACCCAGGAAGAAAACATTCAAACTTTCACTTCCTGGACAAGTTCCTTCCTTCTTAACAACTGTGTTCTCTCAATGCCTTGATTCCTCAAAGAAAATTCACCCTCTACTGTGAATACCAAAATCTCACTTTCACAATTACTGGAATGGAGAAAGCATGGCTTTGCTTTTGGAAAATAACTTCTAAAAAAGATAATAGTTTGATGTGATGATCAGAACTACTGGATTTCTAGTTTAGTTATCAGAAACATAATACCCCAAGACAGTGGTCTTGGTCATCCTTTTCTTGATATTAGGCAAACCATAGTCGTATTATGTTGTTGTTTTCTGGGCAATTCACTTAGGCATGGACAAAGATAAACTGTAATGCATTCAGAAAAGCGCAATCAGAAAGATGAAAAAATCCAATGGCCAGTTATAAGAAGAACAATTGAACTAAGAGATAGGAATTCAAAGTCAGAAAATGAGCAAACTCAGGCAGGACATGACTGCTCTCTTCAAATATTCAAAGGTCTGTCATGCAGGAAAAGAGGCAGGCTTGTTCTGCATAACCCTAGCATATGGTGAGAACCAAGAGGTAGAAGCAAAAACGAGACCCAATTATCTTATTTTAACAAAGGCCTAGGAAAACCAAACCATGATATATTAGACTTCTTCAGGAGGCAGTAAGTTCTCTGTCAGAAAAATGGTTCAAGCCAAATGCTAACCATATGATAGAGATATTGTAGAAAGCATTTAAGTATGAGATGAAGTCTGGACAGATATCTTTAGGTAGGATGACCATGCCATTTATTATCCAAACCAGGACAAGAGTATCAGGGCCTGCTGTTAACAATTGTGCCAAAAAACAGGCATAAATTTGAACTATCCCAAGAAAAGTAAAATGTATGCCCTTGCTGCATTTAGGGACTCTTTCAAATCTGAGATTATTTTGCATTATATTTTTATATTAAAATATTAGTTAGCAGTTTAATAATTTGTATCCCTGTGGTGTATTTGCAAGATAAAGGATTTCTGAACAGTCAACCGTAGGCCTTTTTTTCTTTTTTTTTTTTTTTTTTTTGGCCTTGTGGTAAGCCAATGGGGAATGTGTTGATCCGGTTGGCATTTCTGCTTTGTAGCTTTCCATCTAATGCAGTTGCCTTCATGACTGACTTGGTTACAGGTAGGATTCATCCAGAATACAATCATACACCAAAACGCAGGGCATAAAAAATGCATGGCATATATTTGAAAGCCATGTATAAAGATTTCATGGTCTCCCAGATTTGTCCACAAGGCTAATCTAGTCAGTCAAGGGAGATGGATTGAGTGCCTCCTCAGAGCCAGGAGCTGTGCCAGCTGTCATCTACTACTCAGTTCTCACAGCACTCCTGTCAGGTGGACATTATCACTTTGGGAGGTAGGTATTATTTTCTCCATTGTATAGACAAAAACACTGAGTTTGAGAGAGGTTTCATCACTTATTAACATAACGTTAATAAGTGAGAGAATGAGAATTGGAATCTATCTATGTCCGTCCTTGTTAGAAGCATTTGTTTGTGACATTCCAGGGTATCAGCATTGGATAGAAACTCTAATGAACCAAAAGAGGATATGATATTTGAATAAGACACCTAACATTTGTACAGTACTTTAGGGTTTCTAAATGAAATCATTCAGTTTTATTTATTACACAAACTCTTGAGCATCTACTAGGTTCCAGGCACTGATCTAGGCACTGAGAATCCTAAAGCAAGATTATTCCTACAAAAGAAAAGAGTCAAATTGCAACTAGTTGAGAAGAAATGTGCATTATTCTAGCCTACTTTGCTGTATCTTAGCTTAAAATACAATGGGAATATATCACATATGTGCCAACTTTTCTCAGCTGAGAAGTGGTGGGGTAATGGCTTAGAGGATGGGAGAAAGACAAACTAAATTGTAATATTATGAAGTTGCCTCCAGGGTGGTTGGTGAGGGATGGGGTAGGGGTTGGATTGAGAAAAGAAGGAGAGTAGGTAGGGGGACTTAGAAGCTGCTGGCATGTAAATTGCTTTAAACTTCCTGTGGTGTCAGGAGCTGGGCAGAGATATGTAGGAAGACATACAATTTGATCCTCATAACCAACCTGGAATTAAAGCATGAACTGTCATTATTTACCCCACATAACAGATTAGAATCCCAATTTACCAAAAACCACACAAATTCCAAGGTCTGCACTCATCCCTTTCTGAAACACTGTGCCAGGCATGGTTGTCATTCGTAATGACAAAAAAAAAAAAAAAAAAAAAATTCCAGAAAATGAAATGTGATAAATAAGAGTTAAGTCCTTCCTGATATTGTCTGTCTTGATTATTTGAGCAACTTGATTTAGAACAATAATGTTTTAAGCTCTTCGCTTTTTCTGTCCCTGCTCTCTCACATCCTTGTTTTCTATAAAATTACAAAAAAAGTAATGAGCAACAGAGAGAAATTTTAGCTTAGCGAAATTGAAACAAAAAGGCTGAAGACAAGAAAATAGTCCTGTAACATGTTCCAAAGAGAATTTCCAAACAAGAATGAAATATTTCCTGCTGTAAATGCCCTCGGTGGACTGAAAAATGTCTTTGGAACCCAAGACAACAGGTAAAGTCTGTTCCTCATTAGTGTGTGCGATAATGACCCACTCTTACATTTTCTATTTCTTTGGAATTCATTTGTTTTCATTACATCAGGTGGTTGTTATTATGATGTGTTAATGGGCTTCAAGCAGGGCTGTCCTCTGTGACTCGACTCTGATTACTAAAATGAAAGTTTTGATATTTCTTATTATACCAACTCAGTTTGCATTCCAATTGTTAATATTCCTGTCCACCAGAGCGATGCTCTGAATTTCAAAGGCATGTAAAGGAAAGAAAAAGTAAGAATCTTGTTTTTATTTTCAACTCCAGATTCTTTTCATCCCAAAGTTTGTCTTTCATGACTTAGCACTGTTCTTCAATTCTTTTACGTCCCCAGTCTCATTACTGAAATCCTTTAGAATGTTTTTAAACAAGAACCACCATCCACAATTTTTCCCTGTTTGTTCACTTCTGCTTTTAGGCTTATGTATCTTTTTTTTGGCATAAGCAGCCTCTCCCTGTCTTTGCCTTCTTCTGATCCTATATCCATAGGAAATATGCCTAATCATTTAGGTCATAATAGTCTTTTGGTTCAAGATGATTGCAATGAATTTCTGTAGCTTACATAAATAAGTTAGATGAGTTGCTCCCAAACATCACACTTCATCAAGGGTGACCCCCACTCTTAATGACATATCAATGCTTTTCTTTCCTTCATATATGAGAAGTGAAAATCTTGAAACCAGAGATCAAATTCAGTTTCTTTGCAAGACGAGAGAGAACCATGATACTTCTAGTTTGATTCAGACTATGGTTCTTTTTCAGAAGCTCATTCTATTTTAAATAGAGCCTACAAATGGAACATTTCCATACCGCCCATTCTCGTTACCCAGTACCTTTGCAATATCAAATGCATTCTTCTCTTCATTCTGTTCAAACAGGTACAGCAAGTTCCCTATTCAACTGGATGATGAATGAACTTTTTAAAATGCCTTAATCTGTGTTTACACACGCACGATGAGATTGGTGCTGACCTAAGGGGACTGTCTTTACTCACTAATGTGCACTTTACAAAAACTTAAGAAAACAAAAACAACCTTCTCACTCCCAGGAAAATGGTAATTGTGATCATTGCAGCAATACTAAACAACCTTGCTTTCCAGACACTACAGAAATACATTCGGCTGAACACAGTTTTGTTCTGTGTTTATGGAAAGATTTCTTTACGGTTTCTTTGTTTAGGTAACTGTTAATGTTATTGCTGTTTCTACTATAGGACTTGCAGTTAAGGCTTATGTTTCTGACTGCCTCATCTTTTGCTGATGTCTAACACATGTTGGTTTACCTCACACAAGTTTCCCCACTGCCCCCGCACCCACCCCCAAAATATTAAGCGTCACAGATGGCACTTTAGAGAGAGCTATTTTTGTGTATGTGTGGGTGTTTAACTTTGTGTTCAGCTTGGGGAGAGATGTCATGAAGGCTTTGTCCTTCAAAGTGCACTGTTATGTTGCTGTTTCCCTTTAAAGTTAATTATATGTTTCGTTGTCACTGATTAAATACATGTTCTGAATGTGTCTATAAGCAGCCCTTTCTAATTTCTCCTGTTTGTTAGGGTCGGATTGCATTTATGAAAACTCAATACAACAGCTGCTTTTACATCTTTATAATATGGAAATTTAGAAAGGAGCTGTTGAGGAGTCAAAGCATTGAAACACACTGGGACAAAAACAAGGAGAAAGAACTGTAGGCAAAATGTAAACTATTTCATTAAAACATGAATTTGCATACATAAAATGGTTATCCCTATAACCATTTCATTGGGTAGAACATAAAATGTGACCACATGACCTAATGATATGATCTTTTTTGAATTGAAGAACTCAAACAAATTAACAAAACTAAAAAGGATTTTGTTTTTTCACTATATGTAACCTGGTAACTGATCTAAGCAAAACATTGTAAAAATGATAGTTACGGAAATAAAAGGGGTTATAGCAAAGATGCCATCATTAGTTTGTCTACAAAGGAAAGAAGTATTCTCAGTGGCTAATGACACTTTGGAAAATTCAGCTTTTTCCAAAGAAATACTAGAAAGTTAAAAGTAGTAGTAGTTTTAAAAAGTGAAGAAAGAAGATATCCAAGCTTATAAATAATTTGTGGCAGAATTGTTGGCAGAAGTTAGAAGTAGCGAGTAAGCCTCACATATATAATCACAAACTCAAATGCCTATAGGGCAGATAAATAACCTGTGAGGGTGGAAGGTGAGATGATTTAAGTCATGGTCCTGAAACACTTGTTTGTCATTTAAATTCATAAGAATATTATTTTCTCCGACAAATAAACATGATTTCTCATTTTTCTTGTGGCCTATCTTTTATTTTCCCATTTTTGACAGAGATATGGGAACAAGGAGTATTTCACTTTCTTCAAAGCTGTGTAATAATGGTGCAAGTACGCTTATAAATAGCAATTGCCAGTAGGTTTCAGTGTTAGGGAAACAAAAATGCATAGCTGGTAATTCGATATCTTTAAAATTGTGAAGGTCACAGCTCTCTGAACTAGCAGCCATGTATTTGTAAACTATAGTAGATTGTAAATTCATCAAGGGCAGAAACAGGCATTATCCATCCTCAACACTTACTCTAGTACTTGACATATGGAAGGTGTTTATCAAAAGTTTACTGAATTAAATTAATTTTTATAAATATGAAGGAAGACCAAGTGACAGAATGAAACTGGAATAGCTCAACAGAGTAAGAGAGGTAGGGAAGAAAAATGTAACGATGTACCTCTCCATATTGTAACACTTGAAAGTCATCTCCATCAATGAAGCATATGTGTTTGGTTATCTGCACGTTTACTGTGTATGTGTGTAATCTACACATCAAAAAGTCTCACATCCAGAGGTCATGTGGCCACAACATCAGGCTTATCAGGACACTTTAGCAGAGTGGTAAGGGGCATGGTCTAAAAAGAAGGCTGAATGATGGATGATGACATGCTCATGCCATCTGCCTCTATGCTCATATCTGAGTTTTCATACATTGTGTATTTCCAAATGTGTCATCAAGAAAGGCTAAATTATGTTCACTGGATTAAGGTTAAATGAACAGAATAAATGACACATTGTTGAAAGTTCTAGAGTTAGAATAAAGGTTTAAAGAAGAAGGAAAATAATCCACTACTCCTAACAAATTTTATGTAAACTCATTCATGTCTTTATGACCCAGGTTAACAGAAGTTTGCAGTAAGGTGCCTCATAGATAATATCTCTAGGCATGCCTTGAGGGATGCTGACATTTTGTTTGAGAGCAACATTATGCTCAAGTCCCTAGCCCAATTAAATGTAACATTTTACCTTTGAAAATTTCCATTATATGTGAAACTAATAGCTTATCCTAAGTTGCCTTGAAAAAGACAGAAAGCATTGTACAACATAATTATTCAACCGTCTTCACAGGGTCAAGTGAAATAGGAAAACAAACGTGTCATTTAAAAGGCTTCTATTTGTGTATGTTACATAGACTTGGGAAGCATTATTTACTTGAAAGACTGACTTCCTTATTCAATTTTTCTTAGCTAATGGTGAGTCAACCTTTAAATTCTTCTCTGGATTTGTTGATTTATTTGTATTACTGGGGATATCAACACCAAATTTCTTAATGGCCCATATTTCAAACATTTTGTTTGATACATATGGATTGTTAAGAAAAGAAAATAATGGCTTCATTTTTGTTGGATAACTAGCTAATCAATTAATCAATTCAACAACAATTTATTAAACAGCAAGTATAGGGCAGTCTTTGGGTTCATGTTGACACTGCAGAGACAATGGTCTCTGCTTCCTAGAGCTCCACAAACAGCATTGGGGTATATTGTTTATAGCATGCTGGTTTTTAATACTTCCAGATGTTTTACTTATTCTGTACATATTTTCTTTGCACCCTCTTGTTTATATCATGCCTGTGAAAGATGAGCTCCCTTTTTTTTTTTCTTTTGAGATGGAGTCTCGCTCTGTCACCAGATAGAAGTGCAGTAGTGCGATCTCGGCACACTGCAACCTCCACCTCCTGGATTCAACCAATTCTCCTGCTTCAGCCTTCCCAGTAGCTGCGACTACAGCTCGTGCCACCACGCCTGGCTAATTTTTTGTATTTTAGTAGAGAAGGAGTTTCACTATGTTGGCCAGGATGGTCTTGATCTCCTGACTTCGTGATCTGCCCGCCTCGGCCTCCCAAAGTGCTGGGATTACGTGTGTGAGCCACCATGCCCAGCCAAAGATGAACTCTTAAATGATTCTTTTCAGTTTGGTGCTGAGAAAACCATTTGGTCCCATGAGATGAGATACTTATTTGCTTATAATATTTATTGTTCTAGAGAATTTTTGGGATAACTCAGCAGCACTTCCGTGCTGAAGAATTCTATCCATGTATCATTAATACCTTCAGCAGGATCATTACCTCCAAAACCAAGAAGAAATAAACTCTATCTCTCTGTATGACCCAAAGTGAAACATGCACAGGAAATTCTAGCATCATTTTGATCAATAAATAATTAATCAAATTTATATATTTAGGAAGCTTAAAACGACACAGACCAAATTTATGGTGCTACAACCATCTTCCAATATCTTCTTTCATTATTTTCCAGTGGGTAGGTAAGAAGCCATTTCCAATGGCTAGTTAAGAAGAGGAGGCTGCTTTTTCTGATGTAAGGTTAATTATCTTCAGTATCGATTTCAGGATCTAAATGGAAATTGTGCGCCAGAAAAAGATAGGTTAGAAGAGAATTACAGAATAAAAAGCCTGAAGCCCTGTTTCCTATGAATACTGTTCTTGGACACAAAGGGATTTTGCCTACCAATGTAAACAACTCGGGGAAGATGGCTCTCTCCAAAGTCATAATGTGTACGAGAGGATTGTGAAGAAAAGTGGAGGCTCCTCAATAGCAGTCCATAAAGGATAGTCATTGCAGGTTAACTTCTACCCATCTTGGCCATTTTTCAAGCTTATTTCCCAGATTCACTATGCTTCAGGTACTTTAAAAGACAGAGTTACATTTCAATCCTGCATCTGCCTCAAACTACGTTACATCATCAGATGAATGTTTAAAATGTATTTAGAGTGCAATTTAATGAAAGGTGAAACCACACGATCTCTAAATACCTGTTTGATCCCTGAATCTAAATCTGATTGGTAATATTTTTATCAGTATATGATAACAACATTTATTATCTTAGCAAACTCTTTTGCCAACCAGTTCACTTTATCTGACCCTGAGGAAACTACCTGGGAGAGGAGTTAGAAAACATTAAAATACCCACAGAAAAAAACGCAAATCAATAATACCCAAAAACTTCAGAATGGGGCAGGGCATGGTGGCTCACTCCTGTACTCCAAGCACTTTGGGAGGCTGAGGTACGTGGATCACTTTGAGGTCAGAAGTTTGAGATCAGCCTGGACAACATGATGAAAACCCATCTCTACTGAAAATACAAAAATTAGCCAGGCATGGTGGCACACGGCTGTATTCCCAGCTCTTCAGGAGGCTGAGGCAGAGGAATCGCCTGAACCTGGTAGGCTGAAGTTGCACTGAGCCGAGATTGTGTCACTGCACTCCAGCCTGGGTGACAGAGAGAGACTCCTTCTATTAAAAAAACAAAAAAAAAACAAAAAAAAACCTCAGACAAGTTTCCTGGCCATATAATGCATTGATACTATACTTGAACCTGTGACTAATTGTTTCCAGGCACTAACACTTTACAAACAGGAGAATATACTAATAAGATATTCTAATTCCACAATTATCACTTTTTCTGTTTTCCAGCGTGTTAGCCAATGCATTAGACATCTTGTTGAGTAAAAACATTAAGTTTCATTTGTGGACTTTTCTTTCTAAGGTGGAAACATTTTTCTTTAATGCATTTGGCATATGCCAATTTTAAAATGTATGACATCAATTCCTATGCATGAGTACCTTGCACAGTGCTCAAATTCTTACAAGTAATATTTTCCTACACAGTTGAAATCCCAATTAATCAACATTTTAGTACTCAGTTCTCAAACTTGTCCCATGATGCAATCTGCTTCAAGGACTCACACTATACAGTGTCTTGAAGTACCAAACTCATCATGAGAATTGTAACACTGAAATGAATTCTCCATAAATATTAAAAATTATCTAGCCCTCACAGATGTTCATTCTGCTTATTATATGTAAACTTTCTGGATCAAATGTTCAATAAGAATATGTTAGTATCCACCAAAGATTGGTTTTGGCAGGGTATATGTTGATATCAGCAGGAAATAAATAGGAAAACATTAAAAGGTATGAAACTTTAAAACAATAGCTTAAAGGTGTTTTATAAACTACAGATGGCTTACAACATTTAAGCGAATATTTGCTCTGGGATGAGAAACAATCAGGACTGAGAAAAAAAGGAAGGCATTTGAAAATAATGTCTCCCATGCAATATGTTGTAATTAAAGCAGAGATAAGTAATGTAGAAATTGCCTCCTATTATCTCTCCTCATAGGACAGATGAAGTATGCTAGAATATATATGAGCACAAATCAGGACAAAAATTTAAAAACATTCTAAGTAGTAATCTTAAATCTTAGAATTATGCAACATGGGATCTCTTTATTAATGTAATGCCAGACCATACACCACAACACCCAAATACACATAATTGCCACATGTATATGCACACCAGTTTTGACTGTTCTAAGAATTACCACCACTGGCTATGAAAACAGCAACAAAACAGGAAAAAGAATAAAAACAAATCTTAATGTCAAGGAAGATGGAATCTGAAGGTCAAACAAGTTAAGTCTGCTGGCTTCAACACGCTTCTCCAGAAATGCTTCCAGAGTTGGGCAAATCATTCCACACCTTTCCTTCCACTATTGCTGAATGAACAGATCAAACTCAAATGAGGCTTTCCCTCCTTAGGCTGTGATCACATTCGTGCTTAGAGTTGAGCAGCACAGAGCTCAGAGATCATTAACAATGTACAGATGGGAGATGATTGTAGAAGAGAGGCAAAGGAGAAGCTGGGGGCAGTTCACTGATGTTCTCCAAATATTCATAATTGAACCTGCGTGCTAACGTGATGCTAGAAGGAACCCTTGCTTTGGGTATTGCCTCTGGAATGTGGCATTAAACAATGTTCCCTAGCATCCCCATGCAATTTTTTTTTTTTAGTAGGTAAGGAAGTCTGGACTCCCTGTAGTAAAAGTCCTTTGAGTTCTATATTGTATTCACACATTTTTCACTAAAAAATTTTTTTTTAACCCCTACAATGAGCTTGGCATTATGCACAGATTCAGAGCTTCTCAGAATGAAGGGCTGTTTATATTAATACGTAAAGAAATCTATTGTAAAATATTATACTAAACATATGCTTTTGATGGTGGTATAGGACAAGGTATTATGGAGAAAGCAACTAATAATTCAAAAGCAGATATAACATGAAAAATCGACATTTTACAAATTATTGCAAATTTGAGTTAATGTAATGTGTGCAAGTATATATAGTATCAAAACTAATAATCACTGTTGATTCTCTATAATTTTTAGATATTATGTCAACTGTGTTATAACGGAAAGGTGGACCAAATATCAGATCTGGCTTCTAGTTCCATTTCTGCCACTAAAATCCTTCAAGTTTTAATTTCTCACATGTTAAAATATAAATTTAAAAAGTGCTATACTACTTTTCCTCATCACCTTTTAGGATAAAATTAAATAATGCTTACACCTTCATATGAACTTTTAAATATTGCATGAATATATAATATTTTTATTATTGGAGATGGTGAATGAGACAGATGTCCCAGTCTTGAAACATTTAATGAAAGAAGATTTACTTAAAGATCAACTTCCCTATGGTACTGTTTGTTGTGAGCACAGGAGATGCCTGTCTAAACACCACACAGAATTCTGAAACTGCTCTGATTCAAATGTAATTGATTAAGCAATGATTCTTCACAAAATCTTTATAAAACCCTGGGAGCCAGGGGGAAAATCATGAAACTTAGGGAAAGAAGGACACACAAAAAAAAGATGAGCAAAGGAGTGCCTCATAAATAGGAGGCAGGCAGTAAGGACTGTTTTCCTTTCCTCTCTAGTTAGTGGCAAAGCCACTCACCACAGTAAAGATGGATTATACCTGGGCTGAGGAGCAATTAGTAAGATTTCAGAAACAGAAGCCTGAAAGAAGACAAAGAATGAAGAGGAGGCTGAGAAAAGCAAAGACAGGTGCAAATAATGTTCCAGGAGAGATAGTCAACTCATTTTATTGCTTGGGGATCAAAAAGAAGATACCTCAAATCAAATCAAGTCATGCAATAGATGTGGGATTTCAATTTTTACAGGTTGATTAGATTCTATTTTCACTGAACCCTGTGGACTTTCCGAGAGGACTTGAAACTCCTTACAGTGCTTTGCAAAATTTCCCTACATGTAAATGTTTTGCAAAGAGGTTGCCCTGTATATTAGCCACCAACAGTAGCATGGAGAGGGCAGATGCCACAATAGGTACAGAGTCAAGGGTTTGATCCACATTTGTGATTCTCAAGCCCCCAGACCATCTGAGTGAAAGGAAACCCCTATCAGCAGTCATAAGCTGTTCAGTGGCAGTGTAAGCTTCCAACACTTTACTTCCTAAAGGGTAAATATTCCTCCCCGTTTTTTAATCCCTTAACACCATGTGCACAAACACAAAGAAAGAGTGGTTCTGGCCCACTGAGTACTTGGCAGAGCTGAAGTATCAAGAGGGATAGAAACTCAACAAAGAGAAATGCATACCACTGCTGCAATTGAGTCCTCAGGTGAAGGGCACACTGCTACTGAGGAGCAGAGCATCTGTAGCAGGTGCAAGATACCAAGTGCCCTACGTCTGTCTTGTCAAAGGGACTCATAAGTAGGTACACTAATGGTCCCCACCTTTCCGGATTGCATGCCTCCTACTCAGAACTGTGTGGTGTTTATTAAAACTGTCGTATTGCTAGGCACTCAGCGTAGCTATGAGATCAGACAAACATGTAAGTATAATGCAACCAAGAGAAATCAGTTTCTCCTGGGCTTCACTCCATTTAAATCATGTGAATGCAAGTGGGAAAACAAAACAGGCTTTGGCAGACTTAGGATTCCAAGTTAGTGAGTCTGTTGAGGGAGGAAGTTGTATGTGCCACGTTGTGAATGATTATACCAAGACTCGGGTGGATAGGTGGTAAGTGAGAGGTCTATGCTCTTGGGTTTCCATTTCCAACATGTCTTTGTTGAGGTCTTTTCAATGTAGTCCTAGAAATAAACAACTGCTGAGAGTCAGTGGTGATGGAAAGCAGGAAGGGGAAGACTTCACTAGGCTATGTCTGAAGACGCTGGGTCTCTAAGACCTTCAGGATTCAATGAGGAGGCTGAGGGTTTTAATTGGATTTGAAATTGTATTAGTAGTCAGGAAAGGTTTGGGGTGCACTGTGTCTGTGCTCCACGCCCAGCAGGCAGCTGTGTTTCAAAGCTGACCTTTATCAGATGGTGATGTGTTTATTTCAGCCTGTCACAGAGAAGGACAAAGAAAATACTGCTACTAGGCCGTGCAATTTTAGTTAATAATAAAAAAAAAATACCCTGCTTAATTGGCTAAGCTCCTACATGGAGAAACTGGTGGGGGGGATATTGTATCAAGGGAAGGGGATGGATGCCAATCAGTTGTGAAGGAACTAAAGCCAAAAGCACCTTGCACAGGAACTGACGAGAAGAAAATTGAGCTGACATGAAACAAAAGTAGAAAAACTTGAAATAGACGGCAGCAGGGCTTAATTATTCTAAAAAATTCAGGGCAGAACTCCAACAGTGGTCTCTTTGACTTCCCCCCTTCCTTCTCCCCTTCCCTCATCAAGGCATTTTCTAGGTATCAAAAACTTCAGCACGTTCAGAGACTTGGCTCCAAGGTTAAGAAGGAAATGCTACACTGTACTTTTGTATAATAAAGTTCAGCTATATCTCAAACTCTATTTCCTTTTTAATTACAATTTTCTTACCTGAGCCTCAAGTGATTCTAGTGTTACCATTAACCCTGGAGGCCCCAGTTATTTTACGTTCAGCGACAAGTATTGGAACTGCAGTTTCCACATGGGCAATTTCTCCCCTTTGTGAACTTTAACCAAGTGGATAGCATGAGGCCAAAGTTCCCAGTTACTCATGTCCTATAGAGAGACAAGTGCCCCAGGGAAAGCTTAGAAATTTGAAATAAACTGAAGATTATATTGCTTCTGAAATATTTGGGCCCTGTGGAATTAGAGAACAGATAGCAGAATTTTAAAGCGAAGGATGTTCTAGAACTAGGCTTTTTATAAAAGATGCTCTAGCGCCTGTTTTAAATTCAAACTCCAGTTTTAGCCGAAATTTGTTTTAAAAGCATTATTAAAGAAGATCGTTAAGAAAAGATGGAGATTATTGGGGAAACATAGTTGAAATAAAATTGGATCATTTATAAACTTTTAAGAGATTTGGTTAACAATTGTTTCTAATTGCATTGTTGATGGCCAGGATGGCAAATATGTGACACAAACATTTCCACACCAACCCTTTTCCCGTGGCAGGCATTGTCAATCTATCACAGCACTCTTTCCATTTCCCAGATGTTGCTAGCTGGATCATTAAAATGAACTTTCTCTTCTTCCTGGGCACACGGCTAGACTTCACTTCCCAACCTCTCTCTAGTTATGAATGACCATGTGACAACAGTCCTAACCATCGATATGCAGCAGAAAGGATATCTACTTTATTCAGACATGGCCCGAAAGATACTGCTTACATATGATTCTTCCCACTAGTTGGAATGGAGATGATTCACAAAGTGGCCAGATGTATTATAGAAAATGTCACTGGTAGGCAGTACTGCTATAACAACAACAACAACAAAAACAAAAAGCAGTTCAGCAGCAGGTGGCACTAAAACTGACACCTGAGGCTGGACAACTACAATCCTTGTGCAGTACAAATATCTGGAAAATTGTCTGAGATAACTTGAAAGCATGCCTTACATGTTGAGCGAGAGCTCTAGAGGAAGTGGCTGGGAAGAGCCACAGTATTGTCCGCTATTGGCTAATCTAAGCAAGCTACTTAAGAATGAGGCAAGAATGGAAACAAAGCTCCAGGGATCAAGGGCCATATAGATTTGGAAATCCAACTACTTCTGCACCCCACACAAAGACTGAAAAAAGTCTCCAGTGACCAACAATTTCTAGTTTAATTTCTCAGGTAAATAAATGACTCCACCTTCCCTGAAAGATCACATTAACTCTATTCCTTTACCAGGTCTATTGTTTCAGGTAACCTCTCTTAGAGAAATTGAGAGGGAAAGGGAAAGAGAAAGCAAGAGTTGCAGGGAGGAAGGCCCAGTCTGACCTGCTATGAAATCTCAGTCTCTAACCCGTTGTGCCCTCAAAAGTCTTCTCTCATTCTCGCAAAAGCAGAAGTGGTTTTTCTTCTGCAATCCCAGACCATTTATTTTCTACAACATATTTGACAATGGAATTTGATTTTTTACATGTTTAAGAAGACATTGTGTGTTGTCTTCCTGACTACGTGTAACCTTCTTCAAGTCAGAGCCCGTGTCTGTTCAGCCTCTAAAGCTCCCACAAAAGTACTTTGAATATAGAGTAATGCAGTTTTGATACATTAATAAATTGCCAGTGCCTCCAAGCATCCTCTGCTTTGTTTTGTTTTCCGTAATTAGTAACTGATCTGATCCCACCACCTACTTCTTAAGACTTCAGAGACCCCATTTCCTGAAACTCCATGACTAAAATACACACCTCTGCCTCAAAGCTTTCTAAAATCCCCACCAATCTCCAAAACTACACATCTATCATCTCAGTTCCAAGTAAACCATCTTCCTCACTCAGAATAATATATAACTTTAGAGCCAGTCTGAAGTCAAATCCACCCTTCCCTCTTGACTGACTGCCTATCTGCCTTTTCTCCTTTCTCTCGTCCTTCATTTTCCCCATTCATCCTTCCTTCTTCCCTGTTTCTCTCCCTCTTCTTTTTCTACCTTCTTTCTTTTCTTCCTCTCTTACTTTTTCATGTGGACGAGAAAATTGAATCACAAAAATGATAGAGCGCTTGGCCACCATCACATTGTAATTAGTCAAGATTCATATTTTCCAATTATCTGCTAAATATATTATTTGTTATACCCTATATTCATCCCATGTATACATCAAAAGTGAAAGGGGTAAATGCCTTCAAGCATAAACTTTCAGTCTTTTCTTTATATCTAGAAAGTGTTTGGAAGATAAATCTTGCCTTTTGTTCTGTTACATATGAATTTAATACATCATGGTTACTCAGATATTATAATATAGAAAACATACTGACCCAAATCATTTGTCCCATGCTCATTTGTAATCTTAGGAATTTATCTGTGGAATCCAGGAGCCCACTCCACAAAGGACAGAACCTTCTGGTTATATTGCTGAAAACATACTTCCTGTTTTTTTTTTTTTCCTAGCTTTGTTGCAGAATAATTAATAAATAAAAATTGTATGTATTCAAGGTCTACAATATGATTATTTGATATAAGTATACATTGTAAAATGATTATGGCAATCAAGTTGGTTAACACGTTTCTCACCTTACATAGCTGCCATTGTTTTGTGTGTATATGTGTGTGTGCATGTGTATTGTAACGGCTTTTAAGATCTACTCTTTTAGCAAATTTCAAATGTATCATGCAGTACTGATAACTATAGTCACCATGCTGTAAATTAGATCCCCAGAGCTTATTCATCTTGTAACTGAATGTTTGTTGTACCCTTTGATCTAGATCTTCCCATTTTCCCTCCAGCCCCTAACCACTATTCCATTCCCTGCTTCTTTATGTTTGACTTTTTTAGATTCCACATGTAAGTGAGATAATGCAATATTTGTCTTTCTGCAACTGATTTATTTCACACAGGATAACCTCCTCTAGCTTCATCCATTTTGTTTCAAATGATAGGGTTGCCTTCTTTTTTATGTCTGAATAATATTTTCGTCTTTTTATTTTTAACCTCGGTAACAGATCAACCATTCAAGTCTTTAGATTTAGAAAATTAGAAAATTACAATTAACATATTTCAAAACCACTATAATATTTTTAAAAATTACTTTTATTAAAATAATACATGTACTGGGTAACAATCAAAGAGTAAAGAGAATGTGTGATGAAACCACTGGTCCTAGTACTGTTCTCACCACCCTTAGTCCACTCCCTATACTCTTTGCACTCACTCTTTCTAACTCTTACAGTACTTACCCCTGTAACAACATATTGGAAACTATCAATTTAGTTGCTTTTATGATACATGAAGATTTAATTCACTTGTACTCTCATCTTTCCTTCCTTCTTTTGATTAGTAATTATCAGTTTTATTTTTTCTTGATACATAATAATTGTACCTGTTTATGGGACACGTGTGATATCTTGATACATGTATACAATGTGTAATGATCAAATCAGGGTATTTAAGATATCTGCCTCCTCAAACATTTATCATTTCTTTGTGTTTGAACATTTCAAATCCTTTCTTCTGGCTATTTTGAAAGATACAATAAATTATTGTTAACTGTAGTCACCTCACTGTGCTATCAAAAACTAGAATTCATTTCTTTTATAAAACAGTGTGTTTGTACTCATTAACCAACCTCTCTTCTTCCCCCCTCAGTATGATTTGGGTCTATGTCCCCACCGAAATCTCAAGTTGAATTATAATTCCTACTGCTAGAGGTGGGTGGGGTCTTACGGGAGGTGATTGGCTCATAGATGTGGTTTCTCATGAGTGATTTAGCACCATCCTCCTATTATTGTTCTCGTGATGGAGTTCTTCTGAGATCTGGTTGTTTCAATGTGTGTAGAATTGCTTCTCTCTCCTCCTGCTCCTCCCATGTGAGACAGCTTATTCCCCCTTTGCTTTCCACCATGATTGAAAGCTCCCCGAGGCCTACCCAGAAGCAGTCGCTGCATGCTTCCTATACAGCCTGCGGAACAATGAGCCAATTAAACCTCTTTTCTTTACAAATTACTCAGTTTCAGGTATTTCTTTATGGCAGTGTGAATGGACTAATACAGCGCTACCTCCCAACACTCGCCAGCCTTTGATAACTGCCAACCAATTCTCTACCTCTATGAGATCTACTTTTTAACTCCAATATATGAATGAGAATATGCAATATATTTGTCTTTCTGTGTCTGGTTTATTTCTCTTAACACAATGACCTCCAGTTCCATCTCCTATTGGTTACCTTTTAAACCCCAATTTTTAGTGTTGATAACATTCAAAACTATCTCTTGATTCTTCATTTTGTCAGATGAATATAATTGGGCTTCTGTATTTTCATCAACTTTTTCTAATCCTCTTTTTCATTTTACCTCTCTGCTAGATTCTAAAATGTATGCCATCTATGCAGGTCATATTTACGATCTAAACTGCAACCACAAATAAATCTTCTATGAATATCGATTGACTCTAAAATTTGAGAATCAGTATTCACCTGACTATGACTGTGCATATATTGTTCAGTGCTGGTCCAAGCAGTGACACTAGGATTAGTGGGCCCAATTCAATTACTTCTGGGCTATTCTAAAGAGAATGTTTCTACCAGCAAAGTCAGGTGGATTCTCTTTTCTTACACTCCTTCAATTACTCAGAATTCTGCCACAATTCAGTTTTGTTTATATTTCAAACTCATTGTTATTCCGAGAGCTGCTGAAGTGTTTTCTACTTCGTAAATTTTATACCTTCAGCATGTTTTCACTTTTGCCAGAACAGCTTCCACTTTCTGCTGTCTCCATTTGTCATTGTTTTCTGGAGATCACTATCCAAAGCCTTGTGCTTCTCACTCCCATCAGAACTGCGCTGCAGGTACCGTCATTCGCCACATAACATTTGAGTCAATGACAAACTACCTAGACAATGGTGGTCCTATAGATTATGATGAAGCTGAAAAATTCGATTAACTAGTGACATCCTAGTCACTGTAATGTTGCAGTGCAACGCCTTACACACACATTCGTGGTGATGCTGGTGTAAACAAACCTATTGCGCTGACAACTGTTAAAAGTATAGCATATACAATTATGTATAGTACATAATATTTAATAATGATAATAAATAAAATATATATTACATAGTAAGCATATAAATCAGTAAGTATATACTTACTATGTAATATATTTTTGTCGTTACATCTGGGTGTACTTCTTCTACTTCACAACTGTAAAATAGCCCCAGCAGGTCCTTCAGGAGGTATTCCAGAAGAAGGCATTGTTATCGTAGGAAATGACAGCTCTATGTGCTTTATTGCTCCCGAAGACCATCCAGTGGGACAAGATGTGGAGATGGAAGACAGTGATATCAATGATCTTGACCCTGTGTAGGCCTAGGCTAATGATTATGTTTGTGTTTCAGTTTTTAACAGAAAAGTTTAAAGTAGAAAAAAGCATATAAAATAAGGATATAAAGAAAGAAAATATTTTGTATAGCTGTACAATGTGTGCTTTAAGCTCTGATATTATGAAAGAGTCAAAAAAGTTAAAAAATTTATAAAGTAAAAAATGCTACAGTAAGCTAAGTTTAATTTATTATTGAAGAAAGAAAAGGTATCTATTTAGTACACGCTAAGTGTACAGTGTTTATAAAGTCTACAATAGTACACAGTAATGCCCACCTTGCCTTCTTTCCTCCCTTCCTGTCTTTCTTCTCCTTTCTCTGTCTTTATTTCATTCCTGTGGTTGGCCAGATTTATTTTTTATCTTGTGCATCCTTCTTTATCGTTTTACTTCTTCATTTAATGGCACACATACTCCAGATACTTCCTAAAAGATAGTAAAGAGATCAAGTGTTTCAGTCCCTGAATGCTATAAAAGGCCTTCATTTTGTCCTCACTTGTAGTCAACTGCTTGTTTTGGTATTATCTGAATTGAAAATCATTTGATATCAGAATTTAAGAGTCTTATCACTCTCTGGAATAAAGTATCGTTGACAAAATGTCTGATGCTTTTCTGATTTTTACTAGTCTGTAGATAATTTTTTGTCTTTCTCCCTCTGGAACCTTATTAAACTTATTTTTTCTTCATCTTTCATGTATTTTGGGAGGAAAAATAGTTTAATTCCTAACTGGAAGGTTTTTGGAGGCAGAATACTAAGGCTTGTATCTCATTAATGCCACTTATTTACTGGGTAATAAGTGCTCCTTTAACAATTTAACAATTGTGTGCTTTAGGCTTGTTATTTATAAAAAAGGATAATAGTGTGTCTATATCAGCACTGTTGTGAAAATTAAATAAGGTAATACACATAAAGGGCATAAAACATGATCTGGCATATTGTAAGTATATATACATTTTTGCTATTATTATCTTCTAGTTTTGTTGGTTTTAATTTCAGATCCCATATTTTGATCTCTTAAGAGTTTTTCATGTTTCTTGATTGATCCTTTGAGAGTGTACTTCTCATATTTTATGAACCTGATAACTTCTTAAATATCTCAGAAGATAAGTAAAAAAATTTCTAAAACCTGCTTGGTGCTGTGAATTATGTTTCCTTTAGGGTAGCTTTTTCTTTGTTTATATGGTGTCTCTCTTCCACACAACTTGCTGTCTTCGTGTGTTAGTAATCTTTGGTTTCCACAGGATACATAGCTGGTATGATTTCTTCTGCTTTTACTACTGGTCGGTTTCTTCCCTGAGTGTGGAATTCTGCCTGGACACTCTGAGTGGAAGGGTGTGGTGGGGTCTGTGGTTGTATTGGTCGGCTTCATGTGAAGGAGAGCAGGTAGAGCAGGGTCAAATGTAACCCCAGGCCCTCACCACTATGCCAATATGAGAAAGCATTCATTGCTAGTCATTACGGGTCATCCTGTAAGCATAACCCTTCCCAAGATGGTATAGTTGGGTAAACGCCATCTTCACTGTGTAGGCAGGAGTGAGAGACCAGTCCAGTGGACTGTAACTCTACCCCACGGGTTTGCCCTCTTTCATATCTGTTGCCTGTGAGTCACAGGAATTTTCCGGAGCTCTTTCAGATGGAATAACCGCAACTTTTCCCACAGCAATCAATATTGTACTTTAGGCTAAGGCTTTTCCCCATCCAATTATGGTCTTCTAGAAGTATAGTCAGGTATTTCTGTAACAGTGACACCTCTCATATTCTATTTATTGTTTTGACTATTTCATTTTCTAATTCTAGACTTTAATTCCAATGACTCTCAAGAGAGACAGGAGGTAGATATATTTGCTTAGTTCACACCAAGTATTATTTTCTTTGACAGCTATAAAAGAACAAATATAGTTGAGAAAATAAATTGTTAGTATAAATATATATTTGCCATATGATTTAAGCTAACAATAGTAGGAAGCAGAGTTAAAATATCTTTCCTTCACCATGAATGACTATCCCGTCACTGATACTTACTGATATAAAATTTCTACAATGTATATTCTAGAAATCAAATATGGTAGAAATTCCTAGATAATTTCAATAAAAATATAGAAAACATATGTATTAAAAGCTAAAATTTTTTAGAAGAAAGGAATATTTAGTGTTTACTACTAATCAAGGGCTAATAGTTATTTTTAAACTAGGAGGTTAAAGGATATTAAACCTTTAATATATACTCTTAAAGCACACTGTAGCCTCCTTATTATTGTACTAATTGAATGTTAGTAAAATTATATCTTGAAATACCTGTCTGCCCTGGATGGAAAGATCTGTGACTTCAGTGTCAACGCCTCTTTTGCTCCTTGCCCGAATTCATTAATAGCATAGTAATTTTAAAGACTGTGCCACTTAATATCTATCTTTTGAATAAATGAATGAATATATGAGTGAATCAGTTATTCTAAAATTAAATCATTATAAGTTAAAATAAACTTATGAAATAACATCGGGATCTAATATGGATTTTAAACTTTAAGTTTCTTTATGCTTAGTTTTTATGAAAATTTAATCTGATAATTCTAATAACAATAGTAACAGTAATTGTTTGGCATTAAACTTTATAAATTCTTCTAATACAGAATTACTTGATAATTGCTATTGAATATAATCAAATACATAATGTATGTGAAGCATATCTTTTTGTGTTTTTTTGGTTTTGTTTTGTTTTTGGAGACAGAGTCTCGTTCTATCACCCAGGGTGGAGTACACTGGGGCAATCTCGGCTCACTGCAATTTCTGCCTCCTGGGTTCAAGCAATTCTCCTGCCTCAGCCTACCAAGTAGCTGGGATTACAGGCACTTGCCACCACCTGGCTAATTTTTGCATTTTTAGCAGAGATGGGTTTTCACCATGTTGGCCAGACTTGTCTCGAACTCCTGACTTAAAGTGTCTACCCGCCTCCCAAAATTGTGAAGCATATCTTTGAACACAATGCAAAATGACAAGGTATTACTTCTCATCTTACATGTATTTATCATAAACTCTGCATTTGGAAAGCACAATGTATTACCAAATAATATATCACAATTTTTATTCTAGACTTAACTTCTCCTCAAAAAGATTAATGTGAAAATGAATACTAACTAGAATACTAGACTGATTAGAAATCAAAGGGACCCCTTTTGATTTGAGCACTTTACCCTTATATATTCCACAGGTGAAGAGGCAGAGATCTCATTATGTGAAACTGTGGACTCAAGGTCACAGGGCTTATTACTGATGCAATCTCTCAATGGTAGAGCCAAAACATCTTCAAATTCCTATCTTTTAACTTGCCTTTTTCCCCTGCCAGAAACCCTAAGATTGTAAATTCTTTACAGTATTCCACATTTTAGAAATTTCTAGGAAAAGGTACAGAGGAGTGCAAGGATGAGAAGTACAACGAGAATATGATGAATGTCCCACACTCCAAGGGAAAAAGCACCTAAGACATCCTAATCAGCGATGCAACAAAGGCAGTTGCTCCTCCAACCTTTCAGGGTTGCAAACAGTTTTCCATGGCTGCCATGATGACAGCTGAGCTGTGGTACTGCACTCTGTTGCTTGCAGCACTTTCCGCTGGAGTGTAATAGAATACTGGAACACTATTGTATTTTTAAAGGCAATTAATATTTTATTATGCACAGACTTTTATTTGCACCATTTGGATTCCTCTTCTCTAATTAAATCTTGTGATTTACACAAACAGAACTGCTGTTCTTTAAACTCTGCAAATTATCAAAATTAACAAATACTTGTTAAAAGGAAGCAAAAGCAGCCAAGGGTCCTATTTTTGTGACAGAAACAACTGGAGGCAACAGAGTGAATTGATAGTGTCTCTTATTTGAGTGGGGCAATGTGGCAATTACATATAAAATACCTTAGTTAGGGAGAACTGATAGAAATTCCAGCTGCCTATGAGAGAAAGGTTAATTCTTTAAATAAATAAAGCCAGAGTATTTTATGTGACCATGTAGGATTTTTGCTTCATGACCTGTGTGCAGCATTTTGTGTTATGGGATTTATAAATCAAGAATATGGTTTCAAGCATGCATTCTCCCAACCCTGTATTTGTGGAATGTTTCCTAGGGCCAAATGAATGGTCTTCAGAGGGAACAGAGGAAATATGCTTAGATACCCACTAGGGGAATATGCCTTGCTCCCATTTTTATCCCTAAAAGAGAAGATTCTAGATAAATCCCAGCTAAATGAGTATTATTAGCTCCTCACCACTAACAATATTTGGAGTAAAGGAGGGTACCCTTTAGGGACTCTGTCTTCATCTCTGGAAAGACAACAGACAGGGACCTGATTGAGGGTAAGGAATAAAAAGATAGGATCAGGACAAGAAATAATCTCCATCCTAATTAGTCTGGAGATTTACAGAAGTTTTCCTGGGAACAGTCTGCAGTCTCCTTGAAGAGCATTACCCCCAGAGTCTCCATTTGGGAAAGAAGAGGAAGGGGAATTCAGAAGTAGATCTGGGTGGAGCCAAGGAATTAAGTTTTCTTTATGGCTCTTTTTCCACCCCTGGCAAAATGGATATTCAGTCCAGTAAATAGAATGATAGGTAATAGGCTCAATAATGCATAAATTCTCTTGCTAGACATTTCAGGAAAGCATTTAGCCCATATGTAAAGGGTATGATGCAGCTTTGCTATTTCTATTCTCATTTTGCATGGGATTCTTCTCTGCATTCAATTTGTAAGTCATATGATTTCTTGCCTTGTGTGCCAGCAGATAAATTGAGGAAAAACTCCTACATGAAATTTTTATAAGGATAACAGAATACCTAACTAAGTGAGTACACATTCTCCATTTAAGCAAATTCTAAATAGCTTTATTATAACCTGTATTGGTAAGAATGACTTGAGTCTGCCTTTCTTACAAGAGCCTTGATATACTTTCAAAAGAACACATACAAATACATGCTATGCACACTTTATAAATTCAGATAGTCTCCAATTTTAAAATATACCAAATAAAAGCAACACTCAAGTTAGAAATAAGTACAAGCAAATAACAAACAAACACTATTTTTGTTTCACTATTTTATGACTCCCTAATGTTTCCAGTATTGCTATGGAATCACTCTGAAAATCTTTATTCTTTTAGAGAATCTCAATCCTGCAAACCTGAAGACTTACCTGTGAGGCTTCATGGACAGGGAATATATCAAATCAAAAAGAAAGTTTCACCTATTTCAAACTAGTCTCCAAAAATTAACAATGTGTCTAGGAAGTATTAATAACAGAAAACTTTTATCCTTTCACCATACTTCTCCTATTCCTATTCTTCATCTTTCTTCTCCTTTCCCCCAAATGGGGCAGCTTTTCCCCCAAATGAGGCAGCAAATCAAGAACTAGGGTATATGGTACCAATATGGCCTTTTAGTAATTTTTAATGCACTTGGTGTTTAAGGACTACCTCAAAAAAATTAGCTTCCATTGAAACCGTGAGTGTATACATCTTAAAACACAGCTGAAAACAGCCAATCTAGATATCATTTGTTTTTGTTGTGTGTATGAGTGTGGTGGGGGGGGGGGGATGGGCCGGGGATTGTTGCTGTTGTTGTTTTCTTTTTTGGAGACAGAGTCTCTCTCTGTTGCTGAGGTTAGAGTACAGTGGCGTGATCTCGGCTCACTGCAACCTCCACTTCCTGGGTTCAAGCAATTCTCGTGCCTCAGCCGCTCAAGTATCTAGGACTACAGGCATGCACTACCACGCCCTGCTAAGTTTTTATATTTTAGTAGATATTGAGTTTTACCATGTTGGCCAGCCGGTCTCAAACTCCTGAGCTAAAGCAGTCCACCTGCCTCAGCCTCTCAAAGTGCTAGGATTACAGGCATCAGTCACTGTGCTGGCCTTGGATATCATTTACTCACTAGGACACTAGGAGTAGATATCATGTACTCACTACAAATATAATAACATTTAATATTTAGTGGATGCTCTCTATGGGTCAAGTTCAGTACTAAATTATTTACTGCATTATCCCATTTCATGCTCACAGCAACCCAATTTAGAAAGGGATTATTAGGATCCTTTTATAGATGAGGAGTGTGAGACTTAGAGAATTTTGCCTATATTCAAAGTCATGCACAGACTAAATGGAAAAACCAAGAGAATACGAATGAGAAAATAGGTCTATCTGATTTCAAAGCTGGTGCTGTTTAACATTGTGCCACACTAAAATAGAGGAAGTTGAGACCATTTATCTGAACATAAAGAGAAAAGATACGTTTAATAACTTTTTAAGAATATTTCTACAATTTAGAAGATAATTGTGGAAATTAATTCTTTTATTGTTTTAGCAAATCACGTAATTTATCTTGCCATATAAAAGAAGACCAAACTAAGGGGGCGGAGCAAGATGGCCGAATAGGAACAGCTCCAGTCTCCAACTCCCAGCGCGAGCGACACAGAAGACCGGTGATTTCTGCATTTTCAACTGAGGTACTGGGTTCATCTCACTGGGGAGTGCCGGACGATCGGTGCTGGTCAGCTGCTGCAGCCCGACCAGCGAGAGCTGAAGCAGGGCGAGGCATTGCCTCACCTGGGAAGCGCAAGGGGGAAGGGAATCCCTTTTCCTAGCCAGGGGAACTGAGACACACAACACCTGGAAAATCGGGTAACTCCCACACCAATACTGCACTTTAAGCAAACAGGCACACCAGGAGATTATATCCCACACCTGGCCGGGAGGGTCCCACACCCACGGAGCCTCCCTCATTGCTAGCACAGCAGTCTGTGATCTACCGGCAAGGCAGCAGCCAGGCTGGGGGAGGGGCGCCCACCATTGCTGAGGCTTAAGTAGGTAAACAAAGCTGCTGGGAAGCTCGAACTGGGTGGAGCTCACAGCAGCTCAAGGAAACCTGCCTGTCTCTGTAGACTCCACATCTGGGGACAGGGCAATAACAAACGCAGCCGAAACCTCTGCAGATGCAAACGACTCTGTCTGACAGCTTTGAAGAGAGCAGTGGATCTCCCAACACGGAGGTTGAGATCTGAGAAGGGACAGACTCCCTGCTCAAGTGGGTCCCTGACCCCTGAGTAGCCTAACTGGGAGACATCCCCCACTAGGGGCAGTCTGACAACCCACACCTCACAGGGTGGAGTACACCCCAGAGAGGAAGCTTCCAAAGCAAGAATCAGACAGGTACACTCGCTGTTCAGAAATATTCTGTCTTCTGCAGCCTCTGCTGCTGATACCCAGGCAAACAGGGTCTGGAGTGGACCTCAAGCAATCTCCAACAGACCTACAGCTGAGGGTCCTGACTGTTAGAAGGAAAACTATCAAACAGGAAGGACACCTACACCAAAACCCCATCAGTACATCACCATCATCAAAGACCAGAGGCAGATAAAACCAAAGATGGGGAAAAAGCAGGGCAAAAAAGCTGGAAATTCCAAAAATAAGAGCGCATCTCCCCCGGCAAAGGAGCGCAGCTCATCGCCAGCAACGGATCAAAGCTGGACGGAGAATGACTTTGACGAGATGAGAGAAGAAGGCTTCAGTCCATCAAATTTCTCAGAGCTAAAGGAGGAATTACGTACCCAGCGCAAAGAAACTAAAAATCTTGAAAAAAAGTGGAAGAATTGATGGCTAGAGTAATTAATGCAGAGAAGGTCATAAATGAAATGAAAGAGATGAAAACCATGACACAAGAAATACGTGACAAATGCACAAGCTTCAGTAACCGACTCGATCAACTGGAAGAAAGAGTATCTGCGATTGAGGATCAAATGAATGAAATGAAGCGAGAAGAGAAACCAAAAGAAAAAAGAAGAAAAAGAAATGAACAAAGCCTGCAAGAAGTATGGGATTATGTAAAAAGACCAAATCTACGTCTGATTGGGGTGCCTGAAAGTGAGGGGGAAAATGGAACCAAGTTGGAAAACACTCTTCAGGATATCATCCAGGAGAACTTCCCCAACCTAGTAGGGCAGGCCAACATTCAAATCCAGGAAATACAGAGAACGCCACAAAGATACTCCTCGAGAAGAGCAACTCCAAGACACATAATTGCCAGATTCACCAAAGTTGAAATGAAGGAAAAAATCTTAAGGGCAGCCAGAGAGAAAGGTCGGGTTACCCACAAAGGGAAGCCCATCAGACTAACAGCAGATCTCTCAGCAGAAACTCTCCAAGCCAGAAGAGAGTGGGGGCCAATATTCAACATTCTTAAAGAAAAGAATTTTAAACCCAGAATTTCATATCCAGCCAAACTAAGTTTCATAAGTGAAGGAGAAATAAAATCCTTTACAGATAAGCAAATGCTTAGAGATTTTGTCACCACTAGGCCTGCCTTACAAGAGACCCTGAAGGAAGCACTAAACATGGAAAGGAACAACCGGTACCAGCCATTGCAAAAACCTGCCAAAATGTAAAGACCATCGAGGCTAGGAAGAAACTGCATCAACTAATGAGCAAAATAACCAGTTAATATCATAATGGCAGGATCAAGTTCACACATAACAATCTTAACCTTAAATGTAAATGGACTAAATGCTCCAATTAAAAGACACAGACTGGCAAACTGGATAAAGAGTCAAGACCCATCAGTCTGCTGTATTCAGGAGACCCATCTCACACGCAGAGACATACATAGGCTCAAAATAAAGGGATGGAGGAAGATTTACCAAGCAAATGGAGAACAAAAAAAAGTGGGGGTTGCAATACTAGTCTCTGATAAAACAGACTTTAAACCATCAAAGATCAAAAGAGACAAAGAAGGCCATTACATAATGGTAAAGGGATCAATTCAACAGGAAGAGCTAACTATCCTAAATATATATGCACCCAATACAGGAGCACCCAGATTCATAAAGCAAGTCCTTAGAGACTTACAAAGAGACTTAGACTCCCATACAATAATAATGGGAGACTTCAACACTCCACTGTCAACATTAGACAGATCAAAGAGACAGAAAGTTAACAAGGATATCCAGGAATTGAACTCATCTCTGCAGCAAGCAGACCTAATAGACATCTATAGAACTCTCCACCCCAAATCAACAGAATATACATTCTTCTCAGCACCACATCGTACTTACTCCAAAATCGACCACATAATTGGAAGTAAAGCACTCCTCAGCAAATGTACAAGAACAGAAATTATAACAAACTGTCTCTCAGACCACAGTGCAATCAAACTAGAACTCAGGACTAAGAAACTCAATCAAAACCGCTCAACTACATGGAAACTGAACAACCTGCTCCTGAATGACTACTGGGTACATAACGAAATGAAGGCAGAAATAAAGATGTTCTTTGAAACCAATGAGAACAAAGATACAACATACCAGAATCTCTGGGACACATTTAAAGCAGTGTGTAGAGGGAAATTTATAGCACTAAATGCCCACAGGAGAAAGCAGGAAAGATCTAAAATTGACACTCTAACATCACAATTAAAAGAACTAGAGAAGCAAGAGCAAACACATTCGAAAGCTAGCAGAAGGCTAGAAATAACTAAGATCAGAGCAGAACTGAAGGAGATAGAGACACAAAAAACTCTCCAAAAAATCAATGAATCCAGGAGTTGGTTTTTTGAAAAGATCAACAAAATTGACAGACCACTAGCAAGACTAATAAAGAAGAAAAGAGAGAAGAATCAAATCGACGCAATTAAAAATGATAAAGGGGATATCACCACCGACCCCACAGAAATACAAACTACCATCAGAGAATACTATAAACACCTCTACGCAAACAAACTGGAAAATCTAGAAGAAATGGATAATTTCCTGGACACTTACACTCTTCCAAGACTAAACCAGGAAGAAGTTGAATCCCTGAATAGACCAATAGCAGGCTCTGAAATTGAGGCAATAATTAATAGCCTACCAACCAAAAAAAGTCCAGGACCAGATGGATTCACAGCTGAATTCTACCAGAGGTACAAGGAGGAGTTGGTACCATTCCTTCTGAAACTATTCCAATCAATAGAAAAAGAGGGAATCCTCCCTAACTCATTTTATGAGGCCAACATCATCCTGATACCAAAGCCTGGCAGAGACACAACAAAAAAAGAGAATTTTAGACCAATATCCCTGATGAACATCGATGCAAAAATCCTCAATAAAATACTGGCAAACCGGATTCAGCAACACATGAAAAAGCTTATCCACCATGATCAAGTGGGCTTCATCCCTGGGATGCAAGGCTGGTTCAACATTCGCAAATCAATAAACATAATCCAGCATATAAACAGAACCAAAGACAAGAACCACATGATTATCTCAATAGATGCAGAAAAGGCTTTTGACAAAATTCAACAGCCCTTCATGCTAAAAATGCTCAATAAATTCGGTATTGATGGAATGTACCTCAAAATAATAACAGCTATTTATGACAAACCCACAGCCAATATCATACTGAA
This sequence comes from Macaca mulatta, assembly GCF_049350105.2. Classification (NCBI taxonomy): domain Eukaryota; kingdom Metazoa; phylum Chordata; class Mammalia; order Primates; family Cercopithecidae; genus Macaca; species Macaca mulatta. The sequence goes on from NC_133406.1 coordinate 161,212,355, forward strand.
TGGGCAAAAACTGGAAAAATTCCCTTTGAAAACTGGCACAAGACAGGGATGCCCTCTCTCACCACTCCTATTCAACATAGTGTTGGAAGTTCTGGCTAGGGCAATTAGGCAAGAGAAAGAAATCAAGGGTGTTCAGTTAGGAAAAGAAGAAGTCAAATTGTCCCTGTTTGCAGATGACATGATTGTATATTTAGAAAACCCCATTGTCTCAGCCCAAAATCTCCTTAAGCTGATAAGCAACTTCAGCAAAGTCTCAGGATACAAAATTAATGTGCAAAAATCACAAGCATTCTTATACACCAGTAACAGACAAACAGAGAGCCAAATCAGGAATGAACTTCCATTCACAATTGCTTCAAAGAGAATAAAATACCTAGGAATCCAACTTACAAGGGATGTAAAGGACCTCTTCAAGGAGAACTACAAACCACTGCTCAGTGAAATCAAAGAGGACACAAACAAATGGAAGAACATACCATGCTCATAGATAGGAAGAATCAATATCGTGAAAATGGCCATACTGCCCAAGGTAATTTATAGATTCAATGCCATCCCCATCAAGCTACCAATGAGTTTCTTCACAGAATTGGAAAAAAACTGCTTTAAAGTTCATATGGAACCAAAAAAGAGCCCGCATCTCCAAGACAATCCTAAGTCAAAAGAACAAAGCTGGAGGCATCACGCTACCTGACTTCAAACTATACTACAAGGCTACAGTAACCAAAACAGCATGGTACTGGTACCAAAACAGAGATATAGACCAATGGAACAAAACAGAGTCCTCAGAAATAATACCACACATCTACAGCCATTTGATCTTTGACAAATCTGAGAGAAACAAGAAATGGGGAAAGGATTCCCTATTTAATAAATGGTGCTGGGAAAATTGGCTAGCCATAAGTAGAAAGCTGAAACTGGATCCTTTCCTTACTCCTTATACGAAAATTAATTCAAGATGGATTAGAGACTTAAATGTGAGACCTAATACCATAAAAATCCTAGAGGAAAACCTAGGTAGTACCATTCAGGACATAGGCATGGGCAAAGACTTCATGTCTAAAACACCAAAAGCAACGGCAGCCAAAGCCAAAATTGACAAATGGGATCTCATTAAACTAAAGAGCTTCTGCACAGCAAAAGAAACTACCATCAGAGTGAACAGGCAACCTACAGAATGGGAGAAAATTTTTGCAATCTACTCATCTGACAAAGGGCTAATATCCAGAACCTACAAAGAACTCAAACAAATTTACAAGAAAAAAACAAACAACCCCATCAAAAAGTGGGCAAAGGATATGAACAGACATTTCTCAAAAGAAGACATTCATACAGCCAACAGACACATGAAAAAATGCTCATCATCACTGGCCATCAGAGAAATGCAAATCAAAACCACAATGAGATACCATCTCACACCAGTTAGAATGGCGATCATTCAAAAGTCAGGAAACAACAGGTGCTGGAGAGGATGTGGAGAAATAGGAACACTTTTACACTGTTGGTGGGATTGTAAACTAGTTCAACCATTATGGAAAACAGTATGGCGATTCCTCAAGGATCTAGAACTAGATGTACCATATGACCCAGCCATCCCATTACTGGGTATATACCCAAAGGATTATACATTATGCTGCTATAAAGACACATGCACACGTATGTTTATTGCAGCACTATTCACAATAGCAAAGACTTGGAATCAACCCAAATGTCCATCAGTGACAGATTGGATTAAGAAAATGTGGCACATATACACCATGGAATACTATGCAGCCATCAAAAAGGATGAGTTTGTGTCCTTTGTAGGGACATGGATGCAGCTGGAAACCATCATTCTTAGCAAACTATCACAAGAACAGAAAACCAAACACCGTATGTTCTCACTCATAGGTGGGAACTGAACAATAAGATCACTTGGGCTCAGGAAGGGGAACATCACACACAGGGGCCTATCATGGGGAGGGGGAAGGGGGGAGGGATTGCATTGGGAGTTATACCTGATGTAAATCATGAGTTGATGGGTGCAGCACACCAACATGGCACAAGTATACATATGTAACAAACCTGCACGTTATGCACATGTACCCTACAACTTAAAGTATAATAATAATAAATAAATTAAAAAAAAAAAAAAAAGAAGACCAAACTGACGAATGTATAGGAAAAGTTGAGTCTTCCATATTATTTATTCTAGTGGATTGTTTCATAAACATCAATCTTTTAAAAAGTAGAGTTGTAATGCTGTAATAAAACTAAAAATTCCCATTTTTCTCCATTAATATTAGTAGATGTTTATTAGAGAACTACACTTTCTGGGCACTACAGTGTTATGAGAGGCCCCTTGACAAGTTATGAGTCTCTCCTTATGCTTGGTCCATCATAGGTGCTTAATAAATGTGTTGATTACATAAATGACGGCAGGATCTTTGACTGTGGCAAATGTAGAGGGCTCAGCCGTACAATAATTCAAGTTCAATACATGGGTTCTGATATTTACATTAATAATGAAATGCACTAATATAATGGGGTAAGCATGATACAGATTAATAAGTACACATAGCCAAGCAATTTCAACCCTACAATTGAAAACAAATTAAAAAGAAAATACGACCCTCCCCTTCCTCTTCTAATGCAGACACAGTTTACCGAAGAAACTGTATTTTATCTGGTCCAGTGTTATTTCTTTTGGTGGTTGCCTTCATAATTCCACAGAATATGCCTATTTCTTGACTAACGGAGATAATCCTTCACATTTACCGAATGCTGACATTTTGTGCCAAGGGACGGTGCTGAGGAAGCTGCCTATATTGTCCCATTTAGTGCTCCTCAGGAGTAAATACAGATTATGATAGTCAATCATGATAATTCCATTCTGCTTGCCACTGATTGATTTATATGACATAATTATGGCAAAAAGCTATTAAAAGAAGTTTGCTTAGGGTCTTTAAGGAAAAGTTTCTTTATTCTTGGAGAGAGCCAAACAGTACAGAACAGTCTCTCAATTGGTGGTCACTTTTGTGACATTAATGTAGTACACGGTGATGCTGCAACAATGCTGTGCCTGTAGCAGGGTGAGCAGAGTCCCCCTAGGGATGGCAGGGTGGAGAGCAATAAAAACAGTGTGAGTCCTTGAAGATGTGAAGCATTGAAATAATCAACCCATTCCATCACAGTTAACAAAGCCATGTCTGGATATGTTCTAAATAACTGAATTTTCTTTTTACTTATTATCACCAAAACACAGGCCTCCTATTACTCAGAGGTAATATAATACGGTCCAAAAGATCCAAACTCTGGGTGCTAACAACTTATACTTAAGTATTTACATGTGTCACTTGGTACTCAAATATTTGTTTTCTGTTATTTAATGTGTGATAAAGGAAGCCTGGGTCGTTCGTTACTAGTTAACATCTGAAAAACTATGACACAGGAAGCAACTTTTAGTTTAGAGAGAATTAGGAAGCTAGAAGGTAATAGCCTCCTGTTACAAATGAGAGAGTACAATAAATGTTAGAAAGCCATAGACTGGAATCCAGTAGTCTTCATGTTTGAGACCTAATTTTCACTTAATGAAATTTTGTGCAACAATAAATGAACTTTTCTGGCCGGGCGCGGTGGCTCAAGCCTGTAATCCCAGCACTTTGGGAGGCCGAGGCGGGCGGATCACAAGGTCAGGAGATCGAGACCACAGTGAAACCCCGTCTCTACTAAAAATACAAAAAATGAGCCGGGCGCGGTGGCGGGCGCCTGTAGTCCCAGCTACTCAGGAGGCTGAGGCAGGAGAATGGCGGGAACCCGGGAGGCGGAGCTTGCAGTGAGCCGAGATCGCGCCACTGCACTCCAGCCTGGGCAACAGCGTGAGACTCCGTCTCAAAAAAAAAAAAAAAAAAAAAAAAAAAAGAACTTTTCTTTCTAAATTTTCTAGCCTATGTTTCCATATATATCAAGCAGGGTTTCTAATACATGTTCTACAGGATCAAATGGGCTAAGGTACATAAAATTGATTTATTAAATTTCATTAATTCACTGAAAAATGTTTATACCATGCCCATTATATGTGTCAGGAACTGTCCCAGGCTCTGGGCAAACAACCATCAGCAAAGCACAATACGCATAAATGAATTCATTTATTAACACATGATCAGTTCTAATATGCTTTATAAGTTTTAAAAGCAAAATTGGTCTTATAATTATGAGATTATTATATTGCATCATAAACTTCTGGTATACAGAACTAAATATCACAAGGGAATATACATTCTGGGTTCTTTAAAGTATATTGCCATGGAGATCAGGAATTAGAATTTACATTTTTTAACTATGATAGCCTCTACTTCTTTAATTGAATTATGGTATAGTTAGACAAGTCTTTCGATGAATCACCTGTTTTCTCATTTCTCTTAGCTGCCAACAACATGCATTTTAGAAAAGACTGACATGTTTATACCAATGTGTATAATATAAAGAATTTGGAGGAGATCTGCACTCCCATTACTATGGTGGCTCTTGACCACCATACACTGTTTACTGGTCCCAATTGCATAGCTTCCTCATATTGTATAACATCTTTTTAAACTTAATCCCACCCACCCCCACCTAAGACCTGCTATGAAACTTGATAATTGCCCATTGTGCTCTTGTTCTTTGCTAAACTGACAGAAAGATTATTCAGTAGAACCACACAGGGAAGCATCTAGTCAGCCTTTAATACTTTCCCAATTGTATTAGTCATGTTAATTCTGCTCTTCTCTAATAACTGCAGTTTCCATCCCCAATAATTCTTTCCTATTCTCAGGGTCTCCATGTACAATTGTGTAAATTAAGCCTTGCTCAGCAATTGCTTGCCAATGAGGGTGGTGGGACTGAAAGGCAGCCTGTGCTGTGCTCAGCCAATCCTCAACCCACAGACTGAATTCTGTTCCCCACTGAATCCCATGGAATGGGAATTCAGTTCCCCACCGAATCCAACTGGGAATTCAGTTCCCCACCAAATCCCACTGGATCCAGTGGAATGAATTTTACTGTCTTCTCTCTATCTTTAAATGAAAGAAAGAGCAAGAAATGAAGGAAGAAAAGGTGGGAAAGAGGGCATATGTATATGTATAGTTATTTTTATAAATTTGATCAGAAACATGTTGAGCTAGTTATTATTTTAAAATCTGTATTTTTTTCCTGCTAATATTGTTTCTTAGAAGATTTCCCCTTGTGTAATGTGCCAACACGAGGGCCAGCTTACTCAACCTTAACTACAGCTGGCGATATGAGGATCAGGTAAGGATTGAGATATACTTACTGGTGCTGCAAATTTAGCTTTGCAACTAATTACAGAGCTCTGTAAATTCAATAAGTGCCCTTTTTCCAGCAGCGATTCAACCTGTCAGGATTCAGAGACAGCCCACTATGTAGTCTCATGTCAATCACAGCATTTTCTCTACCTCTTCCTTGGCTGGACTGGTCTCAAAGAGCAGGAAATGTGCTGTCCAGGACACAGCAAAGACTGAAGGACCACTCCTTTATACATCATATTGATTTGCAGACAACTTTCCTCTCTGCCTTCACTTGATGGCTTGGGGGTGGTGGAGATAATAATGAAATAAATATAAATAGGTATGTTTTCAGTCTTTGCACATACCTAGAATTTTTTAGTTGACTTAAGAAAGAAAGGATCAAAGTACCAGTCACTGCCTTTTCTGGAATCCATTGTACCAGTGAATTTGAAAGTAAAGAACTCTTGTTGATCTGTTGGGAATTTGTTTCACAGTTAGTATCCTCTGGAACTTGAGGTAGAGAATTATGGGGACATGTGCCAGCATACAGTCATGACCAGCCAATGGCAGTGGTCCTTAGCTGCAATCTAAGTGAAGACTCACCTTTAAGACGGTATGCTGGATCTCTAAAATGTCACAGGTCACAGAATAACAGTGAAATTTGATTAGTAAGACAAATGATAATAATAACAACATCTAAAGTACTCAAAACTGGTAAGTACATTAATAGTCTCATGGAATACTCAACACAGCCCTATGAGCTAGATACACTTTAGCCATTTCAGAGATGAATAAATTGAAACTGAGGGAAGTTAAACAAGTATCTCAAAATTTGCAACTGGAAAGGAGAGGAGTTAAGATTTGAGTACAGATTAGAAATAAATGCTGTATGGCCTCATATATGTTTTCACATGTTCTGTTAACAAACAAAAAATATAAAGACAGATAAAGAAAGGCTTCTGAGATTCTATAGTAACTGCCCTAGAGGTGGTACACTAAGAGTCTTACACATTTTTACCTAGGGGAGATTCTCAATTGCCAACAAAGAAAGAGCAATAAAAACCACTCTGTTCATTTTACAGAAACAAATCTCTTTCTGGATAAAAGCTTTCTAAGAGCGCTGGCTCTGACCAGAGCCAATGTCACTACTTGATACGGAGAATTTTAAGGCTTGCTTTAAAAGCCTTTTAATTAAGCTGTGATATTATTATATCCAGTATGCTTTGACTATTTGCACTGAACACTGTTGATAAGGCAGAATGTTTCCTCTGGGTTATTTTTTCCCCCTCATTAGTTTCTCAATGAAAGTGAGAGCATGCAGGAAAACAGAACCAAAAGAATTAAAGAGATGATTCTGCCCACTTAAATTCCTAGGACCGTATTGCACTCAAAATGGAGATGGATTGGTTTGTCCTAAGGAGCCTGTTTCCTTGCATTTTCCAAGGCCCTACTCTTTGTAATGTTGTACCCTTGTATACCTTTTAGAGCATGGATCTGGAATAGTTATTTCCCCCTACTCCTATGTGGGATTGCTGATATTTGGCCACATTTTCTATACTGATAGAAAATGCTTTTTGAAAATTTTAAGACTCTTTGATGATTAAAGATTGAATGTAAACAAGACAATCTAAAGAGTAACTTGTGCTTATTTGTAGAAAAAGAATATTATAAACATATTACTTTAGTGTGCGTCTTTTAACTATTAGACTAGGAATCATTCTCATCTTAAGTTTAATGAGACAGACAGAGAGAGAGAGAGAATGTTCTTTAACATTACAACATCAAAGACAAAGAAATCTCCAGTGGGAATGCTTTCTCTATTACTGACATTTTGGCCATTCTAAGTCTATGCTATTTATTTTGAATAAAGAAATTCGGGATTCTAGTGTGATTTCCATCATTTGTTAGTGATGTGATCTTAAGCAAATCGTTGATACTATTTCCTCTTCTGTAAATGTGTTCAAATAATACTTCTCAGATCATCTTTTGAAGCCATTGAAGGTATCAAATGAGAAAAAATAAGTGAAATATTTATGAACTGTGATGATACATAAGAAATATGCATTGATGTTTGTCATCAAAAATATGCATGAAAATTGCGATGGAGTAAGCTGTGTACTCTGAGATGAGCTATGAGCAAAACAATCAACTGGGATAAGACAGTTCTAAAAGCAGAGGTGTAAGCCCATTAATATTGAGTAAAACTGAGAAATTATAAAGATTAAAAACAGAGTGCATGTAACTGCAATGCTAGTGCATGCTGCTCCTCCAGCATTCTATTTGAATCAAAAAGTTCCAATAGAGTTGAAAGTACTAATTAATTAGATGGATGAGTTGTTAATATTTTTATAAAATTCAGTGAGTTTTCTAAAGAGTTTTGGGCTTCGCTAGAGGTAAGAAAATGTGAGGAAACAGACTTTAAGAGACTAACAACCAGTACCTGCTGTTTCCCAAAGTTTGAATAGCTTGCTAGCACGCCTTACAGACTGTTTGCATAGTAACATCTTATATGCCCTTCTACTAATTGCTAAATTACCATTGATTTAATCAAATTCAATAGTACTATATAAAATAGATTTAGAATTTAGCATTAATCCTATTATTTGTTCTGTTCTACAATCCAATTCAAATATTTAGCAGTCATAATTAGAAGGTTTAATATAGTAATTTAATGGAAGAAATTACTGAGCACTTTTGTTTGATTTTAGACATTTTAAAAGAGTAAGTAGTCTTTACTAAAAGGAACATATAGTTCATTCTATTTTCATTAGTTAAAGCCATCCGATTCTCTACTCAATACTTTATTGTCTAATTTTTACTTCAAAAAAATCAAATTATCTATATATACGAGTTATCCGAAATATTTGTCAGTAAAATAAGAGAAAAAATATTTTATTTCTTTAATCCATGTCTCCAAAATGCACAAGGAGGTAGGTCAAATCAAATGTAATTGTCTGGGCCACATTCTCTAATGGATAGACTTTTACACCTTAGACCTAATGTGTATGCATAGGCCTCTCGAAATAGCATGGTGTGAGCTAATGATGTGCATTGCTAAATATTTTTACATCAGGGTGACATTTATAAATTATATTTTAACATTACAATTATTTTAGATGATTGCCCCAAAAGCCCTTTTATTTTTAGAAAATACGAAGCATGCCTGGCCCACAGACACTCAAAACCTAAGATGTTTCAAATTAGACTCATTATCTTTCCACCCCCGCCCTAAAGTTGCTGCTCCTCTGTGTTCCCTTGCTCCAGTAATGGGGCCAGTCTCCTCCCAGTCACACAGGCTAGAAAACTTCAATCATCTTTGACTCCGACCTCTCCTAACCCTTTAAATCCAGTCAACCAAGTCCTCTCAAGTTTGTCTTTGAAATGTCTTTGGAATTTGTCCTATGCTTCATCCTCCACACTTCTATGATTCCAGTCCTCATCATCAAATGCTCTCAGTTATTATATGAGCCCATTCCCTAAGCTCCCGGGAGTTCATGCATTCTGTCTCCAAATACGCTCTTTACATTGCTAGGCTTATTCTTGTAAAACACAAATATGAATATATAACCACTCTGAAGCTGGAAAACATTTCTGGCAATACCATTTCACAGACAATGAAATCTAAACTCCTCAGCAAGGCATCAATCCTTTCACTTTTTGCCCTATTGGTTATTTTCCCCCAGTACCTTATGTTCTAGCCCAGCTACATCATTGGCTATCTCCAAACATTCTGTATTTTTTTCTCAGGCAATTTTCTTTGAGTGGTTGACCATTGCTACCTTGTATGCATTGGGATAACCTAGTCATTTATCATAGCACAATTAATCTCTTTTGTTAATCAACCTTGGGAAGAATGAATCAACCTTGTTACCCAGGTGCCTAGCAGTTTTCTTATTCCTATCTTATAATACCTACCATAATCTAGTAAGAAAACTGGTCAGATATGTGTTTGTCCACATTAGTTAAAATAGAGCTTTTTAAATGCAGGAAATTTGTCTTTTTCATGGTTATATGCCTCATACATAAAGTCAGTAAGTCACAGTTATATGTTTATTATTCAACATTTTAATTGTTTTACAAATTACTGTTGGTGCTATTCACATTATATGATGAAAAATAGCATTGTTCTTAACAGCATTTTTATATTATGTATGGGAGATGTCAATACATATCTAGAATTACGAGAAAATACACCAACCTCCTGATATGACATTCACTATTTTTCATCATACCTTTGCATTAGGATAATTCATATACTTTGAAAAAAACAAAAGAGCATATATATTGCAAAAATGTTATGTTTCCTCCAAAAACTAATGAGAAAAGATAGAGACAGATGGAGTTCAATTGACTAATTTTCTGCCCAGCTGCCTAGATGAAAAATAAAGACGTACTGACCCTATGCTTCTGTATGCTAAACTGTTCAAATATTCAGCCTTCTTTAACCATTATGCTAAGGTTGAGTGGACAGTATCTAGATTAGCAGACACTATTCACCTGGCTGTCCCTTTTGTTCTCCGTTTTTAATGTGAAAGAAGAGAGTTCTAAAAATAGAACCAACCCTTGCAACTGGCTTCCATTCCTGAATATACAATTAGATCACAGTAAGGTGACAAAATCACATCACATTTATTGGAGATAGTTCAAAAATAATATATATATTTTAAAAATTGCTTGCTCTTTTTTTTTCTCTTCTAGACCTGTCTAATCTTTTAAAATTCTTAGCTGCAAAAAAAGTGCCAATTTATCCTTTTAAAAACTAGGCACGCTCAAGAATTTTTTCATGTTAAGTTGAAATAGGAAATCATTTCCATTTCCCTGAGGAATTCTAGCCTCAAATGACTTAACTTTAATTCTCTATTATGTTTTAATTGTGTGTGTGCATAAACACATTATGTGGAACTTCTTCCTGATAACAGTTGGAGCGGCTGTAATTTTTTTTGTTTGCTTGAAAAATATCTTCTTTCTCTCTTAACTTTCTCCCAAAATAATCTTTTAAAAGCCTGACCCTCGCCTCACCTTCCCAATCTCTCTGCCTCAATGGCTCATTGCGCTGATGTGTTCGAATTTCACTTTTGCTGCAAACTCGCCAGCTCGGTGACGCTACATTCACCTATCTGCCTCCCCATTTATCTGTAGCAGGATTAGAAAACTGTAAAATTTATAGAATTTTTGTTTGCATAATGATTTCTAAATTTTAAGCCAAATGGCACATATGAAATTAAAAGTTTTTACTAAAAAAAACCACTCCAGATTATTTGAAAAATATATAAGATTTAAAAACACGTATTCCACCATGCAATAGCCAGAACTGATAGGAATAAATCATTCAGGGTCGAGTCAGGAGAGAGAAAAAACTACACCAGTAATTTGTACAGGGAAAATTTAACATAAAAATTATTAGCTACCAACAAGGGATTAACTGCCACAGGGTAAAGAGATCCTTGAAGGAATCATAGATCCTATCCATAGGAAGCAGCTAAGGGCTAAGGCAGAGTACCTAGGGAAGAAACACATTTGGAAGAGAGCACAATCACCCTCAAACCCAGGGCTAGATTCCTCAGTGGACAGGGTCTGGCTATGGCATACTGGATAGGGAAGAAGTGCAGACTGCAAGACTGGACACAGAAAACAGCCTGCTGGACAGCCGGCAAGACTCACTGAGAAGCCACCTGCTGGAATACCATTAAAAACTTGGTGGAGGATCAGTGCCACCATGTGTCCTGCCTACTGCTGGCTGCCACACATTGCAGAAGCAAGAAGGAAAGAAACAGACATTAGAACCAACAAGAGATGACTCTTCTTCCTGCAGTGTCCCACCATTGCTTCTCGTGATAAAGTTTACCCAAGTGCCAGTTGGCAAAGGAAAAATGTTAAGAGGGACCAGCCTTAGAATCCAAATCAGGGCAAAGCAACATATGGATTTAAAGCTGAGAGGCAATAGATTGATAACTGGCACAGAAAATACACTCTAATAGATTATAATTCTCTCACTGACTACTGTAGGCTCTTGAATTTATGGCTAATTATCCAAGTCATCAGTAACCCACATGACTTCCTGTTACAAAGAAAGATATTTAGAGATTTGGAATTCTTAGACACTCAATCAGCCAACACATATAATTACCAATACTGCTGATATGTAGAAGTGAATCTAATAAGATAAGACAAAAACAGTATGGAAAACATGAATCCTCGTGTACCTAAAATGTATTACTTTACAGTTACATGTTGATATACCCAATGTGAAAAGAAATTATGCAAAAATGAAATGTGTCTTTAAGATCTGGCCATAGATCTATGTTAGCTACAAGGACATAACTACGCTTTTTTGATATAACATTTGAATCCTTTTCTGAAAATTCTTAAGACCTGGATTTTATGTTTGTTTTAAAAGCGGTTTTTGATAGCTTAATCTTTATCTCATTTTGTTTTGTCTTTATTTCAATTTGCTACTGTATCATCTATTCCAAAGTCTTATTAAATGCTCCCTGGCACTAGGCTCAAATGAAAGTAAGAGTTAAGTGATTTTGATATTGTCTTCTCTTTTCTTGGACTCATTGTATGAAAGGAGACATCAATTAAAGTCAGCAACTTAAAAAAAACACTGATTTTTTGGAGTTGTTTTCAACTTTCAAGAAAACGAAATGTAAAGTCTTTGAAAAAGTACAGAGGAGAAGTTTTGGAACTTTTGCCTCTGGCTTTCAAATACTGTTTGTAGGCTTTGTACCTAGGCAAGCAATGAGCCTGTTTTCTCTGTTTACTCAGAAGAGTGAATGGGATTGATTTTCAATAGATATTAACTTTTGCCTATGCCTCTAGAGGTTCTTGCAGGTACTGATAACAACTTGGCAAGACATCTGTCATTTATATAAGAGCAAGTCCAAAAAAATACCACAGTATCATACTTCTATAAAGTAAACTAGAATTTCCCAGGACTTCAGCTGAGATGGCTAACTTGTAGTTACCGTCAATATGGACTGTGGCCTGCCTTTGACAATTTCAACAGCTTAAAGAAGAGTTTTAGCCAACTAGAGTTATCAGGCAGGTTAATTTCTGCCTGCATTTAATGAAATTATTTATTTCTTTCCCTTATGCTCCCTAAGTTGTGTTGATAAGGATGAATATGAGAGCCACACCTTCTGAGAATTATATTTAATATAGTTTTTAGTTTTTCTTTTTCACACATACATATTAATAAAAGGAATGCATTTTCCTATCACTAAACCACCTGTGAAATGTGAAACACTGGAACATTGGAACTTTAAATATCAAGGTGAATCTTTATTTTTTTTCTCATTTCTTAAATTTAAATGTGCTCTTAAAATATATAATTTGTTTCTCTTCATGAAAGAAAGCAGATATAGTTAAGGCATTATCCTTTTTAGAAGAAAAAATAATTCTATGAAATATACTTTGCAATATTCTTTACATGCTGCTGGAAACTTCGTATTTTTAAGAACAGAAACAGGAGCATAAAAATATAACTAAACTTCAAAAGCCCTTGTGACAGGATGACTGGTGTTGTATAACCTTTTTTGATCTCTCATAAATAAAGAATCATTTCTGCAAACCTTAGAGGTGAGAGCTGCAATGTTTAAATTTTAAGAACATTCATTTTAATGAAGTCTCTGAGAAAACCAAGGTATTGTCGGGGTTGATGGAAAATTCGGCTTTATTTTTCACTCAGATACTGGAGTTGTGGAATCTTTCCAATAGGTAAAGAGTAACTCTCAGGTATTTATTTGGTTAAAACATTCTAACCAGTATTTACCTCATTTACTAAGTATGTTCAAAAGTCTCTGGGGCTGCATAAGACATTTTAAAAACTATTTTCAGGTAAACAGTTCCAATGCAAATTTAGTTTTTGAAGAAAGCTGCACTGTAATATCCCTGAACCTCTTTAAGGCATTTCTTTGAGGGCCTGCAAAGCTCCCTTTGCATGAATGGACTACTTACACTGACCTATAAAGAGAAATGTTTGGTTTGCATCTCTTAAAAAAAAAAGTGCTATGGATTGCAAATTTGGATGCTGTTATAAATTGGGGTCATGTACTCAGACAAATAATGAAATGAATGTTATCATTTTGCACTTACTTGAAATTATAGAAATTATTGAAGAGAGAGAGAGATCAAGCAATTATATAGAAATATGGTCTCAGGTACTCAGGTTACTATTACTGATTTATTATTTATTTTTCTTTTTTCTTTCAACTATTTTGCATCTGATTTTCCCTACATAAATATCAACTGAAATAAAGAGATGAACCGAAAAGGTTGTGATTTAGATATGATATATCAATTTGATTTTATAATCCAGTTGTTTAACAAAGTTAAGCAGATATTTTTAAAATATGATAAAAAGGAAACAAAATTCTGATTTTAACATTTCCAGATGTACAGTTAATAATCAATTGAAACTATTACTTAATGAGTCTTATTTGTAATGTTAAAGTTGGATATAATATTATAAAATGAAAGTCATACATTATTTAGCATGAAAATAGAGTTAATTGTGTGTACAATTTAAAAAATATAATTGGAATATACATTTCTTTTAGTATCTGTTACCAAGCATGGTTGGTCAAAATCATGAATTAACCAGGAAAAACTACATTTTCTCTCAAGGCCTCGTGTATTTATGATTCTTAGGTTTTTTTAACCTTAAAAGAGACTGCTGGTAACAGGTCAAACTAAAAGAAAATGGATAGAAAGTGGATTTAAAAGACCAGTATGAGCTTGGCTATGAAAAGCAAATATGTAACAATTTTGCTTTTTGAAAACTACTCAGATTGATATCTAGATGCCTTTTCTATTTGAATGCCAGTTAAGGAGACAGCTGTGTGTATTTTGGTGTGTTAGTGAATATATATTCCCTGGTAGATTTGTGGAATCCTATATTTCCTACATATTTTACTGAACATGGTAGAATAGTTCCCACCTTGATAAAATTGAATTATTGCTTAGAGTGATCTAACAGAACCTCATTTCCAGAATGCTTTCTTTTCATATCCTATAATGTGGTGTTTAAACTGTGACAAATGCTCGCACATTGAAGAAAAAAACAGACAAATCAAAAAACTGGTTTCCCATTCTTAATCTTCTTCATTGGTACTTTTTAGATTTTTAAAAGCAAGTGCTTTCAGATAGGAATAATTTTTCTAAACCTTTTGATTGGTTGTTTCTGCACTAAAGTGATTAAAATTGTCAGTAAACACTCCAGGCATTTTCCAGTACACATTTTTACTGCTTTGTGTACTGAGCAAAATATTGAAAGATATGTAGTAAATTTGTAAGTGTATGCTGAATTTTCTGTTGGCCTCTCAACATCTTTTTTGTTCCCTCCCATGGTCCCTCATGTATCTCAGAGGCAGGAAACTAAGAGTTTACATTTCTCAGTCTCCCTTGCCATCAGGGTTCCATTTGAGATTCACCAATGAATGGCACTTGAATGATATTTGGAAGGCAGAGAGAATGAAAAGCTATTTTGTCCTGAAAATAGCACACAGGCAGAGAGGCTGTGGCAGATGATTTCCTGCAGTTTCACAAGAGATTTCCTGATTTCTTTTCATGAATAATCCCCTTCAATTCTACAGGTTGCTGAGATAATTGGTAGAGGCTCTTTGTGATCATTGTATTATCTGATTTTCAGAACTTTAATCATGTTTTTCCATGGTCTTCACTTTTCCAATTATTGCAGCAGGTTGATTAGTATCTATTCCCCTGTATGTAATTCTTCCAGCATGTAACACCTAGAAAGGCTTCTGTTTTCCTAAAATATTCTGACTAAATCAATTATCTTCATATAATAATAATCCTGTAGTTATAAGACACTTTTAGAACTATATGATTGAGGAACTCTTTTGCCCTCAACATATCTCTACCCACCTTTCACTTTGTAAAAATTCTATCCAAATTTAAAAGAGCATTCCTCATGTAATTTCTTTCTCAAATAATGTCCAATACCACTACCCACTCACTTCACTTACTGTCTCTCACTAATAAAATAAAATTCCAATTTCTTAGTCCCAGTGTTAGCTTTTCTTCTCATGAATCTACTTTTTCAATATTATTTGTTTACTTCTCTCTTTTACATACCCCATTCACTAGCCAATTAGAACAATTAAGTATTTATAATTTATGGCAATATGCATATTTTTTAATTTCAATGACATTGTTTCTACCATTTACTCAACTGAAATATACTCCCTTTCATGTTCACTTCCCAAAATTCATCCTGATATCCTGATCACATATTTGAAAGAATGCCTGTCTTATTTCCAAAGCAAATGATAAAAGTACATTTTCCAAAGCGAATATGCTCTCTCTATATATACATATACATATATATACACATATATACATACACATATATGTATACATATGTGCCTACATATATATGTGTATATATACATTACATATATATGTATACATATATAAATACATTTGTATATCTGTATACATACACTTTAAAAAAAATTTATTTTCCTAGAAGTGGCTAATAGTTTTGTTTGTTTTTGTTTTTGAGATGAAGTCTCTCTCTGTAACCCAGGCTGGATTGCAGTGACATAATCTTGGCTCACTGCAACCACCTCCACTCCCCAGATTCAAATGATTCTGCTGCCTCAGCCTCCTAAGTAGCAGGCGTTACAGGCATGCGCCATCATGTCTGTCTAATTTTTGTATTTTTATTAGAAACAGGGGTTTCACCATGTTGGCCAGGCTGGTCTCAAACTCCTGACCTTGAGTGGTCTGCCCATCTCAGCCTCCCAAAGTGCTGGGATTACAGGCATGAGCCACCACACACAGCCAATAATTGTTTTTTTGATTCAGTGTCTCATGCGTGTCCATAAATTCTTATTCAGATTTCAGTACAGCATATGTTATGCCATTCAGTAATAATTTATTTCTTTATTTATCCCAACTCCCTATGCATATCAGAATGCCTGGTACATAGTTAGTACTTAATATAGTTTCACTGAAAGAACGAAAAAATAAAAGAACAGATTAGATATTAACAAAACAAAATTTTAACAAAACACTTTTAAATTTTGGATACAATATAAAAAATAACTTTTCAAATATGTAACTAATTGTAAGAAGTTAAGAAAAATTCCCCCCAAATTAAAGAAATTGAAATCAGAGTAGTAAGCTTACTTTGGAAGATGTGGAAGATGTAGAAGATGATTACACCCATACAGTTTGAAAAGAAGAGCTACATCCAAATGAAAGGCTGAAACTATGAGATCTAAAACACTCAGCCAAAAGATATGAACTCAAAAGTATTACCAGAATTTAACAGTAGTAAAAGCAAGTATTGTCTGGATGAGTCAATCCTGTAGTTAGAGCTCATCATCCAAAATTACAGAAACAATGTACAAAGAAAAAAGAGTAAGCAGAAAAAAAAAGGAAAGTTATACCCACAAAGATAATGTGGTATTGAATGAGAGTTAAATGATTTACAATGAGCTTTATTTGCTTACCAAAAAAGGTAGGAACACCAAAAAGAATAATATATATAAGTTAATCAGATATAATTTGTAAAAATAATCATATATAATCATTGAAACTAAAATCTCCATGACATATTGTATTGCAGGTTTAATTCAGATACTTTGGGAGAGAACTAGTGAGGTTAATAACAAATAAATAAAACCACCCAGGCTGACACAGAAACAATGAGATTAAAAAAATACAAAAAGATTGTACATGAAGCACAGACTGAGGAGGTCCAACAAATGTCTAACTTCTGTTTCAGGATAAAAACGGAAAAAAAAAAAAATGGAAAAGAAGCTACAGCCAAAATGAAAATGAGAATATTCCAGACATGACGAAAAACATGACTCCTCTGATTTAAGAAGCCTGACAAATTCAAAGCCAGATAGCTAAAAAAGAAATTGTTCTTCATGATTCTGAAAAACACCAAAGAGATGATCTTTAAAGAAAAAAGAAATAAAATGGGACATCTAAAAACAAAAGGCAATTCTAATGGGGGAATAATTTCTCAATACTAGCAATGGAAACCAGAATGTAGCAGAATGACCTTTTTTTTAAAGGCAGAGAAAAAAAACTTAACTTAGAACTTAATATTCAGTTAAATAATGGAAACCACGTTGGCAAAAATTATCAGTAAGAAAAATTCTAGCAGTAAGCTAAGCTAACTCACAACCCATTGTGCCTTTCCCTTAATTATTTATGGGTGTTGGGGACAGAAATAATTGAGACCGTATGGTTATAATTGTTAGCTATATTAATAATTAATTATATGAGTACTTAATACTTATTCAAAGGAATAATTATACTAAAAGTTATACATTATTATAATATATTAATATAGTAAAATGTAATATTGATTAATATAATTAATATATTGTATAATTATTATTATGTTAATAATTGATGATTATTCCAAGCTCATTTTGGAAGACATTGAGGCTATCATTTAAATGATAATAGGCCCTACCCGAAACTCATCTGCTTTTATAAAGCTAATGGGAGGCCATCATGTTGAGGAGACGGAGAGGAGCCTGAGTCCTACCTACTAAGGTAATGTCCCCAATTACTCCTGCAAATACCACTATTGTAGATTGGTCTTTTGAGATATCTTTCTAGGGTTCTTGCATGTCTGACACCCATGGCTCACCCGCATCATCAACCCTGCTTCTGTGGCCCCACCCAGAAGCAATTCAGCCTGCAAAAAGATAGCTTCGACTGTGTACGATGTCATCTCCACCCCAACCAATCAGCAGCAAGCACCTGTTATCTAGTCACCCCCACGTCTTCCCCCAAAACTGCCTTTAAAAAACCCCTAGTCTATGAGCTTCAGAGGAGATGATTTGAGTAAACTCCATCTCCCATGTGGTGTTGCAGGCCTCGTACCTGCTAAACTCTCCTTATTACAACGCCATGGTCGGCAGGAAGAACCCCTCAGGCAGTTACATTACTGTACTGCAATTTAGGAAAAAGCAATCATTTTCAGAGCTGAACAAACTAAATGTTTACCATAACAAATCCTCAATTAGGAAATATTTAAATAAAATACCTCAGAAGAGAGAATATGGTCCCAGCTGGAAAATTTCAAATGCAAGAAGGAATGTCAGAGTTGATATGAAGTTTGGTAAATGTAAAATAAAATTTACTCTATGTACAAAAATGAGAACTCGTAGCTTGAGAAGAGAAAAACATTAAAACTGAAATACTTGACAATAATAATACCTAAGACAAAGAGGGTGGTCAGAATCCTAAGACCACTTAGAATAGAGATATTTTAAATTTAGATGTATGATGTTAAATATACTTGTCAAAATACGAAGAGAAGACAATAAATGAATGTTTTTAAAAATGAAGTGCATAAATTCTAAAACAGAATTCTGTTTCAGGAGGAAACAGAATTAGCAGTGATAGAAAAGGAGAAAAATATATGAAAAATATAATTAATTTTAACTACTGAAGGAGAGTTTCTATGTAACTTAGATACTTGCCTTTGAAACAGGAATACCATTAATACCATTCTTATTATTAGATTAGTTGAAAAAAATGTTTCTTTTGTTGTTGTTGCTGTTGTTGAAACAGAGTCTCGCTCTGTTGCCCAGGCTGGAGTGCAGTAGGGCAGTCACGGCTCAGTGCAGCCTCCACCTCCAGGGCTCAAGCAATCCTGCCACTGCAGTCTACCAAGTCGCTGGAACTACAGACCTGCACCACCATGCCCAGCTAATTTTTTATTTGTTGTAAATATGGGATCTCACTATGTTGCCCTGGCTGACCTCAAACTCCTGAACCCAAGCAATCCTCTCCCCTTGGCCTCCCAAAATGTTGGGATTAGAGGTATGAGCCATTATGTCCAGCGAAAATAAATATTTTAAGCATGTAAAACTACTAAAGAGGGATGCTGTGTATACTGGAGGAGTAAGTTTATTTCCAAAGTATTTCTTGAAGCATTTTGGGAAATTTGGGGGTACACAGATAAGACTTTCAGATGAAAGAAATAAATAGGCTAATTTTATTAGGTGGGTAATATATCCAAATTACTTCATTTAACTAGTACAGAAATACGGACTACCTCTCTCCTTCCTGCATTCCCTCCCAATACTCCAATTCTCCCTTCATTCCTTTCTGTTCTACTTTAGCTACACATTTCCCATGAGACGTGTGAGTCATATATATTGAGCAGTAATAGGCACCACAGATATACAAATGGCTAATTCTTTATTCTCAAAGAGCTTTCAATCTAAATGTTGTCACATGCATGGGAAAATATTCTATCCAGGGATGATAATTACAATGGAATTATGTTCACATGGCAAAGCACATGAACTAGTAGTAATCGCAAACACATTCCTTCATGGAGATGATGTTGAGCTGAGTCATGATGTAGAAATTAGTGAAGTTGAATGGGAAAAAAATAAAAATAAAAATTTTCTAAGCATAGGGAGCTCTCTGAGCAGTGGCACCAAGAGGGAATCAAGAGAAGGCATTTTGCATCGTGGAAGTTACAAAGAAAGGCATAGTTTGATAGGGTGAGACTTGATGAGTATGAGAGAAAAGGGAAGATTTGAAGGTAGAAAACTGAGAAAGGGTAAGCTCTTGAAAGACCTTATATGCTGCACAAATAAGTTTAGAATATATCTCATAGGCAATGGGAATCAATAAAATAACTTAAAGAGGGATGTGCTATAATTTGATTTGTATTTCTGAAAGACTCTTTTGGTTGTACCATAAAGTATTAGAAGAGAACAATACTAGAAGCAAGAAGAATTGTTAGCCTGCTGATGCAAAATCAAGATAAGAAATGATGAGAGATAATGTCCAAACAGTAAAGACTGGTGGTGAAGATTGAAAGGGAGGACAGAGTCCGTCTTCAGTTTCTGACTCAGAATGCATTTTTCTGGGTATATGCAATTCTACCTACTGACAGAGGGGAACCAAAAAGAAGAGGATGAACAAGTTTGTGGGGGGAAGATAAATATCTTTTGGGCAGTTTAAATTTAAGAAATAAAGGTAGTGACCTGTAGTAGAGTGAAAGATCGAAACATAAAACAGAGGTAGAGTTATTAGCCTCAATCAACTCTTGTTATATGTTTTCCTTCTGATCCATCCCAACTACTTATGGAGCAACTAAACAAAATGAATTTTTGCTTCAAAATGAGACACTTTACCCTGAGTACTTTCCAATGAAACTACATATGACCTGATACTAGTATAGTGATCTAAACATTAGAGGATTAAAGCAGAATATTCATACCACTATGATTAAAGAGCAGCATAAAGGGATGTAGTGAAAATATATCAGTAAGTAAAATACTGATTGAAGGTAGTAAGCTTCATTTACTCATTTATTCTATTTCCAAATGCATTATTTAAAATATCTTTCTCATTTCTAACACTATATGATCTTCCCAGACCCATATGACATAATTCATGGTATAATACCAATAATTTGAGACTGGGAATTTAGTAAATTTTGTCAATGTTTTATGTGTATATCTGAGAAAATGTATACTATTAAAATCTTCAGTGCAGAGTTCTCTATGTATATCTGCTAGATTTTGTTTATTGCTGTTTTGTTTAAATCTTTATCTCTATTAAATTTGACTACTTGATCTATTAATTACAAAAATGCTTTTAATTGTGTGCACTTTAATGGTATATTCATCAAATTCTGTTTCTTTTTTTTCTACAATTTATTTGAAGTCATTGTTCAGTGACCTTCCTTTTCCTTAGGCTATTTTTTTTTTTTGCCTTAAATTCTAAATATCTGATACTGATAAACCAACATCTTTTTTGTTTAGTATTGCACTGAAATAACTTTTATACAACTTTTAAAAATTTTTCTTTGTATTAATATTTTACATGTATCTCTTATAAAGAGCATATAATAGGATTTTAAAAATTCATTTATATTAACTTAAAAAATACGCTTAGTCTATTTACACTTTATTATAATTATTAATACATTGTATCTCTTTCTACATAATTTGTTCTAAATAATTAATTAAATTATAATTATTTATAATTAAATGAGAAATAATTTATTAAATTTATTAAATAAATAATTTTAGTTAATTCTATTTGGTTTTATATTTAACAGTTTGCATCACAATTCTACTTATAACAGCAATTCACTTTTGGGGGAAATAATTGTATAAGCTCAAAGACCCTAAGGTCGGGGGTGCTGGAAAGAAGAGCCTAGGAAGCACAACATGAGGACAGAGCTTTTCTCATAAGAAAAGGGAAGAGATAAAAAGGTGGACAGAAAATAACATAGATGAGTTGGCAAAATTAGATAGAGGTGAGATATTGAAGGGGCAGTAGATTCCCTGTAGGGTAATGTCCTGCTTGAAATATAAATAGAATTTTGCCCTTGCCTGTGGAAAAATGTTTTTTGTTTGTTTGTTTGTTTGTTTTTTGTCTCCTCTTCATCCTCGTTTGTCAAATCTTAATAGATAATTATACTCAGGAAAACTTTTTCACATTGTTTATATTTTGTTTTGTTCTGTTTTCTTTTGTTTAAATAATAGGAGGGACTGCCTTCCATATGGGGACACACCAGTGAAGTCAGACCGCATTAACAGCAACAAAAATCCAGAGTGACTGTGAACATCGGAAAATAAATGATATAATACTTTTGTTTTATGAGAAAAAGGAATTAGGATGATGAATGTATACATAAAAAATGAAGTTGGGTCGTTGATCTATCTTGGTTGTCTATGTTTGTTTGCCTTTGCTATGGACTGGATATTTGTTGTCTCTCCAAATTGTATACATGGAAGCACTCATAAAATGTTTAAAAATTAAGTATTCCGCTGGGCATGGTGGCTCATGCCTGTAATCCCAGCACTTTGGGAGGCCGAGGGGGGCAGATCACCTGAGGTCGGGAGTTCGAGACCAGCCTCACCAACATGGAAAAACCCCGTCTCTACTAAAAATATACTGTTAGACAGGCATGGTGGCGTATGCCTGTAATCTCAGCTACTGGGAAGGGTAAGGCAGGAGAATCGCTTGAATCTGGGAGGCAGAGGTTGCAGTGAATCTAGATAGAGCCATTGCACTCCAGCCTGGGCAACAAGAGCACGTAAGCTTTTGGGAGGTAACTAGATTAGGTATGAGTGTGGAGTCCTCGTGATAGTATTAATGCCCTTATAAAAAGAGGAAGAAACAGGAGAACTCTCCCTCTCTCTCCCTCTCCTTATCTCTCTCTGTGTGTCTGTCTGCCTCTCTCTCTTTTACTGTGTTAAAACACCAAGGAGCCACGTGAGGACTTAACAAGAAGGCCATTTACAAACCAGAAAGAGAGCCCTCACTGACACCCAATCTGTCAGCACCTTGATCTTGGACTCCCCAAGCTCCAGAACTATGAGAAATAAATATTAGTTATTTAAGACACTCAGTGAATGGCATTTTGTGATAGCAGCCCAAACTGACTAAAACAGCCTTTATATTCCCTAAATAAATCACATAGAATGACTCCAAAACTGTAACCCATTAAAAAGTATACATTTGTGAGCTATCGGTGTGTCTTACCTGCTACAATCTTTAATATTGCATATTTTAAGAGTAAATAAAAATTTAAATAACAATTCATAGTGAGACAAAGTTGGATTTGCTTCTAAAATAGAATAATTCAGAAAAATAACTGAACGAGAAAATCTATACGCTAAATAGCCAAAAGACGCTACAACATTTCAGATGAGTTTGAGAAGTAAGGCTACTTAAAGGGTAGGTAAGACCTCCCTTATATGTAACTGCCACAGACTACCACTAATAGTCTTACTAAATTCTATTGCGAATAGGTATTCTTAGTGCTAAACTGAAACTTTTATTACATCTAAACTTTTGTCTGAAGCTGTATTAGTCAGGGTTCTCCAGAGAAACCTAGCCTTTAGAGTGTATGTGTGTGTGTGTGTGTGTGTGTGTGTGTGTGTGTATGAAAAGAGTTATTTTATGGAATTGCCTCACAAGACTATGGAGCCTGGCAAGTCCCAAAATCTACAGAGTAGGCTGGCAGACTGAAATTCCAGAAAAAAAACCAATGTTACCATTCAAGGTCAAAGGCTGCTTGTAACAGAATTTGCTCTTGCTTGGTGGAGGTCAGTTTTTTGTTTTATTTAGGTCTTCAACTAATTGAATGAGGTCCACCCACACTCATTCAAAAACACCCTTACAGATACATCCAGAATAATGTTTGACTGCATTATTTGGGGACCATGGTGGAGCCAAGTTGACATGTAACAATCAACCATTACAGAAGTTTTCACTGTCTTTTACATAGTGGCTCTTTATAAATGATAGTAACATTGGAACATTAGTTTACTACATAATCATTTCTTCATAAGTGGTAAGACAACACAATTAGCCTGTGGTAGACACAGTTAGCTATACTTTATGCTAATCTCTATGTTCTATTTGACTTACCTGATTAACTCTACATGGTGCTCCAGACATGGCTTTGCTGCAGGAAGACTTTGGGGAGTCTTTTGAATTCCTAAGATAGGCAGATGAAAAACAAATAATTGAATACCAAAGAAATCAAAGTATTAGTTCTCTCCCAAGAAAAGAGATTTATGAAATAAAGACTAGAGGTTCTTTAACAGTTATCCATTCAATTGCATACATTAGCCTTTATATGCTGTATTCATCCTAAGAGTACCAAATCTTTGAGAAAAAAAAATCGTATCCAGCAATCCCACTACTGGGTATCTATCCAAAGGAAAGTAAGTCATTATATGAAACAGACATATGCATATGCATTTGCATGTTTATAGCAGTACGATTCACAATTGCAAAGACATGGAACCAACCTAAGTGCCCATCAGCCAACAAGTAGATAAAGAAAATGTGGCATATACACACCATGGAATACTACCCATTCATAAAAAGAAACACAATAATGTCTTTTGCAGCAACTTTGATGGAGTTGGAGGCCATGATTATAAGTAAAGTAACTCAGAAATGGAATACTAAATATCATATGTTCTCACTTATAAGTGGGAGCTAAGTTATGAGGATGCAAAGTCATAAGAATGATACAATGGACTTTGTGGACACAAGACGGAAGGTTGGAAGGGAGGTGCAGATAAAAATATGCATATACATATATATATATATATATATATATATAAAATATTGAATACAGGGTACACTGCTCTAGTGACAAGTGCACTAAAATCTCAAAAATCACCCCTAAAGAACTTATCCATGTAACCAAAACCACCTATACCCCAAAAACTATTGAAAGAAAAATAAACATTTAAAAAATTATAGTCATAAGATGGAAATGTATTGATCTATCAAAGACAAAACAAAAAAAAAGTGCTTTACAGGCAAGGTTATTAGAAAGAAATTGATGGATAAATAAAATAGGGACTCCTTGCTAAGCCAGTTTTCTAAGATTCTTTGTTTTGTTTCACTTTGAATTATTTTGAAACTGTTTTTTAAAACTTTTCATTACAAAAAAACTCAAACATATATAAATGTATAGTATAGTATAATATATCACCACATACCCATCATCTGACTTTAGCTATTATGGACTTACGAGCAATCTGGTTTCATTTTCATTTATACCCCTCCTTCTTCTCTCACAGACCCAGACTTCATTACCATACATAAATATGCCTGTATGCATATCTAAAAGACACAAACACACCAATAAAATGACCATAATATAATTATCACAGTTAAAATTAACATTAACTTTATAATATAATCAAAACACCAGTCAGAGTTCAAATGTCCCTTTTTCATATTGTTTGTTTGTTTGTTTGTTTGAATAAGGATTCAAACCAGCTCCAGTCTGCATTTGATTGATTTACCTCTTAGGCCTCTTTTAATCTCTATGTTTCCATTCTCTTCCTTTTTTTATTTTGCAATTTATTTGTTGACAAAACTGGGTCATTTCTCCCCTAGAGTTCTCATGTTCTGGACTTTGATGATTGAATCTCTATGATGTTGTTTAATGCTCTTCTATCTTTTATATTTCTACTAGCTGAATCTTGAGATGTATCCTATTTCAGGTTCAACTTTAAGCAAGAATGCTTCATTAAGGATATTGTATATTTCTATCAAGAGGCAAATAAAGTCTGCTTTCTTTGCCTTTTCTTGTGTTTTTCACTACTGATGGTCATTGCCTGAACCCGTTATTTTGAAAACTTAATTTTCCTCTACAAGTAATCAGTAAACTTAATTCCCCACTACAAATAAAACTTAATTTTTATCCCCAAGCCCTTGTATCCACACTAGAGAAATAAATAGTATTAGGATATAGTGATTCATCCATTTATTAAACCAAAGTACATTGAAATCTTACTAAATGTAGGCCACTGTGCTAAGTGCTGAATATACAAAGATGGATAAGACACAATCCCAGTTTTTAATTAGTCAAGAGGCTGGCAAATGAACTAGACACATAAACAAACATATTAAAATATGATAATCACTGTCTAGTTGTATGTCAAAGGAGAAAGGGTGAAATGATGGAGCAATAGTCCACTGTTGAGCAATTTTAGAAATAATTGCTCTGTACATCTATGACTTGGTATGTGCTGTTTATTTAAATTTTTTTTTAAATTTAAAGCATTTTGGCCACTTTAAAAGGAATAGAAAATAAAAAATAGTGTTAATGCCCAAATATAAGTCCAGTACAACAGCCCTTACCATTTTGTTGTCTGTTTATTATATTTCTATTTTTATATAGTTACAATTTCTCTTCTTTTTTTAAATATGATAAGGCAGACTTTATTTAAAGGGAGCCATGGGATGGGTATAGGGATCACTGCAACAGGATCTTGTAGGTGGGAAGACAGTGTAGACTCCATTCCAAGTTAAAAATCATAATAGGTAGTTTTATATCCTGCTTTCCTCCAAACATCCTCATATACTAAATATTATCTACTTTGCCAGTGTCTTTAGGACTATCATTTTAAGTGGCTAATTGATATTCATTTTTATGAATTAATTCTGTATTAATCAATTATTTTTCTATTGTTGGATAAAGATGTCGATTCTAATTGCTCACTTTTTAAAATATCATTTAAAGAAATATTCTCATGTATATAACTCTTTTCTCATTTTCTATCATTTCCTATTGAGAGACAATCAGAAGAAAAATACTTTAAGCAAATATTTTAAATTTTATTATGTTTTTCCATGCCAATGGTTCTCAAATTGTTTTAAATCCAAAAGAACAATCAAACAAAAATGTTGAAACTCAGCTCCCCCCACCCTTCCCTTGAGGAAACACTAATACTGAGATAAGAAAATATTTTTTGAATTGTACTTTCTGATGTTTGTATCATAAAAATAAACATTTTTGTATTTCAAACATAAAATTCTAATGTAATACATAATAGTTTTTTTTCCATTTGTTTCCAACCCTGTGCACACATAATTAAAATATTTATTCCATAAAATATGCTCCAGAATTTTAAGAACATGGCCTTTAGAGTTATGCAACCTAAGTTTAAATCCCAAGTGCCTACTTGATAAAGAGCTTGACCTTGGGCAAATTGCTTAACATCAGTAACCTCAGTTTCTCCATTTGTAAAACGGAAGTGAGAATACCTCATAACCAGGGTTGTAAAGACCAAAGTAAACATCTAACTAAAGTTGCTCAGTGCGATGTCTTACACTAAACAAATGACAGCTTTTGCTTTTCTGGAAGCAGTATTATTTGTTTCCTGAAGAGTAAGTAAAAGGCAAAGAAAAGGGTTGCAAGCAAACACTTTTATACAGGGATAAAAGCCCCTTCAATCAACTTCATAATTCTATCCACCTGCAATATTCCTTAAGCTGTATCTTTTTTCAGGGTTTTTCATCACGAAGGGGAAAGAAAATGTAACACAATAACAACTACTGTATATCAAATTTGAGTCATTTCCTTAATATGTTTTACCTAATTTCCAAAAGAATTTAGAGAAGAAACAAGGTTTTATATCTTCTATTTGCAAATAAGAAAATTAGAATTCAAAGAGTTTACTCAATTTGTTTGTTTCCACAGTGAGTAAATTGAACCCAGTCTGTGTGACCCAAGGTCTTTGCCAATAGTACTACCATTTACCAAAGTCATAATAAAATGTGAAATTGTTGACAGGCCTTAAAGAAAGCTGAATGAGGCCCCATTAGGGAAGAAGTATTTAAAAACTAATTCTGATTTTTGGCTGCTAGGGATGCTCTTCCACTAATTCTTTGTCTGGCCAGCATTCATGCCTTCTTCCAAGTCTGACATAAATGCTACTTTCTTAGTTGTCCTCCAAGACCCAAACTCAGTCCCCACCCACACCAGGCCATGGTTAATCTCCCCATTAGAGACTCTTTTTTTTTTTATTAACATTATTCACAATTAAACTTTTAATAATTCATCTAATGGTTTGTGTTTAATGTTTATATCAATCACCAGGTTATAAAATTTAGAATAGAATAGAAAATAGCTGTCTTGCTTACCACTGGGTCTCTGGTCTCTGACATTTGCTCGGTGCTATATAAATACCTGTTGAATAAATAAATAAATAAATAAATATATATATATATATACACACACACACACACACACACACATACACATACACACACACACACATTATATATAAACACATGGCCTACATAGTATATATGACTACATATATAATTTTACCTTTGTGTTCTTTTTAAGTAATAGGTAATCAGACAAAAAATATTTGGGTACCACTGCCCTATGGTATTAGCTTAGATCCTATGAAACAAATGCAAAAATATGTAAACTAAGGAGTAGAATCCCCTACTTAATCAACAAAATTGAGCTAGAGCTGTTTTAAGACTACTATTTTTTGTTGTTGTTGGCAGTATTTATGTCATTAATGGGTTATACCTTAATTAACTTGAATTTTCTTTCCTCTCTTGATTTACCTTTAGAGCAGCTAAAAAACAATAACATATTCAAATTCAATGTTTTCCCTTTTGTTGTAATCTGCAAAAGAAGGAACACACTGGCTACTTCCCAGCAAATGGCTGACAAGAAAAAAATAAGAAAAAAATAAAAACTCTTATCTGTTTTATAAAGAAACCACTTATTGTCCTCCAAACATACTTAATAACTTATCAGCTGCAAAGTGTATACAGAAGATACACTGCATAATACTTTTTTGAAATATTAAAACACCCACATCTAATTTTTTTGAGTATATGTCAGTGTCTCTAATAATATGACTGCTATTTTTGTCACAATAATGATGATCTTTGATTCTCTAGGTGGTATACTTCCATGTCCATATTATTGGGGAAAAAAATCTTAACCAGTAAAAGCATGGCACTGTGGACTAAGTACCAGGCTAACATCAAGGAAATCAGGTGATGATAGCCTACTGCATGCCCCCAGGTAGGTTTTTGACTTGGGCATTGAGTTTTGTTGTTTTTATTGCTGTTTTTATTCAGTTAGGAGTGTTGGCTTTTTAGGGTTTGATACTTACATGTATGTTTAATAGAGCTCTAGTTCAAAAGTTGAAAACTGGTAGATTTTGATCAATCTAGCCTGCCAGTATGATTTGTTTAACTTGTATAATATTTTAAACTTTTTAAAAAAATAACTGTCAATTTTTTTAAAATGGAAAATTGCTTATAAAAGTCTAGATTGAAGACTTCCTGTGAGAACTCGGAAGACATGGTAACACTGAGCCCCTGTCATACGGGAACATTGACTGAAACTGAGGACCCGTGCAACTCCCTTTTAGACCTGGGATTTGCCATTTTCTCCACTAATCTCTATTTTCCATATAAATGTTAGGTAGCAATCATCAAATATTTTTTTTTCTTTTTCTTTATTGTTTTTCTAAGAAACAAAAAGAAAAAGCCCTGGCTACTAAACCATTCACGTTTGTTACACTTCACTTTTCTAGTCTTGCTTTAATTAAAGGACTAAGGAATGTAGAACTGTCAAACCCTACTAGGAGCTCATGATAAGATCAGCAGCAAAACACTAAGTTTTCCTCTTACTGAAAAGAGGCAATCCCATTTCCTCCCAATGGGATATCATATTTTGTGCGTACCCTGAATATCTTGAGACACAAGAGTTCCTGTCCTTGCTTTTCTGGCGTTTGCTAATACTTAGTTATCCTTAATGCAGCGTCTTTCAAAAGTCTTTCCTGAAATGGTAATGATCAGTGCCTTTTCCATCCAAATCCTTCTGTACTGACCACAGAATGGGAACCTGAGACACGATTTAAAAAACACATTTGCACTAAGTGTGAATAACCTTAACTTGACCTGATCAGATCGCTAAACATTCATGCTCCCAGTTTGACAAACCCGATAATAGCAGATCAAGCTCAAAGCCTACAGAAAAATGCTGTCATCTGCCATGAAGAAATAAGTCTAAAGCTCACCATTTCAGAGCCTTTAGTGAGTTACAGGGATTTTCCAGTACCTCAGAATATATCATGGAGGTACATACCTCTTCTTTCTCCAAGTAGAGTTTTTTGTGTCTTTAACATGAAGTGAAAAATTAAAGCAAACTTCTTTTCCTTGAAACATCCATATCACTGAGAAGCTTTGTTTAAAGAGCCAAGATTAGCTAGAGAACCAGTCAGTTCTCTTCGTTTGTATACATACTGTTTTATAGGATGATTAAATGCTGAACTGAAAGAGACACCTTAGATGTCTTCTGGCCCAAGCCTCTCATTTTATAGATGAAGTAACTGAGGTTCATAGAGGTTAAGCGCTTTGCTGACAATCAGTTATTCTTGCAGAAACCAAGGTCTTGACTTCCAGTCTTGTGTTCCCTACATTATGCTACACAGTTTCTTAATGAAGGTGAAGAAAGATGCATATAGTTTAATCATCTCTCTATTGACAGACTGGCACTATGGAAAAGGAGAAGGCCACATTCCTCAACATTAGGCAGAGAGCTTGGTTAATGTTATCTTTAAGTATTACCCTCAAAGAAAATAGGGAATGCTTTGAAATTGTAATAGCAGATCTCCTCTTATAGTACCACTTCTTCCTTTCTTTGAATGGAGTTTCAGATTAGCTTATTTAAATTAGGATTTACTTCAATCGAGTAAGGACAGTATTAAAGATTACCTTAGGGGAAAAAAGGGATTCTTTGTCAATTGCAGTGTATTTTTCCTAGAGAATTCTGTTTCTCATAGTTAATAGGAGGAAGGAGATTGTTTTCTAGTTCTAGTAACAGAACAGATGTGACTTTCAAGGTTGGCGCTTTCCTAAACTCTCCAAATAAAAGCCGAAATTTCACAGGAATCTCATTAAGTGTAAATATGCTTGTCTTAAATAAACTTTCAGCTGTTACCTTGAAGTTTAAGTAGACTTCTGAATTCAGCTAGTTAATGAGGGCTTAATTGGGATAATTTAGATTTTAATTTTAATTTTAAGATTATAAGACTGTAAAGAAGTATCAGCTTCATACTTAATTGGATCATTCAAAATGCCCATTCTGACTGATGTCTATTATTTGATCAATTTGCTTTGAAAACCTATTGTGCTTAGAGATGGATATTTGGTTTTGTTATTTTGTGTTGTTTTTCCTCTATATTTTTTAATTACCTTGTTTGTTTTATGCTACTAACATGGTGCTGTATCATTCCTCTTAGTGTTTGCAAGTTGAAGCACACATGTGTCACAAATCCTGGCAGTAAATAATTAAAGTATTTAAATAAACTTGTGTATATGCTACAGTTCTCTGGTTGAACAAATTTGTGGAGCAAGATCTTATTCTGATCTATAATTATAGCTGCCAGTGACTGGCAAGATCCTTACTGAGTCAGATTAATTTACACATTAAGCAGCCATCTGTAGAAATTTTCATAGTACCTCGTTTGCAGTGCTATATATCACATGGGAATTCTGAAACTACCTTGCCACTAGGGAGCTTTTAACACCATGGTTGTAGGCTTATAGCTATGAACAAATTGTTCCAGACATTTACAATTTTTTTCTCCTTATTACAAGGTTGCCTAATGATCCAAGAAAAAGTATACAATAGTTTAGACCCCTAATGACAGAACAATTGATAAATTGAGAGCATTCATTTTATTTTCTTTAAAAATATGCCTTTGGCCTTATGTTGAATAACTTAACAAGCTTCACGGAGTAGAATATTCTTAGTAGTTGGGCCATAGTTGCAAACTATATTGTAAATTTATCAGTATGCTTTCTTAAAGAGAAACCAAATGAGACTCTGTTATTGCTATAGTAGGGTGATCTAAGAAAGGTGAAATTATTTCAATATCTGTAACAGGGATATTACAGAGGGAATGAACAATGTTTCAGACTCCAGAATGTTAATTTATATAATACTGTTTAAATTAAAAGCAACATTCATGCAAAAATTATTTGAAAATTATAAGTGAACATTGCATTATTTTGTGCAATAGTTCACTTATGGGACATTAAACAACTGAGGAAAACTAGCTCAAATTATTCAGCACCACTCAAAAAGCATTGATTTAAAGTGTTCTTAAAATGTAAAAACTTCAGCCTTTGTAATGAACACCGGTTACCTGTGAAGTTCATGACTGAGAAATGTATTTCAGATTTGTAACTTACTCATTTCTTTTTTAGCTAGAGACATTGTACTATATTTAGAAAGAAAGAAAATATAAAAAGAAGGAAAGAACACACTAGAAAGTCAACCAACAGCACAATCGGGAACCCGTGGTATTACTTTTGAGTTGAGAGAGATAATATGAAAGAGAATCTAAAACTTTAACTAAAAAGGAATTTCTTATTTACACTGAACACTGTAATACCCGTTCTTACGTGTCATTTCAAAGTGCTGCCAAAAGAAGTCAAGAATCTAACACAGAACAGGGACCAATAAAAAAATTTTCAAAGAAAAACTCTTGCACAAAAGTGAGCACTTTCACAGCATGTCTACACTACATAATTTTACCAGGGTAGGACATGAGTAATAACACTTACCTGTGCTTATCCATGAATTGTTTTTAAATGTACACCTGAATCATACAATTGCAGGCAGGAGCCAACACATTTGCTGGTACACATGAGCTGCGTTCCTCACGGAGCATGGGTACATCAGTTCTGGAACAGTCAGCCACATCCCCATGCTGCTTTTCTGTCTGAACCTTTCATGTCCTGTAGGACAAGGCACATGACGCTGGTTTTTTAAAAATTAGTATTATTTACACTAATATTGAAGATAGAGGATGAATCCCAAGCAAATATGCCTATTTTTAATTAAACTCTAGTTTCTTTTTTTGTTTCATTTATTAAAGGTCTTAACTTTTCAAAGAAAGGAAGAAGTAGTACCATAAGAGGAGATCTGCTATTACAATTTCATGCAGGCCATTTGGTCAAGTTTATAAATTATCAGTATGCAAGAGACACAAAATAGAAATAAGGTTTCTGCTTCTGTCAACCTTGGATATTACCCGAGTATGTTTGAAATATGTCTTACTCATCAGTCTGTTTTAAGATAGTGAATTGGCATAGAAATTGAACTTTAACTCTACCTTGATTACTTGAACAGTATGACAGGCTTGATCAAATTGAACCCTTTGGGAAATTATTAATTTAAAAACAACTAATGTAAAATGATGAGGTATCAAATTAAAGGATGGCTCTCACATTGATTTACGTGATTGTGCTATTTCTCATTGATATTCCCTATCTCTTAAAAAATTGTTACACTGTAGAGCACTGTTAAATCTAGGTGGTGTTGCTCTTCTTAAAAAACAAAACAAAACACTGTTTTTAATAAAAATAGTAATTGCATAAGTTTGTGTGGTACAATGTGATGTCTCAATACATGTTTACATTGTGGAATGATTGAATCAATCTAATTAACAAATTCACCTCATATAATTATCATTTTTAAATGGTAAAAACATTTAAAATCTACTCTTTTGGCCATTTTGAAATATACAATGATTATTATTTATTACAGTCATCATTTTGTACAATTCGTATTTAAATAAAATATGCTCCCAATCTTAATGCTGAATAAGTGCATTTATACATTCCAACCTCATAATCAGCTAATCGAATGAAGGCACATAAATCATCGAAGTAGCCTGTAGAATCCAAATAACACTCTGGAATAGAGAAGATTAAACCCAGCAGGGCATTTGGCTGTCTTCTCAAATTAGAAAATGAAATAGTTCATCATCTTCATTGACAGAAAGAGAATCTCCTCTCAGGGACAAGATTTTTGGCAATCTTCTCAATACATTTATCCTAGTACTGGCGAGGGTCTAGACAAAGTACAGAATGTTCACAAAAAACATTGTATTATATTTGTGTTACTTTATTTGTGATACTGTATTTTATTTCAAAAATATAATTGCTTTGGCCAAAGTAATAAAACATGAGAGAGCTTCTGACCATGTTGATATACTCATCTAGCTTTTTTTTTTTTTTTTTTTTTTAAAGACAGAGTCTTACTCTGTTGCCCAGGCTGGAATGCAGTAGCGTGATCTCAGCTCATTGCAACCTCTGTCTCCTGGGTTCAAGTGATTCTCCTGCCTCAGTCTCCTGAGTAGCTGGGATTACAGGCCTGCACCACCACATGCAGCTAATTTTTGTATTTTTAGTAGAGGGGTTTTCACCATGTTGTCTAGGCTGATCTAGAACTCCTGACCTCAGGTGATCCACCCACCTCAGCCTCCCAAAGTGCTAAGATTACAGGCATGAACCACCAGGCCTGTCCTTCATCTAGCTTTTAACATATGCCTAGGAAAAGAGTGTATAACCACTCCATGAGTTTCTTGCCTTGAAAAAAAGTAGAACAAACAAAAAAAAAATCTAGGGAAAAAAAGCTGAAGTTCCTTATATTTCTAGAGAGAGAGAAAGAGAGAGAGAAAAGAAGAAAGAAAGAAAGAAAGAAAGAAAGAAAGAAAGAAAGAAAGAAAGAAAGAAAGAAAGAAAGAAAGAAAGAAAGAAAGAAAGAAAATTATGTCCTCTTCCTGAAAAGATATTTGAGTTCAACAACTTAGAAAATGTAGCATTAGAGGTCAAGAGTATTACTTAAGAAAACGGTATATAATTGTATTACCTTTTTACTAGATCTATTAAAGATATTGGAGAAGCAGTCATCCTGGATTTGCTAGTTACTAAGATTTGGTTCCCAGGAAAGAATATAGCAGAAACTATGCTAACGCTTTGTATCATGCAGCAGGTAGAGTTAGACTCCATTCCTGTTCAATATTTCTGTTTTTCAATAATTAATTCTATCTTTATTTTAACAGATTGATGTAATCGTTGTACGAAAATTTAATAGATATTGCATTTGGTCAAAAGTTAAAAATGATTTTACAATTGCATGCCCAAGAATTCAAGTTATTCTAGACAGAATCATGGGGGGGATAAGAAGATTGTGGTAACTGATCTACCCAGTGCAAGAAGAGTAATAGATGTAATGAAGATGCTTATATTTTCAAGACAGTGAAGAGTCATCAATGTCTTCTGCAAACCATTAGTAAATTATCAAAAAGATAAAAGATTTATATCAAATGTATTTAAAATAGGGCTTTAAAATAATTACAAAGGGCATAAAATGGCTTTACAATAGAAAAAATAAAAACAAACATTACCAATCATAGATCAAACTTATAGTACATGACTTCTAGTGAAATACATTGACCAGGGTCCAACGCCAGCTATGTAGCATTATTAGAGAAGCATGAATTATATTGCAAAAGCAGCTGTCTTGGATTCTTCAAGTTTTAATACATTAAGACACTCTTTTTTAAAGCAGGGCATTATTTTGATGAAAAGAGAGTAAAGAGTTATGACAGTTAACTTACAGCATGTGATCCTTAATTGAGTTTTGGCTCAACGCAACAATGAAATAGCTATAAAGGACATTACCAGGACAACTGAGGCCATTTTATAATGGACTGTAAATTAGATAAATCTGTTTGATCAATGCTTAATTTTCAAGAGTTATAATTATGGAATTATTGTGATTATGTAGAAAACGTCCTATGCTTTTTTTTGTCATAATTTTTCAAAGCTTCATGCAAAAGTAAAGCCATGGTTTATGCAATTTATTAAAAAAGGGTTCAGCAAAAACGTATGTATGTATAAATAGACTTAAAATGGCACAATGTTAACAATCAGTAGGCCTAGCTGGAGACTATCTGGGTGCTTATATCATACTATTTTTTCAACTTTGCAATTAATTTGAAGATTTTCAAAATAAGAACACTGAGCATGCAGTTGTAAATTGTGGAGTGCAACATGTTCACAAGCTTCGAAACTGTGATTACTGCATCTCAAGTGTAAAGCTCTGGACAATACAGAAATAAAATATGATGGCAAAATATGCAGAAAGTTTATGACTTGGTAATAAGCAAAATGGAGTCAATAAATGTTTTAAGAATATTGATAAGTACAACATAAGACAACATTATGTGAAATCACCATCAGGAAAAACAGCAATAAATGACATATGTTGAAGATGCCAGAAAAATAGTTATTCTTTTTAGAAAAAAGTACCTAGTAGCCTGTAAAGTAACAACCCAAGGTCTAACACAAACAGTTTCAAGTTAGAGCACTGCACCTGGTATGTAACGAGTTGTCAATAGATGTTTCCTGAATAAATTAATGAGTCTATGAAAGAAAATACAGTGGTCATACACAATTACTCTGAGCTGTTGTTTGTTTTTATTCATAATCCATATTGGTAGCTGTTGGTGTTTTTGATCTCCCAGAGAGAAACAAGCATAGGGACATTTTACAATGCCTATCGTCAACTCTACGTGGGCTCTGCCAGAATGCCTCAGTAGGCATTCTTCGATGAAGGAGTATTTCCAAAAACTACTAATAATTATAGCATCAGCAAAATTGTTTAAAAATGAAATTGCTGTTACTCTTCCCATCTTCCCCTAACATATTGCTTTTATTGCTTGTTTATTTGAAACCCTCTGTTGTTCAGATAAATAATTAGTATGGCAGGCATTGTTAATTTTAAACAGGATATCAGATTTTTCTTTGGTTTTGAATTAACTGAAGAGCCTTAAGAAATAAATATTGAAGGTTTTGTGAAACTTTCACTGTAGTTTTATCAAAAATTGTTAGGGAGATCTGAAATAGGCGAAGCAATTAGAAATAGAGAATATAAATCACCACTAATCTCTTCTGACAAACTCTTATATCAAAAGTAGTTTCACAGGGAAGCCAAAACAAGTGCATGCTTTTAGATATCACCGGCTACTGACTTTTATACTACCTAGAGAGGGAATTTTATAAATATAATCAAATTGCCTCTCTATGCTGCTATTTTTAATTCTATTGGACAATTAGTAAATGGTGTTTTCTCCAATGGCTACAAGCTATCAGGATGGTATCTGCTTCAAACATCTTTGGCTAACTTTCAGTTAGCAGGCTTTCAAAACAATTCTTTTTCCACTAATTGCCATCCCTCTTCCAGGAAGAGATAATTTTCATAAAATTTTGTAGGTAAAACATACCGACAAATTATGTAGTCTCTTTGCTTACTTTTTTGGTAAAGAGTTGACTCACAGAAAGGTAAAATGATTGGCCTGGGATCTAGCTAATGGCAGATTAGAACTAAACGTAAGCCTTTGGTATTCTGGTTCAGTGGACTTTCTGCTGCATTAAAATGCCTTTGTTTCCTGAGGTTCAAAGTAGTCCTGCTTTACCTGTGATGTCTTATTGCTCCAGTTATTGACTTTTATAAGTACAAAGATGAAAGAAAAAATTACTATTGACTTTGCCTTATGTAATATCAGAAAAACTTCAACAGTGAAAATTATAGAAAAAAAAAAGGATTACTGATTATGGAAATTTCCAAGCATATAATCAAGATGGAAAACTCAAATCTTAGATTTAATAAGAAATAGTATGATGCTATATTCGTGACTACACATTAGCAGATTCTAGCAAATGTTCTGAAGGTGAAATTAGAGTACTGATTAATTTTTAAACACACTTAACTCCCTTAGAGATGTCATTTGGCAGTGTTACTAGTCAGGAAACATCCTGATATGAGTTAATATAAAGTTTAGAGGGGTCCCTGAGTGACTACCCCAAGGCACCTTTTGGGGCAAAAATACAAATGTGACAACTCTGTCTGTGACTGCCTAGTAGAAAAATAGCACTGGCACCTAGTACCAGATTTGGTTGAAAAAATTGTAAAACTAATTTTTTCTTCCCCTTCCCCCACAAATAGAGTAGTTTTCTAAAGACCAGGTAACATTCATTTCTCTGCCAGATTAGAGAGTGCTCAAAGTCTATGAGCACACTTTGCTCTTTAGAATGATGACTATATCTGATACGTTCATTGCATTTCACGATTTTCAAAAACTACACTTCTCCGCAACAATATTTTTGCAATAGTATCATTTTACAAACAAGGGAACTGATTCTTTTTGAGGTTAAATAATTTGCTTTAGGGTTCGTTGCTAATAAACTAACAAAGCTGGAACTTGAAAGTAGCTCTGTTGAATCCAAGCTAGAGTGAAGCTCTTTTTTTCTCTTCTCAGGGCCACACTGTTCAGAGTGTATCAGTCATGGTCCTGTGCTCTTATAGGACACCAGACTATTGCAAGAACAAGTAATTACATCCATGTAAGAGCTAAAGTTCACAATAACCACAATCATGAGGACAAGGGAGAGAGAGAGAAACAAGAGCAATAGAGGGTAATTTGGATCTATTTTTCTCTTTATTTAATTTGTGTATTTGAGGAAGGTAGATGACAATCTGAGAGTCTATCTTCTTCCATCTCACTCCCTCTATGTCTCTGTCTCTCTGTCTCTTCTAAGGAAAAATAAAAATATTTATCAAACACTAAAGCAAAGACAATGCATATTTGTATAGCTGGAGATTACAAGAGAATTTTAAAATCTTTAATATATTTTATATAGTCTTTACATGGTTTTAAAATTAATAAGGAAACTAACTTTTCTGCTCTTACTAGAAATAAGGGAAGAATATAGGCTAATAACACTATAATCCACTGATTCAACAAAGCCAGATAAATGGGTAAAGCTTTTGTTCCCCATCCTACTTAATGATTGTATTAAATCAATTACTGAGTCCCACCCACAATTACACTAAATTCATTTCAAAACTCTTCAATCCAACCATTCCTTTGTCACTATCTTACTGTCATAAGACCCTTATTTTTTTCATTGAAAATATTAATTAAGAGCCTGCTATGTGCCAGACAAAGTTCTAGGCACTTTCAGACACATTACTGAACAAAGAAGAAGATTGCTGCCTTAAACTCTAGCAAGGGAGAAAGACAATAGGATAATTTAAAGAATAAATTAAATAGTATGTTAGAGAATAGCAAATGCTTTGGGAGGAAATGTAGAGCAGGACATAGAGGATTGTGAGTGCTAGGAAGAGATGGATGTTTACAATCTCAAATAGGGTGACCAGGAAAGCCCTCAGTGAGAGGGAGACACTTGAGCCAAGATTTAAAAGCAATAAGGGAATTAACTCTGCATTTATGTGACAAAGATCCTAAGATGGGGCATATCTGGCATTTCTGAGAATCAGCAAGGAGTCCAGTGAGGCTAGAATGAGGGAACCAGGGAAAGAGTAGTAAGAGACAAAAGCAGACAGGTGATGGGAGCTTTTTAAGTTATTGATTATAAAG
Organism: Macaca mulatta; assembly: GCF_049350105.2. Classification (NCBI taxonomy): domain Eukaryota; kingdom Metazoa; phylum Chordata; class Mammalia; order Primates; family Cercopithecidae; genus Macaca; species Macaca mulatta. Next base: position 161,251,191 of record NC_133406.1, read on the forward strand.
ACTTTGTCTTTTACTCTGAGCTATTTGAGGAATCATTGCAAGAGTGGAGCAGAGAAGTGACATGACCTTATTTGCTTTCCTGATTTTGTTTTTAAAAGAATAGATCTGGCTGCTGTGTCATGATTATTCTACAAAAGGCAAAGATAGAGGCAAGAAAACAAGTTGAAGACTTTATTACAGAAACCCAGAAATCTGTTTCTTGTTCTGTCTACAAAAATAAACTTTACTAAGTCTTAGTCTTTATGCTTTTCAGTCCATTCATCATCCTGACATCAGTTAATTCCTGAAATAAAAATTGGATCACATGATGTGCTTATTTCAAAATTTCAGTGGTTGCTTGTTGCCCATAGATTTATGACCTACTTCTTCATACGAATCTCTTCAAAATCTGATTCCAATCTATTTTTTTCGGATTAATCTCCAACGCCCTTCCTCATACTTGATGTCTTTGCTTTAGTTATAAAAGGTTGTTTGCTAGTTCCTGAACATGCCACGTGACATCACTCCTCTGTGACTCTGTGCTTGTTATTCCGCTGGTAAGAAAACACATGGTTTTTTTTTGTTGTTTTTATTTGTTTGTTTTTGTTTTGTTTTGTTTTGTTTTTCCCTACCTGGTGAACTTTAAATTTTCGTATAGAGATTTAACTAAGTCATGATCACTTCCGTGAAGACTTCTCTGGCTCTCTATTGCAAAGCTAACTCTTCCTTCACTGTATTCTGTTGTCCTTTATACATGTCCCTCCTAGAGCACTTATTACATCACAGTTACTTCTTCATCCACCTACTCCTGAAACGATGATGAGCTTCATGAGGATAGACAATATGACCTGGCTGACCTTATACCCTATGCCTTGAGTTATAAGGCATCACAGATTAGATACTGAATAATCAATATCTTTTGCTAAATGAATAAACAAAAATAATTTTAACATGAAGATCTTATGCTTAATAGTTATTCAAACATAAATTGAAAATGTAAGCCCTTAAGAAATTTAGAGTGGTATAGTAAATAGGGACATAGTTCTTATATTTATATTTGCTTTCAAGACGTATGTCTTAAACCAAATTTAATAAAAGCTTATGACCCAGTCATGTGCTCTTGGAGAATTGTAACATGTCTGTCAAGTTCCAGTTCAAATGACATTCCGTTTTGAAAGACTTTATTGTTAACTGGTCCATGCTAATTAGTATGGCTGCAAAGATAAACAAATAAGATTTTCTTCCCACAGAAACTTCATAAACAAAAGGGTCAGTCATAACAAAACAGCTACCTGGGTAAATAAGAGGTGACATTGGAAATCACTGGGGAAAGGAAACTTTAAAGTGGCTAGGAAAACCAGCTTTTTACGTGGAAAAGAAATAAAAAGTTAGATGAACTATTATTAATGACCTAAATAAGGAAGAAAATTCAAAACTTTCAGTGTCTAGGACAGAGGAGAAAAAAATTCAACACTTTTATGAACATGTAGACAGTTTATTTTTTTACCTCAGAATAGAAAGAATATTTAAAACAATATATTAACATATATTTTAAAAATTGCTAAACTTTATATGGGGATAATGAAAGTCAATCTAACAAAAAGATAGAAATAAATACCATAAACTAATTTAAAAGACAAGAGATTAGAAGAAGATTGTGACACATTTTTGACAAAAAATGATTCATATTTAGAAGATATGCAGCAGAGGTCATACAAGTAATTAAGAAAAAAACAAACATTCAAATAGGAAAAGATATGACAAGACTGTACTATTGATAATTGCATGTTACACTTAGAACTAGAAAACCCACTCTTTAATATAACAATAATGACACTAAAATAATAAGAAGAATGATAAAAATCAATGCTTTGAGTCTATTTTATTTCTGTACAGAAAAATTAAAGACTTCATCATAAAAACTCTTAGAGCTAATAAATGAATTAGGCAAATCTGCAAAATACAAAACCAAAATACAAAAAAAAAGTGTTTCTATATACTAACAATATACTACCCAAAAAACAAATTAAGAAACCAAGTCAATTTTTATTAGCATCAAAGAAAATACAATACTAAGAATAAATTTAACCAAGGAGGTGAAAGGTCCATACACTAAAACAACAAAACCTTGATAAGAGAAATTGAAGAAGTCTCAAATAAATGGAAAATGTTCAGGAATTACAAAATTAATATTTTTCTTACTATCTAAATTTATCTACGTATTCAAAGCTATTCCTATCAAAATATCACTAGCATTTTGCATAGAAACAGTAAAAACAGCCCTAAAATTCATATGAAATCACAAAATATCTGTAATACGCAGAGCAATCTTGAGCAAGAAGAACAAAGCTGAAGGTATTGCACTACCTGGTTTCAATATGCTACAAAGTCTTAGTAAGCAAAACAGTGTGGTAATGGCATAAAAATGAACATATAGACCAATGGAACAGAGAGCACAAAAATAAATTCATGCATTTACAGCCAATTGATTTTTTACAAGGTTGCCAATAACACACAATCAGAGAAATGACGGTCTCTTCAATAAATGATGTTGAGAAAACTGAATATCCACATGCAAAAGCATGATATTGGACTCTGTCTTATAACACATAAAAAAAACTACTCAAAATGGATTAAAGACATAAATTTAAAACCGGAAACTGTAAAACTATTAGAATAGGCCGGGTGCGGTGGCTCAAGCCTGTAATCCCAGCACTTTGGGAGGCCGAGACGGGCGGATCACGAGGTCAGGAGATCGAAACCATCCTGGCTAACACGGTGAAACCCCGTCTCTATTAAGAAATACAAAAATCTAGCCGGGCGAGGTGGCGGGCGCCTGTAGTCCCAGCTACTCGGGAGGCTGAGGCCGGAGAATGGCGTGAACCCGGGAGGCGGAGCTTGCAGTGAGCTGAGATCCGGCCACTGCACTCCAGCCTGGGCGACAGAGCGAGACTCCGTCTCAAAAAAAAAAAAAAAAACAAAAAAAAACAAAAAAAAAAACTATTAGAATAAAGCATAGGGGAAAACTTCTTGGCATTGGTTTGGGTAAACTGAATTTTTAGATATGACCCCAAAAGAACAGATAGTGAAAGCAAAAGTAGCCAAATGGGATTGCATGAAACTAAAAATTATTCTGTGCTCCAAGGAAATAATTAACAGAGAGAAGACGCAACTTACCTATGAATGGAAAAAAACTTTGTAAAGCAGACATCAAAGTTTAAAATCCAAAGTATATAAGGAACTAAACTCAACAGCTAGGAAACAACCCCACTGAAACTGGGCAAAGACCTGAACAGACACCTATTAATGGAAAACATACAAATGACCAAGATGTCAAGATATGAAATTAATTGTTCATCAGTGGATGAATGGATAAAGAAAATGTGGTGTCTATATAACATGAAAATTCTGCCATTTGAGAAGCACAGATGGACGTGGAGGACATTATGCGAAGTGAAATAGGCCAAGTACAGAACGACAGATACTACATGATCTCACCTATATGATGAATCTAAAAAAGCTGAACTCTTAGAAACAGAGAGTAGAATGATGGTTACCAGAGGGCAGACGAGTAGATTGGAAGAAATGGAGAGATGTTGGTCAAAGGATTAAAAGTTTTTACTATGCAGTTTTGGAGATCTGTACAGCATGGTGACTATAGTTAGTAACACTGTTTTGTGTCCTTGAAATTTGCTAAGAGAATAGGTCTCAAATTTTCTCATCACACACACAAAATGGTAACTATTTGAAGTAATGAATATGTTCATTGGCTGGATTTTGGTAATCATTTCACAATGTATGCTTATAGCAAAACATGTGTACTTTAAACATATACAATTTTTGTCTACTGTATCTCAATAAAGCTGGAAAAAATAAAAATAATACAAATAAATCATCAACATACAAAATGTTGGCAAAAATTGGAGCAACTGGAACTTTCACATGTTGCCAGTGGGAATGTAAGATGTAAGTGGGAACGTAAGATGGCATTCTACTTTGGAAACTAGTTTAGCAGAGTCTTAAAATACTAAACATGTAACTAACATATGATGCAGTCATTCCATTTCTAAAAGAAAAATGAAAACATATGTTCATACAAAGGCTTATATACCAATGCTCAGAGAAGCTTTATTTACAATAACAAAAAGAGGAAATAGCCCAAATGTCTATCAACAGTTGAATAGATAACCAAAATCTGATATACCCATACAATGGAATACTACTCAGCAATAAAAAGCAATGAACTAATGATACATGCCACAACCTGAAAAAGTCTCAGAATTTATTTCTTCTTTCCTTAAGAAAAGAGAGTACCTACTATATAATTCCATTTATGTAAAGCTCTAGAACATGCAAAATAATGTATAACGACAAAAACACAGCTCAGGGTTTCCCTGCAGACACAGCGAAGGGAGTAATGAGTTACAAGGAGTCAAGCAGAAACTTTCGGAGGTGGTAGAAATGTCATTATATTGATTGCATTCATGGGCTCACTGCATACACATATGTCAAAAGTTAACAAATTGTGCATTTTAAATACATGTGTCTATTATTTTTCAATTGTACATCAATATAGTCATAAAATTTTTAAATCGTGAAATAATAAAAATAAAAAAATACATTCAATGCATTTTTGATATGATTGCTTCAGGAAAGAGGTAGGGATTGAAACAAAAAGCATGAGGCATATTATTAAAATCTAAGTAAAAATTATCGTACTTATTTTTTTAATAGTGAAACCCAAACTCCTTACAAAGGCCTACAAAGTCATTCATGACTTGTGTCCTTTTTTATTTCTCTATTCTTATCCACTACGTCTCCCTCCATTGCTAGACCACCTCTACTCTAGACACACTATCCTCCTCCCTGGTCTCAAAATAGTCCTACCTTGAGAGTCTGTTAGTGTATTTTTTCTCTACCTGGAAAATTCTTTCCCCATTATTTACAAGACTCAGTCTCCTACTTCATGTGTCTACCATGACTCCCCAACCCCAACTAAAACAGAAAATGTACTCCCACCCTGGAGCCCTCAATCTCCTTCATCTGTATCTATATAATAGAAATATGTTTCTAAAATACTGTATAAATTTTTTGATTATACTTATTGCTTATTTTTCATCTTTCCTCACAAGCATGAAGTTCCAAGAAAGAAAAAATTTTTGTTTCTATCATTCACCAATGTAGACTTAGCACCTAACACAGTACCCAGCATTTGTGTTGTTCAGTAATTACTTCTTGAAGGACTTTAGTATATACATATTTCATATCTGTGTGAAATAGATGTATGAAATATAGGTATTATATATAATAATATGCCTTACTAAATACTTAGAAAAAATATTATATAGAATTCAAAATTATTAATTCTGTATAGTCTGCATATTTGAAAGATTCTTTTTCTTTTAAAAAAATTTTAAGAAGTTGATAAAACAATCAATGAAAATATAATACATGTAAAGACTATAAATTATGTAAGACGAGATTGATTTGCTGTTGTTGGCACTTAAATTACCTGTTACAAAAATAAATACCTGAAATTATATTTAATGAAATATTAAACTCTCAACCAGATTTTACTAACATGAAAGTCTGGTTAGTTTTCCTTTTTACTGAATTGATGTATTACTTAGGCTACATATTCTATGATGCAGCTTAAATATACGAAGAATAAGAAATTATGTACATTTCAACAAGAAAGAAGTTTGATTTTTGAACTTGGATATATTCCCTCAATTTGATGACCTAATCAACCTTATAAAATAAAAGCTTGGAGGAAAAGTAATTCTTTTTTCTTTTCATTTACTTAAAATGAATTATTTGGATGAATATATACAGAACAGATTTCAATGTAAAGTATAAATAAAGAACCTCTATAACATATATAACAGAATTCTTCCCAGATTACAATGATAACAAAAAGAAAAAAAGGGACTAATTTCAGAGTAAACTCAGTTTCCAGCAAGGTGATTTTTCTGAAAATAGATTATGTCCCAATTTACTTGCATGCACAGAAGTAGAGCTACGTGCATTTCCTTGTGAGGTCTAATGCATGAATATATAACTTTAAAAGTATGAGCCACATTATAGCCACCTCAGCAGGGAGTTTACTGGACTGGCTACATGCAGGGAATTTATGAAAAACGAACTGAGAAAATCTGGTCCCACTATGGGTAAATTGGGAGGACAACTTGAAGAATGTAAATTCAAACAACCAATAAACCAGATGGCTCAGAGGGGAATTTAATTGTTATACATAAAATTTAATATGAAACAGGCACCAGCAAGGTAAGTTACTCTTTAAAACTCACACAGTGTAGCAGAAAAAAGTCAGTGACTGGAAATCTCAGACTGTTTCTGAATTTCAGATGGAAAATTTCCATTGTTCAACAGCCTGCTCACTAACTTAACATACAAACAGAAAGAAAAAAAAGTAAGAAAACATCAATATGAAAATACTCTTATTTCTGAAAAATATAGTTTAAAGCCACTACTTCATACACAGGTTTCCTGATATTTAATATTCATGTTTATTTCAATTCACTTTAATGATAGGTTAGGGACTATGCACGAAATTACCCTAAAAGAGAAAATAAAGCGATATTCAGATGATAATGGTCACTGTATTTTTTTCCTCCTAAGTGTAATGTTGATTAAAATGTGGAAATGAAGAAATTAACATGGCTGTGAAATTTGACTTTGTGAATGCTCTGATCTCTGGAGGCAGTTGATCTCATACCATGGTTATGTCGCAATGCAACGGGAAAACACACAACCTCACTGTTAAGGAAGTGCATTTTTGAGTTGTATTATCCCAGGGATATTCACAGAGGGTCAAAGCATGAGGTTTATCTACCTTTTTTGCCTCAAATATCTGTGTGGAAGTGCTGGTCCTTTTAATCTGAGCCCAATATTATGTGAGTCACAAGAAGTCATTTTGCTTGGATTTTCACAATTCTGTAAAGTATAAAAATAGTGCGCTCCCTGAACCTCAGGTGCCCTGCTTCACATTTGGTGTTCCCGGGTTCTCATTCAAAGACAATCAATCATAGCATAAGAATAAAATAACTCAGTCCCCACAGGGAAATGTCACTTAAATATAAGGGCTTTTGTTTCCTCTTCTGCCTCTCTTCCAACAATGTATCCTTCAAACACTCTTTCACCTAAGATTTCAGAGATTCATAGCTTGCAAGGAACGTTCACACAAATTTACAAGATGTTTTTCTGGGCTAGGTGTTACTGTTTATAACTACAATGAAAGTCATTTTCTGAATATGAAGCTAATTGCACTGCATCTAACTTTGGTCTCCATGTTTATTCATAACAAATTTCTTACTTTGTTCCTCTTTCTTTCCACAAATATTTACTAAGTAGTCACAAGATTCCACATACTGTTCTCAACCCCGTGGGTCTTAGAAAGTGCCGGGCGAGGTGGCTCAAGCCTGTAATCCCAGCACTTTGGGAGGCCGAGACGGGCGGATCACGAGGTCAGGAGATCGAGACCATCCTGGCTAACACAGTGAAACCCCGTCTCTACTAAAAAATACAAAAAAACTTAGCTGGGCAAGGTGGCAGGCGCCTGTAGTCCCAGCTACTCGGGAGGCTGAGGCAGGAGAATGGCGTGAACCTGGGAGGCGGAGCTTGCAGTGAGCTGAGATCTGGCCACTGCACTCCAGCCTGGGTGACAGAGCGAGACTCCGTCTCAAAAAAAAAAAGAAAGTGAGTTATACTGCTTCCATTCATTTTCAAAGTATTTTAAAGAGATGTGTGAAGTGCATATCCACATGACCATAATTATCAAAATTTATATTATCTAAAAGCCATTTACATGTGTTCTTTTTTTGTGTGTTCTGAATTCTACATGAGTTTTCAAAGATTATGAAAGTAGGATCATTTTTTTTTTTTTCTGAAGCAATAGCTTCAAAGCGAAGTGTTTTATGCAAGCTACTCAGGGTCAACTTGTTGGACAAGTCAAGTCAGAGCCACCATCACATGGATGCACCTGCCTTGTCTTTGTGGGAGCTGCCTTAGCTAATTACTTAGCAGTAAGAACGCCAACAGCTACCCAAGTTTTCAAAGAGGCATGGAGGCAAAAATCCTACATTAATTCCTTCATTGTGCTTTTTAAGGAATTAGGAACAGGTTTCTTTGGGGGATGAAGCAAAGGAGCAGAATTCTTATTACTATGGCTCATCTTATAACAAAGTTAAGATTCATTTTCCTTAGAAACAGCTGGAAGATAGTATAATCCATATCTATTTTTTTCAAAGCTGAAAATCATGAGGGAGTTCTCTTTCCATCAATCATTTTTAGAAATTTTTAAAATGTGGATATTAAAGAAAATAATGTAACTAACATTTATGCTCCAATAATTTTTTAAAATTGTCACCATTTTGCCAAATTTGCTTCAAGTATTATTTTAAGAAAAGGATACAGATAAATTTGAAGTGTTATTTGACTTACACTGTGTCACATCTTCTTGTCTGTTTTTACAGAGGCAGTCGTTATCATGATTTTTATATCTCTTTCAAATTTCCATATATCTATATATGTATGAATGATGTCAATTATATTTACCACTTGTACAAAGAGTATCACATAATATACCTTGTGTATTATTCTGAAAGTTGCTATTCATGTTGGTTTTCATGTATTTATGTTGTATATATGTAACATATACACACCCATGCATACACACATACCTTTATAGAGAGTAATCTATTTAGCTATCTAGAGAGTTTATTCTGGCTAGGCATAGTGGCACACACATATAATCCCAGCACTTTGAGAGGCTGAGGTGAGTCGATTACTGGAGTTCAGGAATTTGAGACCAGCCTGGGCAACACGGTGAAACCTTATCTCCAAAAAAAAAAAAAAAAAAATTAGCTGAGTGTGGTGGCATGTGGCTGTAGTCCCAGCTACTCAGGAGGCTGAGGTAGGAGGATTGCTTGAGCCCAGGAGGTAGAGGCTGCTGTGAGCCGCAATCGTGCCACTGCACTCTGGTCTGGGTAATAGAGTGAGATGCTGTCTCCAAAAAAACAGAAAGAGAATTAATTCTTTAAAGTTTTAACTTTTCCACTGTATAATTTTACTATTTTTAAATTTAATCCCCTGTTACTAGAAATAACTAGTTAGAAGTGTTGAACATGTTTCCTTGCCCATGTATGTGAATTTCTCCAGGGTATTACTATACTCAGCAGTGGAAGCCTGTGTCATAGACTATATACACATTCAAACTATTATTTTCCACAAAATCACCCCACAATGACTGTACCAAGTACAGTCACAACAGTGCTTCTCTTCTTTATCTGTTTTTGTTCATTCCAATTTCCTTTTCTGTAAATTGCCTGATCATAAATTTAGCCCATTAGCTCGTTGCTTTTTTTTGCCTGCTCAGATTTTCTCTACCATGACAGTTTCCTAGTGCTGAAGAGCTGCTTTTCCCAAACATCCTCAGTATCTTACTGTTCCCATCCAATCTGACATACAACTTAGTTATATGTTATGTTGGCATAACTATAAAACATTGTCAGGAAATAACAACATAAGAACTTTCTAATCTGTTATTACTATTAAACAAGCCTTTTTATCCTGCCACTATACATGTACCATAAAGTCCGTATTTCTGGACCAAACATTTTTTGGTTTGAGTTCACAGTGAAGGGAAATGCTAAACAGGGACTTGTAAATCAGTCTTATATGTGAAATTATTCTCCACACTACCAATAAAAAGTTTATGTTCCCCTCATCCTCCCATTTTTATGGTTATTTGCAGGCAAACCACAGAAATAAAGGACAGAAAACTGAGGATTTATATAATGATCAGCCAAGAACTATTTGAAGAAACAAAATATTCTTAGTCTATTGTGACAAAGAACTGAACAATTGAAACTATAAAACATGTTGATGAGGATTCGACAATTGAAATCTGAAATGTGAACTGTTGCAGGTTGATTTTTCCCCCAAATGGTGGTAAATGCCTTGACTTTAGAAAGGAACATCTTATAGGAGACAAGCATGAAGTAATACCAGTGTTGGACATAGCAGCAACGCATAAGACCATTAAGAATTAAAATAAAAAAGAAATTCACTCAATTTCCGGGCAGAGACAATTGAGTTAGCCCTATCTAAGAAGCTCTTTAATTACTTAGAGATGTGGTAAGTTCAATAACTAACAAATCATTCTTAAGGTGTGCAGGTAAATAGCTATTTTATTTTCAATGATACAATCTTGCTCTTAAGCTCCTAACCTGTTGAATGGTGATAGAAGGAATAAGGACTTATAATTGACAAGTGAGGATAGCCTTGACTTTTCAGGTTTAAGCCAGTAGATTCCACTTTTTAATGGGTAAAAATTCAGTCTTTCAGAGTTTTTTCCTACTCCAAGCTAACCTATCCAAGGTACCAGTCAGCGTAAGAGACGTCCTGTAGACATCAGCTGTGGAAGTTCAAGATCAGGGCCATTAGCCTCAGTTCGTGGGCCTTGTATATCATGAGTTCTTCATCTGGACCACAAGATGTTAATCTTCTGATCATTCTACACATCTTCTCCATAGAAACCGTATGTGTGCAGACTATGAAGAAACAGGACAACCACTCTTGAGTCATTTGCTTCAAATACATATGTATTAGCAAATGCTTATCTTGCTGGATATGGTAACAAAACAATGTGCTGTTATTGGAGAAGAATTTTGTTTTTTTTTTTTTTTTCAGGTTCTTCCATCTTAACCTAGATATTTCTCTTGTAGACCACCTTGACGATTCTTTCTGAGGGAAAAATTACATATTAGCACCTGCTTTCTTTCATTAAAATTTTCTCTCGAAATTCTCTTGCATCCAACTCAGTCAAGTTTCTGCATTCTACTTTGGCAGGTGGAATTTCTAGTACAGCATAGCCTCATTTCTCTACCTGGCTTAGAATAAAACTGGCTATTCAAGCTTGACTCTATCAGAATTGGCTCTTGATATGTTAATGGAGCTTAAGGAAAATCCTCTTTTCTCTCAGTAATGCCTAGCTTTCCAGAATAATTGTCTAACAAAAGACTCAGAAATTCTTAGTGGCTTTAATGACTAATTTGACAGTCAAAAATCTAGTAATGATTTTATTGCTGTAATTGGTATATCCATCTTTCTAAGACTTAAGCCTCTTGGCTTGCCCTTAAGAAAAGATTGTAGGGGAAAATTATTCAGGAGAAATACAAAATGAATCTGGTAAATATTTTCCAAATATCCCATGATAGATACATGAATTGGCAGTGAAAAACAAATTCCACTGCATAATATTTATTTTTGTGTAAATAAATGCATGCTTATGCTACTGAGTAAACATTATATGATAATATAATTTGAGTATCCCTAATTGAACAGAGAACGTCTTTGTAAAATTTCACTCCATTTTCTTATTACTGTAAAAGAGAGGTTACATTCACAAAATGCTGTTCCTACAGTGTCTTAAGTACACTTAAGCCATATAAAACTGCAGATTTTGATCTTCTTTTTAAAAAGTTCAGAATATTACATATATTCAGGCTTGCGTTTCCTCATGGAACAATTAGCTGGAGCTGAGTAGTAGCTGGCAGCTCTCTATAGAATTATCCTCTTGATTCATTACTGTCTTCTCCACTTTCCATTTTCTTTCTGACACAATAACTATCTTATTTATTAAGGATAACCGCATGGGCTCTGTAGGCAAGTGAGTCTCCAAACATATTTGAATTATATACACAAACCTAAGATAGGCATATTTGGATTTGGTAGGCTCTGAAATACTATCACTATCAACAATCCAAAGCCCAGAGCGTACAAACTAATAAGCAACATCCTTTACTGGATGCCACCTGTGAGGTGTTTATCCCACTCTTCTGGAGGTTACATTGGCATTTACATTGACCTGTAGTCTTGACTTAATTCTTGCCCTTCTCACTTAAGGCACTTTGTTGCCTTAAGACAGAACAAAGTATTTAACAGTGTCTGATACCCCTACATCAATTGGAAGGTCAATAGGGCTTTCCAGTTAGTAAGGCTCCTGTGGATCTGGGGCGCTAGATAGAAGAGAGAGTAATGGATGTGATGTATAGACAAAGAGAACAAATAACAAATGGAATCCAAGTAAAATAACTAAGGACAAAGTCATAAAAGTATGGGCACACAAGGATATTATAGAAATGAGACAAATCTGAGAAAGCCAAGAAGCCCTTGAAAGTCAGGAGAGAAGAGAGAACAGAAAACAACAGGCTAGATCAGTTCTAGATGTGTGCTGGAAGACAAGAGGCTCAATTTTTATCTGCTGCAGGTAACTGGAGGCAAAGTGAGTCTGTGCAGAAGGCCTGCGATAGAATGAATTGAACCAGAACCTGAAATTTGATTTGGCCCTAAAAGGAGACAGTTAAAAACCTATCTCTGACTTTATTTTCCAGATTGCAAAAACCTCTGGATTTGTGAGAGAATTCCAACAATAAAGGGAAGTAAAAAACCTTGCATAGTAGCATAGAGAGGCAATAAAATTAAAATGTTTAAAGTTTGTAATATTAAAATGTGAATAACTAAATCTATGTCAAATTATAGATATTTCTACATGAAAGCAATAGTGTACTATGTGGGTGTGTATTTTATTCAATAAGCATTTTCTGAGAACTTAAATTGCGTCAAATATAAAGGGGGAAAAGGGTCATTAAAGGCACAGAAAAAGTTTCCTCTTTACAAGTTTAGAATCACTCTATTGGAAACCAGATATATATACTGATTAGGGAAATTTGAAGCTTGCAGTAGCAATTTACCATTATTACAGCCTTCTTTTTAAGTGCCAAGTACTGTGTTGGATACCATAGTGAAATAGCTTTTCTAATCCTCAAGGTAAGTAAAAAAGATATTATTATGCCCATTAAACAACTAAGGAAACTGAAAAGTTTTTTTTTTTTTTTTACACTGGACTATCTTGATAACTTTCCCAAAGCTCATTTCCGTATGACCCATACCTTTCTCGAGTACACTCTTCAAGCTATTTTCAAGTTCATATTTCTAAACCATATCTCTGATTTTGTCACTTTTATTACTCCCTATGGAAAAATTTAAACCTCTTAGGCTACCTTTCAAGTTACTACAAGATCTCTTTTCTTATATCATCAATAATTATCACCTCTTTCTTCCTTTTAAAAACTCTAAGTTTCAATCTACTCCAGCATTCTCTTCTGCCCAAACAGCTTGAACTTCTAGTAATTATGCATTTGTTCCACTTCTATCCACTCAGAGAGCTTTTCCCATTTTTTCTTAATAACCAAAGATTATGCATTTTTCAAGTAAAGAAAAAAATGAAATAATAATTTTCATAAAATATTTCCCTTAATTCCTTTAGTTTTAAGTAATTTATCTTTAACATGGACACTTATCTCTGCCATGAACTCTTCTATAACTTAAATCATTCTACTTTTGTGGTATGGTGTGGCCAAGAATCCGAATATTTAGTAATTAATTGGTTTTGTAACTGGAAGATGTACAGGGAGAGAGAGACACTGAAAAACAAAAGATGTTGAGAGGGCACCTAGAAAGTAAGCATTGGAATTCTAGGGAAACTCTGGTAAGAAATGATAGAGACCAGATATTTATCTCTGAATTTAATGTTACCAAACCCTTTGGGATGTCCCAGGATGACCCTGCACTAGACCTGAACACAGGTAAGAGCAACAGAGCCCTTAAAATAAAACCATTATGCAGTTTCTGAGCTTTACCTAGAAGCTACACTGGTGAAAAACGTATGCTAGTTCTGAATTTGTAAGAGGCCAGGTTTACTTTTTGGTAAGGTGAATGTGTAAGTGAATATAAAAAGATATAATGTTGGAAGTACAGGCACACATTTGAAAATTTAGGTTTAAACACCCTGAGACAGCATAGGCACTGATTTCTTTTTACTTTGCAACTTGAAGAAGTTCTGCAGCAAGGATAGAGGCAACAATCAGAACAGACAGCTAGAGGGGAGGAAACGTGTCCCTTTCCTTCCACTCTTCTAGATTCTTGACTGGGTCTCCTTGTCAAAAGACAGATTAACAAAAGGAAAGCATTTAATATAAGTTTTATGTGACTTGATGCCTTCATTAGCAAATGAAGATCCAAAGAAATGGTTAAACTGAGCATTTTATACTACATTTGATGACGAGTGGAAAGTTATGGAAAAGTATAAGAGAGAAGGGTATGAGCTAAGCGTATTAGACTGAAGGGCGGTTAGCAAGGCTCGTTTGTTAGGATTCCTGTTCGTGTCCCTCTGTCTTTGAGGATAAAAAATTTCCTTTTTGCCAGGTATTTGGGGAGCACCTCTCATATGAGGGACATATGACCCTGCCAATTCTCAAACTCCTTCAGCTTAAAATATTTAATATGCCAAGATGCCACATTTTGGAATAGGGTGTCTGGAGCCCTGTCATAGCTCAGTTCCATCTACTTTGCAATGACATAGTGCAATAGTCAAGCAATGGAAAGCAAGGCCCTCTTTGTGCATGGAAGCTGTGTTAAAACTATGAGTATTCAGTGTTGGTGAAGGACAGGGCTTTTTTTTTTTTTCTTTTCTTTTTATTTTTCTTTCTTTCTTTTTTTTGAAAAAACAATAAAAATAAAAGAGATGTAGATACTTTCTAACCTCAAGAAAGTACACCCTAGTTTTACATTCAGCAGAGTTAGAGATAGCAAGAAAAGGCCCCTGGGACATGATAAGACACCTGCAAACTTCTTAAATCTCAAGGGAAAGAGATCCAAAGAAGAGGAATTGGACTTTACATTTTTAATATATTCAGATAGGTGCTTGATTGACAAAGCACATGAAATGGCATCTGACTTTCCAAAGAGTCTCCATTTTTTGCCCCTCACTGTCGGTAGAGTGTAAAAATGGCCCCAAATTCTTTCCCTACTTACATTTATGATCTTATAGTGTTACATTTTTTTGTCAAGAGACAGTTTTGTCAAGAGACAAATCTGGTTGACATTTAACATGTGTTAGCCAGTCGGACATTGGCAAATGTGACACAAGCAGAGGATAGAAAGGTGCTTAAGCACTCCACTGTTCTCTCTCTTGTTTTCTTGGAATATTACAGAATACGGAAAAGCCTGAGCTAGCCAGCTGGAAGACACTACATCATGTGGAAAAGAACTGAGGCCCCAGGCTAAAGCAAACAGCAGACACGTGAATAATCCCAGATCTAAACCAACCAAATCTAGTGCAAAATTGTCAATTCCTGGAAATGTGAGCCAAGCACACAATTGTTGTGAAGCACTAAGTTTTGGGGTGACTTATTACACAACGATAGCTGTTTGATATGGAGGTTTTTGAAAATAAACATTCAACTCATGCAATTATTCATGCACATACCTCATCTCCACTTTTAGACATTAAGCACTTTCAACAAGTTTCATATCTTACCATACAATTTTTCCATTAAAACAAGCACAGTGATTTGCAACACAGAGTAGAATCTCGGGATTCAAAATCTGTGGTTCAGATAAATGTTGTTTGAGGAGGCAGGGGACAGAAATTAGTATAGGTCCAAGCTGAAATGAGCATATTAGGCTCTATGTTTGTCTCTGGTGATACCCCAGAAGTATTTTACACCTATCTTAGTCTACACAAACGAAGCTCCTTTTGATAACAGGTATACAGTAAACTTTTCAACTTTACTCACATAGCCTACCTGCTACGTGTCCTAAAGAACTCTAAGAAGGGTAATTTCTTCTCACATGAAAGGGCACTTCTTCTCAGATGGCACAGAAAACACATGAATCCTACCCATGTTGCTGTTCTTAATGTCATTTTATAACCAAAATGGAGTTATGCATACGAACTGTTCCATTATTTGGCCCGTGAGCTGTCAGTACCCTGAGGTATTATCTACCTATGTGTTCTCTTTATTGCCTGCACAAACCTGTAAGGTCACTTGAAATTCTCCTCCTGTTCAGCCCACAAGGAAGAGAATTGATAGAAGAAAGCAGAGCTTGTCAAAATAAACTGAGGATTGCTGACCTAGTTACTTCATTAAGATAATATCCCTTTAACATTTCTTTTAGTTGGCATAGTAAACATATGTGCACGTGCACACATAACCATACATGTGTTATGGTATTACTGGTCTGCATGTCTTCTTATCTGTTTTACTCTATTTTTGCTCTTAACGTAATGTAGGCTTACAAATTGTTTAGCTATGACTACCTCTAGCAATTACAGAAGAGATGTTTTACGTACTTGGAATCTATGTTATACTAACATGCATGCTGTTTTGGGGGAAACAATCAGCTGGGTGGCAAAAAAATGGCATGATGGTCGTTTTCTAAAATGTATGACTTAAATTATTATTAATAACAACACGACAAGATAATTAACACCCTGCACAGCATTTTTCATTTTAAGAGTACTTTAGGAATATTAATTGTATAACCTCTTCAACACCCCACTTTACAACTAGAAAAATGAAAGCAGAGGTTAAGTAATTTCTCAAAAGTAAAAATACCCAGCATAAAATTCAACAACCTGCCCCTGATGTTTCTGCCTTAACCTTAGACCAGTGAGTGATCTCTCTTTTCCCTTCTTATCTAGGATCAAGAAAACTGAGCATGGCATTAATGTAATACTCTACTGCCAGCCATGATAATAGTCGATAGCCCACCTACTGAATTATACTCAGGAAACACTTTCTGAAAAGAGAGAAAACCTAATGAGAAAAAAAAAAAAAAAAAATCAGCCAGAAAGACAACTAATTAAAATTGGAGATTTCTCCATTCCATCTCTAACTCGTAAGTACAAAATAAATTGTGAACATATTTGTTGGTGGCAGAATCTATTGTCCTCCCAACTCAGTGAAAGAGAGAACACTAATTAGTCAATAAAGTTAGGATGGGAGGAAGAGGATGCAGGTAAGGACAATACAGAAGCTTCAGAAGTCACAAATATGACTATAGGCCAATTGATATGCAAAGCTGACATAATTTCTCAGGTGATGTCATTCTGCAGAAAGGTACTGAGTAAACAATATTTGCAATTTATTTATCTATTACGTCTTTCTTTTTATACTACCGCATGCCAGTTATTCTGTTCCAAAGAGTTGGCAATACACCAGTTTTGACTAATATCTGCTTTTTATGCAAAAGTGTAGCTTTAGTTCTTGGGAACAAGTATATTCAATTAGTCCTAATTATTGATAACAAAAGTAACGTAAGCCTGTGTGGTGGTGATGTCATCTTTACACATAAAAGCAAACTGCAGTCTTTTTGCATTTTGATTAAGAATTCTTTCTAAAAGCCACCATGTCACCATTAAGATATCAACAGAAAAATATATTTGAAACATAGAAAAAGAGATACAATTAAATTCAGTGAATTGGAATAGCTTCAGTGGCAAGACGCAGAAATGATGAGGTTCAAACAAAGCAGATCAGATGATAGAAACAATGTTAACACTAGGAATTATATTAATTAACTAATGCTGACCTCGCGGAAATTGTGCTATCATTTGGAAATAAAGTAGCTTTATATGATTAAGGAGTTGCTATTATAACAAAAATCTCTTAGTGTCTTTACTAATTTAATTAAAATCATAGGAAATATATATTCAGTTCTTCAGAATTTCATTATCTTGAATCTTTAGGAGTTGCAATCACTGAGAGATATCAATATTAATTTGAATAGAATATACAAACCATGCTCTTCCTAGCCCTCTGCTGGACTAAATGCTCTAGATGATTCTCCTCATGGAGACTGAAAAGAGCATGAAAAAAAATGCGCAGAATCCAGAATTAATATGAACACAGGAAATCAGAGGATTTCAAATAAACCCTAGATGACTTCGGTTTCCACTTTGACAGCTTTAAGGTAACTGAGACAGAAGATAAAGCCTTGAGTCCATTGAAGGTGAAAAGTCCTATATAAAACCACCTCATAAATCTGAGAACCAAAAGGGATATCTTGTCAATATAAACAAGAAGTAGACACACCATTCAGAAGGGAAACTCGAGAACAATGGTCTTTACTGGTAGGAAAAAATAGTCTACTCTAAAAAGTTGTAACCAAAATTCAGACTGCATCTGGTTTTGTATTTGAAATTCATGAAAATGCTGTTATCCGGAAAACCTCTAAATGGTTCTAAACCAAATCTAACACAGTGTTAAAACACACACACAAGCACACATATACACACATTATAAACAGTATGGGTTTATTTCAAAAATCAAAGACAAATTTGCATTTAAAATGATTAATATAATTTACCATTCTGATAAATTATGATAGGCAAACCATCTTGATCGTTGTAGAAATAGTGTCCAATAAAATTAACATTCACTCCTGATAAAACTATCAGCAAATCAGGAGTGGGAAAATACTTCCTTAAAGGTGTAAAACAGGGGTCCCCTAACTCGCAGGCCATAGACAGCTACCAGGCCTGTTAGGAACTGGGCCACACAGAAGGAGGTGAGTGGCAAGTGAGCGAGCATTACTGCCTGAGCTCCACCTTCTGTCAGATAAGCAGCAACATTAGATTCTCATAGGCATGCAAACCCTATTGTGAACTGCGCATGCGAGGGATCTAGGCAGTGTACTCCTTAACGAGAATACCTGATGATCTGAGATGGAACAGTTTCATCCTGAAACCATACCCTCACCCCAACAACACCCCTGTGAAAAAAAGTGTCTTTCACGAAACCCATTCCTTGTGCCAAAAAGGTCAGGGACCGCTACTGTAGAAGACAGTTGAAAAAAAAATGTAACAAACATTATTATTACTGTTAAAATATTTAAAGTTTTCATTAAGATTACTAAAAATACTTTTTTTCTCTGCTAATATAATTTCAATCAACATGAAAATGGAGATTCTAGCTAGCTTAGCAAGATAAAAAAGAAAGTAAGGGCTGAGTGTGATGACTCATGCCTGTAATCCCAGTACTTTGGGAGGCCAAGGCAGGCGGATCACAAGGTCAGGAGATCAAGATCATCTTGGCCAACATGGTGAAACCCCATCTCTACTAAACATACATAAATTAATTGGGCGTGGTGGTGTGCACCTGTAGTCCCAGCTACTTGGGAGGCTGAGGCAGGAGAATCACTTGAACCCGGGAGGCAGAGGTTGCAGCGAGCTGAGATTGTGCCACTGCACTCCAGCCTGGCAACAGAGTGACAGAGCGGGACTGTGTCTCCAAAAAAAAAAAAAAAAAAAGAAAGAAAGAAAAAGTAAAAAATTGAGGGTAGAAAAGGAGAAACAAAATTCTATTTGTTGAAGATGATGCTAAGGTCTATGTAATAAGCTAAAAGTGTATGTAAATTATAAGCATCAATGGCAAATAATTTTAAAAGGTCAAAATATAATAGTCAATATACAAAAGCTAACTGAATTTCTGTGTATTGTCAAAAATTAGAATATACAATTTAAAATATATGTTATTCAATATATTTCTCTATTTTAACACATTGATAAACTATTTAGAGTAGCGATAATACATATCTGGCAATAAATCTAATCAAATATACTAAAGCTTTTTATTTAGAAAATTATAAAGATATTAGACAATAAATAAAACTTTAACAAATCAAGAAATACTAATTGCTTTTGAAAAAATTAATTCAATGTTGTAAAGATATCCAACTTCATAGAATTTATCTATTAATCAAAATAATTTCAGTAAGTTCAAATATAATTTTCCATCTCCTTCCATGTGGATGAGTGTGTGTGTTCCACTCAATAGGCTGATTCTGAAAATCATATGGAAAGTATTGCCAAGACACACTCCAAACAAAAACTTGAAGAGAAAAACAAAATGACAAGGAAACCAAAAATCCAAGATGAAAACGAGAGACAGGACGAGCTGGATTTCCTAGGCCGACTAAGAATCTCTAAGCCTAGCTAGGAAGGTGACCGCTTCCACCTTTAAACACCGGGCTTGCAACTTAACTAACACCAGACCAATCAGATAGTAAAGAGAGCTCACTAAAATGCTAATTAGGTAAAAACAGGAGGTAAAGAAATAGCCAATCATCTGTTGCCTGAGAGCACAGCGGGAGGGACAATGATGGGGATATAAACCCAGGGAGTCGGTTGAGCCGGCAGTGGCAACCCCCTTTGGGTCCCCTCACTTTGTATGGGAGCTCTGTTTTCACTCTATTTCACTCTATTAAATCTTGCAACTGCACTCTTCTGGTTTGTGTTTGTTATGGCTTGAGCTGAGCTTTCGCTTGCTCTCCACCACTGCTCTTTGCCGCCATTGCAGACCCCCGCTGACTTCCATCCCTCCAGATCTGGCAGGGTGTCCGCTGTGCTCCTGATCCAGCTAGGCGCCCATTGCCACTCCCGATCAGGCTAAAGGCTGGCCTTTGTTTCTGCATGGCTAAGTGCCTGGGTTCATCCTAATGGAGCTGAACACTAGTCACTGGGTTCCACGGTTCTCTTCCAGGACCCAGGGCTTCTAAAGGAGCTATAACAGTCACCGCAGTACCCACGATTCCATTCCTTGGAAACCGTGAGTCTGAGAACCCCAGATCAGAGAACACGAGGCTTGCCACCATCTTGGAAGCCGCCCGCCACCATCTTGGGAGCTCTGGGAGAAAGGACCCCCAGTAACAACAAGAAAACAAGATCAGTTCTATAACCAGTCAAAATTTATTATAAAGCTATATTAATTATAACATACATTCTTAGCCTACATATAGACAGTAAAAAAGAATAAAATATCCAGAAAATGGCCCATACATATATAGGTATAATTTGTGTCAAAGCCATCATCAGGGGTCAGTAGGGAAAGGATCGATTATGAAAACTTGGCACTGAAAAAGCTGGCTTTTTTGTTTTTTAAATTTATTTTTATTTTTTCATTTTTATTTGAGACGGAGTTTTGCTCTTGTTGCCCAGGCTGGAGTGCAATGGCATGATCTCGGCTCACTGCAACCTCTGCCTCCTGGGTTCAAGCGATTCTCCTGCCTCAGCCTCCTGAGTAGCTGGGATTGCAGGCATGCACCACCATGCCCAGCTAATTTTGTATTTTTAGCTTCTCCATGTTGGTCAGGCTGGTCTGGAACTCCCGACCTCAGGTAATTTGCCCGCCTCAGCCTCCCAAATTGCTGGGATTACAGGTGTGAGCCACCGCGCCTGGCTGAAAACTGGCTTTTTATATAAAAAAATTTTTAATTGGATTCCCATTTCAGAAAATACATAATTTCAGGTGAATTGAAGGATGAAACGTAAAGGCAAAAACAATAAACTTTTATTAAAACTCTATAAAGTAGAATTTTTTTTTTTTGAGACGGAGTCTTGCTCTGTCACCCAGGCTGGAGTGCAGTGGCCGGATCTCAGCTCACTGCAAGCTCCGCCTCCCGGGTTCACACCATTCTCCTGCCTCAGCCTCCCGAGTAGCTGGGACTACAGGCGCCTGCCACCTCGCCCGGCTAAGTTTTTGTATTTTTAGTAGAGACGGGGTTTCACTGTGTTACCCAGGATGGTCTCGATCTCCTGACCTCGTGATCCGCCCATCTCGGCCTCCCAAAGTGCTGGGATTACAGGCTCGAGCCACCGCGCCCAAAGTAGAATATTTTAATATGCATAATAAAACCAATTTTTTAGGAAGATACAACACTCACATCATGAAGACAATTTGAAAAACTAGAATATTATAAAATCAAGGAATTGTTATAATCTAAAGATCCCATGAAAGCATAAACACTTCCCAGGAGAAGGCATTCCTAGCACATACATGTAACAATAAACTATGTATCAATAAGAAAATTATAAAGAGCCCTTTAGAAAAATTAGCAAAAGACAAAAAAGTTTTCCTTACAGGATACACACATGGCTCATATTACATGGCAATACTCTCAATATTATTATCAGAAAAATTCAAATTAAAAATTTTATATCAGATATATTGAATGACAGTCAACATTTAAAAGCTTGAATAGATCTTGTTAGAAAGTGCATAGGGTCATGGAAGTGCTCAAGCACAGTTGGTAGAATTTTTAAATGGTTTAATCATTTTCAAAAAGGTTTTGACACTACTTAGTAAATTTGTTTTATTTTGTTTTGTTTTGTTTAGTTTTTGAGGCAGGGTCTTGCTCTGTTGCCCAGGCTGGAGTGCAGTGGCGTGATCTCGGCCCACTGCAACCTGTGCCTCCCAGCTCAAGCAATTCTCCTGTCTCAGCCTCCAAAGTAGCTGGGATTACAGGCATGTGCCACCGTGTCCGGCTGATTTTTTTTTGTATTTTTTTTTAGTAGAGACTGGGTTTCACCACTTTGGCATGGCTGGTTTCAAACTCCTGATCTCGGGGGATCCACCCGCGTTGGCCTCCCACAGTACTGGGATTAAAGGCATGAGTCACCACACCTGGCCTCTACTTAGTATTTGAAAATGTGCATGCCCCCATGCTTTAAGCAGTCTGCTCTTGCAAAAATACCATTGAGAAACACTTGAGTACATGCAATAGCAAACAGATTTTTAAAAAGTGAATAGGATCATTGTTTGTAACAGCAAATATTCCAACCCAAATGCCAATCAACAGCAGAATGGACAAATATTTGTAATACATTAATATAATGGGAAACTACACAGCTGGGAAAATGAATCTACAGTAACTAGCAAGTTAGAGGAATTTCACATACTTAATTCTGAGTTGAAGTCATAGAAAAATGTATATGACATGGTTTATTTCATTTAAATGTCAAAAAATATATAAAAACTACATAGATGCGTCAAACTTTAGACAAAGGGAATGATTAATAAAATGTGAATGATTTTAGTTACTTCTGAGGAGAAGGCTGGATGATAATATTGGGGAGAGGCACACAGAGGGCTTCTAAGATGCTGAGAAACTACTTTTTTAAATTGGGAGAGATGATGATTGGATGGAGAGAGAGAGAGATTGGAGAATTTCATTCTGCTACTATTTTTTAAATCTGTACCTATATCTTTTGGGTATAGAACATTTTAAACAAACAAAAGTACATATTAGACTTAAGTCCATTAACCCGACATGCGTTAAGCACGTTGGCTTTGAAGCTAGACAAATTTGGACGCAGTTCTGGGTCAATCACTTACCACTTCTATGATTTGGGGAATGTTTATCTAACCTATCAAATCCTCTCTTCTTTTATCTGTGAAATAGAATAAAAGTATCTATTTCATAGAAATGTAAGGTTTAAGTAAGGTAGTGTATGTAAAGTACTCAGCACAGCAGCTGCCAAAACAGTACTCATGATTAGAGCTGGTTATTATCATCATCTCCATCCTACATGGAATAATTAAAACATATAGATGCATGGTAGAGTGAGCTAGAACGAGATTCTAAAATCATACCACCTCTATTATCTCAGAGAGTTTGTATTGTCTCTGGATCTCAGTTTTCTCATCTTTGAAATGGAGATAAGAATACTTAGCTCAGTTGATAACATGAGAACTGTTTGAAATCATCTATATAAACTGCCCAGCAGAATGCCTGATACATGCTCAGTTTTCAGCAAAGCATAATTTCTATGTTAGCAGCATATTGCTGTTGTCAATAAAGCATCTTAATAGTGGCTTTGTAACATACCAATTTAGTTAGGCTGAACTTCATTTCCTAAAAATAGCTTTCCTGTTTTGCTTTTGGTGAACATGGGTCACAAGAGAGATTCTTGTGGGAGATCTTGTGGGAGGGTGAAAGTTAGGTTGCAATCATTTTGTAGCACACACACACTGCTCACCTCACTGTAAGCCAGAGACCAGATCTCCAGCTGTTTCATCTTCCTCTAGATCTTCCTACAGCTCTTCTCAATTCTGAGCCAGGTGTATTTTTAGCTTCATAAGAAGGACCCCAGAATCTGCAGGACAGCCATACCCTCAACATCAGAGGCAACAAGACTGATAGGAGGTTTAATCCATGTCAAGCCAACTTATCCTTGTGGACTCTAGCTTGTTCTTGCACTCCTCCATTTTACATTCATCTTTCCTTTTCTGTTGCCTGCCCTGTAGTCTTCAAGTACCAACAGCAACAGATGCACCGATGACAGCTTTACAGAAACTGCTTAGCCAGCTCCTACAATTGTGTAAGGTAAAATCCTTGTAACAAAATCCTTTATGTGTGTGTATGTGTGCATGTGTGTGTATACTTATATATATATATATGTATCCCAGCACTTCGGGAGGCCGAGGCGGGTGGATCACGAGGTCAAGGGATCGAGACCATCCTGGCTAACATGGTGAAACCCCATCTCTACTAAAAATACAAAAAAATTAGCTGGGCGTGGCGGCGGGCGCCTGTAGTCCCAGCTACTCGGGAGGCTGAGGCAGGAGAATGGCGTGAACCTGGGAGGCGGAGCTTGCAGTGAGCCGAGATGGCACCACTGCACTCCAGTGCGTACATACATACAATAATATATGCATACATCTACTTATAATAAGACAATTACGATACATAACGTGTTTGTGTGTATATATATCTTAGTACTCTTGCTTCTCTAATTGACTCCTGACTGATTTATATGTTAGCCTCACAATCTGTGAATAATTGTTTCTGCTGACATAGTAATAACTTCTTTATTTCAGACTTTTAAAATAAGATTCAGTCCGTGTTGGTAAAAAGCCATAGAGAAGAGATGCACAAAAATTCTGAGTAAAGATGTAGTTCAGATGGGCTAGAATGAGCACTATTCCACCAAATCTGTGACAAAAAGGGCACATACAGGTTTGGATGAGAATTTAAACTACAAGGGCTTATATTGTTAATCATCCCAGAAGTGTTCAGTACTATCTATATTACTGATATTCTAGGCTCCCTCTTACACTGGGAGGGATATTCTAGGCTCCCTCTTACACTGGGAAACACTTGGGACACAATCGTGGTCAGAAGAGGGATTTCACTACAGCTACCATCATAATTTGCCTCCCTTAGTGATGCTGCCTGTGCTCACCCTCAGCCATTTTCCCCTGGAAAACCAGGAATGAGAAGACAGAAATTTTGGGGAATCTAATCTTTCATCCTGAAGACAAGTGATCTGTGTCTCAAAGTTGCCTTCCTCTTCTATGTTCGGCATAAATGGAATTTGAAAAAAATCTAGTGACATGGTATGAGTCATATGAGTTAAGATATCATCAGTTATTTGCCATGGCATGGTATTTATTATGACATCTTAGACCTGGACAAAGTAATAAAACCAATTTGATCCCAACTCTCCATGTTACAAATGAGGAAACTATAGTTTAAAGACATTACTGTCAAATTTGCCAAAGCCACATAAGTATTTAGTGACAAGTTTCTAAGGGGAATTATGTTCTTGTGCAAACAGGATGTCCTATGAGGTTTTTTTCTTCCTAGAGGTTTAAAGCAATTCTGGAAGAACTAAACTTTTCGAATTTCTTTATAGAATATGACCAACAAATTATGCTATAGAGCTTCACATTTATTTTCCTGTCCTGAAGTAGGTAACATTAGCCTTGAAAATTGTTTTGCATACTGACAGCTTTCAAGATGGAGAGGAGAAGCCTGGAAAATTTTAAATAACCCTGATGCTACTTATTTCACAGAGCATACAGTCCCATTGATGATCATTGCCATGTTTGTGGTGGTTAACCTGTGAACGCTGGCAGGAAATCAATGTGACCTCTTGTCTGGTTCCCATGCTTCAGAGAATCTCCCCCTTGATGGCTGAAGATTTAAGAACATCAATAAGTGCTTTTTTACTCTCTGAATATTTTCGTTTTTTATGACATGAATCAAAATATTTTTGCTTTTTAGGAATATTTCTCACTCTTTTTAAATTTTGAATTCAATTGGGAAGGTGTTAATGAGGCCTTGGTTAGAAATGTCATTCCCATCTGAGATGGGACAATCTTTCACAACTAAAAACTGAATTTTAAACTTTGTCAAGTCACATAAAAAATAAGTATCTCGGCAGGGCATGGTGGCTTACACCTGTAATCCCAGCACTTTCGGAGGCTAAGGTGGGTGGATCACGAGGTCAGGAGTTCAAGACCAGCCTGGCCAAAGTGGTGAAACTCTGTCTCTACTAAAAACACTAAAATTAGCCAGGAGTGGTGGTACACACCCATAGTCTCAGCTACTCAGGAGGCTGAGGCAGGAGAATCACTTGAATCCTGGAGGAGGAGGTTGCAGTGAGCCAAGATCACACCACTGCACTCCTGCCTGGGTGGCAGAGTGAGATTCCGTCTCAAAAAAAAGAGAGAGAAAGAAAGAATAGAAAAAGAAAAGTATCTCTGAAATACATTTAAGGGTGGCTCGGAGTAAATTCATTCTCCCCTTTGAAAACAAATATGTACTCTTTCTCATGCTTGACCACAGCTTTCTTACATTCCCTCCTCCCCCACCCGTACGGCAGATAGACTCACAGGACACACACACTCCCTAGTTATCTAACCATATGGTCAGGGAAAAAATAATTGATTATAGTGCCAGGTAGGTAGTGTTGGTTGTAATTTTTAGTCAGAGAAGAACTTTGATGCTAGATAGAGTGGATTTTAAGTCCTTATTCATAAATCTACAAGCTTTGTGACCACAGCAAGTTACTTAAGTTAAGCCTGAGTTTCTTTTCGTTTAGAATGGGAAAAATAATACTACTTAATTCACAGAGTTGCAGTGAGAGTCAAACGAGGTAGTGCGTAAAATGTACATAGCATAATCTAGCCAATGAATATTTGTTTAAGAACATGTTTTGAAAAATAAGTAATATCTAGTTCAGCATTCAATCTTCTATTTCCTTAGTGGCTTTTCTTGAATTATTTTTTATTTTCGTCAATTGATAGATTAACTTGTAGGTTTGCCTAAGAGATGATTTTGAGATTTTTCAAAGAATACTTTTAAAACAACAACAGCAACAAAAACAAACCTTCTTTGGCTGGATATCTTATCTACCTGACCTCTTTATTTTTGAAATAAAGACTTGAGAGTAAATTATTTTTAATTCCCTTTATGGAGTCAAATTATCTTTTTCTATTATTATATGACTTGTTCCTCACCTGGTCCAGACTCATTACCTTGTGTTAACCAATAAAACGGTACAGGAAAGACACACTAGGACAAGCCGAATGCATGTTGCTGGTAGGAGAAATGGAGACACTGAATATAAGAGAAATAGAGCTATAAATGTGTTAGCGTCATGAGGTTAAAGAAAAGAGAACCTAGAAGGCCGGACGCGGTGGCTCACGCCTGTAATCCCAGCACTTTGGGAGGCTGAGGCGGGCGGATCCCGAGGTCAGGAGATTCAGACCATCCTGGCTAACACGGTGAAACCCCGTCTCTACTAAAAATACAAAAAAAATTAGCCGGGCCTGGAGGCGGGCGCCTGTAGTCCCAGCTACTCCGGAGGCTGAGCCAGGAGAATGGCATAAACCCGGGGAGCGGAGCTTGCAGTGAGCCGAGATGGCGCCACTGCACTCCAGCCTGGGCGACAGAGCAAGACTCCGTCTCAAAAAAAAAAAAAAAAAAAAAGAGAGAGAGAGAACCTAGAATTGCAAGATGGGAACTCAGAAAGAAAATGGTCTTTCTAAGAAGGAAATCTAGGATTATTAAAGTAACCAATAGATCAATCTCAGGAAAGGCAAAGTGGAAGAAGTAGAATAAGCTTAGATTTCAGCCTTTGTTTTCTTCATAAAATAGGAGACAAAGTGTTTGGGATGGAATTGGAAAAACAGGATAAGAAGTTAGAGAAGATCTCAAAGAGTTTTGTGGAAAATAATCTATGATACAGACAAGTATAGTGAAAAAGTGAGGAAGAAACTAAGGTCACAGAAGCTGAATTTGGACTGGACCTCATCAGAGTGACAGGCTCTTTTGGAATGCAAGGTTAGAAGCCTAAACAGGAACAGGAAGGTTTTTGGAGTTTTCGGAGTTGAGAATCCCTGTGGTGTGAATAACAAAGGGTAAATGTGGTAAGAGACTTCGGATCTGGGTTCAGGCACACAGACATCCTAATAGAAATTGTTCATGTTTCAGGGATTTATTCAGCTGGGCGTTTAGCCGATTCAATCTCATATATGTCATGATAACATGGATGCTCAATTGGAGAGTACTCTCTCAATGAGAATCAGTTTTCAGTTCTGTTATATCAATATACACTGAGAGAAACCCAAGTCAAATCATTACAGATGTACTGTTTTGTTGTTTTCATCCTATTTTGAAGTATGCTATTATTTTTACATTGTAGTGTATATGTATGTGTGTATAACTATCTACTTTAGTTTGCTAAGGCTGCCCTAAAAAAAGTACAACAAATTGGGTAGCTGAAACCATAGAAATGTATTTTCTCTTGTAAACCAAAACATATCTGAGACAGGTTTCAATCAGCTTAGAAGTTTGTTTTGCCAGGGTTAAG
Organism: Macaca mulatta; assembly: GCF_049350105.2. NCBI lineage: Eukaryota > Metazoa > Chordata > Mammalia > Primates > Cercopithecidae > Macaca > Macaca mulatta. The sequence continues at coordinate 161,279,476 of NC_133406.1, forward strand.
GACATGCCTGTGACACAGCCTCAGAAGGTCCTGAGAACACATGCCCAAGGTGGTCATGCACAGCTTGGTTTTTAGGGAGACATAAGGCATCAATCAATGCATGTAAGATATACAGATGTACATTGGTTTGGTCTGGAAAGACAGGTCAATTTGAAGGGGCAGGAGAAGCTGGGGAGCTCCAGGTCATAGGCAGTTGCAAAGATTTTCTGATTGGCAATTGGTTGAAAGAGTTTATCTAAGGAGCTGGAATTGGCCGTGTGCAGTGGCTCACGCCTATAATCCAAACACTTTGGGAGGCCAAGGCAGGTGCATCACTTGAGGTCAGGAGTTCAAGACCAGCCTGGCCAATATGGTGAAACCCTGTCTCTATCAAAAATACAAATATCAGCCAGGTGTGGGGGCATGCACCTGTAATCCCAGCTACTCAGGAGGCTGAGGCAGGAGAATTGGCTTGAACCTGGGAGGCAGAGGTCGCAGTGAGCTAAGATAATGCCATTGCAATGCAGCCTGTGTGACAGAGTGGGACTCTGTCTCAAAAAACAAAAACAAAACAAGAGAAACAAAACAAATCTGGAATCAATAGAAGGGAGTGTCTAGGTTAAGACAAAAGATTGTGGAGATCAAGATTTTTATTATGCAGATGAAGCAAGTCTCCAAGTAGCAGGCATCAGACAGAATATATTGCAAATGTTTCTTATCAGACTTATAAAGGTGCCAGACTCTTAGCTAATTCTCTCCTCAGTCAGTGAAAAAAACTGGAAAGGGAAGGGAACAGGGAACAGACACCTTTGCAGACCATTTCAAAGTATGTCAAAGAAATATATTTTGGGGTAAAATACTTGGATTTCTTTTAGGGCCTTTTATCTATCATATCGGTATCTTAATGCTACAGTCTGCTTTGTCAGTCTTAAGGTCTGTTTTAATGTTGAATGCTGACCAGCTGCACCTGAAATCCAAAAGGAGAGTATAATGTGGTATGTCTGACCCTTATTAACCTGATATAGTTAACCTGAACTAGCTTTCCAGGTTAACTTAGGAATGCCCTTGGCCAAGAGAAGGGGTCCATTCAATTGGTTGGGGATGCTTAGAATTTTATTTTCAGTTTACACTCACTTCTGGTAGCTAAATGTGGTTCCCTCAATTGGCTGGAAGGGAGAACATGTCCCATGTCCCTCTCTATCTTCTGGTAGTTTTCCAGCAATCTTTGGTGTTCTTTGGCTTCTAGATACATCACTGTAATCTCTGCTTTCATGTTCACCTGACATTCTCCCAATGCTCTTTCATGTCTGTGTCCAAATTCCTCCTTTTATAAGGACACCTGTCATATTGGACTAGGGGGTTATCCTACTCCAGTATGACCTCATTTTAACAAATTATGTCTACCAGGTCCTTATTTCCAAATAAGGTCCCATTCTGAGGCACTAAAGTTTAGATCTTCAACATGTATGCTTTTGGAAAACACAATTCAACCCATAATACTCTCTGTATATTCATCTCTCTATATAAATTTGCATCTACATCTATATCTTTCAATGTATCTATCTAGTTCACATCTCTCTGTCTAAAGTGAATATATGATTTTCATTTTTTAAAGCAACTTTTTTATGTGTTATTATTGTTTTTTCAATTTTTAGTTTAAGTTTGGGGGCATATGTGAAGGCTTGTTACATAAACACTTGGTTTGTTGTACATATTATTATATCACTCAGGCATTAAGTTCAGTACCCGATAGTTACCTTTTCTGCACCTCTCCCTACTCCACCCTCCCCCATCAAGTAGAACCTAGTGTCTGCTATTTTCTTCTTTGTATCCATCATCATTTAGCTCCCACCTATAAGTGAGAACATGTGGTATATGATTTTTTGTTCCTGTGTTAGTGTGCTAAGGATGATAGCCTCCAGCACCATCCATGCTCGCACAAAAGATATGATCTTGTTCTTTCTTATGGCTGCATAATATTCCATGATGTATATACACCACATTTTCTGTATCCAGTCTGTCACAATCCACTTAGGTTGATTTGTGTCTTTGCTATTGTGAATAGTGCTTCAATGAACATTTACATGCATGCATCTTTATGGTGGAATGCTTTATATTCCTCTGGGTATATACCCAGTAGTGGATTGCTATGTAGAATGGTAGTTCTGCTTTTAGGTCTTTAAGGAATTGCCAAACTGCTTTCCACAATGATTGAATTAATTTACACTCCCACCAACAATGTATGAGGGTTCCTTTTTTTTATTTTTTTATAGTAGCCATTCTGACTAGTGTGAAATAGTATCACATTGTGGCTTTAATTTTCATTTCTTGATCAGTGATACTGAACTTTTTTTCATACGATTGTTGGAGGCGTGTGTGTCTCCTTTTGGGAAGTGTCTGTTCATGTCCTTTACCCATTTTTTAATTTTTTTTTCTTGTTAAATTTGTTTAACTTTTTATAGATGCTGGTTATTAGACCTTTGTCAGATGAATAGTTTGGTAGTTTGAAAAATTTTTCTCCCATTCTGTAGGTTATCTGTTTACTCTGTTGATTGTTTCTTTTACTGTACAGAAGCTCTTAAGTTTAATTAGATCTCATTTGTCAATTTTTGCTTTTGGTGCAACTGCTTTTGGTCATGAAATCTTTGCCTGTTCCTTTGTCTAGGATGGTATTGCCTAGGCTGCCTTCCAGTGTTTTTATAGTTTTGAGTTTTACATTAAAGTCTTTAATCCATTTTGAGTTAATTTTTGTATATGGTCTAAGGAAAGGGTCCAATTTCAGTCTTCTGCATATGGCTAGCTAGTTATCCAAGCACCATTTATTGAATAGGAAGTCCTTTCCCCATTGGTTGTTTCTGTCAGCTATGTCAAAGATCAGGTAGTTGTGGATGTGCAGCTGTATTTCTCAGCTTTCTACTCTGTTCCATTGGCCTCTGTGCCTGTTTTTGTACCAATATCATGCTGTTTTGGTCACTGTAACCTTGTAGTATAGTTTGAAGTTGGGTAATGTGATTCCTCCAACTTTGTTCCTTTTGCTTAATATTGCCTGGGCTATTCTGACTCTTTTTTGGTTCCATATAAAATTTAAAGTAATTATTTTCTAGTTCTGTAAAGCATGTCATTGGTAGTTTGACAGGAATAACATTGAATCTATAAATGGCCTTTAGCAATGTAGCCATTATAATGATATTGATTTTTCCTATCCATGAGCATGGGATGTTTTTCCATTCAGTTGTGTCTTCTCTGATTTCTTTGAGCAGTGTTTTGTAATTCTCATTGTAGAGATCTTTCACCTCCTTGATTAGCTGTTCTATGTATTTTATGTTTTTGTGACAATTTTGAATGAGGTCACCTTTCTGATTTGGCTGTCAGTTTGGTTATTGTTGGTGTATAGGTATGCTAGTGATTTTTCTACATTGATTTTGTATCCTGCAAATTTGTTGAAGTTGTTTATCAGCTGAAGAAACTTTCAGGCCAAGACTATGGAGTTTTCTTTATATAGAATCAAGTCATCTGCAAACAGAGATAGTTTGACTTCCGCTTTTCTTATTTGAATGTCTTTTGTTCCTTTCTCTTGTCTGATTACTGTGGCTAGACCTTCCAATACTATGTTGAATAAAAGTGGTGAGAGAGGACATCCTTGTCTTGTGCTGGTTTTGAAGAGGAATGCTTCCAGCTTTTGAACATTTAGTATGATGTTGTCTGTAGGTTCGTCATAGATGGTGCTTATTATTTAGAGGTATGTTCCTTCAATACCTAGTTTATTGAGAATTTTTAACATGAAGGGATGTTGAATTGTATTGCAAGCGTTTTCTGCATCTATTGAGATAATCACATAATTGTTGTCTTTAGTTCTATTTATGTGATGAGTCATATTTATTGATTAGTGTATGCTGAACCAACCATGCACCCTGGGGATGAAGTCTACTTGATGGTAGTGGGTAAGCTTCTTGATGTGCTGCTGGATTCGGTTTCCCAGTACTTTATTGAGGATTTTTGTACTGATGTTCATCAAAGATGTTGGCCTAAAGTTTTCTCTTCTTCATTGTGTCTTTGCCAGGTTTTGGCATCATTTGGCATACAAAGAGTTAGGGAGAAGTCTTTCCTTTTCAATTTTTTGAAACAGTTCTACTAGGAATGATCCCAGCTCTTCTTTGAACATCTAGTAGAATTCAGCTGTGCATCCACCTGGTCCTGGGCATTTTTTCATTGGTAGGCTATTTATTACTGCCTATGATGGTTAATATTGTCAACTTGATTGGACTGAAGGATGCAAAGTATTGTTCATAGGTGTGTCTGTGAGGGTGTTGCCAAAGGAGATTAACATTTGAGTCATTGGACTAGAAGAAGCAGACCTACCCTTAATGTGGGTGGGCACCACCTAATCAACTGCCAGTGCAGCTAGAATAAAGCAGGGAGAAGATGAAAAGAGAAGACTTGTTAATTCTTCCAGCCTTCATCTTTCTTCCTTGCTGTATGCTTCCTGCCCTTGAACATTGGACTATAAGTTCTTCAGCTTTTGAACACTTGGACTTAAAACAGTGGTTTGCCAGGTCTATTAGTCGGATGGGCTTCCCTTTGTAGATGACCAGGCCTTGCTCTGTGGCTGCCCTTAACACTTTTTTTTTTTTCATTTAACCTTGGTTAAGATGATGATTATGCATTTTGGGGATGATCTTCTCATGGTACTGGGGTTCTCTGCATGTCCCAAGTTTGAATGTTGGCCTGTCTAGCAAGGTTGGGGAAGTTCTCATGGGTAATACCCTGAAATGTTTTCCAAATTGTTTCCATTCTCCCCAGCTCTTTCAGGTACACCAATCAGTCATAGATTTGGTCTCTTTACATAATCCCATATTTCTTGGAGGTTTTGTTCATTCTTTTTTATTATTTTTTTCTTTATTCTTGTCTGCCTGTCTTATTTCAGAAAGACAGTGTTTAAGCTCTGAAATCCTTTCCCCTGCTTGGTCTATTCTGCTATTAATATTTTTGATTGCATTATGAAATTATTGTATCATGTTTTTTAGCTCTATCCTGGATATTTTGCTTATTAGCACATGCAATGTTTTATCGTCATTTTTAGTTTTCTTGCATTGAGTTAGAACATGCTCCTTTAGCTCAGTGAAGTTTATTTTTATCCAATACATTAGTCCGTTTCACACTGTTGATAAAGACATACCCAAGATTGAGCAATTTACAAAAAAAAAAAAAAAAAGAGGTTTAATCAGACTTTCAGCTCTACATGGTTGGGGAGGCCTCACAATCATGGTGGAAGATGAAAGGCATGTCTCAAGTGGCTGCAGACAAGGGAAGCAAGCTTGTTCAGGGGAAACTCCCCTTTCTAAAACCATCAGATCTCATGAGATTTATTCCTATCATGAGAACAGCATGGGAAAGACCTGACCTCATGATTCAATTACCTCACACTAGGTCCCTGCCACAACACGTGGGAATTCAAGGTAAGATTTGAGTGGGGAAACAGACAAACCATATCATTCACATTCTGAGGTCTACTTCTGTTGTTTAAGCCATGTCAGCCTCAGCCCCATTCTGAACCCTTGCTGGGGAGGTGATGTGGTCATTTGGAAGACAGAGGGCACTCTGGCTTTTTGACTTGTCAGAGTTCTTACATGGATTCTTTCTCATCTTTGTGGGCTTATCTACCTTCAGTTTGAGGTTGCTGGCCTTTGGATGAGTTTTTGTTGTTGTTGTTTTGTTTTTTCTTTAAACAGTCTGGCCACTTTTCCATAGGGCTGCTGCAGTTTGCTGGGCATCTGCTCCAGTCCCTAATCACCACAGATTTTCCAGTACCTGGAGGTATCACCAGTGAAGGCTGCAAAACAGCAGAGACGGCAGCCTGCCCCTTCCCTGTTGTCAGTAAGCGGGCCATCACCCTGCCCTGCTTTTCTCCGTTCTCTGTGGGTCCAGCTGTTTCCCTGATCAGTCCCAAAGTGAATATCTGGATATTTCAGTTGAACATGCTATATTTACTCTCCCCTTTCCTTCCTCTCCCTGAGAGCTATGCACTGTAGCTGCTTCTAGACAGCCATTTTGGCCCTGAGAACTGTATATGATCTTCTAAGAAACAAAATGATTTTACAATTTTATCTTTCTTTCTGCATACTATATTTTATTTTGTTAATTTTCTTCATTGTTTATTCCCAAATAAGGAAAGCCTCTTAAAAAAAAAAAAAGCCATTTGGATTAATAGATGATGCATGTATCAGTTACACCATCCAGTCACAGAATAAAAACACCACTTATTTTAATAAAGATAATTCAGTATAAATAATAGTTAAGTATTGAAAAATAAAAATGCAAGGAGAAAAGCTAATGTGTCCTTGAAGTGGCTATTTCCAGAAGTAGGTATTGTTTCTAGAGCTGGGAAGACAAGCAAAAGAGTTGGAATAATTAAAGCATAAAATCTAGGAGAAAGGGCCCCACAGTACTGGAACATGGACCTCTAATTGGACAGTGCTCAGCCACCACTCATGTCTCGGCTTGGAGTTGGGGGTCTGGGGAACTAGGATCCAGGCCTCTCAGGGACACTGTCAGCTGTTGCTGCTGCCTCCAAGGGGTGGCAGAACAGATTCTGTCTCTGAGTGTTGGAAAAAAATTGCAAGCTGAAATCAACTGTTGTTACTGAAGTGAAAAGAAAAATTATGTCTGACACAACAGTAACAAGAACAGGAAGTAGAAACAGGCTATGTTCCTATGGGAAAAATAAGAAAATTACAATTATTTTTAATAACCCAGTAAGAAAATCCATTCTTTTTTCTGTCTAATATTTATTCTTATTTTGTGGAACTCAAATTTATTTTCTTTTTGGATACAGAAACTATATCTGTTCTAAAAACACTTGGTTAGTCAGTTTAGGTTAAAAAACCGTCATGAAAAGAATGTTAGCTGCCAGTGCTCTAGACTTTGTCTGAAGTGGAAGGTTCCAATCTTTCCCAGACTATTTGATGTAATTAAGTCTTCATGTCTATTTCCCACCTTCAGGCTGCTATAACAAAATAGTATGGACTGAGTAATTTAAAAACAGAAATTTATTGTTCACAGTTCTGAAATCTAGGAAGTCTAAGAACCCAAGTCATCAGCAGAATGAATGTCTGATCAGGGCTTGCTCTCTGCTTTAGCTTGCAGTGAGCCGAGATCGCGCCACTGCACTCCAGCCTGGGCGACTGTGAGATTCCATCTCAAAAAAAAAAAAAAAAAAAAAAAAGATTGTGCTTTCCTGCCGTGTCCTCCCTTGGTGGAAGAAGTGGAAGTCTTCATTAAACCTTTTTTATAACGGTACTAATTCTATTCATGAGGGCCAAGCCCCCATGATCTAATCATTTTCTAAGGGCCTCATCTTTTAAAACCTAAGTTTTGACATGAATTTTGGAGACACACAAACATTCAGATCATAGCAGTAGCTTACCCCACCCTCAAGATGGGAATCTTGCTTTATCCTCAAACAGTGCTAGTGTTTCAACTGTCTCTTCAAAATGCTACCTCACCTGGGCCATATCTCAGCCTTATAGCTTAGAACCAGTACATTATATGAAAACTTTCACAGTACTGATCATTCTATACTATTTTATCTTGCCAAGTTAACAATAATGCAAAACTCTTCAGAGCCGTCAGTGATCTCTCGGCATTTGACTTCATGCTTGCTAAAGTCATGGACAATTATTGTTGGCTCATGATTATAGGACTTGAAATACTAAAATCAGTGCCTGCAATGTTGTCATCTTCCTGAGTGTCAGTTTCTTCTGCAACAGACAGAGAGAAAGCAGGAACTGCCTTTTAAGCCAAAATGTTGATCTCAGCATAGACCCTTGAATATTTATGCTTCTTCTTCTCCTGCATTATAATATGATTGCCACACTAGCAGCACAGTGAGAAGAGTCTCTGGACTCATCTCATTCTAATTCTAAACAGTTTTCTAAAAGCACTATGTTGCACAGCCCCTTTTCTCTTTAAGTTACATTTAAATAGCTTGATTTTGTTTCTAGATGAGTTGGATACAAGCCCGTATGCCATAGCAAAAAGGCCTCTCCTCTAGTGAATACTAGATTATATCATGATCTAGGAGCAACCTCAAGAAGCAATAAAAATTTTTAGCTAATTACTGTCAGACAGAAGGGCTTAATATCAATTCCACTAAATTTAAAATTGTAGTCTTTGGCAGGAGTCCTCAGGTGGTAAATGGGCAGTACTAAATAATTCCATCCAGTGAGTCAATCCATTCTATTACTTAGGAGTATGTTTCATGCCTAATTCATCCTGGTGAGCCAATCAGCTTGTAGCACCAGTCAAAATCAGAAACAATTCTGACCCAACACTGGGTTTCTCTTATGGATAAGACATCTTACTCTCCCAAAATATTTTAGGCCCCAATAAATTATCTTATACATGGAACCCTGTGATCAATGAATTGCTGTCCAAGGTAGTGTATTAAAATATTGTTTTAAGGAAAAACATTGGGATTCCAATGCAGAAGTAGGACCCTCCTTTCATAAGTGTACACATACAGACTTCTGATGTGCACAGGGAATGTCAATGTTACTGTCTGATATTTTAATTTATTGGGGAATGGATCTTTCTGTAAACAGTAACACAAAATAACTGTTACTTGGTTATATAACATAGACTTCAGTCTCGTGTCCTCTAAATAAAGTTACTAGAGGTCAAAATCCCTGAGATCTATTAGTTTGACTTCCTCTAATGATGCCTTTGCTGTGTTTTAATGTTTTGTCTTGATTTTCATTGAAAGTCAAAATAGGGCCGGGCGCGGTGGCTCAAGCCTGTAATCCCAGCACTTTGGGAGGCCGAGACGGGCGGATCACGAGGTCAGGAGATCGAGACCATCCTGGCTGACACGGTGAAACCCCGTCTCTACTAAAAAATACAAAAAAAAAAACTAGCCGGGCGAGGTGGCAGGCGCCTGTAGTCCCAGCTACTCGGGAGGCTGAGGCAGGAGAACGGCATGAACCCGGGAGGCAGAGCTTGCAGTGAGCTGAGATCTGGCCACTGCACTCCAGCCTGGGCCACAGAGCAAGACTCCGTCTCAAAAAAAAAAAAAAAAAAAAAAGAAAGAAAGTCAAAATAAAGAATAGCCACACACAAAAAACCATTACTCACTTTCAGCCAAACCATTGCTGAGGATGTCATTTCCTATATTGCTCAATGTCACTTTTATGAGAGTCCACATGATAATTCACTCCATGAGTTTAATGTTAGAAAGAAAAAGTCTCAACAAACGATTATACGTGCTTTCATTGAGAGAATATAGAGATCATATTATGATTCTTGCTAGGAATCTATCATATTTCAAGGCTCAGCTTAAATCCTGATAGTACAGACACCTTCATCAACTTATTCTTATCTTGTGAATATTTTCCTTCTTTGAATTTTTATACCATTTATTATCTGCAACTTGTAATATTATGCTTAACTGAGTTCATGAGTTTTCCCACAATAGCCCCTAGTATAAGCGTAGTAAATTAAGCACAGAAAGCTTCACTAATTATACAGCTACTTCTAGTGAAAAGCAATAATTTCTTTACTTTTCTCATTTGTAGCATTCTTCAGGTCTTTATTCTTTCACGTGAGCAGGCTTTGCCTTATTTAACACTGCATGTCCAGCACATGGTTTGGCATATAGCACGCATTCAATAACTAACTGTTAAATAGAAGAAAACTTTCAGTGACTCCACGCTCCTTAGATCAGTAGTTCTTAATCTTTAGTGAGTAGAATAATGACTTTTATATGTTAAAAACTTATTCAGAATTCAGAATACCAACTCCATTGTTACTGGTTTAGTAATCGAGATATTCAATGTAAGGCCTATGAATATGAACATGATTGTTTAAGAGGCATTTCAGGAGATTCTGATAGAAGAGATTAAAAGTTAAGAAAGGGCCGGGCGCGGTGGCTCAAGCCTGTAATCCCAGCACTTTGGGAGGCCGAGGCGGGCGGATCACAAGGTCAGGAGATCGAGACCACAGTGAAACCCCGTCTCTACTAAAAATACAAAAAATGAGCCGGGCGCGGTGGCGGGCGCCTGTAGTCCCAGCTACTCAGGAGGCTGAGGCAGGAGAATGGCGGGAACCCGGGAGGCGGAGCTTGCAGTGAGCCGAGATCGCGCCACTGCACTCCAGCCTGGACAACAGCGTGAGACTCCGTCTCAAAAAAAAAAAAAAAAAAAAAAAAAAGTTAAGAAAGCCTGCTCTAGAAAATAAAGTTTAAATTCCTTTCTCAGGTATTCGAAGCCTTATGCAATCTCTCTCAAACTCACTTTTTAAAACGTATTTTCTACTATCCTCTTTCCATCCAATATGCATTAAACAAACATAATCACATATTATTATATGTGCAAGGCCATTTAGCACTAAATCGCTTTGACCCTCCAACTCCTACCTCTGTACACACAAGTTCTTACCTTTTAGAGACCAAATCGAAGGCCATTTCTTCCAGAAAGTCTTTGTTTATTACTCCCCACCCTGGTTGACACCAGCTGGTTCCTCACTGACAACAATGACTGTCTTTCTACTTAGTACCAAAGTCATTAATGCATCTGAGTTGTTTTTTTTTTTTCCTCCCATAGCTCCCTGAATAAAGATTTTAGGTCTAATTCATCTTTAATTCTCTGCCATACTCATCATATTACATATGGAAAGTTGTTGCTTAGTAAATACTGAGTAATTTAAAAAGCAAGTCGTTTCTGACATTCCTGCACAACTTCTTTTTACTTCAACACCTTTCCCCCATCTTTGTGCCCAAAACATGTACTATCTGTCCCAGATGACTTAGTCTTTTTTTTTTTTTTTTTTTTTTTTGAGACCGAGTCTCGCTCTGTGGCCCAGGCTGGGGTGCAGTGGCCGATCTCAGCTCACTGCAAGCTCCGCCTCCCGGGTTCACGCCGTTCTCCTGCCTCAGCCTCCCGAGTAGCTGGGACTACAGGCGCCTGCCACGTCGCCTGGCTAGTTTTTTGTATTTTTTAGTAGAGACGGGGTTTCACGGTTTCACAGTGTTAGCCAGGATGGTCTCGATCTCCTGACCTCATGATCCACCCGTTTCGGCCTCCCAAAGTGCTGAGATTACAGGCTTGAGCCACCGCGCCCGGCCCCCCCAGATGACTGAGTCTATGAAGTAGCTAAGCATTAGCATCCCAGCCCCTTTCCTCAGAAGCATGCTTAATGTTGTTACATAAGAAATGACAAGGCACCCCTCAACAGGAGATGTGTTTTCATTTGTCTCCAACAAGGAAGTGCTTCTTTTACCCTGGGGATGAGATCACTTCTTCCCCTCACCTCCGTGTCGGAAAAAGAACACAGACATCACAGAGCAGTCTGGAGAGAGTGCTTCAGGGCCAACTTAAGAGAGAGAAACCAGTTTCACATTTAACAAGTCAAGCAGACGGCCAGCATTTTTTTTTTTTTTTTCCTGAGCATTTTGGAAAGAAACAAGACTTCCTTACTGACTGCATGTAAAGTTAACATTGGGCATTTGCATTGCAAAGACTAAGAACCCAGAACCAAATGGCACACAGGAATGAGGTCAGGAAAAGCAAACAAAACAATCAGCAGAACGATTCAAGAGAAGTCAGGTCAGTTTCTGCTGCATTGATTGGGATTTGTCCCTGGATGTTCAGTGAGGAGAAAATAGATGTTAACACCAGAAATTCACAGGCTATATTTAAGCTATTACATATATTTATGATTAAATAAGGTATGCATTACAATACATAATTCTCATTAGAAACCTCTATAGAGTTTGTATTAAATTCAGAGTGATAGGACCCTGGGATATAAGAGATGAAATTATGGAAGTATCATAATTAAGTTTCTGATTGTCCAGAAAGAGGAAAACTAAGTGAGCAAGACCCTTAGAGAATGCTGTCTAAAGACTGCTGAATTAGGTCTAAAAATGCTACACTTTACCCTTGCTTAGCTGATTTTTTTGACCATGGTAAGTGTCCTTAATGAACACCAAACTTGCTAAAGTATAATAAATGTTTAAATTTATCTTACTTTTTCCCATTTTTGTTTTGTTTTGTTTTGCTGCAAAACAAAAAAGTTGAATGATAACCTCTCATTTTCCTGGTAAAAAAATTTAATTTCTTTCTAGTCCATAAAACAAAATTATAACAGTAAACCCAATAAAAGAGTAAATCATCTCTGATACTTCTCTGACTGCTTCTTTCCAACCCTTCTATCAGTGTAGATACTGATTATATTTGGGATCTGTTAGATCTGCAGAGCACAGCCTTTCACATTCTAGCATTAACCATGTATCAATTCTTTTTTCCAAGTGCTAACTCACTTACTGGAAAATTTAATGAAATACTCGCCCTGGCACTGCAACCTGCCTTTTGTCACTTTGAGCCGATAATGCAACATAAATGTTTTTTACCACCTCTGGATTCATGGGCTTTAGCAACCACTGCTGAGAACTTACTGTGAGTGTAGATAGCTTTAAAAGCCTTGCTTCCTTGGTGTTAACTTTCAATAACTGGAACTGAGGCAAGAGCCTTGCGTATTCCTCCCATGCAGATGCTAAGAATTTTTCTTTATATTCATACACTCAGAGTCTTGTTGATAAATAACACTAAGACTCAAGTAAACCATATCCAAAATAATCTATACTGTGACAAAATGAAGGCTGCAGAGTCATTTGAGATATTGAATATGAAAGACCTTCAAATTACTTTATAGCATTCTATAGAAGAGATTTAATAGTAAGTCCTATCTTTATGGTAAATGATGCATAAATGATGGTAAAGGTTTATAAGGAGAACACATGAAAACTCACATATAGAGCATAAACTAGGTGACAGCCAGCTTTTCTAAGGGTGAATGGTTTTGCTCACTTGTTTAGAGCATATCAGCCAGTGATGGATGCAAAACTGCAAAATTTTAGAAACCTATTTTTTTCCATTGATAGGAAGAGGCTGTTCTTTAACAAGTAGAACTTCTGGTTTTTATATGCAGAAGGGTATTTCTTTTCTATTTCAAGGGAAAGAGCACTCAGTCAAAGCTCGCTCCTGGAGATCATGCTCTTACCTATAAAGATGGAAACTCGTTTAAATCCAAAGGGAATAGTGTCCTCCTCAGTTCCCACACCTTTGTATTATCTTTATATAGAGGAATGACGATTCCAAGCAATTGTATAGTCATAAAAAATAACAATATTGTGATCAGAACAAGTATATCAGCCAAGCATCCACAGGTCTCCTAGTTTATTCTGTACTCTGCTTGTACTCTGTTTCCAATGGAGCTTGAATAAAATATTAAGGAAAAATATGTCACTTCTTCAGAGGCAGAAAGGTCCTTTTTGTTGAAGCCCCCAGTTGGAGGTGATCTCCTCTGCAGCTTGACAAAGAACTGTGACATTACAAAGTAGTGTAGGGAAGGGTTTGGAACCAGCTTAACATGAGCAGAGTTGGCACATGCTGAAAAGTCATTTGCCTCTTTGTCTTTTTTTTTTTTTTTTAATCCCCTGCAGGGTCTTTTTCCTTTGACTTCTCATTACTTTTATAATACACAATTTTGTTTTCTGTTTGTAACTCTCTGCTGCAGTGATTTAAAAGTTTCAGAATAATCAATTATTGTAAGGATGACTATATATATATATATATATATATATATATATATATATATATATATAAAAGCTGGTTTATTTGAAAGTGATATAAGTTTCACTTCACATATTTGTCTCACAAAATCCCTCATTTGACCAATGAAGCAAGATGTTCTAGCATGGCCTTGATAGAGGCCCACCTTTCTCATTCTGGTCTGCCTCACTAGTTTGATCAAGGCCTAAGGCAATTTGCATTAAAAAAAATTCAATAATTGTTCTAAATTGCTCTCCATATGGTACAGTGCTAAGGAAAAATTTACAAGTTACTGCCTTCGTGACTTGAGAGAGAAATTGTTTTATTTTATTAAATATCAGACAAAATTGAATATGTAGTTTTCAATAATAACTCTCAAAGCTGATATTAAGTACCTGAACAGATAAGACCATGATAAGGTCAAGAAAGAGGATATTTAAACATCTGTAGCCTTTTTTTCTCGCTTTTTTCTTTTTAAACTTAAGCTTTTAAATCTTGAAAGTTCATGTCCAGTGCCTTGATCAGAGATGATAAATGAACTACTGAATTGGAAGAAGATGCTGTTATTATTTTAACCAGTAAACTAACTCAGGGTTAATCTGGGTGTTATTTAACCTATTGAAAGCATTTTGAGTGAACATATGGTTTCTATTGTGAAATGAAGGCACAGTTTTAACTATGAATATAGATAATTACCCTTTCGACTTTAAACATTTATATGTGTCACATTGTGTCAGAGCATTTTTCATGGTCAATAGGTTGAAAGGTTATAAAGTTGAAAATGAAAATCAGTACTTTCGAGTAAAACTATGTAGCCAGTACAAATAAAGCAATTCACTACTGCTCTCTCTTGGAAGGCGTTAGTAATAACACCCAGTAAGCAATCACTACACCAATAGCACAGATAGTAAGTGAAAAACATGATCTCAGTTAAAGACCTAACCTTTAAGTTAGAAATTCAGCCTATAAATACATATTCATGAATATTTCAATGATTACTTTGTAGACTGAATTATAGATGATGATTTTTTTCTTTGTGTAATAGAAAGAGAATGATATTTTTAAGTTATTTTAAAACTTGATATGGAATGTGTCTACTGCAACCCTGATTTGAACATTTCATATAAATGTAATTTTTGAACTGACACCGAACATTTACAGCAGGGTACAAATTTTGTAACTTGCTCAGAATGACGTCAATACTTTGAGCCTAAAGAAAACAATTCCTTCAAATGGAATTGGACTCTATTGCAAATGCTTACTTTCAGAGTGGACGCCATATAGATTCAAGAGAGCACGACCCCCATTCCAACAGAGTAACAGCAAATTTTCAAATTCATAAGAAAGGGATAGGGGTTAGAGGGAGAGAAAGAGAGAGAGAGAAACAAAGAGAAAGAGAAAGAAACACATTTTGGCAAATTTCAATTTTTTATCAAGGCCTCGAAAGTAACTAAACATTGAGTAATTATTTTATCAACACTAATGGATTGGCAGCATTTAGCTATCAACCTAAAACTTAATTTTAAAACAGTGTTTTCATTTGTATTTCACTCTTTAGAGTGACAGAACCCATTTTGCACTGGTTATAATACCTCTGTCCTATTATTATTATTTTTTCTCATCTTACTTCTTACAACAAATAAGAAAAAAAGTTAAGGCAATTGTTCTTTCTATTCTTTTACTCTCAAATAAGACATTCTTGGGACAAAGATAGCATGCGAGTGCTTTCAGTTTTATTAGAAAGGAAAGGCACACACGTTATTTGTGGCATGTGCTTTGTCGCTCAAATTGTTTGGAACCATTTATGTCAGATGCTGATGTCTTTTTAAAGATCACATAGCCAGTGGTTTACAGAATGAGGTTCCAGCGCTGCATGAAGCCAGAAGAAAAACCCAACTGATGATGAAGGACTTTGAAAAAATAAGATTATAACAACAATACATGCAAAGTTTCTATTTTGCTAGACTGACAACCAATTCAGGGACAAGTACACAGTGTCTTTTGATAAAAATACTGGCCTTCATCTTCTGTAAGTAATCACTATGTATGTTTTAGGATTCCTAAATGTGTTACCACTATCATTAGTGTCTTTTCCAGCACTATGATCATTCTTCTTTTTTGTTTTTTGGGGTTTTTTTTCCAGACGGAGTCTTGTTCTGTTGCCCAGGCTGGAGTGCAGTGGCGCGATCTCGGCTCACTGCAAGCTCCGTCTCCCGGGTTCACGCCATTCTCCTGCCTCAGCCTCCTGAGCAGCTGGGACTACAGGCGCCCGCCACCTCGCCCGGCTAATTTTTTTGTATTTTTAGTAGAGACGGGGTTTCACCGTGTTAGCCAGGATGATCTCAATCTCCTGACCTCGTGATCCGCCTGCCTTGGCCTCCCAAAGTGCTGGGATTACAGGCGTGAGCCACCGCGCCCGGCCGACCATTCTTCTTTTAAGAAAACTATAACCCTGGTCAGACAAATTCTATATTCAAAGGTAAATGCAGTTACTAAAATGAAAGAGGCTGTGAAAGTCTCTGAATAATTGCCAAAATTATTATTATTTTTAATCCATAATGAGAAGAAACATGTAAAAAGTGTGCCTCTGCTTGTAACTCAGATCAACATTAAGAATTTGCATCTTTTGGCCGGGCGCGGTGGCTCAAGCCTGTAATCCCAGCACTTTGGGAGGCCGAGACGGGCGGATCACGAGGTCAGGAGATCGAGAGACCATCCCGGCTAACACGGTGAAACCCCGTCTCTACTAAAAAATACAAAAAAACTAGCCGGGCGAGGTGGTGGGCGCCTGTAGTCCCAGCTACTCGGGAGGCTGAGGCAGGAGAATGGCGTAAACCCGGGAGGCGGAGCTTGCAGTGAGCCGAGATCGCGCCACTGCACTCTAGCCTGGGCGACAGAGCGAGACTCCGTCTCAAAAAAAAAAAAAAAAAAAAAAAAAAAAAAAGAATTTGCATCTTTTATTATGTATATAAATATTATTTCTCCAATAATGTTAAAATATCCACCACATGCTCTAAAACTGTAAATCTTTTATAAATGGAATGATTTAAAGGGAATGCATCTCAATTTGTATTACCTACGGTAAAAGGTAGAAGGTGTTTTTATGTAAAAGTAACAATTATTATGCTTTTTATCTTTACAGTCTATTTGTGTTTTTATAGAAATAATGTTTACATTAAATTCCCAAGTGTTTTGTGTTTTTACTTGTTTTCTTATCGTCATGAAATATTTAATGTATTTTACCTTAGTATTTCTATATGTTTATTCATGAAAGAGCAAGAAGAAAACATAAAGGGTTTAGCTCGTGCAGAAGGAACACTTTTCTAAAACAATACTTGACCATTTAAATTATCAATTTTACAAGAAAAGTTTTTCTTTCTTTTAATTAATAATTATTAGCTCCTGATAATTAAGTGAATGTGTATGCACAATATTCATAGAATAATGCCTGAAACAGTGTATTGTCAATACGTTTTAACTGTCATTGTTTATCTATTAATTCATATATTAAGTAAACATGAACAGGATGCTTACTGAAGGCAAGTTAGACCAACACCATCTCCCCTCACAAATTTTGCAATCTAGAATGTATTGTAAATGTTAACTTAACAGATTTCTTTAAGACAGGTTATTATATTTCTGAGCTAGCTCGGGTGTTGTGTTACAAATAGAGAAATATACTTAATGGTCTCTTCAAAGCCTTCCATTAACAAGTCTGCACAAGTTCTAATGAACCACTTTCAAAAGTCAAATCATTTGTTTCATGTCCCATTCAAGGCCTGACATTTACTCATCACAAGCTGGAACTCACCATTGTGCTATTTAAATAAATCAGGGCCCAGCGTCAGAGTTCAGAAGGAAAAAGCATCCCAGAAGTTGGTTTTGAGCAGTAGTTAAAATACTTTACCCTGCAACCTACTTCTGAGAAATGGTAAATTGGTTAATGAGGTCACTTCCATGAAGTTTAAAAGCTACTTAGAAATGGAAAAGATGGACAAACACCAGATATTTTAAGAAATATTCTACTACTGTAAGATCTGTTTATAAGGTTGACCCCATTATCTAAGCTATGAGACTCAGTTACCTGATATCCCCTGTGCTTACTCTCCTTGGAGAGGAAAGTGACAAAGTTGACCTTTAGAATAGTCCTTATTACTATTTTAATGAATATTAAAATATTTATTAAGAATTCATTAAAAAACATTAACTATACTTAAGGAAATTCCTGAAAAAGACTTACACCTGTAAAAACACATAAAGCACCCATGACTGTGATTCACACTTAGCATTTTATTTTACCACTTTTAATAACATTTACTACATTGCATTACATCATAATCTGCCTGTGGCTTGTCACATAAGGTCAAACAAGAATAAAGAAATGGGACCATATTAGGGGCATTAAAAAAAACTATAATTAGTACTGGCAAACGTCTAAACAAAGGCATTTTCTGAATTTCTTCAAAGCTCTAGATATCATCAAAGTAATGTTAGGATTATTTCTTAAAAAAAAAAGAAATGTACAGTATTGATATTATATTAGCACTAAGATATTATGGTTCTTTCTTTTGAAATAAAATTGAGGTGGATATGGTTAGAGTCATTGCTTCAGAAATCATGACTTATTTCAAAATTGGATCATTGGAAATGTTTTTGCTATAACACTGGTATTATGCCTATTTAAAGGCTTTTTTTAAAATTCATTTCTTCTTCAAATGTATTTGAGATTGATGGTAGGTTACACACATTAATAAATAAGTCATGACATTAACCTACCAAACCTCCAAAATTAATTTTAATTCCTCTACAACATATTTCTCTAGCATCTTTACCAGCAGGTGGGCCTGCTACTCAACTGGAGGAAGCCTTGATGCACATCTTACAGACCTCACCCACTCCATGTACTAAGAAGAGAAAGAGCTAGAAATCATGAGATTGTTTTGTTAATTCATTCCCTGATTTTACTCGTGAATTAAAAAGTCCATAAAATGAGATCAGAAAAATACTTCTAAATCAATATATAATTTCTGCAATGTTTGGAAGTCCTTTAACAGTTTGCTGGATGGAAAAGCAATTGCCACCACTGCCCAGGCTTGAATCCCAGTAGTAGATTTATCAGCTATGTCACTTTAGGCAAATACCTTAGCCTCTCTGATCTTCAATTTTCTTATTTGTAAGATGGTTAAAACAAAATCTTTCCACGGACATGATATGGCTATTTTACTTAACTGTCCTACAACATCTGCTCAAAAGATTGTATTACCTCCATGATATAGGAATTGTGGTGGTGTTATTTAGCAAAACGCATTGTGTGTAACATCTAGTGGTCAACCAAATGCTATTGTCTTTTCAGTTTTACATTTAAAAGCACTTGACATACTATTTGCTTACATTAAACAAAATAGTTGTGTATTTATTAATGAAAGGAACATGTTCTGAGAAATGTGTCCTTAGGTGATTTTGTCATTGTGCAAACACCATAGGGTGTACTTACACAAACATACATAATACAGCCTATTACATGTCTAGGCTATAAGGTATAGCCTGTTGCTCCTAGGCTACAAACCTGTAGAGCATGTTACTATATTGAATACCATAGGTAAGTCATGAATATCATTGTAAATCATGGTAAGTATTTTGCGTCTAAACATAGACAAGGAACACAGAAGTATAATCTTATGGGATCTTTGTCCCATATGTAGTCTATCATTGACCATAATGTCCTTATGCAATGCCTGATTGCAAAACGTTCTATTCAAGGTAGCATGAATTTACTTTACAGCATCAAACTCAAGCTCTAAATTGTATTTTAAACGTCTCAAAAGCCAGTCTCCACATGAATCACCACTTTTACTCATTTGGATTTCTTGCCCAATCATCTTGGTTAAAATTTTAAAATTAAGCATTCAAAGCTCTGTTAAATTAAAATCAGAATGCAACCGTGTAAACTAGTCTGCAAATTGCATGAAACACATTGTCATTTTTAATCACAAAAAATTATTTATTCTATGAGCTGTGGCCCTTCTTACTGTTTCCAAAGTAAGTGGGAAAAACAGGGTTTATACGATATATGAATGCTAAATTATGCACGCAAAATCTTTTCTTTCTTTTGCTATTATAAAAGAGAATGGACTACAAAAATGCATAGCCAGTAACTAAATGTCCAATTTGTTTTTATTATTAACAGAAAAGTGCACATAAACTAATTTTGCAGGTGGGCTAATTGCACCTGTTTTTCAAATTACAGTCCTTAATGAACTATCTTTTTCAGAAATATGTTCAGTCCTAAACATGTAGACTTTGTGTCAATTGCAAGACAATTAGCCATGTACTACACAAATGTTATAGCACAAGGATCAACTCTCCTGCATATGTCTTGAATATATGCAAGTAGTACATCAGGGTTTAACCACAGTGAGGAAATAATAGTCTGTTCAGAAAAAAAAAAATCTTTACTAACATGCTTTTCTTGTTGTTGTTCTCTTGCTGTCGCTAAGAATTCCACAGAAATCAGATGAATAAGAAAAAGTAATACTTATTATCTCTAGCCTTCAAATACCTAGATTCCTTGAGCCATAGAATAAACTCTGTTAAATTCTGCTGTACTTTCTGTTCCATTGTTTTATTTTTTATAGGTGAGGAGACAGGCCTAGAAAGATTGATTTTTCCTACATCACACGAATTAGTTAGTGACTTAGGCACACCCAACTCTCTGGAAATTTAACTCAGTGTTTTGTCTGTTTTGTTTTTGGGTTTCTTTGTGTTGTATTGTCTTATATTTACAAGAGTAGATTCACCTGGCAAGAAGTTTGGCTGTAAATTTGTTTTTCTTTAATGAGATAGGATTTTCTAATTGATAATAAAATTTTATATTCTTCCTCAAAAAATTAATTCTTGGGATGCGCTCTTGCATGCTGTGAAGAAAAGTATTTTTAGAAATGTGTGTCACTTAATTCCTGTTAAATTTTCTGTAACAGATGGTATAGGTATTTGAGTTATGTACTCGTCTTCATGTGGTCTGCTATTAGCTTTTTTTAATATAAGGACTTTTTTGTTGCTCATCATTGAAACTTTATCTTTCTACTACATGAAATATTATTTCTGGAGAGAAAAAAAGTAAGAGAATTTTTATGTTGTTGAAATTGAGCACAATTTGGAGATTAATTGCATTGTTCTCATTAATGTCTCTGCCTGAAGTTGAGGGCTTATTACCACAGTGTGAATTCAGTGGAACTGGAATCTTAACCAGGTGTGGGTTATTAAAGTGGCAGTGCCCAATTTGAAATTGTTTAAGGAGGTGTATCAAAGTTGATATGCTTAACTATGTTCTTCTGGAAAGAAAAGCAGTGCTTGTTCAGGAAAATCACTCGTATCCATCATGTGACAAAAGGACTCAAAGCTCTTCTTCCCTTTGGTAAAGCAAGAGGGAACTGTATCTGTGGTATATTAGCAGCTTCAAAACTGATGCAAGAATACAGTTTATTAAAAAACTTTTTGTTTTGTATTTGTAAAATCATTTATTTCTTACCTCTTACCAAGGAATTGTTTTCCTTCACTAAGAAAATTAAAAGTGTAGGCTGAAAGAGTTTATGAGGTAGATATTAGTCTCTAAAGATGGTAAGTTTAATCCAGTCACTAAAAATATTCTTAAAATGTTATTCAATCTACACTAGCTTAAAAATGAGTTATCTTTTTCAGAAAGGTGATAGTATGCTCAGAAATCAATTGTGAGTGAAGTTTCATTAAATTATTCATATCTTTAGATAGTTCTACCATGACAAAGTCAAGGGTAGGTTTAACTTGGGAATTGACAAAATGCAAATATCTGCCAGTTCAAGTTTAGAGCAATCATCATAACCACCTGGTGGCAATTTATGGATCTTAATGTTAGATCAACAATAAGTTTGACACAAATCAGAAAACCAAAATAGATGGACATAAATTGAGAGTCTGGGGGAAAAATACTACCTTGCATAGAGCTTGGCAGTTTATAAAGCAATGAATGATACAGTCCTTCACGATCTCTGTTTACACCAGCAACAATGGCTCCCGTGTTACACAAAAATTAACTCACGTTCAAAGAGAAGAAATTTCTTTCCCTAAATCTTACATCTATTAAACTGTGGAACTTGGTTTGGAACCCTTCTTTTCTGATTTTTTCCACTCTTTCTACAGGAACTGTTCATAAGTGGCTAAAGCAATTTTGTGCAAAGATATATAATTCTTTGAGTGTGAAATGGGTATATTTGCCATTTTATGTCTCTTTTGTGTGTACTGAAAAACAGTGAAGAGTTCAATTACATTTTTTTCTGTGACTTCTTAGCAATTTTAAAATGATAAAGGAGAACATGGAATGGCTTTGTGTTATTAAAAAAGACCAAGGGAGGAAAAATAAAGCTGAACCAGAACAAGGCTTGGAAATGCTTCAGTTTTTATTTTATTTTATTAATGTTTGTATAAATTAATTTGTTCCTACTGTTGATTATACAAATTCATGTAAATCAACAGTCAGGAATTTCTACTTTTAAAAAAGAATAATACTGATGGGTAGAAAAGAAATCAGATTTCTATTGGCCTGAGATTAAATGGGTTAATATCACAGTAGACTGTCTCAGCAGTCACAATAAAGAAGGAATAAGATGTGGAAGAATAACAAATAATGGTGAAGAAGGAGAGCTACTTAGAGGAAATCTGACTTGAAATTTTGAGGATATGTAATTAAAAACACACCAGGCATTTGTTAAGGATTGACATTGTGCATAGCAGAATAATATTAGTTGTATCATATGATGTTTATATATATTTAGTTCTGAAAGACATGAATATTATGCATTTCATGTGGCTGAGATTAACAGAGCAGTAGTAGAGGCCATGTATCTGAGGCTTTGGTTATCTGAGCCTGAGCAAATATGAGTGCATATCCCAGTTCTATGCTTAGTAAACTATGGAAGAAGGGTAATTTATTTAACTTTTGCACCTTAGTTGATTTGTCTATAAAATGAAGTTCTTGGGGTACCATAAGTGACATTACATATGTTAAACATTTAGTACCATATCTGGCAGATATCAATAATTTAATAAATGCTAATTATTATTATTATAAATTCAATATACTAAAATTCTATAGAGCAGTTGAGAGAGGAAGAAGTATATATAATTCGGAATCATCAAGGGCTGAATTGGGTAACTGATAGGATTTGGCTCCGTGTCCCTACCCAAATCTCATCTTCAACTGTAATCCGAATTATAATCCCCGTGTGTCAGGGGAATGACCTTGTGGGAGGTAATTGAATCATAGGGACAGTTTTCCCATGCTGTTCTAGTGATAATGAGTGAGTTCTCACAAGATCCGATGGTTTTATCAGTGGCAGTTTTTCCTGCACTCACTCATTCTCTTCTGCCACCATGTGAGAAAGTACAAGCTTGCTTCTCTTTTGCCTTCCACCATGATTGTAAGTTTCCTGAGGCCTCTCCAGCCATGTGGAACTGTGAATCAATTAAACCTATTTCCTTTATAAATTACCCAGTCTTGGGTATTTCTTTATAGCAGTGAAAACAGACTAACTGTCTGTTTTAGAGTAACTGTCATTACAACTACAGAGAAAAGAGTTAAGAGACAAAATGTACTGGGAGGAAGAAGAGTTGGAAGCCAGGGCGCCTTTATTAAAGAGATGGTTGTATGCCAAACTTGGTCCTTAAAAGACCTATAGGATCTGGAGTAGGCTTGGACAACCTGGAGTAGATGACTTCAATTAATGGAACAGTAGAAATCGGGATATTGCTTTTGACAGCTGATAAATCTGCTGTCTGAAGAGCTATGGAAATAAATACAGCTCATAGTATACTTTGAACACAAATTTAGTGCCAAGCACTGGAATAAGTGCTTTGTAACTATCACATCAAATATTTGTAGTAATCTCATGAAGTAGATACTAATATCATCCCCAATTTACAAATAAAAAAATGAAGTACAAAGAAGTTAAATAAATTGCCTAATGTGCACTCAACTAGCAAGTGGGAAAACTGGGCAAGACCCCAGAGTTCATGCTCTTAATCAAGAAAAATCTATATGGTATCTTCTGTTTCTGTGATCCAAAGCTACTTTCTGTGGCAAGCAGTGAATGTGTCATTATTTAGTTAAATAATATTCTTTGGTCTAAGTGGGTTAATAGCCTTTAGCAACAGACAGTAGAGTGTCAACTACCTAAAAATTCCAATTTTATCACATTGTCTTGGTTTTTAAAACAATACATATAGCATTTGCTCAGTTACAATTTGAATGAATCAATAGAAGAAAAAATCGAAAGCATTCATAAAACTTTTATAAACACTATCATGGCATAAACGTCAGAAGATGACAAATCATATTTATATTTTCTTACCATAAAATCGTAACTATATAAAAGCTTCGATGATAAAATTTAGCTTTGTGTGAAAACAGATTTCACATTGTGGATAAATCTATCTGATTGACCATTCCATCCCAATTTGTAATAATTTCTGTTTCATTTATTTTACGTAGAAAACCTAGACTAAAATGATAGTTAAAATAAAAAAGGTTGTTCAATAGAGGAAACCTGAAAAGTTCTATTGAATTCTCAAATAACTCTTCATTTTCCAGATGCAATTTATTCAATTTACCTTCATTATCCTCACTTTATCTGCACAACAAGAGGTCTTTAGGCCATTTTATGGTCCTATGGATATTAGCACTTCTAATAGGAGTTGGATATAAAGTGAGAGAAGGTGAAATTTAAATCAGCCCATTTTGCCGCTGCTTTATTAGTTTCAAACTGGATCCTTTGGGACAGAAAATTAGCACCTCTAATGGAAGTGTGATTTACTTTTGATGTAACCTATCCAGTTTTTGCCCTTTCTTCATTCAGCTATATCAAAAAGAGATTATTTGGTCCAATGCACCTCATACCAGCCTACGTCTGGGCATGCTCCAAGAAACATTATGTGCTTGATAAATGGATCTGTGCTTTCCAGTCTTATATTCAGTTATCCACAAAGCTACTATTTGCAAATGACTTACCTAACTTCAAGTCATTAGCTATTTCTACCTAGATTACATGTGATGATATTTTTGCCTTGTGATTTAGTCTCATTTAATTTTTTTTTTTCTGCTTCACATTACTCAACATTCCCCAGTGTCCCAGATCCTCTCATATTGCCATGTCTTTGCACATTCTGCTTTCTTTGTATTGCCCTATTCTCCAGTTCTCAGCCTGGCATATATTCACGAATATGCGAAATGTCTGCTCAATAATGCCTTTTCTAAATAGGCAGAATATTGACTGTTCTCTGTGTTCCCACAAGAGTCCACTGATACTATTTATTATTTATTATGTTTATTGATCTTTCTCATTAGATCACGAGTTCCTTGAAAGCTTAAAATGCATTGTCGTGGTAGCTCAGGGTCTGGCACATAGTAAAGACCCACAACAAGCTTTGTAAATAATAGCTAATAGAGCTACTTAGTTTGGCTTAGATTTACCTTTACATCTTTCTCTTATTGACACATAATATGTTCCATATTTATGGGGTACATATAAGTGTACGTTTATTATATAGAACAGAATGTGTAATGATCAGGTCAGGGTATTTGTGGTGTCCATTGCCTTGAGAATGTATGATTTCTACGTGTTGGTATCATTGCAAGTCTTCTTTTCCATTTACTTTGAAACATATAAAGTATTGTTGCTAAATATAGACACCCTAGTATGCTATCAAATATTAGAACTTATTTTTTGTATCAAACTATATATTTTTACCCAATAACCAACCTCTCTTCATCTTCCTCTCCTACCTACCCACACTTCTCAGTATCTGGTATCATTGTACTCTCTATGTTCATAAGATCAATTTTCTTCTTTTTATCTACCAATATGTGTGAGAACATGCAGCATCTGTCTTTTTGTGCCTGGCTTATTTCAGTTAAGATAATAACTTCGCCAATATGCAATAAGTAGTGATGGTAATAGTGACAATGTTGTTTTGTTCCTGACGTTAGTGAAGATGCCTCCTGAGTTTCTTATGTAGATAGACCAACAGATCAATGGGGAAAAAAGAATCCAAAAATAGAACCATACTTACATGTTTGGTTGATATTTTGACAAAAGGTCTAAGATAATTCAATGGGAAATGAAAAATCTTCCTCTCAATTTGTGTTGAAACAAGGAGATAAACATAGGGAAAAATAAAGCATGATCCTTTTCTCAAACCACAAATGAAAATTAATTTGAGATTGTCACTTAAATGTAAAGGAAAAAATGTTAAAGTTTATAGCAGAAAAGATAGGCCTGTATCTCCTGGTTTTACAAAAATTTTTTTAGCATACACAATGGACAAAACATAAGACAAAAAATAATGTATAAATTGGGTAGTATTAAATGGACTCCCCCCTTAAAGGCAGCATTAAGAACATGAAAAGACAAGCCACAGACTGTGAGAAAATATTTATAATGCATATATACCTGATCAAGAATGTGTCTACAGAATATATTTCAAAAGATTCCTACATGAGTATAATGAAGTGACAAATAAATTACCAGAAGCCTTGAACAGACACTGTACAAAAAAGCCTAATAAGCAAATGGCTAATAAGAATATGAAAAATTATTCAATCTCATCTGTCATCAGAAAAAAGCAAATCAAAACTACAGTGACATACTGCTTTACATGTACCAGAATAACTAAAATTTAAACTGTCAACAACAAATGTTGTCAAGCATGAGGAACAATTGGAACTCTCACACATTGCTGGTGCAGTGAAAAATGTTAGAGCCACTTTGGAAAACTTACAACATCTTATAAAGTCCAACATGCATGTACCCTATCGTCCATCAATTTACAGCTGGGTATTTACCTCAAAGAAATGAAAACACCTATACACAAAAAGCTTGTTTATCTTGGTTTCATTCATAATAACCCTAACCTAAAATATTAAAATTTCTATCAACTGGACAATACATTCAGCAAATTGTATACTCATACAGAAAACTTCGCAGTAATAAATACTGATGAACTTGGACAAATGTAAATGAGAACAATTATTGATATGGGAAGGGGTGTAAGGGAACTTTTTGAGATGATAGAAATGTTTTAATATATTTATTAGGATGTTGATTGCATGGTTGTATATAGCTGTTCAAACTCATTAACGTGTTCTTTTAACATACTTGTATTTCACCATATGTAAATGTTACCTCAATGTAATTTTGTCTCAATATAGATCATAAACAAAATGTTGTACACATTGGAACCCTTATACGGTGTGGTTGGAAATAAAATGATTCAGCTGCCATGGAAAGAGTTTGGAGGTTCCTTATAAAGTTAAGCATAGAATCATCATATGACCTAGTAAGTCAGCTCCTAGGTTTATACCCAGATTGTTGAAGGTAAGCACCCAAACCAAACACCTTCACATGCATGTTTATAGCAGTGCTGTTCACTATCGACAAAAACAGTCCAAACATCCATCAACAGATGAATGTGTTGACAAATTATGGTATATACATGCAATGGAATATTATTCAGCTATAAAAAGGAATGATATACTGAGACATACTACACATTGATAAACCTCAAAAACATGCTCAGTGAAAGAATTCAGACACTAAAGGTTGCATATTGCATGATTTCTTTTATATGAAATATCTGTAATAGGTAAATTCATAGAGAAAGGTGCAGATTGATGGTTGTAAGGGGCTGAGGATAGAGTGAAATGAGGAGAAACTGCTTAAAGGGTATAGGGTTTTATGTTGGATTTAAATAAATATTTTATAACTAGACAGAGATGGTGATTGCACAACATTGTGAATGTAATAAATGCCATTGAATTGTTCACTTTAGAATAATTAATTTTATATTAGATACATTTCATTTCAATAAGTTTTTAAATAAGCAATAGGCATTAACTTCATATTGCATTGTCTAATTAATATTTCCAAATAATAGTAGTGAATGTCTAAAAGCTTGATGCATAGAGTCCTTTTATTGGGATGTTTATACCATTTACAATTAATTTATATGGTTAGCATTAAATTTCTTATTTGCCTTATGTTTCTGCTTCCTCTTTTTCTGTACTGTGCTTCCTTTGTTTTAATCACTTTTTATGATTTCATTTTGTTTTCTTTTTTGGCTGCTTAGCCAAAACATTTTTATGTAAGTGCTTGTTCAAGAGTTTGTAGACTACAGCTTTAACCTAACAGCCTACCTTCAAGTGATATTTTCCCAATTCATCTGGAGTATAAGAACCTTATAATAGGTGACTTCCATTTCTCTGCTACTGACCTTCATGCTGTTGCTTTCATTTTTTTGACTTTTACATTCTTGTAAACTCCATACTACATTGTTATTGTTTGGTTTCGTCAATTATCTTTTACAGAAATATAAATAATAAGGAAAAGTACTCTGTATATTTACCTACGTGATTGTCATTTCCAGTTCTATTACTTCTTTGTATGGGTTTGTGTTTTCATGCGGTATCATTTTCCTATTTTCCTTTTGTCTGAAGACTTTCTTTAACATTTCATGTAGTACAGGTATGCTGGTGATACTTTTTTTTTTTTTTTTTTACAGTTTTGTATGTCTAAAAAGTTTGTATTTTGCCTTTCTTTTGAACACACTTTCTGGCCAGGCATGGTGGCTCATACCTGTAATCCCAGGACTTTTCGAGGCCAAGGCAGACAGAGCACTTGAGGCCAGGAGTTCGCGAACAGCCTGACCAATATGGCGAAACCCTTTCTCTACTAAAAATACAAAAATTAGCTGGGCGTGGTGGCACATGACTGTAATCCCAGCTAATCAGGAGGCTGAAGCAGGAGAATCACTTGAGCCTGGGAGGTGGAGGTTACAGTGAGCAGAGATCACACCACTGCACTCCAGCCTGGGTGACAGAGTGAGACTCTGTCTCAAAAACAAACAAACAAACAAAACAAACATACTTTCCTAGGTAAAAAAAAAAAAAAAAAAATGCTAGGTTTATGTTATGGACTGTATGTATGTGTCCCTGAAAATTCATACATTGAAATTTTAACCCCTAATGGAGTCATATTAGAAGGTAGAGGCAATTAGGTAATTAGGTTTAGATGAGGTCAGGAAAATGGAGCCCCCATGATGAGATTAGCATCCTTATAAGAAGAGAAAAAGCCTAGAGTTTTTGTTTTGTGTGTGTGTGTGTGTGTGTGTGTGTGTGTGCACCAAATAAAGCAAGTAAAGCCATGGTAGGACATAACCAAGAAGAGGATCCTCACTAAGATCTGTCTATGCTGACACCCTCCAGAACTGTGAGAAATAAATTTCTGTTTTTAAGCCACACCGTTTGTATTAGTTCATTCTCTCACTGCTATAAAGAATTGCCCAAGACTGGTAAGTTTATAATCAAAAGAGATTTAATTGACTCACAGTTATGCATGGCTGGGGAGGCCTCAGGGAACTTACAATTATGACCGAAGGCAAAGGAGAGGCAAGCACCTTCTTCACAAGGCACCGAGAGAGAGAGCAAAGGAGAAACTGTCAAACACTTATAAAACCATCAGATCTCATGAGAACTCATTCACTACCATTAGAACAGCATGAGGGAAACTGAACCCATGATCCAATCACCTCCCACCAGGTTCCTCCCTGAATACCTGGGGATTACAATTCAAGATGAGATTTGGGTGGGAACACAAAGTCAAAGCAGATTACAGTTTATAATATTCTGTTTTAGCAGTTGGAAATAAGACAGTTGATAATTTTCTCCCATTAGTACTTTTAAAAATAGTGTTTCATTGTTTTCTCAACTGCATTGTTTTCAACAGAAATCTTTCCTCCTTGTTTTTGTTCCTCTGCATATAATGAGTTTCTTTTTCTTTTCACTTTTAAGATTTTTCTGTTTATCATTGGTTCCGATAAACTTTATTGAATTGTATGTAAATTTTCTGGTAAGTTTTTATGCTTCTTGGTGTAGTTTTATTCATGTCTTGGGTTTATTGAGTCTATTAGGTCCCTGAGTTTATGATTTTCATTCAATTTGGAAATTTTGGGGAAAATATTACTTCACACTTTTTGCTCCTTTCCTTTTTTGGGGGGTTGGAGGCTCTAAATACACAAATAAAAGGGCACTTGCATCTTTCCTACAGTTCACAATGCCCTGTGCATTTTAAATTGTTTCATTCTGTAATTCCAGCACACTGGGAGACCAAGGCAGGCGGATCACTTGAGATGAGGAGTTTGAGACCAGCCTGGCCAACATGGTAAAACCTTGTCTCTACTAAAAATACAAAAATTAGCCAGGAATGTGGTGCATGCCTATAACCCAGGCTACTTGGGAGGCTGAGTTAGGAGAATCACACGAACCCGGGAAGCGGAGATTGCAGTGGGCCCAGATTGCGCCACTGCACTCCAGCTTGGGCTACAGAGAGAAACTCTTGTCTAAAAAAAAAAAAAAAAAAAAAAAAAAAAAAAATTATTTTATTCTCTGTATATTACTTGAATAATTTCTACTTCCATGTCTTCATGTACACTGTTCTTTGTTCTGCAATATTTAGCTTCCTATTAATCCCATGTGGTATTATTTTGACCTTGGATACTGTAGTTTTCATCTTTAGAAGTTAGGTATGGATCTCTTTTATCCCCTCTATGTCTCTACTTACTATTTTGAACATATGAAATACAGTATAGCAGCTTTAATGTCTTATTGCTAACTCCAATATCCAAATCTATTTTGAATGGGTTTGTGTTGAATAATTATTCTCATCAGAACAGGTTGTATTTTTCTGTTTCTTTGCATACCTACTAATTTCTGATTGAATGTCAGACACTGTTTATTGTACTTTGGGGTATTTTGGATATCTTTGAATTCCTATAAGGACTCTTGAGCTTTGTTCTGGGATAGTTTTTTGGAAACAGTTTATCCCTTCAATTTTTGTTTTTAAAATTTGTGAGGTGGTAGTCATGACATATTTTGTCTAGAGATAATTATTCCCCAAAACTGAGGCAGTATTATTACTCTACCAAATGCCTGGTGGGTTATGAGTTTTTCCAGACTTGGCTGGTCAGAAAATACACTCTTCCAAGACCTGTGGGAATTCCCGATGGTTTTCCCTGTAACAGTTTTGGTTGGTTATTTCACTGGTATTGGTGCGCACAAGTGTGCTAATCAGCACTCTACTGAACACTTGTGGAGATTCCTTTGCAGATCTCTAACATTCTCTAGCTATGCAGCTGTGTCTTATCTTATAATCTGTCCTGAGCACTCTAGTAACCATGGTCCAAAGATATTCTTAGAAAAGTCTTTCTACTCAGGAAATTTGCTAAGCATAATGTGGATTCCCCTTTTCTACTGGAAAAGCAATAGGGCTCACATAATTTATTTTATGTCTCTCAGAGAACTGCCCTGCGTTGTCTAATTTTTCATGTCTTGAACACCAATGATTTATATATTTTGTTGGTTTTGGTTGATTCAGGCACATGCAAAAGTTTATTTAATGGTAGGTGTATTTTTTTTTTTTTTTTTTTTTTTGAGACAGAGTCTCACTCTGTTGCTCAGGCTGGAGTGCAGTGATGCGATCTCGGCTCACCACAACCTCCGCCTCCTGGGTTCAAGCAATTCTCCTGCCTCAGCCTCCCGAGTAGCTGGGACTACAGGCACACACCACGGTGCCCGGCTAATTTTTGTATTTTTGGTAGAGACAGTGTTTCACTATGTTGGCCAGGCTGGTCTCGAACTCCTGACCTCGTGATCCGCCTTGGCCTCCCAAAGTGCTGGGATTACAGACTTGAGCCATCATGCCTGGCTTAATGGTATGCTTTGATGAATGGCAGTTCTTGATTTTATTACAGTCCAAATTATTAGTGGTTTTCGTTATAATTTTTACTTCTTATGTCCTGCTTAAGAACAATTTTTTCATGGTTACAAAAATGTTCTTTTATGTTTTATCTTCAAATATGTATTGTTTTACTATCCACATTTAGGTTGACTATTGATGTGAAATTTAATATTTTGTGTAGCTCAAGGTAAGAGTCCACATTTGTTTAATCACATTGTCTGGTCTGTTTGTGCTCCTATAACAAAATGCCATAAACTGATGGCTTACAAACAACAAAAATTTATTTCTCACAGTTCTGGAGGCTGGAAAGTCTAAGATCAAGTCACTGACAGAATCAGTGTCTGCTGAGGGCTTACTTCCTGGTTCATAGACCGCTGTATTTTCACTGTGCCTTCACGTGGTGGAATGGACATATGAACTCTCTGGGGATTCTTTTGTAGGACCACTAATTCTATTCAGGAGGGCTCTGCCTCATGGCCTAATCACCTTCCAAAGGTCCCACCTCCTCATACCATCACCTTAGAGGTTAGAATTTTCACATGAATTGGGGGACACACTCAATCTGTTGTGCTAAGATGGATATATAATTGGCCCAATACCATTGAAAAGATAACTCCTTTTTCAATACACTTCAATATTATCTTTACTATAAATGAGGTAACTATATATATGTGGGCTGTTTCTGGGCTTTCTGTCTTATCTCATTCATTAGTTTGTCTATTCTTGTACTAATACCAATAGGATTTAGATACTTTGGTGTCACTGTTTTGCAAGGCTATAGAAAATTCTCTTTGCAATCCATTATAATAATGCCCTATAGTTCTGTGTTCATTCTGAACAGTTTTAATATCATTGCTGTGTTTTAGCATTTCATATTTTTCCTAAGTTTCATAGGATCTGAAGTGGTAGATTTCTTGTTTTTGCTAAGATCTGATTTGGAGTCAAGATGGACTTAGAACTTATCTGGTTTAATTAACTCACTTTATAGATGAGTTAAAACAACCTTAATTTGCTTAAAGGATGTACAGTTAGCTAGAGCCTGGAACCCCAAGCATTCTTCACACCCTATGCCTTTTATTTTCCACAACTCCCAAATTAAGTGCAGTTGGTGTCATACATACTTCTCCCATTTAGTTCATTTTTCCCCCTTCGTGCTACTGTGTGGTTCTTCACTTTGGGTGTATTATGAGTTTTTCATCCTCCACACAGGGTTCTGTCAGTTCGTGGTATAGCAATTTAGTGTTAAAATGGTGCTGTGTCAGCTGTCAATGCTGTAAATACTTCGGCTTGATTCCTCTTCAGGAAAGCTTGGGCTAATTTTTTCCCTTTGCATGTTTGCTTTTACATTTTTATTAAAGATTATTTTCATTATAATATTATGTCTTTATGCTAGAATTACAAAAATACAGAAAAGTAGAAGATGGAAAATAATTACCCATAATACACCACCTAGAATTACACATTTTTAAAAGTTGAGAATATTTCTTCTGTTCTTTTATTTCTTTTTATTGAGTTCAGATAAAATGATATATATAAAATTATATTGTCTGACTTTTCAAACATCCATTTTACGATTATATAAGTATAATAATTTCATTATAATATTAAGAAATAAAGACCATTTTAAATATTTTAAAACCTTAATTTCTTTCCACTATTAAAATGTTGCCATATTTATTGACAGAGTTTAAATGTATTTTTATATTTTCATGAAATTATGACAAAATGATTTTTAAGCATCCTTAATCAGGAACTTCACATATCCCAGTAGGAAGATACGTGTATGGGCTCATAATAAAAAATATGTATATATTTTCAACTGAGTGGTTTATAGACTTTTCACAAGTAAAAATAACTCAATGACTTATGCAATTTTTATGAGTTGAAAAGATGCAAAAAGTGATTTCTCATGTTCCTTGACACTGAAAATGACTATTATGATTCTTCATATGGCTTGGCTGTTTCCCCACCCAAATCTCATCTTGAATTGTAATCCCTATAACCTCCACATGTCATTAAGGTACCTGGTGGGAGGTTATTGAATCATAGGGGCGGTTTCCCCCATGCTCTTCTTGTGATAGTGAGTTCCAACGAAATCTGATGGCTTTATAAACATCTAGCATTTCCCTGCTGGCACTCATTCTCTCTCCTGCCACCCTGTGAATAGGTGCCTTCTGTCATTATTGTAAGTTTCCCGAGGCCTCTCCAGCTGTGCAGAACCATGAGTCAATTAAACCTCTTGCTTTTATAAATTACCCAGTCTTGGGTATTTCTTCATAGCAGTGTGAGAACAAACTAACACAGGAAATTGATACCACAGAGAGTGTGGTGGTGCTATAAAGATACCCACAAATGGGGAACTGACTTCAGAACTGGATAACAGGCAAAGGTTGGAACAGTTTGGAGGGCTCAGAAGAAGACAGGAAAATGTGGGAAAGTTTGGAACTTCCTAGAGACTTGTTGAATGACTTTGGCCAAAATTGTGATAGTGATATGGACAATGAAGTCTAGGCTGAGGTCATCTCAGATGGAGATGAGAAATTTGTTAGGAACTGGAATAAAGGTGACTCTTGCTATGCTTTAGCAAAGAGGCTGGCAACATTTGCTCTTACCCTAGAGATCTGTGGAGCTTTGAATTTAAAAGAGATGACTGATTTAGGGTATCTGGAGAAAGAACTTTCAAAGTGGCAAGGTGTTGAAGAGGAAGCACACCATACAAGTTTGGAAATTTGCAGCCTGATAATGCAACAGAAAAGAAAACCCCATTTTCTCCCAGCTGGCTGCAGAAATTTGTATAAGTAATGAAGAGACAGAATGTTAATAACCAAGACAATGAGGAAAATGTTTCCAGATCTTATGAGAGATTTTCAGGGCAGCCCCTCCCATCACAAGCCTGGAGGCCTAGGAGGAAAAAATGGTTTTGTGAGTTCAGACCAGGGCCATTCTGCTCTGTGCAGCCTGGGCATGCGGTGTCCTGAATTCCAGCTGTTTCGGCTCCAGTCATGGCTTAAAGGGACCAAGGTACAGCTCAGGCCATTGCTTCTGGCAATGTAATCCCCAAGACTTGCTGGCTTACACATGACGTTGAGCCTGTAGGTGCACCAAAGTCAAGAATTGAGGTTTGAGAACCTCTGCCTAGATTTCCCAGAATGTATGAAAATGCATGGATGTTCAGGCAGAAATTAGTTGCATGGGTTGAACCCTCATGGAGAACCACTGCTAGGGCAGTGTGGAAAGGAAATGTGGGGTTGGATTCCCAACACAGAGTCCTCACTGGGACATTCCCTAACGGAGCTGTGAGAAGCAGCCCACCATTCTCCAGACTCCAGAATGGTAAATCCACGGAGAACTTGCACCATGCATCTGGAAAAGCCTCAGACACTCAATGCCAGTCCATAAAAGCAGCCAGGAGTGGGGCTGTACCCTGCAGAGCCACAGGGGTGGAGGTTGCCAAGGTTGTGGGAACCCCTCTCTTGCATCAGCATGACCTGGATATAAGACATGCAGTCAAAGGAGATCATTTTGGAAGTTTAAAGTTTACTGCCCTACTGAATTTTGGACTTACATGAGGCCTGTGGCCCCTTTGTTTTGGCCAATTTCTCCATTTGAAATGAATATATTTACCTAATGCCTCTACCCCCATTGTGTCTAGGAAGTAACTAACTTGCTTTCAATTTTATAGGCTCATATGTAGAAGGGACTTTCTGTCTCAGATAAGACTTTGGACTTGGACTTTTGCTGATATGATTTGACTCTGTTTCCCCACCCTACCCTCTTATTGAATTTTACTCCCATAATTCCCATGTGTTGTGGAAGGGACCCGGTGGGAGATAATTGAATCATGGGGGTGTTTTCCCCCATACTGTTCTCGTGGTATTGAATAAGTCTCACAAGATCTGATGGTTTTATAAGCATCTGGCATTTCCCCTGCTGGCATTCATTCTCTCCTGCTGCCCTGTAAAGAGGTGCCTTACACCATGATTGTAAGTTTCCTGAGGCCTCCCAAGCCATGTGGAACTGTGAGTCCATTAAACCTTTTTCCTTCATAAATTACCTAGTCTTCGGTATTTCTTCACAGTAGCATGAGAATGGACTAATATAATTTTCAATTCTACTTCTATTTTTTTTTATTTGAGAACCCTGAAAAAATATATATTTAGCTAACTTTTCTCTCTCAGTGTTTCAAGCACATAAATAGTTTAGCCAATAAAAGAACAGCTGGATTAATACATTTTTTGTATTGTCTAAATGTATGGATATAAGAATTTTCATTAGAGCTATTTGAATTGTGGGGCCAAGCATGCATTTATAAACAAATTTCTTAGAACTCAGAAAATATTTGAGGAAGAAGTTCTGAGGAAAGGATGGTAATTTACTCACAATGTATTAAATCGAGCCAACCAATATTAAATTCTTTAATTTGAGGTCCAAATTATGCAGGAAAAAAGCCTTAATTTTCTGTTTTTTTTTTTTTCTGTTATTTTCTATACAAGCATACATATTTATTTGTAATCTCTAGGTCAACTAGAGTGGTTCTTAAGTATTATTTTATAAAATGTGGGAGATGTAGTTTATTTTCTGGATGTTTTGTATATCAAGATTTATTTTTTATTCTTATGTACTTAGTTATATAATAATTGAGTTAAAATATTAATTACAATATTAATGACTTGCATATTGAACTATGACAATTAAAGTAACTCTAGATTACTCTCCAGGAATTTTTAAGATAATGAGTATCTATTGGTGGAAAATTTCTAAATATACAAATATACAGATTTATACTGTTCTCATAGTTGTTTCATGGTATTCCTTTAATATCATTTTAAAATCCATGGGATCTATAGTGATGCCCCCTCTTTCATTTCTAAGATTACTAATCTGTGACTTCAGTCTTTTTTTCTTAGTTAGCCTAGTCAGAGGCTTATTAATTTTATTGATCTTCTCAATGAACTGGCTATTGATTTCATTGATTTTTTCTATTTTCTTGTTTTCAATTTCATTAATTTCTGCTTTAATTTTTATTATTTATTTCTTTGTGTTTTCTTTAGGTTTAACTTGCTCATATTTTTCTACATATTCAATACTTTAAAATATTATTTAGACATATGTATTTTACTCTCTATTGTAGAAAGTACCTTCAGTTATAAACAGATTGTGCTATAGGTTTAATAAAACTATTATTCATTGAATGAGTATCATATGCCTTTCTCTGCATTGAAACTTAATTTATATTATTTTATTGACTCCCCATAACAATTCTATAAGGCTACATGTTATTATCCTTATTTTATTAATGAAAAAACTAGGCTCAGAGAATTTATCTAACAACGATGACAGAAGATGTAGGAAATTAATTCATCTTTGTCATAAAAGGCTATTTCCCAGTGAAGTTATCTATTTATATGGCTTTGCATAGTATATAAGGTAAGCTTTATAATGCCTTATTTAAATAATTACTATATAAACTGCTAGACATATTAGATTATGGTCCAATCATTATTGCTAACATTTATTGCAAACATATTGTATGCCAGATATATACTTATTCATGTCATTTCCACAACAGCCTATGAAGTTAGTTACCCTATTTTTACAATCAATCAGAAGGAGGCCCAAAGAAAGACTAAATAATTTGCTTAATGTCTGCAGGTTTTAAACAGTAGAATTTATAATTAAACACAAATAGTTGGAATGTAGGACCTCCACTCTTGGCCACTAAGCTATATAATTATTTCAGCAACAGTATATTCTAAATATATTGAAGATAATAGGAAGCATTTGCATTAGGTACAAATATGTATGCAAACTGAATAATTTAAAATAGAAAATCATCTGAATTCTTCTAAAGCCATCCAAAGTTCTTAAATAGGTCTCATCCAATGTATCTATATGATAATCAGAATATTTACAAAGATAGGGGCCATCAAAATAAAGACAAAAAATGAAGAGGAGCAATTTTTTAACCATCTCTTTTCATTAATATATTTTATTACAATTATGCAGAGAAAATGAAAACAAATATTTTGAGGAAGCAGAAGATAACCTAATTATCTTATAACTAATAGAACAACTCATTTAGAAAATTGACTCTTTAATAAATGGACATATTTCTTTTTTTTTTTATTGAGACGGAGTCTCGCTCTGTCGCCCAGGCTGGAGTGCAGTGGCCGGATCTCAGCTCACTGCAAGCTCCGCCTCCCGGGTTCACGCCATTCTCCTGCCTCAGCCTCCCGAGTAGCTGGGACTACAGGCGCCCGCCACCTCGCCCGGCTAGTTTTTTTGTAGTTTTAGTAGAGACGGGGTTTCACTGTGTTCACCAGGATGGTCTCGATCTCCTGACCTCGTGATCCACCCGTCTCGGCCTCCCAAAGTGCTGGGATTACAGGCTTGAGCCACCGCGCCCGGCCGGACATATTTCTTTTTTAAAGATCACTTGTAAGTTTACAGTGCTTACTGTTTTGGAACTTGATTTTGAAATAGCTCATTTAAACTCAGAATTAGCATTACCATATGAAACACAAAAAGCATTTCTAAAATAAAAATAGCATTTGGAGCACATCTGTTCCAATGGTATGTTTTAAAGAAATTTGCATGTATTGGGATCTGATGGCTTATTTGTGTGTTGCTTTAAGAAGGTGTTCTGCGTGACTCACAATTAGACTGCGTATCAGGAGAGATGGGTGTTGTCATGTTAAGTACACATTTTTTAATTGAATAGCAAACTAATAGGCACATAAAACCCATGTAAATTATTGGCACATAAATTGCCTCTCCTGAGGCTACAAATAAACATACTTCTCTTTGGAAATAGTTTGCTGTTTTTTCTTGGGCTTTGTTTAGGTAGTAGACCCATTCATCTCCTTTTGCAGCCTGAAGCCTCCTTTCCTTATACCGAGTCTTTCTCACCTCCCTTCACTGATGAACAGCAGTTTTCTAAGTACGAGGAAGAACTACTTTGTACACAAATAATGCATTAAGATGTTAAACATCATGAAAACCATGGTCTGACTCTTAATAAATATCTGGAATCTTTGCATCTAAAACATCTTGGGAAAACAGTATTAAATAAGACTCAAGAAATCCCTCACAATTTGATTCTGGAGTTCTTCATAAAACAGGGATTGCTATATAAAGTGAATAAAAATGAATACTTTCTGCTTGTACTACAGAAAGGTTATTTGTAAATGTGCATGCTCAAAACCTCCCTGTTCTCTCAGAAGTCTGTTGTTCAGTCTTCTCTCCTCAGCCTTTCTCTTCTTCCTTACAGCCCACCCTCAGCTCACCCAGTTCAACTTATTCGTATCCTTTATTGACAAAGCAGTAAAAGCTTTTGTCTTTTTATTTTTTTTCTCTACTTGCATATTTTGGACTCACATGCTCTTATTCATCCTTTGCTTCACAAAGGAAGCTCTTTTCATGGCATTTTGTGGGTTATATAGCAATTTGTAGGGTGTGCTCTGCCTCCTTTTTCCATTTGGAAGTTTTCTTTTTTTTTTTTCTGGTTTTACTTTAATCACAATGAAGCATGTGGAGAGGACAGTCATTTGGACTCATATCCAAGTTATTTTTAGAAGCACATTGACAAATTTTTAAGTAGACATTGTATTTTACAAAGAATGCTGTTCTGAGATCATTCTGGCTTGAACAATAAGAAAATTCAAGACTACAGGAGGCAAGCACAACAGGATATCCATAAGTAACAACGCCTACTTATCAACTAGGGGGAGCTTAACAGACTTGTTCTTGACTGTGACAAACAGTGAGCTGAATTTTTAGAGAGGCTGTAAGCAGTGAGTGAACACAAAAGGTAACAGGAAAAGATTTGGTGTAGTGCACCATGACTGCTTCGTGGTTCAAATCAAGAGCGATTTAGAACAATAGTGACTGATCGTTTTCAGCAGCTGCCTCGACTTTTATTCTATTGCCTTGTAGAGTTCACTCACCTTTGTTTTCTTACTTTGATTTCAGAGTTCATTTTTCATGATGTTCATTTTTTATGATGAAAGTGAACCTGTCTTGAAGGAATAGATGAATAGTTTCTAGTGGGTTCAAAGACACCTTCAACAGCTTGGAACAAAAGGAAATTATTATACAGATCAAGGTACTACACGAAAATGTTTTTACAGATTTTAAATAAAATATAAACAGCTGTTGAGGGAAGAATGGCACAGTGACAGTTGTTACCAATCCAGTAATAATCTGAACACAAATTCGATCCTGTTCATTATGTGTAACCCACATTCCTCCATAGAGAAAACAGTCAGACTTAAATGTGTAAAAAATGGATTCAACAGCAAATCAGAACAAATATAGAAAAAGGAAATGGTGAATCAAGTCTGAATTTATTATGTAATTTTCTTGAAAACCAAGTAATCAATATGTTCTAGCTATATAATGAATGGTGCTAATAGTGATAGCCTGCTTTTATTGGCTACCACTCAAAGGACTGTCTGGTAAATGATGAAACATTCCAAGGAACTCTTTCTCCTGTCTTTTTATAATTCCCTTGCTTGTAAAATAGTCTTACTTTCTAATCGGGAGCATTCAGTCTTTCTAGATACTTGCTTATTAAAACAGAAAAGGTGTTTCTCATGTCTTCTTATAGTTCACTCTTCTAATTTGCTATATGACTTAAAATTATCCTAGTGACATATCTTCCAAAAGCCTCAAGGTTTCTTTAAGATTATGTTTAAAATCTGTAGGGGTAAAAATAAGTGAGAGATTACAGAATTCTTTGTAAACTCTTATTCAATTGTGAGATATAGAGCTTAAACAGGAAGAGGCTGTGTTCCACTTTGCATCCGAAAACATAAAAGTAGTCAAATATTTCACCTAAGCAACTCCATTACTATCAGTTACGTTTGTATTGATGCCACATAACACAATAGAATACAGGCCATAGAAATCTGACTTAGAAAGCCTGCTGAAGCTTTTTAAAAGTCGGTATACATAAGTTGATGTCATCTGCTTATAGAATAAAAGGACTATAGTAAACAAGAATGCATAGGGGCAACAGGAATGTCTACCTTTAGAACAGCTGAGCTGCCTATTGAATGTTCTTATGTATTTGTTGAATGTAAGACAATCCTTCCTCCTTCAATGTTTTAGAATACAGCTATTCTACCACTGGGAAAACATTTGTGTAACTATACTATCTTGATGGGTTTCCTAACAAAGTTGTTCTTAAATTATACTCCCTTGGAAAACAGTTTGACTTGGCTCAAATGTATTTATTGAAGGCAAAGAACTGTAGATCATAAGAATATTACATGGATACAGTATTTAAAACTCTTCTCTTTACCTATTGAATAGAAAAAAAATGTATTAGTGACCTTACCAAAATATTTATATCTTTTTATATGCTTTTTTATTTTCACTTTTTTCTCTTCTTTCTGATAATACTCAGATTTACATCTTTCTACTGTTTTTAATCATTCCACATGGGGGAAAAGTAATAACATAGTTTTTAAACAGAAAATCTCTAAAGTAGTAAAGTTCTCTAAAGAGGAAATATTATAAATGGCTCCATTTTGTAATTAAAATGAATCTGTGATATGTTTAGGGGTGACCTAGTACATAATGGAGGAAGAAACATATTTAATATGTTCATTAGTGGTATTTATTAGCACACTTATGCAAGGCAGGAATGATCATTCAGGAACATTTTCATCAGACCAAGTACCCCCTAGAGAGTCTTATTGTCCCTAGGAAGTCCAAGCATGAACCATGCTAATATCTGAACAATGATATTTCTAAATAAAATAATTAACAGGCATATGTGTTCTCACAATCCAGACATCAAAGGACAAAAATTCCACATCAAAATCAGACAATGAAAACATCAAATAGGAAAGGGCAGCTATTGTTGTCCTAGCAAATCCAGCTGATGCATTTTTTAAATGTAGTTATAAACCGTTAGACAGAGAGTCAATATTTGTTTTATCTCAATGATTTCCATTTCAAATTTTCTCACTTTCCAAGTCAGAGATTATTTTTCTCAATCTTTTATGTTACATGAGCACCCTGGGATTTGAAACTCCAACTGCATTCCTACTGTCTCTTCTCCTGGCCATTGATAAAGATCTGTAATTACAATGAGGCCAGAGATTGCCTTGATGATGTCAAGAGGCAGAACACAATATCCCCTGACCTTTCCTAGAAACATTACTCTGCTATGCCAGCAGTCAAGTTTTCTTATGTCTGTAAAGCAGAAAGACTGGGCTGGGAGAAATAGAAATAACAAGATTGCTTCTTGCCACCCCACACAGCACAGCACAGTCAAACTGCACAATTTTCATTGTGTCCTAGAAGAAAAAAAATTCCTTTACTTGGGAGGTTTGCTCTGTGTTCCACGGTTGAATTCCAGTTTGGAGGCAAATTCTAGATCAGATCTGTTTTTTGTTGTTGTTGTTGTTTTTTTCCAAAGCAAGTAAAGTTGGGCTAACTGATTTTGATTACCAGTGAGCTTTTGTCACTCCTGCTTCCTCCCTAGTTGTCAGAGTCCCCTACCTCTGTGCATGAGAGGTGGCATGGGCTAGCAGTGCAGGTCATGGCCTCTGGAGACGGACTGCCAAGTTCCATTGCCTGTTTCTGCCATTGAACAGGTATGTGATCTGGGGCAACTAACTAAACCTATTGTGCTTCATTTTCTATAAAATGCAAATGAGTACTGTACTTATATCATATTTGTAAGGATTAAGTAAATTCAAACAGCTAAAAGGCTGAAATCAGGACCTTGTATTCAATAAGTGCTATATGAAAGATGACAATTGCTATTATTATTATTATTATTTGACATTACCTGTAGCAGATCCTGAAATCTGGCTTACTTAGCATATGTTTCAACATCTTTCTAGATTTCTTTTCTTTACGATGTAGGCTGGAAAGCTAAAAACAACACTCTATTGACCCCCTTCCAGCTAGGCTGCAGGCCTATGATTGGTTTCTTCCAATCACATGCACCTGCATAAGGTGGCAGCTGGTCAAAGGGAAATTGGATTTTCTGGACAGCATGGGATATTGGCATCCAGACCAGCCCAAGGTTCCTAAGTGTGGGTATCAAGTTCACAGCTGTTACCATTAGAAGAGTCCCATGGTGTGGTTGGACATTTTTTTTTCCTGACATTAAAAACCAAATCCGGTTCTCTGGCCTTCCCTGATGTTCCATAAAACTATCAACTATGCCTTCATAAAACCTTTTCTGCTTAAACTAGCTGGAATG
This sequence comes from Macaca mulatta, assembly GCF_049350105.2. NCBI lineage: Eukaryota > Metazoa > Chordata > Mammalia > Primates > Cercopithecidae > Macaca > Macaca mulatta. The sequence goes on from NC_133406.1 coordinate 161,322,102, forward strand.
TACCTTACTGTTTGTAATTAGGACGGCTGGCTGCCATATACCATCATTTAAGGTTTCATGAAGCAGCATAACTCTTCCTTGTGAATGTGGCTGCAGTGTGGCAAAGTTGTACGTCTCATACGGAGAGGAGGGGGCCACGCTCATGCATGTGACACATACTGCTTCATATAGCTATCATATAGATGGATCTCTAGAAGTTTTCTCCAATTCCTCAAAGCACTTTCAACTTCAGCCTCAGGGAATTAGGGATATCTGTTCCAGTGATTACAACACATTCATGGTTCTTCCCTCAGCACTTTATGCTTTTTCTATTACATTCCTTTCACCTGAGGCCAGATTAACATGTTCAGTAAACAAATCTAATGTTCAACTTTGTGTCTTTGGAGAACAAAGGAATTTTAGTGTAAACAATGTAGACATTGGTAAGTAGGTAAATTCCAGGTTTAGGGATGGTCCCAAATTTACCAGACATTTCTGGTTCTGTTCCCAAATCTGCCCTTTCACAGTACTTCAATATCGGGGGAACCAGTCTCCAATATTTCAATGTAGGTTCTTTCTATTTTCCCAGTCTGAGAAATAAAGAGAAAGAGTACAAAGAGAGAAATTTTACAGCTGGGCCTCCAGGTGCATCATCACATATTGGTAGGACTATGATGGTGACCCCAAGCTGCAAAACCAGCAAGTTTTTATTAGGGATTTTAAAAGGGGAGGGGGTGTATGAACAGGGAGTAGGTCACAAGGATCACATGCTTCAAAGGGCAATAAAGATCACAAGGCAAAGGCAAAATTAGAATTACTGATAAGGGTCTATGTCCTGCTGTGCACTCATTGTCTTGATAAACATCTTAACAGGAAACAGGGTTTGGGTTTGAGAACAGAGAACTGGTCTGACTGGAATTTACCAGGCTGGAATTTCCCAATCCTAGTAAGCCTGATGGTACCGCAGGAGACCAGGGTGTATTTCAGTCCTTATCTCAACCGCATAAGACAGACATTCCCAGAGCAGCCATCTATAGACCTCCCCTCGGGAATGCGTTCCTTCCCCAGGGTATCAATTATTAATATTCCTTGCTGGGAAAATAATTCAGTGATATTTCTCCTACTCGCACGTCTGTTTATAGGCTCTCTGCAAGAAGAAAAATATGGCTCTATTCTGCCTGACTCTGCAGGCAGTCAGACTTTATGGTTATCTTCCTTTGTTCCCTGAAAATTGCTGTTACTCTGTTCTTTTTTAGGGTGCGCTGATTTCATATTGTTCAAACACACATGTTTTACAATCAGATTTCATATTGTTCAAACACACATGTTCTCCAATCAATTAATACAATAGCAGTCCTGAGGTGATGTACATTCTCAGCTTACAAAGATAACAGGATTAAGAGATTAAAGTAAAGACAGGCATAAGAAATTATAAAAGTATTGTCAGGGAAGTGATAAATGTCCATGAAATCTTCACAATTTATGTTCAGAGATTGCAGTAAGGACAGACATAAGAAATTATAAAAATATTAATTTGGGGAACTGATAAATGTCCATGAAATCTTCACAATTTATGTTTTTCGCCCTCAGCTCCAGCAGGTCTCTCTGTTCAGGGTCCCAGACTTCCCACAACACTTCAAGGCTTGTATTAATAATCCATTCACTTAATCACTGAAAATTCAAGATTGTTCTCAAGAAGTTATAAATCAAAAGTACCCGGTTAGATAAGGGCAGAGTTGAGAACAAAACATAATTGATATGGTTTGAACATACATCTCTGCCAAATCTCATGTTGAATTGTAATCCCCAACCCTGGAGGGGACCAGGTGAAGGTGCTTAATTCATGGGGGCAAATCCTGCGTGGCTTGGTGCTGTCCTCAAGATACTGAGTGAGTTTTCACAAGATCTGGTTTTTAAAAGTGTGTAGCACTCTCACCCATTCTTTTTTGCTCCCCCTCTGCCGTGTGAGACGCCTGGTTCTGTGTCACCTTCCACCGTGAGTGAAAACTTCCTGAGGCCCTCCAGAGGCCAAGCAGATGCTGACATCCTGTTTGTGTAGCCTGTAGCACCTTGAGTCTACTAAACCTCTTTTCTTTATAAGTTATCCAGTGTCAGGTGTTTATTGATAGCAATGCAAGAATGGCCTACTATAATAGGTCTTCTAGTTTCTTTTCCAGAACTGTTTTTACCTTTCCCCACTGGCAGTCTTAACTAAACTAGAAGTTATTCTCAGTTCAGTTATGATCTGAGTTTAGACTTCCAGGCCTTTTATGTTGCAAAAGGACTAAATTTTAATTGAAGGCTTTTTAACAGACCAGTCATGATCATTAACTAGCTAGTGTACTATAACTCTTAACATAATACCATGGATAGTAACATAAGTGACAGTTGCCATTCTAGTTAGTCTAATCTAATTAAAACAATAATTTTAAAGATATATTCACTAATATGGATAATAATAATAATAGGACTCAACATTTCAGTATGTATTATATTTATAAGAATTACATTTAATATCAATTGATTCTTGAGGGTCAATTGATAAAACCCTGAGGGCGTTTTATTTGTGATTTGCAATGCAAAATTAGAAAGGCTATCTGATGATATGACAATGGATCCAGGCATTTAAAAATAACTTTGTTCCTAGCATTTCCAAAGTCTTTGGCATTCTGTCTACAGTGAACTTCCTTGGTTCCAAACCTTCTTTCTCCGCCCTCTAAAATTTCTCCCACTCTTCAAACAGAAGATATTTTCTGCTCCACCTAATCATTTCACATCACCTCAGCTGGATATGATTGCTTCTGCAGCCCTTATTCTCTTAACAGCACAGACAGAATTTGTCATATGCTGCTGTATATTGCAATTTGTTGTCTACTTAATTTCACTCCTCTATCAGAGCATTAGTTAGATCCAAGGAGACATACGCTGTCTTGTGCTTTTGTTCTTTGAGTATCTCAGAGTGTCTGGGGCTTTTCACAAAGATAATAAATATTTGACAAATAAAAGGATCACAAGCTCAACTGCCTGCAGGGGGTGTGCGGTCCACATGACCGAGTGCCACTAATCTGATACAAGCATATAGGTGAAAGCCATTTGTACTGTGAGCAAGCATAAGACTGCCTGCTCACATTGTCTCCGAAATGTTGTATGGTCGTAATGAAAGCAAGATAAAGCACTGCCAGTGGTCAAGTTAAGTCCTGTGCCTACCAGGTATGTTGCTTGAATAAAACACCAATCAGCCTACTTCTACACAGTAAAAACCAACCCAGAAAAATATGCCACTTTTCCTGAGGATTGAGTTCATTTTGTTTTCCCCTCTCACATGTGAGGAAAGGATGCATAGAGGTTGCAGGGAGTCAGACTCATTAATCATTAATCAATGATAGGTCTTTTATTGAAAATAAGAGAAATGTTACATTAGATAGACTTACATCTTACAAAATGATTTCACTTACATTGTTTAATTTAAACTTCATAACAAATTAGGGAGTTGGCTGAGCACATAATACAGCCACATTTCTTATGGATGAGAAAAATCAAGGTTGGAGAGACTCAAGTGTCTTGCTCAAGTTACTGCAAAATAGGTTGTGATAGAGATGTTACCAAACCTAGAATATTTGACACCTACCCCTGAGCTCTCTGCACAAAACTACTCTGCTTAGCACCAGACCTCTGTTATTTTTGACCCAGGCTCACCAATCGGAAGTGAGAGGCAGTTCTCATGAAAACAGGAATGAGTTCCCTAGGGTTTTGGGTTTTTAATATGCTTTACATGGTTTTTTTTTTGGTTAACATATAAAATTCTGCAAATTATCACATGCTTATTTCTCATTTAATTATCGACTATTTTCTATTTGCCAGTTATATGTACATGTTGGTAAATGATGGAAATTAGCATACTTGAGACTTTATCCACTTTGTAGTGCTTATCCTAAATTTAAAGACACAGAAACACACAAAAACACACATTCCATAATATATTTTTTAGAGGGATGTCTAGAATAAACCAGCAGCCAAGGGGAAAATTCAGAATTGTAGCAGGAACTAATAAAAAATAAAATAATCTATCCTATTACCAGCCATGATCAATAGAATTTGTGACATTCGAGGAACAAGAAGCAGGGAGTTTTCATAGGCTTGGTGGGCTTTGGAAGTTAGTCTGCCCATCTCTTTTCTCTTTTTTAATGGACTCGTGTATGCTTTTCGGTGTAGGAAATCAGTCATTGTTTTGTTTCCATGCTCACTCTATCTGGTGAAAAGTTGAATAACTAGCCTCTCAAAAATTTAGCTTGATGGGAATTGGGAGAGGATCACAGGCCATCACTAAGGATGAAAATGTGAATTCTCTTCTCTGGAGTTCCAATCTTGATAAGAGAGAGAAAAGGAAAGGACCTGGGTTGGAGGCAGGACAGGGGGGCGGGGAGGTGGGTTAGTGGTGATGGAGGGGGGTGGAGGGGAGAAGGGTGTGTGGGGGAGTGTGGGAACAGCTTTCTTCTTCTCAAGGTCTGTAGTGAAATTACTGATAGTGGATATTGGTTATAGGTCATAAAAAAAAAGAGGGATAGTGGGAAAGCTAAGAGAGAAGAGCAGAGTACACTGCTGTTCCGCACAAATTTTCCACCAGTATTCATCATAGTTTCTTCACTCAAAATGTAAGTCATTTCATTATGTTGGTTTGCTAGCTCTTGACAATAATATACCTGTCAGTCCTCAAAGCTGAATCAAGAAAGGGTAAGAAAATGGAAGAAAAGTGAATATTGCTAGGAACAATTGATCTGTCACTGCTTGCTTAAGTGACCTTGACAATGTAACTAAACCTTTCATAAACTAGCTACAAAATGATATCCAAATGTTTAGTTCTGGATGTGTTAACTATAACATTTTACTTACATTCTTCTATTGAAATAAGTTGAAAAAATGCTAATGAGAGTTTTCAATGAATATCTGTGTTACAAGGTATTATGATCTCGATGTACTTTTGAGGGTTAAAGACCACAGCTACTTAGGAATTAATATGTATAGTTTCACCTGAATTCTTATGTTTAAAGAAAACTTATTTTACATTAAAATATTTTTATAATGAAGTACATTACTGTCATGCCATGGAATCTACTGCAGATGATGGTACCCAGAGAAATGAAGGCGCTTTACTCATGTTTACTTTTGACAATTATTCTCCCATAAACATTCACAGTATAATGGAAACTACACACAAAAAATACTCTAAAGATTGCCTATCTACATGTAAACATAGTACAATAAATAGAAAAACCATTCTCATAATTACCAGGAAAATATCTCAACTAGGAAAAACATTTCAACCACTTATGGAAAAGAGGTTTTCAAATGCTTATAAGAAAAACATCAAGATTCTTCAAGTTATTTGTCTTATTCACTGGCTAATTCTTGAAATCTCTGTTTTACTCTTCCTGCAAAATCAGTTATTGAGTGGTTGGTAGCATCTTATGCTAGTATTTCAAAAGGAAAAACAAACACTCATTAAATAATTTATTATAACTTAGATGCTCAAAGCTTGGTTTGAGAAATAAAATGTAACTTAGAAAGGGATAAAAATAAAAAGAATAAAATTGGTTATGCAGATATATATTAATTATCTCTTCATCATTAGTAAATCATATAAGAGTATTTTAGGGCAGAGAGTTAAAAAATTTTGACCCCAAATGAAAATTGATCCTAGAACATTTTCCTCTGGGAAAAGTCCCTCAGAACAGAGAAATAAAGAACAGTATGACATTCGAGTATAGTGGAGTAACATGGAAGAAAGAGAACCTGTCTGGAGACTACAAGAAAGAAAAGGAAGAAAAGTGTTCTAATAGAGGCTGCATTTAAAGAAGGAAGGAGGGAATTCACAGAGGAATGCAAACCTAGGGGTTGAAAGAATTAAACAGCCAAATGATGGCAAAAAATCAATAAATAAAGTAAAGGAAAAAGGGAATGGGGAAAAAGAAAGAAAGGAAAAAAAATTAAAAGAAATTCAAAAGAAAAAATAATTAAAAGAAAAATTTGTGTTGTCTAGTAGGTAAAAAGTATGATGTCATTTTTGCCATTTGTAATTTCTAACAAAGAGTTTAGGAATCAAAGTAAAGTTTGTACATAAAGGTTCCTTTCAGCTATCTCCCTAACATAGCCTCCATAGCTAAAATGTTGATGGTTTTTGACAAATCGTATGTTGGAGAATATAAATAAGGATGTGACTAGAAAGTTTGTGATATGTAGTGAAAGGAAAGACTCCATTTTAACACTGTGTTTACAGAACATATGCATGTTTGTGTTTACTTTGGGGCCAGGAAGAGAGAATGATAGGTTGCATCTTGGAATACTCTTTTACAATTAGGCAAAATAAGAATTCTTGGAAATAGAGTCCTATGAATTACACGCTTTAATATATCAAAGAAAAACCAAGGTCCCTTGTGGATCCATTTAGCCTACCCTTGAAAGGGAATATAGCTGGAGAATAATATTTTACTCAATTCTATAGCTAATCATTTCATATTTTCCTTTCTGACACTGAGACTCCTTTTGCCACCATCTTGCTTACTTGCGCATCATGCACCATTCACAGGGTGAGGAAGAAATCCCTGATACACAAACCGTCAACTGATAGCCTTCCTTACAGAAATTTTCCAGGCCTCTGCTGGAAACAAATTGCATTTGGTTCTAAAAATTCTACATAACTACTTGTGTGTCACCTTTGGACCGTATCTTTATAGTTCAGCTTTAGGGTTGGCCACATTTTCACTTCCATCTGCTCAACTGTGGAAATAAAAACATGTTCTCTTCTTACTATAACTCTGGATTTGTTTAGCTTAATTAAACAATGATATCCATACTTTGAGGACAAGCCACTTCTAACCCATCAGTTTGACGTCATGATCTTTGAACTTCTCTTGCTATAGAGCTTACATTAAATGTCTGCTAGGAAGCAATGAGTTTCGTGTCAAGACCTAATAATTGATTTAACTCTCATAATGCTTTGAGCTTAGAATTTAATTCATGTACATTCCTTTACAAGACTTACCAGGTGCATAGGATTTATGTCGCCATAATTCTGATTAAAAACTCCATTTATCAAGGGCACTAATGGTTTATACAGTTTCAAATCAAATTAACATGTCTCCAATCTTATTTTTTTCTGAATACTCAGCAATATTTGATACAAATACTTTCCAGTCTTGAAACCATCAGTCCTTCCTACATCTAATGTATTTTCTATAATGAAGAGGATGTAAAGCTAAAAATTATGTCTCCAGATTTCCTGGAAGCTGGAATTAAAAATGGGATTTAGGTTTGACTCCGTGTCCACTCATGTGAACTGGGAGGTAAAACCGAGATAAGGGCAGAATTCCAATTGCTTTTGCTGCTTTTGCCAGGCAGGCATGGTATTCAGGGAAGTTGTTTTTTCTGGAGAACCATTGACAGAGTTTTCAATGACAAGTCATTAGATTTATCAGTTTCAAGTGTAGGATATTCATTTCATGTGTAGATTTGTAGATTTTTGAACATTTCATTTTTTCCTTGACTAGCAAAATAACCTATCATCCTATATATTTCCTCATTGCATATATAAAACCTATGGTAGTATTTACTTGTTAATTGTCCCTTCTTCATCATCATAATTTAAGTACCAGAAGGGCCAGGATCTTGTTTGTCTTCTTCTTTACAGAGTTTAGAATAATGCAAAGCATGTAGTTAGCAATGAATAAATGTTCGCTGAGTGAAAAAAAAATGAATGAAGACTGAGAGAATTGGGGTTGTGTTGGGAATTAAGGACTGGAGCTATGAAGATTTTATGTATCATATGAATATTGTTTATATTTTCCTTTCATACATACATGTACTTATATGCATTTTGTGTGTGTATAATATATAAATAATCTTTAGTCCTTTTCAGATCTTTCTCCCGAGATATACCTCAAGAGTGAAAAAATCTTCCTTTACTTCTCAATCTCTGTAACTTTCATCTAAGTCCAAAATTTGCTAATTATTTTTAATATTTTAACTCAATTTTTAATAAATTTTGACAAAATTTTCTAATTATGTTTAAAATAAACTTTCTATTGTAGAGAAGTTTTAGGCTTACAGAAAAGCTGCAAAGCTACTACAGTGAGTTCTCATATACCTTACATCCAGTTTTTCCTATTAACATCCTACATTAGAAAGGTACATTTGTTATAATTAATGAACTAACAGTAAATTATTCATTCACTTATGTCCATATTTTTCAGATTTCCTCAGTTTTTACCAATTTTTTTTCTGTTCCAAAATTTTATCTGGGCTACCACATTACATTAGTAGTCATCACTCTTTAGACTCCTCTTATCTGCAACACTTTCTCAGGCTTTCCTTGATTGTGATGACCTGGGGAATTTTAAGAAGTGCTGGTCAGGTGTTCTGTAGAATGTCGCTCATCTAGGATTTATCTGATGTTTTTCTCATGATTAGACTTGGGTAACATATTTTGAGATGAAAAACGAAAAACACAGAGAAAGAGTACCACCATTTCATCATATTATATCAAAGGTATATAGTATCAACACGATCAACACAACTTTTCACTTTTGATAATGACCTTGATTACCTAACTGAAGTAGCATTTGTCAGGTTTCTGCATGAAGTTATTCTCTTTTCCTTTTTTACATACTGTATTTTTTTTTTTTTTGAGACGGAGTCTCGTTTTATCCTCCAGGTTGGAGTGCAGTGGCAAAATCTCGACTCACTGCAACCTCCGCCTCCTGGGTACAAGTGATTCTCCTGCCTCAGCCTCCCGAGTAGCTGGGATTACAGGCATGCATCACCATCCCCAGCTAATTTTTGTATTTTTAGTAGAGACGGGGTTTTGCCATATGTCTCGGGCTGGTCTCGAACTCCTGACCTCCGGTAATCCTCCCACCTTGGCCTCCCAAAGTGCTAGGATCACAGGCGTGACCCACTACATGTGGCCTACATACTGTACTTTCTAGAATGAATTCACTCTGAGCAGCCCATACCTAGGAGTGAAGAATCTTACTCCATCTTCCTGAAGGCAAACTGTCTACATAAATTATTTGAAATATATCTTCATTGAGAGTTTTACCTCTTATCTCTCATTTATTCATTCACTCTTGTATTAATATCAATATTGATTAATATGTATTTATTTTATACTTTGAATAGTTCTATATATATTATATTACACACACACACACACACACACACATATATATATATATATTTTTTTTTTTGAGACAGAACCTTACTTTGTCACCTGTTGCTCAGGCTGGAGTATGCAATGGCATGATCTTGGCTCACTGCAACTGCTGCCTCTCAGGTTCAAGCAATTCTCCTGGCTCAGCCTCCTGAGTAGCTAGCATTACAGGTGTGCACCACAATGCCTGGCAAATTTCTGTATTTTTAGTAGCAAGGGGGTTTCACCATGTTGGCCAGGCTGGTCTCGAACTCCTGACCTCAAATAATCCACTGGCCTTGGTCCCCTAAAAGTACTGACATTAAGGTGTGAGCCACTGTGCTTGGCCTATTTTATTTATGTATTTTTGCTCAAATCATTTCATCTTTGGCTATCTGAAACTCTTTAGTTGCCTGCTGTGTCCCTTTGATGTATTCTCATCATTAAAGGTTTTCTTTTATTACTTCCTTACTTTCTGTCCAAACTACAAAGACTGAGAAACAAAGGAAGACTTTTCTACTTTTGAGCTCTCTTGGAAGAGAGATCTGTCAAGGAGTAAGGATTATTTCTATATTATACACACACAAGATGCTCCAGGCTTACATTGTACATTATCTACCCCCTTCCTAGAATCAGCCATTTCTCCAAAGATCCCTAGTTTCTTTTTTAAGACAGTGGTGTACTAGTCCGTTTTCACACTGATGATAAAGACATACCCGAGACTAGGTAATTTATAAAGAAAAAGAGATGTAATGGACTCACTGTTCCATATGGCTGACGAGGCCTCACAATCATTCCAGAAGGGAAAGGAGGAGCAAAGGCACGTCTTGCATGGTGGCTGACAAGAGAGAATGAGAGCCAACCAAGAGGGATTTCCTTTATAAAACCATCAGATCTCGTGAGAGGTATTCACTACCATGAGAACTATATGAAGGAAACCATCCCCATGATTCAATTATCTCCCACCAGCTCCCTCCCACAACTTGTGGGAATTATAGAAGCTACAATTCAAAATGAGATTTGGGTGAGAACACAGCCAAACCATACCATGCCACCCCTACCCCCTGCCAGACCTCATGTCCTCAAAGTTCAAAACCAATCATGCCTTGCCAACAGTCCCCAAAGTCTTAACTCATTTCAGCATTAATTCAAAAGTCCACAGTCCAAAGTCTCATCTGAGACAAGGCATGCCCCTTCTGCCTGTTAGTCTGTAAAAATCAAAAGCGAGCTAGTTACTTCCTAGATGCAGTGGGGGTACAGGCATTGGGTAAATATAGCCATCCTAAATGGGAGAAATTGGCTAAAACAAAGGAACTGCAGGCCTAATGCAAGTCTGAATTCTAGTGGGGCAGCCAAGTCTTAAAGCTCCAAAATGATCTTCTTTGAATCCAAGTCTCACATTCAGGTCACACTTATGCAAGAGGTGGGTTTCCAAGGTCATGAGCAGCTCCACCCCATAGCTTTGCAGGGTACAGCTTCTCTCCCAGCTACTTTCATGGGCTTGTGTTGAGTCTCTGTGGCTTTTCCAGGTGCATGGTGCAAGCTGTCAGTGGATTGACCATTCTGGTGTCTGGAGGATGATGGCCTCCTTCTCACAGGTCCACTAGGCAGTGCCCAAGTGGGGACTCGGTGTGGGGGTTTCATCCCCACATTTCCCTTCCTCACTGCCCTAGCAGAGGTTCTCCATGAGTGCTCAACCTCTGCAGCAAACTTCTGCCTGGACATTTCCATACATCTTCTGAAATCTAGGCAGAGGTTCCCGAACCTCAATTCTTGACTTCCGTACAGCTGCAGGCTCAACACAATTTGGAAGCTGCCAAGGCTTAGGGCTTGCACCCTTTGAAACTATAGCCTGAGCTGTACCTTGGCCACTTTTAGCCATGGCAAGAGCAGGTGGGACACTTGGCACCAAGTCCCTAGGCTGCACACACAGCAGGGGATTCCTGGGCCTGATCCACACACCATTTTTTTCCTTCTAGACTTCTAGGCCTGTGATGGAAGGGGCTCTGACATGCCCTGGATACATTTTCCTCATTTTCTTGGCAATTAACATTTAGCTCCTCATTACTTATACACGTTTCTGCAACTGGCTTGAATTTCTCCTCAGCAAATGGGTTTTTCTTTTTGATCATATCATGAGGTTGCAAATTTTCTGAACATTTTTGCTGTTTCCTTTTTAAAACTGATTGCTTTTAACAGCACCCAAGTCACATCTTGAATGCTTTGCTGCTTAGAAATTTCTTCTGCCAGATACCCTAAATCATCTTTCTAAAGTTGAAAGTTCCACAAATCTCTAGGGCAGGGGAAATATGCCCCCACTTTCTTTGCTAAAACATAGCAAGAGTCACTATTATTTTGGTTTGCAACAAGTCTCTCATCTCCATCTGAGACCAGCTCCACCTAGATTTCATTGTCCATATCATTATCAACATTTTGGTCAAAGCCAATCAGCAATTCTCTAGGAAGTTCCAAACGTTCCCACATTTTCCCGTCTTCTTCTGAGCCCTCTAAACTATTCCAACTTCTACCTGTTACCCTGTTCCAAAGTTGCTTCCATGTCAGGTATCTTTAGAGCAGCACCCCACCCTACCAGTACCAATTTACTGTAATAGTCTGTTTTCATGCTGCTGATAAAGACACACAGAAGATCAGGTAATTTATAAAGAAAAAGAGATTTAATGAACTTACAGTTTCATGTGGCTGGGAAAGCCTCACAATCATGGTGGAAGATGAAAGGCATATCTTACATGGTGGTAGACGAGAGAAAATGGCAGCCAGGTGAAAGGGATTTCCCTTGAAGAACTATCAAATCTCATGAGAATTATTTACTAAGAACAGTATGGGGAAAACTGCCCCCATGATTCAATTATCTCTCACTGGATCCCGCACACAACACGTAGGAATTATAGGAGCTATAATTTAGAATGAGATTTGTTGCAGGGGACACAGTCATACCATATCAAGTGGTATTACAAACCAAGATCTGTGTACATTACCACCAAAATGTTGCTTCTAGGCCCTCTCAGCTGACAGAACAAGGAATTCTGTATACACACACACACACACAAAATGCATATATACAGATCTGTAAATATTTCTATATATAATCATGTATCTCTATTGTCTATAAGTTCATTCTGATGTCTCCAATTCTATTCCATTAACATATAAATCACTCTAATCTTCTTCCCTTACTGATATGTGATATCCCAATATCTGCTGTAAATTTAGTAAATTATTTAATTTAGTGTGTATGTAGAATGAAATAAGAATTCTCATATTGTAAACTTTATGGCAAATGATTTTATTAACTAGAGTATAGTGCTTAATTGCATTTATTTTTTACTTTTATTTTTTGAGAGAGAGAGTGTCTTGCTCTGTCACCCAGGCTGGAGTGCAGTGGTGCGATCTTGGCTCACTGCAACTTCTGCCTCCCAAGTTCAAGTGATTTTCATGCCTCAGTCTCCTGAGAAGCAGGGATTACAGGTGCATGCCACCATACCCTGCTATTTTTTTTTTTTTTTTTTTTTTGAGATGGAGTCTCACTCTGTTGCCCAGGCTGGAGTACAGTGGTGTGATCTCGGCTCACTGAAACCTCTGCCTCCCGGGTTCAAGCAATTCTCCTGCCTCAGCCTCCCGAGTAGCTGGGTTACGGGCATGTGCCACCAAGCCCGGCTAACTTTTGTATTTTTAATAGAGATGGGGTTTCACCATATTGGTAAGGCTGGTCTTGAACTCCTGACCTTATGATCCATTTGCCTCAGCCTCCCAAACTGCTGGAATTACAGGTGTGAGCCACCAAACTCGGCCTTAATTTTTATATTTTAAGTAGAGACAGAGTTTCTCCATGTTGACCAGGATGGTCTTGAACTCCCAGCCTCAAGTGATCTGCCGGCCTCAGCCACCCAAAGTGCTGGTATTACAGGTATGAGCAACCATGCCTGGCCAATTATTTACATTTTTATTTGTTTGTTAACTTTCAGTCTCACAGACAGCACACATTTCTGGAGTTGTTTATGTCAGTACCTATTTCTCCAACATTTTCAGTGAGATTGTTTCATACATATGCAATGTACTTAGATTGTTTTGTTATGTTCTACATTCCATTCACAGATAACATGATCTCCTAAGTTACTTTTTAAATTTGCATGTATTAAATTTTGTTGTTTGTTCTATGTCTAAACTACTGTGGATTTCAACAAATGCATGGTGTCATACATCCATGTTTATAGTTACATGTGTATTATAATCAAGGACATATGAATAGTTTCACTATCCCAAAACATCCCCTATGCCTTTATCTACTCAACCCTTCTATCCCCAGACTGCTGAAAACCACTGATGTATTTACTGTCTCTATAGTTTTACTTTTCCAAAAAGTTATAAAATAGTATAGAGTAGGCATTCTTATCAGACCTGCTTCTTTCATTTAGCAACATACATTTATACATCTTCATGGCTTGAAAGTTTATTTTTATTATCACTAAATAATATTTTATTATATGGATATTCACAGGTTGTTTGTGGCTCCAAACAGTCAGTCATTGAAGAATATCTTAGTTACTTTCAGCTTCTGGCAATTATGACAAAGCTGCTATTCATGTACAAATTTCTATGTGGACATAAAGCCTTGGCCAACATAGGCATCAGAGATGAAGGAAAACCCTCCTTTACTTATCAAACAAGCTCTGTAGCTTTCACCTTCTAAAAACCCCAGCTTTCAAGTAACATAAATTGCTTGATATATTTTTCCTCTTTTAGTCATATATATGTGTGTGTGTTTGCATGTGTGTGTGTGCATGTGTATAAATTGATGCAACATACAGAGCAAAATAACTTTCAAACAGAAATACTCTTGATTTTTCCATACTCTTTTCTGACTTATCGTTACTGTAACCCAAATTGTTCTCATCTTTACATATAAGTCAATATTTCTGAAGAGGAAAGAAAAAAGCAAAACAGTACTTCCTGAAACAGTGGACTTCAGAAAATTATTTTCTGACAATGTGACTGTCACTTATTAGTCCTGAACTAAAGATAACTGTTACAAACAACTCCTCAAGGAGTTTGGCTAATTGCTAGCAACATGAAGGGCAGCGCTGTTGCCTTGATAGTTTTTGTTGAATTTTTTTCTTTACATAGCAAAAAACAAACACCTTTATAAAGCCATTTTTGTAAAACTTTTCATTGGAACACATATGGTTCCCTTGTTAAGACACTGTTCACTCACATGAACATTCACTGATTTATTCGCTGCCAACAGTCTGTGGGTGTTTTAACTGTCGTGTACCTGGCAATGTACCATAATATTTCACTCTAAAATCTGAAAGTCATTTAATATTCATGGAGATTAAAAGCTAGCTGGAGATAGCAAAGCAAGGCCAGAAATATAGTTTGGTGCTCAGTGGACTTTGTGTTTCTCATTTATTACATTGTCTTCAAAATAAGTATGTGGGTGGAAGAGATGTAGATGGCACGTTAATGACATTCACAGATACCAAATAAGGAAAATTAACACCACGGAGCCAAATTTATATACTTTGTGTCCATGCGATTTGGGGATATAATAAAGACAAAAGAATCTGAAATCATGTTACACAGAAAAGTGAAATAAAAAATAAGTCAGTACTTTTAGAAATGAAGACAGAAAAGGCCACAAGTATTACACAGAGAAACGATGAGAGTTATTGATCCAAGAGTCACTTGTAGATGATTCCACAATAGAGCTAGATAGAATTTGCTGGTAAATTATATCATTATAAAATCAATTCACATTTAGTTCTCTGCCATTTGGTAAGATCATTCATCTTGTAACAACTCCATTTCTGAAGTCACACTTGCATGAGTGTGCAATGAGGTGGAGAGTTAGGCGATGTGGACAATTAAGACAATTATCTAGATAATTTGAACTGAAGATATCCACGTTCCCTCATTTTGAAAATACAGTGAAAAGACTTTAAGACTTTCTGTATTTAGGTCTCATATTTGAAGATAATTCATCTAGAAAGATTTTTCTGACAGCCTCATGATAGCATCATGTGCTACTTCTCCAAATGTTTTCTTAGCATCTGTAAGTGTCCTACCACATTTCACTAATTGTACTTGCCTCCTTATAGGTCTATATTCCATACTGAATAGTCAGTTCTTATGGTAAGCACTTGAGAGTTATTTGCTGATTCATTACGCTTGTGACTTACAGTTGGAGAGACATGGAATTATAAAGACTGTCTTTGCCATTTGTTATGAAACTTTACTATGAAGCTTTAATAAGTGCTATTAGTCTCTGATTCTTCATCTTTAAAATGGGAATATAGTAGTTACTTCTCCCAGGATAGTTGTAAGGAGTAAATGAAACAATATGTGTAATCCCAAAAAGATAGTTTCTAGCACATAGTAGGTGCTCAATAAATGCTAGTTTCCTCTAATGTAATTTAATTTGATAGTTTTATAATAGCTGTATAATCACTTAATTAGAATTTATAGGAATAAACATCTTTTCTTGACAACAAGATTGAGAAAGGTAAAAGAGATTGAAGAACTTGCCACAGCCCATCTTGTGTGCTTTTTGCCTTCCTCTTGGGGTTCTCCCACCTACCTAAATTCACTGACTTTCAGGGATCCCCTGGTTTCCCAGACTCCTCTCTTAAAAACTTCAGTTGATTTTGGCTTTCCTTGTATACCAGCAAGGGATTTGAAGTGCAGAGACCTGGATCGGCACGACGGCTCATGCCTGTAATCCCAGCACTTTGAGAGGTCAAGGTGAACGTATCACTTGAGGTCAGGAGCTCAAGACTAGTCTGGCCGACATGGTGAAACCCTGTCTCTACTAAAGATACAAAAATTAGGCAGACGTGGTGGCAGATGCCTGTAATCCCAGCTATTCAGGAGGCTGAGGCAGGAGAATCGGTTGAACCTGGGAGGCAGAGGTTGCAGTGAGCCGAGATCGCGCCATTATACTTCAGCCTGACTGACAGAGCGAGACTCCATCTCCAAAAAAAAGAAAAAGAAATTAAGTTCAGAGGCCTGGAGTATACCATTTTCACCCTCGGAAGCCACACAGAAACCACAGTACCTGTCTGAGTTTCAACTTACTCATCTACAAAGTAAAGAAAATATTTCCTATATTAATGATATTTGCTTGGCTGGCTCCTCTCAATTATTGAAGACAGAAGATACAGCAGGAAAAGACAGCCATGTTCTCAGTTTTCCTAGAGGTTAGGCATTAAACTAACATTTGCATAGGACATTATTCAATAAGTTCACAGTGCAAGTGCAATATGTCAATTGATCAGGAGCAGATACACATATATACAAATGCATAGACATATATACATACTAGATATGTAATAGTGGGGAGGAATAACAAAACTGAAAGGGCTTTATAAGTTTTCCAAATCTATATGAAGGCAATATGTGAGTATTATTATTCCCAGAGAATCTTTTTATGTTATTTCTTTCATAGAAATTCCTTAGTCCTATTTCCCAGTCCCCATTGCTCTATACACTCTTGTTAATATTCCTTGAGGAATGAGGTTCCTTTAACATGAGATGAAGTAAAAGACCATGCCACTATAGGGTAGCACTGCTTACTGAGTGATGCTGACACCCCTCCTCTCTCTGAGATAATGCCTTTTAGGTAAATTCATTGGTTCCACATAGGTATCCCCCTTGTTTTTTTTTCTGGACAATGAGTTAGTTCCTAGAGATTGCCTGATCCTTTGCAGCTTTAACTACAAGCTTCTCTTTTTCTAGCTACCCAAAGATTCCCACACTATCAAAAGGTGTCCATCATCATTCTTTCACTCTACACCTGTCTCATGGCCCAGTCCCAACCAAGTGTCCCCTGACTGTGACTCAGTCCCATTTTTCCAGCATTTTATGTGTCAGCTATTCTTTCTGCCTGATGTCCCTCTAAGACAGAGGGTATGGCGATTTCAGCAACAGTTATGGATCATCCCCTGGATGCGAATTTTTACGTTAGTCTTCTTGGGTAAATTTTTTTGGAGTTCTGAACTTAATTCTCAGACACACAACCTGCCATTCCGAGAGCTATTTCTGAAGAGTGAGGCCTTTCTGTTTCCTCTAAATGAGTATGGAAGAAGCAGTGTCCTGCAGCCCCCTTTCAGATGGAACTCTGATGCCCCTTCTCTACATAAAGAAAAGATGACACTTCACAGAAGAGACTGCCTTGGTGTATTTTTGGAAACAAATAATCTATAGATCATCCAGGATTAAAAAGACACTTAAAACATCCAGATGAGCAGAGCAATACAATTACTAAATTGTATTGACTCAATAGTCTATTGAATTTTTACATTTGTTTTAATAGAAAGGGATGGCAACTGATGAATTTAAAATATACATTGCAATGGTTAAACGTTAGATGTAACAATAAAAATGTAAATATTTTTATAAATATAAAAATATAAGCATCATGCTGTCTGGATTATGATGCAACTTGACATATTTGCCTCACTCTTTGGACATGCACACTCTCTTTCTCTTACTGTTCAACATTTTAGGTCCTTACACACTGTTCCCTTCCCTTTGCCCAGAATGTTGGCCAACCGTTGGTAATTTATTTGTTGTTTTGCCCCAGCTCCCTTAAGGCCTGATATATAGTAACTGCTCCATAAACGCTTGTTACATGAAAAAAGTATTATCTCTAATGTGTAAGTAAGGGAACAGATTTTCTCACTTGCATCTCTGTGCAAGTCAATGGTAGCATTCAAATCCAGCTCTTTTTTCACATTATGCTATGTATTCCTTCTTTGTTACACTAAGTTGTCTGGTTGCCATGGTTTTGAATACTGAATAGTGTTTTGCAAGGGACCTCCTAAGGTTTCTAGAACTTCAGGCATTTACAACTAACATTGTAGAGTTTCAAACAAAATAGCCTGATGAAACATGCTGGTAGAAGAATTTAATAATAGGTCTTTATGAAATAAGTCTGCCATCTCTTTTTTGGCAATATTCAACAATTGTGGCTAACATACTATCAAACTTACATATGATAACATCCCTGACAAAAGAATCATTTTTCTTCAGTTAATTCCCCTGAGTGTTATCTGGGATGGAAAGGCTTTCATGGATATACTTAATGACCATTTCTATAAGGAACAGAAAGGCATAAATACTGATATAAAGTTTTATTGTCTCCTGATTGAAATAAGCCTCAAAATCATCAAGATGGTTTTATAGCCACCCTTTCTAAACCCACATACATACACACACTTTTGTTTTAACTCGGAAATAATTATACGCACTATAAAAGGTTTTCAAGAACAACAACAAAATTGATGTGTAATGTTTATACTGATTGGATATTTCTATTGTTTACAAAGGAATGCATAATTATTGTAGAGAATTCAGAGGGCAGAGAACAGCACAAAAAGGAATCACCAAAATATCACCCAAAAGTATTTCAAAGTATGCATTTCCAGGCCCAGTCACACATGTATCAATATTTACCTTTTGTAGTAAACAATATGGTAAACCATTTTTCCATATCTGAAAACATTTTTCTATAATACCATATTAATGAGTGGAGAATATTGTATGAATGTATCATATGTTGTGAAAATGTTCATTTTTGGTCATTAAGAAGTTTCTGACCTTTTTCCTGTTATAAAGTGCACTGAAAAACATTCTTAAATATAGAGAATTTTTTACTTAGCTCCCATATTTAAAAAATATATTCTTAGAAAGTAAATTATTGTTTTAGAATATTAACATTTTTAGAATATTAACAATTAACATTAAATTCATGACATATCGAATTGCCTAAAGAATGGTTGTGTAATTTTTCTTCCTGGTACATTCTAAATACCTTCACATTAGAAAGTCTGAAAGGTCAAAATGGCCCAGGTCTGAGTCTGCCTTGATCATTCCCATATCTCAAGCACCCAGGATAAACCAGTAATGCATAAGTTGTCCAATATGTATTTGATGAATTATTGAGAAATGAATGAGTTAATGGTGAAGGAAATAGAGTAGGAAAATATTTCTTTATAAAAGAGAAAGCTATCTTTACTTTATAGAATATGCTGTACTCAGTTACTTTACCCATAAAATCAGAAATATGTTAAACATATTGGCCACTGCCTGGGTCTATCAAAGCATGGCGATTTTTGCTCCATCCACTTTGTTAAAATATAACATGTTCACCAATCATTAACCTGCTCAAGTTTATCAATGATTACTCCCAAAATTGTCCCATCTGCAATTTTATCAATAAATAGTACCACAGTGCCAAAATTCAAAACCCACACATATGGGAGGTTTTGAAACCATCCTCTCACACCTCCATTTTCAATTAATCATCAAATTTCATTCATTTTACTTCTTAAATGTCTCTCGATTTCTTGTCTCTGTTTCTTTTCTCCAGCTTTACTGCCACCACCTTATTTCAAGGTTCTATTGTAGCTTCTTGGAATTACATAAATAGTTTCATAGTCTTCCTTATTCATTATTCTCATTTTCCAATCCGGAATGAACTTCACATTGCCTCCAGACAATCTTGCTAAAATGAAAAATGCCTATGTCAATCTCTGTTTAAAACCCTATAAAGTCCTCCCATTGTTCTTAAAATAAAGACCATTTTCTTAGAATATTAATAGAAAACACAGCATAGCAGGGACTTTCTTACCAGCCTATCATATTCCGTTATCTCTTTTAACCCCAATCTCCTAAGACCCTGGCCTTCTTCAAGGCATGCTGCTTCAGAGTGTTTGTACATCCTGCTTTCTATACCCACAGAACTTTTTTCAGTAATTTCTACTCCCTTTTTTATTCATGCCTCTTCATCCTTTAGGAATCTGTTGAATTCGGTGTCTCAAGGAAACCTTTCCTAATCCCAGATTCTATCAGATTCCCCATTTACTCTCCTAGTAGTCTTAACTGCTCTTTGATACATCTGATCAAAATTGTAATTTAGTGACTATTTTTGTAATTAATTGTTTTGTCTATGTGTTCTTCTTTAATATGAGCTTCACAAGATCTGGAACTGATTCTATCATATTCATGCTGTATCTCTAGTTCTGATTTAGATACTTGAAACTCAGTAAATTTATCTTCAATGAAAGAATACATGAATAAATGATGAACAAATGAGAAAAATGTATAATGAAGGTTGTGTGAATAATTATGGTTAATTTCAAATAAGTTTTTAATAACAATTAACCTTGGGAAGAAAAAATAAGATGTTAACTTCAGCTATCACAGTTATGGTATTCTGTCTCCAATGCATATATCTTACTAGCAGACCTCTTAGCAAAGAAACCATTTTTTCCAAGATAGATTTTGAGCACAGGTACAAATTTGCTGTTGATACTTTAAATTATTACATTCTAACCCTAAGCTTTTGGATTATAACTGATATCCACTCCAGACACCTTGCATTCTGACTGTAACATTGCTTGCACATCACCTTGTGACCTTTGCTCAACCAGCAAATTGAAGTTTTATGTCCTTAGAGTTCAGTTGGAATAAACTGGAAAATAGAGTTTCCTTCACTATTAGTTCTGACCTACCTAATCTTTTTGCTCAAGGAATTCACCTCAGTTCAATTATCACATCCAGGAGAAGATATAAGTCTTACGTATTTGTTCACCATCTAACAATTTCCAGTTGGGTTATTGATATCCACCAGCCAGAGCCACTGACCATTCAACCTTACCAAAACCCAAAGGACTACAAAATAATTTCAGTGATAAATTATGCCTTTTTGTGATCATAATGTAACTTTCCTTGGCTGCTTGAATAATAGTTACTATGAAATTTGGTTGAAAAATAGATTGATACTTCTACTAAAGATAGTAATATAATTATTTAATGTCTCAAATAATATTCATATCACATTTTCACTATGTCTATACCTAACTAGAAGCAGGTATGATAGTAAGATAGACCCATTAGTCAATGAATAGGCTGAGGATATGTCTAGATCAGACATCTTTTTAGTATAAAGAGAAATTGGTTTTTTATTAGTCCCTAATAATGAACTCAGTCAACTCTGAGAGTCAACTTTATCTTTATCTTAGCTTCATTTTTCTAACAGTGATTCAAATGTAAAGATCATGAGCTATCAAGTTCTCCGTCTCAATATGAGAAACACTGCTTTCAGGTCCACAATATGAGAAAGACTATTTGATAAAGGTATTGTGAAAAATTCAGCAGCAAGCAAAAAAGTAACCAGCAAAGGGATGAAGTGAGATAGAAAAACACTCTCCCCCAGCCCCAGGCTACAAGTTGCTTTGTAAACACAGAGTATGTTTCTCATATTCCCTATATTCTCACATTAGCAGAGTATGCAACAAAACATCAGACTTAGGAAATGGAAAAAACATCTTCTACCTACTAAAGCATAATGAGAAACATCTTGCTGTAATCCAGAAAATCTTCCCTGCAATACAGCACAAAGCTTTAGTTGCTTTGATTCAATTAAACATTGCTTTCATTATTCTAACATTTTTTCTTGAAGTGACCTGTTGTTTCCATTTAGTAAGTAACTTTCTTGATAATAGGGGCAGAATTTTACAGAATCTCTGTATCTCCCCAGTATCTAGTATGGTGCTGGGTGCATCCTAGTTACTCAGTAAATATTAGAATAACTGGTTTATTCTACCTGAGTTTTAAATTGCCATGATAACATGGCAACATAGCATGATAAAGCGGGGGTGGTGGCTCAAGCCTGTAATCCAAGCACTTTGGGAGGCCGAGACGGGAGGATCACAAGGTCAGGAGATCGAGACCATCCTAGCTAACACCGTGAAACCCTGCATCAACTAAAAAATACAAAAAACTAGCTGGGCGAGGTGGCGGGCGCCTGTAGTCCCAGCTACTCGGGAGGCTGAGGCAGGAGAATGGCTAAACCTGGGAGGTGGAGCTTGCAGTGAGCTGAGATCCAGCCACTGCACTCTAGCCTGGGCCATACAGTGAAACTCAATCTCAATAAATAAATAAATAAATAAATAAATAAATAAATAAAATAAACTTTCTACTGCTTCTGGATTTACTACTATTCTTTTTTCTTAGACTTACTGTCTGCCCCCTCTTTGATTTGCCCAACTCCTTAGTCATACCCCAAGTTCATCTCAGTGTCACTTTCTCCACAGAAAAGTTTCCTTGATATCCAAAAGTCAAAGCTAGTATGCCAAACACTGTGACTCTGTAACTCTCTAATCATCAATCTTTTAGAATTTATCAACAAAATAAAAAGTATTTGCTAGAACTCTTCATTCCTCCAAGATTGTACATCTCATGGGTCCAGAGTTGTATGATTTTTTCATACTGGAATTGAATTTCAAATAATTTTTAATGCTCAAAGTAGATCTTTAATAAAAGTTGATAAATAAAGAAAAGGAGGTGATAGGCATTAATTGTAATTTCTTAAATACACTATATTGTAAATATTCTTTACCTCTTCTTTTGTTTTCATTTTTAAGCTTCAAAAATTACACCTTTAATCTAAATATAAAATAAACATCTACAATTTCAATATTCATATAAGATTCGTTAATTAGCAAAAATATCTTTAAAGGCATTATCTTATTCAATATCGAAATTTAGTTAAAAATCAGAAGACTAAAACCTTGCAGGTGTACCATGTCGATCAGTGATAAGCTTGTTAAAACAAATTTCTAAAGAGATCTTTGAGGAGAGATTTTCCAATAACCTTTTATTATAACTTTTGATTTAGTTATTTCAAGTTTAACATTCTTTAATACAAACATCTTTGTAACCACATTTCTAATGCCATTCTTCCATAAACATGACAATTTTACATTCTAAATGGCTTTTATTTTCTACACTTTTTCAGAACATGACAATAAGAAGGGGTGTGTGTGTGTGTGTGTGTGTAAAATTTAATGATGTTTAGTTTCCCTTTTAGTGTTTTCCAAAACAAAATTTTGAATGGCTTATTACTTTATAAATAATTCTCTTCATTTCAGTATTTCACTAAAAATCCTAAGGTTATATGTTTTTAGGTTTACTTTTTTCATACTGGGCTCTGATGATGTATTCTCAGGACTTTCAATGTCATGGTTATGAGCTTCACCCCCATGTTGAAGTTTACTCGAATCCTCTTTAATGCCTGGGGATTCCTGGCAGCTTGTATTTGTATGTATAAAAGATAGGCCAAATATCCATGGGGAAACATTCAAAATAGGAAAATAATGTACCACTGCTTACTTTATACATTAAACATTTTTCTCCAAATATTTCAAGAATGAGAGTTTTAAAAAATTAATATCCTAAGTATTTAAAAATAATGGTCTTTAGTTACTATTAATTTTTTCATTTTATGGCAATTAACATTCTTGGAGATCTGGATCCTTTATAAATCCCCTTCTGTCCTTCTTCTATGAGACCCTTTCTCTTAGGAAATCTTATGAAATGTTTTTCTCTGGGAATGTACATTAATTTAAACATCAAGATTTGAGCTTAAACTAAAAGTCAAATGTTTTAAGTTAATAAAAATCTCAACAACTTGTACCTCCCTTTATAAAAATTTAAATTAACAGAGATAAAAGGAATCTTTTTCAGAAAAAAATGAGAAAACCTAAGTTGTTTTAAATCAGCCCGTATAAGGACGGAGGCTATTAAGAACTGGAAAATTTACAGTAATTATAAGTGACCTTCAATACAAACATCTGGAGTAACTGGATAGATTTGTTAAGGAATGGTGATTTTGCACCTGGATATGAGTGTTTTCACTTCTGTGAATCATTATGGTTCATGTTGGCTCTAGATCCTTTGCTCATAGATTATTGCACATTAATGACACCATTCAAATGCCATCCCTAGTTGGAATGGTGCACCACTCCGACCCATTGTTTATGGTTTTCTAGACGCTTCTCCATCAATCTCTCAACCTGTTTGGATGCTATTGAATCCATTTCCTTATGACAGATTTCTTACTTTAGGACTTAGGAATATAATGGCCCAGAATTTTTCCCTTGCCATCTTTAAAATCAATAACCTTAAAACAATCTTAGCGCTCCCTTCTGAACTTGGGGCCAAATCCACATTCCAACCGTAGTCAAGCAGTCACATAATGCAGTCACACACACACACACACACACACACACACACACACGAGAATTTCTAGCCACAGATTGTCCTTATATGGAACATGGGATATCAATCAAGAAAACTCACATGGAAAAACCTGAAGTCCTGGCTGTTTATTTTTCATGAGCAAAGAAATATCATTAAAAGCATGTTCTTTTGGATAGCAATAAGACATTGCAATTTTTCTATTTCACTTCCCTATGTGCATTTTCATTTTAAATTATATTATTCACAGCACTTCAAAGTTAAGAGAACATGGAACTCTCAAGCCTACAAATAAAGAAATACATATTTACGAAGCCCCTGGAGACTCACAGATGACACAGTTCATACTTACTTAGACTCCATGTAAGCAACATTCCATATAAGTAAATTAGGAGGTTGGAGCAAGAGAGCCAAAATATCACATCTCCACCTTGCTCCATAAATTTCTACTTCTTGCTCTCCCTTGTGTTTCTTCACAGTGCTTGTTACTACCTGAAATAGTATTGATTTCTTGACTTATTCATTTGTT
The DNA here is from genome assembly GCF_049350105.2 of Macaca mulatta. Classification (NCBI taxonomy): domain Eukaryota; kingdom Metazoa; phylum Chordata; class Mammalia; order Primates; family Cercopithecidae; genus Macaca; species Macaca mulatta. The sequence goes on from NC_133406.1 coordinate 161,346,854, forward strand.
GTCTCTCTTTATGCACCGAAATGAAAACCTTGAAAGAGTAGAAGCTTTGTCCTGTTTGTTCACTGCTCAATTTGGTCCTAGAATCAGACATGGTACATTACATGTGCTCAGGAAATATTAGTGCAATGAATGAAGGAATGAATGTAAAAGAGAAGAGAGTCATATACAAAGGAATATGGCTGATTTCATTTTATAGGGATGGAAAAGTTGCATTGTGAACATAATCTTTCCTTATAAAATGTAATTGATAAATGAAGACTGAATCTTCCAAGAAACACGATTCTGTTTTCACTAAAAGCAAATTCATATTTATTATCTAGGAAACAAAATAAAGTAGGGCAAGAAGAACTTAGCTATTAAGCCAGAGGAAGTTGTACTGTGCTAAAGAATGGAATGGTCACCGATATGCTTGAAGGCACCTCTAAAAATCAGAAGCATGAGTATAGAGCTCATTGGTAATATAGAGTACATTATAATAGAAAAAACATCAGACTCAGAGCCCTATCTCAATAAATAAGTGCTCAATACATGTTGGCAATTAGTTTTAATAGATTATAATTTATTATTAATTATACTATGTAAGCATATGTTTGTATGTATGTATTTATATATGTACTATGTGTAATGGTTAAGAGGATCAGCCAGATTTGTTTTCAAGTCCTAGCTCTGCCACATACCAATTAGTGACCACAAGAAGATTGTTAATCTATCTGGGCCTACTGCACTTATCTATTTCCTTGGATTGTTATAAGTACCAGACACATAATGTATAAAGCTACTTTACCCATGTCTGGCAAGATAAATAGTGATGATGATTATTATAATGGCAATATTGGTTTATTTAAATTCAAGTAATATAAATGGGACAAACCAGAGTTTTACCATACCAAACAAAATTATCTTTCAAGGTAGAAATAGAATTTATAAGGAAGATCTTTCTTTTCCCTTAATATTATATTACTTCTTCCTAATCCTTTGATATTATAATTCTACAAAAGCAAATGATGTGACTCTAGGTGTTACTTAGAATTATTGCAGCTAAAAGACAGAACAAAAGATAAGAATATATATGTACTGTTTTATGAACAAAATATACAAATGTCTAAAAGATATTTAAAGATCAAAAATATTTTAACAGCAACTGAAAGATGGTATTTTCAAAAATATCTCAACATAAAAATGCTTTGCCTCCAGGTCTTAAAAGTATATTTTGATATTCCTCCATTTGGAGTTTGTTTTAACGCTCAAGTACAGACTGATGAGTTTACTAATGGTCCTTGTTTTCTCCTTGTTCCCTGAGCACTGATTTTTTTTTTTTCTCTGACTAGTGAAGTTTTGTTGTGCAACTTTATACCTTGTAAACACACATACACAAGCACATTGATTAAATTTGTATTCAGGAACTGTATTATTTTAGATAGTGGCTGGCATATATCACAATTTCATCAGATACCTTTTCTAGTAATAATAATAAAATACATCTAATAAGGCATATTTTAGTAGCCCTGTGTATGAAGTAGCCTAACTTAAAAGGAGATGCATGCAGCTGTCAGAACTTAAAATCTAAAGGATAAAACAGAAACTTAACCTTCCCAAATGGCAAGACTTTTCTATGCCTGTCTGGATATATGATTATAAGGTGAAGGACAAAGGTTTTGAAATAAGTAAAATTTCCCTTTGCTGTTCTTCACGTTTCTGTATCCTGTTTTATTCCTTGTCTCCAGTGCCCAAAGACTGAACTAGGCCTCCTATTGACCAATGACCACTCCCAATGTAAATCTTCAGCAGCACTGCCTTCTCTGAATAGTCCTCAGACTCCAGGAGTCTATGTATACTACACATGTGCCCTGCATCCCATGCTCTTACACAATTATTCCTGTCCAACTATCAATTACTTTAAGCACTGTTGCTCATATCAAAGGTTAGCAATTTATAGTGTGATGGCCAAATCCAGACCATCATCTGTTTACGCAAGAAAAATGTCATCGGAACACAGCCACACCCATTCAGTTATTCTGCTGTGGCTTCTTTCATGCCTTATATAATGGCCAAGTTGAGTAGATGCCCTGGAAACCGTGTAGTCCACAGAGTATAAACCATTTGCTATCTGGCCCTTTACAGAAAAAAAATTGCTGATCCCACATCATCATGGCACCTGAGCCACTCAGACTACATCCTGTAATTGTATTGTAGTTTCAGTTTCTGCCTTCCACTCTGCCTCATGATCTGGTCCAATTATCACAGCTTTGGAACTCTTACCCCATCTTCTCTGACTTCTTGTTTGCCCCTTGGACATATCCTCTGAGATAACTCCTCTACAAACCACATCGGTTCCTGTCTAACCCATTTTGGCTCCTTTCTTTGACGGCGATGTACACCCCTTAGACTACAAACACTTCCAAACACATGGATGTCAGCCAAGTCTTACACAGTCTGGCTTTGGCTTCTCAGCATTAATGGATTCACCTATTCCTTCAGATAAAGCATCTGGCAAATATAGTAGATGTTAATGAATTCACTTTCTAACTTAATATATAAAAGTGTAGAGAAATATTCCGCCGACTAATCTTTACCCTCTCTCCTCCTCCTCTCTCTCTCTATATATATACGTTTTATATATATATATATATATATATATATATATGTTTCTCTCTCTCTATATATATATATGTTTTTTTCTTTGAAACAGAGGCTAGTCTTTAAGCAGTGTAATTGCTTTCCCAAAGCAGAAAAATGGCAAATTATTTCTTTAGTATAATTCCTCCTGAAATAGTTTGTTTAAAGAGTTTCAGGGCATTTGAGCTACAAAGGAGTTGTCTTCTTCTTAGTTTACTAGTGGCTCCCTCATTCATCATGGTGTTCAAGCTATTGCCATATTTACACAAATCATTGTATACTTATATTACAGCTAAAGAGAAACAGACTAAGGTTGTATGTGGGAAACTGCTATTCATGGAGTCACTGATTTTGATTAGGTTTAGGATTTGTGTTCTGATTACAAACATATATATTTTAGGGTAAACTCATCTTAGTTTACTATATACATTACTGCCTGCAGTAAAAGACAATATGCTTGAATTTCACAAGTCTCTGTGAGCTATAATCTGTCTCTCTCATTCTTGTATTGCTTGTAGGGGTTCCAAATTCAGCCCAAGTTTCTTATAGAAGTACAAATTTTAGAAGTGAAAAAGCCCAGGAGTTTTACTTAGGCTAATAAATGATTATCATGATCTACAAATACAACTCTAATTAATGAATTTTCTAATAGCCATTCCCTGATCCCTCTCTTTAGACATGACATTTATACCTAGATAACAACTTACTTAAAAGTTTTACCAAAACTTAGAGGAACAACAGATAGGGCAGGGAAGGACTTTCATCTTAGTATTTATCTTTTTTGAGTGTTATTGCCAGTTTGTACAATGGCTACTCTGTTTGCCTACAGAGTCCCTACTCTAACAGTATCTCATTCATTATTTATAACACACATTAGGATACTTTGAGTATGGAAGATGCTGCAGAAAACCAATTCTCCTCTCCTTATTTTGTTAATCCTGGATTAAAATTAATGAATTTTATAGCAGAAAGAAAATGAAATAATGCATAAAGCTAATATGGCAAATACAATGGAATTCAGAAAATTAAATTTTAATACACTTCACTTTGTAGCTTCTTGGTTGAGTATGAAGTGATGTCTGCTTTTATTGTTTTATTTCTATAAACCTTGTGGTAAAAATCATTACAGTATATGGTCTATCTTCACCTAACCTAGTAATGGTAAAGATATCCAGAAATGAAATATTAATTTAACCACAACAATGAATCAAACAACCTCAAATAATCGTATATGCCCTTTATTTTTGTAATATCTGCTCTGCCCATTCCCATCTGACAACTTCAAGTTCAAGTTATTAGAATTGGTGATTATTTTATAGCATTAGACCAATATAAGAAGAAGAAAAATCTAAGCATATAAAGTCTTGCTTAAATCAATAGAACAAATATTGTTAAACATAAATAGTAAACATCTACGGGCAAAAAGCCAAATAGATATTTCACTGAGAATAATTATTTCCATAGTACATTTTGGGAAATGTTTTTACTACCTGTATGGTTTAAGGTAAAGTGGCTTCATCACTTTAGTTATCATTTTTTTTTTTTTTTTTTTTTTTGTCATGTGTAACACAAGGGATGGATGAGAAGGGGGTTGCTATTAGAATATATAACACCACTGGTCACTGGTTTGGAATAATTGGACAAGGCATCTCTCTTTGGATAAATAAAATTGCTGAGAGCACAGCATGATTAAAATTGGAAGAAGACATTTCTTATTTTGGAAAGACACAACTCCACATAAGAAGAGAAGGCTTGGCCAACAGAGTGGAAATTTGACTTCATCCTCTTCTTTCCCCTTTAGCTAGAAATTCTTGTGCAGTAAAAAATCAGCAGAAATGTGTATGGATGTTAGCTTGGAAGAGAGTTGGAGAAGTAGACAGCCTCTAATTTCTTCCATCTTACCCACCATTTTTTTTTTCTGTAACTATAATATGAAAGTATAATGTTCAGAACAAGAGAGGTTATGATAAGACCAGACATGGAAACATGCTTACATTTCTGTGCACTGCATAATGTACATTCACCACGTGGAGTATGTGTGTGCACATGCTCTAAAAGATTAGACTGGAAATTTCTAAAATTTTGAACAAGACGTTTCTAAAATTTTGAGCAATAAGAAATAAGAGATCAGCTGGAGAAAGCCAGATGGCTTCCTAGATAGGAGCCTCGAATTCAACATTTGCCTTGATGAGTTCACTGTTGCTCAATAACCGGTGAACAAAAGTATCCACTCTCTTTCCCAATTGATATTTATAGAACACCTCACTAAACAATGGAAGACTATACATTTTTTTTTTCCAGTACAAACAGAACATTTACCAAGATTGACCACAGCCTGGACCATAAAATAAGTCTTAAACATTCAAGTCATTCAAATTATGTTCTGTGATACAATGGAATAACATTCAATTATAAATAAAATATTTCTGATAAATCCCCCAAATTTTGTAAATTCAGTAACTTATAAATAACTGTGGGCCAAATAAGTGAAAAGGAAATTAACCATTATTTTTGTCTGGATGCAAATAAAAAATCAACATAGCAACATTTGTGGAATACCACTAAAATGATGATTAGGGACATTTTATATTCATAATTTTTTCTCTCCCTCTTTTTCTTTCTTTCTTTCTTTCTTTCTTTCTTTCTTTCTTTCTTTCTTTCTTTCTTTCTTTCTTTCTTTCTCTCTCTCTCTTTCTTTCTTTCTTTCTCCTTTCTTTCTTCCTTCCTTCTTTCTTCTTTCTTTCTTTCCTTCTTTCTTTCTTTCTTTTTTTCTTTCTTTTTCTTTCTTCCTTCTTTCTTTTTCTTTTCTTGTCTTCTTTTTTTTAAAAAAAAAAAAAAAACATGATCTCTGGCTCATGCCTGTAATCCCAACACTTCGAGAGGCCAAGACAGGCTGATCATCTGAGGTCAGGAGTTCTGGACCAGCCTGACCAACATGGAGAAATCCCATTTCTACTAAAAATACAAAATTAGCTGAGCATGGTGATGCGTGCCTGTAATCCCAGCTACTCAGGAAGGCTGAGGTAGGAGAATTGCCTGAACCTGGGAGGCAGAGGTCACAGTGAGCCGAGATCGCACCATTGCACTCCAGCCTGGGCAACAAGAGTGAACTCCATCTCAAGAAAAGAAAGGAAAGGGGAAGGGAAGGGAAGGGAAGGGAAGGGAAGGGAAGGGAAGGGAAGGGAAGGGAAGGGAAGGGAAGGGAAGGGAAGGGAAGGGAAGGGAAGGGAAGGGAAGGGAAGGGGAAGGGGAAGGGAAGGGGAAGGGAAGGAGAAGGGAAGGGGAAGGGAAGGGGAAGGGAAGGGGAGGGAAGGGAAGGGAAGGGAAGGGAAAGAAACAGGATCTCACTCTGTTGCCCAATCTGGAGGGCAGTGATCACAGCTCACTGCAGCCTCAAATTTCTGAATTCAAGGACTCTTCCCAACTCAGCCTCTCGGGTAGCTGGAACTATAGGTGTGCCCCACCAAGAAAACAAAAACATTAATTTAAAATTTTTTTGTATAGAAAGGGTCTTCCTATGTTGCCAAGGTTGGTCTCCAACTTCTGCCCTCAAGCTATCCTTCTACCTCGGCCTCTCAAAGTGCTGGTATTACAGGAATGAGCCATCTTGCCTGTTCTATATCCTAAATTCAGATAATAGAATAGAATGATATCAAATCAATGATTTCAGCTTTTACTTAAATAAAAAAAAGCTAGAGACAGAGGAGCAAATTAAATTCAAAGTGAGTAGAAAAAAAGAAAATAAAAGTCTATAAATCAAATAAATAAAAAAAGAGTAAAACAACAGAAAACATTAATGAAACTAAAATCTAGCTCTTTGAAATCAATAAAATGGATAAACTTTAGCTGGAGTTATCAAGAAAAAAATACAAGAAGGGAAATATTAAAATAGGAAGAATGTGAGAGGTGCTATCATTACAGAATCTATACATATTAGGATAATAAGAAATGTTTTGAATAAGCTTATGCCAACAAATGTGACACCTTATATAAAATAGTTTAATTCCTTGAAAGAAACAAACTACTTAAGCTCACTCAAGAAGAAAAAGAGAACCTAAAAATCCCTATATCTCTTTAAAAAATGGAATTAGTGGTTCAACACCATCCCATGTTGACTACAACGAAGCATTTACCTTGGGAACTTGGTTGTTGCCCAGGGTTCTAATCTTCAGCTTTGCAAGTTAAGATAATTGATCCCACCATTGTCCAAATGTTGAGAATGTCAATCTACATTAAACAATCTCATTTTCCAAGTGAAAGAAATCTCAAGTCACCTTTTTCAGCATAAGCTACAAACCAAGCCAAATGAATAGATTTCTTGATGATTATGAAATCAGAAAAAGGGATTTTGGAGTCCAAATTATGTCTCCTTCTTCACAAGAGTAGAATGGTTGCCAGCAAGGTGCAAAAGTCATGTTGGTCTGGCAGGCTAGTTTTTCCCAGGAAGATAATTGCCTGGACACTGAAAACATTGCCTTGTGTTTCTTTTCCTATGCTTCTAAGATTTATGAATATCTTCTGGTAATCACCTTTCTTTAGCTATATTTGTGTCTTTCTTCAGATATATTTGCATACCAGGTTAAGGTGAAGTTTCTCAGTCTGGGCACTATTGCATTTTGGGCTGGAAATTTATTTGCTATGGGAGTTTCCTGTTCATTACAGAGTATTTACCAGCATCTCTGACCTCTAGTAGAGGTAACTGCCATAGGTTGTGAGAACTGCAAATGTCTCCAGACATTGCGAAATGTTAGGTTAGCAGCAAAAATTGCTTTATTTATTTATTTTTTTTTTTAGGAAATACTGAGTTAGGCTTAAGTATTGTTGATCTAGGTACCTTCGGGATAGCTTTCTCTATTATCATATATTACATGTTGATTTCAGCATTCAAATCTCTGAGAATGTAATTTTCCTTATTATCTTATCCTTGTCTTCCATTTCCTAATGAGTAAGAATTTTTCTGCATGGAAAGCACAAGTAAACTGTATATAAAGGGGATTTTAATCAGAGAGACAGAGGTGAGTAAAGGAATACGGAAACAATGTATTTGGAGAAAAACAAAGCCAAGACAAATTAGAGAGTGTGTCTGACAGTCTTAAACTCACTTTAATTAAAATATTAACCTCATCTATATTCTATTGATAAATAATAATAATCAATGTTGAAAATTTAGGACATTTTAAGAAAAATGCCAAGAGTTACCTGTTTATTGTGTCTTGGGGCTTATGAACCCTCATGAGATAAGTACTATATTTACTTCCATTTCATACATGAGAAAACTGAAGCAACTTAGCCAAACACACAATAAATAGAACTAATTAACAGATTCATTTTTTCTGCGTCTGTAATGTGAGATCCAGACATTGTGCTGTACTACGTTGGTAGACAAAGAGAAGTAAAAAAATCTTTCAAGAAGCTCCTAGTCTAGGAGATCCACAATAATACAGTTTCATCTTTGCATATTGTTTTATCTTTCTAGAGTATCTATCCATTAAGTGTCAACTGTTATAAACATCACAATATTACTCTGTAGTTTTAATCAAAACGACTCTGTAGTTTTAATTTTCTAAGCATTAACCAAAACATGTCCTCTGAATACTGACATTTGGAAATTTTCATTTCAAAACTTTGTTTCTAAATTTTGTTTCCCATCATATCTGTGAAAATAAGAAGTAAACAATGAGGGGAACTGTAGTATTTCTACAGTTCAAAGACCGGCTATGCTCAGCTGCCTCTGAACTAGACAAGATGACTTATAATATTATTTGAGAAAGCCTTAGGGGAAGGTTCTAGTTAGACTGGCATCCAATGGCAGTAAAATGACCATGTGTGGGAAGCACTAGTAAAATGTTATAAAGGGCATTTCAATCAGAGAGATCAAGTTGAGCAAAACAATATGGTTTGCTATTATTTTGTTATTGTTGTTAAAGATGGTTTTCTATTATTTTGCTATTATTATTAAAGGTAGATGATTTTCCATCATTTTGTTATTGCTGTTAAGGGTGAAATATCTTTGTATTATGCCTTTGCATTATTTATTGAGACAGGTAGATGAGAATGGAACCCCTCCCCACGTTTTAAAATTCACATTGATGTGAAATGTGTTTTTATCACCTTAAGCAGCTGCTGTTTATAATTTAACCATATAAGAGAAACAAGGAATGACTTCCAGCTAAAACAAGTATAGCTCAGGTCCTCTGTCCAATAGGAGGAGATAAGAAAAAGACTCTCTATATACTCAAAAGATTTTTTGATTGGAGACCCCTTTCAAACATTTGGATTTACATTGTAATTTATATGCAGGGTTCAACAATTTAGTGCCAGCTACTACAAAGTATAGTGCCAGCTGGAAGTTCTGGTAAATAGGAAGTAATTTTTAAAAACAAAGGTCACATCATTTGTTGAAAAAATACAGTATATTTTGAGAATAAACTTAATCTATATTATACACACATGCACACACACATAGATACATATTATATATGTACACACATGTTTGTATATAAATAATTTATATACATACTTTGTACTGTATACTTTATACTGTAGCTCTAAAAATGTTTGAAGACGTTGTGGAAAGAATTATTTCAGGCTAGGGAAACTGATGGCTATGGGCAGGTCCAGACAATAGTCTTGTCTACAAGATCCTTTTGAGAAGACAGACCTCTTTAGTTGAATCATACTTCTGTAATAATTTTCATTGATTTAGCATTTTAAAGTTCTCCCTTACCTGAGATTAATACTAGTAATATGGCTTTAAAAGAACCTAAGGGAAGCCCCTTTTTCTCCAACTCCCCTGGTGTTTTGTACATAAAAACTCCCTGGGATATTCATTTCAAGTATTGGTCCTTGAGTCTCATTTCAGAGAATTCTAGTAAGTGATAAGCAGATCTACAATGAGGCTCAGGGATCTGCCTTTTATAAGCCATGCCAAAATTGATGAGTTGGTCCCAGACCACAATCTAAGAAATATTTGCAAAGAAACACCAACAATATGGTATAAAATATATACAGTTTCAAATCTTTAGGAAATAATTACTCCTTCAGCCATAATAGGAAGAAAATATTTAATATTTCTAAGGATGAATTTTACATAAAAGAGAACTTATTCTGAAGGCCTTAGGTTTAGGAAACACTACTTGTGGCTCATGTCAGATCTAGAATCTCCCCCGTGGTGGCATTCAAGACAAATTCTGCCACCAGATGGAAGACTCAACCAACAAATCAAAAGCAAGCGGCCATCATGAAATCACAACACATTCGGTGGCAATTTATTATCTTTCTAAATAGCATAGTAAGAGCAGTCAAGTCAGTCAGAACTATAATTTTAACCTCCCCATCTGAAATTCTTTCTTCCCCATACTGCTTCAGTAACAACAAATGTCTAAGAAATTACTTGAATGAAGGTTAGAGAGTACACATTCCCTTCCCCCTCTCTTTTCAAAACACACCACTTTTGAGTCAATCAGCTTATCTATTGTCTTGCTGGTTTTGGTGTTTGTCTAAGACAATCTGGAAAAAAGAAGTCACATTGCACTGTTTGTAAAAGTGGAGTCGGTACACGTATTTTTTAAATGGAATGTGTTTGTGACAAAAACCTTCCTTTAGCACTTGATCATTTTAAGACATTTTAACTGAGCAAGAAGTAGCTCCAGTGCAATCAGCCATTTAAGGGAACACAAGAGGATTATAGACTTCTGTAACAGGTTTCTACACAATACAAAATCTCCCAGGACAATTTACAACAGCCTAAAATAAATTATCCCTGAAAGAAATTATGAGGCTGGAGAGTCAGCACAGCGTAGTGGTTAAGGATGCAGATTCTGTAGCTGAGCTGCTTGGATGGAATTCTTGCCCTCACTAGACTGTGGTTTTGGTCAAAGTGTTTAACCTCCATGTGGCGGATAGAATTAGTACCTATTTATTAAGTTGTTAGGAGGATTACATAATTAAATACATGTTAAAGGGCTTAAACCAATGGCTGGTACATAGCAAGCACAATTTTACTTCTTGGACTATACTTACATAGTGCTTCATGTTCAATGGATGAGGCAAAAATATGAGATGAAGGTTGAGGGAAAAACTATGACATGTTAAATATAACTAAATGTATTAAACATTTTGATCCACCAAACAATTATTATGTCACAGCAAATTCCAAATGGAAAAAGAGAAATGTTTCAGTATTTAGAGTGTCTAACTCCAAAAAAACTAGTATTTTGGCTAAGACAAAATGCATGAATAATTTCAGAATAAATGCAAAATTTAAATATTTAATCAGACTTTTAAAAAGTTGAAGGAAATCAAACAGGGTTTAATTGAAGACAAATGGAGTAATTTTAAGCGCCCTGCTAACAGAGTAGAGCAACTGTCTCTATCACACATTTAGTTCTACGCCTGCTGTTCTCTGGAAGACCTGCCAGTTGAAACTGAGTAAAGCTCAGATCCCATCAAATAGCATATAACAGGTCTAATGTCAACGAGTACATGGCACCTTTTCCTGAGGCAACACACTGACGAGCTCCATGTCATTTAACACAGTTCATGGGAATAGTGAAAAAAGAGGATACCTATCAAGGAGTCATCAGACTATGTGGTCAAGAGGCAAGCAAGAGTGAAGAGGAAAGGAGGTCAATGATGTTTCCCACCTTCAGCAGATTGTATTTAAAATAGCTTTGCCTATGGTTACTGCTAATGAGAGAGATCTGAGACAGGTTGAAAAAGACATGATTCTCTCCCTGTGCTTGATATAATAGCACATATGGTTCATTTGAAGAGGTTGGGGGAAAATCCTAAAGCACATAGTTTTATCAAGTTCAATTGACTTCACTCCTGAATCTGCAAAATTTGGTTTAAAACCTTGTGAGACCCAAGTTTCTTGTGAGATTTCTGGGCTTTCAGATTTCATTCAAGTGGAAAATGAACAGGCTCTCTCTCAGCAGCATACTGCTTTGGCTCTAGGTAAATCAGGGCCATCTGGGGTTGAGGGTCCACGAACCGCCAATCCCAGCATCACGTCTCTGCTCCAAACACCACCCTCCTACAGACAATCACTTTCTCCAGCTTTGTATGCTATAAATTTAAGGAAAATCTGCCTTCTCAATAATGAAGGTCTTGTTCCCTGCATTTTGCCAGAAATGCCTTTATATCTCTTTTTCTACGATGACAATCATCAACCCCATCCATTCTTTAAGAAGCACCTGTTGTGGAGGGATGGCAAAAGGAGAAAGGCAGTCCATGGAAAAGACATAGGAAGGCCATGATTGTCACAATGAGCAAGATTTCTCCATTAAAAGCTTTAGAATAAATGATACTCGATGTGACAAACAAAACACTATCCTGAATCAATGTTCATTTTGAAGTACATAAAAGGAATACTTCCCTTTTAATAGTTATTGCAATATTCTTCTTCCTCCATTTTGTATTTTGTGATGCACATAAGAAGCCCACCACTGTGCAATGATTCACCTGGATGCAGAGGAGTAGGCGGAGGTGAAAGGAAACAGGGATGTGAAGGAATGTGGGGGAATGGTGCTTTTGGGCAAATGAGCATTCCATGTCAAGTCCATGAATAATCATATTTCATGTCCAGTGATTTCTGCCTAACAGCCTACTTTTGGTTACATTTCTAGTTAGGGCACACAGTAAAATATAAGGCCTTGAATAAAATTCCATTTTCTTTTACTAAAAAACACTAATTTGGGGTCAAGAGCAGCATCTGATCATTAATGTTGTTTTAATAGAATTGTTCGTACTAGCTATCTTTTAGCGATTTAATGAAGTAGGTTTAACTAGATTGGTGTTTGGTCCTCCATGGCCAGAGCTTGAAAAATTAGGCTTTCTGAGATTTAGAGTTACTTGTTACTATTACTTCAAAGGTGCTTTTTAATAATACTAACTCCGGGTAGTGTTTATTCAGGGAGAACAAATGATGTATCATATTTCATTTTTCTTTCTTTCTTTTTTTTTTTTTTTTTTTTTTGGTGGAGTTTCTCGCTTGTTTCCCTGGCTGGAGTGCAATGGCATGATGTCTGCTTGTTGCACCTCTGCCTGCCAGGTTCAAGAGATTATCCTGCTTCAGCCTCCTGAGTAGCTGGGATTACAGGCATGCACCACCACGCCTGGCTAATTTTGTGCTTTTAGTAGAGACGAGGTTTCACCATGTTGGTCAGGCTGGTCTCGAACTCCTGACCTCAAGTCATCTGCCTGCCTCAGCTTCCCAAAGTGCTAGAATTACAGGCATGAGCCACCACACCTGGCCCATATTTCATTTTCTCCAAGTCTTGAATTTATTTTTTGAAAAAAAGATTATTATTGTGAAGAACTATGCCCAGAAACTGGAGGTTAGTTAGGAAAGGGTTCTGTTCACAATTTATTGAACATGTAGAGTGGTACATCATTAAAAAATGGTTATCTACACATTTAAACCAATTCTAAGGATGCACAAATTTTTTTTTAATGTGTGTTTTGACAAGACTGTATCTTCTAGTACTTTGATGTAAAACACTAAAATGTCACTTCTATTATTTATTAATGAGACTATGGGAGGAGAACAGAGCATTAAGAGGGTCAGAGAAGTCATTAATTATAGGTTTAAAGAATGGTGGATGGGTTAATTGAGAATCTGTGAAAGGTTTTATTTCCTTTATTTGTCTTTAGAATATTAAAAAATATTTTAACCATTTCATTAAAAAGCCTTCGCATGGCTATCTTAGAAGTCAAAATATATATTGAATCATTCAAATATTGTTCATCTTGCACAAATAATATGATAGATTTTCTGAAGAAAACCAAACATTTGATGAGGCTTTTAATGGACAATGTAAAACTGTTTAATTAGAGTTACTTGACACATTCTTGTATTTAAAATAGGTCATTATGAACATTTTACTCTGGTATTTTTATAAAGACGGGCTGGAAGGAAGTCATTTTGGACCAGAGCCAACCCACAACACAATGCAAAGGTATTGCTTTTCTTGATAAGTTAAGAATTGCCCATTACAAAGGTTAGAATCTTGTTTTTTTCATTTGCCAAAGGTCAAATGCCATTATATTTATATTGTCCCTTTAAAACCATGATTAAACATTTTTATTTGTACTGCCTTTAGCTGTTACTCAACATCTGGGTAAAATGTCAGAGTCACTTTTCATCTTTCTTAAATGCTTTTGTTCCTACTCAGCAGCTGGGGTGAGAGTCACACTAAGGAAACAACAGAGACTCCTGCCTTACTGTGTGGGCTGCTACAAAGGAAGGGGAAGCCAGGTGTGCTAAGGGCAGAAAGTCTTTGTTCTGAAGCCCTCCTTGATGCAGTTTGACCTAAACAAGTTCAATCTCACAGCGTGTTCTGAAACCTGATTGAATAGTAGTTACTCTTACAAATTAAGGTAAAGCAAGAATACATTTAATACTTTAAAAAGACTGGTGATTTTAATGGCTTAGGCTTTCATTATGACTCAACAGCATGCTGGTAGAATTTTGTTTTCAATGTCAGGAAGCAAGACCAGGATACAAGCAGTTTAGGTTCAGCAATCAACAGAGACACAGAGCAAAACTGCAGTTGAGCATTGTGTTTATGCTTTTGTGTCTGGGACAGCTTGGTTCTCTTTGCATGGTGTTTCTTACATGAAAACAATAGCCCTGACATAAAAAATTGTTTATCTCAAGTGAATCATGAGTGTTCTGTTTTTGTTTGTTTGTTTTGAGACGGAGTTTCACTCTTGTTGCCCAGCCTACAGTGCAATGGTGCCATCCCAGTTCACTGCAACCTCCGCCTCCTGGGTTCAAGTAATTTTCCTGCCTCAGCCTCCCAAGTATCTGGGATTACAGGCGTGCACCACCACGCCCAGCTTATTTTTATTTTATTTTATTTATTTATTTTTTTTAGTAGAGATGGAGTTTTTCCATGTTCGTCAGGCTGGTCTCGAACTCCTGACCTCAGGTGATCCACTCTCCTCGGCCTCCTAAAGTGCTGGGATTACAGGCGTGAGCCACCACACCCAGCTGTGTCTTCTTTAATTAATACCCAAAGGGTAGTTTAATATATTTAAAAACAAGCTTTTGTAAAAGTGCAAGGTAATAAAATAATAGGTTTTAATTGGCCGGACTGAATTACAAAATTCTAGTTTTACTTTAGCAGTTTTCCTCAGTGCCCTATGCTAATGCTAATGGATACGTCTATGAGATATCCTCTTGTACTTAAGCTGATCCTGGAAGGGACTGAAATGAGCAAATTACTCCCTTCATGTACAATGTTCAACCATGTGAGGTAATTCTCTACTTCCAGTCCTCCTGAGTCCCTTTCACAGTACCAAAAGAAATAATTCCTCCAAATTGCTCCTCAGTGGCCCAGAATAGTGAAATCTTCATAAAGATAGAGCTTCTGTAAACTTACAATCAATTTTGGCAGATCTAAATGTTCAAAGTTAAAACTTGGTGTTGCAGGCGTCAAATTAAAAGTCAGTGAAGAAACATTTACCTTACTGAAAAGGCCTTAAAGTTTCACTGCTGTTTTCCACCTGCAACAAAACTCGGTAATAGTTAAAGTCTTTTGAACAAAAAGAGGATAACTACTATTTACCCTCTAAGTCTCAGAGGAAAGCCTGAGTAAAGTCACTTCTTAACTCTCCTTGAGAGGAACCAGGCAATCATGGCAGAGACTGAAAGTTAAAGTGAGAAAATGTCCCTTAAAAACACAACTAAACGATTTATCCTTTGATGGTCCGATATGCACTTCTTAGAATCTAAGGAAATGCTTATTTTCCTTTAAGAAACTGTGAAAATAACAAGTAAGAACCTCTTCTTGCCATTTTTCTTTTCTGCCTGAATCTTGATATATTTTATCCTACAGAAGTTACATGTTAGCTAAAATAGGACAAACTGTCTTTCTCAAGTTGTTCCTAAAACAGAATCCAGCATCCTAAATTATTTGTAAGTTCACAGACTGTTTCCCATATTTCCCTATTACCAAAGGTAAGAAATATTTAAAATCTCAAAAATTTCATTATCTGCATAAACATACTAATGCTGGTAAGGTTTCAGTGAATTCCTTTTGGTTGTGTTTGAAACCATGCTATATAAATAACTAGGGTAACTGAAATTTCATTTGTAGCAGTACTGTACTTAAAATGTACAAATATCATAAGAGTTAAAGTTTTAACCAACTCTATTAGTTACCTATTACAAATAAAATCCTTCCAATTTCTTTATACAACAGTCTCTATTGAGTCAGGATACCCAGAATATCAGGCAATTAGAAACACAAAATTACCATATCTGTTTTGTCATAAACCAGAAGATTTAAAAATACTTTTTAATGAACACATATTGCTCTATACTACTTCCACATTACAGCAGGCTTTCCAGAAACTGACATTGGATCTTTGGGATAAAAATAGTTGAAGACATCGAGTTGGAGAAACCATGTCATTTTTTTATGTGAGTGGCAAGTTACAACACTAAGTCAAAACATCTAGAGGTGTGTGTAATCCAAGCTGAACCGGAAAATGTTCTTGAAAGCTGCAACAAATTGATATATATAAATATAATGTTAGAAAAAGCAGGTTAGTGAAGAATAAGCTTATCATGGCTGTCTTTTGTTAAATCAAGTTTAGCTTAAAGCTGCCTCCTTATTAGTTTGGCCTGAAGATTTCTCTGAACATAGTGAGCTGTAACCTAACTCAATGTGTAAGTGACCTACTCTCGTAACAAGTAGCCCTGTAATCAGTCAGTCACAGAAGCTACACTTCAACTACTCACAGGTGACTGAAGCGGGAAAGTTCCCTGATCCCCTTGCGGGACTTGCAACAGGGGTGTGGCTAGTTTGCTTGGCTGCTGTGCACTCGAATCCCTACGGGTGGGGGAACATGCCAAGTGGGCAAGTGCAGAAGCCGAAGTGAGCGCTTTGGGGCTCCAGCCCCATGGTAGCGTCTTGGGGTGTGTTACAACTAATGCTCTTTTAGCATTTGCTGTCCCGATCCTTGTCCAGCATCCAGGGAGAATCAGATCACATGGACTTAAAGGATGGTGAATGCAGGGAGGGACGGTGAGTGATGGAGGTGGTTCTCTGTGGGATGGATGGGGAGCTGGAAAGGGAATGGAGTGGGAAGATGATCTCTCCCTGGAGTTCTGCTATCCCGCAACTGATCTCCTCTCTGACCGTCCCCAGGCATGGTGGGCCAGAGTGTCTTGGAAGAAGTAACATTTGGACATGAAAACAGGAAAGCCTGTTCTCATTTAGGGCCATGAGTTTCCATGCTTGAGGGTAGGGCCTTTGCCAGGGACTGCTCTCTTCTACCCAGTATTTCCCTGCCTTCTGTCCGTGTTACAACCAACTGTTCAAATAGCATTCAAACACTGGACTGTAACCAATCCAGTTGTTTCTGTGCCTCATTTCTCTTTTCTGTACATCACTTTTTTTTTTTTTTTTTTCTGTCTTTCTAATCCTATTCTGGTTCAGGGGCTGTCCGATTTGTGAATAATTCTTTGCTCAGTTAAACTGTTAAATTTAATTTCTCTAAAGTTTTCCTTTGAACACTTTTCACAGACAGATTTAGGGCAACTTGCCACCATCATTGTAAGACTGGTTTTACTTCCTCCCATTTAACTTGAACTAGATGAGTTGCACCGATTGAATCCCTTTTGCTTTCACTCAGTTGAACATTATTTATGAATGATCCTGCTATTGAAACCCAGCAATTATTTGCTTTAATCTTCTTTATTCAATCCAATATAGTTTAGAAGAGTAATATATTATTTTCTATAGATTAGAAATGAAGGCTTTTTATTTTTATTTATATTTTTCATTTGATGATCTTCATTGTTTAAGGAAGAGAATAATAAATGCTACCCTACTAACCAAAAGAAAAACCTCAAAGAAAATCTAGTCAAAACTAAAGAAGTCTGCTACTTATGATCATTATTCTTAAAACCAAAAATTTCAGGGAGGATGAAGTGTTATAAATAAAGAGTAGTGCTTGATTTGCTTGTTTGTTTGATTAGTTGTTATTTGATAGTGATGCATACTGAGACCTGTCAGATATGCAGTTACAGAGTTAACCTCTTTATAGAAAATAGGAAGTTTTTGTTTACTTACCAGCCCCTTCCTGGCATCTATTAACTCCTCTAGAATGGTTATCTCTCCCCATCTAATTTCTATTCAGGGATTCATTTCATCCTCTCAGTTTACAATATCTAAGAAGGATAGTGGTCAACCACCCTCTCCAAGGATGGACAATGTGATTCAGGCCCAACTCAGTCTGACTGGTTGTGATGAATGGTTGTGGTGAATGGTTCTAAGAGCAGCATATAATCTAAGACACTTCAATCAATATGTATTTTATAACTTTTGCTACACATGCCTAAAACCAAGATCTATATTTTTAACAAACTTTCCACAGGATGAATAGGAAAGGATATGAAGACCTATGAGTGTATTTTTATATGATAAATGGAGGGAAAGCTGTGAATGCAACTGGCATAAGGGAAATGTGCTAGACTGTGTAGAGTATAATCAAGTCTTGGTAACATTGCTTGAAACCCGGGTCAGGCATCACCTGAAGCAAAGCTATTGCTATACCTAAGAGTTATGAGAACCAATAAATACATTTCCTTTTTTATAAGCTAGTTTTAATTTTTTTTACTTCTTTATCACTTTTTAATTGATATCCAATTTTAGTCATCCTTATGCCATATCCTTATCACAATCATATAGCATAGATATAATTATTTGCATGTACAGAAGCAGGGAAATAATCTTAGTTAAGCAAGTTACCCAAGGTCAACATATGGCAAATGTCACAGTTGAGGTTTAAAGCTATGTCTAACTAATAAAGCTTAACCTCTTAAACATTAAAAAATGAAATTTCCCCACCACAAAGAGGGTGAAATAATGTAGTTTCAAAATCAGATTATACAGCCAAATGATCACATGTTTTTACTGGCTTTGCATCGACAGATAATCCTGCAAGGATGTGATAAATATGATGAAATAATAAAGTCATGAAACTTTGGAATAGTTAGGTCTTTTATAAGGATATATCATAAGATTTTGTTATGCTTTATATAATTTATTTTTGTTGTAATTACATAACCTTCTTCCTTGTAGTAGAATGAATCCTAAATTGACACTTTCTTCTCCCGTATGCCTGGCTCGTTCTGGACCGGATATGACTCATTTTGTTGATCTTAGCTTCACCATAAGTCTTCCTACAGAAAAATTGTTTTGATTAATATTTAAAGTATGATGAGGATTGTTTCCTGTTTTTCTTAAGCTGTCTATCCAGTTGCCATTGTCCCACAAATGATTTGTTAAGCATGCAGGTTTGTATTGTTTCTGATACTACAAGGACAACAAATACAGCTCTTTTTTTCCAAACTGCTACACCCAGGAAGCTGGAAGAAGAGTAGATATTACATATTGAGTTTCTGAGTGAGTACAATTTCATTATTTTAAGAAGCTGTGCTTCTTTTTAAAACACATGAAATTCTTAACAGTGTCCTTTAGAATTACTTCTCCATTATGCATGCTATGATGTGGAGTCTCTCTGTCCTTCAGATAATAGCATAGTTAAAAGACCAGAAAACTAAGCAGTACAATTGAATCTATAACTTTCTATATATAACCTTGAGCAAACAGCTTAACTGAAATTGAAGATAGTAACAGAATAAGTCAAGTATAAATTTATCAGAAAAGAGACTTGGGGAAAGAGTGAAACTTCTCCATGTTGAGTATACAAAGAACCAATATATTTAAAAATCTTGTGAAAGATAGATTGTAGGACATATACATACCTAAGCCCATTGTGCTTTAGTACCTGTCAAGTAATTCAGTGCAGAAGAGGCAGAAAGTGGGTAATAAACCAGATTCAACCAGACATTAGAGATTCTTTTATGGCAGATTAAAGATCTCTATCCTCAAGGGAAGAAGGAGACATTGAACTATTATAAACAGTAGAGAGAAATGATCAAACTTGCATTTCTAAAATATTACTTAGGTGGAAATGAGAAAACTTGATTGGATGGGCCTAGAATCTTCACTATATGATAAGTTGATAAGATGAGAATAAATGGTTTATAAAACTAACAGAGGTTTCTAAATTGGTCCTCAGGATAAATGATGATTCCATTTATTGAGAAAGTGGCATTCAGGAGACGTAGCATTATTAGGTTAGTAAAGGGGCCCCTTAAAGCTTTGTTTCAATTCTTTGGTAGTTAATCATTTTGTATTGTACTAAGTAATTATTTATTTTGAAGTTTCCCTGTCAAATAACAGATGGTTACTGCCTCGTGATTGTACCTTTACTGATATTACATTTTTAAATACATAATTCTTGAAATATGAATAAAGAAATGATATAAAATTAGAAATAAGGTGCAACAATAACCATGACTGTTTGTAAAAGTTCTAAATAACTTATTTGAGAAGAAATCAAAATGGAAGTTTTAAAAATAGAACTAAATGACGTTATAATTATTCACATGAAAACTGCCAGGATGCTAGAAAACATATGCTTTATTTGTGATGGTATTATTATCTACATAGAAAAATATACACATAGATTTCATAGAAAATGTAAGAAAAGTTGCAAATGAATTATTATATTTAATGAGAAGATTTAGCAACTGGATACAAATTAATACTCAAGTGTATTAATAGAGTATAAAATTTTTCGAAACCTACAGATTGCAGTAGCAAAACAAAATGAGATACCTAGATGTGTAAATATTTATAAGACTCGGAAAATTATGAAACATAATTTAAAGCCAGTAAAGAACATTTACATAAATAGGAGATATTAAAAGTTTCAGCATCACAATGATGTCAACTGCCCCAAAATAATAGATTTAAAGAAATTCAAATTAAAATGCCAACATGTTCATATAGTAGTTGACAGTCTAACTTTAAAATTTGACTGGGAACACAAAGCATCATGAATAGCAAAGGCATTTTTAAGGAAAACAAATAAGGTGTAGGAGATGTGTCCAAACAGCTATCAGGACTTATTATAGATCTATGTTAAAATGGTGCTGTGAGTAAGGACAGAAAAATTAACCAGTGGAAAGAATAGCCATATGGAAATTTAGTTTATCATACAGTTGATATTGCATGCCAAGTGGAGAAAACATAAACTATTAAATAAATTGTAGTAAGACAATTGGTAATTACTGCTGAAAAATATGACACTTGAGTCCTACTTCACATGATAATACAATATTCATTTTACTTTTATTAAATAATTAAATATAAAAATGAATATAATAAATAACAGTATATATTCAATAGAAATATTAACTAATATTTAATTAATTAAACATATTTAATATATATTAATATAATTAAATATAAAAGCTTATATTTTAGTAGGTAAAACAGATGAATAATTTATATCAGGGTTTATTCAATATCTTTTAAAAAACAATTCGCTAAGGAAAAGCTGGTAGTTTTAACCATGCTAGCATTTAAACCTTCTGCTTATCTGAGGATACAATGAAACAGGATACAAAATCTAGAAGGTCTTTACAGCATGTATACTTAATACTGTTGATAACTTTTGTCTGTACTTAACTTAGATTTTGATGTTGGCTTTTTCATGCTTATTAAAAGTTAAGGTTGACAGTTTGTGTGACTTTGCTTTTTGTTTTTAAATGGAATCAACACTTAAAATGCCAAGATGCTCTGGACAGGATGGTTATTAAAAGGAGCCATAGGAAAAAGATTAAAAACCACTGCAGGAAAAAAAAAAGAAAAACAAGAAGACCTTGAGAATATCTACCATGAGAGTTGTTCATGGACAACATTATCAGACAGGATCTAGGCCAAGGGGGGAAAAAAAAAAAAAAAAAAACTTTGGTGTAGTCAGAAAGGGTAATTAAAGAGTGTTCGATGAAGAGAGCAAGGTAAAAACAGACATAAGTAGAAAGATGTCCCCACCTACAGTCTTAAAGGGAAAAGAGGAAGGAATGATTAACTGAACCAAAGATACATACAGGATGTATGGTTTTTGTAAAAAACTCGAGAGCTATTTCAAAACTGCCAGGCAGGAGAGAATATCCTTTCTCTCTAACTCCTACTCTCCTACTTATGCCTCCTGTTAGCGGAACCCAACCCACATAAGGAAAGATAATCCAGGTGACTTACTACATAGATTTCAGACCCTGTTTTCTTTTTCTCCAACAAGGGAATGGAGGAGTATCCAGCAAAGGAGGTAAAATTCAGAAATGGCTGCCATAGTCCAACACTCAATTATAACAATAGTAATCATAGTAAAACCTGTCATGCTATGTTGCTGAAGTATAACACATTATAGCTGAGAAAACACCTGTACATATTTGACATAGTTTACTTCTCAAAAATCCACTAAAAGAATCATTAATGTCTCCATTTTACAAAATGAAAACTAACACTCAGAAATGTTGGAACTTGGCCACAGCCTCGTAACTAAAAAATAGGGAGCTTTCAATTCAAAAGACCATACAGGCTTCCTGAAATATAACCAGGTATGTACATCAGGGCTGGCAATTTTTATGTAATGATTTCCTTTACTCACTTCCCCTTTTCTTCATCCCAAAACAAATGCAGTGTTGGATAACTTAAAAGAGATTGGAGTTTGTTGATTTTGCAGTGGTCTATAAGAGGAGGTTTTTATATTTAGGGTGCTTTGAGTGTGAATATTCAAATTTTGTGGGTTTAAATTACTACTTTGCCATTTGCTGTGTGTAAAACCTTGGAAAGTAGTTCATCTCACTCTTTCATATTTCTGTAAAACAAGATGCAATATAGTATATCTTTTTTGAAAGGATGTTATGGGGATAAATTTAAATAATTCAGGTAAAGCATTTAGAAAAATATCTTGCATATTATAAGCCATCAATGTTATTTTTGCATTATCTTCATTTTCTGTATTATTAATACTTCAAGATTATGCCTGTCATTATAATCTCACAACACTAAAATGTCACTTCTTGGGCATAAATTTCTCTCCTTCTACTACCAGTTTTATTTCATAGCCCAACTAATTGAGAGTTTTCTATATACTGTCTCTACTTCCATATCTTCATTTTCAAGCATTTCAATTGTAATCATATCTTCTCAAAGTTTGCCATGATCGGTGTTTTATTAAATCTCATGACACGTTTTCTGCCCTCATCATGGAACTCTGCAGCAAAAGTGATGCAGTTTAGTTCTTCTTTTTGTTTTGTTTTGACAGTATTACTCTACTGTTTCTTCATTCCTCAGCTCTGTAACAAATGTAACCTTCCGACTCCACTGATCCAAGTTGCCTGGTCATTCTGCAACATTACAGTATTATTTCCCCTCACCACTGATGACATCAGAAATTATCTTAATTTTCTTTTTTTAAAAAAAATCCAATTCCACTTGATTGTAAGCTCCAGGAAAATGCACTATTGTTTATTTCAGTCATTGCTGTATTTTCAATGCCATGAACAGGGCCTTTCATATCATAGGCCCATTGATAAATAATATAACACATAAACAGGTGTCTGATACCAAGTAGGTGCTTAATAAATGACAGCTTTTATCCTTCTAGCAATCTGAGGGAAAAATAGCAATCATTTGTTTAGTTAAATGATTCCCTGAGTGGTACAATAGATTCCCAAATATACTCCCAACACGACCGTGGACCAACAGTCTCCTACCTTGAACTGCTATTCTTTTATGGGTGCTCTTTTTCCCTCAGTCAGAAGGAAAATGCCATCCTGTTTGGGTCACTAGTTCTTTCACATCCATTTCCAACCATTTTGTAGTACGGGTGGTCTTCACATTATGAGAGTTTGACTTAGGATCTTTTCAAGTTAACAATGGACTTATAGGGACATAACCACATGATAAGGTGGGGAGCATCTGTAGTTAGATTTGTCTAAACAGAGAATGCTTCAGGGTGATGCTGCTTAGCTTCTTCATACTCTGATCTGTAAGACTTCAGCTCTGACCTCAAAAATAACGTGATAACAGTACCCTAACAATATCTTAAAAATCAGTCAATACAGTAACAGAGCCAGCCATTTTTATAAAAAGAAGTAAAGCTGTTTTAAGAGACTGAATTGATTATTTGTTTGAATTAACTGATCAACTAGCAGCTGGCCATCAGATGGCCTGAAAGGTACTTTTATACAGAACACTATAATTTTCAAATCATCTTTACATAGAGTGTTTCATTTAATTTATAGCATTATGATAAAGTTATAACTACCAAAAGCTATTATCACTTGAAATGGCCTAAGTTGTCATTTACTCCAATTTCTTTATTCCTACAATAATGATAGTGATAATGATACCACATTACTAACTTGAATTATCTCATCCCTTTGTAGGAAAATTAATATATTTTTAAAATTAACTTTAAAATTGACTGACTAGCCAGTGTTCTTCTGTCTCAGTAATATTGCAATCCATGTCAATCATTCTCGATACATGACATTCTAGCCTACTTGGGGGTGGATTTTAAAATTATATTCTCGAATATTGTTTAAATTAAATACAGGAAGAAAAATGTAAATGAGAAAATTTAAAATACAAAAATGCAGTAACATATTGGCAGATGTCATTCATGTATTATCTTTTGTTTGAAGATATGGCAAATGCACAGAGCTAGTACCATATTCTGCAAACTCTGATACAAAGTTTGATATGTGCTAAAATGTCAAATCTACCAATGTCAGTTATTAGTGCCTTCTTTGGAAGTGTATCCAATTCCTTTTTTATATCAGCTTTCTTTCCTGATACTGTTTTGAAAGCTTCATAAGATATTCATGACCTAGAGAAATCTATTAATTTTTCCCAGTAATTTATTTTACTGCTTTATGGAATTTGTTCAGAGGAATACTAATATTAGATACTAATAAGAAATGTTGTCATATTAAAAAATACCTACTGCTTATCCATAAAAGGGGAAACTTTAGCTTCATCTGGTAAGTAGAACCAGGATAACCATGGAGCCATTTGGTAAAACTAAAATGCCATGGCAAATTACCATTACCAATCACCGCTACATTCTTACTGTGAATTTCTATATGCCAAACAGACCTCTCCCAGGAAAATCATAAAGGAAAAACAAGGTCATAGTGTCAGACTCTGTGTCCTTGATTTTTTTTTCTGTGACTTGTGGGGAGGTGGGTGGTTGGCATATGTTTTATATTTTAAACAATTTCCAGGAAATTATTATTTCATTGAATCATAAATGTTAGGATGGCAAGAGGTCCCGGGAAAGCATCTGCTTCACTTATTTTTTTTCACCCAGGTAATAAATTATAATCCCTACTTTATGGATATAGTTGAGCCTTTGAGAGCTTAAGTGCTTTGAAAAAAATCATGTGGTTTAATTCAACTAGAAATAGGTGCTTCTCCTGTTAGAGCATTTAACACACTGTCATGACTGCCTATTTAGTTCTTATTTATTTACTGGTCTCTCTTAAAACATCATAAGCACCAAAAAAAAGTGCACATAAATAAGCCCCGTGTATGTTTATCACTTTTTAATCATTGGCTCCTAGTACTCTGCTTAGCACATAGAAGTTCAATTAATATCATTAAATAAAAAGTAATAAATGGTCGAATGATCATTCAAGAATTTACTGTTAAATATTCATCTGTGGACATGAAAAGCCAAGTTAGAAATTTTGAATGATGCATGCTATTTTTATTTAGAAGAGTCACAAAATCAGATTGTTTTCAGCGCAAGAGAGGACCATACCGTTTATTCAAAAAGAAGAAAAAAACCTATCTTTGTTGTGCTAGTTCTTTAAATTATCAAATCAAGTACAAAAATGAAAACAAAAAGTAGGCATTGAGACATATTTCATATTGTTCACTGAAGCCTGAATGAGGCATTATTTCTTATAGTCGTTGATACATCCTCTTACACATAGAATCTAACAAACATTTTATAACCTCTTTAGGAAATATTATATTTCCCTTTCTTTCACCAGAGGAGTTTCATTCTGAGCCTGACTACTCAATATAATTCACATTGAAAATTAACTCCATAGCTTTCCTACCATTATCATTATTAAAGGCCTCCAGGTGCTCAGTCCTCAACATTTTTCAGGCAGTAAATTGCTCAGGTTCTTTTCAGGAATTTAGAAACAGAGAACCAATAAATCCATCTATAACCTCAAAGACCTGTCTGCCATTTTCAGACAGACAGGTCTTTGTTGTGTTTTGTTTTGCTTTGCTTTATCCTAAGGGCACCAATAGGTGTAATAATTGCGACAAAAAAAAAAAATCAAAAAAGAAATACAAACAGCTTTGTATACTAGAGGAGATAATCAGATTGCCCTAAGCATCATTTTTCTCATCTTTGGCTGATATGTATGGGTTTATGTAATGTTTGTCTTTCAAATACATCTGTTGGAAAATACCAGACCAAATTGATATTAGTTAGTATTCAGGCAGTCTCTTTTTCTGCTGGCAAATAATGAAAACAACATATTAAAAGAATAACTTTCTTGTAGAAAGTACCTTTTTTTTTTTTAATATACACTTATTTACTAAAGCTGTCTTATTATTTGAAACACCTCTTGGGGGTTGAATAATCATTTATCGGGTAAAATCTGTAGTGATTCTTTCTTTCAACAAACTAGAACTTACTTCACATTCACAGATTCATTGTTCTATCATGTATCTTCATTTAAAAAAAAAAAAAAAACAGGAGGAGAAGAAAGAGAGACATGTCCCTTTCGGAAACATTTCGTGCTGACACCCAGATGACCAGTTTATTGTTAGGTCTCATTTTCTGTTGTACAAACCAGAAAATGAGCTCCCTATTTTATTTCATTCTTATAATTTAAGAAGTGCTGGCTTCGGTTGGAGCTGATGACCTAAAACTTCTAGAAAAAAATAAAAATTGAATAGCTTTTATTTTGAAGACAATATATAAAGTTTGTATAGTTCTTTGTAAAACTGATAAAAATTGCTCAGGAATTAAGAACATTAAAAAATATAGTCTTGACATTTGGTTTATATTGGTTTGTAGTTTTGTTCCTTTTAATTTAAATAAACATGCAAATATTGTGGGCCGTTTATCTCTGTATTTCTAATCTCCTATTACAGCTAATAAACATATTAGTTGATCTGAAAATGCATTTCCATGATCAAAGGCAAAACAAAACTTAACTAGAGAAATGTTTATTTTTCATTAGAGACCATTGTAATAGCCTCAATGGGGTAAGACCCTATTCTCTTTGTCTTACTTTCAGGTTTCCTATTAGGGACCAACGTAGAGCAAACTAACTAAATAAAACAAGTTCATCTTCAATTTTTGGGGTTCTCCAATGAAGTATTTTTCCTGAACAGGTCATGATATCTCTAACATTCTGCCAAACTCAGCACTCACTTCTGTGCAATACAGCTGTATGCTTGTCCTTTATGTAAGTTACTATGGTTTTCTAATGAGAATCTGTATCTCTGGCTACATCTTACTATCCCAGGAATCAAATTCTGATGTCAAAGTTGATAAGAAGGAGGCAGTCACCTATAATGAATCCTACCTATTACAAAAATAGTTTAAAGGCCAAAATACATTTGGAGTATTATATGTTTCAATGCTTTCTAACTGAAGCTAATAGACTACTGATATGGTTTGACTGTGTCCCCATGCAAATCTCATCTTGAATTCCCATGTGTTGTGGGAGGGATCCAGTTGGAGGTAATTGAATCATGAAGGTCTTTCCCATGCTTTTCTCATGATAGTGAATAAGTCTCATGAGATATGGTGGTTTTAAAAATAGGAGATCCCCTGCACAAGTCCTCTCTCTTTTTGCCTGCTGCCATCCACGTAAGATGTAACTTGCTCCTCCTTGCCTTCTCCCATGATTGTTAGGCCTCCCCAGCCATGTGGAACTGTAAGTCCAACTAAATCTCTTTCTTTTGTAAATTACCCACTCCTGGGTATGTCTTTATCAGCAGCCTGAAAACTGACTAATTACAGTAAATTGGTACCAGGAGTAGGGTTCTCCTGAAAAGATACCCAAAAATATGGAAGCAACTTTGGAACTGGGTAACAGACAGAGGTTGGAATAGTTTGGAGGACTCAGAAAAAGAGAAGAAAATGTGAGAAGGTTTGGAAGTTTTTAGAGGCTTTTTGAATGGTTTTGACCAAAAGCCTGATAGTGATATGGGCAATAAAATTCAGGCTGAGAAATTCTCAGATGAGACTTTGGACTGCAGACTTTTGAGTTAATGCTGAAGTGATTTAAAACTTTGGAGGACTGTTGGGAAGGCATAATGGGTGTCTAAATGTGAGGACATGAGATTTGGGAGGGGCCAGGGCAGAAAGATATGGTTTGGCTGTGTATCCATTCAAATCTGTTGAATTCCCACATGTGGTGGGAAGGACCTGCTGGGAGGTAATTGAATCATGCCTTTCCCATGTTTTTCTCATGATAGTGAATAAGTCTCACTAAATGTGATGGTTTTAAAAGAAGAATTCCCCTGCACAAGTCCTTTCTCTTTTTGCCTGCTGCCATCCATGTAAGATGTAACTTGCTCCTCCTTGCCTTTTTCCATGATTGTTAGGCCTCCCCAGCCATGAGGAACGGTAAATCTAATTAAACCTCTTTCTTTTGTAAGTTGCCCAGTCTCAGGTATATCTTTATCAGCAGTGTGAAAACAGACTAATACAACTACCCTGTCCTAAACTGGACTGAATAACTAGAAAATTATATTTTCTTACATAAAAAATTCAGAAGCAGGTATAGTCAGGGGCTACATTTTAAAGCTCCAGCTCCACTTCCCAGTGAATCATGAACTATGCATGGCATTATTCCCAAGTCAGAAGCAAAATGGCTACAACAATTTAACAACTAAAACCCACTACCAATAGCACCTGTAACAAGAAAATGAGCCATTTCTTCCCTGGCTATTCAATTTTTGTATGAGAAAGAATCCTTCCAGACAACTCCAGAATCCCTCAGGAATCCTTCCAGAATCTTTCCAGAATCCCTCCAGAAAACTTGACCTCCTGTCTCATGGGTCAGTGTTTGGTAACCTAATCACCAACAAAGGGAATGAAATTATTTTTATGGTTTGTCCAGTTTAGAAAAGTCATTTGAGGAAGCTATAAGTGAGGACAATTATCTCCAACTAATAAGTAAACACTAAAGAGGAGATAGAAAGGTAAGAGAAATAGAACGAAATAACTAAGCTATGTCCAAATAATAGCAAGCAGAGTTGTTTTATCAGGTCTGCCTATCAGGTCTGCCTAAAGCCCTGCTAAAAGGTACATTAATTTTTATATTTTCTGAGCTTACCTCCCTGTGTCTGTTTGCAACAAAACTTCATAAGTTCAATTAAACCCAAAGACTATAGAACAACATCCTAGTTGCTAGGCAACATCCCAAACTCCAGAACTTTTTTGACTTCTTACTGTATGCCATAAACTACTTTTCCACATCTTATTCCTTTGATTCATTACTATTTAATATTTGGAGTAAAATATCATTAATTAATATAGCCCCTTTCCAGGTTCATACCATCTTTGATTTAATCATACCTTAAATAAAAGTAGCAAATATATTTGCTTTAGGTCTCCCTACTGTATTGTTACAAAGACTCCATGTTTTCAAACTCTTCTCTTTCCTACTTTCTTACTCCTTAGTTACTGTCCTAGTCTGCTATTGCTTTCTTTAATTCAGTCATTGCTGCAGGTGGAAATCAATCACTATTCCACTTATGATGCTATTGTTGTTGGTCACACATCAGAGGTGTTTCTGCAATTGCCACTATTTCCATGACCTCCACAAGAGATCTATTGAAAACCTTCTTCCATGACTATAATTCTTTTGGCTAATTAGGTAAACATAGCTCTTTTTGTAGTTTAGCATTTTTAAAAGTATGCTAGTTTTCTGTTGTTATGTAACAAATTATGACAAACTTAACAACTTAAAAAACCAATTTATTACCTCAGAGATCCTGTGGATCAGAAGTACAGACACAGTTAACTAGGACTTCTGGTCAGGGTCTCACAAAGCTGCAACTAAGGTGTTGTTTAGGCCTAAGTTTTCACCTGAAACTCGGCAAACTTTTTCAAACTCATATGATTGTTAGCAGAATTAATTTCCTTGCCGCTGTTGAACTCATGGAGGCTCCTTCTTCAATGACAGCAGGAAAGTTTTTCTGATTTCCAGAAGGCCCAGTTCTCTTTAAGGGTTTACATGATTAGGTTAGCCCCATTCAGGAAAGTCTCCCTTTTGATTAATTCAAATACAACTGATCTGGGACCCACTCATGAGAGGTACAATCCATTATATTCATGGTTTTGCCCACACTCAACAGGATAGGATTATAAAAGGTATGAATGTCAAGAGGTTAGGGGTCTTGGGACTCATATGAAGATTCTGCCTACCACAAAAGTTAGCCTTCATTTTCACTTCATTTTTATAGTCGTTATGTTAGGCAGCTCGGATGAAACGATGATAAGATTTTATCTCTAGCCTTAGAGTTTACTCTACTTTGGAAGATGTATATGTGGACATTAAATAAAGGAAACAAGATAAACATACAATTAAAAACAATCATGTAATCTAATAGTTCAACAGAGGAGATATGCTAATCTGGTTTTGGGAAAGATGAAGAAATAAAGGTCATACTTAAATAAATGACAATGTCCTTAAAAGTTGAAGCTTTCTAAGATGAGTAAAATTTAGACAATTTAAAATATAAGGAAATGATAATACATATAAAAATAAGAAGAAGAGAAAAAGAATGATCAAAGGCCTAGAAACATATATCAACATGTAGTATTTATGAAATACTGGCAATTTATCATTTTGCTAGAGTTCAAGTTTGGAGGTAGGGAATTGAAACTGTTAAAATACACAGAAGCATTCATTATATTGGGAATATTGAATGCCATTGTATAATTATGAGAAATTATTCTGTTGGGAATGGGAAGCTATATTTGGGGGAAATTTTTTATTATATTGGTATGTCATACTATCTTGGTGACCATGATAAAAGATGGTTTGAAAAAAGAAAACAGGAAAACATTTTAATAGGTTATTATAGTTTTTCAGCTTAGAGGTGATAGGAAAATTAGGTAGTACAATAGTATTAGGGATGATAAAGGTAGGAAAAATTGTGACAGGTTGAGAGGGCAAAGTTAGGCAGTACTTGGCAAATGATTAATGTTAACACTGAAGAAAAAGTCCAGAAAAATTGATTTATCATCTTAGCAACTGAGTTCTTAGTGATGTACTAAAAGTAGTAGAAAGCATAGGAGAAGATTTATGGTCTTAAAATTCAGGAATAAATGATTGGTGCAATTTGGCAAAGTTGATTTTGAGATTCTTGTGAGATACAAGGTGCAGATTCCAACAGACAGTTGTATCTACAAACTACAGCCTATAAATAAGTCTGAAGATGGCGCAAATTTAAAGATTTAGATTTTAGACTCAGCGCATAAATATCAGATAACCTACAATAAAATGTCCAGGAACAATATGTGAATTAATAAAAATGAGAGCATGAGGCTGGTGGCAGTGGCTCACACCTATAATCCCAGCACTTTGGGAGGCTGAGGTGGGAGGATCACTTTAGGTCAGAAGTTCAAGATCAGCCCGGCCAAGAAGTAAGAGCATGTCTCTACAAAAAGTAAAAATAAAAATAAAAACAAATGATGGGGTGATAATTAAATCATGGTCAAATAGAAGAAGAAGAAAGAAGAATCTTCAAAGCAGTTAAAAAAAACAATAGTCCCATAACTACAGGAAGTAAGACAGAGTATGGTCCTAATAGTTTAAGAAGAAACACAGACAGCACCACAGAAGACTGGTATATAATAAGATCATGCCAGAAATTCCCTGCAATTATATATGGCAATTAGAAGGTCATTGAGTAATTTCATTAAAAAACTTATTACAGTAATGGAGAGAGAAAACCACTTGAAATTGTCTGCGGTATAATAGGATGTGATAAAGTGGGAACACAAATAGAGACCATTCTTCAAAATTTCACCTAAGAAGGAAAGGAGTTTAGAGGAAAATCTACATGAGGCACAAATTTTAATTAATGTAAAGCTTGTAATGTAAATGTAAAGAATATGTTCAGGTTATATATCACTAATCAACAGAAAGAGACATTAAAGTAGGCAGAAAAAATAGTTCGTGAAAAAAATCATGAAAGAGAGAATGGGAATCAAAAACATTGGTAAAGGAGGTTGATCTTCAGAAGGAGAAATGATGTCTTATAATGAGATCGAGTAGAAGGAAAGAGGGTAGAGATATACTTGTGTTGAAGAATAAGATTTGGTTGATGGAGTCCAGAACAGATTACTACAACTTCATTGTTTGCTTCACTAAAATTAAAAAAAAAAATCAGAATTAATTGTTTGTTTAGAAGACTTGATTTAGATATGCTTCGAGAGGAATGGGAGAAGGGCTTTAAGAAAAAAAGAAAAGAAAAGAAAAGAAAAAATGTAGAGCTTTGAGTATTCAGGTGTAGACCACGTTTAGCACTTTGTAATTCTGAACTGAAAAAGCAAGCACGGTGAGTTATTAGATAAAAAAAATAGATCAAGCAGCTTTAAGGACCCACTTGAGGGTATGAATTTAAAATTTCTCCTGTCAACATAATTGTGTGCTTTTCTTCGTTTACATTTAGCTGTGTTGTTGCAGAAGTGAAATACATGGGGATTTGGAACTCACCTGGGGCATTGTGTCCAATTATCTTATTGCCGTTTGTCATCCTTAACACTTAAAGATTCAAGTTGCCACTAACAGAACTGCTATTGTCCACATGCTTCCATTTTTAATGACTGAATAAAATATCATCAAATTTTCTACTACCTCTTTTCTGGAATCTGTGCTGTGTTGTGGAATACTATAGATGGAATTTACCTAAATCTTTTCAATTCCAAAGCTGCCCCACTAGTTCTAGGAACCACTCTGTCTTCTATAGTCTAATGTGATAGTCTCCTAATAACCCTTTTCATATTCAATTGTCTTTCCCTTACTTTAATTATGAAATATTTTAATATTCACAAAACCATTGAGTGCAATAGTTAACATTTATTTGTCATATATATGCAGAGATTATAAGAAAAATAAGATTAATATATAGCTAAAATCTTTTCTACTTCTTTTTTATCTCATCACTACCTTCCCCTTCCAAGAAGTGAGTACCCTCTCAAATTTGCTGTATATCATTTCCATGCATGTTTAAAAAATAAGTTTACTATATAGTCATTAGAAATTAAATATGTCAACATTATTTTTTATATTTTGAAATAATTTAAATGGTATCATACTTCATGTGCCATCCTAGGTTTTATCGAAAATATGATTTAATTTATAATAAAATATAGACATATTGATTACTCAGGCACAAATTTAACAAAATATCTAAAATATAAGTAAACATTGGGAAAGAGTGAATACTATACCATATTCATGAATTATAAATCTCTATATTGTTAAATGTCAGTTCTTTCTAAATTGAGACATAAATTCAACATAATTTCTTTCAAAATTGGAGCATCATGTTTCAGTACAAATTGACAAGCTAAATCTAAACTATATATCAAAATTCAAATTAAAGTAGCCAAAGCAATTTTTAAAAAGCAGAAGCATTATAAAAAGTTACATTTCAATATTTACTATCCAATTAGATCCATTACTAAAGACTCTAGTATTATTTTTTAAAAGTTAGATAAAATAATTAATTGAACAAATTAGAGTCCAGTAATAAATCCATACTTGTGTGGTAGATTTTTAACACAAAGTAGGTTATAATCTAAAAGTTAAAAACTAAAAATATAAATTTTCTAGAAGAAATATCTGCAATCTTAAGATAGACCAATTTTTTTCAGACACAAGCACAAATAATAAAAGAAAAATGATAAAATGAGGTTTATCAAAATTAAAATCTTTTTTTTCCTTTAAAAGATTTTGTTAAGAAATAAAAGGCAATCCACATGTTGGGGGAAATATTTGTAATACACATATCTAAAAAGGACTTATATTGAGAATATAGAAATATATGA
Source organism: Macaca mulatta (assembly GCF_049350105.2). Classification (NCBI taxonomy): domain Eukaryota; kingdom Metazoa; phylum Chordata; class Mammalia; order Primates; family Cercopithecidae; genus Macaca; species Macaca mulatta. Next base: position 161,380,463 of record NC_133406.1, read on the forward strand.
ATATATATATAATAACATAACAACTTATAAATAATATACAAATAAGTTATTCAATAATTTGAAGACAACAAAAAGAAAAGCACTACTAAATCACCTGAGTATGCATAAATTTAAAAATTACTTTGCTGAATCAAATAACATAATAATACCTACTATATGTTTCAAATAATACAAATCCCAAGACAATTAAAACTGATATATAGTAATAGTAAGTAGGTTAGCAGTTGTTTGGGGAAGGGGTTGGAGGGAACTATAGTTTACAAAGATGCATGAGGAAGCTTTTGGGATTAATGATTATCTGTATCTTGATTTTACACTTTAAATGGTATTGTAAGTTAACCAAAATCATATTAGCAAACAAATAAGGGAAAAAGAACTAGAAGTACAAGTGTACTATTTTACCGAGTTAACCAACAAAATAACTTTTTAGCAGTAAAAAAGCTTTCAGAATTGGATTCAGTAAAAGAAGAAGTGGGGAGTAGCATGAATGAACAAATCTTTATTTTGTATTGCACACTTGAAAATTAACAGGTTAATACATAAAGTATACATTTTAAAGTTAAGAATGGAACTACACAAGGATTTAAAGACAGAAATGGTTACAAAAACATTGTTTCTGAGGATCAAGATTGGAATGTTTAATAGAGCAATAATCAAGCATACATTATTACCTGACAGTTTTTAGCAGACTCTCCATTACCATTTAACTTTTAACTTTTATTTTATCCATGCAAACTTGTTATATGATTTTATAATAAGAATTTCTCCCCATTAATGATTAGTGCTTCCAGACCTATGGTATTCCCTTTCATGCATTTTTTTTAAAGTAAGTTTTGAAGATTCACCCACACCCACTGTGTTTTGTTTCTGTTAAGAAATGTTAATCCTGGCTGTGCAAAGAACTGAAAATCCCCAAATAACCATCATCATTTTTCCCATGAGGGTTTGTAGGGTGTTTTTATGTAAATAGGATTCCGTGTAGCCTTCTCTCTGTAACCTTGTGTTTGCTAAAAAGAGTTATATCTCTTTCCTCTCCCAAGTTACAAAATTAGAGCCCTATTCAGTATAGCAGACCATGAAAATTCCCAGGTGCCAAAGGAACAAATGTAGGGGAGGTGTTGTAAGTCTGAGGCAAAAGCGATGGTTTAGTTTATACATGAAAGACTATGGTTCATATAGGAATTTGATTTAATCAGTCTTACTATCACAGAATGTCAAAATAGCAAAGACACCTATGGAGTCCTATCTCATGAAACTGGGTTTCCATAGTCCTAAGCATATTTGCTTGTTTTCAATTTTTAAAACATCAGTAGGTATTAGACATTTTCTTTTAGCCCCCAGTTTGTATCCTTGTCTGAATTTCACAATAACACCCAAGCTTCAAATACTCAGAGAGGTATGGCTTTAATTATTTTATTGAGCTTCATAAATAATTATTTTTCCTTAAAATTTTGACATGTAAGAACCCTTGAGATTCTTCCAAAATCCCTAATAATATTGTCAAGCATGCCAAAATGCTAACAGTCATTCTGTCTGGATTCACAAGTTGGGGAAAAAATCTAAAGATGTTAAGATATAATGAATTTTTAAAAACTCAAAAAACGGTGAGTTTAATACAAAAATGTTAAATCATCTACTCATTGAAAATAAATTATTTCTGTGCTTATTCCTTTAATAGAATCAAAGCATATAAATAGATCAGATTGTAAATTCCTATTAGAAGGAATACCTCCTATGTGTAGGTGTTAATATGTATGCATAAATTCTAACTGCATGACCAAGTATATGTAAGAATGAAAAGATAAAGGCATATTTAATTTTCAAACTTGATTTTGATTTTTTAAAATGATTTTAATTAAAGATTCAAAAGAAGATCCCTATGGTTTTGTTCTGAGTCCATGGTGGAACCTGAGAAGAGTTTCATCGACTAGTATTGAGATTTACTACTGAGAAAGATAAAAAGTTTTGGTGATATCAGTATCTCTTTAATTAAAAATTATATTTAATTAGTCTCTTAAAAAATTCTGGATCCTTAAGACCTAGGCCAGTGCCTGACACAAAGGTCTAACAACACAATAAATGCCCAATGAATTACTAAATGAATAAATGTAATCAAGTACCTTTAATTTTTTTAATTGGAAATTCTTTATTCCTAAATTATTCTCTAGAATAATTTACACACCTATCAGTAGTCATTCTAGCTTTTATTGAATGTAGAACAACATGAAATAAAAACAACTTCAAAAAATTCTTAGTTGTTTTAAGTCAGTGGAGCAAAAGTTTCCAAGTTCAAAATTCAAGGATGCTGAATCAACCTATTAATCTAGACAAATTCCCTCTCATTCCTTCCTGTGAAATGAATACAGTCATAATATTCATGACAAAAATGCTATTCAATAGCTATATTTTCTACATTTATAAGTATCCAGATAATATGAATACAAGTAGATGACAATTTTGCTTTGCATTTGCATTGATATTTAAAAAAAAAATAGCCACTGAAAGAGATTTAATATAGAGAGGATTAGAAAAGGAAAAATTAATAAATCTTCAGTTTATGAATTGTTAACCCCTTCTGTGGAAGAATCAGTCCAATACTTAGCAGAAATTTTAAAAGAATTACATCATAAGGGGCAAAGTTGATGTTACCTTCTTTTCAATATTTAAGAAAAAGAAATGATTTATAAATTTTATGGCAGAAACTTTGACTGCATTAAAAAAAATCTTTCCGAAAGGTGAATTGGTAAATGATAAAAATATCAGCTTTTCCACATGAAACATATTTTAAATTAAGGCTTAGATTTACCTACTGCTTGGTTTTTATATATAAATGCAAATTTATAGATTTCTTAAATCTGTTGAATTAATATGTCTGTGGGAATATTTTTCTCTTTGGATATATTTAAACATATCAATTTCATATAAAAGTCCATTTTGTTTTAATTTCAATGGTAAAATAAAAATAGAGCACTTAATGAATCAACAAATCTCTAATATAATCACTATTGGGAATATATCTGCCATAATACTAGTATAGTAAAATGTCTACATATTAGGTAAAATGACATTGGCTGTGGTTAAATGTCACCTTTGTATTTTAGGCAAAAGCCTAAAAGTGGAAGTAGAAATGTTCATAAATCCACCAAATTATACAAGTATCATTGAGTAAAACATTATTTAGGTGCACTTTGAAAGCCTTCAGAGTTTTATCATATGTGGATAAAACTCATAATGCAAATTATCCATGTATGATAAAACTCAGAAGGCTCTCAGAATGTGAGATTGTGAATTAATTTGAAAACATATAATGAGAAGCTAGTATGAAAACGTCATTGATTCAGATCTAAAGACATAACCAAAGACACTCCTCCTCTGCAAGTTTACCTGGTAGTATTTTTAGGTAAATGCTCTACATTAAAACATTCTGTTCCTGGATATCTTGTTTAAAGACTTGTCCTGCTTTTCAGTCCGTCTTTCAATTCTGTAAACCACGCAATTTCTTTCCAATGAGTTCCTCCTGTTGGTAAAGTTATTTTAAATTTTAAGATAATGAGAGTCTGTTTCTGATTGCTGCCAAATATCCATAATGGATATCTAAATAAGCAGCAACAGTAGGTTATATAGGCAATACAACCTTGGAAATGTGGGTATTTGAAGTTGGTTATTGGGTTGAGGTGAACCAAAAGACTGAAATGTTGGTTCATATCCTATTGCTTCTTTTATTGACCTGAAGTCGTATGCCTAATAAATGTTAAGTTCTCAGTGTCAATTTTGTATTACAATTCTTCATTTGCAATTATTAGAATTAAATTCTCTTATGTCACATTGGAATTAACTGAAATCAATTATATAGTGTAGTTAATAGAATTAATGGAAAAAAAGCTGATCAATAGGTAGAGAAGGGACAGGAACTAGAATGCAGTCTTTAGCAAGTAATCATTACTTGATTCATTATTGGGAATATCTGGAAACTAAATGTTTCATAATAGGACACCAGAAAATGCTCATCATAAAACTAGGTGCCACTAGGTGAATTCATTAGTATCATAAAAAATGGATTAGATCCAAATTGTCCTAAAGGCAGAAATAATTTGAATGAGAAAGTTGTCTATTCTAAATATGTGTTACCATTTTCAGAGTGCCACCAATTGCATAGCCCACAACTATAATTTCATGGTAAAGTTCTTATAACTGTGTGATTGATAATTTAAAAACTTTAGTGTTATTTATAGAAGCCTGTATAGGTGGCACCAAATCCAATCAGAAGTAGCCTGTTTAGACATTATAACTTTACCAAGAATGGCCTTTAGGGATTATGGAAAGTGATATTCTTCCAGTGGGCAGAAGAATGTGTGTTCATTTGTTTCTACTTTACCTAAAAGGTGAGATGGTCACACTCAATTAGATGTTGAGTCTTAGAATGAGCAAGATTAGATGAGTGACAGGAAGATTTGGGAAATAGAAACCAGACTCCTCAAAATAGGTCTGGAGCTATTCAGAGAGAAAGCATGGCCCATGTCTATAACTTGATTTTGGATTCTACCCCCTAGAACTGTGAAAAAATTATCTTCCATTCTTTCAAGCTACCCATTTCATGTTACTTGTTGTGGAAACCCACAGAAATTAATGCAGATTTATTTCATGTCGGTTCTCTGTCATTCCCATCTGTTTTAGTCCATTCTCATGCTGCTACTAAAGACATGCTCAAGACTGGGTAATTTATAAAGGAAAGAAGTTTAATTAACTCAGTTCAGCATGACTGAGGAGGCCTCAGGAAACTTACAATCGTGGTGAAAGGGAAGCAAACACATACTTCTTCACAGGGCAACAGGACAGAGAAGTGAAGAGTGAAGAGGAAGAATAGTCCCTTATAAAACCATCAGACAGAGTGAGATTCTGTCTCAAAAAACAAAAAACAAACAAGAAAAAACCATCAGATCTTGTTGAAACTTACTTACTACCACCAGAACAGCATGGAGGTAACTGCCCCATGACTCACTCACCTCCCACCAGGTCCCTCCCATAACACATGGGGATATGGGAACTATAGTTCTAGTTAAGATTTGGGTGGGGACACAAAGCCAAACCATCTTATTCCACCCTTGGTCCCTCCCAAATCTCATGCCCTCACATTTCAAAACATAATCATGCCTTCCCAAAGGCCCCCAAAGTCTTAACTCATTCCAGCATGAATTCAAAAGTCCAAGTTCAAAGTCTTATCTGAGACAAGGCAAGTATCTTCCACTTATGAGCCTATCAAATCAAAAGCAAGTTAATTACTTCCTAGATGCAATTAGGATACAGGTATTGTGTAACTAAAACAAAGGGGTCACAGTCCCCATGAAAGTCTGAAATTCAATAGGGAAGTCATTAAACCTTAAAGTTCAAAAATTATCTCCTTTGACTCCATGTCTCACACCCAGGTCACACTGATGCAAGAGGTGAGCTCCCATGTTCTTGGGCAGCTCCACCCCTGTGGCTTTGCAGGGTACAGCACCCCTCTTGGCTGCCTTCAGGGGCTGTGCCTGCAGCTTTTCCAGGCACAGAGTGCAAGCTGTCAGTGGATGTACCATTCTGGGATTGGGAGGATGGTGGTCCTTTTCTCACAGCTCCACTAGGCACTGCCCTAGTGGGCATTCTGTGTGGGGGCTCTGACCCCACATTCCTTTCAGCACTACCCTGGCATTCTCCATGATGGCTTCATTCCAGTGGCAAACTTCTGCCTGGACATTGAGGCCTTTCCGTACATCCTCAGATATCTAGGCAGAGGTTCCCAAACCTCAATTCTTGACCTCTGTGCACCCGCAGGCCCAACAGCACATGGAAGCTGCCAAGGCTTGGTGCTTGCACCCTCTGAAACAATGGTTTGATCTCTATGTTGGCACCTTTTAGCCACACCTGGAGCAGCTGGGATGCAGGGCACCAAGCCCTTAGTCTGTGCACAGCAGGGGAGACCTGGACCTTCCTTAGGAAACCAATTTTTTATCCTAGGCCTCCAGGCCTGTGATGTGAGGGACTGTAGTGAAGGTCTCTGACATGCCCTGGAGACATTTTCCCCATTGTCTTGGGGATTAACATTTGGCTCTTCATTACTTGTGCAAATTTCTGCAACCAGCTTGAATTTCTCCCCAGAAAATAAGGTTTTGTTTTTTTATGACATCATCAGGCTGCAAATTTTCCAAAGATTTATGCTCTGCTTCCTCTTGAATGCTTTGCCACTTAGAAATTTCTTCCACCAGATACCCTAAACCTTCTCTCTTAAGTTCAAAGTTCCACAGATCTTTAGGACTGGGGCAAAATGCCACCCCAGTCTCTGCATAGCAAGAGTGACTTTTACTCCAGTTCCCAACAAGTTCATCATCTTCATCTGACACCACATTAGTCTTGACTTCGTTGTCCATATCATTATCAGCATTTTGGTCAAAGCCATTCAACAAGTCTCTGGAAAGTACCAAACTTTCTCACATCTTCCATTCTTCTGATCCATCTGAGTCTCTAGGAAGTTCCAAACTTTCACACATTTTCCTCTCCTCCTGAGCCCTCCAAATTGTGCCAACCTCTGCCTGTTACCTAGTTCCACAGTTGCTTCCACATTTTTGGGTATCTTTACAGCAGCACCTCACTCCTGGTACCAATCAATGATATTAGTTCATTATCACACTGCTAATAAAGACATACCCAAGACTGGGTAATTTATAAAGGAAAGAGGTTCAGTTGATTCACAGTTTAGCATGGCTGGGGAGGCCTCAGGGAAACTTACAATAATGGTAGAGGGGAAGCAAACACGTCCTTCTTCATGGGGCAGAAAGATGGAGAAGTGCAGAGCTAAGTAGGGGCAAAGCCCCCTGTAAAACCATCAGACATCATGAGAATGCACTCTCACAAGAACAGCATGGAGGTAACAGCTCCCAAGATTCAGTTACCTCTCACAGGGTCCCTCCCACTACATGTGGAGATTATGAGAACTACAGTTCAAAATGAGATCTGGGCAGGGACAGAAAGCCTACCCATATCACCATTTATGGATCAACTGAATCATAGCAACATTTTCTCTTAGCAAAGCATTTCTTTCATAGTGAAGGAAGTTCAAAAGTGGTTTGGTTCATGGAGGATTTATTGTAGTTGCTAGGTTATCTCTTATTGGAGAAGAATTGAATTCATTTTCTGTTGTTGATGAGTTCATGTGATAGATTAAAGATGGGTACATTAAAGCATGTTCTCTTTGGTGAAAATTATATAAATAAGTATAAAATTAAGGGTCTTTAACATATATTATTCTGTGTATAAAATGAGACAAGAACTGGTTTATTTGCTTTCCAGAGATGGTATGATGAGTCAGGATTTTAAATTATAGTCTTTCTGACAAGAGCTAGATCTGCAAATATTCAACTGTATTCTACTGGAACTGCAGTTTTGACATAGAATGAGGACTAAGCAGGATGAATAGGTGATAAAAGAAACGACAAACATAAAACTACAAGAAAGTAAGACTTAAAATAATAAAATCCAACCTCAAGAAAGTTGCTGAAACAAAAGGTATTAAAGGCAAAATAGAGGCTGTATTTTACACAACACAATATAGGCATTTAATAAATGTGAATTTTGTATTACTATTTTCTTGTTATCATTAGTGTTATTAATTTATGAATCACTGCAAACTTAGAAAACAAATGGTAATTGTAATGCTTAATTAAACTAGGAAAAGTGCTATTAGAGTAAATGAATAAGTAAAACTTCCGAGTTCATTTTATAGAAACCTCAGCAGTTTTATGTTATTAAAATCCATAGTAGTAGTTTCTTTCTTTAATAGATAAATTTTCTGATGTTTCTCTGTATCAAACATGGTATTAGTCTCATAATTCATGTAACCATAGCCTAGGTAACCAAAAATATGTATTTTAGCACCTTGTCATATATTTTTCCTAAGTTACACAGAAATGGAAGCAGACCAAAGATGATTTGTCTGATTAAAATATTTCAGAAGAACAACAGATTAGGATTTAAACAATGCTTAAGGTTTTCTGCTTTTTATTAAACTGTATTTTTTAGAAATCACATCTCAAATAAAACTAGATTACAGGTTTATAATTCAAGATTTTATGCCTCCAAATACAAAATTACACTACAGCAAATTACTTATAATGAAATATTTCATATCTAATGAGTATTTTCTATGTTCAGAGCACCATGTTAAGTCCCATTCATATATGTGTGAGCTCATTTATGCTCACAGTTGAATGAAAGAATTACTGACATTACCCTCTTTAACCAGAGGAAACGATGGCATAGGGAGGTCAAAAGAACTTGTACATGGTTATAGGAAATTGAAATGAGGTTATTTAATATTAACTGTTTAAAACTACGTAAAAAATAAGATTTCCCACAAAACTCGAAATCTAACATGGCATTTTTCCAAGTATGTTCTACTTTCACCTTAGAAGATAATAGATAAGAAAAAGAATTCCATGAACACAGAACATCCAGAGATGTTGGTTTAAACAAAGGTAGGGATGTGTGTGTGTGTGTGCATGTGTGTGTGCGTGTGCGTGTGTGTGTGCGTGTGCGTGTGTGTGTGTGTGCATGTGTATTTTGTATATATGTATATAAATATGCCTATACGTACATATGTATGTATATATGTATATACATATGCCTATACATATATACACATCTACCTTTATATAGCCATACACTGCATGTGCATGTGTGTGAAGACTTTTAAAACTTTGATAGGCTAATGTGCATTGCAATCTATCAAGAGGAAGATATAGACAGTAATTTAGTGAAAATAGTTATTGAATTTCTACTGCATTCTAGGTATTGGGCTAGAAATTAAGAATGCAAAAATTACATAGGCATACATAGTATTGACTACTACAGAAGTCATGTATGAGAAGGGCCACTAAAAGTAAAATATGTAATTTGAGCATATAAAAGGCAATTTTAGGGTAACTTTGGAACAAGTGACATTTAAGGTGATAGGAAAGAGATGAATAGAAGATTGTGTTATTGGTTAATAATCATTCTCTTCAGCTAACCAATTGGTTAAGAATGCAGTTGGTTAGCTGAAGAGAAGGGTAAATGATCTGGGCAGAGGCACATCATGTACAAAGGTGCTCAGGCAATAAAGAGAATGACAGATTTAGATAATTGTGAAAAGCCTAATACAGCTAGATTAGGAAGATTGAAAAGATACCCAGAGGTAGAATGTGACAGGCTCAGAGGCCTGGTGAGATCTGATAAGGATTTTGGATTTTATCCTAAGTGTAATCAGCCAATAAAGGGATTCTAGCAAATAGATGCTAATATCAATTATTCATTATATAAACATAAAGAGAAGTTGCCACTTACTTCCTGGTCTGCTTTAATAATAAATTATATTTATTCTGTTCCAGAATAGATCTTGAATCTCTTTGATTCTTGCCATGTCTTTTGCTACCACCTTAGCCTATATCACCATCCATTGCTGCTCACCTTTATAATAATCATGACCTGCCAGGTGTTCTGCTCCCAAGTTGGGTGAAGACTCCCAGCTTCTAGTCTTAACTCAGGACCCTAAATCCTTTCAACACTTAAGTCAGAGTATATCCCTACCCTGCTTAAATGCCTCCAGTGACTTCCTCATGCTAAGAAAGCACCACTGCCTCACGTAGCCTTCAAGAGACTTTTAGGCTTTCATGTCTACCCCTCGATCTCACCTACTCACACTCTGGAGCCCTTCTACCTACTATTCCCTCTGTCTGTTTCTCCTTAGATACTCTGTAGCACAGACATAAAAGGGTATCAATGCTAAGGGAGATTCAGATAATAATACATTTTCCATCAAATAAGATTTGTAATATTGTTGCTTTGTCTATTTACATCATCTCTTAGATTTCTAAAAGTTTGCCAAAAAGTATCTGGATGTCTCAAAATCCTGAGTATTTTAGACAATTTGAAAATAAAGCACAAAGTCTAACATCCAGTTTTTCTCTGAGGGTAAAGCAAAGTTGGATTTAGAGTATAATTATGTTTTCCTTTGTATATATAGATATGTGTAGAAAGAAATCAGGCTATTTTTTAAGTGAGAATTAGGAATCTTAATCCCCTAGTGAATGTGATATCAACACTGAGGCATACTTTCCACTGCTCTTGTTAATTGTGAGGCTTCACTCACAGGACTTTAAAAAATGCTCTGTTAAACAATAGATGGACTGCTAATGTCCTTGAGTGTCTCTCTCTACAGTGGATGCTGTGACCTGGGTGTAGTTCCTGAGTTGATTGCTCAGTTTAAGTAAGTAGCTTATTCTGTAAATAGCAAATTAACACTGTCTGCAAAAGCGGTGTTTTTTGACTGTTCATTGGCTGTAGGAAATCAACTCTGCTCTAATTTCCTACATGAGTCAATAGGGTGGAAGTCAAAGGAATGCAGACTAATGTGACCTTTAAATACACTCCTATGATATAAAGTTACATGTGAAAAAATTTTGGAAGAGGCACACTACCTTTTAGTATCAGGAATATGCATGTTTGCTGGCATTAGTAAATAAAATTTAACAACTCTAAGGTTAGTCTTAGCTATTGGAATCACCTCAAATTCATAGAATATATGCATGGAAACCTTGTAAAGCTAGAACTAGAAAGATTATCAATTTAAAAGTAATTACAATCTAGTAATATAAATTGGTACCCAATTTTAATATAATATGCACATAGTGTAACTCTTTGCAATATTATTTCTAATTATCTTAGTCTTTACTTGGTTGCCAAGTTCTTGACTTCTCAAAAGATTTCTTACATGTTAGATATTATTAGATTTGACCATTACATTCTCAATCTGTAAATTTGATATATACACACATTAGTTATAAGGGATATAACTATTTTTTTAAAATAAGGAATGAATTTTCTAAGTAAATATTGGTATTATTCATGGATCAATGCCACTGGCAACAAGTTGTCCTTTATGGAAAAACAAATGCAGGCACAAACCAAAAAATGTCCAAACCACTTATATGACAACTGCAGACCTTCCTAGAACAGCTGAAACTTCAAGGTAGAAAAACACCAGAATGTCATTTACATTTCCAAGTAGATATATCTAAATAAGAGAATGCAAAAGAAGCTACATGTCTGAGGGAAAAAAACTGGGTTTATTTCCTTTAGGTAAAAAGAGATAATAATGCATGTATCCCAATCCTAAAATAGCAACAACCACATATTTTCACTCTTGAAAAATATTATTTCTTAATTCAGCTCCAGCAAATTATTTAATCTAGAAAAAAATTTTGAACAATTTTCAGCAAAATGTCATTATTGCACTGGCAAACTAAATGTCTTTTCTGGTAATAGCAAACACATTAATAAACCTGAGAAATTCTTATTCTGGGGTATAAATATTAGTGAATGGAACAAAGAGATGTTTTTTCTTTTATTTGTTCAAGACATTTGGAAAAGTAAAGGCCAAGGTTGGGCCACCTGGGGGTTCCAAGATAAAAGATTATAAAAGATTGTCAAGTTCTGAAATTGAGGCAGTAATGAATAGCCTATTAGCATCCCCTCCAGCCCCTCAGAAAAAGAACATGAACAGTTGCAATCATAGCTGAATTCTACCAGATGTACAAAGAAGAGCTGGTAACATTTCTACTGAAACTATTCCAAAAAAATTTTAAAGGAGGCACTCCTCCCTATCTCATCCTATAAGGCCAGCATCATTCTGATACCAAAACCTGGCAGAGACACAACAAAAGAAGAAAACTTCAAGCCAATATCCACTTTTTTTTTTTTTGAGGTGGAATTTCACTCTTGTCACCCAGGCTGGAGTGCAATGGCATGATCTCGGTCCACTGCAACCTCTCCCTCCCAGGTTCAAGGGTTCTATTGCCTCAGCCTCCCAAGCAGCTGAGATTACAAGCATGCACTACTACACCCAGCCAATTTGTTTGTATTTTTAGTAAATATGGGGTTTCACCATGTGGGCCAAGCTGGTCTCGAACTCCTGGCCTCAAGTGATCCACCTGCCTCCCAAAGTGCTGGGATTACAGGCATGAGCCACCACACCAGGCTAGTAATCCTTGATGAACATCGATGCAAAAATCCTTAGCAAAATGTTGGAAAACTGAATCCGGTGGCACATGAAAAAAACTAATCCACCACAATCAAGCAGATCAAGCAGGCTTCATACTGGGATGCAAAGCTGGTTCAACATATGGAAATTAATGGATGGGATTTATCACATAAACAGAACTAAGGACAAAAACCACATGATTATCTCAATAGATGCAGAAAGTGCTTTGGATAAAATTCAACATACTTTCATATTAACAACTCTCAATAAATGAGCTATTGAAGGAACATGCCTCAAAATGACAAGAGGCATACATGACAAACTACAGCCAACACCATGATTAATTGGCAAAAGCTGGACGCATTCTTCCTGAAAACTGGTACAAAACAGGGATGCCCTCTCTCACCACTCCTATTCAACATAGTATTGGAAGTTCCAGCCAGGACAATAAGGCAAAAGAAAGAAAAAGGGCATCCAAATAGGAAGAAAAGAAGTCAAACTATCCCTGTTTACAGATGACATGATCCTATGTTTAGGAAACCCCATCATCTTAGCCCAAAAGCTTCTTAACTGATAAGTAACTTCAGCAAAATCTCAGGTTACAAAATGAATGTGCAAAAGTCATTAGCATTCCTATAAACCAGCAAGCTAAAATCCAAATTGTGAGATCCAAATCATGAGCTAACTCCCATTCATAATTACCACAAAAAGAATAAAGAACCCAGGAATACAGCTAGCTATGGAGGTGAAATATCTCTACAAGGAGAACTACAAACCACTGCTCAAATTAATCAGAAATGACACAAACAAATGGAAAAATATGCCAGGTTCATAGATAGGAAGAATCAATATAGTCAAAATGGCCATACTCCCCGAAATAATTCATATATTTAATGCTATCCTCATTAAAATACCATTGACATTCTTCACAGAACTAGGAAAAACTATTTTAAAATTCATATGGAACCAAACAAGAGCAAAGCAATCCTAAGCAAAAATAACATAACTGGAGGCATCATGCTACCTAAATTCAAACTATACTACAGGGCTATAGGAACCAAAACAGCATGGTAGTAATACAAAAACAGGCACATAGACCAATGGAACAGAATAGGTAATCCAGAAATAAGACCACACACTTATAACCATCTGATCTTCAATAAGCCTAACAAAAGCAAACAATGAGGAAATAATTCTTTAAATGATCCTGGAATAACTGGCTAGCCATATGCAGAAGATTGAAAATGGACCCATTCTTTATACCATACACAAAAATCAACTCAAGATGGGTTAAAGACTTATATGTAAAACACAAAGCTATAAAAACCCTGGAAGAAAACCTAGATAATACCATTCAGGACATAGACACAGACAAAGATTTCATGATGACGACATCAAAAGCAATTGCAACAAAAGCAAAAATTGACAAGTGGGATTTAATTAACCTAAGGGGCTTCTGCACAGCAAAAGAAACTATCAACAGAGTAAACAGACAACCTACAGAATGAGAGAAAATGTTTCCAAACTATGCATCTGACAATGGTCTAATATGCAGCATCTATAAGAAACTTAAATTTAACAAGGAAAAAAAACATAAAAAGTGGACAAAGGACATGAAGACACACCAGCCAAAAGAAAACACACATGCAGCCAGTAATCTTATGAAAAAGCCCTCAAAATCACTTATTATTAGAAAAATACAAATCAAAACCACAGCGAGATTCCATGTCACACCAGCCAGAATGGTTATTATTAAAAAGTCAAAAAATAACATATGCTGGCGAGGTTGTGAAGAAAAATGAATGCTTATACACTGTTGGTGGAAGAGTAAATTAGTCTACCCATTGTGAAGGACAGTATGGTGATTCCTCAAAGACCTAAAGACAGAAATACCATTCCACCCACCAATCCTATTACTGGGTTTATATCCAAAGGAATAGAAATCATTCTATTATAAAGACACATGCATGAGATGTTCATTGCTATTCATAATAGCAAAGACATGGAATCAACCTAAATGTTCATCAATGATAGACCAAATAATGCAAATGTGGTATATATACACCATGGAATACTATGCAGTCACAAAAAAGAACAAGAATATGTTCTTTGCAAGGACATGGATGGAGATGGAGGCCATTATTCTTAGCAAACTAATGCAGGAACATAAAACCAAATATCACATGTTCTCACTTATAAGTATAAGATAAATCACAAGAACACATGGACACATAGAGGGAAACAACACACACTCGTGTCTATTGGCGAATGGAGGGTGGGAAGAGGGAAAGGATCAGCAAAAATAACTAATGGCTTAATACGTAGGTGATGAAATAATCAGTACAACACATTCCCATGATCTACGGTTACCTACACTACAAATCTGCCCATGTACCCCTGAACTTAAAACAAAAGTAAAAAAAAAAAAAAAAAAAAAAAAAGATTATCTATACACCATAATGAAAAGACTGTGCCCAACTTTCATCCATAATGGTGATCACTCAGCAGCTGTATTTATATTTTGACTCTGTTCCCTGACTTTGGCTGATTGTAGCAGTGGAGAGGTCTCAATCCAAGGTAGGATAATCAAATTATCTTCCCAGCAAATCTGGGAAGGGAGTTCAGGATGTAACTGGAATTATATTATATAAGCTCTTGCACTCTAGGGTGGCTATGTTGTATTTAGTTATTTGGACAGAATCAGGGAAATCTGGTCTACAAAGAAGGAGAATGCTGAAGTACACCAAGACAAAAAACAAAGACAGTGGAGTGAGGAACCTCCCTTGGCCTCTGTTAAATGTTCACATCCTTTTTCCTATTTTTCCTGATCCTTTGATGTCTTCCTGCCCTGGGTTTCATTAAATATTTCTAAATATTTATAGTAGAATCTTCTCCCTTTTCCTAAATCAGATTACATTATATTCCGTTAATTACAACCAAAGGACTCTTAACTAATATGAGGAAATTTTAATCTAGTGTAAAGCCAGAAAACAAAGTTCATAATGGCAATATAGGTGCTAACTGGTAAAGAAGGCACATAGAGGAGAATGTATTGTCACTTAAGCACTAGGTTATAAGGAATAAAGGGTGGTAGGTGCAGGGCAGAAGGTGGAATTAAAGACGAATAAATATTTCTGGAGTGAAGAATGTCATGGCTTTGACACTTGACTCACGTGCTAAGATACACAGCAAAAGAAAGAGAAAGAAAAAAAAAAACGGATACAAGAAAATATATGCAGGGCCTGAGAGTGCAAATGGTTGGTATATATCAAGTTTAGAGTTCTCTCTGTATCTTCATAGGGTCTTTTGGGAGAAAGCCTTCCAGTTAGCTGTTACCCTGCTTTAGAGGAACCAGTTTAGGCTAGGGTAAAATAAGGGGGAGCATAGCAAAAACCATATGCACACACAACACACACACTTTCCTGTTTACCAAGGCACCGAGTCAATTACCAGAATAGTGGCTGTAAATTCAGTTGTCTCTATTTCTTTGAGATTCTGCAGATATACAAAATGATTAGAGCAGCAGAGGTGTTATCAATGGAAAATAAATGCCTACCAACATCATTAAGATAATCTTTGTCTGAAGTCAGGTAGCGTGATGCCTCCAGCTTTGTTCTTTTGACTTAGGATTGTCTTGGAGATGCGGGCTCTTTTTTGGTTCCATATGAACTTTAAAGCAGTTTTTTCCAATTCTGTGAAGAAACTCATTGGTAGCTTGATGGGGATGGCATTGAATCTATAAATTACCTTGTGCAGTATGGCCATTTTCACGATATTGATTCTTCCTATCCATGAGCATGGTATGTTCTTCCATTTGTTTGTGTCCTCTTTGATTTCACTGAGCAGTGGTTTGTAGTTCTCCTTGAAGAGGTCCTTTACATCCCTTGTAAGTTGGATTCCTAGGTATTTTATTCTCTTTGAAGCAATTGTGAATGGAAGTTCATTCCTGATTTGGCTCTCTGTTTGTCTGTTACTGGTGTATAAGAATGCTTGTGATTTTTGCACATTAATTTTGTATCCTGAGACTTTGCTGAAGTTGCTTATCAGCTTAAGGAGATTTTGGGCTGAGACAATGGGGTTTTCTAAATATACAATCATGTCATCTGCAAACAGGGACAATTTGACTTCTTCTTTTCCTAACTGAATACCCTTGATTTCTTTCTCTTGCCTAATTGCCCTAGCCAGAACTTCCAACACTATGTTGAATAGGAGTGGTGAGAGAGGGCATCCCTGTCTTGTGCCAGTTTTCAAAGGGAATTTTTCCAGTTTTTGCCCATTCAGTATGATATTGGCTGTGGGTTTGTCATAAATAGCTGTTATTATTTTGAGGTACGTTCCATCAATACCGAATTTATTGAGCGTTTTTAGCATGAAGGGCTGTTGAATTTTGTCAAAAGCCTTTTCTGCATCTATTGAGATAATCATGTGGTTCTTGTCTTTGGTTCTGTTTATATGCTGGATTATGTTTATTGATTTGCGAATGTTGAACCAGCCTTGTATCCCAGGGATGAAGCCCACTTGATCATGGTGGATAAGCTTTTTCATGTGTTGCTGAATCCGGTTTGCCAGTATTTTATTGAGGATTTTTGCATCGATGTTCATCAGGGATATTGGTCTAAAATTCTCTTTTTTTGTTGTGTCTCTGCCAGGCTTTGGTATCAGGATGATGTTGGCCTCATAAAATGAGTTAGGGAGGATTCCCTCTTTTTCTATTGATTGGAATAGTTTCAGAAGGAATGATACCAACTCCTCCTTGTACCTCTGGTAGAATTCAGCTGTAAATCCATCTGGTCCTGGACTTTTTTTGGTTGGTAGGCTATTAATTATTGCCTCAATTTCAGAGCCTGCTATTGGTCTATTCAGGGATTCAACTTCTTCCTGGTTTAGTCTTGGAAGAGTGTAAGCGACCAGGAAATTATCCATTTCTTCTAGATTTTCCAGTTTGTTTGCGTAGAGGTGTTTATAGTATTCTCTGATGGTAGTTTGTATTTCTGTGGGGTCGGTGGTGATATCCCCTTTATCATTTTTAATTGCGTCGATTTGATTCTTCTCTCTTTTCTTCTTTATTAGTCTTGCTAGTGGTCTGTCAATTTTGTTGATCTTTTCAAAAAACCAACTCCTGGATTCATTGATTTTTTGGAGAGTTTTTTGTGTCTCTATCTCCTTCAGTTCTGCTCTGATCTTAGTTATTTCTTGCCTTCTGCTAGCTTTCGAATGTGTTTGCTCTTGCTTCTCTAGTTCTTTTAATTGCGATGTTAGAGTGTCAATTTTAGATCTTTCCTGCTTTCTCGTGTGGGCATTTAGTGCTATAAATTTCCCTCTACACACTGCTTTAAATGTGTCCCAGAGATTCTGGTATGTTGTATCTTTGTTCTCATTGGTTTCAAAGAACATCTTTATTTCTGCCTTCATTTCGTTATGTACCCAGTAGTCATTCAGGATACTACAAGGCTACAGTAACCAAAACAGCATGGTACTGGTACCAAAACAGAGATATAGACCAATGGAACAGAACAGAGTCCTCAGAAATAATACCACACATCTACAGCCATCTGATCTTTGACAAACCTGAGAGAAACAAGAAATGGGGAAAGGATTCCCTATTTAATAAATGGTGCTGGGAAAATTGGCTAGCCATAAGTAGAAAGCTGAAACTGGATCCTTTCCTTACTCCTTATACGAAAATTAATTCAAGATGGATTAGAGACTTAAATGTTAGACCTAATACCATAAAAATCCTAGAGGAAAACCTAGGTAGTACCATTCAGGACATAGGCATGGGCAAAGACTTCACATCTAAAACACCAAAAGCAACGGCAGCCAAAGCCAAAATTGACAAATGGGATCTCATTAAACTAAAGAGCTTCTGCACAGCAAAAGAAACTACCATCAGAGTGAACAGGCAACCTACAGAATGGGAGAAAATTTTTGCAATCTACTCATCTGACAAAGGGCTAATATCCAGAACCTACAAAGAACTCAAACAAATTTACAAGAAAAAAACAAATCACCCCATCAAAAAGTGGGCAAAGGATATGAACAGACATTTCTCAAAAGAAGACATTCATACAGCCAACAGACACATGAAAAAATGCTCATCATCACCGGCCATCAGAGAAATGCAAATCAAAACCACAATGAGATACCATCTCACACCAGTTAGAATGGCGATCATTCAAAAGTCAGGAAACAACAGGTGCTGGAGAGGATGTGGAGAAATAGGAACACTTTTACACTGTTGGTGGGATTGTAAACTAGTTCAACCATTATGGAAAACAGTATGGCGATTCCTCAAGGATCTAGAACTAGATGTACCATATGACCCAGCCATCCCATTACTGGGTATATACCCAAAGGATTATAAATTATGCTGCTATAAAGACACATGCACACGTATGTTTATTGCAGCACTATTCACAATAGCAAAGACTTGGAATCAACCCAAATGTCCATCAGTGACAGATTGGATTAAGAAAATGTGGCACATATACACCATGGAATACTATGCAGCCATAAAAAAGGATGAGTTTGTGTCCTTTGTAGAGACATGGATGCAGCTGGAAACCATCATTCTTAGCAAACTATCACAAGAACAGAAAACCAAACACCGCATGTTCTCACTCATAGGTGGGAACTGAACAATGAGATCACTTGGACTCAGAAAGGGGAACATCACACACCGGGGCCTATCATGGGGAGGGGGTCGGGGGGAGGGATTGCACTGGGAGTTATACCTGATGTAAATGACGAGTTGATGGGTGCAGCACACCAACATGGCACAAGTATACATATGTAACAAACCTGCACGTTATGCACATGTACCCTACAACTTAAAGTATAATAATAATAAATTAATTAAAAAAAAAAAACAAAAGATAATCTTTGTCTTTGATACCAGTAAAATCTCTTGTTTTAAATGCTATTTGCCAACCTCTGCAAGGAATGTGAGATATCTAACAGTTCTATAATTAGGAACTCAGCTATTTCAGTTGCTGTGGATTTCTTGTACCTTTAAAGTTTCTAATGAGTTGGTCATTGTGACCAAACTTTTACTGCAATTTTCCCCCAGAACCTATAAGAAAAACTTGAGTTAGGTCCTATCAGGTCTGCTATTAATCAAGAGTGTCTGTTTTAAATGTCTGGATGTCTCATCATGAAAACCACCTAGTGTCTCCCATTTGTAAAAATGTAATGCACAGGAATATTAAAGACAAAGTGATTTGGCTTTTATAATCGTATCAAATTTTATCATGTTTTTTTCCCTTCTGATATGAAAATACTAAATTTGGAAGCCAGAAGTTTCAGTCTTAAAAGAAATGTGGACGGTAGAACAAACAAACAAAGGAAAAACACCAAAAAAATGGGGCAGAAACAAGGAAACAAATAGTCTATAAAATAAATTGAGAGGGTCCACATCATCCCCCTCGTCATTGGAACTAGCAAGTTCTTTAAGCCTAAAAGTCCAAAACTATTGAAGCTGTCCTCAACTTTTATGTTTTCTCATGTTGCATGTAATGAAAAGCCTAATGTGGAGAAATATGCGTGATTTATTATTTGCTGTTGTAATAATTCATATATCATAAAATTTTATATCTGAAAAACTCCTAGAAGTTATTTTTTAGTCTCCCGATTTTACCAAATACATAATGGAGGCCTAGAGAGGTTAAAAGATTCTTACAATAATCTGTATGTTTTCTGGTCAGCCGTAAATCACAACGTATTCTTCACCTACATTATCTCTGGATTTCTAAAATCACCTCCTTAAAGTTTGCATTGTCAAGGTTCTTTCACTCCACTAAGAAGCACGGCTATGGAGCAATTAGCACAAATTAAAATGAATGTTTTACTATTTGGTAGAACTGTAAAAAACATATCTTCCATACTATATGCTACACAGAAATACATTTAATTTATCTTAATTGCTTTGATATTGCTTCTTTAGAAGGCTACAGCAGCCTCAACCACCTCTAAAATCAAACTAAACTACCTTTTTAAAGGCTGGAATTAGATTGTTCTCTCATTAATAACTCATTTGCATTCTGTCTTCAGTAACTGTGGTCATACTGACCACCTCTCCACCATGTATTACATCTCCCAACATAGCAATATTCTTTTGAACCAGTGTACTGGATATTTCCTTAAATCCCATAATCTGAGGTCCTTTTAAAAGATGCTTTTTCTGTTCTTTCCAGTTTATATTTTCTTTATTTGTTATGTGAAGAAAACTCATATAAATCCTTTCTGGGCACCATTTTTCCATTAGACTCTTTCTCCATTCAGTGTATTACATTTTTGAATGGTGATGTTCATATATATTGAGTCACAGACTGCCCTTGACTTAGAATATTTTTCCTCAGTAATGTTGGTAGATCATACCACTCTAGTAATATGTGAAAGAGACCAATGGCAAACTGCAAAGCTTGTGCAGCACAGTTTTTTTCCATGCCCAAGCAACATGACTAGAATGAAAGCAGACATCAAGACTTTAATGCCATTGGTATCATTATCCAAACTCTAGTCAACTAAGGTAAAAAATATATTGACCCATTGTGGCTGGCTTGTGTTTATGTTTGTTGTTTTGGTTGTTGTTTGATTATTTTTGATCACCGAGGGGCTGTGTGTATGTGTGTGTGTATTTGCATGTATTAGTTATAAGTATATGGCACACCTAAACAAGATGCAGTTGTGCATGTGTAAATCACCTAAATTCTAAATTGTCAGACAGCCATGAGAGGCATTACTTCCTTAACTGCCTCCAGCTCCTTTGGAAATTTCAGAAACAGCGGTTGTTCTGGGCAGGAAATGAGTTCAAAAGCAATGAAGAACACCAATCCCACTGTCATCCCCCCCATCACACACAAATGTGTGCTTGTGTGTGCATGCACGTGTATGCTTATAGTATTCCAATCAGTCTGCAACTCCATCTACAAATTCTACCTACAGAATTAAACGCTCCAACAAAAACAGATTTCTTAGTTTTGCCTTCAAGAAACACATGATCTGGATATACTTCTAGAGATCCATAATACCGCAGTTTCACTTTTTAAAAAAAAATCTCCCTCCCTTAATAATGCAGGTCTTTCAAAGTCATTTCTTCCTGTTACCAAAAGAACTGTAATTGCAAAATATCCTTTTTCCTCCCCCTGCACGGATCATCTTTAAACTTTTATATTAACAAAAATCTTCTGTACTTTTCTCTTTAAAAATTTTTGAGATTTGATACATTTCACTCTCACTGAAGTATAAACAGTTCTATTTTCACTCAGCATTTAGATTTTATTAGTTTTTCAAAAAACATTGAATTAACATGCTGAATAATAAAAGAGTCAATAAGATGTTTTCACAAGCTTTGCTTACCAATTTAAAAAAAAAGGTTGTTGAAGGGCTGACAGATAGAATACAGTAATAGTTAATGGACATACAGTGCAGGATAAATTGCATTCTTTATGGAAATTTATAGCAAATAATTTCTGAAGACCATTTTCATTTGTCAGAGCAAACCATGAGAAAAGATTACAAAAACAAAATAAACTTCTACGTTACTCTTAAATAAAGGATCCAAACAGGATTTTTAAAAGTAAAACTACAGTCAAAGTGAAATGCATAAAAACAAACTTTTTAAATCTGTCGTTTGAAAGAACCACATGTACTTCACTCGCCCTTGAATTCCAGCACCTCATTTTTAACTGCACTTAGTTTACATTTTACTTTCAGAGATTAATCTTTTCTTTTGCTAAGTGCATTGGAAATCATGAGCACTAACTATGTAAATGATGCTAGGAAATGTATCCCCCAAGTATGAAATAAAGCTCTAACTAGATAATGCTAATAAATATTAATATATGGAGATAGCAAAGGAATATTAAATGATTAAGCTGCCCAAAATAAGAATAATAACATACCTAAAGTCCTCCAGGCACTTATTCAGTATTTTAGGGCTCTACAAATATTAGCAAAAGCAGAGCCTGCAGAAAATTGTATGTCCTAAAGCTTTACGACTTGAATCACCATAAGAAAAGGAATAGGCAGTGGCTACAATTTAACAGGTGAAAGATGGACTTAGTTGGTTAGACCTGGTAATTAATTCTGATAGATATAGCCTACCTTTTTAACTTTCAATAATCAGGTTTTCTTCTCCACAAATTACCATATTTTAGTCATTTTGTGAGCAAAAAAAAAAAAAAATAGTATTTTGTAGGTTTTAGGAGTCTCTGGAGAATTTGCTTTTGCCCTAACCACATTACCTATTTTTTCCAGACAACTGGATTATAAATACTGGAGTAAAGAGAATGAGCTGTTAAGCAGAATGTAGAAACCTGTCACCCAAAGCAGAAGTAGAGTGCACTAAGAAACACTCCATGGGTACCTCATGCCTTTGTAGGTTCACAGAGTAAGAGATGAAATGAGTGGCAGATTCCCTAACTCCCTAGCACAAGTCAGCAGCATAGACCAAACATATATTTATTTTTTATTGGTTCTGGTATTTGAAGAATATCATGCCCAAGCCATAACAAACAACATCAATTCAAGGGGGCATTCTCTCTACTGCTCTGTGTTGAGATTGTTTCCAACATACTCTAATATTGCTATCAGGTGACCTGACTGATGATTGGGTCAGTGGGTCTTCTGAGAAAGAATTTGTACTAGGCCATAAATGCTTTGTTTCCCTATTAAAGAAGGTGACGGGAATAGATGATGATGATCTTGCTTGGATGCCAGATCAATGCGCAGGTTCATCATAAAACCCCTTACCACCGCCTCCACCTCAATCCCATCAAGGAAAAGATACAAAATTATAGTTTTGTATATGGTGGTAGTATAACAACAAACTCTGTGTATTATCATAAGATAATTTTGCATCTCTGCAAGATTTGAGAGATATGAGTATCCACAGCCATATTAACAATTATCCTGTAGTCTGTGCTGTAAATAAGAAAACTAAGTTGGAGATATTAAAAGTCAATATTTTTTTTTTATCATAAAACTACTGTTGCAGTTTAAATTGCACTTCTTGCTTACGGGGATTATGTAAAACCAATAATAAGAAAATGACCTGAAAACAATTGAGTAGCCGTAGCACGATTGTTACCCTGCTTGCAAAAATCAGAACACAAAAAAAAAGAGAAAAGGGAATTGTTAGAAGAAGCAGTACAAAGCAAATAGCACAAAGCAAAGAGTCTATAGATGTGATTTCAAGTTATTCAGTGAATTTCTATACAGTGCATAGCTTTCAGCCTCAATAAAAAGCCAATTATTAATCCTGCAATTACCCAGCCTTATCACTACTGCACACACATGCTGACTATGGCTAGAGTTCTAGATGATATTCTTTTTATTAGTATGGCCAAAGGGAAATTTAATTAGAGATACATCTCTTGAATGGACAAGGGAAAATATAAGGATTAACAAATTAATCCTAACATGTAATTACATTAAAATGTTTACCATTCTGTATAGAAAATATTGACACTCTAGCTAACCCCTTTTTAAAATCTGTTCCCTCTTATATCACAGTGAAAACATTATTTCTGAAGGAGAAAAAAAGGTAGGATTTCCTTCCTGCTAGCTTGTGTACTGACTGAACAGGAAGAAATAATCAACCTAGTTTATTCTGGACTCTATCAGTTCCTGACCACATTCCATAAACGCAGGCATTTGGAAGAAAACAAACTGATCCGCAGGTTACAGAAACCAAAATATGTGCTGATGGAGAGATAGGAAACTGTGACTAAATGAATCCAGGTAAGTCTAAAATAGAGTAATGGAAAGAAACCCCAGCAGAATATTTAAAGAGATAGTCATGCTTACATCACAAATCTTTATTAACCAAGCTAACAACTAAATTCTTATGCCATAAATAGTGTAATTTCTGCCTGTTCGATATGGTTTCTTTTTTCTTTCCTTCTCCCTCAACTGCATGTGTGCACAGGCAAGATAATGTGTGTGCTGTTGTGGTGGATTTCTCAGTTGTCTACAAATAAGGCCCAGTTATATGGCTTTAGAACACCTACTCAAACCTGCACATGTGCATGCCGTAACTTTACTATTATTGTTTTGACATTTAAGAAACAGATGGATGTTTTTCACTTTGGAAGCCAAACATCTGTTCTTCAGAATTCTCTTCAGAAGCTGGAGTCTTCTAGCAGGAGCATATTAAATTAAAGAAGCTCTTTACCACCTCATCCCTATTTGTGCCTCTCAATCCAAAATATTTTAAGAAATGGAAAAAGGAAACTTATGAATAAGTTTACAAGCATGAAGACTCTGCTGACATTGATTAAATAAGTCCATACAATGTTCACTGCAAAGTAATCTATGCTAATGCAATTTACTAGTATGAAGGAAGAAGGAAGTTAAGCTTTGAGCTGTGATATATGAAGAGTTGCCTGAGGAATCAGGTAGCCCAGCACTTCAGAAAAATTGCATAATTCCCATGAAAAATAAATTCTGTCTGTTTTTATTAAGAAAAATCTAACCTAAAATGCATATAATCATTTGTGCCTGGTTCTGGCATATTGAATGCCTGGTTAGAGGGGAGAAAATTTCACAAAATGTGCATAGAAGGAATTCTTTTTTGTATTGTTTTGTTTGGGTTTTATTTTGGGAGGGGGCTCTGTTTTGATTTTACTCTGAAAAATAGAAATTGCCAGCTTCATCAAAGAATAGTTTGCAAAATACAAAATTGTAAAGCCCTCAGAATGTATCTAGTTCATCTGGAATTTGTAAATATATTAACTCCCTATTCTCCAGGGAAAAAATGGTATGTTTTAGACTAATTTTGGATGTAAATTCTAAACAGGTGGACAAAGCAGCAGGAAGCTGATACCAGCCTGCTTGCAGGGGTCTCGCACCATATAGTTGTAGAAAATGAATCACAGGGATTGGTAGTAAAGGATATCAGATTTTCCAAACCAAGTATTTATATATGAAAAGAGCAGGAAAGCTCAGTAAATTCAAATCCATGGGATTCAAAGCCACGCATCTACAACATATAATCTTACGGACTCACTACAGGCCACTGACTGTCCAGTGAATAGAAGAATGCACATATTTTTAATTAAATTTTTTAAATGGTATGCTATAGTCTAAGTGTTCACATGATAAAAACATTTCTTCTTATATACATGCTACACATGTGCCTTGGAATAAAGTTGCTTTTTGATTACCAACAACATGTGTGAGCTTCCTGCTGGTGACACTGTTTGTGACATTGGCAGGAAAAGAGTTCAAATGAAGAGGTGAGGAACTTCACATCCCTCCTAGCATCATATAGAAGAGAATAAGAGAGTCCCTGTGTCATTTTTGAGCACAGTACAAATTGTCCTGAGAATAAATAACAAATGTTTTTGGTGGCATACTCCCAGTGGGGACATAGATAATTTTTGTGGAATTTCCATTTACTGCTGACATTCCTAGAGATGCCAGGGTTTTTTAGTGTTGTTGTTTTTTCCTAGTTCACAATTTGCAGAAAACGTGAGAATTTTAATTTTAAAATGCATTTTTAATGTCTTCAAAAACCTTGGACATTTGATTTTTTAAATGACTTTCGCTTACATGGCAACTTTCAGAATGATGAGTTCATCTGTATCTCCAAAATGTATATGGGGAAAGATCCTCAGAAACATTTGCCCAGCCTTCTCACAGCCACACTGATTGTCCCGGGTGTTTTGCTCTGTATGACAAGGAATATAATGATAATAATGTAATTAAGATTTACTGAGCATTTACTACTTACAAGGTTCTGGATTAAATGTTTTACATTCATTATCTCACTTAATCCTCACTCTAACTCTGGGAGTTAGATAGCATTATTATCCCCTTTACAAAATAGATGATGAAGCTGTAGTTTGAAGAAGTTAATTAATTTGTCTAAAATTACTCTTTCTAGTCATTGGTAGAGCTAGACTTGAATTTAGACGTCTCTGACAACAAAGCTATAGATGAAACACCTCTTGATGCAAAGTTTACTGACTGTTCTCCAAATTGATCCTTTTAATTTTCTTAATTGCAGTGCAGAGTGTTAACCTGCAAAAGCTCTCTAAAAAAAATTAGTAAGCCCACATTGTTTGACTTCACATGGACATGCTTTCATAAATTCTGGGAAACATTTTCCTCCAGCAGCTTCCTTGACTCCCGTAGGTGATCAGGGTGGTCACTTGGTACTAACTTATCGGTCACTAGGTGTTTAACTTTCTGTTTCTTCTTACTGGACGCTCTTCTCTGGGCAGCTCAGTCAGACAAGACCTAAGATGGCCATGTACACATTCTACTCCTGGTAGTCCTCATCTTAGTAAACAGCTACCCATTCATCCTTGCTTCACCAGTCTAGGCTGGCAAGTCATTCTCACAGAGCAGTACTGGATCAGATCAGTTAAAAGTGCTGTTAGTCAGCCTCCCTTTATTACAGATGCGTGTTGGTGGAGTTAGAACAGTTTGCATTCCTTCTCATTGTAAAGGGTCACATATAAAATTTCCTTGGAACTCTATAGAAGACTTCCAACATGGGTTTGATGAAGTAGGGCAAGAAATTATATCACTACTGGGATGCAGAAGAGGATAAGATTCAAAACACAAGTTTTGCAAATATTTTATCCTTATAAGAATTCTCTCTCATCCACTATCTTGAAGTCTCAAAGTCCTGAGAACCCCTTAATTCTTAGACCAGGTTCAAAAGAATTTGTATTGTAAACATGCATATGATGATTCTGCAAACACTCCAGCATGTTTCATATCAGTGACTGGTAGATGTTTCAATTATTTAATATCCTTCTATGTCTGCATCTGTATTATTACATGTACTTATATATCTTTTTAACTTAAATTTGTATCAGTTTCCTCAGTTTATACATCTATTATTTTTTGACTTTTTAATAGTAGCTATTCTGACTAGTGTGAGATAGTATCTCATTGTGGTTTTGACTTGTAATTTTCTAATAATAAGTTATTTTGAGGCCTTTTTCATAAGATTATTGACTACATGTATGTTTTCTTTTGGCAGGTGTCTTTTCAGGTCCTTTGTCCACGTTTTATGTTTTTTTTTTCGTTTTTTTGTTACATTTGTTTAAGTTTCTTATAAGATTTACAAGATTTAAATTTAACACATAAACAACTTCAAAACAGGAAAGATGATAGACTGGATAAAGAAAATGTGGTACATATATGCCACAGAATACTATGCAGTCATAAAAATGAACATGATCATGTCTGATATGGTTTGGCTGTGTCCCGCCCAAATCTCATCTTGAATTCCCACATGTTGTGGGAGGTACCCAGGAAGAGGTAATTGAATCATGGGGGAAAGTCTTTCCCATACTGTTCTTGTGATAGTGAATAAGTCTCAGGAGATTTGGTGGTTTTAAAAAGAGGAGTTCCCCTGCACAAGCTCATTCTCTCTTTTTGTCTGCTGCCATTCTTGTAAGACGTGACTTGCTCCTCCTTGCCTTCTGCTGTGATTCTAAGGCCTTCCCAGTCACATAGAACTGTGAGTCCAATTGAAGCTCTTTCTTTTGTAAATTGTCTGGTCTCAGATATGTCTTCATCAACAGCATGAAAACAGATTAATTCAATGTCCTTTTCAGGGGCATGGATAAAGCTGGAAGCCATTATTCTCAGCAAACCAACACAGGAACAAAAACTAAACATGGCATGTTCTCACTTATAAGTGGAAGCTGAACTATGAAAACACATGGACATAGGGAGGGAAACAACACGTACCAGGGCCTGTTGGGGGAGGAAGGTGAGGAAGAGCATTGGGAAAAACAGCTAATGTTTGCCATGTTAATACCTAGATAATGGGTTGATAGGCACAGCAAACCACCATGGCACACATTTACCTATGTAAGAAACCTGCACATCCTACACATGTACCCCGGAACTTAAAAAACAAAATAAAATAAAAAAGAAGAAATATGCTAAATGGCATAAAAATATTCCTTACTTGTTTGATCAGCATTAAAATGTTAGAATAATATTAAAGAAAATTGAATAATTTCAACTAATTACTTAATTGAATTCAATAAATTTAATATTGAATGAGTAAGGAAAAATAAAATGACAGTAAATACTCATTGTTAAAATAATCATAGTTATATTTTACTGAAAAAATATGGAAAATAAAAGTCTTTTTTTAAAACCAAGTATCTTCTACTTTTATTAAGAAACTTCCTTCTCTTTAGATTGTCATTATCCATTTTATTTCTTTTCTGGAGTTTTTCTTGAAGTATATAGAACTCATTCTACTAGAGTTACTAATGTATCAACATTTTCATCCTTTTAGAGAGGTTTATAAATCAGCCATAAAATATGTGATGATGGTGTAAACTTGGCATATATTCTTAGTGAGAAACATTCTTTTTTTCACATTTTTAAAATGAAGTAGTTTGGCTGCTATGAACCTACACAGGGGCAAAATATAAATGTTTTCCAACTCTATTTGTGTTACACCCTCTTCCTAAAAAGATTTGTTCAACCAAAATGAAAGAGGAAAATCAGAGACAGCTCAAAATGACAGCTTTAGGGAAGTCATTACAAGCTTGTTCTGTCAAAGATTTTTGTGTTAATAGCTTCATGTATACATCAATGCATACATAATAATAACTTTAGAACTTATTCAACTCCCACCTAAGGAACAATCTAAAGAAAGCATAGAAAACACATTCAATAGACAACAGGCAGCATACAAGCTGAGATATTTATGTAAACATTATTACCATGGAAATTTCTTCTCCTCATTGCCTACATTTTTGTTATCAAAGCTCACTGAATATAGTCAATAAACAAGAAGATAACATAACAGAAGTGGCAACATGTTACCGAAAAGGAACAATATGGATAGATTACTCACAGATCTGCCCAACATCTACAGAGCAGTCTCTACACAATGCCCCTACTCCTTGAATGGGACAAAAGGAAAAAAGGGTGTGATTGTCGCTGTTGTTTTACATGTATTAAACCTAAGGAAAGGTTCAAGTTATATTTCATTTTATCATCCTGAAATACAAAGACATTCTGCAAATAATAAATACTGAGAATAACTTTCTTATATCCAGCTTTCTCATATTTTCATATAAAAAAGCTTTCATTGAAGTATTGTACACCTAAATATTAAAAAGCAATCATGAAGAATTAAGACATATATTTGCCATTTCCTTTTTTCCACTTGTAGAGTAAAAAGAGTCCAAATAGTAATAAATAAAAGAAATGTTATAGTGTTACCACATAGCTGATGATTAAAAACTAGGAATAATAGAGTAAATCTGCAGAATTTGGAGAAATTTATGTTTGTATCCTCTCTGTCTTACATTTCAAAGGGGACACAGGAGTGAGAATCTACAAAGAACATAACAAACTTACAAGAAAAAAACAAACAACCACATCAAAAAAGTGGGTGAAGGATATGAACAGACACTTCTCAAAAGAAGACATTCATACAGCCAACAGACACATGAAAAAATGCTCATCATCACTCACCATCAGGGAAATGCAAATCAAAACCACAACGAGATACCATCTCACACCAGTTAGCATGGCAATCATTAAAAAGTCATGAAACCACAGGTGCCAGAGAGGATTTGGAGTAATAGGAACACTTTTACACTGTTGGTGGGACTGTAAACTAGTTCAACCATTGTGGAAGACACTGTGGCAATTCCTTAAGGATCTAGAACTAGAAATAACATTTGATCCAGTCATCCCATTACTGGATATATACCCAAAGGATATAAATCATGCTGCTATAAAGACACATGCACATGTATGTTCATTGCGGCACTATTCACAATAGCAAAGACTTGGAACCAACCCAAATGTCCATCAATGATAGACTGGATTAGGAAAATGTGGCACACATGCACCACGGAATACTATGCAGCCATAAAAAAGGATGAGTTCATGTCCTTTGTAAGGACATGGATGAAGCTGGAAACCATCACTCTCAGCAAACTATTGCAAGGACAAAAAACCAAACACCACATGTTCTCACTCACAGTTGGGAATTGAACAATGAGAGCACTAGGACACAGGAAGGGGAACATCACACACCGGGGCCTGTCATGAAGTTGGGGGATGGGGGAGAGATAGCATTAGGGGATATACCTAATGTAAATGACGAGTTAATGGGTGCAGCACACCAACATGGCACATGTATACACATGTAACAAACCTGCACGTTGTGCACATGTACCCTAGAGCTTAAAGTATAATCATAAAAAAAGAATATTAACTTAAAAAAACAATAATTCTCTAAGCAAACTTCTTCATTCTTTTTCTTTTTTTATCTATTATTTTAAGTTTAGAGGTATATGTGCAAGTTTGTTACATAGGTAAACTTGTGTCATGGAGGCTTATTGTACAGATTATTTTATCACCCAGGTATTAGGCATAGAATCCATTAGTTATTTTTTCTGATGCTCGCCCTCCTCCCACCCTCTACCCTCCGACAGACCCCAGTGTCTGTTGTCCTCTATGTGTCCATGTGTTCTTACCATTTAGCTCCCACTTATAAGTGAGAACATGTGAATTTGGTTTTCTGTTCCGGCATTAGTTTGCTAAGGATAATGGCCTCCAGCTCCATCCATGTCTCTGCAGAGGATATGAGCTCATTCTTTTTTTATGGCTGCATAGTATTCCATGGTGTATGTTTCACATTTTCATTATTTGGTCTATCATTGATGGACGTGGTTGATCCCATGTCTTTGCTATTGTGAATAGTGCTGCAGTGAACATCCAAGTGCATGTGTCTTTATAACAGAATGACTTATATTCCTTTGGATATATACCTAGTACTGGGATTGTTGGGTGAAATGGTATTTCTGTCATTAGGTCTTTGAAGAATCACCACACTGTCTTCCACAATAATTGAACTAATTTATACTCCCACCAACAGTGTATAAGCATTACTTTTTCTCCATAACCTTGCCAGCATCTGTTCCTTTTTGACTTTGTAATAATAGCCGTTCTGACTGGTGTGAGATCGTGGTTTGGATTCGCATTTCTCCAATGTGGTTTTGATGTGCATTTCTCTAATGATCAGTAATGTCGATTTTTTTTTTCATAGGATTATTGGCCACTTGTATGTCTTCTTTTGGGAAGTGTCTATTCATAGCTTTGCCCACTTTTTTAACGGGGTTGTTTGTTTTTTTAATTGGAAATTTGTTTAGGGATCTGACATATTCAATAAAATATTTAGTGTTTGACAAGAAAATCACCAAAAAGTTTTCTGAACATTTCACGAACTTCACAGAGATTATATTTTACTTCCAAGGAGTGCCAGTTTAGTTTACCAATAATATGCTTCATGAATATTGACTTTTATATTTCTGCTCTAGAAAATGTCCTCCCTACTAAAAGCATAGGAAAGTAAGGAAATCCTTGATGGAGGGTAACATTACCTAAAGGCAGAAGGAAAGAAGTTTCCTAGTATAAGACCAGTTCTTTGTATCTCAGAGGACAGATAAGATATTTCACATGATTTTCCAGATAATTTTTGACTTGTTCTCATTTCATGATGAATCAACCATTTCAGAATCACAGGATTCTAGTCCCTGACCACATATCATTCATTAGTGAAATTCCATAGTCAACTCCATAATATCTGGTGTACTACACATAAACAATTTTTGAGGGTTATATAAAAATAATTCTGATTTAATATTTAACTTGTTATGATCTATAAAATTTCTGACAAACAAAAGAACTTTAATAATGTATTCGTCCTATCAGATTTGTTTTACTCTCTCTTTTTTTTCATAAGACAAACACTTAGGTTTATAGTACAAAAAATAGTCAACTTGTTTTTTATTTTGTTTTTCTGTGGAAGATCTGATATCAAGACTCTTTTTGGGTTACAGAGACTACTTCAACTTTGTGGGCCTCAAATGGGAAAATTATATTACATGACTTCCTAAGTAACTTACATCAACTATACTTGCTTTCTGTCATTGAACTCCTCTTATAAGTTTATGAAAGACAAGGGAAGTCATATGTATGCCTATAACGTACAAAGCCTTGTACATATAATAGTTAATGTAAAGGAGAGAGAAAATAGTATGGCAGGAATGAGGACCCTGAGCAATTGAGCCACTTCATCTAACTTATCTGTGCCTTCAGTGCCAAATCAAATATGTAGTACTTTCATTTGATGATGGAGTGCTACTATGCACGACCAACTTTATGACTTGATTTGTCAGATTAAACCCAATTAATGATGGACAACTCTGGTTACATGGTAACATGGTGGACCCATGATTAAGTGTTCACTCTCTAATAAAGTCCAGTAGCAGGGCAAACCTGTTGCTCAAAAGGAGAGCAGTTATCTCTAGAGGAGGGCAGAACCTTGCTTCAATATACCAAGGGCCTGCACTGCAATTAACCCATAAAGGCCTGCCAGAGCCTTGAAAAAGCATCCCTAGCTATCACTGACACCTCAAGCACCATTGGCCCTGCTGGGTTATATGGTCAAAAAGGCAGAGCAGTTTACACAGCAACCCGGACCTGTTGCAGAGCCCTCTCTTGACCTGAGCTCCACTTGAAACAAGCAGCTTTTTGGGTCACTTAGCAAATGGGCTGGAGTAACACACCCAAATAAGGAATATGTTGCTACCCAAATTGAAGAAAGACCACTAAGTATAGCCACCCCCCCCTTTTTTTTGGTACCTACAATCATACCTCTAGAAAATAGATTCATCTCGTTTTCTTTTCTTTCTATTTTTGTTTTGTTTTGTTTTGTTTTGTTTCTTGAGACAGAGTCTTACTCTGTTGCCCAGGCTGGAGTGCAGCTTCATGATCTTGGCTCACTTCAACCTCTGCCTCTTGGGTCCAAGCAAATCTCCTGCCTTAGCCTCCCAAGTAGCTGGGACCACAGGTGTGCGCCACAACTCTGGCTAATTTTTGTATATTAGTGGAGATGGGATTTTGCCATGTTGTCCAGGCTGTTCTCGAACTCCTGGTCTCAAGTGATCTGTCTGCCTCGGCCTCCCAAAGTGCTGGGATTACAGGCATGAGCCACCGCACCCATCCAGATTATCTCTTTCTTTAAGTGGAAACTGAATTTTAGAGGGGGTAAGTACCTTACTCTGGTTCACATAGATAGGAAAGAGCAGAACTTAGTCTGAACATAAGATACATTTTGTTCTTTTGAAAGGTTGTAACTTTTCAATTACTCTTTTCCCTTGTACCCTTTTCCCTCTCCGACTTTTAGAGAAACTAGAGAATTATGATAATACTTCAGGAAATAATAAATATCAGCTTAACACATCGTGTGTGTGTGTATGTGTGTGTGTGCGTGTAAACTGCCATGCTAGGTACTGTAGTTATGGCAAATACAAATAAAATAAGTATATGCCTTTAGTATTTTCATGTATTTTATTGATAATTTACCATGCGTCAGGCCTACACTTGGTACAGGGAATAGTAATATTATTAAAAGACCATAGTTTCTATCTTCAAGAAGCTAAGTCTAGTGTATGGGCAAATATGCAAACTAAAATCACATCTTAGTTAATTGGTATTAAATTGGCATTAAAAATTTTTATTTGAGCAAAAGGTCATCTGTATTAAAAGACAAAGAAAAGTGATTAAAAGTTGCTAACGTTATAAGGATTATAAGTGGCTCAGTATTATTGGGTGTAGGTACATGGAGGAAAGACCAAAATGAGCTAGACAGACAGGCAGGGACCAGATCATAAAGGGCTATGCATGCAGTACTGATTAGAAGGCTTGAAATATTTTGAGCACAGGGGTGGGAAAATGATTATAGAATTTTGAAACTGAAAATAATATTGTTTAACAGAAATGAGGAGGTTGGCTTTGAAGACATGATCTGCTATAGGTAGACTGTGCCCCATACAGCAGTTAAAAAGACATCACTGGAAAATTCTTTGATACTGTTCTATTGGCAGAGTGAGGTCTCTGTATTCTCCTCTGAATCTGAGAAGTGAAAAGGAAATAAAAGTTGGTAGGCTAATGTAATCACCCAGTCAAGATTATTGTGTGAGCCATACCTAGTCTAGTAGCCTTAGAAGTAGAAAGAAAGTCTGGGCGCGGTGGCTCACACCTGTAATCCCAGCACTTTGGGAGGCCCAGGCAGGTGGATCATAAGGTCAGGAGATCAAGACCATCCTGACCAACATGGAGAAACCCTGTCTCTACTAAAAATACAAGAAATTAGCCAGGTGTGGCAGAGCATGCCTGCAGTCCCAGCTACTCAGGAGGCTGAGGCAGGAAAATTGCTTGAACCCAGGAGGCGGAGGCTGCAGTGAGCTGAGATTGTGCCACTGCATCCAGCCTGGGCAACAGAGTGAGACTCCAATTCAAAAAAAAAAAAAAGAAAGAAAGAAAAAGAAATAGAAATAGAAAGAAGGTATTAGTTATGAGAAATGTTTAAGACACAAAGCTTAAAACATTCAAGAAACATGTAGTTTGGTGGCAATAGACCTGTAGATAACAATTTATATTGAAAATCAGAATGTAATGAAACTATGGTACAGTCATAAACACTGTGCCTTGGAGCATAGAGCAGACATCATTGGTGCACGATCCGTATCCCTTCTGTCCTTCACTTTCCAGTCTTGCAAATGGTATCCACTGTCAATTCCCAGCCTTAGGACTTTCTAAAATCTCTTCTGCAGAACAAGCTGGAAATACCCCCAAATTAATGCTACCAACATTAGCATTAATAGCACATAAGGGTTTGGCAAATAACACATAGGAGTTTCAGGATAAATTCTACAGCATCTTCATGCCTTAGATATGATAATATCGGGATTTTTTTTATTCTCTCTTCCAAAATTTCCTAGAGACACTGAGCCCTAATAAACTGCAGTGATAACCAACTTGTTAACGTTCATTTTCTCTACTTCTATAGCCCCCACAATTGATTTCTGGGATTACCTGTCAACAAACTACTTTCTCTCTAACCTCAGGATCATCCTCTGAAAATTTGAATGAACCTATAACAGATAAAGAGATTAAATTAGTAATTTTTAAACTTTCCACAAATAAGAGTTCAAGTGTGGACAACTTCATTGGTACGGTGTATTAAACATTTAAAGAAGAACCGATACCAACTTTTATCAACTCCTCCAAGAAATATAAGAGGGCAGAATCCTTCTCAACTCATTCTATGAGTATTACCCTGATACAAAAATCAGACCGACATCACAAGGAAAGAAAACTGCAATATCTCCTATAGATGTGAATATCTCATGAGGAAATATAAATATATATATCATGATAATATCTCATAGGGAGATATACTTAAATCTCTTTATGAATAACATAAAAACCCTCAAAAAATATTGCAAACCAAATCTAATGACATATAAAAGGAAATACGGACCATAAACAAGTAGGCTTTGTACCAGGAATGCAAGATTGGCTTATCATCTGAAAATCAATTAATGTAATACATCAGGTTAGTAGAATGAAAGACAAACTGCATAATCATCTCAATAGACATAGAAAAGCATTTGACATATCTAACATCTTTCATGACAAACATCCTTAGCAAACTTACGATCAAAAGGAACTATTTCAATCTGTTAAAGGACACCTACAAAACAACCCACACTAACATAACACATAAGGATGAAAGACTGGATGCTTTCCCTCTGATTTTAGGAACAAGATAATGATATGTAGTTTCTTCTGTTTACGTTGTACTGGAGGTCCTAGCTGGGGCAGTGAATTCTAATCTCAACAAAGCTGTTATTAGACAGAAATACATGCAGTAAAATTTAACATCCTATTTTTTAATTTTAAAAAGCTCTCACCGAAGTACACACTATGCCTCTATGATAAAGGCAGTCTTGCAAAGTTCAGCTGACACCATAATTGAAATATTCTAAGAATAGATACCAAGCAAGAATGCCCACTGTCACACTATTATTCAACAATGCACTGGAAACAAACTCAGTTTATTAACAGATAACCTGACACTATTTTACATGTAAAGTTGTGAGAAACTACAATGAAGCGGCTACAAATGAAAAGCAAATCTAGCAAGGCAATATTCCAACAACAATTATATTTCCATATACTTGTGGCATAAATTTAAAAACTGAAATTTAAGAAATACTATATTCAGTATCATCAAAATCATAAAATATGTAGGAATAAATTTAACAAAATACAGGGACGATATCTGAAATTAAAATTACAAAATGCCATTTAGAGAAATCAGAAACCTAAATTAATAGATATTCCATAATCATGAACTGGAAGATGTAATATAATTAAGATTTTACCTTTTTTCTCATTTAATCCATGTTTTAAGCAATCCCAATCAATATCCATATCTTTGTAGAAATTAACAAGTTGATTTTATAATTTATTAAAAAAATGCAATTGACCTAGAATAGCAAAAATATTTTTGAAAAGGAAAATATAGTTGAAAGACTAACACTTTCTGATTTCAAGACTTGCTATAATGTTACAGTGATAAGCCGGTGTGTTATGGGTTTAAGGATAGATAATATGGATAAAAAAACATGCATATTCTAAAAGCAGAACAATGCACTTGAGTTTTGGCAAATGTGCCAAAGCAAGTCATCAAAGAAAAAGAAACCTTTTCAACAAATGTTGCTGGAGCAACTGGATAAATGTACAGAAAAATTACATCAAGACGCCCCCTCACATCATAAACAAAAATCAATTTGAGAGGATTTGTAAATTTCAACATTAAAGCTAAAACTTTGAAGTTTTTAGAAAAAAAAATATTTTGCAACTGGTGGTCAGCAAAATTTCTTAAACAGGATGACAAAAGCAATAATCATGAAAGAAAACAGGATAAAAATATTTTCTCCATTTAAAAAAATTTAGCAAAAAACACCATTGAAAAATGAGTAAGCAAGCTACTGGGAGACAACACTGATAATACATATGTATCTTCAAAATATTTATATACAAAATATATATAAGCTCTTACAAATCAAAAACAAAATACAAATCAATACTAAAGACAAACAACTTAATAGATTTCAGAAGATACTTCACAAAAAAAGAAATAATTAGTAACCACATGAAAAATTTATGGCAAACTGAAATCACATAATACCACTTTAAACATTCTAAAATAGCTATAATTTAGGCTGGGCGTGGTGGCTCACACCTGTAATCCCAGTACTTTGGGAGGTTAAGGAGGGCGGATCACTTGAGGTCAGGAGTTCAAGACTAGACTGGCCAACATATAGTGAAACCTGGTCTCTAATAAAAAATACAAAAATTAGCTGGACGTGATGGTGTGCATCTGTGGTCCCAGCTACTTGGGAAACTGAGGCAGGGAATCACTTGAACTCAGGAGGCAGAGGTTGTAGTAAGCTGAGATTGAGCCACTGCACTCCAGCCTAGGCAACAGAGCGAGACTCCGTCTCTCAAAAAAAAAAAAAAAAAGCTAAAATTTAAACTCTCGAAACCAATTTAATGGGAATATAGTGCAACTGGAGCATTCCCATATTGTTGATGAAAACATAAAATGATGCAAGTTCTTTGGAAAATTGGCAATTTCTCATGAAATTAATGTACAACTACCCTACGGTCCAGCGTTTCAATTCCTAAAGCAATGGAAATATAAGTCTGTAAGCCTGGATGTGGTAGCTCACACCATGGCCCAGTTTTTTGGTTCTCAATGTAATGAAAATATAAATCTGTAAGTCTGGACATGGTGGCTTACATCTGTAGCCCTAGAACTTTGGGAGGACAAAGTGGGAGGATTGCTTGAGGCCAGGAGTTCAAGACTAGCCTGGGCAACATAATGAGACCCCATCTCTACAACAAATAATTTATAAAAAATAAATACATAATAACACATAAACTAGAATGTTTAGAGTAGCTATATTCATAATAGCTAAATATTGCAAATAGCTCCAAGTTCCAAGAGAACAGAAAGAATGCTGACATATTCTTGCAATTGCAATCACTAGTCTCAATAGAATACAATGAACTATCAAATCATCTTATGTCATAGTTTAAGTCTGCCAGGAAGCAAATACTAAAGAAGTAGGGCTACAAAAATGTATTGCTATGATCTGAATGTGTCCCCTCAAATTAGTGTGTTGAAAACTTAATCCTCAATGCAACAGCATTGGGAGGTAGGACTAACAGGAGATATTTAGGTGGTGAAGGGATCTGCCTTCATGATGGAATAATGTCACTCTAAAATGGGCTCGTGTAAGTGGTTTTCTCTCTCTTACCCTTGCACCTTCTGCCATGTAAGGATGCAGTAAGAAGGCCAGCACTGACACCAGTAGCTTCATCGTAGGCTTCCCAGCCTAGAAATCCATTTCTGTTCTTTTCGAAATACCCATTCTATAGAAGCTCAAAATACATTAAGACAGAGAGTAATACCTGAAGAAAGAGAAGAGAGAAAATATGACTGATCAGGACACCTCTTGCTGTCATGCAGTCCTGAAGGTCTCTGCCAGTCCACTGGGGAGATTCAGTCAAAGATTACCCATAAGACGGGCCTTGCAGTGGGTGTAAATGTTGAGACTCTTATACTAATACTTTGCTTAGTCATTGCCTAGAGGCATCCTGAAGTGCAACACAGCTAACCACAATTCTTGCAGCTTGGCAGTGAGTTCTTTCTCTAAGGGGGATCAGAGCACGAAATTTGTGTTTTACACCCAACAATGTGGATGAACCTGAACGTCATCATTCTAGTAAAAGAAATTAGATGTAAAAGAGGCTATATTGTATGATTCCTTTCATATGACATGCAAAATCAGGCATTTCTACATATATAGAAATCAGAATAGTGTTTTTCTTTGGAAGATTGAGAATTGACTGGAAGAGGGCATGAGAGAACTTTCTGGAGTAATGAACATTTTCTGTATCATGATCGGAGTACCAGATACATGAGTATGTTCATCAAAAGTCATGTAAACTGCACACTAAAGTACTACAAATTTACTTCAATTTGAAAAATAGCTATTTAACCACTGCTCCTCCCTACTCTACATACAAAAGATACTAGCACTAGAAACCTAAAATAACCATCAAAATCACCTATAAGTCTCTACTCATTTACACTTACTAACTGATACTTTGTTGTTGTTGTTGTTGTTTTGAGGTGGACTTTCACTGTGTCACACAGGCTGGAGTGCAGTGGCACGATCTCGGCTCACTGCAACCTCTGTCTCCCAGGTTCAAGCGATTCTCCTGCCTCAGCCTCCTGAGGAACTGGGATTACAGGCATGCACCACCACACCCCGCTAATTTTTGTATTTTTAGTAGAGAAGGGATTTCACCATGTTGGTCAGGCTGGTCTCCAACTCCCGACCTCGTGATCCACCTAGGCCTCCCAAAGTGTTGGGATTACAGGCGTGAGCCACTGCACCCGGCCCTGATAGTTAATTTTTAGGGTAACTGGGATTGAGCAAAGGTTGTTGAATTTTGTCTGGCATTTCACTGAGCATGATATGTGTGTTTGTGCGTGTGCGTGTGTTTGTGTATATTTTCTAGGCGTGTGTTTTTATACAATTCTATGTATTAGGGTGGTACAAACTTAATTGAAGTTTTGGCACTAAAAGTAATGGCAAAAAACACAATTACTTGTGCACCAGTCTAATATATAGACACGGTTAAGTGTACATCATTAATATAAATTACAAACTTTAAATAAGTTCAAGTATATCTACAAAGAAGATAGGGAAAACTTATTTTGAGGTCTTCATGAACACACAGCGAGGAGCTCATACGTGGGTTCCTGTACTAAAATATTCCATACCCAAGTTATTTTTATTAAAGTAACACATGCTTAGGGTTCATGTATAGGAACAGCTCTGGCCACATTCCACCCAGCCTTCTGCTCTGCTTCCCAAAGGAAAGTACTCCTACACTATTATGGTAGATATAAATTTAGTTCTTTTTCTTTTTTCTCTTGAGATGCAGATGGAGTCTTGCTCTGTCTCCCAGACTGGAGTGCAGTAGTGTGATCTTGGATCACTGCAGCCTCTGTCTCCTGGGTTCAAGAGATTCTCCTGCCTCAGCCCCCTCCTGAGTAGCTAGGACTACAGGTCCATGCCCGGCTACATTTTGTATTTTTAGTAGAGATGGGGTTTCACCATGTTGGCCAGGCTGCTCTCAAACTCCTGACCTCAAGCAATCCACCTGCCTCCACCTCCCAAAGTGCTGAGATTACAGGTGTGAGCCAACGTGCCCAGCCAATTTAATTCTCTTATACCAGTATTCCTGTCCTGGATTTTTTTCCACCTATAATCCTAATGTAATTTTTAGATTAAATAGTTATTATTTATACTATTTTAAATATATAAACATATTATAATACTTAAGCCAAGTGACTTAATAGCATGTTTTTTCTTTCCTGTATCATTAGTAGTCTTTCCTATGTTAAAAATTGCCCTATTTGTATGTGTTTGCCTATTTATTTCTATAATAATCAGTTCTTCCTAATGAGCTAGGAGGTGGAACTCAACTCAGGAGATGGGACTTGACTCCAAAGGTGGGGCTCAGACACTGGATCAAACTGAGGACTAGCTAAAGCAGAGACAGGACAAAAGCAGCTTTCCATAGGACATACCCATCAGTGTGTGATCTCAGTTTACCACTGCCATGGCAACACCCAGAAGTTATGGCTCTTTTCCATGGCAATGACCCAACTCCTGGAAGTTTCCATACTTTTCCTAGAAATTTCTTCATGACCTGCCCCTTAATTTGCACATAATTAAAAGTGGGCATTAATATGACTCCAGCACTGGCTCCGAGCTGCTGCCCTGGGCACAATGCCCGTGGGATAGCCCTGTTCTGCAAGGGGCAGTAGCTCTGCTCCTGCTGTCACTTCAATAAAAGTTGCTGGACCGGGCGCAGTGGCTCACGCCTATAATCCTAGCACTTTGGGAGGCTGAGGAGGGCAGATCACCTGAGGTCAGGAGTTTGAGACCAGCTTGACCAACATGGAGAAACCCTAACTCTACTAAAAATACAAAATTAGCTGGGCATGGTGGTGCATGCCTATAATCCCAGCTCCTCAGGAGGCTGAGGCAGGAGAATCACTTGAACCCGGGTGGCAGAGGTTTTGGTGAACCAATATCACACCATTTCACTCCAGCCTGGGCAACAAGAGTAAATCTCCAATGTAAAAAAACAACAAAAAAAGTTGTTATTACCACCAGCTCACCCTTGAATTCTTTCCTGGGAGACTGCAAGAACCCTCCAGGCTAAGCCCAAAATTTGGAGCTTGCCTGCCTTGCATCACTGTTACTTCCAGTAGACTAAATATAATTTTTAATATATTCAGGTGTCCTATATAATTTACCACTTAAATTTATTTGCAGAACTCTCATTCCTAAAACCTCGTATTTTCCTGATACAATATAAACTGGTTACTCTTTTGCTCTACCACATAGTTCTTGACCTGGAATTTTCCTGCTCAGTCAACTTTATCTTTCAAATTTTTGTGTTGGATTCCCAGTTTCTTCGGTTTTGTGTCTTGTCCTTTCTTGTTTAACTTTCTCACCGTGGTAGATTCCTGTTAAACTGTGCAAAGACAGTAATTCTTTTTGGAGAACTTGTGTATCTGATAATGTCTTTATCACATATTCACATTGAATTGATATGTTTTCTCAATAAGGAATTACATGATACATCTAAATTTCCCTCAGAATTTTGAAATGATTACTCTGTCTTCTAGCTGCCAATATTTGTGTTGAGAGTCTGCTGACTTAGTATGAAAACTTTATGAGAAACATATTACTTTTCTTCTCTCTGTAGAAGTAATCTGATATGAACATCTATATGTTTTGGTACATGCATCTATTCTTATATACCTGCCTTCTCCCCTATTTCAATTAATTGTCTGTGCTCCCATCTAAGGCAAACACTACTACTTCATTTATTGATTCATTTTTTCACTCATTTATTTGCTTATTTTTTGCCTGGCAAGTATTTATTGTGTGTCTATTTTATGCCTATAACCTAATTCTATTCTTGGTAAGATAACAACTACAAAAAAAATGTCTACCCTCATAGATCCTTATTTGAAGGCCTGAGGAAATAATAAACGCAAAATAATTACATTAGATAGTAAACGAAAGCATTATAAACACCGCCCTTTTTACCTTTTAAGAAGTTTGCTTCTGAAACCAATTCCTTTGTCTCTTTCATCATCAGCCTCAGTATCTATTGAATAATTTCTATGAGCAAGTAAACACTCTATATTGCAGATTAAAAATAAATTCTTATACTTCATTCCCCTTTACTTATTGCCCCATTTCTCTGTTCCCTTTTAGAGCAAAATTCCTATAATTTGTGGTCTCTATTCACTGTCATCACTTTCTCCCTTTCTCATTTCTTTTCACTCCATCATCTCATAAAACTGCTATCATCAAGACCCCCTGTTGTCAAAACTAATGGATGATTCTTAATCCTGTTGTCACCTCCATTTAGCATTGGAAATAGTTGATCATTTCTTCTTTTTGAAATACTTTCTTGACTGGACTTTTGGAATACTACTCTTGTTTTCTCCAATCTCACCAACAGTTCCTTCTTAGTTTGACTTGCTAAGTATCCCTAAATGCTGGTATGACCCATGGCTGAGTCGTCAGCCCACATCTCTTCCCCAGATGAACTCACTTAGTTCCATGTTTAAATGTCATCTGAGTGATAATGAATTCCAACCCCATTTAACCAACTGTCTATCTGTGACACCTTCTCTACAATTATCAACCATAGTAACTAATAGCAACTGAATATTTCTTATGAGTCAGAAACTGTTCTACGAACATTTAGAACAGAATTAATACATTTAGTTTCCCAAGAACTCTTTTTACACACTATGAAATTGAAGCACTGTGTACTTAATTCAGTTTTTAATATTATATAGCTAATAAGTCATCCACCCAAATTTAAACCCAAACCATCTGGCTCTACCTGCCTGTGTTCTTACTCATTACACTATGTTCCTTTTGGCTGGTTAAAGCTGGCATTTCAGACTAAATACAGGAAGACATTTAATCTAAATCAGATTTGTTTTTAGTAGGAACCTTGCTGTATGTAGGTATATTTAGGTATAAATATACATCTAGCATTTGAAGATTATACAGATACATACTCAGGGCAGCAATCAGGTAGCAGTTGATTTCTTAGACAGATAACAAATGTACACTCTTCTAAAATATTATTTTCTCTATTTTTCTGTTTTCATTCAGTTGAAAATGTGATCACAATGAATATTAATGTTGAGGAATTGGGAGAGAAGAAGGAAAAACTTAGAGCCAGCAGTGGAGGTAGAAGACATGCTTATAAATACAAAGGCTAAAAACCTGCTATATATGTAAATGAAATGACTATCAAACATAAATTAACTATTTCCATCAGCTTGTTGATGAATGCAATAGAAGATCACAATAGTAAGATAAAAGTATTTCTACAGAGTAAATGAACATGTTTCTTGCTTCACCTGATATTTGCTATTGAGTTCGTATAATGTGGAATGATATCACAACTGAAATAGTAATAAACTGTATCAATAACCGAAAGCAGCACAAATTGAGTACAAATAACGTGAAAAGAGAGAGTCACCAGTTCCCTTAGTCAATAAAGATCACAGCTTTTCAGATCATGCTTGAATTGCAGTTATTAATCACACTGCCCACTTACAGCAGACAATATTGTGCCGCTGATGATTGATAATCATC
Source organism: Macaca mulatta (assembly GCF_049350105.2). Lineage (NCBI taxonomy): Eukaryota > Metazoa > Chordata > Mammalia > Primates > Cercopithecidae > Macaca > Macaca mulatta. The sequence goes on from NC_133406.1 coordinate 161,424,158, forward strand.
TTGGGCATAGCGTCAGCTTTTCTATGAACCGGGAAGACTTGGGCCATATTTCTGAGACATCACAGATTGTTGGAATCTGCACTTCAATACATGCTCAAATCAGTTACTTTTTTATTATTATTGAATATATAAGGAGAAAACAACTGAAGAACAATTCTTTAGGTTTCTTAGGTCATTTTTGTAATTCAGGTGAATTTATGACACATTGATCATGAACATAAAAGTTATTAGAAGCAATTGTTCTATAATAAAAATTGAGTGCACATAATGTGGTTATAGCAGAAACATCTGCCACTCATGCAGACATCATTCTGTAAACTCACGTAACTAACTCTATTTTCCTTTCTGATTGTATCAGGGTAGCTTGCGGCATGACAGTGATTTGAGTGACAGGCATCCACCCTGGCACAGGGTGATGCATACTTAAGTTTTGTTTATGGGAATCATCCCTCCTTGAAAAATGTAAATTTTTAAATTGGTTTTTATTGAAAAGAGGTATATAAGGAAGCGGTGTTGTTGCCTTCAACCCTTAAAATGTCAAAGTTATTATAATAGTCTCCAGCTTTCATAAAAATTTTACTAACTTTTTAAATTGACTTTTTGGTTTTGTAATGAAAAAGAACATGAATTATTTAAAAGTTTCAGACAGTTTTTATTTAAAAATATTAGAACACCGTAAAATGCAAAAGACAATGTTCAAGAAAAAGCATAATATTCACTACATTTAAAGAGGTTAACATCCTCGCATCTACTTCCTCAGAAACAGCCAAAGTCATTTTTAAATTCTAGAGTTACAATGACAAGTGTATATATATATATATATATATAAACTATAGTAAAATATATGTTACAGATTACTTATAAAAAGTGTTAGCATGTTAGATTTGGAAGGGACTTTTGAGGACATCCTATGTTGATGCTGGAAACAACATGGAAATCCCTCCATGATATTCTTGTCTGAACGTCCTCCAGCATTTGTTCATCCACTTCACAGGAAATTTCTAACTTCATAAGGCAATATTCTGCATTAGAATATCTCTTGTTTTAGAAAGAACTCATATTAAGCCAACATTTATCTTGTCTCCACTTTCAAAGAGACACCCTCCTAAGCTACACGGCATGAGAAACTACTTTACAATACAGAGTCTTAAAATTTGCCTAATTATGTGAAATAATATTTTGATGTTGCAGTGTAACCAGCTAATTCAATTGTTTATATGAATATCATAATGAAATATGTTAACAAATATGACTCAAAAGCATTTTTGGTAAAATAATGTCTTTATATACTCAAATGACTTTTATCAGAATAAATCAATTCCCAATTTGGTCAGAACTGTGTGAAGGAAACAAAATGCAAGTGGGAAAAAGATGCATGTGAATTTGATTTCTGCAGTTTCTTTTCAGTCCTCTTTGACTGTATCTTCATTCCCTTACCAGGTAGCAGATGTAATGGGTCATATATCTAACACTATAAACAGCTTTCCACCACCAGAGCTGCCATGTAGGTGAAATGTGTTCCCTTGCCAATAAACTCATGCTTTCTCTTCAGTTATACCAATCTGTAAGTTGACTTTATACATTATGTATTTATTTGTCAAGCTGTGTATTGATTTGTGATGAGAAGAAAGAATTTTAAAAAATGAAAAAACAACACATATAGACTCCAATAATCTTGGGCCACTGTGTTGAGCTAAAGAAGAAACAGAGATTTCTTTAGAATTTTTTTTTAAATCCAATATCCTCAAAGACAACTTGGCCATCATAATTACATTTTTGTCTTTGAGTATCTGGCATTCTTGGGTCAAGTTATTTATCAAGAAAATGTTTCAATGGATCACTTAAATTTTTATCTCAGAGAGGATAGGAATGTAAAATTTTGTCTAACCATGTCATTTTAAGTTTTACGAGGTGGCATGGGTAGATCTCAATTCTTCTGACTCAGAATTCTGTTGTTTAAGTAATACATGCAAAATAACTTGGAGGTTCACTAAAAATTCTACTGAGTCATTATTTTATAGCTTTCATAGAACAACCCTTGTTTAACTTTTTTTTTTTTTGTAAAGCAAGTGAAATGTTTTCTCCACTTCGAGTTAGGAGAAAGGGGATTGTAAACAATGAATGGTTAAGACCTACCTCTTCTGCCAAGGTTAGGTAATGAGAAAAACAGGCATATTACATATTTTAAGAAAATTTATGTTGTTTTGACTTGCATTGGGTAACATTAAAAAGCAAACTATCTCAAACATTGCTTTTCCACTCACTGTCTTAAAATAGGTATAATTGTTTAAGCAAATCTTGAGTAGGTAGTGTAAGAAAAGAAAAAATAACATAGTAGGTGTTAGGCACAGTGGCTCATGCCTGTAATCCTAGCAATTTGGCAGGACGAGGTTGCTTGAGCTCAGGAGTTCAAGACTAGCCTGGGCAACTTAGGGAGACCCTGTATCTACAAAATGTACTAAAAAAATTATCTAGGTGTGATGGCCTGTGCCTGCGGTCCTCCTCGAGAGGCTGAGGTAGGAGGATCACTTGGACCCAGGAGGTTGAGGTTGCAGTGAGTTGTGATCATACCACTGTACTTCAGCCTGTGTGACAGAGGGAAACACTGTCCAAAACAAGATTAAAAAAATAGAAATTTTTTTTTTAAGGCAGATATTTCTTATGGGAGAATGATGCAGTATAAAACATGGAAACTATTTTGATAGATTCAGAGAAGAAATAAATAGAACAAAGACAAAGTAAAAGATAATATGTACAGAGTATCAAAGATATGCACACAGAAGCTGGTGGTTGAGAACCCTGAAGAGAGAATGAGCAAATTTGCCATTCATGTAGTAGGCAAGAGGGATGACGGGTTGTTATTGCTTTTAAATTTCTCACCATGTTTATCATATAGAAACTCGAAGGATATAAGCTAGATAATATTTAGTTTTGTTTTATTTTTGTTTGGTTATACTTCTCACATACTATAAAATATTTAGATAAATAAATCACAAATCCTAGGACAGAAATAGAAATATATTACACCTGTCTTGATACATCAGAATGAAAATGTGAGAAAAAATACCATTAATTTTATTGCACATGAAAAGAGTTTATTTACTAAGAGCTACATCCTCATAAACAGGGAACAGATTAGCTTATTGCCTAATTGTCACTTTGAAGTCATTGCAAGTAAAAGCATGTTCTACCTCTCTGCAATGAATCTATGTACTTTCCAATGACTCAGAGAAGTCTAAGTGTAGGATGTCTGTCCTGATTTTCCAGGGACCAAGCAGTTTTCTGGGACACAGAATTTGCAGGTTTAAAACTAGAAATAACAGCTTATAACCCTAATGAATCACAATTAGAACCCTAATTATAGCCCCTATATATGAATGGCACAAAATAATCAAATATACTAATCTACTTCCTGAAAACCCAGCTATTGATGATCCTCCTCTGTCTCATAGATGAAATAGAATGGAGATTATTAACTATTAAAAAATGGAAGATACCATAGAGAAAATATATAAATATATCTATATATGTTATATCGATATAAATTTTAGTGGTGTTCTGAGTATTATTTCAATTAAAAGATAATTATTATTCTTCACCATCATGGGGCTTTTTGAAGGAAAATAAGTACTGAATTCCTCCATGCAGAGAGTTAATTGAGGGAATTACACAGCCAAATTTCTCATTATGGTGCAGTTTGTTAGTTCAGAAACAAAAGCTTCTTGCAATAAAGCATAAAAATAGTGGGGGGAAAGAGTACAAAATTTGAATGCAGTGAGAAATGACGGTACCAGAAACATTGTGTATTGTGCAGAGCACTAAGGACATTTGCCAACTGAGAGAATAGTCTTTGAACAGAAATAGAGAGGGAGAGAAGGTGAAGAATATGTTAGAAACGGGGTGAAGGAATATAGTAGCTCCTATAAAACTGGAAAGTTCAGGTAAGCAAGACTGTGGGAAGAAAGGCTGTTTGTAATAATTTCAGGAGAGGTAGCAGAGTTAATAAAAATATAAATAATTTGATACTTAGTCACTATAAAAAGAGGTATGTAGTTCAGACGTCCCTGAAATATATGAAATAAAATATGTATTTTAAAAATGTCAGTGGACCAAAGAAACAGATACAGTTTTAGGGGAGATGTATTTTAGGGAGTAGCCCTCATCATAGGTGATGGTATCTAGTCTTAAGGCCTGAAATATCATTTAGATGCTGATAACCCCCAAATGTATATGCATAGTACAGACTTCTTTCTTGAGTTCCATACCTGGATCAAAACTGAATATTGACCTTAACAACATTGCTCAGTGTCCATTCTCTTCAACCTGGCGTCCTCCCACCATTTCCTGTCTCCTTTAAATCTTCGCCCACGGAGGGCAAGAACAGAAAGGAGAAAGTCAAAGAATACCAAATGTAACATGCTCAAAATAAAATCTGAGTTCCATCAGACTCATCACAGTATATTAGTCCATTCTTATCTTGCTATAAAGACATACTCGAGACTGTGTAATTTATAAAAGAAAGAGGCTTTATTGACTCATAGTTCAGCATGGCTGGGGAGGTCTCAGGAAACTTACAATCCTGGTGGAAGGAGTAGCAAACACGTCCTTCTTCACATGGCAACAGCAAGAAGCAGTGCCAAGCAAAAGGGAAAAAAGTTCGTTATAAAGCCATCAAATCTTGTGCGAACTCACTCATTATCACGAGAACAGCATGCGGGTAACCACCACACGATTAAATCACCTCCTAATGGCTTCCTCCCTCCACATGTGGGGATTATGGGAACTACAATTCAAGGTAAGATTTGGGTGGGGAAGCAGCCAAATCATATCAACCAGTATCTACCTGCTTCCTCTCCACTATTTCCTACCTTTTTTTGATTGACACCTGCAAACTTGAGTGTTGTTTTTTTTTTTCTTTTTCCTTCAGATTCATTATTCAATTAGTCATTGAGTCTTTTTGGTTGTATACAAAATATATCCAGGTATAATAGCTTGCCGCTATCTCCAATTCCATCTCCCTCTCTTGCTTTACTCACGTGGTCTGCTTCAACAGCCTCTGCATCAATCAGAACCTAAGGAGGAAAGAAATGGCATCCTCAGGCTGGGTAATTGAAGATACTATTTGCAAAGTATGGGAAGGGCTTAGGAAAAGCAGCAAGGAATGGTGCTGCCCTCTAGGCATAGTGACACTGAGAGGGTTTTACCACACCAGGTCTAAAAGGTAAGAGGACAAAGAAAGTTGCCTGATGACGCCAGCTGTCCATAGTAGGACAAAAACCAGCCTGGGGAGACACATCAGAGAAAAACAAATCCCTTACCTCACTCTGCTGCTTCGCTCTGATTTCCTACCAGTATCGCCATTGGCTAGACTCAACAGGAAGTCACAGGGCAAGGGGTCCTCCTGATACACACACTCGGTGCCAGTCAATGTTCCAAAGCACACGTGCAGTGGAGAAGGGTGCACACAGGATGAAAGACAGCACATCTTCTGGCTGCTTTCCTATTCCATTTTGCCTCGCTGCAGTTGATTCATCATTTTCAAGTCACCCCCACAGAGAAATATTCCTTATGTGCCTTTTACAGTTGCCAACCCTTGTGCTACTTATTTTTATTCTTTGTCTTATTATTCAGTGTCATATTCTTCTGTCATCGTCACGTGTAACTATCCCAAATAATTGTATAGATGGAAGGATTGATGGATGAATCAGTAATGGACATTTTAATGTCCTTTTTCTCTCCACAAAAATGACCCTAAACTCCACTGGACAGGGATTTAGTATGGTTTGTTCACTCCTGTATCCGGAGTATCTGAAACAACGGTTCACCCAGTAAATACTTGTTAAATAAATTAATGAAGACATATTTTTATTATTTGAAATAATGCAGTTGATATTAGGGGACAACATATTTGATAAAGTAAGTTAAAAAAGAATGCTTGTGATTCGTCTTAAAAGAAATGCATCTTGTACTCACAGAAGACCGTCTCCAATTGTTTCGGATACTACAGCAACCGTCGTATAATAACAATCACTATTTGTAATCTAGCCTTCCTTTTATTTGTTCACAATCAAGTACCACTTGTTCTTCCACGATGACAGCTCATCTTTTTTTATATATCTTAACTGTTTAATAACCTCAGTTGATTGATTTGGTGATACAGAACTATTTTTTCTGATTACTTACTATATCAATCTAAGGAAATAAATTATTTAATATTATATGTTACTTGTCTAACACTTGTCATGCATTATTTAATTTTCACACTAATAACTATAATTATCCTTATTTTGCAAAGTATTAACCTTGACACTCAGAGAATAAAAGTAACTGCCCCAAAGCTATAAAGCCTATGTAAAATAAAACTAATAATCATCTCAGTAAATGTTTAAAATGCTTTATCATTAAAAATACCTTACACCCTGAAAAAGAGAAAAATATATAATTTACAGTAAAAATTAAATATCAGGCAAACACCAACATCAAGAAAACACCTGTGTATGTAGACCCACCACTCAGGTTGACAATTCTCTTATTTACATTTTATTAGTAATTATGTATTCATGAAGAAAACATTCAATTTTGTATGTTTTGGGATTTTATATAAATGTAATAATGTTATATATACCCCTCTGTGACTTGCTTCTTTACCTCAATTATCCTATTTCAGGGATTTATTAATGTTAATGCCAATACTTGTTAAATCATTAATGTTCACTGATGTATAATATTCCACTTTATAATATCTCACAATATTTTTTATCCATTCTACTGTTGATAGGTATTTGGGTTGTTTCTATTTGGGAGCTATTTAAAACAATGTCACTATAAACATTATGCACATCTTTTTCAGAAAATATAAAAGTTCCTCAGGGTATACACTTGAAATTAAAACAGGTAGGTCTTAGATATGCATATGTTTACCCCTCTAGGCAATGCCAAATTGTTTTTTCATATTTGTTCTAATTAACATTTCCCCTAATGGTAGATGACTGTGAAGGAAGAACAATGGCCCTCCAAAGATTTCCACATCCTAATACCTGGAATCTGTGAATATGTTACCTTACATGGCAAAAATGATTTGCCAATGTAAATTAAGAACCTTTGGCCGGGGAGACTATCTTGAATTATTCATGTGGGTACAATAAACAAAGACCTTTAAAAGGCAGAATTGTCCATTAGAGTGATTTTATGTGAGAAGAATTCAACCTGCTTTTGCTGGTTTTGAAGATGGCAGAAGGAGCCATGAACAAAGGAATATGGGCAGCCTCTAAAATCCAGAAAAGGCAAGGAAATAGATTCTCCCTTACAGCATCTGGAGACCAGTGAGACCAATATTGGACTTCTAACTCACAAAACTGTAAGATAATAAACGTGTGTCATTTTAAGTTTGTGATAAACTTATCCTTATCACTACAATCTAACATATTTTATATTTTAGTTATTTTATTGTTTTTATTCTTTCTTTACCCACTAGAATGTAAACTCCCTAAGAGTAAGAATTTTCAATTATTCTTAATGGAAAATTAAATCAGTTTACTGCTGACTGCCTAATACATAGTGAATCCTTAAAAACTATGTACTGAATAAATGAATGAATACATTGGGCCTGGTTCTTACTCACTTCTTAAGTTCTGACTGCAAATTGCAGTTTCCATGAGACAGAAGGTAAATAGATGTTCCCTTAGACACCATTTACGTTTTTTCCTACCAGGTTGCTGGAAGCGCTATCAGTTTGGCATTACTTTAGCATAATTGCTGTGTCTCTTCATTTACATTCTTGGTATTTCAGCTACTCTAAATATACACTACAAATCTATGAGGTCCTTCTTCTTGCTTTAACTGTTCAGGTTCTTCTGTCGCTCAACATCAAGATTCAAGGAGTTCATCAGTTGGATGAGACTGGGGAAGAGGATGGGTATTTTTTGTTCACCAGAATACTGAGAGTGACAGTACATCTTTTTAGGATAATACTTTTTACAGTGAGATTTTCCTAGTAGTCACCCTACTGTGATCAGGACCAGAATTTTCTCTTCTGTCCCCTCTGTCCCTAAAACTCATGGGAAACAAAATTGGAGTTCATTAAGTTCAGCAAATGCTCTTACCAGCTTCAGTGTTCAACATACCATGGTAAGCTCCAACCTTCCCTTAATTAATCCCAAGTCTAGGTATTTCTCACTTTCTCATATGAGACTAGGCCCCAAATAGAGGTCATTACACAGCTACCAAATAAAATGGATTGTGAAATACTTCAGACTGACTAATCTTATTAATTTTTCCAGTAATATACAATTGTTCTATATTCCTGTAGAATCTACTAGACCCATTTTTAGCACTGATCTCTTATTTTCTGAATTCTTCAGAAAATGTGAATTTTCTGAATGGAATGTGAATTTCATAACAACAGGTACTTCTTTTTCATGTTATGCTCATTGGTAGATTTCCCAGTACCTACATAGGTACTCTAAAAAATTTTTTAAATGAATTGTGTGAATGAATAAATGAATCCAAAATTTAAGTCGCTTATTAGAGATAATTTTCCCCCCAATTTTACTGTAGTACAGCTCAGGTTATAAGATATCAAGCTATATATTGACACTAACTTCAGAGAAGCTCATTTTTTTAAATAAGGATGATGTAGCCACAGAACCAATGTGCTTCTAAAAACGGAAAGAATACACTACCTGACTTTTTGCTAGTAGCTATCTTCAAAATTCATGATTCTTAAAACTTTCCATAACAATGCCTTAGCCACATAGAGGTTACAAAGAGTTTTTCATAAGCAGTATCGCACTGTAGCCTCCTATAGTTTTGTGAATTATAAAAGGGAAGAAAGTTTTGGTTAGAATTGTAGGCAAGAAAAATCTAATGCCTTATGGCTGATTTGTGGCATTGCCAGGATCATAAATTAATTCGTGTGTATTCTATCTCAGATCTTTCCTTTCTTGCTTCAATATTACTTCACTACAAACACTAAATTCAGTAACCTAGATCCCTCGTGATACATACATAACCCTAAATGAATTGTTAGTTATGAAAGTTCTACCTTAGGATTCACTGATACTAATTAATCAGTTAACAATGGCAATGTGTTACATTCAAAAAAACTTTACACATGTGGCTGTGCTTTTTCTAGAAAGAATCTGGTATCTCTGAAACCTAACATTTATTTTTGTAAACAATCACAACTTACATGTTGAAATCAATTCAATGTGTATTTTACACACAAAAAAACATTTAAAGAATTACAAAAGGCTGTAAAACTGAGATAATTAGCCATTTGCCAGAATTTCTGACTGCTGCTACATGGATTCACATGTTAAATATCAAATATTTTACTTCAACCTAAGTTCTAATAATAGTGGGATTGGCAGTGTTTTTGAAGAAATCTTACTCAAAATCCTTTCTATAGTGAGAGTAGCTTGGCCATGTAAAATAAGGTAATACCTATATCTGTCCAAAAATTTATGTTCTAAAGGAAATATAATAATTTTCCTCTTGTTTCTAGGTCATCCTGAAAAGGGATTAAAGTTTCTAGAATGAAATGCACAACTTTATTTATGTATTTTTCTACATGAAGAATACTCAAATGTTAAGGATTCTAACACATATTTTCCTCAGATAAATACAGTATCCTTTTCTACTAAGTGAAGATTTTGAAAGGTCTCTTCAGACTGTTTAAATATCAAAACATAACAGTTTTAGGAATTCAGTGTAAATGAATTAGGAGTAGGCATATTAAATTTTCTTTTAAATACACCAAAAGTTTATAGCTAAGATTAAATATTAAAGACAAAGACAAGGTTTTCCAAAATACATGCTAAATCTCCCACCTGATACAAAAAAAAAAAAAAAAAAGTAAGGAAACTTTTCATAGAATTACCTTTTTGAACATTATGTCATATAATCAATGTATTTAGTCTGCAGAGGCAAGACTAATCTCTCTCCTGACTTTTAGCCCTGGATATTATTAATGAACGCTGCATTAACTTCCAGTTTTGATAACAAATATGCTTTAGCTGTCTTTTTCTTGCACAAAAGGAATGAACCCACACTTTTCTCATTGGATGGTTTTCAACTGGGAGAGAGAAAGGACACAAAGATGCCATTAGCCATATCACACACTGTAGGGGATTTCAATCTTACTAGGAATGTTATATTCCTCTTGAATAAAAGCTTCCAAAGAGCAGGACACATTATTTCTTCAAAGAAGCTTTCCCTTTTGCCATCAATTGACATGGCTGAGAAATTACTCGTATAATTCTTCATAAGTGAATATGTATCCTAATCTGAACATTCATATAAGGTTATATTTCCCAAAGCACTTTTCTATCTATAACTTGTTTGGGATATTATATTTTTTGGTGCAAAGCTGCTTGATGAGTATGACTCAGTTGTCAGGTTAAATGTACAAATAATCAATAATACATTTATAAGTTTTCCAATGATTATTTGCATTTGTATAACTAAAGAGAAAAAAAATACTGGTAGGAGAAAAGGGCTCTTCTTGGTTGTCAGAGAAGCTATGAGTCATTTACTGTCACATACTTATGAAGTCTCACTTATTCCTGAAAATGGAAGATGTAAGTTGATGTATGATTCAAAAGCATGAATAAAAACATGCTGTCGTATTTGGCTTTGTTTTCTTGACATCTAAGCTGCAACCTAAATGGTGAGTATGACTTTAACAGGTTAAAGTGGTGGCTCATGATACAATCCGGAAAGGAAGTAATTGAATAAGTTTTGTATAACATACAACAGCAATGCTATCTGTTCCATTGATAGCTAAATAAAACACATTTTATTACTGCTTCCATGATAAATTAGAATAATAAGCTAGCTGATTTTTTTTCAGTGGCATACAGATAACCCTGAATTAAGATTTGGAAAATTTCAATTTGGTTCTGACTATCTTATTAACTCAGCAGCTTTGTTTTTATGTATTATAACTAGCATTACCTTTCCAGATCTCAAGTATTTCATGTGTACAATTATAGAACTGCAGTGAGCGATCACTGGGGCACCTTCCGGATTTTAAATTCATTAGATCTGAAATTCTGACACTGAAGCTGACTGTCTCAGTTAAGGAAAGTGTTTTAGAACACTGACTTGTTTCCACCTAGACACACCTCAAGCAATTAGATGTTTCTATACTTTCTTCTCCTCCCAGTCTTTCCTGGACCACCCTACCACTTCACTAAAACTGCTGATTTAAGGACATCAGTGACTTCCATGTTGATAATCCAGTGGTCAGTTCTTTTTCCTCTAGACTTTTACACAGCATTTGATACAACAAATTACTTCCTTTTTCTTGAAACCTATCTTCATCTGGTTCCTGGAACATTATTAACATCATTCTCTCTAATATCTACCCCAATATGTGACTCCTCCAACACTTTTGCTTAATCCTCTTTTTCTTGACTTTTAATGACAAACGTCTCAAGCATCATTTCTCAGATCTCACCACTTTTTCATCTACATTAACTACCTAAGTGATCTTATCAAGCCCCGTAGGCTTCAAAACATAGTAGCAATTCATAATAGCATCTCTGGCCAGGAATTATCCCTTTAACTTCAATCTTAAAATCCAACTGCATACAATATGTCTTTATTTGGGGACCAAATAGGCATTTCAGACTTAATGTGTCCAAAACCATTATCTTGATTCCCACTATCTACCTGCTTCCAAATCTTTCCTTCTAGTCTTCCCCATCTAAGTAAAGGACCATCACATTCTTCTGGTAGTCAAGAGAAATATTTTAAGATCATCTCTAACTCATCTCTGGAACAGAATTCCTTCTCTATAATTTAAAAATCTTATTTAAAAATATTATAGATATACAGAATTTTCTTAATTCTACCTTTTTGTTCATTATATACTCATTTATCCACACTGAAAATTTATTTTATTTAATCTTCAATTCATTTTTAAAAATAACATCACAAGCACTCATGAACATATCATTCAATATAAACAGGGGTACTCAATGGATAATCTACATATGCATCCCCCAGCCTTCTACAACATCCCTCTGCCACTCCTAACCCAAGTAATAAACATCAAGATACCTCATTCACTATTTCCTTGCTATAGGTTTATATATTTTTAACTCATCTTTATGTATTCCTCTACATTTTATTAACTTCTTAAAAACACTTTCATGGTGTATGTACATTTATTTTGTACTCAATATGATATTGCTGAAATTCATCCATGTTGTTGCATGTGGATGAGGTTAATTCACTGTAACTGTTTTACTAATATGATTTATTAATATTAATATGTTAATACTAATTATATTATGTGAATATCCAACAGGAGATATTCACTCTTGTGTCAGTGAACTAAAATGATTGTTTCTAGGTTTTGGTCACTGTGACCAGTACATCTGTAAACAATCTTGCCCATGTAAAAATTTTCTCCCAGCTGGTAGCAGATGCTTTTAGTGTCTTGCCCAGATTCTCAGGGACTCCTTTACTGATTTCTGTTGGTGCTGCTGCTAAACGCTTCCACCTGCAGCTTTCCCTGAGGGAGAGCACTTGCAAAATTGATCCAACCTTATCCTGAGTTGCTGGAATTGTGCTCCTCCCACCCATTCTCCTCACTGGAGGGAGCTGGGAGTCAATGTAGGTGTACAAAAGCCCTACTACCTAGTTTGACTTTGCTGCTTTCACTATCCTGCTTCCTAACTCCCTGTTAAGTATCTCCTAAGTGCATTGCCTTAACAAATTATTGTCCAAGAATCCCTGTCTCGGGGTCTGCTTCTAGGAAATTTGACCCAAGACACATGTATCTGCCTAGGGTTGTAGAGTGTAGGAAAGTACAATTTTACAAGACAGTGTCTGTTTGTTAAGTGATTGTATTACTTTACATTTCCACCAGTAACACATAAATGAATCTGTGGATCCATATCTTCTCTATCACTTGATATTTTGAGATTTTTAATTTTTTTCCAATAGAAGAGGTATAAAATAGGATCTCATTGTGATCTTGATTTTTTTTTATACTCACTAATAAAGCTAAGTAGTTATTTGTATGTATTGGCCATACATATTTTTATAACATGCTGGTTCATGTCTTTGTTTTTCTCTCATTTTTAATTAGTTCTCTGAGTTCTTCTGAACAAATCATGTGTGTTTTAATACATTATTGATATCATTCCATTGTTATTTGTAGGCATTGCAAATACTTCCTAAATTTAATTTGTCAGTTATACGTTCATTAGTGTTTTTAGACAAAAAACAATGGAAAAAAAAATTTAAGAGCAAAATTTAATATCTTTACACAGCTAAATATTTTGTTGATTTAAGAGGGTTTTGCCTACTTCAAGGTCTAAATGTTGTTATGTCATGTATTCTTTATTATTCAGTTCTGGGTAGTTTTTAATCCCATTAGAATTTCTTTTTCAATGATTAAATGATTTATCAGAGTTGTGATTATTTGATTTCTAATTATTCAGAAAAAAATTACATATCTTATTTTCTTCTAATTATTATATTATCAGTGGATATGATCTGTGTATACCTCGTCTTTGAAATTTTGAGGCTTTTTTTACCTTTTAACATTATCAATATTTATAAATATTCCATGTAGACCTAAACAATAGAATTTTCTAATTGTTGGATGCAGAAATGGTTTTTAATATCTCTCAGATCAAGCTTATTAATTTTGCTCTACTGATCGTATTATCTGCTTTTCTTTGTTTGAATTATTTTTGTGTTGAAATTTCATATTATGATGATAATTTTCTAATTTTTTCTTGCAGTTCTAATTTTTGCTTCATATTATCCAAGGCCATTTCATTAATTGAATACATGTTTAGAATTTCTATATCTTCTTACAGAATTGGACATTCTGTTCTTGTGTTTTGAGCCTTCTTGATGCTTGTTTATGATGGTCTATCCCTAATTATATCTCCTACCGTCTATTCATCACATATCGTGGCTAGAGTGATCTTTTAAAACCTAAGTTAGAGAATGTTACTCATCTGCTGAAATATTGTAACGTTTTTCCCTTTGACTCAAAATAAAATTCAACATTACATCAGGCCCCCAGTGCTTATTCTGACAAATGACTGCCTCCTCTAACTCATCGCTTACTGTATCTCCTTGCTCCTTCAGTGCAGCTGCAGTGTGGCTTCTTTGCTTTTCTCTGACCAGGCCAAAAATGTGCTTAGTTCAGGGTCTTTCGTTTCCTATTTTCTATACCCGGATGGCTGCTGCCCCCACACAACTGTGTCTTGTTTGTTTCCTTCACTCAAATCCCCATATTGGAACACTCTCTATAAAAATGTCACTCCCCAACAAACACATCATCTCTTTCCTGTCTTTACTCTGGATATTTTAAAATAATTTTTCAACATCATTTGTTTTTCTATTCTTTCCATAAAAGTCACACTTGTTATTTCGCTCACTGACGTGTGCGGCAGACTAAACCAATCATTTATTTCCCTAGAGAACATCTACCCCTCCCCTTCTATTCTTTATTTTGGTGAGAGATCTAACTCCTCAACCACGTATTACATCTTACAACTGGTATATCCCAAGAGTCAGAGAATTAAGAGTGTGTGATTGAGTGTTGAGTTAGCCCTGCGGGAGGAAAGGATAAAAACAGAGTATAACAGATACCAAAGCACAGATACATGTCGTTTTCAAGACATCAGAAAACAAAATGGACATATATTCAGAATATTGAACAGATTAAGAACCCTACATTGACTAAGTAGATACTTTGAAGGGCACAGACTTTGACAGTCATGGAAGTATGTCTCTTAAACCTCCTTTCAAGAGAAAAACCTTTATGAGGAGTGTACTCAGCTGACAGCACCCACTTGCCACTTTGGAATCTTCCACCCTATTCATGTCAAGGCACATGCCCCAGCATTCCAGGGCAGCTCCTATACAATGACTGACCATGGTGGGGGTACTAGCTGAGTCACGCCTGCCCAGTGCAGCTAAACTTTCATGAGAAATCTTTGTTTTGGGGCTCCCTACCAGGCTTGTTAAGGTTTCCTCAGAGTTCTGTGTAGCTCTAGGCTCCTCCTACCAAATTCTTCTTTCTTCCCTCACTTTCTTCATAGGTGTCAAGCCCATATTGGGTCTGGAGTTGGTTCCTGCCAGTGGGTTCGTGGTCTCGCTGACTTCAAGAATGGAGCCGTGGACCTTTGCGGTGAGCGTGACAGCTCTTAAAGAAGGCATGGACCCAAGAGAGTGGTAGCAAGGTTTATTGTGAAGGGTGAAAAGACAAAGCTTCCACAGTATGGAAGGTAACCCTAGTAGGTTGCCCCTGCTGGCTGGGGTGGCCAGCTTTTATTCCCTTATTGTCTCCTCCCATGTTCCACTTCTGTCCTATCAGAGTGCCCCTTTTTCAAACCTCCCTGCGATTGGCTACTTTTAGAATCCTACTGATTGGTGCATTTTATAGAGCACTGATTGGTGCGTTTTAGAGAGTGCTGATTGGTGTGTTTTACAATCCTCTTGTAAGACAAGAAAGTTCCCCAAGTCCCCACTTGACTCAGTAAGTCCAGCTGGCCTCACCAGTCAATATCAACAGTCTGAAGTCTCTCTCAACTTCTTCCTGCTTTATCTCTCTTGTATCTTTTACAGACATTCTCCAACTCCATTGCACCAAAAAAGTCTCTTCCATTCCTTTTTTTTTTTTCTTTTTTTAAAATTATTATTATACTTTATGTTCTAGGGTACATGTGCATAACGTGCAGGTCAACTTAGTGTCTACTTCCTAGATAACTGGAACTGACAACAAACAGAGGCTCTTATTTGAAGGGGGCCATTAAAATATAAAGTCACAAGAATTTAATTGGGATATATTTGAAATGTGTTGACTATTTATTTATTCAGCAAACATTTGGGAACCCATTATGCATCAATGTGGTTGTCTTCACAAATCTGATGTTACATTTTTGGGAGGAAAGCAAAACATTTTTCTTTCTTCTTCCCATTATAGTTTTAGGAATTCAGAGAGAATATTTCTCTGTTCTTCCATTGTCTGGGTCATGATTGCAATGTTTCAGAATGTACCTTATCTCTTGTGAAATGAAATAACTTTCATTTTAAATAACTAGGCTTCTTCGACTAGCCACATTTGCCAGACGATAATAGGCCATAAAAAGTAAAGAGAATCAAGTACCTAACTGCCCAATTAAAGGTCAAAACAGTGACAAATCAAAGTAGAAGATTGTATTTCTGGAATGCTTGAATTCTCCTAATAATTGGAATGGAAATAAAAACAAAAAAAAATCACACTATTATCAAGGGTTTAGAATAGATTCATTAATAAAATAAAGTTTACCTTCCTTTTATGCAATAGATATGTCTTGGAAAGATGTATGCAAATTGAATTTGTCTAATCAAATCATGTACCAATGCTTTTTATTATGGAAAATTATGAATCTCTTACCAAAGAATTGTCCAGAGTTTTATGCTGGTTTTGCTTAAATCAAGGTGAATTCTCAAGATGGCACATTTCAATATACTAAATATAATAAATAATTGAAGTGGAAATATTTAATAATTACATTCAAAAGCTATATCTTGGAAGCTGGATTCCTACAAATTGAAATGGGAAATGCCTCTAGTTCAATTTGATTTCTCTAAATTTGTAAAATAATGTTATTTTAAAATCAATATTTTACTCTTTAAGTTATCTTTGCCCCTTTTAAATTTATCTTTGCTTTCATGTACTCAGAAAGAAGAAATAAGGACAAATTTTCTTCCTACAATATATTAATAGTCTCCTCTTTCCTGAAAATATTTTTATTGCAAATATGTAACGATACATATGTAAGAAAAAGAATATTTTAAATACTATTTTAAATGTTATTAATATAATGTTTTAGCTTGTACAAATTCTCAAACAGAGTTCATCTATAATTGATTCCTAAAGACTGAAAGATGGTAAAGGGAAGATGATAAAATTAGCTAGTTTCTATAGAAGAAACATGATCTGCTGAGTAATAACTATGAATTCCAAATGTCAAAATCGATTCTTCTATAAAATAATTTCAAAAGCTTCCATCACCAGGATAAATTTCCATGTTAAACTACCAAATTCCATCCAATAATTTGTTTTCCATGGAATTTTTGTAACAGAAACAGAACATATTACCATGACAATTTGATGTATTCAATCAATGAAAATATTTATGTGCTGATTTCATGAAAACAAGTTTTATATCCGGATAAAGATGAAGATTAGGAGAAAATAGCTCCTGCTCAGAATTTCGGAGCACCAAGGGTCAGACAGTGATGTCCAGATAGTGGTTTTTGAAATTTCAGTGTTTTAGAGGGTTTCTCAAATGGCTCTTCTTGATTCTGCAAGCAGATTGCCTCAAAGGGACAGCTGTTTCCCTGGAGTTCACTTAAGTATCTGCAAGCATGATCTTGATGGGTCATATATTAGATATCTACTGATTATTCAGTTCGCTTCCCCAGGACACTATAGTTAAGAGGTTACACTGGCTTTCCATTCAAAGGTAGAGCTAAAGCAGAACACAGAGCAGAACTACCTTTGAATTTACAGTCACTGTTAGCTTTTTTTCACATAAAATATCATGTGCTGTAGATTTTGAAAATACAATAGCTGAATCCACATGCCTACAGTTTTTAAACAACATAAAAATGTAAAATTGTAGAATATCACATTGCTCTCAGTGAGCTGAGGTCGCGCCACTGCACTCCAGCCTGGGTGACAGAGCGAAACGTTGCCTCAAAAAAAAAAAAAAAGAGAGACTATCCTAACTTCTAAGACTTTTTCATATTGGGAAGATAAAAATATGTCACCAGACTACCTTATATAAATTATCTCCCCCTTTTCTTTCAAGCACTGACACATGTACTCTTGAAACATGGACTTTAGGAAGGGCACAGAAGCCAATTATTGTGAAGCTGTGTAATAAACTCAATAATGGTAAAGATTTCAAATGTAGATATCTCTAGGGGAGAACTGAAGCGAAAGCAAGTAACTTCTGCTGGGGAAATTTACAAGTAATATTAACCCGGCAGCAGCAGGTAATATTCCTGTGTCCTTTTCTGTATGGGATTTTGTAACCAGAAAATATAGAAGCTAGAGAGTGAGAAATCCAAAAAGCCCCAAATCATGTGAAGGGTGATACTAATTTCAGAAATGTTTGAAGAGTTTAGGTCTAAAGAACTTTGAGTATTCTTGCTCTTGATTATACTGGACATGAAGATTTAATATAATGTAATGTAAATTCAAGTTATGAATATACTCATTTTTTAAATTCAGAGGTCCTGAAGAGAATCTGCACCTAATGAATTAAGTTCAATTGATTTGTGTTAAAGAAAACTTGTAGAGTTGAGAGCCTCAGGCCAAAATAAAATGCAATGTTAACTTTGTGTGTGTGTGATTTTCTTTCAGTGGGGGAAATTTTTTCTCTCTAGGATATGACTCTGGGTTCCACTATTCTTTCTATAACATGAGCTGTCCACAAGAATTTGTTGAAGAATTTTATAATTTCCTTGAGACTTAGTTTTCTTTTCTTATTTCATTTTTAAATATTTATCTTCATTTGAACCAATTCACTGTATTTTATAGTTTACACTTGGCAGCAGTTACCTATTACTTGCCTTAAAATTATGGCCGAGTAACTCTAAGTATCCCCAAATTCCTCTAAGTAACTCTAACCAACTTAATTATGTTTTTGATGGGTCAGCAATTTAGACAGGGTTCAACTGTGTGATTCTTCTGTTCTATGTGGTGTAAAATGAAGTTATCTGATGATATTCAGCTAGTAGATGGACTAGTCTTTGGGTCCAAGATGGCTTCGTTCACATGTCTAGAGGCTTTGCAAGGATGGCTAAAAGGCCGGGCTTAACAGGGTCTGGCCACCAAAACACCTGCACATGGCCTCAGCTTCATAATCTCTGGGTAGCCCAACTTACAGGACTCTAGACAATCAAAGAACTGTCCTAGGAGAGATAGATAGAGGCTAAAGTGTTCCTATATCGTGGTCTTGGAAGTCCAAGATTGTCACTCCTCCTACATTCTGTTGGTGAGTGAAACTTCACCTCTCATTAGGAGCAATAGCAAAGAATTTGCAGCCGCCCTTACCATAGTCTGACCTCTGGTCGCCAATTATTTATGTTTCTCCCATTCGCAAAATACACTTGATGTCCTCTCAATGCTCCCCAAAATGTCATCCTATTACAACACAGGATTTTGACATGTAAATCAGTTCTAGGTTAAATATATATATACCTATATTCTGCTCCAACCATATATTTCTGCATAAAATATATCCAAAAACATAATGGTTTAGAATATATTTATTATTTCTCATGATTCTCTGCATTTACTGGGCTTGGTTGTGTGTTCTAATTCCATATCTTTCATGCTGTTACATTTGGGCAGCACCTGGGACTAAGGTTATCTAATGACTTCCTTACTCTTTATCTGGTATCTGGGCTGGAAGACTGAAAACCTGGGATATGGTCACCCATATCTCTTCATGCAACCTCTCCAAATGGCTAACTTGTGTTTCCTCACAGCAGGATAGTTAGACTTCTTACATAATGGCTGACATCTTCCACAGCCAGGGACTAAAGATGCCAGCTGTTTAACACTCAGAGGCGAAAACGGGCACAATGTCACTTCCACCATATTTTATTGGTCAAAAACTGCCAAAATTCAATGGGAGGAGATAAACATCCCACATCCACAGAAGTCTCAAATAATTTGTGGCCACCTCTAATCTGCCACAGTCCCATCTCTGGCTGCATTCCTCCAAAAACCAAAATATATTCACACCCTCCAAAGACTTCCCAAAGTCTTATCCAATTATATTATCAGCTCAGAGTCAAGGCTTAGCATCTTATTACCTAAATCAGCTCCAGGTGTGGGGATCTCTGGGTACAGTTCCTCCAATACATCTCTTCAAGTAGAGTTCTAGTCTACCTGAGGCCTTGTGAACTAACGAGACAAGTTTTATGACGTCCCCCCGACATATCCAACAAACATTGATGAGATAGGCATAGGCTGGCCACAACAGACCTTCACTTTCATGGAGGGTAGAGGAGAAGAGAAACCACAAAAAGTCACTGTAGTTCATGGAAATTCTGAAATACAGCTGGGCACTTGTTAACAATCATTGGTTAGAGACCTTCCATCCTCCTTGGAAGTAATTCCTTGGGTTTATTGTTAAGACCTTATATTCTCTGCTCCATTTATATAAAAAATGGCCAGTGTTGGACACTATGTAACCTTTTTTTACTACTTCCTACTTGTAGATATTTGGAGTCCTAAAGCTTCTTTTGTTGTTGTCCTGTTCCTAAACCATTTAGTCTTAAGCTAGTGGTATTATTCTCTTAAAAACCTTGTGAATTTTCTACAAGCCTTTTTGGAATTCACTCAATCAAACAAAAACAAAAAACTACACCCACCAATTGTGTCAAGACAAGCTCTTTGGTCACCTGGGAGACTACTGTGCAATAACATCATTAAGTTTATTCTATCATCCATACTCTTGGTTTATTTACCCAAGGACTACATTTTCCTGCCTTGGAATTAGTCTTTTGCTTGAGACCATGCCATACTTTGAGAATATTTTACTAGAAGAGATGGGGAATGAGAGACAGTTTTAATTTCAATTTTAACATGTCCTAACTTTATGCTTCCTCTAAATTCTGCTGGAAGACTGGAATGTTTTATGTTTAGGTTATCTCTCTTTTTGTATTTCATCTTTTGTATTTTATCTACAGGCCTGGAATTCTCCCCAGTGAGATTGTGAGTTCATTACTTGTCCTTTCTATTCTCCATACTTCTGCAGATAACAGAGCTGGTGAACTTTTTTTCACTATATAAAAAGACTCTTCTTTGCTCTAAACTCTAAATGTTTCTTTAGTGTCCTTCAACTCCTAATAGTTTTTTCAAGGCCCTTCTAGCATTCAAAAAAATTCTCTCACATGTTTTCCAGATTCTATGTGCCACCTATGTTCAAAGACAATGTCACGTGTTTTAGGTTTGGGTGACGGCAGGTTCCCACTTCTTGCCGCCAAATTCTGCTCTGATTATCTATTACTGTAAGAAAAATAATACCAAAATTAGCAAATAAAAACAATAATCATCGTATTCTGTATCATGATCTTGTGAGTCAGAAATTTGATCAGTACTCAGGCAATTCTTTGATTACATTGGTGAGTTTCCCTGGTGGTGCTCATCTGGCAGAGGCTGGTTTAGATGGTCAAATATGGCTACTCCCATAGCTGAAGTCTTCACAGGAATGTCTAGAAGCCTGGCTTCTTCTGAGACTATTCACCAAAGTACTTACATGTGTCCTATCTAGCTTAGCAGTCTTAACATATAGGACTTCTTACATGTGTCTCAGGGCTCCAAAGAATGTGTTAGATCAGATCTGGGTGAAAATTGAAGGCTTCTAATAACCTAGCCTTTGAAATTTCAGAATGTCACTTCCACTGCTTTTAATTGGTCCAGTAAGTCACTCCAACCTAGATTCAAGGGGAAGAAAAGTGTAGTCTCCCTCTCACTGGGAGAAGTAGCAAATAATTTGCAGCCATTTTTAATGTACCACACATTTCTACTACACAGAATCATTTTCATAAAAACGCGTAGTGTGATATGGGCTTTTGGGCATCTTCGATATGAAGGTTGTTTTGAAACTAGCAGTTAATTCTACAATGAATAATTTTGTTGTGTTTAAGATTCATATCATTAGTTTTCATGAGGAAATTCCTTGAGTCTTAAAATAACAAGTCTGCAAATACGTGTTTTAAAATAGTTTTCTAAATATTTTGTGTGTGTAGTTATGATTCTGTTCTGAAGTGCAGATACATCTTTGGGAAGATAAAGTGTTTTTAAGAAGTAGGTAAAATGGATTTGTTTACAATTAAATTTGGGAAAATTTTTCACATTATGAAAGTATTTTACATAAGGACCTCATCAGGGGCTGCAAGGTAAATCTATGAATTACTTTGGGTGATAAGATTGTCATCTGTAGTAGAAGGCAAAAATGGCCCAAATTTTTACCCTTCCAAAATCCATGCCCTTGCCATGCAACTTTACAGTTACTTCAAACTTTTTTTTTTTTTTTTTTTAATTTCCTCTACTCTGGCTCTGGTCTTAGCAAACACAAATAGAAACGATAGTTTGTCAGTTTTGAATCTGGGTCTCATGAGTCTTTGCATACTTGCACTTCTGTTATTCGCACAAGAATACGCTCAGACTAGCTTGCTGGAGAAAAAGTGAAATGTGGAGCATAGCTGAGTTGCCCAAGTCACTCTGACTACAGTCAGCCTGGCTTAGCCAACAGTCAGCATAGCCTCAGACATGTGAGTGAGTCTGACCCCTAAAGAACTCCAAGCAAAGCCAAGCCTAAAGCACCAGCACACAGACTCATCAACTAAATGAGTACTATTATTTGAAACACTTACTTTTGAGATGATTACTCATTAAGCATTATTGTAGGAAGATGTAACTGATTCAGAAGTCAGTATGAGGAGTAGGGAGATTCCATGAAGTATCACTAAAATATGTAGCACTGGTTTGGGGACCAAATGGCAGGCAGAGTATGAAAGAGACTTTAAGAAGAAGTTGGACAAATGGCAAGGGAGCCACATAGAGAGCTAAGATATGATAACCACGTTATGCAGTTGCAAAACATTTGGTAAAACTCTTAACTGCTTTAACTAAAATAAAGTAACTAATGAAGGTTTATCTTGGCACAGAAATTTCCAGGAAGAATTGGAAATAGCAGTGGTTTCTTATTAACTGTATGCAAAAATGTACCACAGTAAAATGATGAGCTTAGAACAGTGCTGAGAGTGTGCAAATACAATTTAGAGGAAAGATAGTGGGACGTGAACCTGCCAAATTGGAAGGTAAACTATTTCTCATTTCTAGCCTCTCATGCTAGACATGGCCTCAGGTATAAGGTCAAATAAAGAGTGTGGATGTGGACCACTTTATGATGATCTCTTAGAGGATTAAGTAATTAACAGTAGATTCCCTCACCTGGACAAAATGTAACCTCTGGGAACTGAATGGAATGGTTCCCTAGTAGTATGTATAACCCAAGCACCAGAATCAAGTTGGACAGACATCACATAAGTAACTAAATAAATAAATAAATAGTGTGTCTTTGGAGCTTAATGTGGACTAGATCAAATGTTTAAAATATACTCAGCAGGTCAGGCATGGTGGCTTATGCCTGTAATCCTGGCACTTTGGGAGGCTGAGGCAGGCAGATGGCTTGAGTTCAGGAGTTGGAGATTAGCCTGGGCAACATGGCAAAACTCTGTCTTTACAAAAAATATGCCAGCCAGGCATGATGGCACGTACATGTAGTCCCAGCTACTCAGGGGGCTAAGGTGGGAGGATCACTAGAGCCTGGTGACGTTGAGGTTGCAGTGAGTCGTTATTGAGCCACTGCACTCCAGCCTGGGTGAGACAGGGAGACCCTTTCTCAATAAAAGTAAAAAAATAAAATAAATACATTCAACACTCTGTGTGTGTGTGTGTGTGTGTGTGTGTGTGTGTGTGTGTGAAGATTTTTGCTCTGTAGCCCAAGCAGGAGTGCAGTGACATGAACACGGTTCACTGCAGCTTCAACCTCCTGGGCTCAAGTAATCCTCCGGCCTCAGCCTCCTGAGTAGCTAGGACCACGGGCTCATGCCCCATGCCTGACCACACTTAACATTTTTGAGAGTTGCATTGGCAAAAGAATCAACAGGCTGGTCTACAATAGACTGAGACTTTTCAAAATATAGAGAGGCTTCTAGGACCCCATACTTACAGGATGAGGAGCAAACTTCGAATGACCTTTATTGAGCATATTTGCTAATGCTGCCTTAAAAAGTGGCAAAAGAGTTCATGGAAAAGAAAAGATAGTCCAGAGGGTAGAGCTAAGAACTATAGAGAATTACAGAAGGGAAACTCTTCATAGGTATGAGAATTGGACTTAAGAGCATTCGGCATCTCCAGAATAAAGGACTTGATTATAATTTCCCAGTGTAATTTTAGAACATTTAGATGAGTGACTGCTGTAGAGCTTCTCATTCTTTCCTTTTTCCAATGATAGTACATTATTGCTTTTAACCTACCACTATTCCACTACTGTAAGTTGGATGTGGGTGAAATAGAAAATTTGTCTTCTTTTAGTTTGTAGGTTGCCAGGTCAGGAATAGCTATATTCAAATTGATATAAATCACAATATCCTGGAGTTGGAGCTTATGTGTGATTGGATGAAGAGGTGAGTATACTTTATATAAGGGAGATAAATGAATAATTCTGTCCATCAGAACAGACTAGGGTCTTGCAAAGTGGCTCAGATTCTTCATTTCTCTGGATTCACATTCTTTGACATAAATTGTTGATGACCTTTCTCTCTGACACTTAGCTGGATTGTGAGCCTAGAATTCAAGAAGCCTTTGAGTTTATATTTTCTCTCTCTTAATCCTTTGCTATCACCTTGACAACATACCCAGTAACATGGGATATACATGGGGGATAGTCAGTGTGCCAAGCCAAGTTCAGCCTATATCAGCAAAAATCCAGCTCATCCCCATACACCTGAATGAGTCTAGCCAAGACCTAAAAATTGGCTACACAAACCCAGTGAAAATGATCTCCTGCACTAGTCTACTAGGTAGACACTTACTTTTTAAGATATTGTTATTTAGGCTTATTTATTACTTAGCACTTTTGTGGCAATATATATTTGATAGATTGCCTTAAAAATTTTATATGACATATTTCAGTTAAACATAAAAGTGTAGGTAATCACAGAAGTAAAAACTGTATATCCAACCAAGTTAAGAAATAGATATTCCAAGTACTTTGGAAGTTTCTGGTCTGTACCATTCAATTTCTCTTCTTTTCTATACTCCAGAGATAATCACGCTTGTACATTTTTATTATTCTCAAGCATTTTAATATTCTACTATGTAGCTATTTTTCTATAAACAAAGCATTTTTTTATTTAAAAAATGTATATAAAGATAACATTCATTATAACCTGCAATGGCTTTTTATACTCAACATTAGATATTTTAACTTTTATAATTTTTAAAACCATTACTCTGGTTCCCCCATTTTCACTATTGCATTGCATTGCTTTGTATAGGTATGCCACAATTTATTAAAGCATTTCCTTTATGTGAATATTATGTTGTCATTTTAGGTCATTGGACATCTTTTTGTATACTGGTTGGATGTAGAAATTTTGTTTTAAATTTTACATCCCACAGGTCTGAGGAACTGAAACAATGAAAAGTCCTTACTTCAGCATGTATTTTATTCATGGTTCAAGATTTGTATCATATATTCATCTAGAAAACACTAAATGTAATACTGTTCATGTTGGCATATTTCATACTTCATGCAAAACTGGTAAAGCTCACATAAACATGGATTGGATTCAACCACCAGGAACATTCAGAAAAATTTTTGAATAATATATATTTAAATATTTTATATACACTTAGTCAATGCACTATCACTCCTGGGAAATACAATAATTCGCATTAATTTTTCATAGCTTAAAAGAGGCAAAATATTCTTCTTAGCAAGTCACCTCTTAGTCTTTGCTGGTGTATTAGTCCATTTTCTTTTTTTTTTTTTTAATTTATTTATTATTATTATACTTTAAGTTGTAGGGTACATGTGCATAACGTGCAGGTTTGTTACATATGTATACTTGTGCCATGTTGGTGTGCTGCACCCATCAACTCGTCATTTATATCAGGTATAACTCCCAATGCAATCCTTCCCCCCTCCCCCCTCCCCATGATAGGCCCCGGTGTGTGATGTTCCCCTTCCTGAGTCCAAGTGATCTCATTGTTCAGTTCCCACCTATGAGTGAGAACATGCGGTGTTTGGTTTTCTGTTCTTGTGATAGTTTGCTAAGAATGATGGTTTCCAGCTGCATCCATGTCCCTACAAAGGACACAAACTCATCCTTTTTGATGGCTACATAGTATTCCATGGTGTATATGTGCCACATTTTCTTAATCCAATCTGTCACTGATGGACATTTGGGTTGATTCCAAGTCTTTGCTATTGTGAATAGTGCTGCAATAAACATACGTGTGCATGTGTCTTTATAGCAGCATAATTTATAATCCTTTGGGTATATACCCAGTAATGGGATGGCTGGGTCATATGGTACATCTAGTTCTAGATCCTTGAGGAATCGCCATACTGTTTTCCATAATGGTTGAACTAGTTTACAATCCCACCAACAGTGTCAAAGTGTTCCTATTTCTCCACATCCTCTCCAGCACCTGTTGTTTCCTGACTTTTGAATGATCGCCATTCTAACTGGTGTGAGATGGTATCTCATTGTGGTTTTGATTTGCATTTCTCTGATGGCCGGTGATGATGAGCATTTTTTCATGTGTCTGTTGGCTGTATGAATGTCTTCTTTTGAGAAATGTCTGTTCATATCCTTTGCCCACTTTTTGATGGGGTTGTTTGTTTTTTTCTTGTAAATTTGTTTGAGTTCTTTGTAGGTTCTGGATATTAGCCCTTTGTCAGATGAGTAGATTGCAAAAATTTTCTCCCATTCTGTAGGTTGCCTGTTCACTCTGATGGTAGTTTCTTTTGCTGTGCAGAAGCTCTTTAGTTTAATGAGATCCCATTTGTCAATTTTGGCTTTGGCTGCCGTTGCTTTTGGTGTTTTAGACATGAAGTCTTTGCCCATGCCTATGTCCTGAATGGTACTACCTAGGTTTTCCTCTAGGATTTTTATGGCATTAGGTCTAACATTTAAGTCTCTAATCCATCTTGAATTAATTTTCGTATAAGGAGTAAGGAAAGGATCCAGTTTCAGCTTTCTACTTATGGCTAGCCAATTTTCCCAGCACCATTTATTAAATAGGGAATCCTTTCCCCATTTCTTGTTTCTCTCAGATTTGTCAAAGATCAGATGGCTGTAGATGTGTGGTATTATTTCTGAGGACTCTGTTCTGTTCCATTGGTCTATATCTCTGTTTTGGTACCAGTACCATGCTGTTTTGATTACTGTAGCCTTGTAGTATAGTTTGAAGTCAGGTAGCGTGATGCCTCCAGCTTTGTTCTTTTGACTTAGGATTGTCTTGGAGATGCGGGCTCTTTTTTGGTTCCATATGAACTTTAAAGCAGTTTTTTCCAATTCTGTGAAGAAACTCATTGGTAGCTTGATGGGGATGGCATTGAATCTATAAATTACCTTGGGCAGTATGGCCATTTTCACGATATTGATTCTTCCTATCCATGAGCATGGTATGTTCTTCCATTTGTTTGTGTCCTCTTTGATTTCACTGAGCAGTGGTTTGTAGTTCTCCTTGAAGAGGTCATTTACATCCCTTGTAAGTTGGATTCCTAGGTATTTGATTCTCTTTGAAGCAATTGTGACTGGAAGTTCATTCCTGATTTGGCTCTCTGTTTGTCTGTTACTGGTGTATAAGAATGCTTGTGATTTTTGCACATTAATTTTGTATCCTGAGACTTTGCTGAAGTTGCTTATCAGCTTAAGGAGATTTGGGGCTGAGACAATGGGGTTTTCTAAATATACAATCATGTCATCTGCAAACAGGGACAATTTGACTTCTTCTTTTCCTAACTGAATACCCTTGATTTCTTTCTCTTGCCTAATTGCCCTAGCCAGAACTTCCAACACTATGTTGAATAGGAGTGGTGAGAGAGGGCATCCCTGTCTTGTACCAGTTTTCAAAGGGAATTTTTCCAGTTTTTGCCCATTCAGTATGATATTGGCTGTGGGTTTGTCATAAATAGCTCTTATTATTTTGAAGTACGTTCCATCAATACCGAATTTATTGAGCGTTTTTAGCATGAAGGGCTGTTGAATTTTGTCAAAAGCCTTTTCTGCATCTATTGAGATAATCATGTGGTTCTTGTCTTTGGTTCTGTTTATATGCTGGATTATGTTTATTGATTTGCGAATGTTGAACCAGCCTTGCATCCCAGGGATGAAGCCCACTTGATCATGGTGGATAAGCTTTTTGATGTGTTGCTGAATCCGGTTTGCCAGTATTTTATTGAGGATTTTTGCATCGATGTTCATCAGGGATATTGGTCTAAAATTCTCTTTTTTTGTTATGTCTCTGCCAGGCTTTGGTATCAGGATGATGTTGGCCTCATAAAATGAGTTAGGGAGGATTCCCTCTTTTTCTATTGATTGAAATAGTTTCAGAAGGAATGATACCAACTCCTCCTTGTACCTCTGGTAGAATTCAGCTGTGAATCCATCTGGTCCTGGACTTTTTTTGGTTGGTAGGCTATTAATTATTGCCTCAATTTCAGAGCCTGCTATTGGTCTATTCAGGGATTCAACTTCTTCCTGGTTTAGTCTTGGAAGAGTGTAAGTGTCCAGGAAATTATCCATTTCTTCTAGATTTTCCAGTTTATTTGCGTAGAGGTGTTTATAGTATTCTCTGATGGTAGTTTGTATTTCTGTGGGGTCGGTGGTGATATCCCCTTTATCATTTTTAATTGCGTCGATTTGATTCTTCTCTCTTTTCTTCTTTATTAGTCTTGCTAGTGGTCTGTCAATTTTGTTGATCTTTTCAAAAAACCAACTCCTGGATTCATTGATTTTTTGGAGGGTTTTTTGTGTCTCTATCTCCTTCAGTTCTGCTCTGATCTTAGTTATTTCTTGCCTTCTGCTAGCTTTCGAATGTGTTTGCTCTTGCTTCTCTAGTTCTTTTAATTGCGATGTTAGAGTGTCAACTTTAGATCTTTCCTGCTTTCTCTTGTGGGCATTTAGTGCTATAAATTTCCCTCTACACACTGCTTTAAATGTGTCCCAGAGATTCTGGTATGTTGTATCTTTGTTCTCATTGGTTTCAAAGAACATCTTTATTTCTGCCTTCATTTCGTTATGTACCCAGTAGTCATTCAGGAGCAGGTTGTTCAGTTTCCATGTAGTTGAGCGGTTTTGATTGAGTTTCTTAGTCCTGAGTTCTAGTTTGATTGCACTGTGGTCTGAGAGACAGTTTGTTATAATTTCTGTTCTTGTACATTTGCTGAGGAGTGCTTTACTTCCAATTACGTGGTCAATTTTGGAGTAAGTACGATGTGGTGCTGAGAAGAATGTATATTCTGTTGATTTGGGGTGGAGAGTTCTATAGATGTCTATTAGGTCTGCTTGCTGCAGAGATGAGTTCAATTCCTGGATATCCTTGTTAACTTTCTGTCTCGTTGATCTGTCTAATGTTGACAGTGGAGTGTTGAAGTCTCCCATTATTATTGTATGGGAGTCTAAGTCTCTTTGTAAGTCTCTAAGGACTTGCTTTATGAATCTGGGTGCTCCTGTATTGGGTGCATATATATTTAGGATAGTTAGCTCTTCCTGTTGAATTGATCCCTTTACCATTATGTAATGCCCTTCTTTGTCTCTTTTGATCTTTGATGGTTTAAAGTCTGTTTTATCAGAGACTAGTATTGCAACCCCCGCTTTTTTTTTGTTCTCCATTTGCTTGGTAAATCTTCCTCCATCCCTTTATTTTGAGCCTATGTATGTCTCTGCGTGTGAGATGGGTCTCCTGAATACAGCAGACTGATGGGACTTGACTCTTTATCCAGTTTGCCAGTCTGTGTCTTTTAATTGGAGCATTTAGTCCATTTACATTTAAGGTTAAGATTGTTATGTGTGAACTTGATCCTGCCATTATGATATTAACTGGTTATTTTGCTCGTTAGTTGATGCAGTTTCTTCCTAGCCTCGATGGTCTTTACCTTTTGGCATGTTTTTGCAATGGCTGGTACCGGTTGTTCCTTTCCATGTTTAGTGCTTCCTTCAGGATCTCTTGTAAGGCAGGCCTAGTGGTGACAAAATCTCTAAGCATTTGCTTATCTGTAAAGGATTTTATTTCTCCTTCACTTATGAAACTTAGTTTGGCTGGATATGAAATTCTGGGTTTAAAATTCTTTTCTTTAAGAATGTTGAATATTGGCCCCCACTCTCTTCTGGCTTGGAGAGTTTCTGCCAAGAGATCTGCTGTTAGTCTGATGGGCTTCCCTTTGTGGGTAACCTGACCTTTCTCTCTGGCTGCCCTGAAGATTTTTTCCTTCATTTCAACTTTGGTGAATCTGGCAATTATGTGTCTTGGAGTTGCTCTTCTCGAGGAGTATCTTTGTGGCGTTCTCTGTATTTCCTGGATTTGAATGTTGGCCTGCCCTACTAGGTTGGGGAAGTTCTCCTGGATGATATCCTGAAGAGTGTTTTCCAACTTGGTTCCATTTTCCCCCTCACTTTCAGGCACCCCAATCAGACGTAGATTTGGTCTTTTTACATAATCCCATACTTCTTGCAGGCTTTGTTCATTTCTTTTTCTTCTTTTTTCTTTTGGTTTCTCTTCTCGCTTCATTTCATTCATTTGATCCTCAATCGCAGATACTCTTTCTTCCAGTTGATCGAGTCGGTTACTGAAGCTTGTGCATTTGTCACGTATTTCTCGTGTCATGGTTTTCATCTCTTTCATTTCGTTTAGGACCTTCTCTGCATTAATTACTCTAGCCATCAATTCTTCCACTTTTTTTTCAATATTTTTAGTTTCTTTGCGCTGGGTACGTAATTCCTCCTTTAGCTCTGAGAAATTTGATGGACTGAAGCCTTCTTCTCTCATCTCGTCAAAGTCATTCTCCGTCCAGCTTTGATCCGTTGCTGGCGATGAGCTGCGCTCCTTTGCCGGGGGAGATGCGCTCTTATTTTTGGAATTTCCAGCTTTTCTGCCCTGCTTTTTCCCCATCTTTGTGGTTTTATCTGCCTCTGGTCTTTGATGATGGTGATGTACTGATGGGGTTTTGGTGTAGGTGTCCTTCCTGTTTGATAGTTTTCCTTCTAACAGTCAGGACCCTCAGCTGTAGGTCTGTTGGAGATTGCTTGAGGTCCACTCCAGACCCTGTTTGCCTGGGTATCAGCAGCAGAGGCTGCAGAAGATAGAATATTTCTGAACAGCGAGTGTACCTGTCTGATTCTTGCTTTGGAAGCTTCCTCTCAGGGGTGTACTCTACCCTGTGAGGTGTGGGGTGTCAGACTGCCCCTAGTGGGGGATGTCTCCCAGTTAGGCTACTCAGGGGTCAGGGACCCACTTGAGCAGGGAGTCTGTCCCTTCTCAGATCTCAACCTCCGTGTTGGGAGATCCACTGCTCTCTTCAAAGCTGTCAGACAGAGTCATTTGCGTCTGCAGAGGTTTCGGCTGGGTTTGTTATTGTTTACTGTGCCCTGTCCCCAGAGGTGGAGTCTACAGAGACAGGCAGGTTTCCTTGAGCTGCTGTGAGCTCCACCCAGTTCGAGCTTCCCAGCAGCTTTGTTTACCTACTTAAGCCTCAGCAATGGCGGGCGCCCCTCCCCCAGCCTCGCTGCTGCCTTGCGGGTAGATCACAGACTGCTGTGCTAGCAATGAGGGAGGCTCCCTGGGTGTGAGACTCTCCCGGCCAGGTGTGGGATATGATCTCCTAGTGTGCCTGTTTGCTTAAAGCGCAGTATTGGGGTGGGAGTTACCCGATTTTCCAGGTGTTGTGTGTCTCAGTTCCCCTGAGGAAAAGGGATTCCCTTCCCCCTTGCGCTTCCCAGGTGAGGCAATGCCTCGCCCTGCTTCAGCTCTCGCTGGTCGGGCTGCAGCAGCTGACCAGCACCGATCGTCTGGCACTCCCCAGTGAGATGAACCCAGTACC
Source organism: Macaca mulatta (assembly GCF_049350105.2). NCBI lineage: Eukaryota > Metazoa > Chordata > Mammalia > Primates > Cercopithecidae > Macaca > Macaca mulatta. The sequence continues at coordinate 161,455,825 of NC_133406.1, forward strand.
TCAGTTGAAAATGCAGAAATCACCGGTCTTCTGTGTTGCTCGTGCTGGGAGTTGGAGACTGGAGCTGTTCCTATTCGGCCATCTTGCTCCGCCCCTCTATTAGTCCATTTTCATACTGCTATGAAGAAATACCCAAGACTGGGTAATTTGTAAAGAAAAAGGTTTAATGGACTCACACTTCCTCATGGCTGGAGAAGCCTTACAATGATGGTGGAAGTCAAAAGAGGAGCAAAGTCACGTCTTACATGGAAGCAGGCAAGAGAGCGTGTGCAGGAGAACCGCCCTTTGTAAAACCATCAAATCTTGTGAGGCTTATTGACTATCATGAGAACAGCCCAGGAAAACCCACCCCCATGATTCCATTGCCTCCCACCCGGTCCCTCTCACATGTGGGGATTATGGGAGCTACAATTCAAGATAAGATGGGGTGGCGACACAGCCAAACCATATTAGCTGGGATCATTGTTCTAGGTCTGAATTAGAATATAGAATATTTTATGGGAGATTAGGTAACATTCTGTACTAAGAAGTTAGTATTACGATATAAAGTGTGTAACGAAGATCTCTTAAATGGATAGTTGTGAAAAATTATAATACAATCACACACTAAATTTATTATTCAGAATATCTCTTAGTGATTGAATATGAGGCTTGATTTTCTTAAATAGATACAAATATGTTACTTTCATGTATACTTAGTGAGATGTCATCATTTCAGTAAACTCAGAAACATTAAAGGCACTGTATCCAAACAAAATTGTTGACCTCTGCTCTCCATGATGGCTGTGCCGCAAAATGTCAGCCTTACCCTTAATACCAAAATACTTATTTTGAAAATATTTGCACTTCACATCATTCACTATTAAGGGGAGTTTAATTTTCAAGTGTGTGCAAATCTAAACATCTAAACAGACCCATATTAAATAGTCATGTATATTATATTTTGTGTCTCAAAATAATACTATTAGAGAGGATTGAGACTTGTAATTATTTTTTACAGACCAAAGACTGACCTAATTTAACTGTCCTTATTTTTAATTGTAACACATTTCCTATTTCCATTGTTATAATATCATTTATAAGACTTTAGAGTTTATAAGAACTAAAGAAATAGTTCACATTAAGTAACTATCAATAATTTCCTTAGAAAATATTTTTATAATAAGAATGATTTATTCACTTTTTTATGAAAACGGTGTATAAACATTGAGATTTTACTCTGTTCGAATGTTGTTTAATGGTTACAACTTGCTGTACTCTATCTTGATTCAATTTTAGAGCTGTTTGTGTTTTTATATTTAGATTTTGCCTTCACTTCATCTACAGATTTCAATATAAAAAAATGTGTCTGAATAATTATTGCAAATAATTGAGCATTAACTTAGTCTGGAAGTCCTCAGTTTTCAGATTTTACATATATTTAAGTAATATTTTCTGTTTAAAAGCTAAACTTATAGCAACTATGTATGTTTGTTTTGCTTTCATAATTAATGATATTAATTAGCAAAGCAGATTTTCAAGGTTTAATATAGTGAACTAGTCTCTTCATGTCTTCATTTAAACTTGTTTTTTCTTAAGTTACAGATGATCCTGCTGTATTTGAGGTTCTTACAACTATTGCTTTGCAACAAAAAACTCCAAAATTTAGTGGCTTATCACAACCTTAATTTATTATTTCTCACAATTGTGTTGGTTGCCTGAGTCATTTTTCTGCTGGTTTCAGCTCAGCCTACTCATGCCGCTGCATTCAACTGCAGAGTCAGTAAGTGTTAAGCTCAGCTGGAATGACTGAGAGAGTTGAATCTGTCTCCAGTTTTTCACACTAAAAGAGGCTCTACTGTTTTAAGACCATGACGTCCTCAGGATATCAAAATGTCCGGGTCAGCTATGGAATTTGTGGGAGTTCAGTAAAAATAAAAATGTGGGTCCTCTTGTTGATGGCAATAGCAGAGCATTAAACCAAATGCAAGTCCTTCTAAGTACAGATCCCTGTCAGACTTCATGGTCACATGCCCCAAAGCCAGCCCTGGAAAAGGGCAACAGTTAAAGTTGTAAAATATCTTGGAATCTTGGCTCTTAGATCACACTACTTCACATCTGACACATTTTATAGCAAGACCAGCACAGACTTACATGGATAGACCAGGATGGCAAGAATCAGTGATCATATTTTGCATTCTACCACAAAAGATGTTTTAATTCTGCCCCTTCTTATATCAGCTACTCACCGTCAGCATTTTCTCCATTCCAAAAGAAATAATAATCAATGTTTAAACTTTAATTAAACTATTTAATAAAATCAAATGCATTCTACTATTTTAAAACCTGCTTACTTAATTTCCAAATCTTGATTAACAGTGAGGGAAGATTGAAAACTAGAAAATAAATAAAATTATAAACACATATATAGATTGACAATAAAAATATATTTGGAAGGAAAAGGAAGTCTTAAGTGACCATAAGGTTGTATTGTGAGACTACATAGAGAAGGCTACCAGATAATTTACTATGAACAAATGCATCTGGGTGAGTGTGTATGAAGCTATTCCATTTCAATACAATAGAACAATGTAATCTCCAGATCAAGTATAAGCCCCTGAAAAGCACAGACATACAGTATAGCTCAAATGAGAATTATACTCCAAGGGTGCAAAATAGACCAGGTTGTCAACGTGCATTTCTGACTTGGTGTTAAAAGGAACAAGTTTGCTTTAAAAGGAACAGAGAAGAAAGGCTTTGTAAATCAAAAGTCTTTAAGAAACAGACAAATCTGCGACGCTGATTTTTTTCTGAGATCAACCTATATATATTTTTTTCTGAGATCACCTATATATATACATAGAGAGAGAGAGAGAGACAGGATCTTGCTCTGTCACCCACACTAGAGTGTATTGGCATAATCATGGATCACTGTAGCCTGGAACTCCTGGGCTCAAGCAGTCCTCCCATCTCAGCCTCCTGATTAGCTAGGAATACAGGCACACACCACAACACTTGGCAGGATTTTTAAATATTTTTTTGTAGAGACGTGGTCTTGCTATGTTGCCCAGGGTGGTCTCAAACTCCTGGCTTCAAGCAATCCTCCATCCTCAGCCTCCCAAAGTGCTGGGATTACAGATGTGAGCCCCTGCCTGGTCTCCCTCATGTTTTTAGAGCAACTGTGTTGAGGTCACATTGCTACAATTAGCAATGAAAGGCTGTTTTATAATTTTGAAGGATTCCATCCATTTTACCACCAACATTTAGATGTTTTCAGTTTAATTTTAATATTGTCTTTCTGATTTATTAACTTATTTTTCAATGCCTCCTTCTAAAAGAAACAGGCCCTAATTTTCTCCAACAATTCTAATCTTCCAGTAACATTCTATCACAGCTTCTCTGTGCTCTCATTCTAAATACCCATCATCTTCCTTTTCTAATGTCTAAAAACATGTAGGAAGATAATTGTTTTCAACCCTTATAATTGTTGCCTACATCTAATTTGTACAAGATCGAATCATTTGTTTAATAGAAATGACATGAACATAATATATTTTGTCATAAACTATGAGAATTGTGTATTAATCTGTTCTCATGCTGCTAACAAAGACATATCTGAGACTGGGTAACAAAGGCAAGAGGGTAATTGACTCACAGTTCAGAATGGCTGGGGAGACCTCAGGAAACTCACAATCAAGGCAGATGAGGAAGCCAACATGTCCTTCTTCACATGGTGACAGCAAGAAGTGCTTAGTAAAAGAGGGGAAAGCACCTTATAAAACCATCAGATCTCATGAGAACTCAGTATCACGAAAGCAACTTGGGAAAGATCCTCCCCCATGAATCAATTACCTCCCACCCGGTTCCTCCCACAACACGTAGGAATTGTGGGAGTTACAATTCAAGACGAGATTTACATGGGGACACAGCCAAATCATATCATATTGGTTGGACCTGTTACTAGAGGGAGTAAAAAGTTTAGTAACAGAACTGCAAAAGGTTTCCTGGTGTCTTCCATTAGGAGCCACCGGTTTTTGTTGTTATTGCAGTTTTTCCACTTGAGAAAGACACAGTGAAAAAGCAAAGACAAGCAGCGATGTCTGTTTACAACGTCAGGGTAATTGAGGGATTCACCCATTCTGCTGAGAGTGCAACAAAGAGAAGAAAACCCATTATTGGATGGGGGCAAAGAATCCAGGGAGAGTTCAGATTGGCAGAAGTGTGGATCTCACAGCACTGAAGGCAGACATGAGACAGGGCCCCCCACGGCTTAGGACAGAAGGACTTCTTCCTTGCCTTGCACTGATCCTAAGTGAGGCTGAGGACATTTAACAAGCTGGGCTTTGTAGGAATTTTCAGCTTTCCAGATGCTGCTTGATACTGCCAGACTGCACTATGTTAATTAAACTCTTCCTACAATGTGGTGATTATGGAAGAGGTCTGCCAATGTCCAGCAAAGTGTGCATTCCCAGGAAGAGAGGACAGGGGCTCTGCCAAATGATGAGGGGAAATCTAAACACCAGGACCCAGGTTTTCTAGAAAAGTGTTCTCAAAACAAGATTAATGGCATCCTGTGCTTTCAAATAAAACAGTGAATTCAGTCTCTAAAAAGCACTATCTCTTGTAGATACCTTGGAGTATCTACAAATTTATTAATTTATTAATTAGAATTGTTTCAAATAACCCTGAGTCTCCTGCCAAGGACATCAGTAAAGAAGAGTAACAGAATGTGTTCCTCTGCGGGAATACACTGCCTCTACACTGCCCTGCCTTGGATGGTGGTGTTTGGCATGGGAAGTTGCATTCTAGCAATGGAAGAATACAATTTGGAAGAATTTGTGTAAGAAGATCCCATTTTTTTGTGAAGTAATAGCAAAAATGACTTCTGTACATGTCTACCACATGTCTGCAGATAGATGATGACAGTGATAGAGAGACATGATTGATATATAGATAGGTAGATAGATAGATAGATAGATGATAGATAGATAGATAGATAGATAGATAGATAGATAGATAGGTTTGTTTTGTAATTAAATAAGGCTGTAAGAAAATAAACTAGTGAATATGACTTACAGCAATGGGTTGGAGGTAGTATAGAAAAAGGGAGGTGGCCAGGAACAGTGACTCATGCCTGTAATCCCAGCTCACAGTGTGGCTGAGAGAGGAAGATCACTTGAGCCAGAAATTCAAGTCCAGCCTGAGCAACATAGCGATATCCTCTCTACAAAAAAATTTTAAAAATTAACCAGGGGTGGTAGTATGTGCCTGTAGTCCACCACTCTTGGGAGGCTGAGGTGGGAGAATTGCTTGAGCCCAGGATTTCAAGGCTGCAGTGAGCCAGGATTGTGCCACTGCACTCCAACCTGGGCAACAGAGAGATAACAAGAAAGAAGAGGAGGCGGAGAGGGAGAGGGAGGGGGAGGGGGGAGGAGGAGGGAAAGGAGAGGGGAAGAAAGAAAGAAAGAGAGAAAGAGAGAAAAGAAAGAGAGAAAGAGAGAAAAGAAAGAAAGAAAGAAAGAAAGAAAGAAAGAAAGAAAGAAAGAAAGAAAGAAAGAAAGAAAGAAAGAAAGAAAGAAAGAAAGGAAAGAAAGAAAGAAAGAAAGAAAGAAAGAAAGAAAGAAAGAAAGAAAGAAAGAAAGAAAGAAAGAAAGAGAAAGAAAGAAAGAAAAGAAAGAAAGAAAGAAAGAGAAAGAAAGAGAAAGAAAGAAGGAGAGGGGAAGGAAGGGAGGGAGGGAGTAAGGGAGGGAGGGGAAAAAATGGAAAAAATAAATTTCTTTTTAAAAGTTGTTAGCATATATATTATTCAATTTAAATTTTGTATTTATATAAGATTATGTTTTCATGTATATTTGATTAGAAAATTTAAAGTTCCTCATATAGTTTGAAACATTTATTGTTAAAGGAATAAAAAGTTACTTCTACACTCCTTTCATGTTAATTCCTGAGCAAGGAAATATCTGGACAGTAATTAATATTTAATATACATGTGGTCAAACGCAGTGACTCATGCCTGTAATCCTAGCACTTTGGGAGGCTAAGGCGGGGGATCACTTGTGGTCAGGAGTTCGAGACCAGCCTGGCCAACATGGTGAAACCCCATCTCTAGTGAAAATACAAAAATTAGCTGGACGTGGTGGTGCATGCCTGTAATTCCAGCCACTCAGGGGGCTGAGGCAGGAGAATCTCTTGAACCCAGGAGGTGGAAGTTGCAGTGAGCCAAGATTGCACTACTGCACTCCAGCCTGGGCAATAGAACAAGACTCCATCTCAGAAAAAAAAAAAAAAAAAGATACATGTATTTGGGCCAACTAAATGTCAGGCATTATTCAAAGTGTGGGCCTAACAGTCTCCTTCCTCATTACTCCCCTAAATGCATCACAATAGCAATGAAGTAGTGGGATGCATCGCGGGCTATGAACAAAAGGCTTCTCGTGGTGAAAACAACTTTACCAAATAGTAAACAACAGCAGTAGGGATGGAGAACACTTTCCTGGTAGGGCAAGAAAGACAAAGGAGATATTTATATATCCATGGTGTAAATGAGAAAGATGAAAATGTGTCTAATAATGTTCTGTACACAAACATAATAGACAAATTTATCTCATGACACGTTTTTAAACATAACATTTTTTCATGTGTCTGTTGGCTGTATGAATGTCTTCTTTTAAGAAATGTCTGTTCATATCCTTTGCCCACTTTTTGATGGGGTTGTTTCTTTTTTCTTGTAAATTTGTTTGAGTTCTTTGTAGGTTCTGGATATTAGCCCTTTGTCAGATGAGTAGATTGCAAAAATTTTCTCCCATTCTGTAGGTTGCCTGTTCACTCTGATGGTAGTGTCTTTTGCTGTGCAGAAGCTCTTTTGTTTAATTACATCCCATTTGTCAATTTTGGCTTTTGTTGCCGTTGCTTTTGGTGTTTTAGACATGAAGTCCTTGCCCATGCCTATGTCCTGAATGGTATTACCTAGGTTTTCTTCTAGGGTTTTTATGGTATCTGCTCATCATCACTGGCCATCAGAGAAATGCAAATCAAAACCACAATGAGATACCATCTCACACCAGTTAGAATGGCAATCATTAAAAAGTCAGGAAACAACAGGTGCTGGAGAGGATGTGGAGAAATAGGAACACTTTTACACTGTTGGTGGGATTGTAAACTAGTTCAACCATTATGGAAAACAGTATGGCGATTCCTCAAGGATCTAGAACTAGAAGTACCATATGACCCAGGCATCCCATTACTGGGTATATACCCAAAGGATTATAAATCATGCTGCTATAAAGACACATGCACATGTATGTTTATTGTGGCACTATTCACAATAGCAAAGACTTGGAATCAACCCAAATGTCCATCAGTGACAGACTGGATTAAGAAAATGTGGCACATATACACCATGGAATACTATGCAGCCATAAAAAAGGATGAATTTGTGTCATTTGTAGGGACATGGATGCAGCTGGAAACCATCATTCTCAGCAAACTATCGCAAGAACAGAAAACCAAACGCCGTGTGTTCTCACTCATAGGTGGGAACTGAACAATGAGATCACTTGGAAGGGGAACATCACACACTGGGGCCTATCATGGGGAGGGGGGAGGGGGGAGGGATTGCACTGGGAGTTATAGCTTATGTAAATGGCGAGTTGATGGGTGCTGACGAGTTGATGGGTGTAGCACACCAACATGGCACAAGTATACATATGTAACAAACCTGCATGTTATGCACATGAACCCTAGAACTTAAAGTAAAATAATAATAATAAAAAAAGAAAAAATAAACAAAATAAAAAATTAATTGTTAAAAAAACATTTTTAAGATATTACTTGGTTTCAATAATTTTTCATTTTCTTAATACATTTACTTCTGAGTAAGGTAAATCAGGATCAATTCTTTGCACAAATAATTACAGAGAAAGTCATTCTTCTCAAATGTGTATCCAGCTTATTTCATTCTCTTCCTATTCTCTACTTTGCAGTGGAAGATGCCATGTGACCTTTGGCCACCCTGTAAGAAATTAGTTTGATGTCAGGAGCCCAATACTATTGTCCTTTCACAGGCAAAGCTCCCATTGAGATCAATCAGAGCTTTCCTCCTGATCTAGGGTACTGCAATTTTGTCCCAGTGCAGGAGAAAATGTGGGCAAACATAGTAACTGTTCAGTCATCATCCACCACTCAACATAGTTAGGAGCATTTGAGGCTGTTTAACTCCCACTGGGATGGTGGCCTTAAATTCCCAGAAAAAATGCTGGGTCCTTTTTACTTCAGTATTTCCACAGATACGTTCTGAATTTTCATGAATTCTGCCAATCCTAGTTTGAGGATTAAATCAGATACTTGGCTGGGTGTGGGAGGGTGGGGATGGGGACAGCTGGAGTTGATGGAAGGCACAGAATGGAGGGAGACAATGAGCATTTGACCAAATGAAAAATTACAAGGGGACATGGCAAATAATTTCCCTGTGAATATTTTTCCATATGATGTATGATTACTATAATGAATACAATGCAGAAACAATAACCTAACCTAGTAAATTATATTTTTATTCCCTAAAGCATGTTTAATATTCTCCAAGCATAACTTGGATAATATGTTATTTAAAAACAGATATATTTACTAGAAAACAAACTGTTTCAAATGTAATATCTGAATTATTGCTTGAATTATTTCACTTTAGTCATATAAAGGCAAAAAAAACAGCATTCATATTACAAAGTATTCCAGGACTCAGGTTTTGCTTTCTAATTATTATTCTGTTAAACTAATTATTAATAGCTGTTTGTTTTGTTGTTGATGATACTTTATTCACTATGCATAAAAGAAATAATTACTTATTGACAGGATTTTCTGCTTATATTTTCCTCTGAGATTTTATCTTTGGCTTAAAAACCATGACTGCATTTACATTCCTTGGGTTCTATTGAAGGTTGGAGTAGCTCATGGAATCTTTTTGTGTGTGTGTGGTAAAATCATTTAACATGAGCTCTACCCTCTTAACAGGTTTTGAGTGTATAATAGAGTATCCTTAATTATAAACACAATGTTGTACTGCAGATTTCCATAGCTTTTTAAACATGAATTAAACTTAAATAATGTATTCAATAAAAATCATAAGCAAAGAATGAATATGATGGGATATAAACTTATAGGAAGTTCAAGTACAGACAAAACAAATTTGTGATGATAGAAATAGGAACAGTAGTTTCTGGAGGGGAGGGCTGGGAGGTTGGCAAAGAGGTGAGGACTGACCAGGAAAGGAGATGAAGTTTGGTGACGGATATGTTTAATTATCTTGATCTAGGGATGTTCCCATGGATGTATATGTTAAAAATCATCACGCATTACTTAAGATCTGTGCATCTTACTTTACATTTACTGTATCTCAATAAAATACCATGAACAAAACACAGAGATGGGAGGGAGAAAATGAAAATAAAGAAAGAATGGGAATAAATTGAAGCAAGGCTCACATCCCCAAGAAGGGAAGAGAGGACAGGACAGCATAAATGCACTTCCAGATCTTTACATCGCTCAGCTTGTGAAAAATGTAGAACTGCAAACCAGGCCTAAGAGATCCAAGAGGTAAAATACCCTATTGCAATAGGATTCATTTCTTGACAATGGTGGGTCAAGTCCTTCCACATCATTTCCGTGATTCCCTCAAAATCCCAAATATCTTTGCAGGAAATCCTAGGAGTTAATTAAATAAACAAACAGAATCTCTCTCTTTTTCAAAACCACTATCTGAATCTATAAGAGCATAGTGTACAAAAAAAATCAGAATTTCAAATTCTATTTTAACTCTTTAAAATATGCTGTCCGTATTTTCTATAGAATATACTGATTGGTGTTCTATATTACTTTGTAGTCCTAAGTTCAAAAGCCCTCAATCTCCCATCCCCCAACACACACACACATACACACACACACACACACACACACACAGTGCTGCTGGAAAATATCTTACTGGAGAAAAGACACACCAATTGCAAGTACTTGGGAAGATACAGTTCTGAAATTGAATATAATTATTCATTAGTAATCAAAGAAAATGAATCTTAGGCATCTAGTTCATCTCCATGCCATTTCAAGATTTTTCTATCTATTAAGGTACTCACGTAGAAATATAAACAAACAATATTGTATTTTATTAGTTCACATTTTAATATGACATTTATATTCCATTTTCTATTTCACTAGTTGTCATGTATATTCCTATTGTTTTCATATTCCTTCTTTTGCCAATAGTGTTTTTCTTAATAAGGTTTTTCTTGTAAAGTCAATTCTAAAATGTTTGGATGTTCCGTATAATCAATTTTCCACAGCTCTGTAATGATTGCTTCGTAACATTCTATGGTTACTTTTATTGCTTTTGTTTTCACTTGTAAAACTATTATCAGAACTGAAAACATAAATGCAAGTGTAGAGTTTTCCATATCACTGCAAAGATTGAAATTCAGACTTTTTGAAGAGCAGTTTATAAAAACATGACAATATAATCAGAGTTAAAGGATGATGACTTTTTGATGGAATATTGTTTCTATAAAGCCAACTTATAAATGCTTTACTGAATGACCTCATGTTCATGTTTCCAGTTAATAAACAGGTTGCCAACTCCCAACATACAGTTGTCCACTGTAATTAGTCAATAAGTCTAAGTATCTAATGGTATACTTAAATTATCTAAAAAAAAAAAAAAAAGGAGAAATCAGTCAATAAATTACCCTAGTATCTGGTATTTTTATTAGTTTACTTTTTACTAAAACATGACAAATACAAAACAAGTCATGTATCCATTCAATTAAATTTGAAATTCTTAATGAATTACCTTACTGATAGGTCATCATTAGACACTCTCTCACACACAAACACACAGAAATGATAATTAAAGACAAGAAAAATCTAGAACATATTATATCGTGGAAAAAACTTACAGGCAGAACTCTCCATAGAAACCGTTAGTATCAAAAATTAATCATCTGCGTACAAGGTTCTAAGCCTTTGGTTTTCAATTTCATCAGACTCAACATGTCATCTATCTGTCTATCTATCTATCTATCTATCTATCTATACTGTTTTAACTATGATATGAAGGAGAAAAGGAAGAAATTACTTTATAAAAAATTCTATACATTTAATAAGTAAATGCTTAGACATAACTATGCTAGTAACCATAATGAATGAAATAGGAAGATGCATGTTCCTCTAGGTGTCATCCCTGTGAATGCTAAAGGTACAAATGTAAATTGATTCATCTTATTGTATTGTTATCTCAAAACCAGAGAAACACAGTACCACTGGTGATGTGATTTTGAGAAATGGTGAACATCTCTTGGTAAAGTTCTTAACAAGACAAAGTACAAGTTTTCCTCAATTTGTATGGTGAGTTGCATTACTGGAAATATCTTCGTGTACTGAAACAACACAAAAATTCTTGACTTTGCTAGGCTCATTTATTTAGAACAGGTCTTATACAGGCATGTATGTTCAACGGATCAGTAGAAATTCATGGCAAACAATATAGTCAGTCATTATACAGGAATTTCCCATACAAATACAGAGCTTCTAGTATCTGCAATTGCTTACTAAATAACAGCAGGGTTTCTCCATTTCTCATGACAACCAAATGCCCCAACACATTTCCCAAAGGACTTCTAGGGGATTGTATATCCAGTTGAAAACCATTACTCTAAATCAATTACACTACATCTATTCGCTACTATGGCCAAATCATTGATCTAATCAATTACAACAACAAAGTTAAATTAATGTGAAAGAGAATTCCTAGAATTTCTGCACCTTCCTGTTTTCCTCTTGCTTTTAGCCTAAGAGCCTTGACTGTAATGGGAGAAGAAGCTTCTACACTCACATTTGACTTTCTTTGACCTCACCAAGGTTAATGCTTACTACTACTAAGCACACATGCCTTGCCTAGGAAAATCATCATTTGCGTTTGCCTTTTCATTTTTTTTCAGAGGTAAACGAGTCATGTAAGGGATTTATGAGTTTATGTGTAATCATAAAATATGAGCCTGGAGATACTCTTACTCCCTTGACTGTGATTTTAATAACAAGAGTTAAAACTTAAAAGGACTGCAGACTATTGTACCAAGCCCTGCTCTAAACAATGTTACAGATATTAATACATTTAATTCTCATAACCTTCTGAGGAAGTTGTTATTACCATTCCCACTTTATAGATTAGGAAACTGAGGCACAGCCTAATGTCACACAGCTGGAAGGCAGTAGAGTGAGACTGAAAACATGACAGTCTGGTGCCAGAGTCCATGTGCTTAACTAATTATGTTACACTCTTCCTATGTACATGGGGAAAATGGAGTGGAAGGAATAGTTATGAACTAGTTGTTTGTCTAGAAGCTTCAGAATTTTGTTTTGTTGTTTGCATTTTTAAACATCAGATGATGTAATTACTCCTTTCTTCTCTATTGGATTTCTCCTCAAATTATTGCTGTTGTTTTAAAATAAGGCCCAGAGCTCCTAACACAGAGAACCCACGGAAATTACCCTCAGCTTGCTGGTACTGGGTATGGCTCTGACTTAGAATTATGTATGGAGTCTGACAGAATATGCATTGGCACATTGTGTTTCTACTCATAAATCTTGGCCTTCCACTTTTCTGGCTTGAATTAAATTATCCAATGAATATTTTTATTCTCCTGATGGTCTCTACAAGTGGATTTATAGGTACTTAGGAAATACAGAATTATTATGAATCAGAAATTGTAGTACTCTAGCTTATAAGTTCTGTGAGGGCAGATAATGTGTTTGTCTCAGCACTTTGTCTCCTACTGCAATGCCTGAGATCTAATAGATGTTCAATAATATTATTATTATTAAATAAATGAATTAATAAATGATAAGTAAGATTTGATAAAACCTACTTGATTTGAATTTGCTCATCCTGACACTATTGCTCTGAATACTCTCCGTTCTAAGTCAAATTCATTTCACCTTCCATCACTGTTAAGTTTCTAAGCTGATCAGCATTCTGTGGTTCTCTGCCAGACATGATCCAACTTATCATGCCTCACAGCTTCTGGAATTAAACATAGAATCAAATTTCTATTGTATTCACCTTTTTATAATTGCAAAGTATTTTTTCATTATATTGAATCACTGTTTACTATCTGCTTATAATAGAAATAAAACTATTTAATAATCATGCTGCATTTTAAACATAGTTTTCCCTCACAACAAAGTTCTACCTTCGGAGAATAAGTTATTCTCTAAGCTTTGAAAGAATATATATATATATACACACACACACACACACATATAATTATATATAACAAAATTTTAAGCTAAGTGCTCAAGACTGTTTTCTTCATTTATATAATTTTCGTATGACAAACAATATAAAGCACTTAAAAGTCTATAAAACATTCATTGTACCATTAAATTGGCATACATTTGTAAAAGTTTACCTTTCATTACAAAGATATGTCAATGTAAGATGATGTGGTACGCACCTGCTACAGAGATTGGACCCCATGGCATGAATTTGTTGGAGATCATAAAGATTTAAAATGACAAGCTAATTCTAATAAAATATGTGCATAAGACAGTAAAATGAAGTGAACTAAATATATATTTATTATAAAGAACAATTCCTTGAACAATATAAAACAAGCTTAGAAGAGCAGTATTTTAAACAGGAGTGTCTTTATAACCAAGAAACTTTATGAGAAGATGGTATGAAGTGATGCAATGATTGAAAATATGGAGCAGGAGTGACACCAGATCCGTGGAGTAGATCCAGAAGTGGGATACACTTTTCACAGGACCCAAGAACAGCTTTCCAGTTGTTATGATGCTTTGTTTTTCTAAAGGGAAATCCAAATTTTACATGAAAATGAATACCTCAAGGCCAGACACAGTGGCTCATGCCTGTAAACCCAGCAATTTGGGAGATTAAGGTGGGTGGATCACTTAAGTTCACAAGTTCGAGACCAGACTGGGCAACATGGCAAAAGCCTGTCTTTGCAAAAATAAAAATAAAAAATTAGCCAGACATGATGGTGCATGCCTGTAGTCCCAGCTATTTGGGAGGCTGAGGTGGGAGGATGATGTGAGCCCAGGAGGTGGAGGTTCCAGTGAGCTGAGATCATGCCACTGCACTCCAGCCTGAGCAATAGAGCTAGACCTTGTCATATGTATATGTGTATGTATATGTATATGTACATACCTCAAAGCAACTATAAAGAAAAATTCCCATCTGAGGAATAAAGTAAAACCAAACATTGATTCTATTATAGGAAGTCTTAGACTGGCATATAGAACAAGAAACCAGAGTGCCTAAAATCTCGGGAAGATACTAGTAAGTATTTGTAATGGAAAAATTTTAAATAATGTGTATGATTTTTAGATAATTGCAAGAAAATTTTTAAAGGTAACAAAATAATGAAAATAGTAGAAACATGTCATTTTAGTATTGTGGACCATTGCTAGTTACAACTCTCACCTTTGTCAAACTTAAAATTATAACATAAGACATTTATTGAGATCCATGTCCTGGCACACAGACTTAGCAAGAAGGTTAACCATTGACATTTTATTGACACTAAAATTCCCCCAAATCTGCCTTGTCCTATTGTGAGCCATTTCCCCTTTATTATGTCCTCTGAAAGCACTTGCATCTGCTCTCCTTCCAATTTGTTTTCTCTCCTTACTTCCAAAAATGCACCCTAAGGCAAAAAACTGTGTTCATGATCCCCTCTGTTATTATAATAGAATGGGTAGGTGCTGTTATGTCCACAGAAATACTTCAGTTTCTCATTACATCCCTGAAGGATTGCAGACATATTTTCCATTAGTTGACAGCATACTTTTTATAAAACTTCTTGGTTATCTAATCCTGGACCGTTTAATAAATTCTTTCATGAATAAATGAAAAATGAACTGAATCGCTATGTGCTGAATGAAAGGTAGTATGTCAACAGATACTTCACTGTCTTAAAATTCAATACAATTCTTTCTGTAACTATTTTAAGTGGAGGGGGCATTAAAACTTTGATCACAGATCTGAAAACTGTATTTAATCAGGAAAGTTATAATTATTCACTTTTTTAAATTATCTCAAAATTACACCTATCTGATCTGCAAAAAAAAACCCAATATTGATTCAGAAGGAACTTCCTGGATACAACATACTGTCCTAATAAATTAAAAAGAGGTGTGTTCTTAGTTTTTTCTTTTTTTTTTTGGTTTTCAACTTTATAACCAAGAAATTTTATGAGAAGATAGCATGAAGTGATACAATGATTGAAAATATGGAGCAGGAGCGACACCAGATCCATGACCCTACAAGAGCTACTGAACTTCTCTGGTGACTCTTTATTTTAAAATGACGAAACTGATAGTACCCATTCGATAGGCTCAAAGAAAGAACTCAATGAATTTATATGTGTAACGTGCTTTTTACATTCCATTTCTGGCATATACTAATTGCTGTATAAACCTTTACTGTCCTAAAGATTCCAATAATAGTTCTCCAACCCAAAAATGAATACTGCAATTGCAGAAATTATTTTAATATGACCAATGTAAATATATATGCACTGCATGCACATATATTATACATGCATATATGTATATAAAAAGAAGCCATTTGTAAAGATTTCCTATGAAGACTACAGGATATGAGTCACATATATGTACTTTTGTTCAATGTAACAGATATCTCTTACTATTTTCTCCATTTACTCCCTATGCTGGATAATCGAAGGACGTATCTCTTCAACTTTATCAAATAGGGGTTACCAATGGGAGAGCCTTGATAGATTATATCTGTAAAGATGGCCCCATCTAGCTGAGGGCAGAGTTTCAATGTCTGAACTGATTTCCCCGGGAGGACTCACTGGATATGAAGTTTCACTGAAATTCACACCCAATAGCAAAGTGCAGGGAGGCTCACAATTAACCACAATATGTTCAGTTCTTCCAATGAGCTTTTTATAGAGACAACTGTACTTAACCTGCATGTTCCTTCTGTATGAACCAGTGATTCATGTTAGTTAAAAATAGAATCTACGGAACACGAATATAGCCTAATAACTGAAGGAATTTCGTATTTCTTTGTGTTGTTTGAGTATATTGACACAGTTGGAAAAATATTGCTCACAGGTGTCAAGCCAAATGACATAATTCCTGGTCGCAAGGATACATGTAAAGGTGTGCTTATTCCAGTGGGGAAAAAAATAGAGTGAATACTATGTCACTGCTCAGAAGTCCAACCTTGAACAGAGTTAGAAATGATTAAGAAAGTCTCTTTTCCCTCATTTAATTATTTACTGGAATGTTTAAGGCTATTGTTTTTCCAAAAACAATAATTTTATTGATGTCAATTTTAAAAGTATTATATTTACAAAAATGTCATTTATAGTTTATATATTTTTTCCTTTATTGGAAGGTGGGGATTACATTTTTTGATCAAGTGCATCTTGTGCTATGATAAGTATATTACATACATATTCTTCGTTCATGCTTATAACAAATAAGTACTATTGTATTTTCCAACTTTACAGATGAGGAAACTGAAGGTCTTTAAGTACTGTCTGGTCTAAGCAGTTTCAGGACTGAGGCGGGAATTTTAACCAATTCTGTTCCATTCTAGAATCTATGCCCTTAGGCTACACTATGCAGTTGTTCTACCTGACATGAATATTTTGAGTGAATTATGTTTTTGTTTTTTTCAACTGGCTGTTTTGACAAAGTACTAAATAAGGAGTAGTGCTTTTCCAGCTTCCCTTCGAGTGGCTCAGGCCACTATATATATATTTATTAATTATTCTGTTTCCATTAATGTTTCAGTTTTCCTTTAAGTGGCTCCACCACTATATTTTTTATTTTTCTGCTTCCATCATTTCTCTATTTCATCTTTTGGATTCAGGGATGTTATTACTTAAGCAAAGATACCAACGGAATCATAAGTACAAAAGATGTGTATGGCCAGATGTGTGGCTACTAAGTGCCAATTATAGCATCAAGATACCCTACCATGGTGCTTTTAGGAAACCTATTTCAAAACATTTTTTCCTTTCCTATTCAAGAAAGCTATGTTTTTATAGCCTTTGAGAAATTTTACTGAAATAACCAGGAGGCTATGAGGAGCCACTTCAAGAATAGTAAGTTCCTCTACCCAAACAGCTGTCTCTTGTCAAAGAAGGAGCACCTCCAAGAAGACGAGACAAAATATGCTACTTTTAAAACTCCACAATGTAAGCACCAAGACCTCATTCCCACAGGTAAATCCTGAGACGCTTACTACTCAGATAAGAAAAATACAGTAATCTGTTCTCATTATTAAACTGAGTTTTTAAAAGATTTAAAAATGCTAAAACCAATGTTATGGGTTTTCAAAGCCATTGGGTTTAAACACTATCAATGGAAAATAATATAACATAAGATATTCTTTAGAATCTAAGACTCTGTGGGCAATATTTGTGAAATCTGGAATTAAGGATCAAAACAACACCTATAGAACTATGAAGCTCACTCGATAAGCACTCGTCATCAGTTTTCAAGTTTCTAGATGAATTGAAAGTATAATTACTTTGGAAATAGGAGGGAGACTATTTCAGAGTATTAAAATTAATCCTGTCTTTAATTAATTAATTAAAATTAATCCTGTCTCTGAGTCTATGAAAGCAGGAACCTTGTCTCATTAATCATTCCACCCCTAGTACCTTTTGTTATGTATGACTGATGTGGGTGCTTAAAATATATTGGGAAAAGGAATCCGTGAAATAATAAATGAGTAACTTGATAGTAGCCACAGGCAGAAAACACCACATGATTCCAACATAGGATAAAAGACTAAGAAGAAAGCTGAGTAGAATACAAAATAAATAGCTATTTTCCCAATTTCTCTTCTACTGTCTCCGATGATCTACAAACCTAAATGAAAGCTTGGGCGTTGGTGAAAGTTGTTAGTACTTATGTCCTATGTTCAAACCCCAGAAAAGCTTTCTCTCTGTCAAATTGTGGTTTTTCTCTTCTGTCTTTTCCTCGTTAGTCATTTTCCCATTCTTCTTAATGTCATACCGAATGCAAAGTATATGTTGCAATATTCCTAAATTCTCTGACCTAACAATCTTGTACTATTAAAAAAATAGAACATTATAAAGGTCACGCCAAGGCAAAGAACATTAGCCATCGTAGGATCTCTCCCTTAAATATGCACTTAAATTTATTAATTAATAAATTCAAGTCACCAGTTGTCATCAAGTAGTCTTATTCTGGAGGGAAAAATGCTGTGAATTGATCAGTTAAGTAATTAATCACCTCCTCCACATGAAGGCCCTAGAACCCTACCTCAACAATTCATTGTGTCAATTTACTACACATTCTCAGATAAGTTGTATTCCTGCAAAATCGCACAGTAAAACCCCAAATGGTTTTTCTTTATATAAATTATATAGAAAAACTAAAGGAATTAGGACGCTAAACCTACACATTGTTAATAAAACTTAGTGATGTGATTAGACAACAATGTTCTTTTCATTAGTAACCTACAGGGAAACAGAAAAGTTGAAACTAGAAGAACTGCTTCAATAAAACCTAGAAATGTGAAAAGTACTTTATACAACACTAACAATATTTTGTAGAGTAATATTTAGAATTTAGAATTCAATTCAAAGTAGTTTTACAATTCAGTCCTTGCAATGAATAAGCTTTTGTTTTGAGGATTCAAAAATGCGTAAGAAACACTTTCTTCATCCTAAGAGCTGACCAGTTAATTTTAGAAGAAGAATAACGTACACATAGTATGACTATGAAGCAGAAAGTACATTTCAGAAAGGAAATATTAAATATTATAGGAATAAAAGAAGAAAAGCTTCTATCTAGCTGGGAAGACTATTAGATATTTTAAGACAATTTTTCTATGTTGAACAGACAGGTAGAGATGCAGAGTATTGGAGAGTCTAATTTCATCACTGTGCAAATATTTAGTTTGTACTTATAAAATGACAGATAAACATATTTGGTGCAATACATACTACTTCCTACAGTGATTACTATGTAACAGGCACTCCCGGAAGAACTGCACACAGATAGTTTAATCCATTCAATAGCAATATGAAGTTAAGTTTTGAGATACTCTGTTATTCCGATGACAAAAATGGGTTAGACCTGGGTAGCCTCACTCCATAAAACTTGTTCTTAAATACTTCGTCACCCCAGCGGTGATGCAATATACCCATGTAAAAAACCTGCACACATATCCCCTAAATCTAAAATTAAAAAAAAATACTGCATCACATTCCTCTCACTTCTTATAACTGTATAATAGGGAGAATAGCGTGAAAGGTATGGCCATTAACAGAAACATAGATGTCAAAATGAACTATTCTGGGCAGAGAAAATGGGGAGTTCATATTTCTGTATTTCAGATTACAAGAATGATATGATACTCATGAAGTTGATTTAAAGAGTTGGAGAAAAATGTAATCTTGATTTGGAAAATAACTTCATAGAGCTGAGTCTGGAATAAATAAGGTCGAAGCAGGGACAAAGTTAGAGGAGGAGAGGGTAAAGAACAAATTTCTCTCTTCACTTGGAAAGGAAAGATGAAGCAAAGTTACTACTGTGTAACTTCTGTTCAACTTCTCACCTGTCCATCACACACTGCCAGGCTTTGTATCTGGCCAGCAGAAAATTTGAAAATATTTGCAAATTAGGTTGAAAATAAAACTAACATTTTCTGTATGTATTTAATTCATGCCATGGATTTTACCAACTCTACCTCCTTGAATACACATCGTTTTATTTTCTCCTTTTTAGAAATGAAGAACCTCACACATCCCCACATCCCACAGATGGGGAAACTAGGAGTCAACTTCAGATTTGTCTAGTTCGGAATTGGTTTAAATTTTTCAAACGATATGTTAGAGACATTTGCCTTTTGTTTATCAACTTGCTTTTAAAGTAGTTTAGTTTTTATTATTGTGATTGAAATGACTTTGTTTGAAGGAGTGAGAAGACTTTTTAACAGGAAGTAGTGGTCTGACATTCTTACAGTCATACTCATCCGATCATGAAACGCAGTTTATGTAGGGAAAAGCAAAACCCAACATGAAAACTAGAGTTCTTGTTTAAACTAATGACGACCCCATTTAAACAAAATGAACCAAGTAGTTGGCAATCTATGTAGTTATTGAGATATTTTTGAAATACCGGCATGAGTATTTGTCCTAGGTAAGCATCATCTATCCATCAAAAAATAAAAAGGAGCCGAGACTAACACACACACACACACACGTGCATTCACACAATTTCTGCCTTAGTAATTGGACAAAAGTTTGTTCTGTTTCTTAAGATTTTTGTTTTTGTTTTTTCTTTTTATTGTGTATGAAGAATTTCCTTTTTGTAATGTGGGAGTTTGGGATTTATTCTAGACAAAACTTACCTCATTAGAACCCTGAGGAAATAGATTTAAATCTTCTCTTAAGGCTAATCAGTGAGGTCAAGAAGCCTGTTAATTTAGGTACATAGAACATCATGGCCTGATAGATGAGCTATCTGTTCCACCTTCCAACTTTCTAAATTCCAGGACATCAGAAGCAGGTCATGCATTTTCAGAGGAAGGGGTGGGGAAGTGGTATTTCCTCTTTTGTAAGAGAAAAAGGAAATCTATTCATTTAGAGTGTATGGGTTTGATCTTGATCCTTCTGATGTAGAGTTGTCATTTGTTTGTTAGATAGGCAAGAAAGTTGTGCACTGACCCAAAGGAAAGCATAACATCTGAATTATGACCCCGCTCTTCCTACCAGCAGCCACATAAAAGAACCTTCTGCATTAGTAGCTATTCAAGTTGACAGGGAAAGTTTGAAGGGGAATGTGATAGAATGCCATAATATAAAAGATGGAAGAAAGAGAAAAAACAGATAGCACTTTATTCTCTATTAAGAGTTCTCACATATAGGAGAGGTTGAAGAAAGAATAACAATGTAAAAGTTGATATCAAAGGTGTACTCAATTCTGACTTTTATTCTAGCCATTCACCCGTTTGTACTGCATTTCATCTCTTAAGCTTTTTTTCTGTAGTTTTCATAATAAATCTGATGCATTTTAGAAATCCAGTTTAAAAAGGAGAGACTAGATTTGAAGCTTTCTCTTTCCTAACAGTTTTTTGGTTGTTAATGCCTCACTAAAAATACTACTATTTCCTATTCAAGTTCAAATTGATTTTGATGTTTCATTCTGATGTTTTCAACATTATTGATTCATTATAATGTACAGATAATGTTGATATGGTATGATTGTAAAACACCAATAGACAAAGGGCATTAAATGATCTATTTTTAAAATAAAAATGTCATTTTCTATAGTGTGAACTCTATCTATATGAAATAACCTATCTAGTCATGACACATAGTGAAAATCAATAGAATATGAAAGTACTAGTTATGATATGTAATATGTTTACAACAAATGTAACATCTCATGTGCTTGAGTGAATTGAGCTTTGATGCTTCATCAAGCTTGGCTGACATGAGATTAAATATTGCAAGATAAGATACTTTTAAAAAAGACCCAGCACTCCAGCTGCATTATTTAAATATTTTTGGCAATTCTGCATTTCAATTTTAAAACACCTTTTGCCTTTGTTAGGATTTTAGATCTTTAAAACTATAATGTGACATGACTATTGCTGCGGGAATAGGAAGAAACATTAATCTGCATGCTATTATTGCTTGCAGATGTTCATTTTTGTGCTCCTTAAATGAATGCAAATTTTGTCATTTTTTTTCTGAAAAGGCACTTCATTTTATATGTTACATCATGGATGATATGATAATTTACATTTCATATGTATATATAATAGAAAGATATTCTATCAGATTCTATTAAAATATAGCTGAGTGATAAGTCAGAAGCTCAAATTAGATGTTCAAAAATGTGTTCGAGTAAATAAAGGTCTTATTTCTATTAGTTAGGGATTTTACATTTGCAAGTTATAGAGATATAATAACACTGATTCAAAGCCCCCAGAAAGGCAGTGGGATTTATTGACTTTATAAATCTCTGAAGTACCAAAGTTTACCTTCACATATGGTTGTATCAAAAATGTCATTAAGACTCTGTTTTTTGTTGATTTGTTTTTGGTTTTGTGTCTACCACCACCACCCAACCCCATCTCCATCGCTTGCCCTTGTTTTTCTCCTGGTTAGCCTTATTTTCAGGTAGGTCCTCTTCTTCTAATGACCCTAACAGTGCCCAAATTTCATCTTGCTACCTAATTCATCAAGGCAGAGGGAAATCTCCCTTGTACAAGAGTTACCAAAAATGTCACTAGTTAAATTTCATTACCAAGGCATGAATCCTGAGGTTACTTCTAGGTCTCAAAAGTGAAGTTATCCTACATAAAGATGTGGATTAAGAGTGAGGAAGAGGTAGTTTCCTAAAGCAAAATACAAGCCTTATTTACACAACATGTATACACTACATAAGCTCATCTGAGATAAATCTATTTTCTTTAGTATATTTCAGTAATGGAACTTCACCAGCATTAGAATTCTGCAAGTGGCATCTAAACTATTTCTAATGGTCACTTATAATTTTGAAGGCTAATATTTTGGCATTTTAATACTCTAATTTTATTTAATTTAAAGGAGTATCATTAACAACATTATCTGAAGAATTATTTATTTCATTGCAAACCAGAAATCCATATCAAAAATCCATTGAATTTTCTAACAATCAAATTCATCTAATAAATGAAGTTGGTGCCAATAAGTGATGACAATATGCTTGAGTTGTTTTTCTAGGAGAAGGAATTTTTTTTTTTTTTTGAGGTTAGTACATACATAGAAACTTGTCTGTTCTCTCATGAGTAGTTCATATGTGCAAGACACTTGGCTAGTCAGGGTGAGGTACAATCTGTGATCACTATGCCAAAAAAAGCCAAATGGCCCACACAGAGATCAAACCTCTGACCTCAGTCTCATTTTGTGTAGATTCAAATCAACTGTGCTTACTAGCTACAGACATACATGAGTGTCAGTAAATATCCCAGATTTCCTGACATAGGATCCTTCCCTACCAAGCCACAGAAGAGCTTAGTGAACCCAAACTGATGACTCATCCAGAAGCAGCCATGCAAATCTTGGCTTCCTGAGGAAGGAACCAGAACAGCAGTCCAAACAATCCTTAGAAGCTGATAAGGCTTAAATCAGCACCTTCTCCATTTTCCAGCACTCTCCTCTGACTTCTCTGCCTTGGCATACTGACGTATTATCCAACAGTTACATAATTTCTCAGGAAATAGAGCCCAGAGCCAGATGCTCTCTGAAGAATTTGCATTACTATCATTTTTGTTGTTATAAACTTGAGCTGTTCTTTAAAAAAAAAAAAAAAACTCTTAGAGAATAATGTATTCAACCAAATACATATATGGTTTCAGTCATAACAGGATTTAAATCTTGTCTTTCAGATTCCAAGTTGACATAACTTAAACAAATTTTTATGTTTTTACCATTTCACACTCTACAAATCAGGTTCCAAAAGTATGTCAAGTATTTTCCTTCTACATCTAATGAACATGCTCTACTCTCCCCATTATCTCCATCATCTCAGCTTTTGGTTTCTCCCTAAATGGAGAGTCTTTCTAGTCCTTGATCTATGTGATTATAAAGATATATTTACACTATATTTTATATTTCATAAAATTTCATAATGAAGTAGTTGATAAAGTGTGCTTAGAGTATTTACCTACATGTAGTCAAAATACTTGAAAAAGTTTTTGTGCTAGAGCTTTTCCAGTGCACAATGCCTATCATATTCACTTCAGATCATCACTTATTAAATATCTTTGATAATGAAAATTCTGATCAGAATTTACTGACTGAGCCTATCTTTTTAAAAGATACATTTTATTTTATAGGCCTTGACACTAATACTTTATTATTCTATTATTACACGGTGATAGTAAGGTTCAAATTTTTTGAAGACTGAATCAGAGATTCTGCTACTAAGTAGCTTGATTTAATAACTCTATGTATGTAGATAAATAAATAAAATCTAAAGAATAAAGGGTCAATTTTATTAACTGTTATTTTAAGCTGAGAAGGAAAGAAAAGGAATGGAGGCTGGATAAAAGAAAAGAAGAAAGGGAATAATAAAGGAAAAGAGGAAAGAAGGGAGGAAGAAATGCAACAAGGTATTGCTTATAAATTTTCCATATACTTTTGTATTAGTCTGTTCTCACACTGCTATAAATAAATACCTGAGACTGGGTAATTTAT
Source organism: Macaca mulatta (assembly GCF_049350105.2). Classification (NCBI taxonomy): domain Eukaryota; kingdom Metazoa; phylum Chordata; class Mammalia; order Primates; family Cercopithecidae; genus Macaca; species Macaca mulatta. Next base: position 161,480,076 of record NC_133406.1, read on the forward strand.
AAAGAAAAGAGCTTTAATTGGCTTATGGTTCCACAGGCTGTACAAGAAGCATGACTGGGGAGGCCTCAAGAAACTCACAATCACGGTGGAAGGCAAAGGGGAAGCAGGCATGTCTAACATGGCTAGAGAAAAGGGAATAAAAAGAAGGGAGATGTGCTACACACTTTTAAACAACCAGATCTCATGAGAACTCACTCATTGTCATGAGACTAGCAAGAGGGAAATCTGCTAGTCTCATGATAGCTGATTCAATCACTTCCTACCAGGCCCCTCCTCCAACACTGAGGATTACAATTAAACATGAGATTTGGGCGGGGACACAAATCCAAACCATTCAACTTTTAATAGTATATTTTCTGTTTAAAACTCTGTAAAAATACAAAATTCAAAAACATATAGACTATTGATCTATGATATCAAACAACTTTTAAAGTTAGAGTCAATAAGGTATGCATATAAGTAGTCGATACTGAATGAATATTTGTTGAGAAACCCAGATAAAATGGCCAAGACATTTCTAAAATCTATTTCTGTGGCTTTTAAAAAAATGTATTTCAAGCCAAAATACACTACAAAGAAAGCACAAGTTCATAATGGACAGAAATGAAGTGATTGTCTTATTTGAAAAGATTTGTCAAGTTCCTTTTTTCACAGTGTTTGAGGCGACTCTGTGAGCACTGAAACCTGTGAAAATATTGTATATTGTACAACTGAAAACATTACAGATATCCTGAAAAATAACAAAAGTGAAATATAACGCTATTTCAGTTACAAAAAGTTAAATATAAAAATTTACAAGAATGTAACTTATATGGATGGTTATAAACATATAATTCTAGACACATATAGAAACAAGTATAAAATAGTGTAATTAAAATATCCATTAAAGCACATATGGACTTTAGAGTCTCACTGAAATTGCACTATTAACTTTTAAAGGGTCTTAAAGCTGCCAGTTCAGCTGTTTAAATAATAGGAAGACTTGTAACACGAACATACTAGATCGATGTACTAGAAAAGCCTATATTTTATACCTCTTTAATGTTAGTCTTTCTGAGATATTTTTTGCATATTTTATTAATAGCAGAACCTTTGTGTAGGTGTTGTTCCAGCTACAGAAAGACATTCTAGAATGCATGTAAATGTACTTCGTTTGGTAGATGGTATCAAGGGAAATATTAAATATCCTTAAGTCTGATTAGTGTGAAGTGTGCTTATGAAGGCCATTTTATCTCTCAACCAGAATTCCACAAGTGGTCATCATCCCACAATGTCAGTGTTAAGAAACTCTATTGAAAGTGGCAAGGTTGGGTTGTAGTGAATTTATAGAAAAAGTGAATCCTCAAGTACTCATGACCCACTCAGGACCATTGAAGAATAGAAAACTAGAATATTTAATTAGGTCATTCTACAATTAGTTCCTCTTGGACAATCCTTTCTCAAAACTATCTCAGAAGGTATGAAGTACTTCAACATTATCTATGGAGTTGTGAGGAGAAAAAAAAAGATATTGTATATGATAGAGTACAAAGTAAATGTGAATCCAAACATTTATTTAACATTTCTTTTATACTGACTCCATTTGACCTCCTGAGTGTCCATATTAATTCCAGTATTCACATCTCCACTCTTATTACTCTTCTCTGCTGAAATATCAGTGTTTTCTCTGTTGTCCATTTTCTATCAATTTCTATCCATTGTTCAAAGATTCAGCTGAAAGATCACTGCCCCCTCAACTCCTCTGTTCAAAAGATTTCCCTAACCACTTCTTGCTCCCTATGTTCTTTCTCCTTTCCTTTCTCCCCACTTTCTTCTTGTGTTGCACTGCTAGATTTAGTAGAGGTATTGTACATTTGTTTTGTTCCTAGGGATTATGCTCTTACTTTATAGACTTTCCCTTTGGCAACCCTTTAAAAATGTAAAATGTTGAGTCCAACCTTTAATCTATTGTTTTGCAGCAGTTTTCTCATACGTCCATGTGAACACTCAGCACAGCATTAACCCTACTCTTTAAATAAGGAGCCACTCTGAAATTGGAATCAAAATCTCATCTGTTAAACCCTTTCTAAAATAAAGATGATGTCAAGCACTTTTACTAATTATCTCATTTAAAAATGGCAACAATCTACTCCCCTCCATCCCCACTGGGCCCACATTATGTGGAGGAATGATCATTTAGCCAGAAGCCAGACCATTCTCCTGTTCCTTTTCTCTACCACCTTTAAACCTTGATATTAATATGAACTGAAGAAAATCATGATCAATGTTCGCACATAGAAAAATATGTGAAAATTGTCTCTACAATTCAAAGTGATATTTAAGTATCAGGCATTAGAATCTCTCATACATGTGCACAAAACACTACCTTCAATTTTCCACATCATTAACTTTTTAAAACATAAACTAGAGCTACTTGAAACTTGTTCCTTAAACAAGGTCATTATCACCTTTTTAATATATTCTTACATGGGAGAAAAAAAGGGTTGAGATAGAGATGGAAAGATTAGAATTATGCATAGCCTCCATCATCACATACATACTCTTTGACCATATTCTTTGAGTATTCCCTTCACCTAAATGAGGTCAATATCCTCAAGGGTTTTTTTGTTTGTTTGTTTGTTTTTGTTTTGTTTTTTGTTTTTTCCTGCAGTTTTTAAAGCCACTGAGAATCAGGCTCTTACTCTGTGTCAGAGATTTGGTTAAATGCTTTACATATATTTCAAAGAGGAAAAGACAAATTCTTCTTGGGAATCAAACCATTGTGGAAATGGTTTCAATATTCTGGGGGAAAGAAAGGAAAAGAAAATCCAAGGCTGAATCCCCCAGTGTTGGAAGGATTTGAGAAACTGGCATTAGGAGAGGTACTAGAAGGTGAGACTGAGAAAGAAGAGGGAGGAGCCCCATTCTATTTGGGATCAATGTAAATGGCAACTTAGTGATAAGTTTCTAGTTGAGGAACAGCTGAGGAACTTTTGAAAGTGGTATAACTCTAATATATTTATTGAAACAACTGCAAATCTTTGAAATTTAGTAAAATTTGTCCCCCTCCAATACACACAGACACACACACACCCACTCTTATGATAGTGGTACCATGAAAAAGCATGTGGAAATCAAAATAGCACTAAGTTTATTATAATATATTATGGAAAAGGAGCCTAGAGAGGGTGGGAACCAGCGGAAATCAGAAACGAAAGGGGCTTGGAACATGTGTGCATCACTAGGAGCTTTAGAAACTGGATTGCAACCTGTTGTCTTGTGATTACAAGTGGTGAGATATTGGGGAAGTCTTTTATCCTTTCTAAGACTCATGCATCAGGAGTAGTTAAGAAAGATGATAATTTTTACCTTGAGAGATTCTTGTATAAATTAATATGAAATAGATATATGGCCACTGATGGGTTATATTGATAAACGTAATGTATTTATCTCCTTAAGCCTTTCTGTTCCCTGTGAATTAAAGTAGAACTCCACCCATACCTTTTATACTATCTACCAGTAACAATAAGGAGTATTTCCAGTAATAAATGTTAAGGGCATTGCTGTAGAGAGCCAAGTGTCAATGTGAAGTCAATAACCTTGTCTCCGTGCTACACTCCTACCATAAGTAAGCTCTCCTTGGCTTATCTTTGGCTGTGGATTTCACTTAAACCATGAGCTGTGGATGACTACACATGCCAAGCCTTGTGACAGCACAGGAGAAAAATGATTAATATCTCCCCATATTCTTAGCAATACCTACAATTCTGCATCTTAGCTTCTTTCAAGTTAAGACATGGTATAATAAAATAGTTTACACTAAGGTGATATAAGATTGTAATAGTCTAATGTGTAAATATCTATGAGGGTGATGAGTGTATTAATAATAGTAAAAATAGGTAACATTTTCTGAGCACTTCCTGTGTGCCAGTCACTAATATAAACACCCTTTATCTATTATAGTATGTAACTTCATAGCAACCATGTATTAACAGTAAAATAACTGTTAATATTCCCACTTTGAAAATAAAAATAACAACCAAACTTAAATAGGTGAAAGAATTTAGATAATTAACTTTTCACAGTTAACTAGTAGGATGACGATTAAAATGATTTGTAATATTTTAGTAAATATTAAGTCATTACTATTAGTATCTGCTATTATTATTAATATTCTCCTTCAAATGTTTTATTATCTCATAGCATTACATAACAGGACAAATTAGATCATCATATTACTTTCTGACATAAAAAAGAGACCCTTGCCTGTCTTAATCTTTTGGAAATATTTTCTAAAGATTGAATTTTACCAATATCCCCATGACTTAATGTTTCTGAGCTCTAGTTCTCCATAGCATGTAACTCTCCATTTAAAAATCCCTCAAACCTTAGATCTTATAGCTCGCAGAATGTAGTACACTTTTCTGTAAGGTCAGACTGATTAGTTTCGCCAGCTTTATTTTGTAAATATGTTAAAGGTTCTACTTCAGTGCTTCCCCTGCTGCATATAATCACCTTGCCAACCTCCACTCAACTCCAGGGCCAAATTAAGTATACCTTTCATAGCGAAGGGACCCTGCGGTCCAAACTAGGTTAAATCTACCTGTTAGAAGCTATCATTACATATTCTTCCAGCCTCTTCCATGCAGTAATAGCACTAATTAAAACCAATTCCTAAAACTGTTTACTGTTTTCCCATAGATGGAAAATTCCATCAGGGTAAGAGTATGTCTATTCCATTTTGCTTTTCTTATTTTCATCACTTTATCCCATTTCCTATTATACCATGCCTTGTATTCAGTACTGTGATGGTCAATTTTAGGTTCAACTTGACTGGATTAAGGAATACCTAGATAGCTAGTGAAGCATTATTTTAAGGTGTGTCTATGAGGACATTTCCAGAAGAGATTGGTGTGTGAATCAAGGACTGAGTGGGGAAGATTCACCCTCAACGTGGGAGAGCACTATCTAACCAGCTGGAGTCCAGGATAGAACAAAAAGGCAGTGAATTTGCTCCCTTTCTCTCCTGGAGCTGGGACACCCTCCTTTTCATGACCTTGGACATCACAACTTTAGTCTCTCAGGCCTTTGGACTTCAAGACTCACAGCAGCCATCCCCCAGGTTTCTCAGGCATGCTGCCTTAGACTGACTGACAGCATCTGCTTCCCTAGTTCTGAGGCTTTTGGATTTGGAATGAACCATGCTATCAGCATCCCCAACTCAGTTATGGGACTTCTCAGCCTCCGTAAACACATAAGTCAATTCTTCTAATACATACCCTCTCATTTATCTGTCTCTCTATATATTCTTTTGGTTCTTTTTCTCTGGAGTACTCTGACTAGTATCAACCAGACATGTTCTTAGGCGCACACAAACATCATACTCTAAATGTCCACAAATTGGCCCCTTAACCTTTCCCCAAATCTTCTTCAGAATTTGCCTTCATCTACACCATGATGGTCTGTCCTTCAGTCACCTAGGAAATCCTTCTACACTGCCTCTTTCTCTGCCCCTGTTTACCCAGGGTCATCAAGTCACATGCATTCTGCTTCTTAAACACTTCCTCCTCAGCATCGGCATGATTTTAGTTACAACACTCACTCTTTCTCGAAATATTTTCAGAACTTGTCTGGTCTCTTTGCCTCCAATGTGCCCCTCAAAAATATCTTTTTTTTTTTTTCTAAAAACACAGCTGGTCAAGTTAATTTTCTGCTGAAAGTCTTTCAATGAACTATTAATATTTAAATGTCTTTGAAATATTGTCTCATACTTTTTCTGTTGTCCTCCCCCAGCACTCATATTCACTCCAATCTCTAATTCTGCTGCACATCTCTAATATTTTACCAGTGTCTTGAATTTCATTGACCTTTTTTTATTTGTTTGTTTGGGTTACAGTTCATTCCTTTGGGAATGTAGGTAATGCCTATTAATCCTTAAGAATCGCCTGTCTATTCTTTTAAGAAACTTTATTTTACTCACTCTTACCTCTTTCTCCATTCTTCAGGGTTGGCCCTCCCCACAGTGCCCCATTGTCAAATATGTAATTTTAATATTGTATCTGTATTGTCAACTAACATGGAGGTGGAGACATCAGATTTGGTTAGAAAAAATTCAAAATACAAGTTGGTTTAGAAAGAATTCAATTTTCTATTGTTTGCCGTTTTGTATGGCATTCAATATTTCATTCTCGTTTCAATTTCAATTTGAGAGAAAATCCAGACACCACAAGAACCAACGGAGAGTTGTGGTTTTGTTCTGGTTCCATAATGAAGCATTTGTAATGGTATGATGAAGCATACGGGAACTGTAAAAACACACAGCTCCCAAAGTTTTGCTTTTTTTGTTTTGTTTTGTTTTGTTTTGTTTTTTTCTGGAGCTCTAAATTGTGGAATTTTGAGATTAAAGCTTTAAAACCTTCCAAAATGATTTGAGTTACTTCCTGCTATTTAGAACTACAAAGACAATATTCCAGCCTGAGTAACATTTTTCCTGCATTAAGGGAACCTCAAAGTAATCTCCACAGAAATAAACTGTGGTCTGTGAGAGACAACAAACGTGATATCTCACTCTTTCACAGAAATCATGTGATGATTTCAAGTAACTGGTCTCCTCTTCTTTTCTGCCTCACTCCTCGTGTCAGATAGAGGTGGCGTCAGAGAAAGATACTTTCATCAACCTACATGGTTTTCTACTTATCCTCTATAATTTTATGATTTATAAAGTTAAATGTTTGAAATATGAAAGGAAGACATCTGACTTTTTTAGCTTAACCTCTGTCTTTCCAATGTCTTTATAAGCACTGCAATTTACTGTTAAACCTATTATTTTATTTCCTATATTAGAAGTGATTAGATAGGTTTGAATATACATTAAATGTTTTTAAATGAAGAAAATTCATAGATATCATTACAAAGATTACACAGATATCATTTAATTTGGATATTATATATGTATATATTTGTGCTGTGGACTATCTATGTATATGCAGAATTCACAGAAAACTATTGACAGGACAGAAATCTATTGACAGAATAGATAAATTCTGATTTTAAAAGCCTCACTGAAAATTAAAAAAAAAAAACCCTCCCTCTATCCTTATTAACTTGACTGAATTTCTTAATCTGTCTCTTTCCAGATTTCATAGTAAATAACAATATCTACCTTAGATTTCTATGTTGGTCAAATGAAATAAAATATATAAAGTTCCCAGCATAAACGTAGCATGTGAAAGCAGTAAATATAAGTATTCTCTTTCAAAAACATTTGAAATCATAATAGTTCTAAATATTTAACAATTGTTTTATATGTTCAGCCATTGTAATATAATATTTTAAATTGTCAGAAAAGAAAATGTAGCTCTTAAACTGAAGCCATATGCTTATTTTGATACAATATTTCAAAGGTCCAGAGCATATTTTTAAATGTAATCTACCCAGTACTTAGCATGACAAATGGTAACAGTGGAAAATTGATGTCTCTTAAAAAATATAATAGATATATTGTCTTGAGCACAGAGTGTGAAAGTCCTGGTATAAAGGAGAGAAAGAGGAGGAGTTCCAGTTTCCTAAAGGGGATTATCTCTTGTGGACTTTGAAATGCTAATATGTAATTTTACCCTGCGCAACACAGTAATCCAATTTCCTAATCTGTACAGTGAAGATAATAGCATGTCATCTGTTTGCCTTTCATAAGTAACCCAAAATAAGGGGTTTACAGAGATATTTTGCTTTAAATTGTCTTTTTGAGGTAAGTTTGAAACAAACATTAAACTGAACATTCTTAAAGTTATAATCTAACATATTATTACATAAATGTATCCCTGAGAAGCTATCACCACAATCAAGATAGTGAACATTACCATCAATATGATCACCACCAGGGATTCTTAGTGGCTGTGGAAAATCCCTCCTTTTTATCTTCTGCCTCCCCCTAGTCTCCTGAGTAACCACAAATCTGCTTTTTGTCAGTATAGATTATGTTGCTTTTTCTGAAGTTGGAATCACACAGTATGTACTCTTTGTTATCTGTATTCGTTCACTCAGTTTAATCATTTTGAGACCAATTTATATAATTGCATTCATCTATAGTTCATTATCGTTTAGTGCGGAGCAGTATTCTATTGCATGAATATGCAAAATTTGTTTATCATTTCACCTATTGAAAAATATCTAGATTGTACTGAGTTTCTGGATATTACAAACAAAGCTTCTATGAACATTCTTGAACAAACATTCAGATGGGTATGTGCTTTGACATCTTGACAAACATCTAGGTATGGAATGGTTACATCATGTGCCAGGTGTATGGGTAAATATTTTTAGGAAATGAACATACTGCTTCCAAAATGATTGCATACTTTTACATTCTCATAAGCAGTATGAGAATTCCAGTTACTTCAAATCATTGCCAGCAGTTGGTTTGATCAGTCTTTTTCATTTTAAACAATCTAATAGGGATGTAGTAGTATCGCACTGTAGTTGTATATTTTTAATTTAACTTTTTACTTTGAAATAACTACAAATTCACATTTTACTTTGAAATAACTACAAATTCACATAATAAAGAGAGATCCCATATGCCCCTTTGCCCATTTTTCCTCAATGGTAACATCTTAAAAAATGATAGAATGATATCACAACCAGAATAGTGACATTGATACAGTCAAGATGAAATACAATTCTATCACCTCAAGGATCTCTTCTGTTGCCTTTTTAAAGTCACATTTACTGGCAGTCTATTGTTTTCTTCGTGCTTCTTTTGTTTCTTGTTCTCCTGTTTCTTTTTTCTTAGACTCCTGTGGGCAGTTTGAACATTTTCTAGGACTATATCTTGTTTTATTTATAGTGACTCAGAGTATGCCATTTTTTAGGTAGTTTTCTTAGTGGTTACTTTAGATATTATAATATACAAACATAATTTGTTGTACTCTATTATTTATCAATGTTTTAGCATTTTGAGTGAGTGAAGTATAGAAATCTTAGTTCCATTTGTGTTTCTTCACCCTCTCCACTTTTGAAAAAAAAAAAAAAAGTTGTCTTAAGTATTTCTTCTACATACATAGGGCATCACATCAAATGATATTGCAATTTTTGCTTCAACCATCAATTATGATTCAAGAAACTCATGAAAAGGAAGACCATCTATTATTTACTTTATTTTTATGAATTCTGATATTCCTTTTCCCTTTTAGAAGTTTCGAGCTTTCTTCTGTTTCTGTTTGTTTTCTGCTTAGAGAACTTCCTTTAGCCACTTGTTAAGGATAAGATTTCTAGCGACGGAGTCTGTTAATTTTTCTTTGTCTGAGAATGTATTTATTTCCCATTAGTTCTTAGTGATATTTTAGCTGGCTATAAAATCTGTAGTTGTTCACTTCTCTCAGTGTTTAATAAAATGTGTTATTTCCTTTTGGTCTTCATGATTTCGAATGAGAAATCTACTGTAATACAAATCAATGTTAGTACATAATTACTGTGTTGTTTCCCTACGGCTGCTTTCAATATGTTTTTTTGCTCTTAGTTTTCAGGAATTTAATTATGACGTGTATTTACATGGATGTGTTTGTTTATCCTATTTGGAATTGGCTCAGCTTTTTGAAACTGCAGGTTTATGTCTCTCTGCAAACTAGGGAAGTTTTCAGCCATTAATGCTTAAAATACTTTCCAAATACTTCAAGTACTCTTCTCTCCTTTTGTGACTGCAGTGATATCAATTTAGCCACTTGGAATTGTCCAACAGACCTTTTTAAGTACTTTTTTGTGGTTTATTTTTCACATTGGGTAAATTATCTTCATCTATTCTCAAGTTCATCGGTTTTATCTCCTTTCATCTCAATTTTAATATTTAGCCCATTCTGTAATTTTTGTAGTTATTAGATCTTTTAGTTCTATAATTTCCATCTACTTCTAACTCCTATTTATTTGCAGATTTTTAATTTTTTTCACTTATTTAAAAAGAATTTGTAATTGTTTATGGAAGCTGTTTCAAAATCTTGTCAGATAATATCGACATACGATTCATCTTGTTGTTGGCATCTGTTGATTACATTTTCTCACACTGTGATTTTTCTGGTTCTTAGAATTAGAAGTGATTTTTAAATTGCACTCTCAACCTATATGATATTATAACATGCTACCCTCAATTCTATTTAACCATTTTTTAGAAAGCAGTCCTCTGTTTAGCTGTAAATCTAAGGACATTTAGGTGTGTATATTCACCTTCCTACTATACCCTATAGACACTTTCCTGCAATCATGAGGTACTGACTCATGCTGCTTCATTGCAGACAGCAGAGATGACAGTTAACTTCCCCCTTGACTTGCTGACACCTTCCCTTTAAAAGTATCACAACACCTCACTTCTGAGTGGATGTGTAAGATCAGCCTGCCAAGGGCTCTGTTGCTTCGTAGAGGATGGAAATGAAGAGCTCAAACCCATTTCCAAACCCATTTTGTTTATTCGCTGCAAGTCCAGGGTAGGCAGAAGATTGGTTGCCTATTTGGTCCCACTGACACCAAAAAAAGGACCTGGTAGAAACAGAGTGTTAACTAGAATTGTCTCCACCACTACTTTCTACCTCTTGGATGGATGTTCAGCAATCCATTAAACCTGCAAGCCATGCTGGGGGGTTAGGAAGCTATGTTCAGAAACAGGAGTTGGCTAACCCTACTTCAAACCACTTTATTTATTCTCACTTCTGCCCAGTGGATATGGGAAATCTGTTACCAACTGGACATCAGTGAAGTTAGAGATGGAAGAAAGTAAAGTGTATACTAGCACTTATTTTTAACTCTTTGTTTAGTTTTATTGATACCAGTTGGGGGGAGGGTTCATCCCCTAGCTGACAAAGAGAGGGAGGAATGAATTCTAGTGGTGACCAGCCATACTTGCACTGCCTTATTTATTAAGTCTCATTGCTGTTGGGGGAAGAGTGGAGGCTCAGTTGACTACTAAACCCAACTTACCCGATGTGATGAGGAAATAGTTATACTACCTGGATCTCCCAGGAAGATAATGGAATCTTCCAGGAAGATGATGGAGTCTTTCAAGAAGATAATGCCTGTTGCATCTGGCAATACTAGGATTGGTTTTTGTGAGTGGAAAATTATGGTGGAAGATCAACTCAACTTCCTCCATTGCTTGATGTCTAGTGTCTTGAAAAGTATTGGGTTTTTGCTCAGTTTTTGGTTCTTTCTGGCAGGACAATAAACCTGGTCTCTGCTATTCTATCTTGGCTTCACTGATGTCTCATGTCTAGCGTCTAGTAAGCATTGGTGTTTCATAATGCAAGCAAAAATAAAATGGGAGATGGAAAGCTACTTATTCAAGTAAGTGAAATTGAATATCTCATCTACATTTCTGTGTGAAATTTATAGTTCACTATAAATTTAATAGTGTCACAACAATGTAGACTCCTTAGTTTTGATAATTGTACTGTAGTTATGTAAGACGTTAATTAGTGCAGCCTAGGTAAAGGGAATATGGAAACTCTATACTATTTTTAGAACTCTTTTTTAAGTCTGAATTCATCGCAAAGTAAAAGTTAACCTTAAAAATTGTACATTCTTATTATCAGTGTCAATGACTTAAAATTCTGAGTCATTTTCATTTTTAATTTCACTCTTGCCCAATCAGCCACCAAAGCTTGTCCTTTTTAACTCTTCGCTATTTTTTGTCTTCTGCAGTACAGTCTTTGCTCAAGTTCTGATTAATTCTATAGTATTTTGAATAATTTCAATGGCCTCTATATTAGGCTTCCTATTTCCATGCCTGAGAAAGTACAACTAACTCCCGTGGGTCCATGTGTGATTTGGCCAGAACTAACTAACCTCATCACTTAATAGCCATTTAAATCTTCTGGACCTCTATATTCTCAACCACAAAATGGGAATAATGGAAGCTGAACCATTTACTTCTCAAAGTGGAAGTGAGACACAAATTTCAGTGTGCATATATATATATATGCATGTACACACACACACATATCTTGGAGTCTGCAAAGCACTTGCATTTTAAAATGACAGTGCATCATTAGTTTTTAGACATAGGCAATCATAAACAATTGCTTCCAGGAAGATTATTTTACTCATGTGTTTTGGATTTACAGACTTCCTATGATCTGTTTACATAAAAATAGCCTCCAGTGGTGACAATGACACCCAAAGCACAATGACACTTCTCAAGCTAAGTCCATCATAGGGTTTGCAGTGGACTTTTATTTCTACTTTGTACAATTTCTGCCATGTAATATAGCCATACAGGGCAAAAGCTGTTAATTTTCATTTTCTTGCCTTCACTAACTTCTTAAAGCCCCAGAGCTCTAGAGCTGCCTACAAATTAACCCCAAGTAAAATAAGTCACCCTTAAATGATTGAATTGCCTTCCTGGATACAACTAATAACAGCCATTGATTAATGCACCTGTGAGTACATGAGTAAAGCTAAAGTAATAAATGTTTCAAAAAGAAATTTTTTTTGCAGTTCAATTGTAGAAAACAATAGAATATGATCTTAAAATTATTCCTTACATTTAAAAACAATCATCACTTATATAATTTTGTCACATTTTGATACTGTTTATGAGAATGAACACAAGCATTAGCATTGTTTACAAGCCTTTTAAAATTAATAGTATTTTTGAAGATAACTTTTGCTTTACAAGTCACTGACTCCACCCAAACTGCTCAGATCTCCAACTCCTCCCGTTTTATGGCTTCATATGTAATAAATCATCCAAAATTTCTAAATGTTAAATAAAAATGAAATATCCTTAAATTTTATATTATGAACTGAGCATATTTTTTTAAATTTAGCATATATATTGGGAAAGGATTTTTTTTTTTTAAGCAAGACTTGGCCAGGCGCAGTAGCTCACACCTGTAACCCCAGCACTTTGGGAGGCCGAGGCCGGCGGATCACGAAGTCAAGAGAGCGAGATGTCCTGGCCAACGTGGTGAAACTCTGTCTCTACTAAAAGTACAAACTTAATTCAGTGTGGTGGCACGCACCTGTAGTCCCAGCTACTCAGGAGGCTGAGGCAGGAGAATCTCCTGAATCTGGGAGGTGGAGGTTGCAGTGAGCCAAGATCGTGCCACTGCACTGCACTCTAGCCAGGCGACAGAGCGAGACTATCAAAAAAAAAAAAAAAAAAAAAAAAAAGCAAGGCTCGTATTTTAGAACAATTTTCCAGTTTGCAATAAAAGTAACACTCAGATGACACAACATATGAGCTGGGTAAAATGGTGAAGGTTAATGAATAATTGAGAATTACCACCAGATCCTCAACATCATAATGGCTTTTGTACTGCTTGGTTATGTCTTGCTGGACTCATTTAACTGGCATGGTCCACATTTCCACACAGCTTTATTCAGTAAAGAAAATCTATACTGAGACCCTAAGCCTTAACAAATTGCTGAGGGATGAGTCTCAAGATTAGTGGGGATCTCTGCATTTGTAAATTCAGAACCGAATCTGATAAATAAGGAAGGTAAGGCAGATATGTAAGTGTAATGAAGGGTTCCTGTTTGCATCTCAGGTAGTTTGTCCGTTCACTGTGATGTTAAATAAAAACCTTAGCTTTAAATATTGACATATGAAGAGTTATTATCCAGTAAGGGCTGTGTGTTATACAAGCAATTTTGTTTTAGTTCTGGGGGCATTTGGCATAAGGACCCGTCACTATTATCTGCAGCTGGAGGATGCACAGCTGGAATGGCAATGGATTTCTTATTTGTAAAACACCCATGAATTTCACCACAGGCCTTCTACCAACATGGAAGCATCTGTGAATCAAACTGTTCCCCAGCTGTTCATCCACTCCTTGCAGGTTATTGCAATATAAAGCCCCTATTAGTACTGCCGGTTACACTACACTCTTGACGGGGCCATACAAAATCATTCCTCTTATATTACAGTTTAGTGCATGAAACCCCCCAAAGATAAATCCCTTAGGATTCTAAAAAACAAACAAACAAACAAACAAACAACATTCATGTCTTTTTGGAGGGTTTGGGGAGCAACTCTCCACATTTTTATTTGACCCCTTTTTAGTTTGCTAGGTTTTTGTAAAAGGTCCTCCCTTCTAGGCAGATACACCCTTGGTGCTTTCCCACACAAAGAATAGAGAAAATTTCTGTGAACACAGGACTTAAATGCTAAGTAGAGTAAAAACAAATGTCAGAACGAAGTTGTTTCAGGCCTTATCTTCAAAAGCGCAATTGCTTCAGGACCCCTTAACAAATAGTTTTTCTTATTAAGGCTCTGGAAATTTTAATTTCTTTAACAGCAACACACATATTTTAGGTTTTAATTAAAAGCTTTGAGTTATAAGAATTTCTATCATTGTACCACTGTACTTTTATTTAAAAACAAATTGCATTTATAAATCACTTGGTAAAGGCTATAAATCACTTGGTTAAGCTTTACTTCAGGAAAAGGAAAAAGAGTAGCTTTTCATATTGAAAGTAAAACAATAACATATAATGTTTAAATTTGCAAGAAACATTTATTTTAACTTAAACACCAACTAATGATTATGGTAAGTGAATAATTATAAGGCTTGATATTCAACAAAGTTGGAAGTTTTGCAAATGTTAATGGAAAACATACAAGGATTTCTTGTTTTAAAATTTAGGTATCGGCCGGGCGCGGTGGCTCAAGCCTGTAATCCCAGCACTTTGGGAGGCCGAGACGGGCGGATCACGAGGTGAGGAGTTCGAGACCATCCTGGCTAACACGGTGAAACCCCGTCTCTACTAAAAAAATACAAAAAAAAAAAAAAAAAAAAAAAAAAAAAAAAAAAAAAAAAAAAATTTAGGTATCATCGATGATTATATTTTGTTTTATTGCTCCAAAATTTCATTAAGATCATGCTAACTGCTGTAATTCATGAGCTCTCTTAGCAGTAGCATGCTGTTTCTTCCATATCACCAAATCTAGAATTTCTTAACATCAAATTGTGTGTTGTTTCCAGTACCTAATGTCTGTGTTTCTCTGGATTTATGTTTCTTTAAATCTAAGGAATATAGGCTCAGTTCAATAAGAGTATGGTCACATGAGTATAATTTGTAATAGCTTAAATATAATATTACATCAATCATTAACAAAACAGTATCAATAGAGTTTCACTTATGTGTGGATTTTTCATTTTCATTTAGATTTTCATGTCTTTTGAAATTTCAGATATCTCATCTTCAGATTTTAGATATTAGATTTGTTTGTATTCATAAATGAACATAAATATAATGTCCTTTTGAAAATAAAATTTCTAGTATATAGGCCACTCTCAAATAGAAAATAATATATTTAACTCTGTATTTGAAGAAAGAGAATATGTCAAATACCCCCTGTCTACTCACATTAAAAGAAATACATTACCAATTCATTAGTAGTAGAGTAATTGGTAATGTGTATTATATATGCAGGTGGTAAGGGCTGGCAAACTAAGTTGTTCTGCAGGCTGAGCTCATCTGGTCTGTGGCCTGGTTACCCACACTAAGCAATATTTCTCCAAAGAAGTAACCATTCTTTTTCTCATTTACTATGCCTCTCCATATTATTACTTTACCCACCTCCTTCAAAAAACCAGTCACCACTGAGACACTTACTGGGCAGTGTCTTCAATCCACCTACTTATAGTCACAGGTAACTTCTCCATAATTCGTGACAATTTTGCCACATTGGTAAAGCTCATGACTGACACATGGTCTCATATTAGGTCTTCTGTCTGTCTAGAATGTTTTTTCCTATATAGTTTTTTTTTTTTTTTTTTTTTTTTTGTGGTCATGATCACTTCTTGTCATGTTAAAGTACCAGTAAAGCCTTTCCTAACTATCCAGTATATTAGTCATCCACCATCACTTTCTGCAGAAAGTAGGATTCCCATTTGTCTGAAATGTTCATCAAAGAGTAGCATAAATGAGTTATAATTGCATCTTTCTTACACCTAAGAGATATGTAGGCAGTTGGTAAAGTTAACTCAAGGCCCTTGTCCTGTCTTTTTCACATAATCACAGTGTGGCCACCCAGCATCAGACATCACTTCCACATTCTAGTCAGGAGGAAGTAAACAGCAAAGAAGGGGATATACCTGTGAAAGGAATGAAACTCTCCCAGAAATTTCAAGTCTTCTCACATTTTATTTTTCAGAACTGCATCACATTGCCACAAGGAACACTTACAAATAGAATTTTTTGCTACATTGAACAACAGCAATATTCTATTAGCAATAAAAGATGGATAATGAATAGGCATCCAGCAGCATTTGTCAAATTTTCATAAACATCTTTTTGTTGTATTTGCTGACCTTACCTTATTATTTTATTTCTTTATATGTTTATGTAGTTAATGTCCTCTTACTAAAAGGTGAGCTCTAGAAGATAAGAAGCCCTATCTCTCTTGTTTGTTTCTGCACCTCTAGAATCTAGAAAACTCTCTGGTACATAGTGTATGCTTGATAAATATTTTCATAGTAAAGGAATATTGGGTTAATTAAAGTTTAAATGACAACTTTGCCTTATGTATTCCAAACTTATTAAACAAATATTTTCTGTCTTAAATTGTCACAGAAAATGTCTTCACTATTTTCAGGTAATTGTATAATGATTATTTATTATTCTAAAGAATCATTGCATAGAATCAGGGATTGCAAATATTTAATCAGTCGTTACCTTTTTTGATTTCCAAGAATTCTAATACTTAAAGTTGAACATACTATTTTCCATAAAGCTAATTTCTCTACACACTTCTATTCCCTCTTTCAACCTCCTCCACAAACAACAGAAATGTAGGAAGCAACATATTTTCGAACAAATACCATATGCTAAAAACTCAGCGAGATATCACATATATAAATATTTTGAAGACTAAGAAAGTACCTAGTTTAATCAAGCTCTATAATGTTATGAATGAATGAAGGATTACTATTGTTGGCTTTATAAAGTCTCATAATTTAATTTCTAAATTATATTATTTTATAAATGGAAGTCTACTTTATTTAAATTAAGAGGACTAGACTACTTATTTTGATTCAGAGACTACATGTGCAGGTTTTTTACATTAATACATTAAGGAATGCTGAGGTTTGGGCTTCCCATGGATCCATTAACCAAATGGTAAACATATACCCAAAAAGTAGTTTTTCAACCCTTACCCCCTACTACTGTACCCCCTTTTGGGATTCCCAGTATCTATTATTTCAATCTCTATGCCTATGTGTACCCATTGTTTAGTTTTCACTTGTAAAGTGAGAACCTGCAATATTTCATTTTTTGTTTCTGACTTATTTCACTTAGCATGATGGTCTCAATCTCCATATATGTTGCTACAAAAGACAGAATTTCATTCATTTTTATGGCTGCATAGTATTCTATGGCATACATATACCACATTTGTTTTTCCAATCAACCACTAATAGACCCTTAGGTTGATTCCATGATTTTGCTATTGTGAATTGTGTTGTGATAAACATACAAGTGCAGGTGTCTCTTTGATGAAACAATTTCTTTTCCTTTGGATAGATTTTGAGTAGTGGGATTGCTGGGTTGAATGGTAGTTCTATATTTATTTCTCTGTGAAATCTCCAAACTGTTTTCTATAAAGGTTGGACTAATTTACATTCCCACCAACAGCGTATAAAGTCTTCCCTTTTCTCCACATCCTTGCCAATATCTGTTATTTTTTGACTTTTTAATAATAGTCAATCTGACTGGTCTGAAATAGAATCTCATTGTGATTTTAATCTGCATTTTTCTGATGATTAGTTATGTTGAGCACTGTTTAATATGTTTGCTGTCCTCTTGTGTGTCTTATTTTGAGAAGTGTCTGTTCATGTCCTTTGCCCACTTCTTAATTGGGTTATTTGTTTGGTTTTTGTTGTTTTGTTTAAGTCCCTTACAGATTCTGGATATTAGTCTTTGTCAGATGCACAGTTTGCATTTTTTTTCTCCCATTCTGTAGGTTGTCAGTTTACTCTGCTGACTATTTTTTTTTATGTGCTGAAGTTTAGTTTAATTAGGTCTCATTTGTCCATTTTTATTGTTGCATTTGCCTTTAACCTTAGTTATAAATTCTTTGCCTTGGCCAATATCTAGAAGAGTTCTTCTTAGATTTTCTTCTAGGAATTGCATAGTCTCAGGTCTTATATTTAAGTCTTCAGGCTATCTTGAGTTAATATTTGTATATGGTGAGAGGTAGGGGTCCACTTTTACTGCATATGGCTAGCCAGCTTTCTCAATGTCATTTATTGAATAGGGTATTCATTTCGCGTTGTTTATTTTTGTAAACTTTACAACAATCGGTTGGTTGTAGGTGTGTGGCTTTATGTATGAGTTCTCTATTCTGTTCCATTGATCTATGTGTCTTCTTTTGTACCAATACCATGCTGTTTTGGTTACTACAGCCTTGTCATATAGTTTGAAGTCAGGTAATGTGATGCCTCTGGCTTACTAAAGTTATTTGTCAGGTCAAGGAGTCTTTTGATGAAAGCTTTAGGGTCTTTTACACATAAGATCATGTCGTCAGCAAACAGAGACACTTTTACTTCCTCTTTTTCAATTTGGTTGTCTTTTCTTTTTTTCATTGTCAGAATTTTCTGGCTAAGACTTCCAGTACCATGGTTAAATAGGAGTGGTGAGAGTAGACATCCTTGGCTGGCTGAAGTTCTGAGGAATGCTTTCAATGTTTCACCATTCAGTATCATGTTGGCTGCAGGTTTGTCTTACAGTATGTTCCTTCAATGCCTAGTTACTTGAGAGTTTTTATTATGAAGGGCTACTAGATTTTATGGAATACTTTTCCTGCATCCATTGAGATGATATGATTTTCGATTTTAATTTTGTTTATGTGGTGAATCACATTTATTGACTTGCAGATGTTGAACAATTCCTATATTCTTGGGATGAAACCTACTTGATCATGATTCTTGATCAAAAAAAGAATTATCTTTTTTCTGTGCTCTTGGATTCAGTTTGCTGGTATTTTCTTGAGGATGTTTGTGTCTATATTCCTCAAGGATATTAACCTGTAGTTTTCTTTTTTTGTTGTATCCTTGCCAAATTTTGGTAACAGGGTGATACTAGTTTTGTAGAGTGAGTTAGAAAGGAATCCCTACTCCCTGATTTCCTGGAATACTTTCAGTAAGACTGCTACCAGCTCTTCTTTATATGGCTGATAGAATTCTGCTGAGAATCCATCCGATCCTCAACAATTTTTGGTTGGTAGGTTTTTCATTATTGATTTGATTTTATGAATCATTATTGGTTGCACAAGATTTCAATTTCTTCCTGATTCAATCTTGGGAGTTACATTTTCAGTTATTTATCAATTTCCTCTAGGTTTTCTAGTTTGTATACATAGAGGTGTTCGTAGTAGTCTCTGAGAGTCTTTTATATTTTGGCAATATCAGTTGCCATGAGACATTTGTCATTTCTGGTTGTACTTATTTGATTCTTTCTCTTTTTGTCTTGGTTTATCTAACTAGCATTCTATTTATTTTGTTTAACCTTTCAAAGAATCAACTTTTTTGTTTCATTGAGCCTTCATTGAGTGTTTTATAAATTTTAAAATCAATTTAATTTAGTTCCACTCTGATCTTTTTTATTTATTTTCTTCTGCTAGCTTAGTATTTTGTTTGCTCTTTTTTTCTAGTTCCTTGAGGTAAGGCATTCGTTTGTTAATTTAAGATATTTGTATCTTTTTGATCAGGCATTTGGCACTATGAACTGTCATCTTAACACTGCTTTTGCTGTATACAAGAGGATTTTGTATGTTGTATCTCTATGTTCATTTGAAATAATTTTTTTGATTTCTACCTTAATTTCTTTGATTCCCTCAAAGTCATTCAGGAGCAAGTTGTTTAGTTTCCATGTACTTGTGTGATTTCAATTTAATGTTGTTGAAGTGAACCCTATGCCATTATATAACATGCTTCTGTGTGTGTGTGTGTGTGTGTGTGTGTGTGTGTGTGTGTGTGTTGTTCTGTTTATTGTTGTGGGTTTAAAGTCTGTTTTATCTATTACAAGAAATGCCAACCTCTGATCTTTTTTGTTTTGCTTTTGTGTGATGTATCTTTCTCCACCCCTTTACTTCGAACCTCTGGTGTCAGTACATGTTAGGTGCATCTTCTGAAGGCAGCAGATGGTTCGGTCTCATTTTTTAAATTTAATTTGCCAATCTGTAACTTTTAAGTGGAGAATTTACATCAGTTATGCTCGATATTAATATTTATATGTTATATGTAAGGCTTTGTGTCATCATGTTTTTAGCTAGTTACTTTGTAGTGCTTATTTAATTGCTTTGTAGGATTGGTAAATTTGTACTTACATGTTCCTTTATGGTAGCAAGTATTATCCTTTTGTTTTCACGTTTAGAACTCCTTTGAGCATTTCTTGTAGGTTCAGTCTAGTGGTGACAAGCTTTTCTAGCATCTATCCTCTAGCTTGTCTGGGAAAGGCTGTTTCTCCTTCATTTATAAAGTTCAGTTTAGCAGCATATGAACTAGTTTATAAGGTTTTTGCTGAGAAGAACCTGTATGCTGTTAGTCTGATGGAATTTCCTTTATAGATTTGACCTTCCATAGCTGTCTTTAAGATCTTTTCTTTAGCATTGACCTTGGATAGCTTGATGACTATGAATATGCTTTGGTGATATTCATCTTGTGTAGTATCTAGCAGGTATTCTCTCAATTTCCTATATCCGGATTTTTACCTTTGTAACCACGTTAAAAAAAATCCTAAATTATTCTCTCAAATATGTTTTCCAAGTTGTTTTTTTTTTTTTTTTCTTCTCTCTCAGGAATGCCAATAAGTCATAGATTTGGTTGCTTTACAAATCCCATATTCCTCAAAGGCTTTGTTCTTTCAAAAAACTTTTTCTTTTGTCTGACTGTGTTAATTTGAAAGACTAGTTTTCAAGCTCTGAATTATTTTCTTCCGATTGGTCTAGTCTATTTTTGAAACTTTCTATTGTGTTTTGCAATTCTTTTAGTGAATTTTTAAATTCCACAGTTCTGTTATATATGCATATATATATATACACACACACATACATATTTATAGCCATTTATATATATATGAAGCTATATACATATATCTCTATATATCTCTATATCTCTATATATCTATATATATCTCCAAATTGCTGTAATAATATGTAGCCATCTCATCTCTCATATCTTGAATAAATTTTCTGGTTTTGATGCATTGGTTTTCAACTTTCTCTTGTATCTCATTGAGTTTCTTTGCAACCCATATCTTGAATTCTTTATCTGTTATTTCAGAATTTTCATTCCTGTTAGGATCTATTGCTAGAGAGCTATTGTGATCCTTTGAAGGTGTCAAAACACTCTTTTTGTACTGCTGAAGATCTTGTACTGATGCCTTCTCATGTGAAAGAATTGTTGCTTCTTGTTTTTGAATTTGCTATCACTTGCATGAGACTTTTAAATGTTTCATTCTTTTTTTCCTTGAGGGTATGACTGTGGTGTATGTTGCATAGGATCGTTTGGCTTCATTTCTGGTTGCTTTCAGAGGGCCAAGGCTCTGTATGAGTTCCTTCGTTGTGGATAGAATTTCTATGGTGGTTTACTCAAATGTTGCTTATTGTTCAAGTGCTTTTAGAAAGCATCCATGTTAAATAAGTATAACTGGGGATGTTAGTAGCACTTTTATAACATAATCACCTATATGTAGAATGAGAAAGTTTCTGGATTTCTAGCACCTAACATTAAATTTCATCCTTTCTGAAAGTAGGCCATCTAGGAAACGGTTACTTTTGAATTCCCTGGCCTTTTATATTTTTGAATGCAAAGGAAATCTGTTAGTTGTTTGACTCTTTTTCAGTTTGCTGGAGACTTAAATTGAGCACCCAGTGCCATTTACTTATTCTCACTACTTGGAAAGAAAATTTCCAGAGAATAAAGACAGAGTAATTTCCATGAATTCTCTGGTAGTTTCTTTACAGAAAAATCATAGAAAATGGATGCAATTATTATTATATCCCCATTACTAAGTAATAATTATTGACACATGTTACTTTACGTTATCCAGCAATTTCTTTTCCAGTGAGAGAATTGAAGAACTGAAAACTATCGCTTTGCCACATTACTCAGAATCACAAAACTGGCTTTAAAATGGTGTTAAAACTACACTCCAAGTTTCCTGACTCCTAAGCTTGTGTTTAGACCATTTCTTTACTAGGGTGCCTAATAGATGGACAATTGAAAAGGATCATTAATTTTTTTTTTTTTTCCAGGACAATAGGGTGTCATTTAAATACCCAGAAAGAAACAACTTGCCCACTGTTATACTGATTCCCTGAAAGACTTCAAAAGATGAAGAGTTTACAGCCAGAGTATTCAATAGGCCTTGGGTCAGTGTAGAATCAGAGTTACCTTTATGTTTTAAAATAAATTTGACTTTAATTAAATTTATATATTTGTTTCTTTGTTGTCTGCTTAGAAGACCAGGCAAATCATTGTAAGTTTGTGTTCTCCACTCACTTAACCACTTATCTGTAACAATTACCTAGCCGGGAATGCTAGCCCTTCACGCGATTGGTCTTCCTTGGTTGAGTCGCCGCCCTCGCTGCCACACCGTGGACGCCCCGAGGCAGGTGGTCAACTTCGGGTCTGGTCCCACCAAGCTGCCTCACTCAGTATTGTTAGAGATAAAAAAGGAATTATTGGACTACAAAGGAGTTGGCATTAGTGTTCTTGAAATGAATCACAGGCCATCAGATTTTGCCAAGATTATTAACAATACAGAGAATCTTGTGCGGGAATTGCTAGCCGTTCCAGACGACTGTAAGGTGATTTTTGTGCAAGGAGGTGGGTCCGGCCAGTTCGGTGCTGTCCCCTTAAAACTGATTGGCTTGAAAGCAGGAAGGTGTGCTGACTATGTGGTGACAGGAGCTTGGTCACCTAAGGGCTGCAGAAGAAGCCAAGAAGTTTGAGACTATAAATATCGTTCACCCTAAACTTGGGAGTTACACAAAAATTCCAGATCCATGCACCTGGAACCTCAATCCGGATGCTGCTTACGTGTATTACTGAGCAAATGAGACGGTGCATGGTGCGGAGTTTAACTTTATACCATATGTCAAGGGAGCAGTACTGGTTTGTGACATGTCCTCAAACTTCCTGTCCTAGCCAGTGGATGTTTCCAAGATTGGTGTGATTTTTGCAGGTGCTCAG
The DNA here is from genome assembly GCF_049350105.2 of Macaca mulatta. Classification (NCBI taxonomy): domain Eukaryota; kingdom Metazoa; phylum Chordata; class Mammalia; order Primates; family Cercopithecidae; genus Macaca; species Macaca mulatta. Next base: position 161,503,241 of record NC_133406.1, read on the forward strand.
AAGAATGTTGGTTCAGCTGGGGTCACCGTGGTGAATGTCTGTGATGACCTGCTGGGGTTTGCCCTCTGAGAGTGTCCCCCAGTCTTGGAATACGAGGTGCAGGCTGGAAACAGCTCCTTGTACAACACGCCTCCATGTTTCAGCATCTACGTCATGGTCTTGGTGCTAGAGAGGATTAAAAACAATGGAGGTGCTGCAGCCATGGAGAAGCTTAGCTCCATCAAATCTCAAATGATTTATGAGATTACTGATAATTCTCAAGGATTCTACGTATGTCCAGTGGAGCCCCAAAGTAGAAGCAAGATGAATATTCCATCCCTCACTGGCAATACCAAAGGAGATGATGCTTTAGAAAAAACATTTCTTGATAAAGCTCTTGAACTCAAAATGTTGTCCTTGAAAGGGCATAGGTCTGTGGGACGCATCCGGGCCTCTCTGTATAATGCTGTCACGATTGAAGATGTTCAGAAGCTGGCCGCCTTCATGAAAAATTTTTTGGAGATGCATCAGCTATGAACACATCCTAACCAGGATATACTCTGTTCTTGAACATACAAAGTTTAAAGCAACCTGGGGATGGCTACAAAAAGTTAACAAAGTATTTTTCTCAAATGAATATGTTTATTGTAGATTCTTCTTTTTTGAAAGAACAACAGCAAAAGATCTACAGCTCTGTAAAGCTGGTGGGACCTAATGTTCACCTTAATTCTGACTTGAACTGGAAACATTTTTAAAAATCTTCTCGTTGCTTTTCTAACAAATTCTCGCTTATTTTGCCTTTGTTACTACTTTTTCTAGTTAGATTCCAAATTTGCTTGTAGACTTAATAATGCAAGTTGCAATTAATTATTTCTGGAGTCATGGGAACACACAGCATGGAGGGTAGGTGGGGCCCTCTAGGTGCTGAATCTAAACATCTGTGGGGTCTCCTGGGTTCAGCGGCTGTTGATTCAAGGTCACCATTGACCATTGGAGGAGTAGTTTAAGAATACGGGGCAAAGGGCAAACTGTAGATCAATCATTATACTGTTATTACAAGAGAAGTGACATACTTTATGTATGTTTATATTAGCAAGGTCTGTTTTTAATACCATATACTTTATATTTCTATATATTTATATTTCTAATAATACAGTTATCACTGATACATGTAGAACTTTTAGAATTTATTAAATCCTTGACCTTCTGCATTATAGCATTCCTTTAGCAACAGTTGCACCCTGTCCCCAGTCTTCCTCTTTCTCTTTTTAAGCTCCTTTATGACAAAGATGTAGAAGTTCTTGATAAATTTTTACCGTTCTTTCCATAGGTAGAAGAGAAAGTTGATTGGTTGGTTGTTTTTCAATTATGCCATTAAACTAAACATTTCTGTTAAATTACCTTATCCTTTGTTCTCTTTACTGTTTTCTTTGTAATGTTTGATGATGAGAGTGATACTTTGCTGAAAAGTCTTTCCCCTATTGTTTATCTATTGTCAGTATTTTATGGTGAATATGTGAAGAACATAAAAGTCCTAAAACATCTAAAAAAAATTACCTAGGATGGAATAAGATGGAAATGATAGCAATGAAAAATAAAGTTGCAGTTACAGTTTTGAGTTTTTCTACTTTAAATTGCATTATGTTCCTACTAATGAAGACTAAGAAGTTTGTTTCAATATTAAAACCGTCCCCATAAATAATGAAATAGGAACGCCTGATAGTATAGCTAATAGTATGTAAGGATATTTTTATATATTTACTTTTAAAAATCAAAATGTATATCTTAACTCAGTTTTGGTATCAAATGGCTCATTGCTGTCATTTAGATTCTTCAAGGTAAATTTTACTTGGTGCTGATAGAAATTTTATTCATGATTTGCTGATAGTAGGGAAAAAAAGCTGATTTTTTTTTCTTGCATGTAACAAAAGCAAAAAAATACAATAAAATGTCTTTGCATTTGTTAAAAGGCTGAGAAGAATTTGGAATGGTAGTATTACTAAGAATACAGTCTATAATTATCACTTGCTAGCTCCAAAATACAAATTTTTCTAGAGTTTTATTTGCAAATTATATTTCTCTGGATTCAAGAAATATGCAAGAGAATAGAAAAGAAGAAAGAGGGAGAGAAAAGAGGGAGGGAGAGAGAGTGAGAGAAAAAGAAAGAGGGAGTGAGGAGGAGGGGGAGACAATAGGGTGGAGGTAGAGGAGATGGTAACCAGGGAAAGCACAATGTCTCCTAATGCTACATTCTTCTCTGGTTAAAAGATAAGAAAGAATAAAGAAAGAATTATTATGTAGTCTTAAATAATTATTTCCAATGTGTTTTGCATATAACATATAACATGTAACTACTGTTAATTGAAGGTTCCTATCCCTTCCTCTTCCCCTCCCTCTCTCATATCACTTTCTCTTGATTTCTCTTTCTGTTCTTTGAATATTTCCATTTCCTTTCTTTCTAATCAAATGCAGTCTATTCACCTGAATTACAATATCATGCTGACTTAAGTCTTTTTGCTTCTTTATCTTTCTTTATCTTTTTCTATCTTTTCACTTTATCTACAGTGAAAAAAAATCACTGTACCATAGAAAATCCAAATTAAAGTAAGAAATTCATGAGGCATAAGTGATTCTGATTCTTTTCACCAATATGTAGTGGGCTCTTTTTAAGCTATGGAGGATCTTTTGAAGAACAGTGGAATATTTCTCTTGCAGACAGATCGATAGTAGAACTGAAATAGTAATGAGAACAGTTTACATCAGAACATGTACAATTAAATTTGGTTAAAAATGTGTAGGTTACATGGGAAATATTTCCTTCTTGTTAAAAGGTATATAGTATTTTAAGAACATGAAGTTTCTTATTACAGCATTTCATGTTTGAGAGAAGATTAAAGAATATTGATATATCCAACTTTGAGAATCTAACTTTCATTTTCTTTTGAAATTCTTCAGTATTATAACACTCTTATGTTTATTATTTCCCTATGAAACATTTCTGAAACATCTGCTGAGTTTTAAATATTAAGAGATATTAATATTACAAGAAATGTATGGTATATTCTTGAGGTAACATTAAGAGCTGCTTCTTATTACTAAATGTTTATAACTGTTATTATTTGTAGATATTCATTCAAATATACAAAAAGTATGTCCCTATGAATAAAATGAATACTTTCTATGTATTTGAAAATTACATTTTAAATTATTCTTATGTAGCACATTTACCAAATGTATTTCACTTATTATATGCAGAGGATACTTGAAAGTCATTTGGTGTTGTTTTTATTCAAACATGATAAGTACAGAAAATAAATGCCATTCAAACTGTTTGATCTTCCATTTTAACTTCGAGAAGAAATTGAAGTTCCTTAAAAATTTTTTTCTTGACATATTGCAGCTAAAGTTCTTCAACTTATGCCTTTAGTTTGCAAACACTGAGGGAAATTGCCCAGAAATATTCAGCTAGCTGAATAAATTAAGACCTAATGTGCTTGAAGAAAGATGTTTTGAGAGTATCCTTTTGGGGTGATGTTCTCACCAATTTACATGCAAGAGTGAATTTGTATCATTTAAACTAATTTTCAAAATGTTTGACAAAGACCAGCATTATCTTCTGCTCAGTAACCTCCTCTAAAAGTAGTCACATTGTTCATGGAAATCAAACTGCTGAGTTTTCTTTTGCTACTTTTAAGGGCTTTTGATCCTTATATGGATATAAGAACCTGTTTTGCATATACCGTTAGACAAAAATCATGAATATTAAGCCATTATTTTTACATTAGCAAGTTTTCCCAAGGTGGATTTTTAACATTTTAAAGACATTTTGTTTTGTGTGTTACTCTCTTTTTGTCTAATCACCTCTAAAATTATGAACACTACAAGAATAATACATACTGAATAACAAAACAACTTGAAATATTTATAACTAAGAAAGCAACTGTTAAATGTTCATAAACAAAGTTGTTTGGAGACTCGTTTATTAATTTTTAATTTATCTTCAGTCAATTTCTCATTACTTCCAAATTCCTGTAGGGGATTCTGTTAATTAGTCATATGTAAAATATTCATTAAAACCAGCTTTGTATTTTCTTCTTTTATTGCAAATTTACATTTCTAATCTTATAACCAAAATAAATGCCATTAGGTAGAGGAACCACATTAATTTTGATCAGCCACCTAAAATAGAAGCCCATACAGCAAAAAATATGGTAATATAAAATAGACTAATATTGAGGTACTATATTGGTTGATCACCCTTTTGCAATAGCAGATGGATATCTAGTTCATGTTTGAAAAAATATCAACACTACATAAAATCGAGTATATTTGATTTCTAGTAAAGTAATCTAAGATGAAGTAATAATGATTTTGTATCTGTATACTTTTGCACATTAAACAGAAACAACATATAGTTTAGTTAGGGATTCAAATTTAATCAACAGCGACAATGTTGACATTAAATTTAAATCATTGGGTAACAAAAGTTTTACTGAGTTTCTTCAGTTGTTATTTGTTTTAAAATATTTTACTTGTCTTTCCTTACTATGCCTTATGTACTTTTGATTCTGTGCTGCAGATAGCAAAGTAGTATAGGAAACAGAACATCAATGTGAGCTTAGTATTACTAATACAACTGTTGACTTTTCTCCTAACATAGCATATCTTAGTAAAACAGTCATACAAACATCTCTAAAAGAAATATATGTCAGCAATGTGAGAAAAGTTTGCAATGCCAGGCATAGTATTTTCAGAGTGAAATTCTTGGTTTCTTTGAAAACTCTGAAGACTTCTAAGGATTTGGATACATCTTAGAAATATAAGAGTTTGGGTACACCTTAGAATTCTAAGAGTTTGGATAGACCTTAGAATTATCCTAACATAACTCATCTCTTCTTAAAGTCTATGTCCAAATCTTAAGTCTTCAATCATTAATCAAAATATGTAAAATATAACTACCGGATTAGAAAGTTTACTAAAATGAAATTATATTATTTACTGGAAAAAGTGGGAAAAAACATATTTTATAGGAAGGAAAATGTAATTACACTCAAACAAATAGAGCATATTTTGTTTGCTCTTATGCAGAGTGGAAAATTTATTGCCAAATCAAAGTCCTCATGAGTGACCACACATTTACAGCATAGAAATATTTAGTAACATTAAGCGCAAGTCTCAAGGTTCTAGCTCTGTCTTCTGAGATTAAGTCAAAAAGTAGGCAAAGATTTAGGTAGCACATACTGCTTCAGTAACAAAACCAACTGAACTGATTGTTTAGAGTTATACATATCAACATTAAAAATATATTTGTTTAATAAACAGAAAACCTAACAGAAGACTGAATTTGAGGAAGACAAAACGGCAATATTGAACCAGATCTCTAAGTAATAGATGGAAATACATTCCAAGAAATAGTTAATTATAGTACCCAATGGCCAATCATTACAGTCCACGTGCCAGGTTAATTTTACCTTTCAGTCAACACTCTTTTAAAATAGTTATTCTCCTAAAATCCCACCTAACCTGATTATTATCTAGCCTGCATTGATTTCTACACTTGAACACAAAAATATTGTCATTCCACAGTAATATACACATCTAAACTAATCTAACTAATCTACCAGTCTAACATTGTAATAATTTTTTAAAGGTTGACTTAACATGCCTTGCTGGCAAAGAATTTATACTTGCCCTCTACACATTAGCAGTCATGACTGCACAGTTGCATGATTTTTTAGTCTTGAAGCAGCCCAATCATCAAGTATTCCCTAACTTATATAAAGCCCTTTACCATATCTTAGAGTCTCTTCTTTATTTGAGTCTATAATTTCCCTTGATCATGTACTGTGTTTCTAGCTTGAAAATCATCCTCATGTCTCAGATGGTGGAGTGAGCAGTACTAAAAGAAGAAGATGGAATTCAATCATCTCTTTTACCGGTGAGGACTTTGAGGTCAAGCACAAGTATACTCAGTGAACAGAGGGTCAGCTGGACCTGGAGCCACTTCACATGCCCATTCTCCATTAAAAAAAAAATTGAAAGTAAAAAAAGAGGTTGGATAGTGTGTGTGAGTGAGTGTTCTATGAGAAGAAAAATAAAAACACCTGGGTGTTTAAGTTCTACCTCAACCCCTACCCTGAGGCAAATGTTTAAAGTTTCCTCATCTGAACAAGGCAAAATAATTTCCTGCTTTGTTTCCACAGTGCTGTGAGGCCCCAGTAATACATACATAAGCATACTCTAGTATATAAGGATAAGTTATAATAATATAGTAAATTACACCATCTGCCCTTTGTTCTATGAGTTTTTCAAAATACTCTCAACATAGCCCATCATGTTGCTGAACTCAGTTACTGAAACTCCTCAGATAGTTATCTTTCTAAACTTTATTTCGGACAAAATATAATGAGTTTTTCTATAACCACTAAGGTTTTATCCCTAATATGTCTTTGTTTTATGCTCAGTATTTAAAAAGAGTTTAAAAAAAAAAAAAAAAAAACATGTGTTTGCGCACACACATGCACATGTGTGTTTTACAGGAATACTTTGACCAGTTTAGTTTCCTATAGAAGTGGGATGGTAGCTTTCCCAAAGAATCAATAACGACACTGTCTCAGAAATGTAAGAATTATTTTTTTTTCTGAAAGTATCCTCAGCTGTATCTGAAAGATGCTTTCAAATTCAATCTGTGGTTCCTTTTTGGGTATATCTCCCCACAACTAGAGTTTCCCATTTAAAATATTGCCATATGCAGCAGGCTCTTGCTCCTAAAAAGACTGTGTTTCATCTTTACCAAAATATATTCTTCATTTATTTTGAAACAAAGAAACTGTGAGCAAAAGCAGTGTCTTTTAATAAAGAACACTTACATTTTACACTATTCTAAAAATGTTTTCTGTCCCATCTTTCAATAGTTGATAGGAAGCTGAGTATTTTGAAAACAAAATAAAACAAAACAAAATGGCATAATGCAACTTGGGGAAATCATAAAATATATTTTGTTTTACTGTTTGCACTATGAAAATCAAAGCAAACTACAGTTATTATTACGAATATATCTGGTTTTTCCAATAGATTTATATGAAATAGTTACTCATAAAGTTATATCTCAACAGTTTCAAAAGTATCTGCTATCTCAAATATTTTTAAGGAAATGATTAGTGATCAAATGCATGTAAAATTATTAAAAGGGCAGTTTTAATTAAGAATATAATTTGTTTTTGTTTTTATATTTGTAAAGAATCAACTAAGCAATTATATACACTACACTAAAACATACAGTAGAGCAACACAATTAAATATTGTATCATATCATTTGGTTACACGGCTAGGGTTTTATCATAGCAAATGATCTTTTCTTCACTATACAACAAAAGAGAAAATGTTATTATCCACCACCATTTTAAACACTAGTAACAACTTATGCACAAAACTTCACGGGTGTAAAAAGTAGTGTAAAACATTTAGAGATATTTTTATTTACATTCAAAAATCTTCGTAAGTTAGGATTCAGGTTGAAAAGGGTGGGATTTACAACGGAATTAAAGATTAAGAATTCATCATTGCAAAATGACACTTCTTTTGACAGCATAACTCAATTGCTACTCAAAAATAAATCATTTATGTTTCGAATGTTGTGAATATTTATTTAGTGTCATACCTGTCATTTGTTTGATTTATTTCCCCAAGGATAGAGAAGAACAACTGTATATCTCTTATCACGGAGCCAAAATTATTTCTGGTAGCAAAAAAATCACAATGACATGTACCTTAAAATAAGCAGCAGAATTCTTTTGTGTGATAATAAATCACAAAAACAGCCAACAGAATTCTCCTGACACCACTCAATTTGCTCTGAAGTCATTACTTTATAAAATATCATTCAAATGCAACATTAGAAAAATCTATCCAGGCTATTTTACAGGATGATATTTTTAACACATTTAATAAAAACAAAAGGAGTCAAATTCCCCAGCTATTTCCAAAATTTAACTCACAGTAGGGTCTCAAATAATATTTTTGTGCCTATATTGTCATGCCTGTACCAATATTTTCCCTAGGATCCACTCATAAGGATGCCTCAAGGGTCTAACATGAATGCCGGAACTGATCATAGGTAGAAATTGAGAAAAAATTCTAGGAAGTTAAGACAGACACTGAATTAATTGAATTAGACATCTAAATTAAGGCACTACCAATTTGGGGTAGAAATGAGTCTTATTTTAATTAGATTACAATGTACCTGTAAATTAATATGCCAATATTTTAAAACAACATGTGAAATTAACTTACCTCTGAAGTAACACAGCTTCAATTTTATCATGTGGTTGGGGATCAGTAGATTTTATATATATAGATATATATCACATTCAGCAGAAAAAATGTTTATATATATATACACATACATATCCGTATACATATATGTATATAAAATGTACATATAAACATTTATATATACACATATATGTATGCATGTATACATATATATGTTTGTGTCTCTGTGTGTGTGTGTGTGTGTGTGTATAAACATTTTGCCTGCTGAATGACTTTGGGCAAAGCATTAACACTCTGTAAAAATCAATGATAATTTCTTATTTTGTACTATTGTTGCCAAGATTGACCAAAGATTTATGTGAAAGTTGCACTGTCACACAAAGCTTTATACTAATATAATGGATTACTGTGCTAATGGTAGTGATTAATATTTTGGGCCAATTTAACCAGATTACATTTTCATCCAACTTTAATGCAGTCTTTGGTAGTTAATCCACCCTGCATAAACCAAGTAAAATATATAGATTTATCAGATAATTTAATATTTTTTATACATAATAGATGTACATATTTTTGGAGTACATGTGATAATTAGATATATTCATGTAATATGTAAAGATCAAATCAGGGTAATTGGGATATTCATCACCTTAAATATTTAATTTTCTCTTTATGCTAAGAACATTCAAATTGATAAATCTGAATCTTAATGAAAATCTGTTGGCAAAAATAAAGTAATGAATTGGCACACAAATCAATGAATGCATCATGGTAAGTGGAGTGTATGCTGAAGTAGGTAATGCATTTGGGGTTCTAATCACTTTATAAATCCTCCATTTGGTTTCTGTTGGTCTGTGAAATATATGGATTGGATTATAGATCCACCAATTTTCTATTTAGCAATAAATTTTCTTATTTATTTACAAAATAAAAAAATCAATGTTGTTTTATAGATCACAAATAACATAACAATACTGACAGTAAATTGTACTTTTATGAGTCAAACATTATTTCATAGCCATTAGCTCCAATGGTCTTCAACATATCCACCTCCCCCTAAAAAGCTGTGATGTGAGAATGGTAGAACAGACATTACTACCCCATTTTACAGAAAAAGTCACTAATGCCAATTAAGGTTATAAGTGTCAAGAATAAAACCATAAGATGTTCAATTGATACTGGAGTCCAGATTATTTTTTAATTTCAAGAGAAAAAAAGAATTTCAGAATTCCTTATGATAGAGGAGTGCTGGAAATGGAAGAGCATGGTCCCTTTAAATGATACAGAAGGAGGGAAGTGCTGGGTGTAGGAGGGCATGGTCCCTTGCTAGGGCTCCACTCCCATGGACCTAGGTGAGGACAGGCACTGCTGTCATTTTCTCCAAATGTTGTGTTTCCCAAGACCACCCTGACCCACCACATCCCCATCCTGGGCCTATAAAATCCCGAGACCCTAGCAAGGCAGAGACAGAGGCAACTGGCAGAGACAGAGGAGCTGTTTGGCAGAAGACACAGGTGGCTGGACTCCAGAGGATGTCAATGGGAGCACGCTGGCAGAAGAGCACACTAACAGACGAGGGCACACTGGCAGGCCATCGAAGGGCGGGATGAGGCAGAGTTTGACCAGGGCAGTTGGAGGAAAGCTGGGGCTGCCAAATGGCCCAACTCTGAGGGAAAACCATCTCCCTTCTGGCTCCTCTATCATCGGAGAGCTACTCCCACTCAATAAAACTTTGCACTCATTCTCCAAGCCCACATGTGATCTGATTCTTCCGGTACACCAAGGCAAGAACCCAGGATACAGAAAGCCCTCTGTCCTTGTGACAAGATAGAGGATCTAATTGAACTGGTTAACACAAGCTGTCTATAGATAGCAAACTAAGAGAGCACCCCGTAACACACGCTCACTGGGAGTTGTAAACATTCACTCCTAGACACTGCCATGGGGTTGCAGCCCCACAGCCTGACCATTTGTATACTCCTGTAGAAAGGTCTGAGCAGCAGAGCACTGAAGAAGTGAGCCACACCCCCTGCCTCAAACCCTGTAGGGGGACAAGCAAACTTTTCCCGTTTCACTTAAAATATCTTTCTGATAAATGAAAAAAGTCACTGATCATAGGGCATGTTTATTTCTATTAAAAATAAAATTTTCCATGAGTTAAAAGATAGATTAAAATATAGATTAAAGTGCTTTATTTCACTTATTAATATATAAAAGCTAGAAAATTAAACATACATAGTTTTCATTAAATATTTTTAACAAATGGTGTTAAAATAATTATTCACTGAAGTTTTTAGATATTTGGCACTTCTCCTTAGCAAGTTCAAATAGCACATCAGAACTAAAATATATATATATATATAATTATTACATGACATTTAAAAGTATTAGTGTTTTTTTCTCTGGATTTAAACATGAATAAATAAATCATATTATGTCTGCAAAACCTCTAGAGTTGGCAAGAATCAAGTTTAGTCACATTCATATTTTATTTTAAAGCCATGAATTCACTTAATAAAAATGTACTCATACAATTAACAGCAATTGCTTTTAGATATAATAATGTTTCTCTGATTCAAAATAAACATTCATGAGCTATGTTAAAATATGTAAATCAACATTTTAGGAAAATGATCTGTAGCTATGTTTCTGAATATTCATGTCATATGTTACCAGCTTTGATACAGTTCATGAAATTTGAAATACAGCGATATAGATTGCACCATTTATATGTCAAAGACATTTTAATGCTACCTCTTGAAACTGTTCTACTACTGATTTCGTGGTGAAAAATAATACATTTAAATAAACTACAGGTAGCTGAAAGACTACCACAAATTAAGACACAATAAAAGTTATGTACCTCTTTTAATAAATTCAACATAGGAAATTCATAACGAGTTGTAAATTTTCCTTTTGTCATTGGGTGACATCAAATAATGTATAACTGTCACAAGACTATTAGCATACAGACTGAGGAAAGAGTTAATAACAAATGCTAACAAATAAATAAACTTTCTAGTACAACTTTAAACTTATTCTGGACTCTATTCCTTATTTTAGGAAACTAAATTCAGAACCGAGTGAACATATGTACTGCATTTTAACACCTATGTTTGACAGTATTTGTGAAAATAAAATGTCAGAATAATAGTTTTTGAGGGCACTGGAACTTTTAAAACCAAGAAGTGAACTGAAAAGGAGAAAGGGAGGGAGAGAAGGAGGAAGAAAGAAAAAGAAAGGGAAATGGGGATGGGAGGGGTGCAAAGCAGAGAGCAAGGAAAAAAATTCCTGATGCCTTAATCAACAAACTGGCCTCCCTTTGCCTTGTGTTCAATCACATGGAGCAGTTTGTCAGTTGGCAGGATGAAGAAGTAATTCACAGATTCTGCACATTCCAGTCATAATCACAGGAATGAATTTTGGACTTCCTAAGATGTCACTGAGAAGATGTAACTTGGCATAACCCATGTGGAAATTCATTTCATCTGTTTTCATTTTATTCTATCTATCATGTATTTTTGATGACTAAATGGGAAAGAAAAAATGAAATTCTACCATATGAATTGCTGTTAAATATCATTTTAGCTATCAGTTGTCACACCTGCTATTTGATGCATTTCAGTCAATTGACACAATTATAGATTTTTGTAACCTGTATCATTTGCTGAAGCCTTATTTATTTTACAGTAAATCCAATTTATTTTATTCAAATGTCTTAACAGATGCCAAATATTTGTTTCTCATATATTTAAATATTCTTCAGTATAAATCTGTAAGGTATTGAATAATATGCCTGTTTTTAAGCTAAAAGGAGTCACTATTTTTCATAATGTCATGACAGCTCTGAAGGCTCTCTTTAGAAACATCCAGGTCGGCACATGCACTTAGATTTACACACGATTTCAGAACGGTTTTCTCATTTTTATTTTTATTATACACAAATTACAGTTGTATATAATTATAAAAGTGATGTTCCACTTTTTTAATACAACATGGAAAGAGTAAATTAAGCTAATTAGCATATTCATCTCTTCAAATATTTAACATTTGTTGACGAATACATTAGAAATTTACTCTTAGCATCATTGAAACATACAGGACTCAATTATCAACTATATTCACCAGGCTGTGCAATTCATCTAAAAAAAAAATAAAACGTATCCCTCCTAACTCAGGCTTTGTACCCTTTGACTATAATCCTTCCATTCCCCCCCCTCCCAGTTGCTGGTAACCACCATCCTACTTTTTGTTTCTGTGAGTTCTATTGTTTTACGTTCCACATGTAAGTGAAAATATGTGGTATTTGTCTTTCTGTATTTGGCTTATTTCACTTAGCATAATGTTTGCCCATTCCCTCCATATGAATTTCAGGACGTTTTGAGGCTTCTTTTTATCTCTTCACAAGCTCCTCTCAAGTTCTGAAGCTCTATCCATTTTCTATAGTTAGTTCTCTATCAGTTACCTACAGAATTATATTATTAGACTTATATATCTATTTCATTTTTATAAATATACATATATTATATTTATATATAATCCCATATAGGATTAATCTCTCTTAAATACAACACAAAGATAAACAAAAGCAGATTTTAAAAGATGAAATAAAGATACAATGAACAATATTTTATTGATTCCTTATTGAGATGACTTTAGAGCATCATTATCTTTATTCTTGAGATTAATAAATAATGATAGTGTATTATGTAAAAATCTTGTTTCAAAAAGGGATCTTGAAAGTTTAGGTTTTTGGCTAAATTTTTGTTAAATCTGATGAGTCACTGTCTTTACCTCTAAATGACTCATGCTGGAAATAGCAGAAGTGTCAGCATCCCACTTTCAAAATGAGCTGTCTACACACACACATTCATACATATATATATGTGTGTATACATATATATGTATGTATGTGTGTATATATATGCACACACACACAATACTAGGTTATTAATGTGTACTTTTATGAAGATGGTTTTCAATCAAACTTCTGACAATTTCTACCTAAACAGGAATTTCTCATTTAGATGGCGAAAACAAAAAATACCTCTATGTGTAAATTTCCATTCACATATATTTTAATTTCTTTATGATTGGCCTTAAGTAATTAAAAAAATATTTTTCTCTTAATTTAGTTAAATATTTCCTAGGTTAAGTAGTTTAAATGTACAGTTTATTGGAAACAATTAAGATGGCCAGGCATAGTGACTCACGTCCCTAATCCAAGTGCTATGGGAGGCCAAAGTGAGAGGGTTGCTTAGAGTTTAAGACTACCCTAGGCAACAAAGCAAGACCCCGTCTCTACAAAAAATAAAATCACAAAATTATCTGGGCATGGTGGCATGTACTTGTAGTTCTAGCTACTTGGGCATCTGAGATGGGATGATCCCTTGAGCCCATGAGTTTGAGGCTGCAGTGAGCTATGACCACACCACTGCACTCCAGCCTTGGTGACAGAGCAAGACTGTACAAATAAATCCATATAATTAAGATGATTTCCTGGACTTCTGTTTCTACACTTGCATTATATCTTATTCAGATCTCTCTCTTTGGCTGCATCATTTGATAAAAGAAAAGAAAGAATAAAAGATAATGCAATCTCCTAACAGAGATACTCTCTTTTGGATTTTTCCTGCCAAATATATTTTAATATTATGGTAAAGTTTTATTTAGTAAAAAATATTTCATGTCATTCATTACTCAACATTCGCTTATTAAAATATATTTGAATACATAATATTTATAAGCACTATTCTGGATAATGTAGATGTCTTTTTTAAGAGTTGATATCTGCTTCCCTCCTTTATATAATAACTCTCAGTCTTAAATTAACTGAATTGACAGGGTTACACCCAAATTTCCTCTGGCAGCTTTTTCTTTTAAATCTACTGCAAATACAATTTCTCCAAGTCAATAGAAAATAGATAATCCTTATCAACCACAAATAATTACTTAACTGTGTATGAATGGGCACATAAGGGTCAGTCCCCACCCTCAAAGCCTGAGTTTAGAATAAATCCTGGAAATAGTGCTCAGTTTATCAGGGAATATGAAAGTTGACATTTCTATAGTTAACATGCTTTGTCTCTGGTACTGATAGAAAAAAAGAAAAGACTGATCTAATCACTCCACTGTTCCAAATTACATCATAGATAGTGACTGAAAATGAAAACATACTTCATAGACCTACTCTGTAAGGTTTCTATTTTGTGCTATGACAAAGTATTTAGGGAGTGCAAATGATAGATGTGAAGTACAGAAGCGAAATGAATAGTTACTTCTTCCCACCAGAGGAAGCACTTTTTTTTTTTATCGCAACAATTTATCATGAAAGACATGGTGATTTAAGAGGAAACATTGAAACTAAAGTCGTATTGCAAAGGAAGTTAGCAAATTGAAATTATGACTAAAACGCCAGTAAACAGAAGCTTTTGTAAATGCTTTGGAAGAGCATTTTTGCGACTGATTTTAATATGTTGAAATTAAACTATTACTTAAAAGGTGAAGAAGTGAAAAAATGTACAAGACTCAGAATACCTCAGGTCAAAGGGAAGAAGGAAGCTTAACCCTGACTTAGAAATTACTCGCATATTTCACTCACTGACTTTAGAGTATCATTACCTGTATTCTTGAATGAGATTTGCAATGAACGTAAGTATATTATGTAAAACCTTGTTTCAAAAAGAGAGCTTGAAAATTCTTTTTTTGGCTAAATTTTTGTTAGATCTGATTACACTGTCACTAGTTTTACCTTATAAGATTATCAATACTTGAAATAGTAGAACTATCAGCATTCCACTTTCAAAACCAGTAGTCTCTCTCTCTCTCTCTCTCTCTCTCTCTCTCCCCTTCTCCACACACACACACACACACACACACACACACACACACATACACACACACACCCAGTGAGTTATGTATTTCGTGAAGATGGCTTATCAACTAAACTTCTGACTGGGTAGAATCTTGCCTAAACAGGAGTTTCTCAGTTGGTTGCTGAAAATAAAGTACCCATACATGTGTATTTTTATGTGCATATATTTTAATTTATTTAGGTATAGTTAGCCCTAAATGTTTTAACTTTTGCTCTCTTAATTTAAGTAAATTAAGAATTATTTAACTTTTTTTTGGATCATTTGACCAATATTTTGGCAAATACTGACTTTCCACTGCCTAAGTGTCTGGTAAATATTTCTTTTCTTTCCATTCAAACATTTTAGAAATAAATGCAAGTCTAAGTTCAGAATCTAAAAGCTTAAAAAGCAGATAAGTTTGATTAGTTCTATTTTATTTTATTTTATTTGCTTTTCAATAGCTATTAGTGTTTAGAAAGTGTTATTTCAAGCCCATATGTGTTCCAGAAGACCTCTAAAGACAAATGTGTATAATAAATTATCATAAATGCCAAAATTACAAAAGGGAAACCTGATTTTGACTCAAGAGAATTGGGTGTGGAGTCAGGGAACCAAAGGCTGTTCCACACCAACTACATAGAACTGAATGGCAAGGAAAATCCTCACTTTTCACACCTAACTAACAAAAGGATCAGAGACTACTCCGTTTGCAAACTCCATTTTTTTCTGCGTGACGGATGAAAAATTGGTTGTCGCCAGCAAATCAGACTGATTGTGGGTAGAATCTTCCTTTGCAGCTTTGTAACTTCACTTCAGCCTCTGAATGGTTGCTGTCCACAACCAATCAGATTGATTGCGATGAGCCTTTATTTCCATGCAACGTATAACTTTGTAACTTCACCCTAGCCTCTGATTGGTTGCTTCTTGCAACCAATGAGATGTTTGCACAGGAGTGTGACCTTGGTAACTTCATTTCAGCCTTTGGTTGGCTGCTTTCTGCAACCAATCAGACTGATTGTGGGTTACCACTTCATTTACATAAAGTGAGCATGAAGTGGCCAATGGGAAACTTCTAGGGGGTATTTGCACCCAAGAAGATTCTCTATCTGGGCCCTGGAGCCCTTGCTCGGGTCTGCTCCCACACTGTGGAGTGTACTTTGATTTTCAATAAATCCCTGCTTTCATTCTTTTGCTGCTTCATTCTTTCTTTGCTTTGCAGGGCATTATGTCCAATTCTTTGTTCAAAACACCAAGGAACTGGACAACTTGCAGTCACGACCCTGTACTGGTGACACTTTGGACAGAGGAAAGTCAGTTTTTTAATCTTTCACAAACTTTACTGCATGTAAAGAACCTCTTCTACAAGGCTCTTAAGACACAGAAATGGAAAGATATAGCTCAGAAACCTGGGAGGTCGCTTTAAAAAAATGAGATCGTTAATGTACATTTTCAATACAGCATAGATATGCTGTAATAAAAGTATTTTTAATATGCTGTGAAAGAAGAATAAAGTGTCTCAATCTGAGAAATTTGTAGGGAAATCAGCCCAGAGAAGGATATCTATAGGTGAGACATTGCCAGATCATAGAAGTTTCCCAAAGCAGAAACCAACCCTATCCAGCCCAAGTTGAAAGGGTGAATACAGTCAGTCAGGATACTTCTGTTTTTCTGATCAGTCATTGCATTAGGAATGGCTGCATGAAATGATACAGAACAACATTAGGAGAAATATGTAGGCAGAAAGGTCCTGGGAAAAGTTCAGGAGAAACCTAAAAATGTGCACACATTTTTAGAAAATGTGCAAAACTTGGGGAGGTTGCTTTAACTGAACACAGTCCAAAGTTTACTCAGAGTTATATTTTGCATTTGCAAGCTAAATGACTTCACTTTACTAATTGATCAAAATAATTTTGTGTGTGTGTGTGTGTGTGTGTGTGTTAGTCTGTTCTCACATTGCTATAAAGACCTACCTACCTGAGACTGAGTAACTTGTAAAAAAGAAAAAAGAGGTTTCATTGACTAGCAGTTCCATAGGCCGTACAGGAAGCATGGCTTGAAGACCTCAGGAAATTTATAATCATGACAGAAGGCAAAAGGGAAACAGTCAAGTCTTACATGACTGGAGAAGGAGAAAGATACAGAAGGAGGAGGTGCCACCCACCTTTAAACAACCAGATCTCATGAGAACCCATTCACTATCACAAGAATAGTAAGGGGGAAGTCTGCCTCCATGATCCAATCATCTCCCACCAGGCTCTTCCTCTAACATCAGGAATTATAATTTGACATGAGATTTGTGCAGGGACACAAATCCAAACTGTATGATTCTGCCCTTGGCAATTCCCCAATTTCATGTCTTTCTCACATTGCAAAATACAATTATAACTCTTCAATGGTCCCCAATTCTTACCTCATTTCAGCATTAACTTAAAGTCTCATCTGAGACAAGGTAAGTCCCTTCTGCCTATGAGACTGTTAATCTAAAGAGTTAGTGACTTCCAAGGTACAATGAGGGTATAGGCATTGGGTACATATTCCCTCTCCAAAAGGATAAATCAGCCAAAACGAAGTGTTACAGGCCCCATGAAAGTTCACAACCCAGCAAGGCAGTCATTAAATATTAATTCTCCATACTAACCTACTTTGACTCCATGTCTCATATCTAGGCCACACTGATGCAAGAGGTGGGATTTCAAGGTCTTGGGCAGCTGGGCGCGGTGGCTCAAGCCTGTAATCCCAGCACTTTGGGAGGCCGAGACAGGCGGATCATGAGGTCAGGAGATCGAGACCATCCTGGGTAACACAGTGAAACCCCGTCTTTACTAAAAATACAAAAACTTAGCCGGGCGAGGTGGCAGGTGCCTATAGTCCCAGCTACTCGGGAGGCTGAGGCAGGAGAATGGCGTGAACCCGGGAGGCGGAGCTTGCAGTGAGCTGAGATCCGGCCACTGCACTCCAGCCTGGGTGACAGAGCGAGACTCCGTCTCAAAAAAAAAAAAAAAAAAGGTCTTGGGCAGTTTTGCCCCTGTGGCTCTGCAGGGCTCAGATCCCAAGCTTGTTCTCAAGGCCTACCATTGAGTGTCTGTAGTTCTTCCAGGCACATGGTACAAACTCTCAGTAGATCTACCATTCTGGGTTCTGGAGGATGATGACCCTCTTCCCACAGCTCCATTAGGCAGGTGCCCTAGTTGGGACTCTGTGTGTGGACTCCAATCCCTTATTTACCCTCTTCACTGCCCTAGTAGAGGTTATCTATGAGGGCTCCACCTCTGCAGTAGACTTCTGCCTGGACATGCAGGCATTTTCATACATCCTTCAGGCTCTAGGCAGAGGCTCCCAAGTCTCAAATCTTTCCCTTTTCACACCTGCAGGTTTAACACCACATGGAAGCCACCAATGCTTATGGCTTAAACCTCTGCAGCAGTGGCATGCAATGTATCTAAGAAGGGCACCTCTTAGCTACTGCAAGAGCTGGAACAGCTGGGATGCAGGGAGCAGTGTCCCAAAGTTGTTCAGGGTAGCAGGGCCCTTGGCCCAGCCCATGAAACCATTTTTCCCTCCTAGGCTTCTGGACCTGTGACTGAAGAGGCTGATGCAAAAGTCTCTGATGGGCCTTTAAGGTTTTTACCCCATTGTCTTGGCTATTAGCATTTGGCTCCTCCACCCTTTGGCAAATTCCTGCAGCCTGCTTGAATTCCTCCCCTTGAAAATGGGATTTTCTTTTCTACTAAATGGCCGGGTTGCAAATTTTCCAAACTTTTATGATCTGCTTTACTTTTAAACATATTTCAGTTTCAGATCATCTCTTTGTTCATGCATATAAGCTTATGCTGTTAGAAGCAGCCAGGCTACATATTGGAAACTTTACTGAATACAAATTTTTTCTGCTAGATACCCTAAATCATCTCTCTCAAGTTCAAAGTTTCACATATTTCTAGGGCAGAAGAGCAATGCCTCCAACCTCTTTGTTAATGCATAATAAAAGTAACATTTGCTCCAGTTTCCAATAAGTTCCTCGTCTCTTCTGAGACCATCTCAGCCTGGTCTTCATTGTCCATATTGCTAGCAGCATTTTGGTCACAACAATTTAACAAGTCTAGGAAGTTCCAAACTTTCCCTCATCTTCCTGTCTTCTTCCTAGCCCTCCACATTCTTCCAGCCTCTGCCTATTACTCAGTTTCAAAGTTGCTTCCACATTTACAGGCATCTTTAGAGTAATACCCTACTCTTAATACCAATGTTCTCTAATAGTACATTCTGGCTTTGCTATAAAGAACAGCCTAAGATTGGGTAATTTGTAAAGAAAAGAGATTTAATTGACTCACATTTCCACAGCGTGTACAGAAAGCATGACCAGAGAGGCCTCAGGGAACTGAAAATCATGGCAGAAGGCAAAGGGAAAGCAGGGATGTCTTACATGGTTGGAAAAGAAGAGAGAATAGAAGTTGCTACATTATTTTAAACAACCAGATCTCATGAAAATGCACTTAGTATCATGAGAACAGCAATGGGGAGTCCACCCCCGTGATCCAATCAACTCTCACCAGGTCCCTCCTCCAACATTGGGTATTTAATTTGACATGTAATTTGGGCAGGGACACAAATCCAAACCATATCAGGATGTACATATAACTATCCTAGTCACCTCACTATCAACACTTAAAGCAACTCAAAAACACAAAAAAAGATTGAACAGGCAGCTCAAAGTGATGACATGTCATCTAATGATCTGTTCAGTAATAAAATTTCAAGCTAAGTTATTCACTCTCTTGTGTGTTGATACCAAAGTTCAGTTATGTGGTGGCTGACACCTCTAATCCCAGCACTTTTGGAGGCCAGCAAGGGCAGATCACCTAGATCAGGAGTTTGAGACCAGCCTGGCCAACATGGTGAAGCCTCGTCTCTACTAAAAATACAAAAACTAGCAGGGTGTGGTGGCATATGCCTGTAATTCTAGCTACTAAGGAGGCTGAGACAACAATAATTGTCTGAACCTAGGAGGCAGAGGTTGCAGTGAGCTGAGGTAGCGCCACTGCACTCCAGCCTGGGGGACAGAGTAAGATTCCATCTCAGACAAACAAACAAACAAACAAGGTGTAGACATCTTTGCAAGGGCTCAGTCTTTATTAACTAATGTAATAACACATAATGTGAGTGGTTAGATGTAAAGAAGGTTAACTGGTGTTTGGGAAAGTGCTGGAAGCAGGAGACCTAGCAAAGGGTTCAAATCAAAGGAATGACAAAAGTAGAAGTGAGATTAGGATAGAGACTGAATTACTATTTCATAATTTTGTCTCAAACACAGTCTGTCAGCTGAAGTCTATTTCTTTTCAGAAAGGTAAATTTTTTAATCTAAATTTTTGTCTTTATTAATCAAATATATCATAAACATGGGTCTAGGTGGACATATTCCACATTAGCATTTGCAGGTTTATTATGAAACAATGACTGAGAATTGCTACCATTATCGAAAATTACTACATGCGGGAATTGTGCTTGATATGCATCATCTCATTTAATGGTTATAGCAAAACTATGAGGCAGATATAGTCTTTATATTCCCTGATAAAAGCAAAGCTCAGTCACCCAGCATCACAGAACTTGTATCAAAAGTAAGATTCAAAACTAGACTTTCTGAATGCAAAGCCTGTGCTCTACATGTGGATTATGGCTCTTAGGAAGAAACACGTCAGCAATTAGCCAGAGTGTGGCATCTCTATGCCCTAGAGATAATAATTTTAGTGTTTAATTTTTGAGTGTTGCGAAAATATATTGAGGTGTTTATAATTTTTATACAACAATATCAAATTTCCTTGTCAAGAAATGTTGACACTGCTTTTTAACAGACTGAGTGCAGACAAAGTATTTGGAAGGATTAATAATTCATTTACCAAATACTTGAAACCACTCCTATAACAACTTATGCCTAATTTACTTCCAATTACACACCTTTATAAAAATTAAGATTTTTAGATTTATATTAGGATAGTAATATTAACAACCTCTCTTGAAATTTTATGGGACCCAATGAGTCAATATTCATGAAGTAGCTTGTAATTTCTAGTTTAAAGGTGTTTAATTTAAAAAATATATAGATTCTAATAAAAAGGTCAGGTGTGAAATTTATTGCACTGAAAGTAAGTTGTTCTTTATGTGTAATTAATCATGGGACTTACACTGACATGAACTAAAAAACTCTGACTTATTGCAATTCAACCTCACTAGAATAGCTAACTGAGAGAACAAATCATCCAAGTAACATCAACCTAAAGAACACAATAGAAATTAACACAAGTATAAATGTCATAATTGCCATCATTTAATATTCACTGGCTGCCTGCTGAGTGGATATAACTGTGATAAATGCTGTAAGAGTTTTTTTTTTTTTTTTTTTTTTTTTTTTTTTTTTTTTTTTGAGACGGAGTCTCGCTCTGTCGCCCAGGCTGGAGTGCAGTGGCCGGATCTCAGCTCACTGCAAGCTCCGCCTCCCGGGTTCACGCCATTCTCCGGCCTCAGCCTCCCGAGTAGCTGGGACTACAGGCGTCCGCCACCTCGGCCGGCTAGTTTTTTGTATTTCTTAATAGAGACGAGGTTTCACCGTGTTAGCCAGGATGGTTTCGATCTCCTGACCTCGTGATCCGCCCGTCTCGGCCTCCCAAAGTGCTGGGATTACAGGCTTGAGCCACCGCGCCCGGCCTACTGTAAGAGTTTTAAAGAGAGGGAGTATACCCTGGGTCAACAGTACAGGAAAAATAAGTTATGTAGTATGATTTTAATAGTTCTAGAACACAGAGCCCCTTTAACTTATAGCAAGCATTATTTACTCACAACTACATTGTTTATAAAATTTTATAAATTATTTGTATTATAAGATATTTGATACAGATGAAAGACCATGTATAAACACTTACACATTTTAAAGCATAATAGTAAACCAGATACCACTATATGTACTAACTAATCCTCCTGTACCTCTTACTTTTAATTTTTCACCCAGAAGTACCAGTACCCTAAATTTTCTTGTGTGTGCTCTTTCTATTAATGATTTTAGCACGCATGTATCTATCCCTGAACAACAAATCAGTTTATTTGTTTTTGAAATTTATAAAAATGGTATTATACTTCATGTTATCTTCTTTTTTCTCTTTCTCTTTTTCTTTTTCTCTTTCTTCATTGTTTCTAAGACATACCTTTATTTCTTTACATTACTGAAAAATATTATGTTATTTGAATATACTTCAGTTTAATTTTTAGTTCTCCATATATTCATGAAGGTCGTTTCAATTTTTTGTTTTTATTTTTTGTTTGTTTACAGTGCTACAAACAAAGCTGCTATAACCCACTTTTTATTTGTCTCCCAAGGCAGGTGTGCAAGTTTCTTGGCTTATATGTCTAGAAATATAATTGCTGAGTGTTAGACATTATATTTTTTGCTAAGTCAATAAAGCAAAATATACACTTTCCCTTGATTTACATCCACACCACCACTTTGTATTGTCAGGCATCTTTTTTTTTTTTTTTTTTTTTTTTGAGACGGAGTCTTGCTCTGTCGCCCAGGCTGGAGTGCAGTGGCCGGACCTCAGCTCACCGCAAGCTCCGCCTCCCGGGTTTACGCCAGTCTCCTGCCTCAGCCTCCCGAGTAGCTGGGACTACAGGCGCCCGCCACCTCGCCCAGCTAGTTTTTTGTATTTTTTAGTAGAGACGAGGTTTCACCGGGTTAGCCAGGATGGTCTCGATCTCCTGACCTTGTGATCCGCCCATCTCGGCCTCCCAAAGTGCTGGGATTACAGGCTTGAGCCACCACGCCCGGCTATCTTACTTGTTACCAACCTCAGGGACATTTCTGCTGTTTTTTCAAACTCTATTGAGATTTTGTTTGGAACTTTATTGAGTCTGTGGATCTGTTTGTGGATAAATGGCAGGCTTAAACTCAGTATATCTCACTGTTCTTTTAAGTTTTATTTAATGACTTCCATTATATTTCATAATTTTTCTATGCAGGTCTTCCAATTTTTATTATATATACTGTTACTTACATTTTTTGTTAACGGTATAAGGGTTTCTTTTTTTTTCTTTTTCTTTTCTTTTTTTTTTTTTTTGAGATAGAGTCTTGCTCTGTCACCAGGCTGAACTTCTGTCGCCAGGCTGAAGTGCAGTGGCATGATCTCGGCTCACTGCAACCTCTGCTTCCTGGAATCAAGCAATTCTCCTGCCTCAGCCTCCCTAGTAGCTGGAACTACAGGCACACACCACCAAGTCCAGCTCATTTTTGTATTTTTCAGTAAGATGGGGATTCACCATGTTGGCAAGTATGATCTTGATCTCTTGACCTCATAATCTGCCTACCTTGGCCTCCCAAAGTGCAGGGATTACAGGTGTGAGCCACCACACCTGGCCCAAGTGATATTTTTTAATGGAGCAAAATGCATTTGACTTTTATGTATTGAGTCTGTAACCAATCTATTTTGTCAATCTTTCTTATTATTTGGAATAATTTATACATTATATACATATATAATAATATTTACATAATAGCAGCTTTGTTTATTCTTTTCTATCCTAATACGTTGTACCTCTTTTTCTTTCATTTCCCTTTTTTTTTTTTTTTTTTTTTTTTTGAGACGGAGTCTTGCCCTGTCATCCAGGCTGGAGGGCAGTGGGGTGATCTCGTTTCACTGCCACATCAGCCTTCCAGGTTCAGCAATTCTCCTGCCTCAGCCTCCCCAGTAGCTGGGATTACAGGGGTGTGCCATCATGCCTGGCTAATTTTTTTTTTTTTTAACTTATTTTTATTTTTATTTATTTTTTTTGAAACGGAGTCTCACTCTTTTCACCCAGGCTGTAGTGCAATGGCGCAATCTCAGCTCACTGCAACTTCCACCTCCTGGGTTCCAGCAGTACTCCTGTCTCAGCCTCCCAAGTAGCTGAGATTACATGCCCACGCCACCAAGTCCAGCTAATCTTTATATTTTTAGGAGAGACGGAGTTTTGCCATTTTGGCCAGGCTAGTCTCGAACTGCTGACCTCAGGTGATCCACCCACCTCAGCCTCCCAAACTGTTGGGATTACAGGCGTGAGCCACTGTGCCCGGCCTAATTTTTGTATTTTTATTATAGATTGGGTTTCATCATGTTGGTCAGGCTGGTCTTGAACTCCCGATCTCAAGTGATCTGCCCGCTTTGGCCTCGCAAAGTGCTGGGATTACAGGCATGAGCCACCACGCCTGGCAGTACTTCTTTTTCTTACTCTGCCAGGCTTTCAGTACAATGTTTCAAAGAAGTGAAAATAAGAGTCATTTTTGTCTTTTTCCTGATTTTATTTATTTATTTATTGAGATGGAGTCTCACTCTTTCACCCAGGCTGGAGTGCAGTGGTGTGTTCTCGACTCATTGCAACCTCTGCCTCCCGGGTTCAAGCGATTCTCCTGTCTCAGCCTACCAAGTAGTTGGGATTACAGGCATGCACCACCACACCTGGCTAATTTTTGTATTTTTAGTAGAGACGGGATTTCACTATGTTGACTAGCCTGGTCTCTAACTCCTGACTCAGCGGATCCACCCGCCTCAGCCTTCCAAAGTGCTGGGATTACAGGCATGAGCCACCGCACCGGGTCTCGTCTTTTTCCTGATTTTAAAGCGATATGACTAATGTTTTCTATTAAGACTGATAGTTTCTATAGATGCTTACATTTAACACTTTATCATTCTAAAGATGTTTTAAAATATCGTCTTTTTTTTTAGAAATTAGAAATGAACATTGACCTTCATGAAACAATTCTTTTCTGTATCTATTGAGGTGATTGCATTTTTTCCCTTTTAGCCACGTAGGGTGATAAATTCATTTGAAAGTTTTCTAAGTTCATAGTTGTCTCAACTTGAATTCTTGGGATAAATTAAAACTGGATTTTTCCTATACATCAATGGATTTTTATTTTCTTATACACTAGAGGATTTGACATTTATCTTTTTTTTACACTATTTTTGCTTAATTTTGGTTTCCATGTTGTGCAAATCGTATAGGCTAGGTTGCTTTTCTTCCCCCATTCTCAATATTCATATAAAATGGATTTAAATGATATATTCTTTAAAAATTTGATTAAACTCACATGTAAAATTATCTGGGCTTGATGTTTTCTTTTAAATACTTGAAATACTTTTAAATACTTTTAAATACTTTTAAATACTTGACTTTTAAATACTTTTAAATACTTGAAAAGTATTAAATACTTTTAATACTTTTAATACTTTTAAATACTTTTAAATACTTGAAAGACTTTTAAATACTTGAAAGTTGTTATAGGACTATTCTAGCATAATTTTTTAATCAGTCAAGACAAATTATTTTTGTCTTAAAACATATCCTTTGGGTAAATATTACAAATTAATTTGAATGAAATTATTTTTAATTCTGTCTTTATTACTTTCTACTGAAAAACCACCTTTCTTGGCAATAACAGAAAGATTTAACACAAAGTGCTTATTAAAAATTCTAATTGCCCAACATATCCCTCATAATTTTGTGACTATCTTAGAGGCAATAAATTTTCATTATTCATTTTAAAGATGAAGAAACTAAGTCACGGAAAAGATTGCTCAGCTTATAAGTGTTATAGTCTGCCGGGCATGGTGGGTGAATCCCTTGAGGCCAGGAGTTCAAGACCAGACTGGCCAACATGACAAAACCCGATCTCTACTAAAAATACAAAGAATTAGCCGGGCATCGTGGTGCAAGTCGGTAATCCCAGCTACTAGGGAGGCTTGAATCCTGGAGGCCTGACATTGCTAGCATCCAAGGGAATCGTCTAAACCCGGGAGGTGGAGGTTACAGTTAGCTGAGATCACACCACTGCACTCCAGCCTGAGCAACAGAGTGAGACTCTGTCTAAAAAAAAAAAAGAAAGAAAGAAAGAAAGAAAGAAAGAAAGAAAGAAAGAAAGAAAGAAAGAAAGAAAGAGAAAGAAAGAAAGAAAGAAAGAAAGAAAGAAAGAAAGAAAGAAAGAAAGAAAGAAAGAAAGAAAGAAAGAAAGAGAAAGAAAGAGAGAGAGAGAGAGAGAAAGAAAGAAAGAAAGAAAGAAAGAAAGAAAGAAAGAAAGAAAGAAAGAAAGAAAGAAAGAAAGAAAGAAGAAACAAAGAAAAGAAAGAAAGGGAGAAAGAGAGAGAGGGAGGGACGGCTGGAGGGAGAGAGGAAGGAAAGGAGGGAGGGAGGGAGGAAGGGAGGGAGAAAGAATAAAGTGGCAAAGTCAAAATTTACATCTAGGATGCTTTGTTTCAGAGTCTGTGTTCACTAGGATTGTCTGTCCACTGGAAGTCCTGTGGTTTTGTGTCTTGTCTATCATCAGAAAAGTTCTCTGTTTTCCTTTTTTCCATTAAAAAAAAAAAAATCAACTACAGTCAGGATGGCAGGGTCTACAGAAACATTTCTCCTATTCTCACCATCTGGTTGAAGTGAAATTAGAAGTTCCCAAAATGAAGAGTATTGTATTCATAGAAGATGAACAAGGTTTTGAGCAGACGCAGGCATTGGAATGGAAAAAAACAATAATGAACCTAACAAGAAAAATGTTATGCTTCAAAGGAATCATCTCCTTTTACTAATAAAGCTTCATAGTAAAAAAATTTAAACTGGCAGGGAGTGGTTGCTCATGCCTGTAATCCCAGCACTTTGGGAGCCCGAGGTGGGTAGATCTCGAGGTCAGGAGTTCAAGAACAGCCTGGCCAAGATGGTGAAACCGCATCTCTACTAAAAATACAAAAAAATTAGCAAGTGCCTGTAATCCCAGCTACCCAGGAGGCTGAGGCAGAGAATTGCTTGAACCCAGGGGGCAGAGGTTGCAGTAAGCCAAAATCATGCCACTGCACTCTGGCCTAGGCAACAGAGAAAGACTCCGTCTCAAAAAATATATATATATATACACACACACACACACACACAAACACACATTTATACATACATACATATATACATATATATCCATATATACATATGTACATATACATACATATATGTGTGTGTGTATATATATACATATAATATATATATTTTACCCAAAGAGATGCATGGCCTCTGCCAAGGGCTCCTTAGAGGTAATCCTTAAGCTCTTAGAATGTTCTGCCTGATAAAAGTGGTTTTTTTTTGTTTTTAACCTGGAGGCCTTGGGCCACTTCAAATAGTCAATGCTAACAATGTGATTTATGTTAGGGATTTTGAGTTACACATTATTAGCTTGACTTCTGGAGGGTCTGGAGAGTGAAATCGGCACCATTAAAGACCAACCAGGTCTATGAGACTGAACTCCAATAAAACCTCTGGACATCAATGTTTGAAAGAACTTCCCTAGTTGGTAATACTCTATGCATATTTTCACACTGTAGATAGGAGAGTTAACACTATTTCTCTACTGAATATGGGCAACTAGAAGCTTCATATTTGAACTCTCCTGAACTGGCCCTCATGTGTTCTTTCCCTTAACTGATTTTAATCTGTATTCTTCCATAGTAATAAACTATGACCATGAGTTTCATAGCTTTCAGTGAGGTCTGTGAGTCCTTTTAGTGAATTATCACAACTGAGAGGAGTCAAGAGAACCTCCAAATTCTACAGGTGATGTCAGAATGAGGGTGTTCTTGTGGACTCTTCTCCAAATTTGTACTTAGTAATGACACACACTTGTTTGCCTGATTCTGTGCTCTCTTAGAATAGGTCTTCTTGGGAAACGTTTTCATTTCTAATGCAAAAAAAATTGTGCAGGCAGCTACATTAAGGCAATTCACATGTTCAGTTTTCTACAATGGATCTAATTCATGCTACTCTATATGTATTTCTGTATATCATGATAGATATGTGTTTGTGTGTATACATATGTGTATATATACACACATAAATGTGTGTGTATGTATATGTGCATACATGTAGATGTGTGTATATATATACATACACGCACATATATATAATTTATTAACTATCTTTCCTTTTAGACTGTAAGCTTCAGAAGGCAATTATCTTGTCTGTCTTATTAGTTAACAGGGTTTTTATTTATTTGCCATTCAAAATTGGTAGACTTACTGATTGATTCATTGATTTAATCATTCGGTGAATGTTATTGTTTGCTACATGCCAGGCACTAGTCTATATGCTGTGTGTCCCACGGTAAAGAGTTCAAATTAGACAAAAGTTTCTACTCTTATGACTCTTACAATCTATCAGGATATATATATCTTTATATATACATATATATATCTCTTTATATACACACACATTGTTGCCAGGAGGCATTAACCCTTTTTATCTACTGAAAATGGACAGCTAGAATCTTCACATTTGGACTCTCCTGAACTGATCTTCATGTGTCTCTTCCCTGAACTAATTTTGATCTGTATCCTTTTATAGTAATAAACTATAACAATGAGTTTCAGTTTATAAACACTTATATGCATAAAACTATGTATTTTCTCAGATGGTAAAAATTCAGTGGAGAAAATGAAGAACTTGGAAAAGGAATCACAAATTTAAGACTGTGTTTTTTTTTTTAATAGTGTTGTCAGAAAGGGTCCGTTTATAAGGTGACATTTAAGCAGATACCGGGAGTGCAAAAGCCATGTGCCAATGCTAAGCTGGTGACTGAGAATAGACAACGTCACGTGACAATTAGGGTGGAACCTGAAGTCCTCCAGGAGACCAGCACTTGCACTAGTAGAAATGAACTGAGTTTGGAGGTGGGGCAAGAGGAATTATAGAAGGTGAAGTTAAACAGATACAGGTGAGTTCAGGTTATGTAGGGATCTGTGGGTCAGTGGCAGAGCTTTGGCTTCAATTCTGAATGAACATGAATTGTCATTAGACAATTTTGACTACAGCAGTGTCATGATACAATTTACATCTTAAAACGATTACTCTGACTGCTGTGTTGAGCATGGACTATATGAGGCCAAAACTGGGAGTAGAAAGTCCAGGTAAGAGACAGATGGGGAAATCCAGGAAAGCAATAATGTTGGCTTGAACCAGGACCAAGGTGGTGGTGGTAGTAAACAATGAAGCGATTTTGAATAGATTGTGAAGATAGAGTTCATGGGCCAGGCAGAGTGGCTCATGCCTGTAATCCTAGCACTTTGGGAAGCTGAGGTGGGGGGAATCCTTGAGTGCAGGAGTTGGAGATCAGCCTGGGCAATACAGTGAGACCCTGTCTCTACAAAAAATACACAAATTACCTGGGTGTGGTGGTGTGTGCCTGTAGTCCCACCTACTTGGGAAGCTGAGATGGGAGGATCCCTTGAGCCTAGGAGGTGGAGGCTGCAATGAACTGTCATGGTGCTACCGCACTCCAGCCTGGGCAACAGAGTGATACCATGTCTCAATAATAACAACAAAATCGTAGAGCTCACAGAATTTGCTGATGGGTTAGATTGGGTGTGAGAGAGAAGTCAAGGGTAATTGAAAGGATTGTGTTTCAAGTAACAGGACAGAATTGCTTATAACTTAAAGGTGGAAGTATACACAATTCAGTTTCAGATTTCAGTTCATTCTCACAGTGATATAAATAAAATACCTGAGATTGGGTAATTCATAAAGAAAAGAGGTTTAACTGGCTCACGGTTTTGCAGGCTGTTCAGGAAGTATAGTGGCTTCTGCTTCTGGGGAGGTCTTAGGAAACTTATAATCATGGTGGAAGGCAAAGGAGAAGCAGGCACATCTGACATGGTCAGGGCAGGAGCAAGAGAGGGGAGATGTGCCACACACTTTGAAACAACTACATCTCATGAGAATGCACTATTGCAATAACAGCTCCAAGTGGGATGGTGTTAAACCATGAGAAACCACCTACACGATTCAATCACCTTCCACCAGGCCCCACCTTCAACACTGGGGATTAAAATTGAACATGAGATTTGTGAGGGGAACACAGATTCAAACCATATCAGGGTTTTGTTTTGTTTGGGGTTTTTTGTTTCTTTTTTGTTCTGTTTGGAGGAGGAAATAGGGGAAGAGAAGTGGAGAAGTTTAGTTTTGGAAAATGTTTTAGACTTTTAAAGGGCAAAGCCAAGTAACCAGTTCTAGGTGCTAGGATTATAGTTAAAACATAACAAATACAAACAGCAAAGTCATAAGCTTTGCAAGGCTCCCAACTGTCCTCTTCATCATGACATTCCTAAGACCTTGCACAGCGCCTTGCTCTTAGGTGTTCAATAAATATTCAAGACACGAAGGAAAAAAAGAATTGATCATTAAAATTTAAAATCCTGCCAGGATTTTGCATCCATAGGAGCTATGCAGCAGGTGTATTTGAGGGTAGTGCCTGGCAAATTCCTCATAATTCAACTTCAGATCTATGCATTTCTGATGTCTACCTATTGAGTAACATGCTTCCCGTAACATATTTGATTTTGAACAGTGAGATCCACGTGAGTGGTTAGTCAGAAAACAGACCTCCAGATAAGTAAGTTAAATCGAACAACATTCTTTAGTTTTATCTATTAAAATATCAGAAGATTTGGTGTAAAACAGTAACTCTGATTTTTCCTTAATTGATAGATGTTTTTCTGACAATAATTGGCCAAGATACTGGTCTGTGTCTCGAGGCCACTCCTGAAAAGAGGAAGTTTGTTTTCCTGTTGTTCTGACGGGAAGAGGTGGATCTACTTCATCAACATGCAGTGCCAAATTGTTAGGATACAAGCTAAAAAGGAGGAGTGCATTAGGATATGGCACTCTTTAGTGTCATATCTATACAGCGTCATGTGTGTTCTTATGCGTGTGTGCCCACGTACTGAGTTTGAAATATTAAACAAATCTCTTGCTATGGGTTGCAGGCAAACCAATTTTAAAATGCTGATGTGACAGTAGAAACCAGGGCTTTGAGATGGGATCCAGGCACCACCTCACTGCTACTCACTAGCAAATGACATCAGACTCACTCTATTCTTGTTAAGCCTTTCTTTTCTTTTTACTCCAGCTTTATGAGATACAATGACAAAAGTGTATTTTAAGGTGCACAACAAGATGTTTTGATATAAATGCACATTGTGACATAATTAACACAAATTAATTGACACATTCATCACTTCACATGGTTACCTTTGGGTCTTTGTGTGAGAACATTGAATATCTACTCTCTCAGCTAATTTCAAGTATACAATAATGCAGTAACATTACATATAGTCACCATGTGGTACCTTTGATCTCCATAATTTGTTCATCCTGCATAACTGAAACATTGTACTGTGACCAGCATCTCCCTATTTCCCAATTTCTCCGTGTCCCAGCCCCTGGCAACCACCATTCTACTCTCTGTTTCTATGAGCTTGGTTATTTTAGATTCTATGTATAAGTGAGATAATACACTATTTGTCTCTCTGTTCCTGGCTTATTTCACTTAGCATAGTGTCTTCTAGGTTCATTCATGTCATCACAAATAGCAGAGTTTTCTTCTAATTTATGAGCAAATGATATATTTCATCATATATGCATATACCACATTTTCTTTATCCATTCATATATCCACAGGTGCTTAAGTTGTTTCTATATTCAGATCTTCATTTGAAAAAATGGTGAGGCATACTTATTTCATGGAGTTATCTCAAAATGAACATACATTTTCATCCACCAAATGCTTTAAACTGGCTGGTTCTTTAGGGCAAAAAACTCACACTTTTTTCCCCCCTCTACTCTCATACCACAACAATCAAAACAGAAGACTTCTGTGTGTGTGTGTGTGTGTGTGTGTGTGTGTGTTTTGTTGTCACAGAGCAAGAAAGCAGTCAATTCTATTGTAGACACTAGCTGGGTGTTCTCCAATTCAATTTAGATGCTATCTACCTGGGGATAGCAGAGCCTGCTACCTTCCAGGAAACTCCGCATGTTCAGGTATCCAGAAACTCCCCTATCCCTGTACTCTTGGGCCTCTATGGAGACTTCATAATTGAAGCATGGATAATTGTCCTGATATGTGATTGAACAAAACGGCTATGATCTAATACTAACAGTCTGAATGGAGAAACACAGAAAAGCCTGTCTGATCAGATTCTTGGCCTCTCCATGCAGCATCCTTCCTTCAGAGTGTGGGGCAGGAACCTTTCTGAAGTAGGGATCTTATGACCTACAACGTAGGTCAGAGAATTTCTTTGCAGCCAACTCTAAGACAGAAGGGCAAGAGAAGATTTCTGCCTTGGAGAGAAAAAGGAGCAGGTGAAAGGAGGGCAGGAGGTCAGAGAGAGAGAAAGACTCTGTTTACTGAGAACTGTTCCTAAGGCCTAAAGCTCCCCAGCATTATAAAAAGGGCCATGGGAGTTAATGAGCCAGAAACTATGGACAAAAACATATATATATAATATCACCACACTTGTGCTTGTGCATAACAAATATTTACTATACAGTATTTATTATTATAAATAGCATTGTATATGTAATTTATCTATTTATCTATCTATATGTAATTTTATCTTTCTATTCTTTACTTAAAATTATACCCTAATAATCTTCCATGTCATTGAATAGTGTTTATAAGAACCATTTAAAATAGTGTTTATAATACTTACTGTGGTCAGTTTTTCCAGTATTCAGGGCTATTTTTAGGAATCAATACTCTAATACTGTTTTATTAACATTAAGTCATCATGTTGGCATTTTAAAAATCTGAAATCTGCATCATTATTTTATTCAGATAAAATCATTGACTCTATTATATAATTAATGTGAAAAGACAAATCAATTACTCATTTAGCCAGTTCTATGTTAATGAGTCTAAATAGACAGATGTATTGTGATATTGCAAACCTTCTTATTCAAGAACAATTTTATTCTATTTCAAAAACATTTCAAAGTAGTAGACTATGAAAAAATCAGAATGGAAACTGATAAAGGTAAGTCTGCACCGAACTTATTTATTCATGATAAAATTAAAGGACAGACCAGGAAAACACACTTTGTAATGAAACAAAATATATAGTTTGTTATCAATGAGAGTTTGCAAAATTAGGAAAACAAAATCCTAAAATCTTATTTAAAATATCTCCACAAGGTTATCAACTGAGATTTTTATATTCGTTGAAGGTAATTATTTAGAGCAAAGGATTTGGAGTTATTTCATAGTCTGTCTCTGCACCATTGTGTTGACTAATACAGAATCACAAAGGGCTTCTTCATCAGCAGGTAATGATCTGCACAAAAATACACTTATGAGTTAACGTTGACAATATAGACACTTTTTTGAAGATAGTGCTTTTTCTTGAAAAAAGATCAAATATTTTCTTTTAAATGTTGCATAATTAAATGTATTTTTCACTTTATTATTTTTGTTCCCTGAAAATAGTTCATTATGTTTGTATTTCAATGCAAAATATAAATTTATAAATTTATAATTCTACTGCTTATCTTATGATAAATTTACAATTTGTTGTGTTTAAAATGTATCACGCATTTATTTTGTTTTATTGTATGAATTCAAAACTGTTTTTTCAAAGAAAAGAACAGCATGATACAGCATTTTGAAATTGGCCAAAAAACCCCAATATTCCCATTTTGCCCTCGTATTACCATCACCAATTTTTTTATGAACATATGACATTGACTCTCCATGGTATAATTTTCTTAACTATTTCCTTTTCGTTTGCTTTCGTTTTAAAAATTGTTTCCAGGCTGTCTGCTGTGGCTCACACTTGTAATCCCAGCACTTTCAGAGGCCAAGGTGGGAGGATTGCTTGAGCTCAGGAATTCTAGGTCAGCCTGGGCAACATAGTGAGACCCCATGTCTTAAAAAAACACAAAAATTAGCCATGCATGGTGGCACACACCTGTTGTCCCAGCTACTCAGGAGGCTAAGGTGGGAGGATCACTCCAGGAGGCTGAGGCTGCAGTGAGCCAAGGTTGCACCACTGCACTCCAGCTAAGGAGACACAGGCAGACACTCTATATACTCTATATTAAAAAATTGTTTGCAATATTTGAATACTATAATTGAAGTGGCTATAAATACTTTGATGCATACAACTTATCAAAATCTGGATTTGGGGTGTGTGTGTGTGCGCGTGTGTGTGTGTGTGTGTGTGTGTGTGCATGTTTTAGAATATATTTTAAAAATGGAAACTATTGAGTCCAAAGTAAGAATCCTTTTGAGGCTATGGACAAATATTGAGAAATTGCTTTCTAAATCAGTTTGTTTGTTTGTTTGTTTTCATTTGCTTACTTTACTAATTAGTTAACAATTGCAGAGAATTTTCACTAGAAGTCCTTCTCCAGAGCCAAGGCGTTCTTAGGTGATGTAGCTGGAACAATAGCCACGGGATAGATTTTCACTGTGGGCAGCAATGAGAAAGCAAAGAATATGGCTAAATATTGCATATCTAGCATAGCTCCAGCCGAATGAGACAGAATTTATCCACTGAGGGAATCTACTGTCTTTGCAGAGCATCCTAATTATACATAGTAGTAACACTAAGGCAGAGCACAGTGAAGGTCAAAACAAGGAAATCAAGTCAGGGGGACAGGGAGAACGAAGATTTAATTCCATGAACAATCACAAATCACAGAACAAAAGGTGTTGCTCATTACTAAAGTGTGCTCGTAATGTAAAAAAGACTTTTAGATTATTCTTTTTGTTTGTTTGTTTTCATTTTTGACACAGAGTCTCGCTCTGTTGCCCAGGCTGGAATGCAGTGGCGTGATCTTCACTCACTGCAAGCTCCACCTCCCAGGTTCATGCCAT
Source organism: Macaca mulatta (assembly GCF_049350105.2). Lineage (NCBI taxonomy): Eukaryota > Metazoa > Chordata > Mammalia > Primates > Cercopithecidae > Macaca > Macaca mulatta. The sequence continues at coordinate 161,538,041 of NC_133406.1, forward strand.
TCTCCTGCCTCAGCCTCCCGAGTAGCTGGGACTACAGGCACCTGCCACCACACCCGGCTAATTTTGTGTGTGTGTGTGTGTGTGTGTGTGTTTTTAGAAGAGACGGTGTTTCACCATGTTAGCCAGGATGGTCTTGATCTCCTGACCTCATGATCCACCCTCCTCAGCCTCCCAAAGTGCTGGGATTACAGGTGTGAGCCACCACACCCGGCCAGATTATTCTTTTATTTCATTCCTTCGTAAGCCATAATATTGAATCTCTATTTTATTTACAATTCAAAAATGTACTTCAAATTTTTCTTAATATTTTTCCCCAAATTTGATTTTCAGTGACTCTTATCAATATCAACACTTTTCTAAGATAATATACATTGTAAAAAAAATTCTTGTTATGCAAAATAAATTTTGATCTACAGCAAAAGATTTAGTGTGCTTCATTAATAAAGTCTATCAGAAGTTGACTTCAAATATCAAAATGTTATTCTTTTCCACTTGTATGAAATTCCAGCAATATCTGTAAGCTAATATTACCTAATAATTGCATTTGAAGGGAAAACCAGAACTGGCAATTTTACTAGTAGAGCTATTGGGTATAAGTATTTCATTCAAGATGTCAACTACTCAGAAACCAAAAGACTTTATCACTAAGCCACATCTGCTTCACTCAAAGCTCACAATTGTGTTAGAAAAACACTGTGTGATAGTTATAAATTAATAAGACTCCCATTATTACTTACAGCATGCTGGGATGCTTTTTCATATTGCTCCAATAAATATGATCTTATTTTTTAATGACCTTCATAATCTATAAAAGCCACTATGTTGACTCTGTAGAAAGGTTTCAGTAACCTTTTGAGCAAAATGTTTATGGATTTCTTTGAGGTCTTGAAGGTTTGTCATTTTTAGTAGACAAAGCAAAGCACTCAGAGGATAGAGTCATGAACAGTTAAATCACTGTATTGAGCTTGCCACTCTGAGGTACTTTCATGTAGCATTTATATTTTAATAAGGAACCACCTCTTTAATGTACTTCACAACTTAAAGGACTTATAAGCTTCATATGGGCAAACAGTTTGGATAAAGAGGGATATAGCATTTACTTATGTAAATATATATAAATTTACTTATATCTGTCTAGAATTGTATGCATACACATATACAACACAGTTTCCCATACTGTTATACTATATATTCACACACATATATAATATGCACCCATACATACATATACGTGTGTGTGTGTGTGTGTGTGTGTGTATGTGTTTGTGTCTATTCAATTCCCTAAACTGTTATTCTAGGTCATGTGGTTGCCCTGTTTTTTCCTAATATTCTTACTTCCTGCCTGGACCTCTGATTTCCCTTGCTGGAAGTCGCTTATTTACAAGAAGCCAAGAACAAATTAGGTCGAGGACAGGCAGCATTATGTTAGTACAAAGGTAACTGGCTTCTCAGAGAATGAAGACACTTGTAAATTGTTCTGGTAGCCATGCCTTGGTTCTGGTATATAACTGTGTCCTCATCTCTAGCTCTCCGAACTCCAAAACATTGATGGTTCTGAAAACGTTATCAGTCGGAATTAGGTTTTGTTATTATAAATCCCCAAATAACAGTTCCAAAATGACAATGACTTAAACAAGATACTAGGTAAATTTTTCTTGCATTTAAGAAGACTGGGGGTGGCCAATTCTACCAATTCTGGGAGGCTGCCTTGGCTCTATAGTCCTTAGGGACAGCTAGTTTATCACCCCCAACATCATGAGGTTGTGGCTTTCTCTCCTAGTTCAAGAAAACAGAATTCCAATTTTTACCACTGTGATAAAGTAACAGAAAGAAGAAAATAGAATATATATATATATGTGTGTGTGTGTGTGTGTGTGTGTGTGTGTGTGTGTGTGTATACAGCCTATTTTAAGGAGGCTTCTAAAAGTGAAATCCAGAACTTGTGCTTATACCTCAATGGCCAGAACTTAGTCTCAGCAATTCCAATTGCAAAATGCAGTTCTGTTTTAGTAGTAGACCACATTCACAGCTTCAAGTACAAGGTATGACTACCAAGAAAGATGAAAATAATATTTGCTAGGGAAGCAACGAACAGTTTCTGCCATGCCCTTATAACAGACTATGTTCTTTCTGCCACAATTAACAATGATTTCTTTGCATTATAATTTTTGGTTTTTTCTTGCTTAACTTTAATAATATAAAGCTAGGGACATGTCATGTCAACCTTAATGGTATTAGAATAGGACTGTCTAAAAGTCACCGAGGACTCATTCTAAATACTCTACCAAGGTAGCTTAGATTAAGGATTCTTCTTCTCCTATCAGAAAGCAGCTTCTTCTTCCACCCCACAGAAAGAGTTACAACCTCCCAAGGGCCGTATTGTCGCTGCTCCTAGGCAGCTAGAACCTACGACTTCTAGTCTCCTATGTGCCTGCTTTTCCCTGAAAAAGTCATTTTCATAGGCTTGTCCTACAACAAAAGTGCAAGAACAGAAGGCACAGTCCCTTTCACAGAAATCCAATCCTACACAGATAGCATGTACTACACGTACCTGTCTGGGTAAATTTACAAGCCAAGAGTCAACAATAGAAGAAAAGGCACAGGCCCTCCAGCCTTCCCATTATCTGCTGGGAAGGGCTGCTACTTGCCCACGCCTCTCCACTGTTCGTGAAGTACAGATGTGCTTCCTAGAAGGGAGGGTCCTGCTTCCCCTTTTGGCGAGTTGAGTAAGGACTCAATCCCATCAGTTATGAGGAAGGAATTTATCAATTTGGGTGTCAGAAAGTCTGAATTTTGATGCCAGCTGTTGACAATAGTTGTCTGGGAATGTACCTGGACACCATGGGACCCATGGAACGCCAGGCTGGGCACAGCACCTCCTGATGAACAAAGCAGAGGATCTCCAAGTTCCAGCTAGCCGACTATCCAGGCAACCCAGTTCATTTCTAGCACCATTTGGGGATGACTCCGTTTGTCACTCTATAGCTTTGAATCTCCAGAGTGTCACACAGAATATACCGCACAGCAGACCCTCAGTAATGTTGGCTGGAGTCTTAACGGATAAATATAAAATATTTGCTGCTATATCTGAAACAACATTGGGGAAGTCATTAATACTTGAATTATTTGTCCCGTAACCGAAATTTTAAAAGTCGCCTTTCTATAGATTTGCTAACTTGTCAGTATGTGTTTTCTTATGAAAGAGCATCCCTTTCTAAGATTCTACTGAGGAAAACACAGAGTTTTTCAAGAGTAATGCTGAGAGCCTTTGCCTTAGAATCACTCATCAGAATGGCAGCTTGTTCCATGCCATTCTTTTTAAATTACTATAGTTCTTTCAGTGTGATTCCAGTCACCTAATTAGAACAGTTTTCCTGAATCATAAAAGAAAAAAAAATATCCATTGTGAAAAAAAATTTTCACTGAGGACCAGAGAGATAAACAGGCCTTTGTAACTGGTGTGGAGGCACATGGAATAGCAGCAAGGCCAGAAATGGGCACCGCTGTTTCCTCTACTGATGTACATGGTGCACCAGGTAGATGAAGCAATACCTTTGGCTTCAGAACGCAAAGAAGTTTGACATTGCCTTGGGCATATAAAGCCACTGGGAGTCAGTGAGCTAAAGTGATTGTAGCATGATAAATATGAACTGGGATACAGTTTTTGAGATAAAGCAGAGAAAATCAGAAAGATTTTAAGTTCTATTATTCTTAAAGCCTTAATTATTAGGCATTTTATACAGACTATTACTTTTATACGATAATCATACTTGCATACTCTAATAACAGATTATCAGGTTAAGAGTTGATTAATATACACTAAAAGTTACATCTGGGAAAGTTATTTTACCATACACATATTTCCTCCGTGGTATGCAACATTCAATACAAACCATGAAGTTACAACGTAAAGATTCTGATAAGAATAGACTCATTTTTTTGCCACATTATCTCTCAATAAAATTTTGCACAGTGAGAGTAAATTCAACCATAACTCTTTATTAGGATCAAACATTTTATGATGAGAGAGGTACAAAATTAATCCATCCTGTTGACAGTCTTGTAAGTCCTTCAGAAAACAAACAAAACAAGGACAGGCTGAGCTTTAGGCATTCTATTGACAAGAACAGTGGGGAAATGGAACAAAATTAGTATATTTACAGGACAACCTTTAAGACCATAATCATATGGTTCCTCACAAATGCAATGGTAATGGATCACAGAAAATTGTAAACAAGACACATCACTACTTAAATATTGTACATGGCAACCTTATCAATCTTAGCACCAAAAGTAAAAACAATGCATAAAATTAATTTCAGCCTTCAGTGAAAGAAATCAGCAGAAGAATCATGATTTTAGTGATATGTATTATTATAAAGTTTTCAAAAGTGCTCTTTTCACGTATGAGTAAAACATTTTACACTCTCAAAAATATGTGTGTGGTGAGGACAATATTTGAAAGATATGTTGCTAATGATACAATATTGAAATTCTTTAAAATAAAACAATGAATAATCATTAAATATCTGACCAATTGTAAAAAATAACGTAAGAGAAATCAAATAAAAATGACTTCAGAAACTGTTTTATGTATCGCTCTTTTTTTTTTTAAAGGAGAAGTGCGTAGGTTGATGAAAATGTTAACTGCCTCCATTAGAATCTTATTTTTATTTTCTAATTTATTTAGTCAAAATGAAAAACACATTGTAAAATAGAATCTCAACCTCAGAAATAAAGGTCAACTACCTTGATAATAATTCAACTGCAACCTCTGTCTTTTGCAGCTAAACAGTTTCTCAGATAATTCCAATTATGATTCAGAATTCTTTCCATTTTATATGTATTTTTAAGAAAATTACTTATAAATACCTGAATATCTATTAATAAAAAACTCTTTGTTCTTGCATTGTCCTGAGCTCAGTGATCACATTTGGCACAAAAATGAAACAATGATACTTTTTTTTTTTCCCATATCGATATTCTTTGTGTCTTAAAGAATTTTATTCACATGTCACAAACAAGATTCATTTTTAAAAGATATAATTTTAAATGTTTGCTCAATCTTTAGAAGTTCATTATAGAAATATTCTTGAAATCACCAAATCTAATCAGCATTCTAGCTTTCCATAACTCTGCTGTAAGTCAATAAATAAAGCAAATGTGTTTATATTATTTCACAGGACAAATAAGTCAAAGCTTATTAATAGATTTATAAATGATCCTTATTATGTACTATGCTACCAGCATAGGATGTGTGATTATTTGGTATGATTAAAATTTGGAAAATCAATAACTATTCAATAATTTTGAAAGAGAAACTAGTGCAATTGGCTTGTGAATTATTTTTAAGACATACATAAGCACAATAAATAAGGTAAATTATATGTGATAAGCCCTTATTTCAAAATGTTAATTCACAAGTTATGGGTCAATAATGCCTTTACATCATCATGGCTTTTGAAAATTTACCTTTAAATTAGGGTAATTATTTCAGTGTAAGCAAAATTACGTTTGCAATTGGTTGGAGATAGTACTATTTATGTTAATTTATGCCTATAGATAGAGATATGAAGGGAAACTCAGAGCCTTAGGCTTATCTTTATAGGAACATTTTTAAAAATGTGATAAATTGTAAATGATTATCAGTTAATGTACTTTTAGATTTCCAAACAGCTATTTTTAAGCCAATTCTTTCTCATAGAAGGCTATTAATAAAACAGTTTACAATGAAAAAATTAAATCTTGTCTGAGATTAAAGGTTTCTGACACAGTGGAAAATAAAGCATAAGAATACAAAGATAATTCTCAAAGTGATAGGAAGTTAATAATGATGTTCCCTGGAGTTTCGAACCAGACACTTGTATCTTCAATATGAATGTTAATAACAATAGATGATAGTGAATAACAAGCAACTGAAATATGCTCTCAGTACATAATTACAATATTTAATTTTCCTAATAAAAATGGAGCAGTGGTGGAGAGCTGTAAAAAGATACAGTAAATGAGTGAAGAACAAAAAGGTAGATGAAATGTAATGTAAAATACAATGTATCACAAACCTAAAGAAATAATATTAATTATTCGTACATCCTGAGGGATTCTGTAACCTCTCAGGATGTTATTTTGGACAACTCAATGAAGGAGAGCAATCAACTATGAATAAATCAGTGTTACCAAGTGCTGAAAGTATAGCTAAGAAGAACAGTATTAAGAGGTGATTTTCACCTGGTTTCTGTTTTACAAGTGCTGCCTTTCAGAAAATGAGTCAGCTTGACATTTTTATAACATAGAAATGTCCAAAGAAAGAAAAATAAATTAATGAAATAATTTACAAGTCAGTTAAAATGGAAACAATTAGCATAAATGCAGGTGTTTTTTATTTTTCCTCTTCACATCAATACCTGCCTCAGAAGAAAATTTGCTCCTTGGTGTGGGTACTAGTTTATAAATCTTTATGAAGAGAAACTCTGGGAGAGAAAAAAACATAAAAAGCAGGGACATTTGTAAATGTGTTAAGCAGAATAATGGAAAGATTTAGTGATTTTTCTGAAGGTCACAAAACAATTGAATGACTATGATGGGAAGGAACTTGGAGCTCCTCCCTTCCAGTCAACACTGAAAATTACCAGATGCTTTTTGCACCCCGTTCCACTAAAAAATTGTAGCAGAAAACCTAGTCAAGTGTTCCTGTTCATAGTCTTAGAAATCCAACTTTTAAAATGCTTTTGGATACTAACTTGAATTTCATAATTAGATGATGAACTCATTAAATGCATAAGTGAAAATGTGTATTAAAATGTTATAATTTGTTTTTCATACCAACTTTTGACAGATATTAGACATATTTAACATAGATTAGAAAGACACAAGTTTCCAGCTAGCCAGATTTCCACACTAGCATCTCTCTACAATTGGTTAAAACCTAAGTTTAACACTAGACCAAAAAAAAAAAAAAAAGAAAGAAACAACTCGTTTCTCCTACTGTCTTGGAACTACAAATAATTTTTAAAATAACTATGTTGTGCTTGCTTTTTAAAAAACTAAATGCAAAAGATTGACCTTTGCTATATCCCATTGATGTAAAATACATCTGAAAATCTAAAAGACCTCTGAGACAGACAATTTCCAGATAGTCTCCAAAAATACAAATGTGCTTTTTTTTTTTTTTTTTTTTTTTTTTGAGATGGAGTCTCACTCTGTTGCCAGGCTGGAGTGTAGTAGAACAATCTCAGTTCACTGCAACTTCCACTTCCCGGGTTCAAGTGATTCTCCTGCCTCGGCCTCCGGAGTAGCTGGGACTACAGGCACGTGCACCAGACCCAGCTAATTTTTGTATTTTTAGTAGAGATGGGGTTTCACCATGTTGTCCAGGATGGTCTCAAGCTCTTCACCTCATGATCTGGCCCACCTTGGTCCCCCAAAGTGGTGGGATTACAGGCTTGAGTCACCGCGCCTGGCCACAAATGTGCATTTTTGACAAATTTCATTATGCACTACTCTAGAAACTCTTAATTTATCCAATCAATCAGCACATTTTAAAATTCCATACACATCTCACTCAGGCACTGAATGAAGTGTCATGGAGCAAAACAAAACAAAACAAAAAGCCAAAAAACAAAAACTCTGTTCCTGACCTTCGAGTTCTAAGAACCATTAACAGACAGGCCCACTTTGGAAACTTCAGTCCTTCTCCATTCATGGGCATTCCTCTACACTGGGGCTACTGTTCCACTTTACTAAAGCTTTTCTTAATTTCAACATTGAGTATGTTTTAATCAAATTAATCTTGCCTACTTCATATGTAACTCAATTTTCCTCTTTTTTTTTTTTACCTTTCTATAGCACTTTGCCAACAGTACATTGTTAATGTTGATTTTGACTAAAAGTGAGTCATGAGAAACTCAATATTTTCAGGCGAGAAACTGTGGTAAATTGTCATCCTATTGAGAGTACTATGGGAATACAGAAAATATGTAGTAATGCGGAATTACCTAAATTAACAAATTGGTGGCAAAAGTTCAATAAGTTGGAAAAGTCAAATGATCCATAAGTATAGACTAATATTAAGAGATATACTTAGAGCGTGACAAACACTTGGAATCTAATCACATTATTGACGTCTAGGTGAGGAACTAGACACTGTTACAAAGGCCTCAGAAACGGGATCCAGAAGTGGCATTAGGTTCCTACTGTCAGTCACCATGAGCAGAATACATGCACTTTTGGAGAAGGGCTTTATGTTAACTATACACTAATTTCCTATATTTAAATGTGTTTAGTGTCCAAAGGTATGGATGTCTGATTATTCTTACATGTATAGTAATGACCTTAGCAGCTCACTATCATCTAGCAGGGCAAATACTGTTATTTTCATTTAACAGAACTGATCCCCAACAGGGTTAAAGACTCTACTCAAGATAAAAGCTAGAATTAAACATGGACCTTCAGAGTGAATACTTTCCATTGCAAACTCCAACCTGTCCAAGAACTTTTCAAGGAAATCCTGTTTAATTTGGCACTTACAGACAGACCTAAGATAGAACTAATCATGGATCTGATAAGATCTAACATTGCAAGAGGAGTGTTCACACTGGTGTATTTCATCAAAGCCACAATCAGGTAGGTAGCTTAAAGTGGCTTAACTTCCATGCGTTATATTTAGACCAAAATCAAGCTCTAAGTGATTGTTGTGTATCTTTCAAAGTTAAACATACCGCAGTGGTACCCAAGGGAAAATTGTTAATAAAAGTTTAGACTGATAGTTCAATATTCCTTTGAGAATACGTTTTAAAAATATGCTTTTCTTTCTGGTAATTAAAACACTTTTTTGGATTGACGCTTTTTTTTTTCTTTGAGACAGCATCTCTCTCTGTATCCCAGGCTGGAGTGCAGTGGGGTGATCTCGGGCTCACTGCAAGCTCCGCCTCCCGGATTCACGCCATTCTCCTGCCTCAGCCTCCTGAGCAGCTGGGAGTACAGGCGCCAGCCACCATGCCTGGCTAATTTTTTTGTATTTGTTTTTTCTTTTAGCAGAGATGGAGTTTCACCGTGTTAGCCAGGATGGCCTCAATCTCCTGACCTTGTACAAGATTCGCCCGCCTCGGCCTTCCAAAGTGCTGGGATTACAGGCGTGAGCCACCGCGCCTGGCCAAAACTTCTAAATGTTTTTTTGTAAGTAATGCAAGACAATGAAACCAAAATTATACATTGATTATCTGTATTTTCCTTTAAAAATACAGACTTCTTCAAGCAATACATTTTTAAGTGATTTTATTTTTACAAAGAGCAATATTAAAACTGTAAGCATGGGTAGGGCACGGTGGCTCACGCCTGTAATCCCAGCACTTTGGGAGGCAGAGGCGGGTGGATCACAAGGTCAGGAGATCGAGACTATCCTAGCTAACACGATGAAACCCCGTCTCTACTAAAAATACAAAAATATTAGCCGGACGTGGTGGTGGGTGCCTCTAGTCCCAGCTACTCCGGAGGCTGAGGCAGGAGAATGGCATGAACCCGGGAGGCGGAGCTTGCAGTGAGCCTAGATCACCCATTGCACTCCAGCCTGGGCGGCAGAGCAAGACTGTCTGAAAACAAACAAACAAACACCTATAAGCATCATTAAACACCTTATGCTCCCCTATACACTATCATTTTCTTGACGAGGACTATGAATACACTTTTGCCTTTTAATAAGAACACACATGCAAAAGAAAAAAATGGGAAACTTTTTTTTAGATTCAAGTGTTAATTCACTTTTGCTAATTTTAAAGCAATGTCTAGGAAAAAGTGATATTTTTAAAGATTGGGCTGTATTTTATTATCTTTAGGATAAAATTAAAGATGAAGCAAGTGTGGCAGATATATGGAGTAAATTATTTTAAAAATAAGTGCTGTGTTTCAATTTATAGCTAATCTCAGAAAATAATGTATTTCTATATTTATGCCTTTTGAAGTTTGTTTCTATGTATGTACATTGAAGCTCAACTTCTTATAACTGGAGAAACTAGCTTCACATAAATAAATTCAGATCATTGGCATACTTCCACTTTCATATTACCAAACTGGGCTTATTCATTTTTTTCTCCCAAAATTACTCCTCATCCTATCTTTTGTATCTTTGTGAATGGTTCCCACCTTCTCCCATTCATACAACTAGAAAACCTCCACATTCTCTTTGTTTCAGCCTTATCTCTCAATTTTACCAAGTCAAGCAGACATCAAATTTGTTTCTATCTAATGCTTTCTGTAATCTGTTCCTATCTCTCCATCACAAATATGCCTACCCTTGTTCAGGCATTTATAATCTATTTACTAAACTCTTCATGGTTTATTTTTGCTTCCTTGCCTTTGGTATGGCCTTAAAATCCATCATTTGGGTTCTTGCCAGTGATTCACTGAATTGCTTTTCAGTTTTTAAAAAACAAAAAACCCAAAAATATTTAGAAAAAAAAGTTATCATCAGAGTCCAAAACTTCTTTTTTATGGCATTTAGGACTTTTAAATCACTTTTTCAAACTCCCCAAATAACAATATCTGATGACTCATCATTCTCGCAACAGCCTCCTGAGTGCGATGTCATTCTAGAAGCAATATAGAGAACATGGACTGTGAGCTTGTAGTCTGGGTTCGAATCAAGGCCAGTCACTTAGACCAGCTGTCTAAGAGCTGCTGTGGACTCTGAGCAAGTCACACAACACCTTTGTTCCTCATTTGCCTCACCTATTATGGTGCCACTCTCAGGAACTTTTGCCCACATTCACCTAGAAGGAGTCTGGGAAAATGCTATGGAGAGCCAGGTAAATGTGTCAACACATAAGCACTTGTGACTGCTGTTAATACATAAGTCACTTTGTAGTGTGTGATTGTGACTAGTTTTAGTTGTTTTTCCAGGGGTTCATAATCCCCCCGGAGTCCAGGGGCTGTGGCTGTTCATCTTTCTGAGACTGCCCTTTATACAAAGTAAATTTGCACTAGTCGCTTTTTAAACAGAATAGGAATGGAATGTGACAAAGGTGATCTGACTTTTGAAAGGTAAAATGACTTGTGTTAATGGCAAAAATATTAGTCATTTCCTTTCTTTAAATCAACTTTATTTAAACTTACATATAATACAATTCATCTAACTTATATATGATAAAATGCACCAATTTTAAGAATACAGTTGGATAAGTTATGACAAATGCATGCACTCATATAACTGTCGCCTCAATCAAGATATAGAATATTATCATCACCTCAATTTCTCCTTGTGCCTTTCTGCAGTCAATCCCTCTTCTGCATCCCAACCCTGGGCAACCATTGATCTATTTTCTGTCATGATATATTAGTTTTCTCTGCCAGTTATTTTTAATTTTTTAAGCTAGAAATGTTTCCATGTTCCAACGTGAACAATATCTTTCTACATAATCGACTTGTATACTAACATACAAAGGATATGATGCACCAATTTTTCTGCGGGTGTAAGGAGGGACTACAGGTGAATTTTACCTCAAATTGAGTTGATAATGGAAAACACAATCTAACCTAGACACAATAGACTATATCCTTGTTTTACACGATGCAACCCTGAGTCCCAGCAAGGTGGAAACTGAGCACTGGCATGCCCCTTTGCATGGATTCAGGATCCCTACTTCTTGACCCATTGTTCTTTAGGAAAATTTATTGGTGAGTATATTTTAAAAAGGCTACGTCTTGAAATTTAGGTGTCAGAGAGAACCCCTAAAACATATTGAGTTTTGGATGCTAGCTCGAGAGGGGCTCTCCATGGATCTCAGAGACCATGGCTTTTTAAGTACTCACTTTTAGGGTGTCACTCTGGGAGCTGCGCCTGGGGACAAACTGATTCCTCATTGGGGCTGTAACATTGCTCAGGGTCAGTGGTCACCAGGCAGGGAATAGAGCCCAGGTGGCGTGGGGAAAGGGAATGGGGGCCGGACGTGGTCAGCGGACTCAGGACTTGACTCACACACTCACACAAAAGAGGCCGGAAAGTGTCCGGAGGAAGCCGGCGCGTCACGGACGACGGATCCGGGACCCTGCCGCGCCCGCCCAGCGGCGCCCGGTCCCGGGTCCACAGCCGCACTCACCCCGCCGCGCTCTCCGCCACCGCCACCACCGCGGCCACCGCCAATGAAACTCCTCCCGCTCCTAGGTGAGTGCTCAGCGTCCCTGGTCGCCGAGGTCGTCCGAGGGGCCAATGCCTTGTAGGGGACGGGAGTTTTTAAGAGGTGGAGCTCACATGGCAAGTGGATTTGGCAAAATCTACGAGGAGAATTGACTTAGTACTTCTCAGGATGTTTTTCTCCTTGACCTTTCAACTCTAAAGCTGAATATTCCAAGGTCCAGGGAATGTTACCTTTTTATTCCTCTTGAGGAAGTGTCCAGCGTCCCCTTTCACCTTTCTTCTGTTCTGACCTGAAGAAATTTGGGAAATCCAAACCATTAACACCCATGGGAGGCTTCCTGGCATTTTAAGGAGATTGCCGAGCCAGGTTTGAGCTTCATTTTGACCATACTGTGCAGAAAGATAGTAAATGACATCTCTGAGGGTGAAATAATTCCGGCTTAGTCAGTATACATAGTTATTTGCCACTAGGATTTAGAACAGAATACTTAAGAATCTCTTGGTACCTGATAAGAACAACTTATGCTAGATGACTGTTTTCAGAACAATGACCTCATGCTTTATAGCTGTTGGTCCTCAAGACTCTTGAGAAGGTCTGGTAAAACAATAAAAAAGGAACCTTCTGTACTTTTCCTTATCTTTTCCTATCAGTCCACAACATATAATTTCCAAATGTATTTCAATAACTCTGATGTATAGTCTTGTTCTTTGCTTTGTTTCTTTCCTTTTTTTTTTTTTTTTTTTTTTTGGTCACATTTGTGTGCTGTTCCATTTCTGGAAGATCATTCTTTGCCCATAATGTTGAGTTTGTTTTTTTGTTTTTGTTTTGTTTTTAAATTTCCCCTAATGGAAAAAAAATAGTGAAATAAATTTTATTATGAATAATTGAATTGAAAACCATTGAAATTGAAAACAATTGAAGTTGAAAACAATCATTAGAACACAGAAAAAAACAGCAATTGCATCTGTTCTCCTAGATAAGATGTCATCTTAAAATAACACAGATTTGAATTTACAAAAACCCAAATACTCAATTTACCTTCATTTCTACACAGAATTACTCCCAGAGGAGGGAAATTGCTTTACAATCAGGCAGTTCCCTTTCAAAGTATCTCACCTCAGAATGAAGGGTAACACTGAATCAACATGCTATACTGATGTGGGAACACAGTTTTTATTATAAAGCTGAGTTGTTTATTACATTTTAGCTTCGTTGAGATTTACTTGATAAAGGTTGAAATTGAAAAAAAAAAAAAAAAAAAAAAGCCTTCATCTTAAAACCAAGTTTTACTTACTTGCTGTTGTGCTGTTACTTAGCTAAGTGCTCTCTTGGGAAAAATTTATAATCCATTTATCTAAATAGAAAGAGAGGAGAATTTATGTTTATTATACTCTGGGAGAGGTGTTTCTTTTACTTTTTGAAAAGGTGTATTTCTGTATTTTATTTAGTGGTTTTTTCCACTTTGTTGAATTGTTCCTATACTCAAAATTGCACCAAGACACCTTGTCTCCCAAATGCAAAATGTGAAATACGCAATGGAATTGAAGCCTGCTATTGCAACATGGGATTTTCAGGAAATGGTGTCACAATTTGTGAAGGTAAACAAGCTTTAATACTTCTTTTGGATTATACTGTAAGATTAAATTCTGATGTGAATATTTTTCTGTCCTCCAGAAACTTGTTTTGTTACACAGTTTAATTTCATATATTTAAACAATGCTTAAGTAGCTAAACAGTAAGTTTGACTTCACTTGTCAAAATTTTTGCTTGTTATTGATTTTAAATGACTTCATGCATATCTTATTTTTTGATGCAAATATTAAAGATTTCCCTTTAACTCATGCTGGAGATCCAGGTATAGAGGGCATAATCAACAGCTTTGGGAACAAAAGAGTTCATGAAATTTAGACTATAATGGTATGGATTGCCTTCATAGATCCTCTTTACTACTTGATATATGATACCAAGTATATAAGTATTTGTATACCTATATGGTATATGATACCACATATACAGGTACTTGACCGTCTATATTTGGGGATAATATTAAGAGATTCATGGTTTTCTCATGCATACCCTGGGCATAGGAAATGACAAAAGAAAGAGAGAATTTTGAAAAGACATCATCTTTTGAAAAAGTAGATTATAATCATAGAACTTTATGCTACTGCCCAGAGACAGAATGCCAGAAAGCATCCTTGTAGGATGCAGTGTAGCCCATTGATTTGATCAGCAGAACACCATCTGATAATCAAATTTAAATAAGTTCGTGTCTGTAGGTGTCACCTTACCCTTAATCCTCCACTCCTCTTAACACACTCAATCTTTTTAAATTCATTTTCAGTAAAATCTAGTTTTAACTGGATCCGTAGACCAACATTCTGTGTAGAAGAGAGAGAAAAAAAAGTACTAGGTCATACAAATTAGTTTTAAAATATAATTAAATAGCAAGTTATAATTAAAGTTGTGTGGTGTTATGCATCTAAATGTATTTAAGATAACATGAACTTTTTTTAATTAGGCCAGAATATTGTATATTGTTAATATTGTGTATGTTTGCTTACAACATAAACAAGTTGTATCTTGTGATTGAATTATATAGACTCTTTAAAAAGATTAAATATGCAGTATTTAGTAAGACCAAACCTCATCATAATTAGGTTGAATGTTTAAAAAGTGTACAGCAAAGCTACAGTTTGCTTAATGGTGCATTAAATCGGGTGTTTCTGCTTGTGTACACAGCCAGAATTTGTAATATACTATTTTACAAGAATTACAAAATCCTTTTCATAAATAATCTTAGAAATTTATTGTGTATTTAATTGAATGGCATTATAGCAAGTGGAAAGTTGAGTGACCTTCAAAATACTGCATCTCACAAATTAGTGTGCTTTTCCACTAATCATTACAAATTGTACTACAGTACTTCATAACCAGAGTTGCCTTTTTGTTTAGATACTTTTCAATTTTCATGCTTACCATAAGTAACATCAAAATTTTTCACAATTTGGACCTTTAGCAACCAACCAGCTTATAATCATGTCTTTAATGATTTCTTTTAAAAACGCATCTTCCATTATCTAATGCAGTTGTTTTTCCCCCGCTGCCTAAGTCAATAACTAGCTAATGAACAGAAAATATTTTCCATTGGAAAGAAAATTCTCTAAGACCTTTTGGCCTGCAATTTATTTTCACACAGAACATAATTTGTAATGGGAATTTATTTCCTTCTTAGGTTCATGTTAAACTTAAATTCCCTTTCTGTTTTAAAAAAAAAACTACATATACACTTGTTTTGATATTTATTATCTGAGATTTGTAGTGTCTTCTTAAAACTGTTTAAACAATGGTTTTCATCTTTTTCACCTTTTATTAATTCGCTGACAGGCTTTTAACCTTTTTTTAGTCAGGATAGTTAATATGCCTTTTAGGATTAAAACACTGCGTTCCCAACTGCTGAATAGTCTAGGTTATATTTTGAGTTTTAAGATTCTTGTTGGCATTTTTGTCTCTAAAGAGATTCCTCACCTTTCCTATCTTTCTCTAAGATTGGTATTAGGTCAAGATGAAATGACTGGACAGGAGATTAGCTACAGAGGATGCCTACTTCTTCATGAATAGAATTTGTTTTCTTTTATCTGTCTTCAATATCGCTGTTACCATAAAATTTATCTCTCTCAGAGGTACCAAAGAAATGTTATAGTAACAACCCAACCTCACTAAACGTATTAAAAGAGCAAGTTTTGAAGAAGTAATTTATAATTTGTTTTGCATGGTCCTAAAGAAATAAGCTTTAATTGTAGTGAATTTATTTAATCATTTTTTAATTCAACAGATGTTTATTAAGCACTTTGATCATTATCATAATCACATCAATATTAGAATAACTAATATCTACTCTGTGCTGAGTCCAAAAAATTAATTAACAGAGGCCTTACAGTCAGACGTACTGATTAGGAGTACAGGCTGTGGAATCAAACAGACTTGGATTCAAATATTGGCTCTACCACTTGTTTGGTTGGTTGACCCTTCCTACTTCATTTTTATTCTACCTAACAGAGTCATTTCCTAATACACATAATTTATCATGTAACTCAGCTACTTAATACCTGCCAGTGACTCTTCCTTGTCAACAGGATAAAGTCTAGGCCCTTAACATTCTTACTTAATTCCCATTGCCTTCTCAACAAATATGCCCTCTGATATATGTCTGTCATGAAATTCTTGGAACTCCTTTAAAAATATCATACATGTTCAACTTCTAGGTTTTGGCTGATGAGTAAAGGAAATAATTAACGGCCAAAATGGTTTTTCAAAACGTTGTATGCTTATAAAGTAATATATGGGGAACATTTTTTGATGAGTAGCATGGAGTAAAGACAATTTGAAAACTTTTGAGATGTTTTGAGCAATAGCAAGCTGACTGTAATAAATGTATTGACTTTCAAGTTGTTACTTCTCATTTGGATGCATATGTTCCATTATTTGTTTAAATATAAATGAATTATTTTCATGCATTCATCTTATAAATATTATAAGTGGAATTATCATTAAGTGGAATTCTTCAGAATTTCACTTCCAAAGCAAATTGCTAATGTCTCTAACCCTAAAATAACAAAAATAAACCTAATATGTTACTGAAACAAATCCGAGAGGTAAACCAGCTTGTTTAGAAAACATATTTATAATGCAATTATTATGCAAACATTTTAAAATAACCATTACAAAGCAGAAAAACAATAATCAAAAGATATCAGTGCATTTTGAAGAAGAGATCAAGCATTTTCCTCTATGATAAAATATAATAATTACCTTGAAAAAATGAGAAAAAGGCAAAGCCATTTACTTATTTTAGCAATTACAATAATCATTGTATCCCCTTCATACTAGACATTTTCACAAAATGGTATATTTTCACAAAATGGTACCTCTAAGCAATTAGTATAATTTGCTTACCTAAAAAGATTGTCTATCACCTTATTTTTATCATATCCTAGTGAATTAAATAGTCTGCTCACCAAAGTTAGTCTGTTTATTCACTGAGATAGTGTGTTACACAAATAAGCAAAGTTGAAGTTCACAAATTGCTTTAAAATTGTATAAATATGGATCTTATGTGACAGTACATACCCAGAATATAGAGTTTATCCAAACTATCTGCTTCAGGTCCCTTTGGAGAAGCTATTTTTCAAAGTAGCTTCTAAATATTTTCTTTCTTTTTTTTTTTTTTTTTTTGTCTTAGGCACTTTAAAAACATTTGTTTTCAGTTTTCATCAGACATTATCAGCTCTCTGGTAGTTCATCTGAAACTTTTCTTGTCCTTTCATTTTTAAGTATTGAAATTTAGGAGTAGTCAATTCAGTTGAGTAGTACCTGGACCAGCATTCGTAATCCCTCCCTTCCTCTCCTTCCCTCCCTCCCTTCCTCCCTCCCTCCCTCCCTTCTTTCCTTCCTTCCTTCCTTCCTTCCTTCCTTCCTTCCTTCCTTCCTTCCTTCCTTCCTTCCATCTTCCTTCCTCCTTCCCTTCCTTGCTTCTTTTCCTTCTTTCTCTCTTTCTTGTTTTTTAAATTACAATCCTCAAAAGGAGGTGGTTCCCGATTTTCAGGTAATATTTAAGGACTATTTCAAAAATTGCAAGTATATATCTCAATAATATTATATGTATGTTTTGCTTCATGTACAAGATATGTCACTAAAAATCTTAGGGAATTTTTACGTATCTCAGAGGAACTTCTTAAATGAATACTACAGCAAACCTGAAAAAGTATAAACTCAGATGTGCTACTGGAGAGTCATGTATCAAATTTGTTTAAAGAGAGGTTTATATTTCCTTGGGGTTTCTGTATTAAATGGGAAATGTAACCTCTTTAAGAAATTATAGTCTAAATTAACCCAGGGTTTACCTTCCAGGATCATGATTTCTGTAAACTTCATCCAAGTAAATAAAATATCTTGCCAATTTCAGAAATTCTTTTCTTTGTATTGCAAATATGACCTCTTTTCTCTCTTCACAAGAAAGGTTCTACGGTAGAGATACCTACCACTATAATTAGTTGGAACTTTCTCAGAAATATCCACTCAACAATATTACACATTCCATCAATATATAGAAAGAGGAAAATAAACCAATAATACCATTATAAAAACTTCCTTTAGGTTAATATTTGCTTTGAAAAGAGAAGGAAAGGGGCTTGTGTGATCTGAGTTTGCTGATCAGTTCCACAGTTTTAAAACCAAAGACTTCGCTGATCCGGTTCATTAAGGTCAGTTTTACAGACTAAGTTTTAGGAACCATTTCTCCAAATCATCTTGCTTCATGTTTATCTCACAGGATAATTACCAAGAATGAATCAGATACAGCTAAGAAATTTCTTGAAATCTTAAAGTAGGGTTTAATATGAACATATGATTTTGGATTTTCCCAAGTAACCGATAATGAAACCTAATTAAAATTTTTCTTCAAGTAGAAGCCTCATTTATTTTTAATCAGTATTATCTAGATGGATTCATTGAATATTTAGAACCAGAAAAGTAATATCAAGTAACTAATAGGATGAAGAATGAAACTGAAATAATAAAAATGAACACACAGCTTCTGGGTTCTCATTTTAAGAATAAAAGTTATGCAACATTTTTTACTAAATCGATCTTAAATAAGACTTTGCACAATATATTTTCTACTTATGCACAGAAAAATACCTTCTGGGTTGACTTTATTTGAATGTTGATTTTTTTTTTCCAAATTAAGAATACCATTTTCTGTTTGCACTTCAGGCTCTGCCATCAGTTTATAAAGTTGATGATAGGTAGAAAGATAGATACAACTATAGATGTGCATCATATAATATGTATTAGTGATAAGGGATCAATGACAATAAAAATTGAATATGCTTTTCCTAGAGCTTGTGTTCATTTTGCATGCAAAGTGAACACAGTGGCTGCACCATCTTATATTTCCTGTTCTGCCATATATTTTGAAGCTGCTATGAATGTAATACTAAATAAAAATTGTATTCTAAATGTGGATTATCATACATTTTCATTCCTGTTGCTTTTCCATGAAAATTCTGGTAGAAGGGTGACCAAAGAAATACTAGAGATAGCACTTCCAGTGCTCCCCCCAAAATCACTGAGTCCAAATTTTCCACTGTGTTTATTATAGTTCTAGTCTTTTGTCAATATTTTAAGGTTGCAAATCTTATTTTGCAAAATTGATGACATTTCTGTTATTCTGGAAATGTCAGTTGTCTATAGTCCCAATTTTTAGGGCACCAGCACACTTCTTAGTAAACTCCTGGTTATTTTAAAAGTAGATTATCCAGTCTTGTACTTATCTGTGTTCCCATTATTGCTCTTCTTCCTTATTTACTCTCTTTAATTATTAAGTAAGTTTCAGGTTTGCAGCTTAATAAAAAAATTATATATTGATGTTGATTTTAGTGACTTCTGTGAGCTAGACACTATTCTAAGCACTTCACATGAATGTTTAAATTTAATTCTCACAATACTTCTCTGAAGTAAGGGCTGGTATTATCCCCAATTTATAGATTAAGCAATTTGCCAGAGAAAGTATATACAAACAATTGCCTCATATAATCCTCAAACTACTCTGTGATGTAGGTCTGCAAATAAAGAAAGTGAATCTCATTGAGATAAAATGAATTATTTTGGTTCTACCCCACCCCCATCAGCCTTTTCCCTGCTACATTATCAAAACAATCATATATATATGAAGATATTTTAAGAATCTAGCTGCGTGCAGTGGCTTATGCCTGTAATCCCAGCACTTAGTGAGGCCGAGGCAGGTGAATCACCAGGTCAAGCGATAGCGACCATCCTGGCAACATGCTGAAACCCTGTCTCTACTAAAAATACAAAAATTAGCTGGACATGGTGACACATGCCTGTAGTCCCAGCTACTCAGGAGGCTGAGGCAGGAGAATTGCTTGAACCTGGGAGGAGGAGGTTGCAGTGAGCCGAGATCGTGCCACTGCACTCCAGCCTGGCGAGAGAGAGCAAGACTCTGTCTCAGAAAACAAAACAAAACAAAACAAAAAAACAGAATCAGTGCAAGTTTTAATATCTTGATAAAATGCGTAGGTCAGGCACAAGAGTTTAACTCCTGTTCATCAATTTCCATCAAGACAAGTGAATTTTTTTTTAAAAAAACCAATGAAATCAGAAGGAGGCCATAAGAAGTCCACAAATTACAGTGAAATTCTCAAAGCAGTGTCTAATGCCACAAAAGGGGGCACTTCAGTGCATATAAAGAACCCTACGGCAAAGAAGCCAGCTTTTCCCTGTGGTGGGTA
The DNA here is from genome assembly GCF_049350105.2 of Macaca mulatta. Classification (NCBI taxonomy): domain Eukaryota; kingdom Metazoa; phylum Chordata; class Mammalia; order Primates; family Cercopithecidae; genus Macaca; species Macaca mulatta. The sequence continues at coordinate 161,558,481 of NC_133406.1, forward strand.
TCCTGTCCTCTTCCCAGAAGTGGAGAGAAATGTAGGTGATTGTTTGAAACATTGTTTTCCAAAGATTACACAGATCGGGCTTTCTATTCCTCATTGTTTGTCCCCAGATAAAGGCAAGAAAATACTCTAAAAGAAAACTTGGTTATCTGCCTGGAAGCAACTCTTGAGAGTGAAAATTGATGCCTCCTTTCTGCCTTCTCCTTACTGATGTTACATAGAATAATGCCTCAAAATTACTGTACCCATCTGCGTATACAGAGAACTCTGAAATCTCTTTTACTCCAGAGATAGTAATGGTTAGCTGGCAAAATCTGGAGCAAGTTACCTGTGATAATCAACATTGTTTTCCTAATTATAAATATGAGGGTCATTTAAAGATAGTCCAGTCTTTGAAGAAAAGTGAACAATATAAACACGTAGATGAATAAATAGAAAAATTTGCCTGAAAAGCCATACTTTTAGGTTGAAGAAAACACTCTGATTTATATGCTCAAAGACATTCTGGAAAATTTTGCATCCAAACAATTACAAAAAATTTGAAGAGGCTTCTATGTACAAAAGAAGTATCACGCCACAAAAAAATATTGCTTTGGTATAACCTCAAACCTTTGCATTGGTCAGCCTCTTCCAAACGCTTTCTCTAACTCTGCTTCTTTCATAGGAGGAGGTATCAAGATACAAAGCTGCTAAAATTGTCAGTAATGCATGCTAGTGCCCAAAAACCACCAAAAGATTGCAAATAAAGTTTCTCATTCCTGGGTTTTCTGTCTTGCAAGGGTGGTTGCCGGATAGAACAGGGAAGCTGCAAGTATTCAATTTATTTATGTCTCTATGGAAGATACACCAGGAGAGCATTAGTCAAGATATTCTTGAGCATATCATCTCAGTACCATTCCCCTTTTCACATCTCGATTTCACTCCTTTTAATCGTTTTTGTTAATCTAGGTCCAGACCTTTTTCATATTCCTCCTGTGCTTTATCTCAAAGGTTAAACAAGGCGATCATCCGTGTGTTTTCTGACCCTAACTGCATGGTTTGCCTGTGATTTTTATATTGAAATGTCATTAATGCAGTAATGGAGTCCATACCTGGTAATCATTGTTGCAGAACCTCTGCTTTATTTGATTGAACTCAAACTCTTTCTGTGACTCACTTGTAACTTTTGTTGTTGCAGTAGTGTAATCATGTCTTCCCTGTGTTGTGTGTTTACCCCAAATGATTTCCTGAATTCATTGGCTAACTTGATTGCTCCTGCCAAACAAACCTAAAGTATTTTTCACCTCCTATAAAATATATTTATCTTCTGATAACTGATGAGATAATGTACAACAATAGGGCTGAAAAAAATCATCCCAAAATTGTAGCACTAAAAAGCGAAGATGGAATATAAGAGAATGAAATGGAAAATAAGAGCACAAAACTGAGAAACAAAGGACCAACCATGGAAGGTCTAATATTCATCTGATAGTAGTCTTATTGAAGAAAGGTTCAGGCAAAATTTAGCAGAGGATAAAAGACATAAATTAATTTCCCAAAACTTAAGAAAGTCATGAGCCTTCAATTAAAAGAAACCACAGATGACCACTTATCTTCTATGGAATGTGCCTGTGCCTTCACTTCTCAGTTTATTTTTAAGGAAAATCTATTGATATCCTGTTATAAAAGAAGAGTATAATTTACTTTACAACCTGTCACTTTTATTTATACATGCACGTTGTTTATAATCTTTATGTCCTTAAGTAGTAACAGAATATATTGGCTGACTTAACATTAGGAAACTCCATTTCTAGAGCCTAGGTTAAAAACCTACACAAATCGTGAGAAGAGAGAAAGTACTTTTCAAAAGGACATTTGGGTGACTACTGTCAGCAGGATGCACAGATGCCATGCAGCCAGAAAGGCAAGTGACCACTGCAAGAAAGTTTCTGTCAGTCCTTTCAGTTCCCATTTCTACATCCATCTACTTCCATTTAACCACTAGTTTATCTTTTTCCTGAGACAAATTCTAGTCTAAAAAGGGACATTTATTAGAAATCTTGCGTTATATCATGTCAATAATAAAATAGTTTCTAGATTAATCTCTTATCCTCCAAGTTCTCATTATTGGACTCCTCTTTTATATCTTATGCTCCAACAACTAAAACCCATCCTTATAAGTTGAAACCCTCTTGGTATCCTATGCTCCTGTAACTAGATTCTCTAATAATAAATTTTAATGTTTCTGTGCTAAAGTCTCCAAATTTGTTAGGTATATTTTATCTCTGTTCTACTAAGATTCTCATCGTAAGTCACAAAGAGCATCCAAGCCTCAGTTTCCCTAAAATGCACAGATTGGACTAATATATTTATTAATGTCCCTGCAAGGTTTAAAGTTATTTGATTCTACTATTGTAATACATTTATTTGAACTGTAGCCAATTTTCAGTTCAACCAGTTCTTGAGTACATAGCCTTGATCTTGGACTCAGTTTGAAACATGAAAATGAAACAGACACCGATTTTGATCTCTTGCCTGTAAGCTCAGTGCCCTTTCCACTTTATTGCACAGTTCTGTTAAACTCTGATCTCTGGAGCTGGCATGACCAATGCAGGAGATGCTCTATCTACTCTTTGTACTCCTCTCGTCTCCACTCATGACCTAACACAACACGATACTCTTTCCTGGTGAGCCAGGATGTGACCTGAAAGTTCTTCTCCCAATATTACCAGGCTGGTGCTACAAATCAGTAGAAGTTGGCACATAAATGAAGCATTTTTTCCATATTTTCTCTGTTGGTTTCCTCCCTCAAAAGGAATTTCTGGATCAATTTTCTGAGACCCCTCCTGCATTATAGTGCTGAAAAGTAAGACATTAAATATCATATGATCAGTGAGAGAAGTAGTATATTGGAGTCACTTGAACCATTAAAAGCAAGTGGAAGGCTGTTACATCCATGATTTTTATATTTGCTCTCCTATTTGAAAGGTTTAGTCACTGTGATGTGTGACTGAGAGTACTCCTTTGAGTAAGATGGTGCACAAATCCATTTAAGGGACAGGAGGATTGTAATTCATGTGATTTTATCATTGCCATGTAACTACCAACTAAAACAAAGTAGTACATAGTGGGACTGATTTTTGTGTTGCAGTTCCAAAAGATCTTTGCTTAACGAGTGTTTATGTGCAGGAATGGTAAAAGTAGAATGGATCAGAGGGCAGTCGTCTCAGCTAGGAAGTAAATCCAAAAGCCACACTTATTCATTCTGAGGGTAATATATATTGCCAGGCATCAAAATAATTTTGCACCAGGCTCAAGTAATGAGGCAGGATGATCAAGTGTATGTGTGCTCAGAGGACAAATTAGATCCTTTCAATACTGGGACTTATAAACCTGGTTTCTGTCCAAGACCAGATTCACATGCCACTTTCTTTGCAAGGCTTTAAAAAAATTTTATCTGTCAGTAATAATTGTTTGTTTTTAATTCACGCTCTCTAAAGTAATTAATCCTAGTAATGAATAAATAATTTCATTTTATTTTTAAATTGATGATGGAGTCTGCCTGCTTTTCATTAGTGACTGGGAAATCCCATCAATGACTACACTTTGAGGAGAATGGCTGGTTCTTATTTTTTATTGTAACCTTGGAAGCTACAAAAATCCGGTCTACAAAATGCTGCAATTCTGGTTTGTTGATGCCCCACTTTTGTTGTTCTTTACCTATGCTGAATTTATTGAAAGATCGTGAATGGTATTTCTGTTTGCAAGAATCAAGCACTTAGATATGATTGAACATCACATATTGTATAAGGTTGAAATGGGATTACTTTAGATGTAATCCTATCTCAAATATTTTGCTGTAAATACAGAGTATCCATCATAGCCAAATGAAGAATTTGCATAAATGATCAAACTCAGTATCATAAACTTTACATTGGTTTGCTCTGTAATATCTTTGTTTTCCTACTTCATTTTAAGGGATGAACTATGCAAGTCTGAATTTTCATTGACTTATTTATTGCTTTTGTGAACATTTTCACGAATAAGAAAGTAACATTTCCTAAGACAGAGTTAGCTGAAATATTGGCATTAATAACTTGTAATGGTCTGTTTTTGAGGCAGCTTTCAAAGTCCCAAGAATTACTTTGTTACTTTCTTTTGGATCTTATGTATCAAGTATTATTTTTTCACAAAAATTCTGGGAAGTGTAAAATCACTGGCACTTAAAAAAATGAAATTTTTGGCCAGGTGCGGTGTCTCATGCCTGTAATCCCAGCACTTTGGGAGGTCGAGGCGGACGTATCACGAGGTCAGGAGATCGAGACCATTATAGCTAACAGGGTGAAACCCCATCTCTACTAAAAAAAAATACCAAAAAAATTAGCCGGGCGTGATGGCGGGTGCCCGTAGTCCCAGCTACTCAGGAGTCTGAGGCGGGAGGGTGGGGTGAACCCGGGAGGTGGAGCTTGCAGTGAGCCGAGAGGGCGCCGCTTCACTCCAGCCTGGGCGACAGAGCGAGACTCCGTCTCAAAAAAAAGAAAAGAAAAAGGAATTTTTGCTTAGAATCATATTAGTACTTATTTTTAATTACAAAAATAATTTTACTCCTTTTACTCCATGTGTTATTCATAATGCTTGTCTCACATTTATCACTCACTTCCAATGAACCAAACTTCATAAATACAACTTTATATAGAGCTAAATGTATTCTTCATTAAACTATTTAAGATGTGGTTTTATAGGTTTAATCATTTTTTACATTATTACGTGCAAGGTGAAATACTTTACGCTGTTACAATTTCATATTTTTAAAAACTTTATTTTGTTTATTATCATGCCCTAAATTTGATTAAAATGGAATGCATGATCACATAAACAAACTGGGAAGAAATAAAGTATTTTTGCTCTCTACAACTTTAAGTCATTTTATGAGAATTTGTGTACTCCCAATATTTAAAGATTATAAATAAAATATTGTGTACATCCTCGAAAAATGCTTGGTTTAAATTTAAAAAAAAACGTATTTTAAACCTCCTTGTTACTTTCTTCCTCTAGAAAAGATTATTTTTCTACTGTTTAGCAGTGTTACAATCAACTAAAAATTACATGTTTAGGAGAATGTAGAAAAAATAATTTAAGAAACTCTAAATGTATTATCCAGGATAATTTTCTACTTCCTTTATGCCCAAGATATAATTTAATATCCTCTGTTTTATCAACCATCAAACATCAAGTGGTCTGAAGTGACATAGATTTGTATAGTTTGTTAGTCAGCTGTATGACAGAACACCACTGTACAGTATATATTATACAGCTTTTGTATAAATGTATCAATCATTTGGATTGATAACAAATGGAACAAATCAAACTCATCAGGCATAAAAACGGTGACTTTTCTGAATATTAAAACATTGAGGCAAGATTTTTGAAATATTCTTTTATCCTTAGCTATTTGGTCCATTGCCATTGAGCATAGATGAAAAACACCAACCTTAAATTATTGTCCTTTTATGTGTAGTTGTGAGTAGGATAAGAATGAGAGTATTAGGAGGCAAAAAAGTTTTCAGGCAGTTGGAATATAGGGAACAAACTCTAACATCTGAGTCTAATAGACAGTATTTTATATTCAAGTCAAAGAATTTTCATTAAAAATGTGATTATGTGGAGTGTCATTGGTCAGACAAGCTCAATTCCTGAAAAGTCCCTTGGCATGGGATTTATTGCAAGGTAATGCTATTTTCCATATCAACATGATTTTTCTGCAATCTTATGTTCAGATACATAATTTATATTACCAAGAAATCCAGATTAGTGTACAGTTTCATAGATTCTCTTTATAATTGTTTAAAAGCTTCCTAATAAATTGCTGAAAGACAGAATGTTAAAACTGTTCAAACTTTGTACTCATTTTAAGGAGGAAATTAATACTTTGGTCCTTTATTTGCCATGAAAAGAGATAATAACTTCCTCTAGGAAGATTATAATCTAACCAAACATTGTAGTCTAAATATAGCATACAAAGTCTTGTGCCATTTGTGAAAATGCTATCAGGGAGAAAACCCAGTAACTGACTTTCTGCACTGTATTTTTTAGGTACACAGATTTAATTTAGAGATTATGGTTTGAGAATAAAATTTACCGTATGAGTGTTTTTGGCTGATAAGAAATTGATTTTGTGACCTTGGTACACATTAATTGAAATATCTGGCAATATGTCTTGACTAGGTTAAAGGAACCATACATACTTGGAACCATATTATTCCTTCACACTGTACTAGCGAGTTAATCCCTTTTTGCCATTAGAAGGATGTAAACTGCTTTTTGCTACTATGGGAGCAGAAATAATCTCCTCCTATTGAATAATAAGTAGGTTTTGTGTAATTAACTTACACAAAACTTAGTTGGTAGACTATATTGAAGGTGAAGTGTTTTAATTTATTTAGGAGTTATATTACTCACATATTAAATGTAGTATATTTTCACATATTTCAAAAGTTATATTTATTAAATCATAAATATAAAAATATGTGTTGATGAGCATATTGAGACTTAAAGGTTGTTATTTCAGTTATTCGCCAAATTTTAGAATGTAATTTTAAATAAGTTAAAATACCGTGAAAGTACTAAATTGTCAGCATTCTCCGTACCTTAAGTGCTAGCTTATTTAACCGATATTGACTCTAATTGTATTTACGCAGGAGAAATGAATTGCAGAAGAGAATTAAAACAAATTGTGAAATTTGTAAATTCTGCATAAAGAACCCCAAAATATGTACTTCCCATGAGGTTTTTGGGACTTGATTAACCAGACTAGTTATCTATACAGTAATTATCCAGACACATGCATTGCACATCTTCACTTATTTCTCTTTCGTGTATATAACTTCAGAACCAAAATGTAGGTCATGCTTATCTAGCACTTTGTGTTTTGGCCCTCTGAAGGACAAGAACACATCGTAAGTCTTAACGAATTTAGTATTAAAAATATAATTGAAGTTGTATTTAACATTTACAACTAGCATGGGGAAGGAATGTGCTGCTGTCTTTTATGCATTTTTGGTAATTAAAGTTGACATGTACAGGCAACTAAATCAGTTTTCATGAGATTGAACAGAAGCTGAGGTGTTTTTAACACTTGCTTGATAGTTTTGCCTTTGTGGCAAATTATTGATATTTTGAAATAAGAGAGTTGTATATCCTTTGTGTCAAAAAGGTTCTCATGCCAGATTTCCTGGTGCCATATGGAGGATAAGTTCTGAAGATTTTTTCTGGACCTTTATAAACACAGAAACCTATTGAGAATATTTTTTAAAAGTACAACAAATCTCAGTTGTATATGCAATGCAGAAAGGCAAGCAGATGCTTGATTATAGTGTTATGCTTCTTCAACTAATGTTATGTTTGCTGCAGCAGTTTCCAATGGAATACCATGTGGAGAAGAATGGTCTTTTAAATGTGTTTTCGTCTTTGAATTTCAATTTATTTGTAGACAAATATATTTTAAAAATTTCAGTAGAAGCATTAATTGTTGTTTTATAGTCAACAATCGTTTATACTTCTCCTTTGAAAAAATCAAATGGTTGCTTTGAGAATAAATAAGTGTAGTGTTAATCTGAATTTAAGCAAGTCTTGAGATTGTAATCCATAGTAAAAATTACATTATTGTGTTAAGAAATTAAAACCGAAGTCTTATAAATTATTGGTGATACCTTTTTAATAGAAGATTCCAGTGATTCCTAAATTGTGAACCAGGGACTTATTACTAGTAATGCCTTAATAATTCCATATCAATTTCTTAACTAATGAAAAAAATTTCTTCTAACAGTGTTTAAAATTAAATAGAAATATGACACATTTAGAGAATACAATTAAAAATAAAATTCAGAAGTATGACAAGTGCTCAAAATTAGATATCAAGTACAGATAATAAACACAGAAGGGAAAAATGGCTTGTTCATTTCAAAAGAGTTTTGAGGATGTAGCACTATGACGGAGATACACTGAGATAAAAAGGATCCTCAGCTTTTTTGATTCAGAAATGAAATATTGTTGATCTCAATCAAGATTAATCAAAACCTGATGAAAATATTCTGATCATCCATGGAAAGTAGAATGACAGCTTACTGTGGGAGTCAGGACCTTGGAGGAAGCAGACCTTCTAAAGAAGGTATTCCTGGAATTGAATCCTGGTCCTGGCATCTACCAGCTTCTACATCTGTGGATTGTAAATAGTTTTATCAACAACAAAATCATTTTTGAAGACTAAAGACGAAAATACAATTAAAGCACTTAGTTATAACCCACCCATATAGAAAGGCTTCAATAAGTCATAACAGTTACAATGTAAATCTGTCAATCACTTTGTGACAAAATTGTGTTTGGTGGGTTCAATCTCTTCCTACTTGCCCAAACCATTCAAGACACCTGATTAAGATCATCTAGGCTGCAAGATTCTGATGCTAGTGTTGCACAGATAACAAGATGCTCTTCTGCTTTTCCCAAACTCCACAAACTACAACACAAAACGTGCACTTCGGTACATACCTAGAAGAAGAACATGTTACTCCCCATTCTTTACCAGTTTACTAGTCTTTAACTTGTGTTTTTAGCTCACTGTCTCCAAAGAGAAAAAGAACAAACCAAAACTTTATTTAATTATTACAGTAAGAAAGTAAGCTTTCTTTAAAGAGTAAGTCTCTTTAATTTCCTTTGTACCAATCACCTGGTCAGTATGGTGGATGACTGTATTTAAAGTAGAAGCATGTTTACAAAGACGATCTGGGAACTAACTTTTCCTAAATCGTATGTATTTCAATACATTCAATTATCTAAAAAAGATGGTTAGCATTGAAAGCATGCTATGATATAAAGTACAATAAGAAATATATTTTAAAAGTGTAAATTCTTGAAATAGTTTACTGTGAATATTTATCAAAATGTGATACTTTCCATTGCTTGAAAATAATGAAATTTACACAGAAATTGAACAAGTGTCTATATTATAAAATTCTAAATATTTTGTTTGGCTTAACAGATCTTTTACTGAAATTAGTTGTTTAAAATATATGAAATAAATTATAGATGACAGAGTTTTACTATACATGAAGTTTCTTTTAATTATTATTATGAAATTTATAAAAACTTGTAAAAAGACTTGCAGAATACTTTGGCATAAAGCTTGTTAGAGTAGAGAAGTACATATATATTTTTAATTCTGGGAAAATGGAAGAAAAAATCATTTTTGCAGGATGGAAGGATTGAATAGTTAGCACAACTTTGTTTGTTTTAGAGATGAATTTGGTGTCTCACCTCTCAAGTGGTTCATGTAATCTCCAGGTACATTCTTAAACTTCGAGAAAAATCATAGATCTGTAGACTCACCTTGTGAGACATCATTTAGGATTTTCAATGCCTAGGAGAAGTGATGTGTGTTCATTGACAGGAACTGGTTGAGAGAGATGATTGGAATTACTCTGTCAGGGTTCTGCTTTTCCATGGCTGTTGAGGCATTCATCAGTGTAGTATTTTATCTTGAACCAAGATAGATTTGAATGAAAATGTGTCAAGACACCTTCATTGAGTTCAGCAACATTTCTGAGTTACAGTTTAATTTATGTTATCTCTAGATGATCTAATATTTGCTCATTGCACTTGAACTCTCTATAGTTTTTGGAAACCTTTCCAATAAATGAAAAGTAGAGCACTAAATATGAATTCTGTAAAGGAATCCTTTTGCAACTAAATCTCAACTTTATGTTTTCAGAAATAGAATAGCTGTCTTAACTCTTGGTCTGGCTCTCCTAATTCTAAATTTATTCCTATTTTTTTCAATCTGTCATTTCAAATTAATTGTCAAAAAGCCAGTCATCAATTTAAGTTTTCTAAAGTGCCCTGAAATAGTGTTTAAACTCTTGGTATAATAACATTTGTTTTTCATTACTTTCATTTTGTAATTTGCCAAGGAAACAGTAGGTTATACCTTAAATTGCTTTTCTTTTAAGTATGTTATTTTAAATTCTAGTACATTTTGCAACTTTCCTACTAGTTGGTCAATATTCCTAAATTACGAAACAAAAAAAATGCAGTGGCTATTTTAAATAATTGAAATAATAATGTGATAAATATTACCTTACTATAAATCTAAAAATCATGGTATGATTCGTATGTGTTAAAAAAAAAAATAGAGCAGTAAGATTGAATCAGATTGAATGTTCCTTTGGATAATTTCCCTTTCACTAATTTATGTCTCATATTATTTCTAAGGCTTCAGCGGTAAGGACAAAAGGGCAAATAAATGTGGCCTGTCTTGGAAAATGATGAGTCATGCAATATTGAAAAGGAAAAGATAGCAGCTAAGAAACTCTCCACATGAATTAATCAAGAATATTTGCCAGTGCCTAGAGTAGAATGCTGTATAGTAAGGTTCCAACCTAACTATTAGTGTTCCAATAATACACTTTGTTCTTCTACCAGCTAGACAACCATCATGGTATCCCTTATCAGCACTGATTATAATTATTATGGCTGCAATTAGATAGTGATTTAGATATTGAGATTTGCAGGTACTTTTAACTAATATTCTTGGTAAAAAATTTATCTGAGACTGAAGATTTACTACTTACAATATCATTGGCATCTCCTTCCAAACTATCCTGTTTAAATGATACCATCATGTCATGATTTATCTACTTTGTTTTATGACACGCCTTGTTAGTTTCATGGCATACATGCTTGCAAAGCATCTTATTGCTACAGAACACCTCCCGTGTGGTCAAATTAGTTTTTAGATTCTATCCAATCTTTTATCCAAGATACGTTTTTACTATTTTTGATCATTTTGAGGTTTTAACTTAGATTATTTATACTTATTTCAAATAGGACCCCAGGTACTCTTTGTTATGATGGGAGAATAATTGGGAAAATATTTTAATTTTAGTGAAAGCACAGTTTGCATTCCAATTTGAATGTTATTTTATTATTTGAAAAATTTTACTTTTATCCCAACAATTCAAAAAATAGTGCATATTGTTTTTTAATTTTTTTAATATTTATTTATTTATTTAGATAGAGTCTCATTCTGTTTTCCAGGCTGAAGTGCAGCGGCTCAACCATAGCTTACTACAGTCTTGAACTCCTGAGTTCAAGTGCTTCTTTCTTCTCAGCCTCCAGAGTAGCTGTGTCTATGTACCAACACACACCCAGTTAATTTTTTTTTTTTTTGTATTTCATAGAGACAGGGTCTGACTCTGTTGCCTAAGCTGATTTTGAGCTCTTGGCCTGAAACAGTCCTCCTGCCTTGACCTCCCAAATGCTAGGATGACAAAACATCAGCAACTTGGTTGCAGATTTCACTGCCAAAAGACAAAGTCAATTAGTCATAGTTCTGCTGTATAAGAACTTAAATAGGGATCACATTTTTTTCAAAAGGCAAAAAATGTTATTTTATTTTATTTTTTATGTGATTGTTATTATTATTGTTTTTAACTTTTATTTTAGGTCCAAGGATTCATGTGCAGATTTGTTATATACATAAATTGTGTGTCACGGGGGTCTGATGTATAGATTATTTTGCCAACAGTAAATAAGCATAGTACCTGAGAAGCAGTTTTTCGATCCTAACCCTCCTCCCTTCTTCCATCCCTGAGTAGGCCCCAGTGTGTATTGTTCCCTTCTTTATATCCATATATACTCAGTGTTTAGCTCCCACTTATAAGTGAGAACATGGCATTATTGGTTTTCTGTTCCTGTGTTAGTTCACTTAGCATAATGGCCTTTAGCTCCCTCCATCTGTGTTGGTGCAAAGAACATTATCTCATCCCTTTTTATGGCTGCATAGTATTCCACAGTGTGTATATACACCACATTTTCTTTATCTGGTCTACCACTGATGGGCATTTAGGTTGATTCCATGTCTTCCCTATTGTTGTGAATAGTGCTATGATGAACATACAATGTATGTGTGTCTTTCATATTTCTTATACATTGCTTAAGCTTTACTATGCCTATCTTTTGACATTTAAGAGGAAGTTGTTATATGTAATTTTTGTCCCTGATTTTCTGTCTTCATTTAGAAGAGAAATGAGAGTTATGCAATAGTTATTAACTAATCTCAAATTACCATTGGAGGAAACATTATACCAATTGTGTAACAACAGTTAAAGGTCAAAATTAAGACACTATTCTTAAATTGATCAAATAAGTTGTAAACTCTATGCTTTTGTTTCTAAATACCATTTCGGCATATTTTGTTTTGATAAAAGTAATATATACTTGTTGCAAAAAATTTTAAGCCACTGAAAAAGTCAAGGGAAAAAGCAAATCATCACTCAAATCCCTACCTTGTAAGCCTGCTTTTATGTATTTAATTAATATAATTCAGAGTATCTTTCTATGCATGGACACCTATAAAATAGATTATAGATAAATTAGAGAATAGATGAGAGAAAGATTAGATAGAAAGGTAGACTATTATAAATGTTGGATTGTTGTTTACATGCTATTTCAATGAAAGTCCACTCCCATTTTATTATAATTTAACAGAAGAAAAAATAGACTAAAATGAACTGGAAAGAATTGTTGATTGCAGATTTATATTTTTAACCACAAGACAAATAAATTTTAAAATAACTATATATAAACATATATATATTTATACATATAGGTGCTGAGATAATTTTTTTTTAAATTTATTTATTATTATTATACTTTAAGTTGTAGGGTACATGTGCATAACGTGCAGGTTTGTTATATATGTATACTTGTGCCATGTTGGTGTGCTGCACCCATCAACTCGTCATTTACATCAGGTATAACTCCCAATGCAATCCCTCCCCCCTCCCCCCTCCCCATGATAGGCCCCGGTGTGTGATGTTCCCCTTCCTGAGTCCAAGTGATCTCATTGTTCAGTTCCCACCTATGAGTGAGAACATGCGGTGTTTGGTTTTCTGTTCTTGTGATAGTTTGCTAAGAATGATGGTTTCCAGCTGCATCCATGTCCCTACAAAGGACACAAACTCATCCTTTTTGATGGCTGCATAGTATTCCATGGTGTATATGTGCCACATTTTCTTAATCCAATCCGTCACTGATGGACATTTGGGTTGATTCCAAGTCTTTGCTATTGTGAATAGTGCTGCAATAAACATACGTGTGCATGTGTCTTTATAGCAGCATAATTTATAATCCTTTGGGTATATACCCAATAATGGGATGGCTGGGTCATATGGTACATCTAGTTCTAGATCCTTGAGGAATCGCCATACTGTTTTCCATAATGGTTGAACTAGTTTACAATCCCACCAACAGTGTCAAAGTGTTCCTATTTCTCCACATCCTCTCCAGCACCTGTTGTTTCCTGACTTTTTAATGATCGCCATTCTAACTGGTGTGAGATGGTATCTCATTGTGGTTTTGATTTGCATTTCTCTGATGGCCAGTGATGATGAGCATTTTTTCATGTGTCTGTTGGCTGTATGAATGTCTTCTTTTGAGAAATGTCTGTTCATATCCTTTGCCCACTTTTTGATGGGGTTGTTTGTTTTTTTCTTGTAAATTTGTTTGAGTTCTTTGTAGGTTCTGGATATTAGCCCTTTGTCAGATGAGTAGATCGCAAAAATTTTCTCCCATTCTGTAGGTTGTCTGTTCACTCTGATGGTAGTTTCTTTTGCTGTGCAGAAGCTCTTTAGTTTAATGAGATCCCATTTGTCAATTTTGGCTTTGGCTGCCGTTGCTTTTGGTGTTTTAGACATGAAGTCTTTGCCCATGCCTATGTCCTGAATGGTACTACCTAGGTTTTCCTCTAGGATTTTTATGGTATTAGGTCTAACATTTAAGTCTCTAATCCATCTTGAATTAATTTTCATATAAGGAGTAAGGAAAGGATCCAGTTTCAGCTTTCTACTTATGGCTAGCCAATTTTCCCAGCACCATTTATTAAATAGGGAATCTTTTCCCCATTTCTTGTTTCTCTCAGGTTTGTCAAAGATCAGATGGCTGTAGATGTGTGGTATTATTTCTGAGGACTCTGTTCTGTTCCATTGGTCTATATCTCTGTTTTGGTACCAGTACCATGCTGTTTTGGTTACTGTAGCCTTGTAGTATAGTTTGAAGTCAGGTAGCGTGATGCCTCCAGCTTTGTTCTTTTGACTTAGGATTGTCTTGGAGATGCGGGCTCTTTTTTGGTTCCATATGAACTTTAAAGCAGTTTTTTCCAATTCTGTGAAGAAACTCATTGGTAGCTTGATGGGGATGGCATTGAATCTATAAATTACCTTGGGCAGTATGGCCATTTTCACGATATTGATTCTTCCTATCCATGAGCATGGTATGTTCTTCCTTTTGTTTGTGTCCTCTTTTATTTCACTGAGCAGTGGTTTGTAGTTCTCCTTGAAGAGGTCCTTTACATCCCTTGTAAGTAGGATTCCTAGGTATTTGATTCTCTTTGAAGCAATTGTGACTGGAAGTTCATTCCTGATTTGGCTCTCTGTTTGTCTGTTACTGGTGTATAAGAATGCTTGTGATTTTTGCACATTAATTTTGTATCCTGAGACTTTGCTGAAGTTGCTTATCAGCTTAAGGAGATTTTGGGCTGAGACAATGGGGTTTTCTAAATATACAATCATGTCATCTGCAAACAGGGACAGTTTGACTTCTTCTTTTCCTAACTGAATACCCTTGATTTCTTTCTCTTGCCTAATTGCCCTAGCCAGAACTTCCAACACTATGTTGAATAGGAGTGGTGAGAGAGGGCATCCCTGTCTTGTGCCAGTTTTCAAAGGGAATTTTTCCAGTTTTTGCCCATTCAGTATGATATTGGCTGTGGGTTTGTCATAAATAGCTCTTATTATTTTGAGGTACGTTCCATCAATACCGAATTTATTGAGCATTTTTAGCATGAAGGGCTGTTGAATTTTGTCAAAAGCCTTTTCTGCATCTATTGAGATAATCATGTGGTTCTTGTCTTTGGTTCTGTTTATATGCTGGATTATGTTTATTGATTTTCGAATGTTGAACCAGCCTTGCATCCCAGGGATGAAGCCCACTTGATCATGGTGGATAAGCTTTTTGATGTGTTGCTGAATGGTGCTGAGATAATTTTTAACCACTCATTTAGATTTCAGACAGTACTAGTTGACCATTTGCCATGCTAACCTTCTTCCTTCCTCTCTTTCCTTTTTTATCTTCATGTTATTGCTTTGTAAAGGGTTATAATGTTAACATTCTGTTCTACCATGAGTTCCACAGTAGTTTAATCTCCATTTATGGTGAAAAGGTTTTAGCTCTATCCTGAGGTTATTTTCACTATAGATTCTCCATTTCTAGGAGAAATTTTTTTTTTTTTTTTTTTTTTTTTTTTTTTTTTTTTTTTTGAGACGGAGTCTGGCTCTGTCGCCCAGGCTGGAGTGCAATGGCCGGATCTCAGCTCACTGCAAGCTCCGCCTCCCGGGTTTACGCCATTCTCCTGCCTCAGCCTCCCGAGTAGCTGGGACTACAGGCACCAGCCACCTCCCCTGGCTAGTTTTCTGTATTTTTTAGTAGAGACGGGGTTTCACCGTGTTAGCCAGGATGGTCTCGATTTCCTGATCTGGTGATCCGCCCATCTTAGCCTCCCAAAGTGCTGGGATTACAGGCTTGAGCCAGAAATTTTTTTAAATGCAATTCTAGGAATTCTAAAAAAAGCTAAATTTCTTTATTGAATATGTGTTTTCTTTTTTAAGAAAGGTTTCTGACTACTGTGTTCTCTGCTTTCTTCTGTGTTTGAAAATGTCTTACTGTTCCTCTTACACTTGGAAAACTTGTTTCGACACACTATTTGTAAGTCAAACTGTCATCATTAGAACTTGGATACACCACATTTTGTGCCTTTTGTCGCTGACTGCTGTTATGCCAAGATTGAGGCTAGCCTCACTTTTACCTGTCATACACGTCATGCCTTTTCTGCCTAGATGAATACATTCAAGATTAATCCAGACTGTTTCCTGGTGGACATTTACCTTTTCCATCGCTTTCCTTTTAGTTTTAATTTTAGTTTGTAAAATTAACTAAATAAATCCAAAATGATCCGTATTTTTACATACCTAAACATATAAGAACTTTAATATTTTAGCACCAATCTCCTACCTCAATATTACTTAGTTTTATAGTTCAGTATTTCAATTTCGTGTTTTTTGCCCCTCAAATTAATCATTAATATTTTTAAATAGTAGTAATAGTAACAATAGCAATAAGAACCATCATAAGGTTCTTATTTTGTACCAGGAATTGTTCTAGTGTCTTTGCTTGTATTAAAACATGTTTGAATCAGTATACTGTATTGTCTCTTAATGTACCACTTATGTAGTAGTGTTGTTTTCGACTTCTCTGGATATTTGTTTGTTTCTTCTCGCCATTCCTTCATGTTTACCATTCTTTCCTTCTGAGTTCAGTGTTCTTTGTCCTGAAGTTCACCTGATAAATTTTGTGTTTTTTTATCTGAAGATGGCTATCTGAGTAACAGATACTTTTTCCTAAGAACTTTCAAGGTATATGGTATATTATTTTCTAGTAGTTACTGTTTAAAGTGTCTTCATATATCTTTTTTTCCACAGGCAATCTACCTTTTCTCCATAGTTGTTTATAAAGTCATCTCTGCAATTTCACTGTGATGTTTCCGTGTTTATTTTCATTAATCTTGCCTAAAGTTGTATTCCCCGAATTTGAACATTCTTATCTTCAATGCTATAAAAGTTTTAATATGTTAGCTCTTAAAATAATAACTTTCTCATTTACTGTCCTTGGAATTTCAATTGAATGCTCCTCTTTCTGTGATATGTTTCTTAAACATCAACATCTTCTATCTCTTTTTGCTTATGTGTCTTACATGTTAGTATTTCAGATCTTTCACTTCATTTTTTTCTATAGCTATATTTAATCTGTTGTTCAACCAGTTCACTACATTAATTGTCTTCTTTTATTAATTCTAGAACTTCTTCTACTTGGTTCTCTTAAACTCTCGAGTCTTTTAAAATAGAACCTTGTTGCTTTCACATACATTAAACTCCATTGCTTATCTGTTTAATGTTTTCAACCTAGCTACCTTGTATTCTATATCTAATAAGTCTGTTTGTAAAGTGTCCTAAATCAGCTATTTGTTCTTTCTGCAGATCCTCACTGATGATGTTTTGGGTGTGTGTGTCTGTGTGTGTAGTTTAATTGCAAAATCTATTTTAGCACTCCTTATGTGTGGAAGTCCTGTGGTGCCAGAGCACAGGATCTTTCTATACAGGAAGAATATTCATTTGTTCTCTCAGCCACCCTGCCTTCTTTACCATCACCTCAGGGTCGCTTTCTGCTGTTAGTCAGTCTGGAGTTTCTGTGATCATAGGCATGTCATCAGACATTCTTAAATGACTCCTTCTCTCCCTCTGCCCCGTTAGCCTAGGCCAAGACCAGTCATTTTATTTTATTTTTCCTGATGAGGACCCTTTTAAGGTCCATCCTATCACTGAATGTGTAGCACTTTGAAGTCCTGACTTCAGACAATTTTTTCAGTCTTAGATGGACCTTGCACAGGTGCAGTCCTAACCTCTTTTCTCAGGGAAACCCTTAAAAACCATAGTCCCCAGAATGTATTTTTGAGGTTTTGTTTTACACCCCTGATTTTTATATTTCTATTTATGTTGTCCTCAAGCATTTCTCTTATTTTCCAGTATGCTGTTTATCTTCTAAGAGTACATTAATTTTCTTTGTCATATTTTATCTAGCATTTCTAGATGTTTTGTTGGAGAAGGATATTGAGATTATCTAGTCCTCATATTGTAAGAATAGATATTCAAAAGTTATAAATAATCTTATGAGCATAAAGGAAGCTAGCCCAAGGGGAAAAGTTTCAATTCTTTGGATGACAGAGCAGAAAGAGGAAATAACCTTGATGACATGGTTGTGCTACTAAATTAATCAACCCTGAAGCCAATCTACTGCTCTACTTTTTCTCTTTTGTGAGATAATTAATTGCCTTATGTCTTAAGCCACTTTGAAATGGGTTTCTTGTACTTACAGTAAAAAGCATCTTACCTGATCTATTATCAGCTCGTTTTCTTTGGTGTCCGACTCTTCCCATCTGTGCCTTGAATATAAAACCATATTGGTGTAAGTCTTGTCCTGCCTTTCATAGTAAAATGTTAAAGCACGAAATTCTGAACAAAATGGCTTATATTTTAGAACAGAGTGTTTGCAAATACAAGAAATATAGGTGAGATTTTCAAGTTAGAAAGTGTTTTAGTGAGTAAGATTAAACTTAAATTTGAAATTCTATAACAAATCAGCAGAATTCAAAAATAATATTAATATTTAAAGCATATGAATGCAAAATTTGTGTAAGGTTCAAAGAAGCGAATACTACCAACATATATCTTAGAAGATCTTAAAGATTGAGCTCTAGTTGAAATTGAAAAGATGAGGCAGATTACAAAGAAGTCTAAAAGTAGAGGTAAAAAGTGAAGTTGAAAATGAATTACTGTATGTTGAACATAAAGTGAAAATAGTAAATTGTGCCATAATTATAGCAAGGACATTAAGAAATACAAAATATCTTAAATAATTAAATTTGTATTTAATCTTCGTTTTATTAATATTTAAACTTAATTCATAACACAAGACAGATATATTTTAATTATTCATAGCAGACACTTATAAAACAGGGGTAAACCAAGACATAAAAATAGACCTTTATTTCTGTGAAACCATATTTTTAATCATTTCAGGGCTTTTTTTGAAATTAAAATCATACGGCATGGTTAATATGTTTAAATAAGGTAAAATGATCATCACTGCTCCTATAAATACTATGAATTACACTGGCTAATATTAACTGAGTATCTACTGACTGCAATGGCTTTTTAAATTCCTATAATCTTCATCAACCCTATGAGGTAGACACTCTTATTGTAAGCATTTTATGAGTGAAATAAATAGTTGCAATATAACTTTGTTTCTGAATCAGTTGTGGAGTAAAATGGCACAAAGTAATTTGAAATCTTATGAAACAGGCATGATAAAGTCATGCTTTCCTAACAACCAATATTTTTCTATGTTGCTCCTCCTCTGCCTGAGTGAAACACTTCACATTCACTCATCTATTTTACTTTAAAATATCAAATTTTTATCATTTTGTGATCTCTTGATTTCATTTCATTGATCGGTTGGTATTTTTCTTCTGCCTCCTTTGGAGTTTGCATAATAATATGACTGCTTTGTGGAGAAGGGATTGTTGAGGGGCCAGAGTGGTAAGTAGAAGGCTGTTCTACAGAGAGGCTGATGTCTTTCGCAAGCATTCTGAGAGGTGTCACAAAGATTAATACTATTTTGGCAAATGCCTGTTTAACATTTGACAAAATAAGTACTCAGGGGTCCAGTATTAGGCTACACTGCACAAATGTATGGTAGTTTCTAACATAAGGGAGACTAACCTGTTAGTTTCAGGCTTCATCAGTGATCCTGCAATAGCAGACAGGTTTACACTGTAGCATTAGAAATTTCAGTTACATTTAGGGAAAGATTTTCAGGTTGAAAGGTGTGAAGTGTTGGAATCAGTTACAAAGAGAAGTTGTCATATCTACTTTCTGCAGGTTTTTATAAATAGTGTAGTTTCTCATCTCTGTAGGATGATTTAAACATGAGAGATGAACTACGTGACCTTTCTGGTTCATTTCCAGCCTTGTGATTCTGTGAGGAAATAAAGTATTTCTTCAGAACTGCTCATAAATTCCATTAGACTACAGTTAGTAGTCTCAGTGGTAAACTAGTGGCTAAAGATTTCTTCTAAATTTTCTGGCTCTACTATATAAATAAAGCTTTAACTCCTCAGTGGCTATAAAATTGTGTTTTAACAATATTAAGTAAAAGTCTTTTAATTGTAGAAGTCAGCACTGTTTTACAATGAAACACTCAGGTGGATTCTATTTATAGGCCTCTGTTGGAGACAATGATATATTGTAAGAAGCAGTATTTTTTGTTTTGTGTTTACTAAATATTTATTATATGCTTATTCTTAGCTGACAATGTATTAAGCACTAGAAAAAAACAAAGTCACCACTCTTCAGAATAAAGGCCTGGTGAAAATGTTGAAATGTAAATAAAAAGAATTACAACTCAGTAAGAATAAGGGCACTGAGAAGAGGTAGCACATGGAATAGGGAATACCACCCAAACTGGTGTGTGTGTGTGTGCATGCACACGCGTGAGTCTTATCTGCATGTGAGTGCAGCACGCAGATAAGAAATTAGAAATGCTGCTGGAAAAAAAATTAAACCTGAGCTACATACTAATACATTAGTATTCTTTTTTTGTTTAATTTTTATTTCAATAGTTTTGGGGGGCACTGGTGTTTTTTGATTCCCTAGATACATTCTTTAGTGGTGATTTCTGAGGTTTTGGTGGACCTGTGATTTGAGCAGTGTGCCCTGTACTCAATATGTAATATTTTATCCTGTCTCCCTCCTACCCTTCCCCTCAAGTTCCCAAAGTCCATTATAGCATTCTTACGCCTTTGCATTCTCATAGCTTATCTCTCACTTATAAGTGAGAGCATGATATTTGCTTTTCTATTCCTAAGTTACTTCACTTAGAATAATGACCTCCTGCTTCATCCAAAAGAGACACTATTTCCATCACTGCAAAAGACATTATTTCATTCCTTTTTATGGCTAAGTAGTATTCCATGGTGTATATATTCCACATTTTCTTTGTCCAGTCATTGGCTGATGGGCACTTAGTTTGGTTCTATATCCTTGCAATTTCAAATTGTGCTGCGATAAACATGTTTGTACATGTCTCTTTTTCACATAATGACATCTTTTCCTTTGGGCAGATACCCAGTCATGGGATTGCTGGATGAAATGATAGTTCTGTTTTTAGTTTAAATATTAGTATTCTTTATTAAAGCAAGGTTAAGGGAGAATATGTCAAAAGCAATACATTTAATGGTTCAGCAAAGTAGAGCCATAAGATGTTTGAAAATCTTCAAGTACTTCATAGGTTTGAAATGTTGACTACAGGGTGTCAAGAGAAGAAGGATGTAGTCATGAGCTAAATCAGGAAGGGATTTCAATACCAAGCTAAAGGGAATGGACTTACAAATCAAGCCATGGGATTTGAAATTAGTTTTGAAAACAAAGGTTTTTCAAGTAGTGAAAGGACACAATGACATTTTCATTTTAGGAATATAGATCTCATGACTGTGTGAACAATGTTTATTTTTGAAGGTTAGGTTCAACATTTCCAAATTATGATAAAACCTTAGATTCACTTTCTTAGGAAGGCCAGCCACATTAGGGAGAGAATCATGCAGGATCTAGAAAAGGCTGTGATATTTCCCTGGTTTAATTTAGACACATTTAGTAAGTGTTCTCAAATTTAACTCATAATTCATTCAAAAAATTGCTGCTGCTAGTGTTAAATACTAAATATTCACAGTCCAGAAATATTAAAATGTGAAATACCAACATTAGATTATCAGTGTATTTATAGGATAATGTTAGGACAAAGAAGCAAAAAAAGATAAGATCTTTGGCATTAGATTAACTTGTGTTTTAGTTCTGCCTTCAAACTTTCCACCTCTGTAAACTTTGAAAAGTTAAACTCCTTGACTCCCATCTTCTAACTGGCGAAAGAGAACTAATAAAATCTAACCCACAGGAATTTTTGTAAGGATGAATTGAAACAGCACATGTAAAACACTTACAGATTTCAACAACGGGACAGTACTCAATAAGTGTTAGTCTGCTCTTGTGCATATTTGTAAAACATAGTAAGGTTTCTTGGGAAATCCTGCGCAAAGAAAAACACATATCATTTTGTTGAAGAATATGGATATGAGAGAAAATGATGATATAAACAGAAAAACCTGGCAAAAATAGACTGAGGAATAGAAGGACGAGAAGAACTGAAACATTGACTATTGCAAACTATTTTTTACCTGGAAATTGTGGCTTTTCATCTTTCATGTTCTTGTGGGCAAAGATAATGCCTTTCACTTCTACAATGTCAGATATATGGTAGACAACATGTTTGTAAAACAAAAGTAGTTGTGTGAGTGAAAGTTCAGGAATGACAATAAATGATCTATGTTGAATCTTCACAAAGGGCAAGAAAATTTCCCGAGAGTCTCTCAAGCTGCAGAAATCTGGGACTTGCAAATAGGCACATAGATTACCCAGACAGGAATACAGGCTACTTTTAATTGAAAGATAACTGGAATGCTGATGCTTTGATACATGACTTAGGGTGAAAGAGCCAAGTGGAAGTCCTATTATATTAGATGCCAGAGTATCTGACCCCCCAAATCTTTTCCACAGAGCCAAGATAAATGAGGTGATAGAGCAGAGTGGGGAATGCCTATGGCTATTTATATAATTGCAAAATTTGTTTGAGGGATACTATTAATTTGAATATTAATTATTATTTTATTGTTTACTTAATAGATGTATTTTCTGGTCTACTGGCCTATACTTCTTTGCTAGCATTTCTACCACACATACATGATGTGGGTGACTATCAGCTGTTTTGATTATGTTAGCCCTTTCCAATTAATTCCAGCTAATGCTTATACCTGTATTTTAAAACGTATTTGCTATAAGAGGTAGTTTATAGCCAGGTTCTAGTAGTGCCAGATGAAAAAAAGGCACTTATTCTCCAAACTACTCACCCAAGCACACACATACTACTACTATAACTACTACTGCTATTACACGTACACAATTTGCCCATCGATCTCTGTTCTATTTCATTGGTCTCTTTGTCTCTCCTTGCAACAGCTTCACATGCTCTTGCCTAATGTAACTTTATATTAAGTCTCTACGAAAGTCATTCTACTTCGTTTTTCTTTCTTCAAGAGTATCTTGGATTTATTTAGTCCTTTGCATTAAAAAAAATCAACTTCATTGTGGAATAATTTGCATTTGATAATACTGACCCATTTTAGATGTATACTCTGAGTTTTATAAATTTGTAAATCCATTTAACCAACACCACAGTTAATATACAGAACATTTCCATTACCCCTAGTTCCCATACAATTCACCAGATTCAGTTTTCACTATTACCTATGATTTTAGATAATTTTTTTATAGATGTCCTTTGGTAAAGTTACCTTCTATTCCCAGTTTGCTGAGAGTTATTTAATCATGAATGGATGTTGACTTTTTGTCAAATGCTTTTTCTGCATTGATAGAGATAATATATTTTCTTTTTCATTTTGTCAGTATAGTGAATTATATTGTGTTTATCTCAAGAGTGTAAGCATAATTTAAGTTTTATGCTAGCACTCTTGAGATAAACCCAACTTAGCCATGATGCTTTGTATGTAGAGTTCGATTAAGTGTTACAATTATATTTAGCATTCTTCCCTCTGTTTTCATGAGGCATATTGGTCTGTAGATTTTGTACTAGCTTCATCTGATTTTGGTGCCAGCGTTAATGATGGCCTCATAGATAAAATGGAAATGATTTCCTTCTCTTCAATATTTTGGAAGAGTTTATGTAGAATTAGTATTTTTTTCTTAAATGTTTGGAAAATTCACCATTGAAGCCATTTGAGTCTGGAGGTTGTTTTTCTCTTGTAAGGCTTTAAATTGTAAGTTCAATTTCTTCAAAAATGTAGTGCTATTCACATCATCTATTTCTTCTTGAGCAAGCTTTGATAGTTTGTGCTTTTTATGGAATTTGTCCATTTTGTCTAAGTCAAGGGTTGGCAAACTTTTTAATAAAGATTCAGAAAGTAAATATTTTAAATTTTCCCATACAAAATCAAAGGTCTTATGTATATATAATTATTTAACATGTAATCATTTAAAAATATAAAACCATCTGTAGCTCATGAGCATATGAACTAAACTAATGAAAAACTACAACAGACATATAGGTTATTTTTCACCTAAGATATTGAAGAATTTATCCATAGAGGATTTTTTTTTTCATTTTGTTTTGTTTTCTTAATATTTCATGTCTATATTTAATTTTTAACAAGTGGAAAAAAATGCTGAAGCTCAATTCCATTAAACATTTTACCCAATGTCCTATTTTCCATCTGTTTTGTGAGAACAGAAGCTGTTGCTACATGAGCAAGGGATATTGCTCTCTATTATGCTTTCAGATGGTTCTCTCCTCACATGCAGCGTGCAGCACTTATTTATTGTACTTTGCTGAATCTACAAGGGGACCTCTGCAGTTATCTGGATTCTTTCTCTCATGTTTTTGCTTGTTTGTTTCTGTCTTGTAAACTCTAGTCACCGTGTTCTTCTGGGACTGTTAACTCCATTTGCTTAGTGCAGGGAATCCATCAGGCTCTGTCATAGCCTCCTGAACTCTCTCAAAGCAGTAAGCTGGGGCAGTCATGTATTAATAGTTTATCTCTTTTTTAAACTTATCGCTCAGGGATTACTGTTTTTTGATGACTGTTGTCCAGTGTCTTGAAAATCACCCTTTCACATATATATATATATATACACATATATATATATATACACACATATATATATATATATACACACACACACATATATATATATATATATATATTTTTTTTTTTTTTCTGGCAGTGGTGATTGTTGTTGCTGCTGATGAAGATGTTTGTTTCTGTTAGGAGGGTAAATCTAATCCCTGTACCCAAAAGAAAGTGTTTCAAAACTTTGTGTCTCTTGTTACTACAGGCATAGTCCTTTCATATCTAAACACTAGGTTGCTCTTAGTTTCATTATCTATAATATATATATAATAACAATTATAATACATTGCCCAGCACAAAATAGTGACTCTATAGTGTTTTTGACAAATGCATACTACTGAGACATGAGTTGAAAAGTTTATATGTAATAATTCATGTAAATATCAAGATAACCCCTGAGTTGGATTTTAGTCTCCATTTTAGAGTTTAAGAAATTACAGTAGTGGCAAAGTCAGATGTCAACCTGGGCCTACATAATTGTAAAGGGTCAACTGAAAAGTTCATGTAATACCATTTAAGAGGGTCTTTCAGTGGAAGATAGGGAGTTTGGATAGACAAATAATTGTTTAGGGGACAAAGAGGTCTTAATATCAAGGCATCTCTCACCATCCATTTTGGTGACATATGGGCATCATAGTTCTCATTTGCTTTTTAACTATAGGTTTTTGCCATCATTGTTCCTATATTCTAATTATAATATTATTAGTATCATGAGATACTTATTCTAAGCAGTAATTAGCCATCATTGTTCCTATATTCTAATTATAATATTATTAGTATCATGAGATACTTATTCTAAGCAGTAATTAGCCATCATTGTTCCTATATTCTAATTATAATATTATTAGTATCACGAGATACTTATTCTAAGCAGTAATTAATATTTTCTTCTTCAGAGTTTCAACTCATACGTCATCTTGGTCCCACTCACTACAGTTATATCCAGAAACGAATGGTAGTCAAGAGTGAGGATTGCCTGATAATTACTAAAGAAACTGCCAATTCTAATTTTCTACTAGAAAAGAAAGTTAATTTATCCATATTTTTCTCTCTATGATTGTAATAGGAGTCAAAAGACAAAATTTTACCTGCCCACTATAGTCTATTCATTGGATTTGTTCATATTTTATTCACCATATGACATAGGTAACTATGATAGGCAGAATAATGGTCCCCTAAAGATGCCCATGCCTTAATTCTCAAAAACTACAAATACGTTACATGGCAAGAGGGAAATAATATTCTATATGGAATTAAGGTTGCTAACTATGTGACCTCAAAATAGTCAATTATTTTGAATTATCTAAATGGTTCCATTGTAAAGCAAGTGTCCTAAAATGTGGAAGAGGAGGCAGAATAGTTAGTGTCAGATTGGGGTGATATGAGAAAGATTCAATCAGCCATTTCTGGCTTTGAAGGTGGAGGGTCATAAGCCAAGGAACACTGGCAGCCTCTAGAAGCCAAAAAAGTCAATAAAATAGATTATCCTCTAGCATTTCCTGAAAAGAGTTCAACCCAGCTGACACATTTTAGCCCAGTGAAACACATTTTGATCTCCAACATCTAAATCTGAATGATACTACATTTGTGTTTTTATAGACAACAAATCTGTGATAATTCATTACAGTAGCAATAGGAAATTAATATGGTAACTGAGGAAGTTTCCTTAAGAATAATATAAAAGTAAAAAATGTGACTTGTATACATTTCCATTCTTTTCTTTTTCAATCTCTTAGGGTTTTGGAGCCACATTTTAAAAAGATATATTATAAAATAATGCTTAAATCAAAATGAGACAATTTGCTTGTCAATAAATAGCTGAAAACGTAGAATAAAATAGACCATAGTTTTCCATAATGGTTGAACTAGTTTACAATCCCACCAACAGTGTAAAAGCATTCCTATTTCTCCACATCCTCTCCAGCACCTGTTGTTTCCTGACTTTTTGATGATCGCCATTCTAACTGGTGTGAGATGGTATCTCATTGTGGTTTTGATTTGCATTTCTCTGATGGCCAGTGATGATGAGCATTTTTTCATGTGTCTGTTGGCTGTATGAATGTCTTCTTTTGAGAAATGTCTGTTCATATCCTTTGCCCACTTTTTGATGGGGTTGTTTGTTTTTTTCTTGTAAATTTGTTTGAGTTCTTTGTAGGTTCTGGAAATTAGCCCTTTGTCAGATGAGTAGATTGCAAAAATTTTCTCCCATTCTGTAGGTTGCCTGTTCACTCTGATAGTAGTTTCTTTTGCTGTGCAGAAGCTCTTTAGTTTAATTAGATCCCATTTGTCAATTTTGGCTTTTGCTGCTGTTGCTTTAGGTGTTTTAGACATGAAGTCTTTGCCCATGCCTATGTCCTGAATGGTACCCAAAACAGTATGGCGATTCCTCAAGGATCTAGAACTAGATGTACCATATGACCCAGCCATCCCATTACTGGGTATATACCCAAAGGATTATAAATTATGCTGCTATAAAGACACATGCACATGTATGTTTATTGCAGCACTATTCACAATAGCAAAGACTTGGAATCAACCCAAATGTCCATCAGTGACAGATTGGATTAAGAAAATGTGGCACATATACACCATGGAATACTATGCAGCCATCAAAAAGGATGAGTTTGTGTCCTTTGTAGGGACATGGATGCAGCTGGAAACCATCATTCTTAGCAAACTATCACAAGAACAGAAAACCAAACACCGCATGTTCTCACTCATAGGTGGGAACTGAACAATGAGATCACTTGGACTCAGGAAGGGGAACATCACACACCGGGGCCTATCATGGGGAGGGGGGAGGGGGGAGGGATTGCATTGGGAGTTATACCTGATGTAAATGACGAGTTGATGGGTGCAGCACACCAACATGGCACAAGTATACATATGTAACAAACCTGCACGTTATGCACATGTACCCTACAACTTAAAGTATAATAATAATAATAAATTTAAAAAAAAAAAAAACAATGATTCACAATGCAAAAAAAAAAAAAAAATAGACCATAGTACTATTGTCCTAAAATTCACCAGGATCCACAGGCTGATATACATAGAAGGCTGTGACTTCTTCTCTCATCTTTGTAGGCAATTATTAAAGAATTTAAAATCAGACATACAAATTAAGTAAAATATTTTGCAGTGAAGATAAACTGGCAAAGAACATTTATATGTGTGTTTGAGGGAGGAACAGGAAGAGCATGACAGAGTGGAGAGCTGTAGCTGTACAGGCTCGCATGGGGTGCTGGAGGGAGGGGTGTGTGTGTGCGCTCTTGCACACACGCAGTGTATTGAATCAAACAAAGAAAGAAGCTATATTTTCATCTAAAGATTGCTATAAATATATTCTCAATAATTAAATAATGAAATCCAAGTAAAGTCCATAACTACCAAAGGATGTCATCAGTTGTTCTAGCCTCAATTTATTTATTAAAATAGTAAAATGTCTTCCTGGCATTATTGAAAAGGGGAATTACAGAATATGAGAGCATATAAGAAAAAAAACATAAAACAAAACCGCTTTAGCACCAGTGGATATTTTAGCACTTTTTATA
This sequence comes from Macaca mulatta, assembly GCF_049350105.2. Classification (NCBI taxonomy): domain Eukaryota; kingdom Metazoa; phylum Chordata; class Mammalia; order Primates; family Cercopithecidae; genus Macaca; species Macaca mulatta. Next base: position 161,586,489 of record NC_133406.1, read on the forward strand.
GGTTAAGAAGGATAATAAGCAACTCAGTTTATTATAAATGGCAAAATTTGCTGAAAAATTGTATCTTGTGTGCTCAGGCTAACATGTATATCATATATACAATTATCTTATTTAAGATAATATGTATACTAATCATATTATTTAAGATAATATATATTACTAATTTACTTATTTATATTGACATTAATTATTTTCCTGTGATACATCATGTATCACTTAGGAGAGATTTGCATGTGTTAAATTTTATTTAATTTGTATTTTTAATATATCATACTTGCTCATAAAGATTCCTTTTTTGAATCTTTAAGTGCAGTCCTAAGAATATCTTTTAAAACTACATATGCTTATGTGAAAAGTTTTAATATAATATTTTAAATTATAAGTAGAACATTCACAAATAATCATTCAGTTATTTAGAACTGAAGGCAGTCTCTCTTTATATACATTAGTATACTTTATATATAATGCTTATACATATATATGAAGGGAATCACTAGACATTTGCTCTGTTATATGGAGTAAAAATAAACTCATTTAAAAAAAACGCACAAATGGGAAAGTAAGAGTAGTTCTTGGTTTAATTCTAAAATATGAACCAAATTAAGAATCTATTTTTAAAAATGCCTTGAAACTACTTCCTAAGGAAAAAAGACTAAATCAGGAAGGAAAACAAAGGAGTCAAGCAGAGGAAATGATATTTGAGAGAAAATGCTAATGCCAACAGCCTAAGGGTACCACCTGTCTGGCTTCCTTTAAAACTACAGAAATATGTGCTTTGCAACTGAAATCAGTCCTATGTTCATAGCTGAGAGGCCTGCACCTGGTAAGAGCAGAGTCCATTGGCAGCCTCATTCCTCAACCAAACTTCCCACACTTTTGGTGCAGACTGGGATAGACAGCAACAACAGATGGAACACCACTGTGATACAAAAGACATTTGGTGGGAACCATATGCAAATGTATGTTGGCCATGAAATTATGTGAAAGGTCTTACAATTTGAGAAACTAATTGGAAAACAGAACTATTGCAGAACCATCAAACAGAAAATTGAATAGAATTTGAGAATGCTTTGGCAATAAGCAGATTCATTTATGAAACCAAATAGCCAACACTGTTCTCTACAACTTAAAAATAATAATAGTAAATTTTATTTCCCAATATGTTCCCTTTCTGATTCAACAAATGCATATCAGTGCTCTAGTGGTAAATGTATACAGTATTTAAGTTATAAAGAGTTGTTATAGAACTGAAACCATTGCCTCCTATATTTTATGGAAGATCCTCATGTTTTGGATTTTATTATTTTAAAAATCTTTGTAATTTACATTTCTTCTAAGTATACTAGAAACCTTTTAAAACTGTAATATTTAGGAGATCTATTAATTAAAATGTTAGAATTACACAATTCTAAGTTTCTAATGTTGCTTTACTGAAGATTCCTTCATAAATATTAGAGCTAAGCATTCATACTGACATAAAATCCAGTCAGACTTTCTCATCATGGTGATATGCTATGGAGATAAATACAGGTTTTACATGAACAGAGAGAGGATTCCATAGCATGAGTAGTAAGCTAAAGATAATTATTTCTCACATAGTTATTCAAAAGTTAGCATGCTTTATAGTCCATAATATTTATATAGCATCTACATGTGCTACCTTAGGATATTTAAGGTTTTTTAATCATTAAAATAATCCTGTAATCCTGACCAGGTGCGGTGTTGCATGCCTGTAATCCCAGTACTTTGGGAGGCCAAAGTGAGTGCATCACCTGAGGTCAGGAGTTGCAGATCAGCCTGACTGACATGGTAAAACCCTGTCTCTACTAAATACAAAAAATTAGCTGGGCATGGTGGCACATGCCTGTAATCCCAGCTACTTGGGAGGCTGAGGCAGGAGAATCACTTGAACCCAGCAGGTGAAAGTTGCAGTGAGCTGAGATCATGCCACTGCATTCCAGCCTGGGCAACAAGAGCAAAACTCCATCTCAACAACAGCAACAACAACAACAAATCCTGCAGTGAACATCATTAATTTCATTTTGAAAATGAGGAAACTAAATTTGAACAAGTCACATAATGTTGTAGGACTTTCTCCATAGTTCAGCTAGGAGCCAGGTCTTCACCACACGGCCATGATATTAGGCTCAAAGATACTTTGAAGGGTGAGAATAATGGAATATAAGGAAACAGGGACTTTCCATCAAACCAGAGTCCTGCTAGTGTGCTTCCCGCCTTGCAGATTGAATCCCAGGTACCACACCCTGGAACAGGAGAGAGAGGCCAGGCCCTCCCCCCTGCAAAGGATGTGTACTTCCCATGGCTCCACCCTAGTGTGCAGGTCATCTGAGGTTATTCCAGGGAGCCCTTCATATCTAGCTCTCTCATTCCCCTCTCTAAAGAAGTACATCTAACTGCCTTTAGAATAAGGATAAAAATGAGGACAAAGACCTATCTTAACTGCTTCCTGCTGTCAGGGGGTGCTGTTTGGGGAAAGTGACAGTCAAGAGTTTCCTCAGAGGCCTATCTAAGGGTTCCCAGCAGACGGGGCCATTGTCCGAGGCTCCAGTCACATGATTGCATGACCGTTTGGAGTTTGATGCCCTGAAGGCAAGAAGAGATAAACAGGGTTATTAGAAAACATTTATCAAAATGGAACAAGGGGAGGGGTAAGGATGGCTCAGAATTCCCGAGGTCTTTTACCAGTTCGCACAGGGAGAGGTAGACCAAAAGCCCGACTAGTAAAAAAAACCTTTATCCTTTTGTCAACATGTTGGCCTTCTGGATTCCCTTCCCCTGAGCCCAATCGTATGCCAACCAATTTGCAGCTTGGGAAATTAATTTTTCCAAGTTTGGAGGATGCATCTAAGGGGAGTGTCCCATAGTACTGAGACACAATTACTTACCTGTGAAGAGAGAACAGAGGAGGAGAAAGGAAAAAACAAAGGTAGTTTTTCAAAGGAGTCCCAGGGATTCAGGGTGCATTCAAAAGCAGTACAGACTGAAGATTAATGCCTATCCGTCTAGAAAGAGGGGAGCAGGCATCCCTGGTTTCCTTCTCTTCCTAGCAGATAGCTGGGGTACATGAAGGAGAGAGGGAAGAGCATCCTTTTTCCCTCTTCTGTCCTTGCATTCCTGAGTCCTGTTGACCTTGGCACATGCTGGCATGGGTGGCAAAGTCACTTGCACCCATGACACAGGGAGGGCCTAGAGAATAGGAATTATCCACTCTCACCCATGTCTCTATCCCACCTACTATCAGTAGTCTTGGAGTTCCCTAGACCTCATTCATGCTGTAGATACTAGCATGACCTTTATCCATGAAATGGTAGACTTGGCTTCATTGGCAGGGATTAGCCATGCTTACGTGCACTCTTTCTCTTAACCTCTGTTGTCATCTTCATCTGTATCCTTTAGATCCAGTTTTCCTTCCTAGGGTTTTGACCCAAAACTTAGAATTGGGTTTTGGACAAAAATGTGTCTTGCAGGAAGAGTTGCATGGACTCCTTAACATAAGCCAACTACTAAGGTGAAAATGTGGAACTAAGTCCTCCTCCAACAAGGAAAAGAAAAGGATGTCTTGTGACACACCCAGATAACCGGTGGCTACAGTTATGCTTGCTAGGATTTGGGTGCATGGTGCTTGGCTGTGGTTAGCTCCCTTGGTTTTACTTTCCCAAAGAAGGAAACCTCCAAGTGATGAGCATTCTATTTATTCCCATCACCTGGCAGGATTTGCAGGATAATTACTCAGAACTAGAGTATTGATCCAGATTTTTACATTGCCCATCCCTCTTGTTCTTTCTGAACTGCAGCTGGAAGTTGCTGGTTGGTTCACAGGAATAAGCAGGGTTACTTTAAAATGTAGGTGAAAACTTAAAAACAATTAATGACAAACGTGTGATAAGTTTTGAAACATAATTTCTCTCTCTCCAGTCCTCATTTTTGTTAAAAAAAAAAAATTAAAAACCCACAAATCATCATCAGACTGAGTGGTTTGTAAAACAGATTTTAGTCTTACACTTGTCCTGATTATTTGAATGAAGTGCAGCAAGCATAACTATTTCCACATGGCTTTTGGATTGGCTTTGATGAAACTCTGTTCCACAAGGAATCTCAAATAAGACCTTTTAAAGCGAAGCCCAGCCATCGGTTTATATCCTCAAATATCTGTGAGTTTGGTGATCTTCTTAAGGTCCCAAGATAAACTTGGAGCTCCTGGACCTGTTAGAAAGTGATATTCTTTACTGACCACCAGTCAGGAACCCTGTACAGGGACTGTCTAAGCAAGAGTATAAGGCCAGTTTCTCCCCAGGGGGCTTTTATCAGCTCTGCAAGTTCAGTTTGGCCCCTTAAAGGGAAACATACCCTTCCAGTCAAAGCCTTGGTAAAACAACCAGTTTCTACAATTGTGCCCTGTTGCAAAAGAAAAATGAATTCTTATTGCACTGATGCAAATGACGATATTACCATAAGTTAAGAATACTCACAGATAGTTTCCAAATTCTGAAGAAGCCAGGGAGAGAGATAGACAAATATGCTCCAAATTTTGTTCACAGGAATATACCTTACTCAATTATTAAAGGCTGTAAGTAGTTCAAAATAAATCCCGTTGGCTGAAAAACAAAACAAACATCAGCAATATTCCAATCAAAAGTCAAAAAGATGTCTTCAGCTTTCTGAGTTCAGTTGATTTAATTATTGATTGGCTTGGAACCCTTGAACATTTCAGTTCCTCATAAGTCCTATACATTTTTCCTTTATTCCAATATTACAGTCAACAAAGTTATCAGAAACCTGTATTTGAGAGCATCTGTCAAAATTCTATAGCTTATGATAAGCCATCTTTTGAAAAGGATTAAAACCAGATAACAATTGTCTGTGAATAACAAATTTTCATGGTAGTTACAGTTGGATGCAGGGTCTGTCCTGCAGACCCTGACCCAATGGCAGATGAATAAAGTACACAGACACAGATATTTTGCCTGTCGGTCCAGCTGATGATCCGGGCCCCTCACAGACACCAATGAAGGTGCTGTAAAGAGTAGCAACCACAGCCCTGTTCAGTCAGTGAAGCTTGCATTTATTCAGTATAGATTAAATGACAAAGGTCTTGAGTAAACACCACTAGAGGGTAATTGAAGTGGTTGCTGACCCCCCTCCCCCAGTAGAGAGCAATTATGCATCCTTGGTTGATCAAAGGTTGGTCTTAGGACTGCATGAGTAAACAAGCTATTTAGATAAACTACTCTACATTCCTTTGTATCTACTTTAAACTATTTACTCAAGATAAGGATCAGGCCAATCTATTACTCGAGCTTATGCAAGCCCTCTGTCCTTCCAAGAAGGTTTGTGTCTATTTCTATAACTATTTTTAAAATATTTCCCACCAACCTGACTGAACTCCCACAGTTGGAAACACAATTGACAAAAAAGTTTGGTTATCTCTGTGGCTTACAATAACTTCATAACAACCTTAATTATAATTGATAGCATGCAATCAGAAATTAGAATTTTAGAAATCCCATACAATTTTGGAATATATGTTAGCTTTATCCACAAAAATATAACCTAAAGAAGACTGAACATCATTTTGGCAATCTCATGTACCTAAACATGTCAAATAGTCTTGTTTACCTTTCTCTTCTGGACACTCCAAGCATCCTCTGGAGCCTCAGAAAAGCCAGGTGTCAAGAAAGACAATTTTGAAACTGAAGTTTGATTTTGGGAAGCCAGTTGAATATGGTAGCAGTTTAAAACACTTGATGTTATGAAACAGAATTCCAGATCACCATAAGTTATTATTATTATTATTATTTTTGGCAAAATGACTCAAAAATTTTAAAGTAGCAAAAACCTTTTGTAACCTTTTATGAATTTTGCCAAAGAGCAGATTAGTGCCTTAAGAAATCCTTGTTGTGCTTTTATTTCAATGTTTGATTTATAGAAAGACTGTAATACCCTTTTGAATTTAGTCAGTATGTTCACACAGAGAACCTCTTCCACAAGATTAATTTCCACAATCTTTCCAGCACTTGTTTGAAACTTCAGCTTTACCTTATGTGATTGAAAACAATCCTTTAACCCTGAGCAAAAATTTACATTTCTATGTCTTCTTATAACCTTTTACTAAAAACACATTTTACTGTTCTTGCACACTTTGCATGTAAATTTATTCTCAATAGTTTGAATTACACATTATAATCGTAACTCCTGGCAATGTTAACTTTAATGTGAAACCTAGTAAGTTGTTTTAATTGTGTGCTAGGTGCAGCCAAGGTTTGACTCCTTCCAGCATAATTAAGGGTGTGGTTATTTCCACTTTTACTCAGGTCTCACTAATTGTGAAACTGGCAACTCAGATAGTTCTCAAAACCCCAAACCAGTTTATAGCCTCAAACATTTAGAAAGCCTAGTACCTAACCTGCATAATTTAGTCCACCTGTTTACATTTTCATGGCTTATGCTTTTTACCAAAATTTTTAAAGCTGTTTTTATTTCTCAAAGATTAAAGTGATGTGAACTGAAAGGTACCACAGCTTTTATCTTTCCTTTAAAAAAATTTGATCCAAGCACTTATCTTCCTTTAGGCCAATTAATTAGACCTCTTATTGCAGACATCATGTATACAACACATGCTACACAGAGGCAGGAGAAAACATGATCCCTGTAAGATCCTTCTTCACAATTAAAAACTTACAGATAATATAAACAGAGATTTTTTTCTTTTCTTTTCTTTTCTTTCTTTTTTTTTTTTATATCATTTCTAGCCTAGTAAAATATCTTCTAAATAGGGGGAAAAAAAACTAACTTAAAAGTTAACTGCTGACTGACAGAATGGAGAAGAAAAAATAATGCCTGGGAGAAGAACCTCTTATTCTTATTCAAATGGTGCCTCCACCAGGGAGAAAAGCTTAATTACTATCCAATGGAGTTGAAGCCATTGGCCAGGGAAGGTGAAGATGTGAATGCTTGCATTCCCCAGGCCCAGCTGGAAAGGGAGGGGGAGGGAATGAGGAGCCCCTGCTCACCTGTCCTTCCAAAAAAAAGAAGGAAAAGACCATGGAATGGCCCCAGACCCCTGGGAACAATGAAGGTGGGGGCACAGTTTCTCCTACCCTCAGAAGACCAAGGATGAAAAGGCTTAGAAGTGACAGTGAGAGGTTTTGAGTCCCCATTTTACTCACCCCTTCTCAAGACCCATGTTGGGCGCCAAAGATGTTCTATTACTTTCTCCTTAGTTCGGCTAAGAGCTAGGTCCTTGTCACATGCTCATGAGATATTAAGTTCGCAGACACTTTCAAGGTTGAGAATAATGAAATTTATTAGGCAAAAAAAGGAAAAAGGAAAACAGGGACTTTCCACAAACCCAGAGTCCTGCTAGTGTGTTTCCCCTGTCACAGATTGAATCCCAGGTACCACACCCCAGAACAGTAGAGAGAGGCCAGGCTCTTCCCCACTGCAAAGGGCATGAACTTCCCATGGCTCCACCACAGTGTACAGACTGTCAGAGGTTCTTCCCACCTGGCTATCTCAATAAAATTCAAACTTTACTATTTATGACACTGTAGCTTATGTGTTTTTCCAATCTCATGGTGGCTTTCCCCAACCAAAATTTCAAACAGCTTTTGTTTCTTGTTTTCTTTGTTTTTTTGTTTTTTTGTTTTTGTGAGGGGGAGGGTAGTTCTGTCCTATCATCACTGTTAAAGTGAAATAAACCTTACTTTCTCATTGAAGAATAGTTCTTTTGGAAAAACATTCGTTTGAGATAATGTAAACTTTGCTTAATATTTTAGAGTGTCAGCTCAGCTGTCAGATTTAAAAGTCAGCTCTGACATTCTCTAATGCTATGTTCTTCATTAAGTGACTTAAGATATCTGTACTTTTAGTATTTTCATCTATAAAATGGGGGCAATGTCATTTTAAAGGTTTCTTTTAATATTTAAATGACAGAGTTAATTTACTGGCCTAGAACATAATAGGTGCTGAATCAATGTTGGCAATTGAATTCTTTTTATAAAAGATTGGTAGAAATGGATACAGGAGAGTTTAACACTTATAATCTCTTGTTATGTCCAGTTATTGGTCTTTGGAGTAGGTTATTTAAAAGAAGATTCTAGTTATACTTTTTGTTGGTAAATTATTTTATTGCTTGCTACAAAATTTGTGGGTTGTGAAATAGGAAAATTTTTTTTCTTTTTTTTAAATTAACACTTGATTGTTTTGGTAACTCCCAGGAAATAACTGTAATGTTAGCATGTTATTCTATGTGATTTCTCTTCTATTAGTCTGCAAAGTTTGTGTACTATAAATAAGCAAGTACAAGGAGTTAATGCTCCAAATATTTCTTTTTCTATCATAGTTAATATTGAATGATCAGTCAGTTTTTTGCCTAAATTTTATTCTTATAACAAAGTATCATACAAATTAGTTTTATTGGTCACATTTATGTGATTGCTTTCAAGATTTAAGAGTTAAATGACTTTAGCTTGTAAATTTAAAAAAACTCCTAAAATATATATTTGCATTTTACTAGAACTCTGGACTAGATAATTATAAACATCAAAAGGATTTCTATATTTTGAATTTGGTACATTTCTGTTTTTAATGATTAAAATCCTAGGGTATTTTACCTTCACAGTTTTTTTTTATTTAAGACTATTTAGAGTCACTCTCGTTTTTTGCTAAAAACAGTTCTACAGAGCATTAGAAAACTGGATAATTAATATCATCACTTTATAGGTGAGAAAACAAGAGACACAGAATTGAGTGGCTTATTCTTTCCGAAAATAAAATAATTCTATTGTAAATAAATCCAGGACTAGGGTTTATCTTCCCAATTTAAAGCCTTCATACTTTTAAGTTGTACCAATAAGCAGAGTTGCGTTCTGGTTACATATCTTTTCTCTTCCAAAATCTCTAATGTGAGTCATTTAGCCAGAACGAAGAAGTCCTCATTTTCAGTAAATGTGCACAGAAAAGTCATCAGGCATAACTAACTACTATCACAGTCATTTTTAAATGGATGTTTGAAAGAAACAACTTTGATACCATAACAGAAAACATTACAGAAGCAGAAAACAGTATTTTATTTGATGAGTTTAACAGTATTCCAACCAATAAATTGGCTGTCATCCTTGCCCAGTGTGAGGATAAGGTGGATAAGGACATGTAGATGCCCTCCTTGGTATGCCAATTTGCAATTAACCCATGACAGAGCACACAGTTGTACTATGATTGATGAAACATTTTAGAAAGAAAGAACTTAAATGAAAGAATTTTATTAGGTTTGGAAATGACATTGCTAACAGTAGTGCTAGGGGAAAATAAACATAAAAACATTTAAGTAGATAGTAGGAATGCAGCGTAATCTAAGCTGCCTACAATGCCCTTGCTATTTTCACTTACTTTTGCCTCATATATGGGGATGTAAACAACTTAATTCTAAGGTTATTGTGGGGCCTTTTCTGCTTTGTACTTTGATCAGAAATAGTGTCTGAAATAAAAATGAGATAACTCTAAGACTTCAGTGCTTGTCATAAAAGGCTGTTATTAAGCATAAACACAGCAACTGCATACTCTGAGCTAGAAAAGCACTAGAGTGATAAATAAATGTACATTTTACAATAATATCAGGATCACTCTGATCTTGAACATCCATTGAACATTCATTTTCAAGTTGGACAAAAGTTTTTGAATCAGTCTCCTTTGCTCTTAAGTAGTCATATCTTAAGTTATATATCAATTTTACCATCCCATATTGGGTCAGATCACTGTTCCAGAAAATAAGACATCATGTGTTTTTCCAGGTTCTGTAGTGTTAGTTAAATCATCTTAACACAGTTCAGTGTACCTAACCAGTGGCATAAGACTGCAAAACTGATGGAAGAAAGCAACTTCTAACTGACCCTTAGGCAATTATTATAGGACTGGAAGCCTGATATTTGATTACACTCAGTGTCATTTTCAATTTAAATAACTATAAATTACTCACATTTTTTGAATATCTATAATCTTTAAATCAATGAACTCATCTAAGAATTGAAGAAATTTCCACAGGTTTATTGCATGCCTAATAAACACTGTTTCTTCACCTGCTTTAATTATTTCTTGGGGCCTTGATTTTTACCATGTATACATTTATTTTCATCTTATTTTATGAAGAAATCATGTAAAATTGTCATAAGACTGATGATGTGAGATCTACTAGACATAAATGATAAGATAGTATTTCTGTAGCATGCTTTAAGATAAAAGCATATTTGTCTTAAAATATAAGCAAATGTCATATTTGATCTGGAGAGTATAAAACTTAAGAATTCAAGATTTATTTTCCATGGTCCCAAATTAGACTTCAAATATACAAATCCAGTTAGATGTTTCCATCTTGCTAAGGAGACTTCAAGAGACAGAGAAAGACAATGTTGACAGTATGCTGGGGGTGAGAATACTCCAATCTAGGCAGGATCTCTTCAGCTCCTTTCTGGGCTCAGAGAAGTTTGGGATCAGGTAGGCAAAGCAGACAGGTATCAAAGAAGCAAAGAGGTGTTGGGGCAAAGGGAATGCGGATTTTTGATTACTTATTATGCATGCATAGCCTCTGTGTTGCAATGTGAGCACCAGGAAGATTTAGATCTATAAAAAAATCCCATGCCAGCCCTTAAACAACTTGTCGATAATAGACGTTTGACATATTCATATGTGGTGAAATCATGAAAGCTTACTCTTGTGTTCACCTCATTGAACAAGAATTTATTGTTCATCTTTTATGTGACAGGTAATTTCCAGCAATTTCTCAAAATACAAGTAACAGTAAATTGTGATCTTTTTTCCTTGAGAATCTCACAGTTTAAAACAGAGGGCAGATTTGTGGAGAGTTTCTCAGCTTATAATAAAATATGAAAAGATTTCATACCCACAATAGCTTTGCATAGTAAGTTTTCTTAAGGAAAGATGAACTTCCATGAACATTTTTCTCAAGTAGATTGGCAAACTATTTTATACTAATCTGTTTGTTGCTTGTTTAGTTTTGTGTAGCCATAGAATTTAACAATATCCTCACTACTAGTGCATCTTATTCTGCATATTGAGATATCTGTCAAATTTGAAAGAATGTTACCTGAAGATGAAAAAATATCAGTGAAGTTAAATTCTGTATTCTTTTCTCTAAGCAAATAAAAACTATTTTCCCATATATACATATATATTTTATATATATACATATATGTAATATATGTATATATATAAAACAGAAGACATGAATGCTATTTCACTACATTTTTAAAGAATAGTTGATGACTTATGGAAAATATCAAAAGAAAAAGATGTTACCCTAACATCGTCAATATAAAGTTTCAGCTTGGATGGAGAAGACAGGGGAGAGAGGCAAGGAAAGATGTCTTCAATCTGGGTTGGCAGGAGGAAGGGTGAAATCATGATGTGGATAGAAAGAACATGAGAGCCAAAATGGCTGCCATCTTCACAGATAAAGGCATACATAAGTAGGCTAAAACTTACCATATTTATTGTAGGAGAATATTTGGAGAGGTAAATGGAAATAACTAGTAGCTATTGAGTTACATTGCAGAGAGAAATCATGGGTAGAGGAAAAAAATGTAGGAGTGTCCTCAGTGGCAGTGGTTGAACACAGAAGGATGAATATGATCACTAAGGAGAAGGACAAAAGACTGCAAACTGAGGCATATTAGGAGCACATTAAATATTTATTTAATTATAGCCTGGAAAGCCAGGCCCAGTGGCTCATGACTGTAATCCTAATACTTTGGGAGACCGAGGTGGGTGGATCACCTGAGGTCTGGAGTTCAAGACCAGCCTGACCAGCATCGTGATACCCTGTCTCTACCAAAAAATACAAAATTAGCCAGGCATGAAAGTGCATGCCTGTAATCCCAGCTACTTGGGAGGCTGAAGCAGGAGAATCTTTTGAACCCAGGAGGAGGGGGTTGCAGTGAGCTGAGATCTTGCCATTGCACTCCAGCCTGGGCAACAGGAGCGAAACTCCATCCAAAAAAAAAAAAAAAAAAAAGAATTATAGCCTGGAATCCTGCCCACATTCTGATTCTCAAGCCATGTACCATGTTCTTTAACAGAGAAGGGAACAAAGGTTCTATATGCTTACCTAGTTATCTGCCTGCAAAGCTGCATTCACCCAGAAAGGGCATCTTTTTCTAAGTCATACAATGGTGCCATATAGGAACATCAGGGTTGCATGTGACCCTGATGTCCTGCTGCAAGACTGTTGTGAAGGCCATTAAAAATATGTCTGACGCCTGGCATACAGTAGGTCATTATCAAATGGTGTCTTAGAAAGTGAAACTTAGACTAAACAGAATCAAGTGACTTGAGCAGATCGCTTCTTGTTCAAACTGTCTTTCATGACTCATTAGGAGATCATACAGTCAAAGTAGCAGATCATTACCAGCACTTTAAAACATACTGAAGTACTCACGTCTGTAATCCCAGCACTTTGGGAGGCCAAGGTGGGCGGACTGAGGCAGAGACCAAGACCATCCTGGCGAATATGGTGAAACCGCGTCTCTACTAAAAATACAAAAATTAGCTGGGTGTGGTGGTGTGTACCTGTAGTCGCAGCTACTCAGGAGGCTGAGGCAAGAGAATCGCTTTCACACCCAGGAGGAGGAGTTTGCAGTGAGCCAAGATCGCACAACTGCACTTCAGCCTGGTGACAGTGAGACACCGTCTAAAAAAAAATAAATATTTAAGTACATAGAGTCATAAAAAAATGGAGCACACACAATAGCTGATGGAAAGATAAATATTTTGATGAAAAAAATTACTCAATTTTATTTATGAATAAATCCATATATGGGTGCATAAAATGAATTTCTTACTATAGATTTGTCTTAGTTCATTTTGATTGCTATAACAAAATACCATAAACTGTATATCTTGTAAACCACAAAAATGCATTGCTCACAGTTGCGGAAGCTGGAAAGTCTAAGATTAAAGCACTGGCAGATTCATTGTCTGGTGAGGACCGACTTTTTGGTGCCTTCATGCTGTACCCTTGCAGGGTGGAAGGGGTAAATGAGTTCTCTGGAGTCTCTTTCATTAGCGCACTAATCCCTGGAAAAGTTCCTAATTCCTAAAACCATCACCTTGGGGCTTAGGATTTCAACATACAATTTTGGGGGTGGGAAAACACAAACATCAGTCCATTGCAAAATTACTATAAAAAAAAATTGCAAAACGTTAAGAGGCACACATTAAAGTGGAAGAGTTAAAACAACATATCCAATTTCCTCTTAACTCTATGTCTTATTCACAGTTTGCTTTGTCATGTATATGATCTGAGACACAGGACAATTACGTTAAGTCACTCAATAAGGGTGTCAGAGTTATAATTATTGTTTCAAGAGCAAGGAATCAGATTCATTGTCCAATTTATGGTATATTCTAAAGGCCTATGGTTATCAGAAATCTAATTTAAGTATTTGTGTGATAACTTTAGATACTAGATATTTACAACATATATATAATCATAAAGTGCCATGTATACAGGTATGGTTTTAAATTCGGAATAGTTTTTGCAAAATTTAATAGTTTTGGAAAAACCATGATATAAATAGATTTTTTAAAGCCACATTTTTATTTCTGTAAAATACTTAATACAAGGATATGCCTTTATGCAAGCATTTTTCTTAAAAGATGCAAGAGATACTTTAACTCAGCAATAAGCAATGAGGAATAGGATTCATCTTTGTGTTTTTGGGGATGTTTCACTTCTTAAACTGCGGATATTATCTATTGTTAATGAATATTCTTCAAAATGTTATTTTGAATGGCTGTACACTTTTAGCTTATTCAAAATATTTATATTGGGCATTTAGGCTTTGACTTATTCTATATATATTAACTCTGTGAATATTCTTGTATATAACTTTTGACAGATCTCTGAACCTTGGAATTAATACCTATCAAAAAGGTTCATGGGAAAATATATGGCCACCTTTGGGCATCTTGATGTAAAAGTGTCTATCCTTGAGAAAGCAGGATATGTGAATGCTCTGATTATACTGACTCTGGTTTAGTATACTTTTATGGACAGTTTTAGGAAAGTAAAATGTTAAAATAAATGAGTCCAGACCAATAAAATACAAGGAAATACAAACTGAATTTCATTACTTCTATAAGGTGTTTGCTATTAAAAAAGAAAACAAGATCATGAGATCAGGCAGTCCACCAGTCCACAATATTCTGACATTTTGCCTAGGAGGTAAACACACGCAAAGGTCAGACTGGAGACATGACTAGCTGAAGATGTTAAGGATGATATGAATGTGTTTTTGCTATTTTGGCCCAATGACTGAGTCCAGTTTAGAAACTATTGGCCTGGCAAATGGTGGTCTTGAGTGTGGGATGGTGTTGTAACCAATTTGCCTACTTACTAATCACAGCTTAAAAAACTAATTTCTAAATATACTTTGACAATTTTGTAGCTGATAATTGGACTTTCATTTTCTATTTTTAGTTTCTTTATTAGTAAAGATAAATATTTATGTAGAACAATGAGCTATTTCTGATTTCTTGTATGAATTACATAAAGGCATACCTTGGAGATAACTGTAAATTTTGTTCTGACTACTGTCATAAAGCCAGTATCACAATAAACCAAGTCACACACTGACTTCAAAAATGAAGCCGCAGACCCTCGCAGTGAGTGTTACAGTCCTTAAAGATGGTGTGTCTGGGTTTTGTTCCTTCTGATGTTTGGACGTGTTCAGCGTTTCTTCCTTCCAGTGGGTTTGTGGTCTCCCTGGCTTCAGGAGTGAACCTGCACATCTTCGCGGTGAGTGTTACACCTCTTAAGGTGGCGCCTCTGGAGTCGTTCGTTCCTCCTGTCCGGAGTTGTTCATTCCTCCTGTGGGTTTGTGGTCTCGCTGGCCTCAGGAGTGAAGCTGCAGACCTTCACGGTGTTACCGCTCATAAAGGTGGCATGGACCCAAAGAATGAGCAGCAGCAAGACTTATTGCAAAGAGCAAAAGAACAAATTTTCCACAGCGTGGAAGGGGACCACAGCAGGTTGCCACTGCAGGCTAGGGCAGCCTGCTTTTATTCCCTTATCTGACCCCACCCACATCCTGCTGCTTGGTCTGTTTTACAGAGAGCTGATTGGTCTATTTTACAGAGAGCTGATTGGTCCATTTTGACAGAGTGCTGATTGGTGCATTTACAATCCCCGAGCTAGACAGAATGCTATACAGAAAAGTTCTCCAAGTCCCCACTAGATTAGCTAGATACAGAGTACTGATTGGTGCATTTACAAACCTTGAGCTAGGTACAGAGTACTGATTGGTGCATATACAATCCTCCAGCTAGACACAAAAGTTCTCCAAGTCCCCACCCTGCTCAGGAGCCTAGCTGGCTTTGCCTAGTTGATGCCACTGCAGGGACCCCTGCCTGTCAGTCCCGCCACACATGCCCGCACTACTCAGCCCTTGGGTGGTTGATGGGACCAGGCCATGGGACCAGGTGCCACGGAGCAGGGGGTGGCACCCATAGGGGAGGCCAGGGCCACATGGGTGTCCATGGCTGACAGATCTTGGGCTTGGCGGGCTGCAGGTCCTGAGCCTTGCCCGGCGGGGAGGCGGCTGAGACTCTGCCAGAATTTGAGTGGGGTGCATGAGGGCCAACAGTGCGGGGGGACCTGGCGCACACTTGGCAGCTACTGGCCTGGGTGCTAAGCCCCTCACTGCCGGGACCGCGGCGCCAGCCAGCCGCTCAAAGTGCGGCTCACGGAGTCCGTGGCCACCCGGAACTCACGCTGGCCTGTGAGCGCCACAACGCAGCCCCAGTTCTCCCCCGTGCCTCTCCCTCCACAGCTTCCTGCAAGCAGAGGAAGCAGGCTCCGGCCTTGGCCAGCCCAGAGAGGGGCTCCCGTAGTGCAGTGGCTGGCTGAAGGACTCATCAAGCGTGGCCAGAGTGTAGGCCGAGGCCGAGGAGGCACCGAGAGCAAGCAAGGGCTGCTAGCATGTTGTCACCTCTCACTAATGCTATATACTGTTGGATACCAAATGTAATTCAAAGGCATATTAGAATATAATCTGGAAAAAGACTAGAGTCAATTGTTATTATATAGCAAAGAAAGTACAATGTATTTGTGTAAACAAATGCATACACTTTTAGTAAGTATAGATTAGATAAGTTTTTTCCAAACTATTTTATTGCATTGATAATGTGTGTTGAAATTTATGGCATCTTAAAATCAAGGAAACAAAGTCTCATTAATAAGTAAACCCAGCTGGCAGTGATGAAGGTGTGGAAAATCTCATCAACATAAGAGAGACTTCAGAAACTTTTCTAAGTAAATTAGTGCATTTTGGACATGAAAAAAATAACATTTTAAATCAGAAAAAAATGAATATGCAAAAATAATGATGAAAAAACTTACTCATTTTAGGAAAATAGATTTCAACTTCACAGTTTACAGTGAAGTAAATTGCATTATGATTCAGAGATTTTATTATAGGAAAAAACAAAAGCAATACAAAAGTATTACTAAACGTTTTTATAATGTTAGGAGTGTGAATGTTTTAAAATGCGATAGAAGATCATAAACAAGAAAGGAAAGGAATGCAAGACATGATTACAAAAAGATCTCTGCAGCTTGGGAAGCAAACAAGTAAACAGAACAAACTATGTCACAAATAAAGTTAAAAACAATTTTAAGTTTAATGTTTATATCATATCAGTGAGAGGCAATAGTTGATAATTGTTAAAAGGCTCTTGCAAATCTACAAGAAAATTAATAATGCCCGAGCAAAAGACACGAAGAGCCAGTTAACAAAAGCAAAAACAAAATATAAATATCATGTAAATATACAAGAGGGTTCTGTCCTCAGCAATATTTGAGTACATAATCTCAACATGATTATAGAAATGAGATCTTATACTTTGTCTATCACATTGAAATTGAATGCAAAGGAATTGAGAAATATGCACATCTCATTCATTACTAAATATCTACAAAGTTCCTGAAGAGTAGTTTGGCCATGCTGATCAAAGTTTCATGATTTAGAATAATACTTATGTTGTTTTTCTCAAGTAGCCTTTACTACATTGAAAAAAGTTTTCTCCTATCTGATGAATTTTATTAATTACATTTTTGGTATCTATTGACATAAGCACAAATTTTTTAGTAAGTTGGGTGTATCAGATTCATAAAAAGGAAAATTAAAATATTCAGCTATTATTGCACCTTTGTCTATTTCCCTTTGAATGTCATGTAATTTGTTTCTCTATAGCTTTTAAGCTAAAATGCTGTGTTTAAGTTCTATATTTCTAACTACAATTTTTTAATAAACTGAACTTTTAGTGATATAATGTGCTTCTATCTCTTTTAATAACTTTAATCTTAAATTCTACTTTCATATTATGTGCCATCCATATTTTCTTTGTCTGTTGAAATTTTCAAGGTTGTTTCCATTTAAAATTTAAGTATGTTTATTATTAACAAAATATAATTGGACTTTGTTTGCAACCTAATCTGACATGCTGTGTCTTATGGGGAAAGGCATGTCTTCCTCATTTAGTGTAACAGTTGATATACTTGATTGCTATTCTTATTCCATCAAAATTGTTTAATGGTAGCTAATTTGTTTTTACTTAGAGTTTTGTTTTTTCTCTTATATTAGATTTTGTAGGCTTACTTTATCTCTTTTTCCCCTGTTTTCTTTTTTAATTCAATGGTGAATTTTTGGTACATTTCTCTTTCCAGATACTTACAATAAATTCCATATTTTTGTCCTTTACTAAAATTAGATAATGAGTCTTCTTTCTTCCAGTGTGTTTTACTTGCCTGCTGTGCTCCACCCTCGCCCTAACTAAAGTAATATGAACCCTACTAGATGCAGACTATTTATTTATTTTTATTTATTATTTTATTTTTTTTCTGAGACAGAGTTTTGCTCTCGTTGCCCAGGCTGGAGTGCAATGGCATGACCTTGGCTCACTGCAACCTCCGCCTCCCAGGTTCAAGAGATTCTCCTGCCTCAGCCTCCCAAGTAGATGGGATTATAAGCATGTGCCACCATGCCCAGCTGATTTTGTATTTTTAGTAGAGATAAGGTTTCACCATGTTGGCCAGGCTGGTTTCAAACTCCTGACCTCAGGTGATCCGCCTGCCTTGACCTCCCAACGTGCTGGGATTACAGGCTGGAGCAACCTCGCCCGCCTGGTGCAGACTATTTATTAGTTTCTCTTTTCAGCATATATCCTATGAGAGTCCTAATTAGCACGTAAGTTATGTGTTCATGATCACACAGTCATCATCTATTTGAATTTATTGTATTGCAGGGCTTATTGTCCACCATTTTTACCTCTCCATCTAATCTTCCCCTATATAAAATTCTGTCTCCTGAATTCATTGGTATTTGGTTAGAATACTGTTTTGAATATTTTCTTCACACACACTGCATGAGTGATCTACTCTCTGAATCCATGTGTTTCTACAAATGTCTTTCATCGTGTTCAGAGAACAGTTTCTTTAGCAGGTTAGAGAATTATAAAGACACACTCATTTTATCTTAGTGACATACATGTTACTCTATTGTCTTTCAGTGATATTAGCAAGAATCTGATACTATTCTAATAGTTTTTCTTTTGTGAACTAGCAACATTTGTTTTGCAACTGAGAACTTGTAAGATTTTTCTACCAATGATTTAATTTTCCCCATCGAATATGCATTACTTCAATGATTAGAAACAAAATTCAATAAAACTAGGTCCTCAAAAACAACTTCATAGCCATCATGTAAGTCCCAGAGATACTATAAGAGCATTACTCATCTTTACTGTACCGTCGATTGATAGATACAGTAGACTGACAGTTTTAAAGTCTTTGGTCATTTGAAATAAATGTGTACAATTTTGTCCTATCGTGCAATGAGCAAGACAAGTGATTTCCAATATGTACAAACATAAGATTGTTTCATTTCATTTACCTTCTCTACTTATACTTCATTTTGTTTGTTTTTCTAATATGTGTATATTAATAGTTCTGACAAAGAGAACCAAAAAATTGGTAATAATATAAAATGGGAACATTTTCTTAAGTGCTACATTTCCTTCAGAAAATAAGTAAGTGTAAACAGAAACAGAGACTATTCTATACAGGTACTGTTTGTTTGTTTTTTTCCTGGCTTATACATATTTTTCAAAGTCTGACTCATAGTCAAAGGGACATTTTTCCTTCAAAAAGTTTTTGAAATGGACCAGCAGTTTCAAGCACTTTAAAAATTCATTCCCAATGAAGATACTGAAAAATAATAATAAATACCCAGCACAAACGTTTTATTCTTGTATAACTCTGCTTTATTTTATCTTTACAATTGTAACACTTCTCATTTGATGAATTTTACATTTCCTTTAATAAATTGAACTTGAGTTCATGGTCAAGGAAATGTGAGTTACATTATGTGCTTTATAATCAACAATGCAAATGTGAGAAGTGTATCTTCAGTATTGGATATCTGTTTTTATCTGACTTGTTAATCAATAATTCTGCACATGGGAGGATATATATTCTGTCCTGCACTTAAAGATTCAGGTGCAAAAGCAATTTCCTGAGGGGAAGAAAAATGTAATTCTGTATCTTCCTTTTGGTACCTTTCCTTCTCTTATAAAGAGCATGCTTTT
Source organism: Macaca mulatta (assembly GCF_049350105.2). Classification (NCBI taxonomy): domain Eukaryota; kingdom Metazoa; phylum Chordata; class Mammalia; order Primates; family Cercopithecidae; genus Macaca; species Macaca mulatta. The sequence continues at coordinate 161,606,166 of NC_133406.1, forward strand.
CATTTCATGAATTTTACATTTCCTTTAATAAACTGAACTTGAGTTCATGGTCAAGGAAATGTGAGTTTACACTATGAGCTTTATAAGTCTATTAATTGTCCTGACTGATTGAATCCATCCTGTATTCATTGTAGTTCTTTTTTTCTCTCCTTTCTGGTGATCTTTTCTTCCTCCTTATCTCTTTACCTGTATTTTTGCCTTGGTATTCACAAAATAAATACAAACCATAGAAAGTTCATAATTGAGAAGGATAATGATGATTTTTTAAAGTCCCTCATAGTACTGATATGGAAAGAGAATTCCCAGTGCTGTTGAAAACAAATGAGCCCAGCAGCTGCATTGGGGAAAAAGAGGGGGGAAAAAAGTTTTCTATGTTACTGTTACTCCACCTTTGAGACAGAGGGCCTGTTTCACAAGGAATCACATAATGGTTATGGTCATTTTAGTGTTTAAATTTACGGAGCAACACTGGCAATCACGTCCAAAGGGAAAATGTGTACAGGAGTGATGCTGCTGTTAAGGTTCCATAGATTTCAAGTTGTTATAATCAATTCGAGCCCGGCCAGTAATATCTCAAGTGATAAAAAAAAAGAGACGATTCTTTTTTCTTTTTATTTTTCTCCATTTTTGGTCAATACATTAAAAAATGAAATACAAACTAAAATCTTATTAAGATTCTGGAATACCAGTGTCTTATAAAGCAAATAAACTTCTATCCTATTATACAAAGAAGGTAACATAATCATAAGGTTTGTGGTCAAAAATGTTTCATTACTAGGGGCCTCAATATCACTCTTGAATTTGGAGAATTATATGCTCACTCTTTATGTCTTATTAACAAGTACACTTTATGATAAAGTACACTTCACTCTTCAATGCTAAAAAATAACTCGGGCTTTGGAGTCAGACAGTCTTAAGCATAAAAACTGTCTACCGGATTCTCTTTCTACACTAGCATGATTTAACCCATCTGAGCTTTAGTTTCCTCTTAAGTAAAATGAAGACAATATCAATCATTGCATTGTTGCAACAATTAAGTAAAATAAAATATGCCATTTAACAGAGTGCTTGAAATACATGTTTTCTCTGAAATAATTCTTTCATACTATCGGGTATAAATCTTGTTAATCTACTTGTTGATGTAACTCCAAAATTACTAAACAAGTAGCTAACCATAAACAACAGAAACAAAGTGCCTACAAATATTTTGAAAATATATTTTAGACATATGCATCTGTTTATTATGTTAACCCCCCATGTAGTTTACTGGCAAGTTGGGCTGAACCATGTGGAACCCTAAAGGCTTTTTCTGGTCAATGCTGAAAGCAAAAATACATGGAGAGGCTTCCTTTGTCGTTTTTCTCTGCCTTCACATCCTACCCTCAATCCTCTGCGCTTTATCACTTGATTGGTAAGAAGAAGCAAACATAAGGAAGAAGACATGAAGGACAACAAAAAATGGAGGGTGGGAGGCAAAACAAGAGCACAATAATGCTCATACTCATGCTTGTAAGCTGAGATAGAACATGGGGAGTTAGAAGGAGAGGAAAGGGGTCCATTTAGAGATGAAGCACAAAGAAAAACAGCAGGCTTGCCCCTTTTCTCAGGAGCTGAGAAATACCATGCTCTTGAATCTGACTCATGCTGTGGAAGAGAAGAAGGGAGTCGTGAGCTTTCTCCTACGAATAGACAATTTATGACTGTATAGTTGACTGTGGAACTATTGATACGCCTTCTGAAATGTCCTCAGTTAATTAAGGCACATCAACTTTTTATGGCCAAAAGTGACTCCCCATCTTACCCTGCAAGAATGTTCCTCCTCTGCTTCTCCCTGTTCTGATAAGAGGATCAATTTATCCACCAGATCCCTCCAAGTCAGAACGTGGATTTCATTTTTGCTGCTCCTCTCTCTTCAGCCAACTCAAATATCCATTCAATCTCCAATCCCCATTGATATTTTAAGATTATTTTATTATGAAAAATTTAAAATATAGACAAGAAAAATATGATATAAAAATTTGTATGTAGCCATCACTTGTTTAATCCTACCCTCTTTTCTTTATCTTCTCCAAATCAGACTCGTAACACCTAAATATGTCTGAAATATTCCTACTTCTTCCTCGTTGATTCTGCTTTGGTTAGTTCCTCAAGTCTTCTAGTGTTCTACCAGAGCTACTTGGGCCTTAGTTTTCTTTATACTTGAAAATGTGTTTGGAAACTCAAATCCAATCATATTTATCCTCTACATAAAATCTGTTGATGGACATCCTTTACCCACTGGATATAATTCCAAATTCTTGGCAAGCGTTTTCTCAGTTTCAGCCATGCCTACCTGCACAGATTCTTGCCCTGAAGCCTCGTGCCCAGTGTCTGACAGTACAATTCTCCTCTAAATTATGCTGTTCCTGCAGGCCTCCAGGCATTTAGGTAAACTTTTTCCTTTGCCTGATTGGATTGTGGGGACCCCTTTTGTTTGTCTAAACTCTTGCTTATACTTCAGTGCCTGACTGCAAACATCACTTCCTTTTCTAATACTTCTCTGTCAATAATCTTTACACTTTGATCTTGCAAATGACCTGAGGAAGCTGTTTTCTTCCAGTTGCCACTGTACTACTAAATACCTCTTTTATTTTTGACACACACTACAATCTAATAATTTGGATGTTGGTACATCATCTCCAGTAGCTATGGATACCTTTAAGTTAGGAGCTGTGTGTATGCCTGTGTCTTGCTGTGCTTAACTCAGTGTGTCAGAGGTGAACCAGGAAGAATTTTTTCTCAGAGAATACCAAATATTTTTCCTTATTAGAACAATTTGATAACATTTTAAAATATATCTCCAATATAATCGTATTTTAAAGAATTTTTCAAGGGACATCTTAATCTAAGTAGTTTATTTTACAATCCACCAAAATTATACAGTGAGTTACAGGGATTAGGTAGTATAACTGGTGAACTGATTTGAACATTAGAAATAAGAGTGCCCAAGAAGCAGAATTTTATTTTTCTATATTATACCCATCCAGAGAAACTTTCTCCTTGAAGATTAATTATTATGAAGTTGGACCCTGGAAAGTTTAAGGCAATTTAAATAATTCATTTTATATATTACTTCACAAAGATAATTTCTTGCCTATCTCCACTATCTTGAGGGAAGAGAGAGGTTACTTTCAGATAAGTGGTATTTTACCGAACAAGATTTGAGTTGGACCATTAGGGAATTTGTCCATATCATATATCCAGCCCAGAAGATAGGGAGGTAGATAAGGAAATATTTTTCTTTCCAAATTCTTGATAAGAAAGCAAAGAGGTCAAGCGCTCAAAACCATACAGCAGGAAGAGACACAAACATTAATAGCAACTTTTGTTTTTTTCTACCTGTTAATGTAGTACCCAAGACCAGTAACAATATTTTAGAGTTAAGCAACATATTGGCAAGTTAATATTTTACAAACAGTCAGTTAGGTGATATAAAGTGGTTCATTTTCTTGGACTCCAACCAATACCTCAGACCTCATGAGTTCTTTTTCTCTATATTTTTGCATATCATTTTTGCAGCTATAGCCCACAAGGGATACAATCCTCATCGTCCTCTATATTACCAATAACTGATATGAGAGCCAATTTCTTTTAAAGTTTAATATCAACTTCTCCCAGTATGCCATGAATGGAGTCAAATTTAAAGATAAAAATGAAAACTTTTATTTTAATAAAAACTCAATTATATGCTTCTGTGTTAACTTGCCTTTAGAATGTGAACTCTGACAGCAGGGCACAGATCCTGACTTTTTGATTAATTTTTACTTATTTCCCAGTATAGACATATTCACTTTTGGGAACTGGGAAACTCCATAAATATGTGAGTAACTGAATGATTGAATCAAACCTAATATGGTTCAACTATTTTGCTTATTTTCAATTTGTGAGCCACTCTCAGTTAATTTTAAGAAACTAATTTCTATTTTATGCATACATAGACATACATATCTACTTTTTGAGTATATATAGCCATATAGAGTTGCATCATATATTTATTTATACAAAATAGGTAAATTAATTAAATACATACATGTTAATAAAGTATTTTCAGCATTTTGTAGAAGACCATTCACAATTTTTCTTACTTTATTGCCCTATTTCAGCAATTTTTCTCTCTTCCTCCTACCTCCATATGTTGTGCTTTAGGGGCATTTGACAAGTGCCTGGTGAAATGCTAAATCTAAACACAGAGTCTTAAATATGCTTTAAAATTTTTTTTTAATTTTAAATTTTTTAAGTGAGTGTGTACTTACTGGTACCACAAGCTACACAACACCACTTTCTATTGCCTGGTTCTGATGGAATCAAACTTTTACATTTCTTGCCTGGCCTATAGAAACTTTTGATAACTCAACCTTCTTTGTTCTTTCATATCTCAAAGTTGTTAGTCTCCAGGAGAAGCTCAAAATTCTTCCCTTGCTGCTCTGCTCTTCTGTCTTCCCAATAATAAATCAGCTCAAATGCTAGGGATTAAAATTTTCAAGGGAATTTGAGATTCCCTCTCAACCTGCCAGGAAGGTATCTATGGTAAAATAAAAAGCGATCTGATGCCACAAAGAAAAAACTCTTAGATATGATGCCTGGGCTCCGTCTGCTCTATTTTTTCTCATCAGTTAAAGATAGTAATACCTACCTTCTAGAGCTTCTATAAAGCATTAAGCTAATTAATATTTATAAAACATTTAGAATATATCTTCAACTTTTAGTGATTACTATATGTGAGCAATAGCCAGTATATGAATTAAATGTTACACAACTCACCCTTTAAAAAGAAATTAAGCCTGGTTTGAATAAAATGAAGAATAAAGATTCCAGACATTTTTCAAACCTGACTTGTTTTTACAATTCCCCTATGATTTCTCTCTGTGCTCCCCAATTAGGCTCCTTACAATCTTCAGAATATCCCAGTCACTTTTATGCCTGCACTTTTGTCCAAAATTTTTTATTCCTTTAGTTTCCTTTCTTCGTCTCTTTCTCTCTAATACTTACCTATCCTATATTCTCCAGTTTTAGTCTATAGGTTTTCTAGGGCTGCCATAAAAAATTATGACCAAATTAGTGGCTTAAAATATCAGAAATTTATTCTCTCACAGTTCTGGAGGCTAAAAGTCTAAAATCAAGGTGTCAGCAGAACCATGCTGCTTCAAAAACGTAAAAACATCTAGGGAAGAATCCTTCTTTGCCCCCTCTAACTTTTGTGGTTGCCAGCTATCCTTGTCATTCTTTGACTTGCAGTTACATCTTTTAATCTCTGCCTCTGTCTTCACAAAGTCATCTCTTCTGTGTCTCTATGTCCAAATTTCCCTCCTTCTGTAAGGATGTCAATCATTGAATTACACACCATAATCAAGTCTGACCTTGTTTTTCTTTAATTACATATCCAAAGGGCCTATTTCAAACAATGTCACATTCATAGACACCTTGGGGTTGGGATTTGAGCTATGTTTTTTAACCCACAACAGGGTTTCATGTCACTGGAAAATATTCTCCTCCAGACCATTATGATCATCTCTAAGCAGCACATATATTCCAATCAATTTATTTAACAGATAATATAAATTTGCCTTCTGATATTTAAAAAGGGGTTACGAATCTTTGTCATCCCTGATAAATTATATTGTAAGAGTATAAAGGTAAAGACTGTATTATTTACTTTTTAATTTATTGTATTGTATACTCTTCTGTGGACCAATATAATGCATATAGTTGTAAATAAATGCCTTAATGAATACATGAAAAGATTGCATGCTGAGTAATGCAAATTTTTTCTGTGGAACAATGGATGAAAATAAATAATACATGATAAGCACATGTCAATTTGTAATTTCTGATTTTTCATTTTTAATTTATATTGTGCTTTTGATGGATTATAAAGAGTACTATAAATTCAAAATGAGCATATATTTGTTGACATGGTTATAATTAAATTACATATAAAAATTTGAAAGATATTGCCACATAGATTTAATAGTTACATCTAGTGTTTTAAAGTAAGAGATCCTATTTTGCTTTGCAAATACAAAGAAGATCTCATATTATAAACAAGAAGAAGACAAGTGTGGAATACGGATTCTTTAGTACTAAGGTTTGTACATATAAACATTATATATCTTAAACTATTTAACAGTAAAAATTCCAAAATACTGATGGAAAATAGTCGGAATTTATGTCAATTCTATAAAAATAATCTTTTAAATTGATATGCCAACAGATGATAATGAATGTGGAAATTTAACTCAGTCCTGTGGTGAAAATGCTAATTGCACTAACACAGAAGGAAGTTATTATTGTATGTGTGTACCTGGCTTCAGATCCAGCAGTAACCAAGACAGGTTTATCACTAATGATGGAACCATCTGTATAGGTAAGTTCGGTTATCTAAGTTAGAATTTGCACATATCTCTTATTGTTTATTATCCCCAGAGGTAAAACATATTCAAACCAAATTCTGCCAGACCTTGATTGTACCCTAGGTGTTAAGTACTTTCAGAAGTTTACTTAATGTCTTTATTTCTCCAGTGTGTTAAAGTCTATGGGATATTTATCCGAGGATACAGGAAAAAGGCTTTTTTTTTAATTTTTGAGAGAATAAGTTTGCAAAAATATAAAATAAAAGAGAGAGAAATGTTCATGGAGCCTTGAGATCTAGTGTAGTGGCAAACAACAGAATAAATGTTTATACTTTAGAATAATTTAATACTTCAAGAAAATTGTCATTTGCATTAAAAGATATTGATGCCTTTGGAAATACGCACCCTGTGATGGGTTCTACATATTTTTCAGACAATCATCATTTATAAAATAATTGTTCTAGTGGTTTTATCTCTGCTTTGATAAAAGTCACACTTCAGATACGCATTAAGTTTTTCTGAACACTATAGTCAGAAAATTATTTATAAAATCATGTAGGGTCAGGAAAACATCCTTTGTAGGAAAAATAATTTCAATGTAATTTTTAAGTGATTGTTCACTTATTGTGGGTCTAAAGGGAGGACCTAGACGATTTTTAAAAATATCCTTCTGTTGTAATTTGGTCATGCATGTGATTGATCAGATCCTAGAGAATTGGATTCCAGCCTGAGAAAAAATAATTATTTACAAACTTCAACAGATGAATAATTTTCAGAAGCGAATTCTCTGGAGCCAAAGACTTTAACTTTGAAAATAAATTTTAAATCATCTTAAGCATGGTTTCCAAAAAATATTCAACTCATCAATAACTATTATAATTAATTATGATTGGTAATCTACAAAATTAATAGGTATGCAGAGGCCCTGAGAATGTAATCATGTAGCCAAGGTTAGACATGGGAATAGAATTCAGGAACCTACATGCAACATAGAGAAGGCTAATGTGCTGCTTCTAAATTATATAGCTAGATAAAAGAGATAGATATTCAAGTTAATCTCGATCACACTAAAGCCTTTGATTAGTGTCCTAGTGAGACCTTTTTTTTTTTTTTTTTGAGACAGAGTCTCGCTCTGTCACCCAGGCTGGAGTGCAGTCGTGGGATTTTGGCTCACTGCAACCTCCGCCTCCCAGGTTCAAGCAGTTCTCCTTCCTCGGCCTCCCAGGTAGCTGGGACTACAGGTGCATGCCGCCACACCTGGCTAATTTTTTGTATTTTAGTAGAAATAGGGTTTTACCGTGTTGCCCAGGCTGGTCTCAAACTCCTGAGCTCAGGCAATCTGCCCGCCTCGGTCTCTTGAAGTGCTAGGATGGTAAGCTATGAGACAATATTCAAAATATGTATATGTGAAATGTCTGTATTAAAGAAATCATCCAGTCTCATGTACCCACGCTTCACAACATTTACTCTGCTATGTAAAAAAAGGGAGATTTTATTTTCCTCATTTTATTGCCAATGAAGTGAAGGGCTACTCTAGATTCATACATTTTGGATAAAGGTAAGGCTAGACTCACAGTTTTATATCTAAAAACCCTTTGTTATTTCCATGGAATACTTAAATGTGTAGTAGACCATTCAAATATCTCTTTGATCTGAACCATCCAGATACACTGGATCAAACTTTGCAAGGGTATAAAATATTTAAACATATGAGAAAATAATGCTATTACTGTTGAATGGTAAATTTACCTTTAGTGTTTCTAGAGAAAAGTTTTATTGCAATATAGCATAATAACATACTCAGGAAATAGGAATCAATGAGATTCTGCCCAGAAAACTTACAGTACTTCACCGTTTGTTCTTCTCAAGCCTATATTATTGTTATAGTCTTAGAATGTCATATAATGTGCTTTTTACCTTTAGTAGTTCAGTTCTAATATGTAGCCCTGCAAACTTTAGTGGAAATGTTCCAGTCAGTGAAGAAGTCTAACGTGTAACAACTTAATCACTGTAATTTAATACAGTTTTAACTTTGCTCTCCATTCCCTAATGTCTCTTGTTTGTAGAATACATCTGTCTTTTTATTTGATCATGTTTACTTTTAATAATTCTCAACTCACAAAGGGTTATATTTCTCTGTTCATGTTCCTTGAAGTAGAGAATTTCTGCACTAGAAAACACTGAATCATAGATACAGAGAAAACACAAACACACAAAGATGACTGAATGGCAACATTTTATGGGGGTAGTATATTTGTAATTGAAGACTCTTTCTCTTGATACTCAATTTCTATTGCGGTAAGGTGGAATGGACCTAAGTTTGTGCTAATTCCCTTTTTAGCTATTTTAAGTAGTCGGCAAATGCACTAACCTTATTAAAGCCTAATGCCCAATATTGAGCCCTTCTGTTTCTACCTGGTTTTTTTTGATGGATTATTCAGTGAAAAACTCGTTCTCTAGAAAAATGTTATTTCTCATCAATTTTTGTTGTCCTTAAGGATTAAGCTTTTTTGAGAAGCAGTGTAGCTATTTCGTTTTATTTCAGTCCTGCAGTAATTTTTGTTGCACAATATCATAATCCTCAGGGAATCTGAACAGAGAAACATAAATCTATTTCCTTTTGCATTAGTATATCACCTTACAGTGTATTGCTTCTGATTTGAAATTTTAGCTTATCCTAAAATTTGACATTTCTGGTAATTGTAGTCATTAAAGTCTCTATGAATAAAAAATGGAAGACTTTGATATAGGGCAAGACATGACTCAAGCAAAATTCTTTACCTTTAGTCCACATTCAAATACTGTTTTCCACACATAAGGTCATTTTGCTGCAGAAGGCGCTGGGTGAGATTTAGCACTGCACATATTTCTCCTCCCCTTGGAATCACAGTAAAACGGAACTTCAGAAGTCCAGCTCCTGAGAAACCTAGTTACACACCAGAATTTCACAAATGGGAAAGTTGAGACATCCAATAGTAAAGTTAATCTGCTGAAACCAAATTAATAGAAGCCATGAGTTCCTTCAATTTCACCATGTCTTTTATAGCTTTGTTTACTACTTGTCATGTCCTACTGCCTGGAGTACTCTATGATAATTGTAGATTTTTTTTCTAGCTTTGAATAATATTAAATTTTGTCTTTGAAAATTATTTACTATAATTGAACATTTTATCTTTCTTTGGCAGTCTGTGAGTTACACATTAGAAAACTCTATTATTGATCATAATAAGAATCATAACCATCATATGATCATGTTTTGAAGGAAGATTATGATAAAATGTTGCTGGATTGGCTAATTATACACATGAAAAAACATGACATTATTATCATCATCATTATTATTATTATTTTTGAGCTGAGGTCTCACTCTGTTACCCAGGCTGGAGTGCATTGGTGCAGTTATGGTTCACTGCAACCTGGAACTTCTGGGGTCAAGTGACCTTTCTGTATCAGCTTCCCAAATAGCTGGGACTACACTCCACAACACCTTGTCTGACTAATTTTTAAATTTTTTTTAGTAGAGAGAGGGTCTTGCTATGTTGCGCAGCCTGGTCTCAAACTCCTGGAATCAAGTGGTTCTGCTGTCTCAGCCTCCTAAAGTGCTGGGATTACAGGTGTGAGCCACTATGCACAACCAAGCATCACCTGTTAACAGAAATGTTGCAAATGAGTTAAGATTGTTAACGATATGCTTGCATTTAGTGATATCAAATTGTTAATTTAAAATCAAATTGTAAGTTGGTCGTGAGGAAAATGGGTCAATCAGTAAATCAGGTCTGTCAAATCTAGCCGGACTTAAATAATTACCTAACAGAGATTTAGCTTTCATTATGATAGGAAAGAGGTTTTTTTTAATAGATTTGGAGATTACCTAGATATGGTAACCTAAAAGAAAACACTCTTTATTTATCTGTATCTTAAAACATACTACACAAAGCTCCTGCTATTAGGAAAATATGCAATATGAGTAGAATCACCAGTCCTGATTTTCCAGTTACAGTATCAGGTGGCAGTGATATCCTAGGCACTATTCCACCTTCCCATACATTTTCTTGTTTGTTTATGAGGTAGAACTCTTTTGGGTTAGAAGCTGTCTTCTTTTTGAGACGGAGTCTGGCTCTGTCATCCAGGCTGGAGTGCAGTGGCGTGATCTGGGCTCACTGCAAGCCCTGCCTCCCGGGTTCACGCCATTCTCCTGCCTCAGCCTCCCGAGTAGCTGGGACTACAGGCGCCCGCCCGCCACCACGCCCAGCTAATCTTTTGTGTTTTTAGTAGAGACGGGGTTTCACCATGTTAGCCAGGATTCTCTCGATCTCCTGACCTCGTGATCCGTCTGCCTCGGTCTCCCAAAGTGCTGGGATTACAGGCGTGAGCCACCACGCCCGGCCTAGAAGGTGTCTTTTTAAGATATTACCCAAGGTCATCACACAACTAATTAACGTTATAGTCAATATTTGAATTTAGATCTTCTAATTAGCAATCCCAGAGACTTTTCCTTCAAGAAAGAGGTAACTGTAGGTTTTAGCCATTTGGATCTGCAAGAGAAATTAGTGTGGATCTTGCTGCAAAATGTAGCCATTTGGCACATTCATTGTAGCCAAGCCAGTTTCACTGGACATTAAAGTCCAAAGTGCAAGAAGGAGGATGGAAATTGAGTTCCTGGAGTCAAGATTTTTATGTTTCTCAGAGATTGGGTTTGGGATGAAGTTTCTAATTTAAACTTGCACATTTAAAGGATTTGAAATTGAGAAAAATCACCATCTTGTTTACTGTTACCCATAGAAGGCATCTCACCTACAAAACAAAGGTATTCAAAGAACATAGTAGTTTTCTTGCTCATTAAATAAATTTTTTTATTGTTGTTTATGATACTTCATGGGTCTGTTCACACTTTCATTGGGGTGTTTTCCCAGTTGGAGTATAACATTTGGTGCTTCAACAGTTCAGCTCCAATAAAGACTCATCTTTGCTTTAGTCCTATATAGTTTTCTCACTTCATTGATTTCATGACAAATGACCACCCTAGTCTGCACTACCGTCTGAGTGCTTCTGTCTTTAGCTCAGCCTAGAATGCTTTCCTTGATGGTTCTCCACATCCCAAGGTCACTTGTCACTACTTGTTCCCTACTTCATTTTCTGTTCATTCATTTTTGTGGAGTGGTAGGTCCTGAATACACCTAGAAATGAGAGGATGAGGGGTGAGGGGTGGTACAAGAGCATTTGTGTTTCTTTAGAAGTGGTGAGCTCAGATTTCTGGGTAGTACAGATTTTGAATACATATACTTGTCAGAAGAACAAGAGCTGTTCTAACCTTTTAGGCCTGGGCTATTAGCTGACCTTGTAAATCTAGTACCATCATCTTTCTAGTGAATGGAACTTTCTTTAAGAATCTAGCAAGAGGCTCACTTTCAATTTTTGGTTTTGGTGGTATGAATTTGGATGTGTTTTCTAGATCTTTGTTGGATTTTTGAATGAGAAATTGGAACAGCTACATTTAAGATAACTAGATGACATTTTAAATTAGACTTTGATTACACACCCTTTTTCTACAGCAAAGAGTATTATGACACCCTATTAGTTTTAAATCAAATTATAAATTTAAGGTTAGATGTTCATTTATTAATTTAATATAAAGTATCTTGAAGATGTCAGACCTGGGGTAGAAACATAAAAATTTTGCATTAATTCAAGGTAATGATCTAGACTCTTCAGTTTCTTAGAATCTTTTTCTCTAGTAGCAGATTATTTATACTCTATTTATAATGTAAAGCATATTTCACCATAGTAAGTAAATCTTAAAGTTAAGAATATAAACTATGTAAGCTTAAAACCTAGGGCATTTGTTACAGCCTCAATATTTAGCTTTTGAGAATGTAAGACTTAATTCTGTATAATGTATTATTTTATTTATGATGATTGTGTGTTGAGAACCGTAGTAAAATATAACCTGAACAAAAGTAATAAGTTGTGATAAAATTTTAAGGGAATTCAATCACACATTCTGCTACATCTTAGTTTTTTAGGTTAACTTACATGCAAAAATGAAGTTTTGGAAAGAAATTGGGTCACTCTTCTACCCTCCAGATTACACTGAGTTGTTGAAGTCAGTTTAGTTTGATACTAGAAAACAAATAAGTTTAAATGTGTTTCTTAAGTTGGGTCTTTGTTAAATTAGAACTAAGTGTTACATCATCAATGATGGAAATTACTGTAATGACTTTGTTGATTAATCATGCAATTCAATCTGAGAGTGTGGCCCATGAATAATATTTTCAATACTCTCTCAAAATTGATTGGAGGAATTAAATCTAAAAAGTATATGCAGCTAAGTTTGTTATGCCATTGTCTAAATGATGATATTTCTCTAACTTTCTTATAAAATTTGACATGAAACCACTCATCATAAGTAACACTATTTTCAACAAGTTAGCAAGTATATGAGCACTAAAAAAAAATTTTTCAAATATTAAGATTTCCAGATATAGATGACTGCAGTGAGTCAGTTGTCTGTGGTGATCATGCCATATGGGGAAATGTGAATGGTGGGTATAACTGCTGCTGCAAAGAAGGTTATCAGACATATACAGGAAAATCACAGTTCACACCTAATAATGGCACTTACTGCCAATGTAAATTACATTATTAAATTTTATGTGTGATCAAAGAACTATATAAAATATGTAGTACACAGTTGTGAAGTACCACAGAGCTACAGCTTCCAAGAAATGTGCCTGCATTCCTTTATGTTCTATGGAATAAAGAAAAGAAAGCCTATTTTTTTAATTTAATCAAAATTGTAGATAGCATTTTATGGAACTAACATTCCTTGGTCCTTAAAACTCCTTTATTTCATTGTCTGTAAAATATTGCACATTCTAAAACTGAAGAGGAAATTCAAGTGTTAGAGAATGTCCTTTTGATATTTAAATAAGTGAGCAAGATCATTGGGATTTATATGATGAGCTTAGGCAAAAATACTTTTTAAAACTTACTGTATAATCTGTTTTTTCCTACAGAAAATGTGAATGCAAACTGCCATTTAGATAATGTCTGTATTGCTGCAAATATTAATAAAACTTTAACAAAAGTAAGTAGAACAGTTAACAATTTATTTTATTTGGACATTTTGATTTCAATTAAAATGCTTTCAATGTCACACATTTCAAGAAGAGTAACCAGTAGCTGAACTTTAGGGAGGGTTGAAAACGTTTACATATAGAGATCTAAGCATCATGTTTGCATCAAAGACAGGGTTAATTTGAAAATCCCAAAATTATTTAAAAGGCCTTTTACATATTTAATATGCTACATTTTCATTACTCCATATGTTGGAAAATTCTTTTTATGTAAAAAAGTTGATTGAAAAATAGTAAAGAGATACTTTGACTCTAGACCCATTCCCACATTCTAAGTAGACATAATTGAATGCACCTAGATTTGGTACTTAAAAGAGAACATTTCAAAGAGCAAATAAAGTTGGTGATTTATAAAATAATTGTCATATGATTGAGAATGTGAATCTCAACATGAGTAATCAACTATCAGTTTAAAGCAAATTTTCATTTAATCACATTGTAAAGAGTTTTCTTTGGTTGATTAAAATCTAATTTAAAGTATTATCATTTATTGCTTAGGATATCAATATTTATAAGTACTAAGGAGTTCAAGTATTAAGGTAGATTCATTGGCTAGAATATAATTCTATACTGAAGAATAGGAAGTTATTTTGAAGACTCATTTTTAAAAAATTATTAATTCAAATATGCTCTGTTTGTTTTCTAAAGTAAAGTCTATGCTTTTAGGTTATTTGCTAATCTCTTGTAAATAAATTCAGGTTTCAGTAATGCATGTTATGGTTTAGGTTTATTAGTTTGATATTATTTATGTGTAGACCGAGAAAACCAACTCAGAATAAATTTAACATATAAGTTTTATTCTTATAAAACTCCAGTAGAACTAATTTAGTTTCCTTTTTCTGGACTCATTTTTTTGCTCAGATCAGACCCATAAAAGAACCTGTGGCTTTGCTACGAGAAGTCTATAGAAATTCTGTGACAGATCTTTCACCAACAGATATAATTACATATATAGAAATATTAGCTGAATCATCTTCATTACTAGGTTATAAGAACAACACTATCTCAGCCAAGGACACCCTTTCTAATTCAACTCTTACTGTAAGTATGTTCAGCTTCAACTCTTAATATAATTGGGCTTTGAATTTTTCCTTTCATCTGTGATTAGCGTAGGATTCTAACGTTTCTAAAAGACATGCTTTTTTTCAATAGGAATTGGTGAAAACCGTGAATAATTTTGTTCAAAGGGATACATTTGTAGTTTGGGACAAGTTATCTGTGAATCATAGGAGAACACATCTTACAAAACTCATGCACACTGTTGAACGAGCTACCTTAAGGCTATCCCAGAGCTTCCAAAAGACCACTCAGTTTGATACCAATTCAACGGATATAGGTAAGAAACAAGGGTCCATTTCAAAGTAATCGTGTTTTCCAAATAAGCCATTTTCAAAGTCTTGGGTGGGGGTTAGGAGGCATGGTGTTGAAACTAGTACTGATTACATTGAAAGTAGTTTTATTAGTGTAGAAATGAATGGTGATGCATACTGCAAGAGCACTGTGAATAAAGTACTAGTAAAAAGGATAAATCCACAAGTGTTGTCTCCTTCCTATCATGTCCACCCTTTCTGATTCCTGAACTGTATAGCCATCAAATGGTCAGAGTACATTACTCCTTTGTCATTTTGAGTCTGTCATCTCATGACTTGTCAGGGTCTACCTTGACCAACGAATTTTTGGATATTGTGTGTTTGTTTATTTGTTATTTTGAGACAAAGTCTGGCTCTGTCACCCAGGCTGGAGTGCAGTGGCGCAATCTCAGCTCACTGCAACCTCCACCTTCTGGTTTCAAGCAGTTCTCCTGCCTCAGCCTCCCGACTTGCTGGGATTGCAGGTGTGTGTTACCACGCCTGGCTAAGTTTTGTTCTTTTGGTAGAGATAGGGTTTCACCATGTTGGTCAGGCTGGTCTCGAACCCCTGACCTCAAGCCGTCCACTTGCCTCGGTCTCCTAAACTGCTGGGATTACAGGCATGAGCCACCATGCCCAGCCGGATATAACACATTTAAACTTCTATTTAGGAATCCTTTGCATGTTGATAATATAAAGCAATCAACATAGCAAATTAGAATGTTTCTTGCTTCCTACAAATTCATACCTAAAATACTCAGAATCTTGTGTCAAATTGAGGATGCCTATAAAGTTTTTCTGAGGAAGCAAGGTAAGTTTGCTGAAATAATCACTGCATACATCTATACTGCATTTTCTGAGTGGCATTCTGCTGTGCAACCGCAGATTTACAAAAATCTCATCAGGATTCATCATTTACTCTAAATCAAAGTTTCAAGGATTGTGACTAATATGTAAGTGCTCTGTATTTTTATAATGTTTCTGCATGAAAATGGTGATAATACAGCAGGTCAAAGGAATTATCACTCAAACGTTTAATTAAATCACTCATTAGTGAGTTATAGACACTATTCTGTAAGACATTGTAGTTGCTTATCTTTGCTTTAGTAATTGTAATTTTACAGCTTCCTTGGTTACATACACATATTATATTTTATTTAATTAAAAAAAAAGTTAAACCATGAGTGCCATAGTGAAATTAAAAAATTAAAACTTGAGTCAGATTTTTAACACATATATTACATTGTCCAAACATGTTAAGAATATGTTCACTCTACCTGCTATAAATAAGTTGAAACACAACAATCATGGATGAAATTATCTCTAAGCTAATATATTTACCGTGTATATTGATTAAACTAATTTCAGGGTTTTTTTTGTTTTCATGGTTTTGTTTCAGCTCTCAAAGTTTTCTTTATTGATTCGTCTAAAATGAAACATATTCATCCTCATATGAATGTGGACGGAGATTATATAAATATATTTCCAAAGAGAAAAGCTGCATATATTTCAAATGGTAGGACTTTAACAATCTAACAGACAATGTATCAGTGAATTTGCAATAAATACTTATGCATTTGATTACATCATATGTACATGGAATAGGTATGGTTTCCTATAAAAACATATGATGTATGTACAGTATACAGAATATCCATATTCTTACTTGAGATTTCCATTCTGATATAAATACTGGGGAGGATTTTGGCTGACAATATCTGGGTCCTTGTCTTAACTCCAACTTTTGTTACTGTCTGAAATGTTTGAAATTCTCATGAAAATATACAAAGAGCTCTGATTTTACTACTCCTTATACAGCAAAGTCACTATATTTGCAGTTCCTTTAATTTTTCTTCCTCAATAATCCATCATATTCTTCATCGTGAGACAAAATTTGTGATTGTGTGAGGAAGAAAAATAGAGATTTTTTAAAAATAGGTTTTTTTTTTAACATGTTTGCTTTCGTTCTGGGAAACATGTGCATAACATGCAGGTGTGTTACACAGTTATATGTGTGCCGTGGTGGTTTGCTGCAGCTATTGACCCATCCCCTAAGTTCTCTCCCCTCTTTCCCCACCCCCCGGCAGACCCTGGTATGTGATATTCCCCTCACCGTGTCTGTGTGTTTTCATATTTCAACTCCAACTTATGAGTGAGAACATGTGCTGTTTAGTTTTTTGTTCCTGTGTTAATTTGCTGAGGATGGTTGCTTCCAGCTCTCATCCAAATACCTGCAAAGACATGATCTCATTCCTTTTTATGGCTGCATAGTTTTCTGTGGTGTATATATACCACATTTTCATTATCCAGTCTATCATTGATGGGCATTTGGGTTGGTTCCATAACTTTGCTATTGTAAATAGTGCTGCAATAAGCATACGTGTGCAGTGTCTTTATAGTAGAATGATTTATAATCCTTTGGGTATATACCCAGTAATGGGATTGTGGGGTCAAATAGTATTTCTGGTTCTAGATCCTTGAGGAATCACGACTGTCTTCCACAATGGTTGAACTAATTTATATTCCCACCAACAGTGTAAAAGCGTTCCTATTTCTCCACTGCCTCACCAGCATCTATTGTTTCTTGACTTTTTAATAATCGTCATTCTAACTGGCATGAGATGGTGTCTCCTTGTGGTTTTCAGTTGCATTTCTCTAATGATCAGTGATGTCAAGCTTTTTTTCATGTTTGTTGCCTGCACAAATGCCTTCTTTTGAGAAGTGTCTGTTCATATCCTTTGCCCACTTTTTGATGGGGTTATTTGATTTTTTTTCTTGTAAATTTGTTTAAGTCCCCAGTAGATTCTGGGTATTAGACCTTTATCAGATGGATAGATTGCAAAAATTTTCTCCCATTCTGTAGGTTGCCTGTTCACTCTGATGATAGCTTCTTTTGTTGTGCAGAAGCTCTTTAGTTTAATTAGATCTCATTTTTCAATTTTGACTTTTGTTGCAATTGCTTTTGGTGTTTTTGTCATGAAGTTTTTGTTCATGCCTATGTCCTGAATGGTATTACCTAGATTTTCTTCCAAGGTTTTTATGGTTTTGGGTTTTACATTTAAGTCTTTAATCCATCTTGAGTTAATTTTTGTCTGTGGTATAAGGAAGGGGTCCTCTTTCAGTTTTCTGCATATGGCTAGCCAGTTTCCCCAGCACCATTTATTGAATAGGAGATGCTTTCCCCTTTGCTTGTTTTTGTCAGGTTTATCGAAGATCACATGGTTGTAGATGTGTGGGGTTATTTCTGAGGTCTCTGTTCTTTTGGGTACCAGTATCATGCTGTTTTGGTTACTGTAGCCTTGTAGTATAGTTTGAAGTCAAGGAGTGTGATGCCTCCAACTTTGTTCTTTTTGCTTAGGATTGTCTGGGCTATATGGGGTCTTCTTTGATTCCATATGAAATTTATTTTTTTTTCTAATTATGTGAAGAATGTCAATGGTAGTTTGAATAGCATGGATCTATAAATTACTTTGGGCAGTATGGGCATTTTCACAATATTGATTCTTCCTATCCATGAGCATGGACTATTTTTCCTTTTGTTTTTGTCCTCTCTTACTTCCTTGAGCAGTCATTTGTACTTCCCCTTGAAAAGGTCCTTCACATCTCTTGTTAGCTGTGTTCCTAGGTATTTTGTTCTCTTTGTAGCAATTGTGAATGGAAGTTTATTCATGATTTGGCTCTCTGCTTGTCTATTGTTGGTGTAAAAGAATGCTTGTGATTTTTGCACATTGATTTTGTATTGTGAGACTTAGATGAAGTTGCTTATCAGCTTAAAGAATTTTGAGGCTGAGATGATGGGGTTTTCTAAATAAACAATCATGTCCTCTGTAAACAGAGACAATTTGACTTTCTCTCTTCCTATTTGAATACCTTCTATTTCTTTCTCTTGCCTGATTGTCCTGGCCAGAACTTCCAATACTATATTGAATAGGAGTGGTGAGAAGAGGGCATCCTTATCTTGTACCAGTTTTCAAAGGGAATGCTTCCAGCTTTTGCCTATTCAATATGATATTGGCTGTGGGTTTGTCATAAATAACTCTTATGATTTTAAGATATGTTTCATCAACATCGGGTTTATTGATAATTTTTAACATGAAGGGATGCTGAATTTTATTGAAGGCCTTTTCTGCATCTATGGAGATGATCATGTGGTTTTTTGTCTTGGGTTCTCTTTATGTGATGGATTACATTTATTGATTTGTGTATGTTGAAGCAACCTTGCATCCCAGGGATGAAGCCGACTTCATTGTGGTGGATAAGTTTTTTGATGTGCTGCTGGATTCAATTTGCCAGTATTTTATTAAGGATGTTCACATCGATGTTCATCAGGGATATTGGCCTGAAGTTTTCTTTTTTGTTGTGTCTCTGCCAGGTTTTGGAATCAGGATGATGGCTGGCTTCATAAAATGAGTTAGGGAGGAGACCCTCCTCCTCAGTTGTTTGAAATAGTTTCAGAAGGAATAATACCAGCTCTTCTTTGTACCTGTGGTAGAATTCCAGAGACTGTGAATCCATCTGGTTCTGGGCTTTTTTTGTTTGGGAGGCTACTAATTACTGCTTCGATTTCAGAACTTGTTATTGGTCTATTCAGGGATTTGACTCTTTCTTGGTTTAGTCTTGGGAAGTTGTATGTACCCAGAAATTTAACCATTTTTTCAAGATATTCTAGTTTTTTTGCATAAAGGTGTTTGTAGTATTCTCTGATGGTAGTTTGCATTTCTGTGGGGTCAGTGGTGATATCCCCTTTATCATTTTTTATTGAGCCTATTTGATTCTTGTCTCTTTTCTGCTTTATTAGCCTAGGTTGTGGTATATTTTGTTAATTTTTTTTAACCAGCCTCTGGATTCATTGATTTTTTTTGGAGGGTTTTTCATGTCTCTGTCTCCTTCAATTCTGCTCTGATCTTAGTTATTTCTTGTCTTCTGCTAGCTTTTGGATTAATTTGCTCTTGCTTCTCTAGCTCTTTTAATTGTGATGCTAGGGTGTTGATTTGAGATTTTTCTAGCTTTCTGTTGTGGGCGTTTAGTGCTATAAATTTTCCTCTTAATACTGCTTTTTCTGTGTCCCACAGATTCTGGTTGTCTCTTTGTTCTCATTGGTTTCAAAGAACTTCCTGATTTCTGCCTTAATTTCCTTATTTACCCAGGATTCATTCAAGAGCAGGTCGTTCAGCTTCCATGTAAGTGTACGGTTTTGAGCAACTTTTCCAGGCCGGGCGCGGTGGCTCACACCTGTAATCCCAACACTTTGTGAGGCCAAAGCAGGTGGATCATGAGGTCAGAGTTCAAGACCAGCCTGGCCAGGATGATGAAAGCCCATCCCTACTAAAAATATGAAAGTTAGCCAGGTGTGGTGGCAGGTGCCTGTAATCCCAGCTACTCAGGAGGCTGAGGCAGAGAATTGCTTGAACCCAGAGGTGGAGGTTGTAGTGAGCTGAGATCGTGTCATTGCCCTCCAGCTTGGGTGACACAGCAAGACTCTATCTCAAAAAAAAAAAAAAAGAAAAAAGAAATCAGCTTTTCCTTGGTACCTAACTAGCAAGTAAGTAGCTACTATTTCAATTTAATCATTTATCTGTTATTTTAGTGTAATGCATTTAGAAAAAAAACTCTGCTGATAGTAGAATTTTGTTGTTATTCTCATATAGGTAAAAATATATTACCTAGAGAGGAATTATAAAATTTTTGCAAAGAAAATAATAATATTTCCTATTTTCTCTAGGTAATCTATTTTTACCTATATGAGAACAACAACAACAAAATAGCAAAATACAATGGAAAATATATACTGCAACACACATGTTGTCTCATGGAGAGACACTGTTTCATAAAAAGAAGTATTTTTGTATCCTCTATTCTTTCTTGTCATGTTCTGCACAAAAGTGGGAAATAGCCATAAATGAAGTAAAAATAACTAAGTCATACTGCCATTGAACCCTTGGCTTTTACTCTATTATACCGTATTCTAATTACCCAAGCACACATTTTGTATTTAGGAACAAATCCAAAGAATGTATTAACTGTTGAAATTTCAAAGACAACTTGGTACTGTTTGGAATTTGGATAAAAAGACATTGAAAATACTGATTATGGTGATAGATGATGAAATTGTTATGGAATTAATATCCTGAAGAAATTTTGTCTGATATTATGGTAGCTTTGTTATATTTAATGATCCCACGGAGAAAGTGACATTTGAAAGGGACAGTAATATTAGCTCTCAATAAAGGAGAGTAAGAAAATGTGTTTTGCTCAAAGTTATATCTTAAAAATAAGAACAAATCTAACACATTGATCAAACCCTATCAAAGATGTCTGCATGTATTTATTAATTTATTGAAAAATTAGTTAATAAAACACATGCATTCTTTAAAACATAAACAGTACTATTGGTAGGAAAATAAAGGAGGTCTATGCAGCACAAGTGAATTTTATTTTTCTTTTTTGAGACAGGGCCTTACCCTGTTGCTCAGGCTAAAGTACAGTGACATGATCATGGCTCACTGCCAGGGCTCCCAGGGCTCGACCTCCCAGGGCTCCAGTGAGCCTTCCACCTGAATCTCCCAAGTAGCTGGGACCAAAGAAACATGCCACCATGCCCGGCTAGTTATTCTGTTTTTGGTAGAGACATGGTTTTGCCATATTTCCCAGGCTGGTCTCGAACTCCTGCCTCAAGTGATTCTCCCACTTTAGCCTCTCGGGATTACAGACCTGAGCCATGGTACCTGGCCCCTGGATTTTTAAATATATATTTTTTATAGACTGAATTTTAGAAGCGTAAAGAGGAAGGGTTGAGAATGAACAGAACAAGATTCAATGCTCTGATCTATCGTTTTATGATAAAAAGATAACAGACTTTTCTTAAGAGATTTCACGTATTTATTTTCAAATTACTTATGAAATCAACATTTATGTGAAAAAATAGAGCAGCATATGAAGCTCTATTGAGAAGTGGTTTTAGTTATTCTCAAGTTAAAGTGGCAATAAAGCAGTTTGAGAGCAATGATTCTCTAAGGAGTTCGTTGCATAGTGTATGTGGGTAAGATTGATTTGAGAATTTAACATAAGGAAAAATCATAACTCTTGTCACCTCAGTAGTTTTCTAATAGTTTGGAAAGCAACTTATGCTTGGACCACAATAATAAAAAACTATTAATTTCATTCAAAAGAATTAGAAGCAACAAAACAAAATAGGAATAAGGAAGAAGACCTACTGAATGGGAATCTTTAAACAAACATATATCGGTATTACTTCTAAAGCAAAATCTCCAGAACTTAGCATAGTTATTTGCACTGTGTAAATGCTCAGATATGTGTTCTGTCAATTGAATTGAAGGCTATGTCTGGTTCCTGGTAAACATATGGTAATGTTAACAAATATAGGAAAGATCTTAGGGCAAAAAGACTACAGTAAGCATTGTGAAGAAGAAAAACTAGGAAGGATGGATGATGATTTATTAGGAAATGATCTACTCTGTTCAAATTAGTCAAAGTTTTTATACTCTTTGTTAGTGAATAAACCCCTAATTTTTTAATAAAAGGTACAGGTTTGATAAGAAAATTTAAAGCTAGAGCAAGCCTCGAATTCGTGAGAAATCATAGGAATTGAAGAAGTTCAAAACCCTGGGAATGGAAAAATAAATACTGAGACAATATATTTGTAAAGGAGGTGAGAAGATGTTTTGGAGGATTCTCTGTGGCACCCCATACCAAAAGTCAGAAAATGATGTTAAATAAATATTTTTCTTCACAAAGGAAAGCAGTAACTAGTAGATTTTTAAAATCCATCTTATACTTTTGATTTGTCATTTGATTTTGAATCATCTTCTACTACAACTCCTGAGATGCCACTGTCCCACGACGTGGTTCATCAACTGGACCTGGTCATGTAGACCTAACAGGTATCCAAGTCGTGCCTCAGGCCCTTGTCTATTTATAGGAAAGGCTGGGACAGTTGTCATCTTTTGGAGTCATAATTTCACTAGCCCAACGATGTCATACTTTCTTTAATATAAGTTTTGTAAGATGGCACTTGAGGAAAATCCTTTATGTAATGTATCTGGGTTTAGCAAGGCTCTTAACAATGTCTCTTAAGGTACCTTTTAAGATTAAGAGAGAAAACATAAATAGCAATACACTTTGGCAACTTCCAGCTCACACAGTCATATCCAAATAATTCTATTTATTCATGTGATGTGGAGGTTTCCAGTTTTGTTATTACAGTCCTTTGTATTTGATGATATTAATATTTGTATTTATAATTTTGTGCTATTTGGTTATATGCTGCTGCACTGCATTTGGTGAGTTTTAGGGACATGGATAATGGCCGCTTCTCAAGGAAATAAATTTTCTACCCTGACATTGCATAATTACATGTTATCAATATTAAATATAAACCATTTTATTAGGCATAAGTTTGAATTCAGTGGCATGTTACAACTCCTTCAACTCTAAATTGTCTTGATTCTATCAGCCTGTGATAATTTCCTCCTAATACCTCTTAAATTCATATATTTATACGAGGACATAATAACTCAAAATTTAATTATTCAAGTGAATACACTTCACACTCTGGTTCTTGGTCAGGATTTTGGCGTAAATTTATCTAGGACTATTTTTCTTCTAACGATAGTTTGTGTAAAGGGGATATTTATCTTCAAAATCTTAGAGGTCAGAGAATATGTCTTACTATGGTTTAACAATGCAGGCATGGGCTTATTGTGGTCCATATTTCAGTATCTGGGTATTTGTATAACTTCCTAATGTGAAACGTTTCTCTATTCAATTTTTATATTTATCTTAAGAGTGTATATACACTTTGTTTTATAAGAATTTCACTAAATATACTTATTTTATTGATAGGCAATGTTGCAGTTGCATTTTTGTATTATAAGAGTATTGGTCCTTTGCTTTCATCATCTGACAACTTCTTATTGAAACCCCAAAATTATGATAATTCTGAAGAGGAGGAAAGAGTCATATCTTCAGTAATTTCAGTCTCAATGAGCTCAAACCCACCCACGTTGTTTCAACTTGAAAAAATAACATTTACATTAAGTCACCAAAAGGTAAGCTGTTTTTCTGGAAGTTATTGGCTATGACTGTGATATAGTCAGAGAAGTGGACTCTTTGTTGTGTCACATCAATTATCTAAGTCTTTGAGTTTAAAAATACAGATTTGAAATTAAAAGAGTGAAGTAGTTTTAACTAATTTTTCTACAAAATATTTTTGTACTTTCAGGGCTCTTTAAACATTCTAATTAATACCAAACAATGTATTAATTTGATTATCTGGAAATAAGCAATATTTTTGGTTTTTTTAAGTACACTGTTTATTTTGGAAATATCCGTAATTTAAAAGAATAAGTTATTAAAAAGTATCACAATCAGAGAAATAAATAAATGTCACTTGTGTAATAAGTGAGGTGTTTCATTAATACTTGTCATTTAAAATAATATTCGAAGGGATTCTGGTGTTGATTAAAAGAAAATCTTAGCAAAATTTACAATATTTCATAAAGAAATTAGTGGAGGCCATTTGACTCTTATTTTTTATTCTATTTCACTTTTCAGACTCATATAATTAAAGTTATACAATAAAAAAGCATGATTAGAACTAACCAACTATTTAGCTATTTTAGTTAAAAATAAATGGGGGCAACTCAGAATCACAGGTTATTTGCAACAATTTCACAATTGATGTTATCTTAAACTTTCAAAAGAATTTCAGTTCTAGTACATGATTCAAGTACTTTCGAAGTTCCATTTGAAGTACCTTGAAGTTGAGCAATTATATTTGCATTATTATGGGAGAAAAGGGGCTTTCTAAAAAAAAAAATAATATATTTGCTTACACACAATACAAACATGCCACTGTTAAGTAAAAACATCAAAGGTAGAGAGAAACTAAATGTATAAAAAATGCAAGTAAATAATAGCTCAAACCTAAATAATGGTAAGCAGCATGTTGAGGAAAAAAGAAAATGTGAAATTGTTTAAGACTGGAAACCAAACTTAGACTTCTATTTAAGATGCTAAATGCAAAATACACTTTTAATACTAGAAACCAAACACTGTTCTTTTACATGGTCTGATGGTTTTTCTGTTTTTTATCAGTAGAATGTTTTGACAGCTAAAGAGTTGCCAAGAACAACCCACTTCACCAATCCCTGTTTGACAAAGACACAAAACAAAACGCATATTTAAACAAAAACTCTTCACAGTAATTCCTGGGAAAACTTAATTGCTGTTATCTGGCTTTCTGCTCAAATGTATTTTCCATTCAAAGTAATGACTGTTACGAAATTTCACCACTCTTCTCTGACAATAGACCTACTTAGTCTCTAGTTCCCTCTCTCTGAGAATGAAATTTTGGTCCCATTTTTTCACCTGAGAAAATAAAAACTATCTCTTAAGTAATATGTTCAGTGTCCTGGTTCCCTGATAATTTATCTGTGATTTGACTGATTGATACATACTTCTACAGTACCTCAGAAGAATAGTAACACTAATTATAGTAATATTAACAATTATCATAGCAATCAATAATTACATAGTGCTTAGATTAGAAACCAGTCAGTATTCTAAGTTTTTTACTAAAAACAAACAAACAAACAAAAAACTCATTTAATGCTTACAAAAGCCATATGAAGTACATACTATTATTACTATTTTATAGATGAGGAAACTGAGCCTGTGAGATTAAATAATTTGCTCATGGTCACTCAACAATTAACTGATAGAAAAAGGTTTCAAGCCCCTGCAGCCTTCCTCCAGAGTCCATGCTCTCAAAAACTATGATACTCCTGACCAGTTTGGCCCACTACATCCATCCCAGTCTACTTCCCAAGAAATTATGCTCCATCCACCATCTCATCTTTCCTGGGTCTCTCCACATTGGTGTCAGTGTCTCAATTAATAAAAAGACTCAAGCCTCTGCCTCATAAAAAAATAAAACCATACCCCGTTGGTACTGGATCATCTTCAACCAAAAAACCAAAATATAATAACTCCTCTTATCTTAAGCTTCTAAAAAGTAGATGTAATCTGCTGACTTCCATCTATGGAAGATTCAGATTTAGTTTTCTTACACACATGTTCTGCTGTGATATACACACTCCCTCAACCATCCATCCACTCATGCTTACCTCCAATTTTTGGTTAAATTGGTTTTCAATGTTTATAATACTATAAATTGGTGTGTTATTCACAACTGAATCATGGAGTTCAGTCATTTTCCTGGTGTTAATTCATTTATTTTCATTTGCTTATATTTCTATTTATCCATTGTTAATTTGTCTCCAAAATATTTGACAGAATTATAAATCTCTTTTCAAAACATTCGAACAAGTAAGCTTATCTATCAGCCAGTTTGTTGTCTTGGAGACATCCTTCCCAAGGCTCTGTAGCCTTGATGCTGTCTGGATGATCTACCCCTGGGTCATTTATCAGCCTGGGCATGCCTTCCCTTCCCCCCATCATTTTGACATATCATTCACTATTCACCTCACTCCTCTCCTGTGTCAGATGCCATGTTTCCTCCAGCAATGTCTTCTTCTTTCTTAGTTTATATATGTATTTTGGTGACATATTCTCCAGTGGCTGCTTGAGAGAGGAAACAGAGAAGGTCAATTTTTTAAGCTCTTGCATTATTAGGTTTTATATAAATATACAAATATATACACACACACACATATATTTTTCTACCTTACCCCTATACTTGTTAGATAAATACCATGTACAGAGTTATGTTTTTTTCTCAGATCTTTCTACACCTTGTTCATATGTCTTCCAGCTTTCAAGGGTAACATGGAGAAGTTGAATGCAATTAATTATTTTAATTAAAATGTATTGTCTTTTGAATGCAATCAGTCTCTTTCTCTTTATCTCTCTCTTAAAGTTTTGGAATCTTTATTCTTGGTATTCCAAAATCTTTCAGATGTACTTTGGTGTGAATCTTCCTTCATTAATTGCAGTAAACATCTTGTGGGTCTGTTCAGTCTGAAAATGTATGGTCTTCAGCTTTAGGGAATTTTCTACAATGATTTCTTTGATAATCTCTCCCTGTCCAGTATCTCTGCTCTCTTTTTCTGTTCCTCTTAGTATGTATTAGACTTCCCAGCTGAGCTTCTAAGGTTTGGAGTTTTTAAACTTTTTCATTCCTATTTTTAATTTTTCTCGTAACTTTTTTAATTTTTACTTTATACTTTATTTTCACTGAGAAACTTTATTTTTTCAATCCTGATTTTATTTAATGGGTATAGTATCTCATCTCTCTGAGATATTATTTATATATTTTTTTAAAAAACTCTTTTCTACTCCCTGCATCATCTTGCTCTTGACTGACTTTGTTTGGATCGTTCACCGTGGTTCCCTGTCTTTCTTGTTGGAGCTTGTCCTCAGATGTCTGGGGGTTCGTGACCACCCATTCCCATTTAATAATGAGACACGGTGTGCACTCCTGGCCTTGTGGCAGTGGTGTGCTTCACTAGAGTTTTCATCAGGCAGGCTTCTGGCCACGGTATTGGAAGATCCTGAATGTCAGTATCCAAAAGCAGTTTATTTTTGGCCAATCAGTTTCTCAGGAAGAAACGTTCTTCCTTTACTATCTACTCTAGACAGAAGTCTGGTTGGAAGGATTAGGAAAATTAAGAAAATGTGGTGGGACATGGTGGAAGATCAGTGTGTAAACAGACCCTCACTTAAGTCTGTTTTTGAATGGTACGCATAATCACAGCTTAGTCTGGCTCCTCAATTCTACAGTCCCTCTGCTTTCTCTAGAATTAGGCCCTTCCCAGGCTCTTTTTGAGACACTAAAAGAATTTCAGTTTTCTTCATATAGTTTGACCTTCTTGACAAATTTCTAGCAATCTCTCCAATTTTAACTCAATTATCTTTCCAGACAAACTCACGCTGTTTTTGTCAGTGCTCCAACTATTGACCTAAGGGTTATACTTAGCATCTATTCCATTAAAACAATTATCTTATTGTATTTAAATCATCTGAGTTTCTATCATCCTTAAAGAGCTGATACTTTATCTTTTTGATTGATAATCCTCACTCTTTGAACAGTATATATCATACATTTGACACTCAAGGTACATTTTCTTTAATAAATAGTTGTCTGAAAATTGGAATTTGATTCTATAGTACTCCATTTATCAATGTTTAGTCTTAAATACACCTTAAAATAACATGTTTTGGCCTCTTAACATAATATAGCATTTATCTCAGAGAGCGTTTATGAGGGTTGAACTAAACAAAGTAAGAAAGCAAGCACCTAGTTAAGTGTAAATTGTTATATAACTGGAAATAGTTTTTATTTCTACAAGTTCAACATTTTACTGATAAATTATTATTAAACCATACATTAGGTGTGGTGTTATGATTAGTTAATATAAAAGTATAAGAACTCCACCGTTTATTGAATAACTGTCACACTGTCTGTGTGTCATCTGTGCCATGTCTGTATCTGATCTTGTCTTCACTATTCTTTACCTCACTTACTATGCTCTAACTTAACTGGCTTCTACAAGTTTCTGGAATGCCTCTGGTCAGTCTCACTTCAGAGCTTGTCCATTTGCATTTCCAACTGTTTGGAACCCTCTGTTCCCAAGTCTGTTGGATCCCCCCCACCTTCACTTCATTGAAGTACCTGCTTAGACATAATCTAGGAGACATCCCCTTGGACAACCCTCCATATCACTTTCTTTCTTCTTACCCAGAACTACTTTTCTCATTGAGTACTTTTTCATCTCTAACTAGAATGTAATGTCAACAATGCAAACAATTTTTTCTCTTTTGTTCACTGTTGTATTTTTAGTACCTGGATTAGTGACAAATATCTGGTCAATACTCAACAAACATGTACTGAATGAAGATGCAAATGAAAATTATGCACTGTGGTAAATGACATATGAATAATTTAATAAAAATTATCACGTTTGTGAGACAAAATTGATGAAATATAGCATTGTTGCAATATAAATTTCCATTCTTCCACATAGCCGCCTTTATTTTTTATAATTTGTTTTGTGTTTCACTGTTAAGGCATTGTTTCAATCACATTAATGGTATTTTAAGTATGACAAAAGCAATACTATGTATGTAACTTTTTATCTTTTTTTCATCAGTAAAATATCTTTTTTTCAGATCACAGATAGGTATAAGAGTCTATGTGCATTTTGGAATTACTCACCTGATACCATGAATGGCACCTGGTCTTCAGAGGGCTGTGAGCTGACATACTCAAATGAGACTCACACCTCATGCCGCTGTAATCACCTGACACATTTTGCAATTTTGATGTCCTCTGGTCCTTCCATTGTAAGAGAACTTTCCCCTTCATATTTATAAATGTTCCTTTTTCTGTTTTTATCCATGTTATTCAAGAGAATATTTATTTTTTTATATATTTTTCTTGGGTTTAGATAGCACATTTAGTATAAGAGACAAAACCCCAACAGGATTTTTCTTTCTGTCTGTTTTCCTACCTACCTTCTAGAACATATCTAGTATGCATTTAAGATTATTTCTAGTCTGAGACTTATCTAGTCTGTAATATCCGGTAGATTACATAAAAAATTAGTTTGTAATGCTGCTTTCAAGAGCCATTTGCCCATTTTAATGTATCATGGAATTTAAAGGCACTTTTTTGTGATGACAATTTATTTTCATACGTGACAAAGCTCCTGAAAATAAGTCAGATATTTTCAGGAACTTTGTCACGTATGAAAATAAATTGTGTGAAATCACGTATGAAAATACTTATAAGTGTGCTATATTTGCTATAACATCGTATTTTTAGCAATGTAGAACCCCACACAATTTTTAAACGTGAAGAATCTCTCTAAGGTGAATGGTTTCATGATATGTATTTTGCCTTTGAAATATCTTACTTACATTGTATATTTATCACATAATTTCTTATTTTATAGCTCTGTGCTAGCATCTCCATTATATTTATTTATAATCTATCATTAAATATATAAAGTAACCAAATAAATCTACATAAACATAATATCAGTCCTAACGATGATTTTTTTCCTGAAGTTAAGCAAATAAACATCTATTCTTTATGTAAACATAAGTATTCATCTAGTTAGGATAAAACCAACATTTTATATTTTAAAGTTTCTGAACAATATTGCTTGATAATCCTTATATTCAGCATTGCTAACACCTTTGTTTCACGTGTTTTAGATGAATCATTGCATAGACATAAGACTTAGTCTTACCACTGATAAATCTGTTTTAATTAACCATTTTCACATTACAATAATGGATTGCCTTTCTAATGTAATGAAATTAATGACGATAACATTGTTAAACCATGTACTAATACTAATACTATGCCTAGAAAAAAATCACCAATTACAGAACTGTTAAAGTGCTACATGATTTACATCAGATTTATGTGGATATTGAGGATTTTCAAAAGTACAAAATTTTTCTCATCTAAATGCACATTTATAGTTTTACATTTTATGAACATTTTGATTAATGTTTCACCAAAAAAGGAAGTTCATTATATGTTGTAGTTCCTTTGACAAGTTACTGAGTTATTCTTTTAACAGCTTTATTATTATTTTCCCTTAGGGTATTAAAGATTATAATATTCTTACAAGGATCACTCAACTAGGAATAATTATTTCACTGATTTGTCTTGCCATATGCATTTTTACCTTCTGGTTCTTCAGTGAAATTCAAAGCACCAGGACAACTATTCATAAAAATCTTTGTTGTAGCCTATTTCTTGCTGAACTTGTTTTTCTTGTTGGGATCAATACAAATACTAATAAGGTATGTAGGCATCCTAATCTCTATTTTTGTCCTATGATATGTGTACTTTCTTAAATGTGTATGTCATAGAAACATTAATTGTAATTTAGGGTTTAATGGGGCAGACATACTCTATAATTTGTGCTTCAGCTATCCTTTCTAAATCTGATAATGCTAACACAGCTAAGCAAACTACTTATTGAGTCCATTCAGCAAAAAGGGCCCTCATTATGATGAATTATTGGGACAAATTCAAACTTTGCAACAAACTGAATAAATACTTTTCTTGTTGTTCTGTTTTGTTTTTAAATGGACGTTAAACAAAGACCAAGGAGAGAGAGAATTAGAAATAAAGTTTATCTTAGAATGAGGACTGAACATAAATGCAGTCACAGTTTATAGGTTGAAATGTGATAAATTGGTTTTACCTAGTTTCTTTTCTAACTTCTCATTTCCCAACATTATTGATTTTGAACCATTCAAACCTTCCCAAATGGTTTCATATTGTATTGGTCTGGGTCCTCCTAGAAGCAGGTGTTAAGATGGGGTTAAACATGCAATAGATTTATTAAGGGAATTGCTGGCGAGAGCAAATGGGAAGAGAGAAGTTTGGAAAGCTATCAGGCCAAGATTCAGGCATGATCCTGAGGGAAGAAAAGAAGAGTGGGCAAAAGTGTTCCACACAGTAATGCAGTTCTAAGGAAAAGTCAGCACAGGTGTTAAAGAATCCTCTTGGAAGTCCTTGAGCCAAAGTTACCTGTCAGGGAAATCTTTTGTCCCTCAGGAGCAGGAATCCTTGGTAAGAGGAATCCTTTGTTTCTCACAGCAGTAACCCTACTGTGCTCAGTCATGGGCTGGCAGCAGCCTATGAGAAGTGGGAGGAGCAATGGATTTCCTACAGCTGCAGCTGAAGCCTTAGGTCAGTTGCACCCCTTGTAGTTGGATATTGGAGAAGTGTATTCTCATGACCACAAAAAGTGAAATTGCCTCCATATTTCCATTCTTAGAAATCTTTCAAAGACTGAAACTAATAATCAGTTAGCAAGGTTTTCTTCTGAAGTAGATGGCAAGAAGTGTTTATTTTAAATAGTATACACCAGACTGTAAACTCCTTATCTGCTTTTATGTTTTACAGTGGTATTCGTAACACTTTCCAATTTTATGTATCTCCCACTATCCTACAATGCCTAGTTCCTCTTTCAGTTACCTTCCACCATTATCTTCACCCCAAAACTACTC
Organism: Macaca mulatta; assembly: GCF_049350105.2. Lineage (NCBI taxonomy): Eukaryota > Metazoa > Chordata > Mammalia > Primates > Cercopithecidae > Macaca > Macaca mulatta. The sequence continues at coordinate 161,638,059 of NC_133406.1, forward strand.
CTTACAGTGTTTACTTTCAACTACTTTTCACCTATTAAATTTGTCCCATTTTTCCAGTCATATCTTAAATCCCACTTCCTCACTAGTGATTTCCAAATTTTAATTGCCAATGATCTTTCTGTTCCCCAGCCTTATAGAGTACTCTCTAACATATGTTAGTATGTCATATCATTAATCTTGAATTATAGTTTGTTTTTTTTAAAATGGGATAGGTACATAAGTATGTATTATGTTATCTCTCCCATGATATATACCTTTAGCTTTACTAGTATGGGAAAGTATAACTACTTCTTTTTCTGGTATTTCTTATAGGCCTAACTTTAGTTCTAGATGAGAAATAACCACTGAAAAGAATGTTTAAGTGAAAGCCATCTCAAATTTACATGATAATCTTAACAGTTTAAAGTAATTCCATAATGGATATTTTGATGAAATATATTGTTAATCTATTTTGTAAATTTTATTTTTGTCACCTAAGATATTTATTTTATTTTGTTTAGCAGAGTATTGTAAGTCATTTTCATTCTTCGAGCATGAATAAAATAAAGGAAAAGAGGTATCTCCAAAACAGAAATCAACTTAAATCCTAACATATTCACCAAGATACCATGGTTTACGTGTGAATAATCCACAATTTATCACATAACATAAATATATACAAGTTATAAACCTGTGGACAAAAACAGTAACTTAGTTCTATCACAAAATTAGTTAATATTTCACATTGATGAAGCACAGTTGTTTTCCTAAATTAGCTAGAACTAGTACATCTTTAAGAACTGACATGATATTTTAATATGATTCATCATTAAAATATGTGGCATACTTTATAGTATAGAGAAAGTTGTGATTTACAGAGCAAGTTGAGATTGTATGTTATGATAATTTTAAAACAAACACTGCCAATGTTTTTTTTTTTTTTCTTTGATTTCTAGCTCTTCTGTTCAATCATTGCCGGACTGCTACACTACTTCTTTTTAGCTGCTTTTGCATGGATGTGCATTGAAGGCATACATCTCTATCTCATTGTTGTGGGAGTCATCTACAACAAGGGATTTTTGCACAAGAATTTTTATATCTTTGGCTATCTAAGCCCAGCCGTGGTAGTTGGATTTTCAGCAGCACTAGGATACAGATACTATGGCACAACCAAAGTGTAAGTTAAAATGATTTCATGGGCATTTGAAACACAATTTTGAATGTGCTTTGCATATCTTTGATAATTTTGCTATGTTAAAGTACATGCAAACATGTTTATAGATTAATCTTTTATTTACTTTTCAGATGTTGGCTTAGCACAGAAAACAACTTTATTTGGAGTTTTATAGGACCAGCATGCCTAATCATTCTTGTATGTATATACAAAATTGTTAATACAATTCAAAAAAGTGATGATTATAGGTTGCTTAAAATTTCCAGCAATAAGGTGTTATTTTTTAAAAAAAGAATTTGAATGTTTTACAGTATATCACTTATCAGCATTTTACACATATTGTAATTGAAAAATACATGTATATCTTGTTAATTCAAAGCTATTACAATTCATTTGCCCCTCTTGATGGAGGATAGATGTCTGCATAACAAAGAGGAAAAAGCATTTTTCACTTATCAGTAATATCTTGGCATACTTCAACACAGAGAGTGTGCCAACCAGCTGATAATCTGGCATTTTAGATGTTTACGTTATTTAATCTTTTATCGAAGATCGGTCATCTTTGAAGATTAGACTGTCATCTTTATAGTTTTATCATCTTTATGTACCCTGTGATTTTAAACTAAATTGCAACATCAGAGACAAGAACTCACTATTTCTTATGAACAGACAAGTCATATATTGAGATAGTCCTATTTCAGCAAGGAAGAGGGCCTTTTAATTCTTATTGGAAGTGGTTTCAAACCTACAAATTTGGCAGGTATTATATGCTCCATTATAAATAAAGACATTTTTATATGTCTGAAGAGCATTTCTAAGTGCTGAAAGTTTTCAACAGTCTTTCTGAATATAATAGTCTGTCAATGAATCTGGGAGGTCTGACAAGACTCTAGAGTGGAATGAATTGTCAGTAGAGAAGTTATGGCAATATTTTGGACAACTTTATTCCATATGTGTTGACCATAGGCTAGTCATCTTTTTTAATTTCTTTTTCTCTCTTCCTCTTTCCTTTGAGTTTTTTTATGGTTATGAGGGTACTGCTAAATGGAGAAAGACCTGAAATGCAAAGCAGAGAATTTTCATCAAGCTTTATTTTGCAATGGTGTGGGTGAAGTCAAGTGCATTCATAAACTGTACTTTCTACTCATCACAAAAACTCATTTATAATTCTCACAATAAATCAAACAATATTTTATAAAAGAAAAGCCAAGGGCCAGATTTAAGCTAAAACAATTTGAGTTAATTTATTATAGCTCCAAAATTTCCAACCCACATAAGAATATAAAATGGTGTCCCACTCACATATTTTTATGGATTGCTCTGATGTGAGTATTTCATGTGATGACATATTCTGCATATCCTAATTTTACTGATTTCCTCACCATAGGAAAATCCACCTTTGCCATTGTTTTTTACAAGTGAAAGGTCCGTGGAGCAATGGCTCTTACTGTTTGGATAAAAAGTAGCATGACAGAAATTATCCTGAAACAACAAAAACAGGAGCATACTTCTCTAAAATAAGAAAGGGGAAGTGTTCTCTGAAATAGTTTTTAACAGTTGCTTATGTAAGGCTAATTTGGATTATTTTATAGTAAGATACAGAGAATTTAGATGAAATCATTTAAAAATGAGTCCTGTAAACTTTTCTAGAGGTCTAAATGAACACTGTCACATTGTTCTAGTCTGGAGTTAATGAGCCAATTTATCTCCCATACAGTCTCTGTATGATAATCATTTCCAGGTTAACCAGAGGGTCAGGCTGCTTAAAAAATGAGCTAGGCCCCTCAGTTTTACTCTAAAATTAAATATTTCTCATCTTTTATGATATCTTTTTTAAATACTAAGAAATTCTTAGATAATTATTGAATCAAAGTGAATTATTTTTCTCCAGTTATCTTTGTTCTTCGGTGCTAATGCTTGCATATTGCTATTATTATTAAGTTGTATAACACAACGTTAGATGACATTTTTTCTGTTGCCCATGAATAGTATCTAGCTCAAAGATAAAGTCAAAGAGATATTGAACACCAAACATTTAAAAAAGAACCACTGATAGTTTAGGCCTGACTCTTCCCAAGGGTCACATAATTAAAGAAAAGGACCAGCTATAGCCCCGCGAGAGGACTGGGGAAGGGAGCTCATTGGGTGATGTCTCAGAGTTAGCATGCTTGGCCTTTAGGGGAGGACAATGTTCTCTATTAGAAGATTTTCTTTTATCTACCAATAAGAAAAAATGATGGTGTTTCCCAACCCCCTGAAGACAAGATGTGGAGGAATACTCAAAAAAGTTTGCAGAGCATGGAATCAAAATAGTAAGAGTAAAATTATCATCCTGGTCTCACATTGCTAGAATGACTGTAGAATTTTCATGTGTCCCTGGGATATAATAATACCAGATTATGATGAGCTTTTTTTATGAGAATTTGGCATATATCCCCTGATTTCGAGCCAAATGTGAACCTAGAGACTAGCACCTGCTTTTGTATGGAGTTTCCTGCAGGCAATGTGCTTACTGGATTATTCTTCCACAGCAGGGACAGAAAAGATTATTATACAGTGTCCCTAGTAATAAAATGATGGGGCAAAACACAAAGACTTGAGCTATTCTATATGCACAGATAAGTTGGAGAAATGGAAAGAAGTTGCAGGGCTGCCTAGGTCATGTGAAGATATGTATAATGAAGAGAATGGGTTGAATGGAGATATGGATATTCGTCTTTGAAGAATAGAAGAGACCAAGATGGAAATGAAATACTGTGATCACCAAGTAAATTATACATACCATCAAAGTGAAGACTGTCTCTTAAGCCAAGACTAGCAATGGTAATAAGAACTAGACTAAACCGAAATGATATCATGCAGCTCCCCCATAACAACAGGTGGTCAGATCCTTCTACTCTCCAAGCGCAGAGTTGTGGAGCCTTAGCAGTAGAAGACCAGTATCTCAGATCCAGCCACGCTGCCCCTACTCAAACACATATGCTCCAAGTATCTGGAAAGGAAAAAGAAGTAAACAGCAAATTTTTAAAAATCTAAAATTACTAAAAGCTATGGCATGTAAATTTATGACAATCCCTGAATTTAAAAAAAAAAAAAAAAAAGGAACTTTTATGTCACAAAAAAAAATCTCTACTTCACCAAGTAGGGATTCTTTTTTAAATGGAGTTCAGGTGTTCAAAACTGATCACCACTTACCATTTTGGGGATAACAATGACCTCCTGATTAGGAGTTTGTCATCCTATGCTTTAGAATATTCTGCTAGGTGAAGACCCAAACCATATGATTAAGTTCACCATGTTAATTGGGTGCTCTGGGCATGATAGAAAGACAAAGAAAATGTAAGAAGTATCTTCTGCCCACTACAGTATGAATGAGAGGAAAAAAGACAACACGCATGATAAAGAAAAGTATGTAATTACATATAAGTGATACTGGTGAGATGTGAAGCGATCAGTATATACATCATAGTCATTCAAAAATCTTCATTGAGATGTAGGACCTTGTTTGTGGATGTGACAAGAAGCAGGTTCTACTTTATATGATTGCGAATGGTCAGAGGACTGCAAGTGTGAACTAAAGCAAGCAGCCCTTGTAAGCATGCCAGATTCCTTTTGAGGGAGAACAAGGGCAAAACAAGAAGTAGTTAGCATTGTAAACCAGGCAACACCAGACATCAACTGAAGTGTCATCATTATTCACAGTATTCAAGAATAATCTTTTTAAAATAGATTAATCACTTTTTAGTCCAGATTGTCATTAACTACTAAACAAATTTTTACCTCCACAGATAAACTCATCCATTTCTTCTCCTCCATGTTTATAGTCAGGCCCTTGCTATACCTCACTAGGATGCTAGTATTCAGAACAAAAATAAGAGGTTTTATTTTAATTTATAATTTATTTTATTTTATTTAACTTTCAAGTTCAAGGGTACATGTGCAGATTTGTTATATAAGTAAACTTGTGTCATGGGGGTTTGTTGTATGGACTATTTCATCATGCAGGTATTAAGCCTAGTACCCATTAGTGATTTTACCTGATCTTCTCCATCCTTCCATCTTCTACCCTCAAGTAGGCTCCAATGTCTGTTGTTCCCATCTTTGTGTCCATGTGATCTCATCATTTGGCTTCCACTTATAAGTGAGAGCATGTGGTATTTGGTTTTCTGTTCCTGCATTAGTTTGCAAAGGATAAAGGCCTCCAGTTCCATCCACGACCCTGCAAAGGACACGAACTCATTCTTTTTATGACTGCACAGTATTCCATGCTGTATATGTACCACATTTTCATTATTCAGTCTACCATTGATGGGCATTTAGTTTATACTGTGTCTTTGCTATTGTGAATAGTGCTGCAGTGAACATGTGTCTTTATGATGGAACAATTTATATTCCTTTGGGTATATACCCAGTAATGGGATTACTGGGTCAAATGGTAGTTCTGTTTTTAGGTCTTTGAGGAATCACCACCATGTCTTTCACAATGGTTGAACTAATTTATACTCCCACCAACAGTGTATAACCATTCCTTTTTCTCCCCAACTTCACCAGCATCTGTAATTTTTTCACCTTTAATAATAGGCATTCTGATTGGTGTGAGATGATATCTCATTGTGGTTTCGATATGCATTGCTCTTATAATTAGTAACAGTGAACATTTTTTCATAATGCTTGTTGGCCGTGTTTATGTCTCCTTTTGAGCAGTGTCTCTTCATGTCCCTTGCCCACATTTTAATGGGGTTGTTTGGTTTTTTTCTTCTAAATTTGTTTAAGTTCCTCATAGGTTCTGAAATTAGACTTTTGCCAGATGTATAATTTGCAAATATTTTCTTCCATTCCATAGGTTTTCTGTTTACTCTGTTGATAGTTTGTTTTGCTGTGCAGAAGCTTTTTAGCTTAATTAGTTCCCATTTGCCAATTTTTTAAAAGTGTAGGAGTGCCTGACTTACCCTGGCCTGGCATAGCCTTAGGTCCTGTTTATAATTTGGTATCATATTGCCACAGAGTCTGTTCTGGTAGTTTTATGACCTCCTGTTTTAACATTAATGCAGTCAGCTGTTGTTTCTAAACTAGCAATCCCCAACTTTTTGGCATGAGGGACCAGTTTTGTGGAAGACAATTTTTCCACAGATTGTTGGGGAGGGGTAATTGGCATTAGACTCTCATAAGGAGCAGGTAGCTTAGATCCCTTGCCATGCACATTTCACAATAGGGTTTGCCCTCCTATAAGAAGCTAATGCTGCTGCTGATATGACAGGATGGGGAGCTCAGGTGGTACTGGTTCATGGCCTGGGGTTTGGGGATCTCTTGTCTAAACTGTAAAAGAGAGTGGGTATAACAAGGTGTTTTTGACCTTCCAACTCATCATGTCCAGGAACTCAGTTTTCAGGTTTTTCTGGGGTCTCCTTGGCACACTGAGTCTATTCAGTTGATGAAGGGCTTCAAATTTTATTTTTAGTTTACATCTCAATCATAGAGCTATGCGTTTCTTGATTTATTTACTGCATCTTACTCAAGAATCATCTTGCTCAATAATCAGTGCCACTGTGCTGCACAACCTTAGGAATCACAGTTCAATTGCAATATGGTCTTCAAGGAGCTGCATTCACGTTGGAATCTCTGTGAGTGATGGACTCTGGAACTCTAAAACTTTGTGGCCCTCTTTTTGGTCACCCTGCAGTATAGAAGTGCCTAGTAAGTCTTCAGTAATTATGTGTATGTTTTAATTGAGCCACTAAAAATATCCATGGTAATAAATGAGGAAGCAAGATTAAGTGATCTTTCTGAAGTTATTTTTCGACCCCTAGCCTTGGGTTCCTAATATACACATGAAGTGAATGATGCCAGTCCTACATAACATGACTACGGTAAAAACAACAGCAACAATTTTAACTTATTTTTTAACAATTAAAAAAGGAAAATACACAACATTCTGGAGAATAATCTTATGGCATTCTTATACCTAATTTAATACATTTTTGTATTAAAATTAAATAAAAAGACCAATTTTAAAACCATGATTTTCACAGCAAAATATTATATGCAAGGGAATGTATGTGTAGCCAACTATAGTGTGTGTGTGTGTGTGTGTGTGTGTGTGTGTGTTTAGATCCTGATTTTTAAAATATTGGTGAATAAGTAACAGTATTATAGCAAGAGATGATTATAATACATGTGTGTGTTGCTACATAGAATTTGTTAAAAGTTTTTAGTACACTATACCAGAAAAAGTTTAGCTAAAACAAAGTAAATATGAAATATTGCAAAGAAAACCAATAGAAATGTAATAGAATAAATAATACTTATTTTCCAGAATAAAGACAAATTATAAGTGAAGCTTTGAATTTAAGTAGGTAATTAGGGGCAAATTTTTATGGCCTTATATGAGGGTTAAGATTGCTTTTGTCGTTTCTCTGAACAAATCTAGAAAGACTTATGCTCCAGAAAAGAAATCTCTATAGAGCAATCTTTAATCCCAGTCATTCCTACATGGAATCCTTACAGTTTATCCATAGAGTAAGGACTACTAGAGTAAGAACTATAGACTAATGCCTTAAATGGTATTTGCTTATTTTTATGAATGGAGCCCTGGGGCTTGCCTGGTTTGGGAATATAATGTAAAATGCCTTTGAGGTAATATGTAAATGAATAAGAAAAGAATTAGTTCAACACTAATGTATTATTATGTATGTTGTTTCAAACAAATATTTAAGCTTTTAATCTGTTCTGATAAGTGTTAACTACTTAGGTATTTGAACAGTAACATGTTCTGCATTGATCTTACTAAAGTACTTCTTCAGGTGTTTGGCTCATTAATATTAAAAATCTCTTAGAATTCTGAAATATGAACCAGTGACCTCATTGATTCTATCTACGAATCACTACATTTAAAATGTTAAGATTGTGACTGTACTTGAAAAGGCCTAGCCTTGCTTTTGAAAGCTTGAGCTGAAGAGGTTTCTAAACCTTTGTAAAGCAAGCTGCAAACTGAAGATAATTTCCATAATTTATTTCTTTATTCAATATTTTTAATCTTCAATGCTCAGTTCTTTAAATTAAAACTATGTAAGTGATTAGATTCAAGTACACAACTATAAAGAAGAGTTTGTAAAAATAATTTAACTTTTAAATAGAAACTGAAGTTTCCCATAGACACATTCAGCATTGAAGAATAGCATTTGCTTGATTGAGGCAAATACTAATTAAACTATGTCCAAATAAGGCATTTTATTTAAAAACTGGGAGCTTTCATTTGAATTTAAATCAAAACTCTCATAATTGTGTGTTGCTGTATCATCACTACTCTTACCAACTTCTTTTCAAATCTGACCAGAACTCCACTCATTTTTTGTTGTAACCTCTAATTGTCCTTTATATGTCTACAATCTAATTCCCTTTCACCAGAAAATACTTACTAAACCTACTCAAAATGAATTTTTTATATGACCCTTACAAGATGGGCCACGTTTAGACATATCTGTTATTATGTGAGACATTCTTATTACATTTTTTAATAGCACAAATTGCCAAAGATAGGAAAAAGGCAAATATTACAAGACTGTGCAAGGTAAAAATATGAATATGTCATCGTACACTCATTCTCTCTCCATAAATACATTTTTCTTAATATTTACTCTGTATCCTTCTAGACCTCTGCTGTATGTGTATTTGATTGTAAACTCAAAAAACCTGAATTATCTATTATCTGTAATATATCATATTTATTTTTCCTTGTTAGAATATACAGTTCTACCCTCTTTTTATCATGTATGTTATGACTATGTGCTAATTTATTTAATAACTTTCCTAAGGATGAATATTTAATGTATTTCCAAAGTTTACTTATTACAAATAATACTGCACAGATCATCTTTATTGCAATATAATTTCATGTATACATTACATGAAATTATTAGGAACTACTTCTTAGAAGAAGAAATGCAAGTATATACAGATTTTAAAATTTACAATTTACCCTTCAAAACAATTACTTCAGTTGATAGGTTCACCAACAATACATGAGAGTGTTCTCTTTCTGACGCTTTTGCCAGCGCTAGATATTATTATCTACTGAGGCAGATAATAAAACTAAATGGTTTGATTGGAATATATAAACCAAAAAGCATTGTGATAGACTAGGATTCCACAGTAATGGCACAGTTGACACTTTGGACCAAATCTTTGTTGTGGAGGCTGTCCTATCTGTGCCATTACAAGTTTAGAAACATCTCTGGTCTCTACTCACTAGATGCCAGTAGCACCACCGCCATTTAAATATGACAACCAAAATTCCCCCTCCGTGTGTCCTCTGGGGGATGATATTCCCAGTTCTCTTCACTGGGAACCACTAGCCTAGACATGGATGTTAAGTATCTTGAATACGATTGTATTTTACAGTCCTCTATAAATAGCATACCATGAGAAAAATCATGAAAATCATGGTTTTGGCACCACACTTTAGATGTCCACATTAAAGTTATATTAGAAACACTACGCATTGTAATTTTAAATGTTATGGATAATGGCATTAACATTTTAATTACGTGTTTTAATTTAACGTCATCATATTTGTTGGGTGCATCTTTCAGTGACCTCTGTGGTTCAAGGCACTTTAATACTCTAATCTTTATCCATATTATGTATTAATAAGTATTTCAGTGCCTGTAACATTTTTCCACTTTTTTCATATTATTCTGACCTTCTTGAAACAATAGATAGCTGGAATTCAAAATAAGAAAAAGTGGAATTATAAAAAAAAACATAAATAATACATTGGTAGTTTTAATATGTTCCTATATATGAGAGAGATGTTCTTACTGGAAATACCTTCAAAGGTAATGTCCTTAAGACAGATATTAGAGGCCGGGAGCGGTGGCTCACGCCTGTAATCCCAGCACTTTGGGAGGCCGAGGCGGGCGGATCACAAGGTCAGGACATCGAGACCACGGTGAAACCCCGTCTCTACTAAAAATACAAAAAATTAGCCGGGCGCGGTTGTGGGCGCCTGTAGTCCCAGCTACTCGGGAGGCTGAGGCAGGAGAATGGCGTGAAACTGGGAGGCGGAGCTTGCAGTGAGCCGAGATCGCGCCACTGCACTCCAGCCTGGGCGACAGAGCGAGACTCCGTCTCAAAAAAAAAAAAAAAAAAAAAAGACAGATATTAGAAAATGTCTTAAAAGTTGAATGAACTCATAGAAATTAGGAATCCAAAAAATATTTTTAAAAACTCTTGGGTCTCTAAAGCCCAGTTGGAAATAACTGGTTAAGATGAGATTCATCTCTAGTATTTCCTTCTAAATGTAGCTTTATAGTGAAGGATGTTGTATAATGATACGATGAAAGGGAAAAACTATGGATGTTGGTAAAGCAAGATAGTCATTAGAATTATTATTCACTTTACATTCCTATAGTCTTTTAATCTTTACAAAACACTTTTAATGTATCTCAGTAAATCCTATTGGAAGCTTCTGTAATACATGCAAATCGAAATAGTGACAGCATTTCATAAAATATGATGTTTTACTAGATTTTTACACTATAATACTGCAATCTTGACTTATCTACTCAAAAATACCTAGAGGCATTCTGTTATTTATAACTTTTTAAAATATATATACTTTATGATCTAGGGTACATGTGCACAACATGCAGGTTTGTTACATATGTATACATGTGCTATGTTGGTGTGCTGCACCCATTAACTCGTCATTTACATTAGGTATATCTCTTAATGCTATCCCTCCCCCCTCCCCCAACTGCACAATAGGCCCCGGTGAATGAGATCACCTGGACACAGGAAGGGGAACTTTTTGAAGCTGTAGACCAATTGTTTGAAAAGGGCTGATTACACTAAGGCAAGTTATGTGCATTCTTTTGTAATTAACAGACAAAACTGTCAAGCTCCTATTCACTAACAATCCATAAAATCCTTAAACTTGGCCAAGAGCACAGTATAGGTTCTGATCATCTTTGGACTTCTGATCATCCTCTGAAAGTAACACGATTTCCTTCCCCAAGCTGATCTTCTACAAGAGGGAGACTTTCTTTGAATCAGTCTTTCTTAGCCATTGCAGAGCTCTTGTTCTACACAGCTGAAGATATTTAAACTTCTCCATAAGTGTTTGTCATATCCCTCTGTCCCCTTTAATATCCCCTGCAAAATATGAGTTACAAATTTTGAGAGAATGGACTGTCTGCGTGGCTTGGTCTTGATTTCTTTTTCTCATATGGAAACATTGTGCAGTCTAGTTTCAGGGCTTCCCAAGGAATAAACATTTAAGATTCTTTTTGATGCAAAAATCATTCCTCCTGGTTGTATCTGATCAAAATGACAACCAGCCCAGGCAAACAGGGACATGTGGATACTTTACCCAGAAGTGCACATTCAGCAGACCCTGTCTGCTGCTCAGCTTCTTTTTTCATGAGCTCTCCATATTCAGTCACACTGGCTTCTTGACGCGTCCTGAGAGGTTCTGTGTACCTTCCCATCTCAGCACCTCTGCACTAAAACATTCCCTATCACTTCCTTCTGTTCATATCTCCATCTAGTTACCACTCATTTGTCTTTCAGATATCAACTCAAACAACACTTTCCAAGGAAAGTCCTGCTTGACTCATTAGTTCATAATAAATCTCATTGTTAAATTCTTTCATAGAAGCCCAATTTTTCCTTTTGGAAAACTTTTATCATTCTATAATTACACATGTGTTAGTGTGAATAACCTATTAATATCTGTCTTCTCAAAGGAGTGCTGTAAGCTCTGTGAAAACAAAACCTTATGGATTTGCTCCCAGTATATTATCTTTAGGGGTCAGCATGTAGAATTCACTTAAGTAACACTGTTGAATGAATACATAAATGATGCACCAAGAAAGGTTACTCAGAAATGATATTTCCTTCCCTAAAATGGAAATTTAAAGAAATAAATCATCATGGACATGAGATTATTTTGAAAAAAAATTTCAGAAAAGTATGTGCAGCATTCATTATAAACTATCACTTTTACTTTATTTACTTTTTTCTTCAGAAATGATTACTGTATCTACCTATATATATCAATCTATCTACCTATGACATGCTTTCAGTAGGAATTTTAATGCTGAGGCTTTACACTGAACTGAATGAAATGAAGTGCTGGCCAGACAATGTCAGAAGTTTTCAAAAGCAATATGGACAGTGAAGAGTACAAACAATGGGTTCTTTCCATGCCCTGAATTTCTAATATGTAGATGGGGATAATGGTATCAACTCTAGATACAGAGATACTGTTAAAAAACAAAACCAAATTATTAGAGCATTCTTTAAAAGTCAGAAAAGGACAATTCTTAATAATTTGGGGAACAGACTTACATCTCTTCTATTTTTGCCTTTTAAATGAAAATTTAAATTGGCAATAATTTTAGATATACCTTTGAATTTAATTGCGCAAGTTCTGTTTTAGCTTCTCAGCAAGCAATTTATATAAATTTATATTAAAGTTTTTATACCTTAAAGCTTACAGTTTTATAAACTTCCTTTAAAATGTTTGATTCTTACTAACTTCTGTTCTTGTTTTCTATTGCAAGTATATACAAGAAATATTTTTCATTGCTTGTATCTTAATAAGAAAGAGTTCATTATGTAGTATTCATTGTCACATTACATCAAACAATTACATTGTTGTAAACGCTCTTCACATGCAATTGTTCTCCTTTACCTTTATTCCTTTCCATGGTTTAAAATCATCTACACTTAAAAACCAGTGATAAAGATAAGCCCATGTAGCTCACTTACTCCCATGTGGGTCACTTTATTCTTCATGGATACAAATGTCCAGTTCTCTCTGCCTTTTGATTCTGTTTTTGAGACTTGTAAATTATTCCCTCAAACACTGAAAAAAAAAATACCACTATTAAAATATTCCTAATGGAAACATGTTAAAAATATGAAGTGCTAATATTATCTTAATGCTTAAAATGATCATGTATTAGGATGGGATTTTAGCCATAATTAAATAGAGCAATTATTTAGCTATAACATGAGGATTAATTTCCTAATAGAGAAATATCCTGCCAACTTGTTGACTAAGAATTTAGTTGTGGCCTACCAGTGTGCCCAAGTCTTAGATTAATGAATTTATATCATAAAATCCATGAATCTTTAGTTTTTGTTAGATGCAAAATATTGAAAGTTGTTCAATGTGTCTATCCACATCAACAGATGTAACTTTATTATTCTTCCCTACTCAGAGTTATTCCTGGAGAATAATTATATTTGGATAATTTTGGCTATATCTCTTAGTTTCTATTGTCATATGTAGTATTCTGTTTCTAATTATATACTATTATGTCACAATCTGCAAAATATGAGACAAAATAAAAATGTAATTTTTCAAAATGTTTAGTCAAATTAATGGCTAAATGCTCCTTTACAAAGGTTATTAAGGATACTTGGGATTTAAATATAGAGTCTATCCTTTACCCTTTTATTTATTCAACAAACGATTATTGAGCATCTTGTATACTCCAAACACTGTTCTAGGCCTTGAGAATACATCGCCGAATAAAACAGAAAACAGTCTTTGTCCTTGTGGACCTTGGATTCTAGATCAGTAGTCATCAAAGAGCGTGGTTTGTTTTTGTAAATAGTTTTATTGGGATACAGCCACACACATTTATTTGTTTATGTATTCTCTGTTTTAATGGTGTGGCAGAGTTGAGTAGTTGTGATCAAGGCCATATGGCTCTCAAAACCTCAAACTGTTATTTTCTGGACCTCTACAGAAAATGTTTGCTAACCCCAGCTCTATACTAGAGAAATGTAAGAAAAGGTAGCTATCTGCCCTCATAAAATTCCCAGAATTTCATAACAGATTAATTATGAATATTTTTCTTATATTCCAGGTACTCTGTGGGTTACCCTTTGCAATATAGTTATTTCTTTCTTTCTATAAATTTCTTGAAGGTAGCCAGGTTTACGACATGTAAATTACAGTTCTACCCCAGAGAAGTTTCAACAGAAATGAGGAATTGTTTACACAAATGATAAATGCTCAACATACTCTTGAATTATATCCATTTCAGTACTTATTTTACTGACATCACTTTAGAAGAAAGTCCTGAAAGTGGAAAATATTTCCTTCCTCTATATTAACAACATATTACCCAAAACTAAAGACTGACAAATGTAAGTTCTGGTATTTTAAGGTGCTATTGACAGGTCCCGTGAAACCTATCACAAAATGATAATCATCCAATTATCCAGTTGTTGAATAAATATACATTACATGTATTTTTGGTCACTTCAAATTTTGAAGACAATATGGAAGAACCATAATTCTGTATACATGTTATAACCATTACTGATAATAATTGATGTTTATTGAGAACTTAAATATTAGGCACTCTTTGGAGTACTTTACATCAGTTATATAATTTAATACACACAAACAACCTATAAGTACCAATACTATCCATGTTTTACACACAAGGAAAGCAAGACACAAATAATTAAATATATTAACTTTCTTGTAAGTATGAGAACTGGAATTTGAACCTATGAGTGTGGCTCTAAAGTCCATTTAGTCCATTTATTTTGAAGGTGCATTTGTTGCTTTCTTAAAACTGTCATATCATATGAGAAAGCGGTTTTCAACCGTTTTTGACTAAACACCCATCAGTAAAAAGTATGCACCTCACTAAATGTATATCTTGAAAATGTCTAGCATTTATTAGTTTACTAATATTTATGCAAATTATCTTATACAGTATATAATATATATTGTAAGACATACTTTAAAATATACATTTAAAGAATGAAAGATGAAATAACAATATTTAAAATAGATCAATATGATTCTCACTAAAATATTAGCATTTCATTTTTTTAAATGAAATATTGATTATACTTTAAATGCAGCAATTCAAAGGTATAGATCTAAGTTCAATACTTGGTTTAAATGACTATCAGGGAGCTGCAACCTCAAAAATACATTAAATCTGTACTTTCACATCAGGTGTAGCAGATCTACAACTCTAGGTACTCTGTTCTAATACTTATTTCTTCAGATCTTCAGTAATGTTTTATTATTGCACTTTCTAGAAGTTTTTAATGGAGTATATAAAGAAATACATTGAAATTTGGTGCCATTATTTTATTTGTTTTCCATGTATTACTTCATGGGTTATTACATTATGTTCCATGTATTATTTTAGTTAATTTTATCATGAAGAACAGAGATTTTCTTCAATAGTATATGATTTTTTTTTTTTTTGACGGAATCTCGCTCTGTCGCCAGGCTAGAGTGCAGTGGCGTGATCTCGGCTCACTGCAACCTCCGCCTCCCAGGTTCAAGCAATTCTCCTGCCTCAGCCTCCTGAGTAGCTGGGACTACAGGCACATGCCTCCATGCCCAGCAAATATTTTTGTATTTTTAGTAGAGACGGAGTTTCACCATGTTGGCCAAGATGCTCTCAATCTCTTGACCTCGTGTCCACCCTCCTTGGCCTCCCAAAGTGCTGGGATTACAGGCGTGAGCCACCGCGCCCGGCCAATAGGACATGATATTTTAAAACTTCCACTATTAAGTAGAAAACATTACTAGACACTTCTAAATGTTTCATGGATATTCATAACTTTAAATATGACTGAAACTGGATCTAAATCCATGCTTCCAATTGTCGTCTTAATACTTGGAGTTTTGTAATACCATTTAATCAAATCTTATTAGATCTTCACAGATTTTAGCCATGATGGGCTTATATGGACTTGTTACATGGACTTGCAGCCTGGCTGGCAAATAACACACTTCAGAAGTAAGAAAAACGTCAGTTTGTCATTTTCTTGCTTGTATTTTCCTTAATAGTATTAATTTTAACACAGTGCACTTGGAGACATCTTAAGTCTTATTTGTCCATTTCATTAGGATTACTTTATGAAAACTAAATAGTGTGTGCTGATAGGCATGTATACAATATGATGCAGTAGGCTGAAAGATAAAGAGGGGGGACTTCTCCACCTTGAGGAAGAAATACCGCCTTCAGAATGGCTCAGCTCTGATATGGGACTTCACTCCATAGAACATGGAAAAAGTGAGGACACCAGTGTCATTCATTTTTTAAGTATTAAATTTTAATTTTTCCTTGGGAAAGTATCAGTTGGAATTCGAATGTGTTCTTTATGTACCCCAACTGATATTTTTTTGACAATCCACTTTGGAAATCACTATCATGAAATGGTTATACAGTTATATTTGGACTCTAAAGGATGGAAAGCTTTGTTGTTAACCAGAACAGGAAAAATTACCACCTTCTTTAATCCCTTCACCACAGAGAACAGTGAGGACACGTGTCTCCAGTAAAGGATAATTAGCACAGTACACTAAATCCTGTTGGCTATTAACAAGGGCTTCATCACTGGTATCATGACTAATTTGAATGAACACTAATGCAAAATAGCTAACCATATTAATGCTTACTAATATGTTGTTCCTCTCCTTTAACTATTTCTCAAAGGCAGTAATTGTTAGCTACACATGTAAATAAATGTTTGTATAATTAAATTCTTAAAATTGTAGATGTCAGTTTAGCTTCTCTTTATTGTTCCTTCATATGTAGTTTGGTAGCTTTGTAAAGTGCTCAGGAGCATAAACTCTATAACTTGTCTACTAGATATGAATGTTGGCTCTGTTACCCCTAATTGTATTACCTTGGGCAAGTTATTTGACCTCTTTCTGCCTCTGTTGCCATAAATGTGAGACAAATACAATAATAAGAGCAACAACAGAAATAATAATGGTAATGGTGATAATATTAAGGCAAAGAATGCTTATCCTGGAAAGTTGGTGAGAGGGTTAAATAAATTCATAAATAAAACAGACTTGGAACAATGTCTGGCACATAGAAAATACTCAATTAATATCAGCACTCAAAATTTTAATTTGGGGGGTGTGGAGGTGATCATTTACTTGAGTTTCAGTATAACAGTAGTTTTTAAGTACATGCAGAATGCCACATCATCTCAGAGTGATTATTCATCTAATTGGGTTCCTCTGCAGTCAATGCCTGGTAGGACAACATTGCTGTTTACCAAAGTATAAATCTCAAGAGTTCATTGCATTTTTATGATACTGTTACTATCCCAGAGTGATCTATTAAAATTTTTCTCCTTTTGTGATATAAAGAGCCTACCTGAATATATTTATTATGGTTTCAGATGTTTCAGTGTGTTTCAGATTACTTAATTTTTTTTCACGTAATTATAGACTGCACTCCCATTTCTCTGAGGTCTGCTTTCTGCTGAGCTGAGTGTTGGTAACCTCAGCAGAGAAATATCTTTTAGCTCTGTAGATATTCCCAAGTGTGCTAAATCCTCACCCTAGTGAGTGCTGAACATGATGAGGCTCATGGTGTTAGCAGAGAGATGCCTCCTAACAGTGTCATGTAGTTGTATGTGGGGCTGAAAGTTATTCTATCTTTCTTACAAATCTGACAATAGGTGACCAAACACTGGTATCATACTTGCTGTGAATTTTCACAAATGTACTAATACCATTTTATACCTGTGCATTATACATTTTATTTCTAACCATTATTTTACTAACAAAAGGTGTTTATCAGGTACTGGCTCTATCCACTGCTTTCATACACAACTGTACCATATGTACCAAGGAGTCTCCAAGGAGAAACAGTTCTGCCAAGCCCAAATGTATCATTTTCTGGGTTCAATCCTTTTATGTGCCCTTTCATAGACTACACACTTTTAGGACATTTTATCAGTTTTAACATATACACATATATTCAGTTTCCACAATAGTTGGAACATCTAAAAATTTAGCCCCTCTTCCTTTGAGGTCTCTTTCAAACAATTATAGATCAACCTGTGTGAAGAGGGTGACATTCTTGGGGTTTTCCACTAAGAAGTTTATGTCCTCACGTTATAAAAAGATCAGATGTGAACAAAACTTGAAAGCTATGAAGTTAGGGTTGACATGCCAGATGCCAAGTGTGTTAAATTTTAGATAAACAATGGATTAATTTTTAAGTGTAAATATGATCCCAAATATTGTGTGGAATTAATATTAATATTTGGAACCAAGATACTGGTATCCTATATTTTTATTTACAACATCTGGCAATCCTATGTGAAGGACATATAAAGTTAAGAATTTTACAGAAGAAATATGGTAGGTACTATAAATTAGTATTTATTTTAAACTGGATTTTAAATCTTACACAATTTAATATTAAGTTAAACCTTTTAAGATTTAAAATCAAGTTTAAAATAAATACTACTTTAAAGATAATTAAAACTATAATTATAGGGTATTTCATTTATATACATATACACATTGTATTTAGCCCATTCTCACACCACTACAAAGAACTACCTAAGACTGGGTAATTTATGAAGAAAAGAGGTTTGAATAACTCCCAGTTCCTCAGGCTGTACAGGAAGCATGGCTGGGAAACTTTCAATCATAAAGTGAAGGAGAAGCAAGTACATCTTCACATGGTGATCAGAGAGAGAAAAATAGTGAAGGGAGAGGTGCCACACACTTTCAGCCAACCAGATCATCATGAGAACTCTATCACAAGAACAGCAAAGGGGAAAGTCCGCCCCCAAGATTCAATCACCTATACCAGACCCCTCCTCCAACACTAGAGATTACAATTCAACATGAGATTTAGGTGGGGGCACAGAACCAAACCATATCATACCTACACACACATACATGTACATGTGCGTGTATTTCTCCCTATATTAGTTTTCTATTGCTGCTATAACAAATTACCACAATTCAGTGGCCTAAAACAACACAAACGTATTATCTCACAGTTCTGTAGGTTAGAAGTCTGGGTTTAGCATGGCGCAGCGGTTTTTTCTGCTTAGAGTCTCACTGGGCTAAAATCAAGATATCAGTGTCTCTGGAGGGAGTGGGGAAGAATTCGTTTCCATTTTTATTCAGGTTGTTGGCCAAATTGAGTTCCATGCAGTTGTGGGACTAAGGCCCCATTTCCCTGCTGACTGTGAGACGGGGCTCCTACTCAATCTGCAGAGGCCTCCCACCTTCCCCGACTCATGATCTCATTCATCTTCAAAGCCAGCAACAGCTCCTGGTGTCTTTTCCTGCTTAAATTTCTCTGCCTCCACTTCACTTTTGCCTTATCTCTTCCACCAAATCTCCTCTGCCTCAAAGGCTCATGTGATTATATTGGGTTCAACCAGGTAATTCAGGATCACCTCCCTATCTTAAAGTTTATAACATTAATTATATCTATAATATCCCTTTTGCCATATTCATAGGTTCTGGGAATCAGGGTGTGGACATTTTTTTGGAGAGGGGGGCATTATTCTGCTTTACACCACCCAATTTTCTGATACTCTGTGATAAGCATTGTAACTAAGGCACTTAATATGGTAATCTCAATTGGGAAATGGTTAAGAAAAAAAAGTAAATCAGACAGAAGACAAAACCTGTACTACTTTGATTCCAACTTAACTCATGGACAATTAATAGAGCATAATTTAAATTTTTGATGCTTAAATTAATAACTACATAGGTCCAAGCATGGTGGTTCACGCCTGTATTCCCAGCACTTTGGGAGACCTAGGTGGACAGATCACTTGAGCGCAGAAGTTTGAGACCAGTTTGGGCAATAGGGCAAAACCCCATCTCTACTTAAAAATCCAAAAAATTAGCCAGGTACGGTGGTGCACACCTGTGGTCACAGCTACTTAGGAGGCTGAGGTGGGAGGATTGCTTGAGCCCAGGAGGTTGAGGCTGCAGTGGACTATGATTGCACTGCTGCACTCCAGCCTGGGCAACAGAGCAAAGACCCTGTCTCAAAATAAGTGCATACATACATACATAGCGATTTCTGCAGTGGTATAATGATTGAGAATGAACAGCTGTTGTATATAGCTATTCAGTAGGCCAGTGAATAGAAACCCATCCGTTGTACATGGCAAAAGCAGGTCTGTCATAGGCCAGTTGACTTGAAGGTAATAAAACTATTTGAAAGAGCAAAGACGTTGTAATTATGATACATCCTTAAATGAACCAGATTCTGTTGGATATATATATATGAAAAATTTAAACATGGGTCTAAAAGTGCCGTAAGAGAAATATTTTCATTTTTTTCGATGAGATCTAACATCAGCATATAGATGGCTTCATCAATTATTGAGAAAAAAACTAAGAAAGGAAAAATGACTGATTGGGATGCTTCATTTTGAAGTCTGATTTTGAAGCCTTTGGGTTGAATGTACCTGTAGGTCTAAATCCTTCAGAATTCGTTGTCATTCTTTCACCAACTCATCTACTTAAATTTCTTGGTTTTTTTTTATAAAGACACTTAAAAAATTTTAACATACTGTCAAACAACAAAATGTATGTGCTAAGCTTTGAAATACATGAAATATATGAGCTGCATGTATCTGAAGTTAAGAAACAGGTCTCTTTATAGATAAATATCACTTAAGATGAAATAAAAATGACTTTAAATTTAAAATATCGCTTTATCTCAAGGGTTAAGTGTTCATGACTTTGAGTGATGTTTTTTTTCTTCACAGCTATTTTTATTCTCTTCTGTATTCTGAAGTGCAGCATTGAATTTCAAAGTTCTTATACTTGCCATCTAAAGTCCTTGCCCTGTTTATTTCTATCAAAATATCATGGAACCCAAGTTGACAATCTAAAATTGTTAAAAAATAAATAAATAAAAATAAGAGAGACAAAAGTGATAATGAAGGAATGTTCATTTATAAATCATTAGTTATCCCTGGTGCTTTTGTGGTGCTAACATTTAGAGATTAATAAAGGGACCACAGTGAATTAAATAAGCACACAGAGGTATGTACTAAGGAGTAAAAGTGCATCTCATTTGAAAAGCACTATTTTCTTTTTTTTTTTTCTTTTTTTTTTTTTTTTTTTTTTTGAGACGGAGTCTCGCTCTGTCGCCCGGGCTGGAGTGCAGTGGCCGGATCTCAGCTCACTGCAAGCTCCGCCTTCCGGGTTTACGCCATTCTCCTGCCTCAGCCTCCCGAGTAGCTGGGACTACAGGCGCCCACCATCTCGCCCGGCTAGTTTTTTGTATTTTTTTTTTTAGTAGAGACGGGGTGCACTATTTTCTTAATTCAGAAGAATACCAGTGATTTTTCTTACATTTTGAAGTATTACCCAAGTCTGCTATCATGATGTTAGACACTGTTATGTAAACAGTGCTGATAGTATGTTTTTGTTTGTTTGTTTGTTGTTTTTTTTTTTTTTTTTTTGAGAGAGAGTCTTGCTCTGTCGCCCAGGCTGGAGTGCAGTGGCACGCGGTCTCTGCTCACTGCAAGCTCTGCCCCCGGGGTTCACACCATTCTCTTGCCTCAGCCTCCTGAGTAGCTGGGACTACAGGCACCCACCACCGCGCCTGGCTAATTTTTTGTATTTTTTTAGTAGAGACGGGATTTCACTGTGTTAGCCAAGATGGTCTCGATCTCCTGACCCCCTGATCTGCCCGCCTCGGCCTCCCAAAGTTGATAGTATCTTTCTAGCTGCTCAACCCAAAATGCAGACTTTTATCATCTATTCTGCAAGTCATTACCTCCAGGTTAACTGAAAACTATTTTTTATTATTAGAAATGCTTTCTAATTCTTTATCATCTTTTTTTGAGGTATCCTTTTTTTTAACCTCACCTCAAACGCTTCATATTTATTTTATAAAATTCCCCAAAGATCTTTTTCCATACCGTGTAAGCTTTATTTCCACCTCTAAGTACATAAACTCATGTGTCTTTAGATGTCTTTAGGTGATACTGATTCTTTATTTATAGCTTTGACACTGTTAGAAAAAGGATTTAAAGTAGCTTATATATTTATGGATAAAGAGAGGGCACAGACAATATAAAGGAGTAAATATGAGTTTTGCCAGTTACCTCAAATTTGCTGGATATTTTAATATGACATTGGGGGTAACTGGGCAATGGGGGATAACTGCGAAAACCTGTATTTTTCTTAATTTACAACTTTGCTGAATATTGTAATATGACTTTGGATCGTATAATTCAGGAAATTTTGAGTAATGAAAGAGAAACATATTCTAAATAATTTAGGTAAGTATTTTTCTGGTAAAAGTTATTATTCTGAAACAGAGTTAAAGAAAAAAATTGTTACGGACTGTTGTTAAATGGCATGGGAGACTTTATTCAGCACTGTTGTGATAGGTGTCAAAACTACGTCAGGGGAGGTAGATTGGCCCAACGCTGAAATCAGGGGATTTATAGCCAAGGTGCCAGTTAAGGGTAATGGAATAATTACTGAGAAGGGACAACATGGGTAAGGGGAATTCTTGCTAAACTGACTTAACAGGATTCCTACTGAATGGCAAGTCAGGATGACAAAATATCAAGGATGTGAGTTGAAGAATTTGACTAGGTATTGAGAATGATCAGGTATCATTAGTGAGGAGATTCTCTCTAAACTGACTTATCAGGAATTTTACTAAAATTGGACTCCACAAGATCAGACACTGAAGCCCAAGGTCAAGGCTTACCTAGTTGTGAAGAGGGCTCACAGGAACCTGGCTTGAGCTTGGTCAAGGAGAGTGTCAGTTTTTTAATGACCAAGGCAAGGGAAGAACATGTTGGCATACAAAGTTCGCATTGTGCAAAACAGTAAAGAATACTTGTCATTCTCTACATTTCCCTGAAATTAAACTTAGGTCTGATTTTATCATTTGATTTTTGGTTTTTTAATAGAAGTACATGGCACCGAGTTTGTAGGCAAGATGGCATTTAAACAGAGTGGTGAGGGAATGAGCCATGGGAATATCTTAGTGCCCAAATTCAGCTACCCTATGGCATGGTGCATGGGGTACTGGAAAAACTATGGCAAACTCACTGTGAGTGGAGTGAAGTGGTCAAAAGATAGAGAAGTACTGCTTGGGGGACGAGGTATAGCAGAGATCAAATCATTTTGTGTCCAGAATTGATAGGTTCTTGGTCTTGCTGACTTAAAGAATGAAGCCAGGGACCCTCGCAGTGAGCGTTACAGTTCTTAAAGATGGTGTGTCCGGAGTTAGTTCCTTCAGACATTCAGATGTGTCTGGGGCTTCTTCCTTCTGGTGGGTTCGTGGTCTCACTGACAGGCGTGAAGCTGCAGACTTTCATGCGGAGTCTTACAGCTCATAAAGGTAGCGTGGACCCAAAGAGTGAGCAGCAGCAAAATTTATTGCAAAGAGCAAAAGAACAAAGCTCCCACAACGTAGAAGGGGATCAGACAGGGTTGCTGCTTACTGGCTCCGCTGCCTGCTTTTATTCCCTTATCTGACCCCACCCACATCCTGCTGATTGGTCCATTTTACAGATAGCTGTTTTACAGAGAACTGATTGGTCCGTTTTAACAGAGTACTGATTGGTGTGCTTACAATCCTTGAGCTAGACACAGAGTGCTGGTTGGTGCGTTTACAATCCTTGAGCTAGACAGAGTGCTAGATGGAAAAGTTCTCCAAGGCTCCATCCGGCTCAGGAGCCCAGCTGGTTTCACCTGGTGGATCCTGCACTGGGGCTGCAGGTGGAGCTGCCCGCCACTCCCGAGCCGAGCCTGCACTCCTCAGCCCTCCGGCAGTGAATGGGACCGTGCGCCACGAAGCAGGGGGCTGCGCCCTTTGAGGAGGCTCAGGCCACGCGGGAGCCCACAGCAGCAAAGGAGCTCAGACATGGCGAGCTGCAGGTCCCAAGCGCTGCCCGGCGGGGAGTCAGCTAAACCAGGCGAGAATTTGAGTGCAGCATTGGCGGGCCGGCACTGCTGGGGAACCCGATGCAACCTCCGCAGTTGCTGGCCCAGGTGCTAAGCCCCTCACTGTCCTGGGCCAGTGGCGCCGGCACGCCGCTCCATGTGCGGGAGCCCGCCGAGCAGGCGCCTGCCAGGCAGCCCCGGGTTCGGCCCCCACCTCTCACTCCACACCTCCCCACAAGCTCCCACCTCAGCCATCCCAGAGAGGGGCTCCCACGGTGCCACGGCGGGCTGAAGGGCTCCTCAAGCGCCGCCAGAGTGGACGCCAAGGCCGAGGAGGCGCCGAGAGTGAGGGCTGCTAGCACATAGTCACCTCTGAATTTCAGACCTTAAAACCCACTGTGCGATCTTTTACTTTAACTCTGAATGACATAGGAAGCCATTGGAGGATTCTGAACAGGGAAAAGATGTGGCTTACATTTTAGAGAGATCCATTTGAGTGCTGTGATGAGATAGATTATAGGAAAGTAAGGACGGCAGAAGAGAGATCAATTAGGAGGTTTCTGAAGTAGTGCAGAGGAGGCATAATGGTGGCCCTTTTCAGGATAGTGTCTATGGAAAGGGTAAGTAGTTGGTGGTCATATTCTGAATATGTTTTGAAGGTAGAAATAAAGAGTTCACTGACTGATGACAGAATAAGATAACTTTTTTTGAGATGGGGAAGATTGCAGAAAAAGATAGGTTATTTGTGGGAAGAACAGCAGTTTGGTTTTTGACTTTTCTTTTTTATTTTATTTTTTGAGACGGAGTCTCACTCTGTCACCCAGGCTGGAGTGCTGTGGTGCCATCTTGGCTCACTGCAAGCTCAGCCTCCTGGATTCACGCCATTCTCCTGCCTCAGCCTCTCAAGTAGCTGGGACTATAGGCGCCCGCCACCATGCCGGGCTAATTTTTTGTATTTTAGTAGAGATGGGGTTTCACCATGTTAGCTAGGATGATCTCGGTCCCCTGACCTCGTGATTCGCCCGCCTTGGCCTCCCAAAGTGCTGGGATTACAGGCGTGAGCCACTGCGCCCAGCCGACTTTTCTTTAACTCACAGTGCCTATTAGACTTCCAAATGGAAGAGTTAGATTGAGCCTAAGGACAGACAAAATGGACATGTAACATTAGAATGAAGGTTTAGGAAGTACCTATCTTGGGACTCAGCATTTAAACCCGGATTTAATCAGTTATAATGCATTAGTAGATCAAATAATGAAGGGACAACAAATATTCTATGGAGAAAAACAGCATAGGAAGGTTTGAGGAGCTAAGAAAGTGACATTCCTATAAACAATTGATAAAGGCCAGGAGTATACTAAACAAAGCAAAGAGTGGCATGAACCATTGGATCTGAACACCTAGGAAGTGAGAATATATAGATAGGTCTAATGATTGATGTTCACAGTAATCATTTGTTTCTCTGTGTCTTCCTCCTTTGCTTCTACTGGTCATTCAAGACTGGCTTAAAAATCCCTGTTTAGGGTGCAATCACCTGGGTTATTTCATGACACTAAGTAAACAACTACATAGTGCTTTCTGAATCTTGTTGCACTTGCCTGTTTTCTGGTCATCTTCTCCAGCATACTATAAGTTCTTTAAGAAGAAGACCTATAGTACACGAATAATTATTGAACAAACGAGTAAATAAACCTTTGCACTTCAAATAAAATCTAAGTGATAATTGTCCCTGTCCTCACCCAACTCATGTCATGCCACTCTTCGCTTTGTTTACTATACTTCAGCCACCTTTATCAATTGTATATAGGAATGTCACTTTCTTAGCTCCTCAAGCCTTGAGGATTTTCCTCTGCTGTTTTTCTCCATAGAATACTTTTTGTCCCTTCATTATTTGATCTGCTCATGTATTATAACTGATTAAATCTGGGTTTAAATGCTAAGTCCCAAGACAGGTATTCCTAAACCTTCATTCTAATCTTACATGTCCATTTTGTCTCTCCTAACAGTTCTAATGTGAGAATTAATAGCATTTATCACAGTTTGTAGATTTATAAGGATTGTATGATTATTTGTTTACTATCTGTTTCTCAATAGAATCTATGAGAACAAAAGACCATGTCTGTTTTAATCATTAATAGGTACCTAGCCCTTGCCACTGCACAAGACACTTTATAGGCCCTTTAAAAAATTCTTAGCATAAGTGAAAATAAAAAGTTCCACATATTTGTATTATTATCAATGAATGTGGATTATATAATCAGTATGTTTGTGATTTTTGGATAACATAAAACTATAACACCTTTTGATAAACATGTTTTAATCTGTTTTCTCCTAAATTTGGGAAAATATGTGTCAATGGAATAAGAATTAGTCTCCCACTTGCCTAGCAGCACCTGGGTTTTATAAGTATGTAAACATTTTCCATTTTTTAGGGAAAAAATGTACTTTTTCAAGATTTGGATCACCTCAGGGAATGTTCCATTTCCTCTCTTCACTAGTTCAGCATGTGATGTAGAAGAGCATATCCAAAATGAATGTGAACTTCTGAAAAACCATTAATATGAGCAACTATTTTTCAAAGTCAGTTTTATTGAAAACAGAAGTTTAAGAAACTTAAATAAATTACTATTTATGTGGAAATTACTATTATGTGGTAAATTTGTGGATCTAGAGAACAGTTTTTCTTATCATTTACTTTATCTTCTAACTCTTTGTTGAGATAACAAGATCAATATAAATACCTCATAAAATTACTTTAGAATTTTCAAACCGATAATGGTTAGGCATATATTATTTAGACTAAATTTTACAACTCTTATTTATAAATATATGTGCATATATTTATAAAATTAAATAGAGTTATTTCCAAATTTATACAAAGAAGCTATAGCTATTGAAACTTAGAAAATACTAACTATTCCAGTTTCGTGAGTATGAAAGACTACTTATAAAATTAAATATTATTTAATTGTCATTTCAGTTAATTATTTGAGCATACAAAGAGGATGGAACTATCACCTAAATCAATTTAAATATTATTTATCTCACCTCTGCAATTGCTAAAGTATGGAAGCACTACTATAATTAGGATTAATTACTCATATATTTAGAAGTAATGGACATTTGGAAACAGGAAGAAGAGACTAGATCCCTTATTCCTCTGAGATTTCCTCTCAAGGACCCCTCCATACAAAAGTGACAACATGAAATTCTCAGGCCCGTTATTTTATACTGCTGTTTGTAATACTAAAATATACTAAGTTTTATTTTGAGAGGATACATAAAACTCATTAGAATATAGAAAAAAGAAATGTTTGAAAACTGTAAGCTTCTGAACCGCTAGTAGAAGAATTAGCTGAAAATTATAATGTTGCACCTTGCTGTTGTCATTTCAAAGGGTCTTTGGAAAAATCTGCTTGAATTAATAAAATATATTTAATAAGGGATTAGCCTTCCAACTGTTTCTATAATATTTAATATTTTAAATTATTGATATGCTCATATTAGAATATATATACATTTAACATATACCCCTCATTTAGCCTTCTAACACTGCAAATATGACTTGTAGGTCTTCAAAACTATAGAAAAAGGAAAATAAGAGGAAACTTTTCATAATGCAGTCACAATAAAAATGTTGACAACTCTGCAATTCTATTTAGCTCATATTACAAACTATAAATAATAGACTGTATTTATTAACATTTATTTGCCTAACAACAGACATTTAATTCGTTGATGAACATTTTGAAAGCATCCAAGGTTAAATCAAAAAAAAAGAAATATTAACATTTGTATTAGGAGAGAATCTAGATAAATCCTATGAGAGAAAGTACATTCAAACATTTCCTCACAGTAGAAATTGAGAGTGCTTTGTTGAGTTTTCTTATTTCTTTTCAATCTTTCAATTTTTCTTTTCCAGTCTAAATTTTTAAAGGGTTGACAGAATTATCACTAATATGTTTCTTCAAAGAAACAGTATATAATTTACTGAACAAAAATTTGATTTATTTAGTGTTTATACACCTTTCCAAACCAAAATTTACCTTAATGTTTATATTAATCGTATTAGTGGCAGCAGATGATACTCATCAATCTTTAGGTATGATGATAACATCTGAAGAAGTTTCATAAACAAGTTGCTTTCACTACCACTTGTACTGATAATATTCAGTGATATTGTAAAGAACTATATAAATGCCATGATTTTTAGTTCCTATCTTACTGAAATCTTTACTATTTATTTTCTTTATATGTATCTAATTTAAAATGAAAACTATCTCTTCTTTGAAATTAATTCTTTTTCCAGGTTAATCTCTTGGCTTTTGGAGTTATCATATACAAAGTTTTTCGTCACACTGCAGGGTTGAAACCAGAAGTTAGTTGCTTTGAGAACATAAGGTAAATGTGTCTTTAAGTTCACTTTTTTTTTTTTTTTTTTTTTTTTTTTTTTTTTTTTTTTTTAGTAATTAAAAGCTTTAGTAACTCGATAATGTTGGGAATTATTTTTAAATGATTTCGTACTTTACCATACTTAAAAGACATATTGGAAAATAGCATTTAGTACGTATATTAAGACTACAATTACTACAGATTAAGTGGTAAGAAGCAATTTTTTCAAACATACACCCCTTTGAAAGGGAAAAGATGATGACTGTATTTTAAGGCAAGGAAGGCCTTAGTGATTTTCTTTTGTAAAATGTTTTTCAGAACTTAATAACTGTTTCTTTTTTGTTATTCCTAGTTTACATGTTGTCATGACTTTTCCTTTACACTCACCCCCTCCATCCCACCCCCTGCTTTAAAACTGATTTATTGAAACCTTGAAAATGATTTGTTCAGGAAGAGCTGAATTATGCTATAGGGAACACTGGAAACAACGTACTATTTGTGTTGCTTGGGAACACTCCTGTAGTTTCAATACCTTGCACAAGATTTATAGTTGGGATTTAGTAAATGTTTGATCAATTACTTTCTTTTAGTCCTCACCAGTCATGGTTTCATGTAGTGTACTGGTTTTAATAAAGTTGAAAATGATTCATTTTCTGAAGTATACTGCTAAAATATCTACTGCAACGAAGAATGATTCGACTAAAAATGAATGAGAGAATAATCATTAGTTGCTTCATTTCCAAGGCAGTGTCCTTAGTGAGCAGGATAGAATATTGTTTTGCCAAAAGTCACAGGCATTCTGCTGAAAAGATTTAAGAGTGGTGTGTGTATTTTTTCTTTAATTTTTAAGAAAACAGTATTCTGTAATGAATTTATCTTGACATATTTTTGTATTGCAAAAGCAAAACAAAATAAAACAAAACCCTGTTTTTATATCCTACACGTTCTTTCCTTCTAAACCTGAAAGGAAAGCAGAGCCTCCTTTGATGTCATAGATATGTGCTGACCCCAGTCCACATGGTATACTTTTCAGAGTTTCTTAGGGAAAATACTTCCTAACAGATACATGTCTTACCTTCAGGAATTCCTGCAACATTACCTTTGAAATCAAAGCATGCACACTGCAGTACACCAGACAAAAATATTTTAAGATTAAGGAAATTGCTTACTTTTAAACATAATTCCATGTTTTGGTACTAGTAATTTGACTTTGGAAGCACACCCCTGCCATGGTTCAGTAGCATACCCTAAAGGCTGTCCCACTTAACTGCAGCACAACTTAGCAGTTTTGAAATTTTATTGGGTCTTTGTAAAAGGTTTCTTGGTTACAGTGAAAACTCACCTCCCACATAATTTGAGTAATTTGAGAGATGTGTTAACTATACGTGGCTTTCTTCACTGACACATTTCTAATATGTGATAGGTCTTGTGCAAGAGGAGCCCTCGCTCTTCTGTTCCTTCTTGGCACCACCTGGATCTTTGGGGTTCTCCATGTTGTGCACGCATCGGTGGTTACAGCTTACCTCTTCACAGTCAGCAATGCTTTCCAGGGGATGTTCATTTTCTTATTCCTGTGTGTTTTATCTAGAAAGGTAAACAATTTCTTATTTTGGTCGAGTCTAGTATATTCATGTAGCATCAGTTGCCGAATTGATAGAAAATTCTTACTATCATAGATTTATAACTTCTGCCTTTATTGCCTAAATCGCCTAGCTGTTCATAGGAAAATATGCTTTTTAAAGAACCTTGATATTAGAGTTATAAATATAACTTAAATGAACATATTCTGAGCTATAATACTTTGGAAAACCACATATAACAATTTATTGTGATTTGAAAAAAAATTAAATGTGATTGTTATGTAACATTTCTTCCTTTCCTTTTTTTAATTTTTAGATTCAAGAAGAGTATTACCGATTGTTCAAAAATGTCCCCTGTTGTTTTGGATGTTTAAGGTAAACACGGAGAGTGATGGATAATTACAACTGCACAAAAATAAAAATTCCAAGCTGTGGATGACCAATCTATAAAAATGACTCATCAAATTATCCAATTATTAACTACTAGACAAAAAGTATTTTAAATCAGTTTCTCTGTTTACAGTATAGGAACTGTAGATAATAAGGTAAAATTATGTATCATATAGATATAGTATGCTTTTCTACGTGAAATGGTTCTGTCAAAAATAGTATTGCAGATATTTGGAAAGTAATTGGTTTCTCAGGAGTGATATCACTGCACCCAAGGAAAGATTTTCTTTCTAACACAAGAAATATATGAATGTCCTGAAGGAAACCACTGGCTTGATATTTTTGTGACTCATGTTGCCTCTGAAACTAGTCCCCTACCACCTTGGTAATGAGCTCCGTTACAGAAAGTGGAACATAAGAGAATGAAGCAGCAGAATATCAAACAGTGAAAAGGGAATGACTGTTAAAATAATAAGATGTATTTTGAATAAACTTGTTTTTTCTGTAGACTAGCTGAGAAATTGTTGACATAAAATAAAGAATTGAAGAAACACATTTTACCATTTTGTGAATTGTTCTGAACTTAAATGTCCACTAAAACAACTTAGACTTCTGTTTGCTAAATCTATTTACTTTTCCAATATTCTGAAACAAAAAAGGTTTACCTCCACAAATTGAAAAAAAAGCAAAAAAAAATCTGTTTCTAAGGTTAGACAGAGATATATACTATTTCCATATTTATTTCACAGATTGCAACTTTGGATATTTAATCAGTAAAATACAAATGTGTCAAGGTATAATATTGTTTATGCCTATCAATGTAAAAACAGTGTAATAAAGCTAAAGTATTCTATTCTATTACCTTTCAGTGAAGTGAAAGTTATACTATCTCATTAGTATATTTGAATCCTTTATTATTTTTAATTTTAGAAATATTGCAGTTCACATTGCAATATTCCCTTTTAATTTACTATTTTTAAAGGGGTATTATAAATATGAAAGTATTTATAAAGTGAATTGCTATTTTTTCTTTTCAGAAAAGTACACATTTAAAATTGTTATTGTTAACAAAGAAATCATGGAGAAATATAGAGGTTTTCACAGTGGATCCATTTTCTGACCATTTTCTACTATCTATTAAATCATGTCTGCTTAAATATATAGCTTCTATCTATCTTTAAATCTTCTCATTAAAATGTAGAAGCAGTGACTTTGATCTCAAAAATAGGTAATTTTTCTTTGCCTACCTGTAAAAGTGTGCCAATACACTAAATTTGTGATTTTAAATTAATTTCTCCAGCTGTTGAAATGAAGCCTGCCAAATCTTGCTCTAACAAATAAAATGTTATCTAAATGAAGCAATTCTGCTACAGCTTTGCTGAATTCCTGTTCTCAAGAAAGATGAGCTACCTGCCAAAGAGTCTTTTGCATTTTTAGAGAATCCATGATAATAACTTCTCATTATCTTCTGATTTCTTACATGGTAAACCTGTGACCTATTATTATCAGTGCCATTGCAGGATGATGTTCTAGAAATGTGATATTGAAAATACTCATCTGTTTCATAGATGTATTCAAAACTTCATGTGGTAGACAGAATAATGCCCCCTCCCAAAAAAAAGTCCATGCCCTAATCTTCAGAACCTCTTAATATGATAGATTACATGGTGAGAATTCAAATTGCAGATGAAACTAAGGCTATTAATCAGCTGACCTTGAGATGAGGAGATGATCCTAGATTATCCGGGTGGGCCCAGTGTCATCACAGCGTCCATATAAGTGAAGGAGAGATTCAGAAGGAGGGCAGGAGTTGCAGTGATGCAGTGTGGTGCACACTTTACCAGCCATTGCTGGCACTGAAATGGAACTCCACAAACCAAGGAATGAGGACAGCCTCTAAAAGCAGAAAAAGGCAAGGAAATGAATTCTTCCCTGGCATCTCCAGAAGGGACTCAGCCCTGCTGTTACCTTTGTTTTAGCTCAGGGAAACCCATTTCAGACTTCTAAACTCCAGACCTATGTGATAATAAGTTTATGGTGTCTTAAGCCGAGTTTGTGAATAATTTGTTACAGCAGCCATTAGGAACTAATACGATGGAAATATTTATGTAATAAGATATTCGGAGATGAACTACTGTTCAAATCATTAGGGCAAGCGTTCACCCAACTGTCTTCTTTTCATCCACCTTTCCATAGATATCACTGAACAAAGCTTGTATTTGCTAGTATGACAGTTAAGAGCTTCTCATATCTACTTCCCTCCCCAGTTTTCATTTTTGCCTGACAGGTTTATCCAGTTATACCAAACTGTTTATCTTTCTCCAAATTTGCCATGGTTTACTGAATTCCCCTTTTCTGGAATTTCCTCCTTGTGACAATCATTACTCTGGCAAATATTACTTGTCCCTAATGCATCTTTCTTTAGGAAGCCTTCTCTGACTCACACAAGGAATTAATCACTTCTACCTTTGTCTCACCACTCTATCTATTACTTATCTATTTAACATTTATTACACTGTATTGTAATTATTTAGCCCAGCTCAGGACATTCACTGGAGGGTGTTTTGTTGTTCCTTTAAGACAGGTACCTTTTCATTTTGGGTTTTGTGAATCAATGTTACTTATCTTCTGTTGCTTCCTGAACACATGTTTGACGTCATAACAGGTCTGCACCCCCTGAGCAATCTGGCCTTTGCTCTTTTCCTTTACCTATTCCATTCTGGAAGCCCGTTTAGCCAGGCCTTTCATGCTTGTCTCACACACACATCATGCAATTAGGTGGAAAGGGATGACCCAGCAACTTCAAATTAGTAAAGTAGAGAAGGCAGAGGAATTAGGCCAGCAATATAGCCTTGAGCATGTATTATTCAATTCAGCTTTTTCAGAAAAGACATTGTTGGAGGATTTGTAAGGAGCTTTCCAAAATAATAAAAGTCATGCTTCATTTTCCGTTTGGTTGTCTTTCCTCGTGTTATTCCTTATTCCACTTCCTCATTTGATAGTGAGTTAGGTAAATATTAAGATTCGAGACTCAATCACCTTAACCTGTAAAATATATCACAAGATCATCAGTAAATACTAAATTACAAACTCTTCTTTTCTTCATAAACAAGGGGGAGTTGTAAAATCTCAGAAGATTCAATCGAATAACTCAATACTTTAAGCTTGGCCTAAAGCAATGAGATGGACAGACACCAGAGAAGTATAAGATAAATTCTCTGACTGTGTGAAAACTTGCTATTAACTAGAGATGTAATAATCCCCTAATAAAAAACATCTGTTGGTTGACTGATTACACTGTAGTTGAGAAAAATTTATTTACATGCAATGTAACAATTAGAAATAACATGAGAGTCTATGAACAAATAATCCACAATCTTCATACTAGGCATAACTAATAAGACTTTCATAATTTGATGATGACATCATTTCTTCAGTCCTTTTCAATTTAATGCCAGCCCCATAAAATTAAATGCTGACTCTGCATCATTAATTTTCAATATATTCTAACTTTCAATACACATCTTCACTGGCCTACAAAATAGGGTCCATTTGTATATATCACATTATTGTCTAATTTCTCCAACATGAAATTTTTGAGGAAAGCATGAATTATGAATTCAATATGAATCCAGAAATCGTACCCCATTGTTCAAGTTTTCCCCCTACCTGCAATGTCTTCTTGATGCAAATTTTACCCATCATTCAAGACTTCATATTATGAAGCTCTCTGGTCAATTTGGTCCTTATTAATTTCCACAATCACTGCCACTATAGCACTTACAGGGTGTACATGATAACACTTAATAAGAATCATTGTAAAGTCATCATTCAGTGCTCAAGCTTCAAATTCCTAGGTTTTAGATTATAGATAGGAGTTAAATAACTTAGTAAAGGCATTTAAAGAAAATATTTCTTCCTTGAACGTTGATGCAGTTTTGAATAAACTGTGCTATCCCATTTAATTCTCACACTAACATATGCAACTCTATCCTTGTCTTTTCAATATGAAAAGTGTCTAATGTCACACAGGTAGGAAATAGCAAAGTTAGTTTTCAAACTCAAAGCTGCAGCTCCCCTATAGCTGCTCCCCTATAGGAGCTCTCACAAACTTGCTCAGACTCAGACAAGGATTGAAAATGGCTGGATTCATACCCAAGCTTTCTGCATCTGTAGGGTATATTCCACAGCTATACATTTGTATAGTGTAAGGATAATATTCCAGTTTACAATTAGGTTCTCTTGAGGCTAGAGGAAACATGGCATACTTTTTTATTTTTTCTTTGAAACTGAGTTTTGCTCTTGTCGCAGAGGCTGAAGTGCAATGGCGTGATCTCGGCTCACTGCAGCCTCCGCCTCCTGGGTTCAAGTGATTCTCTTACCTCAGCCTCCTGAGTAGCTAGGATTACAGGCATGCACCACCATGCCCAGCTAATTCATTGTAATTTTAGTAGAGATGGAGTTTCTCCATGATGGCCAGATGGTCTCAATCTCTTGACCTCGTGATCAGCCCGCCTCATCCTCCCAAAGTGTTGGGATTACAGGCATGAGCCACTGCGCCCAGCCGACATACTTTTTTAACATGGGATTTTAGTATCTTTTCTACATGCATCTGTGATTTGAAATAAGTGTATAGCATAAGTTTTAAGTTAAAGTGTTTTTATTCTTTTTCTCTCCGCTTTGCTACCCTTTCCTTGTACATTTATTCCCATCCCCCATTCCTACTCACACTCTCAACCAGGCAATTCATGTTAACCAACTGGCATATATTCTTGCATATTGTTCTTCCTATTCATATCATCATATTGAGAACATTAATATGACATCACATTATAAAAATGTCTATGTTGCCTGCTTTTCTCACTTATTAAATTAACAAGTATAGCCCATTAATTCATTTAATGGCTGAATAATATTTTATATTGAGGATGTACCATAATTGCACAGCTGATATACAATCTGAACTAATGCAGTAATATATTGGAAGCGCTCACTGCCCTTCAGAAATAATGTTCCCTATGCCATACGGCTTGGTTTTGTTATTGAAAATACCAAATGCTAATGTTATTTTTTATCTTAAGATGAATGTGGACCCATGTTGATGAGCCAAACCATCATAACCCTTTCATTGATGTAAAGGTTGTTTGTTGTTTCTAGTAAGTATTCAGTGAAAATCATACTATGGATTTGAGATCCACAAAGCTCCTTGAGCATTTTCATGTAAGTGAAAAGGATTTGAATTATTTACCCTACATTGATGGCTTGAGCGAGCAATTGGTAAGCAATCTGAAAGTACAGAACATTTTACCTGGTATTTCATTCAGACATTGCACATCACAGGTTTGTATGATAGTTATGATTAATATAAAATGAGAGAGTTAGTTTAGCCGCATCTCTTTTGGTGCCAATGTACTATGTTTCTAATTCCAACCCCCCATTTTGAGGCAATGTAAATAATAAGGTCTATAAAGTATATTACAATTTTATGCACTCAAAAGTAAGGGGAAAAATAATAGGTTTCTTTCAAAATTGTCCTTTAGAAATGTGGTTTTTTTCCCTATCAGGCTGCAATTTGCCATATATCAACATCTAAGGGCCAGGCAGCTCAACCTGAAAATGATTATTTTCTTTCTTTTCCTTAATGTATCGGAAAGTGGATCTAAAAGAACCTTCAGTATGCAGGGGGGTTAATTATCTTGGCAGTCAGTTAAGCTTTGGAAGTTTTAGGTGATAAGAACAGAGCCCTAAAAAAGACTCCCTGCTACTGCTGCCTGCTGTGAAGAAACAGCCATGTGTTGCCACCACTGCAAATATCGCTCAAATTACCCTGAAATTCCCCTGCTTTTCTGTGCATCCTGGCTCCTGGAGAGCAGCACTGTGCCAGTGAGGTCATTTATTCTGTCACATCAACCCACACGGCAATCATGACAACTACATCTTTCACTCAATCTAATACAGGAGGCTTTTCTGCAAGACCTTAGATGACCCAAGTGAGGAATGTAATTATTCAAAACAACAGTGCTTCTTGTTCCTCAAGTGCTGCCAACTTCTCTGCAGAGCCACCTAAATGCTCCCCAATTTTATCTTCCCACTCAGATCAGTTTCTCGATTCTCCTAAAGAGTGTGTAAATAAACAATCACTTCTTACATTTTAGAACTTTACTTTCAGAGACGCAGTAACAGTGGTGTGGATGCAAGCTCAGATTCTGCAGTCAGACCACCTTGGCTAGATTTCCCTTCCTAACAGAGTTAGTTGTATAACCTTGGGCAAGTTACAACCCTAGACCACAGTTTATCATCTCGGAAATAGAGATAACAATGACATAATGTTGTTTTCAGTATTAAATCACTTAATATATGGAAGATAATTAATACAATGATGAGCACATGGCAAATAGCATCTAAGTATTAGCTAATGTTATTCTAACCTAGATGAACAATTACTGATCATGCACTTACCAGGTACTAGTGACTGTTCTCAGTATGTGGTGGAGTTAACTGGTAAAAATCATGAAAACTGAGAAAAAATATAAATATGTTGTTCAAAGTGAGACCTCCACATTATTGATTTATCAGCAAGTTATTTCTGAAACAAGCAAGGAAACAGTAAAAACAAGTGAGTCATAATGAAGTCAAATTGTAGACGTACTTTATTTTCTATCACCTCCCAATCTAGTTTCTCCCACCCCTCATTTCACCCCACCCAAAAACTCCAATTTCAAGTTTTATTGCCCTCTAATATGGAGCTGGAAGTATGCCAGAGAGAAGTTTAAATGTTTGACTTTGTTGATGTGTTCTCTGGAGTGCGGTTACAGCCCAGGTCCCACATTCTCTATACACACAGAAACTCTGCCCCTGCAGGTGCTAATGTCCTTCAGTTAAAATTAAAGTGGTTTTACTATAAAAAATTTTCATCAATATGTTTTTATTTAAATATAAATATTATTAGTATTTACATGAAGCTAAAAAATATTTTCTCTTTAAACATAGTGCATATAAACAAAGACATTTTGGTATTCTCAACTTTCCATGTACTACCATAAATAAGGAAGAAATTTAAAGTGGTATCATTTGGGTACCTTTTTCAGTATATATATATTCAATGTATTATATATATATAAAGAATATATATGTAAAGAATATATATAAAGAATATATATGTAAAGAATATATATATAAAGAATATATATATATATATATATAAAGAATGTATATATTCTTTGTTCAGGACACTTTCCAGTCATTTTATTTGCTCTTGCCTAATTTAAGACGACAGAAAGTATGCTCCTTTAAAACACAATCCTGATATCTTTAAAGGAAAAAGCAAATGAGCTATTTTAATACTTGAGAAAAACTGATAAGGGAATTGCCAGTAGAAAAGAAGAGATATTCTTTAATAAATACCAATTACTTGTTTGTAAAATGCATTTGGCTTTACCTATTATTTATGCTATTTAAATGTTCAGCATTGTTAACTGAACAACAGATTTCTTTGTTGTTACATAAAAGTAATTTCTAGCTTCCATGTTTAGTAAACTAGATATTACAAATTTTTGAGATAAAAATTAACTCGGAATTTTATTATTTGCTAATTTGAGAATTCAGATTTTCATTATATCTCCACCCTCATCTGCCAATCTCGTTATTTTGATGAAGAATGCCTCAGAGATTAGAAACACAGTTCTTTATTCTTCTATGTACTAAAGGGTAAGACATATTTAGTATTGTGTGATTTTTTTCCAAGCAGAATTTGCATTCATAGATAGAATAAGCTGAATAAGTCTACATAGTCAAACATTTTTTTTCTACTTGCTCCAATAACACTAACAAATAGGAAGCTCTTGCTTGCTCCCCAAAACTCCATTTCCTTGAAAGCAGAAGTGTAACTTTACTTCTTAGTATCCTTCCATTTTCTTTGTGAGACTCAGAAAAGGTAAATGAATTAATATATATATTTTTGACTTGGACATGATGTGAATTTCATACATAAAGAATTATGTACATATGATCTTACAAAATGAATTTAAGGTGCTTTACAAAGATGGATAAAATATAAACTGGATAATATGAATATAAAACAAGAAAGTACAGTCAAAGGAAAAACAAGGGTACTGTCGTACAACGGAGGTAAACACTTTAATAAAATATGATTGCTTTATTCACTTAAGTTCTGTCCTGTTATCTGTTGCTGTGTAACAAACCACTCCTTCATCCTGCCTCAAAACAGTGATTCAATATTGTTTCTCACATTTCTGTTGGTTGACTGCCCAGTAGGGTAGTTATCACCCAGAGTTTCTCATGCAGCTGTGGTCAGATATTAACTGGGGCTACAGTGATCTGACATGGCTTTCCACTGTAATCTTGACAGGAGCTGCCCACCAAACACCCATTTATGGTCTCTCCATGTTATTTGGGTTTCACACAGTACAGATTCTGGGATCCTTGTGGGAGCATCCTGAAAGCAAGCATTACAAAAGGTTCTAGTAGAGACTGCAAACCTTCTTATTACCTAACCTCAGAAGTCATATCACTTACTTTTGTGAAAGCAGTCAGTCACAAAGCCCACCCCGACTTAGGAGGAAGGAGAAATAGATCCATATCTTAATGGAATACTAATAAGGTCACATTGCCTAAGAGCATGTGGGCATGAGAAATATTATTGAGGTCCTTTTTAGAAAATACAATCTGCCATAAGGTTTTTTTTTTTTTTTTTTAATTATACTTTAAGTTTTGGGACACATGTGCAGAATGTGCAGGTTTGTCACATAGGTATACACGTGCCATAGTGGTTTGCTGCACCCGTCAACTAGTCATCTACATTAGGTATTTCTCTGAATGCTATCCCTCCCCTAGCCCCCCACCCTGCCATAAGTTTTATGTTCTTGCTAATATCTATATATCACAGTAATATCCTTACATTAGACAAAGCAATGCATTTTATAGGACTATTGCCTGTAGTGTCCTTGAGTGTAGACCAATGAAATTGCACCAAAGAACAATTCAGTTAAAGCAACAAAAGCCATAACAATCCCAAATTATATGGGCTAGGTAACTATTTTATGCTCTTGTAGCTTTACTAAGGGGTACATTTTTAAAATCAGTATCAGTCTTCTCCATATTGTATTCTAGTATTTTGAACACAAGTATTCTGATTGCTAGTAATAAGGCCCTATTTGAAAAAAATAAATTAATAAAGGCACTCTATAAGTATAATTATTTTTAGAAATCCTACATAGTTTACTCATTCTAACTCTCCAACTACACCACTGACTTGAGTCAGCCAGTCAATTATTTTAATATATAAAAGTTTTGAGAATTATTGCCATTTTAAAAAACACAAATCCAAATATTGAATTAGTTTAACATAGTTTTGCTGCACCTTTTAAGACTCAGAGCACTTTTTTCCCTTAGTATACCAGTTAAGATATGAGAGACCTCA
The DNA here is from genome assembly GCF_049350105.2 of Macaca mulatta. Lineage (NCBI taxonomy): Eukaryota > Metazoa > Chordata > Mammalia > Primates > Cercopithecidae > Macaca > Macaca mulatta. The sequence continues at coordinate 161,677,713 of NC_133406.1, forward strand.
CAGAACATAGATCAGGGAGCATTAACATGATATAATACAGAATTTTCACACTCTTCCACCATCATCCATCCATGATTCTTCACTCTATGATATGGTTTAGATGTGTATCCCCTCCAAATCTCATGTTGCAATGTAATCTCCAATGTTAGAGGTGGAGCGTGGTGCGAGGTAATTAGGTCATGGGGGTGGGTTCCTTATGAGTGGTTTAGTGATATCCTCTTCATGATAAGTGAGCTCTTGCTCAGATAGTTCATGTGAGATCTGGTTGTTTAAAGGAACATGAAACCCACCCTGCTGCCCCCAGCCCTTTGTCCATCTCTCACTACGTGATGTGCCTGTTCCTCCTTCACCTTCCACCATGATTAGAAGCTTCCCAAAGCCCTCACCAGCAGCAGACAGCACCATGCATCTTGTATGGCCTACAGAATCATGAACCAAAATAAACCACTTTTCTTTATAAATTACCCTGTCTCAAGTATTTCTTTATAGCAACACATAAACAGATTAACACAGAAGATTAATACTGAAGAGAGGGGCATAGCTATAAAGATATCTGAAAATGTGGAAGCAGCTTTGGAACCGGGTAATGGGCAGAGGGTGGAATAATTTGGAGGTCTCAAAAGAATACAGGAAGACAGGGTCAAGTTTGGAACTTCTTAGAGACTTTTTAAGGGGTTGTAACCAAAATGCTAATAGAAATATTGACAGTGAAGGCCAGGCTGACAAGGTCTCAGATGGAAGTGAGAACTTTTTTGGAAACTATAGTAGAAGTCACCTGTGTTATGCCATAGCAAAGAACTTGGCTGCATTGTGTCCACGTCCTAGGGATCTGTAGAAGTTTGAACTTAAGAGTGATAACTTAGGGAATCTGGTAGAAGAAATTTCTAAGCAGCAAAGTATTCAAAATGTGGCCTGGCTACTGCTAGCAGCCTATGATCAGATACTGAAGCAAAGAAATAACTTACAGTTAGAATTTAAATTTAAAAGGGTAGCAGAGTGTGAAAGTTTGGAGGATTTGCAGCCTGGCTATGTGGTAGAGAAAGAAAAAGCATTTTCAGGACAGTAATACAATCAGGCTATGGAAAAAGCATTTTCAGGAGAGTAATACAATCAGGCTATGGAACAATTGCTAGCTGGAAAGATTAGCATGATTAAAAGGGAGCTAGAGTGCTAATATCCAAAACAATGGAAAAGGTTTCAAAGGTATTTCAGAGATCTTGAAGCCAGCCCCTCCTATCACAGGCCCAGAGGCCTAAAAGGAAAGAGTGGTTTCAGGAGCCTGGCCCAGGGCCCTGTTGTCCTGCTCAGCCTCAGGACTGTTTCCTGAACCCTGGCTAGTCTAGCTCCAGCCACAGCTCAAAGGGTCCCAGTGACAGTTCAGGCCACTACTCCAGAGGACAGAAGCCCTAAGCCTTGGCAGCTTCCACATGGCATGAAATTTGTAGGCGCACAGAATGCAAGCATGAAGGAGGCTTGGCAGCTTCCCTGTAGATTTCAGAGAATATATGAAAAAGTCTGGGTGCCCAGGCAGAAGTCTGCCACAGGGGCACAGCCCTCACAGAGAGCCTCTATTAGAGCAGTACAGAGAAAAAATGTAGCGTTGGAGCCCCCACACAGAGTCCCCACCAGGATACTACCTAGTGGAGCTGCAGGAAGTGGGCTGCAACCCTCAGACCCAAGAAAGGTAGAGACACCAGTACCTTGCAATCTCAGCCTGGAAAAGTCACAGGCACCATACTCCAACCTATGAAAGCAGCCATGGGGACTACACCGTGCAAAGCTAAAGGAGCAGAGTTGTGCAGGGCCTTGGGAAAATACCCCTTGCATCAATGTTCTCTGGATGCAAGACATGGGGTGAAAGAATAGTATTTTGGAGATTTAAGATTTAATGATCATTCTGCCTGGCTTCAGACTTGTTTGGGACCTACTGACCCTTTATTTGGCCTATTTCTCCCTTTTGGAATGGGAATGTCTAGTCATTGCATATACCACCATTATATATTGGAAGTAAATAACATAGTTTTAATTTTACAAGCTCATATGTGGAAGGAGCCTCATGGAGTACACAGGCTCATGTGTGCTCAGATGAAACTTTGGACTTTGGACTTTTCATTGATACTGGAATGAGTTAAGATTTGGGGAAACTGTTGAGAAGGGATGATTGTTCTTTTCACAATGTAAGAAAAGCATGAGATTTGAGGAGCGAGCCAGAGGTGGAATTATGTGGTTTGATGTCTATCGCCTCCAAATCTCACATTGAAATATAACACCCAATGTTTGAGGAAGGTCTTGTGAAAGGTGATCGGATCATCATAGAAGTGGATCCTTCATGAATAGCTTAGCATCCCCTTGGTGATAATTTAGTTTTTTCTCAGTTAACTCTTGTGATATCTAGTTGTTGAAAAGACTATGGAACCTCCCCACACCATCTCTTGCTCCTGCTCTCATTATGTGATATGCCTGCTCCTCCATCTTCTGTCATGATTGGAAGCTTCCTCAGGCCTCACCAGAAGCAGATACCATCACCATGATTGCTGTACAGCCATCAGAAACATGAGCCAAAATAAACCACTTTTCCTTATAAGTTATCCAGTCTCAGGTATTCTTTTATAGCAATACAAGAACCAAGAATGAACTAAGACACTCCAAAAGGTGGATTGTTGAGAAATAGTGAGTAGTATTTGACTTGAGAATAAACTGAAAGCCAAGTATCATCTGGATGTGAAATAATATTCCTTTGTGTTCAATTAATCAAGGAATATAGCTGATTCTCTTTTGTAATGATAGCAGAAGATGACTTAGTAGATTTTTGAAGAATCCTTAACCAAAGAACATAACCAATGATTGTGTGATTGAGAGCCCATAGTTCTATTCCATATATGTGGCATAGTGGGAAAAATTCAGTTAAAATCTTGCCCTACTCAATATACAGGCAAACATCAAGCTTGATGAACTTTTACAAATAAACTGATCTTACTATTATATTCAAGGTTATAAATCTAGTCAGTGTTAAAATCTACAAATGTCTTTCATTCACTTAATAACTTTAAAAATAGTTTCAAGTATAGAACATAAATATTTAGATCTCCAAAAAACTATAATTCTAAACTTTAAATGAACCCATTTTCTTGTTATAAAATGGCAAACAAATCATTTTTATGTTACTTTAAGCTTTATTTACTATTTTAACTATAATAATTGTACAAGATTGGTAATAGTATAATGTTTTCTAAACTAATGCGAATTAGCTGATGTTCAGTAAAGTAACTGAATATATACTCAAATATGATTAAAGTTATGTGATTGTACACAATTCTGGCACTGCTGTAGGCAGCTGATGTTATTTAAAGAATAGTATTTCAACATAGTAGTCTAGCCCAAAATAAGACAATTATTTAATATCAGAAAAATTAGGAAGAAAAGTTTATAAATATAAGAAATCTATTTTTAAATTTGACATATTTAATGAGACTCAAAGTAGATCTGTAACATAAACTATGTCGTACTTTGTCTTTCTGTGACAACTAAGTCAAAGGGTATGATCCAAAGCAGGTTATACACTAAGATGGATTTCATGTAGATCAGTTTTAGTTGTAGAATAACACAAAATGACTGACTCAAAATCTGCATGCAACCCCTGACAGTAAAGAAGTCTGGTGTCCCTGCTTCACGATGACAGTGTACAAATAAAAAAGGGAAATGATGTTTAAGAGAAAATGGATTTATGAATTAGGAAATAAGAGAACCTTTAAATAAAGGCAGTTTGCAGGGATGCCTCCCCTGAAGCTACATAAAATTGAAAAGGCATCCACTGAATCTTAAAACAGCATTCAATGATATCTTTTAGTCTACTCTTTTAATGGATGATTTGTATGCAACACTTCCAAGTGAAATGAGAGTATTACAGACTACTGAAACAGACATAATCACCCTGCTGACCCAGCAGGGACAGCTTGAGAATAGGGGAAGAATGAAAAATTCTGTTTTTCTCTGAAACCACCTGAGCAAAACAGCCTATGAACATTGCACACATCATCATGTAGCCTCAGCCATAGCTTGTGCCTCTCATTTTTAAAGGGAAAATGCCCACTATCAAAAAATTAGCCTGCCTCCTTTAGATTAATTAGGCTAGCCATCTCTGTTTCTAATATGTTAAATCTCAAAGTAAGTGGTGATTGCCTTTTGGTGGCACTACAGGAACTAAAAGGGTTGACATGAAGACAGAATTATTTTGGTTTTAGTTTAACTTCTTTTCAACAGGTGACATTTAAAAAGCATTGTGAGCTATTAGAAACCAATGAGGAGGCCACAGTCACTTCCAAAACATACACACACAGAAATATCATTTTATAAGCGACAAACAATAGCCATTTTTATAGAATAGGTAACCCTTATTGGAAGGATGTATCTGTGAGGTAAAGACCATGTGTGAGGGTCTTCACAGTCCTACAATATGAAAGATAAACTACATCCTATTAAGATACCCATATAAAAATAGAGAAAGCCTGAAACAGCTAAGATGCCTCATTACAAAAACTGGCCAATTTTAATAATTTTCTTATTAAAAACTTTGTGCTACTAAGTATTTAAACATATTATAATTTGTTTTCTGATAGAAAATAGAAAGTAAAATTTTTTAAAATCTCAAAATGTGCATTTTTTGGTGTTTTGAAACAGAGTCTCGCTGTGTCACCCAGGCTAGAGTTCAATGGCAGACATCTCTGCTCACTGCAACCTCTGCCTCCCAGGTTCAAATGATTTTTGTGCCTCATCTCCCAGGTATCTGGGATTACAGGTGTGCCCCACCACGCTGGGCTGATTTTTGTATTTTTAATAGAGACTGGGTTTCACCATTTTGGCCAAGACGGTCTCAAACTCATGGCCTCAAGCGATCTGCCCACCTTGGCCTCCCAAAGTGCTGGGATTACAGGTATGAGCCACTATACCTTGCCAAAGTGTGTATTTTTGAACACCAGTATTATAATTATCATTCATATTTAAATTCAATTTTATGATATTTAAAATTCACATAATTTTTTTCTTACATTATGTGTTGTCTAGTAAAGAGTTAACCTTGCCCAAATAAAAGTCTGAACTTCTCCCTCAACTACTGGGATCTATACATACCTAGAATGTCTTATCTGGCAAGAGAAACTTCGTTGACTTGGGGATTTTGGCCATGGGACAATGTAACAATGTAATTTCTGATGGAAGACTTGAGCCATGCTCTATTAGTTCTAACATTCAGCAGAACTAGAGACTAAGAATATTAGCCTGACCTCTGAGAGGAGCTGAATACTGAGGTATGTAATCAAGCCCCAGTCAAAACTGTGAACACCAAAGGCTCAGGTGAGCTTCTTTGGTTGGCAATCTTCAGTATATATTGTCACACATTGTGGCTGAGAAGCAACGCTGCTTATGACCCCACAGGAAGAGGACAACCAGGGGTCTCAAGTTGGAGCCCCTTCTGAACTCTGCCCTGTGCATCACTTCCCTTGGCTGATTTTAATTTATGTACTTTTGTCATAATAAAAGAAATTATAGATACAGGATGTTCCCGAGTTCTAGCTGTTCTAGCCAATTATCAAACCTGTGACTGGTAGTGGGATCCAAGAATTTGTAACTATATATGTCAGGAATCTCAAGAAAAACAGATTTTTATATGTATGATATGACATATATTATATATATAAAAGTATAGTTTATATAGACTATAAACAGATCACATATGTAATCTGATATATATTTATATGTATACATAATCATGTATATATGAGTGTGTGTGTATATGACATTTACTCAAAACCAGTGCTCACGCAATGTGGTAGCTGGCAAGTCCAAAATTTATAGGTCACATCAGCAGGCTAGGAACTTAGGCAGGGGTGAATGTCACAGTCTTGAGTCCAAAATCTACATGTAGGGCATGTCAGCTGGCTGGAAATTCAGCATGGGCAGTCTTAAAGCAAAGTATTTTTCTTCTCTGAGAAACCAGTGTTTACTCTTGAGGCCTTCAGCGTATTGGATGAGTCCCATCTACCTTATTGAGGGTAATCTCATTTTCTTGAATTAATTTGATTGTAGATGTTAATCAAATTTACTAAATATCCTCAAATCAACATCCATATTAGTGTTTGATTAAATGTCTGGGTATTATAGCCTAGCAAATTTGAAACATAAAACAATCATGATAGCCAACTTGTCTGAAGTGAAGGTGGTCTAGGGAACACCTGAAACGTGTGGCAGGTGACTTAAATGAGAGTTTTGTGAGAACTGTGTCTTCTCACTGTAGTCCTAGTTGGCTAAACTCCACAAATAGACCCATATAAATATATTCAACTGATTTTGATAAAGGTACAATGGCAATTCAATGGAGAAAACACTGTATTTTCAACAAATGATACTGGGATTACTGGATGTTTATATAAAAACGTGAACCTAGCAACAGAACTTACACCTTACACAAAAATTAACTCAAAATGTATCACGCCTGTAATCCCAGCACTTTGGGAGTCCAAGGTGGATGGATCACTTGAAGTCAGGAGTTCAAGACCAGCCTAGCCAACACGGTGAAACCCCGCCTCAACTAGAAATACAAAAAAAATTAGCTGGGCATGGTGGTGGTCACCTGTAATCCCAGCTATCTCGGGAGACTGAGGCAGGAGAATCGCTTGAACCTGGGGGGCAGAAGTTACAGTGAGCAAAGAGATCACACCATTGCACTCCAGGCTGGGTGACAAGAGCAAAACTCTGCCAAAAAAAAAGAGGGGGCGGGGATCATAGACCTAAATATAAAATGCTAAACTATAACATTTCCGAGAGAAAATATAGGAAAAAAAGGAGAAAAATCCATATAACCTTCAGTTTGGTGATGAGCTTTTTAAATATAACAAGAAAAATGCAATCCATGAAAGAAAAAACTGGTAAGTTGGACCTTATTAAAATTGAAAATTTCTGCTCTCCTTAGTATACTGTCAAGAAAATAAAAATAAAGCACACGATGGGAGAAAATATTTGCAATCACCTATCTGATAAAGGACTTGCATCCAAAATATCCAGAGAACTCTAGTATTCAACAATAAAAAACAAAGAATTCAATTTAAAATGGGCAAAAGATTTGGACACCTCACCAAAAAAGATATGGCAAATAAGCATATGAAAATATGCTCAAAATCATTTGCAATGAGGGAAACACAAATTAAAACAACAATGAGATATAGCACTCACACTAATTAGAATGGCTAAAATCCAAAAAACTGCCAATACCAATTATTGTTAAGAATGCAGAGCAATAGGAACTCTCATTCATTGCTGGTGGAATACAATGCTACCACTCTAGAAATGTTTGGCAGTTTCTTACAAAACTAAACACAGTTTTGCCATATGATCTAGCGATTGTGCTCCTAGGTGTTTACCCAACTGATTTGAAAATTAGTGTCTACATGAACCTGCACATGAATGTTTATAGAAGATTATTCATAATCTTCAAAAAGGTAATAATTAACATGTCCTTTAATAAGGGAATGAATAAACAAATTGTGGGACCTTCATACAAATGCTCTTTGGCTATTAAAAGTAATGCACTATGAAACCACACAAAGACATTGATGAACCTAAGAGTATATCGCTCAGTGAAAGAAGCCAATCTGAAAAGGCTACATACTGTATAATCCCACATATATGACATTCTGGAAAAGGCAAAACTTTGAGAATAGTATACAGATCAGTGGTTGCCAGGAGATGATGGGGAGATAGCTCTATGAAAAGATAAAACACAAGGGACTTTTTTAGTGTAGTGAAACTATTCTGTCTCATACTCCAATAGCGGATATGCAACACTGTGAATTTGTCAAAATCCACAGAAATTAACAGCATAAAGAGTACACTTTAATGTATATAAATTTTTAAAAAGCATTGAGGAAATTGAGGACTCCCAGGACATAATGCAGTGTAACAAAATAATATAACTTTATTACAACGAATTAAAATAATTTAATTGTTTAAACAATCATTGAAATGGGATGAAAGGAAAAGGTACTGAGCTAAGTAACTTTGGAAATAAGTAGAGTCTTCAAGACTAAAGAAAAAAGAAATGTACGTAAGCACTGTATTCTATTTGATGAAAGTGTTTCCTATGGGCTATGGGTCAACAATTCTGAAACCACCACACATATGTACAAAAATTAAAGAATGGTGGACCGCAGTACCCAAATTTCTCACTGTTGTTTAACTAGGGGTAAAGTTAAATAAGGAGAGAAGGCAAGAAAGATATATATGTGTAGTAAATTGTTATAATTTTATGTTGCCTCAGCATCCATTTTGAATATAAGTTGGACTTTCTCATATCAGAAGCAGGATCTAGTCACCTTTGACTAAACTTTCAAGTTCTCTACTTATTCTCAACTTTTCAGTATGGTGGATCCAAATATCTGCCTTACATAACCACTTCCTGGTGATCACCTTCCTATGAAACAGCTAGATAACAACCTACTTGACTCACCCCACTGATTCCCACACCCCACATGGAACACGATTATATGCTGCAGTGGTCCCCTCTTAGGCATACTGTGACTCTGTGGAACCCGTGCCTGCTTACCTAAACCTACCTGTTAGACTTCCCACAGAAAATCTGCTTGGGTAATGCCCTGGACCCCAATAAAGCCTTTAGTCCACAGGTTCCACTCTCTTTTGCTCTCATTCACTGGTTGAGAACGTGTGTCCTGGACAGCTCCCCCTTCCAGGTGGCCCTGTGAGGCATGCTGCCCTCTTCTCTCTGGGATCTGTAAGTATAAACTGCTTCTATTATTTCACGAGGTTTGTTGAGTTTTCTACCATTTCTCACCTGACCAACACTCCCAAATGTAATTTCTTTCATGGTCAGGGCTCTTCTAGAGAATGTCTATCTTGGTAGGAATAAGCTGAACACAGGTCAGCAAGAGTCATAAGGGCATCTGCCGGTATAAACAAATTTCCTGTGAGAGCGACAACTGGTCACATGCTGGACACCTAGGCATCCACAGCTCCCAGTGGCCAAAGCTGGACAAATTTGAGCAACAAAATAAGGAGACACAAATATAGATAACTGATATTTGACAAAGGAGCAAAAGCAATACAATAGAGACAAGACAGTCTTTTTGTGAAATGGTGCTGGAACAATTGGATATCATAGGCAAAAAGAGAATATATACATATTCCTTACATCCTTCACAAAAATTAACTCAAAATGGATCATAGACCTAAATGTAAAATGCAAAACTATAAAACTCTCAGAATATAACATAGAAGAAAATCTAGGTAAGTGTGGCTTTGGTGATGAATTTTTAGATACAACACCAAAAACATGATCCATGGGGAAAAAAATGATAAACTAGACTTCATTATACTTAAAAACTTCTGCTCTTTTAAAGACACTGTCCAGATAAGAAGACAAGCCACAGAATGTAAGAAAATAATTGTAAAAGACATATTTGATAAAGGATTGTTATCCAAAGTATAGTATACAAAAGACACTTAAAGCTCAACAACCCCCTTTAAAAATGTGCAAAGATCTATACAAACGCTTTACCAAAGAAGATGTACAAATGGCAAATAAACATATATGAAAAGATTCTCAACATCATATGTCATTAGAGAACTGGAAAATAAAATGATATACCAATATACACTATCAGAATGGCCCAAATACAAAACACTGACACCTAACACTGACAAGAATGTGGAGAAACAGGAACTTTCATTCATTGCTAGTGGGAATGCAAAATAGTACAGTCACTTTGAAGCAATTCACCAGTTTTTTACAAAACTAAACATACTCTTACCATGCAATCCAACAATTGTGCTTCTTGGTTTTTACCTAAAAGGGTTGAAAGTTTTCATCGGCACCTGTAATCCCAGCTACTCAGGAGGCTGAGGCAGGAGAATTGCTTGAGCCCGGGAGGCGCAGGTTTCAGTGAGCTGAGATCAATCCATTGCACTCCAGCCTGGGCAACAAGAGGGAAACTCCGTCTTAAAAAAAAAAAAAATTACATCAACATAAAAACCCATTCATAAATGTTTACAGAAGTTTTCTTCATAATTGTCAAAACTTGGAAGCAACCAAGATGTTCTTTTGGTATATGAATGGATAAACAAACTATGGTACATCCAAACACTGAAATATTATTCAGAGAAACTGTAAATGCATACTTCTAAGTGAAAAAAGTGAATCTTAAAGGTTTACTTACTGTGTGATCCAACTATACGACATTCTGGAAAAAGGCAAAACGATGGGGACAATAAACAGATCAGTGGTTGCTGGAGTTAGCAGGAAAGAAAGATGAATAAGCAGAGCACAGAGAAATTTTAAGGCAGTGAAACTATTCTGTGTGATACCATAATATTGGCTACTTATCATATTCATTTGTCAAAATCAGAATATACAACACCAAGAGTGAATCCTAATGTAACATATGGACTTTGGGTGATAATTATGTGTCAATGTAGGTTCATCATTTCCAACAGATGTACCCCTCAGGTTAGTGATACTGACAGTGAAAGAGGCTGTGCATGTGTCAGGGAAGCAGGGATATGGGGCTCTGTAATTTCCTCTGAATTTTACTGTGAACCTAAAACTTCTCTAAAAATTACACTTATTTTGTAAATAAGTAAATAAAGTAGCATTGGAATATAGCTCTGTGTAAAATCAATATTCCTGAGGTCATACTGATATAAATAAATGATTGACTAAATAATTTTAAAAATAGAGATTAAACAAATCTTTCATGCACAAAAATTACAAATAATGTATGTAAATATTACTATTGAAGGAGGTATAGTTTATCTCTCCACTCCTCTCCTATAGACAGTGTGGAGTAACTTCCAAGTTCATGCTGTGAAAAGGAAGAGGAGAGAGTAACTTCACAGTGGAGAAACCTGCAAACACTACTTCGGTCAGGTGGTCTAGGTCATAAGTAGTGATAGGTCATGTTGGTAGTCTATAATCTTGATATGAGAAGAATGTCACTTCACGATTTTCCTTTGAAAAACCCATAATCCTAAACAAAAGACGGGGAAAAAACCAGACATATCCCAATTGAGGTATATTTCACATAAACCTCGACTAGTACTACTCAAAACTGTTAAACTCATCAGAAACAAGGAAAATTGAGAAATTGTCACAGCCAAACAAAGCCTAAGGAGAGATGGTGATGAAATGGAATGTAGTTTACTGGATAGAATCCTGGAAAAGAAAAAAGACCTTAGGTAAAATGTAAGGAAATCTGAATGAATTATGGACTTTAGGTAATAGTAATGTATCCATATTCATCCATTGATTATGACAAATGTGCCATACTAATGTTGGAAAGTGAATAAATATCTGTAAGTGGAAAAGATTTTTTATTCGTAAGCTGTTTTCACTGTCTAATGTTTATTTACTTTCAAATACACAGCATTAGTTGGTAATGATAAAGTTCTGCTTCATCACTCAAATAACACATGAAAATAAGAGATAACCTCAATGCTAGACCTGAAATATAACTGACCACATTAACAACCACCTAACAGTATATGTAATCGCCAAAACTGACTAATCCCTTTAAGGTTTTGGCCCTGACAGTGAGAACCAAATTAGAATGCTTGAATAGAGCAATAATGGCATATGGCTGTGGAGCGTGAAATCAAAAAACCTTGAAAAGTCATTGTCTAGTTTCAAAAAAAGGAGTGAGGACCCAAGCTGATAGAATGAACAATCCAAAGAAGACAAGCAAGGTGGTGGAACCACTTTTGTGGCAATAGGACTTCAAAAGGGGAAAATGAAACTATAGTTAGTAGCTATAGTTGGGGTTTGGGATGCAAATTAGAGGCTTTACGCATGGTGTCTACAGTGTCATCTACCCTCTTGTTAAGAAGGTTCTGTCAATAATACCAGGTAGGGCAATGAGCCAACTAGGACAATAGCTGTTCTATTTACTTAGCTCTTAGAGTCTAAGCTTAGACGTGAACAGAAATTCTCTTAGTCAAAGTATTATGTACAAAAATTTTGAGACTTGCAAGAACAAAGATATATCTCTTAATAGCTAAGTAATCACTTCTAAAAATGTCCCCTTAAACCTTTAGGGTGGAAGCCCCACATCAAGAGGACCACAGATAAAGCAAATTGATCATACTACTGTGTCTGACTCTCCTACTGATACCCACTGATATCTTTCTGATTTCATTCCTTTAATCTATATAAATCTGTTTCTCTGATTGATCTTCACCGACTCCTCAATTCTTACCTTTGGACTAAGCACAGTCTCTATCTATAATTTGCTGTTTTCACTTTCATTTCTGGCTCCTTTATCTATCAAATGGCTCTATTCTGATCCAACATCCATCTATTCTGATCAAACATCCAATGATGTTCCCCAATATTCCATCTGAGCTGAACCACCCCTCTCTTGATAGCCCCACATAAGATCCAGATACCAGCCCAGGTTATACATATCTCAGGGCTCTACCCTAATAACACTCTTCTGATACAACTGAAATTCTCTAATCTATTTTTTGAGTCCTCCAAAACTAACTATATAGTTTCATATTAACAACCTTTTATCTGTAAAAAAGATCTTTGTGAAATGTGCTGATTTGTACATTTTACAATATACAGAACATATATTCATCAGATTCTTCCATAAACTCAATGAAATAGTCAATTCATAGTTCCCAAGATTAAAACTAAGTTCCAGGAATGTTACCTGCTCTCTATCCCATAGCTAGTAACTGGGATTTTGAAGTCCTAAGGCAGGAGTTCACTACATCAAGTACAACATGTTCCTTTACTCTCATTTGAAAGACATGATGAACAGAGAGGTGTGAAAAATCTAAGATCACAAATATGCCATGAGAAAGCATCTTTGTTTCTACTGCTACTTTACAAAACCACATCTCTAACTACTAACACTTCAAATTCCCTCAAAATAAACTTATTTTCCCCATTGTCCCTCACTACCAACTATAGCCATGCTCTGGAATTATTATGGAAATTTAGCATCCGAAAGAAACAGGAGGTTATAATTAATCCCTAATTGCAATTGGGCACGAACTTATTGTTTTTCTTCTACCTTTTCTAAATGTACCCAATGCTCTTCACATTTTCTGACAGATGTTCTAGTCACTGCATGATGGGATTACTTTTGCCGCTTCTCTGGACTCCTCACTCTTAGTCATTTTAAACATGGTTAAAATGACAATCTTTCTTATCATATTTGATATGTAACTTTCAAAAAGAATAAAACTTAGCACCTCCTATTAGTCCTTACATAAATGGAAACTTATTAGCAGAGCATCAAGGGTCCAATAAAGTGCCCCCTCTTTTGAAATTTATCTCTACTCTTTCATATACTTCAATCATGTCAATTTCTTATTGTTCTCCTAAATAGGTGCTGATTACTAAACTCTATTCATGGGTTTTATTTTTTATGTTCCTTTCCGTTAATTAATATTTTTCACTGACTTTAAGACTTCACCATTCATTCTTTTAAAAGAACACGTTTGATGTCCTCCACCGCTAACTGTTAAATATCTCTCTGATAATATTGTTTTCAGGCTTTCTCATCTGGTGTAATTATGTTTCGAGTATCAGGGGGAAAATACATTTTCTATCCTGTGCAAAAACTCATGCTGGGCACTAAGAGCATGGAGCATGTCCCAGTTATCTAATGCTGCATAACAAACCAACCCAAACTTAGCAGTATAAAACAACCACTACTTTAGCATGCACATCAATTTTCAGGGTCAGAAATTCTTTCCTCCTTTATAAATGGTGTCTCAACTGGGAGTGACATAAATGGCGCAATGCAGAAAAGGCTGGGGCTGCAGAATGCTCTTTCAGGATAATGAATTCACTCCCATGGCTGGTGCCCGGGCTAGGATGACTCGAAGGCTGGGCTTAGCTAAGAGTGTAAAATAGAATATCTACATGGGGGCAAGCAATATGGCTATGGCTTCTCACAGTATGGTTTCTGGGATTCTAGAGGAACATTCTGAGCACAAGCATTGCAAGATACCACGGCAGAAACTGAAAGACCACCTCTAACCCAGCTTCAGAAGTCCTGCAGCACCAACTCTGCCCTACTGTCTTGGTTATAGTCCAGATTGGGAGTGAGGGGCAGCAGTCTGGGAGGAATTAGGCATTACTTCCTGATGGGAAAATGTTAAGATCACATTGAAGAAAAAATATGTGGAATAGAAGATTTCTTGCAGTCATCTTCACAAAATACAATCTTACAAAGTACTACAGGACAAAAATAAATCTTGTTAAGATGGCATTCCATGTCAGGTTGTGTGCTGCTTACCTCATTGTTCCCAACCTGGGAAGCATAATATTCATTATTAGATCATACTTGCAGGCATATATAGACTATCCAGCTTCATTTTTTTTAGAATTATCCCTTTAATATGCCATCTTGCAGTTTGTTACATGTAGTGTCCACCATACTCTGGCCATGGAGGTGGAAGGATCAGCTAGGGAAGGAACACAACAAAGACGGGACTAATCCTAAAACTACATGTCTTATAGGACCAATCAGAGTCTTTTCTGAAAGCACAGGTTGGAGAAAAAGTCTGTTTCCTTTGATGTTACTAAGTCAAGAACATGAAAAACTGTGTACCAGCTGGTACCCTTTTTAAGCCAACCACATGCAAAAAGTTTATCCAGAGTAGAAAGAATTTAAACTGATACACAGCAAGAAGCAGAGTCAAGGGTTGAAGAGAAAGGCCTGATGGCATCAGTACAGCCCCAAATTCTAATGTGCGTGAAACTACATCCCACCTTGACTTCCAGTTTACACAAGACAAGAAGTTCTCTTTTTGGCTTATGTTAATTTAAACTGAGTTTCCAGCTTAACCTGTGCTGAAAAAGTTCTTCTGACTTGAGTGAGATCCATCTAGTTCTATTACCCATACATAAAAGTACTGGAAAGAAAATAAAGCATAACAATCAATCAAAACAACTTTATGATAAAGAACATAATGTTCTCTCTTGGATGAGAGAAATTTTTATACTGGTAACCCAGGCACAAGTTAATAGAGCAACTTTGAATACAACAGCATGAGTTACGATGTTAGTTTGCTCATTTCATAAGAAACCTTGGCAAGGAAGGTCCAAATAAAATTTTCAAATGTACACATTATCTTTTATATAAATTTATTTCTGTGGGTATTTTGCATTCTTTCAGTAAGCTCTGAAGAATATTTTTTCTTCACTAAAAAAAAATCTTGCTTGTTCATTCTTACTTGACCCATCCTTTCACAGATATTTAGTGAGGTCACAAAATATGCTATCCACTGTAGAAGATAAAGACTTGTATGAGACAGATAAATTCTTGTCCTCATGGTCCTTACTATCCAGTTTGGAGGTGGGAGTGGCCAGCATGGGTAAAATCTCTGCTTCTATGAAACTGAACTCCAGGTCACGTCCTGCATGTTCTTGTTTCCACACTTTTGTTTAAGCCATATCTCCGGCTTAAATGCCTTTCCTTTCCTATTTCTTTCCCCTCAGCTAAGTTCTCTACTTAATTCAAGGAATTTCCCTTCTCTGTTTTGTGCTTTATCCAGAGCAACATTTACTTTTTTGAGATGAAGTGGTGAGGAAGGATAAAAAGTTGACTGTCTTTGGTTTAAAAGAATTACTCATTGATAGGGGTTCATATATTGAAAATAAGTTTCCTATTAACTTTCTGAGTAGTTATCACTGATCATCACCCTTGTAGCAACAATTTAAGGGCTTTCCTGTTTAACAATGGCTTCTCCTGTTTTACATTGTTTATACCGTAATTATTTGAGCATGGGTTATGTGTCCAGAAATGAGCTGGGCACTATGCCACACAGCACAATAATATACGGTCCTAATACATAAGGAGCACAGTGCTAAGCAAATGCTGACATGCAGAATCCAATTAGAGAACAAAGAATTATGTCAAAACATACTAAATAAAGAGCATAAAAAATAAGACACAGTTAATAAGATAGTGCTTATATGTTCAAAAAGAATGAGAAAATAAGGGGTAAACATGGGACAAAATCCTTGGAGCATCTGTATGAAGGTAATTGAAGCTGATTCTTGTGAAATGGGCAAGGTGTGGCTAGTTGCATAAGGTGTCAATAGATGGAAATGGGTGGGATGCATGACTTTGTGGAATAGGGATGAGAGTGTAGAGGTGGGAATGTGAACAGTAAGTGGAAACAACAGAAATAAAACTGGCCTGATTATGACAGTGAATATACACTAGACATTAGTTAGCAATAAAATAGAAAATTTAGGGAAGGGTCATGTCATCAGGAAAACTGAAATCTAGGGAGTGAAAGTAAATATTTTTATGGCCTTAACAGAACATCATTTTAACTTCTTGAGCTGGAAAGTTTCAAGTACCCTCACCCAGAGCCTCCTGTCCAGGAAGCAATGATAGTTCAGCACTGGGCTGACAACTAACTAGATCAGGGTGGGTGCCCAGCCCAGGATAACTGAAGAGATTCTCCTAGTATAAGTGAAGACTATTAGTTAAGCCAATCAAACTGACTCCATAAAGGACTGTTCAGGTATAAGAGTCAAAAAGAGGAAACTTGTAGATAGAAGCACATCATGAAACCACATAGGCCACAAAGGAGACTAAGAGAATAGAAAATTGCTCCCAGTCATCCCCTTGAACATAGTCAATGCAAAACTCTGTTCTTTGGCTCAAGAAGTCTAACTAAACACATTGACATTGTGAAAGGGATACTTTAAGAATCTTTATCAGGCAACACTGCTGAATCTTGGGGCTAGGTAAATGAAAGGCATAGAGAACTACTAGGAATATGTTCAAGCAAGCTAGATTTGGGAGCATGAGGGCTAGAGACTATGGTAATGGCAATGAAAATAAAGCAAAGACATACATGTGTGACCCTGCCAAACAAGACTCAAAAAGTCCTGATGATTGGAATGACTATCATCAGAGTCCATTTCCTAACTGAATTTCACAGAAAAATTCTTGTAGGGTGAAATTAGTAAGACCTATGACCAAAAATTTAGGAAGAGAGAGAGAAAGAGGTTTTTTCTTTTTAAGTGAAGAACACATTGTTTGAACCACCAACCCCCTATCAGGCAATCCAGTCAATTAGGATAACTAAGTCTACTTGACCTTGAGGGAAACAACAGTTGGCATATCAGTGGTCAAAGAATGACTTTCTCAAAAGCCTAGTGGTTTCCAAAATAATTAAGTCACAATGGACAATAAAAAAATAATGAAGCACATCACCCACAGTAATATTTAGGTTCTAAACACAGGCGGCCACAGCATTGGGTTAAAATCTGAAGAGTAGCTTAGGGGCCTGTGCTGTTCTATTTTCAGTTCTGAGTTTTTAGACTCACACACCTTGTGGCAAAGTGACTATCATCTGAATTCCCTGGCCACTCTGCTGAGCTGTAAACCAGCTCATTGCAGCTAGTTTTATGCCCAGCACTATTACGAGACAGCATTAGAAGAAAGAATATGTGAATAGTGCCGCAATAAACATACGTGTGCATATGTCTTTATAGCAGCATAATTTATAATCCTTTGGGTATATACCCAGTAATGGGATGGCTGGGTCATATGGTACATCTAGTTCTAGATCCTTGAGGAATCACCATACTGTTTTCCATATTGGTTGAACTAGTTTACAATCCCACCATCATTCTTAGCAAACTATCACAAGAATAGAAAACCAAACACCGCATGTTCTCACTCATAGGTGGGAACTGAACAATGAGATCACTTGGACTCGGGAAGGGGAACATCACACACCGGGGCCTATCATGGGGAGGGGGGAGGGGGGAGGGATTGCATTGGGAGTTATACCTGATGTAAATGACGAGTTGATGGGTGCTGACGAGTTGATGGGTGCAGTACACCAACATGGCACAAGTATACATATGTAACAAACCTGCACGTTATGCACATGTACCCTAGAACTTAAAGTATAATAATAATAAATTAATTTAAAAAAAAAAGAATATGTGGCAGCAGTTCTCAATTTCGATGTAGGTAAGAATCATTAGGAGCCTTATTATAAAAGCTGATACCTAAGCCCTATCTGTAGAGATTCTGATTCAGTAGGTTTGGAATGGAGCCCAGAAATCTGTATTTTAATAAATACCCCCTAGGAGATTCTGATACAGGTGATCCATGGACAATGCTTTGTGAAACTCTGATTCATGAAAATGAGCTAAGTACTCCATCCAGCATGTCCCCAGAGCAGGCAGTGGGTCATTAGTCCATTAGGTCAAGGAGCATGTCATATTAATGTGATCTGTTTATATTTTCTCTTGCTAAACTGTGAGCTTCTTGAAGGCATGTCTTGGTCAATTAATTTTACGTCCCCAATGCCTGGAACAGTGAGTTTAATAAAAGATAATCTAAAGTTGATGCCAGGAGTGCAAACAGAATGTTTCCCTTGTCTAAAAGAGGTAAAAGAGCATTATAATTTAATTAAAATTTACTGTTTGTCAAATTATTCCCCTGGAATCTAATTCTGACCTTTGGGAAACTATTCCTTCTTTTCCAGCCTAACTAAATATTACCAAA
Organism: Macaca mulatta; assembly: GCF_049350105.2. NCBI lineage: Eukaryota > Metazoa > Chordata > Mammalia > Primates > Cercopithecidae > Macaca > Macaca mulatta. The sequence continues at coordinate 161,696,273 of NC_133406.1, forward strand.
CTGAAAAACTACAAGCCCACCTTTCTATACACACTGAATTTGTATGTTGTTGTTGTTGCTTTTCCGAGAAAGGAGCAACCAACCAAATTTGAGCTACTCTTGCTATCTAGGTTTCTGGTCATGGGATTTGTTCAGAAATATCCCCAAGTTCAGAGTAGAGCCACTCAGTCATTCTCAAGATTAAAAAACAAAAAACAATAAACTGGAGCTATGATGATATATATTTTTCATTTTTTATGATCATTCATTCCTTTCTTCATTCAGCCAAATCACATCACTTCCTTGTTAAGATACTTAGAGTGAGTCTCAAGGCTCTTGGTGAACAAGTCCTCCCTTTCTCCCTTGCTTCTGATCCTCTTCACTTCAACTCCTACCTGTAATTTCTCCCTCACTCCACTCAGTCACAGTAGCAACAAATTCAGTCAAGTTCCAGCCTTAAGCCTTTGCACTGGCTGTGTGCTCTGCCCAAAACACTCCTCATCCTCCACCTCCCATATTTACATAATTCACTGTCTCACCTTCAAGTTTCAGTTTGGAATTAACAACCGTCCTCCTTTACGGCATTTCTGATACCTCTCCCTCGCCCAACTCTACTTTCTTCTTGTTTCATAGAATTTGTCATCTTCAAACACACTTACAAATATACTTTAATATTATAATTATTGCTTGCTTGCTTGCTTCCCCCAAGATCCCCACCTAAAGTGAATTACACAAAAGCAAAGATCTTTGATGTATGCCAAGCATCTAGAATTGTGCTTGGCACATAGTAAGCACATGATAATTCAGTAATTCAATTCAACCAACCGAGATTTGAATGGTACTATGTGCCAGGTAGTTAAGCACACAGATCAAGTCTCTGTTCTCATGGAACTTACATACTAGTGTAGAATACAGACAACCACCAATAAATATGTAATAGAATCATAATAGAATACCAAGTAGTGATAAATGCTTAGAAGAAAACAGAACATAGAAAATGGATAGAATGCCAGGGGTATTATTTTACATAGGATGATTCGTTCTTTCAAGTGGTGGTATTTTAGCAGAGTCTCGAAGAAAGTGAGAAAATGAAGACGTAAAGACATGCAACCAAGTTGTTAGGGTTCTAATCTGGCTATGTTATTGACCTCCTTCTGTAGGAGAGGACACATTTTACAGGCTGATAGAAGCTGGGATGAGAGACCAGCAGAAATAATTTTGATGTTTGAATTGCTGGGATACCCAAAGATGTTTTGGTTTCTTCCCTTCTCAAAAATTCCTCATCCTCTTTCTATGTTGAGAAACACCCCAGACACTTCCAATAAGTCCATCGCATCTATTTTAGTGGGATTAGAGGGTGGTTTAGGCTGTTCTGAGTTGAGTGTCTATTATCTGCAACCAGTCAGGGTGGGTACACCTCATACTGATCATATGAAATAGGTACTACTATTCATAGACTTATTTTAAAAACAAAAAAGAGGAAGTTCAAAAAGACTAAAAATTGTCCAAATTTGTACATCTATTGAGTGGATTAATAGAAAATTGAACTCAGAATGGCCTTATTATTTTGCATTTCTCTCAGATACCAATCTGCATTGGGCTTAGGAGTGTAGACTCTGTGCGGGACAACCTGTTTTTTACCTTAACTTTCATTTAACATTCTTCTTTGTCACAAATAATTTTCTTATTTACAAACATAAGTTAATAATAGTACATACCTTAGTGGTTTGTTGTCATGTTGAAAAATATGAACACATGTCAATCCCTTAGAACATTACCCAGTACATGGTAATCTGTTAGTAAAGTATTGGTTATTACTATTATTATTACTGAGCTTGCTGGGTCAGAGTTCCACACCTGTGTGTTCTGTTTTCCTTAGGTTTTTATTCTTGTGATTGGTCTATAGATCAAGTTCACCACCCCTTCCAGAATGAGTAGCACCAAGACCACAGCAGATCTATGCCTAGCCCAATCCTAGCTCTCCTCTTACAAAGTTGCCCACTAACTCTCTCACCATTGCCTGTGCCCTTTTCCCTTGCCTTGCTCTTGAAGACAATTTATAATTGTCCTAGGCTCGCTCCTTAGCCCTTCCCATTTCACTTTACATATACTCCTTGGACAATCTCACCAGCCCTGCAGCATCAATTATCAAATCTCTTTAAATGAATTCCCAAATCTATTACGGCTATATTAGTTTCCTATCACTGCTATAATAAATTACCTCAAACTTAATGGCTTAAAACAATAAAGATTTATTATCTTATAGTTCTTAAGAGCAAAAGTCAAAAATTGGTTGACTGAGCTGTGTTCTTTCTGCAGATTGTGGGGGAGAATTTGTTTCCTTACCTTTTCAGCTTCTAGAAGCCACTTGCTTTCCTTGGCTCTTGGCCTGTTCCTCATCTTCAAAGCCTGCAGTGTAGAATCTTCAAATTTCTTCTTGTTTCTCAAACCTCTGCTTGCTTCCACCATCACATTTCCTTCTTTCTTTCCCTTATAGGGACTCTTGTGATTACTTTGAGCACTCTTAGAAAATCCAGGATAATCTCCAATCTCAAGATTTTAACTTAATCACATGTGTGAAATCCTTTGTCATATAAGGTAACATATTCACAGATCTGGGGATTAAGATGTGGATGTTTTTCAGGAGCCATTATTCTGTTTATCACACCAGCTTTGACTTTTTTTCAAAATGTTAAATTTATATAATATTGCCTAATGTTCTGCTTCTGAAAGTTCCAATTCTACTTAAAAATATTTAAAAATGTAGTCACCTCCCAACACACATTCTAGAATCCTGCTCTCTCTCTTTCAACTAATCTTGCATAACTATTATCCCTGACATCCTGACCAGAAAACAAGATGAAAGAGTAACATGGTGTACAAGAACATGGGCACTAGGGTAAAACTGCCTAGATTCAAATCCTGGCTGGACTACTTGGCTAATGTTTAGTGAAGCTCTATTAACGATAATACACCTAATATCTTCATCTAAATATAAAGATAGTAATGGCATCTACTTAATAGATTTATTTTAAGAACTAAGAAAGACAATTCAGAAAAGTGCATGTCACAGAATAAGCGCTCAATAAATGTTAGCTAGTTCCCTCCCCACTTCTGTATCAGTCAAGACAGGCTAAGTTTGTTGCAATAAAAAAATAAAACTAAAATATCAGTGGTTTACAGCAACACAGGGTTCTTTGTTACTCGCAAGTCTCTTGTAGGTCAACAGGTCCCCTGTTCTTCAAAGCCACTGATATTTTAGCCTAAGACCGGGCTGAAAGAGCAGTCACCTCAAATATTGCCAATCATGATGATAGAGAAAAGAAGAATGCTCTGGAAAGTCATACATTATCATAAATACTCAGGCAACAAATAACACATTTCACTTCTCGGTATAATTATTGTCACAAATGAATCACATGACTAAACCTAACCATAGGAGTGCAGAAGGTGTGATCAATGTATCTGGAAAGAAAAGAACAAGAATTATTTGGCTAACAGCACTATTTAACAACTGCATCTTCAAATTAAAACTATTTGAATCCTTATTTGTTTGCCTTTGACATTGCCTTTATATTCAGGCCCTATTTTCACTTCCACTGCAATTCCTATAGCTATGCCTTAAATGATATTTTCTTGGACCATTGCAATAATCTTACTGGTTTCATTATTTCTATCCTTCCATATTTTTAATGCATCTTTCAAACTGACATGGTTCTAATCATATCAGTTACTCCTCTAAAAGCTATTGATAATAAGGCCATTTAGTTTATTAGTTAATAGCCTTGAATCAGGAGTCAGGCAGATATAGACTGAAACAGATATGCTAAACCAGATTATGTGATCTTGAGAATATTACTTAAACTCTCTAAACCTCGGCATGGTTTTGAGGATTAGTGTTTGTAAATTGCACATTTATTCACTATAAAACTTGTATTACCATAGTTCAATAAATGTTATTTCTCATTTTCTCCACTGCCTAAAGAGTTCTTAAGATTCCATTCAAGCTTTTCATAGCCTGAGATTAACTTCATTTCCAGTCTTGTTTTCTCTGTGTTTCACTTCCATCCATGAACTTTAGATTGAAGTTCTACCATACTGAATTCCATAAATGTCGCATAAATTATCTTACCGTTATATCTTTTCACTGACTAAACCTATAGCCAGAAATGCCCATTCTCTCTTTAGCCTGTAGGAAGTTCCCCCATAGTATCTCAAACATCAGGTTTACTCATGAAGACTTCGGTGACAAACTAGTCGGAATGAATCATTTTCTTCTGTCCTTCTTTGTACATTCATTGTATCATTTATCTCCTGCTCCTTGCATTGCAGACCTTCTTTTATTTTTGCCTCCCTACGAGATTGTAAGGCCTTTGAGTCAATTCATCACGTGTGGACTGTATACCCAGTACTGGGCTGAGAACTGTGGACATATTAATTAATAAAACAGATGTGGGCCCAGCCCTTTGGGGTTATGCTTTTTCTTGTGATACCTTACATATGAGTGTTTGTTGAATTGAATTCTTTTCAAGGAATCTTTATATTCGTCCTGCCTCTGTCCCCTGGATTCTCTCCAGGTTTCATGTATCTTGTTTAAATTGCTTCAGCCAGTTGTAAATACGAGGCTCTAATAAAAGCTTTGCAAATGCTAAGGACTGTGAGAGGATTAACTCATGTCTGCTGTAGTTACATTCCTGTTTATATGTCCCAGAATCAAGCTTTACTTTGTGAACAGCAGGACTATATAGTGGCTATGTTTTGCTATATGTTAAAATATGTGTTGGGGAAAGACCAGATTCTCAGCCTGTACAACTATAAACATTTTCTCCAAATTGCCTACAATGTGATCCACCCCACAAAAAAAATATATACAAAAACAAAGCTTTGAAGCTAGGTATTTTTCCAACTTGAAATGGAATAAAATATAAACTACCTAGCAACACTCCAGCACTTCTTTTTTTAATTAGCCAATGAAATGTGCCTAGAAAATTTATTCCTCAGTCCTAAGAGATTTCTTCTTTGTGAAGTCTTACCTGTTCACCTCTGTGTTCCAGGCAGAAAAGTTTACTTGATCATTTGCATTCCCAAGAGAAAGAAATAGCAAGGTATGAAGAAAGGTCTCTGTCTCAGGAATCTGAGAACCTTAGGTTGAAATGGTGTCTCTATCACTGAGTAAGATATGCCTTAACCATGTAACATAACCTCTCTGAGCCTTAATTGTCTCATTTGTAAAGTGGAGTTAATAATATATATTTCATAAGGGGGTTGTGAAGATTAGCAAGATGGTGTATATTAGGCACTCAGCAGACATATGACATTTAGAATCACTCAGTTTGTGGCAGTTATTAGCTCCTGTAGTTCTCTCTATATCAACATGCCTTGTGAGACCATAAGCCCCTTGAGAACAGTGAAAATGTTTTCGAGAAGGGTGATTATCTTGGTCACTGCTCCTATTGCCTAGCAGAGTGCTCAGAAAATATTTTTTTTACTGGACAATTTATAAATGCTAGCCGTTTCTGAGTTATGCTGGCTTTCTTTGACATCCATTATCTACCTGCCAATGAGCCCTCCTGATTTCACTGCCTGTCATTTCTCATTGAATGGTGACCCGAAGCTGGAAGGTAGCAAGTAGACTGTTATTTGAATTGGTGTTAGAGGATTAAGGATTTAAATATGGTAAATGAGATATGGATTGAAGATCCTGCGCTGAAGAAATACTTTTTTTATATTCAACTCAGCGGCAATGACTTCAAATCAAAAATTTTTAGCAATGACCTCAGAATACCCCTTAAAATTAGAATACATTTATCTCTTGCTTTGAATTTTTCTCTATGTGTGGGTGTGTGTAAATGTTCCTGAGCAAAGTGCCTGCTAAAGAGTAGTAGGTTTTCTTTTTTTTTTTTTTTTTTCTGGTAATGAATGTGTGTGCTCTTTTAGAGAGCATGAATACAGTGATAGTAAAAGTAATTGTAATATCACACTAAATTCAGATTTAAAAGGTGCAAGATCTCCATTTTAGAGTCAAAAAAATTTAAAGGGACAAAACCCAGTTTGGGTACTTTTGTCTTATAATCAATAAAATGTCTCTTTTCCTTATTAGGCTATGTCGGCTGCAGTCGACCATTGTCAACAGCCAATTTTCTCTACCAGTGAAGCAAATCATTACGAAACACATGGTACTAGTGTTACAGTTTTCCATTCTGTCCTGAAATGGAAAAGAAAAAAAAAATATCTTTTACTTTAAAAATTAAAAACCTGCAAGATAGAGAGTGAATTTTCAAGGTAACATAAAAGACTCTTTTTCACCTTTTCTTAAAACCAGAGGGAATTATCTATCTAGAGTATGCACTGTCTCCAATCATGCCTTTTAAAACCCACTTATTAAATATGAACAGCAGATAAACATGGGACAGTTATCACCTTGGCACACACCACAAGCAGAGACAGAAATGGTTGCTATAGCCAACCTAAGAACAGGAGAGACAATGAAAGGCTATTTTACTTCAAGGCTAGTTAGAATCAAAGGGGTTAAGAAAAAATGAAAAAGAGTGGGGATCTTTTCCCCTATTCCTCATGTAATCAGTGTAAAATAGTGCTGGCTACATCGGAAGCTCAATATGTATTGAGTAGCTCTGATGTCTTATCCGGTGACAGAAAACTGAAGTCTCCAGCTACTGGAAGTATATTCTCAAGAGCAAAAGGGCTTTTAACTAAGGCCAGAAAGCCTTTGGGACGATGGGAGCAAAGAATGCGACTGGATGGAGACCACACAGATTCTGCAAGCGATCTTACTTATTAGTCATCTAGGCAGGGCAGTGATCAGAAAAGCAGAGCAGGGAAAGACAGTGAGCTAAGAAAAAGACTGACTGGCTCCACACATTCCTGGATGGAAGGGTTTCTTTTTCTGGCATAAGAATCTTCTAGGGCCGGGCGTGGTGGCTCACGCCTGTAATCCCAGCACTTTGGGAGGCCGAGGTGGGCGGATCACAAGGTCAGGAGATCGAGACCATGGTGAAACCCCGTCTCTACTAAAAATAGAAAAAATTAGCCGGGCGCAGGGGCGGGCGCCTGTAGTCCCAGCTACTCGGGAGGCTGAGGCAGGAGAATGGCGTGAACCCGGGAGGCGGAGCTTGCAGTGAGCCGAGATCGCGCCACTGCACTCCAGCCTGGGCGACAGAGTGAGACTCCGTCTCAAAAAAAAAAAAAAAAAAAAAAAAAAAAAAAAAAAAAGACAGCTGTCAAAACCCTCTCTTCACTTTTCTGGTTAACTGCCAAAACAGAACTGTCAGTCAGGAGCTGCTGGTTGCCGCAGTGTGGCTCACGTTTACTCCTTGCTGCTTGGGTCTGGGGGCATTCTGGGGAGACTTACTTCCAGAGGGTCCCTGGGGACCAGCTTCAAACCTAGGTGGAGTTCCGAGGAGGACAGGTGTAACAAGTGCCAGTGAGGCTGGGCAGCCGCACTTTGCGAGGAAGAAAGAGCTGCAGAGATAAGGGTCGGGAGGGAGAAGAAAGCTCTGCTTTTTTTTTCGATGCTTGAACTGGCATCGAAAAGAAGGTATTTCTTCTTGGAAGCTAGACCCAGAAGCAACCTCTGCTACTATGGGAACAGCTGTGGGAGCTCTTCAGGGATGGCTAAATTCCAGGATTCAGGGTTGGCAATCTGAGAAGCCTCTCTAGCTTTTGGTTCTGAATTGATCATCACACAAAACTGAAGGTTTAACTTGAATAAATTCAGGGTCTGTTGTTTCAGGTGCAACTTATTCCTACTAAGTTGAAAGATAAAAGCACAACTATCATACTTTCAGTTTCTCCATAATCAAAAGCAATACAAATGCAGAATTTTAATCTTTATGGAGATTTTCCTCTCCGTGCACTGGGACTTGGTGATTTACACATGTAATTCCCATTAACACTAATAAGAGATAGACTGTGCGCATCAATCCCCCTGTGTCAAAATGAGAACCGCATGGATACTAATAAATACATTTTTAATTCTGTTTTTATGCAGATTTAATGTAATATTTTATACAACACTTAGGAAACCCTTTGGAGACAAAGGTTGTCTCAATTAATTCTCCCCAGCAGAGACGCATATTCATACAAACTCCTACTATTTTTACAAGAATATTTACTTCTTTTGTCCAAGAGAAAGGATTTAACTGGACATAATTGAATCTATGTGGTGGTAGGATTTCAAGTGCAAAATGTTCTTTGTTTGCAAACATACCTTCTTTACAGGTAACAACCTCAGGACTCCTCAGAGATTTTTTTTTTTTCCAGGTGACATTTTAAAATTGATAGTTGTGACTCAATCTTACTATAGTTCTTTAGTGCCACCTCCTGGACAAATCTTTAAAAGCATGCTCTACAGAAATTGCACGAACTTAACCTTTCCCAAACCAAGAAACAATTCGTTGAAGAGTCCACTAATAATCAAAAGAAGAAAAGGGATTTTTAAAAATAAAGGAGAATAACAAGAATAAAAGATAAATTGGTCAAAGCAAAAGTTTCTTTTTTTTGGTATTTAAAGTAGGAATAAAGAGAAAAAGAATGGAAGGGATCAACTATAGGAAGAATAAATAGGTCTAGGACTCATGGACATTTTTTTATGTTGTTTAAAATGTAGTTTATTTTTTATAGGGACACATTTTTAGAAAATGCAAAGATAATAAAAAATTTAAATGCACTGTGTGTACATGAAAATGAAATAAATACTCAGAGCAGATTACCTCAAATCTATTAATTACCTCAAATACTATGGAAATACAAATAGCCAAAGTCATTCATTTAGGATTTACTAAAAGGAACAAGAATATAAGTAACAGGAGGTTGTAAAATTTAAATAGATTTAAGTAATTATAGAGTTGACTTTTTAGAAATGAAATTCTCTCACAGAAACAATCAAAACAGCCCATATGGTGTTTGAGAAAGAAAATTAAATTTTAAAAATGTAATTATCTTTAACTCGGTATAGAATATAATGCAAAGATACAGTCCTCAGCAGAAGCAAGTGTTGATTTATCTGAATTTAACAATACGGCTTCTAACAAAGTACATGGGGTCCCTAAGACATGATTTCTGAAAGGCCGTGTGTTCTCAGGTGAGTGTTTTGAACCATCCAACATGCCGTTCAGCATCAGGATATTACAGCTTCTAAGACTTCTAAGACCTTCCAGCCCAGGCCCCCTATCCACTATCTCCTTAGAGAAAAAAAGAAGGGAAAACACTCCTTTTTTATCCACGGATCTCACTTTTAAAAATCAGTACATTGAAAACGCAATCCTACTTCAAACAATGAGTGCTTATTGAATTTGAATGTGATGATCTGGGACGTGCGATTTGAAAAATGAAATGGAGGCCACTAAGCATCCTTACACTAGGCTTAATGCTAATTGTGAAAAGATAATTGGAATTTTAAAAATCTCCCCATTTTAAGCAATCACAGATTTATCAGGGTGTTTTAAAAAACACTAAATTATTTTTATCTTGCTGGAACCAGAAGAAAGAAATTTGAGAAGACAGACTTAAAACATACAGCATTTTATTATTTTATTTTATTTTATTTTATTTTTGTAGGCTAACAACTTTGAAAAGGCAGTCTCTTAGCAAACCAGGACTTAGAAAATGAAACATCTCTGATTTGAATTAGATCACTGATTGCTTTACCTCTATATCTTAATGTTCTGTAGGATGTTTTCACACATATATGCATAAACATATGCACAGAGACACACAAGCAGATCTTTTTATTCTGTCAATTTAAGGCAAATTTTAGGTGTAGACAACCTTTACTTTTCTTCCAGATTCTAGGCAAATGGTTATTTGTACTTGAATGAGATCTGGAACATTGCAGGGTAAGGGTTTTTATATTAGATTGAATCATATTGAGATCATTTATTTTTTCCACAGTTAGGGAAGCTGTTGGAAAAAGAATAAAAACTCTTTCTATAAATACCACCAAAGAAGACAGTTAAAATGAATACGTGTTTTTTTTCCTTAAACTAGGATTTCAATCATTTTTATGTCCATTCCACAAGAAAAGCCCTAATATTATATAGCTCTTTCGACATTCTCAGGTACTATAATATTATCTTCTTGATGCACATGCCCAGCTTCTATTAAATACTAATAGTGACTCCACACATGCGTCCTGAGGACACAGTAGTCCTGAGCAGCTTTTACTCCACATATAGGAATAAGGGATACACTTTCTTGATGTCCTTTAACCATGCATTAAAATAGATTATATTTCCATTAACTTACCTTGGGAAAACAGATTGGCCTGTCCTCAAATTATATGGATGGAGAACAAGGTGATGGACCATCACCAATTCAAATTGGTTTTAAAAAAAATAAGAACAGTTGATTAACCACCAGTGGGTGGGTCTACCTTATACATCTCTATCATTATACATCACACGTCTGTACCATATTTAAGGGTGTGATTACATATTTTTTCCTGGCCTTATCATCCAATGGGTACAAATGAAGGACATTAATATATAAACCTAAAAAATTGTATTTCTGAGCTCCATCTGTACTCTTATTCCTGGCCATCTGCTGTAGCATATCTCTCCAGTTCTCCCATAGTCATTTCTGGAAAACATGAAGATTCAAACTAGATCACATGTAAGTAAAAATCACCATGCTGTGCCTTGCTTCCTTTCTCTGGCTTATTGTCCACGGTCATAGCCTGGAAATTTTGAGGGTACTTCTTTGACACTATAGTTGAAAGTACCTTTGATGAACATACCCAATGAACAATTTTCCAATACCAATACTTCCAGTCACCATTTTGGGGGTTCTAAAGAAACCAAGCTCCAGGCGGAGTGGAGAAAATAACACTTTTCACCTGAACCATGAAAAAAGTACACTTAAATTGTACTTAAATTTCTTCAAGTGCAAGAACAGAAATATTTCTCATGCTTGTAGCTCCCAATATTCAAAGGGTTAGGGCTCAAACCAATGTATGAATGTTGATAGAAGACAAATGCCAAACCATCTGCTTTCACTTGCATTTCTCTGTCTCTCCCTTTGCCACATACTCCAACCAAACTTCTTCCTTCTTCAAACGTAATCAACTAAAGTTCTATGCAGATCAACAAGTATCAAGATAAGGAAGTCTTGTTGGTCTAACAGTGTTGGAGCCAAAATTGTCAACAAAATGACAATTTTGACTAAAAGCTTACCTTTCATATACACACACACACACACACACATATATTTCTATATATATATATACATAGAAAGAGAGAGAGAGAAATTTTCCAAGCAATTTCTCCCCCCCAAGAGATAAAATTTGTAAAGTTTCCTTAAACTCTTCACTATATCTATCTTCATCTGGTGCTGGTTATCACATCTCCGCCCCTCTCTCTCTTTCTGTCTCTCTCATATGTGCTCAGGCACACACACACACATACACGCACATAAACACACAAACTCTTACCTACACATAGTATGTACTGCATGCATATACCTGGAGGTGCTTCCTCCTTTTATGGACCTCCAAGTTTTCCTGGGATATTACTACATTGAATTAAATAAATGGTTGATTTGCACAATGTTTTGCTATATCTCAAGAGCATTCTATCTTCAGGGTTGTCATGATGTTAAAAAAATTCTCACAAAGTATTAGGACTTTTAGATATACGTAAAGAAATTATATTTAGCACATTTTTAGATATATGAAAGGCAAATAAGAGGCTACCTCAACTACAAAAATATGAAACTTTCGTGAAGAAACAACCCACTATCTTCAGGGCTCTGAACTTGAGTTTATTCATGAAATAATTGTCTTAATGTGAAAAGAATTACACATGTACTCATGCAAAAAGTCTTAAGGGCTTTGAAGGGAAGTAAAGCAAGAATATTTTAGATATCTGTAATGGAGAGTATCTGCAGTTTTCTCTCTATACTGGTCTTAAAACAATATCTTAAATGGAAGAGCATTTTGTACCTACCAAGTTGTAAATCAAGAATTACAGACATATTGCAAACTAAAAGAATTTAAAGTAGCCTGTCCTTATTGTAAAAATATTTTATTTCACATAACTGTATGAAGTAGTTATAAAAAATAAAAATCTTCCTTTAATTATCCTTTCCTAATAATAATAGAAAGTGACACTCTACAGAACTCAACAATATAGAAGTTATACAAAAGAGACCGTATAATAATTAATAAATTAAAATCTGAAAATAACCCAGATGTTGAATGGATAAGCCAACTATTGTACACCCACATGATGGAATACTACTCAGCTACACATATGAGCAACATATCAGTGCACATAATAATTCATATGAGAAAGACTTAATGACAGAATTCAGTTTTAAAGGGTTACATACTGAATAATTTCTTTTGTAAGACATTCCTAAAGAGGCAAAATTATAGTTATGGAAAACAGATCAGTTGTTGTCAGTGGAAAGGGATGAAAGGAGGGTATGACCATGGAGTGGAAGCTTGAGGAAGTTTATTTGGAATGATGCATCTGTTTTATATCTTGATTATAGTAGAAACCACACATGTGATAAAATTCATATAACTGAAAACCAAAATGGAAAGTCAATTTTCCTTTATGATATTTTAAATAAAGTAAAAGGATGTTGTCAATGTACTATTGTATAAAAAAACTAGAATTTTAAAAAGTATATGTTACTTAAGTCACTGATAAGAAACAACCAAGGCCAGACACAATGGCTGTAATCCCAGCACTTTGGGAGGCCAAGGCGGGTGGATTATGAGTTCAAGATATCAAGACCATCCTGGCCAACATGGTGAAACTCTGTCTCTACTAAAAACACAAAAATTAGCTGGGTGTGGTGGTGCGAACCTGTAGTCCCAGTTATTCGGGAGGCTGAGGCAGGAGAATCACTTGAACCCGGGAGGCGGAAGTTGCAGTGAGCCGAGATCACGCCACTGCACTCCAGCCTGCTGACAGAGTGAGATTCTGTCTAAAATATATATATATATATATTTATCCACTCATTTCATTTATCAAACAGATGTTTCTCGAGGATGTACGATACCTTATAAGCAGGTAGGCTGGTTGTGACACCATGCTAGTGTTTCTGGTGAGAAATGATGTTAACCTAGATTGTGTGAAAGTTGAAACTGAGAGGATATGATTATGTGCAGGGTATAGGGGGTTTCTGGTTCACATAACTGAGTAGATGGTGGTGGCACTGGAAAAGGGTTTGTGTTGTGTTTATTTTTCTTTTCTACAAGAGATGGTTATAAATCTTTATTTAGTTTTGGTCATATTTATTTTGTGGTTCCTGTACCACAACCATGAGAAAATACCAAGTAGCAATTCCATGTATGGTCTGGAACTTGGGAGCTATTGTAAATCTAGAAACATCCATTTTTGAGTCATATGCATATTGAGAACAATTTAATTCACAGGTATTCATGATACAAGGTACAATTTGTAGTATAAAATGAGCAGAGAAGATTACCTAAAAGTGACCTTTGGTAATACCAATTTTTATTGAGTAGGTACATAAGAATGAACCCCCACAAAAGAAACAGAGAATAAATGACCTGAGAAGAATGAAGGAAAGCACGTTATGACATAGAAACTAAGAAAAGAGATGTTTTTCAAGAAGATTGAGTCAAAAGGACAACATCTCGCCGAAAGTTCAAGTAAATTACTGACAATTACATGAAGGATTTGGGAAGATGGGGGACATTTGTTGTCTTACCACATGTTGTTTTGATGGAAAGATGATGTTGGAATCCTGGCAGAACTAAACTAATGAGTAAATTGGGGGTTAAAATGGATAATTTTAGAGAATTATGTTGAGAAGTTTGGATAATAAACTTTGAGGAGGGAAAGAAGGAGGGGGCATGAAGCTAGAAGCAGCTAATGGCTAACTAATACAATGAAGCAGAACAAATTAAACAGTCAAGCTGATCTGATTTGGAACATTTCCAAGTACATGTGATGAAAAAGAAAAACAGAGGAAACGGAAATTTAAGACACTGGCAAGGGTGTTGTTGAAATGATGAATCACGGAATGTAACCTTGTTGAAGAGTCAGGAAATGTAGCTGTTGACAAAGGAATGAATATGCACAAAAAGTGACAAGTGACACAGATGGTGTCCATCAGTTGCAAAAGGGATAGTTGAATAAATACACAGAACACATAGGAGAATATGGTAAAGAGTGTATGAGGTTTAAATTACTTATTTTGAAGGGAAAAAAAAAAAAATAGAGGAGGTGTCTTGATGTTAGGAATGACCACTGGAGCAGGTTTTTGAGTGGAGTAAAAGAGAAAATCATGGGAGTAAAAGAGGTCAAGACACAGAAACCGGGATCCTGAAGGATTCCTCTTGCTTGTTCTGAAGATATGCAGTGTGATGACAGCAAACTAGGTAAACAGCCTTCCATACATGGGCCTGAGCTAAAATAACTAGTGTTTGTTTTGTTTTGTTTTGTTTTGTTTTGTTTTGTTTTGTTTGATGCAGAGTTTTGCTCTTGTTGCCCAGGCTGGAGTGCAATGGCGCGATCTTGGCTCACTGCAACCTCCGCCTCCCCGGTCCTGCCTCAGCCATACTCTGGAGTAGCTGGGATTATAGGCATGGGCCACCACGCCCAGCTAATTTTGTATTTTTAGTAGAGACGGAGTTTCTCCATGTTAGTCAGGTTGGTCTGGAACTCCCGACCTCAGATGATCCACCTCGGCCTCCCAAAGTGCTGGGATTACAGGCGTGAGCCACCACGCCTGGCCAAGAATTAGTGTTTTATACAAGAGTGGAAAAGGAATGGGCTGGAGGTGATAATGGAGATCACTGAGGACACCATAGCCTAATCCCTGGTCATGAGTTATGTAAGACGAGAAAAAGTTAAAAGAAAAAGGCACAAGTGGTGTCCTTAGGAAGGAAGCCCTTTACAGTTAAAACAAGAAGACGGTGTGAACACTGAGATAAAAAGTCAAAGACACAATGGAGACTGCTGATTACAGAGAAGCAAGTTCAGAGGATACAGTGAATGGCTTAGTAGGTGCAGGAGTGCAGCCCGGGGGCAAAGTAGTGCAGAATGTTGTAGAGAACATGGAACAACAGAGCATAGATGGCTAGAGAAGAAGCCAATTGGATCTTTAACTTAATCAAACGGGAATTAGTGTGAGAAGTTAGATACAACAGTCTTGCTGAGCACAGTAGATATTTATTTTATCATTAGACCTGATTGCCAGGCCAGATGCCCTGAACACTGCCTGTTATGTGACTTGGTTGTTGGAAACACAGAAACTGTCAACTACACACACTGTATGGGCTGGTTGGCAGCAGATCCACAAACAATAGACTAATTTGCTGAGACTTCTGAATATTAGTTCAAATATTAGACGTGTTAAAAAAAAAAAAAAAAAAAAAACTTCCAAGACTGTTGTTGATAGTTGTAGCCTGCCTATGCTTCTAGAGGAGGAAAAAAAAAAACAACAAAAAAAGCTGATTTAATATCTAAACAAAGATGAAGCATGAAATCATGTTCAGCTTTTGGCATGATTAATTACTTCTCAACTTAAATATGGAGCTGAATTTCTTGGCAAGTAATCTTGGTCTTTAGGTTTGAAATTTTTGGCAAATGTAGCAAAATGTAGCAAAATCGGCTCCCAGGTAGACACGACAATGTACGGTTAAATATTAAGTACAAAAGGGGTATTTCCTACTATGAGCCTCTTTTAATTAGAGGAAAAAGCACTTCCTAGGAGGCCTAGAAGACCTCAACTCAGATCCCACTAACTATGATTGAGTCACATGCTTTTGACCTAGCCACAGGAATGCCCCAAAGCATATTTCTGGGGACAACTCAGCCTTTATAGTGGGGAATTTTGGCTGCATGGGCAAAGAGGAAATGAGAGGGAAAGGAGATGACTAAGAGGTGAGCCATCAGTCCTATCTGCCCTAAAAAGACTAGACACTCTCTTACTGAATGGTAGTGTCTGTGGGGGGTCGGGGAAGAGGGTTTGTAAATAAATGTCTAAATATATTAAGGTTATTTTGTAAATGTATTTTCCAGTTTGTTATGTTTCTTCATTTTATTTGTAGAACCTATTATTCCTTACAGAAACTTTTAATGTTTATGTAGAGAACTCTATCAACCATTTCCTTTAAAGTTTCTGGCTTTAGGTAATGCATAGAAATTTGTCCTCTATCAAAGATTCTAAATATTCACTTCTATTTTCTTCAACTGTTGTCAGACTTTCACTTTTTAATATGAAATTCATTGCTCTATCTGAAATTGATTTCAGCAAGGTATGGATTTTCATTACATTTCCCTCCTAAAGGCTAACTAGTTTTCTCAGCATCATTTGTTGAATAGCCAATCTGTTATCCATGGATTTGAAACACTACATTAACAAAATGCTAAAAATACATATAAAACCAAGACAGGTCCTAAACTCTTTGTTTTTTTATTCATCGATTTGGTTTTGTTTTAGTTCTATATTTTAATACATGAATGGAAAGAGGAGAAAAGATGGACATAAACATGTCAAATTCAGTCCAAACTATACCAGGAGAATAACAGATTTGCACTCACATTTTTAGATAAGCCAAAAAATCTCATACATGGCCAGTAAACTTCACTGTGGAAGTGAGAAGACCTGAAAATGTCTATCCCTACATTTGTCAGCCTATTCAGCTGCAGGCTCTGAAGATTCTGCTTACAAATTCCAGCTCCCTTCCTCTCAGCAGCCAGTACACTTTTCATCCATTTAACAAACAGTTACTGATCTCCTACTATGTGCCAAGCGCTGTTCTAGAACACAGGAATAATCATGGTTGAGATAAAACGTCCTTGCTTTCATGATACAAGTAGGCAAATAAGTTAATTTTATACAGTGATAAGTACAAAGAATAAAAGAGAGCAAGGTGGTGAGATTGAAAGTAACTAGAGTCTGCTGGAGACTTTCAAATAGGTAGTCAGGGAAATTGAGATGTAACATGAGACAAGACCTGAGTGGTGAGCAGGAGCCAGGCATGAAAAGCCCAGAGGCTGAGCATTTAACAGAGGCAATTTCAAGTGCAAAAATCTGGGACTGGAATGAATTTAGAATTGGCATACTTAAGGAGGAAATAAATGCTAGATCACAGTGTAGAGTGGTGGCTGTGAGACTGGGAAAAGAGGTTAGAGGGTTAGACAGGAAAGCTGACCAAGCAGGACCTTGAAGGTCATGGAAAGGAGACAGGGTTTCAGACTCAAGAGCTGGCAGGGTTTTCAATAAGCTTGCTGCCCTTGATTCAGTATCTCATATATTTAGGAACTCCTTTGTGAGCTTCCTGCTTTAACTTTCATTACTGTTGCTATCAAAATTCTTCCTCTACCATTCTCTTGCCTATGATCCCACTGGAACCATGGGTAGTGATAACGCTCGTCTATCAGAACATTTGCAGAAAAGACAACTGACTTTGTCACCCTTGTTAGAAGTTCTGTGAAATTTTTCCTGATAGTATTTGCTTTTCTAGTGTTTTATCATGCTCTTATTATATCGATAATAGCAGTTAACATCTATTAATGCTACTTACTAGGCAGCAGGCAATGTTCTGGGGGTTTCACATGTATTAACTCATTGAATCTTCATAACCATCCTGTGGAGCAGGAACAGTTATTATTCCCACTTAACAGATGATGGAACTGAAGCGTAGACTCTGCCCACGGTCACGCAGTTAGGAAGTGGCAGAGCTGGGATTTGAATACAAAAAATAGGTCTCCAGAGCCTGACGGCTTCGCCATTATGATTTGCTGCATCCCCAAAGCACTTGTCAGTGGTGCTGTGTATTTGATTGATGCTGAATATCTTAGAGAAACAGCAGAGAAGAATTATTGAAGAAATGTGACTTCCTAATATCAGTGGGCAACAATGTTCCTATTATTAGACTTTGTACACAGATTTCTTTATTTAAAACTCACAGCAACCCTATAAAACAGGCACTCCTGTCTGGTGCCATAGCCAATTTCTAATATCATTCTACTACTGCCTTTCAATGTCTAGCAATGCCCTAAGCATCCTCAGAGGAAAATCTTGGACAGAGCCCTTAGAGTCATTTTTCAGGCCAGAGAACTACATGTTTTGTCCTGGTGAAGAAATGTTCAAGCTGGCCATTAATCCAGACAGAGGTGCAGTGGCAGTGGTTCTGAATAATGGAAAACAACCGAAATAAGTGCTCCTCTCTGATTGGCTCACCTGTTGCTGGAGCTTATTAGGGAATTGTGTCTGACACACAGGTGATATTCACTTAATGTTCGTGCAGTGGATAAATAATGCCCCTGAAATGCAAATGAATTCAGCCTCTCCCATTATTATTTTTATTTTTTAGAAACAGCACTCTAACTCTTCTCATTCTCTTCTATTTCCTTGGTTTTTATCTAAATAGTATATAGCATGTACATGGGTCAGGCATCGTTTTAAATGCTTCACGAATAATCTAAAAATCACACAACAACCCCATGAGGTAGGCACTATTGTGCTCCCATTCTGCAGATATGAAAAATGAGACATTAAATATTCATTGACTTTTCAAAACATCACAAAGCTACGAAACAGTAGCACCAGGCCTTAAACCGCAAGCCTGACTATTTCTGAGCTATTATCCACCTTGACAGTGGTTTAATACAGGTTGTTGTCACTGAAAACTTCCTCATGCTTCGCTAACCCAATGGCAGAAGTGAGGAGTCATTTATATTTATGTTTACATTATTATAATATCTTAAATCCACTCTCCCGTTACCTGAGGTAATTTCCATTCCTTCCAGAATTCTGTTCCATATAAATATTTACACAAATCCCCAGAGCTGCTTGCACTCTCTTCATAAATCAGTCCTTGTCAGTGATCCCCTGTTGCCAATGGCATCACTCAAGGCTGAACTCTACAATTGAGGTGTCCCACACTCCCCCAGGCCATTCCATTTGCCTCCAGCCTTATAGCCTGCTGCTATTACCCCCAATGGACTTTCACAGCTAACAGTGGAGCCAAATATCCAGCATCTTTGATAGCCCATCTAAAAGTGCCAGCAGTCCTTTGAGATATAAAACATGCTGTTTCCTTGGTTTCATAGGTCAAAGAGAAGGATGTACTCTCCTCACATACATTCAGTCAGAGGCTAACCACAACAAAGCTACCTGGATCCAAAATATTATACTGTTTAGTGGAGCAGCACTTTCAATTCACACACCTGTCCTTCTCCTTAAAGAACACACTAGACCTGACTAATCCCTCAAATCAGCCAATCCCTGTTCCCTCTGATGGGCCAGCCACTGCTGCAGCCCCTTTCGGCAGTCCACACTCTTTCCAGACACGGCTCTTCTTAGGGCCTTCTTTTTCCCTTTCCAATATTCTGGCATTGTCTGGACTCACCCTATTAGATTATATGTGTGTGTGTGTGTGTGTGTATCTTCATATATATATAAAATTTCAGTGGGGCAAAAGAGATCACAGTTCTCATAATTCCCCCACATGCCACCTTCTAAAGAGTTATTTGACCTTTCATGTAAATCCACAGCTTCAAACTGTGGAAGTGCTTCCCAGCTCCAATAGGCAAGTTTTTCAAAAAATGATATTGCCTAACAGCATCTAGTAACAAAACTGTAGCCTTGGCCTTGCCCGTCCAGAACAACTTACTACATTTTGCTGTGAGATTTGTTTGGTCTGCCGTTGTGACTTTTGTCTTTCCTCGCCATGTTCCAAAATTCAAAATATTCACCTACACACAGATATTTTGAAGTATTATGTTAAAGTATTATGTTGAAATCTATAATTATGTTAAAATCTATAATAATTGTGAACTACAGACCTTTTTCCCTAAGCTCCTCAATTTCCTTGATATTCTCAAAATCTTTTAAAGTTCCAAATTGTTCCAAAGTCAGTTTGTTTTATTTTGTTGTTATTATATCTTGGAATTAATAAAATAAATAAATGATGTGCGAACTATCTTTCACAACAATGTATATGTATATTCCAACCCAATAATGAAAAGTATTAATAGCAATACTTTCAGAATGATTCTCCATAAATAATGCTTATAGTTTTTTTTAATATTCATTAGGAAGAGAAAAACTCATCAACAAACCTAAATATTGCTGTTTCCTAAAGCTCAATCAGCTTCTTTGACACTATAATTGCTTAAGAGTTAGAGTATTCTAGAGTCACATGTGCCAGAGTAATCCCATTTTAAATTAATTCCGAACGTGTCTTCTTCAAGCTCATACGCAGCCCCTAAATCCTACAATGCCTTCTTCAAGACACAGAAAATATAGAAGTTTATTTCTTGTTTGGAGAGAAGAGGTTGGAAATCAGCCTAATCCTTCTCAAGAGCAAATCCAGAGGGAAGATAAAGAGAAATGGGCTCATTTACAACGCACTCTTTCTTGATTTCCTCGAGAGAAGTTTTCAAGTAGTGTTTTTTCTTATAATTATGGTATTATAGAAGAACATGGTATTATTTGGACGCTCATTCACAGATTTTTGCTGTGTCCTAAGCTTCCACATTTTTAAACATTTATAATATTTGTAAAGCAACATTGCTCTGTGGTTATTTGTAAACACTTACCATCCACCATGGGTACCGTAATGATATCATTGACCACATGAAAACCAGAAGAAAAATATACTGAGATTCTCTACCATCTACTTTAAACAAGAAATATTTAAGGAAGTTACTCAACAAATGGAGCTGCTGCCAAAATTTCAGATCTGAAGATCTTGGCAAACCAAAATTATTGAAAACCCAGCTTGCCAACAGGAATACATTGAAAGTATAATCACTTTCAAATTAACCAAACAATGCAAATTTGAATAATATTTGAAGGTAATATTATTTTTTAAAAAAATTATAAAGTCATGCTTAAAACATATACTTTTTAGAAAAAAATATCAGTGACATAATATTAGAGATATTTATAGCTAAGCCATGACTGAACTGGGGGAAAGTGGACCGAGAATAATTATTCAGATTATGTTAATTTTTAAATAAGATGTTCGGTTTCTAATGTTACTTTCACAAACATTGATTGTTTTTGAAGAAAATTTTAGTTTCAAATATTTCTTGAATATAATTATTTCACATCTACTAATATAATTAATCTAATTTACATATTCATAAATGTATATTTCAGAATCATATCAATTTAATTAGTATGATCATCCTCCTTCAATCCCCAAAGTATCCTAGTCTGGGGGATAAATGTATTCTCACTTTACTTACAAGCGTTGTAAGACACTGGGTTTTATTTTTGACAAAAATAAAAAGCCATTAGAGTCAAGGAGTGACATGGTACAGTTTATAGATTATAGAAAGAACATAACATATTCCTATGTACATATTTGAGGATCACTCTATCTGCTCTGGGGTGAGCAAGGACAGTATACAAAGAGACTATTTAGATGCACATTGCAATGATACAGGTGGGGGATGATAATGTTTTGGAACAGGGTGGTAGCAGAGAAGACAGATTTAGGATCTAGTTCAAAGGTAGAACCAAAAGCAAAATTCAGATTTGGGATATTAAATGCTAGTTCAAAAGAAGAATCAAAAGCATTGTGACAGATTGGACTTTGCATGTGGGAGAAAGAGGAGTTTGGGCCTGACCAACTAGAAGGTTTTAGGGCCTGAGAAACTATACAAATGGATATACTATTTTTAAAAATTAAGGAGCGTTTTAGAGGATAGAATTTGCTTGCAGCAGGTAAGAAACTCCCAAGTTCAGTTTGAGACATTAAAATGAGATGCCTATTAGACATCTTTGTCATACTTGCAAGACTGTAGTAGAACATATGAGTCGGGTTTAGAAGACTTGACTGGAGATATAACTATGAAAATCATGAGCTATTTAAACAGCATTTAAACCCAGAAGATTGGATTTGACTATCCAGCAATATGCCTAGGCAAAAAACAGAGGAGGTAAAGAAACAATCTTGAAGCTTCCATCATTTAAAGATAGGCCCGCAAATTAAACTGAAAAGGAGAGTCTAATGTGATAGGAGGAAAACAAAAGAGCCATAGGATGCATCTGGGTCAAGTGCAGAAAATGTTTCAACAAGGCAGGTAATCAGCTTTGTAAAATGCTGCTGGTGAGCAGAGGTATTAGTCAAGATCCTCCAGAGAAACAGCACCAATAGTACCAAGGCACTGTCAAAGATACATCCGGACATAACTTTGACCAGATGTCTGAGCATCCCTTAGCCCAGTCAAATTGACACATAAAATTCACCATCACAGTCTAGTATGAAGAGAAGTGAGAATTATCCATTGGACTTCACAATGTAAAGGTCATGGTTGACATTGACAAGAGTAGTTATGGTGAAGTGGTGAAGGCAAAAGCTTGAGTCGAGGAGTAAAATAAGATTATGTCCAAAATTTGCTTTTATATGCTTCAGCTAAGAAAGAAAGAAAAAACAAGATAGATGTAGCCAGTATGGCAAATGGCAATAATTATTACATCTGAGTGATAGGAAAGCAAGATTTAATCATACTATTCTTTCTACTTTTGTGTATGTTTGAATTTCTTAAACAAAAAGTCCTAAAATGGGAGAATAAAAGGAGAGAATTAAAGATAGCAATTATATACAACTATTCCAAGTAGTTTTGTTAGAAAAAAAAAAAAAAAAAGCCCAGAAATGAGATGCTAGAGGGGTGCTTACTGGAGAGGGAGTAAAGTTGAGAGAGATATTTCAAAGAGATACGAAAATTTTATCCTATTTTTACGGTATTCAAAATGATCCAGTAAAGAGGGAAAATTGATGGTGTACAAAAGGGAAAGAGGAGAATTGCTAGACAGATAATGAGCAGATTAAATAAACGGGAGAGAATGAACTACTCAATGGAGAGTTTCGCATTTGATAGGACCACAGCATACCTTTATGAGTGATGTGGGATTTATTGGCATAGCTGAAATTAACTGGGTAAATGTAGTAGAGAAAATATGTGTCGTTTTTATTTCAATTGTTCCTATTTCCTCAGCGAAATAAGCAAGGCCATAAGCTGAAAGTGAAGATGGATGAGAGGGTGCTTTAAGTTTAAGAAGGGAGCAGGAAATAGTTACCCAGGAAAACAGCAGAGTGAAAGGATTATGAATTCCAGTGGGTCAGTGATCATGACTGTGTGTTTTTCTCTACTGTGAACAGCAGTACAGGTGTAGATGCTGAGTACAAAGACAGTTGGATTCATTCAGGGTTCATATTTTTCAGACTTATACAATAAAGGGCAAGACAATCAAGGTTATATGCAGGGGATTGATGAATAAGTAAGAGAGAAAGTAAAAAGATTACAGATTCAGCAGATTGCAGGTCTCAGTAGGATGTATGGCATCTCATAGTAATGAGAATCTGAGCAATGAATGTGTTTATATGTTGACTGCATTAAAATGTGAAAGTATTTTCATTAAAACACAAAAGTGGAAAGAGATCTTGCAGATTGAAATATATATATATATTTTGTTTAAGTACAATGTATTGTTCACACAGCTACAATATATTTTTCAAACTAAAAACAATAAGTAGCAAACACGATGCACAGGAAATTCACAAGAGAGGCCAATAAACATATGAAATGATGCTCCGCTCTTCTAGCAATTAGGAAAATAATAAATATAAATTAAAATCACAATGAAATATCATTTTATAATAATTGAGTTGGCAAACATTTTTAAAGTTGTTTAATATCAAGTGTTGGCAAAGAAAGGAAGCGTCACGGAAGTTTATACACTGCTGCTGGTGGATCTGGGAATTGAGACAACCACTTGGGAGAATGTATGAAATAGTATAGTTTGTTTTATTAAAAAAAGAAAACTATTTAAATATCTATTAGCAGGAGAATAAAGAAATAAATGTTGGTATATTCATCCCATAGGGAACATAAATGAATATATATAAATCTCACAAACAATGTAAAACGAAAAAATGAAATGAAATGCTAAAACCAATTTTAAAAAGATTTACATATTCAAAACAATACTGTTTAATACTTAGGGAAATATATATGTATATATCTGTAACAAAATTCATGAGAGTGCTAAATAATAATTTTAAGATAATGTTACTTATAGAAGAGATCCAGGTCGTATGCAGGAAAGGTTTGGAAAGGAGATTTAACTGCGTTGACAAGGTATCTTCCTGAACTGAGTGACAAGTATGTGGATACTTGATATAGTATTCCTTACAACATTTTTTATGTCCTAAATATTATTTAATAAGTGTTATACCTAAAAACCAGTAATACATTAACTGGCAAAGTCATAGCTACCAGTATAAAAAAAGTAGAGGCCAGGCACAGTGGCTCACCCCTGTAATCCCAGCATTTTGGGAGGCTGAGGTGGGTGGACTACCTGAGGTCAGGAGTTCAAGACCAGCCTGGCCAACACGGTGAAACCCCATCTCTAAAAAAACACAAAAATTACCCGGGCATGATGGCGGGTGCCTGTAACCCCAGCTACTCTGGAGGCTGAGGTGAAAGAATCGCTTGAACCTGGGAGGTGGAGGTTGCAGTGAGCCGAGATTGTGCTGTTGCACCCCACCCTGGGCAATGGAGCAAGACTCCATCTCAAAAAAAAAAAAAAGCACAGCCTTCTTTTTCCTTCTCCTTTCTCTCCTCACTTTTGCTTATCCACTGATACCTCCATCTTTTTTCCCTCCCCCTGCACGCCAACATACATTAACTATGGGGTGCCAGGCACTGTGTTGCAGAAATGTATACATTTCTTTGGATTTGTAGTCTTTTACTAGTGTCTAAATGTTTAAAAAAAAATACCACACTGAGGAACAGGGATACATAGATAGGTAATTTCCTTGATCTCTAACCATTAAAATGAGTAACAATATTAGAGCAATTTTTCTCTTTTGAATTCATCTATTTATATGAAATCTCATTAGTTAAGCCCAATAGCCCTCTCACTCCCTGAGGCAAGAAAAACTCCCACCTAAATCATATGATGAAGTTTGACAGACAGATCAATTTTCCAAAAGTTTAAGGTTTTCTATTAAAGTTTCTATTTAAGTTTTTTGTTTGTTTGTTTCTTTGTTTCTAGATGAGAAAATGTACCACCCAGCTCACACATATTTGTCATTGGGACTTTAAATTTTCCCTTTTTAATCTCAACTTACATCCTTTCAAATTATTAGCCAGTGCATGGGCACTATTTCAGTCACTTCTCTGAGGACCCAGTAGTAATTTTAGCAACCATAATGGACAGTAACACCTAGTTTCTGCAAATTTCATTTTCTCCTCTACTCTATCTTTACTTAAATCACCTTTTGGGATTTATCTTTTCCCCAGATCAAGCTCATGAATTTGCAGTTGTCATTTTGATTGGCAGTAGAGATAGTTGTTCAGTTATACATGACCTAAAATAAAATTGGTCTCAAATTTGTAGATCTTAGCTTACTGTGTTTCCATGGAAATGTATATAGCACATATATCACATTTCCTTAGCACTTTATATATTTTTGTTGATATTTTAAAATAAAAAATAGGGCTGGGTATGGTGGCTCACACCTGTAATCCCAAACTTTGGGAGGCTGGAGCAAGAGAAACACTGAGGCCAGGAGTTCAAGACCAGCCTGAGTGACATAGTGAGACCCTGTCTCTAGACAAAATTTACAAATAAAACATAAAATAAAATGAAAAATAATTACACTGACCTACTAATAAATGTGTCTTGTTTTATCTGTCTAATTAGGACAAGATGTCCGTGTTGAATCTGCGTGATATCTAGACATAAGTACAAATGAGCTAGCAAGTGACTATTCAGTAAGAGAAAGTATTGAGGTTAAAAATACATTTAATTTAAGCCACAGAGATAGAAATGTTTATGAAGGAGGCCCATGTTTTTTCATGAAGAAAAATAACAAAATTAGAACATGTGATCTATACCGAATATTTAGCAATCAGGCCATTTCAAGCTTGATGTCATTGTGTTCCTGTATTATATACCCCCCAGGGGTGTCTTTCTGGCATAATTGTAGTAATTTCCAATGGCAGGGGTATGGGATCTCAAAATATTTTTCAACTTAAAAGTCCTTTAATAAAATGGAATGAGCAGAAAACTAGAAGCCTAGGTTCTAATTTCATTTATATCTTTATTCATTTATGTATTCATCAATCATTAATTACCATCAACTATGTGCCAGGACCTTGTTAGGCACGGGGGTGACCAAGATAAGTAAGTTTTTGCCCACAAATTGCTGTCATTCAAGTCAAACAAAGGCTGTATGGCTTTGCCCACATCAATTTTTCAATGTCTTCTTTTACAAAACAGAGAAAATGTAGGTTCTAACTATTAATTTCATTAATAAGAGGATCAAAGGTGCACATGAAAGTTCTGTTTAAACTGTTAACCACATACGGAAATGTTCTGAAGAGAAACCTGTGACTTTTCGCATGTCTCCTATGTCTACAACTTCTTCAAAGCAGAGCAACCTAGTGTATGGTAAGAAATAAAAGCAATTTAATTATTTAATTCCCTGAAAAGGACAACCTGTTTTGCATGCATATAATGTTATTTTTAATTAAATCCACCATATTAGTTGATTCTCTCACTGCTTTAAAGAAATACCTGAGACTGAGTAATTTATAAAGAGAAGTGTTTTAATTGGCTCATAGTTCCACAGGCTGCACAGGAAGCATGACGCTGGCATCTGCTAAGCGTCTCGGGAGGCATCAGAGGACATGCAATCATGGTGGAAAGCAAAGCGGGAGTGAGACGTCCCATATGGCCAGAGCAGGAGGAAGAGAGAGGGGAGAGGTGCTACACACTTTTAAACAACCAGATGACATGAGAACTCTATCACAGGAACAGCATTAAAGGGGGAAATTTCTCCCCATGATCCAATCATCTCCCACCAGGCCCCACCTCCAACAATGAGGACTATAATTTGACATGAGATTTGGTTAGGGACACACATCCAAACCGTGTCACCCATATTAATGACAATCAAAAACCAAATAGGTACAACCATAAATGCAATTTCATCCCACACTAAAATCACATTTAAGATTGTAGGGGAATATGAAAATAGAGGATAAAACCATAATAATACAGCTGGCACTGCTCTTTGCCTTCTACTTTGTTCAGGGCCTCAAATACCTTTTTTTCTTTTACCTGAGACCAATAGGAGAAAATGCCTGGTGGCATAAAAATCTACATGCAGCAAAGGGAAATGCCTGTCTTCTACCAGACATTTCCCAGTCTAAGAGGGCATGGATATTTGGGAAAAAAAAATTATAGAGCTGAAAGAATTACTTTGAAAAGGCAACTGGACATTTATCTCACTTGTTCCAAGATTTTTAGTTGTAGATAAGTTATAATAGGGTGCCTATGAAGTTACAAATTCAAAAAAACAGTCTGAACAAGAAATAAACACTCCTTCATAACAGCTTTTAAAAGGCTCTTAATAAAGCTCCTTTAAGAAAAGAGGAATAAATTGCTAAAGTAGCTGCCTCAATCATTAAGGTTGCTTTCAGTTTTGTTTTGATTATTGAAGAACTGTTTTTTTGTTTTTGTTTTTGTTTTTTCATGTGTTATAGATTTTAAGCACTCGGGAAGAATGGAAACCATCATGTGGTGTTAAAATGGAAGCATAGTGATAACTTAACTACTACAGGATTTTCCCCAGATTCCACCATAACACAGAACCACCATCATGGAGAAGCCCTGTTTCATCTGATAGTACCAGATTGGTCATAACTGATGGTCAAGGATTTGATAAATGAGCTAAAAACAGCCAACCACAAATTGATCTCTAGGCCTGTAAAGAGGGCAGGAAAAAAAAAAGTCTAAAATTTTAGTAGTAAATTAATTGATTCATGAAGATCATATTTTGAGTCATTTGAATTCAATACTAGAACTATCTAAGTGCCTGGCATTCATCATTTTTCAAATAAGTGATTTAAAAGTTATTAAGTAAATTAATGAAATGAGACACATGAGCAAGGAAGGATATGGATGGTAGATAGATATGCAGAAAGGATAAAGGCTTCTAAGTAGTATAAGTATAAACAAGTAGACTGTATATAGGAGAGTAAAGGACAGGATAAGCTGAGATGGAGTAGTTGAATAAAAATTTCACACTTTTAAATGCACTTTCTGAGCAATTTTTAAGTTCTTGACAAGGACTGCAAAGAGTTTTCTATGCTTCCTGACCTACCTGGCCACTCATCACTTAGAGAAATTACAAGTTTTACCTGAAATAATCTAACTAATGCAAAAAGTCAGCACTATTAGTAAATAATAATAAAAAGATATAATACACATTTTTCATTTGACTCACTGCTTCTTTTTTCCATATATGTGACAGTTAATCATAATGGTGGTCTCTCAAAAGTCTCCAAGAGATACCTGTGAACTCTGGGGTAAAATGCCAGACAATGTCTGTCAGCTGGACAAAAAAAAGGTGTTTTTTGTTTGTTTGTTTGTTTTTTTTGCTAATTCTTAATCTTCCACCATCATTTTGCTTTTCTCAAATAACTACTCTTAAACCTGTATGTAATTTTTTTCAGAGATTCTTTCAGATATTCCCATTGAGGCTATAACCATTAAAAATTCAACACTTTTTAGGAAGTAAGCACTATTTAAGGAAGAAGACAATTCCCTAAACAATAGTAATAATTTATACATTGATGGTGGTATAATCTGTACTCAATAACTTCTAAGAACTAGATTTTAAAAATCTACCTCTGTTAAGAAAGACAGACTAAAAGGGTATATAATTCTATCTTAAGAAAATATGTACCTCTTATAGGCTCCATTCTGTGTGCCTGGCTCAGGGCTGCAATATGGCACCTATTTGATTATTTGTATGCCAAGTACCTCTAGAATGTCTTGTTTTTAAAACAGAGAGAAAGTCAGGTGACAGAGAGAGGTATTTATACAATGACCAGCCCAAGTTGTCTTTACACAATGACCAGCCAAGTTGTATAATAGAGGAATACAACATAGGTAAAATATGGAATATAAAATAATATTTTATTATATGTCTGCTTATACTACAAAGAGTAAAATGTATATGGTGTTAAGGACTTCATTATAAAATCACAATTTACCATTGTGATGTCTGAGTTTCTCCTAGATTTTATTGACTTTTTAAAATCCAGATTTAGCATAGCAAGTGTAAATTTTTGCTAACAGATTAAATCCCAGGAGAATGATAAAATCCAAACTTCTTGTTCTCCTGCTGAGCACTATTTTAGGAAATTCTTTATATGCATAAAGAATGTATATGCTTTTAAACAATTTATTTCAAGTTAAAGTTTTTTAAGCATAATAATGATATATTATACATACACTCTTGTATCCTAGTGCCCACTCTCAGTGCTCTGAGAAAAAGTCATAGTTTCTGACTTAACTGTTAATGAGAGAAAAACAAATCCAAACCAGATCTCAAGACATAAAGTTAACTAGAAGGTAAGAGGAATAAGTTGGGGCCAATGGAGAAAGATGGGGTTGGAAAGTTCCTCAAAAATTTGCATTAGATAGGTGATTAATTTCCTAGAGGAGTTTATATTTAGGAACCCACTCATAAGGAAGAAAAAGAGGGAGAAAAAGGGAAGAATGAAAGGGAGGTTGGAGGGAAGGAAGAAATGAAGGGAGGAAGGAGAGATGGAGAAGAGGGAGAGAGAAGGGGAGGAGAAAAGAGAAGGATCATCGAGAAAGCACTCACCAGTCTCTCTTTCGTACATGCCTTAGAAGTTATGATAACAATATCTTGCATTTAAATTATTCTCTTTCAGTAAATTTCTCTGCATTATCTCATTTTCCAGTTCATACAGTAATCCTCACAAGTAAACAGGATAAATGTGTTCTCTGTTCTAAAGAGTCACCTTGGTAAGCCATTTGGAATTTAGGTCAGAGTTAAGTCAGAGCTAGGCATATGTCTAGGTTTCTTAGTCCTCATTATTTATCAAATATTAATTGAGCACCGAATACATAGCAGTCACTATGCTGGACCAGAGGATATTGCTAAGCAAATCAATGCACAGATAATACACAAATTGCAAGCATAAAAAATTTGCAAAAGACCAGTGGGGACAAACAGGTAAACACGTAAAATCAACACCTAGTGCATACTCAAAAGAGATGACTGAAGGTTATGATACAGTGCAGAACTGAAAAACAGCTAAAAGAGATGGGAAGTTCAGCAAAGGGTCATCTTCCAGAAACATGCTTGGGATGAATCCCAAAAGGAAAGTGGAATTCTGCCAAGCGGGGAAGAAGAAGGGCATTCCTGGCAGCAGGAAAGGATGGCAAGCAGGGACCCCATGAGTACAAAATATATTCAATAAGAATGCTGTATAGGAAACACATATGGTTTGGGGAAGGTGTGCTCTTGTAACACACTTTATGTTTGCTCCTGATACCATTTGTCATCTCAATTATTAAAAAAAAAAATAACCACCCCATTGATTACATTAAAGTCCCAGCTATCCGGTGGTTAAGTTCTAAAGTGAACTTGTAAGGTGAAAATGATGGCCAGTAAAGACCCCTTATGAAATACCGTGTTAGACACATTTCAGAAATGGAGTCTCACTATGTTGCCACGTTAAACTTAAACTCCTGGGCCCAAGTGATCCTTCTGCCTCAGCCTCCTGAGGGGCTGGAACTATAGTCATGTGCCCCCCCACAGCTGGCCAATGTGCCTTCTCTTGATACATAAATTCAGCACAGCTGTTTTTCCCTTTAGCTTTAGAACATAATGTTTTGGTTGAGCTTCAAATTAGGTTGCTGTCTTGCATTTTGGGTCCATATGTATACCCATTTTTAAATAGTAAAATAATCTCACCCAACATTTACCATTCTCACACTGTGAGGCCACTGACATAACATAAGAAAATAGCAGATTCATATACTGTGTCATGCTAACTCTGGGGCAGATGTTCATTGAGAGGAAGGGTGGGTCGAGTTTACCTGCAATATTTCCATTTTCATTCTTTGTCCTTAGTCTCTCTCCAGTCTTCATACAATTGATTTGTGTTGCTAAATGAGCATATTATGCCCTATACACCATTGTACTCCTATACACCTCACACATGCATTCACACATGCAACAAATAATTATGTGTATCCTCTATAGGCCAGGCATTGGTCCAGGTACTGGGGTCATAAAAGCAGTGATCACAAACAGACAATATAATTATAAGAAATATGTTAGAATCGATAAGTAATAAAGATGGGAGGGGATGAAATGAAAACGGAGCAAAATGGATGGTAAAGAAATTCAGTTTTAAGTAGGGTTTTCATGGTAGACTTCATTTGAGAAGGTGACATTTGTTCAGAAACCTGAAAGAGATGAGCAAGTGAGCCATCTGATTTCAGACTCTCAGGGTCCAGAAGTAGAGCACAGAGACCAATTAAGAGACTGTGGCAATAATCCAGGGGAAAGATGATGGTGGCTTAAACCAGAGCCGTAGCAGTGGAGGCAACACAGTGTCAAATTGTGGAGATGTATTGGAGGTACTTGCAGAAGTCCTGATTAGTGACATAAATTTGGGGAAAGTTTTGGCAAAAGAAACAGAATGATAGAATTACATTTTTAATGAAAGAGTGGGAAATAAGGAGATATTCATAAGCTGAACATAAATCAACCAAGTGAAATATCAACACAATATCTTGAGAGAGAAGATAAGTATCTGATAGCTATTTAACTAGCCTCACTGCACTTTCTTGCAAATCTTCAACAAAGAGGCAAAACTTGTGTCATAATTAAACAAGCTATTGATGACAAATACAAAATCATTTTTTCTTGTAACAGTACAGCATATATGTGTAGAGTGGGGGTAGGTGGGAAGAATTATCAGTTGCCAGAGATGTAACAAATCGGTACAACAATGGTAAAAAGATGAGAACTATAAAATAAATGACAAACTAAAAAAACATAGTCAAGGCACTATTATTTTGTAGACATACACAATTTAATTTTTCATCAAAAAATAAATAAAAAACAAAAAACACCACAAAGACACTGGTAATACTCAAATGATGATACTTCAAGCAAGCCATCTTTACCCGAATGATGTTTTTTTAATTTTCCTGAATCAGTGTATTTGTTACTGTCTTCCTGGCTCTTATGTCATTTGATTGCTCTTAGTGTTTTTCTTCAAACTAATACCCCCCAAGGTGAATTTTATTATTGCTAGTGATGTTTCCATGGTAATATCTTTTCTACATCCTCTGTAATTTCTTTCTTCTTCTACCTGTACCTTTTCTCAATATCATCAGCATTTCTTTTTCCATCGAGTTTGGTATCTTACGGAGAGATTTCAGAAGTGATGCCAGTGTCCTAGGTTTAAGAAAAACAGCCATGTCTTAGAGCATAATTAATTTTCAGTGTCTTAGATGATAATCTTGGTCTTGGAGAGTAATCTTTTTAGTCAAGCCATGTCTATGAATGGTTTTAAGTTTTCATTAGCAATTTAAATCTCACTTAAAGTCACTTATGGGTCATATGATGTAATTAGAAAATTATTGGTTCAATTATTAGAATTATTTTCCCAGTTTTAGTACCAAATATGATAGTAATGGCATATTCATCAGGACTCTTACATTTCTTACATTTCTGTAAAAAGAAGTTCATAGAGATCTTCTTAGGTTTAAATACCACGTTTTCAAGAAACATTTTGAAAGCATAAAATGCACTGCCGATGGTTTAAAAATAGCCCCTCTGTTGCATTGCAAGAAAAAAATTTCCTACGTGCTTCAGTGAGATACTTAATGACATTGAATTTGGGGCCTTTATCTTCAGAATGAGGATAGAAATACCCACCTATATTCTCTATAAAGATAGAAATACCCACCCACAATCACTATATCTAATCAATATACAATAATACGAATAAACAAACAACTGAGGAAATAAATATATATGCAAATGTTTCTATAGGGACAATTTCATTTAAAACAAGCATTGGACTGGGCTTAGATGCAATGTGGAAGCAAATTGAAATAATGAAACAGGCACAATATGAAGACAATAAGGACGGTTATCAATTATACAAATGGAAGATCATGTAGCCCATATGACAACATTCTACTTCGAATATTTTTTAAACCAACAACTCTTGCCAATATGGTTTGGATGTTTGTCTCCTCCAAATCTCATGTTGAAATGTGGTTCCCAGTATTGGAGGTGGGGTCTGGTGGGAGGTGATTGGATCATGGGGATGATGCCTCCTAAATGATTTAGCACCATCCCTTTCGTGAGTTCTGGCTCAGTTCACACAAGATCTAGTTGTTTAAAAGAGTCTGTGTCCTCCCACTTCTCTGTCTCCCATTCTGCTCTCGCCATGTGATATACCTGCTTCTCCTTTGCCTTGGAAGCTTTCTGAGACCCTCACTACAAGCAGAGGCCAGCACTATTCCTGTACAGCCTGCAGAACTGTGAGCCAATTAAATCTCTTCTCTTTATAAATTACCCAACCTCAGCTGTTTCTTTCTAGATAAAAAACAGACTAACGCACTTACAAAGCAAGGCACGTATATGGTTCAAATTTGGTCAATGACTTAACAGTGACATCTGAACTAGAGATACCTCTTGGAGTAAAATAATAATAAATTTGGATATTGGTGTTCATTAAAGAGTGGGTAGGGCTAGATACTTGCTATTCCATTTCTCAGGTAGAAAGTAGTTTAGACTCCACTCACCAGGAGGAAATAATATTGGTTCACTATTGGCAATGATTCAGTTGGGCAAAGAGAAATTAGAATAGGCATTTTAAACAGACATTATTTAATACCAAAGGTTCATTACTTAGGTGTTGGAAGACTGAAAAAATACAAAGGAGCACTATAGCATTCAGTGATAATAACTGCAGAAGTTCCCACAATGAGGTCTGAAAGAACCAAAAGGAAGATACTGGGTTACAAGGTCTTAGAATTTTGTAATAGAAGTGCCTGTGAGCTGGTGTTTAGTTTTCTGAGGGGGTAGTAATGTTCTGTTCTGATGGTGTCTGTAAGGGGATATCAGACGGCTGGCATAGTGAACACAGACAGAAACTGGAAGCTGGGGCCACCAACTGCTGCTGGAGCAACACCGACAAGCACAGGGAAATATCAAGAAACATCTGTTTTTTTCTGCCTAACTTCCAGTCTCACCCGAGTGCCTCTTCTTGTCAGAACTTAAAAGGAATCCAGAGTCTGGAAATCTGGTTTGCAGCATCTCAGCCCTGGAATCACTGAACCTGAGTAAACTTCTATTGAAATAAGATAAATAACTGGCTTGTGGACTTCTGCTTTGCCAACCTTGCAGATTTTTTATAATGATAGTAAAAATGAAAGGTCTTGCTGGTGAATTCTGTAGAGATCGCTGCTCACACAGGACCTGGAGTCTTTGCTTCTCCCTTTCTTTTGAAACTTCAATGACATCTCTAGTTCTTTTAATTGCGATGTTAGAGTGTCAATTTTAGATCTTTCCTGCTTTCTCTTGCGGGCATTTAGTGCTATAAATTTCCCTCTACACACTGCTTTAAATGTGTCCCAGAGATTCTGGTATGTTGTATCTTTGTTCTCATTGGTTTCAAAGAACATCTTTATTTCTGCCTTCATTTCGTTATGTACCCAGTAGTCATTCAGGAGCAGGTTGTTCAGTTTCCATGTAGTTGAGCGGTTTTGATTGAGTTTCTTAGTCCTGAGTTCTAGTTTGATTGCACTGTGGTCTGAGAGACAGTTTGTTATAATTTCTGTTCTTGTACATTTGCTGAGGAGTGCTTTATTTCCAATTACGTGGTCGATTTTGGAGTAAGTACGATGTGGTGCTGAGAAGAATGTATATTCTGTTGATTTGGGGTGGAGAGTTCTATAGATGTCTATTAGGTCTGCTTGCTGCAGAGATGAGTTCAATTCCTGGATATCCTTATTAACTTTCTGTCTCGTTGATCTGTCTAATGTTGACAGCGGGGTGTTAAAGTCTCCTGTTATTATTGTATTGGAGTCTAAGTCTCTTTGTTAGTCTCTAAGGACTTGCTTTATGAATCTGGGTGCTCCTGTATTGGGTGCATATATATTTAGGATAGTTAGCTCTTCCTGTTGAATTGATCCCTTTACCATTATGTAATGACCTTCTTTGTCTCTTTTGATCTTTGATGGTTTAAAGTCTGTTTTATCAGAGACTAGTATTGCAACCC
This sequence comes from Macaca mulatta, assembly GCF_049350105.2. Lineage (NCBI taxonomy): Eukaryota > Metazoa > Chordata > Mammalia > Primates > Cercopithecidae > Macaca > Macaca mulatta. Next base: position 161,731,357 of record NC_133406.1, read on the forward strand.
CCACTTTTTTTTGTTCTCCATTTGCTTGGTAAATCTTCCTCCATCCCTTTATTTTGAGCCTATGTGTGTCTCTGCGTGTGAGATGGGTCTCCTGAATACAGCAGACTGATGGGTCTTGACTCTTTATCCAGTTTGCCAGTCTGTGTCTTTTAATTGGAGCATTTAGTCCATTTACATTTAAGGTTAAGATTGTTATGTGTGAACTTGATCCTGCCATTATGATATTAACTGGTTATTTTGCTCGTTAGTTGATGCAGTTTCTTCCTAGCCTCGATGGTCTTTACATTTTGGCAGGTTTTTGCAATGGCTGGTACCGGTTGTTCCTTTCCATGTTTAGTGCTTCCTTCAGGGTCTCTTGTAAGGCAGGCCTAGTGGTGACAAAATCTCTAAGCATTTGCTTATCTGTAAAGGATTTTATTTCTCCTTCACTTATGAAACTTAGTTTGGCTGGATATGAAATTCTGGGTTTAAAATTCTTTTCTTTAAGAATGTTGAATATTGGCCCCCACTCTCTTCTGGCTTGGAGAGTTTCTGCCGAGAGATCTGCTGTTAGTCTGATGGGCTTCCCTTTGTGGGTAACCTGACCTTTCTCTCTGGCTGCCCTTAAGATTTTTTCCTTCATTTCAACTTTGGTGAATCTGGCAATTATGTGTCTTGGAGTTGCTCTTCTCGAGGAGTATCTTTGTGGTGTTCTCTGTATTTCCTGGATTTGAATGTTGGCCTGCCCTACTAGGTTGGGGAAGTTCTCCTGGATGATATCCTGAAGAGTGTTTTCCAACTTGGTTCCATTTTCCCCCTCACTTTCAGGCACCCCAATCAGACGTAGATTTGGTCTTTTTACATAATCCCATACTTCTTGCAGGCTTTGTTCATTTCTTTTTCTTCTTTTTTCTTTTGGTTTCTCTTCTCGCTTCATTTCATTCATTTGATCCTCAATCGCAGATACTCTTTCTTCCAGTTGATCGAGTCGGTTACTGAAGCTTGTGCATTTGTCACGTATTTCCCGTGTCATGGTTTTCATCTCTTTCATTTCGTTTATGTAATTTATAGATTCAATGCCATCCCCATCAAGCTACCAATGAGTTTCTTCACAGAATTGGAAAAAACTGCTTTAAAGTTCATATGGAACCAAAAAAGAGCCCGCATCTCCAAGACAATCCTAAGTCAAAAGAACAAAGCTGGAGGCATCACGCTACCTGACTTCAAACTATACTACAAGGCTACAGTAACCAAAACAGTATGGTACTGGTACCAAAACAGAGATATAGACCAATGGAACAGAACAGAGTCCTCAGAAATAATACCACACATCTACAGCCATCTGATCTTGGACAAACCTGAGAGAAACAAGAAATGGGGAAAGGATTCCCTATTTAATAAATGGTGCTGGGAAAATTGGCTAGCCATAAGTAAAAAGCTGAAACTGGATCCTTTCCTTACTCCTTATATGAAAATTAATTCAAGATGGATTAGAGACTTAAATGTTAGACCTAATACCATAAAAATCCTAGAGGAAAACCTAGGTAGTACCATTCAGGACATAGGCATGGGCAAAGACTTCATGTCTAAAACACCAAAAGCAACGGCAGCCAAAGCCAAAATTGACAAATGGGATCTCATTAAACTAAAGAGCTTCTGCACAGCAAAAGAAACTACCATCAGAGTGAACAGGCAACCTACAGAATGGGAGAAAATTTTTGCAATCTACTCATCTGACAAAGGGCTAATATCCAGAACCTACAAAGAACTCAAACAAATTTACAAGAAAAAAACAAACAACCCCATCAAAAAGTGGGCAAAGGATATGAACAGACATTTCTCAAAAGAAGACATTCATACAGCCAACAGACACATGAAAAAATGCTCATCATCACCGGCCATCAGAGAAATGCAAATCAAAACCACAATGAGATACCATCTCACACCAGTTAGAATGGCGATCATTAAAAAGTCAGGAAACAACAGGTGCTGGAGAGGATGTGGAGAAATAGGAACACTTTTACACTGTTGGTGGGATTGTAAACTAGTTCAACCATTATGGAAAACAGTATGGCGATTCCTCAAGGATCTAGAACTAGATGTACCATATGACCCAGCCATCCCATTACTGGGTATATACCCAAAGGATTATAAATTATGCTGCTATAAAGACACATGCACACGTATGTTTATTGCAGCACTATTCACAATAGCAAAGACTTGGAATCAACCCAAATGTCCATCAGTGACAGATTGGATTAAGAAAATGTGGCACATATACACCATGGAATACTATGCAGCCATCAAAAAGGATGAGTTTGTGTCCTTTGTAAGGACATGGATGCAGCTGGAAACCATCATTCTTAGCAAACTATCACAAGAACAGAAAACCAAACACCGCATGTTCTCACTCATAGGTGGGAACTGAACAATGAGATCACTTGGACTCAGGAAGGGGAACATCACACACCGGGGCCTATCATGGGGAGGGGGGAGGGGGGAGGGATTGCATTGGGAGTTATACCTGATGTAAATGACGAGTTGATGGGTGCAGCACACCAACATGGCACAAGTATACATATGTAACAAACCTGCACGTTATGCACATGTACCCTACAACTTAAGGTATAATAATAATAAATAAATTTTAAAAATAAATAAATAAATAAATAAAAGAAACTTCAATGACATGACTGGAACCCACCTTGCTCCCACTTCCTTGCTCTTTTTCAAAGTTAAATTTAACTTATGGGAAAAGAGAAGGAATCCCATGTATTAGTTTTCTATTGCTCTGTAGAAAATTATCACAAAACAAACTTAGTAGTTTGAAATAACATAAATGTATTATCTCATCCATCTCACAGCCCAGGAGTCCAGATACAAGTTTACTTGGTCCTGGGCTCAGGATCTGGTAAGGCTGAAATCATGTCACTCACTCTGTGATTCTTCCTGGGTTCCTAGGTCCTCTTCCAAGCTCAGTAGTTGTTGGGAGGCCTCAATTCCTTATGATTATAGGACTCATGTTTCTATTTTCTTGGTAGGTGTTGACCAGGAACCACCTTCAGCGACCAGAGGCTGCCTCTCTCCATCAGCACTTCACAGAATAGCTGCTTGTTTCCTTCCTGGCCAGCAGGAAATTTCTCTGACTTCTTCCTCTAAGGACAGCAAAAGAAAGTCTCTCCTTTTTAAGTGTTCTGCTGGTTAGGTCAGGCCTACCCAGGATAATCTCCCTTATGCCATATAATGTTACACAGTCATGGAAGAGATGCATCATCATATTTATGGGCTCTACCCACATTCAAGGGAAAGACATTACATAGGGCCTGTACAGCAAGAGATGGAAATCTTGAGGGGCCACCTTAAGATCCTGCTTACCTCACCACATTATAATATCAGGCAAAGCCTTGTTCTCCAAGAAAGATTTTTGGTGGGACCCTATACTGTGACTAATTAAACTGTTACCCACTTTACTTTTTGTGTTGGTTCTAAATTGTTGAAAAATCCTTAGAGACGAAAAGGCAAGTGGTTAGTTTAACTTGAATAAATGGGCCCCAAGTCTTTATATTAAACCCCAGATTGGTCCTTCAGGGCCCGTATACCAGGTTGAGAGGTCAGAACTCCTAGTGTGACTATAACTGAAGCTTTCTCTCCTGTAACCAAACTCTGACCTCTGTAAGATATCAAATACTGTTAGTTTCCTCCGATGTAAGCTTGGGCAGTATTTACAAAAGAGGAGATTCACTTTAGTGCTTGTCAAGGACCTCAAATTATAGCAGCAGGTAATTAAGAAAGAGAGAACGAATTGTATGTCCACGTTAGAACAGGCATCTTCAGTGATTTCTGAACGGGCAGGCAAGTTGACATTCTGAGGGCTTACTGTCACATATTGAGAGGCTAAGCATTTTGCTAGAACAAAAAACATGTCACTGCAAAATAGGGAGTTTCAGTGTATAGGTTTTTTATTCTCATTTGAAATTTTAAATTATGTATTTTTATTTTACAAAAATAATTTCTGTTTATTATAACTGGAGCTATTGATAAATACAACTTCAACATGCATTATTCATATTTAATTTTGTGGTGTTTTCCTCAAGAGGATATTCACCTGATAAACATTGCAACTGGCATACTGGAGTTGCATATGTGGTAGCTTTGACTTTGAAACATTGAAACAATATGCCTTAAAAAAATTAACATCTCCTAATCCCAACCATCTTCATCACTTTTGCATTACATTCATATAACCCATTTTGCTAATACTGTTATAACAAATGGATGATTTGAACCCTTCCACACCTTCCTTCTTTTTCATTTAAATGCACACATACTTTTACACCCATGTAAATTCTTTAAAACCAGATCATAGTATACACATTGCTCAACACTTGCTTTTTTTCTCTTAATAAACTTCTAAATAGCCTACTGACCAAAGAAGAAATCACAATAAAAATTATAAAATATTTAGAATCGAATGATCAGGAAAATATAGTACATCAGACTACCTTTCTGGCCACAGTAGTGTTCAGAAGAAAATTTTTAACCTTAAAAGCATACATTACAAAAGAAGAAAGAGTAAAAATCTAAGTATCTATACCAGCATCTAAGTATTTATACCAGCACCTGGAAAAAGAACAGCAACTTAAAACCAAATATGAAGGAAATATTAAAGATAAGAGCAGCCATGAACATAATAGAAAACAAATGTAACCTGGAGAAAATGAATAAAGTCAGCAATCAGTTTTTTAAATAGAGAGAAAATTGATTAAAGAAAGACTGATCAAAAAAAGTAGAGAAAAGTAAAAATTAACATTAATAATGCCAATTGCAATGCTTACCAAGTGAATATTCCCTGGAGGAAAAATCCACAGAATTAAATGTGAATAATGTATCTTGAAGTTGTATTTACAACTACTATTCAAGACAGAAATTATTCCAATGTTACACAAACGTTTCACAGTGTGAAAAAGAAGGAAATACTTCCTAATGTATAAAGTCAGCATGACCTTGATTCCAAACTTTAGAAGAATGTTATAAGAAAGGAAATATATAGTCTAATTTCACTAATGAATGTAGATGTTTTTAAAAATTCGACAACAACACATCATAGAAATTTGGGTTTATTTAGAGATTCAGGTTTAGTATAACAGTTGGAGATCAATAAATGTAATTCATCCCAGTAATAGAGTAAGGAAAGAGAAAAAACATAATTTCAATAGATACAGAAAAATTGTTTTATAACATTCAAAAATTCATACATGAAATGAATGTAAGTATATGTTTGTCTGTGTGTGTATGAATTAAATCTGTTGTATCTGTAGTATTACACAAGGATAGACAAATACATCAATCAAACAGGATAAAACATCCAGAAACAGACCCATATGTTTCTAATCATCTTGTTTATTTTTTATTTGTATAAATATATGGAGTACAAGTGTAACTTTGTTACATGCATAAATTGCACAGTGGTGATGTGAAGGCTTTTGGAGTATCCATCACTGAAATAACGTATATCGTATCTGTTAAGTAATCTCTCATCATCCACCCCCCTCCTGCCTCCTCACCCTTCTGAGTCTTCACTGTCTATCATTCCACATGCTATGTCCATATGTACACGTTATTTAACACCTACTTATAAGTGAGAATGTGCTGATAACCTGATTTATGACACCAATCAGTGCAATACAATGGAGAAGATGGCCTTTTCAATGAATCACAGTGGATCAATTGAAGAGTCATATAGAAAAAAAAATCTCGGCTTTTTCCTCTCACCAGACACAAAAATCAAGTTCTACATGGATCATGGACTTAAATGTAGAAATTCGGATAATAATAAAACTAACTTCAAGACTAAGATTAAACAGAAGACCATCTTCATGACGTTGGAGTATGCAAAAGTATATAAAAAGAATTATGTTAAAAAACCACTAACTATAAAAGATTGATATATTGGACTTCATTAAAATCAGCACCGTACGTTCATCAAGAAACACCACGAAGTGAAGATATTGTGTATATGTGTACACATACTTACATAATGTGATGTCAATAACTTGAAAGTGTTATACACTGTTGGTGAGAATGTAAAATGGTACCATTCTATGGAAAATATTCCGGGGGTTTCTAAAAAAATTAAAAATAGAATTACATATGATCCAGAGATTCCACTCCTGGATATATATCCAAAAGAATTGAAATCAATATCTCAAAAAGAAATCTTCATTCCCATGTTCCTTGTAGCATTATTCACAACATCCAAGATAGGAATACAATCCAAATCATTACTGACAGATGAATGGATAAAGGAAATGTGGTAGAGACATACAATGGAACATTATATAGCCTTAGAAAGAAAGAAATCCTTCCAAATACAACATTAATAAATCTGGAAGACATTATGCTAAGTGAAATAAATAAGTCACAGACAGATGAATGTTATGTATTTCCACTTTTATGAGGTACCTAAAATAGCCAAACTCATAGAAACAGAAGTGGTTGCCAGAGGCTGGTGGAGAGAGGGAATGGAGAACTGTTCAATGAGTGTAAAATTTCAATAATGTAAGAAGAATAACTTCTGGAGATCTGTTTTACAACATAGTGCCTGTATTAAACAATGCTGTATGATGCACTTAAAAAATTGTGTTAACAGTAGACCTCATCTTAAGTGCTTTTACTACAATTTAAAATATAGGAAAAAAACTTGAACAGGAACAAAGGTAAAAAAATGGCTAAAAGATGAAAATATATTCGGTATTATTTTTCATAAGCAAAATAGATTATTAAACTAATAAATTTTCATCTGAGTGGGGCTTCTGTGGTATCCATATACTCTGTATCTCAATCTGAGTAATGGTTACAAAGTAGCTTCACTTTGTAAAAATGTATTAAACTACAATTAAAATTTTGCACTTTTCCGAATGCATGTTATACTACAAATAAAAGTTTTTAAAAGAGAATCTTGTGGTTACTACTGTTAATAACATTGTGTTGTTCATTTGAAATTTGCTAAGAGAGTAAATCTTCATCACAGACATACAGATAGGCATACAAATGGTAACTATATGTGTTGATATATGTGAAAATTAGAATATGGTAATCATTCACAGTGTATACATACATCAAATAATCATGTTGCATACTTTGAACATATACAATTTTTATCTGTCAGTCATTCTCAATAATGATGAGAAAACATTTTAAAAATAAAAAAGGGAATCTCATACAACCTGGTGACTACTCCTGCACATACTCAAATATGCTAAAAGGTAGGGATGTTTCAAATACCTTTTCTGTCGGAGGACACAGAACACGCATATGGTAAATTCATGCCCGCCTCTAAATATGGTAAATACACAGCCTCAACTTCTGGGTGTTTAGTTTACCAAGTTGAATTCAGTTTCACGGATCATAGACTCTAAACGAGTAGCATAGGATGACTGCCATCCTGGTTAAATCTGGAAAAGATTTTTATTATTATTATTATTACTTTTTTTAAAATATTTTCTCTGTAACTCAACTCCCCTCAATACTCAGTATTGAATTAATTCAACTCTTGAGATGCTGAAGAAATGTCAGTCCTTTAAGTGGATGATAGACCAGGCCATACAGACACCGCAGGATCCCCGTATCTCACCAAGCATCTGCGCGAGATGCCTTTGGCTGAGACTAAACTGCTTGAAAAATTGGGGAAAGCACATGTTTGGACTTTAATTCCTTTGAAATTTAATTTCAAAATTAGTTTTTTGGAATCTAATTTCTTCCTGGAAATTGAGCACAAATGATTTATATTGCTCAAATTTAGCACGTTTTAATAGAACAGTGTACTATTTAGAGTATTTTGATGCTGTTATTTGGGTTTATTTCCTAATCTCTGGTGTTTTATTAGACAATATAACTGGGATAATCTGATTTGAAAGAAAAGTGTTACATTTTGGCCAAAGAGACAGTGTGTTCTGAAATTAATCAATATTTTATTCTAACCCTATTTCAGAACTTGCCTATGGAGAAGCTTAATTGATAATTTCTGGCCCTAAGAGTATGCACCAAAAAGTAGATTTTGGCAATTGGACTATAGTTCATGAAGGTTAGAAAAGGATTCCCCTGATAAACCATGAAAAACACCTCTGCAGAGAACTGATCACCCGTGATTTACTCTTTAAGCATAAATCTGAATGGTGGAAGAGAATTTAAGAGCCATAAACATCTTTCTCTTCCCATCCCTATTCACTCACAAATGTGTATTCTTTATTTGGTGAGTTGGAGTACAGTACCTTACTTTCTCCCACTTTGGCCTTACTTGCCTGATGATCGAGTTCTTTTTCCTTAAGGTTTCTTTTTCCATATGGAAAAGTTCATTGGAGCGTGGTTTTCTGCCCTGCAAGAGAGAGCTGAAGTTGTCTTGCTACTCTGCTTCAGATTGAGCTGGTGAAAACAGAGGGAAAGTCCAAGCCATTATCTTCAATCCAGCTTTAATGGGTGACTCTGTATTTTTGGTTAATAAATTGGTCCCTTTGGTCTTCTCACTGTAGGTAATAACAGGAAAAAATAAGGGTCAAGTTATTACATTCTAAAGATCCCAAAGACTAAATTATTCTGGCTAAAACCTCTTTGAGATATGAGAATAAAATATCTTTTGGACTACCATTTTGCATAGGATACTTTTTGTAATTCCTTAAATCCATGTTCATTTTGTTGTATCTCATTATTCTGGATCCTGCATTTTAAAAACTGTTATGGTTCCTGTGATTTCTTTGTACATTTCAAGCCAAAAATACCGTAATTTATCTTTTACCCACACTATTCTTTGAAAATTATGTGACAAAATATTCAGATTCTTAGTTTTCTTTTTACCCATTCTTTATGAAACATTTGATATTATTTATTGCACCCTTCCTTTTGAAATACTCCCTTCCAAGGCATATGAGATACTGTATTTTTCTTATTATCTTCCTTTCTCTGACTCCTTTCTTTGAATATTTATCATTTGTCCTTCTTACTTATTTTAATTCTTAAGTATGGGCTTTCCCTGGGTTTTCATCTTGGTCCACTTTTTGTCTTCCTCTTTCATTAAGTAATATGATTCACCACGAGCTGTATCAGGACGTCACTTGATTCTGCATCTCTATCCTGTTTTCTGTGCATCTCTACCAAATTGCCAATATATACTTCTATTAGTCCAAAATATTCTCTGATGAATTTTCTTCAGCATATCTTTCTTCATTGAAGTAGCTATCTCAATTATCAACACACTTTCACAGTTCCAAGCTGAAACATGAATTTATCATTATTCCACCAGATCGCCTTATTTATCTCATCACAAAACCTACCCCAGTGACATTGTCTTTGATTGATTCTCATTACATCTTACCTGAATTACAGAAATTGTTTTTTCACTATTATTCCGGCCTTCTTCATTTAGGAATGCAAGGTATCATATTGATTGTATTTAAATTTTTTATAAGTAGATTATATTGTCTTGATTTCCAAGATACTTGTATAAAATGTGGTGTTTTGTCTGATAATGTTGAAAGCATTTCTATACTATGTTGAAGAGTAACATTTATTGTGGTCCTAAACCATAAGGTGATGAATTCTGTATTTGAGGTGTATTCATTTTGAATTTAAAGTAATTAAATTTTCTTGGTTAAAATATTATTCTGTATACCCCATCATATAAAAATTATCGTGACATCTCAACCTATTTTAGTGAAAGTATGCACATGACTGTTATCTTCTTTCTTTCTTCCTATGTAATTCTACTACTATAGATGAAGGCAAACAAACTTACTTAAGCATTTCTTCCTTGAAAACCTCATTGTCTTCCCAGACTACTGTACCATTCTTCCATTACCTTTTTTTTTTTTTTTTTTTTTTAGATTGTTCACTTCATAGTATCTTTGTTTGATGGACCCAGATATCATTCAGGTTCTATAGTCAATAATTTACATGAAGATAAGTTATCACCATCTGTTTTATACTGGTAATTTTAACTTATCATAATAACATTTCAATCATGAATCGAAAAGATAGTTAATTATTGATAATTGATGAAATAAAGATAGAAGCAAAAAGTTTCTATCTTTATCTCATCAGTTCTCAAGAATTATCTGTCTTTTCTATTCATGATTGAAAAGAGCATCCAGGACAATTGAGTTCAGTGGTACATTGTATATCAATGATAACTGCCAAGACTAAGCACAATTGTTTCCAAGTATATATCTCTAACAGAAGTCTATGGAATTGTTCCTAAAAGCAGCTGACCAATTTTATATATATATATTTTTTTACCACAAATATAAAGGAACTATAGGTAATCGTATACTAAAGAGTGTTTTGAAATCTAGTGAAACATAAAGCTAGCAGGACCACTTAAAAGCAAACCAAATTTTTTTTTGGCAGAGTGTAAACTCTGTTTGTATTTAACACATATTAATGACCTGATTTTCAGTGTTAGCTTCTTGAACCTCTATTATTGAGAATAGATGTGGGAAAAAATTGTTGTTGTTGTTGTTTTTAAAATCAACATGGAACGCTTCCAACATAATTGTTTATAACACTTTTATCCCAGGGCATCCCTTCAGTGTAAGTGCTTCAGTGATCTGGTTGCACTAAGGCCTCATTTCCTGACCATTTATTTGCCAGAAATTTGTGAAGGAACTCCAGTAGGTTTCTATTGTTTAAAACAATAGAGCTTAATGTCTTCTTTTTTCTAAATTAGACATTTTCTTGTATTTCTGCTTTTTTGATTAGGTGACACATTTTATTTTATTTTATTGCTTTAAAACAATAATTGTGAGGATATTTGTTAATTTTATTTTTATAATTCATTAACTTTTGCTTTTGTCTTTATCTCTTCAGCAAAACTGTCTCAATAGGATCATCACTGTACTGCTGATTTAAATTTATCTAATCAAATTTACATCTTGCCACATGAAAATATGTTGAAACAATACTATTTACTATCCATTATCTATGTATTTTGACAAATATACTTATACATACATACATATATACATATACATGCATGTGTGCATACACATATATAATTATAAAAATAACAAAAATCAAGGACATATACCTACCACCCAACCTAAGACACCAATTTATTCATCCCATAGTCCCCCAATTGTCAGTACAATTCAGAATTTTGTGTTTTTCACTTTTCTCTCTTTTCTAAGTATGAATATATTTCTCAATAAACATATTCTAAAATTTTATACTTGTATATTTTTCAAATTAAAACAGTTTAAAATATAATTTGATAACTTATTTTCCACTCAATATTGAAGTTTTCTTTATTCATTTTTTCTTAATGTTGTAGCTATAGCTCTCATTTCTCACTGTTGTAGTGTAATCTATTATATGAGTAACCTAATATTCTATATTCATTATATGAATATCCTAGTGTTCTATATTCATCATATGAATATCCTTTGTTCTATACTGATAGAATATCCATCATTCTATAAATGGGTATCTGGGTTGTTTGCAGACTTTTTTCTTCACAAAAAATGATAGTATAAATACTCTTCTTTATGTCTCCTGGTAAATATAATCAAGCATTTGTCTTGAGCATACAAATTAAACAAGTGTAGATCTCAACATTACAAGAAAATGCCAAATTAATTTACAAAGAAATTTGTAACTCTTGTCAGAAACATGTAAGTTCCCTTTGCTCTACATCTTCCCCAATGTTTGCTGCCATAGATATTTTAATGTTTGCTAGTCATTTGTATATAAAAGACTATATATGCGATGTAATTTGCAATTATTTCATTATAAATGATTCTGAGTTTCTTTAAATAGGTTTACTAATGACTCCTGCTTTTTCTGAAATTGCTGTATCTATCTTCTGTTTACTGTCAATTGTCTTATTTTTGATTTATAGTTTTTATGTAGTCAAAATATCTTTCTGTGGTTCTATGTATTACACAGAGTTTCTGCTGGTTGTAATGTATCTTTTTACTTTATTTTAATGTGTCTTTGGAGGAGTATAATTTCTTAATTTTATTATCATAAAATATATTAATTATTTTTGTTTTGAGTTTGCTTTGTATATCTTCTTTAAGAAAACCTTTAATACTTTGAGGGTGTAAACATATTCTCCTAAATTATCTTATAAGACTACTGTGTTTTGCCATTTACAACAACTTTTAATCCACTGAACTTGCTTTGTGTCTATGATATATGGTACAGATCCAATTTTATTATATTTTTTCCTATATGGATTACCAGTTTTCTTTCTACTAATTATTAAATAGTCCATCCATAAGATATCTCCCTGCAGAGTCAGCTCTCTTATATAGTAAGTTTCGGTACATGTGTGGGTTTGACTCTACATTTTGTATTTTCTTCCACTTATCCCTTTGCTAACCATACACTATCATAATTATCATAATATTATAATTAGTCTTGATGCCTGGAAAAACAAACTTTCTCACCTAGTTCTTTTCCTTAACAGCATTAAGACTATTTTCTTCTTGCTTATCTATATAAAATTATAAATTAGCTTATCAGATTTCATGAAAAAACCCTGCTTGGATTTGGATTGGAACTGCATTGATTCTCTTGATCAACTTAGAGATAAACAATATTTTCATATCGGGACAAATTTAACGTTCTTAATTTTTCTGTGAAAGTGTTACGTATTTTTGTTATATTTATCATTGCAAAAGCCATACTAGTGGTTGTTGTATATTTACATTCTATCTATGGAAACATCGCAAAATCTTATTTCAATTGTTGGTCAATTTAAATATTTTGTTCCATCATTCTATGTAGGTAACCATGTATAAGTAATTAAACCTGTGCTTCTTTCTTTCCAATCCTGTGCCTTTTATTGTCCTTCTGTGCTGTCTAGAACACTCGCTGTGATTTACTAGAAGTGATGTTGGGCATCTCTGACTTTTACCTGGGTCTAAAGGAATGTTTCTAATATTTTAGTACTAACAATGATATCTGTCATTCACAATGAGATAGAAGAAGTTCCATTCTGGTTCTAATTTGTTAATTTTTTTTATCATCTATGGTGAATTTTATGAAATGTTTTAAACTATAAAGCAGATGATAAAATTTTTATCTTAATTTTTTAAAGAGAAAATTGCATAAAATGTGTGATGTTAAATCACGCTTGCTTTTTGTGTAATGATGTTTTCTTTTTTAAAAAATACTATATTTTAAGTTCTGGGATACATGTGCAGAATGTGCCGGTTTGTTACATAAGTATACACATCACATGGTGGTTTGCTGCACCCATCAACCCATCATCTACATTATGTATTTCTCCTAATGCTATCCCTCCCCTAGATCCCCACCCCTCAACAGGCCCTGGTATGTGATGTTCCCCTCCATGTGTCCATGTGCTCTCATTGTTCAATTCCTCCTTACGATTGAGAACATGCGGTGTGTGGTTTTTCTGTTCCTGTATTAGTTTGCTGAGAATGATGGTTTCCAGCTGCATCCATGTCCCTGCAAAGGACATGAACTCATTCTTTTTTACAGTTTTCATGGTGTATATGTACCACATTTTCTTTATCCATTCTACCATTGATGGGCCTTTGGGTTGGTTCCAAGTCTTTGCTACTGTGAATAGTGCTGCAATAAACATTCGTGTGCATGTATCATTATAGTACAATGATTTATAATCCTTTGGGTATATACCCAGTAATGGGTTGGCTGGGTCAAATGGTATCTCTGGTTAAAGATCCTTGAAGAATCACCACACTGTCCTCCACAATGGTTGAACTAATTTACACTCCCACCAACAGTGTAAAAGCGTTCCTATTTCTCCACATCTTCTCCAGCATCTGTTGTTTCCTGACTTTTTAGTGATCGCCATTCTAACTGGCATGAGATGGTATCTCATTGTGGTTTTGATTTGCATTTCTCTAATGAGCAGTGATGATGAGCTTTTTTAATGTTCGTTGGCCACATAAATGTCTTCTTGTGAGAAGTGTCTGTTTATATTCTTCACCACTTTTGATGGGGTTGCTCTTTTTTTCTTGTAAATTTGTTCAAGTTCTTTGTAGATTCTGGATATTAGCCCTTTGTCAAACGGATAGATTGAAAAAATTTTCTCCCATTCTATAGGTTGCTTGTTCACTCTGATGATAGTTTTCTTTTGCTGTGCAGAAGTTCTTTAGTTTAATTAGATACCATTTGTCAATTTTGGCTTTTGTTGCCATTGCTTTTGGTGTTTTAGTCATGAAGCCTTTGCCCTTGCCTATGTCCTGAATGGTATTGCTTAGGTTTTCTTCCAGAGTTTTTATGGTCTTAGGTCTTATGTTTAAGTCTTTAATCCATCTTGAGTTAATTTTTGTATCAGATGTAAGGAACGGGTCCAGTTTCAGTTTTCTGCATCTGGCTAGCCAGTTATCCCAACATCATTTATTAAATAAGTAATCCTTTCTCCATTGCTTGGTTTTGTCAGATTTGTCAAAGATCAGATGGTTGTAGATGTGCAACATTATTTCTGAGGCCTCTATTCTGTTCCACTGGTCTATATATCTGTTTTGGTAGCAGTACCATGCTGTTTTGGTTACTGTAGCCTTGTAGTATAGTTTGAAATCAGGTAATGTGATGCCTCCAGCTTTGTTCCTTTTGGTTAGAATTGTCTTGGCTATACCAGCTTTTTTTTGGTTCCATATGAAATTTAAGGTAGTTTTTTTTCTAATTCTGTGAAGAAAGTCGATGGTAGCTTGATGGGGATAGCATTGAATCTATAAATTACTTTGGGCAGTATGGCCATTTTCACAATATTGATTCTTCCTATCCATGAGCATGGAATGTTTTTCCATTTGTTTGTGTCCTCTCTTATTTACTTGAACAGTGATTTGCAGTTCTCCTAGAAGAGGCCCTTCACATCCCTTGTAAGTTTTATTCCAAGGTATTTTATTCTCTTTGTAGCAATTGTGAATGGGAGTTCACTCATGATTTGGCTCTCTGTTTGTCTATTATTGGTGTATAGGAATACTTATGATCTTTCTACGTTGATTTTGTATCCTGAGACTTTGCAGAAGTTGCTTATCAGCTTAAGGAGATTTGGGGCTGAAACAATAGAGTTTTATAAATATACAATCATATCATCTGCCAAAAGAGACCATTTGACTTCCTCTCTTCCTATTTGAATACCCTTTAATTCTTTCTCTTCCCTGATTGCCCTGGCCAGAACTTGGAGTAGAATAGGAGTGGAATAGGAGTGGTAGAATAGGAGTGGTTAGAGAGGGCATCCTTGTCTTGTGGCGGTTTTCAAAGGGAGTGCTTCCAGCTTTTGCCCATTCAGTATGATATTGGCTGTGGGTTTGTCATAAATAGCTCTTATTATTTTAAGATACATTCCATCAATACCTGGCTTATTGAAAGTCTTTAGCATGAAGCAGTGTTGAATTTTATTGAAGGCCTTTTCTGTATCTATTGAGATAGTCATGTGGTTTTTGTCATTGGTTCTGTTTATGTGGTGGATTACATTTATTGATTTGCGTGTGTTGAACCAGCCTTGCATCCCAGGGATGATGTCGACTTAATTATGGTGGACAAACTTTTTGATGTGCTGCTGGATTCGGTTTGCCAGTATTTTATTGGAGATTTTCACATCGATGTTCATCAAGGATATTGGCCTGAAATTTTCCTTTTTTGTTGTGTCTCTACCAGGTTTTGGTATCAGGGTGATGCTGGCCTCATAAAATGAGTTAGGGAGGAGTCCCTCTTTTTCTATTGTTTGAAATAATTTTGGAAGAAATGGTACCATCTCCTCTTTGTACCTCTGGTAGAATTTGGCTGTGAATCCATCTGGTCCTGGGTTTTTTTTGGTTGGTAGGCTATTAATTACTACCTCAATTTCAGAACTTGTTGTTGGTCTTTTTAGGGATGCGACTTCTTCCTGGTTTAGTCTTGGGAAGGTGTATGTGTCCAGAAATTTAGCCATTTCTTCTAGATTTTCTAGTTTATTTGCACAGAGGTGTTTATATTATTCTCTGATTATAGTTTTTATTTCTGTGGGATCAGTGGTGATATCCCCTCTATGATTTTTTTATTGTGTCTGTTTGATTCTTCTCTCTTTCCTTGTTTATTAGTCTGGATAGCAGTCTATCTATTTTGTTAATCTTTTCAAAAAAGCAGCTCCTGGATTCATTGATTTTTTGAAGGGTTTTTCTTGTCTCTATCTCCTTCAGTTCTGCTCTGATCTTAGTTATTTCTTGTCTTCTTCTAGCTTTTGAATTTGTTTGCTCTTCCTTCTCTAGTTCTTTTAATTGTGATATTAGGGTGTTGATTTTAGATCTTTCCTGCTTTCTTGTGTGGGCATTTAGTGCTATGAATTTCCCTCTAAATGCTGCTTTAGCTGTGTCCCAAAGATTCTGGTAGGTTGTGTCTTTGTTCTCATTGGTTTCAAAGAACTTATTTATTTCTGCCTTAATTTTGCTATTTACCCAGTAGTCATTCAGGAGCAGGTTGTTCAATTTCCATGTAGTTGTGTGGTTTTGAGTGAGTTTCTTAATCCTGAGTTCTAATTTGATTGCACTTTGGTCTGAGAGACTGTTATGATTTCTGTTCTTTTGCATTTGCTGAGGAGTATTTTACTTCCAATTATGTGGTCAATTTTAGAATAAGTGTGATGTGGTACTGAGAAGAATGTATAATCTGTTGATCTGGGGTGGAGAGTTCTGTCAATGTCTATTAGGTCTGCTTGGTCTAGAGCTGAGTTCAAGTCCTGAATATCCTTGTTAATTTTCTGTCTCATTGATCATCTAATATATACAGTGGGGTGTTAAAGTCTCCCACTATTATTGTGGGGAGTCTAAGTCCTTTTGTACTTCTGTAAGAACTTGCTTTATGAATCTGGGTACTCCTGTATTGGGTGCATATATATTTAAGATAGTTAGCTCTTCTTGTTGCATTGATCCCTTTACCATTATGTAATGCCCTTCTTTGTCTTTTTGATCTTTGTTAGTTAAAGTCTGATTTTTTGTTTGTTTGTCTGTTTGTTTGTTGCCCTGGCTGGAGTGCAGTAGCACCATATCTGCTCACTATAAGCTCCGCCTCCGGGGTTCATGCCATTCTGCTGCCTCAGCCTCTCGAGTAGCTGGGACTACAGGCGCCTGCCACCATGCCCAGCTAATTTGTTGTATTTTTAGTAGAGACAGGGTTTCACCATATTAGCCATGATGGTCTCCATCTCCTGACCTTGTGATCTGCCCGCCTAGGCCACCCAAAGCGCTGGGATTACAAGTATGAGCCACCGCGCCCAGTCAAAAGTCTGTCTTATCAGAGACTAGGATTGCAACCCCTGCTTTTTTTCTCAATTCTACCTTCAATTCCATATGCTCATTTAGAATTAAGATGCATGTGATTTGATAAGGTGTTATCCTAGTATAATCTTATTTCAAAAGACATAAGTTTGGATCTTTTTAAACATTATTTCTTCTGAGGTTCAGTAACTAGAAAATAATTTCCTGTCTTTAAATGATTAATACTCACTATAAATATTATTTACTAGTTATTGCATATATGTATACACACATATACACATACATATAATTTCAGGATAATTTGAAGCTATGGCAAGTAAACTAGTTATCTTGATTTAAGTTGTGGTAATTTGGAAATTCTGTCTACTAAATCACCAATAATAAATAATCATGGATAAAAAATTAATATTCTCCTTCTTTACTATCTTTCTCTGAAAAACTTTTAGACTCATTATTGAGATAAGCTAATGTGTAGAAAATCTGTCAATAAATGAGCAGAACTCTATGTTAGAGGATTACATAAGTTTCTTTTGTGGTTAAGAATGCTCCTTTTTCTTTCTTTCTTTTTTTTTTTTTTTGAGATGGAGTCTTGCTCTGTCACCCAGGCTGAAGTGCAGTGGCGCGATCTCAGCTCACTGCAAGCTCCGCCTCCGGGGTTCACGTCATTCTCCTGCCTCAGCCTCCCGAGTAGCTGGGACTACAGGTGCCCACCACCACACCTTGCTAATTTTTTGTATTTTTGGTGGAGACGGGGTTTCACCGTGTTAGCCAGGATGGTCTCGATCTCCTGACCTCGTGATCCGCCCACCTTGACCTCCTAAAGTGCTGGGATTACAGGCATGAGCCACCGCACCCGGCCAAGAATGCCCCTTTTGTAAGATCAGACATAAGTGGACATAATCTCCTATAGATCCAAAGAGAAATTCTGCCTGACTCTAACTCAACATGGATAAAGACAGAAGCAGATTACTCTGACATATAGACAGTTGGTGTCATTGAATCATTGCTCCACTGGATAACACTTGAAATAAAAAGTAAACAAAATCGAACAATAATTAGATAAACTCTATGTTACATGAGCCAAAGAATACTTCAAAGTATATAAATTAATCAGTGATTGTTATTTTGTAATTATCAGATTAAATAATATCTCTCTAAAGTCATTTTACTTTAAAATATTAGGTAGTTTTACATTTTCTAGAGTAAAATCAAATCCCTATTTGTGTTGCTAAATCAAAAGAGAATTGATGTAGGACCAAGAGTCCTTTGGGTGTTAAAATGCTTATCTCTCTTCTGACCCAGTATGATCCTGATCATGTGTCACAGTGACATGGAGATTTAAAAAATAGGCATCACATTCTATACATGTGAAATCTATTGACATATTCAACTGCTGACTTAGGCATTGTCACCATTCCCCAATGTTATTGTGTTCTACAAAATGTCAATTCTAGGTAGAAAAATAATATACAGATACCATCCAAAAAGGTAAATCTTGTGCTATATTAAATCTATCAGGAAAAAAAAATGTATTTCTCTTCAAAATGTACTTCCATAGCAGTAATGTTTTATCATTGTTTAATTGAAACACAGTGTATAGATTACTGTAATTAAATTTTAAGGAAGTAGCCCTGATTTCAATAGACCAACAAAAAATTTTAATAACCTTACTTTCAAACCACAAGATAAGCAACACCAAATTTGTGGTTTAACTTTTAAAAAATCTTCTACATAAGCAACTTCTCTGTATTAGAATGTTTAAGGACTAAATAAATCTTATTGGTGACCTTGTCCAACTACTTTCATATTATATATGGAAAAACTAAAGTCTGTAAGCATTAATATGATTTAAATAAGATAACATCATTACAAGATGACAAAGTCAGAGCTAACATCCCAATCTCCTACTTTCTCATGTCAAAATCTTAATGCAAAATGCCTGGGAGAGAAAGACTCCTATAGTCTCATATTTTCATAATAGCAAAGGAATTGCACAATATTGTTATGTTACAAGAGAAAATTCTGTAGAACATGAATATGATTAATTTTATTCTAGGCTATATTTTGGCCTTCTGACATTAAAAACTTCCCCATAAGACAAAATTACCTTTACTATGAAACTGAAGTGTAATGGTTTACCAGGATACTCTGAGAGAAGCAGCCAAGAGAATAGCTGATGAACCTCATGGCAGATTGCAATCAGGAACATTCACTGTAGACAAGGCATTTATGTTAAAACACAAACCCCAAGCCAGATGATTACTGTTACGGTTTGGGTTCTGACATGATGATTACCAACACACTTTTCCAAAAATATTTTCTCAAATGATAAGTGAGTAAAATACATGCATGTAATCAGTGCTACAATTTATACTAAATTGGACTGGGCTGCATCATGGTCACGTAATTATTTCTTTAAAGTGTAAGCCCTCACTTAAAAATTTAGCTGCAATTTATGTTGATGAGTGTTTTGGAGGATTTGGAAAAATATATGGAATCTACAGAGAATACACAGAATTAGTTGTAGACATTAAAATTGTATGTCACCTTTATCCCTATACTGTGACAATCAAAGTGACAATCTAAATACTAGCCACTTCAGGAAAATGTTTCTGACTGTGTACTAATGTCACCAAATATTAAAAGAAAAAGAGACCATGTTAAAAGTGCTGATTTTTATTATGCAATACACTCATGTAACAAACCTGCACATGTACCACCTGAATCTATACTTTTTAAAAAGTGCTGATTCTTTCTAAATAATAGTACAGAGACACAGAATACACGAATATTAGGAAATATAACTAGCAACAAAGGATTCTAAAATGGAACATATATTTGGGGATATGACATGAAGTCATTTTCATTCTAATGATATTGTATTCAGATGTCAAAGTAAAAGGTAATGTCATTTACCATAGCTGCCTGCTTGATCGTTTTGGTGAAAATTTACTATGGTGGCTTGGGAGCAATTTCCCTAATCCCATCTTTGTTCCTAAACAACACATGAAAGTGGTATCACTAAGCCATAATTCAGTATCACGAATGGAGTCAGAGAAGTAACAGTAATATCTGCTGAATTTCAACAGCCATTAACGTGACTCTGTTACCTGAAGAGAATATGTTTACGAGAAATAACACCCGTGTGAAAGCAGTATTTCTAAAGTGATAATTAAAATGCATTTTCATTTCATATCTAGGGGATTTTGCAATTCAAAGCATCCTGCATTCATTCTTACACATTTATGCTCTGTTCATTCGTATTTTTTCTGCGAATGTTGCCAAGCGTCAGATGCACATTAATGTATTAAAATGGGTGATTCACAAGTGTCAGCTTTCCTTATCACTAAGGAGGAGTATCATATTTTCACTCACAAATGTTAAAATAACATCTTAACCTCGAAACATGTCTCTTCAAGATCATTTATACTTTTATGGAACATTATTCTATAATGTTTCCAACAAGGAACATTTTATTTGAGGGGAAAATTCATTGAAAATCCTATTTTTGTTTTTGTCTTTAGACATCTTATATTGAAAACAAATATTTGGAAAATGTTTACAAAGAGTCACTTAGTTTCTCAGAATTTGAAGAAAGTAAGAAGGGCAGAGTATGTAATGTCAAAGATGAAAAAGATACCAATTTTGCAGTCTAGTGTGTTATGCTGACACATGCCAGCATGAGTCATTTGCTGGCTTTTCAAACACTGCAGCAAATGGTTAGCTGAAACAGACCCTAATTAATCCTACAGCCATGTCCACATATACCGCTCAGTTGAAAATGTTTCAGAATCAGCTCCAGGTTTTATTCACCCCTGAGGTTTTATATATACATGAAATTATATTTTCTTATGTATATATATATATATAAAGTATATATGAGAAGAAATTAACAAGTCACTGTTTTCCTGGAAACATAAGAAAAAGGGACTAGGATGTGGCTCTGGACTTAAAGTCTTCTGTCACTCATTCTATAGGTAAATGTGGTATTTGTGCATGCAAATCATGGGTTGCTGGATATATTTTAGAGATACACACTCAGCTCATTAGGTCAAAGAGCATTAAGGCAAGACCACAGTATTCTAAATGAATCCAACATTGCTTTGCTTTCTTACACAGCCTCATATCTTGCTGCCATATTTTGTACTCAGGATTGTTAAGGATTAAACATTTTCAATATCTAAAACTTGGCATTTGCATCTTGCCTCAAAAACGAAGAATATATTTAATTCCACTAGAACTTACAGTATAAGATGGAGAGTGTCAAGAAATGAGGTGTTGGCAGGGCGCAGTGGCTCACGCCTATAATCCTAGAACTTTGGGAGACTGAGGCAGGCAGATCACCTAAGGTTAGGAGTTCAAGATCAGCCTGGTCAACATGGCGAAATCCTGTGTCAAGTAAAAACACAAAAATTAGCCAAGTGTGGTGGCGCATGCCTGTAATCCCCGCTATTCAGCTGTAATCCCAGCTGCCCAGGCTGAGGCAGGAGAATCACTTGAACCTGGGAGGTGGAGGTTGCAGTAAGCTGAAAGCATGCCATTGCACTCCAGCCTGGGCAACAGAGCGAGGCTCCATCTAAAAAAAAAACAAAAACAAAACCAGAGGTATCAGAGGTGGTCAAAAGCATGGAAGTCAGTGCAAACTGTGGTAAAATGAAAATGTTTACTATCTTCATCTGAAAGATGTTAAGTGTGGAGGCAATATCAGATTTTCATTTTAGAGAAGCCATTCTAGTTTCAGTGTAGAACAGAGATTTGCAGAGGCAAAGTTATTGGTAAAGACATAAGCAAATGTGAGTATAGGTAAGTGAAATGGTATTTGGGTAAAAGGTTAATGAATACTGTCAAGTGATCAAGCAGTTGTAAGTAGCGGCATGGTGGTAGCTCCTGGATTGGCTTGCCATGTTTCCATAGGTTCGGTTAGTAAAAGACAATGAATCTAAATTTAGACAGTTTACTACTTACACAAAGTAAAGCAAAAGCAAGATCAGCATGGTTTCAGCTCCCTATGACCCTAATCCTGTAGAATGACAAAGAACTTGAGGGGTCAGGTGATAGCACAATTAAGGCATTGCTCTGCTGGGGAGAAACCATCTCTGGGGTGCAGTAAGTCATGGTTTTATATCCTTCACCTGTACCGTAAGTTGTGGGGGTAGGGGTGAGGTGGGAAATCCTATACATAATCAGGGAAGTGAATTAGAAACTTCTTTGTGGGCCGGGCGCGGTGGCTCACGCCTGTAATCCCAGCACTTTGGGAGGCCGAGGCGGGCGGATCACGAGGTCAGGAGATCGAGACCATCCTGGCTAACACGGTGAAACCCCGTCTCTACTAAAAATGCAAAAAATTAGCCGGGCGAGGCGGCGGGCGCCTGTAGTCCCAGCTACTCGGGAGGCTGAGGCAGGAGAATGGCGTGAACCCGGGAGGCGGAGCTTGCAGTGAGCCGAGATCGCGCCATTGCACTCCAGCCTGGGCGACTAAGCGAGACTCTGTCTCAAAAAAAAAAAAAAGAAAAGAAAAGAAACTTCTTTGTGGTAGCCTCCTACTAAACAGAGAGCCTCCCACATGTTAGGGAAGTGGAAGCAAAACAGTGTTATGCTAGTTCTTTCTGAGACTGCCTGTCTTGCTATATTACAGGAAGGATCACAAGACGTTCACTAATACTTGGGTCATACTAAAAGGAAAAGAAGAACAATTTAATTAGAAAATGTACAAAAAGCATAACAAGCATTTAATCAAATAGGACATATAGATGGCAAATAAACACATGATATTAAGCATTAAATAATATTCAATATTGGTCGGGTGCCCTGGCTCACTCCTGTAATCCCAGCACTTTGGGAGGCCGAGGCGGGTGGATCACCTGAGGTCAGGAGTTTGTGACCAGCCTGGCCAACATGGTGAAACCCCATCTCTATAAAAAGTACAAAAAAAAATTAGCCAGGTATGGTGGTGGGTGCCTGTAATTCCAGCTACTTGGGAGGCTGAGGCAGGAGAATCGCTTGAGTCCAGGAGGTGGAGGTTGGAGTGAGCCGAGATGTACTCCAGCCTGGGGTACAAGAGTGAGACTCTGTCTCAAAAATAATAACAATAATAATAATATTCAATATTATTACTCATTAAGAAAATGCAAATTAAAACAACAGTGAGATATAATTGCACACCTATCAGAATTTGGCCACTTTGAGCTCTTCATGTACGTAGTCAAGTGGGCAGAAAAATAAATACTGGTTCAAGTAATCAAAAGTTTGGGCTGCTGCTATACAATGAGTAAGGTGTGCATATCTGGAAACCATGGAATTCTTGGTGCTTTTATCCCCAATAATAATGACAAATGGGCCACTGCAGAAACCATGGTCCAACAAGGGCAATGTAAATAAGAGACTTTTACTTCTACCTCTGGGATAAGTGTATGTATTATCCTATTACACAGTTGTGCAAGACTTGCTTGGCTGAAAGAGTGGAAAATCTAGAATGAAAGGGAGAGGAGAGATTGAGACTATAATTAGAGCCTCAAGGTCAGTGGCAATAGTGGGGCTTGCAGTACATTTTATTAACCCTTTTGCCTTGTTTTCTCAGAGTATGGTTAACTTCTACATTGAAGAGAACTCTGTGACTTGTGAAACTTGTACCCGCTTTTCTCTAGGAAGAATCAAGATCATTACATTCTCATAAAATTGCTCATATGTGGAAACCCAGTAAAGTTTTGTAGCGCCTCATGCCTTGGTGTCAACTGGAAAGCCACAGGACAGGAGGTGAGAGGCACTCAGCAAAAACTGAAGTGAGGCATTGCCAAGTTGAACTTTTTACAGCCAGATGGAACACTAGACTGGTGAGTCCAAGAAAATCTGAGGTGGCAAATAAAAAATGTGTTAAATATAGAATCAACGAAGCATCACTTTGATATGATACTTTCTCTTTTTGATCACAAAATGGTCTCCAACAATAGACCCTAGCTATTAAGCTGGATTATATAAAATTACTGTCTCACAAGAATTTCCATTTAGGTACAAATGCTATGTTTGAGATAAAAGGGCAGGCCAGGCATGGTGGCTCATGCCTGTAATCCCAAAACTTTGGGAGGCCAAAGCAGGCAAATCACTTGAGGCCAGGAGTTTGAGACCAGCCCGGCCAACATGGTGAAATCCATCTCTATTAAAAACACAAAAATTAGCCAGGCACACACCTGTGGCCCCAGCACTGGGGAGGCTGAGGCATGACAATTGTGAGGCGGAGGTTGCAGTGAGCCAAGATTGGTCACTGCACTCCAGCCTGTGTGACAAGCGAGACTCTGTCTCAAAAATAAATACATAAATAAATAAAATAAAACTGCCATTGGCTTTCAGGTGAGATATTTTCAAATGATGATGGTTTACTTCCACTTGGTCATTCTTCAAGGATTAAGCAGTACAAGTGCTGTCACCTGGCCACATGCCTTCAGTGTCAAAGAAAATTGAACTCAGGAACCAAACTCACTATGACAAAAGGACAGTTAACCTTGGGAACTGAGTCACACAAAATCTGTTCTTTTTGTTCCCAAATATATAGTTGTAATTTCACAACCCTGTGTTGTAGTCTCATTTTCTCTATTCCTTCTTTACACATGCTTACTTTATTGTATGTAAAACGTAGATTTTTCTGAAGTTAATCAGAGCCTCACAAGAATGTAGTCATCTGCCTCACTGTCTCCCTCCCTCCCTTTCTCTTTTTCTTTCCTGCATTCTCTTTATCCTTTTAACACTGAAGTTCCCAAAACCACCTTTAGAAAAAACACAGGTCATAGATGTTCCTGTGACTTGTATCTTTATTTCCAGAGCATGTCCTCAACCTTGGCTAAATAAACCTCAACTTGTTCAATTTAATAAACCTTGATTTACTAAATAAATCTTGATTGAGACCTGCCTCAGTCACTTTTTGGTGTACACATAGCTGGCCTATAAAATGAGAGACCCAAGAACCATCTCCAGGACTGCAGAAGACAGCAGGATGAGCGCGTTTGTCCCTGAGTCCTTCAAATGTGCCCCGGCTGTCGCCGTGGCGGCTGATGAGATGAACTGATGGAGGTTCTGATCTTCTGATTAGAAAATGCTGGGTCCGGTTTTTTGTTTTGTTTTTTTTTTTTTTTTTTAAGGACTCCTCAGTTGTTACAGTGACCTTACCCACTCTTCACTAAACCCTGCCTGGAGTGATGAGCAGCTATAACATTTAACTCCCTTTTTTATCTGAGAATCCTCCAGTTTCTTCCTTACTAGGTCTCAGGAAGATAGGAGGCAATAAACAAGGTTAATTTAGCTTAATTCATACTTTGTATGTTTGTGTAATATATCAATTATTTAGTGGAAAAAATGGAGTTTCAAACTTAAAGAAATGGAAAATAAGGGCTTAATGAGAATAATGCTGATAGGTAACTCTCAGTACCTGTTGAAAAAAAATTGCATTAAAAAGTTATTCGACATACTGAGAGTTTAGCGTGCTCTCTTGTCTGAAGCTTAGAGTAAAATCTGTGTAAATCTTCACTCTTATAGCCACCTGTGAATATTTACACTGGAGTGTTTTTAAACACAATCTTATGGATAAGGTAACACTTATACACATTTTCTGTTACTTTTCATACTCTGCTTCTTACTGGCTATGTGATTTTAGGCAAGTTAATGAACATTCATGGCTTCATTAGCTTCTGTAAAATAAAGCTTTAAAGAGTACCTCTTACATAAGCTTATGATAAGATTAATATTTAACACTGGGACTGGAAGGCAATGTTAATACTTTCACTCATTCAGTAAGGTTGTTTATGCTGCTATCATCCTTGAAAATAACGCGTCTGGTTTACACAGTCACTTCTTCATGTGGGAAGATCTTGGGGGGTCCATTGATATCACTGGCTAGAAGGATAACCATTTTTTCTTCTGATTTTCTTAGTAACATTTTTATTATATTAAAAACTTTACCTCATTTATTTTAAATGTAGTTCTGTAAATACAAAAAAAAAGCACATAGAAATGTGAACCTAAACTAAAAATGCATTTCTCATTTCTTTCTAATCAAGGACCTCCAAAATGGTCAATCATAAGTGTGGGAAACTCAAGGCCCCATGTGTCAGTCCTTTGACAACTGGAATATGGGAGCTTGAATTAAGTGATGAAGACAAATAGAACGTAAATGAGCTAAGACTTCTTAGGGTAAGTTTGTGTTTGAAAATTCATTTGTCTTTCATAAAAATGGAACAAAATAACACAACCTACACTAGTTTCAAAATTAAAATTGCCAACATTTCTTAGATGTTATTGGCTATTACACATTTTAAAAGCAAATAATTTTAAAAACTAAGAGGATAACAGCCTCCTGCTACATCCACGTTGCTGTAAAGGACATGCTTTTATTCCTTTTCATAGCTGTACAATATTCCATGGCATGTATATAGAACAATTCCTTCACCCAATCTACTGTTAATGAGCACTTAGGTTGATTTCATGACTTTTCTGTCATGTATAGTGCTATGATAAGTATGAGTTCGGGTGTCTTTTTGATAAAATGATTTCTTTTCCTTTTGGTTGACACCCAGTAGTAGGACTGCTAGATTGAATAGTAGTTCTATATTTAGTTCTTTGAGAAATCTCCATACTATTTTCCATAGGAGCTGAACTAATTTACATTCCAACCAACAGTATATGTGTTCCATTTTCTCCACATCCTGCCAACATCTGTTATTTTTTGACTTTTTACTAATAGCCACTCTGACTGGTCTGAGATGGTATCTCATTGAGATTTTAATTTACATTTCTCTGTGATCAGTGATGTCGAGCACTTTTTCATGTGTTTGTAGGCCTCTTGTATGTTTTCTTTTGAAAGTGTCTGTTCATGCCCTTTGCCTACTTTTTAATGGGGTTGTTTTTTCTTGTTTATTTCTTTAAGTTCTCTACAGATTCTGGATCTTAGTCCTTTGTTGGAGGCATAGATTGCAAATATTTTCTCCCATACTTGGGAGGGTAATGTCCAGAAGAATTTTTCCTAAGTTTTCTTCTAGGGTTTTAATAGTTTAAGGTCTTACATTTAAGTCTGTAATCCGTCTTGAGTTAGTTTTGCATATGGTGAGAAGTAAGAGTCCAGTGTCATTCCCTGCATATGGCTAGCCAGCTTTCCCAGAACCATTTATCAAATAGGGTATCTTTTCCCTAGTGCTTATTTTTGTCAGGTTTTTGAAGGTCAGTTAGTGGCAGGTGTGTCAGTTTATTTCCGAGTTCTCTATTCAGTTCCATTGATCTATGTATCTGCTTTTGCACCAA
The DNA here is from genome assembly GCF_049350105.2 of Macaca mulatta. Lineage (NCBI taxonomy): Eukaryota > Metazoa > Chordata > Mammalia > Primates > Cercopithecidae > Macaca > Macaca mulatta. The sequence continues at coordinate 161,758,860 of NC_133406.1, forward strand.
TATCATGATGTTTTGGTTGCTATATCTTTGTAGTATAGTTTCAAGTTAGATAATGCAGTGCCTCTGGCTTTGTTCTTTCTGCTTAGGATTGCTTCATTTTTCAGGCCCTTTTTGGTTCTATATGAATTTTGGAATTCTCTTTCCCAATTCTGTTAAAGATTATGGTAATTTTGCAGGAATACCATTGATATGTAGATTGCTTTGGGCACTATGGTCATTTTAACAATATTGAGCCTTCCAATCCACAAACAGTGATTGTTTTTCCACTTATTTATGTCTTCTGTTATTTCTTTCACCAGCATTTTGTAATTTTTCTTGTAGATATCTTTCACCTTTTTGGTTAAATGTATTCCTAGGTACTTTATTTTGTGTATTTGGCTGTTGTAAGTTGGATTGCATTCTTGATTTGTTCAGTTAACATTATTGGTGTATAGAAATGCGACTGATTTTTGTACATTGATTTTGTATCATGAAACTTTACTGAAGCTGTCTATCAGATCTACGAGTCATTTGGAGGAATCATTAGAGTTTTCTAGGTATAGAATCATATGGCCAGTAAACATAATTTGACCTCCTCTTTTCCTATTTAGATGCCTTTTATTTCTTCTCTTACCTGATTGCTCTGGCTAGGACTTCCACTACTATATTGAATAGGAGTGGCGAGGGTGGACATCTTTGTTTCTTTGCAGTTCTTACGGGGAATGCTTCCAATTTTTGCCCATTCAATGTGATGTTGACTATGCTTTTGTCATAGATAGCGCTCATTATTTTGAGGTATGTTTCTTCTATGCCTAGTTTATTGAAGATTTTCATCATGAAGGGATGCTGGATTTTATCTCATGCTTTTTCTGTATCTATTGAGATAATTATATGGTCTTAGTTTCAAATTCTGTTTATGTAGTCAATTAAATTTACTGATTTGCATATGTTGAACCATCCTTGCATGTGAGGAATACAGCCCACTTGATAGTATTGAATTATCTTTTGGATGTTCTGCTGGATTTAGTTTGCTAGTATTTTGTTGAGGATTTTCATATCTGTGTTCATCAGGTATATTGGTTCATGGGTTTTCTTTTTTTTTCTTTTCTTTTTTTTTTTTTCTTTTGGTGTGCCCTTGCTGGATTTTGTTTTCAACTCAACAACAGGTACACATGAACACATAAAGATGAAAATGACAGACACCTGGGACTCCAAGAGAAGTGATGGAGAGAGAGGGACAAGGGCTGAAAAACTACCTTGGGTACTGTGTTCACTATTTGGGTGGTGGGTTCCATAGGAGCCCAAACCCTAGGATTATACAATATACCTATGTAACAAACCTGTACATATAACCCCGGATCTAAGATTTTTAAAAATTAAAAGTTGTTACTTTTGATTTAAAGTTATTTTACATCCTGTGTTTTTTTGGTATACTTTAGAGCCTTCACAGAATAGTCGTTAAGTAGTTAAGTTGCTTTTCAATTAGAAAAATTGTGGATTTCAATTATGCCTCTAAAACTTATTGGTCATTTGACCTTTACTTTTTTAAAATTTGTGATTACATTTTTAATGTAAAATGAAGTAATTGTATCTTCTTCATAGAGTTTCTAATCATCATTGAATGAGATAATATAAGCAAAGCCTTTAGAAGCTAAATACTCCATAAATGGTAGTTTTGATTTACTGGAGGATAAAAAGTCTGATTTATGGCCACTATAAATTTTCATGTAAATAATAGAGAATGAATAACAGAGATTCATATCTTAATTTATGTCAATATGAGTCACAATTTCCTATGCAATTTAAATGTAATTTACAAAATAATTCAGAACATAGCATTTAGTTTAAGCCCAAACTGTGTAAAGTAATAGAAAAAGTGTAAGACTTGGAATAAGACACCTAGATTCTTGTTTCTGACCTACTGCCTACTTGCAGTAGGGAGAATTTCCCCAAGCAACTTGCCTTTTGCACTTTAGTTTTATCTTTCAAGTGGAGACATACCTTTCATTTTTATTGCTTCATCATTTACTAACTGTGTAAACTTAATCGTGTTTCTTAATTGTTTATGTGCCTCAGTTTCTACACCTGTGCATCGAGGATAATAGTAATGTCTGTGTCACTGTGTTCTTGAGAGTAATGAATGACAAAAGGCATATGATTTCTGGCCACACCACCTGACTGAGAGCACATAGTTAACATGTGCTGTTGTGTTTGTTTATTATCTAATTCACCCTCAGTATTCTCTGAGAATCAAATGTGTTCGTAGGCTGAAAAATCACATAAACAAATTTTGTTGTTAATTCAATGACATCTAGATTTTGTAATCATTTGTTAGATTACTAAACAATCTAAATTTGCATAAAAATGACTACTGAAATAAGAATATGATTTTCTTATTTTTGAGCTCTCTAAATACACTAATAATTATAATATCATATGACCGTGACTAGAAATTGTTTAAAAATGCAAATATTATAGATAAATTTAATATTCAGAAAAATGGAGCAAATACTTTGATGAAAGCAAAGCAGTATCTGCCCTCCCTGTAATTATGGATCTATATTGACTCTAAAAACATGTATATTTATTACAGTTTAGTTCCAAAACATTTGGCTAAATATTTATTTCTAAAACGAACTTAGATTATTCACAATAAGCATCGTATTAATATAAGGTGTTATATTTTAGCTCTTCTTTTTTTGCCCCTTGAGTTTGTGAGTAACACTAAATTTGTTTTGAACAGTTTTTTGAAGAGTGCATGATGGATAACACATTAGACAGACTATTGGTTTTTGGAATATTAATAAACATAAAAGTTTCAGCATCTCATATGAAAATCTAATAGATCTTTAGGAAATTCTTCAGTGTATTAATAATAATGAAATAAAAAAACTATTTTGATGTGATTTTTAAAATGAAGAATATCAGTTAAAGGAAGACAAAATTGACAAAATATATGTAATACAAAAAATGAATAATACTATAATACAGTGGAGAAAATAAATGATTCTTTTTAATCTCGTTTAATTGCAATATTTTCTACTTTCCAGGATGTTCATGGACTCTATGATTTTATTAGAGTAGGTACTATTTCTATCTCAATAAATTATTGGATTTTATTATATTAGTATGTATGATATATAATGTTTTCGTGATTTAATTTAACACAGAGGGTAAAGTATGTAGGCAGTTCAATGTAAGTATGGCTTTCACATTTGCATGTGTTCTTCAGGGAAACAAAAGCACATCCATTATTTTAAGCTATTAATATTTCTCATATTTCATTAAGTAGAACTGAACATGCTTATAATTCTGGACTTGTATTTTATTTTTCAGAACCTAACTTCCAGAAGGGGTGATTTATGATTCTAAATATAAAAGTACATTTCTAGTGTATTTCCACAACAGTACTTGGAAGAGCTGGGATGTAAACAAAAAGTAAAGTAGAAATCATTGGCACAGATCTGAAACCCAGTTTTATTAGGGTAAGAAAATATATCCAATTTGAAAGCTGGAATTACCTTCTTTGATAATGTTTTCAAACTTTGGACAAATAATTAAGTTATATCATGTTTTGCTTACTTATGCAGAATGTAACTAAGACTTTTTTTTTTTTTTTTTTTTTTTAAACGCAGAAGCCTAAATTCCATTTCACACTGTAGCCAGACAATTCTCAGCTCAAGCCAACCTTGGGCTTGAGGGATTTCTTCTGCTTTGTGCTCAGGGAGACAATAGAGCATAATTTTGAATGCACAGCAGTTTATTCCGAGATCAATTCAATTGTACAAAGCCATACGCTTTAGATTATTTAATCAACTTATTTCATAAGCAGAAACAAATGCAAGAGCAAAGAGTTCAGTGTTGCTTGATATTTAACATAATTCATGTAGTTTTCTGTTTACTCATTTCAAGGGTTTATACTACCTATATATTCAGCAAAAAAAAAAAAAAAAAAAAAAAAAAATCTTATTGCATGCTAGCATTGGCATTTCCCATCATTTATAAGACTATGTCCTCACTCTAAATTCTGTACTGTGGACAAGTATATGAACAGAGCCCCTTCAATCTCTTCATTGTAAAAGCAGCATTACTTAACTTTTGGAAATATGGAAGATTGCAGAGTCACAGTGCTTTATGAAATAATATATTTTATATCTATATCTGAACCTGTATTTTTATATAGATATATATCTACAAGGATAGCTCCTTCAAAAAATATTTGAAGGAAGATGTCTAGAGTTGAGTGGTTCAATATGTCTATATCAGCCACGTGGCTGATGAAGTAGGTCGTGGCTCAGACCAGGATAAAGTCTTTAGAAACTCCCTCTGAGGTTAATGTTCTTTGTTTAGATGGCTTTTCTTTCTTATTCTCTTGCATCACCATAATAAATTGTTCAGTGAGCTCCTAATCAAACCAGTCAATTAGAACCTCAAAGACCATTTCAAGTCTTTTCACTTACTGGGGCCAAAAAGGTTCAGATTTGCAACAATATGGTGGATATGCACCTGGGATTCTCAACCAAACTCGTGTCAATACCATTGTACCATGATCAAAACCTCTAATTTTTAAAATCATTTTCTAAAAGTATCTTTTTCCTGACAATATTCCCCTAAAAAATATTAGTTACTAAATCTACTACTTCATGACAGCAGCATGAATTGTGGTTAAGTGATAGGTTGAGATGAGATAATGCTGAATAGATGGTATTTTTCAGTATTCTGAATGTAAATATTAGTCATAGCCACAATACACATAAATTAGATTATTTTCCCATCAATCTTTCTGCTGAAATTCCACCATCAGCTACTTAGAGCATCCACCAATTTTCTCACAAATGTATATGATGATTTATTCTGCTGCTTATAATTCAATAGTCTAGAAATTTCTGTCACATTAAGTTTTTAAAAAATATTTTAAAATGTTTACATGTGTCATTTCAGAACTCTCTACACCTATGTTAATTTACACAGTATCACTTATATAATTAGGCTTTTAAAAATTAAATTAATATTAAATTCATTTTCACTTATATTTAAGATACAATTGGAGTTTATGGCTTCTAGAAAGTAAAATAAATCCCTAATACAGTGAATTAAAAATTCTAAAAGATGCAAAATGAAAAGTGAAAGAATTTTTACCTCTTATTGCATATATACATACATCTTTCTATACATGTATTCACATATATATGCAGTTATATTCTTCAACAAATTCTATGAAGTGGCTCACACTTATACATTGTTCTGTTCCTTGCTTTTTCATATACTTACTAACATTTCTTAGAGAGATTTCATCTCAGCATTCATAGGTGTACTGTGTTCCATTCCTTTGATTATTATTATTATTATTAAAAAGTTCTTTCTGCTGGGGGCAGTGGCTCATGCCTGTAATCCTAGCACTTTGGGAGGCTGAGGTGGGTGGATCACAAGGTCAAGAAATCGAGACCTTCCTGGCCAACATGGTAAACCCCATCTCTACCAAAAATACAAAAATTAGCTGGGTGTGGTGGAGCATGCCTGTAGTCCCAGCTACTCGGGAGGCTGAGGCAGGAGAATCACTTGAACCCAGGAGGCGGAGGTTACAGTGAGCTGAGATCCCGCCACTGAACTCCAGCCTGGGCAACAGAGTGAGACTCTTTCTCAAAAAAAAAAAAGTCCTTTCTTTGTGTCAAGCATTGTACTAAATGCTTTACCTACTTTTATTCATTCATCCTTCATGACAGCTCTACGTAGTAAGTACTATTGTTTTTATTGTTTTCCCCATCACAAAGCACTAACTCTGAACATGAACTCAAAGTCAAATTTCCTGCTGATTAACATTTAGGTTTCTTCCTGTTTTTTATTTTGTTTTCTTAGCTAGCACAGTAAGGATAACATAGCTTTGAGAGTGTATGCTTTTATGTTTTTATATGTGTATTTGTGGTTGTGTGTAAGTTTTGTGGATGAAAAGACATATTTGCATACATAATGAGTCTATTTTTGTTAATAAAATTTCTGGATAAAAGGAACACATTTTAAAATGTATTTTTAAAAGTTGTCTTCATATGGAATCTGCACATTTCTTAGTGCATTTATTTTTGGATATGTTATTTTTAGTAGTTCTTTATTTCTTCTACCATATATCTTTATACTTTTTACTGCTTAACGCTTATTCGGAAATCATTTAAAAAATTTTTTTCAACCATTTTACTGGATTTCTTACCATTTCCAATATTTTTTTCTAGGAATATAATTTATGATCTTAAAATATTGATAAATGTTTATTCTACTTTCTAATATCTGTTCTCCATTTTGCTTTTCTTTACAGTTTTATTGGTTAGTAACTCCAGAGCAAGGTTATTTAACAGTAGTCATTCCAGACACTTGTCTGGATTCTGACTTTTAAATAAATGCTTTCATTGAAATTATAGCAGTGCATTATGACATTTAATTCTTTAATGTTTTAATTGTTGCACTTATTTTGTTTGCTATTTTTTCATAGTTTGGTATGTGTTGTGCTAAATTTAAAGTAACATGAAACTTTTATTTTAGTTATTTTTCTTTCTCTTATACTTAAATGTCAACTTGTAATTTGGGTGCGTATAATATTTTTGGCTCATATTTTCCTTTCCTTTGTGTTTAAGTAGAATTTTTAACACTTAAACACAGCCTTCTAACTGCCACCCAGATCAAGACAGAAAAGGACAGTTTTTGCATTATTTAAAGCTTCTTCTAGCAACTGCATGAAACTATAGATTGGAATAGGCACTAGTGTCTATGGGAAGCCTCACTGTGTCCCGCTACATCCTATTAATTACCCACCCAAATGTAAACAATATCCTGATTTTGTATCACTATGGATTAGTTTTCACCATTCTTCGTATCTTTATAATGATATCACTTAGTGTGGAATCTCCTGTGTCTGACTTCCTGCACTAATATTGTGGCTGTGAGATTAACCTGATTGTCATATGTAGCATTAATTTGATCATTTTTGTATTGTATAACATTAAATTACATGAATATGAGAATTCATTTATCCATGCTACTAATGAGGAACATTTGGCTATTGTAAAAATTGTTTTTTAATTACTGTGTTGTATACGTCATGGTATCTGGTACTGAAAGTCCTCCAACATTGTTCCTGAAGATTGCCTATAGGCTTTCTATACCTTGGCATGTTGAGAAAATTTTATATAGTTTCTCAGTGTCAAAATGTCTGCTAGGATTTGAATACAATTCTAATGAACCTACTGATTAATTTGTGGAGAATTGACTTTTTCGATATTGTATCTTCAAATTCACCAACATAATATACTTTTCCATTTATTTATGTCTTTTTCAATTTATCTCAGTAACGTTTTGTGGATTTCTATATGGAAGACTTACAAATCTTTAATCAGACTTATCTGTGGATATCTTTCCTGATACTTTAAAAGGTTTGCTATTTTATTTCTCTTTTAACTGATTTTGCTTGTATGAGGAAACTTCAAAAAGTTCATGGAAAAATTCAATTAAAAGATAAAAATAAAAATTATAAGCTTTATTTCTCAACATAAGCTCCATCAAGTTCAAGACACTTTTTAAAGCAATTATATAAGCCACTAAGTCCATCTCTAAAGAAGTAATGGTCTTGGAAATTTGACCATGTGAGTGTGGTCTCTTTACATTAGTAATTGAAGAAAAACAGCAGTACCTTTTAAAGACTTTTTGTTTGTTTGTTTGTTTGTTTTTTAAGATTAGAAAGCCAAAAGAAGTCAGAAGGAGGTACATCAGGACTGTAAGGTGGATGCTTAGTAATTTTCCCATAGAGGTATTGTTGTGGTAGAGAAGTACTCTTCAGTAGTGGTTTCCTGACTATTTTTCTCTGAAAGCTCTGGCTAACTTTCTTCAAATTGTCTTATAATAAGGAGATGTTGTTATTATTTGGCACTCCAGAAATTCAACAGGCAAAATGTGTCAAGCATACCCAAAAAACTGTTACCATGACTTTTGCTCTTAACTGGTCCATTTTTGCTTTGACTGGAGCACTTCCACTTTTTGATAGCCATTATCAGATTGTGCTTTGTCTTCAGGATTGTACTGGTAAAGCCATGTGCCATCCACTGCTATACATCTTCAAAGAAATGCTTCTGGATCTTGGATCAGATCTGTTTAAAATTTTCGTTGAAAGTTGGGCTCACATCATGTCAAAGGTCTATATATCAACATGATTTATTGCCTTTGATGTGGACTTTGCTTATCTGACTGAAGTAGTATTTGTCAGGTTTTTCCATTACAATAGCGGTTCCCACTATAATATTACTCTCTTCCTCCCTTTTTATATTGAATTCTTTGGAAAGAATTCACTATGCTCAGCTCACACTTAAGGTGAAGGATCTACATAATTTATTTGGAATTCTTCATGGAATATTTGTCTCTTCTTCATAATTAATTTTTGCATATAGACTTTTGTATCCAGCAATTGTACTAAATTCACTGTTTATGCAAATATTTTGTTTATGTATTCTTTTATATTTTCCATGTTCACAATAATCTCTTCTGCAAATTATGATCATATGATGTCTTCCTGTCTAATCCAGATGCAGATGCTTTTTTTTTTTTTTTTTTTTGCCTTATTGCAGTGGGCACTGTGAGTACAAGTAATAATATCATGTCTTTGTCTCATTCCCATTCTCAGGGGGAAAGCTTTCAATATGTCATTATTAACTATGAAGTTTGATACAGCTTTATCATATCTGAATAAGGGATTTTCTTTAGATATTCAAGTTTTTAACAATTTGAAAAATCATTAATAGGTGTGAATGTTATCAGATATGAATGTGTTTTCTGCATCTACATAGGTAATCAAATATATTTCCTTCTTTGTCCTTGAAATGAGATAGACTATATTAATTTTCAAACTTTAAATCAAACTGTGCTTCCTGGAAGAAACCCGACTCATCTTTATGTTTTATCCCTTTTATATATTACTTTGTTCAATTTGTTAATATTTTGCTAGAAGTTTTTGCATTAATGCTTATGACAGATTTTTTTCTTTCAATGTTCTTGTAAGATTTGGTGCCATTACTATAGTTATCTCATAAAATGAAATGGAAAATGTTCCCCCTTTTTCTATTCTTTGGAAGAATTTGAGCACGATTGGTATTTCATGTCTTCCTCTAATGTTTGACAGCATTCACTGGCAAAGACAGATGGACAGTGAGTTTTCATTGTTGGAAGGACTTAAACTATAAAAATCAAATTTTAATGTAGAAATATATTAAGAGTTTCTATTTCTCATTATGTTTGAAAAGTTTTATCTCATGACATTTGTTTGTTTCTTATGAATTTTCAGATTCAATGGCATAAATATCTCATAATGTTATTTTATATTTTAATGTCTTTTGAATCTGGAATCATACTTACTCTTATATGACATTGGCAATTTGTACAATAACTCTTTTTTATCCTTCATCAAATCTTCCTAAGGGTTTAATCAATGTTATTAGTATTTCAAAGAACCAAATTAAAGATTTCTTGAACTTCCGTATGGTATCTTTGTCTCCTATGTTATCTTTCCTTCCTAATATGGATTTAGCTTGATTTTTTGTTATGCTAAAACATTGGGATGGATGCTCTGATCACTGATTTCAGTCTACATCATTTTCATAGATGGAAACTTAGAAATATAAGTTTTTTTCTGAGCACTGCTCTACTGGCATCTCAGTTTTGATATATTGTGTTTTTGTGATGATTCAACTCAAGCTAGCATCTAATTTCCATAATGATTTATTTTCTTTTCTTTAATCCATGGCTTACTTAGAAGCAAATATTATAATTGCTCTCATTCTGATATTGTCTAATTATCTTTTTAAATATTTATAATGAGATAATTTTGTCAGGGAAATATTCCAAATATTAAGTGGGGCTTCAACTCATTGAAACTTAAAGAATTAAAAAGTTTGTGCACATGTACCCTAGAACTTAAAGTATAATAAAAAAAGAAAAAAATTTGTCTTTTTATTTTCTCATTTACAAATGTTTCATAGACATTTGAAAACAATATTTATTCTTCAGCATTTGAGTAGAGTGTTTTTCACATGGTAACATAAAGTTTTTTAATTATATTGTTCATATTGCCTATATTCTTACTTTTTTCTTGGTCTAATATTTATTCATGGAACTGTGATAATATCTGAATTTATGAATGCAGATGTATGTATTCCTATGTTTAATTCTGTTAGTTTTTCACTAACGCATTTTGAGGTTCTATTATTAAATGTGTACAGGTTTACAATTATTATAACTTTCTGTTGAACTGACCTCTTTATCAAATTATAATTCCCTTTTTGTCTTTGGTAATACATCTTACTTTAAAGTGTATATTTATTTATATTAGCAGAACTACAAGAGGTCTCTTTCAGTTCGTATTTGCATGATAAGTTTTCTTCCATTCTTTTATTTTCAACTACCTGAATTTAGTAAATGTCTTTTATAAGCATCATGTAATTGGTTTGTTTTCTTCATTTTTATTACTTTGTCTATGAAATGGAATATTTATTACATTTAGATTTAATTTATCATATATTTGATTTTAAAAATACTAGTATCAAATTATGTGTTTCTTCTTTTATTTTCCCCCTTGTTTCTTCATTTTTGCTTTATTGGAAGTTACTTAATATATTTATTCTATTTTTATCTTTACAAAGTTACTTTTAATAATAAATTAGTTTATTTTTAGTGCTTAATATTGTAATTAAAACATACATCATAAAACTTTTTTAGTTCACCATAAATTAGTACCTTTTTCACTTCCCAGACAATGGAGGACCTTACAGATTTTCTAACCCATTTGCTTCCTCCTACCTTCTGTGTTATTATCATGAATTTATATTCTGATTATATTAATCTACAGCAGATTTTATTATTGTTGTTTTAAATAGTCAATATTTGTTTAAATTTAAAGACAAATTACTTTTGTAGTGTCTTTTTTTTTTCTTTTGAGACGGAGTCTCACTCTGTCGCCCAGGCTGGAGTGCAGTGGCGCAATCTCGACTCACTGCAACCTCCACCTCCCAGATTCAAGCGATTCTCCTGCCTCAGACTCCTGAATAACTGGGACTACAGGCGCATGTCATCGTGCCTGGCTAATTTTTGTATTTTAGTAGAGGCTGGGTTTCACCCTGTTGGGCAGGATGGTATTGATCTCCTGACCTCAGGATCCGCCTGCCTAGGCCTCCCAAAGTGTTTCTAGTGCTTTTAATTTCTTGAATCATTGTGCTTACATCTTCTAGGCTAATTTTCCACTTGCATGATGATATATCTCTCTCGTGTGTGTATATGTTGGTGCTTGCATACATAAATGTATGTATGTGTGATTGGGCAGGAATGATAAATTATCATTTACTTTCTAATACATCTTATTTTGGAAGGCTATTTTCACTAGATTTAGAATTGCTTAAATGGACATCCATTTTTGTTTTCATTCTGAATTTTGTAAATGCCATTTAGTTGATTTCTAGATTATATTGTTTCTGTTTAAGTGCCAGCTTAAACTCTTATTATCGCTCCCTTTCATAGCCTACCTTTTAAGATTTTCTGTCGGTCCTTGGTATTAAACAATTTACCTATCATGTGCTTACATGTGATTTTCAAAAAATTTATCTTGCTCAGAGCTCATAAAGCATATTGAATCTATATTTGATTTTCTTCAAGTTTTCTCTGCCCATCCTTCTAGGATTCCAATTATATGTAAATTAAGTATTTTCCCAATGTCCCATCTATCTCTTCTCATTTCTCAATTTTCTATTTTTCTTTCTGTTTTTCAATCTATCTATTTTCTATTGGTATTACTTTACCTCAGTCTAATATAGGGTTAATTTGATCATTAAAGAGTTAAAATCAATTATTGTATTTTCTTTTCAAAGATGTCTATTTTTAATAGATTTTTGTTTTCTGGTGAAATTATTAATCTTTCTATTTTTCTTGAACATATTAATTATGATTATTTTGAAATCTATGTCTGATAATGTCAATATCTGGATAATCTATAATTATGTATCTATTATCTATTTTTCCTTTTGATTTTTAGTCTTTTGCTCCAGTTTCCCTGTAGTCTCAGTGTCTTAGCCCAGGAAACATGAGTGAGTTAGAAGGATAGTGAAATGAAGAAGAATAAAAGGCAAAATAAGGATATGTAACCAAAGTAGTCCTGCTTCATCTAACTGGGGATTGATCTCACTGAGACTTGCTAAGGAATACAGAGAATGACTCAGAATTTTCCACTTAGAATTCACAGTTTTCTTGATTAGAAGCCAAGAACTACTCTATTTGAATTTGCGCATTAAAAGACTTAGGAGAACATCTTAAGAGCGGAGTATACACTTACTAAATATTCTTTAATTTAATAAATATTTTTGGTACAGTCAATCCTGGTTATTTGTATGTCCTATGTTAGTGAATTTGCCTGCTCACTAAAATGTATTTTTACCTTCAAAATCAATACTTAGGGCATTTTTGTGATCACTAATGGATATACAAAAGATTTGATGTACACATTCCCAGCTGAAGTTGACTGAACAATACTCTGCCTTCTTGTTTCAGCTCTGATAGTGTAAACAGATGTCTTTTTTTCAGCCTATTTAGTATCATGGCTTTTTTTTGCAATTTTGTGCTTTTTGGTGATAATTTTATTGTTTAGATGGTCCCCAAGCATAATGTTGAGGTGCTGTGTAGTGCTCCTAAGCACTAGAGGGCTGTGATGTGCCTTAAAGTAGAAATACATGTGATACATAAGCGTCATTCATGTGATACATAATTCATGTGATACAAATACATGTGATACACAAGCGTCTGATTTGGGATAAAAGTCATACATAAGCGCATGACTTGTAGAGCTGTTGGCCATGAATTCTATGTTAGCAAATCAACAATATATCACGTCTCAGAAAAGGACGAGGAAATTTGCCAATATGTACATGAAGTTGCTCTGGAAAGTTCTAATATGCATGATGAGCCTGTGGAAAAGACGACAAAGCTGCTAAATTGTGGATGATGACATAAGATGACAACTATTGAAAATGGTAAAGTGGACAGCATTGTTGTAAGACTGAAAGCCAAAGGAATTTATGGTCATGTTACTCAGTGTCCGGAAAATTTTATACTCTTCTTGTTTGATGTTTTATTACTTTGAAAAAATACTGCCTATAATTAATTATTTGTCAGAAACACATAAAGTGTCTTTAAACAGAAACAAGACTATGTGTTGATTGATGGGCAAAAATATTGTGACCACAGACTATTAGGAACATAATACTGCATTTCTCATAGGAACAGTGGCTTAGTATTCACTAATTCACTGTTCAAGGAATCTTATAGAAAATAACTATCATGAATAATAACAATTGATTTTATTTACCCTATATCAAGTACTTTTCTGCTTCCAGGGATTCAACAATAAACAAATCAGATATAGTCATTTCTTCAAGATGACTACATTTCAGCGGTTTGGGGTGAGGAGGGTAAAGAACAAATAAGTATATGCCATGTTGTGAAGTAAACTGCTATAAAACAATCTCACTAGGGCAATAGAGTGAATAAGTTGTGTTTTTGTACAAGTTAGGAAAATTTATCTAACGAAATGACCTTAAAACAGATAATCGAAGGAAAAAGAGTGCCAGAGAGAGGAAGGAGGAAAAGCAGAGTCCAAAGTAGAAATGTGCTCTTTAAGTGGGAAAAGTAAGCAGGTGGGTGTGAGCAAGGAGATGGGTGGGTATGACAGCTGAAGGAGTACAGCAAATCCTGTATGGCTTTATAGTGCACTGTGAACTGGATGTCTTCCATTTGCTTTTCCAGATATATGCCCCACTCTTCTAGACCTTGATCTGTGCTCATTCATGGAACACATCAACAGGCTGGCTTTGATTGGGTTTGGGCAATAAGAATAGACAAGAGATTAGAGGGAGGTAGGAGAGTGAAGACGAGGTATGTAACCTCCCAGCACTCTCTCTGCATGTTTCTCACAGGCTAGCTTTGCCTCCCACTAAAGATCACAGCTCCTAACAAGTGGCCTTCTCTTTCTCTGGGTTCCAGTAATAGTTTCCTCCTCTCACCCCTTAGGGCCTGGGGATGGTTTTGGCTTCTGCTGTCATTAATACTATGGTCCTGCATTATCTACCCGCTGAAATTTCCCTTTTTCCTTGCCCATATCTTTTTAAATAGACTCTTGATTAAACTTTCCAAAAATTGCTAATTTGAATGTGCCATTTGTTTCTTGTTGTGACTGTATTACACAAAGTAAGGGTTTGGTTTCTACATGGGTGTCCCATGGAGCCACTGTAGAGTTTTGAGTATTTAAATGCCATAACTTTGATAGCTGTAAAGAGAACAGAGGATAGAGAGACAAGGTTGGTAGCAGAGAGACCACAAAGAAGGATATTATAAAAATCCACATAAAAAATAATTTAGCTTGAATAAAATGATAGAAGCAGATTTATTAGGAAGTCATTGAATACCAGATAAATATTGGAGAAATTTGGTAGGATTTTCTGATAGATTGAGTTTCAGACATAAGAAAAAAACAAAAACTCTCAAATCAAAAAATAAAACAAGCAAACAAAAAACCTTCAGAGCTTTTGACCTAAGCAAACTATAATAATTGATGTTCCAGTCACTAAAATGAGGAATGTTACATTTTAGGGGGATATCCAAAATTTGTTTGGGGAAAAATTTAATTTGCAGTGTTAGACAGTCTAATAGAGAAATAAGAATATGGAATTCAAGGAAGTAAATATGAGAATCATCAACACAGATGACATTTGATGTCGAGAGACTGGATAAGATAAGGAGATTGTAGAGAAAGAGAGGAGAGGTGAGAGGACTAAGTCTTGGGACAACAATGTTACAAGACCAGAAGTAAAAAGAAAAAATGTCAAGGGACACAGAAAATCAGAAGACTGTGAAGTAAGAGAAGGTTCTGAGGATCAAGAAGGTTCTGAGTTGCTAAGTGAAGAAAGTGCTTCAAGGGAAAAGGAATGGTGAATTGTCAAATATTTCTTAAAGGGCAAGTGAGACTTGACCAGTGAACTGAGTGACAAGGAAATCTTTACTGGCGTTGACAAGAATACTCTTATTAGAGTGTTTTATGACAGAATGGAAGAAGCAGAAAGGGAGACAGTGAGAAAATATAACCCTTTTGAGAAATTCTTATCAAGAATGACAAAGTTCAAAAAAACAGCAGAAAAGGGGGAAATTGGGTAGTGGCTGAAGGGAGATTTGGGATAAAAGAGGAGAAATGTATTTTAGGAATTTAGAAATGATACAATATAAAATAAAATTTTGAGAGACAGATTACTGAAGCAATATCTTTGCTTCTGTAAGTGAGGAGGTAAAGAATATATCAGCAGACATATAAGAAGGTAATATACTTAGTGTTAGGATAAGGTGAAATTTTTTCTATGTTCTCATCTACTCTCATTTGAAATAAAAGGCAAGGTCATCAGATGAGAATATGGAGACTAGGGAGACTTGCAGTTTCACGTGCAGAGGATATATGTAATAGCCATCTAAGACAGAGATCTACAAGCTTCTGGCAAAGACCAGATATTAAATATTTTAGGCATTGTCAATGATGTAGTCTCTGTCATAGCTACTCGACTTCTGTGTTATAGTATAAAAGCAGCTATAGATAATAAATAAACAAATGAGCATGGTTGCATTTCAGTATAATTTTACTTTTAAAAACAGTAGAGATCTAGATCTAGATTTGGCTCACGGGCCATAGTTTAATCTCTGATCCAGGAGAGTGAAAAAAAATTAATGGTCTAGGGAAATGGATTAGGGTTTTCAGGAAGCTCTACAGGCTTATTTGAGGTTATAATCATGAATATAAATATTAATCAGCACGTAGTGTTTCTCTCCAGCCATGTTTTAGGTGGGGGATGGGGAAGACAAGTGTTGTAAGCATTCTTGTTGAACAAGACATGGATTTTTTTATTCTTAATTTCTGCCAACATGTGAGCTGTTCTAGTCATTTTTTTCTGTCTCTCTCTTCTCATTCCTATAATAGTATGCTTTCTTTTGCATAATTGCACATTATTCTTTATTTTACAGAGTAAAAGAATTTCCTAATTCCTGTATCAGACAGGCAGTTTCCTGCTTTAGATCCTGCAGTGTCTCCCCACTGTATGAGCACATCATACTCTAAGTATGGCTCCCCACCTTGCACACTATGGGTCCTCCCTTCTCTCCAGCATCATCTCACAGCTCTCTCTACTCTTATTCACTCTTATTCACTGCACTACCCACATTTGGGTCCTTGTTCAGTTTCTTCATTGTAACAAAGTTCACTCCATTCTCAGACTCCTTCCTCAACTTAAAATGCTCATCCCCTGAACCTTTCTTAAATTACCACTCATTTTCAAGCCCTATTTGAAATGCTCCTTTCTCTTGGAGGCTTTTCCTCATCCATCTATGTACTCTTCACTTCCCACTGCATAGCCCCTTCTACGCACAGAGCCACTCAGTAATTTTCCTTCCAATATTCTGATCTTTCCCTTGGTTGGATTCAACATAATATGTAATTATGAATTTACAGCTGATGTCATTGGTTTGATGTCCATATAGCTCACTATAGCCATGAGAACAGGATCTATGTATGATTTGTTCCACCAACATATATCCTGGCCTAGCCCTTGGTATAGTAGATTTATAATATGTATTTGCTGATGAATTAATGAATGAAATAATTTTCTCAGATTTTATGCACTTTAGGAATGAGAGGTAGAATAGGATCCCCACTGCAGCTTTCACACTATTGCTGCTTGTATTAGTCTGCTCAGGCTGCCATAAAATATTGTAGACTAACTCATCTTGTTATTGATGTGGAGGTTAGAAGTCCAAGATCAAGGTGCCAGAAGGGAGGCCTCTCTCCTCAACCAGCAAAAGGCACCTGTTTGCCATGTTTTCGCATGGCCTTTCCTCTGTGTGTACTCATGAAGAGAGAAAGTGCTCTAAAATCCCTTTCTCATAAGTACCTCAGTCCTATCAGATTAGGGCCCATTCTATGACGTCACTTAAACTCAGATCCCCCAAAATACATTGACACAATAAAAAAGAAAGACAATCAGCTATCTCAAGAAAGACAGAAAAGGCACTTGGCAGAATTCAACACCCATTCATTATTAACAAACAGCAACAATTCATCAAACTAAGAATAGAAGTAAACTCTTCTAATCAGATAAGGAGAATTTATGAAAATTCTAATGTTAACATTACACTTTATCATGAAATAGTAAGCTCTTTCCTCTAAGATAGAAAACAAGACCAGAATATTTACATTCACTATTTCTATTCAGCATTGTACTGAATGTCCAGCCAATGAAATAAAAGTTCAAAGTGTTTAAAAATAAGTAGAAAGATATATAACAGAAAATAAGCAAAAATGTATTTATTTGAAGATAATAAAATGGTGTATGTAGAGTATGTAGAGTCTACAAAACTAAAATTAACAAGTGAATTGATGAAGATCACAGAATTGAAGATAAATATATAAAAATAAATTGTACTTATATCTACATTAATAACCAACACCACTGAAAGTCATAGTAAAAATTAAATATTACAGTTAAACCCAACAAAATATATATACAATCTTTATATTAAAAATAATAACATTGCCTAAAGAAATTACTTAAGACTTAAATAAAGATACAGATTTGCCATGATTATAAGTTGGAAAGCTCAATATTTTTAGGTGTTAATTTCAAAATTGTCTTATGGATTCAATATGATCTTTCACAAAATTCAAGTAGGTTTCTAGTAGAAATTGGTAAAAAGATTATAAAGTTCATATGGAAAAGCAAAGACCTAGAATATCGAAAATCATCTTTAAAAAATTTGAAGAGAGTTAGAGTTAGACAAATTGATTTCAAAACTTACAATATAGCTATAATAATTGTGACAGTGTGATACTGGCATAAGATGGACAAAGCAATCAATGAGCAGAAAAAAGAGTCCAGAAATAGACACACATTTCTAGTTCATTGCTAAGTAAATTGGGTAAGAAATGGTGTTTTCTTTTTCTTTTTGACTGATGTTGATGAAACAACTAAAAATATTCATAAGAAAAATATGAAACTATACTCCTGTTTCACACTATACAAAACAGTAAGTTAAAAGTAAATTATAGGCTATCAGTTCTTTTTGTGCTGCTATTATGGAATACCTGACATTGGGCAATTTGTAAAGTACATAAATATATTTCTTATCGTTCTGGAGGCTGGGAAGTCCAAGGTCAAGGGGCTCACATCTTGTGAGAGCCTTCTTCCCATTTTTGCATCATCTCATGGCAGAAGGTGAAAGGGCAAGAGAGCACTGGCATGTGCACATATGCAAGAGAAGTAGAGGCTGGGGGAGGGAGCCGAACTTGTCCTTTTATCAGGAATTCACTCCCATGATAACAGCATTAATTCATCTCTGCCTTCATGACCCAATCATTTCTTAAAGGTCCACATGTGAACACTGTTGCATTGGGGATTAAGTTTTCAGCACAGGAACTTTGGGAAACACATTCAAACCATAGTATAGGCCTAAATTAAAAACCCAGAACCAGAAAACTTCCAAAAAAATCATACTATAATGTCTTCATAGCCTTAGAACAGGCAAGTTTCTTTTATCAGAACAGATAAAAAACCACAGATGTTAAAATAAGCACAACTGATTAACTGAAGAATGTCTGCCCATGCAAAGATTCCATTTTAAAAATGGATAAGCCACAGACTGGAAAAAATATTCACAAGAAATAGATATGACAAAACATTTATATCTAGAATGTATAAATACTCCTACAGCAAACAAAAGATGATTAATTCAAGTTTAAATAGATAAATTATTTCGATAGACAATTCCCAAAATAAGATATTCAAATGGAAAATAGCACATGAAAAGACACTCAACATCATTTGTGATCAGGGAAATACAAATTAAAACAAATAGAAAAAAGGGCTATCTTTTCACACTACTAGAATGGCAAAGTGAGAAAATTCTTGCCTGGAAAGAAGGCTTGAAACTGACTGGAAAGAAACATGAAAAAATTTATTGAGAATGTTCTATCTGTTGTCTTGTGTTGTGATAACACCAGTACCTAAAATAATCAAGCACATCAAACCAAACTCTTAACACTTGTGGGTTTTATTACATATCAATTGTGTATCAATCAAAAAGGAATAAATTCACTTCATCCTCAAACCTGATTTTACTCTATTTTCTTTCTTAGTAAATGATAGCACAGCCAAATGTTGCTTTAGTGAAAAACTTCAGTGTTATCTTTGAATCTACACTCTATTGCCCTATCTCCTATGACTGAATATTATTTAATTATTTAATTATTTTATAAATACCTCCATTATTTATAACATAATTTTATAAATTATAGACTATAAATTATAGATTAAAATTAAAAGAATAGTTTAAAAATTATAAATAAAATTATTTTATAAATACTTCTAAAATTTATCTACATTATCCCATCAGCACCTTTTGCAAGTTTTCATCACAGTGTATTTGGACTAGTAGCCTCCTAACTGGAGCCTCTGCTGCCACTATTGCCTTCTTGCAATCTTCTCTCTATAGTTGATATAGGATGGTATTTCATAAATACAAATGTAATGAAACTTTTAAAAGGTTTACATTTATCTTATAAAAGTAAAATATTTACTATTTTAGTACTTGCTACAAAGTCATGCCTATCTAGAGTTTAGAATTTGTGTCACAATCCTTACCTCTATGAAAGTCAAGGAGTAGCCTAGCCTAACACATGTGCAACAAAAACTCATTAATACTAACAATTTATGGAATTCTAACAGTTTCTTAGGCAACTCTACTAGGTGGTTATATCCATGATTCTTAGTTTTATCAGCTACCAATGAAGAAACAGGAGTTTAGATAGGTTAACCTTCCACAAGGTTAAATTCATGTGTGGTAAAGCTAGAATTTAAATTCAAGTCTATCTGGCTTCAAAAATCTGCCTTTTGAATTATGATGATGTTACTGGAAGTTTTGTTCATGGATCTTTGGCTACATATAGCTATGATTTATGTGGCTGAGTATGATAACTACAGGAACCATACTAGCTGCATCAATACCAACTATTTTTCTTACAGTTCTTAGTAACAGCTCCCAATAAATAACATTTGCATAGAAACTCCCCAATGGTAGGATATGTATATGGGTCAATTTATGTGCTTTCTTTTGTAAGTTGTCCCAATAATAGAATAAATGATACAACAAGGCCACCAAAAAGCAGCAGAGCCCATAAAATTTTTTAGAAGACCTCAAAGGAGTAATTTCAAAGGTCAGGAAAATGACTAAGAAGATAATACTGTCAATTGGTGGGAAAGCAATGAGGAAGAGAAAACCCTGAATTATTTTCAAAACCACGAAGGAGAATATAGCATTTTGAGATGACTGGCAAATATACTTACGTGAACTTTCTCTTTAATTTATATGTACTACAAAACTATTTGATTCCCACTTTGATAACAAAAAATAAAATCAGACCTCAGGAACAAGATTAACATATATAGCATCTATACCAGAGACATGAGAGATACTGAAAAACACACACTTAAAGAAATCCAATTACAATTGTGAATTGCGCTGCTATAAACATGCGTGTGCAAGTGTCTTTTTCGAATAATGACTTCTTTTCTTCTTGGTAGATACCCAGTAGTGGGATTGCAGGATCAAATGGTAGTTTTACTTTTTAGTTCTTTAACAAATCTCCGCACTGTTTTCCATAGTGGCTGCACTAATTTACATTCCCACTAGCAGTGGAGAAGTGTTCCAACCCAAATGCCCATCAATCAACGAGTGGATAAAGAAACTGTGGCATATATATACTATGGAATACTACTCAGCCATAAAAGGAATGAATTAACAGCATTTGCAGTGACCTGGATGAAATCGGAGACTATTATTCTAAGTGAAGTAACTCAGGAATGGAAAACCAAACATCGTATATTCTCACTGATACATGGGAGCTAAGCTATGAGGACGCAAAGGCGTAAGAAAGATACAATGGGCCGGGCGCGGTGGCTCACGGCCTGTAATCCCAACACTTTGAGAGGCCAAGGCGGGCAGATCACGAGGTCTAGATATCGAGACCATCCTGGCCAACATGGTGATACCCCGCCCCCACTAAAAATACAAAAATTATCTAGGCATGGTGGTGCACGCCTATAGTCCCAGCTACTCGGGAGGCTGAGGCAGGAGAATCGCTTGAACCTGGGAGGTAGAGGTTGCAATGAGCAGATATCGCACTACTGCACTCCAGCCTGGCCACAGAGTGAGACTCTGCCTCCAAAAAAAAAAAAAAAGATACAATGGACTTTTGGGACTTGGGGGGAAAGGTGGGAGGGGGACTAGGGATAAATATACACGAATATGGTGCAGTGTATACTGCTTGGGTAATGGGTGCACCAAAATCTCACAAAACACAACTGAAGAACTTCCTCCTGTAACCAGCCTCCAGAACGACAAGAAAATAAATTTCTATTATTTACAAGAAATTCATGTGGTATTTCATTACAGCAACTAGAGGTGACTAATATTTGATCCCTTCCATTTCAAGGTGCCAGAGCATTAGATATGCAAAACCATACGCTTTTCTTAAAAAAAAAAGTCATCGGAAATTGTCTAATGGCATAAGTCTTTTGAAAGTATTTGTTCATTTATATTCACTCAAGGTAATTACAAATAAAAGTACTTCCTTAAAACATTTTCAAACAGTTGCAATTGAGCATGAAAATATCCCCTCAAATTAGATACCTGCATATTTAGGCTTATCTTCCAGAATTTAATAGCTAGAATGGATCATTTCACTATGTCAACATGTTTTCCATTGGTAGATATTTTCTCTTCATTGTGAATAACAATTTGGTGCTAATGAAGGCTAAGGGACTGGCATAAATAGCTGAAAAGTATCTATGTCTGAGTAAGACCAGAGGTAAAAAAAAAACTATTCTCTTTTTTATAAGAAGACACTGCCCAGGAGAAATGCTAATAATTGGTTACTGGTTATTGCTTATATACAAGTCTGAAAAGTCCATTGCAATTCTGAAATAATTTTTCATAAAAATCTCTAAAAACTACACAAAACATACCTAATGTGGATGAAAAGAATAATTTTATTTTTTTAAATTTAAAGCATCTTTGCAACACCTGTAGAACACCAGCAGAGGAATATTGATTTGAGTTGAATTCAGTTTATTTGAATTAAATTGAATATCTTATTTCTTCATACAAAAATATAAGATACAGTGAGAACACATTACTTCATCAGATATCATGGTAATTAAAAAAAAAAACTCCTTCTTAGTTTAGTATTTAGTTTTTATTCTTAAAACCAGGGAATACTCACCTTATGAAGTACAAAACAAGAAATATGAAGAGAGATCTATTACAAGTAATGTAATTTACTATAATTTACTTCAGTTTATACCTGTTTTTGTAACGTGACCCAACCAACATGAGACTGTTACTATTTCTTACACGAAAAGATGCTCTGTGTGCTTTTGCAATAAGTGACACATCTTAAAAGACCTGCATATCTGGCCAGGCACAGTTGCTCACACCTGTAATCCCAGCACTTAGGGAGGCCGAGGCGGGCAGATGGCTTGAGCTCAGGAGTTCGAGACCAGCCTGAGAAACATGACAAGACCCCATCTCTACAAATACTCAAAAGTTAGCTGGGCATCATTGCGTACACGTGTAATCCCAGCTACTCTGGAGGCTAAGGTGGGAGGATCACTGGAGCCTGGGAAGCAGAGGTTGCAGTGAGATGAGGTTATGCCACTGCATCCCAGCCTGGGTGACAGAGTAACATTGTGTCTCAAAAAACAAACAACAACAAACAAAAAAAACAAACATGCTGCATGTCCATTATACAAATACCAAATGCATACATGTCAAAAGTGTAGAATAAGGTAAACTCGTAAGATGTCACAACCAGTTCAAAGGAGAAATCAAAGACCCAGAAATGTACATGAAATAAAAGAATGTTAAAATAAAATAACTCAAAACCGCTTTATTCCATGGGAGTACATGGAGGATGGGAGTGAGGGAAACCAACTGACCCTCCATTGAACACAATTTATTTGCACATTTATTGACAAGTTGGTGTACTTCATTCTTTTTATTCTTTCTTTTGTCTCCTCTTTGAATTTTCAAATAGCCTATCTTCAAGCTCACTAATTCTTTCTTCTGCTGATCGATTCTGCTGTTAAGATTCTGATGCATTATTCAGTATGTCAGTTCCATTTTTCAGTTCTAGAATTTCTGCTTGATTTTTAAAAAATTATTTCAATGTTTGTTAAATTTATCTGATAGGATTCGGAATTCTTTCTCTGTTATTTTGAATTTTGTTGCGCTTCCTTAAAACAGAAACAAAAAATTCCTTATTTTGCATTATCTGTATGAAAAGTCACATATCTCTGTCACTGTAAAATTAGTCGCTGGAGCTTTAATTAGCTTATTTGTTGAGGTCATGTTTTCCTAAATGGCCTTGATGCTTGTGGATGTTTATCAATATCTAGGCATTGAAGAGTTAGGTGTTTTTTGTAATCTTCACAGTCTGGGCTTGTTTGTGACTGATCTTTTGAGAAGGCTTCCCAAATATTCAATGAAAAATGAGTGTTGTGATCTAAGTCTTTGGTCACTACAACTGAGTCTGCATTAGGAGGAAGCCCAAGCCCAGCAATGCTATGACTCTTGCAAACTTGTAGAGGTAACGTCTTGGTAGTCTTGGGTAAGATCCAGAATTCCCTGGATTACCAAGCAGTGTCTCTTTTTCTCTTCCCTTACTGTCCCCCATACACGGATAATTTACTATGTATTCTACCCAATGCCTTGAGGAAATTAACTACAGCTTATAAACAGAAAGAAAGAAATTTGCATTTGGATTATAGGAGAGAAAAGAACATACATGAAAAGAAAAAGTTCATTATTCTGGGAACTAATTTGTAAAGATTCAGAAGAAATAATGATGTGGCAATGCAATAATTACGTTTAAACTCAAGTTTATGCGTTATTACTGAAAATACCAATAACTATATATACTGATCAAACTTTTTCAAAGAGAGGATATATCAACACAAGTTTTATGCATAAGCAGAGTAATGCTGACTGCATAATGGAATTAAATGACTGCTATTTGGCTCCCAAGGTCCACAGAATTCCTCTACTGTTAGTAATCTTTTTCTCCTTTTAATTAGTCTTCTCTCTAGGTCTTTTGAAAATCTATTATTTAATTACAATTTTGGCAAGTATAACATATCCAGTCCTTTATAACTCAGTATAAATGTATTATCAGATTAATTTGCTCCTGTACCAATAAATACTGGAATAACATTGATAATGTTAAACCCCAGTGGTGGTGTTGAGGAGGAGAGAATGCTTACTGGGCACTCTAAGAAACATTGAGGTGTCTGAGGTAGAAACAAATGTAAAGAAAAACATTTTGATGTAAGTCAATACCAGGCAGGGATCAAGATGGTGGGATAGAAAGCTTCACCAATTGTTCCCCCTGCAAGGACACAAAGTTAACAACTATCTACATAGAAAAAAAAAAAAAAAACCACTTTCATAAAAAACAAACATCAGATGAACACTCAAAGTACTTAGTTTCAACTGCATATCACTGAAACAGGCACAGAAGAGATAGAAAAAACAGTCCTGAATCACTGATGCCACCTCTCCCCAACCCCCAGAAGTGGCAGCAAAGTGCAGAGAGCCTCACTGGGTGCCAGGGTAGGGAGAACACAGCAATTGTGAGGCGTTGAACTCAGTGCTGTTCTGTTAGAGCAGAAAGGAAAACCAGACCAAACTCAGCTGACACCTGCCCACAGAGGGAGCATTTAAATCAGCCCTAGCCAGAAGGGAATCACGAATCCCAGAGGCCCGAACTTGAGTGCTCACAAACTTCACCACAAAGGGCTACAATGCTGTGTCTCCAAGTAAACTTGAAAGGCAGTCTAGGCCATAAGGACTGCAAGACTTAGGCGAGTCCTAATGCTGAACTAGGCCCAGAGACAGTGTACTTAGGGGTCACGTGACATTCTGAGACACAAGCTGGGGCAGCCAAGGGAGTGATGTCTTCACTCCTTTTGAGAAGCAGGTCTGTTCACGTCCTTTTCTTACATTTTTTTTTTTTTTTTTTTTTTTTGAGACGGAGTCTCGCTCTGTCGCCCGGGCTGGAGTGCAGTGGCCGGATCTCAGCTCACTGCAAGCTCCGCCTCCGGGGTTTACGCCATTCTCCTGCCTCAGCCTCCCGAGTAGCTGGGACTACAGGCGCCCGCCATCTCGCCCGGCTAGTTTTTTGTATTTTTTAGTAGAGACGGGGTTTCACTGTGTTCGCCAGGATGGTCTCGATCTCCTGACCTCGTGATCCACCCATCTCGGCCTCCCAAAGTGCTGGGATTACAGGCTTGAGCCACCGCGCCCGGCCTCTTACATTTTTAATGTTATTTTTTTCTTAGAAATTTAATTTCCTTATAGATGCTGGATATTAGACCTTTGTCAGATGGACAGATTGCAAATGTTTTCTCCCATTCTGTAGGTTGTCTACTTACTCTGTTGATAGTTTATTTTGCTGTGCAGAAGCTCTTTAATTAGATCCCATTTATCAATTTTTGCTTTTGTTGCAATTGCTTTTGGTGTCTTTGTCATGTAACTTTTGCCCACACCTATGTCCCAAATGGTATTGCCTAGGTTTTTTTCTAGGGTTTTTGTGTTTTTGGGTTTTACATTTAAGTCTTTAATCCATCTTGAGTTGATTTTTGTGTAATATATAGTGTAAGAAAGGGGTTCAGTTTCAATTTTCTGCATATGGCTGGCCAGTTCTCCCAGCACCATTTATTAAATAGGAAATCCTTTCCCCACTGCTTGTTTCTGTCAGGTGTGTCAAACATCAGAGGGTTGTTGGTTGTTGGTGTGCAGTCTTATTTCTGGGTTCTCTATTCTGTTCCATTGATTTATGTGTCTATTCTTATACCAGTGTCACACTGTTTTAGTTACTGTAGCCCTGAAGTATAGTTTGAAGTCAGGTAGTGTAATGCCTCCAGCTTTGTTCTTTTTGCTTATAATTGTCTTGGGTATTAGGCCTCTTTTTTGGTTCTATACAAATTTTAAAATAGTTTTTTCCTAAATCTGTGAAGAATGCCAATGGTAGTTTAATAGGAATAACATTGAATCTATAAATTGCTTGGGGCAGTATGGCCATTTTCATGATATTAATTCTTACTATCCATGAGCATGGAATGTTTTTCCATTTTTTGGTGTCATTTCTGATTTCTTTGAGCAGTGGTTTGCATTCTCCTTGAGGAATTCCTTCACTTCCCTTGTTAGCTGTATCCCTAGGAATTTTATTCTTGTTGTTTCAGTTGTGAATGGGAGTTCATGTGTGATTTGACCCTTGGCTTGCCTGTTGCTGGTGTATAGAAATGCTAGTGATTTTTGCACATTGATTTTGTATCCTGAGACTTTTTGGGCTCAGACAATGGGATTTTCTAGATACAGAATCTTGTCTTCTGGAAACAGGAATAGTTTGACCTTCTCTCTTTTTATTTGAGACTTGTTTATTTATTTCTTTTGCCTGATTATCCGTGGCAGAACTTCCAATACTATATTGAATAGGATTAGTGAGAGAGCAACTTTGTCTTGTGTCGGTTTTCAAGGGGAATGCTTCTAGCTTTTGCCCATTCAGTATGATATTGGATGTGGGTTTGTCATATATAGCTCTTATTATTTTGAGATATATTCCTTTAACAACCAGTATATTGAGAATTTTTAACATGAAGGGATGCTGAATTTTATTGAAGGTTTTTTTCTGCATCTATTGAGATAATTATGTGGTTTTTGTCTTTAGTTCTATTAATGTGACAAATCACATTTATTGACTTGTATATGTTGAACCAGTCTTGCATTCCAGGAGTGAAGCCTACTTGTAGGTCGAGAAGCTTTTTGATGGGCTGCTGTATTCAGTTTCCCAGGATTTGATTGAGGATTTTTGCATCAATGTTCATCAAGAATATTGGCCTAAAGCTTCTTTTTTCTTTTTTTTTGGTTATATCTCTGCCAGGTTTTGGTATCAAGGTTATGCTGAGAATGAGTTAGAGATGAGTCCCTCTTTTTCAATTGTTTGGAATAGTTTCAGTAGAAATGATACCAGCTCTTCTTTGTACCTCTGGTAGAATTCAGATGTTTATCTGTCTGGTTCTGCATTTTTTTTTTTTTTTTTTTTTGGCCTAGTAGGCTATTTATTACTACCTCAATTTCAGAACTCATTACTGGTCTATTCAGGGATTCAATTTCTTCCTGATTCAGTCTTCGGGAGGGTATATGTGTCTAGGAATTTATCTATTTCTTTTAGATTTTCTAGCTTATTTACATAGAGGTGTTTATAGTATTCTCTGGTGGTTGTTTGTATTTCTATGGGGTCAGTGGTAATATCCCCCCTATCATTTCTGAGTCTGTTGATTTGAATATTCTCTCTTTTATTTTTTATTAGTCTAGCTAGTGATCTATTTTATTGTTTTCTTCAAAAAACCAGGTCCTTGATTTCTCGACTTTTTTAAAGGGTTTTTAGTGTCTCTATCTCCTTCAGCTTAGCTGTGATCTTGGTTATTCCTTGTCTTCTGCTAGCTTTGGGGTTTCTTTGCTCTTGGTTCTCTAGTTCTATTATTTGGAATGTTATTTTGTTAACTTGAAATTTTATTAACTTTTTGATGTGGGCATTTAGTGCTATAAATTTCTTTCTTAACACTGTGTTAACTGTATCCCAGGATTCTAGTACGTTGTATTTTTGTTCTCACTAGTTTTGAAGAATCTCTTTATTTCTGCCTTAATTTCCTTATTTACCCAAAAGTAATTCAGGAGAAGCTTATTTAATTTCCATGTAGTTGTATGGTTTTGAGTTAATTTCTTAATCTTGAGTTCTAATTTGATTGCACTGTGGTCCAAGGGAATGTTTCTTATGATTTCAGTAATTTTGCATTTGCTGAGAAATGTTTTACTTCCAATTATGTGATCAATTTTACAGCAAGTGCTGGATGGTAACGAGAAGAACTTATATTCTGTTGTTTTGGGGTAGAAAGCTCTGTAGATATCTATCAGGTCCACTTGATCCAAAGCTGAGTTCAGCTCCTGAATATCTGTTAATTTTCTGTCTCAGAGATCTGTATAATATTAGCAGTGGGGTGTTAAAGTGTCCCATTATTAATGTGTTTGAGTCTAAGTCTCTTTGAAGGTCTCTGAGAACTTGCTCTCTGAACCTGAGAGTGACTGTGTTGGGTGCACAGATATTTAGGACACTTAGCTCTTCTTTTTGAATTGAACTGTTTACCATTACGTAATGCCCTTCTTTGTCTTTTTCAATCTTTGCTGATTTAAAGTCTGTTTTGTCAGAAACTAGGATTGCAATCTCCACATTTTTCTGTTTTCCATTTGCTTGGTAAACTTTTCTTCATCCCTTTATTTTCAGCCTATGTGTGTCTTTGCATGTGAGATGGGTATCTTGAAGACAGCGTACTGATGGGTCTTGGTTCTTTATCCAGCTTCCGTTCTGTGTCTTTTAATTGGGGCATTTAGCCCATTTACATTTAAGGTTAGTATGTTATGTGTGGATTTAATCCTATAGTCATGATGCTAGCTGATTATTTTATGGACTTGGTTTATGTGGTTGCTTCATAGTGTCAATGGCCTGTTTACTTCAGTGTGTTTTTATAGTGGCTGGTAACAGTTTTTTCTTTCCATATTTAGTGTGTCCTTTAGGAGCTCTTGCAAAGCAAGTCTAGCTTTAATGAATTTCCTCAGCATTTGCTTGTTTGAAAATGATCTTAGTTCACCTTCGCTTATGAGGCTTAGTTTAGCCAAATATGAAATTTTGGGTTGGAAATTCTTGTATTTAAGAATGTTGAATATTAGCTCCCAATCTCTTCTGGCTTGTTGGGTTTCTACTGAGAGATCCACTGTTAGTCTGATTGGCTTCACTTTATAGGTGACCTGGCCTTTCTCTCTGACTGCCCTTAACCTTTTTTTTCTTTCATTTTGACCTTGGAGAATCTGATAATTATTTGTCTTCAGGATGATCTTCTCATGGAGTATCTTTCTGGGGTTCTCTACATTTCCTGAATTTGAATCTTGCCCTGTCTAGCAAGATTGGAGAAGTTCTTCTGGATGACATCCTGAAACACGTTTTCTATATAGGTTTCATTCTCTCCATCTCTTTCAGGTACCCCAATCAGTTGTAGAGCTGGTCTTTTTATGTAATCCCATATTTTTCAGAGACTTTGTTTCTTCCTTTTTATTCTTTGTTTTTCTATTCTTGTCTGACTCTTCTTTCAGAAAGACAATCTTCAAGCTCTGAGATTCTTTCCTTCACTTACTCTATTCTGCTATTAATACTTGTGATTGCATTGTGAAGTTCTTGTAGTATGTTTTTCAGCTCTATCAGACTGGTTATGTTCCTTTCCATACTGGCTATTTTGGCTGTCAGTTCCTGCATTGTTTTATCATTATTTTTAGCTTCTTTGCATTGTGTTACAATGTACTTTTTTAGCTCAGCGAATTTCATTTTTATCCACATTCTGAAGCTTACTTCTGTCATGTCAGCCATCTCAGCCTGAGCCCAATTCTGAACCCTTGCTGGAGATGTGTTGCAGTTACTTAGAGCAAGGGGGCACTCTGGCTGTTTTAGTTTTCAGCATTTTTGAGGTGATTCTTTCTCATATTTGTGGGTTTATCTACCTTCAATCATTGAGGGTGCTGACCTCTGGATGGGGTGTGTGTGTGTGTGTGTGTGTGTGTGTGTGTGTGTGTGTGTTGTTGTTGTTGTTGTTGTTTGTTTGTTTTTCTTTTAACAGTCTAGCCACTCTTCTGTGGGGCTGCTGCATTTTGCTGAGGGTGCACTCCAGTACCTAGTTGCCTTGGTTTCTCCAGTATCTGGAGATATCATCAGTGAAGGCTGCAAAAAAGCAAAGATGGCAGGCTACCTCTTCCTCTAGGAGCTCTGTCCCAAGGGGTACTGACCTCTTGCCCGCCTGAATGTGCCTGTAGGAGGTAGCTGGAGATCTCAGTTGGGAGGTCTCACTCAGTCAAGGGGAACAGGATCAGGGACTTGCTTAAAGAAGCAGTCGGGTTGCATTTTGGTAGAGAGGCTCTGCTGTGTTGGGGATCCCTTCAGCCCCCAGTTGGCTTGGGTTCTCCAAGGCCCAAAGGTGGGACCAGCTGAGATGCCCAAACAGTAAAGGTGGTGGCCTGCTCTCCTCCCCAGGGACTTCATCCCAGGAAGAAATTAGAACTCTGTTGGCCATAGAACATGGGCAGTAGTGGCCTGAGGCCCCAGCTTGAAGGATTCACCCAGTGAGG
The DNA here is from genome assembly GCF_049350105.2 of Macaca mulatta. Classification (NCBI taxonomy): domain Eukaryota; kingdom Metazoa; phylum Chordata; class Mammalia; order Primates; family Cercopithecidae; genus Macaca; species Macaca mulatta. Next base: position 161,789,220 of record NC_133406.1, read on the forward strand.
AGGAATGAATCTGGGTCCCGTTTATAGAAGCAGTCTGGCCACACCTTGACAAAACAGCTGTGCCATGCTAGTGAACCACCTCTGCCCTGATCAGCTTGGACTCTCCAAAGACCACAAGCTGGAATGGCTGAGTCATTCAAACAGCCAAGATGGCAGCTCACCCCTCTCCCTGGGCACTCCATCAGAGTTCTGTCCATAGAATACATGTGGGTGGAGGTAGCTGGAGGCCCCAGCTGGGAGGTCCCACCCAGTGAGGAGGAGTGAATCGAGATCCAGCTCAGTGAAGCAGTCTAGCTATAGTCTGGCAAAGCAACTGTGTTGTGCTGAGAGGACCCTTCCTCATCTGGACTGTTTGGACTCTCCAAAGCCCATAGGCTGGATTGTCTGAATCAACCAAACAGCCAAGCTGACAAGGCTGCCCCTGACCCCAGGGGCCCCATCCCATCTCAGGTAGGCTCTGCCCTGTTGCCAGTGACTGGTTAGCATTCCAAGCCAGCAGGTCTTATCTTGTGAGATGCCATGGAATTGGGGCCTGCAGACAGACACTGCTCAGCCCCCTGGAGTCAGCCCCTTTCCCAAGGATATGTATAGACCTCCCACCTTGCCTAAGTTTTAGTCATCTCTGTTGGGGATCTTGGGGCCAGAGTATATAAAGTTCCTGGGTCTCACACAGCTCTGTATGTTGGACCCAAGTTCCTGGTGGCATGGGCTTATGAGGGCATCTCCCAATCCAAGAGTTGCAAAGATCCATGAGAGTAGTGTGGTTTCCCAGGATCGCACATTCACTCACTGCTTCGCTTGTCTAGGGGTGGGGGTTCTCTTGGCTTCGTGTTGCTCCCAGGTGTGCCATCACCCTGCCCTGCGTTTCTTCATTCTCCACGAGTCGAGTTGTTTTCCTCATTATTCCCAACACAAGTACCTGAATATTTCAGTTAAAGGTGTTATATTCACTCATCCCTTTTGTTTCTCTCCATGAGTGCCACACACAATAACTGCCTTTAATTGGACATCTTGCCTCTTTTCTCAATACCTAACTCTTTAATCCCCAGACACTGAAGAATATCTACTAGCATCAACATCATCCAGGAAAATAAGACCTCACCACATGAACTAAATAAGGCATCAGGGACCAGTCCTGGAGAAACAGAGATATGTGACCATTCAGACAAGGAATTCAAAAGAGATGTGTTGGGGAAACTCAAATGAATTCAGAATAACACAGAGAAGAAATTAAGAATTCTATGAGATAAATTCAACAAAGATATTGAAATGATTAAGAAAGAACCTCAGTAGGTACAGCAAACCACCATGGCACATGGTTACCTATGTAGCAAACCTGCACATCCTGGGACAGAAAATAAAAATAAAATAAAGAAATAATTTTTAAAAAAATAAAGAAGAAAGCCATACCTGAAAGAATAAATAATGTATGATTCTAATTACATGTAGCCCAAACATAAATAAAACTAACCTATGGCATTATAAGTCAAAAATAAAAATAAAAAAATAAAATGCATCTCCAAGTGTTCACTGTAGCATGGAAAAAAAAACAAAAGAACCAAGCAGAAATTGTTACAGGCCAGGACAGAGTGGCATGACATATTTAAAGTGCTGAAGGAAAAAAGTTTTACCCTAGAGTAGTATATCTGACAAAAATTTCCTTCAAACATGAAAGAGAAATAAAGACTTTCCCAGGCAAACAAAAGCTGAGAGATTTCATTAACACTAGAACTGTGCTACAAGAAAGAAAAGGACATTGATGAGCAATAAATAATCACCTGAATGTATAAAACTCACTAGTAATCATAAGTCCACAGAGAAACACAGAATATTATAACACTGTAACTCTGATGTGTAAACCACTCTTAAGTAGAAAGACTAAATGATAAACCAATCAAAATAATAACTACAACAACCATTCAAGACATAGTCAGTACAATAACACATAAGTAGAAACAACAAAAAGTTAAAAAGCAGGGGGATGAAGTTAAGGCATAGAGTTTTTATTAGTTTTATTTTTGCTGATTAGTTTGTTTATGCAAATAGTGTTAAGTTGCTATCAGATTAAAATGATGAGTTATAAAATAGTATTTGCAAGCCTCATGATGCCATCAAAACAATAAAACATACAATGGATATACAAAAAACAAAAAGCAAGAAACTAAATCATAAAACCAGAGAAAATCACCTTCACTAGAGGAAGACAGGAAGAAAGGAAAGAATGAAGAAAAGACTATAAGACAACCAGAAACAAATGACAAAATAACAAGAGTGTTTTCCTCTCAATAACAACAGTGAATGTACATGGACTAAACTCTCCAATAAAAAGAGAGAGACTGGCTGAGTGGATGAAAAAACAAGACCCATGGATTTTTTGCCTACAAGAAGCCCACTTCACCTATAAAGACACACATAGACTGAAAATAAAGGGATGGAAAAAGACATTCCATGCCAATGGAAACAAACAAACAAAAAAGCTGTACTTATATCAGACAAAATAGATTTTAAGACAAAAACTATAAGAGACAAAGAAGGTCATTCTATATTTATAATTATAAAGAGGTCAATTCAGCAAGAAGATATAACGATTTTAAATGTAGACACACCCAGATATATATATTAGAGCACCCAGATATATAAAGGAAATATTGTTACAGCTAAAGAGAGAGATAGGCCCCAATACAATAGTAACTGGAGACTTCAACATGCCACTTTCAGCATTGGACAGATCTTCCGTACAGAAAATCAGCAAAGAAAAGTTTGACTTCATCAGTACTATAGAACAAATGGATCTAATAAATATTTACAAAACATTTCATCCAAGAGCTAACCTTGACTAGATATTTCTGAAAAGACAGCATATAAATGGCAAGCAGGCATATGAAAATGCGCTCAACATCATTAATCATCAGAACAATGCAAATGAAAGCTAAAATGAGATAACATCTCACCCCAGCTAAAATGGTTTATATCCAAAAGACAGGCAATAACAAATGTTGGCAACGATGTGGAGAAAAGGGAACCCTTGTACACTGTTGGTGGGAATGTAAATTAGTACAACCACTGTGGAGAACAGTTTGGAGGTTGCTCAGATAACTAAAAACTGAGCTACCATATGATCCAGCAATCTCCCTGAGGGTATATATCCAAAAGAAAGAAAATTAGTATATCAAAAAGATATCTGCATTCCTATGTTTGTTGCAGCATTGTTTATAATAGCTAAGATTTTGAGGCAATCCAAGTGTCTATCAACAGAAGAATGAATATGGAAAATGTGTTATTTATGTGCACAATGGCGTACTGTTTAACCATAAAAAAATCAATCAATCAATATCAGGCAAATTTTATCAATTTGAAAATCTCCATGTTTACTTTTTACTTGTTCTGCCTAATTAAATCCATTTTCTTGATATTATACATATTCACTATGATGCATCCAAGACTCCTCTTTGAAGTTCAATCCAGTAAAATATAATTGGAGGAAGAGTAAGGATTTTGAGGTGGGTGAGATTTTCTCAAAATCGAATTTCTATCTGCTTATTAGATGAAAAAAATTCATATAAACAATTAATAGAGTTATTAGATGAAAGTCAGATGGACCTAAGAGCATACCAGTCAAAAAGATATTTCCAGTAAAAATTTAGCAGAGGAGTCATTCACTCTAAGATGTATAATTTTGTATCTGCCTCATAATCTCTCGAGTCATTTTTTAAATCTTAGAATATAATACTGGCAAATTCTGCTGCTGCTGCAAATCCTGATGGAACAAGCTATCAATCTAATTCAAAGTGAAATGATGACATGTAAACCTCTATCTCTTTCCCAAAATTATCACAGCAGAAAGCAATACATTTGGAACAATACTCAACCCTAGGACAGGCAAATATTTCTGAGGTTAGATGTGATTTTGTTGTGATTTTTGTTTCTAACATTTTAGCAGGTATTACTCTATATATCAAACTACATCAATGTAATTTAAACTCTGATAAAGCACTTCACCATCTGGCCTAGTTCTTTCTAATACCTTGAACAGTTTTCCCCAAATGATAGCAAAATACAGTCATTTGTTGCATTTGTTGATCCTCTTGTCACCTCATATTTAACTATTCTTTATTAACACATCTAGTGAACTGATACTACAGAATGTAAAGAAATGCAAATGATCTGGCTGGTGCAATTGAAAAAATATTATAATTGCCATGAAATGAACAAAAGGACTCTAATTATGTATGTTAATAGGACAAAGATGCACAGTGTTCTGCTTATAATGGTTTAATGACATCAGTTTTATGGTTGAGATTGCCAGCATTTCTCGTATCAGACTGTATATCATATTAGGCAATTAGTAACTTGATTCACACTGTACAGGGTGGTTTTAAAATTCAGGCACACTTTTGCTAATGTGGTTTCCTTTTCTTTTTACATCTTATGAAAGAAAATGTTCTTGAGTACTTACTCGGTAAATAACGTAAGTATCAATTTTCAATCAGAACGCTACTATCTTGGCATCAAAGTATTTCTCTTAATAGTGCCCTGGATTTAAAATGTGTATTAAATCTTTTTGGTGTAATTTAGCCTCTAAAATAAAGATGCACACTTAACAAAGGCTAAAAGAGTTTATGAAAATGCATTCAATCAAACATGACACTTACTGAGAATGGAAGAGCAATGACACCCCAAAAACTAGCAGAAAAAAATTAAAGCAGAAAAATTACTTTTGAGCTGTTAATACTTCAGGCAAGAGAGTAATGTTATTACATTGTTGTTTCATGGAAAAGAAATATCCACAATAGGACTGAAAAGCAATACCTGCAAATAATAATTTCACAACTGTATAAGAAAAGTAGTTTGGAAAAAAATCTTTTATTTAATAGAGAAACTTTAAAAAATTACAGCATTTTTTATATCTCCATTTAGATACTTTGGTTCATGAAATAAGTTCTCTTCATGAGATTCCCCCCCCGCCCCCCCATTTGCTGGCATGCAGTGGCGCAATCTTGGCTCACTGTAACCTCTGCATCCTGGGTTCAAGCAATTCTCCTGCTTCAGTAGTGGGACTACAGGTGTGCACCACCATGACCAGCTAATTTTTGCATTTTTAGTAGAGATGGGATTTCACTGTGTTGGCCAGGATTGTCTCAATCTCTTGACCTCCTGATCTGCCCGCCTTGGCCTCTTAAAGTGCTGGGATTACAGGCCCAAGCCACTGTGCCCGGCCTGAGATTTTTTTTTAAATAAAATTGTTTCATTTGCATAGCATAGTGGTTTTAGGACTACTGAAAACGTTTTCTCCAGGTGTAGTTTTTAATATAATCTTAGTATTTTAGATGTTTCTTTTTCTATAATTTCAGGCATTTGGAGAATGTGAGGGAAATCTTTTAACAGTCAAGAAAGTCATTAAGAGTCAGCAGTATAGTTTTGCAGTTCAGTAATGTAAACCATTACTCATTTTAAACATTAAAAAGATCATGCCAACCTTCATTGGCTGCCATTAGAAAGGGGTTTCTGTTATACTTGTGTAAGTTGGATTTTGTTAGTGTAGTTTGCGTGATTTTATGTTGTGTGTGAAGCATTTAAAGTACCAGATCATTGTGTCATGGTTAAAACCCAGATTCCACTATAGAATTTTCACATTTTAGATTAGTCAGCTTATTTGCTAGCAACACCAAGTTGTGTCTAAAAGGCAGGACTAAAACAAATCACGTACAATAAATAACGTATGTGCCTCTTACCTGAGCTCAAAATCTTAAATAATTTCCACATGATCCTAATGATTTCCACATGTGTATCTTTCCTGTAGAGATTGTTTTATCTGTTTAGTCTATCTAGATGGCAAGATTGTAGTTGTACATAACTGCAAACTGAAGAAAAAAATTAAGAATAAGGGCAGACAATCCAATAAGTGTCCCTTCTTCACTTTATTTTAAGAGCAGTAGTGTCCAATTAGAATTTTCATAATTAGTCAAGAAATGGATATGGTTGCTGTAAAGCAGATGGCTTTTATATACTGCTTTGTTGTAAGATATATAGAATACATAATTATTTATAAGGTTTTAGGCTAAGCATTGTGATAAATACAATGAATAAGGAGCGTACCTTTTCATTTGAAAATTTGCATGTGAAAAGATCATTAACAAAATATGGTGGAATTAACCTAAAAACTTGAAATTGCTTGATCTCTACCACTAGGAGTGTGGCATTAGACAAAACCCTCAATATTGTTGAGCCTGAATTTCACTGGTAAAGCTAAGGCTTAAACACGGACACACACAAGGTTATTGTAAAGATAAACTGATGACATACAATGTAATGTGTAATCTTGAGATACATTTTTTATTTCTTGTGCATTTATCTATGTGTTTTCAATGTGTTTTAACATGTGGTATTTTTTTTTTTCTGTGTGCTTTTAATGTGCTTTAAGTTCTTACCTGGCGGCTTCTACTTGTCTCTTTGAAATAGGAATCAAGATTGCAGTGGTCTAAGTCTGCAGGGGAGCTTGCAGACTTAGGTGCTTTATATGTTCAAGGAAGGATGAATGTAACTGTTGAAATAAATGACAGTACCTGTTACATTTTGTGATTGCCTGTCCTTGTACACAGGAAGAAGAAGACAAGCTTTAAAAGTTTGCAAGATTACAGGGAAGGACACAGAAAGGCAAGGAGACAAAGGAATTGAGGCTGGTAGCTAAAGGACTCTTGAAGCGATTAACTAAGTGTTTTGAAAAGGAAGGAATGCCTAAAATAAACCCAGAGGCTAGAAGAAATAGTTGGGTGTCAAAGGACTGAAAGTTTCAATAAGATCAAAGAATAGGTGTGCAGGTGTGTCTGAAAAGAAATGATGCTGTACTCAGAAAAGAAGGTAATGGAGCTTAAGCTTTCTAATCCTAATGTGTGGATGCTCAGTTTCAGGGGAGGAAAAAGTTCATGGTGATATGAGTCACGGCATAGAGGAAATAAGGAGTGATAAGAGTCTGAATATTTGGGGGAGATTTATATGGTGAAATCACACAGCATAATATAAAGTAGAGGGATACGAAAGACTGTGAGATAGGAATCAACATCCTCAATAAATCTCTGAAATGTACATGAGAATTTGCATTTTTTGTTTATGTAAACTTACTTTACATCAATGTTAATGAAAGGCAAATGACAAAGAAGATACAGAAGGGTAGCAAATGGTTTCAGATTCATGTTGTGAAAGTTTTTGTAAATTTTAAAGTAAAATGTAAGTCCGGGAAAATGGTAACACTTCCTATTTCAAAAAAAAGGGAAAAACCTTAGGGAGTGAGCCTTCTGCTGGACAGATCTGTAAGGAAAATAATGTTCTCAGGGGATGACCATGTTTCTGACTATGCCTGCAAATAATTATCATTCTATAATAACATATAAGTAAGGTAGATAACCTTCTATAATATAATGTAATAAGATGCACTATTTGTAATTCTGCAAAGCTATTTCTAGCCATAAGCAATAAAAAATTATAGATCCTGTTAAACTGTTCATTAAGAGTTCAAACAAGTATTGAATTATGCTAAATAATAGTAACTCAACATTAATTTGGTTAATTTAATGACATTAACATTTGCTTTTTTTATTACCCTCTATGTCTAATGGAGACACTGGCTACAACGAACGGAATGAGTTTTCGACAATATTTCCTGGCATTATGGCCTTTGCCAGATGATTTTGCCTCTATTGACCATCATGTTTTGCATTTGGATTTGAAATGTACATTAGCATGATAAAATGATTCTCCTGTCATTTTCCCACAAGCTGTTTCTCGTTTAGTTAAATACTTCTTCCGGGGTCAGAGACTCCACCGGTTTCAAAGTGAGATCGGTATGCAGATGAAATTTTTAGACCATATTGAAAAATGAAAAATTGGACTCCTCATCACTTTTTCCCAAGAGGAAAGCTGCCCTCTGCAGAGCCAAGGAAAGAAAACAGCAGTGAAATAATATAGAAACCCAGGGAACAGCAGGTAGAAGAATTAGTCATGGTTGCTTTGGAGTATAACATTTTACCTCCAATATACTGCCAAAAATACTAAATGATTTAACACAACATCTTATTCTAGTTTTACAAAATATGGGTTACTAGGTTTTCTTCCTTTTATGCCCCTGTGTTTTCTTGATGTCTTTTACCTGGTTCCAGTTACCTTAACTTTTGGTAGGAGATAGCATTTTCAGAACACTATGCCAAGACTTGACCACATGAGTCCTATTGACCTTGATCAAGGCCACAAGGCAAAATCCCTAGTCCTTACTTTGAAAATTAACTTGATATTTCCAGACATATATTCATCTGGTTTTGCTATTCCACATATAAGAATTATTTCTCTGAAAGGTTTGATTTACTTCTATTAATTATTATTCAAAAATATACCCTGTGAAACAATTGTAACTAAATACCAAACAAATGAAAACAGATGGTAGTGTAATCTAGACAAAGAATTTGGCCCAGGGGGTTAAAAAAAAAAGAATGTAATAGAGGAAGAATTTTATTTATTTGCCCTCAGAAAGTCAACATGAAAAGTGATTGAAATTGGTTTTGCTGGTATCTCTCTCAGTTTTAAATATAATTGTATTTCTAAAGTAAAGCATCTATAAAGATAATCCAGAACTTAAGTAGTGAAAATAACTATTTTTTCATACTCAATTACAACATTTAAGTTCGTATTAACAAGCCAAACCGAAGTAAAGATTTACCAAGTGAATTACAAAAATATGACATCTGGATGATAAAAGTGAGTTTGATAATTTAAAAATAATTTGAATGACTAATTAAAAGTTTACCTTAGTCATTAGGAAGTTTATGACTGCTCTCGCTGTTTTTTTCCAGCATTATCTTTGCAGACTTTGTTCATCCAAGATCAAAACAATTGGTCAATTTCATCAGCTCCTTTAAATAATGCATCTGGAAAGTGAAAAATAGTCTGTCTGATGACAAGACCTTTCACCATGTTAGGAGGAGGTTTCTTTGTTCTCATTTACATCCACTAAAAAGGTCCTGGTGTGGAGGCCCACTCTGGAAAAGTTGGCCTCCAGTGCACAAGATGAAGAGAAAAGGTCAAGTTCACCAGATTTTAATCACTCAGAAGTACATCTGCCTGAAAAGCCTAGTCAAAGATCTGCATGAGGCAATGTACTTAACACCTTCCAAATTCCCTTTTCAGCACAGATTACCCACTATACTTATAGCACCAGATGGATTCTTGAAAAAGTGTTGCAATGTAATCAGGCATCAAAGTTAAAATAAATTTTATAAACAGTACTAAGGCTAACTACGTTTACAAACCACTTTGGCACATTTCTTTGGTCTCCTCCATTCATTTTGCCAGCAGTCGTTGATTTAAAAGGTTATGTGAATGTGTATATTTTTTTCTAACGTAACATTTACAAAGAAAGCACTTACGTAAATAAACCTTTGGAAAATGAGGTTGCTATGATTAAAGTACAAATGTGGGCATATGCCATGGAAAGTACTGTTCTTTTCTTTAATACTATGTTAACAAAAAGTTATTTAAATAAATTTCATGTAGAAATCTTATGCATACATTCAATATTATAGACACTTTTTGACAATATTATTTTTTTAAAAGTATATAAGTACATTTATACTGGAAGTATCTACAATACTTTTCCTGGTGCAAAAATCTTTCGGAGCAGACAGTCTCTCATATCTTTACAATATATTTTTTATGTTAAAACACCAGAGCCAACTCTAGCTGTCTATTTTTATTATGCTGTATAATTCCACAGGTATTGACATGTGTCACCTGTGTTACAGTCATATTTGGCCAACTCTTTGTGCTCACCAGGGAAGCATCGATCTTCAGCTTTCATTAAGTGGTAGAAACAGACCATTGGCATAAAAAATTATTTTTAAAAATAAATGGGAGAATTTTCTGCCTGGGGACTACACCACTACTGTTCTCCAGTAATTTGAATTATTGAATGGACTAAATAAAAGTCATTTCTATTCTTTTTCTTCTTTTTCTTTTTTTGTCCAGACAAACCTGAAATGCAAGTTGATTTTTTAAAAATCTTTTATCCCCTCAGCTTGTTAGGATTTATCCTTGAATGTTCTGTTCTGTGCACTCTGCATGGAGTGCTATCACGTATTTATCTAGGAATCTCTAAAAAAATACAGAGCTTTTAAAGAAAATAAAAGCTACAAAGCCCATAATATTTGCCAAACTATTAAACATGATGTGCAATTGTGAGACTGCTTGACAGAAGATTTAAAAAAAAAATGAAACTTTTCATTTTTATAAAGTCTTTTCTGATCAATGGCTTTAAAGTCCTTCTCACTGTGTCTGCATGGCAGCAGAATATATGAATGACAAACAAAACAACTCATGTAACAATTTTAATTTGATTATATTCTATGCATATTTGTTAAGAACCTACTATATGCAGGAACATGGTCTAGTAGCACTGCTGATTACATTATCCATCTCTTCACCTGTCAATTCAATACTAAAACCTCGACTCAACATTAACTCCCTCTGGAAGTTTTTCTTGTTGATCAACTCCTCTACTCCCAGCTAGGTGAAATTCACCTTCTTGTGCTGCCATGTTTGTATCTATGTCATTCCACTAACCCACTGGGTTATAAATGTTTAATGTAATTACATCCCATGCTAGGGTTTTTCTTAACATTAAGAACTCTATCTTTACTTAACATGTTGTGCAGACTGTATGTAGCACAGTAACTGAGTTGAATGAATGAATTCAGCTGAATAAATGAGTGAATAAAGATGTAGTCAAGAAGTTTATAATATCATAAAAAGCAGATAAGTGTAGAGATCATAACAGTAAGATGTGGTTTGAATGTTTGTCCCCTCCAAATATCAACTGGAAATGTGATTTCCAATGTTGGAGGTGGGGCCTGGTGGGAGGTGCTTGGATCATGGGTTGTTTGGATCATGGGTCTATCATGAGTGGCTTAACACTATCTCCTTGATGGTAGTGAGTCTTCACTCAGTTACTGCAGGAGAAATAAGGTTGTTTTAAAGAATCTGGGACCTCCTTTATCTCTCTCTTGCTCCTGTAACAGAAGAACGGACTAACACAATATATGTTAGAATCTGATAAATAGCTGAAGCGTGTTAAAGAGCTATAGAGTAGAAGAGTAGAAAACGTACATTTGTGTGGTCATAAGTAAAGGTAACCTTGGCAATTAACCATAAAAGATAAGTAGGAATTCAATAAGGAGACAAGTCTGGATGGTGGGGGGAAGCATCACAAAGAGGAACAATATGAACAGGTCAGAAGTAGAATAGTGCTAATCAGGTAAGAAAGAGGCATAACAAACTGATTAAACCTGCAGACTCTGGGACCAGCCTGCTGAAGTTCAAATCCTGTAGCATCAACCTCTACTTCTAGGGCTGTGAGCAAGTTGCCTAACATTTTTGTGTCTTGCTCTTTTTGTTTGTTTTTGGGATTTTGCTTTTTTTCTCATCTGTAAATGGTGGATAACAACGGTAACTTCCTCACAAAATTGTTGTGATAATTAAATGATTCAATTCATATAAAATACTTGACACATGATGATGAGCATTGAAAAAACATGGCTATTCTTTTTAGCTAATAACAAAAAGACTTCCTTCTAGAAGTATTTCTTGTAAACCAACTCCTCTAACCCCAGCTAGGTGATGTTTACCTTCCTGTGCTGCCATGTTTATATCTGTGTTATTCCACTAACCCCACTGGACTATAATTGTGTCAAGTAATTACATCACATACTAGGTTTCTTCTTAAAGTTAAGAACTCTGTCTTAACATTTGCGGACTGCACATAGCACAGCAACTGAGTTGAATGAATCACAAGTATGAAATATATGTGCAGGAAAACAATGGCCTGTAGACCTTGAAAGAGGCTGTGATCCTGCTATAGTGACTACAAAATTCCAGAGTTGAGACTGCACTTAATTTGTGACATAGCATGGAGAGACATAGCTCTACTGTGTTGTAAGAGCATGAGCCAGCAATGTTGAAAGGAGAACCAGGAGCACAAACCACATGGTAGAGCCAAGGAGTCGAGTTAGAAGCTTCTTTCAGAGCTCTAACTAAGATAACAGGGCTTAGCCTAGAGATCATGAGAATGGGAAGAACTAGATGGATGTGACACTGGGAAGGTGGAACCCAACAAGTTTGACAAATGATTAAATGTGAGGGTGTATTAGTCTGTTCTCATGCCACTAATAAAAACATACCTGAGACTGGGTAATTTATAAAGGAAAGAGATTTAATTCACTTGTGGTTCTACATGACTGGGGAGGTATCACAATCATGGTGGAAAACTAATGAGGAGCAAAGTCACATCTTACATGGCAGCAGGCAAGACAGCATGTACAGGGGAGCTCCCCTTTATATAACCATCAGATTTTGTGAGATTCATTCACTATCATGAAAACAGCACAGGAAAATCCCACCCGCATGACACAGTTACCTCTGACTGGGCCCTTCCCATGGCAAGTGGGAATTATGGGAGCTATAATTCAAGATGAGATTTGGGTAGGACCACAGCCAAACAATGTGATTCTACCCTGACCCCACCCAAATCTCATGTCCTCAGTTTTGAAAACCAGTCATGCCTTTCCAACAGTCCCCCAAAGTCTTAACTCATTTCAGCATTAACTCAAAAGTCCACAGTCTAAAGTCTCATTTGAGACAAGACAAGTTCCTTCCACCTATGAGCCTGTAAAATCAAAAGCAAGTTAGTTACTTCCTAAATACAATGGAGGTATAGGCATTAGGTAAATACAGCCTTTCCAAATGGAAGAAATTGGCCAAAATTAATGAGCTACAGGCCCCATGCAAGTCTAAAATCCAGCAGGGCAGTCAAACCTCAAATCTCAGAAATAATCTCTTTTGACTCCATGTCTCACATCCAGGTCACACTGATGCAAGAGGTGGGCTCCCAAGGCCTTGGGAACTCCACTCCTGTGGCTTTGTAAGGTACAGCCTCCCTCCCGGCTGCCTTCATGGGCTGGCATTGAGTGTCTTAGACCTTTCTAGGTGTGCAGTGCAAGCTGTCAGTGGATCTACAATTCTGGGGTCTAGAGAATGGTGGCCCTCTTCTCACAGCTCCACTAGGCAGTGCCCCAGTGGGGACTCTGTGTAGGTGCTCCAACGCCACATTTCCCTTCCTCACTGCCCTAGCAGAGGCACTCCATGTGGGTTGCACCCCTGCAGCAAACTCCTACCTGGACATTCAGGCATTTCCATACGTCCTCTGTAAACTAGGTGGAGGTTCACAAACCTCAATTTTTGACTTCTGTGCACCCGCAGGCTCAATACCATATGGAAGCTGCCAAGGATTAGGGTTTGCACCCTCTGAAGCCATGGGCCGAGATGTATCTTGGCCCGTTTTAGCCATGGCTGGAGTGGCTGGGACACAGGACACCAAGCCCCTAGGCTGCACAGAGCAGGGGGGCCCTGGACCTGTCCCACGAAACCATTTTTTCTCCTAGGCCCCTGGGCCTGGATGGGAGAGACTGCCACAAGGTCTCTGGCATGCCCTGGGGATATTTTCTCCATTGTCTTGGTGATTATTATTCAGCTCCTTATTACTTATCCAAATATCTGCAGCCAGCTCGAATTTCTCCCCAGAAAATGGGATTTTGTTTTTAATTTCATCATTAGGCTTCAAATTTTTCAAACTTTTATGCTCTGTTTCCTTTCGAATGCTTTGCTGCTTAGAAATTTCTTCCCCCATATACCTTAAATCATCTCTCTCAAGTTCAAAGTTCCACATATATCTAGGGCAAGGGCAAAATGCCACCAGTCTCTTTGCATAGCAAGAGTGACCCTTACTCCAGTTCCCAACAGGTTCCTCATCTCCATTTGAGACCACCTCAGCCTGGGCCATATTGTCCATACCACTGGCAGCATTTTGGTCAAAGCCATTCAACAAGTCTCTAGGTGGGGAGTTCCAAATTTTCCCACATCTTCCTGTCTTCTGAGCCCTCCAGATCTCTAGGAAGTTCCAAACTTTCCCTATTTTCCTGTCTTCTTCTGAGCCCTCCAAACTGTTCTACCCTCTGCCTATATTACCCAGTTCCAAAGTCGCCTCCACATTTTGAGGTATCTTTACAGCAGTCCCCCACTCCTGATACCAATTTACTGTATTAGTCTGTTCTCACACTGCTAATAAAGACAAACTTGAGACTGGGTAATTTATAAAGGAAAGAGGTTTAATTGACTCATGGTTCCACATGACTGGGGAAGCCTCATAATTGTAGCAGAAGGCCAATGAAGAGCAAAGTCATGTCTTACATGGTGGCAGGCAAGAGAGCATGTGCAGGGGAACTCCCCTTCATAAAACCATCAGATCTCATGAGACATATTCACTATCATGAGAACAGCACGGGAAAAACCCACCCCCATGATTCAATTACTTCCCACTGGGTACCTTCCACAACATGTGGGGACTATGGGAGCTACAATTCAAGATGAGATTTGGGTGGGGACACAGCCAAACCATATGAGAAGGCAAAGGAAAAAAAAGAATTTAAAGATGATTCCAAGGTTCTGAGGCTGCTTGGCTAGAGAAATACTTATTCAATAAACTGTGCTTTCCTCCCTACTTCATATTTAAATATTCTGTCTGACATAGCTCAAGTCCTACCTTCTCTGTGAAGCCTCCTTTGATGACTTTGTCTAATTCCTTTTGACCTGGTTGTCTCTACTTCCCAGCTAGTAAGTTATAAGCACCTTATTCTTTAATTATAATTAAATTCGGATTTTATCACTTCATAAGATAATGCTGTCCTATTTAACACAGTTAAATGTACACCTGACTTGGCCACAAATCTTTGTCTTGTTTTCCAAATAAATAGGAAAGTCCTTTGAGGATACAGACCATATTGTAAATTATCCAACATAGCAGTTAGAATTTATTAAATGTCAAATAAGTAATTAGTAATCAATTCATGGGCCAAATGAAGATCCTTAAATTTTCCCTCTGGAAAATTAAATAGCAGATTGAAAAGTTTTTTCCACCCCTAATTCAAAGGTGTTAACAAAAAACACTTCTAGATTCCTAGACTTTTTTGCATTGTGATTGACCATAGCACTGCCAGAATCAAAATATGAAACAAGTGCTTCCTGCTCAACAATACTCTTTAGAGACAAGTTTGTTATAGTAAAAGTAATGTGTATTAGGTAATAAGTATCTCTATTAATATATAATGAGCAATATTTAACTGAAGTTTTCCACAATGATACTTATAAACCCTATGTTAACAGATAATTTGCCATAAAGTATTTTAGTATATTCACATATGAGACCATTGAAGACAAATAAAAAATTATTATAAAATTGGAAAAAAAAGTCAAAAATATAAATAAATAAATAAAAAGATACATATGTTACATAACGAAAAACATTATTTCCAAAATACATGAATGAGTTTGGACAGTGAGACGTTTGCTGTTCATTAGCAAGAGTGCTTTATAGTTAGAGTTAACATTAATATCATAGGGTTTAAGAATATTCTGCTATTCAATATGTTGATGTTTAATCTTCTACCAACATGAGAAATTGTTGAAAACAGACTGGAATTCAACTTCCTGGTAATAGCCTTCCATTTCTAATTAAAGCAGATCAAATATTATAATAAATGCACTGTGCATTTTATCTTAAATATTCTTTTAAAAATTAACATAAAATGAGAAACTTGATATTGATTATTTTTACATATTGTTTTTGTTTTATTTTTTGTTTTGCTCTGACTTTCAGAAACGAAAGTTAAACCCAGGGTGGAAGAGTCTTACTGGGAGGTGGAGGATGGCTTTTACCAAATCACAATAAAAAACCTACCTAATCACTGAAATTTAGTAAAGGTTCTCACGTCTATTCTCAAACTATACTATTACCTGAGATAATTAACTGTATGATATCATTTGCATATTCAGCCCATGGCTATTTAAAAAGCTATTTCAGTCATTATGTGACTTTTCCATGTGTTTTAACACAAATTCCAAAGGCAGCTTTAAAATTACTAGGAATTGTTCTTTACAACATAATTGTGAGTTTGTGTATAGAAAAGGGAATTTAAAAATTTTTATTTAGAAAATAAACTTCTCAGAAACTGAGAATTAATTTATTGACAGAAACAGAGTATTTATCATCACTCCCACTTTGAAATATTCCAGGAATTCTTATCAGATGATAGAAATGGAAATTAAGTGAGCTGGGCCTGCACTGATGACGATAGGGAATAGTTGAAAATATCAGCTGTTTCACCTGCTTTTAATCAAGTTTTCTCTGGTCTTGAACTCCTGAGTCTATTTTTCAGGTAATTGCTGTGTTGTGGAGTTCTGTCCTCTTCCTCCACTAATATCCATCTTTAATACATCTACATCATAATCATCTTGAGTTAGTTGCTCAAAGTGAATTTAGACCCAGACAACTGAAATAAGTTCTCACTTCCTGATCCTTGTTAAGTGAGAAGATCCTGACCTAATACCAGCAACTCCTTTTCTTCTAACTTGTTTTTATTGTCTTACTTACTTCCATTTTATGTGTAAAAGATATTCCATACACCAAAGTTGTCTAGCATTCTAGTTAAATATTCATAAAGAATGCACATGAACAAAATATCCCAAATTGACTTGTGTTGCTTTCTTGTTACTAATTAGATTCTAACCAATTGAAGTAATTACATAATATACTAAGTCAGATGAGTTAAGCGCTGCTTCAGAATTGCACATTGCTTTTATGAAAGCTTATTTTTGTTTTTAATCTACATAGAAATAAGGTTGCCAGATTTAGTAAATAAAAATATAGGACACCAAGATAAATTTGAATTTCAGACAAATAAATATTTTTTATATGTCCCAAATATTGTATATCTCATTTTTGTTGTCTAAATATTTTTATTTAAAACAAATAGTAGCACCAAGCAAGAGCTTACTTTGCCCACTCCAAATTAAAACAGAGCACAATAGGGACAAAATTTATTTGGCAGGACCGTTACAATATGTGAACACCCTCCTACTCACTGTGGTTGAGGTAACTTTACTCGTATGCAGCTGTTCTCACACAAAATATTAACCCCAAACTATTAATGTTGCATAAAAGGAAGTGGTCTTGATTCTGTATGTGGAGCAGCATGTTCTATAAATGCTGAAAGGTGGGAGAAGCACAAACACAATCCACTTTTTAAAAAACATACTTCAAAGTAGAATTTTCTATTCCCTCCGTTCTCCAGCAAAAAAGTAGTGCTAGGATCTGGCACCCAGATTCAGTTTTTGTCCTGACCATTTACAAAGTGTTCCCCCATATGACTTGCATCATTAGGGTTATGGATAATAATAGTTCATTCACTTCGAAGAAAATTGTGTCTAGTCCTTCCTCCTCTTCTTGCCATCATGCTCATATTCCATGGGGCGGCGGCTATCTCAGGGTCTTTTAGAGCCACCGTGCTGTTTCTCTTCTTCCAAACACTTGTCCAAACCAAAAGGATCTTCCCCAAACTAAACTGATCCTTCTCAGCCTCTCTGCCTACAACCTGAACCAGAAAACTCCTTGTTGGGAACAAATCTGTTGGTCTTTATTCTTGCTTCTAGGTCATCGCCATACATGTCCTTGTCCAGATTTTTACTGGGCCTATAAATACTGTGGGCCATATCTTTACCACCTCTCCAGGCTTGATCACAAACATTATAAATTTCGTCTTCTCCACCTGCAAATCCACGGTCCATACCTTTGGATTGGTTGATGAGTCTTTGGTCGTACTGACCTTCATTGGAAGTTCAAGGATTAGGAACACCGAGAGCAATGACTTCGCTGATATCCCCATTTTCACTTCTCTGAAGTTTCGACCTTTTATCAGGAGCTGCCCTGGAAAGATTCCTGCCATGCTGTCTCTCTTGTCGCCTGTCATGCCGGATTTCATCCCTCTCACGTGCCTCCCTATCCTCTTTTTCCACATGAGTTTTGATCCCACCTCTTCGTTCCCTGGCTTTCTGAGCCATTTCTCTAAGTTTCTCTTCATGTTTTCCCTTTTCTTTCTAGACCATTTTTCTCTCTACTTGGGCACGCATTTCCACAGCTTCACAAACTTTCTGATCAGCAATGTAGAGGGCTTCGGCCAGTTTGGCAACATTTTCATGTATGTGTACTGTCTGTAGTCCTCTTCCACCGGCAGCCAGACGTTTGTCTAATGGAATTGTATAACCTTTTGCATTTTTCCAGTTAGAAATACAAGGAGGAAACTTGCACTCTTGTTGTTCCTTTACAGCCATCTTTCAGCTAGGAGAATGCATGACAGGTACAGGAGAAGAAGGTGGTCCTCCGGGAATTTTCTTATTAATCTTGAACCTTGGAGGCTCCGTTGGATCTTTCTGCACTTCTACCATCTGACTAACCCTCTGTTTAGCTCCAGAGTTGGAAGCCACTCCTTGCTGAGATGGTGTGTATCAGATATACTGAGCAGGAGTCAGTTTGTCAGCTGCCCGAACTGGCATGATAGCAGCGACCTTCTGTGATACAGCTTTTTATAAGGCTACTCTTGTCTTTTCTGTTATGTCTTTTATAGCTTCTTCATCGGGCCTTTGCAAGTCTGGATCATTTGCATTCATAACATCCTTTGAAACCAGGACAGTGTATTTGCTGTAAATGACTTCGTCTTTTGACTGTCCTTGTCTAGTGATTACATCATGTTTAATTTTTCCTTCAGAATCCACCTGAATGGCCAGCGCATTAGACATTTTTTGTCTTTCGTCCCATATCCAGTGGATACTGAGCCACATGAATCCCTGGAAAAGCACCTCCATCTCCAAAATCCTCTAATAACCGAGGTATCCAGCCTTTCCGGTATCCGTAGGGGGAAGGTTCTCTTCTGGAAGAGACAAATGAAGTCTGCCATGATCTCTGGGATCTTGCCTTTTCTTCAGCCTCAAGCTGGTCCTGAAATAACTGAGAAGGTGCAGGGGCTTTTATCTGGCAACGCTATATAAGAAGCACTTCAATTTGTCAAAGAAACACATTTTTGAAGTTTTCAAACCCAGTGCCACTTGTCTAAAGCAACTGTTTAAGTCCACATTGTGAAGAGCATAATTAATCCATTTAAACAACTTCTTAACATTACGAAGCTGGTGGTTTAAATTTTCTTCTAAGTTGTTATTTTAAAGTTTTCTGGGCCTAATTATTCATATTTATTTGACAAATCCTGTGCTCTGGTGAAAGCTAGAAATGACAATAATCTGAAGCACCTTTCAACTTAAATCTCTGACCTTAGGGTAAACTAGTCAAGTAGTTACTACTAATAAGACTGTTAACTTAGAAAAGATAATCTAAAAGCAAGCAGACATAACAACAGATGCCCAGATGGCTAGGGCAGGGGTCTAGGAAAGGTGCATATGCAAAATTGTTACCAAGAAAAAAACACAAACAAAATAGTAGAAACTTTACACAGTGATGCCGACTTCACAATCAAATGTTCAAAATGCCACCTTCCTACAATATTGAACTTGTTACATCTCAGCCCAATAGAAAAATCATTCTTATGCTGCTCATCTATAAGCATAAAATATTAATAATAGTCATTTATGAATTACAAAAGCGCAGGGGACCCAACATATATTGACTGGGTGCTGATTTCATTAGATTAATCAAGTATTTGGTATCTTAAAAGACCCTAGTGGCCCAAACACAAAGCTTCTGAATGCTATGTCAGTGTGTAGAAAACCCACAGGAGTAATTAAGATACTGTTCACAAGTTTAGTATGGACAAATTCCATATACTGGATTTGACAGCCAAGAAGTAGTAATACTGAAATCATTTATAAATGAGAAAAGGACAGTTTAAGCAAGGAAACTCATAGCTTTATTTCATTTATAAAAGTAGATATAAATTATAAACAATAGATTTACAAACTGAATCCAAAATAACATTCAAAAATATACCATGCCCAAGTTGGGCTTATCTTGGGAATACAAATACCCTTTTAGCATTGAAAATATATTAAAATTACATGACTAGATTAAAGGAAAAAATCCACGAGGTCATCTAAGAAATGCGGAAATGTTATAAAATTCAACATCTCTTGTGTACCGTAACAATAGGAAACTAAGAAGAGAGGCACCTGCTTAGCCCGAAAAAAGACAGGTATCAAAGTATATCACAAGGCCGGGCGCGGTGGCTCAAGCCTGTAATCCCAGCACTTTGGGAGGCCGAGGCGGGCGGATCACAAGGTCAGGAGATCGAGACCACAGTGAAACCCCGTCTCTACTAAAAATACAAAAAATGAGCCGGGCGCGGTGGCGGGCGCCTGTAGTCCCAGCTACTCAGGAGGCTGAGGCAGGAGAATGGCGGGAACCCGGGAGGCGGAGCTTGCAGTGAGCCGAGATCGCGCCACTGCACTCCAGCCTGGGCAACAGCGTGAGACTCCGTCTCAAAAAAAAAAAAAACAAAAAAAAAAACAAAGTATATCACACATATCCTCTTAGTAGCCAAACGTTAAATGTGTTCCCTTCAAAATCTGAAATAAATTAAGGATTGCAAACAACTGCTACTTTTATTGAGGATCCTTTCCAATATAGTAAGAAAAACAAATTAAATTAAAGGCATACATTTTTGAAGAATATTTAAAAGAAGAAAATGGTTACTATTCATAAATGACATGACTGACCACATAAAATATCCAAAATTATCTACAGACAAATTTATAGAAATAATGAGAATTCAGTATGGTGGCTTGCCATAAGATTCCTATTCAAAAACAAGTGGTATCTCAATATTAAGGAATAAACAAACAATGGTTAAAGCAGAGGGTGAAAGAAAAGAGGGAGAGCAAGAGACTATTTACAATAATGGAAACAAAGTGTGTAGAAATATGAGTATAGAAAATGTAAACCTTATTGAAAGATATTAAAGATCTAAAGAAACAGGGGTATTCTGTGTTCAAGAATATAAAGACCCAATATGTTAAAAGTGTGTATATGTGTATGCGTGTGTATATAGGTGTGTGTATATATATATACTCTTCTCAGTTTCTACCACTGCCCCTTTTATTACCCTAGCCTAATCCACCAGCATCTTTCACATTTTTTCTAATTTTCTCCCAGTTGGTCTCCATACTTCTACCCATAGCCTCGGAACATGTCAATATTGTGCTCAAAATTCCTCAGTAGATTCACGTTTCACCAAATAAATGCTAAAATCCTTAAAATTGCCTGCAAGATGCTAGAGGAACTGGCCCCACAATTACCTATCAATCACATCTCCTGTCACTCTCTTCTCATTCACTTTGCTCCTAACATAATGACTTCCTAGCTATTCCTCAAACACACCAGTATCCTTCCTGCTCTAGCTGTTTCCTCTACATCGCTAAAGCCTTCATCTACTTCATGTCCTTGCTAAAATTATTTCTCAGAAAAGTTGATGTAGTTTAGATATTTGTCCTTACCCAAATCTCATGTTGAAATGTAATCCTCAGTGTTGGAAGTGGGACTTGGTGGGAAGTGTTTGGGTCATCTGGTGGATCGCCCGTGAATGGCTTGGGCATCCCCTTGGTGTTAAGTGAGCTCTCACTCTGAGTTCACAAGAGATCTGGTAGTTAAAAAGTATGTGGCATCTACCCCCAACCTCGCCCACTCCACTTTCTTCCTCACAAGAGCTCCTGCTCTGGCCATGTGATATGCCTGTTCCCGCTTTACCTTCTGCCATGCTTAGAAGCTTCCTTAGGCCTCCCCCAAAACAGATGTCAGTACTATGATTACTGTACAGCCTGCAGAACCATGGACCAATTAAACTGGCTTTCTTTATAAATTACTCAATCTCAGGTATTTCTTTATAGCAATGCAAGAATGGCTTACTACAAAAGTCAACCCTATTATATTTAAAATTTCAACTGGTTCTCTGCTGTGGGAGTCCTATCTCACTTTATTTTTCTCAATGACATTTGTTACCTTCTTATGTACTATATAATTCACTTATTTATTATGTTTATTTTCAGTCTCTGCCCTATTTGAACTTAATCTTCATGAGGGCAGGGATTTTTTTTATTACTGTTATATCTACAGCATAATTAGCAGTTCCTGGAACATATGCATGGCAGACATACCTGACAGCAATAACTTAAATGAAGGATACTGAGAATGACTCTGCATTTTAGAGATACCTGATAGCCATAACTTAAGCATCCCCTGAGAATGTGGATGTATCTAAACTATATAAACTTTAGACTTTTTACAAATGGTACAAAACTGCATCTTTTTACAAACGGTTCTCCTGTCTAGGCTGTCACCACTGGACTGCCTTATATGTAAGTTCCTTTGATAAACCTTATGTCTCATTCTCTGGCTCTGGGGCTCTTCTTCAGTCTCTCAGACACAGTACCTTCTTATTAGAATCAATACAGGTCTGGCAGGTCGAGATAGTAGGCATTCAAAGAATATTTGTTAAATGTGCAATAAATGAAATGTAATTTAGACTATAATGAGACAGGGATTACTAATAAAATCATTTTGTAATTATTATGTATACCCCCTAGAGTGGAAAAAAATTAAGAAATATAACAATCTGGGGAGAATGTGAATCATCAGAAATTCATACAAATTGCTGCCAAGATTGCAAATTTGCACATTTTTTTGGAAAACCTGTTGATATTATTTTGTAAAGTTACACATTCATGTGCCTTGCAAACCGATAATTCTACCTTTATGTAGTAACCCTAGAAAAACTTATATATGTGCTTAAGATACATGCAAGAATATTCCTAACAGTATGATTAATAATAAAATATGGAAGCTACAAAGATGTACAATGACAAAGGAATAAATAAGTTAATAGTGTTATATTTACTCAATTAAATATGAGAAAGCAGTTAAAGTGAATGAAACACAACTATTTGTAAAAATATGGATCCATCTTAGGATGTTAAACAGAAAAGTCCTATAAGACTACGGAAGATATGAAACTATTTTTATAAATCTCAACAGAAATAATATTAGGTTATATTTGACTTTGACTTACATGCATATGTCAAAAAAGCTACATATATGTGTTTGTGTGTCTATGAGCGTGTGTGTGTGTGTTTGTGTGTGTGTGTGTATGTAAATAAATAACTACAGTCATTTTCTCTGGTGGAAAGGTAGGAGGATGGGCATGCAAAGTGTATATGAGTAGATGAAAGTCATGTTAACGTTTTAGTTCGTGAGTTGGTTGATTGGTTCACCAATGTTTATTATTTATTTTTCTAACATGTATTATAGATATATACACACATTGTAAATATATCAAATATAATTTTTATATTTTTAAAAATATTTAAATATTTGTATATTTGAACAAAAAATAACAAAGGGAAAAGGAATTGCAAAATCTCATAGCACTGTTTCGCTTTCTTTAAAAATAAGTTGGAGTATATTACTGATGTGGAACAATTGTTCATCAGCTTCCTTTTCAAAATTCTCAGAGATCTTTTGATCATTGATTAATCCCAAATTCTGTGGTTTGTAATATATTCTATTTAAAGTTTTGATCTTTCAAACTTCTTTAAGAAGTCTCAGTACATCTTTGCAATCCAAGTGTTTTATTTTTAGTGTTTCACTTTGCTCTTTTTATTAGCTGAAATGACCTTCTTGAATTATTGTGGCATAGAGGAAAGAGGAAGAAGGAAAAAGTCATCTGAAGAAGTGTTCTTTCTAACCAGCTCATCTATTCCACGTCCTTACAAATAATTCAACTGTGTTTATTCTCAATCAAAACGTTGCTATTATTAGAATGATGGATAGCCTGTTCTTTACAGTTCTATCATATTTCCTGTTCCATGCCAATTGCCTAGATGGAGCCATGAATGTGGCCACAGTGATAGGTGGCTGTGAGGATTTTGTGAGAGGCATTTTCTTCTGCAGGGCAAACAAAATGCTTGGAATGGAGGATTAAAAAATAGTAAAGCTCATTTCCATTGCATTATGTATTTTGATGTATTTCTAATGTATTCCTTTTCAAAACATATCTTTGCTGGAGTAGAGGTAAAGACAGAATGAGCAACAGTTGCTGTTTTATGCACATCAAGTGCCCATTTTTTAAACTCTTAAAAATGCAGCAAAGCAATTTAAAAAGAGCAAGTGGCACAGTTGCTTTTTTTAAAAAAAATATGTTTTCTCTATAGCTACATTTACCAGACTCAAGATGCAAATGAAACAATATATGAATTTAATTTGACTATACCAAGTTTCTTTCAAAATTGTCTAATACAAAGATATTAAATCCATCTATTTATGCATTAAATACAGATTTATTAATACAGAGCCAACACTTCTTCTGCAGTTATTCAACAGGATTGCATTTTGTATCAAGATATATTTCAGATGTTGAAAAGATTCCACTTTCAACAATACTTTGGAGCAACAACAGTTTTATTAATCATTAGTCAAACGTTTTCTTCCCTTTAAGTCCTCTCCTTGACTTTCTGTAGTACCTGAGAAATTTCCAAGTAAGTGAGAATTTGCCTTGCCTATTGAAGTCAAATTATTTTATGTGTTTGAATTACAAGTTGAAGGAGGCTATGGTTTTATTGACTCACTTTTGTGTTCAAATGCAGAAGTTTTTGAAATCATTCTGTGCTCACAGTCTGTGATTGCTCCTTCTGAGTACCCTTCTCCTCTTTTGAAGTCATTGTTTTATAAAGATGAAAAAAAGACATGTCCTATTAGCTAAATCAATATTGATATTCAAGAAAAAGATCTAAAATAATTTCTAAAGAACCATTCTTGCATAAAAATAAATCATCCTTGGTAAAGTATTTTTTAAGAGTTTGGCTTTTATGTTTATGCAAGACTGACTTCTTGCTAAGCCTTTACTCCAAGACATTTCACAATGAAGGTCCCCAGTGTTTGTCCTTGTCATTTTATAGGATTAATTTGATCCATTGTCATTCACCTAACTGCCTTGCACCTCTTGTTAGTGTGCAGTCCCTAACTAAGCCTGAGTATTTGTTCTTCAAACTTTCTAAAATGACTCTTCCGTTCACTCTCAGGATGTACCATTTGTCGTATCTTCAATGGCTGGAGAAAACACACTCTCTTTATGGGTTTTTCAAAACTCTGAAAAATCATTTGTTAAAGGAGGGGCTTCAAAGGAAGTACTGTCTTTCTGGCTTAAAGTTTATGCTTTTTCATCATTTATGATAAAAGGAGCACATTTATAATCATATTTTTTAAAGAAGGTAAAGGAACAGAATTTTAATCTGAATGCTTAGAGGGAAGATGAGAGGCAGCAAGAAGACAAAAGCAAAATGGGAAAGCCAAAGCAGTAAGAAAGGAAGGAAACCTCAGAGATGAATCGAAGCAAAGAAATATGTTTATCATTACTCTCAGAATATATGGATTTTTCACTAAAATATTAAGTCATTTGAAATGTTCCAAAAACATGAAAATCTGAAATTGATTCTCACTCTTGAATTCAACGATTAGCATTTCATGAGTTTCTGCCCCCTCTTGGTGAATCTTTCCTTACTAACATTAGTTATCAAGACACTTGGCATTTTTTCACAGCATGCATGAGTCACAACACAGACACCCTTATCCTCAAAATAAATGGATATTGAACTTTGAATAAAACATGCCTCTTCTATCTTAATCTCAAATTTCTGAGTGTGCTCCTGTCTCTTAGTCTGTTGTCAGATTGCCTTCAAGTGATAGTTTATTCTTTTATGCATTCCAGACAGTAGAAGGGTGAACCAAGGATTTCCTTGGGAAACATCTGTCCATAAATGGGAAAGGAGTGGGAAAGATGCACTGAGATTCTTATAGAGCCCCAAGTCACCTCTATTAGGCTAAATTTCTAAAAGATGCTAGGTTCTTAGAAATTTCACGAAAATACTTGTCTGATGGTAATGCGATTAAATTTTCTAAAATGAAATTATTTTCACTTCACTGAAATGTGTCCATCAGAAAGCTTATTTCAAAAAAGAGAAATATCTTAGTTAAGTAAGAAAATACTCCAGTTTGACTGTTTACTGGCTATAATAACACTCACAAGTCTTACATATCTGCTATCTTTTTCCCACCTAAGGAACTGCTACTTTGTAAGGTGTGGAGAATGGGTATTTTTATTCCATTACATAGATTAGAAAACTAAAACTGGGAGTCACTTATTATGTCACAAAGAAAAAACTGGTAGAATCTCTGTAGAAACTGTAGTCTTCTGATTTTCCATCCAGGACTATGTTTTTTATCCATACAGTGTCACTGATTGAGTGCCTGTTATATACCAAGTATTATTCTGGATCCTGTGAATAACACTGCCCTGCCTTTCATCCTATTGCTAACTGTATACAAATGTATCAATGAGCAGTACATATATATATATATATATATATATATATATGTATATATAAATGTTACATATGTAAATTAAAATGCATTACTGGAAGACAAAAACAGTTCAAATGAAACTGAAACTACTAGTATTATCATCCCATTTTCACTATTATTTGTTGTTATTATTGATTCAATTTACCGGGATAGGTATTTCCATTTTAATTACCCTAAACGATAAGCTCCAGAAGTACAAGAATTATTATGTTCTTCTTCATTATTTCATATTCATTATTTCATATTCTAGCAAAATGTCTAGCAAATAGTGGGCATTTAGAAAATGTATTTGGAGAAATGTATTTGGAGAAAATTAAGTAGTAGCTTTGCTTTTCTCACTGACACTTGTTCACTGTACTCCAAATCAATCAGCCCCACTTAAAGTGCAATTAGAGAACAGGGGAAAGTCGCCACTGGCACCATCCTTCCATCTCCAGCATCCTACGCAGCTCCTTCAGATCATTTTCTTCCTCAGGCCTCTACACTGGGGCCTATGCTTCCAGGAGCCTTTTCATAGGGTAAATCTTAAATGATAGTAATATTTATTGTACAGGAATATTTATATTGCATTTTATTGTGTGGCTCTTGTAAAGTTCCAAGATCAATGGAGTAAATCCCTAAAAGCTAGAATTTCAAATGGAAGCTGAGAATAAATGTCTGAGAAAAGAGCACATACTTCCCCACCACCACCAATCAATTAAAGCCACAAATTACAAGATACTGTCTCTTGATTAATGTGACTTTTTTCCTCTGCTGAATATTTGTATAGGTTAAATCATCCGGAAATTAATGCTGCACTAACTCTAAATATTTCCTTAAAAAAGGAAAAAACTATTTTAAATTAAAAAAAAATCCTTTTAAAAAACACATTTTTTAATTATCTATCAAGGTGTCTGAATAATGTCTTTAATGCACAGCGTACCCTAACTACACAGATTCTGTTTTCTTGCAGAAGAGAAAGCCATTAAATATGACTCAGATACTAAAAAAGATTACTTCATATTTCTGGGAAAAACCAATGTTGAAGACTGGTGAAGTCTAATGCACATGGGCAATTATATTGGAGAGTTTACAAAGCACATGGGAGTTGTTTTAATCAGAAACCAGAATGAATAAATTAATGGACTCTTGGTCTGCTAATTTAAAAAAAAAGAAAACAAAATATAAAGCACACATTCTTTTTCCTTTTTTAATGGAGTAACATTTTAATTTTTTATTTTAACTTCCACTTTTCTTTTAGATTTGGAGATACACGTGCAGGTTTGTTTTATGGGTATATTGTGTGATGCTGAGGTTTGGGATATGAATGATGATCCCATCACCCAGGTAATGAGCATAGTAAGTAACAATTAGTTTTTGATGTCCTTAAACATAAAAACCAACCAAATTTGCTTTGAACGAAATACCCTCACTTCAGTATGTGTAAAGGATGCTTTTTTGTTTTTGTTTTTGTTTGTTTGTTTGTTTGTCTGTTTTTGAGATAGAGTTTCGCTCTGTCTCCCAGGCTGGAGTGCAGCAGCGCAATCTTGGCTCACTGCAACATCCGCCTCCTGGGTTCACATCATTCTCCTGCCTCAGCCTCCTGAGTAGCTGGGGCTACAGGCACCCGCCACCACACCCAGCTAGTTTTTTGTATTTTTAGTAGAGATGGGGTTTCACCATGTTAACCAGGATGGTCTCGATTGTAAAGGATGTTTGAGACAGATAAGTCAGGGAAAATCATAGATTCATAATTCTGTTGCACTGTGTGGAGATTTTACTTGGAAACAGCCAAATAATGGGCTGCATTTCCCATTCTCCTTGGCAGATCACTGGAACCATGTGACTGGTACTTAATGAAGGTGTTGGCAGAAGTAAGGAGTAACACTTCCCAGGTAAATTGATAAAGAAGCAAGTGAGCCTTCTCCACCTTCTCCTTGCCTCTCCATGAACAAAATTCAAAAGAAAATCCATGGATCTAAAGAAGGACAGAGCCCCAAGGTGGAAGGAGGTTGGGTCCTTATTATAGAAGGCTACCTGCCAATCAAGAACATCCCATTTGGATTTTATGTGACAGAAATCAACATTGATTTTACTAAG
The DNA here is from genome assembly GCF_049350105.2 of Macaca mulatta. Classification (NCBI taxonomy): domain Eukaryota; kingdom Metazoa; phylum Chordata; class Mammalia; order Primates; family Cercopithecidae; genus Macaca; species Macaca mulatta. The sequence continues at coordinate 161,817,637 of NC_133406.1, forward strand.
TAGTTGTATTAATGCATTTTCATGCTGCAGATAAATACATACCCAAGACAACTGGGCAATTTACAAAAGAAAGAGGTTTAATGGACTTACAGTTCCATGTGGCTGGAGAAGCCTCACTATCAGGGTGGAAGGCAAGGAAGAGCAGGTCACATCTTACATGAATGGCAACAGGCAAAAAGAGAGCTTGTTCAGGGAAACTCCCATTTTTAAAACTGTCAGATCTCCTGAGACGTATTCACTATAACGAGAACAGCACGGGAAAGACTTGCCCCAATCATTCAATTACCTCCCCACCAGGTTCCTCCCACAACATATAAGAATTGTGGGAGTTACAATTCAAGATAAGATTTGGGTAGGGACACAGTCAAACCATATCATTCAACCCCTGACCCTTCCCAAATCTCATGTCCTCACATTTCAGAACCAGTCATGCCTTCCCAAAGGTCCCCCAAAGTCTTAACTCACTTCAGCATTAACTCAAAAGTTTACGGTTCAATGTCTCATCTGAGACAAGGCAAGTCCCTTCCACCCATGAGCCTGTAAAATCAAAAGCAAGCTAGTTACTTCCTGGATACAATGGGGGTACAGGCATTGGGTAAATACAGCCATTCCAAATGGGAGAAATTGACCAAACCAAAGGGACTACAGGCCCCATGCAAGTCCAAAATCCAGTTGGACAGTCAAAATTTTTTTTTTTTTTTTGAGACAGAGTCTCACTCTGTCGCCCAGGTTGGAGTGCAGTGGCACAATCTCGGCTCACTGCAAGTTCTGCCTTCCAGGTTCACACCATTCTCCTGCCTCAGCCTCCCAAGTAGCTGGGACTACAGGTATGCACCACCATGCCTGGCTAATTTTTGTATTTTTAGTAGAGACAGGGTTTCACCATGTTAGCCAGGATGTTCTCGATCTCCTGACCTCATGATCCACCCGCCTCGGCCTCCCAAAGTGCTGGGATTACAGGCATGAGCCACCACACCTGGCCTGACAGTCAAATCTTAAAGCTCCAAAATGATCTCCTTTGACTCTATGTCTCACATCCAGGACACACTGATGCAAGAGGTAGGTTCCCATGGGCTTTGGCAGCTCCACCTCTGTGGCTTTGCAGGGTACAACCTCCCTCCCAGCTGCTTGCATAGGTCGGCATTGAGTGTCTGTGACTTTTCTAGGCACACAGTGTAAGCTGGGGTCTGGAGACAGACCATTCTGGAGTCTGGAGGACAGTGGCCCTCTTCTCCCAGCTCCACTAGGCAGTCCTCAGTAGGGACTCTGCATGGGCCATGTGACCCCACATTTCCCTTCCACACTTCCCTAGTGGAGGTTCTCCATGAAAGCCCCACCCTTATAGCAAACTTCTGCCTGGACACCCAGGCATTTCCATACATCCTCTGAAATCTAGGCAGAGGTTCCCAAACCTCAATTCTTGACTTTTGTGTACCCACAGACTCAACACCACATAGAAGCTGCCAAGATGTGGGGCTTGCACCTTCTGAAGCAATAGCCTGAGCTATACCTTGGCCCCTTTTAGCCATGGCTGGAGCAGCTGGGATGTAGGGCATCAAGTTTCTAGACTGCAAACTGCAGAAGGATGCTGGGCTCAGCCCATGAAACCATTTTTTCCTCCTAAACTTCTGGGCCTGTGATGGGAGGGGTTTCCATGAAGACCTCTGACATACCCTGGAGATACTTTCCCCATTGTTTTGAGGATTAACATTCAGCTCCTCGTTACTTATGCAAATTTCTGCAGCCAGTTTGAATTTCTCCTCAGAAAATGGGATTTTCTTTTCTATTGCATTGTCAGGCTTCAAATTTTCCAAACTTTTGTGCTCTGCTTCCCTTATAAAACTGAATGTTGTTAACAGCACCCAAGTCACCCCTTGAATACTTTGCTGCTTAGGAATTTCTTCCTCCAGTGGCCAGGTGTGGTGGCTCATGCCTGTAATCCCAGAACTTTGGGAGGCTGAGGTGGGAGGATCACCAGGTCAGGAATTCGAGATCAGCCTGGCCAACATGATGAAACCCTGTCTCTACTAAAAACACAAAAATGAGCCAGGCGTGGTGGTATGCACCTGTAATCCCAGCTATTCAGGAGGCTGAGGTGGGAGAATTGCTTGAACCCGGGAGGCGGACATTGCAATGAGCCAAGATCATGCCACTGCACTCCAGCCTAGGCAACAGAGCAAGACTTCATCTCAGAAAAGAAAAAGAGAAAAGAAAGAAAGACATTTCCTCCTCCAGATACCCTAAATCATCTCTGTCAAGTTCAAAGTTCCACAAATCTCTAGGGTGGGGTAAAATGCCACCAGTCTCCTTGCTAAAACATAGCAAGAGTCACATATTCTCCAGTTCCTAACAAGTTCCTCATTTCCATCTGAGACCACTTCAGCCTGGACTTTAGTGTCCATATGGTTATCAGCATTTTGGGCAAAGTCATTCAACAAGTCTCTAGGAAGTTCCAAACTTTCCTACATTTTCCTATCTTCTTCTGAGCCTTCCAGACTGTTCCAACCTCTACCTGTTACCCAGTTCCAAAGTGGTTTCCACATTTTCGGCTATCTTTTCAGCAGTGCCCCACTCCCAGTACCAATTTATTGTGTTAGTCTGTTTTCATGCTGCTGATAAAGACACACCTAAGACTGAGCAATTTACAAAAGAAAGAGATTTAATGGACTTATAGTTCCACATTGCTGGGGAAGTCTCACAATCATGGTGCAAGGAAAGGAAGAGGAAGTCACGTCTTACATGTATGGTAGCAGGCAAAGAGAGAGAGAGCTTATGCAGGGAAACTCCTATTTTTAAAACCATCAGATATCCTGAGACTTATTCACTATCATGAGAACAGCACAGGAAAACCCACCCCTGTGATTCAATTACCTCCCACCGGATTCCTTTCATGACACATGGGAATTGTGGTAGTTACAATTCAAGATGAGATTTGAGTGGGGACACAGCCAAACCATACTAGTAGTGAACATTTCCTAGTCAATCAATTTCTGCAGTTAGCATTATCTTAAATTCCCCAGTATAAAACAAAATTGAGAAAGATATTCATGGGTTAAACATGGAAACAGGAATTTTATCAGATAAGGGCTGTATATGCATGTATTTTTTTCATCAGTCTTGTCCTTTGTAACAGTAAGAATACTTAGTCTGGTGTTTCAATATTTAAATAGCAGGAGATGTTGTGGGCAAATACATGAGCAGAATTCTCCTTTGGAATCAAATATGTAGCAGCTTGAATAGCAGTTCCAGGATATCAAATCTAGCACCCAAGTTTTAAAGACTGTCCAGTAAATTTTTAGTTTCTTAGTTTCCATAGGAGTATCCACTGTTTCCATAGAGTCAAATCCAAGTCATAGACGGTTCTTTGCAGAGTTCCTGAGACAGGTGTCAAACACACTGATCATCTTTAAGAGTGGAGATGAGTTTCATTTTGACTAGATCGTTCACTTGGCTTCCAAAGTCAGCTATGCTTCAAATGTAGCATCTCTACAGAACATTGCAGGGATAGCAACAGCTTTAGTTGCTAAGAATTTACTGCCACAAATGGATAATAAAAATGAGGCTAATGTAAACAATGTGGGCCAAAAGATATGTGGACTTAAAAGTCTTTAAAATGAATTTGGAATACATAACCTTCTTATTCATTTGGTTTTAGACAATGTTGAAGAAATAATTAAAATGTGCTTACTGAATCTCTCTAAGTGAATCTTTTTCTTAATTAATGGGAAAATGCTCTGTGCCAAACAATGATGTGAACCTCCTGAGAAATTCTGTAATTTTATAAGCTATGATAACAAAGCAATGGTTGTTGACCACTCGCCATGCTGTGTACATTCTTGTTTGATTACACTAGCTCATAAACAAAGAATTAAAGAACAGAGAGAGATGTCAGCTTTCTCAACCCTTGTAAAAAACTCTTAGACAAATGAAGGGCAAACTCAGTGGTAAGAAAATAACTCCATTTAGTGTAACTACAGGGTTTCTTTTATATTTTTTAAGTGCTCTTTTTCCTGTTCTTAAAGCAATCTTAACAAAGGATCCTGACAAAGAGATACGTCTCCTTAGACAATTTGCTTGGAGCACGTAAAATGTTTAGTGCACCCCCAGAAGAAAAAGTTACAGTAAGATATTATCCTGATAAAGGAACAAGTCAACTGATTTTGCCTATTGTAAACATCAGAAATAGAATATTGAATTCAATCGATTATAACTTCTTAAGGGAACTCTCCTACGTTGGTATTTCAGAAATAATACAAGGATTCACTAAAAATGACTAAATTTGAAGTAAAAATTAAAAACTATATTCAGTTATCTTAGGATTTAGCTTAGAAATTCTTATGTATACAAGTTTCAAGTAATATTTTTTCTGGAACTAATTTATAGAATATGGTACAAAGTGAAGTCTCAGTCTTTAATTTGAAGGAGGTGCAGAAGGAGGGTTGTTTTGATTGTGCATCTTCTGGCATTCACCCTGTCTGACTTGAAGAGTTTCTTCCCTCTTTAATTGCTTGAATTAGTAGTTATGGAGAATTCTTTCCCTCCAACCATGATAGTTCAAAGACTAGGTAAAATAGTTTTCTGATGCACTGTATGATCTGAATGGCCAGCAGCATGATTAGACATCAGTCCTCACAATGTGAAACCTCCTTCAGGGTTTCTCTTCTTCTTCCAGACCTCCCAAGTCAGCATATCTGTTCAGTTTCCAGACCTTTTCCGTCTCACTGCCTCCCCTGATCACATCAGTCACAAGGAGCTAAATACTACCAATAGGCAGGTGACTCCTACGTTTATATCCCCAGCCCCAACCTTCCCCCAGAACTCCAAACACAAATAGCCAATACCTACTTGGCATCTCCACTTTTATGTCGACTGAACTTCCCAAACTTGGCATGGTCAACATAAGACTTCTGCTGTCCACTGGAAACAACAAAAGAGCCTCACCCACTGATATGGTTTGGATGTTTGTCTTCCCCAAATCCCATGTTGAAATGTAATCCTCGATGCTGGAGGTAAGGCCTGGTGGGAGATATTTGGGTCATGGGAATGGATTCCTCATGAATGGCTTGGTGCCATCCTCGTGATAATGAGGAGTTCCTGCTCTGAATTCACGTTCAGGCAAGATCTGGCTGTTTAAGAGTGTGGCACCTCCTCACCCTCTCTCTCTCTCGCTCCCCCTCTCACCGTGTGATGTGCCTGCTCCTGCTTCATTATCTGCCTGGGCCTCAGGAAATACCTTCAAATTTGCCAGGAAGCCAAGCAGATATTAATGCCATGCTTGTACAGCCTGCAGAACTGTGATCCAATTAAACCCCTTTTCTTTATAAATTACCTCGTCTTAGGTATTCCTTTACAGTAACACAAGAGTGGTCTAATACATCCACGGTCTTCCTAATCTCAATTAATGGCACCACTGCTCCTCTTTCTCTTTTCACACTTTATAAGACTTTTTTGACTCTACTTGAAAATATTTTCTAAATCAGCATGATTTCTTACTGCACCCATGATTAGCACCGGTGTCCAAGTGACGTACTTTCTCCTGGAGTATTAAAAGATCCTCCCACCATTCTCTTTGCTGTCACTGTGTCCTGCAACTTACTCTCTAGTCTTCACACATTAGCCACTGCACCCCAGCCATTCTTGCCTTTGGCTGGTCCTCAAACACACAAAACAAGCTCTTTTTCTACACCTTTATTACTGGGGGGTCTCCCATGCATGAAATATGCTTGTCCCAAATAGTCACATCACTGACTCCTTCATTTTGCCCACAGTTGCCCAAATGTCACCTCTTTGGGGTAGTCTTTGGCCATGCCTCCAAACTAGATGCCACTCTCTTCCCCATTACTCTGCTTTTTAGGTAGGATATAACCGGAAGTTCTATTGTTGAATTTTACTTATTTATTATTTGTGGCCCTCATTAGAATACAGGAACTTTGTCTTTCATCACTCTATCTGTAATACCTAGAATGATGTGCAGCACATAAAAGACACTCAGTATTTCTTGAATGAATTAATGAATGAATGGTGCCATCCTCCTGATAATAAGGAGTTCTTGTTCTGAGTTCACGTTCATGCAAGATGTAATTGTCTGCTGAGATCTTAGGGACTTCACATGGCGAAAACAGAAACTGCCCCGACTCAATGAGTGTGTGTGTATGTGTGTGTGTGTGTGTGTGTGTGTGTGTGTGTGTGTGTGTATAAACTGATATAGTTTTGTCTCTAAGGAGCTATTGCCCTGGGAGCTCAGATCATGTATTGCAAATAGTGACCATAATATTTTTCACACCAGGGAAGAGAGACTTCTCTCCCCTCTGCTATAACACAAGTGTCCAGAAAAACTTTGGACCGGCGATGTTCATTCAGACTACTTTCTTCATGTAGAAACTGGAATGTGCGGCCGGGCACGGTGGCTTACGCCTGTAATCCCAACACTTTGGGAGGCCAAGGTGGGTGGATCACGAGGTCAGGAGATGGAGACAATCCTGGCTAACATGGTGAAACCCCATCTCTACTAAAAATACAAAAAAAAAAAAAATAGCTGGGTTTGGTAGTGGGCGCCTGTAATCCCAGCTACTCGAGAGGCTGAGGCAGGAGAATGGTGTGAACCCGGGAGGTGGAGCTTGCAGTGAGCTGGGATCGCACCACTGCACTCCAGCCTGGGCGACAGAGCAAGACTCCGTCTCAAAAAAAAAAAAAAAAAAAAAAAACTGGAATGTGCATCTTAAATATACTTTTTTTTAACATATGAAGTTACTGCTTTTTCGTTTTTTAAGTAAGTTAATGAAACAGGAACGATCTTAGTGAAATGCATTTTCTGCAGTAAACAATGGAAAGGAGCTATTAACCTAACACAGCAGGAAATATATTGACCACAGTTAGAAATTTATTCTCCAAGAATGCAATACACAGAGTTTGCTTACTGGTGCTAGCATCCTTTTATAAAACTAAAGAGAGAGAAGAAGAAAAGGGAAAACAAAAAAAAAGACACATTTTGATTGTTAATGCATTTTCTGCAAAGACAGCAGAATGAAAATGTACAAAAGTATTCAACTGTGACTATAGAGTGTGTATCATTTTATGTACTATAGCTCCTAAATATCCTTGTCCTTTTTAGATGTTTCAGAGTGTGTAAAGGGAGTAAAATATTCAATTACTTTTTAATGTCTCAAAATCACTCTCAGTAAAATGAAATCAATGCAATTGCCAAGAGCCTTCTTTATAGGATTAGCTATATTAACTCGAGATATGTCTGCCTCCCTCAGGTAACTTTAGCTTGAACATTGTTTACTAGGCTTAACCCTTGGTAGAGATTGAATCCCATGCTTTCAAGAATAAATATGAAATGTATAATTTTATCTGTAAGCAACAAAGTTGTTTCAAGTTAGCAAAATAGATTGCTAGAAGATTGTGTATTCAGTCTAGCAAGTGATATCGAGAATGTCACATCCTCCAATCTTACCTTAATGTACAGGTAAGGTGATACAGACCCGTAGGAGACCAATGAGTGCTGACATGTTCCAGTAGTCTCACACATCTACCTGGAAGCAGTAGAGCAGAACAAAACTGTGCTCAACTTTTCATAAAATTGACTGTAAACCGCTTTTACAATAGATAAATTATAGCCAAAATATTACTCATGGTCAGGTGTGGTACAAGCAGGCACTGGATGGTTGGCCTAGGAATAGTTCATACCCTTAGCATTTTTTCCAGATTTAACTAGTGCAGCAGGAGTTATCTCACTTCCAGTTATGAAAGCTATGTTCTCAACATGCTTGGCAGAGGAACTCAGGCTCTGGCTTGCTAAGGGTCTTTAGTGGTCCTTAAGAACTGTACACTATTCAGATTGTTGCTACTACTTGCCATGTAGATCTTAATGAACTCCTGGGCTATATTCATTAGCAAACTATTGTAGAGAAGTTATTTAGATTGCACAATGTAAAGGCCAATTTTGCATCAGTTCTTCACCTTACGTGTTTAATATTGCCTTGAGGAAAAATTTTCTGTCGGGACGTGGGGAGAAGTTGAAATAAGCACATTCTCTGTTTATCAGTTGCACAAAAGACCTTCTCAATAAAGTTAGATTAGCAGCTAGGATGACCTTCATGTGATAAAGAAAAATGTATATTTTTATGATGGCTTTTTGTAGAACCGCCTTAATGCTAAATAAAGCATATTCACATAAAGGCAAGCAGTAGTAACTTCCTGTTAATTAAAAGATTTGTTAACTTATCTTTTAAAAGAAAATAATCTTAACTGCTATATGATATTAAGCCAAAAATTTCTGGCAGTGTTTGCAGATTTTGACTTAAAGGTTTAATTCGAGGTGAAAATTGCACTAGGAGACATCCTGAGAGAAATAGTTATAGGTTTGTTCATTCTTTTCCCCAAACAGGAAATTGGTTTTCTGAGTCTACACTATTTTAACAGCAGCATAAATGCAGCTCACTACCCTGAATTCAGATGTAATACTCTATAATTAAATGGAAAAAGAAAGTCATATGCCAGATTGGAGTGAGTAAAATAGACAAGTAATAACAATACCTAAATCCATCCCTGACTAATTAGTTGCTGGAAAAAAATTCTGCAGTTAAAAGAAAAAGTTAGATTTAGAGGGCAAGTGAAAAGTCTGCTTATAGAATGAAAGCTTGATTTCTTCACTACATGTCTTTGGTAGGGCTTACAAAACATGTTAACACCTTAGTGATACCTACTAATATTAGTTGTAAACTGGAAAACTAAAGGTTTTTAATGATGTCAAAGGCATTCACAGATTTCCCTGAAATAGATATGTAAGATATTGCCTACACTTTGCTGAATCTCAAAAGTAACACAAGTTACAATTTTATCTAGAGACAGATATGTTGGTAAATTTGCATCTTTTTTATTACAATCACTCTGACTTGATTAGCTTCCGCTTTAAACCACATTTTCAACAGGGATAATATTTTTTAAAGTAAGGCTAATCTGAGCCCTAACAGAGATACGGAATACAAGTGGATTAAGGAAACCTATCATTTCTCTCTAAATAAGAAGTGATTTATCTACATCAATATTAGCTTGGCAGCAGTTTTTCCTCCAGTTGTTGACATGGAGGAATTGAAAGACAATTATTTTAGGGCCAGATAGACCTAGGCTGAAATCCGGACTCTTTATCACTTTCTTTCTTTCTTTCTTTTTTCCTCTCTCTCTCTCTCTTTTTTTTTTTATTTATTTATTTATTTATTTTTTTTGAGACGGAGTCTCGCTCTGTTGCCCAGGTTAGAGTGCAGGGGCGCGATCTCGGCTCACTGCCAGCTCCACCTCCCGGGTTCAGGCCATTCTTCTGCCTCAGCCTCCCGAGTAGCTGGGACTACAGGAGCCCGCCACCACGCCTGGCTAATTTTTTGTATTTTTAGTAGAGACGGGGTTTCACCGTGTTAGCCAAGATGGTCTGGATCTCTTGACCTTGTGATCCACCCTCCTCGACATCCCAAAGTTCTGGGATTACAAGCGTGAGCCAGCGCGCCTGGCCTCTTTATCACTTTCAGGCTGAATATTTGAGAAATTTACTTAACTTCTTTGAATCTCACTTTCGGTAACTATAAAACAGGAATAATATATGCCTTTTGAAAATAATAGACACTAGGGACTCCAAAAGTGGGGAGAGTGGGAGAGAAGTGAGGGTTGAGAATTACCTGTTGATTGCAATGTTCCCTATTTGGGTGATGGGTACACCGGAGGCTCAAACCTGACCGTTATGCAATACACCCATGGAACTCTGCACAGGCACCTCCTGAATCTAATATTTAAAATACTAATGTATGCTTTTTAGGGGCATTGGGAGAATTAAGGGAGATGTATGTAACAGGTTGACTAGTATAGTTTGTGGCACATAAAAGATGTTCAATAAATATTATTTCTCAAGTTCACCCATATGTAGGCTCTGTGGATTTATTTTTGTCTTAGAGCAAGGTAAACTAAAGTTGATAGCAATAAAGTGACTAGTGCAAAATCAGTGAGCTATTTAGAGAATCTACAACTTGATCTCCTAATTTATTAGGTAATACCTATAGAGGTACCAGAAAAGTCAGGTATCAATGGGATAAAATTTTGGAGTCAGACTAAAATTCTAACACAATGGATGGGTTTAGCAAGCCATTTAACCTCTCTGAGCCTCAGTTTTCTCATCTGGAAAATGGAGAAAATAGCTACCTCACTGTTACCATAAGAATTAATGGAAATGTGAGTAATGTAGCAATATCTAGCATATACTCAGAGCTCAACATGATGATTATTAAGTACTTATTGTATGTTGGGTACCACAGAAACTGCTCTAAGATACCCCAAAATGACTAATTCCTTACCCTGGAAGAGCTATTTTGGAAAATAGCACAAAGAGTAATAATTACTGATACTCAGCAGTGTTTAAATGAAAGTGATAGATGATTGATAGATAGATGATAGATAGATAAGGGATAAATGAGTGAAAATGATAAAGAAATAGATCACTTTATACTGAAATGGCCCGAAAAACCTCTCAGAAGAGATGGAACTAAAGTTGAGCAAGAATGGGAGTAGATCTATCTCAACAAAACAGTAGTCACCTTTTCTCTTTTTCATATAGGAAAGTTTTAAAAGGGTTTAGAATGTCAGAATTAGGAGAGAAAAGCAATATTCTCTACGGGTATTTTTTTAGGGAATATAGCTTTCTGGCTGAAGGCTGATGAACAAATATTTCCACTCTGAATATCAAAAAAATAAGCACAACAAAGCTTTCTTTATGTGTGCACACACGTGTGCACATACTCTTCTACATGTTTGCATGAGCTGGCTCACTTAACCTCCAAAATTATGCACTGTTTTCTAAGTCAATGGAATACATATCTTTCTAGTTCCCTTTCCTGAAGCACAGCAGAAAGAGATCCTCACCAAGTTGTTTTTCAGCAACATCTTCACGGACAATTGACACACCCATTAAAAACGCTGGTAGTGTGTCTGGTTTGGTTACTTTTTTGATGTGCTTTCTAATGGTTCTGCTTGCCTTTGGCAATAATTGTAATTCAATTTATGCATCCACAAAATTATCCAATCCTGTTGCCTATGCACTGTCACAAAATAACTTTTCTCTTTAGAGTTAATCAACCTTACATTGTATGTTTTCTATTACCTAGATTTCACCACCACATCTCTCAATAACTTGCAAGCTGAATAAGTTTGTATTAAAAAAGTAAACACATTATAAACAAAGTGACCGACCTTAAACAGATAAGAGATGCCAATCATAAAAATGCTGATTTGACTCCATTATAAAATGTGTGTGTGTGTGCATGTGTGTGTTTTATTCTAAACAGGATGTTTTTAATTTTGAGTTGCAAAAACACAGCTTTTTGGTAACATTTAAAAATAATTTTATAGTTTACTTCATTTTTATACGAACTTTGAAATGCAGTTGAAAATTTTTCTCAAGGCAAATGTATATATATAACTACATTTTTGAATAGTTTTAAGATTGAGAAGCATAAATATGAAATAATTTTTTTCTAATCACTGCTTTTAGTAATATTCTGTATAATCTTCCTGTGCTTTGATGGTATTGTGGGCAATTCTATCACTTTCAGTATTTGAAAGTTTAATAGAATCGAATTCCATCAGGGTTTCATGTGCTGCCAGCGAATTGCCACAGTACAGCCTTGAGCTGGGACCCTGACTCCTTGGCATAGTCAAGTAAAGGTAAGACATGATCTTCACCTGAATCATCTCTTCCCATCCCCCACCCCCAGCCACTCCCCACTTTTAAGATCGGCTCCTCCAAGGTTGGTTTAGGGAGAAGGGAGAAAAAAGAAACAGGTGTCTCTTCCCTTACCTGGGCTGTCTTAATGTTTCTTCATGCGTTTGGCTGCTTTGGTGACATGAACTACCAGTTATCAATGCTTATCATGGGTCTGAATTCAAATCTTGGTTTTCCTGCTGCATAGAGCATTGCTACATGAAATGTGGTGCTTGGACTGGCAGCATTGACATCACGAGGAAGGTTGTCAGACTCTCAGACTCCAGCCCCCTGCTAAATCCGAATCTGAATTTTAACAAGATCTCCCAGGTGATCTGTATGCACATTAACATTTAAACTATTGTGTTTAAAAGCAGTTTTTTATTTTCCTTCTCTCACAGACTGATATATTTTTAAAGTAGAATAAGAACAAATAGTAAAATGAAACTTAAAAAAATAACAAAGACAGGCAAAGCACAAGCCAAAGTTTTATTATTTGTTTCGACAGACACCACAGTGGAGTAAGAGGTAGCAGACTTGCCATCCCACCAGAAACATATGAAACTGTTATTTTCAAACATGAGACAACAAGCAACACAGGACTTTGATCCCTTAGCTCAAAGTCCTCTTACAGACTTAGATCCCTAAAAGAAGGAAAACAAACAAGATCAGCCTTATTATCACCCAAGCTTTTTGCCTCAAGGCATGGCACAGAAAAGGAGAACCCAAGCAGAGCAGGGCAGGCTCACAATATTGAGGAGGCAGAGACCAGAGTTCAGTGAGATTGAAGTGACTTATGGAGCAGTGTATTAGAAAGAAGGCAGCTAGGAAGAGAAAGAACACAGTAAGTCTCCTTGAGTTTGTTGCTGAATTCTATCCCACGCAGGAAGTTTGGCCTGAAGATAGAACTCCACGAAGCTGGGCAAAAACTACCAGGGTCCTATAAGCTGAGCAAACTCAAAGTTCACACAAGGCTGGGAGACATTTGAATTCCAACCAGTTAAGAGTGGAGAGATCATTTATAGATAATTTCCAAATTAACATAGCAGAAATTAAGAAAGGAAACTTTAAGATTCTAAAAGACAGGTTAGTATCTTTCTAGACCAGGAGTCATTTTGTTTCCCTGACCCCTTCGAGGGCAGGAACTGGAGTGCACAGGTGCTGACAGGGACGAACTCCACTCACTCCAAGCTGCTGCACTCAACCCCTAGTGGGAGGGAGCACGCAGCTGAGTGGGTGCGGGGGCCAGGGCGAGCACTTTTGGACACCGGCAGGAACAAACTCGGCAGCATTTGTGGGGGTGCCCATGACTCCTGGAGCCCCAAAAAGAGTGTTATAATCAGTGCTCTTTTAACTTTGCGTCCGCAGATGGCTTAAGTGTTAACAGCTCAGTGGAGGATCAGTGTGACAGCCTTTTGTACTCACACGTGAGTAATTATCGGGCATCCAGGAGGAATGAGGTCACATGAACAGACTGGTGATGGTAAATGCAAAGAATTTTATTGCCAATGAAAGTGGCTCACAGTGGGAAGGGGAGCTGAAAAGGTGCTGGAGCGGGAAGGTAATCTTCCCAGAGTCCGGCATAGGACTCTTCAAAGATCTGCCGTCAAGCCGTCCCTCTGAAGTCAAGCTGCTTCTCTCCAATGTCCAACCACAGTCTTCCACGTCCAGCTGCTTCCCTTCTTCTCCTCCCTCTGCCAGCGAGGCCTGGGGTTTTTATGGGCACAGGATGGGGGTTGGGGGCAGGGCAGACCATGGGTAGTTTTGGAAAAGGCAATATTCAAGAGGGAAAAGAGGAATGTTTGTTCCACTTTGGGCCCTGGTTCCAGTCTTGAGGGTGGGGCCCTAACTGGGCACCTGCTCTCTTTGGTCCAGAATTTTCCTGCCTCCTGTCCCTATCAAAATCATTTACTTCAAACAGTTAGAGAAAATAGTTACCAACCAGACAAATTGTAATGGAATTTATATTAGAAAAAACTTGAGGCAGAAAGAGAATATATGGCTTTTGAGTATATTGTTTTCTATTAACCAAAAGTTTTATCTAGAAACTTGGAAAATTGTATTTCTGGACAGTGAAATAGGTGTGGAAGAGACCTTTTACTTCATATATAAGTATCACCAGGTATTGCTTGAAATTATCTTTCCTTTTCTGGATAATGGCTTTTTAAGTGACCTAGGTGGGACTAGGAACCAGGAAAACTCAGCCAAGTGTAATCTCTAATTAGCTACAAGGATGGTGAAAAACCTGCATAGGTGTACCACGACCAATAAGTTTGAGATCTAGACATTTCCAATTCAAGTATGTCTGCTTTACCCGCATGAAAGTGCTCTGTAAGCTAAAACTTTAAATACAAAAATCAATTTGAAAGTAACAAAACAACTCCATTAGTAAAATGAATTCAGATACACATTTGGTAAAAAGATCTCTTAACATGGAACTAGAAAATCTGGATTTAAGTTTCAAATATGTCAGTTTGTACTTATTTGTTTTAAGACAAATAAATGAGCTGTACTTTCTTGAAATTTCTATGTTGTAAAATAAAATAATGAAATAATGTACTTAATGTGAGAGTGGTTTGTAAATAAAATATAAAATGTGATGAGTGTTATATGAACATATACATATTTTAAAATAAATAAACCCTTATATACCACTTAATATGTACTGAGAACTACTCTACACATTTGTCTTTAAATAAATATGAACTCAATTAAGTCTCATTTTACAGATAGAGACATTGAGTCACAAATAACTTAACACAAAGTCACACAGAATTAATAAATGGAAGAGCTGGGATTAAAATCCAAAAAGTCTATGTCTAGGGTCTATAGTAATTCAAGTTTTATATGGTTTATGAGAGCTGACAAAATAAGTTCTGTTGGCAAGTTTCTGGATCTCAGGAAATCCTTTTTTGAGTCATTGTTTTGCTTCGGTATGGCCTTAGAATGCCTTTAGTGTACTAGTGAGGAATCAGAGAAAAAGGAAAATACTTAGAGACCAGACCTTTGAGTCAACTTGTTATTAACTCTGTTTTAAAGGGGAAAAAATATGATATTTACAAAGGATTGTTTGGCAACCATGCAGTCCATCGATTATAATAGATCAGTAATTTTCAAAGCTTGTCCTGAGGATCATTGTTCGCTATGATGATGTCCTCCTGCAGAGCCATAGATTAATTCAAAAATGCAAGTCCATTTTTTATTCTTAATAGTGAAAGACATACAATTCCAAACATTCATTTTTTGTATGATTAAAGAAACTTCCCAGTAAATATGTTACTTCTAAATTTGGTATTTATATACCAAATTAAGTATCTCTAACATTTTCTGAGCATTGTTATTTTAAGAGTTCAGTAAGGAATTCAAGTAAGCTCTTAATGTGCCTACGTATGTGCCCATACTTAGACACCCACAGCCCCACTAGGACAGGGCAAGATGTGTGGGTTGCAGAGTCTTTTGCCTCATTTGATTGTGTGCCATGACCAGTAAGTTTGAGATCTAGATGTTTTCAAAGTGAAATATGTAAAAATTGTCCGAGGAGTGATTTTTACAGAAAGATTTAAGAAATTCATTTCCAGATCTTTAATTTCTGTATATAATGTTCCTCTCTCAAATCATTTGCCCGAGAGTTTCTTTGTCCCTAGTTTTTCTTTCTTACCTCCTCTTTCACAATTGTCCTTCCCCATTTTATATAAAACAGCATATCCATCACTCATCTTAAAATAATTGGAGGAAGGCCTTACGTATCTCATTAAGAGATATATTTTACTTTTTATGCTTAATAATAGTTCATCAACATTTGAACCTCTATATATATGCTTTTGATTCATTATCTATTAATAATTATAAAATCTCAATTTGCAGAAAGTTTCAATATTTAAAGTTTTTGGTTAAAAGAATTTAAAAATCAAATACAATTATTTTTATGTATACTTACTGCAGAGGAGTGTATTTGAGTGGTCATTAAGAAATTTTAGGAATAAAATTTGCATTATAATTAATTTCTATAGAAGAAGTAAAATAGAATTACAATTTCAGTGATTAATAAAAGCTATGTAAAATTTTCATCAGAAAGGAGCTTATATTGGTCAGGCACAGTGGCTCATGCCTGTGATCCCAGCATTTTGGGAGGCTAAGGTGGGCAGATCACCTGAGGTCAGGAGTTCCAGACCAGCCTGACCAATATGGCAAAATTCCATCTCTACTAAAAATACAAAAATTAGCCAGGCGTGGAGCAGTCTCCTGTAATCTCCTTCTCCTTGCCCATAGATGGCAATTCTGGCTCCACTTCCATCCCACAGTCTTCCCATCCCACCTCCACTCCAGGCACTTGTTGCCTAGCCTGTCCCCATCTCTCTTTTACTTCCAAGAGTCTGGCATTTTTTACCTACCTGCCTCTCCCATCTCAACCATATTTCCTTCACTCAGTAAATAAATACAGAGTAGCTATATGTACTAAACACTAAGGTGAGTTTCTAGGAACGCAGAGATTTTGGTGTCAAACAAGCTAAAGTAAATGCCTTCCAGTAGCCTTGTAATCTGGAATATGATAGGGACAGAGAGAATGTCAGGGAACATGAGAAAGTTTTCTATGAGGAATTTAGTTTGCTCCCCATATTTCTTCCCACTGGGTTATTCTCTCAGTCCTGTTTAATACTGTACAACATCAGATCCTAGGTCTCATACTTTTACTTCCATTCCGTTATTTAAATAAATTCTACTAGAATACACACCCACACCATATAAGCATGCATGTAACACAGATTTTGCAAAGAGAACTGTACATCTATTTTCTTGGTGGGGAAGTTAGGTTTGACACATGTTAGCCACACAGAAATATCTGACTTAAACTAGTAACTTAATTAATTGCATTGATTGTAAGTACCTTTGGAAACAGAAGTGCTCATTTGCTCATATTAATTAGTTCCTAACTTAGGGGACCGTTAGATCTATGTGAATATAGTAAGAGAGGACACAGGTAGGTCCTTGAGATGCATGCAGTAAGCAATAAGATGGACAAAATGTCATGCACCAAAATTCTTCTTAAGAAGAACATTAAATTTTAAAGGAAATTAACAGGCATTTAATTTTTTTAAATAAATGTGTTTATTTAAATAAATATCATTTGTAGTGTGTCACCAAAGAAATGATCACATAATAAAAAGTGATGATTAAACTGCCTCCTAGGAGGGTGGGTCCAGGTAACCAGTAGAATTGTGTGTTTCATTGACCACCATGTGGAGACTTGAGCAGCTAAATTTAATCTCAGGAGCTGAATAAAGCTGAATTGCTGTGCATAACAAAAGAGGAAGAAAATTGGCTTTCCAAAAGTAATTTTGATAAAAAGTGTTTATTTAAAAACAGCAAAACCAGAAGTCTGCATGGATGCTAGGCAAGGAAAGAGCAACATAGATTGCTCTCTGCCCACATCCCCAACCCATCATCATTCCCATTAGTTGACTTGGCAAAGGAAGGAGTTTGGAAAGAATGAACATTTAAAATCATTTAATTTGTTGTGATATATTTAAATTCACCAATGCCTGACCTCTCCTACCAAAGTTTGAGTTAATTATTGGTTGAAAATTAATGCTTGTGAACAAGTTGATTCTTTAAGAAGATGCAAGAGGTGCTCACTTTCACAATGACTCACATTGTACTCAAGAGCCAGTGGATAGGAGAACAGCTGACCTTTAGTACAAAAATATCAAAACTCAGATGAACTGGTACTCTGCCTATGTTCTATCCTTATCCTTAAAAAAAATGCTTTGATTTGACTAGAAAGTTAACAATTCAGTTTGGCAATCTTGTTGCTTCATATAGTTCAGATGGTCTGATCTGCAGGTAACTACACACATGCACTTTTATCTGTGATGTGTCTCTACTTGAATCTTCTCTGCCCCTTGCTCAAAATGTCCTTCATCTGGCTCCCAAGACCATGCAAAGCATATGGCAGGGTTGTTATATATTTCCATTGGATTCTTTTGTAATTATTGTTTAAATTCTCTCATCAAGCTACCAGTCCTTCGGTTCCTTAAAGGGGAGATCCACAACTTTCTCATATTTTATTATGAGAGCATGTCAATTTTAGGAACTCATGCATTTATGAAAGATTAAAATGTAAATAAAAGGAACAATATACGAACACCAACTAGGTTTAAACTGGAAGACCTAGTGTACCTATTTACTGATCCATCATAAACATTAAGCTAGTTTAATGATGGTTTAAAAATATATCTGTGCATGACCATAAACTTACATCTATTATCAAAGTTTCAAAATTCACAATAGGAACCATAACATATAATATTAGAAATACAAATCAACTGTACTGTACTATTCAAAAGCTAGAGACTGTTGTTTTTCACTAGTTAACTAAAACCCTTTATTCATTTTTTTTTTTTTTGGAATGAATGATCATAAGGATTAATTTCTGCTGTATACCATTTGGCCTTTAACTGGACCATTTCTTGACAACTGTAGAGTGCATTTATCAAGCATATTGATTTTATTCAGAGTCCTGACTATAAAATTAGACTCTCTACTTCAAAGGCATTTATAAAATGTTTCCAGATAACAAAAGTATAATTACAGCTATTTAGTTTGTTGGAAATAATACTATCAACTATACTACTTCTTCTGTTCCAGAAAATAAAAAATATATTTTGCATCATTGAATTACCATTTAACTTTGGATATCATGCTGATATTGATAAGTAATTCTGAATATGAAAGTGGATTGTCTTTATTGTCTTCTACAAAAAAGGAACTTGAAACTAGTTAATTAAGCCACATATGACTACAATTTGTAAGGTAGTAAGATCTCTTAGAATATTATAGACTTCTCCATTTTTAAATAATTTTCTCTTGAAAATGAAAGTTCACTATCAAAGTATCATAGTTTACTTTCAAGTGTGTTGTAATATATTAATGCTGTATAATGCAATATTTAATGCTGTAAAACTACGAATTTTTTTTTCTTTAGGACACATAAGCTTCACATTAATATGCTGGAGTTAATGTGCAATAAAAGGACAGTATCTGCCCCTATCTACCTGAATTTTAATACTAGATAGCGTTCATTGAAAATTTTAATGCACCTGAGGCTTCTTTTATGCTTTGAATATGTCTATTATTACTGGTATTGTTCATCTGTGTTTGTTCATAAACACCAACAGAAAAATATCTAAAATTTTTGATTACATTGAATATTAGCCATCTGCTAAATCTCAAAAAAAAAAAAAAGAAAGAAAGAAAAAAACAAGTAGGACTCAGCTATATGTTTGAACTGGGAAAAGATGTGTTAGCCTAGTGGTTTTTAACAAGAAGCGATTATGACAATGATCTATAATCCTTTTTAAAATACAGAGGATGCATGGACCTTATAAAATTTAAATACTGTTATTCTGATGTGAACCCACAGTTAACAATCACTGTTCTAGCCAGAGATAATGGCAAATGCTAAAATAGAGAGTTTGAAATAAATGAATGAAAAGGGGAATATGAATATACAAAAAGAATCAGAAAATACTGTCCATATTTTACTCATACGTATCAACTACTGAGAAATAGAGTGATATCTTAATAGACAATACTTTAAATTTTAATTATTCCTGATTTTAATGTTATCCTATGTATTCTTAATCCTTGTACAAGTGAGTTTCATCATTTATTCCTTCCCAAATATTTATTAACCTTCCACTGCATGCCAAGAATACATTAGATGCTAGGAATATAAAGAAAAACTGAGAAGAGGCTCCTGTCTCAACAAGAGACATATTTTTCACTTGAAAAACATGAAGAACATCATTTTAACTTTTAACTTTATACTTACATATGTCTAA
The DNA here is from genome assembly GCF_049350105.2 of Macaca mulatta. Lineage (NCBI taxonomy): Eukaryota > Metazoa > Chordata > Mammalia > Primates > Cercopithecidae > Macaca > Macaca mulatta. The sequence continues at coordinate 161,837,221 of NC_133406.1, forward strand.
AAACAATTTATCCAAAGTCTGTGTAGTTTTGAAATATTTATTGTATTTTCCTTAACAAATGTTCATTCATACTACGGTAATAATTTGTTCCCATTAGCTCTGGTTCCTAATCTCTGCCACTCCTTTCCTAACTTCCCAGCACCAATTAATAGCTCATTTTTCACTCTAGTTTTGTCTTTGATCTTGACGTTTCACTTGTCTCATCTTTTGTCATGGTTCTGGCCATAATGCCAGAACATGTATTATATCTCACCTTACATAATGCCTTAGCTGGCAAAGAAACTAATCTCCTCCTTGTACTGGTGATGGTAATGGTATCTGTCATTGTTCTTCTATTGGTACCTGAATGTGTTTGTGTGTTTTTGTTGGAAATTTAGCCTGTCAAGGGCCTAAAAGATGAGTCGTCAAGGAAAACCTGAAGAAGTGAGGAAGCTGAGCTCTAAGAGAAGTTCCCGTTCATTCAGCACAAGATGTTAGTAAGTCTGAGACCAGACCAGGAGCAAGACAAAAGTAAAAATTTCTTACTAAATGAGGTAACAGATGTAACTGCTCCAGCGCAGTGCCTATGCAGGCTAACAAATATTCATTAAGTAAGTGTCCAGTGTTTGTTTATAAATGGGTTACTCTATGGAAAGTTTTGATAACAGTGCCTGGCACAAGGTAAATGACCAAGAAATGTTAGCTGAAAGGGAAAAGGGAGGGAGGATGTAGGGAGGGAGACAGGGGAAACCAAACATCACTGAAGGAAAAGTAAAGAATGAAATTTACATGGTAGAGAGCTTCACTTCTCTTCTATTAAGTGCTCCAAAATTGAATACTTTGGTCCCTTCTCATCACCTTTACTGTATGAAACCAAGGCCCTGCCATCTTAGAAAACAATTCGGTTTCAAGGTCTAGTTGGATTTCATGCCCCACCCAAAAGAAATGATCAGAGTACATTCCTTTCATTTACATTCAATTTTTCCCTGAAAATAATAAAACATATTTTTCTTTTTTTTTTTCCACTAAGGTTCTATTCCCTAACCATGTTGGATAGTCTCTTATGGATTAGATCTGTGATCCCCCTGGCATGTTTGACATAGTGTGGACATTTGCCCCCTCTGAATCTCATGTTGAAATGTGACCCTGAATGTTGGAGGTGGGGCCTAGTCGGAGGTCTTTGGGTCATAGATGAAGGCAGATCTGTCATGAATGGCTTGGGTTCTCTGTGTTAATGAGTGAGCTCTCTACTGTATTAGTTCACAGGAGAGCTGGTTGTTTAAAGAGCTTGGCACCTCCTCTCCTCTCTCTTGCTCCCTCACTCTCCATGTGAATGCCTGCTCCCCCTTCTCCTTCTGCCAATATTGAAAGCTTCCTGAGGCCCTCGCCTGAGGCAGATACTGGCTCCATGTTTCTTGTACAACCTGCAGAACCATAAGCCAAATAAACCTCTTTTATAAATTACCCGGCATTAGGTGTTCCTTTATAGCAAAGTGAAATGTACTAATACACTGCTCATTAACTCTTCTTTCATTTATTCATTCATCCATTCATTCAGTTACTCTGAAAACCCAAGTACATAAAAAGTTAAGTGATTTGCCTGATTGCAGAGTTTGAAGTTTGGTGTAGAGGCATAAGTAAAGCTAACTCTCTGCCATCATGCAAGTATTCTTGCACTTCCATTATTATTTCTTAAAATTTAAATTGAAGAACATTTAATTATTTTATTTAAAATGTGGAAAGTCAATTAAACATGAAAATTCTAAAGTTGCAAAAGCTAACAATCTATAGATAGGCAGCCTTTAAAAATTATTTTCTGATTTTACTACAATCAGTGTCAGTGAACTCTTCCATTATAAGCTGGCACACTAATTTGTATGACTAGCATATAAATTCAACAAACATTTCTCTTTTTTATTCATTTTATTCATTTATCTACTTTTGAGACAAGTTCTTACCCTGTCATCCAGGCTGGAGTGAAGCAGTTTGATTATGACTCACTGTAGCCTTGACCTCCCCTGTTCAAGTGATCCTCCTACTTCAGCCTCTCAAGTAGCTGGAACCACAAGCACACACCAACATATCTGGCTAATTTTTTATTTTTTGTAGAGATGAGGTCTCTCCCTATGTTGCACAGGCTGGTCTCAAACTCCTAGGCTCAAGTGATCCTCCTACCTCCGCATCCCAAAGTGCTGGGATTACAGACATGAGCTACCAAACATTTCTTTTAAATACAGTTTGACAAATGCTATTCTATATCCTACAACTGTGGTGAAGATTATTTTTTCTGGCCAGAGGCACTATCTGTAGAGTACAATTCGACCTGTGTTAAAGCCCAAGGGTATAATAACAATGCATACTATCACAGCACTATGACATATTTTAAAGGATTGGATGAGCACTTGACTAATAATATAGCAGAAAATGATTTCAAAGTTTGCCATCAAATTGTCATGTTCTTCAGATATTTATTCTATTTCATGTTCTTATATAATATGTTCTTTAGATAATAGTAAAATAGAATATGAATGCTTTTATTCCATTTTCTCTATTCTTCTAAAAGCTAAAATGTATCAAAAATTAAAATGTGAAGGTTTTAATAAAATGTAAATGATCTTGCATCTCCCTAGAAATACAAAGTGAGAAATTCACATTGGCTAGTATCCAAAATGGTCTTGTGAAAATAAAATTATTATTCACTTAAGCTTTTAATGCTTTTCCATTTCTAGAATAAAAGGAGGAATCTCTGGAATTCTGACTAAGAATCCTTGTATTATCTCCAAGTAAAATAACAACATGAGGTTGACAATTATAACAGATTGCATTTTTCCAAAGATGACTCATTCATATGTGGCCCTGCTTACCATGTAACGTCATGCTCCTCCACTGAGCGGTGGGATCTCTGTGTCTTCTGCTTTATCTTGCATGGACTTTTGTATCTGCCTCCACCAGCCGAGTATAGCACTGCTGTACAGAGCTAAAATGATGTTATGTGTAATATTGTACAGAATTTAAATGATGTGATAACTGTCAAGGCAAAGATACAAAATACAATTCAGCTTCCATCTGTTTCTTGAAATACACACCTTTGAAGCTCTGAACCACTTTGTAAGAAGTCTAGCTATAATGAAGTTTTGGTGCAGCAGAGACCACTTTGAGACAGAAATGCCCAGAGAGCCCTAGTTGTTCTAGCTCTCAGCCATTTGAGTCAAACCTCTAGACAGGTAAGTCAGAAGTTTTCAGAAGATTCTTGCACTCAACCATGAACTCCCTCAGCCATGATGAGTGAAAAGGAAGTAAGATATCCTCACAGAGCCCTGCCCAGAATGCCAGTTTTTGTGATGTAAGCAAAATACATGATGTTTTAAATCACTAAGCTTTAGGTTTGTGGTGCAGTCATAGCAACTGAAACAGAGATGTCTACTCCACACAATTACTCTGATTGAGGAAATATGGCAAAGAACAGCTACATAATTCATTCATTCATACATTTCCACAAACACTTCTTAAGTGTATAGATGTGCCGGTAACTATGCCTCCAATGGCTGTATAATGGTAAATAGAACAGGCAGTTCGGGCCCCCATGGAATTTAAAACATTCGAATGTGCTCATAATAGGCAGACCTATAAACAGTCTGATATTCTATCACAGTGGCAATTATTAGAATAATTCAGATAAAAGTCATTGATATGGAAATGGTAATGGAAAGAGCTGTCATCTTTTCTTTTATGGAGACATAGTGATATGTCTCCCCTGGCAATCAAATCTTTCTGTGCACAGGAAGACACAATGCCAACCTTGTTCAAAATCTGCAATAAAGGGAAGAAGAGAAGAGAGGCAGGCGAATGAAATGACTCAGGATCTGGCAAGGAGAACCAATGTTTTCTAGACATCTCTTTCTCAACATTACGTTGTGTATGACAGACATCATATTGGAGTAATATGGTATTTTATGATGTTTCAAAACCTTCCGGTCAGATCAGTCAGAAAATTGTAACTCTACGATGACATCAATATCACTTAATTCCGCAAATAGATGATGTTGGGAGTCTTGACCCAAATTGGTAGTGTAATTTGGATTGTTTTAAATTGTTTTAAGCTTTCTTCATATGCAATATGCTTCTCATAAATAGAAAAGCCAGGAAAAAAATATCAGGGAAGCTTTGCACATTCTAGTTATGCAAACGTAATCTAAATGAAGGCTCTAATACTCTTCTCTACACCTTGATAAACCTCCAAACAGTTGAGATTTTTTTATTGGAAGGATTAATCATATTATTCCATTTAGATTAAAGGATACGGCTTATTCAGGCTGCAGATAATAAAGTCGCATAGTCAACTTAATGCTAAAACTGACAAATGTGGTGCCAGATTTGAAAATATATAGGAAATTTTAATTAGAAGTTTATAAAACTCTCAAAAACTCCAAAGGGTTTATCCGTAGGAATAAACTTAAAACAAAATTAGAGCTAATATGTTAGCTAATATGCAGGCGATTATTAAGGAAAAACAGGTGGCTGGTGCTTCGTTTCCAGAATGGTCCCCTTTTTAAGGTTGACTGTGGAAGCCAATTCCAGTTGCCTGTAGGAGTTTGTTTGTGCTCAACAAAGAACAATCAGGAGGGTGCTTCACTTTTTCAAGGAACATGTCACCCTATCAAGCTTGATACTACTTTTGTCTGGGAGACATTTGACTCTACCTCTACAAGCTATTTTTAGGTCTGTTTATTTCCTTTACTGTTAATTTCTAATCATCCTACTTTCTGCACATATCTGTCACTGAACTTGAATGACTAGAAGACTACATGGAAAAAAAAAAACTTGTTCAAGGAAAAAAATAGAAAACGGAGGCTAGAAACATTGATTAATGATTGTGCATGCCATACTGACCATTTTCCCCCTTGCACAGCATCTTAAAAGTTGATCAATTCCAAGGCACTATTACCATGGAGTAATGCCCCAGCTACAAAGGGGTAATAATGGAGGTAGTAAAGTATTTTAAATATTTTAATATGCTCTAAAAGAATGATAAATCCAGTGCAATTCACATAAAACCTAATGCATTATGGACAGCCTGTGCTTAACAAATGCATTACTCATAAAATATACATTCATAAGTCCTCCTTTCTTATCAATAGAGCAATCAAGTTGAGCATAAGATTATTGAGAAATTCACCTGTTTCCTATATAAAAATATAATCGTAGTATCCTCTTTTAAACTCATACTCAGATGAAAAGAAACAAGAGATGGTTAGCTTAATATTTCATTGTAAGAAGTATTTTATACTTAGCCTACTCAAAATACTGCATTTTTTCTTTCATATTTCCCAGCATAGAAGAGAAAAACATACCAACTTTTTACTCCTAACCCTGGAACTAATCTTAAAGTATAATGCCCATCAGTAATTGAGACTGGTTAGAGTTACCCTGAAGCATTCAGGGACTTTCTGTGCTACAAAAACTGTATTTTGATTATCAGTAAATGGATATAATTCTAGTTCCTGATCTCTAAAGGAATTTGACTCTGTGTTTGCTTCTTTTAATATTCTTCTCCATTTGTCAGATTGACCAACTCATACCCACTGTATGAGATGTTAGACATCCAATTCACATTTCTCTAGCACAGTTTGCCCAGAGCATTTTTTAAGCTAAGATCAAAGCTTGTCTTCATAATGAGGATGAAATTGGGTACTGGCAATGTGGTTCCCTCTGATCTGTTATTTTTCATCTGGACAAATGACCCCTAACTTCTGGGTGTCCCATTACCTCCATATTTATCAAGCTCCATTCTGTTGATAAACAATTAATTATCAGGTTAAGTTGGCTCTGGTTCATTCCAGTAAATAGTGGGCAGATTCTACAGAATGCCTGAAATGTTGGCAGCATTCTCAGTCAAAATTACAGTTTCTTATGGCAATAAAGGAGTCTGTGAAAAGACAAAACAACAGCAGTTTTTACTTTCTCCTGACCCTAGTTTATCCCACCCCAAGTTCAGATATTTTATGATTACTTGCTTCAAACCAGCAGACCATAAAGCTCTCTGCAGTACCTGTTAAGGCATCTTTGTATACTTTGCTAGCAAAAAATGTCATTTAGAAAGGCAAGTACCAATTTACATGAGGCAAGACTTTGTATATCTTTCACATTCCTTTTCCTCTCTGACAGGCAATAAACAGCAGATCTCATTTTCCAATCCTTATTAAAAAGTATGATCCTGATTGTTTGGAAGGCTCATTAGTGCCATTGCCCTGTGATGGACTGCACATCTTTATAAGAAAGACAGATTGCATGGATGCCTCTGTACATCAGCCCTAATGAAACCCAAGTGCATCTCCCACAGACCTCAGAATTTAGATCTTCATTTGCCTTTGTGAAAAATGAGAGTCAAGACCATGGGCATTTGAAAACACAGCTAGTTCCTTGTTTTGTCAGTAATAGGAGTGCCTCACTATTGCATATGTTACTTTCAGGGAAAAAAATAAGAAGCAGTTAACCATGGAATGCTTTGCAACTAGAGTGCTGAGACCAGACAACTGCTCTCAGTGGAGAGGCATTAGCAATTACACAGGAGTAAACTTAGAGACTTGCCGTCCATCAGTCGCAAAGCAGTAGTCTCTTGGGTGATGGTATGCACACATTTAACTTTCTCCAGTATTCAATTTCCCCTTCCAAAAAGGTAGTCATATGGTGTCTTCTTGTAGGCCACAAATGGCCAAAAGTTATTTGAGTTTAATGGAAGTTTGCTTGCTTTTTTCAGAATAAAAGAAGCCATAGAAATAACACTATCAACAATAAAACCATTAGAATAGTTCAAAACTTGGAGGAAATGAAGTAAAATTGCTGCTATAGAGCAGGTAATCCAAAGCTCATTTTGATTTTTCAAGTAAGTGTGTTTCTCCATCTCTAATGAACTACATGTATGTTTCCTATTCCTAGAGTATTTCACAAAGGAGGACTCCATGGGATAGAAAACACACTGGTCTTGCAGTCCTAAGTCCTTATTTTGTCTCAGAATCAGCCACTTACTCACTGAGTTACCTAGATGCATCATTTAACCCCACTGGACCGTAGCCTTTACCTATCCAGGAGATTTCTAAAATTAATTGGACCTTTGAGACGATCTATATCAATCTCTTAATTTTTATATAAGCAAATTTGAGCAAAAGGAAGTTAAGTAACTTTACCAATGTCACCCAATACTGAAGTACCAAAAATGAAATTAAAGCCAAATTATGATGTAATATTAGAATGTATATATCATTTTTAGTACTCGCTTAGTTAGATAAATTAAAAGTAAAAAATAACATTTATCCCAATTAAGGTGAAATCCGAACACTTAAATGATTCTACATAATAAATAGCATTTATAATCACACCATATCTCTTCTGAAGGTTACCTTACAAAATCCTGGCTGAATAAACAAGTATATTTTCTGGACTTGCTCTGCTTATTTTGTCTAATATTTTAGAAAGATAAAAGCTGATTCAGACATTACACACATAGTATACAGTTGTATTAACGGGATTTAGGAATCAAAACTTTCTAATTTCTTGTCATTTCAATTGCCTAATTTATGAAAATCATTGTGTTATACATAAATTGATATTAGAGTTTGTTTTTATTTTTCCTAAGACTTATATTTTCTGAAGATATTTTTATTTAAAAATGGAAATAACCAGATGTGATGTGATAGCCTAGAAAAGAAAAATGACACTAGAGGAACACTGGTGGAATCCAAATAGAGTCTCTCCTTTAACTGACAGCAATGTACCAACGTTAGTCTCTCTCTCTTAGTTTTGAGAAAAGTGCCATGATTAAGAAAGACATTAACTTTAGGGGAAACTGGGTAAAGGGTATTGGGAAATTCTCTTCACAATCATTGCACCTTTTCGGAAAATCTAAAAGTATTCCAAAATAAAAAGTTTATTTTTAAAATAGAGAAATAAAAATCGAGAAATATAAGTAATATTTGAAGAGGGGGCATGTTGGGCCAATTAAAACATAAAACAATCTTATTTTATCAAAAAATTGTGGAAGATGATAATGCTTAATAAGTAAAGAAGGAATAAAGAAAGGAAGGAAGCAAGGAAATGGTTCCAACTCCTGATACCCACAGCCATATGATGCCGTATTTTCCCTAAATTCACAATTGGTTTATTTCCTGTATTTACCCATTTAATCTTAACTAAACAATGAGGCGGGTGTTCTTACCACTATTTTAAAAAATAAAATTTATTGTGTATATTTGAGGTCTACAACATGATTTTTTAAATTTATGTATGTATGTATGTATGTATGTATTTATTTATTTATTTTTGAGACAGAGTTTCTCTCTTGTTGCCCAGGCTGGAATGCAATGGCACGATCTCAGCTCACCGCAACCTCCGCCTCCCAGGTTCAAGCGATTCTCCTGCCTCAGCCTCCCGAGTAGCTAGAATTACAGCCATGCACCACCATGCCAAGCTAATTTTTTGTATTTTTAGTAGAGACGGGGTTTCTCCATGTTGGTCAGGCTGATCTTGAACTCCCGATCTCAGATGATCCGCCTTCCTCGGCCTCCCAAAGTGCTGGGATTACAGGTGTGAGTCACCATGCCTGGCCTACAATGTGGTCTTATGGGATACATAGAGATGGTAAAATAGTAATTATAGTGAAGCAAGTTAACATATTTATTTGTCATCTCACATAGTTTTTCTGTGTGTGACAAGAGCAGCTAAAATTCACTTAGTTAACAAAAATCTCTAATACAATACAATTTAATTAACTGTGGTCCTCATTTAGATCTTTAGACTCGTTCATCCCATGTACCAGTTACTTTACAGCTTTGACCAGCATCTTCCCATTTCCTTCCCACCCAAACTCCCTGCTGTCCATGGTAACCACTATTTTATTCTCTATGTCTGTATATTTGACCTTATAAAAAAGGTCCACATATAAGTGAGATAATGCAATATTTGTCTTTCTGTGTCTGGCTTATTTAACTTAGCATAATGTCCTCCAGGTCCATTTATGTTGTGGCAAATGGCAGGATCTTCTTTTTTAAGGCTGATTAATTTTCGTGTGTGTGTGTGTGTGTGTGTGTGTGTGTGTGTGTGTGTGTGTGTGTGTGTATTACATTTTTCTTATCTATTCATCCATGAACAGGCACTTATATTAATTTCCTACCTTGGATAATTCTGAATAATGCTGCAGTGAACTTGGGAGTGCAGATATCCTTACTAGGTGGTGATCTTATTTCCTTTGAATATATACCCAGAAAAGGGATGGCTAGGTCATATGGCAGGTCTATTTTTAATTTTTTTTTTATGAAACTTCATACTATTTTCTGTAATGGTTATACCAATCTTGTCTTTTTTATAATGGTCATCTTAACAGGTGTAGGGTGATATCTCATAGTGGTTTTAATTTGCATTTCTCATATAATTAGGATGTTGATCACCTTTTCACACATCTGTTGGCCATTTTTATGTTTTATTTAGAGAAATATTTGTTCAGGCTCTTGGCTCATTTTTAAATTGGGTCATTTGTCTTTTATTGAGTTGTTAGGAGTTCCTTACAAATTTTGAATATTAACACATTACTAGGTATGTGATTTGAAAATACCTTTTCCCCAGTCTGTGGGTTGCCTTTTCATTTTATTAATTGTTTGCTTTGCTTTTGAGTTTCATGTAGTCCCATTTATTTATTTTGTCTTTGTAATCTGAGGTTAGGTGTGATATTCGAAAAATTGTTGCCAAGGCCAATGTCAAGGAGCTTTTCTCCTGTGTTCTTTTCTAGGAGTTTTGTGATTACAGGTCATACATTTAGGTCTTCTATCCCTTTTGAGTTGATTTTTGTCTAGGGTGTAAGATAAGTAGCCAATTTCATTTTTTTCCATACAGAAATCCAGTTTTACCAACACAAATTATTGAAGAGACTATAGTTTCTGCATTGTGTTCTCTTGGTGACCCTGCTGAAAAGTAGTAGAGCATATATGTTTGAATTCATTTCTGGACTTTCTAACATATTCCATTACTCTGTATTTCTGTTTGTATACAGGACCATATTGTTTTGATTACTATAGCTTTGCATTTTCTAATAAAGTTAAAAATGTATTTCCTCCAACTTTTTCTTTGTAAGTATTGCTTTCACTATTTGGGTTTTTTATGGTTCTATATAAATTTAGGATTGTTTTTATATTTCTGTGAAGTACACCATTGGAATTAAATGTCCATAATATCCAAAGTGATCAACAAATTCAGTGCATTAACTCTGTATATTGCTTTGAGTAGAATGCACATTTTAGCAACATTAATTATTTCCATCCATGAACATATCTTTCCATTTATTTGTATCTGTTTCCATTTCTTTTATCAATGTTTCGTAGTTTTCAGTATAGAAATCTTTCACTTCCTTGGTTAAATTTATTCCCAAGTATTTAAGTTTTTTTATTGTGTTATAAATGAATAGTTTTCTTGATTTCTCTTCTAGCTAGTTCATTATTCATGTATGGAAATGCTACTAATTCTTTGGATATTGATTTCATATCCTTTAACTTTACTTAATTCATTCACTAGTTCTAAGGTTTTTAAAGAAATCTTTGGGGGTTGGGGATTCTACATATAGGATCATGTCATTTACAAACAGAGATAATTTTACTTTCTTTCTGAATTGGATGCCTTTTTTTCTTTTTCTTTTTCTGGTCTAATTGCTCTTTCCAGCACTTCCAGTATTATGTTGAATAGAAGTGTTGAAAGTAGGCAGCCTTGCCTTGTACTAGATTTCAGTGAAAAAGCTTTCAGTTGTTCCCTGTTGATTATGCTAGCTGTAGGTTTTTCATAAATGGCTTGTATTATATGGAACTTTCCTTCTATACATAAACTATTAGGAATTTTTATCAAGAATGCTGAACTTTGTCAAATGCTTTTTTCTGTGTTAATTAAGATGATCGCATGGTTTTTATCTTTCTTTCTGTTAATGTAATGTGTCACATGGATTGATTTGCATATAGGAAACCAGGCTTGCATGTCAGGAATAAATCCTACTTGGTCATGATATATAATCTTTTCGACGTACTATTGAATTTGGTTTGCTAATATTTTGAGAATTTTTCTGCCAATGTCATCAGAGATATTGGCATGTAGTTTTCTTGTGGTGTTTTGTCTGGTTTAGGTATCAAGGCAATGCTGGCCTCATAAAATGTGTTTTATAGTATTCCCTATATCCCAATTTCTAAAAGAGTTTAAGAGGTATTGGTAATAATTCTCTGAATGATGGGTAGAATTCAGCCATGATGCTATCTGCTCCTGCGTTGTCTTTGTTGGGAGGTTTATAATTAATCCTCCAATTTCTTTATTTGTTATTGATTTGGTCATGCTTTCTATTTCTTAATGACTCATGCTATAATACATTATATTTTTCTAAGAATTTAACTATTTCCTCTGTTATCCAATTTGTTGGCATAGAATTTCTCATAATAGTTTCTTAAAATAATTTTTATTTCTGGGGCATCCTTTGTAATGTTTCCACTTTCATTTCTGATTTTATTTATTTGAGTATTTTCTCTTTCTTGATTATTTTAGCTAAGGGTTAGTAGATGTTTTTAAATTTTTCAAATCACCAACTATAGGTTTTACTGATTTTTTTGATTTTTTTTCAGTTTTCTATTTGATTTACTTATGTTCTGATCTTCATTATATTCTTCCTTCTGCTAACTTTGTGTTTAATTTGGTTTATTTTAGTCCCTTGAGATGTACTGTTATTCTATCTATTTGGAATATTTCTTCTTTAACGTATTATATATTTATTGTATGATAATATATATCAACGATATAGAATATTAATTAATATATAATTATATCAATACATAAATAATATACTAATACATAATAATCATGTATTACTATATAATATAACACATTATAATATAACATATTATAAATACATTAAAATGGAAACATTCCAAATTTTATAGCACTTATTGCTATAAACGTCCCTCTTAAAACTGCTTTTGCTGCATTCCATAGTTTTCAATATGTTGTGCTTTCATTGTTGCTTATCTCAATATATTTTTATTTTTAATTAACATGTATTTATGGCATATGTAGTGATGTTTCAATACATGTAGTGATCAGATCATGATAATTAGCATATAGATAATCTTAAACATTTATCATTTCTTTACATTGAGAATATTCAATATCTTCCTCCTAGCTATTTGAAACTATGTAATATATTATTGTTGACTATAGTCATCCTACAGTGGTATAGAAGGCTAGAAATTATTCCTCCTATCTAACTGTGACTTTGTATTCAACCCATTGGTTGTTCGGGAGCATGTTGTTCAATTTCCAAATTTCCAATTTCTGAATGACTCAGTGGCCGAGGCCGCAGGAGTTTATGGCAGTATTGGTGGTAGAGTAGGTTCTTAGGGTCCTTGGTAGCAAGGGCTTTAAGAATCCTCCTGTTCTCATTTTCTGCACAGTAGGAATACATAGCTGAAGGGATCCCAGTTGGTGTTGGGTCTGACACAGGCCCAGGCAGCCACAGCAGTACTGTGTTTCAGGACACAGGTGCTCAGAGTGGCTTTGGATCTGGGCTCAGTGTCTTGTGAACTACTGTGGCACCTTTGACATCAGCACAGGCTAACTCTCTGAGGCATGAGTGGAGACAGCCCCTCTAAAAGTCTGAAGACTGTGACTCTGAGGCACTTGTAAGTAGTTCAGACCCAGAGGGCAGGGCTGTAGCTATGATTTTAATCCTGGAAATCTGGGCACAACACTGGCGAGGTTCCAGGAAAGAAAGAGTGTTCCAGAGGCTCAGTCCCTTGGAGAGTGGGGCACTGCTACAATTTGACTGTTGGTGCATAGCGGCAACTCTGGTACCAGGAGAGCCATCCTGAGTTTCTGTGCTCCAAAGACTTTCTTCCATTCCCTTGGTGTACTCTAGCAGTCTCCTTTAGTTACTCTAGTCAAAATGTAGTTGTTTATTCATTATTTTGGTCACCTTTTGTGGAGGGGATGTGCATTGGACACCTCTAGTCAGTCATCTTGCTGAAGTTACCTTATTACAATTTAGAAATAACTATTAATTGAGTCACAGAAAGTGATCACATGGTTAATGACTAAGGTCATATGGTTAACATACTGTTGGGACAGGATATGAACTAGGCTCTATTAAACAACAGTTTTGTTGTTGTTGTTGTTGTTGTTGTTTTCTTTTGTTTTGAGACAGAGTCTCGCTCTGTTGCCCAGGCTGGAGTGCAGTGGCGTGATATCGGCTCACTGCCACCTCCACCTCCTGGGTTCAAGTGATTCCCTGCCTCAGTCTCCTGAGTAGCTGGGATTACAGGCACCTGCCACCATGCCTGGATATTTTTTGGATTGTTAGTAAAGACGGGATCTCACCATGTTGGCCAGGCTAGTCCGAACTCCTGACCTCAAATGATCCACTCAGTTTTTAAGAAAAGAAAATGACTTGCTTCCCTTTCTGTGAAACTATGATGAGCCTTTCTTCCTGTTTTTCCTCACAGCCTTTTCAGCCTCTATAACTATGCAAGACGCTGAACCCAGGATGGACTTCGACGAAAACTATTAAGCTGCGCTCACAATTGCATCTTCTGAGTGTTGTCTAAGAGAAAGCCAGGCTGCTACAGGCAGATACTGAGGGAACACCCTCTCCTCATTCCATATATTTTATCACCTGAGACCTGGAGCAGAATCTTATAAAGTCCCTCCTGACAAGAGCTCCTTCCATTATTTAATGACAGCTCTCTTTCTCTAAGGCTCAGAACTACTCAAAAGGGCAGGACTGGGTAATAGACACAGCACCTTGTAATTAATCCCTTTCATCTTACTGCTTCATCCTATTCCATTTTCCTGTCTCTCCTACTTCTATCCCCCAGCTCTTATAAAGCTTCTTTGTAGAAGCTTCCTTCTGAGAAGTTTCATAAGTGCTGTGTAAGGTGTAAGTACCTTATTTATCCTACATCAATTCAGGCAAAATGGAGCTGCGGAGCCCTGGGCCAATATGTCAGCTGACCAGCAGCTCTGAATCTAGGTTTAAGCTCAGCTGGAGCACCCCATTGTATAAGCTAATATTGTGAGCAAACACAAAGTAGAGAAGAAAGAATGGTATTCTTGTGAACTTAAATAGCCTTTGGTGTTGATTCTTTGAGCAAAGCTAAATATCTATATCTATATCTTTCTGTATACCTGGCAAAGCCTCATGAAATGTACAATGCCATCTAACAATTTAAAATTTAAAATTAAGAAAAAAAAATATGTAAAAAGATGGAGGATTTTCTCCAAGGAAACTTCAGCAACATGTATACTTGTATTTTCTAACCCTGCTAAAGAAACAGTCCCAGGAGACACAGCATATTAAATGAAAATATAACCACACTTCCACATCAGCAAATGAGTCCAGCCCCAGAAAGCCATTGTGAGAATTAAATAAGATGATGTGAAAATACTTGAAAACAAGAGTCTTATTACTGTAAACCATTATTGTCGAAATATTATTTTTCTCATCTCCTAAAAGTGCTAAGATGGGTTGATATGGTAATATATTAACCAGCATGTTTTTCTCTTCCTTGCTTTTTGCCTTGTGATCATCTTTCCTTAGGGTAGCTCATTACAGTAGGGGCAAGTCATTTTAAGAAATATGTAAAATTCTTGCTTTTAAAGGTCAAACCAATCCTTTGGTAAATCCCTGTGTAAGAATAGAATTATTTAAAATAATAATAAGGTAACATTGCCTCCATACCCTACTTAATAAAGATCATCAAAACTTGAAAGGAAGAAGAGCTGGATGAGAAGGGGCCTTAGTCATTGGCCCAAGTGTCTTGTGCCCTGCCTTCTATCTTGAGTCCCTGGGGAGGAATGATTTAAAGCCAAGATAAGTTGGGGACCTGTGAGCAGAGAGCTATATTTCTTGTTGCCCTTCTGGGGTCATGGGGGACAGCAGAGGGGAGTATCAAGAGCAACTGCATAGAAATGCCCATGAAGAGTGCATCCTCATAGAGTACCAGCCCAGCCCAACAGGAGTCTGAGGTTTGCAGAATGTTTTTCCTGCTTTGTATTTCTCTTGTATTGCATGAGTTTATAGAAATGAGCTGTGCCAAAATAAAGATTCTCAGAGTTAGGATGGAAGAATTTGTCTGCAGATCCTTGTTGTACACTTGAATTCCAAATGACGTAAAGGGCCCAACAGATGGTTTAAACATCTCAACAGATTCCAGCACAGGGAAAGTCCTTCTGTCCATTGACACTACAACATCAGGTCATTGCCCCAGGACTGAGAATTATAATCAAAGGGAAGAAAGAAGAGAGTGAAAACAGCGATTTCATTTTAGTCTAAATTTGAAATGAAAAAAAAAAAATCTCCAAATTTGACTGAATTAACTGCAAGTGTAAAAGGAAAACCAAACACCTTCCCTTCCATCAGATGGGAATATGGCTTGAGATGGAAATTGAGACTGGTTATAGGAAAATAAGTTATATTTTTGCACAAATGGCTTTTTATTCTATAAAAATCATTATCTGCTATGCTCCTCTTTTTGATAAGACATTACATAAAATGAGATAGAGTTTTTTCACTCAGAGATTCTACTTCTGATTTTTTGCATGCATCTAGCCTGTCTGGACCCCAGCAGTAATGCCTATAATGCTTTACCTCATCAATAAATATTATCAAGACATTAGATGAGAAAGAAAGAAACAATTAAATCAATGTAAGAATGTTTTCCATGACATTCACTTAATTATCACTTTGAAACCTTGATTTTCATTTTTCCTTACCACCCCATTTTCACAATTCAAAATATTCCCTACAAAATTTATTATATTGAAACCCTCCTTTCTGGATGTACCAATGTATAAAATGGAAATGTAAACATCTAGAAAAAAATCTGCTTTTATTCTTATTGTTCACAAATAATTACTCCTCTCCCCTTCCCCACCTCAGTGGAAGTGATACACTTCTCTCCTGACCTTAACTTCAGAATAAACCACACACCTTGTTTTGATAAACAAGTTATTACCAGATGTGACACACAATAAGACACTTGCCAGATGCTTGGGAGCAAGAATTGGTCTTGCATTCCTGTGCCTCTGATATCACCATAACAAGAGCATCCCCAGAGCATCTGTATCCCTTCAACCTGGGCCCAGAATAAACACAAGTGAAGCAGATGTGAGCTCAACTCTCAAAAGGAGCCAATTCCAGAGGTAAGAGGCAAGTGGTCAAACAGATGCAGCTAGGAGGAACATCTGCCACCAAGATACTGTGACACTGGGAAGACTGGTACACTCCAAGCAAATCTTCAGACAGAAGGCACTGAGAGTGGACAGAGTGAGGACACAGATGCCAAGCTAAAGTGGGAGGAAGGTGGAAATCCTGTGTGGGGCTGTAATACACCGGGATTGGTTCCTAGCCCCCAAGGACTCCTGGGCAAGGGGTGAGTTGAGAAGGCAAGGAGAGTAACCTGCTCTGGCCACAGGCCTCTGGAGTCCTGCCAGCAGGAGACACTGTGGTCCCCTGGGCTGGCAAGGAGAGCTGCTTAGAGAACTGATGGGGGCAGAACTTCAGCCAGGGTGGAGCCCAGTGAGGTTGGTGCAGGAGTGTCGGTAGTGGAGCACTGCTGGGGATGTCCATAGCCCAAGGCTCCACTTTCTTCCCTAGACTTTAGCCCCAAGGAAGCTGTTGGACTTGAACACTGCAGGGTAGTATTGCCTATGAGTGGAGGTCAGTTCGACCTAAGCACCCCGGGGTCCACTGGCCTCTTCAGTCATGCAGGGG
Source organism: Macaca mulatta (assembly GCF_049350105.2). Taxonomy (NCBI): domain Eukaryota; kingdom Metazoa; phylum Chordata; class Mammalia; order Primates; family Cercopithecidae; genus Macaca; species Macaca mulatta. The sequence goes on from NC_133406.1 coordinate 161,853,980, forward strand.
TCCGTGAGAGCAGCCTGACAGTGCCTGCTTGTAGTGCAGCCTCGGATGCCCAGGTAGGGGTCCTCCTAGGGGTCCATATCATAGCTCCTGCTCTGGTGACCTTACTTGACCAGCAGAGAGCTCCAGTAGCATGCACCTGATGACAGACACAAGCCTACCACACCTTCCCGCCACCACAGCCTCCCCAGAACCTCTTTGCCTGCCTCACCCGTGGCCAACCTGACACTGCTTTGCTGCAGGCAGTTCCCACAGGTGGACTTTGTCTCCCTTTCCCACCAGCACACATGTGCCCATGCACCCCATCATGCCACAGCTGCTGGCCTGAGTGCACCCCACCTCTCCAACCCTCCCAAATTCCCCTTCCAATGCCCCTCCCAACTCCAACCCTTCCACCCGACCATTGTTGTTGGAGGAGTTCACAGCCATGGAAACCACAAGCCCATTACCCACCAGCACCCCTGCCCTGACTGACACTGCCTTGTATGGGAAACTAGGAAGGAAGACCAGCAAATCTGCCCCCACCCCCAGAGACAGCTGTTACCCTTGTGAAGCCAGGCACAGAGGGCACACACAGTTCCATGCCACCAGTACCCTGCCAGCCCTCTTGCTAACACTGCTGCCCTCTTGAATGCATGTACTGATGTCAGTGGGACTCCCTGCCACCCCTGGCTCCCTGTCCCACTGCACTGTGCTGCCACCACCTCTGGGAATACCCTCCAGCACCCCTCTGCAGCATGCATGCCAATGAGCATGCATTCTGTGGCACTGCAGCTGCTGTTGGCATGTGCAATAGAGGATGGATCCTACTGCCACCATGCTATGAAGCAGTATGACTGGTGCCACCCATCAGAGTGTTATGATCAGCAGTCAGATCAACCTCTACCACCCAGGTTTCTAACCTCCAGGGACCACGGAACAAAGCCAGGGGCCCTATACCAGCCACCCAGAGTTAGAGCATATAGTTCAGCAGTTCTGAGCTGAGTCTTGGCCCCCTAAAATCCTCCAGAAGTAAAGCCAGGCTGTTGAACCCAGTTTATATAGTGATCAAGTCCTCAAGGATGTTTAATAGGATAGAAGAAAATAAAATGCAAGTGTCGCCAACTTCAAATATTGAAGGAACATCAGCTCACAAAGATGAGAAAGAACTAACACAAGAATTCTGGCAACTCAAAAAGCCAAAGTGTCTTCTTACCCCTAAACAATCACACAAGTTCCTCATCAAAGGTTCCTAACCAGGATGAGATGGCCAAAATGACAGAAATAGAATTCAGAATATGGATATGAAGGAAGATGATCAACATACAGGAGAAAGTTGAAATCCAATCCAAGGAATCTAAGAATTACAATAAAACAATACAAGAGCTGATAAATGAAATGGCTGTTGTAAGAAAGAGCCAAACTGATCTGATAGAGCTGAAAAATTCTACAAGAATTTCAAAATGCAACTGCAAATATTAACAGCAGAGTTGACCAAGCTGAGCAAGGAATCTCAAAGCTTGAAGACTGGCTCTCTGAAATAACTTGGCTAGAAAAAAATAAAGAAAAACAACAAAGAAGAATGAACAAAACCTTTGAGAAATAAGTGATTATGTAAAAACACACAATCTATGACTCATTGGCATGCCTCTGAGACAGAAAAAGAAATGAAGAAACTTGGAAAATATATTTCAGGATATCATCATGAAAATTTTTCCAACCTTGCTAGAAAGACCAACATTCAAATTCAGGAAACGTAGAGAACCCCTGCAAAATACTATATAAGAAGACCATCTGAGATAGAAGAATCTGACATAGTCATCAGATTCTCCATCATCTTAATAAAAGAAAAAATGTTAAAGGCAGCTAAAGACAAGGGGGCAGGTCACCTACAAAGACAACCACATCAGGCTGACCGCAGACCTGTTGGCATAAATCCTACAAACCAGAAGAGATTTGCGGCCTATATTCAGCATTCTTAAAGGAAGAATTTTCAACTAAGAATTTCATATCGGGTGAAACTAAGCTTTACAAGCAAAGAAGACATAAGATCCTTTTCAGATAAGCAAATGCTAAAGGAATTCATTACCATCAGAGTTGCCTTACAAGAGGTCCTGAAAAGAGTGCTAAATATGGAAAGGAAAGACTTTTACCAGCCACTACAAACATACACGAGTATATAGATCAGTGACACTATAAAGCAACCACCCAAATAAGTCTCATAATAACCAGCTAATATCATGATGTCAGTATCACATACACACATACCAATACTAACCTTTGGTGCAAATGGGCTAAATGCCCCAATTTAAGGCACAGAATGGAAAGTTGGATAAAGAAGCAAAACCCAATGGTATGCTGTCTTCAAGAGACCCATCTCACATACAGTGACACTCACAGGCTCAAAATAAAGGGGTGGAGAAAAATCTACCATGCAAATGGAAAAAAAGGAAAAGCGGGTGTTGCTATTCTAATTTCAGACAACATGGACTTTGAATTAACAAAGATCAAAAAAGACAAAGAAAGGAAGTACATAATGGTAAAGGGCTCAATTCAGCAATAAAACCCAACTATCTTAACTATATACACACCCAACACAGGAACACCTAGATACATAAAGCAAGTTTTTAGAGATTTATGAAGATATTTAGATAACCACATAATAATAGTGGGAGACCTTAACTCCCCACTGACAGTATTAGAGAAATCATTGAGGCAGAAAACTACAAAGATATTTGGGACCTTAACACAACACTTGAGGAAATGGACCTAATAGACATGTACAGAACTCTCCACCCCAAAACAACAGAGTATACATTCTCCTCATCTGCACATAGCACGTACTCTAAAGTAGACCACACAATTGGGCATAAAACAACTCTCAACAAATATTTTTAAAAATTGTACCAACTACACCGGCAGACCAAAGTGCAATAAAAATAGAAATCAATGCTAAGAAAATCACTCAAAGCCATACAATTAAATGGAAATTAACCAACATGCTCCTGAGTGACTTCTAGATAAATAATGAAATTAAGGCAGAAATCAAGAAATCCTTTAAAACTAATAAGAAAAAAAAAAAGATACAACATGCTAGAATCTCTGTAATATAGCCAAAGCAGTGTTAAGAGGAAAGTTTATAGCACTATATGGTCACAACAAAAAGTCAGAAAGATCTGAAATTAATAATCTAACATCATATCTAGAGGAACTAGAGAAACAAGAATAAAATAACCCCAAAGCTAACAGAAGACAAGAAATAACCAAAATCAGAGCTGAATTAAAGGAAATCGAAACATGAAAAAAAATATGAAAAATCAATTAATCCAGGAGCTGGTTCTTTGAAGGAATTAGTAAGATAGCTAGACCACTAGCTAGACTAATTTAAAAGAGAGAGAGAGAAGATACAAATAAACATTATCAGAAATGACAAAGGGGATGTTACCACTGACCCCACAGAAATAAAAAAATCTCTCAGAGACTATTAAAAAACACCTCTGTACACTCAAGTTAGAGATCCTAGAAGAAATGACTAAGTTCCTGGAAACATACAACCTCCCAAGATTTAATCAGGAAGAGACTGAATTCTTGAACAGATGAATAATGGGTTTCAAAATTGAATCAGTAAAAATAGCCTACTAGTAAAATTTCAGGACCAGATGGATTCATAGCAAAATTCTACCAGATGTATAAGGAAGAGTTGGAACTATCCCTAGTGTAACTAATCCAAAACATTGAAGAGGAAGAACTGCTCCCTAACTCATTATATGAGGCAAGCATCAACCTGATATCAAAATCTGGCAGAGATACAACAAAAAAGGAAACTTCATGCCAGTATCCTTGATGAACATAGCTGCATAACTCCTCAACAAAATACTAGTATACCAAATCCAGCAACACATCAAAAAGCTAATCTGCCGTGATCAAGTAGGCTTTATCCCTGGGATACAAGGTTGGTTCAACATATGTAAATCAGTAAATCTTATTCTCCACATAAACAGAACTAAAAGCAAAAATCACATGACTATCACAATAGATACACAACAGACCTCTGATAAAATTCAGCATCCCTTCTTGTTAAAAGCCCTCAAAAAACTAGGCATTGAAGGAACATACTTCCAAATAATAAGGGTCATTTATGAGAAACCCACAACTAACATCATACTGAATAGACAAAAGCTGGAGGCAGTCCCTTGAAAACCAGAACAAGACAAGAGTGCCCTCTGTCACCACTCCTATTCAACATAGTACTGGAAGTTCTGGCTTGATCATTCAGGCAAGAGAAAGAAATATAAGGCAGCCAAGTAGGAAGACAGGAAGTCAAATTATCTCTGTTTGTGGTTGATATGATACTATGCCTAGAAAACCCTGTAGTCTCTGCCCAAAAGCTCCTTGATCTGATACACAACTTCAACAACATTTCAGGATACATATCAATGTACGATCAACAACATTTCAGGATACATATCAATGTACAAAAGTCAGTAGCATTTCTATACACCAACAATATCCGAACTGAGAGTCAAATAAAGAATGCAATCCCATTCACAATAGACACAAAAAGAATAAAATACCCGGGAATGCAGCTAACCAAAGAGATGAAAGACCTCTACAGTGAGAATTACAAGACACTGCTGAAAGAAATCAGAGATGACACAAACAAATGAAAGAACATTTCATGCTCATGGATTGGAAGAATCAATATTATCAAAATGACCACACTGCCCAAAGCAATTTAGATTAAATGTTATTCCAATAAAACTGCCAATTCTTCATAAACTAGAAAAAAACTATTTTAAAATTTATACGGAACCAAAAAAGAGCTTGCCTAGCAAGGAAATCCTAGACAAGAACAAAGCTGGGGACATTATGTTACCTGACTTCATACTACACTACAGGGCTACAGTAACAAAAACAACATGTTACTGGTACAAAAAAAAAAGACACATAGACCAATGGGGACAGAATGGTGTGCCACACCAAAAATAAGTGCCACACACCTACAACCATCTGAAATTTGACAAAATCCACAAAAATAAGCAAAGAGGAAAGGACTCACTATTCAATAAATGGTACTTGGATAATTGACTAGCCATATGCAGAAGATTGAAAGTAGACCTCTTCTTTACACCACCTACAAAAATTAACTCGAGATACATTAAAAACTTAAACCAAAAACTATACAAATTCCAGAAGATAACCTAGTACCATTCTGGACATAGGACCCAGTAAAGACTTCATGACAAAGATGCCAAAAGCAAAACAAAAACAAAAATTGGCAAATGAGAGCCAGTTAAACTAAAGACCTTCTGCACAGCAAGAGAAACTATCAACAGAGTAAACAGAGAATCTACAGAATGGGAGAAAATATTTGCAAACTATACATTATAAAGATCTAACATCCAGAATCTATAAGAAACTTAAACAAGTTAAGCAAAAACCAAACAAACCCATTAAAAAGTGGGCAAAGGACATGAACAGACACTTCTCAAAAGAAGACATACATGCAGCCATGAGCATATGAAAAAATGTTCAATATTGCTAATCAGAAAAATGCAAATCAAAAAACCACAGTGAGATAACATCTCACACCCTTCAGAATGACTATCACTAAAAAGTCAAAAAATACCAGATACTGGTGAGGTTGTGGAGAAAATGCAATGCTTGTGCATTGCTGGTGGGAATGTAAACTGGTTCAGCCATTCTGGAAAGAAGTTAGGCAATTTATCAAATAACTTAAAACAGAATTACCATTTGACCTAGCAATTCCATTATTGGGCATATACTCAAAGGAATATAAATTATTCGCAGTAAGCTGAAATGGATCAGTTGGGAGGACATTAGACTGAAGGAATATAAATTATTCTACCATAAAGGCATATGCATGCATATGTTAATTGCAGCACTATTAGTAAGAGCAAAGATATGGACTCAACCTAAATGCCCATCAATGGTAGACTGAATAAAGAAAATATGGTACACATGCACCAAAACAAAAGAATGAGATCATGTCCATTGCAGCAATGGGGATGGAACTGGAAGCCATTATCCTAAGAAAACTAATGCTGGCACAGAAAACCAAATATCACACATTCTCACTTGTAATTGGAAGCTAAACATTCAAAACATATGGACACAAAGAAGGGAACAACAGACACCAGGGCCTACCTGAGGGTGTAGTGTGGAGGAGGTTGAAGATTGAAAAACGACCTATTGGGTACTATGCTTATTAACTGGGTGACAAAATAATTTGTACCTCAAACTCCTGCAACACGTGGTTTACCTATATAGCAAACCTGCACATGTACCCCTGAACTTCCAATGACAGTTTGAAAGATAAAAGTAGCCAATTCCAACTGGAGCTGCAGGTTGAAGCAGAGTCACACAATTGCATTCACCCTAGATCTGCCTATAACCCCCAGGCTATCCATGGACAAGTGGGCAAGCATAAGCTATTGTTTGGCACTTAAATTTGGAGTTGGCTTGATAGCAGACATAGTGATTCTCAGCCTTCAGCTTGTAATAGTTAGTGACTTTTCCCAGAGTGTTGGGTTACTACATTTACCAGGAAAGATTGTAATGGAACTAGAACTCCCCATTCACATGTAGATTGATACTCCTGAAACCACAGTGAATTCTAACAGCTTGGGCATACTTTGCTTTAAAAAAAAAACTCATAAAGAGCAGGGGATCATATTTCATTTTTTCACAAGACTGCATGGGCCTGGAATCAACTCCTCTCCTAAAGGTGGAATCCACAGTCAAGCACAATCCCCAGGACCTTCTTCCATGATGCTCAGTAGGTGATAGAGACAGGTCCTCCCTCCCATTGAAGGACAATGAAGATTGTCCAAGCAATCGCTTTTACTTAGCAAGGTGGCAGGGGTCCAATTCTCTCAAGCGTCAGGCTCTTACCAGGAAAAAAAGATAGAAAAGAGAGACATAAGGAATACTGACAAGAGATCTAAGCTCTACTACTTTGATGGCAAGTGAAAATGGACCAAAAGCATGATGGTTACATGCTGGTTATTATGGAATTTGTAGCACTATGCTTGTCTCATAATAAATGTAGTTGTTCCTGTGTAATAGAAGGGGTGTAAGTGCCCGAGTCTATATCTGGCAGGGGAGCAAGAAGGTGGAGTGGGGATAGGTGTGTGACTGGAATGGTCAGTGGATAGTTGGGATAAAAGGTAATTTGTCTCTTTTCTAGCATGTTTCAACATCTTCAAGAAATTAATAGACTTCAGACATTATCAAACATGCAAATATACATACACAAAAAAAACAAAACAGAGCAAAACGTGGCATGAAATGTGAGAAAAGATTATTCTCTTGAACTTGCCTATCTTCAAACAGATGTTACCTATGCTGTATTTCTTTTGGGAATATGATTCTACACAAACTTATTTCAAAAAGTAATAAACATTTCAAGAAAAATTGCAGGAATTTTATGTATACTTTCTAACAGAAAAAAAAATGTGGAAGAACAGGGTGAAAATTTATGTGGCATGGCCCCCAATCATACTGTGCATGCTTGTAAAGAATAAAAGTTCAGGCCGGGCACTGTGGCTCCTGCCTGTAATCCCAGCACTTTGGGAGGATGAGGCAGGCAGATCAACTGAGGTCAGGAGTTCAAGACCAGCCTGGCCAATATGGAGAAACCCCATCTCTACTAAAAATACAAAAATTAGCCGAGCGTGGTGGAAGATACCTATAATCTCAGCTACTCAGGAGGCTGAGGTGGGAGGATCACTTGAACCCAGGAGGTGAAGGTTGCAGTGAGCCGAGACCACGCCACTGCACTCCAGTCTGGGTGACAGAGTGAGACTCTGACTCAAGAAAAAAAAAAGAAAAAAGAAAGAAAGAATAAATGTTTAAATGTTTTAGAAACATTCAAGTAAGTAACAAAGGCCATATTTTCCCTTTACTATGCATAGGAATTTCTATCGAAGTCAATGGGGTTTTACATAAAAATCAATGGCAAATTATGGTCCTTAATGAAAGAGGAAATTATAATTATAGCGCTGCTGGTAGCATCACTATAGTTAAGGCTGAGCAGTCTTTTCCATTATCACTTGTCAGGATTTAATAGCTCAGCTGCTTCGAGTCCTACTTGGCTGAAATGTGATATAAAACTCATCGGGCTGGATGTAATTAGTTATTATTATTGTTATTACATAAACAAATATTTTAATCAGTAAAGTATTTTTTAATTATAAAGCTTAAAGAGAATGTTTTTTTCTTAGTAGCAGGTGCAGGAGTGGGAAGAAAGAGAAATAAGGAGACATGCTTAAAAGAAGGTAAATTGAATTTGGCAAATTCCTCAATTGGAATAACTCATTTTCCTTTGATTGTAGGCACCAATGTGGCCTGCTACGTAATAGAATCTCCTGGAAAAGCAACGCTGTGGAAGACTCAGGCAAGGACATGCACTGGCTCCTCTCAATCTGTTTTTCTACTGCATGTACAATGCCATTAAATTATTCTATGTTCATGTGCAATGCAATTAAATGGCAACATACCACAAGGTTCCTAGAACTTCTCAGGACCCACTTGATAATGCCAGTCTCGCTTTACCAAATGAAAGTGCATCATCCTTGGCTTCTACATGTTCTATTGTTACTCAGTCTGTACAAATGTATGCCTTAGTTGTGAAAAACCTTACATCAGATCTTTTTGATAGAGCCCAAAGAGTTTTTATGACTATGTTGTGACTGTCCTCTTACTCACCCATGTGTGTGGTACCCAGGGATCAATAATGACGATGCTTATTGCACATGATGCACAGATAAAGCAAAGTCTTCTTTTGTTTGTTGGTTTGTTTGGCTGTTTTTGTTTGTTTGTTTTGTTTTGTTTGCTGTTTTTGTACTCAATGCTAGAGTTTTCTGGCAAATGCCAAGGCCACCTGTGGCACTTTGGAAATATTCATTACCTGGAGAGTGGGTGGATCAAATAAATCAAATGTGAGAGGAAAACGAAAATAACACTTGTAAAGTGCCTATTATGTGCATTGTGTACTTAACCTACTGCTATGTTTTGAATGATGGTATCCCCTCCAAAATTCATGTTGAAAATGTTGAAACTTAATCCCCAGTGCAACAGTGTAAAGAGGTGTGACCTTTAGGGAGTGATTGAGTCGTAAAGACTCTACCTTCATGAATGGGATTAGGTGCCCTTAGGAAAGGACTTGATGGAGGAAATTTGCCCCTTTTTGCACATTCCATTCCTTTCAACACAGTGTTTCTCCCCGCTGGAGGATGCAGCAACAAGGCACCATCTTGGAATCAAAGAGCAGCCCCCACCAGATGCAAAATCTGCCAACTCCCTGGTCTTGGACTTCCCAGTCCTCAGAACTGTGGGAAATAAATTTGATTTTGTGGATTGCCCAGTCTACAGTATTTTCTTATAGCAGTACAAATGAACTAAGATACTTACGTTATCTCATTCAATCCTCATAACACCATTTGTGTGTGGTATTTTATTCACAATTTACAGAGAAGCAAGATGAAATTCAAAGAGATTAAGAGATTAAGTGCTTTTTTTTCCAGATCATTCAGTTATTAAGTGGTAGAGATCAACTTCACTCTCAGGCTTATCAGACAAATTCGAAATTCATCCTATTTTCTTCCTCACCTCCAAATCCATACACTCATTCTCTTCTCATTAGGACTTTGATCCCTGTCTTTCAGAGAAACTACTCTAGTCAGGTCCACCAACAACCTCCACTGCCAAATCCTGTGATCACGGTTCTGTCCTCATCCTTCATAACCTCTCAGCAGCATCTCAGCAGCATCCAAAGGCATTGGCCTCTTTTTCCATCTTGAAATCCTCTCTGCTCTTCACTTTCATATTGTATGCTATTCTGTTGTAAGGGTTCTTCCAGACTCACTGGCAGCTTCTTCTTGGTGCCCTTTGATGGCTTCTCCTTCATCGCTCAGCTTCTACAAGTCCCTCCTTTTCTTTTCCCTGCTCATTCCTTTCTTGGGGCATCCCATATAGTACTATAGCTTTTCATCCATCTCTCTGCTTCTGACCACACTACAACCCACATTCTCTACTGACATGTGGACTTGTACGTATAACTGCCTAATCATTAATTCCACAACATGTCCAGAATAAATTCTCACTGCCTTCTCATCAGAAAAAAACCACTATTCCTTCCCTATTTATCCCATTTGAAATACACCACCCTTATTATAATTGTTGAAACCAAAACACAATGTTTCATTCCTCTCTTTCCCTTGCCTTCCACTTATAATCCATCAACAAGACTTGATGATTCTGTATCTAAATAATATCTGAAATCTACCTGTTCCTTCTAGCATCAGTGTTCCAGGTGTGCAATTGCCTCCTACCACAGCTCCCAGTTTCTACTCCATTTAGTAGACAACATTATTAAATAATAATAATAATAATAATAAGTCAGATCAAGTTACTTTCAGGCTTTAAAATGCCCCAAATAAATGTAAAGTTACTACACACACACACACACATGCTCCAAAATCTTCTCATAATCCTTATGATAAAATCCACATTCTTTTCTGTGTCTTCATCATGACCTCACCATGCTCATTCTCCTTCCGTATCTCATCTGTTTCACTCACACTCTACACCAGACACGCTGGCCCCATCATTGTCCTGAGCACCTCACTGCCCCCACAAGCTGGATGCCACGCCCACACCTCAAAGCCTTTCCACTTGCTGTGTACTCTGCCAAGAACACCTTGAATTTTGGGTAACCGGTTCCTGCTCGTGATTGATTTCTCAACCAACTGTCAACTCCTTAGAGAGGTTTTCCAGAATAAGTCTTGCAATGCTGTCATGTACACAAGTCTAAAATATTTATTACCTGGGCCTTTATGCAGATATTGTGTGGGGTGACAACATGGTCATGCTCTGGTGGACACTCCCTCCCTGGCTTGTAGAGAGCCTCCTTCTTGCTGTGTGGTCACATGGCAGAGAGAGAGAGAGAGAGAGAACATGCACTGATGTCTCTTCATCTTCTTTTAAGGACATGAGTTCTATTGAATCAGGACCCTATGACTTTATTTAACCATAACTGTCTCCTTAAAAGCCCTATGTCCAATATAGTCACATGGGACGTTAGGGCTTCCACATAAATTTTGAGGGGACACAATGCAGCTGATAGCAGCCCTGACAGAAACACTTCACCATGCCTAGTCTCTAATAAAGAATATGGTCTTTCCACCCCATTATTGCCTGTCTATCTGACAAAGGTATTTTACTGATGCTTAATGCTACAGGGTATATATTCATTTTCCATAAAATGTATTACACAAGTGGAGAAGATTCATATTAGGAATAGTCATTATGTGGGCTACAAAACACCAGTTTTTAAATTTTATAACATTCTCACTTTTGTTCTTTCTTCAAATACATTGTTAGAACAAGAAGGACAAAAATATAAGGGTGAAATAAACATATTTCCTTGTGTTTCATACTTATGCTAGATAAAAATGTAAAAATTAGTAGTAATAAGAATCAGAAAACTCTTTTAGAAGGCTTGAAGGAAGAGAGCAGATTTGTAGTGGGGGAGTAAGGCGGCTTTTTCACACACACAAACAAGCACACACACACACACCCTTATTTTCTCCGCCTTATTTACTGCTAATCAATTTTTTAAAAGCCATTTTACAAAATGTATTTCTAAAGTCTTAAAACATTCTAAGAAATGGAAAGAAAAAATAAAAGATTACTCTCTAATAACCAAGGCCTATGTTATTCATCTCTAAAGGAATAGCCAATTAAAATGCAGTAGGTACACCTATAGAATAATAGTAGGCAGTAGTTGGAAGTAACAGCAACTTCAATGTTTCTTAGAAACCTGGTATTGAGTGAAAAAAAAAGAAACAAAGAAATCAATAACATAACACCATGTATGAAAACTAAAAATACACACCTTCACAAAACACTACATATTTGATAAGTGTACATACATATACTGTCAAGGGTAAACATCAAACGCATGAGTGTCAATACCTGTGAAGGAGATGAGTGCTGCAGACTCAGAAAAGGGGAGAAATAAAAACCAGAGATGGATTAGCAACCAATGACATCAGCAAACCAGGAGTATATGTGGCCCAGATATTTGCATTTGAGGTAGAATGAAAAGAAAGAAGAAAAGGAGGGAGAAAGAAAAAAAAGGCATGAGGATGGAAGTAGGAAAATAATGATAGTAAGTATAACTCTCTTCTGACCTCACCATTTCTTTAAGTTTTGGGCTTTGTGCTCAGGGAATCCTTCTTAAGTGTGAACTAAAGTCATAGTAGTAGCTCAGTGTGCTAGGATCACAGAGGCAAATAGTGCAAGCTTAAACAGACAGGGAGACACAAAAGTAAGGAGATGCCAAATTGTCCTTGTTTCTTTCACCGAACCAACAAGTCTATCCTGACTTATTTATGCCATCTACTGGTCCTTTCAATTACTTGTTTTTCCAAAACTCACTCCTGCTGTTTGACTTGAGCAATTTTACAGTTTTGGGGGAGCAAGTACAGAAGGTCTTTTCACTCAAGTACTGAATTTCTTGCTAAAGATATCTGCACTGAAGCAACGTTTTGCCCTCATACTGGTATGTTCTAAGTTTTTTCTTTGTTAGAGAAACTCTGCTGAATTAATTCCTTTGTTAGAAGTACTCTTTCAGTGAAAAAGAGGATACGGTTTCTGAAAGAGAAAACCATCTCCCAATCTGCTATAAATGTCAGTGCTGATATTCCTTCTCCAAAGCTGGAAACTTGCCTTGGGATGGTATCTTTATGTCCACCTCAAATGCATTTGTAACACATTCTCACTTGAGTTTAAAACATTTGCATAAATTGGTGATTATTTGGGGGAGGAATTTGTAAGGATCTGTTTAACTCTAGTGTACATTTCTGTACTATAACAATCTGACTCACAGTTGGATGTGTATTATCGTATGTTTTTATTATTTTATTGCCATTTCTCCTGCCTTTCTTGTTTAATTTCCTCATTTATCAGACTATTCTTTGATTTGACTCGTCAAGAGATGACAAATGTCAGTATTTTCATGCTGTTTCAACCAGACAGCCAGTCACTTACTTTCTTACTGATGATCCAACTGAATGTGTGCAGGAATCCAGTCAAGTTTTACACCTATTCATAAAGAGAAGTCATTCATTAACAAATGTAAAACTTCAACAAGAACAAAAGAATCCTGTCTCGTTCCACATTGCCTTCTTGACAGAATCGTGAGTCATATGGAATAATTTCTCATTCATGTTTAGAATCTATTACTCTGAAGGAGAAAAATCAAGCAAGCTATTTCTGGAACAAACACTGAGAATAACCACTAAACTGACAAGCCATCCTTTCTTGACGAGGTAGTTATTAAGCAGCTGAAGTTAATTCCAAAAACAGATTGTCCTCAGAATATTTCTGCCAAACCCTATATAACCACAATGCCTTTTTTAAAGGAAAATAGTACTGACTCTTCTGAGGACCCTGAATATCAGGAAAGACTTGAAGCTCCAAGGCAGGGGTCAGAAATCCAGAGCCCTAGGCCAAATCTACCCTACCACCTGTTCTCACAGAACCTAAGAGCAAAGAGTGGATTTTACATTTTAAATGGTGAAAACTCAAAAGAAGAATATTATTTCATGATGCATGAAAATATTAAATTTAAATTTCAGTGCTCATAAAGTTTTATTGGAACACAGCCATGCCCATTTATTTACTTTTTATCTCTGGCTGCTTTTATAATACAACTGTAGCACTAATTAGTTGCAACAGAGATTACCTGGCTCACAAAGCTGCAGACATTTACTAACTAGACCTCATAGAAAAAAAATTGCTAACCTCTGCCCTAGGTAAAAACTAATGAAAGAGAGGTGAGGTGCTACGAAGTCCTTGGTAGAATTATAGCAAGAGACCCCAGTGAATGGGTTTACAGGGAAAACATGAGAACAAATGCAGCCTGTCACCCTGGAAAACCCATTGCTCTTTTCTCATACATTTAATCCTTTCTTCAACAGATGCTGGTCTCAAGAATCTTGAGGTTCCCTTATTGCTTTTCCAAGACTCACCTTGAACCACACAAAAAGATTAACAGGCTTATACTAGACATTTCACATGCAAGTCTTGACTGGTTTCTGGCAGTCTGTGAAAGCTAATTCTATTAGGCTGGTGCAAAACTAATTGCAATTTTTGCCCTTACGTTCAATGACAAAAATCGCAATTACTTTTGCACCAACCTAATAACAATGAGTTAGAAAGCTCCAAGCATATCCACAGAAAACAAGCTGAGAATCTTCAAAGGGGATCCTTATTCATTTTATACTGTAATGAGGGCAAGAGGCTAGCAGAACAATGGATTCTGTTCTCTATGGCTGCCTTTTCTTCAAAACCTTGCTCATGAAGTTGTGAGTTCCTTAGTGTCTCTGAATTCTTATTTTTATATCACTAGCCAAATGAGACTAGAGCAAGCTTTAAGTCTCTGCTTTTGTTTAGCTGTTGACTTTGAAAACTGTTAATCAGCAAATGCCTCAAGGAGTAAAAGTTGCAGAGAAAGAGGAACTCAACTTGGTGTATTTTTTCTTTTTGTTTTTTGTTGTTTTGTTTTTGTTTTGTTTTTGTTTTGAGACGAAGTATCACTCTGTCACCAGGCTGGAGTGCAGTGGCGTGATCTCAGCACACTGCAATCTCCAACTCCTGGGTTCAAGCGATTCTCCTGCTTCAGCCTCCAGAGTAGCTGGGATTACAGGCACGTGCCACCACACCCAGCTAATCAGCTAATTTTTGTATTTTTAGTAGAGACGGGGTTTCACGGTGTTAGCTAGGATGGTCACCATCTCCTGACCTCCTGATCTGCCCACCTGGACCTCCCAAAGTGCTGAGATTACAGGGGTGAGCCACGGTGCCAGGCCAACTTGGTGTATTTTTTCTTATTTCTAGTTGCCTTGGTTCTTCTCCAGTGCTTTTAAATAGCTATTTTATTTATTTAAAAAAAAAATTGTATAGAGTTTTTGTTGTTTATCCCAAGACAGGAAATTCATTCTGAGGTAAACTACTCTTTTAAAATCAGAAGTGGAAAATGTTTTCTCTCTTTTAAAAAGTAAATAGCCTCAAGTATTTTTTCTACTAGAATTGCCAAATAATAACTCTATCTACTTCATTCCAACAAAAAGTGACCTTAGCCTGGAAATCCTGGGAGAGGTCTTTATAGTATAAAGAATATTTTCACTGAATGTCAAAAGGATGCATTTTACAATTCTGGAGATAATACAACTGTGTGCCCCGGAAGAGTCCAAAGTATGACCTACATAGGAAGAGAATTGTGTTCCAAGGAGATCTTTAAAAGATGAAATGTCTTTGAGAGACTGTGTGAATGTGCCATGACTACTTAGGTCTGAACTGCCATTGGATACCCCCCATTTTCCTTTCTATCATGCTTCCATTGCAGATAGAGTTTTGCTTCAGACAAAGTACTCAAAACCAAATTGCCTCCATCTTTCACTTTTTATTGTTTTCTTCTACTAACCATAGAATGCTCGTTTTCCCAAATTGGAAAAGTGGCACACCCCAGTGTGAGAGTCATTGATTTCTTAAAAGCAGGCCTTGCTGTGAGCAAGCCATAGGCAGTACGGTGTTCTGACTCATGAATAAGGCAAAAAATTTAGAAATTCTTTAATTAAACATATAGAGAGATTGTTAACTTGAAATAGATTCTGCAATAAATAATAGTTTCATAGATTGAATAGAGCTCATAATATTCTAATAGAGCAATAGGCTTGCACATGATGAACATTTTTTGAAGAAATCACAAGGCTGAACATTGATTAGAGTGTGAAAAAAAGAAAGTCAACCAACAAAGAATGGCTAATGAAACACAAAGGGCAATTTGGCAAGATTTTGCTGGTTCATGGAGAAAAAGGAATCCTCAAACAAAATCTTGCAGAATATAATTAACGAGATGGGAACATTGACAAGATTCAAAGCATAAACAGAGAAAATTCTCCTGATGCTGAGAATCTAATTGCTATGGCTCTTCACTTTACTTTTCAGGATTTTGCTTTCAGTGTGCCCTTACCACTTTCTTATTTTATTTTCCTCTCTCTAGATGTTCTTTAATTTCAATCATTTAAATGAATTCAATAATCACTGTTAAGTGTGATACTATGTCCCATAGAATCAAGTAAACGTACAGGGAGACAGTGCATCATGGATAAGATATTGTAAAAATGAATGAAGTCGCTATTTTGAAGAGCTTCAGTAGAAGTAAAGTGGCAGTGGACAGAGTAATTAGACTAAATTTAAATGACTATTAATTGTTCAATGTTGTACCGGTTTATAATAACATAAATTAAAATACTGTTGAGTGAAAAAAAGCCAGACACAGAAGCATGCAAACATGACTCTACTCATATAAAGTGTAAACATTTTAATTAATCTAGGGTATAGAAATCATAATACTGAGGGGGACGGGGTGAGAGGAGATGACGAAACAGAGACTTCTCAGGGGTAATAATTATATGAGTTTGTTTGACTTTGAAAAAAATCACTGCTCTGTACAATTATGATTTGTGAACAGCTCTGTAAGTACACTATATTTAATCGTTGTTTTACACCTGGGATAGTGAATTTTTAAGTTTTCTTTTTTAGTATCAATAGCAAATAATAGGAAAATGTCATACAAATGATTATCATTGTTCTGCAGGAAAAATACAAACTCATGTGTTCTGAAAATGTACATATCTATAGACCATGCTTTTTTGACAACTTTAATTTATGCCTTATGTGAATGCCATCAAGGACCAGATCTTATTTACCTTGATGTCTCCATTTCCTAGCACAGTATCAGCATTTTTCAGACATGGATGAGTCTCATGCTTTCCGTTTTTTCTAGAGATGTCAAATTTTTTCAGCCTTGATTTTCCATTTATTTAGATTCATTTCTTTCCAGGGGAAGGGTAGAATGCATTGATCAGTTCCCAAAACTCTCATCCCTGCTGTCTGGTAGAATTCTGACACACACCATATATGGGTCTCTAAAACACCTTATTCCAAAAGCAGCGGACAAAGAAATTAGGCTAAATGAGGTCAGCAGGAATAAAGTGCCAGGGCTCTGGCCACGTGTAGCACTGCTCATGTCCTGGGCCCAGCTCAGCAGAACTCAGAGTGATGGGCAGCATGTGAATTACAGGAGGCAAAGCCACTGTGCTCAAGTGTCCAGAAGGTAAATGTAGCTTATGACCTTGCTCTGTCATATAGATATACTGACTGGAGAGAACTGGTCTTGTTATCTAGCAGTCATGCTTTTTCTAGTTTCTTGGCTTATCTCTGTCTCACACTTGAAGACGGGCTAGCTTGAAAAGCAGTGGAATTGGGGATATGATTTGAGGAGTTCTTAGAAAATTTCAGCCAAAACTATTTCTTCCAATCTCAACTATTTCGGGATATATTTATCTGGTTAAGGGCATTTCCTTAGTAAAAATACTCTATTCAAAACAAGCACTTGGTGGGGGGGGGGGGGGGAGAAACACCTCATATTCTTGATCCAGAGGGAAAGACACACAAATAAGGCTGGAACGCAGTGTGAGAATAATGCTCCAACAACAATATCATACAAATTTGTGTTCAAGTTCTGGCTTTCCTGGGTATCAGCTAGCTGACCTTGGACAAAACTCTTCCTGATTTTAAGTCTTCATTTGAAAAGTAGGAACAATGATAGTTCCCATCTCAAGAGCTCTTGGGAGGGATAATAAAGATAATATTTGTTATAGCATTTATCACATAAAAGTGCTACTATTGGTATTATTATTTTCAGAGATCTAAAAGGAAATGATATGGCATAAGTGCTAGGTGCTAAAAGATGGAGTGACCATAACAAGGCAGGAGGAAGAGAGAGATGAGGAAATATGAAATGAAAACATTTCAAATAAAAACCTGACTTTATGGTTTTGCTTTGATTGGGCTCTTTCTGATGTACCTTCAGAGCTCCAGCCAGGAAGTAGCACATCAAGACAGCAGGTCACCCCTTTAACACTTGATAAAACTCCTCCTAATGAGTCATTTTTAGGAAAGATTCCAGTGATGGAGGCTGTTTTCACTGGAGACTTGTACACCTAAGATTCTACCTAATTCTCTACATGTTAGAATATCCAGGTATTTTTGGCAGGCACTTGGGAAGAATGAAGTAAACAATGTATTTCTTTAGATATTTTAAATTTCATTTCAGTATGGGTTGATGGCTTTCCTTGTCTTTGATTTTGGTGAGGGGATTTGACTACCCTGAAGCATCGTATAAATTAATAAGTAACAATTAAAAAGAGAACATGGGATACAATTAGCCCTTGTGAGTCTTTGTCTCATAATCCTGTATATTATTCTAAATTTCTGCAATGTATTCATAATAACTGGCATTGAGGGAAAACAACAATAATAAATGTTGTACAGGGAAAATAACATAGTTAATGTATTGTTGTTTTATGACTTATACTGGCTCTTAATGTAACTGATTCATTTTGTGACTAATAGCAAAAAAGATAAAAGATAAAATTAGCAGCTGAACAGAGCCACCTAGCCATCATCCAGATCAACAATGGCTAATGTAAGTTCCCAGGCCTGCACTAAGATGTTGCACTAAGATGATTCTTTCTCAGTACAGTTATGTTCCCAGCCCAACCAGCCCTTCTCTCACCTACAGCTCGTCCATTTTTTTACTATCTGCTTGGTCTATCATTCTCCTTTCCTTCCCACTGCCAGGTGTCACCGCCAATTACAAGCTTGCCTCTTCTTGGTCACACAGACCTAACCAAGTTGAAGGAATGAAATGGTATTCTCATGCCTCTGGACATACAGTCTTGTCGTTTGAGCCCAAATATGATAAACTGGGACCAATTACAGACACTTAGTACATTTGGTAATTTTAAATGATGTATGAAAACAGAATAAACATGATTGATTTTATATCCTACTTTGATTCTACTTAGCTACAAATTGTGATAAAACTTGTTTTGAATACAAAACCAGAGAAAGGTGAGATAAAAGTCAGAGAAAGATGATTTGCAACTTATAGGTTGCCAGTCTTTTTTTCAGTACTTCTTTTTATCTCCAGCTCATCAAAGATACTTTCCAAATCAAGTTATATCACTTAGAACTTCATGTGTTAGAAGTTTATACATTACGGAGTTTTAACTGTTTATCCTGTATTTGCAAATATTTACATGAGGATTTTTATAGTTGTAATATCATAGAATTTCAGACCTGGAAAGGAGCCTAGAATTAATCTTGTAAAGTTCAACCCCTTTATTTTACAAATAAGAAGCCCAAATCTTATAGAAGTTAAGAAACTAACCTCGAATCACAGGGCTACTTAACAATAGAGAAAAATGCTGAATCTAGGCTTCCAAAGTCACATTTTAATGCTACACTCTTCAGACTCTGGAATCTGGAACAATGCCCTGCACAGTGGAGAATCTCATGAATAATAATTATGAAGAATGGAAGGAATAAATTTTCTTGAATATGAATAGTTGTTCATCCTTGTAACTTACCACTTACATGATTTTCAGGATAAGCATATTTTCATTGCATATGGAGTACATAGAAAATGTATCTTAAATGAGAGCTAAATGTTTTAAAAACAAAATATACCTGGAAAAAAAGCAAAATAAGAACAGTAAATCAGTGAGCCTCCAAAACCCAGAGACTGAGACTCTGAAAGAATATTTTAAGTTTGTGGAGACTACAGAGTAATTGCAAGTTTCTAGATATTGTGATATTGGAATGACTGACAGAGACATGAATGCTGAAGTACATGTCCTTGGCATCGCTATGATGAAATCAGACTGTATCATTTCAATCCAAGCTGGGCACTCAAAGCTCCAACACACATCTCTAAAGGTATAGCCTCACCATCCCAGTGATCATTAGGATCAAGCTTTCTACAGAACTGACCTTCCTAAGGTATTTACACAGGCCACGGAACATGGATTTTCAATAAAGAATGTTGTGGAACAGGTGAATTATCTCTTCCAAGAGTACTGAGAACATTTTTATTTGACATACTGAGAAATATGTACTTTGAAGCTACATCTGCAGATACCAACCAACCCTAACATTTGTGCTAATGAATCAGCCTCCATTTTTTTTTTTTTTTTTTTTTTTTAGTTACACTTAAGTTCTAGGGTACATGTACACAACGTGCAGGTTTGTTACATATGTATACATGTGCCATGCTGATTTGCTGCTCGCATTAGCTTGTCATTTACATTAGGCATTTCTCCTAATGCCATCCCTCCTCCCTGCCCCCACCCCATGATAGGCCCCGGTGTGTGATGTTCCCCTTCCTGTCTCCAAGTGTTCTCATTGTTCAATTCCCACCTGTGAGTGAGAACATGCGGTGTTTAGTTTTCTGTCCTTGAGATAGTTTGCTAAGAATGATGGTTTCCAGCTTCATCCATGTCCCTACAAAGGACATGAACTCATCCCTTTTTATGACTGCATAGTATTCCAAAGGATTATAAATCATGCTACTGTAAAGACACATGCACACATATGTTTATTGTGGCACTATTTACAATAGCAAAGACTTGGAACCAACCCAAATGTCCTTCAATGATAGACTGAATTCAGAAAATGTGGTACATATACAGCCTCCATTCTTATTAAAGAAAACTGCACTGGCTACACCTTTCTGATCCTCTGTAGTCTGGTCTTGAAGATGAGACAAAATCGTCTCTGTATTTAGAAGAAAACAATTTTCCAAAAAAAATCAATGCACTTATTTTTGTAAACAACTTTGACTTGCACCAGTGATGATGGATTCTCCAAAAACAGTGAAGGCAAAATCTTGACATCTATTGCAGCTTCAACTTCTCCATGCCTAAGGGAGAAAGTCTTTTTCCTACCATCTCTGATCTGAAAGAAGTCCTCCATGGTGCCCAAGAAGATAAAATATATGCCATAGTCCCTGGACTGTGAGTGGGGGCAGAGCACATCAGGTAAGGTCTTATGGAAGTGGCTCATAGCCTTACACAAAGGGGCACACCTGCTCTCTGTGATGACTCTTCAGGATGCAGTGCTGTCAGGGGAGCAGAGTATCATCAGGGATGATAACTAAAGAGGGGCTTTCCTGAGAATGGGACTGTTTGAGGTATGGCACTTTGGGACTGAATCTGGCAACTGCCACCCTGAGTATTATCAGGATTGGTGAGAAAGAAGGAGTCACTTGTTGGGTACTGGAGTTAGGGAGCAGCTTTCTCAGAGTTAGGGAGCAGCTTTCTCTACATATGCAAGCAGGAACCCAATGGGCAACAGTTTCAACAATTCAAATTCTGAGGCACCCAGAGAATTTATCTGGAACTCATAGTTTTAAAGGAAAAGTTGACTGTGTTGTACATAAGTTCTGACAAAGATGAGAATGCATATGTGTGTGCATGTGTGTGTGTGTTTCTATTTGTGTGTGTGTGTTAGCATTATTATTTCAACATATATTCTTTGCTTCTTTATCTACTCAAGCTAGTAAGGCCTGGGGGAATATCTATAATACCTAGATTAATTGAAAATATCCAGCATCCTAATTATCCAGCCTATTAATTATAGATGCTTGAATACTTAATTTCCACATGGGTAGTGTGTCTTTTCTATGAGTAAAATTTCTCAGGTGGGAAAACATGGCTTTTATTTTTCCTCGTACAGTTAGACATACTTCCTCCCACAATTTTTAAGCTCCCGTTATTTTTAACGGAATCTTAATAGATATCTCATATTTTATTTTCAAATTGAAAATAAAAAGGCAAGATTTCTAAAAACTCAGGCTGAGTGATTTAAAACTCTTGGAAAGAAACTTAAGAGACTTAAGTTTATTATAAGTAATAGACTACTGAAATAAAGAAAATTAGACTGTATACCTCAAATATTTTAAAATATCATAATTTGATGGGATGACTTTATATTAAAAACCGAAAAAAAATATTAATTCGAGAATCATTGAGGAAAATCATTTTCCAACTCCTGTGGTTTTGGTGATCTTTATTTATTTATTTTTTTCAGAATCCCACTTTTTGTTATAACAATACAAGAACTTCAGACATTTTGATACTAATGAAAGTGTTGAATCTTTGGGGATTTTCAGTCAAAACAGTAGCTAAATATGTCCTCTAATATTAGCAAAGAAAGACATATACATAAATCACCATATTGTAAAGCAGAAATTATTGCTACAAGAGAAGTATCATCAAAGTACTAAGTACAGGGAATGCCAACGGAATATGTTAGTAGTATGAAAAAAGTTATATCATGAGATGGCGTTCCAATTGGGTTCTGAACAGTTTGTTAAATTCTAATACGAAAGAATATAGATTGCATTCCAGAATACAGGAGTAGTATAGGGAAAGGTTCAGAGGAATGGACATATTTTTTAAATAAATTTATTTATTTATTTATTATTTGGACACTAGTGTCTCTCTGTGTTGCCCAGACTGGTCTCAAACTCCTAAGCTCAAGTGATTCATCCACCTTGACCTCCCAAAGTGTTGGGATTACAGGCATGAGCCACTGCACCTAGCAGCATGAACATTAATCCTGTGTTTAGGAATGGAACAAAGACCAGAGAGGTTGGAATGTAAGGAGTGGGGAAAACAAGGGGTTATGGAACGGGGAGTAACAGTTTTGCCTCCAGATCTGTTCCTCAGGCTTGCATCCAATTCTGATCTATTTCACAGGAATGCCCATCCCTGCAGACTGTGTTTTCCAGACTCCCCACTTCACTGGTTTATGCCTTGGTCTGGACAATGGGAAATACTGGCTAGATATTGCAGGGCTAGAGTGCAGACATCCTAGGGTATGTCTGCTCCTCTCTCACTCCCTTGGCCTTGACTTCTAGAAACAACTATGCCTCCGTGGCTACAGTTTCCATCTGGCAGCCCTCCCCCATCACCCCCAGCAGTTTCGTTTTCCGCCAGGAAGCTCTCACTATGGTTTCCTCCAAAGAGCTTCAGCTTCTTGGTTCTGGTAACAGCACCTCCTCACACTGTGCCTCCTGCCCTCAGGGTGATCGGCTTCCAGTTTTAGCTAACCTTGCCTTGATTCTCTACGTTGATTTACCTTCTCATCGTCCTCAACACTTTTGTAGCCAACTTTCTTCCTTAAATGACTTTTGTTACAAGACTCGGAGTTGCTTTGATTTTCTGCCTCAAGTCTGATGAACACAAATGTTCATTAAGATTGGCTAACAAAAAGGGTAATGGCCTCAGCTCCATCTCTCTTTGCCTTTTCCTACTTTAGTCCTTTACATTTAAAAATAGTTGCTTTGTTGTTGTTCTCAATTGACTTTTAACAAATCAGGTTCACATCCTATAAGCCTTTATGCTTTCTAATCACTTCATTTAGTCTTCCAAAATGGTATTGAACATGTATTATGTGCAGAAATTATGCTAATTGAACCCATGACCACAAAAAGCAAGTGTAGCCAAGTACAGAGACATGTTGTGAAATAACTAACATGTAGAGTCATAATGCGTAATTCCACAAAGCTAAGTAATTAACACAAAACATGATAATGCTTGAACCTAAAACCAGTATCGACAAAGAATCAGCAGAGTACAGATGACAGAGAAATCAATTCCAGTTTAAGAAGCCATCTGTGATGGTTAATTTTAGATTTCACTTTGACTGGATTACAAGATACCTGCAGAGCAGGTATAGCATTATTTATAGGTGTATCTATGAGAGTGTTTCAGCAGGATATGGGCGTGTGAATTGGTTGACTGAGTGAGGAAGATCCACCCTTAATGTGAGTAGGCACCCTTCCACTGGCTGGGAGCCCAGATAGAACAAAAAGGCAGAGAAAAAGGCAAATTATCTTTCTCTCTTGGAGCTGACTCACCTTCCATCTCCTGTCCTTGAACATCAGAACTCCAAGCTCTTGACCCTTTGGACTCCGGGATTTGCACAAGCGCCAAGTACTCCCACTTCTTACCCTGACACAGGTTTTCAGGTCTTTGGCCTTGGACTGAAAGTAACACCATCAGCTTCCCTGGTTCTGAGGTCTTGAGACTTGAACTGAGCCACGCTACCATCATCCTATAGTCTCCAGGTTGCAGATGGCCTGTCATGTGGCCTCTCAGCCTCCATAATCATGTGAGCCAGTTCCCCTAAAACATTCCCTCTCACGGACATAGATATCCTATTCGTTCTTTGTCTCTGGAGAACCCTGACTGATATACGATCCTAAGAAGTCTGGAATTACTACCATATAACTTAAAGGAATCCATTGTACATCTCTGTGGATAAAGCACTGGCATATTGTCATGTTTCCATAGCAATCTGCTGTAGTGACCAACTTGCAAACTCTCGGTTCTCATAGAAAAATCCTAAATCCAGTGTAAATTAAAACTGAGGGAAAGTGGCACTTGAAGTATGTTTGTTCTGATCAAAAATGTCTGTACAAATCACATGCATGTATAAGTCACTTCAAACCTTTATTATCAAAAGTTATGTAATAAGGAATCATAGTTAGAAAAAGTAAATGGCAAAAGTACTTATTTTACATATTTGTTGATCACTATAACCTCTGAGTATTGTATACTTAAATGTCTGTTATACAGGTTCACAAATATGCTAAAATAAGATGCATTAATGTCAGCCTAAAGTGCAAACGTGCGTGAATAATCAGTTTGATTTAATGCCAGAAATATCAAAATGTAATACAGAACACAGTATCTCTGAATACTATTGCATATTCAACACCGGGATGAAAATATTTTGCATTTAAATATTGCATATTTTAATCACATTACAAATTTAAACAGTTTTACTTGTGATAGTTGTTTGTTAAGAATTAGCCTTAGTCGTTTTTATTCAAACCAGAAATCCATCTTCAGCATCTCTCTAGTTTGTAGAGCATTGACCACTAGGGGGCAGACGTAACCAAGTCATTTAATAAGTTTCTTTAAATTTTGAATTTATTTTAGATATATCCTCCTGAAGACAGAGGAAAACTACATACTCGAATAAGAAAAGGAAAACCCTAATGCCAATTTGTAATTCAACTCTCAGTCTTTCATTTTCTTATGAGCTACCAAGTCTTATCTTTATTTTCAATTACAATAAAATTAAATTTACTCAAGACAGACATAGTAAGTTATCAGTTTGTTGTTGTACAGGACTGGCAATGCCCATTGGCACCTGTGTTTGTTTCTCTAAGTGAGGGCACCAGTAATCTAGTTTATATGTATTGTCTAATTTCATTCTTACAATATGCCTTTGAATTCAGTACTGTTGTCATCCTCATCTACAGATGGGGAAACTAGAGACTTTCAGAAGGTCACAAATTATCAGGCAGAGTAGGAATTCAGACCTAGTTTTGCCTAATTTCAAATTTTGTGTAGATATAACTTCTCATTTTTTCTGTTTTAATTATAAAATATATAATACATGCAGAAAAGTAGATATATATAATATACACATACATACACACACATACACACACACACACACACTCTTCTTAAAAATAACTGTAAAACAAACGCCCATTTCACCACTACTCTGTTCAAAACAAACATTTTTTAACCGCTAAAGAAGCACCTGGTGAGTCCCTCACTGTTCACAACTCCTTCCCTTTGAAAGGTAATCACCATCTTCATTTTTATAATCATTCTTCTCTTTCTTTTATTTAAAACCTTTGTGAGATTTCTATAAATCTCACAGGTCTTTGTCCTTGGACTGAAAGTAACACCATCAGCTTCCCTGGTCTGAGGTCTTGAGACTTGAACTGAGCCACGCTACCATCATCCTATAGTCTTGTATTTCATACATGTATTCATAATGTATTTAATCATTTATGTCTTTATCCTTTGAGTCAGTGTTTTGTTTGTAAGATTCGTGTACATTGCAGTATACAGTTTTTTAGTTTTTGCTGCTACATGAAATGAAATGCTCTATGTAATATACCATGATTATATATATAGAGAGAGAGTTTTTTATTATTATTCTTTAAGTTCTAGGGTACATGTGCACAATGTGCAGGTTTGTTACATATGTATCCACGTGCCTTGTTGGTATACTGCACCCATTAACTCGTCATTTACATTAGGTATCTCTCCTAATGCTATCCCTCACCCCTCTGCCCACCCCACAACAGGCCCCGGTGTGTGATGTTCCCCTTCCTGTGTCCAAGTGTTCTCATTGTTCAATTCCCACCTATGAGTGAGAACATGTGGTGTTTGGTTTTGTGTCCTTGTGATAGTTTGTGGAGAATGAGGGTTTCCAGCTTCATACATGTCCCTACAAAGGGCATGAACTCATCCTTTTTTATGGCTGCATAGTGTTCCATGGTGTATATGTGCCACATTTTCTTAATCCAGTCTACCATTGATGGACATTTGGGTTGGTTCCAAGTCTTTGCTATTGTGAATAGTGCCGCAGTGAACATACATCTGCATGTGTCTTTATAGCAGCATGATTTATAATCCTTTGGGTATATACCCAGCAATAGGATGGCTGGGTCAAATGGTATGTCTAGTTTTAGATTCTTGGGGAATCGCCACACTGTCTTCCACAATGGTTGAACTAGTTTACAGTTCCACCAACAGTGTAAAAGTGTTCCTATTTCTCCACATCTTCTCCAGTGCCTGTTGTTTCCTGACTTTTTAATGATCGCTATTCTAACTGGTGTGAGATGCTATCTCATTGTGGTTTTGATTTGAATTTCTCTGATGGCCAGTGATAATGAGCATTTTTTCATGTGTCTGTTAGCTGCATAAATATCTTCTTTTGAGAAGTGTCTGTTCATATCTTTTGCCCACTTTTTGATGGGGTTGTTTGTTTTTTTTTTCTCATAAACTTGTTTGAGTTCTTTGTAGATTCTGGATAATAGCCCTTTGTCACATGAGAAGCTTGCAAAAATTTTCTCCCATTCTGTAGGTTGCCTGTTCACTCTGATGGTAGTTTCTTTTGCTGTGCAGAAGTTCTTATGTTTAATTAGATTTCATTTGTCAATTTTGGCTTTTGTTGCCATTGCTTTTGGTATTTTAGACATGAAGTCCTTGCCCATGCCTATGCCCTAAATGGTATTGCCTAGATTTTCTTCTAGGGTTTTTATGGTTTTAGGTCTAACATTTCAGTCTTTAATCCATCTTGAATTAATTTTTGTATGAGATGTAAGGAAAGGATCCAGTTTCAGCTTTCTACATATGGCTAGCAAGTTTTCCCAGCACCATTTATTAAATGGGGAATCCTTTCCCCATTTCTTGTTTTTGTCAGGTTTGTCAAAGATCAGATGGTTGTAGATGTGTGGTATTATTTCTGAGATAGAGACACAAAAATCCCTTCAAATAATCAATGAATCCAGGAGTTGGTTCTTTGAAAAGATCAACAAAACTGATAGATTGCTAGCAAAACTAATAAAGAAGAAAAGAGAGAAGAATCAGATAGATGCAATAAAAAATGATAAAGGGGATATCACCACCGATCCCACAGAAATACAAACCACCATCACAGAATACTGTAAATACCTCTATGCAAATAAACTAGAAAATCTAGAATAAATGGATAAATTCCTGGACACGTACACCCTCCCAAGACTAAACCAGGAAGAAGTTGAATCCCTGAATAGACCAATAACAGGATCTGAAATTGAGGCAATAATTCATAGCCTACCAACCAAAAAAAGGCCAGGACCAGATGGATTCGCAGCCGAATTCTACCAAAGGTACAAGAAGGAGCTAGTACCATCCCTTCTGAAACTATTCCAATCAATAGAAAAAGAGGGAATCCTCCCTAACTCATTTTATGAAACCAGCATCATCCTGATACCAAAGCCTGGTAGAGACACAACAAAAAAAGAGAATTTTAGACCAATATCCCTGATGAACATCAATGCAAAAATCCTCAATAAAATACTAGCAAATGAAATCCAGCAACATGTCAAAAAGCTTATCCACCACGATGAAGTGGGCTTCATCCCTGGGATGCAAGGCTGGTTCAACATACACGAATCAATAAATATAATCCAGCATATAAACAGAACCAAAGACAAAAACTATATGATTATCTCAATAGATGTAGAAAAGGCCTTTGACAAAATTCAATAGCCCTTCATGCTAAAAACTCTCAATAAATTAGGTATTGATGGGACATATCTCAAAATAATAAGAGCTATTTATGACAAACCCACAGTCAATATCATAGTGAATGGGCAAAAAACAGAAGCATTCCCTTTGAAAACTGGCAAAGACAGGGATGCCCTCTCTCACCACTCCTATTCAACATAATGTTGGAAGTTCTGGCCAGGGCAATCAAGCAGGAGAAAGAAATAAAAGGTATTCAATTAGGAAAAGAGGAAGTCAAATTGTCTCTGTTTGCAGATGACATGATTGTATGTTTAGAAAACCCCATCATCTCAGCCCAAAATCTCCTTAACCTGATAAGCAACTTCAGCAAAGTCTCAGGATACAAAATCAATATGCAAAAATCACAAGCATTCCTATACACCAATAACAGAAAAACAGAGAGTCAAATCATGAGTGAACTCCCATTCACAATTGCTTCAAAGAGAATAAAATACCTAGGAATCCAACTTACAAGGGATGTGAAGGACATCTTCAAGGAGAACTACAAACCACTGCTCAATGAAATAAAAGAGGACACAAACAAATGGAAGAATGTACCATGCTCATGGATAGGAAGAATCAATATTGTGAAAATGGCCATACTCACCAATTTATAGATTTATAGATTCAATGCCATCCCCATCAAGCTACCAATGACTTTCTTCAAAGAATTGGAAAAAATGACTTTAAATTTCATATGGAACCAAAAAAGAGCCCGCATTGCGAAGACAATCCTAAGCCAAAAGAACAAAGCTGGAGGCATCATGCTACCTGACTTCAAACTATACTACAAGGCTACAGTAACCAAAGTAGCATGGTACTGGTACCAAAACGGATATAAACCAATGGAACAGAACATGATTATATATTCTACTGTTGATAGCATGTGAGTTGTTTCCAGTTTGGGACTATTATGAACAAGGTTACTGCAAAGATTTATATATATACATACACACAAAGATAGATAGATAGATAGATAGATAGATAGATAGATAGATAGATAGATAGATAGATAGAGATAGGTAATAGAATAATGGAAAGATGATAGATAGATAGATAGATAGATAGATAGATAGATAGATAGATAGATAGATAGATAGATAAGCATGCAAAAAGTTTCCCTAAGGTGTATGACTAAGAGTCAAAGAGCTAGCTCATCAGGTCTGCATATCATCAACTTTATTGGAAACAATGCAAATGTCAGCTAAGAGGCAAATTGATAAAGAAATTATAGTAAATACATACAATGGAATAATACTCATCAATAAAAAGAAATGAACTATTGATTGATGCAACAACATAGATGAATTTCAAATATTCAGGCTACATAAAAGAAGTCAGATAAAAAAAATACATTTGGTTTTGTTTTTTGTCCTTTTTCTTTCCAACATGGCAGATTTGAGGCATTGTTAACATGCCTCTTCCACTTGGAAAAACAAAATTGTGTGTAGAAATTCATACCCTGAACTTTCTTCCAAAAAGCAACACAGATACTTAACAGGAAAACTGAAACAAATCAAAGACCCTTTGAAAGAAGTGGCAGGCTGCAGCCTACACCTGAGCCAGGTGGAGTTTTCAGAGTGTGAGAAGTCACAGAGTGTGCTAAGGGGAGAGACTGCCTCAGGGAAGTAAAGTCCGACTGCGAAACCTGGCAATCAAGGTGATGGGGGAAGGCCTTAACCCTACCCAGGTCTGGAGCTGATTTAGTGAGCAGTGGGAAGTCTATGAGAAGGAGTAGCATCAAGACGTGCTTTGCGTGCACACCCAGTCTCCAGAGGTGACAGAGAGAAGCTATTTCTGATTGTACCTCACAGGGGACCTTGTGGAAGTCGGCCAGCTAACTCAGGTGACAGTCAGGTTGAAAGAAGCTCCCAACTGAGATTTGCAATATAATCTCAAGTGGAGATCAATCCCCTCAGCTAGAACCAAGGGGTGAGTGGGAAGTGTGCTGTAGCTACAGGCACAGGAGCTGGTTGTCCCTGCTTCACAGGGTGACTGAAAAGGCACGGCCTGAAAGCCATGGTTTCTATCTCCCTGTGTTACAGTAGGTGGGTAGTCAGACATGAGCAGGAAAAGAGAGGACTCCCTCAACTTACCATGAATGTCAGGAGACTATCAAGTGATGGTCCAGCAGCTGTCACACTGCCTCTCTTAAATGATAACTGATTGCAGCAAGCGCCATGAAGAGGCAGTTTTCTAGTAGATAAAAACACCTAAAATTGATCATCAGCAGCTTCCTATAAGATCTCAGGAACTGGGCAAGTGGGCTCGGGCATGCTCATTAAGAGGCAAAATGGCGGAAAATGATTTTCCAGGAGCATCCCACCAAAAAAGGGAAGAAAGCCTCAGATGAACATGCATATAACTCCAGTAAACACACTACATATGCTCACCTCCCAAGCACATTCACCCTAAGGGAAGAATGAAGGGGAAGGGGCACAAGACACTGAAAGTAGGGCAGCATATAAAATCCTAGGTTCAAGTTTAAACAGGGCACTTGACCTCCAAGATGCTCACTTGGGTCTCTTCCAAGTGTACTTTCCTTGCTTTCCTGCTCTAAAGCTTTTTAATAAACTCCACTCCTGCTCTGAAACTTGCCTCGGTCTCATTCTGCCCTATGCCCCTCAGTTGAACTCTTTCTTCTAAGGAGGCAAGAATTGAAGTTGCTGCAGATCTATACAGATTCACCACTGGTAACTCAAATAATTTCTGCCTCTAACATATTTTGGTGCTGTGACTTGGGTACCTTCTGCCGCTAACACCTGGGGAAAGCTTATGGCCTGAGGCAGCTTTGAGTTCTGAGTGCAGACTTCCTGGAACCTAGCTAGCTACTGCTAGTGAAACACTACAGGGTGGGGCTTACTGTTGCCTGCTACTCCCAACTCCCCATGTGTATTCTTCTGTGCAGCAGAGGCAGGTGCACTCCTCCCTAGAACATTACCCCACTAACCAGAAAACTGCCTAATGATCCCTACTGGGGCCACTGCTTGCACATGAAAAGCCAGAGCATAGGACTTTCCTGACTCAGCCCCAACCTGGCTTGCCCCTCCAACCTGCTCTGGTAGCTTCGCACAAAAGACAGAAACTTTTGAGAGTTCTAAGACCCCACCCATTGCCTGAGACACCAGAGTACATCCCTTGGGTAACATAAGGCAAGCATGGATACCACTGCTACCAACGCAGCTCTTTCGCAAGTGCCACCTCCTGGCTGGAAGCCAACTGACACAGTCCCGTATGACATTTGCAGGTAGAATAGCACAGTGCCCAGGAAAGAGAAAACTTGTGAGTGAACCCAGCTATCAGGAGTGCCTGCATCACCTTGGCTAATCAGGAGGTCCTGAGTCTGTCTATATCACCAGTTCATTACTATTACAGCTGTCACTTGAGAAAGCCGATCCACTAAGGCTATTAACAAGGAATCTCACCAAGTCTATGGCAATCCCTTGCCACCCCCATCAGAGCTGGAGCTAGTAGCTGCCACTGGGAGACTTGAGGACAGTTCACATCACTACACCCCTTGCAGACATTCCGCAACATCAGCCTGGAGTGCAGCAGCCTCCCAGGGTAGCTAGACCCAGAGGAGTAGCAGCATTCACAGTAGTCTGACCAGCAGGGACTCCTGCTCCTAGGGAAAGGGAGAATATACCACATTAAGATAACATCCTGTGAGACCAAAGAATCCAGACAGCAGGATTTGAGTCCCAGAACTTTGCACTTGTGGGAAGTTTCTTTCAGCAGAGGCACAGGTGCAGTGATGGGCTCAGCTTTACCCCAACAGTCAGGCAGCCCTGTGCTCATGAAGGGCCTTGGAGAAGGGGACTCTTCCCCCTCACCCACCCCTGAAGACACAGCTGGAGCTTCTCCCACAGGAGATTGGCATGGGCACACCTGTAGACAGCCTTTCTGGAACACTTCAGGATGACTGCACCCCCACAGGTGGAGTGCCCTCCAGGTTCAGGCTTGCACGAGGGGTAGAATCAATCTCTCTCTATGTGGAACATCAGCATTCCTGCAGATGAAAAGAGATGCCTGTCTGATCTGAATAACTGGAACACTGGGTCAGGAGTATGAATAGAAGGCAGATCATTTTCCTGCTGCCTTGGCAGGGTGGCTGAGGTAGTTCCCTCGCTTCCCCCATGAAAAGACCTCAGTGTGTTTCACTGAGAGCTACCCCAGGCACCTCTCTCAAGGATGGGACCCCTGTCCACCATTGGGTATTGCATTTATCCACTTGGTTTATCCAAGACTGGTTTTCACTCACGGATACCTCCCCTACTGACCTGAAGCCTGAACTGGTCAATGCAGTAAATAAAATACTGAGGAAAATAAATAAATAAGAGCACACCACTGGGAAACAGGAAAAACATCAAGAGACCTCAGCCATTTCAACCCCACAGGAGACAGTGAATCTGCTCACACACAGAGCACATTGCTACTACAACCATCATTTAGGTACGCCATCATAGAAAGACTGTCTAAAACTAGGGAACTCATACAGAGTTATCACTGTTGAAAGCACTCAGAGCCAAATTAGATTACAATAATATATAATCATTATAGTCACATCCTCAAGGGGTAGGGGAAAGTATCTGGTTAACAATAAATATGATGACTGGAACAGTACCTCATATCTCAGTAGTAATGTTGAATGTGAATGTTCTATATGCTCCACTTAAAGGATATAGATTGAAAAAATGGATTTTATTTTTTTTTAATTTATTTATTATTATTATACTTTAAGTTGTAGGGTACATGCGCATAACGTGCAGGTTTGTTACATATGTATACTTGTGCCATGTTGGTGTGCTGCACCCATCAACTCGTCATTTACATCAGGTATAACTCCCAGTGCAATCCCTCCCCGCTCCCCCCTCCCCATGATAGGCCCCGGTGTGTGATGTTCCCCTTCCCGAGTCCAAGTGATCTCATTGTTCAGTTCCCACCTGTGAGTGAGAACATGCGGTGTTTGGTTTGCTGTTCTTGTGATAGTTTGCTAAGAATGATGGTTTCCAGCTGCATCCATGTCCCTACAAAGGACACAAACTCATCCTTTTTTATGGCTGCATAGTATTCCATGGTGTATATGTGCCACATTTTCTTAATCCAATCTGTCACTGATGGACATTTGGGTTGATTCCAAGTCTTTGCTATTGTGAATAGTGCTGCAATAAACATACGTGTGCATGTGTCTTTATAGCAGCATAATTTATAATCCTTTGGGTATATACCCAGTAATGGGATGGCTGGGTCATATGGAAGAACATACCATGCTCATGGATAGGAAGAATCAATATCGTGAAAATGGCCATACTGCCCAAGGTAATTTATAGATTCAATGCCATCCCCATCAAGCTACCAATGAGTTTCTTCACAGAATTGGAAAAAACTGCTTTAAAGTTCATATGGAACCAAAAAAGAGCCCGCATCTCCAAGACAATCCTAAGTCAAAAGAACAAAGCTGGAGGCATCATGCTACCTAACTTCAAACTATACTACAAGGCTACAGTAACCAAAACAGCATGGTACTGGTACCAAAACAGAGATATAGACCAATGGAACAGAACAGAGTCCTCAGAAATAATACCACATATCTACAGCCATCTGATCTTTGACAAACCTGAGAGAAACAAGAAATGGGGAAAGGATTCCCTATTTAATAAATGGTGCTGGGAAAATTGGCTAGCCATAAGTAGAAAGCTGAAACTGGATCCTTTCCTTACTCCTTATACAAAAATTAATTCAAGATGGATTAGAGACTTAAATGTTAGACCTAATACCATAAAAATCCTAGAGGAAAACCTAGGTAGTACCATTCAGGACATAGGCATGGGCAAAGACTTCATGTCTAAAACACCAAAAGCAACGGCAGCAAAAGCCAAAATTGACAAATGGGATCTCATTAAACTAAAGAGCTTCTGCACAGCAAAAGAAACTACCATCAGAGTGAACAGGCAACCTACAGAATGGGAGAAAATTTTTGCAATCTACTCATCTGACAAAGGGCTAATATCCAGAACCTACAAAGAACTCAAACAAATTTACAAGAAAAAAACAAACAACCCCATCAAAAAGTGGGCAAAGGATATGAACAGACATTTCTCAAAAGAAGACATCCATACAGCCAACAGACACATGAAAAAATGCTCATCATCACTGGCCATCAGAGAAATGCAAATCAAAACCACAATGAGATACCATCTCACACCAGTTAGAATGGCGATCATTAAAAAGTCAGGAAACAACAGGTGCTGGAGAGGATGTGGAGAAATAGGAACACTTTTACACTGTTGGTGGGATTGTAAACTAGTTCAACCATTATGGAAAACAGTATGGCGATTCCTCAAGGATCTAGAAAAAATGGATTTTAAAAATTACAAGCCAAATATCTGCTGTCTTCAAGAGACTCAACTAACATGTAAGGATTCTTATAGACTCAAGGTAAAGGGGTGGAGGTAGATATTTTACACAATGAAAACCAAAAATGAGCAAGAATAGCTGTTCTTAGGTCAGCTAAAACAACTTCAAAGCAACAAAAGTTAAAAAAAAGACAAAGAATATCATTACATAATGATAAAAGAATCAGTCTGAAAAGAAGATATTATAACCTTAAATATATATCCCCCTAACACTGGAGCTCCTAGATTTATAAAACAGTTACTGATAGACCTGAGAAAAAAGATAGCAGCACAATAATAGAGGATGACTTCAATACTCCATTGTCAGTACTAGAAAGATCATCAAGGAAGAAAGTCAATGAAGAAACACGGGATTTAAACTGCACTCTAGAACAAATGAACCTAAGAGATATTTACTGAATATTCTACTCAAGCAATGCAGAACATGCATTCTTCTTGTCAGCACAAGAAACATTACCCAAAATGGGCCATACAATAAGCCACAAAACAAGTCTTAATAAATTTTTAAAAATCAAAATTATATCAAGTGGCCGGGCGTGGTGGCTTAAGCCTGTAATCCCAGCACTTTGGGAGGCCGAGACGGGCAGATCACGAGGTCAGGAGATAGAGACCATCCTGGCTAACACGATGAAATCCCGTCTCTACTAAAAAATACAAAAAAAAAAAAAAAACTAGCCGGGCGATGTGGCGGGCACCTGTAGTCCCAACTACTCGGGAGGCTGAGGCAGGAGAATGGCGTAAACCCAGGAGGCGGAGCTTGCAGTGAGCTGAGATCCGGCTCCAGCCACTGCACTCCAGCCTGGGCGACAGAGCGAGACTCCGTTTCAAAAAAAAAAAAAAATTATATCAAGTATCTTCTCAGACCACTGTGGAATAAAAGTAGAAATCAATTCCAAAAGGAAACTCAAAACTATACAAATACATGGGAATTAGACAACCTGCTCCTGTGTGGTGTTAGGATTAAAAACGAAATCGAGATGCAAATTTAAAATTATTTAAAATACATGAACATTGTGACAGAAGTTATCAAAACCTCTGGGATACTGCAAAAGCAGCTAAGAGGAAAGTTTAGAGTGCGAAAAGCCTGCATCAAAAAGTCTGAAAGATCACAAACTGACAACTTAATGTCACACCACTAGGAACTACAGAAACAAGAACAAATCAAACCCAAAACTAGCAGTATAAAAGAAATAACAAAAATCAGAGCAGAGCTAAATGAAATTGAAACCAAAAAATTACAAAAGACCAATGAAACTGAAACTTGGTTTTTTGAAAAGATAAAATTGATAAAATATTAACTAGATAAACCAAAAAAGAAGAGAGAAAATTCAAATGAACTTAACTAGAAAAGAAAATGGAGACATTACAAACAATGCCACAGAAATACGAAAGATCATTTGAGACTACTATGAGCACCTCTATGAACTCAAATGAGAAAATCTAGAGGAAATAGATAAATTCTTGGAAACATACAACTCTTCTAGCTTGAACAAGGAAAAAATAGAAATCCTGAAGAGACCAGTAACAAGCAGTCAGGTTGAATCAGTCATTTAAAAAATTGCCAACAAAAACCGAGCCCAAAGCCACACGGATTAACAGCCAAACTCTACCAGATCTTCAAAAAAGAGTTGCTGCAAATCCTACTGAAACTATTTCATAAGATTGAGAAAGATCAAATCCTCTCTAACTCATTCTATAAAGCCAGTATCACCCTAATACTAATATCAGGAAAGGACATTTAAAAAAACTACAGAGCAAAAAAACAAAAAAAGAGTACATTCTGTGTGATTCTACTCACATAAAGTCTAAAGTCAACAATTAAGTAGACCCATAGAGTATTAGACTTACTCACTAACATTATTGTGAGTAGGTCAACTACTCATAATAATAAGTAGACCTACTCATTATTGTGAGCACGTCTCACAATAATATTAATAATCAGTAATGTTGACCCAATAGCATTAGATTATACCTTATTAGCAATGTCAACAATCAGTAGCTGTTGACCCATACAGCATTAGACCTACTCACTGACATTAGAATAATGGGTCAATGTTACTGAGTAGGTCTAACACTTTAAACCTACTCTAGTGTCAACAATTAAGTTGACCCATACAGAAAGTATTAAACCTACTCACTAATGTTACAATAATAAAATAACACCAGACTATAAGATTTTTGGCAATACTCCAGTTATTTCTGGTGTTTTATAACAGTGATTAATTGAGCCTTGATGAGCTCATAAGAGGATTCTGAGTTGGTCGTACTTAGGCTTGGAAGAGGATTATGTTATGGGACCAAATCTAGTCAAAGAGAATTAGTTTATAGACTGCTGGCTATTTTGGGGATTTTTTTTGTTTTTTTTTTGTTTTTGGTTTTTTTTTTTTTTTGGTCATTTCACATGAGAGAGGAGGCTACATATCTGAGGATAACCTCAGCTTAAGGAAACCATTATCCCTGAAAGGTCTTTGTCTTTTTCACACAGCTACTCATGCAGGCCCTCCCTCCCCTTCCTACTCTCTGAGGAAGCTACACTTCATCAATACTGTTTCCTCATTATTCAATAACATGTACTTGGGCTGGTCCAGAATTTTTGAACAGATTCTCTTTGATTCTCTTTTAACTTGAATTCTGTATTCGTTACAAAGAAAATTGACCAACAGTCAATTCCCCCAGGTAATCCTAAAACTAGCTGTTAAAGCTTCCTTTCTGAAAACTTGTCAATGTATCATTGCTGCCTATTCCTAAGACATTTTCTTATAATTCTTATTAAAGCAACTTCAACAATGCTTAATAGACAAAAACAGAAATACTAAAACATTAAAACAGAAGGTCACCAAGATCTGCATCATCAAATATAGAGTTGGAATTCCTTCAGCAAAATATGTTTACCAAGAACAAACAACGTACAATGTTTTTATTTCTCTTAATAGATGGACTATTTTATGTTTTTATTCACAATTGCATATTTTATAGATGTTGATAGAGGCATTCAACTGCATGTATACTTTTCCAAAATTAAATTTGCTTCTTCCTCTGGACAGTTAGCTTCCACAGGTAATTAATCAAATGGGAGATCATTGCATTGTGAAAGTTCACTATCTATGAAAGTTTTATTTTCATTTACATCTGTAAATGAGTCTATATATCCTTTATTGCACCAAACAGTTATGGTAGGAAATTTAAATAATGCTGAACATGCTACACATCCATAATACTACTGTGTCATTTTACTACCCATCCCAGTAAATATTCCATTTTCTGCATGCTATTTATTTTCCTGTAACTGGGATAGTTACCAGAGGCCACTGCTCAGTAAATTCTAGGTACCATCTGGTCTGAGAGAAAAACATATGCCAGCCTTTACAGAATAAGGTTTTACTGATAAAGACTTTTAAGTAGCATCTGTTTCCCATAAAGAGTAAATGGTGTTGATCCTTAAGCTGTCCAATCTCAACCAATTTCACCATAAAGAGATACCATCTCACACCAGTTAGAATGGCAATCATTAAAAAGTCAGGAAACAACAGGTGCTGGAGAGGATGTGGAGAAATAGGAACACTTTTACACTGTTGGTGGGATTGTAAACTAGTTCAACCATTATGGAAAACAGTATGGCGATTCCTCAAGGATCTAGAACTAGATGTACCATATGACCCAGCCATCCCATTACTGGGTATATACCCAAAGGATTATAAATTATGCTGCTCTAAAGACACATGCACACGTATGTTTATTGCAGCACTATTCACAATAGCAAAGACTTGGAATCAACCCAAATGTCCATCAGTGACAGATTGGATTAAGAAAATGTGGCACATATACACCATGGAATACTATGCAGCCATAAAAAAGGATGAGTTTGAGTCCTTTGTATGGACTTGGATGCAGCTGGAATCCATCATTCTTAGCAAACTATCACAAGAACAGAAAACCAAACACCGCATGTTCTCACTCATAGGTGGGAACTGAACAATGAGATCACTCGGACTCAGGAAGGGGAACATCTCACACCGGGGCCTATCATGGGGAGGGGGGAGGGGGGAGGGGGGAGGGATTGCATTGGGAGTTATACCTGATGTAAATGACGAGTTGATGGGTGCAGCACACCAACAAGGCACAAGTATACATATGTAACAAACCTGCACGTTATGCACATGTACCCTACAACTTAAAGTATAATAATAATAAATAAAAAAAAAAAAAAAAAAAAAAAGAATACGGCTTTCATTTAAAGTTGGGTACTCTGGTTATAAGAAATTAGCAGTAAAGACTGCATTCCCAGTAATAGCTTGCCATAGTAGGTCGGCACTTGTGTTTCCACAGCCTAAGTCTCTAGTTTACCCAGCCCCGCTGTTTCTCTCTCTCCCTCCCTCCCTCCTTTCCTTCCTACCTTCTTTAATTCCTTCTTTCCTCTTTTCCTTCCTTTCTTCTTTTCTTCCCCTATTTCTTCCTTCCTTCTTTTCTTTCTTTTTAAATTTCAAATAGTTTTATTGTCTAACTGACCTACCTAGCACAGGCAACCTTCCTAAGAAAGAATTCCTTCTAGTGACCATGAGTTAAAATTCCTTCTCATAAAAATGAACCTCCAGAAAAGCCATCTACACTTAATTACCACATCAAATTTAGTTCCCAAGGATCCCAAATCCCTCTTAGTATGTTGGAGCTGGTTTAAGTTAATACCTTAAGTATAGTTGCTACTAACTCTTTATGCTGTGAGTGCTGTTCAAGTATATATTTGGCACCCAAAATACTGATCCTCCAGAAGATTATCAGTTGAACATGACTCCTAGACGCAGTTCAGTTTAATATGCATAAGACTGCCCATACTTATTCTTGTCAAAGTTTCAAAGGCAAATCCATCAGTGATATTTGATCATCATATCAAGCAATAATTTACTCTCTTGGACCCCACTCCAATGTCCTAAATGTTCTATTTGTTTAATATTTCTTCCACATTCACATGTGATTTATTCAAAAGAGCAAAGGGGATTCCAGCCTATTAGAAATGCAGTGGTGGCACATTTTTCTTCATAGCCATACCCAGTTGAAAGTCACAATACATCCAGCTCAGCTCAAGGGTAAGATTTTTCTCCAGGCTACAACAGAACCAATACGATAAATGTAACCAACAAAATCAGATTCAAAGGAAAATTTCAACCAGTTAATATAAAGGTAGGTCATTGAGGATAATTGATGTCTTTTCAGTAAATAACCTAAACAGAGTTCTTGGCCCAATCTTGTAGCTTGACCTCAGTGCCATTCTCCTTTCCAGTGGGAGAAAATGTTAGGATCTTCTTTCTGAGCTGGCAATTACTTGGGACTACAGAATAGAGAAACAGCTGAGAGTGATTTTTCTCTTGTTCTGAGATACTCTCTTAGGAAAAAAGTGATGTGTTCATTCCCAGCATCATTACACATTTTATGCACACCCTTCTCATCTGCCACAATCCCCTATTTGCTTTCCATTTGTTACCTATTTATTACCAGATTTTACTCCTTGGGTGTGTCTCTACTGCTTACCTACATAAGGCAAACAGCTGGAATAGCCCTGCCAGGCCTTCCCCAGGAAGAAGAACTATAAATATAAGTAGTGATGGGACCACCCCATTTGTAGGCAATGGAGAGGCACTTACAGCCAGTCCTACTTTATACATGAGATGGATTCACTATCAAGTCCATTGTTCCTTACCAGGATGCAAGTCAAATTCACCAGGATTGAAATAGTATCCTGAGTGGTGATGCCTCCCTATGCTGGGATATGCTATTATAGCCCAAACCTGATACACCTTGATCTGGCAAGATAAAATAAATTTTTTGTTGGAAAGATAAAGTTGTGCAAGTGCATCATCAAACTTCTCTTTATCCCTACAACCATTTATCAGAATCCTTCCCAATGGTTTTTCAGCTTTAAATTCACCCAATCCAGCCAGCTAGTCCTTCATGTCCTCATCATCACCAGTTTTTATCAACAGATAGTTTAATTGCCCATTCCAGTTAGTTTTACGGGGAGTGGGAAAATCAAATATTTTTCATTAGCTACTTGGCTTTTACTTTTTTAACACAAATACACAGGAGAATCATGCAATGCTGTCAGCATCTAATACAATCCTGGGCCAGCACACTCCTTTCCAACCGATCTTATGATGGCAGGACCTTTCCATCTTGCCTTCATTATTTTCTACGACCCCTGTATAATCTGCAAAATAAAGAAACATACCATTCTTTCTTTGGTATGACTTTTTTTGTTGGACTACCACTGCTGGGTATGCCTCCTTTCTGAGCTCTGGTTATTTGCCTTTATTGACTGTGATCATCACCATGTCACCCACCCCAGCAGTGGAAAGTCTGTTCAGTTGCCCTTTGATTCCCTTCACAGACATGATACAGAGATTTTTGGTTCCTGTGTTGTCAACACAATTGATCATGGCTCTTATCGGAAAACCCAGGGAATTCCAGCATTTCACACTGGAGGACCCACCACATCCTTGCTTAGACATCTTGAATGTTGAAAAAGGGCAGAATGACTCACTTCAGTTCTTGATCAAACTGTTGCTATATTGGTGATGCAGAATTTGATAAGTCCAAATGATGCTGAGTCTCTTAGTTCAGTTTTGAACATAGGCAACAAGATATGTATACTCTGATTCGAGAAAATACAACCTAGGAAACTGAGCTTATTCACATTCTGTTGTTCCGCATCTTGAATAGTGTCCTAGGCCAGGGATCCCCATCCCCCAAGCCACAGACCAGTATGAATTTGTGGCCTGTTAGGGACCAGACCACACAGCAGTAGGTGAGCAGTGGGTGAGCGAGGGAATCTTCGTCTGTATTTACAGCTGCTGCCCATTGCTCACATACTGCCTAAGCCTTGCCTCCAGTCAGATCAGCGGTGGAATTAGATTTTCACAGGAATGTGAACCCTATTGTGAACTGCGTATGTAAGGGATCTAGATTGTGCCCTCCTTATGAGAATCCAATGTCTAATAATCCATCACTGTCACACATCACCCCAAGATGGTACTGTCTAATTGCAGCAAAACAAACTCAGCATTCCCACTGATTATACACTATGATGAATTGTATAAGGATTTCATTATATATTATAATGTAATAATAACACAATAAAGTGCACAATAAATGTAATGTGCTTGAATCATCCCAAAACCACCTGACCCAGCACTCACTGGTCTGTGGAAGAATTGTCTTCCATGAAACCAATCCCTGGTGCCAAAAATGTCGGGGACCACTGTCCTAAGACATTGCTGCACCCAAAGTATAAGCAAAGTCAAAGCCCAACATTAATTTATTCTAGTCAGAACCCAGTTGAAGACACCTGGGGCTACTCGTAAGGTTTCTATGTAGTCTACCTGTGGTTCTTTGCTTTCAAAGAATCTTACCAAAAGCCATCTTTTAG
Organism: Macaca mulatta; assembly: GCF_049350105.2. Lineage (NCBI taxonomy): Eukaryota > Metazoa > Chordata > Mammalia > Primates > Cercopithecidae > Macaca > Macaca mulatta. Next base: position 161,895,877 of record NC_133406.1, read on the forward strand.
AAATTCTCTGTTAGCATTCCGAACACTGTGTTACTACATTAGCAGTTTCCCTAAAGGAGTATGTCATGATTCCAACCAATGTTTATAGCTTGAAAGACAATATCTCTGTTTATTTCGTGTCCCCAAATAGAGACATCCAAGGAATGGACCAGTATATCAGTCTTTGTATTCTAATCCCTTATGAGCCAGTGACTAAGCTTTATCTGGTGGCCATTAACATGATCCATTTGAATTCTTCCACAGAATTACTACAGATTTTCATAATTTAATTCTCCTCACAGTGTATTTTTAATTGACTGATCATGTGGATCTCATATGCACTAAATACAAGGGCATTAACCACATCATGAATCAAAATAGCAAGCATTACCTCAGATGCGTCAAAATTGTCCTATTCTGTCAGATACACTGCCTTCAATTTTGTCCATTTTATGGACCTAACTTTGCCTTCAACTAAGGTTTACCATCAGCAAGGTAACACTCAGAACAGTAGATACCCTGGCTAATAACTAGGCTGGGGCATAAAGGGGACTTCTGAGATGCCTGCTGGTGAAGTTCTGTTTCTTATCTGAGTGCTAGTTTCTCAGGTTTGTTAAGTTTATAAAAATGCATCGAGCCATATACATGAATCATACAGCTTTTGTGTTTATACTGTATTTTAATAAAAAGCTTTTTAAAAGTAATTGCTAATAATTTTAGATGTATTAATAAGACTTGAATTAAGATGGCTTAAGATTATCAAGGATGCTAACCTGAGAGAATGATAGCAACACATAAAGGAAGTAATGAAGGGGTGAATGTATGTGTGAGAGAGAGACAGAGACAGAAATAGAGAGACAGCTAGAGAGAGAGAGAAATAGTCAACAGCTTTTAAATCCCCAGATTCAATCATTTCTGAAGCCAGTTTTATGCCCTTTCTTTGGTTTGATTAGTTGATCCAATACTATAATCCTCTTTTTTATTCACATAGTTCAGGGTGAATGTTGTCACTTGTAACTAAAATAGTCATAACTATAAAGTAATCAAGCTATAGCCTCTTTCTGTTTTAGTCTTACGGAATTCTTATGAATATTAAGTACCACATTTGGTAAGTATAAAATATTAAGCAAAAATGGCTTTAGGTTAAAGAATACAACATTAAGAAGGGATTCATACAGACCAAAATCACATATTTTAGAAATAAAATCAGAAGGCAAAATTAAGGTGAAAGCAGTGAATTTTAGAAGATACTGACAAATCATAATTTTTCCAAAATCACACACACTCTCAAGTTAGACCCAAGTTTTATAAGAAATTTATTTTTTCACAGATACAGAACATAAATCCAAGAAAAATTATTATTATTTTTCACAATTATGACTTTAAATCATGCTATCTCTAGTTATTCACAAGTACTACAATGTTCTATGCATTTCTTCATCCTAGACATTAATAAAACACATCCCTTCAGTCTTAGTTACTTCTCTTTGGTCTGTTTTCTCCTTTCGGAATTTTAATCTTCTGTGATATGAAGAAATTTATGTGAACCTTTCACATATCAATTTTCTTCCCTGTGCACACTTGATAATTACCTTTCTTTGATTCCCTGAGAAAAGAAACACAAAATATTCTTAGTGGATTATCTGAGGAAAAGCAACCAGAGGGAAGAGGAATATTGGGACACTGGAGATCTCAACGAACGCAATATTAGCAGCACATGTACCTTGAGGAAGAGAAGGGATGGTGAAACCAAGATGGTAGAGTTAGAGCAACGAAGTTAGTGACATGAGAGTTTCCCAGCAATTTGAGAAAGAGAGAATTGGAGAGGATATGATATTCTGAATTCATTTCCCAAGCACTAAAATAAGATTTGAGTATACTAAACTGAAACCTCTGTCAAATCTCTAAATGGAACAGTGCAGCATGTACTATGCACAGATTGTTAAAAGAAAGTTGATGTAATACTAAATTCTGTGGCCATTCCATAAAAGGACATACCTCTACCTAGCAAAGGCCACACTGCATGAAGAAGGACTAAGATGAAGGAGAGAAACAAAAAGGCAAATCAAAGAAAGACGGGAGCGTAAGGTCCTAAGGAAGGAGCAAATAATCAAAGGTCGCATCTGATGAGGAGCAATGCTGATCCATTCCAGTTCTAGGTCCTAAGTAAAGAAACATAGTCTGAGAAAACAGGCCAGGGATACAGCTTGGGATGTTCAGAGAGTGGAAATGACAGAAGTGGATTATTTTAAAGCTTTCATCTCAAGACAAGAGGGGAAAAAATGTAGTACAGATTCTCTTAGGATGCACTCCAGGAAAAGAGGGAAATGTGAGGAGGGAAAAATGCATCCGGACAGTGGGTTAAAGAGCAGGACTAATCACAGGGCAACAACCCACAAAAAGACTGAGAGCTGCCAGGTAGCTGACAGATCCAGGCAGAAAGTAGCCAACTACCTGACTCCTTTCAAGCTTCCACACCACCAAACACGTCTACCTGTTTCTCAAGAGGCAAATCCTCTAAGAAGTCATCTGCAGCCCATAGCATTCGTCTCAGAGCAGAAAGAATTAGAACATCCTTTACAGGGTCCAGCTCCCACTCAGAGGAATAATTGCTAACCACCGAGATGTCAGAAAGAGCAAATCCAAGTTTTCTTTGGACTTCCTCTAGCTGCAATACAGAAATTAAAAAGACATTGGAAAACAGTGAAAAATATTATTTTATGTCAGTATAAATTACGAAAGCAATATCAAAATGTAAGAACTTGACAATAATTTCCCATTGGAAAAAAAATGGAGATCTGGTCTCACAAAGTACTCTTGAAGAACTTCACATATCAAGTTCTAATGTCACTGGTAATAGTAATTTGGAATACATGCAGTGGATTCTAAATGATTTAGAAGCAAAAATTTTAAGACACCTGTGCTACAGTCCATACATTTCCTGTTTCTTTTAAAAGACATTCTCTGGATAAGTAGATTTTATTAGACCAGTTTAATGTTTGATTCTTGTTTAGACTATTTTACCTCTAGAACCAAACTGCCTAGGTTCAAAATATTTATCTGTCACTGCTCAGCACTGTCAATAAACATTGTCAAATATTTACTCTGTTTTCTTTGTTTCCTCACCTGTAAAATGCAGTAATGATAGTACCCATTTCATAGGCTTATTATAAGGACTAATTAAGAAAATCTATCACATACTTAATGCTCAGCAGATATTCACTATCATTGCATTCCCCCAACTGGTGTTCCCACTTCCAGATTCCTTTTGATTCCAATCTGTGCACAGTGCCACATTAATTTTTCTGAAGATCATAACTTTGATTGACTTTGATCATATCATTACTCTTTCAAAAAATTGCTGTGATTCCTCATAATGCTCCTAATTAAATAAAATTACTTCATGCAAATGTCGCCCATTTTATCTCCCCCTACAAAGATCCAGCCCTTCACTAACCTGAACTCCACGTTTCCCAAACATGTTGACTTTTCCTCCATTAATATATTGTCTTATGCTGAATTTGTTGGCCCTTTTTGTCTCTTCATTTTCTGAAATGTTTATTCTCCTTGAAAGCCACTTCCCAGTGCTGTCCCATTGATGAAATCTTCCCGAACCCCTTTAACACTATATTTTTCTTCTCTAAACTTTTAAAGCACTTTATTTTTCATTGTTTCATGATATTTATCATTGTCAATCATAGATAATTTCTTGTCAACTTTTTCTTAGCCCACACTCCCATCCCCTCACCCCCATCTATAAAATTGTAAAATGTTTAATGTGGGGGAATTTTTTCATGATCTGCGTAGCTGATAAGAGACTGGCTCAATCTTAAAGATAATCAATAAACATTTATTGAATTGAATCTAGTTGAATTAAATTGTAATAAATGAACTTACCCATGTCAGTGTAAAGAGAGACAGTTAGCCTTCTGTATCCATGGGTTCTGCATCTGTGAGTTCAACTAAGGCTCAAAAACAATTGAAAAAAAATGGCCGGGTGCAGGCACTCATGCCTGTAATCCCAGAACTTTGGGGGTCTGAGGCAGGCAGATCACCTCAGGTCAGGAGGTTGAGAGCAGCCTGGCCAACATGGTGAAACCTCATCCCTACAAAAATACAAAAAAATTAACCAGGTGTGGTGGCACATGCCTGTAATCCCAGTTGCTAGAGAGACGGAGGCAGGAGAATCACTTGAACCCAGGAGGTGGAGGTTGCAGTGAGCCAAAATCATGCCACTGCACTACAGTCTGGGCAACAGAAACTCCATCTCAAAAAAATAAAAAAATAAAATTTGAAAAAATATTTCATCTGTACTGAATACGTACAGGTTATTTTCTTGTCATTAATAATTAAAAATAGAGTAGAAAAACTATTTACATAGCATTTAATTTGGGTTAGGTATCATAAGTAATCTAGATATTATTTAAAGTATATCAAAGGATGTACATAGGTTATATGCAAGTACAAATACTATGCCATTAAGCATCCACAGATTTTGGTAGCAATGCAAGTTCCTGGAACCAATCTGCTGCAAATACCAAAGAACGACTGTATTCAACTTTTAAATCTTGGGAAATGGGCCCTATTTAAGTAATTTTTATAATTCTTCTTAAACCCAGTAGCTCCTTGTTTTTATTTTTATACACACTAGTATGTGATTGTAGTAACATACCCCAGAAAATGTGTTTACGAAGGGCATCATTCATTACCTTGGACCTCAGAGGCACACATCTGTCTATTTCTATAAGGTCACCTTTTGTAATCAGATCCATGCTATCCACATGAGTGAGCAAAGCCACGTGTACCACACCTATGCCAAACAGAATTGTTTGTATCATTTTAGAGAGCATCAGTATTTTCAAGTTACTTAACTATCAGTTATGCAATAGGCAACCTGTGGAACAATTTCAGATTTGGAAAGATCCCCTGCACCTCGGTCACCCTCATCTCCCCAGAAAACTCCCCTGGACTACTTATTAGTATCTGGAATTTCTCTGACATGGGGAGTCACCTTCACTGCCTTCCATGGTAGCAAATGAGGACTCAAATGAAACCACCTCTTGGAAGAGGTAACTAAAATTTATGCCACAATATTGCTGATTGATTTCATATTCTGTGCAGAAGTTGTGTTTTGACAGAGACTAAAGACCAAAGGCCTCTAATAAACAAGATGGGGGAGAAGAGTCCTCTAGAAAGAGACAGAATGTGTCAAAGTATCACAAGTAAACTTCCTTTATTTCACAATACTAGCAATCATCTCTCTGCACATCTCCTCTTTGCAAAGTTTTAAATTTCAGCAAGCAGGTAAGTTGATCACTCTCTGCTTCAAAACCAAGAACAGTGATAAACTGGCTCTTTCTCATTCCAAATGGACATGACCAAGAAAAGCCAGAATGGGTCACCCTAAATCCCTGATCCTTGTTACCTTCTCCAAACTCTTTACCTCTCTCTACCAAACATTTTACCTTCCAGTTTCTTTTCCTTACGACATGTTTCTTTTTCATTTTCTAATTCTTAAAGCTCAAGGCCCAATCTTTGTCAATAAATGCATGCCAGGACATAGGGGTAGCAGGTAGTTTGGATTGTACTACCTTTCATATATACATTAATTTGTTTTAATTCTTAACAAAAAAAAAACTCTCTAAGGTAGGTACTATTATTATACTAATTTTATTGATTAGAAAATTGAGGCACAGAGAGTTTAAGTTACTTGCACAAAGTCATATAGCTAATGAAAGCTCAATTTCATTGAAGCATGCTGGTAGACTAGGGAAGATTGAAATATGCAATGACTGAAGTTCTTTATCCTGTCCAAAATACATTCTAAAACACAGTCTAGTCAATTACCCTTAGTAGCAAAGTGGAATGAGACTCACCAGCGTTTATCAACTCCCTTCGAAGTCTTCTGATCTTTTCTATCATTTGAGAGGAGAAGTGTTCAATAGAGTTGACATCAAATACAAATGCCACACAATGAATTCTGTCCTTCAGCGATGGGGAATCAATGTAGTCATGATGACTTAATTTGATTGATTCCATGGGATTAAACTGTAAGGTAGACATAAAGCAACATATTAATTCAACAAATGTTTATGAGCACAAACTATGTACCAGGCACTGTGCAAGTGAACTGAATGGTAAACAAAACAGAAAAGTCTCCTATAGTGTGAGGCTAACAATCTTAATAGAGAATACAGGCATTATGCAAGTAAGCTAGCAGTCCTTTCACCTTTAATGTAAGGCATCTGTGAGGAAAGGACATGTAATCTGAGAGCTAAAATATCAGGAGTTCAAGAGGATAAGGATATGGCTGAAAGTGTTCTAGATAAGAAAGGCAATCTGCCCACAAATGGAAGTAAGAGAATTCAGAAAAAAAGCTGGTACCATCAAGCACAGCGCAAGGAGGAAAGGGGTTCAAGGTGAGATGACTTTACTCTTCAGCTAGCAGTTTCTCTGTTGGGAATCTGTCCCACTGATATACTGACAAAAATACATAATTATATATGCAAAAGTTATTAACTGCAGCAACATTTGTAGCAGAAAAATGCCATATCAATTAAACTTTGTCTGATACGTCAATAAAGCAGTTTTCTACCACTTCTCAAAGAATGGAGTAGCCGCAAATTTATATGTACTTTGTTATATATTTAAAAAGGCAAGAAAAATATAAATTTTGTATGGTTACTAATAGGAAGAGGGGAGAAATTTATTTGAAGGGGCAGAGAAGGAAGATAGATTCTTTGAATATACATTATTTTGTAGATTTGATCTTTGAACCATATAAATGCTAAACATAAACATAAAACCAAATTAACTTTGAAAATCAGTTCCTAAATTTAATTGAATTAGTGAACTGTTGCGGTTATAATACAGGGATAAACTATTTTGATTGACTTCAAAATACGATAATTTGTATACCCCTCCAAGGATACATGATACAACCTAAATACACTATAAAAATCTGCTAAGATGTTTTAATTATTTCCAGTTTTGATTGTGATTATATGAAATGATACTAAGTGTGACTATGATGAGATTGTTCATGGTACTGATAGAGCTTTTATACTGAGGTTCCTGTAGATGATATATAAGATAAAGGAAATGAGTTGTGACATGATATTCTGTTACCGCCACTGTTTTTGAGAATGAGAATTCTCAGTTTGGGAGAAAGCAGATATACAAGTGATAGAAAAGAGAGTAAGTAAAAACTTTCTAGTACTGAATTTGAATAAGAAGTTTTTGTATAAGTTTATAAATTTTTTTTCATGAAAATGTATATTACTTAACTCTGCTTACTAAAAAAGGCAAGAAACAATGACCAGCCAAGTAGCTATGAACATTTCTAATGCCCCACACCAGGACTACTTGAAGAAACAGCTGTCTCAAAAGCTGTGGCAAGAATAAAAGAATATAAAAAAGACTTTTAGGTTCATGTCAAATGGACTCAGGATCCAAATTGTAGAGGCTCTCACTGGTACAAGATGGTACATTTTACATCAGTATGGAGAAAACCTACAATGGATTGAAACACACAACATATGTTCAATTCATACTGAGTTGTTCTTAATAACAATAAAATAATATCTTGACCCTATTGGCAAAGGTGAAGAAAATGTCATTATTTCAAAGTCTTGTAAAAAGGCAAAAAATTCAAGCATATATGCTGTTGTTCTTTTTAAACTGTGCCACTGGATAATCAAAGAATGGATGAGGGTAAGTTTCTCTTTTGTATGTGAAATGGTGAAAGAATAATAGATAATGTCACTATTTTCACACCTTAACAAATAAACGGATCTAGGCATTAAACATTGATTAATACCAATATTAGAAAAGTGATAAATCCCCAAACTGTGCACAGTTTCATAGAATACAACACAATCTATGAAGTAGAATCTGAATTGGAGCACTCTTTAGATTCAACTCTCAATAATCAGGACATATGGAAAACAGAGGACCATGTAAAACCACCCTGAGGGATGAAAATAATGGAGTTCAGATTACATAGAAGTTACAAAACAACTAGATTTCTTAAGAAACAAATGATAAGGAAAATGCAAGGGATATCAAGTCAGAACATACAATCAAAGAGACTGAATAGACCTATTTGAATGTTATTCAAACAAACTTATAGATCTATATTTATAAAGCAATTATAAATTTGAACATTGAGTTGTATTTGATAATTTATGGAATGATTGTAAATTTTAGGTGGGGTAAGAGTATTATGACTATGTTTAAGGAGATATATATATGCTCCTATTTGTATAGTTATATGTATAGTCAGTATTGAATAAAATGTTATGATTTCTTGGGTTTGCTTCAAAATAATACAAGAGAAGAGAAAGTGGGTAGATACAGATGAAACAAGACTGGCTGTGAGTCAAAAATTTTTGAATCTGAGTACATGGGAATCCATTAAACTATTTTGTCTGTTTTAAAATTCTCTGTGATAAAAAGTTTGTATTTAAAAAAGAATATTTAAAAATAAACAGCACTTACAAGACAACTCTATACTAAAGAATGAAAGAATCTTGCATGAATAGAAAAACAAAACTTGCTGTGTTTTTTTAACAGGCACACAAGATATGTAAAGACGTCAATCAATTTTCAGTATAAAGTGTTAATATAATTTCAATCTAAACAACAAGAAATCAAACACAAATGAACAAACAAAGCACAAAAAACCTCATTTGAAAAGGTATATGTATGAAAATTGCCAAGAAAAACAAATAGGAGTAATAAAAAAATGAATGTGACTTGTCTGGTAAGTTATCAAGCCATAATTGATTACTATGGTAATTAAACAATTAGATAATATAGTAATTAAAATGCTATCATGAAATAATAGATCACTACATCAATAGAAAAAACTAGAGAATACAAAAATTGACCCCAATATTTCATAATGAAAAGATACAAAAGGCATTCAGTGAAAGATGTTGGCATCATTGACTATCGTTTGGAACAAAGTAAACTTAATGATTATTCAAGATCTGAATGTTCATTAGAAGGCTAGAAGTTTAAAAAATATATACTGAGATGGTTCTTTGATCTCCCCTTCCTCTTGCCTGGAACGCTGACAGTGCTCAGTGTTCTTTTCACATAAAAACAACAGTCACACGTCTCAGTCAGGTGGGGCTGCTATGACACGTTATACAGATTGGGTGGCTTAAACAACAAACATTTATTTCTCACAGTTCTGGAGGCTAAGAAGTTCAAGATCAAGGTGCCAGAAGATTCGGTTTCTGGTCAGGGTCCTCTTCCTGTTTACAGAGAGTCACCTTCAGGCTATATCTTCACATGACAGAAAGAGATCATCTCTCTCATGTATATAAGAGCACTAATCCCATTCATGAGGTCTCTATCTTTATGACCTAATTACCTCCCAAAGTCGCTACCTCCAAATACCATCACATTGAGGACTAGGGTTTCAACATATAAATTTGGGGGAGGCATATCTTAACAGCCCATGCTGAGGAGCTCAAAAAATCGGAAGGATCTCTGAAATTAATAACTTCAGATAGCTGCCACACTGGTCCCAAGCTGCCTGCCTTCAGACTTCCTCTTACATAAGAAAAATTATCTATGTAGGTAAGTTGATGCAGTTGGATTTCTGTTTCACATAGCTGAAAGCAATGGAAAGTGGGGTAGCTGTTATGATAGCCATGATGGAAGAGCCCTCAAGATGTTTTCATTCTTTTTGAAAAAAAAAAATCAAATAGGGACAAAGGACCTTGAGCAAGTATAGTTTAAGAAGATAAATGCTGATACATTTGTACAAAAATAAGCATTTTAAAAATCAATTATAATTTCTCATTAGTCAAATCTTACCTGGTATCTATCACGAATGTTACCATTTAAGATGTAGAATATGTCATCCCTGCACAGGCCGCCTTCTTTCTCACCCAGCCCCAGTGAGTCACACAGAATAAATGGCAGATATTGGCCATCTTTCCCATCTCTAATAAAGTATGTCCTATACTGTAGAGGGGATAAAAGCAATTTTAAAGGTTCATTTTTTATTATAAATTGAGATGAAGTCTATACGTAATAAAGTTGATCTGCAAAAGGCTTTTGAAATATAATTGATTTGAACAGAGAAGCAAAGGCTAGGTGGCCTCAAATGTGCTTACCTTCTTAGATATCCCAGTTCTATTAGTGCCCACCAAAGCCTGATGCGTTACATGCCCTTGGAAAACAGACCTCACTGAGTTGAAAAAGCTGGACTTCCCAGCTCCAACTGGACCCAGCAGCAGAATTCGTATTTGTGGAACCAGGGATCCATATGGTTCATAAGTTCTCAAGGCAGACAATAAGCTCTTCCTGAGCCTGTTTAGACATGATCATTTTTAACAATTGACTGCGGTTAGGTCATAAAACCTTACTATAAATTTTCTGCGGATTCATTTTTTTCATAGATATAATTTTTTATTAGCAACTTGCCTTCTTACTTAAAAAACATGAGACGAACCTACGTGAAATCCTATTGCAAAAAGAACAAAAAGCAAAAATAATACACAACTAAATTAGTAGACCACATACATCTAAGAATAAATAATCGCTGTATTAAACATAAAGATCAATTATTTAAGACTAAACTTCAGAAGTCAAAATACATGTGACTTCCAAAGTTCATGAAAGTAGACCATTTCTAACATACTCTTGAAGTTCATGGTGGGTATTCCCCACCTGCCAACCACTTCTAGCAACTCTCTAGAGTAGTTGAAACATTAACTGCAAGAATTCTAAGTAAAACACAGACATACAAACAAATAACTATTTTTCTTCAAGTATATCACATTAAAAATTCCTTTCCTCTACTCAGTGTCCTTTTTGTTTTAACATTAATATTATCAAATATTTTATGATTATAAATACAGTTTGTTCTTGATGATCCACAAGTTATGTGTGATAATATGTGTTGCCAATTATATTGATGAGACCTATCATAGAATAAGTCAAAGAAAATGAAGAGAATAATAGAATCTTAAAAACATTGACTTACTCAGTTACCCCTTTTATCTTTCTTTCATCCAGTAAATCTGAGGAAATAATCAAAGAATAATGTAGATTAGAAGTTGTCGAATGATTGGCTGACTGAATGAATGTCAATGAATTCACTAGAGACAAATACAAAAATAGCTTTTCCATGAGAACGGTCCTGTATGGTGAAAAGGGAACAATTTTATAGAGAAAATTCTGATAAATCTCATTAACAACATTTGAAGAGGCTAGCACTAGAGGCAAGGTAGACCCTCTGTACTATCAGCAGATCTCTTCTCATTCAGTTACTCAACAGTGGTATGTGACTCACTCCCACATGGGAATTGAGGGTGTGGGTGTTTTCTAAAGAAAAGAAGCAAGGCCTAGAGATGTGGGAATGTCTAATGTGGAAATGTGGAAATGTCTAATAAGACATTTTCCCCTCCATAATCCAATAGGTGTGAGAGGGATAATGTGCAGAGACACACAAACAGAAAACACGGCACTAGATTTTCTCTACAACCTGCAATTAACAATTGGAACTCCGGGAACTTCCAGCTCACTAAATTTTATTCCTGCCCCCAGAAGAGAAGATGAGACTCATGCTTACCCAATCAGAGTGCAGTAAATTGTTCAAGTGTAAGCAGAGGATTTCATTCAGATCAATAAGGCACAAGCTGAGAATTATTTTTTTCTTAGAAAGAGACATTTTTATGTTGAATTTAAAACAGAAAGGATAAGGATAAGCGATGCTACCAATTCTCTCAGTTACAAAAGAAGAATATCATGTGGAACATTTATAAACATGGTCATATGTATGGCAACAAAGTGAACAATATTACCAATAGTAGAAATTGTGAAAACTTCCCTCAATGTCTATAATATAATAAGACTAGCAAAGCGCAATTACAAACAAATGGAAAAGCAATCTCCTGGGAGTTTAAAAAGCACTGTCTTAAATAACTTTAATATCCAAAAAGAAATAAAAACCACAATTACAAATATATAGAAAATAGCAATATGAACATTTATGTCAATTTTATGGTAATATCCTATTTCGTTAATGACAAGAAAGAAGGAAAACACTGAAAATTGAAAATAGAATAAAAAAGAATAAAGAAACGGACCTTAGGAATATAAAAAGAAACACAAAATACAAAACCAAATTTTACAACTTGAAGAAAGGATAAATTAATATAGTAATTATTTTAAAATGTAAAATAAATAAATTATCTTGTTTTATCAAAGAAAGACAAATTTGTTAAATGTCATACCACCACTCGTATACCAAAATGGTTACATAATCTAAAAAAAAAAAACAAAACGCTGAAAAGAATTTGGGGTGACAGAGACCCTTGTACACTACTTATAGTTATAGAAATTGATATAAAACTATGTTGGGAAATGTCGTCAGTGTGAAGATGAACATATACATACCCTGTGATCCAGCAATTTCATTGATATTTTCTTCAAAAAACAATTATATGTGTGAACCAAAAGATATATACAATAATATTTATAGCAGTATTATTTGTAATAGTTCCAAACTGGAAAACACAAATGTCCACCAGTGATGATTGGATAAAATACTGTGAAGGATGCACCACAATGGAATACTGCATGAATGAAAAGGAACAAACTATTGCTACATACAAGAATAAGGATGAATCACTATGAAGGTAGGAGTTAAAGTAGCTAGACAGACACATTCGCTCACTTTACCAGGGAACACTCTCAGGGAAAAAAGGAAGACAACTGACCAAGTCTAATTTTCTAATAAGTATGCTAGTAATTTTATGTCCTGGTGAATAGACTAATGATATTTCCCACACGGAATAGTACACATCTCTTGAACATCCTTAACAGGATATCAGTAACTAAGAATTACTTAGTAAATAAATCTAGATTCTGGCCGGGCACGGTGGCTCACGCCTGTAATCCCAGCACTTAGGGAGGACAAGGCATGCGGTTACTAGGTCAGGAGTTCGAGACCAGTCTGGTGAGCACAGTGAAACCCCGGCTCTACTAAAAATACAAAAAATTAGCTGGGGATGGTGGTGCATGCCTGTAATCCCAGCGACTCAGGAGGCCGAGGCAGGAGAACTGCTTGATCCTGAGAGGAGGAGGTTGCAGTGAGCTAAGATCTTGCCACTGCACTCTGCACTCCAGCCTGGGTGACAGAGACTCTGTCTCAAACAAACAAAAAAAAAAATTACAGATTCCATGGATTAAGGGGGCATTCTTGCCTCCCTGGAAGCTGTTATATAATTTTTCAATATGTAAAGTGGCCCATAAACTTCACTTAAAACCCCTGCCTATTTTTCTGGCCCTTAAAGCATATGTCCCATATGGAAAGGAAAGATTTAGGGAGCCACACAGAATATCTAAGTACTCTTTCTGCCTTTTCTTAGATTTCCGATTGCCCCTATCTTTGAAATTACTAATACAGCAATATTAGATATTATGCTCAGTGAAATAAGCCAGACACAAAAGGACAAATACTACATAATCCCACTTACATGAGGAATCTAAAATAGTCAAATTCATAAAAGCAGAATTAGAATGGTGGTTTGCTAGGGACTGTGGGAAGGAAGAAAGGAGAATATATTTGTCAAAGGGCATAAAGTTTTACTTATGCAAGATAATTAAGTCCCAGAGATCTACTGTACAGCATAGTACCTACAGCAACAATACTATATGGCAGGGGTCGCCAATTCCCGGGGCCACGGAGCCTAGGCTGTCTGTGGCCAGTTCAGATCCAGGCCACAGAGCAGGACTTGAGCGGCAGGAGTGTGAAGCTTCATCTGTATTTACAGCTTCTCCCCATTGCTCATATTACAGCCTGAGCTCTGCTTCCTGTCAGATCAGCAGCGGAATTAGATTCTTATAGGAGCGCAAACCCTATTATGAACTGTGCATGAGGGATCTAGGCTGCATGCTCCTTATGAGAATCTAATGCTTGATGATTCACTGTCTCCCATCATCCCCCAGATGGAACTGTTTAGTTGTAGGAAAACAAGTTCAGGGTTCCGGCTGATTCTACATTACAATGAGTTGTATAATTATTTCATTATATATTACAACATAATAGCAATAGAAGTAAAGTGCACAATAAATGTAATGCACTTGAAACCAACCCCCCCACCACCAGTCTGTGGAAAAATTATCTTCCACGAAACTGGTCCCCGGTGCCAAAGAGGTTGGAGACCACTGCTGGTATACGGTAAGTCATCACTTAACATCATCATGGATTCTTGGAAACTGTACTTTTACGCAAAACAACATATAGCATGTCCTTGACTAATGTCTTTCTTCCATAATGATGAGGGAAATAAATTGGTTTCCTTCTAAGTTGTTTCACTTAAGTCACAGTTTCCAAGAACCTATAGTTCACGTTAACTGAGGATTTACTATACTTAAAAATGTGCTAAGAGGATAAATCTTATGTTAAGTGTTCTTATTATAAATATACATTTTATTGACCCTGGTTGTCTCTTAGCAAACAATTTGTGTCCGGGTTTCAATCTGAACCATCCAAATTATGGTTGAGTGAAAAGGTCATTTTTCCTTAAAGAGATGAATTGGTTTAAACCAACCAAACATGCAAGGGAGAACTCTATACAGGATAATCTGATTAAACCTACCTTCACATCGAAAAACTTCACAATCCTGAATAGAAATAGTACAATTTTGAACAAGTCCAAGATCTTCCGTTGTCTTTGAGCCCATAATCACTTTTCTATTTCTTAACTCTATCTGGAAATTAGTTGTGGAGTTATATTTTACATTGTCATGACAAAACAGTCTTTCTGGTGTACATAGTCCTAGTTCCCATTCTGAAATTTTAGTCTCTTGAAGTGCAAAAAGGATGATGGAGGCAGCCTTTCTTTCCTGGTAACTCTTTTCTGCATATGCTCCAATAATACGATGTTCACCATAAATCACTGTTAGAGTAGGCCCTTGATTATAACATCTGTCAAGTAAATCTCCACTACAGAATCCATGGACACTGCCCTTATAGAGAAGGCTAAGCCGCTTTCCTCCAAAATGATTTTGCAGGGTCTTTTCATGCAACCATGCCAAACGAGTTGTCACTGCCATACTTCTTGATCTAGTGGCAAATCAGATATATTTTCCATTAAATATTAAGAAACAGATAATATATACTGTTATAAACCTTGCATTTATGCCTCTAACATATTCTACATAACATAAAAAATGACAAAACAAGGATGAACAGAAAAATCATTAGCTAATTTTTTCCTATAAATCATTGCTTTTTAAATTAAAACAGAAACAGAGACTGGCAAGTGACACTGTCACCTAAGAGAGAGAGAAAGAGACAGACTAATGTCAGCTAGGAAAAAGGAAAAGCAGAAAGACATTTACCTGTTGTAGTGTCGGTAGTATCAGCTAGAGCTGAGGGTAGCTGCTCTGTCTGGATAGCTGGGCAGGCACAAAATGGGCAAAGGAAATTATTCTGTAGCCTTGAAGTTTCAAAGACTCAGAGAAAGGAAACTGAAACTCAGTATGCCCAGCCCACTTGACAGCATGCCAACTTCTCTCAACAAAGGAGCATAAGCTGATCCAGCTTTTAGACAGTAAATTTATATAAAAAATAGTATTGAAAGAATCAAGGAATTGAAGTCAGAGGGAAGAAAACATAACAGCTCACTGACTTTTAAAAAAATCTTTTTATTTAAGGAAAATGCAACCAATTTCTGTATATGGACATACAAAAAGTATTGTGTATTCTACCTCTAGAATATGTATCTCAAATTAATTTACATCTCTTAATTCCTGCTATCCATGAATTCTGCACTAGTATACTTCCTTATATAGAATGTTATTTTAGCCTCCAAATTTGTTCCTCTGTTTTTCTACTTGCCCCCTCTCTTCTCACCACAGGAAAATGAGGAGACTTCATTTATAAGACATAAAACAACCCATGTCAATTTCACAGTAAAGCCCCTTCTCTAACTTCACATTGCTAAGGATCATAAATTTGTGTCCTATAGGCAGAATTCAATCTGCAAATTTGTTTTGCAGGGCCAATGCAATACCTTTATATTTTTTAATTTTTGAATGTGAATGCTTTTATATCATTGGGCATCCACTCTCCAGTCCTCCTTTGTCCCCTCTTGCTTTATACCTGACTGGTTCTAACAAATTTAAATTGCCTGCCTGCCCTAAAAAGGTTTTTTTAATTTGCTGGCCCTATTAAAAACAATAGCACCATCAAATGAAAATATTTTAAGCAGCTTATGGGGTACTATTTACTTTGCTTTAAAAATTATAATATTATAGACTTATTATTCGTAAGGTAATTTACATGTATCCCATGTGTTTATTTTAATAACTTTTTGATGAAGACACCAATATTATTGCCGCTTTTCAAATAAATAAACAGAGTTTTGGAGTGTAAGTGAGAAAAAGAGGAGGAATAGGAGTGATGAGGGAAGAAATCTCCTGCTTTAGACAGTATAATCAGGAAAGGTCTATTTAATGAGATGTCATTGGAGAAGTGTCCTGAATAGAGTGAGAGGGAGTACCATGAAAATATCTAGGAAAAGAGCTTTATAAGCAGAGAGAATGGCAAGGATAATCACCCCTGTGGCAGCTTGTTGCAGTAAGAAGCTCAGTATGGTTGGAGCAGAGTTAAGTTTGGAGAATGGCAGTGAACAGGAGAATGGAGGGACCAGATAGAGATAATTGAATTATGGGGGCAATTCTGATCATAGTGAGTTAGTTCTTACAATACCTGATGGTTTTATAAAGGGCTTCCCCTTTCTCTGGGCACTCATTTCTCTCTTCTGCTGCCATGTGAAGAAGGACATGTTTGCTTCCGTTTCCTACATAATTATAAGCTTCCTGAGGCCTCCTCAGCTCTTTCCTTTATAAATTACCCAGTCTCAGGCCGTTCTTTATAGCAGTGTGAGAACACACTAATACAGTAAATTGGTACAGAGGGAGTGGGGCACTGCTATAAGGATACCCAAATGTGGAAGTGACTTTGGAACTGAGTAACTGGCAGAGGCTGGAACAGTTTAGAGGACTCAGAATAAGAGAGAAAAATGTGAGAAAGTTTGGAATTTCCTGGAGACTTGGAGGGCTCAGAAGACAGGAAGATGTGGGAAAGTTTGGAACTTCCTAGAGACTTGTTGAGTGGCTTTGAACAAAATGCTGATGGTGATATGGACAATAAAGTTTAGGCTGAGGTGGTCTCAGATGGAGATGAGAAACTTGTTGGGAATTGGAACAAAAGTGACTCTTGCTGTGTTTTAGCAAAGAGACTTGGCAGCATTTTGCCCCTGCCCTAGAGATCTATGGAACGTTAAGACTGAGAGAGATGATTTTATGTATCTGGCAGAAGAAATTTCTAAGTGGCAAAGCATTCAAGAGAAACCAGAGCATGAAAGTTCAAAAATATGTAGGCTGACCGTGGAATAGAAAAGAAAACCCCATTTTCTGAGGAGAAATTCAAACTAGTGGCAGAAGTTTGCATATATAACAAGAAATGGAATGTTAATTACCAAGACAATGGGAAAAATGTCTCAAGGGCATGTCAGAGATCTCATGGCAGTCCCTTCTATCACAGGCCTAGAGGCTGGTTTCCTGGGCTGGGTCCAGGGACCTGCTGCTCTGTGTAGCCTCTGGACTATGTCCTGGCCGCTCCAGCCATGGCTAAAAGGAGCCAATGTACAGCCAGGACGTTGCTTGGGAGGGTGCAAATCCCCAGCCTTGGCATCTTCCATATGGTCTTGGTCCTGTGGGTACACAGAGAACAAGAACTGAGGTTTGGGAACTTCTGCCTAGATTTCAGAAGAGGTATGGAAACACCTGGATGTCCAGGTAGAAGTCTGCTGCAAGGGCAGAGTCCTCATAGAGAACCTCTGTTAGGGCAATGTGGAAGGGAAATGTGGGATCAAAGCCCCCACACAGAGTCCCCACTAGGGCACTGCCTAGCGGAGCTGTGAGAAGAGGGTCACTGTCCTTCAGATCCCAAAGTGGTAGATACACTGACAGCTTGCACTGTGTGCCTGGAAAAGCTGTAGAAACTCAATGCTAGCTGTGAAAGCAGCTCAGGTGAGGGTGCTGTATCCTGCAAAGCCACAGGGACAGAGCTTCCCAAGGCCCTGGGAGCCCACCTATTGCATCAGCGTGACCTGGATATAATACATAGATTCAAAGGAGATCATTTCAGAGCTTTAAGCTCTGACTGTCCAGCTGGATTTCAGACTTGCATGGGGCCTGTAGTTCCTTTGTGTTGGCCAATTTCTCCCATTTGGAATGAACGCATTTACCCAATGTCTGTACCCTCACTGTATCTAGGAAGTAACTAACTTGCTTTTGGTTTTACAGGCTTATAGGCAGAAGGGACTTGCCTTGTCACCAATGAGACTTTGGGCTGTGGACTTTTGGGTTAATGCTGAAAATAGTTAATATTTGGGGGGACTGTTGGGAAGGTGTGATTGTGTTTTGAAATGTGAGTACATGAGATTAGGGAAATGGTCAGGGGTGGAATGATATGGTTTGACTGTGTCCCCACCTAAATCTCATCTTGAATTTTAGTTCCCATAATCCCCATTTGTTGTAGGAGCGACTAGGTGGAAATAATTGAATCATGGGGACAGTTTCCCCCATCCTGTTCTTATCATAGTGAGTTAATTCTCATGAGATCTGGTGGTTTTTTAAGGGGCTTCCCTCTTTGCTAGGCACTCATTTTTCTCTCCTGACACCACATGAAGAAGAAGATGTTTGCTTCCCTTTCCACCATGATTGTGAGTTTCCTGAGGCCTCCCAGCTCTGTGGAACTTTGAGTCAAATTAAAACTCTTTCCTTTATAAATTACCCAGTCTTGGGCAGTTCTTCATAGCAGCATGAGCATGGACTAATACAGTGTCCATTTGAAATGTCTACAGTTATATCATGCACATGAATCACTTTTTTTTCCTCTCTCTCTCTGACCTTCTTGGCCATGGGAATTTGATAATCCCTTCTCTATAAATCTAACACTGATCATCTCTCTGGTAGAAGGGGGTCTCATACACTCAAAGCACCATAAATTAATTTATCTTTGTATGCTTATTTAAATTGCAGCAATCCATTCACATGTTAATTCCTTCTTTACCACTTCATCAAAACAGAAGACAAATGAGCTCAGTGACTTGAACATATGTTTCTTTGCATTTATTTAAAAAATCTGTCAGGTATTATCATGGAATGTGCAAAAGAAATCAATTTTTAAAAACGAAAAAATATATTTACACGTAATTGTTTAGCACAGCTTGTTACTTGACCTCCCCACCTCTACCCCATACCCTCAATTTTTGCAATTTTGCTTACACTGCACTTCCTGTCTTGGAGCCTGAAACAGTTTGAGTCTATTTGCTTGAATTGTGTTGAAGAAGGAAGTGGGATTGCAGGAGGGTGCAACTGAATATTGACTGTATTTCCACATCTATGATCTCACTGGTCCAAGTGGCCTGCATTTTCTCCAACATCAGAGAAAGATTTTACGAGGGTTTACAACTGGTATGCAGGTTTTTATCTTCCTTACATTGACGGTAAAAATTAGATGTATTTAGTCTACTGTCCTCCACAAATTGGTCCATAAACTCATTAGATTAAGAATGGGATTTGAGGGCTTCCAAATTTCCATGGCTTTTGGTTGCAGGACCCCCTGAAGACTTTGATCAGCCTTGTCATAAGGTAGCCTAAGGCTACCTTAGCGTTAGATTGAGTTATGTTGCTAAAAGATAACTATTCATCAGCTGATCATTAAGCATACGGGGCTTATTCAGCTCCCCCTATCAATTTGTGTCAAAATAAATTAATTGTGGACCTGTCTTGTTTTATGAGAAAGCAATGTGATAGTCTTTAAATTTATCTTTCTAAACTAAATACAGGTTTACACATTACCCAGCACAGTAACTCCTCTTGATATTCTTGACCTAAAAGGAAGAAGTGTAGGAAAAACTGATATAAGTAGAGAGGTTATTTGGGCCAAGCATGAGAGTTACAACCCAACTGCATGGAGTCAAGTTGCCCTGAACAATATGCATTCTTATTAGCAACAGTTACAAGTAGGTTTTCAAAGAAAAAGAAGAGGCAGTTCCTAAGTTATTTACCATGAATTTATATTAAAACAGCATAAGCTATCAATTGGCTATAAATTGCTCTCTGAATCAAATTCCAAGAACATGAAGATAATAGGCAAGGCAGCTAGTCAGGAACAAAATGGCATTAAACAATTGCCCCCAGCTATGGTTGTGGAGGGGCACTGTGGCACACAGGAAGCAAGACTAAAGGACCATACTTATGTCTCTCTGGGCCTGCATATCTCACAGAACTCAAACTGCTCTATTTTTCTTTTCTCAATATTTTATTGAGGTAGATAGTGGGTGAATTTGCACAAAGCTACAAATTCCTATTGGAAAGAGTCACTTTCTAATGCAACAACCTAACCTACCCATGCACACCACAAAGGCTCTAGCACTGACATTTCAACTGTCTCCACAACATCACTCTCATTTTAGGATGATATTCTACCTCCCAACACACTTATAGTTCATCTGCTATACTCCTTAGCACTGTCTTTGACTGAGCTGTACAGCTTGCTTAACTGTAAAGTATGTAAAGTTTCAAAAATCCTGGATGACCTCTAAAATGTAGCAAAACGATAATTCCCACTACCACTCAGGTTGGTAGAGAAAGATCAGGGAAATCCACAAAATGGAAAATATCCTCCCAGACAAAAGATGTCTCCCCCTTTTTGAGGCCTCCTCACCAATATTTCCTAACCTAAATTTCAAATATGTATTTAACTCCATTTGATGTTTAAGTGTTTCCAAAGCAATATAGAGCCAGAGGATAAGAAGCTGTGGTATCATTGTTATGCACGTCTGTGTGAAGAGACCACCAAACAGGCTTTGTGTGAGCAATAAATCTTTTTAATCACCTGGGTACAGGCAGGCTGAGTCCGAAAAGAGAGTTAGCGAAGGGAGATAGGGGTGGGGCCGTTTTATAGGATTTGGGTAGGTAAAGGAAAATTACAGTCAAAGGGGGTTGTTCTCTGGCAGGCAGGGGTGGGAGGGGTCACAAGGTGCTCAGTGGGGGAGCTGTTGAGCCAGGATGAGCCAGGAAAAGGAATTTCAAAAGGTGATGTCATCAGTTAAGGCAGGAACAGGCCATTTTCACTTCTTTTGTGGTGGAATGTCATCAGTTAAGTCAGGAACCAGCCATCTGGATGTGTACATGCAGGTCACAGGGGATATGATGGCTTAGCTTTGGCTCAGAGGTCTGACAGTCATTTTGCTAATACTGTCCATTTTAGCACAAAAAGGAGAACTTAGTGTCAACATTTATGCTCCTAAAGGATGTTGGGTCAAATTAAATGTTCCTCATTGTTTCTCTTTCTTGATCTCTCCTTTACTCCTTCTCTTCCTTGCAGGGTCTCCATCTCCTTCATAAGGGCACACTCTGTTACCCCTTTAAACAAAATAAAAAGTCTTACATTCTGCCCAGATTTTTTTCAGGCTCCACCAAAGGAATGGGTGAATTATGATCCAAAAGTTGGTGAGGATGATGGTTAGCCTTCAATCACCTTCAGTCTCCCAGCCAACAATGGCCAAGGCTTGGTTTTTCCCTGGATTACATGGAGAAAATCATGCCCTACTTTTTGGACCTGTTGCTTCCACATTTGTATGGTAACTGTGAAACCATCCTAATGAACAGCAAACATTAACCACTAAATAAAAGGTAGACTTTGAATAAAAGCACAGCTAAGTACTAACCAGCTTGCCCTTTAAGCCAATTCCTTACTGCTACTTATAGCATGACTGTTAGCTCCTTTCCTTATAGTTTCTTTCTGCCTAAAAGTCACATAGACGTGGTCACAAGGCACTAACTTCCCTTAGTTATTTCTATAAGATAATATATGTAACATTAAGAAACATCAAGTTTCTTTCTAAAACTTTTTCCAGATCCTGGAATCCCATGGGTCTGCTGACACCAGTCAGTCTGATGACCCTCTCCATGGAACTGCCTCAGCAAAAAAAAAAAAAAAAAAAAAAAAATCCAGTTTTCATCTCTGTATGTTTCATTTCATTCCCTATTCCCCAACCAATCAGCAGCTCCAGACCTTCACCCCCTTACCTGCCTTTCTCTTAAAAACCCTAAACTGAGACCCAGCAGGGAGGTAGATTTGAGGTTTCCTCAACCTTCCTCAATTTGCTGCCATTCAATTATTAAACTCTTTCTCTACTGCAACACCTGCTGTTTTGGTGTATTGGTATGTTACTCTGCAACAGGCACAACACTGATGAGCCTAAAATGACTTTTTCTGGTTGCCTCTCTAATTTTGTTCCCAGTATCTACTTGCAGGCCTACTCCTCAATTTCCATGGTTCTCCTATTCCTAGGTCTTTTTTAAAGAGTTAATTTCTTCCACTGAATTGTGTCTCCTGAACATTCATTCACTTGAGCACAACTTCACTTGCAGCTTGGCTTTAGAAAATATTCCATAACTGGACATAAGAAACTCATGAAAACATGAGGTGTGTGGTTTTCTGTTCCTGTGCTAGTTTGCTGAGGGTAGCTTCCAAGTTCATCCATGTTCCTGCAAAGGACATGATCTCATTCCTTTTTATGGCTGTATAGTATTCCATGGTGTATATGTACCACATTTTCTTTATTCAGTCTATCATTGATGGGCATTTGGGTTGGTTCTGTGACTTTGCTATTGTAAATAGTACTGCAGTAAACATACATGTGCATGTGTTTTCATAGTAGAATGGTTTGTAATCCTTTGGGTATATACCCAGTAATGAGATTGCTGGATCAAATGTTATTTCTGGTTCTAGATCCTTGAGGAATCACCATACTGTCTTCCATAATGATTGAACTAATTTGCATTCCCACCAACAGCGTAAAAGCATTCCTATTTTGCCACAGCCTAGCCAGTATCTATTGTTTCTTGCCTTTTTTTTTTTCTTTGAAGGCCATTAATATTTTATTTTACTTTTTTTATTATTATTATTCTTTAAGTTCTGAGGTACATATGCAGAACATGCAGGTTTGTTAGATAGGTATACACGTGCCATGGTGGTCAACCTATCATCTACATTAGGTATTTCTCCTAAAGCTATCCATTCCCAAGCCCCCCACGCCCCAACAGGCCCTGATGTGTGGTGTTCCACTCCCCTGTGTCCATGTGTTCATATTGTTCAACTCCCACTTATGAGTGAGAACATGCAGTGTTTGGTTTTCTGTTCTTGTGTTAGTTTGCTGAGAATGATGGTTTCCAGCTTCATCCATGTCCCTGCAAAGGACATGAACTCATCCTTTGTTATGGCTGCACAGTATTCCATGGTGTATATGTGCCACATTTTCTTAATCCAATCTGTCACTGATGGACATTTGGGTTGATTCCAAGTCTTTGCTATTGTGAATAGTGCTGCAATAAACATACGTGTGCATGTGTCTTTATAGCAGCATGATTTATAATCCTTTGGGTATATACCCAGTAATGGGATGGCTGGGTCATATGGTACATCTAGTTCTAGATCCTTGAGGAATCGCCATACTGTTTTCCATAATGGTTGAACTAGTTTACAATCCCACATATTGTCCAGGCTAGTTTTCCTTTCTATATAGAGAAAAATTTAAAGTGAATGTGATGTTGGAGAGGGTGGGAGGGAAAAGTAATGGTAAGTATGCTTGCTCATTACCAGGCACTGTGCTAAGTTCTGTGAATACATAGATAAGTAAAATCCACACTGTTTCTCAAAGAACTCACAATCTATTTAAGAAAGCAGATGTCCACACAATAATTTTATAACTATTATTCAATGTGATTAGTACTCACATAGCTCTATATAGAGTGTTATAGAAGAATAAATAAAAGCATATCTCATTTTTCCTGGAGTGGTTTAAAAAGGTGTCACTGAAAACTGAATTGTAAATGGTACAGAAATATGGAGGGGTGGTTTGTGGTAGGACCTATCTTAGCCCACTGCTTCTCAGGTTTGGCCTTTGAACTTGAGATACGACTGTTCCAAGGACAGAAGGCAAAATGAACAAAAGCAAAATCTGAAGGAGGCTGTCAATAGAGATTGACTCTCATTGAGGCACACCAATACAGGCTGGGCCAAATGTCAGAATCAAGGCAACTTATATCAAATGCAGGGCTGTAACACTCTCTCAATTGCACCTGAAAATGAAACAAACAAGAGTGGAAATTAAGCACATATCCTAATGCAACTTTCAGGACTAGGGCATGCAGATGGGCCCCAGCCATCTAATAACTGATGTATAACTTAAGATTTTTCAAAAGGTACCAGTGATTTATGAGAGGGAGAGAAAAGGACCAGATTACCAGTTTCCTCAAGAGGCAAATCTTCTAAGAAATCATCTGCAGCCCGCAGCATCTGCCTCAGTGCAGAGAGGATCAGAATATCATTCATGGGGTCCAGTTCCAAATCTGAAGCATAATTTCCAACCATCAAAATACTGGAAATAGGAATGCCTAGCATTTTATGGACATTCATGACCTGTGGAAAGTATATTTAAAAAATACTTACATCTTGTATTTAATATTTGAAATTTGACCAATTTTAAATACAATTTAAGAAAGAAACCCAAAAAGCAATGGCTTAATAAGTTATCTTGGGAACATACTAATAATTCAGATCATTGCAGTTTTAAGTGTGATATAAATTTGAATTAATCAAGCAATTGATTCCATTCTTCATTTCCCTGCAAATACGTTGTGTGAGCATATATACACATACAGACACACACACACCCCCCCACACACAAGTATGATTGTGGTACTATTACAATAGTATCTGGTTATGATCAGCATTCTTTACCTGCCTTTGAGAAGTCATAGATCTACTCAGGTTTAAAAAGTTGTCTTGAAGAATCTCACTGCAATCATCCACTTTAGTAAGCAAGGCTACATGTGCTACACCTATATCAAATAGATAAATCAGTTATTTTATACCATAAATAGCAATGTATCAACAAGTTATTAAATACGTGTGAAAGCAACTCTATAGGGTGATGTGATTTTGAGAGCTGAAGAATGAAATATCACCAACACATCTCAATATGGAGCCTGAAGCTTTTCTAGCGGAGAAATGATCTTTGGTCTTTTTTTCCAACATGAGACAGCATTTTTCAATGCAACTAAATTCATACTAAATTGCAATTATCTACTATTCCATTCAACTAGTTTGTTTTAAATTGGCCAAGGGGAAAAAAGGGGGTTGCTGGACTTTGGGGACTAAAAAGAACCACAAGAAAAAGAGGGAGTGAGGAGGGTTGTGTATGAGCATTTGTGAGAGCAAACTGTACTGATTTCACAGTTCTAATAAGGACCTATGCCTTTCTCCCTCAAACCACAGGGATTGAATTAGTAAATCACACTTGACTTCTAAACGAATCAAAATTCTACTATGCTAACAACTGCTTATGAGGAAAATATAAGATTAATTTCAAATGCCTGTCAAGAAAACTCCCAGAACTCTTTTAACAGAGTTTTTAGTACCTTCTTCCTACCGAAATCTAAATGATTTCTTTTACTACTTCCTCATCATTCAGGTTTCAGAGGAATAACTAGCAAAGTTGGCCAATTAATACCTAGGTTCTGGTAGAGGGCAGTTCTCAATTGATACCTATAATTTTTTTCAACCTCTGTTACAATGTAATTCTTCTCTTTCAAAATTAATACAATGTCCTTTAAGAGGTCCTAAGTCGGCACAGTTAGTTGCATTAAGCATTGCCATCCAGCATGCCAAGCATAATGTATTGCCATACGTCCTTGAAAACTCATTTTAAAACTTAGCATTTCTCTTTTACCCCAAACCCTCCATAATTTTAAAGCTGTTAAGTGATTATATAAGCTTATATATTTACATTGTGTATATCTAATGTTCACTACTCAGACATTTGTTAGATGGTTTGTTAAGTTCAGATGCAAAACTTATCCCCATTTTATAAGAACAGAAGACTAAAGTTCAGTGAAATTCAGTTACCTTCCTCAAGGTCAAAGTTTACTACTATTTAAAAATGTGGTTCACTTAACCAAGACCATGCTCTATACATTAAACTGCATAGCACTTTTCGGAACCTAAATATGTGATATTTATACTGATAAAGTAAGTGATGAGGCTTTGGAGTATAAATGCCCCAACAATTCTTTATATGAAAATATTTTCAAACTTCAGTGAGAGTACTTCCAGTTCTGAATCAAATGGAGTAGACACACTTTTCCTTCTTCTTTACACTAAATATGGCTAAAATCTCTGGACATTATACATAAATCAAACATAAAGATTGAAAAGTGCAGAGGATGCAATTTGGCTAGAAACCTTGAGATCCAAGAAACAATACACAGATGAGTTCTCTAGGTTTTCTTTTTACTTCATATGTCCTAGATTGGCTTTTAGAGACACTCACAACTGAAAAATGCCAATTAGAGCCAGCAACACGAAAAAAAAAAGTAAAGTAAAACCTGTTCCATCTAGTCAAAGCATAAGAAAAAGGGCAGTGTAGCAAGACAGAGAACTTTCAGAAAATAGCCACACTACCTGAGCCAAACACCACAGAAATCACTTAGCCAGATCCATGGATATGTCCTTCCCTTTCCCAACCTTCGTCCTTAGCCAAGGTAGTATCAGAGAGGAAAAAAAAATGTAGGGAGCCAGCACATTTATACCTGCACTATACTAACAAGGTCTGTCATGATGGTGTCAAGGGAGGCTACTTGGGGATCCTAGACTTCCACCAAATCAGCGGCAATGAGGTGCTCTTCTCCCTCTCTGGCAGTGTCAGAGGAGAACAAATGAGAAGCTAGAACTCTAGCCTTCATTAACCTTAGATGCAAGGAGGCTTCTAGCCCTGTGATGTCAGGGGATCCTATGTGGGGCGCAGTAAGAAAGTGCCCTTTCTCTAGGGATGTCAAACAAGGACTCATGGGAAACCTGTACTTTCCGTCCTACCAGTATCAGAATATGTCTGCGAAAACACAAGATGTAAGATCCAGAGTCACAGAATAAAATATCAAAGACACAATTAAAGATCATTTGTCACATCAAAACCCAGGAAATTCTCAACTTGAATGAGAAAAGCTAATCAGAAGATCCTGACCCTAATTAGATGACAAAGATGTTAGAATTATTTGGCAAGGATTCTAAAGCAACCATCATAAAAATGCTTAAGAACCAAGTAGGAACATGCTTGAAGCAAATGCAGGAAGTGGAATGTCTCAGCAAAGAAACAGAAGATATGAAAAAGAATCAAATAGAAATTTTAGAACTAAAAGAATATTATACCCAAGATAGGAAAAACAATAGATATGCTCAAAAGCAGAATGGAGAGGACAAAGTAATGAACAAATGAATTTAAAGATATAACAATAGAAATTACCCACTCTGAAAAATAAAGAGCAAATAGATATAAAAATAAATAAATAAACAGTGAGACTATAACAAAATATCTAGAATTCATGTTCCAGAGTTCCAAAAAGAGAGATGAGATATGGCAGGGCTAGAAATCGTCATAATAGTAAGACAACTGCAGACTGAGAGAAACTATTTGCAAATGATATATCTTACAATTGACTCATATTTAGGATTTACAGATCTTTCAAAATTCAAGTTCTAAAAAACACAAATAATCCAATCAGAAAATAGTCAAAAGACGTGAAGAGACATTTCACTGAACAAGCTATACAGAAGGCAAATAAGCACATGAGGAGATATTCAATGTCATTAGTCATTAAGCAATGCAAATTGAGAACCTGATGAAATATCAGTATACATCTATCAGAAGCGTTAACAATTTTCTAATAGCAACAATAGCAAATACTACTAAGAATGCAGAAAAATCAGATCTCTCATGTATTGCTGGTGGGATTGTAAAATGGTACAGTCCCTCTAGAATGTAGCTTGGTGATCTCTTTCAAAGTTAAAAATACAGTTACTATATGACCCAGCATTACATTTCTGGAGACTTATCCCAGAGGAATAAAAACATGTCCACAAAAAACCTGAACACTAATATTCATAGGAGTTTTATTTGCAGTAGCTAAAAACTGGAATATTTTTTTGATAGAGCATGGTGAAACTGTGGGGTATCTATACCATGGAATACTATACAATTTTTTTAATGAACAATAAATACATACAAAATCTTGGATGGATGTCAAAGGATATTAGGCTGAGTCAAAAAATCCAGTCTCAAAAGGTGACATACTGTATGATTCCATTTTTATAACATTCACAAAATGACAAAATTATGGAAATGAAGAAAATATTAGTGGTTGCCAAGAGTTAAGGATGGTGGAGGAATAGTGGGTGCCATGGGGGAAATCTATGAAGTGATGTAATAGTTGGTTGCACAGATGGGTACATAAACTTACACATGTGATAAGATGACATAGAACTATAAACACACATTGTTAGCAATCAGTTTCCCGGATTCAGTCTTCCTGGTGTAGCCACATAGTGTGAAGAGGTGACTTCCCTATCTAACGCCTCAGGAAAATCACACACGAAAAAAGAAAAAAAGGATGGTTAGTCTATTCTTTAAAGACTGAAAATTAGGATTTGGGGTCTTTCTTCAGTCATGCCTGTGAATGATCTCTACCTGTGACAGGGAAATTGGATGAAAGGTACATGGGAAATCTCTGTAATCTCTTTGCAACTTCTGGCAAATCTATAATTATATCAAAGTAAATTTTTTTGGATAAGTACGATGAGTGACACTCACCACAGTTTAATACTTCTTTGTGAACTTGCTTGAATTTTGCCAACATTTTAGAGGAGAGATTGTCAATAGAGTTGATGTCTAAGACATAAGCCACACAGTGAATCCTGTCCTTCAGAGATGGAGAGGTGATAAAAGTAGAATGCTCAGGTGTAATTGGTTTACGGGGATTAAACTGTTATAAAAACATAAGGTAACATTCAGAATTCAGAGAATTTCTGTTTAATCCTTAAAGAGACAATTAATGCTTCTAATACTGTAACTACTTATCTCTCTCCTCCCCAGCAATTCTTTCCCCAAATTAGTAGCACCCGCCTCTTTACTCCCTTCCCACTGAGCATAATGCCATTATATCTCTCTCGCAGGAAAAAAAAAAAAAAAAAAACAATTTATTGCTGTGGTAAAAATGATAATCATCCATTGTAAGTATTGCAGGAAAGTATAAAGAATATTTTGGGAAAGCTAACATCAAATCCTATCCTGAAATAAACACCATTAACATTTGTTAAATACAACTTAAAACTCCTCTCTAAGCATTTTGCATGCTTAAATGAACTGGATAGAGAGAATAAAAGAAAGAAAAATATGTTGCAAATGCTATTTAAATTAAAAGACTGTAATTTATTTTGATTTTATAGAAGAAAAACAAACTAAAGTGAAATAAAAGAAATACCAACTTTGAAGTTAATGTCTTCTTACCACAAGACAATAATCTTTCTAAGATTAAGGAAATAGATTATGAAACAAGAGTTTGGAAACAGGTAGTTATTAAGCTATATATTTCAGTGTTGGACTGAATTGACTGGTTCCCTGCTGTGAAAAATTAAGGTGTTAGTATGCTCCTGATTTCTCCAATGTCTTCGCTGTATCCCCGCTCTCTTTATCTGTGTGTCTCCTTTTCCCTGACTGCATTATGAACTCCTGGAGGATAAGGATTGTGTTGTTATTGAACTATGTGTTTTCAGTAACTGGCTTAGAGTTTGGCACAAATATGGTTTATAATAAATGGTTTTTGAATGAATAAATGAATACATAGGTAAGGTTTTCAATTCAGCAAAATTGGGAGGCAAAAGAGAGTCTTCTTTAGAAATTGAGGCTGATACCCAACACCTAAAAGAAAGATAACAATCATTGTTGGCTTTTTTGAGAACTTAGACTATATCATCTCATTTAATCTTCTTAGCCACCCTATGAGATGGACACCATTAATGCCAACATTGCACACCTAAAAAAAAAAAAAAAAAAAACTAAGAGAGAGAAGTATGTAACTTACTTATGGGTACACATCTGCTAGTAGCAGAGCCAAATTTTGAATCTAGGTATTTAGTAGTGAAATCTAAGCATTTACAGTATAAAATCACATTTCAACACAAAGTGGTTACTTGTTCCAATATTTTGTCTATGTAACCCAAAAAGTGCAAGGGATTAAGTGACTATTATTAGTTTACATTATTGTAAAGAGTAATAAAAGCACACTATCTCCTTGATCTTTTACTAGAATGTGAATAAATAGAATCCTGCCTTTTGGCTTTATTTTTCAATGTTACAGAAAAGAACAGTAGTCAGTCTACTTTTTTTAATATGAATTCTTATTCATTTAAAGTAGAATAGTGTTGATTGATGTTGAAACCACATTATGGCAGTTGAAATTGCCTTATGAGGTTAAAAATTCAATGAAAAATACTGAAGAAACTGATCTGAAATGTTTTGGATACTGAAGAAATCTTACCTGATATCTGTCTGGTATACAGCCTTTTAAGATGTAGGGAATGTCATCCATGCACAGTCCTGCTCCCTCTGCCCCATCTAGTCCCATGGTGTCACACAACATAAATGGCAGAGATTTTCCATTTTTTCCATCTTTAACAGAATAGATCCTATACTGTTAAAAATATATATATTAAGTGTAAAGTTTCATTCATCACCCAGCATTCAAGACAGGACAATAAGAAGAAAAGAGATTGGTTAATATTTGAATATCATGGTCCGCAAACAGTTTGGTCTCAGGACCCCTTTAGACTCTTAAAAGTTATTGAGAATCCCAAAGATCTGTTATTTATGTGGGTTATATCTATGGATATTTAAAATGTTGGAAATTAAAACTGAAAAAATTTTAATGTTTCTTTTTTAATTAAAAAGGAAAATTATATGTAATTTATCATGTAAAACATGCATGTGTATATATATATATATATACACACACACATATATATAATGGTATGTTTTGACTCCTTGCTTTTTATATTTTATGTATCTGCTATCAGTATTTGTTTTGTGGTTAATCATGATGCTTACAAAAAAAAATTATAACTGGTTATATTAAGTTAATAACAGCTCCACTTAGATAGAAAAAAAAAAAAAACACTCCAGATTTTTACTCCACTCCTCCCCACAGTTTGCATCTTTGATGCCACAATTTACATCTTTCCATGTTGCATGTCCTTTAACAAAATATTATAGCTATTATTATTTTAGTAGTTTTGTCTTTTAAACTTCATATTGAAGATATAAGTGATTTACACGCCATCATTATAGTATGAGTATTCTGAATTTTACCATGTAGTTTTACCAGTGAGTTTTATACTTTCAGATATTTTTATATTACTTATAAGCATCCTTTTCTTTCAGCTTGAAAAACTCACTTTAGCAAGAGTTTAGTAGACAGGTCTAATTGTAATGAACTCCCTCAGCTTTTGTTCATCCAGGAAAATTTTTTTATATCCTTTATTTCTGAAGGATAGCTTTACTGGGTATAATATTCTCAATGGATGTGTTTGTTTGTTTGTTTGTTTTTTCTTTCAGGACTTTGAATATTTCATCCCACTCTCTCTTGGCCTGTATAGTTTCTGCTGACAAGTCTACTGCTAGTCATATTAAAACTCTCTAATATGTTATTTGCTTTCTTTATCTTCCTGTTCTCAGAATCCTCTCTTTGTCTTTGATATTTTACAGTTCGATTTTAATATGTCTTGGGTTAATCTTCTTTGGATTAAATCTGACTGGGGACTTTTCTCTCAGCTTTACCTGGATA
The DNA here is from genome assembly GCF_049350105.2 of Macaca mulatta. Taxonomy (NCBI): domain Eukaryota; kingdom Metazoa; phylum Chordata; class Mammalia; order Primates; family Cercopithecidae; genus Macaca; species Macaca mulatta. The sequence continues at coordinate 161,927,644 of NC_133406.1, forward strand.
TTTACATCATCCTCCAGGTTTGAAAAGTTTTTTTGCTACTATTTATTTACTTAAGACATCTATTACTTTTAATTTCTTGTCTCCTTTAGCTCCTATAACTTGAATATTTGTTCTTTTGATGCTGTTCCATAAATCTCATAAGCTTTCTTCATTCCTTTTCATTTTGTTTTTTTCTCCTCTATCTATATTTTCAAATAACCTACCTTTAAGTTCACAGACTCTTACTTGATCAATTCTGCTGTTGATGGTCTCTATTTCATTTCTCATTTCACCCACTGTATTTTTTATCTCTGAAAATTGTTTAATTTTTTATAATTATTACAACCTTTCTATTAAATTTCTTATTCTGTTCACTCATCATTTTTCTCATTTTGTTAAATTGTTTCTCTGTATTTTCTTGAAGTTTGCTGTGCTTCCTTAAAATAATTATTTTGAATTCTTCAGGAGGTTCATACATCTCCATTTCTTTAGGATTGGTCACTGGTACATTATTTTCTCTCTTTAATGATGTCATATTACCCTGATTGTTCTTGACTCTTGTGACCATGTGTCAATGTATAAACATCTCTGGAAGTAGGTACTTATTCCAATCTTTGCAGGTTGCCTTTGTCTGGAAAAGTCCTTCAACAATCAGCCTATCCAAAAATTCTGGGCACGCTGCCTCGCGTAGTCCCAAAGCCTGGGACCACTGTGACTGGTGCAGCACCGAAGCATGCCTAAAGCTCAGGGCCACTGTGGCATCCCTGTCATTAAGTGCTGTTCAGAGGTTGGGCCACTAATAATCCATCCATGGTGGGGTCCAGGGACTGAGTCCACCATGCAAGCTTGAAGCCTAGGGCCACATGGTCTTACTTTGGCACCAGCATGGGGCTAGAGGCTCAACTGTCAAATAACAGCCTAAAGTCTGGGGCCATGAAGTTCTATCCAGTGCTCGATATGACTATAGTAGGCCTGATATTGGAGTCCAGGCAAAGTCCTGTGCTCAACTCCCTCTTTTCCCCCAAGCAGATGACAGTTCTCTCCACACTATGCTGCCTGGGATTGAGGGGGGTGATGCAGATGACGTAAAACTGTTTTTCCTACCCTCTTCAATGTATCTTTTATTATTATTGTGCTAGAATTAGATACTGTAATCTTTCACCTGGTTTCCTGAGGTGATTTTTTTTGTGTTAATAGTTATTCAAATTGATGTTTCAGTGGAGGAATGATTGCTGGAGAGACCTATGTGACCATCTTGCTCTGCCCCTCCTCCTCTTAAATGTTATTTTAATCATTAAAAATTCAATTATAAACCTGTCACATGTTTATCAAATAACATTTTTTACTTAAAAAGCATTTTTTAAAATTTACATAAAACAGTGTCATTGGTTTATTATTATAATTCCCTTTAAAGTCTGGATTAAAGAATGTAACTGTAATCTCATATGTGGCTCCGATTCAGTCTCTTGATATGTTGTTTCAATTGATGTATGTGAAGAAAATACAGCCTCTCACACGTATGTATACTATGAAAAGGAGGTAATATTTCACTGTATAGCTTTCAGGTAATTGTGAATATTCCTCAACATAATATAGCAAAGCTCAACAAGTAATAACTTCTTAAAGGTTAGTTGCAAGTGGAATCTGCGACATTTTTATATGCTGCTACATTAAATCCATTGGTTCGTCTTATATTTTGAATATATCTTTTACTCACGCATGATTTTTTAACCTAATTTATTGAACATTTTAAAACATTGGTTCACTGGGTTATCCAGATCTTCCTAACGTTGACACATTTCATCATACAATATTAAAACATCACATTTGTTAATACCACCATTAATCTCATTGGATAAGTCTTAAGTGTTGAAAAGCTGTCAGGCTCAGAATAGTGGATATAAGTTTCTCTAACTTTGATTTTTCTCAAAAGCTCAAATTTTGTTATTGGCAACAGACACTGTCAGTTTTTGTTTTTGTCTTTGATTAGCAGGGTCGCTTTGACCATTTTCATTAAGATACCTGCCAAATATCCAAGTATGAATAAGTAAGTCTGTTCTGTCCAGTAAAAGTGACGTCACATAAAAAAAAAGTTCAGTTAACAACTCAGTTGCTCCAGTGCTTTTTCTAAAGACAACTGCTAAATTTCAATATGCATTAGAAGTACTTTATGAGAACTTCCCATGTTATCATACTGAATATCAAAATGATGTGTATTCCAAAGTAGAGTTTAAATAAAACCAGTAACTGTTACTATTCATGAAGGAGTAAAACTGGCATTCTTTTCCTGTAAGTGCAATAATTGGGAGAAATACAGTGACTAGTAGTAGTGTTTGGTGCCACCGTTTGATTCATATTAATGTGCTAACAGGTAAAACTATGTTGTATAATTAATTCAAGTGTCAAGACACTAGGAAAGACAAAAAAAAAACTTAGAATAATTCTAAAAATAGTTTTGAACTCAGAGATACCCTTAAAATATAACTGGGAACCCAAGGGGTCCACAAATCTCACTTTGAGAAGCACAGCAGAACTTTCTTTCCTAGATAAACACATTCAATCTTATGGCAAGGATATTTTTTAGAAGAATTCTGAAAGTATTTTATTTGTTGGTCAGATATACTTTCAACATACACAAGAAAATATGGAAGATTTAGGAAGAATTGCAAAGGAAAGGATTTCTCAGAGACACTTTAATTACAATGTTTCCATCTGTGGTTCTGGCAAGGGTGTAGTATCACTCAAACCAGAAGGGAGAGAACCCTCTATGACCTATTGTGGTCTGTAATAAAGTCAAAAGCTCTCATTGGGCCATGAAACGCATAGGCGTAATCCCACTGAAGATTTTTATCTAGGAGAATAGGACTTACCAGTGCCTCAACATGAAAGAAATTACACTAAGCATTAGAGTTAAAGTACATGGTAAAATTTCAGGAGCACCAATATGCATCTTCATAGTTTCCTTACCCATTGATTTGCTTCCTTTATAACTTCAATTATTCAAAGGAAAGTGTCTTTAGGCAATAAAATATTCTATTTCCCTCATAAAAGTCTGCGCTATATTTCTTCAATTTTAATAACATTTGCATTTCATTGGAATTCAGTGTCTACAGCTTCTCTTAAAATAAGACCTTTGGAATTTAAAACTTAAAAGGAAGAAAGAGAAATTTTGCCTTGAGTAGTACCTCTATTATAGCATATATCACAATGAATGATACATATTTATTATCTGCATTGGTCTCTGAGATCTCTGGGCAACAGGACCAAGCATTATTTGTATTTAGGTCTCTATTTCTGAGTAAATATTTAGCAAACAGAGACATTTCAATCAATGCTTAATTAATTTAATTTGTGTTGCTGTACTTTGCCATGGCTTCTGAGACTACACTGATAGATTAAAATAAAGCCACTCCAGAGCATAGTATCTGGCCAACATCAAGTAATAAGATGTAATTCTTGAAAGTCCTAGAAAATTCTTTCAGTTATTGATGTAACACAAAAGCTAAAATGAACCATTACTGTCTTATTATGCAGTCTCATATTATGCTAAATTTTGCATTGATAACACACAGCATGTTGATAATACACAGCATAATATTGTCACCTAACAAATGACAATATTAATTTGTAGTAATCATTTAAAAAGCCTGATTCTAAAATTTTCTATTCTTTCCCTTTCTTATTTTTTTGTTTGATAGCATGTGCATGATAACATTGAAAAGCATAAACCAGAAAGAATTTTCTAGACAAGTGTTGCATCATAATTTGTAGTTCTTTAGAGTGACAAGTAAGATATCTATATTACTATTTATTTCCTTATGTATATCTTTTTGTACATAAGATAGGTTTTGTAAGAGCATAGATTTACACTTCAAGTTCTCCTTCAAAGTTGACCCACCAAAGTGAAATACTATTTTGCTTTTCATGACCATGTCTTAGAAAATGGTCTTATGTAATTTAAAAAAAAATTATCTTACATAATTCTCATTATTTTACTACAAAAAAGAAAAACATTTTAAACCAGGTAAAATCATGTGGTACATGAGTAAAATGAACATCAAATATAATGGCCAAATATTTTCATAGGGTTTTTTAATTTGTGTTGTTTTTTACACAAATACTAAAAAGTATTCTTTATGTAACTGCTTCTTCCTTCCATAAAATTTGAAAGCTTCTTTATATAATATAGCACAATGGAGGTGATTCCGATTAAAATTTTACTTCTATTTGCCATTTGATTTAGCATTTAATTGTATATTAGGATTGCCCTGAGAGAAAAAGGCAAAGACATAAACAATATAGTAATTGTAATCTATAAAATAAAATCCTCAGGGAAATAACTTACCCATTCAGTAATGCTGGTGGTATCAGACCCCACTATGGCTTGGCCGGTCACATGGCCATGAAAAACAGACTTGACTGAATTGAAAAAACTGGACTTTCCAGACCCAACTGGACCCACCAAAAGAATACGAATTTCTGAAACCAAGTCTGCATAGGGCTTGTAGGCTCTGATGTCTGCTAGAAGCTTATTTCTGTGCCTGTTAAAATATAGTGGTTAAATACAGCATAAGAACAGCCAATAAAGAATACCGTAAAGAACACTACAAGTCACCTAGAGCTTCTTTCTCTTCCTGAGAAGGGTATTTTTTCAATACTTAATTATTATATTGATAATGGGCTCTTCTATAATATGATTGGAAATATCTAAAGTTATACATTTTGTGCTTAAAGAAAATGCATTATTTTACATCTGACTAAAGTTAAATATTAACCAGCAACCAAACAATTTTTCAACTATTAGTCTTAGATCACATGAATGTAATGAGAAATATCAGTAACATTGAAGATAAATTATTATTTTCACTAAAAATACATTAAGGAGAAATCAAAATAAAATATATGCAATGTAGCTATCTATAAATTTAAAAAGAGAGTTTGTTTTTGACACTTACTGAGGATTCTCAAAAGCTGTTTCTCAAGGAAAGGATTCAGAGAAATTATCTAAAATGGTTATCCAGACTCTACCTGAAAAATTTTGGTCTGAAGTGGAAATGAAGTCAAATTGGTCAATGTCATCAGGCAGATATTTAAAGTTTCATAGTTGGTAGTGGTTTTGTTATTTTATGCCAATAACATTATAACTCTTTTTTTTTAATCATTCCAGTGGCATGAGTTTTATCTTTACTACTAATTTGTCAGCATTCTTTATACAACTGGTCTAAATAAAATCATTAATAGATAGCCCAAGAATCCAACTTACTCTCTGGCTTTCATTATCCTCTTTGTGTAGTCTAGGTTATACTTAGTTCCTATAGGAAATAAACATAGCATAATAAGTTTTTAAAACTTGTCTGGTTAAATATGGCCAAATCTACTTTTGAAATAAGACATTGAGTTTGCTTGTATAACCCAGGGCTGAGCTGCTCAATTAGGAGTCAGGGTTGGCAACATAATGAGAGGAAGAGGAGAAAAAATTATCCTCTCTGCACATTAACTTGCTCTGGAAGCTCTCACATAATTACACCTGGAAGTTCTAAGGGTCATATGTTATAAGGGTCTGATCTTTGGGTCATACATCAAAACAGACCAGCTCTGATGATAAGATCTCTCTCTCTCCACATCTCCAACTCCTTTGTCATCTCTGTCTCTGCACATATATTTCTCAACTTGCTCTTCTCAAAGCAGCCTATATGTTCTGGATAAAAACCTCATAATCTTTATGTTCCTTCCCCACATTTCATTTCAGAATTTATCAAAGAGTATAAATTGGCATGAATCTAACTGTTCCTCTCACTTTCCTTGCTCTTGTAGATCAATTATTACCTACCAAACACAAAGATTAGAATCATAATGGGAGATGTAGGACTATCTAATTTTACGTACCTTCAACTCGAAAAACTTCGCACTCCAAAAATTGAAGGTGGCCATAAAACCTTAGTTTCAAGTTTTTTATCATCATTCTATCTAGATAAATTTTATTATCTGGACGTATAATGAAAATATCATTTTCCGATAAACGACACACCAGTTGTTTATCAATAATTTTTGGTGCTGTATTTAAGAATAATGTTTCTATTTCAGTGGTGTCATTTTTCTTTTGAAGTGAAAACCACAGGGAATCATTTGGCTCTGTCGAACTTTCACGTAAATTAATATAATTTCCAAGCACAAAGGCTACAATCATATTTTCATTAATGTAAGTCATTGTTATAGTATATCCCTGATGGCTGCATCTTTGAACCATATCTTCAATGCTACCTCCATGAACACTAGACTTATAGAGAAGACTCAAAGAAACATTTCCAAGCAGCTTGCGCAGATGATTTTCATCATTCCATGTCAATCTTGTTGTCACTTCCATTGTTCTAGATCTAATGGGAAAACAATTATAGGTTGAGAAGCTTATATAATATAGTAGCTTATAGTTTAGCTTTCCACTTCTACTTTCAGTAAGTTCTTTTTTCACTGACTCAATTAAAACATATTATTTGGTTAAGGCAAAAAATATAGAAATGGCACAATAATGTTAGATATAAAAATATATAATTTAGAAAGGAAAAGTCATTAAAATTTTTAAATCAATTGACAGACTTCAGAAAGTTAAAGAATAAAGAAAAAATAAATCTGAATAAAAGTCAGCAAACTTTTTCATAATGAACAAGATAGTAAATATTTTAGCCTTTGTAGGCCATAAGGTCTCTTCCACAATTACTCAACTTTGCCACTGTAATACAAAAGAAGTCATAGATAATATGTAAACAAGAGAGCATGACTGTGTTCCAATAAAATTTTCTTTTAAAAAGCATATGGCTGGAACAGAGGCCATCATCATCATATCACATTCATCATTTGCCAATGTATGAATTAGAAAATGGAGCCTAGGAATTCATGCAAAAAAAAAAAAGCACATAAAGAAACAAATATGAAAGAAGATAACAGCTATAGAAGTCTTACAGCAGCATAATAGACTATTGGTCATCACAACAATTATTTCAATTAAAAAAACTGGAAAAGCAAGATAAACTATAAAAAAAATGTGTCACAAAGCTCTAAAGAGCAAACAAGGTAGTTAAGATATATAGCTATTGGCAAAGATTTGGAGAAGTTATATAAAGAGAGATAAGCTAGGCATTTGGGAGCACATTTCTGACGTGCATCTGTCAGATTCAGAAAAGGCATTTGTGGTGCTGAAAAGTTAAGCAAAGCATTTGCTAGACTCATAGAGTTAGGGAGAAAAAAATCATACTTTGGAGTGCAATAGGGAGAGTACCTGGGAAACCTTTCCCTTAGGCTACAGTTTGGGATTCTAAAGAGCTACAGGGAAAACCAAAAACCATATGCTCTCACTTATAAGTGGGAGCTAAGCTATGAGTACACAAAGGCATACAACTGATATAATAGACTTTAGAGACTCAGAAAGGAGAGGATGGAAGAGAAGCTAGGGATTAAAAAAACTACATATTAGATACAATGTACACTACTTGCATAATGGACGCACTAAAATCTCAGAATTCACCACTATATAATTCATCCATGTAACAAAAAACCATTTATACTCCAAGTGCTATTGAAATAAATTTTTTTAAAAAATTTAAGAAAAGAGCTACAGAGAAGAAGTAAGTATGAACTGGAAGCAGACAAAGTTAATTTCATACTTCAGTATTCTCAATCATGAATTGAATTAAAGTAAATGAGAGTTGCTAGTGTCCACAGCTGCACGGCAGAAACAAAATAAATCTTGTCTGGATGAAAAGAACATTCTTCCAGCTTCAAAATATCTCTATGATTTTTTAACTATTCAGTGACTCTCATTCATCATAAACACATTCATGTTTCGCGGTAAATGAAACAACATGATAGAAAACCAAGAGGAAAGAGCACACACTAGAAACAAACCCTTACTTATACTGGAGTTACCCATAGAGATGTTTAAATTACTATGTTTAATATGTTCAAACGGCTAAAAGGTAAGATTGAATGATTTACAGTAAAATGAATACAATAAAAAGTCAAAAAGAGATTCTATATGTAAAAATATATATCTGAAATTAATAATTAAGTGAAAACATTTAACTGCAAGTAGGCATAAAGAATTAGAAGAAAATTTACCAACTGAAGTATTGAGACAAAAAGAGAATCAAAAGAGAAAAGGGCAAAAGGGATTAAAGGATATAGTAAAATTCGTTGAGATATATGAAACCAGAAAACAAGAATAAAAGAAAAAGAGTATAGAAGAGATATTCTACAAACCTTAAAAAGTAAACAAGTCTCAAAACATTTCAAAGTACTATAATATTGAACAAACAGTATAAGCCAGCATTTTTTTAACAAGAAGATAACTAGTAGATCCCCTCATACGTTGGAAAATAAAAAACATATTTTGAAATAATCCATTATTCAAATAAGAAATTATAATGAAATTTAATTAAATGATAAAATATTCTTGTTAAAACTTATAGAATGAAGACAAAATGTTACAAACATCACATAAGCTTAAACATATGTATTAGAAATGAAGAAAGGCTGAAAATTAATTATATAAACCTTCACTTCAAAAAATCAGAAAAAATACCAATTAAACTCAAAGTAAGTAGAAAGAAATAATAAAAATAAAAGCGAAAATAATGGACAGAAATATTAATGGACAAATCAAGTATACAATAGAGAAGATTAACAAAACCAAAACCCAGTTTTCAAAAGGATTAACAAAATTTGTAAAACACTGCTGACATTGACAAAGGGAAAAAAGGGAAGGAATGTCCTAAAATCAAAAACATAAGAGAAAATATCGGTACAGGTGCAATAAATGATAAACTATAAAATGGTCTGAAGATAAACAACTTTGTAAAAATAAACTTAAGAATAAATTAATTAAGTGGACAAATTTCTAGAAAAATACAACTTAGCAAAGCTGACATAAAAGTAAATACAAAATTTGACTGTCTCATAGCTATTTTATAAAACTAAATTCATAATTAATTTAAGACTTCCCCAAGAAAACTCAAGGATCAGAGTCTAGCTGCTGAATTCGACCAAATTTTGAAGAATATATAATACACAATCTTACACATGTTCTTCCAGAGAATAACTTAGATACCAAAACCAGTTAATGGTGTTATAAGCAACAAGAATTACAGGCCACTCTTTTATAAATATAGATGGTATGATCCTCAGCAAAATATTAGCAAACCAAAAAAAAAAAAAAAAGGAAAGAAAGAAAGAAGGGTAATACTGAGTCAAAGCACGTCATGATAAAATACAACAATATGCTGTCTCCAAGAACTCACTTAGACTTAAGAACACACATACGATGAAAATCAAGTGATAATAAGGGCATCTTTGAAATAGTAACTGCAAGAACTGCAAGGTAACCCTCAACGGGTGTGTGTCCTTATCCCACACAAAATAGACAGTAAATCAAAACCTGTCATAAGAGGCTATGAAGAACATCATATAATAATAAAAAGGTCAATTCGCCAGAAAGATATAACAGTTATAAATATATGTTCATCCAACATCAGAGCACCTAAATAAATGAAGCAAACACTGAAAGAATTGAAGGTAGAAACAGCAACACAATAAGAGAAGGAGATTTCGATAGCCCGGTTACAATAATTTATCCATTATAAAATATCCAAACAGAAGATCAATAGCAAAACAGAGAACTTGAACACCATAGTCCCAATGGACCTAATAAGGCATATACAGGGCATTCCACCCAGCAACAACAAAATACACATTCTTCTCACATGTATTATAGAAGAGTTCTCCAGGATAGATGTTAGGTCAAAAAACAAGTCTTAACAAATCTAAGAAGATTGAAACCATATCAAGTATCTTTCCTCATAACCATGTAATGAAACTAGAAATCAATAGCAGAAAATCTAGAAAATTAACAAGGATGTGAGAATTAAACTACACCCTCTAGAATAAGCAGTGGATCAAAAAGAAATCCAAAGGGGAATTTAAAAATATCTTGAGGCCACCACGGTTCTCAGACATTCGGATTCTGGGACTTACACCACCAGCTTTCCCAGTTCCCAGGACTTTGGGTTCAGATTGGGAGTTCCACCACTGGCTCCACTAGTTCTCAGACATTTGGATTCAGACTGAATTACACCACCAGCTTTCCTGGTTTTATATCCTGCAGGTGGCAGATAGTGAGACTGCTCTGCCTCCAAAGTCATGTGATCCAACTCCCATAACAAATTTCCTTAGTCTTTTTTTGTTTTTTTTTTTTTTTAATGTTGGTTCAGTTTCTCTGAAGAACATTGACTAATACAAATTGGTCATCTCAATAGATACAGAAAAGACATTTGACAAAACCCAAACCTTTCCATGTTTAAAAAACAACAACAACAACAAAAAACCCACTTAAAAAATCAGGAGCAGAAGGAAATTACCTCAACATAGTAAATCCATGTATAAATAGTCCACAGTTAACATCCTATTCTGCAGTGAAAAACTGACAGCTTTTCCTCTAAGATCACGTACAAGACAAGATTATCCACTTTTACCACTTCTATTCAACATAATACTGAATGTCCTAGCCAGAACAAGTAGGCCAAAATAAAAAAGAAAGTGAAAAAGATACCTGAATGATAAACGAAGTAAAATCATCTCTACTCACAGATGATATTACCTTATATGTGGAAAACCCTAAAGCATCTACAGATAAAGTAATAGTATTGACTAATTTATTGTGCTATTTATCTATTACTGCATAGCAATTTCCCATTCATTTAGAGGCTTAAAACAAAACACATTTATAGTCTCACAGTTTCTCTGGGTCAGAAATCCAGCCATTACTTAGTTTGGTTCTCTACTTCAGAATCTTCCACGAAACTGTAGCAAAGTGCTAGCCACAGCTGCAGAATGTTTATGTTTAATGGGAGAAGGCCATGCTTCCAAGCTCCTATGGTTGTTAGCAGAATTCAGTTCCTTATGGTTGTAGATATGAGAACTCTATTTCTTGCTAGCCGATGATCAGAGGCTGTCCTCAGTTCTCAGTTGGTTATTGGCCTGAAGTCACCCTTAATTCCTTGCCAATGGGTCTCCCTAACATGACCACTTACTTCATTGAAACTAGCAAGGGAGAGAATCTCCTAGCATAGCGGATATTATAATCTTAACATATCACATTTGCCAAATTCTATATGTTACAGTTAAGTCACAGGTTCCATCCACAGGCAAGAGGGGATTATACATGGACATGAGTATTAAAAAAAAAATAGGACAGGGACAATTAGGAGCTATTTTAGGGTCTGTACACCACATTGTAAAAGATAGCTGAATACAATCAATATGTTAAATATTGTTTAATATGGTCAATATGTTAAAATTCCTTCTAGTATCTCTCAGGTTTATCACAGCAACCTTTCTGTTGTGAATTCTATTAATGATAGAAAAGATATGGAATCAACCTAACTGTCCATAAGTCGATGGATAAAGAAAATGTGGTATATTACACAATGGAATACTATTTAGCTATAAAAACAGTAAAATCATGTCATTTGCAGCAACATGGGTGGAACTGGAGAATATTAAGTGAAATAACCTAGGCACAGGAAATATCACACATTCTCACTCATATGCAGAAGCTAAAAATGTTGATATTATAAATGTGGAGAGTATAATGATAAATACCGGAGGCTAGGAAGGGTGGGTGGGTGTCTAGGAAGAACAGATGAAGAGATGTCGGTTAATGAGTACAAATATACAGTTAAATAAAAGGTAGAAGTTCTATTAGTCGACAACAGAGTGACTATCGTCAAAAACAATGTATTGTGTATTTCAGTAGCTAGAAGACTTGGCTTGTTCCCAACACGTGGCAATAATAAATACTCAAAGTGATGGAAACCACAAATACCCTGACTTGATCATTACACATTCTAAGTGCATCACCAAATATCACCTGCACCCCATAAATATGTAATGTATCATGTATCAATAAAAATAAAATTAATATGTCTCTTAATTTTTTAAATTATTGTATAAAATCATTTTTGCTGGTATATAAAAACAGAAGTAATTTTTTTTTTTTTTTTTTTTTGAGATGGAGTCTCGCTCTGTCGCCCGGGCTGGAGTGCAGTGGCCGGATCTCAGCTCACTGCAAGCTCCGTCTCCCGGGTTTACACCATTCTCCTGCCTCAGCCTCCCGAGTAGCTGGGACTATAGGCGCCCGCCACCTCGCCCGGCTAGTTTTTTGTATTTTTTTAGTAGAGATGGGGTTTCACCAGGTTAGCCAGGATGGAAAAACAAGTAATTTTAACACAGTAATACTAGAGATCATATTTAGATACATATACACATACATACAGAAAACCATAAAAACAATTATGACAATAATTTATACCAAAGTCTAGATAATGTTGCCCTCTGGAAATAAAAAGAAGAGTAAAGAATATAGGAGAGGTTGGGTGCGGTGGCTCACACCTGTAATCCCAGCACTTTGGGAGCCCGAGGATGGCAGATCACTTGAGGACAGGAGTTCAAGACCAGCCTGGCTAACATGGTGAAACCCCGTCTCTACTAAAAATACAAAAATTAGCCAGGCATGGTGGTGCACACCTGTAATCCCAGGTACTTGGCAGGCTGAGGCACAAGAATCCCTTGGACCCGGGAGGCTGAGGTTGCAGTGAGCCGACATCGCAACACTGCTCTGCAGCCTGGGCAATAGAGTGAGACTCTGTCTCAAAAGAAAACAATGTATAGTAGAGAGTCATAGATTTCTTCAACTTTATTTGTAATGTTTTTGTTTTTAAGTAAAAGAAAACTATTCTAATTTAAAAAGCCAATCATTTTTAAAATCGGGTAAAACTATATCAGATTACAGGATGGATCATTTATACTCTCTAGTTATCTGTGTGTGAAATTTTCATTAAAATAAAAGACAAATGAAAGAGCAAAGTATGATCATTAGCAGCAATTCCACTCTGAAGCTCGTTTTTAGAAAAAAAGAAAGCAAGCTTTTTCTTCACACACAGCTAGGAAACACTGGATGGCAAGAAGTCACTTACCTGTGATATTCTCACTTACACGTGGAAGCTTTAAAAAAAAGTTGATTTCATGGAGGCAGAGAGTAGACTGGAGGTTACCAGAGGTTGGGAAAGTCAGAGGAAGGGGATGATGAAAAGAGGTTGGTTAATAGGTACAAAAATACAGCTACATAGAAGGAATAAGTTCTCGTGTTCATAGTACAATAGGGTAACTATAGTTAACAATAATTTATTGTCTATTTTGAAACAGCTAGAAGAGAACATTTGGAATGTTCCCAACACAAAGAAATGATAAATTATTGAGGCGATGGATTTCCCAATGATCCTGATTTGATCATTACACATTGTATGCTTGTATCAAAATATCACACATACCCCATAAATATGTACAAATATTATGTTTCAATTAAAAAGTCGCTTACCTGTTTCTAAGAGTTGGATCAGGCTTAAATTGAGGATTAACTGTTCTGTCTGATTTATCGAGCAGCTACGGTTTGGAGACAGAAGTTTCTTAAAAGATCCCTGACTTCAGAGACTCTAGGAAAGAAAAGAAACGAAACTCAGAGCAGCAAATGCTCAGCTGGCAGCATGCCAACTGCCACTAAGTTTCTTTTTCCTCACTAGGAAGAGAGCAAAAGAAAAAACAAATCCTGCTGAGCACATAAAAACGATAACTGGTCCCCTTGTAGCCCACATGTAGGCATGCATGAAATGATCACTACCAAGAAAAAACTGCAGTAAAGCTAATAGTGAACATTTCATGTGCATTTTTCTACTTCCCTCATTTTTCCTACATTTTTTAATTGGAATTTAGAGTTGTGCGTGGCACTGTGTAACTGCATACCTTTTCCTAATTTCTCCTCAGAACAACTGCATACCGTAAACACTATGACTATCCCTATTTGTTAAAGCACAAAAAAATAATAATTCAGCTGAGAGAATCATGGAACTGGATGGTATTCAAAGCCAAGCCTGTCTGCACTGGAACAAACACACGAAGATTCAGCTTTTCCTGAATTCATAAGGTATTACGCTGTTCATTTTCTCATTTACCCCTTCACTCAGTCCACACTGGCATAGACCCTGGGGAAGGATAATGGTGGGTAAGATTTAAAAAATAAAAATTAAAATAAAAATCATGCCCTCAAAGAGAGTGCTGTATACTCAGGAAGACAGTCAGGCACAGACATCTGAATTACTGTGCTAAGTACTAAACAAGATTCTCTGAAAGCCAGGAGAACAGTAGCCTCATCCAGTCTTGGGGCACTTGTAAAAGACTTCCTAGCAAATTAAAGTTTAAACTGAGACATGAAGTGAAAGCAAGGAAGGCAGGAGAACATGGTATCATCAGGGCCATCCAAGTATTTCAGTCTGTCTGGAATGGAGTGAGAGCATTGGATTCATAAGCAATGGGGCTAGGGAGGTGACTAGGGCCGAAGAGGGCCTTGCAAGTTTTTAATTGAGTTGGATTTTATCATTAAGACAATGAGAAGTTATTAAGGCTCTAAAAGCAGAGGAATGGCATATCAAAATTGAATGTCTTCGGGAAAAAAAGGGTGTATCAGTTTTATCTTGCTTTGTAACAAGTTATTACCATCCACAGGCTTTAAAACAATTCAAATATGGTATTGCACAGCTTCCATGGATTAGGAGACTAGCATGACTCAGCTAGATACTCTGCTCAGGGTCTGTCACTCAAGGTGTTAGCCAGCTATCCTGTCATATCAATCTCCAATAAAAGGAATCAAGGCTACTTGGAGAAATGTTTGACTACAGGTCTGGGATCACAAAACTACAAAATGAACGTAGAATATCTTCTTGTGCCAGAAAGTAAGAAGGTGCTCAAAAACAAATGGGACATGTCAGAAGGCAGAGAAATGACCAAAAGGGGAACAATTTGAGAGAAAAAAAAAAGTAAGAGTATTGGATTATCACCCATAGAATAAAATAAATATCTATACTGATATAAATAAACAAATAACTGAGTAAGTAAATAAATGAGTGAGAAATCACAACTCTAAATTCCAATTAATGCAGGAAAAATGAGGGAAGTAGAAAATCAGTATTAGGTAAATTCTATAGTAATAAATTTTTACAGGATGATCCAGCAATGTATGCTAAAATTAATGAGTATAAATTTAGAGAGAAATAGAATATTCATATAGCCTCAAAGACTCTCCCCTGGTATATTTATTAATTTCAAAAGAAAAAAAATAGTCACTTTAAAGTGGATAAATCCTGCAGATACCACCTTAACTAAATGATCAAGGATAACATTGCCAGGATGGGCCTATTGATGCCAGGCACCCCAGTTATCATTCACAGAGAAGAATGCATCGCTTGTGTGGTATTTTTGCATAACTTTCATCTAATCATGAGAAAACATCAGACAGACTCAAACTAAAGGACATATTATAAAATACCTTCCCAGAATTCTTGAAGTGTCAAGATCCTGAAAGACAAGGAAAGACTAAGGAACTGTCACAGACTGGAGGAGACTAAAGAGACAGCTAAATACATTGTGAGATCTTAAATGGATCTTGGGACAAAGGACACTAATAGAAAAACTAATGAAATTTGAATGAGGTCTGTGATTTAGTTAATAATATCATACCAATGTTAATTTCTTGGTGTTGATAATTTTACTCTGGTTATGAGAAATGTTAATTTTAAGGAAAGCTGAATCAAGGGTATATGAAAACTTTCTGTACTGTATTTCAACTTTTCTGTAAGTGTGAAATTATTGCAAAAAAAAAAAACACAAAAATTAAAGGACAACTTTCTTACAAAGAAAATCCCCAACCCCCATGACTTTGCTAGTGAAATCTTTTAAATATTAGACAATGAAGAGGTCCTGGTAGGCTGATAGCCAGACCATGGGCATGACTGTGGCTCACAAAACGCCAGAAAAGTGCTCATGGCGCTGCACTGGTAACAACTGCTGGAAATTCACACTCTGTGCTACTGGGGAAAGCTGGTAGCAGGGAAATGTCTCACCCGAGTCACACTGCTACAAAACCACCTTGGGGGATACTGAGGAAAGCTGAAAGCTGCTAGGTGCTGCTGGCCACCATGGGCTTACTGCAGGAGCTTGGCACTGGAATAGCTGTGCCTGCTGCAAAAGCTGGGCCCTGAGAAGTAACACGTGCTTCAAAATCTGCGGAACTCCAGAGCAAAACTTTCTCTTGCAATGGAGAAAGCATTCTCTTGTCCATTCTGTATGGTGTTGGCTGTGGGTTTGTCAGAGATGGCTCTTATTATTTTGAGGTATGTTCCTTTGAGGTCTAGTTTGTTGAGGGTTTTCTAAAAAAAAAATCATAATGAAAGGTTATATTTCATCAAATGCTTTTTCTGTGTGCACACAAAAAATTACCTAGGAATACATGTAACTGAGGAAGTGAAAGATCTCTACAATAAGAATTATGAAACACTGAGGAAAGAAATCGTAGATGACACAAACAAATGGAAAAACATCTAATGCTCACGAATAGGAAAAATAAATATCATTGAAATGACCACACTTCTCAAAGCAGTTTACAGATTCAATTACTGTAGTCATTTTTCACACAATTAGAAAAAACAATTCTAAAATTCATATGGAACCAAAAATGAGCCCAAACAGTCAAAATGGTCCTAAGCAAAAAAGAATAAAGCCAGAGGCATCACATTACCTGACTTTATACTATGTGACTGTAGTAACCAAAACTGCATGGTACTGGTACAAAGATGGATACATAGTTCAATGGAACAGAATAGAGAACTCAGAAATAAAGCCCCATAGCTACAACAAACTGATATTTTACAAAGCTGACAAAAATAAACAATGAGGAAGGGATACCCTATTCAGTAACTGGTGCTGGGAAAACTGACTTGCCATGTAGAAGAATGAAACTGGACCCAATATATCACCATACACAAAAATTAACTGAAGATGGATTGAAACACTAAGTGTAAAGCCTGAGAGTATAAAAATCAGAGAAGAAAACGTAGGAAAAAATTCTTCTGGACATTGGCCTAACCAAATAATTTATGACTAAGACCTCAAAAGCAAATGCAACAAAAACAAAAATAGAGAAATGGGACTCAATTAATTAACTAATTAATTAATGCTTAGCATTCCCCCTAAGAACTGGAAAAAGACAAGGATGCCTACTCTCACCACTCCCATTCAACACAATACTGGAAGACCTGGCCAGAGCAATCAGGCAGGAGAAAGAAATAAAACGCATCCAAATTGGAAAAGAGGAAGTCAAATTATCTCCATTTGCTGACAACATAATCTTATACCCAGAAAACCCTAAAAATTCCTCCAAAAGGCTCCTAGACCTGATAAACGGATTCAGGAAAGTCTCGGGAAATAAATTTAATGCACAAAAATCAGCTGCATTTCTATACAGCAACAATGCCCTAAATTCATGTGTTAAAACCTAATCACCAATGTGATGGTATGAGGACGTGGGCCCTCTGGGTGGTGATTTGGTCATGGGGGCAGGGCTTTTATAAATGGACTTAGTGCTTTTATAGAAAAGGCCTCAAAGAGCTGCCTTCCTCTTTCTCTATGTGAGGACACAGCAATACAGTACTATCTATAAACCAAAAAGCAGCCCTCATCAGACACTGAACTTATTGGCTCCTCGATCTTGGACTTCTCAGCCTGCAGAATTGTGAGAAATAAGTTTGTTTTGTTTAAAACCTAGCTAGTTTATGATATTCTGTTATAGCAGCCTGGAGAGATTAAGACAATAAGATGGTACGTTATTAATGCAAAGAGAGACAAATTGACCAGTTGAACAGAATAGAGCCCAGAGACAGACTCACACATAGACTATCACCTGATTAATGACAAACAAGACATGGGAATACAATGGAGAAAATGGAGAAACCATTCAATAAATGGTTCTAGGTCAGTTGATAGGCACATAAGACAAATTAATTTTGACCCATATGTCATGCCATACCTAAAAATAAATTCCAAATGGATTGGAAACTTGTATGTGAAAGGTAAAACAATCATACTTTTAGAAGAAAAAAATATGAGAATATTTCCAGGCCTTGGAGTAGGCAAAGCATTCTTAAAGGCAAAAAGGCGCTAACCCCTTAAAATGATAAAATTAAAATTTGAAAAGTAAGAACTTCTTATCAAAGACACACTACTTAAAATAAAATATGTCCTACAAAGTTAAAGAAGATATTTCCCATTCCTATATTCAACAGAGAACTCATATTCAGACTACTTAAAGTACAACTGCAAATCAACATAAACAAATAATAGAAAAATTAGGTACTTCAGAAATGGTCAATATACATATACAAAGGTATTCAACTTCATCAGTAATCAAGAAAAGGACAATAAAAACTACAATGAGATACCACTACTCACCTACAATATTGACTAAACTCACAAAGGCCAACCAAGTTTTAGCTAGAATGTGGCACAGTGCAAATTCTGGCTGTAGAAATATAAGTTGGTACAATTACTTTACAAACTGGAAAACAATATCAACAAAAGCTGAACATCTGTGTACCTCATGATCCAGCAATTCTACTTCCATTTATGCATAATCATATGCAAATTTATCATAGGATATGTACAAAAATGTTCATAGCAGCCTCATTTTTGTAGTGAAAATTACTCAAATGCACAATGGAACTAATAAATACGGTATATTCACAACCGAAATACTTGTAGAGCAGTGAGAATAAATGAACTATATATACACACAATCTGTATAGATGAATCCCACAAACATAATGTTAAGTGAAAGAAACCAGATGAAAAAAAGAATACGTAACATATGACCCCATTTATCAAAGTTCAAGCATAGTCAAAACCTATTTATGGTGTAAAAATTAGAATAGTGGCTACTTTTGCAGGGATAGTGACTAGAAATGTAAACAAGGAGAACATCCTGAATACTAATAATATTCTTATTCTTTATCTGTGTGCTGATTGCAGTGGTGTTTCAATTTGTGATAATTCATGGAGCTGTAGGTTTATGATTTGTATTGCTTTCTGTATATGTGTTATATTTTAATAAATTGGTTTTTTCTTTTTTATTATACTTTAAGCTCTAGGGTATATGTGCACAACGTGCAGATTACATAGGTATACATGTGCCATGTTGATTTGCTGCACCCATCAACTCGTCATTTACATTAGGTATTTCTCCTAATGCTATCCCTCCCCCAGCCCCCACCCCCCAACAGGCCCCAGTGTGTGATAGTCCCCGCTCTGTGTCCATGTGTTCTCGTTGTTCAACTCCCACCTATGAGTGGGAACACACAGTGTTTGGTTTTATGTCCTTGTGATAGTTTGCTTAGAATGATGGTTTCCAGCTTATCCATGTCCCTGCAAAAGGACATGAACTCATTCTTTTTTATAGCTGCATGGTATTCCATGGTGTATATGTGCCACATTTTCTTAATCCAGTCTGTCATTGGTGGACATTTGGGTTGGTTCCAAGTCTTTGCTACTGTGAATAGTGCCACAATAAACATACATGTGCAGGTGTCTTTATAGTACCATGATTTATAATCCTTTGGCTGTATACCCAGTAATGGGATCGCTAGGTCAAATGGTATTTCTAGTTTGAGGAATCACTACACTGTCTTCCACAATGGTTGAACTAATTTACACTCCCACCAACACTGTAAAAGAGTTCCTATTTCTCAACATCCTCTCCAACATCTGTTGGTTCCTGACTTTTTAATGATCGCCATTCTAACTGGCATGAGATGGTATCTCATTGTGGTTTTGATTTGCATTTCTCTAATGACCAGTGATGATGAGCACTTTTTCATATGTATATTGGTCACACGAATGTCTTCTTTTGAGAAGTGTCTGTTCATATCCTTTGTCCACTTTTTGATGAGAGTGTTTGTTTGTTTTCTTGTAAATCTGTTTAAGTTCCTTGTAGACTCTGGAATATTAGCCTTTTGTCAGATGGGTCGATTACAAAGATTGTCTCCCATTCTGTAGGTTGCCTGTTCACTCTGATGATAGTTTCTTTTGCTATGCAGAAGCTCTTTAGTTTAATTAGATCCCATATGTCTATTTTGGCTTTTGTTGCCATTGCTTTGCTGTTTTAGTCATGAAGTCTTTGCCCATACCTATGTCCTGAATGGTATTGCCTTGGTTTTCTTCTAGGGTTTTTATGGTGTACATTTAAGTCTTTAATCCATCTTGAATTAATTTTTGTAAAAGGTGTAAGGAAGGGTTCCAGTTTCAGCTTTCTACATATGGCTAGCCAATTTTCCTAGCACCATTTATTAAATAGGGAATCCTTTCCCCATTGCTTGCTTTTGTCAGGTTTGTCAAAGATCAGATGGGTGTAGATGTGTGGTGTTATTTCTGAGGCCTCTGTTCTGTTCCATTGGCCTATATATCTGTTTTTGGTAGCAGTACCATGCGATTTTGGTTATTGTAGCCTTGTAGTATAGTTTGAAGTCAGGTAGCACGATACCACCAGCTTTGTTCTTTTTGCTTAGGATTGTCTTGGCTATGCAGGATCTTTTTTGGCTCCATATGAACTTTAAAGTAGTTTTTTTTCCAATTTTGTGAAGAAAGTCCATGGTAGTTTGATAGCATTGAATCTATAAATTACCTTGAGCAGTATGACTATTTTCACAATATTGATTCTTCTTATCCATGAGCATGGAATGTTCTTCCATTTGTTTGTGTCCTCTTTTGTTTTGCTGAGAAGAGGTTTGTAGTACTCCTTGAAGAGATCCTTCACATCCCTTGTAAGTTGGATTCCTAGGTATTTTATTCTCTTTGTAGTAATTGTGAATGGGAGCTAACTCATGATTTGGCTCTCCATTTGTCTATTATTGGTGTATAGGACTGCTTGTGAGTTTTGCACATTGATTTTGTATTTTGAGACTTTGCTGAAGTTGATTATCAGCTTAAGGAGATTTTGGGCTGAGACAATGGGGTTTTCTAAATGTACAATCATGTCATCTGCAAACAGGGACAATTTGTCTTCCACTTTTCCAAATCGAATACCCTTTATTTCTTTCTCTTCCTGATTACCCTAGTCAGAACTTCCAACACTATGTTGAATAGGAGTGGTGAGAGAAGGGATCCTTGTCTTGTGCCAGTTTTCAAAGGGAATCCTTCCAGCTTTTGCCCATTCAGTATGATATTGGCTGTGGGTTTGTCATAAATAGCTCTTATTATTTTGAGATACGTTCTATTAATACTTAGTTTATTGAGAGTTTTTAGCATGAAGGGCTGCTGAATTTTGTTGAAGGCCTTTTCTGCATCTATTGAGATAATCATGTGGTTTTTGTCATTGGTTTTGTTTATGTGATGGATTACGTTTATTGATTTGCATATGTTGAACCAGGATTGCATCCCAGGGATGAAGTTGACTTGATCGTGGTGAATAAGCTTTTTGATGTGCTGCTGGATTAGATTTGCCAGTACTTTATTGAGGATTTCTGCATTGATGTTCATCAGGGATATTGGCCTAAAATTCTCTTTTTTGTGTTGTATCTTTACCAGGCTTTGGTATCAGGATGATGCTAGCCTCATAAAATGAGTTCGGAGGATTCCCTCTTTTTCTATTGATTGGAATAGTTGCAGAAGGAATGGTACCAGTTCCTCTTTGTACCTGTGGTAGAATTCGGCTGTGAATCCATCTGGTCCTGGATTTTTTTCAGTTGGTAGGCTATTAATTATTGCCTCAATTTCAGAACCTGTTGTCAGTCTATTCAGAGATTCAGTTTCTTCCTGGTTTAGTCTTGGGAGGGTGTATGCGTCCAGGAATTTATTCATTTCTTCTAGATTTTCTAGTTTATTTGTGTAGAAGTGTTTATAGTATTTTTTGATGGTAGTGTGTATTTCTGTGGGATTGGTGGTGATATCCCCTTTATCATTTTTTATTGTGTCTATTTGGTTCCTCTGTCTTCTTTATTCATCTTGCTAGCAGTCAATCAATTTTGTTGATCTTTTTGAAAAACCAGCTCCTGGATTCATTGATTTTTTGAAGGGTTTTTTGTGTCTCTATCTCCTTCAGTTCTGCTCTGATCTTAGTTATTTGTTGCCTTCTGCTAGCTTTTGAATGTGTTTGCCTTTGCTTCTCCAGTTCTTTTCATTGTGATGCGAGGGTGTCGATTTTAGATCTTTCCTGCTTTCTCTTGTGGGCATTTAGTGCTATAAATTTCCCTCTACACACTGCTTTAAATGTGTCCCAGAGATTCTGGTACGTTGTATCTTTGTTCTCATTGGTTTCAAAGAACATCTTAATTTCTGCCTTCATTTCGTTATTTACCTAGTAGTCATTCAGGAGCACGTTGTACAGTTTCTATGTAGTTGTGTGATTTTGAGTGAGTTTATTAATCCTGAGTTCTAATTTGATTGCACTGTGGTCTGAGAGACAGTGATTTCTGTTCTTTTATATTTGCTGAGGAGTGTTTTACTACCAATTATTTGGTCAATTTTAGAGTAAGTGAAATGTGGTGCTGAGAAGAATGTATATTCTGTTGATTTGGGGTGCAGAGTTCTGTAGATGTCTATTAGGTATGATTGGTCCAGAGCTGAGTTCAAGTCCTGGATATCTTTGTAAACCTCTGTCTTGTTGATCTGTCTAATATTGACAGTGGGGTGTTAAAGTCTCCCATTATTATTGTGTGGAAGTGTAAGTCTCTTTGTCAATCTCTAAGGATTTGCTTTACGAATCTGGGTACTCTAGTATTGGGTGCATATATATTTAGGATAGTTAGCTCTTCTTGGTGAATTTTTTTTTTTTTTTTTTTTTTTTTTTTTTTTTTTTTTTTTTTACCATTTACCATTTTGTAGTGGCCTTTACCATTATGTAGTGGCCTTGTTTGTCTCTTTTGATCTTTGTTGGTTTAAAGTCTGTTTTATCAGAGACTAGGATTGCAACCCCTGCTTTTTATTTTGCTTTCCATTTGCTTGGTAGCTCTTCCTCCATCCCTTTATTTTGAGCCTATGTGTAGTACACCGAGGGGTCTTGCCTATTTATCCAATTTGCCAGCCTGTGTCTTTTAATTGGGGCATTTAGCCCATTTACATTTAAGGTTAATATTGTTATATGTGAATATGATCCGCCATTATGATGTTAGTGGGTTATTTTACTCGGTAATTGATGCAGTTTCTTCATAGCATCAATGGTCTTTACCATTTGACATGTTTTTGCAGTGGCTGGTACTAGTTGTTCCTTTCCATGTTTAGTGTTTCCTTCAGGAGCTCTTGTAAGGCAAGCCTGGTGGTGACAAAATCTCTCAGCATTTGCTTGTCTGTTAAGGATTTTATTTCTCCTTCACTTAAGAAGCTTAGTTTAGCTGGATATGAAATTCTTGTTGAAAATTATTTTCTTTAAATAATAAATAATATTGGCCCCTACTCTCTTCTGGCTTGTAGAGTTTCTGCCAAGAGATCTGCTGTTAGTCTGATGGGCTTGCCTATGTGGGTAACCTGACCTTTCTCTCTGGTTGCTCTTAACTTTTTTTTCCTTCATTTCAACCTTGGGGAATCTGGTGATTATGTGTCTTAGGGTTGCTCTTCTTGAGGAGTATCTTTGTGGTGTTCTCTGTATTTCCTGAATTTGAATGTTGGCCCACCTTGCTAGGTTAGGGAAGTTCTCCTGGATGATATCCTGAAGAGTGTTTTCTAACTTGGTTCTATTAACCCGGTCACTTTCCAGTACACCAATCAAATGTATATTTGGTCTTTTCACATAGTCCCATATTTCTTGGAGGCTTTGTTCATTTCTTTTCACTCTTTTTTCTCTAATCTTGTCTTCTCGCTTTATTTCATTAACTTGATCTTCAATCACTGATATCCTTTCCTCCACATGATCGAATCAGCTATTGAAGTCTGTGCATGCGTCACGAAGTTCTTGTACCATGGTTTTCAGTTCCATCAGGTTATTTAAGGTCTTCTCTACACTGTTTATTCTGGTTAGCCATTCATCTAACCTTTTTTCAAGGTTTTTAGCTTCCTCGCAATGGGTTAGAACATGCTCCCTTAGCTCGGAGAAGTTTGTTATTAACGACTTTCTGAAGCCTGCTTCTGTCAACTTGTCAAACTCATTCTCCGCCCAGTTTTGTTCCCTTGCTGGAGAGGAGCTGCAATCCTTTGAAAGAGAAGAAGTGCTCTGTTTTCCGGAATTCTCTGCTTTTCTGCTCTGCTTTCTCACCATCTTTGTAGTTTTATCAACCTTTGCTCTTTGATGTTGGTGACCTACAGATGGGGTTTTGGTGTGGATGCGCTTTTTGTTGATGTTGATGCTGTTCCTTTCTGTTTGTTAGTGTTCCTTCTAACAGGCCCCTCAGCTGCAGGTCTGTTGGAGTTTGCTGGAGGTCCACTCCTGATCCTGTTTGCCTGGGTATCACCAGCAAAGGCTGCAGAACAGCAAATATTGCTGCCTGATCC
Organism: Macaca mulatta; assembly: GCF_049350105.2. Lineage (NCBI taxonomy): Eukaryota > Metazoa > Chordata > Mammalia > Primates > Cercopithecidae > Macaca > Macaca mulatta. The sequence goes on from NC_133406.1 coordinate 161,952,025, forward strand.
TTCCTTTGGAAGCTTCATCCCAGAGGGGCACCCTCCTGTTTGATGTGTCTGTCACCCCTACTGAGAGCTGTTTCCCAGTCAGGCTACACATGGGTCTGGGACCCGCTTGAGGAGGCAGTCTGTCTGTTCTTGGAGCTCAGATGCCATGCTAAGAGAACCACTTCTCTCTTCAGAGCTGTCAGATAGGGACGTTTAAGTCTGCAGAAGTTGTCTGCTGCCCTTTGTTCTACTATGCCCTGCCCCCAGAGTTGGAATCTATAGAGGCAGTAGGCCTTACTGAGCTACAGTGGGCTCTGTGCAGTTCCTGTTCTTGGCCTCTTTGTTATACTGTGAGCTACATCAGCAATGGCGGATGCCCCTCCCCGTGTCAAGCTGCAGTGTAGCAGGTCGATTTCAGACTGCAGCACTAGCAGTGAGCAAGGCTCCATGGGTGTGGGACCCGCTGAGCCTGGCATGGGAGGGTATCTCGTGGTCTGCTGGTTGCTGAGACTGTGGGAAAAGTGCAGTATTTGGTCAGAGTGTCCCGTTTCTCCAGGTACAGTCTGTCATGGCTTCCCTTGGCTAGGAAAGGGAAATACCCCAACACCTTGCACTTCCCCAGTGAGGCGATGCCCCCCCACTTCTCAGCTCGCCCTCTGTGGGCTGCACCCACTGTTCAGCCAGTCCCATTGAGATGAACCAGGTACCTCAGTTGGAAATGCAGAAATCACCAGTCTTCTGTGTTGATCTCGCTGGTAGCTGCAGACCAGAGCTGTTCCTATTCGACCATCTTGGAAGTGACCAATAAATTGTTTTTAAAAAGAGAAGAGAGAAAAGCAAACAAAAACAAACAAATATGATCAAATCAGATTAGTGAATATGGTACAATTAACTCACAATTCAAGTGTACTGGGTCTAAGATTTTTAAAACTCTAAAGTCATTTGAAAAAATGTTTTCTGGCCACAAGGGGGTTCTCTTGCTACATTCCTTTATTTACAATGACTATTTTCTAGATTCTCTTGTTGGTGTTCTGATGCATTTTACTAATTTATCTTTAAAAGGCTCAGCAAGGCACACTCTTCTGAAAATCTTTGTCTATAAATTTACAGAATATAGTATAAAGCATGAAGCTTCATTACAATTATCCTGAAAATGGTCATCCAATGAGTACTGGAATGTTTCTCCAAAAACTCTATCTGATTGCTAGAAAGTACATTCTAACTTAATATTTAAATCTACCTTTTGTAATTTCTAGCCTTTGTTATTGCTCTCTCAGGACCAAATTCCTTTGTTTTGTACAGAGTGTACACTCCATTAAGTCAACTGAGGTATTTTTATCAGCTATATTCTATCACAGACTTTGCTTAAACTGGCAGTTGGTTAATACCCACAGATGATTTTTTTCTGGATGTTATATTTAAACTATCTGTACAATCTGCATTGCAGGTCTTCGTTCATCCCTATTAACTTTCTGTTAAATTTAGACAATCATTTTAATCAATCACAATATTTTTATCTGACCGTCATTAAACTAGATTACACAAATCTTTTTTCATACACAAATGTAGTGAATGCCTCATACCTCATAAGGTAAACATATAGTAGAAACTCAGTGATATTAATTTCATTTCATTTCATTTGGTAAAAGAGTATATTCAAGAACAAAGAAATTTGAATCCAAATAATTGTAAAATTAATGTTTTGGAGGGAAAGCCAGGAAAACACGCAGGTTGTTTATGTATGGGACTGGCAAACAGAAAGAAACAAAGAACAACTTCTAACTATTTGGCTTAAGCAACTATTTGCATGGAGGTGTCATTTTCTGAACCAAAGAGAAACTCAGGAAAAATCAGATTTGGCACAGGAACCCAAAAGTTCCATTTCGGACATACAAAGTTAGATGTTGAACAACCATGTGACATTTTTCTGTTGGCTGTTGGACATGGGAGAGTTCAAGAGCTCCTTAAGAGTGCCTTTCACTGCATGATTTGTTCATCCCATTTATCTTCTCCTTCCCTCTCTCTACCCTTGAGCTGCTGTTTGAAAACTCTAGCAGTTAGATAATGTGCAGTGTGTCACTCCTCTATCCCCACAACCTAACATACTCCGAAATAACGATGCTTAAAAAATAGAGTACAGTTTAACCAGTTTAACTTCTGCCTAGTAGACAGAATATTTGTCTCGTTTCTCTCCCCAGAGAGTAGTAAGTTGTTAGGGATAAGAAACTATTTTTTGTCCGTTTTTAGATTACCTGACCCAATGCTAATATTTATGTAAAACGGGTTACCTGAAAAGAGATTATGTTTTAATTGTTTTACTTATTTATCTGCTTTTAAGATAGGGTCTCACTCTGTTGCCCAGGCTGGAGTGCAGTCGCCTGATCTTGGCTCACTGCATCCTCTACATCCTGGGATTAATTGATTCTTCTACCTTAACCTCCCAAGTATCTGGGACTACAGGCATTCACTATCACACTTAGATAAGATTTTTTATATTTTGTAGAGGTGGGGTCTCACCATGCTGCCCAGGCTGTTCTTGAACTCCTGGGTTCGAGTTATCTGTCAGCCTCCTCAGCCTCCCAAAGTGCTAGGGTTACGGGCATGAGCCACTGCACCCAGCCTGTTATCTTTTTTTTTTTTTGACAGAGTCACCCAGGCTGGAATGCAGTGGCATGATCTTGGCTCACTGCAACCTCCGCCTCCCAGGTTCCAGCAATTCTCCTGCCTCAGCCTCCTGAGTCTCTGGGATTACAGGTGCCCACCACCACCACAACTGGCTAATTTTTGTAGTTTTTTTAGTAAAGACGGGGTTTCACCATGTTGGCCAAGCTGGTCACAAACTCCTGATGTCTGGTGATCCACCTGCCTCAGCCTCCCAAAGTGCTGGGATTACAGCTGTGGGCCCCCACGCCTGAAAACACTTTTGAAGCCAGCTCAAAAACCAAAACACTGATTTTTTTTTTTTTTTTTTTTTTTTTGAGGCAGATACTCTTTGTTTGCCCAAATTAGATTTGCTTTCTCCACTAATCTGATAAAGCAAGTCAATCCTGGTAACAAACCAGTTTGGTAAAATAAGTGAAGATTTCTCTAAACTGGAATTGGAGACCACTTAAATATCATTCTTACCAGATAACTTCACTTTCTGATTTAAAGAAAAATACATCTTAAAATCCACATTTTAAGCCATGCACAGTGGTTCACACCAGTAATCCCAGCACTTTCAGGAGGCTGAAGTGGGAGATTCACTTAAACTCAGGAGTTTGAGACCAGCCTAGGCAACATATCAAGAGCTCATCTCTACTAAAAATAAAAATAAAAATAGCTAGGCATGGTGGCACATGACTGTAATCCCAGCTACTCAGCAGGCTGAGGCAGATGAATAGTTTGAGCCTGTGAGACTGAGGCTGCAGTGAGCTTTCATCGTACCCCTGCACTGCAGCCTAAGCAACAGAGCAAGACACTGTCTCAAATAAATAAATAAATAAATAAAATCACATTTCAATTTTAGTCAGAATGTGAAATAATGAGAAGGGGAGAAGAGAGAGAGACAGAGAGAAAGAAAGACAGAGACAAGAAGACAGAGACAGATTTCAGAAAAATATGTTGCCATGTTTACATTTAGGTTGGTCTTTGTCCCTTCAGTCCTTGCAGGCTGCTATAACAAAATACTATAGACTGAGTGGCCTATAAACAACAGAAATTTATTTCTCATAGTTCTAGAGGCTGGGAAGTCTAGGATCAAGGTGCTAGCAGATTCAATGTTTGGTGAGGGCCCACTTCCTCATAGACGGATGTGTTCTCACTCTAACCTCACAGGGTAGAAGGGGCAAGGGATCTCTCTTGGGCCTTGTTTATAGGGGGATTGATCTCATTCATAAGGGCTCTGCTTCCACGGCCTAGTTAACTCCCAAAGGTCCCACCTCCTTATATCATTTTAGTGGTGAGAATTTCAACATATAAATTTGGGGAGGACAAAAACCCTACTAAATAACAAACCTTAGAAGAATTATAAATAAAATTCTCTTTTCTTTCTTTAAAATGGTCATGAAATCATTTAGTTCTTGAAATTAAAGAAAAGCATTCAGATTCTACCAGATCAGAAAACAATATTCCCTATAAGTGGACAAAAATGGAAAGATATAGAATGATAAAGACATATGTATAAAAATAAAAGTTTCTCCCATTACTTGAAGTCTGATTTTCAATTTAGTGATAAATAGCATGTTGTAGGAAACACCAGGTGTGTTGAAAATAATTCTTTAGGGTCAGTAGGACTCGCATTAGACTCTTTAGTTCCATACGGTGCCATTTACTTCTAATCAACAAATATAAATCCCATCTTGCATGTTCACTGCATTAAATCATCGAAGTTCTAGCTTTTAAATCTCTTCAAAACCTTCTAAAAAATTAAATATAATATTAAGAGAATAATATTGATCAAGCATGACTTCTTACTCTGTTCTTAGAAAATCACATTTTACAGCACCTCTCTGTTTTATTCATATAGTTCTCAATATCTGGCATTAGATCTCAGTAAATCCAAGCTATATCCTTGAAAGTCAAGAAACAAAGAAGTAGCTGATGATAATGAGTGGCAGGGATGAACAGAGAAAGTTCAAATCTATCTTTTCATTATTATTCATTTGCAAAGTTTTTATGGGCCATCTGTTACGTGCTTTGTTAAGACTCAGCTAAGCATTGAAGAGAGAGTGCTGAATATATATATATAGTACCTGTCATCACAGAGCTTCCATCTAATGCAAGACACAGATCTTGAAAATACATTTATACAAATATTTTTAAATTATAGAATCTGATAAGTGTGATGATAGACATAAGTATTTAAATCTCTAGAGAGTTTTTCATTATGCAACACGTTTTTTTTTTGTTTTTGTTTTTGTTTTTGTTTTTTCTGAGACGGAGTCTCGCTCTGTCGCCGGGGCTGGAGCGCAGTGGCCGGATCTCAGCTCACTGCAAGCTCCGCCTCCCGGGTTTACGCCATTCTCCTGCCTCAGCCTCCTGTGTAGCTGGGACTACAGGCGCCCGCCACCTCGCCCGGCTAGTTTTTTGTATTTTTTTAGTAGAGACGGGGTTTCACCGTGTTCGCCAGGATGGTCTCGATCTCCTGACCTCGTGATCCGCCCGTCTCGGCCTCCCAAAGTGCTGGGATTACAGGCTTGAGCCACCGCGCCCGGCCTGCAACACGTTTTTTTTAATGTTTGCATCCAGCTATGATTGAATCCAGTTGTATGCAAAATATGCATGCTCAGACACACTGGGATAAGATCACACATATTGACAAAGGAAAGGGAGGAACAATATCATTATAACCATTGGATTGTAGTAATTTCAGACCACATACTAGCCAATAGCATTGAAATATGAGCCAAAAATCTAGTTTTTGGTATCCTCAAAAATCTCTGGAACTTTAAAGATACGTGCAGTAAAAATATTACATCTAAGTATCTTTTGCAGTCGTTCTCTAAATTCTTTAAATCCTAGTCACTAATATTATTTCTGACTTATCATGCAATCCTATAGCTAGGATTGATGAAGTATAGTCTGACATAGAACTTATTCAGAAAAATTCAGTTTTGCATATAGGTCATGTATACAACATTGTGTCAAAATGTTTATTCTTTTCCCGAAAAAAAAGATCAATTTATGAAAGCTAAAGATCCTTTATAATTCCATTTTATTGGCACTGACACTCTCCAACTTCTTAATATTTTTATCATATAATATTCATTTGACTATACTTGATACCTTGCTTCAAATTTCAAAGTATCTAGAAATTAGTTTTTTATACTTCACAGTTCTTACTATTGCTTCTCAAAATAGAAATATTACTTTTTTTCCTTCTATATAAAGTAATTAACCTTGGTGAAAGTAACTCAATTCACTAACTCTCGGAATAGTTTCCATTTCATTATTTATCTTAAATTTAGAGGTCTTTCTCGCATGATTTTATAAATGTTTGATTCTACTTTATGACTTTTTAAAGTTTATCACTGGTAATTTAGTTTACCTTATGCAGCAGAATACAATTCCCAATTGACACTGCTAGAATGAAACATCTCAATAAAATAATAAGATCCAGCATTCATCTGACACCTAATGTCTCTGTGCTACCTTTGAAAAATTGTACACCTCCATTATTTTAAAATGAATCATTGACATCAGTATTTTATCTTCTGCCTAACTAGTACTAGTAATGTCCCGAAGAGCATGTTCCTTGGACTTAAGAAACCCCATTCATTTCCATGGCTTAACTGAAGCCATATGAAGCCTATATGTTCAAAGCTGCTATGTTACACTCGTACAGACCTCCCAACTAAACTCCAGACTGTTGTGTTTAGCTGACAACTGGAAATACGAACTTTATCTCTAATGACATAAAGCATTTAAAACTCACCATTTTCCTCCCTAAACCTGATCTTCCTGTTCTCTAGCTTGAGTAGTATAGGCTTCCACCTAGTTTACCTAAATCAATGTCATTGGAATTAAATTTTATTCCTCCCTCTTCCTTGCACCTTAAATATAATTGTCACCAAGTCCTGGCAATCTGTCTCCTAAGAATTAGCTCTCTGTTCTGTCCTTCCCTCTCTGTACTGACTGACATGGTCCCTGTTGTGATCATCGATGGACTCATCAGGGCCCAGGTCAATGTCCCCAACTAGGCAAGGATAACAGTCCCTCCAATACATTCTACTCACTGCTGTGAGAGGCATGGCATCTTTCTAAAATGCAAATCTTACATGATTTTCCTCTCTAAAATAGTTTGGTGACTCTTCATAGTTTCCAGAATGATATAAATTCAGGAAGGCCCAGATTCTCCAAGAATCTCCAGACTAATCTTTGACTGCATTCCACCCTAGGCTCGAATGATACGGTATTTCTAACACACAGTGTTTTTACACATGCATCTTTGAATAGACTCTTCCCTACACCCAGACCAAGAATTCCCCTATTGTTTCAATTCTGATCTTATCCTAGACTAATTGTCAGACAACCACAAGAAGCAGTGCAGAATTCACCAATGGAAATAATGTTCATATATTTATATATTACTTATCATTATTATTTATTAAAATATTGAGCAGTACAGGAGGTAAGTAATGTTGTTCTCATTTTATATGTGAGAGAAAATGGTTCCAAAGAGTCTAAATGATACGCCTTAGCCAAAATAAATCAAAGAAAGTTGTATTCATATTGTGTTAATCAATGATTTTTAGTTTTATAAAAGAACAAGGAAAAATTAATGTATGCTTAAAACTGCCAGGTGTTATTAAATTAATAATACCTCATATAGGCTTCAAATTTCCATTGTGTTTTCTACTCTTATGAAAGTAATATTGGCCACTCTGTTGTCATGAGTTTAATGATTAATGTGTAGTTTTAGTATGTAGCTTCTAAAATTAGGAGATATTGAAAGGAGTTTAGCAAATATTTGTTAAAAGGAAGGAAGGATCAGTATTTCTCATGGAGATGATATTGTGTTACAATTTACACATGGTGATTAGTGCAGGAAAATTAAGCACCTGTTTTGAGGAACACAGAGTGCAGGGATCAGGAGCCAACAGATGTTGTTTCTATTAACGTACAAAGAGCCTGCTCATTTCCTATGCCCTATTCTATTGCTACGTTTTTGTACCTGATGACTTCTTTGGAAATATTAAGAAGTTATTATTTGCCTTTCATAATGTATGGCCTTTGGAAAGCTGAGCTCAAATGAAGCTTAGGTGTCTCACTGAGGAGCTAAATTTTAACCCAGATACCCAGCTGAGATGGCTGAAGCATAATGCATTTTAGGAAAACTACAAGGCCAGATACTTTTATGCCGATGGTTTGATACCTTACAAAAATAGGTGTACACTTGAGTGTTTACAATGAAACTCCAAGTTATTTCTACCTTAAGACCTAGTGAACCACTTCCAGGAACCTTAACAGAGCTTTACAAACATTCGCATGCGTGTGTGTATAACATTCTTTGAAAGAAGAGGTTAAAGATAACTGGTAGATAATCAGATAGAATATAAAATTATTATTAAAGAAAGGAAATGGAGATGAAAACAACTAAATGATAGTACAAACAATGTTTTGACAGTAAAACAGTAATAGAGTCTAGATTCCGAAGTCTAATTCAGCCTGTGCCATTATAAAAGACTAGTTAAATTCTATTTATACAATGTATGGTAAGATAGGAGAAATTGAGATAAAGGAAAATAATCAATTTTGCCCAGTTTGTAATATTGTCAGGATGGAATTGTGTGCAGTATGTTCTTAATTAAAAACAAAGTTAGACATGTGTTTGTATATTTGATTTCTCATTACTTATTTTATTAATTTTCATCTTTTTATCCCAATTATGTTTGTCATGCTTTTCCATATCATTAGATTATTGGGTTTCCCTAAAACAGTCAGTTCTTAAATTTATCAATTTTCTTGTTTCATCTATTTTCTAGGTTTTTAATTTTTTATTTGCTCTATACTCTTTTTTTTTCTATACTCTTTTGACATAAAAGTCATTCTTCATGTGTGATAAGAAACCAAACAATTAATTATCATCAGGTTCCTGAGTGTATAGCTTTTGTCATTATACTTTTCCTCTGACCTTTTGAAATGATATAGCTTTTGTCATTATACTTTTCCTCTGACCTTTTGAAATGAGATTACTTTTATCTTTCCTGTAGAATTTTTCCATTAGTCCATATATTTTCAAGACCTTTTGTTGTTGTTCGTTTTCAAATTTCAGCAGTTAAATGCTGAAATCAATCATTTTAAATTTTATCTGTTTGAACCATTGAAATATTTAAGTCCGTGAATGTGCTCTTGAGTAGCTCTTTGGATATGTTTCATGTTTTCATACAGCATAGCCTCATATTAGTTTTCTCTAAATAGTGTGAAATTGAGTTTGGATTTTATTTTCTATCCAATAGTTATTTAGGTGAGTTTATTTAATAATTTATTTTTCAAATGTATATAAATTATTAATTTCTTAGTTGAAATAGCTGTTCTTCAGATATAATTTGTTTCATTAGTTGAGTGCTTTATAATGTTCTACAAATATTGTTTCTCTCTAGTTGTCTGTATACTTCTAGCACATTTTTACAAAAAATATTTCAAGTGTATATATTCTACTGAAATAATTAATGACTAACATTGTCATTGTAAACCATACTTGTGATACGGTATTATCCTGCTTAATTATTTGCCTTGAATTATCCTTTCATTGAAATCTAATACTGCTCCCTTTGATTTTTTTCTACTTGCCTTATAATCTTTCATTGTTCCTTTATTTTAATCAGCTGTGTGACTATAGCTTGGTGCAAACATAATTGTGGTTTTTGCAGTTACTTTTAATGTCAAAAACCGCAATTACTTTTGCACCAACCTATAGTGACACAGTTGATAGTGTCAGTTTATTAGGTGTGCCTTTTATAAGAAGCATACTGTGGAAACATCCTTTTTAAATCAATATGAGAGTATCATTATTCATTAGGGAGGATTTAACCCATTTGTGTTTATTTTTTTAACTGATGTAACTCCTCTTATTTAGAATTTCCTTTTGTTAAAAAATACTCCCAACTTTTTTGCATTTTATTACAGACTATATATTCTTAGCACTATCTAGTCGGTTATTTAGGAGAGATATATCCTGCTTTTAAATGCTGCTAATTACATTAAGATTAAAAAAAAACAAAAAGATTATAATTTATCTGATTATCAAAGGATGAATTTGCCTCACCTCACTCCTTATAAAATGAAAATTTATTTAGTTTTTGTTCTCTCTCTTCTACATTTGTAAATATAATCTAAGCAGTTCAATGTGTTATTAACATCAAATTATTATTTCCAATATTACATGTGTTTTCATTTAAGAACTACTTTTGAAATTTACTTGAGCCAAGAAATTTGGGACCAGCCCAGGCAATATGGTGAGACCCCCATTGCTACAAAAATAAAAAATGAAAATAGCCAGGCATGGTGGCACACACCTGTTGTCCCAGCTACTCAGGAGGCTGAAGTTTGAGGATCACTTGAGATCAGGATGTAAAGGCTGCAGTGAGCTGTGACTGCACCACTGCACTTTAAGCTGGGTGACAGAGTGAGACCTTGTCTCAAAAAAATAAAAATAAATAAAATTAAATAAGATAAAATAATTGCTTATATCTTATTTTTATTAAAATGTTTTCTATGCTTATCCCACTCCTTTAGTACCACAAATTCCTCATTCTTGGGTTATAAACACTTATTTATTTCTCTATTGACTTGTGCATGTCTTGAAGTATTTCTTTCCCAAGAAGCCTGTTTTGGGAGAATATTCTCTGTACTATGGTCTATCTGAGTACATCCTTTCCCTTCAAAATTCTGAAAATATTGGCCCAAGGACTCCTAGCAATTTCACCTCAGAGGGAGAAAAAAAGCTTACTCCAGCATAAATGTGTACTCTTTTTAGGTAAATAAGCTGGTTTCCTTCTTATTCCTTTCTTTCTCTCTGTTTGGATGCTTAACATGTTTCCTTTATCATACAAGCTTATTTCTTTTTCACATACAATTGAAAAAATTCAGAGTATCTTTCTATGGATTTTAAAATTAATTTTACTTAGAAAATAATGAGTTCTTTTCATGAGACCTTTTATTTTACTACATAGGGACTTCTTTTGTTATTTTATAAAGTACTTCCTAAGGATTGCAATTAATTCTTCAGTCGGAGTCCTATTTTCTTTTTTCTATTTCTATTACTATCTATTTCATCATTTTAATCTCTTAATTCATTTTCCTTTTCACTATAGGAAATTTTATCAAATCTGACCTCCATTATTTCTAATAAAATTGTCCCCAATATAAGTTTTGCTGTTTATTACCCCTAATGTGGATTTTAATCTTTCTATTCCATTTCCAATTTTTTTTGTTTATTTTATTCAGCTTCCATTTGTCTTAGCCTCTTCTTTCATTGTACTTTATATTAATTCATCATTTCCAGAATGCCAGTGTTTTCTATATTTTTGGTGGTACATCTAATTTCCAGAGGTAGACTCTGCCTCTGAGGTTTTGGAATGATAGTATTTTTTCATTCCCAAATTTTTTTAGATAGATACATGCAGTTTTGTTTTCTAACTCTTCTCCTTAAGCCTGGGTAGACTGGTTTTTGTCAACTGAAAGAAACTTGAATTGTCCTCAGCCTTCCTCACTGTTTCCCCACCTCCTGGTCAAATCTCCTCCCACAGATGAAGGGCTAATCTTTAGACAGAAATCTTTGCTCACTTTCAAATATAATACTTACATTTATTAAGAAATATTTACATATTTGTAAAGACATACTTGCATATCTTGCAATGAGGCACTTCTGCTCTGTCGCCCAGGCTGGAGTGCAGTGGCCCAATCTCAGCTCACTGCAACCTCCACCTCTGGAGTTCAAGCAATTCTCTTGCCTCCACCTCCTGAGTAGCTGGAATCACAGGCATACACCACCACGTCCAGCTAATTTTTGTATTCTTAGTAGAGTTAGGGTTTCACCATGTTAGCCAGGCTGATCTTGAACTCTTGACCTCAAGTGATCCGCCCACCTCGGCCTCCCAAAGTGCTGGGATTATAGGTGTGAGCCACCATGCCTGGCCTGTGAAACACTTTTCACAGTGATGCTTGTCCTTACTTTAATGCTGTTGCTATATTGTACCTTCATTTTCATTTGGGGTCCTGAATCTTATGTAATAATCAAACCTGTCTGGCTGTCATTAGTGCAGAGTGACTGATAGATTTAATGGCCTACTCTAACCCTAAGACCAGTTTTACCTAGTAGCTGCCGAAACAACCTGCCATGACGCTTACTAGTTTTGCCTACCATCACAGCTTGCCAGCTCCCAAACACTTCTCTAGTGCTAATGAGCTCTCTTTCAAAACAATATGTAACATTTCTCTTTCTAATAAGATTCCCAAGCTTCTCTTTGTTCTTCAGACATATCAAAGAACACCCATTCTACGTATGCCCTGAATTTCAATTCTTGCTTCCCAAAATAAAAAGTTAAATTTAGGGATTTGTCTCTGTATTTTATTTTGACTCCCACAATTTTAAAAGAATTAAATTTCCTTTGTAACTTTCATTATTAGGTTGTATTTGCCACCTGGCCCTATACAACAGAACTGCCATGGTGAACATGAGCAGGAGGCAGAGTGGGAAGAGGGGGTGCCTGTGAGGTAAGGGTGATCTTATTATAAAATTACTTTCACAACATTCAAAGGAATGTAGAATTTTTCCTGTAGGCAAAATAGAACCACTGAGTATTTTAAAATAAAAGATGATAAAAGGTATGCTGACAGTACTGAAATACTCCCCCCTTCTTGGGGGACAAAAGTGAATACAATTTTAAAATTGCTTGGAAATACTTGAAAATTATTTTTATGTCATCAAATCCATCAGTCTTATCTCTTGCTAATTCTTCCCATTTTTTATTCTGCCTAGATGCAGGTATTCCATTATATTTTTTATTGTATTTTCTTCTGGTTCTTTTGGTCAGTTTTCTTACTTACATATAACCTTGTCCTATAACCTATTTTGATAAGTAAAAAACTAATTTTTATTTTTCATATGAAATTGTTCTCAATATATTTATTTAAATATCCATCATTTTCCTCACTGACTTGATGCACTAAATCCAACAAATAGTATTTATATGTATATATGATAAATTTCTGGAAATTTGATTATATTCCATTCTTCTACCTGGTTATTCCTGCACTGTATACAGAGCCTTTTTTTTAACCTTGAGACTAACTTTATATAACATTAAACTAACCATTTCAAGGATACAATTCAGTGGCATTTAATGCATCAGCAATGTCGTCCAACCATCACACCAACCTAGTTTTCATCACCCCAGAGGGAAACCCTGTATCCATTAGGCAATCACTCCTCACACCTCCTAGCCACTGGCAACTATTAATCTATGGATATGTCACATAAATCAGATTCAACAATATGTGACTTTCCGTGTATGGCTTCATTCACTCAGTGTGTTTCTGAAGTTTGTCCATGTTGTAGCATGTATCTGTGCTTTATTTCGTTTTATGTCTGAATAATATTCCATTGTATGGATATGCCACATTTATTAATCCATTCATCAGTTAATGAACATTTGAGTTGCTTCGGCCTTATGGTGACTGTGAATAGTTCTGTTATAAGCATTTGTGTACACCTTTTTGTCTGAATACCTGTTTCAATTCCTTTCGTATATACCTAAAGGTGAAATTGCAGAATCATATGCTAACTACATGTTTAACCTTTTGAGGAACTTCCAAACAGTTTCCCAAAGTAGATTCAGTTTTATATTGTTATTTTTACATTCTCACCAGCAATGTACAAAGGCTCTAATTTCTTCACATCCTCACTACCACTTGTTATTTTGTTTTATTATTATTATTACTATTATTATTATTTTCAACCTAGTTTGTGTGAAGTGGTATCTCACTGTGGTTCTGTTACCAGTGGAGAGTCTTGATTATGAGTTGTCCAGGTTCTTGGCATTTTAAACAAAGAATTGGACAAAATGCACAAGCAAAGCAACGAAATAATGAATCAACAAAAGCACAGATTTATTGAAATGAAAGTACACTCCACAGAGTGGGAGTGGGCTTGAGCAAGCGGCTCAAAACCACGGGTTACAAAATTGGGGTTTAAATACCCATTAGAGATTTCCCATTGGTTACTTGGTTACACCCTATGTAAATGAAGTAGTGACCAGAGACCAGTGTAAGTGGCTGGAGTGAAGTTACAAAATTATACCTCTATGCAAATGAAGACTAGGCCTGTGACCAGTCTGATTGGTAGCAGGAGGGGGCCAATTGGAGGTACTTTCCATTTTCTTCTGCATGGCAGAAGGGAGAGTGTTGCAAAGGGAGTAGACTCTGATCCTTTTGTTACTTGGGAGTGGAAAGTTGAGTTTTCCTTTTGATTTAGTTCGAGGAAGTCAGTGTGAATTTGTCTTAGGTTCCCTGCCCCCAAGCCCTATTCTCCTGCCTCAGTGCCACAAGATTTTAATTACAGTATTACTGTAATAAATTTACCATCTGCTGTGGCAAATGTCCCCTTCTGATTTTCTTTGAACACATTGGCTATTTTTGTTTACCTGTCTTTCCAGATTAACTTTAGAATAATTTTTGAGGTTCCCCAATATATGCCAATGTAATTTTCATTACTATTGTGCTAATTTTAACAATTAATTTAGGAACAATTTACATCTTTATAATTTTTAAATATTATTTTATGTTCCTCAATAAAGTTTTGGCTCTGGTTTTGGAGTTTTGATTTTTTTTTCATTTAGATCCTTCACATTTTTGTTAGATTTATTCCTAGGTAGTTGGTAATTAAGTGATTTGGCTATCATACAGCAAAGCCAGCTAAGGACATTGTGCTTTTATACCATAACTGGTAATCCAAAGGCTGAATCCAGGCTGAAAGCAAAGTACTGTATTCTGATTGTTTTTAATTTTAAACACTTTAATTGTCACTATTTCAAGCTTCTTTTGAAAAATTAGAAGATCTGGCCTGTTCCCACAAATTAACAACTGACGACAGTAAGGTTGCACTACCTCCTTTAGGTAGGAATTAATCTCTCCATTTTAAGCTCCACTACTCCTTATTTTATTCCAAAACTAAGGCTCAGTAAGAAGGGACAAAGAACATTGTTTTTGTGCTATTGTTGATATTTTGATATTGTTATTGTCTAATAACACTTAGAAAAGCAGAAAGTTTCTTGTAAATATATGTCTTAGTTTGGTTTCCTTTAAATCACAGCCTGAGGCAGGGCTTGAAAGCAGACAGTTTATTTTGGAAAGGATCTTAGGAAAACAGTGAAATAGACAGAGAGAAAGAGACAGAGAGAAAATTACACAATATGCTGAGGGTCTTGGAATGTATCCACCCCAAAAGTAAGGGGGACCACTGTACCTTTACTTTTTTACATCCATGAACTGCTTCTTCAATCTACCTATAAACCTCTGCATAACTCAGCTGAGAGGCATTTGGAATACTGATGAAGACAGAGTAAGCAGACCCTCTAAAAGAATATCCTTATCATGATGTCTATCCCATTCAGCTTTTAATGAGAACATATCAGCACTTCAGCCCTTTAAGAGTGCTCATTGCCAAATCCCATACACGGTTTTTAACAGCATTGTATTAAAACATTTAAAATAGGTCTCCTTATTCAGCTCTATGATTACCTTATTCTCTTTTTCTCTCTTCTGCCGTTAAAGCTCAATGTTAAATGGAATGTGAAACCTGTCATTAGTTATATTATAGAGAGTCTAAGTACAAGAGGGTAATACGCTATCAGATTGATTAAGAATGAATTAAATCACTCCAAAATCAGTGGGGCAACACTTACTAAAACCAATTTATAACAATTATTTTAATAGTAAATTGGATTATTACTTAATAGGTACTCAATAGACATTTGTAGTTGTTACTCTGAGTATTACTGTTCTTGAGAGAAGGCTACTTTCTCAGTCAGTTCCTGGAGGACCATTTACATATAAACTCATGACCACCAAAGAGGAGAATGTATGTATTTTTTAATACATGTTGACACCAAGAACAGACTTCAAAATTTAGTAGAGTTGTCTATCAAATTAGGAGTTTGTATTACAGTCATGAGCTGCTTAGCAACAGGGATACATTCTAAGAAATGGCATCTTTAGGCGATTTCATCATTGTGCAAACATTATGGAGCATACTTACACAAACCTAGATGGTATAGCCTGCTACACACCTGAGCTATGTGGTGTAGCCTATTGCTCCTAGGCTACAAACCTATATAGCATGCTACTATGCTGCACACGATAAGCAACTGTAACACAATGGTATTTGTGTATCTAAATATAGAAAATGTATAGTAAAGATATGGTATAAAAGATTTTAATATGGTACAACTGGAAAGGGCAGCTCCATTATATTTTTATGGGAATGCTGTCATACATGCTGTCTGTTTTTAGCTGAAACGTTATTGTGCAACACGTGACTGTATTCTCCTTATTTAATATTCTCACCTACTGAATGTGCTTTATTTTCGTTCAGTGACTTCCAAGCTCCCCAACATTGCTTGACCAGTATTAGTTTTTGCAGAAACTAGAAAAGTCCTGTCCTAACCTTTTTTCCTCAGCAATAGATTCTTAGCTGAGCACCTTGTCACCTGAAATAAAAGAGTATACTGCCTGACATTCCTTGCAGCTGTGGGGGAACTATGACTAAATTCTGGTCAATGGATATCAGTAGAAGTTTTGCAGAACTTGAGGAAATTTGCTTGACAACAGTCACCACAGTTAGTTGAAGCCAATTATTTTCCCTTATGCCATTCCTTCTTCTGCAGATGACATGATGACCGAAGTTCTACCAGTTGTTACGGATCACGTGATGTCCCAGAGGCAGGAAACCACACCCTTGGATGGTAAAATAGAAGGAAGAGAATTTGGCTAATACTGTGGTGCTGCAGTACTAACATGAGTTTATGTATTTCCAGCTTTCTTTTATATGAGAGTAAAATAATTTTCATCTTATATGAGCCGCTATTACTTTTAGAATTTTTTTCTGTTACAGTATTAAACCTAAATTAATACCTAAATATTTACAGTATTAAATCCCAATTGATAAATCAGCTTTGCAAACACACATTAATAGCTTCGAAAGCTAAATATAGTTTCAATCAGCAACAGCAATGCGGGTTACTGAAAGATTTTCAACCAAAAAGTCTGAGATAATTAAGGGAAGGAGAAGTTGGTACAATACCTGATAGATTTCAAGGGACCAGTCCTAGCTAATTGGAAACATACCCTTCACTCGCTATCAAATTATTGTGGATTAAGCCTTTCCACATGGGGCAGGGTGAGGGTGAAGCAGGGTTTTTGTTCCAGATAAAATTTTTTGATGGCACCGCCACTCTCAAGGAGCAGAATAGCATATCTATCCCAAGCCAAGCATTCTTGAACCTTCTCTTTCAATCTCCTTCCTTCAATCCTCCTATTGGCTCAGCCAGCCTGTTCAACAGGAGGTAAGGCACAGCAAGGAGTCCTAAGCCAAGTTTCCACCTGGCTTGACAGAGAGTTGAGTTACAGAGTGGAGACTGAGTATGTAAGCAAATACATTATGGATAGATAGACCCATTTTCTCACTGCCAGAGAAGAGACTTATGGAAAGAAAAGGATAGATTGTACTGAACACAGACAGTTTATGAAAGGCTATCTTGAAGCCTGCTGAGTAAAGGCTATCTTCAGCCTCTCTCCATTCACTTAACATCATATTTATTGCATAATGTTAGTTGCTTATTAATAACGTTTACCATTCTTTCAGTGAGCCATAGTGGGTTACCATCGATCTGACTTTTTCTCAATCTTTTAACTGGTCTCTTTTCTGAAATTCAGCTTCACCCCCTCTTTCAATCTATCCACCATTGTCCATCTTGATTGCATGCAAGTCTAGATCTATTCTTCCTCATCCAGAGTTAATTAATCCTAATGATATCATAGAAAGAATAGAGGTATGTGGTCAGATCCTAACCTTACCATTTATAATCCATCTATGGCAGACTTCTTAAATTTTCTGAACCCAGTCCTTCATGTTTATAACATAGTTTTTATTCCTTGAGATGACTGATCAGTTTCCACTTTCTCTGCCCTAATCTGTTTCCGAGTACGCTGACACCGATGGACTGCATCCATAGAGTCCCTTGCTAGTATAGCCTATTTTGAGGCACTGATAGAAGCTCAGAAGGTAGGAAAAGAGAGAAACTGGGTTATTTCTCTCCTTTACTCCTCCCTGCGAAACCACTGCTTTTGTACCATGAAGTTCAGACAGTGGCTAAATATGTCTAGGACTTCAGCTCTTGTCAGGCACACCCTCCAGTAGGGCTCCCAGTTTCACTGGATTCTGGTGAGATTTCCTTTTATAAGAACCCTCAAATCATAGTGGTTTGCCACTGTTGCTAGGCTCTGGGGGCCTCAGTATCATTTGTTGGTTTCCTTAACCCTGTCCCCATCAATAAAGTCCATTTAGTAGAACCATCTGAGTGAAATTCTATTTTCCACCAAGAATCAATGTTACAGGAAAATTAAAAATGATGGGTGCGAATTGCTTACTAAAGTACCTTAGCACAAAGTACACAGCTACTAATAATAGCTGTTATGATTGAGGGCTATTATATTACCTTTCTATAATTTTAAACAGAACAAAATATTTCTCCAGATGTAGGTTTTAAAGTTTAATTTCTTCTCAAATATATGAAAAAGGTTTGATAACTCAAAAGTATCTAGATACTATATTAATATTTCATGATAGTCATTAGTTTTTAATAGGCATTTATAAAATAACATCTAGGCCAGTTTAATGGAACTACTTATACATGTCACTATAGCATTAAGATAAATATTATTTATAAGAGCTTTTAGAATAAGACTCTGTTTAATATATTTTATTTTACCAGAATATTAAAGTTTGAATGGCTTTTATCACAATATTATTTATGAAACATACAAAAGCTAAGTAAACATATCCCCAGAATATTTACTTTGGTTTTCCAACGGTCAAGTGCCCTAAATCATACAGATTCACAAGTTTTAAGAATGTCAGGTAGTAGAACAAACTG
The DNA here is from genome assembly GCF_049350105.2 of Macaca mulatta. Taxonomy (NCBI): domain Eukaryota; kingdom Metazoa; phylum Chordata; class Mammalia; order Primates; family Cercopithecidae; genus Macaca; species Macaca mulatta. The sequence goes on from NC_133406.1 coordinate 161,970,639, forward strand.
CTGCATAACTTCTAGTCAATAATAATTCCACATATTCATTTAGTACTTCTAAAGCAAAACTGAAAATCAGTTTCCTTGCATTTTATCTTATCATAACCTATTTTATTCCTTTCTCTCACTCTACCCCTTACCATACTCCTCAGTTCACACCAGAAAATGTGTGTGCATGTACACACATGCATACACACACAGTGACTGTTCTGGAGCGATTACCCAACAGAGATTAGTTGAAAAATCAGAATCAGTAAGGTCATTGAATGCTACAGAATGGAGTATTTCTAAGTTGCTTATGTTAGCTTTCAAATGATATCAAACACAATCTTTTTGAATAAGCTAATGAATAAACATTTACAGAACACCTGCTGTGTTTTGTGAGTAGGGCCATGAGATTGGGGAGGAAACATCGTTCTAGTCACAGTGATTGCTATATACTGAACCTTTATGCCTCTCTAAAATTCACATGTTGGAACCTAATCCCCAGTGCGATGATATTTTGAGGTGGGGTTTTTGGGAGATGATTAGTCTTGAGGGAAGAGACCTCATGAATGGAATTAGTGCCCTTATGAAAAAGCCCCAAAGAGCTCCTTACCCCTCAACCATGTGAGGACACAGAACGAAGGCAGCCCTCTATGAACCACGAACCAATCCCCCACCAGACATCAAATCTTGAACTTCCCAGCTTCCAGAACCGTGAGAAACAAATTTCTCACTGTTGTGTATCAGCCACTCTGTCTATGATAATGTTATAGCAGCCTGAATGGCCCAAGACAGTGTTCAAGGAAGGCCTCTCTGAGAAGAGGGCATTTAATTAAACATCTGGTTGAAAACACTGGGCCAACTACTACTTAAATATCTGAGGAAAGGACAGTCCCAGAAGATAAATGAGCCTTTGAGGTAACAAGACTGGCTTATTTGAGAAACAGAAAGAAAATCAGAGCAGCTCAGCATGGTGAGCAAAGGTCAAAAGATACAGGAGGAACCTCAAGAGGACCTTGTCTGTGAATGTAGTTATCCTTTTTTAAAGAATTAAGATTTAATGTCACCTCTTTCGTAAGTCCTTATCTGGCAGTAATGACGCTAACCATACAGGGTAGGGTTCAAAGTCACCTAAATTACTTCCTAGCTTTTTAGGAAGGCCTAACTCTCAGGATTGTTGTGGGGTTTAAATAATATTAGGAAAGTAAAGCCTTCTGTAACTATTTATTAATTAGAAGAACATTTTAACATATTTTTGGCCCTATGAACATCTTCTTTAAGATTTGGATTATGAGAATTCTATTGAGCAAATAGAAAGCTACAGTTCTAGTTATTTATGATATGCACACACAAACACTCACATCAAAAACACATATGTAGACAGACAGGAAGATGGATGGATAGATGGATGGATGGATGGATGGATGGATGGATGAATAGATAAATACTGGCCCAGGGTCTTAAAATGAATGAGGGCAAATATAAAATAAATTAAACATTGGCACTCAAGAATTATCAATTCAATAAAAATTTACGGAGATAAAATTGAGTACAATACTCAATAATATTGTACTCAATATTGTACTCAATTTTATTGAGTACGATACTCAACAAATGGAAGTGATTCAACAAATGCTAATATTTCTCTCTACTTTTTAAATATTAACTGATCTAAATACCCCCAAATTTTGGAGATTCCTAGATGATACTTTTTTTTTAAATTGTCCCCCAAATAAATTAAAAGCAGCTCAATTCCCTTTTATGGATTGATAGGTAGTTCAGCAATAGCTTTTTGAGCTACATGTCCCACCCCTCTACACCACCCTTTCCTCCCTGCTTTTTTAAAGAACCCGAGGGACACATACAATCTAAACACAAAGCTCCTCTTATTTCCCTCCACTGGCATCTATTTTCAGCTGTTATTCTGGCTCCTGTTGCAAATTCACAGGTTTTCTTTAACAGCTCTGGCATGGGCAGGCATGGTCCTTTGAAGAAGTGTGATCCAGTACATGATCTTCAGAGGGAGGTAAAAGGGCCTATGTTGGGCCCAAGATTGAATCTTGATGTCAAAGGCCTTCAGGCATATACTGCCCTTCAAGGTCCCTGCTATCCCAGAGCCACAGAAATCAATTGGTGCAGGTATCTGAGCCTTGCGTGGTCCCTGGCCTCTATCTCTCTTTTGAGTCCCAGAGAAGCCAGTTAGACTACGTGATTTTTCCATCTGGAGAAACACACAAGCTTATTCCATTTTCCCTCATAGATAAAAGACTGCCTCTGATACAGTCCAGATCTTAGAAACCAGTAGATCTATTTCTAGGTTTGGTTGGTAGCAGAACAACCTCCCAGTGTTCTCATTTTTACCCACACCACTGCTTCAACTTTCTGAAGAGTTTAACTTTCTGATTATCTCCAAGAAAGGCACAGACCTTTGATACTTCCACTCCCCAGAAAGAAAATATATTTTGTGCCTTAGAGGTAATTTATCTTCCTAAAGACAGCATGCGGGTTACCAGGCATGTTGCTGGTTGGCCTGAATTGGCCCATACTAATGTAATGTTCCCTAGATATGCCATTAGATTTGTATAGCCCATGCATAGCATTCTTGCAAAAAAAAAAAAAATGTAAGACCAGTGGAATCCACATTCTTCCAGGGACATTATAATGCATAATTCACTGGAAAACATTTGCAGTTTGTTCCATAAGATCTGGACTCTTTCCTTTGCCAAGAATATATTGCAATTACCCAGAACAGTGCCTACCATAGAATGTGTGCAATAAATTTTTGATGAATAAATGAAAGTTGACAGAGTACTTTGCTACTAAGGATTGTTTCTATCTGAATTATATTAGATTCATTATTTTATTCAAATTAGTAAGAGATAAATCTTCATTCAAGATTTGAATATAACTTAAAAATGTTTATGATTGACATATCTCTGGGACTTTGCACTGCATTTGAATTACTAAGTTTTGCTAATCTGTCTTTGTATGACAATTCTAAAATTCTTATTTGTTTTGAATGTGCAGTAAGGATAGAAAGTGATGCTGAGTTAGCAGCACTGAAGCAATTTGCAGGAAAAGAAGACCCAGCTTCTCCAGACGAATCTGGAGAAGAGTTTCTTTAACTGTGGAAACAAACTATATACCACAGTTCTTCATGGATAATGAATCATTGAAAAGCAATTTCAAGCTAGAATGGCTTGTACAAAATTATTAATCACAAAATTCAAGTTATTATCACTTGCTCTTCTTTCAAGGATGCCTGGGTGTCTTAATAACCACGAGAGTGTAATTGTTGATTTGTCAGTAGATCCAAGATTTCACCAAGTGTCTAACAGTGCCTTGTAGCAATAAGCAGCGTACATTATGGGGTTTGCAGGCCCAGCCTCTGCAGTTGCACTAGCTTTTTACCAGCAGTGTAAAGTTGTATGAGGCTCTCCATGCCTCAGTCTCCTCATCTCTAAAATGTAAATAATAATGGTGCACGTTGTCGTCCCCCATGAGAACCTACGCTGCCAAGTCATTTTTTGAATATCAGGGCCCAGTTTTAAAGAAATTTTTTTATTTTAAAAATGTGGACTCCTAATTCATAAAATCATCTAAATGTTGTATACCCTTGAAATGATTTCTTCTCTTGATAATGACTTGAAGTTGTTTCATTCATTGTCAATTTGTTCATTAAAATCTTCAGTTAATCTGAGTAGTCCTGGCAGATGACTGCTACAGAAACCTCTCCTTGTATCTCAATGGTTAAACCAAGAGAAGTGTATTCTTAGCTCATGACACAGTACGACACAAACTGGCCGGTGGTTTGAAGGAGGGCAGGCCTCTGCTTCATACAGTCATTTAGAGACTCAAGTTGCAGAGGGCTCCACCGTCTTCAGCACATGGTTTCGGGGATTGCCCTGGGCAATGACATCCCTCCAACATTTAGGAAAATAGGACATACCGAATCATGCATGAGGTTTTAGGAGTACTATTCCTAGTAGTATTAGGAGTAGGTTTTAGAATGTAGTATTCTTCATGCCTAGCACAAAATGAAAGAATTTAAGGAATGTATCACACTGTTTCCTCCACTGTCTCTTCCCAGGGACCCTGTTATACAGATAATGGTGTTATGATCTGTATTTTGACACGACTGTGAGGAAACCTGGATGGAGGAAAATGCCACCATCATTTCCTAAGTGCCATCTCAAGACATAATAAGCTTATTGTTAATGTCTGAACTGTGCCCTGCCATTCTCATGTTGAAGTCTTAACTCACAGTACCTCAGAATGTGACTGCATTTGGAAAGAGGTTCCAGAATGTGACTGCATTTGGAAAGAGGTAATTAAGTTAAAATTAGGTCATTATGGTGGGCCCTAATTCAACATGACTGGTGTTCTTCTAAAAAGAAGAAATTTGAACACAGGCAAACACAGAGGGAAGACTGTGTGAAGACATAGGCAGAAGGCTGCCTCCTGCTAGCCAAAGAGAGAGGCCTCAGAAGAAATCAACCCTACCAGCACCATGATCTTGTGCTTCTAGTCTTCAGAATCGTGAGAAAATACATTTCTGTTTAAGTCACCTAATCTGTGGTATTTTCTTATGTCACCCCTAGCAAACTAATATACTCATGTTGCTCTTGCAACAGGAAGACATAAATATTATTTAAATTAATTGAGTAAAAGTGATAGAGGTGGAAAGCAAATATATTGAAGAAAAAACTAAAGTTTACAAACTGCAATAAAGTAGGACAAACAGTAAGCTGGACTGCAGCATTTTCCTGATAAGTTTTATCAAAAAGGAGAAATAAGATCTATACTTGAAAACAGAATTGAATGCTAGGTGTATACACCACCATTTTAAAATTGGGTTTTTTGTTTTTTTAATGTTCAGTTTGAAGAGTTCCTTATGTGTATCCTGGACACTAGTCTTTAATCAGATCTGTGATTTATAAATATTTTCTCCCAATCTGTGGCTTGTCTTTTTATTTTCTTATCAGTCTTCTTTAATTTTGAAAAGTCTAATTTCACCTTTTTTTTTCTTTTATGAGTCATGTTTTTGGTATTGTATCTAAAACTAACTGCCCAAGCAAAGATCTCATCAATTTTCTCCTATGCTTTCTTCTAGAAAGCCTATAGGTTTGCATTACACATTTAGGTCTATCATCCATTTTGAGTTAAGTTTTATATAGGGTCAGAGGTATGTTGTCAAAGATCATTTTCTTGTATGTAGACATCCAATTTTTCCAACACAATTCTTTACCAAAAGTATAAAGGTTTGTCTTCATATCTTTGTCAGAAATCATTTAATTATATTCATAATGGTCTATTTTATGCAAGACCACCTAGATTATTTGTGGGACCCAATTCAAAATAAAAATGTAATGCTCCGTGTTCAAAACTTTTAAGAATCCCAAGACTGTGACAGTAGAGCATTAAGCCAAGTATGGAGTGATTCTGAGCACATGGCCCTGTGTGACTGGACAGATCAGACACCCAGGAAGCTGATCTCACAGGCATGCCTATGCTCATTACTGCAGCTTCATATTAAGTAAGTCCTGAAATAAGATAATGTGAGTACTCCAACTTTGCTCAGCTTCAAAATTGTTTTGCTGTTTCCAATTCATATAATTTCATACAATTTAAGAATCAGCTTGTTAATATCTATAAAACAGCTTGCTAGAATTTTGATCAGAATTATGTTGAATTTACAGATGAAATTGGAAAGAACTGACATCTTAACTACCTGAGTCTTCAAACCCATAAACACAAGCTGTCTCCCCATTAATTTTGAGTTCTTATATTTTCTTGCATTAATTTTTGTAGTTTTTAACATACAGACGTTGTCCATATTTTGTTAGATTTCTACATAAGGATTTCATTTTGGTTGGTGCCACTGTAATGCTATGTTTTTATTTCAAACTCTAATTGTGTGTTGTTGGCTATGGGAATACAATTGATTTTTGTGTGTAGACCTTGTATTTTGTGTCATTGCTAAACTCATAAATTCTAAGATTTTTTGTAGAATTTTAAGGTTTTTTACATAGACATTCATGTCATCTGAAAATAAACACAGTTTTATTTCATTTCCTATTTTCTACTTACAAGTATATCCTCACTATCCTCTGCAGATCTCTAACTCTGTGATTTTTCAAGCATTATTGAAGTAGAGATTTTGTCCAATGTACTGTCATTCAGAATTGTAATCCATGTGATTTTGTTCCTCTTAAGAAAATTAGCAATGATATTAAAATCAAATTTAATAAACAGATATCTACATCCCTGCCATCTAGTTGTTACCTCCAATTCAATACAGCAGCAATTCATCTTTCTTTTAGACATGTATATTTATACATTAGACAGCAATTTTCAATCTTTGTGCCTACATTTATATCCACATTTTTGTTTAATTAAATTTTTAAAAATTATAAGCTGTATTTCCAACTGGACATTTAAATTATCCCCCAAAATCTTTGATGAAACCAGGTATCTTTGTAATAATCCACCATAATTTGCTATGGAGACTTTCTGTTATATATGCTAACTGAATAGTCTGGGATTTTTCTGCATTTGTTAATAAAATGTAAACTTATAAAAATCCAGTTATCCAGATATCCAGTTGAATTATCATTTTATTTGATGATACAAGAAATATGACTATTTCTTCTAGGTTGACTATATGACCCAATTCACCAGGTAATTGGTTATCAATATTTTCTAGACTTGGCCTTCCTTAACTTATTCAAGAATGGAAACACTCTACTTAGATTATACTACAGGTATAAATTATAGAGAATTTAAGAGGAAACTATCTAGATTATTATCTTTCCTCCTCAACAAGCCACTTTCAATTGAACTATTCATATAATTAAAATAGAAGTGGTTTTCTTAGCCTAAATTGTCAAGAAACCCTCAGTTCTCCATTTCACTTGCTTCCCCAGGGAATCACCCATCTTTCCTTCACAATCTTAGACCTGTACTAATTCCTTATTTTCATAAGTGCTTGTTTTAGTCAGTCTGTATTGCTATAACAAATTACCATAGAAAGGGTGGCTTATGCAACAAAATATTTATTTTTCACCATTCTAAAGGCTAGGAAGTCCACGATTAAGGGGCCAGTAGATTTGTGTCTGATGAGGGCCCACTTTCTGCTTTGCAAATGGCTTTCTGCTTGTTGGACCCTCACACAGCAGAGAGCTGACAGAGGAAACAACTTTTCTCTTCTCTTTTTGTATGGAACACTAATTCTATCATGAGGATATAACCGTCATGACCCCATCTAATAGTTATTAGGTTGGTGCAAAAGTAATTGTGGTTTCTGTCATTACTTTTAATGGCAAAAACTGCAATAACTTTTATACCAACCTAAATAGTTCCCAAAGGCTCCACCTCCAAATACTATCACATTGAGAATTAAGATTTCAACATATGAATTTTGGCGGGACACAAACATTCAGGCCACAGCACTGCTATAGACATTACTTGATGACATTGAAAATGCCCCCCAAAAGCTACTATATTTCTCCAGAAAAAAAATGATTTCTGGTTAGATAGGTACAGTACAGGATAATTTGGGGAGAAATGTATGCTAAACTCTCAGCATTTTAGATTGTAAAAAAGATAAATGGGTCACTGCCATAGCTGAGTAAGTTAAAGTAAAAATGAAGGCAAGTCAAATTGCTAAAGCATATCCAGCATTGCATCAAAATGAGGGAAGTTGAAAATATAAATAATCCATCCCTTCGATATTCATAAAATTGTAAAGACAGTGAAGAACACAAATGTGCTGAAACATCCTTCCTCTCCACTCTCAGCTCTTATGGAATGGGGAATCTCAATATATTATTATCCATGTATTATTTTGAATTATATAAGAAAAATTTGTCTCTTCTCCATTATTTATTTAATCATTTGTTTATTTCAGTATGGATGCATAGATATTTATTGGGTTATAATCCAAAACTACATTTTTTATTTGTTACTGAGCTCCTGTGTTCCTTTGACATATCCTAGCTTTTGTTTTTTAGCACTTCCGTAGTTTCTGTAACTACAAGATACTGCAGGCTCATCTTCTGTTTACCCTGTCCCAGCCCTAGAAACAACCATCTCTCTAAGGGTCCTTGGTTACCTTGTTTCAAGAATGGCATGAAGAAACCAATATCTGGGCGCTGGCTTACAATAGAATATATTTTGAAAAGCCAACAGGATTTTCTGATGGACTTAATGGAGAATACAGATCAAAGATGATTTAACCTGAATAACTAAAAATCTGAAGGTATCATTAATTGAGATACAGAAATCTGAGATGGGCAGGTTTGTGGGACATAGGGGGAATCATTACTTAAGGCCTGGACATAATTAAAATGCTAGACATTCAGGTGGAAATGTTGACTAGGTAATTGAATATGACAGTTTGGACTTCCTAGAGACATTCTCTATTTTTAGATGAAGAGTTAATGTATAGAGACTGATAAACAGCTTAATACACACATAATCAATTTCCATTAGTTAAAAGTAAGCAATTATTGACACTAAAGGAATTTAAACATTGGAATAAATTACTTTTAAAAGTTTATGAAATTCAATTCTAGGAATATTTTAAAATATACATATTCCAGAATTATGTAAGCATTTTCCATGAACATATAAAACATCTACAGAGCAAACAAAATAGCCCAGAAATAAACCAGACATATACAGTCAACAAATATTTGACAAGGACACCAAGAAGACCTAACAGGGAAAGGACAGCCTCTTCTATAACTAATGTTGGGAAAACCTTATATCCATATACGAAAAAATAAAATTGGACCCTTTTCTTTCACCTAATAATAAATCAACTCAGAATGGATTAAAGTCCTAAGCATAAGGCCTGAAATCATAAAACTCCTAGAAGAAAACATAGGGAAAAGGTTATTGACATAAGCCATGGCAATTTTTTTAATACAACACCAAAAACTCAAGTAACAAAATACAAAATAAATAAGTTAAACTACCTTAAACTCAAAAGATTTTTAACAGTAAAGGAAACAACCAAGAAAATGAAAAAGTAGCATATTGATTGGGAGAAAATATTGCAAAATCATATATCTAATAAAGGGTTAATAACCAAAATATATAAGGAGCTCAACTCAATAGCAAAAAAAAAAAAAAAAAATTACATAGCCTAATTTAAAAGTAGGAAGGCACTAGAATATTTTCTGAAGAAGACATACAAATAGCCAACAGGTATATGAAAAGGTGATCAACATCACTAATAATCAGGGAAACGCAAATCAAAACCATACTTCATACCTGTTAGAATAGCTATTATCAAAAAGACAAGAGATAACAACTATTGGCAAGCATGTTGAAAAAAGTGAACTCTTGTACACTGTTGGTGAGAATGTAAATTGGTACAACTAGATGAAAAACAGTATGAAGACTCCTCAAAAAAAATTAAAAATAGAACTACCATATGACCCAGAAATCTCTCTTCTAGGTATATGCCCAAAGGGGATGAAATCATCCCCTTGTGGAGATATCTGAACTCCTGTGCTCAGTGCAGCATTATTCACAGTACCTGAGATACGTAAACAACCCAACTGTCCCTCAACAGATGAATGGACAAAGAAATTGTGTTATGTGCGTTAGACACATGTGGAACATTATTCGGCTCTAAAACAGAAGGAGACCCTGCCATTTGCGGCAACATGAATTAGTTACTAGGGGCAGGGTAGGGTGAGAATAAAGAAATATAGGTAAAACAGTACAAAGTGGCAGTGATGAAGAATGAATAAGTCTAGAGAGCTAATATACAGCATGATATAGCCAATAGTATTTTATTGCATAATGAAAATTTGCTAAAAGAGTGATTTTAGGTCCCTTTACCACACAAAAAATGGAAACTGTGATGACAGACATGTTCTTTTGTTTGACTGTAGTAATCATTTACACATATATAAACATCATGTTGTATAACTTAAGTACATATAATAAAAATAAATTATTGAAGTTTGACAACTATTTGACTAATTTTAATACAAACAGCCATGGCATTATGTTTTAAATAAAAATAAACTTTTGCCTGATATATTAAGATTTTTATTTACAAAGGCAAAGATAAAATGAACAGTTATAAGATTTACATTCATTTATTTTCCAGTACTCTAATAACAGATTATCCAATTTTACCTGAAAAGTACTTTAAGTTAGAATTGAACATAATCAAGAACTCAATGCTGCAGAATTTTTCTTCATTGCTATTCTTCTCTTAAGACAGACATCAAAATCATATAAAAGGCTTTTTAATTTTTTTGAAAAAAAATTTCCAGCCAAGTAAACCTTAGCTTTTTTCTTTCATAATTAAAGTTTATATTAACTTTTTTAGTAATATTCACAATTTGACTTGAAACAAAGTCCACTCACACAGATTTAATCTCTTGTCTGGAACAGCTTATCCTATGAATCAGTTAACATTAAGAAACATGTAAAGTCACTCCTAAAATTACATTTTTATATACTTTTTACATTGGTCTCCAAAATTTTTGCTGTCTATAATGATGTGAAATTATATTACAGTACAAAGCTTAGCTTAAAATATCTTTATATTTGTTGTTTAGTATTTGTCTTTGGAGCTTAAGATTTTAAGCAAAATAAATACTTCAAAAGCTATTTTCACAACAGGTGAAATTCCCTTTAAGTATGCTTTAATAAAATATCCAGTATGCATGTTTCTAAATGTTCTTTCTGGTTTCAAGCTGTAAAGGATGGAAAATTGCATTTTGCATTTTTTTGACGGGGGAATTTTATTCTCAAGTGGCTAAGAAAGGGAATGCACAAACATCCCTGAAGAATGAAGTGTCTGCAGAAAAAGTTGGATTGCTTCTATTCTTTGCAGTGTATATGGTATACGTAACATATCTATTAATCTTGATATAACAACTGTGTTCGGATAACGTTTCACTATGGGAATGTTTTGTTTTACTCACTAATATAAATGGCAAGGCTGAGGATAAAATGTAACATAGAAATTTCTCAATCCTGTTGAGATGTACCACAGGCCTTTCCTGAGGCTTACATGTCAACAAAGAAGCATGTAATCTGTCACATTTACAAGCTGCTGGATGTTATGTAAAATGAAAACAGAGGAAGACAAGACAGTAATTGGTTATGTCATCAAACAATAAAACCAATTAGGTGTTTTATTGGTTCATTTCCTTCTTTTGAGCTTCCCTAGGTTTTGAAGTCAAAGGAAACAAAATCTCTCTAGTGATCAAACCAGCAGCAGGATGAGAAAAATTGCTACTCAGGTCAGCACCATGTAAATAAAAGGTCCTCCCAATTCAGAGAAGTCACTCTGTTTCGAGTCAGGGCTTTGCCAAAAAATCAATTATGTTTTTAAAAATCTTCACAGAAGTAAATTTCATCACTGCTTTTGGAAAGACTTTCCATGAACAAAATACCAGTACAACAACATTGTTTCCTCCGACACTGAGTTATGTTCTCTGTTCTCTGTCTTCTATTTTTGAAGTTGCCACCTAAGTTTTAGTCTGGAAACTTGGTGACAGAAGACAAGAGCACAAGAATATGTTAGAGTAAAAGTGTAAAATTGAACTTACCCTCATTCCTGAAGACCTAATAAATTGAAACTGTATTTATTTAGATAAATTCAATTGATAAGATAGACACAACTATAGTAAGTACTCAAAATATTTGTGAAATAAATAAATACCATAATATATATTTCTCCTATTAGCATTATTCTTCATACGAGAAAGTTATCTTTATAGCTCCTAACTGGCACAGAAATTTCAAAGTACAATCTGTTTTGTTTCACCCTGTTATCAGAATGGCACATAAAATCTAACATAACCAAGTTTTTTACATATTTTAAGGTTTTGGAAAAGATGCATTAAGAAAGCATTATTGGCCTGGCATGGTGGCTCACACCTGTAATCCCAGAACTTTGGGAGGCTGAGGCAGGTGGACCTCTTGAGGTCAGGAGTTCGAGACCAGACTGGCCGATATGGTGAAACCTCATCTCTACCAAAAACACAAATTTAGCCAAGCATGGTGGCTCAAGACTGTCGTCCCAGGTACTTGGGAGGCTGAGACAGGAGAATCGCTTGAACCTGGGAAGCGGAGGTTGCAGTGAGCAGAGATCACGCCCCTCAGCAACAGAGCAAGACTCTTTCTCAAAAAAACAAAGAAAGAAAGAAAAAAAGACAGCATTATTATTTCAACTGATTCTGCTCCTACTGTTGAATTATTTCCATTATTAATTTTGTAAGTATTTATTCAAAAAGTATTACCAATAAAGGTATTTATTTATTTATTAGGTAACTGAAAAATCAGAACTGATAAATCGTTGCTCTCTGTAAACATTTTTGGTAAAAAGTATATAAGAATTAATAATGTATTAAAATTTAATAATTTGAGTATTAATTCTGCCTCTTACTAAAAAGTTCAGTATAATTTCCTTGGGCCTCCATTTGTAGATGCATAGTAGTGGTAATACCACAGAATTGGTGATAAAAGGAGACTATGCATGAAAAACTAAAGCTGTTAGTGGCAGTCATTAACATTAATTTGTTGTGTAATATGTACCAGGGACTATGCTGGGTTTTTTCATGTAAGATCTCTGTTTCAATTTTTAAAGAACTTTACAAATGGATGTTAGCCCTTGTCTCTCTGCCGTGTTACCTCAGCTCCTTGTAGTTTCTTCTAAGATCACATTTATCACAATATATCAACATTATTTGTTTAAATATCTGTTGGTCTTCTATGGCAAGCTCCCTCTGAGAAATTAATTTGCCTTATTTATTTTTTTCTTAGAGTCTAGCTTCTTGTTTTAGGGAGCACATGTTTGATAGTTCTAATTGTTTACTGACTAACTTAGACAATTAAGTCAACCTTGACTTGTCTATTGCAGTTTCTTTGAAACAGAGAATCCTCTGGATTCCTCTGGAATACGTTTATTCCTCCAAAAGTCAGCAGGTCTAAAGGGAAGTATATTTACTCTTTCAGCCAGTTTGAGACTATTGAAACCTGTTCCTCATTCTTCACCTATGAATTAAAGAATTTGTTTTCTTAAATGAATCTATTTGATTAGAAAATCCAAATTGCTGATTAATTTGCTATGATTAGAGTATGTAACTACCAAAAGGAAAAATATATTTTCCAGACTACCTGACAGATGACAAAGAGCAGAGATACAAGATATTGCTGACAGAAATTGAAGGAGAACTATAAAACAGATATAGCATATTCCGAGATTAGAAGGCTATTAAAATTGTTAAGATTGTAAACAAGTCTTCATTAAGATTTAACAATGTTAATATGTCCATTCTTCCATATTGATCTTAGAATCCACATAATCACTATCAAATTACAGCCGGATTTTTTTTGAGAAATTGATAAGCCGATTCTAAAATTTATATTAAAATGTAAAAGACCTAAAATGCCCAAAGAAATCTAAAAAAAAGAAAAATGTTGAAGGACTTACACTACCTGTTTTCAAACTTGTTGTAAAGATACTGTAATGCAAAAAGTGTGATATTGACATAGGATGGATACATCAATGGAAAAAAATAATAGAGTCTAGGGATAAGTGCACACATATGCATTCAATTGATTTACCATCAAGATGTCAATAGAATTCATTAGGATAAGAAAAGTGTTTTTAACAAAAGGCATTTAAACAACTAGATAGTCACATGAAAGTAAACAAACCTTGGTCCTTAGCTACTACATATTAAAAAATTAATAAAGTTCATAGACCGAACATAAAACCTAGAACCAAAAGCTCTTAAAACATCAAGAATATCCTTCCCTTTTAGTAGACAAAGACTTCTTGGATATGACAAAAAGAAAACAACTTCATCAAAATTTAAAAGTTTTACTCATCCAAAGACACCATGAAAAAAATTAAAAGGCAAGTCACAGATTGAGAGAAAAAAATTTCAGTACGTATATCTGACAAAGGATTCATATACAGCTTATATGAAGAACTCATAAATCACAATAAAAAGTCAAACGACCCAATTAAAAAATGGACAAAAGACTTGAATAGATACTTCACAAACAAAGATATATGAATAGTCAACAAGAAGAAGAGAAGATACTTAACATTTCAACCCACTAGGATGGCTAAAATAAAAAAGATTGACATACTAAATTTTGGAGAGGATATAGAAAAACTGACACTCTCATGTATTGCTGGCAGAAGTGGAAAATCACATATCTTCTTTGGTGAACAAATATGACAATTCTTAAATATGTAAACATCCACTCTAGGACCCATCAATTCCATTTCTAGTCTTTTACCTAAGAAGAATGAAAACTTATATCAGTTAAATGACTTGTACTTTCATATTTGTAACAGTTTTATTATAATAGACAAAAACTCAAAACAGCCAAGATATCCATCAACAGGAAAACAAATAAATGAATTATGGTGTATTCAAACAATGGAATACTACTCAGCAATAAAAAGGAACAAAATGCTGATACATGACTTAATCTCAAAAATATTTTGCTGAGTGAAAGAAGTCAGACACAATAGTAAACACATATAATTCCATTTATGTGACTTTCAAGCACAGACAAAATTAATCTATGTTAATAGATATCAAAAAGTAATTCCTTCTTGGGGAGAAGAGACTTGACTGGAAACGATCACAAAGGAACCTTTGTCTGGGCTGAGGAAATATCCTGTCTTGTTTTGGGTGATGGTTACACACATATATATAATTGCTAAAATTAAACTGAACACTTATGATCGGTGCATATATTATTTTTAATTTACAGTTAAATTTAAAAACTACACACAGTTTTCCAAAATAAAGGACACTAAAGAGTCAAAATAAAGGAGACAACTGCATGCAACACATGATTTGGGATGTTCCTTCTTACAAAATACAATATGATTGCAATAATCCATAACATTTGAATTGGGTCTGCAGAGTAGACAGGAGTATAATATCACTAATAATTTTCTAATTTTGATCATTGTTCTGTGGCTATGTGAGAGAATATCATTCTTAGGAAATGTCCACTAAAGTATTCAGAGGTCAAAGGGTCCATTTCTGCAAGTAAATCGATTATAAAGGAATTTTTGTGCTGTTTCTTGAAACATTTCTTGCTGAAATTCTGTGAAAATTAAAAGCTAAAAGGGCCAGGCATGGAGGCTCATACCTATAATCCCAGCACTTCAGGAGGCCAAGGCAGGAGAATCACTTGAGGCCAGGAGTTCAAGACCAGCCTGGGCAACAAAGCAAGAACCTGCCTCTAAAACAAATATAAATATAAAGCCAAAGGGAAAAAATTGCATGCAAATTTTTTAGAAAGTCTTGTTTTTCTCACATGAACTCAAGTATGTGTGTATGCTTTACATTGAGTTTCTGTACGTTTATTCTGTGCTTCCTAAAATATTCCAACATATTTGTAATTGTTAATAATGCACAGTTATATCTCTGAAATGTAATGTCCTATAAGTCTAATTTAGTTTTTTCTGACTGGTGACTTTTAGAGCCTAAATTGGCTCTAAGCACTTGACACATTTTACAACATAATTTTTTTTTTCCGTTTTATTCAGATATGGCCCAGGTGGTTTATGATTAGGTCCATCCTCAACACTGCTGTGATCTCTTGCTTTGAATTCCCCTGGGTCAAAGGGTCTTTCAGTAAACATATGCACAATAAAATTTTAATGGTTCAGTTCTATATTGGAAAGTCAGTAATTTTGAAGGCCCAAGAGAACTGATGAAGTGTGAAACAAGGGAAGAGAGAGAAATAAAGGAGGGGGAAAAGAGGCGTGTGTAAAGGGCCCATCTCTGAGTTCCAAGAAAATAAGAGTAAAAAATTGATGATACGGAAGGGGCAGGCCCTAGGGACAGGACTCATCTAATGGAAAGACCAAGTGGCCTGAGGGAAAGAGCACCACACCCCAGCTGTGAGCCCTCACACACTGCATGTAACTCTCTGCAGTTCCCTGTCCTTCCCTGTAAAATCACAGTTGTCAATTACATCACTGTTTACCCCTATTTGGTTGGCGGCGGGGAGGGTGGGAAGTCCTTCTTTTAAGCTAAAAACGTTTCCCTTGCATCCATATGACAGTAGCTCCACTTGTAAAATATTCATTGTCCAGGAAAGAAAATATTACCAAATATTAATAAAAAATCCGTCATTTTAAGTGAATTGTATTAACCACATTCTACATAGAAAAGTTTTGTCTCACATCTAAATGTGACACATCTAAATATGACATTTAGATGTACAACAAGACTTTTATATATAGAGGCATTTTATGTAGTCAGCCTATGGATGATGCATGATAAGCATAGGAACTTATTTATAATAATGCCCAGACTCCCCAGAAATTAGGAAGAAGCCCCCATGTTATAAAACATAAGACTTGAGCAGTCCATATTTGTTCAATGCTTTTTTATAGCTCTTACATGGATGATTTTTCTCTAAAGTGAAATAAGATTATCACAGGATTTCACAATTATTAGAGTTGAATAATTATTTTGAAGAAATATTTTTGAAGTGTACATTGCTTTTATGGTGTTATACTGTTCTCATAGAATAAATTAATCAGACATCTTAAAGGTTAAAGGTCATAATTTATTTTTTCACACACCAAGAAAAATTGACAGGCATATTTATAATTCAAAAGTGGAAAAAAAATTTTCATCACAGGGACTAATTAATATATTTTGCTAATTTTTAAAACATGCATTCAACTCTATGTGTTTTCAGCTCAATATGAAAATTATTGAAAAATAAGAATATAAAACTATTATTTAGGGAGCAATATAGGTATAGTTTAAAAAAAAATATCTCCTATACTATTCAGAACCATGCTTCAGTAGAACAGCCATCTAATATTTGGCATATTTAATGATTTTCTGTAACTGATATGACTCATGGAAGTGATGATCAGAAAAAGGGTGCTGGACAAAAGACCTGACATCAGAAGACCTGACATCTCTTAATTACTAGCTGTGTGACTCACTAGCCAAGGCACCTTGAGCAAACATTTAACTTGTCTGGATCCCCATCTAGAAACAGAAAAGAATACTCCTTTCCCTACTTGGTTCGAATTACTGTGAAGATTGCTTCTGCTTTCATTCATCAAGCACCCTTCACTCAGTAAACACGTACTGAGCTTAGGAGATACGTGCCATAGAGAATGCAAGACAAATAAAGCAGAAGCTCTTTCTCCATAGGAAAGATTTGGTTATATGAATAACCAAAGTAAAAATATCATAGATAAGCCAAAAATGATAAGGCAAAGAACCACAGGCATTCAAAGGATGGAGAAATTATACCCTTAAGTGTGTGCTGCGGAAGGCTTCAAGACAATGGTTGATCCAAGCTGAAAATAGATAAGACTCAATAGATAGAAATGGGAAGACAGAAATTTAGGTAAAAGGAGGTGTTCAGGAAAAATCACAGGAATAGTATTTTTTTTTAAAAAAAAAAAAGCAACTTTGAGAAGTGATGACTAAATGAATTTGTCCAGAAGTGTAAAAGAGCCAGATGAGTAACGTAAATGATCTAAACTGTCTGGGAGCCTTATTATACAGAGGAGCCAGGACTTGGGTGAACAAGAGAGCACATATGCCATGTAAAGCTTACAGATTTAACTTTGAAAAGAATAAAAGAAACACAGTATGGGCTAACTCAGCCATCCACACTCTGAATTCAGCCTACATAATTTCCTGAACTAGAAAGCAATGGCAATTGATACGAAATTAAAGCAAAAAGAAAAAGAAAGGAAGATGGGTCAGATCCTGCATAGCTTTGAATGGCTTGGTGAGGAGCTTGTGCTGGAAGGGCTCAGCCACCCAAGTTCTCAGAATGGGAGAAACTGTTAATTCCATACTGCTAAGGGTGACACTTGCTATCTGCCAGGGGCTGACCTACGTACTAGGGATATGCAATGCACAAAACCAATGAAATCCCTTTCCTCGTGGAGCTCCCAATCTAATAGGCAGTGACAAATAACAAATATATATTGTCAGGTAGGGCTATGAAGAAATAAAGCCACATAAGAAAATAGAAGCGTTGAAGTGAGATGCTATTTAAGGAAAACTGCTTTTGGAAGGCATCTTAGCTGAGGGAAATGTTAAGCAGAGATGTGAAAGAAGGGAAGGAGGAAGGCATACAAATGTCTGAGGGTAGAGGCTATCAAAAGGAATAGCAAACACAAAATTCCTAGGGTAGTATCTTGCTTGGCAAGTTAGAACAGCAAAGAGGTTCATGTAGCTGGTAAGGAGTCAGCAAGAGGGAAGAATAATCAGGACCAAGTCAGACAGGGCCTTGTACATCATGATAAAGACTGGCTTTAATTCAAACTCCGTGGTAGATGCTCACTGAAGGTTTAAGGCCAGGGCATGACATTTCAGATTGACATTTTTAAAGACTTACTTTGCTGTGTGAAAAAATGACAAATAGCAAGGAGTGGCAAAAATGAAAGCAGAGAGAGAGGAGGCTCTTGTACTACTCCAGGTGACTTTAGAAGCATTTATTAAGCAACTACTATGTGCCAGACACTGCATAAGCAGTGGAGATTCTAAAATGAGAAACTGGTTTTCATAGGAGCTTAGAGTGGAGCACAGATTAAAAAAAGAAGATACAAAACAAAAGGGAAAAATACTCACTTGTTAAGTTCTTCACCCACTTTAAGAGTATAAAATGATTGGGTTGCTGGAGACCAGAGGAAGAGAAACTGTGAAGAGATTTCACTGGAGAGAGTTACACTGCGTGGCCCAACTCCCCCAAAAAGAAGTCCTTTCCTCTTACCACAAGACTTGTGAGTTGGTTTCCAAAGAGTCTCCTCTGAAAACTTAATTTCCGTTTCCTTTGCAGTTAGGAGAATATGATGGAGTGATATCTGATGCCTTCAAAATTTAAAACAAAAGGTAGCCTGACTAGAAAATTAAAGGAGAGGTTCTGATCACTGGCACTGACCAGGAGTTGTCAGGGGCAAAGGTTTAATAAATGTTTACAAGGGCCAGAAGGGGGCCCCAAAAGAGCAAGCCCGTGTGGAGTCTGTCTTTAGATCCTGTCCTGTCCAAGTGAACCAACTAGAAGGGGGAAAAGTCTCAGCAAAGCAAAATCTTGTCTATTTTTTTAATGACACCAAATTGTTTCTATCACCCCTCAATATAAATAATCTGAGGAATAAAAATATGTAATATGTCAACTATTGTTACTGTTTCATTTGTTATTATATGAACCTCAGGAAAACATAATGAGATTGATAAAATCTGTCATACTCAGTTCACAGCGCAATTATGAATATTGACCCAGGCCTAGCTCATCATTTCTGGTTCATTTTATCACCCAAACCTTGCTCATCTACCTCTCCACCCTTCTATGGGCATCCAGGGACAAGTATCTGTTTTCTCTCAAAAATTGTGATTTTGAGATATTGAAATCAGTTTTGAGGTATGTAGGTCTAGTTCATTCCTTTTAACATGATATAGCCTCACATCACATGAATAGGCATTGTATTCATCCATTCTGTCTTTTAATTATTTCAGTTGTTTCTAATTCTTATTTCAAAAACTGCCATGCCAAACATTCTTATGTGTGCTTCTCTATGCATGTGCGAAAGAATTCCTCTGGTAATGTGCCTTGTAGTAGAATTTCTAGGTATTTTGGAAGTATACCTACATGATTTCATTAAATGCTCTTTCAGCTTCTCCAAAATTATTTTTAGTTTTGCTCACCCAATAGCAATGTATATGAGCGCTCATTTCTCCATATTAGTGCCTCTACTTGATATCATCTGTTTTTTAATTTTTGTTGTTTTTGTGGATACGTAGTGCCATCTCATCATCTCTTGCTGGGGATATACAATATGTACCTTAAAAGCAGCATTTTGAAATCAAATTTCCCAAACTAAAGAAAATGGAAGAAAATTGGGCCTACTATGTAGTACAATAAAATTTTTATATGTATTATTTTCCTTAAACCCTAAAATCCATTAAAAATTATGGACTTTTATCTCTATTTTTTAGTTGAAAAAACTGTGGCTCAAATTCTTGAGGCAGTAAACAATATGATAGCACAAATAATGAAGCCAGATTCCAACTCACCTTAATTCCAAACCTCCTGCTCTATTTACAAAAACATTTTCCTCCTACAATGCCTCAAACCATAGATATACAAGAGGAGACAAGAGGATGCAATGTATGTAACTTTCCATTTTGTTCACCCTTAGTTGTTGAACAGTCATTTACCACAATAAAAATCTAAGCATTCCTTAAGAGATTAGTTTGGAACTAACCTTATGCTATTTTAGACCATTTAAAATGGAAACTTTTGGTTAATCGGGTCTCCAACACCAAAGGTACAAACAGAGCAATAACAAGGAGAAATAAATCACCTGGAAGCGTTAGCAACAATCTAAGGAAATAATGACCTATTTTATTGGCAGCATAAAACAATTCATCCTTCAGTTGTTATTAATAAAAGGACTGGTGTGATTTGGAGGTCATACCAATGCAGAACACGTCTCAAGAGGAGCTGCAATTCTTGGCCCAGGTAACTATTCTCAGCCCCTGGAGTCTCAGTGCTCACTCAGTGCCTGTCCCAAGGAGCCCAGGGAGCTTGGGATTCTTCCGAGGAAAACTGAGACAAAAGCTCCCCAAACCTGATTTTTACATCATATTACAAATACCAGTTTGGGAGTGTCTGTGTGTGCATATGCCTGTGTCTGCGATGGTGACAGGCAGGTAGTACACTCTTGGGAGCTGAAAAGCTGACTTTTCAGTCTCTATTCAGTATCCCAGGAAACTGCATTAACTCGTTTAAGCTATTGAGCGTCAAAGTATAAAGTAAATCTTTTTAATTCACACCAGAAACGTGTTGTTCTGGGTGTTGTAAAAATCTCTGTAGTATTAAGGGAGACGACTCTGCTTCTGGTGGAGGTAGTGAGGAGCCCAGCATCACAGCCCAGTCAGCTCCTTACTAACTGGTAGTTAACCTTTCTGGGTAGCAGTCTCCTCATTGGTGAAGTGGAGATGGTAAGAAAGCCTGCCACACAGATTTGCTGTGAAGATTCAATAAGATGATATATGTATTAGTTTGCTGGAACTACCTTAACAAAGCACCACAGACTGGGTGGTTTAAACAACAGAAATGTATTGCCTCACATTTCTGGAGGCCTAGAAGTCCAAAATCAGGGTGTGGGTGGGGTTGGCTCCTTCTGCAGACTGCGAGGGAAGGGTCTGTTCCAGGCCTCTCTCCTGAGCTTGTAGATGGCCATCGTCACCCTGTGTTCACATCAGTTTCCCTCAGTATCTATCTCTTTCTTTCCATGTGGAATTCTTGTTATAAGAACACCACTCTTACTGGGTTAGGAGCTCACTCCACTACGCAGTAAGACCTCATCTTCACTTACTAATTACAGCTGCAACGACCCTGTTTTTAAATAAGGTCATGTTTTGAGTTACTCAGACTTAGGATTACCACATATGAATTCTGAGGAGATAAAATTCAACTCATAACATTGTAAATATAAAGTCCTTGATTAATAATTAGGCCTTATTAAACACTAGGTACTTATGTTTTTAGTGTTTATCTAGAGCCAATACCTAGTCTTCTGCAAAGAGTAGATGTGAAAGGGTATCATAGTGGATGAAACCAGTGTTCTCATTACTTTGGTTTGAGGCCCCTCAGACATTAATTCTCTGCAACAGATTTTCATTCAGTGATCCAGAATATAAGAACAAAAGTGGATTGAATACAATTGTAATATTTTATCCATTGCATTGAAGTTATGCAATTGAGAAAGAAACACAATTGTACTGCATTATGTGTGTGTATATAGTATATGTACATTCAAGCTCTACGTCCAGCACCTACTGGTCAGACTGAATTGAAGAGTCAGACTGAATTGAAGTGTCTGAAACCCTGATTACATAAGTATTAATTTCTCTCTGTCAGATTCATCATTTGTAAAATGGAAAAACAATCTCTATCTCACAGTGTTGTAAGTATCAAATTAAATATCTAAAAGCATCAGCAAAGTCCTAATACAGAATAAGCCACTCCTTAAATGAAAGTTAAACTAAAATAATTATTAAAATTATTTCAGTGGAGTCATATTATTAGTACAGTTAATGTGAAACTGAATTGTATGTTTAGCAAAAGAAAAAGAAAAACTATGTAAATAGTGATGGAAATTATATTTTGCATAATATAACAGATCTTAGTTCGTTGTGCTGCTATTAACAAAATACCTGAGATTGGTTAGTTTATAACAAGATAAATGTATTTCCTCACAGTTCTGGAGGCTGGGAAATCAAAGATCAAGGCACTAGTAGGTTCAGTGTCTGGTGAAGGCTCGTTCCTCATAGATGGCTCCATTTAAGTCTCCTCACATGGCAGAAGGGACAGAAGAGCAAACGACCTATGCTAATTCCCTCCAGCTCTTTTATTGGGCACTAATTCATTCATGAGGACTCCGCTCCCAAGCCTTAATCATTTTTCAAAAGGCCTCACCTCTTAATACAATGGGGATTAAGTTTCAACATAAATTTTGGAGGGAACACACATTATAACCCTAACAATTTTTTATTATACTTAACACATTTCTATAATCATTATATATGCATGTTACCCTGTATCATTGTACACACTAACTCTTAAATACTGTATTTCATAGGTGACATAACAATTTTTCAAGAACATTTCTCACTTAAGAGACTAACTGGCCCTTGAAAAACCTTTCTGGGTGTTCATAAGGGTGAACAACATCCTATCAGCTATGTGTCATTGTTTGCCAGGTCTCTTTTCTACCCCAATTCAGAAGACTATACACCTTAAGAAATGGGAAACTATGCTGGCCTTCATTTACACTTTCCCATTCCTGCCCTTCATTGGCATTTTAAGCATCATAAAACTTGGCAGAAACCCTTGGATTAACATAATTTCCAGAATTTCTGCTCATCAAAACTGCTTGAGTTTATCCCAAGTGCAGCAGAATCCCTGGCCTGATCTATCAAATAAATATTAAACTTTATTTCTCACTTATTTTGTCAGTCCATAAGACTTCAGACTTACAAATTAAAAGCACATTTCAAATGGATTTTTCTCTGAATCTACTCATTAGTGTCTTCATTTCCACTTTGAGGTCTACATATTGATTTCTAAAGTAGCCAGTACCATATTATTCACCTAGTGAGTTCCATAATGTGCTGTGACAATTAATTGATATTGAAGAGGTACACATCAACAAGATGAGGTTCTTTTTATTAGTGACTAATGTACTTGATTATTCTATAAAGGGCAGGCATTCTGGGACTCTGGTATTTCTAAACTTCTTTGAAAAGTCATAGGTATAGTCAATATCTCTACAATATAAACCACTTTGATTCCTGGAATACGCTACTGATGCATTCAAGAGATGTGGCCAATAATTAAAATTTTCAGCAAAAGATCTTCTGTAATGGGTTCTATTTAGCTAATTCCTGGGTATAGAAAAAAAAAATCCTCCATTTGCCAAAAGCATTTAGTAAAATCAATGGATTTACAAAGTAATGGTAAAAGCTGTAAGAACAAAGCAGATCTTCTTGGAATATTACTTGAAGAATAAATAAACTGTAGAGTAGAAGAAATAACATATTTAATGACGTAATTCACTTTTTTTCTTCCGACAATATGCATTGTCTGAAAATTGAACCTAAATTAAGAAAGGCATTTTAGGAAAAATGAAGAAGAAGGAGAAGAAGGGAAAACACAGAGCGAGAACAAGGGAGCATTTTTGTTTTCCTTTTAAACTAGATGAGAGCAGAAATCCTGTTGAGTAGATCAGGGTCACTGAGGCAGAGCTCAAGGTCAGACCACAAGTTACAGTCAGTCTCACTGCAATTCAGCTTCATTCCAAAAATCTCTCAAACCTGGAATTTTTATCATTCTTTGTTTTTATTTCGCTTGCTATTCCATCAGTTCCTTTTACTTCACTGGCTTTTCCAGTGTCTTTAACAAGCGTAAGGATTTTTTTCCCCTAAAACTATGAATATCTTTTTAAAAGTTAATTACATTGTTTTAAGTGATATATGTGATTTTTGTGAAATAATTTCTTTGGCAAATGAGTTTGTCAATATCACTTCTTTCTAGAGAAAAAAACAAACCTATTAGTTTATCCGATAGTAATTAATCTTTTAAATCAATGTAAATATCTTTGTCTAGATAGCTGGTGCCCTGATATACTTCCAGACACTGACTTTGTTTTATCCTTTAAGAAATGCATGGTAATATTAAAGTTGTAGGTACAACATGATGCCAAATTGCATTTCCAGCAGAATCCTACAATCAGACCCTCTCATTTAATGGAGGTCTATCTTAATGGTTTTTTGTTTGTTTGTTTTGGTTTTTTTTTAGACAGAGTCTCACTCTGTCACCCATGCTGGAGTACAGTGATGCAGTCTTGGCTCACTGCGCCCTCTGCCTCCTGGGTTCCAGTGATTCTCCCACCTCAACCTCCAGAGTAGCTGGGACTACAGAAGCATGCCACCATGCCTGGCTAATTTTTGTATTTTTAGTAGAAATGGGGTTTCACCATGGTGGCCAAGATGGCCTTAAACTCCTGACCTCAAGTGATCTGCTTGCCTCAGCCTCCCAAAGTGCTGGGATTAAAGGCATGACTCACCACTCCCAGCCCTATCTTATGTTTTGCCCCTGCAAATTCTCACTTGCAAATTCACAAGATTAATACCAAAGTACAAAATTACTACTATAATTGCCCTGTACTCCGTTAATCAGGCATGAATCTAGTTTAAACTTTTGCTTGAAATTTGGGTTAAGGTTGCATTTTAAAATTTTCTGTGGCAAGACAATAGGTTCTATTCCCTCAAAAATTCTGTGTGACTCATATTAAGCAACAGCAATAAAGTTGTGGAGCTCTCGGTGGATCCACCACAGCTGCAAAGAGAAGTTACATTGTAGATAAGTCACAAGGAAGCCTACTGTAACAGCCAATTGGTATTTTCTACTGGGTAGGAAAAACTTTTCTTCCTCTTCAAAAGTCTCTGGATAAACGACCCACTTCAAATTGAAAATTTTCAGTCCTGTGAGTTGACCTATGAATGTGGTGATGCCATTGCACTCCTTCCCTCTTTCTCTTTTTGCTTCAGCCTCATAGGGAAGAGTTAACAGAAGTCAGAAAGAGGAACAGTCATTTCTGGAAAACTTTGGTCATTCAAAAACCTCAAATTGTGTAACAGGCTGAAATCAGTCATTCTACTTCTTCAAGTGTATTAGTCCATTTTCACACTGCTAATAAAGACATGCCTGAGAGTTAGTAAGTTATAAAGAAAAAGAGGTTTAATGGACTCACAGTTCCATGTGGCTGGGGCAGGGAGGCCTCACGATCATGGCAGAAGGCAAAGGCACATCTTACATGGAGCAAGCCAGAGAGAAAGTGAGAGCCAAGAGAAAAGGGAAACCCCTTATAAAACCATCAGATCTCGAGAGACTTATTCACTACCACGAGAACAGTAAGGGAGAAACCACTCCCATGATTCAGTTATCTCCCACTGAGTCCCTACTACAACATGTGGAATTATGGGAGCTACATTCAAGGTGAGATTTGGGTGGGAACACAGCCAAACCGTATCACCAAGTAATTGACAACAAAAAGGCACCAAATCTATGATATTATAGTTGAAAAAGAAGATTTTTTAGTGATTATTCTCACACGTGTCTGATAGTCTGTAAAGCTTAATCTTTAATATTTCCAGGAACGTGTATCCTAAAAGAATGTAAAAGGAACCAGACATCTAAAAGAAATGAACTAGTTAGCCTGAGAGACATATACTCCTCTTATATTTTCCATTTTCCTTGCTCTATTTTCTACTTAACTGGTACAAGACACATTTAATACATTGTGCCTTTCCACTGGGTTGCCCTTGGTTATGACTAATCCTGGGAACCAGATTTCCTGATACTGTGGGCTAATTACATGTTTTCACTATTAATCAATGCTTAGATTTACATAATTTGCTGTAGAAAAAGTAAGCCGAAGAATTAGAGATGGATATGCTGTTCATATTTTGTATTAGATAAAAATTTTCTGCTAGCTGGAAGAAATTTCTTAAATCTGTATTAGATATTGGCAACATTTTCCTTCTCAGCCAGCTTCCATGTAACCCCTTCCTGTTTGGTTACTGTCTCAGATATTCAAGCATGAAACCACATCAAGCACTTCTTCAGAATGTGAGAGCAAGAAATATAATTCTCTTAAGGAAAAAGCAAGTAAACACTGAAAAATAAAGCAACAATGTAAGCATTACTTCATCCCATCCCCTAAGTGACTTTATTTCATCTTGGTAATTCTTTTTGATGAATATGATTGTTCAGAAGTCAGTAAGCTATCTTGAGTTATTCTCTCAAAGATTAAGTATACATAGTAGCATTGATGACTCCTAAAACCTTTAGTATTTTATGGCTTTCTACTCTAGAAGTATTTTGATTTAATTGGTATCTAAAGTAGTAGTACTCAGAAAAAGGCACGAATTATAACTAAGAACAACAAGAGACTACGTTTTGTTTCTTATCAAGGACTGTTATTCCCAAAGTGGTGTTAAGAAATTACAGTAAGTATAGGTTGGTGCAAAAGTGATTGTGGTTTTGCCATTAATTTTAATAGCAAAAAATGCAATTACTTTTATATCAACCTAAGATGTTAAGCAAAACATTTTTTGCTGTAGCTAATATATTGTCAAGTCTTTAAACAACGTTAAACGGGTTTTCATCCTAGTGTAGATTTTGACATGCCCTAAAAAAAAATTAGAATGAATTTCTCAAACGTTTTTGACCAAGGAAAATTTTGTTTAAACAGCTTCAGTTAAGAGCAATTTTTTCATATATTACAGTTTAAAAATCCAGTGTATGAATATAGGGCTCCCAAAGGCACAAAATAGCAAAGTCAAAGAAAGAACATGAGTATTGCACTATAGCCATTCCCAGTGCATAAGAATGTTACCAAATAACTAGGACTGAGTGATTTCTGTAACTGAAATCTCAAATGCTGAACTAATAAATTCTGTGTGTTTTTTCTCTAAATAACCTTTTCCATCTACACCCATGAAAGTGGTGCAGATGGTGATGCAGATAGTTTAAAACTGGATTTTCAATCTTTGGCCATCACATTTATATGCCACAGTTCAGTAATTCACAGTCGCTAAATTTTCCGAAGACATCAGGTAAATTCATATCTCACTGGAGAGACTTGACTACCTTAGAATCTCTCACATCCTGACTACCAAAACTTTATCAGAACATAAAATAATGGTTTGTTTGTTTTAGTTTCTTAGTTGTTATTGTTTGTTGTTTTACTTGTTGCTAACATAATTTTCTACAAAATTAACACTAATAGCAAAGTTAGGATGTAATGAATGTGCAAAGCCTTTCATTATTTTTTTCCATTTGCCTTTTTTTTAAATTTCCATTTTTATTTTAGATTTGGAGGTACACATGCAGGTTTGTTACAAGGGTATGTTACATGATGCTGAAGTTTGGGCTTCCCAAACCTCAAACACCCAAATTGTGAAGGCAGTACTCAATAAGGATTTTTTCATCCCTTGCCTCTCTTCCTCCCTTCCAACTTTTGGAGTTCCCAGTGTCTACTGTTTCTATCTTTATGTCCATGGGAACCCAAAATTTAACTCCGACATGTAAGTGAGAACTTGTGATATCTGCATTTCTGTTTCTGTATTAGTTTGCTAGGATCACAGCCTTCAGCTACTTCCATGTTGTTTCAAAGGACATGACTTTATTGTTTTTTTATGGGCACTTGTGTTGATTCCATGTCTTTGCTATTGTGAATAGTGCTGCAGTAAACATATGAGTGCATGTGTCTTTTTGCTAAAATGATTTATTTTCCTTGGGATATATACCCCATAATGGGATTCTTGGGTCAAATGGTAGCTCTATTTTTAGTTCTTTGAGAAATCTCCAAACTGCTTTCCAAAGAGGATGGGCCAATTTGCATTTCCACCAACAGTGTGTAAACATTCCCTGTTTTCCACAACCTCACCAGCATCTCTTTTTTTTTTTTTTTTTTTTTAACTTTTTAATAATAACCTCTGACTGATGCAGGATGGTATCTCATTGTGGTTCTGATTTCTATCTCTGGGATGATTAGTGATGTAGAGCACTTTTTCATGTTTGTTGGCTGCTTGCATGTTTTCTTTCGAGAAGTGTTAGTTCATGACCTTTGCCCACTTTTTAATGGGGTTGTTTGGTTTTTTCTTGTTGATTTATTTAAGCTCCTTATGGATGCTGGATATTAGACCTTTGTCAAATGCATAGTTTGTGAATATTTTCTCCCATTCTGTAGGTTGTCTGTTTACTCTGTTGATAGTTTTTTGTTGTTGTTGTTGTTTGTTTTGTTTCGGTTTTTCGTTTTTGTTTTTTGTTTTGTTTTGTTTTGTTTTGTTTTTGCTGTGCAGAGGTTCTTTAGTTTACTTAAGTCCCACTTGCCAGTGTTTGTTTTTGTTGCATTTACTTTTGGGGCTTTCATCATAAATTATTTGCCTATGCCACTGTTTAGCAGAGTATTTCCTAAGTTTTCTTCTATAATTTCCATTCCAGATAAATAAAATCGAGAATGTAACAGTCTAACATTTAAGTTTGTAATCCATCTCAAGTTAATTTTTTATATAGTGATACGGAGACAGTCCAGTTTTATTCTGCTGCTTATTATGTTAGCCAGTTTTCTCATCACCATTTATTGAAAGGGTGTCCTTTCCTCATTGTTTATTTTTTGTCAACTTTGTCAAAGATCAGCTGGTTGTACTGTGTGTGGCTTTATTTCAGTGAGCTCCATTCTGTTCCATTGGTCTGTGTCTATTTTTGTACCAGTACCATGCTGTTTTAGTTACTGTAATCTTGTAGTATAGTTTGAAGTCAGGTAACGTGATGTCTCCAGCTTTGTTCTTTTTATTAGGATTGCTTTGATATTTGTGCTCTTTTTGGTCCCATGTGAATTTTACCATTTGTTTCTAATTCTGGGAAAAAGTGCCTTTGGTAATTTGGTAGGAATAACATAGAATTTGTACATTGCTTTGGACAGTATGGCCATTTTAACCATATTGATTCTTCTAACCCATGAGCATGGAATGCTTTTCCATTTGTTTATGTCATCTATGATTTCTTTCAGCATTGTTTTGTGGTTCTTTGTGTAGAGATCCTTCACCTCCTTGGTTAGATGTATTCCTGGGTACTTTTTTGTGGCTATTGTAAATGGGATTGAACTATTGATTTGGCTCTCAGCTTGCATGTTATGGGTGTATAGAAATGCTCCTGTATTTTGTACATTGGTTTTGTATTTTGTACATTGATTTTGTATCCTGAAACTTGGCTGAAGTCATTTATCAAGTCGAGAAGTCTTTTGGGTGAATCTCTAAGGATTTCTAGGTATAGAATAATATTTTCAGCAAACAGAGATAATTTGATTTTCTCTTTTCCTGTCTGGATGTCTTTTCTTTCTCTTGCCTGATTATTCTGGCTGGGTTTTCCAGTGTTATGTTGAATATGAGTGTTGAGACTGGGCATCTTTGTCATGTTCCAGTTCTCAAGAAGAATGTTTCCAGCTTTTGTCTGTTCAGTATGATGTCAGCTGTGGATTTGTCATAGATGGGTCTTACTATTTAGAGATATGTTTCTTCAATGCCTAGTCTTTTGAGAGCTTTTTATCATGAAGGAGTGTTGGATCTTGTTGAATGGTTTTTCTGTGTCTATTGATATGATCATATGATTTGTGTTTTTAATTCTATGTGGTGAATCACACTTATTGATTTGCATATATAACCATCCTTGCATCCCAAGAATAAGGCCCACTTGATCACGATGAATTAACTTTTGGACGTGCTCCCAAATTCAGTGTGCTAGTATTTTATTGAGGATTTCTGCATCTGTGTTGGTTGGTGATATTGGCCTGTAGTTTTCTTTTTTGTCATGCTTTTGCCAGATTTTGGTATCAGGATGATACTGGTTTCATAGAATGAATTAGGGAGGAGTCCCACCTCCTCAATGTTTTGGAATAGTTTCAATAGGATTGGTACCAGCTTTTTGTACATCTGGTGGAATTCAGCTGTGAATCCATCTGAATGGCTTTTTTGATTGATGGGGTTTTTTTTCTAATCATTCAATTTTATTACTTGTTATTTCTCTGTTCAGGATTTCCATTTCTTCCTGACTCAATCTTGGGAGATTGTGTTTCCAGGAATTTATTCATTTCCTCTAAGTATGCTAGTTTGTGTGCATAGAGATGTTCACACAGTCTCTGAGCATCTTTTATATTTCTGTGAAATTGGTTGTGATGTTACTTTTCTTATTTCTCATTGTGTTTATTTGGATCTTCTCTCTTTTTTCGTTGTTAATCTAAGTAGCAGTCTATCTGTTTTGTGTATCCTTTCAAAACGCAAACTTTTCATTTCATTCATCCTTTGTATGGTTTTGTGGGTCTCACTTACATTTAACCCTTCTCTGATGTTATTTCTTTTCTTCTGGTAGCTTTGAGTTTCATTTGTTCTTGTTTTTCTAGTTCTTTTATCTGTGAGATTAGGTTGTTAAGTTGAGACCTTTCTATCTGCTTGATATAGGCATTTAGGGCTATAAACTTTCATGTTAACACTTTTGTCATATCCCAGAGGTTTTGGTATGTTGTGTCTCTATTTTTGTTTGTTTCAAAGAATTTCTTTTATTTCTGCCTTAATTTCATTGTTTTCCCAAGTCATTCAGGAGTAAGTTGGTTAGTTTCCATGTACTTGTCTGGTTTTGAGAGTTTCTCTTGATATTGATTTCTATTTTAATTCTACTGTGGTCCAAGAAGATGTTTGATATGATTCCAATTGTTTTGAATTTATTGAGATTTGCTTTATGACCAAGTACATGGTTAATCTTAAAGTGTGTTCCATGTGCAAATGAGAGGAATGTACATCCTGTGGTTGTTGGGTGGAGTATTCTATAGATGACTATTGGGTCCAATTGGTCAAGTGTCAAATTTAAGTCCAGAATTTCTTTGTTAGTTTTCTGCCTCAGTGATCTATCGACTGCCATCAGTGGAATTTTGATGTCCCCCACTATTATTGTGTGGCTTTCAACGTCTTTTCTTAGGTCTACAAGTAATTGTTTTATAAATCTGGTTGCTCCAATATTGGGTACATATATATTTAGAATACTTAAATCTGCCTTCAACAGCTTTCCTTGGGGAAAAAAAAAGAATACTTAAATCTTCTCGTTGAATTGAGCCCTTTATCATTGTGTAATGCCATTCTTAATCCCTTTTTTACTGTTGTTTGTTTAAAGTCTATTTTATCCGATAGAGTAATAGTGAGCTCTACTCTTTTTCATTTTCCATTTGTGTGATAGATCTTTCTCCATTCCTTTACTTTGAGTCTATGAGTGTTGTTATATGTGAAGTAGGTCTCTTGAAGACAGCAAAGGGATGAATTTTTAGCACAAATTTTTACTTCATGTACTTTAAGTGGGGCATTAAGGTCATTTACATTTAAGATTAATATTGATATGTCAGATTTTATTCCTGTCACAGTGCTGTTAGCTAGTTCCTTTGTAGTCTCAATGATGTAGTTACTTATAAGGCTATTGGGCTATGCATGTGCTTGTGTGGTGGCAAGTATCATTGTTTTATTTCCATAATTAGAATTCCCTTAAGCCTTAAGCACCTCTTGTAGGATTGGTCTGGAGGGTGAAAATTCCCTTAACCATTATTTGTCTGGGAAAGACTTTATTTCTCCTTTATTTATGAAGCTTAGTTTGACCAGATATATGAAATTCTTGGCTGGCATTTATTTTCTTTGAGAGTGCTAAAAGTGGGCCCCCCAATCTCCTCTGGTTTTCAAGGTTTCTGCTGAGAATTCTGCTGTTAATCTTATGGGTTTCCCTTTACAGATAGCATGACCTTCTTCTTTAGCTGTCTTTAATATTTTTTCTATCACATCGACATTGGATAATGTGATGACTATATGACTTGGCAATAGTGATGTTGCGTTCTCTGGATTTCTTATATCTGCATGTTGACCTCTCTAGCAACATTGAAAATTTTTTCCAGGATTATACCCTCAAATAAGTTTTCCAAGTTGCTTGCTTTGTCTTCTTCTCTCTCAAGAATGCCAGTAAGTCATATATTTGGTCATTTTACATAATCCCATATTTCTTGAGAGTTTTGTTCATTTTTAAAAGTTCTTTTTACTTTGTTTTTGTCTGACTGGTTTGATTCAAAGATCCAGTCTTTGAAATCTGAAATTCTTTCTTCTGCTTGGTCTAGTCTATTCTTAAGGCTTACAACTGTATTTAGAAATTCCTCCAGTGAATTTTTTAATTCCAGAAGTTCTTTGTGAAAATAGCCATGTTCTATTTCAAATCTTGGATTGTTTTTCTGGTTTTCTGTGGATTTCAACTTCTCTTGGATCTCATTGAGTTTCTTTGCCACCTGTATTCTGAATTCTATATTTTTCATTTCAGACATTTCATTCATTAGGATCCATTACTTGGGAGCTACTGGGATTCTTTGGAGGTGACAAAATATTCTGGCTTTTTGTATTGCTGGAGTTCTTGTGCTGGTTCTTTCTCATCTTAGAAAGTTGATACTTTTTATTGAATTTGCTATCTTCTGGATAAAGCCTTTTGATTTTCTATTCTTTTTTCTCTTGGGAATATGACTGTAGAGTATTTTGTGTATGGATTGGCTTCATTTTTGGATGCTTTCAGTGTGCCAAGGCTCTGTGCAGGTTCCTTGGCTGCAGATAGGTTCATGCAGTGACTTTCTCAGACTGTGCTTGTTATAGCAATATATCAGGCTTCAATCCAGTAGGTGGCACTTAAGAGTAGGAGGTGGCAGGAAGAGCAGGTAGGGGCGGAGGCAAAGGAGAAGCATGAAAAGCTTCCTCCCCTAACTGTGTTTGCCTTATAAAGCCACCTTAGAAACCCCAGCAGTCTCTTTCAACCCTCTCTGGGCCCCAGTGGGAAGAGCCACTGCCAAGTCATCAGCAGTGCACTCAGGAGACAGGCAGAGGGCAAGAGATGAACCCCTCTCCACATCGGTTCCTGAGCTTTGGTGGCACCATCTTCAGCAGCTGGTGTTGTGCCCACATTTCCTTTGGCCCAAGATGGACTTCGGCAGGCTGTAATCCCCATCGGTTAGGTGAAGACTGTGCTGGAGGTTAGATCTCTGGTTCTGAGTGTTCTCCATGGCAAAGAGTCTGCATAAAGTTCCTTGGTTGCAGATAGCCTTGCATGGTGGCTTTCCCAAATGTTGATTGCAGTAGTGATGTACTGGGCATGTGAGCAGGCTCAATGCCTCCTAGCGGACTGAGGTGGCAGTGGTCCCAGGGAGCTTATGTCATTCCACAGTGCTGTGCACTTGTGTTAGCAGATTTCCTATTGTGCTGCACCCTTCAACCTGCAGGCCAGTTGGTGGCTTTTCTGGGTAAGACCTGGCTGTGTAGCCAATACCGATGAGTATATACCTGGTCCTTGTTTGCAGAGAAAAGCTCTGCTGCCTTGGACTCCCTGCTCAACTCTGGAAAATGGGACAAAGCTGGGCAGGGCTGGACTAGGTTGGCCCACCCATAGTCCCCCAGTGGCAGGCACAAATACCAGCTCCAAGGGATCCAGTGCACAGCCACCTAGCACCCAGACGTGTGCCTAGGCATGGAGTTGAGAAACATCCTCTGCACCAAGTTCCCTGCATGGGGATGATGGGGCAGCCTAAACTTCTAATCTAAAACAATGGGTGTTCCAAATGCCTGGAGACAGTTCTAGGCATTGAGAGGAGAAAACTCTGCTGCACCAAGATCTCTGCATCTAAAAAGAGGGGTAGCCCAGGCTCCTAATCCAAGCTAGTGCATGTGCCAAATGCCTAGAAATCTGCTCTGGCAAGGAGGAAACTGCTGCTGCAATAAGGTCTTTGCAGGGGATGGGAAGCGTGGCTCAGACGCCTACTCTAGGGGAGCAGGTGCACCTCATCCTGGCTGATACGTCCAATGGAAGAAGCAGAGAAACCACTGCCACAAGGTATTTTCATGGGAAGGGAGAGGTAGCCCAAGATCCTAATCTACAGGAACAGGTGTGCCAAATGCCTGACGTTATATCTGGGTATAGAGTGGAGGGAGTGCCACTACACCAAGTTTTTTACATGGGTAGGGGATGGCAGCTCAACTTCCTGTTCCAGGAGGGCAGGTGCACCAGAGGCCTGCTATGCGTGGAACAGAGAGTGTGTTACTGCACCAGGATTTCTGAACAGGAAGGGAGGGGCAGCTCAGGCTGCTAATCCTGGTGAGAGCATGCTCCAAGCACCTGGAGGTACACCTGGGTGTGTGTGGAACAGAGAGATTGCTGCTGCACCGTGATCTCAGGAAAGTGGGCTGGGGCACCTAGCAATGACACATGCAGACTGGTTCCAGGATGCAAAGCTGAGCCTGGCTGCAGATCTCACCATCTAGCAGAAATAATGGCTTCAGAAACTCTCCTCCCACTTCAGACCTGTGATGTAAGAGAGCCCAATTCCAGTGCCTACTGCTGGGATGCTTTCCACATTTGTCACTCAATTCTGGCTGTGGGGTCCCGTCCCACTCCACAGTAAGTGCGCCAATCTCTGACCTGACTGGAATGCTTGCTTGGACACACTGTTGGGTTGCCAAAAAATGGCTGACTTTGCATGAGCTCAGGTGAAAACTGGCGTCCTGCTTTAAGTCCTGGATCTGGGAAAATGTCTACAGTTTTCCCAGTGTCTTTCCCTCTCTGCATTTCCAAGTCTCTCCCAACATTACTCCCAGGGTTTTGGAGAAACAAGGTGCTCTCCCTTGGCCTGCGTTGCTTGGATCCCTAGTGGAAAGGTGAGTCACAAAGGGAGCCTCTGCCCCTCGCTCATGCTGGAGCTTCACTCACTTTTATCAGCCTGATGCTGTCCTGGGAGCTGTTCATCAACTGTCACCTCCCCAGGATCTGGGGTATCCTTTGCTATTTTAGTAAATTCCCTTTTTCTTTTTTTAATTAAAGCAAATAGAGTTGGTGTATTAGTCCATTTTCATGCTGCTGATATAGACATACCCGAGACTGGGCAATTTACAAAAGGAAGAGATTTAACTGAACTTACAGTTTCACGTGGCTAGGGAAGCCTCACAATCATGGTGGAAGGCAAGGAGGAGCAAGTCCCATCTTACATGAATGGCAGCAGGCAAAGAGAGAATGAGGAGGATGGAAAAGCAGAAACCCCTGATAAAACCATCAGATCTCATGAGACTTATTCTACCAGGAGAACAGTATGGGGGAAACTGCCCCCATGATTCAATTATCTCCCATCAGGTTCCTCCTACAACACATGGGAATTATGGGAGTACAATTCAAGATGAGATCTGGGTTGGGATATAGCCAAACCATATAAGTTGGTGTTTTCCCACTATTTTGCTGTTTCCAAGTGACTGAGGCACACTAAAAGCCTCTTATCTGCTATCTTGGGAAAAATTAAAAAGTAAAAATCCTTTTAGAAATGTACAAGACACTTTTCTTCAGTTTCATTGTTAAATACTGATAATAATACTTGTCTCATGGTGTTGTGCTTTTTTTTTTTTTTTTTGAGGATTAAGAAATTACACCTAGTACAATAACTAGGATAGAGTATACTTTTAAAATATATTTCCCACCCCTCTTCCTTTTACAAACACATATCCATATCTCCCTTTCCCAGCTGCCTCTTGCAATTGGTATAGAAGTACACTTGCATTAATAATGTCAAGTGACTTTATTGCTCAAAAATTTCTTAAAACTAATTATGAACTGGAAATGAATATTTTTACATATACATTTATCTTGACTTTTTTACTTAATATGTTTAAAATGTTTAAAATAGAGAGAATAGTATAATACAGTGGTTCTCAAACTTTGGCATGCATCAGAATCACCTGGAGAGTTTGTTAAAACACAGATTGCAGGGTCCTGTCCCCAGAGTTTCTGATTTAGTAGGTGTCAGGTGGGATCCAATGCACTTCTAGCAAGTTCCCAAGTAATGTTGATGCTAATGGTTAAGAGACCACAATTTGAGAAACTCTCATATGATGATGAACCTCTAAGTATTACCATGCTACCATCCATTTCGGCAATCTTGTTTCAGATATTTCCCCAATTTTTTTTCAGAGGGTAGAGGTGGTGAGTGAAAGGAACTGGATTTTTTTTTTTTTTTTTTTTTTTTTTTTTGAGACAGAGTCTTGCTGTGTCACCCAGGCTAGAGTGCAACGATGTGATCTCAGCTCATTGTGACCTCTGCCTCCTAGGTTCAAGCAATTCTCCTGCCTCAGCCTCCTGAGTAGCTGGGATTACAGGTGTAATCCCACCATGCCTGGCTGATTATTGTATTATTAGTAGAGACAGAGTATCACCATATTGGCTAGGCTGATCTTGAATTCCTGACCTCAAGTGATCTGCTCGCCTCAGCTTCCCAAAGTGCTGGGATTAAAGGCGTGAGCCACCGTGCCCAGCCTGGAACTGGAGTATTTTAAAGGAAATTCTGACAGCATATGATTTCACCTGTAAATACTTAAAATTTTTGTAAACACAGTAATTAACAGCCTTAATTTATTATGTGAAGATAGAATCCTATATACAACTGTGTGAAAGTGTTCATTCTTCTAAAGCACACGTAGAACATTTATAAAAATTAATATGACACTGGGAGTGGTGGCTGATGACTGTAATCCCAACACTTTGGGAGGCTGGGGAGGGGCAGATGGCTTGAGCTCAGGAGTTCGAGACCAGCCTGGGCAACATGGTGAAACCCCTATCTTTACAAAAAAAAATACAAAAATTAGCGAGGCGTGATGGTACGTGCCTGTAGTCCCAGCTACCCGGGAGGCTGAGCTGGGAGGACTGCTTGAGCCTGGGAGGTCAAGCCTGGGAGGTCTTGGCTGCAGTGAGCCAAGATCACACCACTGAACTCCAGTGAGACCCTGTCACAAACAAAACAAGTGGCTAGGCATATTTCTGGAAAGACAAAAAATTTAATGAGTAGTATTTGGGGTAGTATACTAAACATAAAATACATGGTTTTTTTTTTAACTTTTATTGTAGATTCAGGGGGTACATGTGCAGTTTATTTACCTAGGTATATTGTGTGATGCTGAAGTATAGGTTACAAATGATCCCATCACCCAGGTGCCCAGGTACTGTGCATAGTACCCAAGTTACCTTTTCGGTCCTTGGCCCCCTTCCCTCCCCCCACCTTCTAATAGTCTCTAGTTTCTATTACTCCTATCTTTACGTCCATGGGTACCCATCGTTTAGCTCCCACTTATAAGCAATAACATTTTGTATTTGGTTTTCTGTTTCTGTGTTAATTTACTTAGGATAATGGCCTCTAGTTGCATCCATGGTGCTGCAGATGACATGATTTTGTTATTTTTTATGGTTATGTAGTATTCTGCGATGTATACGTACCACATTTTCTTGATCAAATCCATTGTTGATGGGTACCTAGATTGATTCCAGGTATTTGCTATTGTGAACTGTGCTGCAATGAACATATGAGCACATGTGTCCTTTGGTAGTATGATTTGGTTTCTTTTGGATGTATACTCAGTATTGGGATCAGGGGATGGAATGATAGTTCTGTTTTAAGTTCTTTGAAAAATCTCCAAACTGCTTTCCACAGGGGCTGAACAAATTTACATTCCCACCAACAGTGTATACGTAAGTGAGGTAGGAGAATAGAGAATTAGGATAACCAGGGGTTAAGGTGGAATCAAAAGAACAGCAGGTACATCTAGTTCTAGGAATTTAGGCAGCAGACAGGCTGCTCCTGTATAACAAGACAGAAGTTTCCACTTCAGCCTCTGATTGACCACAGGCCAAGTCTCTACTTAGCCTCTGATTGGTCACTGGCCAATCCTTCATGGGGTGTAACCAATTGGAGGCCTCTAAAGGGCACTTAGGAGTGTTACCAAATTCTTTTAGCTTAGTGAAAACCCTAAAGAACATTGTAATCGGAGCTCTTGAGCCGCTTGCTCAAGCCTGCTCCCACTCTTTGGAGTGTACTTTCATTTCGATAAATCTGCACTTTTGATGATGCTTCTTTCATTGCTTCATTCTTTTGTTGCCTTGTTTTTGCACTTTGTTCAACTCTTTGTTGGATGCACCAAGAACCTGGACAACTCGCGGATAAGACCTTCCATCTGGTAATGTAAGCATTTCCTTTTCTCTTCACCCTTGCCAGCATCTGTTGTTTTTTGACTTTCTAATAACACCTATTCTAACTTGTGTGCAATGGTATCTCATTGTGGTTTTGATTTGCATTTCTCTGATGATTAGTGATATAGAGCATTTTTTCATGTTTGTTGGTTGCTTGTGTGTTTTCTTTTGAGAAATGTCTGTTCGTGTTCTTTGCTCTTTTTTAATGGGTTTATTTGGTTCTTGTTTGTCGCCTTAAGTTCCTTATAGATTCTTGATATGAGACCTTTGCTGGATGCATAGTTTGCAAATATTTTCTCTCATTCTGTAGGTTATCTGTTTACTCTGCTGATAGTTTATTTTGCTTTGCAGAGCTCTTTAATATAATTAGCTTCTACTTGTCAATTTTTGTTTGTGTTGTAATTGCTTTAGAGGACTTAGTCATAAACTCTTTCCCAAGGCCTATGTCCAGAATGGTGTCTCCTAGGTTTTCTTCTAGGATTCTTGTAGTTTGAGGTTTTATATTTAAATATTTAATCCATCTTGAGTTAATTTTTGCATATGGTGAAAGATAAGGATGCAGGTTCAATCTTCTGCTTTTGACTAGCCAGCTAACCCAAGACCATTTATTGAATAGGGTGTCCTTTTCCCATTGCTTGTTTTTGTTGACTTTGTTAAACATCAGATGGCTATAAATATGCAGCTTTATTTCTTGAGTTTCTATTTTTTCCATTGGTCTATGTGTGTCTTTTTTTTTTTTTTTTTTTTTAACCAGTACAATCCTGTTTTTATTTCTGTACCCTTACAATATAATTTGAAGTCAGGTACTGTGATGCCTATGGCTTTCTTGTTTCTACTTAGATTACTTGACTATTTGGGCTTTTTTCTGGTTCCATATGAATTTTATAATAGTTATTTTCTATTTCTATGAAAAAAGACTTTGGTAGTTTTATAGGGGTAGTGTTGAATCTGTACATTGCTTTGGGCAATTAGGGCCATTTTAATGATATTGATTTGTCCAATCCATGTGCATGGAATGTTTTTTTCATTTCTTTGTGTCATCTTTGATTTCGTTTAGCATGTTTTGTAGTTCTCCTGATAGAGATATTTCACCTCGTCGGCTAGATGTATTCCTAGGTGATTTATTTTGTGCGTGTGGTTATTGTAAATGGGATTATGTTCTTAATTTGGCCTTCAGCTTAAACATTATTGGTGTACAGAAATGCTAGGTTTTTTTACACTGATTTTGTATCCTAAAACTTTACTGAAGTCATTTATGAGTTCTAGGAGCCTTTGGTAGAGTCTTTAGGGTTTTCTAGCTATAAAATCATTATCTATGAAGAAAGATAGTTTGACTTCTTCTTTTTCTATGTGGATGCCTCTTGTTTCTTACTCTTGACTGATTGCTCTGGCTAGGCTTTCCCAGTTACTTTTAAATAACATTAGACAAATGGAATTCTTAATAATGGTACCAGTGTCCAACCTATAAATTAGGCTCTTTAATTATACTACCATATTTTAAGGTTTTTTTTTTTCTTTCATGGCAGCAGTGTAGCCTGGATCTTAAGAGGCTGACGTTTTAATCCTCTCTCTGGGATTTCAGCAAATAGTTTCTTCAAGCTATAGTGGTTTTGTCTATTTAAAATGACATAATAATACTGTGATACAATAATACCACAGTAAGAATCAAATTAAATAATTGTGAAGGTTGCAAATCTAAAACTTCCAGGCAAAAGAATCTTATTTTTATGGCTGATGAAGAGGTGTAAACATGGTCAAATCCAGGCAGTCACAGAGTATAAACGTAGTTACTGGTAAACACCTCTGATCATAACAGAAAGACTCAGAAATCTCAGAGAGGGGAGGATGATTTATAGGCTGATTAGATTCTCCAGAAAGGATCCACTAAAGACAGGATACTGAAGATCTTTGATTATCATGCTGAGTAGTTTGGATCTTATTCTGTAGACAATGAAGAATAAAAATAATTCAAAACAGGTAAGTACAACAGTCAAAATTATGTTTTAGGAGAAAATTCAAAACTCAGTGGTAACCCTAAGGGGAACGAAAAGATAGGGAAAAAAAAACACCCAGACAGCTATACATCAATTAAAGCATGATGATACTCTGCCTGCAGTGACCAATGCAATGAAGCAAAATTAGAAGCTCACATGTTGGAACTCAATAACCATCTACCATCTCTTAATTATTAGAGCAAAGAGCTTATGTCTCTAAATAAAAATGTCATTAGTCAAGCAGAGGTCTAACCACAGGCATTTTTTTCAGATGGAGTCAACATTTTAAAGTTTGATAATGACACTCTTACCTACTTGCAAAATTTACTCAGAATTACAATTGAAAGTTGAATTTCAGGGGGTGGTTATAATCTTGTAAAGAATTACTAGTAATACTTATGAGAGTTAAATTATTTCCAAAGGCAATGTTGTAATATGATGACAGATCATCTTCTATTCTTGAAATCTGCAAGTTTTTCTTCTGAGACTACAGACATTAAAATCCTTCCCTCTATCTTTCCCCATACTTACCCTCCTCCAGGAACCTGGAAAGTTCCTTAACACATGTACAAGTGAGTGATAGCACTGCCAGCCCGTGGTTGATGTTGCCTCATTGGGTCAGAATGAATTGCTGTCTTAATTCTGAATTGAATTACAATCCATGGTAGATTCTTCTGCTAAGGGTCAGCTGATTCGAAATATGTTTACAAGTTAGTAGGACATAAGCCATAAATCAGCTTAAATCAGTAGAGGACTAGCTATGTACCTTCACAGGCACAGACGATGAGCTAACAACATGACTAGGGAACACAGAAGGCAAAAGCCAGTTGATTCTGCAGTTGGACTATATTAGAACCCAAAAGCACGTCATCACATAATTCTAAGCTCCATCGCACCTCCGGGCATTGGCACATGGGGTCTTGTAAAACCTTTTCTGAGTATCACAAGTTTCTGATTAGTGTGATTAATAAGGGTTGGAAGAAGTGTGCCACAAGTCAGAAAAAGGGTAAGAGCCTCAGGAGCCATAGCTAGTTTCTGGAGCATTCTACCTCACGGAAAATGCCATTATTTCCTAAGACATCACTGAAAGCATCACTAAAGCACAATTTTAATATCTGCCTAACCACAGTTTGGAAAGCAAATAACTATGTAATACATCTAATTTTAGCTTCTTTAATTCTCAGGACACTTTTTAGCTCTCTGTTTTATATTTTCTTTTGAGTAGCTCTGTGAGGAAATCACTAATCTTATAAAACCCAAATCGTAAAGTGATGACAAATGTCACGATCTTCAAAAAACGGTATACTATTGCCATTTTCAGCTCCTTGAATAGTTCCAGTTTTATGAATTAGGATACTTTACATGGAGATTTCAGAACAATAACATTTAAAGTGACTAATTAAAACATTTTAATCTGTGTTTATGTTTAATATTCTTTGTAAACCTCATAGGAGCCAATGACATATTCTTCTTAGGAAGGAGAGAAACTTTCCTGGATGGAACTATGTCTTGAAAAAGCATAGCCTGGACTTTTGCTTCTGCTGTTAGCTTTTCTGTTTTTCCTTACCTTTGAAATACCATTTGTTTGGAATTACATAAAAGACTCTGTATTTGTAATGTCTTTAGAGTGGCATTTTGCATCCAAGTATTTTTATTTGTTTTTGATTCATTTATTCTCAACTGTCATTCTAATTATTTTGAATAAAATCCATTATAATAATTTACTTGTTCCAGAAGAAAAGGATTAGCATTGTATTTTATTTGGAAAATAAATGCCCAGTATCCCCTGGAGAGCCAACAACTTATTAAAGACTTATTTTACTAGAGTAGGAAATTATCTTAAGGCCAACTGGACTGAAACAAGAGTGGAAAATACAAGGATCAAAGAAGATTATAAACACTGAAAGTGTAAGAATGAAA
Source organism: Macaca mulatta (assembly GCF_049350105.2). Taxonomy (NCBI): domain Eukaryota; kingdom Metazoa; phylum Chordata; class Mammalia; order Primates; family Cercopithecidae; genus Macaca; species Macaca mulatta. The sequence goes on from NC_133406.1 coordinate 162,012,719, forward strand.
ATGTAAAATTAATCCAAATGATCTGGAATTTTTAAAAAGAAGAAAAGCTTTGGTTAGAATAATAAAATATAAGCAATATTCCCAGAGATGACTATGGGAATTTTGCCTGTCTACATGATGACAATAATCATTTTGAAACCAATAAGAGATTTTAGACCAGCTAACCCTTGACTCACTTATGTGTTTTGGTTTTTTTCATTTTTTACTTTCAATTGATATCATCTCATGTTCTTGTCCCTTTCTGCACAGCTTTTACATTTTTCAGGTCTAAATGGTTTGGTGTTGAGGCAAAAAATACAATTTAGGAAACTGATAAAATTGCCAGTACTAAAAGAGTGGAGCCACTTTGCATTATCAAAAAGCTTCATGAGGCTGGGCAAGGTGGCTCATGCATTTTGGGAGGCCAAGGTGGGAGGATTGCTCAAGCGCAGGAAACCGTCTTGGGTAATACAGTGAGATGTGTTTCTACAAAAAATAAATAATAATTTTTTAAAAATTAGCTAGGCATGGTGGTGTGCACCTGTACCCAGCTGCTCAGGAGACTGAGGTGGGAGATGGCTTGAGCCCTGGAAGTTGAGGCTGCAGTGAGCCATGATTGTACCACTACACTCCAGCCTGGGCAACAGAGTGGAACCTGTCTCAAAAAAAAATCTCCATGGTTATTACATATTTCTTATCATGCCATATAGCTGCTTAGCCTAGTTGATTTGGCCAGTCGTTCTCAAAGTCTGTTCCTAAGATTAGCATTGTCTGGGACCTGGTTAGAAATGTAAATTATCTGGCCCCTCCCTAGACCAACTGAATTAAGTCACTGATGTGGGGCCCAGCCATCTGATTTAGTAAATCCTCCATCTAAAAAGGATGCATGCTAATGTATGAGAGCAACTAGATTAGCTGTAGGGCCAATAAATCCAAATTAACAGACTCAGTACCTGTGTGGACCAGTTAGCATAGCTTTATGTCAACATCACTAACTATACTTTTGTTACAGACTGAATCGCGTCCATATAACAAATTTATATGTTGAAGTTCTAATCCCAAATCCTCCAAATGTGACTGTTTTCGGAAGTAGGATCTTTATAGAGATATTTATTAAATAAAGCCACTAGACTAAGCCCTAATCGAGTGACTGGTGTTCTTGTAAGAAGAAAAGATTGAGACATAGACACACACACAGAGGAAAGACTATATAAAGTCACAGGGAGAAGATAGTCATCTACAAGACAGACAGACAGGCCTCCGAAGAAACTAAACCTGTCCACACTTTGGTCTTAGACTTCTAGCCTCCAGAATTGTAAGGAAATAAATTTCTGTTCTAATCCCCCAGTCTGCATTACTTTGTTATGGCATCCCTAGCAACCCAATACAGCTCCTAACTACCCCCATTTAGCCATCTGGAAACTCAATGCTGTTGGTCATAGCAGACATCTGGCAAAAAGGGAAAATGGTGTTGCATAAAATTATGTTCTTTACTAGAAAAACTCGTGATAGGTCTTAAGGTCAATGTTGAATACTAAGGGTAGTATTATTTTTATTATTTTATGGTCTTACTAGTGTTTCCCAATCTGAGTAAATAACAGAGGCCAGATGAGATAAATTCAATATTTCAAAAAAACTAATGGAAACCTGTTGGAGGCCAAAAGAATGAGGGTCGTGATCAGCTCAGTATGCCACTGGAGGCTATATGAGTAAACAGCAAACTGTTCTCATAAATGCAGAATGTTGGCAAACTGACAAACTGTGTCTGCTGTCCACAGGGGGTGCTGAGGGCAGTCATGCCTTAGGTGCAGGTGTTTCTTGTGATTAGGCACATCTGAAGCCTGTTAGCAATAATGTGAACCTGTGATCAACCAAGCAGTTGACCAATTGTTACCTCCTCCTCCCTGCTCTTTCTACCCAATAAATATGGAAGGCTGTGGAAGCTCAATGCCTTTGCTCACCAGGAGCCCCCGACTCCTTCTTTAAACAGATTCTTTTGTCTTAAGTTTTCATTTCTGTGTTCATCCTCTTTCGTTCAGTCCCGTAGTAACTGTCACAAGTTGCATTCATCCTTGTTTGTTCAGTCCCATAGTGACTGTCACAAAAACCTACCTCATATGATTTGGATTTGTGTCCCTGCCCAAATCTTACATTGAATTTAATCCCCAGTGTTGGAGGAGGAGCTTGATGAGAGGTGATTGGATCTTGGGGGTAGATTTTCTCCTTGCTGTTCTCATGATAGTGAGTTCTCATGACATCTGGTTATTTAAAAGTGTGTAGCAACTCCACCTTCTTTTTCTTCCTCCTGCTCCAGCCATGTAGGACATGCCTGCTTCCCTTTCACCATGACTATGTGTCCTGAGGCCTCCCCAGTCGTGCTTTCATATAGCCTGTGAAGCTGTGAGCCAATTAAACCTCTTTATACGTTACCCAGTCTCCAGTAGTTCTTTATAGCAATGTGAGAATGGACTAATATACTACCTAAAGTAAGATTTCAAGAATGTAACTTAAAAACTATTAGTGTCTATTGACTATACATTTAGGGGAAAATAAAATTTCTAACTCACATGAGGCACAAAAAAATAAAATTCCATAAAATCTAGAAAATCTAAAGATAAAACTCTAATTGTAGAAAATGACAATGGGAATATATTTATAATCTTTGAGGACAGAAATGTTTTCTAAACAAGAAACAAATCAAAGAATCTGCAAAAGATAAGTCTTCCTTAAAACTTTGTAAAATTTTGTAAAACTCTTACATAGTAAACAACAAACCAACAAAACACCCTCACTGCAGAATAAAATGGCAGCCTGGAAAAAAAATTGTAACATATACTGTATTCGTTCATTTTCACACTGCTGATGAAGACTTACCTGAGACTGGGCAATTTACAAAAGAAAGCGATTTATTGGACTTACAGTTCCACATGGCTGGGGAGGCCTCATAGTCGTGGTGGAAGGCAAGGAGGAGCAAGTCACATCTTTGTGGATGACAGCAGGCAAAGAGAGCTTGTGCAGGGAAATTTCCGTTTTAAAATCCATCTGATCTCCTGAGACTTATTCACCATCATGAGAACAGCATGGGAAAGACCTGACCCCGTGATTTCATTACCTCCCACTGGGCACCTCCCATAACATATGGGAATTCAAGATGAGATTTGGGTGGGGACACAGCCAAACAATATCATATATCTAAAAAAAAGGTAAATATCCTTAATATACATAGTCTTACTGCAAGTAAAAAAAAAAAATTAAAAATGGAAAAAAAGTCAAGAACAGGAAATTCATAGAAGTGGTATAAATGACTTACCAATGTATGAAAAGATGCCTCAACTTTATTAGCAATGGAAAATACAAGTAACATAAATATGATTTAAATGTGATTTAATTTTAGTCTATTAAACTGGTAAAAACAGAAAGATTGCTAAAATACACAGTGGGTGATACCAAGAATCAAGCGTTTTTTCTTAGAAGAGAATGGGAGTACACAATACCTATTTTAGCAGAACATATCGACACTGAAAATGAGCATGTCTAATCTGGTGATTCTGCAAACTTCAAAAATAGTTAGAAATATAAGAACATACGTATTGAAATAGCATTATTTGAAAGAGGGAGCTGGACACAGTGGTTCATGCCTATAATCCCAGCACTTTGGGAGGCTGAGGTGGGCAGATCACTTGAGGTTAGGAGTTCAAGATCAGCCTGGCCAACGTGGTGAAACCCCATCTCTACTAAAAATACAAAAAGAAATTAGCTGGGCATGGTGGTGGACACCTTTAATCTCAGCTACTTGGGAGACTAAGGCAGGAGAATTGCTTGAACCCAGGAGATAGAGGTTGCAGTGAGCCAAGATTGCACCACTGCACTCCAGCCTGGGTGACAGAGAGAGACTCCATCTCAAAAAAAAAAAAAAAAAAAAAAAAAAAAAAAAAAAAAAAAAACAAGAAAAAAGCAAGTAACTGGAAATAAAAACAACTCTCCATCAATACAAAAATTGTTATTTAAATTATGATACATTCATGTTATGTAATACTTTTGATATGGTTTGGCTGTGTCCCCACCCAAATCTCATCTTGAATTTTAACTCCCACAGTTTCCATGTGTTCTGAGAGGAACCCAGTAGGAGGGTGATTGAATTGAATCTTTCCATGCTATTCATGAGTGAATGGGTCTCACCAGATCTGATGGTTTTAAAAATGGGAGTTTCCCTGCACAAGCTCTTTCTTTGCCTGTTGCTATCCATGTAAGATGTGACTTGCTCCTCCTTGCCTTCCTCCATGACTGTGAGGCCTCCACAGCCGTGTAGAACTGTAAGTTCATTAATCCTTTTTTTCTTCTCAGTCTCAGGTATGTCTTTATCAGCAGCATGAAAAGGGACTAATACAACTATTTAGCTGTTGAAAAGAATACTTTTATGTACTGACATGGACTATTGAAATAAAAATTTTCAGTACAACAGTATGTCTAGCATGGCCTCACTTTCTAAAACTAAAATTGTGTAACTATATACTAGTACAAGATTACCTCATTTAATATAGAATTTAGCACTACAACAACACAATACATTTTGTTAATTTGGGGTTTTACAATTCAGGCATTGAAAATAATTCAAATCAAGTTAAATATGAAACACTAAGACTGAGTTTAGATCCTTGTTAAAATTTAAAGTGCACTTCAAATTTAAGATATAGTTCCTTCGGATTTCAGTAATCTGCCTCTTCTTTATTATAAGATAAATATAAAGTGAAATGTTCATGATTTTCTCATAAACTATCTAGATTGTTTACTGAAAATACACTTTAGCAAATATGAGACTAATAGCATAAAAACCTTCAAACTACTTTCTCATAATCGCATATCTTATCTTCATCATATTGCTTTCAGTTGATATTTATGCAGGGCAGAAAAACAGCTCTGCCAAAAATTCTGTGCAATAACTTTCAGTTGAGGCTTAGAACAGAACATTTGGTTTATATGAACCTACATCTCAAGATTGCTATGATTTAATTTTACCAAGTTTCTGACTTACTTCATGTACTGTCATGTTTGAGTTCAAAATGAAGGCACTGTTCCCACTTGGAGAAAAAGAAAAGAAATTTACATTTTTATCTTGTTCTAGTGTGATTATACTTCAAGTTTTCCAATAATTTGATAGAACTCAGTGAATTGCCTTTATATCAAGGTAAATATATGCTATTATAGGGAAATTAAAAGTGCAAAGGTAAAATATGTTTTAGTCATTTTCTTTTATTAGAAAAGCATCCATTTCAGACAATACTGCAACAATGCTCGGTATTGTACAGAAATGTTTCAATTGTCTGAATTTTTAAGAACCAAGATTTCCCTCTTTCTATTATATTGTCCTTTTAGTCATCTAAAATTTCTTTTAGTTCATTTATTCTACCTTATCTTTACAGATTACAAGACCATGCTTGTCAGTACTTACAAAGAGTGAGTCCCAAATGTTTTTATGCCATGATGTTCCTAAATGTTAAACACAACTTTTAAAAATGGTTTCTGTTTAAATGCTATTAGGAAGATAATGAAATCATTAGTGCTGTCTACAAATTAGTTTCTGTTTTCCTCCTAACATATCATAGTATTGCACTTAGCTGCCCCCTGGGAAGTTAGTAAAGCCACATTATTTATGTTAGCTGGGGAAGTGTATGCAAATGTGTGTTGCCTCCAGATGGAAATTTTAACAGCCTGTGTGTGACTCACCATGCTCTGTTGCATGAGGAACAGCCACATATAATGGTGGCTGTTTTGTCACCTGAGTTCTCTGAGTGATTATGGCAGCAGAGCTCCCCTTCAGAGTGGACAGGAGCCATAAGTGAGATATAAACTTTTGTGAAGTTTATGGCACTGTAATTTGGAGGTTGTTTCTTATTACAGACATATCTAGGCTTTTCTGAATGATATACCTAAACCTGGAGGTTTGGGAAATAATCAGATTTATATCTAAATTATGACTTGCCCACGTAAGTTGAGACACAGGTAAAAGAGTGAAGATATCACAGAAGAGTGGGTAGGGTGGGAGAGCAAAAGGTAGTAATGGAAAACAAGTTGAAATTCTTCCCATCCAGTAGCAGATAAAACGGGAGCTTAGGTTCAAGCGTTTCAAGTTTTATATGGCCCTCCTAAAAATAATCACTCTTGAAAAACATTAGTCCAAATTTATTATAAAATTACTTATTTGAAGTTTTAAGCTAGTCAAAGCACTGAAATTACATGAATTGCATACCAAAGCAAACAACAATATATACATATCACTATTTAATCTCTATACAATCCAACAAGTATGAAGAGCACAACATACATTTATTCACACAACAAAGAAAAACATGTTTCATCTACTATTAAAATGTGCCAGTAACAAGTTGAAGTCCAACATTATTTACCAGGTGGTAAAATCTTTGACACCTAGATTAAGAAGTAATAAAATGTATATTCCCAGCATTTATATTCTGTCCCAAAACAGTTATTTAATTTCGAGCATTGATGATATACAGGTGAAGCTAGCAAGAGTTTTAACAAAAAGTTCACTCTATATTTAACAAGTGCTCTTATTTGGGTTCTAAACTCAGAGTAGGCACGAAACAAAAGCAGATTTCTCAAGTCCAAAAATGTGCAAAAAAGAAATATTTATCACATAACACAAATATATCTACATAAGTGTGTATTAACTTTCAGGTATTTTTCATTTTAGCTATATAGATAATTAGAAGCAACTTTCTGCCTCTAGGAAAAAAAAATTAAGCACACATTTCTATCACCTAGTTAAACCCATCAGTAAAATGTCTGCTGTTTTGGATACACCCATAGCTAATTGTGAATCAGCATTATCTACCTTTGTATTCATAGTAATAAAAACCTATGTGTGATGTTTTTGCTTTTGTCTCATCTTTTTAGAAAAATTCACTAACACTTGTAAAAATCCTGACATGTTTAGGTTATTTGTCCAGAATAATATAATTACCCAGAAATCATGTTTAAATAGTATGTGAAGTTGCTTGGATAATGCCTTACCCAGTTCAAAAGGAAATTCAGTAACTCTGAAGATCAGTTATGAGTTTTGAAATAGAGCTGAAAACACTCAAATTGGTAAATTTATTGAAACTATTTGTACTATTTATTTTACAATTTATTTCCAGAAACCTGAACAAATATACTTCTACTTTGAACATTTATATGAAAGGTATTGGTAGATATTCCAGTCTATTATACATTATACAGTAAATTGCCAAGCTACATGCAACACATATAATAACAGAAATAAAACTCTGAAGTCAGATGTGCACATTGTTGCATTTGTTTTCTTTAATTTTGTTTTACTCAGAAGAAAAACTTAAAACAATGAAAACATATATATTTTTTTTAATTTTTGATGTCTACTTCTTGGGTTTAACATCATTTTTAAGACCAATTTGGTTACCCAAACCTATGCTCAGATAACATAGATAACCCTCCTGTGATATGTACACTTCTCTCTCACTCCTCAAAGCCTTACATGCTCATACATTCTCACACATGGTCATGTTGCAAGATCTCCCCAAGTCAGTACACATGGCCAGGGTGACATCATGGCAATACAGCAAGAATTCTGCCATTTGTTTAGAAGCCTCAAGGAGAAGGAACCTGGAGCCCCTAAATGAGAGTTCCTTCTCCATGCCTCTCCCCAGTCAAAATACATGGAAATATTCATGGAAGCATTGTACCTAGCGTGATGAGGAAGGATGGAGAATGGTTCCTTATGTCTCTGTTCACAAGATATCAACACTCTTAAGTAACTGTATGAAATAAATTCTCTTCTGAAAGCAAATAAACCATCTGAAAGGTCTTCTGGGCTTTAAGATTTCGTGAAACAAATGAGAGCATTTATGTAATGTAATAACAGTCACTAATTGCAGCAGCTTTTTTAAAAGTATATGCACTATAGAAATACATATCACACACATATTCATTTGTGTATATACATACATACACTCATATATACTACAAAAATCTATAACCATCAGTTTAAATTAAAACTGCACAAAACTTTGCAATTCTGTGTTCATTTTGCACCAAGAGGTTCTTGTCTGTAGTTCAACCTGGCAAGTATTTACCAAGCATCTACTATGTGCTCTATAAATGAGAATAACCTAAATTTGTGTTATTAATTATTTACTGGCCTTAAAATCAGAATATCATGTGCCAATATGTTTGTGTTTCTCTTCTTTAAACTTACTGGAAAAGTATTGCCTTTAAATCTTCAGTGAGGCTATTTGCTTAATTCCTTTTAATTTACTTATGGGAATTTACAAAGAAATCACTAAAAGTTAACATGACTTCCAATGTAAATTACCAATCAAAAGCAGATATTTATGAGCATAATAATTTAAGTCTCATTGAATTACACAGATTTCCTAGAGAATCTGAAATCAGCCTAACAGAGAAGATTAATTTTTAAATGAATCCAAGTTCATGAAAGCAAAGAACTCTTATACAGAAATGCATTTTCCTATTATAAAGCAGGACTACCTACCCTTATTTCTGATAGACCTAGGACAATTTGAATGAGTACTGAAATTCTTTTGGTTGAATTACACAAACAAGCAAAGAAAAAGTCTCAATTATTACTGGAAAATTTGGAGAGAGATTATCTCTTGATCGCCTAGTTAATCGTTATAATAATCCCCAAGTACTTGGCAAATTGCCATTCTTCCTCTCTTAGTACTGGTAGCACAGGCTTTAGAATATGCCATCTTACAAATTTAATGAACCTGCTATCAACAGAATTTTCTGATGTCTGTATGTATATGTGTGTAAAGAAGAAACATACTAGCGGCAGATAGTCTTTGAATATTGTATATTGATTATGTTTCTTTTGTTCTCTGACACAAATAATGGCTCAAAGTAAAGCACCTTTTGCCAATATTATTTGCACCTATCACTGACATGTAGCTTCTGTTTGTTTGCATTATCCATGGTAGAGTTTTGAAACTGCTGTAATTCTAGTTGTCCATCAGTGTGCTGAGATCGAGCCTTTGTTTCTCTAAAAATTATTTATTGTGCAATCATGCACAAAATTTTCAGAGAAAAAAATGATTATTTGAAAATCGCTAATCTGTGACATCAAAAAACACTTCCAACAACAATCGACCTTCATAATAATAAATGTAAGTAATCCTGTTTGTCAAATATGACAAGAATGGGCCCATTCTAGATAGGATTGCAAGATCAGGCAACCTGTCTGCCAGACCTGGAATATGCAAAGGTTGTTACAATAAACCGTCATGACTTCCGGGTGTCATGACCATGCATGTATTAATTAAGGCTACATAATGACGGGCAAAATAGGCCAGATCAAAAAATAAGAGTGCTTTATTTTATTGAGCCTAATTTATAAGGATTAGCTACAGAGCAGTGATCTCAAAATAACCATTTCACTATGCAGGCCGCAATAAGATGTTCTCTGGCAAACAGGCCAAATAAAGTCATTAGACCTCAACAGATGATCACTCAAAGCATGAATAAGACAGATAAAGCTCAAAATTGCTTTCAGTGTGACTCCCATGGCATTATTTCATTGTGTCTACCTCCCATTGGCAAAAACAAGTGAAAAATGTACAATTATACTGTTTATTTGACAAATTTCAAAACTTGAATCTGACAAAAGTATTTTCAAACTACATGATGAGGTCTGAATTTTCCAGTTAGGCTACAGGTATTTAACTAACTGAAATATTGCCAAACATGTCTTAATTTTGTTCTAGCCCTACACTGACTTACTGTCCTATTAAATTAGGTGCTTGCTGATTTCTCTGCAACTGGTGACTCAGAAATAGCAGCAACCTTTAAGGAATTTTTAATGGAGCTAAGCTCCCAAATATGTAAGCTGATGACATGCACTCCACAGCATCGACTGGCAAACTTGTAGAGATTCTTAAGGACAGCCTTCCGTAGAAGAATATATACCCAAGGATCTAAGATCTGATTCCATGTTGCCATTCGGAGAGCAAAAAGTGTTGTTTCACAGGTTTCCAGAGAATGATTTCCATTTATTCCAATGTTGGCCATTGTCACCTAGAAAAGAAGAAAACAGGGAAATTAGTTGATGCAGCCTTTTTTCAATCCTATAATTTTTTAAAACTTAACTAGCTATGCTGGATGACATTCATTTCACTTTCCACAAAGTGATGCTATTGTGCAAAATACTGATAGAAAGAAATGAATGATAGCAGAAACACTCATGGAGACAATTGAATCATTTGAATTCAAATTGACATTAGAACTACAAAATTGATAAATTCTATAGAAAGTCAAATATGCATAAACAGAATCACCTAAGGGAGGACAAACATTGATATCAGTAACTGACCTTCTCATACTTCTGAGAATAGTAAATGCAAAGCCAACACACATCTGTTTTATTTCAATGAAGTATTTTTAAATAAATAAATTATAGATAAGCTAACAAATAGTTTTACAAAATGAATTTAGACCATCTGATATTAATTTGTAAATGGTATATGACGAATGTTACTTTTAGATTTTCTGCTTGTTAACTACAAGGATACCACTCTCCTCAATTTTATATTTCTTTTTCTACATCTCTTTGCCCTAGCCTTAACTTGGCTAAAACATTTCAGAAAGTATGCAATGGAATTTTCTAAGGACTTTGAGGAAAGGAGTTTCTCTCTACACTACCATTGTGACTTAACAGTACCAATGTATTTCGTGGTTTCATGTGTCCATTTCCTGACCACCCATGATTTTGAAGAGATCATTTCATGGAATCAGTTCTATAAAATTGTCCCAGCTATATGTTAGAACTAAGCAAATCACTGGTCCCAGCTTTGACTTCCAAACAAACAGTTGTGGAACATATAAGGTGACTTTGAAAACATCTTGGATGTACAAACAAATAAGAAATAAATAAACAAAGGGTAAAACTGAAAAGTGAAATTTGGGTCAATTTGCCACCATTAAAAGATGATGTAACAAAGACCAAAACACAAGTAAAAAGAAAATCAAGATCCATTACTAGAAAGAAATGTACATCTTAATTTGACCCAATGATACCAATGGTTGAAGATCTTTATCAAAACCTTCTTTGTCTACACAATAAAGTACAAACTCCTCAGCTAGCTTCTTGATGATGCATATGAAGTCTACTTCTATATTCTCATCTCCCCTGCAAATTCCCTATGATACAACCACTGTGAAGGTCTCATCTGTCCCAGATGCACCATGCCCTTCTGAGCTTTTGTTTGTATAACTCCTTTTGTTTTGAGTTACATGGTGCACACTTTTCTGATTCTCCTCTCTCCCCTATAAACAGCAGTGTAGTCACCAGATATGGAAAGGCATGGAGTCCTCTTCTGAGGGGTCCCAGTGCCCAGGTTTCTCCCCAGAACAGTAGGGCACTGCCCAAGCACTCATTACTCTCTCCCCACCTTTAACGCCCAACCCCAGCCTTGGATAGGGGTTACTCCACAGCCTGACTTGGAAGAAGCACTAATTATTTAGCCACCAATAAATGTGGGGAGAGTATTTCTGTAAAAGAAATATCATTTATCATTGGTATATTAATAATAACAAATACATTCATAATATTGATAATTCAGGACCACCTAAGTATCCAACAGAAGATAAATTATAGTACTTTCACATAATTGAGATTTAGGCAGACTTCAATGTTTGTGATTCGGTGTTAACTTTTTAAAAAGCAAACTGCCAAACTGTATTGATTATGTGGTTCCATTTTTTTAAAAAACTCAAATATGTAATTTTGTGCACAGATAAAAGCCTAGCGTGTATGTCATTGTTTTCACTGGTTAACTCTAGACAGCAGAACTACAGAGACTTTTGATTTCCTCGTTTTGTTTGTCTCAAATTCACTAATTTTCTACATAGATCATGCATTACTTTTATAAATCATGTTTTTTCCTAAGAAATGTGTGGAAATATACTATTTTACTAAAGAATCAAAACTGATGTGGATTATTTGTGTACATCTCTGTGGATGTGAGTAGAGCAGGACTGAAGTTACCACAGAATCTCCGGAAAACTGAAGCCCTGATAAGACTGGCAAGGGACATGAGGGAACCCGGGTCAGAACAAGGATGTCTGCAAGCTGGTTCAACAAAAGCAGTCGGAAGCCGTTTTCTCTGGTCTCTGGCAACAGCCTCCTGACAAGCCTTGAGAACATTATTATCTGTCTAGCCCACCTGCACTTGTATTCCAGACACTTATGTACAGAGTCTCATCATACACACAGCCTTTCATAGAGTTTCCAAAAGCTACCCAGTACATGGAACTAAAGGAATATGGGTTATTTTCTAAAATATCTTCCTGCGAACCTTGGCACATTACAGTTGTATATCTTTGTTGATGATTAGAGTTCTGAGAAGTAGACAGGACAAAGTATTTGAATATTCTATGAAAAAATTAATCAATTCACCTGATGGACACTAACATAAGAGAAATAATGAGGTCAAAGAAGCATGGAGGAAGGAGAGTATATGTTTATTGCCAGGTTGCAAAGAACAAAATAGTTGGTAATACAATGGATCTCCATTCATTTGGGCCACCTAAAACAATTCTATCAACTGTTAAGGTCACTAAAGTTAATGAATATGCCAGGCTACTTTATTCATAGATAATAGAGCCTATGTTTGCTAAGGTTTTATTCTGGATGTTATCCCATCATCTCTCCCCCATGTCTGTACATGTGTTGGCCAGAGTCAGGCTCTGTGGCTGTTTACTATTCAAAGCAATGGTAAATTCAATAATTATGCTTCCATTCCTCTGCATATTTATAAATGTAAACCAATCCAGCAGCAAGTAGTTTTGAGTGTCTACTGTATCTAGGCATTGTGCTAGATGGCACTACCACCAAGACCCAAGTTAATGTGAATAAAACAGAAATGTAACTGAGGGGATTCTGAGAACAGAAGGAAGCAAAATGGGCTCCATTTATTATGCACATAGAGGACTGTCTACATCACCTCTCATGAGAAGACAGAATCACAAATCTTACAGGGTGCAGGAAAATGTTATCTAGTCCAGACTTCTATACAAAGCAGAAATTACTTAGGGATGCCACTAAGTATGTGAGAAGAAAGTCTCAGCACTACTCAGGAAAAAATCTTTTCCATTTGAGCTGTATGAGTTGTAGAATGTTTTCTGTTACCAGGAACTAAAATTTATTCAACATATTTTAATGTTGTTTTCTAGAGCATCATGGGATAATCAGTCCATTTACTAAATGTCAGCCTTTCACATATCTTAAAATAATACTAGTCTTATATTTCTTCAGCTGCTTTTCATACAAAATGGTTTGCAAACCCCTACCTCTTATACTCTAGTTTCTCAATCTTTCTTTAAGAAAATACACTGGACAGAAATAAACTAACTCTATATATGGTCCAATAACTGCAAAGCTCAATGGAGGATCATTTCCTTTTGGACAAACTATTCCTATCTGTGCCTCCAGGACTACATTAGCTACTTTCTCCCTTGCATATTCCCTTGTGAATTGATCCTAGTTCATAGTATATTACAGAAAATACTCTCTTACTTAATAATTTTACTCAGTGGATATGTAGAGTAAAACAAGCTTCAATTTTCCCTGCTTATTTTTCAAATTATTCAAATACTTAGAAAATATGGATATATAAATATTTGTACATACATATGTGGAGTTACAGTGACATATCTGTGACTTGATATTAATGAATTTAGCAGCTAGGCATGGTGGCACCTGCCTGTAGTCCCAGCTACTCAGGAGGCTGAGGCACGAGAATCACTTGAACCTGAGAGGCAGAGGTTGCAGTGAGCAGAGATCACACCACTGCACTCCAGCCTGGGTAACAGAGTGAGACTCTGTAAACTTCCAATTCTGGAGCCTCAGATGTCACATGTGAGCCAGCACCCATGTATAAGTTGTTTGATCCGCTTTCATGTTGCCTCTCAACCCACACCTTGTTTTTCTGTCCTTTCTCGTTGAGTGTCTTATCACTTTAAAAGCAAACATAGTATTATAGACTCCTAAGTGGTTTTCTAGTCTCTATTTATTTGTTCTTCTTATTTCATTTTGTTTACTCTAGTTACAGAATATTTCGCAAATGCCAAAAAACATGCCATTTTTCCTGCCCGTCCCTCACTAAAAATTACCTATCTAAATCCTCCTATCCTTCCTGTCCCATCTTCTGCAGAAAACGTTTCTTGATCTCTCTGTAGCTGAGTAATCTCTCATTCTATACAGCCGTTATGTGTGACACCACTTCTTTAGCATTGATAAACATAGTATCAGTATAATATGTAGAACATATTGAAATGAGATAATGTCAGTATGTGTATCATAGTCCCTCATGTCTTGAGGGTAGGAACTATGTCTTTAACTTTCTCAAATCCTTCTCCTCTGCTTTGTACAACATCTTTTAGGAAGAGATTCCTACAGTTGAATTGGGGAAGACAAGAAGAAACAGGCAATTACAAGTACAGGAGTTAGGAGGGTTACACAGAAAGTAGGCCAGGCAACCTCAGGTCAAAAGAGTCAAGTTGGATTTAAAGTTAAAAAAAAAAAAAAAATATATATATATATATATATATAAGGAAAGAAAACTTAAATGAACTTTTGTTTCAAGGAATTCCTCAGATTCTCTGTAACCTTTAACTTCTAGTCTGCACAGAAGTTTCTATTTACTCAAGATAAGAAATCCTAGTAAAGTTAAAGTGAGTTTTAACTTGTTTAATTGTTATGGTGATAAACCTTACATCTCCCCATAAGCCTTTGCTGTTCTTAAGGAAGGGCCGCAATTGAAGATCACTGGGGCAGGTGAAGAGAAGGAGGCAGGGGTGCAGAGACTCCTACCTGAGCCAGATCCCAGAAGGGTTTGGGAACTGGGAGGGAGGTGGTGGGATTCAAGGTGCTACAACAGGGACATCTCTGTCTTAGACGACTTGTTCTTGTTTAAAGAAACTCTGCCATCCCTGCATCCTCTGCATAATAGGTTGTCAGTTCAATCTTTTTAAATCAAACTCACTGACTAATCAATTAATTTGATTCAACTTTAAAGCTTTGACCCACCTACTGCTGGTCATCAAATATACCTGTCTGTCTCAAACCTCCAGCCACAGGGGTGGTGCAAGAAGACCAGGTCCACCGGCGTGGCTTAGGCACAGCAGGGATCATGGAATTTCTTTACCCCAGTGTGTCTTCAAGGAAGGAGGAAAGGGAAGGAGAAAGTCGTGTTAACACTTTATAAATATGAACCCATTTCATCCTCCTAAAACCCCCCAGAGGTGGTTGCTGTGTTTCTGATATTGCCAAAAAGAAAGCCAAGTCCCAGACACATTAACTTGCCCAAGTTCACACTGCTGGTAAGTGGCAAAGGCAAAATTTCAGCCCAAGTCTATCAGGATTCCAAGTCTGTCTTCCACTACACCATTCCCAGTAATGAGGCCAGTGGTGCTACGTTTTATTTACGAATAAGATGATTTTAAAAACTAACATTTATTACTTAGTATGTTTCAGGCACTATTTTAATATTAACATCTATTAGCTCATTTAATCCTGCTAACACCTCTGAGAGATGAAGCTGAGGTACAGAGTGGTTAACTTGCCCTAGGTCAGGCCTAACAAAAATGTGGTGGAGTCAAGATTTGAATAGTTGGAGATGATGACTAAGGATTTGTGTGTGAGCCTCCGTGGCACTAGGAGAGCTCATTTTTAATTCTCCATGATTCTAGTTCCATCTGCCTATGTCTAGTTGTCTTTCAAGCTGATTCTAGCCCTCTCTCATCCAATATTTCTATGATTATATTTTTACTAGCATCTCTTTAAAAAATTAGGATCTGGTGCTAATAAATATTTTGCTCCAAATCTCCTGTGCCCATAACAACAGATGTAACCAATAGGAAAATCAAATGAGTAAACACCACGTAACCAAGGTATCCTTCAGAAGGATGGACGTCAAAACAATGAATGTGCAGAGGACAGCTATCTGTCCCAGAATGAAAAGGTAATTATAAAAAAGTATCACCAATAGATTCACTAATAGTGATAGATGGAATAAAACAATGTTCAGTGCCTTTTATCTTCCTTCTTCTTATCTGTCCCATGATGAATGGCATGATTTTCATTTCAGTAGTTCTTTTTCTCTCATTCTTTAGATCAGCAGTCCCCAACCTTTTTGGCACCAGAGACCAGTTTCGTAGAAGACAATTTTTCCTTGGAGGTGGAGATGGTTTTGGGATGAAACTGTTCCACCTCACATCATCAGGCATTAGATTCTCATAAGGAGTGTGCAATCTAAACCCCTCCCATGTGTTCACAATAGGGTTTGTGCTCCTATGAGAATCTAATGCCGCCACTGATCTGACAGGAGGCAGAGCTCAGGTGGTAATGTTTGCTCACCTGCCACTCACCTCCTACTGTGCGGCCCATTTCCTAAAAGGCCTGGGCCTGGGGACTGGAGACCCCTGCTTTAGACTAATATTCAGATGTCCTTTTGGACCTTGTTTTTACTTTTTTAATCCAAACTTTTGTATTCACCCAAGAGTTATCCTTATTTTATCATTTCTATTCCTTGGCAGCGGTGGAAATTAAAAACTCAGTAAGTAAATTCAAAGTCTTAGAAGAAGAAAACACATCTATGAAATCTTATATTTGTATGTATGCCTTGCTTTGGCACAAAAGGAATTTGAGGCATTTTACTTCATGCTTGTAATATCATCATAAACTCTAGCTCATTCCAGATATGATTACCTACATCAAACATAGAGTTACACTAAGAAAATATCAGTTATGCTCCAAATATTGGTAATAATAGATGCATAAGACATTTTCATCCTAATAAAAAATGTTTATTACGACTGAAGTAATTATTAGCGTCTCATTTATGAATTAAAGAAAAAGCTAGTCCAGTAGTTAGTTGTAATATTGGAGGTACAATGATTCAGGAATAAAAGACTACTTTATTTGACTGCTGGCAACGTTGTTTTAATAGCAAAAGCAGACTGTACCAGTTAGGTGTTTCAGTAAACCATCCCTCCTATAACACATTATGTTTTTTCCAGCAAGAAATTTCCAACTGGCCCATTTAGTTTATTGTTACAGTAGTTTGGAAAGATTTTCCAAAGCATTCTCAAAGTTGTAGTACAATAATTAATTATTTAATGAGAATGTTTTTTCTCATCTATCTACTTATTGAAATATGTATAGGCTTTTTGTGCCTGGGCATCTATCTATTATTGAAATGTATGTGTTGGTTCGCTGTGCCTCAGCCTCTATCTGCATATTGAAACTGTGTGTATTAGTTCACGGTCTCAGCATCCAACTACTTATTGAAATGTATGTGTTGGTCTTCTGTGCCTTGGCATCTACTTATTTATTGAAGTTTGTGTGTGTTGCTTACTGTGCCTGGACATCTAACTATGTATAAAATGCATTTGTTGCTTCACTGTTTGGGGATCTAGCTTTTTACTGAAATGTATGTGCTTGTTCCCTGTGCCTCGGCATCTACCTATTTTATTTGATGGAAATTTTTAATGAGAAGAGTGTCCTTTCAAAAATAAAAGATACCCATACATTTTAGAGAAAATCAGTCTTTGAAAAAGCCAATCTAAACCTGTAGACCAAATGCAAAGATACCAGAAGACCAACAAATTAAGGCACATGGAACACACAGAAAAGAGTTGAGCCAGAATTAATAAAAAATGTCTATTTAACCCTAAAGCATAATATGAGTCTAGTTAAAGATAAAATCCATATATACTTCTGGTCAGGACAAAAGAGTCAGCCCTTCCTGATAATCCAGTCAATTTCATTAAAATTAGTTCAGTGTAATGCTGGTACTTGAGTCAATCTGGTTGTTTGGTCACGAGGATAAGACAACTTGAGTGTTGTGCTTTTTTTTTTTTTTTGGTTAACTTTCTGAACTTACTTCTCTGGAGTTACACTTTTAATTTTTCTTCAGCATACCAAAGCAGCAAATTGAAATTCATCTTTCTTCATTATAAGTCAATGTATACCCAAGCATTCTCTAGGTAATAGCCTATGGCTTAAATCTCTGATCATACTCTCTCCCATGTAATTTTCAGCTCTTTGAATATATTTCCTATCTCATGGCCTAAAATATTAGCCACAAAGTTCAGTGCCAATCTCTCTCCTCTACAAAACAATCTGGTGTAATGGTTATACCCCACATAATTTTCTCCTGACAATTTTCTGTGTATTACTCACCCTTCAACTGTTTCGGAAGCATATGCCATGACTCCATTAAATCGTCAACTCCATCAAGAAAAAGATTTTGTCTTCTGGACACCCTTATTCCCAGTGCCATGCTCAATACTTGGTACATACTGGCATTCAGTAAATATCAAGTGAAGGAATTAATTAATGAGAAGAAATGTTAGAACCCATGGAGGTCACAAACCATGACTCTTCTTTTCCTATGTGTTGGGCACATAGTGCGTGTCTATTTGTTAACTGGCATACAACCTTCTCTGTAATGCACAAAACTATACCAATTGCTTCAGCAGCCTCATCATCATCATAAATGAATAACTAACTTTCATCAAGTTCCTGATACTGTTATGTTCAACATGCAATAGAAGACAGATTTAATGTGTTGTAAGATTTGGGGAGAGAGGGAGTCATTTTTTCTCTTTCTTTTTTTTAGCATAAGTATGTCACTAATGTATCTCATTGACATAATTTGGGTGATACAATTACAATTACATTTTTATACTTCATTAATCATTACTTCCCTAAGATCTCAGAAGGCAGTTGTTTACTGGTATATTTGCATAATACTGATAATCAAAAAAGTGCAGTAAGTCCTTTTGTTTAAGATACAGTCAAGAGAGGCCATCAATCATTGTCTAAAATTCAAACAATTTTACTACTATATGAAAACTGGCTGTCTTTATGCCATTTAAACTTTTAAATGAAGATTTACATTACTTTTTTAAATCACAAAAATCCAACTTTTAAATAAAAATAAATGTCACAATGCAGTATACAGCCATAGGCTGAGCTGACGTTCTTTCTGAAAAAAAGTACCAATCTCCAGATTTCTGACTAACAATCTTTTAAGAAGCATTTTCTCTTACCTAAAAATTCATAGTCGGTAGTACATATTATATTTGCTGCCATTGTAACTGAAGTCTATGTCTTGTGGTAATGTATACAAATAAAACCTTGAGAATTTATCAAAGTAGTCCACTACAGAGAAAATTTCAGCCTGCTGACTATCATCTGTCCTTAACAAAGCTACAAGGCCCTTCAAGTATGCCTTCTATAAAACAGATTGTATCCTCCATTTATTTTATGGAGAAGTCACAGTTAATTCTACAATCAGCACAGTTGTGTTCTATCCCTTTTAATGAGTGACTGTAGCCCATCTTTGAAATGGCTCCTTGACTCACTGTTGGGCCCAAACCTTTGCTTCATCAAGGCACCTCATTCACAATACAGGTCAGAGTCTGTCTTGAGTATTTCCTTGTCATGCTACTGACTGAGGATTGCTTACTGTCTCATTTGTCACTTGCCAAACAATGATATACATGGTGACCTTATTCTTTTTATTTGTTCATTCTTCAGAGCTATATTATAAAGAGCATACAAAAATGTTATTGTCTTGGCTTCATTCCAATAAAATCACTGGTGTTCTCGTCCTGCCCTCCATGTTCAGGAAGATCTAGGAGAAAATGTGAGGAGTCCTGGATGTCTGTGGCTATGGTGTTAAAACTGCATAGGTCCTCTCTACTCTGCCAATTTATACCTCACATTTCAACCATTCCCTGCTGATGAATGACACCAAACATACAGCAAAAGAGCACTAGAAAATGCTTAGCAGGATCCAGTGATCTCATTTAACACTATCTCTAGAAATGCATCAAATCTCAGCTCTCAGTGTGTTGAACTTGATGCCACAGCAATCCCATACTCCACAGCCTCTCATAAAGAAAGCATTAATTATCTTCAATTTTCTGCTGCTGAATAGGAGACCACTTTAAAATAAAGATCTAGCAATAATTTTTTAGTCCCAGTGAATAACATAAATTGTGTATAATTCTTCAGTGTTGGGCAGGACCTTTCTTTCACTTGTTTGTTTTTGTTTTTAAAGGCATGCTGTAAATCTAGTACAAACAAGTCTCAGCAATCAACCAAAATCAACTGTTTCCTTGGTATGATCATTATGTGAAGAATTATTAATATAAGAATATGCTAATTCCAGAAGACTACTTCCAATTGGAACAGTTTCTAAGATTTTAAAACAAACAAAACATTCTGATACTACTTTTAGGTCTTCCTGTGTAATAGAGTTTGACTAGTCATTGTCCCTGGTTCCTGGAAGGGAATCTCTAAGCCCTTGGAATTTCCTTAACAATAAGAGTGTCTTTATTAGTTCTGGTGGACACCTTGGACCATGTCTCAATTTCTGTTAATGAGGTGACTCATTGTGGAACCCTAAAGAATTTCAGGATGGGGACTGGCCATACTTGAAAGACCAACCATGTGATTAGAGGGTCAGGGCTTTGAACCACATAATATCAGCCTGACCTTCTAGAGACTGAGTTCAGTCACATGATCAATTATTCAATCAATTATGTCTACAGACTGAAACCTAATTAAAAACCCTGGATACCCACAATTCAAATGATCTTCCCTGGTTGATGATACCCATTAATACAGTAGGAGGTGTATTAATCCTAAGGACATGGAAGCTCAGTGTCTGGGACCCTCCCAGACCTTGCCATGGGGGTCTCTACTTTTGACTGGTCCTAATTTGTATCCTCTATAATAAAATTGTAAGTATAGTACTTTTCTGAGTTCTACAAGTCGTTCTAGTAAATCATCAAATGCAAGAGGATAGTGGGAAAACTGAATTTGTAGCCAGTTTGTCAGAAGTGCAGGTGGTTGGGAATCTCCCAGGCTTGCAGATGGTGTCTGAAGTCAGGGCAGTGTTGTGGGGGACTCGGCTGTATATCTATGAAATTTGAACTAAGTCCATGTAGTTAGTGTCAGAATTGCACTGCTGGTTCCTTGTTACATCTTTGAGCATGGCAGTATGACAGAGGTTAAGTAAGGCTGGAAGTATTACAATAGTCTTGGGCTGCTTCAGTTTAGGCTTCCTGATACTCATCTGGCATGTTGGAATTGGGGATGGGGTAACAATTTTCATACCATTAAGAAGCAGTTGGAGGATTTATGTGAACTTTAATTAAGCCAAGGTGGTTATCTTAGGTCAAATACATTAACAGTAAAAAAAAAAAAAAAAAAAAAAAAAAAAAAAAAATCTTGCATTTGTCCAAAGTGTAGAGCTTTAGATGAAGTTATTCCACATTTCCCTCTGATTGGTATAAGACAAATATTTTATTAGAGAAAGATATAAAAGGTTAGAACTGGAAAGAATATAAAAATTGTGTAGTCTAATTTGTTCATTTCACAGGAGAAAAAATAACCAAGGCAAGAGGGATCAGTGATTTGCCCAAGGTAATAGCCATTTAGTATCAGAGGTGGGACTACATCAGATCTATAACATCTAAAATTACACTGTGATTCCCAAGCTCCTTTAGTTAGGACATTGTTCACTAGCTAAGGTAGATAAATTCTCATCAGGTTGTATTGCCAGTGAGAAAGCAAGCATGCAGGATGTAATTAAATGTCTTGCCTTTCTTTTACTGGTAATTCAAATAGAACTTTTATTTTTTTTTTTAATTTTTTTTTTTTTTGAGACGGAGTCTTGCTCTGTCACCCAGGCTGGGGTGCAGTGGCCGGATCTCAGCTCACTGCAAGCTCCATCTCCTGGGTTTACACCATTCTCCTGCCTCAGCCTCCTGAGTAGCTGGGACTACAGGCGCCCGCCACCTCGCCCGGCTAGTTTTTTGTATTTTTTAGTAGAGATGGGGTTTCACCGTGTTAGCCAGGATGGTCTCGATCTCCTGACCTCGTGATCCACCCATCTTGGCCTCCCAAAGTGCTGGGATTACAGGCTTGAGCCACCGCGCCCGGCCCAAATAGAACTTTTAATGTCTTTTTAACTTTTTTGCTGACTTACATAACTGAACAGTTGGCCTATGCAAATATTCATTCCAGAAGCATTTATAAGGCATCTATTATAAATCAAATCTAGACATTTGGTTCTGAAGTCACTTCAAGAACTAATAAAAGTCCAGTAATCCTCTAGATAACATGTATTTATCCTCTTCCTCATTTTGTTGATACCAAATGGATTACTCTTGCTCCAGTGCATTGTGAAGCCAACCAACTCATCAAGCCCTATGTGTGTGCAGTTGTTGAGTATGGTGTGGAAGGGATGGGGGTTTAAAGAGGAAGGATGCATACAGGGATGGAGACAGGTTCACACCCTTGAACAAGTGCCCTCATCATGTGATGTCATTCTTTTCTAGTAAACTAATGGATATACTCAATAGGAGCAACTACACCAGCTGCCCAAAAGGCAACATTAAGATTAAGCAATCCACACATTGTTGTATTATGTAAGTTGCACTAGATCTTTGTATTCCAAAGGAGTTGCTGAAATTTCACTTTTTTATTTTCAGAAATCTGATACTGAGATATTAGCTGGATTAGATGCTAGGCATATAGTTCCCAAAAGGTAGGAGTGTATCATTCAACATTTAAATTAAGTAATCACCAGAGTACTTGAAAAACCCTTTGGGTCTCTTCTTTAAACAATGAAATGCAGACAGACCCCACCTAACAAACTTTTAAAACATCACTCATTTATAAGTTATCATTTAAGCCACAGAATATGGTTCACCATAATAATGTGGCATCTCTTTATTATATAAGCTAGTTTAAAATATTGTGCCATGTATAAAAATTAAATAAAATTCTGTTGCAGTGTTAGTAATCCTTACCAAAACCTTTGTCATATCTGAGAGCTACGTGTAGATCCTATCCACCCTACCTGTGCCAGACTCCCTATTTCCTGGTTAGTCCAAAAGTATTTATACATGTTTTTCACATTCTCCTTTCCCACAAAACTTATTCAACTCAGACTTCTTTTCATGACCACTTCCCCCATGAGTTTTGACTTGAATTATTTCTCCTTTTTCTTCCACTGTCTCAAGGTACTGACTACCTATGACTCAGTCTCTAAAGATAATATTCTACAATATAAAAAGGGTCATTAAAAGTAAATGATATTTCTGGGACTAAGAGGAAGGAAATGTGCAGATTAGTTCAATCTTTCTATTGGGCAATTTGAGCAATTTGGAAAAATATATCACAAGCCTTTGTAAGCCAGTTCTCCTTAAATCAATTCCATGTCTATGAATTTATTCTAAGGAATCAAATAAAAATAGTGTACAACAACCTACAAGTTGTTCATCTCAGTGTAGTTTATAAAATGAAAAAATATATAAGCAATCTCCAACAAGCAGGGATTTCTAAAAAGAGATTACAGTACACCTACACAACGAAATACTTTGCAGCCATTAAAATGATGTCACCTAGGAATGCTTGAATATAAGGGAAAATAATTATAATGTAGTTAAGAAAATAAAGAAGATTACAAAGTAATAGTGTTTTAGTTTGGTTAACATAGTAATAATTACATAGATAAAACTTACTGCATAATTCCTATGTACTTTCTGAGATAGGTGCTACTAATATTCCCATTTCAAGGATAAGGAAAAGGAGACAAAAGGAATTTAATTAACCTGAGTAAGGCCAAACAGATAGTAAAGATAAATTGGGTTCACAAAGTCAAACCGATTTTTTTAGAAAAAGTAGATTTGCAGGGGTGTCCACGGGAGAGAATAGTCATGGGTTCTTAGTTTCTGTTTCTTGTTGGGCCAGTAAAGCCCCTTCCTCATCCCCCTTTTCTGCTTATCACTAGAGACAGAAGCTAAAAACTATGGCTTCAGGCTGCTAAAAGCCTAAAACAAAACAAAATAGAACAACAATAACAAAATAAGTCTGGTTGGGCAAGCTTGATAAAGCCTCTCTAATACATGTGTATATGCTTTGAGAAAGGAGTAGAAGAATATGAACAAAAATATAACAGTACATAACAAAAGTTGGGTATGTACTTGTGTTAGGCAGAATTTCAAAAATGACCCCCTTAATATGCCCAACCTAGTCTCTGGAACCTGTGAATATAATGAGATATGATCCCCATGATTGTGTTATATTATATGGCATGGCCGACCTTAAGATAGTGAGTAAGTGGGCCTAATTTAATCACATGAGTCCCTTTAAAGGCAGAAAACTTTCTCTAGCTGGTAGTAAGAGAAGCCAGAGAGATTCCCAGTGGGAGAAGAATTCCTTGCATATTTTCTGGTTTGTGCATAGAGGGGCCACAGAAGAAGGAATGCAAGCTGCCTCTAGGAGCAGAAGACAGCCCCAACCTGAGGGCCAGTCAGGAAACAAGGACCTCAGATCTACAGTCACAAGGAAATGGATTCTGCCTGAATGAACTCTGAAAATGATTCTTCCCCCAAGCCTCCAGGTAACAGCCCAACACTGCTCCTACCTTCATCTCAGACACTTGTTGAGACCCTGAGCAGAGAACTCAGTTGAATGCACCCAGACTTCTGACCTACAGAACTGTGAGATAAGATGAGCACTGTTTCACGCTGCCAAGTTATAGGACTCTGTTATGCAGTGATAGAAAACTAATACAGTACTTATGAGTGATTTAAAGTTAGGAAACAGTGAAATTTCTATACAGTAGATCAAAAACCTACAACAGCCATTACACTTAATGGAGAAAGTATAGATGCACTTTAAGATCTGGAACAAGACAAGGGTGCCCACTATTACTACTACTGTTTAACATACTATTGACAATGCTATAAGAAACAAAAAATGAAGTATAAGAATCAGGAGAAAAGAGATAAACTTCTGTTACCTAAAAAAATGATTAGACTCAATAAACAATTGAAACCAATGAGTTCAACCTGTTGCTGAATATATAACCAACTTAGAAAACTCAAAATCACTTCTCTACGCTAACAATACCAACTATAGAATAAAATAAAACAATTATTTCTGTATTTTTCAAATTTTATATAATGAACACATATAACTTGGTTAGTAAGTACATGCCCTATCAATGGTCATTGTCAAAATATTTAGAACATTGTTATTGATCAATCAGAATGGCACAGGCAATAATCAAGTAGTTCAGCCATATATGTATGTACCAGATGAATAAGAGCATCACTTCTTATAATTGTCAAGTGATTATTATATTTCTCTTTTTGAAATCACTGGGAAGGGCAAACTTTAGCTACCCACTTTTGCCAAGGAGAATTTCTCTCAATAATTGTTTTCCCCATAGTCAGGGGAAAAGGTAAGTAATTCCTCTGGAGTGTAATTAAAGCAACAAGGCAAGGTGGCTTACTTAAAAGGTTGCAGTGAGTAAAAATCACAGCTGGTACAGAAGGGAGTGGAGTGTCTACAGAGCTGGGGAATGGGAAATTAAGAGAGAGGAGCCAGCCTGGCGGCCGCATGTGACAGTACTATCCTACCTGAGCAGATAAGATTAAAAAGTGTAGCTCAGATTTCCTCCCCTACATGAACTCAGAGTTGTTGCAAGCATGTGAATGCTGGGGGCCTTGCCATTACTTGCCTTCAAATTATGAAATGACAAGGTTATAAGTCCCTCATGGAACTAATTCTCACACTCCAAGTAACAAAAAAACAGCAATTAAAACATATCTACCTACCTAACAAGTACTTGACAAAGTCCACCACAGTGGTAGGTGAATTTTAACATAAAAAACAGCTTACTAGATCAAATTATTTTGACTTTATAACACATTCAAGATAAGCAATGGAGACATTCTCTGTATACTTTAACCATGATCGATCCCAAACCGATGGCAAATCATCACCAAATTACACTAATTACTCACTCACATAACTAAGAAAGCTCTAAGTCATCCGAAGAGTAGATCTGAAAATGACCACCAAAGACTGTCCTGCTCTTAGGAGATTGTCAGCAAAAGCTCCGGAAATTTCTTTATTTCACTGCTGTAAAACTTTAGCTCCAATTCCACAATTCTCTTTCCAGTATATAAATTCTCTTATTTTTTCCATTAAGCTACCAAGTTTTGTGGTATTATTTCCAATGCCAGAAAGCCAAACCCATTCTCTGTGGTTATATGGAAGATATTGTATTCTTAAGAGGTTTTACAAATAATACCACAAAAATGGCCTCACTTAAAAGAACAGGACTTTTTAAAGAAATAAGAGGAGATAAATATATACAACCAACCAGTATATATTTGTATTCGGGTAAGTTGTTTCATAAAGAAGATGGGCTGAACTAACTAAGATTTCTCTGGTTGTTTAACCAGTGAAAGACACAAGATCCAAAACCCCCTAACTCAGAATGGCATAAGCCCAAAATCCCAAAAGGTAATGGTGTCTGGTTGGCATCTTGGAGGAGAATTGACCTTATTAAACACATTCATATTAGGAAGCACAGCATGAAAAGAAAGGAAGTGGTATAAACCTGAAATGATATTTACTACAAGTTTATGGAAAAGAAATCAGTGTGAAGAAAAGATGAGATAATTTAACCCATGGAAAAAAGAAAAAAGGAAATTTATAAATCAGCAAGTCAAAAGAGAAGAGTTGCAATTTTAGAAGAGAATCCATTCTCATAATTGGTAGGTAAGAACCTACTCCACTAAGCCCAGGGACCACCAGACACCACAATGTATATGAACTCAGGAGGCCTTTGGTCCAGAATTCTTTTAGTTGCTTGGCACAGATTAAACATAAATGAAGTTTCTTAGCAAAGCTGTTCCTTGGAAGGCCAAGGGCACTTGTTCACAGGATTCTTTTGTAACAAAACTGGTTCAGTTCATGCCTCCCCAAATAAACTACAAATTCCTTTGAGGTTAGTATCCCATTTTAGTCATGTTTGTATACCCTGTAGCACATGTGCACAGGCCCGTGGTAGCCACTCATTGAACGTTTTCATATGTTACTACTGAGTTTTACTAGAGTACCAAATGGAATCATGGCCATAACAGTAACAATAACAATCACACAGCACCTTTCACTGGATGCTTACCAGATATCATGTGAAAACTGTTACCTGACTAAATCAGTGATAGAATCAAAAATATCATCTATATTTTACAGAGGTTATTATCTATTATCTAATATCTGTATTTTACTGAAGCTCACAAATATCCTTAATAATTTGCCAAAGACACATGGCTACTGTGTTCAAACTCAGGTAATGAGAAATTTCTGCACGCTACAATAGGCTATATGAACTTATTTAATTAGAAGGAGAGGTTCAAATATAGACTTGGGAGACAAGCTTTTCACTCTCAGAGATGGTTTCAGTGTAGTCACATATTGTGGAGTAGCCATGATGAAGATGCTTATTGATAGAGACAAAAATCAAGATAGCTTTGCATATAGTAAGTGCCTTATAAATATTTGATAGGCGATTTCAGAGCCAAATTAGGAAACCTAAACAGTTTCCCAAGTCAAGGAATTCTATTCAACTGGGAATGAATACTGATCCTTTTTCCCAGTGACAGAAGCTGAAGAGTAGTTAAGCACCTTGACTCAGACAAGTCAGAATTCACTGAGGCTAGCTACGGTGGGGCTGTCTCTTTTGCTCCCCAGAAAGATTCGCTTCTGCAGGGTACTCAATTTTTAAAATATTTTAAGGCCTTATGGAAAAGTGCTGCAAAATAAAATGATAACCCCTGCTCATGTTTTACACATTTGAAATAATGGGAGATGTGATATTAAAATCAATCGTGAAAAAAATGTTTTTTTAAATTCCAGAATTAAACCCTAACTGAATCCCAAATAAGGGTGTCTAAATTCCTAGTTCATTGTCCATCTAACATGGAATACATGCTCTGCTATAAATGCATGTGTGTGTCTGTCTTTCATACTGTAATTACAAATGCTGTAGTGTTGGAACCTTTCTCTTTTGTATTAAAATAATTATTAGGACACTTCAAAACTGATTTCTCTAGGGTCAAAAAAATAGAACAATTTGTAGCTAAAACATGGAGCTGCCTAATTTTTTGTGTGTGTACAAAGCTGTGCAAAACCAAAGCCAAAAAGAAATAATAAAAGAGTAATAAAAAGAGTCAAATAACTCCACCTCAAAAAAAGAAAAATGTAGATACATAACTTTATATTCTCAGCCAAATGAACGTCTATCAAAATGTTCTTTGCTAAACTAACAGAGAAGTTATATTGAGATTATTAACCAAGTGGAATAGATAAGATATATCTGAATGTTTCCATTGAAATTTTTCCACAAAACATAATTGTGTTTTAAGCCATAAGGAAAATTATTTTGAAAGTATTTTCTTTTTTTAATTTATTTTATTTTAAGTTCTGGCATACATGTGCAGAATGTGCAGGTTTGTTAGGTAGGTGTACATGTGTCACGGTGGTTGCCTGCACCTATCAACCCGTCATCTAGGTTGAAAGCATTTTCTTTGTTATTTACAAACTAATCTTGGCATAATAGTAATTTATTATTTGTCTTACTTCCTAATACAAATTCCAGAAAAGCAATCACTTATTACTCATGCATTAAATGAAATTTCTAACAAAAAATTTTTCCAAAATAAAACTTTCTGCTATATCCTGCTCCATTATAATCCATTCTCTACAAAGCAGCCAAAATGATCTTTTTAAATCATGCATTAGATCATACCTTTCCCTTGTTAAAAACCCTTCCAATGGCTTCCAAAAAATTTTTAATTGAAACTCACCATAGCTTCCAAAGTCCTAGACAATCTGACTCCTACCTTCTTCTGTGTCCTCAAATTCTACCACTTTCATCTATACTCCCCTTGCTCCAGTGAATGACCTTTGCTTTGTTCCTCATTACAAGAAGTTCATCCCTGCTATTGGGTTTTTGTGCTGGATTTTCCCTCTGCTCAACCACCCTGCCCCAATAATTTCCCATGGCTGGCTCCTTTTTTTCACCCAGGACTAAGCTCATGGTGAGGATGTCCTTGAATATCTAATCTAAAATAGTTCCATTCCCACCCACAATCACAGCACTTATCACTCTTTGAAATCATCCTGTAAATGTATTTGTTTACATATTATCTACCCTTTTCCAAACCATCCTTACCCCTCTTCGACCACTACCTTCAGAAGAATGTAACCCATAAGAGGAGGGATATTGCTTTGTCCAGCAACACAGCCAGCACCATAGCCCTAGCATCTAGTGCAGTATCTTACACATGGAAGGCATTGATAAAAAATTTTATTGAATAATTGAATGAGTATTTCTAAACTCATTTATGGTACATTTTATGGTATATTTTAAGTGCCTAGGTATGGTATTTATGGTAATATTTTAAGTGCCTTCACCTGGTGAATTTTTACTAAGGACATTTATCTTTGGTTCTTTAAAAATAAAGAACTATGGTATCCTGCAGCTGCAAATATGCTTAGGTAGGATTGCAAACAGTAGTGTTCTGATAGCAAACACGTCAGATTTTGCAAGACACTTAGGATAAACAGGCTGCTCAGTGAGAGATGAACACATTTTCAAGACAAAAGTTTGTTTTGTTGTCATCAACATTCTGGAACTGGCTCCTTCTTGCACCCTCTGATTTTAATCAAAGCCTGATGACTGGTTCCTCACAACACTCAGCAGTGACTTCTCTCTCCCCTGGATGTGGTTTTAACCTTTCAATGACAGAATAGGAGAGAAAAACGACTTCTCCAAGGTAAAAAAAAGAAAATTCTGTACAAAATCTAGGTTATTTTTAACACTCATTGCCAACTAACATAGCTGTCCATTTTTTAAATTTTGAGTTCTAAAATTTACTCAGATAAATTAATACCTATTTAGGTTGGAGACAGAAAAGGGTATGAGACTGAGGGCATTGTCAACGCTCTGGAAGGGAGAACAGAGGCAAAAATTACTTTTAAAACACTATTAAAGGCAACTTTGTTTAGCAAATTTGCTTAAAGATTGCTCTCAATCAGCCCTGTGTCAGCATAACGACAGAGTACAAAAATCATCCTCCTTTTAATGTTTACTTTTCTCTACATATCACAACCACCTTCATGTCTTTGTGTTTTCTTCATGTCAGAGTTTTTCTCCTTGAATATTGACTTATATCTGAAGACATTTTAATTTTAACTAAAATTTCAAATATAATATATGGCCAATAATGTTGTGCAACTGCTCACGATGTTGTATTATATGATTGCATCCCTTAGGTGAACCCTCTGAACATACATAGTCATAAATATTTTCCACATCTAAGGAAATCTACGTTCTACAAAATGTCTTGAAGATTCAGTGAGTTAACAACTGTAAAGCACTTAGAATCTTGTCTGGCATATAGTAGAAGTTATGCATGTGGTTTTTTAAAAAAAAATTGATTGGTTCTTACAGAAAAATTCTTAAGCAAGAACTTTAAATTTAAAACGATCATCACAATTACAGTTTTATAGTTACATTTCAAAAAACTTGACTCTTTTTACAAGAAATAGCATTTTAAAAATAAAATCCTTATGTGACATTCAAATGCATTTCATAACCACAGCTATAAGGATGTTGTATCATTCACCAATTTTATTCGTGGTGAAGGATTCTAAAAGATCCTAAAGGATGAGCTGCATTTTTCTTGAACTTTTCCAAGTAGTGTGTGAGGCAGCATAGGAAACAGAGTAGAAACATATGAAATTCACTCTGTCACTGAGGAGCTTTCTAGCCACTTGACAGATTAGATTAGTCACAAAACAAACAGCACAAAATCTATAATCGTATAGAATTAGATGCTATATTTTATCTACAGAAAGAGAGATAAATATAAGGTAGAATAATCAGAGCAGATTTCTTGGAGAATGTTACATGTATAAATAAAGACAAAGAGTGTCCAGAATTGTAATTTCTCTAATTAAAAAAACTCAGATTTGAATCAGTATAATGTGCTAGAGTAACATATTCTTTTTAGAGAGGTGATTTTTAGCCACCAGTCACATATACATTTGACTACACTTCATGTGAAGTCATGTAATTTTGGCATTTCATTTACAAAATATTGGACTTTCTTTAAGAAAATTTGGAGGGAAAATGTTAGTTACTTAACCAGTATTCATATTTGAGTGTTCTGATTTTAATTATAAAATAATCAGTTAATAAATGGTATTTACCTGTTCTTAAAGTCATGATAGCACATTAATCCCCCTCCCCTCTGCAGGTTGGGTGGTATAGGCCAGTCATTGAGAAGGGAAACCTAAAACCAGTTTTCTCCCTCTACCCACCACAAAGAAGCCTCCTCACTGTTTCCCACACATTCCAGTGTGCTTCAATTGACAGAAAAATGAGATTAATTCCAAAAGAGAAAACTTTATCAGTATAGTTTAGATGTTTGTCCTCTCAAAATCTTACGTCGCAATGTGATCCCCATTGTGTTAGTCCATTTTTACACTGCTATAAAACAAAAATACCTGAGACTGGGTAATTTATAAAGAAAAGAGGTTTAGTTGACTCACAGTTTTCAGGCTGTACAGGAAGCATGGTGCTGGCATCTGTGTCTGGTAAAGGCCTAAGAAAGCTAACAGTCATGGCAGCAGGTTAAGGGGGCGCAGGTGCATCACCTGGTGAGGAGGGGAGCAAGAAAGAGAAGGGGGAGGTCCCAGACTCTTTAAACAACCAGATCTCATATGAACTAACTGAGTGAGCACTCACTTATCATCAAGGTATTGATGTTAAATCATTCACGAAGGATTCGTCCCTATAATTCAATAACCTTTCACCGGGCCGCACCTCCAACTTCAGGAATCACATTTCAACATGAAATTTGGAGGGGAGAAATATCCAAACTATATCATTCCACCCCTGGGCCCCAAATCTCATGTCCTTCTCACATTTCGAAATACAGTCATGCCTTCGCAATAGTCCTCCAAAGCATTAACTCAAAAGTCCCAAGTCCAAAGTCTCATCTGGAGATGAGTTTCTTCCACCTATAAAATTATGAAATAAAAGACAAGTTATTTAGTTCCAAGACACGAGGGGGTACAGACATTGGGTTTACTTTCCCTTTCCAAAAGGGAAAAATAGGCCAAAATAAAGAGGCAGCAGGCCCCACACAAGTGCTAAACCCAGCAGGCAGTCATTAAATCTTAAAGCTCCTAAATGAATCTCCCTTAATGCCACATCCTGCATCGAGTACACACTGATGCAAGGAGTGAGCTCCCAAGGTCTTGGGAAGATCCACCTGTGGCTTTGCAAGGTGCAGCCACTGTGGCTGCTCACACAGGTTGTGGTTGAGAGCCTGTGGCCTTTTTAAGCCACAGGGTGCAAGCAAACAGTGGCTGTACCATTCTGGGGTCTAGAGATTGGTGACCCCCTTCCTACAGCTCCACTAGGCAGTGCTTCTCTGGGGACTCTGTGTAGGGGCTCCAATCCAAAATTGTCCCTCTACACTACCCAAGAAGAGGCTTTCTGTGGGGGTTCCACCCCTGCAACAGGCTTCTGCCTGGGAATCCAGCTGTCCCCTTACATCCTCTAAAATCTAGGTAGAAGCCACCAAGCCGCCTTCACTTCTGCATTCTGTGTGCGTACAGGCTTAACACCATATGGAAGATGCCAAGGCCATAGGCTTACACACTTGGCAGTGGCAGCCCAAGATCTGCCTGAGGCCCTTTGAGCCACAGGTGAAGCCAGAGCACCCTGCATGTGGGAAACAGCATTGCAAGGCTGTGCAGGTCCTGCTAGGTCTCTGGGCCTGTGATGGGAGGGGCTGCCTCAAAGACTTCTGAAATGGCTTTCAGGCCTTTTTTCCATTGTCTTGGATATTAGCACATGGCTACATTTTAGTCATGCTAATATCTCTAGCAAGTGATTGCTCCACAGACTGCTTGGAATCTTTCTCTACCAGAGGACTAAACTGCAAATTTTCCAAACTTTTACCCTCTGCTTCCCTTTTAAATATGAGTTCCAACTTTAAGTCATTCCTTTGCTTCTCTATCTGATCATAAGTTGTTAGAAATAGCCACACCATTTCTTAAATGCTTTGCTACTTAGAGATTTCTTCTGCCAGATACCCTAGGCCATCACTCTGAAATTCAAATTTCCACAGATCCCTGGGTCATGAAAACAATGCAGCCAAGTTATTTGCTAGGGCATAACATGGATGATTTTCACACCAGTTCCCATTAACGTCCCCATTTCCATCTGAAACCTCATCAGCTTGGCCTTCTCTGTCCATATTTCTATCCGCATTTTGGTCACAACCATGTAATCAGTCTCTAACTTTCCCTCATCTTCCTGTGTTCTTCTGAGCCTTCCAAACTCTTCCAACCTCTGCCCGTTTTACAGTTCCAAAGCCACTTCCACATCTTCAGGGATCTTTACAGCAACACTCCACTCCTGGTATAAATTTTCTGCGTTAGTCCTTTCTCACGTTGCTATAAAAAATAGCCAAGATGAGACTGGGAAATTTATAAAGAAAAGTGGTTTATTTCAGCTCGAGATTCTACAGGCTGAACAGGAAACATGGTGCCAGCACCCATTTCTGGTGAGGATATTAGGAAGCATATAGTTATAAAGGAAGGCAAAGGGGGAGCAGGCATGTCACATGGCAAAAGCAGGAGACAGAAGGGGGAGGTCCCACACTTTGAAACAACCAGATATCATGCCAGATATCATAACCAGATATCATGAGAGAGAACTCACTTACCAAGGAGTTGGTGCTAAACCATTTGTAAGGAATCTGCCTCCATGATTCTATCACCTCTCACCAGGCCCTACCTCTAGTGTTGAGAATGACATTTCAACATGAGATTTGGAAGGAACAAACATCTAAACCGTATCACCCAATGTTGGGGGTAGGGGCTGGAGAAAGGTGTTTAGGTCATAGGGGTAGATCCCTCATGAATGACTTGGTGCCCTCCTTATGATAATGAATGATTTATGATTTATCACTCTGAGTTCAAGCAAGATGGTAATGAGTAATTTCTTGCTCTGAGTCCATGCAAGATCTGATTCTTTAAAAAAGTGTAGCATCTCCCCTCACCTTTCCTGCTCCCTCTCTCACCTGTGACGTGCCTGCTCTGGCTTCACCTTCTACCATAAGCAAAAGCTCTCTGAGGCCTCCCCAGAAGCTGAGCACAGCTGGCATCACACTTCCTGTACAGCCTGCAGAACCACGAGCCAATTAAACCTCTTTTCTTTACAAATTACCCAGTCTCAGGTATTTCTTTATAGCAATATAAAAAATGAGCTAACACTGAAAATTCATATTGCTATAAAGATCCCTGAAGATGTGGAAGCAGCTTTGGAACTGTGAAAGGGGCAGAGGTTGGAAGAGTTTGGAGGGCTCAAAAGAACACAGGAAGTTGAGGGAAATTTAGAAACTTGTTAGACACTGATTAAACGGTTGTGACCAAAATCACAACCTGATGGAAATATGGACAGTGAAGACCAGGCTGATGAGGTAGCAGATGGAAATTAGGAAGTTATTAGGAATTGGAGTGAAGGTCACACATTTTACCCTCTAGCAAATAACTTGACTGTATTGTGTTCATGTCCTAGGGATCTGTGGAAGTTTGAATTTAAGGGTAATAACCTGGGATATCTGGCAGAAGAAGCAAGCAGTAAAGTGTTCAAGATGTGGCATGGCTGCTTCTAACAGCCTATGATCAGATACAGGGAAAAAGGAATGACTTAAAGTTGGAACTTATATTTACAAGGGAAGCAGAGGATAAACGTTTGAAAAAATCACAACCTAGCCACGTGATAGAGAAAAAAAAGCATTTTTCAGGAGAGGAATTTATGTGGGCTGGGAGCAACCAGTTGCTAGAGAGATTTGCATGACTAAAAGGGAGCCATGTGCTAATATGCAAGACAATGAGGGAAAAGCCTCAAAGACATTTCAGAAGTCTTTGAGGCATCTCCCTCCCATCACAGGCCCATAGGCCTAGGAAGACATAATGGTTTCAGGAGCCAGGGCCAGGGCACCAGTGCCCTGTGCAGCTTCACAATGCTACTCGCCATGTTCAGGTTGCTTCAGCTCCAGCTATGGCTCAAAGGGCCTCAGATAAATCTCCTGCCATCACACCTGAGGGCATGAGCCATAAGTCTTGGCATTTTCCACATGGTATTAAACCTATAGGCGCACAGAATGCAAAACTGAAGGAGGCTTGGTGACTTCCCCCTGGATTTTAGGGGATATATGGGGAAAGTTGGGTGCCCAGGCAGAAGGCTGCTTCACTGGAGGGCCCCCAAAGAGAGTCTCTACTAGGGAAGTGCAGAGGAAAAGTTTTGGGTTGAAGCCCCCATACCAAGTCCCCAAAGGGGCATTGCCTAGTAGAGCTGTGGGAAGGGGACTACCACCCTCCAGACCCTGGAATGGTACAGCCACTTGCAGCTTGCACCATAAGCCTGAAAAAGCCACAGGCACTCAACTCCAACCCATGGGAGCAGCCATGGTGGCTGCACCCTGCAAAGCCAAAGGGATGGATTTTCCTCAACCTTGGGAGCCTACCTCTTACACCAGTGTGCCCTGAGTGTGGGACATGGAGTCAAGGACTATTTAAGCTTTAAAATTCAATGACTGACGTCCTGGGCTTTGGACTTGTGTGGGGCCTGTCATCTCTTTTTTTTAGCCTATTTCCCCCTTTTGAAATGAGAATGTTTACCTAACGCTTATACCACCATTGTACCATGAAAGTAAATAACTTTTCCTTGCGCTCACATGCTCATAGGTGGAAGGAATCTGACTTGAGTCTCAGATGATATTCAAGAATTTGGGTCTTTTGAGTTGACACTAGAATGCCTTGAGACTTTTGAGTACTACTGTGAGGGGATGGTTGTATTTTGCAGTATGAGTAGGATATGAGATTTGGGAGGCCAAGGATGGAATGATATAGTTTGTGTGTTTGTCCCCTCCAAACCTCATATTGAAATGTAATCTCCAGTGTTGGATGTGGGGCCTGGCGGGAGGTGAATGCATCCTGGGAGTGGATCTCTCATGAATGGCTTCGTGCCTTCTTTGTGGTAATGAATGAGATCTCACTCTGAGTTCTCATGAGATCTGGTTGTTTAAAAGAGTGTGCACCTCCCTTCCTCTTTCTTACTCTCTCTGTCTTGCCATGTGATGTGCCTGTTTCCACTTCACCTCCTGCCATGGGTTAGAGCTCACTGGGACCTCAACAGAAGCTGAGAAGATGCCAGCAGCATGCTTTCTCTACAACCTGCAGAACCATGACCCAATTAAACCTCTTTTCTTCATAATTACCCAGTTTCAATAATTCCCTCCTAATCATACAAAAATGCACTAATGCACTCATCCTGCATGCTCAGTACTTTCTAAGAGAGCTTTTGCCTTCTAGAAGAGAGGGATAGCAGAGAAATCCCTCAGGACTTACTGGGTTAGTACCTGAATGAACAGGACATCTTTCAGAGGCATCACTGTGATGCATGATTTGTAATTGGTTGCTGCTTATCTCTTTATACCATTTAGCAGGTAATCTTTGCATGGGTTGAACTGATTTAAGTTTGAATTTTTAGCAACCATGTAAAACAACCCAAGAAGTCCAAGAGAAAGGTGGCACCAATGCTGTGGTTACATTCTAATGTCAATTCATACCTGAGGGAGGTGTTTAAGATCAGAGTGTTGATATAGGTAACACAGGTCATTCAGTCACCTTTACCACCAAACATAAAATGGCTTGCTAAATCAATGAATTGGAAACCCACATAAATGTAAAACTATATAAATAAGCAGGCTAGCTTTTATATTATGACCATTTAGTTTATACAGACAATCTAAATTTGGCAACTAACAGAAAGTCAATAGCACACAATGGAAATTACTCCTAGATAGATTGCTGTCTTCTCTGCTATCCAGGAAAGCTATATTTCAGTAACAAAAAAAAAAAAGTATCATTATAGAAACATTTAAAAATTAAGATGTATCAGAAACTATCTTTTCACCGCAATGAATACAAGCATAATGACAGAGATATCAGTTGCTACTTTTTGTTGCAATTTAAAAATAAGCTTTTATTCTAGGAAATAAGGAACAAGACAGCACTCATACTGTTCTTTATATGCAATTCTAGTCCAGCGTTTCCCCAAAAGGTGCATTTCTAATGTAAGCAGACACAAAGGATATGCTAGTTTGGAGAAATATTCTAAGAAGTTTCTTCTGAATGCACAGGTTTTGAGCAATTCCAAACCACTAGACAGGTCTGGATGAGGGATAGGCCAATTACAGGTTTTGATGACCACCACTGTCAGCATCATATTCCTGGCACTAGGCAGAATGGGCCTACCTTCTATAGTGGAAATTTAGCTATACTCTTTCATCCACTGATTCCTTTCTGATTTAGTAGAACTGAAACAGCTACCAGAATACAGGCAGGAGAAGGTAAGTAGTAAAGTTACTCTCCATGTTAAAATTTTTTTAATATCAGAATTCTGGAGTCCAACCAAGAGGCACTGCAAGCATGAGACAGAATGAAAGAAAATCTCTATTTGGTCTGTTCGAATTTGATGGCCTATATTCCATTAATAAGAATGGCACTAAAATTCCTTAGACTATACCAAAGTACCTAAACATCTCACTAATTCAATTTTAAAAATCAGCTCAGTAAAAAGAATTGACTGTAACATTCATATCAGTATCTTGTGGCCAAAATGACTGAAATGACAAAAATTATATACTAGATTGATTTTCCACTTTAAGGCTTGCCTTTAGAATTTATACAGAATATGATGAGAAATATGCATTTTAAAGTAATAATGATCCCTCTGGGTTAAGAAGGTAATTTTACCTTTACATTTTGCATTCTTCCTGCCCAAATTCCCATTTGAACAACTCAGTTAGAAACAATACATATACCCACCAATGCTGGCAAAGGCAGGCCAGACTGTTGAGAGTGGGTCAGAGATAGAGGTCAAGGGACAGTTTGAACCACATGAATTTTGCTGAAGTGCACAGCAGGGCACTAGCACTTGCTATGGGGACAGTGACATTCATTTCTAGGCTGTACTTGGTGCAGTAAAGGGGGTCGTGACAGCTGCACACTCCTAATGAAGGGCATGATTCAAAAGAGAGCAGTGCCTCAGGTAACTTTGGACTACAGTAATACTCATGAAAAGAAGCTGTTCGGCAAAACCATGAAGTTTCCAGCCACAGACTAGAAGAAAAATACTATTATTAAATTTCAAAATATAATGAATGCAATAAAAATGGAATACCAAATCTGTCTAGGCAATTTTTGTAGAAAAGAATAAATATATATATATGTATGATGCATGAAAAGATAAATATTATGAGTAATAAATCAAGAAGCTCTGATATACTTGTAATAAGTATTTCATAAAGAAAAACAAGCAGAAAACTTTGTTTTTCAGAAGCTTCAGTATTTCAGAAGCACAAACAGAAAAAAAGAAAATAGAACATTTCTGTGGGGTTAAAAAAATCAAGTTAAAAAAGTATCCTGAGTATAAGCAAAATGTAATAAAAGTATTCCCACACTGAAACAAATTCCAAAGATAAGTAACCACACAGGAAGGAAAAGAATTAAATTGGTTTCAAACTCCTTCTTTGTAGAAGTAAATGAAGAAAACAAAATGGAATAAGGTCAGCAAGGTCTTTAAGGGAAAATAATTTTGATATAACAACTCAATAATCAGCAAAATTATTGGCCAAGATAAGTACATTTTCGAACATTCTAGTTTGACGCCTCATCCTTATTCTTCACATTAAGAGTTTAATTTTATACTTTCAGAAATCAATCAAAATACCAAACATTAGAATGGAGACAGTATGATCAAAAAGAAATTGCAGAAATAACAAAGCCAATAAAACAAAATATCAGTCAAATTCTACATAATTTTTCAATTGTTTATAGTATGGTTATGAAACTTATTTTATTCAACATTTTACAAATTTTCTTGAATACTCACTGTGTGACATGTCCTGTATTAGGCTCTGCAAATACAATGATTAGCAAAGCAGACATAGACTATATTCCTATGGAACTTCCAAAAAT
Organism: Macaca mulatta; assembly: GCF_049350105.2. Taxonomy (NCBI): domain Eukaryota; kingdom Metazoa; phylum Chordata; class Mammalia; order Primates; family Cercopithecidae; genus Macaca; species Macaca mulatta. Next base: position 162,051,708 of record NC_133406.1, read on the forward strand.
GTCAAAAATAATTTTAGAAAACGGAGAATTTTCTAAATTTCTAAAATGGAAATTTTAGAATTTTTCTAAAAAATAACAATTCAAATCTAAAATCTAAATGTGCTGTTTCATTCCAGTACGGCCAAATAAGCTCCTATGGAATCAACCTTCACTCAATAGCTATGAACTCTGCCAAAAACAAAAACAAACACACTACCTGAAGACCCTGGAGAATAACCAAAAGCAGGAAAATTCTAGAGAATAATCAATTATTCTCTGGAAAAAAGGATGAGTTTCCTATTCCACAGTTTCCAGTCTGAAAACACACCCCAGTCTGTGCCATGCAGAGTAGCTAAACTCTGATACCAAACCCACAGTCTTTCCAGCCTGAAGAACCAGAGGACAGAGTTCTCCTGGAAACAAAAGAGCCAGAGAGGGGAAGCCCCAAATATTATATATAAACTCTGACCAAATCTTGGGCTGACCTTTGAACCATGCTTGTCTAGGGTAGATTCCATGTAACCTAGTTAAGGATAAAATAACTGGTATTTGAGCTGCTGTTTGAAGTTTGAGTCTGGTCAGGTTAATTTCCTGTTAAAACAGAAATATTAACACTCTTCAGAGGAATATAACAGAATGCAGAGTCTCCCTAACATAACATTCACAATGCCCAAGATACAATTCAATAATGTGCAATAAACAAAGAAACAGGAAACAGTGACTTGCTCTCAAAAGAAAATAGAATCAACAGAGACTGACTCCAGGATACAGAAATGCTGGAATTAGCCAAAAAGAACTTTATATTCTTAGAATATTAGGATATTATATCTTATTCAAATATGCTATTATATTTATTATGTTCTTATATTTTATTAGAATATACTCAGTATCCTTGAGAGTATAAATTTAGTAGCAAATTTGTACTGAAATCAAACAAACCAATCACTAGGAAAAAAATTAAAACTGTCAAAAAAATGCTGAAATAATGTCAAATCATAAAGCAACTAACATCCAAATTCCATTTTACTTATTCTAGTACCTGGAAAAATAAGAATTTCCCTACTGGTTTCTAAAACTAGAATAATTCTAATATTAAAAGTAAAAGAATAAAATAAAACAGGGAAATTACAGACCAATATAACTTTTTACACACAAAAATAAAAAGATTTTTTCCAAAAATATATACAAATAGCCAACAAGTGCATTAAAAGATGTTCAACATTAAGAAAATGAAACTCAAAGTACAATGAGTTACTATGACATCCACTAGAGCCATTATGATAAAATATAAATAAAAATAGAAAGAGAAAATAAAAAGTGTTGGCAAAAAAAATGTGGAATAATTGGGACACTCACACATTACTGTCAGGAATGGAAAATGGTGCATCTGCTGTGAAAAGGTTTGGTGGTTTCTCAAGAAGTTAAACAGAATTACTATATTACCAAGAATTCCACTCCTAGTTATATACCCAAAAGAATTGTAAACAGGTGTTCAAAAACTTGTACACAAATGTTCATAGTGGCATTATTATTCACAATAGCCAAAAGATGGAAACAGCCCAAATGTTCATCAACTTCTGAAAAGATAAACAAAATGTGGTATATTGATACAAATGAATTTACTCAGCTACAAAAAGGAAAGATGTACTGATACACGCTACAATGTAGATGAACCTTGAAAACCTTATGCTAACCAAAAGAAGCCAGACACAAAAGATGACATATTGTAAGATTCTGTTTATGCAAAATAACCATAATAAACCCAGAAGGAGAGAAATTAGTGGTTGCCATGGACTTTGGAGTGTGGGGAGTGACTACTGTTGGATATGGGGTTTTCTTTGCGGGTAAAAAAAAATGTTCTGTACAAGATGGTGGTGACAACTGCACAACGTTGTGAATGAATTGTACACTTTAAAATGGTTAAAATGGTAAATTTTATATTATGCAAATTTTACCACAATAAACAACAAATGTATCAAGATCACTGCTTTCTTATATACTTGTATATGTGAAAGAAAATAATATGATTATATTTAGAATAGAAACAAAAAATTTTAAAAAGTTAGAATAGGCCAGGTGCAATGGCTGATGCCTGTAATCCCAGCAGTTTGGGAGGCCGAGGTGAGTGGATCACCTGAGGTCAGGGGTTTGAGAACAGCCTGGCCAACGTGGTGAAACCCCATCTCTACTAAAAATACAAAAATTAGACAGGTGTGGTGGTGGGTGCCTGTAATCCCAGCTACTTAGGAGGCTGAGGCAGGAGAATCACTTGAACCTGGGAAGCGGAGGTTGCAGTGAGCCAAGGTCATGCCACTGCAGTCCAGCCTGGACAACAAGAGCAAAACTCCATCTCAAAAAAAAAGAAAGTTAGAATGAAAGTGTTATAAAACTAACACAACTAATTTGCCTCACTATTATGAGGAAAATTACAAAATTTTTATTCAAAACATGACTTTGATAATAAGATAGATTGTGATCAAGATAAGAAACACTCTATATTAAAACTGATAAATTGAACCCAAGTCTAAATAAAATGTAAAGATGATAATTGTACATAAAGCTAATACTAATTGTATGTAAAGATCAATAGGATAAGATAAAGGATCCAAAAATATCCAAGCACCTGTTAGAATGTTATATATACTAAATGTAGGAATTTAAAACAGTTTGCAGGAAGATCATTCAATAAATAATTTGAGGACAACTGGCTAACCATTCAATAGAAAATTCAGATCATTAACTTGCAAATCAAACCAAAGTAAGTCATAAATGTATTAAAACATAAATACAAATGATGAATGGGGAAAATTGCTAGAAGAAGAAAAGAGATAAATGCTGATATCATCTCAGCCTGAGAAAAGCATTTTTTAAACATGAAACAAAGCAGTAACCACAAAAGAAATTATTAATTCACTACTGTTGTAAACTCAAGTACTGAATTAAAAGGCAAACAATAAACCTGGAAAAGCAACTGCTTTTATAACAGTTTATTTCATAAGTATTTTTATATATCAGAATTATCTGTTCTTTGCTATCCAAAGAGTTCTTGAACATCATTTAGAAAAACACAAATACCTGTACATTCGTAAAAGGGATAATGCCCAACAACTGTAATAAAAAATGTTTACTCTATTAATCAAAGAATTAAAATAATGTATTTTCCCCATTAGCTAGGTAAAAGGATACATGTACCCAGAATACTAACAGTAGTTATCTCTGGATAGTGGGATTTGGAAGATTTTTTTTAAAACCTTAATGTGTAGTTTGCTATAATTTTTAACAATGAAATTTTATAGCTAAAGAAAATATTATATTTTTTCAAATAGCTTGGGGAATATAATACATGAAATTTAATATTCCTCAATAAAGGAGAAGATGTCTGTGAATAAAAGAAGGTCTCATCTTTCCAACAGAGTTCCTGAAACATGAGAGTGCCTCTCTTCACCCTCACACTACCGGCTTTCTGCTGCCCTAATTGCCTTGTTTTCACCCTTGCATTCTGTTTCTCCTTCACTCATGTGACTTTTATTTTTCCTTCTATTTTCTGGTCCACAGCCATGGTCATAAATGCAAGAAGCAAAATAAAGGGTGATATAATAACAATAACAACAAATATTGCTGCCACTGCTGCTACAACAATGTTCTTGCTGTGTATTTAGTACTTACTAATTCACCTTTGTGATCAGAGGTTCCTTCAGTATTACTAAGACATTACCTCCCTGACCTGCTACAAAGCAACGCCAGAAAAATACAAATAGCTATGTTTACCCCATAGTAAAAGTGGAAAAAGTAGGCAGAGGATGCATGTGGAGTTTGGAGAAGAGAATGCAAGGTCAAAGACAAAATGAAGGAGACAGAAAGCATGAGTCTTAGAATTTGTCTCAGGAATATTTTCCCAGGTCATGTCTCTGTCTCTATCCTTTACCCTCCACCTGGAGAGACACCCACCCATTTCCTCAGCAAAGTCTGCTGAAAGAGTAAATCAATGAGTAAATTATTCATGAGTAAATGAAAGCATAAATGAACTTTTTGGTTTTCTTCCTATTACTCATGTTCACAGCAATGTAATGATTTAATTGTTTTTCTTTATTTCTAAAACTTCCTTGGATTCTTAGAAAGTGTTAGAAGCTTTTGTAATGCTTCATTTCACCCAAAATTTATTTCTCTTCTATATCCTGAGTCACTTTCCTTATCAAAAGATAGTATAAAATACTAATTTGAATTATTAAATTTGTATTATCTAACTTAATTTTTCTACTACTCATATTTTATTACTTGAAAAATTTTTCTTTTAATATTAACCTGCTGTATTCTAATCCTGTTAAAGCCTGGCCCAAATACTAAAGAGTTTCTCTTCTCATTTTCACACTTCTGTATCTCCGGGAATTATATGCATTATTTTCTCATTGGTTCTTATAGCTTACATTAACTGACTTTCAATTACATTTATTTCCAGTAATTTTTCTTTGTAAATGATAGCCCAGAGAAATTTTTTCCTTTTCATAAGTTGTCACACATAATCCCATCCACAAACATTCATAATAAAATACCTGCTATTCTGTTGTAACAAAACACAGAATCGTTATATTTCAATTTCCTGCATATCTCTTCTCTTTTTATCTTATAAGTACAATTGTTTAAGGCCATAGACATTATGAACAGTTAAATTGCAGAGATTGTTATTCTAGAATCTAGAACATACATGTTAGATGCCCAATAAATATTTGTCAGATCAATAAACAAATAATAACTTATGGATCATCTAATTAGAAGTGACAAATCCCTTTTATAAGTCTCATTATTCATTTAATAAATAATTTTAAAGTGCCTTTGATCATCTCATTGACAAAATGATTAGCAGGCAAAATTATTATTTAATAGTAACAGAAACAACAATGAGAATAGTATAATAACTGAAGCATATGGTACTTGTTATATGTCAAACACTATTTTAAGTGCTTTACATACATTAATTTATTTAATTCTCACAACCACCCTATAAAGTGGGTACTATTACTACTTATTTCACTTTATTTTACTTATTTTACTTTGCTTTATTACTACTTAATTATGAGGAAACAGAGGCACAGAGTGGCTACAGTCACATGGTCAGGAAGTGAAAGAAACAGGACTTGAACCCAGATTCTTAAACCACTAAACTATATTGCTTCTTCAAAGGCCAATATCTTACATCTTTTGCTTCAACTAAATTATAAGTTCCTTGAAGAAAGATCTGTATCCTTTACTCCCTGGTACCACTCACAACTCTAATCTAATAATTAATATCTTACAAATTATTAGAATATTTAGGAGGTTAGCAGGCAACATCTTCACTTCTGATGAGATAGTGAAATAAGGACCTATAATTTGAAACTTGGAGTGGAAACATTCAAGTTTTCTGAAGCTATGAGCTTCTTCCTCTCTTCCTTTCTACTGCAACCAATCTTTCTTAATGGAAGAGAAAATGGAAAACATCTGAACTAACACAGATGATTATTTTTCATTGAGATGCTGGGCAGCATTAATACCAATAAACTTTTTGAGTATTTATGGATTTTCTTGTATATTTACTATGCACCAATCACTCTGTGATGAGATTTTAGGGAAGTCAAGTTACTTAATCTGACAGTACATCTGAGTATACTATGATTTTAATCACAGATAGGCACAATTGTCTTAGAGTAACTCTAAGGTCATAGCTAAGGAGTGGTGAGGCTGAGATTCATGTTCCCCGCCTGTACTCTGAATAACTACACTGTTCTCAAAGGAAGCCTTGATTTGGGACTATGCACAAAAACCTAAAATAATTCATTTTACGTAATCCAATTGTCTCTGTCTCCTTCACCATCACACCACAGCCACACTCCATTTCAGCATTCCACAGTCTGAATTTCATTTGGGATACAATAGCTGAGGAGGAGTGAGAAAAAACACCTCCCTACCTATGTAAAACCACAACTATATTCACTCTTCTATGGCATTAGCTGTATTACACCCAGAAAAGAGGACAGACAGGAGACAGGTTTACACAAGCTCTGATACAAGTATCACAAGACAAATTTATCCTATTGGATGAAGTCCTCTATGAGCACAGATAAATGACACTGATGTATCAGGTAAAATTGGGGTGGCTATACACGCCTTCCAAAACAAACGGAATGCATTTTATATGCTTCCTATAAAGATAAGTCTTAAGCAAATAAAGCTAAAACTGGCAACCCAAAGAGCTTTGGGACACATCAACATCTTGAATTGTTCTTCAAATGTTTTGGAGCTTAATAAAAAGCCCAAAACCCTTTAAGCCAGAAGATTTTTATATCCATGAGGGTATAAATTTAATACATGTTTCTTATTCGTTTACACTTAAGTCATTCAAGTAATGTTTTGTAAGTGTCGTCTCGATGTCTATGATATCTTTGGGCATTTTTATAAGTCTTTCTTCTTAAAAAAAAAAAAAAGGTCATGTTTTTCCAAGAGTAAGTAAATTTAAAATAACAAAGTATTCCAGATCACTGTGCTCATCCAAAGCAACAAATTCTTGTGTAGATTCTCATCCTGGCAATGTCTTTTAAAACTGGACTGACATTTGCCAATTTTACACTATACACTTTTATGGAGGGAGATAGTTTTATACTTAAATGAGCTCAATTCCATATACATAGCCTATACATAGCTCATATATTTATCAAATAATACTGTAAATCAATGTGTAATGCACTTTATATGCAGATAGTACATGAACACAAATAGATTTCTGAAAAGTTGTCCTAAGGTAGACTGTGGAGGCAATAGACTTCGGGGCAGAGATTTGCATGCAGGAAGCTTCCCAGGGGAAGAGTGAAGTGGGGAAGGAAGCAGGATTGGGCAGGAGAGGAGCTGCAATGCAGTTGCAAGGAAACTCCTCAACAGATGCCTCAGCAAGTCCTGAAACATGAATGGACCTTCAGAAATATCCCAACAAGGCAAAGGAACAAGTTCCCTGTATCCCCACATCCACCAGTCACTGCACATAGACTGACCCCAAGAGATAGGGACACAATCTTGGACAAAGCAGCTACTTACAGCTAAAGGAAATTTCCTTGAGAAAAGGAAGATCAGGGAGGAGTACCACAGTGTCCGCTAAAAAGGTCTGTCGGGATTTTTTGAGAATTAATCCGCTGTGAATATAAAACCTACCTAATCTTTTAGTCTGATAACAGTACAAATTAAGGCACATACATTCACTTAATCAGCTGGTAAAGACATGATGTAAGCAAGCCCATTTCAAATTTCCACATTTACCATAGAGCTTTCATTTTATGGCAAGGCACATGCAATATCTGGAGGTCTTTACTCAAAGTAAGTTCTCCTCTTGTCCCCTGACATTCTCTCAGAGATAAAATACTAATAAAAAAATACATTATGAAAAAAATGTGTGGCTGTAGAGAAAATAACAGTGTTAAAGACTCTGGGGTGAAAATAATCCAAATTTCTATTACCTAATATTTTCCTTTGCCTTTGATACTTCCCATTCAATACTTGATTCATTATCTTATTCATTCAACAAACATTGATTAATGGCTCATTATATTTGAAATTAAAACATAAACTAATAAGGTAGAGTAAAGCCACCCAGCACCATTTGGAATAACAGAGAAAACACATAAATAAATCATTGTAATATCATAAAATAAAATACCAAGCCTAGTATATCCATGAAATTCCTCTAGAAGCTGACAAAATTCCTAAATTCTCATTCTGGACTCAAACTTCAGAAAGTCCAAGATTCTCCAGGACACTACTTCCAACTTACATTCTTAGGGAACTCCTGAACACAGAATTTCTCCCTCTCAGACCTCTCCAGCTCGAATCACAATTCAAAGTACTAGAAGTATTCCCAGGGCCTATCAACCAGGTCCTGACCTCCTCAGCAGAGCTAATCCAAAGTGGAAATGAGTGTAGTCAACAACTGGGCCCTCCTTTAAGTAGGATTCCTTTGGCAGAGCCTTACTGACCCCAACTATATGCCAGGCACTGGTCTAGGAGCCGAACACAGAACCATCAGCAAGGCCCTTCCCTCAGGAGCTTGTGTGCTAGGGGCAAAAGCCCAGCAACAACCAGATAAACAGAGAAATGTGTATTATGTTATCACATCCTGCTAGGTCCTATGAGGGAGATAAAGCAGAGGAAAGGAAGACAGGAAAAGAGAACAGGAACTTTTTAAGATAGCCTGGCTAGAGGAGGGAATATTTGAGAAAACAGAGAAGAAAGAGGGAGAGAGTCACATGGATGTCAAGAGGAGAGTGTTCCAGGCAGGAGAACACCAAGGCTCAGGGACAGGAACGTGCTCCCTGATCTCCCAGAACAGCTCCTCTGCTAGCTATTGTTGGTCATTCACCCCATGGCACTTACTTCATGCTTTCCCCAATGTGAGAAAGCCATCTGAATTCCAATGATTAAAGTACATTAACATATCTCTAAAATATGTCTTTTCTGCTAGATACGAATTTTGAGTCATTTAGGTCTAAGTTACAAACTTCGCAGGAGTAGAACCCAGGTGTCATCAGTCCTGTATCCAGACAACTTCACTGCTGCTTCCACGTTCCAAACAGAGGGACACTCCCTCTTCACATAGAAAACTAGCTAAAACGATTTATGAAAATATTGCCTCTGAAATCAGCAGAAATCCAAGGTTAAACCTGAAAGACCTACATTCCAAGATCTAATATAAGACTATAGAACAGTCCATTTTGTTTGTTTGTTTGTTTGTTTGTTTGTTTGTTTGTTTGTTTTTAGAGTCAGGGGATACCTGTACAGGTTTGTTGCATGTGTATATTGCACAATACTGAGGTTTAGGCTTCTAATATCACCCAAGTAGTGAACACAGTATCTGATAGCTATGCCACCCACTAAAATCTCTCTTATTTGATCCAATGGCAATTGGTTAATTTTTTAAATTTGGGAAGTAATTTAACATGTGTGTATTTGTATATATACATACACACACAGGTATGTATGTACACATCTATACTTTTATGTATGTACCTAAATACATAAGCAATATACACACTACATATACACATGTACACATTTATATTGTACATGTGCAATTTTCCACATTATCTCTTCACTTAAAACATATAAACGTACATCCACTCACCATCCTTTGGGTATTGAGGCAAGTGCTCAAGACACATACATAGATTTCCATTACACCATTCTTAAATATGATGATGGGGGTCAGCCTTTCAAAGAAAATATTCTTCACTAATAGTCAAAATGTGTCATGCTACTCCATCATTTGTCATTAGCCCTTTAAGACCTGGTCATTATGAAGTCAATACCTTTAGTAATTTCAGGCAAAGTTCAATTAGCCACCCTGTTCTTTGATCTATATCTGACAAACACCTTAGTGACCAAACAATGTTTAACTATGTTGACTAGAAATATTAGCATAAGAGTAATCTTAGGAAAATCAAGCTCCAACTCTACATTTGCAAGAGAACACATTTCTTGGGTAAACTCACCTACATAAGAAATCACTTTGCTCTTCATGTACTTTATATTTCTCTTTCCATTCAAAATTATTCTGTATCCCTGAAGAGAAGGTAAAACAAACATATGGCCTTCCAGTAAAAGACAGCTGAAGTTTAATAGAGTCCCAGGTCTACCGTTGGTGATTAGGGAACAGATTAAAATTACCATTTGGTTTCAGAGTTTGCTTGGTTGTTAACCTACAAAACTCAGAATCCATATACTGGTCAATCATTTCCAATCTTTTGACATTCATACTACTTAAGTTACAGTCAACCAGTCAACAAGTATTTGTTGCTCTGCCAAATAGGTGAACTACACATAGCACTAATAATTAATTCCTTTTAGGGTTGCATATTCTAGAAGTGGAGCATTACAAAGAATCATTACCCATATAAAAGTAGAAACAAAACAATATTGAGAAAATGTTTCTCAAAAGTGCTGGTAAATCTCTTTTTTCCCCTTCACAATAGAGACATCAGGAGAATGTGTTCAAGATTTATTTATTAAGGAAAAGTGATTCATCTAGGAAGAACACGAGACAATTTTATAATTGCTGTTTCACTTTCAAAGATGTTTAGAATTAACTTGTTGCTAAATGGAACTGTAAGATAATAAGCATCGGTTGTAGTTTCCTGTATTTTTTGGTTAGCATTATAATTAAATGAATGTGAATGAATTAACTGTGTTTAAAAACTACAAAACCCAGATATTGTGAAAATTTAAGTAAATAACAAGTTATATTTTAAACAAATGTTATGTTTGTACTACATTTCTACATTTCAATTACTAGAAGGAGGAAAGCACATTTTCCCCTTTTGGAAAAATAAAACACATTATAATGCCACAAGGGATTTTTAGGGTAAGGAAACTATTCTGCATGACACTGTAATAGTGGACACATGTCATTCTAGATTTTCAAAACCCATAGAATGTACAACACAAAGAGATAGCCCTAATGTAAACTACAAACTTTAGTTAATAATAATATAGCAGTGTTGACTCATCGATTGTAACGAATATGCCACATCAAAGCAAGATGTTAATAATAAAGGTGATGGGTGGGAGAAGGGGAAGGGAGTATTTGTAAATTCTCTCTACTTTCTACTCATTTTTCTGTAGACCCAAAACTACTCAAAAAAGTAAAATAGAGTCTATTAACATGAGAGAGAATTCAAACATTATGATCATTTTACCTTTGTATCGATTAAAACTCAACAAATTCAAGTATCACCTTACTCCTTTCCTCCTTTTAGTGTATGTACCTCTACCTTTGTTCCAGCTTGAGACTTGAAAATGACTGTGAACACTGATCAAAGAGTGTGTGCAGATTTTCATTCAAATACAAATCCAACAATTCACACTTGATCAGAGAGAAAAGGCACATGGTATGAAATGGGGCATTGACCTGGAGGCTGTCACTATTACAGTGCATCTGTGGGAATCCAGAAGCTTGGTTTCAGAGGTATTTTTAAAAATCAGAAGCTTTTAAAATACAAGGTGGACAGGAAAATGATGGCTCAGTAATTAATATCTATTAAAATCCTCCTAGATGTGTGAGAGAGAAAAAGAGAAAATTTTCAACTGAAGTATTAGTACTGGATGTTATTTTGAGATTCTCAAGCCTGTATTTATATAAGATTATTTATACCTGTCTGAGGACCTTAACTTAATCCCCAAGGCACTTGTGTCCAGAACACCAAAGTTCTGATGAAATCTTTTAGTCAGAAATTTTCATGAAGACCCAAATCCCCACAAAAGAAGCCAGGAAGCCAAGAATGCTTAAAATAACTCAAAATATCAGCCCGTTAAGTAATACCTGTGGTGTATCTACTACCCATCTAACACAGAAATAATTTTCATGCCAAAAGTATTCATACGTTGTGACATAGATATATCAGTAATTCATAGTTAAAGAGAAAGTGGACCTCAGAAAATGTTCTGTAAAAAATGAAACTTTATTTCCACTAGGAAATATGTTCAAAATATGAATTACATTGTAATATTTATTCCAAACCGAACCAAAAATCCAGGAATGGAGAAATTAGGGGAAAACATCCATGCCAAGAGTCTGAAATGTTGCTTCCTTCCATAGTCTTGCAGGAGTAAGTCTATGACTCCTATTCCTCAAAGTCGAAATCCAGTAACTAAACAGAATTTTTAAGTTGCCTCAGAATAAACAAAAAACAAAATACAAGTGATTACCTCAGTTGTCCAGATTATGTCTCTCATTTATTAATGCTTCACTATTTCACTGTTCTGAGGTATTCTCCAGAGACACAACCTTCATTGTAAAAGTTTATTTAAACATTTTTAGCCACTTCTTTTCTCACTTTCTTTGTGTTTCTTTCACCACCCCCAAATTCATTTCAACTCATTCAGACTCATTTTTTAGTTTTAAAAGCTACTTTACTTCAAAGCTTAACTACAGAAAACTAAAAAAGCATTATACTCAGGAAATTTCTTTAGTCAAGTGACATACATTAACCTCCTCAAAAATAAACAATGAAGTGGTTCCAGTGTTGTTAGAAATGGTTTCTGTTATTCAATTCACACAACTACACCCTAATCACAGATCAGATTCTTACTGGGTTCACCCAAGTAATTGTCAATTGACAATAAGCAGGTCTCCAAAGGTTGACTTGCCATTGATAGACCCACTCTCCCGTTGGGTAAGCTCTTGTGACCTGGCCAACTCAGGAACAACACAAAAAATATTTAAATGACTTAACAATTCAAGAAGCCAAATTCAGGTTGTGAGGCAATAATATGAATAGTAATTTTTTAAATATTAGAAAAGTAGAACTCCCTTTGTAAAATAAACTCAACTCTGTCATAGAATCTGTCTGCAGTAGCAGCTATCACAAACTTTTATGTGTATCAAAATCATCTGGATCATTAATTAAAACTGTACTAGTGGGCTGGGCACGGTGGCTCACGGCTGTAATCCCAGCACTTTGGGAGGCTGAGGCAGGTGGATCACGAGGTCAGGCGTTTGAGACTAGCCTGACCAACATGGTGAAACCCCATCTCTACTAAAAATACAAAAATTAGCCGAGTGTGGTGGCGCACGCCTGTAATCCCAGCTACTCAGGAGGTTGAGGCAGGAGAATTGCTTGAACCCAGGAGGCGGACATTGCAGTGAGCCAAAATCACATCACTGCACTCCAGTCTGGGTGACACAGCAAGACTCTGTCTCAAAAAAGAAAAAAAAAAATTGCACTAGCAACAATTCTTGGGAAATCAGCCTGTTTGGAGCCTTGGAAAACTGCATTAGTAACAAGCACCTTCATTCTACCGGGTAAGATACAACCACTACCTTTGTCTTACCTCTACCTTTGCCTCACTTCCACCCCACCTGTATTGCTATCTGTGGATGCCCTCCCACTTCCCCATTGTTAGAGATGAGGGAAAAAAGAAAATCTTTGCCTCACTTGCTCGCTACAGAGGGTTTTGTTTTTGTTTTCTTTCATGGCATGTTGTCACTTCTTACATTATAAAGCAAAATGTTAGAAAGAGTCAAGGTCTTACTTATCTATGATAAATATGATTTTTGTCTTCTATCTGGAAAATGACATGATTTATGTTTGTTTCTAATAGCTTCACTTTAGCTTTCGTTTCCAAATTAAACTATTAAGCTATCACATATAGATGCTGGTTAAATTAAAATGTTAAATGAATGAAACAATAAGGGAGGAATCTCTGGCCTTCCTGCCAAAAGTACCACTCCCTGGACTAATGGCATTGTCCCTGTATTAGTGAACTACTGATTTCTTCACTTGAACTATCCATGCAGTGCACCTGAACTATCCAGCTATCTCAATTCAGCACCACCCTTTGCAGTTCTGGTCATTACATGCTTAGGAGAACCCAGTAGCTAATATGTCCTGTTTACAAGTTAAAAGTCCATGTAACTTTCTATCAAGACTTACTGCAATCTGTTCAAATGTTGTTTTATAGTTGGTCATTTTGTTCACATTTTAGAAATAATCATATTCAGTATATTAAAAATATGTAACTTCTGTTAGAACTACACTGCTTTGAAGCAGCTAACACTATGGTTAAAATTGTTTAGCAACACATTTCTTTCACTTCGGGGCTTGTGGGAAAATAACCATATGTGTCATATCCCATGTAATTCTACGCCAGAGCTGAGTGCTGAAATATATTTTGAGTAGGGGTCATTCTCAGCATTTAAAAGACCGAACTTCCAAACTAACAACTTTGAAAAAGATAACCTTGAATTGAATATGGATTAACACAAGAAAGCAGAAGTCAAAATTTCAGGCTCTTACCAGAAATGGACTCCAACAAATACAGGAGACACACATTATTGCCAGGAGCTGGATCACCATTTCCAAATGATGAGATCTGCCTTGTCTGTGCTGCTGACTTTTAAATTTAACTCTTAAAAGTGTAATTCCTGTGATTGCATTGCACAACAATGAAACACCAAGGGCTAAGAGCCCCAGAAAAGAAAACAGTAGAAGATAAAATCTATCTTCCCAGTCTTTGATGTCTTCTGTGTTGTAGAAACACCAGGTCCTCGACGCCTGAATTTTATAGTCTCGATGTCCAAGGATAGGCAGCAAAGCTATAAAAACAGCAAACAAGCACACACCACTTAACATCATTTTCACATGTTTGGATGTAATTTTCGTAGAATGAAATATTGGTTTTGTGACTCCAATACACCGCTCAATGGCCATCACACTGCCTAGAAGAAGGGGGCACAGACCGGAAAACACCATGCAGATACCAAAAATGCTGCAAAGGACATTTGATTGGTCAAAGCGGATCCAGTCTTTATCAGAAGCATATACAAATACTGCTATCGCTCCATTGATGAGATGGCCAAAGAAGTCCGTGATTACCAGGCCACTAGCCAAAAGCAGAAATGATGCCTTGGACTTCTGTCTAAATCTCTGATATGCCTTCATGAGAATGGCAATGGCAAGGCTGTTTGACAAGATTCCCACTGTCATGAAGATTACTGAAAAAAATACGGAAAGCCGATTTTCCGTCTGGCAGGTTGTGTTTGAAAGAAGCCCAGCTGCAGAAGACACTGGCTGTTTGGAATTGTTCATGGACATTGTTGTGGAGATAAAAGTCAACCACTCAAGTCATCTCCCTCTCAAAACTGTGCAAGCTTGCAGTCCAGACATCTGTAGGTTAAAGAGAGAGGAATTATGAACAACGCATTACTGCTCATCTGACGTTTATGACTGACGTGCCCCAGCACCCTGTGGTGGGATAGGTTTTATCTGGCCTATCACAAGCAAGGTTGCATCATACTGAAAGCAGCTCATATCTGCCTGCGGTTCCACATTTCATTTTCAAGGTGAAGAAACTGTCGAAATTGAGACCCCTTGGTTAACTTCTGTGGCCCCTCTGCAAATGAGCACCTCCTCCTGTATGTCCCCCTGACACATCACTGACACCTTATAATTTTCAGGTTTTACAAAATTGCTACCAAGATTAGATTTAAACCCAATAAGGTTTTTAAAATCATAAGTCTATTAAAACAAACAAAAAAAAAAACCTTTGTCCCCAAACTGCAGATTATTCCTCAGTTGAATGACCTCCTTGTCAGGCAGACATAACAATCTCCAAACTTTGGAAGGAGACTAGCAAGTTCATTGATGTTAAATGCAGATTTTCTGAATATGTTTCTAAGCATAAATCAAATAACAGCAAGCCACACACACGTTGAACCCATGAAAAGCAGAGTGGTGAGTCTCTAGGAAGGTTTTCTGGTCTAGCTGCCCCTGTGCAGAAATTCTGATTCGCCATAGGGAAGGGGGCGGGCCACGCTCACTGTGCACCTCCGCCAAGATACTGTCCAATTACAGCTTCAAAGTAGCAACATCCAAGGCAAAGTATTTATTTGTCACTCTTTCCCCTAGGGGGCTGAAGCCTGAGTCACAGACACTGGATACAGAAGGCCACAGCCACTCTGCTCCGAGCTAATTCGATTGGCGTTTCCCGAGCAGCTAGCTTTCCCGGAGGCTGGGAATTCCGGAGCCAGCCTTTCCTGCGCCCAGCCGGAGTGGGACTGCCTAGGCTGCCCCCAGGACGGTCACCTCCTCCAGGTCTTACTCACAGTTCGACTTTCGCCCGTTACTACCCCCGCCGCCCTTTGGCCTGGTCTCACAACATCCTCTCCAAACTGACAAACTCGCTGAAACTTTCTGCAATTGCTCAAACGCCAAAGGGCTGTTTTCTCCCTCATCCCGGCACTAGGCGTGAGGAGGTCCCCGGCTGACAAACACGAAGTGCCGCCCGCAGGGAACCCTGCAGCGGCAAGAAGCGGGATCTCTGCCGATTTCCCTCTTCTGAGACCCTTTCTACCCGGTCCCCACCCGAGCAGCTCAGAATGGGGACGGGTCAGCCCGAGTACCCTTCTTTCTCTGCGCGTCTCCCTAGCTTGGGGAATCTGGTCCAAACTCAGTGTCAGACGCAGCCGGCAGAAGCTGCGGCCGGGTGTCCCAGGGGGTGAGTTGGTTAAACCTGGGTCTGGATAGCATACGGAGGCCCATGCGTTGGGATCAGCCTCCGGAGGGGTGATACCTTGTCATCCCAGGCCGCCAGCCGGGCTCTCTGCGGAGGAGAAGATCGAGCCGCTCGGTGAGCCATGGCGCCCTGGGCCGCCGCCACCTCAAGTTCCACTGAGCCCAGCGCGGAGATCCTGCTCGGGCGCCGGCTGTGGTCCTGCAGCTCGTCCCCTCCGCGCACTCGTTCCCTTAGCGCGGAACCTGCCGGGCGCGCTCCGCTCCTGGGATCCCTCTGTACCTAGCTGCGCTGGCAGCCTGGGAGGGATGGGGCGCGCGAGTGACCTCCGCCTCTTCGTCTTCTCTCTCGCCTCCGCCCCCTTTTCCATGGGCACAGAGCAGAACTGGGAAAAAAGGGGCACCGTGCTTGGATGCATAAGAGCTGCCCTTAGCCGCTGGACCAGCTAAAGAAAGTTTTGTTTTAAACTCATTTTTATCCCTAAGCCATCTCTGAGGATGCAAGACAGCAGTCTGGAGAGCCGAGGAAACCCTAAGATGGTGTGTTTGGCTGTCAGATGGTGGCTTGCAGACAATTCATTCCAAGTCCAGCTCGAAACGCATAAAGAAACCAGGTAGAAGGAGGTTGTGTGTTTGAGGGAGAATTTTGTGGCAAATATCTCCAGGGAGTTAAAAACAGGTATTCAAGCCCAGTAAATGAAAACACTCGCAGCCTTAGAGTTCACTGTCACACAGAGGACTGGGACTGTTTCCAGCTTTTTAAGGAATGTGAAAAGGAAAAGGGGTGAGATGCCTTCTTGAACAACACGAGCAGATAAGGGATTAGTAATATTTCAGTGATTTTAGAAGTTCACTGGAGAGAGAATTTCTAGTGATATGTATACTCCAAGAGATGTGCATCTAATAAACTTCGTGGAGATACATTTATGATGAAGTAATCTATTTTTTCATTAGGAATTATGATTTGAACCATTTTATTCTGTAATTGCTTTTATCTAATATTGCTTCGACACATACCCATTAGCTGTGTCTCATTTTTCTAGCTAAACACTTATGTGAATCTATTACTGACTTTTGCTCTTTTTATTGTAGTAAAATGTTGCTACTACTTATGTGAAAAATCAGTACCACATGGAAATGAACTCTGTTTCTCCATTCTAAAATCAGAAGGAACCTCTAAATTCCTGGAAATTGGAAGGGATCAAAAAATGAAAAAGTGGGATAAAATAAATTAGCCATTAACTGTAGAAAAGAATGATTGCAGGTTTCCCCTGTGGTAGATATTGAAATTTTTAAAAATGATATGATCATAACTTGTAAACTAAACTGTTAGTCAATTATGGTGAGGGAATTAAACATTTTGGTTAGATAACCTGGTTACTAGAGAAATATTATACATGAATGGCCAGTATCCAAGAAACAAATATGTGACAAGCTATACTGAAAATATAACACAGAGTACTATTCTTTCCTTTTTTTAAAATATGTGAGTGCATATATAATTTTTTTCTTTTTTAAAAAACATGTAATTTTTGCACCTATTGACCTGTCCTCTAAGTTCCCTGCCCCTGCCCCCCACCCACTAACAGGCCCTGGTGCATGTTGCTCCCCTCCCTGTGTCCATGTGTTCTCATTGCTCAACTCTCATTTATAAGTGAAAACATGAGGTGTTTGGTTTTCTGTTGCTGTGCTAGTTTGCTGAGGGTAGCTTCCAAGTTCATCCATGTCCCTGCAAAGGACATGATCTCATTCCTTTTTATGGCTGCACAGTATTCCATGGTGTATATGTACCACATTTTCTTTATTCAGTCTATCATTGATGGGCATTTGGGTTGGTTATGTGACTTTGCTATTGTAAATAGTGCTGCAGTAAACATACGTGTGCATGTGTTTTCATAGTAGAATGGTTTGTAATCCTTTGGGTATATACCCAGTAATGAGATTGCTGGATCAAATGTTATTTCTGGTTCTAGATCCTTGAGGAATCACCATACTGTCTTCCATAATGATTGAACTAATTTACATTCCCACCAACAGCGTAAAAGCATTCCTATTTCGCCACAGCCTAGCCAGTATCTATTGTTTCTTGACTTTTTTTTTCTTTGAAGGCCATTCATATTTTATTTTACTTTTTTTTATTATTATTATGCTTTAAGTTCTGAGGTACATATGCAGAACATGCAGGTTTGTTAGATAGGTATACACGTGCCATGGTGGTCAACCTGTCATCTACATTAGGTATTTCTCCTAAAGCTATCCATTCCCAAGCCCCCCACGCCTCAACAGGCCCTGATGTGTGGTGTTCCATCCCCTGTGTCCATGTGTTCATATTGTTCAACTCCCACTTATGAGTGAGAACATGCGGTGTTTGATTTTCTGTTCTTGTGTTAGTTTGCTGAGAATGATGGTTTCCAGCTTCATCCATGTCCCTGCAAAGGACATGAACTCATCCTTTGTTATGGCTGCACAGTATTCCATGGTGTATATGTGCCACATTTTCTTAATCCATTCTGTCACTGATGGACATTTGGGTTTGTTCCAAGTCTTTGCTATTGTGAATAGTGCTTCAATAAACATACTTGTGCATGTGTCTTTATAGCAGCATGATTTATAATCCTTTGGGTATATACCCAGTAATGAGATTGCTGGGTCAAATGGTATTTCTAGTTCTAGATCCTTGAGGAATCACCACACTGTCTTCCACAGTGGTTGAACTAGTTTACAGTCTCACCAACAGTGTAAAAGTGTTCCTATTTCTCCACATCCTCTCCAGCACCTGTTGTTTCTTGACTTTTTAATGATTGCCATTCTAGCTGGTGTGAGATGGTATCTCATTGTGGTTTTGATTTGCATTTCTCTGATGGCGAGTGATGATGAGCATTTTTTCATGTGTGTGTTGGCTGCATACATATCTTCTTTTGAGAAGTGTCTGTTCATATCCTTCGCCCACTTTTTGATGGGGTTGTTTTTTTCTTGTAAATTTGTTGGGGTTCTTTGTAGGTTCTGGATATTAGCCCTTGTGCTTCTCTGGTGAGACAAGGCCCCACTCTGCTTTTGTTCACCCTCCATGGGTGGCACCCACTGTCGAACCAGAAATTTGTCTATTTCTTCTAGACTTTCTATTTTATTTGCATAGAGGTGATTATAGTATTCTCTGATGGTAATTTGTATTTCTGTGGGGTCACTGGTGATATTCCCTTTATCATTTTTTACAGTGTCTATTTGATTTTTCTCCTTTTTCTTCTTTATTAGTCTAGCTAGTGGTCTATGTATTTTGTTAACTTTTTCAAAAAAAACAGCTCCAGGATTCATTGATTTTTTGGAGCTTTTTTGTGTCTCTATCTACTTCAATTCTGCTCTGATCTTAGTTGTTTCTTGTCTTCTCCTAGCTTTTTTAATTAGTTTGCTCTTGCCTCTCTAGCTTTTTTAAATTGTGATGTCAGGGTGTTAATTTGAGATCTTTCTAGCTTTCTGATGTGGGCATTTAGTGCTACAAATTTCCATCTTAACACTGCTTTGGCCGTGTCCCAGAAATTCTGGTACATTTTCTCTTTGTTTTAATTAGTTTCAAAGAACTTCCTGATTTCTCCCTTAATTTCATATTTACCCAGGAGTCATTCAGGAGAAGGTTGCTCCATTTCCATGTAATTGTGTGGTTTTGAGTGAGTTTCTTAATCCTGAGTTCTAATTTGATCGCACTGTAGTCTGAGAGACTGTTTGTTATTATTTCAGTTCTTTTGCATTTGCTGAGGAGTGTTTTACTACCAATTATGTGGTTGATTTTAGAATAAGTGCCATGTGGCACTGAGAAGAATGTATATGCTGTTGATTTGGGGTGGAAAGTTCTGTAGATATCTATTAGGTCCACTTGGTTCAGAGCTGAGTTCAAGGTGGGATATTAAAGTCTCCTACTATTATTGCATCACAGTCTAAGTCTTTGTAGGTCTCTAAGAACTTGTTTTATGAATCTGGGTGTTCCTGCATTGGGTGCCTATGTATTTAGAATAGTTAGCTCCTCTTGTTGCATTGTTCACTTTACTTTTATATAATGTCTTTCTTGTCTTTTTTGATTTTTGTTGGCTTAAACTCTGTTTTTTCAGAGACTAGAATTGCAACCTCTGCTTTTTTTGGATTTCTATTTGCTTGACAAATTTTCCTCCATCCCTTTATTTTGAGCCTATGTTTCTATGAGCCTATGTCTTTGCACATGAGATGGGTCTCCTGAAAACAGCACACTGATGGGTCTTGACTTTTTATCCAATTTGCCTATCTGTGTCTTCTAATTGGGGCATTTAGCCCATTTACATTTAAGGTTAGTATTATTATTGTGAATTTGATCCTGTCATCATGATGCTAGCTGGTTATTTTGCACACTAGGTGATGCAGTTTCTTCATAGTGTCATTGGGTTTTATATTTTGGTGTGTTTTGCAGGGGTTGGTACCTGATTTTCCTTTCCATATTTAGTGCTTACTTCAGGAACTCTTGCAATGCAGGCCTGGTAGTAATGAAATCCCTCAGCATTTGCTTTCCTGAAAAGGATTTTATTTCTTCTTCACTTATGAAGCTCAGTTTGGCTGAATGTGAAATTCTGGGCTGAAAATTCTTTTCTTTAAGAATGTTGAATATTGGCCCCCAAGCTCTTCTGGCTTGTAGAGTTTCTGCTGAGAGGTCTGCTGTTAGTCTGATGGGCTTCCCTTTGTAAGTGACCTGGCCCTTCTCTCTAGTTGCCCTTTACATTTTTTCCTTCATTTCAACGTTGGAGAATCTGAAGATTATGTGTCTTGGGATTGATGTGCTCATGGAGTAATCTTAGTGATATTCTCTGTATCTCCTGAATTTGCATGTTGGCCTGTCTTGCTAGGTTGGGGGAGTTCTCCTGGATAATATCGTGATGTGTGTTTTCCAGCTTGTTTCCATTATCCCCGTCTCCTTCAGGTATGCTAGTCAATCGTAGGTTTGGTCTTTATATATGATGTTCCATATTGTTTGAGGCTTTGTTCTTTCCTTTTCATTCTCTTTTGTCTAATATTGTCTGGATGCCTTATTTCAGCAAGGTGGTCTTCAGACTCTGGTATCCTTTCTTCTGCTGTTCAATTTGGCTATTGATACTTGTGTATGCTTCACAAAGTTCTCATGCTGTGTTTGTCAGCTCCATCGAGTTATTTATGTTCCTGTCTAAACTGGTTATTCTAGTCAGCAGCTCCTCTAACCTTTCATCAAGGTTCTTAGCTTCTTTGTGTTGGGATAGAGCATGCTCTGTTAGCTCAGCATAGTTTTTTTATTACCCGTCTTCTGAAGCCTACTTCTGTCAATTTGTCCCTCTTGTCCTCTATCCAGTTTTGTGCCCTTGCTGGAGAGACATTGCGAACATCTGGAGAAGAGGCACTCTGGCCTTTTGGGTTTGTGGTGTTTTTTCATTGATTCTTTCTCATCTTCATGAGTTTGTCTAGTTTCTATCTTTGAGGTTACTGACCCTGGGATGGGGTTTTTGTGAAAACTTTTTGTTGCTGTTGATGCTGTTGTTGCTTTCTGTTTGTTTGTTTTTCTTTTAATGGTCAAGTCACTCTTCTATAGGTCTGCTGTGGTTTGCTGGGGATTCACTTCAGGCCCTATTCATCTAGTTCACTCCCATTCTTGGAGATGTCACTCAAGGAGGCTGGAGAACAGCAAAGATGGGTGCCTGCTCCTTCTTCTGGGATCTCTGACCTTGAGAGTCACCAACCTGATGCCAGCAGGATCCCTCCTATATAGGGTGTCTGACAATCCCTGTTGGAGGGTCTCACCCAGTTGGGTGTCATGGGGAGCAGGACCCATTTAACAAAGCACTTTGACTGTCCCTTGGTGGAGGGGGTGTGCTTAGCTAGGGGGAAACCCACTTATCTGGGCTGCCTGGATTCCTTAGAACTACCAGGAGGAAAGGCTAAGTCTGCTGGTCCACAGACTGTGGCCACCCCTTCTCCTAGGGGCTCAGGCCAAGGGAGATCGGGGTTCTATCCCTGAGCCTCTGGTTGGAATTTTTGGAGTTCCTATAGGAAGCCCCACATAGTAAGGAAGGATGAGTCAGGGTCAGGCCTGAAGAGGCACTCTGGCTGCAGTCTATCACAGCTGATGTGTAAGGCTGTGGGGACACCTTTTGGGACCAAGTCATCCAGCCTCACTGACTCCAGCAAGTGAAAGGTGTGGTCTGGAGCTATAGAGATGGATGCCGCCCTTCCCCGACCCAGGGAGCTTAGCATGTTAGGCAGTTGTGAGCCCAGTGCTGGCTGCTGCCCCTCTCCCAAGGAGCTCAAATGACTTAAACAGCAGACAGTCACAGCTGTGGTGCTGGTCGCCCCTCCCCCCAGGAGCTTGGCAGAGTTAAACAGATTCCAGCTGAGAGGCTGTTGAGAATCTGCATTGGCTTGCAAGTGGGATCTTCCAGTCCGTGGATTGCACAGTTCCATGGAAAAATGAACAGTTTCCCCAGCTGGGTAGCACAGTCGCTAACCGCCTCCCTTGGCTGGGGAGTGGGATCTCCCCTGCCCCATGTGGCTCTCAGGTGGGCTGCTGCACCACACTGCTCTTCCTCACTCTTCGTGGATCATGCCAGCCACCTAGTCAGTTCTGATGAGAGAACCTGGATACCTTGGTTGCTGGCGAAAGAGTCACATGCTTTTTATGGTTCTTTTCAATGGGAGCCTCCAGTTGCCACTGTTTCTAGTCGGCCATCTTGGCCCCACCTCCTATTCTTTCCTTTAATGATTAATAACACTTAATGACATGACATTGTAATTATTGGTTTACTTATATCTCTCCCACTGAAATGAATGACTGCAGAAGTTTTGTTCATCTCTTTGTTCTCACCTAAGACAATGCCTGTCTATTCATCAAATGTTGCTTAAATTAATAAATGCTACAGTCAGTATTTCCAGTATTAGAGTTCAGGATTTTGAAAATTTTCAGGCTCTCACTAGAGTATCTCACTAACATCAGCTGCTCTAGCTCCTGGGTATTTAAAAACAGAAAAAAAATCACATTAATACAATGTCAAATTATAACATTCATTATGTAATATATTCAAAACAATATTAATTTCTTTTTCAATGTACTAGATAAATCCAATTTCAAAACCATATCTACTTTGTATGTACTCTTGATGTTCCTTTTTTAGAACCCATTCCTTAATCAAGACACATTTCACCTGAGCATTTATAAAAGAGTCTACAATGCCTCCATCTCTTCTCTGCATGTTACTAGTCTATAAGGAAAAATAACTACCTTCAAAAGAAAAAAAAAACTCACAAACACAGACAAACATGTGTGTCTGGTATTATGGGCCCCAAATCTGATCCTTATTCAAAGTACCCAAAGACAACCCTTGAGTGCTTATACAAAAAGAAAAACTGAGGAATCCACAGATGAAAGGAACTAGCAGATCAAAATGTTGTGGAGAGTGGGAGATGCCTGATAAACCCTTCTGAAAAGTACTGCAGCTTGTCTTGTTTCAAAGAAGTGGACACTAATAGAACCATTCATTCATACATTCTTCAGCAAATTCATTGAGCATCTACTTTGCGCCACACTCCGTTTCTAGGAGGCAGAAACACAGTTGTATGAATAAGGTATCTTAGCCTCTGCTCTGGTGTGGCTTCTAGGCTAGGAGAAAACACTTACTTTTGTAGCATGCATGCTGGAAATCTTGATGTGATTTTGAGGTCCTTTTTGTGTTAAATAGAGGCAGAGTTGATGTCAGCCTGTCTACAAGAAGATAACATGCCATGACAGGTGTGTGTCTGCCAATCACCTTCATTCAGGATTACAAGCAAAACAATTCTCTCAGAAGATGGGCACACTATAATTGCAATCAGAGAAACAGAGACTCCATGTCACTGAGGTTGAGATAAAAGCTCCATAAAAATCAAGAGGAGTTCTGGAAGTCGACTTTATAGTTTTAATAAAATTGCCCAGAAAAGCTTTATTGGAATTTGCCATCAAGATTAATAGTGGAGGCTGGGCACAGTGACTCATGCCTGTAATCTCAGTATTTTGGGAGGCCAAGGTAGGCATATGGCTTCAGTGTAGGAGTTCCAGACCAGCCTGGGCAACATGGTGAAACCCCATCTCTACAAAATATATATATATATACAAAAATTATCCAGGTGTAGTGGTACATGCCTATAGTCCCAGCTACTTGGGAGGCTGAGGTGGGAGGATTACTTGAGCCTGGAAGGCCAAGGCTGCAGTGAGCTGTGATTGTGCCACTGCACTCCACCCTGGGCAACATAGTGAGACCTTGTCAAAAAAAAAAAAAAAAAAAGATTAATAGTAAATACGTGCCACCGTTTCATAGTGATAAAAATAATGACTTTGTCTTTTCATTTTTATTATGTAACTATTTAAATATAAAAAGTAGTATATGTACACATTTGTGAGTTTTAAATTATAAAATAAACATTATGAACTGCCACTTTATTTAAAAACTGTATTCATTTTCTAAGACTGCTGTAACAAAGTACTATAAACTAGGCAGCTTAAACAACAAAAATTTATTGTTTTCAAATCTGGAGGCTAGAAGTCCAAAATCAATGTGTTGACAGGATTGGCTCTTTCTGAGAACTGTGAGGGAAAATCTGTTCCATGCCTTTGCCTAGCTTCTGGTGATTTTCTGGCTATCTTTTACATTGTTAGGCTTGCAGAGGAATATGACTGTAATTTCTGCCTTTATTTTCACATACCCTTCTCCCTGTGTTTTCGTCTTCATGTAGCTGTCTTCTTATAAAGACCTCAGTCATGTTAGATTAGGGGTCTACCCTACTCCAATATGACCTGATCTTAACTAATTTTATCTGCAGCTACCCTATTTCCAAATAAGGTCACATTCTGAGATTCAAGGTGTTAGGGGTTCAACAAATCTTTTTTGGAATGGTCACAATTCAATCCATAGCAAGGACTATATTAGAACATTACCAATATTACATCTGCCTATATGCCTCTCCCTCCATTTCATTTCTATATATCTTTCCCTCAGATAACCACTGTCCTGAATTGTGTCATAATTCTCTTGCATTTTATATTGTTTTGTTATATAAATATGCAGATGAGCCAATATATTAATTATTTTGGTTTGTAAATTTTCTGCAACTTGCTTTTTTATGCAAAATTTTTTAATGCATGTATATTGATATACACAGCAGTAGTTTACTCATTTACAAAGTTCTATAATATCCCAATGTTAGGACAATCAAATTTTAAAATAGTATTCTGTTAATAGCTATGAAGGTATTTTCCCAGGTTTTGTTCTTATGAAATATTATACTATGAATGGTCTTGCACCCATCACCTTGTGGAAGAGTTTGTTTAGAATATATACCTAGAGTGAAATTATTGAGTCATAGCGTTCAACTTTACAAGATAATGTTAAGCTGTTGTATTAATTCACATTCCCTCAAGCTGTGTATATGAGCTCCCCTTCATTCACATTCATGACAATGCTTAAAATTGTCTAGTTTTTTAATTTTTACCAACCAGATGATTATAAAATATCACATAATAGGCATAAATTACATTTCTCTGTCCATTCCTGTTTCTTCTTCTATGAAATGTCTGTTTTCTTTTGTCCAGTTTTTATTGGGTTGTCTTCTTATTGATTCCTTGCATGTTCTGGATACTAATCCATTGTAGATTATGTTTTTCAAATATGTTTATCCAAATTACAGCTTGCTTTTTCATTTTCTTAATGCTCTCTTTTTTTACAGTCCTCAATTTTAAAGTAATCACATTTAAATATTTTAAACCCCATCTTTCATGTTACAGTTCAGCATTTTTGTGTTGCATTTTAAAAGTCCTTCCAGATACTAGATTATAAGTATATTCTAAATATCTTACCATTTCTGTCATTTGCATTTCAATCTTGAGTCCTTAAGATAATGATTTTTAATATGATGTGAAGTAAGAATCTAGATTTTTTTCTTCATATGACAACCCATTTTTGTGGTGCCATTATTAAAGAATTTTTCTATTATGAATTGATTTTTGTCCTCCAAAATTTATATGTTGAAGTGCTAATGCTCAGTACCTCAGAATATATAACTTTATTTGGACATGGGGTATTAAAGAGATGATCAAGTTAAAATGAGGTCATTACAGTGGACCCTAAAATAATATGACTAATGTCTTTCTAAGAAGGGGAAATTTAGAGATAGATACCCATAGAGGAGAACACAGTGCAAACCTGAAGGTACCCACCTACAAGTCAAAGTAAGGAGTAACAGATCCTTCCCTCATGGCCCTCAGAAGGAACCAAACTTACAACACCTTAATTTCAGACTTCTAGCCTCCAGACTGTGAGACAATGAATTCCTGTTGTTTAATCCACCCAATTTGTCGTACTTTGTTATGGCAGCCTTATACACCCTGCCTTCTCCACTAATCTGTATTATGCATCTTTCATATATCAATTTTCCACATATGCATAGGAAAACTATCATTTTTTACTGCCTACCATATAGTAGAAACTAAATAGGTGACTTAAGCATATTATAGTATTTAATTCTCTAAACAAACGTATGAAGCCCAAGTCAACATCATCTTTCATCTAAATTAGAGTAACCTCCTCCTAGTTGTCTCCCATCTTGTTTGACTCCAGTCCATTGTTATGCAATCCTCTGTTGAGTAGAGTCTCTAAAACAGGCTGACCAAGCTCACTCACATTTAAGCCCTTCCACTTATATCCAGTTCTGTAACCTTAGGAAATTAAGTCCTATATTCATTGGTTTGCTCATTTTCATAATGCAAAAGTAATACTTCCTACCTCATAGACTTGTTATAAGAATTAGATTAGTTAAGTACTCTGAAGAGTACTTAGAGCTCCACAGAGGTAGATATTATTATATCTTTGTAAACTGCAAGTATGATTATGTTGGTTCCCAACTTACAACCCTGAAATGTCTTCCCATTTCTCAACATTTCTCCCCAAGCAGGTTTTTTGGAGCCTCAGTTCATAAGAGGGTAATACATATTTTAAATATTAATTAGGTTTAGGGAAGCTTTTAAACAAACCTTAAATAGACTACTGTAGAAAATTAATAGATACTAATGTGACTGTGAATCTTCTGGAAAGAAGAGAATGTTCAGCAGGTCCCAGTGGGTACTCTGGTCTCATCAGAAAGTACTGTTCAGGAAGAATAAACTATGAATTCTTTAAAGTGGCATTCAAGGCCCTTCCTAATCTATCCAGCTGTTTCATCCTCAGCACTTAACTCTCTTTCATCACTCCTAGAACTCTCAGAGGTAAATGCCTCAGCAACACTGGCATTCTCTGCTCCTGAGATGAGAGATGAGATCATCTCTCGGCCTTCATGCAGTCGGTTTCCTTCCTTTAACAATCACACACTGCCTGAGTCTTCCTCAGCCTTCAGCACCCCACAAGTTTGTGTGCTTTCTGTACCCCACAATAGCTGCAAGCCTGTAATCATCACTGTTTCCAGCACCTTCACATACTATGGTAGGTGCTCAGGAAAGAATGCATGAATGAATAAGTGAACAAATGAAGTAGGTATATCACAGATGTGGAAATCCTAACACAAAGAAGTTAAGTAACTTAGCTGGTTGGAATGGCTAGCACATGTGACAAAACCGCATCCATCTGACCACAAAACCTATACTCTTACTAAGTCTTCATACCGCCTCTGGGTTTAACAAAATATAATAAAGTTATTGTCCTTTATTCACAAGGTTGTTGCTGCTCACTCTACCGCCAGAAGGACAGATGCTTGTATTGTTTTTCATTCACTGCAGAAGGTTCTGCAATAGCGCATCAACGTTCTTTCACAATATCCCTGACCAACAGTGGCACTTTTTGGTTAACTCTTCATGACAAGAACAACATAGAAATTTTAGGAGGCAGAAAGAAAGGAAAGGTTAGGAGGAAGCTGACTGGAACGATAATAGTTCTTGGCTTCTTACCCTGTTCCTGGCACTGTGAGAGGCTCTTGTAATGCACACATTAATGCCATCAGGTGGTTATATTCTCATTATACAGAAAAGAGATGAGGAAACTGCAGCTCAGAGAGTGTAACTTATTTGCCCAAGATTACACAGCTATGGTGAAAGTGAGATACAGCCCAAACCATGAAGTGCTCAGCTCCTTCTGCTTCATTCAGGGAATCAGCAGACAGTACAGACCCTCTTAAGCTTCCTATTTCCACATCTCTCATTCAGCCGGGACCCTGTTCCTGACCACTCCCTCCAGAACCCTGGAGGCCGAACGCTGTGCACTGTAAATTCTGCAAATTCGTTGGGTTCTTAAAGTGAGTGAGACATTGTGCTAAGGATATTGATGATACGGAAATGTTATAGCCCCAGTTTGTGCCCTCAAAGAAACTTAAAATCTGGAGTGACCTGATAGTTCTTGATAACATTTCCTGCTTTTTACTTTACTTTTATTTTATCATCATCATTTTCCAGACACCCATTTGCTCTTTTTTAATTTTTTTTATTATTATACTTTAATTTCTGAGTTACATGTGCAGAATGTGCAGTTTTGTTACATAAGTATACACGTGCCATGGTGGTTTGCTGCAACCACCAACCCGTTACCTACATTAGGTATTTCTCCTAATGCTATCCCTCTCCTAGACCCCCACTCCACAACAGGCCCCAGAGTGTGATGTTCCCCTCCCTGTGTCTACGTTCACTCTTTTAGAACTTTATCTTCCGACTTATCTCACTTCAATGTTTGAAATAGAAATCATGATCCAGCCAACTAAGAAACAAGTTTAATCTAGTCAGCTAACTTTTCCTAATGGCCCTGAGCAAGTGGGACATAACACAAATAGTGTTCAGCAAGGGTGAAAGTAACAAGCTAAAGTTTGTTGCAAGGGAATAAATCAGCTTCAGCATCACAGAAATGCCTGAGAGCACTGGGGCCCCTAGGGCGGGTGACAAAAATGAGGCAGTACTGTGGAAACACTTTCTCTCCTTCACTTTTTTGTTCATGCTTGCATATTAAAAGGTATAAAGTTTACATCTATTCAATACTATGTCACATGTATTATTTAATTAACTCTCATAAAAACTCCATGAGAAAAGGCAAAACCGTAATCCCCATTTTGTACATGAGTCTAATGAAGCCCAGAAAGATGAAGGGGTTAAATGACATAACAGTAGAGGAGGAACACAGTCCCAGACCTGCTGAGTTCCCAAGCCCCATGACCTTAACCTCTGGCCCACACTGCCTCACTGAAAATGACAAGCAGCCAAAACTCCCCTGCACACTGTATCTGGACACAGAGGGTTGTCTGCATATCTGCAACTATCATGGCATGTTTTCTTGTAGCTGATTATTGAGAGTCATGTTGAGTCCTTGACTGCATGCAATCAATACTTGCCTGCAATTTTCACATGAATTTCACTTTAGTGAGGTTTCAAAATACCAGCATCTACATCCAAAGCAAATCTGGGACCACCATAAAAGATGATGAGATCATCCTTAGAAAAGTAAAGAAAATTACCTCTTTAAAAACCATTAAAAATTAGTCTCCTGAACTGTAATTCAAGTGAGGAGAGCCTGAAGGGGAAAATATTGATAGGCTAGCTGTACTTCTAACTTAGCACAAAGCGAAAACAGTTTTCTCTGAGAGATGCAGCCATCACAGCTGTGAAAACAATGGAAACAATAACATCAAAAAAGCTGATCTTGAGAGTAGAGCTGACTCCTTGGGCTTGCAACCAATGCAATCCCACAAGGCATGGAACTTAGACTTCACACTTAGGGTCAATGCTCTGCAGCTGCCATCTTGAAATTCTTAAATTTATTTTATTTTATTTTATTTATTTTATTTTATTTGACACAGGATCTCAATCTATCACTCAGGTCAGAGTGCAGAGGGGTAAACATGGCTCACTGCAGCTTCAAACTCTCTTGCTCAAATGATCCTCTGACCTCAGCCCCTCATGTAGCTGGAACTACAAGCAAGTGCCCAGCTAATTTTTTTTTTTTTTTTGAGAGACTGGGTTTTACCCTGTTGCCCATGCTACTTTCTAACTCCTGGGCTCAAGTGATCCACCTGCCTCGGGATCCCAAAGTGTGGGGGTTTGGAATTCTTAATTATTGTATCTTTGAATTTGTGTTTTGTAAATGAAATCCAGTAGAACAATGGAGCATGTGCCAGGATCTTGGAACTACCTGCACTGACCTGTCTCCGTGGGAAGAGCCTCTGTGTAATGGGCTCTCAGGTACCCTTACCCACGTCCCAACCCCTGTCTCTTCCCCCATCCTCTTTGACATGCCCTGCTCAGTGATTGCTGCCACCCTTCACCAGGGAAGGGGCCTGGTCTCAAATTTGGATATGCTTGTGGTCCAGCACAGACACCTTGTATCTTGCTCAGGATGGCACCTGGTGGCTGCCATTCTCACTCCAAGTGAGAAGTGTCTAGGGAGGGAGGGACAACCTTCTCACTCACCCTCATCCAGGCACTGAGCACATCCTGGCACTGAGGTTTAAAGATATTTAGAGGGGACCCATCTATTGTGTGGTGGTGGCCCACGGAAATGGAAGGGACCTGACTCAACTCTCGCCCTAACCCTCTGTCTGGGAGGGGGCAACACAAAGATTCCTTGGCTGGTAGGAGGAGGAACTTAGTAGCCATTGGACCCAAGCAAGCACGAATGTAACCCAAATCACAGAGCAGGGCCCTTGAGTGCCTATAAGAGTCCGTATTAGCCCCACAAGTATTCCTATACCCCAAGTTCTCCCTCAGCCAACAGATACTTTGGAGATCCTTTCGTCTTCCTTCCAATCTTCCTGATCTTGCTTGAGTCTGTCTCTTCCAACCAGCTGGAGGCACCCTCCCAGGACAAGCAATGAAATACAAATTGTGTAATCTTGGAGATTCTGCACACAAGTGAAATGTCCTGATGTTTGCATTTAAGTTGGCATTGCACAATATAAAGATAAACAATAAAATTCATGCTAACAATTTAACATTTTAACTTTATTTAATAAGTTAATAGCAAATAAAAATCATCATGACTAGTCAAGAGAGAGACCACAAAAGTAAACAGCTGTGTATTTTCATACTTTAACAGCACTTTTTTTCTGCTTTTTGCATTTCTCTCATCTTTCACAGCAGTGACTGGGTCTCAGACATCTACATATCTCGTATCATCATGCCTGCGGTGCAACATACAATCAATAAATATTTGGTTAGTGAATGAATAAGCTCCTGTGGCATTTTTTCCTTCCCTTATGGCACTAACAATGTTCTGCCTGCCAAATTGACAAAGAGGCTGTGTCCTCTTTATATTTGCATCTTCCATAAAACTTAGCACAATTCTTTTGTTGGTGTTAATGTATGTTGAATAACTATATATGTTTCTGCTTTCCCTTGTCTCAGAAACTGTATCTCTCTAGATAATATTAAATGGAAAATAAGAAGTATAGACTGAATAAATTAAAACAGAAACATACTCTCAAATTATCCAGTGGGACAGGGAAAAAAAGTCATTTTCAGCCTGAATTGTGTCATTCTCCACATGTTTCATGTCTAGACAGAGCTGAGGCATCACATCTTATTTTCTAAAAGCCAGTGATAACTAACTCTAACGTGAATGATGTTGTTTCTTCTATTAAAGAATTTTTTAACATGTTAAATTAAAAATTAAAAGCACTGTATTGTCACAAATGTTTTTAAATGTTTAAAAAAACTCTTGGCTTTCTGAGTCACTTCTCTGACAGTAGAAGGATCTCATCTTGTGAAAATGCCAGTCAGAGTCAATTATCACTAACCAGAGGGAACAAAAATGTTGTCAGAACACTGTGTCTTTGAAACACATGTGGAAGTTTATCTTTCATATAATCAAATTTTTATTCTCAACAGGATAATCATCAGACAGAAATGTCTCCCTTTTCAGAACACCTCACTTGTATATCTAATACCTTCTGCATATCTCTGCCACAGTTGATGGTTAAAATGCAATTGACAGGGGTAAACTTTGCCTCAAAATAGGTTAATTCTCCTGACATTTCCATCAGCAATTTCCAGGTATCCAGCAGATCAATGCATTAGTCATCACTGATGCCTCCCTTTTTCCCCACCCCATCAATATCTCAACACAGCAACTCAGTCACCAATTAGCTGATTAAATTAGACAAGTCACTTCGCCCCCCTTCCCCTAGGTTTCAGATGTCATCCATGCACTGCAGAGCAGCAAAGAGAGGAAAGAAAAAGAGAAGACGTAGATAGGCCTTAGAATGATCTTCAAGATTATCTATTAGGGTTCTCCAGAGAAATAAATCCAATAGGATGTGTGTGAGTGGTATACATACACACACTCACACACACACACACACACACAGAGATTCTCTCCCTCCCTAGATAGATAGATAGATAGATAGATAGATAGATAGATAGATATGGTACATATACCACTATACATATCTATTTTTATATATATAGATATATACATATACACATATCTATACATATATAGAGAGATAGATATGTATAGTGTATTGTGTGTATGTATACATCTATCTATATATATATATATATATATATATATAGAGAGAGAGAGAGAGAGAGAGAGAGAGAGAGAGAGGAGGAGGAGTTCGTTATAAGTAATTGGCTCCTGCAGTTTTGGAATGTAGCAAGTCCAAACTCGGCAAGTGTGACCCAGCAGGCTGAAGAAGAGCCAATGGTGCAATCCCAGTACAATGGCCAGCAGGTAGAGACCCAGGTCATGTTCCAGTTCCAATGGAAAATCGGTCTTCTGGAGAATTCCCCTTGCTGTGGGATGCTGGCCCTTTTGTTCTATTCAGGCCCCCAGCTGATTGGATGAGGCCCACCCACATGATAGAGGGCAACCTGCTTTACCCAAAGTTCACCCATTTATTTATTTATTGACTTATTTACTTATTTATTGAGACAGGGTATCACTCTGTCACCCAGGCTGGAGTACTGTGTGCCATCTCAGCTAACTGCGGCTTCTGCCTCCTGGTTTCAAGCAATCCTCCCATCTCAGCCTCCCAAGTAGCTGGGCCTGCAGGTGTGCACCACCACATCCAGCTAATTTTTGTAGAGATGGGGTTTCACCATGTTGGCCACACTGGTCTCAAACTCCTGACCTCGGGTAATCCTCCCACTTTCGCCTCCCAAAGTGCTAGGATTATGGGTGTGAGCCACCACACCTGGCCAAGTTCACCAATTTAAATGTTAATCTCATCCAAAAATATTGCTCAAGTTGACACATAAAATTAAGCATCATATATTCCTTCTACCATGTAAATTATTTCACGTTTTGTTCCCAAGTCCAGTTGATTCTAGCTCTATAGAATTTGTTGCATCTATTTACTTCTTTTCAGTTCCACTGGAAAAAAATCTTAAGACAAGGCTTTTACTTCCTCTTTCTTCTGCCTTTAAAGAATACTACACACTATTGTAGGATTAGTCTTCCCAAAATATAAATTTAAGCTTAAAATCTTCTGGTAGCTTCCAATTAACCATCAAGTAAAAATCCAGTCTCTGCAGTCAAATTAGCAAGACCTCCCCAGTCTAGTGCTGTCTTCTAGTTTTTCCACACTTGACCTACGCTTTGACCCACTGTCTTTCAAATACACTTCATGCTTAATTTTTTACCCAGTACCTGTGCTCCCATTATTTCTCCTTTCCTAAATGCCCTTCCCTCCACTCTCTTTATCCAAATCCTGCCCCCATTTTAAAGCCCCATTCAACCATCACCTCCTCTATCAAACCTTCCCCAAATGTTCCTCTCCCTATTTTGTTCCAAGCTGGAATGCTATTTCTCTTTTTTTTTTTTTTTTTTTTTTTTTTTGAGATGGAGTCTCACTCTGTCGCCCGGGCTGGAGTACAGTGGCCGGATCTCAGCTCACTGCAAGCTCCGCCTCCCGGGTTTACATCATTCTCCTGCCTCAGCCTCCCAAGTAGCTATTTCTCTTAATTACTAAAGAAATAATTTTCTTTTTTTTAAGTTATCACTCTTTATCTTGCATCATGGATATTTGTTCTAATCTCACTCTTTCTGCTCACTATCAATTACTTAATGATAGGGACATCAATTAAATGTTTTTAATGAATGCATGCATCTGTTTAAGTGGATATGCAGTGGACATTTTGAACAACTAGGCAAATCTGATAGAATGCTTTGCCCAACCATTTTTAGTGCATTGGTGAATTCTAAGCAATACAAAGCAGCAGTGAAATGGTACATAAAATTATAAGGAGCCTGGACTTAGCCTAACCATTTTTGTTCTGGATTGAGAACCCCATGAGAGAAGGTGGGGGAGAATGGTTGGAAGTAATAAAATATCTCTGACTTTATCACCTGACTTTCAGCCTTTGCTTGAGTTACTGTAACTTAAATTATTGTGGTTAGTCACTGTCCCTGAGATGTGTAGCATTTCATCTGAATGCTTCAATTATCAGACAGACAGAATGCCCTATGCACAGCTGAACTGGGAAAAACTACACAAAGTTTTTCCAAAACCTAGAGTAACAAGAAGAAAATAATTATGGCATATTATATATATTTTTAATATATATATTTAATATATATATGATAGTTAATTTTATATGTCAACAGGACTTGCCACAGTGCCCAGATAGTTGCTCAAACATTATTCTGAATGTTTCTGTGAAGGATGTTTTGAATGAGACTTATGCTTAAATCAGCAGACTTTGAGTAAGCAGATTGCCCTCCATAATGTGGGTGGCCCTCATCCAAGTAGCTGAAGTTCTGAAAAGAAGAGAAAACTGACCTCCCCCTAGGAAGAGGAACTTGTGCCAATAGATGGCCTTTGAACCTGAACTGCAACATCAGTTTTTCCCTGGGACTCCAGCCTCCCAGCTTGCACTGCAAATTTTGGAATTTCCAGTCCCACAATAGCATAAGCCAATTCCTTCAAATAAATACATCTCTACTGTGGCAATATAGATATTGTGTGTGTGTGTGTGTGTGTGTGTGTGTGTGTGTGTGTGTGTGTCCTCTTGATTATGTTTCTCTGGAAACCCCTGACTTATACAGTAGCTTAATCCTATCCCTTGGCCTGCTAAGTGAAATTCGCCCTCCCATACACCATTCAAGTCACCATTCAAGTCACCAGCCAAATGAAATAGCATTTCAGTCACACAAGGAACTGGAACAGAGAATAAGAAACCAAGAGAGAACCCCATTTGTACAGAGTGGATGGATGTAGTGGGATTAGGAGAAGATTCACCTCACCAAACATGCAGGTGTCTAGGACTCATTCCAGGTACCCTGTAAACCAAGTCTGCTCCAGTTCCCCTTGGCTCCTGGTATAGAATGCTGATGTACTGCCATCTAATATCAGAACAGATTCAGTAATCTACAAACACTTAAAATGAAGAGTAGCTGGGGAAGGCAAGGGCAGACTCTCCCAGTGCTATGGACACTCCCATAACATCAGCTTAGTCATTTATTTGACAAATATTTATTTGTTTAGGTTGAACAAAATTCTGAATGCAATGATTCTAGACTGTTTCAGGAGTGTTTGGAGTTTTCCATCATGTTATATGGCCAAAATTTAAGTGGGCAAGAGACTTATGATAAAATTGGCATGGTAAACATGATCCAAATATAACATGGGCAGAAGAAAAAGAAGTTGAGCTCAGAATCACACCACATCTGCAGGTGATTTTGGAATCTAACCACATCTAGGGTGTGGAATGGAAAACATATGGGTAAACCTTGCTGCTGCTGAAAGGCTGAAGGTGCTTGGATATAAAATGAACTGCTGAGCCAGGACTACGCTGGCAGTCATTGTGTCACTGTGCCTACAACTTGCCAGGACATCTGCTCAAAGCAGTTATTCCAGGCTATTCTGCCATGCAGGCCTGTAGCTGATCCATTCAACTGAAATTTGGTCATTTTTTTATGATACCCCTGACTCACACACAGAATCTGCCACAATTTCAATGACATTAAATCCAGATAAAAGCAGTACCAAGTGTGGGTTCTGTGATTCAAAGCTATATGCTAAAAGGATAAAGAAATTTAAGAAGAAACTATTTCAACAAAATTATGAAAGTTTGTCTTTAAAATAATCAAAAATTTATAAAATAGCAGAAGATGATATCAGATGAATTTTAGTTAGCTTTAAGTGGATTCTTGATGAATTTATACTCAGTTTTTGTCTCATATATATAATCAATCTGTTGGTTGATTTCATTCTTCCAAACCATTTAGTGTTCTGAAACTAATACAGGAGAAGTCTTCATGTCTACAATTAGCCTCTAGTTTGCCCTGCTAATAATTTTCTTCAGTTGAAAGTTTTTGAATTGACCAGATGTTTATTATCATCTGGGAAATAACTTCTAGTAAATCTGTAAGATGATTTCTGCTTCCAGACTTTACAATGGCCTACATAATCAGCCTGCAGTTACTTATCTAATTTTCCTTCTTGTCTTCCTGTCACTCTAGTCAGCTGTTATTTTTTCCCTTAAACACACCAGGCTGACTCTTGCTTTAGTGCATTTGTACTGTGGTTCTCTTGGCCTGGAAAGTTTTCCCACAGATATCTACTTAGTTAAATCCTTTACCAACTTCATGTCTTTGCTCCAATCTCATCATCTCAATGAGGTCTACTCTCACCATGGTAGTTACAATGTGAAGTGTCCCCCATGTTCTTCTCCAGCACCCTTCCACAGATGAGGGACCTTCACTCACCCTTTCCTGTACTCCCTTTCCTCTTTTTCCATAGTACTTATTACCATCTAACATACTATATGATTGATTGATTGTAATTATTATTTACTCGCTGTCTCCTCTAGAATGAAATCTCTGTGCATGTATTAGTGTGTCATGGCTGCTATAACAAATTGTTTTTTCAATTGAATCTCTTCTGAGTGACTAGACTGAAATATGATCCCTTCTGTTTCCATTTTTTAAACCCAGCTTTATGTTTTGTATATAGGCTGTAATATCTGAGAAGGACTTCTTCACAGGATATATATGTAAGGTATAACTCAGGGATATCATGGGTTCGGCTCCAGACCACAGCAATAAAGTGACTATCCCAATAAAGGAAGACACACATTTTTTGGTTTCCCAGTGCATATAAAGGTAATGTTTAAGCTGGGTGTGGTGGCTCCCATTTGTAATCCCAGCTACTTGAGAGACTCAGACCAGGAGTTCAAGACCAGCCTGAGTAACATAGCAAGACCCCATCTCTAAAGAAAACAAACAAACAAACTATCCAGGTATGGTAGTATATGTCTGCAGTCCCAGCTACTTGGGAGGCTTAGGCAGAAGGATCACTTGAGCCCAAGAGTTCCAGGCTACAGTGACCTATGACTGCACAATCAAGCCTTCAGTGTTTTATAATCTTTTTGCTGGTAGAGAGTCTGGCCTTGAGGTTGATGGCTGCCAACTCATCAGAGTGGTGGTTGCTGAAGGTAGGAGTACCTGTGTCAAGTTCTTGAAATAGGATAACAATGAAGTTTTCCACAGGAACTGACTCTTCACAAAAGATTTCTCTATTGCATGAAATGCCATTTGATAGCATTTTACCCACAGTAGAACCTTGAAAATTAGAACCAGTCCTCTCAAACCTTGCCACTGCTTTATCAACTAAGTTTACGGCATCTTCTAAATTCTTTGTTGTCATTTCAAGAATGCTCACAGCATCTTCATCAGGAGTATATTTCATTTCAGGAAACCTCTTTCTTCGCTCATCCATAAGGAGCAACTCCTCATTTCTTCAGGTTCTATCATGAGACTGCAGCAATTTGCTCACAACTTCAGGCTCTACTTCTATTTCTAGTTCTCTTGATATTTCCACCACATTAGCAGTTCGTTCCTTCACTGAAGTTTTGAACACCTCCAAGTCATCCATGATGGTTGGAATCAACCTCTTCCAAATTCCTCTTAATGTTAGTATTTTGACCTCCTTCTATGAATTACAAATCTCCTTAATGGATCAAGGATGGTGAATTCTGGATTATGGGAGTTGCCAAGAGGGCTGACTAGAAACAGCTAGTGTGTACTGCTCTTACAGAGTGGAGATAGAGTGGCAAGTAAATACTAGCTCTTCAAATGGATCATCTAGGAGGGATTCATCAAGTAAGTGATACAACCCATAGAGAGCAGAGAAGAGTGAAACAGAACAGCTACCCACCCAGGATTGGTGTGGAGCCAAGGGAAACTCTCCACTGCTGGAAAGTGGTGAGTGAGCAAGAGTCTCCAGGGACCCAAACTTCTGCCAAGGACCCTTGCAATCCCAGGCACAGGAGATCCTCCTTGTCTCCCTGCCCTAGGGACCTCCAGACTGACCTGGAGAGCTGTATGGAGTCTGGGAAGAGCTACCACTCAATCCACACACAACTCCAAGGGCTTTAGACTCCTAAGCATCCCGGCATCAGCTGGTATAGCTCCACCAACAAAGGAGGTCAGGATCTCTCACATGCCCCCAGAATAGAGACGCCCTCCATGGCATTAAAGGACAGATAGACTGCAGGCTTCACCTCTCCTACAACTCATCAGGCAAAGTCTACTGGCCTGGAACCCCAGAATAGCCACCTGAGTCCTGCCTGAACACTCTGGTCAGTCTCCCCTCTGCATTTCTCTGGAATGGAGCTCCCAGAGGTAATTGGCAGGCCTACAGCTTTTGCCACTGCTGTGGCCCCCACACCTTCTGTGTTCAAGCTGAGGAGGGAGCAAAGAGTCCAAGAACTATTGTGGGCTTCCAGCATACCCCAGCTGCCTTACAGAAAAGTGGCCAGACTTTTCCATGTGGGTCCCTGTCCCTGCACTCTTCATTGGGCAGGGCCTCTCGACCTGGGCCCCAGGACAGCTGCCTTGCCCCTCCTGATCACTTCTGTCAGTGGCAGCTCTGTGTTTCTCTGGGGAAGAAATCCCAAAAACAACCCACCAGCTATCTGCTGTTGCCACAGCAATACCCCTTTGCTGCGCTCAGGCTAGAGAAAGAATGAAGATCCTGATCACTTTTTTGACATTCCAGCATGGCACATATGGAGAGGAGCCCATTCTGTCTTCCTTGTGAGCCCTCACCCACTGCTCTTCACCAGGCAGGGCCCCCCAGCTCAGCCTGCAGCACAGCTACTCCATCCCCAGCTAAACCCCCATTCCCACTGGCAGCAGCTCTGTGTTTTTCTGAGTGTGGTTCCCAGAGGAAACTGACAGGCCCCCAGCCATTGCCACTGCAGCAGTACCAGTCTTTGTCACCACCAGGCTGTGGAAGAAACAAAGAGCCTGAGTGTTTTATTAGAACCTCCAGCATGCTGAAACTGTTCTGCAAAGAAGAGACCAGGCTGTCTCCCTGTGAGTTCCCCCGTGTCCCCTGCTCTTCATCAGGCAGGGCCCCCCAGTTTGGGCCAGCAACATAGCCACTCCACTGCCAGCGGATCATTCCAATTGGCAGTGGTTCTGTGTTTCTTTGTTGTAGAGCCACAAAAGACAAGTGAAAGGCCCCTTGTCATTGCCACTACCAAGGTCCCTTCCTTTTGCCTCAAAGATGGTGAGGAAACAAAAGCCTGAGCTCACCCCAGGGTGGCAGTACACAGCCCAAGAGTGACAAGATGAGATCTGTGACCAACACTCAAATGAGAGAGAGGCCCACACTCTCAGAGCACTGAGAGGAAGCATGACAGCAAACATGAGGAAATACAGAGGAGCCACATGGCTGAGTAATAGCTTATCTATTGACCATTGTGTTTAAGGCCAACATGTAATGGCCGATAATCATAATTGCCAATAGATAAGCTCTTACTCAACCTTGTGGCTCCTCTTCTTAAGCCCAACCTCCACCTCAAAAGCAAGTATACCGCCTTGTGAAACCAGAGACAAGAATTCAGCCATAAGTAAAGACCCCACACAAAGCCTTGGCCCTCTGAAAATATACAGAAACAAAGCCAACTGACTATATTCAAATTACACCACACTTAAAGGAACATCAGCCAACAGAGATTGGAAATAATCAATGCAAGAACCCTGGCAACACTAAAAGTCAGAATGTCTCCATATCTCCAAATGACTACACTAGCTGCTCAGCAATGGTTCTTAACCAGAATGAAATGACTGAAATCAAAGACATAGAATTCAGAATCTGGATGGCAACAAAGATCACTGAGATTCAGGATAAAGTTGAAACCCATTCCAAGGAATCCAGTAAAATGATTCAAGAGATGAAGATGAAATAGCCATTTGAAAAAATCATCAAACTGAGCTGATAGAGCTCAGAAGCTTACTACAAGAATGTCATAACACAATTGGAAGTATTAACAGCAGAATAGACCCAAGCTGAGAAAAGAAACTCAAAACTCAAAGACTGCTTCTTCAAATTAACTCAGTCAGACAGAAATAAAGAAAATTTAATGAAATAAACAAAACCTCCTGGAAAATATGGGATTGTGTAAAGAGACCAAACCAACGACTCATGGCATCCCTGAAAAAGAGGAAGAGAGAGCAAGCAACTTGGAAAACATATTTGAGGAGACTGTCCATGAAAATTTCCCCAACTTTGCTAGACAGGTTGACATTCAAATTGAGGAAACTCAGAAAACCCCTGTGAGATACTATACAAGATGACTATCCCCAATACACACAGTAATCAGATTCTCCAAGACCAAAGAGAAAAAAAATTTATTTAAGGCAACTAGAGAAAAAGGGCAGGCCAACTACAAAGGGAACCACATCAGGTTAACAGCAGACCTTTCAGCAGAAATCCTACAAGCCAGAAGAGATTGGGGACCTATATTTAGCACTCTTAAAGAAAATGAATTCCATCTAAGAATTTCATGTCCAGCCAAACTATGTAAGATTCATAAACAAAGAAGAGATGAAATCCTTTTCAGATAAGCACATGCTAAGGGGATTCATTATTACCAGACCTGACTTTCAGGAGTTCCTTAAGAGAGTGTTAACTATGGAAACAAAAGACCATTACCAGCCACCACAAAACACTTAAGTACATAAACCACTGACACTATGAAGCAACGACACAATCAAAACTACATAACAATCAACAACATGATGACAGGATCAAATCCACAAATATCAACATTAACCTTGAATATAAATGGGCTAAACACCCCCACTTAAAAGGCACAGAGTGGCAAGTTGAATAAAGAAACAAAACCCAACAGTATGCTGTCTTCGAAAGACCAATCTCACATGCAAGAACAACCACAAGATCAAAGTAAAGGGATGGAGAAAGATGTATCAATCAAATGGAAAACAAGAAAGAGCAGGGGTTGCTATTCTTATTTTAGACAAAACAGACTTTAAATGAACAACTGTCAAAGAAAAAAAAAAGAAGAGCATTATACAATGATAAAGAGTTCAATTCAACAAGAAAACATAACTATCCTAAACATATATGCACCCAACACTGGAGCACCCAGGTTCATCAAACACATTCTTAGAGATTTATGAAGAAACTCAGACAACCACACAATAATAGTAGGAGACTTCGACACTTGATGTATTGGACAGATCATCAAGGCAGAACACTAACAAATAATTTTGAGACCTAAACTCAACACTTGACCAAATGAACTTAACAGACATCTATAGAGTAGTTCACCTGACAAAAGCAGAATACACATTCTTCTCATCTGCACATGGCACATATTCTAAAATTGACCAAAAAATCAATAATAAAGCAATTCTCAACAAATTAAAAATATATACACCAGCCAGACCACACTCAGACCACAGTGCAATAAAAATATAAATCAATGCCAAGAAGATCTCTCAAAACCACACAACTAAGTGAAAATTAAACAATCTTATCTGAGTGCTTTGGATAAACAATAAAATTAAGGCACAAATCAATAAATAAATTCTAATGAACACAAAAATAAAACATACCGGAATCGCTGGGACATAACTAAATAAGTGTTAAGAGGGAAGTTAACAGCACTAACTACCCATATCAAAAAGTTAGAAAGATCTCAAATTAGCAACCTAGCATCATATCTAGAGGAACAAGAAAAACAAGAAGAAACCAACCCCAAAGCTCCCAGAAGAAAACAAATAACCAAAATGAGAGCTGAACTGAATGAAATGGAGATAAGTAAAAACATACAAAATGTCAACAAATAATGGTTTTTTGAAAGAATAAATAAGATTGATAGACCACTAGCTAAATTAATAAAGAAAAAAGAGAGACAATTCAAATAAACACAATCAGAAATGGCAATAGATACATTACCACTGACCCCACAGAAATGGAAAAAAAAACCTTTAGAGACTGTTGTGAAGACCTCTGTCCACACACAAAAAAATGAAATCCTCAACAGACCAATAATAAGCTCTGAAATTGTGTCAGTAATAACAAACCTACCAACCAGAAAAAGCCCTAGAGCAGATGGATTTACAGCCAAATTCTACCACACATATAAAGAAGAACTGGTATCACTCCTATTGAAACTATTCTGAAAATCAAGGAAGAGGGACTCCTCCCTAATTTATTCTATGAGGCCAACATCATCTTAATACCAAAACCTAGCAGAGGCAAAATCAAAAAAATAAGCTTCAGGCCATATCCCTGATGAACATAGATGCAAAAATCCTCAACAAAATATTAACAAGCCAAATCCAGCAGCACATTCAAAAGCCAATCCAGCACAATCAGGCAGGCTTTACCCCTGGAATGCAAGATTGGTTCAACATATGCAAATCAATAAATGTGATTCATCATATAGACAGAACTAAAGACAAAAACCACACACACAATCATCTCAATAGATGCAGAAAAGGCTTTTGATAAAATTCAACATCCCATCATGTTACAACCCCTCTACAAACTAGGCATCAAAGGAACATACCTCAAAATAATAAAAGCCATCTATGACAAATCTGCAGTGAATATCATACTGAATGAGAAAAAGCTTGAAGCATTCTGCTTGAGAACTGGAGCAAGACAAGGATGCCCACTCTTACCACTCCTGTTTAACCTAGTAATGGAAGTCCTAGCCAGAGCAATCAGGCAAGAGAAAGAAATAAAGGCATCATCCAAAAAGGAAGAGAGGAAGCTAAAATATCTCTCTTTGCAGGCAATATAATTCTATATCTAAAAATTCCCATAGTCTCTATCCAAAGGCTCCTAAGCCTGATAAACAACTACAGCAAGGTTTCAGGATACAAAATTAATGTACAAAAACAATTACTATTTCTTTACACCAAAGACATCCAAGTTGGAAGCCAAATCAAGAGCACAAGCTTATTCACAATAGCCATAAAAAGAACAAAATACCTAAAACTACAGCTAACCAAGGAAGTGAAAGATGTCTACAATGGAAATTACAAAACAATGCTCAAAGAAATCAGAGATGACAAAAACAAACGGAAAAACATTCTATGTCAATAGACAGGGAGAATCAATATTGTTACAATGGCCATACTACCTGAAGCAATTTATAGATTCAATGCTATTTCTATCAAACTACCAACGACATTCTTCACAGAATTAGGAAAAATTTATTCTAAAACTCCTATGGAGCCAAAAAGAAAGTGCCTGAATAGCCAAGAAATCCTAACCAAAAAGAACAAAGCTGGAGACATTGCATTACACAACTTCAAACTATACCACAAAGCTACAGTATGGTACTGGTACAAAAACAGACACATAGACTAATGGAACAGGTTAGAGAACCCAGAAATAAAGCCACACACCTACAACCATCTGATCTTTGACAAAGCTGGTAATAACAAGCAACGGGGAAAGGACCCTCTATTCAATAAATCATGCTGCATTAACTAGCCAGCCATATGCAGAAGATTGAAGGTGGACCTGTTCCTTTCACCATATTCAAAAAATTAACTCAACATGTGTTAAAGATTTAAATGTAAACATAAAACTATAAAAACCCTAGAAGAAAACTAAGAAATACCATTCCAGATATTGGTCTGAGAAAAGACTTTATGACAAAGACTCCAAAAGCAATTGCCACAAAAACAAAAATTGAAGTGTGGGACCTAATCAAACAAACAACGTTTGCATATTGAAAGAAACTATCAACAGAATAAACAGACAACCTACAGAATGGGAGAAAATGTTTGAAAACTATGCATCTGACATAGTTTTATTAGACAAAGGTCTAATATCCAGAATCTATAAGGAACTTAAGCAAATCAACAAGCATAAAACAACCCCATTTAAAAATGGGCAAAACACAGGAACAGCTAGTTCTCAAAAGAAAACATACACATAGCCAATAAGCCTATGAAAAAATGCTCAATATCATTGATCATTAGAGAAATGTAAGTCAAAACCACAATGAGATACCATCTCATACCACTCAGAATGGCTACTACTAAAAAGTCAAAAATAATAGATGTTGATAAGGTTGCAGAGAAAAGGGAATGATTATACACTGCTGGTTGGAATATAAATAAGTTCAGCCAGTGTAGAAAGCAGTGTGGAGATTCTCA
This sequence comes from Macaca mulatta, assembly GCF_049350105.2. Classification (NCBI taxonomy): domain Eukaryota; kingdom Metazoa; phylum Chordata; class Mammalia; order Primates; family Cercopithecidae; genus Macaca; species Macaca mulatta. The sequence continues at coordinate 162,096,121 of NC_133406.1, forward strand.
AAGAAAATAAAACAGAGCTACCATTTGACCCAGCAATCCTGTTACTGTGTATATACCAAGGGAATATAAATCATTCTACCATAAAGACACACACGTGTGTATGTTCATAGCAGCATTATTCACAATAGCAAAGACTTGGAATCAACCTAGGTGCCCATGAACAATGGATTGGGTAAAGAAAATGTGGTACATGTATACCACGGAATATTACACAGACATAAAAAAAGAATAAGATCATGTCCTTTGCAACAACATGGATGGATCTGGGGGCTATTATTGTAAGTGAACTAATGCAGGGACAGAAAATCAATACCACATGTTCAAACTTAAAAGTAGGAACTAAACATTGAGTACACATGAAAACAAAGAACGGAATAGACACCAGGGCCTACTTGAGGGTGAAAGGTGGGAGGAGGGTGAGAACTGAAAAACTACCTAAAAGTAGGAACTAAACATTGAGTACACATGAAAACAAAGAAGGGAACAATAGACACCAGGGCCTACTTGAGGGTGAAAGGTGGGAGGAGGGTGAGAATTGAAAAACTACCTATCGAGTGTTAGGTATTATGCTGATTATCTGGGTAACGAAATTATCTGTACAACAAACCTCCACAACATGCAATTTACACATGTAACAAACCTGCATACTTACCCCTTGAATATAAAATAAAAGTTGGAAAGAAAAACGAATAAATAAAATACAAAGAATGGTGAATCCTTTCCAAAAGGATTTCATTTGGCTTTGCCCAAATACATCAGAGGAATCACTGTTGATGTCTGCTATAGCCTTACAAAATGTATTTTTTAAATAATAAGACTTAAAAGTAGAAATTACCTCTTGATCCATTGGCTGCAGAATGTATGTTGTTAGAAAGCATGAAAACAACATTCATCTCCTTGTATATATCTCCATTGGTGCCCTTGAGTTGCTGTGTGTATTGCCAATGGGCAGCAATATTTTGAAAGGAATCTTTTTTTCTTGCCAGTAAGTCTCAACCATGTACTTAAAATACTCAGTAAACCATGCTGTAAACAAATACGCTGTCATCCAGGCTTTGATGTTTACAGGGCACAGAAAAAGTAGATTTTGCATAATTCTTAAGGGACCTAGGATTTTCAGAATGGTAAATGAGCATTGAGCTTCAACTTAAAAGTCACCAGCTGCATTAGCCCCTGACAATATAGTCAACCTGTACTTTAAAGCTTTGAAATCAGGCATTGACTTCTCCTGTCCAGCTACGGAAGTCCTAGATGGCATCTTTTTCCAATTGAAGGCTGTATGTCTACATTGAAAATCTGTTGTTTAGTGTAGCCAATTCTATCAATGATCTTAGCTAGATCTTCTGGGTAACTTGCTGCCGCTTCTCCATCAGCACTTACTGATTCACCTTGCACTTTTGTGTTATGGAAACAGCTCCTTTCCATAAACCTCATGAATCAACCTCTGCTAACTTCCAACTTTTCTTCTGCAGCTTCCTCACCTCTCAAACTTCATAGAATTGAGGAGAGTTAGGGCCTTGCTCTGGGTTAAGCTGTGGCTTACGGGAATGTTGTGGCTGGTTTGATCTATCCAGACCACTAAAACTTTCTCCACATCAGCAATAAGGCTCTTTTGCTTTCTTGTCATTTGGGTGTTCACTGAAGTAGCACTTTTATTTTCTTCAAGAACTTTTCCTTTGCATTCACAAGTTGGCTAACAGTTTGGCACAAGAGGCCTTGCTTCTAGACTAGCTCAGCTTTCAACATATCTTCTTCACCAAGCTTAATCACCTCTAGCTTTTGATTTAAAGTGAGAGACTAATAACTCTTCACCTAAACAATTAGAAGCCATCATAGGGCTATTAATTGTTCTAATTTTAGTTGTGTCTAAAATTAGACACAACTAATTTTAGGGCACTGTTTGTGGCACCACAGAACATTTACAATAATAGCATCGAAGATCATTGATCAGAGATCACCATAAGATATAATAATAATGAGAAAGTTTGAAATATTGTGAGAATTACCAAAATGTGATACAGAGTCATGAATTGAGCAGTGCTATTGACAGAAATGATGGTAATAGGCTTTTTTGACACAGGATTGCCACAAACATTCAATTTTTTGGATATGCGATATCTGCAAAGTGCAGTAACATAAAGCACAATAAAATGAGATATACCTGAATTTATAGTTCTTAATTCAGAAAGTTTAACTAGCCAGCAAACAGTTATTGAATGATATGTTAGACTTAGCATACTCTTAAAGATGTTTATTCCAGATAATAATTCACAATATTGACTCTCAAAAAATATATATTTTGTCACTTGATTTCAGGGGACTCAACGACCTGTGGAAACAACCAGAAGCATAGGTCACTTTTAATTAATAATTATCTTTAATCCACGCTGTTGTACAATTGATGAAGCTATGAACATATGCTTTAAATGCTTATTCACCCATTCATCATCTTCCACAAAGGATCTGACTGTGTGATGTGAAGGAGGCATTAAAACAAATGATAAAATGAAAGTCCAACGATAGAATTAAAAATCAAACCTGGGTGAAATACAAATAAGAGAGTAAGATACCAAGACTAAGAAAGCTTAAACATGCAATTCATCAACATTACTACAATTAAGCCTCATATTTGGATTTAAGCTTCTTAGTAGACATAGTAAAAAATGGAAAAATAGTCATATTGTTATTATAGGCAAAGAAAGGAGTGGTAATGCAAGTTATTTGAATGGAAAAACCATTCCTAGGAAATGGGTAAGAGATACCATAATGTTAATATGTATAGCATGATATAACATGTAATATATAACGGTAATTAAGAATGTTGAAGTCATAAAAGATCTGGATCCGATAACTAATCCCACTATTTAACTTCTGTAAGCTTCAAATTTCTCATGTTAACAAGAATTTTTTTAAATACCTACTTAGTATTATTGTAGAGAACAAATTATGTGATGCATGCTAAGCAATTGAACATGGGCAGCAATACCTACCTCAAACAATTGCTGTACAGAGCAAGTGATGCAAGTGGTGCAAATTAATAAATGCATCATTGGATGGGGGCAAGTAGGGGATTGAGAGATAGCCAATAACTATCTGTGGCTGAGAGAGCTGGGGCTGATGGGTGCATTTGAATTTATGATGAGAACAGTTCCAATACTGCTCTGCTGCAACATACGCTTGACATTCAAAACAATTGTTTTATGTCATTCTCTCTCAAGCAATAGTGAAAAGAATTCATTACAATTAGTGAAAATAATTCATTACAATTAATGAATTAAAATAAAATTAATTAAATATGATGATTCTGTTGAAGTAGTTCGTCTGAACCACCTCATTACGCAGAGATATTGTCTTATTCTCCACACTAACTTGGTCGTGAAGGACAGCCTTGATCATCTGAACAGCAAGCCACCTCTGCTTTACCACTCCGTCTTCATCTCATGCCCTATAATAAACAAAATGACAATGACTAGATCCCATTAAATGAGAGCAAAGTCTTTATTTCTCCTAATCATCCTTAGATATTTAATAATGGTTCTCAAGGAATATTGTACATTTTGACAATTCAAGATTCCCTATTTTCATCAGTAAAGTCATCTTTGATTGGTCATCAGCATGCTTGGACTTTCAGAAGTAATCAATATTTTTTAGCACTTACTACTGAAAGCCCACACACTGTTAAGCACTTCACACACATTAACTCACAAACACCTTTTATCCTCATGACAGAACTATGAGGCAGGTACTATTATCCCAATATTGCAGATGAGGAAACTGAATTGCAAAGAAGTAAATTGTCCAAATTATCAAAGTTAGTAAGTGGTAGGTTGAGAGAAAATTCAAGCAGTAATGATCTGGAGCCCACATTCTTAATCAAATTCTGCCAACTGACTTCACAGCAAAGATATCAGAGGAAACTGGGATGTATTACTACTGCCATTTCACTCTAACAAAACAAGTGATCAGATGAGAAAATACTTATATAAGTATGGAAGTTTCCTCACTGAAGAATTTGTGCGTTTATTATCCCCAGAAATGTTAACTCATCTTTCTCTGTGCTCATCCCAAATCTTCAATCCTTTGTACTTAGACCAAATATTTATAGAAAACCCAGTAAACATTGTGCTAGACACAGACTGAATTCTTGTGCTCTCAAGACATTAATTGACTCTCACCTGGATCTTGACCTCACACACAGTAGCCAATCTCTCATATCTCATAAAACCAGTGTGGGATCAAAGTTAAAGTAATTAAAATCTAGCAAAACTTAGAGTACAATTATTGCTTGCTGTTACACATTTTATGATGGATCACTCATGTACTTGTAACATTTTCTCACTTTACAATTTTGCATATTTTATACATAAATTATTTTATAATATGCCTATTATATTTTTATATGTTTTACATGCTCATGACATTTCATTAAACACTTTTATAACTTTTTCTCATTTCTAAGTCACCTTGTTTCCATAAAAAATACATAATACAGAAATAACATTTCATAATTTTACAAACTAAAAAATATATATATACCAAGATAGCTCCTATTGCAACTCTCTGCTTCATGGTTCATGGAAGTCACTTGAACAACTTAGTTACTTATAATATCACCTGGGATGGAAAAACAAACAGGCAGACACTTTTTAAAACAATCCATTGATCTCCCTTCCACTCAAATCCCTACACAGCCCATTGTGGCCAATAAGCAGAATACCTCTTTATGAAGTTATATTACACACTGGGTAAAAGCACAGGCCGGGGCACCAACATTCCCAGTTTAACTCCAGATGTGCCACAAATTCATTGTGACTTTAAGCAAATTTCTTAATCTCTCTGTGCCTTGATTTCCTTGACTGCAAATTGGGGAATAGTAAAGTACTACCTCTAGCACTGATATTTCCTGGCATGCACCAGCCCCAGAGCTCTAGTTCTTAAAATACGGAAATACTTTTATGCTAGTAGATAAATATTATAGCTGCCTACTCAAGCTCCCAGTTTCCGTACACACACAACACTCCACCGTCCCCCAGGGTCACCTCTATGCTCTGCAATGATGCAATTAAAATACGGTACAGCAGCAGAAGAGGAATGAGTCCTCAATAGAGGTGGGACTTTTCTTCCTATTTTTAGGGGGAAAAATAGCAGCATGTTCTTATGTTGAGATAATGCCACAAAGGCTGGGAAAAATTACAGTAGAGTAGAATTAGGTTGAGATAATGCCACAAAGCCTAGGAAAAATTACAGTAGAGTAGAACAGTAGCAAATCACTGGTGCAATTCCTTGAGTAGGCAGATGCGAGAGGTGCTTAATACAAGAAAGACAGATTCACGTTTGACACGAGGATTTGTTCATCTCCGGTAAAAGAAGAAAAAAGAACAGATGCAGTTAGTGGGAAGATGTGGTGGTGGGAGTTTGTGAAATTCTCTTCTAATTGATTCTGTTTCCTAGATCATATGCAAAAGTCATCAAAAGAATAGAGAAAGGTGTGCTGGACCCCTATTGACTCCAATAGGGATGGCACCATATCTGAGAGGCTGAAGAAGAGACCTGGGTGCAGTGAAAAAGACATAGGGTTTATCGGGGGAGCTTATCCACAGGAATGTTCCAGTGGTGACAGGCTGCACAGGAGAACCACTACTGCTGGTGGTGGTGTTAATTTAATGCAAGTCCATAGGCATGAAAACCAGGAGAGTCAATGATATAAATCCAAATCTAAGGGCAAGAAAAGATGAGAAAAGATGTCCTAGCTCAAACAGTGAGGCAGGGAAAAAATGAGGCCAATTCCTCCTCCCCCTTCTTCTACCTTTTGTTATATTCAGGCCCTCAATGGATTGAATAACACTGATCACATTGGGGAGGGCAATCACTTTACTGAGTCTAATTCAAATGCTAATCTCACCCAGAAACAACTTCACAAACACACATAGAAACAATGTTTAATCTAGATACCCCATGGCCCAATCAAGTTGATACATAAAATTAACCATTAGATAGATAGATAGATAGATAGATAGATAGATAGATAGATAGATAGATAGATAATTAGTCATTTTCACACTGCTCACTGCTGATAAAGACATACCCAAGACCGGGTAATTTGTTTTAAAAAAGAGGTTTAATGGACTCACTAGTTCCACATGACTGGGGAGGCCTCACAATCATGGCAGACGGTGAAATGCACATCTTACATGGCAGCAGACAAGAGATAATGAAAATCAAGCAAAAGGGGTTTTCCCTTATAAAACCATCAGATCTCATGAGATTTACTCACTACCATGAGAACAGTATAGGGGAAACCACCCCCATGATTTAATTGTCTCCCACCACGTTCCTCCCACAACACATGGGAATTATGGGAGCTATGATACAAGATCAGATTTGGGTAAGGACACAGCCAAACCATATTAGATAGATAGATAGATAGATAGATAGATAGATAGATAGATAGATAGATAGATAGATCCTCAAAAAATGATTTAAATTGTTAAAAGGTAGGGAGAGACAAATGGGCACACATTTGTATAGTTTAAAGGAACCAGGGACAAGAGATAAAAATTTAGAAATCATTAACATTTGGACTAGATGGGACTAGATGAGCTCACCTACAGAGGAAAGGTAGAGAGTGAAGAAAAACAGCCTGGTTCTGCCACCAGTCTGTGGTATTTTGTTATGGAAACTTTAACAAACTAATGCAGAACTAATACATAATTCATTCTATAATATAGATTCGGTTCTTTACAACTAATAATTTTGTCCTTGTAATGTCCAGAGTTGAATTTTCTAAATGTAGGAAACTAACCTTGTGTACTAGAAATGGTCTTCTTAGGAAACCAACAAAACACAAGACATGTATTAAAAATAGTTTTGATGGCATCCAAATTAAGGATTTCAGTTCAACAAAGGAGCATACACACAAAGTTCTCTCAAGAAAGAATATCAAATTTAATAGATAGTGGAAAGACTAAGAGAAGATCTTTGCAATGTCTAAAATTAATAGGGGACTAACATTTAAAATACATTTAAAGAATACCTTCTAATCAACAAAAGTTAACAGAAAAAAAAAATCAAAAGAAAAAATTGGCAAAGAATACGTAAGGCAATTTACAGAAAAAGAACCCTAAATATCTATTTAAATATGAGGTAGATGAAATGCTATTGGTGGATATGTAAAAGTGTGCAGCCATTCTGGAAAGCTTGCTTTGTTTACTAAGAAATTAAGTATGTACATGATTTGCCCTTTGATTCAACAATATTATTCCCAATATTTTGCCAGAAAAATGCTTAAACTGGCCTGTATAGGAACATGTACGAGGATATAAACTATGAAGCTGTTTGTGTTATGAGGAATTGCTGGCAACTTTGGTGACCATCATTAGGAGATTTGATAATATGATGTGGTGGTGGTGGTGGTTATATCCTATAGATAGAGTAATAGATGTACGTAGACAAATGTGAATAATTCTTAAGAGCACAGTCGAGTTTTTAAAAAGTAAGATATAGAACAAGATTTATAGCCCACTATTATTACATAAATTAAAAACACAAAAGTATATTTTATACAAATGTATGTATATTTAAGGACACTTAGCAAATGCATTACATGATTCCTATAATGGAGTAAGGAGAAAAATGAGAAAAGTAATCAGGATGATTGGAAGAAATTAAAAGTATAAAATGAAATAAAATAAAAATATGGACTTTGACCTATTAATCACAAAGATATGATATGAAATGAAGTATATTAACTCAGCTTTCTATACCAGAATCATGCCCATGTTCTGTCCATTAAAGATGTGATCATCAGTAACCAGTGTAATTCCAAACTAGTAGTGAGACAGTGCTTAGAATTTTTCTGCCGTCAGGTAACTCAAAACCATCGTAAAAGACCCAAGGATTTGAACATAACTCTCTCAGTCTAATTTTTTTTAATTACAGACAAAAAGTATTGTACAGGAAACATGTAATCCACTAAGGATGTTGTTAAAACCTCTGAATCAGAGTGAGGTTGTCTACCAGTCAGCATCTGGGATACCTTACCAAGAGCTATAGATTTTCAATAAAATCAGAGCAGAATACTGTCAGTAAATTCTGCTCCCTTAATTGTACACTGCTCACTGTATAAGAAACAATTAATTTTAAAATGAAAAATACAAAAAAGCCGGCATGAACTTTAAGGACTGAGCAGGAAGAGTGCTATGATGACTAATGATTATTGCTATCATCTTGTGCTCAAATGTGCAAGACACAAAGTTTGCTGCATGCAATAACTCATCTAAGCCTCACAATAATCTTATGAAGGAGGTGCTATCATTTTCCCCATTTCACAAAAGAAATTGAGGCTCAGTAACTTTTTTATGGTTATTTCTCACAGCTCTGGAGGCTGGAAAATCCAAGATCAAGGCACTGGCAGGTTCAGTGTCTGGTGAGGGTCCGGTCTTTCTGCTTCCAAGATGGCCCTTTGTTGTTGCATTCTCCATGAGGAAACAAACACTGTGTCCTCATATGGTGGAAGGAACAAAGGGGGAAAAGGCCACTCCCTCACATCTTTTATAAGATCATTAATCCTATTCATGAGGGCTCAGTTCTCATAACTTAATCACATCCTAAAAGCTCCATTTCTTTCCATTATCATATTGATGATTAAGTTTCAACATATGAATTTTAGGGTACATATTAAGGCCACAGTGTAGTTGGAACTGTGAGGTTCAAACAAGGATCTTATAGAAAGTCTCATGCTAGCTCAACTAACACAGAAAGATACCAAGGTATAAGCCACTGAAAAATATAATAAGGTAATGGTATTCACAGATTACCACCCCACACACATCTATGTAGCTTCTTAAGCAATTTCTTAACATCACATGTGAGTTGTCAACATCAAATGATCTTCCACAAAAAATTATTAGAATAGTCAATGTTATATATACTCTGGCATTTTTTAAAAAAGAATCATCTATGAATTTCACAACTACCAGTGAAGTGTGTTTTGTTATTTTACAGAGGAGGAACTTGAAGATAACTTCAGTTAAGAAATATGTGCATTAACAAAAAACCATAGGTTATGTCAGAGCTTCCCAAAGACTGTGCCATGGCATGCTGGCATGCCTTGAAGCTGTGGCAAAATATTGATCCCTATTCTTCAGCTGGAAGAGGTCTACAGCAGCCAGAATAATTGGCTAGTTGCTTCTGGCCTCAAGCAAGCCAGTCTGTTTACCCAATCTAACACTACAATTTTTTGCTTGTGCTATATTATGAGAAAGGTTGGAAAGCAAGAATTGGGTCTCAAGTCTAGGTCTTCACACCCTAGTTTTTTATTTTCTTTCCATTATACTATGCACCTTCTGAAATTTAGCTTTCTGACAAGCTGGAGGCAGTTTTCATCATAACATCACTCTAATAGTTATACTGTGTTTCTTGAATTAAGTAGTGATTACTTTGCAATAACTTATCAAGGTACGATTTGTATTTCTTCACTATGCATATTTCAAATTTTAAAGTTTATTAAAGCTCAATTTTTGGCTGCTGTGTAAAAAACTGGATCGGCAGGAGCAAAATCAAAATCAGAGAGACTAATTAGAAGATATGTTCACTTGATTATAGATCATTTTCTAATTCTAAAAGTTGAAAAAAGAGAAAATTTATTTCTCTAGTTATACGAGACTTTACACAGATAGTGCAGACTCCCAAGAGAAAGTCAACAAAGAGCCAGCCTTAGTTCTTCCTGCCTTCTCCCTAAAACTAGTGAGAAGGAAAGGAGAGAGGCTGGAGCAGGGCCTGGGATAGCCCATACATTTGACAGAGAAGGAAGATGGCCACCATTCTGTGAGCCTAGAGTTTTCCAAATAGTCTAGTCATGGGGTCAGGGGAGGAGTAGCAACTGATCCAGAATCTTTGCAGGTGCAACAGAAGCAGAATGGTCAAAACGAATGTCTTGTTGGCTCTAACTTCCCTGGAGACACTGCCAAAGAAATCTTGTTTTATGGGCCTAGCTGGGTGTCATGCTTAGTCCTATGGAGAGAAACCAGGCATTTGGTGTCTGGCCTGCATAAGTACAACCAATCCACAAATTCTTTAAAAATATTTTATTAAATTCCAATAACATCTTTAGATTGTAAGCATAACATTTGCACCTAAATTAAAGGAATGTAGGTTACATCATTAGTTTTCATTCTAAGGTCTATAGGTTTCATTTAATTTAAGTAATAAGAAGGGGAAAGTGTCATGAAAATCCAGTGTTTGGATGAGATGCAGGCCTCAGAATATATCTACTGATGTTGGAGGCTCTATAGAAATCACAGGAGAGATAATAGACTAAAGTGATGGCAGTGTCAATAATGAAGAATGGTTAGATATCAAAGGAGTTTTGGAGGTACTAATGACAGAACTGTATGAGAGGTAAAGAAAAAGGAAAAGGAAGTGTAATTCCCACATTTGTAGATTTCAAAACTGGGCAGGAAGCGATACCATTTTTTGAGATAGGGAAGATGAGTCCAGACCTGGGTACAAGTATATCAAGGATTCTGTTTTGGAATGTATAAATTTGAGAAGCCTATGAGGATACACCCAAATGTAAATACCAGGTAAGCAGCTAGATATTGGAGTCTGAAAGTCAAGTGAGAGACTTGATATGGAGACATACACTTCAAGATTACTGACATGCAGACAATAATCGAAGACACGGGAAAAAGTGAGATAACCCTGGGAGAGATGAAGATAACAGAGGAAGGTCACTAAGATATTTAGCACAAAAGAAACAAAGATAAATCTACATAAATACAATATGAAGGTTATTAGTGAAATTAGCAAGAGTGGTTTCAATGGGGATAGAAGCCAGATTAGAATTGGCTTAAGAGTAAATGAAATTATTGTGTTAATCATATTTTTTTAAAAAAAAGAATGAATGAAGGTTAAGAAGGGGAAATGACAAGTGTAAAAATGTCTTTCAATAAGTGTTGTTTCACATGCATTAACCCATTTTATTTTCTCACCAACCTTATTAAATAGATACTCTTATTATTGCCATTTTACAAATGAAGAAACTCAGGCCTAGAGACAAGTAACCTTCCAAAGGTCTTGCAACTATTAAGTGCCAGAGTTGGGATTTGAACTAACATTACTCTAACTCTTAAGTCCATGCTCTTAACTGCTGTTACTGTTGGATATGGCAAACTATATAGCACAAGTACAGATCTTGGAATTCACTGACTCACTTGTTCAGTGTACAAGAGTTAACTCAGACAACAAATTCAGAGGTGTTTATATAAAACAGAAGCAATTTTAAATACCTAAAATTGGATTTGGTGTTTGCTATGGTTTGGATGTTTGTACTTTCCAACTTCATGTTGAAATTTGATCCTCAATGTTGGAGATAGAGTCTAGTGGGAGATGTTTGGGTCATGGAGGCAGATTCCTCATGAATATATTAATGCCTTCCCTTGAGGGTGAGTGAATTCTTTACTAGTTCCAGAAACAACTAGTTGCTTTTTTGTTTGTTTGTTTGTTTTGTTTTGTTGGTTTTTAGAGGGTTTCACCATGTTGGCCAAGCTGGTCTTGAACTCCTGACCTCAAGTGATCCACTCACCTGGGCCTCCTAAAGTGCTGGGATTACAGGCATGAGCTAGCACACCCACCCTCAACTAGTTGTTAAAAAGAACCTGGCACCTACCCCTCTCTCTCTTGGTTCCTCTCTCACCAAGTGATCTCTGCACATCCCAGCTCCCCTTCACCTTCTGCCACAAGAAGAAGCAGTCTGAGATCCTCACCAGATGCATGAACACAATTTCAAGCTTTCCAGCCATTAGAATCATGAGCCAAATAAACGTTTTTTCCCTTCATAAATTACCCAGCCTCCAGTATTCCTTTATATCAACACAAAATGGATTAATACATAAAAACATGTTCATCTACAACAGAGATAAATCGTGTTGCTTGAAAAGGTTGATTTGGTGTTCAAAAGCAGGTATTTACAATTGGAGACTGAAATGTTTATTAATCCATCAAAAATGCACTCATCATTTCCTATTCACTGAACCCACTGGTAAGATAACACTAAGTCCAGGATAAGACTTGTCTTTGTCCTCTACTAACTGAGCCTACTTGTCTACTATATTGATCAAATGCTAAACCAAACCATTAATGCTTAGCACAATATAAATAGTAATTGCTACTATTTCTATGTGGAACCATGGGAAAAGATATTGGAAAGCTATTAAAAATCATTTTAAATATTCATATCTGCTTCATTTTCCAGGCATTTTAAAGCAGTGAAAGGTTAATATTACAACACTTGCTTATGCATTTTTCTCTTTGTTCATCTGATTACTTCAAAATCCTATATTTTATCAGGTTATATACACAAACCTTACAGAGCATGTTGTTATGGAATATTCTGTACTACTACATTGCTCAAAATGCAGTGATTCTTATGTCTTAATATTTCAATTTGGACTTCAAGAGGTGTACAATTGAGTGATTTATTTCCATTCTTGTGTTCTTCAGAAGAACTTCCTTAAGCATTAGGCTGTTCCAATGATATCACAGTATAATATGTGCTTTCTTCTACATCAATCAACATCATAAAATTTCTTTATTAAATAAATCTGTTAATTTGTGTGCTCTTACTTGCATTGCTCTAATGTTTTTCCAAACCTTTTAATTTCATCACAGAATTTTTCCATGAGTCAGCTTTAGCCAAATTCCTAAGATTCATGGTTGGAATTTATATTTTACTGCTTCCCAAAATCTCCATGAATGATTTACTACTAGGCTAAAAAACTAGAAAATCATCTTGGAATGTATATATACCTATAAGTATTTTATATAATATATACAATGTATATATGTCTGTACATATATGTATGTATATATATTCAACCTGACTGACAATTAGAAGCATATATTTCAATATATGGTAATATATTAAATGTATTAACTATATATATATATTCCACTAACAATTGTGCTGTTCTACCTCAATTTAGAATTTTTATTTTTATCGATTCAATATTGTGAGTTATTTGCTAACATTTGTTATTTACAAATAGGTGTCAGAGAACCTGGTGTCTCTACCTAAACAGAATGTTCTTTGAGCAAGCAGTCAGACCTTAACTTCAACCTTGACTGGGGGATGCTGTCAAACTTCAACAATCAGTTGAGCAGCAGCTGAGCTTATGCTGTTGCTGAACAATCCACCCACACCAAAGATCTCTAACATGGCTCCACTGTCATGCAAACTCTTTGCTGGTAAGGGACCATAACCACATCTCTTAATGAAGACTATGCCCATGAATTTATGCTCACTAAATAAAGGATAATCCTGGGACCCTATTGAGAATAGACAAGGATCTCAGTCATCTTTACATCTTCAGTTCCTAGCACACATCCAGTCACATAAATGTTTGTGAAATGGATGAAGATAATAAAGAAGACAGTGTTAACACTGTCTTTAATATGCCATTATAATTCTTACCTCTTTTCCATCATTGTAATAATTTAAAATTTTTTCAGTTTCCTTTATTCTTCTCACTCCCAAATCCCTTTTTTTTTTTTTTTTTTTTTTTTTTTTCAAGATCCTCTGGTTTTATTACAATGATTACAGTCTGATACCAACATGGTAATACTGTAGCCTGATATTAACATTATAAACATGAAAAACAGTACTATCTACTGACATTAGATGAAAGAAAGAAGTCCTGTGACTTGATCAAGTTAGTTCATGTTCTAACTAAAGCTGGCAAAAGCTGATTCTCATCAGAGACATTGACTGATGGATTCATGTAACCAAACACTTGAGAACCTACTTACCGCTCAAGGTATAGTGATGTTTTATTTTACTTTCACTTACTTATTCTCTGGTGCTCTTCATTTTTATGTAGAGTTTCTGGCCTACATCTTTTTCTTTCTCACTGAAGAATTTCTTTTAACATTTCTTGTAAGGCAGGTCTACTGGCCACAAATTCCCTCAATTTTTGTTTTAGAAAGTCTCTATTTCTTTTTCGTTGTTAAAGGATTGTTTCTCTGGGTTCAGAATTCTAGGCTGATGTTTTTCTTTCTCTCACACTTAAATATTTCACTTCTCTGTCTTCTTGCTTGTTTGTGTGCATGATTTCTGAAGATAAGTATAATGTAATTCTTTTTTTTTTTTTTTTTTTTTTTTTTTTTAATTTATTTATTATTATTATACTTTAAGTTGTAGGGTACATGTGCATAACGTGCAGGTTTGTTACATATGTATACTTGTGCCATGTTGCTGTGCTGCACCCATCAACTCGTCATTTACATCAGGTATAACTCCCAATGCAATCCCTCCCCCCTCCCCCCTCCCCATGATAGGCCCCGGTGTGTGATGTTCCCCTTCCTGAGTCCGAGTGATCTCATTGTTCAGTTCCCACCTATGAGTGAGAACATGCGGTGTTTGGTTTTCTGTTCTTGTGATAGTTTGCTAAGAATGATGGATTCCAGCTGCATCCAAGTCCCTACAAAGGACTCAAACTCATCCTTTTTTATGGCTGCATAGTATTCCATGGTGTATATGTGCCACATTTTCTTAATCCAATCTGTCACTGATGGACATTTGGGTTGATTCCAAGTCTTTGCTATTGTGAATAGTGCTGCAATAAACATACGTGTGCATGTGTCTTTATAGCAGCATAATTTATAATCCTTTGGGTATATACCCAGTAATGGGATGGCTGGGTCATATGGTACATCTAGTTCTAGATCCTTGAGGAATCGCCATACTGTTTTCCATAATGGTTGAACTAGTTTACAATCCCACCAACAGTGTAAAAGTGTTCCTATTTCTCCACATCCTCTCCAGCACCTGTTGTTTCCTGACTTTTTAATGATTGCCATTCTAACTGGTGTGAGATGGTATCTCATTGTGGTTTTGATTTGCATTTCTCTGATGGCCAGTGATGATGAGCATTTTTTCATGTGTCTGTTGGCTGTATGAATGTCTTCTTTTGAGAAATGTCTGTTCATGTCCTTTGCCCACTTTTTGATGGGGTTGTTTGTTTTTTTCTTGTAAATTTGTTTGAGTTCTTTGTAGGTTCTGGATATTAGCCCTTTGTCAGATGAGTAGATTGCAAAAATTTTCTCCCATTCTGTAGGTTGCCTGTTCACTCTGATGGTAGTGTCTTTTGCTGTGCAGAAGCTCTTTAGTTTAATGAGATCCCATTTGTCAATTTTGGCTTTTGCTGCCGTTGCTTTTGGTGTTTTAGACATGAAATCTTTGCCCATGCCTATGTCCTGAATGGTACTACCTAGGTTTTCCTCTAGGATTTTTATGGTATTAGGTCTAACATTTAAGTCTCTAATCCATCTTGAATTAATTTTCGTATAAGGAGTAAGGAAAGGATCCAGTTTCAGCTTTCTACTTATGGCTAGCCAATTTTCCCAGCACCATTTATTAAATAGGGAATCCTTTCCCCATTTCTTGTTTCTCTCAGGTTTGTCAAAGATCAAATGGCTGTAGATGTGTGATATTATTTCTGAGGACTCTGTTCTGTTCCATTGGTCTATATCTCTGTTTTGGTACCAGTACCATGCTGTTTTGGTTACTGTAGCCTTGTAGTATAGTTTGAAGTCAGGTAGCGTGATGCCTCCAGCTTTGTTCTTTTGACTTAGGATTGTCTTGGAGATGCGGGCTCTTTTTTGGTTCCATATGAACTTTAAAGCAGTTTTTTCCAATTCTGTGAAGAAACTCATTGGTAGCTTGATGGGGATGGCATTGAATCTATAAATTACCTTGGGCAGTATGGCCATTTTCACAATATTGATTCTTCCTATCCATGAGCATGGTATGTTCTTCCATTTGTTTGTGTCCTCTTTTATTTCACTGAGCAGTGGTTTGTAGTTCTCCTTGAAGAGGTCCTTTACATCCCTTGTAAGTTGGATTCCTAGGTATTTTATTCTCTTTGAAGCAATTGTGAATGGAAGTTCATTCCTGATTTGGCTCTCTGTTTGTCTGTTACTGGTGTATAAGAATGCTTGTGATTTTTGCACATTAATTTTGTATCCTGAGACTTTGCTGAAGTTGCTTATCAGCTGAAGGAGATTTTGGGCTGAGACAATGGGGTTTTCTAAATATACAATCATGTCATCTGCAAACAGGGACAATTTGACTTCTTCTTTTCCTAACTGAATACCCTTGATTTCTTTCTCTTGCCTGATTGCCCTAGCCAGAACTTCCAACACTATGTTGAATAGGAGTGGTGAGAGAGGGCATCCCTGTCTTGTGCCAGTTTTCAAAGGGAATTTTTCCAGTTTTGGCCCATTCAGTATGATATTGGCTGTGGGTTTGTCATAAATACCTCTTATTATTTTGAGGTACGTTCCATCAATACCGAATTTATTGAGCGTTTTTAGCATGAAGGGCTGTTGAATTTTGTCAAAAGCCTTTTCTGCATCAATTGAGATAATCATGTGGTTCTTGTCTTTGGTTCTGTTTATATGCTGGATTATGTTTATTGATTTGCGAATGTTGAACCAGCCTTGCATCCCAGGGATGAAGCCCACTTGATCATGGTGGATAAGCTTTTTGATGTGTTGCTGAATCCGGTTTGCCAGTATTTTATTGAGGATTTTTGCATCGATGTTCATCAGGGATATTGGTCTAAAATTCTCTTTTTTTGTTGTGTCTCTGCCAGGCTTTGGTATCAGGATGATGTTGGCCTCATAAAATGAGTTAGGGAGGATTCCCTCTTTTTCTATTGATTGGAATAGTTTCAGAAGGAATGGTACCAACTCCTCTTTGTACCTCTGGTAGAATTCAGCTGTGAATCCATCTGGTCCTGGACTTTTTTTGGTTGGTAGGCTATTAATTGTTGCCTCAATTTCAGAGCCTGCTATTGGTCTATTCAGGGATTCAACTTCTTCCTGGTTTAATCTTGGAAGAGTGTAAGTGTCCAGGAAATTATCCATTTCTTCTAGATTTTCCAGTTTATTTGCATAGAGGTGTTTATAGTATTCTCTGATGGTAGTTTGTATTTCTGTGGGGTCGGTGGTGATATCCCCTTTATCATTTTTAATTGCGTCGATTTGATTCTTCTCTCTTTTCTTCTTTATTAGTCTGGCTAGTGGTCTGTCAATTTTGTTGATCTTTTCAAAAAACCAACTCCTGGATTCATTGATTTTTTGGAGGGTTTTTTGTGTCTCTATCTCCTGCAGTTCTGCTCTGATCTTAGTTATTTCTTGCCTTCTGCTAGCTTTCGAATGTGTTTGCTCTTGCTTCTCTAGTTCTTTTAATTGTGATGTTAGAGTGTCAATTTTACATCTTTCCTGTTTTCTCTTGTGGGCATTTAGTGCTATAAATTTCCCTCTACACACTGCTTTAAATGTGTCCCAGAGATTCTGGTATGTTGTATCTTTGTTCTCATTGGTTTCAAAGAACATCTTTATTTCTGCCTTCATTTCGTTATGTACCCAGTAGTCATTCAGGAGCAGGTTGTTCAGTTTCCATGTAGTTGAGCGGTTTTGACTGAGTTTCTTAGTCCTGAGTTCTAGTTTGATTGCACTGTGGTCTGAGAGACAGTTTGTTATAATTTCTGTTCTTGTACATTTGCTGAGGAGTGCTTTACTTCCAATTACGTGGTCAATTTTGGAGTAAGTATGATGTGGTGCTGAGAAGAATGTATATTCTGTTGATTTGGGGTGGAGAGTTCTATAGATGTCTATTAGGTCTGCTTGCTGCAGAGATGAGTTCAATTCCTGGATATCCTTGTTAACTTTCTGTCTCGTTGATCTGTCTAATGTTGACAGTGGAGTGTTGAAGTCTCCCATTATTATTGTATGGGAGTCTAAGTCTCTTTGTAAGTCTCTAAGGACTTGCTTGATGAATCTGGGTGCTCCTGTATTGGGTGCATATATATTTAGGATAGTTAGCTCTTCCTGTTGAATTGATCCCTTTACCATTATGTAATGGCCTTCTTTGTCTCTTTTGATCTTTGATGGTTTAAAGTCTGTTTTATCAGAGACTAGTATTGCAACCCCTGCTTTTTTTTGTTCTCCATTTGCTTGGTAAATCTTCCTCCATCCCTTTATTTTGAGCCTATGTATGTCTCTGCGTGTGAGATGGGTCTCCTGAATACAGCAGACTGATGGGTCTTGACTCTTTATCCAGTTTGCCAGTCTGTGTCTTTTAATTGGAGCATTTAGTCCATTTACATTTAAGGTTAATATTGTTATGTGTGAACTTGATCCTGCCATTATGATATTAACTGGTTATTTTGCTCATTAGTTGATGCAGTTTCTTCCTAGCCTCAATGGTCTTTACATTTTGGCATGTTTTTGCAATGGCTGGTACCGGTTGTTCCTTTCCATGTTTAGTGCTTCCTTCAGGATCTCTTGTAAGGCAGGCCTAGTGGTGACAAAATCTCTAAGCATTTGCTTATCTGTAAAGGATTTTATTTCTCCTTCACTTATGAAACTTAGTTTGGCTGGATATGAAATTCTGGGTTTAAAATTCTTTTCTTTAAGAATGTTGAATATTGGCCCCCACTCTCTTCTGGCTTGTAGAGTTTCTGCTGAGAGATCTGCTGTTAGTCTGATGGGCTTCCCTTTGTGGGTAACCCGACCTTTCTCTCTGGCTGCCCTTAAGATTTTTTCCTTCATTTCAACTTTGGTGAATCTGGCAATTATGTGTCTTGGAGTTGCTCTTCTCGAGGAGTATCTTTGTGGCGTTCTCTGTATTTCCTGGATTTGAATGTTGGCCTGCCCTACTAGGTTGGGGAAGTTCTCCTGGATGATATCCTGAAGAGTGTTTTCCAACTTGGTTCCATTTTCCCCCTCACTTTCAGGCACCCCAATCAGACGTAGATTTGGTCTTTTTACATAATCCCATACTTCTTGCAGGCTTTGTTCGTTTCTTTTTCTTCTTTTTTCTTTTGGTTTCTCTTCTCGCTTCATTTCATTCATTTGATCCTCAATCGCTGATACTCTTTCTTCCAGTTGATCGAGTCGGTTACTGAAGCTTGTGCATTTGTCACGTATTTCTCGTGTCATGGTTTTCATCTCTTTCATTTCGTTTAGGACCTTCTCTGCATTAATTACTCTAGCCATCAATTCTTCCACTTTTTTTTCAAGATTTTTAGTTTCTTTGCGCTGGGTACGTAATTCCTCCTTTAGCTCTGAGAAATTTGATGGACTGAAGCCTTCTTCTCTCATCTCGTCAAAGTCATTCTCCGTCCAGCTTTGATCCGTTGCTGGCGATGAGCTGCGCTCCTTTGCCGGGGGAGATGCGCTCTTATTTTTTGAATTTCCAGCTTTTCTGCCCTGCTTTTTCCCCATCTTTGTGGTTTTATCTGCCTCTGGTCTTTGATGATGGTGATGTACTGATGGGGTTTTGGTGTAGGTGTCCTTCCTGTTTGATAGTTTTCCTTCTAACAGGCAGGACCCTCAGCTGTAGGTCTGTTGGAGATTGCTTGAGGTCCACTCCAGACCCTGTTTGCCTGGGTATCAGCAGCAGAGGCTGCAGAAGATAGAATATTTCTGAACAGCGAGTGTACCTGTCTGATTCTTGCTTTGGAAGCTTCCTCTCAGGGGTGTACTCCTCCCTGTGAGGTGTGGGGTGTCAGACTGCCCCTAGTGGGGGATGTCTCCCAGTTAGGCTACTCAGGGGTCAGGGACCCGCTTGAGCAGGGAGTCTGTCCCTTCTCAGATCTCAACCTCCGTGTTGGGAGATCCACTGCTCTCTTCAAAGCTGTCAGACAGAGTCGTTTGCGTCTGTGCAGAGGTGTCTGTGTGTCTTAGTTTACTGTGCCCTGTCCCCAGAGGTGGAGTCTACAGAGACAGGCAGGTTTCCTTGAGCTGCTGTGAGCTCCACCCAGTTCGAGCTTCCCAGCAGCTTTGTTTACCTACTTAAGCCTCAGCAATGGCGGGCGCCCCTCCCCCAGCCTCGCTGCTGCCTTGCCGGTAGATCACAGACTGCTGCGCTAGCAACGAGGGAGGCTCCGTGGGTGTGGGACCCTCCCGGCCAGGTGTGGGATATGATCTCCTGGTGTGCCTGTTTCCTAAAGCGCAGTATTGGGGTGGGAGTTACCCGATTTTCCAGGTGTTGTGTGTCTCAGTTCCCCTGGCTAGGAAAAGGGACTCCCTTCCCCCTTGCACTTCCCAGGTGAGGCAATGCCTCGCCCTGCTTCAGCTCTCGCTGGTCGGGCTGCAGCAGCTGACCAGCTCCGATCGTCCGGCACTCCCCAGTGAGATGAACCCAGTACCTCAGTTGAAAATGCAGAAATCACCGGTCTTCTGTGTCGCTCGCGCTGGGAGTTGGAGACTGGAGCTGCTCCTATTCGGCCATCTTGCTCCGCCCCCCAAATCCCTTTTATCTAAGCATTTGTAAATGTAGTTGGTCCTACTTCCAATCTGAATCATGAACTATCCATTCTTCTCCTCTTCTTTGTCTCAAAACATAGCCCAAGTTGCACCATAATCCTCACCTGGAGTACTATGATAGCCTCCTTACTAGTCTCTTTGCATCCACTTTTGTCTACATCCAATGTTCCATACCACATCTAGAACAATTTTTAAAAATATGTCTTATTAATTTTGCTCACTTGCTTAATATGTGTCATGGAACACCCAATGTTTTTCAAATGACATGATCTCCAAATTTCTGCATAACCTAGGCCTTGTATATAACATAATATTAAAAATGCTAATAAAAAGAGTAGACCATTTCTCAGCTACCAGAAAATAGTAGAGTTTTGAGAAAAACAACCATGAGTATTGAATACAGATTGAGTAGAGAAAACCTAAATACGGAAACAGAGGATTCAAATAACTCAATCAGCTTGATTTATTACTATGCAGAATTTTGTACCTAACAAATATCTGTTCTTTCCAAACACCATGGAATTGTCTTAAAATCTGATGACATAGTAAACCAAAATGAATCATCATAAATTCCAAAAAGTAGAAATAATACGGGCAACGTTCACTGACCACTACAATAAAACCAGATATCATTAACAAGCACCCTCCACACTCCCACCATCCACCTACCCACTTGCAACTTTAAAAACCCTCCTCTAGTTAAATAAGGTTATATGGAAATCTATGCTGAAATTACTGAATTTTTAAATTAAGGACAATTATATTGCTGTACAAATCAAACTTTAAGATTCAGCCAAAGGGTATATGATGAAAATAATATAAGCTCAACTGCATTTATCAAAAAAATAAGAAATATCAAACCCAAGTTATTTTCTAAAGGAGCTTATAAACAAACAATTAGAGAAGCCAAAAAGGAGTCAAAAGAAGGAATTTATAGAGATAGAAGCAGAAATTAATAAACTAAAAATATAGCATATCTAGAAATTGCAAAATGATAGTGAAATATTTTCTAGTGCCCAATGAAATAGACAAATATCTAGCAACCCTAATTAATAACAAAATATAGAAAGAAAACATAATATGCAAAATTAGAGATAGAAGGCAAATATCATAGATACAGAGGAAATTGAAAATCTAGATAAAATAATGGTAGCCTAGAGAAACAATAATTATCAAAAGTGCCACAACAAGAGGCAGAGATAACCTGAAAAGACTAATTCTAAAAAATAAAAACATTAAAAAGTTGTCAAATTTGTACGATCCTAAAAGTTACCATGCTTTTAACAGCTGTAATTATTAATACTCAGCAATCAACAAGAGGTATTGTTAGCAGTCAGCATTTACTAGTTGCCTGCTATTTGCCAAGCACTGCACATAGCACTTTGTTAGGTGACTATTACCTCACTTCATTTTCTAAACAAGGAGACAGAGACAGGCAAAGTTAACTTGCCAACTGTCACACAATAAGTGGTAGGCCTAGTATTGGAAGACAGACTGTAAAGGGATCACAAAGCTCAACTTCTTAACCTCTCTATAATGTGCAGGAATGATTTACTTTTGACAAGATATTGTTTTTAAGAATTAAAGAAGAAAAAATATGTGATTATTTCAATAAAAGTGAAAAAATTACTTGATAAAATACAATATCAATTCGTGAGTTAAAAAAAAGTCAACTTTCCTTACATGATCAAAAAAATAAATATTTCTCAGAAGCCAACAGCAAATGCAATACTCAGGGGTGAAACAAGGGAGCAGAGTTTCTCAAGCAGGTATTAAGGGAGGAGATGGCCACAGGTATGTTTAGAAAAGATAAGTCTTCCCCAGAGCAAATATGTTTCATAGCTAAACAAATTAAACAGATTTATTTATCACTGGTGATTTTCTCAGAGGCTTTAACATGCTAATATGGTTGTTCTGTGACTCTCTTGAAAGGAAATATAAGGTGCTATTTCCCAAGCTTCTTTGATTACTAAACCCTTTGTTCTCAACTCTGGAAACTAGTGTCCACAGCTACAATTTTGCAAAGACTGCACTAAAGACATCTGGACTAAAATTACTAACAAAATAAAGATTCCCACTATGACTGCTATGATTTAGCACTATTCTAGATTACTTGTCAGTGCAATAAAAGAGAAAAAAATAAAATATAAATATTGGAAAGAAAAAACTATTTGTAAATGATTTAATTGTCTACATCAAGATCAAGGCAATCAATTAAAAACTAAAAAAGGCAGTAACTTAGAGCATTAAATAAAAAATAAGTATGTATATAAATTGACCTCTATTCTCAATGAGGATAAACATTGCTTACAATTTGTCCCGAAAGACTTATGCATAGTGAGTGAAGAAAATAAGAATAAGAGGGGAAAAATCATTGAAAATGCATAAATTATTTAATAATGCCACTAGTCTTATCTCAAGGGTAGTAATAATGACTGGAGAAAAAATACATTTCCCTTGCTTCTGAATTTTGTATTTTCATAGAGAATTGTATTAATCCATATGCTACTGGATAATACAATTAGACGTCCCATAGTTAGCCATGTGACTTTCGACAAGGTAGCTCTCCTGGGTCAAAAATTTTATAGAATCTCAGGATTTTTAAAAAATTGGAGTGACCTAATATGGACCAAAAAGCCTGACGAATATGAACACTTATGTCCACATCAGAGATTTTATCATAAGAGATCAAAATATACACAATAGTGTTCATACCACATTTTAGAGTGAAACTAACATTGTCAGTGTGCACAAAAGCCTATTCAAAGAAATTATGGTACATCTATCTTAAGGTATACTAAGATAATCTTAAAAATTATGTGACCACATGAAAAAGTGCTCATAATATGGTAACAGAGAAAAAAAGATTACAAAACAGCATGTACAGTGTGATCTCAAGTTTACAAATACACATGCACTCAGATCTCTACTTATTCCCACAGCTGGTTACCTCTGAGCAAGCAACAGTTTGAACAACCATATGTGAGTGCCCTGGATATTAAAATATTACCAGTACTTATCTCTTCTGAGTAAGATTTTTGGTGATTTGTATTTCCTTCAGGATTTCCATTTTGCAAAATCTTCAAAAATCTCTGTAACTGGAAAACAAAAATTCAATAAATGGTGTTTAATTTACCTATTTCAACTGCAAAGTCTATTTTTTAGTCCTCTTGAATAATACTCATCCTAGCCTGTTTTCCCATTCCATTCTTAAAAGCCTCCTATGAAGTGACCTTAGAATCCCTAGAAAGAGCTCCCAAATGTCAGAAAATATGTCTTTACACTTTGCTGTAATCTGATTTTCACTACAATGTCCACTAAATGCTCATGAATGATAAGTTCATTCCTGTTATAAACAATAGCTCTTCAAAAGGTTTTACAATAGTAAGCATATTCCTCTGGTTCTTCTTTTCTTCAGATTAAATATCCCCCAGTTCTTTACATTATTCCATTTTGTAGCATACATTTGTATTTCCCTGAGCATGATAAAGATCTTATCACCTTCAGGATAAGAAAGAGGTGGATACAGATCTGGCCACCGACTAGTTTCCAAACTAGAATAAGCATGATAAAAACAGTAGCTGATCCATCACTTTGTGATGTAGTATGCTTGCTCAGACTTTAAAGAATGAGTTGCTGAAAGACACTGATTTCTCCAATTTAAAATAGTAATGGTTTTCAAATAAAATGTTCAAATTATGAATCTATTTTTGGAAGAGTCAAAGCCTGTCTGTCAATTGTCTCTACTGGGCTTAGGGTAAGTCATAACGTGAAAGTTGTTCAAGTAGCAAAATGTCATCTCCTTTTTGTTCTGTTGTTCAAGAAATCTCTTAATGATTCCATCCAGAGTAAGGAGTCAGAAAAAGAATTGTTCTACCCATCTGTATATGGGTAGGGGAGAGAGAGAAAGAAAGAGGCCCATTGTTAGTAAGAAATATCCCGGCCTCAAAGATTTATAAATATTTCTAGTAACAAGATGTCTTAACAAAAAAATTCCAATAAAAGCAAACAAAAGTATATAAATCATCCATGCAGGCTTGTAAAACTATTTAGTCATACAAATAGACCTACCATATAAAAATAAGTAGGTAAAAGAAAACAAAAGTATGAAACTGAAATACAGGATTGAGAAAACCATGGTAGCATTCAAATATGATGAAGCCTAAAAGACACAACCACAGTCACATCTCTAGACAAAGAGTTGAGTAAGAGCCCAATGGAGGAGACATGCATAGCAGCCCTCTTTCATGCTGACACCCTTGACTCTCAATTACTGAGACACTGAGTCATAGGGAAGATGACTCCACAGTGTAATGTCCTGAATTGTCCTTAGTTCCCTGTGATAATTTTTCAACTGGGAAGTTAAGAATACAGACATACAGACATCGTTCCTAAAATTTGTTTCTGCAGTTATTCCCCATGCTCTGCATCATCAGTCCCTCCTCCTCTATGCAATCATCCTGGCACATTGAGAAATGCCCTAAGATCTTCCTTCCTGGACCCCAAGTCCCCCTCTAGCTATTGTCTCATTTTCCTATTCCACTTCACAACGAAGCTTGGCAAGATAGCCCACAATACTCTGCCTCCATCTTTACGCCTTCCATTCCCTTTTTTAAACATTTTCATTAATTTTTAGTGACATTAATAATACTTATTCAATGTACCAAGGAGAAGTGAAAATAGTGCAAAGGTGTTTTGTGTAAGGAAACCAGCATCAATAACATGGTTTGTATTCATCTACATCCTCTTCCATGTACATGAAGATATATATGCACGTATATGGGGGTTTTGTTGTTGTTTGTCCTTACAAAGTGAAGTTGTATGGTATAAATTATTTGCTACTTTCTTTATTGATTTGACAATCCATTATATAATCCACTCCAGTCCAGCCATGGTGGCTCACACCTATAATCCCAGTACTTCAGGAGGCCGAGTCAGGTGCATCGTTTTGAGCTCAGGGCAACGTGGCAGAACCCCGTCTTGACAAAAAGCTCAAGAGCTAGCCAGGAGTTGGTACTGCATTCCTGTAGTCCCAGCTACTTGGAAGGCTGAGGCTGGAGAATCACTTGAGTCTGGGTAGCAGAGGTTGCAGTAAACCAAGATCGTGCCACTACACTCCAGCCTGGGTGACAGAGCGAGATCCCATCTCAGTAAATAAATAAATAAATAAATAAATAAATAAATAAAAATAAACTCCAATCTGGCTTCTATCCTATCATGCCAATAAAGCTGCTTGTCAACAGTATATATATATCCATGTGACCAGCTAGTTTCATGCCATCAAAGTAATCATTTGATTACTTAGATGTTTCTTACCTTACTCTAGTGCCTAGCAATATGATAGGTGACTATCTTTAACTTCTTAGAACACAATCCTCACTTCGCTTAATGACACCCCAATTCCTGATTTTCTTTCTGTCTCACTGGGTGTCTCTACAATCTTTGTTCACTTCTGCTCCACTGACTCCTCCACTGACTCCCGAAATTTTAGGGCTTCATCCAAGATTCTTTTTACTTTTCTACCTCTATAATCCAACTTGATGTAGAATAGAAGTCTCAAATCTCCCATATTCAAAATTAAACAAATCTTCACCCCAACTACCCATTCACTCCAGCAAACATTCAGCTGTATCATCAGGTTAGTAGTTGGATATATGGCCTTGAAGAACAGGGAAAAGTTCTAAATAGAGTTAAGTATATGAGTCATCAGTAGTAGATGATATTTAAAGCCATGAGGATGAATGAGATCACTTAAAGAGAGATTATGGTCAGCGATTTCCACAAGCCTTTTGAGTAAATCAAAACAAGGTATATTTTATTAATTTAAATTTATAGTGTTTTTTAAAGGAAAATGCAGTATGAGGAAAGCAATGGATTATGTCATGACTGTCAACCCTCCAGCCCTAACAAAAAAGAAACTTCTCTTGTAGCTAAACAGCTCAGAGAGAAAGAAAATACAATCAGGGGTTATAGAGGTCAGTAGGACCCAAACTGAGCCTAGCTATTTCCAGCCAGAGCAGCATGTGCAATGCCAAGAGCTTCTTTTTTCTGATCAACTCTTACACACAGCTGTAATTTTTTGTCAAATGCCAAAGAATCCAGCCTGAGCCACACTGCAAGACGCCATCTCTACAAAAAAAAACAAGAAAATTAGCTAGGACACACAGCGGCATGCACCTGTAGTCCTAGCTACTTGGGAGCCAAGGCAAGAAGATTGCTTGAGGCCAGGAGTTCAAGGCTGCAGTGAGCAATGATCATGCCACTATACCCCAGCCTGAGCAACAGAGAAAGACCCTGTCTCTAAAACAAACAAACACACACACACACACACACACACACACACACACAAAAGCAAGAGTAACTATCTGGCCAGCATCTCTGCATTAAAAAGAAACTCATGCCTTGAGTTACATGTTGTTTTGAGAAATACAAAAATAAGCTGCTCCAGGATTCTTATCTCAAAGTCAAACTCTCTGCTTGAGTTGTAGGAACCAACTAAGCCAGATTAACTAGTGCAACAAAATTACTGAACTATAGAACATGTAAGCTGATCAATAGTTAAATAAAATCAATAAAATAACCATGAACTTCTATCTGTCAGATAAAATTAATTCGTCAGTCTTTTTTTTTTAATTTATTTATTATTATTATACTTTAAGTTGTAGGGTACATGTGCATAACGTGCAGGTTTGTTACATATGTATACTTGTGCCTTGTTGCTGTGCTGCACCCATCAACTCGTCATTTACATCAGGTATAACTCCCAATGCAATCCCTCCCCCCTCCCCCCTCCCCCCTCCCCATGATAGGCCACAGTGTGTGATGTTCCCCTTCCTGAGTCCGAGTGATCTCATTGTTCAGTTCCCACCTATGAGTGAGAACATGCGGTGTTTGGTTTTCTGTTCTTGTGATAGTTTGCCAAGAATGATGGATTCCAGCTGCATCCAAGTCCCTACAAAGGACTCAAACTCATCCTTTTTTATGGCTGCATAGTATTCCATGGTGTATATGTGCCACATTTTCTTAATCCAATCTGTCACTGATGGACATTTGGGTTGATTCCAAGTCTTTGCTATTGTGAATAGTGCTGCAATAAACATACGTGTGCATGTGTCTTTATAGCAGCATAATTTATAATCCTTTGGGTATATACCCAGTAATGGGATGGCTGGGTCATATGGTACATCTAGTTCTAGATCCTTGAGGAATCGCCATACTGTTTTCCATAATGGTTGAACTAGTTTACAATCCCACCAACAGTGTAAAAGTGTTCCTATTTCTCCACATCCTCTCCAGCACCTGTTGTTTCCTGACTTTTTAATGATTGCCATTCTAACTGGTGTGAGATGGTATCTCATTGTAGTTTTGATTTGCATTTCTCTGATGGCCAGTGATGATGAGCATTTTTTCATGTGTCTGTTGGCTGTATGAATGTCTTCTTTTGAGAAATGTCTGTTCATATCCTTTGCCCACTTTTTGATGGGGTTGTTTGTTTTTTTCTTGTAAATTTGTTTGAGTTCTTTGTAGGTTCTGGATATTAGCCCTTTGTCAGATGAGTAGATTGCAAAAATTTTCTCCCATTCTGTAGGTTGCCTGTTCACTCTGATGGTAGTTTCTTTTGCTGTGCAGAAGCTCTTTAGTTTAATGAGATCCCATTTGTCAATTTTGGCTTTTGCTGCCGTTGCTTTTGGTGTTTTAGACATGAAGTCTTTGCCCATGCCTATGTCCTGAATGGTACTACCTAGGTTTTCCTCTAGGATTTTTATGGTATTAGGTCTAACATTTAAGTCTCTAATCCATCTTGAATTAATTTTCATATAAGGAGTAAGGAAAGGATCCAGTTTCAGCTTTCTACTTATGGCTAGCCAATTTTCCCAGCACCATTTATTAAATAGGGAATCCTTTCCCCATTTCTTGTTTCTCTCAGGTTTGTCAAAGATCAGATGGCTGTAGATGTGTGGTATTATTTCTGAGGACTCTGTTCTGTTCCATTGGTCTATATCTCTGTTTTGGTACCAGTACCATGCTGTTTTGGTGACTGTAGCCTTGTAGTATAGTTTGAAGTCAGGTAGTGTGATGCCTCCAGCTTTGTTCTTTTGACTTAGGATTGTCTTGGAGATGCGGGCTCTTTTTTGGTTCCATATGAACTTTAAAGCAGTTTTTTCCAATTCTGTGAAGAAACTCATTGGTAGCTTGATGGGGATGGCATTGAATCTATAAATTACCTTGGGCAGTATGGCCATTTTCACGATATTGATTCTTCCTATCCATGAGCATGGTATGTTCTTCCATTTGTTTGTGTCCTCTTTTATTTCACTGAGCAGTGGTTTGTAGTTCTCCTTGAAGAGGTCCTTTACATCCCTTGTAAGTTGGATTCCTAGGTATTTGATTCTCTTTGAAGCAATTGTGAATGGAAGTTCATTCCTGATTTGGCTCTCTGTTTGTCTGTTACTGATATATAAGAATGCTTGTGATTTTTGCACATTAATTTTGTATCCTGAGACTTTGCAGAAGTTGCTTATCTAAATAAGCAACTTATTGGGGTTTTCTAAATATACAATCATGTCATCTGCAAACAGGGACAGTTTGACTTCCTCTTTTCCTAACTGAATACCCTTGATTTCTTTCTCTTGCCTAATTGCCCTAGCCAGAACTTCCAACACTATGTTGAATAGGAGTGGTGAGAGAGGGCATCCCTGTCTTGTGCCAGTTTTCAAAGGGAATTTTTCCAGTTTTGGCCCATTCAGTATGATATTGGCTGTGGGTTTGTCATAAATAGCTCTTATTATTTTGAGGTACGTTCCATCAATACCGAATTTATTGAGCGTTTTTAGCATGAAGGGCTGTTGAATTTTGTCAAAAGCCTTTTCTGCATCTATTGAGATAATCATGTGGTTCTTGTCTTTGGTTCTGTTTATATGCTGGATTATGTTTATTGATTTGCGAATGTTGAACCAGCCTTGCATCCCAGGGATGAAGCCCACTTGATCATGGTGGATAAGCTTTTTGATGTGTTGCTGAATGCGGTTTGCCAGTATTTTATTGAGGATTTTTGCATCGATGTTCATCAGGGATATTGGTCTAAAATTCTCTTTTTTTGTTGTGTCTCTGCCAGGCTTTGGTATCAGGATGATGTTGGCCTCATAAAATGAGTTAGGGAGGATTCCCTCTTTTTCTATTGATTGGAATAGTTTCAGAAGGAATGGTACCAACTCCTCCTTGTACCTCTGGTAGAATTCAGCTGTGAATCCATCTGGTCCTGGACTTTTTTTGGTTGGTAGGCTATTAATTATTGCCTCAATTTCAGAGCCTGCTATTGGTCTATTCAGGGATTCAACTTCTTCCTGGTTTAGTCTTGGAAGAGTGTAAGTGTCCAGGAAATTATCCATTTCTTCTAGATTTTCCAGTTTATTTGCGTAGAGGTGTTTATAGTATTCTCTGATGGTAGTTTGTATTTCTGTGGGGTCGGTGGTGATATCCCCTTTATCATTTTTAATTGCGTCGATTTGATTCTTCTCTCTTTTCTTCTTTATTAGTCTGGCTAGTGGGCTGTCAAT
The DNA here is from genome assembly GCF_049350105.2 of Macaca mulatta. Lineage (NCBI taxonomy): Eukaryota > Metazoa > Chordata > Mammalia > Primates > Cercopithecidae > Macaca > Macaca mulatta. Next base: position 162,126,012 of record NC_133406.1, read on the forward strand.
TTTGTTGATCTTTTCAAAAAACCAACTCCTGGATTCATTGATTTTTTGGAGGGTTTTTTGTGTCTCTATCTCCTTCAGTTCTGCTCTGATCTTAGTTATTTCTTTCCTTCTGCTAGCTTTCGAATGTGTTTGCTCTAGCTTCTCTAGTTCTTTTAATTGCGATGTTAGAGTGTCAATTTTAGATCTTTCCTGCTTTCTCTTGTGGGCATTTAGTGCTATAAATTTCCCTCTACACACTGCTTTAAATGTGTCCCAGAGATTCTGGTATGTTGTATCTTTGTTCTCATTGGTTTCAAAGAACATCTTTATTTCTGCCTTCATTTCGTTATGTACCCAGTAGTCATTCAGGAGCAGGTTGTTCAGTTTCCATGTAGTTGAGCGGTTTTGATTGAGTTTCTTAGTCCTGAGTTCTAGTTTGATTGCACTGTGGTCTGAGAGACAGTTTGTTATAATTTCTGTTCTTGTACATTTGCTGAGGAGTGCTTTACTTCCAATTATGTGGTCAATTTTGGAGTAAGTATGATGTGGTGCTGAGAAGAATGTATATTCTGTTGATTTGGGGTGGAGAGTTCTATAGATGTCTATTAGGTCTGCTTGCTGCAGAGATGAGTTCAATTCCTGGATATCCTTGTTAATTTTCTGTCTCGTTGATCTGTCTAATGTTGACAGTGGAGTGTTGAAGTCTCCCGTTATTATTGTATGGGAGTCTAAGTCTCTTTGTAAGTGTCTAAGGACTTGCTTTATGAATCTGGGTGCTCCTGTATTGGGTGCATATATATTTAGGATAGTTAGCTCTTCCTGTTGAATTGATCCCTTTACCATTATGTAATGGCCTTCTTTGTCTCTTTTGATCTTTGATGGTTTAAAGTCTGTTTTATCAGAGACTAGTATTGCAACCCCTGCTTTTTTTTGTTCTCCATTTGCTTGGTAAATCTTCCACCATCCCTTTATTTTGAGCCTATGTATGTCTCTGCGTGTGAGATGGGTCTCCTGAATACAGCAGACTGATGGGTCTTGACTCTTTATCCAGTTTGCCAGTCTGTGTCTTTTAATTGGAGCATTTAGTCCATTTACATTTAAGGTTAAGATTGTTATGTGTGAACTTGATCCTGCCATTATGATATTAACTGGTTATTTTGCTCGTTAGTTGATGCAGTTTCTTCCTAGCCTCAATGGTCTTTACATTTTGGCATGTTTTTGCAATGGCTGGTACCGGTTGTTCCTTTCCATGTTTAGTGCTTCCTTCAGGGTCTCTTGTAAGGCAGGCCTAGTGGTGACAAAATCTCTAAGCATTTGCTTGTCTGTAAAGGATTTTATTTCTCCTTCACTTATGAAACTTAGTTTGGCTGGATATGAAATTCTGGGTTTAAAATTCTTTTCTTTAAGAATGTTGAATATTGGCCCCCACTCTCTTCTGGCTTGTAGAGTTTCTGCTGAGAGATCTGCTGTTAGTCTGATGGGCTTCCCTTTGTGGGTAACCCGACCTTTCTCTCTGGCTGCCCTTAAGATTTTTTCCTTCATTTCAACTTTGGTGAATCTGGCAATTATGTGTCTTGGAGTTGCTCTTCTCGAGGAGTATCTTTGTGGCGTTCTCTGTATTTCCTGGATTTGAATGTTGGCCTGCCCTACTAGGTTGGGAAGTTCTCCTGGATGATATCCTGAAGAGTGTTTTCCAACTTGGTTCCATTTTCCCCCTCACTTTCAGGCACCCCAATCAGACGTAGATTTGGTCTTTTTACATAATCCCATACTTCTTGCAGGCTTTGTTCATTTCTTTTTCTTCTTTTTTCTTTTGGTTTCTCTTCTCGCTTCATTTCATTCATTTGATCCTCAATCGCTGATACTCTTTCTTCCAGTTGATCGAGTCGGTTACTGAAGCTTGTGCATTTGTCACGTATTTCTCGTGTCATGGTTTTCATCTCTTTCATTTCGTTTATGACCTTCTCTGCATTAATTACTCTAGCCATCAATTCTTCCACTTTTTTTTCAAGATTTTTAGTTTCTTTGCACTGGGTATGTAATTCCTCCTTTAGCTCTGAGAAATTTGATGGACTGAAGCCTTCTTCTCTCATCTCGTCAAAGTCATTCTCTGTCCAGCTTTGATCCGTTGCTGGCGATGAGCTGCGCTCCTTTGCCGGGGGAGATGCGCTCTTATTTTTTGAATTTCCAGCTTTTCTGCCCTGCTTTTTCCCCATCTTTGTGGTTTTATCTGCCTCTGGTCTTTGATGATGGTGATGTACTGATGGGGTTTTGGTGTAGGTGTCCTTCCTGTTTGATAGTTTTCCTTCTAACAGTCAGGACGCTCAGCTGTAGGTCTGTTGGAGATTGCTTGAGGTCCACTCCAGACCCTGTTTGCCTGGGTATCAGCAGCAGAGGCTGCAGAAGATAGAATATTTCTGAACAGCGAGTGTACCTGTCTGATTCTTGCTTTGGAAGCTTCCTCTCAGGGGTGTACTCCTCCCTGTGAGGTGTGGGGTGTCAGACTGCCCCTAGTGGGGGATGTCTCCCAGTTAGGCTACTCAGGGGTCAGGGACCCACTTGAGCAGGGAGTCTGTCCCTTCTCAGATCTCAACCTCCGTGTTGGGAGATCCACTGCTCTCTTCAAAGCTGTCAGACAGAGTCGTTTGCGTCTGCAGAGGTGTCTGCTGCGTTTGTTTAGTTTACTGTGCCCTGTCCCCAGAGGTGGAGTCTACAGAGACAGGCAGGTTTCCTTGAGCTGCTGTGAGCTCCACCCAGTTCGAGCTTCCCAGCAGCTTTGTTTACCTACTTAAGCCTCAGCAATGGGGGGCGCCCCTCCCACAGCCTCGCTGCTGCCTTGCCGGTAGATCACAGACTGCTGTGCTAGCAATGAGGGAGGCTCCGTGGGTGTGGGACCCTCCTGGCCAGGTGTGGGATATGATCTCCTGGTGTGCCTGTTTGCTTAAAGCGCAGTATTGGGGTAGGAGTTACCCGGTTTTCCAGGTGTTGTGTGTCTCAGTTCCCCTGGCTAGGAAAAGGGATTCCCTTCCCCCTTGTGCTTCCCAGGTGAGGCAATGCCTCGCCCTGCTTCAGCTCTCGCTGGTCGGGCTGCAGCAGCTGACCAGCACCGATCGTCCCGCACTCCCCAGTGAGATGAACCCAGTACCTCAGTTGAAAATGCAGAAATCACCGGTCTTCTGTGTCGCTCGCGCTGGGAGTTGGAGACTGGAGCTGCTCCTATTCGGCCATCTTGCTCCGCCCCCCGCAATTCGTCAGTCTTAAAAAAAAGATTGCTTATGATAGTGACCAGCCTTTTGAAGAAGATAATGTGATAACACACGTGGTTTAGGGTCTGTGTCTCTATCAGTTACAAAGCAACTCAATTAACTAATTTATCATGAAGCTGAGCCAATATAATATTTGACCCAATAACATGTCCAAACAAGTGTTTAATGTCATGTATTCCAAGCACCATGTGAATGAACTATTGTTTTGAATGATGTTAGGTTCTATGTGAGGAAATCAATATGTGAGTGTTCACATAATAAAAACATTCAAATTCTATCTTAGCAGTTCCTTACAATTCATTATCATGTAAGATATCAAGTAAGTTCCTGACTGAAAAATCTAAGATTTAGGTATTGACCCAAAGGAATTACACCTCCAAAAGCAACACTGATTCCTTTTGTTCAGTTACCACATACTGATTCACACCTACTATGTGCTAGACACTTGCACTGGAGAAACAGTGCTGCATGACACAATCATTGCCTCAAGGCATCACAGTCTAGAGGGAACACACTTATAAACACAGACTATTGCATGTACATTACTGGGTTGTGTATTTACTATGGGAATTTGTGGTTTTCTTTTACCTTCAACTGATGAGAGAAGAGTTTACAAAAAACTAAAGAATGAAACTTTAGAACAATAGTAAATTGATGATGGTGAAGAAAAGTTCAGAACAAATCATCGAAACAAAAAGAAAAAATGAATTTTAAGTTCAACTCAAAAACGGAGAGTGATATGGTTTCAATTTATGTCCCCGCTCAAATCTCATATGGAATTGTGATCCCCAGTGTTGGCGAAGAGGCCTAATGGGAGGTGACTGGATCAAGGGGGTGGTTTCTAATGCTTTTCTACCATTCCCCTAGTGCTGTCTTATAATAAAGTTCTCTCGAGATCTGCTTGTTTAAAAGTGTGTAGCACTCCACCTCTCCTGCTGGCCATGTAAATATGTGCCTGCTTCCCCTTTGCCTTCCACCATGATTGTAAGTTTCCTGAGACCTCTCCAGAAGCAGAAGCCTGTATAGCCTGCAGAACCATGAGCCAGTTAAACCTTTTTTGTTTATAAATTACCCAGTCTCAGGTATGTCTTTATAGTAGTGTGAGAACAGACTAATACAGGTAGCATAGAAAGAATTGAGAGTAAAGAAAATTCAGCCATGTAGAGTTGAGAAAAGTTAGTTTATCCTTGACAAAACAATGCAAAGTACACAAGAAGGTATTCTTTAGTTTATCCTTAACAAAACAATGCAAAGTACATAAGAAGGTATTCTCCCTTTGTATAAGCAAGTTCAACAACCTAGAAGAGTAGGCTGAACAGTTTCTACACAGCAGAAATACAAAGAACTATAGCTCATGAAATAGGGTTAAAAAGCATGGGAGCTCAGAGAAAGGGCTCCTGAGAGACAGTCTCTAGGTTTGAATTCTGACTCTCCTATTTATTATACAGTGCAACTTTAAGCAAGTTATTAAATCTCTCAGTGCCTTATTTTCCTTGATTATAAATTAAAGCACGGAAAGTAAGGGGCTCTTTGTCATAGATTTGTTGTGCAGCTTAAATTAAATAATCTACCTAAAGCACTTAGCACCCTGCAGATAGGCAGCATTCAAACAAGCAAGTATTTCCTGTTATTACTAACTTCCTGGAGAATTCATATTTCTATTACTCACATATTTACTAAGTGCACTGAATAGATTATACTCAACCTGAGCTGTCACTGAGGAAATATTGGGAGAACAAAATTGACAAGAACTCTGCCCACAAAGGGCTTGCAATTGACAGGAAATAGACAGAAATAATAGGCAATCAATGTAATGTTAACATAGAAAAGGGAATGTAGGGATTTGTGTACATATGTGTGTGTGTATCTATATATATACATATATACACACATATATATAAACACATATGTATATATGTATAGAGTTATATATAATTTCTACTAAAAATATGAACTAGAAATTTTTGGTCGACTGCTAGATGAACTGACCTCTATTTACTAATGCAATGACTAAGTAGGCAAATTGAATTGATCAACTGTTTTAGCATCATAACAAAGCATGCCACTTTACTATGTTATAGTCCTCTCTCCAAAGCTTTGTCTTGCTGCCCTGTAGGTTTTAGTCACTTGGATTCTCTCATTGTCCTGATCTTCATACTAGAGCAAAAAATAAGTACTCAAGGGATGTTCAGAAATGAATTTATAGCGATGAGGAGCTGGTTGGACCCAAGGGAGAGGCAGTGGAAGGAAAGAAAAGAATGTCATGCAGCAGAAATGGAATGTTGAAAAGAGTCTGTAAAGAATAGGCCCCATCCTTCCTGTAAAATAAAATAGCAAATGTGAGATTTCTTCTTTACACTTTCTTCTCTGACCTCATCCTCAGTAGAAATTTGCAAATTAAAAATATCAGCTGTGGGGTACTGGAAAATCAGTTCCAACAGGCAAAACATCTGTATTAAAAAAATTTTAAATGTAGTTTTACTACCTTTAAGAATATAAAATAATGAAGCTATTTCACAGGCATCAGGCAGGAGATCTATATCTATGTAGATAAAATCACAATCTCTGCTTTTAAGATGTTCAAAATCTGAAAAAGGAAAGAACAGAGGGTACTGCAATTGTCTCCTAACTGAGCTATTTTGATTTATCCTTCCTGCCTTCCAATCCATCCAGGAGCCTGAGTGATCTTTGTAAAAGTCAGATAAAATCTAGACACTCCTTTATTCAAAGGCTTACCTTGCTATTAGAATAAAATGCAAACTGCTGGGCCTATTTGGCCCTCCATAATCTAGACCCTGCTGCCTTTTCAGCTTCATTCCTTATTATCACCTCACTATCCTCTTCTCCTTCCCCTCATCTTGGACCCTACACTCCCAGTCACTCTGAAGGACATACATTTTTTTTAAGTGCCAGGCTTTGCTTGTGAATCTCCCTCTGGGTGGAATGCTATTCCTCCATTCTACCTGATAAATATACCACCATCTTGCAAGGTAATTCAAGTATCACCTCTCCTATGAAACCTTTTTCTGACAGAGACACACACCCACATTAGAATTGTCTTCTCATTCCTCACAGTATCTCAACACATTTCCACCACTGAACCTTAATACTGTGCACCACTCTGAAGTGTATGTTGTCCTGCTTCTTGTTTCAGGACCAAGGCACCAAGTCCCAGCCAAATCCCTTGGGGAAATTGCCCTCATCCAGAAAGAACCTCTTTTCCCCAAAGCAGCTCAAATCCCCTAGTGAGTGAAGAGGATAGGGTACAAAGGACCCCTTTCTCCAAAGCAAGACAGCAACCACTTTGCTATCCCAGCCACAGAGCTCCCATGAGGACTTTGTGGTAACAGTTCAACTGCTTTCACTGCCCTGCAGTCTTCCGGTCACTTCCCCACAGGTGCTGACCAGTGTGTACTCCCCAACAAACTGCCTACAGGTTCAACTCCATCATGGAGTGTATTTTCCAGGAACGCTAACATAGACACTCTGTTTTACACATTTATTTTTTTTACAGCTCACCTTCACACATAGACTGCATGAATGTATGCCTCAGTGCAGGTTGCCAATAAAAACTTGCCAAAATAATGAATAAACAATAATATAAATCAAGTTGTATTAAGTTTGCTCTTGGTCAGGAGTGGCAGAGATTCCATGTCTTCTCCCATATCAATCTCCACATCCTTTAAACTCATAAAATGTGTACAATTTAGTTGGGCCTATGGCCACCCAGCGTGGAAACTACATGTCTCAGCTTCTCTTAAATCTAGCTGTGTCCATGAGACTAAGTCTTGACCAGGAGCATATAAGCAAGAGTATGTGCAAATTTTGACTCTTGCAGTTGTAATAGATGTGTGCCCTCCTTCACCCCTGTTTTGTTCTTCCTACTCACTGTGATGTGGAAGCAATGATTATGGTTTGACCTTCTTTGGCCATTTTGACAAAGCCAACACTTAAAGATTGTAGGCTCTGGGTCCTCAATACAAAGAAGCTGCTATACCAATATTGGGCTCACAGCAGAAATACAAAGAGATATCAATTTTCATCGTGTTTAAGCCCTGATATCTTGGAGTCTCTATTACAGCATTCTGTAACCTAATAAATATCAAAAATCACAAAAACCTACTTTGCCTAAGGATCAGTTTGCTAAATGCCAGTGTGTAAAATTTACCAAATTTATCTGTTAACCCAAACCCTTTCCTTCACATTTTCATAAAATTATCAACAATTTAAAGTCCTCCAATAAAGGACTGAGAAACTAGGACTCTAAGTTCCTTAAACCTTTAGAACTACCCTGCTTCTATCTCTTCCTTTCTCCTTAGTTTCCCACTCTCAAGAACTCAACTGAGGTCATGCTATGACTGTCTCTCTTCTCCATCTTTCTTCAGGTAGAAGGTCCTCTGTATCTGCCCTGGCTCATTTTAGCTGCAGCAGCATGGAGTTGAGGCAAACTCAATATTCCTTTAAATACCATTATAAAAAGACTCATCAAAACCTTACATGAATTGTCAAAAATTCCCCAAATTATTAAAATTATTAAAATCATCCTATCCAATACAAATTATTAAAAATTGTACAAATACTTAAAAGAAAGGCAGGACTTAGCAAAATATATATTAGAAACTTGGTCATTTGATTGATCCTTTGGTGATGGGTATTCTGAGAACTGACTTTAGGGGCTTGAACTGGGATTTCTCTTGATGACATTGGTGGGCTGGCTTGTTTCAGACTAATTCTCCTGCTGAGAACAAGTAGAAAATATGGCCATTTTGTGTTTTTAAAATCTACTTGAAGGTATCAAAGAGCACCAGTAATGGAAGCTCAAAAGAATGGAAACACAGAAAGGTTAGCGTGGCATTTGATACTGCTTCTCCTGAGGCATTTGCTGATTTATAATCTGTAGTTGAGAGTCTGAATGGACAAAAATTGAAATTCAGGGCCACCTAAAGGGAAGGATCCTGGAAAGTAGTTAAAGCTTTTGGGTGGGTCTATGGAAGCATATACCTTAGAAGTAAAGGTAAAGTGGAACTGATCAGTCCTTATCAAAACTGAAGACCAGCTGCTCATCATCTAAGTCCTTGACTGAATGAAATAGATAGTCCCTAATCTAACTGCTTTCCAGATGTGAAAGAAAATTATCTCTGAAGACAGACAACATTATCCAGAGCTTCAAATTATTCCCGTAATTCTTCATATACAATGATGTTATGACTGTGTTCCCACATAATTATATATTGAAGCCCTGGCTCCCAGTACCTCAGAATGTGACTGTATTTGAAGACAAGACCTTTAAAATGGTAATTAGGTTAAAACAAGGCCATTAGGGTGGACTCTAATTCAATAAGACTGGTGTCCTTATAAGAAAAGGAGATTAAGACACACAGAGAAACGTCAGGGATGCACACACAGAGGGAAGGCCATGGAAGGACACAGTGAGAAGGCAGCCATCTGCCAGGCAAGGAGAGAGGCCTCAGGAGAAATCAAACCTACTTGATCTTGAATGTGTAGCTTCCAGAACTGTGATAAAATAAATTCCTGTTGTTTAAGGCACCAAGACTGTGGTATTTTGTTATATAAACCCTAGAAAGTTACTATACGTGCTTCAGACACCTGAAATTGGTGTCTACTAATGGAGAAAAGAAAGAAACTGACCACAAACTAAGGGATAAAAACTAACACAGAACAGACCTATGGGAGATCCAAATGTTGAAGTTAGAAAACATACCTTGAATTAATTGTCATTAATATGCCAGAAATTAAATGAAAAAAATAAAAAATCTCATAAGAGAAGTGAAAGGAATAAGAAAAAGAATAGACACTCTAGAAATTTTTAAACACAATAATTAAAATTAAGGTGACTTTAATAGAACATGAGACACAGCTGCAGAGAGAATTTGTGGGCTGGAAGATTAATCAGAAATAAAATCCATACTGATGCAAAGATCATAGTGCAAAAATCTAACACACATGTAACTGGAGCTGCAGAAGGAGAAAAGGGAGAAAGCATTGGTAAGAAGTAGTAATTGAGAAACAATGGCTGATATTTTTTCCAAAACTGATGAAAAACATCAGACCATAGAATTTAGAACCTGTACAAACCATAAGCAAGACAAGATGATGGAAAGCCACTTAGGCCCCATACAATTGCTGGAAATCAAAGACAAAGAGAAAATCTTAAAAGCTTCCAGAGAATATGGCTAACTTTTCAACAAACAATGGTATCATATATACAAAGTGTAAATAGAAAATAACTGCCAACCTAGAATTCTATACTCATCAAAAATATTCCTTGAAACTAAATGTAAAACAAAGATATTTCTTAGAAAAGCGAAAACTGAGAGAATTCATTACAAGCATACTAAAGAAATTCATTACCAGTATGCTAAAAAATGTATTACCCACACTAAAAAAAAATGAAAGAAAATTCTTTGAGCAGAAGGAAAATTATCTTAACTGGAAGCCCTCTAATTTCTTAAGAAATTGAGAGCAATGGAAAAAATAATTATGTGGGTAAGTCTAAACAACTGTTGGACATATTATTTACCCACATATTTACTCCAATAATAATTTCTTATGGGTATAAAAAAATTGAATTAAAATGCATGACAATAGTAACACAAAATGAAGGAGGTGAGTGAATGGAATTAAAGTATTCTAACACCAAGAAAATAATATAAGGAATAATATTAGACTTTAAATCAAGGATGCATGATGTAGAGTACCCACTAACCCTATAGTAACATAGTAGATAACTAACAAGATAATTAGGAAAATAATAAAATAATTTTAATGCTTACTTAATCATAAAAGGATCAAAAGAGACAGGAAAAAGGAACATAGGACAAGGAGAATTAATAGTAAACAAATTAAAAATTGATATATTTAACTCATATATATCAATATTTGTAGCAAATGTACCAAATACTTTAAATAAAAGATTATAAAACCAGGCTTTAGAAAAATAAGAGTATATGCTGCTACAGAAGACACATCTTAAGTAAAGGTATATAGCTGGTGTTTAAATCCATAATATCCAGATGAGATCACCGCAGTAGTAAATCTAGTTAGAAAGGGGTTCTAAGGACTTAAACACAAGGTTATGACGTTGAGAGGATGAGAAGGAACCAGCCAAAAGAGTCTAAAAGTGGCCAGGGAGATGGAAAACCGGTGAGTATGATGGGCTAGAAAGCCAAATCATGTAAATGTTTCAAGAATGAGAGAGTAATCAACCATATCAAATTGTACTAATAAGTCAAAAACAAAGTGAGGACTAAGAAATGACTATTGGATTTAGCAACACAGTCATCACTGGTAAGCTTGACAAGAGCAATTTGAGTGGACTGATAGCAGTAAAAGCATGGTTGGAGTGGGTTCAAAAAACAAAGGACAACAGGCATCAAAAACCAAAAGTATAAGCAACTCTTTCAAGTAGTCTTACTCTAAAGGAGAATGGGGACATAAGTCGAGAACCAAAGAAGTGAGATCAAGGGAGAAGCATTTTTGTTTGTTTGTTTTGTTTGGATTTGTTTAAGCGAAGGAAACAAGCAGCCCATCTCTGTGCTAGTCAGAATGATCCAGTAATGAGAGTAGAGGAAATTGCCTGCATGAGGTTTTGATTAGGTGGAAAGAGATGCAAACTCATGTACAAGAGGAGGAATCAACTTTAGATAGGAGTATGAACAATTCTCAACAGTAACATAGGCAACACAGTTCTGCCTACAGTTGAACACGTGGGAGCTTCAGGAAGTTTCTGTAGAATGCATCTATTTTTTCCTTAGTAAGGTAGAAAACAAGGTCGTTAGCTGACGATCAAGATGGAAGAAAAAATACTGAAAGTTCGAATTGAGAAAAGAAATGAAATCATCTAAGAAAATGGCAAACAGAGTGGACTAGAAAAATGAGCGGTAGCTCACACCTGTAATCCCAGGACTTTGGGGAGGCCGAGGCGGGCAGATCACCTGAGATCGGGAGTTCGAGAGCAGCCTAGCCAACATGGGGAAACCCCATCTCTACTAAAAGTACAAAATTAGCCAGGTGTGGTGGTGCGTGCTCCTGTAATCCCAGCTACTCAGGAGGATGAGGTAAGGGAATCGCTTGAAACCAGGAGGCAGAGGTTGCAATGAGCTGAGATTGCACCACTGCACTCCAGCCTGGGAGACAGAGCGAGACTCCATCTCAAAAAAAAAAAAAAAAAGTAAAGTAAAAGAAAAACAGAGTGCGATTGCTGAGCAGCATTGAAGATTCCAAATAAAATCAGCCTGCAAGGATATAGAGGCAGTAATATTAATTGAGCTAAGTTAACAGGGGAGAGAGAGAGAACAGTTATGAAATACTTCCACCTCCTTAGACTCAGGCTCTTGTCTGAGGCCTCTTCACAGACTTTGTTGTCTCATAAATCCATGCCTATGATCAAATTTCTCTTGCCTAGAGGACTCTTTTTTTCTCTCTCTTTTCCTGGCAAAAGTCTCCTTCATTCTCTGTGACTTCCCTGATCCACAGACAACCATTTCATTTTTCCATCTTTTGTGCCACCATTGTTCCTAGTAAATATTTCTATTATTGTACTTAGCACTATGTAGGATAATATTTTTATCATTAGTCTTCCAAAATTAACTACAGAAGTCTTTCCCTTCAGGGAAAAACTATCTTCAGCATCTCTGTGTCTTTATCTAATACACTGTCTAGGTATTCAATAACTTTTTATTTAAGGAACTGAATGAATAATAAATGCCCTACCTTTAATGAGAGTATCGGAATATTCCTGAAACTTTTTTCCAATGAGGAAAATTAAAGCCAGCATTAAATTTTAACAAATAATATTTAGTAGACTACGTAATTGTCTACAAGTATATATGAAAAGCTAAAGTGAACATGTCCTACCTCTTTACCCATCTCCTACCATTCTGTTGCAATGCCTAATAAAAATCTACATTAGAAATCTATTCTGAAATTTCAAGTAAATAAAATATAAATAAAGAATAGCCTTATTTTTTTTCAATAAGAAATTTAAGACAAATGTGAGCAACTTTCATAGGGTGCATCTATTGGGTTATCCCTCCAGCTCCTCTTTATCTGAACACCATCTTTTCTCACATACACACCAACCCCCTTCAAGTGGTTAAAAGAATGGCTGCCAGTAGTAGTCATGATTCTAGAGTGTAACTGGCCACATCCCCTGGCCACAGTTGACTGGTCTGAAAGTGAATACTTTAACCAAGCTGGGCCAGTAAGAATTCTGATTCCAAAATTTAGAATTTGAAACAAAAGAAAAATTGAGTCTGTTTTCTGGTGGCGGGACTTGTTACAAGTAAAGTCAGAAACTATATGCAGCCATTTTCTTCTATGTAGACCAAAGAAGTAGAAGAGGCCTATTTTTTGCAAGAAGAAACTTGTGAAAAGAAAAATTATATAGACTTGGTGGGGTGCAGTGGCTCCTAGCACATGGGGATCCCAAGACAGGTGGATCACCTGAGGTCAGAAGTTCGAGACCAGCCTGGCCAACATGATGAAACCCTGTCTCCACTAAAAATACAAAAATTAGCCGGGTGTGGTGGTATATGCCTGTAGTCCCAGCTACTTAGGAGGCTGAGGTAGAAGAATCGCTTGAGCCTGAGAAGCTGAGGTTGCAGTGAGCCGAGATCATGCCACTGTGCTCCAGCCTTGGCAACAGAGCAAGACTCTGTCTTCTATCTGTCTATCTATCTATCTATCTATATGTGTATATATATATATACAGACTCAACTAGAGTAGATGATGAGAGACACAGAAAGAGTCTGTTGATATTGTAGCACCTAGTTCTAGATCTTACTACCTGATCCTTGGGTATCATGATCTATCCCTACATCTTTCTGTTCTAATGAGCTTGAATGAAATCCTGTTGCCATAAGAAAAATTTACTAGAAACTCTCTAACTAAAGTCTAATGTCAGTTTTACTCTTCAAAAAAATCATGTAAGCAATTATAATTAAAAGATACAAGACATTTTCAACACCCATCTCCACAACATGGTCATGGCTATCCACAATGTAAACTTTGATAAGAGGACGGTCTGGGGACTTCGGAATTGTAGCTTTTCACAGGTCTGTCTGGCTGAGACTGCAAAGAGTAGGGGCAGCCATAGAACACTGGACACCTGTAGAGAAGCTAAGAATTATGAGAGGAGGAACACGTTTGCCAGAATGAAAGAGGACTAGGGTTGACATTTGCTCATTTTGCAATTCCCATCATGCAAGCAAGGGTACTATCATTGAGATAGATTCAAGAAAAACAACGAAGTACAAAAGAAGGAAAGCAGAAAGGAGAAAGGAGAGAAGGAGAAAGTTCAAGAGATAGATGAGATGAACTCTTCGGCTTTCTTCAGACTCTAAAAGGAAACACGAGCTGTGAAAGTAGAGGCCAATTTTTGAATATGATAGCAATTGTAATAATAGTGCTGCTACAGATTGTTAAAAACAAGCAAACAACATGCCTGTTAAATTATTGGCTTTTCAAATTCTCACAATTCACTGGAAAAAGAAAATTTGATCTTCCTTGAATTTCTTCTGAGTGGATATTTTTCTTTAGTTTAAAAAAAAATCAATCATCAGACATCATCACAATAAAAAGTGTCTAGAGGATGGGCTAGCTTAGGAACACTTTGGGCTTGATATCATTCCAAGATATTTTTCAAATATCTGTGGCTCCACCAAATCCAAAACACATTTTGTGTTTTACCAAACACCAAATAAGTTCTGCCAACCACTTTCTTACATTTAATTTTTAAAGTCGTGTGTATTTTATGTGAAATTTAATTCATAACTTTCTGATTTCGATATATACAAATAATCAAAATTTTGTTTTGTAAGAATTATTGGTGTCCACAAAAGCATTTCAAAAACTGTCTGAATTATTTTAATAATCTTCTAAAGTCTTTTTTCATAGAAATAGGCAATTTCTTGTTTTTCCCTTGAATTCACTTAAAGCTTCCTCTTATTCCCCACTCTTATACCCCCAAAGTAATTAAAATATTAAAGGTAGTATTTTTTTGTTTTGTTTTCAGTTACAAATATAAGGAAGTTCCATGTTTTCCCTAATAACATAAAGATAGAAAACTAGGGAGAATTTCTTGCATTTCCTTTTACATGTTATTAGTGGGAAAAAATGTATATTTAATGGAAGAATTTAATGTAAAGTATTTAAGACCCTAGAATAAGTGGCAACTTTGGCAAACTCTGTTTAGCATAGGCAAAGGTAAATAAGAATTAAATTAAAAACTATGCAGCATTATATTATTACTGACAATGCTAAAACCAGAAAGACCCTAGTCGGACACTTGTCAATTGCTTTTGACAAAAGCAATTGTTTGATGGTTAGTTCCCTAAAACAAGATGTAATCAAGGGAGTTCGTTTGAATTTTTGTGCATTCTTTCTGTCCACTTCATTCCTTCACCTGCCCCTGTCACGCACACAGACACACACAGACACACACACACACTTTTTAAAAGCAGTCCTTAAAATTTAACATTTGACATCATAGTGTGATCCTTTTCATCTTTTCTTCAGAATAACTGTGAAAATTGTGCAGACTATCTTTGATAATTTGGAGAGGCTCTACCTCTTCGTAATAGCAATATAAATACCTAAAATAATAAAATATTTAAATTTAATTTGAAGACTTAATTCAATATAATTCTTTCTACACTAATAGTTTATCTAATAGTAATATTCTGTAATATTCTGCTTCTCTGACAAAAAATTCTATTCCAACACTGTTAGGATTCAACTTCTTAACCTTCTGTCCTTTTGCCGAAGTATTTTCATTCTTAAGCTGTTTACAATTTCAAGTGATATTTGTGCACCTACCCTAATGTTTGCATCAAAATGTACAATGAATAAATATTAGGACTAAAAACCACAGCCCTGGCATCTCTATAAATATTAAATTCCACTCACATTTCTGTCTGTGTAGCATATCCTTCTATCAGATCAAGAGACTATTTAAAGGATTTTTGCATGTGAAGCCTTAGAGAAACTAAATTATCATCACCAGATCATAAAATTCTTAAATAAGTTCTACATTCATTTATCTACATAAAGTTGGGGATATCAAATTTCTTCAAACTTAATATCCATAGATAGATTTAGAAATATCTTGTCAGTGGGAAAATAACTTGCCAGCAGCACTGAGCTCACAGAGAAGAAATTGCAAAACATTGTTCTTTAAGAGTAGAAGAGGCAAAAAAAATAATCTTCCCAGTAACTATAAATTATTTTCGAAATAGATTTTGTTTAACAATAATACACTTTTGCTTGGCATTTCTGGCCCAAGATCTCTCCTATCACATGTGTAGCACACAATTATCTATCACATATCCTGTTTTATAGCCCTGTGGTGTGGCGACAGAAGTGAAAGCTGTGCAGTCACTTCTGGATTAGAACACCACCTCTGCTACTTCCCAGCTGTGTGACATTGGCTGGGTCACTTTAGCTTTGTTGAGACTTGCAGGGTCACTGTGAAAATTTAATGTTCCAGATACTATCCATTTTATCTCATTTAATTCTCACATCAACCTTGCAATATTCAATAAATAACACTGTGATAATTTAATGGGTATTTTAGAATTAAAAAAATATTTTAAGTTACACGTCCACCATAGTAGACGGCACATAATAAACACAAGTGAGTTATTTTCCCCTACCATGTGGGAGTACATAAAGTTCCTTGTTGCATAAAGAGAGTAAAATGTGCATGTAGCTGTTTAGTTACTAAATACTTATTTCGGCCTTAATAAGCTCTGTTCATCCTCTTTACAATTAGCTCTTGTATCACCAAGAAATGATTATAAAGTGTCCCCAACCCTCTACTGCTTAGAATTTCTGTTTTCTGTCCTCTCACAGGTCAAAACCAGCAAAACTTATTGTAAAGACCATAACAAATGAATTTCATTATCTCGTGTTCCAAAAGATTCCTTTTTTTAGTTTCTCTTCAGAGGCAAAGCAGAGGCAGTTCTAAAAATTTCCACTTCTCATAAAGCAAAGTAGGTGGGCTTCTTTTCCCCTAAATCTTTCTTTTCTTCTACCCGTTTCAATAATTCTTTTATTGCCCATTTTATTTAAAACACTTAAGATAGAAGGCTATCCTGCATTCTGTTTTTTATACAAAGGTGAAACACACACAGCGGTTTGGTTGGTTAGGAACCGAAGAAAAATACACAGAGGAGACAATAAAAATCTTTCCTTTTCCAACAGACTGGGTCATTCCTGCAAGAAGCTGGTGGAACAATGATGAAATGCTTGGTGTTATTTAATTGTCGTTGTTCCTATTGTTTTCCTTTCCATACAACATGAATTCTTAGTCATTTACTCACAACATAAGCAAATCTGTCTGTCCACTGGGGAACCCTGAAGAATTAGATGCTAGGACAAACAGCCAGGCAACAACTCATGTCTTGCTGGTGGCTCTGAAGTTCAAGTCCTGGGTACTGAGCTCCCTGGCCCAGTTACTAATATTTTTCCCTTTTCTGCAGGCTTTTCTTCCTAAAATCATAACACTCATACATTAGGTTAATGGTTTCTCTAGTTATACTATCATATTTGTATTTGAAGTTTAAGCCTATGTTTGGCAACCTATTTGTATACTTAGAAGACTTGCCTTTTCTACAAAGAATCGTCTTAATGTTTATAAAATATTTTTGTTTCTTCAGACCCATATTAACTTTCAATTCATGCTCATAATGTAGGTCCTCTATCTTTATGCTTAAAAATACTTTGAGATTGCAAACATGCTCATAACATTTAAAAGTATATTCTTATTGACAGTGAACAAGCTTCTAGCACATATTTTCAAGTTTCAGCCCTCATTAGGCTATCTAAAGAGTTACCAAATGTCTAATACAAGTATCAAAACTCAAGAAACGTTAAACTTCTGTTTGTGCCCAGCACTATACTAGGTAGTACAATATGGTAATATGTTTGGGATTTAAACCAATGTATTATTAACATCAATAATAATGGAGTCTCTATAATTCACTTAAGGATATAATTGCATATAATATAATAATTATTTCTTTCCTGTATTGTCATTATTCCTATAATATTCTAAAATTCTACTCCTTCATTGTTTTAATTTAACTCTTCAACATTCTCTCCCATTGTTTAGAATTTGCTAGACTACATAGCAAAAATGTGACCACAATCTTCTTTTTAAAAAAAATAAGGGGTGATGTATCCCCCTTTCTCTGGAATATATTAGAATTCCTTTAGTTAGTACCTGTTTTCAACATGTAGTCATACTATTTTCTTCAAGCAGCTGAGTAACTTGCTTTTTACATTTAACACTAAAAGGTCCAACAATTTATTACCAATATGAAGTTCAGGCATAAAATTTAAATCATCTTAATAGTAGAGTCCAGCTCCCTGACAAAAGCAATAACTATATTATAACCTTACAATTTATAGAAAACTAAAATTAGTTCTCCAAAATAGTCCTAGCTTGTTTTACTAGACGATTACTTTAACATCCTCTCTACCTTAATAAAACCAATCAATTGCTCAATTCTCCACATCACTTCATGTAGAAAGGCCCAATTCCACCGTCTGCATATATGCAGTGCTATTTATTGCTCACCAACACAGACATAGAGTGAAAACGCACAAGTTGGAGTTTAAAAAGCAATGTGTACCTCATAAAAAGTTAACATAAATGCCAAGTGACATTACATCATCAGAAATAAAGAAGACAATTTAAGTGAACCGCACAAGTGGAAAGGGACCTTGAGAACATACCTCTAGATTTTATTCCCTCCTCCTACAGCTGAATCCATTCTGGCCTCCTCTCCTAGGCCACTCACTTTCAAACATTCTGTAAGACCCCACAAAGTGTCATAAATTTGTTGTCTATGTTGTCTGGTAGAATTCATTTTATAAGTCTGGGTGAGGATCATGTTTTCATTTACAAATGCTTCGTTCTTTATAATTGAGAGAAAGACAACTATATATTCTTTCTGAATAAATCATGGATTTGTTTACTGTTGTTTATATGAGGGAAAGCATAAAGCCTAAAGCTATATTCCATTTGTTGTAGAAAGTTAAATCACACCATTTGAATGATCTAAATAAACAACTGGTGCCAACGCCAGACTAGAGCAAGATCCTGGAAACAGAAGGATGCTGTCTCTGTTGTGATGCTTATGGTGGGACAACTGGCAGGTGGTCTGCAATATTATGTGATATACAGGTCACCAGAATAATTTTACACTCCACTTCCATGCAGATGTAGAGGGGAAACTGACAAAATGCAGGCTCTCAGTGCCCCTAGAGCCATCATCTAACTGCAGATATACACACTGGTTGAAATTGTCATCTCACTTGTCACCTGCTCAACAGAAGTTAAAAAGGAGGCCCTTGGAATCAAAATGAGGTAATGATACAAATATGTATTAGCCTGCTCTTTCTACCACTTCCATGTTAGGGACTAATATCATCCACATACAGACAGATTGCTCTAAAGGACCAGTGTAAATATGTTTCATTTCCTTGGCCCCATTTCTGCCTGTTGTCTTTATGGATCATTCTTTCCTTGCAGTTGACATATAACTGTCTGAATGCTCCTTCTCAGAATCTTTATTTTTCATAACAGAGAGCTAAGGTAAGAACTAGGAAGTTGGCCAGCAACTCCTGAATCTGCTTTTCCCAGAACAACCTTGTTCCTTTGTTGAAAGAATTAAGAACTTCAGAAACACCTGTACACAAATCCATATTAAAGTAAAATATAATTTTTGAATTATTTCTA
Source organism: Macaca mulatta (assembly GCF_049350105.2). Taxonomy (NCBI): domain Eukaryota; kingdom Metazoa; phylum Chordata; class Mammalia; order Primates; family Cercopithecidae; genus Macaca; species Macaca mulatta. The sequence goes on from NC_133406.1 coordinate 162,145,024, forward strand.
TCACTTCACTTTCCCAAATTACCATTAATAATCATGTGCGGTAAAAGAAACAACAATTATAAAAGTCAGTCAGACTTGGATCAGAGCCCTGGCTTAGACCTTTCCTATTGATCATTAGCAAGTGGGTGAATCTCTACAAACCTGTTTCCTGTTTTATAAAATGGTCAGAATAATGCCCACCTATCATGAAAATTACTAAATATTATAACAAGTGCCTAGAAAATGAATACCCAATAAGTACTGGCTATTATTCTTCTTAATATGCTATGAAATTGCCCACTGAATCCTTGTTCCTTGGCCATTATTCTGACAGCTTGTTCAGTCAAGCTACCCACACTCTAATAAGAGCTCTAATAATTTCCCCCTCATCTAATAAGAAAGGCAGAGTAGTCCAGAGAGAGAATGCTTGCTGGCCATTTCTCAGACCTGAATTTTAAGAATAACCCTTTTTTTTTTCTTCTACTTCTTTTCTTCTTTTGTCTCTCCTTTCTAACCCAAAAGCTTTTAGGTGGGGTTGAGCAAGGTAAGCATTAGCATAGGGGCTGTGGAGGAACGAGAATCCTGGAGGAAATGTTGAAGCATAAGTAGAATGAGGAGTGAGCGTGGCAGCCCAATAAGAGGTCAAGATAGTTGAAGAGAAAGTCCCTGCTGTGAGACAGCCCAAGGTGTGTTGCCAAAGCTTGAGCAAAGTGAGGAAGGTATCCCTGAAGAAGGATGCCCAGGCAAGGGGTTTCAGAGGTAATGGAAAGAGGACAGTCTCCATATATGGGTGCAATCCAGAGTGGGATGTCAAATCCAAAGCAGGGTGAGGAGGATGTCCATATGTCAAAGCGCTAGCAAGGTGCATATACCATCCTCGATGGAAAAGGTGTTGGCATCAGGAAATCTGTTATACTCTGGGGAGTTGAGCAAATAAGTAAATATATTGAGGCTACTGGGAATTAATTTCTCAGTTGTTGCAATAAAAATATAGAAATACAGAAAGAGAAATCACAAATATGGAAACAGAAAGAGCTAAAATGATTCCTGTGGATTGGAATTGGAGATATCTCTGTGAACTCATAGTTTCAACATATAAACAGACATAGAAAAAATACAAATATACTAATATGTATCTATATATTCTCCAGCTCTGTTAACACACAGGGCCTTGGAGCAGCAGCATTACAGTGACAATGAAGTTACCGAGCACCAAGATTTTAGTTTCTAAATACTATTCTTTAATAAAAAGACTCAGGAATCCTTGCAGAAATGGATGATTCCAGAGCTGAGGAAGGAAAGGACAAGATGAGCCTGGAACTTCTTGTTGTGCCAGAGCTGAGGAAGGAAAGGACAAGATGAGCCTGGAACTTCTTGTTGTGCCAGAAAGCAAGGAAGTGCTCAAAGAATATTTCAAAGGACATAGAAGCCAGCTTGAAGGGGATTTCTTCTATCAAATAGAAGGGACAATTTGAGCTTCAAAATAAGTAATTATAGATTTGGATCCCAATCCCTTGAACAAAATAGAAACCCATGAGTTTACACTCTTACAAATAAATTAAATAAGAAGCTTGATAAGGAAAAAGATGTCTAGCTCACCTCAAGTACCTCTGCATAAAACATTTATTAATTATAAAAAGTAACTGATTACAAAAAGAAGCTGGCAGATACTTTCCTATTCAAATAATCAAAGTGATCATCACCAGTAATGGGACAAATAGAAATCTTGATGGGATACAATGAGAATAACCCAGCACTACTTCTGTGATAGTCCTGCCAAAGACACACAAACAGAAACTAATCAATAGAAAACATAAGAAAAACATGCAGTGAGGACATTCCACAAAATAACTGCCCTATAATCATCATAGTCATGAAAGTCAAGGAAAGAATAAGGAAAAGTTGAAGAAGATTGAAAAGTCATACAGGACAACTGAATGGTAATGTGTGGTTTTCATGTGGACGTTTTTGGTTACAAAGGACATTTTCAGGATAATTCATGAAACTTGAATCGTGTTTGAGGATTAGATGGTAGTAATGTGTCTATGTTAATTTCAGAATTTCATTATTTTATTGTGGTTCATTAGGATATCGTCCTCCTTAGTTAGAAATACACACTAAAGTGTCCAAGAATGATAGGGCATCATGAAGGCTATCTGCTCTCAAATAATGCAGAAAAAAAAAAGTTATTTGTATTCTTTCTTGCAATTTCTCCATAAATTTGAAACTGCTTTAAAGTAAAATACTTTTTTATAAACAACCACACTAATATCAATGCACTGAAGTACAAGAACTTTCGATACATCATGAAAAGATAGAAGCAAAGATCTCAAAGCAATTCGGTGGTTGCTGCAAGCTACCTAACAAGTTCTATGTGAAGGTTTGTAAAACAAAATATGCTTTATTGTCCATTCCATGGCCATTTCATGTTTGGCAGCCACCACTGCTGATCCTGCCACTGCTTTTCAAGTAGAGCACCCAGAGGAGGCACTGGAGCAGAAAAGTGATTCTATCTATGTCTGCAAGTTCCCACTACAGTGTTGAATGCCAAAATCTATCAGGGGAGCTTACGTCTTTGTTTATCTTCTGGCATGGGAAGCCCTGATTCCATATACAAGCTAATTTTGAAACCAAAATTGGCATCCCACAGGCCTATTTCAGTACCAGACAGCTTATGATATGCATAGTTTTAAGAGTGTGCCATTTAAAAAGTAGCAGGGGCCAGGTGCAGTGGCTCACGCCTGTAATCCCAGCACTTTGGCAGGCTGAGGCAGGCAGATCACCTGAGGTCAGGAGTTCAAGACCAGCCTGGCCAACATGGCAAAATCCTGTCTCTACTAAACATACAGACACACACACACACACACACAAAATTAGCCAGACATGGTAGTGTGTGCTTGAAATCTCAGCTACGCAGGAGGCTGAGGTAAGACAATGATTTGAACCCAGAAGATGGAAGTTGCAGTAAGCAGAGATCACGCCTATGTACTCCAGCATGGGTGATAAAACAGGGAAGGAAGGGAGGAAGGAAGGAAGGAAGGAAGGAAGGAAGGAAGGAAGGAAGGAAGGAAGGAAGGAGGGAGGGAGGGAGGGAGGGAGGGAGGGAGGGAGGGAGGGGAGGGGGAAGGGGGAGGGAGAATGGGGAGGGAGGAGGGAAGGAAGGAAGGAAGGAAGGAAGGAAGGAAGGAAGGAAGGAAGGAAGGAAGGAAGGCCGGCCATGCCAAAGTGGCTGATAATTTGACAAGCTCAAATACAACCTAAGGTGGTTTATTGATGACATTTATAGAGTGCAAAATCTCACAATGTAAAAAATTAAACAAAAGCTTGGCTTGGTGATTAATCATTTGAGCGTTTTTATATGTAAAAGAATTCTAAATAAATCTAATCCATAGTCAAATACAAAACGTATTTCACAAACATTATCTAGGTTTGGACCACTCCAAATACGAATCAATGTCCCAGTCAACTCAGAAAATTCTACTGTTCCAGCTCTGGCTCCCAAATCTAGCAGAGGGTTTACCACACATCACAGTCAAAGGCAATCTCAGTCATTTGCAGTGTTTATTATTTTTTCCCTATTGTGGTTTGCAGATCATCAATCACCACCCTCACCACATTGCAAAAAGAGAAAAAACATGGGATGTATTTATTTTGTTTTTATTTAAACGATATATATTCTATATACTAGTTTTGGTCTGCTCTTTTTCCCCATAGCAGCATAGTAAAATATTGAAATTATTTTTTATGTCAAGAAACATTTTTCAGAATCTGGCTCCAAAGTATTCTCCTGTATAAATTTATCTTTTTCAGAAAACCGTTTTCTTATTAGTTGGCATTTTTGGTCTGCATCTCTGGCTATTCCTTTGGTTAATTCCCTAAAAGTGAAATCACTGAGATAAAATCTGTACATACACTAAGGATTTTGGTAGTGTTAACAAATTGTCTTCCAGAAAAGTTTTAACACTTTGTTCTCCCATCAGCATTTTCCTTCCTCTTCTTCTTGCCAGCAGAATTATCACATTTCAGTGAAATAAGTTAAATTAATTTTTAAAGTAATCATACCTAATTCTGTAGGTCCTTCCTTGGAAGAAAAAAAAATGTAGTGCTTAGAGAGTCAGCATATTTGAGAACCAGGTTTTTTTGTTTGTTTGTTTTTCATTTTTTTTTGTTTTGTTTTGCTTTTCAGAGAACACTATTGCCTTAAAAGGGTAGTTATCTACTTGTCTCAAAGAGAGTAATCTGGATACTACCATCCTTCATGCAGTTGTCTGGCTAAAATTAATTGCCCACAAGGCAAAGAAATATTTACTTCCTTGGACTTCTTTCTGAGTTCTGCACCAGTCATCTCAGTGTTGCAACTCATTTCTTTTTGCCAAAATCAGCTCATTCACCAACTGTTTTAAATTAGCTATGGTTGAGATGGTGCTTGCATTTTGCTCCCCCAAGTTTTAGAAACATAAATTTCCAAAACAATTACCTATTAAGCTAGAAGTCTCATGCTTTTGCTAAGCCTGAGGGCGATTTTTCTTCTTTGGTTTGTGCTTATTTTGGAAAGTTTGTAAATCCATTTAGTTCTGTCTGAGAATAAGATCGCCGAATAAACATAGGTGCTGTTTTTCACAGCCTAGTTATTAAAATACTGTGCATTCTTTTGATTACTCTACTTGATTTTTACTTTCTTTAGTGCTTCTACAGTAAATATAAGATTATTCAATCCATTCACATTATTTTTAAAATAAAGATGCAGAGACACAAGATAAGACAATTGGGTTTAGCTAATTGAGTATGTTTAGAGAAAAGAGTTCTTGAAATATAAATGAGCAGACATTAAAATTATTTGCTTGAGTTTTTCAAAACCAATGAATCTTTCTCACACTGCCAACAAGCAAAGTTTATTTCTCTCACTATCCCATTATTGGTGTGTTTTTTTTAATTTGATATATGTTCTAGTATAGAGGGTAATGTAATATGAAAATAACATTAAAAATGCAGTGAGGGAGAAAAAAAATCGCTGTAGAGCTATTACTGTATAGTCCTTTTGACTTTAATATTTGCTTTCATATAATGAAAATTTCAATCTAATGTTGCATACAAACTATTTTTGCATTTAAATTTCCCAACTTTTACACAAAGATCCATTTAAAATGAAGAAAATGAAACTGGAATTTTGCATTAATGGACATAGGAGAAAAGTGCTTTCTGAATGCTTTTCAGGTGCTATTGCAGATTCCAAACCATTGTCTGCTCCGTATTTTAGTCTAGTCACACAGGAGGACAATAACCAGATGGATGTCATTTTTGAAAACTCCTAGACTGAGCAAAAATATTAAATTGAAACCAAACTTCGTATTAAATAGTTTATGAGACTCCTCAGTATTCAGCTTGACTCCTGTAATAGCTTATTTTAAAAAGAATTTAGTATCAAATGGAGTTTTGTTTTATGCAGACATCCATTTTTTTAAAACCTAGGGGTTCTTTTATTTGATTCTCTTGAGAAGGTATGTAGATATTCCTTCTGCCAAAAAATGTTGGATACTTTAGAGTGAACAAGATATTTTGCTAGTTGGGTTCAATATACTGATCAATGACCTCATCTCTGCATACCGTAGAAATCAAGTCTGGCAGGTGCTCTGCCCACCAAGCTCAGGCTGAACTCTTGGCAAAACAGGCAAACAGGATTGGGGGATGTGGAGTCAGAGACACCTGTCCTCTAATCCCGATTCTGCCACTTGCCGGCAATGTGACCTTGGGCAACTCTTTTGACCTGCATGTTTCAGTTTTCCCAACTGTAAAATGGGAAAGATAGCAATGCTTACCTCACAGGGTTATTGTGAAGAATAAGAAATATAATGTAAATGAAACACTTTGCAGGATTTAGAACTTTATAAGCACTGTAATATATAACCTATTTTTCATTATGCTTTTTATTTTACTCTGTGTTTAGCCTAGAAAACATAAAAACTGGATTACACCCAATACTTAAGCTTACTAGAAGGTTGCTTATTTTACTCCTTTTTTTTTTTTTTTGGCTGCTTATGATGTAACTAGCTTTATAAATATAGCATTTCATATACTTACACATAAGATTCAAAAATGCAATTTTCTTAGGAGTGCATTTTCTCACATTTAAAAAATTTTTTACATTAAAACAATGACAAAATCAAATATTTTTGGCAAGATTCAGAATAGCCTCAAAAGCTATTTTAAGCTTCAAGTATTTAAAAAGGTTTTGAAACTTTAAAATTATCAATAGTAAAATTATTTTAAAGTGATTCACATGGGTATTTTTTCCATGTTAAAAACTAATTAATTTATTCAAGAGATTTCATTCAGCAGGTATTATTAGGTGCCTGCTATAATAAGTACCTACTAAGTAGGTGTTATCTGCCTATTTCAAGCAACTGCCTGGTAATGAGCAGATGAAAGCTACTTCTGGCTTCCTCACAGAGCTTGGCATTGCTAACGTCATTCAGTTCACATTGTTCACAATCCTAGGAAACTTGATAGGTAAGTCCTAGGATTTATCCTTTCAAACATACACCTGTTTAAAAAGTGAATAAACAAAACATTGAGATTCTATTTACAGTTGTATTTTTTCTGGAACTTTCCCCACTTGATTAGAACCATTTATACAAAACCTCTGAAGAATATTGAGTTAGTCCAACTTATTTTTATAAAAATCCACCAGCTATGACTGTACAATGGCAAAATAAATTTTTTAATTTTAATTTTATATAAGCTCATTGTTTGGAATCACATAAGCTACCCCTTAGGATAGTTTTGAAATGACGTATTGTTTGTACCATAACGTGTACAGACTAACACAATAGATGACAACTATTAGTATTATTAGTATTATTATTCACAACAGTGACCATAGGGAGGAAGATTTATGTCCACATTTTAGACTTCATAGCATCAATCTTGTTATTATTTTATTTTATTTTATTTTATTTTGAGACAGGGTCTTGCTCTGTCACCCAGGCTTAAATTCAGTGGTGTGACAATACCTCACCCCAGCTTCAATCTTCCAGGCTCAAACAATCCTCCCACCCCAGCCTCCTGAGTAGCTGAGACTACAAGCATGAGCCACTATGCCCAGCTAATTTTTTTATTTTTTGTAGAGAGGGAGTCTTGCTATGTTGCCCTGGCTGGTCTTGAATTCCTGGGCTCAAGCAATCTTCCCACCTCAGCCTCCCTAAATTCTGGGATTGCAGGCATTAGCCACCATGCCCAGCCAGCATTCATCTTTTGCCTACTATAATATAGTTCGCATTGCAAAGTCAACCTATGTAATAACAACTTTTATATTATCTAAATATTATTTAAATGTGCTAAATATTTTTCTATTTTTGAGAGGCCTTCTCTTGCCTAAATCTGCAGACATTGATTTCTCATAATGATTCTGAAAGGTATAGATTTGTTTCGTCATTTTACAGGTGAGGAATCTGAGGCTTCTGGAGTGAAATCGTCTGGCCACATTGACAGTTAGTAAATGGCAGAACCAGGATTCAGATCTGAACTTGTCTGACTACATAGTCTTCACATTTGTTGTGCTGCCTCTTCTGGAACACTTTTACTAATAAAATTGAATTTATAAAATTATTTTTCAAACCGTTCTTTCTTCTTGAATCCAGAATCCCTAGAGACTGCAAAAAGATGGCGGGATTTGCTAACAACTATTCTGAAAAAACTATACACAAAGAAAAATTTTTCCAGTTTGTATCTTGTTACCCAAACTTATTTCCCAATAGTAGAAAAACTGAAGTTGATTTGAGTGAAAAAACATCACCTTGACAGCTAAACGTTTAGGCTGATGATATATATAGTTCCTTTCTCTCTCCCATTTTGTCTTTTATGTAACAGAAACCAGGGACAAAATACAGGAATCTGAGGTAGACGTTTCCTCTCTGGGCATCAGCTGAACACATACATACCACAATGTAATACTTGCCTTCTTGTATCATGGATAAAAAGACTAACTTAACTTTGGAAATCAGAGCACAGTTGGGTTACAAATGTGTCCCTGCAGAAAATGGAGAAAATGAAATGTCTTTTACTTAAAACTCAGCATACAGTAACAGTTAAAATTGCACCAGCTTTTTTATGATACATGTCAGCTTCTAGACTGGCAAAGTAATTCAGCAGGAGAAACACTGATGATTTAAAAGTTGGTTCCCACTAGAAACTCCAGGAAAGATGGAAAAGCAAGCTGTGTTGTTACCGCTGAAATAAATAGAAGCCTATTATTAGGAGAGGGACAGTATCTCTGGTTTGTACAGAAATTAACAGGATTTGAAGTGCTTTTGTAATTTTTTAAGCTTTTATTTTAGGTTCAGGAGTGCATTTGCAGGTTTGTTATATATGTAAACTTGTGTCACAGAGGTTTGTTATACAGATATTTTGTCACCCAGGTACTAAGCCTAGTACCCAATAGTTATTTGTTCTGATCCTAGTTTCTAGGATCCTGATTTCTAGTTTTGTAAAGAATGTCATTGGTAGTTTGCAGGAATAGCATTGAATCTGTAAATTGCTTTGGCAGTATGGCCATTATAATGATATTGATTCTTCCTATCCATGAGCATGGAATATTTTTCCATTTGTTTGTATCACCTCTGATTTCTTTGAACAGTGTTCTGCAATTCTCATTGTAAAGATCTTTCACCTCCCTGGTTAGCTGTATTCCTAAGTATTTTATTCTTTTGTGACAATTGTGAATGGGATTGTGTTCCTGGTTTGACTCTTATCTTACCTGTTTTTGGTGCATAAGAACACTAGAGATTTTTGTATGTTGATTTTGTATTCTGAAACTTTGCTGAAGTTTTTTATCAGCACAAGAAGCTTTTGGCACGTGCTATGGTGGTTTTCTAGATATAAATTCATGCTGTCTGCAAACAGGGATAGTTTGATCCCTCTCTTCCTATGTCGATGCCCTTTATTTCTTTCTCTTGCCTGATTGCTGTGGCCAGGACTTCCACTACTATGTTGAATAGGAGTGTTGAGAGAGGGCATCCTTGTCATCTGCTGGTTTTCAAGGGATATGCTTCCAGCTTTTGCCCATTCGGTATGATGTTGGCTCCGTGTTTTTCATAGATGGCTGTTATTATTTTGAGGTATGTTCCTTCAATACTTAGTTTACTGAGCATTTTTAACATGAAGCAATGTTGAGTTTTATCAAAAGACTTTCCTACATCTATTGAGATAATTAGGTGATTTTTATCTTTATTTCTGTTTATATAATGAATCTCATTTATTGATTTGCATATGTAGAATCAAACTTGCATCCCAGGGAGAAAGCCTATTTGATCACAGTGGATTAACTTTTTTATGTGCTACTGAATTCTGTTTCTCAGTATTTTATTGAGAAATTTGGCATCAATGTTCATCAAGAATATTAGTCTGATTTTTTGTGTGTGTGTGAACTCTGCCAGGTTTTGGTATCAATATGTTGCTTACCTCATAGAATGAGTTGGGGAGGAGTCACTCCTCCTCAGTTTTTTGGAATAGTTTCAGTAAGGATGCTACCAGATCTTCTTTGTACATCTGGTAGAATTTGGCTGTGACTTCATTTGGTCCTGTGCTTTTTTTAGTTGGTAGTTTATTACTGATTTAATTTCAGAGTGCATTATTGGTCTGTTCAGGGAATCAATTTCTTCCAAGTTCAGTCTTGGGAGGATGTGTATGTCCAGAAATTTATTCATCTCTTCTAGGTTTTCTAGTTTGTGTGCATAGAGGTATTCATAGTATTCTCTGGTGGTTTATTTGTATTTCTGTGGGATAAGTGGTAACATCTCCTTTGTGGTTTCTAATTGTGTTTATTTGTATCTCCTCTCTTTTCTTCATTATTAGTCCAGCTGGCAACCTATCTTATCACTTTTTTCATAAAACCAAATCCTGAGTATGTTGGTTTTTTAATGGTTTTTTCTGTCTTGATCTCCTACAGTTCAGCTCTGATTTTGGTTTTCTTGTCTTCTGCTAGCTTTGGGGTAGATTTCCTCTTGTTTCTCTAGTTCTTTTAGTTCTGATGTTACATTGCTAATTTGAGATCTTTTTAACTTTTTGGTGTGGGCATTTAGTGCTATAAACTTCCCTCTTAACCTTGCCTTAGCTGTGCCCCAGAGATTCTGGTATGTTGTATCTTTGTTCTCACTAGTTTCAAAGATCTCCTTGATTTCTGCCTTAATTCCATTATTTGCCCAAAAGTCATTAAGGAGCAGACTGTTTAATTTCTATGTAATTGCATGGTTTGGGGCCATTTTTTAAAGTCTGATTTCTATTTTTGTGGTGCTGTGGTGTTTGGTATATTTCAGTTATTTTGTATTTGCTGAGGATTGTTTAATGTTCAATTGTGTTTTCAGTTCTAATGTGTGTACCCTGTGGCAGTGAGAAGAATGAGTAGTCTTTTGTTTTATGGTGGGGAGTTCTGTACAGGTCTATTAGATCCATTTGGTCCAATGTTGAGTTCAGATCCTGAATATCTTTCTTTATTTTCTGCCTCAGTGATCTAATACTGTCAATGGAGTATTGAAGCCTTCCACTATTATCATATGGGAATCTAAGTCTCTTCACAGGTCTCTAGGAACTTTCTTTATAAATCTGGGTGCTCCTGTGTTGGAAGCGTATATATTAAGAATAGTTAGGTATTCTTGTTGAACTGAACCCTTTACCATCATGTAATTCCCTTCTTTGTCCTTTTTGATATTTTTTGATTTAAAATCTGCTTTGTCTGAAATCAGAATTGTGACCTTTGCTTTTTTCTGATATCCATCTGCTTGCTAGATTTACCTCCATCCTTTTATTTGGTGCGTATGGCTGGCATTGCTTGTGAGATGGGTCTCTTGAAGACAGCATACCATTGGGTCTTGAATTTTTATCCAGCTTGCCATTCTGTGCCTTTTAAATGGGGCATTTGGCCTGTTTACATTCAAGGTTAGTATTTATATGTAAGGATTTGATCCTGTCAGTATGCTATTAGCTTGATATTATGCAAGCTTGTTTGTGTGGTTGCTTTATAGTGTCACTGGTCTGTGTACTTAAGTGTGTTTTTTGTAGTGGCTGGTAACAGTCACTTTCCTTTTCATATTTAGTGCTCCTTTCAAGATCACTTGTAAGGTTGGTCACTCCCTCAGCATTTGCTGATGCAAAAAGGATTTTATTTCTCCTTCACTGAGGAAGCTTAGTTTGGCTGGATATGAAATTCTTGACTGAAGATATGTATTTTTTTAAGAATGTTAAATATAGGCCACAAATTTCTTCTGGCTTGCAGGGTTTCTTCTGAGAGGTCCACAGAAATCCTTTGTTCATGACATGCCCTTTCTCTGTAGCTGCCTATAATATTCTTTCTTTAATTTTGACCTTGGAAAACCTGACGATTGTGTGTCTTGGGAATGATCTTCTTGTGTAGAATATTGCAGGGTGCTCTTTATTTCCTAAATTTGACTGTTGACCTCTCTAGTGTGGTTGGGGAAGTTTTCATGGATGAAATTCTGATATATGTTTTTGAAGTTGTTTGCTTTCTCCCCGTCCCTTTCAGGGATGCCAATGATTTATAGTGTTGGCCTCTTTACATAATCCCATATTCTCAGAGGTTTTTTTGTTCCTTTTCATTCTCGTATTTTGTCTGCCTTATTTTAGAGAGCCATCTTCAAGTTTCAAGAATCTTTCCTCAGCTTGTTCTACTCTGTTATTAATACTGACAATTGCATTGTGAAAATCTTGTAGTGTGTTGTTCAGCTCTATCAGATCAGTTAGATTCTTTTTTTATACTGGCTATTTTGTCTGTCAACTCCTGTAAGATTTTATTGTGATTCTTAGTTTCCTTGGATTGAGTTTCGGCCATTCTCCTGAATCTCAATGATATTTGTTCCTATCCATATTGTGATGTTTATTTCTGTCATTTTAGCCAACTCACCCTGGTTAAGAACCCTCGTAAGAGAACTGGTGCAGTCATTTGAAGGACATAAGACATTCTGGGCATTTGAGTTACCAGAGTCCTTGCATTGGTTCTTTCTTATTGCTGCATGTGGATGTTCTTTTAACTTCTGGGCTGACTATAATTGAAGTGGTCAAGTGAGGGCAGGGTAGTTGTTCTGGAGTCCCAGGTAGGGCCACCCTTTCCAGTGAGGAGACATGAAAACTAGGAACTGTGTAGAGACTAGTCCGGCCACTTTTCCATGAGGTTGTTCTGCATGCTATGGATCTGGACTAGCCCCTGGTCCCCATGGACTCTCCATAGCCTGGAGACAGCAAGGGTAAGGGCTGCAATACAGCAAAGATGACAACCTACCCCTCCTACTTGGAGCTTTGTCCCTGGGAGTTGCAGAGCTATACTGGCTTGGTAGCCCTGGTGGGGGACGGCTAAAGGCCCAGGTTGGGAGGACCCACCCAGTGAGGAGATATGGGATCAGGGACCCCATAAACGTAAAAACCAGTCTAGCCACTTTTCCACTGCTGCTGCAGTATGCCATGGATCTGCTCCAGTCCCTAGTCACCTCAGATTCTTCAGCACCTGAAGGTATCAACAGTGAAGACTGTGAAACAGCAAACCTGGCAGCCTTCCTCTTTTTCTGGGAACTCCATCCCAGGAGGTACAGACCTGTGGACCACCCAAACCCACCAATAGGAAATGGCTGGAGACCCCAGTCAGGAGATCCCAACCAGTGAGAAGAAATGGGATTGGGGACCTGCATAAACAGTAGTCTGACCACTTTTCTGTTGGGTCTGCTCAAGTCACTGTTTGCCTCAGAATCTACAAAGCCTGAAAGCAACAATGGCTAAGGGTGCCGAACAGCAAAGATTGCAGCACAGCCTTCCCTCTGGAAGCTCCATCCCAGAGAGGTTTGAAACTGCTGCTGGCTGGAAAACACCAGCAGGGGTGGTTGTAGACCTAGATCAGCAGATTGCACCAGTGAAGAGAAATGGGATCTGTGACCTACTTGAAAAAGCAGTCTGGCTACTTCTCTATAGAGCTGCTGCACTGTGCTGGGGTACTGCTCCAGTCCCTAGTCACCTTGGACTCCCTAAAGCCCAAAGACAACAGCTAAGGCTATAAAACAGCAAAGATGGTGGCCCACCACTCCCCCTGGGATCTCCATCCCAAGGAGGCTTAGAACCCCTGCCAGCTGGAAAACACTGGCAAGGTTGGCTGGTGACCCTGGTCAGGAGGTCCCACCTAATGAGGAGAAGCAGGGCCAGGAACCCACATACAAAAAGAGTCTGGCTGCATTTTTGTAGGGCAGCTGAACTGAAGGCAATAATAGCTAAGGCTATGAAACAGCAAAGATAGCAGCCTACCCCTCCCTCTGGGAGCTTCATCTCAGGGAGATGTAACACTGCTACCTGTGCATGGCTGGATTCCCAAGGCAGTGGGTCTTATCCTGTGAGGTGTCTTGGAAGTGGGACCTGCAGACCATCACTGCTCAGCCCCCTGTATTCAACCCCCTTCCTAGGGATATATATGGGGCTCTAACCTCCCTCTTTGCTAGGGTTGCAACCACTTTTGTTGGGAAGCCTGAGTTTCTAAAGCTCCTGGGGCTCTGCATGTGCCAAAGCAGCTGCTCTGCCAAGACACCACATAGCTCTGTATGTCAGACCACAGGCCCTGGTGGGGTGAGTTCACAAGGTGATCTCCTAACCCGAGGTTTTCAAAGATACATGGGAAAAGCGTGAGTCCCCAGAGTCGCACACTTACTCACTGCTTCCCTAGGCAGAGGAGGCTCCCCAGGCTCCAAGTCACTCCCAAATGGGCAGTCATCCTGCCTTGCTTTTCTCTATTCTCCATGGGTCAAGTTGTTTTCTTGATGAATCCCAATACGTGTAGCTGGATGTTTCAGTTGAAAGTGCTGTATTTACTCACCCCTCCAAGAGAGCAGTGCACACTAGCTGCTGTTAGTCAGCCATCTTCTGAAGTCCTTTTTTTAAAGCAGAAGACAAAATTCTAAAAATTAATATGATTTAATGGTGAATCATTGATTTTCTTAAATCACAAAATGGTAGTTTTATAGGCAACTATTCATTTAAATATTCTGAATTTTCTTCTAATCATTTACTTTCTGAGTTATACAATTTCTTAAGATACTTAAAATAGCCACTGAGGGTGTGTATTTTGTTCACTCTCTTACCTAAATGCAGAATTGGTCCTGTCATTAACCTGCTTAATACTCAGGAATCATAGTAAGAAGGGGGAAATATCCCCAGAGTGTTTTTGCTTGATCATTCTAATCATTCCCACAACCTCAGGCAGAGTTGATTGAGCCAAACACATATCAATACAAATAAAATGCAAGAGACTTGGCAGGTTTTCGTGGTGGTGTCTGAATATTTTCCACTAAGCAATGCCAGCTCCACCACCATCACTTAACTGCTCCTATTCTCCTTGCAATCAAAACTCCAACATCTGGAAAGAATAATCATCACTTTTAGCATGATAGCCCTTAGAGGGTTCATGAAAATAGAGAAGACAAGAAGCCCTCAAAAATGTCTAAGTCACTTAGAAAGTTAAGTTGTAAAAAGTAGTCTGTCTTTCCCCTATGTTTGTAGTTAAGGAGAGAAAAAATTAAATATGTACAGAAGGTTAACTTTTATTGACATTCACAATTTCTTACGAATCTTATAGATTTTACCGGCACTTGTGGTAGTAGCAGGAATAGTCTCCCAGTAAACTCCTAAATGCTAACTTCAGGATAACATTTGCTGAATCCTCTGAAGCCTTATACAGCATGGTGGCACATGTACTGGGATGTAGCATGAAGCATAAGAAAGAACTTTGGCTCTGGAATCAGACAGACCTGAGTTTCAGTCCCAGATCTGCCACTTAGTGGCTTTGATACTTTGGGCAAGTTATTTAACTCTCAGATGCTAGGTTTTCTCATCTGTAACAGAGGGCTAATAGGAATATCCCTGTGTTTTGAGACTATTAAATGGAACACTCTATATATAGTCTAGCACAGTGCCTGAGGTCTAATAGGTGTTCAATAAGTGTTGGTTTAAACAAAATCAAATAAAAATTCTACATGTATCAGACTCCTAAAGAATCTTGGAAAAAATAATGAACAGGACTATCGGTATAATGTTCAAGATTAATGCACTGAAAAAAAGCAAGCAATAGCCCCAGTATAGGAAGCTCCCACTAAAATATAGGGAATTTACCCTAAAGTATAGGGATGTCACCCTAAACTGATCACTGCTAAAGGGTGATAACTTTGAGTTACAGGAGTAAGGTCCCTCATGTCCTCAGGTTACATTTTATAGGCCCAAATTCTTATACCCTGGGGAAGAATATTTGTCAGTTTGAGAACTGGACCACTGACCCTGCTACCAGAGCAGTGGGAGAAGTGAAGACACTTACAGACAGCAGCCCTGCGGTCAAGGCAAGAAAAACAAGGCAGCAGCAATGGTAGAAACCACCACCCATATCCAAGAGCCCTCAGAATCAACAGACTAGAGCCAAAGAAAGCTCAGTAATACTACCTGGTGGAGTTCAGAGAACAAGCCATCATCACAACTACCCATCTTCCTGGCTAACTTAGAAAGAACTATATAAAGAAATTCTATTTTACTGAGTTTATAGATAGTCAGTCTAGTACACAGGCCATGACTTGAGTTCAACTTCTTATATGGCTAGAATTTTATAGACGGGAAAGCAATTATATGTAATCGTTCATGTGGACAACTAGTAGAATGGATACGAATAGGCAGAGGTGAGAATTTTCATAATCCCAGTACTTTAATCATTTTGAAACAAGCACTTCATGCATCTGTGCTTCAGACTCTTTGACTGTGAACTGGATATAATTCTGCTTGCCCTGAATGCTCCACAAGGTAATTCTAAGTTTGTGAGAAGATCTTGAACAGAAGTCCTTGGGAAGATGCAACACTAAACAAAAACAACTCCCTAGGAAGAAGGATGGAGTTTCAGTGTTAGAGATAATTTAAACAAAAGCTGCTTCCAGTTTAGAATCCTTCAAAGACTTTGTCATTTAGTACAGTACACTGACACAAAAATAACTGTAGTAAAGTGATATGGTAGATAAGCAGATTACTGTGCTACAGACACATAGTGAACTATGCTCAGGAGTCATTGAAGAGGTTACGGATGAGTGAGTAGAAGTTTGACAAAAGGACAAATGTGGACAGCCTAGGACTTATGAGAAGGAGTAGAAACTGGAAAATTAATCTGAGGTCAGAGTGCAAATCCATACCAAGGAACTTGGCCTTTTCTTCTCAGGCAATGAGAATACCACTTAAAGTTTTTAAGCAAAGAACTTGACATAATCAGATTCCTGTTTCACAGAGCTCACCCCAGCAGCAGTAGGCAAAACAAAGTGAAGACTTTGTTCTTTTTGCTCATGATTGCTTTCACTATTTGAGCTCTTCTGTGGTTCTGTACAAATTTTAGAACTTTTTTTTTTATTTCTTTGAATGTCATTGGTATTTTAATAGGAGTTGCATTGAATCTGTAAAACCACTTTGGGTAGTATGGATAGTTTAATAATATTAACTCTTTCAATCCATGAACAAGGAGTATCTTCCCCCTTTTTTTTTTTTTTTTTTTTTTTTTTTTGGTGTCTTCTTCAATTTTTTACATTAGCATTCTATAGGTTTTTGTTTGTTTGTTTTTGTTTGTTCATTTGTTTGTTTGTTTTTTGAGATGGAGTCTCACTCTGTTGCCAGGCTGGAGTGCAGTGGCTCAATCTCGGCTCACTGCAACCTCCGCCTCCCGGGTTCAAGCAATTTTCCTGCCTCAACCTCCTGAGTAGCTAGAACTACAGGTGCACACCACAATGCCCGACTAATTTTTGTATTTTTAATAGAGACAGGGTTTCACCATGTTGGCCAGGATGGTCTCGCTCTCCTGACCTCGTGATCCACCCGCCTTGTCCTCCCAAAGTGCTGGGATTACAGGCATGAGCCACCGTGCCCAGCTATATAGTTTGTATTATAGAGATCTTTCACCTCCTTGGTTAAATGTATTTCTATGTATTTTTGTAGCTACTGTAAATGAGATTGCTTTTTTAACTTTTCTTTCAGCATGTTCACTGTTGACATATAAAAATCCTACTGATCTTTGTGAACAAAGCCAGAGGTGTTACATTACTTCTAAATATATATAAAGTTATAGTAACCAAAACAGCGTGGTACTGGCATAAAAACAGACATATAGACCAATGGAACAGAAAAAAGAATCCAGAAATACATCCACACAGTGATAGCCAACTTATTTTAAATGAAGGTGCCAAGAGCATACATTGGGAAAAAGACAGTCTTTTCAATAAATGGGGCTGGGAAAACTGGATATCCATATGCAGATGAATGAAACCAGACCCCTACTTCTCATTATATACAAAACTTAATCCAAAGTGGATTAAAGACTTAAATATTAGAACAGCAGCTACAAAACTGGTGGAAGAAAACATTGGGGAAACACTTCAAGCAATACTCTGGGCAAAAAAAAAACTATTGTAAGATCTCAGAAGGCAAAAATAGACAAATGGGATTTTATCAAACCAAAAAGCTTCTGCACAGCAAAGGAAACAATCAATAGAGTGAAAAAACAACCTACAGAATGGGAGAAAATATTTTCAAACTATTAATCTGACAAGGGATTAATAATCAGAATATATAAGGAACTCAAGCAGTACAACAGCAAAAATAATAATAATAATAATCCAGCTTTTAAATGAGCGAGTGATCTAAATAAATGTTCTTCAAAAGAAGACATACAAATTGCCTATACATATGTGACAAATGTTAACATCAGGGAAATGCAATCAAAACCAAAAATGAGATATCATCTCACCCCAGTTAAAATGGTTATTATCAAAAAGACAAAAAATATAACATTCTGTTTTTTAAAAATGTGGAGAAAATGGAACTCTCATATACTGTTGGTGGGAATGGAAATTAATATAGCCATTATGGAAAACAGTATAAAGATTCCTCAAAAAACTAAAAATAGAAATACTATATAACCCAGCAATCCTGCTTTTGGGTATATATCCAAAAGAAAGGAAATCAGTAAGTCAAAAGAGATATCTGCATTCCCATGTTTATTGCAGCACTATTCACAGTAGCCAACATATGAACCTGACCTAAATGTCCATCAATGGATGAATGGATAAAGAAAATATGGTGTGTATATATACACACTGGAATATTATTTATCTATAAAAAAAGAATAAAATCATATCATTTGCAGCAACATAAGTGGAACTGGAAGATATTATGTGAAGTAAAATAACACAGGCACAGACAGATAAATATCGTATGCTCTCACTCATATACGGGAGCTAAAATAATGGATCTCATAAAGGTAGAGTGTTGATTGATGGTTAGCAGAGGCTGGGAAAGATACAGGGGAAGTGGAGGATGGAGACAACTTAGCTAACAAGTACAAAAAATACAGTCATATAGAAGGAACAAGTTCTAGTGGTCAATAGCACAGTAGGGTGACTATGGTTAACAATAATTTGCTGTATATTTCAAAATAGCTGGAAGAGAAGATTTGGAATGGAATATTCCTAACACAAAGGATGATAAATGTTTGATATGATGAGTATCCCAATTATCCTGATTAGATCATTACACATTGTACACATTTATCAAAATATCACATGTACCCCATATATATGTACAATTATTATGTATTAATGAAAAAACAAAGTGAAGACAATTACAAAGGATTCATTTTCTTAATGCCAATATGTGTCGTGAAAGTGCTGTGTTTCAGATGGCCAGGAAAAGCACGTCTTATTCACTGTTATGGCTTGTTGGATACACGGTGCCTAACAAAGTGCCTGGCATGTGGCAGGGCTTTGTAAATATTGTTGAATTAATTATCGTTAGAATGCGTTATTAGTTGTGGAGAGCTCCAAAGAATTACTTAAAACTGTTTTAACCTTTATTGCTGCAACATTAAGGCCATAATTGGCCCTATTCTCACCTACTCACCTATTCTCACATAGTCATCTTTGTATTCCCAAGACTTGGTTCACTCTCTGGCACATAACAGGGGCTCAGTAAGTCCTTGTGAACTGGACTGAACACAAGGGCATTCTCAAGACCTGCCCCAATGAACACAGGAAACGTGAGTTCTGTTGGTCTTTAACAAAATAAAGGAGACAAAATTACTACTGAACATTTTGTTTTGACTCAAATTTGTAAAATTCAGGAGTGAATTTGTAATACACTCCTGAAAAGTAAAATAGTCATCCTAAAAAGAAGACACAAATATATTTTTACTGATATGTTAACTTTGAGTGCTATGATTTGGATGTGATATTTTCCCACCAAAACTCATATTGAGGCTTGCTGTTCAATGTGCAGTGTTGGGAGGTGGAGCCTAGTGGAAGGCATTTAGATGCAGGGGTTGCAACCCTCATTAATAGATTAATGTCTTCTCAAGGTAGTGAATTCTGTCTTTCGTGAGACTGGATTAGTCACCACAGGAACGGATTAGTTCCCGTGAGAGTGGTTTGTTATAAAGGGAGTTTCTTTTTGTGTTTGGTCCATTTTTGCACATGCCACTTCCCCTTTGACCTTCTGCCATATTTTGACACAGCAAAAAGCCCCCATCAGAAGCCAAGCAGATATCAGCACCATGCCCCTCGAACTCTGCACCTGCAGAACCACGAGCTAAATAAACTTATTTTCTTCATAAACTACCCAATCTTGGGTATTCTGTCACAGCAACAACAGACTAAGACAATGAAGACCAAAAATGTGACGTCATCTAACTAGACGATAAAAAAAGCCCATTATTGACCACATGAACTTCTAGGAGTTAATGAGCACAGTGCTTTAATATTCAAATTGTGATGAAAGCATTGAATTTGGGGGAAAATAAATAAGTTCATGAGAATAATTATTAGTAATATTAACTGCCATTGTTTTAGTTTTAAAATGGCCTGATATAAGTCATTTCATATAGCTCAAGCTAATGTTTGCTCAGTACAGAATTATTATTTTTCTTTCATAACTCTCCATGACATTGTATCCAAATGAGTTCAAAGACAGGAAAAAAAAAAAAGACCAGTGTCCACTGATCTTTCTCGCTATAAACATGTAACACAACTGGCTATTTTAGAAACTGAATTAAAAATTAAATTCTAAAATGTATTAGCTATGTTAGGTAGATTAGTGCTGTGATGGTTAATACCAAGCGTCAACTTGATTGGATTGAAGGATGCAAAGTATTGATCTTCGGTGTGTCTGTGAGGGTGTTGCCAAAGGGTGTTAACATTTGAGTCAGTGAGCTGAGGAAGGAAGGCAGTCCCACCCTTAATCTGGTGGACACAACCTCATCAGCTGCCAGCAAATATAAAGCAGGCAGAGAAACGTGAAAAAGCAAGACTGGCTTTGCCTCCCAGCCTGCATCTTTCTCCCATGCTGGACGCTTCCTACTTTCAAATATGGGACTCCAAGTTCTTCAGTTTTGAAACTCAGACTAGCTCTCCTTGCTCCTCAAGCTTGCAGACAACCTATTGGGGGAACTTGTGATCGTATAAGTTAATACTCAATAAATTCCACATATATATATGTGGAGTTTTATATATATAAGTTAATACTTAATAAACTCCATATATATGGAGTTATATAAATAATTTAATGCTTAATAAACTCCATATATATGGAGTTATACATATATAAGTTAACACTTAATAAGCTCCATATACACACACACACACACACACACACACACACACACACACACACCCTATTAGTTCTGTCCCTCTATGGAACCCTAATACAGGTGCCAAGGCAAATTTCATTTATTCTGTGGTAAAGATTTTTAAAACTTTTTATTCCTTCCTTAAAATTTTTGCATAAGCTAATAATTCTTATGGGTCACATCTGGGTGAGACTAAATCCAGCAGCCAAAAATTTGAAAATGCCATGAAACCAGTTATTCATCATTATATAGAATAACAAAACCTAATTAGTTTTGCTGAATTCAATCAAATATATTTGCATGTGTGGACACAGCCATATTATGGGACAAATGTGCAAAAGGTATTAAGAGTTATTATGTCCTAAAATGGCTTGCCCCAGAAGGCAATTGACTTGGTAAACAAGATACTTTATAAACAAATAGAGCTTAGCAGTCCAGGAATTGCTGCTGAAACATAGAACAACCCATCTGCAGAAAAAATATAGAACAGAATGCCTGGGATAAGGGACTTTGGTTGGTTACAGAAAGCGTTTCCAACATTCAGGCAGGGACATGTTAAATATGAGAAAATAAGAGCAGACAAACAGCATCTAACTCCCATGGAACAAAAAGAAGGCAAAAAGGACCCACTAGTTATCTTCCCCACAAATCTTAAATTTCATCATTAGCAATTCTTTGTCATGTTAAGTTCCAATGCCTTCAGTCTAGAGGTGCTTTAAGAAATATAATTAATTTTTGGAAAGGATAAAGTCCTACATGGCAGAGGCTGGGGCTATATTTGAGAACACACAGTGTCTGTGTTAGAGGCACAGGAATGAAAAGTTAACAGGCACAAAAAGGGAATGTAAGAGCCCTGAAGACAATGAACTGACCTCCCATCATTTACACTGGATAAATCACAAATACAGCATATAACAAAAAATGTTCTAATCAATTCCTTAAAACGTGCATTATGTAATTAACTAACAATCATTTTAGGAATCTGCAATATGGTTCAGCTTCTCACTAAGTATCCCCCAAATAGTTCAGAAATTAAAGGTCACAACTGCTTCAAGTTTAAATATCCAATATCACCAGATTCCAATATCGATAAAGGATTTAACCTCAGATCCAGTAGATAGCCAGCAATGTGGCTCCACTCCCTTCCATATCAGGAATCAAGAATCTTTTCATTTGATTTCAAGCTAGTTTGGGAAAAAATGGTTCAATAATACCAGTTTCTATGACTTATTGAAAATTTACTGGTACTGGGCCATCTGTCAGGCATGTCACACACTATGCATTCTAAGTTATTAAATCTTCTTAACTATGCATGTATGTGTGTGTGTGTCTGTGTGTGTATATATACATATATAAATGTATATATGTGTGTGTATACTATATATACATACATGTGTATATATGTGTATATATAAATATGTGTGTGTATATATGTATATACACACTATATAAATGTATACGATACATTTATACATGGTATATATATTTACCATCTGTAAAATGGGTATATATCCAGAAGATATCCTTAAACCAATACCCTGTAAATATCAAGGGACAACTGTACTGTGAATCAACAGGCTGGAATTGCTTACTCCAGAAAAATAAGCTCAAGTAAATATAATAATAATGAAAAATGATTAATGTCAAATTCTTGATATCCATATACAGCATATGACAAAACAAGTATTACAACAAATGTGGAAGGAATGAATTATTTATTTATAACAAAGCCCTGGGAAATGCATTAAATATTGAGAAAGAGAATTATGTTTAACTTTCATATTGTATGTCAAAATAAATTCTAGATGTATTGCCAAAGTATGTAGAAACTGTGAAGACATAAGTATTAAATAAATTTAACTGAAATCAAGTTAGGAAAAGGTGCTCTAATAATAAAGGCAATGGAGAAAATCCAAAGTAAAATGTCAAGAGATTTAATGACATAAAAACACTAAAATCCAGTACTTCAAATATAGAAACAAAAATGAAAGACATTTTAATTTTGCTGTGAACCTCAAACTGCCTAAAAAAATTAAAGTCTTAAAAAAATAATGAAGTCTAGACATGAAGATTAAGAAAGTTGCCTGAGAATATGCAGCTAGTAATTGAAAGATCTGGGTACAAACTCAAATAGTCATACACCAGAATGCACACTCTTAAATCCTTAGATTACAGCTGCCTCTCCACAGAGCAACAGAATGTATGTGAAAGTGACCAGTATTTGTCTTAGTGCCTCTGTGACTCATTATTTCCTGAAAGTAAAAGAGACTGCAACATATTCAGTGTTTAGATGTTTAGAAGTTTTAATGCTGCTTATGTATATTAAAATTCACAGTTCTTAAAATGTTTTAACAGACAAAATGTAAGTAACAATTTGTTTTAAAATTTACAGAAACATATTTAATGTACTGAGTTCAGCAAATCAATTAGGTAAGCATTAACATTCCATTAAAAAGTGAGAAAAGTTAGGGAACAATAATTTATAGAAAAACCCAATTGACCAACAGAGTGTTCAAACTGCTAACTTAAAAAACACAAATTTAAACAAATCATGGAATATTCAAATTATTAAACAAAAAGTCATACTTTGAAACAAAACTTAATGATATAAAATTCTCACCAAATATACTAGATCATTTGCAGTTTACTCAACTTTGTTGAAAAAATGTAGAAAAAATGTTTTATAGTATTAACAACTCTTATGTACAGACAATAGAATCACTAATTATTTTCTATATTTTTATATTTTCTAATAATTTTCAAACTCTCTACAATGATTATATAATATTGCAAATTTAAAAAGAATATAAATACACTTTCAAAATCAAAAGATAAAAGGAAAACAAAGCAGTTATATACTAAGACATGAATTTGAATGGTCATGCAGGAGTGGAAAAGGCAAATTTTATTCACAAGAACATATGTTTCTACAGAGAACACAGCACTTCCACGAAGGGTCAGTATTTCTTAATTTTTGTTTATATAACATAACTTGCATTTACAAATCAAGTATGTTTAATAATAAAATACTATAAAAAGGCATGTTTTCCTCAATTCTAAGAGTGGCAATCTACAAATGTCATTCTTCCATAACAATCTCATTTTATTGCAGCAATGAGATATTCTTAATGAAATCAAACATTTTACTATTAAAAAAATCTAAATTAGTTTTAATTACAAATCACTTTCAAGTTTTTATGGTTATATGACATAATGTATTTTTCCTTTTATAATTAAACAAAAGATTTTTAAATATAATTTTTAAAATCAGAAAGAGCATTCATCCGTAGTACCCTATCAAAAATAACTAGAATTAACATTTTGACATATTTCCTTTCAGTTTTTTCCCTTTATAAATTTTAAATAGTTAAGGACATCCAGTTTACACACTTTTATTATGTTGTTTCATTTAGTGAATGTAATATCACAAGTCCGTTTATATGCCTGTAAGACAGGTGCACTTCTTTTTTTTTTTTTTTTTTTTTCTTTTTTTGAGACAAGGTCTGGCTCTATCGCCCAGACTGGAATGCAGTGGTGCAATCTTGGCTCACAGCAACCTCCAACTCCTGGGCTGAAGCCATCCTCCCACTTCAGCCTCCCAAGTAGCTAAGACTACAGGCATGCACCACCATGCCCAGCTAATTTTTGTATTTTTTTGTAGAGATAGATCTTCACCATGTTGCCCAGGCTGGTCTTGAACTTATAAGCTCAAGCAATCCAACTGCTTCAGCCTCCCAAAGTGCTGGGATTACAGGTACAAGCCACTGTGCATGGCCTCTTCTTAAATATTACAATTAATGACTAGGTGATAGTCAAATTTGTGATTATCAACACAATAATAATTATCATACTGAACACCCGTTAGGTACCTCTGATTTTCCCAACAGTCTTGTGGCAATAATATGATATTTGATAGGCAGATGAAGTCACATGAATAAGTGTAGTTTTAAAAAGCAAGAGACATTTTGCAACCTTCACTGATACCTTCAGGTACTAAATAGCCAAGGTGACTAAGAACTGGAATGGACCTCCAGCATACTGGAGCACCCCTATGGAAAAGTGCCCAGACTATTTGCTACATGGGTCCCCAATCCTGTATCTCCTCAGTGGGTGTGTCCTCCCAGCCTGGGTCTGCAATCACCCCACACCGGGAATATCGAGCCAGTAGCAACTTGGCAACAAAACTCCCAGTAGGAGAAGCAGGCTGCCATAATTGCCATCTTGTAGCTCTCACCCTAGATGTTTCAAGGGTCTGGAGAATCCAAGGGACCAGGGACTGGTCCAAACTCCCAGGACAGACCACCTACCTCAAGGAAAAGTGGCCGGACTGTTCTCCACACAGGTCCCAGCCCTCACTTCTCCTCACTAGACAGGTTCACCTGACCTGGGACTTGAGTACATCCACCCAGCCCCTGCCTGACCACTTCAATTAGAGGCAGCTCATCAGTTAAAGGGACACACACATGCAGAGCTGAGAAAAAAATCAATGCGAGAATTCTGGTAACTCACATGGCCAGAGTGTCCTATGTCCTCCAAACGCCTGCACTAGTTCTCCAATAGGTATCCTTAACCAGGCTGAGTTGGCTGAAATGACAGAAACAGAAATTAGAATATGAATAGGAACAAAAATCATTGATATTCAGGAGAAGGCCAAAACTCAATCTGAAAACTAAGAATCATGATAAAATGATACAGGAGCTAACAGACAACATAGCCAGTATAATCTGATAGAGATAAAAAACACACAAGAAGAATTTCACAATGCGATCAATTGCAAGGATTAACAGCAGAAAAAAACAAGCTGAGGGAAAAATCTTGGAACTTGAAGAGTAGCTCTTTAAAATAAGACAGGCAAAGATGGCTGAATAGGAACAGCTCTAGTCTGCAGCTCCCAGCTATATCAACACAGAAGGTGGGTGATTTCTGCATTTCCAACTGAGGTACCCAGCTCAAGGAATACTATTCAGCCATAAAAAGGATGAGTTCATCACCTTTGCAGGGACATGGGTGAAGCTGGAAACCATCATTCTCAGCAAACTAACACAAGAGCAGAAAGCCAAACATGGCATGTTTTCACTCATACATGGGAGTTAACAATGAGAACACATGGATGTAGGGAGGGGAATATCACACACTGGGGCCTGCTGGGGGACATGGGGCTGTTGGAGGGATAGCATTAGGATAAAAGACAGGGAGAAAGCAAACAACTTGGAAAACATATTTCAGGATATCATCTGTGAAAACTTGCCCAATTTTATTAGAGAAGCCAACAGTCAAAATCAGGAAATACAGAGAGCCTTGGCAAGATTCTACACAAGAAGATCATTCCCAAGATACATAATTGTCAGATTTTCTAACGTCAAAATGAAAGAAACAATATTAAAGGCAGCTAGAGAGAAACAGCAGATCCCCTTCAAATGGTTTCTGTGGATCTCTCAGTAGAAACCCTGCAAGCCAGAAGAGATTGGGGATCTAAATTCAACATTCTTAAAGAAAAGTATCTTCAACCAAGAATTTCAAATCCAGCAAAAGTAAGCTTCCTCAGCAAAGAAAAAATAAATTTCTTTTCAGATAAGCAAATGCTGAGGGAGTTTTTTTACCACCATATCCATCTTACAAGAGATCTTGAAAGGAGCACTAAATATCAAAACGAAAGACTGTTACCAGCCACTACAAAAACACGCTTAAATACACAGCCCAATGACACTATAAAGCAACCACACAAACAAGCTAATAACAAGCTAACACCACAATGACAGGATCAAATACACACATATTAATACTAACGTTGAATGTAAATGGGCTAGATGCCCCATTTAAAAGGCACAGAGTGGAAAGTTAGATAAAAAGAAAGATTCAATGGTTTGTTGTCTTCAAGAGACCTATCTCACACACAATGACACATATAGGCTCAAAATAAAGGGATGGAGGAACATCTACCAAGCAAATAAAATCAGAAAAAAGCAAGGGTTGTATTCCTAATTTCAGGAAAAAAAAAAAAAAAAAAAAACAGACTTTAAACCAACAAAGTTCAAAAATGACAAAGAAGGGCATTACATATGGTAAAGGGTTCAATTCAACCAGAAGACCTAACTATCCTAAATATATATCCACCCAACACAGGAGCACCCAGATTCATAAAGCAAGTTCTTAGAGACCTACAAAGAATCTTGTACTCCCACATGATAATAGTAGAAGACTCCAACACTCCGTTGACAGCATTGCACAGATTATTCAGCCAGAAAATTAGCAAAGATATTTATGACCTGAACTCAACATTGAACCAAATTGATCTGACAAACCTCTACAGAACTCTACCCAAAAACAACAGATAATAAATTCCTCTCATTGCCATATGGCACATACTCTAAAGTTGACTACACAATCAGATATAAAACAATCATCAGCAAATGCAAAAGAACTGAAATTATACCAAACAAATTCTCAGACCAAAGCACAACAAAAATAGAAATCAAGACTTTAAAAGTCACTAAAAACCATTCAATTACATGGAAATTAAACAACCTGCTCCTAAATGATGTTTGGGCAAATAACGACATTAAGGCAGAAATCAAGAAATTCTTCGAAACTGAGATCAAAGATATAACATACCAGAATCTCTGGGACACAGCTAAGGTAGTGTTAAGAGGGAAATTTATAGCACCAAATGTCCACATCAAAAAGTTAGAAAGATCTCAAATTAACAAACTAACATCACAACTTATAGAACTGCAGAAGCAAGAGCAAACCAACACCAAAGCTAGCAGAAGACAAGAAAGAAATAACAAAAATCAGAGCTAAACTGAAGGAGACTGAGACATGAAAAACCATTCAAAAGATCAATAAATACAGAAGTTTTTTTTGAAAAAATTAATAAGATAGGCTGCAAGCTACATTAATAAAGAAGAAAACAGAGACGATCCAAAAAAAAATCAGAAATGATAAAGTAGATGTTACCATTTACTCCCGAATTGAATCCTGAACAGACCAATAACAAGCTCTGAAACTAAATAAGTAATAAATCCCCTGCCAACCATAAAAAGCCCAAGACCAGACAGATTCACATCTGAATTCTACCAGATGTACAAAAAAGAGATGATATCATTCCGACTGAAACTATTCCAAAACTTGAGGGGGAGAGACATCTCAACTCATTCTTTGAGACATCACCCTTATACCAAAACCTGGCAGAGACTTAACAAAAAAGGAAAACTTCAGGCCAATATCTTTGATGAACATTGATGCAAAGAATTTCAACAAAATACTTGCAAAATAAATCCAGCAGCACATCAAAAAGCGAATCCACCACAATCAAGTAGGCTTTATCTCTAGGATGCAAGTTTGGTTCAACATACAAACAGAATGAAAGACAAAAAATGCATGATTATCTCAATAGACGCAGAAAAGTCTTTCAATACAATTCAACATCGCTTCATGTTAAAAAAAAAAAAAAAACTCAATAAACTAGGTATTGAAGGAATACACCTCAAAAAAATAAGAGCCATCTATTAAAACCCAGAGCCAGAGCCAACATCATACTGACTGTACCAAAGTTGGAAGCATTCCCTTTGAAAACCAGCACAAGAGAAGGATGCTCTCTTTCACCACTCCTATTAAACATAGTGGAACTCCTGGCTGGAGCAATCATGCAAGAGAAAGAAATAAAGGACATTCAAATAGGAAGAGAGGAAGTCAAACTATCCCTGTTTGCAGATGGCATAATTCTATATCTGGAAAACCCCATAGCCTCAGCCCAAAATCTCCTTCAGCTGATAAACAACTTCAGAAAAGTTTCAGAATACAAAATCAACATGTAAAAATCTCAGCTGGACATGGTGGCTCATGCCTGTAATCCCAGCAGTTTGGGAGGCCAAGGAGGGTGGATCATCTGAGGTCAGAAGTTCGAGACCAGCCTGGTCAACATGGGCAAACCCCATCTCTACCAAAATGCAAAAATTAGCTGGGCATGGTGGCACACACCTGTAGTCCCAGCTACGCAGGAGGGTGAGGCAGGAGAATCCCTTGAACTTAGGAGGTGGAGGCTGCAATAAACCAAGATTGCACCACTGCACTCCAATCTGGGTGACAGAGAGATACTCTGTCTCAAAAAAAAAAGAAAAGAAAAAAAATCTCTAGCATTCCTATGCACCAACAACCACCAAGCAAGGAGTTAAATCAGTAACACAATCCCATTCACAATTACCATAAAACAATGAAAGACCTAGGAACACAGCTAACCAGGGAGGTGAAAGACCTTTTGAGAATTACAAAACACTGTTCAAAGAAATCAGAGATGACACAAACACATGGATAAATATTTCATGCTCATAGATAGGAAGAATCAATATCATTACAAAGGCCGTACTGCCCAAAGCAATTTATACATTCAGTGTTTTTCCTACCAAACTAACAATGACATTCTTCACAGAACTAGAAAAAACTATTTTAAAATTCACACAGAACAAAGAAAAACAGCCCAAATAGCCAACGCAGTCCTAAGCAAAAAAAAAAAAAAAAAAAAAAAAAAAAAAAAAAAAAAAAAACTGGAAGCATCACATTATCCAACTTCAAACTATACTACAGGGCTACAATAATGAAAACAGCATGGTTCTGATACAAAAACAGACACATAGACCAATGGAACAGAATAGAGAGCCCAGAAAGAAGGCCACACACCTACAATCACCTGATCTTCAACAAAGCTGACAACAAGCAATAGGGTAAGAACTCTCTATACAGTAAATGATGCTGTGATAACTAGCTAGCCATATGCAGAAGATTGAAACTGGGCCTCTTTCTTGGACCATATACAAAAATTAACTCAGGATGGGTTAAAGACAAACGTAAAACCCAAATCTATAAAAACCCTGGAAGACAACCTAGGCAATACCATTCCAGAAATAAGAACTGGCAAGATTCTGTGGCAAAGATGCTAAAAGCAGTTCCAACAAAAGCAAAAACTGACAAAAGTAATCTAATTAAACTTAACAGATATTGCACAGCAAAAGAAACTATCAACAGAGTAAACAAACAACCTACAGAATGGGAAAGATTTTGCAAACCATGCATCTGAGAAAGGTCTAATATCCAGCATCTATAAGGAAGTTAAACAAATTTACAGGAAGAAAACAAACAACTCCATTAAAAAGTGGACAGAGGACATGAACAGATACTTTTCAAAAGAAAGCATATGTGTAGCCAACAAGCATATTTTTAAAAGCCCAACATCACTGATCATTAGAGAAATGCAAATCAAAACCACAAGGAGATACCATCTCACACCAGTCAGAATAGCTATTAGTAAAAAAAAAAAAAAAAAAAAAAAACACATACACACACACAAAACAACAACAACAACAAAAAAAAAAAAAAAACAGGTGCTGGCAAGGTTGAAGAGAAAAAGTATAATTATACACTGTTGGGGGGAGTGTAAATTAGTTCAAACATTGTGGAAAGTTGTATGGTGATTCTTCAAAAACCTAAAAACAGAACTACCAGCTGACCCAGAAATTCTATTACTAAGAATATACTCAAAGGGATATAAATTGTTCTATCATAAAGACACATGCACCTGTATGTTCATTGCAGCACTATTCACAGCAGCATAGACATGGAATCAACCTAAATGCCCATTAGTGGTAGACTGGATAAAGAAAATGTGGTACATACATACCATAGAATACTATGCAGCCATAAAAGGAAGGAGATTAT
This sequence comes from Macaca mulatta, assembly GCF_049350105.2. Taxonomy (NCBI): domain Eukaryota; kingdom Metazoa; phylum Chordata; class Mammalia; order Primates; family Cercopithecidae; genus Macaca; species Macaca mulatta. The sequence continues at coordinate 162,175,382 of NC_133406.1, forward strand.
GTCCTTTGTTGGAACATGGATGGAGCTGGAGGCCGTTATTCTTAGCAAACTAATGCAGGAACAGAAAACCAAATAGCAAATATTCTCACTATAGGTGGGAGCTAAATGATGAGAACACATGGATACAAACTGGGGAACAACAGACACTGGGACTTACCCGAGGGTGAAGGTTGGGAGGAGGGAGAGGAAGAGAAAATACAGCCATTTGGTACTAGGCTTAGCACCTGGATGGTGAAATAATCTGTGTAACACACCCTGGTGCCACAAGTTCACATATATAACAAATATGCACATGTACCGCTGAACCTGAAATAAAAGTTAATAAAATAAAATGAAGATATGAACCCAGATTCAATGCTATTCCTACCAAACTAACAATGACATTCTTCACAGAACTAGAAAAAACTATTTTAAAATTCACATAGAACAAAAAAAAACAGCGCAAATAGCCAAGGCAATCCTAAGCAAAAAGAACAAAATTGGAGGCATCACATTATCCAACTTTAAACTATACTACAGACTTTTCCGAATCCAATGCCAAATGACATCACAACACTGGACATGCATAAGACTTTTATTTTTATTTTTTGTTTTTAAAATATAATTTCCTTAAAACACATTTCTAGGAATATGAAAATATGAAACCAGGGATGGACCGTAAACTAGAAATTGATCAAAAAACGTATGTTATCAATTTGTCCTTTAAAAGTGTAGGCAAATTCTCCTTTTACTCCCCTCAATATCAAAATATTACCTTTTTAAATTTTGTTAAATTAATAGGTAAAAGTGAAACATTATTCTTGTCTTGATTTTCATTTCATTTGATTATCAGCTTTACCAAAGATGATTTCATATGTTTATTGAAACATGTTTGTTTGCATTTCTTCTCTTAAAAAGTTTTTTCTGTTTATGCCCTTTAACCATTCACAATCTTGGATGTTCTATCATCAATTTCTAAACATACATATGTGTGTGTGTATATATATATGTGTAGATATACATATATACATACATTATTTAATATATACATATATATTACAAATAATACTACTTTACCATATTTGTTATCAATATTTCCCCATTTGTAATTATATTTTTATTTTTATTTTTATATTTGGAGTACATAAGGTTGTTTTAAATATTTATGTAAGTCAAATCAGTACAACTTCCTATTTTCTAGCAGAATATATTTTTAAAAAGCAACTTTACCCTGCCCCTCAGCTAGCTCATTTGGGGGAAAAAAATAGGCATATGTAATGTGAGATCTTATTTTCTCTGACTTACACAGAGTAATTAAACCTAAAACCTGACCTTCTGCCAGATGAGGTTCAAATAGTAGAGTCCAAAGTATGGCGTAGAATGACAGCCATCTTCCCAGATCATTTAGTTAACTAAAAGGAATCACTTGGAACCCGAGAAAAATAATGCACACCCAGTATTTTCCAAATCTAAGAATCTCACCACTATTTTTTCTGGGAAATCTTACCCTTCCAAAAGACCACAAACCACTTCAACGACATCATAATAGCAGGGGAATTACGCCAATCAAGCTTTGAGATTCACACTATGTAAATACAAGATAATACGCACAGCAGGGCAACCACACGCTGCCATCAATATGGTTACTCAATTGATTACCAGGAAGAAGACAAAGCTGTTATCTAGAGACAAGGCTATTTCATTCTTTCTTCCTGAAATATCTTTCTGCCTCTGTTAAAATCATTCAAGGTACAAATCATCATCTTCTCTTTTGATAAGTTTTTCATGATCATTCTATTAGATATAATCTCTCTTCTGAAAGCTTTATTGTATATCTCACAATATGGCCTTTATCATAAAACATTGTTTTATTGTTTTTTCCTACACTTGGATTAGTTCTTTGTTATGACACACACCATCACCACCAGCACAACCTATAGATTACAGCAATGACATCTTAAATTTTTTTTTCTTTTTTTTCTTTTTTTATTATTTATTTATTTATTTTTAATTATTATTATTATACTTTAAGTTCTAGGGTACATGTGCATAACGTGCAGGTTTGTTACATATGTATACTTGTGCCATGTTGCTGTGCTGCACCCATCAACTCATCAGCACCCATCAACTCGTCATTTACATCAGGTATAACTCCCAATGCCATCCCTCCCCTCTCCCCCCTCCCCATGATAGGCCCCGGTGTGTGATGTTCCCCTTCCCAAGTCCAAGTGATCTCATTGTTCAGTTCCCACCTATGAGTGAGAACATGCGGTGTTTGGTTTTCTGTTCTTGTGATAGTTTGCTAAGAATGATGGTTTCCAGCTGCATCCATGTCCCTACAAAGGACACAAACTCATCCTTTTTTATGGCTGCATAGTATTCCATAGTGTATATGTGCCACATTTTCTTAATCCAGTCTGTCACTGGACATCTTAAATTCTTTTGCTGCCTTGAATATAATATCACAAAATATTTTCTGAATATGCGAATAAGTGAGATTTTTAATGCATACTCTTTTGCTATTTTCTCAAGAATCTCAAATAGAAAATGAAAATTTAGCAAATGACAAAAGATGTTCCTTTAGAACAAACAGAAGTTCTCTGGGTAGTTTTCTGCAACCATCGTCACTGTTCCATCATCATTAACCATAAAAGGATTCTGTAATTGGTTTCTACCCTAGTCCTGTATCTGCTATAGAAGTGCACTCCATTTTACTACAGTGAATGATTACAGAAGGCAAAACTTTTATAGAGATGAGCTAACTAACAGACAGAAGTGAAAAATGACTCACGTAGCTTGTCAAGTGTTTGAAATGAAAATTCATGCCTTTCAACCTTCCCCTACTCTTCTATCCTGCTGAATATCAGACCTTCCTTAAACCTCAGAGTTTGAGGTCATTGTCCTCCTTAGTAAGTCACTCTTCTGTCCTATCCCTAAGTCACATTTGATTTCAGCTTCCTGGATCCTTGGAGAAGCAGAATTCTTTTCTGACTCTGCCTAGGTCTCTAGATCCTTCTTTATTATTTTAGGTTTCACGCTTCTTAAACTTAGTAAAACTTTAATTCTCCCAACACCTTCCTGAAAAGATTTTTTGTTTTACGACTTTATGACCCCACTCAACTTATCTGATTATTTATTCTTTTTTACGCAAATATCTTTTGAGTATCTACTATGGGCTCAGTATTAGAGAAACAATTGTGTGTATGAAGATATAGTTCCTATCTCAGAAAACTTAATAGTAACAGGAAGGATATGTGATTAAACAAGTCTAACAAGATGAATTAATGAGAAATTAATTGATATAGATTTTACATATATTTATATTTCTTCTTTTCGATTCGCTAGTAAAACTAATGTTGATCTTTCTTTTATAGGGAAGATCTCTGTGTTCCAGAGGGTGATAAGAGCTGATGCTTCCCAGAGAAAGGCTGTAGTCCAAACCCAAAGTGTGAGTGTGTGTGTGTGGTGTGTGTGTGTGTGTGTGTGTGTGTGTGTGTTGGGGGAGGTAGTGAGGACAGAAGGAATAAGGAAGGAAAAAAGAGAGATGCTTAGAGTCAGTCTATACCCAACACCTGGATGTGACAGGACACTTAAGTGGAGATGGGTACAAGAATGCCTAAGAGCTAAGCACCAAGGACCTTAGCTTCAAAGACCGAGCTTGGAATGAATGGAGTGGATAACCCAGCCAAGTCTCTGCCTTTGAAAGGACCAGGTAGAAGCTGGACATGAGCCTGCAGTAGTGACCACAACAAACTCCTGACCTCTCTTTGATCCATTCTATACTGCATAAGCCCCAGGGCCTTGGCTCAACCCAGAGGAGAAGGAAGGAATCTCAAAAAATATCTGAAATTGTTTTCTCTTGCCAACCATGGAAGAGGGACTGGAAGCCAGACTTTAACAGAGAGAAATATATTACTTACACCCTATGTGTCATAAACAAATTTGCAATCATTTATTACACAAGTGATTATGATAAATTGTGAGAGGCGAACTAAGTCTAAATCCTCACTAGCCTATCTTAGAATCTCTCAAGTATATCTTTCCACTTCTACATTCTGTTTCTTCACAACTCTACCTAGACCCAGTCTCATTAGTCCATACAGCTGCTGCCCAGGATTCATTTCTGCCAGTCCTATTAACAAATTTGAAACCCTTATTCAGTCTTTTTATCCTACCCTGGTATAATGTCCCTTTGTTGGTACATTTGTTTCTGTAGTGAGTTATTCACTAATTCTAGCAAGAGAGTACAGCTTTTCAAACACAATACCAAAAAGGGGTCTTTTTCTTGTATGGAGCTTCATTCCCTTTGGTTAAACACAAAATTTGAAAGAATGCTTTAAAAAGATAGAGAAAGAAGATACAGACCCACCTAGGCAGATCAGACAAATCCATTCCACAATGGAGTGTCAAATACTGCAACCAAACAAACCTTAAATTCCATTGCAAACCTAAAGCAATACATTTACATGCATTAGAATTCTATTAAGCAGTTTGGAGTCCCCCAAAATTCCACAGCAATTTGAAGAAAGGGAAATTTGTCTTCATCGTTCCCCCAGAAGTTTTGATAATTAAATAATCCAGTGGGCCATGCATTATCAAAACTCACATCACGGGCAATGCCACTCCAATCAGACACAATTACTTTTCATGTAATTGCCTATCAACCAGCTATTGATTACGGTAAACCCTTTGCCTAAATTCAATTAATTACTGACAGACCTTGCCATGCCACTTTGAACTTCTATTTTATCCAAGTTTTCCAAACTGTTTCCTAAGAGATAATATTATTTTCATTTAATTATAATTCATTTTAAGTACTGGTCTCCAATAAAATTTTCTTCTTAGCAACATTTAAATGAAGGAAATATAAGCACACCGCTATATTTAGCCAGTTTGGAAATTATTTTCAGATCATCTCCCATTTAATCTCATTGTTATTGCTATTTCTTTATGAGGCAGATGGTAAGAGAAGGGAAAGAGGAGAAGTAAAGAGAGGAATCATTGAACAAATGTGTACTGTTCTGTTCTAGGCTTTATCTGATTGAATTCTCACAAGGATTAACCTTCAACAAAGATAACAACACCCTTCTTTGACAATTGAGAAAATTCAGGCTCAGGGATTTAAAGTGGTTTGCTTGCCCAACGTCAAAGTGAGAAATTCAATGTCAGTAATGTTTTTGATGGTTTCTCCCTCACATAGTCATTTGGTAAGTGGTGGAAATAAGAATCTGAACCCAGCCTTGTCTGCTCCAAAACTTAAATATTATGCTATTCTGATGAGTCATAGAGGACCACCTTGGGAAACAATCCCTCAATAATTCTAGAACCGTCCATGTTTTAACTAGATGCTTGACTTTTAAAAGCATTTTATTATTTTTCTTTTCTAGACTTGAACAAATCCTCTAGTATTATCTCCACATCATTCCTCTGTCAGTACAAAAATGCATCCAAAAGAGCCAATATTTTTTACCAGGAGTTTTGAAAATCCCATGACTTCATATCCAAAGAAAGAATTATTGTACTGGAAAAGTTGTTGTACTGAATCCTCCTCTTAGTGTTGGCAAACGCTCTAGTGTTTTAGCTGAAACTATAAAGCAGACAAAGCTGTGTGATGAACAGCCTCCTAGAACTATTTGTCACTGATAACAGAGGCTTCTGTAATAAACGGCCAGAAAGCACTTTTCCATTATAAAATATTACATAAGTACTGACTGACAATAATACCAAACCATGCCAAACTGCAATAAAATGGCCCTTATGAATTATAAAAGCAGCAAAAACAGGATCAAGCACAGTCAGTCACGGTTTTCCATATCTATCACAAACTTCAAGTATACTGACAAGGACTGTTAGACTTTTTAAAGAGAATGTTAGAACACCCTCCTATGAGGCTTCAAATAAGTCTCCTTTGTTCTCAATGAACAAACAAATTCTACAAAAGATGAGATGAGAAGGATATTTTGGGCCTGAATTTTACTGGCCAGAAAGATGAGTATCCGGTGGTAGATAATGCAGTTACTACCTGAGAAAGGTGTGCAGAAAAAAAGTCACAATACACCATTAAGCCAAAGGATTTTAAATGTTCCAGAACTTTTCACATCTGCTCAGCACTTAGATTCTTTACAAGATCCTAAGAGAGCAAGAACTTGGATTTTTCAAATTATTCTAATGGACAACAGTGGAAATAAGATTGTTTTTTAGTTTTTTTTTTTTTTCTTTCCTTTTTAAAGAGACTCCATTGTAGGCCAAAACAAAAGCAGGCTGCCAGTAGACAAGTCTGTTTCTCAGCATGACTGCTTTTAGAGAAAGGAAGGCACTGAGCTTGCTGAATTTGGAAATAAAATGTAAAACCTACTACTCTCCTTAATACTCTTCACAAATATATATCTTCACTCAAGGTCTCTGTCCCGGAGAGACTGGCTCTCTCTAATCCTTCTCATAAAATAGGCCCCCTCCAGCTCTTTCCTTTCATTACACTTAAAACAATGTGTACTTGCATATGTAGTGTGGATTTATTTAACATCTGTCTCCTTTATTAAAATAGAAGCTCCATGCAATCAAAGACCATACTCCCTTTCTCCTAGCTCCTCACACAAACACTACAATATAGTAAGTGCTCAATGAATATTTGTTAAATTACTGAATAAATGAGTATATTAAACCTATATTCTGAGGCTACAAGTAAATATTATCTACACCTAACCACCTATTTAAGATTGCACTTTACCCCCAGAAATAAAAATACCCTTTTAACTATTTTCCATAATTATCACCTTCCAACATATAACATAATTTATGTATTTATTATGCTTGTCATTTATGGTCTGTTCTCACCACAAGAATGTAAGCTCCATGAGGGCAAGGATGGGCCTGGAATTGTGCCTGATTTATCACAGGTGCTCAACAAGTATTTGCTAAATGATGAAGGGGATAGCCTCTTTTAACATTAAGCATTCACAGATACACTATTTTTTGAGTGGACTCTATTGAAGTGCTTATAATGTTACCTGGAGAGTTAAAATGTAGGGCATTAAAATACATATTTTTTTATTATACTTTAAGTTCTAGGGTACATGTGCACCACGTGCAGGTTTGTTACATATGTATACATGTGCCATGTTGGTGTGCTGCACCCATTAACTCGTCATTTACATTAGGTACATCTCCTAATGCTATCCCTCCCCCCTTCCGCCTCCCCACAATAGGACCCAGTGTGTGATGCTCCCCTTCCTGTGTCCAAGTGATCTCATTGTTCAATTCCCACCTATGAGTGAGAACATGCGGTATTTGGTTTTCTGTTCTTGCAATAGTTTGCTGAGAATGATGGTTTCACGCCTGATCTCGTCTGATCTCGGAAGCTAAAGTACATATTTTTAATTCCAATTTTGATTTATAAAAAGATCGCAATTATTAAATTGCCTTATTATTTCTAAAAGTGCTTATAGCTGTTTAAATCTAATTTGAGTTCCAGATTTATTTTTCTAGCTAAGTAATCTAGAGGCAACTTTAAATTTATACATCTATCAATCATTGTCTCTTGATTAATTAAAAGAATAGAATTCTAGAACAGGAAGGAAATAGCATAGATCATCTGATCTCTCTGTCCTGTAACCAAGTAAGGATATCCAAGTAAGTATCCAAGTAAAGATAAGCAAACTCAGGGAATTCAAATTAATTTCCCAAAAGCATACCAACACTTAGATGTGTTGCCATGACTAGACTCCTGAACCAGACCTCTACATTTCCACCTCAAACAGCACTCTTGCAAAGTATGCCGTGGGCATTCTGAAGTGTACACAATGATTTTTTATTCTCTCACTAAAATTTTTTTCAAGTAATTGTCATTTCTCATTGTTTTCTTAAACATTTAATTATTCTTATGATTTATAAAAGTCTTTTCCCTCCTTCTTGAGTAATTCTGCTTAACTAATGTCATCAAAGATACCTTTAACTCTGATTATCACAGCTTTTTACAAAGAATGTTGCCACTGTGGTTAGTAGATGGAAACTTTGTAATCAAACTATTACTATTTCTAGTTTCTAGAGGTTTGTGGTCTCTCAACAATTGGTATCTCAACTATTGGACTGTATTGCTTAAAGGCAATTGTTCAGTTTGAATGATAGCTTTAAAACACCTACATAAACAAAATACCTACATTCATAGCACAATGACTGTTACATGACTTTAATCTTTACATGTTCTTCCTTCACTAAGATTGCTAAGACACCTCTAATAAGAAGCCAATGTTCCCTTGATTTCATTCTCAAGCAGTTAGAAATAGCATGAAATTTGAATCTTATAGGGCTAATGCATTACTTTAACCCTTAATAATGCCATATAAACACTCTTCTCACAATTTGTTAATATTCTTTTTTATTGAGCAATACTTCATATACCATAAAATGCACCATTTTCAAGTGTACTATTCCATGGTTTTTAGCATAGTCACAAAGTTTTGCAACCTTCAAAACTATTTAATTCCAGAACATTTTCATCATCTAATAAGAAATGATATTTTATATTTTATTATCCTGGTGGGAACTCTTTCCTAAATAAAATAAATTTTTATTTTCCTAAATATTTTCTTAAGTAAAGTGAAAAGTATAGCTTCTAAGACATCTCTACCTTGACTTTGTCTTTGTTTCATAGTTGATCTTTAGCTTACTTACTTCAAAATCTTCCAATAAGTTCAATTGAGGTCCTATAACTTCTGCTAAAATAAAAGGATATCCCAAGCATATTTTAGAAAGTACACATGGTAAAAACTATCATATTCTCCAAATCACTTTCAGTTGTTAGTAATGTGGACTTTAATATACTAATATTAATATATTATCCTACGCTAGTCATCCAGTAAACCACCTGCCATGTGTTTGGTGCCCTGTTGAAGCATCCAATGTAACCAGAGATGTTCAACCTAACAGTAGATCATGTTCATATATTAACTGCTAACTTCATCTCAGAGTACAAATTTAAAAGCAACATAAACTCTCTCATGTTACATCACTAATACCTCACTGAATTACCTCTTGGCAATTCAGATAATCTATCATTTATGCATCCAATATTAACTATGGATCAGTAAGATTATAATATGAAACAAAATTACTGTATAGATAGAATAATCCTGGTCCCAAACATATCTACATATACTAGGCAATAATGTAAATATTAAGTAGAGTGAAAAATGTCATTGGGATGGTGCAATCTTGTTACTCAAATGCCAAACAATAATCCTTTATGTTATTGCAGTAACATGTCCTATCTTTCCCTGTGCCCTCCCTCTAAATTGATAAAAAGTTATATGTAGAATCTCTTTAAGAAGAACACAAAAACATAATTCATTCAACCAACAGTGTTGGGGTCCGCGCGTTTCCTAAACAAAGGAATGAACACACAAGACAACACAAGACAAGACAAACATGGCAGCCGCCTCGAATGGCGGGCTCCGCTTTATTTTATACAGTCGTTTGTGGAATGTTGCCAAGTCACAAGACACATTGTTGTTTTTCTGACCTTTCCCTGACTTTCTGGATTTTCAAGATGTTTACATACAAACAGGCCCCCAACGCCCTGCTTCGTTTGCAAGAGCAGGACTTACGGGGAACGACCTGCTTCGTTTGCACGTAGTCCTCCACAAACAGTATTTATTGAACACTAAAATGGATATATGTTTCACATGTATTCCTTTAGGCAACCACTCCTACTCATCCCCTGGAAATCCTGCCCTATCCATGCTTCCAACAGAAGTAACATCACCCCCAAATGCACCCCCAGTCCAAGCCTTCCTCCATGAGTTTGCACTGTCTTGAGTACTTTGAACAGTCTTAAGTAATTTGGGAGGCTAGGAGCTCTTTAATTTGGCAGTAAATTCCAAATTTCTGAAAGAAGCACTTTTAAGACACTCATAAAAGATTGTAAGTAAGTCAATGGGAATAAAATTGTATCCACCTGTCAAGAGAAATTTCTATTTAATGAAAACACTAAACTGCATCATTGTCAAGGGATCCAAAATACTTCAGGGAAATCAGCATGAAATGTTGAGCCAAACTTCTCCAATGCTTGAGGGAGCAAACAGCATGTTACATTGGCTCAGCCCTCGCCACTTGATATGTTTACACAAACATCTAGCATTTCAGATGGTTATATAAGACAGAGCAGAAGGGTCATTTTGGTCTCAGGGATATGACCAGACTAACAAGATTGCATCATAAATTCACACAATAGCATATGTAGAGCCATGAGCTGGTTCAGCAAATCAGAAGACTTATTAGTCTTAATACTACCATCCTCAACAAATGAAATTAATGCCATAGTGGCCCTAATGGAAGTTGGCATATATAAGGGTAACTGTCTTCAACTTCTTTTATTTAAACAACACTTAACCTTGCGTACTCCCAATATAATTATTTTCTACATTAGGGTTGAGATTTAGTGTTAAAGTTTTCTTTCTTCTCTATTGGCTTTTTATAATTTCCCTGTGTTACATACAGTAAGACTCATGATGGCAAGTGATCAATAATTTTGCTTGTCTCCCCAGCCTGTACCTCATCCCATCCATGGATATGGCCAATTTGATGACAAACTCAATGGACCACCTCAGCACTCACTTGCACCAATTGTGACTTCCACATCGAAGTTCAAGGAAGTTCTGTGACAATTTTCAACCAGATATTAACATATAGCACCAGAAATGTTAGCAGCTATGACAAGGCAGCCAGGGAATAGGTAGCTTGAATAAAAAAAAAAAAAAAAATCTTAAAAAATATAACTCAATAATAATATATTACCAGTTTACTAGTAAAAATATGTCATCTAATTTATGCCACGTTTAAGTATGTGAATTGATAAAAGAGAAAGGAGGAAGATATACTTGCAGAACCTATTTTGCGTAGTTGCAAGTATATATAATAAAATAATAAAGAAGATTATTTTTTATAAATAGAAATATAATAGAAGTGTATTTTAAACTATTTTCTCTTGTTTTATTTTTACTGATGTTTACTTCAAAATTACATTTGTCTCACTCTTGTCACTCCACTAGTGAATTCCCAGAAATCTTGATGATTTTTTAACTTGAACCTTAGAGTATTCCTGAAGTCTTAGTTTAAGAAATGATATTTTATCTTATCTCTCCACTAATGTTTCTGCTATTTCCTTCCATAACCCTTCCATTCTGTGAAAACAACAAAATTTCTAAACCATATTTATCTCTGAAAGAGCCAAGCCTTCCTTTCTTTACAGATGCATTTGAATAATATACCATTTGAATGGTAATTCTAGAAATTAGAGATACTGTAATTTATAGTAATCTTGTTAATTACCACTAATTATAGTAATCTTATTTAAATTTTCATTCCCATTTCATTCAGTCTCCATTCCCTCACTGGACAATCTGATGCAGTCCTATTTCCTTCACTTACTCAGTCATTCAACAACTGGGGCATAAAGATGAGTAAGAAATATGTTCTTACTTAACAACAAGCAAGCAAATAACTGGAACAAATAAAAGAAGCAGGTGTTATAAAAGACATCTCTAAAATCAACAGAGCAAAGGAAAGAAGCACTGCCCAAGTGAGAATCTTTTATTCTAGAGTGAGGCTGGGGGGAAAAGGAATTAGAGAAGGCAAGCTAGAGACAGTGAGAAGACTTACCTGAAGAACAAGGCTTGCTTCCTGTAAATCATTATTCACCAGAAGACTGTACAGGAAGAGAGGGAGCAACATAAGCAAGGCATGGCTTTGATTCTCATTTGTATGTAAAATAACACCACATGGAAATGATTGCTAATGATGATGTTCATTCTATCACTTTGTGACTTAGTGTTCTCTTTATAAAATCCTTTACGACATCATTGCTGGCATTCTTGTTAGTCTTTCATATTTCCTTAGTCCAAATAACAACTGATAACAGTATATTACAAGTGCTACCACATATTTAAGGATACATAGCCATCACATTTCAAGGAATCTATCTTAGAGAAACAGCAGCATGGTTGTATAAATATACAGGAACAAACACATGTAGTGTAATGTCTATGTAGAACTATAAAGTTCACATTGCATTTGACTTTCACTTAAAGATTTGAAGCATAGAGAACTGCAAGTAATATCACAAATGCTCTCCTTTCTTTTCATGTATGCACCCAAAAACCCTTCTCACACAGCTATGGGCAGTTTTGTGGCCCCACCACATACAATATAAGAAAGAAAGGAAAGTAGCATCTGAACAGAGACTACTTTACTCAATGAAAGAAAGTAAAAACAAAGGACAGTATCATCTCCTGACTTCAAAACTTGCTACGAAGCTACAGTAGTCAAAACAGCTAGCATGCTGACATAAGGATAGACACATAGATCCATGAAGTAGAATTGAGAATTCAAAAATAAATCCTTACATTTATATCAATTTGTAGTTGACATGGTTGTCAAGATCATCTGATGAGAAAAGAATAATCTTCAAGAACTAGTGCTGGGACAACTAGATGCAAAGGGATGAAGTAGGACCCCATACACAAAAATTAACTCAAAATTGATTAAAGACCTAAATTTGAGCACTAAACTTTATTTAAACATAAATATCTTAAAAGAAAACATAGGAATAAATCTTAATTACCTTGGATTTGGCAACGGTTTCTCAGCTAAGATATCAAAAGCACAAGCAAAGAAAGAAAAATAGGTAAATTGGATTTCGTCAAAATTTAAAATTTTGTTCATTAAAGAACATTATCAAGAGAGTGAAAATACAATCACAGCATGGAAAAAATATGTGCACATTATATGTGTAATAAGACTTTGGCATCCAGAATATATAAAGAACTCTTACAAATCAACAAAAAATAGACACAACCCAGTTTTTCAAATTGGCAAAGTACTTGGATAGACAGTTCTCCAAAATTATAAAAAATAGCCAACAAGCACATGAAAAGATGCTAGATGCCATTAGACATTGGGGAAATGCAAATTAAAACCACACAAGATACTGTTTCATACCCACTAGGGTGGCTATATTCAAATAAATGGAAAATAACAAATGCTAAGGAGAGGAGAAAAACTGGAGCCCTCATACATTGCCTGGTGAGAATATAAAAGGGGGCAGCTGCTATGGAAAACAATTTGGCGATTCCCCAATAAGTTAAACATAGAATTACCATATGAGTCAACAAATGCAATCCTGGGTATATACTCAAAAAAATTGAAAACACGTGTCTAAATAAAAAATGTGTACATGAATGTTCATAGCAGCACTATTTACAGTGGCCAGAAGATTAAAACAACCCAAATGCCCATTAACTGACAAACAGATAAACAAAATGTAGTATATCCACATAATAGACTATTATTATTCAGTTATTTTACACTGTTGGTGGGATTGTAAACTAGTTCAACCATTGTGGAAAACAGTATGGCGATTCCTCAAGGATCTAGAACTAGAAGTACCATATGACCCAGCCATCGCATTACTGGGTATATACCCAAAGGATTATAAATCATGCTGCTATAAAGACACATGCACACGTATGTTTAATGTGGCACTATTCACAATAGCAAAGACTTGGAATCAACCCAAATGTCCATCAGTGACTGACTGGATTAAGAAAATGTGGCACATATACACCATGGAATACTATGCAGCCATAAAAAAGGATGAGTTTGTGTCCTTTGTAGGGACATGGATGCAGCTGGAAACCATCATTCTCAGCAAACTATCGCAAGAACAGAAAACCAAACACCGCATGTTCTCACTCATAGGTGGGAACTGAAAAATGAGATCACTTGGACTTGGGAAGGGGAATATCACATACCAGGGCCTATTGTGGGGAGAGGGAAGAAGGGAGGGATGGCATTGGAAGTTATACCTGATATAAATGACGAGTTGATGGGTGCTGACGAATTGATGGGTGCAGCACACCAACATCGCACAAGTATACATGTGTAACAAACCTGCACGTTGTGCACATGTACCCTAGAATTTAAAGTATAATAATAAAAAAATAATAAATAATAAAATAAATAAATAAATAACATTAAGATTGAAAAAAATAAAAAATAATAATAAATGGAATAAAGTACTGATACATGCTATAACATGGATGACCCTTGAAAACATTACAGTAAGTGAAAACTAAGTGAAATCAGACACAAAAGGCTACATAATGTATGATTCATTTATATGAAACATCCAGAAGAGGCAAATATATAAAGACAGATAAATTAGTGGTTTCCAGGAACTGGGAGGAGTGGGGAATGGGGAGCGACTGCTTAGTGGGTACAGGAGTTCCTTTTGGGGTGATGAGAATGTTATGGAATTACATAGTGATGATTGGTGTACAATACTGTGAATATACTGTCACTGAATTGTACACTTCAACTGGTTAAAATAGTAAAATTTTTGTGAATTTTACCACAATCAAAAATGAAGCTAAAAATATTGTCATCAATTTGTAAGAAATAAACAATTTATTAAAACTTATTTAGTGGGAGAGTGTGCATCTTAAGCTGAAAGACTGAGGAGTCACTTCTTTTTGTGTGCATATAACATTGTAAGACCACATAGCAAGTTATTTAGATGCCAGTAGAGTAGCAAATACGAGCAAGAGCAAGCCAGAGAAGGATGCAAAAAAAAGTGATGTAGTTATGTGTCACATTGATAAAACCATCTACTATCAAATAAGTTTTTAATTATGCTCAGTTAAGTCACAGCTCCTTCTCAACACAGAAAACACAAATACCTGAAGCAAATGAGGAAGATAGTGTCTTTCAGACAGCTGTCTACAAGTCAAGAAGAGAGCCCTCACTTGAATCCAAACTTGCTGGGACCCTGGTCTTGTACGTTCACCCTCCAGAACTCTGAGAAAACTGTTATTGAAGCCCAGTTTATGGTATGTTGTTATGGCACCCCGAGCTGACTCAGACAACACTTCCAAAGGATGTTCCAATTTTTGGTTCCTCCCTCCACAAGCACAGGCTTGCTTCACCTATTGTGCCAGGCACAGCTTCAAAGGTGATCTGTCCTGCCCTGCCAACTAGAATGCTGAGGTCTATTCTCTAAGATTTTCCTCTGTTTCTTGTCTCAAGATCTCCTTGCTTTTTAGTCTTTCTTCCCTTTTGGGTCCTGCTTTCTTTTATCAAAATTGATAGCAACTAATCTGATCATCAGATCCCTTCAAAGGAATTAACAACTCATAAAAACTACCTATTTCTAAGAACATTTCTTTTTAGCTAAAAACTACCACAGCTATTTTCTCCAAGAAGAAAATCCCTAACGGTGACTATTTCAGGTACTATAACAACTTGTCTGGGAAGACGTGCTTGGGTGAAAATACATGTAAATGCCCATCAAGTCACCCGTGCATGAAGCCAAACTTAGTTGTATTGATACTCCTAGATCAGAGATTTATTACTGAATATTTTCCTCCTCTGAGTCTTTACTGCATACAAGAAATACCCTTTTAGGCTTACATGAAGTCAAGAAATTAGACTTACTTATTTAATATACATTTTTGTGTTTACTCATATACATTATAATACAAAATAATCACATCATTTTAGCATTTAGCTTAAAGGGGGCTTTCACAATCATTAATCCTTTTAAACCTCACAATCGTTAAAAGTTCATGATGTAAATAATGTTGTAAGCAGTATGAACCAGGTCAGGAAGTTCTCAGCAGGAAATAGGGATTTGGACAAGGAAATGGATTAAACTAATTGAAACTGAAGACAGTACAGTGCTGGCTCATAGTAAACACTCAAATACACATCGAAATAATGAATCAGTACTCTCAATCCTACTGGAACCTAACAATCCAGAACTCTACCTGAGGGAGGGCAGAGAAATAGAGAAGGGCAGGCGACTAAGGCCTCAGCATCCAAGCCAGGAAATACATTTCAGGTGATACAAAGAAGAGCGGGAAAAGAGCTAGTCCAGTTCTAGCAGGCGACTAAGAGAAAACCAGGTACCAGTGCAGAAGATCATGGGAAACTTGAACACCCATGATAAAGGTTAGGTAAGAAGGCTGAAGTCTGACACTCACAAAGTGCCCTTGTACCAAGATTCCCCCAACCCAGACACTAGTCATACAGCATCATTATCAAGCCATTCGTAATAACCGAGACGGAGTTTGAAACAAAGATCTAGAATTTCTTCTTCTAACTGGCTAGTGGCTTTAGGATAACAGGATAGTGGCTTTAGGACCTAGCAGGATAGCAAGTTACAAGCGGAGTTGTATTCCAAATCCTATACACCCTTGCTACTCATGGTGTGGTCCATGGAGCAACAACAGCAGCAGCAACCTAGAAATGTGTTAGAAATGCAGACTCTCAGTCCCAGCCCAGGCTTACTAAATCAGAACCTGGGGTTTCGTTTTTTGTTTGTTGGTTTCTTTGTTTCCGTTCATTTGTTTTATTTTATTTGACTTTAAGTTCTGGGATACATGTGTAGAATGTGAAGGTTTGTTACGTAGGTATACATGTGCCATGGTGGTTTGCTGTACCTATCAACCTGTCATCTAGGTTTTAAGCCCCTCATGCATTCGGTATTTGTCCTAATGCTCTCCCTCCCCTTCCCCCTAACCCCCCAACAGGCCCTAGTGTGTAATGTTCCCCTCCTTCTGTCCATGTTCGGAACCTGGTTTTAATAAGGTTCCACATGGTTTGCACACATAAGAAAGCTTGAGAATCACTGCTCTACATCATACTGCCATTCTCCTTTTCACCCAGGTTCCTTTTTTCCCCTAAAGGAATAACATAGGGTTTACAAATAAAGAATAAAAATACTTTGTATCTTAAGAGAAAAAGAGAAGTTCAAAGCAGGGAGAGTTCAGAGAAGGGAGAGTTCAGAGAAGGCAGAGAA
The DNA here is from genome assembly GCF_049350105.2 of Macaca mulatta. Taxonomy (NCBI): domain Eukaryota; kingdom Metazoa; phylum Chordata; class Mammalia; order Primates; family Cercopithecidae; genus Macaca; species Macaca mulatta. Next base: position 162,192,213 of record NC_133406.1, read on the forward strand.
CTTCCAGCTGAAGAGATTTGAATCAGTGCATTTGTCCTGATCTTTGAAGAAAGAATAAGATATACACAGGCAGTAATGGGAAGCGTGGAGCTGTTTCTTGCAAAGGGAACCCAGTAAGTGAAAACACCTAAGCAGGAGAGTACAGGACATGTAAGAGAATGGCAGGTGGTTCTGTTTGGCTAGGGTATAGAGTGTGTGAAGAACAATAAAAATACATGTGTGAAAGAAAAATTAGGTACAGCAGAGGGGGATTATAAAATGATAAAAATTCATGCTTTATTGGGTAGGCAGTGAAAATTGAAAGGTTTTGAGCAGAGGACTGATGGGTTCAAAATTAATCATTAACCTTCAAAAACGCTAATTGCTATTTGGGTTGCACAAATAGAAGTGGAAGACCAAAAAAGAAACAATGTAGAACTCTAGTGGTGGATAAAAATTAATAAGAGACAAGACTTGAGGGGGCAGCAGTGGGAATAAAGAGGAAAGGGAAGATCTCAGAGACATGATGTTGTGACCTTTAAGCTAATATAGCTTTACAGGATGGAGCTCTACAGATGACTCATCTCCTTTAGCACCTGCTTATTCAGGCCACAGTGCCATATATACGTGGAGGTACAGTACATCTATCATCAAAACACAAGTATCATTAAAACACAAGTATTTAAAACCCAGCAGAGCCCTGCAGTGTCTGTCCCACTGTAAGTGCCCCCAGTTTTGTATTGAATATTCCTGAATATTGCCAGAAGAGCATCTCTCTAGGCAACAAGTCATATGTAGCCCAAGAGCCAAGACCTGAAAAATCAATTCTCAACTTGATAATTGTCACCTTTGGTAGAATTCTCACCTTTCACAGATTTCTTTAATCACAGTGGCATTTAAGGCAAAAATCAAACCCACAAAAGTATATTTACATTGAAAATTGTAACTGTAAATGTAAATCCCATTTAAATGACTGCTATAGCAAAATTTCTCTCTCTCTCTCCCTCCCTCCCTTCCTCCTATAAATTTAAAAGCTGATAAAGAACAACCATCAGAATTACCTCTTAGTTATCTCTAGACTGGGGTTTCCAAACAGGGCAGGATTGACATTTTGGGCCAGGTAACTCTTGTTTGTGAGGGGTACTGCTCTGTGCACTGTAGGATATTTAGCCGCCTCCCAGGCCTCTACCCAGTAGATGCCACTTGCAGCCAGTCACCTTCCCCACCCCTTACCCCACCAGTTGTGGCAACCAACACTGTCTCTGGACATTGCAAAGGTCCCCAGGGGTGGGGGTAGGGAGAACATCACCCCTGACAGAGAAGCACTGCTCTAGAGCAGGCCAAATGGCAGGCGCATGATTCCCATTGAGTAATATGAATGCAAGAGGGGATCACTTAGAACTCTGAGAATCTTGAAGTGCATTTCTTTGTGTTTCTTATTTGGAGCAGTTTAACTTAGCCAAATCCCAGACCCACTAAATTTTACTATCTGGTTGACAATATCCGCTCTAATGAGTTTTCCTAAGTGTCTAGGATTCTAAGTTATCTCGGGAAATGTTCACTTTGCTTTGGAAAATGGTATTTGAGTTCCATGCCATCAAGACTTAAAGTACCTTACTAAGGCATCTTTTTAAGAGACCGTGCATATATAATAAATGTCACATCTCTTTAACAAGAATTCTAGAGTGTCAAGCAAAAACAAGAATAGAAGACTACACCTAGCAAGCAGGAATTAAAGATACCACAGGCCTGGGGAACTTGAGAAGAAACAAGTGAAATCCCATCAACACGCATTTTCATCAGATTTGATTCACATAGCCTCAGACCTAAGGAGTTTCATCCAGTGCTTTAAATGCAGTTCAGCAGGAGCCAAACCACACAACTGAAACATTCAACTTCATGTAAAGTGAAACTCAGAGAAGCCTTGCCAGCTGAGACCAGAGCCACACCTACAAATCAGAAAGGTAGTGTGGAAATGATGTTTACAGCACTCTGCATTTGCTGGCACTGGTTATTAGTCTTGTCAATTTAAGCTCTTGAAAAGAGAATCTTTTAGGATTCTAGAGTGCCATTCTTATATTGCTCGTCTGTTATTTCAGGCCACTGAGTAAATATCGCAGCAATTCTTTCATAGTTATCTTAATCGTGGTAGACTTTAATTCGAAAGAACAGCCACAGATAATTTTTCTCTAAAAAACTTACTCGCACTATTATAATCTGTTTCTCATTATATGTGTGCTGTTTCTCATTATATGCATAGCCCATAAAAATTTCAGAAAGAGCTACAATACATTAAGAAGAATAGAAAAATCATAATGGAGTTCCATACTCCCAAATTGTTCATGGAAGGCAATTGCGAAAACATACGGCTCTTACTTGTCGCCCTCTGGATCAAGGTCTATATAATTATTCTGACAAAAATTTCTATTCTATGAGAAAAGCCACAAATGCAAATACTCAGAAAGTAGGCAACAAGGGTACTTAAAGGGACATTTGAATGCATGGACAAAGCAGTTAAGTGGTTGGGGTCACCTCTCCTTATGTGGTTGTAGTCATACACAGGGTGAGGCATGGAGATGCCACCACTTCCATTTTCATAAGGCAAAAAAACGTATGGAAGAGAAATATTAGTAGCCACCTCAACAAATTTTCTCCATTATAGGTTTACTGTTTATTACCTCGAGAAACATTTCTCAAATACCTACTGCAGGTGAGACAGGTTTCCTGTCTTTAATGGCTTGTGGTATAAAAGAGAAATAACAGATTCATCACAATGACCTAATAGATAAGGCATAAGAATCATAAGCACAATAAGAAATGTTAGTTATGTTCTATGGCCGTACCACCCTGAATGTGCCTGATCTTGGAAGCTAAGCAGGGTCAGGCCTGATTAGTACATGGGTGGGAGAAATGGTAGTTAAATTGCCATGGGAATTTTGAGGAAGAGATTGATTCCTGCTGTGGGTATAAAAGAAGGCTCTATGGGAAAGAGAGCATTTGATCTGGAACTTCAAGGCCTAGGTCAAATACATTCTTATAGAAAACTCTCACAATTCCTATTGCTGAAATACTTCCCAGACTTATTATTCCCAAATACTTTTTCCACACTCTACATAGCTTTGTCGTTAGTAAACGTCTGTCTGTGTTCCCTACTAGACAAAAGCTCCTAAAGGGCTACAGTGTGTCTTTGTGATGTTCGTGTTCCCGTTTGATGCCCAGCACAATACCTTATCATGATACCCATCATAGCCTCTTAGTAAACACTGTAGATTTGATCTTATCTGAAACAAGATATGTTATGTTGAATGTTGCTATTATCTGTGATTCCACAGAGTAGAAGCTTGCTGACCATTGCTTTTTACCTGGCCTTGGAGTTTCCATGGTCCATCGAGAGCAATGAAGGACACAATCCCCAACAATTCTATGTAGAAGGGAACATGGTTGCCCTATACCTCTAACACTCCAGGAAACATTTTCTACTTTTCTCCCCTTTACTCACTTCTCCCCAGGGGATATGGAAGAGCTTATCCAACTGATGGATTTGGTAATAATTGGGCATTCTCTCCATTTTGTTCCTATCAGGTACTAGTTGTTGGCACAGGTCTGCCCCAATGTGAGGAGGCCTGTCTTAGCCCAGTATTACTGGGGAATGGATGGGAAAGTGTAACAAATCCAGAGATTTAATTTAAAGACAATCTGAGTCTCATACTGACCTACTTCTTCCAACTAACCCTTGTTATTGATAAAGGTCACTCTTTGTATTCTATCTATTCTTAATAGAATTTAAATACCACATAACCAGGAATTTGTGTCTGTTTTGCTCAATGATTATATCCCGGCTTCTAAAATATTGCCTGCCATATAATAGGCAGTTAATAAATATTTGATGATTTGTTGAACAAATTTGTTTAAACACTATATGATAAATGTTTGCTAAGTGGGTGAATAAATGAATGATCCTCTCACCCCAGTCACAACTTCTACATATTTTTCAAACTTTTACTCTGTTCATGATATTTGAAAAGATATATAGTTTAAGAAATATATTTTTTCTATATTCTAACATAGGTTTGTTTAGCTACAGAGAATGGTGAACTTTACCTATTACAGTAAGTTCCTGTACAGCAAGTGCTCAGTGCTAAATCCCTAATTAGCATTCAGGCCCAGATCCAATTTTTGGTGTGTGGAATAGATTTAGCCACAGAATGTTGTTCTCCTATTCAGCCAATCAACTATATCTTCATGTACTGCCAGCGTATAAGTTATCCAGAGAAAAATAATGTGTGTTTTTAACTAATAGGGATCTTAAATCTATTAGGAGATTCTAATCTAAGGATTTTCATTTTGTACATAAGTAACAAGAAGATAGGAACATGTACTTCTCGGACCTGGTCTTCAGCAAATAATGATGTGAAACAACCTTGTTACCTTGTTATCTTTTTTCTTTTGTGTAACTTGTTATTTAAGGGGAAAAATGAGGAAAATAGAGACAGACAGAAAATTATTTTTTCTTCTTTGGAAATGAATCATAAAATCTTTTTGGTAAGTTAAGACCAAAATAAGTATCCAAAAATGTACACATTGTCAATGAAGACCCTCAAGATAATTATTCAGTGTTTTAAAGGTTTTTCTTAATATCTAGAATAATTGAAGATCAATTATCTGATTTTATGTTAAGACTAATTTAAGACCTCTATCTATATGCAATTAACCATCAATTAACTTTGATGCTCCTTAACATCTTCATAAATTTAAAACTGACAAAATATTCTAAGATGCAAATAAACAGCTGAAAGTATGTTTAATGTATCTATCACAGTAGTATCACATTGCCTGATAAAATTAATGATTTTAACAAAAACTGCTTTGGACTCAAGGTGATGAGGTATTTCCATTTGGTTTTGCCCTATAATAAAGCACTTGAAATCAACCATATGTCTTCTCAATATGTTCTTTGAGAATCAAATTAGGTAGCCAAAAATTTTCATCACATCTGTAATCTATTTAAATTACAGAGAAGTAGGTATGAGGAGATAAGATAAAAGAAAGGGAGAAAGGATACAGTTCATTGTTTGGACTCAATGAATTGAGAAAATACAATAGTCAGTTTAAGAAATGAGCACAGAGCAATAAATATAAGGGTACAAAATTAGAGTAGTAAATTGGAGGAAACAAAATTGGATTCTAGAATTATCCCAAGAAAAAAGCACAGAAAGGAAAAAAAAAGAAGACAATTTCTAGAATAATGAGTCCGCTAAAATTGACCTGACAGGAAAATTTACCATCCTTTACATCTGCCTCTATATCCCTGTGATATGGTTTGGCTGTGTACCCACCCAAATCTCATGTCAAATTGTAATTCTCAGAGTTGGGGGAGTGACCTGGTGGGAGGCGATTTGATGGTGGAGAAGGATTTCCCCCTTGCTACTCTCATAATAGTGAGTTCTTATGAGATTTGATGGTTTAAAAGTGTGTGGCACTTCCTCTTTGCTTTCTCTCTCTCTCCTTCTCTGCCATGGTAAGATGTGCTTGCTTCTCCTTCACTTTCCACCATGATTGTAAGTTTCCTGAGGCCTCCTCAGCCATGCTTCCTGTATAGCCTGTGGAACTGTGAGTCAATTAAACCTCTTTTCTTCCTAAATTACCCAGGCTCAGGTAGGGGTTTTTTGTTGTTTTGTTTTGTTTTGCTTGTTTTTTGTTTTTGTTATTTTTTGAGATAGAGTCTCACTCTGTTGCCCAGCCTGAAGTGCAGTGGCGGGATCTCAGCTCACTGCAACCTCTGCCTCCCTGGTTCAAGCGATTCTCCTGCCTCAGCCTCCCAAGTAGATGGGATTACAGGCACACACAACTATGCCCAGCTAATTTTTGTATTTTTATTAGAGACAAGGTTCCTACTAAACCTACCATGTTGGCCAGGCTGGTTTCAAACTCCTGACGTCAGGTGATCTGCCTGCCTCGGCCTCCCAAATTGCTGGGATTACAGGCGTGAGCCACTGTGCCTTGCCTGGTAGTTCTTTTCAGTAGCATGAAAACAGACTAATATACCCTACAACTACAAAAGCATTAGCACTTCTTGGGAAGGGTAGAACTAATCAAACTGCAGCAAAATCATTTTTGGAAGCTATAGGCTACTGTATCTGGATTTATCCATCTAACTCCTCTATTTCTTAGAGTGATACTCCCCTTTCTCTTTATTTGGCCCCAATACTCTCATTGTGCTTAATAATGACAGAAATAGCCTTGAGCTTTGGCCTTTGTTGCAGATTAAAAATGTCCACAAAGTCTTTCACTTTCTTCCTGTAGAGGTGAGGTCTATTGAATGCAGGTGGGCTCTGTGTCTGCTTTGGCTGATAGATTATGGAAGTAATGTTGTGACAGTTTCTAAGCCTAGGCCTTAAGAGACTGGCATGGTTTCTTTTTCCGGATCTTGGAATACTTGCTCTTGGAACCCAGCTACCATGTTTTGAGAAAACTCAAGCACTGTAGTGAAGAGGTCCAAGCACTCTGATGGAGAAGCTCAAGGCCTCCAGCCTTGTTTTCCAGCTGAGCTACCAGCCAATCATCAGCACAAACTTGTTAGCCATTGAACAGGCCATCTCAGAAGTGGATCCAACAGCCATAGTCAAAGTGCCCCAGCTGAAATCATGTGAAAAACATAGCAGTCATCCTCCACCAAGCCTTGTTAAAATTGCAGATTTGTAGGCAGAATGAACAATGTTATTTTAAGCCACTAAGTTTTGGTGTGGTTTATTACACAGTAATAAATAACTAGAACAGCCCTCTAGCAAAATGAGCACATTTCATGTTAGGAAAGCACTTCTGAAAGTAGGTAAATGTTGAAGGAGGGAGAAACGTTTAACCTCTAGAAATTCTATCTAACTATCTATCTATCTCTGATCTTTAAGGTTCTGTCCTTCAATCTTTTGTTTTAATATTGTGAAAGAAAAAAAAACAAAATAGCCTTCAGCCAGCACCTTCTGTTCTTGGTTACATGTGGTTTATTGACTCACATGGTTCTTTGAGACCGCAAAACATTAGAAACAATGACTAAGCTAAGTAACTGAAGAGATGCTCACATGTACTAGTCAGTTTATTCCCGGGATGCCTGTTTGCCATTTGTAGCTGAAGCCTTCTGAAAAGTCTTACCAATGGAGGTGCTTCTTCAGAGGATGTTTAAACTGACCTGATTTAATCTAGCTAATCAAAGAAATTTGTATGAACAACTCCCTAGATATTTGTGTATGGACCACTTAGCTTCCTTTATTAGTTATTCATTTGAAAATTAATGACAAGAATCAAGCAAATCTAGAAATTTACTCAGCAGCTGGTTTGGCTTCTGCCTGTAGAAACACTTGCCTCTCTGTCCACAATCACATAGTACCGCAGGCTTTGTCTCATGGCATTTCCTACACTGCCCGCAACTTGTACTTCTCTGTTTCCTGTATTGGTATGCCTATGCCTGAAAAGAATGAGTCAGGCCTCATAGTCTTTGTAGCCTAGTTCTTAACAGTGCTTGACATATCATACATGCTCAATCAGAGCTTGTAAGTGAACTACTTAGTAAAATCAATAATATATATATTTGAACATAGTTTTACATTGCCCCCAGATCAACAGCAGACCCCTGGAGGAGAAATAGGAAAGTGGCTTTTTTCCCAAAACTTTTCCATTGACTTTCTCTAAACACAAACTGGAATTCTATCAATTAAGTTTGTGATTATGACCAAAGCAAATATTTATTCTGGGTGATATTTAAATATTTTTCAACTGGGGTCACTTCATCCTAACCAAAGTCAGAGAATAAATTAGACATGTGAGAAGAAGGTTAGACAAGGGATCTGCATTTAATGTATTCTTGGCTTCTGTTTGGATTACACCTTGTATTGGTAATAATGTTTATTGACCAAAGTATGGGACTATGTCCTAGGCCTTCACATTTAATCACCACTCACTTACTGACTTACCCAGCCTACTTCTGGTCCTGCAAGCTCCATTTATGGTAACTGCTCTCTACAAGTATACTGATTTTTATTTTTTTATACTGTATTTTTACTGTACCTTTTCTATGTTTAGATGCACAAATATCACTGTGATCCATACAGTTTTCTACAGCATTCAGTCTAGTTGCATGCTGTGCAGGTTTGTAGCCTAGGAGCAGTAGACTATACCACATGGCCTACATGTGTAGTAGGCTACACCATCTGGATTTGCATAAGTATGTTCTATGATGTTCACACAGTGACAGAATTGCCTAATGATACATTTTCTCAGGAAGTATCCTCATCATTACACAATATATGGCTGTGGTTTTAGAGTATTATGATTCTTTCAATAGGACAGTAAAAGTAAATTTAACAGATTCTTCTTTATTCTTATAAATAATTGCGTCATTTTATAGATATATACCAATACTTGCTATCCAAGCTTTCTTTTTGTTAATATTGGACAAATATGTCATTTTCTATGCCTCTAATTTTCCAGCTTTATGCATGGGTTTGCTTTATACGTGTGTCTCATAAGCATCACACGGAACTACATTGTTTTAATCCAATCACATAGCCTTTTAATGGATGTGTTTAATATATTTACATATATCGTGATTACCAACTTGAAGTGATTTCTACCATCTTCTTTTACATTTTCTGTTTGCCATCCTCTTTCCTTGATACTCTTTTTTTGCCTTCTTTTGGATGACTGAACATTTCTATGGTCCTTTTTGTTCTTCTGCAAATTTGGAAATTGTAGATAGCAACTTTACTCTTTGGGTGTTACTTTTAATTATGAAAATACATACTTGTGGAAAACCCATTCTCCTTCTCTCCTGGGAACAAAGCTGAACTTTACTTCCCAGCCTCCCCTGAAGTTGGATAGATATGACTACATGACTGAGCTATAGTCAAGCCAATGAAATATGTGCAGAAGTGAGGAATGCCACTCCCAAACTTGGCCCATTAAAACCTCCATTCCCTCTATTTCCACCCCTAGCCAGCTATATGTCAATGTCCTAAGGGACAATGGAAGCCCTATGCTGAGGATAGAGCATTTTTCAGCCTGGGTGACTGAATAATAGCATGTAACAGAGACACCACCACCACTACCTAGCTCACCCACCAGTTGCAATATAGGTTATTGTAATTGTCCAATGGGTTATTTCTGGCGGCTGCACAGACAAAGCCAGTTCACTGAGACCATGGCATTGCAGTAAAGAAAGAGTTTAATTAACATGAGGCCAGCCACACAGAAGATAGAGTTGTTACTCAAATCACTCTCCCTGAAGGCTTGAAGATTAGAGATTTTCAAGGATAGTATGGTAGGCGGGTGACTAGGTGATGGGTGATGGGATGCATACTTGTGGATGCAGTCTTAGGGTATGGAAAATGGTCCTCATGAGCTGAGTCCATCTCTTGATTGGGGGTCCACAGGACCAGTTGAGTCATGAGTCACAGGACTGGGTGGAATGAGCCTGAAAAACATTTCAAAAGACCAATCTTTGGTTCTGCAATAGTGATATTATCTATAGGAGCAATTGGAGAAGTCACAAATCTTGTGACCTCTGGCCACATAACCCCTAGGCAGTAAGTAATTATAGAAACTACACCTACATCTTAGCAGAATTCAGGCCCCTCTCATAATCCTAACTTTGTGAACTTTCATTAGTTTTACAAAGGTAGTTTAGTTTTGGGCAGGGCTATTATCATCCTTGTTTTAAGGTTAAACTATAAACTAAATTTGTCCCAAAGTGAGCTTGGCCTATGCCCAGGAATGCCCAAAGGCAGCTTGGAGGTTAGAAGCAAGATGGAGTCAACTATGGCAGATTTCTTCTACTGTCATAATTTTGCAAAGGCAGCTTCATCATCAGGAAACAAACTTAGTTGCCACTGTACTGCATGTAATGAAATGTTTAAAAATACATGTATAAAAGATGCTTTTAAGAGTACTCCTTGCCATATTGAACACTGTTATTTTAGTCAATGGATGTGGGGAAATAAAGGAGAGGAGAGGAGGGGAGGGGAGGGAAAGGAGGGGAGGGAGAAAGAAGGAAGGAAGGAAGGAAGGAAGGAAGGAAGAAAGGAAAAAGAGGGAAAGAAATATGTACTGAACTACTGAGTTTCAGCAGCTAAGTTATTAATACTTTATTATAAATTTTCTTTGAAAAATTAGACCAGTTAAATATCTTTTTGTCATTTAAACAAGAACTTTACATGTGACTACCCATTATATCCCTCTCTCATCAAATAATTGATTTATAGCACTTTTCTCACATTGCTTTTAACATATAAAATTATCTGCACAGCCATTAATTAATTGCATTTATTCTTTATTTTTAAGAAAATTTTGTTATCACTGTTGATTCTGGTATCCTATATTCTTTCTCTGGGTTCACTTTTCTACTTATTAAGGTGTTAATAGTTTATTTCATGGCTGTGTGTGGGTAATACACATTCCTATATTGTTTTCACCCTCAAGGATAACTAAGTCAGTATAAAATCCAGGTTGGAGGTTATTTTTTCTCAGTTCTTTAGAGCTATTGTTCTATTGTCATATAGAAATCTTTTGTTCCTGAGGAGAAATCTTCCATTGATTTACTTGTTGCACTTTTCTAAGTGTCCTTTCTCTTTGATAGTTCTGACAATTTTCTCTGTGTACTTAATGTTCTGCAGTTTCATCATAATGTCTCCAAGTGTGAATTTATTCCTACTTTCCAGTTTGGTACTCAGAGTGCCATTTCAGTGTGAAGATTAGTATCTTTCTTCAAATCTCAAAAATTCTTATTCATTGTTTTTCTAGTTAATGCTTTCCCAGAATTCACTCTATTATCTTCTGAAACTCCTATTGGGTGCATGTTGAAGCCACTCAATCTAACTTTCATTTATCATAAACTGTTTTATATTTTTTAACTGATTGTTTCTCTTCATCACTCTAGTTGAATTCCTTACTTTTGAATCCCAATCCATTGTTTATTAACTAAGCCAATGTAGGCATTATTCTTTCTATTGAGTTTTTAATTCAATAATTACATGTTTTATTTTCAAGATTTCTAATTGTTTCCTTTTTGTATTTATATATCCTTCCTTCTCATTACTGCCTATTTTGTTTCAAGGTATCTTTTAACACATTAATTGTATTTTCTCTATCTTTGTTATATATTTGAAGCAAATGTCAAACTTCAAAGAATGACCTTAAAACACCATCTTGACCAAAAGTTTAAAGTAGGTCAAAGTGCAAAGTACAAACAAATAAATCCAGAATGACTGGATTCAGATAAATCCATTTGAATAATGATTCCAACACAATGGGAGTTTGTTTTTGCTTCTTATTTGTTTTCTCACTCAAATCCAGAATGGGCAGGTTGGCAGGGATCAGGGTGGTAAGTCCTCTCCACCCAGTTAATCTGGGACCTAGGCTGCCAGATGCACTGGCATTTTCAACACAAAGCTTCCATAGTCATTCTGGATGTCACCGTCCCATGGAATCCCATGGAATCCCATGGAAAAAGCCCACGGAGGAGTCACATGAAAGGTTTTACAGGCCAAGTCTGGAAGTATCACACCTTACTTCTTCTCATATCCCATTGGAGACAAGTTGGTCATAGGACCTTACCCAACCACAGACTGGAAAGGAGGATGGAAAATGCAGGGTAGCTGTGTAATTCTGTGTCTTGCTACTAGAGGTGGAGCAGCTTTTGGTAGGCATCTAGTAATTTATCCTACAACATCCAAAGAGCTACTCCATTGAAAAGTGTGCCAACTATTACAATGATGTCTTCTAACAGTCTTCAGAACCTTAACATACCAGCATTACCAAATATCTTTTTGTTTATAGTGTCTAGTTATGTTATCACATTTAAATATACAGTTTATCTACTTCTTTGAGAGTAACAGAAGTGTCCCTTGATGTCATTTTATGCTTATTCTTAAGATCATGAGATTATTTATTTCAAACCAGACATGTTAGCAAAATGTCCTAATTTTACTCTAATGTTGTTTTCCTAATATTTCCTCCATCAACCATGGAATGTGACCCAGAAGAGTTATTCTAAAAGAAAGGCTTACTAAGGTACACCTTTTGAATTGAGGTCTCCTATTTCTTTGTTTCTATATAGGTATTCAGTATATGTTACCTCTATACTAATTTATAAAATATTTTATTCCACTTATTGTCTGAAAGTCCTACTTTCTCTTGACTCCAAGGGAGAACTTCACTAGGAACTGATGTGAAATATAGTAATAATGCAACAATTTGTTGGGTATCCATTATGGAGCAGGTTCAGCTGCGCTCAGAGTTATCACACTCATTTTCTCATTGAATTCTCTCAACAATCCTGAAGATGTTCATTTTTATGTTCATTGCATAAATGAAGAAACTAAGGCTCAGAGAGTTTAGGTAATTGTTTATTGTCCCAGTTGTACTCTGGCTGAATTGTAACTCAACTTCAGGACTGAATAAATCTTGCACTTCTTCTACTTTACAAACTGCTCAAGGATATTCTAGGTAAATGTATGTCTATTTTAGCTAAGGTTTCAATTCCAAGTTTCTATCACCTCCTTTTCTTTAGTGAGCTAAGCTGTGTCTCGTAAGCTTCAAGGATCTCTCTGGCCCATTTAGCATAATAAGGTCTAGACTAAACACAGGTCTTTAGCAGCCTTGTCCACAAACCCTGTACCTTTCGCCATCTACTGATGGTTCTTGAGTGTCAGGATCTTTCTATTCTGATGTCAGGAAAAGAATGAAAAAGAGAGAATATTCTTTTTCCTAAGGTTTCACTCTGATCATCCCAAGCAGGAGGAGTATGTAGGCTCCCTAAGCACCAGGAACATGAAAAGAAGAAAGGCAACAGAGAAAAACATGAAAAAGAAAAAATGTTCACTCCACTGTATTGTACTTCCTTGTATTAAAAATCCATTTTGTGACCCTGATGACTGCATTTTCTCCTTGACTAGGACAGAGCTTCTCCTTCTTGAGGGGTTGGGGTGGCTTTGAAGTGAAGGCAGAGAAGGAATACCTTGAACTTCCCCTAGAGCTGAGCTGACTAACTATTTTTCCCCCATCCCCAGAGGTTGTGACACTGTCCCTCTTGGGAAAGAGTATCCCAGTGGAGAATCACCATGGCTTCTCTGTATCCATACCAACCAAAGATGCTGCTGAATTTGACTTCTTTGTTATTTGTGTTATTAAAATAACAGGTTTCCTTTTCATTTTTAGTTATAAACTTATTTGATAATGCTGAATGTATTTTTTCAATCTATACATGCATCTCACCACAAAATTTGATATTATTTTTCCGCACTTGGGAATCACTGCTCAGAAAGACAGAGTGAATAATCAGCTGTTGTGCCTTTCAAACATACTACTCTATGAATTTGCCATAAAGCTGTAGAACTATGAGACTACAAAATAAGGTTACATAAAAAGTTTAGATTTTTCCCTTACCTGAAAATGGCCAAAACTACTATTCCTTAGATGGGATCTAAGATGAAAGTATAGATTAAAGGAAAAAAATGAATAAAATTCTACTGTCAAAAACAGTGTGCAGGCCGGGCGTGGCGACTCACGCCTGTAATCCCAGCACTTCAGGAGGCTGAGGTGGACTGATCACAAGGTCAGAAGATGGAGACCATCCTGGCCAACATGGTGAAACCCCATCTCTACTAAAAATACAAAAAAAAAAAAAAATAGTTGGGTGTGGTGGCACGCACCTGTAGTCCCAGCTACTTGGGAGGCTGAGGCAGGAGAATCGCTTGAATCCGGGAGGCAGAGGTTGCAGTGAGCCGAGATTGTACCACTGCACTCCAGCCTGGCAACAGAGCGAGACTTTGTCTAAAAAAACAAAAACAAAAACAAAAGTGTGCAAGGGAAGTCATGTAAAAAAAATAGATATCCCTGATAAATTAGGCAAGTTTCTGATAAAACAAACAAAGAGATGTTCACTGTAGAAAATCAGAAACTAAAAATGCAAGAAATAAAGTGGTTTTACTTGCAGTTAGATTCCAGGTGAAAACCGTAAAGTAAGATGGGCAGGTCTTCACTCTCCAAAGGGAGACTCCAAAAAAATTTTCCTAACCCGTCTTAAATTTTAACAAACACACGCATGGAGACCATATCTATTTGCACATCGAAAAACAACTATTTTTCAAACAAACTGTTTCACCTGACTTTCATAAAGACCAGTTTCTAATCATTAGATTATGTTGACAACAGCAATAATTAAGACAATGGAAAGGCACAGCAATATTTTTTATTATGTATTTTCACATAAAATCACTTTTTAATGTAACTGGCTTCTTTTTTACAATGGGTGAATATACATTTGTAAAAGATAATGATTTTAAAATTCTTCTTGGATATAGGGTCAGCCCTCCATATCAGCGGATTCCACATCTGCAGATTCAACCAATGGTGAATTTAAAATACCCAAAAAAAGAAAATGTTGTGTCTGTATTGAACATATATAGATTTTTTCCTGTAATTATTCTCTAAACAATAAAGTATGACTATTTACATAGCATTTACATTGTGTTAGGTATTATAAGTCATCTAGAAATGATTTAAAGTATACAAGAAGATATGCGTAGGTTACATGCAAATATTATACCATTTTATATCGGGGACTTGAGCAACCTTGGATTTTTATATCCACAGGATGTCCTGGAACCAATCCCCCACAGATACTGAGGGACAACTATATGGGTATTTGCATGCACGTGGGTGTGCATGTGTGTACTTAGGAGAAGAATCTTTGAATATAACCTTATTAGAAAATGAATAGAGAATTAAAATAACTTGAGAACCACCGACTTATTCCTAAGGAAAACTTCTCAGGGGTAAACAATTTAATTTAATTTAAAGCTTTTGTAATGCTAACTTTAAAAAAAGAAAAACTTTTAGTGCACAATTCACCCAATCTTTGTGATCCCCAAAGAGGCAATACAGCCGAGTGGATGCCATCAAGAACCTGGGAGTCTGGCCTGGGCTCAAATTCTGGTTTCACCATTTTTGGTCCCTAAGATGCTGGACAAATTATTTAACTTCTCAAATCCTCAGTTCCATTATTTTTAAAACACAGTGTATACATTATCTACACATCAGAGCCCATGGTTAAATGAAGCATTTGTATAGTGCCAAACTCATAACAAGTCCTCAGTAAATTTTATTATATTTCTTTGTTTTTTATCATTAAGAAAAGTCTGCATATCAGCCTATTTTGAAACTTTATCATTTATAAAAACAATAAGTTTAAGAATATAAAAAAAATCAATTTAAGATAAATGAAAATTAGATTGAGTGTCTTCAACATACATCCAACGGAAGTTTCAGAAGATAATATGGTGAATGGCAGAAAGGCATTAATTAGAAAAACCGTGTTTTAAAATTTTTGAGATTTGAAGGAAGACATGTCTTTACACTAAAAAGGTACACACATGTCATCTCTGTGGCTATCTGTGTCCAAATTTTCTTCTTCCTATAAGGATACCAGTAAGATTGGATTAGGACCTACCCTAATCCAGTGTGACCTCATCTTCACCTGATTATATCTGTGAAGACCCTATTTCCAAATAAGGTCACTTCACAGGTACCAGGGGTTAAGACTTCAACATATCTTTTAGAGAAACATAACTAACCCCTAACACCTCTTTCTCTATTTACATTGTCAAGGTTAATGTCACGGCATGAAAAAATGCAAATAGCAAAGAAAGGGTTGTTAAGTAATTGAGCTTAGGGGGATCACCCATATATCATAAGTGTATACAGTTAGCCTGTCTACTCCCCTAGACCATGAGCTGCTAAAGGGTAGAGACTGTAAGAATTAGGGTGGAGGACTAATGGGAATTAATGAATCCCAACAGGACAATTGCCTCCAACTTTTTAGAAAATTAGACAAGCTGGAGCTCTAGTCTAGCCATTTTATCTTATCTGAATACAGATTTTTTTCCCCCAAGCACCTAAGTCATCCTAAGGGGCTGTGATCCCATACCATCAGAATAAATAGTGACAATCATAATTCCAATTATAATCATTATTTTCTAGATGTTTACTGTGTGCCAAGCAATTACATTTTATATTACCTACATTATTTCATTCAATAATCACAAATTATCCTTAGCCCTCAAATTGTAACGACTCCTATCCATTCCATCCAGCACAAAAACAGGAAGAAAATGCCCAGTTTGCTCTTGTTTTTCCTTCCCATACACAGTGATATTGTCATCTTCTGTCTCCACTTCCCCACCAAACACAATGCTGCCTGCATATGGGAATAACCAAGAGAGATGTGCCATGTACCATCCAGCCTTCCCCATTGAGTGCTCTTAGGAGGCCAGTATGAACAAGCCATGACCTTCCTCAGTCATTACGGATGCAGTTTTTAAAACGGAAGGCACCAAAGCAGGTGGTTTTTTTGTTCAAAAGCTAAGTTTAATGACAGGATTAAACAGATTAAATGCTGAAGCCATGGTAACAAAAATATAAACAGAAACTAGGATTGTTTCAGGCTGTAGTTAATCCAAGTATTTCAGAATAAAAACTTATTATCTTGAGTTATTTTTCCAGACTTGTCATACTTGTTATACTTACCACATTTGCAAAGCTTGGCTTCTACTGGTCATCTTTTCAAATGACTGTGGTTACAGAACCAGCAACAAAAGGCTAAAGTTTATCTTGTGACCCAGAGACCTGGGCAGACTGGGCTGGTTCCAGGGACAGGTTTTGAATATTTTAGTAAGAGTTTCCTAACCAACGTGACCAGTCACATTTGCTATATATGCAGCTTGCCTTTTTATTAGATGAAGGCAGAAGGCTTAAGGAATGCTTTTCAATGCTCTTGTGTAGTGACAAAACTGAAAAGTTTATTAAGTTGCAATCTCAGCTTTGAAAAGGTAAGCTAGGCAAACTATTCTTCTGTCAGTAGCATTCGCAGCTGAGTAATTGCCCTATTCTTAAATACTTGCTTCTCCAATTCTGAGGAGCTCTGTAGAATGCTGTATCATGTTGAGCTGAAACCTCTTATCTTACAACTTCATTCTTTTGGACCTAATTTTACATTCACCATAAAATAGTTCTTCAAATGTTTGAAAACAACTCTCACATGTCCTCTAAGTCTTCTCTTTTCACGTGTCTTCAGCCATCATCCTATGGCATGGTTCCCCCATCCTGGTCATTTCTCTCTTCCTGTGCACCAATTTATCTTTTCGAGTGTTTATACTTGGCACCACAATGCTTCATGGGCAATTTAACTGAAATTAAGTAAAGAATGACTACTGTTTCCCTAATTCTGGACATGATAATCTTACTATTGCAACAACCAATAGAGCTAGTTTTCATGGTGACCATATGCTAATTCACATTAAAGTTACTGTCATTTTCTAAATAAGTTTTAGATGAGCTTCTAAGTCATATTTTTTCAGTTTAATAGTTATGTGATTTATTTGGAGGAAAATAAAACATTTATTTGCAACAGACTTCATCTTTAGTAGTAGATCTTGCCTATAGTTTTATATTTTTTCACGCAATATATTCCTACTACTTACCTAATACAAATTCAATAAGTATCAAACATCTATTCAGAGGTCACTGATAAATTTGAAGAGTTTAAAACTAGTGGAAGAATTTTCCACTATTTCTCATAGGCTCAAAATAACCCATTTATAGATACTTTTGGTATAGTCTGTCAAATAGTTACACATTCATCTAATTACAAAGATCCAACTCACATCTCTCCAGCATTTCTGTAAGGATGTAGTGAGAAACACACCATACGCAGCATTTCTCTGTTCTAGAGTTCAATGAAAGATAGCATTAAGAAAAGCCTAATGTGAACTGTTTTCAGTGAATACACACTGTTTCCTAGAGATTACACCAACCGTCCTTTAACTAATGCATCCAGAAATTTTCCTGAGATTGAAACCAAGCTCAAATTTGGTTGGCTTATCGGTCTATCAAATGCAAAATCTCCCTGTGACCCCTTTTGAAAATCAAAACCACATTCGTTCATTCCCATTCTTCGTGCTACAGTGCTTTCACGACTGTTAAAACTAAAATCAGGGTTTTATTTTTCTATTTCCTTTGCTGGTTGCCTCAGAATTCTAGAACCTAATACAACAAGGCAAAACAACTAGAAGTCACTTAACCAGTTTCTTCATTCTTCTTGAAATTCAATCTTCTCTGTATACTTTATATTTCTAGTCCAAAGTGCACTTGCCTTGATAAAAAATTTTAAAAACAAAGACAGCTGAGAAACTCTGCTGTATTAGTCTGTTTTCACACTGCTAATGAAGACATACCCAAGACTGGGTGATTTATAAAGGAAAGAGGCTTGATTGACTCACAGTTCCACTTGGCTGGGGAGGCCTCACAATGATGGCTAAAGGTAAATGAGGAGCAAAGTCACACCTTACATGTCAGTAGGCAACAGAGCTTATGTAAAGGGACTCCCCTTCCTAAAACTATTTGATCTCGTGAGATTTATTCACTATCAGGAGAACAGCACAAGAAAGACCCGCCCTTAATTCAGTTACAATACTTTGTTAAAAGTCCGAGACCAAGGAAAACTGACATTCTCCTACACTGCTATAAATTGAGCTCTAAGAAATAAAAGCTTACACTAAGTGTTTCATGTGCATTATCTTATTTAATTGTGTCTTCAAACATTCACTTCTTCCATGGCTAAAATTTGTATTATGAACCAAGAATTCTGGTTCACCAAGATCTGCTAAGATGACACAGTCACTTTGTCATGCATTTCTTTTTATTACCATTTCATTAACCAGGACAATTCTCATACCTATTGGGAAACGAACCTGTCGGCAACACAAGTTAAACATTCTTTGTTAGAGGCTCTTGATTTAGCCTAAGAAGACTTGAGCATGTCTTGACAGTTGAAGTACTCATGACTATTACAATCCAACCTCATGTCAATCTTATATTTTGAATTAGCACATTAATCACTTTTTTTCTCTCTGTTCACATAGCCTCTTAATATGATCTCAAAATGGTAGTTCTATGGTTCTCTCATTTTTATCTTAATTATAATTTTCAACAGTATGTGTCAACCTTACAGCAGATTTTCACATAGGTACTTTAGGTATAAGGTAGCTCATTTTTCTTCATTAGCAAATCTGTGTCTTTTCTAACATAGATTCTTAATTTTAGGTTCCAACCCACTGGGTACCATTTTCTCCTTTTTATTACTATGTAGCATTATGTCAACATACTTATGTAGCTATTTTATGAATATTTTCTTACCAATCATTTTCTTAGATGAATTGCTATAAACAACTCCCACTGATGTTTTTATTTCTATAATAAAGCGTTTCATAGCTCTACTTGGATGTTTTTCTCTCTCCCCTTCCATACCCATCTTGAATTGTCCTTAGAATTAAGGAGATCAATCAGGAAAAGCAGCCAAAAGAGAGAAAGTTCAAGGAGACAGATAAGATTCAAATGTCAAAATCATGGTGCAAGTGAGTGAAAATTTTTGTGCCAAGTTAAAAGAAGTAAAGAAACTCTGTAGTATTAGAATAATTAAATGAGTAAAATGTTTCCCATGGAATATTAATCAAGACCTTCCAAATAAGAGGCAGGAACTAGGTTCTACATGAAACATGAAGCAGACCTCACAAATAAGGAATAAGGGAAACATTCCATCAACATTCCAAGATGGAAGTAACAGGTCAGAGTAGCCAGTAATTTTCTACCAAAAAATACAGAAGTCAGAAGTCACTGGAAGTAGATAATATGGATCTGAAAAATATCAGAGAAATAATACTAACTTTCTATAATATTTCACCAAACACTTTTACATCAGTCTATTACTTAATCTCTCAAAAACTAGGCATGGAATGTTGTATTATCATGTAGATAAGAAAACTCTCCTGAAGTTGTTAGGTTTCTAAGGCTAAGTGCTAAATCTAGAACTCTAAGCCAAGTCTAGCCAAACTAAATCCTGTGTTTATGCTGTTGTATTACTACACCAAACTGCCCTTTAAGGAAAATCAGTATTGATAAATAGATAATTTTTTTAAGATGGAGTTTTGCTCTTGCTGCCCAGGCTGGAGTGCAATGGCATGATCTTGACTCGCTGCAACCTCTGCCTCCTGGGTTCAAACTATTCTCCTGCCTCAGCCTTCCAAGTAGCTGGGATTACAGGCATGCGCCACCAAGCCTGGCTAATTTTGTGTTTTTAGTAGAAATGGGGTTTCACCATGTTGGTCAAGTTTCGAACTCCTGACCTCAGGTCATCCACCTGCCTCAGCCTCCCAAGTGCTGAGATTATAGGCAGAAGCCACCATGCCTGGCCCAATAAGTAATTTTTTAATTCTAGTCTCAAATTTCTCACCAAGCACCTCTGCCACATAATTCATCAGTTGTATGTGTACGAGCAATATAGTCAGAATAAAAAGCTGACTCAAACAATAAAAGGGGTAGGTTTTGGATACATGATGTTTTTTATCTTCATTTTTTACTAAACAAATCAGTTCTTTTGGCAAGATAATTAACCTCTCATTTGTTTTCTTGCTGAAGTTTTTGGCTGAAGTTTCCAACATTCATCCTAAATATTGGAGCCTTTGGTTAACCTGAGCTAAGCAGTTTTACTGTCAGTCTTTATTGTGGACTAAATCTATTGTCTAGATAATAGACACACTTGTACTTGTATACTTAGAGTACTACCCCAAGATATCACGTTGAGTAGGACCATGAAAAACATACAATTCAGAGTTTACTTTAAAGCTCCTTCAAGAAATAATAAGATAATTAAATAAAATATACTTTATCCTAGAATATGTGACATTGGTTTTAAAACTAGCACCCTATTCTTCACTAATTTCAGACAAGGGCCAGACTGTTTCTTCGGACTGTTGATTTTTTGTTTGAGTCTGAAAGGGAACAGTATTGTGTTTCAGGGCTGTGCTAAACTAAAGTTGTTTTTATACAATAACTCAGCAAGCAACTTATGCTGTCTCTTCAGTAACACCTCAGAGCACCTTGTAGAGAAAGAACTCTGACTCCAGTGTCGAATGGGAAGTTGAAAATGAAGATTTCTAGTCCCACTGAGCCTGCTGGGGCAGCAGAAGACAGCCATGCCCTGTTTTGCAAGCACTTGCCTTTTCCTATCAATGTGTTCTGAGATTTTCAGCAGAGTACAGCTCTCTGGAACCTATATTCAAAACCCTAAATCTTTGTGGAGGAGTCCAGGCTTCAAACAAAATTTCTAATACTGTTGAGCTGAAGAGAAGCTGTTTCTAATCTAGTATATTTCACAAACAACA
The DNA here is from genome assembly GCF_049350105.2 of Macaca mulatta. Classification (NCBI taxonomy): domain Eukaryota; kingdom Metazoa; phylum Chordata; class Mammalia; order Primates; family Cercopithecidae; genus Macaca; species Macaca mulatta. The sequence continues at coordinate 162,213,455 of NC_133406.1, forward strand.
TTCTTTTCATGTGGTGCTGATGAAGTGCCAAATTCTGTACTTCAGAATACTGTTTTTGTGATGTACAAGACCAGAGTTTATGGAAGGGAGACTCCGTTTACTTTAGCTATCATTAAGGATGTTTGCCTTAACTAAATCTTCTAAAATTCCTCATTCCTCTAGCAGCTTGCTGGTCACTCTGCCTTACCCCACTTCCAATGCAATATAGGGAAAAGAGTTGGACTGGAAATCAGGAGTAAGGAATTCAGGTACCTGTTCTTCCATTGAGTAGCTGTGTGACCTTGGAAGCCACTAACTTCTCTGTACCTCTTTTTCTTCCAGTGTAAACTAAGAGGTCATGCTACACCCATGGTTTCCAAGTGGTTGTCTTTAAACTATAGAGATCATTGGCTGTGGAAACAGCAAAAACATTGTCTGCCAAAGTAGGAATTACAGGATAAACAAGAAGAAGAAGAAGAAGAAAAAGGGAAGGGGAAGGAGGAAAAGAGGAAGAGGGGGAGAAGGAAACCAGTAAGTAAAAAGGAAAAGGAGGAGGATGAGAAAAAAGAAAGAGGAGAAGGGCAAGAAAGGGGGAGGAGGTAGAGAAGAAGAGGGAGGGCAAAAAAGAAGGAGGGGGAGAAAGTGGAGGGGAGGGAGAGAAGGAGGAAGAGGGAAAGGAGGACGAAGGGGAGGAAGAGGGCAAGAAATAAGAAAAAGGAAGAGGGGAAAAGAAGGAAGAGGAGAGGAAAAGGAGGGCAAGAAAGAAGAAGAAAAAGGAGAAGGAGGAAAGGAGGAAGAAGGAAAAAAGAAGAGGAAGGCAAGGAAGGAGGAAGAGGAGCAGGAAAAACTTATGCCATCAAAGGGACATATCTATTGCTGTTATTTTTCTTATAAATTGAGGTTATTCATAGAGTTCTAAGTAAGATTTTATTTGGGACTATAAGAAGGTAGTTCTGCTGCTGAAAAGGTAGAAAATTGCTAGACACAATGATTTCTGAAGATCTGTATATCTTCAAAATTCAATTAATCATCATGAAAGCTAACTTTAGTTGCCTTTTACTTGGTATCTCCTATGTGCTGGACACCAGACTAAGTCCCTTTTATCCATTATTTAACCTAATCCTTATGGCAACTCTGCAAGATATATATTTATTACTTTAGTTGTCTTTCCCATGGCTTGCAACTCTTAAGGAGCCAGAGTTTACCATGATCTGTAAGATCGAAAGCCTGTGTTTTTTTCTTCTTACTATAGAATTCCATTAAGTGAAATTAAAATTATCTTTTTTTTTTTTTTTTTTTTTTTTTTTTTTTGAGATAGAGTCTGGTTCTGTCACCCAGGTTGGAGTGCAGTGTCTCCCAGGTCGGCTTACTGCAACCTCTGCCTCCCAGGTTCAAGCTATTCTCTTGCCTCAGCCTCCCAAGTAGCTGGGATTACAGGCACTCATCACCACACCCGGCTAATTTTTGTATTTTTAGTAGAGATGGGGTTTCACCATGTTGGCCAGGCTGGTCTCAAACTCCTGACCTCAGGCTATCTACCCACCTTGGCCTCTCAAAGTGCTGGGATTACAGGGATCAGCTACCACACCCAGCCAAAATTATCTTTAAGAAAATTACTTAGAATATTAACAGGGTGTGATAGGCAGGATAATGGCCCCCTAAGGATGTCCATATTCTAATCCCTGGAACCTGTAAAAGGAGGCTTAAATTGTATAATCTTAAACTGTGATTAAGAATCCTGAGATGGGGTTATCAGGCAGGCTCAATGTAAACACAGTGTCCTTGTGAGGAAAGAGGGGGCACAGAGAGTCAGAGAAGGGGATGTGATGATGAAAGCATAAAACCAGAGTTATGCAGCATGAGAAAGACTCCACCTGCCATTGCTGCTTGAAGGCAGAAGAAGAGGACCGTGAGCCAAGGAATGAGGGCAGCCTCTAGAAGCTGGAAAGGACAAAGAAGCAGAATCTCCCCTCAGCCTCCAGAAAGAATGCAAATCTGCCAATACCTTGATTTTTAGTGGTGAGACCAGTTTGGACTTCTGACCTCCAGAACTGTAAGATAATAAATTTGTACTGTTCAACCCACTAAGTGATACATTTTGAGTATTTGTCCCCTCCAAATCTCATGTTAAAATGTGATCCCCAATCTTGAAAGTCGGAACCAGTAGGAGGTGTTTGGGTCATGGGGGCAAATCTTTCGTGAATAGATTAATGCAAAAGTGAGTCTGTTTTTCACATGAGCTGATTGTTGAAAAGAGCCTGGCACATCCTTCCCCTCTCTTGCTTCTTCTCTCACCATGCGATGCCTGCCGTCCTTCCCCTTCCATCATGAGTGGGAGCTTCCTAAGGCCCCTACCACATGCTGATGCCATGCTTCTTATATGGCCTGCAGAACCATATGCCAAAAAAAGCTCTTTTCTTTTTAAATTTCCTAGTCTCAGGTATTCCTTGATAGCAACATAAATGGAATAAGACACTATGTTTGGAGTAATTTGTTATAACAGCAATGGGAAACTAATACACAAGGTAATGTTGAGTAGTTGTCTGTAATTTTCTTTAAAGGACTTCAGCATAGACAGTGTGGTGTCACATTTATTAGGTTGAGTTACAAGCCAGGTACAACCAGGAATTTGTATTCCAGAAGAAGTCAGCTAGTTATATGCCATTAAGGTCACACTCCAGAGGTGGCTATTACAAGTGTTTCTGTTACCAGTATCACTGATCATCAGTAGATACTTTATTAATTAGCATAATTCTTATTTAAAAAGGGTTTTATTGGTGAAACCAATGCCTTGTTAGCAACGTGAATGTTATAATAGAAATAAATTCCTATGTAATGAATTTAAAATATTCAAGATATGTGGATTGGCTAAGATGTTTGGGAGGCGTTACTACCCTCACATGAGCAAAGTGCAAGAATCTAGTGAGACTTTTAGCCCCAACCCTTCAAGATAGGGTTTGTGGCTTGACCTGTAAATGGTCTTGGCTCCAGTTGAAGGATCTCTGGTTGCCTGATATCAACTGTGAGAGAAGATTCTTGCCTCTAAAATGTCATTGGGCCTTCCTTGAGAGAACCATTCTTGCATTGTCAGACCACCAGAAATATCAGAAACCTGAACTTCATCAGTACAGGCTCTATGAAGTATTTTGTGCCTGCTAGCACAAATACCTATTCGCGTGGTCCAGTTTGGTCTAAGACATATTTCATTATGACATGATAGTAAGGCTCTAGGAAAATAGTTAACCCGTATCCACCTGAAAATTTTCAGCAACTAGTATGAATTATTCCAGAAAAAAACAGTGTAATTAAATTAACCTACCTCAGTGTGCAACAGTAGCCAATTTACAGGAGCCACATAACTTTGGAAAATGTAAAACTGAGCCTTCCTCTTCATTTGCAGAAATAAAGACATGTTCTATTACTAATGACATCTGCAGTGGTAACTGTCGAAGTCTATTGTTTACTAACACCAGATAAATTTCTGGATTTTCTTTCACTAATTTACACATGAGGTGTTTTAGTGAAAGAAAAACAAAACAGATCCTCATCATAGACCAAACTCCTCTAAAAGTGTCCCCCAAGCTATCATTATGACTGTTTGGGATATAATCTTCTATTATAGGCAGTGGTGAGACCATCAGCCTTTGACCAATGGTCTCAGTGAAAAATTATTGCTCAGTTTAAAGTATGATAGTCAAAAAGCCAAAAAAAAAAAAATGTCAACAGGCCTAAAGGTGGTAAGGGAAGGGGAGCAGCTAGGAGCTAAGATTTCAGAAAATGTGGCACATGTGAAGTTCTGCCAAATTTCAAAGGACCACTTGTTCTACCAACCTCACACACTCCTGGGAAGAAAACTCAAACAGCAAATACAAGTGGGATAAAGTATATTTGGCAGAGACTTCCCCCATGAGAGAGCATACTGATATTTAAAGCAGATGAAAGTAGACCAGATGATGCAGAACATGAAAAAATCGGATTTTTCACACACGTGAAAACCACTCTAACAAATGTTTCATTGAAACACACTGTCTCAATTCTCTATTCTCTGCAATATTTCAAGGGGAAGTTTCCAGGCAAAGTGCCTCAGGATGGCTACCAATAGACCATATGGAAATGATGAACAGAATATCTGTTTGCTTCCACACACATGAACCAGTCTAAATGATTTGATTAACTTTCACAGATTTCTCAGTCAAAAAGAGAAACTGTGGCATCAGTTGTTTGTTTGTTTTGCTTCATGGACCGTCAGGCTAAAAAGAACTTTAAAATGTATCTATTCTAGCTCTTTTATTTTATTAAGACATTAATGTGCCCAAGATTGCCTAGCCAGTTAGTGGCAGAATAAAGTGATCATTCTACACCACCATGGTTCTGTTGTATCTATTTGATATATTTGTACTATTTGGATATTTTCTATTTTTCAATTTATATGAAACTGATAGTGCAAATATGACTTTTTCCTTAATTTGTTGACACTTTGAATAAATAAGAAATGCTATTTTCGTTCGTAAGACATTCTTTCACTCCTATTCAAATAATACATGCAACATGCTCTTCCCTGCTTGCCTGCCCTTGACTATGATGTTTCATCTGCCTGAAATATCACTGACTCAATTCTCTGCATGGCCAATTGCCTTTCTCACAAAGACCTAGGTCACTTAGCCCTTCTGTAAAGCCTTCCTTGGGTAGTTCCAGGAAGAGTCAGGCAATTGTACTCCTTCTGCCCTCTCTTTATGTTCTGCACAGCCCCTCTTAGCAGTCCTCATGCATGCTGGTAAGCATCTTTATGCATTGATGTCTCCCACTATATTATGAACTCCCTGAAGTCTGGAATTGTTGCTAAGAACCTTGAGATGGGTTCTTATCTGGGTTATCTGAGTGGGCCCAATGTGATCACGAAGGCCCTCAAATTGAGAAAAACAAAGCAGAAGAGTCAGAACAAGAGAAACACATCAGAAGAAAGACTCCACCAGCTGATTTTGAAGATGGAGGAATGGAGCCATGACCCAAGGAATGTGATGGCCTCTAGAAGCTGGAATTGCAATAAAATGAATTCTCCCCTAGTGTCTTCAGAAGGATTGCAACTCTGCTCACACCTGATTTTAGCTCAGCAAGACCTATTTCAGATTTTGGACCTCCAGACCTATAAGATAACAAATGTGTATTGCTTAAACCTCTAAGTTTGTAGTAATTTGTTACAACAGTACTAGAAAATTATAGTGAGAATCTAGGCACGTGAATATAATCATGTATACAGGTACTTCCAAAACTGAATAAAGGCAGCTGGCACTTTTTGAATGACTACATTTCGCAAGCTACTAAGATATTTTCAGTCTTTTATTTTTGACAAGTAAATTCATTAAGTTAAATACAATTTTACTTATGGAAATGTTTCTAATTTCCATAATGAAGGTTAGTTTATAAAAAATAATATATTGTCAATGATTTCAGATATAACTAAGCAATGTCCAGGCACTCCACTGCTAAATTTTTGCAGACATATCAAAGGGAAAAAATTTTAGGAATAAAATTGGTCTAAAGATTAGGAAGTAAAAGGAGCAACATATAAAATCATACTTTATTATTAATGGTATCTATTGTATTCTACTAAGAAACTATGCTCCCATGAGAGTTATTCTAACATGATAATTTTCATAGATATTTCCCACAATCATTTATATATAACAAGTATAATAGAGAAAACCCAAACTTCAGTAACTGTGAAGTTATTGAATACGTTTCTACTATTCTGGCCGCTGTTGTAGAAATGATCTCCAAAACTTTTTGATAGTATATAATTATCCTGTTAAAGTGGCAGGTGGTTATTTTTTTAATTTATAAATGCACACATAACTTGTTGACCTTCAAGGAGAAATTGGCCTTGGCTCCCCAACCCAAGTACAAAATTATGTGTGATTGTGAATAATAAGAATAATTGAGTCCTGGCAGCAAATGTTCATCCATCACTCTCCGGAACTAAATGAGTCAATAATGGTAATTACTTTGATTTCCAGACATTGGATCCCAACATCCAGTTATGTTCATCAAAAAACAGAAAATTCATACTCAACCTTCATCTTCTAAATATGTCAAAAGCCACTAATATTTCATATTTAAGTATTACATACCAGCCAATAGCATTGTGTTGGTCAGCTCAGGCTGTTAGAAGAAAATACCATAAATTGGGTGACTCAAACAGAGAAATTTATTTTCTTACAGCCCTGAAAGCTGTAAGGTCCAATATCAGGGTCTGGCCCTGTTCAGTTGCTGATGGGGGCTCTCTTCCTAGCTTGCAGATGGCCACCTTCTTGCTGTGTCATTACAGGAGGGAGAAAGATGGAACCTCCTCTCTGGTATCTCCTCTTACAAGGATACTTATCTCATCATGAGGGTCTCACCCTTAGGACCTCATCTAACCCTGATTACTCTCAAAGTCCTCATCTGCAAGTACAATAACATTGGAGTTTAGGGCTTCAACATATGGATTTTAGGCAGACACAAACATTCAACCTATAAAATTATTATCAGTTTCTTCCTGAATGTCAGTATCTCTATACTATCTGTACCACAAATCTAATAAGTCCTTATCAACTCTAAATTTGGCTGTCATTCCAATCTAAAGTTTATCCTCATTACCATTGTTTCAGCTTAAGTTGTTATTTTCTCTTATGTCTAACTCTCTGATCCAGTTCATCATCCACAATACCTCCAACATCATCTTTCTTCTCTGCTTTTAAATGTCTGTTGGCTCCCAGTTTCCTAGAGATTAATCATCAAATCATCAAATGCTCATCAGAGCATTCAAGACCCTCTACAGTTTGGGACCCTACTTTTCTAGCATTATCACCTATTTTTCTTTACCTTCTAACTTCTAGACAAACAAAACTTCCCATTACATCTCTCAGATAATCACACCATTTCACATTTCAGTGTCCCTGCACATGACATTCCATATTTATGCATTCCCTGCCTAGCAAATCCTGTCATCCTTTTAGACTTGACCTAATGGGACATCCTCAAGAAGTAATGTCTAGTATCCCTAATAATCAAGTCCCTTCTCTGGGATTCTATGAGTTTTTGCTAATATACTATTATAATATCACATTGAATTATAATTATTCTTCTATATATTGCCTGTATGAAATACAGAGGTTTTCATATTTGTAATTTGTGCTGGGCTCCTTCTCACTGAGGCTGAATGCCAAATAAATATTTTACATCTTCCTTCTAGTTTGTGGAAAATAAATAGGGTATGTAATGGAATGCTCTAGTGAACAGATGCCAAGCCGAAGATTAAATTCCTGGGGTTTTTTGTTTCCTTTTCTCTTATTTTGCAAGGGACGTACCAGTTACAACTATATATATATGTGTGTGTGTGTGTGTGTGTGTGTGTGTGTATATATAGTTGTATATATACATAGTTGTATATGTATGTATGTGTGTATATATACACATATACACATTGATACTCTGTGTGTGTGTGTGAAGTAAATTACATAATAGGTCAAAAAGTCACCTTGAAATCACTGAAGGTAGCTTCCTTTGACAGCAGCCATAAATGAAATAAAATAGCCCAATAATATAACAGAAGGAGTGTTAGTTTCCAAGGACTACTATAACAACTCAGCACAAACTTGGTATCTTAGAAACAACAGAAATGTATTCTGTCAAAGTTCTGGAGGCCAGAAGTCTGAAATCAGTTTTACTGAGCCAAAACCAAGGTTATGTCTGAGCAGTACTCCCTCGGGAAACTCTGAGGAAGAATTTGGGTTTTGCCTCCTCCAGCTTTTCGTGGCTCTGGCATTCCTTGAGTGTGGCCACATCACTTCAATCTCCTTCTCTGTGGACACATTGCATTCTCCTCTGTGTGTGTCTTTTAAATCTTCCTGTGTTGTCCTCTTACATGGATACATGTGCTGACATTTAAAGTCCTTCTGGATAATTCAGGATATTATTTTCTTTTCAAGATCATTAATCATATTTAGAAAGACCCTTTTCCCTTACATGGCAAAATTTACAGGATCCAGGGATTAGAATCTTATATCTTTGAATGTCACTATTCAGCATAATGTAGGATGTTTTTAAAAATTCGTGTTTAACAAAGAAAAGTAGGAATAGGTGTCATCACCAAAAGTGGCAGAGAAGGAACTCCAATATTCCATTCCGCCACAAAAGCAAAGGATGTCAGTTTTTGAATCACTTTGGAACTCTATAATCTAATAAACAATGCACAGCATCCAGTGATATGCTTAATGAAGAAAGAAGTTGCTACATTTCAGTGTTTAAGGAAATGTCTCAAATCACTAGCTGACAGAACAGATTTCAATGGCCACAGGCAACAAAGAACACAGCTGTAATAAACTTACAAAAACAATAAAACTCTTAAAAGAAAACTTAAGGGTAAATCTTTAGTACCTTGAATTTAGTAATGCTTTCTTAGATACATCACCAAAAGCATGCACAACAAAAATAAATAAATTAGACTTTATTAAAATGTAAAAATTTTTCATCACAGAACGAGTGAAAATATTCAAAATTATATAGCTAATAAAGGTCTAATATCTAGAATATATAAAGAACTTTTACAACTCAATGACAAAAAGTTTTTTAAAAATCCAATTAAAAATTAGACTAAGGACTTTAATAGACATTTCTCAAAAAAAAAAAAAAAGACATTAATAGCCAAAAAGTACATTTAAGGTGCTCAACATCATTAGTCACTAAGCAAATGCAAAACAAAATTTCCATGAAGTGCCACTTTAGACCCACTAGGATGATACTATCATTTTTTAAAAATGGAAAGTAGCAAGTTTTGACAAGAATGTGGAAAAACTGGAACCCTTATATTGCTGCTGGGAATGTAAAATGGTGCAACCACTGTGGAAAATAGTTTGTGTTTCCTCAAAAAAAATTGAACATAAAGTTGCTATATGAGCCAGCCATTCCACTTTTAGGTAAATACCCAAAAGAACTGAAAACAGGTATTCAGACAAAACTTACACCCAAATATTCACAGCAGCACTATTCACAGTGACCAAAAGATGTGAATAACCCAAATGTCCATCAACTGTTGATGTACTGATACATGCTATGACATGAATGAATCTTGAAAACTCTATACTAAGTGAAAGAAGCCAGATGCAAAAGAACACATATTGTGTCATTCCACTTATATGAAATATCCAGAATAGAGAAATTCGTAGAGAGAGAAATCAGCTTAGAGGTATCCAGGCGGGGGAGGAAGAGGGGAAATGGAGTGACTGCTTATTGGGTATGGGGTCTCTGAGGGTGAGGAAAATATTCTGGAACTAGATAGTGATAACTGTTGTAAACATTGTGAATGTACTAAACGCCACTGAATCAAACCCTTTAAAAATGGTTAAACAGTAACTAATGCATGTTATGTGAATTTTACTTTCATAAGAATAAAATTCGGCCACTGCACTCCAGCCTGGGCGACAGAGCGAGACTCTGTCTCAAAAAAAAAAAAAAAAAAAAAAAAAAAAAGAATAAAATTAAACAATTTTTTAAAAATAGAAAATTTGCCTCATCCCTTAGGAGCCTGATGCTGAAAGAGACAGGGAGGCCAATGGTTTTGGATCCATAAAGTGCTAATTTTTAAAACCAGTCCTAGCCCAGAACTCCAGGACTTGCTTGCCCCCAGGGTGTGACTGAATTTGAACTCAAAAACTAATAGGCAGGGCCCTGGGCAGATGCCTGATAGAGCATGAGGGCTCCACAATGAAATATAGTATTAATACTAAGGGAATATCTTTTCTCACTGGCCTCCATCCAACATTTATGCAAGCAACTTAAGTGAAGGATCTAATCATCTTAGCCATGTGCTCCTGGCCCAATTTTATAACTAGCTTTAGAAGCAGTCTTCCTTGGCTCAGTGCTGCTGGAGGGTCTCACCTGCCACCACCACCCTGAGTAGCTTTGCATCTTCCATGGGAGAGATTTATCCACTGCTGTGTTTCTGAGCTGGCCAGAAAGTGGTGCCCAGTGGCCACCCCAACCTTTAAAGCCCTCTTGTTTTTGTCCCCATAACACTGGGGATGTGGGAAATCCACCCTCCAAAAGATCAACTACAGCTCGATGAATGTTCTAGCACTTGTGATTGACTCCACAGTGAGCCAGGATTCCCCAAGACCAGTTTCTGCTCAGCTACCACAAATCCCTCTGCCTAAAGCTGCACATTAAAATTTAGAAGAGCAAGACTCACTTTCTCCTTCAAGATACTCAAAAAGACAAGTGGTTCTCAAATTTTTTTATTTCATCTTCTTTCCAATGTGTGAGGTAGTCAAATTTTTGCACTTTGGAAATTGAAAGACATTGTTATGCTTAGACTGTGTATAGTGACACCAAGTGACAGAAAAGTAGTCAAAGTCCTTTTTTGCTATCAGTTCTCCAACTGGTTGAGCCTGCTACTTTGTGTAAGTATGTATCTTTCTTTTCGCAGAAGCTGTTTATGAGAATATCACATCTTGTATGAATAGCCTTATGACATTTACAGTCACCAAGGTCAAATAGCCCTAATGTTAACTACAGCTACAGTAATAGAAACTCAGGAATGGGTAAGATAAGCCAGCCTTTCTAAATAGCCATCAGTTCTGTAAAATTAGTATAAGCAGTAACTTCTCCCCACAAAAGATGGAGAAAATACTGCAGCAAAGGATAAAGAAATGGTTCAGAATGCTGCTTGTCCACACTCATCCACCAGGGAAATCTAACTGAGAAGATTAGAAGCCATACTCTCCTGAACTCAGAAAGATGCCCACACTGCTACTCAAACTGCTTCTCCTAGTGCTTCCCTTCCCTGGAGCAATCTAAGTGTGTTTTGTTTTATTTTGTTTTTCTTTGCTTTGCTATGTTGTTCTTGGTGGTGGTGGTAGCAGCAATAAAAAGTAAGTGTAAAGGTAATTTGACAATAATTTTGACCCTTTTCTCTGGATCTAATAAGAGGACTAAAACATTATTTCTCAAAGATTGGAACATTGAGCACATACATAAGAATTACCTGGAATTCTTGCTAATACTGTAGATTCCAGGGCTCTCTCCCATCCCTATTAGACAGATCTCTGTATATCAGACTCGAATCTGCACATTTGCTACTTTATATATTACGTACTAAAATTTGAAGCTAAGGCAGAAAGCATAAAAGGCATTCTCAAAGAGCTTTTTCTGTCTCCCAAACCATCTCTCTAACCCACTGGGTTATAACTTTCTAGAGAGCAGGGATCATGTGTTTATTATTCAACTACCACTCATTCATCAATCCATGATCCAATGTTCTTTTGCTAAGCACCTATTATTGTGCTTAACAATCTGTCAATCATTGGACTAGATGCAGATTAAATAAAGCAGAATGTTCTCTCTTGAAGAGGTAACAGGAAAAATCCAAAATAAAAGAGGAATAAAATTAAAGAAACACAAAATGAATAAATAAATAAATAAATAAATCAGAATGGACATAACAGACATTCATTAAATGTTTGCTGAATAAATAAATAGAATGAATGAATGAACAACCTGAATGATACTTTACCTTATTGGTAAGAATCTTAAAGACATGTTTTCCTCATCTTCTATTGAGAAACCAACATATTATTAATCTTCTGGTCAACCATTTATTTTATTAGGCATCATTCCAAATCATTATGCTGAATAAAAATAGTAATTGCATAAGAACATATATCACAAATCTCATCAATGTTTCATTCTAAATGCCTATGTGAAAATGAGCATTGCTGCCATTTTTTAAATCAGTTAACATTCTATACATTTTATACTGATAATACTAACTAGCAATGTTCTTTATATTATGAAAGGTAAATGTCACTCACCCAGAGATCTTTAACTAGTATATGTGGACCAAAGACAGCTCGTACATTTCCAAAAGCCATCACACTGGGAAGCACTGCCCTCCTCCCCATCCTACTCCCATTGAGAACCACATGTCCCTGGGTTAAATTTAATGAAAAATATTATTCTTTCATATATATATTGTTTATCTTATCTAATATCTGAGCTCCTAGGAAGTTCCATGTAAATTGATACATTTAAGGGGAGCAGAGCATTTGAAGGAAATCTATGGCAAATCCTTCCATAACAAAGAATATTAATATTGATTTAATGCTTAGTATTTGCCAGATACTAAGCTAAATGCTTTAAATACATTATCTCATTGAATGCTCCAAACATCTCCGTGAAGTAAATAATATCAGTAAATCCCATTTATTGCTGGGTAAATTTAGGCAAAGAAACATTTGATAACACACCCAAAAGCCCAGCTAGAAAAAAAAAGAGGAGGCAAAATTTAAACTCATATCTGTCTATTCTTGAGCAATAGCTCTTAACCATTAGGGTGGTTTCATAACTGATTTCTCTAAGTGAAGCATACACTATTAATCATCATCTATGTTTTACTCAACAGCTAAATAAATCTTTAAAAATTAAATATGCTAGGCATAGAGAATATGCTAGGCATAGAGTATATGCTAATTAAATTTTAGTATTTTTTACCAGGCATGGTGGCACATACCTGTAGTCCCAGTTACTTGAGAAGTTGAGGCAGGAGGATTACTTGAGGCCAGGAGTTCAAGTCCAGTCTGGGCATAATAGTAAGATTCCATCTCTTAAAAAATAAATACATAAATAAATTGCAGTGGTCTGGTAAACATAAAAATGAAAAATAATTGTGATGGAGGGGACCACTTTATAATAATTTTTATTAAGCCATCTCAAAGACATATTACTTAATCACTGCAATAACTTTCTCATAAATGGTCATGGTTTTGTCACCACAATTACTGGAAATTTTGCTATGTGAGGAAAAGACCCAATCAGCACAACTGCCTTCCTGGGTGGAATGCATCTCAGGCCCAATAAGCTGATTATACATTACTCCTCAGTTATTCCAACCCAGATAGCTACTTGCTTCTAAAAGAACCTCCAACTGTTACATTGTCATCTACGATCTAGACACCCATTTCTTAGGTGATTTACTGTCTGACCTTCTGGGAAAGTTTTACATTATAAGCACCAAAGAACAGCATCAATTTCTATGAAGGAAATTCACAGTAAATAAAGCCTTATTGCAGAGAACAACTTTAATATACCAAATAATGATGTTTTGTTTTGTTTTTTGTTTTGTTTTGTTTTTTGACAAAGTCTCGCCCTGTTGCCCAGGCTGGAATGCGATGGCACAATCTTAGCTCACTGCAACCTCCACCTCCCAGGTTCAAGTGATTTTCCTGCCTCAGCCTCCCAAGTAACTGTGATTACAGGCACCCACCACCAAGCCTGGCTAATTTTTTGTATCTTTAGTAGAGACTGGGTTTCACCATGTTGGCCAGACTGGTCTTGAACTCCTGACCTTGCGATCTGCCCGTCTCAGCCTCCCAAAGTGCTGGGATTACAGGCGTGAGCCACTGCGCCTGGCCCTTGATGACCATCTTGAAAAATGTTTAGAGCGTGACCATCTTCCCACTGTTATCCAAAAAAAATTTCTGAGGTGAGTCCTCCCCACCATCAGATGATGACTTCTCAAAGAAGTACAGACAAATCTTCCTTTATTCATTCAATTTACAGGTACCGACTGAGCATGTACAATGTGCCATGCACTGTATTAGGTGCTGAGGATATAGCGGTAAATAAGATAGACAAACATACTACTTATATTACCAGAGAATCTGCCCATCTGAACAAGGTCACCTAGGCAAATAACTTCACCCAAGCTATCCAAGTGACAGCTCTATGCTTTTTGAAGGGTTTCTCCCCCAAGGTTTTTTATAATAAGTTCATGGGTGCTATTACCAGAACAAACTATCCACCCTAAAAGTTGACTAAAACAGAAGAGGCAAATCTCTTTTAACTGACCCTGAACTCCAAAGTCAGGCAAAATAATTGTCAGATGATCTGACAGGCTGCATAGATGAATCACTTAGTTTAACTCAGCCTACTGAGTCATTTTTACTGTAATAAGGCATTCTATGTCATATTTCTTGGTTTACTCAGGCTTTGTAACAATGATAATGCTATTTTTCCCATTTTAATTGTTTGAGGACACAGCATTGAGTCAAATTCTCCTCAAAAAGAACTTAGTCACCTACAGCAGCTACTTCAATTTTTCCAGGTTGTAGGTTAGTCTCTGTTCTAACTCCTTTTTTCCTTTTCTCCTTATTTATCTTAAATATAAACATATAAATATTCCTCACAAGATACTCTTTATTTTCCTCTTCCTTTTCTTCACTTTTCCTTTGGACAACTTCTTCCACACCTATAGTTTCAACAACCACCCCTCAGAGACAACCCTTTGTTTGGTATCACTTGCTCTAGCTCTTCCTCCTGAGAATGGTTGTGGTTGCCGCAGAAGCAGCTTGAGTCAGCCTGAACCTGAACCTGAACCTGAACTGTCATCTAGCAGCCTGGAGCTGAGGTGGTGATGCAGCCCTGGGAGGCTAAGCCAGAGGCATGTCTTAATGGACACACACCAAAGTCAAGCAAACTGCAAACAAGAGTTAGTAAGAAACCAAGATGACCTGGCAAGACAAATGATGCAATGAGCTGGCAAGATGGGCTAGGAATGGTCAGAACTGGAGGGAAAAACTGGAATTAGGGATGAATTCCAATGACAAATTCCAATTGTCAACTCTCCTTTCAGTTTCTTTGCCTTCCCAAAAAATTCAGTTCTAAAGCCATTTGTGGGAGCATAGCCATACAGTATTTGCTGAAAGTAGGAGGCAGCCATGGTGACCTTGAGCAGACTATCAGAGCTCACCCAGGGTGAGGAGGGGATCCACCTAGAGGAGGAGGTTGCTGTGAGTATCAGAACCTGAGTAGAGTAGGGAGGAAAACCACGTGATGGAGAGATGGGATGAGGAAGGCATCTAGACTGGAGGGAGACCTAAAATGAGATTTCAAAGCTCAAGCAAGGTGAGCAGGGCATCAATAAAAAGAGGCAGACTGGCATAGATGTTGGGGCCAAGGAGGATAAGGAGGGTGTCTATGCAGGGTGTCCCAGTGTGGGAAGTCGGAGCTTGAGCAGGTTGGAGAGGGCATCCATGGGGGGTTTGGACGTATAGCATGACATCAGTTACTGAGCCCATGGAAAGATAAAGCAGGACTTCCATGGAAAGGAAGTGCCTAACACGAGGTGCTGGAGCCTGAGTGAGCTAGGAAAACATCCATGCAAGGGAAGGAGTAATGGTTGAGATGGGAGATTAATTATATTCAAGAAAACTGGTCAAATAAGTAAATGTACACAGAAATACCTGTGTAAACTCATAGTTTTCATTATCTAGATGTATATCAAAAAAATGAACATAAATGTGTATATGCATGTATAAATGTGTATTTGTGAATATAAGTATGTGTGTACATCACCTACCTCTGTCCACCCCAAAGGACTGGGAGCAGCAATACCCCCATAGCAGTGAGTACTCCTAGTAACCAGATCTTGGCTTCTGGATACTGTTCTCCATTAAAAGGGATAAAGGCTCAAAGAAGAAATGGCTGATTATAGGATTGGCAGGAATATTATACACAAAATAAGCAAGGAAGTAATCAAAGAATGATAGGGACAGGTCTGAAAATACAAAAAGCAATTTAAAGAAAGACTGACCAAATAGGTGGCAATTTGAGCATCGACATAAATAATAATAGTAACAGATTATTATAATCCATTAAATAAAAATTGAAAACCATGAAGCCATAGTGATATAAACCAATAAACAAATAAAAGATTGATTAGAAATGGGATATTTACATAGTTTCAAAATACCTTCCCATAGAAAACTTATCAATTGCAAAGAGAAAAAGAATAAGTTCACAGTAAAGAAGACTGACAGACACTACCTAAATTGAGTAATCAAAATGATTAGTTATAGGACAAATTGCCATGATATGCCAAGTGATAGAATGCAGTGAGAAGAACACACAATTACTTTTGAAATTAGTCTTTATTTTTCAGATGACAAGTAAAAGTCATGTATATTTATCATGTACAACATGTTTTGATATATGCATATACTGTGGAATACCTAAATTAAGTGATTTAACATATGCATTACCTCATATACTTATTATTTTTGAGATGAAAACACTTAAAATCTACTCATAGCCATTTCAAGTATACGATGCATTGTTATTAAGTGTAGTCACCATGATGTACAATAAATCTCCTGAACTTATTCCTCCTGTCTAACTGAAATGTTGTGTCCTTTGACCAACACCTCTCCAATCCCTCCACCCCACCTCACCCCCAACCTCTGGTAACAAAAGTAGATTGGTCTTGGGTCCAATCCTAGAGACCTTGGTTACCAAAATCCTTCAAGACATATCAACCTCCTGGGCAATTTGATGTAGTCTGGACTCTACCAGGGAATTACAGCAAGGCTCCATCACTTTGGATAATCTGAAAAGCACAGTTCAATTTCTCTGTGGGCTCAGGAGATACAACTACATCACAAACCAATAGAATGAGGTATAGACAAAAGTTATAAAATTTCCTGAAAATGATCCTTATGCCTAAGCTCTCACAGAAGTGTATTTGTGTGTTTTCATTATCAGTCAACTTGATAAACTCAGTGATCGACCTTCACTACACTACCTTCCATCCTTTGAATTCAGGGTTCTAAGCCTGACTCTATTTTTAATTACCAAGTCATTTAATGTTTCCAAGACTCCATTTCTTCAAGTATATTATGAATAGCAATAGCTTGTACTGGAAGGTCTCTACAAAGACTTTCAGCTTGTCTACAGAGGAACAGAGGAACTTCTATGACTTCGTGCATATATATATATAGTATATAGTATATATATATGACTTCATTTATATATAGAGAGAGAGTGTGTGTGTGTGTGTGTGTATGTGTATGTGTGTGTGTGTGTGTATACTTTAAGTTCTGGAATACATATGCAGAACATGCAGGTTTGTTACATAGGTATACACATGCCATGGTGGTTAGTTGCACCCATCAACCCATCATCTACATTAAATATTTCTCCTAATGCTATCCCTCTCCCAGCCCCTCACCCCCTGACAGGCCCCAGTGTGTGCTCATTGTTCAATTCCCATTTATGAGTGAGAATATGCAGTTTTTGGTTTTCTCTTCCTGTATTAGTTTGCTGAGAATGATGGTTTCCAGCTTCATCCATTTCTCTGCAAAGGACATGAACTCATCCTTTTTATGGCTGCATAGTATTCTACAGCGTATATGTTTCACATTTTCTTTATCCATTCTACCATTGATGGGCATTGGGATTGGTTCCAAGTCTTTGCTACTGTGAATAGTGCTGCAATAAATACACGTGTGCATATGTCTTTATAGCTGAATGATTTATAATCCTTTGGGTATATACCCAGTAATGGGATTGCTGGGTCAAATGGTATTTCTGGTTCTAGATCCTTGAGGAATTACCACACTGTCTTCCACAATGGTTGAACTAATTTACACTCCTACCAAAAGTATAAAAGCATTCCTATTTCTCCACATCCTCTCCAGCATTTGCTGTTTCCTGACTTTCTAATGATCACCGTTCTAACTGGCATGAGATGGTATCTCATTGTGGTTTTGATTTGCATTTCTCTAATGACCAGTGATGATGAGCTTCTTTTCAGGTTCGTAGGCTTCATAAATGTCTTCTTTTTAGAAGTGTCCATTCATATCCTTTGCCCACTTTTTGATGGGGTTGTTTGTTTTTTCTTGTAAATTTGTTTAAGTTCCTTGCCAATTCTGGATATTAGCCCTTCGTCAGATGTATAGATTACAAAAATTTTCTCCCATTCTGTAGGTTGCCTGTTCATTCTGATGATAGTTTCTTTTGCTGTGCAGAAGCTCTTTAGTTTAATTATATCCCATTTGTCTATTTTGGTTTTTGTTGCCATTGCTTTTGGTGTTTCAGTCATGAAGTCTTTGCCTATGTCTATGTCCTGAATGGTATTGCCTAGGTTTTCTTCTAGGGTTTTTATGGTTTTAGGTTTTACATTTAAGTCTTTAATCCATCTTGAGTTCATTTTTGTATAAGGTGTAAGGAAGGGATCCAGTTTCAGTTTTCAGCATACAGCTAGCCAGTTTTTCCAACACCATTTATTAAATAGGAAATCCTTTCCCCATTGCTTGTTTCTGTCAGGTTTGCTATGACTTCATTTCTAATTTGCCCCACAAGGATTCACAGAAATAGTTGTCACACAAACTCTTTTTAGTTATGAGGAGGAATCAATTCTACCTTACATCTTTACTCACAGAATCATAACATCTTGGAGTCAGTGGATTTCAACGGCCATCTCACCCAACCATGAATTCTGGGCCTGAGTTCCAGTGGCAGCTCAGAAACTACTCAAAGTTGCCAGCTTTATGTAATAATAGGAAGAACAAGGGTGAGACAAGATTAAGTTCACAATAAGAGTTAGAGTTAGATAAAAACTAAAGAGATAGGTAGAGTGCAAGCACTGACCTTCTTAGAGTAGGGGACAGTTAGAAGTGCTCTTAAACTGAAGAGAAGATGGTATCTCTCTTAAAAGAAGAGAAGGATGGGAAATAATTATTGCTCAAAACCAACAAGGGAAGCAATAGGGTTTACTATGGGAAGAGCAGAGCAATTTCTTATGCTTTTAGGAACATTACCTCATTACTCCTCATCTCAAGCCTGGGTGGCAGATACTGTTATTGCCCCCATTTCACAGAGAAGGAAACTTAGGCACAGGACAGGTAAATAACCTGCCTGAAGTCACACACTAACAGGTTGAAGAGTTGAGATGCTCAGTCTGACTACAGAGCCCCTGCTCTTGACCATTCTCCTTCCTCTAAGAAAGGAAGGAAAGATGAAGAAAGTATATTTTTCATTTCAGAAACGAACAAGGATAATACTGAAGAAATGCTTTTCTGATGGCCTTGATGTTTTGAGTCAAGAAGGAAACACCATCTGCCCAGCTAAAGGTCAAGGATGAGGCTAGGGATTAAGAAAAAAAGGAGTGGTTTACAAAAGCCTTTTAAGACTGGAAAAGGGACCCTGCTATGGATGAATAAAAGAATTGCTAAGCATCGTCGGTGGCCTGAGTGAGTTTGGAACATTTTCACTAGTAATGACACCATCAGCAAGGTTATGCAACTTTCTTGAGCACTTCTCAGAAACCCAGAAGCAGAAATCAAGAAAACAGATCATTGATCTATAGCTGGGGGCCTGGAAAGCGGGTGATACGGACATTCAGTGTCTTAAGGGAATTGAGGATTCTGGTTGAGAATAGTTGAAGCAATTGATCATTGGGTCCAGGCCAAATTGGAAAGGAAGCAAAGCTAATGAATGTCTGTGTGGAGTCAAATCATAAGAATGAAAGACACTTCCTTTTCAGTGTATAAAAACTTTTGAAATTTATTGTATCAATTTTATTTTAAATATTTAATTATATGAAGCAAGAATAAGCTACCTTACGTTTTATTCTTTAGTTGAAAACTACATATATCTACTAATTACTAAGTATACTGATTCAAGAATCAGGAGAGTTAGAACTAGTCCCACATATGTACTAGTGAACTATGCAACCAACTAAGTCACTCAGCCACTTTGTGCTTCAGTTTAAAAAAAAAAAAGAAAGAAAAGAAAGAAAAAGAAAAAGGAAAATTTGATTTAATAATCTAATATTCTATGCTTCATTTCTTCCTTTCATTCCATGATAAAAATAAATTGCTGAAATCGCCAAGCTAGTTTAACATAACTGAAACTTTCTTTCCTGAATGTGTGTTAAATCAAATGTTTTTTAAACCAAAAAGCTGCACATCCTTCAATATCAGCTTCATAGTTTCAATAGCCAGACAGCAAAATAATGCACAAAATACAACAGAGCCATTAGCTACTCAACACCTCCATCTTCAGGGTCTCAGTAAATCTTAAAATAGGATGATGATCCACATAAGACAATGCTGTCCCAAAGTAGACTAAGCTAGGAATTATGTTGGTACCATGCCAAATGAGTCTTCATTTTTCAATGATTTGATTTCGATTATTTTTCTTTCTTTTAATATTCTCTTCACTCCTTTATGTCATCTGTTTTTCATAATCTAGAACTATAGGCATTTACTAATCAATATTTACCAAATATGTTCTGAATTTTTTAAGTTTGGAATTAATTGATTTCTTAAAGCTAGTGCTCCTTGAGTCCAGAGCTTCCTGGTCCATGCTGGACTCAAAGGAGAAATACATTCTTGGAAGTACATTTAAGGGCCCCTTACCATCCCTCATGGCTATGTGGATGGTGCCTGGTGCTATTGATGGAACATGTGCTCTGCATTAAGAAAATCTGACTCCAAATCTTAGTTTAGTTGTTTGTGAGCTTTGGTGAGACCTGAGACAACTTTTCCTACATGGCAGGGCTTCAGTTTTCTTACTCATTTAAACTAAGAGGAGTTTGCCTCCTTACGGTGTTGTCATAAGAACTAAAATAGGTAATGTCTACTAAATACCAAAAAATAAATATTTGTTCTCTCCCCAATCCTTCAAAAAAGAAACAATCGAATGTTATCTCTATAAGCATGAAGATTTACACACAAGGGGCTGACAGATTTCTTAAAGCGTATGCCGGGAACACAACCACGCAGTTTCCATATACACAGTGCTGCCCCTAGTGGACTGTCTATGGAAGTACTTCACAATTACGCAATGGTTTAAAAAGTTTGAAGCAAAATATTTTCTAATGAGAAAAGAAGCATCTCTATGAAGAAAGGATACTAAATTGATTTATTTAATCAACAAGTGTTTACACAGTACCAGAAACTATACTTAGCATTTAGGATATAAGACATAGTTCTGCTTTCAAAAAGATCTCAAGAAAATTGTTTTAGCATTCTCATTTATACAGGTGCTTCTAGAGTCTCAACTTAAGAACTCAAGTTATATTGACTTTAGGATTCAGATGTGTCTAGAATGCAGTTGTTTGGGAAGATTAAGTGGTCCCAGCAGAAGTCTATTTATATTAGGAAATCAAGGTGCCTTCTGGAGGGAAAAAACTCATCTGGCGTTTGGACCAAATTGGATCCAGGGACACTGATTAAGGGCTGGGGGAGGTGTGATTATGAATGTATAGTTGAGTTTATCCTCTGTCCCCAAAGCATCAAACTAAAAAGGAGGCTATAGGAAAAGAGCAATTAGTAAGTAGATAGGCTATTTCACTGAACTTTCATTGAGATATTTTGAGGGAAAGGTAGCACCATTGAAGTCAACAGTTTTGAGGGGGAAAAAAAAGTCTCTTTAATTCCTCATATAAATGAAGATTCAGCACCTAGTTCAGCTTCTACCACACAGTAAGTGCTCCATAAATACATGTGAATGTGTGAATATTGAATTCCTTCCTTTATGCGTTATCAACTCTAGAAAAAATAAGACACATCTTTGCAGGACTAATTACAATTAGCACTGCAAAAAAAGAAAGTATATGCCAATAGTTCTAGAATCCAAAGCTAAAAGAAGTGTGTTTATCTGGTGGGGTTACTGTAGATATCAAGAGATGAATTTATAGCTGATCAACAAAAGGTGAGGAGAAGATCAGATGGGCAGAGGGGGCTGCCAGGAAAGGGAAGAACATAAGCAAGAGACTTGAAATTTTTGATCAATTAGGAGACATAACACCTCACAATGGATGCTGAGAATTGAGGCTTCCTTCTTTATTGGTGAAAAAATGGGAAAAACAGTGGAAATGAAAACTCATTTTTTGATGTTTTCTCCCACTGTTCTGACATAGTTCATGTCCTTCCATTACTATCTATTCTGAATTTTCATGTTCTAAACTTACTAAGAATCATACAGTCCTCTGTAAATATGAATTATGTACAATGAACTAAATCAGTGCCTCAATTCTCTTTTCTTTGGAAAAGGTTTTTTCCCAGAAGGCATCTTTATCCCTCGGGAAAGTAAATACTTACTGAGCCCACTTTGCAGGTTTTCCAGGTAAACCTCTACAAATGGGTAGATCAGAATCACCTGTTTCCTTATACAGTTGGGTCCTGGTAATGCTGTCAAGCACCCTAACTTAAAGACGAAAGAGAATTGGAGGAAAAAGAAGAGAAGGATAGAGAGGAAGAGAGAGAGGGACAGAGAGACAGGGGAAGATGGTGAGAGAAAGATTAAAAAAGAAAATGTCAAAAGGAGAATGAAAAGAGGAGTAAGAAAAAGAAAGAAGGAAGAAAGGACACTGGAGAAGATAGAAGAAGAGATAACAAGTGAAACAGACACAGATAGAAAGGTAGAAAAAAGGGAGAGATGGATAAAAGAAGAGAGAAATAGAGAAAGAGAAGATAAGAAGATAGAAGAAAGAGAGGCAGGGAAAAAGAGATATGGGGAAAAGAAAGGGGGAAAAGAAGAAAGAGAAGGAGAGAGGATAAGTGAAGAAAGAGAAAAGGAGAGAAAAAAAGAGCAGAGTTGGCCTGATGAGGACTAGTCGATCCACCTTTGGAATAAATACATAAGTTTTTTTATATGAGATTTGTGTGAGCTATTTTAGTTTAATACAATCTAAATGACTTTGGGATTCATTTGCTAAGAAAATTAAATGCCTATCTAATATTATATACTCATTTTGGTCAATATATTTTAGCAAACTTTAAATCTAAAATCGCATTCTTAATGCTAACATATTTCACTTTTGGTAATGCATGTTAACCTTTCCCTGCCTTATATTTTCTATCTATGCTCTTTTTTTAAGAGAACTACTCCTAGATTTTTATTTGGAAGAATTTCACAGGAAAGATTTTTGTCTGCTATTAATTTTGGCATAGGCTTTTTCTTCTTGTATCTTGTTTTAACAACTCTGTTAAGAAAGTCCACATGCTGACATGGCTGGCCTTTTTTTGTATGTGTGGTTATTCATTATTAACTAATTTCTATCAGCCAACAATTTAAAGAAATAATGGTGAAGTAGCATCTCATTGTAAAACATATAGATTTATTAAACTAGTAAATAAAAACATTCTCCAAAGATAATTAATGTAAAATCTAGGACATTCTGCTGCATTTCACTTAAAATCCACCTCAAAAGTAAAGCACTTCACTTATAAGTATCTATAAACTAAAACTAGAGAATTTGTTAAACATTATAAGCTATTAAAAAGATTCTTAATTCACAGTAACTCCATTCAATTTAATAAAAAAACTCAGATATTCAGTCCTATTACCAAATAATCATCAATAAAAAAGGATTGCACCAAAAAAATTAATTTTTATGTGTAAGATTTTATAATTTATAATAAATTTTACTAATTTATTATTTAAAATTTTTTATTAATTCAAAGCAATTTGCCTTTCTACTCTATTTCAAAAGAATTTAGGGTTTAAAATGGAAACCCTGGTTAAATATATATATAAGAAAATCTTATTTATATATAAATAAGATTGGTTGTCAATTGGTTGAAAGAATTATATATATACACACACACACACATATATATATCACTCTAAGTCAGATTATTTTGCATCAAATTAGTATCTTCTTCAAAAAAACAAAATATAACTCTTGGACTCTTTTTAATTTTTGATTTTTTAACATAAAAAATATTTATTGGTGTTATGAAATTCTGTCTCAAACAATGGAGAAAATTATGACAACCAAACATCAGCAATGTCAAAGACAACACTGGCAAGCACACAAAGAAATCTTGAAATTCACTTCTCTTTTCAAAGGGTTTTTTCCCCTACCAAAAGACACTGACTGGTTTCCATAATCACTCATATCAACATCATTTAGCCAGCTGGCTAATGCATAATTTTGACTTCTATATTAGAATCTGGTGCCAGTGAATTTCTAGATTACATTATCCTATTTCCCTTTGAAGTATATACGGAAAACAAGTATTTTTCCAAAGATGTCTTCATCTTTTTTATTAATATTTTGCCATAATTTACAAATTTCCAAATGCTTCAGTCTTTATATAATCAAAACTTACAGTGAGACTCCTGGACTGAAACTAGTTCTCATTGAACCCAGGTGATTCCAGAGAAGCTTTCAACAAACCCTTTCAATAGGTCCCTCAAAGAGCTATTGTCATCATGATTCAATACTAATATACTTAGGACTAAAATTTGTGTTAGATGGTAGCTTTAAGTTTAATATTTAGAGGATAAGCCAAATTGTTTTCTATGGTGACTGCACTTTGTGCGATAGAGTCCTATCAATGTTGTGAGTACGCCTAAGTTAAAGTCAGTAGAGAACACTCCCACCAGCAATGTACCAGGGTTCTAGTTTCTTCATATTCTTGCCAACTCTTGTTATCATCTCTTTTTTATTATAGCCTCTAAAGTGAGTGTGAAATGGCACCTCGTTGTCATTTAAATTTGCATTTCCCTAATGACTAATGATGTGGAGTATCTTTTTGTGGGCTTATTAGCCATTCCACATATATCATCTCTAAAGAAATATCTATTCCAATCCTTTGTCCATTTTTTGAGTTATTTGTCTTTTTGTTATTAAACTGTAAGAGTTGTTTTTATATTCTGTACACAAGTACCTTATCAGATATATGATTTACAAATATTTTCTTCAAATCTGTCAGCTATTTTTTCACTTTCTGTTATTTTTTTACTTTCAAGAGAATTGTTCATTTAATCTAAGTTTCTAATTTATTGGTATAAAGTTGTTCACAATGTCTATGAACTCTGTAGTGATTTCATTTCTTTCATGCCTGGTACTGTCAACGAAAACACACAAATTCTGTAAAATATTTGAAGAGACTCGTTTTGAGCCAAATATTGTTGTAGTAGGTAGCTACTCAGGCATGAGCAGGGAAGGAGAGGGCTTCCACACACACACGCCAGGAGTGTTGGGTGACCATCAGGTGATGGTCAAGTGGTTGTTAACCATCTCTCTAAAGTAATAATTAGTCACAGCCCACACAAGGGAAAGGCAATCTCCCAATAGATAGGAAAAACCTGAAACTGGTAATCAGCTGCTTCCCTATAAAGATCTCAGGAGTTGGGGGTGTGGGCTCAAGTATGTGCGTTAAGAGGCAAAATGGCAGAGTTTAATTGGTATGTGACCTCCTAGAAACATTTGGTTGATAAGGAAAGAACACCTCACGTGAGCACGCATACAATTCCAGTAAACACACTACGCATGCTCACCTCCCAAGAACTAGCAAGCCACTGTGCATGCAGACAGCCCACCCCAAGGGAAGAATTAGGGAAGAAGGAATGCAAGACCCCTGAAGTATGCCAACATATAAAACCCCAAGTCCAAAGGTCAAACTGCACACTTGGCTTTCAAGTTACCCGCTCAGCCCTCTTCCAAGTGTACTTTCCTTCTTTTGGTTCCTGCTGTAAAGATTTTTAATAAACTTTCACTGCTCTTCTAAAACTACCCTCAGTCTCTCCTTCTGCCGTATGGCCCTCGGTAGAATTCTTTCTTCTGAGGAGGCAAGATTTGATGCTGCTGCAGACCCCTATGGATTCACTCCTGGTAACAATATGAGGATCAATGACCCGTGACACAGCCCCAGGGTGTCCTGAGAACATGTGCCCAAGGTGGTCAGGCTATAGCATGGTTTTATACATTTTGGGGAGACATATGACTTCAATCAATACATGTGAAAGTTACATTGGTTCAGTCTGGAAAGGCAAGAAAACTAAGTGTGTGCTGTCGGGAGGAGTTTCCGGTCATATCTGGAGTCAAAGATTTTCTGACTGGCAATAGGTTGAAAGAGGTAAGTCGTCACCAAAAGACCTAGAATTGATAGAAGGGAGTGTCTAGGTTAAGATACCAGGTTGTGGAGAACAAGATTCTTATTATGTACATGAAGCTTCTGGGTAGCAGGCTTCAGAGAGAATAGATCGTAAATGTTTCTTATCAGATGTAAAAAGGTACCAGACTCTCAGTTAACTCTTTCCAGTATCAGGGAAAAGAACTGGAAAGGGAAGGGGATTCTCTACAGGATGTAGATTTTCCCCACGAGAGACAGCTTTGCAGGGCCATTTCAAAATGTGTCAAAGAAATATATTTGGGGGTAAAATACTTCAATTGCTTTCAGAGCCTGCTGTCATTTTGGTATCTTATTGCCACAAAGAGTCTGTTTTGTCAGTTGTAAGGTCTCTGTACCAAGGGGAGGAGGGTATGTCTGACCAGCACCCTTGACCCCTGCACCCAACTCTGTTTCCCATCATGGCCTAAACTAGATTTTCAGGTTTACTTTGGAATACCCTTTGCCCAGATGGGGGTCCATCAGTCAGTTGGGGGCTTAGAATTTTATTTTTGGTTTACAGTACTGATCATTTGTGGAGGTTTTCCTGATTAGCCTTACTATAAGTTTTCAATTTTAATAATGTTTTCAAAGAAAAAACTTTGGCTTTATTGACTTTATTGGCTATTTGTTATCAATTTTACTGATTTCTGCCTTTATATTTATTATTTCCTTCTTTCTACTTGCTTTGAGGGTAATTGGCTATTCTTCTAGTTTCCAGCGGAGAAAATTAGATCGATGTAAGACCTTTTCTCGTAAGTGTCTTTTATTTATGTTAAAATAGGTAATAGACAAATGAAAATTGTATTTATTCAAGAATGTACACCATGATTATTTGATATACATATACATCATGTAATGATCACCACAATCAAATCGACACATCCATCACCACGCATAGTGGTGAAGAGGACTTAAAATCTGCTCTCTCATCAAATTTAAGTAAATAATACAGATTATTAACTATATTCACCATGCTGTACATTAGATCCCCAAAACTTATTCATCTTGTAACTGGAAGTTTGTACTCCATGACCAATATCTCCTCATTTCCCCCGACTCCTCAGACCCTGGCAATCACTGTTCTACTCTCTGCTTCTATGAGTTTGACTTTTTTAGATTCCACATATGAGTGAAATCACATAGTATTTATCTTTCTGTGTCTGGCTTATTTCACTTAACATAATGTTCTCCAGGTTTGTCCAGGTTTCCATGTTTTCACAAATGGCAAAATTTCCTTATTTTTTTAGAGCTGAATAATATTACCTTTTATAAATATATGTATTATATCACATGTATAATTATATATCACATAATATATATGATATATAATGTAATATTATTATACTGTATATTGTATATTGTATATTATTAATATATACTATTAATATAATATACACTAATATCTCATATATTAATAATATAATTATGTTATATATGTTTTATACATATTACATTATATATTACATTATATACTATATATTACATTATAAATATATAAATATTACTTTTTATGTACATTACATATTTATATATCATATATTACATTATATATAACTATATATTACATTATAAATATTTATAAATATTATTATATTATATAATTATATATACCATATATATCACATTTATAATGTAATGTTATAGATAATGTATATATAAATATATATAAACATTATATATATATCACATTTTCTTTATCCATTCGTCAGTCTTGGCATAACTCTTTTGGATATAACACCAAAAACACAGGCAACAAAAGCAAAAGTAAACAAGCAAGACTACATCAAACTAAAAAGCTTCTGCGTAGCAAAAGAAACAATGAACAGAATAAAAAGGCAGCCTACAGAATGGGAGAACATATTTACAAACTATATATCTGATAAAGTATTGCTATCCAAACTATATAAGAGACACACACAACTCAGCAAAAACAAATGATTTTACAAATGGGGAAAGGACCTGAATAGACGTTTTTTCCAAAGAAAAAAATGCAAATGGCCAGTAGGTATTATATATGAAAAGGTGCTGAACATCACTGATCATCAGGGAAATGCAAATTAAAACCACAATTAGATATTACCTCACACCTGCTGGGAAGGCTATTGTCAAAAATACAATGGCTAACAAGTGTTACTTAGAGTGTAGAGAAAAGGGGAATCCCAGTACACTGTTTGGTGGCAATGTAAATTGGTACAACCATTATTGAAAACAGTATAGAGCTTCCTCAAAAAATTAAAAATAGAACCCCATATGATCCAGCAATCCCACTCTGGGTATACAGTCAATGGAAATAGAATCAGTATCATGAAGGAAGAACGTCTGTTTTTACACAAGAATTTAATGACTAAAATCTCCTAAGTACTACTTTAGCTGCATCCCAAAAATGTTCATGGGTTGTGATTTTATTATCATTGATACAAAATATTTTATAATTTTCTGTGCGATTTCTTCTTTGACCCATGAGTTGTTTAAATGTAAGTTGTTTAACTTTTTGATATCTGGGGCTTTTCTAGATGTAATATTTTGGTAATTTGTAATTTAATTACATTTTGATCAGGGAACAAATTGTGTAAAATTCAATCTTTTCAAATATTTTTATGATTTATTTATGGTCCATCATATGGTCTATCCTTATATACATTTTATGAGCACTTGAAAAGAATACGGATCTTTGGTTGTTGAGTGCAGTGCTATATAATCGACAATTAAGTTAAAAAAAAAACTAAGAAAGAGAATACTGTACTACTGGAGAAATTGCAATGATTAATTACATCATAAAGGATCTGAAGGATGCACAGGTGGTGATTACCATTACCTCCCTATTCAGCTCACCTAATTTTGCCTGTACAAAAGAGATATGGATCTGGGAAAATGGCAGTGGATTTTCACAAAATTAAGTTAGCAGTGATTCCAAACCCAACTGCTGTTCCAGATATTGTGTCATTACTGAAGCAGATCAGCACATTCTCTTGTATTCAGCTACTGATCTACAAATATTTTTATCCCTATACTTGCTAGTGAAGACCATTAGAGGTTTTCTTCCAGTTGGCAGGGCTATCAATACACTTTTACACCCTACCTTAGAAGCAACACAGTTGGAAAACTGGTTAATGGGAGATACGGAGGGTTTGAAAAAAAGATATCTCCAAATGGGCACAGAATGTGCAAATATTTGTGTACCCTGTGAATGTTCACCAAAGAGCAGCCTCAGCAGAGGAGAATCTTAGTATTTAGATGAGCAGGATGACCCATTATGTGGTCTCAGGCAATTTCTTTCCCCATTCGGCATATGAACAAAGGAATGAAGATTTCACATGAACTCAATATGGACTTGAACTTGCCAAAGCCTATTTAGCTATAACAACTGCAGAAAATGCCAAGCTTGCCAACAGCAGAGACAAACACTGAGTTCCCAGTACATCACCACTCCTTGGGGGAACCAGCCAGCCACCTGGTGGCAGGTTGATTACCTTTGGACCAATTCTATCAAGGAAAGGTCAGAACTTTGTTCTCACTGGAATCGTTTCTCTGAATACGAATTTACCTTTCCAGCCCTCAATGATTTTGCCAATCCATGGACTTACGGAATACTTTATTTACCATCATTATATTCCACACTGCATTGTTTCTGATCAGGGAACTCATTTCACAGTAAATGAAGTATGCTAATAGGCTCATGCTCATAGAATTCAACATTCCTACCCTTTTCCCCATCACTCTGAAACTGCTAGCCTGATAGAGCTGTGGGATGGTCTTTTGAAGACTTAGTTATTGTGGAAACTAGATGGCAGCACTTAGTGTCTCTAGAGTGACATCATTCAGGATGCAGTATTTTCTCTGAATCAGTAACCACTGTATGGTTCTGTTTCTCCTATAGCCATGATTCACAAATCCAAAAATCAAGGGACAGAAACGGAAATAACTTTTCTCACTATTATCTCTATGATCCATTCGCAAAAATGTTTTTTATTTCTGCATCTTTGCTAGTTTAGAGATCTGAGTTCTCAAAAGAGAAGCACTTCTACCAAGTGACACATCAATGATACCGTTAATGTGGGAGCTGAAACTGCCTCCTGACATCTCTGGGTTCCTCATGCCAGTAAACTAACAGAATGGAGGTAGTTAGAGTGACTTATCCTGGTTTTGCTACTGCACAGTGGGAGCAGGAAGGAGCAAAATGGAGAAATTCCTTTGGGGTACATCTTAGTAGTTCCACATCCTGTAATTAAAGTCAGTAGAAAACTATAACTCAATGCAGGCAAGGCTACTAATGCCCAGACCTTTCCATTATAAAGATTTGAGTCACTTCAACAAATAAAGAACTTAGACAGCTAAAGTTTATCAACCATTTTTCTTCCCACTTTTCCCCCTTTTCACTTCCCTAATACTGAACATAAGACATGTTAACAGAGATTAATTTTAGTATTTAATACAGAGGATATCAAGGTAGAAGTACAACTCAGATATAAGAGGAGTGAACATCATCCAAAGACGGATAAAGTTGGACTTTGTATTTACTCTGCTAGGGAAAAGATTAGCATGTGTTTAGTTGTATGAGGAATGACTGCATTATGGTAACTGGAAGAATGATTTTACTATTGAATTTTTTTGAATGTTAACCATGGTGAAAAGGGGTTTGTATAAATAGCAATTTAATAAGACGTGGACTGCACTGGATTGTGCTCTTATCAATTTGGTTAAACTGTAAATTTCATTTCCCGGATTTATCTTGCAGTATGGTATGAGAAAGGGAACTTGTATAAGAATTGCAAGGTAAAAATGAAGTAGGAACCATTACTTTTAGAAGTTCTTTATGCTCAACACAGTGAGGGATGGATGCAGAGGTGCCCAGTTTATAATTCACCCTTATCTGCTCCTTATCCAGTTTGTCTTCCAAACTATTGGCCCCAATAGCAGTCCCAAGCCTAACACCACAGTCTTGGCTGTAGATCTACAGAGACAATCAATGGGCCTCTCCACAAGCTCCCACTTTGAGATCCCACCTTGACAGATAGATATAGGAGATCTTTCAGATTCTCCTTCAGGCTCCGACTTCTCTACCCACTCCAATGCTTCAGAAGGACTAAATGTGTGTAAGTTCTATTCCTAAAATAAATTTCTTATTCCCATAATATTCATAGTGGTTTGACTTCCCTGATAAATTCTGACTATGCCCTAACTAATTCTGTTTTAAACTACATCTATTTATATTGGGTGGGAAAGCGACATGCCTTTGTGTTGCTATAAACTAATTATTTCAGCTTTGTGCTCCATAGCATATTTTAAAACATTTTAAGACTCATATTTATAAGTTACTACATTTACCACCACTCCCACAAGAAAACATCTCCTCAATTCACAATCAATTCAGCAGAGAGAACGTTTTGTTGCCCAGTGCCACAGGTCACTGAATGATTCATGTCTAGAATGCCTTATGAGGTAAGTATGGAAGTGCTGTTTGATTGACTTGTCATTAAAATTCTGTATTTGGGGGATTAGGTTGATTCACTTGGTTTAAATCTACATTTATCAACTCCAATTAGGTGCTTCTCTGAAGGTGTCCCTCTTAAAAGTTTAGAAGTCAATTAACCTTAAGACAGGGATAAATTTTATGAGCCATATTTTAAGTACCAAAGCCACTATCACCTGAAGAATGAGATAACTGTAATAAATTTATTACATCTGATACTTGACATTTTCAAGCACTAAAATCCAAACTCATTTTTGAAGGTCTCTAAATTATCTTATATCAAGTCGGTAACAGGTTTTACGACTTGGAATAAATACTCATTAGTTGTTAGAGTGCTTATCTGGTTTTGTCTCATTTATTTAAAAATAGTCATGAACCCAAACCATAAATATTAATAGCTGAAACCGCTGATACACAATTTATGTTTAAAACAAATAGCTCTTACATGAGTAATAGAAGTTTTTGTGTCCCCAAAACTCAATATGTTAAAAGTTTCTTTCTCTTCTTGAGACTTTTAGCAACCATGTGACTTTAGGGAAGTTAAGGTAAGGAAAAAATCGACTTATGTTTTTTCCTTTTGGCATTCAAGAAATTGAGAAACAATGCAGCTAAAAGGTGTGGGTGGACAGAAGGTGCCATCTGCTCACCTACAGACAAGTTGGATTGACTGAAGGGACAATACTTTTCCATTAAAAGCAGACCCAGGTACAACCTCAGTGTGACTAGGGTAAAGTTGTCAGACTTCCCCTAAAAAGGGGAAGAAGTGAGAGGGAAATGTGGAGAAGAGGGTCATGGAGAAGCTGAGTTCAGTGGGCATCATTTGAAATACGAGGACGTATTTCCAGGATACAAGATAATTTCCTGGATCGCATTATAGACTAACTCAAAATAGAGGCAAGAAAAGAGGTTATAGTCTTGAAGGTCAAAAGGAAAACATGGTAAAGTGAAAAGTGTGATAGATTAAAGTGATTTGGGATTTTGTCTTCAAACAAAGATTTTGTTCTTCTCATCTGAAGAGTAGAGAAGAAAGAGGCAAGCATGGATATTTCAGGAAGCCATTCTGGAATGGCCTGAATTGGTCAGAAGGGAAAGAAATTCTTCAACCTGGTTGTTAATTATTTTTGCCTGTGCTCATATTCAAATTTGAGGAGGCTTTTCTGGTTCTAAGCTATACCACAGATCCATCTTGGCTCACAAACAGTTCTAACCTGGAATTTTAGTGTGTTTCATTTAGTGTGCATCTGTTTGCCATTTGCCATAACTCTGACTGAATTTCATTAGATGGTTAAGGAACTGGTTAGCAGAAATTTTTTAGGGTCCCTGCAGTTGTCAGGGCCAATGTGAAGTAAGTGTAAGTAAGTGTTGTAAGGTCACCACCCTCAAGAATATAGGAAGAATCTGCTCAGGGCTTTCTCTTCTATCTCGGTTTCAGTTCAAAGCAGAAGTTGTTACACTGTTCACACAGAAAACATTCAACACAAGAGGTGACTGATCAGAGAATGACCACAAAAAAATGAGATTCAGCCTCAAAAGCACTGCCCATCAAAATGACATAGGTTACTCCAAGACGTAAACACTAGCAACTTATAGCCAGGCACAGTGGTGTGCGCCTGTAGCCCCAGTTACTCAGGAGTCTAAGATGGAAGGATCTCTTGAGCCCAGGAGTTCAAGTCCAACCTGGGGGACATAGCAAAAACCAGTCTAAAAAATATATATTTTTTAATAAAAATAAATAAAACTAGCAACTTCTATATAAATTTTTAGTATTACATTTCTGGAGGGATTGCAGAGATTAATTACATCACAAGTGACTTGAATGATGCACAGGTAGCAATTTAGTCATTTCTATCACATCCCCATTCAACCTGTACAGAAGATAGATGAGTCTTGGAAGATGACAATGGATTTTCATCAACTTAAAAAGCTAGGTTTCCAAATCTAACTACTATTCCAGATATTATTTCTGTACTGAAACAAATCAGCATGTCCTATTGACTTCTATTTCCTCTGTGCCATCAGTAGATGAGATTATCTACTGACTTGAAGGGGGAAAGTTATGAAGTATTAAGTACAGGTGAGAAAGTATGAGATATAAGTAGTGGGCATTTGTTCCACTTTAGGGTTTGGATGCAGAAAGTTGCTAAATATGTTTGCTCTCATCCTAACCCTAAGAACAAATAATAATCTATAAAATTGTAGCTTTCCTTTCTGGCTTTTTGTCTCATCCCACAGCTGAAGATACAAAGAAACCTAAAAGGACTAAATAAGAAAATAAATACCCCTCTTTAGGAGAAAAAACACCTAAAGTTGTTTCATCCCTCGCTGAGAGGCAGGAAAAGGAGAAATATGCCATAGATCTCAAGAAATAAGGAAAAAATCACAATGCTGGTTCACAGTGAACCAACCCTCCTAGGCTAGAATGTGACTTGCTTTGGTCAAGGCCAAGTTAGAAGTGTTATGCCAGCAGAATCTTGAAGGGTGCTTGCACAATGGGGCTTATCCTTTTAAAACTTTCTGTATTGAAGCCCAGCTACCATTAAACAAGATTGAGAGGCCATATTGAGGAGGCCTGGAAGATGAAACATCATGTGAATATAAAGGCCATACAGAGAGAAATACGAAGGCCCCAGAAATAGGAGAGAGGCTGGCTATTTGGAAATTTCCAACCCAGCCCAGCTACCAGGTGAATTAAGCCACATAAGTGATCTCAATCAATATAGTGTGGAGCATAACTGCTTCATCTACCAGAAGCATGACGAATATGTATGTTAAGCCACTGTTTGGGGAGAGTTTGTTACACAGCAATAGATAACTGATAGACCAGCTGAACTTTTAACAAACTTAGTTGCACATACAGCATGAATGATAAATTAGAATCACAAGAAGGCTAACTACAGAACAAGTCTGAATCCAGCTACACACTTTATTCCAAGGACATTCACCAAGTGCATAGAAGTGATATGCTGGTGGTTAGAGGCACCAGCTAAAGGCAAGAGATAAAGGAGTTCTCTCTGAAGTACTTGTTTCCGGGCTAAAGAGCAACAGCAGGGCAGGAAGCCTGAGATGTAACTATGATGAAGTGTGAACTTTCACTGAATGTGAGGCAGTGACTAGCTGAGGTTTTTCAGGGCAGAAGAGCTATCTTAAAAAAGAAGAAAAAGTCTAACATCAATGACTTAAGATTCTGTAGAAAGAAGCTAGGATAATAAGAGTAAAGTAAACCCAGAATATGGCAAAGTAAGAAAATAATAAAGATAAGGGCAGAGGTGAACAAAATAGAAGACAAAAGAGAAAAAACTTAACAAAGTCATATACTGGGTCTTTGAAATAATGAACAGAATTGATAAAGCCCAAGTTATTCTAATTTAGAAGTAGGAGATACTGAGAGAAAAAGAAATAGAAAAAGAGGCTAATACATTCTGCCACTATCGGGAATGAACAAGTGGTTATCACAGCAAATCTTACATACATTAAAACAATAATGGGAGAATATTATAAGCAACTTTATGCCAAAAAGTTTATTGGCATATAGCACTATTTTTCCTCAAGGATCTAGTGTCTGTTGATGTTTTGTTTGGTTTTGTTTTATGGGCTTGTGAACAAGAGGGTATTAGCTATTATTCTGTCCAGAATTGTGTAATGAGAATGGATTGAAGGTCAGGCTCTAGTCAGTCAGTCCCAGTGAGTTAAAGGAGGACAGATAAAAGCAAGGAGGGTAGAGAGCCCTAGGCACACAAAATCACTGCTGATACTCTCCTTTGCTGCCATTCCACCAGGCAGAGATTTCTGATTAGTTTCACCCTTAAGTACTTAGGAAGAAGCACCATTGGCAGAAGGCAGCCCTCCCATGCTGCAACTCCATCGTCACTGGGCCATTGGAAGGGGAAGAAATGGAAGTATGAACGTCCAACAACAACTTGGCTTCACTCCAGCTACTTTCAGCCACCTCACCCCAGCAGAGCTTTTGTGCTATTCTCTTATTACCGGTAGGCTGCTGCCAACAATCTCTCTGATGAAGAAATGGGTACTGATTGTCCAAGGAAATGTGGAAGAGGCAAGAGCAGAGCTTCAAAACTTCCCTCCCTCCTCTCACTGCCTCTTGCAGCTTACCACCTGAGACTGCAGTTCAAGATAGCCTTCGCCCCACCCCCTTACTTCACAGTTTATTCAGTTGGATTTCTCCATCTTGACAGGAACCAAAAACATTTTTAATTCTTTCTTGAAGCCTTGTGGTTTACATCGATATTATTCTTGACCATCATCCAATATTTAATTCCCTCTTGTCAGCTCTCCTCCCACAGTCTCATTCCCATTTTGCTTTGGGCTCCCTTCCTCTAAAGCCTATTTACTGTGTCTTAGAGAACCTCCTCGCCACATAAAAATATCTCTATTACATCCTCCATCTCTCCCAACTCCTTGCCTTAACTGACTCCTGGGTGCATCCCAAGTACACAGCCTCCACCACAGCCCACTCAGGGACTGATGTCCGTTCTCCCATATATATCGGGCTCAGATTGTGCATCTCTTATTCCTCATCACTCTTGCTGACCAGCCTCCAGTCACCTCTCCCTGAGTATTCAAAGACTTTGGCAAACAACACAATCTTTCCACCCACCTAATGCTATCATCCTCTGTGACTTCAGCATTGTGTGGACAGCCCATTTATTACACTGTCCTTGAAACACTTCCTCTCCTCAATTCCGATGCCTTCAACTCCACGCCATCTCAGCTATTATTTCAGTTTAAACAGCAACAAAAAAAAATGTTCATTAACTAAGTGCTTACTATTTGCCTGGAAATACACTTAGTATTTTATATGACTGCCATATATAACCCTGACAGCATTATTTTACTATGAATTAGGTACTATCGTTGATTATATTCATTTTCCAAATGAGAAAACTGGAATTTTGAGAGTTTAGGTAACTTGTCCAAGATCAGTCACACAGTTCACAATTAAAAGAGCCAAGGTTCTGGAAGATTCAATCAGGAGGGGAAGAAAGAACACTTCAAAAATATATGAAGTTTTTATATTATCTACACTCTTCTCTCTTCCCTACGGCACTAAAGTAAAAGGTCAAGAATTAATGCACCAATAACAGAATCTTCTGTATCAAAAGCAGCTGGATAAGTTGTTAAGCTGGCAAGAGAAGTGAATCATTTTTAAAAATTATGAAAGATAAATCAATCTGTTTTAATCTTTGTTAGAAAAGAAAGATATTTTGCTAGACATTCCTGGTGCTGACACAATTATTACCAGAATATTTATGAAAGTTGAGTGAAATTAATCCCAAGATAGTTAAAAACAACCTAACTAATATGCTGAAAAAGAAAATAAATATCTTGCAAATCCTGATTCATGAGAGGAATCTAAAATACCTTACTCTTACTCTTATCTTTATCAAAAATAATGATGTCTAATATTCTATGAATTTGATCTTTTATTAGTTGTCAAGCATTATTTAATGACCATGTCTACATAATATTTATACCTACAGATATGAAGAAATAGAACAAGGAAATCATTAGTATGATTTTATAGTATGTATTTTATGTATATGTGTATATATAGTAAAATATAGATATATTTTATATATGTGTATATCTAAAATCTCCACTCTGTTCTAGAAAACTGACTAATACACGCACCACACATCATATATGTTTCTTAAGCTGGATGGTAAGTACATGGATGTTGGTTTTACCGTTATTCTTTGTGTATTATTATTTCTACATATTAAATATGTATTAAAACCAATTGATTTTAAAGAGCAATACAGGTTTGGCTCTTGTCTCCCAACGGCTTTCCCTGATTCTCAAGCCCCTGAGATGAAATAACATGCTGTAGTCCCCCATGCTGCTGAGTGGGCAAGAGCCCACTGCAGAACCATCAAGCGAGCAGCACCTAGGGATAAATTTGGGGGCAGAAAGTAGCAAGCCTCTGTTCAGCGTGGGACCTAAGGCTTGTTTTCCAACACAGTCCATGGAAAGCCCTATCTTTGTGGGTAATGAAGTGATGCTTTGATAGTCAACCTTATCAAATCAGTTCTCAAAGACACAATTTCACAAAGAATAAGCAGATCAAATCCCACTATTGTGACTACATAAAAATGTTTACAGAGAAGTATTCACAGGGTTTTTAAAAAATACGTTGTTCATTTATTCTGAATCTTATATTGATAGATAATGCCAGAAGACTTCAGCATAGCAGATAAAATACAGCAAATCCCAACCAGCATAGATTTTAGTGACAAACGGTCCATTCCATGGACATAGATGACTTCATCGGGTAATTACATTTTTGTTTTCC
This sequence comes from Macaca mulatta, assembly GCF_049350105.2. Lineage (NCBI taxonomy): Eukaryota > Metazoa > Chordata > Mammalia > Primates > Cercopithecidae > Macaca > Macaca mulatta. The sequence goes on from NC_133406.1 coordinate 162,250,935, forward strand.
TAAGTGTTTACATTTCTTTACTGTAACACTTTCAGATTAGAGATTTTAAAGGCTTTTAAATGGTGTAAGTTGCCACCTGGGAGAGTTATTACACAGCACTTCCATGGCATAGAATACTATTTGGTGTAGAAGACGGAGGCTAGTTAGCTGCAGCAGAATGAACATTTTCTTTAAGAACAGTAATAAAGAACAGTTCGAGGCAGAAGATTGCCTCTGTGTTAATGTGGTGTGCATGTTCCTCCCTTCCTGCTCCCTCCCCAACTCTCATTCACTGTCTTAGTCTTAATAGCTTATCCCTCCAAAATAGTCCATAAGGTAGCAAAATCATAATACATGTAACTGGATCTGATTTTTAAAATTTCCTTACTGGGAATAGCTATCGTCAAATCACTCTTAAGCATACAGTAATGTCAGTTAGAATCCTACCTGATTATCCGTTTAGTAATAATATTGTTAGTTTTGTAGCCTGAGGCAAGTTCTACACCTCTCAAGTAAAAAGATGTCATAATTATCTAGATAATTTAGACCAAAATCTGTTTGGCTTGAATTAAGCAAGTAAGTCTTATGAAAATAGAATAAGGCTTCAATTAATTACCCAGGTAATTACTAACCTGTACTTACTGTTTTTAATCATTAACCCGTTAACTTTCAGAAGTTCTTGCCTATTTAGCCAATTCACTTTTAAAGCTTCCATGTTCTAGAAGCTGAATAAAAAATGAGGGTAGATTGTTATAAAAGTCATTGGTTTGACTTTTTCTAACCTGGAAACATAGTTCTGTATAACTAAGACAAATGGAGTTTGTATTTTATTGGCTTGCTAACAGTACTACTGAGTCTTTTTAGATGTTGATCCTAGGCATGGAATACTATTCATAAGTATCTAGTCTGCTAATTTAGACAATTTATCTGGACCTGTTTCTATGGGCCAGCCTAAAAATAACCTCAAGTCTAAAGAGAAATATTTTATCTTTTCCTCCATTTTCTCTAAATGTCCTCAAAGTTATTGAGCACGTGCAGTTTACTAACTAGAATCTAATAAGTACATAGGTATCTACAGAGAGAAACAATGTGTATTGAATTTGAATATAAATAACAGCTCAAGAGAGGAAGAATGGGCATGTAAGATTGGTCATTCATCTGACTTCTGCCAATTCCAAACAGCTTCTTGTTCAATTACTGTGTTGAAATGAAACAAGTGCCAATGAGTTCTTAGGCCTGGGGCAACAAAAATCTAAGATAATTTTAGTCAAATTCATTATAACATACAGGCTATTAAAAGTGATAATGACAACCAAAAATGCCAAGTCATTAATCTACTCTCTGTTTATGAGCCATAACAGGATTTTTCACCAGATAACATGAACAGTAATTTCTTTCAAAAATTCAAAACAAATATTTTCAGTGCCATTTCACAACTAAAGCATCTAACTTCCAGCAGACCACCCATAGTCACCCAAGTCACTGTAACTGAACTATCCGTGGTACATGCCTTAAAAGTACATTGATTCCATGGCATATGACATATTGAACTTTCAAAGCAAAGCAATTCCCAATGAATGCCATAAAATGAGTGCACTTAAGTCTCACATTCTTGCAAAATGTTGCCACCTTAATTTAAATGTTATAATACTGAAATAAATATAAACTAATGTCGTCCATTAGAGGAGTCCCATCACCTAACAAATTTTGATCATTCTATTCTATATTAAACTTTGGAAGACTATTCTCAACACATAAAAATATGTCATTTTTTGATGATACACTTGTTATGGGCACTATGTCCAAAAGTTCTTCAGTCACATCTAAATTTTTATCAATACCAAGATAATACAGATTATTGTGTGGTATTATTTATATCAGTGTTCTCTTCAGCTACAATTAAAAGGACTCTATAAGTGCTCCTATGCATACCTTCAACATACCAAGAAACGGTATTTCTAAAGAGGCTTCTCTGTGTAGGTGCTTGCCTCTGTTAAGACCGTTTCTGCTGCACTCAGTAGTTAATCTTATAAATTCACCATCTGCAAATGTTTTGATGCTTGGTCAATTTTTTCAATTAACCCATAATTACATTTTACAGCATCTGTACCTACATTCCAAAGCAAGCCCTACTGAAATTTTAGTTTCTTTATGCGAGCATCAGGTTTTTCTTTTTTATGAATTATCTTATATCAGGCATAGTCCTAGGATGGTTTGTTTCCTAATGGTCTTCTTAAGTTGTATTCTTTCAAAACAGATGTGCTTTCAATATTAAAGGCATGGAATAATTTTCTCTTACATGCACACACACAAAATATTCCGTCTTGCTCTCTCCCAATTTTCTTGCCTGTGTAGCCTTCTTGGTCTTTTATTGCGCCACTGTGGCTGTAGACCAGGATACAGGAAATATTTCACTTCTGTCTTAGTAAATGGTGACCCACACTCAGTCTCAGTGTAAAGGACATTACATGAAGAGGCAGAGTCTGGAGTAATTCCAGGATTCACCTCCCGTCAATAATTGTGACCCAAAAATGTGAGTCCATTACTGTCAAACAGCCTGATGTTTTAAGAGATGCCAGAAATACACACTTGAGGTTAAAAAACTCACACACAATTTTTAACATCGGCAAATAATTCAATTTTTCCTAACACTGTACAGCTCAAACACATTGCTTGCCAGGCATATTCTACAGTGGATCTACCTGAGACTCCAGAAAACACTTTGGTGTTTCAGTTGTTGACATGACCTTACCAAATGCAAAAGTAATTTAAGATACATAAACTTGAGCAATTCCCAAGAAAACATAGGACTCCAGTGGCAGGTAATTAAATTCTGGGTTCCTAAGCTCTGCAGAAAAGTACCTGCACTGCTGATTAAATGACAAAACAACAGACATCTGGCCCATTGTCATGCAAGCTCATTCTGGACAGTATTTAAATGGAAAGATAAAGGAAAAAGCTGTTACCATTTTCCCTTCAATCTTTATGCATGGTGAATGGAAAGATAAATTTAAAAATTTAAGTTACCTTTCTCCCTTCAATCATTACACACAGTAAAGACTACCATTTTTGCCGTTTTATTACTCTTTTTCTGTTTTATAAAATCTGAAAGTGTGTCATTTTGTGCCATTTTGTGGCTTTCCAATAGTAAAAGTACTAGAATATCTGCAATGTCAGGTAAAAACAAAGAAATATCCTCCTACCCAAAGGAGATAAAGAAGATGATTAACTCGCATTTAAATTTAATAATTTAGGGCCAGGCATGTGGCTCACGTCTGTAATCTCCCCACTTCAGGAGGCCAAGAGGGCAGATCACTTGAGGTCAGGAACTCAAGACCAGCCTGGCCAACATGGTGAAACCCCGTCTCTACTAAAAATACAAAAATTAGCTGGGCATGGTAGCAAGCATCTGTAATCCCAGCTACTCAGGAGGCTGAGGCAGGAGAATCATTTGAACCCTGGAGGTGGAGGTTGCAGTGAGCTGAAATCACGCCACTGCACTCCAGCCTGGCGACAGAGTGACTCCGCTTCAAAAAAAAAAAAAAAGTAATAATTTAGTCACGAAGCTAAAAACAAGTTCTATCCTATCTGAGAAAGCAGCAGAATGAAATAACTTCCGAAAAACTTCCTGGTGATTAATTATCTACTTTTACATGGTTTTGCAGAATAACTACCCTTTTAGGAGTTAATTAACAGTTATTTAATGAAAAAATTATGTTAGCAATTTCAGTTCTAACTTCATAATGATTAATAAAATGTATTTACCAATGTTGTTTTTTTAGTTTTTAATTATTTTTGGTTTTATAACATATTTCTATCACCCATTTTACCAAATTAACCATTTTGATTCAATGAAAAAATACAAGGTACAAGTCACAGATGGACTACATTTGGGAAATTTATAGACACTGATGAAAATATTAAAAACCTCTTAACATTGTTTTATAGGTTAAGGCCCTTCATAAGTTTTTAAAGCTCTTAATTGACTTGCTATCATGGGTCAGACAGACTCAACAAAGTGTGTAAAATTAGTGGTAGTGCATGCAAATAATGTTTTAAAGATGGGGCCAAGGAAGTACAATAATTCAACCAATTTATTCATTGTTATATTACAGCGTTAATACTTATTCATCTCACAAATGTTAGTTTGGCACCTGCTATGTGTCTGCTAAGCCCGCTATACTAGGCGCTGGGGATAAAATTATGAACAAACACCCAGAGAGATTATGTAATTACTACTTACTGAGTGTTGTATCATATATAATACTATTATAAGAAGATACGTTCATTTGAATTGCAAAACTGAAGCATAGCCTACTATAAATATCCTTGCACCCTTTCTACATTTTCTACTTAAACATCTGGAAGTTTCAAATATGTAGAAATAATACCTGTTAATAGCATTATGCACATATTAGAGGTAATTGCACATGATTATATCAAGTATTTGAAAGCCTTGGGGGTTCATTATTTAATTAAGTGGTTCCAGAGTCAGCCAGCATATTATTAACCAGCTTCTCTACTCTGCCTCATGCAAAATACTTGTGTACAGAAAATAAGCACTAAACTTGAAACATCCCTATGAAGAATTTTATTTTCATTAAAAATATATATCTGTATATATATAAACAAACATGCACACACACACACACCTTGCATATGTATGTCCTAAATGTACACTGAAGAACCCTAGAAAATTATCAACACAGTAGCAAAATCTCCATTAGTGCAACTAGTTCCCACTAAAATAAGCCAGATTTTCTCGAAGAAATTGCTCATTTCAAGTTCTGAGGCAAGAAATGTACAAGAAGCACATGGACTATCTTGACATATCAGACAGTAAGCTACCAACATGAATCAAGGGCCAAATTGAAGATGGGATAGTTTGAGGTTCAGCAAAAAAAAGGAATTGCAGTGGGTTCTAACTTATCAAATATGTCTAAATCCACAAGTCCATAATAGTATTTTTTTAATTTATAAGATGATAGTGAACCAATTTATTTTCTTGAATAATGACTAAAGGGGGAAGGGGGATGAAGCCTTGATAAGAGAGCCTTTCTTATATAAATTGAAATACTGAGCAACCAAATGGTTGAGGAGGGGAAGGATTTATTTATAAAATTATTTCAGTTATGAGATGAAAATGAAATTATAGAATATCTCCATCTGAATTCATAAATTAAGGCATCAACAGCTGCTAACATCAAAGAAAATCAAAAGTAGACATGATACAGCTCCTGATAAAAATAAAAATAAACCAGGACCACCTATAGTCTTGCCAAAGTATTGGATCTCAGTTTGATCATTTCTCTGTATCCAGCTGCCAATTTGCAGGAAATACAGGGAACAAAGGAACAAGCTGAACTGCACCATAAGTGTGCAATCAGTAAACTCCAGATGGTAGGAAACTGTAGGTCAAACAAAACAGCTCCAGTTCTTCAAAAAATCATTTGTGAGGGAAAGGTAGCAATGAAGGGGACTAAAAAACACTTGGATTTTTTTTATTTGGCAAGACTAAACTATTTTATCCAGGAATGCATATGAGAAGAAAGAAACATAATGAAATGACTACTGTAAAAGTCAGTGGTTACTTTGGGAGAGAGAAGGAAGCTGTGATTGTGATGTGACACACAGAGGGACTTCTGAGGTGCTGTCAAAGTTCTATCTCTTAACCTGAATGGTGGTTACAAGAGTCTTCACTCACTCACCTGTACATGTTTTTTGTGATTTTCTGCATTACCTTTTTTTATCATTTCTCACAGTAAACAGCAGAGTACAAGTAGCACCAGGTTGATGTAGAATTAATCTTGGATTTAAACAGTTCACATTCTGTTCAGTGCTCACTTTCTGAGGATGAGAACCAAGTGAAGTTTTTCATCAAATCAGGCAACTAGGAAATATCTATAAAGAACTAGTGTATTCCAGGCATTATTTTTAGTTTATTTCTAAATTTACATTAAAATAAACTATTTTGGCATAACTAAATCATGAGTTCTTGCTTTATTTATTTAATAACCACTGTGTGCCCTCTGGGTACTGGGCATTGTGCCAATCACACAAGGAGGAAGAAGCTAAACATGTTTCCTAACTTCAAGCAGTTCATGTAATCTCCATTCATGAATTGAGTGGTATATTGTAACAGGCTCTTAATAATGTGCTTGATATACATGATCTCATTTCCATTCACCAGAATCTCCATTTTATACAAAAAGAAACCAAAATGTAAAGAGATTATGTAGAATGCCCTTTTAGGTCACACTAATTTCATAATCAGTGTTCTCAAATGCTTGCTGAAGCTTCTTAAACTGGGATTCTAATTTTCATGAGGACACTTGATGATATGCCAGGGCTACAAAAAAGAAAAATCAAAGGATAAACATGCAGCATTTTCCTGGAGTGATAATTGTACTAAATTGTAAATAATTTAAGACCTATTTGACACTAACGTGTGTATATTTTAGAGTGTTACATAAGGCTCAAACACATTTTTAAGATAAAACCTAAGATTACAACAGAGTCATTTCACTCTAGAAGGTCAGGGATCAAATTTTTGTTATTCATGGCAAGTGATATGTGCCTATGTCTTTAATTCTCTGTCCCACATTCTTTACTTAGATAACTAAATTCAATTACCTGTCCCAGGTGACTAGTGTTAATAATCACTAGTCATTGCAAATTTATCCTTATAAGGTCCTTGATGATTTAATTCTCCAGGTTGATTTTATTAGTTAGGAGGTCTTAAAAAACTAGTAAGATATCTACACTGGTGAATATTTTCACTGTTCTAGCTAATCAAATACTTAAACAGATATAATGTTGAAAGAATGAATTCAAAGTAAGACTGACTTTTGAACGACATCTGATGGCTTGAAAGTGGTAGAGCTAAACTGACCAAAATAAACTATGATATTGTGGATAGTGAGTTGACATTCCATTCTACACTCTTCAGAGCCTAGTTGTGAGGCCTTGGATAAATCTAATAGATACATAACCCAAAGCTTTTTATAAGTAGTATTGCAAAATAAGAGCATGAACAATACAAAAGTAAGTACCAAACTCCTTTTGGAAGAAAGACGCTATAGGCATTTACCTGGTCTGTCTATAGATTCCCTCCAGGCACACAGCTACATTTCCTCATGGTTGTGCCAAAGCCTGGTGGTGGCTGGGGTGGGAGAATGATTCACACTAACAGAACAGTCATCCAAAGAAAATTCTGTGCCAGGAGTGAGGAAATCATTGACTGGGAAGTGATGTAGGAGATCCAAGAGCCAAAAGAATTTAACTGAGCTAGGGCTCAAACTGGAAAAGCAGACAAAAAGTTGGAAAAATGGATTGTAGGTCAAAACTGGGTGATCAGAGATGATATCAGGATACAAGAAAGCTAAGGCCAGTAGAGAAACCGTATTTCCCAGCAGAACCATGCCAAACAATAGGCAAGGCAACATAGTACCTTAAAAAAAAAAGAAAAGTTGTTATATAATCCAGCTTTTATCTGAACCCTAAAATAGCCCTAAATATTTAACAAGCATGGCTAATGGAAAAAAATATGTGTCTTCTCAGGGAGTCAAAAAAGAGTCAAGTTTAGTATGGTAGTGGTAGATGAAAACAGAACCTTGAAGATCAATATTTGTCATATGATAAATTACTCTGTCCCACTGTCTTAGTCCATTTTCTGCTGCTATAACAGAATACCATAGACTGGGGAATTTATAAAGAATAGAAGTTTATTTGGCTCATGGTTCTAGGGGGTGGGAAGTCCAAAAGCATGGTGCCAATAGCAAGGCCACCTGGCAAAGGCCTTATGCTGCATGATCTCATGAAGGAAGTCATCTCATGGCAAGAGAACACAGGAGACAGACAGAAAGAAATGGGGCCAAACTTCATTCTTTTATCAAGACCACTCCCAAAATAAATAACTCATTCCCCCAACAATGGCATTAAACCGTTCATGAGAGCAGAATCCTCACAATCTCATCACCTCTTAAAGACTCCACCTCTCAATACTATTACATGGGCAACTAAATTTCAGCATGATTTTCGGAGGTGACATTCAAACTGTAGCACCCACAAGGTTCTATAAATCAAGGGGAAAATAAGGTGTACTGTTTAATATTAAATAAATATCTCAAAATACAATAAAATTTAAAACAGTCACTTCTCTTTGAAAAAGTAAGGTTGGTTGGTTGGTTGGTTGGTTTTCATTTCCTAGTCTTAGCACTGTGCCTCATACATAGTGGACCCTCAATACACATTTAACAAATAAATGAAGGATGGTTTTGTGTCTGGACAATATAGGATTTCTTTGTCATGATTCCTCAGTGAAATTCCAGTCTCTTTCTTGCCTGAGATTTCTTCAAAACTGTATTATTAGTAAATTTTTTACTCTGAAGTTTCTGTATAAAAATAGCCAGAGCAGAAGGTTTGAATTCCATTAAATTTGTTTCTAAAATGGTGCAATTTTTTTTTAAGTTTTACATGGATAATTCTTTAGATTTCAACCTTTAGAGATGTTTTATTCCAGTTTCAAAACACATATCTGCAGTGTTTGCACTTGGACAGAGATTACTGCCTTAAAAACCCTCATTCTGTTGTTTCCTACCCTAAAGTTAACCAGAAGCAGAATCACTTGTACAAATAACAGTGACAGTGGTACAATGGTGATTAGAAAGCTGCTGGTTTGTAATTTACAGTGTGTTTCAGTACTTTCATAGTCAGTGAACACATACAATGAAAATGATTCCACATTTGGCTGGATGAGTTGTCTGTGTTTAATAGATTACAGTAACATGGGAGGGCAATATCAGGATAAACTAAGTGACATATGAAAAGTCCGCATTTGTTCATCAATGCATTTTATGACCAATGTAGATCTTGCAGGAAAAAAACTACTCTGCAGTGAAAACTAATTAGTTAGAGATATTTCTTTCAAGAAGTCAAGGGTTATCATAATTGAATTCTCACTCTTTTAATCTACTTTCCTGCAGATCTTCCTGAAAACTACCTCATTAAAATCACTTATAATAAGGAGAAAAATATTCCTCTGTTGGAGGTTTAGATCTGGAAAGGCTAGAAAACAAGTTATTTTCATGACATAGAATTCATATGTTTAAGAAACAATAAATTCTAAGAATACTTGTGGAGAAACAGTAATATATGACCCAAAACCAAGAGAAGAATCAAACAATAGAAACTAATTTAGAAATTACAAAATGATGAAATTAGAAGAAAAAACATAAAAATAACTATTGAACTACTAGCTATTAAAACTATGATTCATATATTCAAGAGGGAGAGGAAAACGTGAATGTGAGGTAGATAAAAATGAGACCATTTTTTAGAGATCCAAATGAGACTTCTAGAGATGAAAAACACAATATGTGAGGGAGGGAGTCAACATGTTTCAAGTAAAATTGTTGTGGGGCAAAATCCATGAAAGCTTGGTGTCACACATTAACCAGTGGGGTCATTTATGTAGATGGCAACTCTCAGGACTCTCTATCAAATGAGACAACGGTCTTCATTTTAGTAGGATTGTTTGCCAAACTTTCTTAGGGCACATTCTCAAAAGCAAGAAGCCAGATGAAGCTTCTTTCATCTTAAGACAGCTAATCATATTTGCCATTAAAAGCATGGTCTTCCCTATTCCTGTAGGTTTCAGGAGCTATTCCAAAAGGACTGGTAGAGGAGACACAAACTAATCAAATATTTCCCCATGTACAATGAGGTCAGCCGTGGCCTTGTATCTACCAAGATGTTTTGCAGTTCGTATCTTGCTTAGGTTCTCTGTGGAATATGCCAATGATGGCTACTTCCTTCTTGAAACTCTCTACATCCTCAGCTTTTCACCACCATTTCTCTTTCTGCTTGCTCCTTTCCTAACCCATCCCTCTCTGTCTTCTTTGCTGATGCTCAAGAAAATTATTAAAGCTAAGAACATCTAATTTTCAGAGCTTCTATCAATCTGTTCCAGAATCAGACATTTTTATAAAATTTATAAGAATTTATAAAAGTAATATATGTTCCCTGAATTTTGAAATACAGGTAAGGGAACACTGAGTTGAGGGATACATGTAGTGGAGGTTTAAAGGGACGCAGGCATTCCTCAAAGACATTTCACGTTTGGTTCCAGACCATCCTAATAAAACTACTATCACAATAAAGCAAATCACACGGAATTTTTAGTTTCCCAGTGCGTATAAAAGTTATGTTTACATTATACTGTGGTCTCTTCATTGTGTAATAGCATTAAATTAATATCTAAAAATGTGTATCTTAATTATGAAATATTTCATTGCTAAAAAATTCTAGTGACCACCTGAGCTTTTAGAAAGTCATAATCTTTTTGTTGGTGAAGAGTCTTGCCTCCATGATGACAGCTGCTGACTGATCTAGGTGGTGGTTACTGAAGGTTGCAGTGGCTGTGGCAAGTTCTTAAAATAGGACAACAAAGAATTTTGCCACATGGATTGACCCTTTAACAAAAGATTTCTCTGAAACATGAAATGCTGTTTGATAGAATTTACCCACAGTAGAACCTCTTTCAAATTTAAAGTAAATTCTCTCAAACCCTGCCACTGCTTTATCAACTAAGTTTATATAATATTCTAGGTCCTTTGTTGTCATCTCAACAGTATTCACAAAATCTTCACTAGGAGTAGATTCCATCTCAAGCCACCATTTTCTTTGCTTATCCATACAAAGCAACTCTTGATTTATTCAAGTTTTATCATGAGATTGTGTTAATTCAGTCACATCTTCAGGCTCTACTTCTAACTCTAGTTTTCTTCCTATTTCTACCACATCTGCAGTTACTTCCCCCACTGAAGTGTTGAACCTCTTAAAGTCATCCATGAGAGTTGGAATCAACTTCTTTCAAACTCCTGTGAATATAGATATTTGACCTCCTCCCATGAATCACAAAACCCTTAAGGGCATCTAGAAGGGTGAATCCTTTCCAGAAGGTTTTCAATTGATTTTGCCCAGATTCATCAGAGGAATCACTATCTATGGCAGTGGTAGCCTTACAAAATGAATTCTTCAAATAACAAGACTCAAAAGTCAAAATTGATTCATGGACTGAAGAAAGGATGTTGTGCTAGGAGGCATGAAAACAATGCTCATCTCCTTGTGTATCTACATCAGAGTTCTTGGGTGACCAGATGCATTAACAATGAGCAGTAATATTTTGAAAGAAATCTTTTTCTCTGAACAGTAGGTTTCAACAGTGGTTTTAAAATATTCAGTAGGCCAGGCCTGGTGGCTCACGCTTGTAATCTCAGCACTTTGGGAGGCCAAAGCAGGCATATCACGAGGTCAGGAGATCAAGACCATCCTGGCTAACACGGTGAAACCCTGTCTCTACTAAAAATACAAAAAAAAAAAAAAAAAATTAGCCAGGTGTGATGGTGGTTGCCTATAGTCCCAGCTACTCAGGAGGCTAAGACAGGAGAATGGCATGAAGCCAGGAGACAGAGCTTGCAGTGAGCTGAGATCATGTCACTGCACTCCAGCCTGGAGGAGAGAGCAAGACTCTGGTCTCAAAAAACTAAAAATAAATAAAAAACAAATAAATCAGTAAACCATGCTCTAAACAGATATGCTATCATCTAGTCTTTGTTATTCCATTTACAGAGCACAGGCAGAGTAGATATAACATAATTCTTAAGGGCCTTAAGATTTGGGGAATGGTAAATGAGCATTGTCTTTAAATCACCAGCTGTATTTCTCCCAACAAAAAAGTCAGCCTGTCCCTTGAAGCTTTGAAACCAGGCATTTACTTCTCCTCTCCAACTCTGAAAGTCCTAGATAGCATCTTCTTCCATTAGAAGGCTACTTTCTCAACATTGAAAATCTGTTGTTTAGTGTAGCTAACTTCATGAACGATCTTAGCTAACTCTTCCAGATAACTTGCTCTACCTTCTGTATCAGCACTTGCTGCTTCACTTTGAACTGTTATATTTTGAAGCTGGCTCCTTTCCTTAAACCTCCTGAACCAACCTCTGCGAGCTTCAGACTTTTGTCCTGCAGCTTCCTCATCTCTCTCAGCTTTCAAAGAATTAAAGTGAGTTAGGGTCTTTCTCTGGATTAAGCTTTGGCTTATGGGAATGTTGTGGCCAGTTTGATGTTCTATCCAAGACCACTAACATTTTCTCCACATCAGCAAGAATGTTGTTTTGCTCTCTTATCGTTCATTGTATTCACTGGAGCCACACTTTTGATTTCCTCCGAGAACTTTTCCTTAGCTTTCACAACTTCACCGTTGGTTTGGCATGACAGGCCTAGCCTTCAGCCTATCTTAGCTTGACGTGCCTTCCTCATGAAGCTTAATTATTTCTATCTTTTGATTTAAAGTGAGAAATAAGGCCAGGTGGGGTGGCTTATACCTGTAATCTCAACATTTTGGGAGGCCGAGGAGGAAGGATTGCTTGAAGTCAGGAGTTCAAGACTAGCCCAGGAAACAAAGCAAGACCTCATCTTTACAAAAAAAATTAAAATTAGCCAGGCATTGTGGTGGGCACCTGGAGTCACAGCTATTCAAGGGGCTGAGGCCAGGAATTCAGGGCTGCAGTGAGCTATGATCACGCCACCGCACTCCAGCCTAGGTGGTGGAGCAAGACCCTGTCTCTAAATAAATAAATAAATAAATAATAAATAGAGAAATAAGAGACTTTTCACTTGAATACTTAGAGTCCACTAGGTTACAATTTAGCTTAATTTCAATATTTTTGTGTCTCAGAGAATGAGAAGAAGATGTGAGATGTGGAAAGGGCCAGTTGGTGGAGCATTCAGAACACACACAACATTTATCAATGAAGTTCACTGTCTCATATGGTCCCAATTCATGGCACTCCAAAACAATTACAATAGTAGCATCAAAGATCACTGATCAAATTGGATGTGATCACAGATCCTCATACAGATATAATAATGAAAAAAATTTGAAACATTGCAAGAATTACCAAAATGTGACAGTGAAACACAAAGTAAGCACATGCTGTGAGAAAAATTGTACCAATAGATTTGCTTGATGTAGGGTTTCCACAAACCTTCAATTTTAAAAAATTAAAAAATGCAGTATCTGCAAAGTGCAATAAAGCCAAGCACAATAAACAAGTTAGCCTGTATAATTATGTGGTCTACAGTCACTTCCATATTTTGTTAAGTATTACTCGTCATTGCAGAGCAGGAGTACTCCTGTTGCCCACTGTGCCAACTCACCCAGCACTGACACTGAGGTGCAGGGCCAAAGTCCACATTGTAATATGAACATATCCTACAACTCCAAGCACCAGAAGTATGTGGAGAATGGAAGAAAAATAAGGTTTGAAATGTACTGATTCAGTAATTTGCAAACATTTCTTCTAATCATCAACTGGGTAAAATTATAAATGGAGGGTTCAGTTCTCAGCAACACCTAATCTAAAAGGAAGTTCTCTCCTGTCAGAAATATATTGAATAAAGCAATATGCACAATGACAACTATACATACAAAAGAAAATATATTAGAATCCTGTCTTCGTAGGACACAAATCCATTGCACTACTAAAAACAGCAAATTATCTGTGTTTGATGTTTCATGTTCTATGCATCTCAAAAAATAAGTTAATATCTTAGCATAATGGACATATTTAGCCATGAGCTAATTTATCAGGTAAAGCTTTGCAACCTAGGCTGGCACAGCTGGTATGGTTGTTAGGGCCAGGGTCAGAGATCCAGCAAGTTATAGCTAATATGATAGAGGCAAGTCTAGAACCAGGGAGGCAGCCAATATTATTGAGGCTAGAGCAATTCACGTGATTAACAAGACCCATGCAACCAGAGTGGTTTGTGGGGTAGGGGCAGTGAATGGGGCCAGTATAGCTGCCACATTGATCAGGGCTAAGATTGAAGATCCAGCAAGTACATTTGGCATGTTTAATGGACCAGAACCAATAATTCAGCTGGCAGGGCTGATGTGTTCAGCAGGTCAAGGATTTGACAAGAGCATAGAGACCCAACTCTGTAATTGTTTTTTTTCCTGAAATACCATTGAAATACCCATCACAATATTTTTCATCTGCTCAAGATTTCAGTGTGAGCAAGAAATAAATTTCTATTATGTTTGAGCCATTATATACGTAAGGTGTATTTGTTATAGCAGTTAACCTATTCCAGGACACACGCACACACACACACACACACACACATCACCTCTTGTGTTTCCTGCAGAGTGACAGCATTATTATACTCTGCCTAAGAGACCCTAAATGAGAGGCAATATTCCTGCAAGAAAGGAAGGTTTCTGTTAAAATAAGAAATAGAGATAGGATACTGTAAATATGTTCAAGACAGAGCCGAGATTTTATGAAAGAAAAGATATTTCTAAAAGACACAATGGAAAAAGTTGCCAGAGATGGAAGCAGATAAATATGCATTGGGAGCAGAAAGCACACAGTGGTATTCTGTTGAACATTAACACTTCAGAGACAACTGTATTGGCTTGAACTGAGGGTCTTGGCACAAGAGAAGAATGATGGCACGGTAGCATTAACTTCAAGGCTCTGGTTAGAATTCTGACAAATGACAATTATCTGCAACCCTATTGAGCCCATAACCTACAGATCAGTGCCTGAGCAAAGTTGTATTCAAATAGCATATGCCCAAGAGCTTAAAAAAATCATTTAAAGAAATTCCATTATTTACTTACATCTCCTGAAGGACATTAAAAGAAGCTGATACATAATGCACAGCAACACTTCTCATATCCCTTTCTTCATGGTCCTCTGATTATTTCACTTATGTCTTATATATAAGGAAAAAAGGCTCAAAACTATTAAATGAGGAAAGGAGCCAGGCTCTGGGGCAGAGAATTCCAGACTTGAGTTGGATAGCTAGCATTTGATTTCTGGCCTGCCAGTTACAAACTGTAACAAGTCTGCTAAGTACTCTGATCCCCCTTTTCTGGAGGAGAGAGGGCAATATCTCCCTCATAGATTTGTTGTTAGGATTACATTTTTAATTGAGACAGACATCAAGTAATCATCTCGGGAAAACACCAGCAAATATCACTTTGGAGCAGGTTGGAAGGCACAGGCCTCAGGGTCAGTGGAGTCTCAGGTTCTCCTTTCTTGCAGCCTCTTGTGACACTCATGGACTAGCACAGAACTGGATGTACCATAGAGCTATGCTCCTGCTGTGGGACCCCACCCATGTCTCTCCTTTTATGGGACAAGCATAAGCATATTCTTAATAGGGAAAATGAACACCAAGGCTCTGGCAGCAGGCAGGATGAGCATAGGTGCCAACTGGTTGGAAGCTTGTAAGAAAACAGTGGCTGCCAAGAACACTTGGAAACCTGGAAGGACTGTGTTTTAGTCCATTCTTTCACTGCTATAAATATACTACCTGAGACTGGGTAATTTAAAAAGAAAGGATGTTTAATTGATTCACGGTTTTGCATGGCTGGGGAGGCCTCAGGAAACTTACAATCATGGCAGAAAGTGAAGGGGAAGCAAAGCATGTCTTACATGGCAGCAAGAGAGAGAGAGAGAGCACATACAGGGGAAAGTGCCACTTTTAAGCCATCAGATCTCATGAGAACTCCCTCACTATTATGAGAAGAGCACGGGGAACCACCCCCATGATCCAATCACCTCTCACCAGGTCACTCCCTCAACAGATGGGGATTACAACTTGAGGTGAGGTTTGGGTGGCGACACAGAGCCACACCACATCTGATTGCTTGCTAAGGGAAGTTGAAGTCAGAAACAGCCACTGTCACTGAGGGAAGAGGGAGCTCCTGGCCCAACTAATCAAATCACATAGCTCTAAATCTCTAATGCAACTCACGAGACTAATCATATGGCTTGTCTCCACAACAGGATATAGGTAAAGACTTTAAAAACCATGTGTACTTTACAAATGTTTGTAAATGTCATCATTCATGAATTATATTGACTTTCTTCTACATTTAAAACTGGTACTTGGAACTAGCCACTAAAGATACAAAAAACAAATGAGGTTTGGAGATAAACATACCTTGTTACTTCCAAACTCTACTCTCTATACTCTGGGACTTAGAAGCTTAATAATGTTAAGCTTATATTAATTACTGTTAACCTTTTTGGTTCATTAACTTATTTGAGAAAAATGCAAGCTATTCACTCTCAACCCTAGAAAAATTGATATATATGTGTGCAAATCCAAAAACTGCATATAATTCCAAGGGATTCCAAGTAGACTTCAAGTTAAAATCCTGTGAGATAGATTACTAGCTCCCTTCTGCTATGAGAAAAATGGGTCTTAAAGGAGTCAATAAATTTTCTTAAGGTAGGGAAATGATTAACAGAAATGCAAACCCAGATCCTCTGAATCCAAATGCAATTCTTTTCCTATGATCTACACAGAGTTATTTCAGTTGTCCACAAACATACATTCACCTGTAGCTTGGGCTCTGATGCCTCACTTCTCAGGGTGCTTTAGAAAGGTGGGAGTCACTTATAGGCATCCACATCGCCCTTTTCACTTTCTATGATGGTACAATTAGACAAATTTTTGCCATTGGTCTATTGCTCCTTAAAATATTTAAGTTTATTCTATGTGCTTGGCACTATAAGCTTCAGGGATAAGGAGCTGAAATATGTATGGCCATTGCAAGCATAAAGCTTATAATCTAGTTTGCAACCTCTCCTCTGAAAAGCAGAAAACCCTTGCAATGATCATTTCTATACAGTCTAAATATTATAAGAAATGTATAAAATATTCACCACCACTTTTAATACTCAAATATATATGTGCATGCATGTATATGTCTATAAGTGTATTTACATAAGATATATAACCAGCTTTGAGTTGGTTCATTGGCATATATACTTTATCTTAAAGGAGATTGTTGATAATTAATGGCAAGATGTGATTGATTATTTATGAGTTGGTTCGATAATTTTTTAACTCTCAAAAAGTAAACTACAGTTGACTCTTGAACAATGCAGAAGTTAGGGGCACCAACCCCCATGCAGTCAAAAATCCACATACAACTTTTGACTTCCCAAAAATTTAACTACCAATAGTACTGTTCACCAGAAGCCTTCCCAATAACATAAACAGTCAATTAACACATATTTTGTATATTATATACTGTATTAGTTTCACATTGCTGATGCAGACATACCTGAGACTGGGAAGAAAAAGAGATTTAATTGGGCTTACAGTTCCACATGGCTGGAGAGGCCTCAGAATCATGGTGGGAGGCCAAAGGCACTTCTTACATCATGGCACAAAGAGAAAACTAGGAAGAAGCAAAAGTGGAAACCCCTGATAAACCCATCAGATCTCATGAGACTTATTCACTATCATGAGAATAGCAGGGGAAAGACTGGCCCCCATGATTCAATTACCTACCCCTGAGTCCCTCCCACAGCACATGGGAATTCCGGGAGACACAATTCAAGTTGAGATGGGGACACAGCCAAACCATATCATTCCACCCCTGGCCCCTTCAAATCTCATGTCCTCACATTTCAAAACCAATTATACCTTCCCAACAGTCCCCCAAAGTCTTAACTCATTTCAGCATTAACCCAAAAGTCCACAGTGGAAAGTCTCATCTGAGACAAGGCAAGTCCCTTCCACCTATGAGCCCATAAAATCAAAAGCAAGCTAGTTACTTCCTGGATACAATGGGGAGGGGGTGGGTACAGACATTGGGTAAATACAGCTGTTCCAAATGGGAGAAATTGGCCAAACTAAAGGGGTTACAGGGCCCATGCAAGTCCAAAATCCAGCGAGGCAGTCAAATTTTAAAGCTCCAAAATGATCTCCTTTGACTCCAGGTCTCACATCCAGATCATGCTGATGCAAGAGGTGGGTTCCCATGGTCTTGGGCAGCTCCGCCCTTGTGGCTTTGCAGGGTACAGCCTCCCTCCCAGATGCTTTCACAGGCTGGCATTGAGTATCTTCAGCTTTTCCAGGCACACAGTGCAAGCTGTCAGTGGATTTACCACTCTGGGGTCTGGAGGACGGTGGGCCTCTTCTCACAGCTCCACTAGGCAGTGCCCCAGTAGGGACTCTGTATGGGAGCTCTGACCCCACAATTCCTTTCTGCACTGCCCTAGCAGAGGTTCTCCATGAGGGCCCCACCCCTGAAGCAAACTTTTGCCTGAGCATGCAGGCACTTCCATACATCTTCTGAAATCTAGACAGAGGTTCCCAAACCTCAATTCTTGACTTCTGTGCACCCACAGGCTCAACACCACATGGAAGCTATCAAGGTTTGGACCTTCTACCCTCTGAAGCCACAGCCCAATCTGTACATTAGCCCCTTTCAGCCATGGCTGGAGCATCTGGAGCACAGGGCATCAAGTCCCTAGGCTGCACACAGCACAGGGACCCTGCATCCAGCCCATGAAACCACTTTTTCCTCCTGGACCTCAAGGCCTATAATGGGAGGAGCTGCCATGAGGGTCTCTGACACAGCCTGGAGACATTTTCCCCATTGTCTTGGAGATTAACATTAGGCTCCTTGCTTCTTATGCAAATTTCTGCAGCCAACTTGAATTTCTCCTCAAAAAATGGGTTTTTCTTTTCCACTGCATCATCAGGCTGCAAATTTTCTGTAATTTTATTTTGTTTCCCTTTTAAAATGTAATGCTTTTAACAGTACCTAAGTCACTTCTCGAATGCTTTTCTGCTTAGAAATTTCTTCTACCAGATACCCTAAATCATCTTTCTCAAGTTCAAAGTTCCACAAATCTCTAAAGCAGGGGCAAAATGCTGCCAGTCTCTGCTAAAACATAACGCGTCACCTTTGCTTTAGTTCCCAACAAGTTCCTCATCTCCATCTGAGACCACCTCAGCCTGGACCTTATTGTTCATATCACTATCAGCATTTTTGTCAAAGCCATTCAACAAATCTCCAGGAAGTTCCAAACTTTCCCACATTTTTCTGCCTTCTTCTGAGCCCTCCAAACTCTTCCAACCTCTGCCTGTTACCCAGTTCCAAAGTCGCTTCCAATTTTCAGATATATTTTCAGCAATGCCCCACTCTACTGGAACCAATTTACTGTATTAGTCCATTTTCACACTGCTGATGAAGACATACCCAAGACTGGGAAGAAAAAGAGGTTTAATTGGACTTACAGTTCCACATGGCTGGGGAGGCCTCAGAATCATGGTGGGAGGTGAAAGTTACCTCTTACATCACAGCAGCAAGAGAAAATGAGGAAGAAGCAAAGTGGAAACTCATGATAAACCCACCAGATCTCATGAGACTTATTCACTATCACGAGAATAGCAGGAGAAAGCTGGCCCCCCAATTCAATTACCTCCCCCCGGGTCCCTCCCACAACATGCGGGAATTCTGGGAGATATAATTCAAGTTGAGATTTGAATGGGGACACAGCCAAACCATATCATATATGTATTATATACTGTATGCTTAGAATAAAACAAGTAGAGAAAAGAAAATGTTATTAGGAAAATCATAAGTAAAAGAAAATATAAGCCTGTAATCCCAGCACTTTGGGAGGCCAAGACGGGCGGATCATGAGGTCAGGAAATCGAGACTATCCTGGCTAACACGGTGAAACCCCGTCTCTTCTAAAAAAAAATACAAAAAAACTAGCTGGCATGGTGGCGGGCGCCTGTAGTCCCGGCTACTCGGGAGGCTGAGACAGGAGAATGGCGGGAACCCGGGAGGCGGAGCTTGCAGTGAGCTGAGATCCAGCCACTGCACTCCAGCCTGGGCGACAGAGCGAGATTCCGTCTCAAAAAAAAAAAAAAAAAAAAAAAAGAAAATATATTTACTGTTCATTAAGTGGACATGAATCATCATAAGGTCTTCATCCTTATCATCTTTACATTGGATAGGCTGAGGAGGAGGAGGAAAAGAAAGGACTGGTCTTGCTGTCTCAGAGGTGGCAGAGGCAGAAGAAAATCCATGTATAGGTGGACCCACACAGTTCAAACCTCTGTTGTTCAAGAATCATTGACCTTATTGAAAAAATATTTTAAAAGAGATTTTGAACAACTTGTCCTTCATGATTCCAGACACTCTACAAATTTGTTATTCAATAACTCTGATATTGTGGTCACACTATTCAAAAATATTGATTTTGGGGGTGCTGCAAGAGGAAAAGAGCATGCTAAGAAAAAGATGGGGGGATAATAGCATTATATGACCCCATGGAAACCTTTCAGAAATTAAAAAACCATGTTAACTCAATATATGTAGTTTCATCTTGAATTGGTCAGCTTAGATAGGTTGCTACAGTAACAAATAATTCCAAGATTTCAAGGATGTAAAAAACAGAAGTGTATTTCTTGCTCAAGCAGAGCCATCACTGGTCCAGGATGCTCTCCAGGGCAGCTGTCCTCCATATGTTGGCTGGGCATTCTCAGCTGCTTCAGTGTAATGGCATCTCCATCTCAACACATACCTCCATCACTGCCAAAGCCAAAGAAAGAGAGTATGGAGAAATACACTTGCCTCCTAAATGTTTCCACCCAGATGTCCCTTCTCCTCCTGTTTCACTGGCAACATGGGTCACATGGCAGTACCTAGCTTCAGTGGAGCAGAGAACTGTCCCTCCTGTAAGATCAGAGGGAGAGGGTAAGAATCAGATGCCGTAATGTCTAACATGGGTGTCTTCAAACTTCATATCAACAACATGACTCAACAAATAGTTTTCAATGTGGAAAATTTTAACTGAAATTATTGTTCTTTGTTTTAGGAAAACAAGATGCTATATCAGCTTTTTTCATTGTAACTTTTAGTAATATATTAAGTAACTGTCCATAACAGGAATGTAATATTTTAGCTATTTCAAATGTTTTCATTAGATTAAATCTAGACTAGAGAAGCAACCACCTCAAATTCATTCTAAAATAAAACATATTTTAGAAAAAAACATACTTATTTATTAAAAAAAAAAAGCATACACTCAAAGTCACAACCTAGTAGTCACATTTGAGTGTCAGTCCTGTCTGGTTTCCAGTTCTGATTTCACTTGCACTAGCCAAGTGATTGAATTAACCCTTGGGGGCTGCTATTTCAGAAAACCAGGGGCAATATGTCTCAAAGTTTGGCCTGATAAGCAAATTAAATAATAAAAATGAAAATGGTGTTAAATCTCTATACCAGAATGACAATTAATATATTGTTGAAAATATGTATAATTTGAAAGGTAAGACTTGGTTAAAAAATAATCTGCCCTAAAATTTAAATTCCAGATATTAATCAAAACATATGATTAGCTCTTATTATAATATCCAGTGATATGGAAAAGAGACTTGGCAGAGTTTTTGATCATGTTTAATTATTGCTTATTTTATAGTTTTATAAGCAACCGGAAATGTCTATTTGAGTTCTTAAATAACCCTAATGAGTAGCATTTATGCAATCTCTTCCATGAGATCACTGTCATTGTTGGCTCCGAGGAAAAATCATGAGGTGGTCCAAACTGAAAAAGTACTCAAATTAAACCCATCTGCAGATACTAACATAATAGAGCTAGCTTGGATGTAAAAGGGAAAAACAATCAGGGTTTTTACGTAATAAATCTTGTTCCAGAAATAGGAAGGGCAAGTATTCAAGTTAACTGAACTATTTGGCTTTGCATTTAATGTCCACACTACGTGAATTGTCTAGTTATATTAAAATCTCATTCTAAAACTAAATACTGGTCTAATGTTGCTATTTTTCATAAAAGATTCAAGCAAAAAGACAGGGACAGGAGAAGGAGGAAGACAAAAAGAGGACGAGGGAAAGAAAAGAGGATGTAAAGCAGAAAGAGCAGAAGAGAAAGAAGTAAAAACGATTTGAAACATGGTGCGTGAATCAGTTTGACAGATAAACTCCCATTCAAAGTTTATATATTTGTAATCTCATGATTAGAAATGCACAGAAATGTCTTTCCTGAGAAATAAAATTGAAAGTGTTTTCTTCTCAGAAACATTTACAACTACAAACTAGTTTACTATTACAAACTAATACGACGACAAACCAAAGAAAAAGGATCAGGGCAACAGAACCCTATATAACTCCTTGGAATAATGTTTGCTAATTTTATTTAAGTTAAGAAAGTAATTTCTTTCCACAAAATGTCCTCTCTACCTTCCCCCAATATTTTTCCTCTGACGGACAAGACAACGTTCCAAAATAAATTTCTGGTACAGCCCTTCTAATGTCCTTGCTTCTTAACCAAATGTGTACTTCCAAACTGTATTTTCATTCAGCTTTATAATAAGAAAATTCATCCTGTATTAATTATTTAAAAAAACAAATCTCTAACGTTATATTATTGTTCAAAGTTTCATTGGGAGACATCATCTTAAAAGTTGATTATCACTCAAGAATAAAAAATATTTGCAATCTACAAATTCAATGCAATCCCTATCAAAATACGATCATCATTCTTCACAGAATTAGAAAAAAACAATTCTAAAATTCATATGGAACCAAAAAAGAGCCTTCTTAGCCAAAGCAAGACTAAGCAAAAAGAATGAATCTGGAGGCATCACACATCAAACTATACTATAAACCACAGTCACCAAAACAGCGTGGTACCAGTATAAAAATAGGTACATTGACCAATGGAACAGAATAGAGAACCCAGAAATAAACCCAAATACTTACAGCCAACTGATCTTCAACAAAGCAAACTAAAACATAAAGTGGGAAAAGGACACCCTTTTCAACAAATAGTGTTGGGATAATTAGCAAGCCACATGCAAGAAAAAAGAAACCGGATCCTCATCTCTCACCTTATACAAAAATCAACTCAAGATGGATTAAGGATTTAAACCCAAGACCTGAAAATATAAAAATTCTAGAAGATAATATTGGAAAAACTCTTCTAGACATTGGCTTAGGCAAGGATTTCATGCCCAAGAACCCAAAAGCAAATGCAATAAAAACAAAGTTAAGTAACTGGGACCTAATTAAAGAGCTTTTGCATGGCAAAAGGAAGTCAGCAGAGTAAACAGGCAACTCACAGAGTGGGAGAAAATCTTCACAATCTATATATCTGACAAAGGATTAATATCCAGAATCTACAACGAACTCAGACAAATCAGTAAGAAAAAAACAAACAATCCTGTTGAGAATAATAAAAATTTAAGAAAAAAAAAAGTAACAAATAGTCCAGACTGAACTTGGAATCCTGAAAAAGCAATGGAACATTTCTTACATATGTTTCTAATTTTGATCACCAAAATACAACAGCATCTCACTGATGAGGTACATTTTCTCTGTACCCTATATGTAGAAACTCAGTTTTGTGAAATACTTTGACTCATCAATTCTTTCTCCCCTTAGCATTTTTTTGTAAAAGAAAGAAACCCTACACATACCCACATACATACTGAGTAGCCAAAAATTTGATCTGGCTTTGCCAGATATCAATGTGTTTCCCATTAAAAAAGCTGGCATAAGACAGCAAACATATGGAACATACTGACTGCCTATCACCTAACAATTAAATTACTATGATTTCTCCTATGGCTACTAAGGTTTGAGGCAATCTGCAGATCCTGAAATTGAATAGTGTTATAAACCGGGCTCACCAAACAGCTTTTGCTGGCAAATAAAGCTGTGAAAAATAAACTGTAAGGACAATTTGGAACTTGAACCTGAGATGCAGCCACCCAGTGCCAGAATGGTAGTCCAGCTTGCTACTTAAAGACACACTTCCTACGAGAGGTATGACAACCCTGGGAAATGGAGCCCTAAAGTTGCCCCATGATGCAAATCATCACTAGACAATGTATTAAAACCTGATCTTTCATGAAAGAAATCTGATCGTTCATGAATGACGAAAACATTGCTTACTTTTCGCACCACTTTGAACTTAGTGGAAGTTAGAATGATGTAGTTGTTGTCCTATTTGTTTTGAGTATTAAATCTCTTTAGATTCACTGTTCTCTTATTTAGGAACAGGGTGGGCCTTACTCAAACATAACAAATATAATTTGTGGTTGACTGGGAAAATTCGCTCTGCCTCAAAATGATCTTCCCTCTAACATTTTGCTGATTCTACAAACTCCACTACAAGTCGTTGGTTCCTGCTAAGAGAAAACTATGCCCTCAGGATCTCCTTAAACGTCAATCACTGCAAGAGGGGTGTCACACTGTGCTCTAAATTCTAACTAATTTGAGATTGATTTGTGAAGGAGCTTTTATTCTTTCCAATAGGGGTTAGCAAACCATGACCTGTGAGCCAGACATGTTGGAACACAACCATGCTCATGCCTTGACTCAGCCTATGGCTGCTTTTGTGCTGCAACAGCCAAGTGGAGCTGAGTAGCTGAGGCAGAGAAGGCAAGGCCCACAAAACCTGGAAGACTTACACCTGGCCCTTTACAGAAAAAGCATACCAGTTCCTGATACAGAGCAATGGGCCTCTTGAGCACCTAGAGGCATGGACAAAATAAAGAGGAAATGGGGAAAGTGAAGTAAGAATGCTTTACCCTTGGGGGGCACTCTGCTTTTTTTTTTAAACACACCCCCACGTCTGAGCAACATTCTGCTTTTAAGAAAGGATCTTTGCATAACTAATTCTCACAATATAACCTGCAGAGATTGATATCACAGACTCTGGCACATGTAGGTGCTCAAGAAATATCTGTTGGATGCATACATTCATTCATCCAACAAATAATATATCAAGACTTATTATATGCAAGCACTATTATAGGATTTGTGAAAAGAGCAGTAAGTCAGGAAAAAGTAAATTCTACTCCCATAAGCTTTCATTCTAGTGTGGGGAGACAAAAAATCAACATGTAATTATACAAATGATTTTTTTTTAATTTATTTATTATTATTATACTTTAAGTTGTAGGGTACATGTGCATAACGTGCAGGTTTGTTACATATGTATACTTGTGCCATGTTGCTGTGCTGCACCCATCAACTCGTCATTTACATCAGGTATAATTCCCAGTGCAATCCCTCCCGCCTCCCCCCTCCCCATGATAGGCCCCGGTGTGTGATGTTCCCCTTCCTGAGTCCGAGTGATCTCACTGTTCAGCTCCCACCTATGAGTGAGAACATGCGGTGTTTGGTTTTCTGTTCTTGTGATAGTTTGCTAAGAATGATGGATTCCAGCTGCATCCAAGTCCCTACAAAGGACTCAAACTCATCCTTTTTTATGGCTGCATAGTATTCCATGGTGTATATGTGCCACATTTTCTTAATCCAATCTGTCACTGATGGACATTTGGGTTGATTCCAAGTCTTTGCTATTGTGAATAGTGCTGCAATAAACATACGTGTGCATGTGTCTTTATAGCAGCATAATTTATAATCCTTTGGGCATATACCCAGTAATGGGATGGCTGGGTCATATGGTACATCTAGTTCTAGATCCTTGAGGAATCGCCATACTGTTTTCCATAATGGTTGAACTAGTTTACAATCCCACCAACAGTGTAAAAGTGTTCCTATTTCTCCACATCCTCTCCAGCACCTGTTGTTTCCTGACTTTTTAATGATCGCCATTCTAACTGGTGTGAGATGGTATCTCATTGTGGTTTTGATTTGCATTTCTCTGATGGCCAGTGATGATGAGCATTTTTTCATGTGTCTGTTGGCTGTATGAATGTCTTCTTTTGAGAAATGTCTGTTCATATCCTTTGCCCACTTTTTGATGGGGTTGTTTGTTTTTTTCTTATAAATTTGTTTGAGTTCTTTGTAGGTTCTGGATATTAGCCCTTTGTCAGATGAGTAGATTGCAAAAATTTTCTCCCATTCTGTAGGTTGCCTGTTCACTCTGATGGTAGTTTCTTTTGCTGTGCAGAAGCTCTTTAGTTTAATGAGATCCCATTTGTCAATTTTGGCTTTTGCTGCCGTTGCTTTTGGTGTTTTAGACATGAAGTCTTTGCCCACGCCTGTGTCCTGAATGGTACTACCTAGGTTTTCCTCTAGGATTTTTATGGTATTAGGTCTAACATTTAAGTCTCTAATCCATCTTGAATTAATTTTCGTATAAGGAGTAAGGAAAGGATCCAGTTTCAGCTTTCTACTTATGGCTAGCCAATTTTCCCAGCACCATTTATTAAATAGGGAATCCTTTCCCCATTTCTTGTTTCTCTCAGGTTTGTCAAAGATCAGATGGCTGTAGATGTGTGGTATTATTTCTGAGGACTCTGTTCTGTTCCATTGGTCTATATCTCTGTTTTGGTACCAGTACCATGCTGTTTTGGTTACTGTAGCCTTGTAGTATAGTTTGAAGTCAGGTAGCGTGATGCCTCCAGCTTTGTTCTTTTGACTTAGGATTGTCTTGGAGATGCGGGCTCTTTTTTGGTTCCATATGAACTTTAAAGCAGTTTTTTCCAATTCTGTGAAGAAACTCATTGGTAGCTTGATGGGGATGGCATTGAATCTATAAATTACCTTGGGCAGTATGGCCATTTTCACAATATTGATTCTTCCTATCCATGAGCATGGTATGTTCTTCCATTTGTTTGTGTCCTCTTTGATTTCACTGAGCAGTGGTTTGTAGTTCTCCTTGAAGAGGTCCTTTACATCCCTTGTAAGTTGGATTCCTAGGTATTTTATTCTCTTTGAAGCAATTGTGAATGGAAGTTCATTCCTGATTTGGCTCTCTGTTTGTCTGTTACTGGTGTATAAGAATGCTTGTGATTTTTGCACATTAATTTTGTATCCTGAGACTTTGCTGAAGTTGCTTATCAGCTTAAGGAGATTTTGGGCTGAGACAATGGGGTTTTCTAAATATACAATCATGTCATCTGCAAACAGGGACAATTTGACTTCTTCTTTTCCTAACTGAATACCCTTGATTTCTTTCTCTTGCCTAATTGCCCTAGCCAGAACTTCCAACACTATGTTGAATAGGAGTGGTGAGAGAGGGCATCCCTGTCTTGTGCCAGTTTTCAAAGGGAATTTTTCCAGTTTTTGCCCATTCAGTATGATATTGGCTGTGGGTTTGTCATAAATAGCTCTTATTATTTTGAGGTACGTTCCATCAATACCAAATTTATTGAGCGTTTTTAGCATGAAGGGCTGTTGAATTTTGTCAAAAGCCTTTTCTGCATCAATTGAGATAATCATGTGGTTCTTGTCTTTGGTTCTGTTTATATGCTGGATTATGTTTATTGATTTGCGAATGTTGAACCAGCCTTGCATCCCAGGGATGAAGCCCACTTGATCATGGTGGATAAGCTTTTTGATGTGTTGCTGAATCCGGTTTGCCAGTATTTTATTGAGGATTTTTGCATCAATGTTCATCAGGGATATTGGTCTAAAATTCTCTTTTTTTGTTGTGTCTCTGCCAGGCTTTGGTATCAGGATGATGTTGGCCTCATAAAATGAGTTAGGGAGGATTCCCTCTTTTTCTATTGATTGGAATAGTTTCAGAAGGAATGGTACCAACTCCTCCTTGTACCTCTGGTAGAATTCAGCTGTGAATCCATCTGGTCCTGGACTTTTTTTGGTTGGTAGGCTATTAATTATTGCCTCAATTTCAGAGCCTGCTATTGGTCTATTCAGGGATTCAACTTCTTCCTGGTTTAGTCTTGGAAGAGTGTAAGTGTCCAGGAAATTATCCATTTCTTCTAGATTTTCCAGTTTATTTGCGTAGAGGTGTTTATAGTATTCTCTGATGGTAGTTTGTATTTCTGTGGGGTCGGTGGTGATATCCCCTTGATCATTTTTAATTGCGTCGATTTGATTCTTCTCTCTTTTCTTCTTTATTAGTCTGGCTAGTGGGCTGTCAATTTTGTTGATCTTTTCAAAAAACCAACTCCTGGATTCATTGATTTTTTGGAGGGTTTTTTGTGTCTCTATCTCCTTCAGTTCTGCTCTGATCTTAGTTATTTCTTGCCTTCTGCTAGCTTTCGAATGTGTTTGCTCTTGCTTCTCTAGTTCTTTTAATTGTGATGTTAGAGTGTCAATTTTAGATCTTTCCTGCTTTCTCTTGTGGGCATTTAGTGCTATAAATTTCCCTCTACACACTGCTTTAAATGTGTCCCAGAGATTCTGGTATGTTGTATCTTTGTTCTCATTGGTTTCAAAGAACATCTTTATTTCTGCCTTCATTCGTTATGTACCCAGTAGTCATTCAGGAGCAGGTTGTTCAGTTTCCATGTAGTTGAGCGGTTTTGATTGAGTTTCTTAGTCCTGAGTTCTAGTTTGATTGCACTGTGGTCTGAGAGACAGTTTGTTATAATTTCTGTTCTTGTACATTTGCTGAGGAGTGCTTTACTTCCAATTACGTGGTCAATTTTGGAGTAAGTATGATGTGGTGCTGAGAAGAATGTATATTCTGTTGATTTGGGGTGGAGAGTTCTATAGATGTCTATTAGGTCTGCTTGCTGCAGAGATGAGTTCAATTCCTGGATATCCTTGTTAACTTTCTGTCTCGTTGATCTGTCTAATGTTGACAATGGAGTGTTGAAGTCTCCCATTATTATTGTATGGGAGTCTAAGTCTCTTTGTAAGTGTCTAAGGACTTGCTTTATGAATCTGGGTGCTCCTGTATTGGGTGCATATATATTTAGGATAGTTAGCTCTTCCTGTTGAATTGATCCCTTTACCATTATGTAATGCCCTTCTTTGTCTCTTTTGATCTTTGATAGTTTAAAGTCTGTTTTATCAGAGACTAATATTGCAACCCCTGCTTTTTTTTGTTCTCCATTTGCTTGGTAAATCTTCCTCCATCCCTTTATTTTGAGCCTATGTATGTCTCTGCGTGTGAGATGGGTCTCCTGAATACAGCAGACTGATGGGTCTTGACTCTTTATCCAGTTTGCCAGTCTGTGTCTTTTAATTGGAGCATTTAGTCCATTTACATTTAAGGTTAATATTGTTATGTGTGAACTTGATCCTGCCATTATGATATTAACTGGTTATTTTGCTCGTTAGTTGATGCAGTTTCTTCCTAGCCTCAATGGTCTTTACATTTTGGCATGTTTTTGCAATGGCTGGTACTGGTTGTCCCTTTCCATGTTTAGTGCTTCCTTCAGGGTCTCTTGTAAGGCAGGCCTAGTGGTGACAAAATCTCTAAGCATTTGCTTATCTGTAAAGGATTTTATTTCTCCTTCACTTATGAAACTTAGTTTGGCTAGATATGAAATTCTGGGTTGAAAATTCTTTTCTTTAAGAATGTTGAATATTGGCCCCCACTCTCTTCTGGCTTGTAGAGTTTCTGCTGAGAGATCTGCTGTTAGTCTCATGGGCTTCCCTTTGTGGGTAACCCGACCTTTCTCTCTGGCTGCCCTTAAGATTTTTTCCTTCATTTCAACTTTGGTGAATCTAGCAATCATGTGTCTTGGAGTTGCTCTTCTCGAGGAGTATCTTTGTGGCGTTCTCTGTATTTCCTGGATTTGAATGTTGGCCTGCCCTACTAGGTTGGGGAAGTGCTCCTGGATGATATCCTGAAGAGTGTTTTCCAACTTGGTTCCATTTTCCCCCTCACTTTCAGGCACCCCAATCAGACGTAGATTTGGTCTTTTTACATAATCCCATACTTCTTGCAGGCTTTGTTCATTTCTTTTTCTTCTTTTTTCTTTTGGTTTCTCTTCTCGCTTCATTTCATTCATTTGATCCTCAATCGCTGATACTCTTTCTTCCAGTTGATCGAGTCGGTTACTGAAGCTTGTGCATTTGTCACGTATTTCTCGTGTCATGGTTTTCATCTCTTTCATTTCGTTTAGGACCTTCTCTGCATTACTCACTCTAGCCATCAATTCTTCTACTTTTTTTTCAAGATTTTTAGTTTCTTTGCGCTGGGTACGTAATTCCTCCTTTAGCTCTGAGAAATTTGATGGACTGAAGCCTTCTTCTCTCATCTCGTCAAAGTCATTCTCCGTCCAGCTTTGATCCGTTGCTGGCGATGAGCTGCGCTCCTTTGCCGGGGGAGATGCGCTCTTATTTTTTGAATTTCCAGCTTTTCTGCCCTGCTTTTTCCCCATCTTTGTGGTTTTATCTGCCTCTGGTCTTTGATGATGGTGATGTACTGATGGGGTTTTGGTGTAGGTGTCCTTCCTGTTTGATAGTTTTCCTTCTAACAGTCAGGACCCTCAGCTGTAGGTCTGTTGGAGATTGCTTGAGGTCCACTCCAGACCCTGTTTGCCTGGGTATCAGCAGCAGAGGCTGCAGAAGATAGAATATTGCTGAACAGCGAGTGTACCTGTCTGATTCTTGCTTTGGAAGCTTCCTCTCAGGGGTGTACTCCACCCTGTGAGGTGTGGGGTGTCAGACTGCCCCTGGTGGGGGATGTCTCCCAGTTAGGCTACTCAGGGGTCAGGGACCCACTTGAGCAGGGAGTCTGTCCCTTCTCAGATCTCAACCTCCGTGTTGGGAGATCCACTGCTCTCTTCAAAGCTGTCAGACAGAGTCGTTTGCGTCTGCAGAGGTTTCGGCTGTGTTTGTTATTGTTTACTGTGCCCTGTCCCCAGAGGTGGAGTCTACAGAGACAGGCAGGTTTCCTTGAGCTGCTGTGAGCTCCACCCAGTTCGAGCTTCCCAGCGGCTTTGTTTACCTACTTAAGCCTCAGCAATGGCGGGCGCCCCTCCCCCAGCCTCGCTGCTGCCTTGCCGGTAGATCACAGACTGCTGCGCTAGCAATGAGGGAGGCTCCGTGGGTGTGGGACCCTCCCGGCCAGGTGTGGGATATGATCTCCTGGTGTGCCTGTTTGCTTAAAGCGCAGTATTGGGGTGGGAGTTACCCGATTTTCCAGGTGTTGTGTGTCTCAGTTCCCCTGGCTAGGAAAAGGGACTCCCTTCCCCCTTGCGCTTCCCAGGTGAGGCAATGCCTCGCCCTGCTTCAGCTCTCGCTGGTCGGGCTGCAGCAGCTGACCAGCACCGATCGTCCAGCACTCCCCAGTGAGATGAACCCAGTACCTCAGTTGAAAATGCAGAAATCACCGGTCTTCTGTGTCGCTCGCGCTGGGAGTTGGAGACTGGAGCTGCTCCTATTCGGCCATCTTGCTCCGCCCCCCTACAAATGATTAATAATATGTTAGCACAAAGAACAGTGGAGAGGTACGATTTTACAGAGCAGTCACAGAAGGTCTCCCTAACTCCAAGACATTTGAGCAGAGACCTGTAGGAAGTGAGGGAAGTTACAGGCTACCTGAGGGAAATGCAAAGGCCCTGAGGTGGTAAGGGGCTTGGTGGGTCCCAGGAAGCCACTGTGGCTGAAATACAGTGAGGGAAGCGTCCTGGCAGGTCAGAGGTCAGATGGGGAAACAAAGCAGCAGCAGTTAGGGCCCTGAAGGCCACATAAGAAACTTGGGATTTTACTCCAAGCTATTAAAAGTTTTAAGAAAAGGAGGAGACACAACCTCACTTGCATTGAGAATAGTCCCTCTGCCTACTGTGTGGAGCACCAACTGTGGGGAGACCAAGGTAAATATCTTCATAGGGTAGACCAATTGCTATGAAATCAAACCAACAACAACAACAACACTTCTTCCACTTCCACATAGTAGGCTCTTTCTCCCTTAGGAAAAACACGTTAACAAACTTATTAAAGGTAGACCCCATATGGCGCCCCACCTTGAACATTTCCTAGAAGGCAGAGGTATAAAAAGAGAAGAGTTAAACTGGCCTTTACAATAAATTGACAAAAGTATTTTGTATTCCCCGCAAGGTAGGGAAGACACAGATTTGGGATACTCTGATGTGGGATAAAGAAGAAGGTTCTGGGAGAAAGAAGTAACCTGAGCCACAGAGCTGGGGCAGGGATATCCGACAGCACCAGAGGTGGAGCTGGCCAGAGACTTTGAGCATAATGATGTTTAATATTCAGTTTTAAGCCGTTTACTTCTCTCTGTTTTGAAATGTAACAATCCCATGCACATTCTCCATTACCCTCAAATATTTCATGAAAATATGTCTGCTATGCACAGCTATTTGGCGCCAGTGAGGTTTTAGAAAATTTTGAAAGAAGAGCAAGAGAGAAGGGGGTTTCGTCGTAATCTGCATCAGGAGAAACCTAAGCTCTCCCATTCTCTCCACCAAGAAAAAAAGAAAGTGCTCAAAAATACTGGTGACGACATGCCATTGTGTGGGTTAGGAAATCAAGATACTTCATTTAGAAGTTCTTTAAGAGTCATTCCAGAATGTTAGAGGGTTTGTGGTCCATCATTTTAGGAGCCAAAACTTTGGTTACATATGCAAGTTCAAATTAAGGATATCAAGGCACTAATAAGGTAAGTGGCCTTGCATACAGGTTAGGTGAAAGTCATAAACCTGGTCTCCTGGTAAAGCTAGGGCCCAAGCCTAGCCTTCTAATTCCATGTTAAGTCTACTCCACCATAGCTGCCTTGCCAACACAACTTTTCCTAAGCCCAAATGTGTTGATGTACATTGCACCAGATTTCTGAAGACTTAAGCCACTTCCTGAGATAAATTACTCATACAGGAAAGCAGACTAGCAGTTATTGCAAACTACTCTAAGACTCTCATCTAAAGAGCAGATATGCCTTCCTGAAGGGCATGCTCCAAGGCAAATAAATCCTTTGGATCTAAGTCTACCTGTTAGCACACGCAAGAACACTTTCAGCTCATTGACCCAGAAGTGATAAAGGAAATGAAAAGTTCAGCCAACCAAAATGGGGTGCTCAAAGGGATTCTTCTAAGGTCTGGGCTGCACAGGGTAGTTCTGCTTGTCCCCACCAAACTTAGCCTCTGCCAAAGAAATAATCCCAGCTCTGGCCACCACATGTGCCTACTACCCCCAAAGTAGAAGGCCTGGGAAAGAATCACATGCTCATAAAGTCCCCATAATTAGGCACTTTCACTGGGAATGGTCTTTAAGTTATCAATCATAGTGCACAAGAAGAATTAATAAAATTCTGTATATTTTTAAAACCTTTTATAGAATCATACATTACTAACATTTCAAATACAAGAATGAAACTGACCAGGTTTTGACTGACTTAATTTTAGCATTTGCATAAGTTACTTAGCCTCTCTGAGGCCATTACCAATAAAATGGAGATCACAATGTCTACTTTATATGATGGTTTTCAGAATTGGAGATAGTGTATATACAGTGTGTAGCACTATGCCTGGTACAGAGATGGGGTTCAATAAGTAATACCCATTATTATTAATTAGTAGTAATAATATTAATTATTTGAAGTAAGCAGAACTGATTCCATGCTGAGGCCATGCTGAGAGCCACCCACCTGATTTGTAGAGCACCCTTGAGTACTTGCTGACAATAGTCAAGTTTCAACCTAAGGGTGCCATATACTTCCACAGGTGCCATATACTTCTCTTTTCCAGAATACAAAGATCCAAGAGGCAAGACATGGTCAAGATAACAATAGGACTTGAAATTTCTATAAGCAGCATAAATGCCTCCCAGAGCTATAATCTGTTTCTGTCCCCAAACTAAGACATTGTATAGAAATCATAACCTTGGCTATGGCCAGGAAAACTCTCATAATCACCATATTTGAAAAATAAAAATGAAATGGTAATTTACTTACTTCTTACCAGGACAAACCTTTGCAATCTTTATTTAAATGACTAATAATGACAAAGTCATAAGTGAATGCAGTAAATAACTCTGGAAATGTTTGGGTCAGTATGGCCAGGCAATAGAAGGCCCTGGGCAACTCAGCCTGAGCCACTCTCCTGGGAAATGTTTCAAAATAAAAGTTGGCACAGAAGACCACACAGATCTCAAGCCAGGGGAGCCTGAGTTCTGGTCTTAACCTCCACCATTTACCAGTCACATAAGCATCTGCAAGTCAAATAACTTCTCTAAGCCTCAGTGTTCCTATCTGTAAATGGGAGATAACAACTTACCCACCTGCTTTACCGGAAGACTGAAATAATGTACATGCATGTGCTTTATAAACTATGAAGCGCTGTGTGTGACGTATTAGCATTATTTGTCAATTCTGCTCCATACACAGTAAAGCAAATAAGCTTTTGGTTTATGAGTATCCAGTAAACTGACAATTAGATATAGGGGTATTTTCCAGTTTTTTGTTTCTTTGTTTCCAGAATTATCTTGTTCCTTCTTTACACAAGTTCCTAAAATAGAGAGTAAATTAGGCAGTTGGGACTCCCATAGACCACCAAGTGACCTGAATTCAGTAAGTTTTCACTGCACTCATGATCTCATTACAGACAGAAGCTTTGCTATGGGCAGGATGAATAGGGTTCCCTATGTGAAACCTGAAAGCTTGATTAGTCTTTAGCAACCCCTCCTCTCCTCTTCACCTCTCTCTCTTTTAGTAATACCCTAAACTCAGTACTCAGGATTCTCATATTTTTCCCTGGTCAACAACTCTACCAGCAGCCCACTCCAGCCTGGCATCCTGAGGAAAGATCCCCAGTTTGGGCCTTTCTAGTCCCCCATCCTCACCTCTCATAACAAATTGTACCTGTTCTAAGTTGCATCATTCTTCACAAGACCTACCCTCTGCTGACCTGCTAATGAAAGACAGTGACGTCTCTCCCACATAAGGGATTTTCATTTGGGTCTTCTTAGATAATGCTTAGGTTTCAAAGGAGAGACTACAGCAGCAGAAAATTTGAAAACCAGCACAAGAGATATTTTAGGTATTCACACACAGCCTCATTTATTCACTCATAAAGCATGTATTCAACACCCACAGTGGATTAAGAATCAGTCGGGGAGACAGCGGTTACAATGACAATAAATGCAGTGTGTGATAAGGGACTAGGTCAGGGCTAATTTGCCTGGACACATAAACCAGGGGAAAGGCTGCTCTCAGCCAGAGCCCAGAATCTCTAACTAGGTCAACCCATATCCATTGCATAACACTGCTACCCAGCAACAGACTCTCAACTGCAATAAAAGCATTTCTAGTTGCAATTAAAAATTAATTGAAAACGCAGAAGATATAATTCTTACCCTCAAAGATATCCCAATCAAATGGGAAAGACAAAAAAACAGTATATTATAATACAAGGAGATATGGGCTGATTATTGGTCTAATCAGATACCTCTAAAACCAGACAAATATCAGGAATTTAAAAGAATTTTATCCTCTAGCAACAGAATGCAAGAATCATGTAACACTAATAGCCCATAATAGTAATGACAGTTAGCTTGTGCCCATCAGGAGCAAAATTCTAAAGATGTTCTCAAATTGGAAACTAACAATCAAACCCCTAATCCTGGTCCTGTTCCTTAGAAACTCACAATCTAGTAGGGGAAACAGATAATTTTTTTAACAATGTGATAATCGACATGAGAAAACTGACAAGCTACTGTAGGAATAAGAGATGGAAACAACCTAAGTGTCTGTTTAATTGGGTTATTTGTTTTTATACTATTGAGTTGTATGTGTTCTTTATAATTTTTGAATATTAACCACCCGTCAGATAAATGGTTTGCAAATGATTTTTTTTCCCATTGGGAATCGGGGGGAGAGGGGAAGCTACTTTTGTATTTTGTTGATTATTTTCTTTGCAGTGCTTTCCTGTGTCTTTACATGGTCTTCCCTCTGTACCCATCTGTGTCCTAACTGTCCTTATGAGGACACCAGTCATATTGGATTAGAGTCCACACTAATGACTTCATTTTATTTTATTTACCACTTTTAAGAATGTGTTTCCAAGTGCAGTCACATTCTGAGGTACTGGGGGTCAGGACTTCAACATAAGGATTTGGTAGGGACACAATGGAACCCATAACGCTTATGCAAATAAAGCCATTAAGAGGATTTCTGCAAGAAAATGACATAATCCAATATGTATTTTTAGAATAGTATGGCCGAAAAAATAGAGAAGAGGAAAAGTGGTGATGGGAAGATTACTTTGGAGATTATTTCAGTAATCTAGACCCCAAAAGAGACATTCTTAACCTGGAACCCACAGGTAGGCTAGGACATGCTGTATTTATAGAATCACATGAGGATGCATATGTACCCATAGTGTAATTAGTCTAAAAGCCCTATCATATCCAAGAAGCACCGTGCAATAGCCAAAATAAATAAAAACTCATTAACAAATCCCATGCTTTACTCATATTACTCAAAGGAATTCCAACAGAAAACGCATAAAAGCACTTCCTAAAATCTTTTGTTCTCCTGCTCATTTTGCTCTTGTCCTAGAGGTATTTCAGCATCTCTCTCCTCAAAACCCTCAAAGAGAAATACTCATCCATCACTCCTCCACTGCCTTCTTCTTCCATCAGAACAAGAGCCCTTTCTTTTCTCTCTGAGAACTTTACCAGGTACATCAAATTTGCTTCTCTTCTGCAAAAAGAAATATTTGGAGAGAGAGAAAAATTGCTTCACGTAAACTGAGGATTCTATTTATTAGGCAGAGAAGCTGTGGGGAAAATCTCTGAACATTCCCACATTAATCATTTTTGTCCAAGTTCATGCATTCTTTCTTCTTAAAGAGTCTTGATTTTTTTCAGGTTCTCAGAGTGTTTAGTAAATATGTTTGACAGGTATTAAATAACTGTCAAAAGAAAAAGAATGTGGTGGGGGGAGACGGGAAGAGATTGTGATTGTCTAGGAACTGAGCAAGGCCATCTACCATTCTCTAACAGTCAGACTGGTCCTAAATAGACCACCACACCTATGATTATGCATCCTGCCCATATTGCATTCCAAAGCCAACTGTGCACTGATGAGCCTTCAAACAAAGCTGATACAGTGACAGGGTATTGCCTCAAAGGACAAGGCTCTTATAAATAAATGTATTTTGCTTTGAAGATTATGCACTGAGAAACCTTGAGTAAACTGCTGATTTGGGTCATCCAATCCAGTACTATGTGATCTTTTCATTCCACTCAAGAAAGAAGTTAATGAAGATATGTAAATGATGATTCTCTGAAACCACAAATCTACTGTGTATAGACCGTTATGAGATGTTGTGGTAAGAAAGGCTACAAGAGAGGGAAATAAAATGTGCCTTAACCTCACCTTCTTCTCCCAGCTAATTTCTTCCCAGCCTCCTAAATGAGGGCTTATTTCTTTGTAAGCTCTCACTTCAGGCTTAACCAAATGTCTCATCTCTTGTGCACAGTAGCTTGTCAGTTCTCTCATTTCAATTACTACACTGTTATAAATATTACCTGTTTCCCTTACTAGATTGTGAACTTGTACGGAGCAGGACCAGGATTTTGTTTGTTTGTTTATTTGTTTGTTTGCTGAGTACCTAGAAATTCAATACTTCAAATATTTATGAAGTAGGTAAATACTCACTGATAAGCCTGACTTCAAATTTTATGCCATTTCTCTTACACTACCCTGCATCTTAGAATAAAAAGATGTAAGTACGTTGGCAATGATTTAGAATCTGGGAAGTTTTTCGGAGAAGCTAATTCTAAACAGGAACAGTGGGTATCCTCAGCTCAACCCTGCCTAAGGATTAAGTAGCTGAGCCCATTTTCTTGGAAAGCATTAGGGGTCAGAGGCAGGAAGTTGATGGGAGCTGGTAGAGAAATTAAAGAAAGAAAGTTTCACCCATTCTTCATTCATCTGTGGAAGCATGTTCTCATATCATTCAACCTTTCAAAGGGAACTTCCCAAACTGCTTCTAATATATCCCATCCAAAGTTTCCCTCTGAATCATTCAAGAGCCATCTAGTTGTGGGTAGAACAACACTAAGTTATTGCAATACTGTTTTTCTTAAGTATCATGAGTATTTCCACATCTCAGTGAAGCTATTCATGGTTTGAACCTCCTGAATCAG
This sequence comes from Macaca mulatta, assembly GCF_049350105.2. Taxonomy (NCBI): domain Eukaryota; kingdom Metazoa; phylum Chordata; class Mammalia; order Primates; family Cercopithecidae; genus Macaca; species Macaca mulatta. The sequence goes on from NC_133406.1 coordinate 162,288,553, forward strand.
GTTACATAGAAGTCCAACATGTGAGACTCATTTTGTGGAAGCAAAAAAATTTAACCCTTCTATGAATCTAACTGCATGAGAACTACCTACTAGGTAGGCATGTAAAATGCAGATTTTTAAGTCTACCCGAGACCTAGGCAATAAGATTCTCTGAGGTTGAGAGCTAAATAGATCTCCCTTAACAAGATCCTTGGCCAGGCGTAGTGGCTCATGCCTGCAATCCCAGCACTTTGGGAGGTGGGGGCAGTTGGATCACCTGAGGCTAAGAGTTGGAGACCAGCCTGGCCAATATGGTGAAACCTCATCTCTACTAAAAATACCAAAAAAAATAGCAGGGTGTGGTGGCATGAACCTGTAATCCCACCTACTTAGGGAGGCTGATGCAGGAGAATCACCTGAACCCAGGAAGCAGAGGTTGCAGTGAACCAAGATTGCACCACTGCACTGCACTCCAGCCTGGGTGACAGAGGGAGACTCCATCTCAAAAAAAGAAAAGAAAAAAATCCTGGGTAATCCCACCCATCTATTTAGACTCAGTTCAGAGATTATATCCTTTCCTTTTTTCTTTTTTTTTGGGGGGGTGCCTCAGCCTCCCGAGCAGATATTGTATCTTCTTCAAGGAAATATTTTTGGACCTTCAGCCTGGATTGTGAGCTACCCCTAATGTCTCCTCTCATTGTGATTGCCATGTGATTACCATTGTGATCATTGTGGTTACTCATGTTATCTGTCTCCTGTGATACACTGGGTTCCAAGAGGTCAGCAGCTTTGTCTTGTTTACATCTGATCCCCAAGGTTTTGAACAGGGCTGATGAGTTTAATGAACGAATCTTATGCACTACAAGATGAACAGCCAGAATGCTAGGGTTGAAGCACCCTTCCAGGGCATGCAACATACTCTGAGGTCTGGCCCCTGTCTACCTCTCCATCTTCTCCCTGCAACTCTCTTTTTCACACTCCCCTACTTCCTATGTTTTTGTTTGATTTGTTCCCTCTTCTGAACTCCTATCACTTTGTGCCATCTCCTCCATTCACACCATCCCCCATGCACACCTCCCTGCCACTGAATAATTCCAACTCATTCTTTCTAACTTCCCACTCAGCCATCTACACCTTTCAGGAAGTTCCCCCAGCTCACACTACCCCAGCATATCTTCTCTCTCCTAGGGTCAGTAGCAGACTGTACATATTTTTATGTTTTCTTTTACTAATCACCTCTCTATGTTGGTCTCCTATGAACTATGAACTCATTGAAGATGCAGACCATATCTTATTCATCTATTCATCCCTAGTTTCTACTCCAGTTCTTACATAGAGTAGCTGTTCAGAAAGTTACTATTAAAGAATGGATGAATAGACAGGCAAACAAAGCCAAACATCCAGGCACATCTGTAAACCAAAGCAGGAACAAATGCATCTGAACACTGCCGAAACAAGAGTTGAGGGCCCATATGTATAAGTCAGGCATCTTATCACATTGGCCAGGAAGGATAAGCCAAAAAGGACTGACATGTGCATCACTTCAAACCAGACAGAAGAGAAGCTGAGGATTCTAAGGCTCATTAACTAAATCATAGTGAGAAACTAGATCATAAGCCTGGGTACAGGTCAGTGACCAGGCATGGTGGCCAGAGAACATGGAGGGAAGTAAAGAAGGCAGGGAGAGAGGGACCCAAGGTCAAACCCATAAGACAATGAGTCAGTCCTTGAGGCTTTTGGGTTAGCAAAACTGCAGCTGCTTTCATGAGACTATCACAGCTTCTTAAAGTGACAATGCTCCCTGGACAGGACCTGTCACTAAGTTTTAGGTTAAAAGAATGAAAATCATATTGTGTTTTTTACTAAAACTTCCAGTATTTTAGTTTTCTATTGCTGTTTTAACAAATTATCACAAACTTAGTGGCTTAAAACATCACAAATGTATTATTTCGTAATTCTAGAGAAGTCCAAAAATGGGTCTTACAGGGCTAAAGTCAAGGTATCAGCAGGGCTGTGCTCCTCCTGAAGGATTTCAGGGAGAATCTGTTCCTTGCTTCTCCAGCTTCTAGAGCCTGCTTGGTTCATGGCTCCTTCTAGCATTGGCATCATTCTGACCTCTGCTTCCAACATCACATCTGCTTCTCTGACTCGCTCTCACTCTGAACTATCTGCTTCCCTTTCATAAAAACCCTTGTGATTACATTGGGCCCACCCAGGTAATCCAATATAATCTCCCATCAAGATCTTAACTTAATCACATTTGCAAAGTACCTTTGCCACGTAAGGTAACGAACAGATTCACAGGCTTGAGGATTAGGACATAAACTTCTTTTGCAGACCATTATTCTGTCTATCACACTCAGTCATAGAAAAAAGTATTTTTAAATATCGAATCAAATTTTGATAGAAACAATAAGTATATAACTCTAAACTTTCTATCTGTGACAGGAAATAACATGACACAAGAATCTGAAAAACAACAAATGAGGAAAGGAAAATTAGAATTGTATTATAATTTATAGTTTCCATTGGTTTTCTTCAATTAAAATTCTAATATAAATATAATACTGTCACTTCTAAAAGATTACAGCTGAGCACTACTACCTTTGTTTTCACTGGTTATGCATCTTTCCTCTCCAAGTCCCTGTCTTTGTGGGCAAGGCTACATGCCTCAAAACTTTAGGTGGTACCCTCTGGAATGCATCACTGCCAGCAATCCGTGTTGCGCAGGAATTCAACTGAGAAGCATGAAAAGGAAAAGGGTAGAAAATAATTCAGTCCAAGACATGAAAAGGAGAATAGTCCATTTTCTTCAAAGAAAAAAAAATAGCAAATGCATAAAGAGGAAGCTCTACATTTAATTGAAAGTATGAATACCCTAGGATTTTCCATCTATAAATTATTGAAGATAAAAATGAAAAATATTTTAAATGCCATGTATGACCATGATGAGAGTCCACATTTTCTGACCAGGCTGGACAAAGACAAGTTACAAACTCATGTTTTATATAGCAGCAGATGTGGCCAGGAGGGGCCAATGTTGAGTATATCAGTCTGGCAGGGATGGGGGATTGTCATTAAGAGATATTTACCCTTCCCTCCAGGCAGGGAAGAAGAAAAATCATTATCAGCAAGCAGATGGTAACATTGGCAGACTTTCAACATGGTCTTCTAATGTGTCCGTTTTCCTCCTTGATCAAAATGGAAGAGAAAGAAAAAGAAAAGTTCAGAACTCTTTTCAAAGACAATTGACGGTGTATCACTTTTTAAGACAGCTTGGTTTATCTCTACAAAATTGTTCTCATTTTAACAGGTCAGGTCACATAATTATAAAAGTGTTGAGTACTTGGTATTGTTCAAAACAAAAAAGATGTCAGCATGTTTATCAGCACTGGGAATGGATCCCATAGAAAGAGCTAAAAATATAATAGAAGAAGAAATAATAAACTGAGTCTTCAAGAACATGGACAGAAAAAGTCAACAATACAGAAGGAATGAGGGGGATGTGTCTTTCTCAGAAACTGGAAGACAGCTGAGGTAAAGCTATGAAACTTGGTGGGGATGGGGATGGGAATCTGAGGAATTTTATCCCTGAGAACCTTGAAGTTTCTCCCATTAAGGACAAGGATGGGAGCAGCACAAAACAAAGTGGAAGAGCTTAGAAGGCAATGATAAAGGTTTGGAAGAGTCACTGGGGACAATTAGGAGAGGCAGCTGGCCAGATTTTTGGACCATTTTGAAGACTTGCCTGAGACTGGGGACTACGAATGTATAGAGGGAAAAAATCCACACAATTATATCAGTTTTCCCAATAGCCTAAAGGTAGAAGTAGAGAAAGTATATGGTGGGATTGATCCATGTTTGAGGATTTGCAGGACCAATGGAGTGACCAAAAAAAGGGAGGGGGGCAAGGCGGGCCAAGGCTTCCCTGCTAAACAAGCACTGAAGCTACAGGAGAAGAGAGAATATATGATAGGTGGAGGGAATTAGACAGATTTAAACATGGAAGGGACAGGGCCAAATTGAGTTTTGACTATAACTACTCTGGGTGCAGAATAGAACATGTAACATAAAAGGGCTAAGACTGGAGACAGAGAAACCACTGGGCAGCTCTCTCACTAATCCAAGACAAGGATGACAAGTTTCTGAACTGGCAAAGGGAGTGCATTCAATTCCTGTGGCTGCCATAACAAATTACCACAAACTACATGGCTCAAAACAAGGAACATATACTCTCTCACGATCTCACATTTCTAGAAACTAGAAATGAAAATCAAGCTGTTGGCAGGGCACTCACTCTGAAGCCCATACAGGAGAATCTTTCCTTGCCTCTTTTGCCTTCTGGAAGCTGTCATCATTCCTTGGTTTCCTTAGTTTGTGCCCACATCACTGCAACCACTGCCTCTGTCTGCACCTCCACATTGCTTTCTCCTCCATGTGTCTGTATCTTCCCCTCTTCTCTGTGCCACAGTTCTCCCTCTGCCTTTCTCTTGTCATTGGATTTAGGGTCTACACAGAAAATCCAGTATAATCTCATCTCAAGATCCTTAACAATAGCATCTGTAAAGACCCTTGTTCCATATAAGGAGCACAAGTTCCAGGGATTTGGTGTGGACTTATCTTTTAAGAACTATCACCCGACCCATTATAAGTAATAAACAAAAAGAGGGAGAGACAAAACTCAGAACTATTTGAAAGGTATAGCCAGCAGAACTTGACGATTAGTTGGCTGTGGAGAGCAAAGGAGAGAGAGAAGTCAAGGGTAACTTATAACTAAAGTATCTAGATGGTGCCATCCCCCGTGATAGAGAACATGAACAGAAACCCAACGTAATAAAGAAGATGACGACCTTTTGAACACGTTGAGTTTGAGGTGGGCCTGGGACACCTAGAGGGAGATGTTCAGCAGATAATGGGACCTATGCATCTGAATAGCAAGAGAAAGAACTAGGCTCAGAATAGATACTTGGGAGTTTATGAGCATATAAGTTGTCACTTAAAACCTCAGAGAAGATAACATTGCTCAAGAAAATAAATAGGTGGCAAGAACTCCAGAGGACTAAAAGTGGACAAGTGGCAGTTAAGGGACAGACAGAGGAAGACAAGCTTATGAAAGAGATCAAGAGAGAGTGGTAAAAATTACAAGTTCCAAAATTTAAACAGTAATAATAAAAAAAAAAAAGTCTGCCAAACAAACAAAGCCCTGGGCCAGATGAATTCACAGGCAAATTCTACCAGACATACCAAGAGCAGTTGGTACCAATCCGACTAAAACTATTCCAAAATATAGAGGAGGATAGACTCCTCCTCAATTTGTTCTATGAAGCCAGCATCATCCTGATACCCAAATCTGCAAAGACACAATAAAAACAGAAAAATATAGGCTAATATCCTTGATGAACATAGACACAAAAGTCCTCAACCAAATATCAGCAAACTGGACCCAGCAGCACATCAAAAAGTTACTTCACCATGATGAAGTAGGCTTTTGTCCTGGGGTTGTATAAGTTAGTTCATCATACACATATCAATAAATGAGATTCACCACAAAACATAATTAAAAACAAAAACGACATGAACACCTCAATGGATGCAGAAAAAGCTTTTGATAAAATTCAATATCGCTTCATGATAAAAATCCTCAACAATTGGTATCAAAGGAACATACTTCAAAACAATAAGAGCCATCTATGACAAACCCACAGCCAACATCAAACTGAACAGGCAGAAGCTGGAAACATTCTCCTTAAGAATTAGAACAAAACAAGGATGCACACTCTCACCACTCCTATTCAACATAGTACTAGAAGTCCTAGCCAGAGAAGTCAGTCCAGAGAAAGAAAAAAAAGGCATCCAAATAGGAAAATAAGTCAAATTATCTCTCTTCCCTGACAGTATCACTCTATATCTAGAAAGCTTTAAAGACTCCACCAAAAGGCTCCTAGATCTGATAAATGAAAAGAAGTCAAACTATCTATCTTCACTGACAATATGATTCTATTTCTAGAAAACCTTAAAGACTCAACCAAAAGGCTCCCAGGCATGATAAATTACTTAAGTAAAACTTCGTGAAAAAAAATTAATGTAAAAAAATCAGTAGCATTTCTATATACCAATAATGTTAAAGTTGAGAGCCAAATCAAGAACATAATCCCATTTAAAATGTCCACGAAAAATTGTTCTCCAACAATTATGAGAACAAGAGATGAAACTCAAAAGACAAGTTGGAGACTGACTGTATGTATGGGTCTTGAACACAGATAAAATGGCTGTGTAAATATGAGGGAGGATGTACATAGGGAGATTAGTTAGGAAGGAAGTGACTGCAACAATCTCAGCAAGAGATGATGGCAGCTTAGAACAAGGTGCTAGCTATGAAAGTGAGAAGAGATGTGATTACGGATATATTTGAAGGTGGGCCCCACAAAATAGCTGAAGGATTAGACACAGAGTGAGAAAAATGTGAGTCAAGGATAATCCCAAGGATCTTGACCTAGGATACTAGAAGACTAGAGTCACCATGAGGGAGAAACACACCTTCTATGTACAAACAGTAGGCTCACTATACAAATGAAACTTAAAAGTAAAGGTCTAGTCCTTTATTCCAACCAGATCACCTACCCTATACCCCTTCTATGTAATAATTTTGCTGCAGTCACTACATATTACATTTCAAGAGACATGTCAAATACCTATGTCATTAAAGTTCAACGTGCAAAAGCAAAAAAAAAAAAAAAATGAAGCTGATACTAAATGTTGAAGAGAGACTGCAAAGGACTGGTAAAGAAAACCATTCACTGGCCAGGTGTAGTGGCGCACATCTAAAATCTCAACACTTGTAGGGGCCAAGGCAAAAGGAGTGCTTGCGGCCAGGAGTTTAAGACCAGCCTGGGCAACATAGCAATATCACTCTCTCTACAAAAAAAAATAAAAATAGTAAAAATTAAGAATCAATTTAATTAACAGGTGTGGTGGCATGTACCTATAGTCTTAGGAATTTGGAAGCCTGATGCAGAAGGATAGCTCGAACCCAGTAATCTGAGGCTGCAGTGAGCCATCCATGATCATGCCACTGCACTCCAGCCTAGGAAACAGAGCAAGACCCTGACACTAAAAAATAAATAAAACTCACTTGATTGACTTACAGCATGTTTCATTGCATACCACAAGCTTGAAAATGCACAGATGTTCCTCCCATAATATACCAGAAAACCTGGTGATTCACTCTTTAGCAAGAAAGCTCCTGGAAAACTTTGATTAAATTGAACCCACCAGTACTACATCATTACTGAAAAATTCATGCTTAAGGGGAAAGAAAAATAAGGGTGTTCTTCATGAGAAAAATGTGTCAACTACATATTCTCAATATCCCCCCTACATTAGAGAATCATGACCTATAAACGTTGTGAAATGATACTAGTAAATTGAATAGGTTTTCTTCCCAAAATCTTTGGGTGTTGTTTGAGACATTTAAAGGGTCAGAGCTTGGCAACAACTCAATCCTGTGTGGAAATGACTGAGGATGTATTCTACCTTTGGAGCCTCTCAGTCACTCAGGAAATCCTCAATTACGGGAATAGGTTATTGCATATGCAAATTGCATTCACTCTGAAATTTATTAGTGTTGCTCCAACATCTTCTATTCAAAGGCAGCCAGATTCTCTCCCATGGGCATATGGTTCTCCACTGAACCCAAGAGGAATTATGCCAATCTGAGAAGAGTGCAATGGATCCTTCAGAATTTTGGAGAACTAACATTTTGCAGCTGAAAATAAGTATGAGCATCCCAGAATGCTTTCACCTAGAAACATGTTGTAACTGGAACTTAGATTCCCAGGTCAGTCCACTAACATTGATTTAATCCATCCTTTTCCTACAACACTCTGTAAACAGTACTGCAGACCTGTCAACATAAGAACCTTGTTTCCATTGATTTAATGAGGGAGTATTTTTGGAACACCGGTTACGCACCATGCTTGTACCGGAGTTACAGAGTTGTGGAACACAGAGAACACAGTCCTCGCCCTCGAGGAGTTCACAGGGAGTGGCACAGACAAGGAGAACATTAAATCCAACAGAGAGCAGTCAGTGTTGTGACAGAAACACGGGCTGGGTGTTGAGGAGGCACAGGCAGCCGTGAGGGGAGGGGGATATCTAGTGCTGACACCTGAAGGAAGAACGGGTCTTGAAGGCAGATAAAATGGTTGTGCAAAGCACATTGCAAAGCACACTCAAAGCTAAAGCTTATGTCATACAAACACATCTCTCCAACAGTTATTACTCTCTATAGCCCACATGATCTGTAGCCCACCAGGTTGTAAGCTTTCACTAGGGGATCTGCTGGCTTGGGGCAAGACCTTTGGCAGAAGAGAAAGTATTGAGGAGGGTGAGGAGCCAGAGAAAGTGCCATGGGGCATAGAGTAAAGCATGGGAAGGCTAAAAGAAGAGAACAACATCTCTAGGATACAGGAATGAGACACTTTGTGGGAGGGAGTCCCATAGATCAGCCATTATAAAGAATCTATCCAATTCTAATATTGTGCAAGTTCTGTAGATACAAGGATCCATAAAATATGTCCCCTAGCATCAATGTATGAGACACATAAAATATGTTACTCAACATCTTGAGGTCTGCCAGGGGCACCAAGTGCAGTCACATGTTGTAAAATGGTGAATATAATAGTATCTAACCTCAGATGATCATTATAAGGAAACCATCTCTGCTTCCTATCCCCAACAACCATTTTCAAGAAGGAGATGCTGCTACAAATCAGCTAAGTTCAGTGATACTTATTAGATGACAATAGTAACAATAACCATAATTGCTGTTATTATTATTATATTACGAATACTTACTGTGTCCAAGATATAGTGTTAAAACCTTCATAGACATTCATGTCAGTTAATGCTCACAGTCAGGATGTAGGTATGGTGATGAGTCCCATTTTACAGGTGAGAGAGGTTCAGTTTTCAAGAGCCATACTCTTAACCACTACTCTGTACCCGCTACCATATAAGGGAAGCATGAGAGTCTAGTGTGCCTATTTTTAAATTACTGTTCTTAAGTTAGAGACTTCCTGTATGGTGCTATATTCATTTCTGGATTTTTTTAAAGGTGTGGCAGGGAAAAAACAGGTGAAAGAAGAAGAGGTGTATTTCTTTCCATTGTTAAGAAAAATAAGCAAAGGAAGAAAGGGAGGGAGGGAGGGAGGGAGGGAGGAAGGAAGAAACGAAGGGAGGGAGGGAGGGAGGAAATGGGAGGGAGGGAGGGAGGGGAAAAAAGGATGATTTTATTTCAGGGACATATTTTGGTGTAGTTCCAACCCAATATTTTTATTCTTTCTATATTGACTTTATCCTATATTGAGGATTGATCTTCAATTGAGACTTGATATTTAAAAAAAAAAATCAAAGAATGCCCTCCGTACACACCGCCAAGAGAGCAAACCAACCCCAAAGCTAGCAGAAAACAAGAAATAATCGAAATCAGAGTTGAACTGAAAGAGACTGAGAAACGAAAAACCATTCAAAATATCAATGAATCCGGAAGCTGGGTTTTTGAAAAAAATAACAAAATAGACAGATCACTAGCTAGAGACTCTTAAAACTTCCTGAACACAGTGAGTTCTTTTAAGCCTTCAGAAATCAGTCATTCCTCTGCTATTTATACTATTCTAGAGTTACAGAAAATGAGAGAAATTTTATCAATTTAGTTATGAAGCTAGCTCATTCCTGATGGAGAAAAAAATCCTAACAAATATAGCACACAAAAATATAACAGTAGAAAAAAAAAAACTCTTTAAAATATTAGCCACCTAAATTCTTTAGTAAATTTAAAGAATAATAGACCACAACCAAGTAAGAGCTACCAATGTGTGGGAGTCTAACTCTCTTCATGGTCTCTAAGAACTTGTTTCGTGAATCTGGGTCTTCTTGTTTGTTTGTTTGTTTGTTTGTTTGTTTGAACCCTTTACCATTATATAATGCCCTCTTTGTCTTTTTTATCTTTGTTGGCTTAAAACCTCTTTTGTTTGATATTAGGATTGCAACGCCTGCTTTTGTCTGTTTTTCATTTGCTTTGTAGATTTTTCTCCACCCCTTTATTTTGAGCCTATGGGTGTCATTGCATGTGAGATGTGTCTCTCAGAGATAGCATACCATTGGATCTTGTTTTTTATCCAGTTTGCCACTCCATGCCTTTTAATTGGGGCATTTCACCCATTTACATTCAAGGTTAATATTGATGTTTGTGGATTTGATCCTGTCGTCAGGTTGGTTGCATTCTTTTCAATGCCAGCTATTTTGTCTGTCAGCTCCTATATTGTTTTATTGTAATTCTTAGCTTCCTTGGATTAGGTTTCAGCATACTCCTGCATCTCAATGATCTTGTTCCTATTTATATTCTGAATTCTATTTCTATCATTCAGCCATCTCAACCTGGTTCAGAACACTTGTTGGAGAGCTAGTGAGGTCGTTTGGAAGAAAGAAGGCACTCTGGCTTTTTTGTCAGAGTTCTTGTGCTGATTCTTTCTCATCTTTGTGAGCTGATGTTCCTTCAGTCTTTGAAGTTGCTGTCCTTTGGATGGTTTTTATTTTTTTAATCCTATTTGATGATCTTGAGGGTTTGATTATGGTATAAGGTGGGTTCAGTAAACTGGGTTCATTTCTGGAAGATTTTAGGGGGCCCAGGCTCAGCTCCTAACTCCTGGACTGCATGCTCTAACTCCGGGGGACTGGTATCGGGCCCTAGCTTTGGTCTCTGGCTCCCTGAAATTAGATCTGTCCTCATTTGCGCATGCTAGCAGCAGCAATAGCAGCACAGCGGGGTGCATGCTTGTTGACCACAGCAGGGTGCTAGTGGGTACCAGCCTTTGTGTTGGTGATCCCAGATATAACAGAGGCAGCACAGCTTGCAGGGTTGCAGGGGGCCCACCCGACAAGTGACTGTGGGAGTGGTCACACTGGTGGTGGTGTTAGCACAGGGGTGGGGTGGTGGCAAGTGCAGGCCTGTGTGTGCCCTCTATGCATGTTCATGCTGGCAGGTGTGGTCAATCAGGGCACAGGAAGGTCTCCTGTTCTCCTTACCTAGTTTGGATAGTTGTTCCAACTCTTTTTTCTATTTTAAGTTCCAGGATACGTGTGCAGGATGTGCATATTTATTACATAGGTAAACATGTGCCATGGTGATTTGCTGCTCCTATGAACCCATCACCTATTTTTCCTGATGCTCTCCCTCCCCACACACACCCCTGCCACAACAGGCCCCAGTATGTGTTGTTTCCCTCCCTGTGTCCATGTGTTCTTATTGTTCAGTTCTCAATTACAACTGACAACATGCAGTGTTTGGTTTTCTGTTCTTGTATTAGTTTGCTAAGAATAATGGCCTCCAGCTCCATCCATGTCCCTGCAAAGGACATGATCTCTTTCCTTTTTATTGTTGCATAGTACTCCATAGTGTATGTGTACCTCATTTTGTTTATCCAGGCTATCATTGTTGGGCATTTGAGTTGATTCCATGTTTTTGCTATTGTGAATAGTGCTGCAATGAACATATGCATGCATATATCTTTATAATAGAATGATTTATATTCCTTTGGCTATATACCCAGTAACGGGATTGCTGTACCAGAAAACAGTATTTCTGGTTCTAGGTCTTTGAGAAATAACCACACTGTCTTCCACAATGGTTGAACTAATTTACATTCCCACTGACAGTGTAAAAACATTCCTATTTCTCCACAATCTCACCAGCATCTGTTTTCTTGACTTTTTAATAATTGCCATTCTGACTAGCATGAGATGGTATCTCATTGTGGTTTTGATTTGCATTTCTCTATCAGTGATGTTAGCTTTTTTTCATGTTTTTTGGGCACATAAATGTCTTCTTTTGAGAAGTGTTGTTCATGTCCTTTGCCCACTTTTTAATGGGGTTGTTTGGTTTGTTTGTTTGTTTGTTTGTTTTTGTAAGTTTGTTTAAGTTCCTTTTAGATTCTGAATGTTAGACCTTTGTCAGATGGACAGATTGCAAAAATTTTCTCCCATTCTGTAGGTTGTCCGTTCACTCTGATGATAGTGTTTTGTTTTTGTTGTTGTTGTTGTTGTTGTTGTTTTCTTGCTATGCAGAGGCTATTTAGTTTAATTAGATCCCGTGTGTCAATTTTTGCTTTTGTGGTCATTGCTTTTCACGTTTTTATCATGAAATCTTTGCCCATGCCTATGTCCTGAATGGTATTGCCTAGATTTTCTTCCAGGGTTTTTATAGTTTGAGGTTTTACCTTTAAGTTTTTATTCTATCTTGAGTTAACCTTTGTATAAGGTATATGGAAGGGACCCAGTTTCAATTTACTGCATATAGTTAGCCAGTTCTCCCAGTACCACTTATTTAATAGGGAACGCTTTCCCCATTGCTTGTTTTTTCAGGTTTATCGAAGATCAGATGGTTATAGATATGTGGTCTTATTTCTGAGTTCTCTATTCTGTTCCATTGATCTATATGCCTGTTTTTGTACCAGTACCATGCTGTTTTGGTTACTGTAGCCTTGTAGTATAGTATGAAGTCAGGTAGCGTGATGCCTCCAGCTTTGATCCGTTTACTTAGGATTGTCTTAGCTATACAGAATATTTTTGGTTCTATATGAATTTTAAAGTAGGCTTTTCTAATTCTGTGAAGAATTTAATGGTAGTTTAATGGGAATAGCATTGAATCTATAAATTACTTTGGGTAGTATGGCCATTTTCATAATATTGATTCTTCCTATCCATAGGCATGGAATGATTTTCCATTTGTTTGCGTCCTCTGTTATTTCCTTGAGCAGCGGTTTGTAGTTCTCCTTGAAGAAGTTCTTCACTTCCCTCATTAGCTGTATTCCTAGATATTTTATTCTCTTTGTAGCAACTGTGAAAGGGAATTCATTCATGATTTGGCTCTCTGCTTGTCTATTGCTGGTGTACAGGAATGCTTGTGATTTTTGCAGATTAATTTTGTATCCTGAGAATTTGCTGAAGTTGCTGATCAGCTTAAGAAGCTTTGGGGCTGAGAAGATGGGGTTTTCTAAATATAAGATCATGTCATCTGCAAACAGATACAGTCTGATTTCCTCTCTTCCTACTTGAATACTCTTTATTTCATTCTCTTGCCTGATTGCCCTGGCCAGAACTTCCAATAATATGTTGAATAGGAGTGGTAAGAGATGACATCCTTGCCTTGTGCCAGTTTTCAAGGGGAATGCTTCCGGCTTTTGCCCATTCAGTATGATATTGACTGTGTGTTTGTCATAAATGGCTCTTATTATTTTGAAGTATGTTCCATCAATACCTAGTTTATTGAGAGTTTTTAACGTGAAGGTATGTTGAATTTTATCAAAGGCTTTTTCTGTGTCTATTGAGATAATCATGTGGTTTTTGTCGTTAGTTCTGTTTATGTGATGAATTACATTTATTGTTTTGCATATGTTGAACGAAGTTTGCAACCCACGGATGAGTCAACTTGATCAGAGTGGATAAGCTTTTTGATGTGCTGCTGAATTCAGTTTGCCAGTATTTTACTGAGGATTTCTGTATCAATGTTCATTAGAGATATTGGCCAGAAGTTTTCTTTTTCTGTTATATCTCTGACAGGTTTTGGTGTCAGGATGAGGCTGGCCTCATAGAACGAGTTAGAGAGAAGTCTCTCCTCCTCAATTGTTTGGAATAGATTAAAAGGAAATGGTCCCAGCTCTTCTTTGTACCTCTGGTAGAATTCAGCTGTAAATCCATCTGGTTTGAGGCTTTTTAGGCTTTTTTTTTTTTTTTTTTTTTTTGGTTGATAAGTTATTTTTTACTGCCTCAATTTTAGAACTTGTTTTTGGCCTATTCAGGGATTCAACTTCTTCCTGGTTCAGTCTTAGAGAGTGTATGTGTCCAGGAATTTATTCATTTCTTCTAGATTCTCTAGTTTATGTGCATACATGTGTTCATAGTACCCTCTGATGGTTGTTTGTATTTCTGTGCAGTCAGTAGTGATATCCCATTATCATTTTTATTGTGTCTATTTGATTCTTCTCTCTTTTCTTCTTTATTAATCTAGTTAGTGGTGTATTTTATTAATTTTTTCAAAAACATGTATTTGTTGATTTTTTTTGAAGGGTTTTTCATGTCTCTGTCTCCTTCAGTTCCACTCTTATCTTGGTTATTTCTTGTCTTCTGCTAGCTTTAGGGTTTGTTTGCTCTTGGTTCTCTAGTTCTTTCAGTTGTCATGTTAGAATGTCAACTTGAGATCTTTCTAGCTTTTTGATGTGGGAGTTTAGTGCTATAGATTTCCCTCGTAACATTGCTTTAACTGCATCCCAGAGATTCTGGTACATTGTCCCTTGGTTCTCATTGGTTTTAAAGAACTTGATTTCTGCCTTAATTTCATTACTTACCCAGAAGTCATTCAGGAGCAGGTTGCTCAATTTCCATACAGTTGTGTGGTTTAAAATGAGTTTCTTAATCTTGAGTTCTAATTTGATTGTAAGAGACTGTTATGATTTCAGTTCTTTTGCATTTGCTGAGGATTGTTTTACTTCAAATTATGTGATCGATTTTAGAGTAAGTGCCATGTGGCACTGAGAAGAATGTATATTATGTTGTTTTGGGTTGTAGAGTCCTGTAGCTATCTATCAGGTCCACTTGATGGAGAGCTGAGTTCAAGTCCTGAATATCTTTATTAATTTTCTGTCTTGAAGATCTGTCTAATGTTGACAGTGGGTGTTAAAGTCTCCCACTATTGTTGTGTGGGAGTCTAAGTCTCTTTGGAGGTCTCTAAGAACTTGTTTTGTGAATCTGGGTGCTCCTGTATTGGGTTCACATATATTTAGGACAGTTAGCTCTTCTTGTTGAATTGAACGCTTTACCATTGTGTAATGCTCTTTTTTGTCTTTTTTTGATCTTTGTTGGCTTCAAGCCTGCTTTGTTATAAACTTGGATTGCAACCTCCGCCTTTTTCTGTTTTCCATTTGCTTGATAAATTTTCCTCCCTCCCTTTATTTTGAGCCTATGTGTGTCTTTGCACATGAGATGGGTCTCTTGAATATAACACATCAATGGGTCTTGACTCTTTATCCAGCTTGCCATTCTGTGTCTTTTAATTGGGGCATTTAACCCATTTACATTTAAGGTTGATATTGTTATGTGTGAATTTGATCCTGTCATCATGATGCTAGCTGGTTATTTTTCAGACTTATTGATGTAGTTGCTTCATAGTGTCATTGGTCTGTATACATCAGTGTGTTTTTGTAGTGGCTGGTAATGATTTTTCCTTTCCATATTTAGTGCTTCCTTCAGGAGCTCTTGCAAGGCAAGCCTGGTGATGTGAATTCCCTCAGCATTTGCTTGTCTGAAAAGGATTCTATTACTCCTTCACTTATGAATCTTAGTTTTGCCAGATAGGAAATACTGGGTTGGAAATTCTTTAAGAATATTGAATTCCCCACTCTCTTCTGGCGTATAGGGTTTCTGCTGAGAGATCCACTGTTAATCTGATGAGCTTCCCTTTGTAGGTGACCTGGCCTTCCTCTCTGACTGCCCTTAACACTTTTTCTTTCATTTTGACCTTTGAGAATCTGAAGATTATGCATCTTGGGGTTGATCTTCTCAGGGAGTGTCTTACTGGGGTTCTCTGGATTTCCTGAATTTGAATGTTGGCCTGTATTGCTGGGTTGTGGAAGTTCTCCTGGATGATATCCTGAAGTATGTTTTCCAACTTGGTTTCACCTTCCCCATCTCTTTCAGGTACCCCAACCACTTAGAGGTTCAGTCTTTTTACATTATCCCATAGTTCTCAGATGTTTTGTTCATTCTTTTTCATTTTTTTCCTCTAATCTTGTCTGCCTGTCTTATTTCAGCAAGATGGTCTTCAAGCTCTGAAATTCTTTCTTCCTCTTGGTCTATTTGGCTATTGATATTTGTGGTTGCATTGTGAAGTTTTCATGTTGTATTTTTCAGCTCATTTATGTTCCTCTCTAAACTAGTTATTCTGATTAACAGCTACTATAGTGTTTTATCACGGTTCTTAGCTTCTTTGCATTGGGTTAGAACATGATCCTTTAGCTCAGTAAAGTTCATTACTATCCACCTTCTGAAACTTACTTCCGTCAGTTCATCCATCTCAGCCTCAGCCCAGTTCTGTGCCCTTGCGGAAGTGGTGTTTCAATCTTTTGGAGGAGAAGAGGCATTTTGGCTTTTTGAGTTTTCCGGTTTTCTCATTGATTCTTTATCATCTTCGTGATTTTATCTACCTTCAATCTTTGAGGCTGCCGACCTTTGGATGGGGTTTTTGTGGGGACTTTTTTGTCGATCGTTGTTGTTGCTGTTTGTTTTTCTTTTAACAGCCAGCCCCCTCTTCCACAGGGCTGCTGCAGTTTTCTGGGGGTCCACTCCATACCCTATTTTTCCTGGCTCCCTCCTGCAGCTGGATATGTCACCAATGGAGGCTGCAGAACAGCAAAGATGGCTGCCTGCTCCTTCCTCTGGGAGCTCTGTCCCATAGACCAATGTGATGCCAGCAGGAACACTCCTGTATAAGGTGTCTGGCAAACCCTGTTGGGAAATCTTACCCAGCCAGCAGGCACAGGATCAGCGACCCTCTTAACAAAGCACTCTGGCTGCCCCTTGTTGGACGAGGTGCACTGCACTGGGGGGAATCTTACTCATCAGGACTGCCCAGATTCCTCAGAGCCAGCAGGGGAAAAGACTAGGTTCACTGATCCACAGAGACCACGTGCACTCTTCCCCACAGGGACTCCATCCCAGGCAGATCAGAGTTCTGTCTGTAAACCCCTAGGTTGGAGTTACTGAAATTCCCACAGGGAGGCCCCACTCAATGAGGAGAGATGGGTCCAGCTTCAGACTAAACAGGCAGCCTGACCATGATCTGCCACAATTGCTGTGCTGTGCTGTGGGGAATGCTTCCTGGGTCCAAACCGTTCAGTCTGCCCGGGACCGGCAGGGGAAAACGGCAAACTGGAGCTGCAGTGATGGCTGCCACTCCTCCCTCAAAAAGCTCAGTCATCTTAGGCAGCAGGCAGCCACAGTGATAACGGCTGTCCCACCCTCCCAGGAACTCAGTAGTCTTAGGCAGTCTCCAGTGGATCAGCCATCTAGCGTCTGCATAGCTCTGTGCTTGGAACCCAAGTTTCTGGTGGCGTGGGCTCATGAGGGTATCTCCTGATCCTCAGGTTGCACAGATCCATGGAAAATTTGCCCATTTCCTGGGCAGGGTAGCACAATCACTCACTGCCTCCCTTGGCTGGGGATGGCAGCTCCCTTCGCCTCTTACAGATCCTGGGTAGGCTGTCACAGCAACCTGCTTTTCCTGGCTCTCTGTGAGTCATGCCAGCCACCTAGTCATTCCCAATGAGAGAACCTGGATACCTCAGTTGCCAGTACAGGATTCACTCACCGTCTTCATTCTTCTCAGAACCGCAATTCTGTTCCAAAATCTTTCCAAAAGTCTTTCTCAAAAATGCCTACCAACTTTCTCTGTAACAAACTCTTAATTTGAGCACTAGATAAAGGCCTTTCCTCTCATTCTAACTTGATGCAAAGAGAATGAAGAAATTAGAAAGATAAAAATATCTGTAAACTATACTATGATCCTGAATTATATTGAGTCAAATGCTTTAAGACTGCTTACTAGAGTCTCAGTTTATTCAATTTACTTAGTGTTTAGAGAACTTTATACGGTAAGGAGTATAATTATGTCTTATTTATTGCTGATTAGATATGGTTATTTCCATCTGACACTGGAAACCTGGCAACATAGAAATGCTGAATTCCAGGTACTTGTCAACCAGTAAGTTTGAAACCTGGATTTGTTTTTTATTATATGTATGCCATGGACAAGTGACCCCCTTCAAAACCTCAAGTTTTTCATTTGTAAAATGGGCATAGTGACTCCTACCTTGCAAGCTGTCTGTGACGCTTGGAGATGGGGTATATAAAGTGCCACTCTACTTCTTCATACTCTCCTTCATCTGTTTTTTCTCCCTTATTCCTTTCCATTGTCAAGGGGCTAACCCTCTTCTCTCTATTGTGGAATAAGAATGATATTTTATTATTTCAATGTTCATTCCCATTTGACCGTGACGCAATCTATTTTAGCAACATCGGCTACACCAGTTCTACATCCATTCTCTTTCTTTTCCCTCAGCTTATAGGAGTTAACTAGTTTCCCTTCAAAGACAATATATTCTAACACTAAAACAAAATGATTCCACCCCTGTGGAAACTCTCATGAAGAAAAAATTAAAGAACTTTCCAAAAAAGTGTAAAAGATACCAGCAGCTGCTCTCTTACATAATGATACACTATTCTTGTGAAAAACTTGGGTGAGAGTCCAGGAAAGGTCTAGAGTGACTGTCTTTCTGAAGTAAACATCTGTGTTGGTGGGAAATTGAGACATAAACACACATTCAGAATTCAAACACAATTCCCAAGTGTCACATTAGAATTCCACTGGTTTTTATGGAAAAAAAAATAGATCTCCTAAGCTTTGTAAAATTTCATGTAACAGCAGCCAAAGTCAACCACACAGGATTTTCATCTGTGTGTTTTGGGAAACAATCGGAAAAATTAAAACTGATGTTTTAATGGCTTTTGAGTAACTTGGACATCTTCAACAGCGCCTGCATCAGGTCTATGGTCCTTCTGTGCAACTGACACCAGCCATGGTATTTGTCCATAATGATGGTTTCCTTCCTAGTCTAGTCATTGATTTTTCCATTCTACAAAACACTTAGTCATGAATGTTGTGTTTATATGCTCTGTTACAGAAACATCCTGTATATCACAAGCAGCAAAGGCTGTCGCTCATGTGCCACTACCTTGAAAAAAATCCACATTTCTTCCTCCCATTCCCATTCCCCCATCCAAGGATAGGTCACAGTGGAAAGATTACTTCACTGGTCTTATAAAATACACTAGAGCAATCCCACTTCCTAAAGGAACCACACCCTTGTAATCAGAAAAAGAGAATACTGAGCCAACACAAAAATAAAAAGATAGATTATGTGAAGCCATCCCGTCTCCTTCAGAATGTCTGTCCCCTTCGGGCAGGAAACACTTCTCAGTGTTCGTCATGGTACCAAGTATAACTTTATAGACAAGTGAACTCACAACAGAAATTAACGCTAAAACCTAAAAGGCTTTTCCTAACATTTTCTTTCCTTTGTTTATTTTTAGTACCTTTCTGTAAAATCACATCTTAAAAAGAGAAAGGGAAAAAGGATCAAGGAAAGATGAAGGAGAGGGTATGAAGAAGTAGAGTGGCACTTTATATACCCCATCTTCAAGCCTTACAGACAGTTTGCAAGGAAGGTGCTACTATACCCATTTTACAAATGAAAAGCTTAAGGTTTTTAAGGGCGTAACTCGTCCATGGCATATATATAATAATAAGCAAAGCCAGGTTTCAAACTCACTGGCTGACATGTACCTAGAATTCAGCATTTCTATATTTCCAGGTAAATGCAGAGCTCTTGACAATCATTTGAGCTAATAGTCAAGCTTAGAGGAAAAAAAAAAAACCACTACTGTGATGGAATCATTTTATTCTTGAAATCTGATAAAACTGGTATAGACTAAAGGTCATCTTGGCCATAAATCAATCTTAAGAAAGCATCTACAAAATGCCTAGTTTTGAGCAACATAACTTCCTGATGAGTCCTCTGTAATAAAGTAGCTGCAAAATGTTTATATAATGAGGCAACTTTTTTGATAAGATTACTACCCACAGACTGGTCAGGAGTTGAGGTCTTGTATTACTTTTCTATCGATGAGTAAAAATTACCACAAATTTAGCAGCTTTAAAAAATTCCACTTATGGGAGTTGAACAATGAGAACACGTGGACACAGGGAGGGGAACATCACACACCGGGGCCTGTTGGGGATGGGGGAAAGGCGAGGGAGAGCATTAGGACAAATACCTAATGCATGTGGGGCTTAAAACCTAGATGACAGGTTGATAAGTGCAGCAAACCACCATGGCACATATATACCTATCTAACAAACATGCACATTCTGCACATGTATCCCAGAACTTAAAGTAACATTTTTTCAAAAATCCCACTTATTAATGCATAGTTTTGTAGACCATAAGGCCAGCATGGCATGGCTAGGTTCTCTTTAGCATCTGGAAGGCAATGAGTGTGTACCCATTGACTGAATACTTCCTTTTCATGTATGCTATTGTTTCTCTGCCTCCTTGACCCTAAGGGTCATTACTGTCTTGAGTTCTGAAACCATTGATTAAGCTTGTCTATTTTGATTCAACATATCATATATACTATTTTCAATTTATGTTGCTTCCTACCAGAATTCTAGAATTTTCCCCAAGATTTCCCTCTTCTTCCTCTGGTGTACATGCTCCACCTAATCCCCCAGATTGGGAATTTGATGGATTTGCCTCCCAGGATTAGGTTATGTTATATGGCAGAAGTGACTTTAGAAAGGGAGATTATCCAGGTGGTCCTGACCTAATTGCATGACCCCTTTAAAGGCAGAGTCTTCTCTGGCTGGCAGTAACTACTAAAAAAATGGGGACCTCAGTACTACAAATGCAGAGGACTGAATTCTGCTGATAACAAAAATGAGCTTGGAACTGGATTTTTCCTCCAGAAAAAAAAAAAAAAACTTTCTTTCAGGGAAAATTTCAGCCAGGCTGACGTCTTGATTTCAACCTCATAAAATGCTAAATAAAGGGGATTCCATGATAATCAAGACAAGGACTCTGTCCTCATGGAGCTTAAAAACCTATCAAGGAATAGCCAGGTGTGGCGGCGGGCACCTGTAATCCCAGATACTTGGGAGGCTGAGGCAGGAGAATCTCCTGAACCTGGGAGATGGGGTTGCAGTGAGCTGAGATCATGCCACTGCACTCCAGCCTAGGGGACAGAGTGAGACTCCATTTCATATCAGATGAGCCTGGGCAACAGAGCAAGACTGCACTCCATCCCATCTCAGCTGTCTGTGCTTTCAAAGCACTTCTGAATAACACCAAAGTAATCCATATCACATTGTCCCAAAATTGCTTATTCATACGTTCATCTCCTCACTGTTTTGAGCTTCTTGAGAAGAGACACCATGCACAGCACTTGGCACATGGTAGGAGGCAGCAACAATGTTCACTGAATGAACTGAATGAATAAATACTGATGCCTTAATAGGCAATGAATTCCTGCCTTACAAATATTTCAACAAAGACTAGACAATCATTTAGCAGGAGATGCAGAGAGAATTGAAGCATCTGATTACTGGACCGCTGATTAGGATCCTCCAAACCTGAGTTTCCTTGGGACTAGATGAAGAAAGCTAGCAAATGAAAAGTCACAGAGAAGAGAAAGTACTATGTTTGAGGAATAGCAAGTGGCTGTTTTGCTTGGACAAGAGAGGAGAGGATGGAGATAGGATTTCCGCAAGAAAGAGGTGACACACCCAAGAAAGTAAAGGGAAATTATTGAATAAATCTATTCTTTAAGAGGAAT
The DNA here is from genome assembly GCF_049350105.2 of Macaca mulatta. Lineage (NCBI taxonomy): Eukaryota > Metazoa > Chordata > Mammalia > Primates > Cercopithecidae > Macaca > Macaca mulatta. The sequence continues at coordinate 162,310,033 of NC_133406.1, forward strand.
GGGCAAGGTAAACTATCAACCCTGGGATGCCGAAGCCAACAGAGATGAGCAACAGCATGCGGCCATTTCCAGCCACGGATCTGAAGGAGCAAAAGAAGTGGAGTTACCAGAACACTGTGAAAGAGGAGTGGCTTGATAGGAGTCGTGGCCTGGGTAGAGAAACAAGACTTGGTTACTGCCAGAATCAAGGACTGACAGGAAGAGAGGGAAGGAATAAGTATCCAGACATCCACTTCCCTCTGTCAATGGTCAAACCCAATGAAAAGCCAGAGAGTGAGGAAGCCCCAGTGAAGCATGTAGAAGCCAGTCCCCCAAATTCCAGAGCATGGCAGAAAGGCACCTGAAGGGTCCAACGGAGTGTAAGCAGCACAGATGGGGAAAGGGAAGCAGAGCCTGACTGTACCACGTCTCGAGGGGCAGGCAAGGGGCTTAAGCATCATTCAGTGAGCCCTCAGGAGCCTCTGCAGAGTTTGAGGCATGACCCAGGCTCTTCCTGAGGATGACTAATTTAGTGGCTGTCATCAGAATGAACTCTGAATGAGAAGAGGCAATAGTAGGCAGGGAAACAAACTAAGAAACCACTGAAATGGTTGAAGCAGAAGGTGAGGTGCCTAAAGGAGGGGATGAGCTCATCATTGCTCTCAGTCACTCACAGGCTCCTTGTGCCCCAGCCACTTGCTGCTTACCTTCCAGGTGAGCAGGGCACAAAGTCCTGGGGATGGAGAAGCAAGCTTTTCTCTACACTGGGAAAACACATCCGTTGTTTAACTTTTTAGGCTCCCACTGATGTTCACTTCACCTCCTTTCCTTTGTGGCTGAAATTACACTGAGCATTGCCAGCAGAAAGGAGCAACAGAGACTGAAGGTCACATCTGGAGCAGAAGGCAGTCACTGAGCTGCTTAGCACAAAAAGCCACTAAATGGATAGAGACCCACAGGGAGAAAGCTCTGCTTGATTGTCAGTAGCCACTTCCTAAAGATTCTGATGTCCTGAGGCTTTTCTACCCTCCTCTTCCTCACAGTGACCAAACCATCCTTCCTGTCTTGCCCCTTCCAAAAACTGTCTTCCTTGGGCCTCATGTCAATGGACTTCCTTGGGACTCATTTTCAGGCTTTAAATCCAAAGTCAATCTGACAACTTTATGGGCGCAGAGATGACGAGAAGATTAATATTGTTCCATGAAGCTTTCTCTTTCTGCACGAGTACATCCAGACTTTCTTCTTCCATTACCATTGCTCTTGTCTCCATGGAAGCTACGTCACACAAAGTGGGCACAGGCATCGGTGGACAGAGCCAGAGTGAGTGCCTGGTAGTGCCCTTCATCAGGTGGATAGGAAATGGCTCCAGCTGTATTTCTTGTTTCTGTTCAGAATAATAGTCTTGGGTTTTATTGGTATTATTATAGAAAGTTTCCTGAAAAAGAAAAAGCAGCTGCTGTTTGAGTTCTCAGCTGTTTTCTGATACACTATGCAACAAGGCCTCATCTGATTGGGATTTGCATCTTATTTTCTTCACTGCTTCATTAAAAGCTTAGCACCAGGAAGAGGATTATTTACAACATGGTATCGCTGAGGCCTGGAGAGCCTTTAAAGACTTGTCTCTGTGTAAAATCCTTGCCGGGCTTTTCAAGATCAAGGTGTAGAGGGAAAGAGCAACAAAAAAAAAAAAAAAGAAAAAAGAAAAAGGCTGAATTACCATACACTTAGAAGTTCTTCCCATACTTGTGACACTACCATGTATCATCAGCAACATGAATCAACAAATCTCAATAAATAAGTTTCTATTTCAGACTAAAGGGTGAAATGATACAAAACAGCAACACCAAGCACCAAGTGTGTGACACACACACACACACACACACACTCTCTCTAACTTGTTCTAAAGCAGTCCTCCTCCCATGATTGGAAGCCACATTCCAATTGGAGTTCTTACAACAAATAAACTGTTTATGAGAATCTTCCCCACTAGCCCCACATCTGCCAGTCTGTCCACTCCCAAGGACGACAGGAACACCAGTCAACCAACCCACGGGCTTTTGCTTAGACTCAGGGCTGTGGTGGAGACAATCAGACAACCCTCAGTGGAAAATATCAAGGCCAGTTGAAGGCCAAAGTGGCAAGAAACCACTTGGAAACCACGTGTGTGTGCCTTGAAACAGTAAATAACGTTGTGTGAATTCAACCATTCATTCTGTTTATGAAGCCAGCACACAATTATTTATCTTACTACAGATGTGTTTTTTTGTGACATGTTTTTAAAAAACAATTTTGATGACAGAATAAAAAACCACTTTCTTTAACCCTCCCAATTTTTGTTCCTACATCTGTTTTCTGTACTAAGAACTGCACAAATGATTTGCATTGTTATTCTGATGTAATCTAAATCTCTTTTCCGCAACTAGACTGGTTTCTTGTCTTTCAAATAGACACATGACAGCTGCCTTCCCAATAGAGCCGTGTGCAAAAAGGGGAGGTGCAACCCAAAGAGGGTTGGCAGCTGGAATTTCCCCAGTGTGGGTAGAAGACCTGGCAAGTTACAGGCAGATGGAGAGGACTACGTGGACAGACGGGACCCATGCGTTGCTGTGGCCATCGCTCTTGCAGCTGCTCTTCCTTTTATCTTCTGAAGGGTGGCTCTTGGCTGCTGGCTTCACTTTCAGAAAGAACCCCACTTTCGCAAGCCTCGAGGATCAGCTTCTACTCTTGCATCCTATTTTCTTGAGCAAAAAAAAGAAGTGAATCAGTATTAGAAAGCTCTGAGAACAGGGAAAAGTGAGTAAACAAACTTATTTTTTCCTCTGAATGGAACATAAGTTCTTCACGGGCAGAAGCATAGTATAGGTGGTTCATTATAAACTATCAATATAATATTAAAATAACCCAGTTAGGCGGGTAAAGGGCTTCTTTTCAAATCAGACCCTCCTGGAACTGGGGAGAAGGAGAATACCAGGGTCTGGACTTTTTTGTTTTTTCAATAAAATATTGTTTTGGGTTTTTCATTTTTGTCAAAAAGTCATTTTTCTGACTGTGAAATAAAAAAAAGGTCTATTTTTTTCAGCCTACATTAAGCAGTTCAGCTTATGAAGATGAATGGCCTCTGGCTGTTGTCATTACAATAAGTTTTTTAGTGTACGGTACTCAAAGACAATATTCTCAAACCATTGTAAGCAGGATTTTTTTATTCTTCATTCAAGTAAACATGTATCAACTAGCTTCTATGGGTCTGGTATGGGCAAGGGATGTTCTTTGAGAATCATTTTCCAGGTAGAAGTTTATAATGAACCCCGCCTTTTACCTCACCAATTAATAATGGTATGTGCTTGAAAAGTAGCTCTCCAGGGTCTCACCTGCATGATCTGCACATCTAGAACAGGGAGCACTAACTGGCATTAAGGTACATAGAAGAAAACATACAGCCCAGCACTTATGCACACTGACTCCGAAGCTAGCTGTCTGGGTTCATTTCCCACCTCTGCCACTTGCTAGATCAACGAGAAAAACAATTTCTCATTCAAGTAGTAATACAAACAATTTACATAAGGACTCAGCACATAGTAAGGTACTCTACTAAGTGTTAGTTATTATTAAGAGCCTGGTTTAACAGCGCTCTAAGCCACCACCCAGAGAAACCACTGAGAACCCAAGGCCTAGCCTTCCCCCTACTGAAGTGGTCCGAGTCATTCCCTCCACTCCCCCCAAGCCCTGCTGATGCTGCCCTGTCTTGCTAGTGATGCCACCCTAACAACATGAATGCCTTCACCGCCGCCTTCTCTAGCCTCTCAGTGTTGCCCTGTCAGTCTCCTGAGTTGATCCTGTGGCTCTCTCAAATAGAAGGGAGGATTCTCTTTCCATCATTGTAACTTTCTACCAGACCTTTAAGTGCGATCTCTCTGTTTTTTAATAAATCTCCCATAAAGGGTAGCTTACTCTTTTAGTTTCCTTCAGAATTATCTTCCAAATAACTCAAGAAAAGCAATCCCCTGGGCAAAGTCAGAAAATATTTGAGTGGCAGCTTAAATAACCTGCTCAACAAGTCTCTTCCCACTGATTATGTCACTGTTCCACCAAGGTAGTTAGGCAACTTGATCTCGCCCTATACGTGAGTATCATTATACTTCTTGTACAGTAGTACCCTCTTATCTGTAGTTTCACCTTCCATGGTTTCAGTTACCTGTGGTCCAAAGATAGATGGCTATAGGCAAACTTCACTTTATTTTACTTCACAGATATTGCATTTTTTACAAATTGAAGTTTTGCAGCAATGCTGCGTTGAGCAGTCTATTGGCACCAATTTTCCAACAGCATGTGCTCACTTCATGTCTGTCAGCACTTTTTAAGAATAAGCATTTTTTTTTTTTTTTTTTTTTGAGGTGGAGTCTCACTTTTGTTTTCCAGGCTGGAATGCAGTGGTGTGATCTGGGCTCGCTGCAACCTCTGCCTCCCAGATTCAAGTGATTCTCTCTCAGCCTCCCAAGTAGCTGGGATTACAGGTGTGCACCACCACACCTGGCTAATTTTTATATTTTTAGTAAAGCCAAGGTTTCACCATGTTGGCCAGGCTGGTCTTGAACTCCTGACCTCAGGTGATCCGCCCATCTTGGCCTCCCAAAGTACTAGGATCACAGGCATGAGCTACTACACCCAGCCAAGAATAAGCTATTTTTTAAGATATATATGTGATTTTTCTAGACACTTAATAAGCTACAGTGTCATGTAAACATAACTTTCGTATGCACTGGGAAACGAAAAAAAAAAGTGTGACTCACTTTACTGAGATATTTGTTTTATTATAATTGTCTAGAACCAAACCTATAATATCTCCAAATATGCCTGTACAGAAAATAAGATTTTAAAAGAGAGAGATAACATTCACATAACTTTTAGTATAGTATGTTGTTATAATTGTTCTATTATCAATTATTGTGGTTAATCTCTTGCTGTACCTAATTTACATGTTAAACTTTATCATAGGTATGTATGTATACAAGGAAACATAGTATATATAGAACTCAGTACTATCCTTAGTTTTAGACATCTGGTGGGAGTCTTGGAAATGGATCCCCAAAGATAAAGAGAGACTATTTTATATCCCCACACATACCTCACATCAACACACACAAGCATACACATGCACACACACACCCACACACACAGCCTTGCATAACACCTTACTGGAGAATTTTAGTCTCCTTATCTTGAGGATCAATCAACAATTCCAAATTTTCTTTACCATATTTTCAGGGCACCTATCAAGTTGTCATGCAAATAGAGCTCTGAAGTCTGTTAGCCTCTGTCTGGGACTACATATAAGACTTCCTTAATCCTGTGTTTTTCCTGATGTTTACCTGTTAGTATTTCTTAAATGATGATCAAGAACCATTGACAGCAAAATCACCTGAGCAGTCTTGTTAAACATTTATATCAGCTGGGTCAGAATCTCTGGGACCCTAATTAGGATGGCTATTATGAAAAAGTCAAAAAATAACAAATGCTGGCAAGGATGCAGACAAAAGGGAACTCTTCTACTCTGTTGGAAATGTAAACTAATACAGCTAGTTAGGAAAATAGTATGGAGGTTCCTCAAAAAACTACATATAGAACTACTGTATGATTTAGCAACCCCTCTACTGGGAATTTATCCAAAGGAAAGGAAATCAGTATATCACAGAGACATTTGTACTCCCATGTTTATTGCAGCACTATTCATAATAACTAAGATATAGAATCAACCTAGGTGTCCAACAACAGATGAATAGATAAGGAAAATGTAGTATATATACACAATGGAATACTATTCAGCCATAAAAAAGGATGAAATCCTGTCACTCACAATAACTTGGATGGAACTGGAGGACATTATGTTAAGTAAAATGAGCCAGGAACAGAAAGTTAAACATCACGTGTTCTCACTCATCTGTAGAAGCAAAGAAAAAGATATCATAGAAGTAAGAAGAAAAACAGGATACTAGAGGCTGGGAAGGATAGGGGAAAGGGGGGAATGGAGAGAGATTTGTTAAAGGATATAAAACTTCAGCTAGAAAGAAGAAATACATTCTAGTGTTCTATGCCACTAGGATGACAATAGTTAACAATAATATGTTATATAGTCTCAAATAGCTAGAGGAAGGATATTGAACACTCCCAACACAAAGAAATGATAAATGTTTAAGATGATGGGTATGCTAAGTACCCTGATGTGATCACTGTACTTTATATGTATCAAAACATTGCTACATACCCCATGAATATATACAAATATTATTTATCAATTTTTTAAAAATTAAATAAATATTTTTTTAAAAATAAGACAGAAAAGAATCCCTGGGCATAAGAGTCAACATTTTCAATTTTTGTAAGCTCTACCTTGATATACTCTGATGTTTGAGAACTACTGTTCTGCATCATTTTGAAATATATATTGTTTTGAAACAAACATTAACTGCATTAACATGCATTATGTGTCTATCTGATCACTTAAATTATTGTAAGCAATTACAGTGATATTGAACATAAAATCCTGTATGCCATCCTTTATTATTTAAAATATGCTCCAGCACTAAGGTGAAGAATGTCAGCAAAGCAGGAAAATCTCTGGTCTCAGGAACCAATGAGAACAAGTCAAAGAATTGGTACAAATGTACAGTTGAAGCCCCTAATAGCAAGTCCAAACAGCCTCTCGGTTAAATACATGAACACTGCAGTCAGCAAGACCTGGATTCAGTTCCCAGTATGGCCACTAACTCCCTGTGTGACCTTCAATTTTCTTAACCAGTCTGTGCCTCAGTTTTCTCACCTGTAAGATTTAGGTACTAATATGAACCTCATAGATTTATTCTCAGAATGAATCAAGCAAAGATAGGCAAGGTATTCAGTAGAGTACACAGTAAGCCCGGTAAGTCATTATTTCTGGATAAAAAGTAACCCCAATGGATTCCAAATAAACCAAACAGCTCTCATCTAAATAAAATCTTCAAGATTGTTAGCGAGCTGCTGGCCTGATGGCACTTTGCCTTCTTTCCAAGTACCTGGATACCTTGATAGTGTGATCTTCAAAGCACGACAGAGCAAAGCAAAACAACATGAGTCCAAACAGCCAGATATTCTACCAGACAACTCCAGCCCTAGAGAGGAGTCAAGAAAAGGCAGGCAAAATCCAAAGAATAAACCATCTTCAAAAGTGGGACAGATTCGCTCAATAGATATTCATAGAGCACCTGTACCAAGCACTGTGCGGTGCTGGAAATCAGACTCTCACTGTGCGAGTCAGAACAGACTCTCTTCCCTTGTGGAGCTTATACCCCAGTGCAGGGAAGCAGACAATAAACAAGTAAATTAGCAAAACATAAAATATACAATACTGTCTGATGGTGAAACGTGCTGTAGAGACATGGAAAGCAAAGTTGAGGGAAAAAGAGAGCCAGGTTGAATAATAATCAACATAAAGCAGAAAAATCTATTACAAGAGATAAGGCAGGAGGAATTGCTTTTCCCTACTCTCTATCATCCACTCAATACAGCACTTCAGACATCAGATTTGTGGGAGTTTTCCACACATGACAAGCAAGCAGTTCTATAGAAGACACCAGCTGAGTATCCTCTAATTCAATTCAATTCTGACACTGTCCACCTGTAGATAGCATCAGATAGTACAGGTTGAAGGCTCAGTACCACAAGACAGCCCCTCACTTCAGATGCCAGTGGCAAGTAGTACGTTGTCACCATGTCTGACTGACTGGGTATAAACCGGGGTTCCCACAACCCTTTCCTTGGGTGCAATTGATTTGCTAGAGTGGCTAACAGAACTCAGGAAAACACTTTATTTACCCATTTATTAAAAGATGCACAGGGCAAGGTATGGATCAAGTAAACACCACCCTCCAGGAACCCCCACAAGTTCATCTATTAGGAAGCTCCCCAAATCCAGTTCTTTGGGCTTTTATGGAGGCTTCATTACATAGGCACAACTAGTTAAATCATTGGGTATTAGTGAACAATTCAATCTTTAGCCCCTCTACCATACCAGAGGGTTGAGAGTAGGGATGAAAGTCCCAACCCTCTAATCATGCTTTGGTCTTTCTGGGTGACCAGCCCCATCCTGAGGCTACCTAGGGGCCCCCAGCTACCTCATTAGCAAACATAAGACACCTAAACTGGTCAGGCATAGTGACTCACACCTGTAATCCCAACACCTTGGGAGGCCGAAGCAGGAGAATCGCTTGAGCCCAGAAGTTTGAGACCAGCCTAGACAACATGGAGAAACTCCATCTCTACAAAAAATACAAAAATTAGCCAGATGTGGTGGCATATACCTGTAGTCTGGAGGCTGAGGTGGGAGGATTGCTTGAGCCTGGAAGGTAGTGGTTGCAGTGAGCCGAGATTGCACCACTGCACTCCAGCCTGTGTGACAGAGCCAGATCCTGTTGCAAAAAAAAAAAAAAAACACCCAGACTCAGAACTTTTTAATTTCTCTGCCCTTTCAGTCATTCTACTGGTGTTATCCAGCACTCACTGTGCCCAGAGCTCTCTGTAGAAGAAGCAACTGGAAGAGGCTCTGGCCCCTCCAGGAGTTTACAGGCAGACTCAGAAAGAAGGTTCAACCCTTTGGAGTGAAAGAAAGCAAAGGAATGAGCTTGCTCTGGGGTGCAACCAACAAATGCAAGAGGGGACTAAGGGCTTCAGGTGATCCTGTTTGGAGCTAAATTTGATTTCCATTATGAAGACCATTTGGAAGGAGTGAGGACAGAGATATCTGCGAGTCAGTCTGCAGCTCCTCGCTGCTGGGATAAGTGCTGGGTGAGACTGCGCTCCGGCTGCACAAAACAAGACCCCAGAGAAGGGCCACAGTATGAGCCCCACTGGCAGCTGCTTGCCACAGGGAAACCAGTCACAGACAAGGTTATTAAAGCCCACACCTCCACTGCTGGATCCCATTTTTAAGATTGAAAAAGCTGAATATTAGTGCCAATTCACAAGTCAGAGCTACCAAAAACTCAAATCATAATTAAGAAAGGGTGAATTGTATTTACCGGGAAAAACAAATTGCCACAAAGGGAGTGCTGGAACAAGTACTAGGAACACACAGTGCCCATTTCATTCTTTTCTCCGGTCAATTTCAGGGTGTTTTAAAAGCAAAGAGGCAGCAGTTAGAGAGGAAGCTAAGGGAACAGTGCAAACACACAGAGGAATGAAACTGGAGTGGGGGCCTCATGACCCTGAGCCAGACCAAATGGAATGCGGATTTGACCAAGCTGCTCCTTGTTTAAAACCCTGCAGAGGCCGCCCACTCTGCTTTAAGTAAAGCCCAAACTCCTTCACGTGGCCCACAAAGGCAGGCAGAATCTGGTTCCTTGCCTAGCTGTTTCTCACCATTCGCCAGAAAGGGATATACTGGTTGGTTTAAGCTGGGCAGGTTCCACCGCTGGAGCCAGATGTGGTATCCATGGTATCCAGTCCATGCCAGATGCGTAGCTGAGCAAAGCAGAACAAGACCCTAGAGACAAAAACCCAAGTCTGTTAAAGAAATGAAGAAATAGACACCAAGAAAGCAATCAACAAATACCCATTTTAAAGGTTAATCAACTTTCCAAAGCAGTGTTCAAGTTTTTCCACCATGTAAAAAAGTATTCTATCACTCCTGCATTGTTTAGAGAAACTGATGCTTAGACTCAGACAGAACTGTGGAGACAGAGCCCAGTCTAACCCCTTATGTTACAGCAATTAAGGCATAGAAAAGTGAAGTAATTACCCCAGTTAGTGCCCTTGAAAAGAATAATACCTAATTGTTTTTATTTCTGAGCTGACACACTCCTTCTAGTATGTCATTACTTCACAACCAGGACAGAATCAAACCATAGGATTTATCGATTGTTATTCTAAAATATAGTTTATTGGCAGAGAGAGTATGTTTGTTGGATTTGTAAGGAAGGGGGTAGGTAGAAAAGAATGAAAGAATGGAAAAAGAGAGCAGTTTTAATATCATTTTAATTTTGTTTTAATTCATAACTTTCTTTTTTATATTTTATTTTATATGTTTATTTTAGACTCAGGAGTTAGATCTGCAGGTTATCTGGATATATTACATAATGCTGAGATTTGTGTTTCAATTGAATCTGTCACCCAAATAGCGAACATAGTACCTGATAGGTAATTTTTCAGCCCTTGGCCTCCTCCCTCTCTCAGTATTTGGTTTTCTGTTCCTGTTAACTCACTTAGGATAATGGCCTCCAGTTGCATCCACGTTGCTGCAAAAGACATGATTTCATCCTTTTCTATGGCTGCATAGTATTCCATGGTGTATATGGACCACATTTTCTTTATCCAATCCGCCGTTGATTGGGCACCTAGGTGGAGTCCATGTCTTTGCTATTGTAAATTCACAGAACTTTCTAACGCATTTACTAACACTTAAAGCAACAGCTTTTCTTACAGTTGAGAAAATGTGACATCCAGAACTTTGATAATAAGAATCCATATAGTAACAATAATTGGGCTTATAAGTCCTGGTTCCCAGGCTGAACACCACTGGGGGAAAAGACAAGTTGTTGACTCTGCCCTCAGCACTGGTGTGCTTGAAATCTTCTAGGGGATCCTCATGTGGAATGGTTTTGATGTGAGGAGGCACTCTTCAGGGTACAGAGAGTAAACACTCGTGTTGGTCAATTTTCTTTAATCTTTTTTTTTAATTTTAGTTTAAGTTCTGGAATACAAATGCAGAACGTGTAGGTTTGTTACATAGGTATATGTGTGCCATAGTGGTTTGCTGCACCTATCAACCCATCATTTAGATTTTAAGCCCCGCATGCATTAGCTGTTTATCCTAATGCTCTCCCTCCCCTCGCCCCCGACCCCCCAACTGGCCCCAGTGTGTGTTGTTCCCCTCCCTGTGTCCATGTGTTCTCATTGTTCAACTCCCACTTATGAGTGAGGACATGCGGTGTTTAGTTTTCTTTTCCTGTGTTAGTTTGCTGAGGATGATGACTTCCGGCTTCATCTACGTCACTGCAAAGGACATGATCTCATTCCTTTTTATGGCTGCATAGTATTCCATGATGTATATGTACCACATTTTCTTTATCCAGTCTATCATTGATGAGCATTTGGGTTGGTTCCATTGATGGGCATTTGGGTTGTAAATAGTGCTGCAATAAATATACATATGCACGTGCCTTTATAGTAAAATGATTTATGTTCTTTTGGGTATATACCCAGTAATGGGATTACCGGTTCAAATGGTATTTCTGCTTCTAGATCCTTGAGGAATCGCCACACTGTCACCTGCAATGGTTGAACTAATTTACATTCCCACCACACGTTGGTCAATTTTTTAAAATCACAGAGCATATGTCTTCATCTATGTTGTCATATATGGCAGTATTTCCTTCTTTTTCAAGGTTGAATAATATTGTATTTACAGTTGTCACTTGGTATCTACCCCAGATTGGTTCTAGGAACCTCAAGGATACCAAAATCCAAGGTTGTACAAGACCCTTATATAAAATGGCATAATATTTGCATATAACCTATATACATCTTCTGATACACTTTAAATCACCTCTAGATTACTTTTAATAGCTAATACAAGGTAAATGCTATGTAAATAGTTGTTATACTGTATTTTTTATTTGTATTATTTTTATTGTTTGGGGATTTTTTCATACTACATTTTTTATCTGTGATTACTTGAACCTGTGGATACAGAGAGCTGGCTGTATATACCACATTTTCTTTATCCATTCATTTGTTGATGCACAGTTAGTTTGTTTCCACATTTTAGCTATTGTGAATAGTGCTGCAAGAAATATGAGCGTGCAAATATCTCTCTGAGATCCTGATTTCAACTCTTTTGGATAAACACTCAGAAGTAGGATTGCTGAATCATAAAGTAGTTCTATTAAAGGATAAATACGGTATGATTCCACTCACATGAGGTATCTAAAATAGTCAAACTCATAGAAGCAGAGAATAGAATGGTGGTTATCAGAGGTTGGGGAGAAGGGGAAATGGGGAGTTGCTAGTCAGCAGGCATGAAGTTTCAGCTGTGCAGCATGAAGAAGCTCTAGAGATCCACGGTACAAAATTGTGCCTGTGGTTAACGGTCCTGTATTACACACTTTAAAAGTGTTCCAAGGACAGATCTCATGTTAAGTGTTCTTACCATAACTTTTTTTTTTTTTTTTTTAATAAATCATAAAGCAACCCAGGCTCTAGGACCTGTGAACTCTCAGTCAGGTCACAAAACTGCATTTCACATTCAGGGCCGAACAGCTAGTAAGAGCCAGTTATGGGCTTGGGAAGAATGAATCAAAAATTGGCAAATCTTCCCAGTGGCCTGGCAAATCTATCCACTGGAAGTCACACCTCCTCCAGGTGAGGAGGGGCCAATTCAAAGGCAAACAGCTCACTCAGAGGAAGTGTGTCTTAAGCCATTATTTACTTTAGTATCTCAGCAGGAATTAGTTTAGCTGAAGTGTGGCTCTCGCCTGGCTGCCCGGCCCGGATTCCTCCCTCTGCCCTTCCTTTCCTGCAGGCCTTCCTCTCCTGCAGGACTTCTTTAACCCTCTGGCCCAAATTCTCTTCCTAATGTAAGCTGAATTGTGTGATTCTTCTGCTTAAAACAAACACTTTGACAAATTTAAATGTTCGTATAATAAATCCCCTCTCGTTAACACCCATTAACACCCAATAAACCCCCCTTTTTAACCCATTAACCTTTGTTTGAGGTCCAGATCCCCTAACCATAATTCATCCTGTGCTCTCATCCACCAAACCACAGAGGCCACCTCCCAGGTCACCTTCACTTTCATGCCTACTATTCTTATTCTGGCAGTTTTCTCCACTGAGAGTCCTTCCCTGCCTTAACTGTAGAACAAAGCTTGACCCATTTTTAAGGCCCAGGTAAACTTTATCCCTTCTCTCAATTTTCCTCCATAGTTTTCCTTTTCACATTCCATTCCTCCCCATACAAATATAACATTATGTTTCAGTCATTTCTTTGCCTTTTGGTCTCCTACAAGGCAAGAACTGTATTTTACTCACCATTGGGTTGCCAGCCATTGTGCAGAGTAGATGCCCAACTAATATTCATTGAGTTGGATTGAATTATTCAATATCTGTCTTGCTTCAAGCCAGATTCAAATCACACCTTCTTTCAGAAGTCACCCTAAACTATCCTAACTGTAGCCTCAGCCAATGTCTTGAAGCAGTCTGATTCCTCCCTCTCTTAAGTCCAATCTACAAGTGCAGCTCCAGATCCAAATCCCAGGACCCAGTATGAACCGAGTCACCCAGACTAAGTAACTCCAGCCCACATTCCAGAGTTTAGCATCAAATCACCCTTGCCAATCTCACATTTACTTGTTAACTTATTTAAAAACATCTGAAAGCCTACTTTGCACCAGACCCTATATCAGGTGCAAAAGAAATAAGGACAAGGAAGTGAAGAGCCCTGCTCTTAGGGAGCCCACAGTCTAGTTGAGGAGGGTGAGAGATAAACAACTCTGTTGCAAATCCTTTATCATATCTTGCCCAATTCCCCGTCTCTCTGCTCCATTTCTTGTTCTTGGGATTCTTTTTGCCTTGATTCCTGTTTCAGAAACCCCAATTTTCTTTTCAGACAAATCTTGCAATCTCATTACCAGGACAAAAGCCCTATCCCAAATTTTTCTTCAGTATAACCAGACTTCCTACAGACTATTCTTTATGGAGTAAGGAAAAGCCTATTTCTTCTAGGCTTTTTTGTTTCTAGGAGTTTTTGTTTCAGGACTCTCTAGCATGTCTCTGAAGTCTGGAATGTAATATGAATTATCCAGTGTTCTTTAACTTTAACATATATAAGATTCTCTAAAATCCTATTTAAAATGGATGTCCTCAGAGTCTATTCCCAGATATTTCTAGCAATCTGTATTTATTGCAAGTCTCCCAGGTGATTTTGAAGTAGGTGGTCCAGGAACTTTGCAAAACACCATCTTAAGATCCACAGGTGCACTGAGTCTTGGAAAAATCTACACTGTATCTTACCCTTCCCCACCACCACCACCATAGACTTGGACCCTAAAAACCTTCACTGGCTGGGCTAATCCTCCAAGTCTCCTGCCAAAGGAAGTATAATTTAAACAACAAGGACCTACTGCGCATGACTGCCTCAACTTTTGAATATTACCATTCCCAACTCCCCGCCATTGGTCACTGTCCTCATGCTTTATCTTGACCTTTTTGCCAGTTCCTTGCTAGGGCTCTGATCTATTTCCATTACCACTGAGACACCATGTTTTGCGAACTAACATCTAAAATTCTGTTATTCTTTCATCCCTCTGTCCACCATCCCTACCTAGATAGGTTTCATTCCGGTTCTAGCCCTTCCCAACTACTCCATTCAAGTGTAAATTATCAACTGTGTCTGCTCAAATCATCAAAAATCCCAGCCCATGGTCATATTTAATTCATCTGAAATACTACAGCACCAATTGTCTATGTCACTCATTGACACTTGTTATACTTTGTCCTGTTACCTATATCCTATCTCTCCAGCTAGACTGTAAATTAGTATTTGTAGATTAAATAATCATAAATGCCCTGGCCTGGAGGAAAAAAAAAAAAACAAGAAATGTATGATAACGGTAAAGGTCTAGAGGAACTAGCGTTGCCAGAAAAGTCAGGCTTTGAAGAGATACTACAGTTTGTATTGACTCCCCAGAAGAAAGGGTATTTTTAACCATCATCATCATATTTCCCATTTATTGAGGGCCAATAATGGGCCAGGCTATGCCTGCTGTATTACCTGTCTTTCCTCTAATCCTCACAACCATCCTTTGAAGAAACTGAGGTTCAAGGAAGTCCTTATATTTCCGAAGTTTATACAGCCAAAAAAATGAAAGCGTTGAGATAATGACTCAGCCCATGTTCTTACTGCATGGTCCAAAGTACCATGGTCTTTCCACTACACTACAAATCAAGGAAACAAGTATCACCAGCTCTTCTATTTTGCCAGAGCCTCCTAGTCCCTAAAAAGCTCTCATGTCCCTTGGAAATTTCCAACAAGTTCAAAAATGTATAAGAAAGAAAAAGCATTTTCCTAGAATAATTAGGGAATAACACGCAGTTAGGTGTACAAAGCAAGAAGGGAAGTTTTTCTGCCCAACAACAGTGCTTATTCCTCTGCTCAATTTTGTGATACTAAACATAAAGCAAAACAAACTCTGGACATTTTAATGTTGTTTTCTTATTGGAGAATCTGACTTCTACTTCACAGGACAGGAAAACAGACCACTGAGCAGAATGAAGCATGGGGGCCCCTTCTAATAAGACTTTATGGCTGAGCTTCTGTAGGTTCTGTATCAGCCTGAAAGATCCCTTGGCCCCTCTCCTAATTGCAGAGGCTGTTCCTAGCATGAACACTGGATAAGCTGCCCACAGCTTGGAGGCATGCTAGGCAGAACACCCTCATGGCTTCCAGGCAGCTTCATTGGATGCCAAGAATTAATTAATTAGCCCTGAGGACTTTTAGAGCAAGAGCCAATGGGAGTTATTATATAAGCTTGGGACTAGAGCATCATAAAGACAGGAAGCAGATGCAGCAGAGCCACAGACCTCACACTCCCTGGCACTCCAGCTGCTGTCTGGAGTATTGGTGAGTGCATTCGGTTTGGAGTCAAAAGCCCAAGTCTGGGTCTATGGGGACTTTGCATCTTGCTAACCTTTCTGAGTCTAATTCCTCATCTGTAAAATGAGAAGAATAATCCCTGCACTACTCATTGCACATGGCTTAATAAGGCTCAAATGAGGTATTTGTATATGAACACTCTATAAAGACTATAAATGTTCCCTTGACTGCTCCCATAGCAATCTCTGCTTCCTTAACAAGCATTTATCATACTTTACAGTTATTACTTTTTTGTCTGTCTTTATCTTCTAGGCTATACATACCATAAAGACAGAGACTAGATCAATATTTCTCACCACTGTCTCCCAGTATCTATGACAGTACTGGACACTTGGTTGATGCTCAGTAAATATTTGCAAGATGAATGAATGAATGAATGAATGAATGAGTGAATGAATGTAGTCCTCTACAGTGTTCATTTCTTTTATGAAAATCTCATGGCATGGTAAGAACAAACCCCGTGTCATCATCACTGTCTTAATTTATCTCAGTTACTTCCAACTTTATTTCACTCTATAACTAAAACCATTCATCAGACACAGCTGTGGTGCTCAAGAAGTATATAATACACAGGGAGTAAGGCATGTACAAACAAAAAATCAAATAGTAGCAAACAGAGCAAATGCCATTTCTGACAGATTCCCCTTTTTATTTCAACTTTTTTCAAAGACAATTTCTGGGGTAATTGCCAATATCCTATAACTGTAAGTTTCCATATTTATAGGCCATGGACCTAGTATAACCAGGTGGACTATTTTAAATATAAATTCAATCATGTAGAAATTCCAGAGTTTTCTTTGTGGAGGAATGACTTCCTCAAAGCTCTGAGAACCAGAAGTAGACAATATGTGAGATAGACAGTATGTCGAGACAGGAAGTGTGGGGGGGGGGGGGTGTTGAGGTTGCTTCTATAGATTCCGGTGAAACATTTTGTGGAACTAAAGAGTCAGATTCAAACTTAAAGGTAGGCTCTATCATTTACTAAGATTTTCATGCGATGAGAAGAACTGGAAAGCCAACACATGGCAGAAGTTCAATGCCCCAATATTTTTAGTACTTTAAAATTACAAATGTTCTTTTAACTGCTTTTAGGTGGAACAAATATGCAAACTAACCTAATAACTTGAGCAAGTCACTGAGGGTTTCTTTTGTGGGATATTTTTGTCTGGGTCTACAGAGGAGCTAAGAACAAAGACATCACATAAAACAGGGAAGTTTGGGAACACTTCTAACAGGGAAGAGTTGAGTGATGTCTTTACCACTACGGAGAAGAGTGAACAGGAGAAGGGAAAACGATGAAAACAGCAAGCTGGGCGGTCTAATAGAAAAGCCTTCTCTTTTTGATATGCTAGAAGCAATTGATCAGGTATTGAACCCTGCAGTAGTTAAGTCTGAAAAAGAGATTTTAGAATTCCTTAATCATTTCTAACACCTCAATAAATACAACAAGCAATTACATGATGAATAAAATTTCCAGTGTATTTGTTATTCAACAAATAATTGTTAAGAATGAAACTCAGTATTACTTATTTGCTGTAAGTTAATTTTAAGCATTTACCTGGGTAAGTGCCTATGATAGACACTTTGGGGAGTATAACAGAGCCTGAAAGTTGTCCCCCAATATCTATTCTCCCCTTTGTTCACAGCTGAGAATGTTAGATGATTAAGTTTAACAAATAAAGACTGCATTTCCCAACCACCCCTGAAGCTAGGTATGCAAATGTGACTGTTCTATCAACAGGATATCAAAGACATGTCATATCAGCAGCTTCCACGAACTTTCCTTTGGAGAGAGCTGGTCCATACGATTAACTCTTTTGTCTCTCCCTCCTTTCTTCTTCCTGAAACAAAGATGCTACCATCTTGAAGCTAAGGACAACCACACTCTTAGGATGGAGGAGCAGTGAGATGGAAGGAGACTGCAGCCCTGAGGACTTTTAGAGCAAGAGTCATGACCAACCTGTCCTGCCTACCTTCCAACTTTTATATGAGAAACAACACACTTCTATTTAGATGAAACCACTATTATTTTTGGAGGTTTTCTGTTACTGCTGAACCTAAGGTTCATTGATACAGAAAAGACACCATATTCAGAGGAAATAGGAAATAGTTCTCAACTTTAAGAAATATCATAAACTTGAGAAGGATGTGAGTAGTATACTTTTCACGAAGCAGAAAATTATGAGTTTCACAAGACAGATCGAACAAAATATCATTGAAGACGGAAAAAATAAAAGGGAAACAAATCACTTCTGTTAGAAGAGCATAAGAGAAGGAATCATGCCTCAGGTGATATTTGAGACAAGTCCTGAAAGAAGAATAGAATTGTGATAGATGAAATGAGGAGGCATTGAAATAGGAGATGAAAGGCAAACTAGGCAGAACGAACAGCATTATAAAGGCATGGAAGTGGAAAAGCATGAATTGTGTTCTGGGAATGTTAGATGATTGAGTTTAACAAGAGCACAGGTTGTAGATAGTGATTGTTACTGACCACCCAATGGACTTATTTCTTCAATCTGCTGCATTTTATTTCATGACCTTTGCCACTAGCTGACAGCATATTATTATATTGACTTTATATTATCTGTTTATTTTTCTAGAGTTACTAAAATAAAAGTTCTCAAACTTTTTGATCATTATCAAAAATTATTAAAAGCCCCAAAGAGCTTTTGTTTATGTGAGTTATATCTATAAATACTTACAGTATCAGACATTTAAATTGAGGAAATTTTAAAGATTTAAATATTTATTCATTTTTAAAATAAACCCATTACATGTTTACCATATTGTATGGGTCAGAGTTCTCTGGAGAAACAGAACCCATTGTGTGTGTGTGTGTGTGTGTGTGTGTGTGTGTGTGTGTGTGTGTGCACGCATGAGGGGATTTATTATGGGAATTGGCTCACATGATTATGGAGCCCAACAAGTCCCATCTTATGCCATCTGCAAGTTAGAAAACAAGGGAAGCTGGTGGTGTGATTCATTCTAAGTCGAACGGCCCAATAGTCAAGGGAGTGGAGGGTGTAAGTCCCAAACTCCCAAGGCCCAGACACCTGGAGTTCTGATGTCAAAGGCAGGAGAAGATGGATGCCCCAGCTCCAGAAGGTAAATTTGCCTTTCCTCTGCCCTTTTGATCTATGTGAGCCCTCAGTGGATTGGATGATACCTGCACACATTTAGTGAGGGCAGATCTTCCCTACTCAGCTCACTGATTCAAATGCCAATCACTTCCAGAAACACCCTGACAGACATGCCCAGAAATAATGCTTTGCCAGCTATTTGGATATTCCTTAACCCAGTCAAACTGACAGCTAATATTAACCATTACACATATATTCATGGGAAAAAAAAACTACCTTTCAAACAAAAAAAAATTAGACAAGTGGCATTGCTTTGCATTTTTGTGATGCTCCTTAATGTCTGGCTTCATAGAAGGCAACCAGTTTCCTATGTCTGCTTCTATATTCAGTCTGTTTGTGATATCACATGTCAGGTAGCCTCTGGGAAACTTCATGTACGTACCTTTTTTTTAATGAGAAAAATGACAAATTGCGTCATAACAAATCGTTTTGACTTGGCAGACACCCTAGCAGGGTCTCAGAGACCCTCAGGGTTCCCCGATTACACTTTGAGAACTGCTGAACTAGAATATAAGCTCAGTAAGGGCAGAGACTATATATCTGTTATATCCCAGCACCTAGACCAGAGTCTGGCACACAGTAGGCACTCAATAAGTACTGATTAGCTAAATATATGAACCTGAGGCTATAGTGTGAAAGATATTGAGTGCCAGGCTAATAAGTTTGGAATTGACTTAGTAGACACTGGGCAACCAGTAGAGGTTTCTGAGCAGGTAAATGTAACAGTGTGATTAATCTGACCACACCAAGGAGGACGAGCTGGAGAGAAGAACAACTTGGATCAGAGGTGCCAATTAGGATACTTTTGATGTAGTCCAAGAGAGTAACAGAGAGATTTTGAAGTAGGATGAAGACTATGCAAACTGAAAGAGGAGGACAGAAGTGAGAAACTCCCCGATACACTGTGTTAGCCCTCAACTAGCAATCCATTAATCTATGTAGGCTTGCCTTTAACAGTGTGATCTTGAGCAAGTCAATCAACTCCTTGTTCAATACACTTTCTTCATTAGTAAAATAAAATATTGTATTAAACATGGATTGTCACTTTCTCTGCAACAACTCAAAGTAATTTGCAAATAATAGTTATATCACTAAAATATTAATTTTAAATGTCACAAAATCTTAATTTCTTATTGCTAACTTTTCCTGCATTTACTTTTGCTAATATTGGTTATTAACCATGCCCTTTAAAAGTAAGATTAGAGAATCAGTATTAAACTTCAATATTAGTTGAAGTGTTTACTTGGGGGAAAACCATGTATCATTTATTAAGGCCTTTTAACTTATTTAAATCTCAAGTGATTCCTACAATATAGTTATTTTCCACCCTTTCCAATTGGGAAATATTAAGAAATGTACTCAAGACTTCATACCTTGTAGTAACAAGACAGAATTCAAAAAGATATATATGATTCTAAAACATATAGTCTTCCTGTAACACTACTCCAAAGAAATTGAGATACCATTTAAATTTGGATATGTTGTTATTAATTTGGACATCTTGATTGATAAGCATAAAAATATAGCACATTTGGAATTAAACTGACTACCACTTTAATTATCTAGAAATATCAGAGAAAATCCAATTCTACAAAGTTCAACATGGCAGGAAAATGGCTATATCCAGATCATTAAAATGTATAGGAAACTACAGGAAAAGGTGAAGGAAGGAGTTAAGACCTTGCAGAAACTTGAGGGAAACAGAAAAAAACAATCACCTCATCTTATTTTCAAACCTGAGTACACCACTGAGAAAGAAACAGGCTCTGTTCTTCATCATTTCTTGGTTCGTTTTTGGCTGAAGTGGATTTAGGTCCATGCTGGGAATAAATAGGATATGCTCTGAAGTGGTTACCAAATCAGCAATGGCTCAAGTAGTACTACTCATGAACATTATTCCAACTGTCTGACTCAGATAGATGTCAGCTCAGATTTCAACTCCCTGCAGCCATTTGGTTGAAAGGATTTCATAACTTTCAAGGAAGCATTTAAAGTTTGTATTTCATCTCAAGGAAAGTAAAGGACATATTTGTTCTCTGCCTTAGATCAGAAATGTGCTTGATTTTGTAAAGACTGCATAGAGAGAGAACACTCAACTCTCATCTCTTTAAAATTATTCCTCATTGCATCCCTTTTCTGTCTAACTTCACAGCAATTGTTTGAAGACCAATGCAGTCACCTTTCCTTACCTACTTCTGCAGTAGTATATTCTGAAATTATAACATCAGAGTTAATTATTATTTTATAATATACTGAGATACATGTATAAACTCCTGATTATTACTCATTTTCTCAGTAAACTTTGCTTGAGAATCTATGATATGCCAAGCATTATGTTAGGCACTAGGGATCCAAAAATGAATAAAACAGGTCCTTACATTCAAAGTGGTTATGTTTAGTGGGGAGAGAGTCAGACAAGTAAGTAGATACGTCTTTCATTGATGAGTTCATATTAAACAAATATTTTAGCAACCACTTTTTTCCAGATGTTCATATCAGATGTTGGGGATACAAAGATAAAAATTTACTCCTCAACGGTAAAGTAATACTATCCAGGTAAAGCAAAGAAAAATTCAGAAGGGAAAAAAAATGTAGTTTACAAATCAGAAAGCTATGGGGGTTCTAAAATGATTCATGTAGAAATGTGATAGACTTTTCCTGGGATAAACCTATACTTTTAGAAATAGGATGAAAGAACATGAAGAAGGTAGTCAGGAGGGCAGAAAAATGGGAAAGGAAGAAGAGCAATGCCATGGAAGCTCTGCCTGGTGAATTAACAGCCTGAGAATGTTCCTATGTGGCTTTGAGGAACAAGTCAACTGAGTTTAGAGTGTGCTCCTTTGAGATTTTTCCATGACTTCCATCATGGATATAGATTAGCAGGTTGTTTATGTCACAATCAAGCCTGGGTATAGAGTTTAGGGATGGAGAGAAGTACTGGTTAGTAGCTAAGTGCAAAATTACCCTAGCATAACTATTCTGGTGAAAAATACCAACTGCTTTTTGGACATATCCTTTTACCCATTTTGATTCCAACCCAACACCGTTCTCTGTATTTACTAAGCTTTGGAGTTTCTATTGACTTCCAATTATTTCACTTGAGTAATACTGTTAGTATTACTCAAGTATTAGTACAAGCACGAGTCCTTTATCATCTCTGAAACACTGCCAAGCTTTGCTCTCCCCTCAGCAAGGGAAAACTTAATTAACATTTTGTTAATTTCTAGAAGTGTTTCAGTTTGCCCTTCTCTGGGGTTTCCACTCGCTCTGAGAAAGGAAAAAACTGCTCATAGATAAAGAATATAGTAGATGAGGCATAAACATGGAACTAATCAAGTTCTCAAAATTATTTAGAAAACCTAGACTGTTTTCGAAACTATTGTGGCAGGTTGCTTATGAAGTATTAACCCACAAACAACGGGGGAGGGGGAGACATGAGATAGCCTTGCAATCCCTTTGTTTACCCTGTAGCTCCCACCCCCACTTTAAACTAATCCTGGCCTCTGCTGCCCCCAGAAAAGCTAGACCATAGTTGAAATGCAAATTGAGGCAAAAGAAGTTAATTTTTAGCTTTTAAACTTCCAGACCTGAAGACTTGGCATAAGCAATACATTTCAAAGACTATTTAACTAGCCATGCCTTCTGTCCCTCCCCATCCCCCAATGGGAAGAGTCAATAAAACCTTTATTATAGAGGAGGTAGCAAGAGTTTGGAGATTAAGCAAAAGATGAGTCCTGTTCTTTGCCTACCCCAGCCAGAGACTTGTGGGATTTAAAGGAGGTGGTTCTCCCTGTAAGCCTGAGGATATGAGATGGACTCAGTGAGAAGGCCTTCAGCCCTGCAGGTCTCTCAGTTACAGACAAGAAAGGTAGACTACAGAACAGGAGTGTAAAGAGCCCTGAGTTTCCTCCAAGTCCCTGAGTGTCACAACACAATGTCTGAAATTCCCATGCCCCAGAACCAAGGGAGATATAAAAGCTAGCAGAAAAACTATAACTTCAAGGGTTCAACAGTGGGGTTGGCAGACTTCTGAAATAGGCCCAAGATTCCCAGCCCCTGGTATCAGCCTTTGAGTGTGGGTAGAACTTGTGAATGTGACAAGATTTTACAGGTGTGATTAGCTTATCTTACACGGCAAAGGTGAAGGGAATTTGAAGATGTAATTAAAGTGCCTAATCAGTTGACTGAGTTAATCAAAAAGGAAGATTATCTTGGGGGGTGTGATGTAATCAGATGAGCCCTGAAATTGAAGGTAAGAGAGATTATTCTGCTGGCCTGGAACAAGCCAAAGGTGGTGTGTGAGGAAGCCTGTGAGGGCCACAGGTAAGCCCCTAAAGGCCATCCTAAAGCTGAGAGATGTTACCAATTGGTTGCTAGCAAGAAGACAAAAAGTCCAGTCATACAACCACAAGGGAATAAACTCTGCCAATAGCCTAATGAGAGTAGAAGCAGATTCTTCCCCAGAGCTTCTGAGTGAGAACACAGCCTGGCTGACCCCTTGATTTCAGCCTTGTGAGACATTAAGCAGAGGGCTCAGCTCAACAGTACCCAGAATTCCAACCCATAGAAATTGTGAAATAATATTGGGGGAACTTTAAACCACTAGGTTTGCAGTCACTTATGCAGTAATGGAAAACTAATAAACACAGCTAGGAATGAGAATGCAGAGATAGGGCCATGGGGCTAAGCACTGGATGGGAAATGGGTAGCTTGGGTGAGACACCCAAGGCTCAGCAAGACAGCACATTCCCAGAAGACATCAACAGAGACCTAGATGCTTTTAAAGGAGATACAGAAATCTCCCACCTATTTGAGATGGCATTTGCACCCCTCCCCAAGCCAAGCTTAGCATCAACTCCAGAAGCAAGAAAATTGAAGACAAAAGTGTTAAAAATCTTAAAGTTAACTAAGTTTAAACCTGAAATATGTAAGAAAAAATGTCAGAAGTGTTTGACACTATTGATAAGTTGTTGGATTAAGATTTCTGCCTCAGATAGAAAAGGAGTTCAGGCTAGAAATTTTTGTTAGAGAGGAGAAGTTTCATTTTTACACAGTCAAGTTTACGGTATGTGAAATCCATCTCCACCCCAACATCTTCTAGTGGAGTCTTGCATCCACTGTCAGGGCCATACTATAGAAACACAGAGCAAAAGGTAAAAGGAATTTCTTCTCTCCAACATTGTTACCCTGAGAACGTCCATTTAAAATTAACATCAAGGGCAGCCTCAAAAGTAGTCCCAGAGACTTCCAGGGACAAATGGAAGAATAAAACCAGAATACAGGCCATTGCCCGGTCAAACCTAACAAAATGAATACCAAATACTTGTTAAAAACCAGGCACACTCAAAAGAAAGGACACAACTTCAAGGCAACATTTAAAACAATGACTAGACAAAGAGAAATAGAAAGATTCCAGAAATCAAGCTATGTTTCCTCCCGCTACACTCCCCTCCCAACCTCACCAGTCCACCAAACCCGTTCTCAAGCAATACATGGGGCAAAAGGTGAGGTGACAAAGTCCTGGGAAAATTCACTAATCTCCTCAATGAAGCAATAAGTAGATGGAAAAGGGAAGTAGCAACCAGGAAAATATGGCAGATCCCTTGACAAGGGAATCTTCTTCACTGTAGTTCATTGTTTACTTTTTCTAGCCAAGAGAAAGTAAGCAAATGCAGATTCTACCCAAAATATATAAATGACATCAAAAAAGCTATAAGAAAGATGAATAATCCAATAGAAAGGGGGGTAAAATTCATAAACAGATGTTTCCAACAAGAAACAAGACTGCCAATAAAAAATGTAAAAAAGAGGTTCAACCTCATTGGTAACCAGCAAAATGCATTAACAACACAATGAGATTTTATTTGACACCCAAGAGATTGGCATACATTAAAAGATAGCACAATAACTAGCATGAGTAAGGATGTGAAAGACTGGGGGTTCTCATAAACTGCCAGTGGGAGAATAAAATATAAGCCCTGGAAAGCAATTCAGCATTGTTTTGGGTACTACAGACAACCAATCTCACATGTGGATATGCTGCTGTCACTCATTTACCAAATAGCCCCAAGGCTGCTAGTTTTGAGTGGGGCCAGAACTAGAGAAGTCTCTGCAGGAGGTCCAAGTTTGGATGTGCTTCATCCTGCTACCCACTCCTCATGACCAGGAAATCCAGGGGAACTCCAAGTGCCTGTGGTAAAGAAAGATGTGGCAGGGAGTCTCTGGCAATTCCTAATAAAGGAATCTCAGCAAACACCCCTGGGGTTCTCCTCTGCTGATAACTTCAGTTTTACCTTTTAAGAAATAGCTCCCGGCTTGCTACTGGGCATAGTTGAAATAAAATGCTTGAACGAGACCCCAGCTACCCATCATAAACCAGGTGCTATTTGATCCACTGTTTCAGTTATTTATTGTTGCATGACAAATTACCCCAAAACTTGGTGGCTTAAAACAAGCCAGATAACAGAGTTCTGTATGCAATAATCAGAAAGGAGCGATGTGCTGAAATCGTGACTTTTAGGCCCCCTAATGGTTTTTAAATTACATTTATAGATTTTAATAATTCAACTAGTGACTACCTGTGCTTCACCTCTCAAATAATTTCCAGATTTTTGCTGACTTAAATAGTTGTGTCTATAAAAGGTAAGAATGGAGAATCATAGGAATTATAGGAATAGACTGTAGTAAAATGTAGGTCAAGTATTTTCTATATAAATCCTCACTTTCCCAGAATTATGATACTGAGAACATTTTAGAATGCAGTTATTCTGAAATTCATAATGTAAACACAAGTTAGTATTCCTGTTTATTCTCAAGTGAATCTTTACCAGGAAATCAACCTGACAAACTTTGACTGCAGAGAACGATGCCAAATGTCTCTAGTTTCTGATAAATACCATTACTCTCTCAGCTGCATCTTTCCTCAGGCAATCACAGAGATAGGTCTCCTGAGAGTGCATTTTAAAGAAAAGATAAATAGAATGGCAATAACCAGCGCTGAACTAATGACTAATCTTCCATTCCCACAGAGGAGGTATGTATTCTCTTATACATCAACATCTGGAGGACACATTCACACTGCATCTGTGCAGCCAGACATTGCCAGGCAAGGTGAACAGAAATAAAGTAATTTAATCCATCTCTGAGTCCCCCACAACCATAAAAAGAAAAAATCCTTAATGAAGAGATTCCAGTTAGGATTTAGAATACTTAACCAAGATTCAAAAATGTTCCCCAATACACCAGTGCACTGTAATTTCCAGAATAAGAAGTAGTTCACTGCCGTTTCTCCCATCCTGTAAAATCAATATCAACTTTTATTGATTACCCTGTAAGTAAATATTTTCCTGCTTTTCAGCTACATCCAACAGAACTTACATACGAACTATTTCAGGTCACTGGCACTGTTTAAATAATCTCTACTTCAAGTCAATGAAAGCAAGGTCAAGGTTTCTGTTTCATATGGCCCAGACAGCATCTCTCTGTTCTTTGAGTAATGTCGAGCCCTCCAGAGAGCATCCCATAGGTGCTATTGGAATCAATCTCATTACCTTGCTTGCTTTACTTCTTGCCCCCTTTAAGGATCAGAAACCAGAGTGGCTCAGAACCCATTCTTCACCAAGTGACCCACAATTTACCTTCTTATTGTTCAACTTTTCATTTTATTCTTGGCCCAGGTGTGGCTTTCTTGAGCCCTTTCTCTCAGCCCTCTCCTGGCAATATAAAATGGCCTTCTCGCTTTCAAATTCGCAGAACCTAATCTTTCCCTGCTTCGCATAACTATGATAGCACTTACCACCCTGTGTTGTAATTACTGGATTCCTCTCTACATGATAAACTCTTCGGCACCCTGTGCCCCACTTAGTAAACCCAGTGCTTAGCATAGTGCCTGACACATGGAAGTTTCCCAATCAATGTTTTTTTAATGAATAACCTGGCTTCTTGGCTATAGCCCTGGATTTTGCTTTTTAAGCCGGCTTCTAACCACACTTTCTTCTCCTAAGATTGGGGAACACTTTTGCTTAAACACTGGCCTTGGCTTCCCGTAGCAGCCCACGCCAGCCATAAAGTCTTCTGAAATAAGGTAGTGTGACATTCTGCTGTGCCTCCTGGCCACAGCCGGTCTTGTATTCCACACAGTAACCCTTTCCTCTTTCCCAAGTGAGAAATAAGTACATGTCCTTGGACATAAAGGAAAAGGTAAAAGAACACAGAAGAATCAGTGCAGATCTATTTCTTCTATTTGAAATATAATTCTAAGAAATGCTATCTGATCTGCCAAAGACTACACACACAGTCCAGCACCTGCCAAGTGGTAGGCACTGTGCTGTGTTTACGTACATCGTCTCTCTTGATCCTGCCAACCCTAGGAGAAAGAGATTATTGTCTCCATTTTATAGATGAAAAAATTAAGATTCAAAATATATATAACTAAACAAATATGATATAGCTAAGTAAATAGAGGAGTTGAAATTCATACCCAGGTCTGCCTAACTCCAATGCCAATGCTGTTTCCACTATACCATTCACCATACTACATGGTCCTCAAATTAGGCTCTACCACATATACCTAAAGAATACACTTGAAAGAATGAAAAACATATCTTCAAAACACTAGATAGCAAGACTAAGAAAAAAGTAAGCCTTGGAAAATGAGGGGAAAAAAATCCTTTGACCAAAGGAATTTGATGACAGTTAAGACAGCCATAGCAACGCAAAATATTCTGGTTGAATGATGGTGCAAGTTCTGGTTGAATGATGGTGCAAGTTTTTAATGAATCATAAATTCAAAATAATTAGGAACATCAGACAGGCCTTCATAAATAAAAATCTCTGGTGTATTTTTAAAATACATATAACACTATTGAATCAAAGAGAATCCTACACAAAGACTATGCTTTCAGGGATCATTTCTATAGTTCATTTGAGAATGCTACACAACCAAGAGTTAATTATAAAATTGTAACATTTTTCCCACCTACTTTTTTCAAGCACACAAGCTGTCCTGCATTCGTTTCTGTGAATATTAAATAACCCAGTCCAAAGGTGACTAGCATGCAAATAACTGTGCAACACAAAATGTTCTCCTACAATCAGATAGCTGAACAAGATTAATCAGAGAAAGCATTTTGACTTCAGATAATCTTTGAATACTTACCTACAGAAAGTATTTAACTATTTTCCTTGATCAAATGACAGATAGTAATACAAACAAAATTTACATGAGGGGGAAAATTATGTTTGAGAAAGAGTCGGATTTTTAATATATAAATCTGTGCTTCTTAATCTAGCTTCAAGCTACCTATGACTTGCTTCTTCTCCCCAACTTCCCTCCCCAACCACCTGACTACCTTGATTTATTGCAAGCCACTAAAAAAAAAAAAAAAAAAAAAAAAAAAGGCCACTCATTCCAACATTCCAGCTGCAGTGACCTTATTTTGGTTCCTCAAATGTGCCCGTTTTTTCTCAGGTCAAACCCTTCACTGCATCTGCCTCAGTCCCCCCAGCACATCCCCTGCTCAGCTGTCTCCTCATCCATCCAGTCCCAACCTAAGAGTGTTATTTCCTTAGAGAGGCCTTCCCTGACCACTAATGCCAGGCCCATCTCCCTTGCTATGCTCTCCTGCTGGACCCTTTCCTTTGCCTTCGAAGCATTGGCCACTCTTTACAAAGATATATCCCATATGAATTTGTTTGCTTAACTCACTTCCACACTAGCCCCATGAGGCTAGTAAGTACCTTGCTATTTTGTTCATCACGGTTTATGCAAGATCTAGCACAGTATCTAGCAGTTAGTAGAGCTCAAAAATATCTGCTAAATGAACCGAAATACACAATGTCCCCCTATCCGTTACCAAGTCAGTCCTCCATCAAACTCAATTTTTTGATAAGAAAATGTTTAACATAGAGAAACAGAGATGTACACCACTGTTGGAAGGCTGGGGATCAAAGGTCAGGAATGCCACTCCTGGACAACTCCAAATTCAAGGATTCCAGGGACATCTGCAACAACAAAATAGGCAAACCTCAGGAAGTTGATAGAGCTGTGTGAGAGCTATTCTACAGCCCTGGGTACAATGCTACTTCTTTATTTTCTCTATTTAAACATGCTTTTTCTCAAGGATAGAAATTTAAGAATTTTTTTAAAGAGTTATTTTAAAAATAAAATCGAACTAATAAAGATATTATAAGACAGCAGAAGTTTCTAACATAAGTATGTTCAGAGCCTTGTAGAACTTCAGAAGACGAAGTAATAGTGTCCCGTAAGAGGAACAGTATCACACTAATAGAAGAGGTGATATTTGTGCTCAACCTTGAAGTATGAATTACAACACAACAGAGAAAAGAAAAAAGACATTCCAGATAGAGGAGACAGTACATGCGAAGACTCAGAGACATTCCCTCATATAGGGCTCCATCAGGGAAGCAGAATCTGTATGACGGGTATGGAATAAGAGATTTGTTGTAGAAATTAAACCTAACAGTTGTTGGAGAAGCTAGGAATGTAAAAGTCTGGAAGGGGAAGAATGGAGGATCAGGGAAAAGTCACTGATCAGAGAAAACGAAAATGGAAGCTGATGGAAAAAGCAATGGAAGGTGGTTGTCTCTGTGTCTAGAGGTTGGTCTAAAGTCACTGTGGGTCATCAGGTGTGCAAGATTTAAGAAAAAAAAAATAAAAAGGACAGGCCGCGCGCGGTCGCTCACGCCTGTAATCCCAGCACTTTGGGAGGCCGAGGCGGGTGGATCGCGAGATCAGGAGATTGAGACCATCCTGGCTAACACAGTGAAACCCCGTCTCTATTAAAAATACAAAAAAATTAGCCGGACTTGGTGGCCGGCGTCTGCAGTCTTAGCTACTCAGGAGGCTGAGGCAGGAGAATGGCGTGAACCCAGGAGGCGGAGCTTGCAGTGAGCCGAGACCGTGCCACTGCACTGCAGCCTGGGCGACAGATGACAAACCTTAAGGTACAAAGACAAAGAAGACCTTTAAAAACAAGTTGGAACATACGAAGACAAAGCGGAACCAGCATCTGTCTCTAACTAACAGTGCAGGTACCGTGTGGAAGAAACTGGTATTCTTCACCACAAAACACAGTTATTCCTGGCCCAGGGCTCAGAGAAGTTGAAAGAGTGGCAAGAGCTGGAGGAGCTGTGGGTCCAGCGGTTGTCCCACACCTTCCAGGTGAGCCGGCCCTGGGCCCTGCTTTGCCCTGCTGAGCATGATGCCTGCTGCTTTGCTTCCATCTCCTAAATCCTGCACAAATGTCTCTCGGAACCAACTCTAATGCAGAACCATACAGAAGTTAATTCTGAGGTTCATAGTTACAGTTCAGCTAAATTGGCATAGTACAAAACCCTACATACTTGGAAGACTGTTCAGGAACAGCACATAGCTCCTTTTGTTGGAACGTGAGGAGTAAGTTGGGAGAAGGTAGAAGAGGAGGAATATTAACCTATAAAGAAGGTCGGTAAGATCCAAACTCTAAGATCCCTATTTTTTCCAAAAGGGTTTTAATAGTTGTGGCTGAGTAGTAATAAAGCACAGTGGCAGGCCAGCTAGATGCTCACGAGTCTCATCACCTCTTCTTGAAAACATGAAAAGACTGTATTTCCTGATGTATAGATTGTGAAGATTTTCTCCCACTCTGTGGGTTGTCTGTTTACTCTGCTGACTGTTCCAGTGGGGGTGTGTGTTCGGGAGAGGAGGGTCTCCCTTTCCCACATCCACAGTTGGGCACTCACAGTTTTGGGGGTTGTCCTGGGTCCTGCAGGATCAGTCCACTTCCTACAGAGGGTCTGTGGCTCCTCTCGGAATAGCTATTTGTTCTTGCAGTCAATCTGGAGCTAAAATTCACAGTGTGGGCCACCTCCCACTACTCCGTCCAGAGCTGCAATCTAGTCCTGCCTCCCAACTGCCATGATCTTGGGTCTTGCATCTTTACGAAACTTACCTACTATGTGCCTTTTAATTGGGGCATTTAGCCCATTTACATTCAAAGTTAATATTGATATATCTGGATTTCTTTCTGTCATCAAGTTGTTAGCTGGTTGTTATGCAGACTTGTTTGTGTGATTGCATTATAGTGTCACTGGTCTATGTATTTAAGTGTGTTTTTGTAATGGCCGGTAATGGTCTTTCCTTTCCGTGTTTAGCACTCCCTTCAGAACCTCATACAAGGCAGGTCTGGTGGTAACAAAATCCATTGGCCTTTGCTTGTCTGAAAAGGATTTTATTTCTCCTTCACTTATGAAGCTTAGTTTGGCTGGATATAAAATTCTGGGTTGGAAATTCTTTTCTTTAAGAATGCCATATATAGGCCCCTGTTCTCTTCTGGCCTGCAGGGTTTCTACTGAAGGGTCCACTATTAGCCTGATGGGGTTCCCTTAACATTTTAAACATTTTCTCTTTAACATTTTTCTTTCATTTCTACATTGAAGGATCTGATGGCTATGTTTCTTGGGGATGGTCTTCTTGTATAGTACTTCACCAGAGTCCTCTGCATTTCCTGAATTTGAATGTTGGCCTCACTAGCAAAGTTGGGGAAGTTTTCATGGATGATATCCTGAAACATGTTTTCCAAGTTGCTTGCTTTCTCTCCCTGTCTTTCAGGCATACCAGTGAGTCATAGATTTGGATAATCCCAAATTTCTCAGAGATTTTTTCAGTCTTATTTAGAATGAACAAATAAAAATGAACAAATAAAATGAACAAATAAAAATGAACAAGTAAAAATGAAAAAAATGAACTTTTTTTTTTCTTGTCTGAGTTATTTCAGAGAGCAGGTCTTTAAGCTCTGAGATTCTTTCCTCAGCTTGGTCAATTTTATTAATAGTTG
Source organism: Macaca mulatta (assembly GCF_049350105.2). Lineage (NCBI taxonomy): Eukaryota > Metazoa > Chordata > Mammalia > Primates > Cercopithecidae > Macaca > Macaca mulatta. The sequence continues at coordinate 162,341,670 of NC_133406.1, forward strand.
CAATTGCATTCTGAAATTCTTGAAGTGAGTTTTTCAATTCTATCTGCTCAGTTTGGTTCTCTCTTAAAACGGCCATTTCATCTTTCATCTCCTGTATCATTTTATTGTGTCTCTTAAGGATTCTTGGATTGGGTTTGGACTTTCTCCTGCATTTTGATGATCTTCATTCCTGTCTGTATTCTCAATTCTATTTCTGCCATTTCAGCCATTTCAGCCTGGTTATGAACCATTGTTGGGGAACTCATGTGGTTGTTTGGAGTAAGAAGACACTCTGGCTTTTTGAGTTGCCAGAGTTCTTGCACCGGTTCTTTATCATCTGTGTGGGCTGCTGTTTCTTCCATCTTTGAAGTTGCCATCGTTTGGATGGGTTTGTGGGTTTTTTGCTTTTATCTTCTTCATTTCTAGTAGATATTTGAGGGCATAGCTCAGCACTCCTGGGCTGCATGCTCTAACCTTGGGGAGCTGGTATCAGGCCCCTGGCATTGTTCTCTGCCCCCTCAAGGCTGGGAGGGAACCTGTTTCGCTGGAGAGGCTGAGGTGTTCCTGGACTGCTGGTCACAACACTCCAAAGCACTTTTTTGGATGGTAGCGTCTCATGCTAGCAGCAACAGCAATGAAACAAGGTGCATGCTTGTCAGCTGGGGCAGGGCACTGATGGGCTTGGGGCTGCTGACCTCTGTGTGGACATTAGCAGCTGTAGCAGTGTTGGCACAGGTGGGGGTTGAAGGGCGGGGACTGCTGCGGTCTGTGTGCACGTAAGCACCTGCAGCAGAGTCATCATGGGGCAGGGCAATGGCAATCCTGCAGCATAGTGGTGGAGGCGGGTGGGTGCATTCATACCAGCAGCGATGACACAGTGGGGTGCATGCACACCCATGCGCCAGCAGAGAAAGGGAGGTGAGGTCCACCCATGCACACATGCACTGGTAAAGCTATGACGGGGTGGCTATGGCACAGGGAAAGTTGCAGTTGTGGGAGGGTACAAGCAGGCTGGTGCATGTGAGGAAAGTCCACTCTGCTGGCGATCTCTGACAGTCGGACATGGTCTACCAGCACAGGAGCTATGAGGTGGCCCCTGAGAGGCACCCCAGGATGCACTGCAAGCAGGCACAGCCAGGCCCCAGGAGAGGCCAGGAGACAGAAACACACTCAGGTCAGACTGGCCCTGTCTCATAGGCAAGATCCTCCTGTTCTGTTCAGTCCCAACAGTTCCCCTAAGGCTAAAGTCTTGTAGGTGAGCAAAGCAAGCCTTGGGGGATGAGCATCACTGGCCATACTACCCTGCAGATGTTCCCACACCAAACCCTCTGGACTCCACACAGGCTGGAGCCCTGCCCCTATCACCTCTCTAAGCAGCTCTCCTTGCCAGCTCACGTGTTCCATGTGAGTCATGGGGCTCACCTGCTGCCTGGATTCCAGAGGTCCATGGGGAGAGTGGATCGCGTTTGGTCCGCCCCCTCACCCCTACCCCAGGAGTCACTCAGGGCCAGGAATGAGTCCCGGTTTACAGTAACCCCATGCAGGGTTACACCTTCGTCTCCCTTTAGCCCAGTGTCTGCGTCCTGCCTCCATCCACTCTCAATGCCACCCTTCTGAAGATCTGCTTGGACTGCACCAGTCTTCCCTGTGTCCTGGTCCTTGGTGGCAGATGTTCCTCCTAGCTGCATCTAGTCAGCCATCTTGCCACAAATTAGTTTTTTTAAGGTTCCTTAAAAATTTCAGTTGTGACATTTGATTTAAATTATAATAAATATATAAATTCTCAATTTGAAGTCATTTATATCTTCAAAGTTTTTGGTACTCCAGTCAAGAAACAATGTATATCTCTTAATTATTTGTCTTTTATTTTTCTTAGAAGAGTTTTTAATATATTTCAGGCAAGTTCTATTTATTCACCAAGATGGTTTTATGTCTTCTAAAATTATGACAGTTGGGATGCTTTTTCCTGTTGGATTTTTTACCTATTGATAGATATGTCTAGCTACTATACTAAACATTCACTCTCTAATCCCAATTATTTACGACCTTGTTTCTCTTGGAATTTCTGGGTGCACAATAATATCCTCTGAATATAATAATATTATCCAATTCAGTATACACATGCCTAATTTCTGTTTCAGGCCTTATTAAATTCACCATAACTTCCAAAACATGTTAAATTTTAAAATGGTAACTAGTATGCATCTTTGTTTTATTTATTATTTTAATACTAATGCCTCCAGGAATTCAATGTTAAATAAACATTAATAAGAAAAGAAGATATCTCTCAGAGGTTTTAAAATAGCAACATGATATAGTCATGTTTGTGACTATATCACTATTATTTTGAGAAAAAATAAAGGTGTTTGTTTTTGCATGCAGGCTATCCTAGTGAAACAGCATGGGCCTTGGAATCCAATATATATGAATTTAAGACTGACTTTACCTCTTTGTGGTAGGTGGAATTCTAACATGATCCTCTAGTGACTCACATCCTTGTATAGTCCTGTCCCCTTGAATGTAGGAGGGACTTGGGGATATGATAGGATAGCCTCTCTTTAATTGGTGTATATTATATACCACATTTGACCTTTAAAAAGAGAAATTATCCTCAGTGGGCCCAACCTAATCAGGTAAATGTTAAAAAGGTGAAGCTTTCCCTGGCAAGAGATTCGAAGCATGAGAGGGATTCAACACAAGGGAGAGTCTCTCTTAATGGCTTTGAAGATGGAGGAAGCCATGTGGCAAGGAATACAGAAGATAGGACTTGAAAGTTGCCCCAGCTGACAGCAAGCTACAACCACGAAGAATTTAATTCGTCCAACAAGACTGATACTGGGACCAGATTCTTTTCCAGAGACTCCAGAAAAGAAATGGCAGCCTGGGCAACATCTAGATTTCAGACTTTCAAGAATGTGAACAGAAAAACCACCCTTACCATGACTAAGCCTCTAATTTACAGAACTCTTAGCTAACAAATGGGTGTTATTTTCAGCTGCTACGTTTGTAGGAACACATTATGCAACAAAGAAAATTAATATACAATAGCTGAGCGAACTTGAAGCCACTCCTTAACCTCTCAAAGCTTATATACCTTCATATGTAAAAGGGTCATAGTAGCCACATTGCAAGATTGTGATGGAGGCTAAAAGAGGTAATGTAAGTAAAACATATGCTATGGCTGCTGTGGCATGTTGCATATAGACACTCAATAAAGTCTATATTCTGTTTTTTAATATTTTTAATTATTTAGATAAGTTGCTAACTATATGTACTTTTTTATTATACTTTAAGTTCTGGGGTGCATGTGCAGAATGTGCAGGTTTGTTACATAGGTATACATGTGCCATGGTGTTTTGCTGCACCCATCAACCCGTCATCTACATTAGGTAGTTCTCCTAATGCTATCCCTCCCCTAGCCCCCGACACCCTGACAAGACCCAGTATGTGATGTACCCCTCCCTGTGTCCATGGGTTCTCATTGTTCAACTCCCACTCATGAGTGAGAACATGCAGTGTTTGGTTTTCTGTTCCTGTGTTAGTTTGCTAAGAATGATAGTTTCCAGCTTCATCCATGTCCCTGCAAAGGACAGAAACTCATCTTTTTCTATGGTTCCATAATATTCCATGGTGTATATGTGCCACATTTGCATTGGTTCCAAGTCTTTGCTATTGTGAACGTGCTGCAATAAACACACGTGTACATGTGTCTTTATAGTAGAATGATTTATAATCCTTTCGGTATATACCCAGTAATGGAATTGCTGGGTAAAATGGTATTTCTGGTTCTAGATCCTTGAGGAATGACCACACTGTCTTCCACAATGGTTGAACTAATTTACACTCCCACCAACAGTGTAAAAGTGTTCCTATTTCTCCACGTCCACTCCAGCATCTGTCGCTTCCTGACTTTTTGATGATCGCCATTCTAACAGACATTAGATGGTATCATATTGTGGTTTTGATTCACATTCCTCTAATGACCAGTGATGATGAGCTTTTTTTTCATATGTTTATTGGTTGCATAAATGTCTTCTTTTGAGAAGTGTTTGTTCATAACTTTTGCCCACTTTTTGATGGAGTTGGTTTTTTTTTTTTGTAAATTTATTTAAGTTCTTTGTAGATTCTGGATATTAGACCTTTGACAGATGGATAGATTGCAAAAATTTTCTCCCATTCTATAGGTTGCCTGTTCACTCTGATGATACTTTCTTTTGCTGTGCAGAAGCTCTTTAGTTTAATTGATCCAATTTGTCAATTTTGGCTTTTGTTGCCATTGCTTTGATGTTTTAGTCATGAAGTCTTTCCCCATGCTATGTCCTGAATGGAATTGCCTAGATTTTCTTCTAGGGTTTTTATGGTTTTAGGTCTTATGTTTAGGTCTTCAGTCCATCTTGAGTTAATTTTTGTATAAGGTGTAAGGAAGGGGTCCAGTTTCAGTTTTCTGCATATGGCTAGCCAGTTTTCCCAACAGCGATTATTAAATAGGGAATCCTTTCCCCATTGCTTGTTTTTGTCAGGTTTGTTAAAGATCAGATGGTTGTAGATGTGTGGTGTTATTTATGAGGCCTCTGTTCTCTTCCATTGGTCTATATATCTGTTTTGGTACCAGTACCATGCTGTTTTGGTACCAGTACCATGCTGTTTTGGTTACTGTAGCCTTGTAGTATAGTTTGAAGTCAGGTAGCATGATGCCGCATGTTCTTTTTGCTTAGGAGTGTCTTGGCTATGCTGGCTGTTTTTGGGTTCCATATGAACTTTAAAGTAGTTTTTTCTAATTCTGTGAGGAAACTCAATGGAAGCTTGATGGGGATAGCATTGAATCTATAAATTACTTTGGGTAGCATGGCCATATTCACAATATTGATTCTTCCTATCCATAAGAATGGGATGTTTTTCCATTTGTTTGTCTCCTCTCTTATTTCCTTGAGCAATGTGGTTTGTAGGTCTTGAAGAGGTCCTGCATATCTCTTGTATGTTGTATTCCTAGGTACTCTATTCTCTTTGTAGCAATTGTGAATGGGAGTTCACTCATGGTTTGGCTCTCTGTCTATTATTGGTATATAGGAATGTTTGTGATTTTTGCGCATTGATTTTGTATCCTGAGACTTTGCTGAAGTTCCTTATCAGCTTAAGGAGATTTGGGGCTAAGTTTTCTAAATATACAATCATGTCATCTACAAAGAGAGACAATTTGACTTCCTCTCTTCCTATTTGAGTACCCTTTATTTATTTCTCTTGACTGATTGCTCTGGCCAGAACTTCCCATACTATGTTGAATAGGAGTGATAAGAGATGGCATCCTTGTCCTGTGCCAGTTTTCAAAGAGAATTCTTCAAGTTTTTGCCCATTCAGTATGGTATTGGCTGTGGGTTTGTCATAAATAGCTCTTACTATTTTGAGATACATTTCATCAATACCTAGTTTATTGAGAGTTTTTAGCATGAAGGGCTGTTGAATTTTATCAAAGGCTTTTTTCTGCATCTATTGAGATAATAATGTGGTTTTTGTCATTAGTTCTGTTTATGTGATGGGTTATGTTTATTGATTTGCATATGTTGAACCAGCCTTGCGTCCCAGGGATGAAGCCAACTTGATCATGGTGGATAAGCTTTTTGATGTGCTGCTGGATTTGGTTTGCCAGTATTTTATTGAAGATTTTCGCATCAACATTCATCAGGGACATTGGCCTGAAATTTTCTTTTTTTGTTGTGTCTCTGCCAAGTTTTGATATTGGGATGATTCTGGCCTCATAAAATGAGTTAAGGAGGAGTTCCTCTTTTTCTATTGCTTAGAATAGTTTCAGAAGGAATGGTACCAGCTCCTCTTTGTACCTCTGGTAGAATTTGGCTGTGAATCCATCTTGTCCTGGACTTTTTTTGGTTGGTAGGCTATTAATTACTGCCTCCATTTCAGAACTTGTTATTGGTCTATTCAAGGATTCAACTTCTTCCTGGTTTAGACTTGGGAGGGTGTATGTGTCCACGAATTCATTCATTTCTTCTAGATTTACTAGTTTATTTGCGTGGAGGTGTTTATAGTATTCTCTGATGGTAGTTTGTATTTCTGTGGGATCAGTGGTGATATCCCCTTTGTCACATTTTATTGCATCTATTTGATTCTTCTCTCTCTTCTTCTTTATTAGTCTGGCTAGTGGTCTATCTATTTTGTTGGTCTTTTTAAAAAACCAGCTCCTGGATTAATTGATTTTTTTGAAGCATTTTTTGAATCTCTGTCTCCTTCAGTTCTGCTCTGATCTTAGTTATTTCTTGCCTTCTGCTAGCTTTTGAATTTGTTTGCTCTTGCTTCTCTGTTCTTTTAATCATGATGTTTGGGTGTCAATTTTAGATCTTTCCTGCTTTCTCTTCTAGGCATTTAATGCTATAAATTTCCCTCTACACACTGCTTTATTTGTGTCCCAGAGATTCTGGTGTGTTGTGTCTTTGTTCTCATTGGTTTCAAAGAAGATCTTTATTTCTGCCTTAATTTCATTTTTACCCAGCAGTCATTCAGGAGCAAGTTGTTCAGTTTCCATGTAGTTTGTGGTTTTGAGTGAGTTTCTTAATCCTGAGTTCTAATTTGATTGCACTGTGGTCTGAGAGACTGTTATGATTTCCATTCTTTTGCATTTGCTGAGGAGTGTTTTACTTCCAATTATGTAGTCAATTTTAGAATAAGTACAATGTGGTGCTGAGAAGAATGTATATTCTGTTTATTTGGGGTGGAGAGCTCTGTAGATGTATATTAAGTCCTCTCGGTCCAGAGCTGAGTTCAAATCCTGAATATCCTTGTTAATTTTCTGTCTCATTGGTCTGTCTAATATTGACAGTGGGCTGTTAAAGTCTCCCAATATTATTGTGTGGGAGTCTAAGTCTCTTTGCAGGTCTCTAAGAACTTGCTTTATGAATCTGGGTGCTCCTGTATTGGGTGTATATATATGATAGTTAACTCTTCTTGTTGAATTGATCCCTTTACCATTATGTAATGGCCTTGTCTGTTTTGATCTTTGTTGGTTTAAAGTCTGTTTTATCAGAGACTAGGATGGCAACCCCTGCTTTTTTTTTTTTTCTTTCCATTTGCTTGGTAGATCGTCCTCCATCCCTTTACTTTGAGCCTATGTGCATTTTTGCATGGGAGATGGGTCTCCTGAAAACAGCACACTGATAGGTCTTGACTCTTTATCCAATTTGCCAGTCTGTCTTTTAATTGGAGCATTTAGCCCATTTACATTTAAGGTTAATATTGTTATGTGTAAATTTGATCCTGTCATTATAACGCTAGCTGGTTACTTTGTCCATTAGTTGATTTAGTTTCTTCATAGTGTTGATGGTCTTTACCATTTGGTATGTTTTTGCAGTGGTTGGAACCATTTGTTCCTTTCCATGTTTAGTGCTTCCTTCAGGAGCTTTTGGAAGGCAGGCCTGGAGGTGACAAAATCTCTCAGCATTTACTTGTCTGTAAAGGATTTTATTTCTCCTTCGCTTATGAAGCTTAGTTTTGCTGGATATGAAATTCTGGATTGAAAATTCTTTTCTTTAAGAATGTTGAATATTGGCCGCCACTCTTTTTTAGCTTGTAGGGTTTCTGCAGAGAGATCCATAGTTAGTCTGATGGGCTTACCTTTGTGGGTAACCCAACCTTTCTCTCTGGCTGCCCTTAACATTTTTTCCTTCATTTCAACCTTGGTGAATCTGACAATTATGTGTCTTGGGCTTGCTCTTCTCAAGGAGTATCTTTATGGTGTTCTCTGTATTTCCTGAATTTGAACATTGGCCTATCTTTCTAGGTTGGGGAGGTTCTCCTGGATAATATCCTGAAGAGTGTTTTCCAGCTTGGTTCCATTCTCCCCATCACTTTCATGTACACCAATCAAACGTAGTTTTGGACTTTTCACATAGTCCCATATTTCTTGAATGCTTTGTTTGTTCCTTTTCATTCTCTTTTCTCTACTCTTGTCTTCACACTTTATTTCATTAAGTTGATCTTCAGTCTCTGATATCCTTTCTTCCACTTGATTGATTCAGCCATTGATACTTGTGTATGCTTCGTGAAGTTCTCATGCTGTAGTTTTCAGCTCCATCAGGTCATTTATTTTCTTCTCTAAGCTGATTATTCTAGTTAGCAATTTTTCTAACCATTGTTCAAGGTTCTTAGCTTCCTTACTTTGGGTTAGAACATGCTTCTTTAGCTCGGAGGAGTTTATTATTACCCACCTTCTGAAGCCTATTTCTGTAAATACTTCAAACTCATTCTCCATCCAGTTTTGTTTCCTTGCTGGAGAGGAGTTGTGATCCTTTGGAGGAGAAGGGGCTTTCGATTTTTGAAATTTTCAGCCTTTTTGCGCTGAACCCATCTTCATGGATTTATCTGCCTTTAGTGTTTGATGTTGGTGACCTTCGGATGGGGTTTCTGAGTGGACTTTTTTTTATTGATGTTAATGCTATTCCTTCCTGTTTGTTAGTTCTTCTAACAGTCAGGCCCCTCTGCTGCAGGTCTGCTGGAGTTTGCTGGAGGTCCACTCCAGACCCTTTTTGCCTGAGTATCAGCAGCAGAGGCTGCAGAACAGCAAAGATTGCTGCCTGTCTTTTCCTCTGGAAGCTTCATCCCAGAGGGGCACCCACCAGATGCCAGTTGGAGCTCACCTGTATGATGTGTCTGTGAGACTCTGCTGGAAGGTGTCTCCCAGTCAGGAGACATGGGGGGTCAGGGACCCACGTGAGGAGGCAGTCTGACCCTTAGCAGAGCTCAAGTGCTGTGCTGGGAGATCCACTGCACAGAGCTGGCAGACAGGAACATTTAAGTCTGCTGAAGCTGAGCCCACAGTCGCCTTTTCCCTGAGGTGCTCTGTCCCAGGGAGATGGGAGTTTTATCTATAAGCCCCTGACTGGAGTTACTGCCTTTCTTTCAGGGATGACCTGCCCAGAGAGGAGGGATCTAGAGAGGCAGTCTGGCTACAGCAGCTTTGTGGTGCTGTGGTGGGCTCCTTTCAGTTTGAACTTCCCGGCTGCTTTGCTTACACTGTGAAGGGAAAACTGCCTACTCAAGCCTTAGTAATTGTGGACACCCCTCCCTCCACCAAGCTCAAGCATCCCAAGTCCACTTCAGACTGCTATGCTGTCAGCGAGAATTTCAAGCCAGTGGATCTTAGCTTGCTGGGCTCTGTGGGGGTGGGATCTGCTGAGCTAGACCACTCGGCTCCCTGACTTCAGCCCCCTTTCCAGGGCAGTGAACGGTTCTGTCTTGCTGGCATTCCAGGTGCCACTGGGGTACGAAAAAAATCTCTTGCAGCTAGCTCAGTGCCTGCCCAAATGGACGCCCAGTTTTATGCTTGAAACACGGGTACCTGGTGGCATGGGCACCCAAGAGAATCTCCTGGTCTGTGGGTTGTGAAGACCGTGGGAAAAGCGAGTATCTGGGCTGGGGTGAAACATTCCTCATGGTACAGTCCCTCACAGCTTCCCCTGGCTAGAGGAGGGAGTTCCCTGAACCCTTGCACTTCCCAGGTGAGGTGATGCCCCACCCTGCTTTGGCTCGCCCTCTGTGGGCTGCACCCACTCTCTAACAAGTCCCATTGAGATGAGCTGGGTATCTCAGTTGGAAAAGCAGATATCACCTGCCTTCTGCCTTGATCTCGCTGGGAGCTACCGACTGGAGCTCTTCCTATTCCGCCATCTTGCCAGGTCTCCCAAGTCTGTATTATTTAATATGAGAATAGTTAACTGGGCACAATGGCTCACACCTGTAGTCCCAAGACTTTGGGAGGCCAAGGCGGAAGGATCACTTGAGGCCAGGTGTTACAGACCAGCAACATAGCCAGACCCCATCTCTACAAAAAAAAGTTTGTAAAAATTAGCCAGGTGTGGTGGGTGGCATGCTCCTGTAGTACTAGTTACTTAAAAGGCTGAGGTAGGAGGATTGCTTGAGCCCAGGAGTTTGAGACCACCATGAGCTATGATTGTGCCACTGCACTCCAGCCATGACAAAGCAAAACCCTGTCTCAAAAAAAATTTTTTTTAATTTAAAATATAAAAAAAGAAAGAATAGCAAACGTCACCAATGTTGACACTATAAGGAGAATCTCCAGGGATGGGAGAGAAGTGGTTATTCCATAGTGTCCCAACTCTGTTCCTAAGGATTCAACTTCTTATGGCAGACAAAGTAGTGACCTCTCAAAAATGTCCTAATCTTTGGAACCTGTGAATCCATTAGGTTACATGGTAAAGGGGAGTTAAGGTTGTAATTGGAATTAAGGTTGCTAATCAGCTGAGTATGATATAGGGAGATCATCCTAGTTAACCTGGGTGACTATAATGCAACCACAAGAGCTTTTATAAGTGGAAATGGGAGATAAAAGAGTATACGAGTGACAGTGATGGTAGCATGAGAATGACCCACTCAAATGTTACTGGTTTTGAAGATAGGAGGGAAAACAAAACAAGGAATGCCAGCAGCCCCAGAAAGCTGGAGAAGGCAAGGAAATTGATTCCCTTCCAGAGCTTCCAGAAATTAATGCATCCCTGCTGACATCTTTATTTTAGTCAGAATAAACCCTTACCAGACTCTGACTTACAGAACTGTAACACATTTATGTTGTTTTAAACTGCTAAATTTGTGGTGATTTGTTATAACAGCAACAGAAAACTCGGCCGGGCGCGGTGGCTCAAGCCTGTAATCCCAGCACTTTGGGAGGCCGAGACAGCGGATCACGAGGTCAGGAGATGGAGACCATCCTGGCTAACACGGTGAAACCCCGTCTCTACTAAAAAATACAAAAAACTAGCCGGGCGAGATGGCGTGCACCTGTAGTCCCAGCTACTCAGGAGGCTGAGGCAGGAGAATGGCGTAAATGCGGGAGGCGGAGCTTGCAGTGAGCTGAGATCTGGCCACTGCACTCCAGCCTGGGCGGCAGAGCAAGACTCCGTCTCAAAAAAAAAAAAAAAAAAAAAAACGAAAACTAATACACTTTCCCTTGTGTTTCTTGTTCATTATCACGTCATGTTCCCTCTGGCCACTGAGAGTTGATGGCTCCCTCTTTCAACCCCAGACCTAGTATTAATTTATCTATGCACTGATACCCAGTAACAAAGCTATGACATGGCTAGAGCACTTAAACAAGACTTGACCGAAATTTGGGGAATGAAAGTAGCATTACCTTAGCAGAACACTGGAACTTACAAACTGACTTCTACTACATCAATTTATTGTGTTAATTAAATGACATAACAGATGTTAAGTGCTACACAGCCTAGCCTAGAGAAAGCAGTCAACAAATATTAGCTGTTATTATTGTGGTGATTGTTGTTTTTTGTAATCCCCTAATCTAACAGGGAGACTTTGGCTATGAGTGTGTGAGGAAGCTGTAGCAACTGATTGACCATATTAAGATAAACAAGAGACAGGGCTGGTTTGGGATGAAGATGGTACAAATAGTGTAAAGGGCAAGTGCTGCAACACAAACCATAGCAATAGTGAGTGACACCAGCCTTCATGTAGGAAAACAGACCAAATGATAACAGTGCACAAAATAAAAAGCATGAGTCAACCATTTGTTTACAGATCTTTTCAGTAAGATGTATTTGTATGTAATGGGATATCAAAGAATCATAAGAAAGAAAGACCTAAAGAAGAAGATGCAGAGAAAAATGCTTTGTCAACAATAACAACAATAATAATAGCTAACATTTATTGAACATTCATTCTGTGCCAGATTGTGTGCTAAGCTCTTTAAAAATAAAAATAACATGAGCTCATTTGGGTCAAGATTATTAAAATCAAGGAAACATTTCAATGGATAACATTCCTCCATGCCCAAAGCTCTCGTTGTCAAAGTGTTATTTTAACTCTGTTTTAGGCTAAGCCTGAGTGTGCAGAACCAGAGGCTACTCGTGTCTACTAAGAACAAATTTAGACTAGAGTTTATCCCACTCATCATTTTTACCAGTTGTGAAGTAGAGTTCAAATCCATAATCCTAACAATGTTGCTTAGAAACTACAAATCAGCAAAGAACAACCCTTTAAAAGGACATTAGGACCACAACAATTTGACAAGTTCTGCAAAGACATAGTCCAGTGCACTCTGAATAAATGCATTAGGGCTAAAAGGTTCTCAGAAATCTCTCTCTGAATGCCCTTACCCTTAGCTTCTTTTAGGTGAAGGAGCCGTCCCAAAATAATCATCTTCTAAGTGAAATTCACAATGTAAAAGGACATGAAAAACAAAAATGGCATATAATTATAAGAAAGCTAAGAAAGTCTGAGAAAAACCAAAAGGACTATGTTGAATTATGTTTATGGCAGGAGAAACATAAATGATAAGACAACTTGGAGGCAGAGGGTATAATATATCCATTCATTCATTCCATAGGTAACAGAATAGATACTAAGTGCCAAGCACTACAGGAGATAATGAGAATGCAGTGATAAATCAGACACTGTCTCTGCTCTCAAGGAGCTTACACTCTAGTATGGTAGAGGGGCATAAGATGTGACAAAGGTAGACTGAAGTATTCATCTATTATTTTGTTTCTGTAAAATAAAAATAGGGGCTGGGCATGGTGGTTCACGCCTATAATCCCAACACTTTGGGAGGCCAAGGCAGGCAGATCACTTGAGCTCAGGAGTTTGAGATCAGCCTAGGCAACATGGCAAAACTCCATCTCTACAAAAGTTACAAAAGTTAGCCAGGCACTGTGGTGCACGCCTGTAGTCCCAGCTACTGAGGAGGTAGAGGAGGGAGGATGACTTGAGCCCAGGAGGTGAGGGTTGCAGTAAGCCAAGATAACATCACTGCACTCCACCCTGGATGACAGAGCCAGGCCCTGTCTACAAAAAATAAAACAAAATAAAATAAAAATGGGCTTTGTTCTGCATAGGGCTTGTCATGTCCAATAGTTCTTCTAAGCAAGACTGTCCAGCATCATATTGTAGACGGAACAAATTCAGCCTTGTTTTATTTCACATGAACCTGTTCCACCACATCCAGGCAGCTCCAGTCAGAGAAGGGAATTTAACACAAGTGCAGCTCATCTGTAGACTGACTCCAAGAACTAAGCTAAAAAGATGCATACAAAGAAGATGAGTTTGAAGTAGTGAGCCAATTAATTGGCTAATTACCCTGATTGGATCATTAAACAATGTACACATAAAAACATCACATTGTACCCCATAAATATCTATAATTACATATCAATTTAAAATAAAACTTTTTTTGAAAGATGAAAAGAGCAATAAGAAAGTCACGGTTATAAGGAAACTGAAACAATGAGTAAGTAAAAGCTATGGTGGATATAAATCTAGCATAGAAAGAGAACAAGCAAGAGTGGTTAAAAAAAAAAAAAAAAAAAAAAAAAAAGCAAGAAGACACACCTAGGAACTTTAACATCTGGTCAAGATAGAGTGATAAGAACCAGTTACCCTCTTACCTGAAACAACTGAATAAAACAGACAAATATATTAAACAATGGTTTTCAAGATACTAGATGCTAGGCAATGAGTGACAGGGGCCCCTGAAAGATGAAAAACAAACAAGGTGAGCCCAACAATTGCCCTTCAGCCTCTGAAGCTAAGAAAAGAGTCACCAGAAATTGTTAGAGGTAACCATGTGAGTCAGAGTTCTCCAGAGAAACAGAACCAATATAACCTGTGTACATATAGCATGAGAGATTGATTGAAGAATTGACTCCTGTGATTGTGGAGGCTTGGTAAACCCAAACTCTGCAGGGTAGGCCAACAAACTGGAGACCCAGGGAAGACTTGTAGTTTGAGTCCTATTGTTGGCTGCTGGCAGAATTCTTTCTTGCTCAGGGGAGGTCAGTCTTTATTCTGTTAAGGACTTTCACTGATTGGATTATCACTGCCCACATTATGGAGGGTAATCTGCTTTACTCAAATTCTATCCATTTAAATTTTGACCTCATCCAAAAAAACACCTTCACAAAAATATCCAGAATAATGTTTGGCCAAATATCTGGGCACCATGGCCCAGCCAATCTGATACATAAAGTTAACCATTACATAACAATACCTGGTGCTTACACAGGTCCAGGAATAGTGTTTGTTTCCGCCAGCCAGACTGGAAAACAATCTCATAATTCACAGGGCATCAGGTAGAGTAGTCAGAAGGTTCTTGCCACAGGAAGGGGAAAAAATTAGTCCTAAAATGAACTCTATTATGGTCCTACCTAACAAAGATGAAAAGCAAAACCTACAGGATCAAAATGTTTCCAACTAACTCAACTGTATCCCAGAACAAAATTCAAGAATATTTATAGGAATACAAAAAGAGCACCCAAAAAGCTAAGTCACAATGTCTGGCATTTAACCAAAAATTACCCAGCATGCAAATGAATTAGAAAATATAACCTAGAAGGAGAGAAAATAATCATCAAAATTGTTTCAGATAAAAATTAAATTATAAAATATTTATTTTAAAAATAGTAATAAATAAATGCAGTTTTAAAGTTTTATAACCATATTCCATATGCCAGAAAAGGAAAGACTGAACATATTAAGTGAAGACATGAAAGCTTATTTTTTTAAAAAAACTACAGTGTCTGAGGAAAAAAATACACTGTTAGATGACTAACAGACAAGTGTCTGGGGAAGGAAGCATTCAAGAGCCCAAAGAGACATTGCAGCAAGTGGGGAAGGGGGAGATCCAACAGAGAGGGGACAAAGGCGGGAGAGGAAGAGTTTTCCTTAATGACCATAACAGAGGTCACTACCCAGAATGACCCCAAGTTTCTAGAACGTAACACTCACTGTCTTTAAGAAGGTGGCTAAGTCAAATCAAGCAGAGCAGTCATTCTAGAGTTGGACTAAACCCCTGATTGGAAGATGTGACTAAAACCCAAAGTAAAGTACTGTGGGTTTTTTTAAACTTCTTTTCAGCAATTTTTACATGATTGACTGGCAAAAGTAGCATTGTTAATAATAGGCAGTAACACGCTCCCTTATACAAAAAGGACAGAATCCTGGGGTTACATAAGCAAAGTGGTCCTGCAGGAAACTCAGCAGATTAAGACATTTTACCCCAAGCTCTTTGATTTCAGTCTCCTCACAACAATTAATAACAGAGACCCTTCGGGTTTCAATGTGAATGCTTCACACAGTTGTTATTTAACCTCTCAAGGGATATTTTTCTCAACAAATTAATTCAGAAGAGGTTTTTTTCTTTTTTTCTGCCAAGATTGTTCCCTCAAATGAAAAATACAGTTATTTTGTCCAGCCAAGAGACCAAAAATTAACTTATATATAAAAAAAAAGAGGTCACCTGAAAAGTCCAATTCCTTGAGTAAATTGTGTCAGGCATCTTGACTCCTAACACACAGAATATAATCTCTTGAAAGATCTATCTAGTAACTCTTTCACATCAAGCCCAAGAATATTACCCTCATAGCCAATAAGCCCTATGGGGAAAGTTCAATAATTTGGGTTTTCTTGCAAAAAGAGATCTGCTCTTCACTGATTCCAAATGTTCATGTCTCTGACATCAGTGGTTCTCAGTCAATGAGGCCCCATCCCCTTCTGTAGCAAATTTTTTAATGCTCCCTTTACTGTCCTAAAATGGGAATCCGGAAAAAAAACTGTAACCTGCATATACAAGTAATTTAACAAAATAGTGTAATGCCCTGACTGTAGCACAAATGAGAAATGAAAAGAATGGAATTTATGATAAAATAATATGTATGCCAAGAGGCTCAGGCACAGCTATTCCAGAAGACACAGTGAAGCAGTCAATGCATCTACACGTGGAATCAGTGGGAATTTGTCATCCACAGATGCATGCTGATTTAGGTGTGTTGCGTTGGTGATTGGAATGCCAAAAGCAGCATGGTCTTTGGGTAATATGGCTTGCCAAAATAGGGAACAACTCTTGGTAAACTTCCGAACAAGTCAACTGTATACTTCCATCAATTTATGAAGTAGTAGTCATGGAAAATTCAGCCTGTTTTTAAAGCATGCAAAAAAAATACTATGGATGTATATGTAAAATGTAATTAGATTCCAAATTCATAATTATAAACAAGTTTTCACTTACCTGAGCCACTAGCTATGCATTCAAGTTATGCAGAACATTAAATAACTCTTCCTGGTGTAGGATTGTCCTGCAAATTGCAACATTCTAGCAGCCCTAGACTTTGCCCACTAAATGTCTCAAGCATTCCCTCCAACAGTCAAAAACATCTCCCCAATTGTCCAAAATGCCCTCCAGTATCATTTCTATTCGTGATAAGGTATACTTTTTGTCTTTCTTTCTTTTTTTAAGACAGATTCTTGCTTTATCCCCCAGGCTCAAGGGCAATGGCACAATCTCAGCTCACTGCAACCTTCGCCTCCCAGGTTCAAGCCATTCTCCTGCCTCAGCCTCACAAGTAGCTGTGACTACAGGCATGCACCACCATGCCCGGCTAAATTTTGTTTTTTGTTTTGTTTTTGTTTTCGTTTTTTTGAGACGGAGTCTCGCTCTGTCCCCCAGAGCTGGAGTACAGTGACGTAATCTGGGCTCACTGCAACCTCCACTTCCAGAGTTCAAGTGATTCTCCTGCCTCAGCCTCCCGAGTAGCTGGGACTACAGGCACGTGCCACCATGGCTAATTTTTTGTATTTTTAGTAGAGATGGGGTTTCACCGTGTTAGCCAAGATGGTCTCGATCTGACCTCGTGATCTGCCCGCCTCAGCCTCCCAAAGTGCTGGGATTACAGGTGTGAGCCACCACGCCTGGCCAAGGTTTACTTTTATCTGTGCTTCAGAAAACAAACATATTTTAAAAGCAATCTCACTTCAAAGTTCAAGTTTTAGGTTTAGCTTTGATTTTAGTATCATCTGCATCAGAAGAGGGGAAACAAGTCTGAGTTTTAGAATCACATTTTGATTTCAACTTCAATTTCACTTCAATGTACTGCTTCACCTGAGCGACGTTGAACAATTCCTTAACCTCTCTGATCACCAGTTCTTCTCCTATAAAAGGGAGAAAATTAGGTCTTTACCACAGGACTACAAATTTAACTCATATTCAACTCAGTAATGTCTTGATTATCCATAATCTAATCTGGCATTTCTCCCAAAAACTCACTCACCGGTTAAAGGAAAAATAATTAACTATATGTCCGACACAGTTTAAATTTAATCCAATCTGATTATTAAAATAATCCTTTTGGATAATGTTGACAATCTCAATCTCTAGGGAAAAAAAGAATTTAGACTCTCAGCTGAACTGGCTTCATGGGCATGCGACCTGTGCAGTTGCACAGGGACTTACACTCAGAAGGGCCCCACACCTGGTTCAATGCTCCACTGACACAGTTTTGAAATTTTTAATTTTAGAACAGGAACTTGCATTTTCATTTTGCACTGGGACCAGCCAATCCTGGCCCTCAGACGGCTGCCTCCTTCCCCTGCTCCTTTCCTTAAGATGGCATCTGGATATCTGAGGAGAGGGAGTGTTGACAGGTCATCATGGCACTGGAGTAACAGCCTCCTGTCCCCACACAGGCCATTGACATGCATCAGGAAGTTACTACCGGTCACCAGGACAATGGCAATTATTCACTAGGGCTTCTTGCTTGGTCAGGACTTAGTAGCACCTATCCATGAATCAGTCTCACTCCTGCTATGTTGGCTACAGACTGAGGAGTGACTGCTCTCCTCACCCAGTCTACTGGTCTGGTAGTCCACCCTGACTTGTTGAGGCAGGATAGGCAGAGGATACCTGGAAAGCCTATTGGTTCTTGTCAGTGTCCATAAAACATGGAAACTGGGAACAATGTAGGAAAACAAAGCCACAATTTCTCCTTCTGTCTGATCGTGCTGCATGGCCAAGATGTGGTAGTCGCACCCTAAGTTGGTACAGGTAGGCAGGACAAGAGATGTACTTTCTAGGACACCCAATTTGGAAATGGGCAATAGCTCGCCTCTTTGCCCTTGCTATTCCTCTCACTTTTGTAACACAGCTCCCTCTTTCCAAGCCAAGTGGGAAAAAATTACAGAAATTAATTACAAAAAATGACTTTTCTCTCTATTCCATTCCAAAACCTTCTTAGCCAAAAAGCAAGGGATGGGTGAGGCTTTTCTTTACTTTCCCTATATCATAGCCTCCTACTTCCTGATGCTAATCGGGGAGGTAAGCCTTACTATGCACAGGGCCATCTTCTCTACATATGAGGAGAACTATGATAAGAGTTTTCTGAGCTCAGCTAGCAATGTGTGAAATACTAAATAAGGTAATTTAGTGAACTCTCTTTCTCTTTCTTTCTCTCTCTCTCTCTCTCCCCAACACCTAAGAGGTCAAGAGCCAAGAGCTCATCTTCTCTCTCCCCAGGACAATAAACCTCATGCTGCCCACTTAGAGGCCTGCTGTTTGCACACACACACACACACACACACACACACACACACACACAAAGACGTAAGAGGAAAATTAAAATGCATCTATTTAACATTTGCAAAAATTTGAAGCCAAACTCAACAACAGAAAACAAACAATCCAACTAAAAAGTGGGCAAGGGGCTTGAATGGACATCTCTCAAAAATAGAAATACAAATGACTAGTAACAACATGAAAAGATGCATCAGTAAGCATTACAGAATGAAAATCAAAACTATGAAGCTATCACTTCATATCCACTCAGATGGCTATCATGAAAAACACAGAAAACAACAAGTCTTGGCAAAAATGTGGAGAAATTGGAACACTTGTACATGGCTGCAGGAAACGCAAAATGGCACAGCCTCTGTGGAAAATAGCATGACATTTCTTCACAAAATGAAACATAGCACTATCACAAGATCCAGCAATTCCACTTCTAGGTATATACCCCAAAGAATTGAAAGCAGAGACTTGAAGAGATGTTTGTACACCAATGTTCATGGTAGCATTATTCACAAAAGCCAAAAGGCAGAAACATCCCAAATGCCCACCGACAGATGAATGGATGAGCATAACATGGTGATATATATACAATGGAATATTATTGAGCTTTCAAAAGGAATGAAATTCTGATACCTGCTGCAACATGGATAAACCTTGAAGATACTGTACTAAGTTAAACAAGCCAGACATAAAAGGACAAATATTTTATGATTGCACTTACATAAAGTACCCAAAATAGTTAAATTCACAGAAGCAAAAGGTGGAAAATGGGAGTTATTGTTTAATGGGTACAGAGTTTCAATTTGGGATGAGAAAAAAAGGCCTGGAGATGGGTACTGGTGATGGTTGCACAACAATGTGAATATACTTAATGCTACTAAAGTGTGCATTAAAAAGTGGCAAAAATGGTGAATTTTATGTTGTAAATATTTTACCACAATAAAAAAGTAAACCAAGAGTGTCCTTTTGGCCAATTTGTTTTGAGAATTTCACAAATTAACATATGTAAAGCAACTAGCATCATTTGGTACACAGTAGATAACAATAAATATTAGGTTCCTTTCCTAATATTTATCCTCCCTAGCAACTGATATTATAAATTTTATTCAGACATTATTAATGCCTCTCTGGGATTCAGCACTGATTATATGGAAAATAAATTGCCTTTTTCCTTTCTAATTAATTCTTGAGTATGTACAAGAATCAGAGCAATCAAGAAGAGTGTATACACATTGATTATTCAAGGATGAAATTCACTCCACTCCAGACATTCTATTGAGTCTCCGTCACTCCTGTACCTTTTCCTGAATGGCTCACAAGATTCTCAGACTCAATATATCCAAAACTGAATCCATTCATCTGTTCATAAAATTTGCTTTATTTCCTACCTTTCTTCTTTCATGAGCAGTAGAAAATTTGGTTAAAATAGAAGTTCCCAACTTTTCTTGGTTCATGGCACGTGTCTTGATTATTTCACAATACTCCTAGACCAAAAGAAATACCTAATAGCTCCATTTACTAAGTGCTTAGATACAGAAAAGTTAGTAAGTATGTATGTTCTAACAACTTAGACATAATACATTTAAACACTTAAAACATAATACATGGCCAAGTATGGTGGCTCATGCCTGTAATCCCAGCACTTAGGGAGGCCAAGGCAGGTGGATCACTTGAGGTCAGGAGTTTAAGACCAGGCTGGCCAACATGGCAAAACCATGTCTCTACTAAAAATACAAAAATTAGCCAGGTGTGATGGCGCATGCCTGTAATCCCAGCTACTTAGGAAGCTGAGGCGTGATAATCACTTGAACCCAGGAGGCAAAAGTTGCCTTGAGCTGAGATCATACCACTGCACTCCAGCCTGGGTGACACAGTGAGACTGTCTCAAAAAAAAAAAATACACAAATGGTTTAAGACAATATTTTGTTTCACTCTTAACCACAATAATGGGATACAAGAACCTGTTAGGCATTAGGCACTGCACAACTTCTGATATCTTAGGATCATATTGGACACCATGACCGTTATCTGCTGTTCCACACTGATTTTATGCAGTACTTGCTTTTTATCACAGCAACCATCAAAATCCAGCTTTGCAAAGATATGACAGCTCACTCCAAAAGGAATATAATGATGTTGACATTGCACACTACATAAAGCCACTAGTTTCTTAGATGTCCAGCAGTCATTGAGTATAACTATCCATCCCTAGAAACTTTAAAATATCCCACAACACCCCTGTGAATTCACTGTGGCATCCCTGGGCCCCTCAGCCACAATCTGGGAACTGCAGGGCTAGAATAATAGTTTGGAACATGCTGTGGTCCATGGTTGCAGTAATGACCCCTGCAAACCATGCCTTCCCATATCCATGCACATGCCTAGTCCCATCCTCACAAATGGAAGCCATTGTGACTTGCTTTGGCCAATGGAACATTAGCAAATGTGACACAAGTAGTGACTTGAGAGGTACATGTGTATTGGAGTTTGCCCTCTCTTGCTGCTGGAAACCCTCCTGCTGCCGGAAACCCTCCTGCTGCCATGTGACATACTCAAGGAAGCCTCCTGGAGCGTGAGACTTCGTGGAGAAAGACCTCAGTCATCCCAGTCATCCCAGGTGAGACCCCAGGCATGTTAGTGAGGCCAACTTAGAGCATCCAATTCCAGCCAAGCCAACCCAGACCAAAAGAACTGCTCACTGGTCCATATAATCATGAAATGTAATACGACACTGTTTTATTTTAAACTCCTAAGTTTTGGGTGGTTTTAGACAGCAAAACTAACTGACACAATGTTAAAGATATTGAGCTTTATACTTAAGGCAATGGAAAACCAATAAAGAATCCATTTAGTTAAGTTGAATAGTTATAATTAACGAATGCATGATCATTCAATTGTTTCCATGGAATTCTCTTAGAAATAGCTTGTGATTTCCAGTCGTAGAGCTTCAGGAATAGACTCTGAACTTCACTAATGTTTAATTGTGAATAAGATTAGAAAGTTTACTGCATTTGTTTGAAACACACCTTCTAAAATTATAATGTAAATGATCATTGATCTATAAGGAAGCCTGTTTGTAAGGAAAATGTGTTTTAATTTGGTTGTGAAAAAGATGAATAGGAATCTTGTAAGAACGACCTATTCAATCAGAGATCAGATTGCTGACCACCATAACCACAGTAGCCAAAACCCAGCAGCAAACTCATAAACAAATGAAAACAGCCTCACATCAGCAGAGATACATCTGCCACGAGATGCTGAATCTTGATGTCCATCAGAGCCTTTCCCAATCAAATGCTTACACAATATGGCAGGGTCTCAAAAGAACCAGAATACACAGGTTCTCAGCTGCAACAGTTTTCAGCAGGGCAAGTAGGCCAATGGTCTAAAAAACACAGGTGTGCCCTTAAAAGAACAATAACCAGCAGTGGCGCTTCAGAGTTCCATGATTTAATGAGCTCAAAGAACATCACCCTTGTAGAGCACAATAAAATACTCTTTATAAGGAGGACTCTGAGTCATCAAGAACAAGTTAAATGTTTATTGAACTAAATTGAAAATCCTTCCATAAGATTTCCATTAAAAATGATTAAGAAAAGTAATATAGGATCTTAAAATAGTAAATGCTAGCTATCTAGAGAATTCAGTTACGTGGAAAATTCCATTTCCCAGGAGCCATTGCAAATGATGATGATTTAGGCATCTCCATGAATTAGAGGTTACTCCGTGCACCAGCTCCACACCCTGATCTTGTTATTATCTACAGGTTTATTCTCCTAAGTGGGAGTATTTTCCCTTTCCTCAATAGCTCCAGGGCAGCTGAGGCTTTCTCCTCAGGCAGAAGCTTCAGCCTTCTGGGAGGAGAAGAAACAGGGCAGCGGAGGAATGAGATGACTTTTGCCTCCTTTGGGCCCATAGGTGAACTTTTTTCTGACCAGGTGAGGCTCTGCAGAGAAGGTAAGGGGCTGGAGTCAGTAGCCACAAATGACCAGGGGTTCTTGTCCTGTGAGAGGTGGCCATGTAAAGGAGGTGACTGGCTAGGGAAAGCTGAACCAATTTTAGACCCGCCTGTGACCAAGACCCTGCTTACCCCACCAAGGAAACTGCCTGAGAAACAGAAGAATAAAGTAAAGCATGTGCCAGCCCCCATCAACCAGAGGCAAGAATGTCATTAACCCATTTTTACTTTACTTTTAACAAAAGTAGTTACAGAAGCTTCAGAAAATATAGGTGAAGAAAGAAGGGAGAAAAAGAGGGAAAAAGCAGACTATGTACATGGATAGGTGTGTTCATATGCTAAATGCGCTGCTAGAATTCATTTTTCCTTATTTACCAGTATATGCCTCAACAGGATCATTTTGAATAACTACATCCTATTCAATTTTACAGATATACCATTTTAATCAATTCCATGTTTTGGGATATCCAATTTTTGTTTTGCTATTATTATGGTTACTTCTTGGGGTGTCAAGAAGCCCTGGTTCAATACCAACTGAGCAGTAGAGGGGAGTCAGACGAATGGAAATCAAAACATCTGCCTTTTCTTGAATAAAGTTGGATGGATGACACGTCTCAGGTGTGCAGCCCAAACATGGTACCTGGCAGCAAAACAGGGTTTTCCACACAGGCACAGGCAGAGTTGGAAAGCTGCAGGCTTCTCCCATAAAGGGAGGCTTTCCCTATAAAGCTTCACTTGGCAGGGAGTCCATGAGAGCACAGCTGTCTGCAAGCAGACAGATCCCAAAGTGGAAGAATGGAGGGAGCAAAGCCCTGACTCATCAACGAAACAAGTTACTTCTTTTCCCCTGGAGAGGATTGTGTGGTGGGAGAGGGCTCAGAACCCTTACCGAAGTGGCTGTTCTTCCTCACAGAAACAGGGTGCCAGACAAAAGGAGGTCATTTACCCATCATTCCATGAACAATGTTGCAGTGAATATCCTATAATGTATACATGTGTACATTTGTCCTATTTTTTAAGAATAAATTTCTAGAAGATTCCAGAGTCAAAGCTAACAGCATTTCTAAACCTTTTCACATATACTATCAAATTGCAGAGAAAGACTACAGATTTACACTCCCAAAAGCAATGGATGCAAATGTCCATGTCTTCTAACACTTTGCTATTGCAATCGGTTAAAAATGTTATCTCACATTGTTTTAGCTTCCATTTCTTTATTAGTAAGATTAAAATATGTTCATATATTGGCTGGGCACAGTGGCTCACACCTGTAATCCCAGCACTTTGGGAGGCCAAGGCGGGTGGATCATCTGAGGTGCAAGTTCGAGACCAGCCTGGTCAATATGGAGAAACCCCATCTCTACTAAAAAAAATACAAAAAGTAGCCAGGCGTGGTGGCTCACGTCTGTAATCTCAGTTACTTGGGAGTCTGAGGCAAGAGAATTGCTTGAACTCTGGAGGCGGAGGTTGCAGTGAGCCGAGATTGCACCACTGCACTCCACCCTAGGAGACAGAGTGAGACTCTGTCTCAAATAAAAACAAATTTTAAAAAATAAAAATAGAAATAAAATAAAATATTTTCATATATTTATGGGCCATTTTTATCCTTCTTTTCTGACTTTTGATAATGCCCTTGCCCATTTCTCTAATGAGATTTTCATCTATTCTTATTCGTTTTTAAGATGCAAAAATATTTAAGCAACTCACTCTTCTTAATCTTAGAATTCTGATGCATTAGGTGGCAGTTAGAATCACTGAGCCTAACAAAAAACAATACTGCTGTTGAGAGTGATTATTTTAATTTTTTTAATTTTCTCATTGTCACAGTCATATATATTCATGTTTCTTAAAACTTTTACCAATGCAAGAACCTATTTGAAGAAAAGACAGGTTATTAGAAGAGGTCAAGATTTACAGCCCACAAAAGTGCTTAGACTTAATATCTTCTGATACCAAGTTATACACTTGCATTTTTATTCCAAATTTTAAGTTACTGATTTTCGCTCCAGACATTTTTAATATAAAAAAATCTTACGTATGTACTTTATTTCAAGCATATTCAGTGCATGGAAATCTGACATTTGAGAGGGAAAAAATACCTCAGAAAGTAATTGCTTTTTTTTTTTATTAAAATACCATCATCAGAAACTTCAAGAATAAACTACTGACTGAGGTAACTTGTCAAAATATTGAGCTCATACAGATATTATATAATTAACAGATTGCTGCCAAGATGTTGATCCAGATTGCCAAGGATAAGTATTAAAATTGACCACTAACAAACAGAATATTCTTAGAGAAATCTTTATGGATTATCCAATAATATTTTTGTAAGAGACCTTAAAGTAATGGATATTGAACAGATTATATAAACAATACCTTGACAAAAAAAAAGTCCTTAATAATTCTTTCTATTAAGAGAACTTCCATTCTTAATAAAAACAATTATATTTCAAAATCTACTAAATCACCACATTTCAGAATTCTAAAAATTCCTGCTATTATACATTGTCTTCATATTTCTCAACAAGTATATCAATGCCTGTTAGATTCTTCATCATTTATCACCATTTATTTATTCAATAAACATTTTTAAGAACTTGCTAGCAAACATTTTGGAGAACTTTGTGGTAGTTTTGGAGCTAAAGATACAAAGATAAAAAGAGGTCTAACCCACAAGGAAAACATTGTCTAGAGTTCATAGTCTAGTAGAGGAGATAGTCTATAGTTTATTGTAATGGTTAATTTTGTGGAATTGACTTGACTGGGTTAAGGTATCCCCAGACAGCTGGCAAAATAGTATTTGTGGGTGTGTCTGCAAGTGTTTTCAAAGGAGATTAGCATTTGAATCAGTAGACTGAGTAAAGAAGATGCCCCCACCACTGTGGGCAAGCCATCACCCAGTACATTGATGGGTGATTAAAATAAAAAGGAGAGGAAGGGCAAATTTTCTCTCTATTTGAGCTGGTACATTCATCTTCTCCTGCCCTTAGACATTAGAGCTCCTGGTTCTCAGGCCTTTGAACTCTGGAACTTACACCAGCAGCCCACCAGTTCTCAGGCTTTTGGCCTCAGACTAAATTATAACTGTCCCAGTTCTTTAGCTAGCAGATGGCATATCATGGGACTTCTCAGACTCCATAAGTGCATGAGCCAATTCCCACAATAAATCTCCCCTTATGCATCTATATCCAATTAGTTCTGTTTCTATGGAGAATCCTGACTAATACATTTACATAGTAGGGGGAATTAAGAAGGTAACAGAAAAATATAATTTATTGTAATGGTCATCAAACACTGACTGACAGCCCAAGGTAGCAGCCATTAACTGAGGCTAAGAAACCAAGCACCAAAGGAGTCTTACAGAAGGAAATGATGATGAGTTCCTGGGTCCTAGAGAATGAGCAGATTCTACACAGGAGAAGAAAAAAATGGTATTTCAGGTAGAAGGCACAGAGGCAGAATGGGTCACAATATGGAGAACTACTACAAGAAGTTTGGTTTAGCTGAAGCTTAGTTGGTCTGGGGATGGACAATGGTGAGAGATTGCACTATAGAAAGGATAATAATAGTATTTCAACATACATTATTGAAAACTTAGCATGTACCAGATATAATGCACTTAGTAAAGTGCATTCATTATTGAATCCTGACAAAAAATGATGAAAAAGCATTATTCTTATCCTCCCTTTCCCCATTTTACAGCTAAAGAAACAAAAGCCCAGTGAGACTAAGTGACTTACCCAAGGTCATATATTTTGCAAGTGGATAAGATAGTATTACAACTTAGAAATTCTGATTCCAGAGCCTAGGCTCATCTGCTAACCATGAACAGATTTTATGCTACACTAAGGAATTTGAACTTTACCTTGAAGGCCACGAGAGAACAAGAAGGATTTTAGGTAGGAGAATGACATGGTGAATTTTATCTTTTAAAGGACTGTCCAAACTTCCGGAGGTAAGGGGAGGGGACAGACCTGAGACAGGACCACTATTTATGCATCTGCATGTTGTATTCTGTAAACCTCTAGGAAGAGCCATTAAATTGTGGTCTGTGAATGGCAACTCCTGGCGCTGTGCAGTGCATAACCCACATAGCCATACTTCATGAACCTGCAAGTTAGGAGGCTATTACAGTGTCTTAGTCCATTTTATGTTGCTATAACAAAATGCCTGAGACTGGGTAATTTATAAAGAAAAGAGGATTATTTAGTTCATGGTTCTGTAGGATGAGAAGTTCAAGGGCATGGCACTTGCTTTGGAAAATGGCTTTTGTGCTCCTTCACAACATAACATTGAAGGTCAAACAGAAGGCTGACACATGCAAAGAGCAGAAGACCTGAGGGGCCTCCTGGCTTTATAACAACCCACTTTCTAAGGAACTAATGCTTCCCTCAAGAACTAATCTGGTCTCTTAAGAGCAAGATCTCGCTACTGAAAGAACAGTATCATGCTATTAATGAGGGATCTGTCTTCATAACCAATGCATCCCACTAGGCTCCACCTCCCTACATTGCCACCTTGGGAACCAAATTAAAACATGAGTTTCAGTAGGGACAAAGAAACCAAATCCAAACCACAGCATATAGTAAGTCAAGCATAAAATGCATGAATGTTTGAACTAAGGGAGGGTGATGGCAAAGAAGAGAAGGAGTCATAATCCAGAGATATTAAGGATGTGAATCAACAGGAATTGATGACTAAGTGAAGATAGTAAGGCAAAGACAGCAATCAAAGATAAGGTAGTTTCATTTTGTAACAGTCTGGCTAAGTTGGAACTACATTTTAGAATCTCCTTCCCTATTTGAATCCGGGTTAGGTTGGGCCAAAAGAGAAAATTGTACAAGATTTGTAAGGTGAAGTGAAATAGCAGCCATTATACTCTTAAGGTCATCACTGTTAAAGGTGATAAAAGACAAACACAGGTGCCAGCAGGGATCAACCTGTCCTTGATCTTCCTCTCAACTCTACATCCTCTTCTGCCTCTGCACCAAGCTGTTCTTCCCATCAGCCAGCCCTACTGACCAACAGAACCCATGACCAGATGCCTACTGCAAACAAAAGATCATTTGTGAACAGAAGGAAAGATTGTGGAGGACACAGGACAGAGGCAACAGCTAGGACAGGCCACAAGCTTCTGTAGACTTCTACACTGGCCCCCTTTGCAGTCCCTCCCCAGCAGATTTCATGGAGCTCTGACTACTGCACCAGGCCAGTATTTCAAGAGGGCTATTAGTCACTCTTCCTTGAATCAGCAACCCTACTTTCTGAGCCCCTACTTTCCCAGCTTCGTTTCCTAATCCCAGAAGAGTTTTTTTAGAGCAATTGAAAATATTCTAAAATCCATGTGGCCTGTAATCCCTGCATTTTGGGAGGCCAAGGCAGGCAGATCATTTGAGGTCAGAAGTTCAAGACCAGCCCGGGCAACATGGTGAAACCCTGTCTCTACTAAAAATACAAAAATTAGCCAGATGTGGTGGTGGGTACCTGTAATCCCAGCTGCTTAGGAGGCTGAGGCAGGAGAATCACTTGAGCCCAGGAGGTGGAGGTTGCAGTGAGCCGAGATCGCGCCACCACACCACAGCCTGGGTGACAGAGCAAGACTCTTTTGGGGTCCGCGTGTTTCCTAAACAAAGGAATGAACACACAAGACAACACAAGACAAGACAAACACGGTGGCCGCCTCGAATGGCGCGCTCTCCTTTATTTTATACAGTCGTTTGTGGAATGTTGCCAAGACAAGACACATTGTTGTTTTTCTGACCTTTCCCTGACTTTCTGGATTTTCAAGATGTTTACACACAAACAAGCCCCCAGGGTCTGCTGTTTGCAGCTGGCTCCTTTGTCCTCCCTGTTTACAGGGAAGGAACGCCCTGCTTCATTTGCAAGAGCAGGACTTATCGGAACGCCTCCTTTGCGAGCTCGTAGTCCTCTACAAGACTCCATCTCAAAAAAATAAAAAATAAACAAAATCCCTGTAGAACTGTAAAGGGCCTGTGATAGTCAAAACAACTGAAAAAGAACAAAGTTGAAGGACTTTTCGCCATTTGATTTCAAGACTTACAAAGAATACTATAACAGAGTTGTAAAGATGAACACCCACATTATACAGAGGTGAAACATTTGGTAAAACTGTTGCCTTAGTTTTGGAGACATTTGTATGTGGCTAAACTCCACACCTAAATAATGTACTGAGAATCCAAGCTCCAGAAATATAAGGAATTTCTCTTGGAACTGGCTTCTAACAACATTTATGCATGCAAACAAAAGCATTGTAAATCAGCCTTTTCTAAAAGAAAGGTGCTCAAAGATTCAGCATGCCTGGTTACTGGTATTCTTAGCAGGACCTTCTGTTCTCTTTCATTCCCAGTCCCTTTCTGACAGCTTAATCTTTCTAAATCTTACTTTGGATTGCTTGAGCTTCTAGGAAGTACTTTGGATTACTGGAACTACAGACTTCGTTCTAAAATTTCTTTTTATATGCTCTTTTTATGTATTGCTAATCACATTACAGAGAGTAATATTGATGCCCTATTTCATCATACCTTTTTAAATCCGAGGGTTTACTGGTATATGCCTGTTAGAAAAATTATGGCAGTATTACTGAATTTTGTTCCCACACCAGTGTGGTCTTGTTACCTTACTGGCTGTAGGGAGTTTGGTAATATAACTAGATAGATTTTCAGGATATTTCCAGCTTTATTCTACCTCATTTTAAAGTTTTTGGATTTTTTTTGGATATCTGGAACTTTCAAATAGGTTTTTGTGAATATTTTTTATGCAACAAAGTTACTGAGTGGCTTGTTCAGATGTGTTCAATACATCAGGCAGAATTTCAGAAGCTTATTCTTCCCATCAGTTCGCAAACATTTTATAAATAGTCCAGTGCCCTATGGTTTAACAGAAAATATGTCCATTGTGTAGAACCATATTTTCAGACTATATACACAAATGGAAAGATGGGCCACTTCATCACACTTTCAAATATATTAAGTCCTATAAACTATTAACCCTACAAAATACTAATTTCATTTGTTTGCAATGACTATTACTAAAAGCATTAGGCTGGATTTTCAGAAACATTTTACAAGAAAAATGTTTCCAAGCATTTTGGAATATTAGAATAAGATTTAAGTGTACATTTTAATTGTTCATTTTTTAAAGATTGAATGAATGAAAACACATTGTCTTTTTAAAATTTTTAAGTAATGGTAAGCCTGGTGTATATTTCAACATTTATTCTATCCTAATTACTCAACAGATGATTGAAGAATAAAATTGTAAATTCGTTTTCTTCTTAATGCTACCAAAATAGCAACTGGATGACTAGAACCCATGGTTTTAGAGGAATCTGCGTAGTCTTCCATGACACAGTTTTCAGGATAAAAATATTTTTCATAATATATTTATATTAAGATAGATCTTATCAAAAAGTAGAATTCTCTTTAGCATAAACTTTTATAGTTTCCATTCTCAAAAACTCTTAAAATTTTCCTAAAATTTATGTTTAATGAACATTCTGTATGCTACATTTTACCTATAATAGATTTTTAAGTAAATACTAATTTACTGATGACATATGTTAATATTGCATTACTCTCTGTAATACGATTAGCAATAAATAAGAATAATTTAAATTTTTTTAAAACTTCAGCATTGTTGCAAATAGTACATTAAAGATGTGGCCTTTCCACCCAAACCTATGGCCTCAAGGTAGCTACTATTAAATTGAGAAAGAAGGGCATGGGGGTAAGGAAGCAAATAAATAAATGGGACTTGAGAAGGACATCCAGTCAAACTTTGGATATATTTACCAGCACGAGGAACTGACTGGAAGCCAACAGGTCAGAAATGTCCTGAGTTTCTGAATAAATTGTACACCAAATAAATATGATCCCAACCTGAAAAAGCCTTTGACTATTTGAGCATTAAAGCAATCCTCAGAACCCCACACTTACATAAACAGGAAGGCCCTCAAGAATACACTCTCAAAGGGCCTTTTCAGATGTGGCCATGGAGAACAAGACATGAAGACCCTCCCAGGGGATGGACCGAGGGCCGTGGGCTAGGGATTCCATCCCAGAAAGCAGAATCAGAATCTAATTAAGGAACTTCCCCACCCACAGGACAGGCTGCCTTCATAATGCCTGCTTAATAGGATTCCATATGTTCCAGCAACCAGTAATTGCTGAGTGTCTTTCATTCTTCTCTTTTCTAAAAAATAGTTTTGGCTGGGCATGGTGGTTCACACCTAGAGTCCCAGCACTTTGGGAGGCCAAGGTGGGAGGATCACTTGAGCACAGGAATTCAAGACCAGCCTAGCAACATAGTGAGACCCTATCTCTACAAAAACAATAGAAAAAATTTAGCCAGCGTGGTGGTGCATGCCTGTAGTCCCAGCTACTAGGGAGGCTGAAGTGGGAGGATGGGTTGAGCCCGGGAGGTCGAGGCTGCAATGAGTCATGATTTTGACACTACACTGTAGCCTGGGCTACAGAACAAGACCCTGTCTTAAAAATAAAAATAAAAGATAGTTTTTACAATAGTCCTCCTGTCCCTGCTCCACCACTGTGTATTGAGAGAAGAAGGGATGAACAGCCTTTTTATTCACAGGTTGCCACCAGAAGCCCCATCCAGACACCATGGAGAAGACTGAGCATCATATGCAGACCCTGAACTTTGTGCTGCTGCTGCTGCTGCTGCTGCTGCTGCTGCTGCTGCTGCTGCTGCTGCTGCTGCTGCACTGACCTCATGAGTTTTGGGGTTGCCTTTCTGGGTCTTGGGTTTGCCTCCCTGGGGAAAGTGTGAGTGTGTTCTGTGTAAGAGAGGAAGAACAGATCATCTGTGAACAGAAGCAAGACTGTGGAGGACACAGTCTTAGTGGTTAGTCTAGTGGTTAGCTAGTCTCCAAAAACCACTTCCTTTTTCTCCTGGGCCCACTGCTACACTACGCTTCCCAGGCTTCTTTACAGCTGCCATGCCATGTGTCTCTGTTCTGACCAATGAAATGTGGGCACCAGGCCTGGTACATTTAGCCTCTGACTCATGACCTTCTGTGCCCTTTCTCTTCCAATGGCTACAGTGGAAATGACTAGGACAATCTTGGGAGTTGGTGTGAAGATGGTTGATCCAAAGATGGAGAAATCTGGGTCCCTAAAAACCTGAGTCCCTGAGGGTGAAGAAAGGCCACCCTCTAGAAGTGACTGCATTTGACTACTATCTGAGCAAAAAATAAATAAGCTTTAACCATATTAAACCCCTGAGATTTGGGAGTTTATCGCTAGGTTACCCTAATCTATATACAAGCAGAAGGAAAAGCATGGGCAAAGACAGGAAGATTGGAATTCATGACATAGCCTGAGAAGAGTGAGGACTTCTCTAGACATGAGGAACAGAGTGACAGAAGATGAGCTTGAAGGATTCCTCTGGGAAAA
Organism: Macaca mulatta; assembly: GCF_049350105.2. Taxonomy (NCBI): domain Eukaryota; kingdom Metazoa; phylum Chordata; class Mammalia; order Primates; family Cercopithecidae; genus Macaca; species Macaca mulatta. Next base: position 162,373,411 of record NC_133406.1, read on the forward strand.
TTGCTGCAGGTCTTGAATGCCATGCAAAGATTTGGACTTTATTCTACAGAAAATGGGGACCACTAAAAAAAAAAGTTTTTTTCCTTCAATTTAAAATTGCTATAGTAAATGCTGCCAGTAATCTGCCTCTTCTAAAGCAATTAAGAATCCAAATCTTTCACACACTATTGCCCCCCAAAATTGAAAATGTGAAAAATGTAATCGCCAGGCTGACAACAGCTTTTGCAGTCTGTTAAAGCTGCAACTTGTAGCAAATGGGTCCTGCCAAATTCATTGAGAAATCAGTAACTATCAGAGAAAACTCCCAACTTGTATATATATATATATATGTTTACAGGTAATAAATGGTATTCATGCAACAAAACAAAATTTGAAACGGGGCTTCAATTAAGGTCACATTTACCCAACTCATTCTGTGTGACAGGTGTTCTGATAGGTGCATATGATAGAAAAATAAATGATCAACTAGGACTTCACATCACTCCCAGATTAACGCAAGAGGCAGGCACATAAACAGGTTAACCATAAGGGCACATGCTACTATAAAAATAGGACTCACTAGATCCATGGAGGTTAGGAAAGAATCCGAGGTAACTGAACTTTCTTAACCTGATCCTTAAGATCATTCTTGATCGGACCCAACCTACCTTTTCAGGCTGAAATTCCATTACTTTTCTTCACATGGTTTCTTGCTCTTAAACCTATCCTGCACTTTTGCATTTCCATGCTTTGCTCTCTGCCTCGAATTCTCTCCCTGACCTATCGCTAATCCTTGTTTACAGTGCCACTAAGATTCCACTCAGGAAATCTTCCCTGGTTCCAGTGGGGTGTATCTTTTCCCTTCTTTAGAGTCTCCTCTTCTCTCTGTGTCTCTGAGGAAGTTACCACTTTCTGCTTTGCATCATATTTTCTGACTTGCTGGTCTTGTCTGATCTCTACGCTAAACCATAAGCTCCCTGAAGACCAGGAGTGTTTCTATTCCTGTCTTATACTTCTGGTATCAAGTATAGCAATTTGTAGGTACATGGTGGATGCTCAGTAAGTATTTTCTGAATGTCGGAATGTGAAACTCAAAAGCCACTGGAGACACTGAATCTACACACAACACTGCAACCCTCTCCTTGGCCAAGAGCTTCATTGTTGGGTGATATAGGATGTTTTCCAGGGGAAGGAAGAAGGGCAATTTTATAAGAGAATTAAGTGAGGGTCCACAAGGAAAGTTAAAATAGTGCTACACTCCAGGTTCCAAATAGTGTGTAGTTGTATAACAAAAATTAAAACTATCCAATAAGCCAATATCTTAGCTTATTGATTAAAAGAGATAGAAATCTCCAAGTCTTATTTATTGCAAAAAAAAAAATCTTTTATAAAAGAATCTCTATTAACATCATGTCAGCATTCTCTTACAAAATCCAGCAAGGAGAAAATGGGCAGATGCCTCCCTTTCTAATATCAACACCATTAACAAACAGTATTAACATTTGGGCAGCTGAATGGGGAAGAAATATTGACTATCTGTAATGTTCTCACACTGGTGCTTTAAGAGTGCTGGAAGCTACAACATAGACAAGTCAGCATTACTCAGTAGAGAAGGGCCAAAGCCAAAAGTAGAAAAGATCAATGTTTATAAAATATTGAAGTAAACCAAATTTGTTTACTAAGATCTGGAATATAATAAAGAAGGAGAAATACACTTGATGTTTAAATGAGTACAAATTTAGGGTACATAAAAATATGTACAAATTTTGTCTCATTTGGGTAAACTTTAGGTTTTAGTTAACTAAGAGCAAACAATAATGAAAAGATAAATAAATCCATAATGTCTCCATAAAAAATTATTGAAAGTAGACTTTTGGGGGAATGATCCTGAATTGGTTAGGTTCCAGGGCCTAGAGACCACTGCAATTGTTACAAGAAGACCTGGAAATACATACTCACATCAAGCCTTGTCTATGGATTGTACAAATGATATGCCTAACTCATATGTGCTACCATTTGACATGAACACGTGGATACTTTACTGATGAGTAACAGAATGTCAGCAGGCTAGGGAAGCCAGGCAAAGCTAATCTCCCAGGGACACACTCCATGGTAGAAGCTGTCAGAGGGAGGGAGGGGCCTTACTTTCCAGGGCAGGCACATAATCAATGTCAGGGATCACAGTAGGAGCATGGGCTTTGAAAGGCCCTGAGTAGAAGAGAGAGGGATAAGCCAGTAAGGCAGACTAAGGCTGTATAGGAAGCAATGGAACGTCTTGGGGCTTCAGGAAAATTTCCACAATCAAAATTCTGCATATGGCTAAATTTTTTGTGAAAAATGATTAAAAGGCTGAGCTTCTGGATTTGACACAGGGCTCCTCCTAGACAGCAAAAAAAAAAACAAAAACAAAACAAAACAAAACAAAAAGTGGGAATAAAGCAAAATATAAGGAATTAGAGTGGGAAACTCAAAGAAAAACAAACAGCACTTTGCGTGCTACCGCGTTATAAGGCTCTGGAAATGGAGTTCAAGCCAAATTTCACCTGAGGTGAATGGGGACCTTGAGTAATACTTTAGTTTCTCTGATGTTGCTTTTGTTTTTGAGACAGGTTCTCCCTCTGTCACCAAGGCTGGAGTGCAGTGATGTAATCTCAGCTCACTGTAGCCTCAACCTCCCAGGGTCAAGCAATCCTCCAGTCTCTCAGCCTCCCAAGTAGCTGAGACTACTGGCATGTGTCACACCTGGCTAATTTTTGTATTTTTTGTAGAGATGGGGTCTCACTATATTGCCTAGGCTGGTGTCAAACTCCTGGATCAAGGGATCCACCCACCTTAGCCTCCCAAAGTGCTGGGATTATAGGTGTGAGCTCAGGCCCAGCTGTTGTCTAAGAGACAGGATCTCAGCCTTCTGAGTCGCTGGTACTACAGACGCATGCCACCACACCTGGCTAATTATTTTTTTAATTTTTGTATAGATAGGGTCTTTATGTTGCCCAGCCTGGTCTTAAACTCCTGGCTTCAAGCAGTGCTCCCACCTTAGCCCACCCAGTGGCTGGGATTCCAGGTATGAACCACAGCACTCAGCCTTAGTTTCTTAAATAAATTCACTTTAAAATGTTCCTGAAATCTTGGAAGCTTTTTTCCACTATTTTCTCAGTTGATGGAATAATTTTTAACAGTTTACATTTTAAAACATTTTCATATTATAAGCATTAAGAACTGGCCAGGCACAGTGACTCACACCTGTAATCCCAGCACTTTGGGAAGCCAAGGCGGGTGGATCACCTGAGGTCAGGAGTTTGAGATCAGCCTGGTCAACATAGCAAAACCTCATCTCTATTAAAAATACAAAAAATTAGCTGGGTGTGGTGGCAGGTGCCTGTAACCCCAGCTACTTGGGAGGGTGAGACAGGAGAATTGCTTGAGGCTGGGAAGCAGAGGTTGCATTGAGCCAAGATCACGCCATTGCACTCCAGCCTGGGTGACAGAGTGAGAATCTGACTCAAAAAAAAAAAAAAAAAAAAAGGAGTTAAGAACCATTATTTTTCAGAGTATTAGCATATTATGGTTGATGTCAAGAACACAAAATTGTTAACCTCATCAGAGGGAAGATTGAGCTGAGTCCACTGCAGGCCATGGTCTTTAAGGAGAGCATCCATCTACTACATCCCGACCCCACATGCAATTGGGTGAATAGAATGCTGACAACAAGGAAGGCCCAAAATGGTTGTAAACAGTCACAACTTTCATCAAAATTAATGCTTTCCTTTCCTTACTATACCTAATTTAATCCCCCAACAACCCTAGTATCTCAATAATTAAGATGAAGAAACTGAGGCACAAAACTGACTAATGTCACACAGGTAATAAATGGAAATGTTGTACACGTTTTACTTTTTTTTTATTGAAGTTTAAGTTCTAGGGTACATGTGAACAACGTACAGGTTTGATACATAGGTATACATGTGCCATGCTGGTTTGCTGCACCCATCAACTCATCATTTACATTAGGTATTTCTCCTAATGCTATCCCTCTCCCCTCCCTCCATTCCACAACAGGCCCCAGTGTGTGATGTTCCCCACCCTGTGTCCAGGTGTTCTCATTGCTCATTTCCCACCTGTGAGTGAGAACATGCAGTGTTTGGTTTTCTGTCCTTGTGATAGTTTGCTCAGAATGATGGTTTCCAGCTTCATCCATGTCTCTGCAAAGGACATGAACTCATACATTTTTATGGCTGCATAGTATTCCATGGTGTATATGTGCCACATTGTCTTAGTCCAGTCTATCATTGAGGGACATTTGGGTTGTTTCCAAGTATTTGCAATTGTGAACAGTGCTGCAATAAACATACATGCACATGCGTCTTTATGGTAGCATGATTTATAATCATTTGGGTATATACCCAGTAATGGGATTGCTGGGTCAAATGGTATTTCTAGTTCTAGATCCTTGAGGGATTGCCGCACTGTCTTCCACAATAGTTGAATTAATTTACACTCCCACCAACAGCATAAAACATTCCTGTTTCTCCACATCCTCTCCAGCATCTGTTGTTTCCTTTTTAATGATTGCCATTCTAACTGGTGTGAGATGGTATCTCATTGTGGTTTTGATTTGCATTTCTCTGATGACCAGTGATGGTGAGCATTTTCTCATGTTTCTGTTGGCTGCAAGATGTCTTCTTTTGAGAAGTGTCTGTTCATATCCTTTGCCCACTTTTTGGTGGGGTTGTTTTTTTCTTGTAAATTTGTTTGAGTTCTTTATAGATTCTGGATATTAGCCCTTTGTCAGATGGGTAGATTGCAAAACTTTTCTCCCATTCTATAGGTTGCCTGTTCACTCTGATGGTAGTTTCTTTTGCTGTGCAGAAGCTCTTTAGTTTAATTAGATCCCATTTGTCAATTTTGGCTTTTGTTGCCATTGCTTTTGTTGTTTTAGTCATGAAGTCCTTGCCCATGCCTATGTCCTGAATGGTATTGCCTAGGTTTTCTTCTAGGGTTTTTATGGTTTTAGGTCTAACATTTAAGTCTTTAATCCATCTTGAATTAATTTTTGTATAAGGTGTAAGGAAGGGGTCCAGTTTCAGTTTTCTGCATATGGCTAGCCAGTTTTCCCAGCACCATTTATCAAATAGGGAATCCTTTCCCCATTTCTTGTTTTTGTCAGGTTTGTCAAAGATCAGATGGTTGTAGATGTGTGGTGTTATTTCTGAGGGCTCTGTTTTGTTCCATCGGTCTATATACTGATTGGAATAGTTTCAGAAGGAATGGTAGCAGCTCCTCTTTGTACCTCTGGTAGAATTCAGCTGTGAATACATCTGGTCCTGGACTGTGGTCTAAGAGACAGTTTGTTGTGATTTCTGTTTTTTCACATTTGCTGAGTAGTGCTTTACTTCCAATTATGTGGTTAATTTTAGAATAAGTGCAATGTGGTGCTAAGAAGAATGTATATTCTGTTGATTTGGGGTGGAGAGTTCTGTGGATGTCTATTAGGTCTGCTTGGTACAGAGCTGAGTTCAAGTCCTGGATATCCTTGTTAACCTTCTGTCTTGTTGATATGTCTAATGTTGACAGTGGGGTGTTAAAGTCTCCCATTATTATTGTGTGGGAGTCCAAGTCTCTTTGGAGGTCTCTAAGGACTTGCTTTATGAATCTGGGTGCTCCTGCACTGGGTGCATATATGTTTAGGATAGTTAGCTCTTCTTGTTGAATTGATCCCTTTACCATTGTGTAATGGCCTTCTTTGTCTCTTTTGATCTTTGTTGGTTTAAAGTCTGTTTTTATCAGAGACTAGGATTGCAAGCCCTGCTCTTTTTCTGTTTTCTATTTGCTTTGTAGATCTTCCTTCATCCCTTTATTTTGAGTCTATGTGTGTCTCTGCATGTGAGATGGGTCTCCTGAATATAGCACACTGATGGGTCTTGACTCTATCCAATTTGCCAGTCTGTGTCTTTTAATTGGGGCATTTAGCCATTTACATTTAAGGTTAATATTGTTATGTGTGAATTTGATCCTGTCATTATGATGTTAGCTGGTTATTTTGCTCATTTGTTGATGCAGTTTCTTCCTAGCATTGATGGTCTTTACAGTTTGGCATGTTTTTGCAGTGGCTGGTACCAGTTGTTCCTTTCCAAGTTTAGTGCTTCCTTCAGGAGCTCTTGGAAGGCAGGCCTGGTGGTGACAAAATCTCTCAGCATTTACTTGTCTGTAAAGGATTTTATTTCTCCTTCACTTATGAAATTTAATTTGGTTAGATATGAAATTCTGGGTTGAAAGTTCTTTTCTTTAAGAATGTTGACTATTGGCCCCCCACTCTCTTCTGGCTTGTAGAGTTTCTGCCAAGAGATCCACTGTTAGTCTGATGGGCTTCCCTTTGTGGGTAACTCGACTTTTCTCTCTGGCTTCCCTTAACATTTTTTCCTTCATTTCAACCTTGGTGAATTTGACAATTATGTGTCTTGGGGTTGCTCTTCTCAGGGAGTATCTTTGTGGTGTTCTCTGTATTTCCTGAATTTGAACGTTGGCCTGCCTTGCTAGGTTGTGGAAGTTCTCCTGGATAATATCCTGAAGAGTGTTTTCCAGCTTGATTCCACTCTCCCTATCACTTTCAAACGTAGATTTGGTCTTTTCACATAGTCCCATATTTCTTGGAGGCTTTGTTCATTTAGTTTTACTCTTTTTTCTCTAAACTTCTCTTCTCACTTTATTTCATTAATTTGATCTTCAATCACTGATACCCTTTTTTCCACTAGATCAAATTGGCTATTGAAGCTTGTGCATGCATCACGAAATTCTCGTGCCATGGTTTTCAGCTCCCTCAGGTCATTTAAGGTCTTCTATACACTGTTTATTCTAGTTAGCCATTCGTCTAATCTTTTTTCAAGGTTTCTGGCTTCCTTGCGATGGGTTCAAACATGCTCCTTTAGCTCGGAGAAGTTTATTACCAACCTTCTGAAGCCTACTTCTGTCAACTCATCAAAGTCATTCTCCATCCAGCTTTGTTCCATTGCTGGTGAGGAGCTGTGATCCTTTGGAGAAGAGATGCTCTTACTTTTAGAATTTTCAGGTTTTCTGCTCTGGTTTCTCACCATCTTTGTGGTTTTATCTACCTTTGGTCTTTGATGTTGGTGACCTACACACGGAGTTTTGGTTAGATGACCTTTTTGCTGATGTTGATGCTATTCCTTTCTGTTAGTTTTCCATCTAACAGTCAGGTCCCTCAGCTGCAGGTCTGTTAGAGTTTGCTGTAGGTCCACTCCAGACCCTCTTTGCCTGTGTATCACCAGTGGAGGCTGCAGAACAGCAAATATTGCAGAACAGCAAATAGTGCTGCCTGATCCTTCCTCTGGAAACTTTGTCCCAGAGGGGCACTTGCCTATATGAAGTGTCTGTCTACTGGGGGGTGTCTCCCAGTTAGGCTACATGGGGGTCAGGGACCCAATTGAGGAGGCAGTCTGCCCATTCTCAGAGCTCAAACACCATGTTGGGAGAACCACTGCCCTCTTCAGCTGTCAGGGAAGTTTAAGTCTGCAGAAGTTGTCTGCTGCCTTTTGTTCAGCTAAGCCCTGCCCACAGAGATGGAGTCTAGAGACAGTAGGCCTTGTTGAGCTTGGTGGGCTCTGTCCAGCTCAAGCTTCCCAGCTGCTTTGTTTACCTACTTAAGCCTCAGCAATGGCGAATGCCCCTCCCCCAACCATGCTGCTGCCTCACAGTTCAATCTCAGACTACTGCACTAGCAGTGAGCAAGGCTCCATGGGCACAGGACCCACCAAGCGAGGCATGGGAGAGAATCTCCTTGTCTCCTGGTTGCTAAGACCTTGGGAAAACACCGTATTTGGGTGGGAGTATCCCGGTTTATCCAGGTACAGTCTGTCATGGCTTCTCTTGGCTAGGAAAGGGAAATCCCCCAACCCCTTGCACTTCCCAGGTGAGGCAATGCCCCGTCCTGCTTCGGCTCACCCTCTGTGGGCTGAACCCACTGTCCAACCAGTCCCAATGAGATGAACCAGGTACCTCAGTTGGAAATGCAGAAATCACCCGTCTTCAGTGTTGATCATGCTGGGAACAGCAGACCAGAGCTATTCAGCCATCTTGGAATGGATCCCTGGTGAAACCCCATCTGTACTAAAAATACAAAAATTAGCTGGGTGTGGTGGCATGTGCCTGTAATCCCAGCTACTCGGGAGGCTAAGGCAGGATAATTGCTTGAACCCAGGAGTCGGAGGTAGCAGTGAGCCAAGATCACCATACATAACATTTTAAAATAAACTTTTCTCTCAACTCTTTTTCTTATAGAGTAATTTTACTTGTCTAGATTTAATAGTAGTACTTTATAGTCCCAAATTCTTAAGAACCTACAATTCCCTTTATAGCAATTAGGGAGGTCATTTACATTTGTATGTCTTATTTTCAGAGTTAGCAATTGAAAGTCTACATTTAAATTAGACTTTAAATGTTGACTTTCAATTACTGTGTCCTCAAGGAATGTTCTAACTTACTAAGACATAAATCTGACATTAATTCTTTCAGAGTTAATCTTTCTGATAAAATATCTTACTTAAGTTTATTGTTTTTCACATTTACTATATTGACAAAGACAAGGGAAAAATGCCTGAGTGAGGGAAATGAGTACTGAGGAGGCAGAAAGGACAACTTAAATCAGGTGGTGATGATTATTGACAAAATTACAAGCAGCAGCAAATAAAATGGCTGGTGAAAAAAAGAAATCAAACTTCAAGGTTGTAAAAGTGATGTCTAAAACAAAACGACCATATCCTACATTCAGACCTAACAGTCAGTTAAGTTTACGTCTGAGTTAGGCTTCCCCCGAGAGCAGGGATCACACATTTATGATCCCAGCATGAGGTATAATGCAAACCTACATAATAAGTGCTCATTAAATTGTTTTGAAGCTGAAAAAAAAATGGATACTTTTAGAAAGGTACTTTAGCGGAAGGGAATAGAAGGTAAAAGAAAGGCATGTGATGTCCAGGCATGTCATATGGCTTGGTTACAGGCTTAGTAGGCACAGAAGTTGAGACTCCAAGATTTTATCTTTGGATTATCAATTGGCAAGTTCTCAAAGCCTAATGTTTCTTTAGTTTAAGAAATACTTAAATTCTTCCCTATGGCAATAGAATACATCAAAAATTGGATGTTTAAGAACCCCTACTACATACATCTCCCATTCACCTGGCATTTTTTTTTCCTAAAAAGCTGTGTAACCTTTCTAGGTTAATTAGGGGAAAATAATATTCATTTCAAATTGTCCTTTTCTGATATTTCTTTCTACCACCTTCAAATATTTGGGCTTTGTCTTCAGCTTGAAAATATTTTTTAAAACACACATATTAGGATTTCTGTTCCTCTCAGTTCTGATTAGAAATGCAAGGTCAGCTTTACTTTACTTTATGTATAGCATTATGGGAATTCCGATGCTATCAGATGTCGGATACTCTTCAAAGCCACAAGACTTCCCACATAGATATATTTATGGCAATACAAAAATCTTTCCATTTCATATAGTACATTTCCTGGGAAGAAACCCAAAAATTTCACAATCAATACATGTACCGCATCAACTAAATAAAGTCTTCATCTCAAAGCTTTCAGAACAAGAGCACAATTGCTAACCCAGGACACAGGGTCCAGAACTTTGCATCTGGAAAAAAATGCCTTGAGATTCTTCAAATCCCACTACTCTTTTTGAAAGAATCATCAAAGTCAAATTGCGTGGACACAAAGTCAACTCACTAGGAGCAGGTATAAAAAGGGACACTTCATTAGCACTGAAGTGTGGTCAGAGATGAATGGAAACTGTTAACCCGAGCCTTAGGTGTCACCCAGTAATGTTTCTAACCACTCTTACTGATGAAGTTATAAAATCACAGAAATTTAGAAATGGACAGGTATTAACATATCAGCTAGATTCTAGAGCAAAACACTGCACCAGGTGCCTGACTATCCATGTTTTGTTAATTTTTTATGTTTAATGAAATGTATTTGGAGATGAGCAAAGAAAGTTTGAATTTAGCATTTGTTAAGTTGCTGGTAATTTTACATCCAACTTCAATTCAAAAATTACTTGCCAAAAACCAAGGAGGTACAGTATGATATTTAGGAAAATAGTTATTTGGGAAATTCTGATATATGTTTTTTAAATTTTTGAACATCTGTTTTGAAACTGATTTTAGATAACACTGAAAAAGACAAGATTAAACATCAGAAAAAACTGAAAAGTATCACATGAATATCACTTCTCTGCCAAAGGGTGAAAATCATGGTCACAGGCACGTGTCCTCCTGATTCTAGTGGGATCTCTATCCCACTGGCCTGGTCAGCTGCTTGAGTCTTAAAGTTCAACTAAAGCAGACAAGAGGCAGGTATTTTATTCTGACATTTCTCTATGGCTTTACAACAGCTAGATTTCACAATGTGACATATTTTCCCCCGAAGTCTAAGACTTTTTAAATAATGAGGTCATAGATGCTAAATATTTTCCCAAACTTGTTGCCACTAGTCAGTCACTTAGTTCAATTATCGAGTCCTTTCATCTAACACAGGACAGAAATGGCCCTGATGAGACTTTCTAGAGAGTAATGTGCAGTCTACCTGGGAGAACTGGCTTTAAAAATTATGTCTTCCTTTAGCTCAAAATATACCATGTCTCTGAGATAAAGCAAAGCCTGAAACAAAACACAACTATCATCCATGTAACCTTGATTTTCTGGGGTAGTCCAATTTTGTGTATTTAAATACAGTATTGTGTCTAATAATAGAAGTGTGATTAAATAAATTATAAAACATCAGACAATGGGCAACCACACAGCCATGTAAAAGATGTTGTGGAAGAATATGAAATTGAAACTGTCTGTAATATGTGGTAGATTAGAAGACAAGATGAGAAACTCTATTAGAGTACAATCCTGATTTTGTAGGGAAAAAAAGGCAAGGAGAAGACAAAGATAAACTAAAATAATAATTAATAATTATAATTATATTTAGGTGATGAAATTATGTAATTTTTACTTTTACTTTGAACTTTTCCATATTTTTAGCTTTCCTATAAGAACATTATTTTATTACATTTAAAATAATTGTATAAAGAAAATAGTTACTATCATCCAGTCAGCAAAAGATATCCTGAAAAAGTAAAAGTTCAATATTTTCTACAATCTTCAGTATATACATCTTTTTCATGGCCTTTGAATTTGCTCTTGCCTCCTTTTTCTAGTTAAGTCTGTATTATTGTGAATTGCTGCATAACAATTTACCCCCAAAACTTAGCAGCTTAAAACAACACACATTTTCTATCTGAGTTTCTATGGGAAATGAGTCTAGGCATGGCTTATCAGGGTCTTATGTGTTGTAGTCTCTGTCAAGGTGTTGATGTGGGGTCTGCAGTCTCATCTGAAGCTCTGGCTGAGGAAGGAGCAACTTCCCAAGCTCAGGCAGTCATTGTCCATAGCAGTCAGTTCTTCACAGGCTGTTGGGCAAAGGACCTCACTTCCTGGCTACCTGGTGGTCGGAGGTCGCCCTCATTTCCTTAACAATGCACCTCTTCCACATGGCAGCTTGCTTCATCAACGCATGCAAGCTGAAAAGACAACAGGGAGGATCTGCCAGCAAGACAGAAGGCATTATATTTTATAACCTAATCACAGAAGCAACATTCCACCACCTTCACCATATTCTTTTGGCTAGACACAAGTCGTTAAGTCCAGCTTGCAATCAAGGATAGAAGATTACACGAGGGCATGAATACCAGAAGATAGGAACTATTTTTGAAGTCTGCCTACCACATCATGCTTTTCAATTAGCCCTTTTTTCCATTTCTCTGATACACCTTAGAATCAGTCCTCCTCTTTTATAGCCTGCAATTTCCCTTCCTTCACAGTCTATAAATTTATAAAAATAATACAATAAAAATCAAGTGTTCTGCTTTACACTTCAAAGTTTGGGAAAAAAATGAATCATTCAAGAATTATCTTTTTATGATGATAAATTGATGGATTTGGGGGGTTGTATATGTCTGAGGAATCTTATATCCCTTTAGTGGGAAAAGGAAAAACTTTGATATCATTTGTAATACCAACAAGCTATTTTTACAAACCTAAATTTTCAGTGTACCTAAATCATGATACAGAGGCAGATACAAAGACAGAGTAAAAGGCTCCACCCATTATGCCTCCCACCACCCACAAGGACACCAAGTTAACAACTGTCTACACAGAGAAAACACCTATTGGCTGAGTGTAGTGGTTCACGCCTGTAATCCCAGCACTTTGGGAGGCTGAGGCAGATGGATCACTTGAGGTCAGGAGTTCAAGCTGAGTCTGGCCAATATGGTGAAACCCTGTCTCTACTAAAAATACAAAAAATAGCCAGATGTGGTGTCAGGTGCCTATAATCCCAGCTACTTGGGAGGCTGAGGCAGGAGAATTGCTTGAACCAAGGGACAGAGGTTGCAGTGAGATGAGATCACACCACTTCACTCCAACCTGGGCAACAGAATGAGACTCTGTCTCAAAAAAAAAAAAAAAAAGGAAAGAAAGAAGGAAGGAAGGAAGGAAGGAAGGAAGGAAGGAAGGAAGGAAGGAAGGAAAGAGAGAGAGAGAGAAAGAGAGAGAGAGAGAGAGGGAAAGAAAGAAAGAAAGAGAAAGAAAGAAAAGAAAGAAAGAAAGAAAGAAAGAAAGAAAGAAAGAAAGAAAGAAAGAAAGAAAGAAAGAAAGAAAGAAAGAAAGAAAGAAAGAAAGAAAGAACACCTGCATAAGAACCAGAAATCAGGTGAGCACTCATAGTACCTGGTTTTAATCTCATCTCACTGAAAGAGGCACTAAAGAGATAGAAAAAATAATCCTGAGTCACTCAGGCCACTACTCCCTCCAAGGTGTAGAAGGAGGGGCAGAGAGAGCACAGCAATTGTGAGGCATCATACTACATCAAGGACCTTGGGTGAGCCTCTCAGTCTTGCTGGCTTCAGGTACCAGCACAGCTACAGTGGGTAGAGCACCAAGAAGGCTCTTGAGGTCTCTGATTCCAGGACTTGACTCTTGGATGGAATTTCTAGACCTGCCCTGCACCAGAGCAGGGCCCACTGCCCTCAAGGGTGACTCTAAGGGTAGGCAGGATTCAGGACAAGCTGACTTAAGAGACCTTAGGCTTTAAGGGAACATTAGTGATAGTCTGACAGTACTCCTCATGGTCAGGGGTAGCGGTGGCTATGGAGTGAGGCTCCTCTACCTTTGGAAAAGGGGAGGGAAGAGTGGCAAGGACTGTGTCGTTTGACTGCCAGCTCAGCCACAATACAATAGACACCAGGTAAAGTTCTAAGGTTTTTAACTCTAGTCCCTGACTCCTGTATGGCACTTCTGGACCCACCCAGGGTTTAGGGGACCTCATCACGCAGAAGAGGACACTGACCAGGCTGGCTTTGCCACCTGCTGATTGTAGAGCCCCCAGACTTGAGCAAACATAGACAGTGGCCACGAAATGGTTACAGCAGGCCTTGGACAAGACCCAGTGCTATTCTGGCTTCAGGTCTGACCCAGCACAGTCAAAGCAGTGGTGGCCACAGGGGTGCTTGTGTCACTTCACCCCCAGCTTTAGAAAGACTCTGTATGTTTGGGAGAACGGTAGGAGAAAAAGTCTTTGCCTGACAACACAGAGAATTCTCCCGGATCTTGTCCAAGAGCATCAAGGCGGCACCTCTACCAGTCTGCAAGAACCACAGCATTACTGGGCTTGGGGTAGCCCCTAAAGGAGAAACAGCTTAGATCACAACACTCAAGTTCTTTCAAATATGTGGAAATCCTTCCCAAGAAGGATGGCTACAAATAAGCCCAGACAATGAAGACTGTAAATCATGATACAGTCATCAGATGGGGTAATATTAAATCATTAAAATCATGCTGTAGAAGAATATTTATTATATTAGAAATGCCTTCTATATGGTTAAATGAAAAAAATCAGGATCTAAAATGATATGTATAATGTGATCCCAATATGTTAAAATATATAAGCAAACAGATAGGAATAATACCAGAAGTATGCACACCAAAATATTAACAGCATTTATCTTTGGGTATTAAAAATCTCAAGTGATTTTTCTTCTGCTTTACAATACTTTCAGAATTTGAATACTTTATTAATTAATACATTAAATTTTTCTCTCCTTTCAACAAAGCAATATCTAAATGTATGTATTACTGATATTTAATTAATATATGTGACCAATGTTATTCACAAATTCCTAATAGAATTTTAAGTAATCCTTAAAATACTACATTATTTTGAAATTCAGGTGATATAAGTGGATTTTCTGAAGATGTAGAACATTGGAGAATGGTACAATGATCTTACACAGTAAGAATATTATCTGTTAAGGCTAAGAACAAAAGGGAGAAGGAATACCCTAGAATCCTTGATGAAATCTCTTTGGGACGTGAAAGATAAGTGGAGTACCAATTAATAAAGTTTTAAAAACAAACTCATTTTTTCATGTACTACTGAGTATCTGTTGTATGCAGAGAGAGACCTCTATAGTTCTAAATTCAATGTTATTTTGGAATTAATATAAATACAAGTTAGCATGTAAAGTCTTCCTATTTTTAAAGTCCAACCATGTTTTCTGATTAATTTATTGAATTTCTGTTTATATACCTTAAACTTTTGTTATAAGTTACTTGCTGTTGAATGTTCAGTAAACCAGCCTTCTTCCATTTTTGATCCATTACGGGAAGCAGACAAAAAAAATTAAAACAGAAAGCTCATCACTAAAACATCACCTAGGGAATATTCCAGTTAGGAATATTCTGCCTGCTATATTCCAATTAGGTGTCCTTCACAACTTGAGCAGATAGAACTCACCCATTTTAAAAAAATGTTTTAAGGGACTAAATCGAAAATGAAGAAAAGAAATAAAAGTGAAACCTCCAAAAGCTTACTAAGGACAAAGTTAGCCATGGGAAATTGTCTAACCAATCTTTTTTCATAAACAATTCAATTTTGCAATATTCTTGCCTCCATTTTGATATGGCCAGAGTCTTCTTGTTAAATAATATTCCTTTTCTAATTACAGAAATAATGCACAATCATTATAGAGAATTTCAAAAATAGACAAAGGCACAAGGAAAAACACAAAAGTCACTCACAATTGTACTACCCAGGTTTTACTATTGTTAATATTAGGTTGGTGCAAAAGTAATGGCAGAAGCCACGGTTACTTTTGCACCAAGCTAATATTTACATTTTTTTTTTTTTTTTTTTTACTAACAAAAAGGATCCTGTTGAATATAAGGATATTTTGTTATCCGTTTTCACTAAACATAATACATTTTCTCATGACATTAAACGTCTTGCAAACATAGTATTTTAGTGATATTCTAATCCAGTGATCATCTTTGACCCAAATTTCTGCTCAAGTATTCTAAACCCCTTTTATCAAGTTTTGTGTCAGCATCACACTACATTTGTAAATTAATTGATAAAATTTCAGCATGACATATCTGTGCTCTGCAACAGCTTCTATAAAACAAGATTATCTTTTTCCAAAACTTAAAAATTGCCATTTTTCTAACTATTTGCACACAGCATCATTAGGAAGGTTGGGGGGAAATTCCCACAGGGTCATTGAACAATTCAGGTTTTCTACTCACAGTGAATCAATTTGAGGATTTTTTTTGAAAATTATAGCTTCTTGTCTGTCGTTTATTGGTCAAAATTTCTTCTCAAGGCGAATTGTTGCCGAATATTCTAGTTTTCAATGTATTTCAAGATTATTTAAGTGAGAAGGTGGAGAAGACAAATCAGGCACTTCTAGGTAGCTGCCGTCATGTTCAGAAATTTCTCCACCAGCTTTTGAAAACTCAGTGTCTGCCCAGAGAGTATCAAAAGCGGTAATAAATAAACGTATTGAATATTTACTATGTTCCAGATACTGTGCTAAGAGCTTTAGGTACATTACCTAATGTAACCTTTACAACAACCTCATAACAAGCAGGTGGTATTAGTCTCATTTAAGAGTTGAGGAAATGGAATATTGGAGGAGTTAAGTAATTTATTCAACCTATTTCCTTACCTGTAATGCAATGTTGTCTCCCATTATGAGCCATTTCTCTCTCTGCCATTCTTCACTGTATTATTGAATTGGATGTGTTTACAAATGTTTCTCTCACCTGTAACAGATGGTGAAAGAGTCTGACTTGAAAAAGAAGAAAAAGGAATCTATAAGATCTACAGGATGTTACAGATCCTACAGAAAGAGGAATCTATAAGATACAAAAACCAGGCCAGGAACAGTGGCTCACATCTGTAATCCCAGCATTTTGGGAGGCCGAGGTGGGTGGATCACCTGAGGTCATGAGTTCAAGACCAGCCTGGCCAACATGATGAAAACCCATCTCTGCTAAAAATAGAAAAATTAGAAAGGCATGGTGGCACACACCTGTAATCCCAGCTACTCGGGAGGCTGAGGCAGGAAAATCACTTGAATCCATGAGACAGAGGTTGCAGTAAGCCAAGATAGCACCACTGCACTCCAGCCTGGGCGACAGTGAGACTCCATCTCAAAAAAAAAAAAAAAAGATACCAAAACCTTCACCACAACGTGTCAAGAGGGATAGGCTTAGGAAATCCCAGACTTTTCCTAAAACTGAAAATGTTGTACATTTCAGTTTTAAAATGTTATACAACATTTTCTCGCCAAAATGAAATTCTAAGTGCAGGGCTTGTTCTGTAGTACATTAAATGATATCGCAATGATATTTTCACTTACACTGCTGCTTTTATATCTTAGAGCCAAGAGATTTACAGCAGTAAGAATTTCTCAGTGTATAGGACATTTAAAACATGACATTATCTATGGTTTTTAAAACAAAAGTGAAAATATCCATTATGAGAATGGCTGAACTAGTGCCTCGACAATGAAATAATCATGGAAAGAATTTCACTAATTAAGAGTCAGTGTCTAGAATAACCGAAGGGGAAAAAGCATTCAATTGGATCAGTTCTTACAGTAAATAAAGGAGAATATCACTAATATTTACCATTGCCTGTGAAATCCAATTTGGAAAGCAAATATGTAATTTATTGGGATTGGGAAGATGCTTGAGCATGGACAAGAAGGAAGCAAAAAAAGGCCTTTGCTCATTTAAATCAGTTAAAAGCCTATTAGTTCTTTAATATGATTTTTCTATATCCTTTGCATTGAGATACTCTGTAATAATGAAGTCAGCCTAATAAAATTCTTTCAAGTAAAAGACTTTGTATCAGAACAAAGAATTTTTTTCAAGAAAAGAAAACTGGAACACTTCAGTCACTCAATAAGGCAACTAAAATACAACTGAAACAAAACAAAAACACAGCAGATGGTTTCCCAGCGAGTCCCAAACTAAAAGTAGCCCCTATATGTGCCATATCACCAAAGAGAAATGCAGAGAAAGGTGTGTACCAACAAGATGCCACATGCCACACAACCCAACAATCTGTGTGTGTGTGTGTGTGTGTGTGTGTGTGTGTTTCCACAGGTTATTGGGGTACAGGTGGTATCTGGTTACGTAAGTTCTTCAGTGGTGATTTACGAGATTTTGGTGCACCCATCACCCAAGCAGTATACACTGTATCCTATTTGTAGTCTTTTATCCCTAGCCCCCCTCCCACTCTTTCCCCACAAGTCCCCAAAGTCCACTGTAGCATTCTTATGGCTTTGCGTCCTCCTAACTTAGCTCCCACATATCAATGAGAACTTACGATGTTTCATTTTCCATTCCTGAGTTACTTCACTTAGAATGATAGTCTCCAATCTCATCTAGGTCAGTGCAAATGCCATTAATTAATTCCTTTTTATGGCTGAGTAATATTCCATTGTATGTATATACCACAGTTTCTTTATCCACTCATTGATTGATGGGCATTTGGGTTGGTTCCACGATTTTGCAATTACGAACTGTGCTGCTATAAACATATGTATGCAAGTATCATTTTTGTATAATGACTTATTTTCCTCTGGGTAGATACTCAGTAGTGGGATTGCTGGATCAAATGGTAATTCTACTTTTAGTTCTTTAAGGAATCTCCACTGTTTTCCATATTGACTGTAGCAGTTTACATTCCCACCAGCAGTGTAGAAGTGTTCCCTGATCACCGTAGCCACATCAACATCTACTGTTTTTTTATTTTTTTATTATGGCCATTCTTGCAGGAGTAAGATGGTATCACATTGTGGTTTTGATTTGCATTTCCCTGATCATTAGTGATGTTGAACATTTTTTCATATGTTTGTTGGCCATTTGTATATCTTCTTTGGAGAATTGTCTGTTCATGTCCTCAGCCCACTTTTTGATGGGATTGTTTTTGTCTTACTGATTTGAGTTTGTTGTAGATTCTGGATATTAGTCATTTGTCAGGTATATAGATTGTGAAGATTTTCTCCCACTCTGTGGGTTGTCTGTTTACTTTGCTGACTGTTATTTTTGCCATGCAAAAGCTCTTTCTTTTAATTAAGTCCCAACTATTTATCTTTGTTTTTATTGCATTTGTTCTTGGGTTCTTGGGCATGAAATCCTTGCCTAAGCCAATGTCGAGAAGGGTTTTTCCAATGTTATCTTCTATAATTTTTATAGTTTTAGGTCTTAGATTTAAGGTTTTAATCCATCTTGAGTTGATTAAGGTGAGAGATAAGGATCCAGTTTCATTCTCCTACATGTGACTAGCCAATTATCCCAGCACCATTTGTTGAAAAGAGTGTCCTTTCCCCACTTTATGTTTTGTTTGCTTTGTCAAAGATCAGTTGGCTGTAAGTATTTGGGTTTATTTCTAGGTTCTCTCTTCTGTTTCATTGGTCTATGTGCCTGTTTTTATACCAGTACCATGCTTCTACACAACAACAGCAACCAAGCAGAGAATCAAATCAAGAACTCATCCCCTTTTACAATAGCTGCAAAATAAAATAAAATAAAATACTTAGGAATATACCTAACCAAGGAGGTGAAAGACCTCTACAAGAAAAACTACAAAACACTGCTGAAAGAAATCAAAGATGGCACAAACAAATGGAAACACATCCCATGCTCATGGATGGGTAGAATCAATATTGCGAAAAATGACCATACTACCAAAAGCAATCTACAAATTCAACACAACCCCCATCAAAATACCATCATCATTCTTCACGGAGTTAGACAAAACAATTCTGGGCCAGGCGCGGTGGCTCACGCCTGTAATCGCAGCACTTTGGGAGGCCGAGGCGGGCGGATCACGAGGTCAGGAAATCGAGACCATCCTGGCAAACACGGTGAAACCCCGTCTCTACTAAAAATACAAAAAATTAGCCGGGCGTGGCAGCGGGCGCCTGTAGTCCCAGCTACTGGGGAGGCTGAGGCAGGAGAATGGCGTGAACCCAGGAGGCGGAGCTTGCAGTGAGCCGAGATCACGCCACTGCACTCCAGCCTGGGCGACAGAGCGAGACTCCGTCTCAAAAAAAAAAAAAAAAAAGAAAGAAAGAAAAGAAAAAACAATTCTAAAATTCATATGGAACCAAAAAAGAGCCCACATAGCCAAAGCAAGACTAAGCAAAAAGAACAAATCTGGAGACATCACACTACCTGATTGCAAACTGTACTATAAGGTTATAGTCACCAAAACAATTAATCTTTGAAGTTCACGTTTACTTTATGTCTTCAAGAATAAAATCCTCTAATATAGATGATGTTGTCTTAAGGCAATGGTGTCTGCTTGGGTGGTACTGTTTTATCCTGTGTCCAATAGCTACCTTCACCAACTTTCACATATGCCTCAACAAGAGATGTTAGCTATTTCTTATTCACTAAAGTACTGATTTTATTTAAAAGGAGAAGCATAGCAGCATTAAAAAAGAACAAATAGTTTACCAACCTATATAAAATGTTCTGGCTATCTGGTTACTATCCATCATGCCAAAAAAGAAAGTCTGGATGAATAGATTTTTACCAATTTGGAAAGTAAGTTTGAGTTGGTCTGACTTACATACAGACCACTGGTAATGGCAAAAAAATATATAGAGATTGGCATGCTCACCATCTAATCCAGTCTCCTCGTGTTATCCATATATGATCATGGCCAAAAACCTAAAGCTGACCTTTCCCAGATTTCCTTGCAGTTATGGGTTCTGGATATGATTAAAGTTTTGTCAGTCACATGCACTCAAGACTTGACTTCAGAAGTGAGTTAATCATGAGAAAGATCAGGTATGAGGCATTGCCTGTGCTAGTGTAGACAGAGCAGAACTGGTATGGTACCAGAGTTGGTACCACTTCAGCAGGAGAAGCTTCCTGACCAGAGCAGCAGCTCCTTCAGTAGCCCACCTGGGGAGTAAGGCTTTGGGAATTCATCGTAGTGTCTGTCTTCTCAGCTTAGCGTCTTCTCTTGAGTCCTACTAATAATTATGGGGTTTGTTTAATAAACGATACTAAATCCCTTCCTGCTTAAAACAGGGTAGATTCTGTTCTCTGTCACTGAATCCTGACTAATAGTATGGTTTATATACAATTCCGTATATCAGGCCCAGAAATAATAAGAGGTCCCCAGATCATCAAAAGAAGCATACTCTCTCAAGGGCAATGAGACTGATGCCCAAAGTGGAGATTTTTTGTGGCTTCAAAGAGATGAGTCATAATTCTCCAGATGCATAGAAAATGAGGCACATAGATAGCCCCCTGTGACTGTCCATTAGAACATGATTTCTCACAGGCTACTAAAATCCATTTCTGATGTTTGGTTGGGATATTTGGTTCCAATTAGGAGGAACATGCCATACCTAATAAAACACTGTGGACAGAGAAAACAGTGGTGTAAAAATGAGCCACAAATCTGCTATGGTAATAAATCTAACAAAAATTTAATGTCTGACATTCACCACCTAATTGTCTATGCTACTCCTGGAACCAATTACTAAGCTCCAGAAATTATGAAATCCTTATTATCAAAGCAATATGAAGAATTCAGACATTTAAAATAAGATCAATGGTTACAACAGGGCTTTTCAGTAGGTGTAGTGAAGGGAAACTCTCTAGAAGCCACTGATTCCCTTCATCTTCCCCTTTGCTTTTATGTCTCTGCTATTCCCTGTAATCCTCTAATATGCCACATCCAGTTATAAAGCTCAGAGAAAACATTCTAACTTGAGGGTACTGATTAGTGATTCAGTTGCTTCTCTTACAGGCAACTCTACCTCATATCACAGCACGAAGTCATTCATACAGTCCCTAGGTCAAGAACTGGTAAATATGGTCAATTAGGAAGAAGTTTTATATTTTTATAATTTTTAGAAACCATTATGGTTCTAACTTTAAAAACTCTTGTTTCTAACAAATGTCATTTAACTATAGCTAATGAGTCTCCCAAGTAACAGCAGATGATAATAGAGCTAATATACAATAAGTAAAGGGATACACAGTGTTATAGCTCAAAAGTGTTAGTAATTTACTTGAATCTGAAAAACATCAGAAAGAAGAAAAAGTTAGCTCAACTGAGAGCTGTCAAAACAGTCATCTTATGAGTCGATGTCTGGCCATAATTTTATCTCAACAAAATAAAGACTTTTGTGATGTGATTTATCATCTAATATTGATTAATAAATGCAAAGAAGTTCAACTTTATTCAAGCAAAGGACAATTTAATTCACAATCAACTGTTTGCTTGAATCTCATTTAAAAGTTTTAAAGTCATGAACAAGGTTTTAAAGATATTAATGTACCTATTTAATTTTATGCTTGGTATGAAGTCATCTATAACTTTCACAGAATATTAACCATAATCACCTCTGAAGCACTGCAGCACTCAGTCATTTCTTCGCCTCTCAGGTCTAGAGGAACTTTGGTTGGTTAGGTAGAATTAGTCATTCACTCTGAATACCCTCTGGGACTATGTGATTATAATCCCCAAGATTTGGAAAAGAAGCTATCTGGGTATCAAAGACACTTTAGTTGTCAAGGGGCGATCCTTAGCAGGATCACGAATGAATTCAAGACTCAGACTGGACAAATCAGAATGGATACAAGAATATAACAAATGCTTCACTGGTTATTCAGGTTCCCAAGCAGACAGACTTGAAGAGGCAGCCAGGGCAGGCAATGCCACCTACTGGTCAGCCAAGGTAGAAAAAAGAAACAGCCTAGTGAATTAATTTCTGCCATACTAGGCCATTTGGTGTTGTGACACAGTGGGAAATCTCCTTCTAATTAGTGAAATAAACATTAGATCATCTGCAATAATCTTTCTGGAATATAGCTACTTAATTTTAAAAGAATAAACCAAAGTGCTTATGTTTATCAAAAAAGTCAAAAAGAAAAACCACAGAAACATTCCATAGGATTTCAGAATGAGCCCTCTTTAGAATGCCACTGTCTCTATTTCAGTCTATCTTCCTATTTCAGAATTTCCCCGGACCTCATTCAAATTGGAATTCAATAAACATGTCCCCATTACAAATGAATATTTGATTCTCTGGAAAGGAACATGATTGATTTCATTTTTTAAATCAACACAGTTACAGTCTGAGTTCAATATTGAGGGAAGCCTCATGAGTATTCCTTATTCATTAACTCACAAGTTAATATGTTGAAATTGACTGACTTTATGTACAGGAAAGCATTGAGTAGGAAATATATTAAGGGAATTTAGAATCATCTCCAGAAACTCACCCCTTCAGCATACAAATTAGAGTTTTAGTCCAGAAGTGGGCTTCTGAAGCAATATAACTTCCCAATTCATCTCTCAGAACTTAAATATCTCAGAATTTTATAAGTGGTTAATAACCTTCCATGGTCCATGAAACCTCAAATGCTAATGCCATTTTCAACTGGTAAATGGCACACGAAGTATTTGATAACAAGCTGCTACTTCTTAAAATTTTCTTTCATAACATCATAAAAAAGCCTAAAGAACACAGAAATAATCCTTTTCTGAAACATAAACAATAATGACTCCAGAAAGCAAAATACCCACTGTCCAAGTCAAATCAATTAAACTATGAAATCACCTTAACCAGAAGAAGCTTGGAAGGATTCTAAGGCCAGGCCTCATCCTCATTCTCCTAGAAATGGTCAGGACCTTTCTTGTGTTAATCTTTTTCCTTAAGCCATACTAGCAAGAATGTATTATGCCAGTGACCACAGGGTTTTAAGAAAATCCTGAAAATAATTACTAATATTCATATTTTCAAACCTAAAGAATCACTGAAGTCCTTGAGCATATGATTTCTAACCTAAAATCCATCACATAACCATGTAAATCTACTTTGTGTTGGCCTGACCGCTGTGAAGCTATTCCCTTACTCAGGCTATAGAGAGTAGTTAATTGAATCTATAACTTTGGTCTCCAGAGTTTAATCCCCTACCCAACCTTCTTAGTCAAGTGAGTAGTACATTTTACATTGTTCTGGTAAAATATTAACAGAATCAACTTTGGAGAGAATTCAGGACTTAAAACCAGGTTCAAATCCTGTCTTTGCCACTAACCAAATATGTGCCCTAGAGCAAATAATTTAATTGCTCTGGACCTGTTTTTTCACGTTTAAAGTGGGGGTAATCCTTACCTACTTCAAGGGTTAGTAAAGATGAGGTGAGGTGAGCCATTTCCTGTGCTGGGCACTCAGTAGGCATTCAACAAATATTTGAGTTCCTCATCAACAACTTTTTAAGTGTTCAATATACACCAGGCTCCATGCTAATTGCTGCAGCTACAACAGTGAGGAAGACAGAAATGATCCTATCCTGAGAATGATATTCAAGTACAGAATAGCACAGAAAGCCTACTAATAAAATAATTACAAACAGCGATGTGTTATGATGGAAACAAACAAGGGCTGAAATCGAGAACACAGAGAACAAGGGAAGGGAGAAAATCAAGAAAGCCCTCTCCAAAGAAGTGGCATTTAAACTAACAGCCGAAGGAAGACAAGGACTTGGGCATGCAAAAAGAGGAAGGGTGTTCAAGGCAAAGAAAACAGCAAGTGAAAAAGCTCTAAGAAATGTAAGATTTTGAAAGTGAAAGGAAGTTCAATGTAACCGGAGCATAGAGCTAGGGGGAGTGTGGCAATAGGGTGGACAGGGCTGTAGAGGCTACTAAAGAAACTTGAAGAGGAGGGATGTGATCCCATTAACATGTAGCAGAAAGGATCATTCTCTCATGTCCCAGACAGGGTTCTCATGCTAGTTTAGGTCAGTCTCCCAAGCACAGGCACAAAGGTTTCCCCACCATTCCACCAGGTGTCCAGGGAATCACCTCTTTTTTTCTAAGTCTTACGAGTGTTAGGTCATGTCATTGCAAATAAAGAGGCTGGGAGTGGGGCATCCACAGATATAAGCCAAAAAAGTCTAGGCTTATGGGGTGACACTCCTGCTGGGCAGTTAACAGGCAAGGCTGCTGACAAACAAAATCCTCACCTTTATTCTCAGGCTTTAGGACTCACATTGAATTACACCACAGGCTTTCCTGGTTCTCGGGGCTGTAGACAACAGACTTTTGGGGACTTAGCCTCTATAACCAACTCCTATAATGTTCATATTTATATATTTGTCTTTGTGTGGGTATATATGTGGAGATGTATGTGTATATCTATATTATGTACATCTATATATACACGTGTGTGTGTGTGTGTGTGTGTGTGTGTGCGTGTATCTCCATCCTATTGTTTCTGTTTGGAGCTGTATGTGTATCTCCACCCTATTGTTTCTGTTTCCAAGAACCCTAACAGTGCTCAAATATCACCCCTCACTGTGGTCACTACGGGTCTTACTGCTTCTGTTCCATGCCGTGCTGAGAGATCAGGAAGCTTTTGCAGACTTTTGTTCCTGTCTGTCTAAACACTCCATGTGGCCACAATATGCCTATGAAAAAACAAGAAACAGTCTTCCTCTATTTGAATGTCTACAGGCATCATTCTCTCTCCCCATCCTACACACACACACACACACACACACACACACACACACACAAAGTTATTTATAGCCTTTAGCCTACACCTGTGAAAGTTCTTCCTTTTGCCTCCTCCGTCCTTCCAGCTTTCTCACGGTAGATTCTGTGCGCCCTACAGTAGCAGAAGATGAATCATCCAAAAACAAGAGTCCCTTCCCTCAGAGACAGAGGGGCTTAATATCAAGCCCTTCCAGAGAAGAAAGAAATGAGACATTTACATTCTCACTTAGGGAAAAAAAAAAAAAGCTGCACCCTCATGTCCTGCCACAGCATTTTCACAGTCCAAAATGGAGGAGGGCAGGAGCTAAAAAAGGAGCAGCAGCCCAGAGATGTGAAGATGTGACAGTGAAACCGAGAGGAAGGGCCATATTGGGGAAGTAGTTTGGAGGCACAATGAAAAGAACTTGCTGATGCATTTGGTGCAGCAGGTGAAGGAGCAGTGAGGGGAATTGTGATGCCATTTCCTGTCAGAGAAAACTGAAGGAAACAAAATTTTTAAGAAAAATCTAAAGTTCCATCCTGGACAGGCTAAAATTTCAAGACAACGAGCGGAGATGTCAAGGAAGAAGTGGAATTGAGTTCAGAGCTCAGAGGAGAGGTCGGGACTGTGGATATATACTGTGGAGTCATAAACATAAAGATGTTAGGCTGGGCGCGGTGGCTCAAGCCTGTAATCCCAGCACTTTGGGAGGCCGAGACGGGCGGATCACGAGGTCAGGAGATCGAGACCATCCTGGCTAACACGGTGAAACCCCGTCTCTACTAAAAAATACAAAAAACTAGCCGGGCGAGGTGGCGGGCGCCTGTAGTCCCAGCTACTCGGGAGGCTGAGGCAGGAGAATGGTCTAAACCCGGGAGGCGGAGCTTGCAGTGAGCTGAGATCCGGCCACTGCACCCCAGCCTGGGCGACAGAGCAAGACTCTGTCTCAAAAAAAAAAAAAAAAAAAAAAAAAAAAAAAAAAAAAAAGATGTTAAAAGCCATGGGAATAAATGAGTCACCTAAGAGGGTGGGGTGGGGGAAAGGAACCCAGGTCAGAGGCCTGAGGAGCCTCCATGGAGGGAAGTTGAATAAAGAAGAGAGCCAGCAAAGAAAAGAGTAAGAAAGGAGGGATGTTGCTGGAAGATAGTTATGATGTGCCTGTGGACCTTCTCTCAAATATCACAGCGTTCTATCACCATTCCATGAATTTGCAGGATTTTATTTCTGCATTTTTCTCCAGTGCTACTGCAGAAGAAGTCATGTTTTGCTTTATGGAAAAGAAAGTACTTGGTGTATTTCATTTTTATATTTCCATTTACTTTTCACTGAATAGATGTTAAGAATTAAAACTAATCAAATTATGTATATAATAACCTATCTGAACCGCAAGGGGGTAGAAATTCTAACTTTTAGGGAAACCACTTTCCAAGGCTAAACTAATTCATTGAATCTATAATTTTTAAAAATCAGAAACATTGTTTTTCAGATGACATATAAGATAAAGCATAAATCGTGTTCAGTACCCTATCTCATACATGAAGGGATGCTCGCTAAGCGAAAATCTAGACAAGGAGAATTAGAGTAGCATTTTTATAAGCTTAGCTTTTTCCAAATCAAAACCACAGCACTTATTATCTCTGAGAGAGGCCAGTTTTCTTAATTGTGCATACCAAGTCCATTCCACAAAAAGCAAAAATGTTCTTTGAAAACCATCGTTTCAGAAGATCCTCGTCTGCAAAACTAGAAGAGGATAAAATACCTAACAAGGGTAAGTAAATAGCTAATATGTATTGGTATCATTGGTAAGCATCAAACACTGCATGTAAACTGATGGGTTAATCCAGAGTGTGTCAATCAAGAAGTCTATTTCACTAAGGTAACCAATTATTCCAGCATACCAAGTTATATTTAGAAAATTGGCTACTTTGTAAAATTAAGAGCTATCCTACTGTCATAGGCAGCTTTTTGCTATACTACCTTATAGTCCATGTTAGCACTTCTCTGATTGTATTAGAAATCTCTTCATGTCTCTGCTTACCTTGATAGATCATAAGTTCTTGAAGTCATGTCTATCTTCTCACCGTAGTGCTAGGTCAGGGCCTTCAGAGACCTCAAAGTAAAGGTCCAGGATTCACCTCCATTAGGATCACCTGGAGGATGTGTCAAAATGCAGATTGCTAGGCCGCCCCCTTAACATATGGAATTAGCATAGTATTTGCAAGGATTTCCAACAGCTCTAATAGGGCTTTCAAGCTGTACCAATGAAGACAATAAATCCCAAAGGCATACTACCTAACAACTATAGGTTGACATTTCTTCTACTTATTGACTTACACTACTGTTTGGAAACTACTGCCACAATACTTGTTGAATGAAGGAACAAAGAATAAAGTGTCACCCTGGGTAAACCTCCACCTTATAACAGAAACAGCTTATGACTATTTTATATTAAGAGTATTATGGCAGTGCTTATCTATGCAATTTTACTGAATCAAGGCAAATAATTTGGGGATTTTAAATAGAACTTAGAGGTTATACTTTGTATAAAATATGTTAAGAAAAAATACACCAAAGAATGTTAAAAACGTAAAGGCCTAAACAATCACATTTGTTATCCTTATCATTTATTTAAACAATATGAAAGAGTCCAAAATTATTAAAACCCTAACTCTATAATGAAAATAGTCATCACTTTTTTCATGAAAAACTTCTTATTTTAAGGAGTCATATTTTAAATATAATTAATTAGTCAGGCATGGTGGGAGGTGCCTGTAATCCCAGCTACTCGGGAGGCTGAGGCAGGAGAATTGCTTGAACCCTGGAGGCGGGGGTTGCAGTGAGCCAAGAATGCACCACTGCACTCCAGTCTGGGCAACAAGAGTGAAACTCCGTCTCAAAAATAAAACAAAACAAAAATAAAAATAAATAAAAATTTAAAAATATATATAATAGCTTTACAAATAATTCACTTTTTGATCAACATATGACTAAATCTGTACACCTATCAATATAAATGTGGTAAACAATACATTTTAGAATGGTACCAAAATATAATTTACAATTTCATATATTGAGACCCTCAAATTTCAATCTCAAAATCCATCAGTGACAGATTGGATTAAGAAAATGTGGCACATATACACCATGGAATACTATGCAGCCATCAAAAAGGATGAGTTTGTGTCCTTTGTAGGGACATGGATGCAGCTGGAAACCATCATTCTTAGCAAACTATCACAAGAACAGAAAACCAAACACCGCATGTTCTCACTCATAGGTGGGAACTGAACAATGAGATCACTTGGACTCAGGAAGGGGAACATCACACACCGGGGCCTATCATGGGGAGGGGGGAGGGGGGAGGGATTGCATTGGGAGTTATACCTGATGTAAATGACGAGTTGATGGGTGCAGCACAGCAACATGGCACAAGTATACATATGTAACAAACCTGCACGTTATGCACATGTACCCTACAACTTAAAGTATAATAATAATAAATTTTAAAAAAAAGTTTAAGTAATGATTTTCATTAAAAAAGAAAAACCTTTTGTTCCCACAAAAATAGAATAGAATATAGTCAATACTATTGCATGGCACAAACAGTTCAAAACATTAAATATTGACTCAAAACTACCTTTAAGAAATTTTTCCAAATTTCTCCTTTTTGTTACTGCTTGAAAAATATCTATGGTTATATTTAAGTCTTAGGAAGACTGTATCCATTTGAATTAAAGATGTCACATTCAATTTTCACACTCCTAGCAGATAATAACCATGAGTCATTTCTTAGAACTACATTTTCAGGTAACGGAGTAGGAACAGGCTGTGCCATTTTGTACACTTCACAATTTTAGAAACATTTTATCACCATGACATGAGTAAGAACTTATAATTACTTTATCTCCTTCAATCTGTGTCAAGAAGATAATAAATGTGCATTTTATACAGGGCACTAATACTTGGAACTGTGAGTTGAATAGCATCTCCTATGTCTTTATTCACTAATAGCTTGGGTAAAACACTTACCTGTCCTTCTAACCTAGTATCTCCACCAGAGTAATGGCAATGCTATTGGTATCCATATATATATTTAGATGTCTCACAGAGCAAAAGGGCCATTATATGATCAATCTTTTACATCTTTGGTTGATAACTGAACTCTTTTTAGAAGAACCATTATGTTGAAAACTCCATTTTGCTGATGAAATTCATTTTGCTACTATGCTAGACAGGCAATGATAACTGAAGGAGACCAGGGAGTCTCTCGAAGTGATGAAGGTCTAGCAATAAATAACATGGAACTGGCTGGGTGCAGTGGCTCATGCTTGTAATCCCTTTGGGAGGCCAAGGTGGGAAGACTGCTTGAGCCTAGGAGTTTGAAACCAGTCTGGGCAACATGGCAAAACCCCATCTCTACAAAAGTACAAAAATTAGCTGGACATAGTGGTGCATGTCTATAAACCCAGCTCTTGAGAGGGTGAGGTGGGAGGATCACATGAGCCTGGGGAGGTTAAGACGGCAGTGAGCCATGATCAAACCCCTGCACTCCCGCCTAGGCAACAGAGTGAGACCCTGTCAATAATAAACAAATAGATAACATGGGACTAAATAAAGTTTTACTTGGAATATGTGTATTTGCTAAAGTTACAAGGGAAAATACTGCAAATTATATATCATTTGAAAAATTATCTCTCTTTAGTTAATTTTCAGTCACAATATTGGATATAGCAGCTCCAAATAGAGGTTACCTGATTATTGCTTTTATGTTTGAATTCTTAAAGAGTTTACATCATAATTATATAATTATATTTTTGAAACATCACAGAAACCCAACATGTACCTATTTGTAATCATCAGACTATGTACACCTGATTAGGGCTCAGCTATGTTCAAGGCCTCATCGAGCTCAACATTATCATTTGCATTTTCTGCCACAATCAAAGAAAACACATTGTGTGCTCCTAGTGGCCACTGCAAGAAGGAAGATGCTGTTTCAATAAAAGGAAATCAAGAACAAACAAAATAATCATCCTCCATTGAAAAAAAAGCCTACAAAAAAGAGAAAAGGACGGGGTCCTAAAAACATCTAGTGATGCCAATAAAATGGAATGTTTTTTAAAAAGTGATTTGTCTCACTGAAGCTGCAGAAGGGTATCCCACACTTATATGTGACTGCACTAAAAGCAGACCCTTTTTGTGCACTGAGCATTACAAAAAGGCAGAAAGCTCACAAATAGATGCATTTTCAAGTATGGGAATAAAATGACATACAGAAACTAACCTTGTTATCAGTTTAGCTATAGATATGAAAGATAAAGATATTTCAAGGAAAAACCTATTACAGGTAGTATATAGAGTACTTGGGCCCAGTTGAAGCCCAGGTAATGTGATGACAGTAATGATAATGGTCCACTGAATGCTAACAGACAAGTATAGTTACAGCTGTACAAGGATATCACAACCTTACACACAAATTCTAGAAAGATCATTGTGAAAATGACATTCCATAAATCACAGGGAATCAACACCAAGTGTGTCTTTATGCATGCCCAAAAAGGAAGGAGAAACTGACATCCATCAATAATGAACAATGACTTATTTCAAATCTAATATCTAGTGCTGATAAATTTATTTTGTTGCTGCTGTTTAAACTAGAATGTTTCTATGGGCCTCCTAAGTCATCTTATGCCTAAAAATAGTAGGTCTTTTTTTGTGTCTTTCCAAGAGAGGTAATATTAAGAATTAATAAGTATTTCAGAGCCTCCAAAACGAACTCACTAAACAAGTACCAACAAGTTACAACTTGAGCTAGATTTTATTTTCAAATGATGAGCAACAGCAATAAGAAAATCCATATTCTATAAGCTACTTTTGTTACACATTAATGACTAAAACAGCTTCTGTGCAGATTTCAAATTAATCAGACAAAGAATATCAGCTTTATGGCATTAAACTCATTTGACAAAGGAGTGGATGGTAGTAAAACTAAAGTTTTATCAGAAAACAAGAGTTATCTAAGCAACAACCCAGCAAGAAAAGAGAACTACTTCTGATTTCCTAGAATACATCCCTAACAGGTTATTATTTCCGATTACCAAGGCAGCACACAGCATTTTTCATCTAACACTTTACAAAGATGCTTGGTCACATCATGCTCTGCTGTATTAAATGATCTTTGTTGAAACCATTCATTTCCATTTCTCTTACACCTATAAAATGTCAAATAAGAGTGATAAGACAGTCATTTACCCTCAATTTTCTCTACAATGTAAGGTTTAGAGGAGTGCATTAGAACTCTAAAATAATAGACTAATATATTTTCTCAATTCTCCCTTCCTCCTTTCTTTCCACTGGAAGGAAATCTATTTCTGACAGTCTCTCTTCTAAAGTTTAAGGAACTAAAAAGTGCTGATGTTTAACCAAAAAAAAAAAAAAAAAAAAAAAAAAAGTTCTAAAACACTTATTTTGAGTAAATATCTTTCCAAAAACTCTACAAAAAAATATAAAATCTTCCCTGGAGTGCTTATAAAAGTAACATAAAAGTAGCTATGGGTAAAAAAAAGAAATAATGTTTTAAGGACTGAAAAAAATCAAATTCAAGTAGTTCTACCCTACCTACTTCTTTTTTTACCCTTCTTTTACACATGCAGAGACACAGCACAGATTTCAACCACAAGTTTTAAGAGCTTGTATAAAGAAGCATACAAGAAAATCAATCAATCTTTGTTTTACAAAAAGAGAAAGTTGGCCATAGAAATCAACATGCCACAGGAGTCTTCCTTCCCTTACTCAGAAAATCAAAAAAAAAAAAAAATGCTTCTAGAACAATAAGGGGCATCATTCACCTTTCATTGCCTGAACATATCCTGTTCAAACTAGGATAACACCATGAAGATGCTATGAGGTAAATCATACTCCAATCCTAGTTTACATTAAGGTTTTGAAAAAAAAAAAACTACAAAGCTATTGAAATCAACTATTTATATGTGAAAAACAAAGCATGGGTATTAATGGAGAAGAAAATCATCTATCTAGAAATACTCCTTAAAACTTACTTTTAAAATCCTTTTGAATGAATATTACAATTTATCCTTATTTAGGTCATTTCTCTTAAGCATACTACATCAGTAACATTAAAAAGTGCCCAGAAATCAAAATTACCAAAATTATATTTCAAAGAATATATTCCATACACACGAAATTAAACCACAGTTAGTAAAGGTGTCCAAAAACCGATCTTATGGGACTTTTAAAAAAAGAAAAAAAAAGAACGATAGGTCGTTTCTTCAGAGGTGGACTGTCCACATCATAATCCTCTTCGTTTGGCATCACCAATGACTCCCCAAACATCAAAGACAAATTCGTCTGGGAACGCAAAGTCTCCAAGAGTTTCGTCAAGCGCCACAGCAAATTCATCTGGATTAACTTTGTCCTTTCCAGCTTCAAACATTGTGGTGGCTATCAAAAATAATATTAAAAAATTAACGATAAATGAAATAGCATCAAAGGACTGAGAAAAATGGCAACAGGAAAATTATTTGCTAAAAGTAACATACATAAGTATATTTCAAATTAAATGCAAAATTAAATGCAAATTAGAACAGTAAGATACCCTCTCTCACACGCACACATCAAGGTGGCAAAGATACTTTTCAACAGTCTGTCCACTGCACCCAGGTTTGCAGCTGCTACCCTTGCCCTCTACCCAATCTTAGAGCCTGTCAGTTGGGAACCTCTGGCATTCCCAAGAGTAGAACAATATCCCCTGAAAGAAACCCTGTGGCTGTGACTAACCTTAGCAGGAAACTTAAAGAACACCCCTTCCTCAACCTCCTAATAGTCACTACTCTCCCTCCCTCCTCCACCAGTCCCCCACTCCCAGCTGAGGCGGAGTCCAGTCCTCCCTACCCAAAGACAAAAAGACAAAGGATGACAGTTTGCACTGCAGCAGTCAAGCTGGGGAGAAGCAGAGGAAGACATAAGTCCACCTGTGGAACCGAGGTACCTTTTCTGAGCCCCTCTCCAGTTTGGGATAGAACGTGAAAGTGGCGACCTTGTTCAGTTTTTCTACTAAGTTGCCTGGGTCCCATATTCTATGTCTTGGAACCAGCATCTTCAGGAGTACTTAGGACTTGCCCCAGCTGCCTGGGAGCCCAGGAGGCTCTGCAGATTTCCACTCAGCACCCTAGAAGCACCAGCAACCAGAAAGAGACTGTGTATATGTGACGTGGGACTTGGGTGAAAAACCTCCACGTGAAAG
Source organism: Macaca mulatta (assembly GCF_049350105.2). NCBI lineage: Eukaryota > Metazoa > Chordata > Mammalia > Primates > Cercopithecidae > Macaca > Macaca mulatta. The sequence goes on from NC_133406.1 coordinate 162,406,584, forward strand.
GGAAACGCCAAAGCCCCAGGGAAAAGCTCCAGCATCTCCTTTCCTTCCAGGTTAAGGATGAACTAATTCTAGTTTGCATGACTTCTCTGAATGAGCCACAGGGTCTGGAGAGACAAAAGCTATGCCTCTTCCCATCAGTTCAGTCCTAACACAAGGCAGGCTAGGAAGAAAGGGAGGAATGTGGCCTGCAGAAGGGCACCAGGATCAGAGCAGAAGTGGGGTGGGGGTGTGGTGAACTGGTAGAGGGATCAAACCTCTAGTAAGGTAAGGAGGGCTTCTATATGGCCAGGCAGCCTGGCGTGGGGTAGGAGAGTACAGATGTGGTGAGGAGGGCACGGGGATGGGAGGACAGCAGCCACAGTGATGAGAGATTGGTTACACATGTGGAGATGGATCACATACACACATACATACATACACACACACATACATACAGAACAATAGGAATCAGGTTTGTCACTGCTGGAGAAGGATAAATAGGGAAAGGGAGAAAATAAGAATGAACCCTATGGAATTAGAATTGTAGATATCACTGGAAATATATATATCTCCAATTAAGATGTTATAAAATACAGACATAAATGCATACACACACATGCATACACATTCCTCAGTCCTGGAAGCATGACACCCCAACAACAATGAGTACACAAAGCACCCAAATCTTGGTTCTTAAGTACCATTCTCCATTAGAAAGATTAAGACTTCCTCAGAAAATGGTAGATTCCAGGGCTGGAGCAGGCAAAGTGCAATATGAACCAAGAATATCTTGTACCAGAAAGTAAGAAAGTATCAAAAAATGATGGGAACATGTGAAAAGGGCATAGACGTCAGAGTGCAAGAGTTCACACTGACCAAATCAGGGATAATTTAAACATCAAAATAAATAATGATGGTAACAGGCTATAACGCCAGTGAATAAAACAGGAAGCCATGAATCCATAATAAAATACACAACCGACTGAAGAGATAGATTAAAGAAAAAATGAAGAAGCTGACTGATTCATAAAGGACTGTATATTTACATAGTTTTAAAATGTCTCCCCACCAATACCTATCAATGAAACAGAATAATTTTACAGTGCAGAAGCCTAACAAACACCACCTTAAGTGATCAAAGTGAACGTTCCTAACAAAAAAAATCAAAAACCTGCGCTTCCCCATAAGATGTAATGAAAAGAATACAGAATCACATTTGTGATGTTCCTGCCAAAGAGGTGTAACCTGAGTGTACTTATGAAAAAAGTATTAGACAAAGCAATGTTGAGGAACATTCCACAAAATAACTGGCTTGTACCCTCCAAAAGCATCAAGGTCATGAAAACCTAGTAAAGAACAAAGAACTATTCCAAATTGACACAACATGATAAGTAAATGCAACATGTGATTTGGAACACATTCTTTTGCTATAACAGATATTAAGGAACTTGGTGAAATGTAAATAGAATATGAATATTAAATGGCAGTAATGTATCAATGTTAATTTCATGGTTTGGGTGGTTATGTTATGGTTCAATAGGAGAATATCTTTGTTTTTAGGAAACACACACTAAAGTATTTGGGGGCAATGGGACAGCATTGAGGTAACTGACTCTCAAATAGTTCAAGAGAAAAAAGTCTTTGTGCTGTATTTGTATCTTTTCTGTAAATTTAAGATTGTTTCTATATATATATATATATATATATGAATGGCAGTGAAGAAATAAGAGAAATTAAATGTCTTCTCTTTATTATCATCACCTCGCTCTCCATCTTGCCCCAGATCTCAGCCATTACTCAGCCTTCTTCATTTACCATCAATCTGGAAGCAAACACTTCACAAAGGAGGGAGTTCCTCAGCTGCAGCTGGAACCTCTGCTCCAGCCCAAGGGTCCTGCCAAGTTACCCAGACTCTTCCAAAGTTCTCGAGTTTATTAAAACTTTTTTGTAATGATATGTCAAGGATGGCCAGGATATACTGAAGCAAACACTCAGATACACTGGTTTGACTTCGTAAGTTTGGCTGTTGAAAAATGTTTGGCAACAAGTATCAAAAGTCGTAAAAGTGTTCGTATCCTTTGATCTACCTAGAATTTTTACTTCCAGAAATCTAGACTTCAAAAATAAAATTTTAAAAACAGAAAAGAATTTAGCATAAAGATGTTCCTACAGAATCCAAAAAAAATTCTAAAATGTAGGATCATTAAGTTACCTCTGGTATGATGAAATGTATTATGTGAAATATTTTTAAATCATTTTAAATAATGTTTATGAATAATTGATAATAACTTAGGGAAATATTTTTGTTCTAATATTTACTGAAAAAGCAGTACGTATCTTTTTATTATAATCACAACTATATTTTTATAAAAATATTTATACAGAATGACTAAATGAGGAGGTAGGTGATAATGTAATTTTAGTAAAATATTAATGGTAGAGTCTAGGTGACAGGTATATACAAAAGTATGCACTAAAAAGTCTTTCAACTGTCTATCTGTTTGAAAATTACCATAGCAAAATAATGGAAGAAACCTCTATGAAGCAATGGAAGAAAACTTAGCAAAACATAGTACAAAAATTCAAAATAGAAAAAGCTTTTTTAGTGCTGTGTTTGATGCAGTAAAACTATACCTAACTTGTCATATTTATTCTGTGTGTTCATAGGTATAAGGTGTATTTGGGAAATTATTTCCTAAGCCATTAAGGGATGCCTTAATGTCTGTAAGGAATGTTTCATTTCTTTCAACAGACAGTCATAGCACTATAGTTAAGAAAAGAAGAAAGCTGCCCTTAGAGTGCATTTTCACACCATCAGATAAGAAGCCAAGTGCTCAGGGAAGCAGTGCCCTGCAGCATTCCATCAGTATTTCAAACAAGTCTGGAGGTTCTGTCTGTGCCTCTCTTCTCAGAGTGTCTTGCCTTGGAGATCTTATCCACAATCCCAGGTTAAGCATGACCATGGTGCAGAGAAGTCCCAAATCTTTGCCTCCATCCCCAACTTCATTCATGAGTTCCACACACCCATTTCTGAGTAACTGATGGGCAATTCTTCGTAGGTGATCCATTAGCATCTCAAACAACATATCCAGAAACCAAATATCACTGTGCCTTCTAAAGAAACTGCTACTCTTTCTCTTGTTTCCATCATTTTCTCTTCTCTGAGGTCTTCAGACTGTGCACCAAACACTGTCTCCCTTCATTCTACCTTTGCAACTCTAATTCAATTCTTTCCATTTCATTCCCACTGCTGCCATGTTATTTCCAAGTCCAGTCAGCAAACCACCCCACGTAGGCACATTGGACTCCCTTTCCTAAAGTACAGCTTTGATCCCACTGGGTACTGAGACAAAAGGACCATGAAGCTCCTCTCCACCTCTGAGATTATCTGTCATTCCCGTATATAAAAATATTCCATCTGGGCATAGTGCCGCCCGCAGTCCCAGCTGCTAGGGAGGCTGAGGCAGGAAGATCACATGAGGCCAGAAGTTTGAGACCAGCCTGAGCAACACAGCAACATCTTGTCTCTTAAAATAATGTACTTAATTTAAAAAAATAAAATCCACCAGGCATGACAGTGCACATCTGCAGTTCCAGATACTCAGGAGGCTGAGGCAAGAGGATCACTTGAGCCCAAGAATTTGAGGCTACACTGAGCTATGATCATGCTACTTCACTCTAGCTTGCACAATAGAATGAGACCCTATCTCTTAAAAAAAGTTTTTTTTTCCTTGTGTAACCAATGTTTATCTTTAAAACTCTAAACCCTAGTGGCAGTCTAATCTATAAAACCCTTGGTTCTCACTACACTACACTACATTAATGTTGTGCTCTCATAAATCTGACCACTCAAAATGCTATCTTCGCTGCTTTCTGCCTTTGCCCAGGATAACCTCCTCCTAGCCACCAGTACCACTGTCAAAATCCTTTCTCTCCTTCAAGGCTCTCTCCTCCATGCAATACTTCGTCCACAGCTGGAAGAGATATCTCCATTCTCTAAACCCTTCTGCCAGTGTTTTTCAAGCTTAAATGCATAAGCAAATCGCCTAGGATCTTGGCACAATGCAGATTCTGGTTCAGCAGTTCTGTAGCCCTGAGATTCTGCATTTTCAACTCCCAGGCGATGCTGGTCCTCAGACAACACTTTGAATAAAAAGGTCTTGGACTGCAAATTCAACATTGCTCTGCATTGACATTTATTTTTCTGTGTATTTTTTCTCTCCTACTAACAGAATAAACTCCCAACAGATCTTGAGTAGCTTACTCAGTCTTTTATGCCCATGGTAACTAACTCAGTGTCTCATGCATAATAAATGCTAGTGAATGGGCGGTGCAAGAGAAGGGCTTGAAATTACAGTTACATACGTTTTGCACAGACACAGTTAGCATGCATTGGGGAAAGTGAAGTCCAGAACTCTGGTCTCAGCCAGGATGTAAAAGAGTAGCCAGAATGTAAAGGTGAAGTATTGCTGAAGTAGAACTCCAGTTCAGAACTGTGCTTACTCTACCATTTTAACTCGTTCTCATAGGCTTTGCAGGTAGCATTTATTAAGACAATTACCTAAAGATTATAATGACATATGGGTAACACATGTTAAGGAAGAAAGCTATCTGAGGAAGAAATAAGATGCATACAGATAAAAGACATAAGAAAACATACAAACCATTCAGAAACAGAAACTAACAGTATGGATGATGCTCTTAAATGTTGGGGGAGACAATGACAAGGATGCAGATGTTCACTGATGAACACTGAATCAATTTCTCTCCCTACACACACACACACACACACACACACACCCTTCGCTATAAGAGGGAAAAAGAAACAACTTGGTACATGGTTTTTTTATACCTCAGGAAGCTCAGCAGCATTGTCTAGTGCACTAAGCCTGGGAACTCCATGTTGTAGGTCTGACCTGCACTGACTTGCAATGTCTGCTTTGGGTTTCTAGTCACAAAATGAAAGAAAATGCTGCTTCAAGATGCCCATAGTCTAACCTCACAGTCCAAAATGCATAATCTCACTCATGCATTCTGGCACAATAGAAAAGTGAAAGAAAAAAAAAAAATCCCCACACCGCCCAGAGCTGCTGATACAGTCTAGTTATACAGCTCCACATGTTCTACCTCTATTACCACTGCCATTACAACTATTAACAGTAATAATCATTAGTGATAATCACTGAATGATAATACCTACATCCATTATTGTTTATGATGTGACAGAAACTTTATACAGATTATTTAATTTGATTCCTTGGCAACCCTATAAGATTATTTTTATTATGACCCTCTTATAGATGTGAAAATTAGGATTCTAAGTTTAATAATTTCCCCAAGGGTCAAAGCTCCAAACTAATAAAATTAGGACTCATGCTCCCTGTGAATTCACTCCTTTTGTGACTCTCAACAGACATTTACCAAGTACTTACTCTCAGAGAGGTACTGTGGTAAGAGCTGGGACTAAAACTGAGTAAGATATGGTATCTGCCTTCAAGAAACACCTGATCTTGTAGAAGAACAAAAAACACCCATTACACAGCTACATAATTGTGCTGGAAATACTGCATGTAATACAGCGCTCTATACATCTTTTAAAAACCAGTAATTTGCTACATGAATTCAAAAATGGAGCATGCAACTAAATATGTTATATATTTTTCCTAATGCATAAAGTATAAACATCACTTTTTTGTTTTATTTCTCATCCTCAGCTGGGTTTGGTAAGCATAGCTTTTAAGACATCTTTACAGGATAAGTAAATGGTAAAATTTGTCCTTTTTGATAAAATATTATAGCTCTGATTTAAGAGAAAAGCAAAAGAAACTTCAGCAAAATAAAACACTTTTTATAAAGATATAGCATATTAACATAAGATAGCTACTAAGATTATTTTCATCTATTGATTACAATAAAATTTCAATATACTGCAATAATAAATCTGAATGCAATCTGGCAAAAAATATTCCAGTAAAAGAGTATTATTTTCTTACAGTATAATGTTTAGAAACACATGAGAAAAAAAAGAAAAAAATAGATTTTAAAAAATAGTAAAATTAATCCCTGCTACTTGGGAGGGTGATGCAGGGAGATTGCTTGAGTCCAGAATTTTGAGATTAGCCTGGGCAACATAGTGAGACCCCATCTCAAAAAGAATTTTTTTAATTGGAAAGAGAATTTTTTTTTACCACATATAGCAGCTAAGTGCTGACCTCTAGTGGCCATTTTTACTACTGTCACTGAACTACATTTACATTATTATTAATGACAAACCTGTGTTGGTGATACAGATCAACATATAATTTCCATTAACTTTTTAAACAAACAGAACATTTAAATATAAAATATTACTTTATGGCTAAAAATCTTGGTATCAAAGTTTCAGAAATCTTAGTTTTTAACTCATTAGGTGACTTTGGCAAGTTATCAAACTTCTCTGAATTTCAATTTTCAAATCTATAAAATGGCGAATAGCAGGATGTAAAGATTAGTCATCATTATTGTTAGTTTAATCATGAAATATGCCACTACATCTCATTCTATGGAAGGTCTTCGGGCCTTACTTTTCCTAAGACTTTTTATAAATATCAACGCTTTTCAAACAACTCACAAGTCAAACATCAAAAATGCAGTCAATGTAGAATATTTTCTAACGAAAATTTCTAAAACTTCATTGGCTTTATCTGAAAACAATGACTTTCTACAGTGTTCACTGTTTTGAATTCACTATAAAAAGAAAGTAATCTGGCCGGGCCTGGTGGCTCATGCCTGTACTTGTAGCACTTTAGGAGGCCAAGGCAGGCAGATTGCAAAGTCAGGGGTTCGAGACCAATCTGGTCAACGTGGTGAAACCCCATCTCTACTAAAAGTACAAAAAATTAGCTGGACAAGGTGGCAGTCACCTATAATTCCAGCTATTCAGGAGGCTGAGGCAGGAGAATGGCTTGAACCGGGAGGTGGAGGTTGCGGTGAGCAAGATTGTGCCACTGCACTCCAGCCTGGGTGACAGAGCAAGACTCCATCTCAAAGAAAAAAAGAAAGTGATCTTAGGAAGAAAGGAGAAATGTAATTCTCACTATTAAAACACCATTAGCGGTTCCAAGATGGCCGCACAGGAATAGCTCCAGTCTACAGCTCCCAGAGTGAACAACACAGAAGATGGGTGATTTCTGCATTTCCAACTGAGGTACTGGGTTCATCTCACTGGTGCTTGTCAGAGAGTGGGTGCAGGACAATGGGTGCAGCCCACCGAGCGTGAACCAAAGCAGGGAGAGGCATCGCAAGCACAAGGGGTTAGGGAATTCCCTTTCCTAGCCAAGGGAAGCAGTGACAGACAGCACCTGGAAAATCAGGTCACTCTCACCCTAATACTGCGCTTTTCCAATGGTCTTAGCAAATGACACACCAGGAGATTATATCCCGCACCTGGCTCGGAGGGTCCCATGCCCATGGAGCCTTGCTCATTGCTAGCACAGCAGTCTGAGATCGAACTACAAGACCTCAGCGAGGCTGGGGTAGGGGTGCCCACCATTGCTGAGGCTTAAATAGGTAAAGTGACGGGAAGCTCAAACTGGGTGGAGCCCACCACAGCTCAAGGAGGCCTGCCTGTCTCTGTAGACTCCACCTCTGCAGGCAGGGCATAGCTGAAAAAAAGGCAGCAGAAACTTCTGCAGACTTAAACATCCCTGTCTGACAGTTTTGAACACAGTAGTGGTTCTCCCAGCATGGAGTTTGAGATCTGAGAATGGACAGACTGCCTCCTCAAGTGGGTCCCTGACCCCTGAGTAGCCTAACTGGGAGGCACCTCCCAGTAGGGGCTGACTGACACCTCATATGGCCAGATGCCCCACTGAGACGAAGTTTCCAGAGGAACAATCAGACAGCAACATTTGCCATTCTGCAATATTTGTTGTTCTGCAGCCTCCGCTGGTGATACACAGGCAAACAGGGTCTGGAGTGGACCTGCAGCAAACTCCAACAGACCTGCAGCTGAGGCTCCTGACCGTTAGAAGGAAAACTAACAAACAGAAAGGACATCTACACCAAAACCCCATCTGGACGTCATCATCATCATCAAAGATCAAAGGTAGATAAAACCACCAAGTTGGGGAGAAACCAGAGCAGAACAGCTGAAAATCCTAAAAATCAGAGTGCCTCCTCTCCTCCAAAGGAATGCAGTTCCTCACCAAAAACGGAACAAAGCTGGATGGAGAATGACTTTGACGAGTTGAGAGAAGAAGGCTTCAGATGATCGGTAATAACAAACTTCTCCAAGCTAAAGGAGGATATTCAAACCCATTGCAAAGAAGCTAAAAACCTTGAAAAAAGATTAGACGAATGGCCAACTAGAATAAACAGTGTAGAGAAGACCTTAAATGACCTGATGGAGCTGAAAACCATGGCATGAGAAGTACATGATGCATGCACAAGCTTTAGTAGCTGATTTGATCAAGTGGAAGAAAAGGTATTAGTGATTGAAGATCAAATGAATGAAATGAAGCGAGAAGTTTAGAGAAAAAAAGTAAAAAGAAACGAACAAAGCCTCCAAGAAATATGGGACTATGTGAAAAGATCAAATCTACGTCTGACTGGTGTACCTGAAAGTGATGGGAAGAATGGAACCAAGTTGGAAAACACTCTTTAGGATAGTATCCAGGAGAACTTCCCCAACCTAGCAAGGCAGGCCAACATTCAAATTCAGGAAATACAGAGAATGCCATAAAGATACTCCTTGAGAAGAGCAACTCCAAGACACACAATTGTCAGATTCACCAAGGTTGAAATGAAGGAAAAAATGTTAAGGGCAGCCAGAGAGAAAGGTCGGGTTACCCACAAAGAGAAGCCCATCAGACTAACAGTGGATCTCTCAGCAGAAACTCTACTACCCAGAAGAGAGTGGGGGGCCAATATTCAACATTATTAAATAAAAGAATTTTCAACCCAGAATTTCATATCCAGCCAAACTAAGCTTCATAAGCCAAGGAGAAATAAAATCCTTTACAGACAAGCAAATGCTGAGAGATTTTGTCACACCAGGCCTGCCTTACAAGAGCCCTTAAAGGAAGCACTAAACATGGAAAGGAACAACCAGCACCAGCCACTGCAAAAACATGCCAAATTGTAAAGACCATCGATGCTAGGAAGAAACTGCATCAACAAATGAGCAAAATAACCAGCTAACATTATAATGACAGGATCAAATTCACACATAACAATATTAACCTTAAATGTAAATGGGCTAAATGCCCCAATTAAAAGACACAGACTGGCAAATTGGATAGAGAGTCAAGACCCATCAGTGTGCTGTATTCAGGAGACCCATCTCACGTGCAGAGACACACATAGGCTCAAAATAGAGGGATGGAGGAAGATCTACAAAGCAAATGGAAAACAAAAAAAAAGCACAGGTTGCCAACCTAGTCTCTGATAAAACAGACTTTAAACCAACAAAGATCAGAAGAGACAAAGAAGGCCATTACACAATGGTAAGGGATCAATTCAACCAGAAGAGCTAACTATCCTAAATATATATGCACCCAATACAGGAGCACTCAGATTCATAAAGCAAGTCCTTGGAGACCGACAAAGAGACTCAGACTCTCACACAATAATAATGGGAGACTTTAACACCCCACTGTCAACATTAGACACATCAACGAGACAGAAAATTAACAAGGATATCCAGGAATTGAACTCAGCTCTGCACTAAGCAGACCTAACAGACATCTACAGAACTCTCCACCCAAATCAACAGAATATACATTTTTCTCAGCACCATATTGCACTTATTCGAAAATTGACCGCATAGTTGGAAGTAAAGCACTCCGCAGCAAATGTAAAAGAACAGAAATTATAACAAACGGTCTCTCAGACCACAGTGCAATCAAACTAGAACTCAGGATGAACAAACTCACTCAAAACCGCTCAACTACATGGAAACTGAACAGCCTGCTCCTGAATGACTATTGGGTACATAATTAAATAAAGGCAGAGATAAAGATGTTCTTTGAAACCAATGAGAACAAAGATACAACATACCAGAATCTCTGGGACACATTTAAAGCAGTGTGTAGAGGGAAATTTATAGCACTAAATGCCCACAAGAGGGAGCAGGAAAGATCTAAAATTGACACCCTAGCATCACAATTAAAAGAACTAGAGAAGCAAGAGCAAACACATTCAAAAGCTAGCAGAAGGCAACAAAGAACTAAGATCAGAGCAGAACTGAAGGAGATAGAGACACAAAAAACCCTTCAAAAAATCAATGAATCCAGGAGCTGGTTTTTTGAAAAGATCAACAAAATAGATAGACCACAAGCCAGACTAATAAAGAAGAAAAGAGAGAAGAATCAAATAGACGCAATAAAAAAATGACAAAGGGGATATCACCACCAATCCCACAGAAATACAATCTACCATCAGAGAATACTATAAACAGCTCTACGCAAATAAACCAGATAATCTAGAAGAAATGGACAAATTCCTGGACACATACACCCTCCCAAGACTAAACCAGGAAGAATTTGAATCCCTGAATAGACCAATAACAGGCTCTGAAATTGAGGCAATAATTCATAGCCTACCAACCAAAAAAAGTCCAAGACCAGATGGATTCATGTCCGAATTCTACCAGAGATACAAGGAGGAGCTGGTACTGCTCCTTCTGAAACTATTCCAATCAATAGAAAAAGAGGGAATCCTACTTAACTCATTTTATGAGGCCAGCATCATCCTGATACCAAAGCCTGGGAGAGACACAACAACAAAAGAGAATTTTAGACCAATATCCCTGATGAACATCAATGCGAAAATCCTCAATAAAATACTGGCAAGCCAAATCCAGCAGCACATCAAAAAGCTTAATCACCACGATCAAGTTGGCTTCATTCCTGGGATGCAAGGCTGGTTCAACATATGCAAATCAATAAACATAATCCATCATAAACAGAACCAAAGACAAAAACCACATGATTATCTCAATAGACGCAGAAAGGGCCTTTGACAAAATTCAACAGCCCTTCATGCTAAAACCTCTCAATAAATTAGGTATTAATGGGATGTATCTCAAAATAATAAGAGCTATTCATGACAAACCCACAGCCAATATCATACTGAATGGGCAAAAACTGGAAGCATTGCCTTTGAAAACTGGCAAAGACAGGGATGCCCTCTCTCACCACTCCTATTCAACATAGGGTTGGAAGTTCTGGCCAGGACAATCAGGCAGGAGAAAGAAATAAAGGGAATTCAATTTGGAAAAGAGGAAGTCAAACTGTCCCTGTTGCAGACAACATGACTGTATATTTACAAAACCCCATCATTTCAGCCCAAAATCTCCTTAAGCTGATAAGCAACTTCAGCAAAGTCTCAGGATACAAAATCAATGTGCAAAACTCACAAGCATTCTTATACACCAATAACAAACAAACAGAGAGCCAAATCATGAGTGAACTCCCATTCACAATTGCTTCAAAGAGAATAAAATACCTAGGAATCCAACTTACAAGGGATGTAAAGGACCTCTTCAAGGAGAACTACAAACCACTGCTCAATGACATAAAAGAGGACACATCAAATGGAAGAACATTCCATGCTCATGGAAACGAAGAATCAATATCATGAAAATGGCCATACTGCCCAAGGTAATTTATAGATTCAATGCCATCCCCATTAAGCTACCAATGACTTTCTTCACAGAATTGGAAAAAACTACTTTAAAGTTCACATGGAACCAAAAAGAGCCCGCGTTGCCAAGACAATCCTAAGTCAAAAGAATAAAGCTAGAGGCATCACACTACCTGACTTCAAACTATACTCCAAGGCCACAGTAACCAAAACAGCATGGTACTGGTACCAAAACAGATATATAGACCAATGAAACAGAAGAGAGCCCTCAGAAATAATACCACACATCTACAACTATCGGATCTTTGACAAACCTGACAAAACAAGAAATGGGGAAAGGATTTCCTATTTAATAAATGGTGCTGGAAAAATTGCTAGCCATATGCAGAAAGCTGAAATTGGATCCATTCCTCATACAAAAATTAATTCCAGATGGATTAAAGACTTAAATGTTAGACATAAAACCATAAAAACCCTTGAAGAAAACCTAGGCAATACCATTCAGGACATAGGCACGGGCAAGGACTTCATGTCTAAAACACCAAAAGCAATGGCAACAAAAGCCATAATTGACAAATGGGATCTCATTAAACTAAAGAGCTTCTGCACAGCAAAAGAAACTACCATCAGAGCGAACAGGCAACCTACAGAATGGGAGAAAATTTTTGCAATCTACTCATCTGACAAAGGGCTAATATCCAGAACCTACAAAGAACTCAAACAAATTTACAAGAAAAAAACAACCCCATCAAAAAGTGGGCGAAGGATATGAACAGACATTTCTCAAAAGAAGATATGTATGCAGCCAACACACACATGAAAAAATGCTCATCATCACTCGCCATCAGAGAAATGCAAATCAAAACCACAATGAGATACCATCTCACACCAGCTAGAATGGCGATCATTAAAAAGTCAAGAAACAACAGGTGCTGGAGAGAATGTGGAGAAAAAGGAACACTTTTACACTGTTGGTGAGACTGTAAACTAGTTCAACCACTGTGGAAGACAGTGTGGTGATTCCTCAAGGATCTAGAACTAGAAATACCATTTCACCCATCCATCCCATTACTGGGTATATACCCAAAGGATTATAAATCATGCTGCTATAAAGACACACACACACGTATGTTTATTGAAGCACTATTCACAATAGCAAAGACTTGGAATCAACCCAAATGTCCATCAGTGACAGACTGGATTAAGCAAATGTGGCACATATACACCATGGAATACTATGCAGCCATAAAAAAGGATGAGTTCATGTCCTTTAAAGGGACATGGATGCAGCTGGAAACCATCATTCTCAGCAAACTATCGCAAGAACAGAAAACCAAACACCGCATGTTCTCACTCATAGGTGGGAACTGAACAATGAGATCACTTGGACACCGGAAGGGGAACTTCACACACCGGGGCCTGTCGTGGGGAGGGGGAAGGTGGGAGAGCTAGCATTAGGAGATATACCTAATGTAAATGACGAGTTAATGAGTGCAGCACAGCAACATGGCACATGTATACATACGTAACAAACCTGTATGTTGTGCACATGCACCCTAGAACTTAAAGTATAATAAAAAAAGTAAAATAAATGAAACACCATTACTGCATACTTTTTCAAGAGCTATAACAGACTTCGTATCTGCTCCAAAAGCAAAGTCGTAAAATTTTTAAAAAGAAAAGATGTTATAGAATAAACGACTTAGAAACAATCAATCTTCTTTTCACACATCTCAGGATCTCAGTATATTTGAAATGCTAAAATTCTAAAGTTGCTTGGATGATCTCCAAACTCCTAAACTGGTATCATCAGAAAACATTATAATTCTATATACAACTTACACAGTTTCCTTAAACATTCAGGAAGAAACTTGTATGATACAACTTTATACTGAGTTAGGTCAAGACTATATGAGGCCTTATAGGATTCAACGTCTTTTAGAACGTTTATTTTTTTCATGGATAACATCCCAAGGTGACCTATGTTGACACTGGTTGGTAGAAAAGTCATAGTTCACAACTAAACTTTACAATCAAATGCAGCACTTTCATCTTCAGGATTACTCTCTACAAAAATTCATTTAAATTGCCAGGCATGGTGGCTCACGCCTGTAATTTCAGCACTCTGGGAGGCTGAGGCAAGTGGATCACCAGATCAGGAGATAGAGACCATCCTGGCTAACATGGTGAAACCCCGTCTCTACTAAAAATACAAAAAATTAACCGGGCATGGTGGCAGGTGCCTGTAGTCCCAGCTACTCGGGAGGCTGAGGCAGGAGAATGGTGTGAACCTGGGAGGCGGAGCTTGCAGTGAGCCGAGATCGCACCACTGCACTCAAGCCTGGGCGACAGAGCAAGACTCCATCTCAAAAAAAAAAATTCATTTAAATTATTTTCCATTTTCAAATAATAAAACCTCTTAATCCTTTTGTGAGGATAGTGTTCTAAGACACGTTGCTGCCATATTACTTTTTAAATTTTTAAAATATATACTTACATTAATACAGAAAAATATGATGTTAATGTAATTTGCATTAAGAATTAATATTTCTGAAAGCTAAGAAATACTGAGAATATTTATACATGTAAATATATTTGCCTGTTAAATCAGTACCACACTTGTAATTTATATTTCATGCTAATCAGATCTGAATAATGAAAGAAATTCCTTATTTAACAATGGTTTGCATTCTTCAAATAATTACACTTTACCTCCCTAGGTAACTGACCACATTGCTAATCATGTGTAATGATAATGGCTTTTAATTTCAATTAGAGGAATTTGTTACAGATGACTAATTCACTTTACAAAGAAATTTCTAGTTAATTTACAAAGAATTTGTAAGGAATGGTTAGGGCCCTGAATTTCCTTTTTTTAAGCTGCATTTTCTTTTTTTCCTTTTTTTTTTATTTACTTATTTGTTTTTGTTTTTTTAGAGACAGGATCTCACTCTGTAGCCCAGTCTAAAGTGCAGTGGCACCATCCTAGCTCACTGCAGCTTCAAACTCTTGGACTCAAGCAATCCTCCAGCCTCAGACTCTCAAGTGGCTAGGACTTCAGGTGCACGCCACCATGCCTGGCTAATTTTTTTTTTTTTTACTAGAGACAGGGTCTCATCTCACTACGTTGCCCAAGCTGGTCTCTTTTAGGGTTAGTTTTAGGGTTAGGGCCTCGAGCCAAATATATATGCCTATAAGCAATACTACATCATATCTCTGTTACTGTATGTGAGCATAAATACACCTATGCATATGTGTGTATGTATATGTAAAAATTCATGAATACATACATGTATTTGCTTCCCTCCCATATGGGAAAATACCATTAAAGAATGGCCCACAGCCCAAGACTGTTGTACAAATAAACATTTCTATTCTAAATTTGATTCATGTACATGTTGATGCCTCTAGTTATATGTTACATATTTCCTTACATGTCTAAAAGTATTCATGTTTATGTGTATGTTTGTCTTTATTCCTAGTTAGATCTTTTCCTAGGTCCTGTGTCTGTGATTCACTCTAGACCATAGCATGGATTCTATTGTTCCTTGAGAGGGGCAGTTTCAAAACAGGAGACTGAGGCTGGGCTCAGCAGCTCAATGACTGTAATTCCAACACTTTGGGAAATCAAGGCAAGAGAATGGCTTGAGCCCAGGAGTTCAAGACCAGCCTAGGTAACACAGGTAGACACCATCTCTACAAAAATTAAAATTAAAAAAATTAGCCAGGCAAAAGGATTGGAAGGAGAAGTTGTCAGACGTTGGTTTTCAGCTTTAACTTCCTGTCTGCACAGAGGAAAAAAGAATCTATAGGAAAATTTTACATTTTTCTCCAAGGAGCAAGGAACAAACTACCAATGTTTTTAAGTTGCAGACAGCATCTGTATATCCAGTACATAAATTTTATTTTAAAAGTTCACTCAGGGCCAGCAATGATGGCTCATACCTGCAATCTCTCCCTGCACTTTGAGAGGTCAAGACAGGGGGATCACTTGAGCCTGAGCAACATAGCAAGACCCCATCTCTGCCAAAAAAAAAATTATTTTTGAAAAATAAAATAAATAGCCAGGTATGGAGGCACACATCTGGGGTCCTAGCTACATGGGAGGCTGAGGTAGGAGAAGGGCTTGGGCCCAGGAATCAAGGCTGCAGTGAACTATGATTGTGTCACTGCACTCCAGCCTGGGTGACAGAGGAGATCCTGTCTCAAAAATTAAAAAATAAAAGTTCACATAGGCAAGAGAGAAAATAAGAACAGATTCTGTTAAATAAAATTTATAGGAAGTGATTGGTTTGGACTGAGCTCCTGTACTAGGCCTAACAGACCAAACCAAAATGGAGTTACTCATGCTGAAGTTCCACTCACTAAGCCAAACTAAGTTGTTTATCTGACCTTCCATGAAATCAGGAGAAAGAGAGGTAATAGCCAAATCCCCAGATGGGCCAGTTTTAGCTGGCATGATAAGGAAATTCCCTCTGGTTTCACCTTTACAAAGAAAGTAACCTTGCAATGAGAATCCACTCTTTGTTCTGTTTCTGCTTTCTTCAGCCATTTTCTGACTATAGAGTCAACCTCCTCTGCTCAGCTCATCAGAGCACTCATTTTGAGGTGTTGCCTGATACTAGAGTTGCAAATAAAAGCCGGTTGAGATTTTTAAGCTAAACTTATTTTGTTTTTGGTAATTCTAAAAGGAAAATGGAAAATGAGTGGAAGTAGAAAAGAATAAATGGGCTTCAAACACTCTACTTGCTAGTGGATAAACAAAATAGTCAAGTTTTTACCTTTAAAAAATGTATAAAGTACCTGATTCAAATGCATACCTGTGAATGCATGCAGACATAAACCTCCACACTGGAGTGTACATTTACTTCCTTTTCTCTACCCAGCATGCAACTGCCCTACTTAGTGGGCATTTATCTTGCTTCTGCATGAGAAGGGTCAGGCCTTTTCACACTCTCGACCCTTGTATTTCAGAGTCACTCTCAGTTCCAGAGCATTCAACCCAGACCTAACCATTCTCCTGGCCTCAGGGACTGGCTCACTTGAGCCAATCAGACCAACCAGAAACAATATTGGGCATTTTGTTTGAATGATTTGGAAGAGGTCCTTCCTCCTTCTCATTGTGCTTGATGCCATGAGGATGTAGGGGCTGGAGCAATGGCAGTCATTTTGGCCCCATGAGGGAGAGATTGAAGCTGCCAGGGGATACCACAGGGGCCTGAAATGAAGCCAGGACTGAGAGAAGAGAAATCACATCCTGATGACACCATGAAAACTCAGGATCCAGCCATTCTTGAAGCCAAGGTCTAGCTCTGGACTTTTCAATTATAAGAACCAATAAGTTTCTCATTTTTTGTTTCCTTAAGCCAGTTGGAATTAGGGTTTTTTGTTTGGTCTTTGTTTTGGTCATTTGCAACTGGTAGAGTCTTAACTGATAAATCAAGACCCTGACAGCCTAATGATGACACAAGAAATACACAGAAATTCAACTGTTCAACTGCCCTTCTCAGTCATATGCCAAGTGTGTCCTCTTTCTTCATATTTCTAATTCTTTGTTCATAGGGCTTTAGTAACCCTGTTAAAGGGTGCAATTTAATCAATGTACATCTGACATATCAAATAATAATGCCTTTTATATGTATCATCTACAAAATTCATTTTATGTATATTTTCTAAATCCAAAAAAACAACACTAAAGGAGATAGTAGTCACAGTTTAATGACTAAGAACTAACTAAAATGTTTTAAAGTTTACTTGGCACTAAGACCTTATAGCTGGAGTGAGGGCCAGGTCTTCTTTTCGATATTATCTTTATGTCCATTATTCTTTTCATCACACCACAAATATTTTTATCTTCAAAAGTATAATTGGCTATATGTACAAATAAGACATAAACATTAAGCAGATTAAGAGATACAAGACTTTTTAAAATAGTATAATCTTACCTAAATCAATATCTCGAATTCCCATGTACAATTCAAGAACATCATCAATCTTTTCAATTGCCTTTGCTTTGGTTTCAGAAGGCTTTATCAAAAAAGAGAGAAATAAGATATTATATAACAAAATCTCTTGATTGTCAGGGCATACACAAGAGAAAGTCTGATGTGGAGCCAGTTCATGATTGTGTACTTCAGCTAATTTTAATGGAAATATATCTAGAATGTGCTCTGTAACTAAATACATATCAATACAGTAAATACTTATTTTTAGTGTCTGCACTAAGAGTTACGGATTCGAAAAAGAAAAGCCAGGAACACCATCCCCAAGTAGCTAACAATCTAGAAGAGGAAACAGATGTGAAAATAAATAACATGTAACAGTTTTTAAAGGATATAAAACTTACAGAAGCATCACAGGGAAGGAAGCAAATTTATATCGCTAACAGTCATGGAAGACTTCAGAAAGAAGGTGACTTGGCTGAGCACAGTGGCTTTTGCCTGTAATCCCAGCACTTTGGAAGGCTGAGGTGGGAGAGTTGCTTCAGCCTAGGAGTTCAAGACCAGCCCAGGCAACATGGTGAGACTCCATCTCCACAAAAAAAAAAAAAAAAAAAAAAAAAAAAAAAAACAATTAATTAAAATAATTAGCTGGGTGTGGTGGCACATGCTTGTAATCTCAGCCACGTGGGAGGCTAAAATGGGAGGATCACTTGAGCCTGAGAGGTCTAGACAAGCCTGGGTAATATGGCAAGATTCTCTCTCTACCAGTTAATTAATTTAATTAAAGAGTAACCAGGTGTGGTGGTATGCACCTTTAGTCCCAGCCACTCAGAAGGCTAAAGTGAGAAGATCACTTAAGCCCAGGATAATGAGGCTGTAGTGAGCCATAATTCTGCCACTGCACTCCAGCCTGACAAAAGGGCAAGACTCTGTCTCAGAAAAAAAGAAGGATGTCTTAAGAACTGCGGTGGGTTTTGTTTTTTGTTTTGTTTTGTTTTGTCTTCTTTTGTTTTGTTTTGTTTGAGACAAAGTCTCCTTCTGTTGTCCAGGCTGAAGTGCAGTGGTGTGATCTCAGTTCACTGCAACCTCTGCCTCCCAAGTAGCTGGGATTACAGGCGTGCACTACCACGCCCAGCTAATTTTTTGTATTTTTTTAGTAGAGACGGGGTTTTCACCATGTTGGCCAGGCTGGTCTCGAATTCCTGGACTCAAGTGATCCGCCCACCTTGGCCTCCTAAAGTGCTGGGATTACAGGCGTGAGCCACCATGCACAGCCAAGAACTGTGTTTTCAATGATGAAGAGGAGATAAGCAGGAGAGGACACTTCAAGCAGGATGTAATAGATAGGCAAAGTCTAAGTAAGGTCAGAGAGTCATGTTAGAGGGATGCCAGAAGTCCCATGTAGCTGGAGAACACAGTGACAAATACGACTAGATCTTGAGGGGTCCTGTGTACCATGAAAAGGATTTTGGTCTTTATTGTGCAGGCCGGAGTCTTCAAACTTTTGATGGCTCATCCCAATAGTAAAACATTTCTGAACAAATACCCTTATTGTGTGTTTTTAACTTTATTGTATGTATTGTTTATAAATTACAAATGTATTACCATATTAATATATTGTATACATTATAAAAATACACCAAAAAATGAAATTTTATAAGAATGAGATGATAAAATAATATTTTTAAGATCATTTTTGTGTTATGTATTTTTTTTTCAATGAACTTTTTTTTTTTTAATTTATTTATTATTATTATACTTTAAGTTGTAGGGTACATGTGCATAACGTGCAGGTTTGTTACATATGTATACTTGTGCCATGTTGCTGTGCTGCACTCATTAACTCGTCATTTACATCAGGTATAACTCCCAATGCAATCCCTCCCCCCTCCCCCCTCCCCATGATAGGCCCCAGTGTGTGATGTTCCCCTTCCTGAGTCCAAGTGATCTCATTGTTCAGTTCCCACCTATGAGTGAGAACATGCGGTGTTTGGTTTTCTGTTCTTGCGATAGTTTGCTAAGAATGATGGTTTCCAGCTGCATCCATGTCCCTACAAAGGACACAAACTCATCCTTTTTTATGGCTGCATAGTATTCCATGGTGTATATGTGCCACATTTTCTTAATCCAATCTGTCACTGATGGACATTTGGGTTGATTCCAAGTCTTTGCTATTGTGAATAGTGCTGCAATAAACATACGTGTGTGTGTGTCTTTATAGCAGCATAATTTATAATCCTTTGGGTATATACCCAGTAATGGGATGGCTGGGTCATATGGTACATCTAGTTCTAGATCCTTGAGGAATCGCCATACTGTTTTCCATAATGGTTGAACTAGTTTACAATCCCACCAACAGTGTAAAAGTGTTCCTATTTCTCCACATCCTCTCCAACACCTGTTGTTTCCTGACTTTTTAATGATCGCCATTCTAACTGGTGTGAGATGGTATCTCATTGTGGTTTTGATTTGCATTTCTCTGATGGCCAGTGATGATGAGCATTTTTTCATGTGTCTGTTGGCTGTATGAATGTCTTCTTTTGAGAAATGTCTGTTCATATCCTTCGCCCACTTTTTGATGGGGTTGTTTGTTTTTTTCTTGTAAATTTGTTTGAGTTCTTTGTAGGTTCCGGATATTAGCCCTTTGTCAGATGAGTAGATTGCAAAAATTTTCTCCCATTCTGTAGGTTGCCTGTTCACTCTGATGGTAGTTTCTTTTGCTGTGCAGAAGCTCTTTAGTTTAATGAGATCCCATTTGTCAATTTTGGCTTTTGCTGCTGTTGCTTTTGGTGTTTTAGACATGAAGTCTTTGCCCATGCCTATGTCCTGAATGGTACTACCTAGGTTTTCCTCTAGGATTTTTATGGTATTAGGTCTAACTTTAAGTCTCTTATCCATCTTGAATTAATTTTCGTATAAGGAGTAAGGAAAGGATCCAGTTTCAGCTTTCTACTTATGGCTAGCCAATTTTCCCAGCACCATTTATTAAATAGGGAATCCTTTCCCCATTTCTTGTTTCTCTCAGGTTTGTCAAAGATCAGATGGCTGTAGATGTGTAGTATTATTTCTGAGGGCTCTCTTCTGTTTCATTGGTCTATATCTCTGTTTTGGTACCAGTACCATGCTGTTTTGGTTACTGTAGCCTTGTAGTATAGTTTGAAGTCAGGTAGCGTGATGCCTCCAGCTTTGTTCTTTTGACTTAGGATTGTCTTGGAGATGCGGGCTCTTTTTTGGTTCCATATGAACTTTAAAGCAGTTTTTTCCAATTCTGTGATGAAACACATTGGTAGCTTGATGGGGATGGCATTGAATCTATAAATTACCTTGGGCAGTATGGCCATTTTCACGATATTGATTCTTCCTATCCATGAGCATGGTATGTTCTTCCATTTGTTTGCGTCCTCTTTTATTTCACTGAGCAGTGGTTTGTAGTTCTCCTTGAAGAGGTCCTTTACATCCCTTGTAAGTTGGATTCCTAGGTATTTTATTCTCTTTGAAGCAATTGCGAATGGAAGTTCATTCCTGATTTGGCTCTCTGTTTGTCTGTTACTGGTGTATAAGAATGCTTGTGATTTTTGCACATTAATTTTGTATCCTGAGACTTTGCTGAAGTTGCTTATCAGCTTAAGGAGATTTTAGGCTGAGACAATGGGGTTTTCTCAATATACAATCATGTCATCTGCAGACAGGGACAATTTGACTTCTTCTTTTCCTAACTGAATACCCTTGATTTCTTTCTCTTGCCTAATTGCCCTAGCCAGAACTTCCAACACTATGTTGAATAGGAGTGGTGAGAGAGGGCATCCCTGTCTTGTGCCAGTTTTCAAAGGGAATTTTTCCAGTTTTTGCCCATTCAGTATGATATTGGCTATGGGTTTGTCATAAATAGCTCTTATTATTTTGAGGTATGTTCCATCAATACCGAATTTATTGAGCGTTTTTAGCATGAAGGGCTGTTGAATTTTGTCAAAAGCCTTTTCTGCATCTATTGAGATAATCATGTGGTTCTTGTCTTTGGTTCTGTTTATATGCTGGATTATGTTTATTGATTTGCGAATGTTGAACCAGCCTTGCATCCCAGGGATGAAGCCCACTTGATCATGGTGGATAAGCTTTTTGATGTGTTGCTGAATCCGGTTTGCCAGTATTTTATTGAGGATTTTCACATCGATGTTCATCAGGGATATTGGTCTAAAATTCTCTTTTTTTGTTGTGTCTCTGCCAGGCTTTGGTATCAGGATGATGTTGGCCTCATAAAATGAGTTAGGGAGGATTCCCTCTTTTTCTATTGATTGGAATAGTTTCAGAAGGAATGGTACCAACTCCTCCTTGTACCTCTGGTAGAATTCAGCTGTGAATCCATCTGGTCCTGGACTTTTTTTGGTTGGTAGGCTATGAATTATTGCCTCAATTTCAGAGCCTGCTATTGGTCTATTCAGGGATTCAACTTCTTCCTGGTTTAGTCTTGGAAGAGTGTAAGTGTCCAGGAAATTATCCATTTCTTCTAGATTTTCCAGTTTATTTGCGTAGAGGTGTTTATAGTATTCTCTGATGGTAGTTTGTATTTCTGTGGGGTCGGTGGTGATATCCCCTTTATCATTTTTAATTGCGTCGATTTGATTCTTCTCTCTTTTCTTCTTTATTAGTCTGGCTAGTGGTCTGTCAATTTTGTTGATCTTTTCAAAAAACCAACTCCTGGATTCATTGATTTTTTGGAGGGTTTTTTGTGTCTCTATCTCCTTCAGTTCTGCTCTGATCTTAGTTATTTCTTGCCTTCTGCTAGCTTTCGAATGTGTTTGCTCTTGCTTCTCTAGTTCTTTTAATTGTGATGCTAGGGTGTCAATTTTAGATCTTTCCTGCTCTCTCTTGTGGGCATTTAGTGCTATAAATTTCCCTCTACACACTGCTTTAAATGTGTCCCAGAGATTCTGGTATGTTGTATCTTTGTTCTCATTGGTTTCAAAGAACATCTTTATTTCTGCCTTCATTTCGTTATGTACCCAGTAGTCATTCAGGAGCAGGTTGTTCAGTTTCCATGTAGTTGAGCGGTTTTGATTGAGTTTCTTAGTCCTGAGTTCTAGTTTGATTGCACTGTGGTCTGAGAGACAGTTTGTTATAATTTCTGTTCTTGTACATTTGCTGAGGAGTGCTTTACTTCCAATTACGTGGTCAATTTTGGAGTAAGTACGATGTGGTGCTGAGAAGAATGTATATTCTGTTGATTTGGGGTGGAGAGTTCTATAGATGTCTATTAGGTCTGCTTGCTGCAGAGATGAGTTCAATTCCTGGATATCCTTGTTAACTTTCTGTCTCGTTGATCTGTCTAATGTTGACAGTGGAGTGTTGAAGTCTCCCATTATTATTGTATGGGAGTCTAAGTCTCTTTGTAAGTCTCTAAGGACTTGCTTTATGAATCTGGGTGCTCCTGTATTGGGTGCATATATATTTAGGATAGTTAGCTCTTCCTGTTGAATTGATCCCTTTACCATTATGTAATGCCCTTCTTTGTCTCTTTTGATCTTTGATGGTTTAAAGTCTGTTTTATCAGAGACTAGTATTGCAACCCTCGCTTTTTTTTGTTCTCCATTTGCTTGGTAAATCTTCCTCCATCCCTTTATTTTGAGCCTATGTATGTCTCTGCGTGTGAGATGGGTCTCCTGAATACAGCAGACTGATGGGTCTTGACTCTTTATCCAGTTTGCCAGTCTGTGTCTTTTAATTGGAGCATTTAGTCCATTTACATTTAAGGTTAAGATTGTTATGTGTGAACTTGATCCTGCCATTATGATATTAACTGGTTATTTTGCTCGTTAGTTGATGCAGTTTCTTCCTAGCATCGATGGTCTTTACATTTTGGCATGTTTTTGCAATGGCTGTTACCGGTTGTTCCTTTCCATGTTTAGTGCTTCCTTCAGGGTCTCTTGTAAGGCAGGCCTAGTGGTGACAAAATCTCTAAGCATTTGCTTAACTGTAAAGGATTTTATTTCTCCTTCACTTATGAAACTTAGTTTGGCTGGATATGAAATTCTGGGTTGAAAATTCTTTTCTTTAAGAATGTTGAATATTGGCCCCCACTCTCTTCTGGCTTGGAGAGTTTCTGCCGAGAGATCTGCTGTTAGTCTGATGGGCTTCCCTTTGTGGGTAACCCGACCTTTCTCTCTGGCTGCCCTTAAGATTTTTTCCTTCATTTCAACTTTGGTGAATCTGGCAATTATGTGTCTTGGAGTTGCTCTTCTTGAGGAGTATCTTTGTGGCATTCTCTGTATTTCCTGGATTTGAATGTTGGCCTGCCCTACTAGGTTGGGGAGGTTCTCCTGGATGATATCCTGAAGAGTGTTTTCCAACTTGGTTCCATTTTCCCCCTCACTTTCAGGCACCCCAATCAGACGTAGATTTGGTCTTTTTACATAATCCCATACTTCTTGCAGGCTTTGTTCATTTCTTTTTCTTCTTTTTTCTTTTGGTTTCTCTTCTCGCTTCATTTCATTCATTTGATCCTCAATCGCTGATACTCTTTCTTCCAGTTGATCGAGTTGGTTACTGAAGCTTGTGCATTTGTCACGTATTTCTCGTGTCATGGTTTTCATCTCTTTCATTTCGTTTATGACCTTCTCTGCATTACTCACTCTAGCCATCAATTCTTCCACTTTTTTTTCAAGATTTTTAGTTTCTTTGCGCTGGGTATGTAATTCCTCCTTTAGCTCTGAGAAATTTGATGGACTGAAGCCTTCTTCTCTCATGTCATCAAAGTCATTCTCCGTCCAGCTTTGATCCGTTGCTGGCGATGAGCTGCGCTCCTTTGCCGGGGGAGATGCGCTCTTATTTTTTGAATTTCCAGCTTTTCTGCCCTGCTTTTTCCCCATCTTTGTGGTTTTATCTGCCTCTGGTCTTTGATGATGGTGATGTACTGATGGGGTTTTGGTGTAGGTGTCCTTCCTGTTTGATAATTTTCCTTCTAACAGTCAGGACCCTCAGCTGTAGGTCTGTTGGAGATTGCTTGAGGTCCACTCCAGACCCTGTTTGCCTGGGTATCAGCAGCAGAGGCTGCAGAAGATAGAATATTGCTGAACAGCGAGTGTACCTGTCTGATTCTTGCTTTGGAAGCTTCCTCTCAGGGGTGTACTCCACCCTGTGAGGTGTGGGGTGTCAGACTGCCCCTGGTGGGGGATGTCTCCCAGTTAGGCTACTCAGGGGTCAGGGACCCACTTGAGCAGGGAGTCTGTCCCTTCTCAGATCTCAACCTCCGTGTTGGGAGATCCACTGCTCTCTTCAAAGCTGTCAGACAGAGTCGTTTGCGTCTCCAGAGGTTTCGGCTGTGTTTGTTATTGTTTACTGTGCCCTGTCCCCAGAGGTGGAGTCTACAGAGACAGGCAGGTTTCCTTGAGCTGCTGTGAGCTCCACCCAGTTCGAGCTTCCCAGCGGCTTTGTTTACCTACTTAAGCCTCAGCAATGGCGGGCGCCCCTCCCCCAGCCTCGCTGCTGCCTTGCCGGTAGATCACAGACTGCTGCGCTAGCAATGAGGGAGGCTCCGTGGGTGTGGGACCCTCCCGGCCAGGTGTGGGATATGATCTCCTGGTGTGCCTGTTTGCTTAAAGCGCAGTATTGGGGTGGGAGTTACCCGATTTTCCAGGTGTTGTGTGTCTCAGTTCCCCTGGCTAGGAAAAGGGATTCCCTTCCCCCTTGCGCTTCCCAGGTGAGGCAATGCCTCGCCCTGCTTCAGCTCTCGCTGGTCGGGCTGCAGCAGCTGACCAGCACCGATCGTCCGGCACTCCCCAGTGAGATGAACCCAGTACCTCAGTTGAAAATGCAGAAATCACCGGTCTTCTGTGTCGCTCGGGCTGGGAGATGGAGACTGGAGCTGTTCCTATTCGGCCATCTTGCTCCACCCCCCCCTTGTGTTATGTATTAACGGTACCACAACATTTTTGTTCTTCCCAAAACAATTACTAAACATTTCAGTAGAAATATTATTCTAACTTTTTGGTTTAATATTTGGTAAATTCTGCTCAGTTTATTTCAATACTTGGCTTTAAATGGCTTCATAGCTGAAAATGGAATTGCCCAAAGATGTTAACTACTCAACTATACATGCAAATGTAGAATTCATGATTTAGATTATAAGAATTTCATGTTACTTTCAATACTGTTATAAATATATATTGTTTTGTAGTCTCAAATTTTGTTAAAATCATGCATTTTATAGCAAATAAAAATCTATTTCCTTGAAGATATTAGTACAACTTTCTCACATCTTTATTTACAAGAACTAAACCTTAAAAACAATAACAGACAATATATTGCTCTTGCCTTCATTACAATGTATCTTGAACTGTCTGTATAAAGCAACAGGCTATGCAAACTAACAGGTATTAACCTTTACATCTATCCAGGCACGTTTTAAGTTATGGTGACAAGTGACAGTACTCCTCATACACAAATGGCCACCAATATTTTACTATTCTAATGTTTCCTATTTGCTACAGAACAGATCTGGATCTATCACCTCTTCTCCATCCACATGCTGTTTGCCAGTGTTTAGTCCTCATCTTTTCTGATTTGCAGAGGTTTCCTATTTTGTCTCCCTGCCTTTGGTCTTCAGCCTCTCAAATCCAAGCTGCTCAACAACCCATCCCCTGGAACCAAGGGATTTTTCTAAAACACAAAACTGATTGTGTTACTCCCCTCATAATTCTTAAATGGCTCCCTCATTATCGACAAGGCCCTTCACATCCTAACCCCAGCCTATGCCTCCAGCCTCATCACCCCTAACCAGTACTTCTAGCACCCCACACACCAATCTCATGGACAGCTTACAGGTCCCCAAAACCCATTATTGTGCCATGCCTAGAACACTCTTCTTCCCCATTTTGAACTCACTTACTCATTTCTTCCAGAGAGAAACTCTTCCTGACCTCCTTTTTTTTTTTTTTTTTTTTTTTTTAAGATGGAGTCTCAATCTGTCGCCCAGGCTGGAGTGCAATGGCGTGATCTCGGCTCACTGCAACCTCCACCTCCTGCTCAAGTGATTCTCCTGCCTTAGCCTCCCAAGTAGCTGGGATTACAGGTGCCCACCACCATGCCTGGCTAATTTTTATGTTTTTAGTAGAGATGGGGTTTCATCATGTTGGCCAGGCTAGTCTCAAACTCCTGACCTCAGGTAATCCACCCACATCAGCCTCCCAAAGTTCTGGGATTACAGGCATGAGCCACCACACCCAGCCTTCTGACCTCCTTTCTTTCCCCAATCCCTGACAATGGTTGATCAGCCCCTTCTTTGTCATACTGTGTATCCTGCACCTGCTTCCATTAACCCTATCCCACTGGGTTGTAATGGTTTCTTTTCATGGTTCTCTCCTTTTAGAAGAGAAACAGGGTCTTTGTTCTTTGTATCACCAGCACTTAGACTGTGCCTGTCTCAGCAAGCACACATTGAATAAAGTATGAGGTTATGCAAGTGGTTTGTCTCTGTGTGCCCACCTAAATCCCATCTTGAATTGTAATCCCCACATGTCAAGGGAGGGACCTAGTGGGAGGTGACTGCATCATGAGGTGGTTTCCCCCATGCTGTTCTCATGATAGTGAGGGAGTTCTCACAAGATCTGATGGTTTCCAAAGTGACAGTTCCTCCTGCACACTCACTCTCTCCTGCCACCAAGTAAGATGTGCCTTGCTTCCCCTTCACCTTCTGCCATGACTGTAAGTTTCTTGAGGCCTCCCCAGCCATGTGAAAATGTGAGTCAATTAAACCTCTTTACTTTTAAATCACCCAGTCTCAGGTATTCTTTATAGCAGTGTGAAAACGGACTAATACAGAGAATCTTACACCATTTTCAGAATTTGTGCTAGGTGATTAAGGGAGTGATTTGTTTCAAATCCTATAAATCCTTTAAATCCTTAAAGTGTTTGAAATTAGATTTTAGGTCATTTGTGTCAAATTTAATATTAGCACCAAACTGCTTTTTCCTTTCATTATGAGCTATTTTTAATTGCCCTATTTTACTAAACAAGCTATGAAAATAGGAATGGATTTTTAGATGTTTATCTTTGAATGAATCTTTCCTACCTCCCCAGGTAGATATTAAGCTGCTCTTTTCCATTGAGGCACCTTTGCCACAGCAGGAGCTTAACAAAGAGGGATGGATGATTTAACCCTTAGAAGATGCCCTTCCTCCTGAAGTGATGTGGCGTTTTTCCTGCTGATCTGCTTCCTCTGTGAGCCGTTTAAAGGTCTGCTCATTTTTCCTCACAGCCTCCGGCAAAAGGCAGAGCTGACATTCTCCCGGCTCCCCACAGCCAGCTCCTTCCCTTCTGTTCTCTTCTCTGATAAATTCCTTTCTTCCACTGAGATTTGCTTATTCATTCAATAAACACTTACTGGCCTTCAGCAATATACCAGGCAGTGTGCTGGGCCACAGAGGGAAAATAAAGGCTCCAAACACCCAGAAGTCACTGCCCTGGGTTTCCTTCACATACCTCATCACATCTCCTTTTCAAAACACTTTTTGCCCTATCAGTTCTCTTCATTGCCATTTGCCTCCGATCGGTCCTTTCATTCTCCCAGAACCCAAGCATTTGACTCAGGATCTTCCTCTGGATCCCCCCAAAACTGATAACACCCTGGGTGACTTGACACTCCTAAGGACAGCCTTGGCCTCATGGGTTCCTTAAGTGTCTGCCTCAACAAACCACCCTTATGACCAACCCTGGACATTGTCACCCAAGTTCTGGGATCCACTCTGTGAAACAGCCTCAAAACTGTTCACCTGTCTCTTTTTTCCTTCAAACACACAGGAACCCAGACAGTGTTCACATATAGAGAGACCCTAGAAGGGCCCAGTGCCTTGCCCCTGCCCCCTGGAGCTCACAGGCATCAGTCACCTGCTCGACATCCCGTCTACCCACAGGAGGGCTTTGCCCCCCTTGCCTTTGCTGCTGCTGTGGGCCTGCTGCTTGTCACTCAGAATCCTTACCATCACCACCCCAACCCTGCAGTTTTCTTCCTCCACCCTTCCTGCCTCTAGTTTTCACTTCTCCTTCTGGTGTTTTTCACTCAAACACTAACCTGTATATAGATAAAGTCAGTCAAAGGGAAAAACCCTTGCTTTTCTCAAACTAAAAGAAATCATTTATTAATTCATCAATGCATCAAAGATTTCCATTCCTTTGGTATATCAGGTCCTATTCTAGGTGCTAGGGATGCAGCAGTGAACAAGACATGTGAGCAAAGGAGCTAGACAGTAGACAAAATTAATCAGAGATAAAAAGAGTCCTAGGGTGTTTAGTGCTGATATGGTTTGACTGTGTCCCCACCCAAATATCATCTTGAATTGTAGCTCCCCTAATCCCCACATGTTGTGGGAGAGACCTGGTGGTAGGTAACTGAATCATGGGGGCAGGTTTTTCCCATGCCATTGTTCTCATGATAGTGAATAAGTCTCACGAGATCTGAGGTTTTATAAAGGGCAGTTCCCCTGCACATACTCTGTTGCCTGCTGCCATATAAGAGGTGCCTTTGCTCCTCCTTCACCTTCCGCCATGATTGTGAGGCCTCCCCAGCCATATATAACTGTGAGTCCATTAAACATCTTTTTCTTTATAAATTACCCAGTCTCAGGTATGTCTTTATTAGCAGTGTGAAAACGGACTAATACAATTGCTTCGACAGAAATTAAGGGCGTGGAAGAGTGGGCAGTGGGAGGGGTGGAGGGAGTTGTTGTTTATACAGGATGCTCGGGAAAGGCCTTTGAGATAGACAATGTGTGGGCAGAAACCTAATGATGGCAGGGGAGCAAGCTATGCAGATAAATGGGCAAAACATTCAGGCAGAGACAACAGCAGTACTGACAGCCTGAGATGGGGATACACTTGGAGTGTTTGGGAACAGCAAGGAGACCAGCATGACTGAAGCAGAGGAAGCCAGGGCAGAGGGGTGGGAATTGAGAACAGAGAAGAAACATGGAGTTCGGTCACATTGGTCATTCTGAGGACTTTAGCTTTTATTCTGAGTGCCATGGGAAGCCACTGGAGGGTTGTAAACAGAAAAGTGACATAATTTCTCCTGCATATTTTAAGGATCATTCTGAAGGTTGTGCTGAGCACAGGTGGAAAGAAGGCAAGTGTGAACACAGGTGTACTAAACAGGTGATTGCAATATCCAGGATAAGATGATGGTGCTTTGCGGCACAGTGGTGGGCAGGGGCAGTGAGAAGTCATTGGACTCCAGTATCTTATAGAGGTAGATTCACTAGGATTTGCTAATGGAAGCAACGTGGGACATGAACGAAAAGAGTCAAAGATGACTACAAGGTTTTTTATGTGAGAAGAGGGGTTTAGGAATATAATCTTTCATTATCAAAATCTTTTGTTGACTCCTACAGGTGGCTCTGAAACTTTTTCTTGGCTCTCAGAGAGCTTTGGTTGACTTAAGTTTTTGAGATAGTCCAGCTGTCTACAGAGTCTAGAAATGTCACCTACAGGTAGCTGAGAATTTCTATAGATCACAATCTCTTCTCATGTCCTTAACTTCTTTATTTCCTTTTTAAATACCTTCAGTATTCCAGATTAGACAATGAATTAAAAGTCTAAATTTTTATTAGAATGAATGGAATTTTATCCAACTTTGTGAGTTTATCTTTATTTCCAGTTCCAATAATCACAAATATCTCAACATTTCCAAGCAGAACAGGAAGTAAATGAACATAACATACCATTTCTTCCACGGTGGCAGGACCTTTTGATCTCAGGCGAAGTGTTGCCCTTCCACTACCAATTTTTTCTCCTGATGACTTTCCAGCCTTTGACCTAGGCTCTATTTCTACAATACAATGAACAGGGAAACATATATATACGCAGAAAGCATCCCAACAGATTACTGTGAAAGCTAATGTGGTTTATATCACAAAACTATATACAATTGTTATAGAAATTTGATAAAAGGTAGGCCTTCTTATAGAATTTCCCACAGCAAAATAAATTTACTTGCCATCCATTATTCTTATAGGAGAGTTTTTATGAGAGAGTTCTAACTCTAAGAAAAGGGAATATGTGAAATATACAGATGGGAAAGACAAAGTTACAAGGAAGAAAAATAAAACAGTAGTCTTTATAAAAAGAGTAAAGAGGAGTAAGTGGTTTCATCAAGGTTACAAAAAAGAGAAAGAATCATGTCTTGAAAGAAGAGAGATTTCTTCTCCCAATGGACCGATAGAAAAAGAAGAAACAAAACAAAAAAATTTAAAGAAAAAAAAGAGAGAAGAGAGGGACAAGAGCACTATTATTTGAGGATCTACCCTCTGCATGATGCTTTACGTTAAAAAATCCCATTTAATACTCATACCAACCTATGAGACAGGTGATCACCCTCATTTTACTGATAAGGGAACTGAAGTCAGTAAGAAGTGGGGCTGGGATTCAAAACCGGGTCTTGCAGATATAGACCAGATTTCAAAGTCCATAGCTTTCCTGAACAATGCTCCAGCCCACACCTCTTGGAAGCACAAGGGATAAAATCAGAGTTGACATACTAACAGAAATAGGGTCCAAAAGATAAAAGCCTGAAAGCAGGTTCCAAGGAAGGAATTCCCCACAGCCAGCAAGGACAAGAGCAGGGAGTAAGAGTCCACAAGGAGCCACTACCTTCCTTATGCTTGTTTTTTCTGTTGTGTCTTATCCTGTATTTGCAAACTATGAGTCACTGCCAAATATGTTACCAAGCAGTAACATAAATGAGTGAAAGGGAAGGGCAGTGAAAGAGGGTGATTGGAAGAAATGTGCCCTACATAGGCCCCACTCCAATAACTTATTGTGCTGTAAGACATGCGTAGCCAGATCACCCACTTTTTTTTTTTGCAAAGAAACTGGAGACTCAGGCCAGAACGATTACAGTAATCTCATGCCTGAATCTCAGCACTTTGAGAGACCAAAGCAGGCAGACTGCTTGAGCCCAGGAGTTCAAGACCAGCCTGGGCAAAAGGGTGAAATTCCATCTCTGTTAAAAATACAAAAATTAACCAGGCATGGTGGCACGCACTTGTAGTCTCAGCTACTCAGGAGGATGAGGTGGGAGGATTGCTTGAGCTCAGGTGGTCAAGGCTGCAGTGAGCCATGATTGCACCACTGCACTGTGTTGCCTAGGCAACACAGTGAGACTCTGTCAAAAAAAAAAAAAAGAAAGGAAGGAAAGAAGGAAAGAAAAGAAAAGAAAGAAGTGAGAGAGAGAGGGAAAGAAGGAAAAAGAAAGAGGATACTCAGAGTTTTGTGTGCATCTCCTGATTTTTAAATTTTTTAAGCTTGGGCAATTAAATCAAACTTTTAAAAACAGCATATTGGCAAAAACAAAAGAGATCTATGGGTTAGATTCCAACCACAGGACACTGATTGATAACCTCTGCAAATACCGTGAACTTCCTCGACCGAGGACTCCACATGGCAGCAGTACAGGGGAAGAGGCAGGTGGGGAGGGGATGCTGCACTAAAGCAAAGGTCTCCAACCTCCAGGGCCGCAGACTGGTACCAGTCCGTGGCCTGTTAGGAACTGGGCCACACAGCATTACGTTATAGCCTGAGCTCTGCCTCCTGTCGATCAGCAGTGGCATGAGATTCTCATAGAAAATGAACCCTATTGTGAACTGGTCATGTGAGGGATCTAGGTTGTGCGTTCCTTATGAATCTAACTAATGCCTGATGATCTGAGGTGGAACAGTTTTATCCCAAAACCATTCTCTCCTGCCTGCCCCATCTGTGGAAAAATTGTCTTCCATGAAACCAGTCCCTGGTGCCAAAAAGGTTGGGGACCCCTGCACTAAAGAACCGGAGACAACTGAGCACTCCAGTGAGGCATCACAGGACAGGCTGGTGAGTACGAGTAGGCAGTGAGGCCTGTGCAAAGCTCTCATGACACAGACATCAAGTGGCCTGCATTCTTACTTAGAACCTAGGTGATATTGTTTGGCTCTGTGTCCCCACCCAAATCTCATCTCGAATTATAATCCCCATAATCTCCACATGTGGAGGGAGGGATCAAGTGGGACGTGATTGGATCAAGGGATGGTTTCTCCCACGCTGTTCTCATGATAGTGAATCAGTTCTCATGAAATCTGATGGTTTTGTAAATCAGCTTTCCCTGCTCTTGCATGCTCTCTTTTGTCTGTTGCCATATAAGATGTACCTGCTTCCCCTTCCTGAGGCCTCCCCAGCCATGTGGAACTGTGAATCAGTTAAACCTCTTTTCTTTACAAATTACCCAGTCTCAGGTATGTCTTTATAGCAGTGTGAGAACAGACTAATAAACCAAGATAATTCCCATCTTCAGCCAAGTACGGTTTTGCTATTAGGAATCTACGCCAAAGTGATTAAGGATTTTGCATATTAATTTTGACCTGTATTCAGGAACAGAATCACCAAAACATAAAACATAAGTCTTCCTCTGAGAATAAAAATATTAAAAATTAGCATGTAATGAGTACACTAGCCCCGCCTAACCAAAAACCTATAAATAGTGGCTGATGATTTGGGGAACATCCAAATGCTAATCCTGGTGACCCACCATTCACAGGAGACCAGAGCTGTATCAGCAAGCCTACAGTATTGGTCTTGCCAGTTATATTATGTCCTGTGTGAGGAAAGAAATAATTCTCATGCACTCAGCATAGAGTTTCGAAAAGAGTACCCAAAGGAAAAGATTAAGTTGACCTGTCATCAGCATTGTCCAGGATTCTGTACTGCCTAGCAATGTAAGTATCCCCAGCCCAGAGTCATGTATATCCCTAAAGTGGTGAAGATAGCCTCGTCTGAACGGTAGCAACCTTAAGACACGCAACGTCCTTCCCCGACCCTACTGCAATTTCACCAAGCAACCTACTTGATACAGTCTGTCTGCCCATATAAATTTCCTGCAGGGTGAAAAATGAACTTCTCATCTACCACATGTGCTTGGTTTACCATTGATTATACTATTCTAATTGTAAAATAATATATTGCCAATCTGACTTTTCAAAAAGTGTCTCTTGTAAGTTTGGTGAGCATGATAGAGCCCTGAAAAACTGAACAACTCTACATACATTGAAAAAAATAAAAATAAGAAGGTTTCTGGGACCCACAAAGCTAAGGACCCAGCCTCTGGAATGTGGGGCTTCACAAAGGTTGTATCATCCCTGCCTAAGAAGTCAGCTTGCCCCTCTACATGATGTTTCTATCTTATCTTGCTCTTACCTGCAACACCGGTAGCCAGAAGGGAAAATGTATGTAGCATAGAACTTTTCATTAATAAATTTTATTTGACAGAGCAGTTTTGGGTTCACAGCAAAACTGAGCAGAAAGTACAGAAGGTTTCCATATGGCCCCTATTCCCACCACAGAGCCACAGCCCCTCCCATTATCAACCTCCGACACCAGAGTAAGACTTTTGCTACTATTGATGAACCTACATTGACACATTGTAATCAGCCAATGTCCACAGTTTAGAGTTCACGCTTGGTGTTATATGAATTTGAATAAATGTGTATTATAATATATATCCACCATTGTATTATACGAAATGGTGTTACTGCCCTAAAAATTCTCTGAGCTTCTCCTATACATCCCAGATTTTTTTTTTTATCATTATGGATTTGCCAAGCCATCATCTCAAAAGTGACATCTCAAAGCTAACCACTTGGTGGCACCAAAGCAAAAGTTAAATTTTAAATTCTGGGTTGGACCAGCCTCCAGAAAGGCGGTTTTCACCTCTAAGGAAACAGAAGCCATGTTTGTCTATGAGCCTATGACCCAGGTACATAAATCAATCTCTTTATACGCAAAAAAAAGCAGGATGGTCCTGTTCACCCACAGGGGATAAAACAGGTTTCGTGTTTTTGAAATGTTTTGGAGATCGCAAGTATTTACAGTCTGGCCTACTTTTGGGGTGCTGGCCTGTCTAAGCACGTCTGGCCAACCAGGTCAAGCCCTAAATCAGTCACTTCACATGAACGGATCTGCACAAGGCTTCTCTTGGGGCTGAGCTAAGAGAGGGATGCAGTGGATACAGCTGGCACTGGTGACCAGCCTGCACCTGCAGTTAGCTGACTCACTAGATGCACCAGGGCTCCCAGTTGAGGGTACTGGCCATCCGCCTGCCACACATCACTTAGGGCACAGGAACACACAGCGTGTGGGTGCCTAACCGCTCCAACGGTGGAGTTGCACATAGCCTAGAAACAGTCAGGTTTGTTTCCAGACCTTTTTGTGGCAATTGTATCTGTTACTCTAACTAAGTGCTTTAATTTAAAAGTACATGAGCTGATGAAATGAGTGTAAAACAAGGAGTTATTAATGCTATGAAAACTAGGTTGATGGTTGACTGCCGTGGATAGACTCCATAAGGGTAAGTTGCAAAAAAAAAAAAAATTAGGTGTGGACAAGATGACTCTAGGAGATTAGAAAAAATATTTTTGGCTGGGTTCAGTGGCTCACGCCTGTAATCTCAACACATTAGCAGGCCAAGGCGGGAGGATCACTTGACCTCAGGAGTTCAGGACCAGCCTGGGCAACACGGTAAGACCTTGTCTCTATGAGAAATTTTAGGCTGGGTGCCGTGGCTCATGCCTCTAATCCCAGCATTTTGGGAGGCCAAGATTGGCAGATCACTTGAGCCCAGGAATTCGAGGCCAGCCTAGGCAACATGGTAAAACCCCATCTCTACAAAAAAATTTAAAAATTATTCAGACAGGGTAACATGCACCGGCAGTCCTAGCTACTAAGGAGGCTAAAGTAGGAGGATTGCTTGAGCCCCAGGACATCAAGGCTGCAGTGAGCTGTGATCACGCCACTGTACTTCAGCCTGGGTGACAGAGCAAGACCTTGTCTCAACAAAAAAAAAGAGGAACGAAAAACAAAATGTTTCATCAGCCAGGCATGATGGGATATGCCTGTAGTCCAAGCTACTCAGGAGACTACGGTGTGAAGATCATTTAAGCCTGGGACTTTGAAACTGCAATGAACCATGATTGAAAAGAAAAAAGAAAAAAATATTTTTAAACAGCCATCATTTCACATAACTGTTTTTTTTAAATGAAAAAGAACCCACAGCTATGCATTAAAGCTGTGATTATATAAGACAGATATCTTAGAACTCCCATTTGTATCCTCTACTCAAAGAAAAGGCCTTTTACATTAAGAGTGATAAAAGAATGTACACTTCTATGTTTTAAAATATAGAAATGGGAACTTTCTGTACTTTCTGCTCAGTTTTTCTATGAATCTAAACATTGATTTTTAGTTTTTATGTCGGGAGCATGAGTGCAGGTTTCTTACATGCATATGCTGCTAGTGGTGAAGTCTGGGCTTTTCGTGTACCCATCACCCAAATAATAAACGTTGTTCACTATTCACATCTATGTTTTAAATTAAAATGTTTATATACACATGTATCTTTCTTTACAAGAGCCTATTTTAACTGACATTTTCAATAAACAGGCAAACCCCTAGTTTCTGCTATTTGATGAAGTTCAGGTAGAGAGATAGGGAAATGGAAAAGACAGAAAGGTATCTGTCTTCCTCCCAAAAGCCTGTGCCTGGGTCCTAGGGAAAGAAGTGCTGACAGAAGACAAAAGCACTGTTTTCAGGAGTAGAACATCCAACACGGCTTAGCTCCTCAACTGTCGAAGGACCAGGCTGTGAGGAGGCTGGCTATTCTCCCCACTTCTGCACAGAACGAGGCCTTGTTCTGGTCCCACAAGAGCCCTAGTTGGCCCCGAGTATGGAGAAGCACTGACGGGGCATGGGCAGGGGCCATGATTTCAATGTGAAGTGGGCACAGAGGGACACTGCTGTATCCAAGTTGCTCAGCGAGCAAGAAATAGCCCAAAGATGCCCAGAGGGAAGAATGGGATGCTATGGACACAGAGAACGTCAACAACGGTGCCTAACAGGATCACACTTCCTTGGAGCACATGTGAAACCCTTGAGAACATCTGGAAATAGTTGTAAAGGGGGAACATTGTAGTGGGCTGAGGGCCTGTATGAAAAGGAGGTAGGAGAAAAAAATAATCAGTGGCATTTTGGTGATAAACAGGAAACAAACCAATTACTTTCAGTTCCAAACTGTGAAATAAACGTTGTTCTAATATTTCTGATTAGATCTCTGCTGAAAGTGAGACCCTGATAAAATTTTCCTGACTTCTCAAAAGCATATTATCTGGCTCTCTTAAAATATCTTATGAGAACTTTAGTACTGAGGTCTGATTATCTCTACCATCACTCTGTTTTCAAATGTGGTATCATGATGCCTGTAAGTAATGTTCTCAACTGCATTCTGATCACTGATTATCTACTGGTTTACTTATGAGAAAATTTGTATTTTGGTTCAGTCTGTATTGTTATCCATAGTGTTGTGGTTAAGAACATGGACTTTGGAATCAGAGCACCTTAGTTAAAAACCCAGCTCCTCTCCTTGCAAGCTGTGTGAACCTGAGGAATAAGTTCCTATCTACAAAATATTTACACCTATTTACAGCATTGTTTTAAGCACTCAAATGACTACTGTATGAAAGATGTTTTGCCCAGTGGCCTGGCTCATGTTAATAGAACACTGCTGCTAGAGTTTACAATTTGCTTCTGCTGGTGTGTTTCAACCTGGAGAGAGGGAAATGTGCTCTTCTACTCTCTCCTAACGAACTTACATAGGTTTTCTCTCTAAAAAATGAAACATGCAAAGGTTCCTCTTAAAATGTTCGGAAAGCTATCACTTGAAATGCTAGGGGCAAAGGTCTCTTCTTTATTGTATTTTTTTTTCTTTCTATAAAACAATATGATTTCTACTTAAAATTTAGAGGAGGGTGGAAACAACAGATGGCCCCTACCATTGCTCCATCTGAGATCCTCTAAAGTGGATGAGTATAAGCCCAGGCCCTCACAGGGCACTCAGTAATGGGCTCCTTCCAGTGAGGAAGGGGAAGAAGAGCCCACTGAGGGGCCAGAGAAAAGAGTAAAATCCTTGGACTCTGTGGTCTCTGTCCAGTACCCCCCACTGCCCCAATATCCCCTATTAGAGTTTTATCACACCATGTGGGCAAGTGACCATCCATATCACCACTCCATCGCAGAAAAGTAAACATGCAGCTCCCTCCCCTAACCACCCATGTAGGGTGAACTCAGCTATCTCATCAAATTCAACAATCAGTTTCTGTACTTTCCATCTCTGAAGTTACAGAGCACCAAGAGAAACATCAAAGGGTGGGCCAGGTGGCAACTCAGCAGCACTCTGCAGGATGTATGCACCAACAATCCTCAGCATTGCAGACCCAGGAATGCTTATTTTTTTCAGTGTTCCCAGAGCTGATCTGAATCTTAAGGATTTATTCACACTAACTAAATTCACAAAGAACAGATCTCACCAAATCAGTTTATTAATCCATAGGGAGAGATGCTATCAAAGGCCCAAGTGGGGTCCCATGCTTCATTCTCACACACCTGAGACTTCCTGGAGAAAGGGATTTATAAGCAGAGACCCGACCATCACAGGTAAAGACAGCAAGGCTAGATGGGTAAAGGGGAGGAGTAGAGAAGGGAAAGTGTTCCAGGCTATATAGTTCAGCAAGTTCAAAGATTCCAAAAGCGATGAATGGAGAGTTTACATTTCCAATCCCTCCCATCTAGGCAACTCTCAGTTCATTAGTTCTCTATCCCTTCCAGAAATGATTCCCTTGAGGTTTTCTTCCCACTGGGTACCTGAGAGGTTTAGTGTGCATGTCACCAGAGCAAAGGACTTTGGCATTAAGGACAATTCTCTCAGGACAAGACTACAAACAGGGAGTTCACAGTTACATATAGTATACAGACATATTTGTTGGATGTGCAGTGTTTTCAGATTTTTTAATTAGTCACAACTTTTTAAATATTGAGTGATTTCTTATAAAAACTAAAAGTTTAGGTTTCTCTTGGAGAATGACACATTTCTACAAAGCAATAATACTTAGAGTCAACAGCTCTACCGGGGCTCCGCAGCTTTCTGCCCTCATTTTCAGATACCTCTCAAGGTGTAGAGGTTCCCTCTACAGAGGGCAACCTATCAAGCATTATATGCTGTTTCTTAAACTAGCATTATTCTTAAGGATCAATTTTATTTCAAAAGAATAGAAACACACTATATTCATCTAGGGATAGTCAAGGTAAATTATTTGGGGTAAGTCAAAGGTAGTGCCTTTTTAACCTAGCATTGACTATATCCGGGTAACAGCATATAAAATTGTTTATATGTTTTTAATGCTCATAAAACTATTACGAGATAGGTATGATTATTATCCTAATTTCATTATTCAGGAAACCAAGGCTTAGAAAAGTGAAATGATTTCACCAGGGTCATAGACAACCGGGTAAGTGGGCAGAGCTGGACCACAAGGCCAGGCAGGTCCACCCTAGAAATACTACCTCATTTTGTATTCTATTAAAAGTTATGAGTTGCCATTAGTAAATAACATTCATTAGTTATTTTAGTACCCATTGGTCATTTAACGATCACTGTGGTTCAGGGGAAGCTGACTGCTCCTAGCTTCAGATATGGGACACAAGAATGGGCTAAGCTAAACTGATTCCCTTCATCACAGTGATTGTTTCAGAGGCGAGCATGTGACTAAAGGCTGCAAGGTCAGAATCAATCTCAGGACTTTTGCTAGAAATTCTGAGCCAAAGTCTCTCTCCTTTTCTGCTCTGCATGAATAAGAAAGCACGTGGTCCCAGCAGTTGCTGACCACCATCTTGGGACACAGTGTGGAGCTAACCTTAATATGATACCTAAATGATGAAGCAGATACATCAGACAGGACATCAGAGCAGAGAGACAAGGCAAGAAACTGGGTCCTGGTCACATTGTATGGGCCCCACACAGGGTTTTGCTAATGCCAGCATCACTCATGGACTGCTGGTTTGTACGATTCCCGTTTCTGCTTAAGCAGTAACGGTTTAGTAGGGTTTAATAGGGTTTACCATGGTCTCCAAATGAAAGACACCTCACAGATACAGAATTCTGCCCAAGCAGTGAGGCAACCCATCTGAAAAGACCTTCCAATGCTTAGATATACACCAACAGCATTGTCCATAAACACATGCTCCCCACCCCACATCCACCCCCAACCTACGTACACACTCCAGGATAGTTGACATAAAATCTAGCTTGTGTCTCAGAATTTAAGATTTTAACTACTCTCCCTTTTTCCCTGCATCCTTTCTCTCTCCAATATTTCTGAAACTTCTTTAGAATAGGCTTTAAAAAAATACAATTACTAGGGTGCTGAGACAGACCAAAGGCAAGGAAAAGGAGGCATATACTGATGCCACCTGCATGAAGGTATCAGTTGTCTATTGGATCAAAAGAGCTGCCCACACATGAATGAACCCCACAAGCACACAAAAGTGGCTCAACCACTCCATTGATAAGACAGAACAGGGCGTGATGCATATCAGAAGTGCAATAACTGTGCCGGAAATCTTCTTGTTCTTTAGTTAAGGTGTCATTTAAGAAAGCCCCAATGCTGTTTTCTTAACTCCCTGAAATTGCAGGCAAAAGTTAATGTGCATCTCTGGGGAAAAAGTTCATACCTTTAATCCAGAGGAGACTGTGTTACAAAAAAAGATTACAAA
Source organism: Macaca mulatta (assembly GCF_049350105.2). Lineage (NCBI taxonomy): Eukaryota > Metazoa > Chordata > Mammalia > Primates > Cercopithecidae > Macaca > Macaca mulatta. Next base: position 162,446,741 of record NC_133406.1, read on the forward strand.
CCTTTAGACTCTAATTTGGAAAGGTAAAAGGTCATTCTTTTAACAAAGAATGATAGCTAAAATATTTCGTTTTATCCTTTCACTTATTTTACCCTATAATATGATTTTATCATGGGAATTCAAGAAATAAAAATTATTGTTCACCTTTATTACTGGTTTATTACACATACCTTCCCCTTAGACTTTATAAAGTTAAGAAAAATAGTTACCAAAACAGATCCTGCAAATTTAAAGAGTTGATAACATATTCTACCACATTTCTCACATGGAACTATTTATAATAAAATTGTTTAATGAGGAGCATCATATAGTTGAAAACTGTAAAGCAACTATATGTAGAATAAGTTTCTTCTACTGCCTAGAATGCTAGCTTTCTTTTTTTTTTTTTTTTTTTTTTTTAATTTTGAGACAGAGTTTCACTTTGTTGCCCAGGCTGGAGTGCAATGGCACCATCTCAGCTCACTGCAACATCCACCTCCCAGGTTCAAGTGATTCTCATGCCTCAGCGTCTCCAGTAGCTGGAATTACAGGTGCATGCCACCATGCTCGGCTAATTTTTATATTTTTAGAAGAGACAGGGTTTCACCCTGTTGGCCAGGCTGGTCTCGAACTCCTGACCTCAAGTTATCTGCTTGCCCCAGACCCCCAAAGTGCTGAAATTACAGGTATGAGCCACCACACTTGGCCAGCCTTCCTTTTTAAAATAATTGTTTTCTGGTTGTGAAAGTGAATGTGTTTGTTTTATATTTAAAATGTGGAAAATACAAGCCTAAAGAAAAAAAGTCAGCCGGGCATGGTAGGTCACGCCTGCAATCCCAACACTTTGGGAGGTTGAGGCCGACATACTGCTTGAGCCCAGGAGTTCGAGACCAGCCTGGGCAAAAAAGTGAGATCCCATCTCTACAAAACACTGAAAAATTAGCTGGGTTTGGTGGCCTGCACCTGTGGTCCCAGCTACTTGGGAGGCTGAAGTGGGAGGATCTCTTGAGCCCTGCAGTGAACTGTGACTGCACTACAGCACTCCACCCTTGGACAGTGAGACCCTGGAGGAAGGGAGGGAGGGAGGGAGGGAGGGAGAGAGGGAAGGAGGGAAGAAAAAGGAAAAAGGTAGGGAAAGAAAGGGAAGGAAAGAGCGAGGGAGGGAGGGAAAGGAAGAAGGAAGGGAAAGGAAGGGAGGAAAGGAGGGAGAGAGGGAGGGAGAAGAAAGAAAAAGGAAAGAGAAAGAAAAGTCATCCATAAACTGACCACCTTGGCCGGGCACGGTGGCTCATGCCTGTAATCCCAGCACCTTGGGAGGCTGAGACAGGTGGATCATCTGAGGTCGCGAGTTCGAAAGCAGCCTGACCAACATGGAGAAACCCCATCTCTACTAAAAATACAAAATTAGTCAGGTGTGGTGATGCATGCCTGTAATCCCAGCTACTTGGGAGGCTGAAGCAGGAGAATCGCTTGAACCCGGGCAACAGAAGTAGAGGAGAGCCGAGATGGCGCCATTGCACTCCACCCTGGGCAACAAGAATAAAACTCTATCTCTAATACATAAATAAATAAAATAAAATAAAAATTACACTATAAGGTATTTTTCTTCTACACTTAAAAATAGATTTTACAAAACTGGGATATTACAGCACGTTGTCTTGTAATCTTTTTTTTTTTTTTCCTGAGACAGAGTCTCGCTCTGTTGCCCAGGCTGGAGTGCAGTGGCGCAGTATCCACTCACTGCAAGCCCTGCCCCCGGGGTTCATGCCATTCTCCTGCCTCAGCCTTCTGAGTAGCTGGGACTACAGGCACCGCCACCATGCCTGGCTAATTTTTCTGTATTTTGAGTACAGACGGGGTTTCACAGTGTTCACCAGGATGGTCTCGATCTCCTGACCTTGTGATCCGCCCGCCTCGGCCTCCCAAAGTGTTGGGATTACAGGCTTGAGCCACCACGCCCGGCCGTAATCTGTCTTTTCACATTTTTCTTTTCTTTTTTTCCTTTTTTTTTTTTTTTTTTTTTTTGAGATAGAGTCTTACTCTGTCACCCAGGCTGGAATGCAGTGGCATGATCTCAGCTCATTGCAACCTCCGCCTCCCAGGTTCAAGCGATTTTCCTGCCTAAGCCTCCCGAGTAGCTGGAATTACAGGCGACTGCCACTATGCCCAGCTAATTCTTTGCATTTTTAGTAGAGATGGGGTTTCAGCATAATAGCCAGGCTGTCTCAAACTCCTGACCTCAGGTGATCCACCCATCTCGGCCTCCAAAGTACTGGGATTACAAGCATGAGCCACCGCGCTTGGCCTCACAAACATTTTTCGACATGTAAATCAAATTGCTTATCTGCCTAACTTATCTGAAAACATACTATGATTTTTAATATAATTTATTAGACCCATTTTCCTATAATTAAATGACAATTCCCATTGTAAAAATACTCTTGGGTAGAATATGTATTATTTATAGAATTGCTGTTTTCTAATAAATAACATTATAGTCATACTATTCAGTTAGATTAGAAAAGCCACTTACACTTAAGCATCATTTTTCACCCCTTCATCTCACATTGCTATTTTAATAAATAAGCTTGAAAACAGTTGAAAACTATTATATACCTCCTATTCATGGTTGTTATTAACTCTAAATGCTCCCTAAAAAACATTACAGTTCTGGCCAGGCAAGGTGGCTCAGGCCTATAATCCCAGCATTTTGGGAGGCCAAGGTGGGCAGATCATGAGGTCAAGAGATTGAGACCATCTTGGCCAACATGGTGAAACCCCCTCTACTAAAATTACAAAAAATTAGCTGGACGTGGTGGTGCGTGCCTGTAGTCCCAGCTACTTGGGAGGCTGAGGCAGGAGAATGGCTTGAACCCAGGAGGCAGAGGTTGCAGTGAGCCGAGATCGCACCACTCCACTCCAGCCTGGTGACACAGCGAGACTCCATCTCAAAAAAAAAAAAATTACAGTTATAAGACATCAATCACTGTTTAGGGTAAATGTCTTGAAAACTATAGCTTACAAAGTTTTTAGTATTATGGATTATAATAATTTCACTTTTCTCAGATTAAAAACTGAGCATTCGATAAAAATTTTTTTAATGAAAGTTTACAACTGGAGTAGAAAGGATCTATATTTAGGTATCCAGCTGGGTCTCTACCTTGAAAACCAATTTATCAATTACACTCAGCACTTGTCTAACACATCTGCCACACTCCACAAAAGGGAACTTAGATTTTTTTAATCTTCTCCCATAGTATCTTTGTGCCAAATGCTAAGCCAAAGTGCAATTGTCGGAAAAACTCTACTACATAATAAAATGATCGACAGTATGCTCTGCCCCTCAAAATTTGTCACTGTGTACACTTACTTTGCCAAACAATACATGAAAGAGAGTACCACTGTCAGATAAAATGCAGTACACCTGAAACTGAACTTTTATCCCTGAATGTCCCCCAAACCATTTCTACATCCCAACTGCCTCATTTCCAATTATAGCATCATTGTTATCACAGGTTCCTAGGATAGAAATCTTGGGAGTGACATGTGCTTCTGAACCTTCTGTCCTCTCCCCTTTAGCCAAGTGTCATCAATCCACCTCCTACCCCATTTTTACCCTTACAATATTACTCACGCTTTTTATTTCCTTTGAATTCCCACTGCTGCCCCTAATCCCAGCCCTGATCATTTCCTCCTGTACTGTTCCAACAGCCTCTTACACGGTTTCTCCTCTAGTCAAATATAGCCACATTGGTCTCCTGGGCTTAATTCCCAAATATCTGCTTCATCATATCATTCTTCAGTTCCAATATCATCTAAATGATTCCCTATTACTCTCCAAAACAAGCTTGGGTTCCCCACCTAGTTTTCAGAGCTCTTATTAATAGGGTCCTGAGCTGCTTTTGCAGCCTGATTTGCTACAGTCCCTGCACAGCTAGGTTCCTCCCTGTCCTGAACACTTCTCACAGGAAACCCTCCTTCCCTTGTCTCTATGTTTCTTCCCACCCTTCAAGGACAAGTTCAAGTGCAATCTTCCAGGGATCTTGCTCACGTAGTCCAGCCTACTCAATGTTGTTTCCCTTCTCCGAACATCCATTTAGATTTCCATAGCGGTTTTAAATTTTACTCCACAATTCTGAATGTAACAAATGCCGAACTGAATCTGACTTTGAGCACCACCCCCCGACCTAGCATGGCACAGGTTTCGTGAGAAATTTAGTTTCGGTTTTGCTTTGAAGGCCTCTCCCCATCTCGCAGGCTTCAGAAGGCTGATGCTGCACTCTGTCCATCATAGACCAGACCATGAAGCTCTACGTCCAAGTCAGTGTGTGCACTCACAGGCCACCCCCACACCCACACCTAGTGTGTACAAGGGTCTTTCACCTGAGATCGCAAGCCCAGAGCACTTAAAAGCTCTAATATCCTTATGCCATTCTATCAGATGTCCTGTCGCCTTTCACGAGAATGGAACATTGATCCCTGATACTGGTGGGATCTGCCATAAATCACCTGTCTCACAGCTTTCTTTCTTGAGGAAGTTTCTTTCCAATCTTACCATCTCCCAATCCCTATCACTCTCTAAGCCTTAGAACCCCTCCCAATCATGGACAAGTCAGCTCTCAGATAAGTGTCACTGTTTAAATCTGCACTATAGCATGTATCATGGTCTGCATTATGTTCTGAAGAGGCAGTAACACATAATGTTCAGAGTACAAGCCTCAAGAGCAAACAGGACTGGAGTGCTATGGCCACACTTAGCCCGCCACCGGGCAGCCTTAATGAATTAACTGTCCAAGCCTCAGTTTACTTAGCTGAAAAACCCTCATAGGAATGGCATGAGGATTATTAGGTCAGGCCATAATGGCAGTAGTCCTAGTCGCAACGGGTTGCAATTACACAGCACTCTTCTAAGCACATACATACATTAACTCATTTCATCCTCAAAATACTTTATAGTTAACCCAAATCACACAGTTTAAAAGCAGCCAAGAAAGGAATCAAACCCAAGCAATTGAGCTCACAGTCTATGCTCTTCACCACTATACTATATTTCATTCAACAAATGGTAGCTATTATTGTTAGTAGAATTACTTGATTCTTAATGTATCTGCCTCTTTATGTAAACTGTAAGTTCCCTGAGGACAGCAAGCATGCTGACTCACTGTAACAGCTGTTAGAGAGCTGGCTCTGGAAGCTGACTGCTTGGCTTAGAACTCTGCCTCCCTCCTTCACTAGCTGCAACCTTGGGCAAACTGCTTCACCTTTCAGGGTGGTTGTGAGGACTAAATGATTTCCTACTTAGAAAGTACTAGGAAAAGCGAATGGCAGCTACTATTATGATGTACTGACATATTTCATTAGTTGATATGAGATGTGATATTGTCATCTGTCTTTCCAGAATCCAAACAGTGCCAGAATTCTCAACAAATACTTGTTGATCACCAATTCAACCACATTGATTTTCCTGTTTCACATGGGTTTATCTTGTTTCTAAAATTATTCCTTAAAGAAAAGGATACACCTTTATAATAACAGTAATAATAACAGATAACTCTTCTTGAAGACTTACTATGTATCAGGGACTGCTCTGTGATTTTTTTCATGTTTAATCATTTAATCCTCACAACAGCTCAATGTGGTAGACACATCTTCACATTTTGTATGAGAAGACCAAGGCACAGAAAGGTTAAATAACTTACCCAATGTCACATATCACAAGCCAGTCCCTGGCAGAGCCTACACACTTAACTACTGCAATTTATCGTCTCTTTCGTAACTTTTTTCATATTCCCAGATATATTTTGTAGAATTCAGTATATATGAAAAGGTACCAAAAGTATTGATTGATTGAAATTTTTCCCTAGATATAGCATGAATAATAAAAAGTAATTTTTAAATGTTTGAAATGTCTATCTAAAAAGTCATATAAAACTTAAAAGTCACAGTTTATCTCTTAATATCAAATAGGCTTAGCCTTTGAAGTGAGTACATCAGTTAAGCTGAATCATGAAGATGAGGTCCGAGTTTTCCAGCTGTGAATGACTCAAAAGACTAAGATGCACTTCACATACTTAACATCCTATTCTGATGGATACACAGCACAGAAATGAACCTTCTAAAAGAAGACATAACCCAATGATCTGTTACAAAATCTAACCCTAAAATAAAGACCATAAATGCTTTAGAAGGTAAGTTTTTTTCTTCCAATTTTCTTTCTGCTTTTGAAAACTCTTACAGAAATATTTCAGGCCTCCTTCCTCAAACCTCTTTCCATAAAGGGCACGCAAGAATCACAAACTGGAAACATTTGCAGGATAAATGAAGTTGAGACTCATTTAAGTAAAACCGAATCAAAGCTTCATGGATTTGTTGTTTTTCTGCATTTAAAAGGAAAACAAACGAGTTGGTCTTGTCTGGCCTTAGAGTCGTTTAAATGGAAGAGGGATTTTCATGGCCTTGGGAAAATCTAGGTTTACAGGGCAAACTCTGCAGGGTTGAGCTCATTGTAAAGACATGTTCCTTTTCATTGGCAAAAGGAGAAAGGAAGTGAGCCATGCCCTAAAAAATACCACTACAGACATTCCAGTCGATACTTGATAAGGACTGGGAATGCTGCCATCAACTCATGGCTAGAAGAAGGAAAATTTGGATCAGTAACCAGCTGACCAGGAGAAATCATGTTAAGTATGGGAAAGATTTCCCATTCAACTACTAACTTTCGACAAGGGAGTCATTTAAGCCAGTGGCTTTCAAATGTTTTTTTTCTGTGACCCACAGTAAGAAATACATACGTTATATCATGACCCATAGATATACACAAAGATAATAAAACTGAAACACACATATTCATTTGTAACTGAAACAATATTTACAATGTACAAAGCACAATATTTTCAACTCTATTCTACTTTGTGTTCTAAACACACTGGTTGAAACCTACTGGCTGAAAAACAGGAATTTAAATTCTGACCAGCACAGAAGATTTTGAGGGTACATTTTCTAACGGCCTTTATTCCTCCCTCAGAGCCCCACAGCCAACTTGGGAAAGTGCAGTGCAGCATCTGCTCGTGGGACAAGTGACTTGATCTTGAGTACTTGGATAAAGGCCACCCAGAAGGCCATCTTGTCCATGTCTGGCCATTCCTCAGTGCTGGCTCCTCCTTCTCTTTCTGCCCCTTAAATGCTGGTGCTCCCCTCACCGTTCTGTTTTTGGTCCTTTTATCACTCTCAGTGATTCAATCTATTTCCATGGCTTCTGCTACTGATCAAAGAAAATTACTCATAAATCTCATTCTCTAGGCCCCAATTATCGATGCTCATCTACCTCGTGTGTGTGTGTGTGTGTGTGTGTGTGTGTGTGTGTGTGTGTATTTATTTTTTTATTTTTTGACAGGGTCTCACTCTGTTGCCCAGGCTGGAGTGCAATGGCATGATCTCGGCTTACTGCAACCTCCACCTGCCAGATTCAAGTGATTCTCCTGCCTCAGCCTCCCGAGCAACCAGGACTAGAGGTGCTTGCCACCATTTCCAGCTAATTTTTGTATTTTTAGAAGAGACAGGGTTTCACCACATTGGCCAGGCTGGTCTCGAAATCCTGACCTCAAGTGACCCTTCCTCCTCAACATCCCGAAGTGCTGGGATTACAGGTGTGAACCACCATACCCAGCCCTTTTGTACAAGTCCAACTGAATCGTCCCGCAGATTTCAAACTCATTTAGTCCAAAATTATACTTATAATTTATTTCCTATCCTATCTCCTTGCCCATATCTATTTCTTTGCCAGCTTTCCTCGTCTTAAAGAATGGCACCATACTCCCTCCCTGAAGCCACAAATCTGAGGTCATCATTTGCAGTCTCTCCTTCCTTTATTTCTATGTCCAACAGGTTACTAACTCAATCTCATTATTCAGTGGTGTGCAGGTAAACATTTAACAATCAGCTCTCCACACTAAAAAAAATTAAAATAAAGAGCCCTGACTTACAGGACTTACCTATTTCTCTTTTATAAATAGCCCATTATAGCTAATTTAAAACAATCAACCTGATGTCAGTGAAGGAGGAGATGTGTACAAATGGCTCCAGCACACCACCTTCTATTCCTCCAAACCATTTCTCTTCTCTTCATGCCTACAGGCACTGCCTTAATTCATCTCTCGCACACTGAACAAATGATAGCTATTATTGTTAATAGAACCTTTATGATCTCCTAATCTCTAGCTCATATCCCTTTATCTAACAGTCTCCAAAATATCTTTGTAAAATTAAAGACTCATCATGTTACTCCTCTGCCTCTTCATTGCCCAGTCTTTATCTTCATATATAAGGCTCTTGATATATTTGTTCTCTACTGACTCTTGAGCTTCATTTCCTGTGACACCACCACCAATAACCTCTAACCAAAAACACTGGCAAACATGGTGTTCCCAAATATATAATGCTATTCTCTATCTCTGTAACTTTGCTTATTCTGTTCCCACTTCCCAGGACAACCTTCCCCAATTCATCCACTGAGTAAGCACTATTCATCCCTTCAGACTCAACTCAAATCTCTTTCCTTAGAAAGCTTTTCCTGGCTGGGTGCAGTGACTCACACCTGTAATCCTAGCACTTTGGGAGGCCAAGGCAGGTGGATCACGAGGTCAGGAGATTGAGACCATCCTGGCTAAACTTTGTCTCTACTAAAAATACAAAAAATTAGCCGGACATGGTGGCACATGCCTGTAGTCCCAGCTGCTCAGGAGGCTGAGGCAGGAGAATCACTTGAACCTGAGAGGTGGAGGTTGCAGTGAGCTGAGATCACGACACTGCACTCCATCCTGGGCAACAAAGCAAAACTCTGCCTCAAAAAAAAAAAAAATAGAAAAAGAAAAGAAAAGAAAAGCTTTTCCTGAACTTCTTAAGTACACTTGATGTCTCCCACCTCTATACATCCAGTATATTTTAGTACCTCTAACAGCCTTTATTAAATTTATTTATTTTTTCATATCCTTCTCTTCTCACTAGACATGAGTTCCTAGATCTGGATCTTATTCATGCACGTACCAAGCAGGTGGTATGGTAAAGGTATACAGTAGGCTTTCAATAAATGGTGACTATGATTGTCTAGGGCAACTAATACCCTAAGACAAGCATATACTAATTGCTCGACAAATGTCTGAATGGAAACATATCGGTGTGCTCTTGCTATCTTCCCAAGGCCAGAGGAATGCTAAAATACCAGTACCTTCTAGATTATTAGAAAGCCCAAGATCTACTTCCATAGTCAAAGAACTGGTACTATAATTTTTTTCCTATTATCCTCTATAATTTCCTAGTGCTGCCATAACAAAGTACCATAGACTAGGTGGCTTAAACAATAGAAATTTATTTTCTCAGAGTTCTGGAGGCCAGAAGTTCAGGATCAAGGTTTCTCTAGGGTTGGTTTCTTCTGAGGCCTCTCTCCTTGACTTACAGATGGATAGTTATCTTCAAGTTCAAATGGCATCCTCCCTGTGTCTGTGTCTAAATTTCCTCTTCTAATAAGTACACCAGTCATATTGGATTAGGGCCCACCCTAACGACCTCATTTTAACCTAGTTACCTCTTTAACCTAGTTACCTTTTTAAAGGCCTTATCTACAAATCCAATTGCATTCTAAGGTACTGAAGATTAGGACTTTAACATGTGAATTTTGAAGGACACAATTCAGCCCATAACAGCCTCCTGCTAGACTATGAGCTCCTCAAAAGGCAGGAGCCATAGCTTAGTCTTCCTCCTTAGTATTTTCTATGCCACGCAGAGTACCTGAAACACAGAAGAGTCTCAATAATTTGTGAGATACATAAATTAAAAATCTTTCTAGAAATGTAGTCACAATTGGTAATTATGGTCCCCTCCAAATCTGATGGCCAGCACCAAGGAAAATGTGACTTTACTCTTTCTCTGAAAGAAAGTTGGATGCTGTCATCATCTCTAGATAGTCCACTGCCAAACAGCTATGTATGTGGCACCCAACTCATAGCAGAAAAATAAAATCCAAGGCCAAACGCCCACAACCATTTACAATACCCTTCTCCCTCCAAATCCATTCCAATACTCCCAGACTGACAGATATCATACATGGCTACAGTCAGATTCAAAATCAAGAGAAAATCAACACTGCTGTCCCTGCAGAACAAGATATAACAGCTAAGGAGAAATAGCAAAATGGGAATCTGCTACTTTTTTCCTACCTATAAGGAAACTTATCCCTTCCTGTTACGTGGGATTTTGGTAGGTCTATCATATAGCCTGCCTTCCCCATTATCAAGATGGGTACAAGACCTACTTACTTGCTCCACCTCTCCACCTGAATCCTGAGTGAAGTGATATGAAAATAGAAAATAATTGCCCGGAGTCAATTCAGCCAGTGCCATGAAGGGTTCCTGGTACACACATCCCTGAAACAGGTTTGGTTCCTGACCTTGTCAAGGCTCGATTGACTGTTTCTGGGACCTACATGGTAGTCTCCAATAAATGCCTTTTTCTGAAATTAGATAGTGTTTATTGCATAGCTCTCCATCAAAGAATATTAACACATACAATGGCCCCTGGAAGTGGAGTGTAGCGAGTGGTGGACCTAAAATATGGAAATGAAGGCAGGCAGTAAGGATTTCCCCACCCACTACAAAGAAGTGGTGCTAGCCAGGCGCGGTGGCTCAAGCCTGTAATCCCAGCACTTTGGGAGGCCGAGACGGGCGGATCACGAGGTCAGGAGATCGAGACCATCCTGGCTAACATGGTGAAACCCCGTCTCTACTAAAAAATACAAAAAACTAGCCAGGCAAGGTGTTGGGCGCCTGTAGTCCCAGCTACTTGGGAGGCTGAGGCAGGAGAATGGCGTAAACCCGGGAGGTGGAGCTTGCCGTGAGCTGAGATCCGGCCACTGCACTCCAGCCTGGGCGACAGAGCCAGACTCCATCTCAAAAAAAAAAAAAAAAAAAAAGAAGAAGCGGTGCTTGCAGTCCTAGTTATGCCATTGCAAAGCAGCCAACTATGCTCCTTCCTCTTGTGATTTGGGATATAGTCCACATGCCTCTCCAGGCTAAGTCTTTAGGGAAGTTGGTAGGAAAATGTCAAAATACTGGTGCATATAGCCATTTCTGACAGCTTTTGTTAAGATCCTATAAGTGACTTAGCTACAGCCAAAGTGGCCTATCTGAATGCAGAGAAAACTCTGCCTCACTAAGACTGGCCCTTTTCCTGGTAGAAATCCAAGAGGACAGAGAGTCAGATAATCATAAAGGACTATGAAATTTGAATTATTGGCCCTGAGTCAATAATAACGCTAGAAAATACAGGAAAAAAGGAAGGAAACATAGCAAAAGATAAGATTAGGACCAAGAGAATTGGGGGAAGCCTGATTCCCCAAGTACCCCCTGATTTATATTCCCCTCTCTGGCAAAGAGCTAAGCACTGGGATGAAGCCAAAGGATGAGGAACAAAGTAGCTTTGTCTTTATCCCAGAGGCAAAACAATAAGCAGAAAAATTCGGGGCTGGAGGATAGGCAGAGCAGCCAGGCTTACTTTTAAGAAAGAAACCCCTCACGCTAGAGCCCAGAGTCAAGAATCAATCCACAGCACGGAAAATGCATAAAGACCAGCAGTTTGAGTAAAACTTCCACAGAAACCTTGGAAAACAAAAACTTATTCCTCCAAAGTCAATCTCTGGGTGTCCTAACCAACAGCACTACCAGAATTCAGGGTGCTCAAATAATATACCTCTATTAGGAAAATCCTACTCAGGGTGCTTTGCAAATGTGTCCATTGATTTCATGAGGCAACAGAAAGCCGGTTCAATAGTAGTTAGGTACATAAGGCAGTGAAGTATACTGACTGTACACGTGTCTACAACATTGAAGGGAAAATCTAATCATGGAACAATAATAGCTAAATACAATGACCTTTGTAACATTTAAGACCATCACCAACCTAGCATCCAAGTTAAGGTATACCACCAACTTTCTACAAAGACATAGGGACCAAAAGATTTAGATGCAGATAATGGGGGGGAAAAAAACAGAGAAAAATTTACTCTGGAAACAGATTAAATAGTAGAGATAAATACAGAAAAAAATAGATTTCTTGAGTTGTACTAATAGAATGGCTTTGATTTACAAAGAGTCTAAATCAAATAAGAATATTTATCCTGAACCATCTACACCCTGTCAATTTATTTCACCATGCTATCTGGGGAGTCAGGTTACCAAATGAAGCCATCTTGAAAGGAGTTACTAGATAGAAACCTGAGTGCTGCTTTCCTTCCTCTGTGAGAAGTGAGCTCAGATGCTGCAAGGCACCAGGCAGAATCACAGCATCTACAGAGGTAGTCCCTGGAGTGCTCCCTCCAGGAGGTACTGGTAAGGCATCTTTTTCTTACACCTTCTGGAAAACTGTCTCCCACAGGTAATATAACCTACACTTGTATTTCTGTTAAATGGTGCAGACTCATGTAGAAGCAGAGAAAAAATTCTAATTCCATATGCCTAGGACCTGTCACTTACTTGCTAAGAGAGAGAAAACGTAATTCCCCAGATCCACTGCATTCTTCCATTATTTCCAATAACTGCCCTGAGAAAATGGCATTAGAGACAAACTAAAAGGAATATTTATGTTCTGTGAACAAAGGAAAGAACATAGTGTGCATGGGGTCACGATGAGTAAGAGCAAGCCTGAGATGATTCTGCTAAAGATATTTTAACACTGATGAATGCTAGGCCTTGGTTTGGCTTATTAAAATAGTTCTGGGTGGTAAGAGAGAAGCTGGCACATTTTTCTGTAGATGAGATAGCCTTGGGTGATTGAACAACAGTTGGAATACAGCTGCCATGGCTAAAACCAAGCAAGTACAGATGTCACCCCAAAGTGGAAATAATTTCATACCATCCCACGCTGCCAAATTCAAATGCCAATGGAGGAAAGATATTGGGGAAGGAGGTCTTTTAAATGGAACAGATAACTATTTTAAATACCATTCTGTATATAACTACAATTTTTGCTGCTGAGATCCATGAGCAACAGTTATTATGGTTTAAAGAGCTCAGTCAAAAATCTTACTGCTCAGCAAAATGAAAACAATACAATGTGTTGTTCTCAGAGATAGGAACAATCACATCAAATTCAGTCACTAGACATTAGACTTTGTAATTTCAAATGTTTGGAAAATGTCCTTTTACAAGGCAATAATTTTCTTTTTTCTTCCTTCAATAGTTGTCTTTCTTATAAGTAGTGCTAACTGATATGTTAGATAAGAAGACACTAAAAGCACAAAGCACCATATCACAGTACTCATTTCCCTTAGAAAGAAAAATCAGGGAAAGGGAACATTTCACACACCCGCCCACCGACCCCTGACTTACCAAATGCCTTCTTAGGTTCTATTAAATTCATGGTGAAGAGTTCCTCTTTTTTTAATTCCTTTAACTTCTTAGCAACATCACAGTGACGCCACCCAACAATATTTTCTCCATTTATGGATTCAATATGATCCCCAACACAGATTGTTTTAATTGAGTCAATAACACCACCATCTTTAATTCTCTGAAAGAAAATTAATGATAACATAATATAAAATAGAACTGTGTAATGAATGCACCAATCTCATCTGATCTTGGAAGCTAAGCAGATTCGGGCCTAGTTAGTACTTGGATAGGAGACAATAACAGGTGCTACAGGTTTAAAAACAAAATAAAACTGTGTAACAGTACTTTTTATGCTTTTGAGACATATATACAATGCATTGACAACAATGCAGTCTGATGCTCAGTTAGAGAGGGAAGACTGAGCAACCAAGAACCACTATCTTACCTCCAACCATTCTTCGTCTTCCTTATCATTCGGAATTCAGCTCACTCACAGTTACCACCTCCTCTGGGAAGCTTTTCCTGACATTCCCCAACCCACTCCCCCAAGAATGGGTAAGGTGCCACTCTCATGTTTCTACAATACGTTTTGCTGTATATGCTGAACTCTAAACTAAGCACTTTACATTTGTTATTTCATTTAATTCTAACAACCTTTATGAGATTCTCATGTCACAGGTCAGGAAGATTAAAGCTTCAGAAGAGCAAGTAATTTGCCAGATTCAACATACCACAGTGTGATTGTTCATTTACTTCTCAGTCTCCATTACTAAACTAATATCCTTGAGGACAGAGATGGTCTTATTACTCTGCATGTCTGTGCCTAGCACAGTATCTGCAAAGTCCCTTCATAAGTGATTACTGAATTATTTCAATTGAGGCCCATCACATAAGAATAGAGCTTGAGCTTTTTCAATTGGCTGCATTTAGTTACAAATGCAAAGACACAAAGAATAATACCATCTTAGCTAAGATGCCTGATACCTAATAAAAGACAAGTATGGTTATCATTTTGGGAGCCAGTAAGGGTGATTTGATGCTATTGTTTCTCATTTATGTATTTTAGATGAAGAGAATCTGGGACCCCAAGGAGAAACTTCAAGTTGGTCTTTCTTTATCTTACTTCTCTATAATACATCCTCAGGGTAGAGTCTCAAAATGGTATCTAGTATTCCCAAGAATTTTTGAAAGGATTTTAGGCACAGGAGCCCCAGAAAACTCTTCCAGAATTGCAGAAAACAGCCCTGCAGAGGATGTACAAGTTCTTCCATGGTGATGAGGAATAGGGCAGAATGAAGGCCATAATCTGTCTCAGAAGTCCCAAATCCTTCATAGGAATCATAGCAACATCAGGAGCAGCTGCTATTGTATACTAAAGGCTGTGTATTCTCCACCCTTGCTAGTTGGAAGTATAACATCTTCTGAATCAGCAGGGTGATTGATCATTGTGTCTAAGAGCTAGGAGAAAACGGATCTCATCTACCTCCAACATCTCCATCATATTGTCATCAGGAACAAGAGTAACTTAGGAAGGTTAAGCATTTTTAACATTTAAATTTCATTATTATAAATCAAAACTCACAATAGATTTATTTTTTACCCCAAATTTTAAGAATATTGCTATGTTCATTCATTCTAACAGTGACTGTTAACATGCTATATGCAAATGTCACAATAACGCCAACTTTAACAGAGAGCCCACTGTCATTACAAACAGGCAAGGAAACCACAAGTTTCATAGTCTACCTGACATTGTTTTATTAGAAACCCATATTAAACTTATATCGCTAACAGAAACAATGGGAACCACTCAGTACAACTAGAGTTTCTAAACTGTCACAGAAAAATAAATGAGATTGAAGAAGACTAAAGTCTAAAGAAGAAAAAACTATTAAATACTGTTCCACAATTCGTAATTCATCAAAGAATTCAATAATCGATATTTAACTTTGATTTTTCTTCTTAGCTTTTATTCTAATTTATCTCTTGACATATCTTGAATTTATTTTTTTCTTTGGTCAACTACACCATACAAATTTCAGAGTCTTACCACACAGTATTTTTAGCTTAAGATTTAGAGTTACAATTTTATTTTAAATAAGCATTATATAAAAGTTACAGACTTTGAAGACACATCTGAATCTCACCAGTGAATTAAAGGTCAGAGTAACAGAAATGTAGGGTTGCAGAGGCCCATGAGTCGCCTCATCAATCCTAGAGATGCTTCAGCAACCAGAATAGTGCCCAGATAGAGGGAGAGAAAGGCAGTTACCAGAAGTCAGAGCAGGCAGCAGGGTGAGAATCCAGGTAGCAAAAGAAAAGTCACAGCACATGTCACTATCTGAGGCAGCAGATAAGAATCTGGAATGGAGACACAGGAAAATCAATATAGGGAACTTGGAGAAGATGAACCAGATATAGAAGCAAAGTTGAAGACATGGATTATATATTTTATGGGTTACCTGAGCCTTAGCCTCCAAAGTGGGTAGAATAAACAATACGGGAGCAATGGAGACAAGTTTCTGAAACCTAATGTGCTTTGATAATCATACAATAACTTGACAGAGATTAATAATATTGCCAAAGGTACTAATGAGATGCAAAGGAATAAGAGGGGGAAAAAAAGAGGCATTAATGCTATACTTTATTTACTGAGTTATTTATACTATTCTCTATAACACTTAGGAACTTTCACCTGTCTTTGGAGCTTGATGCTGCAAAAGGTAGAGAAGATTTATTTATTTATTGGAAGACAGGATTTACATTATTAAACATAGAGGTTTCCAACCATTTCAGACCATTATTATAATATCTCCCATTATGTTCATCCCATATATTTAGAGAATTCTGCCTTCTCATCACAGATGTCAGCAGAAGTCTAGGGCAGCATACATTCTCCCTAAAGTCTTTTTTTCCCCTTTCAATTCATTTAATTTCAACAATCTGTCAAAAACAGCCAATAAACAAATACTGAATTATATTCTGTTGAGTTTTTTAAAGGCTCTAGACTACAAAAACATCTCGTGTGTCTCCCACCCTGAGCACCCTGCTACTTTTCCATATACCACATGCCACGCATAGACACAAAGCCAGGGGATGAAGCTGACATGGTCTACTTGGAGCCAGTAGACAGGAGGGCATTGAGTCCTGATGAAGCACTTAGGGACAAAATGTAGTTCATTGTGGGGTTGAAATTCTTCAATATGAAGAAGAAGTAACAATGACCAAGACCAGGAACAGAGTGTTGTTATAGAAGATGGAAAATGTTGTAGCTTCAGAATCAGCAACGTCATTCTTTCTTCCACAAGATTCTTACATCTTTCTCTTTCCGAGACATCTTTCTATTATCAGCTTCAGAAAGTTTTCGAATCACTGCATCCTCCCTCTGCTGTGCTACTTTGTGCTTGAGAACAAATTTCACATTCTTGTATGCAAAGGCTACCAAATATGTACTTTCTAGGGTCATCACACTATGGAAAACAGCAGACTGAATAAGATCCATATGCCATATTCTCCAGTATAACCAGATTCGGATGGCAGACACGACGAAAGCATTCCTGAAAAAGATCGCAAAGGACTTGGCAGAGAGGTTGCCACTGAAATCCTGCAGGAGCAGGTCGTCCTTGGACGACTGTTTGGAGCTGCCTTTGGGGGCTATAGGGGAAAGGGAGGTGAGAACAGGGAAGGTAGAGCTAGCGGCCAAGCCAGGCAAAGGCCCTTGGCTCCGCCCCTGTGGCCGCCTTATCTGATCCACCCTCCCTAAAATCTTAAGCACCAGACTCTGAGCTGCATGTCCAGTCGCTATGATCAGCAACTCTGAGATTTGTGTTGCTGATCCTTCCAACACTGTCCTCAAACCTCGCTCATAATAATAAGCTAACAGTCATACAGTTGTAAATAGTTATCTCATTCAGTCCTCACAATAAGCCTAGGAAAAGGATATTTATCATTCCATTTAAGGAATGAGGAATTTAAGCCACAATAATTACATGGCTTGCCCAAGATAACACAGCTAATTAGGTCTCAAACAGAGATGACATAATTTTTTAAATTAAAAATGTTTTTTAAAAAGGTATAGAACCCAAGTTCTTCTGACCTAAAGTACAAAGTTTTGGGTTATAAATGTCCAAAATGATCTATCACCTTTGAACTCTGAATTTTTTTTTTCACAGCCTTATTTTTTCCATTTTCCATCTCCTTATTTCTACTAAAGCTGTTTTTCATCAACACCTCATCATGGTCTCCAGATCTCAAACATCTGTTTTCACAAATCATCATGTCTATTCTGGCTTTACAGATCTCTGCTCGGATCCTAGCTTCCATCCTATAATCCTCTGCCCCCTTGACTTCCTACATTTCCAGTCTTGCTGATTTTTAGTTTGGGCAAATGAAAAAGTAAAATGTTAGAAAGATGTAAGTATCATATTTCTCGAAATGATCACTCTAAAATGTGGTTGTACTAAAGCCAAAGTATGGCAAATCATAAAGGTCTGTAAGAGATATTCTGAGAATGACAGTTTTGTGGTTAGTCAAACTATTTCAATTTAAAACAAAGTCAGGTGGGTTTTTAAAAATCAATTTAGCTCATTTCTTAATTGCATGTTATAAATCCTTATTTTTATTTTAAATTTGAAAATACAAGTCTCAGCCGGGCGCAGTGGCTCATGCTTGTAATCCCAGCACTTTGGGAGGCCGAGGCAGGCAGATCACCTGAAGTCAGGAGTTCAAGACCAGCCTGGCCAACATGGTGAAACCCTGTCTCTACTAAAAATGCAAAAATTACCCAGGCGTGGTGGCACATTCCTATAATCCCAGCTACTCGGGAGGCTGAGGCAGGAGAATCGCTTGAACCGAGGAGGCAGTGAGCCAAGATCACACCACTGCACTCCAGCCTGGGTGACAGAGCAAGACTCTGTCTCAATAAATAAGTAAGTAAGTAAATTAATTAATTAAAGTACAAATCTCTTCTCTTAAACCAGGTGTCATCAAACTATGGCTCACAGCAGAACTCCAGGGTGGTGTGTACCCTCCACCACGGCCACCACCTGTTTTTATATGGCCCATGATTTATGAATGGTTTTTACCTTTTTGAATGGTTCAGAAAAAAATCAAAAGATTTGTGATGTGAAAATTATAAGAAATTTAAATTACAGTGTCTATGAGTAAGGTCTCAGTGGGAAACATGCATGCTCATTCATCTAAGTATTATCTGTAACTGCTTTTGTGCTACACGGGCTTAGTTGAGTAGTTGCAGCAAAGACCATATGACCCACAAAGCACAAAATATTTACCATCTGCACTTTACAGAAAACATTTTCCAGCTAACACAGGTTTCATTATATGTATGCTCTTAATTTTCTGATTAAGTTATTTATATACTTTTTGTTCTTGGAAATGTTGAGACTTAGATACTAAAATCATGAACATTTAAGTATGTTGTTTTTTCACCTAAAAAGTTTCATCTGGGCCATGTATGGTGGCTCATCCCTGTAATCCCAGCATTTTGGGAGGCCTAGAGAAAGGGATCACTTGAGCCCTGCTCAACTGAGCAACATGGCAAAACCTTGTCTCTATAAAAAACAAACAAACAAAAAAACCAGTTTCATCTGTGTGAACCATACAAAACTATAAAATGCATTTCTCTGCCATTGATCTTTCCTAATTATGTAATGGTTTATTGTTAGAATGATTATTAAAATATTAGCTATTAATTGTGAATACTGCAGACATTTTAAGCATGTCATTATATTTATACCCCAAATAATACTATTACGTAGGTGCTAATGTTCCCACTTGAGAGAAGGCTCAGAAAAGTTTAATGCCTTGGCCAATGTTACACAGCTGGTAAATAAGTGATCTAGCTAAGACTGAAAGCAGGCCTATCTGATTCTAAAGTCCATGCCCCTATGCACCACACTGCAATGCCTCTCTCACCATGGAATGCCCACCCTCATTTGAATACCTACCACACTGTCCTACTCTGACTTTAACCTACTCTTATTTCCAGCCAAGTTAAAAACATATCAAGTGCTCACTTCAGCAGCACATACATTAAAATTATAATCACACAGCATGGTCTCTGCACATGGTGATATGCAAACTCATGAAACATTCCATTTTGCTTATCTTGGCAAAAAGAAATACAGGAAGGATAAAACAGAAATTAATAAAATGGGTTATCTCTAAGGAGTGTGGAAAAGTAATGAGATAGAAGAGTTAGGAGAAGGAGTGACACATCTCTGAATGAATTTTTAAATATAGTTTGATTTTTTTTTAAGAGACAGTGTCTTGCTCTGTTTTCCAGGCTGGAGAGTGGTGGCATGATCATTGCTCACTGCAACCTTGATTTCCCCAGGCTCAAGCAATTCTCCCACCTCAGCCTCATGAGTAGCTGGGACTATAGGTGCATGCCACTATACCCAGCTAATTTTTTCCATTTGCTGTAGAGACAGCGTCTCACTATGTTGGGGTCAAGGGACTTTCTATTTGTTGTAGAGACAGGGTCTCACTATGACTGGGGTCAAGTAGACCCCAGTGTCTGTTGTTTCCTCCTTTGTGTTCATAAGTTCTCATCATTTAGCTCCCACTTATAAGTGAGAACATGCAGTATTTGGTTTTCTCTTCCTTCCTGAATTAGTTTGCTGAAGATAATAGTCTCCAGCTCCATTCACGTTCCCACAAAAGACATGATCTCATTCTTTTTTACGCTGCATAGTATTCCATGGTGTATATGTACCACGTTTTCTTTATCCAATCTGCTATTGATTGGCATTTAGGTTGATTTCATGTCATTGCTATTGTGAACAGTGCTGCAATAAACATACACATGTATGTGTCTTTATGGCAGAATGCTTTCTAATCCTCTGGGTATACACCCAGTAATGAGATTGTTGAGTCAAACGGTAGTTCTGCTTTTAACTCTCTGAGGAACTGCCATACTGTTTTCCACAATGGCTGAACTAATTTACATTCACACCAAGAGTGTATGGTGGGTGGTTCCATTTTCTCCGCAACCTCACCAACATCTTATTTTTTTACTTTTTAATAATAGCTATTCTGACTGGTGTGAGATGGTATCTCATTGTGGTTTTGATTTGCATTTCTCTAACGATCAGTGAGGTTAAGCGCTTTTTTTTTAATATGATTGTTGGCCACATGTGTGTCTGCTTTTGAAAAGTGTCTGTTCATGTCCATTGTCCACTTTTTAATGGAGTTGTCTTTTTTTTCTGGTAACTTTCCTTATAGATGCTGGATATTAGACCTTTATCAAATACACAGTTTGCAAATATTTTCTCCTATTCTGTAGGTTGTCTGTTTTCTCTGTTGATAGTTTCTCTTGCTGTGCAGAAGCTCCTAAGTTTAATTAGATCCCATTTGTCAATATTTGCTTCTATTCTGATAGCATTGGTGTCTTTGTCATGAAATCTTTGCCCATTCCGATGTTCAGAATGATATTGCCTGTGTTGTCTTCCAGAGGTTTTATAGTTTTGAATTTTACATTTAAGTCTTTAATTCTTCTTAATTATTATATATGGTGTAAGGAGGGGTCCAGCTTCAGTCTTCTGCATACGGCTAGCCAGCATCATTTATTAGCTGCATATGGCTATCCCAGCATCATTAAATAGGGAGTCTTCCCCATTGCTTGTTTTTGTCAGCTTTCGTTAAAGATCAGGTGGTTGTAGCTGTGCAGCCTTATTTCTGGCCTCCCCACGCTGTTCCATTGCTCTATGTGCCTGTTTTTGTACCAATACCATGCTGTTTAGTTACTGTAGCCCTGTAGTACAGTTTGAAGTCGGGCAATATGATGCCTCCAGCTTTGTTCTTTTCGCTTAGGATTATCTTGGCTATTCAGGCTTTTTTGTTGGTGTTATTCCATATGAATTTTAAAATAATTTTTTATAGTTCTATGAAGAATGTCATCAGTAATTTGATAGGAATAGCATTGAATCTGTAAATTGATTTAGGTAGTATGGCCATTTTAATGACATTGACTCTTCCTATCCACAAGCATAAGATATTTTTCCATGTGTTTGTCTCTTCTCTGATTTCTCTGAGCACTGTACCAGCTAATACAAAACATACTTACACACAGACCAGTGTTACTATAAAGCAATCACACAAAGAAGCCAACATAATAACCAGCTAATAAAACACAGATAGGATCAAATCCACACATATCAATACTAACTTTGAATGTAAACAGGCTAAATGTCACACTTAAAAGGCACAGAGTGGCAAGCTGGGTAATTGTATGCTGTCTTCAAGAGACCCATCTCACACAAAATAACATCCAAGATTCAAAATAAAGGGATGGAGAAAAAAATGTACCAAGCAAATGGAAAACAGAAAAAAGCAGGGGTTTCAATCCTAACCCTGTTTTGTTTCAGACAAAACAGACTTCAAAACAACAAAAATCAAAAGAGACAGAGAAGGGCATTATATAATGGTAAAAGGGTTCAATTTGACAAGACAACCTAACTATCCTAAATATATATGCACCCAACACAGGAGCACCCAGATTCATAAAGCAAGTTCTTAAAGACCTACAAAGAGACACAGACTCCCACAGAACAATAGTGGGAGACTTTAACACTCTACTGACAGTAGTAGACAGATCATTGAGGTAGAAAATTAAGAAAGATATTAAGGACCTGAACTCAACATTGGACCAAAATGGATCTGAAGGACCTCTACAGAACTCTCCGCCCCAAAACAACAGACTATACATTCTTGTCATCACCACATGCTATATACTCTAAAATTGACCACATATTATAACTGGACATAAAACACTCCTCAGCAAATGCAAAAGAACTGAAATCATACCAAACATCCTCTTGAACCACAGTGCAATAAAAATACAAGTCAAGAAAATTGCTAAAACCCATACAATTACATGGAAATTAAACAACATGCTCCTGAATGACTTTTGCGTAAATAGTGAAATTAAGTCAGAAATCAAGAAGTTATTTGAAACTAATGAGAACAAAGATACAACATACCAGAATCTCTGGGACACTGATAAGGCAGTTTTAAGAGGGAAACTTATAGCACTATACTGCCCACATTAAAAAAGTTAGAAAGATCTCAAATTAACTACCTAACATCACAACTAAGAGACTTAGAGAACCAAAAACAAATCAACTCCAAAGTTAGCAGAAGACAAGAAATAACAAAAACCAGAGCTGAACTGAACAAGACAAAAAAAAAAAAAAAATCAAAAGATCAATGGATCCAGGAGTTGGTTTTATGAAAAAAAAAGATAGGCCACTAGCTAGACTAATAAAGAAGAAAAGAGAGAAGATCTAAATAAACACAATTAGAAATGATCAAGAAAACATAACCACTGACCCCACAGAAATAAAAATAACCATCAGAAACTACTATAAACACTACTATGCACACAAACTAGAAAACTAGAAGAGATGAAAAATTCCTGGACACATAGACTCTCCCAAGACTGAACCAGGAAGAAACTGATTTCCTGAACAGACCAATAATGAAATTGAATCAGTAATAAATAAACTACCAACCAAAAAAAAGCCTAGAACCTGATGGATTCACAACTGAATTCTACCAAATATACAAAGAAAAGCTGGTGCCCTTCCTACAGAAACTATTGAGGAGGAAGGACTCCTCCCCAACTCATTCTATGAAGCCACCATCACCCTGATATGAAAACCTGGCAGAGACACAACAAAAAAGGAAAACTTCAGGTCAATATCCTTGCTGAACATTGATGCAAACATCCTCAACAAAATATTTGCAAATCAAATCCAGCAGCACATCAAAAAGCTAATCCAGCATGATCAAGTAGCCTTCATCCCCAGGATGCAAGATTGGTTCAACGTAAACATATCAATAAATATGCTTCATCACATAAACAGAACTAAAGACAAAAACATTATTATCTCAATAGATGCAGAAAAGGCTTTTGATAAAATTCAACACCCTTTCATGTGAAAAACTCTCATTAAACTAGGTATCGAAGTAACGTACATCAAAATAATAAGACCAATCTATGACAAACCCACAGCTAACATTATACTGAATGGAAAAAAGCCAGAAGCATTTCTCTTGAAAACCAGCACAAGACAAGGATGTTCTCTCTCACCACTCCTACCTAACATAGTATTGGAAGTCCTAGCCAGAGCAATCAGGCAGAAGAAAGCAATAAAGGCCATCCAAATAGGGAAAGAGGAAGTCAAACTATCTCTGCAGATGACATGATTCTATATCTGGAAAACCCAATAGTCTTGACCCAAAAGCTCCTTCAGCTGATAAACAACTTCAGCAAAGTTTCAAGATACAAAATCAAGATACAAAAATCCCTACTAGCATTCCTATACACCAACAGCCAAGCCAAGCACCAAATCGAAAGACAATCTCATTCACAATTGTCACAAAAAAAATAAAATACCTAGGAATACAGCTAACCAGGAAGGTGAAAGATCTCTACAATGAGTAAATATTTTAATGACTTTGAAAATAAAAATTTTGATGGAGAAGCTAAGAAATAACCCTGTGGGGCAGGATGACAATTAGAGGCATCATTACAAGTTCTTTTTTTTTTTTTTTTTTTTCTGAGACATAGTCTCCCTCTGTCGCCCAGGCTGGAGTGCAGTGACACGATCTCGGCTCACTGCAACCACCACCTCCCAGGCTCAAATGACTCTCCTGTCTTGGCCTCCCAAGTAGCTGGAATTACAGGTGTGCACCACATCTAGCTAATTTTTGCATTTTTAGTAGAGATGGAGTTTCACCATGATGGCCAGGTTGGTCTTGAACTACTGGCCTCAAGTTATCCACCTACCTCAGCCTCCCAAAGTGGTGGGATTACAGGTGTGAGCCACCACGCCTGGCCCAATTCATAACTTCCAATAAACACGTTCTCTAATTCTACCACTGAAAGGATCTAGAAATAATGCACTCCAGTAGCAATGTATGAGCATGGCTAACACTAGAACTTGACTTCAATGTATGAGCATAGCTAACACCAGAACTTGACTATCAATCTCTAGTAAAAATCAGAGCTTCTAAGAGAAATAGTTGATTCTAGGCCTGGGGAAAAGGAGATACAAGAACATCTTGTTGTGTTCTAGAAAGTAAGAACCTACTCAATAAAATGACAGGAGCCATGTCAAAAGGACATGAGGGCCCACTTACAGGGGTTCCTGCAGGCCAAGTCTCAGGAAATTTGAGCATCAATATAATGGATAATAATAGACTATAACCCATTGAGTAAAATATAAAGTCATGTACCCATGTTGACAATAAATAAGGGCAGCTTTTTCCCTATCATAAAATGCTTTCAGAGAAACATATAAGGAGTGATGGAATTATAAAAATCATCATTTTTTCCACCATTATAGGAAAAATTAATTTAGGCAAGACTCATCAACAGATACTAAATTTGTGCCATGCAAGTAAGGAAACAGGATATTTTCATGATATCAAAGCATCTCTCCACAATTACTTATCATAAAGGAAAATAATTTTGTAGTGAAAAAGACTGGTGGACACTACCTCAGACAAGTGACAAAAATTAACGTCACAAACAATGAGACAAACCAGTATCACGTACCTTCTAATGTGCTGCACTGAGAAGGACACAGCATCACTTACGTAATTTTCCTGCCAAAAATGCAAAATCTATTTATCAACATGAGGAAACATCAGAAAAACCCAAATTCAAGGACATCCTATAAAAGGCTGAGGAACTATTCTAGATTAAGGAAGAGAAATACATGATCCTAAATTGGACCTGTATGAGGGGAAAATAATGAATACAATTAGGACAACTGATAAGCCTACAATGTGAACTATAGATTAGTTTAAAAGTATTATATCAATATCAGACTGTATGAATTTCATTACTGTACTGTAGTTATATATAAGAGAATATCCTTGTTCTTAGTAATTACACTCTGAAGTACTCAGGGGTAAAGAGTACATATGTGTGTGTGTATAAGACAGAACAAAAAACTCAAACGTGGCAAATGGTAAAAATTGGAGATTTGGATAAATGATGTATGAGAGTTCTTTGTATTATTATTGCAATCTTTATATAAGTTTGAAATTATCCTCTCCCAATTTTTAAAAAATTTCATCAACCATGTGTACAGTGTAATATGCATCTCTCTTCTAAGTTGAACAATATGTTGGCAGTTTAGATTATGCCTTGCTTTCTCCTTTGCTAACATGTCCTATGTCTCCACAGGGTTAGTGACTAGTACTCTGAGGCAAGCACATGTTTGACAAAGCATTTTTTAAAAAAATAGAAAGACAAGCTCTGAATGTCAGAGGCGAAGATTTTAAAAATCCACACATGTTTGTGAAACTTCCAAGCCCTTCTCTGCTGCCTGTGCCTCATGTCCTGAGCTTCCCTTGGATAATCCCATATGACTTTCCCAGTCACAGATTTTCCATTTGGTCACTCACACAACCTTCAGCACAGTCATATCTTTTGTAGAGCTAAAAATAGCCATTCTATCAAGTGGGAAGCGAAAGTCCCATTTACAGTCAGTTAAGATAACTTCCCTAAGATTATTTAATGGTGATAATGCATCAGCAAATCAAGATTTGGACAAAATAAAGGCATAAAATATTCCCTGTTGCATGAAGTCTATCATTAATTATTAGTTGAGTGAGTTGAAGTGCCAGCTCTGAAGTCAGACCTCATAGATCCAAATCCTGAATTTGTCCAGCTGTTTAACTTTGGGCAAGCTACTTAACCTTCCTGATCCTGTTTCCACATCTGTAAAACAGGGTTGGAAATAGTACCTATCCATGGATCTCATAGGCATCTTTTTGAGCAAAAGAAGCCAAAAATAGTAGAGTATATATGATTATATGAAGTTCATGGCAATAGATGCCAGAATAATGGCTACTTTGCAGAGAAAGATTATTGACTGGGAAGGGGCACAAATGAGCCTTCTGGGTGGCAGAAATGCAATTTATCCTGATTTGGGTGATGGTTAAACAGGGGTGAGTATGTAAACATTCATTAAGCTGTACATTAAAAATGTCTTATACTGCAACAAAAAAAATACAAAGAAAAAACATTACACCAACCAAATAGAATTGTGAGAATTAAGTGAGAAATTGTATGCAAAGTGCCTAGTGCATGCATTCAACATAAGTCCGTTATTATTATAACTATTACAATAATAGCATTGTTATTTTTAAGAGATGAGTTTACTTTTCTCCTCAGTTCTTATTTTCACACCATTTCAAACTTTTCTCTTGCCTTTGAAGCTCTGTGTTGCTCTCTTTGTATCTGAATAAAGAAATTACAGTTGGCCCTCAGTATCCATGGGGGATTGATTCCAGGACCCATCATCAATACCAAAATTCCACTGATGTTCAAGTCCCTGGTATAAAATAGTGTAGTCTTTGCATATAGCCTATCCACATCCTTCTATATACTTTAAATCATCTCTAGATTATAATACCTAACACGATGGCAATGCTATGTAAACAGTTGTACCGTATTGTTCAGGAAATAATGACAAGAAAAAAGGCTGCACATGTTCGGTACAGATGCCACGTTTTCCAACTATCTTCAATCTGTGGTTGCTTGAATCCACTAATACAGAACCTACAGATACAGAGATCCAACTTTACATACTTCCTAAAATTTTGAACAGCACTTTTAAAGAAGTGAATAAGGCAGTCAAAAGTATGAACAGCTGGAAATAACACTAATTCGATGGAAATAAGCCTGAAATTCATCAGATGTTAAAACCTACAGACATGGAAAAGCTTACATGGATAATAAGTAGGCACCAGGGTTAGACTTTCCTTTCAGTTAGTTTCAAATTCTAGGGGAAGTTTAAACTAAAGGGAAGAAATTAAGAAAACAGTAAACACAAACTGATGTCTGAACATTTTTTAAATGAAAGTGAAACATTACTAATTCATGCATCCTTGCTGAGCTGGCTCTCACTCTGAAGATCATTTCTAACTTTCTTTGGCCTGGTAGATTTTCTTAAATGTTATCCTCAATTAGGTTACACTGTGATTTTTTAAAACTTACCTTTATAAAAGCATAGCCAACACCATTATCTGTAATGGTGACACCAAGTGAATCCTCAGATTTATACACATTCACTTCTTTTTTGATTCCTTTCACATGGGCAAATATGAAATCTTCTAGTCCTAGTTGTCCTCCTAGGAGTCTTTCCATGTCAATTCTAGGTGTGTTTAAAGTGCAATATAAGATCTGCAAAGAAAAATAAAATGTCAGGTCCATTTCCACTTGGAATACATCTGACTGTTAATTTATTTATAAATATTTATTGACTGGAATACTCCTCAATTTACAATGTAAAGAGTTACATCATAAAATGTGCTTTTATGTTGGCTAGAGAGATTCTGGGACACAGTTTCAGACAGTAGCATTAGGTAACATGTATTGAGGGTTTCCTGTAGGCCAGGCTTCACGCTAGACAATTTATATCCCATTATCTCACTTAATCTTTACAGTAACTTTATAAAGTTCATTAGTATCACCGTATTACAAATGAGGAAACTGAAGCCTGGTAAAAATAAGTAATTTGCCTAAGGTCACACAGCCAGTACTTGTCAGAGCCAAGGATTTGAGTTCAGGTCCCACAAATTTCAAAGTGGTTTATGCCAAGGGACCTGACATTTTACAAGCTGAAATCAAAGGTTATAGTCCCAAAGGTCTGCATCATGCACACACTACAATGAAAATATAGGCAAGCCTATATTTGAAAGTTGGTAAATATATTTTTTAAATATAGACAAATTTATTTATCTTGCATTATAGTGACTAAAAAAAAGCAATTTAATTAGTGAATGAGGTGTTAAAATCAGTTTTTTTTTTTTTTAACTAAAATGAACTTTAAAGACTATTAACCCAAACCCTTAATTTTAAAAAAGGGGGATGGGGGTCATGGAATTGAGGTCTGGAGATTTTAAAACAACTTGTACCAATTCGTGTGACGGCAAAAAGAGAGCAAAAAAGAAACCAAATGGTAAAAAGTTGTGTGGGGATTTCAAAGGGGCTTTTTATGTACAGCAAGTCTTTCTTTGACCTCATTTTCCTTCAAAAATATGACTCATTTGACTAAAATGTGCAGTGCTACTCAAGTTTGTCAGCCATAATCTGGGTAACTTGTGGGGCCCAAATTACAGAAGAGAAGCAGGGTTGAAAAGATACCATCGGTTAAGAAGCTAAGTTCAACAAACATGCATTGAGTAGCTTCTATTTAACAAGCCAGAAAAGGGCATTTTAATATGGCTGTTTCATGCCAAAATGACTAAATGAAATTTATCAGGTAATGTCCACCATAGACATTGCAAGCCTCTTCCTCCATCCCGGGGTCCTGACCTCAGGCCTCACTCTCAACCCTCTCCCAGTATCCTGGAGTTTCACACCAGTCCCAGTTCCTACCAGAACCTTGATTGAGCCTTAACACATCCATAATCTGCATCCCGCTCAGAAATAGGGTGCACTTACTACTTACTGAATGGCTTTTTAGGCCATGTCAAAATGTGTCTGAATCAGAAGAGCTTCATAAAATAAAGCTCTCCCTGCTATACAATCAAAGGTTAAGAATGTTCAGCCAAGCTCAGAGCAAATCCCAGAGGTGTGTTAAAGGAGCTAGTGATGAGGACAAAAAAAAGGGCCACTGGCTACAAAATAGTGAATGCCTACAGGGAACAACTATGGCCCCCACCTTGTCCTCTTTTCATCCCAGTCTTTGTTGAGTCTTCAATTTAACCCTTTATGTTCCTGGCAAGTGCAAAATACATTCAGCTTTGTGAATAATAAGTTTTTGCACATATTCTCCAATGTAAAAATGATATTGTTTTCAGGGGGAAAAAGTCAGTTAAGTCAAGAATGGTGCATATTTCTGATCCTGACTGTAAAATCAATGGCATATTAGTTTGCTGACAAAAATCACTGTGAATGGGTAGAGGGGAAAGGGAGTATGTGTAGAAAACAGCTTTTCTGACTCTCCTTCACAAAATGTTGGGAAGTAAGTAGAAGAAACAACGTTTTTCTCCTTCTCCGTTTTTTGCCAGTGAGTCTCTCCATGGTATTCATAGTGGGTCCCAAACACCACCAGTATAAAAGCAATTTACCCATTAGCTAGGAAAAAAAAAAAAACATTAAAATACAATGATGGTATAACAGGATAGAGAAAAACAAAAAGGAAAAAAAGGAAACCTCACACAAACTGAACTTCTAATGACCAAGCCTCTTCCTTTGCTTCCTTTCTTTCAACTTTTTACATGCTTCACTACAGAGCAAACATTACATTTCCTGCAGGTAGAAGAACCCTTTTTCCATCGTGCTTCCTCCTGTGCAGAATAACATTCCATTCTAGACAGCCAAAAGTTGGCAAGCAGGGCATTAGTTTCTTTTTTCTGGAAGGAATGGAGCCAGCTATATCTTTCAGTGAATGGAGCTCCATGGGAAGCTGTTTTGAAAACCTGTAGGAATGTGATAGCCACTGCAAGGTGGAATAAGAGCAGCAGGTAACTAAAGCTCCACAACTTCAGATCAGTTCTTCACAGGAGAAAAAGAAGCTATCACAGTATCAATGCACAACTATCAGCAAATATACCTCTAAGTATATGATAAAGGTCTAGAAATTCAAGCATCCTCAAAGATTTTATATTTTGAACTGCAAAATAAGGAAGTGATACACTAGTTTCTAAAGAATGCAAAGTTCCTGCTCATCCGCTCATCAAAAGGCAATGAACATTTAAATCAAAAGGAACCTCAAGAATCTACTGTGAGCTTTCATACCCTCCCTCATACTCATATGACAGAGAAGAAAACAATAAAATTAACGGTGAAGTGGCCATATTATCAATGCTCCTCTAAGAAATATTTGCTTCCAGAATCTAAGTACGCTACACAACAGGCAGTGAAGGGCAGCATTTAACTTTTTTGTGTATGTATATATATATATATATATTTGTGTGTGTATATATATATATTTGTGTGTATATATATATTTGTATATATACATAAAACTCTCTGATGGACAAACTAAACTAAATCAAAAAAGATTTGGAAAGTAAACTCATAACAAGGTATCACAGAACATAAGGAAAAGGACTGATTCAGTAGATGTAATCTTAATGATGTTTTTCACTGTAAAATGAAATCCTTAACACCTTCTGGGGTAATCTGCATTTGTTGCTTTACTGCCATCATTGCCTATTTCCACAACTGATGGAGTACCCATGACTATTTCATTTTCTAGAGCATCACTGCCCAATAGAAATACAATGTAAGCTAAATAATTTTAAATTTTCAAATAGTCACAGCAACAAAAGTAAGAAGTAGCTGAATTAATTTAATTTACAATTATATAACCCAGTATATCCAAAATATTGTCATTTCAACATATAATCAATATAAAACTTATTAAGACAGTTTACATTTTGTTAATTAAGTTTTTAAGATCCAGCATGTATTTACCCTTACATCTCGTCTCGATTTGGAAGAATCAGCTACATTTAAAGTGCTCAGTATCCAAATTCGGCTAGTGGTTACAATATTGGGCAGTTCAGTTTTAGAAAGTCATGTCTTTAGGCTGGGCACAGTGACTCATGCCTGTAATCCCAGGCTTTGGGATTACTTTGGGAGGCTAAGGCGGGCAGATCACCTGAGGTCAGGAGTTCGAGACCAGCCTGGCCAACATGGTGAAAACCCATCTCTAAAAATAAAAAAATAAAAATCAGCCAGGCATGGTGGCAGGCACCTGTAGTCTCAGCTACTCAGGAGGCTGAAGCAGGAGAAAGGCGTGAACCCAGGAGGCAGAGGTTGCAGTGAGCTGAGATTGCACCACTGTACCTCAGCCTGGGTGACAGAGCAAGACTCTACTTAAAAAAAAAAACTTTTAATAGGTAGGGATTTTGTCTTATTAGTCTTATTTGTCTTATTGCAGGGGTCCCCAACACCTAGGCTGCAGAGTGGTACCAGCCCTTGGCCTGTTAGGAACCAGGCTACACAGCAGGAGGTGAGTGGTGGGCAGGCAAGCATTACTGACTGAGTTCAGCCTTCTGTCAGATCAGCAGCGGCATTAGACTCTCATAGGAGCATGAACCCTAGTGTGAGCTGCACATGCAAGGGATCTAGATTGCCTGCTCCTTATGATAATCTAATGCCTGATGATCTGAGGTGGAATAGTTTCATCCCGAGACCATCCCACTTGCCCCAATACATGGAAAAATTGTCTTCCATAAAACCAGTCCCTGGTGCATAAAGATTGGGGACTGCATGCTTATCACTCTGCCTTATCTATATGGAAGACAGACTAATTAAAGGAGAAAGCTATTGCCCTTTAGGGCCGGAAGATGGAGGGCCCTGAATTGTCATTATTGTGCTAGACATCAACATCTTTGGTATCTATTCCCTTTTCCCCTAATTTTCCTTGGGAAACTTCTCTTCCCCATTTTAAGCCATATGGTAGCTTGAGTGGGAGTGACCACATCCTCAGGTTTAAATTGCTTAATGACTACCAATTTAGGCCAAGAAAATCCAAGAATGAACTTATTGGGGGTTTGGGGAAAGAATTCTCTTCTCTTTTCCATAGAAGCTACCAAATGGTGGTTCTCTCTCCCTCACTTTTTCTAAATTATATGAAGTCTAAAATGACTGCAGTTATCACTGCAAACATTAGAAGAGTGGTCCTGGCAACAACGCTGACATGAGGAAAGCAGAGCCTCCAGCTCCAGTCTTACTTCAAGACAGTCAGGGGTGGACACTGGAAATTGTCCACTCTTTGCCCCTCTTAACACAATTCCCAGATGTGTACAGATTGCAAGCACCTTGGAGGAAAATGACTCACATCCCCTGTTCCAGGCATAAAAGTGAACTAGCCTAAGTGGTGGTTTAGGTGTAAGCATGTGGCCCAATGCCAGCCTATAAGACCTAGGAGGAAGATGCCCAGGAAGCTCTGGAAAAGATTTTTTCACGCCTAACAAAGAAACACAGAAAGAGATGGTCCCTTTCTTCCTCTGTATGTTGCTTTATCTGTGTGTGGTCTAGGAATTTCTACCACCATCTTCCTGCCAGCTGAGAAAGATACCAAGAATGGCAAAGCAAAAAAATGAAATAAACCTAAGTCCTTGGTGACATCAGTGAGTTGCTCAGTTAACCAATTTGGAGCCCACTCTACCTCTATTATTTATTTTGAGACAGGGTCTCACTCTGTCACCAAGACTGGAACACAGTGGCGTGATCATGGCTTAATGCAGCCTCAACCCCCCCAGGCTCAAGTGATCCTCCTGCCTAAGCCTCCCTAGTAGTTGGGACCACAGGCACACACTACCACACACAGCTAATTTTTTTATTTTTCATAGAGACACGGTCTCATCATGTTGCCCAGGCTAGTCTCAAACTCGTGGGCCTAAGCGATCCTCCTGCTTGGCCTCCCAAAGTGCTGGGATTACAGGCACAAGCCACCATACACAGCTATCTTTTATGTAAAATAATAAGTCATCTTGTTTTAGCCAGTTTGAGTAAGTAGTTTTCTGTTACTTGCAGCTGAAAACACACTATCTGATACACAGTTCTATCCCAGAATGTTTAGTTACATGAGTCAATAAATTTCACCAAGTCATCCTGGGTTGGATTTTCTGTTACTTTCAACTAAAAGGTTCCTAATTGATAGAATCATTATGCCTTGTATCTTTATAATTCTTCATAATTTAAAAGTTCTTTCTGCCTACCATCTCATTTTATCCTTTAAAAAATATCTAAATTACATGGTGAATTGTGTTTCTTTTAATACACTGAGGTATTATGGCATCCTAATTTCATATTCTATCACCCCTAACCAAAATTTCAGACAATCCCTCCTCCTTACTTCCAATATCAGTAAAATAAATAAATTGATAGACTAGAACAGTCTCATATTTGTAATGTGTTAAATAGGAAGAAGAGAAAAAGAAATGTAAGAGATGAAAATAATGGATTAAGAGTTAAGAGTTCTGGATCTAGTTCCAATTATCTCAGGGGGTTTAGTTGAGTCATTTGGCCTCCTTGATCCTTATGTAAATTGTGGCATTATTAAAGTTTGGTCTACATCAAATGGTCATTACAAAAATGACTATTTTTGTAATGTATAGTGTATACTTTTTAAACTAAAAAGCTCTCGGGAGGCTGAAGTGGAAGAATCGTTTAAGGTCAGGAGTTCAAAACCAGCCTGGTCGCCTCAGCGAGACTACATCTCTTAAAATAAAACAAAATAAAAAATTGTCTGACACATGCCTGTAGTCACAACTACTTAGGACTGAGGCAGGAATATTGCTTGAGCCCAAGAGTTCAAGAGTGCAGTGAGCTATGTGCTATGTGCTACTACACTCTAGCCTGGGTGACAAAGCAAGATCTTACCTCTAAAAAATAAGTAAATCAATAAAAAGGCTCAATTTAAAGGTTTTTATTATTATTCCTGCAATACAGGGCTTTTTGAACAATGATATTTATATTTATGCTTGAAAGCTTCTTAAAGTGCATGAACTTTCCTGAAGTATCAGATTTTGCTCCTTTTTAATATCATAACCAGGATAGACTGCATTTCTCCTCATAAAAAAATTATCCTTCAACTTTTGCTGTGGTTGAAGGATAACTTGCAGACAATTTTCTTGCTGTGCATTTATATTAAATTGCTACTTTCTTCAGTATTTTCAAATTCTTACCATATGGTTATGATTATTCATCATTGAAACTCAATATGGCTAGGAAGATAAAAGTATGAACTATCGCACAGAGCCATTAATATCAATTAATATTGCTTTTTCTCTGGTGGCACCATTATATACCCCACAATGTGCTTTGTGAATAGCATTAAATAAATCATTTGTCATTAGCGTTTCAAAAGATATTCTGGTCCACAAACAGGTTAACAAATCTCTCCCAAAACACATCAAATTCATGTTTAAAACTCCAGGAAGTCCACTGCCAAGTTTCTTTTGTTGAATGCTTTCCTTAAACAGGAACTGAGCTGGCCAAAGATTCTACATGTTCCAAAGATCTCTGAACAAATTATGGGCTTATGCAGCTAGAGTTACATTATTTGTATATGTGATTTTAAATATAAGCAGTATTATTATTTTTATATGACTACCCTCCTACATCTCAATCTACCACCAAAATTTTGCTTACTTTTTTATACTATATCTCAAATAAACATTATAGAAATATCAGCCAATGTCATTATAGAAAATAAAGAGAAAGTCTGGGTGTGATGGCTCACACCTGAAATCCCAGCACTTTGGGAGGCCAAGACAGATGGATCATTTGAAGTCAGGAGTTTGAGAACAGCCTGGCCAACATGGTGAAACCCCATCTCTATCTAAAAATTTAAAAATTAGCCAAGTGTGGTGGCGTGCACCTGTAGTCTCAGCTACGCAGGAGGCTGATGCAGGAGAACTGCCTGAACCCAGGAGGTGAAGGTTGTAGTGAGCTGAGATCGGGCCACTGCACTCCAGCCTGGGCAACAGAGTGATACTCCGTCTCAAAAAAAAAAAAAAAAAAAAAAAAGGCCGGGCACAGTGGCTCACGCCTGTAATCCTAACACTTTGGGAGGCCAAGGCGGGTGGATCACGAGGTCAGGAGATCAAAACCATCCTGGCTAATACAGTGAAACCCCATCTCTACTAAAAATACAAAAAAAAAATTAGCCAGGTGTAGTGGTGGTGGGCACCTATAGTCCCAGCTACTTGGGAGGCTAAAGCAGGAGAATGGTGTGAACCTGGGAGGCAGAGCTTGCAGTGAGCTGAAATCGCATCACTGCATTCCAGCCTGGGCGACAGAGCGAGACTCCATCTCAAAAAAAAAAAAAGAGAGAAAAGAAACCATACTTTCCTCAGGAGTTAGTACCACATATTTATACATAAGAAAACCACCTGGATTCTGGTTCCTTTGTTAGTGACTAAGGTTTTATCTGGGTTGTTCTTATTATCTAAGTCTCAGAGACTTTTCCTCAAAGAGAAAAAAAAATGATTATTTGACCTCCATCTAAATTACTGTCCTTAAAGTTATAGGAATTAAAAACAATCTGAAACTAAGAATAAAATAATTATGGGGGAGAAAAAAAATAGTCATGTACCCAAAGTGCTTGAAAAGAAAGGATCAGCTCTGCCTAAGCCACAGGAACAGAATCACATTGCTCAAAACTCTTCCAAAAAGCTCTGAGTGTCTCATGCTACATAATCATCCCCAAAATATTTGGTAAATGTGTCATATCAAGGAACTTCTAGAACTCAAACTAGTCTTCAATTACCTGCATAGGCTGGGCAACTGCTTGTCTCTCTTACCTGTACAGTTTGGATACTGGCTCCCACTTCCAGTGAAGTGCCGTATCGTGTAAGCAAATGAGCTGGGGAGAGGAAGGTCAGCAAGGATTTTTTTCAAAATCAACATTAAGGTCCAAGAAACAATGATTACTCAACATACCAACTACTTTCATGTTACTTCATTTAATTATCAACAACAATTTTATGTGAGATGTATCATAATACCATTTTTTATAGATTAGAAAACAAAGGTTTAGAGGGGAGAATGGCTTGTGTAGGGTCACATATATATAGTAATTGATGCAACTGAGACTCCAACCCTGGTTGTCCAACTCCAAGGTGTTTTCCCAGCAATGCCTCTCTGACACCTATTCTCTGTGTGGGGACGTCTAAGTTACTGGTCACTTCCTAATGCGTTAGCTGAACTAAATCCTTGTGAGTCAGGTCATGAAGACAAGTATCAATATGCCCTGTGCAGAGAAGAAAACCAGCTCAGACATGTTAAGTGATTTGTGTAGGGTCACATAGCTAGTGAACGACAAAGTCAGAACTAGAATTCAGGCTTTTTCTAACCCATGGTACTGTAGCTGTGATGTAAATATAAACTCAGCTTTGAATTTAAAAGTTTTAGAAGACAGGCATGACAGCACACACCTGTAGTCCCAGCTTTTCAGGAGGCCAAGGTGGGAGGATCATTTGCGCTCAGGAGTTCAAGACAGCCTGGGCAACTCAGTGGGACCTCTTCTTTTCTTAAAAAAAAAAAAGAAGAAGAAGAAGAAAGAAAAGAAGAAAGAAGAAGAAAAAAGAAAAAGAAGAACAAGAAGGAAGGAGGAGGAGGAGAAAGGAGGGGAAAAGGAAGAAGAGGAGGAGGAGCAAAAAAAATCTTTCTAGAAGTTTTATACTCTATGTGGAGCCAAATACATTGTGTTCATTTAATAAATCCCTCACTTTCTAAAAGGAGCAAGACAGTTTGCATAAAATAACTATTTATAATTAGATTTTAAAAGCCAAACATATTATACAGTAAAAATAGCAATAACATATTATTTAAGTTATTATAAATGATTTTAAAATTTATTCCCACTAGTTTTAAAAATGACTAGTTACATTTGTTTCTTTGTATTATAAACACAGTAATTTAAAATCTCAGCCTATTATTTTCCCAGTATAATGCATGTACTAAATTTCTAGGATTTGTTTTTAAATATGCATCATTTTATATATACAGTGCCTTTGACTTCATCTTGTCAATAGCTACAGTCATCTAGAAACAAGTTTCACAGGCTGGAAAAGATATAAAATTGGCGTCAAGACAGGTATTTAGAAACATGATACCATATGCTCTATTTAGACCTTCATGAGCATATTGTATAAAGCCCTGTCCTGAACTGTGTAGAACTTTCTATAAATGATTCACTTCTAAATTAGCTGCCCTGGGTCAGCAGTG
Organism: Macaca mulatta; assembly: GCF_049350105.2. Taxonomy (NCBI): domain Eukaryota; kingdom Metazoa; phylum Chordata; class Mammalia; order Primates; family Cercopithecidae; genus Macaca; species Macaca mulatta. Next base: position 162,483,836 of record NC_133406.1, read on the forward strand.
GCAAGCCTTAAATAAAAGGTGAATCATCACTCTTTGTACTCTTCTCCAGTAGAACTACTTTTTTCAGTATTACTAATGCATAAAATGACAAATAAGAATTCTATCCAAAAAAAGAAAAACAGTCAAATTCATATTTTGAATCTACCAAATGACTTCCCAGAATAACCAAAAGAACATTTTTTTTACTAATGCAATCTAATAAAGGGAACTGTGTATCCAAGAAAATCAAAATCCCAAAGCAATCCTTAAGACACAAGAAAAGGATAAAGAATTGGAATAGGTATTGGTCTTGCCTTTGTGGACATTACACAAATACTAAACCAACAAATAAAATAAATCAAATGCATACAGCCATATATATATCATCCTCTCCCACAATCTTTTTACACTCAGAGGAGATACCTGAGCTTAACCTAGTCTAATAATGCTGCAACATTGCATGCCAATTTGAAAGACATCATAAATCACTGCTATTTCCCCGTCAGGTGCTATTACATTTTCCATGCTTTCTGAACCACTTATCTTCTTAAAAGCCTCCTCTTGTTTAACACTAAACATGGAAGAGATTCTAAACAGGCAAGGAGAGACTATAACAGGGGACATTGTATATGCTGGAATAGGATGGTTTATAAAACATCATAATTATACATTATAATTATTAGTAAAGAGATTAGTAGATTAAATGTTCCAATTTACCAAACAAATATACAAATATAACTTGTAAAAGATTGTCATTAGACCTCAAAAGGATTCTTAAACTTTAAAATTTGTTGGGCAGAAGTTCACAGAGCACTGTGTTCATTTTGGCCCACGAGGCTGAATTCTAACCCCTACAATGAAATGTCTGAAGAGAGTGTGATATTTAAAAACCACCCAAATGAATCATGGAAAATTGGAAAGCAAGCATGGTGAGCCATTCAGGTGTCAAGAGGGAGTGATGAGGGAAAACAGTCTATTCCTTACTACGCCCTACGACAGGAATTCTGACAGAAAGAGATGAGCACTCTATGGGGAAAATATGGACCACCTGAGAAAATATCAAACCTCTTGAGAGAGAAAGATGTTTCTTCTAAACTAAAACACTTAAAAGGCATCATAAAAATGTACTACAGGGGCCGGGCATGGTGGCTCATGCCTGTAATCCCAGCACTTTGGGAGGTTGAGGCAGGCAGATGACCTGAGGTCAGGAGTTCAAGACCAGCCTGGCCAACATAGTGAAAGCCCATCTCTACTAAAAATACAAAAATTAGCCAGGTGTGGTGGCAGGTGCCTGTAATCCCAGCTACTCAGGAGGCTGAGGTACGAGAATCATTTGAACCTGTGAGGTAGAGGTTGTGGTGAGCCAAGAGTATACCACCGCACTCCAGCCTGGGGGATAGAGAGAGACTCTGTCTCAAAAATAAAAAATTTAAAAAAAAATAAAAAAGTTCTACAGGGTTCCCTAGATGAGGGGGCCAAATGTTTTGGGAGAAAAGGGTGAAGGCAAATTCACTGACCATCTTAGACACTTAAATTATTCATTAGGAAGTTTAAGAGCATAAGAAAATTCACCTATGGGTAGGCCTGATAGGATTGAATCTACAAGTGAGGTTAGCCCTCAATCTGGAGTGTGTGTGAGGATTCTGCTAGGTTCAGACTTTTCCATTTTGAACTATCTCCTGCCCCAGGGATAGAGTAAGCCCAGGAAACTGCGACTAGGAAAAGGTGAAGAGCAGCCAAGAACAGAATTCTGTCACAGACTTGGAGATACCCAGGCATTGCCCTGGCTGACTGACCTTTGCTCAGAGTTATTATCAGCTCCCTGTTCCCTACTCTCACCAAGCAGTTTCTTCCAACTCTCTGCTTGCGAACATCACCGCCATTCCTGCCTGTAAGACTCCCAGTGCTGGGGGAGGCAGAGCACTTAGAAAAGAGAGGAAGAGGACCAAGCAGGGGCAGGAGCTGAAGAAGCTGACAGGCTACCATGGGACTCCATCCTCAACTCCCAGGAATGTGTCACCAAGCCAGAGCCAGGACGAGGAGTACCAGTCTCCTGGCTCCAGTCCAGGTGCTGACACTGAGCCCTTGCTACCTGCTTCTATTTTTATGAGCACACATACTCCCTCTCCCTAGCTTTCCACAAATGCCTATAATGTAAAATCTTCCTTATTGCCCAGGAAAAGGGCTTATATATTGTTGGCAATTAATAATTATACAATAAACTTTCTCACATCATATTTTTCTTCTTTCTCCTTTTCTAGCAAGCAGTTTGGTTATAACTGGGGTAACTCTAGGTCCCAGTTTATCCCTGTTGTTCCAGAGAAATTATAAATACTCTTTCACTCTCTGAAGCATCTAGGTTGGTTTGAAATATCAATTATATGGTAACCTGTTTATATTAAGCTGATCAAATAAGAATGCTCCCATTTCAAGATGCTGAGACTAAGACAGCATGGGATAAAAGGAAAATCATGTGATTTGGATGTTGAGAAAAGGCAGTGGCAGAGTTATTCTATCCCGTGGTATTGAAGTCCTCTTCCCCACATGCCCCAATCCTGGGCTTCTTGGGAGAAAATACGAGTCCCCACAACTTGAGCATAATGACCAAGATTCTAGGAGACTTAATGAGTATGGGGAGAGTTGGATATCAACTCTAAATGTTCAGTGGGGGAAGGAAGTAGAATAACAGAATTATATGCTGAAACAAATTCTGTCACAGGTACTCTCTATGCCTAGAAATACGACAGAAAGAACTACGTGTATTACTAAAAGGTTATTTTTGGCTTAGAAGAATAAGCATTGACAAATGCAATACAAAACAATTCTGAATAAATTGGCATATGTATTATTGCCCAAGTTTAACTGAAACTTTAGTTGACTTTAGTTGACTGAAATTGCTTATTAGGTTTATGCTAAATTTGATTGAAATAGCCCTCATCAGAAGAGTCCGGGCTAGCTACTATAAAAGAATCCATGCAGGTAGTTTAGACTGAGGACCATCCACAGAGAGCCCGGGTTAGTTACTGTAACAGAATTCACACAGGTAGTTTAGACTGAGGACCATCTACGGAGATAGATGTTAAATTTGTTCTTATTTTCTGAATGTAGGCAAAGGGTGGGAGAATGAAAACTGTACCTGGTCTAGAATAGAAAAAATATAAGAAAATTTGAGGCGAGGCTCCATGGCTCACGCCTATAATCCCAGCACTCTGGGAGGCTGAGGCAGATGATCACAAGGTCAGGAGATCGAGACCACCCTGGCCAACATGGTGAAACCCTGTCTGTACTAAAAATACAAAAATTCACCGGGCATGGTGGTGGGCACCTGTAATCCCAGCTACTCGGGGGGCTGAGGCGGGAGAATCGCTTTAACTAGGGAGGCAGAGGTAGCAGTGAGTTGAGATCACGCCACTACACTTAAGCCTGGGCAACAGAGCAAGATTCAGAGAGAGAGAGAGAGAGAGAGAGAGAGAGAAAGAAAAAAGAAAAATTTGCAAAAATAAGTGTCATCCGGCATCTTTTTTGAGGAAAAGAGGAGTAACATTTATTGAACCATTGTACCATTGTTCTGGACACCTAACATGCTATTTCATTTAATTCTCACAACAGTCCTATAAGGTAATTCATTGTACATTTAATCAGTGAGAAAATGGCTAGAAGGAGTCATCTCCAGGAATCAAACCCAGGATAGGCCACCCTACCCTGAAACCCTCCTCCCCATCTGATCTCAAACCCTATGCTTCCCTATCATTCCACCCTAACTTTTGCACCTGCTATAGGACTCTATAAACCTGTCAAATAGTCACAGCAACAGGTGACATTTCAAGATATTACAAAAGCTTGAGACATCATACATTTTTCTAAAATCACTACTCAATTTTACATATTTTTTTAATTTAAAGTTTGGGGTACATGTGCAGGTTGTACAGATAAACTTGTGTCATGGGAGTTTGTTGTACAGATTATTTCATCACCCAGGTATTAAGCCTAGTACCCATTAGTTATTTTCCCTGATCTTCTCCCTCCTCCCATCCTCCACCCTCCACTTGGCCCCAGTTTCTGTTGTTTCTCTCTATGTGTTCATGCATTCTCATCATTTCGCTTCCACATTTAAGTGAGAATATGCAGTATGTGGTTTTCCGTTCCTGCACTAGTTTGCTAAGGATAATAACCTCCAGCTACATCCACATTCCTGCAAAGGGCATGATCTTGTTTTTTTATGGCTGCATAGCATTCCACGGTGTATATGGAATTTACATTTTCTTTTCCAGTTTACTACTGATAGGCATTTAGGTTGATTCCATGTCCTTGCTATTGTGAATAGTGCTGCAATGAAAACACATGTGCACAGGTCTCTACAGTAAAATGATCTATATTCCTTTGGGTATATATCCAGTAATGGGATTGCTGGGTCAAATGGTATGTCTCTTTTTAGGGCTTTGAGGATCACCACACTGTCTTCCACAATGGTTGAACTAATTTACACTCCCACCAACAGTGTATAAGTGTTCCTTTTTCTCTGCAATCTTACCAGCATCTGTCATTTTTTGACTTTTTAATAATAACCATTCTGACTTGTATGAGATGGTATATCACTGTGGTTTTGACTTGCATTTTCTAATGATCAGTGATGTTAAGCTTTTTTTAATATGACTGTTGGTCACATGTGTATCTGCTTTTGAAAAGTGTCTGTTCATGTCCTTTGCCCACGTTTTAATGGAGATGGGCTTTTTTTTCTTGTAACTTTCCTTATAGATGCTGTATATTAGACCTTTTTCAGATGCATAGTTTGAAAATATTTTCTCCCATTCTCTAGGTTGTCTGTTTACTCTGCTGATAGTTTCCTTTCCTGTGCAGAAACTTTTTAGCTTAATTAGATCCAGTTTGTCAATTTTTGCTTTTTCTTGCAATTGCTTTTGATGTCTTCATCATGAAATCTTTGCCCATTCCTATGTCCAGAATGATATTGCCTAGGTTGTCTTCCAGGGCTTTTATAATTTGGGATTTTGTTAAAGTCTTTAATTCATCTTGATTCAATTTTTGTATATGGTGTAAGGAAAAGGTCCAGCTTCAGTCTTCTTATATGGCTAGCCAGTCATCCCAGCACCATTTATTGAATAGGGAATCCCTTCCCTATTGCTTTTGTCAGGTATGTCAAGGACCAGATAGTCGTAGGTATGCAGCCTTATTTCTGAGTTCTCTTTTCTGTTCCATTGGTCTATATACCTATTGTTGCACCAGGACCAAGTTATTATGGTTACTATAGCCTTATAGTACAGTTTGAACTCAGATAGCATGATGTCTCCAACTTTGTTCCTTTTGCTTAGGATTGCCTTGGCTAGTCAGGCTCTTTTTTGGTTCCATATGAATTTTAAAATAGTGGTTTTTTAAATTCTGGGAAGAATGTCCTTGGTAGTTGAATAGGGATAGCACTGAATCTATAAAATGCTTTGGGCAATATGGCCATTTTAGTGATATTGATTCTTCCTATTCCCATTTGTTAATGATATCTCTGATTTCTTTGGGCAGTGTTCCATGGTTCTCCTTGTAAAGATCTTTCACCTCCCTGGTTAACTGTATTCCTGGGGTTTTTTGTTTTGTTTTGTTTTGATGTGGCAATTGTGAATGAAATTGCGTTCCTGATTTGGTTCTCAGCTTGACCATTGTCAGTGCATAGGAAGAACATCACAAATTTAACAAGCCAAACACATGTTCTACTCTTTTGATTACAGTCCTGTAAGACTGATCCTGGGAAACATAGTGAGGTCCTATCTCTACAAAAATTTTTAAAAATTAGCTGGGTGTGGTGGCTTGTGTCTATAGTCCTAGCTATTTGGGGGCTGAGGCAAGTTTAGGAGTTCAAAGTTTCAGTGAGTGCCGGGCACGGTGGCTCACACCTATAATCCCAGCACTTTGGGAGGCAAAGGCAGGCAGATTACTTGAGGTCAGGAGTTTGAGACCAGCCTGGCCAACATAGTAAAACCCCGTCTCTACAAAAATACAAAAAAGTTAGCCAAGTGTACTGGCATGTGCCTGTAATCCCAGCTGCTTGGCAGGCTAAGGCAGGAGAATCGCTTTAACCCAGGAGGCAGAGGTTGGAGTGAGCTGAGATTACGCCACTGTACTCCAGCTTGGGCAACAGGGCGAGACTCCATCTCAAAAAAAAAAAAAAAAAAAAAAAAAAGTTGCATTGAGTTATGCTTGTACCACTGCACTTCAATCTGGGTGACAGAACGAGACCCTCTCTCTAAAAAACATTTTTAAAAAGATGGATCCTAAAACTAAAAGTACAAAACCAACAGGAGGTCTTTCTCCTTGTTCACCCTCTTATTGTTTCCCATCCCCACTCATTCCCGCACCTCCCTTTTTATCATCTTCTAACTTCAGTGTAGGACAATTACTTAACCTCTAGCATCCAGGTATAAAGCAGTGTTGCTGGAGGTGAGAGTCAATACTGGCTTCTAAGGAAAACAGGCGGAAATATCAAGGGGTCTCTTTGGTTGTTAAAATGATTGTATGGCACCACTGGCGTTTGAGGGAAGCAGGGCATGGGTCAAAGATTCTGAATGAATTGCAATTCTTGAGAAGTCCAGCTTGATGAAGAACTGCTTTGCATTCCACATGATGCTCAAATGTCCTATTAGACATTCGTGCTGGAAGGATGGGGGAAAACTATTACTATTTAAGCCTAGCCCCAGTTCTGTGTTACACACAGAGTATTTTTTATTCTGAATTTCTATGGGCTGCAATTACCATGTAAATCAAAGGAAGACTGTACTTTGGTATGCAGTGCCTTTCCAAGAGTTATTTATCATTTCAGAAAATCAAGTCATTGACAGCAATGCTGCCCATGTTATTTGGATTTGTAACATAAAACCTTTATATCAGTCTGCTTCTGTTGTTGCACTGTGGTAATTCTATGAGCATTTACAAATATTAATATCTCTTCATTTAAAATGTTGAATATGAAGAAAAAGAGACAAAAACAATCAAATGAATCTCTTTTTTTTTTTGAGACAGAGTCTTGCTCTGTCACCCAGGCTGGAGTGCAGTGGCACAATCTCAGTTCGCTGCAACCTCCACCTCCCAGGTTCAAGCAATTCTCCTGTCTCAGCCTCCTGGGTAGCTGAGTAGCTGGAATTATAGGCATTCACCACCATGCCCAGCAAATTTTTGTATTTTTAGTAGAGATGGGTTTCATCATGTTGGCCAGGCTGGTTTCAAACTCCTGACCTCAAGAGATCTGCCCGCCTCAGCCTCCCAAAGTGCTGAGATTACAGGCATAAGCCACTGGACCTAACCTGAATCTCATCTTATTCTTACTCTTTTCAAATCCAAATGTGTTCACTACAAGTAGATACAAGCATCTGCTTCATGTTTTTTGTTTTGATTTTTTTGTTTGTTTGTTTTGAGATGGAGTTTAGCTCTTGAGGCCCAGGCTGGAGTGCAATGGCGCAATATAGGCTCACTGCAACCGCCATCTCCCAGGTTCAAGCAATTCTCCTGCCTCAACCTCCTGAGTAGCTAGGATTACAGGTGCACGCCACCACGCCCAGCTAATTTTTGTATTTTTAGTAGAGACGGGGTTTCACCATGTTGACTAGGCTGGTCTCAAACTCCTGACCTCAGGTGATCTGCCCATCTCGGCCTCCCAAAGTGCTGGGACTACAGGCATGAGCCACCACACCCGACTGCTTGATGCCTTTTAAGAAAACTTATCCAAATACTTGGATATTAAAATCCATATTTGTTTCTCTCTAATATTAGAGTTAAGGAATTAATTATGTGTATAGGTCGAAAACATTGTTTAAAATCCTATTTCAGGACAGTAAAGATGGTATCACAAAATATTTGTTATTAGAGAAAGCCTTTGGATCTGCTAAGGTTAAGAATCACTTGTGTAAAGGAAAGAATACAGACTTTGACATCAGATAGACCTCAAGTCAAAGACATCCCTCTGGGTTGTGCAACTTGAGTAATTTACTTTTACTCTAAGCTCCAGTTGCCTCTTCTACAGATTATAATAATTTCTGGGGGTTCTAGCAAGAATTACCATTTCAGTTAAGATAGCATAGGTTAAGTGGTAATAGTTGTTCAACAATAATTCCTTGGCCAAGCACGATGGCTCATGCATGTAATCCCAGCGCTCTGGGTGGGTGGATCACCTGAGCTCAGGAGTTCGAGACCAGCCTGGGCAACATGGCGAAACCCCCATCTCTACCAAAAATGAAAAAATAAAAATAAATTAAAAAATTAGCCGGGCACTGTGGTGCGCGCCTGTGGTCCTGGCTACTTAGGAGGCTGAGGTGACAGGATCACTTAAGCCTGGGAGGTGGACGTTGCAGTGGGCCGAGATTGTGCCACTGCACTCCAGTCTAGGGGACAGATTGAGACCCCCTCCCAAATAAACGAAAAAGAAAAGAAAAGAAAAAAACACAGTAATTCCCTTCTCCTCAGTTCTTAAGATATGCTTCCCTTCCTCCACCCACTTTTACATAGAGGCAGGAAAGTGAAGAAAGGAAGGGGAAAGCCCAGAGAACACAGAAGAAGGAAGGAAATAACAGGAATCATGACCAGCATCTAATACTCAACCACACCCAGAACACACTGCTAGTATCAAATGTGAGAAGCTTCAGGTGGTTAAATTAAGGTTCTGGCCCTGGATCATGAGGGACACAGTGTTAACACCAATTATACAACCACTACTACATTAATGAAATATATGGATATGTAAACTGTTTTAAGAATACACAATTATCATTTCCTCAACCTTGTTACTGTGTATCCCTTTAAGGCTACTTTAACACTGTAATTTAAGAACCTGTGACTTTTATAGACTGAGATGTAGGGCCTGGATTTTAGTCATCCCTCTCCATGTGCTTTGATTTATCTCCAGGGAGATTTTTATACACATAGCAAATACACATTCTGAATGCTTGAGTTCTTAAGCCTCTTAGCCACAACACTTACAGAGAGTCAAATATGTTTCTAAAAAGCAAACATTCAGGCCGGGCGCAGTGGCTCATACCTGTAATCTCAGCACTTTGGGAGGCCAAGGCAGGCGGATAACCCGAGGTCAGGAGTTCAAGACCAGCCTGGCCAAGATGGCAGAAACCCTCTCTCTACGAAAAATACAAAAATTAGCCGGGCATGGTGGTGTGCGCCTATAATCCCAGCTCCTCAGGAGGCTGAGGCAGGAAAATTGCTTGAACCTGGGGCCTAACTCAGTGTTTAAAATTAGTGTAAAGAACACTTTATTATAAATTAGCTGGGTATGGTGGCTCATGCCTGTAGTCCCAGCTACTCAGGAGGCTGAAACAGGAGAATCACTTGAACCCTGGACACGGAGGTTGCAGTGAGCCCAGATTGCACGACTGCACCCCAGCCTGGGCGACAGAGGGCGACTCTGTCTAAAAAAAAAAAAAAAAATTCTACCACTGACAAAGCTCTAAGTCCCTTCAACTTCCCACTCCACATTTTAATCACCCAAACCTCAGAATAATTTGCACACCCCAAACAGCAGGGCTAGAGTTTCTGAGATGAGTAATCAAGGCCAGTTTCTTGGATCCCAATTCAGACAAGCAGTGACAGAGCCATCCACCTTCAGTTGGCTTCCTCTTTTCTTTGAGTGAGCAACTAGCCCAAAGGTGTTTGCTAGTTACTTCTCTCTGAATAAGCAGCATCAAGGAACATGTTTGGTTATGTCAGGTGATGGATGTTTACACTAAGGAGACACAGGGAAACAAAGGCAGCACAGGAAACCCTTTCAGGAAACAGACTTCTTAGAAATTATTAAAATTTGGTTAATCACCATTAAAGACACAGTGGTAGCTCTCCTTGCACAAGGACTTCCTGGTGGCCCTATGAGACACTGCAAGGATACAGTGACTGCCATTCCCAGGCCTCAGCATTTCTTTCTTACGGCTACTCCTCTTCTTCTCCCACTACCAACCATACAGAATACGATATGCTCCTGAGTTAAAAAAAAAAAAAAAAAAAAAAAGAAGATAAAGTGGGGGCATATACCCACACAGATATGAACGTTTTACATACATACATACACACACACACACACACACACACACACTCTTACAAATGTATAGAGTATTTTTCTGGAAGGACAGTAAAGAAAGTGTTTACAGTAGACAGTTCTGGGTGGCCCACATTTTTTGGATGTTTACCATATAAAAATTCAATTTATATACCTTACTTTTTCAATTAAAATAATCATTTACTGTGTAGCTCCACTGTGGACTTCAGCTTTATAGAGAGTCATTTCTGCTAGTAACTTCAGTAAATGAATGCAACACAAAAGCAAGAGATCACTTTCCTTTGGTAACCTCTGGTCAAACATTATGGATGCCCTCATTAACTGAGAGCCAACAGGTTAATGGGAAGAGGAGGACTTGAGAGGTAGGTTGCAGTTAACACTGAGATAAAATCAAGAGATGAAAGAGGTTTCGGTTGGCTGCAGTGGTACACGCCTATAATCTCAGCACTTTGGGAGGCTGAGGTAGGAGAATTTCTTGAGCTCAGGAGTTTGAGACCAGCCTGGGCAACATGGCAAAACCCCATCTCTACTAAAAACACAAAAATTAGCCAGGCATGGTAGTGCGCACCTATAATCTTAGTTACTTGGGAGGCCGAGGTGGGAGGATTGCTTGAGCCTAGGAGGTTGAGGCTTCAGTAAGTTATGATCAGTGAGGGTCTCAAAAAAAAAAAAAAAAGAGAGAGATGAGACAGGTTAGATTAGCAATAGATCTTACGAACTGATTATAGCCCACCTATATCCTTTACCCATAAAGCTTTGAAACAACTATAAAAGAATTCGTGTGATATCACCATCCCAAATTTCCAAACATTACATTTGATGTCAGAAAAGCAGAAAATATACTTTAGCTTCTAAAAATTCTTATTTCAAGTTTATACTACTATGCCTTACTGAATTATATTCATAGAATTCTATTTTCCAAAAGTTCTCATTAAGTTCAAAAATACAACATCTTCATTTTCTATCTCTAATTCATTATCAGCACTTCAGTTTTAAACTCTCTGTCTAGCATGTCTCTAACAAGAAGTGATCTCGCCGGGCGCGGTGGCTCAAGCCTGTAATCCCAGCACTTTGGGAGGCCGAGACGGGTGGATCACGAGGTCAGGAGATCGAGACCATCCTGGCGAACACGGTGAAACCCCGTCTCTACTAAAAAATACAAAAAAATAGCCGGGCGAGATGGCGGGCGCCTGTAATCCCAGTTACTTGGGAGGCTGAGGCAGGAGAATGGCGTAAACCCCGGAGGCGGAGCTTGCAGTGAGCTGAGATCCGGCCACTGCACTCCAGCCGGGGCGACAGAGCGAGACTCCGTCTCAAAAAAAAAAAAAAAAAAAAAAAAAAAAGAAGTGATCTCTAAATGACTTTATTTATTTTTTCTTTTTTTCTTTTTGTTACTGTTTTTTGGTTTTTTCTCACTCTTGTTGCCCAGGCTGGAGTGTAGTGGCATGATCATGGCTCACTGCAGCCTCAACCTCCCTGGGCTCAAGCAATCCTCTTGCCTCAGCCTCCTGAGCCCTGTCCAAGCTTCAACTTGGGACTACAGCTGGGACTACAGGCACACATCACCTGCCTAATTTTTGTATTTTTTTGTAGAGATGGGGTTTCACCATGTTGCCCAGGCTGGTCTTAAATCCCTGGACTCAAGTGATTCACTAAACTTGGCCTCCCAAAGTACTTGGATTACAGGCATGTATGTGCCACTGCACCCAGCCTAAATGACTTTAGATACACCAGGGTCTCTACCATTTCAAGGATTTCTATAGTCAATCCACTTGCAAAACACTGTCATAGTCATTGTTGTATGTCCCTCAATACTTTGTACATAAAGATGACAATGGAATATTTTTAATTGAATGCACAAGCTCTAGAGGAACATTCAAGCTAGAAAAGACCTTGGATCTCTTCATTTAATTCAGTGGCTCCCAAACACACAACCTACCAATGGATGACGGGCCAGCTGCCTAAGTATATCAGGGAAGCTTTTAAAAATGACAACATTCTCCGGCCCTAGTCAACATCTGTAGGGGTGGGGCCCAGAAGCCTGTGTTCTTTAAAAAGGTCACCAAGGTGATTCTAAGAGGCAAGTGGCTTTGGGAACCACTGGTCTAGTTCACCCACCCCAACAAGAGGGAAGACTTGCCCAAAGTTGGATAGTGAGGAGGACAGGGCAGCAAAAGAAAGGACAAGGACAAAATGGAAGCCATTTGGCTTCTTCGGTGATAAATGAGCATTGACTATAATAGTTAGAACGTTATGAGTTATCACAGAGTCCCTTTTTATCACAGAATAACTGATGAATAGTTTTTGAAAAAACATACCAGCATTTTTTTGAAGTATACATCTTGGAATATTGGTCCACAGAGTGTTTGTTATGCAGGAAAAAAGGGAGAGCTCCATACTCAAATAAGTGTGGGAAATAATAAGCACCAAGATTCTTGGATTTTTAGATTTTTAGTGGACTTCTCACAGACTTTAATATGTATTATGAATTTACAAAATACAGTTCCCAAAGTTATTTGACAACTGGAGGCATTTTTTCTATAATATGTCAAAGGGATTCATGTTGCTTGGAACACATTTTAGGAAACCTGCACTAGCTTGTCAAATTGTTTGTCATTGAACTGCACTTGACTGGAGGATGGGGCTATGTCATCTTCACCTTTAAGCTCCCAGCATCAAGCACAATGCTGAACTCCTAATAAGTGCTCTGAGTGAATCCTTCAGTTAAAAAAAAAATCAGTTAAAAGTAACTAAAGGTGAGTTGTCTATTTGGTAAACAGGTTCAAAAGTTAGAATACAATGAAGGCTCTTCCAATTCTAGAATTATAACTACCATTTAAAAAATACCTACTATGTGCCAGGTACTGATCTGACATACATGATTTTTCATGTACCCCTCACAACAACCTTTTGCGATGAGAAGTATCATTAACCCCACTTTGCAGATGAGGAACAGAAACAAAGAGCAGCCAATAACTTGCCCAAGGTCTCACAGATAGTAAGTGGCACTCCTAACCACTAAGCTATACTATACTTCAACGCTTCCAGACAGAAGGGAGGTTTAAGAGTATATGCCACAGAGGAGGTATTAAGAGTGGCCATAGAAATGATGGAACATTTTCCGGCAAAAAGCATAAACATACTTGTTTTCCTCTTGCTTAGCAAAAGCTCCTAGGTCCTTTTTTCTAGGTCCTTAAGGCAATGAAATGTGCATATAAAAAGAAAACTTGTATTTATAAGAGTTCAGAGAATAACCCAACAATGTCCATTGCATCCAGTCTCATTGACTCAAGAAGTGCCCATCTCATAGGATGCAGGACTAGAATGTAAGCTCCATGTGGCCAAGGATTATTGTCTGTTTTATTCATTGATGTATCCCAAGATTTGGGGCAGTGACTGGCACAAAGCTAATAACCAATAAGTTTTCTAATGAAGAATAAGATTGAGCATGCCTAATCTACCTTCCATTTTAAAACTGTATTATAATCACTCTTTCCAGTTATAAATTTGTAACATGTACAAATGATAAAAGTAAACTTTTTTGACATGATACACACCTTTTATTAGAGGGTTTTTAGTTCTTTCTTCTCAGTATTTGGTTCTTTATACACATAACAGGAAGAAATATCTCTACAGTGATTTCTTTTGAAAAATTAAAATTCCACCAGTAATTCTAAATTCCCTGACTTGATCATTACATATTGCATGCCTGTATCAAAATCTCACACATACCCCATAAATATGTACAATTACAATGCATCAAAAAAATTCTGCCAGCATTCAGATGTAGGAAAAGCACATCTGGCTCTGCTGAGGGTATAGCTGAGACGGTTTCTTAGGGATGAAGGGCTCACAGATAGTCCCAGCCATACATTCAGAGGGTTACAAAAAAAACACAGTTGCTTCACTGAACAGACAATTGAAACAAAAAACATAGAAGAGACTTTTCAAAATGGGCTGGAGTCTATTCCAGTAGAGAGAACTGATGATATTTTAAAAGGTAAGACCCCTATTTTATCTGTTGATTTTATTCATTCAATATAAAATTTTAACTACACTTTTGATATTGTCTCATCAGGGAAAAAAAAAAATCAAACCCCATCTGATTAAACCTAGAATACAACTATTAATTTATAGGAAATACAGTGACAGGGGATGCCAAACTAGACTACAGGAATGCAATCAGCGAAAAACAAACTGTGAAACACACAGGGTAAAAGATCTGGCTTCTTCAACAAATACACTGGAAAGAGAACAAGACGAAGGGGAATATATAGATTAAGAAAGACTCAAAAACATATTTAAAAGAAGTCTGAATTATGGTGTTTAGGAAAGCACATAAATGATAAAAAACTATATAATGGGATTCATTACCATGAAAGTCAGGACAGTGGTTACTCTTGGGTGCAGGTGGAAAGAGGCACATGGAAGGTCCTCAAGTGGCTGATAAAGTCTATCTCCTAACAGAGGTGTGGTTACAAGGGTGTTCAATTTATCCACTAATTTACACATTTGTTTTATGTGCTTTTCTCTACTTGTGTTATATTTAATAAAAATTTTGTTAATGAGGGAAGAAAAGAAATATTGGCAAATGTTGATAACTGTCAAAGCTGGGCACATGGAGTTAATTACACTATTTCCTTGATTTTGCATGTATTTAAAATTTCTGTAATAATTTTTTTCTTTTTTTTTTTTTGAGACGGGGCTTTTGTCACCCAGGCTGGAGTATACTGGTGCAATCTCAGCTCACTGCAACCTCCACCTACCAAACTCAAGCCATACTCCCACCTCAGCCTCCCGAGTAGCTGGGACGACAGGCTCACACCACGATTCCCAGCTAATTTTTTTTTTGTATTTTCTGCGGAGATGGGGTTTTACCATGTTGCCCAGGTGGTCAAGAACTCCTGAGCTTAAGTGATCCTCCTGCCTCAGCCTCCCAAACTTCTGGGTTTACAGGCGTGAGCCACCATGCCCAGCCATAAGCTTTACTGCATACTAACCGCCAGTCTTTGCCCAGAGTGGCTCTCAATCTTATGGAAGAGACAGACATTAAAGCAACAATGACCATTAAGTCTGATAAGAGTTATGGAAGTTTAGAGGATAGGCACAGAACCCAGTCCTGACGTAGTGAGGAGGCTTTAGGTAATGACTCGCAAGTCCTGCAGCATGAGTAGGAGTTAACAGGGAAAGAGTAGGGGAGAGATTTCCAGATAAAGAGAACAATGCATAAAGGTCATAGAGAACGGAAAATAGTTTCATTTTCTAAACAGCCCATGGAAGGTGTCTGTCATTTACATTCCCCTAAATCAAGATGTCTCAGAATATCTGCCAGGTGCACAGCCCTCTCTGGCAGGACTCCTTATCCACTGCTCCCCTACGTCTGTACTGCATGGACCTGTAGGCTGGACCAGAGACCCACAGGCCCCAGGGTCCTGTCCCACCTGTGCTGTACCCTGACACAACAAAGACTCTTTCTTAGGAAGTTTAATAAGACACACAGGCAGGGCACAGAAAGTAGAGAGGTAAAGAAACACAAAGACACAGGTGGGTGAGGTAATAACGGGAGGAGCAAAGTCAAGAGGATGAGAAGAAAGAATCAGTCAAGAGTAGAGTAAGTAGGGAGGCAGAGAGGCTGAGATGGAAGGTTAAGGACAACTAGACTTGCTCTCAGTTCTCCAGAGTATAGAGCCACTGCTTTAACCTGAACAGAATGAGCAACGTTCCAACTGTCCATGGAACCTGACTGTCCAGCTGTAGAAGCTGTCCTAAGCTTCCTTACCTCCCTATACATTTTAATAATATAGATATTTATATGGACTGAATGTGTGTGTGTCCCCAAGCCTAATCCCCCACCTCCTACCAGGTGATGGTATTTGGAGGTGGGGTCTTTGGGAGGTGACTGTGTCATGAGGGTTGAGCCTTCAGGAATAGGATTAGTGCCTGTATAGAAGAGGCCCTAGAAAGAGCTTCCTTTCCCCTTCTGTCACATGAGGATGCAACAAGATGGCTGTCTATGAACCAGGAATTGGGCTCCCACAAGATACCACATTGCCGGCACATCAATCTAGGACTTCCCAGCCTCTAGAACTGTCAGAAATAATTTTTGTTTATAGGCAACTCAGTTTATGGTAGTTTGTTACAGCAGCCAGACAGACATATACATACATACAAATTGCCCAAGATAGCCTGCAAGAGCCTTCCACTCCACTCAGGATAGCTGGGTTGGTGATTGCAGGTAAGAGAACGTGAAAGGGCTAGCTATTAACCTACAGGTAGCCAGCGTTTGAAGAGGAGTCTACCCCTGCCCAAGGGTGTAAACTTTACTTTAGGGTTGTTCAGATATCTTCTTCAGGGTACTTCTAGCACAACAGCAGTCTTATCCATTTCCTACCCTCCTGACAGCAATGAGGTCTATAAGGCAGCTGGTTGGATCCTCCTCCCACTTCTCAAAATGAGTCATGTTTCTCTTGCCTGAATTTTTCATATAAAAATGAGGCTGGTGCTCAGGAGGGGATATCAAGCCTACGTAATGATTGTGATATATTTATAACTTCTCAGATGGTATGATGTAAATCCAGAAAATACCATTATATTCCATTTAAACTGAATATTATTTAGAAAGAAAATACAGAGAATGAATGGTTGAGTGTGCTTCTACTTTGTAAAACACATGTCAGGGATCCTTGCTGCTTCTGAAAAAGATCTGAGTTATTCTCATTGCTTGCAGAATAAAATCCATACAACTTCAAGGACATTGGTAGTCTTACTACTATCTATGTCCTCAGCTGCCTCTCCTACTATATCCATTATCTACTTTTATTTAGTAAACTTTTAAGGAGCAGCTAAACCACCTAGCTAACCATCTAGGAACAAGATTTAAAAAGGAAAAAAGTCCCAGCCCTCAGGAAGAAATAGAGGAGTCACTAAATTCAATCTTATGTGCAAACGCTATGTTAAAAATCATGCAATAGCGGGCATTCAGATTTGTGAATTCACAGGGTAGGCTTCTTGGAGGAAATTATGGGACTAGAAAAGTGAGTAGGAGTTACTGGAACAAAGAACAGCATGAGAAAAAGCACAATGGAATGAAACAGTTAAATATTGTTGAATGTAAAAGGGATTATTAAGAAGTGAGATTGGAACAGTGGGCATAGAAGAGGACTCAAGAGGCAGACAGGAATATGAGGCATTGTTTGGCTGGTAGTAATTGGTTTGTAAGTAATGGGGAGCCCTTGCAGGTTTTTGTTTGTTTAGACAGTCCTGCTCTGTTGCCCAGGCTGGAGTGTAGTGGCACAATCATAGCTCACAGCAGCCTCAAACTCCAGCTTGAGTGATCCTCCCACCTCAGCCTCTTGAATAACTGGGACTACAGGTGCATACCAGCACCTCTGGCTATTTTTGGCTTTTTTTTTTTTTTTTTTTTTTTTTTAGAGACAGGGTATCACTACATTGCCCAGGCTGTTGTCAATCAAACTCCTGGCTTCAAGGATTCTCAATTCTCAGCCTCCAAAAGTGCTAAGATTAGACTGGTATGATCACAGCATTAAAAGACTAAAAGAGGATGAGAGGAGTCAGGGAAACCAAATTAAGGCTGCCTCTTTAGAATCTGCATTGTAATAACCCAACAGTGACAAGTGATAACTGTCAATACCTTCCAGGCAAAGACCACCAGGAATTCTCACCTGCAGTTTATTCCTCCTTGTGAGGAGGGTGACAGCACTCTATGGGAGATTCTGGGGGTTTCAGAAAGAAACATTAGAAAGGATTTGGGCTTGTGTTAGGTGATTTGGGAGAGGGTCCAAAGCATGGGTTTGTTCTGGATAGGGTGCTGTCAGGAAGTGGGTGCAATTCTATGACCAGGAATCTTAGTAAACCTATCTGTAAAGTAGGAGAAATTACCACAGTCAGAGCAGTCTTATCTGCTGTTGACATTCTGTGCAATTATGTGCAACAGAATGCCAAGGCCTTCCTGCAAGTGCCAAGGCTGCTACCAGATGTCAGGGACTGCTTCTCATACTTTTTCTACTCAGTTTTGATGGGCTTACTTCATATTCCTCAGATCTCAATAGTAATATTCATGCCCAATTCCCAATTCTTTCATTTTTTGTAGATTTTTGTAACTTGTTTTTCCAGGGCAGGGGGTGCTATATGCAAGTCAGTAAAACCCTATTTTGCCCTACTCGTCCCAGTTTCTCATGTGTGAACCAAAAAGATAACAGTTCCACTTGCCAGTTATTCGCACTGCTGGGAAATGATAAAGTCTGCAGAACATTTCATGTCTTCTAGAAGTACCACATAAATACAGAATATTGACTTTCAAAAGAGCTCAGTGCTAGTGTCAGCAAGTTCAGAAAAGGAAGCAGTTTCTCGGAAGCCTCAGGAAGCAGCTCTTCATACGCTGTAACTCATTTAGGAAGTGACTTTGCTTGCAAACAGAGCCTCCAGCTTCATAATTTCTAAGATGGATATATTAATTAGCTTGACTGTAATAATTATTTCACTATATCAAAATATCATGTTGTATACCTTAAATATATACATTTATTTTCAAAAAATTTTAAAGATATGAGTGATGTTCCTCACTACCCCCACCTAAAGGCTAGTCTCTTACCTCATAGCAGAACATAAAAAAAATTAACACCTACATAAGATATTAGTATTGTAACCAATACTAAAGCTTTATGCTAAAGACACTGGGTTTTAACTACTGAATTTGTGAGGATCCTTTTATTCAACAAATATTTTTTAAACTCCAACTATGTTTCAGGCACAGTCTAGGCCCTTGAGGGCCACATCAGTAAACAAAGACAAAAATCCTTGCCTTTATGGAGCTTCTATTGGGGCAGGGGGGCAGACCATAAACAAAATCAGTTAAATATACATAGGATAGTATGCTATGGAGAAAAATTAAGCAGAGAAGGGAATAGGGAGTGATGTACCTAGAGGCGATCAGTGCTAGCCTCACCAAGAAGATGACATTTGAATAGACTTAAGGAAGGGCATTCTGTAGGAAGAGGTTCTGGCGGAGGCAAAAACCAAAGCAAAAGTCTTAAGGCTCCAGCATTCAAGGAGACCAGGCTGGCTGGAGCAATTACTTTGAAGAGGTAACAGAGCCCATAGCCCATCATAGTATTTTGGTTTGTTCCAAGTGAGAGGGGAAGCCATGAAAAGTTTATAGTCGAAAATGAGATACAAATTGTATCTCAGGGACAGCAACTTTTGAGGAGTTTTGCTATAAAGGAGAAATGAGGTGGTAATACAGGGGATGGCAACAGGTGTCAAAAGAAGGTTGGTCTGTTTATGAGAAATAATAGCATGCTTGTGAAGATAAAATCTCACCTTAAAAATCACAATTCTAGGCCAGGTGCACTGGCTTATGCCTGTAATCCTAGCACTTTGGGAGGCCGAGGCGGGCAGATCACCTGAGGTCAGGAGTTCAAGACCAGACTGGCCAACATGGTGAAACCCATCTCTACTAAAAATACAAAAATTAGCCAGGCATGGTGGTACGTAATCCCAGCTATTAGGTAGGCTGAGGCAGGAGAATCACCTGAACCCACGAGGTGGAGGGTACAGTCAGCCAAGATTGTGCCACTGCACTCCAGCCCGGGCAACAGAACAATACTCCATCTCAAAAAACAAAAATCAGCAAAAAAAGTTATTTACATCATTATTGAGATAATTGCTTGCTGAGTAAATGGGCTACAAAAACGGAATCTCCTTGGTGTGCATTTCATTTTAATAAGTTACTTCTGTTTCAAAGTGAACCACTGAAATATTATGCATACTGTGCTATGATGACCAATACTTTATCCTGCATATAATTAACTTTTTTTATCCAGATGGAAAACTTGCATTAATGTTGGTTACATGCATAAACATGATAAAATACATATATACTGGAGTTATAAAATGTTATAAACTTTGAGGTAACACGTGAAAACACCTCGTGTACATTATCTTGGAAACTGACCTTGCAAGTCAGTGCACTGAAAATGTTGAAAGTGGCTACCAAACTATTGCTGAGACTCTGGAAAACTTGGGAAACAATATATCTTCATGGAAGGGAAAAAAAAAAAAGATGGGCACAATGGCTCCATGTCTGTGCTATTCAAGAGACTGAGGTAGGAGGATCACTTGAGAGTAGGAGTTCAAACCACCCTGAGCAAGGTAGAAAAACCACATCTCTAAAAAAAGGTTTTTTTAATTAGGCAGATGTGGTGGCACATGCCTGTAGTCCCAGCTACTTGGGAGGTTGAAGCAGGAGGATTGCCTGAGCCTAGGAGTTAGAAGCTGCAGTGAGCTACAATCACACCACTGCACTCCAGCCTGGGCAACAGAGTGAGACCCCATCTCATTAAAAAAAAAAAAAGAAAAACAGAAAACAAAAAAAAGAATACACTGAGTTCAAATCCAGGCTCTGCCACTTGCTACGTGTAATTCTGAAAAAATTCTGAACCTCAAAGTCTGTTTACTCTCTGTAAAGTGGAGATATTAATAATAATACTTACTACTTAGGGATTAAGTAGATTGAATAAAATCATGTACCCTGAGCTCAGAATAATGTCATATATAATGATGAGGAGAAGTGTTAATGCAAAATACAGATACTCCTCTACTTACCAAGGTGTTATGTCCCAATAAATCCATTGTGAGTCAAAAATACCATAAGGTGAAAATGCATTTAATACCCCAATAAACCCAGAAAGTGGAAAAATCTCAAGTCCAGGAAGTTACATCCCAACAAATCCATGGCAAAGTCAAAAATCTTAAGTCTAACTATCATAAACCCAGGACCATCTGTAACTAAAACTGAAGTCCCTGGTTACAGGAAAGACATTTAAAGCTGTCAGTTAAGTATACTAACAAGCTCACTAGCTTAGGAATCAGAAGATCCAAGTTTAAATTACAGCCCAGTTTTTTTCTTGCTAGGTATGTGACTTTGGCTAAGGGCCAATCACTTTGCACTTCAGCCCTTCATTTAACTGTTAGGTATTAATAAATTTAGTTACCATGTATTAAGCCCTGACCATAAACTATGCAATCTGATACGTTTACATACAGACTCCACTCTTCACAACACTCTTCAAGACAAGTATTCTAATCTCTATTTTATAGATGGCTAAAACTGAGAGAAGTTAAACTCATTCAAGTCCACACAGCTCATAAATGGTAGAACCTGGGTCCATATCCAAGTTATCGCGTTTAACCTGCCACCTGCCTCCCCTAGAGATCAAAGGAAAGTGTCCTGTGAAAGTGTTTTTTGAAAAAAAAAAAAAAATCCTATATAAATGTAAAGTATTATTATTAGTAACCTATATCAATACAAATAATTCACAGATGGGTTTACGATTTGCCCCTTAGTACCTGGGAACTTCGAAAGAACAAAGGGTTACACTTTAAGGTCTTTCGTCTCCTCCTCGATTTCCCTTGAACAGACCTGATAAACAACTAATTAAAGAACTCCAGGTGCCGCTGTATGCCACTTAAAGACAGCTCTCTGCACTACTGCGAGTCCAGGGCAACAAAATTATGTGCTTTTCCTAGAAATGTGGACAAAATATTTTGTTGAGCTAACTTCTCACACCTACCTTTGCAGTTCACTTGGGTTAGCACAAATAAAGTGATCACATAAACGTTCGCATAAACTAGTGCTTTCGGTCATGCCTGTGTCAAACTTAGTTCCAGGCCCGCATGCAATCTAATTAAAGCAAATTTCAGTCCCGTTTTAAGGATATGATGTAAAAGAGCTGATTTTCCTCATGAAAATTTTGTTAACTAGTCCCATGGGATTAAGTATGCATCTCTAGGTTATCCACTCTTGGAATAACAGCCCAGCTTTTTAAACTTCTTGGAAATACCACCCAAGGATTTCTGGTGTTGATGTTAGAAATGACAGATTGGGGGAAAGTGGGCCTCCGTTTCGTATTACCTGGAAGGCTCTTCAATTTTTCCCCCCATTTAATCTGGGTATCACCTGGAAGGCACTTCAATTTTTTTTTTCCGTTAATCTGGGGAGATGATCTGCGTGACTCTCACGCCTGCGGAGGAAACAGGAGAGTAACGTCCAGATGAGGTGGAAGGTATTAACCTGCCCCGCCAGATCGCTAGTCTGGGAAGGTGCTCACACCTTGAACGGCCGGCGGAATCCGGGACATCTGGAGCAAACACATTTGCAAGCGGAAGAAAGGTTGCCTCCCCCAACCCGCTTCCCAAAGGCCAGCTCTCGGAGCAAGGGGGAAGGTGACTTCCTCCGGTCGTGCCAACTTACCTTTTCCCTTCCCGGGAAGGCCCACTCACTTCCCCTCGGGACGCCCCCGGCGGACTCAACACGGCATGGATTTCGCGCTCCGGGAAGCGCCGTTCAACCCTCCTAGGCCCACCAAAGTCCGCGCGGCGCGGCGGAGAGGCGGGAGAGCGTGAGCACTTGACGCCTTACCTCCGACGGCGAAATCTCAAACGCGCCCGCGATCTGGGCGTAGAGCTCCTGGATGCTAGAGAAGCCCTCCACTCGGCCCGTGGCGCTCCCGTGCGCCAGCTGCGCGTGGAAGACCAGCCTGCGTGCGGGAGCCCGGGACGCTGAGGGGCTCCCGCCGCCCGCGCCCGTCGGCTCGCCCTTCACCAGCCCGGCGGTCTCCTTGGACTTGGCCTTCTTCTTCCCCCGTAGCCTCAGGGGCATCTTGCAGGGCCGAGGGCGCGGGCCCACCTGCGCTGCCGGCCGCCGCCTCCTCCCTGCCTGCGCCTCGGACTTTGCGCCCCGGGCCCCGCGCAGGTAAAAGCAGCCTCTGGGCCAATGGCAGCCGCGCTTCCGCCTGGCTGCGTCGGGTCGGGGCCCCGACCTCCACCCCTGGACCGGAGCAGCCGCCCGCCTGTCCACCCGCCCAGCCTCCTCCGGGATGGATCTGGAGAGAAAGAAAGTTACGCGTAGTCCCTCATCCGATCACCAGGTTTATCCCCACACCTTGTAAAAAATGGCTCGATTTCCGTGAAGGCCTGAGGATGCCGACGCTGCAGAACAGTACGCCTTAGAAGACAAACACGCTGGCCCTTATGTGCTTTTCATAAATCTGTAGTAGGCACCCACGCACGATCTGGCCACAGGCCTTCGAATCCGTACGTCTGGGCTTTTGGGAATAGGGATTTAAGTAGAAGTCAACCTTCGTCTGCATTTTCTGCGTCTTACACTCTGCAGAGCAGAATTGGAAGAGAAAGTCACATAACCTTGAGCTTGGTGCTACGTCGAATTCATAAACACCCTCAGCCGGGTCCTCGGCCCCTCTGAGTTTTCCTTTTGCCTATTTCCTGGGCCGCTTCCTCTCCCAACATTCAGCACGCCTCCAAAGTCATTTGCCCCAGCTCTGCCCTTCTTAGTCTCTACAGAGGACCTTACCTCATATAGTACAAAGAAAATTGGAGCCATTCGGTGTGAAGTATGAGTTCCCTCAATTCCCCACCCCGCGTTTATTGCATTGTTTTCAAGTCCAGTCCCCTCCAACTACGTTTTTTACAACAAAGCAGAACAGTCTTGAATTATTAGCTACGAAATTTCCTCACTTCTTCTCTGCTCTTAGACGCACTGTGATCAGACTTTGCCCCCACACTCTACTGAAATTTCACTTACTATGCAATTTCAGTGGAGTGAAATCACTATCATATCTTAATTACCAAACACAAGTAATTCTTTTAGGTCTTTATCTTACTTGATCTGCGTTGCCCATTTTATTCTTCTTAAATTTTGTCCTATTTTAGCTTACTTACCTCTCCTCTCCCCATCCCCCACCCTGCTCCTTGCTAACTGCTACTCTCCAGGAATTGTATTCACCGACAGTTTTTCCTCCACTATCTTCCCTTCTTACTTAGCTTTGCATGTTCTTCCTGTATGGCCACATCAACATTCTCAGTTTCACAGACGTTGCTGTCTACCAAATATCTCCACCTCCAGCTTATTCTACCAGAAAGGGAATGTACTGTAGGAAACTCAAATTGAGGCTAAACAAAACTGACCTCATCATTTCTCCTGAATGTATCTTTTCTTTTCTTTTTTTTTTTTTTTTTTTTTTTCTGATTTTAGTTAATAGGATCACCAAGCACTCCCAGACCAGACATTGTGGAGTTGGTGTATCAGGATTTTTCCTTTTCCCTCACCTCTCACATCAATTCAGTCCTGAAAATCCGTGTTTCTCAACTTAAGGTTAGCAGATGTACTGGGGGAGGAGAGTCTTAAGAATTCCTTAGGAGCCCAGCGCGGTGGCTCATGCCTGTAATCCCAGCACTTTGGGAGGTGGAGGCTGGCGGATCACCTGAGGTCATGAGTTCGAGATTAGCCTGGCCGACATGGTGAAACCCCGTCTCTACTAAAAATACAAAAATTACCCGGGCTTGGTGGTGCACACTTGTAGTCCCAGCTACTCTGGAGGCTGAGGCAAGAAAATCGCTTGAACCCAGGAGGCGGAGGTTGCAGTGAGCCGAGATTGTGCCACTGCACTCCAGTCTGGGTGACAAAGCGAGACAAAAAAAAAAAAAAAAAAAAAAAAAAAAAAAAAAAAAAAAAAAAAAAAAGCTTTAGGGCTTTAGGATAACTTTAACATTAACATTTTTATGTTTCTGTGACTTAGAAAAGTAATACAGGGACACTGCACTGAGCCAGTGCCGCTGCTGGTGCTTCCCAGGAGAGCCAGGGCAACTTTCGACTTGGCCCTCATCCAGCTTCAAGTTTCTTCATCAAATCAGATAACAACACGCGAGCTTGTAGCCTTGTCCAGGAGACAGCAACAAAAGGAGCCAAAATAGTTTCTTTGCTGGGATGCTTTAATTCTCCATATGGCACAAAATATTTTCCTGAATATGCAGCGAAAATTCCTGGTAAATCCACACAAAAGCTTTCTGAAGTAGCAAAGGAATACAGCCTCACTAGAGGTTCCATCCTTGAAGAGGATGCTGGGAAATCATATAACACCTGTGCTCTGTTTGCACCTCATGGAACTTTACTAGTAAAGCACAGAAAGGTCCATCTGCTTGACACTGGTGTTCCTGGAAAAATGACATTTCAAGAATCCAGAATGTTGAGTCCGGGCAATAGTTTCTCCCCATTTGATACTCCAAACTGCAGAATGGGTTGGGGCATCTGTTATGACATTGGTTTGCAGAGCTTGCACAAGCACAGGCTGCCAGCTGTTGGTTTATCCAGGGGCTTTCATTTCAACCACTGGACCAGCCCACTGGGAATTGCTTCAGGCTCTTGATAATCAGGTGTATGTGGCCACAGTCTCCTGCCCCACATGACAAAGCCTCCTATGTTGCCTGGGGAGGGCTCTCAAGGAAGAAACAATCATGTATTCAGACACAGACCTTAAGAAGTTGGCTGAAATCCGTCAGCAGATCCCTATTTTTAAACAGAAGCAATCAGACCTCTGTGCTGTGGAGACAAAAAAGCTCTGAAGTTTATGTTTCCAACGTGTCACAAAACAAGAAGATATGATTCTGCAACATAATCAACTCCCTATTCTTTAATGAAGATCCTTTTTTTAAATTTCAGCCTTTTCCTTCCCAAGGAGCTCTCTATTGAGATGATAATCCTCAGCAAGCTGATATTTTCCACACCACATTAAATAGTTAAAAAGGAGCCTGGAGCGCAAGAGCTGGCTCTGAAGTTCCTTCCATATTTACGTTGCCTCAGAGCACTTTGTGAAAGTAACAGATCTTGGTATCCTGGTGATTGAGTCACCTAATACAAATATATTTGTGTCATGAACCTCTTATCCCACTTGCTGGAGTTGGAATCCATTATCTAGAAAGCTTGATCTGGTGCCATTCTTTTCCTAGCAGTACCTTGAAGTTCCATTTTTGGTCCTCAAGTAGCTATAGGATGTAAGGTGATAGATCTTTGGTGTTTGCTAGAGGAGGTGGCAGCCCCTCCCTTCCTAACAGCCTTTGGGCTCTTCAAATTTAAGAAGAAGTTCATCATTCAACCCCAGACCCTCCTGGTCTTTGGGGAAAGACTAGGTCAACAATGACCCCCATGGGAGAATGGCAGTGGTGGCATTTGGTAAAGGCAACTTAGTATGAATCTCTGCAAAAGATTTCATAGGGTTGAGTGTCTGCAAGTCCAAAGTCCCTTTTTTTTTTTTTTTTTTTTTTTTTGCTTTTTCCCCTAGTAAGACTTTCTAGCTCCATAGATAAAGAATCACTGTACCAAGTGATTCTTAGACTTTTTGGTCTCAGAATTCTTTTACACAGTTAAAAATTAAGGACTGAAGCCTGGCACGGTGGCTTACGCCTGTAATCCTAGCACTTTGAGAAGCGGAGGCAGGCCAGGACCTGGCCGACATAGCGAAACCCTGTCTCTACTAAAAATACAAAAATTAGCATTGCGTGGTGGCACACGCCTATAGTCCCAGCTACCCTGGAGGCTGAGGCATGAGAATCGCTTGAACACGGGAGGCGGAGGTTGCAGTGAGCCGAGATCTCACCACTGCACTCCAACCTAGGCAATGGAGCGAGACTGTCTCAAAAAAATAAAAATAAATTAAAAATTTTAAAAATAAATTAAGGACTGAAGCCTGGCACGGTGGCTCAAGCCTATAATCCCAGCACTTCGGGAGGCCGAGGTGGGAGGATAGCTTGAGTCCAGAAGTTCAAGACCAGCCTGGGCAAAGTGGTGAACTCTGTCTCTACAAAAAAAAGAAAAAAAATCAGCTATGTGTGGTGTTGCATGCCTGTGATCCCAGCTATTCAGGAGGCTGAGGTGGGAAGATCGCCTGAGCTTGGGAGGCAGAGTTGTAGTGAGCTGAGATCATGCCACTGCACTCCAGCCTGGGTGACAGAGTGAGACACTCACACACACACAAAATGAAGGACTATGTCAGGCACAGTAGCAGGCATCCGTAGTCCTAGTTATCCGAGAGACCGAGGCCAGAGGAACCCTTGAGACCAGAGCCTTGAGTTCAACCTGAGACCCCATGTCAAAAATATATATGTATTATAGGACTGCCATGAGTATTTATTTATGTATGTTAACAGCTAGTGGTGGACTGTTAATTGTTTAACCAGCTATTCATGAAAAACCCCAATTTTGCTAATTTTCACTGTGTAGATACTTCACCATGGCTGAGTTCAAGCTAACTACATGACACCTCTAAACAGAGTTGGGAATATATGTACACAATCAGCTCTCAGGAGCTGGTGTAATAAAGACATTGTGTCATTTAACCATTGGAAAAGAGCACTGGGTACCCAGAACAAGAGCGAAAAAGACAAATGACTTTAAATATTTTAAATTTGTAATTGACACATAATTGTATGGACTTTTCTTTTTCTGTTGATTTTTTATAGAGATAGGATTTCCCTATGTTGCCCAGACTGGTCTCAAACTCCTGGGTTCAAGCAGTCCTCCCATTTCAGCCTCCCATAGTACTGGGATTACAGATGTGAGCCACTGCACCTGGCCTGTACTGACTTTTTTTTTTAATTAGGTGTACAATTTGGTAAAGTCTGACATATATATATATATGGAGAGAGAGAGTGATAAATCACTTTGATGAAGATAATGTACATATTTTACCACATCCTCCCAAAAAAAGTAATGTAATATGTTCTGGTTCATCTGAATAACTCTTTGAAAACAGGATACTACCACAGAGTTTTAGGGCTCAAATTTGCATTCATGGTTATGATTGCTATAGCACTAAATAGTATTACTTTGTCTTGGGCTAATGAGACAAGAGTAGAGAAAACCTGTAATACTAAGCAAATGATGCATTCCTATCAAGTGAAAGCCCAATGACTTCACAATGCATTGTATGAATAAAAAGCTCACAGAAATTTGACTAAAGAAAAGTAGGAAGAGAAGTGAATCATCATAAGGTACATGGCAGGTACATTATCAATATCTGGGAGCATATGACAGGACACCAGAAGGTGTGAAACTAAGAAAAACTTCAAAGAGAAGAGTATCTTTCAGCCATGTCAAAATATCAAATGAAGAGGCCAGTGTATTGACAGGGTGGAAAGGTGGGATTCTGTAATCTTTTGTGCCCTTTCAATTTCTGAATTCTATTTTTTCTTACTTAGAAAGTGAAAGTTCCCCTCAAGGGCTATGTCGAGTTCACCTTTGCTGTAAAATCTCACTTAAGGAACCAGGTGTATTGGGCATGCTCACACAGGAAACAAATGGTATATTCAAGTTAAGGTATTTGGTGATGGTTTAATAAAGAGACTGGGCAGGTGGTGGTCAGAGAGTAAGCATAATATTAGTACCCCAGGGCTGTTTCTTTTTTTTTTTTTTTTTTTGAGACAGTTTCACTCTTGTTGCCCAGGCTGGAGTGCAGTGGCGTAATCTCAGCTCACTGCAACCTCTGTCTCCCAGGTTCAAGCGATTCTCCTGCCTCAGCCTCCCAAGTAGCTGGGATTATAGGCATGTGCCACCACGCCTGGCTTACTCTTGTATTTTAAGTAGAGACAGGGCTTCACTATGTTGGTCAGACTGGTCTTGAGCTCCTGACCTCGTGATCAACCCTCCTTGTACTCCCAAAGTGCTGGGATTACAGGCATGAGCCACCACGCCAGGCCCCCGGGATTGTTTTTATCCCCAAATCCAAAGAGATGAGGAATTAAAAAGTTCTGTAGAGAGAATTCATTTTAAGAGGAGCTATGACATTTGCTTGAAGGAAACATTGCCAAGGCAATCTAGAAGGAAAGCACTTGGGGAAATTAATACCTTGACCCAATATTACCCTGAAAGCTGGGCAGAAGTTCTGCTCTGGCATTCCTTTAGCTGCATACCACGCAAGGTAGGGAGCCCACAGGGGTAAGGGGGAATGGCCACCCAGAATTCATGCCCTCCTTTCTAGACCACGTTCTACACACCCAGGATCCCTGATTTTCCTGTGCAAGTGGCCCCCAACCTGCCTCCAGAATGTGCATAGACTTCACCAGGGTCCAGGCAGCCAGCATCCCTGTGTCTGAGAGATGGCTGAGGAGCAGCTTTTGGCCAGGGTAAAGTGGGGATTAGAGAAGAACAGAACAGAGCTGGATAGAAAAAGAATGGGGTAGGCTTCAGGCAGAGACCTGTTTCTCCCATGTCGCTATATTCCAGTGTGGAACTATTGAATTGGAGAACTCTGAATTTGGACTTATCCATTCAGATCACTATGAAGCTATATTGGCCAAAATAGAAATATAAAACATATATTATTTGACAGTTGATTACCAAGCAGTTTTAAATAGTTAAGCATACGGTATCTGGGTCTCTATTTGTACTCTTGTCCCAGGTTCCACAAATGTGCCTACCGACCTCATTCCAGTCCCACCCTCACATTATTTACCTAGACTCAACATTGAATTAAACCCAAGGCCAGAGGGAATGGAGTCTCTGCTGATATGGCCCAGGCTGCAGATGCCTCTAGGAGAGAGGAGAGGGTTGGAGGTTGGATCTAGAGATGTAAACAGAAACGGCTGGCATACCAGCCGTTCCTAATACACATCTATTGTACAAAAAACAGTTATTTACAACAAAGTTTTGTTTGTATATATGCTGACTTTTTTCACATATGGTAAATTATGAAATACAGCGAGATAAGTCCTTGATGATAGAAACCATATTTCATATTCCTCTTTGGTATGCTGTCCAGATTCTCCGATAGTATTATATGTATAACAGATATCAGTAAATATAATTGGATAACATTGATTAACCTTTGTTACTACTTAAGATAAATAAATTAAAAACAATTAAAAGTGTTAGGTCTTCATTTTACATCTAGGCTTAGAATTCAACCCATGTTATCAATCTATAATATTTCCACCCAGTATTTGGTGTTCCTAACAACCTTAAAGTATCAACTATAAAATCAAGCATGAGTCATTAAAAATTCTATGATTAATGTCTGCCAAAAGCAATATTATTTATAAGACATTGTCTTGTTTATAAGCAATTGTCTTATTTATAAGAAGCTATAAATGAATCATAAGATAAATTTACTAACTTGTTTTTCCCAGCAAATGTAGCCTCTAATTACAACATGTAACATTAGGAGTTCTGAAGGAACACACACTGATCACCTCCCTCTATGCCCCACTCTCCATTATGTATGTATCCAGTAAGCAAATACTTGGGAGAAAATAAACACGGGATTTGTTAAACCATATGCAGTTTTCCCAGGGACTAAAGATAGAATGTTTTATAGTTGCATGGCAACAATGAACAACTGAAGGTGGCAAATGGGGGAGGAAATAACTCTTAGCTGAAATTCAAGTAAATTTTATTATGAGTAATTGGAAATACAGAAATGGAAAATGGAAAGAGGAAAAGGAGGTGGAGTGATAAAGGGGGAAGAATATATTTAATAATAAGAATACGTAGTTGCTCCTTGAGCACCTACTGTGTGTCTGGCTTAGTCCTCAATATTTTACATGCATGATCTCATCTATGTATACTTAGAGGAAACCCTCTGGCATGGACTGCAGATTACTCCACATCTCCAAGGTTATGGTGAATAAACATTGAAGAGACAAGAACAAATGTGAGCAGTAAGCTAATTTAACACTAGTTCTACAATAACATAAATATGGAAAAACTGCATGAGATTTAAAGCACAGTCACATTCAAAGGTCACACATTTTAATCATTTAAGCACTGTATGCAAAACTAAAACATAATAATAGTAATTGGTTGACATACAAGCCTTTGATGACTCAGAGTTGAACAAATAATTTCTTTTATACAGACCCAAAATACTGGATAGAATTAAACTTTTTTTTTTTTTTTATGAGACAGAGTCTCACTCTGTCACCCAGAGTGCAGTGGCGCGATCTTGGCTCACTGCAACCTCTGCCGCCCAGGTTCAACTGATTCTCCTGCCTCAGCCTCCCAAGTAGCTGGGATAACAGGCGCCTGCCACCGCGCCCGGCTAGTTTTTTTATTTTTAGTAGAGACGGGGTTTCACCATCTTGGCCAGGCTGGTCTTGAACTCCTGACCTCTTGATTCATCTGCCTAGGCCTCCCAAAGTGCTAGGAATACAGGTGTGAGCCACCGCACCCAGCCCAAGTATTTTCAATGAAAAGAGTAACTTAAAGCTATTGAAGATAATCATTACAGTAATTTTAAGGCCAAGATATAGCAATGACAAAAAGAAATATAGTGTCTTTAAGAAAAACATTTCATATAAGAGTAGAAATTAATTATATTATAGACCAAAAACATGAAACCTGGAGTCAATCTTCCTTCCATTTGCTGGGGTAGGGGGGAGGTAAAAGACTGTCAACACCTGAAAGTCATTAGCTGGTAAGGAGATAATTTTCTCCAATTGTTCCATTTTTAACTTGAAATAAATGCAAATTATAGGTTCCCAAACACCGCCAAATATTCATTTGTTCCTCAGTTATACTGGAAAAAGTATGCTAGTAAATGTTATCCAAAAATATTTTGCCACATTTGGTAATTAATTTTAGAACACTGAACTTACCCAGTACATTTTTTTTAGATTAAGAATTTGACCTGAAAACCATCATTAAAATATAACCCTAATAATTCAATATAACATAATTAAGGTGTTGTTGTAATTTTAGCAGAAGCAGGTCTGAAGTTTATATCTGCCAACCAAAAATGCAGAGAATGTTGATTTATATGGACTAGAGATAACATGAAAATCCAAGTAAAATTTTTTGATGGGCATTCTGCATTCTACTTTTCCTTCAAAATTCAAGTAAACAAATTGAAATGATGAGATGTGTCACTTTTCTATAGTTTCCACAACTATTATAATTGAAGGAAGCTGTTCATTATACCAATTAAGAGCATGAGTTTTAGATTGAACCGAGAGACCTGGTTCAAGTCATTGTGCTGTTTGTACAATGGTAATTGATTACAATATTGGGCAAATCTTTTCATCTCCCTTGGTTAATTTTTCATACTTAAAGATATTTAGTTCTTATAGCTAAAATAAATATTACATAAAACATATTGTAAATATAATTGTATATCAGGTGGCATAGTACCTACCACATAATACATGTTTTAAAATATTAGTTATAATTGCACAGTAGACATTCATAATGAAAATGAATGACATACTCTAAGATCCTGTAGTATCTTCTTTTTTTTTTTTGAGGCAGGGTCTTGCTTTATGTCATCCAGGCTGGAGTACAGTAGCACAAACATGGCTCACTGCAGCCGTGAGCTTCTGGGCTCAAGTGATCCTCCCGCCCCAGCCTCCTGAGTACCTAGGACCACAGGTATGTGCCACCATGCCTGGCCAATTTTTTATATTTAATTTTGTGTAGAGATGGGGGTCTTACTCTATTGCCCAGGCTGGATGTACTATCTTCTGAATCAAGTACATGTTCTGTTTTTTATCATAATTTTCATATGGCATATTTCATTGTACTCTTAAGCATTGAAAGTAGGCTATCAGAACATGGAATATATTTAAGTTGTTCAAAAA
The DNA here is from genome assembly GCF_049350105.2 of Macaca mulatta. Taxonomy (NCBI): domain Eukaryota; kingdom Metazoa; phylum Chordata; class Mammalia; order Primates; family Cercopithecidae; genus Macaca; species Macaca mulatta. The sequence continues at coordinate 162,516,306 of NC_133406.1, forward strand.
TAATGAATGACAATATTCTAATTCAAGCATTTTGGACTAAGAAAAGTTTATTTAAATCGTGAATATAAGTTATAAGAGAAACGTTAAAAACACTTGCAATCATTTTGAAGTATAGTCAGAAATTTCAATAATTGGCATGCTAATCACATGTTTAATCTGTTCATTAAATCGAGTCCTGAAGTACATGTACTTGACAAATGAATATTTCAAGTTATCAACTAAACTATCACTCTGTGATAAACTGTATTTAATATTTAATTCAGAATAGTCTAGTTTTCTAAAATTATTTCAATTCATTATGTTTCAAAAACATTTTATATAATCTGCCTCCTTGGATGTCTTTCTTAAATAAAAATATCAGTAAATTAATTTCACAAGATGTCTACTATTTCAATTATTCAGCATAAATTAGACAAACATTTGCTAAGAAATTGTTTTCTGTAAGGACTGACCTAAATCTTGGGGAAGAAAAGTCCATTTTCAAGGAAGCTCAATCTAATGAAGAAGATTAACATCATTATTAATTATACAAGGCAGATTGTAATAAGCTCTACAAGGAGATGAGCAGAATAAGAAAATGACTGGTTCTCAAAAACATCAGACATGTCTCACATATGAGCTGGACCTTGATTTTGACAAATAGAAGATGGGAGTAGAATGGGAACCACATGAAGAGAAAAATTGTTGGGCATTCTTTCTTGCAGAGGTGAAACATAAGTAGATGGTTTATGTATGGCTTATCTTACAAACAAGCGTAGAGTTGGAGTTTCAATATGTAAAACGGAAAAGGTAAGTTGATATCAGATTACAAACAGTCATAAATACTAGGAATAAGTTTGAATTTTATTTTTAGCCATTGACAATAACCAATTATATGGTTACTGCAGAACACCAGACCAGCATTGAGTAAACCCAGTTCAAGCTCTACTACCCATTAGTTTGTGGCAAGTCGTTTACCAGCATTAGGCAACATTTTCCTCACTTGTTTAAAAAAATATATTACCAAAAGCTAAGTGTTTGACTGAATGACATGATTCTTTTATATACAAGAGTAATATAATTCTGTGATTCAATATAAAGCTATAGAATCATAACTTTTTATCATTCAGGGTCATTTAGAAGGTGAAAATAGATTCTTCCTTCTTAAATAGAAAACCTAGAATTTTTCTATCCTGTGGTTGTTAAAATATGATTTAGTTTTGCTGATACCTGGTTCTAAGTTTGTTACAAACATTTTCTTTCTAGGGATTAAATCACATTTATGTTCCCCCAAAGAAAGTTTATCCCATTCTCTGCCAAGACTTCAGATGCTTTGAAAAAATCCAGAGAGACATCAAAGTTCAAAGCAGAGTACCTGGCATTTAATAAGTGCTAAATACTCATTGAAATGAGGTTTTTTCCCTATTTCTCACTTCTATTGCTAACTTTAACACAAGCCCTTTACTTTCTTAACACAATCATTTTGATTGTCTTCCAACTAGCCTTATTTCTCCTGTGCTGTATCTTTCCTACCCATCTGCCATACGTCTACCTGTGAGTGATCTTGGTTAACTTAAATCTGATTCTGTTAGTCTCCTGTTTAAAACTACTTGTTTTCTGTAGTGCTCAAAGTGTAGTTCCCAAATCAGCACTATCAGCATCACCCAGGAACTTTTGTAAATACAAAATTTCTGATCCCACCCCAAACCCACAATCCATGTTTTACCAAGTCTCCCAGCACTCTGATGCACACTACAGTTTGGGAACTACTGGCTTATAGGATAAAATATAAATACCTAGGATAGCTTACATTCAGCACTGGTTCCCCACCTATTTCTCTACCTCTCTCCCAAATCAAATGATATACTTTAGCTATGTTACAGTCCTAAAAGTTCCTAAACACCACTGTGGCCTTTGCTCATGGAACTCCTAGAAAGCACTTTCCCAACATGGCAGCCTGAGAGTTCCCTGCTCATCTTTCAAAATTCACTCAGGTATCTGAAGTGTTGTGGCAGATATAGCTATACAGAGTTTCTGACAAATCCCAATAGGAGAATCTGGGTGCAGAGTCCTAGGATTTTGGAGTAAGCCGTGTCCTCTGCTGCCAACAGGCTTTTTCCCATTGAAAAGCAGCTCCTGACTTGCCGGTGAGTTCTGGAAGGGACTGACAACTTCATGATCGACTACCAAGTGATTATGTGACTGGAGCTACTCCTCAACCAAATCTTCAAGTTGAAACCTGCATTCCATTATTTAATATGAGTGATATATGCAAGACTGGATCTAGATAATGACTAGTTAATAAAAGAGGAAAAAGTACAGGCCTGCTCTGCATATTACGCTGGCACAGCCAGAAGTAGACAGCTACTACACTCATGGGTGGCCCTGAAAGACACGGTAACAGGAAATTCCCCCTAGGCTATAGAACTTATGGCAGTTCACTTGTCCACAGCGAATGAAAAAAAAAAAAAAAGGTCTGATATCTATTTACCTTGGCCCTTGATCCTCTAGCTGATAAGGTGAATTGAGGAAAGGGCTGCAACAAGGACCCTAGCCGAATCAGTGAGTTGAAGGGCGTGGAAGATGAGCCCAAAGGCACAGAATCCCAGGCACCACGTAAATACTACTGATCATTCTGGTTTGCAGCTTATACATTAGGCAACTCTTGTGTCAGAGTTTTTACTTTAAATCCTTAATGAGAAGCCTCCTTGGGAGAGGAATACACCAGTCCAACAGTTTTGGAAAGGAAAGAGGAGGAGGAATGAATATCCAAGGACCACAAGTCAGTCTACATTTGTTTCCATCAACACTTCCTGCCACCAAGGCTTTTGCACTGCCCTGATAATACTCTGCAGTCTCAGCATGCACACCCTGAGCTTTTGTCTCCAATTTTGGCAGTGAAGTTGCAGGCAATATCTGTTACAAGGTGATTCTGGAAAAAGTCAAGAGCAGACTTAAAAAGCTTTCCTCTGACTAACCAGCCTACCCTAACACTCAAACTGGTTCAAAACAGTCTTAAATCTCCACAGGGATTCCTAGCTTCCATCTAGCTCTATAGTTTCTACAGGGCTGATTATGCGACAGGGAGCTTGCCACTCCCGCTGCTTTCCTATCTTGGCCAAGAACCAGAAAGCCTCAAATTCTCATGAAACACACTTAACATACAGTTTGTTCTTAAATTTTTAATTAATATTGAATGAATAAATTCTGGCAACTGAATTCTGAAACCAGAATTCTAAAAGTCCACTTTCAAATGAAGAGATGCTATGACTAATAGTAGCTAATATTTATTATTGAGCCAAGCACTATTATAGGTGCTTATTTCTTTAAAAGAGGTAATACATGTAATAAATGAAACAACTATGACTTCCTTCTGTGTTCTGCAAGAAATAAGAAAAAGAAACATACTTCTTCATAATAACTACATACAGTTGAAGTGCTTAATATGTATAATGATTCACCTAATAGGTCTAATATCTTCCAAATATATTCAGTCAACTAATACTCTGATATTTTTCATTTAAAAAGAAGCTTTTAGTGTTTCTGAAAATACATTTTCATGGCCGGGTATGGTGGCTCATGCCTATAATCTGAGAACTTTGGTAGGCCCAAGGCAGGAGGATTGCTTGAGGCCAGGAGTTTGGGAGCAGCCTGTGCAATATAGTGAGACCCTGTCCATAGATAGATAGATAGATAGATAGATAGATAGATAGATAGATAGATACATTTTTTTTTTTTTTTTGAGATGGAGTTTTGCTCTTATTGCCCGGGCTGGAGTGCAATGGTGTGATCTCGGCTCACCACAACCTCCGCCTCCCGGCTTCAAGCGATTCTCCTGCCTCAGCCTCCCGAGTAGCCGGTATTACAGGCATGTGCCTCCACGCCTGGCTAATTTTGTATTTTTAGTAGAGACAGGGTTTCTCCATGTTGATCAGGCTGGTCTCAAACTCCCAACCTCAGGTGATGCACCTGCCGCAACCTCCCAAAGTGTTGGGATTACAGGCGTGAGCCACCATGCCCGGCCCCTAAAAATATATTTTTTAAAAAAGAAAAGAAAATATATTTTGATGACTTTGAAAAATATACATGTATGCACATACACCACTTAATGCAAATTAATTTTCTAATTTCTAACTTACTTATAAAAACAATTATTAGACAGTTCTTGGCTGTTGCCTCAGAGATGTATTTAAGTGGCCCATTTATTTCTATCCCAGAAGCACACTGTGGACTGACATAGCAATAATAAAGAGGATACTTACCTAAAGGTCTATGGATTCTAACAGGCTACACATAAATACTATCTGCAGTCTCCTAAAACATTAAGATTATACTGAATATTTACAAATGAAAACCATTGAATATAACAACTTGGGAAACACTTTCCTCTGTATTATATTTGTAGTCACTGATGATAACCATAAAATTAAGAAACAATATGAAAATAAAATTTAGTCAGATACTTTTTTTTTTTTTTTTGAGAGACAGAGTCTTGCTCTGTCGCTTAGGCTGGAGTGCAGAGGCACAATCTCAGCTCACTGCAACCTCCGCCTCCCAGGTTCAAGCTATTCTCTTGCCTCAGCTTCCCAAGTAGCTGGGACTACAGGCATGCACCACCCCGCCCAGCTAATTTTTGTATTTTCTTAGTAGAGACGAGGTTTCACTATACATTGGCCAGGCTGGTCTCGAACTCCTGACCTCAGGTGATCTGCCCGCCTCAGTCTCCCAAAGGGCTGGGATTACAGGTGTGAGCCACCACACCCAGCCTAGTCAGATACTTTTAATGGTATTTTGTTTTCTCATCTATAATCCTTAGAGGTCTAGTTGTGATACTGGCAAACTGAGTAGAAATTTTTTAAAGTCAATTTTAAGTTTATTTTAAAATTTAAAGTAAATTTTTTCTCTGTTTTTTTTTTTTTTTTCTTTTGAGACAGAGTCTCGCTCTGTCACCCAGGCTGGAGTGCAGTGGTATGGTTATGGCTGGCTGCAACCTTAACCTCCAGGGCTCAAGTAATCCTCCCACCTCAGCCTCCCAGTAGCTGGGACCACAGGTGTGCACCACCATGTCCAACCAATTTTTGTGTTTTGAAGAGATAGGGTTTCATCAAATTGCCCAGGCTGGTCTTGAACTCCTGGGTTCAAGCAATCCTCCTACCTCAGCCTCCCAAAGTGCTGGGATTACAGGCATGAACCACCACACCCAGCCCCAGTATACTTTAAAAAAATTTTAAATGTGATTTATTTGGAAGTTCTCTTTTCTGTAATCAGGGTAAAGCAACCCATCAGAAATGAACTCACTCAAATCTATTTTGAGCTAAAATCTAAAGAAATCTAATGAGAAGCTTAAGAAATTTGTTTCTTACTAAAACACCCATCTCTTTATATATGACCTTCATAAAATCTTTGGTTTATAAATTTATTTTTTCTAATGTTACTAGCATAGGTTTGCTAAAATACTATATAGACAGAATTTGAAGGAAATCTGAATGTTATTGTCACCATTGACACAAGAATTTAATAGGGCAAATTCAATACAAATTTACTTTTCCTATCTATAATTATCTTAAGTTGAAGGGGGAAATAAACTCATCTATAAATTAATCAAAATAATGGTCGTTTATTAGAATTTGTCTTATGACCAAAAAATAGCTATATCTATTGCTGTTCCAACAATCAAATAATGAGTAAAAATTTTCCAGTCAGTAGTTTTTAAATGAATTTAAACAAATTGACATTTAAGTTTTAAAATTTAACAATTACTACATTTATATCCTTATGAGAATTCTAGGAGTGTTTTTCAAACTGCGAGCTGTTTCACAAATGTAGATCATGAAATAAATGCAGTGGGATGCAATTAGAAAAAAATTAATAAACGAGTAAAATTCTAAAATGTTAGAGTCATTCTATCTAGGAATAGTAAGTAATGGTTTATTAAACTTCTATTTTATATACATATATGTAAATGAAATTATTATTTCCATAGGTAAAAAAAGAGAATTTCATATTGTCATTTTTATAGATCAAAAAAGTTGAGTATGATTTAATATGGCTTAAATATACACTTACATTCACACAAAATGTAAACTAGTAGATAATATTGTAAAATGTTTTTTTTTTTTTTTTAAAGATAGTGCAGATCCAAAGAGTGAGCAGCACCAAGATTTATTGTGAGGAGCAAAAGAACAAAGCTTCCACGGTGTGGAAGCGGACCCGAGCGGGTTGCCTGTAAAATGTATCCTTACTGGCAAAGAGTAACAACAAAAACAACCCCCCACACCCAAGAATGCTCTCTATATTACATGGTTCTAGAAAATAGCCTAAAGAGTTTTTATTTCTGAATTTCAGAGTAGTTTTACTTATTTATTAAATTTTTGTGGTTCATTAAATGTTTTACTATGTTATAAAGTGGGTGGATATTTGAAAATGTATTGTAAACAAGCTTTGTAACAAGCTTTTTAAAACAAAGCATTGTAATATAGTCACACTACCTAACTTTAATGCCATGCATCATTTACTGTGATTTCTTAACATTAAAAAGAACATGAAGGTTTTTTTCTACCCTAACATTATTCATTTTTTATTTTTGTTAGGATATTTGCCGACACTTCCAAAGTTCTTAACAACACAAACTTCTGGTCCATGATTTTTTAAAAAATACACACTAACAAATTAAATTTTACTCTAGTCTATTTTCCCAGGGTGAACTCTGGTATGATCGCTAAAGGTAGTTTCGTCTACAGAAGGATAGACCTCATCTAATGTCATCTTCTTCTAATAGCCGTCGTCAAAATTATAATCAAAGCCAAGGCTAGTAGCTCCTAATCTGATGTCTCCACATCCCAAGGAGACTACAGAGGAGTTAGGTAATATGGATAAGTGATGTTACTTTCAGTATTGGAAATCACCTAATGGAAATCACACACCTAACAGATTATAGAGGTGAATTTTTTTAAATCGAAATCTTAGCCAGGTGCTATAGTTTATGACTGTAATGCCAGAGCTTTGAGAAGCTGAGGCAGGAGGATTGCTTGAGGCCAGGAATTCAAGATCAGCCTGGGCAACACAGCAAGGGCCCTATCTGTACAAACAAACAAACAAACAAAAAATCACATTTTTGTGTTTCTAGCTGTTTACTTCCTGTTTATCAGTAGTTGACTAGCCGTTGTATTATGTTGGATATATTAAAATAATAGTTCTGTTTTGCTCAGAGGCAGGGCCTCACTCTGTCACCTAGGTTGCAGTACAGTGGCATGATCATAGCTCATGGCATCCTCGAATCCTAGGGCTCAGGTGATCCTCCTGTCTCAGCCTCTGAAGTCGCTGGGACCCTAGCCATATGCCACCATGCCTGGATAATTTTTTAAAGTTTTTGTAGCAATGGGTTTGCCAGGCTGGTCTTGAACTCCTGACTTCAAGCAATCTTCCTGCCTCAGCCTCCCAAAGCGTTGGGATTACAGGCATGAGCCACTGTGCCCGGCCTAAATATAATAATTCTAACAGCTGTCACCAAATATAAATATAATAATTCTTAATAAATACAGCCTGTTCAGCACACAAAAAAATGTTTCATAGGGGTGGGGGTAAGAACATAATAAAAGGCCTATTTGGGGTAAAAAGGTTAGAACCAAATGCTATGAAATACATTTTTAATGTAGTATACCCATGATCTTTAAAATTTTTATTATGAATCTTATCTGTAATTTAATTTTTATTTTCATTTTCAAGAGGTAAAGCATTTCAAAATTTAAGAGTATGAGGGAAACTATCAATATATGAATCAGCAGCCTGAGAAATATAGAACCATATGTCTTTTAACATCTTCATTTAGGCCGGGCGCGGTGGCTCAAGCCTGTAATCCCAGCACTTTGGGAGGCTGAGACGGGTGGATCACGAGGTCAGCAGATCGAGACCATCCTGGCTAAAGTGGTGAAACCCCGTTTCTACTAAAAAATACAAACACTAGCCGGGCCAGGTGGCAGGTGCCTGTAGTCCCAGCTACTCGGGAGGCTGAGGCAGGAGAATGGCGTAAACCTGGAAGGCAGAGCTTGCAGTGAGCTGAGATCCGGCCACTGCACTCCAGCCTGGGCGACAGAGCAAGACTCGGTCTCAAAAAAAAAAAAAAAAAAAAAAAAAAAAAAAAAAAATCTTCATTTGAAAAAATTTGAACAAAAATAACATTTTAATTTAACATAATTTAAAATGTCTGAGTAAACTTCTCTTTCAACATTATCTCGTCCATACCTAGTATTGTTTATAGAGAACTATATTCTATTAGGAGGTACATATGATAAGTATTCTCCATTTGCAAATAGGAAATACAAGCCTGAAAAGAAATGGTCTCTATAGACAGCAAGAGCAAGGATGAGGGGCCAACACTTGACATTTTCTCGTCATATTTTTGGCTGGGTGCGGTGGCTCACACCTGTAATCCCAGCACTTTGGGAGGCCAAGGCAGGTGGATCACTTGAGATTAGAAGTTCAAGACCAGCCTGAGCCACCTGGTGAAACCCTGTATCTACTAAAAATACAAAAAATTAGCCAGCATGGTGACGCACGAGAATCTCTCGAACCCGGGAGGCGGAGGTTGCAGTGAGTTGAGATCACACCACTGCACTCCAACCTGGGTGACAGAGTGAGACTCCATCTCAAAAAAAAAAAGACATTTTCTCATCCCATTTTCTTTATCCGACATCTACATCTACTTCTGCCTTTTTGATATGTATTAGGAAACAACATCAACAGGATTTGAAAATTAGGAAGTAAATTATATATTTTTCTGCTTTTCAATAAAGGTTCCCATTTCAGGACTTTTGTCATTGCTGTTCCTTTTTCCTTAAATTTTCTTCCAACAATTGCCCGCTTTGAATCATTAAGGGCTGAATACAAATGTCTGTCTTCCCAGAGAGGCTTTCTTTGATGACTCTAGCTAAAAAGTAGCACACTTCTTCCCCCTCCAGTCAGTTTCCATGCCGTTATCATTCTTTTCTTAATGCTTATCATTATTCAAAAAAATGACCGACTTATTTTTCAATGCAAGTAATGTTTTTTAGTGTTTGTCTTCTATGATTAGAATGTAAGGGCTTTAGCGGTAGGACTGTATCTCTAGCACCTACAATGTTATAGCCTTGGCGTTCTCAGTAAATACTTGTTTAATAACTAACTAAAGGTGATTTGATAACTGATAAATTTTGATACCTTGAACTATTTTTGGTTTGTTTGCTTGTTTGAGATGGAGTCTTGCTCTGTCGCCCCAGCTGGAGTGCAACGGCGCGATCTCTGCTCACTGCAACCCCCACCTTCTGGGTTCAAGCGATTCTCCTGCCTCAGCCTCCCGAGTAGCTGGGATTACAGGCACCCGCCACCACGCCTGGCTAATTTTTGTATTTTTTAGTAGAGATAGGATTTTCCCATGTTGGTCAGGCTCCTGACGTTAGGTGATCCACCTGTCTCGGCCCCGCAAAGTGCTGGGATTACAGGCGTGAGCCACCGCACACAGCCTGAATTGTTTTTTCATAAAAGCATTCACATGTAAAAAATAAAATTTGTTAGAAACCATCAGTTTTTGTTGTTGTTGTTGTTGTTGTTTTTGTTTGCTTGATTGGTTGGTTTCGTTTTTGTTTCTGTTTTGAAACAGAATCTCACTCTGTCGCCCAGGCTAAAGTGCAGTGGTGAGATCTCAGCTCACTACAACCTCCCCTACCACGTTCAAGTGATTCTCCTGCCTCAGTTTCCCAAGTAGCTGGGATTACAAGCACCCACCACCATGCCCAGCTAATTTTGTATTTTTAGTAGAGTTGGGGGTTTCACCATGTTGGCCAGGCTGTTCTCAAACTCCTGACCTCAAGTGATCCAACCATCTTGGCTTCCCAAAGAGCTGGCACGAGACACCGCACCCGGCCTAGAAACCATCTCTATCTGTTTTAAATACTTGTTTAACAACTTAATAAAAGGGATTTGGTAAACTGATAAGTAAATTTGATTTTATTTTTATTCCTAGAACTTTTTTCTCCTTTCAATATAATATGTTCTAAATTTTTTTCTTTTGAGATTCAGGGGATACATATGTGGGTTTGCTACATGGATATTTTGTATAATGGTGAAGTTTGGGCTTCTAGTGTACCCATCACCCAAAGAGTGAACATCGTATCCAATAGGTAATTTTTCAACTCTTACCCCATTCCCACCTTTCCTCCATTTAGAGTCCCCAGTGTCTATTATTTCCATCTGCAGGTCCACATATACCCATTATTTAGATCTCAAGTATTTTATTTTCTGTTTCTGAATTATTTCACTTTGAATAATGGCTTTCAGCTTCATCCATGTGGCTGTAAAGGACATGATTTCATTCTTTTATGGCTGCATAGTATTCCACGATTTATATATACCACATTTTCTTTGTCCAATCAACCACTGATGGACATACTTAGGTTGATTCCATGACTTTGCTATGTGAATAGTACTGTGATAAACATACAAGCACCAGTGCCTTTTTTAATATAATGATTTATTTTCCTCTGGGTAGATACCCAGTAGTGTGCTAGGTTGAATGGTAGTTCTATTTTTAGCTCACTGAGAAATCTTCACACTGTTTTCCATAAAGGTTGTACTAATTTACATTCACAACAACAGTGGAACCTTTGTTTGTTTGTTTGTGACAGTGTCTCATTCTGTCACCCAGGCTGGAGTGCAATGGTGCAATCACAGTTTACTGCAGCCTCAACCTCCTGGGCTCAAGCAGTCCTCCTAGCTTAACCTCCTGAGTAGCTGGGACTACAGGGTGGGACCACAGCAACCACACCTGGCTGTTTTTTGTTTTGTTTTGTTTTGTTTTAGTTGAGACATGGTCTCACTATGTTGCCCAGGCTTAGAACCTTTTTTAAATAAAAAATAAAATTCTTTATCAGATACCGTGACCTCCAATTTTTAATTTTTTAAAAAATCACTATTCTACAATATTCCTTGTTAGTAATACAATATTTTAAAGCTACCTAGGACTTAGAGATCATCTTATTAATTTTTTTTAATCAATGAGTGAAAGCTAAGGCAGTAAGATTAAGCAACCTGCCCAAGGTCACAAATGTTAGCTATTGGCAAAACCTGACTCCTAGTAGTATTATTTCCACCACATCGCTTTTCCTTCCTTCTTCTTCTTCTTCTTCTTCTTCTTATTCTTATTCTTATTCTTATTATTATTATTATTATTTTGAGACTGAGTTTTGCTCTATCACCCAGATGAGAGTGCAGTGGCATGTTCTTGGTTCACTGCAACCTCTGCTTCCCGGGTTCAAGCAATTCTCCTGCCTTAGCCTCTAGAGTAGCTGGGATTATAGGTGTGCACCACTAGGCCCAGTTAATTTTTTGATTTTTAGTAGAGACGGGGTTTCACCATGTTATCCAGGCTAGTCTCAAACGCCTGACCTCGGGTGATCTCCCTGCCTCGGCATCCCAAAGTGCTGGGATTACAGGCATGAGCCACTGCACCTAGCCTTCCTTCCTTCTTAAGTGGGCTATATTTTACATAGAACACTCTCTAGTACTATATTATTATGCATTTTAATTATTCCGGCTTATACTTCGGAAGCAAGCAAAATATTATTCATTAAAATAGAGAGATAGCTGGGCATGGTGGCTCATACCCGTAATCCCAGCAGTTTGGGAGGCTGAGGTGGGTGGATCACCTGACGTCTGGAGTTCGAGACCAGCCTGGCCAGTATGATGAAACCCCATCTCTACTAAAGATACAAAAAAAAAAAATTGCCAGTCATGGTGGTGGGTGCCTGTAATCCCAGCTACTCGAGAGGCTGAAGCAGGCAAATCGCTTGAACCTGGGAGGCGGAAGTTGCAGCGAGCTGAGGACGCACCATTGCACTCCAGCCTGGGCAACAAGAGTGAGAGACTCTGTCTCAAAAAAAAAAAAAAAAAAATAGAGACAGAGAGAGAGATATTCTCTTTCTCTAAAGACATTTGTTAAGACACATTATTACCAGTTAGGGCAACTGAATAAGTGCATGAATATGAACAAAATGCTAAAAGCATTTTAAAAGCAAAACGTGAGAAAAATTTGAAAACAGCAAGAGATACATGTTTGTTGGTTTTTTTGTTTGTTCGGTTTTTTTGTTTTTGTTGTTTTTTTGACATGGAATCTCGCTCTGTTGTCCAGGCTGGAGTGCAATGACACGATCTGGGTTCACTGCAAGCCCCCGTCTCCTGGGTTCAAGCAATTCTCCTGTCTCAGCCTCTGGAGTAGCTGGGATTACAGGCACACACCGCCACACCTGACTAATTTTTGTATTTTTAGTAGAGACGGGGTTTCACCATATTGGTCAAGCTCATCTCAAACTCCTGACCTCAGGTGATTCACCCGCCTCAGCCTCGCAAAGTGCTGGGATTACAGGCATGAGTTACTGTGCCCAGCTAATTTTTTTTACTAATAAAGGAACCCCAATAGTATCAGCTAACTTCTAACCAGAGGAAGTGGGACAGCATAGTCAAAGCGGTTTAAAATAATAATAATAATAATAATCTGTTAACCAAGAATTCCACATCCAGCAAAATAATCTTTCAGAAATGAAGGCAAAATAAAGACATTCCCAGATAAACAAAAATGGAGAATTTGTTCATAGTGGACCCACCTTACAAGAAATATTTACAGAAGTTCTGCAGGCTGAAAGTAAGTTAGCCCAGACAGTAATTCAAATCCACATGAACACACAAAGGACACTGGTAAAGGTAATTGTGTAATTAAAAAAGACAGTAGAAATGCACATTTCTTCTTCTTTCTTCTCTTAGCTGATTTTAAAAGCAATAGTCGGCTGAGCATGGTGGCTTATGCCTGTAATCCTTGCACTTTGGGAGGCTGAGGTGGGTGGATCACTTGAGCCCAGGAGTTCAAGACCAGTCTGGACAACATAGCAAGACCCCATCTCCATTTTTTAAAAAAGCAATTTTATAAAACAATATGTATATAATGTATTGTTGGGACTAAAACATGTAGAAATGCAATATGTTTACCAATAACAGCACAAAGGAGGTGAGTGGGAACAAGGCTGTATTGGAGACATTACTCTGTGTGGTAAATTGAATCCACAAGAATAAATGAAGAGAACCAGAGCTATCAAGAAGGCTAATATAACAAAAAGCTATAAATAAATATTTGCTCTCCTGTCTTCTAATCTTCCCTCTTGTCTTCTTTAAAAGACATAAAATTATAAAATTAATCATTATAACCATGGGTTTATAACAATTATAGATGTAATATGTATAATAATACCACAAAAAGGACAAAAGGAAAAATAGAGCTGTACAGGAGTAATGTCTGTATCTCACTGAAACAAACTTATTAGAAACCAGAAGCTAAGCCTCCTAAGATGTACATCTTAAGTCCTTGAGCAACCATTAAGGAAATAATACCAAAAAAGATAATGGGAAAAATCATTAAAGAAATTGAAATGCTACATTAGAAAATACTCACTTCATGCAAAAGAAAGCGGTGAAGGAGGAATAGAAAACAAAAAAGTGAGCATATAGAAAACAAAAAGTAAAAAAGCAGATGTAAATTTCAACTGTGTCAATAGTAACATTAAATGTGAATGGATTAAGCCAATCAAAAGGCAGAAAATGTCAGAGAGTATAACAAAAATGAATTCCAACTCTATGCTGTCCATATGGGACAAAATTTGGATTCAAAGATACAAATAGATCAAAAATAGAAGGAAAAAGATATATCATACAAACAGCAACCAGAAGAAAACTGAAGTGGCTATACTAATATCAGACCAAATAGACTTTGAAACAAAAAATGTCACTAGGTAAAGGTAAAGAGGGGCATTTTATAATGTTAAAAGGGTGAATGATATTTTATAATCATAAACAGATTAATCCATTAGGAAGGTATAAAAAATTGTAAATGTATATATACCTAAAAACAGAACACCAAAATACATAAAGCAAAAAAATGATAGAAATGAAGGGAGATAAAGACAATTTAACAATAGTTGGAGACTTCAATACCCCACTTTCAATAATGGATAGAATATGTAGGTAGAAATCAACAATGAAATGGAAGACTTGATACTATAAACAAACTAGACCTAACTGACATCTATGGAATATGCCACCCAATAATAATAATAGACATTCTTAAGTACACATGGAACATTCTCCAGCATAGACCATACGCTGATGATAAAACAAACCCCAATAAACAAAAATTTTCATGTAATCTTGTTACTTCTAACTAATAAATCTTTTTTGTTTTTTTGAGATGGAGTCTCGCTCTGTCACCCAGGATGGAATACAGTGGCACAATCTCAGCTCACTGCAACCTCCGCCTCCCGGGTTCAAGTGATTCTCCTGCCTCAGCCTCCCAAATAGCAGGGATTACAGGCACATACCACAACGCCCAGCTAATTTTTATATTTTTAGTAGAGACAGGGTTTCATCATCTTGGCCAGGCTAGTCTCGAATTCCTGACCTCGTGATCCACCCGCCTCGGCCTCCCAAAGTGCTGAGATTACAGGCGTGAGCCACTGTGCCCTACTGCATAAATCTTAAAGAATAAAAATAATAAGTTTGACTGGGCACGGTGGCTCATGCCTGTAATCCCAGTACTTTGGGAGGCCTAGGTGGGTGGATCACCTGAAGTCGGGAGTTCGAGATCAGCCTGGCCAACATGGTGAAACCCTGTTTCTACTAGAAATACAAAAATTAGCCAGGCATGGTGGCAGGTGCCTGTAATCCCAGCTACTTGGGAGGCTGACACAGGAGAATTGCTTGGACCCGGGAGGTGGAGGTTACAGTGAGCCAAGATTGCACCACTGTACTCCAGCATGGGGGCAGAGTGAAACTCCATCTCAAGAAAATAAAAAAAATAATAAGTTCTATGAGGGTAAGGAACAGGTTAGTTAAATTCACCATTACAACTAACACAGATCTTGGCACAGAGGAGAAATGAATTTTTATTCTGTGTCTATCAAAATTAATACAAAACAATACATTTCCCCTGTCGTTCCTGAATTTGTGCAAAGCAGGAGAAAAGAGGTGTATTTGGTTATCATAAAACTAATACAATTTAGACACAAGGAAAAAATTACCTCATATTCTTGGTTCTGCCCCTAAATGATACCTAGGCAGAAACAACTACTAGTGGTAGAAAACACGTTTCTCATAGGAGGAGGGCATATGGTGCATTTCCACTGTCATGCATTTTATGTATTATGACCTCAATGCTCAAGTTTATGAAGGCCTTTATAAAGATCATTCTTATCTGTGACCCCAGCATAGCCTAGTGCCCTGTACAAAAAAATTTCTGACACTGACAACAGCAAGGCATCATAATGAATTTGTCACTATTCATTAAGAGAAATTGGTGGCTTCTGTCAATCTCCTAAAATTATTATCTTAAATAATTCAGTGGATATGAGGGATTGCTTCAGGTTTTTCAGGTAGAACAAATAAAGACAACTATCATCTTCACAACCATGTAGCCATGAACAGTAGAAATAGCAGGTCGAAAATCACAATCTGGGCTTGAATCTCAGTTGCATCTCTAGCTGCGTGATCTGGGATAAAGTACTTAACAATGCCTGAATCTCTGTTTCCTCATCTGCCACATGAAGTAGTAATAACTATCTCACAAAATTATCAATTACTATAAAAAAATATTGGGCCACATATTTGAAAATGTTTATTATGAACTATGTGTTAGCACTCTATGCTCTTATAAAGTTAGTGTTTCATAAACTAAAATCAAAAGCAGGCAGGATTTTTATTTTTAGTTTTATTTATTTATTTATTTTGAGACGGAGTTTCACTCTTGTTGCCCAGGCTGGAATGCAATGGCATGACCTTGGCTCACCACAACCTCCACCTGCTGGGTTCAAGTGATTCTCTTGCCTTAGCCTCCCGAATAGCGGGGATTACAGGCGCATGCCACCATGCCCAGCTAATTTTTGTATTTTTAGTAGAGATGGGGTTTCACCGTGTAGACCAGGCTGGTCTCGAACTCCTGGCCTTGAGTGATCCACCTGCCTCGGCCTCCCAAAGTGCTGGGATTACAGGCATGAACCACCGCACCTGGCCTGCTCTCTTTTTTTTTCTTTCTTTCTTTTATTCTATTTTTTAATGACCAGAAGAGTCTTGAATACATCAAACCTGCTCTTTAACCACAGACAAGTCACTTAGCCTTTCTGGGTTTACTTCTTTATCTAGAAAATGGGATTTTAAAAATTATTTCCAGCTCCAAATGTTTTATGAATTTTATGAACTAAAAGTATCACAGAAAAAAAGTTTAAAAAGTTGAAATATTTACTCTATAAAACTTCTGACTCACATTTTGATTAAGCTATTATCTAAAAGTAACAAGCCACATTTTTTTCTATACTTCTCCATAAGGGGTAAAAAATAAACCATGTATACATGAAGTCAGGTATATAGATAGGCAGTATACTACACTACACATTAGTAGATAAAAATTATTTTTGGATAAAGAATGATGTTTAGTCTTAACTCTTTGAGGTTATGTAAATAATCCTTGGCATATGAAGATAGTCCCTTCTGAGCCATTTACTGAGTCTAATCACATATATTAGTTTCCTTTACCCATCATAACTATTTGAATGAGTTTCCCAAAAATAAACAAGCAAGACAAGTCTCCTTGTCTCCAAGGAAGGCTAACAATAGACAAGAGTGATGAGCTACAGTAGATGTAACTAACTCAGATGCTTTCAGAGGCCCAGGCAATATAACTAAACATGTGAAGCAGCTTTATGTAATGCAATAGATAATGGTAGGTCAGTGGCAACAGAAGATGCCATGTCTTGCCTAAAAGCATTCTAATTAAAAAATAGTTTTTAAACCACTGAGCTGGCCAAACCACTGAGCTGGCACATCTATTAGCAGACCATTAATCACCTTGGTTTATACTTGTTTTTGTTTTTGAGACAGGGTCTCACTCTGTCACCCAGGCTGAGTGCAGTCGTGCAACCGGACTCACTACAGCCTCTACCTCCTGGGCTCAAGCAATCCTCCCACCTCAGTCTCCCAAGTAGTTGGAATTACAGCACATGCTACCAGGCTCAGCTAATTTTTAAATGTTTACTTGTAGAGATGGAGTCTTACTATGTTGTCCAGGCTGGTTTCAAACTCCTGGACTCAAGTGATTTTCCCCTGCCTCAGCCTCCCTAAGTACTGAGATTACAGGTGTAAGCGACAGTGCCTGGCCGCCTTCTTTTTTTTCTTTTTTAACATAAGCAATTTGTGGTTTTTCTTTTAGGAAAGATAAACATCTTTCTTTATGCGATATATAGTACTTCAAAACTATTCCGGCTATCCAAGAACCTGGTTGAATTTAAAGAAAACATTTTTAAATAAAAAGTACTTTCATAATTTGAAAAAATAAATTAAAAAACTTTAAAATTCTACTCTTATTACTACTTTTAATTCAACATTCAACACATAAAAACTGGGCACTTACTACATGCTAAAGCATTGTCAATATCCTTTAAGATAAGAGAGATACTGGTGTACTGGTTTTGTGTAGTTATGTAAATTTATTTACTACTAGAATAATAATTCTCTGCTTAAAAAAACCTTTTAATCCAAATATTATTATATATCTATCTGTAAATATTTATTTTACCTGGGAGAAAATGCTTAATCAAGAAAATTGCGATAAATAATGATGGGTTTAAAACAGAAACCACTATCAGTCACCACGTTGATGCTTTTCAGATCTAGATCTTTAGACTGGTGAGAAAATTTCTGTGATGTTCACACTTCCGTAGGGAGTTTTAACTGTCATTCAGAGAGACAGTTACAGAAGAATCATTTTTGAATTAGAGTAATAAATACAATTAGCTGAATTTTCTGGCATTTTTTTCAAGCATTTTCCATTTGCATCTCAAATATATGGTTACTCCCAGAAATTCCACTTTTAGGTATATACCCATGAGAATTGAAACACAAAAACTTGCACACAAATGTTCATAGCAGCATTATTTATAATAGTGGAAAAAGTAGAAATAAGCCAAATCCCCATAATTAATGAAAAGATAAACAAAATGTGGTATATCCATATAATGTGCCACAAAAAAATAAAGTACTGATACATGATACAACATAGGTGAACCTTGAAAACATTAAGCTAAATGAAAGAGGCCAGACCAAAAAAAAAAAAAAGCCATATATTGTTTGAGTCTATTTATATGAAATGTCCAGAATGGACAAATCCATACAGACAAAAAGTAGATGGTAGTGTTTTCAGGGGCTGGAGGAAGGGAAGAATGGGAAGTAACTGCTAATGGATTTAGGACTTCTTTTTGGGGTGATGAAAATATTCTGGAATTAGAAAGTGATGATGATTGTACCACTTTGTGAATATTACTAAAACCACTGAATTGTGTATTTTAAAGGTAAACTTTATGGCATGTAAATTATATCTCGATAAGTAATAAAGAATATGGCTATTATAACCTATTTATATTGGATTTCTAAAAGAATATTTCATATTCTACTAAAAGGTGACAGGACCCTATATATATATATATATATATATATATATATATATATATATATTCCTGAAAACTATTTTATAACCAAAAACTTTGTTTCAACACATCATTCTCACTATAGTTATAAAACAGAAAACAAAACTAAATTTTTTAAACGTAAATATATTTAAAAAATTAAAACACCTAAGAAATGCAATCTATACATATGAAAAAGTAAAATATTTATATGCATAACAAGTAGTTGCAACATTATCCATAAGCAGCAGTTAGTGTTTATTTTCCCCATATTTTGGTTTAACACCATAGTGTAGTGGTAGTTCATTCTTTTTAGGGAAATTACATAAAGTATATATAGCATATTATTAGTAAGTTATAGAAGACTGTATAACTGGAAAATTCCAAGTAACAGCATTTCCTCTAAAAACACATCTATTATTAAACAAATTACTTTAAACTAGCAGAGAACAAAATGAGCCTATAATTTATTAAGAACAAGATATATAGTCAACTTGCATAAAATTACATATGGCATTTTAAAAAGTCTATTTCTAAAATATCAGTAATTCAGGCAATTGGGATTTCCACAGGAGAGAAATTGCCATTAATTTCCTTGTTATGAAGAAAGGTCTGCCTTAAGAACATCACAACGATGTTATTAAGAAATGCTACAGCATACTTTAAAAATCAAAATGGTGAAACATATGTATCAGGATATTCTTTTACTGATACCAGCCCTATAGCAGCATTTCAGAAGGTGATTTAAATCTAATAACTGACTTGGGTTTTTATTCTTTTCTAGAAATACATATCACATGTATAGTTAAGAATTTTCATTTCCATTATAAATGGGAACTTTTCATACTGATTATCTAAAGGTATAAGAAATTAAGTAATTGGATAGTCTAGCACTTTATTAGAAATATACCTACTGACTCCACAAAAACAACTTTTACATATAAGCAAATTACTAAAAATATCTGAATCGGGAGAAATGAAATAAAATATAGTTAATGGTTTTCTCTTTATCTCTAACTGTAAAAATCCCTTTTGCCTATTTATTTGACCCGTCTCTATTCATGCAATTTAACGAACCCTCAAAAGAATTTACACATCTTTATACAGAATTCACATCTACATCAGTAAACTGCCAGTCCTTTTATATTTTCAGTGCCTTATCAAAATATGGGTAACAAAGTTCTTCATTCTATGAGGCAGGAAGATGTTTCCTAAGTACTTCTTTGGATGAAGATGATATAGTATCTGGGAAGGACACCTCAAATTCTATTAGAAGGTCACCACGTTGGTCAGGATTTTTTGGAAATGGCAGCCCATATCCAATAATTCTTCTTCTCATTCCAGGTTTCACAATATCATTTACTGACATAGGTATGTTTCTTCCATCCAGTGTTGGTACATTAATTGAGCAGCCACACAATGCCTAAAATGGACCAAATAAAATAAAATGAACACACTTCAAAACTCAAAAATCTAAGCACAAATATTACCAGATGGTAAAGGATAATACCACTAAGGTAAAACTTTAACCTCCAAAAGAATAACAATAGTTATAGATTTTTTTTCCTCATTAGAAAATTCCTTCAGAAGTCAGGCACGGTGGCTCATGCCTATAATCCCAACGCTTTGGGAGGCTGAGGCAGGCAGATCACCTGAGGTCAGGAGTTCGAGACCACCCTGACCAACATGGAGAAACCTTGTCTTTACTAAAAATACAAAATTAGGCAAACACAGTGGCGCATGCCTGTAATCCCAGCTACTTGGGAGGCTGAGGCAGGAGAATCACTTGAACCCGAGAGGCGGAGATTGCAGTGAGCCGAGATTGCACCATTGCACTCCAGCCTGGGCAACAAGATCAAAACTCTGTCTCAAAAAAAAAAAAAAAAAAAAAAGGCCAGGCGCAGTGGCTCAAGCCTGTAATCCCAGCACTTTGGGAGGCCGAGATGGGTGGATCACGAGGTCAGGAGATCGAGACCATCCTGGCTAACACGGTGAAACCCCATCTCTACTAAAAAATACAAAAAACTAGCCAGGCGAGGTGGCGGGCGCCTGTAGTCCCAGCTACTCAGGAGGCTGAGGCAGGAGAATGGCGTAAACCCGGGAGGTGGAGCTTGCAGTGAGCTGAGATCCGGCCACTGCACCCCAGCCTGGGCGACAGAGCAAGACTCCGTCTCAAAAAAAAAAAAAAAAAGGAAAATTCCTTCAGGACATGCATTATTAGATATGTCACCAAAAAAAAAAAAAAAGAAAAGAAAAGTAAAGGATATGTTCCACACTGCCCTGGAATGACATGGTTATTTTGAAGTTGCTATTAATACATTCAAGATGCAGGGATTGGAATGGGAGAAGAGGGAGAAATTCAGGACTAGAAAGAACAGGATAGGAGCAACTATTTTTCTGGAAACTATTAGGACAAGAAATATATTTGTTTCATCTAACAAATGTTTACTGAACATTTACTATATGCCACACATTCCGGCTAGATGGTGAGCCTTATAGGGACCATGAACACAGACCTCAGCTCAAGGAATGCACAAGGAACTCAAAGAAACATAGAAGCAAACTAGCCATTATAGTACTGTATAGTGTAGGAACAAAGGTAAGCATGGAAGTCTTTTGTGAGAGAAAGAGCACCCAACTTAACCCCTTAGATTCTGGGAGCAGAGGATGCTTGAACTGAGCATTGGACCAGCAGCAGGTAGGTATTAGAGCAGGGTGAGAAACAATAGTGTTCCACAGAGTAGAGCTCAAGTATACAAGATAATAATAGAGCAAACTGGGCTGGGTGGGGTGGCTCACACCTATAATCCCAGTACTTTGGGAGGCCGAGGTGGGCGGTTCACTTGAGGTCAAGAGTTCAAGATGAGGCCGGGCGCGGTGGCTCAAGCCTGTAATCCCAGCACTTTGGGAGGCCGAGACGGGAGGATCGAGACTATCCTGGCTAACACGGTGAAACCCCATCTCTACTAAAAAAAAATACAAAAAAAAAAACTAGCCGGGCGAGGTGGCGGGCGCCTGTAGTCCCAGCTACTCGGGAGGCTGAGGCAGGAGAATGGCAGGAACCCGGGAGGCGGAGCTTTCAGTGAGCTGAGATCCGGCCATTGCACTCCAGCCTGAGCGACAGAGCGAGACTCCGTCTCAAAAATAAAATAAAAAAAATAAAAAAAAAAGAGTTCAAGATGAGCCTGGCCAACATGGTAAAAACCCATCTCTACTAAAAATACAAAAATCAGCTGGGCATGGTGGCGGGCACCTGTAATCCCAGCTACTCGGGAGCCCGAGGCAGCAGAATCACTTGAACCTGGGAGGTGGAGGCTGCAGTAAGCCAAGAATTTGTGCCACTGCACTCCAGCATGGGTGACAGAGCAAGACTCCATCACAAAAAGATAATAATAATAAATAACAATAATAGAGCCAACTTGGAGAAGTGCATATACATTTTAGGGGTAGACATCAGATTTAAAATTACTTATTTTAAGCTAAAGAGTTTGGACTTTATGGTACAGGTTATGTACAGCAATTTAAGAATTTGAAGCAGGGAACTGCTATGACCATATTTGCAGAGTTACAATCCAATTTGAGAAATAGTGCAAATAGGCTGGGCGTGGTGGCTCACACCTGTAATCCCAGGACTTTGGGAGGCCGAGGTGGGTGGATCACCTGAGGTCAGGAATTCAAGACCAGCCTGGCCAACATGGTAAAACCCTGTCTCTACTAAAACTACAAAAATTAGCTGGGTGTGGTGGCAGGCGCCTGTAATCCCAACTACTCAGGAGGCGGAGGCAGGAGAATCACTTGAACCCAGAGGCGGAGGTTACAGTGAGCCGAGATCACGCCAATCTGGGTGACAGAGCAAGACTCTGTCTCAAAAAAAAAAAAAAAGTGCAAATAAGAACTCAAGTAATAACTGTATTAATGCAGTACCATTATAATTTATAAATGTATATATTTATATGAACTTATAAATGTGTATTTTTATTAACATAAAGGTATACAAATTTATTATTTATAGTGAATTATAAATTATTTTCTTCTAATACCTTTTTGTTATGCAATTATTACTCCATATTAACAATTTTAGAACAAACCCTATATATAGGGCCTAATGTGTTGAGATTACCAATGCAGATCTTATAAAGCACATTTGTAAAAGCAGCCTCATAGTACATAATCCAGTTAGCACTTAAAATTGACACTTTAATTCTAAGTAACTAAAGTTAGAAAATATAATCACATCCATATAAGAGGTATAATACCAGTACTATCTTAGAGGATTGTTATAATAATTATTTTTAACGTATAATAGGCATTAAACAAATGTTAGCTATTATCTAGATATACTCCCTATGATCAACCACATAATTATTTGGTCTCAGGATTTTAGGTCCTACCAACTTACCTCTCGTAAACTAATTTTAGCAGTATAAATTATATTTGATCCATCTCTTTTAAATTTTGGATGATCTTTGTCTTTAATGATAAAAACAATGTCTGCTGGAATACTATTTGGTGTTTCATCTCCTTCTCTTGGAAAAGTAATTTTGGTGCCTTCTTTCCACCCTTTTTTAATTTCAATGGTAAGAATTTTGTCCTCGGATCTGTAACTCCTTCCATCAGCATTTAGCCTTTTTCGAGAAATCTTCATCCGTTTGGTACAACCACTATATATCTCTTCAAGTGATACTCTAAGTTCATGAATAACTGGAGGATCTTGTTTGAGGCGGGATGGCCCCACAGAATTCCTGTCTCTTGGATATCCATTCATGCTGAAACCAAAGGCACTAAAAGGATCACCATCTATTTCCATTTCTTCAGAATCTCTACCACCACCCATTCGTCTTCCAAAGAAAATTTCAAAGGGGTTGGACCCTCCGAAAAATGCAGCAAATGTAGCATGAGGATCGCCATGAAAGGTGTACCGGAAGGTACCTCCTTGTCCATCAGTGCCTCCTGCTCCTCCTTTCAACCCTAATTGAAGAGATAAGCATTATTAGAAAAAAGCTTGCAACTCAAGTTAAACTTTCAAAAACTGTATTGCTAATAAACTTTGGCTAACTTACATTAAAATGTATTAATATTGGCCAGAAATGCCACTTTAAATACAGAACAGCTATAAAACTCTTAATGATTACATCCTAAGTTAAATTGTTAGTTTTCAAATTCTTCCTCCAAATTAGCACTCTTTGTTGTTGTTGTTGTTGTTTTGTTTTGTTTTTGAGACAGAGTTTCGTTCTTGTTTGCCCAGGCTGGAGTGCAATGGTGCAATCTCGGCTCACCGCAACCTCCGCCTCCCGGGTTCAAACGATTCTCCTGCCTCAGCCTCCCGAGTAGCTGGGATTACAGGCATGCGCCACCACGCCCGGCTAACTTTGTATTTTTAGTAGAGGCAAGGTTTCTCCATGTTGGTCAGGCTGGTCTTGAACTCCCGACCTCAGATGATCTGCCTGCCTCGGCCTCCCAAAGTGCTGGGATTACAGGCATGAGCCACTGCTCCTGGCCAAATCAGCATCTTTAATAATTTATTCCTGATTCTTTGTTCCTCAGGTAAGTAAGAAAAATAAAATAAGGTCAGGCGCAGAGGCTCACACCTGTAATCCCAACACTCTGGGAGGCCGAGGCAGGCAGATCATGAGGTCAGGAGTTTGAGACCAGCCTGGCCAACATAGTGAAACCCCGTCTCTACTAAAATTACAAAAAATTAGCCAGGTGTGGTGGTGGGCGCCCGTAATACTAGCTACTTGGGAGGCTGAGGCAGGAGAATCACTTGAACCCAGGAGGCGGAGGTTGCAGTAAGCCAAGGTCGCGCCACTGCACACCAGCCCAGGCAACAGTGTGAGACTCCGTCTCAAAAAAAAAAAAAAAAAGAAAAGAAAAAAAAAGAAAAAGCAAAGAAAATTAGGAACTTCTTATCTTATAAACTACTGATCTGGCATGCTGAAATATATAAATTATATAAGTATCTACTTATAAATATGTAAGTTTTTAAAAGATGTCAGTTGGAAGGTCTTCAGTAATTGATACAAAGTATAGAACTTAAATATTTAATTTATATTATAATCAAACAATATATATAACATTTAAAAATATAAATATATTAATAAAATATATTGTAAAATACAAGATACCACATTCATACTGTTTATATATAAATAAAATAGAAATACGTAAAAATATAATGTAATAAAAAATACCATATTCATTCTAACTAGTTTTATTTCAGATCATCTTTTACTGTTTAAGAATTAAAATAGGGCCAGGTGCAGTGGCTCAAACCTGTAATCTCAGCACTTTGGGAGAGCGAGTCGGGTGCATCACTTGAGGTCAGGAGTTCGAGACCAGCCTGGTCTACATGGTGAAACCCCATCTCTAGTACAAATACAAAATTAGCTGGGCATGGTGGCACATGCCTATAATCCCAGCTACTTGGGAGGCTAAGGCAGGAGAATCGCTTGAACCTGGGAGGCGGAGGTTACAGTGAGCCAAGACTGAGCCATTGCACTCCAGTCTGGGCAAAAGGAGCAAAACTCCATCTCAAAAAAAAAAAAAAAAAAAAAAATTAAAATAGAACTCTGTGGCAGAGAGTAAAAAAATTCTAATAATGAAAAATAGTTTTTTAGACACGAAAATTGTCATTCCTTCTCTAGATGCCAAATTTGTTTATCTAGGCATACCACATCTTAGCATTAATTTCAATGCTTATGAGAAGAAGACTGAAATCAAGAGCTGTAAACTTTGACATGTAAGGCCTCTATATGGGTTATTTCTGTCTCTTGTGAACAATCCACCTCAGGCAACAATATAGTGACTTTTTGACCCTTTGCTTAAAGGTTCCACTAAGTAATATTTAACCCAGAAAAGATTATATTTGAAACAACATTTTCCACTATGTGTGAAAGAAATGTTCTACTAAAACCCAAAAAACAACAGTATGGTGATCTTTTAGAGGTCAATACTGACCAAGAAACAAGCAGGAAAAGAATCTAAAGATCATAAAACTATGAAAAATTCAACAGGTTAAGCTAGGAGATTCTAATATCTCCAAACAGTGAGTGATTTGAAGGCAGGAAATATATTCATTTTGCATTGCTCAAGCATACAGGGCTGAAAATGGTAGGCATCCACGCTTAGTGAATGAAGGGAATGAACTAATTCCTAAAGTCCTTCTAAATCAAAACTAAAAAAAGTATCTTGCATATCAGTACAGAGAAAAAGGCAGAAGCAAAAACAATGTAAAATATAATCACACATATACATATATAAGAGATTTAACAATTTAAAATGCCACTAACACCAGCATACTTTAAAGAAACTTAGTTTTGCTTATGTCTTATTCTACATTTGGCTTCTTCCATTAAAAGGTATATATATACACTCTATTTCATCTAACAGAGTCTCAAGTGATATCTAAATTTTTACCTTCATCCCTGAATAGAATCTGGAGAGACCAAGAGAGACCTAATAATCTGAAAATTGTCAAAATATGTATTGAACAATATATCCAAATAGCAGTTAGGGAAATTCCTTGTAGAAACTGAATGACAAGTATAAGCAGGACAAGATCTTTTCATAAGCAGCTCATCCAAATTTCCCTTTTACAAATTTTAGTAGTATAATTATAACTCCAAATGTTAAAAAGCTAATGGCAGATTTTTTTTAATGATAGAATAATATGTAGCTCAAGGTCATGACCAAAGTGACTCAACCAATGCTTAAATTATTCGAATCATTTTATCCTTCATCCCATAGACTTAAGGGAATATAATTACTTAACTGAGTTAAGCAAACTGGGTAAATCAGCCTGCCCAATCTAGCCTCTTATGAGACAAAATTTAATACTTGCACCCATAATGAATTCATGAAAAGAAATAATAACGTTTTAATTTATTACGTCATGGGTTTGGCTTTCTCGAAAACCTCTTCCTCCTCTGCCAAAAATGGTAATTCGGTCAGAATTACAAAGTCCCTGAGAAGATTCATACAAAGTCTGAAGTAACTTATCAAAGCTGATAAAAAGACTCCAATGCAGCTTTGAGGTTTTCCTAGACACTATTAAACAGTCAACTACGCAGCTCAGACAAAGAATGAAGCTACTCGAATGAATGAAAAAAATCCTAGACCGGTGCAGTGGCTCACACCTGTAATCCCAGCACTTTGGGAGGCCAAGGCGAGTGAAGCATGAGGTCAGGAGTTTGAGATCTGCCTGACCAACACGGTGAAACCCCGTCGCTAGTAAAAATACAAAAAACTAGCCGGGCGAGGTGGCGGGCGCCTGTAGTCCCAGCTACTCGTGAGGCTGAGGCAGGAGAATGGCGTAAACCCGGGAGGCGGAGCTTGCAGTGAGCTGAGATCCGGCCACCGCACTCCAGCCTGGGCGACAGAGCAAGACTCTGTCTCAAAAACAAAACAAAACAAAAACAAAAACAAAAACAAAAATTAGCCAGGCGTGGTGGCGCACCTATAATCCCAGCTACACAGGAGGCTGAGGCAGGAGAATCACTTGGACTGGGGAGGCGGAAGTTGCAGTGAGCCAAGATCGCACCACTGCACTCCAGCCTGGGTGACAGAGCAAGATTCTGTCTCAAAAACAACAACAAAAAAAGAAAAAAATCCTACCAAAATTCATGCCACTATAACATACATTATTATGCAAGTATCACTTGCATTGTGTAGCATATAAAATTTTAAGTAACGTCACATTAACTTTATGGTCAGTTCTTAATCATGTGCATTTTGAACACTAATGGAAATGTTTAATATTCAATTGGATTCCCTCTGCTATTCAAATGTTTTCTAGACACTATTATCATTTTGTGTGATCAAAAAATGCACTAGAGAATCAACATTTGCCTATGATTTAGCAGGACTGCTATTATTTTACAACTAACCAGTCAACCAGTTTGCAGTCCCAAACCAAATACGTGTTTGCAATACTATCTATAACAATGATTCCCACTAATTAGTTAAGGTTGACTAAAAGTTTCCAAAAGAAGAAACACTGGAGAAAAATTCAGATTGCAAAGAAAAAAACATAGTACTTTAATAACTCTTACTCCAAGGAGATCTAATATGTAAAAATCCAGATTTATAGCAAGACTTCAGTTAAAAAATAATGAGATTCTGAGATCTTTTAAACAGTTTTAATTCACATCAAATTTACTTACATGTTTTCAGAACAAACAGTAAATTTTTAAAAATCCAGCTAGCTAAATATATGTTAAAGAACAGAAGAGAACTAGTATAAAGATTAATAAATATAAGTTTTATCATTTAAACACTACCTTTTAATATTTGAAGTTACTGAATAAATCATAAGCAATAACAAAATACAGAAAGTATAAAAAAAGAAAAGTTAGAGAACTGGAATAAATGAGGATGTGTTATTGAAACTCTTTTCTTTTAAATCTCTTAATACAAATTTCTGCTGACATCCACTAAACTCTTCAAGACTAAACCTAAAACTTTGGGAGAGAGTGGTTCAGAATCCAATTTTAAATTTCTGTAGTTCTGTGGTTTTTATTTCCAAATGATTCAACTATAGAGAAAATTTATTTTTAAAAAGAGATTTATTACATACATAAAATTAACCTCTTGTACAAATACAATTCAATTGATTATAGTAAATTGATAGAGTTGTATAAACATCATCAGAATCCAGTTATAGAACATTTCCATCATTCCAAAGAATTCTCTAGTTGTTATTTGTAGCTAATCCCTGCTCCCACCTCAAGTCCTAGGCAAGAAAGATCTACTTTCTTTTTCTACGTACTGGCCTTTTCCAGACATTTCACATAAATAAAATCATACAATATGTAGTCTTTTACATCTGGCTTCTTTCATTTAGCATAGTTTCTGAGGTTCACCCATGGTGTAGCATGTTTCAGAAATTGGTCCTTTTATTGCTAAATAGTTCCTCATAGAATGAATATAGCATATTTTGTTTAATTCACCAATTTATGGTGCTTTCATATTGTTTCCAGTTTGAGGCTATTATAAATAATGCTGCTATAGGCATTCAGATACATGTCTTTGTGTGGACATGTTTTTGTTTCCCTTTTATAGATTCCTAAAAGTAAATTTGAGGTATCTGTATTTTTTTTTCTTTCCTTTGTTTTTCTTAGAGATAGGGTCTTGCTTGCTATGTTGCAAAGGCTGGACTCAAACTCTTGGGCTCAAGCAGTCCTTCAGCCTCAGCCTCCCTATTAGCTGAGACTACAGGCATATGCCACCTCACCCAGTAGCCAACCGTTTTTAAAACAAAACGTTTTGAATTGTGAATATTCAGAACACAAAGTGGATTACTGGTTCTTTCATGCCTAAATATATAAATTTAGCATAGCAACATATACTTTTCAGTTCATGGTTCCTCATTCCCACCATCCCAGCTCTAAGTCCCAAGACTGTAATAACTGAGGGGGAGCGGGAAGAAGGATACCAGGTAAATTAATAGTGTTTCCATAGCCCTAAAGTTCAGTGTTTTGTTACTACTGGAGAAACCTACGGAACCACGTCTGGATATAAATAAAAGGCAAAGAGAAAAAATGTTTTCCCCTACTTTCACAGTGTATCTAAATGGAATTTTTAATAGAATAAATGAGACATTCTGAATAAACGGCAAATAAATATAATACTTTCCTGTGAAGAAAGAATAATTCTAAAAAATAATTCAAATAACTTTCATTCAATTGTATTTCCTTTTTTTTCTTTTTTTTTTTTTTTGAGACGGGGTCTCGCTCTGTCGCCTAGGCTTAAGTTCAGTGGCTCGATCTCGGCTCACTGCAACCTCCGCCTCTTGGGTTCAGGCGATTCTCCTGCCTCACCCTCCCAAGGAGCTGGGATTACAGGCGCCCGCCACCACACCCAGCTAATTTTTGTATTTTTAGTGGAGACAGGGTTTCACCATGTTGGCCAGGCTGGTCTTGAACTCCTAACCTCAGGTGATCACCTGTCTCAGCCTCCCAAAGTGCTGGAATTACAGGCGTGAGCCACCGCGCCTGGCCCATTCAATTGTATTTTCAAGTAACCTATAACTAGAGAATGGTATTTCTGCATAATATATTTCTATGTTTTAAAAAATGTATTCTCTCCTCACTCCTCCTATCACTAATATCAATTATGTAAGTTAAAAAAAAAAATCCAGGGTATACAGATTCAGGGTGATTTAATTTTTAAAAAAATTCACTCACTGTGTAATGCCCAATAAAAATTAAATAAGAAAAATCACTCTAGGAAAGCACTATTAAGAGGTAATGTTAAATCAAGAAAAATGTATCATTTGGTGACTTGAAAATTCTGAAGACAAATATCCTTACTAAACCCTGAATCTAATGGCTTAGCCACAAACTTGAGCTATCAGTGAATTGCTGCAAAATATTTTAAATATAAAGCAGTGGATATCTGCTTTTTCATAGGAATTCACAGTGTTATTCCATGTTTGTGAATTTCTTTACAAAATTACAAAATAACTCCTTCAGAAATAGTAGTACATTATTGGTAGTATCTCAGAATCCTGCTTAGCTTTTGAGATAAACCAAGTCATGATATATTGGGTAATATGTATGGCCATGGGTATCATGCAGGATTGAACTGCCCAGTATTTGCCTTTTTCAATATTTACTTTGTAAGAACCTGACACTGTAGGTCCTCACCACACCAAAACCAGCAACATAAACTTCAATTTTGGGCAACTCATAGATCAGAAAAGTTAAACAAAACAAGAAGGAAAAAAACCCTCTATATACAATCACCCTGCTTATCTACATTTGATTTGTTTCATTCAAAATAAGCAGTCACTGCTTCACTATAATTTTAAGAATATATTTCTAGGAAAATTGGATGTTAAATATAATAAAGGAATCAAAGGGATAACAAAAAAGTTTTCATAGCTACAATGATTTGAAAGCCAGTATTTTGGGGGAAAAACTAATAACTTAGTCCTGATGTTAAAAGTTGAAAATCCCCAAACCAGTACAAGTCAAAGTTTTTTGTGTTATCAATTAGCAATTTGAAATAGTCTTACTTCATAGCCCCATTTATATGGAAGTGATGGACAAACCTGATTTAAAATGAAGAATGAAAAAAGGATAATCTGAAATTATTCTCTTTTACTGTGCTCACTAGTTTTTGATCTCACAATGCAAAAAACAAAGGTATGGCAGGGAGAGGAAAGGGAAGTTGTCTTGTTTTTCTCTATACCTAGATAGTAAAATTTCAAAAGAAATAATGTCACCTAAAAGTAAATCAATAATTATTCTAACTAGGTGGCCATTTTAGGTCAAAAATTGTATTTCTGAGATCTCATTTTCTTGGCACACAATTATTGTTTACAATTAAGCTAAAAACTTGTTCTGGTATTTTATGACATCAGGAAAATTCTTTCCTCTCCAGGCAGAATGCCAAAAACAACTAGAAGCTAAATGCCTGCGCCTTCTGCTTCTGAGAGTCACAACTCTGTCTTGTTCAGTCTAAACTAGCCTTGCTATAAGAAAGGCAAAAAACTACTTTTTGTTTTTGTGAATACAGTATAAACTACTCAGAACCTGAAACGCCAATCTTAAGGTTTTAAATGACTAAAGACTCTATTGGTTCTGGCAGAAAATTCATTAGAAAACGAAACAGGTTGCATAAGACTTTTGACACAATTTACTAATAGGTATGGGAATTCAAGGTTTCTTTTAAAATATACAATGTTAACATTGTAAGTCTAATGAAAAATATGTATAATACAAAATGCTAAAATAAAAAAGGCAAACAAGGACATTTCATTCATAGCTCTGCAATACTCATTCATATGACCAGAGATGAAATCTTGTTATTATCCATTATTTGTCCTTCTACTTTTGATATGACTGAGAATCAAATTTAAGGATAACCACAAGCTGAGAGAGAGGGGAAAAAAGGCTGGGAGAGAGAGAGAAAAAGAGACAGAGTCGAAGAGACAGAAAGATATGCAGAGAATACTTACCTTCCTCCCCAAACTGATCATATATTTCTCTCTTTTTAGGATCACTCAATACTTCATAAGCTTCTGCGACCTCTTTAAATTTTTCCTCTGCCTGAGGAGATTTGTTCTTGTCCGGATGAAATTTGAGGGCTTGTTTTCGGTAAGCCTTTTTAATATCTTCATCTGAAGCTCCTTTCTCAATTCCCAAAATGCAATAATAGTCTTTCCCCATTTCGAATGCCTTGAAATTAACTTAGATTTCCCTTTGTAAAAGAAAACAGTGTCCCCAGTCTTAGCAATAGACAGATTCTAAGAAAAATAAACCAAGCTGGGTATTTTAAAAGTTAATCAGCAATTCAGCTAGCTGTCTTAAGGCAGCAAGCAGACAGCGTCTCTGTATTCAATCCTTCCCCAACGGCTCACTTACAGATAAATATACACTACACGGGAGACAGCCTCCTTCTAGATCCTCCCATTTTCACTACGTGTCTCTGTACTTTCTAGAACAGCAAATGCTACAGGACGTCACTTTCCCAGCTGCCTCTAGTCAAAGTACTGAGCTATGTTTTCTCCTCCTCCACGATTAACTATTCATTTTCCGACTGGCTCTACCATCTTTATTTCCTAATTAAACAGGCCAAATGGGTCAACATGCCAATATTTCAACACAGAATGTCACAACTATGTATTTATGTATTCCATACTAGGTGAAAAATCATTACAGTCATTAAACACCATATGTTAAAAGAAGTTAAAGTTAATATACAGATAAAAGGAAAGACAAACCTGCTTTAGGCATTATTTAATTTTAAGCTATTTTTTAAGTATATAATATTAAAATATGGGTTATTTAAATTAGGATTTTTAAATAATTTACATCATCTTCAAAATTCCTGACGTGTATCAATCAGAAATGCCAGAAACTTTGTGTACTAGTTTCACATTGTTAAAATATTATCTATAATAAAATTCAAATGCATTATTTTAAAATAAGTAAAGGACTTAAACACGATTTTAGCTAACTATTTCTAGTATACATGAGTTCATAGTTCTGGCAAATAAATATTTATTTTTGAAATTTTAGTATCTGGATTTAGTTACTTCAACTAAACTAAAACTGAATGAGGTCCCTGCTACCCCTTAACCCCTGTCCCCTGCAGCCACCCCACAGGGTCCCTATTTAAAGAATTTTGGTGCTGCAGGAAAGCTAGAACAAAGTATCAGGTTACAGACAGTACATACTCATGTTCCTTACAAGGCTTAACTGCAACTGGATCAATGTAAAATTTGGATATGCCACTTAAGGGGCAGTAGTATGAGAAATATTTTTTTCTTTCAAAAACACATTTCCCTAATTATAAATATATATGCATTGTTGGAGATTTTGGAAAACACAGAAAAAAAGTTTTTAAAACTCTCCCTACAATACCATTTTAAGTAATCCCTGTTAAATATTGCTGCATTTACTTCTAATCCTGTTTTCTATGAATATTCATGATTATTTGCTGTAGTTCTATAATTTTTTGTTAACAAAGTTAGAACATAGCATTTATATACCCTTTTGATGCCTGCTTTTGAAAATATAACATATTTTGGGTATTTATGAGACATTTTCAATGTATATAACTCATCTTTTATCTGCTGTATGGTTTTCTCATCTTTTCAAAAATGTTCTCATTTCTATTAGAGAGATAGATTAATAAGAAAATGTCAAAAGAATTGCACACAGTCCAAATACCTTGAGTCTGTAAACATTAAAAAAACCTTTATGAGGAAAAGAAAACGTACATATATGTTTAGAATATAATAAAGGGTAATAATGTGTTAACCTTTAAAGAAATGAGAACGCCTACTCTATATGCCAAGCAATGATGATTCAGCAATTCTTTCTGAATGTTCATCTTTATGCATTTTGACAGCTATGATTTTCTACTCTTTAAAATTCTCTACTTTAAAGACATCTTGACATTAGAAATGTATAACATTGATCTAGCCTACCTGTAGGTTACAGAGGTTTGTCAGCTATTTATCAATTTTTTTAGCATCACCAAGAAATACTCAATGTCAAAAGGTACTTTCAAATCCAAAACACTTAGTGAAAAATGCTAATACCCAAAGTCACCTTAAGACTCCCAGTTTTAAAAAGCATATTGCCAAACTGAAATCCAGTGCAAGGATCAGTATTGCACAGAGTAAAAACATAATAAAAAATCACCTATTACAAAATTCATTTCCAAGGGAGTTCCTTTAAATATTCATTACCAAAGGAATGGTGACTTTACTATTTAACAACCGGAAATTGTTCTGGTGGGTAGTGTTTGTAGAAAAAAAAATACTTATTTGATTCAATCATTTTCAGAGAGCTAGAAATATTATCAAAACTTGACACAGTAAATTATTTTAGAGAACCTGAAGACTGGGTCTTTCACATTTGTGAGAAATTATATTATATCTTAACAGACAGAAAGAAATCTGGCTCCCTAGATACCGAAAAGGGTGAAAAGGGATTTTCACGTCTTCAAATATCACACACACACACAAGAATCATAGTAGTAGTAAAGTTGAAAAGCAAGAATTCACCTCAACATTGACATTTCAAGTTAGTAAGAAAGCAAATACAACTGTGATTTATGGCTATTAATACAACAATCTGGCTAGCTTTTGGTAAAATGAGCAGATACTTGCACACTTGTAGCTTTGTAAATAATTCAAACATCTGGCAATTGTAAAAGCCACTAAATATTATTTTAATAGCTCTATAAATACCACACCTGGAAATTTATCCTTAGAAAATAATTTAAAGACAATAATTATATTTACAAATATACCGATTGCAAATAGATGAAATAGGGTAAAGCATCAAGATGATCATCATTAAAAGTATATAGTACTTTGGAGATCTTTTACTCTTATATTCACTTTTTCAGACTGAGATGTCTTCTCTACTACTTAGGAGTTGAAATCCATTATACAATACGATCACTTTACATTAAATCTTGGTCATCCAAGTTTGTATGATATGAGTGCAGCAATTTTTTTGGGGGGGCATGGGGTGGGACTGTCATTCCTGCAAATCATTATGACAAAAACAGGAAGAGTATGTAAGAGGGAGAGTAGTGGTAGCCTGTAGGGGAAATGGAACAGAGAAGAGCTGTGATCAAAGCTTATTTAATAAATTTTTTTTTTAAAATTATTTGTTTTAAAGGTAAAATAAAACCAAAAAAATACATAGAAATAGTCTATCTGAAATATTTAGAAATCACATAAATGCCTGCTTATTTGATGTTATAGGTTATATGAACGTGTGACGTTAAGTTTGAAGAGAACAAAAACCAGCTTGAGTTAGTAATTGACATACATTTTTTCCCTTAAAACTAAAGAATGCTGTGTTTTTAACAGGGATATAAAAATTAGCACTTGCATTTTAAAATTTTTACTTTACTACTCAAACATTGGTAAGATTATTCCATGAAGACATAATTCTCTTCCCTTTATTAAAAGAAAACTACAGTCAGGTGAGGTGGCTCATGCCTGTAATCACAGCACTTTGGGAGGCCAAGGCAGAAGGATCACTTGAGCTCAGGAGTTCAAGACCAGCCTGGGCAACATATTGAGACCTTATCTCTACTAAAAACTAATTTTTTTAAAAAATGGAAATTAATATAGTATTTAACCACAAAAAACTAAAAGTATAATTTGTCATTCAATTGATGTCATCCTCATCTTCTACTTTGACTTTATTCATATATAATAGAAAACAAGTTTTCTTTTTCCAACTCACAAATCATTTCTCAGTTTAAAATAAAATAGTACAGAAAAAGATAAAATGCCATGAGTCTCAGAAGAAATTACATCAAAATTCAGATCATCACTTAAACGCTTGAGGACAAATGACTTCTCATATTTTACCAACGCACCTGTGAAAAACTTTTCTTGGCAATATTTAATTCTTAAATGGATCACATTTAGTCCTAAAAATTCTTTTAATTTCTTTTCTTTTCTTTTTTTCTTGAGATGGGGCTTGCTCTGTCACCCAGGCTGCAGTGCAGTGGCACAATCACAGCTCACTGAACCCTTGAACTCCTGGGCTCAAGTGATCCTGCTGCCTCAGCCTCTCAAATAGCTGGGACTACAGGCCAATGTGACAACATCTGGCTTATTTTAATTTTTTATAGAGACCAGGTCTCACTATGTTGCCCAGGCTAGTCTCCAACTCCTGAGCTCAAACAATCTTCCTCCCTTGACCTCCCAAGATCCTGGGATTACAGGCATAAACCAGGGTGCTTGGCCCATGAAATTTCGTTCTTTACTTTTCTTTTATTTTCTTTTTTTTTTTTTTTTTTTTTGAGACAGGGTCTCGCTCTGTTGCCCAGGCTGGACCAGACTGGAGTGTAGTGGCACAATCTTGGTTTACTGCAACCTCTGCCTCCTGGGTTTTAAGAAATCTCTGCCTCGGCCTCCCAAATAGCTGGGATTACAGGTGCGTGCCACTACGCCCAGCTAATTTTTTTGTATATTTAGTAGAGACGAGGTTTCGCCGTCTTGGCCAGGCTGGTCTTGAACTCCTGACCTCGATCCACCCACCTCAGCCTCCCAAAGTGCTGGGATTACAGGCATGAGCCACCACGCCCGGCCATGACATTTCTTATACAGTGATTCATATTAGAAAATTATGACCTCCATTTCCCAATACTTCCTGTCCAAGAATAAGCAAATAAACTGAGGCTCTTTTATACTCTGTTAATAGTGCTTTTAGATATTTGAATATATCACCTCAGAGTATATAAAAGTGATTATAATATTTGCCAAGGTGAAACCCAGGGAATATTAATATAGTGGTTAAAGCACAGATTTTGGAGCCGGAGTGCCTGGGTTAGAATCCTGGTAACACTACTTACAGCTGTAAGACCTTGAACTTAAATCTCTCTGACCTCACCTTCCTCATCTGTCAAACAGAGTTAACTCTGTTAACTGTTAAGCTGGTAACATTAATACCAATTTAGGACTGTTGTGAGGATTAAATGGGATCAATGTGTGATATACTTAAATGTGATTGGCACATAGTGAGGACTACCAAAGTGTTAGCTGCTCTTATGATGATGATAATCTCATATGAACTTGAATTTTTTTTCCAGAAAAATTACTACACCATATGTATAACAAAATGTTCTTATTTACAAGCATACATGCACACACACTCACACATACACAGCTGTCCAACTGGTATTTCTAAATATTCCAGTTAATATTTGCTACTCATTCATGTTGATTTTGTTAAAATTTAAAATCATTAAAACTTCCCATAGGTAGCATTCATTATATTTCAATTCCAGTGTTTATATTCTTAAAGTATATATCTTTGATTTTGGAGTCAGAAGATCTGTCCAGTCTTAATATCTGTTGATGCCTCACATATCTCACTTGTACTAAATTACTTGAAAATTACCTAGGGGAAACCATTATTTATCAATTCCTCTTAAAGGGCTAGCATAAAAGAATAAAGACTTAAGTATCTGAATACTTGGTTTCCAATCTCAGTTATCCCACTTAACAGGTGAGTAACTTAGATAAATCATTTAAATTATCTGAATACCTAACTCACAAAGATTATTGTAAGAGTCAGATAATACATGTGACAGCACTACAATTTATATGACATCTACATATAAATTATTTTCAGTATTTTAAGCTACACAAACTATTTTGCTACCACTTGGATGTTTATTGACAAATAGTCTCCTTTGACTCAGGAAGTTTTACTTGGCATAAAGCATTACAATAACTACCAGATTCACCCCCAAAGGAGTCTGGCATCACCCAAGATCATGCCTCTTGCCAAGTTCCCTTATCAGACCATTATCTCTGAATTTTACTATCTTCTCACACAGTGTTTAAAAAAAAAAAAAAAAAACCTGTTCTATGCCTTCCCCATAATAACATTTATATAACACTTTACAGTTTATAATATACTTGCATATGCTTTCTCACATGTAATCTGCACATACATCTGATACTCAAGTGATAAGATTTCAAAGAGCTTTTCTATAACTACAGTCTAATAATGAGCTAAGATATTCTTGACAATAGTTAAACATACACTGTTCCAATATTAACATAAAACTAGAGGGTACTAGGCTGTCTATCCTAATGTTTCACCTGTTTTTAAGATATCTAAATAGTTATATAAAATCAAATTATTGGCCATTTAATAATGGACTATATCTTACCTCTACATATTATAGTTTCCTAAAAAGCCGGTAAGCACTAAGAGGCATCATTACCATAGATTGCTGTAGAGCAAATGCTTGATGTAAGTCTGGAACTCAGACCCCCAATTCTCATTCCTGTGAAAAGGTTCCAGAGCATAATAGTTAAAATACCTATCAATTTTGTGATGGCTGCAAATGCAACTTTGTCTTTAGGGGAAAAATAGGGAAATTTTTATTTATTTATTGTGTGTGTGTTGCCAAGATACAGACCCATAAAATCTACTTATTTATTTATTTAGAGACAGGGTCTCACTCTGTCGCCCAGGCTGAGGTGCAGTGGCACGATCTCAGCTCACTGCAGCCTCGACCTCCTGAGCTCAAGTGATTTGCCCACCTCAGCCCCCAGAGTAGCTGGGACCACAGGCATGCGCCACTGTGCCTGGCTAATTTTTCTATTTTTAGTACAGATGGGGTTTCACCATGTTGACCAGGCTGGTCTAGAACTCCTGGCCTCAAGCGATCCACCCACCTTGGCCTCCCAAAGTGCTGAGATTACAGGCGTGAGCCACCGCGCTCAGCTGAGAAATTTTAAAGAGATTCACTTATTACCTTATCTATTTTACAAGCTGAAAGATGTAAACTTAAGGCAAGTGTCTTTAAGACATTAAATCCTATCCATTTAAGCTTAAATTGTTCTAGAAATCCTACTCCCCCATGCCCCTTACCTATAAATGTCCTTTCTTAGAAAATGGCAGTAGTTTGGATTCATATTTGGAATTTGTCAATAGTATCTGACTGTCCATTTTATAGTTTTGATGGATACACAAACTGTTTTAAAAGTTGGTTATCATAGTGCACATTTCCTATGAATAAAGTATTTCAATCACTCAGCAAATACTTATGGAGTGCTTATTTTGTGTCACACACTATTTTAGGTGCTGTTAACTAGATAGACATTATCCTTGCTCTCATTCAACTCACATTCTAGAGGGGGAAGACAAACAATAAAAAGTTAATAATGAAATGAGATCGTTTTAAGAGCTTTAAAGATAGTAAAACAGAAGCCGGTGCGGTGGCTCACACCTGTAATCCCAGTACTTTGGGAAGCTAAGGACCGCAAATCACTTGAGGCCAGAAGTTCAAGACCAGCCTGGCCACCATGGCAAAACCCCATCTCTACAGAAAATACAAAAATTAGCTGGGCATGGTGGTGCGCACCTGTGATCCCCAGCTACTCAGGAGGCTGAGGTGAAAGGATCATTTGGGCCTGGGAGGTGGAGGTTGCAGTGGGCCAAGATCACGCCACTATACTCCAAACTGGGTGACAGAGGGAGACTCTGTCTCAAAAAGAAGAAAAAAAAAAGTTAATTATTATCCTCAACTTGGGCTGGAGTGGTGGGGATAAGAAAGACTTCAGAACAGAAAAATGTGAGCAAAGTCATTAAAGACTGATAGATTTTGAAAGAGAAAGGGAGAATTTGCAATTTGGATCAGGAACACAAAGTCAAGAAGCAAAAGAGCATAAAATGTATTTGATACAGCAAAAATACTGGTTGAGATTAATGCATGCAAGTTAGGAAGGCTTGCCCTAGGAAGCTGGCAGAAAATAAGTTATGGTCAGATTGTTCGAAGTTTTTATTTTTTATTGGGACAGGGTTTTACTGTCACCCAGGCTGGAGAGCAGTGGCATTGTCACAGATCACTGCAGGCATGATCTCCTGGGCTCAGCCTCCCAAGTAACTGGGATTACAGGCTAACGTCACCACTACATCTGGCTAATATATATACATACATATTTTGTAAAGACAGGTTCTCACTATGTTTCCCAGGCTGGTCTCGAACCCCTGGGCTTAAGCAATCCTCCTGTCTCAACCTCCCAGTGTTGGGATTACAGGCATGAGCAACTGCACCCAGCTGAAAGTTTTTAATGTCACACTTGATGACTGCTCTTTCATGCTCTTCAAAAAGCACTAATTCAATAGTTTGGTCTTTGAAAAAAAATTACCTGAAGAGGTTGCTTCATTTCTTAAGTGTCCATTTATTTCCAAACCAATGAAATTACTTCTCTGGTTGTCAGTAAGGTAAAGGGTTCTTAACAAAGTTTCATTAATAATTTGTAAGCTTCCTGGCCAGGTGCTGTGGCTCACACCTGTGGTTCTAGCTACTCTAGAGGCTGAGGCAGGAGGATCACTTGAGCCCAGGAGATTAAGATTGCAGTGAGCCGCGATCGCAGTCCACCCGGGTGACAGACAGAGATTCTGGCTCAAATAATAATAATTTGTAAGCCTCCAAGAGCACCAACATAAGATGGCAAACTAACTTGAAATGGTTAGTAGGAAAAAAAAGTTTTAGTCATAATTCTCTGTGGACTATTGTCTGTATCATCAAAATTTCCATTTTATCACTATAGTAATGTTACTAATTCCCCAGGTTTTCAAATTTTGACACTGTGTCATGGCTTGGTTTTATAATACTTTCCCTGAACGAAGCACTATAATATACACATTTAAATTTTTTGTCTAGTGGTCTTTAAAACAATATTTTAAACTAAGTTTAAATAATTAAAAAGTATACGCCTTTGAAAAAATAAGAAAATAAACTTGCTTTAAATGTATAAAAATTACTAGATTTGGAGACACCTAGGGATCAGACATATTTTATACTTAAAAAAATAAACCAGCCAGGTGCAGTAGCTCACACCTGTAATCCCAGTATTTTAGAAGCACGAGGTGAGAGGATCACTTGGGCCCAGGAGTTTGAGACTAGCCTGGGCAACAAAGTGAGAACTCCATCCCTACAAAAAAAATTTACAAATTAGCCAGGCATGGTGGCATGTGCCTGTAGTCCCAGGTACTCAGGAGGCTGCTGAGGCAGGAGGATGGCTTGAGTCCAGGAGGTCAAGGCTGCATATGGGCCATGATCATGCCACTGTATTCAAACCTGAGTGACAGAGTAAGACCCTGTATCCAAAAAAAAAATATATATATATATATATATACACATATACTTTCCTTTTTGGGGGCATATAGAACTAACTTATTCTAACTGGGATGAATAAAATATTCAAGCAACAACTAGCCGTTCTTTCTTACCCTCTTTTACAAGAAGTCCTTAAAAGCTTGCTAATGACTAGTGAATGTACAGTGAGCTAATATACTTTTCTGGCATTCTGAAATAATTTAAAATAAAGAGTTTTTTTTTGTTTTTTGAGACAGACTCTCTCTGTTGCCCAGGCTGGAGTGCAATGGCACAGTCTGGGCTCACTGTAACCTCCACCTCCCGAGTTCAAGTGATTCTCCTATTTCAGCCTCCCAAGTAGCGGGGACTACAGGCATGCACCACAACACCTGGCTAATTTAAAACGAAGTGTTCTTTACACTGATTTTAAACACTGAGTTAGGCCCAGGATGATAGCTCACACCTATAATCCCAGTACTTTAGGAGGCCAAGGCAAAAGGATCACTTGAGTCTAGTAGTTCAAGACCAGCTGAGCGACATAGTGAGACCTCGTATCTACAAAAAATAAAACAAATTAGCCAGGTGTGGTGGCATGCACCTATAGTCCTAGCTACTTGGGCAGCTGAGGCAGGAGGATCACTTGAGCCCAGGGAGTTGAGGCTGCAATGAGCCATGATCACGACGTCACTGCACTTCAAGTCTGGGCAACAGAGCAAGACTGTCTCAAAACGAAAAAAAAAAAAAAAAAAACAAAAAAAAAACGAAAAAACAAAACCAAAAACACCGTATTAGCCAAAAAGTTAAAAAAGAGCTACAGAGTTTCTAGATCATTTCAAATGGGTCTTTATAAACTAATATTTCATTATAACACTTTTCCTGTGTTGAAAGATCACACTATTTAGACCAGTGCTGTCCAACAGAAATATAAAGCAAGCTACAAACGCAAGCCACATTTCTAGAAACTATATTTTAAAAGTAAAAAGAAACGTGAAATTAATTTTAATAATGTATTTTATTTAACCTAGTAAATCCAAAATATTATAATTGCAGCATTTAATCAAAATACAAATTATCAATGAAATACTTTACATTCTTTATTTTTTGTACTAAATATTTGAAATACAGTACATATTTTACACTTTGACCTCAATTCAGATAGGTACATTTCAGTAGCTTAACAGCCTCATGTGGCTAGTGGCTACTGTGTTGGACAGTGCAGATCTAGCGGTTCCTTCTAGTCAGTAGTGTTATAATCCAGTTTTTCAGAAACCTCAGCCTGTGAACCTCAGCCCAAGTATACCACATATACATACCTCTCACATGCACACTTAGGGTAAATAAAGTCTTAACAGGTGAACTCTAAAAAGATGTTCATTTTTACTTATAAAATAGTATTACATCGTTCATCTATATAAAAGATGTGAGCATTTTTTCCAAAATAATACTTTACACTTAAAGTAGTAGGAATGGATTTACACATACTTAGTTGACATATACTTTCACAATGTTTAACTGTAAAAGCGACACTAGGAAATGAGGAATCTTTTTTTTTTTTTTTTTTTTGAGACGGAGTCTCGCTGTGTCGCCCAGGCTGGAGTGCAGTGGCTGGATCTCAGCTCACTGCAAGCTCTGCCTCCCGGGTTTTTACGCCATTCTCCTGCCTCAGCCTCCTGAGTAGCCGGGACTACAGGCGCCCGCCACCTCGCCCGGCTAAT
Source organism: Macaca mulatta (assembly GCF_049350105.2). Lineage (NCBI taxonomy): Eukaryota > Metazoa > Chordata > Mammalia > Primates > Cercopithecidae > Macaca > Macaca mulatta. Next base: position 162,558,631 of record NC_133406.1, read on the forward strand.
TTTTTGTATTTTTTAGTAGAGACGGGGTTTCACCGTGTTAGCCAGGATGGTCTCGAACTCCTGACCTCGTGATCCGCCCGTCTCGGCCTCCCAAAGTGCTGGGATTACAGGCTTGAGCCACCGCGCCCGGCCGGAAATGAGGAATCTATGTGATTTTCACTTTTATGTTTTCTAAAATGTCTCTTCTCATACTCTTTTCTTATATGTGGCCTGAGATGTTACCTTAACTGGCTCATGAGAAAAAGGAGAGTAGTTTAAAAAAAAGAGAGAGAGAGAGAGAGTTTAAGGAGTACAGAGAAAAAAAATGTCTGTAGTCCAAGAGATAAGGCAGGAGGATATGCAGCTGTTTCACTGAACTATTAGGCTCTTAGTCAAGACTGCAACAGATTATTTAGCAAGTTTGTTCAGCTAATTGTTTACAATTCTCAAATAATTTTTTTCTTTTTTTTTTTGAGACAGTCTTGCTCTGTCACCCAGGCTAGAGTGCAGTGGTTTGATTATGGTTCACTGGAGTTTCAGCCTCTGGGGCTCAAGCAATCCTCCCAACTCAGCCTTCCAAATAGCTGGGACTACAGGCATGTGCCACCATGGCTAGCTTTTTTTTTTTTTTTTTTCTTTTGTAGATACAGGGTCTCCCTATTTTGCTCAGGCTAGTCTTGAACTCCTGGGCTGAAGCTATCTTCCCACCTCAGCCTCCCAAAGTGCTAGGATTACAGGTATGAGCCATTGTGCCTGGCCTCTCAAATGATTTAATTTAAATCAGTACCAGACTTTAACTATGAATTATCTTTATAGTATATTGCATCCATTAAGACATAATCATCAAACCACTGCTACCATGGAGACTTAACTATGATTCAAAGACTTTAATAATGGCTAACAAATACAAGTATTAGAACATTTATATAAATAAGCCAACATGTCCTATAGCATTTACCAACTACCATAAAATTCGGCCATTGATTACCTAATCCCAAATGCATGAGCTTGAACTATTGTAACTGTCTAAAGAAGGATATTTATAGTAAGAGAAAAAAAATAGGATCTCTAAAATAATTTAACTGTAAATGGATGGGTTTTAATGTTCAAGTTATTAACATTTCAAAAATATAACCTTTTTATTATCTAGGTCAAATCAGCATACCAAGCCAACCATTACTGAGACCCCGCTGTGCTATACTATTACATGTAACATGAAGGATACAACAGTATAATACATAGTCCCTACCGTTAAGGAGTTTATACTATAACTAGGCCAGGCACGGTGGCTCAAGCCTGTATCCCAGCACCTTAGAAGCCCAAGGAGGGCGGATCAATTGAAGTCAGGAGTTCAAGACCAGCCTGGCCAGCATGGTGAAACCCCATCTCTACTAAAAATACAAAAAAATTAGCCAGATGTGGTGGCACACACTTGTAGTCCCAGCTACTTGGGAGGCTGAGGCAGGAGAATTGCTTAAACCCAGGAGATGGAGGTTGCAGTGAGCCAAGATTGTTCCCCTGCACTCCAGCCTGGGTAACAGAGTGAGACTCCGTCTCAAAAAAGAGAAAAAAAAGAAAAAGGAGTTTATACTGTAACTACATAAAGTAATACGTACTGTCTATTGTTGCTTTTGCCAGACAGTGGTAGAGCTGAGTAGTTGCAGTAGAGACTGTATGGCCCACAAGGCCTAAAATAGTTACCGTCTGGCCCTTACCAGGAAATGTTTGCCAACTTCTGCTTTATACAAATTATTCTTCACTGGAGGGAGAGGAAAGTCTAAATAAAGCACTAAACATGATAAAATTTTATTGCATCTAGCAAACTTTAAAAACTATAGTTTTTACAATAAACACTCAGAAATACGCCAGGCGCAGTGGCTCAAGCCTGCAATCCTAGCACTTCGGGAGGCTGAGGCGGACAGATGACCTGAGGTCAGGAGTTTGAGACCAGCCTGGCCAACATGGTGAAACCCTGTCTCTACTAAAAATACAAAAATTAGCCAGGTGTGGTAGCACATGCCTGTAATTCCAGCTACTCAGGAGGCTGAGGCAGGATAATCCCTGCACCTGGGAGACAGAGGTTGTAGTGAGCTGAGATTGCACCATTGCACTCCAGCCTGGGCAACAGAGACTCTGTCTCAAAAAAAAATAATAAAGGTCAACATGCTTTTGCTTGTCCGACGGTAAAATGAAACTTACATGCTGATTCTCAACCTGGACATAAATGCTAAAGGGAATATATTAGAATATTTAAAGTGTGAGGTGAAATGCTTATCAAAAAGGGTGGCATATGTTTTAAAAGGCAGAGAAAGACTGTTTTAATAATCATACCTCTGTATTGTTCCCCTTGACCATTCCCATCTAATTCATCGGTTCTAGTCATAAATGATTTTGGTTATTTCCCAAAAACAAAATTTACCCTGAAGTAGTTGATTCTTGTTATGTTCTATAAAACCCATAGTTATGTTCTATAAAACATTTGCCATGGTTATGTTCTATAAAATCCATAGTTATGTTCTATAAAACATTTGCCATGGTTATGTTCTATAAAGTCATCCCAAATGCTAAATTAGAGAATACTGAATCATCGCCCCTAAGGGAAATACAGGTTAGGTTCCTGCCAGGCTCTGGTCACATTTCATCACTGATCAATACATAACCTCTTCTATGTGTATTTCTGTTAAAGACACCTTAATAATATATATTGTTGATTCACTGACACTGAACTCATAGCCAACAGAACTATGACTCATGCCTGATAAAGCTTACCTAACACGAATTTTCTCTGTAAGGCACATCACAGCCTTCTTGTGCTCAGCAACACTAGACAGCACTTTAGCACTATGCTTAGAGGCCATTTTAAATAGTAAAGTCACCAATAAAAAAAAAATAGCACAAAAATACAAAAATGTGGCACTAAATGGACCATGAAAAGGAGGTTTAGAAGTATGAGAGCTGAAACATGAGGGCAGAGCACTGACTTGTTCAACCTCAGCTAGTTCATTTTTTCTGTGCAGAGATGGTGGGAGGGGTGGCACTATGTTGCCCAGGCTGGTCTTGAACTCCTGGCCTCAAGCAATCCTTCTGCCTCAGCCTCCCAAGGTGGTGGGATTACAGATGTGAGCCTCTGTGCAAAGCTCAGCTAGTTCTTAAATTTTTTGCCACTCTGAACATGCATATGTCTAAAAATGACCTTGAAAGCATTTTGAGTATTCATTTTGGGGTTACAAATACATTTAGGTGAGCAGGCAAATTCATAAACACAGAATTGACAAATAATGAGAAACAACTGTATAATAATATCATTACTGAGAATTTTCTGCATTAACCATAATCAGTTAAAAAAATTGTTTTTGAACAGTAACATTAACAAGTACACAGGCACCAAAGTTAATACCTTTGAAGTGATTATTTGTTATATATAAAGCAAGTAGGTTATGTGTGTAGGTGTATTTCCCTCTTCCCTACTCCAGGAGCCCTTCACCTAGCTTACTCCTGCTTTGAGACTCACCCTGTAGTTGGGCTTCTGTGAAGCCCAAATTTGGGTTAGATTCCCCGGAACTTGAGCTCCTACAGTTCCCCCCATATCTCCACTGTATTACACATCACCTTACATAACCATCTGTGTGTTTAATGCCCTTCCACTGGATTGTAACCAGTGGGGTCTTGTTTTATTTTATTTCTAGAACAAGGTGTTTACAATACATTGCTGTTCAATAAACTTTTACTGAATGAATGAATCACAAAGAGATGAGTAATAACAAAAACCTAAAGTAGGATGACTATGATATAAACAGACCAACAGGTAGGATTAAGTAGTAAGAAATAGCATCTGTATAATTTGCCCAACAGCTGGATATAGGGAAGAGGAAGGATTTCAGACTGCTCATTTCTGGATTGACAAAGGTGTGCACAGTTGTGCTACTAATGAAAGTCTAGAATATAAGAAGAGTACTTTTGAAGTGGAAAGACAAGCTCTACTGTGAACATTCCTGTAACCTTATTAATAACCCCTTCATCTACGCTACTTCAATAGTTGATAAGTTTTGCTGCCTAAGACTGCATTCCTAGTTACTTATTTCTCTGGCTAACTACCTCATTAAAATGTAAGACAATATAAGGTAAATTTTATTTAATTTTTGACTCTCCAAAAACCAGCACAATGATAGTGTTGCATCTCTAAATCAATCTTGGAACTACCTATCATTGGACTTAAGCGATTCTCTTACTTAAAGCTGAAGGCATCCTAACACCACTAGTGTCCAAAAACCAAAAGATAGAAACTATTTCATGAAGGATACAGAAAAGTAAAGAAAGATGATAGAAAAGTACCTGTAAGAGTGAGAACAATTTTGGTTTCAGTAGTAATAGTTAATCCTGGTAAGCACTCAAAAAAAAATTAACAATGTGCAAGCATTATTCTAAAAACACATGTATCCTCATTGTCTCTCAGAATTCTATGAGGTAGACAGAATTGTGACCAATAAAAGTAGAAGCCAGAATGCAGTAAATTGACCATTAAGAGGGAAATGAAAATGAAATAGTAAATTTAAATATTTCTAAAAAGCTGTCTGAAGTAACGGACATAGTGGTGTAACAAAGAAAGGATAAGGGAGGTTTTAAGATAGTCCAGAGAAGAAAACAATATAGAGGAGGATATTTAAAAACATATAAGACATCTAATAAAAGAATTGCTTAAATGACATCTCAAAGATAAGATTTGATGTGATTTGATACCAAGAGTACCAGTAGATGAGACTTGAATAAAATTAGAGGTGGGCTCTGAGATCAAAAGGAAATAGACGACAATTTATAAATTTGAAAGTAAAAGGACTAGGAAGACAAAGAAATTCATATACAGTATCAATACTCTGTTGGGATCAGGGGACATCCACTGCTAAGGATTCAGAGTAAAGTAGGGTGTTTGATAAGAATGGTGGTATTTCAGTATGTCAGTTATGGAAAATAGGGAAGCAGCTGATCAGAAACAATTACTAAATCCCACTAAGGACCCAGCTGAAACCAGAAACCATCATGAATGAACATTCATTTATTTACAAATTTTTATTACGGACCTTTCATATGCCAAGGCACCTTTCTAGGTGCTAGGGATACAGTATGAACAAAAATCCCTGCCTCATTCTCTGTACATTCTAGTGGGGGGAGAGATAAAAATTTTTAAATACTGTGAGTTGTGTTAGATAGTGGTAGAAGATAAGAAAAATAAAGCAGAAAACGTAAATAAGGGTATTAAAAATTTAGATGGGGGGCCAGAAATGATTTCAGATCAAATGATATTCGCACCACTATCTGAAAGGAAAGGAGGAAAGCTATGCATCCGTTATGCTAGAACTTATCGGATAGAGGGAAATATCAAACACCAAAGCCTAGAAGTGAAGGAATGCAAGGCATCTTTGAGGAACTGCAAGGTGGCTGAGTCAGAATGATAGAGATGGTGAAGGGGTTGAAAGATGATCAGAGAAATAACAGTTGCGGCCGGGCGCGGTGGCTCAAGCCTGTAATTCTAGCACTTTGGGAGGCCGAGACGGGCGGATCACGAGGTCAGGAGATCGAGACCATCCTGGCTAACACGGTGAAACCCCGTCTCTACTAAAAATACAAGAAAATTAGCCGGGCGAGGTGGCAGGCGCCTGTAGTCCCAGCTACTCGGGAGGCTGAGGCAGGAGAATGGCGTGAACCCGGGGGGGCGGAGCTTGCAGTGAGCCGAGATCGCGCCACTGCACTCCAGCCTGGGGCACAGAGCAAGACTCCGTCTCAAAAAAAAAAAAAAAAAAAAGAAATAACAGTTGCAATACAGAGCCTTGTAGGCCACTAAGGACTTTGACTTACATTCTGAGGGAAGATACAATGCCATTGGAGAGTTTTATGCAGACTGATAGGTCACTTTGATTCTTAAGAGCGTGGGAAAGATGGTGGGCAAGGGTGGAAGACCAATAAGAACTGATGGGCACAGTGGCTCAGACCTGTAATCTCAGCACTTTGGGATGCTGAGGCAGGAAGATAGCTTGAGGCCAGGAGTTTCAGACTAGCCTGGGCAATATAACGATACTCCACCTCTACAAAAGATAAAAAATGTCAGCCAGATATGGTGGGCACGTGCCTGTAACTCTAGCTACTCAGAAGGCCAAGGCAGGATTGCTTGAGCACAGGAGTTTGAGGTTACAGTGAGCTCTGATTATACCACTGCACTCAAGCCTGAGTGACAAAGTGAGACACTGTCTCTGGAAAAAAAATTATTTGTATATACACACACACACACACACACACACACACACACACATTCAGGTGGTTTGGCCCATGATGTAGCAGTGGAGGTGATGAGAAGTGGTGAACTTCTGGATATATTTTAAAGGTAAAGCCAACAGATTTCCTGGTGAATCAGACAGGGGATGTGAGGAAAAACCAATAATGACACCAAGGTTTTTCAACTTCAGCAAACAGAGAACAGACTTGCTACTTACTAAAATAGAGAGGGGAGAAGGGAGAAACTGGGGAGTTCAATATTGGACATATAAAATAAAGATGCATGGGGCCAGGCGCAGTGGCTCAATCTGGTAATCTCAGCACTTTGGGAGGCCAAGGCAGGAGGATTGCTTGAGGCCAGGAGTTTGAGACCAGTCTAGGCAACATAGTGAGACCCCATCTCTACAAAAAATTTAAAAATTAGCCAGGTATGCTGATGCATGCCTGTAGTCCTACTACTCAGGAGGCTGAGGCAGGGGGATCACTTGAGCCCAGGAGCTCAAGGCTGCGGTGAGCTATAATTGCACCACTGCACTTCAGTTTGAGGGACAGAGATCCTGTCTCTTAAGAAAATAATAAACAAATAAGATGCATGGAAATTCCAGTAGGCAGTTGGATATGTGAGTCTGGCATTCACAGCAGTCCAGACAAAAGACAAAAATTTGGGAAGAGTGTAGGTGATATTTAAAACCATGAGTCTAGAGGAAATTACTAGAATCAATGATAGGGTAAAAGGGCACAAGGATTGAGTCCTAGCATTCACAAATGCAGTAGTAATAACTATTACTAGGAAAGTGGGGCCTCTCCCTCACCCCTGAGATGATCCTAATTATTCTAAGCCAGCATGACACTTTATATAGACTAAGCCTGTGACTCAGCTCTGGTCAAGACAAGGCTATAAGATTGGCAGTTGTGGGCAGGGGTGGAGGGTAGGGTTGGTAGCAGAAACTTTCCCCTTCCATTTAACAATCATGACTGCATGATACCTGGAACTGTGGCAACCATTATGCAATCATTAGGGAAGTTAAGTCAAGAAGCTGAGGATGGTAGAGGGCAAAGATGAAAAAAACATGGGTACCTCATCAATTGTTAAGCTGCTAATCAACCAGCCTTAGAGCCACTCTACCCCTGGATTTTTTGTTATTATTTAAGCCACTTAAAAAGGGTTTTCATTACTTGTGGTCAAAAGTATCTGGATACAATAATCTCATTTAATTTTCAAAACAATGCTTAGGGTGCCAAAGAGTAAACAAACTCAAAAAAGGTTAAAGAATTTAGCAAGATCACGGAAGTAGCAAATGGTGATTTGAAGTTCATCTGACTCCAAAGTCTATTTGAACTGATTAAGAGTTGTTGATTTAAAGAATGGATACTACTAAAAGGCAAAGGGGAGTGGGAGTTGAGAATTACTGAAGTGACTGGCAAAGAAGGAAAGCTAGCAAGTAAGAGATGGAAAGAAAAGAGAAGTGTCAAAAGACTAGAGGAATGGAAGAAGTACATTAGGAAACAAACTGACGAGGTCATCTTGAGCAGAATATCAGACTTGAAGATTTTTATTGTTTGAGTTGTCTGGATGAAGACTAGATGCAGGCTGTGGCCATAAGTAGTGAGGAAATTGCATTCTGAGTAGTTAAGGATTAATGCAGTAATATTTACTACATGGCACACATTATTTTATGCACTTGGGATTCAGTGGTATGTGATCTGAGATGAAGTTCCCGAGCTGTAACCTGGCCAAAGGCTTGAAGTCTTTACCCCAAGATATAAACAGAGCAAAAGAATCAGGCTGACAATAAGGATGACAATGGCTCACATTCATGAGCTTGTTTCAAATAATTTAACACACACTAGGAAATTAAATATTTGATGAATGAATAATCTATCTGATCAGCTTCTCCCATTCTGACTCTTCAAACCATTGCTTAATAAGCTACAGGCTATTATTGGTGAGACTGATACAAACAATTGTCTGAAAACAATAGGGAGTCTCTGCAAAGTGATCCATGGTTTCATTCCACCTTCACTCACTAGCATGCTCAAGACAAGACGGTGAGATATATGTCTATTTTGTTTACTACTGTAGCTCTAGCACTTAGAACAATGCCCAGAATTCTTGTTGAATTGAATAAATGAATAGATTAATTAGGACTTACTAGATGCCAAGCATTATTTTCATCTCAAAGGTAAATAAGATAGCTCCTGCCCTTGATAGTTTACTACCACTTAAAGGCTCTAAGTAAAACCTCTCAATCTTCATTTATATCAAAGTGCATAGTTAAGGAGCAAGGCTGCTAAGAATCTAAAGGTAATATCTGTCCTGGATAAAAGGAGTTTAAAGCTTAACAAGCACTTAAATTTTTTAAAATTACCATTCTTGCTTGAAAAATTAGTATTTGTATTATTGCTACAATTAGATAACCTGGCATACAATGATTATGATAAATCACAGAAAACCAGTACCTCCAGATGTTTCTTCTAAAAAAAATTAATTCCTTTTTCTTAAGTACACGTCCCTTCAAATTTTTTTTAAATGAAGTGAAAATATCAGTTAATATGAAGCAACATAAAAGAACAAATGGAATCAGAAGGCAAATTCCAAAGAGATCACTGCTATAAATAGAGACATGGAAATGTCAGAACAGAGAAGCAAAGTTCCACTAAAAAACAACAAAATTGTTATACCAAGTGAGTCTTGTATCTCGAACCCACCCACTTCCAGTTAAGGATTTCACTGGCAAAGATCCTTATCTTTCAATAACCTATTTTCAGAAGGAAACGCTGTCAGTAAAGGTAGACATCCTGATTATAAAAATTAAGACGTTTTTGGTTCTGTACAGATTCTTCTTCCTCTTGTACCTAAGAAGCAGAAAACCTCCAACCCAAACACCGATGCTTCATATAGAAGATATTTCACAAAATAAAAGAGCACTGGATTAGGAATCTAGTCTTGGCTCTGCAATTAATCTTGGCACTTTGTAGAAGGCACTCAGCAATCTGTGTTAGTTTCCTCTAACATGAAATGAAACAAATGGGCGAGATTACCTTCAAGGTCTTTCTAAGACTGATATTCTAAGAAAATTTGTGTGAAGCTACCCTTCAGTGCCATCTGGCCTTAAAGGCCCTCCACATTCATAATCATATGTAGCTTTATAGGAAAATGTTAAGTGGAATAAGTAATTCAACTTGATATTTATTTAACTTTTACCAACATAAAAGCATACTGGGCAAACCAAAGAATAAGACCCGGTCCTTGACCAGCCCTCTTTTACACAGAGGGGAAAAGGGAGAGGACAAAATTTCTGTATTCATAACATTTACTACAATCTAGCCAGGGAAACAAAATTTAATTCACTTTAATTCCTCAAATATTAAATATGTTTTGTGTAAAAGGGTAGTTTTCAAATCTTGATGAGTAGAATCGACTATGATGCTTACTTTCTAAAAAAAAAAAAAAGAAAGAAATATAGATTCTCCAAAACATGATTCAGTAGGTCCAGGTAGGGCTAAGGTATCTGCATTTCTAAAAAGCACTCTTGATGATGCTGGTGACCTTTTTGTTAAGAAACTCTGCCTTAGTCTAGCTAACAAAAAGTTTGAGTTAGTCCAGTTAAAAGAAAAACTTTCAATTGATTCGTGAATAGGACATGTCCCAATTAAAAGTAGTTCAACGGCTTAGGGCTGAAGGGATAGGAAGGACTTTCATAGGATGAATGCAGAAACAAGGCAAAACATTTGATTAAAGTGGAGCAATAGTCTGATTTGGACTGATCCAGTGAAAAGTCTCTAGTTAAAGATTAATGGGCAGTTTCTGATTGGTTAAGACAGTTTACATTGAGTTAGGTTTTGGTTTGCTTATGTAGGAAGACAGGGCACTGGAGGTACCTCAGTCTAATCACTTCCCATTTAATTATTTTAAAAGCTTAAAAAAAGATGTTTCTAGACTCCGAATTCATCTCAAGACTATATACCCCTAACTAGAAACAAACCGCAACCCATTAAAAATAAGCAAAAGTCAGCCAGAGCTTGTACACTTGTGCATTTCAGCGGTTCTCAAATGTGTCTGCACTTTAGGATTAATTAACCCAGGAAGCTTTTACGGATTCAAATATAGACCAATTAAATCAGTTTCTGGGAGCAGGAGTTAGGGCTAACCTTTCTTTCTTTCTTTTTTTTGAGACAGAATCTTGGTCTGTCACCTAGGATGGAGTGCAGTGGTGCGATCTCCGCTCACTACAAGCTCGGCCTCCCGGGTTCAGGCAATTCTCCTGCCTCAGCCTCCCGAGTAGCTGGGATTGCAGGCACCAGCCACCATGCCCGACTAATGTATTTTTAGTAGAGCCGGGGTTTTACCATGTTGGCCAGGCTGGTCTTGAACTCCTGACCTCAGGTGATCCACCCGCCTCGGCTTCCCAAAGTGCTAGGATTACAGGCATGAGGCACCACACCCGGCCCACCTTTCATATTTTTTAAAAGCTCCCTGTAGCCGATGTGGGTAACCACTGAATAAATAAAAGGTCACTGCAATTGGTTAGTCAGGTTAAGTTTCATAAAAAAAGACTATTTTTAATCGGGATTTTTTTATTTAGCTAAAGGTTAATGAAAAAGATAAATGTAATAGAAGAACTGATTATCTAAATATCTGATCCAATAGGAAAAGAAACAATAAATGTTTTGACCACAAAAAAAGGGAGAATAAGAACAGTACCTACGTGAATTTTAGACATTTTGTTTTTGAGGCAACATGCAAAACCAAAGTTTTGTAGGTAGTTGTGCAGACACAGATTTGGAAACATCTGGGAAATAAGTATAGGATCAATTTACAGGAAATTACAAGTATATTAGTGCATATTTGTATATGGCAGCTTTATTATAAATTATTATAATGTATGCTATGGAATAAGCTAAACTCAATTAAGAACTGGATGATAAGGCCAGTTATTTAATTTAGATGCTTTCAGGAGTCCCAAACTTTCAATCTAACATTATTAAAGTAATAGGAAGCTGGGAGTGTTACGTCTTAAAAGAAGAGGTGAAGAGCTCTAAATTTCTCTCTAAAAATTAATAATCTATTTTCTATATATCCTATGATGCCCTGTTATGTCTGCCATGATCATAGTCAAAGGACAGATCCTGGCAATGAATGTGTGGAATAACCAAACAAATACTCCATTAATATTCAAAAAGGCCTTTTGTATAATACAGTAAAGATGTTTGTTCTTTTATTAGATTTGAAGAACACTGAAAAAGTTTGGAATGACACCTTAGCAACCCCCCAAATATTCCTCCCAGCTTCACTGAAGAGGTCCTAAAAAGCAGAATTTATTTATGTTTTCACAAAGAACCTTTATCTCAAGCATTAATTTTTCCAAAAGATTAACCTATCAAGAATTTCATTCTGGCCGGGTGCGGTGGCTCATACCTGTAATCCCAGCACTTTGGGAGGCCGAAGATGGATCACAAGGTCAAGAGTTCGAGACCAGCCTGGCCAACACGGTGAAACACTGTCTCTACTAAAAATACAAAAATTAGCTGGGCGTAGTGGTGGGTGCCTGTCATCCCAGCTACTCGGGAGGCTGACACAGAAGAACTGCTTGAAGCCAGGAGGTGGAGGTTACAGTGAGCCGAGATCATGCCACTGCACTCCAGTTTGGGCAACAGGGCGAGACTCTGTCTCATAAAAAAATAAGTCGGGCATGGTGGTGCACACCTGTAATCCCAGCTACTCCAGAGGCTGAGGTGCGAGAATCTCTTGAACCTGGGGGGGCCGAGGTTTCAGTGAGCCAAGATCGCGCCACTGCACTCCAGCCTGGGCCACGGAGGGAGCATTAAAAAAAAAAAAAAATTGAGGTCCTTACATATTTTTCAATATTCAATGATAACTAAAATAAATTGCGATATACATAAATTTGTTTTGAGGGTAAATTACAGCACTGTGGTAAATTACATTGATCCAAAGGTCTGATTGTATTGCCTAATTAATAAAATATGAAAAAATCAAGACATTCTCAAAATACAACTGGAAAATTTCTACTTAGCTATACACCCAACACTGCTTTTACTGTTTTTCTATATATTATGATTAGATCTGTAGTCCCATACGTGCACTGATTTTTCAGAAGGAAATCCCACCAAAATTTATAGGAACGGCCATGAACACTGAAAGAGATCATCACAGATATAAATGAATACGACTGCATTAAAAGCTGATTAAAGGGAAATGATGGCTCACCTGTATCTACAAGCATATTAACTGCTATTTTGGTGCTTGAGCAAATGAACACATTACTTTTAGGTTTTCAGAAAGAATGCAGCATGTATTTCTCACAATTACTCTTAAGAGCTGCTGAAAAAGAATTTTTTTTAGACCTAACCAAATAATGCCACAAACGCCACAAAGTTGAGAAAGTTCATTTTACCTCATTCTTTGTTATTTAAATAGAAATAATTTTGAAAAATAGTCACTGTGATATACTCAATAGTAAGTATCGTAACGATTCCTGGAACTTACTACTATTAACACAGTAAACTGCCACGATATGTTGGAGAAAGTCTGAAGAAATGTCTGAAATTACTTGGTAACTTAAGTACATAAGATAAAATACCAATTTACACACACACACACATATACCTAGTCCTGTGATGACAATTCAGAAGTTTACCTTACATTTGAATACCCACAAGCTGGGGTGGGAGAAACTACGCCTAAGAAGCTACAAAATCTATTTTGGCCAAGAAACAATGCTGTTCTTAAAAGACCTTAATAGTCCGGGCGCAGTGGCTCACGCCTGTAATCCCAGCACTTTGGGAGGCTGAGGCGGGTGGATCACGAGGTCAGGAGATCGAGACCATCCTGACTAACACGGTGAAACCCCGTCTCTACTAAAAATACAAAAAATTAGCCGGACGTGGTGGCGGGCGCCTGTAGTCCCAGGTACTCGGGAGGCTTAAGTAGGAAAATCGCTTGAACCCAGGAGGCAGAGGCTGCAGTGAGCCGAGTCCGCGCCACTGCACTCCAGCCGAGGTAACAGAGCGAGACTCTGTCTCAAAACAAACAAACAAACAAACAAACAACCTTAACAAAAATGGCCATGGACACGTACAAATACTAGGTTACTAAATTTGGCTAACACTGAACTTTAAGAACAATCACGTTTTTGGATAAAGAAAAGGGCAGCCATATTTTTAGAGCCTCATCTACATTATTTTAAACAAAAACTTAAAATATGGTCGAGAACTAACAGGCTTCCAGCCTGAATTCAACACCCCCCTCGTGATAAAACTCAAAAATCTGACAGCCTGGAAGTAAAATACAGGGACACTTTACTACCCTGAAAATCATGCTGGGTTCCCGCTAGGCCGGGTAGACGTTTTCGGGAGCATCACCGCGCGGCGTCTCGCAAGCGCTTCTCTCCAGGCGCCCTCCGGGCGGCAGCGCTCTCGAGACACTGTTGCGTCGCCGTCACGCCCGTCGCTGTCACGCCCTTCCCCGCGGACACCGAGAATGACCCATGGCGGAAAATTCTACCGCACTACCTCCCTGAGGCAGCGACCGGTAAGAAACAACCCTTTCTTCAGGATTCCCACCACCCAATCCCACTCGCTGTCAACTGGCTACTGTCACCCACCACCCTGCAGGAACAATTACCCAGCCTCACCGCAAGAACGCGCGGAGAGGAGGCGCCAAAAGAAACCCTATTCTCGCGAAATCTTAAACCTAATTCTCGCGACGTCTCTGTTTCTGTCGTTCTTTCTCAGCCTTAGCCCCACACTAGCGCGTTGCCCGGAAACATCGCGAGATTTCGTTCCTTCAGTCTCCACCCCTTTACGGCACGATGGTCGCGCAAGAATGTGATACAGCTTCGACGGCCGCCATTTTCTTTCTTTCTTAGCTGTTAGCTGAGAGGAAGTCTCTGAACGGGCGGCAGCGGCTAGCGTAGTGTAACCATGGCAGACTATTCAACAGTGCCTCCACCGTCTTCTGGCTCAGCTGGTGGCGGCGGTGGTGGCGGTGGTGGTGGAGGAGTTAACGACGCTTTCAAAGATGCACTGCAGAGAGCCCGGCAGGTAAGTGTGGACCGCGCGGCGGAATCCCGAAAGCTCACGGTAATTGGCCGCTGACTGAGTAGGCCGCTACCCTTTAGCGCATGAGGAAGAGGAAAGAGGTGTCCTTCCGGGCTGAAATGTGAGGAGACACGTTTCCCCTTGTTGGTAATAAAGATTAGAGACCAGAACTCAGTTTTGTGTTCTTGGTGTGTAATCCACTTAGAACCCCGACGCGTGCTACGCAAAGGCCTGAAGTCTTTCTCCCGCTTCTGCGGCACTCGTGTGTCGCCAGCGAGCTAGCTTAGCCTCCCCTTTTCCTCGAGATGAAGATCCTCTTCCAGGGGATAAAGCGCAGGTAGTTTCACACAATTTAATGGAAGGTTCTGGTAATCAGTTTGGGAAAGAACTAGGGTCGGTCTCCTGGAGCCATAGCAAGGGAAGGGATTTGTCGTTAAAGTAGCCTTTACAGCTCATTTCCGTTCCCTCTCGCAATTAAAACCGCTTTCGGTACCTTTCACCTTCTCACCTCTACAAGGAAGGGACTTGAAAGCCGTCTTTTTCTGGGCGGGATTTACGCGTCAGTCTGTTCTAACAGTCAGTCCCCCTTATTTCTCAAAATGGCCTCAGGCCCATTATACCAGAGGTTTCAATTTGAATCTGCCTCTCTGTTAAGAGTCGTAAACTGACCAGACCTCTTTGTATTACGTAGTGCGTACATTTGCCCTGAAGACACCACTTTCCCAGACGAAAGCTGTTAAAATAGTGCGAGTATTCCAGGAAAATAGAAGATTTCTTAATTTGAACTTTACATTTTTAGATAGTCCCCTAATATATTTAAAATTTCAAAATGTATGGTGTTGGTATGGATTTGCATGTAAGCAAAAGAATTCTATTCTCTATGACACTATGCATATTGTACTAGGTGCTGGACATTTTTTACTAGTGTTAAGCTAATGGTAGTTAGAAACCAGTGTTGTGCTGTGTTTTCATTGCATTAGGAGTTCACTTAACTTTTACCGGTACAGTTAAAGGAACATTGAGTCAAAATCAGAATTCATAAAATCCGTTGTAACATACCTAATGTGAACACATTATCAACATGTACCTGTACTTGTTTATAACCAGAGATATTAGAGGTAGTCAACAAAAGGTTATCATTAATATTAGTTCTGCGGTTTTTTCACATAATTTAAGAAATTCTGAACATGTTTAGCAGCAAGCATTTGTATAACTATGACAAACACTGTTAGCGCGTTTTATTAGATTGATTTGTAAAACTTAACTATTGTATTTATTGGAACCAACTATTTTATTTTACCAGAACCAGCACATTGGATTACTTAGTATCAAACACTGTAGGTAGATACTGGAGTTTTGTTTTGTTTTGTTTGAGACGGAGTCTCCCTCTGTCGCCCAGGCTGGATTGGAGTAGCGTGGTGCGATCTCGTCCCACTGCAACCTCCGCCTCCGGCTTCAAGCAATTCTCCTGCCTCAGCCTCCCGAGTGGCTGGAATTACAGGCGCCCGCCACCGTGCCCGGCTAATTTTTTGTTTTTGTTTTTTGAGTAGAGACAGGGTTTCACCATGCTGGCCAGGCTGGTCTCGAACTCCTGACCTCGTGATCCGCCCGCCTTGGCCTCCCAAAGTGCTGCGATTACAGCAGTGAGCCCGGCCTTTTTTTTTGTTGTTGTTTAAATGCATGAATTGTTTCCTACTAAGAAGCTATGATATAGTTCCTTGACCAAATGCAGATGAACAGGATTATCTGATAAATTGATTAACGAGAGCAGACAAAATACGGGTATTTAATTCATCTGCTCATTTTATAAGTGTTTATAGAGTTTCTACTATGAGGCAGGCACCTTGTACGGGACACAAGTTGGGAGGGGATACCCAGCTTCCTAAGTAAAGGAGTGATATTTGAGCAAGGCATTATAGAATAAATGAGAGTTTGGCCAGTAGGGAAAAGAAGCAGCATGCGCAGAGGTATGGGACGTGGGGGAATGACAAGAACCCAGAATTGAAGTCACTAGAAGATGGTGGTGGGAGGACGTGAAACAAGGCAAGGAAAGGTACAAGCGGATCCAGATACTGGAAGACTTTGTGTTGCAATGCTTTAATGAAAAATTGGATTTCGGGCCGGGTTCGGTGGCTCATGCCTGTAATCCCAGCACTTTGGGAGGCTGAGGCAGACAGATCACTTGAAGTCGGGGTTTAAGACCAGCCTGGCCAACATGGTGAAACCCCATCTCTACAAAAAATACAAAAGGTAGCCGGGCTTGGTGGCCTGTGCCTGTAGTTCCAGCTACTTGGGAGGCTGAGGCACAAGAATTGCCTGAACCTGGAAAGTGGAGGTAGCAGTGAGTGGAGATCATGCTGCTGCACTCCAGCCTGGGCATAGAGCGAGACCCTGTCTCAAAAAAAAAAAAAAAAAAAAAAAAGGTTTTATTATTAGGCTAAGCCATAATTTCTTTCTACTTTTTAAAATACAGAAATTGCCATCAAACTGAAATTTATTGTCTTATATGCTAATAGGTCAGTTGTTCTGTCTTTACTGTAATGATTTCTTTATGAAAATGATCTTAAATCTGAGATTCCTAACTTTGGCTTTTAACTAGAATTACCCATTACATTTGATGATGTCTTTAAATGTCAGTTGTAGCTATTAGTCTGATAATATGTGTGGAATATACAGAAGGGTATTTAGACAGAAGTTAGGTTAACATCTGAACTACTTCCTCCTTGTGTATTTAAGAGAATATTGAGTTAGGTTTCTAGAATCCTCAACTAACTCTAAGTTTATTTTCTTTGTCTAGAATACTATGCTGTTTTTGTTTTTGGAAGGAAGAGATATAAGAACAGTTTGCTGCTCTCAAGGAGCTTCAAAGGCTGTACCAGTGGGGATGCCATTGGTATATTTAGCTGGATAGTTGTTATTCAGAAAAGCAGGACAAGTAATTTTGATTCCTGGTCCGTACTTGGTAATGTCAGTAATGTTAACTCTAGCTGGTTGTTGACATCTGGTCATTTAGTTGCCAATCCTTTTTTTTTTTTTTTCTAGCTTATTTTTATGTGAAAGTCTTAGATTTTTATAGTATTCTGAGCTCAATTCAACACAGGGACACCAGGTTGCTGCTTTTGTTCATGGTTTCCAGCCTGTGCACTTAAGAAATTTATTTTTATGTATTTCAAGCTGTAACTCCAGAGATTGGGATTGTTTGATTGGGTCCTTAGCAGTGATACTAATAGCAACTTCTGTCTCTAGAACATTGGAAAATTAAAATGTATTTATCTACCGTTTTTTCCCTTGAGGTTATATGAAGGTAGAAATGAATCAGACTAGATGATTAGCTAAGCAAAACTGTTAACCCTCATCCCTTCCCCTCTAGACAACTATGAAATTAGTCAGTATGTATTCGATCCTTCTTGCAGTCTCTTCTCTGACAATTATAAAAGTGATTCAGGCTGCATAATGTTGTTTGAATGAAATGAAAATACAGACTAGAGCTGTTTTTGGTTTGTTTTTTTTTTTATTACCATCAGTCTGTTCAGTGAAAACTAACATTTAAGCATGATTCTTTTTAAAAATCATTTTGTGACAGTTTAGCAGGGCTTGACTGATAAGCAAATTATGGTATGGTAATATTTCTAGTGTGCACGTTTCTTCACATGTCTGGTATATGGGAACTCTAACTCCATCAGGACTTTGCCTATAGTAGGTACTCAGCATTTACTGAATTAAATCAATAAACATTTTTGATGAATTAAAGTACAAGTCAGACCTCTGTGTCTGTGGGCTCTGCATCTGCAAATTCAGCCAACTGTGGATCAAAAATATTAGAAAAATGGAATGACAGTCCAACAATACAAGTAATACGAATGAAAACAATACAACTATGTACATTGTATCAGGTATTATAAGTAATTTAGAGATGTTTTAAGTATACCAAAGGATTTGCATAGGTTGTATGCAGATACTGTACCATTTTGTGTAAGGAACTTGAGCATCTGTGGATTTTGGTATTTGTATGGTTCCTGGAACCAATCCCTCAGGGACACTGAGGGACTATAGTTGGTCATACCACCTGATTTTAGAGATTTTCTGATCCTCAGAAGTTAATTAAGTAAACTACAGTAGTCTGTTCTTAACCTCGGAGGATACATTCCAAGAACCTCAGTGAATATCTGAAACCACATATAGTATTGAATCCGATATATACACGGTAATATTTTTTCCTATACATGTGTATCTATAAAGTTTAAATTCTAAATTAGACATAGTATTAACAATAATAATAAATTAGAAAAAGACTGGGCATAGTGGTTCACGCCTATAATCTTAACACTTAACTTTTAACTATGACGTTGTCTTGAAAAAGAAATCAGCCAGCCAAGGTGGCTCATGTCTGTAATCCTAGTGTTTTGAGAAGCTCAGTCAGGAAGTTTGTTTGAACCCAGGAATCCGAGACCACCCTAGGCAACATGGTGAAACCTTGTTTCTATAAAAAAATACCAAAAAATTAGCCAGACCTGGTGGTGCATGCCTGTAGTACCAGCTACCCAGGAGGCTGAGGTGGGAGGAGTGCTTGAACTTGGGAGGTCAAGTTTACAATGTTGACAATGTTGGGTCCTTTACGTAGTTGCGTAAGTGAGCCCTGATCATGCCACTGCACTACAGCCTTGGGCAACAGCCTGACCCTGTCTCAAAATTTTAATTTAATTTAAAAAATGAAATAGAACAATTACAACAATACACTGTATTACTGACAAGAAGGGCAAATTTTTAAAAAACCAATATGCTGTAATAAGTTATATGAATAAGGGGATCCTCCCCTACCCCAGAATATCTGATTGTACTATACCGTAGGTGACTGCAACCGTGGAGAGCAAAAACTGAAGATACTGTGTCTTAAGTTTCTTTTCAACTCCCAAATTCTTGGATTTCTCACGTCTTGGCTTCCTCAGTAGAGGTGAGAAATGCTAAAACAGTGAAAACAGGAAAAATAACTTACTCATTCAAGAAGTCGATTATGGTCCAGATGGAAAATTTGAATTATTTTTGTAAAACTAAACTAAAGTAGCCAGGCACCGTGGCTCACGCCTGTAATCTCAGCACTTTGGGAGGCTGAGGCGGGTGGATCACTTGAGGTCAGGAATTCAAGACCAGCCTGGCCAACAAGGTGAAACCCTGTCTCTACTAAAAATACAAAAATTAGTCAGGCATGGTGGCGGGCACCTGTAGTCCCGGCTACTTGGGAGGCTGAGGTGGGAGAATCGCTTGAACCTGGGGTGTGGACATTGCAGTGAGCCCAGATCACGCCACTGCACTCCAGCCTGGGCAACATTGTGAGACTCAAAAAATATAATAGTAAGTAAAGTAAAAAGTTTCCCATACTTGATAAATGTCTAATAAAAATTGAATATGTTCTAGGACTCTGAAAAAGGAGTTGAATATAGTTGGAGGTTGGTTTTTAGGAATTATTTTTCTTAAATTAATTATCCTTGTAGTCACCTAGGAATTGTATATTTTCTGTTGATCTTAGAAAATTGATCAAATCTATAGTTCATTTTGTTTTTTCAATTTTTTTTTAAAGAGATGGGGTCTTACTGTATTAATGTTGAACTCCTGGCCTCAACCAGGTCTCCCACCTCAGCTTCTGAAGTAACTGGGATTGCAGGTGCCACTGAGCCAGGCTCCTTTATTGGTATTTTTATTAAAAGCTTTTCTCTAATGTCTTTGTAACAGTTCTCAATTTTTGAAATGGTGTTACTCATTCTTTAGAGTAAACTGTCAACTTTCATTTTCTTTTTTTTTTTTTCTTTCTTTTTTGAGACGGAATCTCGCTCTGTCACCCAGGCTGGAGTGTAGTGGTGGGATCTCGGCTCACTGTGACCTCCGCCTCCCAGGTTCAAGTGATTCTCCTGCCTCAGCCTCCAGAGTAGCTGGAATTAACGGGCACGTGACACCGTGCCCAGCTACTTTTTTTTTTTTTTTTTTGTATTTTTTGTAGAGATGGGGGTTTCACCATGTTGGTCAGGCTGGTCTCGAACTCCAGACGTCAGGTGATCCACCCACCTCAGCCTCCCAAAGTGCTGGGATTACAGGCATGAGCAACAGCGCCCAGCCTCAACTTTCATTTTCATTTGGTTAGTTTTTGAACTATTCAGTGGGTAAGGTTGTATAAATGTCTTTTCTCTGTATAGAAGTTTCTTGGAGTTCAAGGAGTGCTACTTTGCAAACTCATAGAGTATTTATAAAAGCTAACTGCAGAAGGTGTTCATAGGCTAAACCGTTTCCTATTCTTGGTAGCACCATTTTCTCTGGCCTGAAATACTTTCCCTCTACTATTAGTGTCTGTCAGTGCCCAGCAGTGTATTTACTTTCCTGAGGAACAATTCAAATGCTAAGTGCTTTAAGACCTAAGGGTGGAAAAGCAGTGTTTTCAGGCATTATTAGGAAAATAAGATTTTAATTAGACACCCAGAAACAAAAACAGGTTTGTAATTGGTAAAGTGAAAGATGGTTAAAGAAGGTTAGATTGACCAAAGCTAGAGTTTTCTTTTTTCTTTTTTTTTTTTTTTTTTTTGAGACAGTGTCTCATGCCGTTGCTGAGGCTGGAGTGCAGTGGCGTGATCTCGGCTAGCTGCAACCTCCACTTCCTGGGTTCAAACAGTTCTCCCACCTGAGCCTCCTGAGTAGCTGCGAGGCATGTGTCACCATGCTCAGCCATTTTTTGTGTGTTTTTAGTAGAGACTGAGTTTCTCCATGTTGGTCAGGCTGGTCTCGAACTCTTGACCTCAGGCGATCTGCCTGCCTTGGCCTCCCAAAATGCTGGGATTACAGGCGTGAGCCACTGTGTCCACCTGAGAGTGTACCTTTTTTTAATCGAGCAATCTAGTTCTTGATCCTAATATTCTTTGTGGTGGGTGTTTGCATTTTTAGATGAGGAAAGGGAAATCTAGGAGTCCTAGGAAATACAGTTGGTATATGGGAACTGATACGTAATTAGACTTAAGCAATCCATGTTGAATTTGTGACTTAAGCACTTAACTATAAATTTACCCTCTCCAGTTGTCTGATGATAATCAAAACTTGAAGCAGTTATCCATATTGGGATCTCTTTGGGGAATCCCAGTCACCAAAAGTTAGGTTTTCTTTAATATTTTTTCATGGAAGTTTTCAAATATACTCAAAATTGAAAGAATTATGTAATAAATTCTCATGAGCCCATCACACATCTTCAATAATGAATGTACAGCATTGCAGTGTGGAGCTTGGCCTATTGCTGACCACTCATCAATGTGGCAGAACCACTCCATGGTTCCCCATGGAAATGGGAGCTACTTCAGTTCTCTTTTTACAGAAAAATTCAATAAATATCTACTGATTGTGCCCTACTTGTGACTTGAAGCCAGGTTGTTGTTGTTTTTCTTTTTTTTTTTTTTTTTTTTTTTACAGTCTTGCTCTGTCACCCAAGCTACAGTGCAATGGCATGATATCAGTGCACTGCAACCTCCAGCTCCTGGGTTCAAGTGATTCTCTTGCCTCAGCCTCCCGAGTAGCTGGGACTATGGGCGTGCACTACAATACCTAGCTAATTTTTGTATATAGTAGAGATAGAGCTTCATCATGTTGCCCAGGCTGCTCTCGAACTCCTGAGCTCAAGCGGTCTACCCACCTCCACCTCCCAAAGTACTAAGATTACAGGCATGAGCCACCATGCCAGCAAAGCTGGGTATTTCTTAAATTTGTTCAGTCAGGTGCAAGAAATTATTTGCCCTACTCTGAAAGTTAAAAATATTCTAAGAGAATTATGGTTTCGCAGCTGGGGTTTTTTAAGACTTGAGCTCCTGGGGCTCCTGCATATATCCTTAGAACAACATTGTCCAGTAGAAGTACAATGTAAGCCACGTTTTGTTTAACCCAGCATATCCAAAATATTACCCCTTTTGCATGTGCTTAATATAAAAAATTAAGATGATTTCTATTCCAGGTTTTCAATATTCAGTGAGTAATTTTACACTTAGAGCAAGTGTCATTTCAGACTAGTCACATTTTGAGTACTCAGTAACCACATATGGGCTAGTGGCTACCTTGCTAGATAGCATAGCCTTTGGGTCCCACAAAGTGTTCACATTCTCTGTTTACACACATCTTTTGAAGTGTCATGAGAGAGAGCCAGATAGGGTCCAGATTTTCTTTATATCTGTTTGGTCTGTCTTACGGATTCCTAGTTGATTATTTCTTTGTTGCTTCTTATAGGGATGTATCAGAAGCTTAATAAACTCATGATTATTATGTTAACTGCCTGAAGTATTAATTTTAGCAACAAATTGAACTATAATTTTAATTTTTCAAGTAAATTTTCTTATGTGATACTAAGTATTTCATATATACATGTATTAGAAGTAAATGGGAGTTTAGTAATGAATAGTATATAGTAGTTTGTGATTATATTTTTCTGTTTTTTTTTTTTAGATTGCAGCAAAAATTGGAGGTGATGCTGGGACATCACTGAATTCAAATGACTATGGTTACGGGGGACAAAAAAGACCTTTAGAAGATGGAGGTAAGTTATACTCATACGTATTTTAAATTGTTTTTCAGAGTGTTTAGTTGAAGTGGTTCTCAGTATTTTTTTGTTATTCTATTGAGACATTACTTTTATTATAAGATTGTTAAAACTGTAAGGTGTATATTGGCCTAAAGGGGGGGAAGAGACCTAGAGAAGGTAAGTAAAATTTCAGTCAACCAGAAAGTTTTGTCTTACTAGAAAACAGTTTATTTTCCCTCTTTTAGAATTGTGCCAGATTGAAAGTTTGCACAGACGTCTTGTTAATAATATTAAAAAAACAAAAATATAAATTGCTTAGAAGACACTTCACTGGTTTTACTCATACATGAATGGATTTTAATATGCTGTGTTTTCGTCATTTTTCTATTTGCAATTACACTTTAAAGGTCGAAATTCGTATTGTTTGCTACTCTAGTGTGTTGCAGGTTATACCGTTTTTTTTAATGTTCTTTGCTTTTAGTACTTTTGTGTTTCACGTTTAGCTGTAAACCTATAGATTAAAACAGTGGGTTCACAGTGCTTTGTAGTTTTAAAAATCATAATCATTGAAGCTTCTGAACTTAGAAGTCTGCATGTATTTTTTGTTTTAGGTTTGATGTATGAGTTTTGATACATTTTCTTTTTACCCTTTTTTTTAAAGGAAGGATTCTCACTGAGGCTATAGAATGTATTTGTAGCTTTTGACCAGGAGAACTTTGTTTCCTTTATTTAAGTGTCTTTCATATTTATAGTGAGGTTTTTAATATAAAAAAAAAAATGAGCTAATGATGCTTCAGATGTTGTATGTAATGTATTCTTTTTATTTTATGTGTAGATGGCTCTTGGACAAGTCCGAGCAGTACAACACACTGGGAGGGAATGCCCTCTCCTTTTAAAGGCAGGAATTTTTATTTATTACCTGTGTTCAGTATGTAAACGTGAAATAAACCAGTGGATTCTTAAATGGACACAAATATTTCTTGGATTGTGTGTCTGAATTTTTGCTGCACAACATTCTGATGGTTAATCATTTAAGTTTGAAGGGGGGAGGAGAATGTAGTACTTTGAGCTATAGGTTGTCTGTTCCAAGGTATGCATTGTATTCATCTGTGTAATGGATTTAGATGAAGGTAGTCATGTAGTTGCCTTGAGTTTTTTTGTTTTTTGTGTTTTTTTTGCTAAAGTTTTATACAGTGAAATGTTTGTTTATAAATAATAGAACAGTTTAAGTTGAGATTGCCTTGTAATGTTGTGGGGTTTGTTTTTTTTTTTAATTTTTTGGGGCATAGCTTTGTGGTCACTGTCCGATATACTCAACTTTTAATATGTCAGATTTTTGTAGTTTGATACGCTTTTTTCCCCCCAGTCTTCAGTTCCTGAGGTGGAAGCATCATTAGCCTTTAGCATGTGATATTTTGCTAGTAATGGACCTAAAGTACTTTGTCTTGTATCATTCTAATGTGCATAACATACATTAAGGTCAGTGATTTGTTAAGAATCAGATAACTATTTTAATGTCTGTGCATCTTTTGAATGTGAAGAGAATGAAGTATAGTTTCTTTTTTAGATTACTGAGTTTGTGTTGAATTTTGGCAGTTTTGGTTCAAATGATAAACCATACCTTCAGATATTTCAATAAATGTTTATATTTATTCTTGTTTGGGAGGGGAGAAGCTTTGTACTTAATTGGAAAAAAATTAAAAGACACTTAATTTTGCAGATCAACCAGATGCTAAGAAAGTTGCTCCTCAAAATGACTGTAAGTATTCCTTTTAAACTGGGTCAAAAGCTATATTAAGATTTTGTTCATATTATCGGGTATCTTTGAAGTTAGTTGGTTTATGAGTATTTTGGATCAGCTAGCCTGAACTTCTTTGTAAATATGTACCTTTTTCTCCTATTTTACAATCTGTCCCATTAATTGTGGCCAGGTATATGTAAGGATTGGTTGCCGAATTATTTTACATATTTAACAACTCCAATTCTTGATCTATGCTTGTACAACTTGAAAAAGGAAATTATATTGTTCTGTGCCATTGCTAATATAATGTCTTCCCTTTCATTGGCTCTCTTACCCCTGTCAGTGCCAATATAAATATTCTGTATAAAATTTGACTCTCTTCAAGGTGTTGTCTGTGCATTAGGGAAAGATTTTTGAATGTTTGATGTGATTTTGTTGTTAAATACATAAGTAACTTTAAATTTTGAATTTTCGTTTTATTTTTATTTAATTTTTTGATAGCTTTTGGAACACAGTTACCACCGATGCATCAGCAGCAAAGGTATAGTCACAAACTTTTCAAAAAGTACTCTGCAAGTTTTGGTTGAGCTGCATGTAAAAACACAACCACATTGGTATATATTGAATATGTGTCTGTATTTTTTGGTGTACCTAGTTCATATCACTCCCCTTGGGAAGGTACCATAAAGTGATGATTTTTCTTTTGAGTGAGAAAAATTTGTGATTTGGAGAGAGAGAGGGAATTAGCCACAGTTTAGAAGAACAGGGGTGAATTAGAGTAACTGTTAAGATGACATTCTCTAAACTCCACTCCAACTCCTTTACAGTTCATGCCTTCAGACTGTTCCATTGATCATCCCTTCTTCACTTGATGTATCATCTTAAAATTCTTAATTTAACTACTCAAGTAATAAGACCATATTTTTTGACATGAGTCTGAGCATAGAACCTTAGTTTAAGCCATTGGGAGACATTAGACTTCCATTTTTATTAATAGATTATCTTTTATTTGTAAACAAAGTATCTTTCACTGAAGGAAAAATGGTACTTTCTGTTACTTTTTAGCAGATCTGTAATGACAGAAGAATACAAAGTTCCAGATGGAATGGTTGGATTTAGTAAGTAACTTGATTTTTAAAGTTTTGAAAACATGATCAAAACATACTTTAGAATCTTTCAACCAAAAAAACTTTTTTTTTTCTAACTAGTAATTGGCAGAGGAGGTGAACAGATCTCACGCATACAACAGGAATCTGGATGCAAAATACAGATAGCTCCTGGTAATGTTACATTCTCTTGGTATTTTCAGAGTGACTAGAAAAGTAGCTTTTTTTTTTTTCTTTTAGGTTTCTAGTACTAATAATGCTGCCTTTAATCTTTTGACCTGAAGTTCTATTTTTGTTTTAAATTGTAGACAGTGGTGGCCTTCCAGAAAGGTCCTGTATGTTAACTGGAACACCTGAATCTGTCCAGTAAGTTTGAAAATCTTTAAAATGGACTTAAAGTAACAACGGGAGAACTCTTTGAATTTTCTCTCTGCTCTTTGTTACTGCTTTATTTTACACTACTCTTTCGTTGCCTCCTTCCCTCCCAAGTCCTCTGACTCCTTTGAAGTTTATGCCTCATGCCTTTCTCAATTAGGGTTTATCATTAAACACAGAAAATGGTTAAAACAACTTCATATCTACTCCAGTCTCTACTTGCAAAGCGAAGTGTAGCCTGGAGGAGAATGCGCAGTAATGTTGACTGGTGACACCTAAAACTCAGACATTAAGCTCAAGTGGACTGTTGTGTTGTCTGCATTTCCCTAGTTCCATTCACTTTTCCATTCCTCTCCAAGGCTCTTTAATACTATATTTCCCCATCTCCAAATCTTCAGCATCTAACCCCACCTCTCTCCTTCTTAAGCTTATTTACGGAGAAAATGGAAACGAATGATAAGAAGCTTTTCTTTTCCCCTACCGCTAAACCTACCAGCCTTCATTTTTTTTCTCTGTTCACATAGTACTCAAGTAATTGCTTTCCTTTGTGTTCATGTGCCTAAAGCCAGCCCTTTCTTCCTATTGAAGGTTCAGCCTGCAGTTGTACTTTCTTCTGCGTTATTAGTTACCCCCCTTTACTAGATTTTTTCTTTTCTATTTTTTGAGATGAAGTCTCACTCTGTTGCCAGGCTGGAGTGCCGGGGCACAATCTTGGCTCACTGCAACCTCCGCCTCCCGAGTTCAAAGGATTCTCCTGCCTCAGCCTCCCAAGTAGCTGGGACTGCAGGTGCATGCCACCACACCCAGCTAATTTTTGTATTTTTTTAGTAGAGACAGGGTTTCACCATGTTGGCCAGGATGGTGTCAATGTCTTGACCTCGTTATCCACCCGCCTCGGCCTCCCCAAGTCCTGGGATTATAGGCGTGAGCCACTGCCCCCAGCCTGATTTTCTTTGTAGCACTTTCCAAATAATACGTTATTCATTTGACATGTTATTTTTACTTATTTTAATGAAACGAAGCCACTCCAGCAGGAACCCTGTCTCTTTGAGTGTTACCACCCCATTACCTAAAATGGCACTTGCACATGGTTGATATTTAAGTATTTGTTGAATGAATAATTGTAGCATATGAGTAAGTAAAATGGTAGTTTAAAAATGTAAATAAATAAATCTTTTAGTTCTTGGAAGAATCAGTTTAATTCTGAGATAACTTTAGCATTAGAGTTCTTGGAAATTTTGGACTATTCTTAAAAATAAAAATTGTATATCTAGAAAATTTATTGCCTAATCTCTCAATCTTTGTCCCTTGATGGCATTTTCTTTCAGTTAAAAGTAAAAACATTGTTAAAGTTAGCATTAAGGCACCTAATCCTGAATTGGGGTAGGAGGAGTACTTGGTTACATTGTTTTGTATTTCTCTATTTGAATAAACTTGGGTATGCTACAACTTACTATTTAAATATTAATTTGTTAACAGGTCAGCAAAACGGTTACTGGACCAGATTGTTGAAAAAGGAAGACCAGCTCCTGGCTTCCATCATGGCGATGGACCGGGAAATGCAGTTCAAGAAATCATGATTCCTGCTAGCAAGGCAGGATTAGTCATTGGAAAGGGGGGAGAAACTATTAAACAGCTTCAGGTATTGTTATGTTTGTGAAATGGCTACTTTTGGTCTGTTTTGATGCCCATTTTTGTCCGCTCCCTTTTGTTAATATGTATTATTTCTATGATTATAACAGGAACGGGCGGGAGTTAAAATGGTTATGATTCAAGACGGGCCGCAAAACACTGGTGCTGACAAACCTCTTAGGATTACAGGAGACCCATATAAAGTTCAAGTAAACTTAACTTTATACTTTATAAAGAAAGAGTTTGGGCTGAATGGGGTTGGGCAAAATATGCATGAATAATTAAAATGTTTTGAGACGTGCTTTCTAAATTAGCTAACTTTTTCTACTTTAGCAAGCCAAGGAGATGGTGTTAGAGTTAATTCGTGATCAAGGTGGTTTCAGAGAAGTTCGGAATGAGTATGGGTCAAGAATAGGAGGAAATGAAGGGATAGATGTAAGTAAAAATACCCATTCAGAAATGGTTGTATGCTAATTCGTAAATATAGTAGTGTTTTCTGTTTTGTGTTAAATAGCTCTAACATTGTTATCCTTTTATTTCACCTTTATACTTTAGAATACAGAATTAAGTATTTTATATCTTGTCACCCTATTTGCTATAAATATAAAATTATATGTACTATTATGATTTGAGGCAGATTTTCAGGAAATGGTGCTTTTTTTTAAATACTTTTTTTTACTTTAAACCCTGAGAAGCTAGTTTTCTTAATACTCAGTCTTTTTTACATAAGGTCCCCATTCCAAGATTTGCTGTTGGCATTGTAATAGGAAGAAACGGAGAGATGATCAAAAAAATACAAAATGATGCTGGTGTTCGAATTCAGTTTAAGCCAGGTGAGTGCATATAATAATCTTGTAAGTGTTGGCAGCAATGAGTTTTGACATACATTTATTATTGTTTTTTTTTTTTTAATTTAAGTTCTAGGGTACATGTGCACAACGTGCAGGTTTGTTACATATGTATACATGTGCCATGTTGGTGTGCTGCACCCATTAACTCGTCATTTACATTAAATATATATCCTAATGCTATTCCTCTCCACTGTCCCCTCCTCACAATAGGCCCCAGTGTGTGATGTTCTCCTTCCTGTGTCCAAGTGATCTCATTGTTCAGTGTCCACCTATGAGTGAGAACATGTGGTGTTTGGTTTTCTGTTCTTGCGATAGTTTGCTGAGAATCATGGTTTCCAGCTGCATCCATGTCCCTGCAAAGGACACGAACTCATCCTTTTTTATGGCTGCATAGTATTCCATGGTGTATATGTGCCACATTTTCTTAATCGAGTCTGTCACTGATGGACATTTGGGTTGATTCCAAGTCTTTGCTATTGTGAATAGTGCTGTAATAAACATACGTGTGCATGTGTCTTTATAGCAGCATGATTTATAATCCTTTGGGTATATACCCAGTAATGGGATGGCTGGGTCAAATGGTATTTCTAGTTCTAGATCCTTGAGGAATCGCCGCACTGTTTTCCACAATGGTTGAACTAGTTTACAGTCCCACCAACAGTGTAAAAGTGTTCCTATTTCTCCACATCCTCTCCAGCACCTGTTGTTTCCTGATTTTTTAATGATTGCCATTCTAGCTGGTGAGAGATGGTATCTCATTGTGATTTTGATTTGCATTTCTCTGATGGCGAGTGATGATGAGCATTTTTTCATGTGTCTGTTGACTGTATGAATGTCTTCTTTTGAGAAGCGTCTGTTCATATCCTTTGCCCACTTTTTGATGGGATTGTTTGCTTTTTTCTTTGTAAATTTGTTTGAGTTCTTTGTAGGTTCCGGATATTAGCCCTTTGTCAGATGAGTAGATTGCAAAAATTTTCTCCCATTCTGTAGGTTGCCTGTTCACTCTGATGGTAGTTTCTTTTGCTGTGCAGAAACTCTTTAGTTTAGTTAGATGCCATTTGTCAATTTTGGCTTTTGTTGCCGTTGCTTTTGGTGTTTTAGACATGAAGTCCTTGCCCATGCCTATGTCCTGAATGGTATTACCTAGGTTTTCTTCTAGAGTTTTTATGGTTTTAGGTCTTAACATTTAAGTCTCTAATCAATCTTGAATTAATTTTCGTTTAAGGAGTAAGGAAAGGATCCAGTTTCAGCTTTCTACTTATGGCTAGCCAATTTTCCCAGCACCATTTATTAAATAGGGAATCCTTTCCCCATTTCTTGTTTTGTCAGATTTGTCAAAGATCAGATGGCTGTAGATGTGTAGTATTATTTCTGAGGGCTCTGTTCTGTTCCATTGGTCTGTATCTCTGTGTTGATACCAGTACCATGCTGTTTTGGTTACTGTAGCCTTGTAGTATAGTTTGAAGTCAGGTAGCGTGATGCTTCCAGCTTTGTTCTTTTGGCTTAGGATTGTCTTGGTAATGCAGGGTCTTTTTTGGTTCCATGTGAACTTTAAAGCAGTTTTTTCCAATTCTGTGAAGAAAGTCATTGGTAGCTTGATGGGGATGGCATTGAATCTATAAATTAGCAGTATGGCCATTTTCACAATATTGATTCTTCCTATCCATGAGCACGGTGTGTTGTTCCATTTGTTTCTGTCCTCTTTTATTTCACTGAGCAGTGGTTTGTAGTTCTCCTTGAAGAGGTCCTTTACATCCCTTGTAAGTTGGATTCCTAGGTATTTTATTCTCTTTGAAGCTATTGCGAAAGGGAGTTCATTCATGATTTGGCTGGCTGTTTGTCTTTTACTGGTGTATAAGAATGCTTGTGATTTTTGCACATTGATTTTGTGTCCTGAGACTTTGCTGAAGTTGCTTATCAGCTTAAGGAGATTTTGGGCTGAGACGATGGGGTTTTCTAAATATACAGTCGTGTCATCTGCAAACAGGGACAATTTGACTTCTTCTTTTCCTAACTGAATACCCTTGATTTCTTTCTCTTGCCTAATTGCCCTAGCCAGAACTTCCAACCCTATGTTGAATAGGAGTGATGAGAGAGGGCATCCCTGTCTTGTGCTAGTTTTCAAAGGGAATGCTTCCAGTTTTTGCACATTCAGTATGATATTGGCTTGGGTTTGTCATAAATAGCTCTTACTATTTTGAGATACATTCCATCAATGCCGAATTTATTGAGTTTTTAGCATGAAGGGCTGCTGAATTTTATCAAACGCCTTTTCTTCATCTGTTGAGATAATCGTGGTTCTTGTCTTTGGTTCTGTTTATATGCTGGATTACGTTCATTGATTTGCATATGTTGAACCAGCCTTGCATCCCAGGGATGAAGCCCACTTGATCATGGTGGATAAGCTTTTTGATGTGTTGCTGGATCCGGTTTGCCAGTATTTTATTGAGGATTTTTGCATCGATGTTCATCAGGGATATTGGTCTAAAATTCCCTTTTTTTGTTGTGTCTCTGCCAGGCTTTGGTATCAGGATGATGATGTCCTCATAAAATGAGTTAGGGAGGATTCTGTCTTTTTCTCTTGGTTGGAATAGTTTCAGAAGGAATGGTACCAGCTCCTCCTTGTACCTCTGGTAGAATTCGGCTGTGAATCCGTCTGGTCTTGGACTTTTTTTGGTTGGTAGGCTATTAAATATTGCCTCAATTTCAGAGCCTGCTATTGATCTATTCAGGGATTCAACTTTTTCCTGGTTTAGTCTTGGGAGAGTGTAAGTGTCCAGGAAATTATCCATTTCTTCTAAGTTTTCTAGTTTATTTGCGTAGAGGTGTTTATAGTATTCTCTGATGGTAGTTTGTATTTCTGTGGGGTCGGTGGTGA
Organism: Macaca mulatta; assembly: GCF_049350105.2. Lineage (NCBI taxonomy): Eukaryota > Metazoa > Chordata > Mammalia > Primates > Cercopithecidae > Macaca > Macaca mulatta. The sequence goes on from NC_133406.1 coordinate 162,590,054, forward strand.
TATCCCCTTTATCATTTTTTATTGCGTCGATTTGATTCTTCTCTCTTTTCTTCTTTATTAGTCTTGCTAGCGATATGTCAGTTTCGTTGCTCTTTTCCAAAAAACCAACTCCTGGATTCATTGATATTTTGGAGGGTTTTTTGTGTCTCTATCTCCTTCAGTTCTGCTCTGATCTTAGTTATTTGTTACATTCTGCCAGCTTTTGAATGTGTTTGCTCTTGCTTCTCTAGTTCTTTTAATTGTGATGTTAGGGTGTCGATTTTAGATCTTTCCTGCTTTCTCTTGTGGGCATTTAGTGCTATAAATTTCCCTCTACACACGGCTTTAAATGTGTCCCAGAGATTCTGGTATGTTGTGTCTTTGTTCTCATTGGTTTCAAAGAACATCTTTATTTCTGCCTTCATTTTGTTATGTACCCAGTAGTCATTCAGGAGCAGGTTGTTCAGTTTCCATGTAGTTGAGCGGTTTTGATTGAGTTTCTTAGTCCTGAGTTCTAGTTTGGTTGCACTGTGCTCTGAGAGACAGTTTGTTATAATTTCTGTTATTTTACATTTGCTGAGGAGTGCTTTACGTCTAACTACGTGGTCAGTTTTGGAATAAGTGCAATGTGGTGCTGAGAAAAATGTATATTCTGTTGATTTGGGGTGGAGAGTTCTGTAGATGTCTATTAGGTCCCCTTGGTGCAGAGTTGAGTTCAATTCCTGGATATCCTTGTTAACTTTCTGTCTCGTTGATCTGTCTAATGTTGACAGCGGGGTGTTAAAGTCTCCTGTTATTATTGTATTGGAGTCCAAGTCTCTTTGATAGTCTCTAAGGACTTGCTTTATGAATCTGGGTGCTCCAGTATTGGGTGCGTATATATTTAGGATAGTTAGCTCTTCCTGATGAATTGATCCCTTTACGATTATGTAATGACCATCTTTGTCTCTTTTGATCTTTGATGGTTTAAAGTCTGTTTTATCAGAGACTAGGATTGCAACCACTTCTTTTTTCCGTTTTCCATTTGCTTGGTAGATCTTCCTCTATCCCTTTATTTTGAGCCTATGTGTATCTCTGCTTGTGAGATGGATCTCCTGAATACAGCAAACTGATGGGTCTTGACTCTTTATCCAATTTGCCAGTCTGTGTCTTTTAATTGGAGCATTTAGTCCATTTACATTTAAGGTTACTATTGTTATGTGTGAACTTGATCCTGTCATTATGATATTAGCTGGTTATTTTGCTCGTTAGTTGATGCAGTTTCTTCCTAGCCTCAATGGTCTTTACATTTTGGCATATATTTGCAATGGCTGGTACCGGTTGTTCCTTTCCATGTTTAGTGCTTCCTTCAGGATCTTTTGTAGGGGAGGTCTGGTGGTGACAAAATCTCTAAGCATTTGCTTGTCTGTAAAGGATTTTATTTCTCCATCACTTATGAAACTTAGTTTGGCTGGATATGAAATTCTGGGTTGAAAATTCTTTTCTTTAAGAATGTTGGGGCCGGGCGCGGTGGCTCAAGCCTGTAATCCCAGCACTTTGGGAAGCCGAGACGGGCGGATCACAAGGTCAAGAGATCGAGACCATCCTGGCTAACATGGTGAAACCTCGTCTCTACTAAAAATACAAAAAACTAGCCGGGCGAGGTGGTGGGCGCCTGTAGTCCCAGCTACTCGGGAGGCTGAGGCAGGAGAATGGTGTAAACCTGGGAGGCAGAGCTTGCAGTGAGCTGAGATCCAGGCACTGCACTCCAGCCTGGGCGACAGAGCGAGACTCCGTCTCAAAAAAAAAGAATGTTGAATATTGGCCCCCACTCTCTTCTGGCTTGTAGAGTTTCTGCCGAGAGATCCGCTGTTAGTCTGATGGGCTTCCCTTTGTGGGTTACCCGACCTTTCTCTCTGGCTACCCTAAACATTTTTTCCTTCATTTCAACTTTGGTGAATCTGACAATTATGTGTCTTGGAGTTGCTCTTCTTGAGGAGTATCTTTGTGGCGTTCTCTGTATTTCCTGAATTTGAATGTTGGCCTGCCTTACTAGGTTGGGGAAGTTCTCCTGGATGGATATCCTGAAGAGTGTTTTCCAACTTGGTTCCATTTTCCCCCTCACTTTCAGGCACACCAGTCAGATGTAGATTTGGTCTTTTCACATAATACCATATTTCTTGGAGGCTTTCTTCATTTCTTTTCACTCTTTTTTCTCTACATTTCTCTTCTCACTTCATTTCATTCATTTGATCTTCAGTCCCTGATAATCTTTCTTCCAGTTAATCGAGTCGGTTAGTGAAGCTTATGCATTTGTCACGTAGTTCTCGTGTCATGGTTTTCATCTCTTATCAGTTCTTTTAAGGTCTTCTCTGCATTGATTATTCTAGTTATCCATTCATCCATTCTTTTTTCAAAGTTTTTAGTTTCTTTGCGCTGGTTACGTAGTTCCTCCTTTAGCTCTGGGAAGTTTGATCTCTGGGATATAATCTCCTGGTGTACGGTTTGCTAAGACCCTTGGTAAAGCGCAGTATTAGGGTGGGAGTTACCCGATTTTCCAGGTGTTGTGTGTCTCAATTTCCCTTGGCTAGGAAAAGGAATTCCCTTCCCCCTTTTGCTTCCCAGGTGAGGCGATGCCTCGCCCTGCTTCAGCTCTCGCTGGTCGGGCTGCACCCGCGGACCAGCATCAACTGTCCAACACACCCCAGTGAGATGAACTTGGTACCTCAGTTGAAAATCCAGAAATCGCCGGGCGCGGTGGCTCAAGCCTGTAATCCCAGCACTTTGGGAGGCCGAGACGGGCGGATCATGAGGTCAGGAGATCGAGACCATCCTGGATAACCCAGTGAAACCCCGTCTCTACTAAAAAATACAAAAAAAAAATTAGCCGGGCGTGGTGGCGGGCGCCTGTAGTCCCAGCTACGCGGGAGGCTGAGGCAGGAGAATGGCGTGAACCCGGGAGGCGGAGCTTGCAGTGAGCCGAGATCCGGCCACTGTACTCCAGCCTGGGCGACAGAGCCAGACTCCGTCTCAAAAAAAAAAAAAAAAAAAAAAAAAGAAAATCCAGAAATCACCCTTCTGTGTCGCTCATGCTGGGAGCTGGAGGCTGGAGCTGTTCCTATTCGGTCATCTTGGGTGCCACACCCATTTATTGTTTAATTAATTTTGTTTCTTTGTTTTGAAGATGATGGGACAACACCTGAGAGGATAGCACAAATAACAGGACCTCCAGACCGATGTCAACATGCTGCAGAAATTATTACAGACCTTCTTCGAAGTGTTCAGGTTTGATAGAAAGTTAACATTTTCATTTTTTGTTTTTATGGAAAAATATTTTCCTTCATGAAATCTGAAGTTTCCTCTATATCAGAGTCTGCTTGATGATGCTTTATTAATGGAGAAAGTTTAAATTGTTTTAAGGTAAAGATCTTGGAGCAGGAAGAACTACTACCTTAAGTGCTACCTTATTTACTCTTTAATTTAAAAAAATGTTATTACTTATGATTATTTGGGCCAGTTCATCTCTACATTTATGGTTCAGGTATTTGAGAGCTGGGAAAAATAGACATAATAATTTTATTATGAAAAAAAGTATTTCTGTGCTGATTTTTTTCCTTCTTGTCTATTCCTCTCTATAGGCTGGTAATCCTGGTGGACCTGGACCTGGTGGTCGAGGAAGAGGTAGAGGTCAAGGCAACTGGAACATGGGACCACCTGGTGGACTACAGGAATTTAATTTTATTGTGCCAACTGGGAAAACTGGATTAATAATAGGAAAAGGCAATGTATTTTAAACTCTTAATGTTTAACACATTATTCATTTTTCTGGACACTATTTCTGTTGCTGTTGTAAACAAGTGGCAATGCTTTTTCTCTGGCTGTGTTTTAGTAGAAAAGCATTCTTATGTTAATACGTAACAAGTAAAACATAAATGAAGGATCTAATGTATATTTATAAAAAGAGCAGGATTTTAATCTTACTAGCTTCTAGAGAAAGTGAACTAAGATAATTATTAGCATAAGAAAGGTCTTTTGACCCAAAAAGTTGTTTGAGTGTTTTTGTTTGTGCATTTTGGTTTTTCCCGACTCATATTTTAAAAATTTGAATATTTATAAGTGTATTAGTTTATATTTATACTGCTTTTAAAAGCAGTTTATTCAAATATTTTATTATAATCACATTAAGGTTAAGTTTAAACATACTAAGTAAATGTAAATGTATTTTAAGAGAAGCATGAAATGCTTCCTAAAATTTGATTTAAAGTGTAGAATATTAAATGAAAAATCTTAATACAATACTGTCAAGTAGAATACTGACTGACCAAACCATGTTTTTAATGGCCCATTTAATTGTGACCATTTTCTTCTAAATAACTTCTAGTATACCCTTGAAACCTTTAGAGAAATTACTGTCTTTTATTTTAGGAGGTGAAACCATAAAAAGCATAAGCCAACAGTCTGGTGCAAGAATAGAGCTTCAGAGAAATCCTCCACCAAATGCAGATCCTAATATGAAGTTATTTACAATTCGTGGCACTCCACAACAGATAGATTATGCTCGGCAACTCATAGAAGAAAAGATTGGTGTGAGTATACTTTAAACTTTTAATTTATAGTGTAGACCCTTAGATTGTAGTTAAATTAAGACGTTTATTCAAATACATCAAAGGAAAACATATAATTACTAGTCTGTATTTATAGATTTCATGATACCTATAATAGATACAATGTGAAGATTTTCCAGCAATGAAAATAACCTAATTAAATGTGCAGTTACAGGTTTTGAGAACAACCTTACGTTTGAGTGTGGATAGATAGGAGGGTGCAGGCATCATATTAGTGTTATTGTAGGATTGTGGAACATACTTGAAGGACACAGTTAATGGGAATTCATTATTTATTAAGATTTTACTATACTGAACCCCAGCAAGGCAAACAAGATAAATCAGATGCATCTTCCGCTCTGCAGTAGAAATTCGTAAATCCTAGCTTTTGGACTGGCTCACAAATCATCTGGGGGTTTTAAAATGTAGACTATTTGGGTGCTTCCAACTCCTACACATAATATACAGAGACAGACCTGACTCAAAATGTCTGGGATAGGGCCCAGCATCTGATTTTACACAGATGTTTGGGTTTTTTTCTCCAGAAAAGTTTTCTGTTAGAACAAAAAGTATAAAAAGCTTTGACTGCTTTTTTGTAAATGAGGCAGATGGTGTCTTACTGGAGTTTTTAACACAAAGTGTGCAGGGAGCATCTTAAATTATTAATCAGAATTTCCTAGGAAAAATTAGTTTTGGTGTTTGCCATGCTGTGAATGGAGTGCATGCAAAACAAGGTTGACACTGTTTTCTGTGTACTTGGGAAGACAAAAATAGATGTACTAAAGATGCTTAAGGAACATCTTATAAAATGTACACAAACATTGTAAGTTCTGTTGTATGGATAGTTTAATTGTTCAAAAAATGAAGATGTTTGTGGAGTAATGATAGGAGGTTGATGCCATAGCAAAAAAAAATGAATAGCACATCTTGGTTTTTGATTTTACAGTATTAGCCTTACATGCATGGATCAGGATTTCTGTTGGATTCATGGTAAAACAAGATAGATTGTTTTAGAGAAGCAATTTGGTGTGGTGATTAAGAGCACGGACTCTTTTCTCTGAATCATTTACTGGGTCTGTGACCTTGGAGAAGTTGCTCAGGCTTTTCTGTGCCTTGGTTTCCTCCTATAAAATGAGGATAATTGTATCTATTTCATAGAGTTGTAGGGATTAAATGAACGTTCACCTGTGTGTCACTTAAAAGAATGCCTGGCACATAGCCCTAAAAAATGTTGCTACTTTTTCAGTATTATTTTTACTATTTGGAAAGAATAGATAATGGATAATAAGTGAGAGATGACAGCAATTGGAGACTTAAAGAGACAAGTTAATAAAAATAACTTTAAAGGTCATGAAGTTTAGTTTCCCTATTTTGCAGTGAGAAATTTACAACAAAATATAGTGTTACCATTTTGTCCAGCATGTCGCCTGGTTGTGTTAACTACTCAGAAGGAGCATTTTAGGACAGTTAAGTGTAATGTCTTTGTTGGCTTAACAAAACAGAAATCAGTTAAGCATTATTAATTATGATGTGGCATGCATGCATGATAAGGATATAAAATATCCTGATTTATTGAAGGACTTAAAAAGGGAATGTTTGTGCTGTTTAGAATTATGATACATGAAAGGCCAAAAAGGATATAAATTATTGATCTGAATGGGGTTTCAGTGACAGAAATAGGTTGCGAGGTGGAGTTTGGTTTAATAGTGAACCAACTAGCTGTTAACATTATCAATGAAGTGTTCAGAAGACAATTGATGATATAGGACCCAAGCAGTTTGGGAATATATTGTCAAGATGGTTGTCTTATGTTAGGCAAGTAGATGTAGAGAGAAGAGCTGAAGATAAAGACCTGATTTCTGTGATTAAGATGAAAAAAGATAGTAAAAGAAAGAATTATAAAAGGAAAGGGATCTACTGCTGTCGCAGACAAGCTAAAGAAAATTTAATTGCTAATTTTAATTTAATTTAAATTGCATTTAATTGCTACCGCTATTGATTTTAGTAAATTTCACATGTCTCGTCATTATGGCAGATAAAATCGTTTTTGCAAAATGAATGAGGAAAGGAAGGAAAACCTAAAATTTGTTGTTTGTGACTATAAGAGGGTAGAAATGGAAGATTATTTGTCCATAGAGTTGGTTTGCTGATTTTTCTATGTCTTCCTTTTTTTTTTTTTGTAGGGCCCAGTAAATCCTTTAGGGCCACCTGTACCCCATGGGCCCCATGGCGTCCCAGGCCCCCATGGACCTCCTGGGCCTCCAGGGCCTGGAACTCCAATGGGACCATATAACCCTGCACCTTATAATCCTGGACCACCAGGCCCAGCTCCTCAGTAAGTATTGGGTTTAGTTCTGGGCTTTCCCCCAAAGATTCTAGTTTTTGGACTACATTTTTATACTGAATTTTCTTCTCAGTGGTCCTCCAGCCCCATACGCTCCCCAGGGATGGGGAAATGCATATCCACACTGGCAGCAGCAGGCTCCTCCTGATCCAGGTAAAAAGATGCTTATCATTTGTGTGTTAGCTGTATTGTTTTTCACTCGTGTTACATTATTAAATTTTCTAGTGTTGATTCTACATTTGTATGCCTCACCTTCACTCACTCTACTCTTTCAACAGCGTTAGGCACTGCCTCTACCCCAGTGTATATAGAACTGACATGAATATGATCTCTGCTTTTATGAAATTCCTTTCAGCTTGCATTTGGCTTTCTTATGAGTCGATATAGCAGAATGATAAAAACTAAAAGCTGCAGGAAAGAGCACAGTGTCATAGATTTTGGATCTATGGACTATTTTGGACCAGTGCTATCAAATATGTAGTGTGTTAATTGTGACATTATCTATGAAAAAATAGTTTTTACTTATTTAGAAAATTATGGGATGGGGCCGGGCACTGAGGCTCACGTCTGTAATCCCACCTGTTCAGAAGTCGAGGCTGAGGCTTGAGACCAGCCTAGGCAACGTGGCAAGACCCATCTCTAAAAAAATTTGTTTTAAATTAGCCAGCCAGGGTGGTATGTGTCTGTATTTCTAGCTGCGCAGAAGGCTGAGGGGGGGCGGGGGGATTGCTTGAGGCTAGAAGTTCTAGATTGTATTGAGCTGTGGGCGCACCACTGCACTCCCCTGGGTAACAGAATGGGACCCCATCTCTTAAAAAATATATATATATGTATATATAAAACAGTCTTACAGAGTGTTAAGTATTTGGGCATTAAACTCCCAAATTGTCAAATAAGATACCGGTTCTAGTACTCCTCATAATGACAACTTCATGTGAGTAAAAATCAGGCCTGTATTTAATAACTGCATGCTAAAACCCAAATACATTTAATTATTTTCTATATTCAGATCTGGATTTTCGATATGTATCTATTATATCCTGTACTATTCTGGCGTCTTTCCATACCCTGTAGTTTGCTTTCCATCTTGGTCAAAGAGTCATTCTTTGAAACCAGTTAACATTTATTTATGATCCTTTTTTTTCACCTGCTACCTACCTTTTAGGCCTCTTTCACCAGAGTAGTTTCAAGGAAAATATACTCAATTATGGATTACTTTCTACACATAATATATTTATCCCAAAAAAACTTGAAGTAATTTATGTAAATGAAATTACTTGGTTAATTTCATAGGAAGTGTGCTGTTTGGAATATGATGACACAGCATGATAGTTACCAAATAATCACAACTTCCATTAATTCAAGGAATGACTTGAGTTGTGCTAGGATATAGGTATGCAAAGTTGGGGTTGTATTCTATAGCAAAAGAATGCACTCCCAGCATACCAACACTGATAGAAGGGCTCACAAGGTACAGAATGTAATACTGTAAACACGAATTTTTGGAGAATGAAAGGGCTTTGCTTTTCCTCTTGTTGGCTAATTGGGATGGTATAATTAAGTAATGAGATTGAAGAGTTTGAGTAGGTTAAGAGACAGATTCATACTGGGTAACTTGGATCTGCCAGGATTGTATTTTTGAGCACTACTGGGTGGTTAGCATGATTGAGAAAAAATGATGGGAATAAGAAGTGGAAGTGGTCTTTGTATCACATGTTGAGTTTCCCACTTGGAGTAGTAGTGAAGTCACTACTATAAAAGCTGGTCAGTGAATGTGGTTGCAGCATGGCCTTTGGGCAAGAAGTAACCCATTTAAAACCAGCTGGTTGGCCCCACTCAGATTTATCAAAGGGTTACTGGGTCTCTGGGGTGGATATTGCTTATATTAGACTTAGAATGACGTAACGTTTTAATGTATGAACTAAAATATTTCTTTAAAAAAAGAGTGGTCTGTTACGGATTTATGTAGTGGTCAAGAATTTAGACTTCAGAGTCAAATAGACCTAGATCAGTCCTAGTCCTACAGTTTACTAATGGTGAGATGTCAGGCAAGTTTTTGAACTCCTCTAAGCCTGTTTTCTTATCTATAAATTGATCAATGAATGAATCTTGGGTTGAGTGAATATTTAGTAAATTCTTAGTACATACTAGTTATTTGTGAGACTGGTACTTCAGTATGGTTTACACGTTTGGGTGTAGAAATAACACTTCCTAAAGTCTGTTTTATCTCAAATTCTCTGTCCAGGCATAGTGTAAAGTGAAATACCTAGATTTCTTGATTAATATACAGATAATAGCCGGGCGCCATGGCTAACACCTGTAATCCTAGTACTTTGGGAGACTGAGGCGGGCGGTTCACTTGAGGTCAGGAGTTGGAGACCAGCCTAGCCAACATGGCGAAAACCTGTCTCTACTAAAAATACAAAAATTAGCTGGGTGTGGTGGCGGGTGCCTGTAATGCCAGCTACTTGGGAGGCTAAGACAGGAGAATTGCTTGAGAATCGCTCCACTGCATTCCAGCCTGGGCAACAGAGTGAGACACTTCATCTCAAAAAAAAATAATAAATACCGATAATGACACTATTGAGATATGTAAACATCCAGGATACAAAAGCAGTACATTGGGCAATTGAGAAAAGCTTGGAGGGTGTCCTAATAACACCTTACAATTATATTACCTTGTAGTTTTCTTTTTCTACAAATTCTCACTCCTTTTTCTCAAACTTGACTAACCTTTGTTAAGCAGCTGAGAATTGCTACTGTTCAGAATGAAAGCATAATAGAAAATTTAAAAGTTTTAATTGTATGATATTCCTAGTATAAAGGACAGAATCAAGTTTTTTTGTGGTTTCTAGAAGATTGAGAGGTCTCAAACTGTTTGCACTTCAGTTGATGTGGGAGATGAGTGAGGGTCAGTCAAGTGTAGAGGAAACATAACATAGCTAAAAGCTGAGACATGGGCATAGTGATTTCTGAAAAGTACAAGCACTGTGTTGTGGCTGGAGCTTGGGTGTTAAAGAGATACAAATGAAGGGAGAGGTGAGGCTGAAATGGAAAGGATAAGCTAGGGGATTCAGACTGTTAAAGATGTTGAATGATAGGCTGTACTTAAGCTTTGACCATCCTGAAGATTCTAGAGAATGAAGAATTTCAAGTAGGATGACATCAAGTTTATAACATTCAATGTGAAATAGGATGAAATGTGGCTAATCTTTTTTTTAAGATTTTTATATTTTCTCTTCATTGAAAATAAGGACAAAGTTCATTGTTCTAAAATAATTGTTTCTTTCTTATGCAGGTTAGCCCCTAGAAATGTTTTTCTTAAGTCATCTTCCAGATAGAGCTGTTTGTGCTTGAGGCGAAACCAATTTAGAAAAAAACAAGGGCACAGGATGGTTTGAGACAGAGCATTGGATTTGGAGCCAAAAGACCTTTATTCATATCCCAGTTATGCAACTCAGTAGTTTTTAACCTGGGAAAGTCACTTGGTCTCTGAGCCTTGGTTTTCTTTAATAAAAGCTGATGGTAACAACAAAAATAATAGAAAATATAAAAGTTTTCATGTACTTTTTTTTAATGTTCTAGTTAATTTTGGGAGCTGTATATTTGCCAGAGAGCTGGGGGTGTGTGTGTGTGTGCGCGCGCGCGCTCGTGTGAGAATTACAGACTTCAACATGCAAACCTTGAACTTTCATTTATTCTAGCTAAGGCAGGAACGGATCCAAATTCAGCAGCTTGGGCTGCTTATTATGCTCACTATTATCAACAGCAAGCACAGCCACCACCAGCAGCCCCTGCAGGTGCACCAACTACAACTCAAACTAATGGACAAGGTAACTAAAGAACTTGTATGTGAAAGTCAAAACTTGTGCTTGGAATTATATATGAAGTACATCACTGTATAATACCTAAAATTTCTAACATTATTTAATTATAATTTGAGCAGACTTTTCCTTTTTTAAATTGTTACCTGGAAATAGTTTCAAACTTTCATAAAAGTTATAAGAATACCAGGAGCCACCCATATAACCAGCTGTTAATGTTTTATCCCTTGTTTACTCTAATACCGTCTATATCATACAAGTGTATGGGTGTGTATTTATTTTAAATATCCATTATAATTAGTTCTGAAGGAAACTAATTATATCCAGTATAATTAGTTCTGAAAGAAATCATTTAAGACTAAACTATAGACACAATGTCCTGTTGGGTACTTCTTCAAAAATATATAACCATCATACAGCCCTCCAAATCAGTAAGTCAACATTAATATATTAAGCTCTTTATATCATTATGGATTTCTGATTTTTGCAGTGGGTTATATTTTTTGAATATTTTTATAATTTTGATAATCAGATTATCCTAGATTTGGCCAGTCAGGGAGTATATTCAGGGTGGTGCCTATATCCTTTTGAAATATCTGTCGTTATTTTAAGCACTTCCATACTGTCTGGCACAGTGAGATTGTTATTTTGTGTTTTATGGGCTCCAACCCTTAAGTCAGCTATTTCTTCAAGGAGCTCTGATTCCTTTTAGTAGAGTATGGTAGTTAGAAACGAGGCTTGACTATGCTTGTTGCTACTGAGGTGTAATTGCTTCTAACTTCTTTCAGCAGACAGAACTAGGAAATATATTTACATACATGCATACCTACATACACATGCCAAAAAACACATAAACATTGATATGTGTATATATTTTTTAAAACTATGTTCATATTACGACATTCATTTCAGCATTTTGGGGTTTTCAAGCCTTTTCCTTTTCTGTACTTGTTTACAAATGGTGAGAAACCTGGTATCCTCAGTGTATCTCCTTATTTTACATACATTTACTTATATGTTCGACATAACCAGTCTTCCAAACAGGTTGGTTTTCTTTTCTGTCCACCACCTCTGTACCCCCAGTACCTTCTATCTTTGGCACCAGTAGGGATGCCACCACCACATAGTACCTTCCTCCTACCCCTCACTGTCACATTGCAGGCCCCTGCCAGCTCCTGCACCCAAGGAAACAGCTAAAATTGCCTTTTAAAAACTTTAATTCTGTTTTTCTGTTTTGTTTTGTTTTGTTTTGCTTGATCAAGGAGATCAGCAGAATCCAGCCCCAGCTGGACAGGTTGATTATACCAAGGCTTGGGAAGAGTACTACAAGAAAATGGGTATGTTTTATACATTTCTTGAAAATACATACTTAATTAAATTGAAACACAAGGTATTCTCTTCAGAAAGAGAATAATTGAATAAAATCACTGGACTCGTAAACATACCAAGACAGTTGCAAATTATAGTTTTTAAATTTGTGGTTATATAGCAAGGAAATATTTTTCTTTCTAATTGCATTTGTCAACCAGTTATTAATTGAAACTAGAAATTTCCTCACTGGCACATACAGTATTAACATTACTATACTTTTGACAATGACAGTTATATATATTAGTCTGAGTGACATAAGGTTAAATTTTAATGTGTCAGGTGAAAATGGATTGTGTGTGATACCATTATTTTTGCTGCAAGATAAGCAGGTAAGAAGTAATCTGTAGTGAGGGAAAGTAACTAAGTGATGGAACCAGAATCTGGCTTCCAAGAGGGTCTGAGTCCCAAGCTTGTCTCCCAAATTTGTCTCTTTAGGGACCATTTGGAACCTGGTACTATACTTCTGGACAAATCACTATGTTTCAACTGCTTTTGCTCTTTAAAAATTATTACATACCACAGCTAGATGTCACAAACGAAAACTAAATTGGTAAGCTTGGTTATCTTTCACTAGCAGAAAAAGAATCTATAGGTGGTAGTTTTGTCATAAGAGATCGGTCTACTTGGGATTCTCAGTGTAAGTTTCAATGTTTTCTTTGCCAAAGAATGTTTCTCATTCTCCGCAGAAAGAAAAATTTCCAGAAGGGTGATGATTTTAATCTTCTAGGTGTAAAATTATATATACTTGATGATAAAGATGTTCTGCACAACTGGTTTCTTTTTAAAGAAAGAAAAAAATTGTTTTTCCTCATAGAGTGGCTTCCTAGGAGAGTCATATTCCATCTATTTCTGAGACTATAACAGATTAATATATGTTTTTGTGACGTAGCTTAGGCAGATCTACAGTAGCTGAAATTCCGCAAAAAGAAACTTTTAACTTAAAAACAGCATACTCTGATTAAGGTTGGTTACATAATATATTTTCTGAACAGGGATCTTTTTTAGAATGAATAGGGATGCTATTAATAATCATGTCCTGCCGGGCGCGGTGGCTCACGCCTGTAATCCCAGCACTTTGGGAGGCCGAGGCGGGCGGATCACAAGGTCAGGAGATGGAGACCATCCTGGCTAACACGGTGAAACCCCGTCTCTACTAAAAATACAAAAAAATTAACCGGGCGCGATGGCGGGCGCCTGTAGTCCCAGCTATTCAGGAGGCTGAGGCAGGAGAATGGCGGGATCCCAGGAGGCGGAGCTTGCAGTGAGCCGAGATCGCGCCATTGCACTCCAGCCTGGGGGACACAGCGAGACTCCGTCTCAAAAAAAAAATAATCATGTCCTGACAACATTGTGGTCAGGACCTGTAATCAACTTAACTTCAGTGAAATAGCGTCACCATTTTAAAAGACTTGAGCATGAGCCACATGCAGTAGCACACACTGTAGTCCCAGCTGCTAGAGAGGCTAAGGTAGAAGGATCCCTTGAACACAGGGGATTGAGGCCAGCCTTGGCATCACAGTGAGACCTGATCACATGTTTGGGTTAAAAATCTTCAACTTCTATTTTCTCAATGGGTAATGTTCCCTAGATATGGTCCCTAGTTATTAAGTTATTAAGTAGATAAAAATAAAGGCTTGTTAATGGATTTAGCTAATTACTGAGGAATGAGTTTGACTTCTGTGCTTTATTTTACCTTATTGATTATTTGTAATATGGCCGTTAATACATTTACTGTTTAGTCTTTTATGTTTTACTTTTTTATGTTTTACTCAAAATGAGTGGGTGGGTTGAATTCTGATTTTTATTGTTAAGGGAAGAAATTCTAATTTTCATTGTTAAGGGAAGAAATTGTCTTTATTGTCTTTAATTTTTTTTTTCACCATTTCCCTGCCAGTTAGAGATACTATGCTATACTGTCTTAAATCCTCTGTAGGAAAACATGGCATAGAAATAATTAAATAATAATACTGCATGACTAAAGAACCTCCTTACCCCACCTTTTCTATCATTTTTCTGTAGTACCACAATAATCACCTGTTAATTTTATTTATTTATTTGAGAGGGAGTCTCACTCTCGCCTAGGCTGGAGTGCAGTGGCATGATCTCAGCTCACTGCAACCTCCGCCTCCCAGGTTCAAGCAATTCTCCTGCCTCAGCCTCCCGAGTAGCTGGGCTTACAGGCGCCCGCTACCACGTCTGGCTAATTTTTTTGTATTTTTAGTAGATACAGGGTTTCATCATGTTGGCCAGGCTGGTCTCAAACTCCTGACTTCAGGTGATCCACCTGCCTCAGCCTGCCAAAGTGTTGGGATTACAGGCGTGAGCCACCACACCTAGCCTCACCTGTTAATTTTATGAGCAAAATAGATTAGTTGAAAACAGATGTAGGTTAAGTTTTCCAAAATTAGCTTTATATTTTAAAACAATTCTAAATTCCCCAGGATAACACCAAACTAAGATTTTTTTTTTTTTTTTTTTTTTTTTTTTTTTTGACATGGAACCTCTGCCTGTCGCCCAGGCTGGAGTGCAGTGGCACAATCTCGGCTCACTGCAGCATCCACCTCTCAGGTTCAAGCAATTCTTCTGCCTCAGCCTCCCAAGTAGAGAAAATCTTGATGAGATTTCAGAGAGTTATAAGGAATGGCAGCAATCTAAAGATGGGTATTTTTAAAGCTAGAATAGAAGGATTTTTTATAAGAGACTCTTAAGAGAACAAGCAGGGTTTCAAAGTAGAAAGGAGTAATTCTTTTTTGGAGAAGTGAAGACATTTGAGAAAAGTTTGACTTAAGGAAGGCCCTTACAATAAGGACTGATGTAGTAGACTCTGAACCCTTAAGAATCTGGTACCTTAAGCCTAAAGGAGGGTAGAGTGAGACTTGTAGGAAAGGTACAAGTATATAGGAAGACAACTGAGTGTGAAAATCTATTCAAGCAAGGCTGACTCTTAGGCTATAATAAAATCTTACAGGCTAACTGTAGAGCAAGTCTTTTATCTTTTGGATGAAAGAAATGTAAGGCTAAACTTTATAGATTATAATTATAAAACTATAATAAATATTAGATAATGTTCTACTGAAGTGTAAACTCAACTGTCTTGAATCAAACAGTAACTAAGCCATGATCACACCACTACCACTGTGTTCCAGCCTAGGTGACAGAGCAAGACCCTGTCTCAAAACAAAATCCAATAACTAAAGAGAATAATAAGGGGAGCAAGGTAAGGCAGTACATGTCTGAAAGGGCAAGGAAAGAGTTCTTTAAAGTCTAAAGTGTTTACTATTAGCTTTCCACAGGGATATAGGAGTTTGCAGAGGTTGTAGTTTTTTAAGGGAACATTGATGGAATTTTCTTGATGAATATGCCTGTTTCTACCATCTTACATCTAAAATGAGTAACTCTCACAGTGGGTTTAAAACCTGAAGAATATTGATTGCTACCTTGATCAGGTTTGGTTTCAAGTGTGCAGCTTGTAAGAGAAAACGTGTGGTTTTATTGCTGTTGTTACACCAGAGTATTTGGCAGTTTTTTAAATATTGAAACCTGTTTCAGATTTGCTTGAATTGTGTCTTGTAAGAGGCAAATGTTCCTGTTTGATTAACAGTTCTTTATAGAAGACAGGAAAATATGAGAATTTTTAATAGTCTATGAGAGTTCTCTGTTACCCAAGAAAAGAGGGTTTGTTTCATGCATTTTTAAAGAATCATAAATCTTAAATTCTTTCACTCAGTTGCTTTGATTCTGTCACCTATTTTACAATGGTGATGGACAGGTTTCTGAAACTAGGAAATTGGCCTTGTTGGCAACATCATACAAACATAAAAACAGCTTCCTATACGTCCATGCTCCAGTACTTTTGTCTGTGGTAATTGTTTCACAAAGCCAAGTGAGTTACAAACGAAATAAAATAGTGCTTAAGTAAAGCATCTGAATAGGAAAACACATCTCTCTTCTCAATTTTTTATTTAGAAAATTATATACCTTCAGAAATTGGGGAAATTAGGTACCACTCAGCTTCATTCATCATTTTTTTAAAGTTTGCTGTATGTGCTTTATATGTACGTTTTTCTGTATGAACCATTTCAATGTAAGTTGCAGACAAGACAGTTGGCTCTAAAGAAACTCAATGTCTGGACACAGTGATTCACGCCTGTAATCCCAGGACTTTTGGGAGACCAAGGCAGGTGGATCACTTTAGCCCAGGAGTTAAAGACCAGCCTGGACAACGCGGCAAAACCCCATCTCTGCAAAAAAAGAGAAAAATGTCAGCTAGGCATGGTGGGCTTGTAGTCCCAGCTACTCTAGAGGCAGAAGTGGGAGGATCATCTGAGCCGTGGGAGGTCGAGGCTGCAGCGAGCCATGAATGCACCGCTGCACTCCAGCCTGGGTGGCATAGTGAGACCCTGTCTGAAAATAAATACCCTCAATAGTATCACAAAAATACAGACTATATTTAAATTTCCATAGTTGTCAGGAATATGTCTTTCGTCGTCTGTGTGTTTTGTTAAATTCAGAGTGCATTCAAAGATTCGTGCATTGCATTTCATTGTTATATTTCTTTAGTCTCTTAATTCAGCAAAGTCATCTCATTTGGAAAAAGACCTGATCGTGAAAGCTGAGTTATGTGTTTCATTGATCTTGTTCTTTATTCCTTGTCACGTTACTTTTAATACCATTGTGTTGTAATTGGAATAAATTATTGATACTTTTAACATCTTACTACTAATCTCTGTGTGTGTGTACATGTACATGTACATACACTTTATAGGTTACTAATCAGGAAAAAGTCTTGGCTAGGTCTTAAAATAATAAAATCTTTAAATCATTGCAATTAAGTGGGTTTTTTTGTTTTTAATTCTGGAATCCAATCAAGATTATGCCTAAATCTTTACCTTCCTTAGCTAAAGCAGTGTGGATTTGGGGTTGATTTTGTTTTTTTACTAATAATGACGCTCTAGAACTAAACATTATGATTAATTATAAGGCAAAAAGAAAATAAAGAGCGTTTTTTTTTTTTATTTTAGAGTAGTTTCCTGACACTACTAATGAATATTTTAAATAAAACAGGAGTAATTCTGACCCTCTGTGCTTTTGTCTTATGATTGTAATTTAATATTAAAATTTAGGGGGTTTTCTTTAGGTCAACAAGGGCAGACACAAGATTATTCAAAGGCTTGGGAGGAATATTACAAGAAGCAAGGTATTGTTTTTACTGGAAATGAGGTGTTGGACTTTTAATTGTGGTTACAGCAACAAAATTCTTTTTTTTTTTTTTTTTTTCAAAGGTCAAGCAGTTCCTGCTCCGACTGGGGCTCCTCCAGGTGGTCAGCCAGATTATAGTGCAGCCTGGGCTGAGTATTATAGACAACAAGCAGCCTATTATGCCCAGACAAGTCCCCAGGGAATGCCACAGCATCCTCCAGCACCTCAGGTATAATGTAATTGCTAATTTGTTGATTTCTACTCCAGTCTGTTTTCTGCATGTTTACTGTTTGTCTGTTTGGGAGTGTTTGCCTTTTAAATTTTTATCTGGCAAAGTATAACTATTTAAATGAAGTACTACGGTGTATTGTTTGGGTTTTTTTGTTTGTTTTTTATAATGTTTTCCGGCATCTGAGTGCTGAATATTTCTGCAATGCCTTTGATTTTAAAAATAAATTTTCTTCCCCCAGGGATTTGCAAATCATGCAAGAAGCTACCACCATTTATATTAACCAGTTTTTCTTTCTTAAAGGATTCACTCCTGAATTAGCTCCATTTCAAGGATTTTCTTTAACTTTTTGTGTATTTCTTATGTATCTCTTCTGCACAGGGCCAATAATAAGAAGTGGACAATACAGTATTTGCTTCATTGTGTGGGGGAAAAAAACCTTTGTTAAATATATGGATGCAGACGACTTGATGAAGATCTTAATTTTGTTTTTGGTTTAAAATAGTGTTTTTTTTTGTTTTTTTTTTTTTGTTTTTTTTTTTTTTGCAAATGTACAAAATATCTATCACTACTGATAGGAGGTTAATATTTCTGTGTAGAAATGAAAATTGGTTTGTTTTTAGTATTTAGTGTAGATGTACACATTCCAGCAAATGTATTTGCAATTATGTGGTTGATGCTTTGTGATATAAATGTACTTTTTCAATGTATACTTTCACTTTTAAAATGCCTGTTTTGTGCTTTACAATAAATGATATGAAACCTCCTGTGTCGGTAAGTTGGATATGTGGGTATTTAAAGGATTCATATTTCTTAGCAATGATAAATTAAGATACATATACACAAATATATAAGCTTTCCCCATGAAATATTGAGTTTTTAAACACTGGCATGTTTTTCCCCCCTTGCAGTATAGTGGTAGATTGGAGGATCTTTTCCATTTATTGTATTTGGCTCTTTCAGCACAAGTAATCCTGGTATCTTCATTTTTTTTCCTTCTGTTTGATTAAAAACTGCATGTGTGTACAATGATCTTCTGGCATACTTCCATTGCATTAACAGTGAAATTTCCTTTTTATACATGACCACTGTTTCAGACCTGTACTGCTGCTATAACAGTTAACCTTTCTGTTCTTAATTTGATAATACTTGATTTCCAAGACTGTTTCGGCATAACTAATTTTAAACAGTTTTCAGATAGTGAATATGAGTAGTCTAATAAGAACAGTTTTTTTTCCATGTAAAGCAACTCTTTCAATGTATATAATAGTGTGTTTCTTTCTAAATTTAGGATAGAAAAGTGAATAGTGTGCAAAAAGTATAGCTACATTGCATCTGCCATTGAAACATAAATGGGGTATGGAAACGTTCAAGCTTTTTTTTTTTCTTTAAGCAGTATAGATAAGCTTTGTTTTGTAAATGCACAAGTCCAATCATTGAATCAACTTAATTTTTTTATGTACTTGAAGTCATTTTATTACTCTTTAACACTCATGCTGAAGTTCTGATATTTTGTTGAAATCCATTGTTTTACTCTTTGCATATTTGTTGGCTCTTTGCATATTAATATATTAGACTACATGCAAATACAGTCTGTCTTGCCATTGTCTGTTGAAGTGCAGGTTTGATCCAGCCAGTATAGAACTAGCTCTGTAGGGGTGAGGAGGACTGTGCTGTGTATCATCCTTGATTGTGTTCCTTCAAGGAGCATTGCACTGTAAGTACATCAGAATGACAAATTGATGAACTGCAACAGTATCTTTTTGTCAATGTTCCACATAATGCAAATGCCATACTTTGTGTGAATATTATGTTGGAATACAGTGCTGATATCTTGGAAAACCATAACTGCTTCTTAATTTAACATAGAATAATACATAGTTCTGTATTTTTTTTAAAGTGAGCTTAATGGGTAAGTATTTTTTATATGCTTTAGCTATAGCTAAAGAAAACTGATACTTAACAAAGTTGAATAGTATTATTCACTGGTGCTCCTGAAATATTGTTTTTCAGTGTAAAATATGCATATATTCTATATTTAATATGAAAGTCTTGAAATGTATCAGAAGGGGATTTCAGTTTGCAAATAATGAGCAATGTAGCAATTTTAACACATTTCATAAATATATATTTTGTCATTTGTGGGGAGCACCATTTGTTGTTTTGAATATACTTTAAAGGAAGAGGTACAAGGACATAAATGTTGAGATTACCTACAGGATGGAAATAGCAGTACAGTTCATTATAGATATTTTGAAATGTTTTTGATTGTTTTATATAACCTAGAGTGACTTCCCTTACCCTTATTTAGATCTGGATATATAGTTCTAGTTTGAAGTTTAATAGTTAAGGAGTTAGCTATTTGTTATCTTTAAGAGTAGGGTATTGACGTGAGCAATTGCAGTATTTTGCATGATACTGTTTTATAGATGACCTTTTAGGAAAGTGGTGCATTTATTAATTGAACTGAAGAAGTAGTTCAGTTGAATTCAGTATCATAACTCACAAATTGGAGGCTGTTGATTTTGATTCATTTAAGGTTTAAAATCTTTATTAATTGCAAACAGTGCAATTATTTATACTTCACAGTGCCTTCCCAGACCTTCCACCTTAGGTTCTGCTGCAAAAAGCACCAGGTAAGCACAACCTAAGGACATATATAAATAAATATTTCAGTACATTAATGTTGTCCCTGTGAGGTTTTTGTGGTTGTGTATTCAAAGGCAATCTGCTACTGCTTCCCCAAAATGTATTTTGTTATTTTATGCTACCATCTTAGTGGAAAGTCTGTAAGTTGTTAAAGCAACTGTTTACATTTCTGGGTAATGTTTTTTATTTTACTTTTTTTTTTTTTTATTAAGACAAGAAAATGATGAGTAGATTGCTGCAGTAATTGATCTACATCCAAATCTTTTTGTATTTTTTCCCCAAATATAGAAGTGTTAAGATTAAGAAAGGACAATTACACAGTTTTCAAGATTTAGGAAATCACTTGTTCAGAAACTTCAACAGCCTTCACAATCTGTTTTATATGATGGACAGAAAATTTCTTTGCCCTCCAAAACTATAATTTCTTTATTTTTTTCTTAAACTATAATAATTCAGTAAGGATATTATGGGTTACAATTTTATTATGTTTTTTTCTGAGACAAAAGTTATATGCTGAAAAAGGAAAAAGTTATAAGGCAGTATGTTTTGATAAAAGGCATGTGCATCAGTGAAATGTTAACTGTACAGCAAATAACCTTTCATAATCTGTAGCAATCAGTATTTTTCTGATTTAATAATATTTTAATAACTGACGCTGCATTTATATAATTTTTTTGCCAGTTTAAAATGTTTGTGTGTTTTTATAGATGATTTTAACTGGTACATATTTTGAGTTAAGATGAATGTATGAAAGCAGCATCTTATCAGTTTTGTTTATTCAATTTCTAAAATGTGCTGATCCTTTTAAAACTCCTGCTTATCTCTGCAACAAAGAAAAATATTCAAAAATACTGCCTTCATTTTCACACACAGTGCTGAAGATGCTGCAAGCACCAAATCATAGCTCATAAAATCAGGTCCTGAGATAGTTACCCATAAAGAGGAATCCTTTGAGTGTATGCCATTGGTGAGCCGATGAGCATGGACCATAGAAGGGCTCAATGTAGAAGGTAAAATTGGCAAATCATAATTGAGAAATATGAAATGTATTCCCATACATAATATGGTATAGGGTGTAATGTACCTGCTTTTGATCACTTTTCATTTTAAAGTGCTATTCACTTGATCTTAAATGTTCCATGAACTGTTAAATTTCTTAAGTTACATAGTTATTACACCACATTTATGTGTATGTTATGTTTTAATAGTCAATGATAGGTATGTAAATATAAAGGGACTCATTGAAACTTGAGAGCCTGTCGAGTTTTGGTTAGTTGTAGATTGCATTTTTATTAAAAAAATATAGATAGATGAATGATAATAGATATTGGGGCACTGTTTCTGTCTCATGAGAATTCTTTTATTCATTACCATAAGCCTTCACTGATAATATAAGCATTATTTTAAATGACGCTGGTCTTAAATCTGAAATAAATGGAAAGCAGAAAAGGTGAGCCAGTTGATTTGAATGCATTGGATATTAGTGTTAGAAACAATGTATAGTTTAGATTGAAATTGAACTGACTTTATTTAGCACTTAAACAAAAATTTGACAATGTTTTTGGTTTTTTTTTAAGACAGCTTAGTGTGGTGATACTTAGAATTCTATGGTTTGATGTTTCTTTTAGAAATGAGAAGTATAGTTTTATTTTTTAATATCAAAAATGGTTTTAATACTAAAACTAGTAATTTAATACTAGTTGTTTATAAACATTGTAAAATATATCTTTTAAACAAATTATCTTAGTAGTTAATTCATAAGGGTGGTTTTGGGTAGGAATAGCAGAGTACCTTCAGAGGGAAAGGGGAGTAATTCAGAAGTGATAGCATTTTATTTGTTTGAATACTCTGCCAGTAAAATCAGCTCTACTTAGAAAGTTATCTGTTGTGTAGAATAATGATGTAGAGTTTACTAATCAGTGAGGATGTCTTGTTTTTATTTTCTGCAAACTCTGCCTCACTTTAAAATGCATTTTAACAATACCTAATTAAAAATAATTTTGGTTCTGAAAATAACCTTATTTTTTGTTGAGTTAGTGACTTCATTTTTCTTGTCACAATATAAGCTTTTGAGGGATTTTTTTAAATTGGTGCTTTTAATAAGCAAATCCCAGGGTTTTATTTTCTTCAGTGATACCCCTCTTAAATGTATTTGCACATATATATATATTTTTTCTTATGCATGCTCGATGCATTTTCGTCCTGAGAAAAATGTTCTCTACAGAAACTACCCGTGTGTAAAAAGAAGATTGGCTTAAAATGGCTACTGTGATGGGAACAGTGTCTTAGGGAGATGCAGCTTGGACTTGAGGTAAATTGAATACTTTACAAACTGTGGTTTAGAGTTTGCTTTAATGACATTGTATGTAAAAGGTCACATGATAGCTGTAATTTTGTATTCATTATGGTTTCCTCAATAAATAAATGTACATTGATGAATATTATAAGGGAGTGCTTTGTGTTTTTTTATACACATATTACTTGGTAAAATTTTCTACTTGACTGGGTTTTTTTTTAATGCTTACTGTAAGAAAAGATGATTTTTTAAAAGTTCTAATGATAAAGGGGTACCATCTGGTTGCACAAGTATTAAAATACAGAAAGACTTTTAAATACAGAAGTTACTTTATTTGGGTTCACATTGTAAAATAAAATTGTCTTCCAGAAAATTAAAATATAAAACAACTTAATAGAACATAATAGCTAATTATTTACAAACTCATTTTAAAGACTAGAATTTCAAATTGAAGGTTGTTCCACTTTTTCCCTAAGTCTGATACACTTAGATCTTGAAACCTTCAGCTATGTTGAAAGTGTTTTCTCTTCTGTGAACTATTAATACAAAGTTTTTTTATTAAAATATAATTTGCTCAGGCAAGATCACATAAATTTGCTTTATAAATTTAATTATATATTACGTTCGAAAAATAACATGTTTAATATCCTCAACACTCAACACTGTATAGGCAGTCTTTCTTAAAAGTCCCTTAATTTTTGTTTTTCTCCATGCTCCTCCCCTTTTCCTCTAAAAGGAGTGACACTTTTCCCCACCCCGCTTCAATATATCTGCTTCAGAAAGACTTTGAAACAACCACCAAAATGGTATACTACTAAAGAAAAAGTCCACTCAAATTGATAGGTTCCAAATTAATTATCTCAGCTATTTCAGCCTAATTTTAGGTGTAAAAAGCTCAGAAATGCCATTCCTTCATGCAAAATAATGTATTCTACTTAGGGGTGTGTGTGTGTGTTTTTAACATAGTTGCTGTAAACGTCTATGGGAAATACACAGCCTTTATAATAGGTTCTGACAGAATAATTAATCCCCCCCCCCAGTAAGTACATTTTATTGACTGTTACTGCATAATAGGCGATAAATCTGATGCTTATTTGGAAAAGAAGAAGGCATTCTTTAGATGAGCTGTGTTTTGAAGACTGTTACGAAAAGGAATAAGAAGTCAACATAGTGGCACTCCTGGTTTCCTTTTTTGGCCCCACCACAGAAAAGATGGATGTAGTAAGAAAGCTGGAGTGAAAGTAAGTTCCAAGGAGAGGGAAGGGGAGCTAGTAGTCATCAGCTAAAAAAGAGAAGAAGAAAAGTGATTTTAAGGAAAAAAAAAATTAATAGAATAAAAGATAAAAAGTGATTAATTCTTACTTTCAATGGTAAGAATACAGGTACTAGCTGCAGATCCTTTATTGTTGACTGCTTTACACATATACTCTCCTCCATCTTCTGGGAAAGTTTCTGGTAAGTAAAGGCAGTAAGTTTCTCCCCTTTCAATATATTGATAGTCTTCTCCATCCTGCAATATTTCTCCTTCAAACCACCATGTAATTTCTGGTTTGGGTTCTCCTGTTACTTTAACAGTAAATCTGACTGGCTCACTGTCTACAACTGACGTGTTTTTAAGAGGCTTCTTGAACCATGGAGCTCCTGATCTGGTTTGCTCTTCGTCTTCAGTAGTGGAGCCATTCATGATGCTACCTTCTTCCTCCTCCTCCTCTTCACTTTTCTATATTAAAATAAATGGATTCAGGTTGGCATTTATAATACAGTATTTTCAGGGCAGCGATTTAGTAACAATTTTGAAGTGAAATTTGTTTTTTAAGTAAAGAACATAAAAGTATGCCTACTACAAAGTGTACTTAACAGTACATTCCAGTGACTTGAAAGAAAGCTATTAAAACATTTTTTTTAACCCACCTAATTATAAATAAAACTATGGGTTTTAAGAGGGCATCTTTGGAAAATAAAGGATATGTAAGCCTGGTACCTTTTGTAGTGCTGCATCAATTTCCCTTTGTTCAAACTGCATGCGTAGTAACTTTTGTTCTTCAATTCTTCTTTGTTCTTCTTCTTCTCTTGCCTTAGCCATTTGTTCAAATCTAGCTTTCATATTCACTTTGTGAGTAAATGGAGCCTCGCTTTTTCTTGCAGGCCTAACATCAACATCATCTTCCTGCAAGAAAGTGGGCCAAGATTAACAATTGCTTGCCTTCTAAAAACAAAGTTTCTAAAGTTGTTGCTTAGAAGCACAAAATGATTAACATGTTTGTAATGCATATTTTGGCTACACTGCAGGCACTCAGATTTTTTCTGACTCCCCAGTTCAGGAAAAGTGATAGGTATATTTAATGAAGCATTCTCTTAGTTATAGTCTTTTTCTCCAAATGTCACTGGGACATTGGGACAACAGTATCACTGGGATCCCAGCCCGTCTGTCCTACCAACTCTGCTTGGTTTTGATAGCACTTAATTGAAAAAGGTCAGAATACTATACATTCTAAATAATTGTTAAAAATACTCCCTTGATTCCCGTAAGTCCATAATTCCCTACTACATAATAGGAGAAAATCTGTTCTTTCTCACTTAATGATTTTCCTTTTTTACCCTTCTTAGAACTACGTCCCTGTGAATTCCACCCAAATAATGTATTAATGGTGAAATGGCAGGGAAAGGGTGTTTACAACTAACAGAGACAACTGTTGAAAGAGGCAATGACTGAAACATGGGGAAATCACTAAGTAAAATACGTTTATGTCATCTGACGGGTGAGTTGGAAGCCATGGTAATAATCAAGGGAGTGATTTAAGAGCATAGTCTCAACTGTCAAATACTGTGTCTAGGAAAATAATAATTTGGTAATGATAAGGTCTTTTAGAGCAGTTTTGGTGGAGTGGGGTTAATGTGGGTAGTTAATTAATGGTTTCTAAAGTACTTCAGTTGTAGTTGACTTGGTTTCTAACTAGGCATTTGTGGATCTAGTTGGAAATCTCACCATTTATATTTCATAGTACTATGAGGAAATTGCTCCAGGTTGCCACATCCAACTAAAGGGAAATTTGAAACAAGTGCTAGTTTAATTGTCTATATAAGAAAAATCTTGGTTCGGGTGTTTCACTTCAGTTTGAGGTGTTGCACCTCACACCTCATACCTCGTACCTCTCATTTCCGATGAAAGGAGTAGGAGGTTAAAAAAGTTGGATGGTTTTTCTGGCTTTGCATTATATTTTTTATTTGATGTTGGGAAATCATGGGACATCAGACAGCCTGCTACCTGATGCATCGATTCTTTTTTGTGCCATTTACCTTCAGTTGATAAATATAATGCCTGACTGGTTGTTGCTAATGAATGAATGAATGAATAGCTTCTTTTAAAAAAAAAATTATACGTGAAAGACTAAGAAAAATACATGTTAAACCATGATTTGCTTACTGTAGTTTTATCTGAACAGACTTCTGAGACTTAAATTTAAAAAGGACCTCTTTGTTCACAGTATACACTTTTTTTGTTGTTTACCAAATGAACCTTTAAGATGGAATATTTCAGCAGGTACAAAAATTGCTATTCTGAGTCCCTCCCCGTTAATAACTTGCCTTTCAGATTTTAGCCTGTTTGTGCAAATTCATAACTATTCATTTAGCTGCCTCAAACCTGCATTTAGAAAATAAATTTGAGTAAGTAAAATAATTTCTCTTGAGCTGAAAATTTATGAGCAGTCCTTCAATCAAGTACAATTGTCAACTTTTCTTGAGCTCCTAAAAAGCCAGGTTAAAACATACTTCTGGGAAAGAAATCTAAGAGAGTAATATAAATGGAACTCTGTAGGTACATTCTTTATAGGGCATTGGCGCTCTCAGCCCATGAATGTTAAAGTCAGCAGTTAGGCAGTGTATTTTCCTTGAGATACAATGGGGCATAAGATAATTTTGGAGTAGACTTTATTAGAAACTCTAGAAATTCAAACGTTATATAAGGCATTTAAGTACCAAATGAGGGGTGCATGTTTAAGTGCTACAGGAGCTGAGATGGAATTCTCTGATTAGGTAAGGTTATATAAATGAGTTGAGCCTTGACAGAATATAAACATTTTGAAGACACACTGAACATTGATATTTCTCGCTCTGTCACCCAGGCTGGAGTGCAGTGGCATGATCTTGGCTCACTGCAACCCCCGCCTCCCGGGTTCAAGCTGTTCTCCTGTCTCAGCCTCCTGTGTAGCTGGGATCATAGGCGTCTGCCACCACGTCCAGCTAATTTTTGTATTTTTAGTAGAGACAGTGTTTCGCCATGTTGGCCAGGCTGGTCTCGAACTCCTGACCTCAGGTGATCCGCCCACCTCAGCCTCCCAAAGTGCTGGGAATTACAGGCATAAGCCACCACGCTCAGCTGTTAACCAGTTTTTAAATGCGAGTTCAATCACTTTTAACCCAGAAAGGTATGATAGGAGGGACTTCATTGTCCTCCAGAGGAAACTCCATTCAAGATATTCTGATGGGGTATAAAAGTTCAGCCATGTCCTAATATCATATCCATGTATGCTAGAGTAACAGCAATAAAATAAGAAGTCACCTATCTTATTTTTGTTTTTCTTACCTACATATTTTGTAGGTATAGGTATGACTGCTAAGGTTTCACTACCAGTAACAAAAGGAAGTAAGTGCATGCTGATTGTACTTTTCTTTACCTTCCATGTTACACCTATAAATACTGATCTTTGGCCATTCATCCACTAAATGTTGATGTTCTCCAGGGTTTAATTCACTTTCAACGATTAACTTTCTAAGCAGCTTTATCTACTCGTACTTTCCATTGCTATCCATAAAAGTTAGAATCTGCTTCCCTCTCACCTTAGTTCAGGACCTTTGTTAGACTGCCTTTACCTTATCCAAATATCGCTCAAACTTTACATGCCAAAACTATTCACCCCAACTCCCCAGACCTGATTTCTCTATAGCATCATCTAGTTATCCTGAAGTAATGGTAGCCCCCTCCGCAACCAACTGCCCAAAAAGCAACCTATAACCCTTTTTTGTCTGTTTAACTTCTATCCATACCAGAGCCTAACCTAGTTTTGTTAATTAGGTCTGTTTTTCTCCCTTGGCCCCAACTTCATGCCTGTCTTCCAGTTCATCCTCCATGGTCCCAGAATTCTTGCATAAACCTAAATATTTCATTACTCTGACCTAAAGAGTTGATTATTAACATTGTTTCCCAGATCATAGTTTCTGCAAGATTTAAAAAGACCTTCATTAACCAGCCACAACTTATTTTTACAACCTTGTATCCTATCACTTATTCTGTGAACCTTGCCTTGTAGTCCTTTGAACCTGTTTTCCATTCCCCAAATACATTTTTACAACCTCTGAGTTAATTGAAAGGCTTCTCCTCTATCTGGAATGCCTTTCCTCTTTACTTGTAACTTGTATTCAGCCTTCACACTCACCTTAAATGTCACCTTGGCCCTGTTAAACATATCCTAGGTATATTGACTACACCCAGTTTGATTCTGTAATAACTTCTATTATAGTACTTACAATAATGAGAATTTTTTTCAGTCATACGTCATTAGACTGAACTTTTTTTTTTTTTTTTGAGACGGAGTCTCGCTGTATCGCCAGGCTAGAGTGCAGTCTCAGCCTTCTGAGTAGCTGAGACTACAGACCCGTGCCACCACGCCCAGCTAATTTTTGTATTTTTAATAGAGATGGGGTTTCACCATGTTGGCCAGGATGGTCTCAATCTCCTGACCTGGTGATCCACCCGCCTCGGCCTCCCAAAGTGCTGGGATTACAGGTGTGAGCCACCACGCCCGGCCGTAGACTGAACAACTTCAAGGTATGTTATATCCACGTATATATCCCCAAAACAACAGATCCAACATGTTAAAAATGTTCAAAATTTTTTAGATGTTAAAAAATAGAAATGGTGTTTGCTTTTGGCAATGATGAAAAGGTTTATCTACAACTAACCTAGGCCTTAGGCTTGTATGTCACACAAACTTAGGTGCATTTCAAATTGGTTGATGTTTCACAGCATCTCCATTTGTCTCAAATAGCTTATGAAGCCTCTTCCAAACTAGTCTGGTTTCCCATATTGTTACTATATACTCTCACTATTCCTTCCTCTTTCTTCCTCTCCATCACCATCCCCAAGTCCTGCCAGTTTTGACTCCTGCATACTTACTTGTCCTTTCCATCCCAGCCCTAGTTCAAATCCCCAGGCCTTCTCTGACCACTCTTTACAAAACAGTAACACATACTCTTATTTCTCTTACTCTGCTTTATTAATCTTCATAGCTTTCATTTGTTAACCACCTGATAATTGTTTTCCACCCCTCCCGAGCCCCAACACATGTATTAGATTCTAAACACTATATGAACAGGGACTATAAGTTTAGTTACTGATGTCTTATGTCCAAAGCAGTCCCTGGAACATAGTAGTCATTCAAATTATTTATTTATTTCAGACAGAGTCTCACTCTGTCGCCAAGGCTGGAGTGTGCAGTGGTGCAATCTCGGCTCACTGCAGTCTCCACCTCCCGGGTTCAAGCCATACTCCTGCCTCAGCCTCCCTAGTAGCTGGGATTATAGGCACCCATCATTATGCCAAGCTAATTTTTGTATTTCTGTAGAGACAGGGTTTCACCATGTTGGCCAGGCTGGTCTTGAACTCTTGACCTCAGGTGATCCACCCTCCTCGGCCTCCCAAAGTGCTTGGAATTACAGGCGTGAGCTACCACGCCTGGCCTCGAATGATTTTTTAATGTATGTATCTAAGACCACATAGCTTCAGCATGATCTAGCTATATAGACAATATCTGACAATATCCATGCTTTGTTGTTTTAGAGACAGGGTCTTGCTCTGACACCCAGGCTGGAGTGCAGTGGTGTAATCACAGTTCACTACAGCCTCAACCACCCAGGCTCAATCAATCCTCCCACCTCAGCCTCCCAAGTAGCTGGAACTACAGGCATACATCACCAAGCTCGGATAATTTTTTTGTGTTTTTTGTACAGATAGGCACCCATCATTATGCCCAGCTAATTTTTATATTTCTGTAGAGACAGGGTTTTGCCATGTTGCCCAGGCTGGCCTTCAAATGACTCAAGTGACACACCCACCTCGGCCTCCCAAAGTGCTGGGACTACAAGTGTGAGCCACTGTGCCCTGCCAATATCCATGTTTTAAGAATCCCTTCACATGGCATCTAAGACTCCATGATCATCTCAATTATGCTTGCATCTTCATTATCTTTTGCTGTCCTTTGCACTCGTGCATGCCTCAATAATAATGAATTGCTTATAGTCCCAATAATTGGCACACAGTTTCTTCGTTCTATCCTTTTATCCAGTCTCCTCTGAAGGCGCTCCCAAATTCCCATATCTGTTTTGCTAGCTAAATGATCAAAATATATTTCTAGAATATAGGTTAAATTCTGTTAAACATTATAGGAATGCTGGCAGGAAAAAAATTTCTAGATCTCATTTAAACCAGTATTCATAATCACAGAAATAGTCCTTAAGCTAGAAGGGCTATTACAGGTCAGTGATTGCCTCTTTATTTTATGTTTGAAGGTAATTCAAATTCATGTCATCAGAATTCTCATTTAGGCTCTTCCACACTGAATTACTGCTGTAACTTTGAGCAAGTATTAGACTTTATGGGTTTCATCTAAAAAATAAAGTATTAATAATATGGAGTTTAACTTGAATATACACTAGTTCTACTGACTCAACTAAAACATATGCCAAAAAACATTTTTTTAGTTGTATAATTTTTTTGTAGAGATGGGGTTTCACTATGTTGCCCAGGCTAGCCTAGAACTCCTGGATCATGTGATCCTCCCTTCTTGGCCTCCCAGAGTGCTGGGATTGTAGGCATGAGCCACCACGCCCAGCCAAAAAATACTTCTGAACATTTTTGCTAGCGTGAACCATTTGACATTCACTATAGGTTTTAACACTGATAAAGGTGATTTTGAAACAATGCTAGTCTTTCAAAGTCTAAGATCTACATGTGTTTTTGCTATTTACTTCCCAGATTACTGTATACACCAATGATTAATTTTAAGTACTAAAACTTATTTCAAAGCCAGTGTTACTTCTGTTAAATTTATTATTACTGTATCATAACTATGTTAAATATAAGGATAATATACCTCATGAAAATTTTCTGCTTCTCGCGCTTTAATTTCAAGGTCAATTGCTCTCCTTCTTGCTCGCTCTTCTTCTATTTTTTTCTGTATTTCTTTTTCAGACAACTGTCCAATTTTTTCAAACTTGCTTTTTAGGTTTTTAGCTTGAATAGAGCCACTCCTTTTTAGTTTGATCAGTTCTTCATATTCTCTGCTCAATCCAAATGTTTCATTTTCTTCCTCTTCCTTCAAAAAAAAAAAATAAGTTTTTTGCTGCTGTTTTAGTCTCATGTTGCCCAGGCTGGCCTTGAATTCCTGTGTTTAAGCAATCCTCCTGCCTCAGCTTCCCAAGGAGCTGGGACTACAGGCACATGCCACCATGCGTGACTCCAGAAAAAAAAAAAATTTTGAATATCAGCATACTAGTTTGTACAATAAACCATCCAAAAAAATGTGTACTATTTCTTATTTGAAACCAAAAATACAGCTTAACCTCTTCTCTAAATGCAGTGTCCAAATTTACTAACTCAAAATGGTGCTACAAATTTAAGGCATTATTGAAAACATTCTACTTAAAATACTATTCGCATCAGGGAATATGGTTAAAATCCTCTGACATCCCTTGATAACCTGCTAAAACTAAAATATTCATGACAAAATTAGCTTTTCCTAGGAGTTGCAGGAAGGTCTTTGTTAGGGGAAGCCAAAAAAATAATTGAAAGAACAGTAAGCCGGGTGCAGTGGCTCATGCCTGTAATCCCAGCACTTTGGGAGACCGAGGCTGGAGTGCAGTGGCACAATCTCGGCTTACTGCAAGTTCCGCCTCCCAGGTTCACACCATTCTCCTGCCTCAGCCTCCCGAATAGCTGAGACCACAGGCGTCTGCCACCAGGCCCAGCTAATTTTTTGTATTTTTTTAATTGAGACGAGGTTTTACCATGTTAGCCGGGATGGTCTCGATCTCCTGACCTCGTGATCTACCCACCTCAGCCTCCCAACGTGCTGGGATTACAGGCGTGAGCCACCATGCCCGGCCCATCTTGTTCTTTTGTTCAGATTTCTTTCCCCTGACTTTTCACAATTTATTATTACTAGTCCTTTGTAATATTTATCAAACCCTAATACCACCATATGGAATGGTAAAATACTACAGGTATTCCTGGTATACTTTTCCTGTAGAAGACCTAAAGTTCTAGGCAGAGTTTTAAAAGGTAGAGGCAGAGGGTGTCACAGTCTGGGATGTTATGACATGAAGCTTAATTTCTTAACCAAGGGGTAAGAGAAAACGTTCCTTTATACTATTTCCACTTTTTAGACTATGTTGGGTGAAAATACACGACTCATAAGAAACCTAGACCTTGGAATATTTTCCTACAGCACATTCCTGGTATTTATTTATACATTTATATTTATATTCTCAGGGTCCGCTAGATAATTTGCCAGCCACACCTGGTGCAGAGAAGTAAAACTTCCCTTCCCACGTGCCCACTGCCCCAACCCATAAAAAACGGGCACCTTCCAAGAGATTGCAACCTCTGTGTAGGAACTCACTCGGTTCCTAGGTCATAAGTTGGTGAGAGGACCCCACCAAGGTGCCTGCCAAACATGCCATACCATTGCCAGTCCAAGTCATGAGGCTACATGTTAGACCCCAACCCTGTTCATGTGTGTGTCCTGGTCCCTGGCAGGGACCAAGGCTGATGCTGAATACAGGCCCCAATTCTACCTTTCTCTTCTGCTGCCCACGCAACCCGGGCCACCCAGAGGGATAGCAGCAGAGTCCCAAGAGGGAAGAAGGTTAGGCAGGGCCTTGGGAAGGGGGCTGATGAAAACCCATTCCAGGGAGGCAGGAAGGCGGCGTGAAGCCCTAGTATGCAAAAGCTATAAAGGGCATGCTTCATTGTCCAATCAGCTTTCACTTATATACAACACACAAATTCAAAGGTAAAATTAAGAATTTCAAGACAGTGGCTGGGCATGATGGCTAATGGCTGTAATCCCAGAACTGTGGGAGGCTCAGGTGGGAGGATCGCTTGCCAGGAGTTGGAGACCAGCCTGGGCAACAAAGTGCGATCACCCCATCTTTAGAGAAAAAAAAAAAAAAAGGCCCGGCGCGGTGGCTCACGCCTGTAATCCCAGCACTTTGGGAAGCTGAGGCGGGTGGATCACGAGGTCAGGAGATGGAGACCATCCTGGCTAACACGGTGAAACACCATCTCTACCAAAAATTACAAAAAATTAGCCGGGCCTGGTGGCAGGCGCCTGTAGTCCCAGCTACTCCAGAGGCTGAGGCAGGAGAATGGCGTGAACCCGGGAGGCGGAGCTTGCAGTGAGCCAAGATCGTGCCACTACACTCCAGCCTGGGCGACAGAGCGAGCCTCCGTCTCAAAAAAAAAAAAAAAAACAAAAAAGTGCTGGGCACAGTGGCTCACACCTGTAATCCCAGCACTTTGGGAGGCCAAGGTGGGCGGATCACCTGAAGTCAGGAGTTCGAGATCAGCCTGGCCAACATGGTGAAACCCGTCTCTACTAAAAATGCAAAAGTTAGCCAGGCATCGTGGCACATGCCTGTAATCCCAGCCACTCGGGAGGCTGAGGCAGGAGAATTGCTTGAACCTGGGAGGTGGAGGTTGCAATGAACTGAGATTGTGCCATTGCACTCCAACCTGGTCGACAGAGCAAGACTCCATCTCAAAAAAAGAAAAAACAATTAAAAATTAGCCAGACATGGTGCTGCGTGCACCTAAAGTCCCAGCTACACAGAAGGCTGAGACATGAGGATCACTTGAGCACGGGAGGTCAATGCTGCAGTGAGCCATGTTCACACCACAAAAAAGAATTTCAAGACAGCAACCTCAACATTAAACCCCAAATGCAGGGCCTTCTGAACATGGAGTCTTGTGAGTGCACAAGGTGCATGCCAATGAAGCTGGCACTGTATAGTCTACATATATGTATTGAATATAAATATGCATATTTATGAACTATATAAATAAATAGTAATAGCTCAGTCCCTTGCAAACCTCGATACTTTTTTATTAAACTAGCAAGGAAGGAGTAGTTAAAGCAGACTAGAAAGTACACATAATTGTGCAGACACCTATACCATGTAAGCACCTCATAGTAGTATGCCGACTATCGTAAAGGTGAATAATAATACAAAGTTATTATAAGGTGATATAAGTAAAATATTTAGTTAATAAATATGGGTAATATAAATAGATATTTCTTAAAATCTTACCTCTCCCATTTCCTGTCTCAGTTGTTCAAATTCTTGTTTCTCCATTTCTAACTTATGCTTCCGTTCTTCCTCTGTTCGTCGTTTTTCTTCTTCCATTTTTTGTTTTAATAATTCTTCAAAATTAATTTCCAGTTTTCCCGGTGTAAGAGATTCTTGAGAGACTGTCTTATACATCTCTGGGGAGTCATCATCTACTACCTATTTAAAATAATTCTTTTATCACTCTGGCCAGAATTATACACACTAAAAAGGGACTATTTCTTGAAGAAACTGGGATTTCTTTACTGTTTGATTTTAATTTTGGTTTTTGTTTTTTGAGACAGAGTTTCAATCTTATTGCCCAGGCTGGAGTGCAATGGTGCAATCTTAGCTCACCGCAACCTCTGCCTCCCAGATTCAAGCAGTTCTCCTGCTTCAGCCTCCCGAGTAGCTGGGATTACAGGCATGCGCCACCATGCCTGGCTAATTTTGTATTTTTAGTAGAGACAGGGTTTCTCCATGTTGGTCAGGCTGGTCTTGAACTCCTGACCTGAGGTGATCTGCCCGCCTTGGCCTCCAAAAGTGCTGGGATTACAGGCGTGAGCCACCATGCCCAGCCAGATTTCTTAAACAGGTTTCACACTGAACAAAAAACAAGGGGACTTAACAGCAAACAAGGAATTCTCAACACAGTGTTCAAAAATAAATAAATAAATAAATGGGAAGAATTATTGGAAAATGTAAGACTGAGGTATTTTGTAACTATCAGGTTACCAGGAAATGGTAACCATCTATTCTCTATCACAATGAAGACAAAAAATACTTTTTTCATATCATGAGTACTTTGAATTAGACATTAAGATTTCCTAATTTGAGAACATTTTTAATTGGATTAAAATGGCTCTCCATTTTGGTAATTAAAGCATTTAAGTTAATCATGATTTTGTCTGAATGAATTAGATAACCAGTCATGATCTCTTCATAATCAGGCAAAAATCATTCTTAGTGCTATGAGTTTATTGTTTATTTGCTGTTGGGCTAATTTTAAAGAAATAATAATAGATAATACTGAGAGCTGCCAAGTACAGTTATAAGCACTTTACATGTATTAATTTATTTAATCCTATAACCCTATGAAGTAGTTACCAATATCCTCATTTTACAGACAAGGAAACTGAGGCACTGAAAAGTAATTGTCTAAAGTCAACACAAATGCTATGTGGCAAAGCTGGGATTCAAACTTCAAAATCTTTCTAATAAGATTATAGGCCAGGCACAGTGGCTCACGCCTGTAATCCCAGCACTTTGCAAGGCCAAGGCAGGTGGATCATGAAGTCAGGAGTTCGAGACCAGCCTGACCAACATGGTGAAACCCTGTCTCTACTAAAAATACAAAAATTAGCCGGGTGTGGTGGTGGGTGCCTGTAATCCCAGCTACTAGGGAGGCTAAGGCAGGAGAATCACTTGAACCTGGGAGGTGGAAGGTGCAGTGAGCCGAGATCACACCATTGCACTCCAGCCTGGGTGACAGAGCGAGACTCCATCTCAAAAAAAAAAAAAAAAAAAAAAAAGTTTATAGACCAGGCATGGTATAACATAACCCTCTGGCCTAAACTGTGACCCTGTGGTTGAAATAGACATAGGAGAATGAGACAAGGGGTATTATTCATTTGCTCCAAGTTTTATCAAGGCAATCCAGGCTTTACCACAGAACTATTTCAACTCAGAAACAATGTTTAAGTGGTTTACAATTCAAAGACTGCCTGAAATTTTTAAATTTTATATATGCATGAACTAAGCTATAGTATGAAATCACAATACTTACTCCTGGATAAATTACAATACTTATTTGTGGATAAGAAAATAATATAAATGTAAAAGGAAGTTTTTCTTTCTCTTTAGAAATGTGTTTAGGAAACTTGGTTTTGTTTTAACGCAGTTTTCTCCCCTGCATTTTTTTCCACTAGTGAATCATGATAAAAAGGCAGTTTTGGCCTACAAATCTGCCCCGAGGACTAGGTCTTGTAATCTTCACAGTTACTTCTCTTCTACCGCTTCTAAACCTGCTTATTCTCCAACAATTAAGTGCATTCACAACGTCTGTAGGATTTCTATGTAGAAACCATTTATGAATCAGGGATTACCTACTGCATGCAAGATTTCAATATCACTTGTTCCATCAACATTTACTGGAGGTCTGTTATGCTAGGCATTGTGCCACATGTTTGATGAACAGTCTTGGCCTCATGGAGTGGAAAAGACAGCCATAAGTGATAACAATACAGGATTAGCGCTACGATAGAAGAGTACTAAATGCTGTAAGAATTCATGGAAGAAGGTGTTTATTATCAGGAAAGGCTTTCCAGAGGAAATGGAAAGTTATGAATTGGAATTAGCAGAGCACAGGGAAAGGAGTGAGGGACATCTTTCAGACAGTGTGAAGGCTGAGAGAGTCTCACTTTGAAGAAATACAAACAAATTTAGCATATTTGGAACAAAGAGCAGATTAAGGAAGAATCAAGAAATGAAACGGGAGCAATATACAAGAGCAAGACTATAAAGAAATTTGTTTTAGAAGTTTTTGGATTTTTACTTAAGAAAAGTGTGAAAATATTAAGCAAAACTGTAACAAAACACAATCAAAATTTCTTTTTAAAGCTCACTCCTGGCTTTGCAGGAAAGAATAGGTTACAGGTAAGATAACAAGTTAATTAGGAGTTGGTCCCAGGCAAATTGTAACAGTAACTTGGATTATAGTAGTGGCAGTGGAAAATGGGGGGGAAACTGACAGATTTTAGAGTGATTTAGGAGGCAGAATAAATGAGACTTAGTGACTGGTTGGACGTCAGGCATGAATAAGAAGATAGAAGTGTTTCAGGCTTCCAAGTTTCTGATTTGAGTATCTGTGTGGGCGATAAAGCCAAATAAACACTTGGACATATGTGTCTGATGCTCACCCATATTGAGGAAGAAAACCAGCTTATGATATCACCAAAGCCAATTATAATGTATCAAGAAGGAGATGCAGGGCTCAAGTCTCAAATTGCTTGAAAATTGTTTGTCAGATAACTGTACATTGCACAAACATAAAACTGGTATAGGAAGTACAGTCATAACCTTGTGACAGTTAAGTTAGGTATCAATTTCCAGGAGTGATGAGTGAGCATTTTGGAGAGAGAAATAATTCTGATTAAATGACTCAGGTCATTTAATATATAGTGGGTGGGATGAAAACTGAAAATAAAGAAGGAAAGGAAGG
This sequence comes from Macaca mulatta, assembly GCF_049350105.2. NCBI lineage: Eukaryota > Metazoa > Chordata > Mammalia > Primates > Cercopithecidae > Macaca > Macaca mulatta. Next base: position 162,627,133 of record NC_133406.1, read on the forward strand.
AAATAAAGGAATGAAGGAGGGGAAAAGGGAGTGTGGGAAGGAGGTGGGGAAAGAATGGAGAGGAAGAAAGGAAAAGTTAGGGGAGGAAACTCCCTACTTCTTCTTCTTCCTTGGATACTTAGTTCTGGAAAACATGTTTTCCCAGAGAAGGGACATAATATTCCATCCTTTGTGCCAAGTGTGGCAATTTAAATCAGAATCTTCTGAACACTAAACTGAAGCAAATACCTTCAATCAACTGGTGTTATTCCACCAGTTGGGAGACTTCAAAATACATTTGCCATTTCTACTCTTGGCACAGATTCCAGAAATAATAGGGTATTCTCTAAAGTCTAATGATTCTATTAATATATTCTCAAAGGTGAATTCTAATAGCATTCTCCAGTTAGCTTCTGTCTTACCATGTTTCTCCTTGCTTCAGCAAATGCCTTCTTTTCTTCCTCTATTCTCCTTCTGGCTTCTTCTTCTGCTTTCCTTTTTTCATCTTCTCTTCTTTGCCTTTCTATTTCTTCAAAACTGAGTTTGAGTTTACCAGGGCGGTACCCTTTAAAAATTTTTGCTGTGTCTTGGTTTTCCTCTTCTTCATTTACCTAACAAAATAAACAGTTCATTACTAAGAATTGAGATTCATCAGAAAAAGGAATGAATTATCAAACAAAAGGCACAGAATTAGCCACTTCACATAGGACTGTTTGAATGCCCTTAATATACTTGACCAAAATCCTCTTCCTTTTTAATGTCTTATATGATAAAATATTCAAGTTTGGAGAAATTCCATATAAAGATGTACTCAGGTTAAATAAAACTTCTCAAGAAAGTCAAATTTCTATAGATAAATTTGAATATTAAAACATTTTTAGCCAGGTGTTGTGGCGGCTCACGCCTGTAATTCCAGAACTTTAGGAGGCAGGAGGATCGCTTGAGCCCAGGAGTTCAAGACCAGCCTGGGCAACAGAGCAAGACCTCGTCTCTACTAAAAACCAAAAAACACATTATAGCCATTGTGGTGGTGTGTGCCCGTAGTCCCAGCTACTCGAGAAGCTGAGGTGGGAGGATCCCTTGGGCCCAGTAGGTTGAGGCTTCAGTGAGGGGTTACTGTTGAGTATTAACTTTCCCAGAACAAATATAAAATGTGTATGTGTGTGCTATCATTGGGGTTCAAGTATATCTACACAGTATCTCTTTGGTAGTAAAATAAGGTTCTCATTTTGTAATCTTTGTAGTTTTTTTTTTACTGTGAACTATGGTGCCTCATACTAACCAGATAAAAGATTATTATCTAGAACTATTTTATATAAAATTCCAGCTTTATGATTTTATCATTAAAGTTTTAATTTATTATTAAATTTACTATAATATCCATTGAAATGCATTATTTAATAATACTATTTCTTTATTAAGTTGACCACCAGAAATATCTAAAATGTGTAGATACTATGCAGCTATACCCAAGAGTAATAACATTTTCAAATAAATGTCTAGAAAATTAAATTTTTATATATATAATTACTAGAACATCATTCAAGCAAGCTGATCAAGAAATTTCTGTAACTTTAAAATTACAAATATTCCATTTTTAGATCCTTTTTTTTTTTTTGAGACAAGGTCTCACTCTGTCACCCAGGCTGGAATCCAGTGGCTCATTCATAGTTCACCATAGCCTTGATTTCCCAGGCTCAAGCAATCTTCTCACCTCAGCACCTGGGGAGCTTGGACTACAGGTCTGTGCCACCACACCTGACTAATTTTTGTATTTGTTTTTGTAGAAACATGGTTTCCACATGTTGCTCAGGCTGGTCTCAAACTCCTGGGCTCAAGGGATCTGCCTGCCTTGGCCTCCCAAAGTGCTGAGATTACAGGCATGAGCCACCATGCCTGGCCCATTTTTAAATCTTAAAATGAATCAGTGTATTCTTATTTCAATTTTACTTTTTATTGATAAATCTATTAATACCATAATAATACTTAACATTTTCGAAGAACTACTGTATATGTAACAAACACCATTTTAAGTGCTTCCTAGATATTAACTCATTTAACCATTTAAGAAATAGGCATTTTAAAAAATCCAAGTCATTGTGGAAGTTAAAAAAAAAGAAGAAAGCGCTTTCATTTTTACCGTTTTAAAAATCAAGAAACTGGCCGGGCGCGGTGGCTCAAGCCTGTAATCCCAGCACTTTGGGAGGCCGAGACGGGCGGATCACGAGGTCAGGAAATCAAGACCATCCTGGCTAACACGGTGAAACCCCGTCTCTACTAAAAAAATACAAAAAACTAGCCGGGCGAGGTGGTGGGCGCCTGTAGTCCCAGCTACTCGGGAGGCTGAGGCAGGAGAATGGCCTAAACCCGGGAGGCGGAGCTTGCAGTGAGCTGAGATCCGGCCATTACACTCCACCCTGGGCGACAGAGTGAGACTCCGTCTCAAAAATAATAATAATAATAAAAATAAAAAAATAAAAAAATTTTAAAAATCAAGAAACTAAGAGAGAGATTTAATTAATTAACACAGCGAGAGATTAAAACAGTTGTCCATGGTTACACAGTTAGTAAATGACTGATATCTGAATCTAGACAATCCGGCTCTACAATCCATGCTCTTAACCACCACACTACACACACACACACACACACACACGCAGAGGCATGCACACAAATACACACACACATACACTTAATAGGGCAAACTGTATATTCCACTGTAAACTATTATTCTGATATGTTCAAACACTTGAAAAACTGGACTGCTGAGGACAAGTTTACACTTATAATCAGTCCTGCACCCATGTCACTAAGTACATTGCAGATTGAACTAACAGATGAAGGAAACCAGGTTCATTGAGTAATTATTTTGCATACTTATATATTAATAACAATTTATAAAAATAAAAATTTAAAGCATATTGGGTAAAATGCCCCAGAGTGGAAAGTGGAAAACAGTATGGATTTTTTTTTTGAGACAGTCTCACTTTGTTATCCAGGCTGGAGTACAATGGTGCAATCTTGGCTCACTGCAACCTCCATTGCCTGGGTTCAAGTGATTCTTGTGCCTTAGCCTCCCAAGTAGCTGGGATTACAGGTGTGCGCCACCACAGTCAGCTAATTTTTGTATTTTTAGTAGAGATGGGATTTCACAATGTTGCCCAGGCTGGATTCAAACCCCCAACCTCAGGTGATCTACCCACCTTGGCCTCCCAAAGTGCTGGGAATTACAGGCGTGAGCCACCATGCCTGGCCTAGACACATTTTATATATGGAATATCTATACAACTGGAAAATCAGCCCTTCTATATGTAAAATCTCTTTGAATTTATAGTAATGAACCTTATCTAAAGCCAGCTAACTTCATTAATATTAATTGTAAGGTTTAAATATGTAGATTTACCATTTGCCGCCTTGCTTCTTCAAAAGCACGCTTCTCTTCTTCTAAACGTTTCCTTGCTTCCTCTTCAGCTTGCTTCTTTCGGTTTTCTTGTCTTTGTCGCTCCAGTTCTTCAAAAGTTAGTTTCAATTTTCCAGGAGAAAGTGATTCTTTTTTTGCTTCACTTTCTAGTTCATCATCCTAAGAAAACATTATGAAAACCCACCTTTTATTCATAAAGGAAAATGCTAACTTAAACTGCCTTGATTTGTTTCTTAAAAAACAAACAAAAAAAACTTACCATAACTAATGAAAGACACTTTGCTTCCTTGAGAGATCGTCGTTGTTCATCATATCTTACTCTTTTATCTTCCTCATACTTGATCCTTTCTTTCTCTTCACGTTCTTTTTCTAGATCCTCAAAATTCTTTTTCATTTTTCCAGATGTTTTATATGATTTAACAGGTACCACAGTTATAAGTAGTGAATCATCTCCTTCCTATTTTATAAAATGAATAATTAGCATATTTCTTCTTAATCAAAATTGGGTTTCATGGGACTTTACCTCCATAAAAAGTGAATTCCATTACATTGTCATCAATGTTATTATGAAGAACAAACAATTACTTTTTACAGATTATTATTAAACATCTCCTACTCTAAATTATTTGTGCATTGTGAGTTAATCTTAGTGAAATCCATTGCTGATGAGGTTCAAGAAGCATTCTATTTCCTAGAAGATGGAGTTAATACAGCTGTTAAGATAACGAAACTGCAGTGGCATTGCCTGAATTAAGCTATTTGTGCACTAATCCACAAAATGTGCATGTGAATGTACTGTAAATCAATTTGATGGTGGACAGATTCAGTTTAAACAAAAAAAATTTCTTCATATGATTTTTATCTCTAAGCTTTTAAATACTGAATGAAACTAGTATTTAGTGAGAAAAAAAACACAGTTTTTCCAAGTGATTTATTAAACATATATATTATAGATAAAACTCTCTGGTATTTGATTGTATTAAGCTATTATTTAATTCATTTTAATCATATAATCTATTGTTGCCTCTGAGTTTTTTAAAAACTAAGAAGAGTTATGAAATGAAACACATGGTCCTGAGATAAAATTGCTCCCAATTTATGGGCTGTAGTTTTAGGCACACCATCAAATTGAAAGATTTTTAACTTATTCTGTTAGATGAAAGGGATGACTAAAATTTTTGTGGTTGTTGAACATTTCTTCATGGTAACAGATACTGCACTCTACACTATTATATAAAAACCAAAACATAAACTCTCAGGAACTCTAAGGAAAGAAGACAAATGATGAAAATAAAATTGCCTTTTTATAAATGTTAGCGTTCAGTAATCTCAGCTGTTAGTAACAGTTCAAAAAATACATTGTCTTGGCAGAGTATCTCAAACTGAGACTAATAAGTTTGTCTTTCTAACCTAACTATGAAAGCAAAACAAAACATACTTTTCTTTGAAACACTAAGCTATAGTGTTTGAAAGTGCAAAAGTATGCTCTTGCTTTGCAAAACATACTTTTTTGTTATTTCTATATTTATAATAAAAATAATAAAAGCCCTTTTAATTTTTTCTTATACTAAAAGATAATTTGTGAATCAGATAATTTTAGGTGAATGTTTCATTAAAGGAAATGTCTGTTTACCTCTGATGCTGATTCAGTTCCCGTATTGTTTATGTCCTCAATCTATTGAATGAGAATTTCATATCATTACATTACATCAGATTTCTACTTTTTGCTTTTAAACATACAACTGGAAAGTAATTTAGTTGTGACTTATAGTAAATTTTCAAATTTATAATTTTTGAAATATGTTTATGTTGTTTCAAATTAGCCAAATATGTCCTTTATATTTGTTGTTGCATATTGATATCAATATCAATATCCAGAAAACGACATATTAAGAAAACAATCAGGCTGGGCGAGGTGGCTCATGCCTGTAATCCCAGCACTTTGGGAAGCCGAGGTGGGCAGATCACTTGAGCCCAAGAGTTCAAGACCAGCTTGGGCAACATGGCGAGATCCCTTCTCTACAAAAAGCACAAAAATTAGCTGGGCATGGTGGCATGCACCTGTGGTCCCAGCTACTCTGGAGGCTGAGGCAGGAGGATCACTTGAGCCCAGGAGGTTAAGGCTGCAGTGAGCCATGTTCAAGCCACTGCACTCCAGTGTGGGTGACAGAGTGAGACCCTGTTTCAAGAGAAAAAAGAAAGAAAAACAGAAAAAATTGAGACAAAGCCTACCTTTGTAACCCAGAAACTGAATAACAGACCAAACTCTTATGACCAATCTGTTGAGCTTACAAGCAGCAATTATTAATTTAATTAGCAATTTAAACCAAGACACATAGAAACACTTCTCCATTCTTTGTCACTGCCCCATCAAAAGGAAAACCTATCCATTAGCAATCTAATACTTGTCATGATTATATTTTACAACATAAGTACAGGGCAAAAATAAAACTGATACAATAACAGTGCAGTGAAAGATGTAGGCTAGTTTATTTTTTTTGAGACAGAGTCTCATGCTGTCACCCGGGCTGGAGTGTAGTGGCATAGTCTCAGGTCACTGCAACTTCTGCATGCTGGGTTCAAGCAATTCTCCGGCCTCAGCCTCCTGAGTAGCTGGGACTACAGGTGCACACCATGACGCCTGGCTAATTTCTGTATGTTTAGTAGAGACAGGGTTTCACCATGTTGGCCAGGCTGGTCTCGAACTCCTGACCTCAAGTGATCCGCCCACCTCAGCCTCCCAAAGTGCTGGGATTACAGGCATGAGCCAGCGTGCCCAGCTGGGATAGAATAGTTTAGAAGGGAAAATAATTCTGATAGTCATCTTTTCTCTATATTTTGACTAGGTCAAAGTAGGAAAGCTCCTCATTTAAAAAGTGAGAGCTCGGCCAGGCACAATGGCTCAAAAAAAAAAAAGAAAGACTTCTCTTCCTAAAAGAATACTGACAACTCTTGTATAAATCATGTTAATCTCTCAATAAAAAGCTCCAGGAGGCTGGACATGGTGGTTCATGCCTGTATTCCCCTAACTTTGAGAGGCCAAGGTGGGAGGATCTCTTGAGCCCAGGAGTTTGAGATGAGCCTGGGCAACAAAGTGAGACCCCATCTCTACAAAAAAAATTTTTTGGTAGATTTTTTTTTTGTAGAGACAGCAGGGTCTTGCTGTGTTGCCCAGGCTTGAGTACAGTGGTGCAACCTTGGCTCACTACAACCTTCGCCTCCTGAGCTGAAGTGATCATCCTCCCACCACAGCCTCCCAAGTAGCTGGGACTGCAGACATGCGCCACCATGCTCACTATTTTTTTTTAATTTTTGTAGTGACAGGGTTTTACTATATTGCTCAGGCTGACCTTGAGCTCCTGGGCTCAAGCAATCCACCTGCTTCGGCCTCCCAAAGTGCTGGTATTACAGGTGTGAGCCACCACACCTGGCCAAGAAGTTTTTTAAAAATTAGCCAAGCATGGTGGCATGCATCTGTAGTCCCAGCTACTTAGGAGGCTGAGGTAGGAGAATTGCTTGAGCCCAGAAGGTTGAGGATGCAATGAGCTGTGATTGCACCACTGCACTCCAGCCTGGGCAACAGAGCAAGACTCTGTCTTAAAAAAATAATAAAAATGAAAAGATCCAGGAGATACGGTGAAAAGCCAGACATTGAGAATATAGAAAAGAGAAATACTAAATTTATTAACTCAACTTTCTTTTATTGTTGCTGCTGCTGCTACAACCTTCCCAAACCCAGGTTTTTTGTGTTGTTGTTGTTGTTGTTGTTGTTTGCTTTTGGTGCAGTGGCCTGATCATGAACCTCCTGGGTTCAAGCAATCCTCCCACTTTAGCCTCCCAAGTAGCTGGGACTATAGGCACCCACCACCACCTCCTGGCTAAGTTGTTTGTCTGTCTGTTTTTAAGAGTTGAGGTCTCACTATATTGTTACCCAGCCTGCTTCCCCAATCTCTATTAGCTTATGGTAAAATAATAAAGTATGTTAAAGTGTGTTTGAAGATCTTTTTTGCTTTCTTCTTTGCTCACTTTAAACCATTACCAAAACGAGAAAACATTGAAGCATACTTTTTTTTTTCCAACAAACAAGGAAAAAGATAAATTTGTCTAAGTAGCCATGGTGTCAGTATATTCACAGAGACAAGATATTCAGAAGTTCAGTCACAGTGTTGACTTTCAGAAGACAACATTGAAGAGCCGCTTCCTATTTCTTTTGCTTTATAAAAAATGAAACTCCTTTTGCTTCTTCCCATATCAACTTCCTTCTCTTCTTCTTTTCAACATCTCCTTCTTTTCCCTCAAAAGTAACTTCTCTTTTTTCTAAGCTGATGGACTTTAACTTTGCTCATCAGGGTATCCTCAAAGATGAACAGATAATATCAAATCAAGTTTCTTCCCCAAATTGATTCTAACATCCACTATATCTACTATTAATCCCTACCCACCCCGCTACCATCTTTTTTTTTTTTTTTTTAAGAGACAAGGTCTCTCTGTTGCTGGGTGGAAGTGCAGTGGAATGATCATAGCTCACTGCATCCTCAAACTCCTGGGCTCAAGCAGTCCTCCTGCCTCAGCCTCCCAAGGTGCTGGGATTACAGGCATGAGTCACCATGTCTAGCTCTCATTTTTAATTCATTGTAAGATCCTAGAATCTCCAAATCTTGTAGGTCACCAAGGCATTCAGCTACCCCCTGACTCAGGAATCCTTTTTATGGCATTCTTGCATATGGATTTATACAAATAAATTTTACAAACAAACATTCAAACTCTTCTTGACTACCTATGCCATACTTTACTCCTTATATTCTTTTTTTTTTTTTTTTTTTTTTTTTTTGAGACGGAGTCTCGCTCTGTTGCCCAGGCTGGAGTGCAGTGGCCAGATCTCAGCTCACTGCAAGCTCCACCCCCGGGTTCACGCCATTCTCCTGGCTCAGCCTCCCGAGTAGCTGGGACTACAGGCACCCGCCACCTCGCCCGGCTAGTTTTTTGTATTTTGTAGTAGAGACGGGGTTTCACCGTGTTAGCCAGGATGGTCTCGATCTCCTGACCTCGTGATCCGCCTGTCTCGGCCTCCCAAAGTGCTGGGATTACAGGCTTGAGCCACCGCGCCCGGCCTACTCCTTATATTCAAAGATACATTAAATTATATTAGAGTGGAGTGGAAAATGTACTTAATTAGATTTGAAAATTAAACTTTACATATTTACAAGATAAAATTACTAGGCTGGGCACAGTGGCTCATGCCTATAATTACTTTGGGAGGCTAAGGTGGGCAGATCATCTGAGATCAGGAGTTCAAGACCAGCCTGGCCAACATGGTGAAACCCTGTCTCTACTAAAAATACAAAAAAATTAGCTGGGAGTGGTGGCATGTGCCTGTAGTCCCAGCTACTCGGGAGGCTGAGGCAGGATAATCACTTGAACCCGGGGGGCAGAGGTTGCAGTGAGTCGAGATTTTGCCACTGAACTCCAGCCTGGGTGACAGAGCAAGACTCTGCCTCAATTTAAAAAAAAAAAAAAAAAAGGCCAGTGCAGTGACTCACGCCTGTAATCCCAGCACTTTGGGAGTCCGAGGCAGGTAGATCACCAGAGGTCAGGAATTCAAGACCAACCTGGCCAACATGGCGAAACCCCGTCTCCACTAAAAATACAAAAATTAGCCAGGTGTGGTGGTGGGCACCTGTAACCCCTGCTACTCAGGAGGCTGAGACAGGAGAATTGCTTCAAGCTGGGAGGTGGAGGTTGTAGTGAGCCAAGATTACACCACTGCACTCCAGCCTGGGCGACAAGAGCGAAACTGTCTCAAAAAAAAAAAAAAAAAAAAAAAAAGGCTACCCTGCTGGATTTCAGACTTGCATGGGCCCTATAACCCCTTTGTTTTGGACAATTTCTCCCATTTGGAACTGCTGTATTTACCCAATACCTGTACCCCCTTTGCAAATCCAGGGTAAATACATTTCTTTAGTAAGTATGGCATATGCTTTGCTTTCATCGTCACTTTTCTTTTTCAGAAAGGTAATGGAAACTGAAGGGAGCATAGCAAAAAGACTGAAAGCACTTAATGTATGGCTTTAAAAGACCAGCTGATATGGTTTGGCTCTGTGTCCCCATCCAAATCTCATCTTGAATTGTACTCCCATAATTCCCACGTGTTGTGGGCAGGACCGGGTGGGAGATAATTTGAATCATGGGGATGGGGGTGGTTTCCCCCATACTGTTCTTGTGGTAGTGAATAAGTCTCATGAGATCTGATGGTTTTATCAGAGGTTTCCGCTTTTGCATCTTCTTCATTTTCTCTTGCCACTGCCATGTAAGAAGTACCTTTCACCTCCCTCCATGATTCTGAGGCCTCCCCAGTCATGTGGAACTGTAAGTCCAATAAAACCTCTTTTATTTTCCAGTCTCGGGTATGTCTTTATCAGCAGCATGAAAACAGACCAGCATTTAAAAGTATTGTTATTAGAAGATTAGCATTTTGTTAGGTACTCATGGATAGTTTATATGTAACATTGCCTTACATCTTTGTAAAATCTTCTAACCTGTAAAGAAAAATAAGGAATGTAGACGGGGTGAGGAATGTGGATAGAATGGTAAGATTGTATATGACAGATATCATCTCACTATTCTACCTTAAAACAGGCATATTCTGCCCATATCCTTCTAGGCATCTGATGTTAAATGTTTTTCCTTCAGGTCTTTTCAGGTTAGCTGCCTTTTTTTTTTTTCTTTGAGACGGATCATACTCTGTCACCCAGGCTGGAGTCCAGTGGCATGATCTTGGCTCACTGCAACTTCCACCTTTCAGGCTCAAGCGAACCTCCTACCTCAGCCTTCTGAATAGCTGGGACTACAGGTACTTGCCACCATGCCCAGCTAATTTTTGTATTTTTTTGTAGAGACGGGATTTTGCCATGTTGCCGAAGCGATCCACCCACCTTGGCCTCCCAAAGTGCTGAGATTACAGATGTGAGCCACCATGCCCAGACGGTTAGATGCTTTTTAATAGGTTTATGTTATATTAAAATATTTTAATTAGGCAACATACTGATTAGTTTTACTTTGCACAGTTAGTTTCAGAAACAAAGACGAACTTAATCTTTAGTGATACCTGCTCAGCCCTTTTTGCTAATTCACGCTGTATTTTCCTCTTTTCTAACATATCCTGCTCAATTCTGCGTTTTCGTTCCTCCTCCGTTCTCTTCCTTTGTTCCTCTTGTCTTTGTTTCTCCATTTCAGCAAATCTACCCTTAACAGTTCCTAAGAATATATGAAAAAAATGTTTAATAATTGGCTGTGTTTCTATTTTGCAATTTAATTTGCTATTTACCCCTCAAGCTTCTTACCTGTTAATTTTGGAACATAAGCCTTTTCTACTTTAGAAGATACGTCTTCCTCATCATCAGAAGCAAGCATTTCTTTAATCTAGATGGTTAAATAAATTAATGTGAGCACATGTCCAAAAATTAGACTAAATCATATTATATGCAGAGTTTAAATTAGGTTACAAATACAGAAAAGTATTTTAGTTATAGTTAATATGAAATGTGGTTAATGTGAATAAATACATTTTAAATTAAAAAAATGAAAACAAGTATTTTCACGAGAATAAAGTAAAATAAAGTAACCTCCTGCTTTCTCCTGTTCCATTCTCTCTCTCTAATATATTGTTCTTTTCTTCTTTGCTTTTCGTCTCTAGATCTCCTTTGATTTCTTTCTTCCCTGGCTCTCTGCATGGCTTCAAACTTATCCTTTACATCACCCTTGCCAAGTTTTGGTACATAGGTTTTTGGGACAGGTTTAGATGAAGAAAGCAGAATCTTCATTAGAAGAAAATAAAGAAAAGAAAGTTAACAAAAAAGATAGGAAGAAATTAGGTAAAGATAGATAAGAATAAGCAATATAAAAAATGTATATTGAAACATAAAATAGAAATGTGTTTGAACGCTTTATTTGACTATCACAACCTGAATAGATACTTTCTAAAACCTATGAAAAATGACATTACAGAAAATATGAGAGTAGAAATTTCACTGTTATATAGTAATGAAATCCCATTTTGTGGGTAGCATTCCACCGAAGCTGAAAGCCAGTAAAATATAAAAATCAAATTCTGAATTCTAATTAAAAACTGTCTTTTATTGTCTAACTCCATTATTAAAGATTCAGATTTGATGTCACTTGCTAAAAAGGTACCCAAACTAATTTCAGTAAATTTGGTGAAGTTGAAAACAAAGCAAAAGTTTAGGCTTTAAAGTTTAGAGGCTAATGCACATTTTACACCCTTCCTGGTTTCTATATCTAATATAAGCAAAACTGAAGGCCAGTCCTTTAGTCTTTATTTGTGGCTGAGGTACACCATGGTCTGTGGGCACAAGCTGTGATTTATATTGTTACTATTACTTCCCATCTATAACTTCCTTAAACCACATTAAAAATGTGTAAGAAGGCTATATCATTCTATATAGGGTGGGCTGTAAGAGCAATTCCATATGGCAAGAGAGCTTCACAAAGAACGGGAATCTGGTAGAAGACTGAAGAAATTATTTCCTCCACTCTATAACCAGGAAAGCAAATTATTTTCACCACTTTGAAAATTAAGCTGATTTCTAAATGAAATTTCAGTAAATAAAATGTGTGCCTCAGAACACCAAACCCTTTTTCCTAGTGATAATGACAATTGCTTAATTAATCTGTGGCACATCCAGCCTGTATTTTGTAATCTATTATGTGTCATTGGTCATTTAAGGGTTAATTTTATAATTCTGAGGTGTCAGCAACTGAACTCTTCTTACGACAGCTCTCAGTATCTACAGTCAAGAACCAGAAAAAAGCTAAAAATTAAAAAATATACATAAGGCACTAAAAAGATTCCTTACCTAAGAGGGAATTATGCTTTCTCCTGTGAGTATAGGTCAAACTTTGTTTTAATACTAAAATAATACTTTCTAAGAGTTATCAAGAACAAAACATTTAAAATTCTACTCAGAACGCTAGCTATCACATCCACTTCACTATCATTCACAAATTTAGTACTCATGCTTTGTAGAATTTCCTAGAACCCAAATGAAAATACTAGCCTAAGATCAGCTGGTGAATTGTATCTCTTCTTGTTTTACATCTTGCCATTATGTTATTAATTATGAACTCCTAAATATGACCTTTCCACCAAATGATTGTCCTTTTAGCAATTCTACAGTCAACTCTACATTTCCCTCTTTTATTTTTATTTTTTTACTTTTGAGACTTACCTCAGCCTTTTGGGAAATATCATTCATGTTTGCTCTATGTGGTCTTGGGCTGATTATGAAGCTCTGTAAATATTTGCACCTGAAAAAATATTATGTTGTATAATAAATTTTAATTTATTTGTAATATATTATGTATTTTTATAAATAGAAATAGCAATTAATTGCCCCTCAAAAAATACTGACATAATCCAAGCAAGTAATAATAAATTGTGATAACCTTTAGCTCTTTTTCCCAAGATTCATGGTATAGAAAATATAAGGTGCATGATGGTAAAAGATCCCTGAAAGTTTTTGATCCAGAATAGCTTGATGAACATATTAAGTTCACTTGAAAAGAATGTGTATTCAGCAATTATTGAGTGTATTACTCTATAAATATTAACTAGCTGAAGGTAGCAGATCATGTTTTAGATCTGTATTTTTACTAATTTTTGGCTAGTTCTATCAATTTTCAACTATGTAGATTTTTTTTTTTTTTTTTGAGATGGAGTCTCACTCTGTTGCCCAGGCTGGAGTGCAGTGATGCACTCTCAGCTCACTGCAACATCTGCATGCCAGGTTCAAGCAATTCTCCTGCCTCAGCCTCCCAAGTAGCTGGGATTACAGGTCCACATCACCATGCCTGGCTAAATTTTGTATTTTTAGTAGAGACGGGGTTTCACCATGTTGGCCAGGCTTGTCTTGAACTCCTGACCTCAAATGATACACCCAACTCGGCCTCCCAAAGTGCTAGGATTTTTTTTTTTTTTTTTTTTTTTTTTAGACGGAGTCTCGCTCTGTCGCCCAGGCTGGAGTGCAGTGGCCGGATCTCAGCTCACTGCAAGCTCCGCCTCCCGGGTTTACGCCATTCTCCTGCCTCAGCCTCCCGAGTAGCTGGGACTACAGGCACCCGCCACCTCGCCCGGCTAGATTTTTGTATTTTTAGTAGAGACGGGGTTTCACCATGTTAGCCAGGATGGTCTCGATCTCCTGACCTTGTGATCCGCCCGTCTCGGCCTCTCAAAGTGCTGGGATTACAGGCTTGAGCCACCGCGCCCGGCAAAGTGCTAGGATTACAGGCGTGAGCCACCACGCCCAGACAGAATTTTTTTTTTCTCGCTTTAATTCTGTTGTTTTTGTTTCATGTAATTTCAGGTTTAATCACACACACATTATGATTATATTTTCTTTTTTAATTGACCCTTTCAGCAGTATATTTTTTGTTATGGAGACAGTCTCACTCTATCGCCCCAGGGTGAAGTGCAGTGGCACAATCTCAGCTCACTGCAATCTCCGCCTCCCAGGTTTAAGCGATTCTCCTGCCTCAGCCTCCTAAATAGTTGGGATTACAAGCAGCACATCCTCACGCCCAGCTAATTTTTTGTGTGTTTTTAGTAGAGACAGGGTTTCCCCATGTTGGCCAGGCTGGTCTTGAACTCCTGACCTCAAGTGATTCGCCTGCCTTGGCCTCCCAAAATGCTGGGATTACAGGTGTGAACCACTGTGCCCAGCCAACTAGTAAGAAATTTCTTTCTTCTTACCTCATTGTCTTAAACTTATATTAAAATAGTCACACCAACTTTATTTTCTTTTCTTTACTTTTTTTTTTTTGGTGGTGGGGGATGAAGTCTCGCTCTGTTGCCCAGGCTGGAGTGCAGTGGTGCCATCTCGGCTCACTGCAAGCTCTGCCACCTGGGTTCACGCCATTCTCCCACCTCAGCCTCCCGAGTAGTTAGGACTACAGGCGCACGCCGCCATGCCCGGCTAATTTTTTGTATTTTTAGTAGAGATGGAGTTTCACCGTGTTAGCCAGGATGGTCTTGATCTCCTGACCTCATGATCCGCCCGCCTCAGCCTCCCAAAGTTCTGGGATTACAAGCGTGAGCCACCATGCCTGGCCACCAACTTTCTTCTTATTTATTCATTTATTTTTTAGAGACAGCATCTCACTGTGTCACCCAGGCTGAAGTACCGTGGCACAATGACAGTTCACTGCACCCTTGAACTCCTGGGCTCAAGTGATCCTCCTTCCTCGGCCTCCCAAGTAGCTGGGACTACAGGCATGTACCACCATGCCCAGCTCTTTTTTTTTTTTCTCCTATAGAGATGGGGTCTCACTGTGTTGCTTAGACTGGTTTTGAAACCCTGGGCTCAAGCGACTCTCCCACCTTGGCCTCCAAAATTGCTAGGATTGCATCCGTGAGCCACTGCACCTGGCCCCCAATTTTCTTAGGTTTACAGTTTGCATGGTATATAATTTTCTAGCTATTTACTTTGATTCTATCTATGTTTTTATATGTAAAGTATATGTCTTGGACACAGCATATGATTGGACCTTGCTTTTTACAAAAATCAATTCTGATAAAATCTGGGTTTTCTTTTTCACTTTCTTTTTTTTTTTTTTTTTTTTTTTTTTTTTTTTTTGAGACGTAGTTTAGCTCTTGTTGCCCAGGCTGGAGTGCAGTTGCACGATCTCGGCTCACTGCAACCTCTGCTTTCCAGTTTCAAGCAATTCTCCTGCCTCAGCCTCCTGAGTAGCTGGGATTACAGGCTCCCGCCACCACACCCAGCTAACTTTTGTGTTTTTAGTAGAGATGGGGTTTCACCATGTTGGCTAGGCTGGTCTCAAACTCCTGACCTTGTGATCCACCCACCTAGGCCTCCCAAAGTGCTGGGATTACAAGCGTGAGCCACTGTGCCTGGCCTATAATCTGCTTTTTTAATTGCAGCATTTAGTTCATTAACATTTAATGTAATTATTAACATAAATGAGTTTAGGCCTATCATTTAAATGTTTATTTTAGGTTTGTTTTATCTTGTTTTGTTTTTTTCTTTTGGAATTTTCTAGCCAACTTTTTTTTTTAAATAGAGTTTATTTTAGGTTCACAGCAAAATTGAGTAGAAGATAGAGATTTCCTGTATATTTTCTGTCCCTGCACATGCTTAGTCACCCCCATTATCAACACTGGATAACCCCATTATTACCACCCATTGGAGTGGTACATTTGTTATAAATGATGAACCTATACTGACACATCATTATCACCCAGAGTCCATAGTTTACATTAGAGTTTACTTTTAATGTACATTCTGTGGGTTTTGAGCAACTGTACAATGACATGTGTCCATCATTATAGTATTGTACAGAGCAGTTTCCCTGACCTAAAAGTCCTCTTTACTCCACTTGCTTATGCTTTTCTCCCCCATCATTCCTGGTAACCATGATCTTTTTACTGTCTCCATAGTTTTGCCTTTTCCAGAATGTCATACAGTTGGAACCACACAGTATGTAACCTTTTCATATTGACTTTTTTCACATAGTTATGCGCATTTCAGTTTCCTCTGTTTTTCAGGGCTTGATAGCTCATTTCTTGTTAGCACTGAATAATACTCTATTACCTGCATGTACCACAGTTTATCCATTCACCTACCAAATGCCATCTTGGTTGTTTCCAAGTTTTGGTGTTTATGAATAAAGTTGACATAAATATCTGTATGCAGGTTCTTGTGGACCATGATTACTGGAGTATATGGTAAGAGAATGTTTAGTATTACAAGAAACCATCATGTAGCTTACCATTTTGCATTCCCACCAGCAATGAATGAGAGTTCATATTGTTCCACATCCTCACCAGCATTTGATGTTGTCAGTGTTCTGAATTTGTTTGGCCATTCTAATAGATGTGGAGTGGTATTTCATTGTCATTTTTATTTTTATTTTATTTTATTTTATTTATTTATTTATTTTTTTTGAGACAGAGTCTCGCTCTGTCGCCCAGGCTGGAGTGCAGTGGCCGGATCTCAGCTCACTGCAAGCTCCGCCTCCCGGGTTCACGCCATTCTCCTGCCTCAGCCTCCCGAGTAGCTGGGACTACAGGCGCCCGCCACCTTGCCCGGCTAGTTTTTTTTTTTTGTATTTTTTAGTAGAGACGGGGTTTCACCGGGTTAGCCAGGATGGTCTTGATCTCCTGACCTCGTGATCCGCCCGTCTCGGCCTCCCAAAGTGCTGGGATTACAGGCTTGAACCACCGCGCCCGGCCTGTCATTTTTATTTACATTTCCTTGAATATATATTAAATGAATAAATATTAAATTAGAATTATATTAAATAATATATTAAAGCACCTTTTCATATGCTTATTTGCCATCTGTATATCTTCTTCAGTGAGATGACTCCTAAGATCTTTGGTCCATTTTTTTTCATTATTTTTTTTTTTGAGATGGAATCTTGTGCTGTTGCCCAGGCTAGAGTGCAGTGATATGATCTTGGCTCACTGCAACCTCCACCTCCTGGGTTCAAGCAATTCTCCTGTCTCAGCCTCCCTAATAGCTGGGACTACAGGCGCCTGCCACCATGCCCGGCTAATTTTTGTATTTTTAGTAGAGATGGGGTTTCACTGTATTGGTCAGGCTGGTCTCAAACTCCTGACCTCACGTGATCCGCCCACCTCGGCCTCCCAAAGTGCTGGGATTACAGGCGTGAGCCACTGTGCCCAGCCCTTTGGTCCATTTTTTAATTGGGTGGTTTGTATTATTATTACAGAGTTGTAAGAGTTCTTTGTATATTTTGGATAACAGTCCTTTATCTGATTATGTCTCTTGCAAATATTTTCTCCAAGTCTATGGCTTATCTTTTAATTCTTTTCATGGTGTCTTTTGCAGAACAGAATTTTTAATTTTAATGAAGTCCATCTTATCAATTCTTTCTTTCACGAATTGTGACTTTGGTATCATAGCTAAAAAATCAATTCCAAATGTGAGGTCATCTAGATTTCTGCCTATGTTTTCTTCTAGGACTTTAATAGTTCTATGCTGTAAGTCTGTGATTCACTTTGAGTTAATTTTTGTGAAGAATGTAAGGTCTGTTTCTAGATTCGGTTTTTTGCAAGTAGATGTCCAGTTGTTCCAGAACCATTTGTTGAAAATAATGTTTACTTTATTGCCTTTGCTCCTTTGTCAAAGATCAGTTGATTATACTTATATGGGTTTATTTCTGGGCTCTCTATTCGGTTCCATTGATCTTTTTCTTTATTATTTCACCAACACTGCACTATATCAATTACTGTAGGTTTATAGGATGTCTTAAAGTTGAGTAGTGTTACTCCTCCAGCTTTGTTCTTCTCCTTCAACACTGTGTTGGCTATTCCAAGTCTTTTCCCTTTCATATAAACTTTAGGGCCGGGCGCGGTGGCTCAAGCCTGTAATCCCAGCACTTTGGGAGGCCGAGACGGGCGGATCATGAGGTCAGGAGATCGAGACCATCCTGGCTAACACGGTGAAACCCCGTCTCTACTAAAAAATACAAAAAAACTAGCCAGGTGAGGTGGCGGGCGCCTGTAGTCCCAGCTACTCGGGAGGCTGAGGCAGGAGAATGGCGTGAACCCAGGAGGCGGAGCTTGCAGTGAGCTGAGATCCGGCCACTGCACTCCAGCCTGGGCGGCAGAGCGAGACTCCGTCTCAAAAAAAAAAAAAAAAAAACTTTAGAATCCGTTTGTCAATATCCACAAAATAATGTGCTGGGATTTTGATTGGGATTGCATTGAATCTGTAGATGGATCTAGGGAGAATTAATATCTTAATAATGTTAAGTCTTCTGATCCATGAACACAGTATGTCCCTCCCATTATATACATATTCTATAATTTCTCAGAAATGTTTTGTAGTTTTCAATGTGCAGATCTTCCACATCTTTTGTCAGTTATCCCTAAATAATTTCATATTTGTTTATATGTTTGTAAATGGTGTTTTTTAATATTTAAATTAATGATTGTTGGTAGTACATGTTGAGTATCCCTTATCTGAAATGCTTGGGACTACAAATGTTTCAGATTTCCCTTTTTTTTTTTTTTTTTTCTTTTTTGAGACAGAGTCTCACTCTGTCGCCCAGGCTGGAGTGCAATGGTGTGATCTCCGCTCACGGGAACCTCTGCCTCCCGGGTTCAAGGAATTCTCCTGCCTCAGCCTCCTGAGTAGCTGGGACTACAGGTGTGTGCCACCACGTCCAGCTAATTTTTGTATTTTTAGTAGACACGGGGTTTCACCATGTTGGTCAGGCTGGTCTCGAACTCCTGACCTCCTGATCTGCCCGCCTTGGCCTCCCAAAGTGCTGGGATTACAGGCGTGAGCCACTGTGCCTGGCCTCAGATATCAGATTTTTTTTTGGATTTTGGAATATATATATATATCAGGTTATCTTGGGGATAGGACCCACGTCTAACAATGAAATTCACTTATGTTCCATATACACCTTATACATATAGCCTGAAGGTAGTTTTATAGAATATTTTAAATAACTTTTGCATAAGTTTTTGTTGTTGTTGTTGTTGTTTTGTTTTGTTTTGTTTTTGAGATGGAGTCTTGCTCTTGTCGCCCAGGCTGGAGTGCAATGGCATGATCTCAGCTCACTGCAACCTCCGCCTCCCGGGTTCAAGCAATTCTCCCACCTCAGCCTCCCAAGTAGCTGGGATTACAGTTGTCCTTCACCATGCTTGGCTAACTTTTGTATTTTTAGTAGAGACAGGGTTTCACTACCAATACGAGTTGGCCAGGCTGGTATTGAACTCCTGACCTCAGGTGATCCACCTGCCTTGGCCTCTGAAAGTGTTGGGATTACAGGCGTGAGCCATTTTGCCCAGCCAAAGCAAAGTTTTGACTGTGATCTGTCACATGAGGTCAAGTGTGGAATTTTCCACTTGTGGCGTCATGTCAGTACTCCAAAGGTTTCAGATTTTGGAGCATTTGGATTTCAGATTCTCAGATTACAGATGTTCAACCTGTATATAGAAGTATAATTTGGGGGCCAGGTGCTGTAGCTTGTGCCTTTAATCCCAACCAACAATTTGGGAGGCTGAGGCAGGGGGGTTGCTTGAGGCCAGGAATTCAAGAACAACCTGGGCAACATAATAGACCCCATCTCTACAAAAAATTAAAAAACTAGCCAGGCTTGGTGGTGTGTGTCTATAGTTTTGGCCACTTGGGAAACAGGCAGGAGGATCTCTTGAGCCCAGGAACTCAAAGTTACAGTAAGCTGTGATCATACCACCGTACTCCAGGGTAGGTGACAGAGCAAGTCCTTATTTCTAAAAGAAAAAAATTAAAATTAAAAAATACAATTTTTGCATTCTGGTTTTATATCCTGCAACCCTGCTAAAATAACTTATTAGTTGTTTTTTTTTTTTCTTTTTTTTTTTTTTTTTGAAACAGTCTCACTCTGTCACCCAGGCTGGAGTGCAATGGCACAGTTTCAGCTCACTGCAACCTCCACTTCTCAGGTTCAAGTAATTCACCTGCCTCAGCCTCCCAAGTAGCTGGGACTACAGGCGTGACTCACAACACCCAGCTAATTTTTACATTTTTAGTAGAGACGGGGTTTCACTACGTTGGCCAGGCTGGTCTCGGACTCCTGACCTTGTGATGTGCCTGCCTTGGCCTCCCAAAGTGCTGGGATTACAGACGTGAGCCACTGAGCCCAGCCTAATAACTTACTAGTTCTATTGGCTTTTTCATAGATTCCATCAGATTTTCTACATACGTAGACGATCACATCATCTGTGAGCACAGTTCTACTTTTTCCTTTCCAGTCTGGATGCCTTTTATTTCTTTTTCTGGCTTGACTGTCCTAGCTAGAACCTCCAGTACAATGTTAAATAGAAGTGGTAAGAGCAGATATCTTTGTCTTGTTCCTGATCTTAGGAGAAATATGTCCAGTCTTTCACTGTTAAGTGAGATGTTAGCTGTAGGCTTTTCTTACATGCCCTTTATCAGACTAAGTTTGCTGGAGTAATTATCAGTAACAGATGTTGGATTTTATCTAATGTTTTTTCTGTGTCTATTGAGTTAATCATATGGTTTTTATTTTTAATTTATTAATATGGTGAGTTACATTAACTGATTTTCAAGTGTTAAATCAACCTTACATTCCTAGGATAATTCTCAATCGGTTATAATGCATTATCCTCTTAATATATTGCTGGAATCAATTTGATAAAATTTTGTTACGTTTTGCATCTGTGTTTATGAGAAATTATTGGTTGTATAAGTTATCTTTTCTTGTGATGTCTGCTTTTGCTAACAGAGTAATATTGCCTTCATAGAATGAGTTGGGAATTATTTCTTTAGTTTTCTGGAAAACTTTAGTTCATGTAGGATTTAGTATTATTTTTTTCCCTAAATATTTGCAAGAACTCCCCAGTGAAGCCATGTGGGACTGAAGTTTTCTTGGTGGGAAGGAGACAATATAATGGGGGAGAGGATGGGACATGATTCCCTATAATTATTAATAAGATCCTAACTTTTCTTCTTTAGTGGGTCTGTCAGTGCTTATGACATTATTAAAAATAAAGGAGTAAATTAAAGGAATCTGTACATACATGAGTGGGTCATGAACTAAGGTTTATGAGTAACCTAATTTTATGTGCCTCAGATAAAAATAATAAATAGCACTAGTCCTGTTGTCTTACTTGAGCCATTATATCATATCTAGAGTTACCTATTAAATATTTTATTTATTGAGATGTAGTTTTGACCTTGTTGCCCAGGCTGGAGTGCAATGGTGTGATCTTGGCTCATTGCAACTTCTGTCTCCTGGGTTCAAGCGATTCTTCTGCCTCAGCCTCCCAAGTAGCTGGGATTACAGGCATGCACTACCATGCCCGGCGAATTTTGTATTTTTAGTAGAGACAGGGTTTCACCATGTTGGCCAGGCTGGTCTTGAACTCCTAACTTCAAGTGATCCACCCGCCTTTGCCTCCCAAAGTTTTGGGATTACAGGCATGAGCCACCATGCCTGGCCTGATATTTCTTCTTATATAACCAACAAAACCTACCCTTCATTCTCATGGCTTCTCAAACCTTGTGGTTATTTTTGATTCATTCTTCTATATCTTCTAGATTTTAATAGATTGTCAAGATCTATGAATGTTGCTTTCAAACTTCTCTTACATATCACTTCATATTTCCATGGCCTCCATACTAATACAGACCTTCATCACCTCACATTTGGATTACCAAAATTTGGTAATCAGACCTAAATCCAAATTTCAGATCTGTTAACTGCTTAGTCAGGATTAGATAAGATAGCATTATATGAAGAACCCTGGAATAATAACTAACATTAGTAGATAGCAATAACTTTGATTAATTTTATTACTATTCATCTCCCCTACTAGAATTTACTCTATTTAGGAAAAATCCTATCTTTCCCTGCCAGTGAGTATATATAATGTATTACTTACACAATTTTTTATTTTTAAAAATAGATGCCAGGTGTGGTGGCTCATGCCTGTAATCCCAGCACTTTGGGAGGCCGAGGCGGGCAGATCACCAGAGTTTGGGTGTTCAAGACCAGCCTGACCAACATGGAGAAACCCCATCTCTACTAAAAATACAAAATTAGCCAGGAGTGGTGGCACATGCCTGTAATCCCAGCTACTCAGGAGGCTGAGGCAGGAGAATTGCTTGAACCCAGGAGGCAGAGGTTGCTGTAAGCTGAGATCGCACCATTGCACTCCAGCCTGGGCAACAAGAGTGAAACTCTGTCTCAAAAAAAAAAAAAATTGAGGCAGGGGAGGGGTGGAGGTGGGTGCAGTGGCTCACACCTGTAATCCCCACACTTTGGGAGGCTGAGGTGGGAGAATCGCTTGAGCCCAGAGTTACAGACCAGCTTGGGCAACATAGCGAGACCCATCTCTACTGAAAATTTAAAAATTTGCAAGTGTCGTGGCACATGCTTATAGTCCCAGCTATTTGGGACACTGAAGCAGGAAGATCGCTTGAGCCCAGGAGTTCAAAGTTGCAGTGAGCTATGATCATGCTACTGCACTTCAGCCTGGGCCACAAAGCATGAGACCATCTTAAAAAAAAATAGAGACGGGGGGGTCTCACTCTGTTGCCCAGGCTGGTCTCGAACTCCTGACCTCAAGTGATCCTCCCACCTCAGCTTCCCAAAGTTCTGGGATTACAGGCATGAGCAACCATACCCGAGCCTCTTGTGCAGTTTTTTAGAGTAATACTAAAGGGTATGAGGAAAACTTGGAATCATGGGATCATAAGAACTGATAATTTTAGGTCAATTAATTGGCCAGAGAGGACTTCAAAAGCCTTATTTATTTATTTATTTTGGTGAAATGAAAGAAAATTGGGTGGCTTGCTAACAGTGAAGAATTAGTCAAGAATAGTCCTAGAAAATAAATGAATCCGCTAGCCCTTTTCATTTGATTTTTTTAAAATCCTCAAATTATATCTTGACTTACAGATTTAGAATAAAATAAAATTGATTTTAAAAATTTACTATGAATAAAACCACTTAAAATAGTTTTTTAAAATGTCAGCTCAGTATTCTGAGCTCTCATTTTTAAACTCAGTGAAAATTGGAACAGCACTATCCTTAACTTTTTTGGTTAAAATATAAGCAAGTGATCCTGTACTCAAAGTTTGCTCTGTTCTGCCTTTTGAGGATAAAAAGTTGTAGCAAAATAAGTTCATGACCTTTTTGTGTTATGGAATTGCACTTAAGGTACAGATTACAAACCAATAGGACTCACATTTCTTAAATGTTTTTATACTAGAGAAAAAAACTTCATAATTACATAGACACTGTAAATACATATAAGACTCCTTTATTGTTAATTAAAAAGGAAGTATGACACTGCCTTGGTAGAAACAACTATGCATTTCAGTTGCTAACTCATTTGCCTATCTGTGTTAACACAAGGACAAAGGTATGAATTGGACTCTGGCCTATTAACTTCACAGGAAAACTCTGTTCCCTAGTCATTAATTGTATTGTCCTATCTAAACCCATTATTTCACTAATACATCCTTTAGTCACAAAACATGAATAAAATTAATGATGAAGATAATCCAAGTTAACATTTGCTGAGTCTTTACTGTTTGCCTGGTAATGTGCCAAGTAGTTAACAAGCATTGTCATTTATTTCCTACAACAGGGCTTCAAGGTAAATACTATTATCAAATCTTCTCTCAAAATCATTTCCAGGCCAGGTGTTATGGCTCAAACTTGTAATCCAGGCTGAGTTGAGGCAGAAGAATCACTCGAGGCCAGGAGTTGGAGATCAGCCTGGGCAACAGAGCAAGACCCCATCTCTACAATTAAAAATAATAATAATAATCTGGGTGTGGTGGCATGTCCCTGTAGTCCCAGCTACTTGGGAGGCTGAGGCAAGAGGATCACTTGAGCCCATGAGTTCAAGATGGCAGTGAGCTATGATTGAACCACTGCATTACACCTTGTGCAACAGAGTAAGACCCTATCTCAAAACAGAAACCAAACAAACAAAAAACAATTTTAGAACAAATGACATTTACAGGTTCAACATTATTACAACTTTTCATAAACCCCCTCATAAAAATTCCAAACCTATATATATTTTAAATTTTGATATTAATACAAAAATAATTTGAAATCTCCCAAAATATTCTACTAGAACTTTTGGTGCTTAATAACCTTTGTAGAAAATATTCAGTTATATCCTCATGATAATTATCTAGTTAACTGTTGATTTTTTCATGCATATTAAGAAGACACTGATGGTGGAAGAAGCACTGGAGTTAGAGCCAGAAAACTTAGATTAGAGTTTCTGTTTAGGTTAATTAGTAGATACATGATTTTGGATGAGCCAGTTAACTTCTGTGAATTTCAGTTTTATATGTAGAATGGGCCTAATAATGCTTTTCTCATTACATTGCCAAATAAAATGAACAATTCCCTTTTTCTGAACTTCACTGCTACATTTGATATTCTCAGTCACTCCTTTCTTCCTGAAATCCTCCTTGCTTGGTTTCATAGCACTATTCTCCCTCTGTTTTTCCATGTCTCTAAGCATTCTTTCTCTATGTCCTTTGAGGGCTTCTACCTCTCTCTCTACCTCTTAGATGTTGTTTGCCTCCAGGTTTCAATCTTTGCCCTTTTCTTCTCACTCTCCAATTTTTCTTCTGTGATTTAGTACACTTCAGTAGATTAAATTACTTCTGTAGCCTCATCTCTTTTTACCCCTCCCTCCCACTCTATCACCCATACTGTAATACTGGCACAACTCAAGCATTTGCAGAGCAGCCTCTCTCAGCTTTATGCTATTCTCATTCCCTTATCACTCAGCTAACTCCTACTCATCCTTTAATTCTTGGATTGTCACTTTCTCCAGGAAGCCTTCCTTGATTCCACAAGACTAGGTTAAGTGCTTCTCCTGTGTGCTTACACAGCATCCCATGATTACCCTAATTGTAGCACTTAGCACAATGTACAGTAATGACCCACCTTCCTGAAAACCTCCTCTACCAGAAGGTGAGGTCTTTGAGAGTAGTGACTATGTTTTGTACACCACTATATCCATAGCACCTCCTGCCTCAGCCTCCTGAGTGGTACTACAGGCTTGCACCACCATACCCAGCTAAGTTTTGAATTTTCTTGTTGAGACAGGGTCTCACTATGTTGCCCAGGCTGGTCTTTAACTTCTGGGCTCAAGTGATCCTCCCACTTTGGCCTCCCAAAGTGCTGGGATTATAAGCATGAGCCACCATGCCCAACCTGAATAAGTAAATCTTGCTAGCTTCAACATGAATCACTTTATGAACAGATAAAGCTTATCTGGATATAAGGTATGACTATCATTGTGATTATCATTATGCAGGGATATGGCATAAATACTACATGTCAGTTATTACATAAAATTTTTTTTTTTTTTTTGAGACTGAGTCTCACTCCATTGCCCAGGCTGGGCAATGGTATGATCTCTGCTCACTGCAACCTCTGCCTCCCGGGTTCAAGCGATTCTCCTGCCTCAGCCTCCTGAGTAGCTGGGACTACAGGCAGGTGCCACCACACCCAGCTAATTTTTGTATTTTTAGTAGAGACGGAGTTTCACCATGTTGGCAAGGATGGTCTCTATTTCTCGACCTCGTGTTCCACCCGCCTCAGCCTCCCAAAGTGCTAGGATTAAAGGCGTGAGCCACCACACCTGCCCCATAAGTATTTATTAAGCATCTACTATGCCAGGCACTCTACTAGGCACTGAGAAATATAATGCTGAACATACAGACACAGTCTCTATTCTCATGCTATTAACAGTCTCTTTGCAACAACTCTCAACAAAAGCCTTGGAACCGAATTTTTAAGTGGTCTAGTCTGACTTGCTATCTGCAAACACAGGTAAGGTTCTAACATCAACCATACCTACTACAGAATTGAAAGGCAGTATACACTATACCCCAACTTCCAGTTAGATGACTAAGATCCATGACTTCCATTCTCAGTCCACATTTTGCACTTCTCTTACTCACTGATTTTCCTCTGTACACATGGTAGACTCTATGCTCCCTTCCCAGATTGCAGGGAATCAGTTGCTTTCCAGTGCCTTGTTCAATTAAATTGTAATTTAAAATAACCCCCCAAAGCTATCACATAAAGCTTTTCAATATTCACGCAAAAACTAGCAAGTCTGAAAGATTCTCTGTTCCTCTGATTCAACTTTTTATTCTCTTAACAAACTGTCTATACTATATTTTAAAGAAGTCTTCTGTTGAACATTTATAGCAGATTATTAGCCTTTTAGAAACATATTCTCAAATGCCAAATATCATACATTAAATATATACAGCTTTTGGTATGTCAATCATACCTTAATAAGGTGGTTTTTTAAAAAATTCCAAATATCACCAGGGACGGTAGCTCATGCCTGTAATCCCAGCATTTTGGGAGGCTGAGGCAGGTGGATCACTTGAGGTCAGGAGTTGGAGACCAGCCTGGCCAACATGGTGAAACCCCATCCCTACTAAAAATACAAAAATTAGCTGGGTGTGATGCCAGATACCTGTTATGTCAGCTACTGGGAAGGCTGAGGCAGGAGAATCGCTTGAACCTGGGAGGCAGAGGTTGCAGTGAGCCAGGATTGCACCACTGCACTCCAGCTTGGGTGACAGAGCAAGACTCTGTCACAAAAAAAATAAAAAATTAAAATTTCAAATATCAATTTAATCTTTGACTTATTTTATCATCTCCTCCCACTTCTTTTCTTTCTTGATAGGATCTCACTCTGTCGCCCAGGCTGAAGAGCAGTGGTGCAATCAGAGCTCATAGCAGCTTTGACCTCCTGGGCTCAAGCAATCTTCCCACTTCAGCCTCCTGAGTAGCTGACACTACAGGCACACACCATCACACACAGCTAATTTCTGTATTTTTTGTAGAGACGGGGATTCATCATATTGCACATGGCTTGTCAGTCTTCCCAGTTTCGTGTTTATATATATTAACAGCCAACATTTCAGTTACCAGTCTCTAAACTTAATTTTGCTGCTTTATTTAGCAAAAGGCCCCAGCTGCTCCTTCGATTTCAAATAATTATGCTTGCCAGAAATTATTTCTATTTAGTATTCATATGTATCACTATAATTTTCACTGATAAACTTACAAAATGAGAAGCTGTAAAATTCAAAGTATTCACTTTACTGGTTTTCTTTTTTCAGAATCCTGATAAACATTTTCAAATTATTCAATCTTTTCAATAGGTGCTGGAATCCAAGTGTAATGACATAGTTAACTTCAATTGCTATAGGGCAGCTACTTTAATGTAGTTTCTTCAAAACTCTTAACTGATACATATTATATTAGAATAGAATAATAATTTAAGTATACATTATTGGTAAAATAAAAAAAAATAGGTTTTAAAAGTTCCAGAATAACTTCTAGCCATGATTGTTTTGATTTCTCTTTTTTTTTTTTCATTTCTTGTGATAGGATAACAGCCCACCATTCTTTCTGCCCTCAACCAGGCCCACTAGGTTCTCTACTCAACTACTGCAATCTCTACCTCTCTGTGCTCCTCTCTGTGCTCTAGTGTATCTTCTAACTCTGAGGATACTGACTGTGCAGTGCATCATGAATCAGAGCTATAATTCTCACCTGGGCTTGACAGGCCTTCTGCAGACCCTCAGACTCTTCAGTTTCCTTTGTCTTCTCCCCATTTTTTCAACCTTCCACCTAGACAAATCTATTTAATAGCCTTTTTCTACCTCCAAGACCTTTCTTAAGTCACTTCTCTACCAAGGAGGTATTTTCCCAAACTAATTATAATGGAAATGGTGATTTTTCTCCACTTCACCTTAAACATGTTGTTTTTCCTCCTTCAGTCTCTAAGACCTCTAAATATGCTTAGATTTCTAGGTGTATCTGGCATAAAGTTTAAACATTTTTATATTGGTAAACGTCTCAGACATATCAGTCTAACCTATCTTTTTTGTTTACTTTTTTATTATGGAAAATTTCAGGCACAGAAAATGAAAGAGACTAATATAATGAATCCCCATATACCCATACCAAGCTTCAACAATTATCAGCTTTTTCCACTGTATTAGGCAATACAAAGTCTGTTTCATTTATTTTGTGCAACACCTATTTCAGCATAACACATTTTTATAGATGTTTTAAATACTATTCTACCTGTACTCACCATATCCTAGGCTCTATGTAGTACGTCCTCCTATCCTCTCAGAATTATGAACAGAATCAAAACCTACAATTCTTGCCTTATTCTCTTTTGAGAAGACTTTAAAGTAACCACTCAAAGAAAACTGGCAAACTCTCATTTGATGAAGTCATTAATAAAGTAATGAAAAGTTACATGTACAAATAAAATTTAATGATTTTTTAAAAACTACAATACATTAAAGGAAAGTTCTGAAACCTCTAAACAAAGGAGGAGAAAACTAACAACTGAATACCTATTGTGTACCATAAACTAAGTGGTTTTCATATACTTTATAAATTTAGAGTGATGAGTATGATAGAACTAAGAATAAACAGAAAAAGATAAATTAGTGAAAACTGATATTTGTTCAAGAAACATTTATTGAACATTTTTCTATAATGTGCTAGGTACAGTATAGGCTACTACATAAATAATAGCAAACAGGATAAAATATCTGTTATGGAGTTTATGGTCTAGATGAGATCAAATACAACTATCAAAAATATAATAAGGCTTACATTTTCAGATTAGAAAAGGCTTTGTTTAGGTAACATCTGAAAATGTGTAAACACACATAAAAATTAGCTTTAACTGGGCACACTCCTGTAGTCCCAGCTTAGGTAGGGAAGACTGAGGTAGAAAGATCGTTTGATCCCAGGAGTTTGAATCTAGTTTGGGCAAATTAGTGAGACACCATCTCTAAATAAAATAAAAATAAGCTCTGTGATGTTAAAGGAAATCCCCCCACTAAAACAAAGGCTATGTATTACAAAAGTGGGTCTCAAACTTTTGGGGCTCAGGACCTAAAAGTCTGGGCCCATTATTAAGGATCCTAAGATGGTTCTTGGCCACCTAAAAGGGGCAGCCACAGCACAACAATTCAGCTCCATTGCACCTTCTAAGTATCTAAGATCCCAGGCAGGTCCATTGAATTCTATGAAGAGTAAGATTAGAGAGAAAACAGTGACCAAAAGATAAGGCTGAACATGTGGTTCTAAGAGTTTGGTTATAATAGAGGTTTTGTTTATATGGATTACAACAATAGGTCTTTAATATATTAGAAATTAAAATATTCTAATATATACTTATAAAGTCGTTTAAAGTAACAATAACAAACCATTATTTAAAAACACAAAAATAATTAGTAAGAAGAGGACAATCATTTTACATTTTTGCTAATATCTGGTATCTGGCATAATAGAGGAAAAATACATTCTCATATTTGCTTCTGCATTCAAACTATGGTGATGTTGTTTTGATTGAAGTCTCTAAGAAAACATGTCCTTATATTAATACCTAGTTGGAAAAAGGAGGACTTTATGGACCCCTAAATGGTACTAAGGGCTCCCAGGGGTTCTAAGACCACATTTTGAGATTTGCTGAGTTACACGGAAAACATCCTAATTGAGTCATGTCAAGTTCTCATTCTAGAAATGTATTTTAGAATGCTACTGTATTTTAGAATGCCACTGTATTTTAGAATGCTAAATGGAGATTGGCTTAACAACTTAATTCCTATACTCAGTGACCTGAATGCCAAAAGACTTTATATCTGGAATCTGAACAGGCTTTTCTTCTTCTAGTGTTAAATGATTTTTCTTGTTTGAGTAGGCAGATGCAATGTCCTTGGCCACCTTAAAGGGGCAGCAGCAACATAACAATTCAGCCCCATTACACCTTCTATGTATCTAAAATCCCAGGCAAGTCAATTGAATCGTTATCAAAAATACTATTAGAAAGAAAACAGTGATCAAAAGATAAGATTGAACAGGTGGTTCTAAGAGTTTGGTCATAATAGAGAAGGCTGAGATGATAAAGAGATTTAGTAATGGCATTCTAACACATTAGGCATTCATGTTAAATGAAGACGACTATGTATCCATCACAGGTTTCAGAGGGAATATTGCAATATTACTATAACCTATACGCAATTTATCCAAAAAGCTGCATTTTTTTTTCAAATTTGACAGATTAGTTCCGTATTTACATTTTTGTGAGAAGGAGAATCTGTATGCCAAAAGGTATGCCTGGCAATGGGATACGAAACAAATAAGAGCTAGCCCTTGTAAATCAAATAGCTTTGGTGAAAGAAATAGATATCCTAACTATTATATGATGTAGTAAATGCTATAATAGCAGTACTATAACCAGGCTATAGAAACATGGAAAAGACTACGGTATGGTTAAGGAAGAGGCTGGGTTAAAGAAGGTTTCACGGAGACGATGACATTTGAGTTAGACCTTGACAGAGAAGTAGAATTTCACCAAGTGGAAAAGATAGTAAAGGCATCCAGGAGAAAGAACCAGAATGAATAAAAATACCAATGCCTGATGACCCATTGCAAATTTGGGGAGCTATAAAATTGTCCAGTCAATCTATGGCAAAACTAGAAAGACAGGCTGGGCACAGACTAGAATGAATACTGTGCACCATATTAATAAAAAGTTTAGATACTGTCTAATAATATCATAGGCAACAGAGAGCCAGCAAAGGATCATGACTTAAAGATATATTCTAGAAAGAAAAGAAAAAGAAACTCTTACAGCAATGTAGAGAATGGAGTTTAATGGGGAAAGGACAAGTACAATGATCTTGGTAAGAGAAGATAAAGGCCTGAATTAGGATATTGGCATTAGGAATGAAAAGCTGGAAGAGACATTTTGGAAGTGGAATTGACAGGACATGGTGACTCATTATTTATTTAACAAATAATTATTACGCTCCTACTTTGTGCCAGGTGCTATCCTAAGCTTGGGAAGATGAAAGTAAACAAAAAGTCAAAGTCCCTGTCTTGATTAAACTTTTTTTTTTTTTAATTAGAGTCTCGCTCTGTCACCTAGGCTGGAGTGCAGCGATGCGATCTCAGCTCACTGCAACCTCTGCCTCCCAGGTTCAAGCAATTCTGTGCCTCAGCCTTCTGAGTAGCTGGGATTACAGGTGTCTGCCACCACGCCCAGCTAATTTTTGTATTTTTAGTAGGGACGGGGTTTCACCATCTTTGCCAGGCTGGTCTTGAACTCTTGAGCTCCACCTGCCTCTGTCTCCCAAAGTGCTGGGATTATAGGCGTGAGCCACCGTGCCCGGCCTTCTTGACGAAACTTACACTGTAGTGGGGCACTATTGCAAGAGCTTTGGCCAATTTGATTTGGAAGGGTAGAGGTGAGGAGAGGAATATTGTCAAGAATGAACCCAAGCAAGAGTCAGAGGATGAGAAATAAACAAATAAATAAAAAAGGATGAACCCAAGGTTTCAAATGGGTCAACAGGGTTACCATTAACTGGAGATTAAATTAAAAGGCATGTTTAAGTCAGAAAATGAACTCAGTTTCTGAGTCACTGTGCTTGGCCGACAACTTATTTATTTATTTATTTATTTATTTATTTATTTATTTATTGAGACAAAGTCTCACTGTGTCACCCAGGCTGGAGAGCAGTGGCGTGATTTCTGCTCACTGCAACCTCTGCCTCCTGGTTTCAAGCAATTCTCCTGCCTCAGCCTCCCAAATAGCTGGGATTACAGGCACATGCCACCACACCCGGCTAATTTTTTTTAGTACAGACAGGGTTTCACCATGTTGGCCAAGCTGGTCTCGAGCTCCTGACCTCAAGTGATCTGCCTACCTCAGCCTTCCAAAGTGCTAGGATTACAGATGTGAGCCACTGTGCCCGACCAGGCTGTCAACTTTTAAGATTTCTTTTTTGAGATGGAGTCTTGCTCTGTCACCCAGGCTGGAGTGCAATGGCACTATCTCAGCTCACTGCAACCTCCACTTCCCAGGTTCAAGTTATTCTCATGCCTCAGCCTCCTAAGTAGCTGGGATTACAGGTGTGCACCACCACACCCGGCTAATTTTTGTATTTTTTAGTAGAGATGGGGTTTTGCCATGTTGACCAGGCTGATCTCGAAATCCTGGCCTCAAGAGATCTGCCTGCCTTGGACCCCCAAAGTGCTGGGATTACAGGCATGAGCCATGGTGCCCAGCCGACTTTTAAGAAGATTTTAAATGTAATACTTAACTATATGCTATAAGTAAACATTAAAACCTAATTCTTACAGTCTTTGGAATAAGCAACAAAATTGTTTTGAGCTTCATAAAATATGAGCCTAAATTTTTATCATTTTTCACTTGTACAGGAAACATAAACTTAGGTATAATGTAACTTTGTTACATTTAATTAATGAAGGTTGCAACCTTATACTTTAAAAATTATACTATAGACAGCTGGGCACGGTGGCTCACGCCTGTAATCCCAGCACTTTGTGAGGCCAGGGCAGGCGGATCAAGAGATCAGGAGATCAAGATCATCCTAGCTAACACGGTGCAACCCCATCTCTACTAAAAATACAAAAACAATTAGCCAGGGGTGGTGGTGGGCACCTGTAGTCCCAGCTACTCAGGAGGCTGAGACAGGAGAATGGCATGAACCCAGGAGGCGGAGCTTGCAGTGAGCCAAGATCGCACCACTGCACACTCCAGCCTGGGCGACAGAGCAAGACTCCATCTCAAAAAAAAATATATATATATATATACACACACACACACACACACACACACACACACAATAGGCTGGCCACAGGCGGTGGCTCACGCCTGTAATTCTAGCACTTTGGGAGGCCGAGGCGGGTGGACTGCCTGAGCTAAGGAGTTCGAGACCAGCCTGGGCAACATGGTGAAACCCCATCTCTACTAAAATACAAAAAATTAGCCAGGTGTGGTGGTGTGGGCCTGTAGTCCCAGCTACTCGGGAGGCTGAGGCAGGAGAATTCCTAGAACCCAGGAGGCGGAGGCTGCAGTTAGCTGAGATCATGCCACTGCACTCCAGCCTGGGTTACGGAGCAAGACTCCATCTCTTAAAAAAAAGAAAAAAAATTATACTATAGGCTGGGTGCAGTGGCTCATGCCTGTAATCCCAGCACTTTAGGAGGGTGAGGCCTGGGCAACATGGCGAAACCCCATCTCTACAAAAAATAGAAAACTTAGCCGGTGTGGTGGTGCACACATGTAGTCCCAGCTACTCGGGAGGCTAAGGTGGGAGGACTGCTTGAAGCTGGGATGTAGAGACTGCAGTGAACCCTGATCATGCCACTCCAGCCTGGGTGAAAGATGGAGACCCTGTCTCCAAAAAATAATAATAATGAAATAAAAATGATACTATAAAACGTCCAAAAAATAATAATAATGAAATAAAAATGATACTATAAAACGTCCAAAAAATA
Source organism: Macaca mulatta (assembly GCF_049350105.2). Classification (NCBI taxonomy): domain Eukaryota; kingdom Metazoa; phylum Chordata; class Mammalia; order Primates; family Cercopithecidae; genus Macaca; species Macaca mulatta. The sequence goes on from NC_133406.1 coordinate 162,660,455, forward strand.
ATAATAATGAAATTAAAATGATACTATAAAACGTCCAAAAAATAATAATAATGAAATAAAAATGATACTATAAAACCTGTCATAAACCTCATCGAAATTCAAAAATATGAAATTAGATCCTATGGAAAAAAAAAGAAATTAGATCCTATTTCACCTAGATGAAGTAGTGATCTATTTCCCTCTTACCAATACACAATTCCTCACTGAAAACCAAGCATCTTACGCCAGGTGCGGTGGCTCACACCTGTAATCCTAGCACTTTGGGAGGCCAAGGCAGGTGGATCAGCTGAGTTCAGGAGTTCGAGACCAGCCTGGCCAACATAGTGAAACCTCATCTGTACTAAAAGCACAAAAACGCTGGGTGTGGTGGCACATGCTTGTAATCCTAGCACTTTGGGAGGCCAAGGTGGGCAGATCACGAGGTCAGGAGTTCAAGACCAGTCTGGCCAGCATAGTGAAACCCTGTCTCTACTAAAAATATAAAAATTAGCCAGGCGTGGTGGCAAGTGCCTATAATCCAAGCTACTCAGGAGGGAGAGGCAAGAGAATCACTTGAACCCGGGGGCGGAGATGGCACTGAGACAAGATGGTGCCACTTCACTCTAGCCTGGGCAAGAGCAAAATTCCGTCTAAAAAAAAAAAAAAAAGAAAGAAAATTAAGAATCTTTTGAATCTTTCAACCTGCCTTGATATCCTTCCGCAGTAAGTATAAATAACACTCTGCCCTTATATGATAGTTGTGATACTTTTCGAAGTACATCCACCAAACTATGAGCCCCTGAAAGGTAAGAACTGCTCTATTCCTCTCTATAGTTTTAGTGTCTCACACATCACCTAGGACATAGTACAAGCTCTATTCATATTTGAGGTAGCGAATGAATGACAAAGAGATAACAGGAAAACTGTCTGATCCAAAATCATCCCAAATAAGATACATGATTCTTATGTACAAAAGGAAGACTGATGATCTAGATGCACTAACTAAAGTAATAAAAAATAAAATGGGGTGGGTTTATGCTAAACTAAATACCATGAACAACCAGAAACCTGAGGCTTCAGGAATTCTGTTCCCAAGCAAATTGATGTGGTAATCACTGGAGTCTGGGCCTCCTCACTATCTCTGCAAGTGGAAGATGGTCTTTCATTGAAGGACACAGTTGGGAACAGGAAGACCTGGATTTCTGGCTCCAAACATGTCAGTGGGATGGGGAGGCAAAAGAAAAATAGTAAACTCCTCTTTATAGCCAAGTTGTAGGAGTCACAAAAACTCTCCTAAACACTTCTCAAATGGACTGGGAGTAGAATTTTAAGAAGGTCTAGCATGGTGGCTCACACCTGTAATTCAAGCACTTTGGGAGGCCAAGGTAAGAGGATTGCTTGAGACCATGAGTTTGAGACAAGCCTAGGCAACATAGTGAGGCTCTGTCTCTACAAAAAATAAAAAAATTAGCCAGGCAGGGTGATGCATGTCTGTAGTCCTAGCTACCCAGGAGGCGGAGGTAGGAGGATCACTTGAGCCCAGGAGATAGAGGTTGCAGTGAGCCATGATCATGCCACTGCACTCCAACCTGGGTGACAGAGCAAGTCGCTGTCTCAAAAAAAAAAAAAAAAAATTATTTATGAGATCCTAGGAAATATTTCTTTAGCAGAAATATATCCCCTATGCTTTCTAAAATCCCGCCAGGGAAAGTATTTTATTTGTTTTGATTAGCAATATATGGTCCCTTCCAGCTCTAATTGACACTAATAATTAGTGTCAATGAATGCTAACCGCTTCTCCCACCCCTATGATCACATTATTTAAGAGGCTTGCTAACCAAAATATATCTACAATGTTTAAAGTCCCAGTTACTATTGCTAAGTGCAGCAGATTTTCCATCATATGATGCATTAGATATACTTGCCCTAATACTTAGATCGGGGACTGCATACTCAAGCATTTAGGGTCAGGTAATGTAAATGTAATGTAAGGTAATGTTATGTAATATAATTGGCAGGTAATGTAAATGAGTGTATGACTTGTTTAAAACAACAGGGAATCTCAGAGACTATGTCAAATGGAGAGCATGTGACCTGCCTGTCTGTGGGGCAGCCACTATTAAGTTCCAGTGTATTGTTCCAATGCAAAAATGTGAACCTTTAGGTACAATACACACTATTTGGTTGACAGGTACACTAAAAACCCAGACAGACTTCACTATTTTACAATTCATCCATGTAACCAAAAACTACTTGGTACCCCTAAAGCTATTGAAATAAAAATAATTTCTTTAAAAAAGTGAACCCAGATTTTGCCCAGATTTTCCAATTTTTCAAGAGAGGATGTAAATCGATATTTTAATGTAAACTGTACCAATTTTTAAGTATGCCTGTGGCTAAAAGTGTCTTTTTTTTTTTTTTTTTTTTGACACAGAGCCTCACTCTGTCACTTAGGCTGGAGTGCAGTGGTACAAGCATGGTGCACTGCAGCCTCAGCCTCCTGAGCTCAAGCGATCCTCCCGCCCCAGCCTCCCAGGTAGCTGGGACTACAGGCATGCACCACCACATCTGGCTAATTTTTAAATTTTTTGTAGAGATGGGGGTGGGTCTCACTATGTTGCCAGGACTGGCCCCGAACTCCTGGGCTCAAGGGATCTTCTCGCCTCAGCCTCCCAAAGTGCTGGGAATTCAGGCATGAGCCACCATGCCCAGCCCCAAAAGTGTCTTTTTGGTTTTTGATTTTTTTTTTTTTTACCTTTTTTCCTACACTTGGTAATCAGGAAGTAAAAGGTGTCTTTTTGACTGTCGACTTTTTGACTGCCATAGCCTTAGTCTAAATGAACAGACAACACTGAGAAATGGAAAGGGTCAAAGGGGAGGCCTATTTTGGCCAGAAAGAGTGAAGCAGAGTCAAAGGGGAAGAAAAGACAGGGAAGAGGCCCAGGATGGATGGTGAGAAGTGAATTTCACCAACCTCGAAACCTCGCATAGGGAGCCCCAATCTGCTTGTCTTCTAATCTAAGAGTAAAAAGGAGGAGATGTCAAGAAGGAAATAAAGGAGGAAGAAAAAGAATCACCTGTTGAGCAGTTACTGGATGGCAGACACTGCATGGGATGCTTTCACATGTTGTTTTATTGAGATATGCCAATGCAAAAAGAAAGAATTCTATGCATGGGGAAAAGACTAAAAGGAAATACATCAAAATCCTAACAGTAAGGGTGTCAGATTACAAGAGCCCCTTTTTCCATTCTCCATAATTTTTAACCATAAATATAATATGGTGTATTAACATTATAATACAAATTAAACTAAAATTTAAGGTGGATTTATGGGTACAAATCCACCCACCCTAGAATATAGAAAGTAAACTACTATAAATTAAGCCAAACTATACACTGAATATTTAAACAGAAAAGGAAAATGTAGCCATTTCAAATGTATATAATATGTAACTATGCAATTATAAACCCAGAAAGAGAACATGAAAGAAACTACACAGGTGATATGGACCACAGATTGATTAAGAACAGAAATATGTGAAATTGTTAGGAATGTTATAAATCATTTTCTCTCCATATTATAAACTACCAAGATGTTCTGTGTGTGTGTGGCCTATAAAACTATAAAATATACTAAAAGTCCTCTCTTCTATAAAAACATTTAGACTTTTACCTGTTACATACTTTTCCACATTCACTGCATTATTTTCTTTCTTTTAGGTGTGTACAACTCTCATATTTAAATAATCCCCCCCTTTTTTTTTTGGTCTTTTAGGGCATTTCAAAGATAATAGGTATTTTTTTTAATAAATGAAATATGTCATTATAGGCCGCTCGTATTCTAAGCAGTCTGAATCCCCAATTAATCTCTTCCAAATATGCATATTTAGTTTTCATTCTTCTCAAAAATGAAACCCTAACCTAAATACTCCAAGTGAAATTTCAGGGGAAAAATACTGTTCAAAAACCTAGATAATGCATTCCTTTGTTGATGCTAAATATAGTCATCTCAAGATGACATACATTTTGACAATGATCAGCCTTACATGTCAAATTTTCAAAAATAGCACAAATTCCATTTTAAGATGAGCAGGAAAAATTGCTATTCATTACATTTCAATCGAAAATGGATTTTAAAGTATAAATCTTCTATTAAAACTGGATTACATTATAACTATAATGAGGAAAACTGGATTTAAAATAATTTTGTTGTGGTTTTAGCTTAGAATTCTTTGAGGGAATTGTTGCAGATAAACTACATAATTGCATGCATTTTTCTTTAAATTGTCCCTCAGAAGTATTAGTCAAAATATAAAATATCTGCAAAAATACGGTGTTAATTGCTGGAAGGAAGAAGAAATTTAAACAGCTACATTGGTTAGTCAAAGTTTACTTATACAAATTATACCTCCCCCCAAAAAAACCTTTCTCTCATTTGATTAATTATGCAGTTTTTCTTAACAATACCCCAAACTCAAAAGAATTCGAGACAGTTTTCTTACTGCATCAATTTAACCTGTAAAAGGATAATATTAGAAGGGGAAATTATGTGGTCCACTCAATAACATGTGACTAAGATGGTATAAATACTTAAGTTTATTTAATCACATTACCTAAGACATAGTTATGTTGTGACTCGCAGGCCAATGGGCCGCTGCTACATGAATTCATTAATAAAATTTAACGATGAATGATGTTCCTGTTGCTTTGGTCAGGGAACTGATTTCTTTATTATGGCTTCTTTTCTCTACCTGTGTCTTTACCAAGGACATTTTGTTAGGACTTATCCTTATGCTATTTTTACCTTGTTATCTCTCTGCCAACTTTGTTCACGTTGTGCTTTAATAACTATAAAATGAGTATCTCTAAGTCATTGCAGTAACCAACTATAACCTCTCAACTTCGTCATTTTCTTTATAAATGCCAATGCTAATGCATTTGTAGAACGTTTCACAGTTTACAAACAGCTGGAATGGTTTGGCTTTTTCAAAAGCATATAAGCAAGGGGAATTCTCAAGAGGTGACTACACTCTTCACTCACGTAAACTACGTAAACTTCGTAAACTTCCAGCCCTAGTTGCCCAACCCCCAGCATCCCACCGCGGGGAGAATCACGAAAAAAAAAAACAACGCGTTGGAGACAGGAGTGGGGGGATATGCGGGGGTGTTGGGGGAGTAATAGGCTGTTAAATCGTATTTCTTCCCATCTTCCACAGGGACCGATCAGAAAGAATTTCTTAACTGGCACTGCTGGCAGAGACGGAGACCGCGGCGGGGGCACGTGGTGGACGGCACCGAACTTCCCTAAGGACCCCAAGAGTTCAGCCGAGGGACCGGCACCCACTCGGCTCACAGAGGGCTCCCTCCCTACAGTACGGAACGCACCTGAAACTCAGCCGACAAGGCGCAGGGGAGCAGGGCAAAGACATCGCAACTAGAAGCCCGAGGTCGGCTGAGGCTTTCAGACACTGGGGCAGCCCCTGTTCGGCACCCCGCCTAGCCCGCAGGACGCGGCTCGGAGGCCGGGTTCGCCCGGGCCGGGGCCAGTGCGGAGCCACAGCTGTATGGCGCCCGGCGCACTCCGGTGCTGCAGCGGAGCATCGCCAGAAGCCGCGGACCCCGAGCGCCTCTCTGCAGCCGCTGCAGCCGCCGCTCCCGCCCCCGCCCCCGCCCCCGCCCCCGCCAGGGGACCCTACACCTCAGTCTCCACTCCCCCTAGCCCACGTTCCCCAACTCTTCTCACCCTCCAGGAGCCGGTGACCCGCGAAGGTCCTTCTTTTCGCGCGGAGGGACTGTGCGCGTCCTGCCTAGCTGTGGGTAAGGGTCTGGGAGCTCTGGCCGTTACACTTCTGCTCCAGCCGCTGGGAGTCCTCTGGCTGCCGCTGCCGCCGCCGCCGCCGCCGTCTCCAGCAGCAAGTTTCCATAAAAGTCCTGGTGCGCAGCCTGTTCCCGCATTCCAGGCGGGCCCAGCGCCGGCTGCAGCTGTTCCAAAACACAAGGCCAGTTCCCCCAACCCCCACCTCCGCCGGATCACCCGGAGGGGGGTGGAGAGTCGAGGAGAAAAGCAGGGGACGGGGAGCGTGGCTGCAACTTTCCGCCAGAATTTGTCTGTCTCCCGGCCCTAGGTGCGCGGGCTGACCCCCTAACCTTGGGCTTGCCTCCACCTCCAGCCAGGCCTGGGGAAGGAAGGCTGCCTCCGCCACGGGAAAGGAATGAGGCTGAAATGGGCTTCATTACCGGTCTGGAGCTGGCTCCCCCTACCCGCAACCCGTTTGCTGTGGGGCCCACTTCTCTCAGCTACTCTACCCGTCCTAGTTTCCAGTCAAGAAGCCAAGCCACTACATTATCTTCTACTACCCTAAGCATTGACCTTTGGCCACGTTTTCCTTTATTACAAAGAGCGTGGGGCAGCGATCCGGAAACACTTCATCTGTCTATTGCTCCCCTTTTCTTAGCTCCAGTCTTTAACTCTGAAAGGAGAGTTAAAAGGAAGAAGAAAGAAGAGAAGGAGGAGGTCAATTGAAGGCAGAGGAGGAGGAGAAGAAAAAAAAGGAATATATTTATATAAGTACAAATATATTTATATTCCACCTTTTTGTTAATTGAAGGCAAACCATGTCTGGTCTTCCTAAAGCTTCATAAAGGCATCTTTGACTATTAGGCACCCACAGACCTTTTTCAACTTGGACCGCCAGCCTGTCAAATCCATTAGACAATCCCATATTAAAACCCGAAGTGCACACTCAGAGGGAGCATTTTTGGTGGACGAGATCTTTAATTCTTTACTGCACTTGAAAACAAAATCGAAATGACATCCAGATAAACAAAGAATAAAAGTAACCACTTCCAACTTCAGGCCCCAAGACAGCGGTGCTCAGGTTATATTTCAGGGATGTTGAAAAGGCCTTCTGGGCTGGGCGCGGTGGCTCATGCCTGTAATGGCAGCACTTTGGGAGACGGAGGCGGGTGGATCACTTGAGGTCGGGAATCCAACACCAGCCTGCCCAACATGGCAAAAGACCATCTTTACTAAAAATACAAAAAATTAGCCGAGTGTGGTGGCACACGCCTGTAATCTCAGTTACTCAGGAGGCTGAGGCAGGAGAATCACTTGAAGCCAGGAGGCAAAGGTTGCAGTGAGCCGAGATCGTGCCACTGCACTCCAGTCTGGGTGACAAAGTGAGACTCCGTCTCCAAAAAAAAAAAAAACAAAAGGCCAGGCACCGTGGCTCATGCCTGTAATCCCAGCACTTTGGGAGGCCGAGGTGGGTGGATCACCTGAGGTCAGGAGTTTGTGACCAACCTGGCCAACATGGTGAAACTCTGTCTCTACTAAAAATACAAAAAATTAGCCGGGCGTGTGGCATGCGCCTGTGATCCCAGCTACCTGGGAGGCTGAAGTAGAAGAACCCACTTCACTTGAACCTGGGAGGCTGAGGTTGCAGTGAGCCAAGATCCGGCCATTGCACTCCAGCCTGAGCAACAGGAGTGAAACTCCCTCTCTCTCTCTCTTTGTCTCTCTCTCTCTCTCTGTGTATGTGTCTCTCTCTCTCACACACACACACACACAAGAGGTCTTCTACTCTTAAACATAACTCTGTTCCCCAGTCCCATCCCCACACTATTTACTCAGGATGGAAACTCTTTTAAGGAGGGTAAGCCAGCCATTCATTCCTCAATGATAGAAAAGTTCAAAATTGGTAATTACAATTATTTAAATGTACCAAACTACAGATGGTGATAGGTGGTCTCGGTAGTCTTGCTTGTGCTCTTGCTCTCTCTGATGCCATCACATTGGCCTTCAGTTCATGCAACTTTCTGTGGGCATTCTGGCTGCAGGGCCTTTGCATAAGTTGTTCCCTGCATGAAATCCTTTCTCCCACTTTCCCCTTCACCTAACTTCAACATAACCTCCAGGTCTCTTCTTAAATGCTGCTTCCTTGAAGAAGGTTTCCTTGCACCCCACCTTTCTCCCCACCTTGCACCTCACCTTTCATCTCACCTTTCTCTTCCCTATACATACCTATCCCTGCCCCATACATATCAATTTATAATTACATTTTTATTTCTGTGATTTAAAGAAGTGAGTTGGCTGGGCATGGCAGCTCACACCTGTAATCCCAGCACTTTGGGAGGCTGAAGTAGGTGGATCAACTGAGGTCAGGAGTTTGAGACCAGCCTGGCCAACATGGTGAAACCCCGTCTCTACTAAAAATATAAAAATTAGCTGAGTGTGGTAGCGGGCGTCTGTAGTCCCAGCTACTCGGGAAGCCGAGGCAGGAGAATTGCTTGAACCCAGGAGGAAGAGGTTGCAGTGAGCAGAGATCACGCCACTGGACTCCAGCCTGGGCGACAGAGTGAGACTCTATCTCGAAACATAATAAATAAATAAATAAGTAGAAACTTTCCAATTTTTTATTTTTTTATTCCACCCAACAGATTCACCAGATTAAACAAAGCTCTCCGTTCTCTCTGTCGAACGCTGATAGCTACTCAGCATGCAAGGCCTGCTTATTTTCCCACCAATTCATCATTCATTCATTCAACACATATTCAGTTCTAGATGCTAAGAATACAACAGTGATAAAAGAAAAATCCCTGACATTATGGAACATACATTCTAGTGAAAGAAGGCAGACAATAAGCAAATAAATGAACTATGTAGTATTTAGTGACATATAATATGGTAATATGGATAAAACCAGAGCAGGGAAGTAGAGAATGCTGGAAGCAGGCTGAGTAGATGTTGTAATTTTAGATAGAGTGGCTAAGGAAAGCCTCATATGAGTAAAAGCCTTGAGGAGAATGAGGCAGTAGGCTATGTAAATATCTGGAGATGCAAATATTTGGAGGAAGAGTGGTTCAGGGATAGATACAAAGGCCCAGAGAAGGATTCTATCTGACATGTTCTAGGAAGAACCAGGAGGCTTGTGTGAGTGAAGCTAAGTAGGTGAAGGGTGAAGTAATAGGAGGTGCAGTGGGGGAGCAGCAGAAGACAGACTATGTAGGATTTGTTTGTTTGTTTGAGAAGTCTCACTCTGTCGTCCAGGCTGGAGTGCAGTAGCATGATCTCTGCTCACTGCAACCTCCGCCTCCTGGGTTCAAGCGATTCTCTTTCCTCACACTCCTGAATAGCTGGGATTACAGGTGCCTGCCACCATACCCGGCTAATTTTTGTATTTTTAATAGAGATGGGGTTTCACCATATTGACCAGGCTGGTCTCAAACTCCTGACCTCAGGTGATCCACCCACCTCAGCCTCCTAAAGTGCTGGGATCACAGGCGTGAGCCACCGCCCCTGGCCTTTTTTTTTTTTTTTTTTTTTTTAAGAGACCCAGGCTGGAGTGCAGTGGTGGAATCACAGCTCACCATAGCCTCTAACTTCTGGGCTCAAGCAATCCTCCTGCCTCTGCTTCTCTGAGTAGCTGGGACTACAGGCATGCAACAACACACCTGGCTGATTTTTTAGTTTTTGTAGAAATAGGGTCTTATTATGTTGCCTGGATTGGTCTCAAACTCCTGGGCTCAAGCATCCTCCCACTTCGGCCTCCCAAAGAGTAGGGATTATAGGCATGAGCCACTGTGCCCAGCCTCTTTTTGTACAGCATTGTAAAGATTTTGGTTTTTACTCTAACATGGGTGGCCTTTGGTAGGTTTTGAACAACATAGTGACATGATCTGACATGTTTACTCTCTCTAGCTTATGTGCTGCACATACACTAAATAAGGCAAGAGAAGAAGCAGGGAGATCAATTAATTAGGAGGCTTCCACAATAATCAGAATGAGGCATGGGGATTGGGCCAAAGTGATAGTTGTGAAGGTAGTGAGAAACACCTGGTAATATATATTTTTTCCTTGTTGCCTTTTTAGGTAGAACTGGTAGGATTTTGGTTACTGAATGTGAGGTGTGAGGAAAGGAGGTTTTTGGCCTTTGATCTGGAAGAATGGAATTGTAATTTACTCAGATAGGGAAGACTGTGGGAAGAGTAGGTTTAGGCAGGGGTGGTAAGGAGCTCAGTTTTGACATGCTAAGTTTGAGATTACTAAAAATCCAAGATTTGCCAATTTGTATAAGCATTACTTGTATACTTACCACGAATGATTGAGTTTGTTCTGTCAGTTGCATGGCTTTGAAATTATACAAAGTAAACATTTAAAAAATGAAATTATAGGCCAGGCACGGTGGCTCACACCTGTAAGCCCAGCACTGTGGGAGGCCAAGGTGGGCGGATCACCTGAGGTCAGGAGTTCGAGACCAGCCTGGCCATGATGGCAAAACCCTGTCTCTACTAAAAACACAAAAATTAGCTGGGCGTGCTGGTGCATGCCTGTAATCCCAGCTACCTGGGAGGCTGAGGCAGGAGAATCACTTGAACCCAGGAGGCAGAAGCTGCAGTGAGCCGAGATAGTGCCAAAAAAAAAAAAAGAAAAGAAAAGAAATTATAAAAGCAAAAATAAAGTTATAGTTTTTTATAAAAGCTGAGCTGAATGCTTTGAAAAAACTTGATAAAGGCAAATAGCTTACAAAAATTACCACCAAGCTAGGTGTGGAGAAGATAAATGTAAAAGATTGGGTACAAAATTGTGCAAATCTAGGGAGATTCTGCAGTCAATGCTTTTCATGTACCTTTTCTCTCCTTTAAAAGTAAGGAAAACTCGGCTGGGCACGGTGGCTCAAGCCTGTAATCCCAGCACTTTGGGAGGCCGAGACGGGCGGATCACGAGGTCAGGAGATCGAGACCATCCTGGGTAACATGGTGAAACCCCATCTCTACTAAAAAATACAAAAAAACTAGCCGGGCAAGGTGGCGGGCGCCTGTAGTCCCAGCTACTCGGGAGGCTGAGGCAGGAGAATGGCGTAAACCCAGGAGGCGGAGCCGGCCACTGCACTCCAGCTTGGGCAACAGAGCCAGACTCCGTCTCAAAAAAAAAAAAAAAAGTAAGGAAAACTCGAAATTCCAGATGATGATTTAGGGCAGGGGTCCCCAAACCCCAGGCTGCACAGCAGGAGGTGAGGGCCGGCGAGTGAGCATTACCACCTGAGCTCTGCTGCCTGTCAGATCAGCGATGGCATTAGATTCTCATAGGAGCGCAAACCCTGTTATGAACTTGCATGTAAGGAATCTAGGTTGTGCATTCTTTATGAGAATATAATCCCTGATGATCTGTGGTGGACCAATTTCATCCCAAAACTATCCACCACACCCACCCCCGCACTGTCCATGGAAAAATTGTCTTCCCCAAAACTGGCCCCTGGTGCCAAAAAGTTTGGGGACCACTGATTTAGCGGTTTAGTTTATGTAACAAAGATATCTTGAAATATAGAGTGAATCCATACTCCCAACTAAAGGCCTTTGTATATCAAAAGATTGACCAAAGAATGTACATTCATTCACTCATTAAAATTAAAATGTCAACGAGACACGGTGGCTCAAGCCTGTAATCCCAGAACTTTGGGAGGCTGAGGTGGGAGGATCACTTGAGGACAGGAATTCAAGACCAGCCTGGGAAACATACCAAGACCTCATCTCTACTAACCAGTAAAAATAAGCCAGGTGTGGTGGCATGTGGCTGTAGCCCCAGCTACTCAGGAGGCTGAGGCAGGAGAATCACTTGAGCCGAGGAGTTAGAAGTTGCAGTGAGAACCACTGCACTCCAGCCTGGGTTAGAGAGAGAAAAACCTTGTCTCGCTCTTAAAAAAAAAAAAAAAAAAATTGTCTATATCATTATGTATAATTTATTATGATTCCCTGCCATAGTATCCAGCCACCAACACAACCCCACATGTTCCACCTATTGGTACTCACATCCTGGGTAATCCCCTCCCACATTGTGTCAGCACTGGTCTGTGTTACCAATGGCAGAAGTGGTAACACTTCAACATCTAGGTTATAAAAGACATTGTGTCTTTTACCTTGCTGCGATTTCTTGGATTATTCATCTGGGAGGAAGCCAGCTGCCATGTCTTTTTTTTTTTTTTTTGTAGAGATAGGGTCTCATTATGTTGCCCAGGCTGGTCTCACACTCTGGGCTCAAACATTCCTCCTGCCTCAGCCTCCCAAAGCGCCGGGATTACAGGCATGAGCCACCATGCCTGGCCAGCTGCCATGTCTTAAAAGACACTCAGGCAGCTGAGAGGTCTAGTTGGTAGGAACTAAGGTCTCTTGCCAATGGCTAGCAAGGGACTGAGGACTCCTGACAACAGACACGTGAATGAGAAAACCTTAGAAGTGAGTCTTCCAGCCCCAATCAGGCCTTCAGATGACTGCAACTTCAGGAGAGAACCACCAGACTAAGCCATTCCTGAATTCCCAGCCTTCAGAAACTGTGTAAGATCATGTTTGTTGTTTTGAGCTGCTAAAATTTTGGGATTTGTTGTATTGTAACAGATTGTGAATATAATTGTTTTAATATTTATTATCCATCTTCATCTTCTACCACATTATTTTACTGGTCCTTTGTAAAATTCCTGGGACCATTCTCTTTTTTCGTTCTTTCTTTCTTTCTTTCTTTCTTTTTTTTTTTTGAGATGGATTCTCGCTCTGTTGCCCAGGCTGGAGTGCAATGATGTGATCTCAGCTCACTGCAACCTCCGCCTCCCAGGTTCAAGCAGTTCTCCTGCCTCAGCCTCCTGAGTAACTGGGACTACAGGTGCACGCTGCCACACCCAGCTCATTTTTTTTATTTTAGTGGAGATGGGGTTTCACCATGTTGCCCAGACTGGTCGCAAGCTCCTGAGCTCAGGCAGTCCACCTGCCTTGGCCTCACAAAGTGCTGGGATTACAGGTGTGAGCCACCGTGCCCAGCCCCTGGGACCATTATCACACAGAGTTATTATTAAATAAGAATTAGCAAAGTTCTGGAAGTCATATATTTCAAGTGTTTTCTAATTCAAAGCGCTTCTCTATATTCAAGTACTATGGTATCGTTTCAATCATAGCAAATTATAAAAGTTCTGTAATTTCCTAAATATAAATGTACCTTGTGAAAGGCTTCTGTGACACACATAAAAGACATGTTTGATGTACCAGTTGCTTTGCTGTGGCTTTTAAGTAAAGAATAAAAAGTGTCATAGAAGGAAGGCTGCTTTTCTTCTCTGTAGTAGAATACAGTCCTTCCCTGCCCAGATGATTGAGGTTACCGTAGGGTTTTCACTGTTCAGAGAGAAAAAGCCAAAGAAAGAAGCTTAGCAGACAGAAGAGCTTGTGTAGCCTCATCAAAGATGTCAGTAGCGTAAGAAGAGAAAGAGATCGGGGGAAGAAGTGGCAGGATAAAGTATCAGAGAATACAGGGCATAAGAAGAAACACTGCAGAAAAAAACAGCAGTCAGAAGCAGCATAAGAACAGTTAGTTTGGAAAGATTAACAAAGCTATTTATAAAGATTTCCAGCAAAGCCCTATAAAGTCTAACAATAGGGCACTAAGATGTTTGCAGAGAAGCATTTTAAACATACACAAGAATTCAGAGAGAGATTACATTAAGTTCAGATAGTGGGATCAAAGAAGATGCATTAGACAACAAAGTATGGCAGATAATGACAAAACAGAAAATGAGAATGAGATGCTGCTCTAGTTTCCCACTGCACTCCAACCCTGTATCCTAGCTAAGGAAAGATTCTACTCATGTTTATATGGTTTTCTTATCAATATATTTCACTTTATATGTTTAATAATTCTAAAAATATAACTATGTACATTTATCTACAGCATACATATCTACAGCATATATAATTATCCTAAAATTAGCCTATTTGTTAAAAGTCCCAAACTAAGAATCTGTTTTCATATTCAGGTGACTTCCATCTGGTTACTATGGTGGTATCCAGGCGGCATCCCTCTCCTTGACTAAATATATCTGAACCCTTTTGTTTTTTGGTTTGGAGGCTGAGTCTCACTCTGTTGCCCAAGCTAGAGTGCAGTGGCGTGATCTCAGCTCACTACACCCTCCACTTCCTGGGTTCAAGCAATTCTCTTGCCTCAGCCTTCCAAGAACCTGGGATTACAGGTGTGCGCCACCACACCTGGCCTAAGTTTTGTATTTTTAGTAGGGACAGGGTTTTGCCATGTTGGCCAGGCTGGTCTCAAACTCCTGACCTCAGGTGATCTGCTTTGCTCAGCCTCCCAAAGTGCGGGGATTACAGGCATGAGCCACTGCACCTGGCCATATATCTGAAGCTTTTTGAAGAACTGATGAGACAGGAGGTTCAGATCATATATGAATAGTAATGATGCATATATATCAATATGATAAGTTTATATTATGCTTGATGGCATTATCATCCAAACACTTTAATTAAAACACAAGTACTTTCACTTTATTCATCACAAAACTGTCTTTTTCCCCACATCGGTAGATGGAGAAACAATAAATTTTTTAATCTTTATTTTTTATTTTGTTTATTTTTTTGAGATGGAGTTTTGCTCTTGTTGCCCAGGCTGGAGTGCAATGGTACGACCTCGACTCACTGCAACCTCTGCCTCCCAGGTTCAAGCGATTCTCCTACCTCAGCCTCCTGAGTAGCTGGGATTACAGGTGCCTGCCACCATGCCCAGATAATTTTTGTATTTTTAGTAGAGACAGGGTTTCACCATGTTGGCCAGGCTGGTCTCGAACTCCTGACCTCAGGTGATCCACCCGCCTTGGCCTTCTAAAGTGCTAGGATTACAGACGTGAGCCACCGCGCCTGGCCTTTTATTTTTTATTTTAATGATAAAGTTTTGTATTTGGTTATAATGCTTCTGCAGTTGTCCTGTTCTCTATGCCATATATATGGGTCTTATGGAGACTGAATGTTCTCATATAGGATCTAATGAGACAAATGTGACTTCATAATTATATATTAACATTGTTTAAAATATTCAATACATCAACAAGACGTACCATCACTTTTTTATTTGGCAGTAATAGTAATACATCCACATTACAGTGCTTATTTTGGCTAAAGAGCCAGTGCAATTTTTTCTGCTACTGTAGTGTTTTACTTTTACACAAATTAATGAGTACAGGCCTTACATTTAGGAAATAGAAACATTTACTGATATCAGCCAAGTAAAGCTAATACATGGTTGTTCTCAAACTAAACAAAACAATAACATAATATATTCATTAGGAACAAAGTAGGGATGTTATTTCCATTAATCACAGATTACATAAATTCTTAAATTTCACATACATATTTCTTAATCTAAGCAAAAATTAGAATTCAGCTTAATTTCTATAATCATTTTGAAATTTACATCAAATAATTTCTGAATATTCACATTAAAATGAAAATGGGTTATATAAACATAATTAAAAATTTCTGATTATGAAAAGTTACAGAGAAGTACATTAAATGTTACTTTGGCATTCCTATTTCCTAGGCTAACAGGAATTATTAAGAATTCCTTTGTAATGCAAATAATCACTCTCTTGGAAATTAAAGTAGAAAATGTTACATTTTAAGGCAACAAAACATTTGTAAATATTTTTATAAAGGCAGTTAATTTAACAAATTAATGGAATCATAGTAAATGGATGCAAATAAAGAATATTACTGTATGAGAAAGATAGAAAGTTCTTTGGAGCTGTGACAGTATGGAAAACTTGTCTTCTTTTTTAAAAGATAAGTCCATTTTGATACTTAATAAACATAATGTTAACCTTCAAGGAGAAATAAGTACTCTTTTAGTTGAACAAAAATGTAGAGAAATCAAAATAGAAAAAAGGAAATTAAAAGAAATAGCAAATGTAAATTGCCTGAAAATTTATCTTCTTTCTTCCAGAAAAAAGGCTATTTTCTCAGGACTGACTTAACTGAAGTCCCTCTTACAATTTACATATGGAAGTGGATGGTAGAACTCATGGTGGCAAGGGCAATTCCATGAGTGTTTAAACAGGGTTTACCCTAAAAGGCTCTGAACTAATCATTTTTAAAAACATTGCTTTTGCTATTTAACCCAATTTTAAGGCAAATGGAAACTGTTATATATGTCTTTTGTTTTTTTTTGGGACAGAGTTTCGCTCTTGTTGCCCAGGCTGGAGTGCAATGGCACGATCTCGGCTCTCTGCAAGCTCTGCCTCCCAGGTTCAAGCGATTCTCCTGCCTCAGCCTCTCGAGTAGCTGGGATTACAGGCATGCGCCACTATGCCCAGTTAATTTTGTATTTTTAGTAGAGACAGGGTTTCACCATGTTGGTCAGGCTGGTCTCAAACTCCCGACCTCAGGTGATCTGCCCACCTGGGCCTCCCAAAGTGCTGGGATTACAGGCATGAGCCACTGCGTCCGGCCTGTTATATATGTCTTAAGTACCCTTCTCCATGCAGTCAGAATGTTCAAGAGGACATTTCCTTTAAAAAGTTCAAGTTTCGCTGGGCGCGGTGGCTCACGCCTGTAATCCCAGCACTTTGGGAGGCCAAGGTGGGCGGATCACAAGGTCAGGAGATCGAGACCACCCTGGCAAACATGGTGAAACCCCGTTTCTACTAAAAATACAAAAAAATTAGCCGGGTGTGGTGGTGGGTGCCTGTAGTCCCAGCTTCTCAGGAGGCTGAGGCAGGAGAATGGCGTGAACTCGGGAGGCAGAGCTTGCAGTGAGCCGAGATCGCGCCACTGCACTCCAGCCTGGGCGACAGAGCGAAACTCTGTCTCAAAAAAAAAAAAAAAAAGTTCAAGTTTCTTCTCTTATAATAGAGAGGTTTTTCCTATACTTATTGTCCTAAAATTCTATTTGGTCACTCTTACCTCTTTTGTGAAAGGCCACATCTTGCTAAAGTAGCAGCTACTGAACTGACCAGAAACAAACTCAAACACTGAATTTGACAAACCATCCTGCTGAATATAAGCAACTTTTTCTTAGATGAAATGTAAAAAAGAAAAAAAAACAAAATAAAAAGCAACACCTTCTAGAAAGCCATTCGTCTTATCTCATAAAATTAATTCCCCAGAGTTATCTCATGTAGTAGCAGCATTATCAAATAGTGCAATTCTTCAAAACTGCTGTCAAATAATATCTTTCTAAAATAAATTACATTTACTTATAGCTTTGCTTATAAAACCACAACTTAAAACACTTATCCCTCAAATGGGTAAGTTAATATAAGCAATAACTGTCTTGTCTACATGGTAATGAAATGCATGTGCATGCACACATATGTGTGTGTATCATTCAAGACCAAAGATACCACAACAAGGTAAAAACATGTAATATGAAATAAAAAATAAACAGTATATAATGGAATTTTTAGTTTTGGTACTTCTAATCATATTCCCATCAATAATAAGAATTATAAATAGGTAATTGTTAAATTAAGCATCTATGTAAGAAAAGTCAAGGAGCTATATACTAAAGAACGGTGGTAATTTGTATGTTTCATGCTATATAACCTAGAAAGTACATGCAAAACAGCATGATCCTGAATTCCATATTTTGTAGTTAATTTACATAAATGTGGCACATACACAAATTTACAAATCTTAAAAGATTAGGCTTTTCCCCCCGACTTTTCATCTTCTATTTATTAATCAGAAACTAGGCACTTTCATCTAAAAATTCGCTTTTTAAAAATGCGTTTTAGGAGTAAGACATGGTGGCACATGCATCTAGTATGAGGAGTTGGAGACTGCAGTGAGCTATGTATGATAGCACACTGCACTCCAGCCTGGGCAATAGGGCAAGACCCCGTCTCTTAAAAGAAGAAAAAAACCAGAGCATTTTAGGTCCTTTTGTGCAACTCACTCCTAAAATGAATAAAGCCCGTTTTAGGGGCAAAATCAATAAATCTAATCTACTTACATACTGAGTTAGCCACTCCAAATAAGTGGTATATTATTTAGAAACAAAATTAATACAACTCTGAAAGCATTTAATATACTCTTATAGAAGAACCCCACCCATAAAAACAATTCGTTTGTAGATTTATCATAATGAACATGAAATATATACTTCCACATGATTAAAAATAGTTTTGCTTTACATTCAAGGGAGGAAAAAACCCTTCTTTAAAACGTCAGTAAGATTCAAAATATGAATATTTTAAAAACATGGGCATAATATGACAAATTCCCACTGGGCTGAGTTTTCTGTGGGAATAACTAAAAGGAAGTTTTGTAGGAGAAAGGAGAAATTATTTTACTGTACCAAGTTTCATACCTTCAGATGTTGACAGTCTTCAAATAACACTAAATTTTAAATTGCCTTTATTAATTAATAAATGCTATCTTTTTAATTAATATTCATTCCAGGGAAAAATGCTCTAATGTATAAAAAGAAAGTTCTTCAGTCTCTTTGTAACTTACAGGACCAACAGTAACATATTTTGGAAACTACAGTTAATATAAATTTATAAATTGTAAATTTCTCAGTGTCAATTCATTTAAATGTTTTATTTGTTTTATTTATTCACTTTTGAGATAGGGTACTGCTGTCACCCAGGATGGAGTGCAGTGGTGCAATCATGGCTCATGACAGCCTTGACCTTCTGGACTCAAGTGATCCTCCCACCTCAGCCTCCCAAGTAGCTGGGACCACAGACACATGCCACTACACCCAACTAATTTAATTAAATTATTTATTTTTTGAGATGGAGTCTTACTTTGTTGCCCAGGCTGGAGTGCAGTAGTGCGATCTCGGCTCACTGCAACCTCCACTTCCTGGGTTCAAGCAATACTCCTGTCTCAGCCTCCCTAGTAGCTGGGACTACAGGCGCCCGCTACCACACCTGGCTAATTTTTGTATTTTTAGTAGAGACGGGGTTTCACCATATTGGTGAGGCTGGTCTCGAACATCTGACCTCAGGTGATCCGCCCACCTTGGCCTCCCAAAGTGCTAGGATTACAGGCATGAACCACCAAGCCCGGCCTATTTTTATTTTTACTTTTAAATTTTAATATTTCCATGGAACTCTGCTTGATACCAGCTAATTTATTTTTATTTTTTTGTAGAGACAGGTGTCTCCTCATGTTGTCCAGGCTAGTCTCAACCTCCTAGCTTCAAACTACCCTCCTGCCTCAGCCCCCCGAAGTATTACAGGCATGAGCCACTACAAGTGGCCCATTTAAATAGTCTATAACAATATTCAGTGATTACAATTTCTTTGATTCAAATACATAAGCAAATGCACAAGTAATAATGTATGCAGTACATGTTAAACATCGTTACTGCCTAAACTTGATTAAACAAATAACTTTATAATTAAAAATATGTTTCTAGGCAAAGTTAAATATACTGACACTAGGAGTAATATATTCTTTCATGTGTGGGCCACAAAGATCTTGGCTAAAGTGTACATTTTAAAGGTGCAAAACATAAAAACAGAGCTTTTGAGAATGACAGCTTCAAGAAGACAAACCAATTAACTCCCAAATATTGGCTTCAATTCAAGCAATATTTTTGTAAAAGATACATTTCACAATTTTGATTATTACCTAATAAGTGCAAAAAGCCACTATGACTACACTACACAGGAATTCAACGACAGAACTTCTGTATAAATACAGTACAGTTGCTCATTTTTTACTAGATTTTTTTTTCCTCCTGAATCCACATGCACCAATTCTGTTGGTTCTGTAATATATGTTACAAAATCAATAGTTACCTTAAAATATTTCATAGCACACTCAAATTGCAGGATTCTTACGGTACTTATTGTACTTTGGCTTCCAGTAGCCCAGTGGACATAACATGACCATGACTACTTAGACAACTACTCGTATGCCTCAGGGCATCTGCTTCAAGATAGGCCATTAGAAGCTCAGTGCGGCGAATGAGTAACTGCATGAGGTCTTCAGCTAGCGTCTCTGTGCTTGAATAGCGCACCTTCTCAAAGTCAAAAATGTCTTTGAGAAATAAAAGAACTTGATTCTGGAAAATGAACACAAAACAAATTGGCATTTATTAGACCAAAGGTATGTTACATTGAAAAAGCTTCTAATATTATAATGAGCATTGAATCAGGAATCAGAAGACCTGACTTCCAGTGCTAGTTTCATATCTCATTAGAAAAGGGGCCTTGCACAAGTGATTTAACCTTTCCTTTTTTGGGGCTCATTGTCTTTTTCTGTGAAATAGGGCTAATACCACCCATCCTACTTACTACTCAGGGATGACATGATGATCAAAAAAGATAACCTATGTGATACCATGAAGAGGTGGGGAAACATTTTAAAAAGATAATCTATAAGAAGTGCCTGTAAACTCTAAAGCACTGTTTAAATGTAAGGGGTTATAGTCCTTTTCCTTCAATGTGACCTTTGAGCATTGCCTCTACTCTAAGACAGAAAAATAAACTATTCTAGTAATAGTTTTAAATAAATAATAATAAAATAATACATTATAATTTTAAATGTGCTTTTTTTGTACAAGAAAAACCCTTAAGGCACATGAAAAACAAAGAACATTTCAGGTCTCAAATCAGTGGTAGATCCTGAAGGATATTTCATTTCAGTAAGTTATTATATACACTGAAACTCACTGTAAGCAAACTGCCTGCTACTAAGTATTAAGTCTCAGCTGTTATGTCACCATAATAGAAAAAAAAGTAATTTCAAAGAGTGAAAACCAGGAATATTTAATTTGTCTTCTTTCTTAATAACGTATCTTCCAAACGTTATTAAGAAGTACTAAGAAGACACACTTCACTGATTCACTAGATTTTTGTTTGTTTGTTTGTTTGAGACGGAGTCTCGCTCTGTCGCCCAGGCTGGAGTGCGGTGGAGCGATCTCGGCTCACTGCAAGCTCCGCCTCCCGGGTTCACGCCATTCTCCTGCTTCAGCTTCCCGAGTAGCTGGGACTACAGGTGCCCGCCACCACGCCCCGCTAATTTTTTGTATTTTTAGTAGAGACGGGGTTTCACTGTGTTAGCCAGGATGGTCTCCATCTCCTGACCTTGGGATCCGCCCGCCTCGGCCTCCCAAAGTGCTGGGATTACAGGTGTGAGCCACCGCGCCCGGCTGATTCACTAGATTTTATATCTGAAAGGGTCATTAGCAATCAACCTGTTAGGTCCCCTCATTTTATAGATAAAGAAAAGGAACATCAAAGAATGATTTGCCCCAAGTCAGAATGCTCACTGATGACAGACTTAATTCCCAATCCCTAAAACACATACCTTACATTTGGGTGGTCAAGTAAACTACAAAAACCAATGTGTTCTGAATGAGAGTAAAATAAACATTTTCTAAACCATTTATAAAAATATTACCTTGATAGCACATAAACATAATTTAAAAAAAAGAATGGTACAATAAAACATCCAGACTTTCAAATTCATACAGTCATGGCTCACTGCAGCCTCACCTTCCCAAGCTTGAGCGATCCTCCCACCTCAAAATCCCAGGTAGCTGGAACCACACATGCATGCCACCCCTCCTGGCTAATTTTTTCTATTTTTAGTAGAAACAGGTCTCACTGTGTTGCTCAAGCTTGGGTATCCCTTGCATTAGGGAATTGATAAGGTGAATGGATATGCTGAGCCTACTCCACAATAAAGCACAAATCTATAAAATACTGGTCCATTATAATAATAGTGGTATTATAAAATGCCAAAAATAGTTAATACTGGCATTTAAATGCTGAATTTAGGTGACTTTTATAAATTTACTCTTAAATAACAGCTGTTCTTCTACAAAAGCAAAACAAAACAGAATAAAACCGTATCTCCTCTTTGATTTAGAAAAAAAAGAGAAATTACTCAATGACTGAACATACCTTAAAAAAGCAACATAAATCATAGAGAGAATTTCTAGGACCCAAAAAGCCCCAGGCTAGGACAGGACTGATGTGTTCACAAATGGCATAAAAATGGGCAAAAAATCCATCTGGGATCTGTTGGGAAGTAAAGGAGAATCAAGTTATTTCTACCTTCTTGTTATTTGCTTTCTCTAGTACAGAAACTGAAGTTGCTATTCATTATATGACCAGTGGGAGTTTAAGAAAATTTGCTTTTTAGACCAGAGTCTAGCAACACCAAACTCCTGGCCTCACGCAATCCCCCTGCTTTAGCTTCCTGAGCAGTGGGGACTACAGGTGCACACTACAGTGCAAGGCTCATGACTACTGTTTTTGAGGGCAAACCAAGAGTCAATCATCAGCCATGCTATTAAGAAAGTTAATAAGGTTACAAGAAACCTTTAGAGTCATAGAGTGTTTTATATAAACTAGTTTATAGTTTTCATATCCTAGTCAATAGTTTAATATGTGCTGACACACATTTCTTTATTTGTTGTTTGTTTTTTTGAGACAGGGTCTCACTCTGTAGCCCAGGGTGAAGAGCACTGGTGCAGTCATGGCTCACTGCAGCCTCACCTTCCCAAGCTTGAGCGATCCTCCCACCTCAAAATCCCAGGTAGCTGGAACCACACATGCATGCCACCCCTCCTGGCTAATTTTTTCTGTTTTTAGTAGAAACAGGTCTCACTATGTTGCTCAGGCTGGTCTTGAACTCCTGGGCTCAAGCAATCCTCCCTACGTGGCCTCCCAAAGTGCTGGGATTACAGGCATGAGCTGCCATATCCCGCCCTTAAAAGTTGTTTTTACCTCATAAAAATGCTTCATAAAAAAGCTATCCAGCCAGGCATGGTGGCTTATGCCTATAATCCCAACACTTTTGGGAGGCCAAGGCAAGTGGATCACTTGACCCTAGGAGTTCGAGACCAGCCTGGACAACATGGTGAAATCGTCTTTGCAAAAAATACAAAAGTTAGCCAGGCGTGCGTGGTGGTGTGTACCTACAGTCCCAGCTACTTAGGAGGCTGAGGTGGGAGGATCATTTGAGCCCAGGAGTTGGAGGGTGCAGTGAGCCAAGATAATACCACTGTACTCCAGCCTGGGTGACAAAATAAGACTCTGTCTCAAAAAAAAAAAAGGCAATCATATCAGCTTTGCAACCAGGCAACAACAAGAATGCTACAGTGTTCCTTAGTTGTATAAGTTTTATGATAAGACTATCATAGTTTTAGCTATTAAAAGCCCAACTCAATCACTTAATTATATTAACTGACAAAAAACAACAACAACAACAACTAGTAAAATGATTAAGCTACTCTTACTAGAATCCTAACTTTTAATTAAGGAACCCTATATCATTTAAGTATTTAATTGTGTAATTGCCTCTTCCTGTGAAGTATCACTTCATATAGCTGTGTTTTAGGAAACTCTAAGTTTATATTTATAACTTTTTGAATTTCCCTTGTTAAGTAACACACTGTGGGATTTGTTATACAGCACTGACGAGAGAAAACTACGCCTTAAGATTCTGTCTCCTGGGGGGGTTATTTTCTATTTTACAGTCTCCAAGACAATCTTCTAAACCTCATTTTCTTTTCTTTTTTTTTTCTGAGATGGAGTCTCACTCTGTCACCCAGGCTGGAGTGCAGTGGCACCATCTTGGCTCACTGCAACCTCTGCCTCCTAGGTTCAAGCAATTCTCCTGCCTCAGCCTCCTGAGTAGCTGGGATTGCAAGCGTGCACCACCATGCCCAGCTAATTTTTGTATTTTTAGTAGAGACGGGGTTTCGCCATGTTGGCCAGGCTGGTCTCGAACTCTGACTTCAGGTGATCCACCCACTCTGGCCTCCCAAAGTGCTAGGATTACATGCAAGAGCCACTGTGCTGGGCCTAAACCTCATTTTTAAAATATAAGATAGCAGCAGTTACCATTTAATGAGTACCCATTATATTCTAGAAAATGTGCTAGTTTCTATTTAATTTACTAAAACATTCCTTCAAAAGTATGTCATGTTAACATCATTTTAAACATGTGAAAAGTGATATTGGAGAGGGGTTAAATAAACTGCCCTAATTCACACACAGCTAGTTAGTGAGGGCCAAAAAGTTATGTTCTACATATAGTAAAGTTCTAAATACCATACAGACTTGAAGTGTATTATGAGGTCAGAGAAGTGGGAACTTAGTGTGGGCTGAAGCAGACTAGATAAACTTTAGCAAGGAATTATGTGAGCTGAGCTCAATGATGGGTAAGATTTATTTTAGTACAGAGGGAATTTGGCATTTCAGGTATAGAAGATAGTTCCCAAGAGGTGAGACATATAGGTATCTATGGATATAGAAAGTAGACTTAGGTCGGGCACACTGGCTCAGGCCTGAAATCCCAGCACTTTGGGAGGCCAAGGCAGGTGGATGACTTGAGGTCGGGAGTTTGAGACTTGCCTGGCCAACATGATGAAACCCCGTCTCTATCAAAAATATACAAATTAACCAGGCATGGTGGCGGGCGCCTGTAATCCCAGCTACTTGAGAGGCTGAGGCAGAAGAATCGCTTGAACCTGGAAGGTGGAGGTTGTAGCGAGCTGAGATCGTGCCATTGCACTCCAGCCTGGGCGACAGAGTGACTCTGTCTCAAAAAGAAAAAAAAGTACAATATTTATTCTAAGAAGTAGAAAAATAAAGTTAGACATGTTAATAATATCATTATTATTATAACTACCACTTACTAAACTCTTTAAATGTTTAATGTTTAAATTAAGCTGGTTGATATTGCTTTCATCCTTACCACAGTCCTATTAAGTAGGCATTAACACCGTTTTGCACATGGGAAAACTGAGGGTCAGCTGATGGTCAGTAACTTACTGTAATCATGCTAGTTAGTGTGAGAATCAAACCCACATCTACAAGTCTGTTCCTAGTCCTAACGTTAGAGTTCATCATCATCATTAAGGAAACTTGCTTAAAATATGGGTCTCTGGAATCATTTTAAATAAGAATTATCCAAATATAGGGGCTCCAGAATCATTTCTAACAGCACATTCTGAAGATGCTGTGAGGACCATACTTTAAAATCACTGCAACTGGCAATACTGTCTCAAAGTTATAAGATTGGAAAATATGGATGTGATAAAATACTGTATATCCTTGGGCAAATAATAATGTTGTAATTGTCAATACTTGTTTACTGCACTATGCCAAGCACTGTTCTAAGCACTTCATATTGAATCTTCAAAAACCCTATGAGGGCTAGGCACAGTGGCTCACGCCTGTAATCCCAACACTTTGGGAGGCCGAGACTGGAAGATCACTTGAGGCCAGGAGTTAGAGGCCAGCCTGGGCAACATAGCAAGACCCCATCTGTAAAAAAAAAAATAAAAAATCAGCCAGGCATGGTGCTGTGCACCTGTAGTCGTAGCAACTCAGGGAGGATGAGGCAGGAAGATTGCTTAAGCCCAGGAGTTAGAGGCTGCAGTGAGCTATGATCATGCCACTGCACTCCAGCCTGAATGACAGAGCAAGACCCTATCTCTAAAACAAAACAAAACAAAACACTATGAGGTAGATACTATTACTATTCTTAGAGATGAGGAAACTGAGGCATAGAGAGGGTAAGCAACTTGCCTAAGGTCACATAGCTAGTATGTGGCATTTGAACCCAACAGTCTCACTTGAGAGTCCCTGCCCTTTACTACTAGGAGTGTATGAGAAAAACAATGCTTAGCAGGTAAGACAGGTTACAGGGTGTGAGGCATGGAGGCAGGATATAAACTCTAAGACTTTTTATTTGTAGGGGCTCCAAATTGAATAAAGCAGCTATTAGAATCAAATCTTTATTTCTTTTTTTTTTTTTTTTTTTTTTTTTTTTTTTGAGACGGAGTCTCGCTCTGTCGCCCAGGCTGGAGTGCAGTGGCCGGATCTCAGCTCACTGTAAGCTCCGCCTCCCGGGTTCACGCCATTCTCCTGCCTCAGTCTCCCGAGTAGCTGGGACTACAGGCGCCCGCCACCTCGCCCGGCTAGTTTTTTATATTTTTTAGTAGAGATGGGGTTTCACCGTGTTAGCCAGGATGGTCTCGATCTCCTGACCTCGTGATCCGCCCGTCTCGGCCTCCCAAAGTGCTGGGATTACAGGCTTGAGCCACCGCGCCCGGCCAAATCTTTATTTCTTAATTGGATTAAATTAAGTGGAATCCACTATATTAAAGAACTGTAAAAAATACTGGCCAGGTGCAGTGGCTCACGCCTGTAATCCCAGCACTTTGGGAGGCTGAGGCAGGCAGATCACTTGAGGTCAGAAGTTTGAGACCAGCCTAGCCAACATGGTGAAACCCGGTCTCTACTAAAAATACAAAAATTAGCTGGGTGGGGTGGCGGGCGCCTATAGTCCCAGCTACTCGGGAGGCTGAGGCAGGAGAATCACTTGAAAGGCGAAGGTTGCAGTAAGCCAGGATCACACCACTGCACTCCAGCCAGGGTGACAGAAACAGACTGTCTTAAAAAAAAAAATAAATAAATAATAATAATAATAATATCATTAAGAGAAAAAACAAAAACCTAAAACTTATCAGAGCTGTTTCCAACTTTAAACCCCTCTCCCAGTTAGCTGAAATACCACGCACGCCTCAATAACTGCTATATGAAACTACATCAAATATTAAGGATGAGAAAGAAGGCCTTCAAAAAAGAAGCCAACCCACCACCAGTAAGTCACTCATCTAGCCTGAGGGACAGTCCCTCCTACCCCTCCTACAGCTGCCAATTCCCACCAGAGAAGTGACTCAGAAGCTTCTTTGACAGAATCCTTAAATGATTTAACAAAGGAATTCAGGTCTTAATGAATTTTACCTTCATCTGTTGTCTTTTCTGTTTCAGCACCGACCAACAACTTGAAGCCACAGCCTAAATACATGCAGAGAAAAGAAAGATTCATATACAGCAATATAAACATTTCCATTTTTATTAGAAGTTCAGCCTAGTGTGGTGGCTCACGCTTGTAATCCCAGCACTTTGGGAGGCTGAGGCAGGTGGATCACGAGGTCAGGAGATGGAGACCATCCTGGCTAGCATGGTGAGACCCCGTCTCTACTAAAAATACAAAAAATTAGCCAGGCATGGTGGAGGGCGCCTGTAGTCTCAGCTACTCGGGAAGCTGAGGCAGAAGAATGGCATGAACCCGGGAAGCGGGGCTTGCAGTGAGCCAAGATCACGCCACTGCACACCAGCCTGGGCGACAGAGCAAGACTACGTCTCAAAAAAAAAAAAAAAGTTCCAAGTTTATGGGTCTAAAACGTTCAATACATTCATTACTAATAAGAACTAGTCGGCCGGGCGCGGTGGCTCACACCTGTAATCCCAGCACTTCGGGAGGCTGAGGCGGGTGGATCACGAGGTCAAGAGATGGAGACCATCCTGGCCAAGATGGTGAAACCCCATCTCTACTAAAAATGCAAAACAAAATTAGCTGGGCATGGTAGCGCACGCCTGTAGACCCAGACACTCGGGAGGCTGAGGCAGGAGAATTGCTTGAACCCGGGAGACGGAGGTTGAAGTAAGCAGAGATCACGCCACTGCACTCTAGCCTGGCGACAGAGCGAGACTTCTGTCTCAAAACAAACAAACAAACAAACACAAAAAACTAGTCAGGGTCCTCACATTGTTTGAAAATATTAATGCAAAGGTATTTCATTATTTAAATTTTAAAACATTAGCAAAGTTGTATGTTGTAAGGGCAAAAAAAAAAGTAAAATAATATTAAAAAAATTAAACACAAAGCCACTAAAGGAAAAAGACTGTACTCTGGAACAAAGAAGATTCCATTTTCAGAGTTTTAAAGTTCTGTTCCTTAAAGGAAAAAAGTGAAAATATGTGTATATAGAATTCACATGCACAAATAAATATTCTGTGTGTAATAATAAAGTATTCTTCTTTTTTTTTTTTTTTGAGACAGGGTTTCACTCCCATCACCTAGGCTGAAGTGCAAAGGAGTGATCTTGGTTCACTGCAACCTCTGCCTCCAAGGCTCAAGTGAACCTCCCACCTCAGCCTCCTGAGTAACTGAAACTAGAGGCATGCACCACTGCACCTGGCAAATTTTTGTATTTTTTTTTGTAGAGACGAGGTGTCACCATGTTGCCCAGGCTGGTCTCAAACTCCTGAGCTCAAATGATCCACCTGCCTCAGCCTCCCAAAGTGCTGAGATTATAGGCGTGAGCCACCACGCCTGGCTGACCACTTTTTTTTCCTTTTTTTTTTTATACTTTATGTTCTAGGGCACATGTGTACAACGTGCAACTTTGTTACATATGTATATATGTGCCATGTTGGTGTGCTGCACCCATTAACTCATCATTTACATTAGGTATATCTCCTAATGCTATCCCTCCCCACTTCCCCCACCGCTCAACAGGCCCTGGTGTGTGATGTTCCCCTTCCTGTGTCCAAGTGATCTCATTGTTCAATGTCCATCTATGAGTGAGAACATGCGGTGTTTGGTTTTCTGTTCTTGAGATAATTTGCTGAGAATGATGGTTTCCAGCTGCATCCATGTCCCTACAAAGGACATGAACACATCCTTTTTTATGGCTGCATAGTATTCCAAGGTGTATATGTGCCACACTTTTTAATCAAACTTAAAAGGCTGAGAAAAGTAAACCACCACTTACTGTTTCTTTGAAGGATGAGTTTAGCCATCGATTATTTACTACATTCTGTATGGATGTGGGTGGGTTTTCCAAATCTTCAAAGGAATCCATTAATATAAAATCCAGAACAACATCATAAAAATTTAGATTTTTCACCTGTATTAAATTATGAGTTGAAACAAAAATTATTATTACATAGAGCTGAAATAAAATCTGAGCCAGGGCTTTATGGTTTTATAACAGCAGGGGTTTTTTTTAATCAGCTTATTCAAAAATAAAAAATATAAGGAGAGACAAATATGAAAGCTCACCACTAAAAATTACGATTCACATTATCGCTGCTCCTTCCTACATCTGAGGTGAAAATAATCTCTCCTCCCCTCTATTCTAGGAGTCCTTTGTTCATGCTTCTATTATAACATCCAGGATGCTCATTCTACCTTGTTATTTAGTTACTGGTATATGTGCCTGTCTTCCCCACCAGATCATGAACATCTTGCTCTTTCATTCATTCATACACACTCTGCATACTGCATACTGTACCAGGTGCTCAGACTTCTAGAGTAAGCAAATTAGATGCCTAGAGTATAATGGGGAAAACAGCAACAAAATAATCCTGCAAATATCCAATTATGAACTGTGTGAAGCACAATAAAGGAAAAAGTATATTGTGCTGTATCATTCTGGCAGAAATGTGGGGAATGAAACAGAGAGGGGAAAGAATAAATGCAGGGAGGAAAAGAGTGAGCAGGGAATCAGGAAATATAAAGACTACTGACGTAGCCTAGAGAAAAGACAACAGGTACTTAGGCCAAGAGGGGTGACAGGAAGAGAGGAAAGTTGAAGAAACTGAAAGACATTTATGAGTTAAAACTGACAAACTTAGAGATGAATATGATAAAGTGGGTGAGGATCAGGGAGAGGTGAAGGGTGAGTCTCAGGTTGCTGGCCTGCAGAAGTAAATGGATGCTGATTCCATTTCCTGAATAAAGGAACACTAGAAAAGGAAAGATTAAGTCTTCATGTATTTGCTGTACTCACTGTTTTCTCTGCCTAGAAGGCCTTTCAGCTCCTTGTAAACTCATTTTTTTTTTCTTTAGCTTCTGAGACAGAGTCTTGCTCCGTCGCCCAGGCTGGAGTGCACTGGCACGATCTTGGCTTACTGCAGCTCCCACCTCCTGGGTTCAAGTGATTCTCTTGCCTCAGCCTCCTGAGTAGCTGGGATTACAGGTATGCACCACCATGCCTGGCTAATTTTTGTATTTTTAGTGGAGACATGGTTTCACCACGTCGGCCTGGCTGATCTCAAACTCCTGGCCTCAAGTGATCTACCTGCCTCGGCTTCCTAAAGTGCTGGGATTATAGGCATGCACCCAATGCCTGGCTAATTTTTGTATTTTTAGTAGAGACAGGTTTCACCATGTTGGTCAGGCTAGTCTTAAACTCCTGACTTCACAATCCGCCCGCCTCAGCTTCCCAAAGTGCTGGGATTACAGGAGTGAGCCACCATGCCTGGCCGATATCTATATCTATATATTTTTTTGAGACAGAGTCTCCTTCTGTCACCCAGGCTGGAGTACAGAGGCATGATCTCGGCTCACTGCCACCTCCACCTCCCAGGTTCAAGCAATTCTCATTCCTTAGCCTCCCGAGTAGTTGGGATTACAGGCGTGAGCCACTACGCCCAGTTAATTTTTGTATTTTCAGTAGAGACGAGGTTTTGCCATGTTGGCTAGGTTGGTCTCGAACTCCTGACCTCAGGTGATCCGCCCGCCTCAGCCTCCCAAAGTGCTGGGATTACAGGGATGAGCCACCACATCCGGACCTATATTTATTTCTATATCTGTATCTACATATATATTCTAAACTGTGAACTCACACTGACAGCTCCAATTCCAATCCCAGCTTTTTATACCTCCCTTCTCTCACAGGGAAAAGCTGGCTCTGATTTTTCTCAGTATACTTATTTGTTCAGTCCTGTGTATACAGTCAATTCCCCAGCCCTACTGAGCTGCTGCTGTTGTACCACCCAAAGCTGTCCTTGCATAGGCCACCATTCCTGCCCTGCTAGGGGTCTGCCAGTGACTTTTGGAGAGAAGGGAGAGAGGGAACAAGGGAAGGAGGACAGGAGGGAAGGAAGCAAGGAGCCAACAACAGCAAAAAACGGCTTGTTAGAAAACAATTTACAACTACTGCCCCAATGTATAAGGAGTGTGGTTTATGACTTTGTCAGAAAAAAAGATGTCCCACAACTATACAAGTGGCTTTACTGTATTTAACAAGGACAATGAAACAGTAGTCTCAACTCATGTAAAATTACATGCAAATAACTAAGAAAAATAAATATCACAAAAAACTTGAACTTACCCCTCTAGCAGCAAGTTCCATTTCAGTACTACCCCAGTGATCGGTCTGCTCTAAAAAATAGATCATTTCATCAAAAACATCTTCAAACTTCTTTGGATTCTGAAGAAGAAAACACATTTTAACCCTAAACTCAACTTTATAACAAGCTACAAAGAAAGTTACTCTTCAAGAAAGTCTGATGGATCTTAATTCTACTAGGTAACTGAACTAAAATACATTTTAAAGGTATGCCACATTTATCTGGTTTACTACTTTGCTGTTGCAACATTTTGCAGAAGCCAAGATAAAGAATGTCAGTAAAATGTCACAAGCAAACTATTTATTACTCAAATATGTATGCCTATTTTGGTCTGTCCTTAAAATGAAAATCTGGTTATAGCAGACATTATGTGAGGCTTTTGTTGCAGTTCTGCTTCTTTTGGAGGAACCCTAGTTCAAATCACTGAGTTTATCTGTCATGAGAAGGCCAAGAAAGCAACACAAGACTTACATTGGGAATCGCACGTATTAATAGTATCATCTTACATATACTTAGCATTTTATGCTTCTTAACACTTTATTCTTTAAGTTGCTTTCCCATTTATAATTTATTTAATCATCCTAAAAACCCTCTGAAATGAAGTAATATAAATGCAATTCTATTATATAAATGAAAGAATTCAAGTTCAAAGGGATTGAGTCTGAAAGCTAGGTGTGCAAATGGCTCAAGGAAGGCCTGTTTTGTTTTCTCATCATCTGGACAAACCTTGCATAAAGTAAGGTGGTTCCTTACAGTCTGAATGAAGTTCTTGTCATTGCTTCTGCCTCATTCTACTACATGAAGATGAGGCAGTTCAATTTATATTGTACTGAGACCTACACTATTTCCTGTAACCCTCTTCCTGAACAGGATTGAGGGAATAAAAGAGGAGGCATTAGTAATAACAATAGTGATGGCTATCGCAGCACCTCTAATGATAATTCTCACCATGACATTTACAGACTTTATGGCAAATTGGAAATAATTTATGAGAAACAACTTGGTTGAAATAGTGTGGACTTTATAGATAGTTCAACCCGAGCATAACTTAATGCCCTTTGGGTTATTTATTTCTAAAATGGGAAACTTTGCAACTATCCACAAAAACTTTTTCTTCTATCAAAAATGTAACATCTTAACATTCAGTTCAAAGGGTAAAAACAACTTTTGTAAATGGTAAAAACTTGCCAAAAGAACAAGTTTACCTTTCGTGCTTTCACAATTAAAGCTGATAAAATTTTCCTTCCACTCTCAGCGAGGAATATCCTGTTGGCTGACTCTGAAAGAATTACCTGAAAAAATATTCATCCCCAAAGAAAAAAGAGACCTATAATGAATGTGAATGGACATTCAACTTAATAGCACAAATCATCCTAAAACAGTGCACCGCATGTGGTACTATTTCAACAGGCAGCTCACAGAGAAAGTCCTCATTTCCTAAAATAAAAAACTATTGAAACTATCTATAGCCAAAAGATTAAAGGGAGTTAAATTTGAATTTAAATTCTGTTCAACATAATATTACAAAGTCTCAAATAAATTTCCTATAGCCCCAAAACATAAGAAAACAAATATATTTTTACTTTCTTTTTAGAAAATCAATTTTATAACGGACTCAAATCTCAAATACATACTAATTAATAATAAGAAAGAGGGTTTTTATTTTAAGCAGCTATTTTTACACTCCTGAAGTATCAAAATATCCTGTTTTGACAAAGTGTGGTGGGCCTGGGAAGTCGTGGGAGAGGATAATGAAATATGGAAACAAATGAAGGCAAGTAGTGGGGAGGAAAAATAAGTTTAGTGGACTTTATGTTTGTCATTAGGAACAGGGATAATCAAGAGCAAAGAGCTGTCCTGTTTATTTGCACTGGACTCTACAGCATGAGGGTAGGGATGAGTGGCTGGGTGAAGTCACTTAATGTTAAAAAAATACCTGAAAAGCCTGTCGAATACAGTGAAGTTTGGCAAGAAAATCACTGTCTCCTAGGCACTCCAACATTTCAGTTCTATGTAATAAACAGGGGAGACAATTGTTAAACTACATTCAAGATCAAGCCTACTATAAATTTGGATTCAAACAAGGCTTAACCTCAGGACCTTAATATAAAACATGTTTTTTCAATACTGACAGAACATGTAAAAACAATTTTTTCTTTACTTGGACCTAAAAACATATTTTCTCCTATTCTCATAAGCATTTTTAATAAGTACCACACAAACACCTTAATATCCTTCATAAACATAAACAAAACTGAAATGGTACCTCAGTACTCTGGAGTAAATTTTTCCTTCTTCAACTAAATGCATGGCTTCCTCGTAAAATGGGCAGTGACAAAGAGACTCCAGGCTGTAGGTATGCCGTACTTCTCTGTGTTCTGCAAGCTAAGAGCACAGTGGGTTAGAACGGAATACAGGTGCTAGGTGTAGTGGCTCATGCCTGTAATTGCAATACTTTTTGGGAGGATCACTTGAACCCAGGAGTTTGAAACCAGCCTGGGTAACATGGTAAGACCCTGTCTCTACAAAAATTTTTAAAAAGTAGTCAGGTGTGGAGACAAGCACCTGTGGTCCTAGCTATCCAGGAGGTTGAGGTGGGGGGATCACTTGAGTACAGGAGGTTGAAGTTGCAGTGAGCTGTGATTGTATCACTGTATTCCAGGCTCGTTGGCAAAGCCAGACCCGTTGGCAAAGCCAGACCCTGTCTCAAAAACAACAAAACAAAACAAAAACCCAGAAAACCAAAAAGCAGAATACACTGATATAAGATAAACTATAAAAGAAAGAAAATAGGATTTTGCTAACATCAATACAATAAATTTGATTAAACCATAAAAACCATTTAATAGGATTTTATAGCTAATAAAATCTGAATTCATTTTATTTCAAAATTCAGTTGTTAAAAAGAGTAAAACTTTTAACAAGCTAGTTCATTCTGAATCCAATTACTTAAATCCACAGAACATACAGAAAAGCAAAATTATATCTCTTTTTTTTTTTTGAGACAGGGTCTCACTCTGTCACCCAGGCTGGAGTACAGTGGCAGGATCTTGGCTCACTGCAGCCTCCACCTCCCAGGTTCAATCCTGCCTCAGCCTCCAGAGTAGTTGGGATTACAGGTGCACGCCACCACATCCATCTAATTTTTATATTTTAGTAGAGATGGAGTTTTGCCATGTTGGCCAGGCTGGTCTTGAACTGGCCTCAAGCGATCCGCCTGCCTCAGCCTCCCAAAGTGCTGGGATTCAGGCGTGAGCCACCGTGTCTGATCAGCAATACTATATCTTATAGTTCACCAATAAGAACAACCGAGGAAGCATTTTTTAAAAAGAGGAGAATTTCATCATCCACAGAGTACTTACAAGTATTATAACCTATGATTATAATGAAGCAAAACTTAGTACAAAAACAACAAAATAAGCTCAATGTTGCTATTCTAAGAAATATTTCCTTTTATGTAGCTTTGATTAACTTTTGCATAACTGAAAGACAGTCGTGCTTTTGGCTAGCAGAACTCTACAAATGAAATTCCAATCTTCTGAAAGCTCATTAAAAAACAATTGGAAACACTATAGGGTAGCCAGCTAAGCAAAAAAAAAAAAAAAAAAACAAAAAACCCAGAAAACTTCTAGAGCGTTTTGTTTGGAAGAGACAGGATCTCGCTCTGTCACCCAAGCTGTAGTGCAGTGGCACTATCATAACTCTGCAGCCTCAAACTCCTGGGCTCAAGTGATCCTCTTGCCTCTGCCTCCCAAGTAGCTGGGCTACAGGTACGCACCACCACATCCTCTAATTAAAAAAATTAGAGGGGGCCAGGTGCGGTGACTCATGCCCGTAATCCCAGCACTTTCCAGCACTTTGGGAGGCTGGAGCAGGCGGATCACCTGAGGTCAGGAGTTCAAGACCAGCCTGGGCAACAAGCGTGAAACTCCAAGACTAAATAAATAAATAAATAAACAAACACAAGTTACAAAGCAAAAACAAAAAAACCAAAGTACACAGGCAACAAAGAGCACAATGAATGTAATAGTACCTGACATTTCAATACTAAAAACTGAAATTATATCAAGCACTCTCTCAGACCACAGTGGAATAAAACTGGAAATCAACTCCAAAAGGGACCTTCAAAACTATGCAAATACATAGAAATCAAATAACCTGCTTCTGAATGAGCACTGGGTCAAAAACAAAATCATGATGGAAATTTAAAAATTCTTCAAACTGAATGACAAAAATGATACAAAGTATCAAAACCTCCGGAATACAGCT
Source organism: Macaca mulatta (assembly GCF_049350105.2). Classification (NCBI taxonomy): domain Eukaryota; kingdom Metazoa; phylum Chordata; class Mammalia; order Primates; family Cercopithecidae; genus Macaca; species Macaca mulatta. The sequence continues at coordinate 162,695,434 of NC_133406.1, forward strand.
AAGGCGGTGCTAAGAGGAAAGTTCATAGGCCTAAACACCTACATCAAAAAGTCTGAAAGCACAAACAGACAATCTAAGGTCATACCTCAAGCAACTAGAGAAACAAGAACAAACCAAACCCAAACCCAGAAGAAGAAAGGAAATAACCAAGATCAGTTATTAAAATAAACCGATTTTCAATTTTATAAATAAAATTGAAACCAAAAAACCAATACAAAAGATAAATGAAACAAAAAGCTGGCCCTTTGAAAACACAAATAAAATTGATAGACCTTTAGCAAGATTAACCAAGAAAAGAAGAGAGAAAACCCCAATAACCTCACTAAGAAAAGAAACAGGAGATATTACAACTGACACCACTGAAATACAAAAGATCATTCAAGGTTACTATGAACACCTTTATGCACATAAACTAAAAAACCCAGAAGAGATGATAAATTCCTGGAAAAATATAATCTTCCTATCTTAAATCTTAAGAATTAGATACCTTGATCAGACCAATAACAAGCAGCAAGACTGAAATGGTAATTTAAAAATTACTGATAAAAAAAAGTGCAGGACCAGACGGATTCACAGGAGAATTCTACCAGACATTCAAAGAAGAATCAGTACCAATCATTTTGACACTACTCCCCAGGATAGAGAAAGAAGGAACCCTCCCTAATTCAGCATCACCCTAATACCAAAACCAGAAAAGGACATAACCAAAAAACAAAACTACAGACCGATATCCTTGATGAACATAGATGCTAAAATCCTTAACAAAATACTAGCTAATTGAATCCAACAACATATCAAAAAGATAATCCACTATGATCAAGTGGGTTTCATACCAGGGATGCAGGGATGGCTTAACATACAGAAGTCAATAAATGTGATGCACCACATAAACAGAATTAAAAACAAAAATCACATGATCACCTCAATAGATGCAGAAAAAGCATTTGACAAAATCCAGCATCCCTTTATGATTAGAACTCTCAGCAAAATTGGCATACAAGGGACATACCTTAATGTAATGAAAGCCATCTATGACAAACCCACAGCCAACATAATACAGAATGAGGAAAAGTTGAAAGCATTCCCTCTGAGAATGGGAACAAGACAAGGATGCCCACTCTCACCACTCCTCTTCAACACAGAACTGGAAGTTCTAGCCAGAGCAATCGGACAAGAGAAAGAAATAAAGGGCATCCAAATCAGTAAAGACGAAGTTAAACTGTCACTGTTTGCTGACAATATGATTGTTTACCTTGAAAACCCTAAGACAACTCTAGAAAGCTCCTAGAACTGATAAAAGAATTCAGCAGTTTCCAGATACAAGATTAATGTACACAAATCAGTAGCTCTTCTATATACCAACAAGTGACCAAGCAGAGAATCAAATCAAGAACTCAATCCCTTTTACAACAGCTACAAAACAAAAATAAAATAATTAGGAATATACTTAACCAAGGAGTCGAAAGACCTCTACAAGGAAAACTACAAAACACTGCTGAAAGAAATCACAGACAACCCAAACAAATGGAAACACATCCCATGCTCAAGGATGGGTAGAATCTATATTGTGAAAATGACCATACTGCCAAAAGCAATCTACAAATTCAATGCAATCCCCATCAGAATACCACCATCATTCTTCACAGAATTAGAAAAAACACTTCTAAAATTCATATGAAACCAAAAAAGAGCCTGCACAGCCAAAGCAAGACTAAGCAAAAAGAATACTGGAGGCATCACACAACCTGATTTCAAACTATACTATAAGGCCACAGTCACCAAAACAGTGTGGTACTGGTATAAAAATAGGCACATAGACCAATGGAACAGAAAAGAGAGAACACATAAATAAACCCAAACAGTTCAGCCAACTGATCTTTGACAAAACAAACAAAAACACAAAATGGGGAAAGGACACCCTTTTCAACAAACAGTGCTGGGATAATTGGCTAGCCACATATAGGAGAATGAAACTGGATCCTCATCTCTCACCTTATACAAAAATCAACTCAAGACGGATTAAGGACTTAAACCTAAGACCTGAAACTACAAAAATTCTAGAAGATAACATTGGAAAAACCCTTCCAGACATTGGCTTAGGCAAGGATTTCATGACCAAGAACCCAAAAGCAAATGCAATAAAAACAAAGAAATAGCTAGGACCTAATTAAACAAAAGAGCTTTTGCATGGCAAAAGGAACAGTTGACAAAGTAAACAGACAACCCACAGAGTGGGAGAAAATTTTCACAATCTCTACATCTGACAAAGGACTAATATCTAGAATCTACAATGAACTCAAATCAGAAAAAAACAATTCCATCAAAAAGTGGGCTAAGGACATGAATAGACAATTCTCAAAAGAAGATATACAAATGGCCAATGAACATATGAAAAAAATGCTCAACATCACTAATGATCAGGGAAATGCAAATCAAAACCACAGTGCAATACCTACTTTACTCCTGCAAGAATGGCCATAATCAAAAAATAAAAAAACAGTAGATGTTGGTGTGGATGCGGTGATCAGGGAACACTTCTACACTGCTGGTGGGAATGTAAACTAGTACAGCCACTATGGAAAACAGTGTGGAGATTCCTTAAAGAACTAAAAGTAGAACTACCATTTGATCCAGCAATCCCATTACTGGGTATCTACCTAGAGGAGAAGAAGTCATTATTCAAAAAAGGTACTTGCACATGCATGTTTATAGCAACACAGTTCACAATTGCAAAATTGTGAATCAAAATTGTAGAACCAACCCAAATGCCCATCGATTGACAAGTGGATAAAGAAACTGTGGTATGTATAGATGAAGGAATACTGTGCAGCCATAAAAAGGAATGAATTAACAGCATCTGCAGTGACCGGGATGAGACTGGAGACTATTATTCTAAGTGAAGTAACTCAGGAATGGAAAACCAAACATCATATGTTCTCACTGATACGTGGGAGCTAAGCTATGAGGACGCAAAGGCAAAAGAATGATACAATGGACTTTGGGGAATGGTGGGAGGGGGGTGAGGGATAAAAGACTACAAATATGGTGCAGTAATGGTGCTGCAGTATATACTGCTCAGGTGATAGGTGCACCAAAGTCTCACAAATCACCACTAAAGAACTTATGTAACCACATACTACCTGTATCCCAATAACTTATGGAAAAATAAAACAAAATAAGAAATAATCCTGACACCTCCATATTCTAGGAAAAAAACTTCATCCCCAACTTTCACACTAACTGGTTGAATCTCTCCAGTCTTTCCTTTAGAGCCTGATCCAACAGCAACCGCTATTACTGCTGCTTGCAATACTTTTCCTTGAGATTTTTCTGGAAGCATAATGCCTCCGTTGTGTCGTTGTGTGTGTGTGTGTGGGTTTTTCTGTTTTTGTCAGGTCACCCAGGCAGCAGTGCAGTGGCACAATCATGGTTCATTGCAGCCTTGACTTCCCAGGCTCAAGTGATCCTCCCGCCCATTTTTACATTTCACAGTGCCTGACCATAATGCCTCCTTTGGTTGTAGTTTCTACAGCACACCTTTCAACCAATACTTGGTCAGGGTGGAAGAAACTTCCAAATGCTTGTCCTGCCATGACTCCTGACACTACAGCTTGTACTCTGCTCTCACACCCCAAAATATTTTTTTATTAAAAAGAAAGAGAGCAAATTAAAAATCCACAGAACTCACTGCTCTTATGGAGATTCAGCCATTTTACTTGATTCAGTGTTCTCTGAATTTTTGCAAGTCTTTCATGCATTTTCACTATTCTGAAAATTTTGTTTTTGACATTTTTTGCTTTGTGGAGGAGACTTTTGAATGTCTACTCTATAATTCTAGAAGTAACTCTCAAGGCTTTGGTTTTGGTATTTCACATGCAGCCAGTGCTGTGCTAATGCTTTCATTTGATTTATTTAATCCTTACAAAAGCTCATAAAGTAAGTACTATTATTCAAATTGTGCCGGGTGCAATGGCTCACACCTGTCATCCCAGCACTTTGGGAGGCCAAGGCAGGCGGATCACTTGAGGTCAGGAGTTGGAGACCAGCCTGGCCAGCGTGGCGAAGCCCCACCTCTACTAAAAATATAAAAATCAGCCAGGTGTGGTGACGCATGCCTGTAATCCCAGCTACTTGGGAGGCTGAGGCAGAAGAATCACTTTAACCCAGGAAGTGGAGATTGCAGTGAGTCAAGATCGTACCACTGCACTCCAGCTTAGGAGACAGTGAGATTCTCTCTCTCAAACAAAGAAATAAATAATCCACATTTTACAGACGAAGAAACGGAGATTAAATTAGCAGGAACTTACCCCAAATCCCACAACTAAATGATAAAATTTAAACCCAGGCACATTATTAAGCACCAAATTATACCCTTTCAGCCTTATCCAAAGAGCCAAGAGATAAGAAGTTTCAGCATCAGCAATATTTATAATGTATAAATATGTCCATTAGGCCAGATGCAAAAAAAAAAGGTATGAAGAGATGACAGTATCTCACGGTATATATTCTCTAAGTAACATTTTCCCTCATATTTTAAGGAATATATGTTATGCTAAAAGGCAAAGTCTTCTTGAGGCTAAGAAAAACTAAACAGCTTTTTAAAAATAACTTAGAATGAAAATTCTTTAGATATTAAACCGTTTTAAATGTCTGTACCACTGTCAAAACAAATAGGACCCACATATACCTACTATTAGTATTCTCTATTCTCTAATCAAAAAAATTCCTAAGAAGTAAACTGGGGGCCAGGTGAGGTGGCTCACACCTGTAATCCCAGCACTTTCGGAGGCTGATGTGGGCAGATCACTTGAGGTTCGAGACCAGTCTGGCTATCATGGCGAAACCCTATCTCTACTAAAAATACAAAAATTAGCCGGGTATGGTGGCACATGCCTGTAATCCCAGCTACTTGGGAGGCTGAGGCAGAAGAATCACTTGAACCTGGGAGGTAGAGGTTGCAAGGTTGCAGTGAGCTGAGATCACACCACTACACTCCAACCTGGGTGACAGAGTAAGACTCTGTCTCAAAAAAAAAAAAAAAAAAAACTAAACTGGGCTCCAATTAAACCCTCTACATGAAATAATTTCTAATAATAATAAAAAGACAATCCAACAATGGGAGATTCCAGAGTTGAGTCTTGAATTATTGATCTACCTTGCTTATTTGTTGGTTTGGTTGAAATAATCGTCTAAAGAAGCCTCCTAAAATAGGACTGCAGCTGTGAGAATATATCATGTTGAAAATTTGATACTAGATACCATTATTAACTCTTAAGAGACAATTTCAGCTCAGAAACATTTATTTAAATCATTAAACTTTTTTAAGCAAAAAGAAACTCATTAAAACATTGGTTGAAATTCTCATTTCAGAATACATCATATAGGAAGAATTTTTCAACAAAATTCCCAAAAATGTTTTAACAGGTTTTAGAAAAAAATTAACATTTAAATAGAGCTGAGAAGTTATTTCAGAAGCAGCAGTCAATAATGCAGTTAATTGCAGCTATGGAACATGCAATTTACTATTAAAAGGGGGTCCTTTTTTTTTACTAGCTGAAATGAAATTTCCCATATATTTTGAAATTATTCTTCTCCCAAAAGGCTACATTTTAAAAACTAATTTTAATATTTTCAAAAAGAAAATACTATATTTGTTCACACTAAATCATCATCCTACCTTTTTAGTTATCTCCCATATTTCCCAATATTTCCCAAATATTATGGTCATATACCATAAATATGACCATAAAAGAAATCAAACAAGGCCGGGCACAGTGGCTCATGCCTGTAATCCTAGCACTTTGGGAGGCCGAGGTGGGTGGATCATCTGAGGGTCAGGAGTTCGAGAGCAGCCTGGCCAATATGGCAAAACCCCGTCTCTACTAAAAATAACAAAAATTAGCTGGGTGTGGTGGCAGGTGCCTATAATTCCAGCTACTTGGGAGGCTGAGGCAGGAGAATCACTTGAACCCAGGAGGTAGAGGTTGCAGTGAGCCAAGACCGTGCCATTGCACTCCAGCCTGGGCGACAAGAGCAAAACTCCGTCTCAAAAAAAAAAAAAAAAAAAGAAAGAAAGAAAAAAAGAAATCAAACAAGTCAACAACAACAGCCAACAATAAAAACAGATAAATAGGTAACTCCTACATCTCAACCAGTGAAAACTGTGCTTGGGGATTAGCTACAGATTTCAAACATCCTAAATTACTTTTCTTGGGCCCCATGAGGTACAAGATGGACTGAGCCTTATCCTCCTTGGCATGTAATTACTATGTTAAATTTGAAGTAATATTTTTTAAAAGCCTTAATCCAGACCAGGTCCTCTGACCGTGAATGAAAATGTCTAAAGTCTCAAGATTATTACAAGTAGGGACATTAAATAGGCTAAGTTCTATTTTAATGTGGACCATTTTATACATGTTTACATTTTCCTTTGAAATCAATCACTTAAAATTATAAATAAGACTTACAATTAAAGAAAGCAGGTTGTTAGCAATCTGTATCCCTTAATAGAAAATAGGAACTTAAAATACCTGCCCTCCAAACTGGTCTTCAATGATTCTCTCACCCTGGTTACTCACACCGCATCCCACATTGAATAGGGCTAACCTGTGTAACCAACAGCACATTGTGGATATGACAGAATGAGATTTCTGAGGATAGGTCAAAACAGTCATCACTTCCACCTTGCCCACTCTTGGGTTACTCCCTCTGCGGGAAGCCAGCTGCCATGCTGTAAAGATATTCAAATAGTCCTACAGAAAAGTCAATGTGGTGAGAAACTTAGGTCTTCTGTTAATGGATAGCACCAACTTTCCTATGTTGGGAACAGATCTTTCAGCCCCAGTCAAGCCTTCATATATATATATATACGTATATATATATATATGTATATATATGTGTGTGTGTGTATATATATATATATGTGTGTATATATATATTTTTGAGAGAGACAGAGTCTCACTCTGTTGCCCAGGCTGGAGTACAGTGGCACAATCTCGGCTTACTGCAACCTCCGCCTCCCATGTTCAAGCGATTCTCCTGCCTCAGCCTCCTAAGTAGTTGGGATTACAGGCGCGTGCCACCACACTGGCTAATTTTTGTATTTTTAGCAGAGACTGGGTTTCACCATGTTGGCCAGGCTGGTCTAGAACTCCTGACCTCAGGTGATCTGCCCATCTCAGTCTCCCAAAGTGCTGGGATTACAGGCGTGAGCCACCATGGGCGGCCATGCCTTCATACTTTCATAGAAGAAAAATTTTAAATGATAGATATAGCCCTCCCCGCCTTTTCAGGTTATAAGTATCCTAAATATTCATCTTTGTTGCTTTGTATATTATTATTGGTGTATTTTTAAAACATATCACTATTTTTTATTTTCATTTAAGCCAACTATGCTGTAAGCTATTTAGACAAGATGATCCACATTTTATACTTTAATACAAATTTCAGAACATAAAGTATATTTTCTATTGTTCAAATCCATTTTATCTGAAATACAATATTTATAAAATAATATTTTATCTGAAATACAGTATTTCCTGCAACAAAACCAACATTATTAGAAGAGTTCAATTATTTATTAAAAACAATTTTTTTTAGAGACAGAGTCCTGCTCTGTTGCCCAGGTTGGAGTGCAGTGGTATGATCATAGCTCACTGTAACATCGAATTCCTAGGCTCAAATGATCTTCCTGCCTCAGCCTCTCAAGCAGCTGGGACTACAAGCATGAACCACCATGCCAGGCCTTTTGTTTTTTAAATAGAGACAAGGTCTCATTATCCTGCCTAGGCTGGTCTTGTATGTCTGGCCTCAAGTGATCCTTCTGCCTCGCCTCCCAAAATGTTTGTATTACAGGCATGAGCTACCGCATCTGGCCAAAATTATTTTTTAATGGTTGTAGTGAAGCCAATTTTCCTCATTATGTACCCACAGGGAATTAGTACACTCTTGCAGTTCTTGAATACAACAAAGAATATGGTATTGATAAGTACACACTATATATAAATTCAGCCAAACATTCACATCCAAGCATCCAAGATGTAAGACTTTTGGTTTTAACCTAAAATTTTGAAAATAAATTTTAAAATGCCCTCCAAACTACTGGCAACACACTCCTTTATGGTTTTACACAGCAGGTTCCAGGAATTACAGTTTTCTGGGCTTCCTTAAATCTTTCTCTTGGGGTAGCCATCAATCATCTTCTTTCTCAATATAGCTCTTTGCATTAACCTGCGCCATCTGCCTGGCCAAGTACCTATCTCTAGCTGACATTACAGTTTCTTCGTTGTTCCTCTTTGCAAACTTGCTCACTGCCTCAGGTGGTCTCTCTTGTTCTTTACCCTTCTCTTCTTGCCTTTCCTCTGTGAGTCTCTGTTTTGCTCCCAGTGATTATTAAGAATTAGCGGGTTTCTCCTGGTTTACTTCTTTGTCCTTTGCCATGTTTCTCATTTTGTTGGATCTTTCTTGGTCAAGAAATTTATCCTTTGCCCTAGAACTTGGGCTGCTTTCCTTTCTGTCTCAATTTCTTTCCGAAGACTGAACACTTACTTCTCATTTTTCTCTATCTCTGTATTTACCATTATTTTCATATCTTTCCTTCCTTACTTTCATATGCTCTTCCTTTGCTTTGCTTTTCTCTTCCTTCTCTCCTTTCTCACTGTGTCGGTTCTGACCATTTTGTTGTCTCTTTCTTGTTCTCTTTGGGAATATTTCTCCCTGTCTTTCTCCCTTTTCCACACTCTGTCACTTCTTTCTCTTTGGTCTCTCATCCTTGGTTTATCTTCCTGTTCATGCCTCTTCCAATGGGAATCTCTGTGACTGGCCTCCTGTGCCTATGAGAATCCCTTCCTTTCTGGTAATCAGTCTGTAATGGTTCTCCTGGTCTCTGGATTGCTTCTGTTGGTGCTGATCTTCCCTTTTCACGTGTCCTCTCGACGTTCGTGATCCTTTCATGTGGTGTCTGGCACTGTGCCCTCTTTCTTCACTAGCTGACTGAGAGTGGTTTTGATTCCTGTGGTGCTTGGGGGTCATTCTCAGGGGTCTCTACGACCTTTTCCCTTCTGCAGTTCACTCTAGTTTCTTCTATTTCATCATCCTCACTGCTCTTAGCATCAAAGTCACTGTCTGCATCTGAGTTTTCCTCTACTTTCACATCAGTTTGAAGAATGCATTTCTTTTGTGGTACTCTGGTTTTTGAACTTACTTCATCGGAGTAGCCCCTTGATTTCTCTTCCTTTATACCAGATCTGGCTTCACAAAAGCTGCATTTAGGTACTTCCTCTTCACCAACTGCTTGATTTAATAAGTGCCTATAAAATCCACTGAGATCTTTCTGCTTGATTACATCCAAACATGCTTCCAGGGCAACTGCCCCCTTTTCTCTTTCTTCTTCTTCAGCTCTCTCTCGCAGTTTTTTCTTATATGCAGATGTCACAAATACCTCTTTATCATCAAATTCTCCCTTTTCCATTTCTCGTTCTCTCTGTATTTTCTCTTCCATTCTTTTTTCCTGTTCCTTTTTTCTGATCTCAACTGCTTTTAGCAAGTTGTGAATATACTTGGGCTTTCAGTCTTTCCCCAAAAGCAATTTGGGATTGTTTTCCTCCTGTTTTTTCTGCATTTCATCATAAATACTGTCATATTCATACACAGTAGCATCTTCTTCAAGGGCCTTCTGGATTCCAGTTTGGTCTGTTTCACAGCCTGCTATTCTCAGCAGCTTCCCTCTGAAGGCTTCCACTCATGGAGGTCTCATCATCATCATCAGAATCATTCCCAAACACTGATGATTTTTGCAAAATAGGATGCAACTGCTGTGTTTTCTTTGGCAAAATAAGCCCATACTGCCTGCCCAGAATCGCCATCTTGCTCCCGTGATGGCTGAAAGTGGCCCTATTATTGGTGTAGTTTTTGGATTGCTATAAATAAGTGTTGTCAAATCAGAGAGGTGTGTATAGCAAAAGCTTTCCAAGGTTCCATTTAGAGTACAAGTAGAGGTATCTAAAAAATTTATTTTATTTTATTTTATTTTACTTTATTTTATTTTATTTATTTTTTTTTTTTTTGAGACGGAGTCTGGCTCTGTCGCCCAGGCTGGATTGCAGTGGCACGATCTCGGCTCACTGCAAGCTCTGCCTCCGGGTTCACGCCATTCTCCTGCCTCAGCCTCCCGAGTAGCTGGGACTACAGGCGCCCGCCACCGCGCCCGGCTAACTTTTTGTATTTTTTTAGTAGAGACGGGGTTTCACCGTGTTCGCCAGGATGGTCTCGATCTCCTGAGCTCGTGATCCGCCTGCCTCAGCCTCCCAAAGTGCTGGGATTACAGGCGCGAGCCACTGCGCCCGGCCTTTAATTTTATTTTTTGAGACAGAGTCTCGCTCTGTTGCCCAGGCTGGAGTGCAGTGGCGCGATCTCGGCTCACTGCAAGCTCCGCCTCCCGGGTTCATGCCATTCTCCTGTCTCAGCCTCCTGAGTAGCTGGGACCACAGGTGACCGCCGCCACGCCAGGCTAATTTTTTGTATTTTTAGCAGAGACGGGGTTTCACCATGTTAGCCAGGATGGTCTCAATCTCCTGACCTCGTGATCTGCCTGCCTCGGCCTCCCAAAGAGCTGGGATTACAGGTGTGAGCCACCGTGCCTGGCAGAGGTATCTGAATTATAAAAAATAAAATTTTCAGCCAGACACAGTGGCTCAAGCCTATAATCCCAGCACTTTGGGAGGCCGACGTGGGAGGATTGCTTGAGCTCAGGAGTTTGAGAGCAGCCTGGACAATATGGCAAAACCCCATCTCTATTTAAAAAAATTAAGAGAAGCCTATGATTTCTCTATTAAACACATATACACAATTGCAGAGTGGTAATTCTTTAAAAAATGGAATCAGCCGGGCGAGGTGGCTCACGCCTGTAATCCCAGCACTTTGGGAGGCTGAGGCGGGCGGATCACGAGGTCAGGAGATCGAGACCATCCTGGCGAACACGGTGAAACCCCGTCTCCACTAAAAATACAAAAAAATTAGCCAGGCGTGGTGGCGGGCGCCTGTAGTCCCAGGTACTCGGGAGGCTGAGGTAGGAGACTGGCGTGAACCCGGGAGGCGGCGGAGCATGCAGTGAGCCGAGATCGCACCACTGCACTCCATCCAGCCTGGGTGACAGAACGAGACTCCGTCTCAAAAAAAAAAAAAAAAAAAAAAAGGAATCTACAACTAAAAACTGCTCTCTGCAATATTAGTTTCTACCTATTAAATAAGAATCTCTTTAACAGATGGAAGGATTAGGAGTAAAATGTGAAGGTATCCTAATATCAAAAAGACTTTTCAGAACTTGAAAGAAAACATATTATGCTAAGTGAAAGAAAGTCAAATACAACATATCACATGGTATGATTCCACTTACAAGAAATGTTCAGAATAAGGCAAATTCATAGAGTCAGAAGGTATTGGGTGCCAAGGGCTGGGGGGTAAAGGGAGATGGAGAGTGACTGCTATTGGGTAGGGGTTTTAGGGTAATAAAAATGTTCTGAAATTAGAAAGTACTGCTGGCTGCACAACTACATAAACATACTAAAAACCACTGAACTCTATAGTTTAAAAGGCTGAATTTTATGGCATATGAATTACTATCAAGAAAACTATATTTAAAAAAAACAAAAAACAAAAAACTCTTCATCCATGGTTCCAAACCAATGTTTGGCAACGCTTATAGAGGAAAATCTTCTTAATCACTTTCACAAATGATTGATCTAGTTTATAGAAAAACCTATACCAGAAATTGTTTTAATCTAACTAGGCAAGAAATCTTTCTGGTAATCCTGAAAACGTTTTCGAATGATGAAAAACTGTTTAACTTCCCAAAAGGTTCTGAATCTATTAACTTATTAACTTTCTTCATTAAAACAATTTTCCCTAATTTAACCTTAAGTGCTTGGCATATAGTTAAAAATAATTTAACAAACATTTCTTATAAAAGAATTTATCTTGGAACATTCACATTCTGAGACCATACATTTACACCATGGAAGCAGTCTTAGGATATTTCTTGAATAGTAAGTCCTTTTTGTGTATATTCATGCATTTCGTTTTCCACAAGTATTTAATAATTTTTATTAAATCTTATTAAACAATAAATTTAAAGTAAGTACAATGAACACTTAGCAAAATATTTCTTAAAGTTGCATATTAGAAAAAAAAACTTTAGAGCAATTAGGTATATTGTTCCTCACAATGGAAAAAAAGTGCAAAGTGAAGAGCAATTTTTCTCCTTACAAACCATCTAGGACATAGCATCTACAGAATAGAAAGATAAACATGTATGTAATGAACAGTAAAAGGAAGAGGAAACAGCTTTCCCATAGAACAAGTAAATATATTCTGTCTATTGCAAACTTATAAGTGGAAAATTTTTTTTTTTTTTTTTTTTTGAGACAGAGACTCGCTCTGTCACCCGGGCTGGAGTGCAGTGGCCGGATCTCAGCTCACTGCAAGCTCTGCCTCCCGGGTTTACGCTGCCTCAGCCTCCCAAGTAGCTGGGACTACAAGCGCCTGCCTAGTTTTTTTTTTTGTATTTTTTTAGTAGAGATGGGGTTTCACCGTGTTAGCCAGGATGGTCTCGATCTCCTGACCTTGTGATCTGCCCATCTTGGCCTCCCAAAGTGCTGGGATTACAGGCTTGAGCCATCGCGCCCGGCGGAAAATTTTTTTTAATGTAAACAATTAGGAGATGATACTGTAAGTGATGGCTGAAATATACACATACAGAAAAACCTTGAGAGGACAAAAGAAATTATGAATCAGTACTGCTTTTAAAAAGGCAGATCCAAAGTTAAAGGTACAGGTATTGGAATATCTAAAGCTTCCAAACTAGAGATAAAATTCACATATCAGTTATAGATGTGTAATACTATTTTTGTGCATGTGTGTGTGAGACAGTCTCACTCTGTTGCCCAGGTTGGAATGCAGTGGTACGATCTTGGCACACGGCAACCTCCACCTCCCAGGTACAAGCGATTCTTGTGCCTCAGCCTCCTGAGTAGCTATGATTACAGACATGCACCATCATTCCCGGCTAATTTTTAAATTTTTAGTAGGGATGGGGTTTCACCATGTTGACCAGGCTGGTCTCAACCTCCTGACCTCAGGTGATCTGCACACGTTGGCCTCCCAAAGTTCTGGGATAAGAGGAATAAGCCACTGTGCCTGGCCAGATGCATAATACTATTTCTATGAAAAAAGATCACCTAAAATTATAATATCCAAAATCTACTGTAAAAATGCAAATATTCTGATATAAAATTGGTCACATATAATTTTTAAAGCTGATTTAAGTACAAAAATAAAAACAAAAAGATGACCTCTTTGCAAGCAGTCTCTTTTGGTAAAAAATTTAAATCTCAGTGAAAAATAAATTACCCACAGATTTATAATTCAGTAATCACTACTGTTTATAGCTAGTCTTTTTTCCTCTGCCTATATACTTATATATCATGCATGTTTTTGTTTCCTTTTTACAAAATTATAATCATACAATCTATATAAAACTTTACATACTAATCTTTTCACTTAACATATGTTCCCATGACATTAAAATTATTGGAAACATGTTTATAGCTCTATAACATTTTTAATTACAGATGTGCCATAATCTGGCATTAGATTGTTTTCCATTTTTCATTGTTATTAAAATGCCACAGTGAATGTGTGTGTGTGTGTGTGTATATACATATCTATCTATCTTATCTATCTATATATATTTTTTTTATTTTATTTTTTTGAAACAGGGTCTTGCTCTGTAACCCAGGCTGGAATGTAGTGCCACAATCATGGCCCACTGCAGTCTTGACCTCTTGGGCTTAAGGGATCCTCCCACCTCAGCCTCCTGAGTAACCAGAACTATAGGCTACTCACTATCACATCTGGTTAATTTTTAAAATTTTTTGTAGGGACAAGGTCTCACTATGTTGCCCAGGCTGGTCTCAAACTCCAGAGCTCAAGCAATCTTTCCACCTCAGCCTCCTGAAGTACTGGGACTACAGGTGTAAGCCACTGCACCTGGCCAACAGTGAATTGTTTTTAACATATAATCTTTGAATCTGATCACCTTCTTAGAACGAAAATCTAAAAGTATGATTTCTGAACTAAAGAAACTGAACATCTTTAAGACTCTTGATATAAGCTGAAAAATTGCTTTCCATTAACTTACTAGTTTCTATTCCTCCCCCATAATCTACAGTGTATGAAAGTGCCCATCCAAATCACGTGTTTACAGGTCCATCTCCTTAAAGAGAGTGTAAGCTCCTGTAGGAGCTTATTTTCATGTTAGATTTATTCATTTTTGTATCCTGGTACCTACCACATGGTAGATGCTAAATAAACAGTGACCAAACTGAATTACAGTATAATGACAAGACTGTTGTTTCCACTAAAAAAGAAATAGAAATCCTCATTAGGAACACACATGTCCTACCTCTGCTGCTGAAGCAAAGGAATCCGTGGATGCGACGCTCAAGGTGTCTCGCAGGCCAAAGTCATCCACATTACCCTTCATGGTGATATCTGTATCTTTATCTTAAAAGTAAAAGGTGAAAAGTTCAGAAAGTGATATTCCACATCATTGTGGTACTTTGCATTCCATAGTTTGATTTTGATTTTTTTCCCCTATCTTTATTTAGACTACCAGTGTCAAAAGGAAAACAGTAAGTATCCAATGTTTAACTGAATCTGAAACTCTGCAAAGTAGGGGAGAGAGTGTTACAAAGCAAATATTCATTTTTAATTTAAGAAGGAATTAAGCTTAATTTTTTATTAAAAGGGCTTTTTAGTGCATAATAACCAGAGTTGGATTATCTACTATACATGGTAAAGTCAGCATATATCACAGCTAGTTTGCAACAGAGCAATTTATTTGCAAGTGGTCTTGCCCAAATTACAAGAACTTGTAGGTTCATTTAAATCAACTATATTATTAACATAAAATATCTGGCCTGTCACTTGTGATAAGCTGATCAATTAAAACAATTCACAGCCGGGTGCAGTGGCTCACACCTGTAATCCCAGCACTCTGGGAGGCTGAGGCAGGTGGATCACCTGAGGTCAGGAGTTCGAGACCAGCCTGGCCAACACGGCGAAACCCCATCTCTACTAAAAAAATACAAATATTAGCCTGTAGTCCCAGCTAGTTGGGAGGCTGAGGCACAAGAATTGGTTGAACCTGGGAGGTGGAGGTTGCAGTGAGCCAAGATCACACCACTGCACTCCAGCCAGGGGGACAGATCAAGACTCTATCTCAAAAAAACACCACCACCAAAAAAAAAAAAAAAAACAAACAACAACAACAACAAAAACAAGAAGGTATTTGTGACTTTTTCAGGCTTTAATGAGACCTACTTTAAAAACTGAACAGTTAAAAACAATCAGACCTAGGTCCTTGATGTTTACTCTGCTTACCTGAGGGTCAAATATAAATACCTCCCAAATTTTAAAAGGTTGAAAAAGTTCAAATTCTTTGGAAAGGGTTAATCTCACCCTATCAAGACAGGCTGTTAGCAATACTTGTCATTCGGAATGTGGGTATGAATATCCTCATGTACTATTATCAGGAATTTAATTGTTAACATTAAATTTTCAAACAAATACTTTCCTGCTTACGTATGTGACTAACATGGAGAAAACAAGTAATAAACTTCAAAATGTATCACAAGTATGAAAGAGCAAAGAAAAAAATATATATATTCTTATTTTGATTCTCAATCTGCTAAATTTGTCAGACACTATCTTCTTTAAAATGAAACCAGCTGGCTGAGGTGGCTCATGCCTGTAATCATCCCAGTGCTTTGGGAGGCTGACGCAGGAGGATCACTTGAGTCCAGGAGTTTTGAGACCAGCCTGGGAAACACAGTGAGACCTCGAAAAAAAAAAAAAAAGCCAGGTGTTGTGGCACATGCTCAGGAGGCTGAGGCAGGAAAACTGCTTGACTCCAGGAATTTGAGGCTGCAGTGAGCTATGACTGCACCACTGCACTCCAGCCTGGATGTCAGAGTGAGACCTTGTGAAAAGAAAGAGAAAGAGAAAGGAGAGAGAGAGGGAGAGAGAAACCAGAAGTCTCCTTGGCTTTCATTCTCCAAATTTTCATAATTTTTCCAAAATTAAAATTTATTACCTCTACCAGAAATCTGTCAAATTCTGTTTAAAATCCTAAGTACCAGAAAACACAACTTGTGACTCTACCCAGGAAGTATGTTTTTTTTTTTAATTCAAAGCATCAATTTAGCTTCAATTAAATGTTTAAATCAAAAGTTACACAACCAATTATATTCCAAGCTCTACAACAAGCAGAAGAGAGAATAAGCCACAAGTGGTGCAAGGTTCATTCCTATTAAGTACCAAAAATAATCATACATGTAACATTTTTTTTCCTACTTTATGTTTGGTGAAATCAGACTTTACGTTTTAAGTATTTACCTTCCAAGTTTAAAGTATAATTGTTTTCAGATGACATTTACATCAATCCTTTTAAAGTACCTAAAACTTTTCATCTTAAAAATCTTTCTACTACTAAATGACTATTAATGGGACAAAATCTGAGGTTAAATTATTCCATTATAAAAACATTTTAGAAATTTACATTTTTCTATTAAACTGGAGAATAAAACAATATAATTGTTTCACACTTATAAATAGCTATCAAACTGGTATTTTTGGAGACACAATTATCCAGAAAAACTCCCATAATTCTCTTTTCAGTGCATATGAAGGCCTTTTAAACACAAATACACACACACTGAGCTTTTATACAAAACTTAATCCTCCTGTACAACCTTCACAGCATTATCTTAATTATTTTCCATTCTCAGTATTACTTTCACAAAAAGAAATCACAGTTTTACAATTTTCATTATGTCACGGCATTATCAGAGTGGGATTAAATTTTATTTTATTTTATTTATTTATTTTGAGACAGAGTTTTACTCTTGTTGCCTAGGCTGGAGTGCAATGGTGTGACCTTGGCTCACCGCAACCTCCGCCTCCCGGGTTCCAGTGATTATCCTGCCTCAGCCTCCCGAGTAACTGGGACTACAGGCACGTGCCACCACTCCCAGCTAATTTTTTTGTATTTTTAGTAGAGACAGGGTTTCACCATGTTGGCCAGGCTGGTCTCGAACTCCCAAACTCAGGTGACTCACCCGCCTCAGCCTCTCAAAGTACTGGGATTACAGGTGTGAGAGCCACTGCACCCGGCTGAGAGTGGGATTAAATTTACAAGTCAATTAACTCTTGGTTCCATATGGCTTTTGCTATTTTCAGAGTAGAATACAGACATTTATCTAGTGTTACTTTACCTTTCAGACATTACCCATGAGATGTCAAAAGTCTGTTTTACTTTAGTCAACAGTAACTAGCTATTTAATGTCATCCAGATCAGTTACCATACTTGTACTTTATTTTTTAAAACATCTAACAAAGAAAAATGGCTCAATTCCAGAGGAACTAGAAGGATTTACTCATTAAATCCAAGTCCATAAACCATAGACTATACCTCTTATTTCAGTAATTGCTATGATTCCTGGAATGGCAGCTAAATTATTACAAAGAGAAAAAATACATCTGTTTTTTAGATACGATAGTCAAAAGTATAAAGAAAGAATCTTGGCCAATATCCCAAACCAACTGCTTTCATGCATCCAATTAAAGCTTAAAATACTCTTTCTTAAAAGTATCATCATTGGCTGGGTGTGGTGGTTCACGCCTGTAATCCCAGCACTCTGGGAGGCTGAGGTGGGTGGATCACTTGAGGTCAGGAGTTCAAGACCAGCCTGACCAATATGGTGAAACCCTGTCTCTACTAAAAATACAAAAATTACCCAGGCATGGTGGTGCATGCCTGTAATCCGAGCTACTCAGCAGGCTGAGGCAGGAGAATTGCATGAACCCAGGAGATGGAGGTTGCACTGAGCCAAGATCACGCCACTGCACTCCAACCTGGGTGACAGAGCAAGACTCCATCTCAAAAAAAAAAAAAAAAAAAAAGAAGTATCATCAACTCTTGGCCAGGCACAGTGGTTCACGCCTTTAATTCCAGCACTTTGGGAGGCTGAAGCAGGAGAATCTCTTAAGCCCAGGAGTTCAAAACCAGCCTGGGCAATATGGCAAAACCCTGTCTTTACAAAAAATTAGCTGGTGCAGTGGCACACACCTGTAGTCTCAGCTACCTGGGAGGCTAAGCAGGAGGATCACTTGAGCCTGGGAGGCAGAGGCTGCAGTGAACCAAGACTGCACCACTGTATTCCAGCCTGGATGACAGAGCAACGGTCTGTCTCAAAACAAATCAAAACAAATGAAAAGTATTATCAACTCGACTGCGGTATTGAAAGACAGTGACAGCATGGAAAATTGAAAACCAAAGGCAGCCGGGTGCAATGGCTCACGTCTGTAATCTCAACACTTTGGGAGGCTGAGGCGGGAGAATCACTTGAGCCCGAGGAGTTCGAGATCAGCCTGGGCAACAGAAGAGAGACTCCAGCTCTACAAAAAATTTAAAAAGTTAGCAGAGTGTGGTGGCACGCACCTAAAGTTCCAGCTTCTTGGGAGGCTGATGCAGGAGAATCGCTTGAGCCCACAAGTTCAAGGCTGCAGTGAGCCATGATCGTGCCACTATACTCCA
Source organism: Macaca mulatta (assembly GCF_049350105.2). Classification (NCBI taxonomy): domain Eukaryota; kingdom Metazoa; phylum Chordata; class Mammalia; order Primates; family Cercopithecidae; genus Macaca; species Macaca mulatta. The sequence goes on from NC_133406.1 coordinate 162,714,086, forward strand.
GCCTGGGTGACAGAATGACACTCTGTCTCTAAAAAAAGAAAAAAACCTAAGGCTTCATTGATCTTAGTCAATATTTTCAGAAACTTCTTACTGAATTTTTCTCAGCCAAAAAAAAAAAAAAAATCCTAAAACCACAGTGAAATATCATTACACACCTACCAGAATCACTAAAATTGGGGAAAAATGGCTTTTTTTTTTTTTTGGTCGAGTATGTATGGTCAGTGGAAACTCTCCCACACCACTGGTAGAAACAACTGGTAGAACCACTTTGAAAAGTTTGGCATTACCTATGAAAGTTCAAGATTGCTTTCTCTATGATCTAACAATTCTACCCTTGGGTGTGTTTTACAGAAATGCATGCTTATATGCATGAGTGTTCATAATAATACTGTTTATAATAGCCCCAAACTGGAAAAAAAACAAATGTCCAAATACAGAACAAACAAACCATAGTATATTCATACAATGAAATACTATACAACAATGAAAATAAATGAATTGCTGCTACATGCAGTAATATGGATAAATCTAACAATATGTTGAGTGAAGGATTATATGCAGAATTCATTCACAATGAAAAATTATTATTAAATTCACTCAAGCAAAATTCAAAAACAGACAAAACTAAACACGCTTAGTGATAAAATTATTTTTAAAAGCTAGAAGGTGACTGGGCACAGTGGCTCATGCCTGTAATCCCAGCACTTTGGGAGGCTGAGGTGGGTGGATCACCTGAGGTCAGGAGTTTGAGACCAGCCCAGCCAACATGGCGAAACCATGCCTCTACAAAAAATACAAAAATTAGCCTGGTATGTTGGCAGGCACCTGTAATCCCAGCTACTCAGAATTCTGAAGCACGAGAATTGCCTGAACCCAGGAGGTGGAGGCTGCAGTGAGCCAAGATCGTACCACTGCACTCCAGTCTGGGTGACAGAGTGAGACTCTGTCTCTAAATAAATAAATAAGCTGGAAGGTAATTAGCCTGAGCATCAGGACAGCTGCACTCCAGCCTGGGTGACAGAATGAGACTCTGTCTCAAAATAAATAAATAAATAAATAAATAAATAAATAAATAAATAAATAAGCAAGCAAGCTAGAAGGTAATTAGCCTGAGCATCAGGACACTGGTTCATTCTGCAGGTGACTGGAAGGGATTACAAGAAGATCCATCTGGAAAGCTGTCAATGTTTTACGTTTTGCTGTACATGATAATTACATAAGAATGTGTGATAAATCATTGTACTTTTTTGTTTTGTGTACTTTCCTCTAAGGATTTAAATAGAAGGAAAGAAAAGAAAGCAGTATCAACTATATATCTTGGTCCCAAATAGCTGAGAGCAGAAAAGGCTCAATCAGAGCTTCAAAGGCAGGAGGAAGCAGGGTAAGAAAATGAATGCTTTCTATATTTCAGTGTTGCCAATGATGCTGTAAATTATTACCAGACATGAATTTTATATCCTGATTGAGAAAGCATCTATAATGATGCTAGATTCAAAAGTCAAAAGACCTGATGAGTGTTAAATATAACAACAAATCGAAAATAATTTATTTGTACCCTGTAGTGAATACCAACAACAGTAGTAATGTATAATGCCAAGCATATACCACTCATAACCGTTTTTCTCTAGCTCTGCAACCTTTCTTTGCTATTTAGTGATTGGTTTAGGATTTTAAGTGGGAATGTTTAAGTGGGGATAACCAAATACTTTCAAGAAGGAGAAGACATGGAAACTAAGGAATGTCTGCTATTTAATCATAACAATAGAAGCGTGATGCGATTAATCAAAATACATATTTATTTTTCACTCAATACTTGCCAGATACCAAGTTATATGCTTTATATGTATTATCTTATTTTTAATCCCCACAATAACCCTTTGATGAGGTAGATACTATTAGTTTTCTCATTTTATGTACCAGGAATCTAAGGCACAGAGAGGCTAAGTAGCTGCTACATATATACATATCTAAGAAAGAGAACAGTAGGATTCAAACTCAGGTGATCTGATACCAGATGCTATGCTATAAAACTATGGAGCCCTGGTGTCCAATACAGTAGCTCCTAGTTAAATGTGTCTATTAAACACATGAAATGAGATGTGCTGCAAGTGTAAAATACATAATAGATTCTGAAGACTTAGTACCAAAAACCAGAAAACATTAATACATACTGGGCTTAAGAAAATATATTAAAATTAATTTTATCTGTTTCTTTTGGGCCTTTAATGTGGGTACTAGAAATTTTAAAATTACATTTGTGGCTCACATTATATTTCTATTGGACAGTGCTGTTAGAGCATTCGTTGTTCATATTTTAACTACAGTGCAAAGAGCTTCCAAGTTCTTTAGAAGACTCAGATTCAGCTTATATTTTTTGAGTGACTATTAAGTGTCCAAGTATTCTCCTAAGTGCTTTCACAGACTATTTTACTTGACATATGTAATTATTAGAGAAGAATAGCCTAATTATGTATATTGAGTTTTTCATTGTAACTTGGGGAAAAAAAAGCCATTTTCTAATCAGATGGCTCCTCTATTGGTTTTCAAAGCTTTCCATTATCTCTGATTACCCTACCTATCCAATGTTCTTTTCCATCAATTACTTAAAAAAACACAACTCTCTGCTTTATCTGAGGGTATGTTCACCATATCCCCACTTGCCATACAGTAGTGCAGTGGGTAAAAGCGTGGTTTCTGGATTCAGCCAGTCAGCATCTGGATCCTGATCCTGATTTGCTACTTACCCACCTAGGTAAACTGAGGATAGCAATACTAATTTCCTAGAGTTGTTGCAAAAGTTATATGAGATTTGTGGAGGCACAGTACTTGGTCCATCATGAGTATAAAATAATTTTTGCTATTACTATCATTGCCAAATACATTCTTTATTCAAGCCTGTGATTCCTCCTGTTTCTTCTCTACATACAACCTACTCTCCTGCTCCCTTGCCCCGTGCTACCCAAAAGCACATTTTTTTTAATACTCAGCTCAAGTATTATCCCCTGTAAACATCCTCCAAAATTTATCAAATTTTTTGCTCCTATGTAAGGCAGTATAGCAAAAGTGTTAAACACCATGGGTTCTAGAGCTTGAATTCCGATACTGACTCTGTTACTTATTAGCTGCGTAACCTTGAGCAAGTTTCTTATCTTCTCTGTTCCTCAATATTCCCATCTGTAACATAACTTGAGTGGATGGACTTTACTTTCTTTCCTTTCCCTTTTGTTTTTCCTGGTGGTTCCTACAGTCCTCAGGAGATTAATGAACACACAATAAACACTAAAATATTTGTTCATGTAAACTAAAATTTATTATAATAAATGGACCGTCCCCAGGACACGAAAATCTCTAGAGAGCCTATCGTATACTTACTCTGGGTCATTTTGCCTATGACTTTAACTTGTTTTCAGAATCCTGTTAATTTTTTTACCTTTCTTTCTCGCTCTCTTTTTTTCTTTTTTTGAAACAGACTCTCGCTCTCTTGCCTAGGCTGGAGTGCAGTGGGGCGATCTTGGTTCACTGCAACCTCCACCTCCCAGGTTGAAGCAATTCCTGTGCCTAAGCCTCCCAAGTAGCTGGAATTAAGAGGTGTGTCACCACGCCTGGATAATTTCTATATTTTTAGTAGAGATGGGGTTTCACCATATTGACCAGGCTAGTCTCGATCTCCTGACCTCAAGTGATCCACCCAGCTTGAACTCCCAAAGTGCTGGGTTTATAGGTGTGAGCCACCGCACCTGGCTTACTTTTTATGTTTCTAATAGCCAGCCCTAACTTAACTAAACTTACCATACTATCTTGTAAACCTGAAGTATGCAGCTTACACTCCTTAATGAATGATAATGAACATCAGAAGTGCATTTTAAAAAGTTTCCACGGGCCGGGCGCGGTGGCTCAAGCCTGTAATCCCAGCACTTTGGGAGGCCAAGGCGGGTGGATCATGAGGTCAGGAGATCGAGACCATCCTGGCTAACATGGTGAAACCCCGTCTCTACTAAAAATACAAAAAACTAGCCGGGCATGGTGGCGGGCGCCTGTAGTCCCAGCTACTCGGAGGCTGAGGCGGGAGAATGGCGTGAACCCGGGAGGTGGAGCTTGCAGTGAGCCGAGATCACGCCACTGCACTCCAGCCTGGGCGACACAGAGAGACTCCATCTCAAAAAAAAAAAAAAAAAAAAAAAGTTTCCACAAACTGGTTGATTGTACATTAAATTTGAAATACTCTGTAAATTATCACACCGGCTCTCAGTGAAGTAGCTCTTTTTTATTTTTGGTAACATTTTAAAATAAGTAAATCCAAAATTTAAAAAAATTTTAAATTGTCTCAATCACCCAGAACTTTTCAAACATTCACTGTACACAGATATAAGCAATGATATTCTTTGGAAGTACATTAAAACCATAATGTTTACTCTTAACTCAACTGTCACATATTCTAGGCCAAAAATCTGACTGGATTCAAGCCTTACCCCTTCTTTCACAATCCCATAATTCACGTATTACTTGAGTTTTTTCCAAAGCAGGATTTGCTTTACAAGTTTTAAAGAAAACTAGAAGTCCTGGAACTTGGAATTTCAGGTCTGGATCTATTTCCTTAGACCCATCCAAGTGGGTTTTCTACATTTCACTTTTGCCATCACTAGGCACATTCTATTTTCTATCACTCAGAAAACACTGGGTCTATTTTAACCTCAGCAGATTCTAGTAGAGATTCCAAAGATGCCACTCTTCTTTTAAAATCCAGGCTGTCCACTGTAGATTTTATAACGCAAGCAAGACAACGAAGCCTGCCAATTGTCTCAATGTCATTTGACTTCTATGTCAACAACTTTTCTGCAGGTGATATTCAGCAATTTAAACATGACTTGGAACCTTGTCCTTTCTATGCTTTTATTAAAAATGGAAAAGCTTCTGCTGTTGACAAGACAAGCTATTTTCCAAACACAGTCTGTTATAATTTGTTTAAATAATCAAGTCTAGGAAACCACTGCTGCTCTTTGTTTATTCTGTATGACTATCTGCCCATACATACTATAGATAATATTTTCTGATTTTTTAAAAAATGCTACAGTATAATTTGACAGAAAGAACAAAGCTGAATATAAAAATCAGAAAAAACATAATTTCAGAAAGTGAAAAACTAACAGAGTTATGATATTTTCTTGATTTTTAACCTCAGTGTGCCTCAATATTGAAAAGAGATACAATAAAATCCACTGAAACAAAAGAAAAGAGAACTTGGGGCAGGTGCAGTGGCTCATGCCTGCAATTCTGGTGCTTTGGGAGGCTGAGGCGGGAGGACCACTTGACCCCAAGAGTTCAAGACCAGCCCAGGCAACATACTGAGATTCCCATCTCTACATAAAACAAAAACATTAGCCAGGCGTGGTTGTGCACACAATGTAGTCCCAGCTATTCAGGAGACTGAGGTAGGAGGGTCACTTGAGCCTAAGAGTTTGAGGCTGCAGTGAGTTAGGATCATGCCACTACACTCCAGCCTGGGCAACAGAGTGAGACTCTGTTCCTCTAAAAAAGAAAAAAGAAAAAGTTACATATGGTGGTGGTGGGAATAATAAAAAAAGAGAAAGAAAGAAGGAGAACTTGTCAAAGTTCTTGATTTGTGATGACTTACAAAGTTTCACCTATGGGAAATTATGTATGTACAAAACAGCCTGATACTACTGAAAAGATTTCCACAATAGTTGTCTCTGGCATTCCCTATTTATCAAAATTTTTATATGCTATGACTGACCAACACAACAACTGTGATTCCTAACTGGGAAGTACAGCTGCCAATGCAAACTGAGTATTAGAAGGAAAGGGAATGGGAATCATTCAAACACTTTAGAAGAGTAACAGCACTTTCTACACCCTCCCCCCTTTTATTTAAAGAAGAAAGAAGTGACTAGATTAACCCAAAGTGGAGCAAAAAGTCATTAAGATTAGGTCTGCAGTTACAGAGACTTGAGCAGGGCCACGAGGTACAACTGGTCATTCTGTATGTTACACAAAGGACCCCTGCCAAGGGAATAAGTCGGGGCAGAAATCCAGCCCAAATACTAGACCTGCATCTTCCTGAAGTAAAGTAGACCTTCTTGGCACAAAGGTCCCATCCCAAGGGGCTTACATGGATGGCCCTTTGTCTAAATCACATACAGGCCTTATATGGGCAGTGATGGTCCTGGACATAGAAATCCAAGCTGTTAAAGACATAACTTCAATACAAAACAGGCAAAGGAAAGCAGCAGAAATTTCTCATGTTTCTGGGACCCCAACAATTTTCATTATATTGTTTTCTTCTCTGAACCTACTTTAACTTGTATAATACCAGCTAAGTTTCATATTGTGTTATCACTAAACCCTTTAAAAATAAGATTATGAGCCTTAACACATGGGAGGAAATTACTAAGCCAAATTTCTCATATGTTGCACAATGTGTACTCTGTATATTTAGATGTCTGAGTATACAACTTAAGCTGACAATTCATATCATTCCCTAAAAATAAACCCTCAGGGAGTTTATCCTCCAACCACAATGATTCTGCAGGAAAGGGAGACGACAAGGTCTTAGAGCTTCAACTTGGGGCTGACATTTGATGTAAGATGTCAGGCCGAGGTATTTCCTCTTGTTGCCAAGTTCATTCAGTATTTCTAAATGTTCTATCTGGCTGCTTACCAAAAAAGAAGAATAACATCTCTCTAGTGGTCAAGAGGTTCTACTTGACAGCTTTTCCTATGCTGTGCCAGAGAATTTGTGCAGTCAGTACTAAGCTGGCAAAATCTCTAATTTTCCCTTAAAGGATGTCTCACTAACTCAATAAAATCTTATAAAGCAGCAGCAACAAAAATGGATGAAATATTTAAACTGTGCCAGCCACACTTCCAGACTTCTTCAAACTCATAAATTTGATTATGACTTCTTATAATCCTCAATGGCTCCCTTTTGCCTAAAGGTACAAAGCAAGGACCTTCATAATTTATGTCCTGCCCAGCTTTCTAGGTTCATCTCCCACCACTCCCCACATATATTGTGTTCCCAAAACATATCAAATAACTTGTCCCTAACAGGCTCCACTCTGCACCTTGATCCATGTTCTTCCCTCTACTTGGAATGCTCTTTTCTCAACTGTCTCCCTAGCGGACCACTTTTCTTTAAGTGTCACTCCTTCTGTGAAACATTTCCATGAGCCCCGCTCCATGAATAATCACAAGCTTTTCTTTGGTGTTCCCATAGCACTTTATAACATGTTATTATGTACTTACTCCACTGTCTATTTTTTAATGCCTGTTTCCAAAACTAGACTGAGCATTGCCTAAAAGCAGAGATGAAATCTTCATCTTTATTTTTCCAGTGTCTTACACCATGTTTGACATATACTAGGAAATTAAATGTTTGCTAAATAAATATTCCAGACCCAAGATTCTGTGAGCTCATTCTGCAAAAACATAGATTAGGAAGATGCCTAAACACATATCTGAAATATGTGAAGCAATGCTTTCAATAAAGCCACAAAAATTCCTGGTTTGTTTTTAAGAACTAAATCTGTTCCTACACATCAATATAAAAGAATCTCAAAGTCCTCTGTTTCTGCCATAAAAATAACATTTATCATACAGGCTTCAGAGTTGCCTGCTAATACTACTACTGCAAATATATACTACTCTTCACATGAAGTGTAACTACCCAAAATATTAAGCCCAATTAATTTTAGAAGGAAATGAAATTAGAGATTAGTAAGTTGGAACTTTATTCATTTAAACCATACCAACTATATAATGTCCCCAAGAAACTGTGGGCAAGATACATCTGTTGTTAATCGGGTTCACTTTTTTGTGGTGTTTTGTTTTGAGACAAGGTCTTGCAGCCTCAACTTCCTGGGCTTAAGCAATCCTCCCACCTCACACCCAGTTTACTTTTAAACTGGCATCAAATCCAGCAATTTATTCCTGGCCAAAGAGCCTAACTAAAGTGGGTGAAGAATAATGTTAATTCCTGAATGTACTGTTACAAAAATAAACTTCCAAAGTATGTAATGACACACATTCTTCATGATATGACAGTAACAGAAGGTCTCCTAAAGTATAAGTTATTCCTGGTGTTAGAGATTGGTAGAATCCCACATTTTGGTGGAAGATGAGAATTTCCTCATGAGAGATTGGTAGAATATCCCCAAGTTGTTGTGGCCAACTAAAGCCTAATTTTTACCATAATAATTCAGATAATACAAATTTCTGTTTCTTATAAAATACATAAATATACACTTTATTGTGTGATATTTGAAATATATAAAAATTATCTACATAGCATAGACATGCTTCTGGACTCAAAATACTAAAACAAACATGTTTGCATTTGCCACCCATTTATAGCCACTTTTCAAAGCTTACAAAATTACTTGTTTATTAAGGAAAGATAACACCATCACACAGAAATACACTGCACATATCTTCTTATGAATTTCATAGATACTCAGATATTGCAGCAAAAAACAGCTGCAGATAACTAAAGAATTAACCCACATGTCCCAAACAAGATCTGTTTACTTTTACGTTCTTATCTTAGGCTCTTAAACAGGCTGAGGGCACTTCAATTGTGAGGTATGGGAAGAAATGGAAGTGGAGAGGAAAAGTTACAGAAGGATCTTCTGCTTTGTGGATGGAGGTCAGGCTCTGAGTCTAACTGCTCAGTATTGAAGAATATACTAACTTATATTGCTTTTTAACTGCTCCATTAAGTGTGTTAGTTACCCCATCAGACTACAAGCAACCTGAAAATAGGCACATTAACCCTTATTTCATCTGAATTTCATCACATGCTTCAGAGTTGTGTTTAAGTATTTGTTTGCTGTGTAAGGTACAAAGAAAATAAATAAATACTTAAAAACTGATTTTTAAGCTATATCTGCCTTAAAGTCTCCACGTGTATCTCTGCCATTAATGCTCCTTTACCTTAATGAGAGGCTACAGCCACAGGGAAATATAGTCTTTGATTCTGTATGGTGGGCCAGCTGACTTATGGTCCTTTTTCTGACACAGCTCTCTTCAGACATAAAAAGATTATAACACTCTACCCAAAGTGGTGAGATAGGGCAGGGGTGGGGGGAGGGGGGTGGGGAATCGGGATGAAAGAATAAGTGGTGAAAAGATGAAATAAAAATAAACATGTTATCATTCCCAGATAATAGGTGGTTTAAATAAAAACTCCAAAAGAACCTATGTCAAATTACTGGTATTACAACTAATAAGAGTTCACAAGAATTGTTAATATTCAAATGCAGAAACCAACATTTAAGATCCCAGCAATGACAAATTAGAAAATGTAAATTTAAAAAAGATAACCACTTATAATGACAACGAAACTATAAGGGACTTAGGAAAAAAGACATATAAGACATTTATGAAGAAGATTATAAAACATTATGAAAGATATAAATGAAGACCTAAGTAAACAACCATACCATGTTCACAGATATAAAAGTTATTATTATGAAAATGTAAATTCGCCTACAGCTGACCGATAAATACAATATAATAATCAAAATCCCAAGAGAGTTTTTCATGAAACTTGACAAGCTGTTCTAAACTTCACATGGAAAAGCAAAGGGCTAAGAATAGTCATGACAAGTCTCAAAAAGCCCCATAGTGAATGGACTCACCCTGCCAAGTGTCAAGATTTATTATAAAGCTATGTAAAGCTACAGTAATTAAGACACTGTGAAACCAATGCAGGAAACAAACAGACTAACAGAATAAAATAGAGAGCCCAGAAAAGACACACAAAAAGACCTAACATATGACCGGGGGTGGGGGGGTGCTTTGCAAATCAGTCACAAAAGAATGTATTATTCCAAGAGAGGTGCTGAGGCAACTACCTATCCAAACGTTAAAAACAAAACAACAAAATAAATTTAAAAAAACTTCCATGGCTGGGCACAGTGGGTCATGCCTATAATCTCAGCACTTTGGGAGGTTGAGACAGGAGGATCACTTGAGATCAGGAGTTCAAGACCAGCCTGGCCAACATGGTGAAACCCTGTCTCTACTAAAAATACAAAAAAATTAGCTGGGCATGGTGGCAGGTGCCTGTACTCCCAGCTACTAGGAAGGCTGAGGCACAAGAATCACTTGAACCTAGGAGGTGAAGGTTGCAGTTAACTGAGATCGTGCCACGGCACTCCAGCCTAGGTGACAGAACGAGACTCTGTCAAAACAAACAAAACTTCTAGAACATTTTTTAAGGGACAGGGTCTCACTCTGTCACCCAGGCTGAAGTGTAGTGGTGCCATCCTAGCTCACTACAGCTTCGAACTCCCAGGCTCAAAAGATCCTCCTACCTCAGCCTCCCAAGTAGCTGAGACCACAGGCATGCCACCACGCCCAGCTAATTACTTTTATAAAATTAATTCTTCTACTTATTTTTTTGTAGAGACAGTGTCTATGTTGCCGAGGCTGGTCTCAAACTCTTGGCCTCAAGCAATCCTTCCACCTTGGCCTCCCAAAGTGCTGGGATTACATGCATGAGCCACTACACCTAACCAACTTCTAGAAGAATAAAGACCTAAATATGAAAAACAAAACTTTGAAAACAAAGCTTTAACACTTTCCAAGGAAAATATAAAAGAACTATCTTTACCCCTCTAAACAATACATAGAAAGCACAAACCATATAGGAAAGACTGAAAAATGTGGTGACATTAAAATTAAATATCTTGGACCAGGTGCAATGGCTCATGCCCATAATCCTAGCACTTTGGGAGGGTGAGACAGGAAGATCACTTGAGTCCAGCCTGTGAAATACAGGGAGACTCCCATGTCTACAAAAAATACAAAAAAATTAGCTGGGTGGAGTGGCACATGTCTGTAGTCCCAACTACTTGGGAGGCTGAGGTGGGAGGATCCCTTGAGCCCAGTAGTTCAAGGCTATGGTCACGCCACTGCACTCCAGCTTGGGTGACAAGAGTGAGACCCTGTCTCAAATTTTTAAAAAGAAAACACAAAAAGAGAAGCAGACTTACTGGCAGTAGTACTTTATATATTTGAGGCTTAAAATAAAATACACATGAACCATACATTACATTTTCCTCATGTACTTTAAAAATTAGTTTTAAATTTCTACTTCACTAAAAATAAAGTTCTATATTTAATAAGCTGAAATTATTACATTAATTTACTTAAATTTATTGCAAAAAACCTTAACGTTATCCATCTTGCCTATCCATCCAAATATCTATCATTCAACTACTACCTGCAGAGCCTCGTAAGCAGAAAATGCACATGAGAATCACCTGCTGAACTAGGAACTACAAACCCACAGCTTCATGTCCCAACCCCAAAGTTTCAACTTCAGTAGGTCTAGAGCAAAACCTATGAAACCTCTGATAAACATCACAGAAGACCCACAGACCTATTACTACCTATACTACATTCAAACCAGTTTCAGACACTGAATAGAATTAAGTATGTCTTCTGTCCATAAGGAATTTAAGGTTTAGCAAAACAGAATGGATATGTACATAAATAATCATAATATACTGTGAAAAGTAATCAATGTCACAAAGGAAACCATTAAACCTCCCCACCCACCTTTAATTAATTAATTAATTTATTTATGAGACAGAGTCTCGCTCAGTTGCCCAGGCTGGAGTGCAATGGCCCAATCTTGGTTCACTGCAGCTTCCTCCTCCTGGGTTCAAGCTATACTCCTATCTCAGCCTCCCAAGTAGCTCGGACCACAGGTGCACACCACCACGCCCAGCTAATTTTTGTATCCCATCTTCATACTTCATATAGGACTTCCACTCCAATCTCCATGAAACAGCTATTCTGGTTTTACATTTTAAGTTGCTCCCTTCACCTCTTCATTTGCTCCTCCCCATGGGAAGAGTAACTTGGCTAATGCTGAGAACCTGCATATAATTAACCAGGGAGAGGAAAATAAGATAAAATTAATGTTCACTAGTTCTTGGTGTACACTAGTTCACTCTCCTCAGACTTTCTAGAGAAAGGTCAGGGTCTGCAAACCCACCATCACTTTTGCTGTAGAACTCACTCCTTCTGAGCTGGACAAAGTGTTGGCAGAAACTGTAAGGCAGGCAGGGAATCTCTAAGCAGCTGGCTAGGTAAGTATGTTGTTAATTTGCTCTATATTCTCTTCTCCAGACATTTTATTTTATTATTTTTTATTTATTTATTTATTTATTTATTTTTATTTTTTTGAGACAGGGTCTCACTCTGTCACCCAAGCTGGAGTGTGGTGGTGTGATCATAGCTCACTGCAGCCTTGATCTCCAAGACTCAAGCAACCCTCCCCACTCAGCCTCCCAAGTAGCTGGGACTACAGGCGTGAGCCAACACACTCAGCTTCCAGAGAACTTTTTTGAGGGGAAAGGAAGAAGTTGTAAGAAGCCTTAACACAGTGTCCAATCCAGCTACTAAGAAAAAAAGTTTAGGTCGGGTGTGGTGGCACACACCTGTAATCACAGTTACTCGGGAGGCTGAGGCAAGAGAATCACTTGAACCAGGAGGCAGAGGTTGCAGTGCGCTGAGATCATGCCACTGCACTCCAGCCTGGGTGACAAGAGCAAAACTCCATCTCGAAAAAAAAAAAAAAAGGCCGAGTGCGGTGGCACACACCTGTAATCCCAGCACTTTGGGAAGCTGAGGTGGAGGATCATGAGGTCAGAAGTTCAAGACCAGCCTGAGCAACATGGTGAAACCCTGTCTCTACTAAAAATACAAAAATTAGCCGGGCGTGGTGGCAGGTGCCTGTAATCCCAGCTACTCAGGAGGCTGAGGAAGGAGAACTGCTTGAACCCAGGAGGCAAAGGTTGCAGTGAGCCAAGAAGGCGCCACTGCACTCCAGGCTGGGCAACAGAACAAGACTCCACCTCCAAAAAAAAAGGCTCTTTTTTGTGTTCTCAATTTATCCAGAATCCTGACCTGGCATGGTGGCGCATGCCTATAATCCCAGCACTTTGGGATGCCGAGGAAGAAGGATTGCCTGAGCCCACGAGTTCGAGACCAGCCTTGCAACACAGTGAGATCCTGTCTCTATAAAAAATTTAAAAATTAGCTAGGCATGGTAGTGCACGCCTATAGTCCCAGGTACTCAGGAAGCCGAAACGGGAGGATCACTTGGACCCAGGAAGTTGAAGCTGTGGTGAGCCGTGATCGCACCACTGAATTCTAGCCCAAGCAACAGAGCAAGACCCTGTCTCAAATAATAATAATAATTAATAATAATAGGATATACCAGCAAGAGGCAGTATATCCATCATCATTTTTTGACAAGGTCAGAGATGAGGGAAAGTCAGTAATCTCAGCTACATCTAGAATAATTATTTTTTGCAAACCCTTCAGACGATTTCTAACCCAGAAAAAAGGTAGATTTATAAAGAGCATCTTTTTATACTTTCCCAAAAAATAACTTTAAACATGGCTTACCTTGTTTCATTAAATACAAATTTACATTACTATGAGAAAAATCAAATTAATTCCCAGAAAAAAATGAATGTTGTCTGCAGAATTGACTAACAATATCATTGTAAAACAACTTATGAACATATGACATCCTCCTAACTATGAAATTTTTAAACCAGCTTAGAACAGGCCTCTTTAAACTGCTAGACTATAATTATAATAATGAATAGGTAAGTGTTTACCATGTGCCTATGCTAAATATTTATGTTATCTCACTTAATCCTCACAGTTCAAAGTTGATCCTAATATAGTGCTACACATTACAGATGAAGAAGCTAAGTCTAAGCAGTCAAGTCTTGCTTAATGTCTTGGTAGAGCCAGGATTTGAACCCATGCTTGCTTGACTCCAAAGCCCATGTTCTTAATTACTAAGTTATACTATGTATAATTGAAATCATATTGGAGGTTTTGGTTAAGCCTTCAAAAGTTACAAAAAAAATACAGTTTAAAAATTATAATTTAATGATCTCTGAAAATAGAAGCTACAAATAAACATAAACATAACACTTCCAGATGCTTTTAGCTAGAACTTGCACACTAATGGAAATTTACACTAATGTTATTTCATGTCTTCTCTGCATAACTTCCATGTTCTTTCTCATTCTGAGTTACAGTAGCAGGTGTATACAAAGCCTGCCAGCAAGTGCTGACTTATATTTAACTCCAGTGCTACAAGTAGCAACACAGAATGGCATCTGAGTCCCAGGCATCCAACATGTAGACAAAACGTGCTGCCCTCTACTGATTTCAACATCTCACATTCAACACTAAACGTTCTTATAAGTGAATAAGGAAAACATTTTTTTCAGTTTTAGAGAACTAACTCAAATTTTCATTTCATTTGTTTGTGATTGCACAACTTCTATATTCCTATAAGAGAAACAGAACAGTGCCGGGCATGGTGGCTCATGCCTGTAATCCCAGCACTTTGGGAGGCTGAGGCGGGCAGATCACTTGAGGCCAGAAGTTCGAGACCAGCCTGGCCAACATGGTGAAACCCCGCCTCAACTAAAAATACAGAAATTAGCTGGGTGTGGTGGTGCACGACTCTAGTCCCCAGCGCACCTGTAGTCTCAGCTACTTGGGAGGCTGAAGCAAGAGAATCACTTGAACCCTGGTGGCACAGGTTGCAGTGAGCCAAGATCAATTGTGCCACTGCACTCCAGCCTGGGCATCGGAGCAACACCCTGTGTCAAAAAAAAAAAGGAATAGAACAAATAACTATTGTTTAAGCCTGTATTAAACTCTTGGTGCACTAGTGCTCAGAAATACATGCAATAATTATTCATTAATCCAGGATGGTTAAGGAAATGCAGCATGGAACATGGCAAACAATAAATTACAGATATGGAGTGGGTTATATTTTACATGAGGAATTCATTCCTTAAAACATAATTCAAACCCTGCCTAATGCAAAGCTATTTTCTTATCATAGGAAAAACTGTAAAGATGGCTTGAAATACATCTACTGTGCTATATTTCTTTTTGCAGGCATACTTTTAAACAACATTATAATAAAATCTGTGTTTAAGTATGCTTTTAAAACACAAAATATTACTAGTAAACCATTTTGTATCAGTATCACTTCCTTCCCAAATATCAAAAATATTTCCTATTTTATTTTAATTTTTTTTTAGAGAGTGTCTCACTGTTTCTCAGGCTGAAGTACAATGGCCCAATCGTAACTCACTGCAGCCTTGAATGCCTAAGTTCAAGGGATTCTCCTGCTTCAGCCTCCTGACTAGCTAGAACTACATGCACACACCACTACTCTTGGCTAATTCTTAAATTTTTTTATAGAGATGGGGATCTCGCTATGTTGTCCAGACTGGTCGTGAACTCCTGGCCTCAAGCAACCCTCCTACCTCAGCCTCCCAAGTGCTGGGATTACAGGCAGGCATGAGCTACCACACCCAGCCTGTTTTCTGTTTTAACACAGATGACAGCACAACTTAGGAATGCATTTGAAAGTTTGCAATTTTAGAGCCAGATTGTGAGAAGTTTTTCATTTTAAAAATAAAAGTACTCCTACTTTAATACTGTTCTTTTATTTTCTTAGCATTAGTTCTAATATTTCCAGCATGCTTGCCGCCAAATTAACAGAAATGTCAGCAGATCTTCTTTTCAGTATTTATCATATTTAATGGCTTCTTGGATGGCAATGTTACAGAATAGAAAATAGATTTAAAATTTAACCAAAGTAAAAACAACACCACATCCAAATCACTTGCAGAAGTTCCCATGCATATAAACAACAGTATGGTTCACAGGCTATTCACAAGGACAGTTAATATTTCTGGTTACCAGCTGAGGTGTCACGACCAACGTGGCAACAGAGAAACAGAGTCTATAATTAAACAGGCCCACCAGCTTTGAAACTAAGTGATTTTTTAAAGAACTTTTTAAAAATTGTGCCCAGTCTAGACAACAAAGTGAGACACTGTCTCTACAAAAGAATTAAAAAATTAGCCAGGCACAGTGGCATGCACTTGCAGTTCTAGCTACTCAGGAGGCTGAAGCAGAGGGATTGCTTGAGCCCAGGAGTTTGAGGCTGCAGTGAGCTATGACCGTGGCAATACATTGAAGCCTAGGAGACAAGGCAAGACCCTGTCTCTAAAAACCAAAAAACCCAAAACGAAAATTTGGGATTTGCATTCAATTTAGTATGAAATGCTATTTTGCACTATTTCAAATTCACAAAAATGTACTTAAGCTTAGCTTAACACCATCCATAGTGTATTTTTAACATCTTTATTGAAGTATATTTACATACCACAAAATTATCCCCCTTTAAGTGTGCAGTGTGTTTTAGTTTTAAATGTATAGAGCTGTGTAACAGTCACCATATTCCAGTGTTAGAATCATAGTATATGTTTTTCAAAATATATGTTATTAACTTCATCTACCAAAAGTAACCCCAAATAATTCACAATACTGATAACTCAGAAGTTTTTTGGATCTGCTATTAAAAAAAAAAAAAAAAGGAGAATAGACATTTATTTTCAATAAATACATTGTTATCTACAAAGAAAAATGCTGGGCCGGGCGCGGTGGCTCAAGCCTGTAATCCCAGCACTTTGGGAGGCCGAGGCGGGCGGATCACAAGGTCAGGAGATCGAGACCACAGTGAAACCCCGTCTCTACTAAAAAATACAAAAAATTAGCCGGGCGCGGTGGCGGGCGCCTGTAGTCCCAGCTACTCAGGAGGCTGAGGCAGGAGAATGGCGGGAACCCGGGAGGCGGAGCTTGCAGTGAGCCGAGATCGCGCCACTGCACTCCAGCCTGGGCAACAGCGTGAGACTCCGTCTCAAAAAAAAAAAAAAAAAAAAAAAAAAAAAAAAAAAGAAAAATGCTGGAAGAATCATGCTGGGCTGGGCATGGTGGCTCACGCTTGGGAGGCCGAGGCGAGAGGATCACGAGTTCAGAAGTTCGAGACCAGCCTGGTCAACATGGTGAAACCCCATCACTACTAAAAACACAAAAATTAGCCTGGCTTGGTGGCACGCGCCTGTAATACCAGCTACTCGGGAGGTTGAGGCAGGAGAAGTGCTTGAACCCAAGAGGTGGAGGCTGCAGTGAGCTGATACTATGCCACTGCACTCCAGCCTGGGTGACAGATCAAGACTCTGTCTCAGAAAAAAAAAAAAAAAAAAAAAAAAAAACATGCTGAAAGGATTTAAACAGTCCCCCTATAATCTCATCCATAATGTTAAGTTGGCAAACTACTCTTCTATAAATAGTACAAATGTATAATAAGTAGAGTCCTTATTTAAATTTTGAATTCCAAATTAGTAAAATAAATTTTGCTAAGGTTCTTCTAAAGTAAATAAAATCTGACACATCGGCTTTCCAATACTAAAATGATTTGCAAGTGAGTATAAAACCAGCTGTGAACATTTGATGGCAAATCCCTAGCTGCAAAAAACTCAGCCTCAGCAATATTTCCAAATAATGTTAATATTAGGCTCTTTTTCAAAAAAATTCTATATTTTCCTAAATTCCCAGTTAACATTTTGTTATGATATACAAAAAAGTATCCCATGATCTCTCTCACGCTTTTTTTCTCTAGAGACAGGATCTCACTCTGTCACCCAGGCTGGAGTGCAGAGGCACCATCATAGCTCACTCTAGCCTCCAACTTCTGAGCTCAAGTGAACCTCCTGTCTCAGCCTTCTGAGGAACTAGGACTACAGGTGTGAGCTACTGTGCCCGGCTCCATGGTCTCTTTATAATCAAGATGAAAACTGTGTAAAACAGAATAAGCTGAATTCATAGCTGGTTGAATGAAGTGTTTTGTTTTGTTTTTTTTTAACAGCTTTATGAGATATCACTGACATACAAAACTGTGTATGTATAAGGTGTATGATTGTTTTGTTATATGTATACAACGTGAAATGACACCATAATCAAGCTAATTAACATATCTACCACCTCTACATAGTGACTGTGTGTTTGTGTGTGTGTGTGGTGTGTAACGTAAGATTTAAGATCTAGCCTTTCAGCAAACTTCAAATATGCAACACAGTATTATTAACTACTGTCACCATGCTATACATTAGATCTCCAGAATTTATTCACCTTGAATAACTGAAGCTTACAAAGTATCTTAATAATTATTTGTGACCTAAGGAAATTTGACAGTGTCATGCCTCAGGTCTCTGACTCTGACACTACCCATTTTAACAAATTTTACTAATGATTTCAATGACAGCACTGATTACCAACTATACAAAACTAACCAAACTAGAGAATGATACAAAGTTGAGAAGAATAATTAACACATTGGATGTCAAATCAAAATCTAAAACTATTTGGCTGGGCACGGTGGCTCACAACTGTAATCCCAGCACTTTGGGAGGTCGAGGTGGGCGGATGACCTGAGGTAGGAGCTCAAGACCAACCTGACCAACATGGAGAAACCCCATTTCTACTAAAAATATAAAATTAGCCAGGCATGGTGGTGCATGCCTATAAACCCGACTACTCAGGAGGCTGAGGCAGGAGAATCGCTTGAACCCAGAAGGCAGAGGCTGCGGTGAGCCAAGATCGTACCATTGTTCTCCAGCCTGGGCAACAAGAGCAAAATTCCGTCTCAAAAAAAAAAAAAAAAAAAAAAATCTAAAACTATTTAACAATTCAGAATGATGACTCAGAATTAACAATTTAGTAAGAATAAGAAATACAGTACCTATATCCTTGGTCCAAAAGAACAACTGTGCAGGAATAAACGAGGGAAGGTGTGGCTTAATGGTAAGAAACTAATAATAACAAAGAACTTAGAAATTTCCTAAGTTAACCATAAGTTAACAAAAGTTAACCATAAGTTCTTTTGTTAACCATAAGTTCAACAAAAGCTAATGTAAACCTTAGACTCTATTATTATAATGTCCAGAATTTATTTATTTTATTTTATTATTTTTTTTTTAGACGGAGTCTCACTCTGTTGCCCAGGCTAGAGTGCAATGGTGCAATCTTGGCTCACTGCAACCTCCACCTCCCAGCTTCAAGTGATTCTCCTGCCTCAGCCTCCCAAGTAGCCGAGATTACAGGCGCCCGCCACCGCACCCAGCTAATTTTTGTATTTTTAGTAGAGACGAGGTTTCACCAGGTTGGCCAGGCTGGTCTCCATCCTGACCTCACATGATCTACCCGCCTCGGCCTCCCAGAGTGCTGGGATTACAGGCATGAGCCACCATGCCTGTCCTAATGTCCAGAATTTATAGTTGAACATGGTAGGCAAAGTACCTTCTAGTTCAAGAAGGTACTTCTCCTTCTTCCCAAAGGCCCATTAAAAAGGACAGAAGAAATTTTGTTCAATGGAGTAAAGTATAGCATCACTGAAAACATTAATAGGACATCAGTGGACCAGAAATTTTAAAGAACGTCTTGAAACTGGCAAATATTGTATCAGAAAGGTAGAACAAGAACAACAACAATAACAAAAACGACAGCCTAAGATTCTAGAGGTAAAATGATGGTCTTCCTGAGAGTGTCCTAGAGAAGTTCCAAATTCCGAGCCAATAAACATTGTTACCCTGTTCCTAGAACTTTCACTTAATCCTCAAAATCAGTTTATAAAATTGGTACTCTACATGTTAATTTTTCAAAAGAGGAAGTCAAGGCTTAGGTTTTATAATCACACAGATAAATGGAAATGCCAGGAGTTGAACCCAGTTAGTCTGCATCCACAGTCCGTACTTTCAGTTATTATACAGATGTAGGATAAACCATCAGAGTAACTTATTAGCACTACACTAAGTTCAGGGTCACAGTTAGGCCCTATATCTCACATAGCTTGCCTCTTTTGTTCTTGGATTAAACCTTGACAATTTCTTTCTACAAAATGCATGAAATCTGCCTAGAAAGCCTGAGAAAGGAAGAAAGACATATGAGTTAACTACAGATCACCACATGAGTATAGAGGAAGAAAAATAATAATAATAATAAAAGACCTATACAAAAGCATATTACCACCAGAAATAAAAGTCTCCTTACTCTGTCAACTGTGGAATTTCCAGGCTGCCTGCTCTAAGCTGACCTTTCCTACAGGGAATTTTGGGTATAGGCATACTCTGTCCACAAAAAGTTCACAGTTAATCCTCCCATTCAAAGAAGATGTTTGTCCTATAAGTGGTAAGACAATACAGCATGGTGGTTAAGAGAATGGACTCTGTGACTGGGCACAGTGGCTCATTACCTGTAATCCTAGCAGTATGGAAGGCCAAGTTGGGTAGATCACTTGAGCCCAGGAGCTTGAGACCAGCCTGGGCAATACGGCAAAACTTCATCTCAACCCAAAATAAAAATTATCCAGGTATGGTGGCAAGTGCCTGTGGTCCCAGCTACTTGGGAGGCTAAGGTGAAAGGATCGCTTGAGACTGGGAGGTGGAGGTTGTAGTGAGAGTCAAGATCGAGCCACTGCACTCCAGCCTGGGCAACACAGTCAGACCCTCTCTCTCAAAAAAATAAAGAATGGGCCAGGCGCAGTGGTTCCTGCCTGTAATCCCAGCACTTTGGGAGGCCAAGGCGGGTGGATCACCTGAGGTCAGGCGTTCATGACCAGCCTGGCCAACATGGTGAAACCCCATCTCTACTAAAAATACAAAAACTAGCTGGGCATGGTGGCACATGCCTGTAATACCAGCTACTCAGGAGGCTGAGGCAGGAGAACTGCTTGAACCTAGGAGGTGGAGGCTGCAGTGAGCCAAGATCACTTCATTGCACTCCAGCCTGGGTGACAAGAGTGAAAACGAAAAAATGAAAAGGGAAGGGAAAAGGGAAGAGAAAAGGAAAGGAAGGACTCTAAAGCTAGCCTGACTGGGTCCAAATTCAGGTTCCTCCACTTAACAGCTGTGTAACCCTGGGGAAGTTATTAATGCCTCTGTACCTCACTTTCCCCTTCTGAAAAATAGGGATGATAGGTATATTTATATCCTAAAAATTGTTGTACGGATTGAGATAATTTTCTTTTTCTTTTTTTTTTTTCAGACAGAGTTTTGCTCTTGTTGCCCAGGCTGGAGTGCAGTGGCACCATCTCGGCTCGCTGCAACCTCTGCCTCCTGGGTTCAAGCGACTCTCTTTCCTCATCCTCCCGAGTAGCTGGGATTACAGGCACCCACCACCACGCCCAGCTAATTTTTGTATTTTTTGAAGAGACAGGGTTTCACCATGTTGGTCAGGCTGGTCTCGAACTCCTGACCTCAGGCGATCCACCTGCCTCAGCCTCTCAAAGTGCTGGGATTACAGGTGTAAGCCACCATGTCCCGCTGAGATAATTTTCATTCAGAATATAACAGTACCTGACCCAGAGAAGACACACGGATGTACTAATAACTAATAGCTACTATTAACTAGCTCCCCTTAGCTATTACACACAGGGAGAAAGATGAAATTAGATGATGGCTAAGAAGTCTTTCCTGGCTCGACATGGTGGCTCACGACTGCAAACCCAGCATTTTGGGAGACTGACGTGGGAGGATTGCTTGAGCCCAAGAGTTCAAGACCAGCCTGGATAGTTCGAGACCAGCCTTGTATAGCAAGACCTCATCTCTAGAGAAAACTTTTTTAAAAATTAGCAGGGTGTCGGTTGGGCATGGTGGCTCATGCCTGTAATCCCAGCACTTTGGGAGGCTGAGGTGGGTGGATCACCTAAGTTCGGGAGTTCGAGATCAGCCTGACCAACATGGAGAAACCCCATTTCTACTAAAAATACAAAATTAGCCAGGCGTGGTGGTGCATGCCTGTAATCTCAGCTACTCAGGAGGCTGAGGCAGGAGAATCGCTCGAACCCAGGAGGCAGAGGCTGCAGTGAGCCGAGATCATGCCATTGCACTCCAGCCTGGGCAACAAGAGCAAAACTCCATCTCAGAAAAAAAAAAAAAAAAAATTAGCAGTGCGTGGTGGCACGCACCTGTAGTCCTAGCTACTCAGGAGAGTGAGGTGACAGGATGGCTTGAGTCCAGGAGGCAGAGGTTGTAGTGAGCTGAGATCACACCACTGCACTCCGGCCTGGGTGACAGAGCAAGACTGCTAAAAAAAAAAAAAAAAAAAAAAAAAAAATTCTTCCAACCTTGAAATCCTACCAGATTCTCAAGAAAAAAAAAAAAAATGAAGTTCATCAAATTAGACAAAGCAGATTCCAAAACAATGAAGTATTCACTGACATCAGATCAATACTTGCTTTAAATTCGCCCCAAGCCTCTGAAGGCATTTGTTAGACTATCTTAATTTATAACTATTAACTTTAAGTTGCCTCTCAATAATTCAAGTTAAATGTATCCAATGACTTTGGATTTAAAGAATGAGGAGAGTTAACTGACTTCTAGGCAATTTTGATCAATGTCAAGTAACAGTTATAACAAAGCTGCTCCCTGAGTCTTGGCCATAAATTCAGTTCTTTTGATCCAGAAGCTCAAAAATGCAAACTTGCAATATCCAAACAATTCCCCAAAACGCACAAAATATAACAGCTTCACGTTAACTGGAATCTCCAGGGCAGCAGGAGGCCAATGAACTGGAAGGCTACAGGGAAAAGCACATCAGTCTAGTAGGCAGTGACAGCTCAGGTTAAAACATGCACGGGGTCAGAAACTTATTCCAAACCTAAGCTAACTAAATGCAGACTGACTGTGGGTCCCACCCTATCCATTTAGGGTTCTGGATTAAAATAGTTGCCTCGGAAACAACTTGAAGACCCCAGAAACTAAGCCACATGCCCAGAGGTCTTCTTCTCTAAAAGCAACAAGAATCTAAAGCAGACCTCTGAGACTGCACCCAAGGAATCTTTTCAACCTGAAGAAATAAGAAATAACAGACTCAGCCAACCGCTACAGAAGGATATAGAAAAAATGTGCCCAGGCATGCCAAACAGAACCAAATCTGCGATACATATTACAAGACTAAAAGAACAAGAACTACACATCCACAAGATCCTTATAATGAGACTAAAAGAAACTGCCAAAGATTAGACAGTATAGACAAAGCTTCCATTCCTAGAGTAAGACATTAAAAGTACCAGGATCCTCTTCCTCTTTCCTCCTTATAATTTTTTCCTACTTACTTTTCTCTGTGGCATTCCTTGCCATTTCACCACTTTTCTAACTTTTCTGGTTGTTCCATTCTCATTCTACATTTGAGGTTTTAAAAAATTCCTTTTCTCTGTTCTTTCTCCTACTTACTGTCATAAATAACATTCTAATTAAAGTTACAAAAGAAACTGTAGAAAAAATTAATATAAGGCTTTGACAAATTGTATTTGTTGATATGAATACTGCCTACTTTTTTTCTAGACTGTAATCTCCTAGGTATGTCAAAACAGTATGCCTATGCTAATAGCAGAGAAGCTATTAAAAAACACTCAAGTCTAATAAATAATGTTTGGTGACAATAATAGTACAACAAAGCAGAGACCAAAGAGATTTCATATAACCTTATGACCATACACACAGTAATTCATAATTCTAATAGAAACAAAATCTTTCACCTGAACTCAAAATGCATAGATGTAAATATCTCAAAGTTCAGCTGCTTTCAGCGCTAATGCGGAAAACGTTAAAACTTCTTAGCGTTTATTTTAATTGGAAAATAATAATCCTCTTCATACTAAAAAGACTGAAATTTTTGACCAAAAAAACCATATAATTTTGTCTTCTTTCTTTCTTTGGGGGCATTTATAGAAGTTGAAGAAGCAACTTTAATCATTCCTTTCTTCCAAGACTTCATTCAAGAACCTCACCTTTGGGAGGCTGAGGTGGGTGGATCACTTGAGGTCAGGAGGTGGAGACCAGCCTGGCCAACATGGTGAAACCCCGTCTCTACTAAAAATACAAATATTAGCTGGGTATGGTGGCACATGCCTGTAATCCCAGCTACTCAGGAGGCTTAGGCAAGAGAATTGCATGAACTTGGAAGGCAGAGGTTGCAGTAAGCCGAGATCATGCCACTGCACCACAGCCTGGGTGACAGAGTGAATGACACTCCGTCTCAAAAAGAAAAAAAGAAAAAAAAAAAGAACCTTGTCTCCACACACACAAAAAAGTTTCAATTAGCAAGACACGGTGGCATGTGCCTCTAGTCCCAGCTACTTGGGAGGCTGAGGCAGGTGGATCAGTTGAGCCCAATAGGTTAAGGCCGCAGTGAGCTGTGATTGTGTCATTGCACTCCCACCTGGGCAACAGAGATCCTGTCTCAAAAAAATAAAAAATAAAAAACTTTTAAAAAAGTATCTTTAAAACTCTGTTCTCTTTAAAGTAACAAAGGTAATGACCCATAATGAAGTATTGACTACTTACATCAACAGCTATCCTGCGATTAAGTGGGCCTCAACATATATAATTCTTTCAAGTATTTTAGGTAATATTACATGCATATTTCCGAAGTGGTGAGTCTCTGTATATTTTTGTTTATTCTTTTCTCCCTCCAACACTCTTAACTAGATTTTTTTCCCCCACAATACATTTTAAAATAATGTCACAGTCCTGCCTATGATAAATTCTTGAATTTATATCTTAAGGGCATTAGTTCATTTGAAAATTAAAACTGAAAGAAAAAAGAAATATGATAAAATTTTTTTCTCTTGGCTATTTAAGTAAGTAACTTATTAATACATAAGACAGACACGCAAATGATTCCAAGGATATAAAAGAAAAGCAAACATTTCATAAATGCCATATGAAATATCCATCTTACCAATGTCATCAGCAAGGGAATTAGGATCAGATGCCCCAAGGGTAGCTTCGAACTCCTCTTGGAGACGATAGGCTCTTTGCAGTAGAGCTTCGAGTTTATGGATAAATTCAGTACTAATAATATCCTACAAGGAGAGAAAAAGTACACATAACAAATTAAATTCTAATGTTAAAATTCTAAATATTTTTCCCACTTTTAAATAAAAGGCAAAGAAAATGAGTAATATAAAAAACTACTGACAGTGGAAAGAGTAAGCAGCAGAAGTCAAGAGGCCTGGGTTATAGCTGTGTCTGTGGCAAAATTACCTTAGTTCTTAGTGATTTCGTTTCTTTACCTATAAAATTAAGGAGTTAGACTAGATTGGGAGTTCTCAAAGTAAGGTCTCTGAGCCAGCAGCTTCATTATCACCCAAGAACTTGGTAGAAATACAAATTCTTAGGATCCACCCCAGTCCTAGTCAATGAGAAATTCATGGGGTGGGGCCTCCAAATCTGGGTTTTAACAAGTCCTCTAGGTGAGTCTTATGCATTAGCAAGTTTGAGAACCACTAGCTTAACTAAATAATCAATAAGGACTAGTCTAGCTCTACACCTTTATGTGATTTTTATGAACATAATGGCACTTAATTAATCCCAAAGTACAAATCAAACTTTAAAAAATTCCAAGCCAGACAAGGTAGAACGTGCCTGCAGTCCCAACTGCTTGGAAGACTGAGGCAGAAAAACTGATTGAGCCCAGGAGTTCTGGGGTATAGTGTACTATGATTGTTCCTATGAACAACCACTGTACTCCAACCTGGGCAGCAAAGCAAGACCCCATTTCTTAAAAAAAAAAAAAAAAAAAAAAAATCCTTTAGAAATCAATCTGCTTATTTTGCATATCCTGGGAAAGTCAATAAACTTGATGAACGGTAAATCTGGCATGTAACAACTACCTGAATAGAAAAAGACCAGTAAGAAATACCCCACATAGTCCCAAGGAAGAAGAAAAAAACAGTTCTATTAAATACAACAACATAAAGCAAATACACTGAATCAACATTAAAAAATATTTTGGGCCAGCACCTTGGCTCATGCCTATAATCCCAGCACTCTGGGAGGCCAAAGTGAAAGGGTCACTTGAGGCCAGGAGTTCAAGACCAGCCTGAGCAACATAGTGGGACACCATCTTTACAAAAAATGTAAAATTAGCTAGGCATGGTGGTGCATCCCTATAGTCCTAACTACTCAGAGGACAAGGTGGGAGGATCGCTTGAGCCCAGGAGTTCAAGACTCAGCCTGGGCAACAATAGTTAGACCCTACCTCTACCAAAAAAAAAAAAAAAAGATTTGTTTGATTTTTCTAATATTATGAAGACCACTCAAATAAATCACCCTTACATCTACATTTTCTTCAGCAATGGCATCTCCTGCACCCAGTTTAATGGAACCACAGGCTTCATCTTCAGCCTGTCTATTGCGAAAGGTTAGAGCTTGTTCCCATCGACGCAATGCCTCTTCAAACAATTCCATACCTAAAAATTAAGAACAGAACAATTTTAAGTGAACAAAACCAATGCCAAAATAAAATTATTTGGGGCCTGAAGTGTTTTCGTACATTATCACCAATGGCACAGTCAAATTTTGACACTAAAGAATCATACATCATTTCATGGTAGAATCTTAATTTCCCAATATATTCTCAGCCTATGGTTCTGGTTAACCAAAAATCAGAGAGACAAAATGGCCAATATGTTTTCATTTCTTTATAATACAAATGTATATGGTGCTCAGAATTTTTCTAAAGGAATATCATGAGTTCATCAAAAGTTACACAGTAATAGCTATTTTTTATAGTCACATAACTATGTTTCAAAATATTCCTGCAAATTAAAAGGAAAACTAATGGGAAGAAACCAGTTTACAAAAAGCTACCTGGTTTATAAGTTCTCAGAAGAAAGTAAAGCTGAAGATGTCTGGGCACGGTGGCTTATGACTGTAATCCCAGCACTTTGGAAGCCCAAGGTGGGTGGATCACCTGAGGTCAGGAGTTCAAGACCAGTCTGGCCAACATGGTAAAACCCCATCTCTACTAAAAATACAAAAAGCAGCCAGGTGTGGTGAAACGTGTCTGTAATCATGGCTACTCAGGAGGCTGAGGCAGGAGAATCGGCTTGAACCTGGGAGGCAGAAGTTGCAGTGAGCCGAGATTGCGCCACTGCACTCCAGCCTAGGCTACAGAGCAACACTCCATCTCAAAAAAAAAAAGAAAGTAAAGCTGAAGAAAAGATAATAATACAGAAATCTAAAATAAGTCTTTTCCACCTTTTGTCCCCTAAAGGGTGTCTTGAACCACTATGATCCCAACAGGCTGATTTGGATAAATTGGTGGGCCAGAGTTAAAAATTGCAAAATACTGGATGAACCCATCAAAAGTTAGTTATAGTCCAAGCAGGAATTTCATTTCTTTGCTGACAGAAAGCTTTGTGGGAAAAAAGAGGAACATGTGATTTTCTCAAAATTAAAAAACAAGGCTTACAAAAATAATTATGTACTTCAAACAAAACAAAAATAGTTTAAGACTTCAACTTTTAAAGTATTTTTAAAATGTTAAATATTAAAGAAAAAGATCTTTAAAAGCTGTTTAAGAGTCTGGGCAAGTCATTCTCTCGATGTTTTTAAGATACGGTAGCTAAAAAATACCTCTCCTCTCAAGTAATTTCTTCAATTACCTATAGAACCTACAATCCTAAATGAATAAAATTTCATATTTATTTATTTATTATTTTGAGACAGAGTCTCACTCTGTTGCCCAGGCTGGAGTGCCGTGGTGCCATATCGGCTCACTGCAACCTCCTGCCTCAGCCTCCCGAGTAGCTGGGATTATAGGCATGTACCACCACGCCCAGCTAATTTTTGTATTTTTAGTAGAGATGGGGTTTCACCATGTTGGCCACACTGGTCTCAAACTCCTGACCTCAGGTGATCCACCCACCTCAGCCTTCCAAAGTGCTGGGATTACAGGCGTGAGCCACCACGCCCAGATTCTTTTATTTTTTTAAAGTATTTATTTATTTATTTGTAGAGATGAGGTTTCACTATGTTACCCAGGCTGATCTCAAACTCCTGGGCTCAAGCAATCCTCCCACCACAGCCTCCCTAAGTTCTGGGATTACAGGTGTGAGCTACCGCACCTGGCCTAAAATTTCTTAAAATGAAATGTAGGCCTTTCCTTCTTGTTTGATTTTCTGTAGCAAAAAATAGCTTTTGAATCTTCCTCCTAAAACATTTAAGCACACAAAAACCAATTATATCACCATCTAGTCTCCTTTCTCCAAGTTACGCAACTCTAATTCCTTCATCCTTTTCTCACACTATCCCTTCTATACATTTATTATTTGGGTTGAACATACGAACACAGGAAGAATTTTTTTTTTTTTTTTTTTTTTTTTTTTAGTTTTTTTGGTCTCTTCTTTTAGAGATGGGGTCTTACAATGTTCCCCCAGGTTAGTCTTGTACTTGTGAGCTCAAGTGATCCTCCTACTTCAGCCTCTCAAGTAGCTAGGACTACAAGCATGTGCCACCACACTTGGCTTCAGGAAGAATTATTTTACAGCAGAGTTGTATAATACAAAGATAAAACTTGTCTCCTCAAGAAGTACTATGTATACCTCACTATAGAACATAGCTCAGACTACCAAATATCATCAGTTTTGTAACAGCAAGTCAAATATAGGTCACCAATCTTTTTTAATGTCATCAATTTTATAAAGAGAATTGAAACAGATGGGTGATGATACCAGGTGATCCACAGGGGTCCTAGCAATCTTAATCCTATAACACAAAGACCCCCTGTGGCGTCTCTAGTTTTACTCTGTATTTCTTCCATTTGAATTTTTAATATTCTGGGTTATTGTTGTTGTTTTAAGAAAAAGGGCTCTCTCTGTCACCCAGGCTATAGTGCAGTGGCACAATTAGCTCACTGTAACCTTGAACTCCTAGGCTCAAGTGGTCCTCCTGCCTCAGCCTCCCAAGTAGGTAAGACTACAGGTACATGCCACCATATCCAGCCATAAACTTGTAATATTAACAGAAGCTGTGAGTGTAAGTTTTCTAGACATAGGGTAATCTAGAAACATAGTGAATTTAACTCTCTGGAGACCTTCTTTCCCCACAGGAGTACCTGCAGTGATGGCACTGGAGATGATATAGTCTAACTATTCTAGAGAGCAGGAATGCATTCTGAGGCACTCAGTCCTTCTACACAGAGCCATCAACCCTTTACTGCTCAATGGCCAGGGCCACATCAAGTTTACTGGTTTTGTTTTCTGTTTAGTATGCATTTCCATTAAAAGGAAGATAGCCTGAAAAAGAATAGAGAATAGGGAAAAGCATCTGAATCTTCTGATTCAACAACAAGTTCATTTGGTTCTTCTCCAAGGCTCCAGTGAGGCTCCATAGACATGTTCATGGTCAAGTCAAGAAATACTGAGATGTGAAACACAGAAGGCCTCTTTCTATTTAAAATTGTTTTCTGGATATAACAATACAAATGATAGCTAGGTAAAACATATTTAGTAAAGTGAATTCTGATAGATTCATTACATAACAGTCAACAGATTAGGTGAAGATAGTGTAGTAGGCTGAATAATGGTCACCCAAAGATCAGGTCCTAATTCCTAGAATAAGTAAATGTTACCTTATAAATAAAGGTAACATCTTACATCTTTGTAGATGTAATTAAGAATCCCAACACAGGGAGATTATCCTAGTTTATCTGGTGGACCCTAAATCTAATCAAAAGTGTCCTTACAAGAGAAGGGTGGCTGGGTGAGGTGGCTCATGCCTGAAATCCCAGCACTTTAGGAGGCTGAGGCGGGTAAATCACCTGAGCTCAGGAGTTCAAGACCAGCCTGGCTAACATGGTGAAACCCCGTCTCTACTAAAAATACAAAAAATTAGCCAGGGGTAGTGGTGCACACCTATAAGCCCAACTACTTGGGAGGCTGAGGCATGAGAATCACTTGAACCTGGGAGATGGAGGTTGCAGCGAGCCAATGTTGCACCACTGCACTCCAGCCTGGGCAACAGAGTGAGACTCTGTCTTAAAAAAAAAAAAGGGAGAGACAGAGAGAGATAGGGAGATTTGATACACACAGAAGAGAATGTGACACGGAGACAAAGGTAGAGACTGGAATGATGTGGCCACGAGCCAAACAAAGTTGGAAGCCACCAAAAGCTGGAAGAGGTCAGGAAAAGATTCTCCCCTGCCTCCAGAGAGAGCATGGCTCTACTGACTTCTTGATTTCAGCCCAGTGATAATGAACTTCTAGCGTCCAAAACTCTGAGTGAATAAATTTCTGTTGTTTTAATTTTGTTGTATTAGTTTAATACAATGTATAATGTTATGAAGACCAGATACAATGGATATAAGAACATTTAAAATTATAGTTGCTTCTCTTAGAACAATTCACTGCTCTTTAATTTCAACTTACCATTGACGACGGTGGCTCATGCCTGTAATCCCAGTACTTTGGGAGGCTGAGGCAGGCAGATTGCTTGAGCTCAGGAGTTCAAGACCAACCCAGCAACATGACAAAACCTCATCTCTACAAAAATGTTTTAAAAATTTAGCTGGGCATGGTGGCATGCACCTGTGGTCCCAGCTACTCAGGAGGCTGAGGTGGGAGGATCACTTGAGCCCAGGAGGTTGAGGCTGCAATGAGCAGTAATTGGGCCACTGTACTTCAGCCTGGGAGACAGAGCAAGACCCTGTCTGTCTCGATAAATAAAAAACAAAAACAAAACAAATTAAATGTGAGCACAATATCTTAAAATGTTATCATCTCATTCCTACCCATTAAGTATAAGTTCTCTGGAGTAGTCACAGGAATATTAACAAGTTTAATATCATCTTCATCTGCTTTGTCCCAGGAATTAGAATTGCCACAGGCACAGCTATGACAAGAATTGACACTCTGGACCTGAAATTAAGATGGACAGAAGTTACTTCAAATCTCTCTCATGATAATATGTTGTGATCTTTCATATTTACAAATTACTTTTATAAATCCTATTAGTGGTAAGACAATCCAGGTAATTTCCACATGAAGAAATAATTCTGATGATATTCAATCAGACTTAGAAATCACGACTCTTAGAAATCACGACTCTATTATAAGCCTGTTTGCTCAAAAATACACAAGTAGAATAATATTTTGAATGTAAATCACTTATTTCCATCAGAAATCAGGCAGTTATGTTTATATCATGTATTGTTTTAAGCATTCGCTTATAAATTTTATCTATACATACTTTGATTTAAGCTAGCTAGCTTATTTTTCTTTTAGAATGTTTTACAATGCTGACTCTCTGCTAAATGAGACCTAAAATAAAAAAGCCACTATCATCTTTGTAAATGCCCTTTACTAGCAAGGTCCACTGAACAAATCATTTCAATCACCTCTATGCAGGTGATTCTCAAATCCCTAATCCCAGTTCTGTCCTAATTCCAGTTCAGTTTTGAGAAATCTAAGCCCACATTATCATTTGCCTTTTAGGTGACTCCATTTGGCTTTTCTGCTGGCATCTGACACTTTTGACATAACAACATCTGGGTCAATGATGGACTGCATATACAACAGTCAACCCTATTGTAAGATTACAAAATTGTATTTTTACTGTACTTTTCCTATGTTCAGAGATGTTTAGATACACAAATACCATTGTGTTCCAACTGCCTACATTATTCAGTACAGTAGCATGTGATACAGATTTGCAGCCTAGGAGCAACAAGTTACAACATACAGCCTACAGATTATGCTGCTTCTGAAATGAAGAGTAAAATATTCATCTAATTAATTAGAGTGGTATTTGAATGGTCTACTGTAACCAGTATAAAAATACTGGCAACTATGCTAAATTTATGTTTTTGTTAAATTGTAAGATTTAACAAAAGAGGAATGACGTGTTCAGTTAGGCAAGTACAGTACAGTGATTCTAAAGACTTGTTATACTATTATCCTGAAATTCGCCTTATCTACTTCTAGTCAACAAGGGCTTCAACTTTCAATTGAGGAAATTCAGATGAGGCACTTCGCAGACACTGAGGAAATCCACATTACAGAACAGGCATATTCTGGCCAGGCGCAGTGGCTCACGCCTGTAATCCCAGCACTTTGGAGGCTGAAACAGACAGATCATTTGAGGTCAGGAGTTCGAGACCAGCCTAGCCAACATGGTGAAACCATGTAAATACAAAAACTAGCCAGATGTGGTGGCGCATGCCTATAATCCCAGCTACTCGGGAGGCTGAGGCAGGAGAAGCACTTGAACCTGGGAGGTGGAGGTTGCAGTGAGCCAAGATCACGCCACTGCCCTCCAGCCTGGGCAATAGGGTGAGACTCCATCTCAAAAAAAAAGAAACAAAAAAAAAGAAAAGAAAAGAAAAAAAAAAAAGAAAAAAGAATAGGTATATTCCATCAATACACTGCCAAAAAGAAAAAGAAAAAACAATAGGCATATTCTCCATTATGCTGCTTGGTTTCACAGAAGAACTGAAAGTCTGCAGGCCTTTGATCTAGCTGTTCCTATCCTAGAAGAACCTTTAAAACTTTAGTACATTTTTAGGCATTACAGAATAGTACAGCTATAGATTCCAATGAAATATGGAAGCAAGGTACAGAATAGAATATGGTGTTCTATAAACTATGAAGAAAAAATGAATACAGGCCAGGCACGGTGGTTCATGCCTGTAATCCTCGCAATTTGGGAGGCTGAGGTGGGTGGATCACCAGGTCAGGAGTTCCAAGACCAGCCTAGCCAACATGGTAAAACCCCATCTCTA
Organism: Macaca mulatta; assembly: GCF_049350105.2. Lineage (NCBI taxonomy): Eukaryota > Metazoa > Chordata > Mammalia > Primates > Cercopithecidae > Macaca > Macaca mulatta. The sequence goes on from NC_133406.1 coordinate 162,746,576, forward strand.
TTAAAAATACAAAAATTACCGGGGTGTGGTGGCACATGCCTGTAATCCCAGCTACTTGGGAGGCTGAGGCAGGAGAATCGCTTGAACCCAGGAGGTGGAGGTTGCAATGAGCTGAGATCATGCCACTGAGCTCCAGCCTGGGCGACAGAGCGAGACTTCATCTCAAAAGAAACAAAAAGAAATTGTTAATGTTGTTTATCTCCATGGAGGGGAAGTGAATGGATCAGGAACACTATTTTATTTTATTTATTTTATTTAATTTTTATTTTATTTTATTTTATTTTATTTTATTTTATTTTATTTTATTTTATTTTACTTTATTTTATTTGAGACAAGGTTTCGCTACATTGCCCAGGCTGTCTTCGAACTCCTGGACTGAACTGATGTTGCCTCAATCTTCTGAATAGCTGAGACTATAGGTACCACCATAGCACCCAGCTCTCACTGTATATTCTTTTGCCTGTTCTATATTTAATAGCAGGTACATATTCTACCCATTTTTTAAATTAATGTTTAAATCACATTCAATTTAAACAAATACTAACTTCATTCGTCACTTGTCAATCAGCATTAATATTAATGCTCCAAATAAAGATGGGCAGCCTCCTGCTTGTCATTCAATACCGTATTAATGATCCAAAAAAAGAGGTGAAGAACCTCACACTTGGCTTCAGCAAACCAAATACTTTCATCTAAGTAGGCTCATCAAGTGATTACTGTGGTCCAGCACAAAGTCTGGCTGCATTGTCCAGCTTCTTGCAGAACAGCTAATTTTTTTAAATGACTCTTTTTAATTTTAATTTTTGATATTTGTGGATCTATGGTAGGTGTATATATTTACGGGGTACATAACACATTTTGATATATACAACGTGTAGTGATCACATCAGGGTAAATGGGGTATCCATCACCTTTAAGCATTTATCCCTTATTCGTGTTATAAACAATCTAATTATACTCTTTTCGTTATTTTTTAATGTATAATAAATTATGTCGACTGCAGTCACCCTGTTGTGTTATCAAATACTAGATCTTATTTATTCTATCTGCCTATATTTTTGTACCCATTAACCATTCCACTTCCCCTCCACCCCCCATTACCTTTCCCAGCCTCTGGTAACCATCACTCTACTCTCTATCTCCATGAGTTCAATTGTTTTAATTTTTAGCTCCCACAAATAAGTGAAAACAAGAACATCTAATTTTGAAGCAATACTTCCACATCAACACCATTTTCACAGGACCCCATGAGACCACATCACTTATTCAAATAAACCTAGAACCAAATTGACTGAATAGTCAGCAAAAAGGTACTTTATTTGCCTAAACAAAGCAGATTTAATCAGATGATTTCTTAAGATTATTTCCATACTAAGAACTATAAGTATATGACACTTAAACTAATAGATCCCAAGATATATAAACAAAAATTTTTTAAATTAATATTTTTTCTGTACTTACGGAGGCCAAACTCTGTGCAGAACCCGAATATTTACTGAAAAGTCCTCCATTAGCATAGTTACAAGCTTGAGATCCTTTGTCTTTGGTAGAACTTAAAGATAATGTCAAATTCTGTCTGCTACTGGAACAACTTGAACCTATCACATAAACATACGGATATTAAAAGTATCAATAATGCCAATGATAAATTTCAGGTAAAAATTTCAGAGTTTATAATATATTCATCCAGAAAGCTCCTAATTTTAAAACACACATCACTCAATTGTGTAAATTATTAAATGTACACCATTATTAAAATCTAAATCTTTATATAATCTTTTTTTAACACTGCTAAAATCGCTTCTGAAATGAAGAATAGAATGTTTACCTAATAAATTAGGATGGTATTTGAATGGTCTATTGTAATCAGTATAAAAATACTGGTGACTATGTTAAACTTACAATTTTATTAAACTGTAAATTTAACAAAATACAGGCATTTCCTTTTCTGAATTACATCAAAACCTTACCCGTATCTCATTGCATTGTGATTAGTTATACTTCTGTCTTTTCTACTCATCTATCAATTCTTCTAAGGCAGACATTATATCTTAGTCTTTTGTTTTTTCTTTTTTTGAGAAAATATCTCACTCTGTCACCCCGGCTGGAGTGCAGTGGTGCAATCACGTCTCACTGCAGCACTGACCTCCGGGGTCAGGTGATCCACTTCAGCCTCCTGAGTAGCTAGGACTACAACAGACATGTGCCACCACACCTAGCTAATTTTTTTACTGTTACTTTTGTAGAGATGTAATCCCACTATGTTGCCCAGGCTGGTTTAAACTCCTGGGCTCAAGCCATCCTCCTGCTTTGGCCTCCCAAAGTGCCGGGATTACAGTAATGAACCACCATGCCCGGCCTTAGTTTTTCTTTCTTTCTTTTTTTTTTTTTTTTTTTTTGAGACGGAGTCTCGCTCTGTCTCCCAGGCTGGACTGCAGTGGCCGGATCGCAGCTCACTGCAAGCTCCGCCTCCCGGGTTTACGCCACTCTCCTGCCTCAGCCTCCCGAGTAGCTAGCTGGGACTACAGACGCCCGCCACCTCGCCCGGCTAGTTTTTTTGTATTTTTTAGTAGAGACGGGGTTTCACCGTGTTAGCCAGGATGGTCTTAATCTCCTGACCTCGTGATCCGCCCGTCTCGGCCTCCCAAAGTGCTGGGATTACAGGCTTGAGCTACCGCACCCGGCCCTTAGTTTTTCTTAATGCAGCAGTTAAGACGTTCCTGGATTTAAACCCGGGCACTTATAAATTATATGACCTTGGGCAAGTCACTTAGCTTTTGCATATCTCAGTTTTCTTTATGTAGAAAATAGAAACAATAACAAGACTACAGTCCTAATTCATAGGATTGCTGTAAAGTTAAATAAAGCACTGAATATACGGCACTTACCTGAGACCTAATAAAATCTTAGCAAGTGACAGCAATCATTACTGTTGCAATGTTCACTGCACTTGGTACAAAATGTCACTCATTAATTGTATGCTGGACAGTTGAATCACAAAAGCATACCACACACTCACTAAATAATAAAAAACTAAGAAACTCAGCATGCTTAAGAAATTATTTTTATTCATACGATATCTTTTTTTTTTTTTTTTTTGAGACAGAGTGTTGCTCTGTGGCCCAGGCTGGAGTGCTGGAGTGCAGTGGCATGATCTCAGCTCACTGCAAGCTCCGCCTCCCTGGTTCACGCCATTCTTCTGCCCCAGCCTCCCCAGTAGCTGGGACCACAGGCGCCTGCCACTATGCCTGGCTAATTTTTTGTATTTTTTAGCAGAGACGGGGTTTCACTGTGTTAGCCAGGATGGTCTCGATCTCCTGACCTCGTGATCCACCCGCCTCAGCCTCCCAGAGTCCTGGGATTACAGGCGTGAGCCACCGCGCCCGGCCTCATACGATATCTTTAACAAAACTTAAAGATCCTTTAAAAGACAGCAATTTACTTCTTGAATTCTACACGCTAAGGAAATAGACAACGATATGCAAAATAAGAAAAACACAAACATCCTAAAGGGAACAATGGGGAAATGATTAAATTGGAGTACATTCGTACAAATTAACACTAGTTATATATTAAAAATGATAGCACAGAGGGATATTTATTGATCTGGAAAGACATTCTTACACACTGTCAAATATCTTAAAAGCAGGTTATAAAATGTCTGATCACAATTTTACTTAAAATACATAAATAATTTACTTGTATATAACATTTTATGTCTCAATATGACATTTAAATGCAAATATAAGTGGACTGATATACGTGAAAGTATTATCAGTAGTTATTTCTGGGTACCAGAATGTTAAGTAATTTTAATTTTTTTCTGTTTGCTTATCTACATTTTCTAATCTTTCTAAAATAAATCTGTATTACTTTTGAGTTAAATAATATATTAGGAAGAAAATTCTGGAGACTTAAAGACCAAAATCACTGTATTGCAGTTATGATTTACACATAAAATTCCTTTTGTACACTTAATTCAACTATTTCCACATACCTTTGTCTGATGCTGCTCTTTTAGTGTACTCAAGTATGAGGTGCTCTGGTTCCCATGGTAATATTTTTCCTTTCTTCTTTCCACGTTTTCTTTTAAAGTGATGGGCCAGAAAAATTACAGATATAGCACTCACTGCAGTTACCACAAACAACTTTTTAGCCACTGGAGAAAATTTGATCTGGAAAAGATGCAGTTAAAATTGAAAAACATCTCTTTAATTTGTTCAGTTAAAAGAAGGACCATTATAATAACTAAACTCACTCTTAATCCAACCTATTTCTAACTACTAACAAGAGAATATCATTTTACTCTTTCAATGACAAGCTAGCCCAATTTTACTTTTTAAAAATATTTTAAAATGTTGTAATTTATTACTCACTACTCTGAAGATTTCAGGTAAACAATATTACTCCAAAGTCAATTGGAGCAGAAAATAATTCAACCCCATTAATATTTTTGAGCAATTAAGGATTAATTCACACAACTGAATCTTCTGTCTGAATCACAGCAAGATTTTTAATTACATGGATGATTAAATTAAACTGAGCTTTTAAAAAAACTATCTGGAAATCTGAGGAAATAGAAGCTAAATCAATTTCTAAATACTTTCTAAATAAGCCATTTTATTCACGAATTATTTAACAAATATTTCTTCAGAATCTCAAAGTACCAGGACTGTGTTATGAATTAAAATCTTACTGTAATTCTATTCTATGAGCACATAATAAGTGCCTACAACCAATCAGGAAGCACTAGATATATGGAGGTCACAGATTTTGCATTCTGCATATGCTTGTCTATTTCCCTCAAGCAGTGTGCTAATAGTGGAGACAGATACGTTGGCAAATAATTACAGCACAATGTGATAAATACAGTTATACAAGTACTAAGTTATATAAGTACAACATCAGAGCAAGAAGTGATTAACTTTCTCTTGGGAGACAAATACTATTAAATAACTAAAAGCAAAGGAATTCTAAAATAAAGCTAAGGCTTGGAATGTAGAGAGCTGGAAAGAATGTCACTTCCAACCTTCTAACACCAAAATAAAGTATTCTGACTCCATCAGAATACGGAGATCAGAGGGCAACCAATTGCCCCCTAAACTAATGAGACAGGCATTTGCAGAGAGATAAGACATTAGCATTGGCTTACATGGACAAAACACAGCAGAACATTAGCAAGAAGAGGTCAGCAAGCATGGTTTCAAAACTGGTAGAGAAAGAACATACTGTCGAGAGGTGGGAGAGAGGTGCTGCAAATATAGGTGAAATCCACACCTTTTCTGCATATCTTATCAACAAAAATCACCAGGCACTCATAGAAAATACTGAAAGAGTCCTACGAAAGTCTCCCTAATGGTACAGAGGGAGGGAAACAGTAGCTTCTGTGGAGAGCATGAACCAGCACCAGAACCTTTCTCCTCTATCCCCATTAAAGAACAAAAGCCTTAAACTGTGGATGCATCTTTAACTTTAGAGAGAAATTTATGCCATTAAATGCTTATATTAAAAAGGGAAAGATATAAAATCAGTAATCTAAGCTTTCGACTTAAGAAAAAAAGAAGTACAAATTCAACCTAAAACAAGCAGGAGATAGGAAGCATTATAAAGATTAAAGCAGAAACCAATAAGACCAACAGCTGGTTTTTTTGGAAGGAAAACTAATAAAACCTCTAGCCAGTCTCATTAAGAAAAAAAAGCAAGAATGACACAAATTACCAAAATCAGAAAAAAAATTGGAGGAGTCATCACTGCAGACCTCACAAAGGTCTGTAAAAAGGATTCTATAAACAATTCTATGTCCATAAATTCAAATTCTTTGAAAGACAAAATGAAAACTCACTTGGGAAAAAAAAAAAAAGGTAACATGAGCAGTTAAATATCTATTAAAGAAATTGAATAGGTAGTGAAAAATCTTCCAACAAAGAAAACTGAAGGCCAAATTATATCAAGTAGTTAAAGAAGAAACAGTATCAATTTCACACAATGAGGATACTTCCCAATCATATTATCAATCTAGTCCAGATGCTGTTTGACTTTTGATGGAGTTATATCCCAATAAATCCATCCTAAGTTGAAAACGTAAGTCAAAAATGGATTTAATAAACCCAACCTACCAAACATCATGGCTTAGCCTATCTTAAACATGCTCAGAACACTTATTAACACATCAGCTACAGTTGGGCAAAATCATGTAACACAAAGCCTCTTTTATAATAAAGTCTTAAATATCTCATGTAATTTATTGAATACCATACATTACGTCAAATTTGCAATGGTTGTGCATCATCATAAAGTCAAAAAATTGTTAAGTTGGGGACAGTTAATATCAAAGCCAGACAAAGACATCACAAAAAATAAAACTATAGGTTAAAATCCCTCACTGATAGATGCAAAAAACTTTCACAAAATATTAACAAATAAAATTCATCAATATATTAAAAAGTATATAAATAACCAAGTGGTATTCATCCTAGGAATGCAAATCTGGTTCAACATTTAAAAATCAATGTAACTTACCATAATATCAACTAAAGAAAAGTCATAATATTATCTCAACAGACATGAAAAGAACACTTTAAAATATTCAACATCCATTTATGATTACTTAAAAACTCCCAGCAAATTAGGAATAGAAGGTGTAGTAGGTTGAATAGTGTCCCAGAATGATTCATGTCCACCTGGAATGTCAGAATGTGATCATATTTGAAAATAGGGTCTTTGCTGATATAATTAAGGTAACAATTCAGATGAGACCATATTGCCCTCAATCCAATGACAGTATCTTTGTAAACCATAAATACACAAAGGGAAAGGCCATGTAAAGAGACTGAAGTTATGCTGTGATATGGTTTGGCTGTGTCCCCACCCAAATCTCATCTTCAATTGTAGCTCCCATAATTCCCACATGTTGTGGGTTGGCCCCAGTGGGAGATAACTGAATCATGGGGGCAGTTTCCCCCATACTGTTCTCATGGTAGAGAATAAGTCTCACAAGATCTGATCCTTTTATAAGGGAAACCCTTTCACTTGGCTCTCACTTCTCTCGTCTGACACCATGTAAGACTCGACTTTTGCCTTCCACCATAATTGTGAGGCCTCAACCAGCCACGTGGAACTGTGAGTCCATTAAACCTCTTTTTCTTTATGAATTACCCAGTCTCAGGTATGTGTTTATCAGCAGAGTGAGAACAGACTAATCCATGCTGCTACAGTCAACAATGTCTGGAGTCACCAGAAGCTGGAAAAGGCAAGGAAGGATTCTCCCCTAGAACCTTCAGAGGAAGTGTGGCTCTGCTACACTGTGATTTCATCCTCCATAACTAAAAAATTAAATTTCTATTGTTTTAAGTCACCAAGTTTGTAGTAATTTGTTATGGTAACTCTAGGGTACTAACACAAAAGGGAAATTCCTCCATCTGATAAAGGGTATTTATTTTTAAAACTTTTAGCTAAGATCATGCTTAATGGTGAAAGACTAAATGCTTTCTTCATAAGATCATGAACAAGGCAAGGATGTCATTTTACCAATGTCATATTAGAAGTACCAGCCAGTACAAAAAGTTAAGAAACAGGAATAAATGGAATACATATTAGAAAGGAAGAAGTAAAACTATTCACAGATGATACAGCTGTCTATATAGAAAGTTCCAAAGAATCTACAAAAAAGCTCCTATAACTAGTAGGTAAGTTTCACAAGATAACAGAATATAAAGTCAATATACACTATCAACTGTATTCCTACATAACAGCAATAAGCAACTGGAATTTGAATTTTAAAAAGTAATGCTGTTTATAATAGCATCAAGAAAAAGAAAAGGAAAATATTAGAGCTAAATCTAATAAAATCTGTGCCAGATAACAATGAAACACAGAAGATATCAAAGAAGATAAAAGGAGAGAGACATCATATTCATGGATTATAGGAATTTTTCTCTCCAATTTGATCTATATAAACAACATAATCCAAACAAAAAACACAGAAAAATTTTTTGTAGATACTGATAAGCCTATTTTTAAAAAATTAGGAAAAGGCAAAGGAACTAAAAGAACCAAAACAAGTTTAAAAAGAACAAAGTTGTAGTACTCACACTAGCTGAATTCAAGACTTAACTATAAAGCAACAGGCAATACAGTGTGGATGTATAGATTAATACAATAGAATAGACAGCCTGCAAGAAACACACACAAACATATAGTCAATCCATTTTTGTCAAAGGTAGAAAGAACATTCAAAGAAGAAATTTCTAGAAGAAAACACAGGAGAAAATATGTCTGACCTCATAATCACCTAAAATCAGAAACAACCTGGATGCCTTTCAATAGGTGAACAGATAAACTGTGGTACACTCATACAATGGAATGTAACTCATCAACAAAAAAGAACAAACTATTCAGACAAACAACAATGTGGATGAATTTCAAATGCATTACGCTAAAAGGAAAAAGCCAATTTCAAAAGATTATATATTGTATAATTCCATTTATATGACATCTGTGGATAAAGATAAAACTATAGGGACAGAAAACATCAAAGGCAGCTAGGGGTCAGAGGTGACTACAAAGGGGCAGCACAGGGGAACTGGGGATGAAGAACTGTTCTATTTGGTGCTGTGGTGATGGACACATGACTGCACAGCTGTAAAAACACACAGAACTGGACACAACAAAGAATAAATTGTGCTCCATGTCAATTGAAAAAAAAATCAACCAGGATATGGGATCACAGATGGATCCCAAGATAAACTGCAGGCTGTGAAAAGTAAAACAAACTTTGTTCCAAATGAAGCACATTGAAGGGCGTGAGGAAGAAAGGTGCTGACCTAAGTGACAGTGTTTTGCCTGGATATTGTAAGGCTACTGACAAAAAGAGTTAAACGTGGGGTTCGTTTGGCCGGGCGCAGTGGCTCACGCCTATAATCCCAGCACTTTGGGAGGCCGAGGCAGGCGGATCACGAGGTCAGGAGATCGAGACCATCCTGGTTAACACGGTGAAACCCCGTCTCTGCTAAAAATACAAAAATTAGCTGGGCGTGGTGGCGGGCGCCTGTAGTCCCAGCTACTTGGGAGGCTGAGACAGGAGAATGGCATGAACCCAGGAGGCAGAGCTTGCAGTGAGCCGAGATCGTGCCACTGCACTTCAGCCTGGGCGATGAGCAAGACTCCATCTCAAAAAAAAAAAAAAAAGAGTTAGACATAAACATTGTAACCTATTGGTAAATTTGTTTCTCAAAAGAGTACTGGGGCCAAGTGCAGTGGTACTCACCTGTAGTCTCAGCTATTTGGGAGGCTGAGGCAAGAGAATAACTTGAGCCCAGGGGTTGGAGGTTGCAGTGAGCTACTGTCTCACCACTGCACTCCAGCCTGGGTGACAAAGCGAGACTCCATCTCTTAAAAAAAAAAAAAAAAGGCCGGGCGCCGTGGCTCTAGCCTGTAATCCCAGCACTTTGGGAGGCCGAGATGGGCGGATCACGAGGTCAGGAGATCAAGACCATCCTGGCTAACACGGTGAAACCTCGTTTCTACTAAAAAATACAAAAAACTAGCCGGGCGAGGTGGCGGGCGTCTGTAGTCCCAGCTACTCGGGAGGCTGAGGCAGGAGAATGGCATAAACCCGGGAGGCGGAGCTTGCAGTGAGCTGAGATCCGGCCACAGCACTCAATCCCAGGCGACAGAGCGAGACTCTGTCTCAAAAAAAAAAAAAAAAAATTAAGGCCAGGCGCGGTGGCTCACGCCTGTAATCCCAGCACTTTGGGAGGCCGAGGCGGGTGGATCACTAGGTCAGGAGATCGAGACCATCCTGGCTAACACGGTGAAACCCCATCTTTACTAAAAATACAAAAAAATTAGCCGGGCATGGTGGCAGCCACCTGTAGTTCCAGCTACTCAGGAGGCTGAGGCAGGAGAATGGCGTGAACGCAGAAGACGGAGCTTGCAGTGAGCCGAGATCGCGCCACTACACTCCAGCCTGGGCGACAGAGTGAGACTCGATCTCAAAAAAAAAAAAAAAAAAGAGGAGTATTGGGGTGCCAATTCAAGTCATAACTGATCCAACTAGGAATGCTAAAATGAAACCTCTGTTGTTGGACTGAAGTCAGAAGTATCAATATGACCAGCACTTTGGGAGGCCGAGGTGGGTGGATAGCTTGAGGTCAGGAGTTCCAGACCAGCCTGGCCAACATGGTGAAACCCCGTCTCTACTAAAAATACAAAAAAAAATTAGCCAGGCATGATGGTGCACACCTGTGATCCCAGCTACTCAGGAGGCTGAGGCAGGAGAATCGCTTGAACCCAGGAGGCAGAGGTTGCAGTAAGCGGAGATCGTGCCACTGCACTCCAGTCTGGGCGACAGAGTGAGATTCTGTCTCAAAAAAAAAAAAAAAGAAAGAAAGTAATATACCAGGCCCGGCATGGTGGCTCACACCTCTGGGAGGCCAAGGTGGAGAGATCACTCAAACTTGAGCCGGAGTTTGAGACCAGCCTGGGCAACATGGTGAAGCTCCATTTCTAAGGCCTAGGAGGAAAAAGTAATTTCAGGGTCCAGGCCCAGTGTCCCTGTGCTGTGTGTAGCCTAGGGGCTTGGTGCCCTGCATCCCAGCCACTTTAGCCATGGTTGAAAGGGGCCAACATAGAGCTTGGGCTGTGGCTTCAGAGGGTGCAAGCCGCAAGCCTTAACTGCTTCCACATGGTTTTGAGGCTGCCAGTGCACAGAAATCAAGAACTGGAGTTTGGGAACCTCCGCCTACATTTCAGAAGATGTATGGAAATGCCTGGATGCCCAGGCAGAAGTTTGCTGCAGGGGTGGGCCCTCATGGAGAACCTCTGCTAGGGCAGTACAGAAGGGAAACATGGGGTTGGAGCCCCCACACAGAGTCCCTACTGGGGTACTGCCTAGTGGAGCTGTGAGAAGAGGGCCACCGTCCTCCAGACCCCAGAATGATAGATCCACCAACAGCTTGCACCGTGCACCTGGAAAAGCCACAGACATTCAATGCCAGCCTATGAAAGCAGCCAGGAGGGAGGCTGTACCCTGCAAAGTCACAAGGGCAGAGCTGCCCACGACCATGGGAACCCACCTCTTGCATCAGCATGACCTGAATGTGAGACATGGAGTCAAAAGAGATCATTTTGGAGCTTTAATATTTGACTGCCCTGGCCAGGCATGGTAGCTCATGCCTGTAATCCCAGCACTTTGGGAGGCCGAGGCAGGTGGATCACCTGAGGTCAGGAGTTTGAGACCAGACTGACCAACATGGAGAAACCCCATCTCTACTAAAAATACAAAACCAGCCAGGCGTTGTGGCGCATGCCTGTAATCCCAGCTACTCAGGAGGCTGAGGGAGGAGAATCGCTTGAACCTGTGAGGTGGAGGTTGCGGTGAGCCAAGATCATGCCATTGCACTCCAGCCTGGGCAACAAGAGCCAAACTCCATCTCAAATACATATATATATATTTGACTGCCCTGCTGGATTTCAAACTTGCATGGGGCCTGTAGCTCCTTGTTTTGGCCAATTTCTCCTATTCGGAATGGCCATATTTACCCAATGCCCATACCCCGAAATTAGGAAGTAACTAATCTGCTTTTGATTTTACAGGCTTGTAAAATGGAAGGGACTTGCCTTGTGTCAGATGAGACTTTGGACTGTGGACTTTTGAGTTAATGCTGAAATGAGTCAAGACTTTGAGGGACTGTTGGGAAGGGATGATGAAATGTGAGGACATGAGATTTGGGAGGGGCCAGGAGCAGAATGATACGGTTTGGTTGTGTCCCCACCCAAATCTCATCTTGAATTCCCACATGTTGTGGGAGGGACCCAGCGGGAGGTAATTGAATCATGGGGACAAGTCCTTCCCTTGCTGTTCTCATGATAATGAGTAAGGGTCACAATATCTGACAGTTTTAAAAATGGGAGTTTTTAATAATTAAAAAAAAAAAAAATAGGAGTTTTTCTGCACAAGCTCTTGTCTGCTGCCATGTGAGATGTGACTTTCACCTTCCACCATGATTGTGAGACCTCTCCAGCCATGTGGAACTGTGAGTCCAATAAACTTCTTTCTTTTGTAAATTGTCTCAGGTATGTCTTTATCAGCAGCATGAAAATGGACTAATATAACCTCATACCCATTAGGATGGCTACTATCAATGAAACAGAAAATAACAAGCATTGATGAGGATGTAGAAAAACTGTGCACTACTGGTAGAAACGTAAAGTGGTATAGCCACTGTGAAAAACAGTATGGCAGTTCCTCAAAAAATTAAAAATAGGGCTGGAGGAACCAGCTCACACCTATAATCCCAGCACTTTAGGAGGTCAAAGTGGGAGGATGATTTGAGGCCAGGAGTTCAAGACCAGCCTGGTCAACATGCTGAGGCTCTGTCTCTTCAAAAAATTAAAAAATTGGTGGAGAGACGGTGGCACATGCCTGAAGTCGCAGCTACTTGAGAGGCTGAGGTGGGAGGATTGCTTGACCCCAGGAGTTTGAGACTGCAGTGAACTATGATCTTGCCACTGTACTCTAAAGCAAGACCCTGCCTCAAAAAAAAAAAAAAAGAAAAAAAAATGTAATTAAAAGTAGAATTACTGTATGATCCAGCAATTTCACTTCACTCAAAAGAATTAAAAGCAGAATCTCAGGCTGGGCGTGGTGGCTCAAGCCTGTGATCCCAGCACTTTGGGAGGCCGAGACGGGCGGATCACAAGGTCAGGAGATGGAGACCATCCTGGCTAACACAGTGAAACCACGTTTCTACTAAAAAAAAATACAAAAAAAAATTAGCCGGGCGAGGTGGCGGGCGCCTGTAGTCCCAGCTACTCGGGAGGCTGAGGCAGGAGAATGGCGTGAACCCGGGAGGCGGAGCTTGCAGTGAGCCGAGATCGTGCCACTGCACTCCAGCCTGAGCGACAGAGCGACAGAGCGAGACTCTGTCTCAAAAAAAAAAAAAAAAAAAAAAGCAGGATCTCAAAGAGATATTTGTATATCCATCTTTATAGCAGCATTATTCACAATAGCAAAAACATGGAAGTAATCCAATGTCCATCAACAAACACACACATAAGTAAAATGTGGTATATCCACACAATGAAATATTATTCTACCTTAAAAAGAAAGGCAATGCTGACATGCTGCAACATGGATGAACCTTGAGGACGTTATGCTAAGTAAAATAAGCTAGTCACAAGAAGATTCTGTAGGATTCTACTTGTGAGTTACCTAGTCAAATTCATACAGACAGAAAATAGAATGGTGGTGGGGAACGACGGGAAGGAGGTATAGTAAGATGTTGATAAACAGTTGTAGAGTCTGAGTTTGCAAGATGAAAAGAATTCTGGATATTGCTTGTACAACAATGTGAATGTACTTAAGGCTAATGAACTATACACTTAAAAATGATCAAAATGGTCAATTTTATGTTATTTCTACCTTACCACAATAAAATTAAAAGGATTGTTAATAGTGAGAACAGGCCTACTGGAATAACATAATTCACTGAAAGTAATAATAATGGACTATGTAAGTTTGCTTAAGACAGAAAAAAATTTTTAAGCCCTTTTTAAGAGTTACGATAACCAAAAATAAAAAAAAACCATGAAATAACCAAATAGGTTTTAATAAATGTATACTGTAAATTCATACTGTAAAATAATTACTGTAATAAATATTTTGACTGTACTATATAGAAACCTCAAATAAAACTGAAATAATATAAACAAAATACGCTCTGAGCAATAAGCTTAATATTCAACTTCATGTTTGCTTCTTTTATTTACCTGGGAGAGAGAATAGTACCAAGTCAGAGGAAGATCAAACACTCTTAGGGCGGCTGTCCTCAATGAAAACTGTGATTCACTTACTGTTTCTTCTGACATGGCTCCTCTTCTAATCTTCATTAAATGAAACATAAAAACATATTAGCCACAAAGATTTCTGGTTACTTTACCAATGAAAGGTACAAACTGAAATTTTAATTCTATCAGCTTATTTTTGCAGTCAATTATTGATGACATTACACTTGAGGTAAAATTATATTTATTAATCACCAAACGCGTAAAAGAAAAAATAAGCTATCCTTCCTGTAGGAGATAGCATAAAAAATAATAATAAGTTAAAAAACAAAAACCTAGATTTAAACTTTGAGTCCAGGTAGCAAATTTTCCTTAGGAAACTGCAAGTTCTAGATTCTCTCTTTTCTGGTTACATAAAAATTTAACATCTTTTAGAGAGTAACTGAAAATATACTGCTTCCCATTCATTTGGTTTCCTTCGTATAACTGCGGGGGTGAGAGCGGGTGGCAGGCAGGTTGCTGAATGGAATCCGGAACAGAATCCTGGGGTTCTGTGAACCTCCGAGTTCACTGACTGAACATCAGAACTCACGCATTTATTCTCCTGTTGTCTTTAAAGATCTTCAAAGAAATGCCACATGCATGCTATATGATTTTGGTATAGTTTTAGTGCATATTATTCCTCTTGAACAAAAAAAGAAAAGTCAGATGAGTACAGAGAAGTAGTTGTCGCACAAAGAGAAGTCATTAACTTTAACATTACATTAAGTGGTTCAGGATCTGGGTTTCAGAGCCAGAAATAATTTTATTATCACTGTACCCAGTTGAACACACACTAAACAAATTTACACGGTATTGATGTATAAACCAGTTTACAAGTTTATCTATTTATAATAAAGAAATACACTATCTAGTGACCTGAATACTTACATATTCTATCAAAACATACCATCCCTGAAATAAAAGACTATAGGAAGCTGAACTAATAAGTCAAAAATGTTGCCTGATGAGTGCAAAAATCAAGAGTCCTGAGGAATATTCCATTCAGGCCAAGAAAACACCTAAGCACTATCTCCAATGCACAAGAGAATGCGCTTCTCTAATAACCACAATGTTGATGTCTACCAAATTCATTATTTATTTTATTTGGGTAGTGTTGTATATTACATAACAGAATATAAAAATTACCAACAATCCCTCTATAAAAGTTAATTTGCGGCGGAGCACAGTGAGTGGCTCACGCCTGAGCTACTTTAGGAGTGATTTGGGAGGCCAAGGTGGGTGGATCGCTTGAGCTCATGAACCCAGGAGTTCAAGACCAGCCTGGGAAACATGGTGAAACCCTGTCTACACCAAAAAAAAAAAAAATTATTTGCTATACTTTTTTTAGGCCCTTCATTTCTGCATATATCTCTATGTTCTCTTTTTCTGTACTCCAATAGACTATCCCCTTCTGTTAATACCCACCTGTTTTCAGACAAGTGTCAAAACCACTGATTAAGTAGTGGCTTCCTTTAAAATCAAACACAGCGATACCTCTTGGGTGGGTTACTACTACTGATGCGTCCCTTAATCCTTACTAGAGATACAGCAGTATAAATTTAATTCCCCCTACCAGTGTTCTAAGTACAACTTTTAGACTCAGTATAGTTTAATTGACATACATTTATTTCAGTCAACAACTTGTGATAGAGACATATGATTAAAAAGTACAGAGGAAACCACGAACAGCTAAGAAAGTGAAAAATGGTCCTCTGGAGAATAAAACAAGGGTATAGAGAAGCCGGGCAAAGAATGGCTGCTTTTCCTTATAAGTCTGTCTGTAATACTTGATTTTTTAAAATCTGCCTACACGTATTACTTTTTAAATATTACTACAGTAAAAAGGAAGTGGGGGGAAGCTCATTTATTCTTCTCCCTCCCTAAATATTAATACATTTTATTTTGAGAAACATTTTTACTAATTAGAGTCTGGATCATTAAGCAATCTATGCTACTGCATTAAAAAAATATATTGAGTAACTCACCCAAAGTAATTTTCCCTATAATAGAGCATTCCAAATTTTTAAGCAGAATAGAAAGATAATAAAGCAAACACTTTAATTGGTTGCAGAGATATTCTTAAAAGATTGTGACAAACCTAGGCCGGGCGTGGTGGCTCACGCCTGTAATCCCAGCATTTCGGGAGGCCGAGGCGCATCAGTTGAGGTCCAGGAGTTCGAGACCAGCCTGGCCAATATATCGAAACCCCGTCTCAACCACAAATACAAAAAAATTAGCCAGGCATGGTGCCGCGCCTGTAATCCCAGCTACTCGGTAGGCTGAGGTAGGAGAATTGCTAGAACCGTGAGGGCGAAGGTTGCAATGAGCAGAGATTGCACCATTGCACTCCAGCCTGGGTGACAGAGCAAGATAGCATATCAAAAAAAAAAAAAGATTACAACAAACCTCTATTTTTGCATTCTAACTACCTCATTCTTTTTCATTTAAAATTACTGAGGAATTTGATTCCAAACCTAATCATTATTCATTGAAAAACTAAAAACAAACAAACAAACAAAAAAACCAGTCATTTCAGTTGCTTCCAGAAGTATAATAAAAATAAATATGAAGGTAGTTTCATGATTATTCAAATTTATAGAAGGAATCTATAAAACATAACCAAAAATACTGTCCTCTGTGATATTACTTGTTCCTCTACATTCCAACTACTGGGTAATTAAAAATAAATGTCATAAACAATTTGTTTCTTACACATCTTAAAATTCTATCCTACAACTTTGACTTTATAATACAACAGGAAGGAAAGTCTGAAATACCAAAAAGAAAATTGATGTGAAGCACAAATCTATATAACCTAACTCTGAGAAGACACTCTGAACAGAGAAAAATGTTTAGCTGCAATAACAACAACAATAATAAAAGTCTCAAAGTCCTGTGCAAAAACAAGCTGAGTCTTTCCTCCGGAAAACAGATATTTAACAACTTTACAGAAGGAACAGACACCACAATACTCCCATCTAAATTTTTCTCTGAAAGCACCTGTAAAGCGGGGTAATCTTTCACAACCAAAAGCCACTCCCTGCTCAAAACCACCCGCATCCAAGCCGAACCTGAGACCTCACCAGCTGCCCCATCTCCAGCGCGCTCTCTCCCGACCCCACAGCAGCCCCTCGCGGAGCTCTCCTCTGCTGTCTTCCTTTTTCTTTACCAAGAGGACCAGAAAAGGGGATACCTTCAGCTCGGCCGTCCAGACCCTTCCTCGGGCTCACACCGATGGCGAGCCCATGCCAATTCCGCGCTTCCTTTGCAGGCCTCCCTCTGGCGTGGGGACCCTCCTACTTTCTTACGCAAATACTAGCCAGGCCCGACCCTGCTTAGCTTCTGAAATGAGACGAGGTCGGGGGTGTTCAGGGTGGCACGGCCGTAGACCCTCTGGCTTTCCGCCGCTCCACCTGGCACTCGGAGAGCTAACGCCGGCGATGGAGTCCGTGCCACCCGTGCCCCGAGGCCTCTGCCCCAATTGCGTGGCCGCCCAACTCTCCGCTTCCTCCCACCCGCCTATCTACCCCACCCCGCCCCTGGCCCTGTACCTGGAGCTCCAGGCCAGGTACAGCCGGCCTGCCCACGCCTGCTTCCCAGCTGCAGCCTGGGGCTGAGCAGCAGCCAGACGGAGGGAAGGCGGAGTCCTTCCGGGGTCAGGAGTAGGAAGGTGGAGAGAAAGTGGAGGGGGCCTTCTGGGCTTTCTGCGTGAGGGGCTACGTGTGAAGCAGCTTCCGCCATTTTTGTTTAGGGTAGAGGCTCCTGCCTCGTCAGAAGGATGTAAAAACTAGATTCGAAGAATTGCATCCTTTTACAAACCGGTCAAAAACTAGTATTGTAGTTTGAAACCTGTCGGGGGATTTAAAACAGTTGTCAATCTGGTGAAAACTATGGAGCTTTTCCCCTGGAAAAAAAAATTCCTATACACATGCTCATTACTTTAAAGGAAAAAAAAAATTACACATTTTCAAAACCCTGAAAACAATCCATGGATCTAAGATTAAGAACTTCTACCACAGGCCCTCAGCCCTCGAATGAGTGTTAAGAGGCATTCTAATCCTGTATAGAAGATGCATTTATTTTTTATTTCATGTCCTCTTTACCTTTTTTCTGTTTCCCACTGAATTAGGCAACCGAAGAATATTGAATGTAGCAATTTATTGGCAGAGTAGTCACCGCTCTCAGGTTCTGTCTAATACATAGTAAACTAATAGGGGGCCAGGTTAGGAAAAAGTAACAACAACAAAACCCAAGGTACGGTTTCTATGTTCAGTCTTCAGTCAAAACATTCCATCAGAACTGCAGATTTAGGCGGGGCACGGTGACTCAAGCCTGTAAACCCAGCACTTTGGGAGGCCGAGGTGGGTGGATCACGAGGTCAGGAGATCGAGACCATCCTGGCTAACATGGTGAAACCCCGTCTCTACTAAAAATATAAAAACAAAATTAGCCAGGCGTGGTGGCAGGCGCCTGTAGTCCCAGCTACTCGGGAGGCTGAGGCGAGAGAATGGCGTGAACCCGGGAGGCGGAGCTTGCAGTGTGCCGAGATCATACCACTGCACTCCAGTCTGGGAGACAGAGTGAGACTGTGTCTCAAAAAAAAAAAAAAAAAAAAAAAAAAAAAAAAAAAACTGCAGATTTTGGCGGGGCACGGTGGCTCACGCCTGTAATCCCAGCACTTTGGCAGGCCAAGGCAGGCGGATCACTTGAGGTCAGGAGTTCAAGACCAGCCTGGCCAACATGGGGAAACCCCATCCCTACTAAAACTACAAAAATTAGCCAGGCGCCCGCCTGTAATCCCAGCTACTCAGGAGGCTGAGGCAGGAAAATCGCTTGAACCCGGGAGGCGGAGGTTGCGTGAGCCCAGAGAGTGCTACTGCACTCCAGCCTGGGTGACTAGAGTGAGACTCTGTCTCAAAACAAAGCAAAAAAACAAAACAAAAAAACCCTGCAGATTTAAGAATTCTAGTTACTGAGCTTGTTTGTGGTAAAAAGCCAAAATAATTGTTTTCAAAATTCCCATTTAATCAAATGGAAAATAGAATAGTAGTACCAATTTATCATATTATTAGATTAATAATAACTATCCACAGGCTGGGTTTTATGTGAAAATATTTGGCACTCATAAGGTAAATGGAGCTCTTCAGATTTGAAAAACCTGAAATTTGTAAGGCTATTTTCATTTATTTTCCCAATTTCTTCCTCTTTCCCATTTCCCACAACTTCCAAACATTCAGCCTAATGGAAAGAGCAGTACTGATGATGACTACCACTCAACACAATTTTCCTGAGGCCACATTATCTCCTTAATTCCACGATAAACATTATGAGAGAAATATTATTACGTGGTGGGTACAGATTTTATTCTTTTTTTTTTTTTTTTTTTTTTTGAGACGGAGTCTCGCTGTGTCTCCCAGGCTGGAGTGCAGTGGCGTGATCTCGGCTCACTGCAAGCTCCGCCTCCCGGGTTCACGCCATTCTCCTGCCTCAGCCTCCCAAGTAGCTGAGACTACAGGCGCCCGCCACCACGCCCGGCTAGTTTTTTGTATTTTTAGTAGAGACGGGGTTTCACCATGTTAGCCAGGATAGTCTCGATCTCCTGACCTTGTGATCCACCCGCCTCGGCCTCCCAAAGTGCTGGGATTACAGGCTTGAGCCACCGCGCCCGGCACAGATTTTATTCTTTAGCATGAGAATAAGATATGTCACATTTAGGCCAAATGAGGTGGCTCGCATCTGTAATCCCAACACTTTCGGGGGCCGATGAGGGAGGATCCCTTGAGGTAAGAAGTTCGAGATTAGCCTGGGCAATAGCAAGACCCCCATTTCTACAAAATAATAAAAAATAAAATAAATAAAACAGAAAGAAATATCACATTTAATTTATGTATATAAACCAAATGCAATTTGCTCTAAGCCTCCCTTCTTCTGGTTTGGCAGAGTACTGCACTCAATCTTAGCTATTATTGGATATATTAGTTAACATATTAGCTACAAGTAAAAGAAAACCAAACAAGTAGTGGCTTAAACCAGAAGGACAGGGGACTCAATGTCTTCTGATATTGGGGACAAGGAAAAAAAATTGGAGCCTGGATTAATTCTGAAGGCCCGTACCTCCCCCAGATAACCAAGCCATCGTGTAATGCTCAGTGAACCAGAGAATGGAGTTCATGGAATACGACCAGTTGTTTCTTCTGTACGAGCACTGCAATACATGCTACAGCAACCATTAATGAATTTAGGGGATCCTATCTGCATAATATCAAAACAAAACTGTCAAGTTAAACTGCCTGAGTTTGAATCCTTTCTTGACCACTTACTAGAGCCATTGTTAAAGGAAAAGAAACACAAAGCTATTTTTCTGTACTTTCGACACTTCTGACACCAAATGTGTGGAGGCTTTTCCCCACCAAACAAGTCTCCAATTATGTCTTATTATAAACTCCACTCTTTAATTTAGTATCTACCAACTGGGTGTTGTACAGTTAAATTCAATTCAATACTATGCACCAAACCCTTAAGGGCTCAGTCCTACAAGACTGCCCCCACTTCAGATGCCAATTGCAAATCCCAGGTTGTCACCTGTGCATCTGACCAACCAGCTATGAATCAGGGATTCCCACAACCTTCCCCTCCCATCCCAAACCAGTTTATTGATTTATAACAGAAGATATTACAAAGGATACATATGAACAACCAGATGAAGAGGTACATAAAACAAGATCTGGAAGGATCCTGAGTGCAGGAACTTCTGTCCACACGGAATCCCGTTTTGGGATATGAATGTGTTCACCAACTCAGAAGCTCTTAGAACCCCGTACTTCAGGGATTTCTATGGAGGCTTCATAATGTTGTTACCAGAAAGGGGTCCCAATCCAGACCCCAAGAGAGGGTGCTTGGATTTCGTGCAAGAAATAATTCAGAGCAAGTCCACAGTCCAAAGCAAAAGTAAATTTAAGACAGTAAAGCGGTGAATGTACACCTACTGTATAGACTGAGTAGGGCGTTCCCGAAAGGAAGAAGAGGAACGCATCCACTCTAGGTACAATATTCATTTGTCGAGGATTAAAAACAGATCATGGGGAGATGTGCTCTGCTCCAAGGGTTTGTGATAAAGGATTAATTTTCTTAATTATTATATTTTGCAAGAATTAATATTATTATCTTTAAAGCAAAATTAGGAATGCTTTTGCTCTCAAGGTATCAGGGACATCAGGACACTCCCAAGTCTGGATCTGTTTAGTAAACATTATCAATCTGTTCCATTAACTGTAAACGTTTAGAAGCTGGAAATGCCTAACTTTCTGGAAATGTAGCCCAGCAAGTCCCAATCTCATTTTCCTAGCCCTCACTCAAAATGGAGTCGCTCTGGTTCAAACCCTCTGACAATGTAACCATAATTGATTATTAACTCAATCTTCAACTCCTCTCTCCTCCAAAGAGGATGGGCTGGGTATTGGGCCAAAATTTTTAAGCTTCTAATCATAGCTTGAATTTGCTGGTGACCAGCCTCTATCCTGAAGCTATCCAGGAGCCCAACAAGAATATCAGAAAAAAAGACACTCCTATCAACTAGGAAATTCCAAGAGATTTAGGAGCTCTGTATCAGGAACTGGTGACAGAAACCAAATACATACTCTTTCTTTCTTTCTCTTTCTCTCCTCTTCTCTTCTCTTCTCTTCTCTTTTCTTTTCTTTTCTTTCTTTCTTTCTTCCTTTCTTTCTTTTGCTTGTTTTTTGTTTTGTTTTATTTTGTTTTGATACAGGATCTCACCCTATTGCCCAGGCTGCACTGCAGTGGTGCAATCATAGCTCACTGCAGCCTAGAACTCCTGGGCTCAAGTGATCTTCCCACTTCAGTCAGTCTTCTGAGTAGCCAGCACTACAGGCACTTGCCACCATGCCCAGTTAATTTTTTAAATTTTAGTAGAAACAATGTCTCGCTATGTTGCCGGGGCCTGTTCTCAAACTTCTGGGCTCAAGGGATCCTCCCACCTCAGCCTCCCAAAATGGTGGGATTATAGGTATGAGACACCATGCCTGGCCCAAATATATATTTTTTATGTCACAGTGGTCTTAGGCAAGGTACTTACCCTTTTCATGTCTCAATTTCCTCCTGATGTGTTAGAAAGACAAATATAGGCCTGGCACTGTGGCTCACACCTGGAGGCCGAGATGGGCAGATCATTTGAGGTTAGGAGCTCGAGACCAGTCTGGTCAACATGGTAAAACCCCATCTCTACTAAAAATACAAAATTAGCCAAATGCTGTGGTGTGTGCCTGTAATCCCAGCTAGTTGGGAGGCTAAGGTAGGAGAATCGCTTGAATCCAGGAGGCAGAAGTTGCAGTGAACCGAGATCACACCACTGCACTCCAGCCTAGGCGACAGAGCAAGACTCTGTCTCAAAAAATAAAAAGAAAAAGAAAGACAAATAGAGTAATGCTTATAAAGAACTAAGAATCTTATGGAAATTTTTTTTTTTTTTTTTTTTTTTTGGAGACGGAGCCTCGTTCTGTCACCCAGGGTGGAGTGCAGTGGTGCAATCTTGGCTCACTGCAACCTCCGCCTCCCAGGTTCAGTTCAAGCAATTCTCCTGCCTCAGCCTCCCGAGTAGCTGGGACAACAGGCGCACATCGCCATGCCCAGCCAATTTTTTGTATTTTAGTAGAGATGGGGTTTCACTGTGTTGCCCAGGCTGTTCTTGAACTCCTGAACTCAGGCAATCCGCCTGCCTTGGCCTCCCAAAGTGCTAGGATTACAGGTGTGAGCCACCACACCCAGCTCTTAAGGAAATTTTTAACTTCAGTACTTGGACTTCCACAGGACCCAAAGAGGCAAATCTATTTCAATATAGTTGGTTTGCTTTGTAATCCCATGTATTTGTTTTATGCACATAGAAGCATTACTTTGAAAAGGCGGTCCCAGACTCTACCAGAAAGCCAAGAGGTCCATAAAAAAATTTTTAAAAAAAGGTTAAGAAAGTCGAACAAACCGCTAAGACCACATCCACCCCACGAGCACAGAGCTCCACTGCCCGTCCACATCTGTGTGATGGTGGGCATGGGTCAAAAGGACTCCTATGAGGGTGACGAGGCCCAGAGCAAGAGCGTTATCCTGACCCTGAAGTATCGCATCGAGCACAGCATCGTCACCAACTGAGATGACATGGAGAAGATCTGGCACCACAACTTCTACAACGAGCTGTGTGTGGCTCCAAGGAGCACCTTTAGTGCTGACCAAGGTCCCCCTGAACTCCAAGGCCAATCACGAGAAGATGACCCAGATCATGTTTGAGACCTTCAACATCCCAGCCATGTACATGGCCATCCAGGCCATGCTGTCTTTGTACCCCTCTGGCACATCGTGATGGACTCCAACGAGGGAGTCACCCACACTGTGCCCATCTATGAGGGGTAGGCCCTCCTCCAGGCCACCCTGTTTCTGGACCTGGCCAAACGGGACCTGACTGATTACCTCATGAAAATCCTCATGGAGCACCACTGCAGGTTCACCACCACCACCGAGCGGGAAATTGTGCATGGCATCAAAGAGAAGCTGGGCTATGTCACCCTGGACTTGGATCAGGAGATGGACACAGCGGCCTCCAGCTCCTCCCTGGAGAAGAGCTACAAGCTGCCCAACAGCCAAGTCATCACCATTGGCAAGGAGCGGTTCCACTGCCCTAAGGTGCTCTTCCAGTCTTCCTTCCTGGGCATGGAATCCTGTGGCATCCACAAAACTACCTTCAACTCCATCATGAAGTGTGACGTGGACATCCTCAAAGACCTCTACGCCAACACAGTGCTGTCTGGTGGCACCACCATGCACCCTGGCATGGCTGACAGGATGCAGAAGGAGATCACCACCCTGTTGCCCAGCACGATGGAGATCAAGATCATTGCTCCTCCCGAGTGCAAATTACTCCATGTGGATGAGTGGCTCCATCTTGGCCTCGCTGTCCACCTTCCAGCAGATGTGGATCAGCAAGCAGGAATACAATTTGTCCAGTCCCTCCGGCCCCTCCATTGTCCACCACAAATGCTTCTAGGCGGAATTTTACTTAGTTGCGTTACACCCTTTCTTGACAAAACCTAACTTGCACAGAAAACAAGAAGAGATTGGCATGGCTTTGTTTTGGGGGGGGCGGGGGGGTGGCTTGATTCAGGATTTCAAAACTCTAACAGTGAAGGTGAGAGCAGTTGGTTGGAGCGAGCATCCCCCAAAGTTCTACAATGTGGCTGAGGACTTTGATTGTACATTGTTCTTTTTTTTAATAGTCATTCCAAATATCATGAGATGCATTGTTAATAGTCATTCCAAATATCGTGAGATGCAAGGAAGTCCCTTGCCCTCCTAAAAGCCACCCCTCTTCTTTCTAAGGAGAATGTCCCAGTCCTCTCCTGAGTCCACACAGGGGAGGTAATAGCATTGTTATTGTGTAAATTACGTAATGCAAAAGTTTTTTTCTTTTCTTTTCTTTTCTTTTTTTGAGACGGAGCCTCGCTCTGTCGCACAGACTGGAGCGCAGTGGCGCGATCTCGGCTCACTACAAGCTCCGCCTGCCGGACTCAAGCTCCGCCTCCCGGGTTCAAGCTCCACCTCCTGGGTTCACGCCATTCTCCTGCCTCAGCCTCCCAAGTGGCTGGGACTGCAGACGCCCGCCACCACGCCTGGCTAATTTTGTTTTTGTGTTTTTCGTAGAGACGGCGTTTCACCATGCCATGTTAGCCAGGATGATCTCTTATCTCCTGACCTCGTGATCTGCCCGCGTCTGCCTCCCAAACTGCTTGGATTACAGGCGTGAGCCACCATGCCCCGCCGCAAATTTTTTTTAATCTTTGCCTTAATACTTTTCTATTTTGTTTTGTTTTGAATGATCAGTCTTCTTGGCCCCCCTTTTTTGTCCCCCAACTTGAGATGTTTGAAGGCTTTTGGTCTCCCTGGGAGTGGGTGGAGGCAGCCAGGGCTTACCTGTATACTGACCTGAGACCAGTTGAATAAAAGTGCACACCTTAAAAAAAAAAAAGAACATAGAATAATCATGGCACATATTTCTAAGATATATGGCATATTAAATGAGACTCCTCAGTGGGTCTTTTAACAGAGGCTCCAAAGCTGAGAAAAATAAATGTGAAGTACCCTGAACATTCTAAAAACGAGGATGCCAGACCATCCCCACAGGACATGCTGGAAGAATGTGAAGCTCATTTAGCAATCCTCAGTTCTCACACACCTCCCAGGAATGATATGTCAGGATTGATGAAAGAAGATTGGGGAAATAAAAAGAAAAAAGAAAAAAAAAAAAAAGAAAGAAGATTGGAGAATAAACATGCCTAGAAGGACCAGGCTTGGTGGCTCATGCCTGTAATCCCATCACTTTGGGAGGCTGAGGCGGGTGGATCACTTTGAGCCCAGGAGTTCAAGACCAGCTTGGGCAACATGATGAAAACCAGTCTCTATAAAAATGCAAAAACTAGCTGGGTGTGGTGGGGCACACCTGTAGTGTCAGCTACTCGGGAGGTTGTGGTGGTAGGATGACATGGGAGGCTGATGGCTTGAGCCCAGGAGATGGAGGTTGCAGTGATACAAGATCATACTACTGTACTCCAGCCTGGGTGACAGAGCCAGACCCTGTCTCAAAAAAAAAAAAAAGCCTAGGAGACAGTTTTCTGGAGTGCTGGAGTGCTGTGCATTTTTGTTCCCCATCCCCCAAGAGTGGGAAGAAGAGACTGCTTATCCCACACTTTCTCCACTGCAAGCCAAGTAAAGGAACTTTAAGAAATTCAGATGAGTTGACTCTGTGCCCTGGAATTTATGTCGCCTGGAAAAGTCTAAAAGCAATAGACTATCTAGAGAAGCCTTTGATGGCAGAACAGAGAGAGGGGCCTACAACAGAAGGGGCCTGTACTTGCAACTTTGCAAGAAAAATTTTCCTGTGGACCATATGAGTGTCACAGAATGTAGCCAGGCTTGAATTATCTTAGAAGGTTGTATCTTCAAACCATCTAAATTGACCATCTAAATGGTCAGCCACAGGTTTTTTTTTTGTCCAGGGTTGGAGAATGAAACAATAAGAGGTCCCCAGCAAAGGATGCAGTCATTGAGGAACACACGAAAGGGACAAGAAAAGAGCCAGCATTTAGGAGTGAGCCACATGCAGAAGGTACCAAAGTCAGACTTATTTTTATCTTTTTTTTTTTTTTTTTTTTTGAGACGGAGTCTCGCTCTGTCGCCCGGGCTGGAGTGCAGTGGCCAGATCTCAGCTCACTGCAAGCTCCGCCTCCTGGGTTCAGGCCATTCTCCCGCCTCAGCCTCCCGAGTAGCTGGGACCACAGGCGCCCGCCACCTCGCCCGGCTAATTTTTTGTATTTTTTAGTAGAGACGGGGTTTCACCGTGTTAGCCAGCATGGTCTCGATCTCCTGACCTCGTGATCCGCCCATCTCGGCCTCCCAAAGTGCTGGGATTACAGGCTTGAGCCACCGCGCCCGGCCATTTTTATCTATTTTTTTAGATAGAGTCTCGCTCTGTCACCCAGGCTGGCGTGTAATGGCACAATCTTGGCTCACTGCAACCTCTACCCCCTGGGTCTGAGTGATTCTCCTGCCTCAGCCTTCCAAGTAGCTGGGATTACAGGCTTGTGCCACCACGTCCAGCTAATTTTTCTTTTTTTACTTTTTTTTTTTTTGAGATGGAGTCTCGCTCTGTCACCCAGGCTGGGGTGCAGTGGCACGATCTCGGGCTCACTGCACACACCTCCTCCCGGGTTCACACCATTCTCCTGCCTCGGCCTCCCAGGTAGCTGGGACTACAGGCGTCTGCCACCATACCTGGCTAATTTTTTGTATTTTTAGTAGAGACAGGTTTTCACCATGTTAGCCAGGATGGTCTCGATCTCCTGACCTCATGATCTGCCTGCCTTAGCCTCCCAAAGTGCTGGGATTACAGGCATGAGCCACCGCGCCTGGTCCTAATTTTTGCATTTTTAGTAGAGACAGGGTTTCACTGTGTTGGCCAGGCTGATCTCAAACTCCTGACCTCAAGTGATCCGCCCACCTCGGTCTCCCAAAGTGTTGGGATTACAGGTGTGAGCCACTATGCCCAGCACCAAAGTCAGATTTAATTGCACTGTTTGGGTATATCTGATATTTTATTTAGAATAGTCAGGGTCACTGCTCATTCCAGCTGAAACAATATGTGACCAATGTACTTCATGAATGATTGATTAGTGGAAACTACATTTATCAAGCGACGACATTAAGCCTGAAGAAAGACGTCTAGCACATTGAGGATGTAAAAGCAATTATATCACCTAAGTAGATGAACACTTTTAGGCAATTTGTAGCTCCAATTAATTTTTCTATTAACTGCAAAAATTTGGCAGTCCCCAGAAATACCTCAGGTCCTCCTTTCAAATGTATACAATGCTATAGGTCACATATTGGTCATTATAGCTTTAGTCTCATTACCCACTGCAAGTTATTTTACAGGACCCTTCTATGACTGAGCTAACCAAGGTATCTAGAACTCAAAGTATGGTTTTAGATGCTAATTTAGAACATCTATTCAGAGTATAGTGGTCTGTACATATCCAAATACTACAGATTCAGTTCCTCAAAAATGTTAAGTGTAGAGTTATCATATGGTCCAGCAATTCTACTCCTAGGTAATGCCCAAGAGAAATGAAACATACATTCATACCAAAACTTGTACATGAATATGCATAGCAGCATTATTATTATTATTATTATTTTTTGAGACATAGTCTTACTCTGTCACCCAGGCTGGAGTGCGGTGGCACGATCTCGGCTCACTGCAATCTCTGTTTCCCAGGCCCAAGTGATTCTCCCGTCTCAACCTCACGAGTAGCTGGGATTAGAGGCACCCCCCATCATGCCAGCTAATTTTTGTATTTTTAGTAGAGTGTGGGTTTCACCATGTTGGCCAGGCTGGTCTTGAACTCCTGGACTCAAGTGATCCTCCAGCCTAGGCTTCCCAAAGTGCTGGGATTACAGGCATGAGACACTGTGCCTGACCTAGCATCATTATTCTTTTTTTTTTTTAGATGAGCCAACACACCTGGCCTGGTGGACTTTTTAATTACGTGACAGTGAGTGGAAAAGCAAAAATGCATTGCCTAAGATTTCTTTTAAAATATAATTTTTTCTTTTTCTTTTCTTTCTTTTTTGTTTTTGTTTTTGTTTTTTGAGAGACAGGGTTTTTCTCTACTCTCCAGGCTGGGGTGAGGTGGCACAATCATGGCTCATGGTAGTCCTAATTTCCTGGGCTCAAGAGATTCTCCCACCTCACCCTCCATAGTAGCTGGGACTATAGGCATGATCCACCATGCCCAGCTAATTGTTGCATTTTTTTGTAGCGACAGGGTTTTGCCATGTTGCCCAGGCTGGTCTTGAACTCTGGGCTCAAGCAGCCGTAGCCTCCCAAAGTGTTGGGATTACAGGCATGAGCTACTGCGCCTAGCCCAAAAACATATTTTATTTTATTTTATTTTGAGATGGAGTTTTGCTCTTGTTGCCCAGGCTGGAGTGCAGTGGTGCCATCTCAGCTCACTGCAACCTCAGCCTCCCAGGTTCAAGTGATTTTCCTGCCTCAGCCTGCCGAGTAGCTGGGATTATAGGTGCCCGCCACCACACTCAGCTAATTTTTGTATTTTTGGTAGAGATGGAGTTTCACCATGTTGGCCAGGCTGGTCTCGAACTCCTGACCTCAGGTGATCCGCCCACCTTGGCCTTCCAAAGTGCTAGGATTACAGTCATGAGCCACTGTGCCTGGCCCAAAAACATATTTGAAAGCCCCAGCTTAAATTAGGGTTTCTCAATAGTGGCACAAATGATGCCTGGGACTCTCTTGTAACATCAATGCAAAGGAATGTGACTAATTCTTTCTCCCACCAATCTTCCTCAGAAATATTGCCAACTATCCACTCAGGGGACAAAACCACCCCCAGTTGAGTGCCAACAAGTTTTTGAGTCCTTCAATGTTAGGCTCTGGGAATATTATGAATAAGATAAATAGTCACTGCTCCCATTGAGGAGTTCAGGAGAGACAGGCAAAAAATTAAGTACACCAAAAAATTTAAGATAATTACAAATTATAATACATTCTCTAAAGGAAACAAGCAGGATGCTGAAATGGGAAATAATGGGGTGAAGAGTGCTGTGTTAAACAGAGAATATCTAGGTAGGAGTTAGCCAGGTGAATGAAGGATAGAGGTTGGGAGCATCTGTAAAATTGTCTCTACGGAAACAGCATTCACAAAGTTTTATTTAGTATCAGGTACATAAGCACCAAAATGTATATTTTCTACAATGCTATTTTTTATTTGCCATTACTCAGTTACAAAAATGAGAAAGTATTTGTTTTTGATATGACCATTCAATTGTCTTCCTCCCTCCCTGTTTCTATCTCTCCTTTTCTTTTCTTCTTTTTCTTCTTACTCTTCATTTCTTCTTTTTTCTCCCTTTCATTAGAAGAGACTTCAGTACCCGGTCTGATGCACAACTCTAAGTTGTACTATTTACATTATATTCTCCATGAATGGCACCTCTAGAATTCTGTTCCAGAATCAGTGTGACTCAGCTGGGTGTCCACATACCCTTTAGAATTCTACTCCAGAATCAGTGACTCAGCAGGGTGTCCACACTTTGGAATGTATAATCTATTCTCTCAAGGGGATGTTGATTGATTTATTTCCTAATGATAGTGTTCTTCCTTAGAAGCTGTTATAAGCCATCAGGAAATACTGTTTGAAGAAAAGTAAAAGATAAGCAATCTGGACTGTGGGATAAAAGGATAAATATAAATACCCAAGGGTGAGAGGCAGGAATTCACCGAAGTTAAAAGTGGGAGAGGTATTACATTGTATTCTATCAGAGTGCATTTGTTTCGTGAGAACTTGTCCACTGCAAGGACTTCACTTGGTGTCCACCTGAGAAGTACCTGCCTACTATTATCTAGGCACTAGTCTCGAATTCCCGATCTCAGGTGATCTGCTTGGCTGGGCCTCCCAAAGTGCTGGGATTATAGGCATGAACCATGGCGCCTGCCCGTGAAACTTCTATTCTGTGAAATTTCTATTTTCCTCAGTGAACCCAGCATAGGCGATCATTTGTGGTGCAAACTGAGGCCTGAGTGTCAATGCCTACATAGAATTTTGTATCATGGCTAATTTATTTCATTTTTACCATAAAAATAAGTAGAAGCTTTTATATTTTCTACCTATTCCAATGGAGATTGAGCATCTTGCATGATACTTGGGTACATGCTCCCATTTTGGAGACCAAAAAGTCAGATGTCATGAGACAGATTGAAACTGGCAATTTTAACAATTTTAAAAATTAATTTAACCTTTTTTATTCATAGATTTAAACTTCAATCGAGTACATTTTAACAGTTACATAGGAGAAGGAGAAGGCAAGACTCCTTCAATGCTCCAGGCACTAAGCAGATACTAAGGTTTCAATAAATATTTGCTTTGATCCTCTTGATTTTGACCTAAGGGGAAAATAGTGAGATAAATTTCTTCTTTGCATAGATGGAAAAGGGAAACATAATTGCTTTCAGAGAATCTAGGTCCTAAGAAGTTGGGGGAAGACAGATGAGAGGAGGAAATACAATGTTGAATTGGGATAAGTTAAGTCTAGTATTTCTTTGCACAAGGTTGGAAACCTGAGGCCCTTCAGTGGCCAGTCTTAATGCAGTTTTTGTAATGCATCGAGACAAGACCTTATAATGGTCGTAGTGTGTGACTGTGAAAGAGGAGGAGAAAACATGTAAAAAACGAAAAAAAAAAGCTCACAGCCTCAAACTGCTGCACATACTGTGAGTACCCTGTACAGTGAGTTTGCAGTCAGAACAGGGAGCCGCCCTGGGTCCCCGCACCTGGGCCTGGCCCCGTGGCCCCGCCCCTGGGACGGGCTCCTTTCGAGGCTCCGCCCCCACCTCCCCTGACGCCCGAGACGCCTGCGGCGACCCCGGAGACACCGGAAGGAGCCGTGGCTGCTGCGGGAAGTCGCCGGTTCGGGAGGCGGACACCCCGAGGGCAGCGCTGCGGGGCCGTTTTCCGGCCCTCCTGAGGCGACACTGCCCCCTCTACGAGGGCTGAGAAGGAAAAGAGGAGCTTGCGGAGGTGCGGCTGCAGGCCGCTGCTGGTCGCGCTGGCGGGTCCCACAGGCCAGGCCGTGGAGGTGAGCGCGGCGCTGCTGGGAGGGGCGCGGGGCCGAAGGGCGTTTCGCTCGCCTGCGGGGGCCGGTCTCCGTTCTCGGTTCCGCGCGCCAGGGCTGCGGCCGCTGCAGCAGACTCTTTTTCTTGGGCCTGGGTGGTAGTGGGTGCGCGGGCGGGAAGAAGGCCTCGGCCCCTCGGTGCTCTGCGTTGCGGAGATAATCTAGTGGTCGCCCTGTCAGGGGTCGGTGGAGGCTGGGAACCGGTCGTTGATTTGAGGAAGGGTCCTCAGGGATTCTTTCCTGGAAGCGGGAGGGGCAGGTGAGCCCGAGAGAGGGGGGCTCTGCTCCGTTCCTCGGTCTCCCCACTCAGGCTTGCCAGTCCCTCTCGGTGGGCGACTGAGAGCCCTGCAGCACGCCGGCTCCTGGGTTCTGGTTTCGCTTTGCGGCGCTGTTGAGGGGGCTGGCCCCGTTTTTTGTTGTTGTGAACGGAAAAACCGAGGTGTCATCGTCCCTGGAATTTTTCTTCGACCAATGTTTGATCCTGATTGAGAGGTTACCCCTTACCTTCTGTCCATCTGCAGCCTTTGTTTGGTTGAAAGATCCATAGTGTGTGGTTTCCCAGATCTTTACTTACATTTCTCGTATACAAAACGCTCTTCATTTGAGTATTTACAGGGTTTTACGTGGAGCTGTTGGACGATGAGATTTTCCTGGGTGTTTTGCACTCAAGTACAGTTGGAGTTTACATTCTCATAGAATCAATATTAGGCCTGGAAAATTGAGCCAGAGGGTGAAATATTGGCAGGAGCATAGACTTAAATTGAGGGCGAATTTTACTGTAACGATCTCTAGGCCTTTTGCTTACCAAATATGTGGATTTCGAGAATCTTTAAGTTTAATCAGATTATTTTCCTTTAAGAAAAACGTTACAAAAAGTACGAGGCCGTCCTAGTTCCCTTTCTCTTACTGTCTCATCTGGAAAGGTCTGACGAAGTCACGTTATCTTCATAGGCTATTTGATTTGAAGATAATACAAATATTGTTGGTGAATTCATGCTATTATAAATAAGGGAGAAAATAGGAATCTTAATGAAAGAATGCTAGTTTTAAGAAAAAATAATAGAAATAGTTACACAATGCTAGGAGCTTTGTATTATTTCATTATTTTGGCAGGGTTGAAAGAAAGGTCAGGGCTGGACTCACGCCTGTAATCCCAGCACTCTGGGAGGCCGAGGCGGGCTGGTCACGAGGTCAGGAGATCGAGACCATCCTGGCTAACATGGTGAAACCCTGTCTCTACTAAAAATACAAACAATTAGTCGGGCGTGGCGGTGGGCGCCTGTAGTCCCAGCTACTCGGGAGGCTGAGACAGGAGAATGGTGTGAACCTGGGAGGCGGAACTTGCAGTGAGCGGAGATCGTGCCATTGCACTCCAGCCTGGGCGACAGAGCGAGACTCCGTCTCAAGAAAAAAAAAAAAGAAAGAAAAAAAAGAAAGTACAGTACGAATAATATGATTGGAATAAAATATTTGACCTAATATGTGCAAGAGGGATAGTCTACTTAAGATTGCTTCATATTTATGATCTGGTTTATGGCCAGCTTTCACTTTTTTTCTGTCTTTTCTGAACTTGTTGTAACTTAACAATAAGCAAATCTTTTTATACAACTGCAGTTTAATGACGTTAGATTGTAGTAAATAGGTGATTTTAAATATTTGAAATTCAGAATTAAGGAGATGATGATTCTTACATTTATGTAGTACTATTAGAATTTTCAGTGACCTTTCACTTACACAGTCTTACTTGATCCTCATGCCAGTCCTCTGAGTCCGGAATGCCAAGAAATAAAGTCTTTCCCCATGACAGAAACATTTCAAGATTGTGTAAGGATCAGAATTTCGTAAAGCCTGAAATAATGTTGCCAAAGCAGCTTTTGATACAGATTGGGAATTCAGATAGATTAAGATGGGAGCACTGTGAACTATAACATATGACAGACTGAGGACTCTTCACAAGAAAATGAAGTACATAAAATGCTGAAAGACTTTTGGTGAGAAATGTGAAATGTAACCATTTCTAAAAAGGAAGGGAATAAGTAACAGCTCTATTTAGTGTAGTTTTTAAACTTTAAAAGTGTACATGTGTCTGCGGGAGCATTTTGGTAAGTGGGAAAACTCTAAAGACTGTGAGATGAGTACAGTTGCTTTTAACTATCTATAAAAATGCACATGAATTTTGTGCTGTATTGTATACTGAGAACTAGGCTTTAAGAAGCAATAGGTGTATCAAAATAAATGGTGCTCTCAAATGTTCAGAAGGCTAAGTTAAACGGTCAATATTTTGAGTCTACCAGGGCAAGGCCCTTTGGAAAACAAAAAGAAAGGAACGTGGTTTCTGCCTTCAAAGAGCTTGTTGTCAAGTGAGGCAGTTTTTTACACAACAATAGCAAATGCCTTATGAGTTTTTTTAAAAGTTCTTTAGAAATTTAGATGAGGTAGACATAACTTGTGATTGGAGCTTGGTGAAGATAGTAGTTGAGATGAGTGAGCTTTGAAAGATAAATATTGGAGGATATTTATAATGTGAACAGATTAATGAGCTCCTTGAAGGGTACAACTTATATTTGAGAAAACATCAGTAGAACAATTTGGCTGATATTCATAGTTTATCTAAGTTAATAATAAGAGATAAAGAAGGCAAATTATGAAAGACTTCACTGAAGGTGTTTGATCAGAAGAGGTGTGTGATCCACATGAAAGGAGAATGAGCTGTAATTGTTAGAAGATTGAAACTGGAAGACTGCTGAGGTGGCTTTATGTTAAGCTAGATTGTGACCATTATTTTTGTAGCCCTTATGGTTTCTCTGAAGTGCGTCTTGAACTCGGACCTGAGATGACATGGGTGCAGGTGAGATGCTATAAAGCACAAGTGAGGAAGCAGGTAGAATCAGAGAAGGAGGAAAAAAGGTCAATAATGGAAGGCCAACTGGAGGCTGCTTAAGCCTTTGGAGATTTTTGTGTAACTGCTTCAGAGTTTTGTATAAACTCAGAGGAGATTGCTCACTGCAATCTCCACCTCCGAGGTTTAAGCAATTCTCCTGCCTCAGCATCCCGAGTACCTGGGACTACAGGTGCCTGTCACCACGCCCGGCTAATTTTTTGTATTTTTAGTGGAGACGGGGTTTCACCATGTTAGCCACGATGGTCTCGATCTCCTGACCTCGTGATCCGCCTGCCTTGGCCTACCAAAGTGCTGTGATTACAGGCGTGAGCCACCGCGCCCGGCTACATGAATATTTTTAATGACTATTCCATAATGCCAGTATATTGTTATTTAACTCTTCATCTTGCTCAAAAGTGAGACTTAGAGTGAAAATTATCATCAGCTTGAGACTCTATTAGAACTCTGTCATATTCATTAATTCATTTCTATTTCCTCTCTCGTTCCAGTATTTCTCAAAATTATTTCAGTGAGATAAGGCTAGAATTGACCATATTTTGCCATTCATTATTGTACAGATTTTAAAAAATCTTTGTAGGAAATGCTAATTAATATTTACAAATCTCATTTAGAGGATGTTATTTGGAATGAAGATTGCCAGATTGAAGCTATACTTTAGTATTATTAATTGTGGTAATGTTAATAGATTCTAGAACACATAGGTTGTAGCTAGAGAAATCAGGAGACTGCATATTTCTCTTAATAGACTTAAGGCTCTCATTAATTAGACTCTTAAGGATCAATGAGACAGATTTTCTAGTAAAAGAGAAATAAAAAGATTAGCACTACATTTCTTTTTCTGTGTTGTGGTTTTGAATGAAAATGAAGAATAATTAGGTAAGTATTATAGGACTTTGTGAGATCTTCAAATCCTCACAGAGGTTTGAATGATTTTATTCTCAGAGTATTTGTTTAAAGGGCAAGAAACAGTTATTTAAAATGCTTGTCAGCTGATTTCATTCGTGAAAAGTCTCCCTGAACACTTACTATGGATTGAGAATAAAATAAACTTTTCTGCTTGTTGCTGCACTCTTCAGTGATAACTTCCTTCCATTCATCAACTTTTTTGGCTTGCTTTTGTTGGTAGCAATGATAAATATGGAAAGATAAGCCATAAGCGTATTACTTCATTGTATTTTTGCTATTAAATAATTTTAAAGTATAATATTTAATATGGTACTGCTGGACTAGTACTGGTGGAACCATAGTCTAGATTGAAACTGTTGAAAGACAAATCAATTTTTTTAATAATCATAGAATCTTAATTCTGAGTTTTTAGTGCAAAGTGCTTGCTGTCCTTTGAAACACCTCTGACAGTTATCCGACCTCTGCGTAACAGTTATGGGGAACATGCTCCTTCCATGAAAGTTCATCTATATTTGAACCAAAGTCTTCACCATCGATTGGATATGCTGTTCTGACTTTCTCAAGTTGCATAGAAAGGAAAGGATCCCTTTGGTCATCATGTTCAATTGGAACATGTGTGTCAAGTCCTGGAATCTTTTGCCTTCTGCTGTTTAGACATCCATGCTTTCAGTTCATAATGATTGACATTTACTGAGTACTTAACTATATCACCCTCTTCTAAGTACTTTATGTATACTAATATATAATATGTAATTATATATTAACATGTGTAATTATATAATTGGTTAAAGTATTATATATTAATCTTCCCCAAAACTCTATGAAGTAGATATTTGTAATTAGATCAGTTTTTTAGATGAGGGAACTAAGGCAAAGAGAAGAAACTTACCACCGGTCCCAAATCTAGGAGAGTCTTGCTCCAGAAACTTTACTCTCAGCACAGTGCTATCTTACAAGATACAATTTTCAATTTATTTCTTTTAAGATTTTCTATGAGAGGCACTTTTATTCTGTAGCTTTTAGTATTCTTCTTAAATAAAATACTGTATTCCAGATATAATCTGCTTAGTTTATGAGTACATTAAGAGTGGCTACTCTTCTTTTTTAGAAAATTATTTTTCTTTTCCCTTTTCACTATTCAATTAAAAAATTAGAATTTTTTGTAAAGATGGGGAGTGGGTATCACTCCGTTGCCTAGGCTGGTCTTGAACTCTTGGCCTCAAGCGATCCTCATGCCCCTGCCTCCCAAAGTCCTGGGATTACAGGTGTGAGCCACTGTACTCAGCAAGACTGGTTACTCTTTTTATTCTGAAACCATGAAACCTATTGTTCTGTTGATTAATTGAGTAGGAATTGCTACTTCTTCAAGGGTCTATAATCCAAATACCTGCCCCTTTTTTTGTTCTCAGTTTATATGGTAGATTCTTTGAACCCTAATGTCGAATATCACATCCATCATTATTAAATTTCGTCCTGTTAATTTTAGCTTATTTTTTTATTTTTTGAGACGGAATTTTGCTCTTGTCACCCAGACTGGAGTGCAGTGGCATGATCTTGGCTCACTGTGACCTCCTCCTCCCAGGTTCAAGCGATTTCCCTGCCTCAGCTTCCCAGGTAGCTGGGACTACAGACGCGTACCACCACGCCCTGCTAATTTTTTGTGTTTTTAGTAGAGACGAGGTTTCATCATGTTGGCCAGGCTGATCTCGAACTCTTCACCTCAGGTGATCCACCGGCCTCGCAAAGTGCTGGGATTACAGGTGTGAGCCACCGCACCCGGCCAATTTTAGCTTATTTTTAAAAAATAGCTTAATTTTTCTTTAAAAGCTTATTTTTATAATTTTAAGTTTATATTTTACTAGCCTGCCTTCTGTAGCTTTATCCAGGTTATTGTTAAAAATATTGAACCGTTCTGACACCTGCTAGTGAAGACCTCCTGCATTCAAATTAATCTTATATGTAACTATTAAATAGCTACCAATCCTTCTGACATAAATTTTTTTCTCTGTAATGCGAATCTGACTTTTTATGAAGAGCTTTACTTTTTGGAATCGACTAGGCAATGGAATTCAGGCAGTTTCTCAATATTAAAAGCTCCTCCTCAGGTTACCAACTATGTCCTAATGTGTAATTATTATATTAAGGCCAGGCGCAGTAGCTCACTCCTGTAATCCCAGCACTTTGGGAGGCCAAGGTGGGTGGATCACTTGAGGCCGGAAGTTTGAGACCAGTATGGGTAACATGGTGAAACTCCATCTCTGCTGAAAATACAAAAATTTAACTGGATGTGGTGACACATGCCTGTAATCCCACCTACTCAGGTGGCTGAGGCATGACAATTGCTTGAACCTGGGAGGGAGAAGTTGCAAGTGAGCTGAGATTGTGCCACTGCACTCCAGCCTGGGCGACAGAGTCTAAAAAAAAAATTATATTAATAACGTGGTTCCCTGTGCTTTTCCTAATATTAAAATTTGAATAGCTGATTATCTTCTCTTAGGATAAGGGGTCAGAATTTCAAGCTGAAATTTGGAGATTGTACTACTAAAATATTCCCCCCTTAAAAGTAATATCTTTGGGCCCGGCGCGGTGGCTCAAGCCTGTAATCCCAGCACTTTGGGAGGCCGAGACGGGCGGATCTTGAGGTCAGGAGATTGAGACCATCCTGGCTAACATGGTGAAACCCCGTCTCTACTAAAAACACAAAAAAATTAGCCGGGTGTGGTGGCAGGCGCCTATAGTCCCAGCTACTCGGGAGGCTGAGGCAGGAGAATGGCGTGAACCCGGGAGGCGGAGCTTGCAGTGAGTCGAGATCACACCGCTGCACTCAAGCCTGGGTGACAGAGCAAGACTCTGTCTCCAAAAAAAAAAAAAAAAGTAATATATTCAGAAGCAGTTCTGTTTTGTTTTTGAGACAGGGCCTAGCTCTGTCACTCAGGCTGGAGCGCAGTGGTGTGATCACAGCTCACTGCATGCAACTTCTGCCTCCTGGGCTCAGGTAATCCTCCCACCCACCTCAGCCTCCTGAGTAGCTGGGACTACAGGCGCATGCCACCAGGCCGGGCTAATTTTTGTATTTTTTGGGGGGTAGAGACAGGGTTTTGCCATGTTGCCCAGGCTGGTCTTGAACTCGTGGACTCAAGCAGTCCTCCCGCCTCAGTCTCCTAAAGTGCTGGGATTGCAGTTGTGAGCCACCATGCCCAGCCCGGAAGCAGTTCTGAATTTACTTTAATGCAGACCAGCAATTGAGCCACTGCAGCTGTACATCATAGAGCATGAGTGCAGTCGTTTTCATCTGGAAAAATTTTCAGTGGTGTTACTGCCATCATTATTGGTGAGAAAACTAACAGTAGTCCAGTTAGTGTGGCAGATAGAGGAAAAAGCTGCCAGACACAAGATTACAAAGATAAGGACAAACTGATAAAATCTTGTGCACTTTTTGTGAGTTCCAACTTGTATGTCACAAGCTTCTACAGGAGTCTGTTTTACAAAATCTACTTCTGTGGATGGGACAATAGCATTTCTATATGCAACCATTTTCCGGTTTTTCTAATGTCTAATACTCATCTCCTGTGACTAAATTATCAGACAAGAATGGAAGCATACATGCCTTCTTTCTTTTGGTGTACGATTTGAGAAGAAATTGAAGTAGCTAAGAACTCCCCTTGTCTTACCCTGCTGTATCTGAATACCCTATGCTCAATAAATCTTTGTCAAATAAAGGAATAAAAGAATAATTTTATTACCCTAGTAAATAAACTGAGTAAAAACTAGGTAACAAGAATACTAAGGGTTTTCTATTTTGATAACATTATACTTAATTGTATGAGATACTAAATATCCTTGGGATAAATTGTTAGCCTTTGTTTACATGCACTAATTCTTTTCCTTTTTCTTTCTTTTTTTTGAGACGGAGTCTTGCTCTGTTGCCCGGGCTGGAGTGCAATGGCCGGATCTCAGCTCACTGCAAGCTCCGCCTCCCGGGTTTACGCCATTCTCCTGCCTCAGCCTCCTAAGTGACTGGGACTACAGGCGCCCGCCACCACGCCCGGCTAATTTTTTGTATTTTTTTTTAGTAGAGACAGGGTTTCACCGTGTTAGCCAGGTTGGTCTCGATCTCCTGACCTCGTGATCCGCCCATCTCGGCCTCCCAATCCTTTTTCTTTCTTTCTCTCTTTCTTTCTTTCTTTCTTTCTTTCTTTCTTTCTTTCTTTCTTTCTTTCTTTCTTTCTTTCTTTCTTTCTTTCTTTCTTTTTTTAAAATCAGAGTCTTGCTGTGTTGCACAGGCTGCAGTGGCGCAATCGTGGCTCACTGCAACCTTTGCCTCCTGGGCGCAAGGGATTCTCCTGCCTTAGCGGAACTACAGGTGTGCACCACCATGCTGGACTGATTTTTGTATTTTCTGTAGAGAGATGGGGTTTCACCATGTTGCCCAGGCTGGTTTTGAACTCATCAGCTCAAATGATCTTCCCACCTTGGCCTCCCAAAGTGCTGGCATTACAGACCTGAGCCACCATGCCCGGCTGCCCAGCCAATTCTTTTTTTTTTTTTTTTTTTTTAAATTGAGATGGAGCCTTGCCCTGTTGCCCAGGCTGGAGTGCAATGGCGTGATCACAGCTTACTGCAACCTCTGCCTCCCGGATTCAAGTGATTCTCCTGCTTCAGCCTCCAGAGTAGCTGGGATTACAGGCACCTACCACTATGCACAGCTAATTTTTGTATTTTTAGTGAAGAAGGGGTTTCACCATGTTGGCCAGGCTGGTCTCAGACTCCTGACCTCAGGTGATCCACCTACTTCAGCCTCCCAAAATTCTGGAATTACAGGCGTGAGCCATCACACCCAGCCCTGCCCAGCCAATTCTTATTAAATTATTTAGATAGTACAAAATTAATAACAGAATGGAGATAATTTATGTTTTATTCTGTTTTTCATCTGAGCTATCAGCAGAGAGAATTTATTTTAATCTTGTTTTTTGCTTGAGATTTTAGGAAAAAATATTTTTCTTGGAAGTTTCTTTTCAATCCTCTGATCCTATTTCTTTCCTCTGAGGCAACATAGTATTGCCTAAAAAGCAGTAAAAAGAACATCTCAATTTCATTGGCAAACAGCAGAATTTTTACTTTAGAGGAAAATACATAACTTAAATACTTAAAGCACTCAATACTTATCTTTAGGGATTAAGAAAATAAAACCAGGCTGGGTGTGGTGGCTCATGCCTGTAATTCCAGCACTTTGGGAGGCTGAGGAGAGTGGATCACCTGAGGTCACGAGTTTGAGACTAGCCTGTCCAACATGGTGAAACCTTGTCTCTACTAAAAATACAAAAATTAGTCAGGCGTGGTGGTACATGCCTGTAGTCCCAGCTATTTGGGAGGCTGAGACGAGAATCGTATGAACCTGGGAGGTGGAGGTTGCAGTGAGCCAAGATTGCACCACTGCACTCCAGCCTGGGCAGCAGAGCGAGACTCCGTGTCCAATAAATAAGTAAATAAAACCAAAGACAAGTAGGATATGGATATTAATGGAATTGAAAACAGATCAGAACAAAAATAGTGGAGAAGATAAATAAATCCCAAAACTGGTTCTTTGCAAATACAAGTGATCTAGATAAACATCTTGTAGAAGAAAAAAATATGGAATAAAAATACACAAGATTAGGAATGAGTAAACACCATAGACCTCAAATACAGGAGACATTAATGGAATCTTTTGCAAATTTTCTTGAGAATATACATGTAATGCTATAATGTAAAGTTATTTCAAGAGAAAATGGATGTTGTTATAGCAAAATGTAAATGAGTAAAATTGACCCAAGAAGTAAAAATGTTAATTGCCCAATCCCCATGAAAGGTTTGGAAAAATGATGGAAGACTGGTCCTTGACAGAGACAGCATAGCATATGGTTTCACAGCTGAGTTTCATTTATGAAGAACAACAAATCATCATAATAAAAAGGAACTCTCTTTTCCACGATCAAGAATGCAAAACTAGTCAATGCATTCTGTGAAGCACACATTTTATCTCTGATAAAAATGCTGCCAATCCTGATTCAAGTACCAGAGGGGAAAAAAAAAGGAATGCTGCCAAAAAGAACAGTCTCACTTACGTCTAGAAATGCAAAATTTCTAAATACAATATTAGCCAGAGTTCATCAAGACCATTTCTTTTTCTTTTTTTCTTTTTTTTTTTTTGAGATGGAGTCTCACTCTGTCACCCGGGCTGGAGTGCAGTAGCGCAGTCTTGGCTCACTGCAGCCTCTTCCTCCTGGGTTCAAGTGATTCTCCTGCCTCAGCCTCCTGAGTAGCTGAGACTACAGGCACCTATCACCATGCCTGGCCAATTTTTGTATTTTTAGTACAGATGGGGTTCCACCATATTGGTCAGGCTGGTCTCGAACTCCTGATCTTGTGATCCGCCCACCTCAGCCTCCCAAATTGCTGGGTTTACAGATGTGAGCCACCATGCCCAGCCCATCAAGACCATTTCTAATAAAATAAGTAAATTAAAAATAGAGGGAAATTACAGCAAATATCCTAAATGTCAAGAGCATTAAAATTAGAAATTTGATGGGGACGTGGGGATGCCCATGATCACATTTGTATTCAGTATTGTCCTAAGAGGTTCTGGTAAATGCATTGAAACAGTAAAAGTGAATAATCCAGTATGTGTGCAGATTTAATAAAAGATAAAGGTAGTATTACAGTTCAGTGGGAAATGGGGAGATTACTTAATAAGTGGTGCTGGTACAACTGTCTGCCCATCTGGAAGAAAATAAAATTGAGTTCCTGTCTTAAGATAAATTCCAGATGGATCAAAGCCTTGTAGAAATACAAGGATAAACATCTTGGATATTCTACAGATTTAGTTATACAAACTAGGATAAAGGAAACGTGAAGATAAGAAACTCAGAAGCTATTATAAGAGGCATATTTAATTTTGTAAAAATTAAAACGTTTTAATGGTAAAGGATACCATAAGAAATTTAGTAACAGTATTGACATTAAGACAGACATATTGGCCAATGGAATAGATTAGAAATAGGCTTGGTGCAGTGGCTCATGCCTCTAATCC
Source organism: Macaca mulatta (assembly GCF_049350105.2). Taxonomy (NCBI): domain Eukaryota; kingdom Metazoa; phylum Chordata; class Mammalia; order Primates; family Cercopithecidae; genus Macaca; species Macaca mulatta. The sequence continues at coordinate 162,788,521 of NC_133406.1, forward strand.
CAGCGCTTTGGAAGTCCAAGGTTAGGAAGATTGCTTGAGGCTAGGAGTTTGAGACCAGCCTGGTCAACATAGCAAGACTTTGTCTCCACAAAAAAAGTAAAAAATTAGCCAGGTGGCGTGGCTCACACCTGTAGTTCTAGCTGCTTGGAAGGCTGCGGCAGCGGAATTGTTTGAGTCTGGGAGTTGGAGGTTGCAGTGAGCTGTGATCATGCCACTGGACTCCAGCCTGAGTAACAGAGCAAGACACTCTCTCTTAAAAAAAAAAAAAAAAAAAAAAAGGCAAGCCCAGAAATAAATCCTTATGTACTGTATATAATCAAATGATTTTTGACAGAGATGCCAAGACCATTCAGTGGGGACAGGGCAATCTTTTCAGCATGGTGTTTACCACAATTAAAAAGGTAGGTAGGTAAGTTTGAAAAAATATTTTGCAATATAGAGGATAGAGAATTAATTTTAAAAGAAGAGGTTATGGACCCAATAGTAAAAAGGGCAAAAGATTTAAAGAAAATTAATAAAAGAACAAATCCAGAAGGCTGTAACATTTATGAAAAGACATTCAAACTTAATGGTTGTCAGGGTAACGTAAATTAAAGTACTAGTGAAATATTATAACATGCCCTTCAAATGACAGAATTAAAAAACAATACCTTTTACTTATAAAGAATAGTGTTGCTGTGCAGAAAATGGTATTCCGTTACATTGTTAATGAAATACAAGTTGGTATAGGCCCTTTGTTTTGTTGTTGTTGTTGTTGTTGTTGTTGTTTTTAGACAGTCTTACTCTTTTGCCCAGGCTGGAGTGCAGTGGCACAATCTTGGCTCATTGCAACTTGTGCTTCCCAGGTTTAAGCGATTCTTGTGCCTCAGCTTGCCTAGTAGCTGGGATTACAGGTGCGTACCACTATGCCCGGCTAATTTTTGTATTTTTAGTAGAGACGGGGTTTCACTGTGTTTGTAGTAAAAACGGTGTTTCACTGTGTTGGCCAGGCTGGTCTCGAACTCCTGACCTCCAGTGATCTGCCTGCCTCAGCCTCCTAAAGCTGGGATTACAGGTGTGAGCCACTGTGCCTGACCAGGTATAGCCCCTTTGGAAAGTAATCTTACAAAACCTATTTTTCAAAACCAGCCCATGTAAGGTAATATTCATAATATTTATAAGGATTTTTTTTTTTTTTTTTTTTTGAAGACAGGGTCTTGCTCTGTCACCCAGGCTGAAATGCAGTAGCATGAACTGCAGCGTTGACCTCCTGGGCTAAAGGGATTATCCTGCCTCAGCCTCCCGCGTAGCCAGCACTACAGGCATGCACACAATGCCTAGCTAATTTTTTAATTTTTTTGTGGAGATGAGTTCTTCTTTGTTAACCACGGTTGTTCTCGAACTGTTGGGCTTAAATAATCCCCGTCTCAGCCTCCCAAAGTGTTGGGATTACAGGTGTGAGCCACTGTACCTGCCCTATAAGGATGTTTGTTTGTTTTGAGAAAGTGTCTTGCTCTGTTGCCATTTCGACTCACTGCAACCTCCGCCTCCCAGATTCAAGTGATTCTTCTGCCTCAGCCTCCAAGTGTGTCATCATGCCTGGCTAATTTTTGTGTTTTTACTAGGGACGAGGTTTCACCGTGTTGGCCAGGCTGGTCTTGAACTCCTGACTTCAAGTGATCCACTCACTTCGGCCTCCCAAAGTGCTGGGATTACTGGTGTGAGCCACCACGCCTGACTTATAAGGATGTTTTTATTGGCAGAATGTGGAAACAAAGTGAATGTCCATCAAGGGGAGAATTGATTGAATAATCTACACAGTGCGTGCGTCATGAAGTACTGTGTATCCATGAAAATGACATAGAGGGCTGTTCATTAAATCCTCCCTCACCCTGAGTAAGAGAAGGATTCAGAAAAGTAAATGATTACATGCTTGTTGAAGAAATGATGACTGAAGAAGGCTGTGCTTTTTTTTTTTTTCTTGTGTCTGTGCTTTTGTATGATTATGTGAGCATAGAAAAATATTGAAAGGTACAGATTTTATAGTGCAGGTATGCTAGTGATAAATTTTTTCCGCTTTTGTATATCTAAAGAGGTCTTTCTTTTCTTTTTTGTAAGATGTTTGTCACGTATGGTATTCTACGTTAACGGGGTTTTTTTGGTACTTTAAAGATGTTGCCCTAGTGTTTTCTGGCTTGTGTTATCTCCAGTGAGAAGCCCTCTGTGCTTCTTTGTTCCTCTGAATATTGTGGGTCTTTGTTGGCTGTGTTTTTTTTTATATTATTATTTTTTAATTATACTTTAAGTTCTAGGGTACATGTGTACAACGTGCAGGTTTGTGCCATGTTGATGTGCTGCACCTATTAGCTTGTCATTTACAGTAGGTATTTCTCTTAATGCCATCCCTCCCCCTGCCCCCCAACCCCACGACAGGTCTCAGTGTGTGATGTTCCCTGCCCTGTGCCCGAGTGTTCTCATTGTTCAGTTCGCACCTGTGAGTGAGAACATGCGGTGTTCTCTTTTCTGTCCTTGTGATAGTTTGCTCAGAATGATGGTTTCCAGCTTCATTCATGTCCCTATGAAGGACATGAACTCATCCCTTTTTATGGCTGCATAGTATTCCATGGTGTATATGTGCTACATTTTCTTAATACAGTCTATCATTGATGGACATTTGGGTTGATTCCAAGTCTTTGCTATTGTGAATAGTGCTTCAATAAACATATATGTGCATGTGTCTTTAGCATGATGTATAATCCTTTGGGTATATATCCAGTAATGGGATTGCTGGGTCAAATGGTATTTCTAGTTCTATATTCGTGAGGAATCACCACACTGTCTTCCACAATGGTTGAACTAGTTTACAGTCCCACCAACAGTGTAAAAACATTCCTATTTCTCCACATCTTCTCTAGCACCTGTTGTTTCCTGACTTTTTAATGATCACTATTCTAACTGGTATGAGATGGTATCTCATTGTGGTTATGATTTGCATTTCTCTGACGACTAATGATGATGAGCATTTTTTCATGTGTCTGTTAGCTGTATTAATGTCTTCTTCTTTTTTTTTTTTGAGACAGAGTCTCGCTGTGTCTCTCAGACTGGAGTGCAGTGGCGCGATCTCGGCTCACTGCAAGCTCCGCCTCCCGGGTTCACACCGTTCTCCTGCCTCAGCCTCCCGAGTAGCTGGGACTACAGGCGCCTGCCACCACGCCTGGCTAATTTTTTGTATTTTTAGTAGAGACAGGATTTCACCGTGTTAGCCAGGGTGGTCTCGATCTCCTGACCTTGTGATTCGCCCGCCTCGACCTCCCAGAGTGCTGGGATTACAGGCGTGAGCCACCACGCCTGGCCCATAAATGTCTTCTTTTGAGAAGTGTCTGTTCATATCCTTTGTCCACTTTTTGATGGGGTTGTTTGATTTTTTTCTTATAAATTTGTTTAAGTTCTTTGTAGATTCTGGATATTAGTCCTTTGTCAGATAGGTAGATTGCAAAAATTTTCTCCCATTCTGTAGGTTGCCTGTTCACTCTGATGGTAGTTTCTTTTGCTGTGCAGAAGCTCTTTAATTAGATCCCATTTGTCTATTTTGGCTTTTGTTGCCGTTACTTTTGGTGTTTTAGTCATGAAGTCCTTGCCCATGCCTATGTTCTGAATGGTATTGCCTAGGTTTTCTTCCATGGTTTTTATGGTTTTATATCTAACATTTAAGTCTTTAATCCATCTTGAATTAATTTTTTGTTGTTTTTTTTTTGTTTTTTTTGTTTTTTGTTTTTTGTTTTTTTTTTTGAGATGGAGTCTCGCTCTGTTGCCCAGTCGCCCAGGCTGAAGTGCAGTGGTGTGATCTTGGCTCACTGCAAACTCCGCCTCCCGGGTTCATGCCATTCTCCTGCCTCAGCCTCCTGAGTAACTGGGACTACAGGCACCCGCCACCGTGCCCGGCTAATTTTTTGTATTTTTAGTAGAGACGGGGTTTCACCGTGTTAGCCAGGATGATCTCGTTCTCCTGACCTCATCATCCCCCTGCCTCAGCCTCCCAAAGTGCTGGGATTACAGGCGTGAGCCACTGCACCCGGCCGAATTAATTTTTGTGTAAGGTGTAAGGAAGGGATCCAGTTTTAGCTTTCTACATATGGCTAGCCAGTTTTCCTAGTACCATTTTTTAAATAGGGAATCCTTTCCCCATTTCTTGTTTTTGTCAGGTTTGTCAAAGATCAGATGGTTGTAGATGTGTGGTATTATTTCTGAGGACTCTGTTCTGTTCCATTGGTCTATATCTCTGTTTTGGTTACTGTAGCCTTGTAGTGTAATTTGAAGTCAGCATGATGCCTCTAGCTTTGCTCTTTTTTCTTAGGATTGTCTTGGCAATGCAGGCTCTTTTTTGGTTCCATATGAACTTTAGTTTTTTCCAATTCTGTGAAGAAAGTCATTGGTAGCTTGATGGGGATGGCATTGAATCTATAAATCACCTTGGGTAGTATGGCCATTTTCACAATATTGATTCTTCCTATCCATGAGCATGGAATGTTCTTCCATTTGTTTGTGTCCTCTTTTACTTCATTGAGCAGTGGTTTGTAGTTCTCCTTGATGAAGAGGTCCTTCACATCCCTTGTAAGTTGGATTCCTAGGCATTTTATTCTCTTTGAAGCAATTGTGAATGGGAGTTCACTCATGATTTGGCTCTCTGTCTGTTATTGGTGTATAGGAATGCTTGTGATTTTTTTTTTTTTTTTTTTTTTTTGAGACGGAGTCTCACTCTGTTGCCCAGGCTGGAGTGCAGTGGTGCGATCTCGGCTCACTGCAAGCTCCGCCTCCCGGGTTCACGCCATTCTCCTGCCTCAGCCTCCCGGGTAGCTGGGACTACAGGCGCCCACAACCGCGCCCGGCTAATTTTTTGTATTTTTAGTAGAGACGGGGTTTCACCGTGGTCTCGATCTCCTGACCTTGTGATCCGCCCGCCTCGGCCTCCCAAAGTGCTGGGATTACAGGCGTGAGCCACCGCGCCCGGCCTATGCTTGTGATTTTTGCACATTGATTTTGTATCCTGAGACTTTGCTGAAGTTGCTTATCAGCTTAAGGAGATTTTGGGCTGAGACGATGGGGTTTTCTAAATATACAGTCATGTCATCTGTAAACAGGGACGATTTGGCTTCCTCAATTCATAATTGAATACCCTTTATTTCTTTCTCCTGCCTGATTGCACTGGCCAGAACTTCCAATACTGAGTTGAATAGGAGTGGTGAGAGAGGGCATCCCTGTCTTGTGCCAGTTTTCAAAAGGAATGCTTCCAGTTTTTGCCCATTCAGTATAATATTGACTGTGGGTTTGTCATAAATGGCTCTTATTATTTTGAGATATGTCCCATCAATACCGAATTTATTGAGCGTTTTTAGCATGAAGGGCTGCGGAATTTTGTCGAAGGTCTTTTCTGCATCTATTGCGATAATCGTGGTTTTTGTCTTTAGTTCTGTTTATGTGACAGATTATGTTTATTGATTTGCATGTGTTGAACCAGCCTTGCATCCCAGGGATGAAGCCCACTTGATCATGGTGGATAAGCTTTTTGATGTGCTGCTGGATTCGGTTTGCCAGTATTTTATTGAGGTTTTTTGCATTGATGTTCATCAGGGATATGGGTCTAAAATTCTCTTTTTTTGTTGTGTTTCTACCAGGCTTTGGTATCAGAATGATGTTGGCCTCATAAAGTGAGTTAGGGAGGGTTCCCTCTTTTTCTATTAATTGGAATAATTTCAGAAGGAATGGTACCAGCTCCTCTTTGTACCTCTGGTAGAATTCGGCTGTGAATCTGTCTGGTCCTGGACAATTTTTGGTTGGTAGGCTATTAATTATTGCCTCAATTTCAGAGCCTGTTATTGGTCTAATCAGGGATTCAACTTCTTCCTGGTTTAGTCTTGGGAGAGTGTGTGTGTCCAGGAGTTTATCCATTTCTTCTAGATTTTCTAGTTTATTTGCATAGAGGTGTTTATAGTATTCTCTGCTGGTAGTTTGTATTTCTGTGGATCGGTGGCAATATCCCCTTTATCGTTTTTTATTGCGTCTGTTTGATTCTTCTCTCTTTTCTTGTTTATTAGTCTTGCTAGCAGTCTATCAATTTTGTTGATCTTTTCAAAAAAACAGCTCCTGGATTCATTGATTTTTTGAAGGGTTTTTTGTGTGTCTATTTCCTTTAGTTCTGCTCTGATCTTAGTTATTTCTTGCCTTCTGCTAGCTTTTGACTGTGTTTGCTGTTTCTTCTCTTGTTCTTTAAATTGTGGTGTTAGGGTGTCAATTTTAGATCTTTTCTGCTTTCTCTTGTGGACATTTAGTGCTATAAATTTCCCTCTGCACACTGCTTAAATGTGTCCCGGAGATTCTGGTATGTTATGTCTTTGTTCTCATTGGTTTCAAAGAACATCTTTATTTGTGCCTTCATTTCGTTATTTACCCAGTAGTCATTCAGGAGCAAGTCGTTCAATTTCCATGTAGTTGTGTGGTTTTGAGTGAGTTTCTTCATCCTGAGTTCTAATTTGATTGCACTGTGGTCTAAGAGACAGTTTGTTATAATTTCTGTCCTTTACATTTGCTGAGGAGTGCTTTACTTCCAACTATGTGGTCAATTTTGCTTACAAGAGCTCCTGAAGGAAGCACTAAACATGGAAAGGAACAACTGGTACCAGCCACTGCAGTAACATGCCAAAATGTGAAAACCATCGATGCTAGGAAGAAACTGCATCAACTAATGAACAAAATAACCAGCTAACAGCATAATGACAGGATCAGATTCACACATAATAATATTAACCTTAAGTATAAATGGGCTAAATGCCCCAGTTAAAAGACTGGCAAATTGGATAAGAAGTTAAGACCCATCAGTGTGCTGTATTCAGGAGTCCCATCTCATGTGCAGACACACACATAGGCTCAAAATAAAGGGATGGAGGAATATCTACCAAGCAAACGGAAAACAAAAGAAAAAGCAGGGGTTGCAATCCTAGTCTCTGATAAAACAGACTTTAAACCAACAAAGATCAAAAGGGACAAAGATGGTCATTACATAATGTTGAAGGGATCAATTCAACAAGAAGAGCTAACTATCCTATATATATGTGCAGCCAATACAGGAGCATCCACATTCATAAAGCAAGTCCTTAGAGACCTCCAAAGAGAGTTAGACTCCCACACACTAATAATTGGAGACTTTAACACCCCACTGTCAACATTAGACAGATCAACGAGCGGAAAGTTTACAAGGATATCCAGGACTTGAACTCAGCTCTGCACCAAGTGGACCTAATAGACATCTACAGAACTTTCCACCCCAAATCAACAGAATATACATTCTTTACAGCACCACATCGCACTTATTCCAAATTTGTTTTTGTTTTTGACACAGGGTCTTGCTGTGTCACTTGGGCTGAAATGCGGTGGTGTGATCACAGCTCACTGTAGCCACCATCTCCTGGGCTCAGGTGATCCTCCCACCTCAGCCTCATGGGTAGCTGGGACTATAGGCACGTGCCGCCATGCCTGGATGATTTTTTTAAATTTTTAGTAGAGACGAGGTCTCACTATGTTGCCCAGGCTGGTCTCTAACTCTTGAGCTCAAGGAATCCTCCTACCTTGGCCTCCCTAAGTGGTGGGATTATAGGCATTAGCTACTGTACCTAGCCTGTTGGCTACTTTTTAAGATTTTCTTTTTTTTTTTTGAGACGGAGTCTGGCTCTGTGGCCCAGGCTGGAGTGCAGTGGCCGGATCTCAGCTCACTGCAAGCTCCGCCTCCCGGGTTTACGCCATTCTCCTGCCTCAGCCTCCCCAGTAGCTGGGACTACAGGCGCCCGCCATCTCGCCCAGCTAGTTTTTTGTATTTTTTTAGTGGAGACGAGGTTTCACCGGGTTAGCCAGGATGGTCTCGATCTCCTGACCTCGTGATCCGCCCGTCTCGGCCTCCCAAAGTGCTGGGATTACAGGCTTGAGCCACCGCGCCTGGCCAAGATTTTCTTTTTATTACTAGTTTTAAGCAATTCGTTTTTGATGTGCATGGTGTAGTTTGTGTGTTTTGTGCTGAGTTTAAATTGCTTGTGGATCTATAGGGCTCTAGTTTTCATCAAATTTGAACATTTTCCCCCATATCACTGATGTTCTGATTTAATTTTTAAGATTAAGATTTATTCTATCTTTGTTCTGTCATCGGTCCTATTTCTTGGTTTCTTCTTTTTCTCTTCACTGTGGGTCAGATTTTCCTTCTTAGATAGCCTGTCATTTTTTATTGGATGCCAGTCATTGTGATTTTCACCTTGTTGGGTACTGAATTTTTTCATTCCTTTAAATGTCCTTAAGCTTTGTTCTGAACACAGTTCCTTCAGAACAGTTTGATCCTTTTAAGACTTCTTTTTGAACTTTTTTTTCTTTTTTTCTTTTCTTTTTTTTTTTTTTTTTTTTTTGAGATAGTCTTGCTCTGTCCCCAGTCTGGATTGCAGTGGCGTGATCTCGGCTCACTGCAACCTCCGCCTCCTGGGTTCAAGCAATTCTCCTGTCTCAGCCTCCTGAGTAGCTGGGACTACAGGTGCACACCACCACGCCTAGCTGATGTTTATATTTTTAGTAGAGATGGGGTTTCCTTGGCCAGGATGTTCTCGATCTCCTGACCTCGTGATCTGCCCACCTGGCCTCCCAAAGTGTTGGGATTACAGGGTGAGCCACTGCGCCTGGCCCTTTTTGAAGTTTTTAAAGGCAGAACCAAAATAGCCTTTAGATTAAGGATAATTTCTTCCCATTATTGAGGCAGTGCCTTTCTGAGTACTTTATTTCCTCTATTATGGTGTCTTTCAACTGTGGCTGATGAGAATACAAACAACCCTTAAAGGCTTTGAGAATTGTTTTACCCTATCCTTTTCTGTGGTTTTTTCTCTGGGTTGGGGTAATCTAATCACATGGCATGCACCTGTAGTTGTAGCTACACGGGAGGCTGAGACAAGAGGATGGTTTGAGACCAGGATGAGGAGGCTGCAGTGAGTTGTGTTTGCCCTGTTGTACTACAGTGTGAGTGACAGAATGAGGCCCTGTCTCAAAAGAAAAAAGAAATGTTTGCACTATTAACCCTAAGAGTAGTTCCTGGTGAATTTTGTGCATTGCAGTGTAATAGTGAATTATTTGATTTGATTTTGTTCAACTTTTTTTTAACTTAAAAAAAGGTATTTACACAAACCTGCATGTTGTGCACATGTACCCTAGAACTTAAAGTGTAATTAAAAAACGTATTTACTAATGTGTTAATATTTCTGCAAATTTATTGCAGTGGGTTTAAAAGGCAGACAGAGGCCAGGCGCAGTGGCTCACACTTGTAATCCCAGGACTTTGGGAGGCTGAGGCAGGCAGATCACCTGAGGTCAGGAGTTCGAGATCAGCCTGACCAACATGGAGAAAGCCCATCTCTACTAAAAGTACAAAAAAATTAGTCGGGTGTGGTGGCGCATGCCTGTAATTCTAGCTACTTGGGAGGCTGAGGCAGGAGAATCACTTGAACCTGGGAGGTGAAGTTTGCGGTGAGCTGAGATCACGCCATTGCACTCCAGCCTGGGTAACAAGAGTGAAACTCTGTCTCAAAGATAAATAAATAAATAAATAAATAAATAAAAGGCAGACAGACACTCTTATATAAGCTATAGGGTAACAAAGGGGTTGTATGTAGTTGTAAAGTATTACATAGACCTGCATGGTTTATTGAACAACTTATAAACCACAAAAGAAATTAAATTTACAATGTTTCTGAAGTTCAGACTTTTAAACTGTTTTGTTCTGTCCTAGCAAATTCTTAACTTTTTTTGGGAAAGTGTTCTCAAACCTCAAAGTTGAATTAAGAGCTTGAAAAACGCTGTTAGTGAAAAGATACAACCAAAAGATCTAGAAATACCGAATTAGACTTGAGACCTTTGTTTGGAAATCACTCACTTTACTTGAATCAAACGCTGTGGAATCAGTAAAGTTTGCATCTCTTAGTCTTATATGCAAATGAAGCTAATAATGGCACCTACTTCAGGGGTTATAAAGATCATGAAAATGGGGTTCTCAAACCTGGAGAGATTTTGTTCCCCGGAGGATATAATTTGTTACTGTCTAGAGACGCTGGTGATCAGAGCTCAGAGTGGTGGCAGGGCTGGTCTGTCTCTTGTGGATAGAAGCGAGAATGTTGCCAAATAACCTGCAATGCACAGGACAATACCTCACAGCAAAGAATTATCTGACCGTAAGTGTCAGTAGTGCCGGGATTGAGAAACCCTGATGTAATTTAATGCCTATCCTGGTATAAGGCCAGGATACCAGATGATTTAATTTATGCCATCAGTAGGGGGTCCTGTTAGTAGAAAAATGAAGCTTTCTACTTGAAGTTTTTTTTTTTTTTTTTCAACTGGTAGTCCAGCCTAAGGATTAGTTTTTTTTTTTTTTTAGAAAAAGGATAAAAATGCTTCACAATTGAATAACGTGAATATTCCCCCCTTTTATCTATAAAAAGTGAAATGAGAGTGGAAAAGCAGTAAAAGTCATGGAAAAACAAACTTACATTTATTTATAGATGTCAATTTTAATAAAATGTTTATGTAGTAGAGAAATTTCCAGTGTTCAAATTAACTTCAATTCTGAAAACTCATCTATGTTTGAGAATACACTTTTACAGGGCAAACTTATGAACATATCATTCTTATGTTATCTTTTAATCGTTTTTAATGTGTTAGCATTTTTATTTTTTTATTTTTTTGGAATCTTTGCAGGCATTATAAGCATTCACTTATTAATTTTTGTCTGTGTGTTACGTTTCCTATAGGTGTTACCTCATTTTGAAAGTCTTGGGAAACAGGAAAAAATTCCTAACAAAATGTCAGCTTTTCGAAATCATTGTCCACATTTGGATTCAGTTGGTGAAATAACAAAAGAAGATTTGATACAAAAATCTCATGTAAGAAACAGGTTTTTTCTTCCTTGAAAAACTTCACTTTTCTCTTGAATATGTAGTTTTCATAAATTGTTATAATACTCTATGAGCCATGTTTTAAAAATATGTATGATGTCAGTGCATTAGTGAATTGTATGTGTTTGTGTCAATATAACCAATGTTGTCTTTTTTATTTCTTTTTATAGGGTACTTGTCAGGATTGTAAAGTCCGAGGACCGAATCTTTGGGCATGCCTGGAGGTGTGTACTGTTTTTTCCTGAAAAGATTGCTATGATAATAATAAATTTGGATCTGAATAATCATAACCAGAAAATTTTTGACACTTAAAGTGATTTTTGTAAATTAAACTTGCTTTTAAAAGGTCATTATTGATTACAAAAAATAAACTTTGGAAAGATCTTAATTTATAGTGCTTTTGCAGTTTTTAGTAAATCACTCAGGTATTTTATGCTTGCCTTTTATTAGAAATGACATAGCTTTTAGCTTAGAAATATATCTTCTGGTTTTGTTTTGTGCCTGGAAACATTTGGTTAAATTTTATGACTGGAAAGTCATTTACTCATTGAGTTTAAAACAGGTAATCCAAACTTAATTGTAAATATAATTGTAATGCTGTTATAAATTTACATGTATATTATAAAGTATCTTATTTTTCTTCCTATATAATTATTTATAGAATAGATGTTCATATGTTGGCTGTGGTGAATCACAAGTAGATCACAGCACCATACATTCTCAGGTATGTATATAAAAAATTTAATGGAAGACTTGTTAAAAAAGTACCTGAAGGAAAGGGAAGGCCAGTATAACATTATTAATTCAAGTTTGCGCTCTAAGTTAAAACTTCACTTACATTCTCTGTGAAAGGTAGGGAAGGGAATTGCCAGGAGGATGAACGTTAAAATGAGGTTGTGATTAAGAAAGCACTGATTTCAAAAGCATACATCCGGCCGGGCGCAGTGGCTCACACCTGTAATCCCAGCACTTTGGAAGGCTGAGGCAGGCAGATCACCTGAGGTCAGGAGTTCGAGACCAGCCTGGCCAATATGGCGAAACTCCGTCTCTATTAAAAATTCAAAAAAAATAGCTGAGTATGGTGGCAGACACCTGTAATCCCAGCTACTCGGGAGGCTGAGGCAGGAGAATTGTTTGAACCTGGGAGGCGGAGGTTGCAGTGAGCCAAGATTGTACCATTGTACTCCAGCCTGGGCAGCAAGAACGAAACTCCATCTAAAAAAAAAAAAAAAAAAAAGTGTACATCCAGACATCTCCAGATATTTGGAGGTGATAGCTGGTGTATTAGGAGGTTGAAGCCCGAGAGAGAATAGGTACTTAGATTTATGAGATAGCCTGGCTAACTTCTTTAAGTCTCAGCTCATGTCATATTGCCTTTTCCTGCACATCATCCTAACTGGACTCACCTTTCTGCTTTGCTCTGCTTGTTTGGTACTTCTCATGTAACTCTGGCATGCCTCTTCTATAGTGTTATGTAGACCTCCCATTCTAAATTTCTCTAAATTCGAGAAAACAAGTTTCTCGAATGAGTGTGTTTTAAGGTGCACATTGATACCTCTACAGCATCAACTGTTCTCAACCAGGCTTCCTCTAGAGAATTAATTAAGCCTGAATACCCAAACTCAAAGGCATCATTGTATATCATTTACTTCTTTCCATCTAAAATGGTACTTGCTGTGTACCACCCTTGGGAGAATTGAGAAATTAGTCACTTAGATCATTTTTTGTAGGGCTTCATTCTCTAGCGGAACTCTGGTTGAGAAAGGCTAGACTTTTATCTTTCCAGGATTATATATTCTATATTGCTAGAGCTGTTTTATGCTTTGACTCATGTCATTTGTGTTCTTTTGCCATTCTGATTTCTTAGAGTAGTTACTAGCTATTGTTAATTATTTTCTTGTGTTATATTTATTTGCAGACTGCAAAGCAAGGTCTTATACTCTTCCATTTATCTTTTTGTATAATGAATAGTGAGGGGAAAATGGCAGAGTAATTTCTAGAGTAGGCTTACATATTGTTACTGTTCATTATACCTTAGAAGTTTATCTAAAGAATTTTTTTTTTTGGTATTCTAAACTGGCTTTTGAGTATATTGTTACTCATCAAAGACCAGCAGTTTATCTTCTGTTATCTTTTGAAGAACTGTTTTCAAGTATATGTAATTTTGGTTCCTCTTTTCCCTCTACTGTGAAATGATATAGGAGACAAAGCATTATCTAACTGTGAACCTTACCACTCTTCGAGTATGGTGTTATGCTTGCAGCAAAGAAGTATTTTTGGATAGGAAATTAGGAACTCAGCCTTCATTGCCTCATGTAAGACAACCTCACCAAATACAAGAAAACAGTGTCCAGGTAATAATCTAGATCCACTTAGTTAAGCTGTAAAACATTCAGGTAATACTTTCAGAATTTGTTATGTAGCTAAAATTTTAAAAAGGAATACTGCCTAACCTGTACTTTGAAAATTTCTGTAATGTGCCTTTTTTCTCTCAAATAAAGTTCTCATGCTCCCCTTTCTTGTGTTACTTAGAGTGATAGATTAGGGTGAGATTGAAGCCTACCTGTCTGAAGATGGAAAAGCCCCTAATGAATTTTTAAAGTTTTTTTTTTTTTTTAAATGACTGAAGTAGTCTTTATCTTTTTCTGGTAAATCTGATTCCAAGAAAGGTGGTAGGCCTTCTTTGATAGGGAATGACAGTTACTAATTCAGCTCTCTTCCTCATTCTGTCCTCCCTTCCATCCCCTTTTTATTACTGTGAACATTTTACTTATTATTGAAAACAAAGTAGAATATAATGAAGCTTAGCATCAGTCTTTGGTTAAAGATTTTTCTCCCTTTGGGCTGGGCGCAGTGGCTCACGCCTGTGATCCCAGCACTTTGGGAGCCTTAGGCAGCCAGATCACGAGGTCAGGAGATCGAGACCATCCTGGCTAACATGGTGAAACCCTGTTTCTACTAAAAATACAAAACATTAGCCGGGCGTGGAGGCGGGCGCCTGTAGTCCTAGCTACTTGGGAGGCTGAGGCAAGAGAATGGCATGAACCTGGGAGGCGGAGCTGGCAGTGAGCCGAGACTGCGCCACTGTACTCCAGCCTAGGTGACAGAGCGAGACTCCATCTGAAAAAAAAAAAAAAAAAGGTTTTTCTCCTTTTGGATCAAGAGACTTAGAAAATGTACAGGTTTCCTCACAGAATTTATCACTTAATTTTCAGAATTTTTAACTCATAGAAAAATAGGGAAAAGGAAATTAACTTAAAATAGTTGGCCTCTTATTCTGATCATCGTTTGATCAGAATTTGATCAGATTTGATGAAGAGCGAGTTTTTTTCCTCATGTGGATTATAGAAATCACATATTTCTGTATTTGTTCACTGATACCAACTCTCAGGTTTTTCTGTTGTATGTTTGTATCACATTCTTATGGTAGACATTTGTGATAATAAATTTGCTTGCCTTACACATGATATAACTTAGGGTGGCTAGATTTTAGTCAAAGAGTAATTTATTGCATTTTCAATTTCTCAGTTGAATGGCTTTAGTTAATTATAACCATTACTATTTCTCCCACTTATACCTATTTATCATTCACAAACATGTTTAGTCTTTTTCAGAAGTCCAGGTAGTATGAAAATGGCAGTTTTATTGAATCCTCTTACATTATTAACAAAAGTTTGTCCCACTGAAGTTATCTGAATGGTAATAAGTAGAAAAAATTAAAAAAAAGAAAAAAGTATAATGTTATGACCAAAGTTTAATCATACAAGAAACTAATAATCTATAAAGGCAAAATTATCAGCATCACTTACTAGAGAAGTAAGTTAAATAAGCTGTCTGTTGCCATTTCTACCAGAAAAGATCAAGATTACAAACTTTAATTAATGTTGAGTCTGATAGAAAAAGTATACTGATACTTTCCTGATGGCTTGTTAATAATTTTCTGATGACTTGTAAATATGTTAACACATAAAAGGCATAAACTTAATTTCATGCAACTTCCTTATGATCCCATTGTTGAAGAAATTATTCAGAAGAAAAATGTTGTTCAGATAGATTTATTTAGTAGACTAAAACTTATATGCTGTTTGAATCCAGTTTACCACAGGATATTTGCAAAATAGTGAAATATTGGAAGCCATACAAATATTAATAAGATTTTTCAAATAGACACTTTTTCTAGATAGTAAAATTTCAAGTGATTTCTTTTAAGCCTCTGTACTTGCATGCATTTAGATATTTTGTAGTGAGCATGTATCTTTTTAAAAACAATTACTTTATAAAAACAAAATGGGAGTATGAAGTCTACTCAAATGTCCAGTCTCTACAGATGTCAGGAAAGTAAAATGGTTGGGAATTAGTGCATATGCCTGCATTTTAGAGGTAAAGTAAGGTTATAATAACTTGGAGAACCAGAGTACATGCTAAATTTATGCTGCTATTCAGTTTCCTTCTCTGTTTGGGTGTTGCTGAATGTTGGTTCATTGTAGTTCAAGCTTCTGATACTACAAGAGAACTTTCAAATTTTGATTTTTATTTGTCATCTCTGAATTTTTTAAACTGTAGCTCAAAGTTTTTTTTAAGTGTTTGCTAGCATTTGGGTAACAGATTATCAGTTGCAACCTCTGAATCAAGCCAATTGTTGGAAATTAATATTAGAATATTTTTAAAGTAAGTGCTTGAACTATTTAATATGCATAAAATCATGCAGGCCGGATGTGGTGTCTCATACCTGTAATCCCAGCACTTTGGGAGGCCAAGGTGGACGGATCATGAGGTTAACAGATCAAGATCATTCTAGCCAACATGGTGAAACCCCCTGTCTCCTAAAAATACAAAAATTAGCTGGGTGTGGTGGCATGCACCTATAGTCCCAGCTACTCAGGAGGCTGAGGCAGGAGAAGCATTTGAACCTGGGAGGTGGAGGTTGCAGTGAGCCGAGATCATGCCACTGCACTCCAGCCTGGCAACAGAGTGAGACTCTATTTCAGAAAAAAAAAAAAAAGTGTGCAAAGTAAATATAGTAGTATCAGGAGAGATTGTAGAAGTCTACAGATAATGTGTTATGATGAAAAACTTTTGCCTTTTTCCCTGTAGAAAATTAGATCTGAAAAGAGTGTAGGATAGTGTCCTTCAGAGGTCTTTTTAGCTATGTGACTTTTTAATGTCACATACTTGCAGTTATTGTGGAGTTTTAATTCAGAAAATTCAGTTATAAAAAGTGCCTTTTAAACTCAAATATGTATGTTAATAAAGTGGGGCTGACATTGCTATTATCTAGGGTAGATCCTTATTTCCTTTAAAACAGAAATGTAAGTTTAATTGCTAATACCACAAATTCTTATGGTTCCACTATTAAAATAACATCTCAATAATTTTTATGGTATAGATGTTTTATGTTACAATTAAAGCTTTTTTTAAAATTTAAGGATTTGTTCAAGTGTGCTCTCTTTTTTTGTTATCAAGGATTTTAAAATACCCAGTAATACAACATTAAAAACTCCTCTGGTTGCTGTATTTGATGATCTGGATATAGAAGTGGACGAAGAAGATGAACTTAGGGCAAGAGGTAAAATAATCCTGTGTAACCCTTGTATGGCACTGCCCGTTTCTTTAGAAAACCGTATAATATAAACGTTTCAAAATGTGGAGGTAAAACGGGCTTGATAATTACAACAAAAAGACTTTGAAATTTGGCCTAGTAAAATTTTATTTGCAAAACAAACTTTTGGTTTCTCTGGTATCAGTTTACCAAAGCTAGGATCCTACTTACTCTTTTGCAGTTGAACCTTACGATCTTTTTGCTTAACTTGCCTTTTGAGGTCTGTTTTAACAGTGTTTCTCAACTCCTTTTTCTATTGTCAGTGATGGGGAGGTATTAGGTATTAAAGTATTCCCTTAGCAGAATTTTCAGGGGAAAACATTTGGAAAAAGAATCAGGTGATACACTTCTCCCTTCTTCCCCTAAATTGAGAACCAGTCTATTTGGATTTTCCATGTTCTTTTAGGCCCACTGTTCTTAGTATAAACTTAAAATTTTCTGTTTTATAATTGATGCTAGTGGCATATTGAATGTATATTTAGATAATTATCTGGAAATTAACACTTTCATTTAAGCTTGACGTGACTACTTTATAAATATTTTATGTATTTCCCAGTTTTAACCCATTAATTTAGCCCACACTATTAATTTTACTGGATACTTATCAATAAGTGATAGTTCAGTCTTGTTTTAGAGGTTTTTAGAATTTTAAATTTTCTTCATTTTGCTCCAAATCCAAATAGCATTTATAACTTTTTTTTAGTATTTATTTCATCTTTTAATAATGAAAGTAAACTGATGAAAGTGAACTTGACTATATATGGAAGTGATAAGTCATTCAATGGCTTCGTTTCGTATTAGCTTGAACCATATGAAATTGCCGTTTTTGTAGATTGTCAGCAGTATCCTATGGTTCAACCTAATAAATACTACTTTCTTTTTTGTTTTTGTTTTTTTTTGAGATGGAGTCTCGCTCTGTTGCCCAGGGTGGAGTGCAATGGTGCGATCTTGGCTCACTGCAAGCTCCGCCTTCTGGGTTCATGCCATTCTCCTGCCTCAGCCTCCTGAGTAGCTGGGACTACAGGTGCCCGCCACCACGCCCGGCAAATTTTTTGTATTTTTAGTAGAGATGGGGTTTCACCCTGTTAGTCAGGATGGTCTCGATCTCCTGACCTCGTGATCTGGCTGCCTTGGCCTCCCAAAGTGCTGGGATTACAGGTGTGAGCCACCGCGCCTGGCATAAATACTACTTTCAATGCAATACATTGAAACGGAAAGGAAAAGGATGTTTATCATTTATCATGACATGAGTTTTTTTGCATTGTCATTAAACTATTTCTCAAAATAAACTTAATTATAATAAATGTAAAAGCCTCAATTAATGATTTTTAAAAACATCTAGTCTTAAATGTTAATAGGAAAGGCTATTCTTCCTGTGCAAATTTCAAAGGTTGAACTGTTTAAGCCTTGAACTTATGTAAAACTCAAAATTTTGGTGATTGTGGCCGGGTGCCGTGACTCACGCCTGTAATCCCAGCACTTTGGGAGGCTGAGGCAGGCAGAGCACGAGGTCGGGAGATTGAGACCATCCTGGCTAATGCAGTGAAACCCCGTCTCTACTAAAAATACAAAAAATTAGCTGGGTGTGGTGGCGGACGCCTGTAGTCCCAGCTACTCAGGAGGCTGAGGCAGGAGAATGGCGTGAACCTGGGAGGCGGAGCTTGCAGTGAGCCGAGATTGCGCCACTGCACTCCAGCCTGGGCAACAGAGCGAGACTCTGTCAAAACAAAACAAAACAAAATTTTTGGTGATTGTAAGGCTTCCAAAAGTATGACCTCTCTGAATTATTCAAGTTGCTGTATTGTATTTCTGTGGTCCTTAATATAATTTGGGAACCATATTAATGACCCCTAAAATTGAGTCATTTTGCTTTATTGAATGATGACTTCATGTATATTTTTTCTTAATAGGTCTTACAGGTTTGAAAAATATTGGAAATACTTGTTACATGAATGCAGCTTTGCAGGCTCTTTCTAATTGGTAAATAGAGAAATTAATTTTGTTTTGTTTGTATGATTTTTAAAGTTATTTTTTGAGCACAAAACCATGCAACTATAGTAGTTGACTAACTCTCAAGGTAGAACAGGCAAGAATCTGGTTTGGGACATAACCCATTCTTGTCCCAATGATGTTACTCTATGTATGCCTGTAGTTTCTTGAGGCTGCTGGTCCTTGTGTAAACCCTGGGTAGTTGTGTGTCTTTGAGCAAGTTATTGTTTCTTACAGCTAGAAAACGAAGAGTGTGAACTAATTATTCAGATCACTTTTAATTCAGAGATCTTATGAAAATATTTTATATTTTTCTGTAGATGGAAAGCCTTTAATAAAGGAGTCAGATTTTTTTTTGTAATCATAGTCTTACAAAATAGGTATGTCAGGTGGTTTTACTCTTAAGTTTGGATGCATTGAGTCAGGTGATATTACCCTTTAAATTTAGGTGCATTGAGTCCGAACCAAAATTCAGAAATCACTGACTTTGACATTACCCTTTCTCCTGGATTAAATTATAGTGTAGTGATTGGAGATTGAACATATGTCTACAGGTTGAGTATCCCTCTTATGAAATGCTGGGAATCAGAAGTGTTTCAGATTTTTCTGGATTTTGGAGTATTTATTTGCATTATACTTACTGGTTGAGCATCCCTTACCAAAAATCCAGTATTTGAAATGCTCCAATGAGCATTTCCTTTGAATATCATGTTGGCATTCAAAAAGTTTTGGATTTTGGAACATTTTGTATTTTGTATTTTGTATTAGGGATATTAAACTTGTACTTCTTCCCAAAATAATCTAATTTTTGTTTAGACATAATATTTTGCCTCCATAAATATTTTGCCTTCAGTTTTCTTATGTTTCATAACCTTGTGAAATAAAGATAACCCAATTTTTATTAAGTAATCAGAGAACACATCTTTGAAGAAGAGACTTTTTTTTTTTTTTTTTTTTTTTTTTTTTTTAGGCTGGGTGTCACTCTGTTACCCAGGCTAGAGCACAGTGGTGCGATTTTGGCTCACTGCAACTCTGCCTCCTGGGTTTGTGTGATCCTCCTACTTCAGCCTCCCGAGTAGCTGAGACTACAGGCACGTGCCACCAAACGTGGCTAAGTTTTAAATTTTTTGTAGAGATGGGGTTTGCCTTGTTGCCCAGACTGGTTTCCAACTCCTGGGCTCAAGTGATTCGCTTGCCTCGGCCTCCCAGAGTGCTGGGATTATAGGCATGGGCCACTGCGCTCGGACGTTAAAGAAGAGACATTTAGGCCAGGCGTGGTGGTTCACACCTGTAATCCCAGCACTTTGGGAGACTGAGGCGGGTGGATCACGAGGTCAGGAGTTTGAGACCAATCTGGCCAACATAGTGAAACCCTGTCACTACTAAAAATACAAAAATGTAGCCAGGTGTGGTGGTGTGCACCTGTAATCCCAGCTACTTGGGAGGTTGAGGCAGGAGAATCATGTAAACCCTGGAGGTGGAGGTTGCAGTGAGCCAAAGTCACACCATTGCACTCCAGCCCAGGTGACAGTGTGAGACTCCGTCTCAAAAAAAAAAAAAGAAGAGACATTTACTCTGAAACTTGAGGAATAAGTATGAGCTGGTTGTTTGAAAGGATGGGGAGAGCATTCCTAGCAAAATGCTCCTTGTAAGCAGCCTTGGGATGGGAAAGAGCTTGACACATTTGAGGAACTGGAAGAAAATCTGTGTGACAGGGTACAGTAATCATAGGGCTGAACGACAAGGGTCTAGGTTATGTAGGCCACATTAAAGATGTAGGTCTTTATTCTCATAGTAGTACAATACCATTGAAGTGTTTGTATAGTAGGGTAGCTAATAATCTATATTTTAAAAATATTACTGTGGTTGCCACGTGGACAGTGAATTGGAGGGGGAAGAGAGTGGAATTTGAAAGACCAGCTAGAAGACTATGATAATGATTTAGGCAAGAAGTAGTGGTAGTTTACATCATCTAGGGTGGTAGGAAAAGAGTGAAGGAATTGGAGATAAACATTTTTAGGAGGATGATTGATTGATAGGATGTGGGTAGAGAAAGGGAGAGGAGGTTCAAGTTTAACAACACAATCCTAAGAGACCTGTAGGTTGTTGCTATTGTTATTTTTATACAGATAAGAAAACCAGACACAGAAGTTTAAATAACTTTGCCATTGTAACCAGCTAGTAAGTACTGGCGGAATTCTGGTTTTTTTTTTTTTTTTTTGAGACGGAGTGTCGCTCTGTCGCCAGGCTGGAGTGCAGTGATGTGATCTCAGCTCAGCTTCCTGAGTAGCTGGGACTACAGGCGCCGGCCACCACACCCAGCTAAGTTTTGTATTTTTAGTAGAGATGGGGTTTCACCATGTTAGCCGGGTTGGTCTCGATCTCCTGACCTCATGATTCGCCCGCCTCGGCCTCCCAAAGTGCTAGGATTACAGGCATGAGCCACAGCGCCCGGCCTTTTTTTTTTTTTTTTTTTTTTTTTTTTAAAGTTAGAGACAGGATCTTACTCTGTCACCCAGGCTGGAATGCAGTGGAACGATCATGGCTCACTGCAGCCTTGAACTCCTGGGTTCAAGGGCTCTTCCTGCCTCAGCCTGCCAAGTAGCTAGGACCACAAGTGCATGCCACTGCTCCCAGATAATGTTTTAAAAGTTTTGTAGAGATGGATTTTTGCTGTGTTGCCCAGGCTGGTCTTGAACTCCTGTCCTTGAGTCATGTCCTGCCTTGGCCTCCCAAAGTATTGGAATTACAGGCATGACCCACCATGCCTGGCAGGGACAAAATTCTGAATCTGAGATTTTTATGTGTATGTTTGTTTTTGTAGATCTTTTGTTGATTATTGCACAATACTGCTTCCATGGATTTACTTTGTAATTCCTCTGATTTCATTGAAAAAGATGTGGCTGATATGATTACACTATTGGTGGCTGGGTGTGGTGGCTCATGCCTGTAGCACTTTGGGAGGCTAAGGTGGGAGGATTGCTTGAGCCCAGGAGTTCTGGAACCAGCTTGGGCAACCTAACGAGACCCTGTCTCTACCGAAAAAAAAAAAAAAAAAGGATTACACTTGGCAAAGAGATGGCTTAGTAGTTATCTAACTGCCTTCATAGGGGGTTTGGTTTATGTAGGTCAGAATTTGGTCCTTTGCCCAGTCAGTTTTCTATAAATAGATTAATGGAGATTCCCTCAAGCTAATCAAACTCATGACAGACTATACTTCCTTATAAATTGCTAACTTGAGCCACCAACAAATATTAGTACCAAATAATGGAATGTAGAAGGCTGGAGGAAGTGCAGGTTCAGTTGAAAGTTAAATTTTTATCCTGTTCAGTTTGGGCATTTGATATAAATCTGAAATTTAGATGACATGGTTGACTTTATATAAATTTGATGATGATTAGAATATGGTTGAAAATTTTAGATCGCCCAGGGAAGAAAAGTATGTAGGGAAAAGTCATAGGATCAAGTCCTGAGGAATCCTTACATTTACATGTCTGGGGCCAAAAAGAGCAATAAAGAGGAAAAAGTAATTTTAAGAGGTAAAGAGGGAAAGTTGGAAAATGCATACAATAGTCCAGAGAAGATTTGTTCAAGAATGAGGGCATGGCCGGGCGCGGTGGCTCAAGCCTGTAATCCCAGCACTTTGGGAGGCCGAGACGGGCGGATCACAAGGTCAGGAGATCGAGACCATCCTGGCTAACATGGTGAAACCCCGTCTCTACTAAAAATACAAAAAACTAGCCGGGCGAGGTGGCGGGCGCCTGTAGTCCCAGCTACTCGGGAGGCTGAGGCAGGAGAATGGCGTGAACCCGGGAGGCGGAGCTTGCAGTGAGCTGAGATCCGGCCACTGCACTCCAGCCTGGGCGACAGAGCGAGACTCCGTCTCAAAAAAAAAAAAAAAAAAAAAAAAAAAGAATGAGGGCATGGTCGTCTGTGGCAAATGTTACTGAGTGGGGACTGAAAAGTGTATCTGGCAGCATGGAGGACTCTTGATATGGTGGGGCCAAATCTGATTTGAAAGGACTGAGCTCTTTATGAAGGAATGAAAGTGAAGCTGTAAAAGGGATCAAAGAAAGAAATGACAGCTATAGGGATGTACGTGTTGTCAGTTAATTGAATGACCAGAAATAATCAGTATTAGCTTTGACTCCACTCTAACATTTTTCTCTTTTTAAAATTAGCCCACCTTTGACACAGTTTTTTCTTGATTGTGGAGGATTAGCACGAACAGATAAGAAACCTGCCATTTGTAAAAGTTATCTCAAACTAATGACAGAGCTGTGGCATAAAAGCAGGTATGTAACTTAATATACTTTTCTTTATTAAACTTTTAAATGAATATTATAAATATTTAAAGGATGCAGGTCCATTTATGGAGCCAGAAAAAAGGAGAAGACAGACAGATTTGAGACAGCTTTGTTTCAGGCATGTTACATTTGAAGCTGAATGTAAGGTGTCAGAGAAGTTTTAGAAGCAGATGAAGGTGTCATGAAAGTCTGGAAGTATTTGGACTGGTGATATAGTGTTGGAATGTTAAAGCTGCTGTACAGCTGCTGTTACTGGAACTTTAGAGTTTTATATTCAGGAGTAGGCATTCTCACAATGATAAAATCAGACCCTAAATACTATATGAATATTTTCCTGCTTATGTTTATTTATTCTAAAGTTTAGCATTAGGATCACAGTTTACTGTAATATGTTAATAATTTTGTTTTAGAACTATTTGGGAAATTTGCATTTTTGAAAAGTCATGGGGTGAAGCATAATCATTTAATTGAGGGAGTATAGCAGTAAAATATCACTTAAAATATCAAGGATAAGGTGTTCTGATGTGCCTGTGGAACATATTAGGCAGTTTTGAATGATTTTTTCGAAATGTAATTTTCAATTTATTTAACACTTTGAATTATTGGTTGTTAATTTTTAAAATAAAAATTAAAAATAACAAAAATTACTCTTTAAAAATGTTTTCTTGCTCAGGCCAGGATCTGTTGTGCCTACTAATCTGTTTCAAGGAATTAAAACTGTAAATCCAACATTTCGGGGGTATTCTCAGCAGGTTAGTTTATTGCTTTTCTTTTGTAATTTTAATCTAAATAAATTTTGAAAATGCCATTATGTTTTTTTTTGGTCCACTTATCTTTTGGGGTCATCACTCCTTGTGTCTTTCTTTTGCCAAGAATAGTAACCCTTTTTCTTGTTTATTGTTTATATTTTTTCAACTTTCCTTTATCTTTATCTTTTTTTGAGGCAGAGTCTCGCTCTGTCGTCCAGGCTGGAGTGCAGTGGTGCAATCTTGGCTCACTGCAGCCTCCAGCTCCTGGGTTCAAGCGATTCTCCTGCCTCAGCCTCCGGAGTAACTGGGATTACAAGTGTGTGCCACCATGCCTGGCTAATTTTTGTATTTTTAGTAGAGATAGGGTTTCACCATGTTGGTCAAGCCGGACTTGAACTCTTGACCTCAGGTGATCCACCCTTCTTGGCCTCCCAAAGTGTTGGATTACAGTCATGAGGCACTGTATCCAGCCTTTTTTTTTTTTTTTTAATAAGAGTGATAATGTCTCATTATGTTGCCCCGGCTGGTCTTGAACTCCTGACTCAAACGATCCTCCCTCCTTGGTGTCCCTAAATGTTAGGATTACAAGCATGAGCCCCTACATCCAGCTGAAGTTGACCTTTGGATCATCTTTAGTTTATTAAAATTTTTATCTGACTGGGCGTGATGACTCATGCCTGTAATCCCAGCACTTTAGGAGGCCAAGGTAGGCGGACTGCTTGAGCCCAGGGGCTTGGGACCAGCCTGGGTAACATAGGGAGACCTCATTTCTAAAAATAATTTAAAAATATGTATCAACCGGGTGTGATGGCTCATGCATGTGGTCTCAGCTACTAAGAAGGCTGAGGTGGGAGAATTGCTTGAACCTGGGGGATCGAGGCTACAGTGAGCTGTGGTCATGCCACAGCATTCCAGCTTGGACAACAGAATGAGACCCCATCTCAAAAAAAGAAAACTTTACTTACCTAACTTTTTGGAAGTGAGTGCATCTTCATTTCTCTAGTGCTTTATGCTCTACAAACTGGTATTTTCTCAATATAGTGCTGTATGTTTATATATAAGTTGATAATGATATTTTGTATATTTTCCCTTATGTTTCTATATACACATGTAATGAAGTGGTAACATTATGTTGCTGATATATTAGGATGCTCAAGAATTCCTTCGATGTTTAATGGATCTGCTTCATGAAGAATTGAAAGAGCAAGTCATGGAAGTAGAAGAAGATCCGCAAACCATAACCACTGAGGAGACAATGGAAGAAGACAAGAGCCAGTCAGATGTAGATTTTCAGTCTTGTGAATCTTGTAGCAACAGTGATAAAGCAGAAAATGAAAATGGCTCTAGAGGCTTTTCTGAAGATAATAATGAAACAACAATGTTAATTCAGGATGATGAAAACAATTCAGAAATGTCAAAAGATTGGCAAAAAGAGAAGATATGCAATAAGATTAATAAAGTAAATTCTGAAGGCGAATTAGATAAAGATAGAGACTCTATATCTGAAACAGTTGACTTAAACAACCAGGAAACTGTCAAAGTGCAAATACACAGCAGAGCTTCAGGTGACAATTTAGTAGTTTGTTCATGAAAATGATATTATTTCATTTGTAGACATGGGTGTTTAATTGTTACTTTGGGTATTTCTAATTAGAATTATAGTTTAGCAGTATTTGCATGTGAGTATTGGTCATAAAATGATAGAACCTGAGGAGAAAAGGAAATTTTGGGGTCATTTAATTATATAAGAAATTAATTCTCCTTTTGAAGTAAACATTTCATCAGATGTCTTTTGTATGGTCATGCAGTAATCTGAAAAATTGGGCTCCCCAGAATTTTCTCTTTTATTTTAAGCAAATTATGTTGTGATCCTGGAAAAAAGCAAATAACCCAAATTGCAATTTCCTTTTTTTTTTTTTTTGAGACAGAGTTTCACTCTTTTTGCCCAGGCTGGAGTGCAATGGCGCGATCTCGGCTCACCGCAACCTCCGCCTCCCGGGTTCAAGCGATTCTCCTGCCTCAGCCTCCCGAGTAGCTGGGATTACAGGCATGTGCCACCACCCTGGCTAATTTTGTATTTTTAGTAGAGACGGGGTTTCTCCATGTTGGTCAGGCTGGTCTTGAACTCCCGACCTCAGGTGATCCACCTGCCTCGGCCTCCCAAAGTGCTGGGATTACAAGCGTGAGCCACGGCGCCCGGCCAGCAATTTTCTAATTGTATACATTAGTAGATTAAGATTGTTGTCATTGGAGTCACATCAGATGTGTTTTAGTGTAGAACTTTAATTAACTATAGTGAGCCCTGCTGTGATAGATTATGCCGTGTTACTAGTCAGTGTTACTTTGAGAAAGAGCATGTGGCCAAATGAAAGCTAAATTGCCTTGTAATTTATCTCTTCAAGAGTTAACTTCTCTTGGCTTTAAATGTGGTATTTAGTTTTCCGAAGCACACAAAATTGGGCTGTTAGAGGTTCAAATTATGTGATCTTAAAATAAGTGGCAGGCATGTAATGTAAAAAAGTTTTTTTTCTGTGATTACTGAAGAGTGAGAGTAACTAAACAATTTATTTAGGTATTTGAATGAATCCAAAATTTCTTCTTGAGAAATATTCTTAACTATAGGAAGATTTGTGGTTCACTTGTATAAAGTGCACAGATGCTTTCTAGTCAGGAAGACTTAAGAGTGTTAGGCTCCTTAATTATACTGATCTTGTGTAGAAATTGGGAGTGAATAAATATGTCAGTTTTCAGTATTGAAAGACTTAGCTTTGACTGCTGTCCAGGATTTTCTTGTCAAAAGCCCAGTTAAGCCTGATTAGGGACATACTCATCTTTTATTGCTCTGTAACAGGTTTGTTCTTTTTTTTTTTTTTTTTTTTGAGACGGAGTCTCGCTCTGTAGCCCAGGCTAGAGTGCAGTGGCCGGATCTCAGCTCACTGCAAGCTCCGCCTCCCGGGTTCACGCCATTCTCTGGCCTCAGCCTCCCGAGTAGCTGGGACTACAGGCGCTGCCACCTCGCCCGGCTATTTTTTGTATTTCTTAGTAGAGACGGGGTTTCACCGTGTTAGCCAGGATGGTCTCGATCTCCTGACCTCGTGATCCGCCCATCTCGGCCTCCCAAAGTGCTGGGATTACAGGCTTGAGCCACCGCGCCCGGCCGGTTTGTTCTTATATATAGTAATTAGGGGATAACCTAAGTCAGGAGTCTGAGCTTTTAGGTGTTTTAAGGGCTTAATGAAAAAAATCTGGTGAAGTCTGTAAGGCACACAAACCTAAAATACTTACTCTCTGGTCCGTTAGAGGAAAAAATTGCCAACTCCCAATCTAAATCTCATTAACTTTATTCCCTTCAGAAAGTCCTAGAGTGAGTTGTTTTTTCACTCCCAATATTATGCAGTCTCATTTAGTCATGGTTGAAAAATTGAGAAATGCCTGTGTGAAAAACGATTTTGCATTATCTGGAAAAATTTCTGAGTACATCCCCTTTCAAGATCTCTTATGAACAATTCTCTTTTCTTCACTCAAATAGTTACTGAGCACATTCCCTTGCCCTGGAATATGTTAGGCACTAGGAATCCAAAGCAAACAATTAAGATAGCTCTTATATTTTCTTGATTCATCTTATAATTCTAAAAAAAGTATTTCCTGATGAAGTGGTGTGTTTTTTCTTTTATTACAGTAAGAACAAAATAATTTATGATTACTTTATACCTACATTTCTTTATTTTGATTATTATGTTAGTTTGGGAGAATAATCTGTTTTTCTTTCACATGGTTTTGAACTTCTAAAAAACTGTCCTGAATATCTTTTTTTTTTTTTTTCCATCTGAAACAGGGTCTCATTCTGTCACCCAGGCTGGAGTGCAGTGGCATGATCACATCTCACCACAGCCTCAACCTCCTGGGCTCAAGTGATCCTTGCACCTCAGCCTCTTGAGTAGCCGGGACTACAGGCGTACACCACCATGCCCAGCTAATTTTTAGATTTTTTTTGTAGAGGTGGGGGGTCTCATGATGTTGCCCAGTTTGGTCTTGAACTCCTGGGCTCAAGCAGTCTTCCCATCTTGGCCTCCCAGTGTTGGGATTATAGGCGTTAGCCACCCAGCCTAGCCTCTTTTTTTTTTTTAATGCTATATTTGGACAAACAAGATCCTCTTTGGCTTTGTATTTCCACTGCTCACTTCCTAAACTGCCTGTAATAGTAGTATGTTATGAAGATTAGTTGGGGTCGGGCATGGTGGTTCACATCTATAATCCAAACACTTTGGGAGGCCAAAGTGGGTGGATCACTTGAGGCCAGGAGTTTGAGACCAACCTAGCCAACGTGGTGAAACCCCATCTCTACTAAAAATACAAAAATGAGCCGGGCCTGGTGGCACATGCCTGTAATCTCAGCTACTTGGGAGGCTGAGGCAGGAGAATTGCTTAAATCTGGGAGGTGGAGGTTACAGTGAGCTGAGATCGCACCTCTGCACTCCAGCCTGGGGGACAGAGGGAGACTGTGTCTCAAAATAAATAAAAAAACAAAAATTAGTTGGATTTCTGGGTAGAAGGTTACTGTTATTTTTCTTAGTGAGCACTTTGTTAAGTATTTAACTTGACATTTGTTAGTATGAATTGTGTTCAAAGTATCAAATTAAGAAACCTTTAAATTAACATTACTGGACAGTTAGAATAATTTTCCTATTTAGGGTAATAATACAAATTTTAAATCTTACAGAATATATCACTGATGTCCATTCGAATGACCTGTCTACACCACAAATCCTTCCGTCAAATGAAGGTGTTAATCCACGTTTATCAGCAAGCCCTCCTAAATCAGGCAATTTATGGCCAGGATTGGCACCACCACACAAAAAAGGTAAAAAGTTTCTCTTATTCAGTCTCTTTTGCTTTGGGTCTTAGTTTAAAATGATGGTTTTGATTCTTGATAATTTAAAGTGTTAATTATGAAATACGATTTGATCTTTTAAAATTGATAGCGTAATTTTACATAGACATGATTACAAATTTTGTGTGTTGGTACTCTGTTTTTAAAATTTTACATACAGTTGAATTCACTTTTTCTTGTGTAGAGCTGTATGAATTTTAACACCTGCAGCATAGATTCTTGTTACTCCACCACAAACGAAATACAGAACAGTTCTAACACCACAAAGAATTCCTGCATAGTACTACTTCGTAATCAGATCATCTCTCTACTCCTATGTTCTGGCATCCTTGATTCTCTTTTCTTATTGTTTTGCCTTTTCCTAGAATGTCATATAAATGGAATCATATAGTATGTAGTCTTTTGATTTTCTAAAATCTTTTTATATGTAGTCTTTTGAAACAGGTTTGCCTCTCAGGATAATGCATTTGAGATTCAGTCATGTTACTGCATGTCTGAATAGTTTGTTCCTTTTATTACCAAGTAATATTTCTTTTTGTTTTGTTTTGTTTTGTTTTGAGACGGAGTCTCACTGTCGCCCAGGCTAGAGTGGAGTGGTGCAACCTTTGCTCACTGCAGTCTCCGCCTGCCAGGTTCAAGCAATTCTCCTGCCTCAGCCTCCCAAGTAGCTGAGACTACAGGTGTGCGCCACCATACCTGGCTAATTTTTTGTGTTTTTAGTAGAGATGGACCATGCTGGTCTCGAACCCCTGACCTCGTGATCTGCCCGGCTCTGCCTCCCAAAGTGCTGGGATTACAGGCGTGAGCTACCGTGCCTGGCCTAGTATTTCATTTTTTATGGGTATACCACTATTTATTTACTTACTCATTGGTGGACTTTTGAATTGTTTCCAATTTTTGGCAATTATGAATAATGTTGGTCTAAAATTTATGTACAGGTTTTTGTAAGAACATGTTTTCATTTGCCTAGGACAAATACCTAGAAGTGGGGTTACTGGGTTTTATGTTTGTTTAATGCTTATAGTTGTATTAAACTGCCAGACTTTTTACCAGAGTGTCTACCATTTAGTATTCCTTCCAGGTATATATGAGAGTTCCAGTATTATGTTTTCTTAGAAGAAAACATAGGAGAAAGTCTTCGTGGCCTTGAGTTAGACAAAGGGTTCTTAAAGACGTTAGAAGCATGATCCATTAAAGAAAAAAATTAAAAATTTTTGTTGACAAAGGACATTCAGAGAATGGGAAGATAAGGTTGGATATATTTATAAATCATACAGCTAGCAAAGGACATGTATCCAGAAATATATAAAGAACTCTTAAAAACTTTAAATAATGGAATCTTTTCTTCAAATAAAGCCTTGCTTGGAAACCAAAACAAATAAGTGAAAACAGAATTGCTCTGAAATCAGGATAGGGAGACTGAACCCCTTCTATTTCATCTTCAGCCTGATGATGACTTTCATCATCTTTCCCTCACTTTCTAACCTCTTTGCCTCTTCTTTTGACTTGTAGAACATTTAAATAACATCCCAGTGATGAATATTGTGCTAATTTAGAATTTGTTCCTTTTCTTATATGAATTTGTTCCCTTTCTTACATTTATGGTGGCCAACGATCATACTTTTAAAAAAACAACAGGCCAGGCGCGGTGGCTCACACCTGTAATCCCAGCACTTTGGGAGGCCAAGGCAGGCAGATCATGAGGTCAGGAGATCAAGACCATCCTGGCTAACATGGTGAAACCCTGTCTCTACTGAAAATACAAAAACTTAGCTGGGCGTGGTGGCAGGCACCTGTAGTCCCAGCTACTTGGGAGGCTGAGGCAGGAGAATGGCGTGAACCCGGGAGGCGGAGCTTGCAGTGAGCCGAGATTGTGCCACTGTACTCCAGCATGGGTGACAAGGCGAGACTCCGTCTCAAAACAAAACAATAACAACAACAAACATCTTAAGCCTTGTCTGCTTAGTTTCTTTTCTTTTTTTAATGCTTATGCTCTTTTGAAGAGTATTTTGAAAATTTCCTTATCAACACAGTAAGTTTTACAGTTTAAGGATTCTAGAGATCATATACAAGTAAGATTGACAAGACAAAAAAAGATTCCAGAGAAAAATGTGAAGAGCTGCTTTGATTTTTTTTTTTAATGTTTTTCAATCCTAGCTCAGTCTGCATCTCCAAAGAGAAAAAAACAGCACAAGAAATATAGAAGTGTTATTTCAGACATATTTGATGGAACAATCATTAGTTCAGTGCAGTGTCTGACTTGTGACAGGGTGAGTATGAGGGTATTAGAATACACAGAAAATTCCTGTCAAATGCTCTTTAAAAATATGACAAGATGATGTGAAAAGTTTAATTCCTTCTCTTTGCTATTGATGATCATACATGCATTTATTGTGTTTACATCAATACAAATTGATTCTAGGTGTAGAATTTACTTTTTTGGAAGTAGCAGCATCCTGTTTAAAGGATAGTGACCCATCATTGGACAGGCACATATTATCCTTCGCCATCTATTTTGGTTACATATAAAGGCGAGAAGTTGCTCAGCAACAAGAATTAGTAACACCTGCATATTCTCCCAGGCTGATGAAATTTGTGTACTGGGAATTTGTTGATATTCACAGGTACAAAGCTGTGAATGTATCTTTTATATTTGGTTATAATATGGTTTGTAAATATTTTTCCATGTTTAGGTTGGTACTCAGATACTAAAGGTAGTATCAAATTCATAGACAATAACCAAGGCATAAATTAAAATCATGAATTTTTAAATAACACTTCAATCCTTCAAAGTTTCTTTGAGCTTTTCTTAAGTACAGTTTTACTTTAGTGCAATGATGAATGTGAAATAACATCTCAAAAACAAAAAAGATTTCAATTATTGTGTTGGAATCTCAAGTCAGATCTAAGAACTTTCAATAGGATCGTTTTAATGTAGGTTATTTTGGTACTAAATATTTAAGTGAAATTATCAGACATAGTTTTAGCTATTTAAAATTAGATGCCAAGTTTTGCCTCAGGCTTTTTAAAAAAAACATTTTAAAACTACCATCAAGGTCAGTTTTCAAAAATAAATACAATAGTGCTTAAGAGTTTGGACCTCAAGATGCAGTGGCTGGATTTGGGGTGTTTAATGCTGCAACATCTGTGATTGTAATGGGGATGCTAATAGCTACTGCACAGGGCTTATGTGAAGATACCTGATACAGAGCAAGTGTTGTTTTTTTTTTTTTTTTTTTTTTTTCTATTTTGACTATTAAAGCTGTTCAATTTGTGTGTGTGTTTTTTTTGTTTTTCGTGTTTAAACATGCTTTGATCTTTAGAGTCTAAAATCTAACCTTGTAAATGTTTTGCTGCATTATGTTCATCCCATTTTTAAAACACGAAACAATTTTAGGTGTCTGTAACCCTCGAGACCTTTCAAGATCTGTCCTTGCCAATTCCTGGCAAGGAAGACCTTGCTAAGCTGCATTCATCAAGTCATCCAACTTCTATAGTCAAAGCAGGATCATGTGGCGAAGCATATGCTCCACAAGGGTGGATAGCTTTTTTCATGGAATATGTGAAGAGGTATGCATTTATTTTCTTTGTATTACATGATTGTTAAAACTGCTGTTTCTGCTGTACTGGCAGAACACTTCCTTTTTTTTCTATCAATGATGTTTCAGGTTTGTTGTCTCATGTGTCCCTAGCTGGTTTTGGGGTCCAGTAGTAACCTTGCAAGATTGTCTTGCTGCCTTCTTTGCCAGAGATGAACTAAAAGGTAAGAAATACAGTAATATCTATGGCTAAATTGTTGTAGGTGAATCTAAAATACAAGTGGGACTAAATAATAAAATGTATTCATGAAAGCTAAGTTTTAAGACAGCTTAATAGTAATTTCACATATTGGCATTAGGTTAGTGTCCACCTTGATGATATAAATATAACAAGAAAAATCACATCCTTAAGTAATTCATGTGAATTCCTGCAGTATAAGACAAATGATAGGTGAAATTTTTTTTTTTTTTTTGAGACGGAATCTCGCTCTGTTGCCCAGGCTGGAGTGAGTGAAGTGGCACAATCTCCGCTTACTGCAAGCTCCACCCCCCTAGGTTCATGCCATTTTCCTGCCTCAGCCTCCTGAGTAGCTGGAACTACAGGTGCCCGCCACCACGCCCGGCTAATTTTTTTGTATTTTTAGTAGAGACGGGGTTTCACAATGTTCACCAGGATGGTCTCAATCTCCTGACCTTGTGATCCACCCATCTCGACCTCCCAAAGTGCTGGGATTACAGGCGTGAGCCACTGCGCCCGGCAGTGAAATGTTTTAAAGCTGTTCTGAGATCCATAGAAGGGCAAACTCAATCAAAATAATGGACTTATTTATGTGTCTGTAATTGTGAACTACTCCATATCATTTAAGGTCATTCACTATTTTTGTGTATCTAGTACCTTGCTTTGACATATGACAGGCACTCAGTAAGTTTTGTTCAATGAATAAATGAAAAAGATACTATTTGAGGTAGGTCTTCAATGTTGGCAGGAGTTAAGGGAGGGGAAGGTAAACAGTAACCTGATTCATGAGCATAGACTGAAAAAAGGGAACCTTGTTTTACTGTGGTGGGAGGTCAGCATGGGGCAAAATCAAAGAATTATAGGACCATAATAAGCAATTTGCTGTTAATTTGAAACCAATGCCACATCTGTTTTATTTGCAGGTGACAATATGTACAGTTGTGAAAAATGCAAAAAGTAAGTGACATTGACAGTGCTTTTAATTTCATGTTGTGTATTTTTCTTGGTTTTTAGAATTGGGTATGTGGAGTTAAATTTGCACTGTATTTAGAAAAATATAGGCCAGAAAGCTTTATGCTAGTAATAATAGAGATTAGCTGTTTTGTGAAACAAATGTAAGGTAAAAATTTGACAGATTTAATAGGCTTATCTAAGATGTGAGAGAGTATATTTTGAGGGATGAAATCTGTACGTGATTTTGCATAAAACGTTTTCCTAAGTAAGGCAATATTTTCTTCTGAATTACGATTTTAACAGGCTAGATTCAGGAAGTAAAAGGTACAAAGTTTCAGATCTACATAAAATTCCTAAAGGTTATACCAACTTCAATGTTATCTGCTGTTACAGTGGCAGACAAAAAAGAGAACTAAAGTCTGATTTTGTTTACATCTACTACCAGCTGCCTTTTTCTATCTTGTAATCAATTTAGACTTTCAATGCTTCTTAGTGGTAAGTCAGAAAAAAGTGTTGGAAGACTTGGCGAAAAGCAACTATTTGTGAGGCAGAGTGAACTGGAAATTTCTTCTCAATCTCTATAATAGACATGCAACGGCCTGCTAATAAGATCTGGGATAATACAGACTTCTACTTCTTGGCAGTAACCTCAAGGAAACATTGATCTGAAACTGATCATGACATGACAGAAAGGAATGGTATACTATTTGGTTGATAAAGATGAGAAAGCTGACTTCTACTTTTGGAGACATTTTATCACTTTGTTCTTGAAGCCCTAGCTGCCTGCTGTTAAGGGAGTTGGCTTGGAAAGGGATTGTTTCTTGTAAAGTAAAGCATACTAGGAAAAAGATAACAGGGAAGATGGAAAAGAACCTTGCATCTACCTCCAAATTCAAAGTAGAGATCTGTCGAATGTGTATTAATTTTGATTATTAATAATAACCGTCCTTTATCTTTTTACCACATGTAAGAATAAAGTTTTTTTTTTTTTTCCGTTTGAGACATAGTCTCATTCTATCACCAAGGCTGAAGGTTCACTAGCATGATAACAGCTCTTTGCAGCCTCAGCTTCCTGGTCACAAGTGATCCTCCTGCCTCAGCCTCTGAAGTAGCTGGGACTACAGATGCATGCACCATGCCTGGCTAATTTGTATTTTTTGTAGAGATGGGGTTTATGTTGCACAGGCTGGTCGCAAAGTCCTTGGCTCACAACGATTTGCCAACATTGGCTTCTCAAAATGCTGAAATTACAAGCATGAGCCACTGTGCCCGGCCAAGACTTTTTTTTTTTTTTTTTTTTTGAGAAGGAGCCTTGCTCTGTCACCCAGGCTGGAGTGCAGTGGTGTAATCTCAGCTCACTGCAACCTCTGCCTTCTGGGTTCAAGCAATTTTCCCTGCCTGAACCTCTTGAGTAGCTGGGATTACAGGTGTTCGCCATCACACCCAGCTAATTTTTGTATTTTTAGTAGAGATGGGGTTTTGCCATATTGGTCAGGCTGGTCTTGAACTCCTGACCTCAGGTGATCTGCCCACCTCGGCCTCCCAAAATGCTGGGATTATAGGCATGAGGCATGGTGCCTGGCTAAGATTTTGATATATTAACTTGAACTACACATTTTATAAAACTGAGATTTTGCTTTATCTGGTTTTACTTAATATCTAGATATTTTAAAGGCATAGCCACACCATAGACAGTAGCACATTTGTTAAAACAATTTTCGCCAAAGAGTTTTATAACTTTCTAAATTTTTGATTACTGATACCTTGGTTTAAATTACTATTATTATTTTTTGAGATGGAGTCTTGCTCTGTCACCAGGCTGGAGTGCAGTGGCACGATATTGGCTCACTGCAGCCTCCGCCTCGACCACCTCAGTAGCTGGGACTACAGGCACGTGCCACCATGCCCGGCTAATGTTTTGTATTTTAGTAGACATGGGGTTTCACCGTGTTGACCAGGATGGTCTCAATCTCCTGACCTTATGATCTGCCCGCCTTGGCCTCCCAAAGTGCTGAGATTACAGGCGTGAGCCGCCGCACCCGGCCAGTTTAAATTATTTTTTACAATAAGGGACTCCAGTGTTTTGATTAAGATATTTAATGTATACATGTAACATAATTCAGTGGCAAGTATTTCTAGTCTGATATCTTTTGTCTCTGCCTTGCCTTGCCTTGCCTTGCCTTGCCTTGCCTTGCCTTCCCCTTCCCCTTCTCCTTCCCCTTTCCCTTCCCCTTCCCCTTCCGTTTCTTTCTTTTCTTGTTCTGTTTTTTTTTTTTTTTTCAGACAGGGTCTCACTCCAGCCCAGGCTGGGGTACAATGGTGCGATCTCAGCTCTCTGCAAACTTCGCCTCCTGGGTTCAAGTGATTCTCCTACCTCCGCCTCCTGAGTATCTGGGACTGCAGGCATGTGCCACCATGCCTGGCTAATTTTGTATTTTTAGTAGAGACGGGATTTCACCATGTTGGCCTGGCTGGATCTCTGCATTTTCTAAAAGATTTTTGCTGCAAATTTAAATATACTAAGTTTTTTTGTAGACTAATTGATTTTCTCTTTTCTCCCCTTAGGTTGAGAAATGGAGTAAAGTTTTGTAAAGTACAAAAGTTTCCTGAGGTATGGACATTATTTTAGCTCAACTTGTATTATGTGGTAGGAACATAGAGTATTAATGTAACAAAATGTAGTAATAAATTCTCTTTGCTTGGTTAAAGAATTGAATGGTTGCTGTGCGTGCCTTTTTAAGATTATTCATTTTTAAAATATTAAGTTAAATACCGTAAGTGTCCTTTAACAGTGTGCTATGTTGAACAAAGTGTAATCATACTCGCAGGATCTTGCCAGGTCTAAAGTGTAAAATTAGAAAAACAAATAGCAGTGAACTTAGAAAGTACCTTGTTTCACCATTTCCATATTTTTAACATCTCTGGAAGCAGGTTATAATTGCAGATTAATACTTAACCTTGACACTTCAGTATATATTGAATAGACTCCTTTAGCATTTAAAACTAAATAAAAATGTAAATAACTTTATAATTGTATTTTGATTGAACACCTCAGTTTCTTGCTTGTTGAATAAAAGTATTACTAAGTTTTACCTATTATAATGCTTTTTGTTTTCTGTATTGACAAATTAGTTTTGAATTTTATTCTTTTAGATTTTATGCATCCACCTTAAAAGATTCAGACATGAACTAATGTTTTCCACCAAAATCAGTACCCATGTTTCATTTCCACTGGAAGGCTTGGATCTTCAGCCATTTCTTGCTAAGGATAGTCCAGCTCAAATTGTGACTTATGATCTTCTGTCAGTCATTTGCCATCATGGAACTGCAAGTAGTAAGTATATAGGTTTAACAGATGTTCCTAGATTAAAAAAAAAAATTAAAATAAGCCTAGGGATGGTGGCTCATACCTGTAATACCAGCCTTTTGGGAGATGGAGGTGAGAGAATCACTTAAAGCCAGGAGTTTCAGACCAGCCTGGGCAACATTGTGAAACCCCATCTCTACAAAAAAAAAAAAAAAGTTAAACATCCTAATTGATCTTTTAAATAATATCTGAATATCTAAAAGAAAAAAACATTAAAAACAGATGTTACTGCTAATTGTTAAAAACATGTCAATTTTATGAAATTAAATATTTTTACTATGATGTTTCCAATATTGAAAATTGTATACAGTTAAATAATAAGGCATTAACATGATTTGTTTTGTTTTTTTTTTTTTTTGAGACGGAGTCTTGCTCTGTTGCCAGGCTGGAGTGCAGTGGCACATACTTGGCTCACTGCAACCTCCACCTCCCGTGTTCACACCATTCTCCTGCTTCAGACTCCCAAGTAGCTGGGACTACAGGCGCCTGCTACCACACGCGGCTAATTTTTTGTATTTTTAGTGGAGACAGGGTTTCACCGTGTTAGCCAGGATGGTCTCGATTTCTTGACCTCATGATCCCCTGCCTCGGCCTCCCAAAGTGCTGGGATTACAGGTGTGAGCCACCACGCCTGGCCCTAACATGATTTTTTACTGGGTTTTTTTAAGATTATGTGTTCTAACTGGGTGTGGTGGCTCACACCTATAATCCCGCACTTTGAGAGGCCGAGGCAGGTGGATCATCTGAGGTCAGGAGTTCGTGACCAGCCTGGTCAACATGATGAAACTCTGTCTCTACTAAAAATACAAAAAATTAGCTGGGCATGGTGGTGGGTGCCTGTAATCTCAGCTAGTCGGGAGGCTGAGGTAGGAGAATAGCTTGAACCCCGAAGGTAGAGGTTGCAATGAGCCGAGATTGCACCATTGCACTCCAGCCTGGGCAACAAGAGTGAAGCTCTGTCTCAAAAAAAAAAAAAAGATAATGTTTTCTAATAACTAGGTGTTTGTGGGGGTTCAGTCAGGCTGGTGGGAAAAATTGTAGTTATAGAAAATATACACAAACCCTTCTGGAGGGCTGGGAGTTTTTACGTATAGTACTTGGCTGAAGGCAGCCTTGTCCCCTTAGTTAAATAAATTAGAGTAGAAACAAAGGAATATGGGGAGTTTATCTAACTAGCTTGTTTACCCATGTGGTCCTAAGACTAACCTTTGCTTTACTGGGTGCTTAATTGCTTTCCACTTGGAATGTTTACAATGTCATTTACCCTCTAGTAGTGCTGACTCAAGGCTTTGTCAGTTAATCTGTACTGAACAAATGCGAGTCTCACTGGCTGGTTGAGGCTTTGGTTGCAACTGCTTACAGCACTCTTCTTGAAGTCTGTAAGTGGCCCAGATGCTCAGCTGGACTGGCAAAGCAGAATATCTGTGTCAGTGTACTTTATTCATCTGTCACTGGGTCAGGGTCTGCGGGACAGACCCTGGCAGGTGTTGGTGACTCATGTCTATAATCCCAGCACCTTTGTAGGCTGAGCAGAAGGATCACTTGAGACTAGGAGTTTGAGAACAGCCTGGACAACATGGCAACACCCCATCTCTAAAAAAATAAAAATAAATTCGCTGGTTGTGGGGATGTGCACCTGTGGTTCCAATTACTCAGGAGGCTGAGGCAAGAGGATGGCTTGAGCCCAGAAATTTGAGGCTGCAGTGACCTGTGATCCCTTCACTGCACTCCAGCTTGGGGAACAGAGCAAGACTGTCTCTTAAAAAATAAAAAAAAATAAAAAAATTTAAAAAAAATTACATGTTCTGTCATCAAGTGATGAAGGAATGGTGGCAAGCATGCAAATTGAAAAAAAAATACAAGCATAGTTCTTCCTATATTCCAGCTACTGTGCTAGGCACTGGAAATATAAAATGTTTATCTTCCTTTCTTGTGTTGTTTTTGTATTACTGTAATGATTTCTTTTCCCTCAAATTCAGGTGGACACTATATAGCCTACTGCCGAAACAATCTAAATAATCTCTGGTATGAATTTGATGATCAGAGTGTCACTGAAGTTTCAGAATCTACTGTACAAAATGCAGAAGCTTATGTTCTTTTCTATAGGTAATGGAAATAGCTATAGATGTGAAAGAACATCTCACAGTTTGGGCTTATCAGTGATTAGAAATTGTTTTCCTCCTATTTCATTACAGTAAAATACAGTAAAAGGCTGTATATGTAGAATGATTCTTTGTTCAGAAAATGCTAAATCATTTACTTGAAGAGCAAAGGGATTTATTTTGTTTTAGAAAGATTAATTTTAGGGCTGGGCGTGGTGGCTCACGCCTGTAATCACAGCACTTTGGGAGGCCGAGGTGGGTGGATCACAAGGTCAGGAGTTCAAGACCAGCCTGGCCAAGATGGTGAAACCCTGTCTCTACTGAAAATACAAAACTTAGCCAGGCATGGTGGCAGTCGCCTGTAATCCCAGCTACTCAGGAGGCTGAGGCAGGAGAATGGTGTAAACCCGGGAGGCGGAGCTTGCAGTGAGCTGAGATCTGGTCACTGCACTCCAGCCTGGGCGACACACTGAGACTCCATCTCAAAAAAAAAAAAAAAGTTGTAATTTAAAAATTAGGCATTGATGGTCTGAATTAAGTACCAAATTTTCTCCTAAAGTAGCTAATAATGGAAGTATTACTATAAAAATATTTGGTATTTTTTAGCATCTTATAAAAGAAGGTGCTAGCTCCTGAAACAGAAGCAGATTAATTATTTAGCTTGATCTTATTAACAAACATTTGAATGCTTACTGTGTTCCAGTAGTTATGTGGATACCCGTAGATAGGATACAGTGTCATCCCTATGGGTATATAATGTATTTGGTGGATAATACAAAGTATATTTCTCTTGAAATTCCCAAGACCTAATAGTGTTAATATGTGTGCTGAATCTAATAGGAAGAAAAATCCATCTACTAGTAATGTAGTAAAATGCATATTGAATTTAATCATTGTTGTTAATAGGAAGAGCAGTGAAGAGGCACAAAAAGAGAGGAGAAGGATATCAAATTTGTTGAACATAATGGAACCAAGCCTCCTTCAGTTTTATATTTCTCGACAGTGGCTAAATAAATTTAAGACCTTTGCCGAACCTGGCCCTATTTCAAATAATGACTTTCTTTGTATTCATGGAGGTAAGAAATCCTGTAATGCAAAGCAGTGGTAGAAGTTTGCTGTAAAATAATTTGCAAATTAGGAGAGCCAAGAATTTTCCTCACACACTTATTTCCTATTTCCCCACCTGCTTTCAAACTTAATGGTTTGAGAAATTCACCTGTCCTTTTTAATTATAGATAATCTCTAGCTTCTTTATTGAACATATATTTACTGAGTACATGCTTTCTAAACTTTTTGCTAGTGCCTAAGGACACTAAAGATCCTTTTTCTTCTGTGAAAGCTCTAATTTCATAGTAGAGTCAGATACATAAAACAGCTGTTTACATTACAGTGAGCTCCTCCATTACACATCATTTTTCCTACTTGAGGCATTCCTGTGCTGGTGATTTTATCTGCTAGCTATATTGGTGGTTCTTAACCCCATTGTCTAAATGAATAGCTGTTTTTTTTTCCCAAGTATGGAAATGTATCTGGGATTTAACAAAAAAAAGCCTCATAATTAAATGTAACTTTGGCCCTTGTGAGATTGACTGTGTTAATGTTTGTTACTACAATAAATAGGACCTTTGTATGATGCTGATTAAACTTCAGGGTTGAAGATGGGATATTCATGGTAATTATGTTTGTAGTGAAACCAAAAGGGATAGGGATACCTGTATTGGACATAGAAATTTTACGGTGTATGTTCATCTTGAGAAAACACAATCACCAAAAATGCTTTATAATTACCTTTCTTGGGAGAGAGAATGTAAGAACAATGATTGAGCTGGGTGCAGTGGCTCACACCTGTAATGCCAGTGTCTCAGGAGGCTGAGGCAGGAGGACTCCTTGAGCCCTAGAGTTTGAGGTTGCAGTGAGCCATGGTCATGCTGCTGCACTCCAGCCTGGGTGACAGAGTGAGACCTTGACTCAAAAATGGCCAGACACAATGGCTCATGCCTCTAATCCCAGCACTTTGGGAGGCCAAAGCAGGAGGATCATTTGAGTTCGTGATTTCGAGACCAGCCTAGGCAACATAATGAGAGCCTGTTTCTACAAAAAAATAAAAAAGTTAGCTGGGTGTGTTGAAGCATGCCTCTAGTCCCAGCTACTCAGGAGGCGGGTGTGGGAGGATCCCTTGAGCCCAGAAATTTTGAGGCTGCTGTGAGCCATGATCATGCCACTGTACTCTCTAGACTGGGTGACAGAACAAGACCCTGCCACTTAAAAAAACAATGAGGATTGATCAGTCATTTAGTTATTGTTAAAAAAATGAGTTTAATCTTTGAAAGGAATATAATTAAAAGCATGAGACAAATATGTTTAAATTTTTTTTTTTTAGGTGTTCCTCCAAGAAAAGCTGGTTATATTGAAGACCTGGTTTTGATGCTGCCTCAGAACATTTGGGATAACCTATATAGCAGGTTTGTTTTTTAAATCAGACCATACAGTGTTGTGAAAGTCAGTTAAACTGGTTAAAAGGGGATTGGATTATTTCACAGATGCTCCCTGTGCTCTATGTTTATTCTTTTTCCTTCACTTATTCATTATAAAGTGTGAGTAGGAAGACTTTGTAGCTACTGTGGCATAGTCTGGATAATTAATTTTAATTTTTTTGTTCTAATTATCTGTCTGCAAAGGTATGCTGTGGTAATTTAAGTACTTTCTTTAAAATATTTTGCATATCCCCACACTAAAATTTTACATATGTATATACTCCCACAATTGAGTATCTTACTCTTAAATTGTAAATTTTTTTTTTCTTTTTTTTGAGACAAGGTCTTGCTCTGTTACCCAGGCTGGAGTGGAGTGGCATGATCTCGGCTCACTGCAGCCTCTACCTCCTAGGCTCAAGTGGTCCTCTCGCTTCAGCCGGCCGAGTAACTGGGATCACAGGCATGCATCACCATGTCTGGCTAATTTTGGGGTTTTTTTTTTTTTTTGTAGAGATGGGGTTTCGCCATGTGCCCGGGCTGGTCTTGAACTCCTGGGCTCAAGCCATATGGCCACCTCGGCCTCCCAAAATACTGGGATTACGGGCATGCACCACTGGGCCTGGCCTTAACAATGTAAATTTAAAAATTTTAAGATGGAGTCTCACTCTGTCACCCAGTCTGGAGTGCAGTGGTGTGATCTCGGCTCACTGCAACCTCTGCCTCCCAGTTTCAAGTGATTCTTGTGCCTCAGCCTCCTAAGTACGTGGGATTACAGGCGCACGTCTCCACGCCTGGCTAATTTTTATATTTTTAGTAGATACGGGGTTTCACCATGTTGGCCAGGTTGATCTTGCAACTTCCTACCTTTATTTTAAAACATTTTGCGCCACTAATTTCTTACTAATTATGTTTTCTTTAATTAAATATTGAAAATAATTCATACATTCAGTGCTTCTTAATTGAGAGGCCAGGGGAGGCCTTCATTTGATGAAAACTTGACTATAACTGTGATGTGTAATTTAACATTTATGTGTTGTATGATAATTTTTGAAATCACTTCTTTTACTTTGTTATTGACTCTAACATTTTGGAGCAGAAGTAAGGGAAAGTTGAAATATAGATAAAGCAAGTTAAGCAATAAACTGATGAAGTCACTGAACTTAACATAATAACAAGTCCTCATATAGTTTTTGGTTTTTACATTACTTTGAAAATTTTATTAAGAGAATTTATTTTTACTGGGTATTTGGCCACTGACTTAAACGTTAGAAACAAACTTCCTAGAACATAAGCTTTCTTAAGATTGCCATAATTTTAATTCTTAAATTTTTCATGCTTTAGGTATGGTGGAGGACCAGCTGTTAACCATCTGTACATTTGTCACACTTGCCAAATTGAGGCGGAGAAAATTGAAAAAAGAAGAAAAACTGAGCTGGAAATTTTTATCCGGGTAAAAAAATGATGCTTTTTAAATTGATCTAGGATAAAGATGAAGACCTGACAATTATCAGAGCTATATGATATTAATAAAATGATTGGATGAAAGAGTTGTAATAGATTTCAAGTGTTCTAGGTGCATAATGGTGAATGACCTCAGGCAGTTCACTACAGTTCTGTTGAGTTATGTTCTCCCTTTGTGTTTTTTTTGTGTGTGTGTGTATGGGACAAAATCTTGCTCTGTCGCCCAGGCTGGAGTGCAGTGGTGCAATCTCGGCTCACAGCAACCTCTGTCTCCTAGGTTCAAGCGATTCTTCTGCCTCAGCTTCCCAACCCAACTGGCGTGCCCCACCACGCCTGGCTAATTTTTGTATTTTTAGTAGAGACAGGGTTTTGCCGGGTTGGCCATGCTGGTCTCGAACTCCTGACCTCATGTGATCCACTGTATTGGCCCCACGAAGTGTTGGGATTATAGGCATGAGTCACTGCGCTTGACCCCTTTGTGGGTTTTTGTTTTTATGGATTGACAATACTTTTTTTTTTTTTTTTAATGTATTGGCACTGGCAGAAATCTTACTGAAATGGAAAATTACAGGTTTTCTTAAGTTAGTATTGTCTGTAGTCTATCCAGACTGCATGTACTACTTTCATTCTTTTGTGAGATATATTATTGTTTTGTTTTTTTGAGAGACTCCTGAGCTTATAAATATACCCATTTTTCACAAACTGAGCATATTATGAGGTGTCCCTTAATTGTAAGCAACAGAAAGTGTGGTCATAAAATCAAAAGCACGAACAACCAGGTTTTATGGGCAAGGACTAGTACCCTTGCAATTATCGAGGTAGCAAGAAGTTTCTGCAGTGCTGCTGTCAGTAACATAGCTCCAACTATTTAAGA
Organism: Macaca mulatta; assembly: GCF_049350105.2. Classification (NCBI taxonomy): domain Eukaryota; kingdom Metazoa; phylum Chordata; class Mammalia; order Primates; family Cercopithecidae; genus Macaca; species Macaca mulatta. Next base: position 162,832,007 of record NC_133406.1, read on the forward strand.
CACTTGAAAAACTGGATCACTTGAGAGACATGTTCATTGATAAATCTACTGAGACACTATTATGGGGAGGAGTAATATTGCAAGAAAAAAAATTCTTTTAGTAAAAGCAGGGGAGAAGATATTAAGCAGATCAAAATAAGATGTCCAGTATGTTTCATATTATTCCTTTCCTGCACATGTGTAGACATACACGCACACCTGCTTTTCCTCATTGATTCAGGGCTTTTTTTGTGTCCTTGCCTAAAGTAAAGTAAATTTTACATAAAAAAAGATATAGGTATAGATTTATTTATTTTACATGGGCTTCATTTACTTCTTGAATCTAAGGAAGCAAACTTTAGTTGAATATTAAAAATAGTTTTTTCTATCAATGCTTAAATAATGGCGAATGACTGTGTCTGTCAGGGTTTGATTAATAGAAGCTATTCTAAGTATTTTGAATAGAATCAGAATATAGGGAATGAGAGCGTTACATTACTATCGAAAGGACTGGGCAGTTGAGGCCAAGAAGACCACTGCTGACTTTCAGGAAATCTAGAAGTGGGATAGGGTTACCACATTGTGGGTGGGAGGAAAGCAGTGGCCAAGGATGGTGTTTTATAACCACACAGGGTAAAGATAACTTCTGTATAGTGAGTGGCATGAGCCCAATCAAGAGTGTTAGAGCCCAGGCAGAATGAGAAGGAATGCCCATATTGGCCTGACATTGGTGGCTACAAGGATATAGCATAGTGGTGGTAGTGGCAGTGAGCGATTGGTTCCATATGGGAAAATGATCAAGTCATAAGTGTAATGAGTGCCAAGTTTCCCATTGTCAGATGAGGAAGTTTCAAATATGGAAAAGGAGAAAACTAAACTGTACCTTGTATTGTTACTGGATTGGAGTTATGGGTATCTTTGTGAACTCGTGATAATAACTGAGTAAATATGGACGTGTACGTGTGTGTGTGTGTGTGTGTGTATGTGTGTGAGTATGCATGTATACAAACTTAATATTTCTTAACTCTCACTGAAAGTGCCTTGGATCAATGATTACTCCAGTAGGATTGATCATACCTGGCTCTCAGATATATATATATCTCTATATATTTATATAGATATCTATATATATAGATTGATTACTCCAATCTATTGATTACTCCAGTAGGATTGATCATACCTAGCTCTCTAGGTCTATCTAGATAGATCTGTATCTAGATCTGTATATGAAATATAGATAGAGCAGGTTAAGCAATAAACTGATAAAGTCACTGACCTTAATAAACAGATACAGGTCTATCTAGATAGGTCTATATCTGGATAGATCTATATGTAACTTTATATATAGAGAGAATATGTTCTATATATATAGAGAGAGAATATGTTCAATTCAAATGTATATAAAATATAGATACATACCTATAGATATATAGATATGTATATAGATGTAGATATATATCTATACATATAGATAGATATCTATACATATCTATGTATCTATATTTATATATTTCTGAATTTTATTTTAAAAGACAGGGTCTTATTCTGTCACCAGACTGGAGTGCAGTGGCTGGTCATAGTTCACTGTAACATTGAACTCCTAGGCTCAAGGCATCCTCCTGCCTCAGCATCCCGAGTAGCTAGGACTACAGATGCACACCACCATGTGTGGCTAATTAAAGAAAAATTTTTTTTGTAGAGACAGTGTCTTTCTGTCTTGCCCAGGCTGGTCTCTAATTCTGGCCTCAAGCAATTTTCCTGCCTCTGCCTCCGAAAGCTCTGGGATTACAAGCATAAACTACTGTGCCTAGCCTCAAAATAAATTATAGTAATATACAACCTCATTAAATAAAATAGGAGATATTGCATCCATATTGGTATAAATAAATAAATGAATAAATGGAAAGGATGAGGAATGGAATGTTTACATCATTTCAACTTAACTCCCTCATTAAACACTTATTAATTACAAAGGGAAAAGACTAAGTTTCAGCAGAGAATCCTGACACTATCTCGATGAAGATAAAATGAGCATCATTAAAAATGAAACAAATCAATTAGCTGGGTATGCTGGTGTATCCCTGTAAGTTCCAGTTATTCAGGAGGCAGAGGCAAGAGGATCACTTGAGCCCAGGAGTTTAAGACTAGCCTGGACAATGTAGCGAGACTTTGTATCTTAAAAGAAAGAAAAAAAGAAATGAAACAAATCAAAATTATGTGCCAGAATAGTGTACAATTAGAAGAACATGGCACCACTTCTTTGATACACAGGTGGATAACCTGAATCTCAAATGAGGAAAGTCACAAACTCAAACTGAGGGACATTTTATAAAACAACAAACTATTTGGAAGAAAGGAACATCTGTTCAACTTATTCTGAAATCAAACTAGGTAAAGAAAATTTCTTTGTATACTTGGAGTTTTCCTGTAAGTTTCAGATTGCTTCAGAGTTAAAAAAAATTCAAAACTGCATAAAGCCCTTGGAAACGATTTCAGCTGTCTGCCTATGACAATGCTCAGAAACGTGAGAAGCTACTGCTACTATCAGGACCCAAGTGAATTATTCAAGAGGATGCCCAGAAGACACAGGATGCTGCTGTTAAAGATGTTAGCTGTGTACAATACTAAGTGAGATTGGATTCTTTGGAAGATGCTTAGAAGTGGTGGCAAAACCCTACTTATGCTATCTGTGGATGCCTCAAGACTGCCCAAAGCTGCCACCAGAGGGGGAAATCGTTTTTCTTTCTCTTATACCTTTCATATATTTCATATATCATGGTTATATATAGTCTGGCATACTACTGGCAATGGATCCTGTAAAATGTAGGCTTGTCTTCACAGAAGGGAGTATATGAATAAATGAAAATGATGTTCGTTAACAGATAATACAGCACAGCCTACCCCTTTGTCAACCCAGCACCCATATGCACTTATACAACCAAACAACAGTGGCAACAATATCATGCTTCTGCCTGACGTAATACAACTAGGCTCCTGCACCAGTATGTGTTTCATTTGCCCTTTCCCCGTGTTTAGGAGACCCAAAGTCCCATCAGTCACTATACCTATTTCTAAATGGTATTCATAAATCTTTTAGTTCAGACAGTATAGTCACGCTTTTCCCTGTTATACTCTGTGATCTAAAGAATGAACTATAGGCCGGGCGCGGTGGCTCAAGCCTGTAATCCCAGCACTTTGGGAGGCCGAGACAGGCGGATCACGAGGTCAGGAGATCGAGACCATCCTGGCTAACACGGTGAAACCCTGTCTGTACTAAAAATACAAAAAAAAAAAAACTAGCCAGGCGAGGTGGCGGCACCTGTAGTCCCAGCTACTCGGGAGGCTGAGGCAGGAGAATGGCATGAACCCGGGAGGCGGAGCTTGCAGTGAGCTGAGATCTGGCCACTGCACTCCAGCCCGGGCGACAGAGCGAGACTCTGTCTCAGAAAAAAAAAAAAAAAAAAAAAATGAACTATAATGTTAACTACCAATATACCTTATGATAGTAGTCAAATGAAAAAAATAAATTGGTAGTTATTTCAACATCTGGTAAATATTTATAAATATGTACATGGAGCAAGGAAGAAATATGTATCTATAGCTAATCACTACTATTTCCTTATTTCCTCTGTTTTCAGCCAATACCTTGGCTGGTTGTAAATGTGTTTACCTCATAAAATAACCCAAGACCTTCATTTCTGAAGGGTTTGAACCCTTAGTAGTCTTGTCTGTATTAGATTTCTCTGAGTATGGAAATACTAAATGGTGCCTATAGTGGGTTGAATGGTGGTTCCCAAAAAGATATTTCCATACTCTAATCTCTGTAAATTAACCTTATTGGTGAATGTGACCTTACTTGAAAAAGGGGTATTTGCATATGTAAGGTTTTTTGAGATGAGATCATCCTCAGTTGTCTGAATGGGCCCTAAATCCAGTAAGTGACCTTTCACAGAGATACACAGCAGAGAGATACACAGAGAAGAGGTGAAAATCATGAAGATGGAGGCAGAGGTTGGAATGATACAGCTGCAAGGTAGAAGCTTTAGAAGCATGATAGGCAAGGAATGAGTCTTCCTCTAGAGCCTCTACAGGGAGAATGGTTCTGCTGACACTGGGATTTTGGATTTCTGGTCTCCAAAACAGAGAGAATGAATACCTTTTCATTTTCCAAATTTGTGGCACTTTGTTATAGCATTCCTCTGAAACTAATACAGTGGGTATAATCTGGTTTCCCAACATAATCCTCTGTTCCTATTATGTAGTAATGTAGTATTCATTTAATTTACCCTTTATAACTGGGATCAGTCATTGCAGCCAGTGCTGTAACCTCCTCTTTGCTTGCTGATTCAGTGACATGAGAAACTCAAAATGGCCAGGGGGCTGTCTCAACTTTCAGTCCAGTCAAATTGTTGTTGTGTTCCCTCGGGATACAAATCTTCCACATTTAGTAGAGGCCGAAGTTGTGAGTGTGGGAAGCAAAACTTTTGTGAATATGTCAGTAGGTAGTAGTAGATGAGCTCTCTTATTTCCTTTACCTGATTCCTAGGTTTATGTATTCTGGTTATGGGAAAAACCACCATATATTGGTATCTAATTTGGAGCATATACGTCATCGTGTAAGGTAGTACCAAACTCACAAAGTGTTGCCACCCGCACAAAAAAACTAAGTCCAGTAGGCCAACATCTTTTGCAAATGATAGCACATGGTAACATCAGTGAATTTTATGAAAGTAAGCCTATTTCTTCATTTCTTTTGTGTAAAATGAATTCCAAGGTCAGAGCCAGTGTAGGATATTATGGTTATGAATGAGTCATTCACTAAGTCCAAGAATAGTGGTACTTGGTAAAACACTGAGTTAGGAAGGTAGACCTAAATCCAGTGTAAGTTATAGGTGTTTAAAAATCATGTGTCATCAAAGGACTTGTATCCAGACTATATAAAGAACATACAACTCAATAAGTAAACAAATATTCCAATTGGAAAATAGGCAAAAGATTTGAATAGAAATTACCCTTAAGAAGATAGCGCTGATAAGCACCTAAAAAGTACACAGTCTCAGTCATTAGGGAATTCCTATGAATATCGATGAGGATGCAAAATGCTGTGTGCCAAATGATAAACAGTTTGGTAATTTCTTGTAGGTTCAACTCCTAGTACATGACCCAGCAATCCCACTCTTAGGTATTCATTCCAGAGAAATGAAAATTTATATTAACATAAAACATGTAAACAAATGTTTATGGCAGTATTGTTCATAATTGCCCAAAACTAGAAACAATTGAAATGTCTATCATCTGACAAATGGATAAACAAAATGTGTTATAGTTGTATAATAAAATGCTACTCAGCAGTAAAAAGGTCATGGCATACTGATCCATGCAGCAACATGGACAAATATTAGAAACATTATGCCAAGTGTAAGACAGACATACAACAGACTATATAATGTCTAATTCATTTATATGAAATTTCTAAAAAGGGAAAAAGTGTAGAGACAAATGATTAGCAATTTCAAGGACCAAGAGAAGGGGAACTGATTGCAAACTGGTGCAGGACAGCTTTTGTGGGTGTTGGAGGGCTCTAAGCTGGATTGTGGTGACAGTTGCACAACTGTAAATTTACAGAAAACCTTTGAAGTCCACACGAAGAGTGGGAGGATTATACCTTAACAAAATTTTTTTTTTTTTTTTTTAAAGCAAATCTGGGACTGGGCAAGGTGGCTTATGCCTTTCTTGCACTTTGGGAGGCTAAGGAGGGAGGATTGCTTGAGCCTAGGAGTTGGAGATTACAGGGAGCTCTGACCATGACCCTGTACTCCAGCCTGGGCAACAGAGCAAGACCCTATCTTTAAAAATAAATAAAATTGACCGGGCTCAGTGGCTCACGCCTGTAATCCCAGCACCTTGGGAGGCTGAAGCAGGCGGATGACTTGAGGTCAGGAGTTCAAGACCAGCCTGGCCAACATGGTGAAACCCCATCCCTACTAAAAATACAAAAATTAGCCAGGTGTGGTGGCGGGCGCCTGTAATCCCACCTACTAGGGAGACTGAGGCAGGAGAATTGCTTGAACCGGGAAGGTAGAGATTGCAGTGAGTTGAGATCACACCACTGTATTCCAGCCTGGATGACAGAATGAGATTATGTCTCCAAAAAAAAAAAAAGAAAAAGAAAAAGAAAAAGTGCAAACCTATGATTATTATTCTGTAATATTAGGGTTTATTTTTTGTTTGTTTTATTCAGGCCCCCCCCCCTTTTTTTTTTAAACAAAGCACATGTGTGGACAAAAATAACACTGGAATATAAAAATAAGTGCCCTTGGTGGATTGGAAGCTAGGTGAAGTTTCTGAAAAACTGAAAAAGCAGATAGGATCAGATCAAAGAAGCAAGCAAGTGCCATAGGAAATGACTATATGGGCTTTAATCTTGGAAGTGGCAGATACCGTGATGACCCTAGCATTCTACCTGTTGCACTGTACCAGGCAGCAAGCATAAAGGTATCTGCCTAGGTAGAGCAGTGAATGTAGACGTGTGAAGTATGATTGATATTCAGGGAGGTACATCAGGAAATTGTATCCTAAATAACAAAACAAAACCTCAGTACATGGGTTGATTGAATGGCAAAATAAATACTATTGGAGAGCAAATTAGTATGCTGGAAGATGTAGCGGAAAGATTTCTCCCAAGGTAAAGCACAAAAAGATAAGCAGACAGAAAGAAGAAAAGTTTTGACATGTTGAATAGCTATAGGATCCAATATTTTTCTATTATGTATTTTTTAAAAGAGAACAGGGTGAGAACTACATTTAGAGTAACCATTTAGATAAATTTCTCAAAACTAGAGAGAAACACATCCTTAAATTAATGAGGTAACTGTGCTTAACTAAATTTTAAAAAGCTTCTACCTAAACACATAGGAAGTAACTTAATACCAAAGATAAAGTAAGTCCTGAAAGTGTTTAAACATGGTAGTGGTATGAATGTAATGGTTGTTATAATTCAGCATCTGGCAGATTCAGTCTGACATTACATTTTAGAAATCTCAGTTCTCTAGGGATAAGTTTCTCACCACAGAAAGCCCCAACTTTAATTCCATGCCTTGAGACAAATATGCCTTGATTTCTTTGTTAACCATCAGAGACTGCCACAGCATTTTACATTTCATTGTTCCACTGAAGCAGCTAGCTACTTTGTGTCCCAGAAAGATCTTTGCCCTCAGAGAGCTTACATATACATACATACACACACGTACATATATATACACACACATACACACACACACACACTTTTTTTTTTTTTTTTTTGAGACAAGGTGTTGCTCTTTTGCCCGGGCTGGAGTGTGGTGGCATGATCACAGCTTTCTGCAGCCTTGATCTCCCATGCTCAAGAGATCCTCCACATCAGCCTGCTGATGAATAGCTGGGACTATAGGCATGTGCCACCACCCCCAGCTAATTTTTTTTTTGTATTTTTAGTAGAGGTGGGGTTTACCATGTTGCCCAGGCTGGTCTTGAATTTTCTGGTCTCAGGTGAGCCACTGTGCCATGCCAGAGCTTATATTTGATAAATATGTTATATATTATATTAAAAGGTGATGGGTACAATGGAAAGGGGAAACAATGAATAGAATCAGAGGCACCAAGATTATAATGGTGAGGGGGAGGAGTCAGGTTGGAGTTTTATATTTTATTTTTATTTTATTTTATTTTTGAGATGGAGTATTGCTTTTTTGTCCAGGCTGCAGTACAGTGGCGTGATCTCGGCCCACTGCACCCTCCTCCTCTTGGGTTCAAGCAATTCTCCTGCCTCAGCCTCCCGAGTAGCTGGGATTACAGGCACCCACCACCACGCCTGGCTAATTTTTGTATTATTAGTAGAGATGAGGTTTCACCATGTTGGCCAGACTGGTCTCGAACTCCCCACCTCAGGTGATCCGTAAGTGATCTGTGACGCTGGGATTACAGGCGTGAGCCACCGCGCCCAGCCCAGGTTGGAGTTTTAAACAGGATGGTCAAAATAGGACTCATTGAGAAGATGACACTTAAGCAAAGACTTAAAGGAGGTAAGGGAGATAGTCATTCAGATACCTGCAAAAAGAAGGGTTACTGCAAAAGCCTTGTGAGGCAGGGGTGTATTTGTTTGATTCTGGGAATAACAAAGTGGCCAGTATGACCACCAGTGAAAAATGAGGAAGAAAGAAGATGAGGTCAGATTATGGGGTGAGATCATGGAGGTACTTCTGGGCTATTTTTATAAGGAAATCTGTGGACAATCACAGGGGGTTGATTAATTTGATTAGAGGAATTATATAATCTGAACTTGGTTGTCTTTGTCCACAGGTAGTGTGTTCCATGGATTTAATTGCCCATCATGAGATATTTTTAGGAGTCTTATACACTGCTACAATTAGATTAATTCCAAATACCCTTAATTTTCCCAAGCCTCTTTTGCTTGTGCTTCTCTTTCTGTATCAGTTTTTCTGTCGCTTGGGTTTTTTTTAACTGGCTAACCTGGCAAAAAAGAAATTTACTAAGAATAAAAATTGAAAAACCATACCTCCAAAAGTTTGAGAACTAAGGTAGCCCTGAGTATCTACCTGAATTGACATCGGAGTGATTCCATTCTAACCATTAGGTCACTTCTCTGAAGATTTTTATTTCTGGTAGAGTTGTGTATAGTTTGAGTCACATACCCATTCCTTAGGTCGAGGGCCGGAAGAGGGAATTGGTTTTTAGGGACTGTCCCACCGCTTTTTAGAATTTACCTATACATTTGTGTATATTGCTTGTGAAATGACATGTAGAAGATCATTCATTGCAACATGGCAGGTAATAGCAAGTTGTCTACCAGTATCTTAAGTAAACAAAGTATAGACTGTGGATATAATATGTGTACATAAATAAAGTTTATGCATTAGATTTTTTTTTTTTTTTTTTGAGGCGGAGTCTCGCTCTGTCGCCCAGGCTGGAGTGCAGTGGCTAGATCTTGGCTCACTGCAAGCTCCGCCTCCTGGGTTCACGCCATTCTCCTGCCTCAGCCTTACAAGCAACTGGGACTACTGGCGCCCGCCACCTCGTCCAGCTAGTTTTTTGTATTTTTTAGTAGAGACGGGGTTTCACCGGGTTAGCCAAGATGGTCTTGATCTCCTGACCTCGTGATCCGCCCGTCTCGGCCTCCCAAAGTGCTGGGATTACAGGCTTGAGCCACCACGCCCGGCCTATGCATTAGATTTTTAATAAATATGTGCAGTATTTATTGTTTTGAAGACTTTGTCTTGACCATCTTCATTTACCCAATCTTTATGCCCCTTTTATGTTTACTTGTTAAATTTTGAGACAGAACCTAGAATTGTTTATTCATATATGCTACCACATATCCTAGTACTAAGTTAGGGTACCTCTTACTGTACCACTTTTTTTTTTTTTTTTTTTTTGAGACAGGGTCTTATTCTGTCACCCAGCCTGGAGTATAGTGGCACAATCATGGCTCACTGTAGTCTCAACCTTCTGAGCTCAAGTGATCCTCCTACCTCAGCTTCCCGAATAGCTGGGACTACAGGCACGAATCACCTCACACAGCTAATTAAAAAAATTTTTTTTTGTATAGCCTGAGTGCAGTGGTTCACGTCTATAGTCCCAGCACTTTGGGAGCCCGAGGCAGGTGGATCACTTGAGGCCAGGAGTTCAAGACCAGCCTGGCCAACGTGGTGAAAACCTCATCTCTACTAAAAATACAAAAATTAGCCAGGTGTGGTGGCAGGCACCTGTAATCCCAGCTACCCGGGAGGCTGAGGCTGGAGAATCGCTTGAATTTGGGAGGCGGAGGTTGCAGTGAACCCAGATCGTGCCATTGCACTCCAGCCTGGGCAACAACAGCAAAACTCTATCTCAAAAATAAATAAATAAAAATAAAAAATAATTTTTTTTTTTTTTGTAGGGATGTTCTCACGATGTTGCCCAGGCTGGTTTTGAACTCCTGGGTTCAAAGACTCCTCCTGCCTCAGCCTCCCAAAGTGCTGAGTTATCAAACACTGAAGTGGAATGATTGTATTGTTTTGCCATAAAGCAAGTTTTAGATACTAGGTGATTGTTTTTTTTTCCCCCATCTAGCTTAATAGAGCGTTCCAAGAAGAGGACTCTCCAGCTACTTTTTATTGCATCAGTATGCAGTGGTTTAGAGAATGGGAAAGTTTTGTGAAGGGTAAAGATGGAGGTAAGTGGTTGACTGAAAAAAATTTTTTTGGTAAATTATTTGTTGTTTTGTTTGACAAATATTTCTTGAATATCTATGTGCACTTGGGATTACACTATTGAACAGAAGAGAAAAAAATCCTGTCCTCAGGGATCTTCACGTTCTAGTTTATATTCTGTTGGTTTTAAATTTTGTTAAACTCATTTTATGAATTATAGCAGGAATAAGAGAACTGAACAAAGTAAATCTGTGATCTTAATATTGAAAAAATTTTGGAAATCTTTATAAGGAATAAGAGGTTGCTTAAGTTACAGTTTATTCAATACAGTGGACTTTTAAAGTAAAATTGTATAACAATATTTAATAATTTGAAAATAAGATGCTCTGATATGTGCCGGGCGTGGTGGCTCACGCCTGTAATCTCAGCACTTTGGGAGGCCGAGGTGGGTGGATCACCTGAGGTCAGGAGTTCAAGACAAGCCTGACCAACATAGTGAAGCCCTGTCTCTACTAAAAATACAAAAATTAGCCAGGTGTGGTGGCAGGCACCTGTAATCCCAGCTACTCAGGAGGCTGAGGCAGGAGAATTGCTTGAATTCGCAAGGCGGAGGCTGCAGTGAACTGAGATCATGCCACTGTATTCCAGCCTGGCCAACAGAGCAAGACTTTGTCTTTAAACAAACAAACAAAAAAAAGACATTCTGATATGTGAAAAAGGCTGCAACAATATGCCCGGTTAAAGCTTTTTTGTATTTATGTATTTACTTTTTAAAATTTTTAATTAATAGAGACAAGGTCTTACCTCTGTTGCCCAGGTTGAAGTACAGCAGCATGATCACGGCTCACTGCAGCCCTGACCTCTCAGCCCATGCGATCCTCCTACCTCCATCTCCTGAGTAGTTGGGACCACAGGCATGTACTACCACACTTGGCTAATTTAAAAATTATTTTAAAAAATTAATTGTAGAGATATGGTCTCACAGTATTGCCCAGGAAGTCCTGTGCTCAAGGAATGCACCCACCTTGGCCTCCCAAAGTGCTGAATTACTGAGTTCTCTCTATATTGCCCAGGCTGGCCTCAAACTCCTGGGCTCCAGCGATCCCCTTGCTTCAGCCTCCTGAGTAGCTGGGACTATAGGTGCACACCACCTTATCTGACTTTTCTACACTTTTAAAAAAATTGTATTTTTATTTTGTAAGTTCCAGCATACATGTGCAGGATGTGCAGGTTTGTTACATAGGTAAACATGTGCCATGGCGATTCGCTGCACCTATCAACCCATTACCTAGGTATCAAGCCCAGCATGCATTAGCTGTTTTTCCTGTTGCTCTCCCACCCCTCATACCCCAGCCCCCCACCAACAGGCCCCAGTGTGTGTTCTCCTCCCTGTGTCCTTGTGTTCTCATTGTTCAGCTCCTACTTACTAGTGAGAACATGCAGTGTTTGGTTTTCTGTTTCTGCATTAGTTTGCTGAGGATAAGGGCTTCCAGTTCCATCCATGTGCCTGCATAGGACATAATTTCTTTCCTTTTTATGGCTGCATGGTATTCCATGGTATATATTTACCACATTTTCTTTATCCAGTCTATCATAGATGATCATTTGGGTTGATTCTCTGTCTTTGCTGTTGTGAATAGTGCTGCCATGAACATATGTGTGCATGTATCTTTATAACAGAATGAATTACATTATTTTGGATATATACCCAGTAATGGGATTGCTGGGTCAAATGGTATTTCTGGTTCTAGGTCTTTGAGGAATCGCCACACTGTCTTCCACAATGGTTGAACTAATTTACATTCCCACTAACAGTGTAAAAGTGTTCCTATTTCTCCACAGCCTTGCCAGCATCTCTTGTTTCTTGACTCTTTTTTTTTTTTTTTGAGGTAGAGGCTCACTTTGTCGCTCAGGCTGTAGTGGAGTTGGTGAGATCTCAGCTCACTGCAACCTCCTCCTGGGTTCAGGCGATTGTCCTGCCTCAGCGTCGTCTTTTGAGAAGTGTTCATGGTCTTTGCCCACTTTTTAATGGTTTTTTTTTTATTGTAAATTTGTTTAAGTTTCTTTTACAGCTTTTGATGATGACCATGTGGTTCACTTTTGCCTTAAATTTTAAAAAGAATGTATTTAAACACTTTCCTTTATAATGCTTTTATTGTTTTTAATGTTACTTTGATAATCTGAAGTACATTAATTGTATAATTTCTTTAAAGTTACAAAGGAATTGCTATTTTTTAGCATTAGTGGTACATTTTGACTTGTAATCCCCAAACGGAGAGTTAAAAAATAATTTCTGTTAGACCGTGATGGTTGTGAACAAGCCTCTCTTATCTTCTTTCCTGGTTCTGTTTTGGGGGAACTAAGAACTAAAAACGAAGAAGCTCAGGAGAAGACATTAAGAATTAACCATAGGCCAGGCGCGGTGGCTCATGCCTGTAATCCCAGCACTTTGGGAGGCTGAGGCAGGCGGATCATGAGGTCAGGAGTTCGAGACCAGCCTGACCAACATGGTGAACCCCATTTCTACTAAAAAAAACAAAGCAAAAATTAGCTGGGCGTGATGGCGTGTGCCTGTAATCCCAGCTACTCAGGAGGCTGAGGCAGGAGAATCACTTGAACCTGAGGTGGAACTTGCAGTGAGCTAAGGTCGTGCCACTGTACTCCAACCTGGACGACAGGGCGAGACTCCATCTCAAAAAAGAAAAAAAAATTAATAATTTGGCTAAGAAATAACCAATCTGATAATATAGTTACAGGTCACAATTTTGTCAAGCACAAAATTACACAATTTTTGTTACATTTCTTTGAAAAATACATTTTGATATTTTTTCCTTTAGATCCTCCAGGTCCTATTGACAATACTAAGATTGCAGTCACTAAATGTGGTAATGTGATACTTAGGCAAGGTAAGTTTGACTCGTATTTAAGCTTTTACTTGTGAGTGATTTGTCACTGTTAGAAATATGTTATCATTAGTCATCTATAGTACTCTTTTAGCCAGCTGAAGAATGTAATCCATACATTAACTAGGGGCAAATAATGGAAAGCAGACACTATTTTTTTTATCTGAAGAAAAGTCTTAAGGCTGTTGGTAAGAGCTAAGAAAATGCATCTCTGACATTTTAAGACAAACCGTATGTTGCAGCTTATAACAATATGGGCTGGTAGTCTGCGGATTCATGTTCCAAAAGTTCTCAATTATCCCTAGAAGATTCATGCTGGGGGGTACATTATGAAAGCTTTTGCAATATGAATGTAGGTTTGTAAACATTATTTCTTCTACATAATTTTAAGGAGCAGATTCTGGCCAGATTTCTGAAGAAACATGGAATTTTCTGCAGTCTATTTATGGTGGAGGTCCTGAAGTTATCCTGCGACCTCCAGTTGTTCATGTTGATCCAGATATACTTCAAGCAGAAGAAAAAATTGAAGTAGAAACTCGGTCTTTGTAATTTTTAGGATGTAGAGAGTTCTCATGAGGAATCATTTTCACGTCCCCTGACATGTACACATGCGAAAACATTCCTAAAAGCGTGTTTATTTTCTTTTTTTTTTTTTCATCATTTATCCCATTTATTTCTTCTTAGTGGGCATTATGGAAGAATATATTAAAATGTGTAATATACCACAGGTTGGTATATTTAATTTTAAATACTTACCATAAAGTCTTTCAGTGTAATTTTTCTTTGAGACAGAGTCTTCCTCTGTCACCCAGGCTGGAGTGCGGTGGTGCGACCTCTGCTCACTGCAACCTCCGCCTCTTGGGTTCAAGCAATTCTCCTGCCTCAGCTTCTTGAGTAGCTGGGATTATAGGCACCTGCCACCATGCCCGGCTAATTTTTGTATTTCAGTAGAGATGTGGTTGCACCATGTTGGCCAGGCTGGTCTCAAACTCCTGACCTCAGGTGATCCATCCACCTTGGCCTCCCAAAGTGCTGGGATTACAGGTGTAAGCTACAGCGCCTGGCCCAGTGTAATATTTTTGAAAGAGGAGGGACAATTGTGAAATCAGTAGATTATCTTTAATCTTTGTACTACATGCAGATCCACAGTATCCTTTGTAGTGTTGTAAATACTTTTACTTTGAAAACTTTTTCATTACCCTAAATCACCGTAACTCTGACCAGTCTTTCAGTTCTCCAAAAGCCTAATTTAATTGTGTAGTTTTGTCATGGCTTCATATAATAAAGAGCCTATTTTAAGTTGAAAGTAGTAGTCAGAAAATTGTTAATTTCCTAAAGCTCAGGAAACTAGAGTGTCACTTTTTTTGCACTGCAACATATACACTAGCTTATTAAAATTTACAAAATGTCTTTTTGAATGTATCAAGGATGTATTTAGTTTGAGTGGAATTTGTCAGCAAATATCAGTAACTTATTGCCGCTTATATTGTACAATGTTAAACTTCAATTCCTGTAACTCTGGTTAGTATTAATGTCAATAACTAAAAAACTTAGAGTTAGTTTTAGGGCACTTTTTATTTTGAGAGCATGAAGTGTGGAATGTGTCACTGCGATTGGTGATAAAACTGAGGCCACTTGTAGCTTGATTTTTAAAATGAAATAGATAAAGTCTTTTTGAATAATATAGTATGCACTGCTGTTTGCTTGATTATGTAATGTCAAAAGTTTAACTATATTCCAAGTACGAAAACATACTGGATTACATTGAGGATGTTGAATAGCATTCATGATGGCTTTGTTTTGGTTTGGGGCAGCTGTCACCAGCTAAAGCAATGTTGTTAAAATTAGCTCAATAAAAATGATTTTAAAATGTAAAACTTGAATGTTGAATTTATTTGATAGACGTTAAAGGTAAAAGGTATAAAGTTTGCTAATATTAATACCTTCTTGCTGTTTCTATTTTATTTGATTTATGTATTCTTTTGAGACAGAGTCTCACCCTTGCCCAGGCTGGAATGCAGTGGCACAGTCTTGGCTCACTGCAACCTCCACCTCCTGGGTTCAAGTGATTCTCCTGCCTCAGCCTCCCAAGTAGCTGGGGTTACAGGCATGAGCCACCACGCCCAGCTAATTTTTGTATTTTTAGTAGAGATGGGGTTTCGCCATGTTGGCCTGACTAGTTTCGAACTCCTGACCTCAGGTGATCCACCTGCCTTGGTTTCCCAAAGTGTTGGGATTACAGATGTGAACCACTGTGCCCAGCCAGTTTATTTTAAAATTTTTATTTATTTTGAGACCGGGTTATGAGACTGGCTAATTTTTATCTTTTTTTTTTTGGTAGAGATGAGGTTTCACCATTTTGCCCAGGCTGGTTTCAAACTCCTGGGCTCATGTGATCCAGCCACCTCGGCCTCCCAAAGAACTGGGGTTATAGGTGTGAATCACTGCACCCAGCCTCTTATTTCTTAATCAGAAGTATGCAAACAAGTCATTCAGTGTAGTAAAGTCAGTTTTTATTTATTATTTTAATTTTTTTAGACAAGGTTTCTCGAGCTCTGTCACCCAGGCTGGAGTGCCCAGCATTGAATACAGCTCGCTGCAGTCTCCATCTCTTGAGATCAAGCGATCCTGCCACCTCAGCCTCCTGAGTACCTGAGACCACAGGTGTACACCACCACACCTGGATAATTTGTTTTATTTTTTGTAGAGACAAAGTCAGACTTTATTGCTCGGGCTGGTCATCAGTGTAGTAAAATTTTGATGTTTAATGAAATGAATTTTAATAAGCAGCCATTTAAGATCTACTTGAAGTTTGTAAAAATATATAGTGAAATATGATTCTATGATCTTTGTCACGGTCTGAATGTTATTGATTTTTTGTGAATCACCAGAATTTAGTGTAATGCCTAGTATTTAGTGGTTAATCAAAAAAGATTTGTTTTTAATGATTGTTATTTATTGAAACTTAGATTGTTTCAGTCATTTTACTAAAGTGCTCATATATATATATAGCCACCATGACCAGCCAATTTTTTTTACATTATAATTGTCAAAATACATAATATGTTAAGTAAAGGGCTAGCAATACCATAGACTCGGAGCTAAAGATTGATCAATGTGTTGACAGATGTGGGATGAAATAAATAGTTTCTGTAAGGATGATTTTCCTAGAAGTACTTAAGCTGAGAATTAGGCAAATTGCAATCAAAGGCTAGTGAGAGCCTATATGTGTTAAGAGTCTATTGATTTATAGGCTGTGCATGGTGGCTCATACCCTGTAATCCCAGCACTTTGGGAGGCCAACGTGGGTGGATCACTTGAGGTCAGGAGTTCGAGACCAGCCTGACCAACATGGTGAAACCCCATCTCTACTAAAAATACAAAATTAGCTGCGTGTGGTGGCATGTGCCTGTAATTCCAGCTACTCAGGAGGCTGAGGCAGGAGAATTGCTTGAACCCGTGAGGTGGAGGTTGCAGTGAGCTGAGATCATGCCACTGAACTCCAGCCTGGGCAATAAGAGCAAAACTCTGTCTAAAAAAAAAAAGAAAAAAGAGTCTTGATTTATAATATGAAGGTGATTACTTAAATTCAAATCCTAGTAGCTATATTAACTATGATTTGGAACAATATTTAAAGTTCTCTGATTTCCAGTTTTCTTCATTTGCTAAATGAGAATGTTGTAGTTTGGGCTTTCCAGGAAGCAGACACTGAGATAGTGTTAATGCATGCATATAATTTGTTGGCGAATAACACATATGAAAGAAAATGAGAGAAACAGGATTGAGCAGGAGGAGTAACCAGAATGATGCAGACCTGACAAATTCTCTGCCAGGCCCATAAGGCAATATGGAGCTAAGATTACCCATTGGAGGAGCCCTGCGTTGGACAGAAATGACTAGGCCCTTGTACTGTCACTAGGCCTTGTTCTGTCACTGACTAGTGGCTACCTGGAAAAGAGAATAAACTCCACTTGACCCTGATGGAGCTAACAGAGATTGTCACCCACCCCTCTTCCTCTCAGCTGCACAGCAAGTGCTTTCTAGAAGAGGGGTCTGAACAGCAATCTTCATGTCTGCCATACTCAATCATAGGATTATGATAATTATGTGTATTGTTATATATAATATATACAACATAATTGACACTCGGTGGTGTAATTCATCATTCTTTTCAAAATGTGTAATTTTTTTTTTTTTTTTTTTTTTTTTTTGAGATGGAGTCTCTCTGTCGCACAGGCTGGAGTGCAGTGGTGTGATCTCGGCTCACTGCAACCTCTGCCTCTCAGGTTCAGGCGATTCTCCTGCCTCAGCCTCCTGAGTAGCTGGGACTACAGGCACACGCCAGCATGCCTGGCTAAATTTTTGTATTTTTAGTAGAGACAGGGTTTCACCATATTGGTTAGGCTGGTATCAAACTCCTGACCTCAAGTGATCCGCCCGCCTCAGCCTCCCAAAGTGCTGGGATTACAGGTGTGAGCCACCACACGCTAGGCCCAAAATGCGTGATTTCTAAGGATGCAACATTAGTTAAGTAAGAGTCCTGTCAAAAATATTTAATCTGGATCTAAGAAGAGAAGCAAGATAACTTTTTATATTTAAATTTCAATAGTTTTAAGGGTACAGGTGGTTTTTGGTTACCATGGATAAATTCTTTAGTGGTGATTTCTGAGATTTGGTGCACTAATCACCCGAGCAGTGTACATTTTACCTAATATGTAGTCTTTTATGCCTCAGCCTCTCCCAAATTTACATCCCAGTTCCCAAAGTCCATTATATCACTCTTATGCCATCGCATCCTCATAGCTTAACTTCCACTTGTGAGAACATATGACATTTGGTTTTCCATTCCTGAGTTACTTAGAATACCAGTTCCATCCAAGTTGCCGCAAAAGACATTATTTCATTCCTTTTTATGGCTGAGTAGTATTCCATGGTGTATATATACCACATTTTCCCTTTTTTTTTTTTTTTTCCTTGAGACAGAGTTTCACTCTTGTTGCCCAGGCTGGGGTGCAATGGTGCAATCTTGGCTCACTGCAACCTCCACCTCCTGGGTTCGAACAATTCTCCTACTTCAGCCTCCTGAGTAGCTGGGATTACAGGTGCCCGCCACCACACCCAGCTAATTTCTGTATTTTTAGTAGAATCAGGGCTTCACCATATTGGCCAGGCTGGTCTCGAACTCCTGACCTCAGGTGATCCACCCGCCTCGGCCTCCCAAAGTGCTGGGATTATAGGTGTGAGCCACTGCGCCCATATACCATGTTTTCCTTATCCATTTGTTGGTTGACAGGTACTTAGGTTGGTTCCATATCTTTGCACCTGTGAATTGTGCTGCTATAAACATGCATGTGCATGTGTCTTTTTCATATGACCTCTTTTCCTTTGGGTAGATACCCAGTAGTGGGATTGCTGGATCGAATGGTAGTTCTACTTTTAGTTCTTTAAGGACTCTCCATACTGTTTTCCATAGTAGTTGTACTAGTTTACATTTCTACCAGCAGTGTAAAAGTGTTCCCTTTTCGCCACATCCATGCCAACATCTATTGTTTTTTGACTTTTTAATTATGGCCATTCTTGCAGGAGTAAGGTGGTATGTCATTACAGTTTTAATTTGCATTTCCCTGCTAATTAATGATGTTGAGCATTTTTTCATGTTCGTTAGCTGTTTATATATCTTCTTTTGAGAATTGTCTCTTTATGTCCTTTGCCCACTTATTGATGGGATTTTTTTTTTCATGCTGATTTGTTTGAGTTCCTTGTAGATCCTGGATATTAGTCCTTTGTCAGATACGTAGTTTGTGAATATTTTCTCCCACTCTATGGGTTGTCTGTTTACTCAAGATAATTTTTTTTTCTTTTTTTTTTTTGGAGGCAGAGTCTCACTCTGTTGTCCAGGCTGGAGTGCAGTGATGTGATCTTGGCTCAGTTCAAATGATTCTCCTGCCTCTGCCTCCTGAGTAGCTGGGACTATAGGTGCACGCCACCCCACCTAGCTAATTTTTGTATTTTTGTAGGGACTGGGTTTGACCTTATTGGTCAGGCTTATCTCAAACTCCTGACTTCCAAGTGATCCACCTGCCTCTGTCTCCCAAAGTGCTGGGCTTACAGGTGTGAGCCACCATGCCCAGCCCTTGGGATAATTTTTTTTTTTTTTTTTTTTTTTGAGATGAAGTTTTGCTCTTGTCGCCCAGGTTGGAGTGCAATGGCACGATCTCAGTTCACTGCAACCTCCACCTCCCAGGTTCAAGCGATTCTCCTGCCTTAGCCTCCCGAGTAGCTGGGATTACAGTCGCCTGCCACCACGCCCAGCTAATTTTTTCCTTCTATTGTTAGTAGAGATGGGGTTTCCCCATGTTGGCGAGGCTGGTCTCAAACTCCTGACCTCAGGCAATCTGTCCACCTTGGCCTCCCAAAGTGCTGGGATTACAGGCATGAACCACTGCGCCCAGCCAGGATAATTTTTTTAAAGGCATACTTCATAAACACAGCTTGCCTGAATTCTAAAAAATTAGTGTTATGATAGACAGAAAAAGGCTAGATGAAGATTAAGAGAACATGACTACTAAATGCAATGTGTGATCCTAGGTTGGGCCCTGGATTGGAAGAGATAATATCTAAGGAACAATACTGGAACAGTTTGGGAAATTTGAATATAGACTATGTATTAGATATTCGGTAATAGTATATCAATGTTAAGTTTCTTGAGTATGATAACCAGTAATATAGGAGAACAACCTTGTTAGGAAATTTATGCAGAAATGCTTGTTTTTAGGGTGGAAGTCATGCTAATTTGAAACACACACAGTCAGACTATAAGAGTTTCCTACCTAGGATATGCTGTTTACCTCTTCCAAGCCCACAGAATTGCTTTCAGCCTAGATTGAGAGATGTTGTAATAAGGAGTCCCATAAAATTAACTGTTGGATTTACTAGAAAGATGCTGTTAAGGATACTCTTCACATGATGTTGTCATTGTGAGAAACTCAGAGAAATTCATCTTTAGTCTTAGTCCTGGAGTAGTAATGCCTCCTTTGGGCAAAATATTTGTTACCCTAGGCATACTAAACCTGTTATAACTGATTTTGTTTTTTCCTTGTTACAACATCTGCTACATCTGCTACAAAGCTTAAAGTAAGTTTTCAGGACCTTAGAGCATGTATTTTTTTAAAAAATTATTTATTTTAAGACAGTCGTGCAGTGTTGCCTAGGCTGGAGTTGCATGGGCATGGCTCACTGCAGCCTTAACCTCCTATGCTCAAGCAATCCTTCCACCTCAGGCTCAGCTGGGACCACAGGCTGGACCACAGGCATGCGCCACCACACCTGGCTAATTTATTTTTATTTTTTGTAGAGATGGGGTCTCACTATGTTGCCCAGGTTGGCCTTGAACCCTGTGCTCAAGCAGTCCATCTAGCTTGGCCTCCCAAAGTCCTAGGACTGCAGACGTGTGAGCCCCTGCATCCAACCAAGCATGTATTTTTGTGCATCATTTTTGTTTCTATTTTCTTTTTGCCATAAATTTCTCATTTTAATTATTTTGAATTCTGTTTTACCCATTATACTGATTTTTTTGGGTGAGCTACATGTCTTTTTAGAAACAAGGTATAATTGTTAAAAATATGCCAAATATATTGGCCTTTTTGGTGATGTATAACAATGTCTTCCCCACCAGACGGTAGGCACCAAAAGGTTTTGTCTTGTTCCCCCCTTGTGTTTAACATAATGTATGAGACAAAATAGGTTCCTGGTAAATCTGTCTAGTAAGTTCACATTTAGGACTCCATTTTCAAATTTCTTCCTCACTGGTTTTTGGTTACTACTGTTCAATTTTCCTTTACAGTTCTGGTCCCTCATTTCTCCTCTGTGGTTTTTACTTTCTTCCTTGCCCTCAACAATGTCAGTGCTTCTCAGGGTTTTGTTACTGGTTTTGCTTTTCTCACTCTGTGCTCTCCCTGGGTAACCAAATCTAAACTCAGGTTCCAGTTACTATTTCTAAGCTAAAGACTCACAAACCTGTACTTCCAGCTCAGACCTGAAACCAGCATCTTCGACATGTTTCTAACTGACTCTTGGGTGCTTCATTTAGATGTACTGGGGCTGCCTGAAACTCAGTATACCCTAATGAAACACATCATTCCCCCATCTAAACTTGCTCCTACTTTAGTATTTTCTGTGGTCATCAATAACACCTCCATCTCCCTGGTCACCCAAGCCAGGAATCCTAGACTCTCCTTTTACTTCCCACTAATTCAACTACCCAAATCTTAGAGATTCAGCCCCCAAAAGATCTGGACATATACTGTGTTTGGACATGAGAGCACTCATTAAACCAATCATAATGCCATGATAGTGTCCTCAAATAGAAGAGTGGTTAAATAAATTATGCAATCATTTATCAGGGTTTATTTTTATTTTTTAGAGATGGGGTCCCACTGTGTTGCCCAGGCTGGGCTACAATGGCATGATCATAGCTCACTGCAGCCTCGAACTCCTTGGCTCTCAGGTGATCCTTCTGCCTTAGCCTCCAGAGTAGCTGGGAGTACAGGTGTGTACCACCATGCCTGGCTAATTTTAAAATATTTTTTGTAGAGATGGGATGTTGCTATGTTGCCCAGGCTAGGCCTGAACTCCTGACTTCAAGTGATTCTCCCACATTGCCCTCCCAAAGTGCTGGGATTACAGGTGTAAGCCACTATGCTTGGCCCATTTCTTGGGATTTTTGAAGAATATTTAATGACATAGAAAAAAGCTCATGATCCAGTGAAAGAATTAGGATATATGACTTCATATCAGATTTATATACAAGGGGAAAAAACCAGTGGTTTCTTTCAGGCAATAGTAAGTAGTAGTAGTAAATAAATAATAACTTCCATCCCATGTAGGGGGCCTTGCATCAACTGTTTTCTTTCTCTGGAGTGTTTTTCCCACCTTTGCCCAACTCCTAAATGCATTCACACTTTAGAAGTAGTGAATACATACTTCATCTCAGATTGGATGTTGCTTCCTCAGAAGTATTTTAGAACATGTATGTACTTTTGGGCATATGGACATATTCTTATAGTGACCTGCACTTTTTTTTTATATTCTCCAATTTAAAAGTTAAAAAGTAAACTTTAATGTCGAAAATGCAGGCCGGGCGCGGTGGCTCAAGCCTGTAATCCCAGCACTTGGGAGGCCGAGACGGGCGGATCACGAGGTCAGGAGATCGAGACCATCCTGGCTAACACGGTGAAACCCCGTCTCTACTAAAAAATACAAAAAAAAAAAAAAAAAAAAAAAAAAACAAACAAACTAGCCGGGCGAGGTGGCGGGCGCCTGTAGTCCCAGCTACTCGGGAGGCTGAGGCAAGAGAATGGCGTAAACCCGGGAGGCGGAGCTTGCAGTGAGCCGAGATCCGGCCACTGCACTCCAGCCTGGGCGATAGAGCGAGACTCTGTCTCAAAAAAAAAAAAAAAAAAAAAAAAAAAAAGAAAATGCAAACTTGGGGAGGGCAGAAAGATCACACACAAGGCTGTCACTTCACCCTTGGAGGGTTGCACAGCGGCTGGCAGAGGTGCTCCTCACTTCCCAGATGGGGTGTGTGTATGGGGGGCGGGGGACGGCCGGGCAGAGGTGCTCCTCACTTTCTAGATGGGGTGGGGGCCAGGCAGAGGGCTCCTCACTTCCCAGACGATGCGGTGGGCCGGGCAGAGGCGCTCCTCACTTCCCAGACGGGGCCGGGTCGGGGGCGGGGGGGCGCGGGCAGAGGCTCTCCTCACTTTTCAGACAGTGGGGGGCCCAGGCAGAGGGGCTCCTCACTTCCCAGAGGGTGTGGTGGCGGGGAGGGCGCAGGGCAGAGGCGCTCCTCACTTCCCAGACAATGGAAGGGCCGGCAGAGGTTCTCCCCACTTCCCAGATTTGAGGGGGGAAGGGCAGAGGTGCTTCTCACTTCCCAGACGGTGGGAGTGGGGCGGGCAGAGATGCTCCTCACTTCCCAGACAGTTGGGGGAGGGTGCAGGGCAGAGGTGCTCCTCACTTCCCAGACAATGAGGGGACTGGGCAGAGGCGCTGTTCACTTCCCAGACGGGGCGGCGGCCAGGCAGAGGCGCTCCTCACTTCCTAGATGGGGTGGGGGCCGGGCAGAGGAGCTCCTCACTTCCCAGACAGTGGGCCTTTGGGCAGAGGTGCTCCTCACTTCCCAGATGGTGGCAGGGGCAGGGCAGAGGCGCTCCCCACTTCCCAGACGGTGGGGGGCTGGGCAGAGGAGCTCCTCACTTCCTAGACAATGAGGGGACTGGGCAGAGGCGCTCCTCACTTCCTAGACGGTGGAGCAGCAGGGCAGAGATGCTCACTTCCCAGATGGGGCGGGGGCCGGGCAGAGGTGTTCCTCACTTCCCAGACGGTGGGGCGGTGGGGCAGAGGTGCTTCTCACTTCCCAGACGGGGCGGGGGCCAAGCAGAGGTGCTCCTCACTTCCCAGACAATGAGGGGACTGGGCAGAGGCACTCCTCACTTCACCGACGGGGTGGGGGCCGGGCAGAGGTGCTCCTCACTTCCCAGACGGTGGGACAGCGGGGCAGACGTGCTCCTCACTTCCGGACGGGGGGTGGGGGGGAATGGGCAGAGGTGCTCTTCACTTCTCAGAAGCGGTGGGGGCCAGGCAGAGGCGCTCCTCACTTCCCAGACAGTGCGGGCCGGGCAGAGGGGCTCCTGCCATCCTAGATGGTGCAGTGGCTGGGCAGTGGCGTTCCTTACTTCCCAGACAGTTGGACGGCCAGGCAGAGGTCCATCATTTTCCAGACGGGACCGCAGCTGGGCAGAGGCGCTCCTCACTTCCCAGACCTATGACCTACACCTTTCATGAATGGTACTAACCAGTTTCAATTTATGTGATTATATTTTAAATGTCAGCCTCCCTCCCTAGACTGTGGGCTCTGTCCAAGTAGAAACTCTGCTTGCTAGTCGGCCGGGCGCGGGGGCTCAAGCCTGTGATCCCAGCACTTTGGGAGGCCGAAACGGGTGGATCACGAGGTCAGGAGATCGAGACCATCCTGGCTAACACGGTGAAACCCCATCTCTACTAAAAAATACAAAAAACTAGCCGGGCGAGGTGACGGGCGCCTGTAGTCCCAGCTACTCGGGAGGCTGAGGCAGGAGAATGGCGCGAACCCGGGAGGCGGAGCTTGCAGTGAGCTGAGATCTGGCCACTGCACTCCAGCCTGGGCGACAGAGTGAGACTCCATCTCAAAAAAAAAGAAAAAAAAAAAAAGACACTCTGCTTGCTTTGTTCACCACTGTATCTCTAGCACCTTGTATGGCACCTGGCATATTTGTTGAAAGAACTACATCAATGATTTTCAAAGTGTGTTCTGAGGTGGCATCTTACCTGCTGTGGTAAGGGATGGAGGAAAATGTCAGCTGGTTGCCTACTCCCAGGTCCTCTTTTATTTGGCTCAAATATTGGATCCTGGCATAAGAATATGAGTATACAAGAAATTTCCAGTGCTTCAGAAAATATTGTACAAACTGCTGAATTAGTTGTTGTTAATGTATCTTCCATCTTCAATATTCTGTGATCCTAGATGAAAATAACAAAGGGGGCCAGGCGTAGTGGCTCAGGCCTGTAATCCCAGTACTTTGGCAGGCCGAGGTGGGTGGATAGCTTGAGGCCAGGAGTTTTGAGACCAGCCTGGACAACATGGCCAAACCCCATCTCTATAAAAAATACAAAAATTAATTGGGCATGGAGGTGCGTATCTCTACTACAAGGGACACGGGTGGCTGCAGTGAGCCTAGACTGTGCCAGTGCACACCAGCTTGGGCAACAGAGCAAGATCCTGCTTTTGGAATCATATATTTTGGAATCATCACTTGTGGGAGGGAAGAAAAGCTGAATTGGGCAGAAGCAGCTAGGCTTCAATGAAGTCTCAATGGAATGCCTTAGCTGATCCTGCAAGTTGTTCTGCAGGAGATGAGAAAATCCATCAGAATTGTACCAAATGGAGGTGAGAGGGCTGGGCCTTTTATCCCTGCATTGATCAGTCACTGGATGTGGCCTCTCTGAGAACATTATGACACTGTGACACTGGCATGCCTGAAAGGGGCTGACAACCGATGGCTTGCTATGGGTATGACTCTTGGTGGCAGCAGCTCAGTGCTTTATTCCTGAAGTGGGGTCTGTAAAGTGCATCTCAAGGCCTACCACAAATAGTATATATCTCATAGGATTGTCAGAAGCCTAAAATAGGGTAACATAGAAAAGTACACAGCATTTGGCTTGGCACATAGGAATCAAAAGCATGCTAAGTATGGTTATTATAATAGAATTTGGCTCTATAAGTAGAAAGAGCAAGTTAGGGAAACGTGCTTAGTCTTAGTATAGGGCACTAGTATGTTTTATCTTTCCTTTTTTATTTTTGAGACAGAGTCTTGCTCCGTTGCCCAGGCTGGAGTGCAGTGGCGTGATCTCGGCTCACTGCAACCTTCACCTCCCGGGTTCGAGCGATTCTCCTGCCTCAGCTTCCCAAGTAGCTGAGATTACATGGGATAACAGGTGTGTGCCACCACACCTGGCTAATTTTTCTATTTTTAATAGAGACGAAGTTTCACCATGTTGGCCAGACTAGTCTTTAACTCCTGACACCTCAGGTGATCTGCCCGTCTCGGCCTCCCAAAGTGGTGGGATTACAGGCGTGAGCCACCGTGCCCACCCCCCCTTTTTTTTTGACATACTGCCACCCAGAAACACTGGTATGTTCAATAAATACTTGATGTGTTAATTAATATAAAAATATGTAACCCTTTTTCTTGAAGTAGATGTTACTTTGAGTTGAACTTAAAGCTAAAATACAAAACACCATTTAAACCATTTAATAACTTTTATTAGTAACATAAAAGAAGGCACAACATGTATCCACTTGCCTTAAAAAAAAATAATGTTCCAAAGGAAAACAAAAGTAATGAAGCAGTACTGGACAATTGTCAAAGAAAAGCGCCAGTTAATGGCTTCTACCACTGGATTTTATATTTTTGGAACATAATCTTTATAGCCAGGGAAGGAGGTTTAGCTGTTTTTCCACAGCTCATAAATGTTGTTTATCTTCATTAATGTGTGTTGGGCTTCATTTTCCTACATGCTTAATATAGTTGGTAGATCTGTTTTGATACTACTGAGCACTGCTTTGTGTCAGACACAATTCTGGGGATACAGTAATGAGCAAAATAGTTTACTAAGTCCCTGCTTTTAAAAATCTTACATTCTTGGTGGTGAGGATACTGACAAATAAATAAGGTCTGGAAGCTGTACCTGTTATGAAGAAATAAAAGCAGGTAAAGAGTTACAGCAATGGTGCAGGTGTACTTTTTTGGATACAGTGGTCTGGGCAGCCCTCTGAGAAGGGACCTGAAATATGCATCGAACATCGACGAGTTAAAAAAAATCTGGAGGAAATGTTCTGCCAGAGAAATCAGCAAGCGCAAAGGCCCGAAGTGGTTCGAGTTTGCGTGGTGTGGTACCAGCTAGAAAGCCAGAGGTGAACGAGGAGAGGCAGAAGCATCATCATAAATACACATATGGATGTTCTCCTGGCTTGAGACCACAGTGCTAAGGAAGGTGGGGTTTACAAATCTCTCAGGAGGCCACAAAGAGTAGAATGAAGCCGATTTCCAACGGCGAAGCTACGAGGACGCTTTTCCTCTGTTAGGGCCAGGTTGGACAATTGCAAGGGATGGACTGCAACCCGCTCTCGGAAGACCAACCTTCGCCCAGGGGCAGGGATGGGCCGGGAAGGGCCTCGGCAGCCCCCGACCCGCGGGCGCTGCACGGGCCGCGGTTACCAGCAGGCGGTGTAGTGAGCGCGCCTGCAGCAGCAGCAGCAGCAGCAGCAGCTACCGCAGCAGCAGTCGCCGCCGCCGCCGCCCGCCCGTCCCAACGAGGAGGAGAAAGGAGGGGACCGGAAGGAGCCGCTGGTGCTGCGGGAAGTGGCAGGAGCTGGAGGCGGGGACCCACCTGGAAGCGCCGCGGCGCCGCTATCGAGCTTCCTGCAGCGG
This sequence comes from Macaca mulatta, assembly GCF_049350105.2. Lineage (NCBI taxonomy): Eukaryota > Metazoa > Chordata > Mammalia > Primates > Cercopithecidae > Macaca > Macaca mulatta. The sequence goes on from NC_133406.1 coordinate 162,859,106, forward strand.
TGGCCACCCGAGCAAGTGCCGTGGCGGGGGCGGAGAGCGGCCAAGGCGGCGGCGCCTCCCCAAGTGGCCCGTGGAGTGCGACCCCGCGTGAAAGGTGAGCAGGAGCTCGGGGCACGTGGTGAGGGCCAGACACGGGGGAGGGAGAATGAAGGGGGAGGGAATGGGGGTGGCAAACGATCGGCTTGGGACCCGGATTTGGAGCCAAGTACTGGGAGGGGGTGGGCTGGAGGCGACGACTGCGACGGCTGTGACGGCGAAGCCCCCACGTGGGGCGGGGGTGCGCGCGCACGTGTGCGCGGGCGAAAGGGGGGCGGGGAGGGCTCCTGGGAGGGCGTCGGGCGCGCGCTCGCTCAGTGGCGGCCCACGTGATGGGCACGCCGATAATCTGTTTCCACGTGACAGGGAGGCCGGCTGAGGCAGCGCGTTGGGCTGTGTTTGTGTAGTATAACCGTGGTAATCGGAGGTTTTTAAGATTGCCGCTTTTCTTCTGTACAAGGGGAAAGGAGGAGACATATAAAGCGGAAAAGACTTCCTATTCAGTGTTTTAAATGTTCACTACTCTGTTAGTGAAGTGCTTTTTAAGTTCCGAAATACTGATTTTTTTCTGTACCGCCATGTTAGAGGAAGCTCGCGAGATGCGAGTGTGTTTGTATCGCGAGATCTCTCGATTCTCGCGGGACCTCGTTGGCAGAGCAGTTGTCCTGGATGGCGGAGCCTTGGGTTCCGGGGGCCTGGGACCCGCAACTCTTTCTACAAGGCAAGTCGTTAGGGAGGGGCCCGGGGCGAGTGCCTCTTGGTGCCGGGATACGTGCTATATCAGCTTCCTATAGTCTTGAAGGGAATACAGTAACCCCATTGAGGCAACACTGCCCTCCCCATCCCCCTGCGGGCGCTCCGCCACCTGCAAAAGCATATGCACCCCTCAGCCGGGTCCTTCTCCCCACGCAGTGATAGTTCCACCCTGTCCCACTCACTGGAAGTCCGGAGCCGTGCTGGTGCAGACCTGATGATTCCATTGGATACCGTTCCTCTTACTTTAAAACGTTCTTGTCAGTTTTTCCCGTGTTGCCGTTTTCTAAAGTATTCCAGACCTGTTAACTATTTTGTCGCGTTTTCTGCTGCAGTACCTGTCTCCAGTCTCCTGAAACAGAACTCCTCCCATCTCTTTTCTCTGGGTGTCATTTGCTCATCACCCTGACTTCGTATTTTCAGTAACTTTTGGCAGTATTTGAAGGGCCCATTATGTCTCTGATAGCACCTGAGGTCAGAAGAAAATCCTGCTTTTAATCATTTTGTACGTGCCTATTAACTCAGTTATCGGTAGGGTTTTAATTACCACTGTGTTACTGACGTTGCCATCTTTGATGTTTAGGGATGGTGGTTTTACGTTATATATTTAGGGTAACAGACTGTTTGTTTCATGTGAATTTTTATTTTTATTTTTGAGACGGAGTCTCCCTCTTGTCGCCTAGGCTGAAGTGCCGTGGGGCGATCTTGGCTCATTGCAACCTCCGCCTCCCGGGTTCAAGCGATTCTCCTGCCTCAGCCTCGCGAGTAGCGAGTAGCGAGTAGCTGGGTTTACAGTCGCGCTTCACCACGCCCGGCTAATTTTTGTATTTTTAGTAGAGACGGGGTTTCACCGTGTTGGCCAGGCTAGTCTCAAACTCCTGACCCCAAGTGATCCACCTGCCTCGGCCTCTCAAAGTGCTGGGATTACAGCACTGTACAGGCGTGAGCCGCCGCGCCTGGCCTCAGATCGACTTTTTAGTAAAGAGCAAACTCAAACTTTGGTATCAGAGTTTGAGCTTTATTTTTCTTAAATGAGTTTGAAATCAATTTAATATTTCTCTCCAATTCCCTAATGTCTCAGAAATCAATTTACAATATGCCTTTGTTTTTTCGTATTCTTAAGTAGTGTTTGGATTTTTATTTTAAGTAGTTGCAGTACTAAATAGGGAGTGGGGAGTTAATTACAAAACGAATCAGGTAACTAGTTAATTCATTCATAGTTTGTTTTTTAAAACTACAAAATTTTTTTTTTTCCTGCACGTCATACAGAGGTATATAGTATAGAGTAACACAGTACTTGTTTCAAGGTACCACAAAGTTCCATTCCTCAGTCTTAAATCTCTGTAACCAGCCTTTGTGGTTGCTCTGTATCATTCCAGATATTTCCATGTTTTAGTTTAGTTTTTGTTTCTTAAATGAAGGGGAGAAAGTGTTGTTTTAATGGGGTGTCAACACAACATTGTCAATCAGTAAACATTTTTTGGCTAAATTAAATTTTTATTTAGTGATATGTGCCTGTTTGTCAAGACTCATGTATGCATACTTAGATAAAAAGCAGATTTTTTTGTTTGTACTGATTTTTTTGGTAGTACAATCTTGTGAAAATATCACAAGTGACTTATTTTTGCAGTAAAGTTGATTGTGCTTAGTAGCTTTGCACAGAAAGTACATGTAAAACAATATTTAAATAAATTAATGTTTTATCACTTGAGTTTTATATTTTTATGTTTAATGTTTGTTACATATTTAACTTTATATATTCTAAACTGTAACCTAACTATATAGGAGTTTTTCAGACGTTTTAAAAGCTTATCAGTGTGATTAAAATGGTAGTTCTGACCCTGCAATTTAGTGATCTCAATTGGAGAGTGGTAGACATATCAGTAGTTCGTACAAACAAAGGTATATATACTTGAAGTTGCTAAGCGGCTTTCATTTTGTAAGTGTTGTTTTTGTAATTTCCCCCTTAAACCTACCAGTAATAATATTTATCAGACCAGTCACATAAGAAAAGTGTCCACTCTTTGGGCAATGTGGTTTTTTGTTGTAACAGTGCAAGTAGAAATGTTGAGGAATAGAAGTGAGCGTTGAGAGATACGATGTTGGAAAGAGGAAAAGGGGACGTTGGGAGTGTAGAGGTTGATGTTGAAATGGAATTGGACAAGTTGGGGAGAAAAGAGGAATGTAGAAGGTTGACAGTGAGTCAAGAGCCGTGGTCCGAGAATAGTTAGGCTCATAATAGTTGGAGGACAGCCGAGTCCGTATTTCAGGCAACTTTCTCCTCCTCTTTTTTTTAGTCAGTTCTGGGTCTGTTCACAGAATTGCTAGATATTTCCTGTCATAAAAGTCAGCAGCTTAAGGTGATACTTAATTGAAACCTTGTGAATTCTTTACTTTAGATAAAGCTATTCTGTTAAATAACATTTGTTAAGTACATTTTATTATTATTTTTAGAAGTAGAAAATTGTGGAAGTGACAATGAGTTTGAAGGTCACAGTTCTACAATGGCCTTTGCAAAGGTATCTGCATAAATTTAGCTTGGTAACTCGGCCTTTAATAGTCCACGTACATCTGATCTATGAAATAATATATGTTCCTTGTTCTTAGGACTTTTGTTTTATAAACTTTTCAGTAGTGGGTCTTGGGAATTACCAGTCTTTTACAGACACGAAATTATTTGTACTTGGTAGAAATATACTGAGAAAAATCCAAGGAAGAGGAAAAATGTGTTTTTACATGGTTTGTTTTTGCTTGAGTAAAATTTAAATAACCAAGAAATTTAATTTTCATTTTTCTCAATTATTACAGTCATCTAAATGATGAGAGCTAATGAACTTCAGTGATCAGAGGAAATTAGTAACAGTGATAATATAATACTGATTCGTTCTCACTTGAATTTTTTCCTTAAGGTCTGACACCATGCCTGTTTCCACAAACCTGTAACTTTAAGTTGCCTTAAGCTGGCCTGGTGGCTCACGCCTGTAATACCAGCACTTTGGGAGGCTGAGGTGGGAGGATTGCTTGAGACCAGCAACAACATAGTCAGACCACGTTTCTACCAAAAAAAAAAACCACAACAACAAAAAAAAACTGGGCGTGGTAGTGCATGCCTGTAGTACCAGCTACTTGGGAGGCTGAGATGGGAGGATCACTTGAGCCCAGAAGGTTGAGACTGCAGTGAACTGTGATTGCACCATTGCACTCCAGCCTGGGCAACAGAGTGAGACCATGGGTCAAAAATAAAATAAAAACACCTAAATTTCATATGAAAATTCAGTTTGGAGTTGCCTACAAGGAATAGTTGCTAGAAGAGTTTCATTTTTATAGTAGTATTTACTAGAGATTTGGTGTATACTCTGGTGCAAATTTCTGTCGTTAATGCTCTGATAACTACTATAATTGTACTCTGAAAACCACTCTCAGTAAATATTTCCCAAAGTCCAAAGTCTTGACTTGATTATTTTGTTTGACCCTTTGCTTTTCACTTTTTCTGTTTTTCTTTTCAGCTGATCTTTCTCATTTATGTAGGTAATTTTTGTCTTATTAGAGAGGACTGAGTGAGTAACTTGCCCTGAGGAGACTATCACTTTGTGATTAATCAAACTATTCAGGTATTATTATTACTGTTGTTTTTGGAACTCCAGTATATTTGTAAGTTAGAGTCAGTGATTCAGCTGACATTTATTGCTAATGACCTCAGCCATTTGAAACATAGCAGAAATCCTGGACATAAAAAAATCTAGAAGCCTTCAGAATGACTGTAACCAAGTATAATAAGCCATTAGCCTTTATTAGGAAACAACTAATTGGAAGTAGTCCACAGATAAAAATCTTCAGTGTTGGCCATTGGAGTTAGGGACATTGGCAGCTGAAGTGACATCTTCAGGGGAAAAGGAAGAACTATTAAAAAGTAGGTGGAACTATGGTAGAATACTGTTTTAAGGCCGTTATAAAGACATACACTCCTATAATCATTAACTTCTGAAGGAATGACAGTATCATAGAGCAGCCTAGTAAGTTGATGCGTCACAATGATGACTTTAATAATAAACCTTTATTCTGTGTATTATGTTTAAGGAAGTAAGAAATTGGTGTCTTTTGAGATTGCTATAAAAGTAAACATTTTCAAAACTCTGTTAATTAAATGTTACGTTTCAGTTTTCTGGAAAATTTACTTGTAGATCTCTCCTTATCAGATGATACCAAATAAAAATGGTACTATTGTGTGTATAACTTCCTTTGTTTTATTTTATTATTTTAACCTATTTATCTTTCTACTTAATATTTCAAGGAAACTCCCAAACAAGACTCTATTATATTTAATATTTGATATCAGTAATGAACAACCAGTTGCCTAAAGATTAGCACATTTGCTAATGAAGAAAATAGTAAAGCAGATAATTAGAATTAGTAAATGACCTATGCATATGATTCAGTTGTATAGTTTTGAATCCTGATATTGAGTCTATTAGCCCAAGTGTCCTAAGGTGCCAGGTTTTTGTAGTGAGTTTTTTTCGTTGCATTGCTGGCCTTCTCTGTCTAGTATGTTAATTTAAACCTTTTGCTTCCATTAGTGGTAAAGTAGATAGTCTTTGACTTGGGTATAAGGTGTGTATATGTATTTTAATGATTTTGAAAGCTGGCTTGAGGAATTAGATTTTGGGAATTAATAGAATTATTATTAGAATTTTGATATATTGCTTCCATTATTTTAATGTATATTTTTTACATATTTGTGGGTAAAAAACATTTAGTTTGATGTCCTGCTTTTTAACCTACTGTTAGGTAACACTTTCCCATTCTCACAATGCATCTTAATAACTATCATTATAAATGATTGTAAAATGTTCTGTGCAGTGAACGTATCATGTTATCCCCCATGCGAAGAACATATTTATACACGTTTCTTGTATATAGTATTATCTCTCTGTTGTGTATTGCCAGAATTGATTTTTTAGGTACATGTTAAAGGCTCTTAAAACATACTGCACAATATTAATGAAAAGGGATAAATTTGTATTCTCTTTCGAGTGGTTGTTACCCTATACTCATCAACACTTAACATTTTTTATAAAGGTTTAATGGGGATATATGACATACTGTGCTTTATTTCTTTAATTACTGAGGTGAAGCATGTTTATAGATGTATTTATCTTGTGATCTTTGAAGATAAATAGAATTTAACATTATTGCAGTCAAACATCTTTTTGTTTGTTTGTTTTGAGATGGAGGCTTGCTCTGTTGCACAGGCTGGAGTGCAGTGGCACCATCTCGGCTCACTGCAGCCTCTATCCCCCAGGTTCAAGTGATTCTCCTGCCTCAGCCTCCTGAGTAGCTGGGACTACAGATGCATACCACCATGCCCAGCTAATTTTTGTATTTTTATAGAGATGGGGTTTCGCCATGTCGGTCAGGCTGGTCTGGAACTCCTGACCTGAGGTGATCTACTTGCCTCGGCCTCCCAAAGTGCTGGGATTACAGGGGTGAGCCGCCGTGCCCAGCCCAAACATCTTGATATAATTTTGTTCTACTGATTTTATGAAATTCCTCCCTTTTTAAAACTGTAATAAACAATATTGGTTTAATTCTGTTTGTTTAGTTTTTCTAAGTTAGATTTAAATAAATTTTAAGTTTTTACCTCATCTGGCATTGGTGTGAAATGAGAATTTAAATATTTTCCTCCATATTGGTAATTTTCTCAACTCGTTTAAATAATGCTTTATTTAATTTTTTAATTTTTCTCATTTTTTTATTATGCTTCATTTTTACATTTTAATCATTTTTATTTTAAATTGTTTATTTTTATCTCAATCCTTAAAAACATTCATATTTTTAGATGATTCTATGATATGTTTAATATATTTTGCCTTGGCTTTCTTATTGTGGTGTTTGTTTCCTTATTTATTTTTAAGATTACTGTAAGTTGAGAATAATAAAGCTTATTTTTTAACAAAACAATGTTTTATAATTCCTTTTCTTGTCAGCCAAAATTTGAAATAAGATTTTTCCATGCCACATAATTTAGTTGCATTGAATGAAAATTTCCCCCTTCTTGAACAGAGATAAAATGTGAAACTACTTAAAAGTACTATGCTGGCCACAGTGGCTTATGCCTGTAATCCCAACACTTTGGGAAACTGAAGTGGGAGGATTGCTTCAGCCCAGGAGTTCGACACCAGCCTGTGCAATGTAGTGTGACCTCGTCTCTACAAAAAAATACACAAAATTAGCCTGGTGTGGTGGCATGTGCCTGTAGTTTCAGCTACTGGGGAGGATGAGGTGGAAGGATCACTTGACCCCAAAAGGTTGAGGCTACAGTGAGCCCAGATTGCGCCCCTGCACTCCAGCCTGGGTGACACAGTGAGACCCTGTGTAAAAAAACCCCCAACAACAAACTGTAAGGAGAAAAACTACTTTGGCGGATTTTGGGGAATTAGAGAAATTAACTTCTAAAATTAACAGTTTAGGATGTATGCTTAGAGTGTTAAACAGCAGTATTCAACTTGATATCATATACCTCTAATATATTTAAATTTTTCATTTAAAGCTTTGGCACTTGGGTTACAGAATCACAGTAACTTTCTTCTTCAAATGTTGAGATAGCAATATGATACATATACTGAAATTTAATAACACAAGACATTCAAGTAAGCTTTAGGAAGGTACCTATGCCAGAGAGCATTTTTAATACTGAAAATGCTTACTGTTTACTATGATGCCTTTTTTTCTGTTATGAAATAATTTGTGATCTCAAAATAATTGAAAAAAGGTATTTATGTTTGTTTACATTTTGAAATTGTGATGGCTGCAAAGCTGTTAATTTTATTAAATGGCTTTAATGTTTTTTGTTCACAGATTTTTCTGGTTACAATAATGCTAGTAAGAAAAGCCAGATTTAAGTAACTCTGAGTGTGAAAAAATAAATATTTGAAAAAAAAAAGTGTGTCCTGTGCTTGAAGAACACCTACAGAGAATTGAAGATGAACAATTCGATGTGATGTAATTTCCTTCTATCTTGGGTTATGGTGAGATTTAAAGGGATTGGAACATAACTTACACCTTTTTTTGCTATTGAAATTCTGCTGCCCCATGAGAGATGAGTTGCTTTTTCAAAATGTCACTGAAATGGTCCAGGAAATAGAGTTGCTAATTATATTCTGGTACTATTTACCCTCCTTACTAGTTCTTAAAGTTTTTTTTTTAATTGGTCAGAAGTTCAAGGAAAATAGATCCTGCCATTGTTACACACTTTCCCATTGGAAAGCAGATTGATGTGTTTCATAAATAAAACGAAATAATGCTTTTAGGTGGCTTGGCTGTATTATAGAGGGAACTACCAAGATTATTTCTCCTGGCAAAGGGGTGTGTGTGAGATTTATCCACTGATAGCCCTTGAAGAACTTTGTAATACTTTCTCTTTTTTTTTTTTTAATTTACATTTTTTTATTTCCATAGATTATTGGAGATGTAATACTTCTCCATATTAACTCTCCACTCCCCACCCCAGACCTATAATTCTTACCTGAACTGTCTTCACCGTATGTAGATTTTTATGGTGGTTTTGCAGTAATTTTTTTTTTTTTTTTTTGAGACCGAGTCTTACTCTGTCGCCCAGGCTGGAGTGCAGTGGCATGATCTTGGCTCACTGCAACCTCTGCCTCCTGATTTCAAGCAATTCTCCTGATTTAGCCTCCTGAGTAGCTGGGACTACATACATGCACCACTATGCCCGGCTCATTTTTGTATTTTTCGTAGAGACGGGGTTTCGCCATGTTGGTGAGACTGGTCTTGAACTCCTGACCTCAAGTGATCCGCCCACCTCGGCCTCCCAAAGTGCTGAGATTACAGGCGTGAGCCACTGTACCTGGCCAAAGTGTCTTTTCCTAAGGAGAAATCTCTTTTTCCTTCTTTTTAAATAAAGGTAAATGCAATTAAAGTCTGGTACACATAGAAAGTTCTCATAAATGTACACCTCAGTGAATTTTCAGTGTGAACACACTGGTGTAACCGTCACTAAGAGGAACACTGTCAGAACTCCAAAAACTTGTGTGTTTATTCCGGTCATTAATGGTCCCTAGGTGCCACCCCCCACCAAGAGAAACCACTTTTGATGTCTAGTATCATAGAATTATTTGCTTTTGAGCCTAGGATGTATACAGTATGTATTGTTTTTGTGTTTGGCCTTTTTTGCTCAATGTTATGTTTGTGAGATTCAACTGTTTTATTTTGTCTTCATCCTGTTCTGATATGGGTAACCTGAGAAATCCTATAACTCAACCTGATTTGTACCTGGAGATCTCAACACTTAGACATTTTTCTCATGGCATTCATAGTTTTCAAGAACTCCTAGGAGGGGACATCAAATAAAAGCCTTCTTTGTTTTAGACTCTGTGGTAGCCTTCTTTTGTGTTTTAATGCTATTTGGGTAAACAGTATATTTTAAAATTTTTGTCACTGATGGCTTATGCAGTACCTCAGTTGCTTTTGTTTTGTTTTTTCCTACTTAAAAATTTTGTTTTAAAAACTATAGTACAGGATTCCTGGCCAGCTAATGGCCATTTGGACTTTTATCTTATGAGTTGGTAGCTTTCTTTTCATTCTTTGAATTCCTCAAGCAGTGATTCCCATTCTAATTTTTATGATACCATGTAATATCTTCAGTTATTTCAAAGCATGTTGTGAGCCTCCCCACCAAGAAAAAGATTCCAATTTAAGTTTAAGCCACTTTACTTTCAAAATACTTACATTTATGAACAGTACAACTTTTTATGTTCATGAACAGTACAACATTGTGGTGTGTAGATTATAAAATCAAAAAGGCTGGTAAAATACTGGGAATCAACTAAGAGCCTTACCAGCTTATTAACCCCTTTCAGGCTAGCTTCAAGTGTAAAGTGCAACTTTTTTTTTTTTTTGTGGCAGAGTCTCACTCTGTCACCCAGGATGGAGAGCAGTGGCACAATCTTGGCTCACTGCAAACTTCAGCTCCTGAGTTCAAGCGATTCTTGTGCCTCAGCCTCCCAAGTAGCTGGGATTACAGGCGCCCACCACCACGCCCGGCTAATTTTTGTATTTTTAGTAGAGGCAGGGTTTCTCCATGTTGTTCAGGCTGGTTTCGAACTCCTGACCTCAGGTGATCTGCCTGCCTCGGCCTCCCAGAGTGTAGGGATTACAGGTGTGAGCCACCCTGCCTGGTGCCTAAAGTGCAGCTTCTCAGGAGTTCTCCTTTTGTATTTTCCTCCGATTTCACTTTCTTAATTTTAAGGAAAGTCATAGATTTATGACTGTATTCCTGCACATAATTTTTCTTTCATATAAGTCGTATGGTTATGATATGCCTGGATGATATGCGCATATAATTAATATAATTAATAATATAATAATATAAAGGCTTAATTCCTTTATAAGCGAATTTTGGTTATTTCAGTCAGTAAGTGTTAGGGCCAGAGTATTATAAATGGCAAATAGTTGTTGAAATTAGATATTTTGGTCATGATTAAGAGTAATGTGTATGCTTAGCAGTCCTGTACTTCAATCATCTTTTATTTGCTGAGCTTTTGTGGAAATTAAATGATTGTAAAGTTTTAGCCTAATTTCTAAAAAAAGAATCATTTGTTTTTTAATTTGGAGAGTTTAAATGTCTGACTTTGGGGAAACATCATCATGCCATAGGGAAACATTATCTCCTGAAGAATGGGGGAGAGATTAACTGACTTTTGTAATGGTTATAGAGTTACTTCTAAATTTGAATAAATGCTGTTCCTACCTAGTGAACTAGTCAGAGCATTTTCCAGTTTGACCTAAGCTAAGCACACAGGTAGCTACTTCTCTTTGTATATTTAGGAGAATGTCACCAAGGATATTTTGATTTGTTTGTAGGTATATGGCAGTGGTTCTCAGTATTTATCATTCATCATAATCGCCTGAAAGTTATTTGTTTTAAATAATAGATTGCTGGGCTCTGCCCTTAGAATTTCAGATTTAGTAGGTGAGGAGACCACACTTTGTAGCACTACTTGGGTATAGTCAGGGTATCTGCATTAAAAAACAAAATGAACAGACAAAAACCCCACAAGTGATTCTGATACATATCCTAGATGAGAACCTTTGATCAATAGTTCTCAATACAGTATATGGTTCTGGGCATAGCAGCAGAGCATCACTTGGGAATTTTACAAATGCAGATTTTCTCAAACTCTGGAGATGGAACCCAGAAATCTGTGTTTTAAACTAGACCACTAGAGGATTCTGGTGTGTGCTAAAGTTTGACAACCATCCTTGTAACTTTATAGTTCCCTGGCACCTATCAGGGAATTTACTAGAAATTCAAATTTCACACTGCATTCCAGACCTCTCATATAACAGATTCTGAATATCAGAATCTCATTTTACAGTAGTCTCTCCTGCACTCTTATCTTCAGTTTCGCTTTCCTTGGACTGAACATATTAAATGGGAAATTCAAGAAATAAACAATTAATGTTTTAAATTGTGTGCCCTTTTGAGTATCCTGATGAAATCTCTTATTGTCCCTCTCGTCCTGCCTGGGATGTGAATCATCCCTTTGTCCAGCTTGTCCATACTTTGTATGCTTCCCACTGGTTAATCACTTAGTAGCCATCTCACTTATCAGACTGAAAAAACATAGTATATATCCAGTTTGGTACTATCCTCAATTTCAGGTATCCACAGGGGCAGGAGAGGGGTGGGGGCGGGGGTGGGATCTTGGGAATGTATCGCTTGTGGATGGGGGGAGGGAACTACTGTAACTAGATTCCAGGTGGTTTGTATGTATATTGAAGATTGAAAAGAGCTGCTTTAGGTGATTTTAAAAACTATTACAAAAGTAATACTAATAACTAAAATTTATTGGACATTTGCTGTGGGCCAGATACATGCTAGATAATCTATTCATTATCATTACTACTCCCTACAACCTTATACAGAGGGTTACTGTAACCCTCATTCTATAAATAAAGCAAAGGGGTTTAGTATCGTGCTTGGTGTCGCACAGGTGCTAAATGCAGGGTTTGGGATTTGAACCTAAGCACTCAAACTGTGGAGTTTCGGAGTTTGAGGTGCTATCTTCATATGTATCTTCAGTACCATTTGTGTGCATATATGTCCGTCCTTGTTCCAGTGCCATAGATTATATTCTAATGAATTTTTTTGGTATCACATTTTACAGTGACATTTGAATTTTCTTTCAAGTCTTATATTCACCGGAACAATCAGAAGTGGAAACAGCTGTGGTTTGAATACTTTGGTCTTGTCAACCTAAATAACAGAGGCTTTCTATAAGAAAATGGTGTTTATTCGGGAATAGGGCATTGCAGTGGGAATACTGTTGCTATAGTAAACCATGTGCATATACAGGGAGGTAAAAGAAGAGAAAAGTTTTTAAAGGAAAAATGAGGATTTCCTAATTATTTTGAGATAATTATTCTTGGCTGCAAGGGTCAATAAGTAAAGTGCCTCCATTCTGAGGTTGGACCGGCAGTTGGTGGGCAGATGTCCTCATAGAAGTTATAAAAAAAAAAAACCTCCCCCCCCCCAAAAAAAAATAAAACCAGAGTGTTGCTGTGCTTCCCAGGCTAGATGTGAACTCCTGGGTTCAAGCAATCTTCCTGCTTCTTGGGTAGCTGGGACTACAGGTGTGTATGTACCATGCACCTGGCTTGTTTTTTTTGTCACGTTTTGTGTAAGGTTGTAGTTTTTGCAGAGTCTTTTGTGACAGTTTTTTTCATGCGTTACCCTCGTGAGAGCTCTTCCTTCATGGCCTTCCTTGGCTGTTTGTCAGGGTGTTTTTTTGTTTTGTTTCATTTTGTTTTGTTTTATTAAAAAACAAAACACTACTACTACTCCAGTTTGATTCTGATAACTTTCATAGAAGTCTGTTCATCAGGGTGTTGTTATCCATCCAGACTCTGTTGCCTTAATAGATTTTGTTTTTGTGTGTAATTTCAGTAAGGCAACTCTTAAACTGGTTAATGTTTGTGGTGAAAATTTGCATGCTCGGCCAGGTGCAGTGGCTCATAATGCCTGTAATCCCAGCACTTGGGAGGCTGAGGTGGGCGGATCACCTGAGGTCAGGAGTTCAAGACAAACTTGGCCAACATGGCGAAACCCTGTCTCTACTAAAACAAAAAATTAGCCACTCATGCTGGAGTCCCAGCTACTCGGGGAGGCTGAGGCAGGAGAATCACTTGAACCCAGGAGGCGGAGCTTGCAGTGAACCGAGATGATGCCATTGCACTTAGCCTGGGTGACAGAGCAGACTCTGTCCCAAAAAAAAAAAAGAAAAAAAAATTTTTTGCATGCTGTTATGTTCTAGAATTGTATTGGTTTATTAGAGAAGGACAACAATGCAATTCAGTATCTGGAGGCCCCCATGTACTAAAATTATACTTTGGAGTTTGATTGAAGTAAAACATGGAGATTTGCCTGATAATAGACCTAAATACTGGTGTTAATTTCAAGGGAGTAATTTGGGGTGGGGTCACAATATTTATTGTATTAATAGGTTTTTTGGGGGAATTTCTTAATCATATTCTTTTTAAGTGCACAGTTCAGTGCTTTTTAGTAAAATTACAGTACCATGCAACTATTACCTCAATCCAGTTTTAGAACATTTCTGTCACACCAAAATGATCTCTTTTACCTGTTTTAAGTCATTCCCACCTTCAGCCTATTACAGTTTTTTTTCTTTTTTTTTTTTTTAATCAGCTGGTGCATTTTAGCAGTTCTTAGTAATAAAACCTACCTATAAACTGTAATCTATAAACCTTTCTAAACTTTTAAGAAACTGAGAGGCCGGGGCGCAGTGGCTCATGCCTGTAATAGTAGGTTTTTGGGAGGCTGAGGTGGGTGGATCACCTGAGGTCAGGAGTTCAAGACCAGCCTGGCCAACATGGACAAACCTCTCTACTAAAAATACAAACATTAGCCAGGCGTGGTGGTGGGCGCCTGTAATCCCAGCTATTCTGGAGGCTGAGGCAGGAGAATCGCTTGCACCCGGAGGGGCAGAGGTTGCAGTGAGCTGAGATTGCACCACTTCACTCCAGCCTGGGCAACGGAGCGAGACTCCATCTTAAAAAAAAAAAAAAAAAAGAAAAAAAAAGAAAACTGAGAAAGTTTAATGCTATTCTAGCTCTTAATTTCTGTTTGCTTACATCAGTTTAACTTATTGATAGGATTTAAAGTGATGTGAACAGTAGTGTTTAGGGCTAGGAAATGTTCTTTCATTCACTTAATGGACCATTCACAATCTATGTAATGTATGAAGAGGAAGTGGAGAGAAGAGAAAGAGAAGATAATTAAGAGAAACTTAATATCTATAGTTCCATGATGATATTGACAACCTCAGAGTTCTTGTCTGTGGTGGTTATTTGGATTCTGGCAAACTACTGTGTGTTTCCGTTGTCTTGATCTGAATGCCTCTCAAGAATGACACTTTCTTTTAAGAGCTTTATGTCTACAAGGTATGTATTTTAAGAACTCTGGGGATGAATAATCACACAGTGTGCTGACTTCGGATATGGTTGTGCATAAAGCTTTTTTTTTGGTAGCACAGAAATATCTGAAGAATATATTTGGCATAGTTTGATACAGTTTTTGGTTTTGATTAAATAAATAATTGACTAATAATAAAGATGATCAGAGCTTCTGATAAATTCTTGTTTTTTTGGCAGTTTAATCTCCTAAAAGTTGAAGAGAATTGCTGGTATGAAGTTGATTCTTACCAACAAGGAAGAACACTTAGATATAGAATTAACTGTTATTGAACATCTGTTTTGAGCAAATGGACTGTTTTTATAGTTACTTTTTTGTGGGGTAGTAAAAAGAACATGGACTTGGAATCAGACTTTGATTTAAATCCTGGCTCTAGCACTTATGAGCGCTGTAACTTTTTTTTTTTGTTTTTTTTGAGACAGGGTCTTGTTCTGTCGCCCAGGCTGGAATGCAGTGGTGCGATCATATGAGCTCTGTAATTTTAAGCAAGTTACTTATTTCTAAGCTTTGTTTTCCTTATTATAAATAGATATGGTACTTTCTACATATATAGAGAGTATATAATGTACTTGATATAAAATAGATGCTCAGTAAATGCTATTTTTTAGTTTATTGACGTGGAAACAGAGGCTCAGAGAAGTTTGTCACACAGCTAGTAAGTGACAAATATCTGACTCCAAAGCCCATGCTTTTCCATGCCTCCCAGCTAGAAATGGAAATGATGGGAATCAAAGGGTAGTGATCATTCTAAGCTGTCTTGGAGTTTATCTTAGATAGCAATTCCCAGAAAAGCAGGTTTCAGAAAGTTCAGAAAAGAAACTGATGATGACCACAGATAGTTTAAGCAATCAATATTGATAGAAGGCTCTTAAAAATGAAACCTGTTATTAAAATTTCAAAAAAAATTCCATTGGGGAAGAAAAACATGAGTAATCTAAAGAAATTAATATGACTTCTTCATAAGTAAATTTTTTCAAAAGAAAAACATATCAAGGATACCCATTAGCCGGGTGTAGCGGCTCACGCCTGTAATCCCAGCACTTTCGGAGGCTAAGGTGGGCGGATCCCCTGAGGTCAGGAGTTCAAGACCAGCCTGGCCAACATGGCAAAACCCTGTGTCTCTACAAAAAAATACAAAAATTAGCCGGGCATGGTGGCAGGTGCATATAATCCCAGCTACTTGGAGGCTGAGGCAGGAGAATCACTTGAACCCAGTAGGTGGAGGTTGCAGTGAGCTGAGTCACGCCATTGCACTCCAGTCTGGGCAACAGAGTGAGACTCTCAAAAAAAAAAAAAAAAAAAAAAGATACCCATTTAACTAATTGTATATAAGGTTAATTTAAAAAATCATTTGACTTACTGATAGAATTTAAAGTAATGTGCACAGTAGTGTTTAGGGCTAGGAAACATTCTTTCGTTCACTTAATAGACCATTCACAATCTGTGTAATGTATGAAGAGGAAATGGGTAGGAAAAAAGGAAGATAATTAGGAATGTAGGTAGGCTAGATAGAGCTGTAATAAAAGAATAGATAGAATATAAGAATATAAGCTAGATAGAGCTGGAATGAGGTGAGGGGTTGTAAAAATGTTTAAGGGCAATAAAAAGGGCTAGTTTCCGCCAAATTCAAAGCGACATCAGTAAGGAAGAAAGAAGCCTTTTGATTAGGGAGATAAATAATGAGAAATGCCCAACTTCTGTTTTATGTGTAGGAGAATGGTTTTCATACTGGAAGGGAGACGGTTAAGAAAAAGCTGTTTAAAGACGAAGTTTTATTCCTTGGTATGTTACATGATAAAGAGCATCTACTTTCGTTAAATAAATTTAGAGCTCCAATTCCAGTAAAATACTTAGAACCATGAAGTGTCAGTCTGAGTTTATTGATGTCAGTGGCTGCTTTTGGTTGTAGAGCTGTTTACAATGTTTGCTTTTCTAAAATATTGAGTAATTAAAATCATCAATGTAAAAACTTGTCTTCAAGTTCAACTTATATATTTTCTTATTCCATTAACTAGCACATTAACTATAAACGAAGAATACTTTTTCTGAGTGAGGGAGGACTTTGATTAATAGCCTAGTAATTATAATTGAACAGATTAAGTCTCCCTTAAAATATCCTTGGGTAAAATGGCATCTATACTTGTTTTCTTTTCCTGGAATACTCTTCTCAAATATTTTCATGGCCTGTTCCCTTCCTTCTTTGATTCAAATGTTACCTCAGCTAGAAAGGTTTTCCCTGAGGGAGTTTTTAAGGGACATCATTTACACAGACTTCAATGTGAATGGTGCTCATTGGTGTGAACTTCATTATACTACCTAAAATAGTATCTTCTTCCTTCACTTTCCCTGGTTTTTCTTAATAGTAGTGATCATACCTGATATTTGTTTGTCTCTTCTAAGAATATAAGATCCATGAAGGATGGGATTATGTTTTTTCTGCTGCAGTTATTAGAGCTTGGAATGATGCCTAGTTCATGGTAGATGGTCAGTGAATACTTGCTGAATGAATGAATTTATTTGTTTATTGTTTTTTTTGAGACTGATTTCAACACATGAATGGGGACGCACACACGTTTAGTCCATATAAGTATTTATATTGTTATTATTTTTTGAGGTGGAGTCTGGCTCTGTGTCGCCCAGGCTGGAGTGCAGTGGCACGATCTTGGCTCACTGCAACCTCTGCCTCCTGGGTTTAAGCGATCTTCCCACCTCAGCTTCCCAAGTAGCTGGGATTACAAGCATGCACTGCCACACCTGGCTAATTTTTATATTATTAGTAGAGGCAGGGTTTCACCATGTTGGTAAACAGGCTAGTCTTAAACTCCTGACCTCAAGTGATCTGTCCGCTTTGGCCTCCCAAAGTGCTGGGATTACAGGCATGAGCCAACATGCCAGAATGCATGAATTTATACAGTAAAGTGTTGGAACAAGGTTGTGAGCCCTAGGAACATTGCAGTGTGAATGTTAGCTATTACCAGTACTACTGCTGCTTAAGTACATTCCCTGTATTTATACATTTGATATACTGTTTTATTTTTAAGCACTATTCCTTGTGGAGTAAATTTCAACAAGTAGGATTTTCCCAAATACTTTGTTTTTGAGATGGAGTCTTACTGTGTCTCCCAGGCTGGAGTGTAGTGGTACAATCTCGGCTTACTGCAACCTCTGCCTCCTGGGTTCAAGTGATTTTCCTGCCTCAGCCTCTCGAGTAGCTGAGATTATAGGCATGAGCCACCACACCCAGCTGATTTTTGTATCTTGTTAGAGACTGGGTTTTGCCATGTTGGCCAGGCTGGTCTCGAACTCTGACGTTAGGTGATCTGCCCGCCTCGGCCTCCCAAAGTGCTGGGATTACAGGTATGAGCCACCACACCCGGCTTCTCAAATACTTTAAAACTTTAAAATTTTATATTTTCTCTAGCTTTATTGAGTTATAATTGGTAAATATTAAAATTTTAAATTTAATAAATGAGACTTATAGTGAATCACAAATTTTCTTAAACATTCCAATATTCTTACTAACCATGCTAAATATTCTTACACTTTTAAACTTAAAATCATAAGTGTGAAGTCCGTTTCTATTTTAAATTTAGAAACTATCATCATCTATAATGTTAAAATTGTCTTCAACATTATAAGAACTTAAAAAATATTTAGGATAGTTTTAAACCACACAGTATTAGTATCATGAGTTTGATATACTTAATTTCAATATTCTAATTAACCATGGAGGTTGGGCAGTCACTTACGTACGGGAATAGTTTTGCTGTCTTAAGCAAGTTGAGATTCCTGTGACATACTTTATGTCCACAGTTCAGTTACCATCTCTTGACAGGCTGTTTATCAGCCTGACATTGGCCTTGGAATCTGCCTTTGTCTAGGTGGTTTTTCTTATGTCACAGATGGACATAATGAACCGTTAGTAAAAATTGTCGGTATGGTAACAGTGGAACTCTAAGTTGATGTTGGTTTCTTCTGAATTGAAGTTTAAGACCTTTTGTAATTTTTTTGTAATTGCTTTTTAACTCTATTGCCAGATCAAGTTTTGTAAACCTCACCCAGATTACTTCACCACTTGATTGGATTCCAGGAATCCATTTTCTGTCTGGCTGATGGCACAGGTTTTAGATCATTTTAAAGACATTAAGGAACTAAGAGATATTGATAGCTTTTGTTAATTTGTTGTTACACAAAGTATGCCAGAAGACTAGGAACAGCGTAAAGTCTTATTTTTAAAAAGGAAAGCAGTAGTTTTGGAGATTGTTTTCCTAGGTATGCCTTGGAAAAGAGGCAGAGAAATACAGGCTTAGCTTATCAGCATTAAGAACATTTCATTAATAGTGTAAAATAAACTTTCTTAAATACTGTTAGCAGGAATTAATGTCAGACTTTGAGAGAAGTATCTAAAGTATCTAAAGAAGTATTTTGTCCATTTTAATATTTTCATTAATGTTTTGAATACATGTACAGTTGTGCTTATAAAATGTCAGAACAATTTAGCTGGCAAGGATAACTAAAACAACTTGTAAGTTCTGTCTGAAACTACAGGCAGAAACCTATAGTGTGAGCTGCTTAAAAGTGTGGAATTAAAAAAATATGGAATTCAGATAGAAAAAGTTATATGACTAAAATTTTGTTCAATTAATCAATGTTAAGGCATTGTATGTACTAAGAGAATAAAAAATGTATTGCTTTATTCCTTCAAGGAGCCTATAATTGAATAGGGAATATAGATATATCAAACTATACATTGTGATTTTATGATAGAATTATTAAGCATTATGGGAGCAAAGGAGAGAGCAGTTAATTCTGATGGATCATTGAATTAGCCTTTGAGGAATAAGAGTTTTCTAGGAATTGAAGAGGAGAGAAAGTCATCTCCTTTCTTTCCCTCCCAATTCTTCATTAAGGTACTGAAAAATCAGATTTAGGTCAGTGTTTATGAAGACAGATGTATTTGTGGGCAAATAAAGAGTAGATTAGAATGAGAGATTAATTAGGCTACTACAGTTGTTTAAATAGAATGATGATGGCCTGAGCTGGAGCAATAACAATAAAGCAGAAAGGGTAGATAGTTTTTTTTTTTTTTTTTGAGACATTTTGGAGATAGAATAAATAGGGTTTATTGATTGTATATTTTTGAGTTTGAGTTTATATGGTCTCAGACATCCAACTGGTGAGTTGCTTAAAAAAGAAAAAAATAAAGAACTACCAGGCTTCATTAATAGGATTTTGTCCATAATAAGGGATATAATATTTATTCCATGTTGGTTAGGACACATTTACAATGTTGGCCTTATTTCTGAAAGCTACACTTTAAGAAAAGTAAATGAAAAGATAGATATGTCAGGAGGATAACCATGAAAACCTTTGAAGGAATTGAGAGTGCTTTCTGTGGAGAAGGAAGACTTTATAGGAATGAGTGAAGGAGGGAAGGGGACAGTTGTTTTCAGGTAATGCAGGGCTGTAATGAGTTGTTCCACAGAGCAGAATTAGATCTGGGATATCACCAGACTTTTTTTTCTGAGAACTAGGGTATTCTCTTAACTGCAGTTACAATGATCAAAATTAGGAATTTAACATTAATATGTTATCTAATTTACAGTCCACAATCAAATTTTGTCAATTATCTTAATAATTACTTTCAGAGCTTTTTAAAATCAAAGATCATACATTGCATTTTATGTCTCTCCGGTCTCTTTTAATCTGGAACAGTTAGTCAAATTGTTTTTTTAATTAATTTTTTTTTTTTTTGGAGACTGGGTCTCACTGTGTTACCCAGCCTGGAGTGCAGTGGTGTGATCATGGTTCACTGCAGCTTCCACCTCCCAGACCCAGGCAATCTTTTCACATCAGCCTCCCTAATAGCTGGGACCACAGGTGCGTGCTACCATGCCTGGCTAATGTTATGTTTTTTTGTAGAGACAGAGCGTCACTGTATTATCCAGGCTGGTCTCCAACTCCTGAGATCAAGGGATCCTCCTGCCTTGGCCTCCCGAAGTGTTAAGATTACAGGTGTGAGCCACAGCACCTGGCCTCACATTTCTTTATGTATTTATATTTTGAGACAGGGTCTCACTTTGTCACCCAGGCTGGAGTACTACATGAATTTGGCTCACTGTAGCTTTGACCTCCCAGACTCAAGTGATCCTCCTGCTTTAGCCTCCCAAGTAGCTGGGATTATAGGCCTGAGCCACCATGTCCGTCCTAGCCTCAAATTTCTTGACATTTTTTAAGAGATTAGGCGAGGTATTTAGTGTCCCTCAGTTTGAATTTCCAGTGTTTTCTTGTGGTTAGATTCAGGGTGAGTACACTGATACTTTCAATTCCAGCCACTGAAGTGTATGTTCACATTTCCTACCCTTCCGTATTTGTGATATCTTAAGTTTTTTTGCTTCATGTTTAAAAATACCTTGTTGGGTGGGGCACATCGGTTTATACCTGTAATCCCAGCACTTTGGGAGGCCAAGGGAGGAGGATGCCTTGAACCCAGGAGTTTGAGACCAGTCTGGGCAACATAGCGAGACCTTGTCTTGCCAAAAAAAAAAAAAAAAAAAAAAAGCCAGGCCGGGCGCAGTGGCTCATGCCTGTAATCCCAGCACTTTGAGAGGCTGAGGCGGGTAAATCATGAGGTCAGAAGTTTGAGACCAGCTTAGCCAATATGGTAAAATCCCATCTCTACTAACAATACAAAAATTAGCCGGGCCTGTAGTCCAAGCTACTTGGGAGGCTGAGGCAGAAGAATTGCTTGAACCTGGGAGGCAGATGTTGCAGTGAGCCTGGATCGTGCCCCTGTACCAGCCTGGGCGACAGAGTGAGACTCTGTCTCAAAAAAAAGAAAAAACAAAAAACCAGGCTTGATGGCTTGTGCCTGTAGTCCTAGCTACTCAGGAGATTTAGGTGGGAGAATTGCTTGAGCCCAAGAGTTCAAGGTTGCAGTGAGCTGTGATGTGTTACTGCACTCTAGCCTGGGCAACAGAGCAAGACCTAGTCTGGAAAACAAAAAATATTCCTTGTTAGCAATTTGAAACTATAATCAAGAAATGAAAAGGGGGTGTCTTGTGATTTAAGAGACTCCTCTAATTTGGAAAAAGAAAGCAATTTTGAGTGCCCACTTTATGCCAGGCATTCCATAATCTGATATGGAATGATAATTATTCAAGATTGATGTGCCTTTTTCTTTCATGGAAGAGAAAAGTAGTTAATCTCTCCTCAGAGAGGTTGTAATTTGTTACCAGGTATCTAACTGCAATGCCCTTAATCATTCCTCTGTGACAGGGCAGCTAAGTGTCAGAAAAGCCACTAGGGTATGTCTTCTAGGCTAAATAACTTCTGAGAGCCCTTTTAGTCATTGCGTTGGAAATTTACTTGGTTTTTCTGTACCATTGTTTTTGTTTTTGTTTTCGATGGAGTTTTGCTCTTGTTGCCCGGGCTGGAGTGTAATGGCGTGATCTTGGCTCACTGCAGCCTCCGGCTCTTGAGCTAAAGTGATTCTCCTGCCTCAGCCTCCCAAGTAGCGGGGATTACAGGTACCCGCCACTCCACCTAGCTAAGTTTTGTATTTTTAATAGAGATGGGGTTTCACCATATTGGCCAGGCAGGTTTCACCATGTTGGCCAGGATGATCTTGAGCTCCTGACCTCAGGTGATTCGCCCACCTTGGTCTCCCAAAGTGCTGGGATTACAGGAGTGAGCTACCACACCCGGCTTAACTGGTTTTTTAAATTTAAAAATTGATTAAGCATTTAAAAAAAATTCAATGAGATAATCAAATTAGTTAAACTAAATTAGACATTTTTCTTTCATTAGTAATACTAAAACACTTAAAGCTACATTGAGTGATAGCAAAGTAGTAAAGCCTATTATAAGTCTTCTATGTAAAGTATGCTTCAGAAGTATATTTTAATGAACTTTCTTGCATAGTCATTTAAAAATGCATTTAGAATTTTTAACAAATGAAGCTTTATCTTAAAAGCCACCTGACAGTGTCCTTCAAGGATGGAAACATTTATGTTCTATGACCCAATAAGTCTGTTTTAAGGTAATAATCAAATGCAGACACAGAGTGTGCAAGAATGTTAATCACAGCATTTTTAATAATAAATCGTAAAATATCAGAAGCAATGTCCTAACAGAATGGAAATGATTAAATTAGAAACTATTTATACGGTTTTATATGGCCATTAACAATTTTAGGCTGGGCGGTATGGCTCACGCCTGTAATCCCAACATTTTGGGAGGCCAAGACAGGAGGATCGCTTGAGCCCAGGA
Source organism: Macaca mulatta (assembly GCF_049350105.2). Lineage (NCBI taxonomy): Eukaryota > Metazoa > Chordata > Mammalia > Primates > Cercopithecidae > Macaca > Macaca mulatta. The sequence continues at coordinate 162,881,676 of NC_133406.1, forward strand.
GTTGGAGATCAGCCTGGGGTTACCCAGGGAGACCTTGTCTCTACTAAAAAGAAGAAGAAGAAAAAAATTAGCCAGGACATGGTGGTGCGCACACCTGTAGTCCCAGCTACTTGGGAGGCTAAGCTGGGAGGTTAGTTTGAGCCTGGGAGATCAAGGCTCCAGTGAACAGTAATCTCGCCACTGCATTCCAGCCTGGGGGACAGAGTGAGACCCTGTCTCTAAAAAATAAAAAAAATCCCAAACAATTTAGCCCTTAATTATGTGGCTTAAGTGGGGAATAAATGCAGGATGCCGAAAGTGTGTGTTGTGTAAATTCTGATTTTAAAAATGCTCGTTGAAATAAGAATGGAAGAGAATACACTAGTATTTGTTTTTGTTTTTTGTTTTTTATTTTTTTCATTTATTTTTTTGAGACGAAGTCTTGCTCTGTCGCCCAGGCTGGAGTGCAGTGGCGCAATCTCAGCTCACCGCAACCTCCACCTCCCAGGTTCAAGAGATTCTCCTGCCTCAGCCTCCCAAGTAGCTGGGATTTCAGGTGTGCACCACTGAGTCCAGCTAATTTTTGTGTTTTTAGTAGAGACAGGGTTTTGCCATGTTGGCCAGGCTAGTCTTGAACTCCTGATCTCAGGTGATCCACCCACCTTGGCCTCCTAAAGTGCTGGGATTACAGGAGTGAGCCACCGCACCTGGCCCTACACTAGTATGTTAAGTGGTTGTTGAAATGGGGTAAGCTATATTTGTACTTTTTATTATTGATGTGTCTAAATTATTGTATTTTGTGTAATTATCCATTCATTTGAGTTGTTTGATGTACGCATTTCCAAATGAGGTTAAACAAAATGACACTCTGCCTTCTTGTTCTAGCTGTCTTGTCTATTTACTTAGTGTTACATCTTTCCCACTTTTTTTTTAAGAGGTGGTTTCACTGTTTAAAATTGCCCCTAAGTATAGTGCTAAAGTGCTGTCTATAGTGTTCCTAAGTGCAAGAAGGCTGTGATGAAAAGTTATAGTGCTGTTGACTTGTGAGTTCAGTGTTTATGAATCAACAATATAAAAGTGTTTTTAGGCTGGGCGTGGTGGCTCACGCCTGTAATCCTAGCACTTTGGGAGGCCGAGGTGGGCCGATCACTTGAGGCCAGGAGTTAGAGACCAGTCTGGCCAACATAGTGAAACCCCATCTCTACTAAAAATAGAAAAAATTTAGCTGGGCTTGGTGGCACACACCAGTAATCCCAGCTACTCAGGAGGCTGAGGCATGAGAATTGCTTGAACCTGGGAGGCGGAGGTTTCAGTGAGCCGAGATCACGCCACTGCTGCACTCCAGCCTGGGCAGCAAAGTGAGACTCTGTCTCGAAAAGTAATAAATAAGTAAGTAAGTAAGTAAATAAATAAAAGTGTTTTTAAATAAAAGCACAGATAAAACAAGGATATGTGTCATTAGGCTGTTGAAAATGTTTTAATCAGAGGCTAGCAGGAACTTCACTCTGAATTTCTCTTAGTATTGAGTATTTGATAATTCAGTGTTCATGGCAACTTTATGAGAATCAACTATATATGATCTGTTATGGCACTTAGGGTTTTTGAAATATTGAAACTAGCTTGGGAACTCCTTTACCTGGTGTCCTATAGATTTTTAGAGGTGGCAGAGAATCAAGCTTAGAGGTTGGTTAATATGCTGGGAAAAGTTTTTGTGCCCTCTGAAGACAGTACAAATGCAAGAATTTAGAGCGGTGGTGCATATCTGATAAGATTCAAGGTCTCAGTATTTTGATATTCAGACCTTGACATTGATATCAAAAGATATTTCAGGGAGGACTCTGTCCCATGAGAAATGGTAAAATATCCTAACTCATTATGAATCTTTACCTTCATTTGTCTCATTTAGATTATTTTATTTGCTTTTAAGACTTTTCCTAGTCTTACTTGTTCTTGATTGTTGTGTTGACAGAAACTATTGAAAATTTTTAAGACAGATGGAGCATGGCTTTTAGAGAGGATTAAGTAGTCATTTATTAATACCTGTGACTGGCTTAAAAAAAAACTGACATTAAATAACATTCTTAAGGATAAATATTACTAAATTAATGGAAATTTTGACTTTTTTCTTAAATTTAACTAATTGACAAATTTAAAAAATATTTAAAGCAAGCAAAGAAGTAAAATTTTTTTTGTAAGCATTTTCAAAATGCAGTATACAGTTTAGACAGCTATAAGATATAGCTCTGTGAGGAAAACTGTAAGTTGATGAAAGGGAAACATTTGTAAAAATTAAATATATAGATGGATTTTTACATCAGGCATTTCACCTAGGCCTTGCTGAATTATTTATGCTTCATTTATGAATGTTCATTGAAGATGAATGGCTGTCCAGAACTGAGATTATGTCTTAATGATAAGTACATAGTACACAGTATGTGCTAAACTAATGTATCTTGAAATGAATCAGTCTTGCTAGTCCAATAATCATTTTCAAGTTAGTCTGTTCCAGGATTTAACAACCTGGTTTGGACCTAAGAATGATATATGGTGCCTTCTTATCTCATTTCGACCTAAGAATGATATATGGTGCCTTCTTATCTCATTTCTTCTTCTAAGTCATAGATCAACAAAGGGATTTTATGGAACTGAAAAGTCCAGGGTATTTATCTGGGTTCAGGCTGAGTTAAGTCAGAATGTTTAAACAATGTCATACTAGTGCTCTGCTTCTGTTGCTTGACTGCTGACAAATTCAGCTTTATTTTTTGCTACCTGCAAGAAGAGTTTTATCTACCTGCCTTCTCTGTCTCATTAGCTATTGTCTTAGTCTGTTTGGGCAGCTGTAACAGAAAACCATAGACTGGGTACAAATAAACAACCGTCATTTACATCTCATGGTTCTGGAGGCTAAGAAGTCCAAGGGCAGACTAAGTGTTGGCAAGGGCCCAGTTCCTGGTTTATAAGTGGCCATCTTCTCACTGTGTCCTCACATGGCTGAGGGGGCTTAAACTTGACTAAACCCAATCAAAGTAAAGGTAATGCTAGAAGAAAATTAATTTTGATCTTAAAAACCCTTTACTTGATCACATTATATAAATATTAACTCTCTTATTGGCTTATGATATGCTATGGTTTGAATGTCCCATCCAAAACTCATGTTGAAACTTAATCCTCAATATGGCACTATTGAGAGATAGAGCCTTTAAGAGGTGATTGGATCATGAAGTCTCTGTCCTCATGAATGGATTAATGGATTAATTGGTTAATGGATTAATGGGTTATCATGGGAGGGGAACTGGTGGCTTTATAAGAAGAGGAAGAGAGACCTAAGCTAGCACATTAACACGCTCAGCCTTCTCACCTTGTGATACTCTGTGCTACCTCAGATCTCTTCAGAGAATCCTCCTGAGCAAGAAGGCTCTCACCAGAGGCAACTCCTTGACCTTGGACTTCAGCTTCCGTAACTGTAAGAAATAAATTTCTTGGCTGAGTGTGGTGGCTCATACCTGTAATCCCAGCACTTTGGGGGGCAGAGGTGGGAGGATTGCTCGAGTCCAGGAGTTCAAGACCAGCTTGGGCAACATAGAACTTGTCTCTATTTAAAAAGAAAGAAAGGAAGGAATTTATTTTCCATAAATTACCTAATTTGTGGTATTCTGTTACAAGCATAGAAAAGGGACTAAGCTTGCTTCTTTTAAGTTTTCTAGTGTTGGAGATAAATAGGAAATAAACATAACTGTCCCTTTTGGCATCAGGCCTTATATAGTGCCTTTTGTTTGGTACCCATGCCTCTCCCTAGATAGATGGATATCTTTTCCATCTCTACGAACAAAGAGAATGATTTTATAGGAGAGACTGAATGACTTACAAAGAAGTATTAAATTCTCACCTCTAATTCTCTGTTAAGTGATATCATTTATTAAACAAGAAACATACCACAGGAAATAGTAATAGACCTGTCAAAATCTCTTCTTCTGATTAGCACTGGGTTTCTCACAAATTTCATACAATTAGGGTACAGTTGTCATTGATATTTTCAAATTAATCTCTATTTTAGCTTCTTTAAAACTTGAATGTTGACGGCCATTGGGAGGAATTGTCTTATCATAGATCATGTATCTATTTTTCAGACATACCCCCTTTTGGAAGAAGAGCCTCATTCTTTTTTTTTTTTTTTTCTATTATTATACTTTAAGTTCTAGGGTACATGTGCACAATGTGCAGGTTTGTTATATATGTATACGTGTGCCATGTTGGTGTGCTGCACCCATTAACTCGTCATTTACATTAGGTATATCTCCTAATGCTATCCCTCCCCGCTGCTCCCCACAACAGGACCCGGTGTGTGATGATCCCCTTCCTGTGTCCAAGTGATGTCATTGTTCAATTCCCACCTATGAGTGAGAACATGCAGTATTTGGTTTTCTGTTCTTGCCATAGGTTGCTGAGAAGAATGGTTTCCAGCTGCATCCATGTCCCTACAAAGGACACAAAAACATCTTTTTTTATGGCTGCATAGTATTCTATGGGGTATATGTGCCACATTTTCTTAATCCAGTCTGTTACTGATGGACATTTGGGTTGATTCCAAGTCTTTGCTATTGTGAATAGTGCCTCAATGAACATACGTGTGCATGTGTCTTTATAGCAGCATGACTTACAATCCTTTGAGTATATCCCTAGTAATGGGATGGCTGGGTCAAATGGTATTTCTAGTTCTAGATCCTTGAGGAATCGCCACACTGTTTTCCACAATGGTTGAACTAGTTTACAGTCCCACCAATAGTGTAAAAGTGTTCCTATTTCTCCACACCTCTCCAGCACCTGTTGTTTCCTGATTTTTTAATGATTGCCATTCTAACTGGTATGAGATGGGTAGAAGATCCTCATTCTAAGCGTTTATAGAATTATTACAATGCAGAGAGCCATAGAGTCTTACAGATTGAACTCAATTTAGGCATCGCCTATAATCCCAGCACTTTGGGTGGCCGAGGTAGGTGGATCATGAGGTCAGGAGTTCAAGACCAGCCTGGCCAACATGGTGAAACCCTGTCTCTACTAAAAATACAAAAAATTAACTGGGTGTGGTGGTGCATGTCTGTAATCCCAATTACTTGGGAGGCTGAGACAGGAGAATTGCTTGAAACTGGAAGGCGGAGGTTGCAGTGAGCCAAGATTGTGCCACTGCACTCCAGCCTGGACAACAAGAATGAAATTCCATCTCAAAAATAATAATAAAAAAAAGACTTAGCTTCATATTCTGGCTTTATTAGTTGTGTGATCATAGGCATTTCTTGAGTCTGTTGCCATATTCTGTTTAGGAAATGAATATGGTGTCTCACCTGTCTACTTTTGAGATTGTGGAAATATAATGAACAAGTTCTTTGTTATTGTAAAGCACAGTGTCAGTAGAGTGGATAAGACTTTGTATTCTGCCACTTAACTAGCTTTGCAATACTGGAAATTTTTTTTTTGAGATAGAGTCTCAGTCTGTCACCCGTCCTGGAGTGCAGTGCTATGATCTCAGTTCACTGCAGCCTCAACCTGCTGGGCTCAAGATGAATCCTCGCACCTCGCCCCCTGAGTGGCTGGGCCCACAGGCAGCTGTCATCACATCACACCTGGCTAATTTTTGAAATTTTTTGTGGAGATGGGATTTTGCCATGTTGCCTAGGCGGTCTCGAACTTCTGGGCCGAAGTGATCTGCCCGCCTTGGCCTCCTGTATTTAATATTCTTAAGCCTCTGTTTTGTCATCTGTTAAATAGGGATAATATTAGTACCTGCTTCCATAGGTTTTTGAGAGTTTTAAATAAGATTTTATATATATATATATATATATAAAATATAGTATGTGGTATATTGCACATAATAAATGCTGGCAATCATTATTTCATTTGTTGATTTTTGTACTATGTGCCGGGGCTACTCTACATGATTTATTTCAGTTAATTCTTAGGACAATTCTGTTTGGTAGGAATGCTTCCCCGCCCCCCGCCAATTTAACAAGTAAGAAATGGTTGTTAGGTCACAGCAAGTAAGTGGTTAGTTGGGAGTGGAACAGACAAATACTACATAATTAGGTTTTGGTCAATGACAGATCGCATATACCATGGTGGGGCCCATGAGATTATAACAAAGCTGAAAAATTCCCATTGCCTAGTGATGTGGTAGCTGTTATAAAGTTGTACTGTAATGTTGTACTCATGTGTTTGTGGTGATGCTGGTGCAAAGTAAACTGCACTACAGTATGGCACATACAATTATGTATAGTATACAATTATGTATAGTACATTGCAACCTTGACCTTCTGGCCTCAAGTGGTCCTCCCACTTCAGCCTGCCCAGTAGCTGGGACTATAGGTGTGCACCACCACACCCAGCTAATTTTTGCATCTTTTGTAGAGGTGGGGTTTTGCCATGTTGCCTAGGCTGTTCTCAAACTCCTGGGCTCAAGTGATCCACCTGCCTCTGCCTCCTGAAATGTTGGGATTAAGGCATGAGCCTTTGTACCTGGCTTTGATCACATTTATTATTGTACTCTTGTTCCTCTCCCATTATACACTGAGTTCACATTCACACAGCAGCCAGAATAATCTTTTAAAAACGTATGTTAGATTATGTGTCATTTTCTTCATTTACTTCAATAGAATAAATAATCCAAATAAAACTTAAAAAGAAACATGAAACAAATACTGATCAAGGCCGAGCTCAGTGGCTCACGCCTGTAATCCCAACACTTTGGGGAGCCGAGGCAGGCAGATCGTCCTCTGAGGTCAGGAGTTTGAGACCAGCCTGGCCAGCATGGTGAAACCCCATCTCTACTAAAAATGCAAAATTATCCAGGCATGGTGGCGCATGCCTGTAATCCTAGCTGCTCAGGAGGCTGAGGCAGAAGAATCGCTTGAACCTGGGAGGCGGAGGTTGCAGTGCGCCATTGCACTCCAGCCTGGGCGACAAAGGGAGACTCCATCTCAAAACAAACAAACCCATCAAATTTCTGCTATAGCTTAGAGAGCTCTTTATGGTCTGGCATCTGTCTACTTGAAAGCTCATTTTATGATGCTTTTTCCCTTTGCCTGTTAGGTTTCAGCCTCATTGGCCTTGTTCCAGTTTTGCCCATTTCTGTTTCAAGGCCTGTACAGCTACTATTCCCCTTCAGACTTTTTAAAATAACCTTACTGATTTATTCTCCATACTTAGTTTGAATAATGTCCAAATAATAATGTTTAATGAATGTTTTCTAGGCACAAAGAAAATGAAAAATAAGATAGGCTTTGCTACAAAACAGTTTTAATGGATGAAACAGACAAGTGAATAGATTAGTATAGTAAATAGTAATCTTGAAATTCCTAGTGGGGGAATAGTTTGAGGGAGGGTAAGCAAGCTTACTGTCTTATAGTCACTTTAGCCTTGCTTTTAACTAGAGTAGCTTTACTTTCTCTTTTTCCAGGACATAATTTATTTAAGGATTCTTACCTTTAAAAAGTTTAAAAAACACTTTTTAAAGGCAAGTGGTATGGTAAGAGCTATGAACAGGGTTCCCTGGGGACACAGGTTCTTGGAGTAGGTGGGTGCATCTGATTTGTGACTTAAAGAACAAGGTAAATGGTAGGTGAGCAAGGAAGGGCAAGATGTTTGGGGCAGAGGTAATCGTTTTTGGCTGTTCATCATTGGAACTTTTAAATAATACATACCTCTACATTTTGTGATAGTTCATCAAGCTATAGGTTTATTATTTTGCACTTCTCTTTACGTATACTGTCTTTCAGCAGAAAAGTTAAAAGTAATAAAAAATTTTAAAAAGACAAAAAATGGCCAGGCACAATGGCTCATGCCTGTAATCCCAGCCGTTGGGGAGGCCAAGGCAGATAGATCACCTGAGGTCAGGAGTTTGAGACCAGCCTGGTCAACATGGTAAAACCCCATCTCTACTAAAAATACAAAACTCAGCTGGGTGTGGTGGTGGGCACCTGTAGTCCCAGCTACTTGGGAGGCTGAGGCAGGAGAATTGCTTGAAGCCAGGAGGTGGAGGTTGCAGTCAGCTGAGATTGTGCAACTGCACTCCAGCCTGGGTGACAGAGCGAGACTTCGTTTCAATTCAAAAAAAGACAAAAAATAAAATAAATCACAGCTGGACTGAATTCCAGACCTGTGGAACGAGAAACTCCTATTTTCTTTTTTCTTAAATGTCATGGGTGATTCTGATACTTTGCTGTGATTGAAAACCTCTGTGATATGAGATTGAAATTTAGATCTGGTTAGCTGCTGGGGAAGATTTAGAGTAGAATTAGAGATGGAAAGGCCAGGTACAATTTGTATCTCCATTAAGATGCTTAGATTTTAACTTGTATCTTTGAAAGTGTTTTGTTTCTTGGATTTATTTTGAAATAACTTTATTGAGGAATACCTGGCTGTAAATGTTTAAAGTATATAATTTGTTATAAGTTTTGATAAATGTATATACTGTGCAACCATCACTGCAATCAAGATTATTACCAAATTCATGTCCCCAAAGTTTTCTCATACTATTTTCTAATTTCTCCCTACTGCTGCTCTCACCTCTCCCACATCCCCTGGTAATTACTGATCTGCATTCTGTCACCGTAGAGGGATGCTAGATTGGTGTCAAAACCTCTTTTCTATATTTGTATAGATGATCTTATGTTTTTTTTTTTTTTCTTTTCGGTTTTGTTTTTTTAGTCTGTTAATATAGAGTGAATTGCATTGAACCATCCTTATGTACATGTAAGCCAGTCTTAACATTTTGGGGATAAACACCATTTGGTCATGGTGTATTATTTTGAAAATATTATTAGATTTGGTTTGTTAAAAAGTTATTTGGAGTTTTGCATCTATGTTTATGAGGAATATAGGTTTGTAGTTCAATTTTCTTGTAATGTTTTTGTCTGATTTTGAAATTAGACTAATGCTGGCCTCATGGAATGAGTTGGGAAATCTTCCTCTTCAGTTTTCTAGAAGAGTTTGGGTAGAATTTGGATTATTTTTTCCTTAAATGTATATCAAGTGGCATAGTCAGAATTTACTAGTGAACTCATCTTGGCTTGGAATTTATTTGTTGCTAAGTTTTTACCTATAACTTCACTTTCTTTTAGGATATTTAAGAAATAATTTCTTGAGTGAGTTTTGGGGAGTTTGCGGTTTTTCATGGAATTTGTCCGTTTCATCTAAATAGTTGGGTTTATTGACATGAAGTTATTTGTAATGTCCTCTTATCTTTTTTTTTTTTTGGAGACAGAGTTTTGCTCTTGTCGCCCATGCTGGAGTGCAGTGGCATGATCTCGGCTTACTGCAACCTCCGCCTCCCAGGTTCAAGCGATTCTCCTGCCTCAGCCTCCGGGTAGCTGGGATTACAGGCATGCGCCACCGTGCCTGGCTAATTTTGTATTTTTAGTAGAGATGGGGTTTCTCCATGTTGGTCAGGCTGGTCTCGAACTTGCAACCTCAGGTGATCTGCCCACCTTGGCCTCCCAAAATGTTGGGATTACAGGTGTGAGCCATCGCCTCTGGCCTATTCTCTTATCTTTAAAAAAAAATGAGGTATACGCTTAACCATAAAAATCACCCTTTTAGGTGTACAATTTGGTGATTTTTAGTACATTTACAAAATAGGGCAACCATCAACAGTACCTAATTGCAGAATACTTGCATCACCCTAAAAAGAAACCCCATACCTATAGCACTCACTTTCTACCATTTCCCCCCTCCCACAGTCTCTGCAATCACTTATCTCCTTTTTGTCTCTATGGATTTGTCTATTGTGGACTTCCTTCCTTCCTTGCTTGCTTGCTTGCTTGCTTCCTTCCTTCCTTCCTTCCTTCCTTCCTTCCTTCCTTCCTTCCTTCCTCCTTTCCTCCTTCCCTCCTCCCTCCCTCCTTCCCTCCCTCCCTCCCTTCCTTCCTTCCTTTCCTCCCTTCCTCCCTTTCTCCATTCCTTCCTCCCTCCTTCCCCTCCCCTCCCTTTTTTCTTCTTTCAGAATCTTGCCCTTTTGCCCAGGCTGGAATGCAGTGGCACGATCATGGCTCACTGCAGCCTCAAACTCTCAGGTTCAAGCAGTCCTCTTGCCTCATCCTTCTGAGTAGCTGGGGCATGTGCAACTATGCCTGGCTAATTTTTAAATTTTTTTGTAGAAACGAGGTCTTACCACGTTGCCCAGACTGGTCTCGAACTTCTGCAGTTCAAGTGATCCTCCTGTCTAGGCCCCTCAGTGTGCTGGGATTACAGGTGTGAACCACTGCACCTGGCCTGTTCAGGATATTTTATATAAATGGGAGTCATACAATATGTAACATTTGTGAGTGACCTCCTTCAGTTAGCATGATGTTTTTAAGGTTCATCCATGTTCTAGTGTTTATCAATACCTCACTCCTTTATATGACTTAACAGTATTTCATTGTATTGATATGATATACCTTGTTTTGTTTATTACTCAGCAGTTGATGGACATTTAAGTTGTTTCCACTTTATAACTATTATGAATAATGCTGCTATGAACAATTTTGAGCAAGTTTTTGTGTGGACATATGTTTTCCTTTATTTTTGGGTGTATACCTAAGAATGGGATTCCAGGGTCATATGGTAATTCTATGTTTAACTTGTTGAGGAACTGCCAAACAATTTTCCAAAGCAGCTGCACCATTTTGCATTCCTACCAGCAATGTATAAGGGTGCACATAACTCTACATCTTTGCCAACATATATTTTTGTTGTCTTTTTTATTATATACATACTAGTGGGTGTGAAGTATCTCACTGTGGTTTTGATTTGCATATCCCTGAGGGCTAATGATATTGAGCATTTTTTCATGTGCTTATTGGCTATTTGTGTATCTTATTTGCAGAAATATCTGTTTAAGTCTTTTGCCCATTTTTAGATTAGGTTTATCTTTTTATTAAGTTGTAAGGGTTTTTATAGATAGAGAGATGATCACAAATATTTTCTCCCATTCTGTGGGTTATCTTTTTATTCTCTTGAGTTCTTTGAAGCACAAAAGATTTTAATTTAGATGATCCCTATTTATCTGTATTTTTCTTTGGTTGCTTGTGCTTTTTCAATTTTTATTTTTTAATTGTGGCAGAACATATGTAACATAAAAATTACCATTTTAACCTTTTTTTTTTTTTTTGGAGATGGAGTTTTGCTCTCGTCGCCCAGGCTGGAGTGCAGTGGTGCGATCTGGGCTCACTGTAGTCTCTGCCTGCCAGGTTCAAGCGATTCTCCTGCCTCAGCCTCCATAGTAGCTGGGACTAGAGGTGTGTGCCACCATTCCCGGCCAATTTTTGTATTTTTAATAGAGACGGGTTTCACCATGTTGGCCAAGATGTTCTTGATCTTCTGACCTTGTGATCTGCCCACCTCGGCCTCCCAAAGTGCTGGGATTATAGGTGTGAGCCACTGTGCCCGGCCCCATTTTAACCATTTTTAAAGTTTACAGGTTAGTGGCATTAAATACAGTCTCATATAATGTGTAACCATCACCATGGTCCATCTCCAGAATGTTTTTCATTTTGCATAACTGTAACTCTACTCATTAAGCAGTGACTTGACATTTCCCCCTCCCTCAGTCCCTGGCAACCACCATTCTGCTTTTTGTTTTTACTAATTTGACAATTTTGGGTAAACTCATATAGTAAGTGGAATCACACATTTGTCCTTGTTAGTTACGCTTTTAGCATCATATGTAAGAAATTATTGTTTAATCCAAGGTCACAAAGATTTGCACCTATTTGCACAAAGATTTGTCAGCTTTTTTTTATTTTTAAAGACAGATTATCTCTCTCTGTCACCCAGACTGGGGTGCGGTGGCATGTTCTTGGTTCAGTGCAACCTCCTGGGCTCAAGTGATCCTCCCACCTCTGCCTCCCAAGTAGCTGGGATCACAGGCACACACCACTTTGCCCAACTAATGTTGTTTATTTTTTGTAGAGTTGGGGTCTCTGTGTTGCCCAGGCTGGTTTCGAACTCCTGGGCTCAAGCTATGCTCTTCTCTCAGCCTCCTAAACTGCTGGGTTTACAGGTGTGAGCCACCATGCTTGGCAAGAACATTATCATTTTAGTGCTACATTTAGTGCTAAATGTGGCGCTACATTTAGTTCATCCTTAGTTAATTTTTGTATATGGTGTGAGGTAGGGGTTCAGTGTCATTCTTTTGTAGGTGGATATCCAGTTGTCCTAGCAGCATTTGTTGGAAAGATTAGTACGTCCTCATTGAATTGTTTTGGTACCCTTGTTGGGAAAATACCTATAGAACCATCTTTTAAAACATCTATAGAATCTATAGCAACATCTCTTCTTTCTTTCTTAATGTTGATAATTTGTATTTTGTTCCTGATGAGTCTGTCTAGAGATTTGTCAATTTTATTGATTTTCCTTAAGGAATCAGCTATTGGTTCATTAATTTTTCTCTATTGCTTTTTTGTTTTCTATTTCATTGATTTCTGCTCATTATTATTTTTTCTTCTTTTTCTGTGGATTATAGTATCCTTTGTTTTCTAGTTTCTTAAGGTAGAAGCTGACATCATTTGAGACCTTCCTTTTTTTCTAACATATGTTTACTGCTTTAGATTTCTCTGTAAATGCTGCTTTTGCTGCTTCCCATATATTTTTATATGCTGCATTAATTCCCTTTGATTTCTTCTTTGACTTAATGGGTCATTTAGAAACATGTTATTTATTTCCAGATATTTGAGGATTTTTGAGATGTATTTTTTTAATCACTGATTTCTGATTTAATTTCATTGTGGTCACAGTTTAAATGACTTCAATCTTTTTATATTCATTTTTTGTTATTCCTTCCAAGTAACTGCTTCCAAATAACTAAACTGCTTGAAACTATTTTTGGACTATTTACTGTTGAAATGGCTGTATGAAAGCGATTTTTGATAAAGTTTAAATCTATCGCCTTGCTATTGGCTTTTTATTTTTCTTTATGCTCTTTGTTCCATTCTCTTATTCTGCTGTCCTTTGGATTGAGTCTTTAAAACATGTTATTTTGTTTCTTTTGTTAGCTGTTTAACTATTACTTTTTCTCTGTTCATCTGCTTTTTAGTGGTGATTTAAAAATTTATAGTATACATCTTAATTTATCATAGCGTACCTTGAAGTGCTGTTATATAACTTTACATGTAGTGTAAGAATCTTACATTATATGTCCCCTTTCCCACATTTGTGCTATTACATTTACCCCCATTTATGTTATAAACTGTACAGTATATTGGTATCTTTTTATCAGTTATTTATGTTTAAAAACTAAGGGGAAAAGGTTTTTTTTTGTTTTTTTGTTTTTTTTTGAGACGGAGTTTTGTTCTTGTTGCCCAGGCTGGAGTGCAATGGTGCGATCTTGGCTCACTGCAACCTCTGCCTCCCGGGTTCAAGTGATTCTCCTGCCTCAGCCTCCCGAGTAGCTAGGATTACAGACATACGCCACCACGCCTGGCTAATTTTGTATTTTCAGTAGAGATGGGATTTCTCCATGTTGATCAGGCTGGTCTTGAACTCCTGACCTCAGGTGATCCGTCCACCGTGGCCTCCCAAAGTGTTGTGATTGCAGGCATGAGCCACTGCACTCGGCCAGGAAAAGTTTTTTATAGTTATCTTCATATTTACCATTTCTGGTGCTTTATATTCCTTTGGATACATCTAGACTTCCATCTAGCATCTTTTCCTTCTGCCTAAAGAACGTCTTTTAACATTTCCTATAATGCATGTCTGTCTATGATGGGTTCTTTTACTGTTTTAAGTTTGAAATAATTTTTATGTCGCCTTATTTTTTGAAGCACATTTTTTTGAGAGTAGAATTTTTGGTTGACAATTTTTTTCAGTACCTCAAAGATATACCTTACTGTCTTCTGGCATATGTTTCCACCGAGAAGTCTGCTGTCATTCTTACTTTCCTCTCTGTGCCTGTAGTGTGTTGTTGTTCTCTGCTTTTAAGACATTCTTTGTATTACTGACTTTTAAGCAGTTTGGTTATGAGCTGGCTTACTGTAGTTTTATTCATGTTTCTTGTGCTTGGGTTTATTGAGCTTCTTTGTATTTTGTTTTTTTGAGATGGAGTCTCGCTCTGTCACCCAGTCTGGAGTGAAGTGATGCAGTCTCACCTTATTACAGCTTCTGCTTCCCATGTTCAAGTGATTCTTGTGCCTCAACCTCCCGAGTAGCTGGGACCACAGGCACACAGCATCACTCCCCGCTGATTTTCGTATTTTTAGTAGATATGTGGTTTCACTATGTTGGTCAGGCTGGTCTCAAACTCCTGACCTCAAGTGATCCACCTTCCTTGGCCTCACAAAGTGCTGGGATTACAGCACTGAGCCACCATGCCCAGCTTATTGAGCTTCTTTGATCTGTGAATTCGTCATTTCCATCCTATTTAGAAAGTTTGGGATCATTTCTTCCAATATTTTTTCTGTTTCTCTTTTAGTCTTTTGGGGACTTCAGTTACCCATGTTATAGGCGTTTTGATGATATTCTACATCTCATTCATGGTTTTGTTTCCACTCTTGTTTCTATCTGTTAGATTTCTATTGCTATGACATCAGATTGATTGACCTTTTCTTTCCAGTATCTAATCCCAGCATAATTTTTCATTCCAAACTTTGTATTTTTCTAAGTAGAAGAATCAATTTGCATTAAAAAGACTCCTGTATCTCTCCTTAGCATGCTTAATATGTCCATCTACCACTTCGAACATAAGAACTACAGTTATAACTGATTTAATATTCTTGTCTAGTGACTGTCATGTACAGTTCATTTTCTGTCAATTGCTTTTTCTGATTTTAAGTGGTATTTTCCTGCTTCTTCATATGATTTTGTTTTTTGAGACAAGATTTCACTGTCACCTAGGCTGGAGTGCAGGGGCATGATCGTGGCTCATTGCAGCCTCAGCCTCCTGGGTTCAAGCAAAACTCCCACCTTGGCCTCTCAAGAACCTGGAACTACAGGCATGCACCACCACATCTGGCTAAGTTTTGTAGAAATGGGGTCTTGTCATGTTCAGGCTGGTCTCAAACTCCTGGGCTCAAGCAGTCGCCCACTTTAGCCTCCCAAAGTGTTGAAATTACAAGCGTGAACCACCACACTTGGCCTGTTTGGTAATTTCTGATTGGATTCCAGGCATTCTCAATTTTACCTTGTTTGGTGCTGGATGTTTTTTTTAATTTCCCATAAATATTCTTGGGCTCTGTTCTGGGACACAGTGGAGTTCATTGGAAATGGCTTTATCCTTTTAAGGCTTGCTTTTCTCTTTGTTAGGTGAGACCAGAATAGTCTTTAGTTTAGAGCTCAGTTTGCACCACTACTGATGGAGTGTGGTACTGAGCATTGTACTTCATGTCCCACGAATTATGAGGTTTTCTACTGTGGCTAGTAGGTTAACCAGTTACTCCCGACTATGTGAGCCACGTGTGGTGGTATGCTCGAGCTGGCTCATGAGAGCCAGTTGTTAAAATATCAGGAAATTTGTGAGCTAGCTTAATTCTTAAGGGAATTAAATTATATAAACTTATAATTAAATCACTTATGAACAAAGATAGTAAATGCTCAAAACTCATTACTTCATGTAACTATATTATTTTATATTGCTATTTTTATGCACTCATGGTAATTTATATCTAGTGGGTCCTGTTTTTTTCTTCCCCCCCCTTCCTTAGACAGTCTCACTCTGTTGGCCAGGCTGGAGTTCAGTGGCGCAATCTCAGCTCACTGCAACCTCCCACCTCCCGGGTTTAAGCTAGTCTCATGCCTCAGCCTCCTGAGTAGCTGGCACCACAGGTGTGCACCAACATGCCCTGCTAATTTTTGTATTTTTAGTATAGATGGGTTTTCGCCATGTTGGCTAGGCTGGTCTTAAACTCCTGGCCTCAAGTGATCCACCTGCCTTGGCCTTCCAAAGTGCTGGGATTATAGATGTGAGCTGCTGCAGCCAGCCTTATTATGTTCTTATGGTAGAAACACTATGTAATGTATAATGTGTTGCCATGTATTTTTTTCAGATTCTCATTCACTGATATGTTGGTAGCTTGAAATTGGCTGTGGTGGAAGTTATATACCACAAACATTAGTAACCCTATAAACTAGGAACTACATACCACCTACCATTCAGTTATTACATGTTTTCTGGCATACTCTTGCCTGTGGATGTCTTTCCCTGTTTTACTGATCAATACTCAGCTCAAGATTTAAGGAGGTCCCCTGCAGATTATCTGAGATCTTGCCTCTCCTTTCTGCTCTCTCCTCTGTGGCACTATGTTCTGGGAGACTGTAGCTACCTTGGCCTCCCCTAAACTCCTCACTTCATTATCTTAACTCCAGAAAACCACTGAACTTGCTTGGGACACCTGCCTTTCTCTGTAGCTTAGAAATTTTCCAGTAAGTAAACTCGAAAATTCTCCAGTAAGTAAATTGTAGGCTTTGCCCCATTTATTTTTTCTCTTTCATTGATCACCGTCCTGTGTTGTCTGGTTTCTTTTGTCAGAAATAATTTTCATACATTTTTTTTTGGTCCAGATTTTTAGTTGTTTCAGGTGGGAGCATAAGTTTCATGCCTGTTATTCTATCTTGGCAAGAAGCATAAGTCTCTTGAAAGAGTTTTAGATAGGCGAATGACACATCATTCTGTAGATCATGCATTTTTAAAGGATAAGACTTAATGAAAGCAGAGCTGGGCATGGTAACTCACGTCTGTAATCCCAGCACTTTGAGAGGCTGAGGTGGGAGGATCACTTGAGCCCAGGAGTGCAGGACTAGCCTGGGCAACATGGTGTGAAACCCTGTCTCTACAAAAAATACAAAAATTAGCTGGGTGTAGTAGCATGCACCAGTAGTCTCAGCTACTTAGGAGGCTGAGGCAGGAGGATCATTTGAGCCTGGAATGTTGAAGGCTGCAGTGAACAGTGATTGAGCCACTACATTCCAGCCTGGGCAACAGAGTGTGAGACCCTGTCTCAGAGAGGAAAAAATAAAAAAGACTTAAAGTAGAGAGACTAATTAGAAGGCATTTGGGTTAGTTCAAATGACAGCTTAAGGTTGGTCATGGATGATGATAGTACAGAGGTAGGAACAATTTGAGAAATATTTAGGAGGAAGAATCTAGTTTAGGATTTCTAAAAGGGTATATCATAACTCATTTACATCTGAATCTCCTAAATGATGATAAATGAAGATTGTATGCTCCATTCCAAGTTTATGGAATCTGAATTTTTTTTGTTTTGTTTTGTCACCTAGGCTGGAGTGCAGTGGTGTGATCTCGGCTCACTGCAACCACCACCTCCCAGGTTCAAGCAGTTCTTCTCACTCAGCCTCCCGAGTAACTGGGATTACAGGCACGCGCCACCACACTTGGCTAATTTTGTATTTTTAGTAGAGACAGGGTTTCATCATGTTGGCCAGGCTGGTCTCGAACTCCTGACCTCAGGTAATTTACCCACCTCAGCCTCCCAAAGTATTGGATTACAGGCGTGAGCCACTGCGCCTGGCCTGAATCTGGATTTTTAAGGATGAGGTTTAGAAATTTGTATTTTATTTCATTTTCTTCTTATTTTTTATTTTTATTTTTAAGAGACAGGGTCTCTTTTCTCCAAATTGGAGTGCAGTGGCTGTTCATAGGTGCAGTCTCACTGCTGATCAGCATGGAAGTTTAGACCTGCTGTGTTTCTGACCTGGGCCCGTTCTCACCTCCTTAGGTGACCTGGTCGTCCCCTGCTCCCCTGAGATCACGATATTGATGCTAAACTTAATGCAGACACCTGAATGACATAGTGCACTACAACTTAGAACTCCTGGACTCAAGCAATCCTCCTCCCTTAGCCTCCCAAGTAGCTGGGACTATAGGCATGTGTGACTGCGCCTAGCTAGAAATTTGTATTTTAAACATGTACCTAGATTTAATGCTTATGAACACTAAAGTTTTGTTTCTTTTAATTAATTAATTTTTTAGAGACAGGGCCTCACTTGGTTCACCAGGCTGGAGTGCATTGGTGTGATCATAGCTTACTGTAGCCTGCAGCCTCAAACTCCAGGCCTCTTGCTTCCTGAGTAGCTAGGACTACAACAGGTGCACACCACCATGCTCCACTAATGTATTGTGTGCATTTTTTTTTCTATAGAGACAGGGTCTTGCCATGTTACCCAAGCTGGTCCCAAACTCCTGGCCTCAAAGTGATCCTTCTGCCTCGGTCTCTTAGAGAGCTGAGATTACCAGCATGAGCCGTCGTACCCAGCCCAAACACTATAGTGTTTTAGAAGAAACTGATGTAGTTTTTTCAAAGTCTGATCATCACTGGGAGCCCATACGTTGGAATGACCTGAAGTGCTTAATTGACAATGAAAATTTATGCATTTCTGTTCAGGCCTTCTGAATCTTAATTTAAGAGGTGATTGGGTCCAGGTATTTCTTAGACACACTAAAATTTGGGAGTCAGTAACCTGAAGTACTTCACAGATGTGATCTCTTTCGAACTTCACAATAACTCTGAGAGGTAGTAGGCAGGTATTATGTCTTTCGTTTTATAGATAAAGCACAGATAGGCAAAGTGACTTGCTCGTGGTGAAATAATTATTGATGACAGAGAATCACATTTCTGTCTCCTCCACCAAATCCTATACTCTTCCTACTATCTTTCTGCTGACTGTGAAATAGGCTTATCTTTGAAAATCTATAGAACGTATCCAAGACACTGAACATGTGGTTCTGAGCAATTTAGGGAGCCAGAAAAAGGTACTCTTCTTTGATTATTGTACCAAATGAAAATTTGGTTCAGCTCTTTATAGCAAGTAACTGTGAAATCTTAATTATCTAGGAAAGGTGTTTCTGGGCTGGGCATGGTGGCTCATGCCTGTAATCCCAGCACTTTGGGAGGCCAAGGTGGGTGGACCACCTGAGGTCAGGATTTGAGACCAGCCTGGCCAACGTGGCAAAACCCTATCTCTACTAAAAGTACAAAAATTAAATGGACGTGGTGGCAGGTGCCTGTAATCCCAGCTACTTGGGAGGCTGAGGCAAGAGAATCACTTGAATTCAGGAGGCAGAGGTTGCAGTGAGCCAAGATTGCACCATCGCACTCCAGCTTGGGCAACAAGAGGGAAACTCCGTCTCAAAAAAAAAAAAAAAGAAAAAAAGAAAGGTATTTGTGTCTTTGACCGTATTTTATTTTATTTTTTTTTCTTGAGACGGAGTCTCAATCTGTCACCAAGGCTGGAGTGCAGTGGTGCGATCTTGGCTCACTGCAACCTGTACCTCCCAGGTTCAAGCAATTCTCTGCCTCAGCCTCCCGAGTAGCTGGGATTACAGGTGCCCGCCACCACGCCCAGCTAATTTTTTTTGTATTTTTAGTAGAGACGGGGTTTCACCATGTTGGCCAGGCTGGTCTTGAACTCCTGACCTCGTGATCCACCCACCTCAGCCTCTCAAAGTGCTGGGATTACAGGCGTGAGCCACCGCACCCGGCTGACCGTATTTTAATGCTTTTTACAACTGACATTGAATTGAATGTCTCTTTCTTATAAAATCATTTAAAATCATAGTATAGTGCCCATATGTGGTATTTTCACTTACAACAAGCATCAGGTAATAAATATGACTCTGTTGTATGACCTTCCTTTTAAATTTTTTCCAAGCTCTTATAAAACTAAAAAAAATTTTGCCTGAAAATTTAGGGATTGTGGTTAGCTTTGAACATCATTGTTTTATTTTAATAGTAAGTTGTGTGGCTTATATCCTGGTTATATCACTAGAGCTGTATCTTCTAATGAGATTTACGTAGTCTTTTGAAGTGATTACATGTGTGCTGTGAATCTGAGATCATGTAATCTATTTAATACAGTAGTACCAGTGTTAAGACTGCAAGAAGTAGGAAAAGTAATTCTTTCAGTGAAGATTGGTTTTGGGTTTGCTTTTGGAACGCTTGAATAGTCAATGAATTTTATTAGTACATGAAAACAAGCAAAGCTCTGTTCCAAGGGAATAAATAAGATGGCTTTAGGAATAGGACTTAGATAGTTTGCTTTCCATTTTGTATGCTTTTTAAATGACAAAATGCTGTTTTTTAAACTTCTAGAAGTAAGTTACTGTAGTTAAATAATTCAAATGAAAAAATTACTGTGTATTGTCATAATTCAAAGAAGTGTTTCTGCTGCAGAAAGCATATAACAGTTTTGCAGAATGCTTAAGTTTGAAATGTATATTGAATGAAGTGAAGAACACAGTATAGGGGCTACAAGAGTTTTGACTAGTTTAATTTCCTTGCTTTTGGTACAAGAGAGGTCATGACAATTTTTAAACTTAAAAATTAGTTAGATCTGTGTTTTTTTTTTTTTTTCTTTGTCACCCAGGCTGGAATGCAGTGATGCAATCAGGTCTCACTGCAGCTCTAAGGATCCTCCCTAGCAGCTGGGATTACAGGTGCACACCACCACACGTGGCTACCTTTTTCTATTTTTTGTACAGATGAGGCCTCACTTTGTTGCCCAGGATGGTTTCAAACTCCCAGGCTCAAGTGATCCTTCTGCCTTGGCATCCCAAAGTGTTAATTTTTTTATGGTTTTACTTATATATTTTTAATGTTTGAAAACGAATAAGGAATTGTGTTTGAGGATAGATAATAGTTTTTTAATCGCTCTATTGTTAATGAAAGTTCTCACTGAGAATATCTGAATGGTTGACAACCCTAATAACTTGATCCAGAAAGCATGTGTAAGATTATCTGCATTTTCATTAAAAAATTTTTTTTTTTCCAGATACGGTTTACTCTGTTGCCTAGGTTGTAGTGCGGTGGCACGATCATGGCCCACTGCAGCCTCAATCTCCTGGGCTCAGATGATCCTCCCACCTCAGCCTCCCAAGTAGTTGGGACTACAGACACACACAACCATGCCTGGCTAATTTTGTTCATTTTTTTTTGTAGAGAAGAGGGCTCACTATGTTGCCCATGCTGGTCTCGAAAGCCTGAGCTCAAGGGATCCTCCTGCCTTGGCCTCCCAAAGTGCTGGGATTACAGGCATGAGCCACCATGCCTCGCCAGGTTATCTCTATTTTCCATGTAGATTTGTACTTTTTACTGTGTAGTGGAGTGGTACAGCATGATGAAACGTTTTAGAATGCCATTCATACACTGCTTTCTTTGATATGTATGAATGAACATTCTTTTGTAGCTCATTTTTTTCACCAATAAACTGGTTAAAATTATTTAAAATTCTGTACAGTGCTTTTGGTCATCATTATAAGTGTGTGTATCTATTTCTCAGAGTTGTAATCATCACCAAGTCTGTTTTAAGAAGCTTACCTTTAAGGAATGTTTGTGCAGCTACATCTCAGTTTATTTTAAATAACACTTATTTTCTGTTTACTTCCAAGATTACTTGAGAAAGGTATCAGATGTTTAAAGTGACATTTAAAGGACAGTCATTATCTTTTTTTACTTCATTTTTAAGCATTATAGATTTATTCCCTAAAATATAAAATACACAAAAAAGTACTTTTGTATTAATGGAGAGCAATTGTAGACTTAAGGAAAATGACATATATCTATCTTGGTAGTAAGAAAGGGAACCTGAGGAGCTCTTCAATTTGTAAGGATTTAAGTTTAGAATTAAATTTAGAAAACTTGTATGTGGGTGCTCTCTGAGAAGAACTTGGAAGTGTTAGCCAATCATCTTAGTTTGTTGAAGACACATATTTCACAGCTAAATGTAAGGAATTATTTGTGAAGTTTAGTAGAAAATGAAGTGTGCTATATAAGTGTTTGGAAATATTACCACTTTTATTCACAAATTTGTAAACAGTAACACATCTATAGTGATTATATTATGGTTTCCCTTCACAGATATCAAGTTGTTCTAGTACGACCATATAAATAAATAATACCTGAAGTCTCAGTGTAACATGGACAATTAACAGTGATGACAGATAAATACAGACGCGTGGGGATCAAATACTAGGCGAAACGCTTTTTAAAAGGTAAGAAAATAATGTAATCTTAATTAAGGCCAAGTGGGGTTTAGTTAGAAGTAATTGATTGAAGTTTCTTTTTCAGTGTATCAGGCTTTTACAAAACACTGCAGGATCCTGTTTATCTTAATGCCAATAGAGCTCAGCTGTAAGTATCAGCTCTGTGAAAATAACAGTTGCAGATGTTCTTGTCTGCTAAATATCGTAGTGGATAATGTTCCTATAGTGAACTCTATTCAAATAGAGTAGTTATGTGGTTGATTAGAACTTGATAGACTGCTACTAGGGCACATTCCAGTATGCTCAGAGATATACTTTAAGTTGTAGATGATCTTTGCTTTTGATGATTGCTACTACCATCACACACTGTAGAATATAATGTTTTGCCATGTTTGTGAAAGGCTTCAGTGTTTGGTACAAAGGAGTTGTCACTTGGAGTCTGTTATAAGAAGAGTAGATTTTCAAGTCAAGGGTTACTTTTTGTAGGATCATGTTTTCACTGAGCTTCTCCCCAAGTTAACTTAGAACATTTCTTAGTATACTGTAGTATTAAATGGTTATTAGACAATTTTCCTACCTAGTGGTTTTTAAAGCATTTCCAGGGCATGTTTGGGAGAGATGGCATCTATAGATATTAGATATTGTTAGCCCTATTCCCCTTCTAGCTGACTAGAGCAGTAACCTATTTTTACTAGGCAGTAAGTCTGCCTAGTCATTACAAGATTTTGTAATTATATCAGTCTTTTAAGTTGTAATACTTCCCCCAAAATGTATCATTATAATATCTAGTTTTATGCTTATAATAAAGTGACAGTTTCTATCATAAACATCTACTGGTCTTTTTTTAGTCGTCTTCCTTGTTTTCAGATGGACACTCATAGTAACCCATTTAGCCAGATGCTCTTGTTGTCCAGGCTGGAGTACAATGGGGTGGTCTTGGCTCACTGCAACCTCTGCCTCTCAGGTTCAAGCGATTCTCCTGCCTCAGCCTCCTGAGTAGCTAGGATTACAGGTGTATGCCACCATGCCTGGCTAAATTTTTTGTATTTTTAGTAGAGATGGGGTTTCACCATGTTGGCCAGGCTGGCCTTGAACTCCTGACCTTGTGATCCACCTGCCTTGACCTCCCAAAGTGCAGGGATTACAGGTGTGAGCCACTGCGCCCGGCCTGTACATTCTTTGAAAAGGATATCATAATAAATTATTATAAAGTAAAAATTGACCAGACCGTTCTAAGAAATGAAATATAATTAGATTAATTAAATTATCTGGCGAATTGGGTACTAAAACCGGAAAATCCTTGTTGTTCTTGTTCTTGTAAAAAATACATATGCCAAAAATAATAGAAATGTCCTTTTGTAATTGAATTTTATAGCATTTTAATAAGCATCCAGGTTATCCTATGGGTATAGAAGATTTGGTTATTTGTGTGATTCTTTCATGCATAACCTAAATGGTTATGTATACTTGATGTTGAGAATTTGGAAAGTCCTCTAGGACCAGAGTAAGAGATGATATATAAATTCTGTTATGAGAAATGTTTTCAAGGGCAATCTTTAGATCACTGCCAAAAAATACTGCCTTAGAGCAGTGTCTAGAAAAGAGCAAGTCACATTTTGACTCAGTTCAAACTAATATTGAGTTGTAAGGATTTGGTATATTTCAGGATCTTTTTGGTTTGCTTTTGATGATTTCTAAAAATCCTGTTTCAGTTTCTTAGTATCCTCGAGGCTACGGAGTTACCAAGAAGCGTGAAAGATGTCACTGTGAACAGATTCTGTACCTTTATTTCTTCTTATTATAGAAGGAGTAAATCTATTAGCATACATTCATCTTCTTTAATCCTTTTTTTTTCATTATTTTATTTTAAAGAAAGAAATTTAGGAGGTTCTAGTATTCTCCATGGCTGAAGCTGAGAGAGTCTGAAACCCTGATGCTTAAGCTCCATTCTAGATCATAGCTCCAACTCCTTCAGGATATAAGGAAAAGAGATTATATTTCCACAATGATAGATCTTTGGTTGTACAGGTAAGTTATTTAGTTTTGCAGTAGTGAAGACAACTATAGTTTGACTTCCTTTTTTTTTTTTTTTGAGATGGGGAGATTTGTTATTTTTCCATACATTCTCTGTGTGACAAATTGTAGTTTGGCTGGCTGTTTATAGGAGTATGGAGCTACAGGGAATGGATTAGGAATGAAATATTCCTCCCCCCCCTTTTTTTTTCAACAGGGGTATAAATGAAGTGACTGATTATGTTGGAATTTTTGACTCAGGAGGCATTATGAAATTCCTTGACTTCCTTTTCCCGATTGTCTTTTGAAGTGTGTTTTCATTTACTTTTGTCTGTCTGACTGTCTGCTTGTCTGTCTGCTTACCTACCTACCTACCTACCTACCTACCTACCTACCTACCTACCAATCTACCGACCATCTGTCATATATCAGTTTCTATTAATGAGAAAGAATTAAGAAGTCTTTTTATATAAGACAATACATAATAGAGTTCCCAGACTTCAAAGAGGTGACTATTTAAGAACCTTAAGTTGAATTGCATGGGTGGGTTACCAGTTATGCTTCTACTTTTAACATTATAGATATGGTGGTAATTGCACTGCTGAGGTATTGTCTTAAAATAATTACATGACAAACATGGCCTCAACATTATTAAATACTTTGTTTATATTCTAGACAACTAGAGAAAGAATCATATTGGTAACACTTTCCAGTTGCATTTGCTCTTTTTTCCTTTTACTTTGGTTTGTCTACATGAATATATACTGGTATCATGACCAGTTTACTAAAAATTGTTCACTTAATAAAACTAAATATTATGATAATAAATATTAGCTAGAACATTGGTGTGATGGAAGATTGCCAGCTCCTCAATTCCCAAAATAAACTTTACCATTTTGGTGATTATAGTAGGAAAAAAAGCTTATAGGCAAGGTCTTTGAAATATCTTTTTGAAATTTCTTTCTCTTAAGTAAATAGCTAGAGAAGTGTGTCATTAGGTAGGCCTTTTTTGTTTAATAATTATTATTCCTTTTAGTTCTTATTGATACAGTTCTACAGATATGATCACAGGAGCTGGAAATTTATGACCTGAAACATAGCTGATAATGCTTCAAAGAGTGTTTTTCAGAATCCTATAGTTATATTTGGGTAACAGTAGATTCAAATTTATGGGAGGGCAATTCAGCAGCAAATATGTGGGTAGGATATGTGAAATCATAGGTAGGATTCAGGGCTTAATATGAATGGAGAAGTTGAAATTTGGTTGACTGGTCCTTCTAAGATATGACCTCCAATAGGATGATAATTCATGAAGGTGGGGAAGAGAGGAAGGGAGTCTGGTTAATTCTAGTTACTGACCACACTCTCTTTCCTCTGTATTCTAGAAAGTGCCACTATTCATTATTTGGTAGATAACGTATAGGAAAAACTCCAGTGTAGTTGTTAGATTGGGTTTTGCCCGTATGAATATGTTAATTAATGGCTTCCCTTATTTCTAAAACTAGAGTAATTGCGTTTCTAACTTCAGATGGATGCTGTCTAAGGTTTTCACCATATACCTCTTATTTTGTTAGCCTACAGGGGTATTTTCTGAGATAATTTGTAAATAAGTTCATTTTTATTCCTTAATATTTGGCAGAAATATAATTTTCTACTCTAAGCTTCATTGTATTCTTAAGAAACTTTTTGTGATGCAGCTAAAATGAGGAAAACAACTGCTTTAGTCTATAATATTTTGCTAAGCATGACAAAACAATGTTGAGACTTGGTTGAGATAATGCAGACTTTTTAGTTTTTATTTTCTAAGAGATAGGCTCTTACCATTGTCCAGGCAGTTCTCAAACTCCTGGGCTCAGGTGATCCTCTTGACTCAGCCTCCTGAGTATCTATTGACTGTAGGTGCCCCCACTTCCCTGCCCCTGCACCTGGCTAATGTAGACATTTTTCGTCCCCTTTTATTAACTGAATTTTGCATTCAGTTTATTAGATGATCATAGAAAGTATGTGCCTTTTATATATGCCTATCCAAAATAGAAAAGATAAGAAGAAAAAGATTAGAACAGAAAAAATTCATCAGAGGGAAGATTAGCAAAATTTTGTTTAACTCTGATCTTAATAATTTTAACCAGTTTATTACCTCAAGTGCACATCACATGTTAATTTCAGGCAAGATATTTTTATAGTCTTCCATTTGGTGCTTCCTTGGCCTTACGTATTTTTTTTTATTATTAGGATCCAGTAAGAAATTAAAGGATATATTATAAATAGGTCTAATTTAGTTTGAAACTTGATGACTCTTAGTAGAATTCTGTCTGACTTCAGTAGCCTAAGGCAGTGTTTCTCAAACCCTAATACATATATGAGTCACCTAGGAACCTAATTCACTGGTAGGTCTGGGGCAGGGCCTCATATTCTGCATTTCTAACAAGCTTCCAGGAGATGCCCATGATTGAGTTGCAAGAGTCTGAGGTACCACAAGGATCCTTGTTATAAAACAAGTTCTCTTTCAATACAGCCCAATAGCACAGAATTTGAGAATCCTAAAACTAGGGCTTTGTTCTAGTTATTGAGTGAAATGAAAGCATTTTTAGGGTGTAGAAGAAATGAAAAGAGACTTAATCTTTTATATTAATCAGTGTTTTCAATATTTTATTTAACTTTCATATTAATCAGTGTTTTCATATTTTAATCAGTGGAATGGTGAAGAAGTAAGATAGGCCTCACTATATGTGATTTTTTTTTTTTTTTTCATTCGAGACAGGGCCTTGCTCTCATCACCCAGGCTGAAGGGCAGTCACATCACTGCACCCTTGACTTCCCAGGCTCAGGTGATCCTCCCACTCAGCCTCCCTAGTACCTGGGACTACAGGCATGCACCATTACACCTGGATAAATTTTTTGTATTTTTAGTAGAGATAGGGTTTCACCATGTTGCCCAGTTTGGTCTCGAATTCCTGGGCTCAAGTGATCCACTTACCTTGGTTTCCCAAAGTGCTGGGATTACAGGCTTGAGCCACCATGACCAGCTTATAGGTGATATTTTTTAGCAAAAAATATATGTATAAAAAACAGGTTCTTAGTACTACTAATAATAGGTTCATTTCATCCAAAATAGTCTCTCTTTGAGAAGTTTGTACTGCAAGGCAGATTTTGCTCCCATTCAGATTGGTGTGGAAAGAAGAGGTTAAGGAAGTCTTATTATTGATTATTGGAATAATTTAAGAGGTTTATAGGCCCTTAATTGGGATTGCATTTTGAAAAGTAAAGATTAACAGATTCTTTTGTGTGTTTATAAAGTATTTCTATTGCCAGTATTATTTTTGAACCATAAATTATGAGTATAATTAAATTTGCATTAAAGATAATATGGATTAGATTTCATAGGCATTTTATTTATTAAATTAACTTAGTCTTATGCTTTTTTGTGTGTTTACATACATATTTAATATTTAAAAATAAGTAATCTTAACATTTTAGAGTGCCAGATTTGGATACATGAAACAAGTTGCTTTTCATATATTTCAATTTATGTTCTTTTCTTTTTATTTTTTTTGAGACAGAGTCTCGCTCTGTTGCCCAGCCTGGAGTGCAGTGGTGTGATCTCGGCTCACTGCAACCTTTGCCTCCTGGGTTCAAGTGATTCTCCTGCCTCAGCCTCCCGAGTAGCTGGGATTACAGGCATGTGCCACCATGCCCCGCTAGTTTTTTGTATTTTTAGTAGAGATGGGGTTTCACCATGTTGGCCAGGCTGGTCTCGAACTCCTGACCTCAAGTGATCCATCTGCCTCAACCTCCCAAAGTGCTGGGATTACGGGCATGAGCCACTGTCCCTGGCCAGTTTGTGTTCTTCTAAAACATCATTTGAAGTTTAACTTAAATGTTTTATAACTAAAAGTGGAAAATTATGGGACACTCAGTGTTTGTTACCCATGAAAAAAACAGAAAGATTGTAATCTTAATGATAATATATTAGCAAATGAGTATTAAATGTCAGCAGTTCTTTTAAGGATTCCCCAAAACAATAAAAGTTTACTACTGTAAGAAATGTGTTTCTAAGTTCTGATTGGTGTCTCGTACTTATTGTTCACTTGATTGCTATGAAATTCTCTAGAACAAATAACCATGCTTTAATTCCAGGGCTAGTTTTGTGATTCTTACAAGATTTAAAAAAATTGTTAATTAAAAATTTAAAAGTATGCCATACTCTGAGACAACACTAAACTCAGCCAACTTAAATATTTACAGGGTACTTTCTCACTTGTCAGCAGGCAGGAACAGGGAGATTATTTCCTTTAGTGTTTCTTTTTTTATATGTGGTAGCATGTTGCTGTGTCTTCTGTAATTCTTCCAGCCTTTCCACTATTAGATACTTCTTGTTGAAACAAAGGAGAGATTGTGTTTGATTTTTAGGGAAAGGAGTCAGAATGGCATTTTGAGGTTTACATGGGAAGGGAGACTGTTGATGACCAAAGGCAGGAGGAAGGGACTGTGAAACTTTGCACTATTGCTACCACTGGCCTCTTTCTCTAACTAATCATCCTGCATCTCACTCAAAGTTAGGTGGTAAAATGACAGGGTACTTTGTGAAAACTAAACAGAAGAGGAGCAGGGGAATAGAGACTTCAAATGTTAACAGCTCCTTTATTTTGCTTGATGGGAGAGCCTCTGGAAAATATCACCAACTCACTAGTTTACCCAAATGGATCAATCCAGGAATTTTCTATATCCCTTACATTTCTGTCATGTAAACCTCAAGCATCCACACCAGAATACCTTTTCATCTCCCAAACCACACATTAAAACTGGCGCTGGCATGTGCTCTACACAGGAGTGCGAAGAAGGAAAGGGTGGGATTATATGAG
Source organism: Macaca mulatta (assembly GCF_049350105.2). Lineage (NCBI taxonomy): Eukaryota > Metazoa > Chordata > Mammalia > Primates > Cercopithecidae > Macaca > Macaca mulatta. Next base: position 162,910,488 of record NC_133406.1, read on the forward strand.
TAGTCTTGATTTCTTAAATGTAAGTATTTGCTTCAGAGGCTTCTTTCCCATTTTTCTGATCTTTGGAACAGTACCTTTCACCTACTAATTTATGGCTTTATTTCTAGAGACTAGGAAGGCTTGGGTTTGGTTTGTTTTGTTCTTAGCCAGTGCAAGCTAGCATTTTGATTTTTATCTATTTAGTTATGAAAAATACTGCAAGCAAAATTTTTTGGATGCCAGATTATTAGTTATTAAGGGATTTGATCTGAAACTCATTTTGGCAAAAGTAAATTAAAAAGAGGAGAGCCTGCCTTTCTGTATACCAGGGACATTTTGAAAGAACACGAGAAATGATTGGAATAGTTTTTGAAAGATAGCTGCTATATAGGTTCAATATTATTATTTTATTTATTTATTTATTTTATTTGTTTTTGAGACGGAGTCTCGCTCTGTCGCCGAGGCTGGAGTGCAGTGGCATGATCTCAGCTCACTGCAACCTCTGCCTCCTGGGTTCAAGTAATTTTCCTGCCTAAGCCTCCTGAGTAGCTGGGATTACAGGTGTGTGCCACCACACCTGGCTAATTTTTGTATTTTTAGTAGACACAGGGTTTCACCATGTTGGTCAGGCTGGTCTTGAACTCCTGACCTTGTGATCCTCCTGCCTCAGCCTCCCAAACTGCTGGGAATACAGGCGTGAGCCACCATGCCCAGCCGAAGATTATTATTTTAATGACCAAAATGAAATCACATCTTTAGGATAGATATTTTCTGGGTATTTTATGCCTATCTGAGAGGCAAATACACAGTGAGGCAGGTATGGTCTCTAGAGTCCTGCCCTTCCACTTACTAGAATTGTGATCTTGGATAGATTACTCAGTGTGCCTTCATCTTACTCGTGAAGTAGGGATGATAGTAGTACCTATCTGAGTTGTTATGAGACTTAAGTGAGTTTATATATGTAAGTTATATAGAAAGACTCATGGAACATATTAAGTGCTGTATACTTGTTAGCTATAATTTATATAATTATTGGAAATGTTAAAGAATTTTTGTCACATAATTTAATATTGGCAGTTATATAGACCGTTATATAGACCATAACGTCCGAGTATACTTGGATTAAAAAAGTTATAGCTTTATACTTTCGTTCTAGGTATATTAACTGTTACCTTTTTCTCATTATTTTGTTTACATTTTTGAAGGTTTCCCAATGAGTGGATCATGATGACCGTATTGTAGGGACTTGCCATAGTATGGCTGCTTCCCGATCTACTCGTGTTACAAGATCAACAGTGGGGTTAAACGGCTTGGATGAATCTTTTTGTGGTAGAACTTTAAGGAATCGTAGCATTGCGCATCCTGAAGAAATCTCTTCTAATTCTCAAGTACGATCAAGATCACCAAAGAAGAGACCAGAGCCTGTGCCAATTCAGAAAGGAAATAATAATGGGAGAACCACTGATTTAAAACAGCAGAGTACCCGAGAATCATGGGTAAGCCCTAGGAAAAGAGGACTTTCTTCTTCAGAAAAGGATAACATAGAAAGGCAGGCTATAGAAAATTGTGAGAGAAGGCAAACAGAACCTGTTTCACCAGTTTTAAAAAGAATTAAGCGTTGTCTTAGATCTGAAGCACCAAACAGTTCAGAAGAAGATTCACCTATAAAATCAGACAAGGAGTCAGTAGAACAGAGGAGTACAGTAGTGGACAATGATGCAGATTTTCAAGGGACTAAACGAGCTTGTCGATGTCTTATACTGGATGATTGTGAGAAAAGGGAAATTAAAAAGGTGAATGTCAGTGAGGAAGGGCCACTTAATTCTGCAGTAGTTGAAGAAATCACAGGCTATTTGGCTGTCAATGGTGTCGATGACAGTGATGCAGCTGTTATAAACTGTGATGACTGTCAGCCTGATGGGAACACTAAACAAAATAGCCTTGGTTCCTATGTGTTACAGGAAAAATCAGTAGCTGAAAATGGGGATTCGGATACCCAAACTTCAATGTTCCTTGATAGTAGGAAGGAGGACAGTTATATAGACCATAACGTGCCTTGCACAAATTCACAAGTGCAGGTCAAGTTGGAGGACCATAAAATAGTAACTGCCTGCCTGCCTGTGGAACATGTTAATCAGCTGACTACTGAGCCAGCTGCAGGGCCCTTTTCTGAAACTCAGTCATCTTTAAGGGATTCTGAGGAGGAAGTAGATGTGGTGGGAGATAGCAGTGCCTCAAAAGAGCAGTGTAAAGAAAACACCAGTAACAACCTGGACACAAGTCTTGAGAGTATGCCAGCCTCCGGAGAACCTGAACCATCTTCTGTTCTAGACTGTGTTTCAGCTCAAATGATGTCTTTATCAGAACCTCAAGAACATCGTTATACTCTGAGAACCTCACCACGAAGGGCAGCCCCTACCAGAGGTAGTCCTACTAAAAACAGTTCTCCTTACAGAGAAAATGGACAATTTGAGGAGAATAATCTTAGTCCTAATGAAACAAATGCAACTGTTAGTGATAATGTAAGTCAGTCTCCCACAAATCCTGGTGAAATTTCTCAAAATGAAAAAGGGATATGTTGTGACTCTCAAAATTGTGGAAGTGAAGGACTAAGTAAACTGCCCTCAGAGGCAAGACTCAATATTGGACATTTGCCATCTGCCAAAGAGAGTGCCAGTCAGCACATTACAGAAGAGGAAGATGATGATCCTGATGTTTATTACTTTGAATCAGATCATGTGGCACTGAAACACAACAAAGAGTATGTGTAAATATGGTAACCATGAATTCTGCTTTGTTTATTATTCCCCAAGTTTTTCAGTATCTATTCATAAATGTCTATTCATAGTGTTTTTATTACAGCTAAAATTAATGTTTTCACTAAAATTTTAGGTTTAACATGATTTTCTCAACTCCTAGAAAAACTCCAAAAAAAGACTTTTAAACTCAACTCTACACATGTGTTCTATGACAGCATGGTCTTTCCAGTTCTGATATTTCTTGTCTCAATTAGAAAAGACATGGTTGGTAGTGTTTTTGTTGTTTTAATATGTTTTATATCATTTTTAGTTAATTTATAAAATGGAAACACATCGAGTTACCACAGTATGCTTTGATTTATAATTCTAGGTAGCATAGAACAATTAATGAGTGCTTAGATATCATCCAGATATGTGAAGTCTAGCAGGCTTGATATCTACTTATATCTTACTTACATTTAATTCCCAATTAAAATTTTTTATTAAAAAATGTGCTTTATGCATCATCTTTGACTTTTGTGACTTAGAGAAGTGGATATTACTGTTAACACTATGACAGTATATTGTAATTAACATATTAGCAAGAGTTAGTCTACTGGATAGTTTACATAAAACATTTGACGTAGCTTTTCCTGATACTAAATATAAAGGAAGACTGTATCTTAAAATATTACCAGCTCTCAACCTTGCTAAGTCACTGTTTTAAATAAAGAATTCTGTATCCAAAATTTTCACAATATTACTTGCTTAGATTTTCTGTATTCGGGGCCGTAACACAAAAGATTTGGAGCTTACTATGTCTAGATAATCCTGAAAGGAACTATAGCACACAGTGCTCTTAAATATCATGATTAGCAACAGTAAAAGACAGACTTATGTAATAAGTTAATTACCTTTACTCCTACAGGGTAGGCTTTTGAATTAATACCACAATCAGATTATATAGACTGTACATAAATACTTTGATTTGAGGAACATTTCTAATAGTTTTGTTGGTGACAATTGCCAGACCCTGCTATGTGTCAGATCAAAGTATCAAATCCTGGTTGTGGGGACATAATATTATTTTTGCCATGCATTGTAGATAGTTTAGATTTGTATATGGTAATACAGTGATCTTTCAGCGTAGGCCTCTCTTCTGAAAAGTTTTCTTCTGCTCTTTTGAAATACTATTTTAATGTTGTATTTGATAGTTCATGTCATCTGAGCATTTTACAATTTTGTGAAAATGTTAGAGTCTCGAGTATTTGGAATATTTGAAGTCTAATTTTAGATAGCAGAACAACTCATAAATGAAGTGTTTTTTTGTATTAGAAATAAGTTGAGTTCTGCTGTTCATATATACTAACAGTTTTTGTTTTTTTTTTTGAGACAGCATCTTGCTCCATCGCCCAGGCTGGAGTACAGAGGTGCAATCATGGTTCACTGCAACCTTGGCTTCCCTGGGCTCAAGCAATCCTCCCTTCTCAGCCTCCCAAGTAGCTGGGACTACAGGCGCATGCCACCACGCCTGGCTAATATTTTTTTGTATTTTGTAGAGGCAGGGTTTCGCCATGGTGCCCAGGCGGGTCTTAATCTCCTGGGCTTGATTGATCCTCGCACCTCAGCCTCCCAAAGTATTGGGTGTAGGCATGAGCCACTGCACCTGGCCTAGTATCAGTTTTTAAAGGTAGACCTGTTTATCTGCAGTGCAGGGAAGGAGAGCATATGTCTTAGAAAAATACCAAAAACTAAAGAAATGTGAATTTTTATAAAATGATATATGTTCTATTCTTTGCTTTTTATTGTTTTAATCTTGACTGGTTATTGATTGTGGAAATTTTTTTTCTAGTAATTCACTACAGTATTACTTTTTGTAAGAGATTGCCTGATAATAATTCTGAAGGATGATGTTCACATAAAACAGTTATCTAAAGATACAGTTGTAACATTGATATTCCACATTCATAACCCTTTGAGGATGAGAACAATACAGCTTAATGGGTGCTTTTATACATTTAATATAGTGTGCTTTTATATGTTTATTTTTCATGCGTTCCTTAAGATATAGAGAGTCCTTTGGAATTTGGATGCTAGTTGCTTTGTTAGGACAGTGTTTTCGAATTAATGCTTCATTGGGTGACATTGGGGAAAACAAATTACTGATTCTTGCTTTTTTGCCTTGCTCCAGATCATTTGAAGGATAGCACTTTTTTTTTTTTTTTTTTAAATCAACCGGGCTGGAGCACAGTGGCACAGTCATGGCTCACCATAGCTTTGACCTCTCAGGCTTAGGTTGTCCTTCCACCTCAGCCTCCCGAGTTGCTGGGGCTTACAGGTGCACGCCATCACACCTGTCTAATTTTTTGTAATTTTAGTTGAGACAGGGGTTCGCCATGTTGTCCAGGCTGATCTTGAACTCCTGGGCTCAAGTGATCTGCCCGCCTTGGCCTCCCAAAGTGCTGGGATTACAGGCACGAGCCACTGCACCAGGCCAGGATAGCACTTTTGAAACTTTATCTTTTTTGTTTTTTTCAAAGGAAGCAAATCAGAAGTGAGATGGAGTATCATGATTAGCATCTCAGAGCTAATTTAAGGAAAATTGGGGGAGGGTGTTTGATCATGTCAGATCTAATCTCTTTCAGTAAAGTCTCTCTTTCCTCCCCTATACCTTCATTCCTATGCTTTTTGTCTAGAGCCAAGAGATGGTTGGATATAATATTGGCTCTTTTTAATCCAAGTTGCCATTGCTAAAAATAGCATCATGACATCTGTCTGGTGCTTTCAAGTCTCAAGTAAATGTCTGGCAGTTTGAAAATGATGTTAAAAAGCACTTGGGTTTTTTACTGTCCTGTACGCACGTGTACATACCTTGTCAAATGTTACTTCACTTCCTTATTCTCCCTATGCTAGAAAAGTTCTCCAGGTAATTGCTTTTTGAAACCGAGGTTGAGCATTGCCCAGCCTAAATATGAATATCTCTACCAGTAGGGAATGAATATTTCCTGATAGCCAGTTTTAAAAGTAGGTTGTTAACAGAAAATTCTGAGCATGGCATAGTTGTTTGTCAAGAGCCAGGGGGACATAACTCTGTGTTACTCTACTTGAAATTTTTCCTCTAAGCTAACAGTGATCAACGGCCTTCTATCCTAGTGTTCAGCTTATAGTTTATCTGTCTTGTATGCAAAGATATCCCATATAAGGTCATCTGATCACTTGTAAATGTTTGCAAAAGTATTGTGTAGAGTCTTAGTCTTAGATGTAATTTATGATAAGTTAGGCAACAGACCAGGGGAACAAATCTGTGGATGTTCCGGGTACTAGCTTGATGCCTGTCTAGATGCCATCCCTCTTCTCTAGCGCATAAATCCACAGTGTTCTTTTATATATTTTTCCAAATGGAGTACCCCACTGTGAGAAAGGGACCAGAGAATATCTTTTTCTCTGGCAAGATTCCATCTGTGGATTATTTTATTAGACATGACTTCTGAAAGATTAGGGGTGGAGGATCAAAAGAAATATTCTATCTGAAAGCTCTTTGATCTTCAGGGTTGATAGAATCTGTTAAAGTGTTAGATAATACAGTACCTAATAACTTCTTTTTTGGCTTAAATAGCCTCCCTGAATGAGATTATTTACGTAACTGTGATTGCCCTTTCTGTTTGGGAATTGACCTCTTGCTAATTTTTGAAACAGGAGCACTGAAACAGATCTCTAAATTTTGAAGGTCTGGCTCCAGGAAGCACAAGTGTGGAAGATTTTAGCTCTTAGGCTTTAATGTTCAGAGCATTTCTTCCAATTCAAAACGTAATCACTGGAAAATAAACTTCTAAATGAAAATGTGATTTGGTCAGCTGCCTCTGAATTATCATTGTGCAACATTACTTAAATAAATTTATGTTTGAAAGACCTTGGGTATCTTCATTTAAGGATTGTTGGTATTATAACATTTCATGAACAGATAAGGGGGTGAAAAGTCAAATTTAGGGATTCTAGATTCTTGAGATCTTACAAAGATTAACTTATTGATAACGGATTGCTAACATTTATACCAGTTCTTAAGTTTCTACGTAATGAACCTGTAAGATAGTTATCGCTCATCTAAGAGTGTTGCTCAGGTACTCTGCAGGTGAGAGTATTATTTTCAAGCCACATTAAAGAGTTTCTAAGAATTGTAGTGTTAAACTTGGTTTTTGGAAAATGTTAATGATAGTAAATAATTATAATATGTCCTTCTATTGCACCATGCTTATTTCATAGTTGATTAAACAAACATTTGATATTTTCATCAATTTTGGAAGCTGCATAGAGAAAATCTTAATCAGTTCTTGGAGATTTACTTATTGAGAGTCTACTTTTACTGTTGGTCAAAGTAATTTCTTTCAAGGGACCAGAAAAACTCCAGAATCTTGCTTAAAAATCACTAGAGGAGTCATCCTGCCCTGAATAAGATTACATTTGTATTGTGCTTCGTAATTTACAAATCAGTTTCATTAGTTTCTCATTTGACTATCATGACAGTTTGAAAGTAGACAGGATAGGTACCGTTATACAGTCCCCATTTCCTAACTCGTAATTAAGATTTTTAGATTATTAATTTTAAGTAACATAATGAATTACTAAATAGGATCAAACTTCTATCTTTTAATTACTAGTTTGAACTATACTTGGTTACCTCATCCAGTGAGGACTTATTTCATGGACTTTTGGGTTTGTTTCTATGTTGAGAAACCTCATGGAGCAGATCTTGGGGACTCAGTTGTCAGGAATTGTTTACCCTGAGGTTAAGCTCTGTTATTGATTATCTGATTATCTGATTTTTATTTGTTATAGAACCAGCATTATAGGTAAGTAATTTGCTTTATTTATTGAATGAAATACTTTCATGTTCACTATTCTAAAGAACATCTTATTTGTGAAGAATAAACTGGTGAAATAAAACTATGACTATAGCTTGATTTCAAATAGAGGATTTGGATAATTTGAAAAGAATATTCTGGGGTATTTTAGAATGCAGTAGGTATATTAAAGTCAAAGATTACTAAGGAAAGCTCATGCTTGGTGTACCTTCTCAACTCACCAGAAAAGGCTGTAGGATAATAGCCAGATTTACCCCTCTAGTCTGGCACAAAGATTAATGGGAGGAGAGAGGTAGCTTTCTAAAACAGGGGTCCCCAACCAGTCCGTGGCCTGTTAGGAACAGGCCGCACACCAGGAGGTGAGCAGCAGGCAAGCAAGCAAAGCTTCATCTGTATTTACAGCTGCTCCTCCCTGAGCTGCACCTCCTGTCAGATCAGCAGTGAAATTAGATTCTCATAGGAGCATGAACTCTATTGTGAACTGTGCATGTGAGGGATCTGGGTTGCACGCTCCTTATGAGAATCTAATGCCTGATGATCTGTCACTGTCTCCTATCACCCCTAGATGAGATCGTCTAGTTGCAGGAAAACAAGCTCAGGGCTCCCACTGATTCTACATTATGGTGAGTTGTATAATTATTTCATTAGATATTACAATGGAATAATAACAATAATAGAAATAAAGTGCACAATAAATGTAATGTGCTTGAATCATCCTGAAACCACCCCTCCTGAACCCCCACCACCCGGTCTGTGGAAAAAATTGTACTTCAGGAAACTGGTTCCCAGTGTCAAAAAGGTTGGGGACTGCTGCTCTAAAATATGTAAGTTTCGCTTGTAAGTAGAGTAAACCCATTGACTAATTAAAACATTAAGTGAAGTTTTTGCTTTTTCCTTTGAATATCAACTTGTTTTGTTTCAACTACTTTAGATGGTATCTAAAAGTAACTCTCTGCCGTAATCCAAGTATATTTGTACCCAAGTATAATTTAACCTTTTCTTTTCTTTTTGAGACAGAGTCTCACTCTGTCACCCAGGCTGGAGTGCAGTGGTGCCATCTCAGCTCACTGCAACCTCTGCCTCCCAGGTTCAAGCGATTCTCCTGCCTCAGCCTCCTGAGTAGCTGGGATTACAGGCATGTGCCACCATACCCAGCTAGTTTTTGTATTTTTTTTTTTTTTTTAGTAGAGATGGGGTTTCACCATGTTGGCCAGGCTGGTCTCGAACTCCTGACCTCAAGTGATCTGTCCACCTCAACATCCCAAAGTGCTGGGATTACAGGTGTGAGCCACCACAGCTGGCCACACTTAACCTTTTCTTTTTGATTTAGGTTCATCTTTTGACAGAGGTTATGAAGTAATACTTTTCTGGCATCATTGCCAGAGTAGGTCTGTTTTTTTCCTGTGGTAAATGATTTTGGGCTGCTTGGTTTTTTGTGTTCTTATAATCTGTTTCTTTTCTATGTTCTTTTCTAAGTTCTGTGACTTTTTATTATTTTCTTCGTTTTTGTTGGCTTTCACAAGTCACTGCTATTATAGTACCTTCCTTTAGTAACTAAGACTTTCCTTCTAATTGACTGCTTTTAGTTTTCTTTGAACTTGGATATCAGAATAACACTGTCAGAATTATGTCTCATGGTTCTTTAGTGATTGATATATTGAGGAGTTTATCTTTGAATAAACACGTGTTAGTGTGTGGGATGTTTGATTGTGTTTTCTTGTTTGTATGCTTTCCGGTTTGGGGGCTGTGTTTATGTAAGTTACCAGATCTAAATTCTGAATAGGGAAACAATAATTGTTTCCTTATATATGGTAAGAAAGACTCATTTAGCAATAAACCCCATCTGAAACAATTACTTATCTACAATTTTGACACTAATTGAAGCTTAGCTTTTAGTTGCAGAAACTTAATTTTGGTAATTTTTTATAGAAGTGTACAGAAAAAAACCCAACTTTTTTCCTTTTGTATTCACTCTTTCTCAGTACTTCAATTCTGACATCAGATCTGTAGGAAACCTCAACTGTTCTTCTCTGTACTCACGCTCAACACTTCTGTGACCAGATTTGTGGTGATTTTTCCCACTGACCAATTCTCTGACTCAGTTGGATGTCCTACAATTCCATTCAATATTCTGACACTAACTGTAGTTAGTGCAGACCCCACAGGTTAAAGTCTTCATCCTACAAGACTGCCTCCCACTTCAGAAGCCAATCACAAATGGTAGGTCATCAGGTTACCCACAGTTTCTGTCTGACTTGACTACAAAGTGGAGGTTCCCACCAGCCCCTCCTCAGATTCAGTAATTTGCTAGAGTGGCTCACAGACCTCAGGAAAACAATTTATTTATTATGGCCGATTAATTACAAAGGATATTTCAAAGGATCCAAATGAAGAGTCAGATGAAGAGAGATGTACGGCAAGGTCTGGAAGGGTCCCAGGCACAGAAGCTTTTTTTCCTGTGGAGTTTGGGTCGGCCACCCTCATAGCTCGTAGATGTGTTCACCAATCTAGTAGCTTCTAAACTTTGTCTTTTAAGGGTTTTTCAAAATAGAGCTTAATTTCTTAGGCATGCATGATTATTAACTCAATCTCCAGCTCCTCTAACCTCCCCAGAGGATACAAGGGTTAGGGCTTGTAAGTTGTAATGATGGCTTGCTCTTTATAATGACCATCTTGCACCCAGGACTCCACCCAGAGTGACTTTATTAGAACAAAAGGGTCTCCTGTCATCCAGGAAATTCTAAAGGATTCAGGCACTGCTGTCACTCAGAAAATTGTAGAGGTCTTAGGAGCTATGTGTCAGGAACTGAGATCAAAGACCAACTATTAGGGACAAAGATTTTTCTAGTATCCCTATTTACAAGAGTTTTAGGAGCTCTATGCCCAGAACTGGGAGTAGAGACCAATATATTTATTTTTTATTATTTCACAAGTAGGTTTAGGAATGTTGTATTTTTACATATTAGTAAGAAGAGTATACCATATATGCCATTTTTTGTGTTTCATGTTATCAGATATTATAATGTATAGTAATAAATGGGAAGAGATCTGTCTTGTGACCTACTTCTCTCTTTTTTTTTTTTGGTCTCACTTTTCAGTGGAGTCTTTTTGTTTAACTTTTCTTTCTTTTATTGTGGAAAGCTGCTTTTGTTTGTCTCTTTATTCTCTGATTTTAACAGGGAAAATCTGAATGTGGCCAGAGGAGACTAATAATTCGTGCAGGACCCTCTCAGGCAAGATTTTCTGTGGTATGCTATGATGGTATTTTCACACATGTCTGCTAGTCTTGGGAACTGGATTATAGACATTGTACATATGTTGCTGAGGGTCAGGGTTTTGTTTTCTTTCCTTAAAAAATGTTGACATTTGTTCTGACAGGCAGTTAATTTGGGGATAAACTTGGTCCTGTTAAGGCTTATGCTTACCTTTGTTAGGGGAAGTACAGAGTAGCCTGTTCTCTAGATCTTGGTTAGCCTTCTGTAGTATGGCCTTAGTGATATCTTGTTTAAAGAGGTAATTTACTATAGTTGATGGAATCCTGAATGTTTCTAGCCTTGTGAGGACACTGTTAGTTGTTCTTTATATAGCTCCTTGGTAGTTGTTCTTTGCTTGGTTTGTGGAGTCTCATCTTATGTGTGTGCAGCATTATATTCAGCCAGACTCGAGAGGACCTCTATGCAGATAGCATTGTTTGTCTTTCTGTGTTGCTTCTTCCTTTTTGATACTCCGTCCCACAAATTCTAGCTGCTTCAGCTTCCCCAAACTGTTTTCTGTCTCTCTGCTCAGCAACGCACCTCCCTGTTCTATAGTACTGACAGTACTTCCAAGTAGAAAGAGAGGGTGATAATAGGGCTTATTTCGTTTGTTTGCCCTCTTTCACAGATCACAGTTACAGGCTGTCTGTTGTCTAATGTTTGGAAATAGTTATTATTTGTATATTTTCTCCAGTTTTGTAGTTGTGGATGGCAGGATGGCCATTCCGTATCAGTTACTGTTATGACTGTAAGTGGATGTCTCTGATGTAATTTAAATATGCACTGGGTATGTTTTATTCCTATAATACTGAACCCCAAGCCTGCAATTTGATTATCTGGGGATTACCGTGGGCGAACTTTTACTTATACCTTAAAAAACAGTTTCAGCAACTTCTTTTTTTAAAGAAGTTGAAGTCAGAAATTGGAACAGTAGGAATTTTAATTGAAGAATGACGGTAACTTTTACCTACTTGTTTTAGTTATGATTAGGTGTTGCTGAGATTGGAACAGAAATAAAGATTAGGTTACTGGTGAGATAAAGCTCATGAGGATAGGTACAAGAGAGAATGTGACACACAAGAAGATATGAAACTTTTTTACTAGGTTTGAAATGGTAATTCTAAGAGTCTAAGGAATTATGTATTTGTTAGCTATTTTTCATAGATATTTCAAGGATTTTTGTTGTACCAGATTTGCTGTATAGTATTTTAATAAAGCCACGGTGAATATGCTCTTTTTATATGGCTTATCAGTTTAATCCAGTTTCTAGTACATGGTTTTCTTTTTAAATAAATTTAAATATAGAGTATTTTGGAGAAATCTGTTTTTCCGTATACTTTAATTTTTACCATTTATGTTGGAAAAATTTGATTCAGGTGTTTTTTTTTTGCTATTTTTCACTTGTTTTACATTATCATTCCTTTTAGTTTATTTTGTTTGTTTTGTTTTGTTTCTTTTGAGATAGGTTCTCACTTACTCTGTCACCCAGGTTGTAGTGCAGTGGCACAATCTAGGCTCACTACAGCCTCAGCCCCTCTGGCTCAAGCAGTCCTCCCACCTCAGCTGCCCGAGTAGCAGGTGTGTGCCACCACACCTGGGTAATTTTTTTTTTTTAAATAGAGACAAGGCCTCACTATGTTGCCCAGGCTAGTTTTGAACTCCTGGCCTCCTTCCTCGGCCTCCCAAAGTATTGGGATTACAGGCGTCAGCCAGCACACCCGACCCTTCAATTATTAACGCATTCATATATTTTAACTAAAGGTTCTCAAAACATAATTAAGATTATGCTTAAACTTAGAGGGAAGGATCATGTTACTTTCTTATTGGCAATGAGTGTAAGATGTGAGACTGAAAAAGATTACAATAAAAACTGGAAGTATCTTCTTTTATTTTATCATTATTATATTTATATTTTTTCGAGACAGGGTCTCGCTCTGTTGCCCAGGCTGGAGTACAGTGGTGTAATCATGCCTTACTGCAGCCTCGATTTCCTGGGCACAGGAGATCCTCCTGCCTTGGCCTCCCAAGTAGCTGGGACTACAGGTGCACACCACCACATGTGGCTAATTTTTATATTTTTTTGTAGAGATGGGGTTTTGCTATGTTGCCCAGGCTGGTCTCAAACTCCTGGGCTCAAGCTATCCGGCCACCTTGGCCTCCCAAAGTGCTGGGATTACAGGTGTGAGGCACCATGCCTGGACTTTTTTTTTTTTAATTTAAATTTAAATTTTTATTTCTTAATTTTTTTCCCAAACTCTTTCTTCACTGGATGTTTTTTTTTTTAAAGGGAGGGTCTCACTCTGTCACCCAGGCTGAAGTGCAGTGACACAATCATGGCTCACTGCAGCCTTGAACTCCTGGGCTCAAGTGATCCTCCTGCCTCAACCTTCTAATTTTATTTAATTTTTTGTAGAGACAAGGTCTTTCTGTATTGCCCAGGCTGGTCATGAACTTTGGGTGTCAAGTGATCCTCCCAAAGTCTTGGGATTACAGGTATGAGCCATTGTGCCGGGCCAGTAGTGTTTTTTTTTTGAGACACTGATTATAACTAGATAATGTTTTTATTTTAAGATGCTTATATTATTTAGATCTAGAATCTCACTATATTGTTAAAGTTTATTTTTAAATTATTTACCAAATCAAGGTGATTGGGCTAGATTTGAGGAACACTACAACTGCCTTCCAATTATTTTTAGCTGGCAGTATGATGCTAAACTTTTGTTTCTACCAAAAAACTTTATTTTGATTTCTGTAATTATAATTAGTGTATTATATACATGGTTTTGGACTCACTTCTTTATGTGTTCTTGCCCTTAACTTTTGGCACTGCTTAGGCTTCAGTTATTGGCTTTGTTCTTCCTTTGCATACTCTCTCTGGGTGTTCCCACTCACTGCTGTGGCTTAAATTACTATCTATATATTGATGAATTTTGAAATGCCTGTCACCAACTCAGATTATTCTTGAGTATCAGGCCGTTTAGTAGATAGCTGCATTTCCATGTCCCATAGTATACCCAATGGAACATGTCTGAAACTGTCTGTCTGTCTGTCTTTCTGTCTTTCTGTCTTTCTTTCGTAGGCCACTGTCATCTGTTTTCTGGATTACTTAACATATTTATTTGCTTTCTGTGGTGCTGGTTTACTTTGCCAATGAACTCTTATACTGTAGCTGGAGTAAATGTCTTAGAATAAAATCGACTCTTTAAAATGAATCACTGCATGATTTTTAAACATGTCTTTTACTGTCTGCCTCCCCCTCTACATTCTATTCCAATTGAATCTTGATTTCCTTAGTTCCTGAATTATGTTCTCTAACTCTAGGCCTCCTCATATGCCTAACTGCCTGCTCTACTTTCCCCGTTTTCTTAGTTATTGCGCTACTTCTACAAAGGGAGAAGCCTTTCGCAATTTAGACATCATATTCTCTGAGAAATCTTTCTCATCTTCAAGACTGATTATTAGTTGCTGCTTGTGTGCTGTGTTGTAGTTACAATTGCCTGTAAATGTGTACAGGAGACCATAAGCTCTTTGAGGGAATCATGTCTTTCTGGTTGGTTGATGTATCAGTGGTGAAATTTCAAGCATTACCCTGCTTTGAAAATGTCAGAGAAAAATTTAGCATGCTTTTCATAGTAGAAAAATTTTGATATCATTATTTGACTTTCAAGATCCTGAATTTTACATAGCATTAGTGATTTTTTTAACATTTAAATTTTCAAAAGAAAAGATAAATATGCGATACCATCATTCATATGGTTCGTTGAACTCAGCTATGGGGAGACATATAAGAGGAGTCTTATGTTTACAGATGAGGTGTCCGAGTTTGTTACCTAGTGGTAAAATCATGTTTTTACATGGTCATAAAAGAAACGTAAGTTCAGTTTTTAATAATACCAGACTTCCAAAGAGAAGAAGTCATTGTATTATAAAATAAATTTATATTTAGTATTATCAGAATGTTTTGTATGATTGTAAGTATAATTTTACAGTCTAGAGTTTTGCCAGTAGGCATTAGAAGCCTACAGAGTGGTTAAGAATTTGATTGTGGTTGTCTTTATTGAATTGAAGGACTTCAAAGAAAATGTGTGTCCTTGCCTTTTTATGTGTGTCTGTTCTATTAAAGATTTTCAGTAGAGGATAGTACTCAACTTTCTCTGTAAAAACTCATAATTTTGAGTAGATGCTAGAATTAATTTAAAATGACATGTCCTGTGTCTTTGGAGTTACTATGAAATGATAGCATACATATAGTTTAACATACATGTAGTTTGGGGTATATTTGAGGTGTGTTGTTCGTTACCGTATTAGTTTTTAACTAGAAGTTATTTAACTTGTCTCTATTATATGAAACTTTTATGTATTTGTAATACTAGAATAAGAGGTAAACATTTTAGATTTTACAGTGGATTGTTTCATAGAATGGGTAATCTAAAATTCTGGAGTAGGGAAATATCAAGGGAATCTTGATGTGACTGGTCAGGGGTTTTTTTCTAGATGATTGTGAAATTTTTATTCTATTAGCTATAATGTAGTTGCATTCAGCTTTCTATTTTAAGAGAGAAAACTCAATAATTCTGTGGCATATATTTGGAAAAGCAGAACCTAGGGATAAATTGAAAAGGTCATCTTTTAAGGTCTATTCCCGTAAGGATCTTTGAGTCTTCAGGGGAAAAATACTGTTTTTTGAAGGCTATAATAATGTGATTAAAAAACACTGACAGTCTTTTAAAATTTCCTATACAAGTTACTTAAATTCAGTAACTAGTAAATAACTTCTTTAAGCTATTTAAAACTAACAAGGACAATAAAGTTACGGTAATCAGAACTTGTTTGGAGCTTGTTAGTTGCAGGAATCAGAAATTCACTCAGTATCTCAAACAACAAAGGGGTTTATTTTAAATAAATGATAGCAAACAATCTTATGAATCCTCATGATCAGAAAACAAATTCGAGGCAGGCCTCATGAAATTATAACCCGTCAGTATTCAAGATTATATATACTCTCTCACCACTGCTTGTCTTTGTACAGTACAGGCTAGTTTTTCTTATTTTATTAATGTTTTTTGCACACTTTCTTCCTTTCCCCTGAAATTTCATTTTGCAAATGACATTGGCTTCCTACTGTGCTTATCATGATCCCAACTTTATATGACATTTTATTCCCAGAGCCTTGTCACAGTCTCTAAAGAGAACCTGGTTTTTGACTATCCAATAGATGGGCTTCCTTGGTCAGTCCATCCCTGGGTGAATTAACAATTGTCAGGGGTGTGATTATTGGGCAAAAAAAAAAGGCTGCATTGGTCTACTCTTCTAGAGCAAAGGTATATCCTCCAGCAAAAAGGTATGCGGACAGGTTGGTAGGCTGCCAAAACATGCCCATTATAGACCATTTTGTTTTTTGGGTAAAATTGTATTCTTGGTCAATTCATTGTTTATAAAATGAGATATGGAAACACTTATACATTGCTGGTGGCAGGGTAAAATGGTGCACCCACTGTGGATAACAGTTTGGTGGTTCCTCAGTAAGTTAAACGTAGAATTACCATATGATTCAGCAATTCCACATTTATTTATTTATTTATTTATTTATTTATTTATTTATTTATTGAGCTGGAGTTTTCCTCTGTCATCCAGGCTGGAGTGCAGTGGTGCAATCTTGTTTCACTGCAACCTCCGCCTTCTGGGTTCAAGTGATTCTTCTGCCTCGGCCTCCCGAGTAGCTGGGACTACAGGTGCTTGCCACCATGCCTGGCTAATTTTTTTTTTTTTTAAGTAGAGACAGGGTTTCACCATGTTGGCTTGGCTAGTCTCCAATGCCTGACCTCAAGTGATTCGCCCACCTAGGCCTCCCAAAGTGCTGGGATTACAGGCGTGAGTCACCACGCCCCCCTCAGCAATTCCACTTTTAGATGTATACTCCAAATAATTAAAAATAGGTGTTTAAACACAAATTTGTACACAGGTGTTCACAGCAGCACAATTCACAATAGCCAAAAGGTGGAAACAGTTCAAGTGTTCATCTGTTGATGAATGGATACATCACAACAAGGTATATCAATACAATGGAATGGTACTCAACTGTAAAAAGTAATGAAGCTACAATATGAATGAATCTTGAAACCATTGTACTAATGAAAGAAACCAGACACAATAGGTCATATATTTTTCTGTTTATATGAAATAATCCAGAAGAGGCAAATTTATAGAGACTGAAAGCAGATGAATGGTTAGCCAGGGGGTTGGGGAAGGGTAGAATGAGGACTGACTGCGTAATATGTATAGGATTTCCTTTTGGGGTGATGAAAATGTTTTGGAACTGGATAATGGTGATGGTTGCACAACATTGTGATTGTACTAAGTGCCACTGGATTATATACTTTAAAAATGGTTAAAAAGGTAAATTTTGTGTGATTTTTACCACAGTAAGACAGATGAAACTAAAGCATGGGGGGATTATGTGCATACCAGGCTATGTACAAGATCATCCGCTGGGAGATAGGAAGAAAATACTATTTAGAGGTTTTTTGCTCATTTTAAGAATGTCTGGGTTTTTTGAAATACATTATAACATGTATTTGTAATTCCTTTAAGTATAGTAGAACATATAGTTTACTTAGTATACATATATTGGGAACAAGCCTGACAATTTTTATTTTTATTTTATTTATTTATTTATTTTAGAGACAGAGTCTCACTCTGTCTCCCAGGCTGGAGTGCAGTGGTGTGATCTTGGCTCACTGCAACCTCTGCCTCCTGGGTTCCAGTGATTCTCCTGCCTCAGTCTCCCTCCTGGGCTGGGACTACAGGTGGGTGCCACTATGCCTGGCTAATTTTTGTATTTTTTTAGTAGAGATGGGGTTTCACCATATTGGCCAGGCTGGTCTTGAACTCCTAACCTCGTGATCCGTCCGCCTCGGCCTCCCAAAGTGCTGGGATTACAGGTGTGAGCCTCCGTGCTCGACTGACAATTTTTATTTTTTACCAGTAGAGATGCATAAAGCAAAAAGTGTGAAAATTGTTGTTTTTAATAAGGAAAAGCCGCGCGTTGCTCAATGATTTTTTACTTTAGCATTTAGGGGAAGTTTTTAAACATAGTACCAGATTCTCTTGAAGTATATAGGTTATAGAATCCTAGTAACACATTTAGAGAAACTACAGGGCTCAGTGGACATTTACTTAACAGTCTTGAAAATAACTTGGGTTGCTTTTAAACAAATGGTGTCATCTATTAAAACTGCACTGACATTTTAAATGTGGCAGGTGTTCCTAAGGAGACCACTGGAGTGTTCTTGGGCATTAGAAACTTGTTAATGTTCTTTATACTTGGAAACTGTGAAGCCAATAATACTAATGATAATAAATATGAGCATTTGGCATTTAAAGAAAAATCAGTGATTGAGGGGGAAAGAGTCATGATTTCCTCAAGGGCAGGGGTAAGAAGCATGTCTGACCAATTAATGAGAATTCTTTAAGAGACAAATTATTAAATAAAAATAACTCAGAGTGTATAATGTGTATAAACATAATACACAGTGTGTTCCATGTCATTGTGGTTATTTCCTTTTTAGATTGTGATTAAAAAGAAAAACTAATTTTGTGTGTGTGTGTATGGGTGCTGTTTGACACACAGGAATTATGTAGTGGTTACATTAGGTTGCATATGCCTGTAAGGTAGCACTACTGAATTACCAAGCTTTATCTAAAAAATAAAACCAAATAGAATGTTTTCCTCTTTATAAGAATCAGTGTCTCACTTTACTGGACTCAATCCTTGTTGTTCAAAATATATTTGGACAACTTTTGGAACAGTTTGCAGAATATCCTTAGTGGTGGCAGTTCTTTTTAAATGATATTTAATTTTTACTAGAATTTTTAATTATGTAGAAATATGTAACATGGAGAAATTTTCTTTTTGTCAAAAATGAAATTATAAATAGTGAAACTTATGTCCTTTCATTCCTCACTAACCTGAACTAAATAAATGTGACTCATAAATTTGGCTTGAAAGAATTCCAGTAGAACAACTCCATAGGCATTTTGCATGTACACCATATAGCATGTAACACTTAGTGGACCATTAATTTAACCATCTTTTTTTCTAGATTGAGGTTTTTGAAGCTAGATCCCAAGTTTGTTGTATATGATGTAGTTTCTCCACATTGATTTTAACCGTTGCCATACTTGTTTAAAGATTCAGAATATTTTGTGGATTTTTTCCCCCTCTCTGTGTCTTTTTCTAAACATATTGGTAAAAAGCATTCTGGGAATTCATACTATTATAGATAACTTTCTTTGATTATATTTTGTAATTCTGCATCTGTTGAAATTTGAATGACCCTTGGCTATCCTAAATTCATTTACTGTGATGTCACCATTTTGTTGTTAGGTAGGAAGAAAGCTTCCTTAAATTGTTTGATCTATTGATCATCAATTGTAAAAGCATAGAGCAAAGAGTGAGCAGTTGTACCAGTGTTGGAAGCAGTGATTGCTCTGGATTCCTCCACTCTTGCTGCCACCACTGTGTCATCTGCACTCCTGCTACCCCATTCAGTTAATGCTTCTCTGAAGAATGAATTTTTCTTTTTTTTTTTTTTAAAGCCTACCATGCCTTACCCTGCTTAGCTTCCGAGATCAGGTAAGATTGGGCATGTTCAGGCTGGTATGGCCATAAACATGAATGTTCTATTTATATTTTCTTCATTAATATTAGAAATATATTTTAACATCTAGTTTCATGACCATGGTTAGAACCTGAAGTCCTATTTTGATTTGAAAGTAGATAAACACTTTGTGGGATTTAGAACCTTTAGAACAAGAAATTTATCTAGTAACATATTCCCCTGTATGTTGATTTACAGTATATTAAACTTACTAAAATTTAATTTTTTCTTAAAGCTTAAAAAAGTGATAACTTTATGGTATAAAGATTATTGGAACTTTATTTCTTTTCATGTTTTACATTTTTGCACCGAGTTTATCTTGTATTATAAAATATTTAAATAATGAAAAACAAAATTTAGTCTCATAAAGATATTATAGGGGATTTAAAAGTAATTTTTAACCAGAAACCAACTTTACTTTTCTTGTGCTGATGAGGAAACAGAACTAAGCTACAGAATCAGGAGACATTAATGGGGATCTTAGCCCTTAGCTGGGTCATCATGAAGGAGTCAATCTCTTTGAACTTCCTTTTTTCAATTGTGAGATGAAGAGGCTGTGTTTATCCTTGAGGTGGTAACTTCTAGCCTTGGTACTCTATGATTATGTGGCATCTGTAGTTGCTGTTGCATTAATTTTGCATAACTAGAGTCAGCTTAGGAGAGGCATCGGATTTTGCAGCATTGGATGTGTCTTGATAAGCTACTGTCAGAAACATTCAGTGGCTAAAGTATTTGAAGGGTTGTGTTTAAGTCTTGATAGCAATCTGCATATGTTTAAAAACATACTTTAAAAATATTTTATATTAGTATCATGTCATTAATCTGTATGTGTTACTGGAAGACCTTAGTTGAGATATGCATTTAAAATAATTTTCTATTTATTGTTTATAGCTGTGTTTTGTGGGGCTTGCTATAGTTTTAAAAAGATGTCATGCAGTCTGCATCAGAGGTAGCACTGCAGAGCTTTAACTGGTTTGTATTTGTTATTGAGTTATTGTGTCATTCAGTCTAAGGGCCCTTTGAAATTTTTGATATATTAAAAATGTATTCTAGACTATACCTAAAGAGATCCTAGTTAGATTCTTAAGTTTTAATATATCTTCAACATAGGGGAAAACTCAATATGTAGGATATAACTTGTTTAGTTTATCAGGTAGGAATAGCACTCCCGGTATGTGTGTGGCAAGGAATGGAGACAGTCAGGAGAAAAGAGAAAGGTCCTTGGCTAGATGTCTTTATTTTATTCTAATAAATGGATAATTTAATTTATTGCCTCTTTTAAAAATGTCTCTTTACCTACTGCAACACTAGAGATGAGACATTTTGGTTCCTCAGTCTCTACCTACCATATAAACATATACCAAGAAACTCTTTAATTATGGATACCTGAGAAGCAGGATTTAAAAATAGACGCTTTTTTTTTTTTTTTTTTAAAGGCATGGAATAGCAGTGAAGAATAATGAGTTTTATTTATCTTGGTTCTAATAAATAATGTGGTAAATATCTTGATTTTAAGACCTAGTCTTCACAGGTTCATTGTGTGGTTGGGATTTGAAAGTATAACTCAACTAAATGCAATGTCTTAAATGATTTACTGAAGGCAAAATGTGTCAACTGCAACCTAAAGAATTGGTAGAAGTAAAGACTGTCAGATACTTTATTTAGAAAATAATAAATTTTATTGTGTAGATTTGGAGTTTGTAATATGTTACAAGATACATATAGGTAGTAAGTGGTTACTATAGTGAAGCACATCAATGTATCTATCATCACCAAAAGTTACCTTTTTGGTGACAAGAGCCACTAAAATCTGCTTACTTAATAAAAATCTCTAATATAATTTATTAACTTTAGTCTTCATGCTGTATATTAGGTCTCTAAACTCGATCATTCTAGGTATCTACAATTTTGTATCCTTTGACCTATGTCTCCTCATATTCTCTTTTCCCACCCCCTGCCAGTGGTATCCACTGTTTCATTATCTCTGGGTATTAGAGCTCTTTTTCTTTTCTAATATTCCACATATAAATGAGATCATGCAATATTTGTTTTTCTGTGTCTGGCTTATTTCATGTAGCATAATGGCCTCTAGGTCTTTTGGTGTTGTGGCAAATGGCAGTATCTTCTTTGAAAAAATTGAATAGTATTTCATTGTATATATGTGTACCACATTTCTTTGTCCATTGTCTGTTAGTGGACATTTAGGTTGTTTCCATATCTTAGCTATTGTGAATAATGCTTCAGTGAACATGGGAGTGCAGATATCTTTATGCCACTGGGCATCTCCTTTGGGTAAATGCCCAGAGGAGGGATTGCTATGTCATATGGTAGTTCTTTTAAACATTTCTTCAGCAACTTCCATAGTGTTTACTGTAATGGTTGTATCAATCTACATTTCCACCAGCAGTGTGCTAGGGTTTCCTTTTCTCTACACCCTCAACCAGCATTTATTATCATCTTTTTGCTAACAGCCATCCTTATGGGTGTGAGGTTATATCATCTAGTGGACTTAATTTGCATTTCCCTGATGATTAGTGATGTTGAGTACCTTTTCATA
This sequence comes from Macaca mulatta, assembly GCF_049350105.2. Classification (NCBI taxonomy): domain Eukaryota; kingdom Metazoa; phylum Chordata; class Mammalia; order Primates; family Cercopithecidae; genus Macaca; species Macaca mulatta. The sequence goes on from NC_133406.1 coordinate 162,932,535, forward strand.
TACCCATTGACCATTTTTATGTCTTTGGAGAAATGTCTGTTCAACTCCTTTGCTCATTTTTAAATTGGATTATTTGTCTTTAAAGTTTAGATACTAATCCCTTATCAGATACGTGGTTTGCAAATATTTTCCTGTTGTGTAGGTTGCCTTTTTATTTTGTCGATTGTTTCCTTTGCTGCGTGGAAGCTTTTTAGTTTGAGGTAGTCTCATTTATTTTTACCTTTGTAGCCTAAGCTTTTTGTATATTACCCAAAAAATCTTTGCCAGCACCAGTGTTGAGGAGCTTTCCTCCTGTGTTCTCTTCTGGTTTATGGTTTTGGGTCTTACATTTAGGTCTTTTACCCATTTTCATTTGATTTTTGTATATGGTATTGGATAAAGGTCTACTTTTGTTCTTATGCTTGTGGGTATACAGTTTCCCCAGCATCGTTTATTGAACTGACTGTCTCTTATTGTGTGTTTTCGCCACCTTTGTCAAAGATCAACTGACTGCAAATACATGGTTTATTTCTGCACTGTTTTATTTCATTTTCTGTTTTTTATGTCAGTACCATCCTATTTTGATTGTAATACCTTTGTGTAGTATATTTTGAAATCATTGAGTGTGATGCTTCCGGCTTTGGGTTTTGTTTTTGTTTTTTGCTCAAGATTGCTTTGGCTATTTAGAGTCTTTTGTGGTTCCATACAAATTTTATATTGTTTTTTCTATGTCTATGAAAAATGACATTGGAATTTTGATAGGGCTTGCATTAAATCTGTAGGTTGCTTCGAGTAGTATGGACATTTTAACAATATTAAGAATTAACAATATTAATTCTTCCCATGTATTTCTATCTTCTTCAATTTCTTTCATCAGTATTTTATAGTTTTCAGTGTAGAGTATTTTTTACCTTCTTGGTTAGTTTATTCCTAAGGGTTTCTTTTTGTGTGTTTTTTTTGGTGTGTGTTGGTTTTTGTTTGTTTGTTTGTTTTTTGGTAGCTATTTTTAAATGGGATTGTTTTCCTGGTTTCTTTTTTGTATAATTCATTGTTAGTGTATAGAAATGCTACTGATTATTGTATTGATTTTGTATCCTGCAACTTTACTAAGTTTATTTATTCTAAAAGTGTTTTTGTAGAGTCTTTAGGGTTTTCTATGTATAAGATCATGTCATCTGCAAATGGTGACAATTGAATTTTTTCCTTGCCAATTTAGATGCTATTTCTTTCTTTCTCTTGACTAATTGCTCTGTCTAGGACTTCTTTTACTGGGTTGAATGGAAGTGGTTAGCTTGGGGATCCTTGTCTTTTTTCAGATCCTAGAGGAAAAGTGTTCAACTTTTCACCATTGAGTGTGATGTTAGCTATGGGATTGTTGTGTATGGCCTTTATTGTGTTGAGGGTGTTGAGGTACATTCCTTCTATATTTAATTTGTTGAGAGTTTTTTTTTTTTTTAATCATGAAGGGATGTCAAACTTTGCCAATGCTTTTTCTGCACCAATTGAAATGATCATACAGTTTTTGTCCTTCATTCTATTGATATGATGTATCACATTGATTTGCATATGTTGAACCATCTTTTCATCCCAGGGATAAATCCTAATGGCCATGATGAATTCTTTTTTAATGTATTGTTGAATTTGGTTTCCTTGTATTTTGTTGAGGGTTTTTGTATCAACAGTCATCAGAAATATTGGCCTGTAGTTTTCTTTTTTTAACGTGTCTTTGTCTGGTTTGAGTATCAGGGTAGTACTTCATATAATGAGTTTAGAAGTATTCCCTCCTCTTCTATTTTTTGGTATAGTTTGAGTAGGATTGGTATTAGTTCGTCTTTAAATGTTTGGTAGAATTCAGCAATGAAGCCATTGGGTCCCAGAGTTTTCTTTACTGAGAGACTTTTTATTATGGCTTTGATCTTGTTACTTGTTATTGGTCTATTCAGGTTTTGGATTTATTCATGGCTTAGTCTTGGCAGGTTGTATCTAGGAATTTATCTATTCCAGATTTTCCAGTTAGGGCAATTAGTTGCTCTAATGATCCTTTGAATTTCTGTGGTGTTGATTATAATGTCTGCTTTTTTTTTTTTTTTTTTTTAATCTCTGATTTTATTTGGAGCTCTTTTTTTTTAAGTCTGGCCAGAGGTTTTTCAATTTTGTTTGTCTTTTCCAATTGATCATTTGTATTATTTTCTTTGTTTCGATTTCATTTACTTCTGATCTATATGATTTCTTCTAATTTTGGGTTTGGTTTGCTCTTGCTTTAAGATGCATTTTAGGTTATCTATTTGAAGTTTTTTGTTTTTTTATGTTGGCACTGATACCTATAAACTTTCCTTTTAGCATGGCTTTTGCTGTGTCCTATAGGTTATGATATGTTGTATTTTAATTACCATTTGTTTCAAGAAATTTTTCACTTTCCTTTTAAATTTCTTCATTGACTCACAGGTCATTCAGGAGCATATTGTTTAATTTGCATATGTTGGTATTGTTTCCATCATCCTCTTGTTACTGATTTCTAGTTTTATTCCATTGTGATCAGAGAAGATGCTTGATATTATTTTTAGTTTTTTTGAATGTTTTAAGACTTGTTTTGTGACCTAACATGTCCTCAAAAATGACCCATTTGCTGAGGTAAAGGATGTGTATTCTGCAGACATTGGATGAAATGTTCTGTATCTGTTAGGTCCATTTGGTCTACAGTGCAGATTAAGTCTGCTGTTTCTTTGTTTATTTTTCTGTCTGGAAGCTCAGTCCAATGCTGAAAGTGGGGTGTTGAAATCTCCAGCTGTTATTGTATTGGGGTCTGTCTCTCTCTTTAGCTCTAACAATATTTGCTTTATATATCTGAGTGCTTCAGTGTTGAGTGCATATATATTTCTAATTGATATATCCTCTTGCTGAATTGACCCCTTTATCATTATATAGTGACCTTCTTTGTCTCTTTTTATAGATTTTGTCTTAAAATCTATTTTGTTTGATAAAAGTATAGCTATTCCTGCTCTTTTTTGGTTTCCATTGGCATGAAATATCTTTTTTCATCCCTTTATTTTTAGTGTTTATCTGTCTTTATAGGTGACATGTGTTTCTTGTAGGCAGCAGATCCATGGGTCTTGTTTTTTTTCCATCCATTCAACCAGTCTGTGTCTTTTGATTGGAGAATTTAGTCCATTTACATTTAATGTTATTACTGATAAGTAAACACTCCTGCCATTTTGTTATTTATTTTCTGGTTTTTTTGTGATCCTCTCTTCCTGTATTTTTTTAGTGAAGCTGATTTTCTCTGGTGTTGTGATTTAATTTCTACCATTTTATTTTTTGTGTATGTGTTGGATGTTTTTTCATTTGAGGTGAGTTTACCATGAGGCTTGCAGAGACTATCTTTAACCCATTGTTTTAACAACTTCACACTGCCTGCATAAACAAATAAGCAAAAAGAAGACTTAAAAAAACTCTACATTTTAACCTTGTCCCTCTGCTTTTTAACTTTTTATTGTTTCATATCTTTTTGTACTGTCTATGTCTTGAAAAGTTCTAGTTATTTTTGATTGGTTCATCTTTTAATCTTTCTACTTAAGAGTAAGCTTACACACCAGTTACAGTGTTATATTATTCTGTGTTTTCCTGGGTACTTACTGTTGCCAGTGAGTTTTGTACCTTCAAATGATTTCTTATTGCTCATTAATGCCCTTTTCTTCCTGATTGAATTACTTCCTTTAGCATTTCTTGTAGGACAGCTCTGATGTTGATGAAATCCCTCAGATTTTGTTTGGGAAAGTCATTATTTCTCCTTCATGTTTAAAGCATATTTTCATTGCATATACTATTCTAGGGTAAAATTTTTTTTCTTCAACACTTTAAGTTTGTCATGCCACTCTCTTTGAGCCTGTGAGCTTTCCACTGAAAAGTCTGCTGCCAGATATATTGGAGCTATGTTGTAATTTGTTTCTTTTCATTTGCTGCTTTTAGAATCCTCTCTTTATCCTTGACCTTTGGGAGTTTGATTATTAAATGACTTAAGGTAGTTTTCTTTGGGCTAAATCTCCCTGGTTTTCTAGAACCTTCTTGTACTTGGATATCTTTCTCTAGGTTTGGGAAGTTCTCTGTTCTTATCCCTTTGAATAAACTTTCTACCCTATCTCTTTCTTTGCCTCCTCTTTAAGGCTAATAGCTCTTAGATTTGCCCTTGTGAGGCTATTTTCTGGATCCTATAGTCATGCTTCATTGTTTTGTATTCTTGTGTTTTTTTGGTTGTTTTCTCTGTGTATTTTCTTTTTCTTTCTTTCTTTCTTTTCTTTTTTTTTTTTTTTGGAGACAGAGTCTTGTTCTATCGCCCAGGCTGGAGTGCAGCGGCACGATTTCAACTTACTGCAACCTCTGCCTCCCAGGTTCAAGCAATTCTCCTGCCTCAGCCTCCCATAGCTGGGACTACAGGCACATGCCACCACACCCAGCTAATTTTTGTATTTTTACGAGAGATGAGGTTTCACCATGTTTGCCAGGCTGGTCTTGAACTCCTGACCTCGTGATCCGCCTGCCTCGACCTCCCAAAGTGCTGGAATTACAGGTCTGAGCCACTGTGCCTGGCCTCCTCTGTGTATTTTCAAATAGTCTATCTTAGAGCTCACTAATTCTTTCTTCTGTGTGATCAGTTTTTCTGTTAACAGACTCTGATTCATTCTTTAGTATATCAGTTGCATTTTTCAGCTGCAGAATTTCTGTTTGATTCTTTTTCTTTCAATCTCTTTGTTAGATTTATCTGATAGAGTTTTGAATTCTTTCTCAATGATATCTTGAATTTCTTTGAGTTTCCTCAAAACAATTTGATACGGTTGGCTGTGTCCACCCAAGTCTCACCTTGAATTGTAATAATCCCCATGTGTCAAGGGCAGGGCCAGGTGGAGATAATTGAACATGGGGATGGTTTCCTGCATACTATTCTTGTAGTAGTGAGTAAGTCTCCCAAGAGCTGATGGTTTTATAACTGGACATTCCACTGCACAAGTCCTTTTGCATGCCCCTGTGTAACACGTGACTTTGCTCCTCATTTGCCTTCAGCCGTGATTGTGAGACCTCTCCAGCCATGTGGAATTGTGAGTCAATTAAACCTCTTTCCTTTCTAAATTACCCAGTCTCGAGTATATCTTTATTAGTAGCATGAGAACAGACACACAGCTATTTTGAATTCTCTTGTCTGAAAGGTCACATATCTCTGTTTCTCTAAGATTGGTCTCTGGTACCTTATTTAGTTCATTTGGTGAGGTTCTGTTTTCCTGTGTGGTCTTGATGCTTGTAGTAGATGTTCATTAGTGTCTGGACATTGAGGAGTTAGGTGTTTATTTTAGTCTTCTCGGTCTGGGCTTGTTTGTACCTGTCCTTGGGAAGGCTTTCCAGGTATTGGAAAGGACTTGAGTGTTGTGATCTAAGCTATATCTGTATTAGAGGGCACCCCAAGCCCAGTAACATGGTAGTTCTTACAGACATACTACCTTGGTGGTCTTGGATAAGATCTGAAAGAATTCTCTGGATTACCAGGCAGAGATTCTTTTTCTCTTCCCTTACTTTCTCTCAAATAGAGTTTCTCTGTGCTGAGCTGCTTGGGGCTGGGCATGGGGTGACAAGCACCCCTGTGGCCACCACCACTGGGACGGGGCTTGGTCAGACTTGAAGTCAGCACAGCACTGGGTCTCACCCAAGGCCCGCTATATCCACTACCTGGCTACAGCCTATGTTCACTAAAGGCTCTAGGGCTTTATATTCATGTAGCAACCCCAGCCAGGCTTGTGTCGTTCCCTTCAGGGCGGTGAGTTCCCTGAGGCACTGGGCAGGTCTAGAGATGCCATCCAGGAGCCAGGGACTGAAGTAAAAGACTTTAGATATCTACCTGGTGTTCTATTCTCCTGCAGCCGAGCTAGCACTCAAACCACAAGACATGGTGCTTCCCACTTTTCCCTGCATGCCATAGGCAGAGGAGCCTCACCCCATGGCCACCATCACCACAGGCCCATGGGGAGTACTGTCAGGCTACCACTAATTTTCACTGAAGGCCCAAGGCCTCTTCAGTCAACTCGTGGTCAATGCTGCCAGGTCGGGGAGTAACACTTCAGGGTAGTGGGCCCCCTTCTGGCTCAGGGCAAGTCCAGAAATGCCATCTAAGAGCTAAGGCCTGGAATTGGGGACCCCAAGAGCCTGTTTGGTGCTCTGTCCCACTGTGGCTGAGCTGATACTTAAGGTACAAGACAAAATCCCCTTTGCTGGCCGGGCGCGGTGGCTCAAGCCTGTAATCCCAGCACTTTGGGAGGCCGAGACGGGCGGATCACGAGGTCAGGAGATCGAGACCATCCTGGGTAACACGGTGAAACCCCGTCTCTACTAAAAATACAAAAACTTAGCCGGGCGAGGTGGCAGGCGCCTGTAGTCCCAGCTACTCGGGAGGCTGAGGCAGGAGAATGGCGTGAACCCAGGAGGCGGAGCTTGCAGTGAGCTGAGATCCGGCCACTGCACTTCCAGCCTGGGTGACAGAGCTAGACTCCGTCTCAAAAAAAAAAAAAAAAAAAAAATCCCCTTTGCTTTTCCGTCCGCTTTTCTTAAGTGGAAGGAGTTTCTCACCATAGCCATCATAGCTGGGAATGTGCTAGGTCTCACCTGAAACCAGCACATTTCAGAGTCTCACCCAAGGCCCATGGTGTACTACCTGAGTGTCACTGCTGGTTATTCAAGGCCCACAGGCTCTTTAGTCCCGGATGCTGCCGGGACTGGTTCCTTGCCTTCAAGGCAGTGGGTTCTTTTCTGGCCCAGGATATGTCTAGAAATGTTATTTGGGAGCTGTGGCCTGGATTGGGGGCCTCATGACCTTGTCTGGTTCCCTATCCTACTGCAGCTGAGCTTATAACCAAGATGCAAGACAAAGTCCTTATTACTTTTCTCTCTCCTTTCCTCAAGTGAAAGAAAGGGGTCACGAGCTGTGTTGCCTGTGGTTAGGGGAAGGATGGTGCAAGCACTCCCTTAACAGCTCTGGCTGGTGTCTCAGTAAGTCACACGCCCCCCATGTCTCCTGGCTTCGAGCCCAGCTGACAACTAGGACTTGCCTAGGAACTGCAGTTGTGGCCTAGGCTGCCTTTCAAGTTTATTTAATGCTCTAGAGCACTTTAGCCGAGGTGGCCAGGGTTGCTGGAACTGAACGATTGCCCTCTGGCTAGGGCTGGTGTGAGCGGGCGTTAGCTGCCTGGTTTTGCTTTCTGCTGTGACAGGGCTGCGCTGAATTTAATGTAGTCTCATAATGAGTGCCCTCTCCCTCTCGTAAATCATAGAATTTCTCTCTGTGCCTTGTGGTCACTGCTAGGGGATGGGGAAGGGGTGGCATCTACAATTCAAGACTGTCTTTCCTACCCTCTTCATTGCCTCTTTCAGCAACATGAAGTTAAAACCAAGTACTGTGAGTGTTCACCTGATTTTTGGGTCTCAGGAAGGTGCTTTTTTTTGGGGTAGATTGTTAGATTTTGTGTTCCTTTTGGGGGGACCATCGGTGGAGTCTTATACTCGGCTATCTTGCTCTGCTCCTCTTTAGGATTTTTTTCAGTCAAAATCTTCTAAGTGAAAAATTTTCTCCTACACTTTGCAGTTAAAAAAATTTGTGTGTTGGCGGGGATAGATGTATAAGTGGATAATGGAGCTGGTCTATAAACAATGACAAACATTCTTTTAGAAAATTTTATCAGATACAACATAGGAAACTTTGGAATGTGGTTGTGTATTTTGCACTACAGTGGCAGAGAAAAAAAGGAAAAAGAATATGGTTAAGTGTAAACTGATACTATCAAATGCTTATTGAAATATTTTGAGGTGTGGTAAGCCTTAATTTAAACATATTTACATTCGAAAGTATACAGACATTCAACAAGGTTATCGATCTAGGGAATAGGTTTAGAACACAGGGGATGCTTGAGTTGCCTGTTCTCACATAGTTTACTAGAAATATTACTTCTAGTAGATGATACTGGTAATTCTTGCCTTCTTGATTTATGAAGGTTTTAGAAATCTAGCCTGTAAATACTTTAAAAAAATTTTATTGCAGTTATACATTATCTTTGTACCTTAATGGTTAGAGTTATTTCATTCCTTCATTTTACTCGTGAATAGCAGTTTGTTTTCTATTACTAGTAATTCCTAATGAATCTATTTCTTTTTAAGAATGATACAGCATAGTGGTTTTCAAATCTAGCTGCACATTAGAATCACTTGGGATGTTATAAAAATATACGAATGCCTAGTCTTGCCTTAGAGAATCTGATTTAATTAACTCTGTGAAGCCTCAGTCATCTCTATTACTAATTTTTTAAAAACGGCATCTCACTACATTATCTCTAGACTAGGCTAGAGTGCAGTAGCTACTCATAATTGGAGACATAGCAGCCTGCAGCTTTGAATCTAGGGCTCAAGCGTTCCTCCCACTTCAGCCTCCTGAGTAGCTAGGACTACAGGTGTGGACCACCATACCCAGTAATTAAAACAATTTTTTTTGTAGGGATGGGTTCTCACTATGTTGCCTGGGCTAGTCTCAAAATCCAGGCATCAAATTATCCTCCTGCATCAGCCTTCCAGAGTGCTAGGATTATAGGCATGAGCTGCTTCACCCAGCCTGCTGGATATTTTGATTTTGTTGTCAGAAATAAGAATTTTGTTGTTAAAAGTATTATGTCAGAAATAAGATCTGAGATCTGAAATATTCCTCTTTTTTTTTTTTTTTTTTTTTTTAAGGAGAAGCTCTTTGAATCAGTGGCTCATAATCTTTATATAAAACTTATGTATTCGACCTTGAGTATAAAAAAATTTTGCCTTGTCCTGTTAAAAGTATAGATTCCTAGGTCTGCATTTAGAGAGTGTTTTAGTAGATTTGGGACAGGAAATAGGTACCTGGATGTTTAACTTTGCGTCTTAGGGATATTCATGCAGATAATCTAGCCTTACACCACTTTGAGAAACCTGACCCTTAGAAGCTTTTTCTTTTATTCTTAAGAGATTTCCATGACCCTACTTTTGCAGGTGGAAGAGAAATACAATCTTCACTTTGCTTGGAAGAAAATTACTGAGGCAAAGAAAACATAGATATTGTTTTTTGTGGTATGATTTCTGTTGTATTAATAGTTGGGGCCAGGCATGGTGTCTCATTCCTGTAATCCTAGCACTTTGGGAGTCCAAGGTTGGGAGGATCACTTGAGCCCAGGACTTTAAGACCAGTCTGGGCAACATGGCAAAACCCTGACTCTACAAAATATACAAAAATTAGCTGGGCATGGTGGCTTGCGCCTATAGTCCCAGCTACTTGGGAGGTTGAGGTGGGAGGATTGATTCAGACCAAGAGATCGAGACTGCAGTGAGCCATGATTGTATCCTACTGCACTCCAGCCTGCGCAACAGAGTAAGACTCTTTTTTTTTTCTTTTTGTTTTTAAAAAAATAGTTGTTAAAAAAAATAGTTTTTTTAAAAAAAGGTTGACAGGTGCTTGAAGAAATAGGTATGTTCTCGTTTTCAGAAGTTATTTTTTTTTTCCACTGCTAGATATGGCAATTTTTATTTAAGTTCAGAGTCCTAGGTCTGACTAATTAATTAAAAACTGCCTTGAAGATAGAGTGAAAAAAAATTGCAGTACCCTGTTCATCATACTCATAACTCATGTAGCCGAGTGTGGTGACTCCTGCCTGTAATCCCAGCACTTTGGGAGGCCGAGGTGGGCAGATCACTAGTTCAGGAGTTCAATACCAGCCTGGCCAACATGGTGAAACCCCGTCTCTACTAAAAATATAAAAATTAGCCAGATGTGGTGCTGCATGTCTGTAATCCCAGCTCCTGGGGAGGCTGAGGCAGGAGAATCACCTGAACTCAGGAAGCAGATGTTGCAGTGAGCCCTGATCACGCCATTGCGCTCCAGCCTGGGCAGCTGAGCAAGACTCCGTCTTGAGGAAAAAAAAAAAAAAATCAGTAAAAATAATGGTTTTGTCTGGACCTGCATCTGTTTTCTCTTATTTAGTGTTCTTAATGATAAATGAAATTCTGATTGGTCACTGGCATTATGATTTAGGGTTCCAAGTACAATATTTCAGTGCTAGAGTAATTACCTTAGGTCAAAGCCAGTGCTTTAGATTATAGATTCTTTAATTTTATCAATCAACAAATATGCACACTGTGCTGCTGTTGCTTTACTCTGAATAGGTGGACAAGTGATAATAGAGAAATAAATACATAGAAGAATACATGAAGTTCTTTATTTCGTTACAGCTGCACCTTTTCTGTATTTCCCGTTACCTATACTTGCTTCCTTTACTTCTGTGGCTTAGATTGCCTGTTCTTTAAGTGCATAGCTTTCTTGCCAACAGTTTTTCTTCCTTTTGCCCATTGCCTTTACTTTGCTCTTGTTGAAGAAAAATCACATACTTCTGCATATTGCTACAACTCTAAATGCATGGTTTCCATTTATAGTTGGATGCCTCTCAGGTGCCCTGTACCTTCCAAGTTTCTCTAACCAGCTTTTTCTTCATGTTTAAAATCTTTTTCACTTTCATTAAGCTGCCATCTCCTCATTCAGCAGATTAGCAGAGCAGAACTTCCTCAGCCAACATCTTGCCACCAAACCTAATTTGTCTGTATCTGTCCCCATCCTTCCTGAGAGTATATAGCCTATTGATTATGCTCTTGGCAGTCAGGCTTAGGTGGGTTCAAATCCACCCTTGAAACCTTAGGCAAGGTTAGTTAACCTTCTTGAAGTTTGGTTTCCTAATCTATAAAGTGAGGGCAGTAATACTTAACAGTACTCCTAGAGGTTGTAAAGGCCTTAGCATATTATCTTATAAGTACTAATTTTTCAATGCAAAATGATGATGATATTGTAAACAGTCTTTTAAACAGGGAAATGAAGGGATCTCTTTCTCTCTTTTACTCTAAGCTAAGCCTACTGCCAGTGAATTGCATCCCATCCCTTTTGGGACATTGCTCTATTTATTCTCACTCTTCACTGATTTTTCAAAATCAACCTTACTATTGGCCCTGTTCCTGTCAGCACTTAAACATGATAAAATTTTTTCTTATTTAAAAAATCCTCTTTTTTATATCCTATATCCTTTTGCAATACTGTTCTACTAATTTTCTTCCCTTCACAATTTCTTGAATAACTTGATTCTATTTTCTATTTCTATTTTGTTCGTCTTTCACTTACTCTTAAACCACTGAAATCTAGGTTTGATCCCCATCATTCCACTGAAGTGACTTACTAGTGATTTCCTTGTGTGAAGTCCAGTGGAGACATCTCATTGTTTACCTTAGATTCTTCATTAGTAGTTGATTTTGTAGTTCATACCCTCCTTCTCGAAACATTTTTTTCAGTTTCTGTGGTATTATTTTTGTCTAGACAGTCACCAAGTTCTATAGGGCCTATCTTACAAAGCTCTCAAATTCACCCTACTTACCTTTTCTATCTCCATCCCCACTACCTTAATACAGTCCATTTTCTCTTGAATTATCACAATAGCTCCTTAATTGGTCTTCCTGTAGAGTCTTGTTCCATTCGAATCCATTCTTCTTGTTCTGATGTGAATGATCTTTGTAAAATGCAAAACTGTTTTGATTCTCCAGGTTAAAACTCCATCCTAGTTAGTCTAGTTTGAGTCCAGTCTTGGTTTTATAGAGCACTGTGTAATTGATTCCTTTCTTCCTCTTAAGCCTCAACTCTTTCTTCACTCCAAGTCACACCAAAGCTGTTTGTGGTCTTAAAGTCCCGTGCTTTGCCTAGAAACGTTTCTGCGTGATATCTCTTCTGTTTGGAACACACCCCGGAACCCTTTCCTTTTTACTCCCTTTTCTTAGCTAATTCTCTCTCTTCTGCGTGGTCTCTGTTGAACTTCTTTTGGGAAGCCACCCCTAACCCTTAGAGATTTTTGTTTGATGCCCTCCTATATTATGTGCTTCTCTCTTTATAGCACTTAACACCTCGTATTTTATTTACTTAACTGTGTAAATAAATATAATTTTCTCAGCTTTCTCCCTTGACTGATATCCTCTGTTAGGAAAAGTTCTTTGTCTATTTGTTCACTGTTTTATCTCCAGTGCTTAGTACAGTACCTTAGCTTAATAGGTAAATGAATTAATGAATAAATGGGTGAAATCTTGCTGGTTCTTCAGGTATTTGGAACTAAGAAAAAGTATATTAAACATCTTTACTTTAGCCTAAGTATATGTTTGGCTTATTTAAGCCTTCTATGTAAACCACTCCAAGTGGCTAATCTTTTCTTACAGTTTTAAGCCAAATAAAGAAAACAAGGAAAATACAGCTTAGCTGTCAAACATGATCTTTTTTTTTTTTTTTTTTTTAAGTCTTGTAGGGACATACACATATTGTGCACTCTAATGTGGATGTAGTCTACCTTCCAAATTAAGGTAGATTCTGGGAAGAGAAACCAGGTAAACTTTATAATAGAGGCCATTGAAAGAATGGCTATATTTTCAGGATTGCTGATGAAACCTTTTATGCAAGAGAAAATAACATCTGAAACACATTAGAAAATATACTTCTTTCTGTGGGCTAACACAGATAACATATATAATGAAGACTTTTTGGAAAGAGGCAAGTGTTTTTGTACAATTGTTTGAGGTTATCAAAACTTTTAAATTACGAATGACATGTTTTGTTAGAAGATTGTCTACTCTGATATATATATACATTTAATTTTTAAAAAAATCTAGTACTCTTCTTTCTCTGCCTTTGTATTCTGTTACTGAATTAGTATTTGTACTAGCAGATGAATAAGATCAGGAAGAGTTGTTAAACAGACTAATTTTTTTACTTTTTCTGCTGTGTTTGAAAGTAAGGCAAGAAATGAAGTCCCCATTTAGGTTTTTGGGTCATTACTGAGTTTTACATATAGGTTAACTGTCCTAATGTATAAAATCTGAGCTCAGTATTACAGATAAATTAGTATATGTAAATAATTATATTATGGAAAGAATTTTATGGCAAGAATCTTCTACCCATACTTAATGTTTCTGAATTTCGTTTATGTCATCTGTAAAGTGGTAATAATACCTAATTCAAAGGGTTTTTCATCAAGTATGATTACATATGTAATCATAACTAATGTATATTCAGTAAATACTTGTGGAATGAGAGTATAAGTTAGGTAATACCGGTATAAAGAATAAAATTAATAGAATTGTAAAATTATAATGAATAATATTATGAGGTAGCAAATAGCTAAAAAATAATTTCTTTAAAAGTTTTAATTTTGTTGAGTTTAAAATTTATATAAACTGAGCCCTTACTGGATACTCATACACCTGAATACTACTTTACCATTTATTTATTTATTTAAATACTCTTTAAAAACCACTGTCCTGTAAATACTTAAGTTGGTCTAATATGATTGTATAAAAGGACTGCCATTACTAAATTGAAGGGACTGTTGCCCTTGAATTTGTCCTGTCTCCAGCCTCCGCATCAGAATGTATTAAGAATATATAGCAGCTGTGCCAGATATAATGGTGTCTGTTTAACTAATGTGCTAAAGCACTAAAATTGAAAGAGTAGAAGTGTACTTACTTAATAGCTTAAGTTATATAACTGTAGTAGGTCTAAAGATGAGATTTGTTTGAGAAAGGTTTTACAACATGGGAAATGCTTTAGCAGCTGTCACTCTTTAGTAGAATACAGATAATATCTAAAAAGGTATTTCAAATAAATCCCTCCATTGAGTCTAGATAGCAGCTGAGATTTACAAATTGATGAGTTCCAGAACTGGTGGCATGATTGCACTATGTCTTAAAGTTTAACCAGAAATAAATGGCAATAAATTTGCTAACATAAAAAGGTTAATTTTAAATTAATTAATCAGATGGGATCTCTTAAATTGTGATATTTCAACTGGTGCAATCTTAAATATGTACCTTAACTAAATACTTTCTCATTTGCTAGCCCAAGATAAAGCAATGGTGGCTACAAGGAAGGTTGATAAATTTATATTTACAGTACATGGGTTCAAACTGCGCAGGTCCACTTAAGTGCAAATTTCTCCTTCTTCTGACACCGCTGAAACAGCAAGACCAACCCCTCCTCTTCCTTCTCAGCCTATGCAACATGAGGAGAATGAGGATGAAGACCTTTAGGATGGTCCACTTCTACTTAATGAGTAGTAAATATATTTTCTCTTCCTTATGATCTTCTGAATAACATTTTTTGTTCTCTAGCTTACTTTATTGTAAGAATATAGTATGTATTATAGGTAACATACAAAATATCTGTTAATCAACTGTTTATGTTATATGGTAAGGCTTCTGGGTCAACAGTAGTCTTAGTAGTTAAGTTTTGGGGAGTTAAAAGTATTTTAGACTGCGCTGGGAGCATCTGTGCTCTTAACCCCTGTTGTTGCTCAAGGGTCAACTGTATTTATTTTTAAAAACAGACTTTTTAAAAAGCATAGTTTTAGATTTACAGAAATGTCTAGAACATATTACAGGGTTACTGTATACTCTGTACCCAATTTCCTCTATTATTACTATCTTACAGTAGTATGGTATGGTACATTTGTTACAATTAATGAATCAACATTGTTATTATTAACTTAACTTTATACATTATTGAGTTCCTTAGTTTTCACCTAATGTCCTTTTTCTGTTTCAGAATCCCATGTAGGATACCACATTACATTTAGTTTTCATGTCTCATGAGTCTTCGCTTGGCTGGAGCAGTTTTTCAGACTTGCCTTGTTGTTGTTGATCTGAACAATTCCGAGGGGTATTAGTCAGGTATTACAGATGCCTCTCTGTTTGAATTTGTCTGATATTTTTCTCATGATTAGACTGGGGTTATGGGTTTTTGAGAGGAAAACAATAGAAGTAAAATGCCGTTTCTATCACATGCTACCAGGGTGCACACTGTCAATAAGATTTATTGCTATTGATGTGACTTTAATCACCCAGCTGAGGTCGTGTTGGTCAGGTTTCTCCACTGTAGTTATTCTTTTTTCTCCCCTTTTCATACTGTATTCTTTGGAAGGAAGTCACTATGCACAGGCCACACTGAAGTAACAGGGAGCTGTGTTCCCTATTCTTGAGGGCAGAGTGTCCGTGTAAGTTATTTGGAATTCTTCAAGGGAGACTTTTTCTGTTTTTCCTCATGTATTTATTTACTCATTTATATCAGTGTGGACTGACAGTTATTTTATACTTTGGATTATAAGGTGGTACTGCTTTATTTATTGTTGCTCAAATTGTTTCAGTTTTTGGCTGTTGGGAACCTTTCTATTGGCTCTTGTGTCCCTGTGATATAACCCCATCAAGGTGATATCTTTTTTTGTTATTTTTTGAGTGCTTCCTACTTCTTGGCACTATAAAATACTTGACGCTGATTTTGTATATTTCCTGCCTTAGTTCTAGAATCAACCATCTGTCCAGGGAACCCTAGTTCCTATTGGAGAATGGTATTAGAAACCAAAATTTGGATACCAAATGCGGTTATTGCTGCTGGGCATTGTTACTTTTATTTAGCTGTCTCAGCTGATACAGCAAGAAAATGTGTGTATATGAACCCATGTATATGCATGTATCTATAAACTGAGCTAAACTTGAGTTCATGTAATGACTCCCAACTCTAATCCATTACCACATGGATCATTCTAACCTCCTTCCCTTATTTATCTGTACATTTCCACTCCCACTCCATAAGTGGCAATCCTGGCCACCTGTCAACCATTTAATTATTTAATTTCATTATATGTGGACATCAGTATTAGAATTGTGAATTGTGAAAAACTCTATCAACTAGAATACAGTGCTATGTACAGTTCCTCTTGCCTTTAGTCTTACAGATGCCACTCATTTCCAGTTATTTAGGTCAGCACCTTTTCTTCCTGCCCCTCAGTGAGGTTGTTTGAGACATTCTTGATACAGTCAGATTCTTTTATTCCTGAACTTATAAATGACTTTAAAAAAATTTGCGAGGCGGGGCGCCGTGGCTCACGCCTGTAATCCCAGCACTTTGGGAGACCGAGGCGGGCGAATCACGAGGTCAGGAAATCGAGACCATGCTGGCTAACACAGTGAAACCCCGTCTCTACTAAAAATACAAAGTATTAGCCGGGCGCGGTGGCCGGCCCGTGTAGTCCCAGCTACTCGGCAGGCTGAGGCAGGAGAATGGCGTGAACCTGGGAGGCGGAGCTTGCAGTGAGGTCGCGCCACTGCACTCCAGCCGGTACAGAAGGAGACTCCGTCTCAAAAAAAAAAAAAAAAAAAAAAATTGCATACATTCAGATTCATTCTTAGTGCGTTAAAGGTTTATGGGTTTTGATAAATGCATGGTATTATATACCCAACATTGCAGTGTTATATGGAAAAATTTCACCAGTCTGGAAAAAACGTTCCGTCTGAAAAAAAAGTTCCCTTTGCTTCATGTATGCAACCCTTCTCCAACCGCGTTAAACTTCTAGGAACTACTGATGTTTTTACTGTCTCTGTAGTTTTGCCTTTTATGAATTGTCATATGATGAGAATCATAAAGTATATATAGCCTTTTAGACTGAAGAAATTTTTTTAAATGTTCTTTTCGAGTATCTTTAGAAACATTGATTTAGAATAACTGATTAAAGTCTAATCCAAACTTCCATCTCATATACCACCTCTCTGCAGCATCCTTTTGATGGTCAGTCATTCAATATCTGTTTCAGTTTATCTAGTTCTAGGGAATTCACTACTTTATGAAATAGTACATACCATTGTTTGTTACAACAAATTCTTTACTTGGTGGTAAGCCTCAGATTCCTCCCCAGAAATTCTACTCAGTGATATGGATTTGACTGTGGGATGACTTGAAATAGGTCTGTTCTCTTTTCTACGTAGCAAGTATTCGTATCTTGAATGCAGTTTCAGTATGCCTTATTCTGCTTTTCAGTATACCCTCTTCTTTAAGTTTTCTGCTTTTCAGAGCCATAGTTGATTAACAACTTCAGTTCTAAATAGGATGCTCAGAGTGTAATTTTATATGTCAGCTACATAGCTTTTTATGAAGTTTCCTTTGCCATTTTCATCTCTCTGAAGTTTATCTTATACATTGTGATCATATTAGCCTTCCAAATGCAAATGTTTGCTTGTATAATCATTGTTTGTTTAAAACTTGCATTTACTCCCTATTGCATTAGAATGGTATGCTTTACAACAATTTGTGAAGGGCATGCTTCACAATAATCTGTGAAGTTTAAAAAAATGTATAGATGCTCTACTTCCTGGGGATTCTGGAATTGGACAGATTTTGGAGACTGTCCTATTTTGTAGAAGAGGAAACTAAGAGCCTGATAAGGTGTAATATTTGATATTCTGTCTAGAATGTCTTAACCTCTTTTTACCTTTCCTTTTGAAATTCCATCTATTTTTCAGGATTCAACTTGCTTTTTACTTCTTATATGATGCATTGTTTGTATCTCCCTGAAATGGTCATTTTGTTCATAACATGCTTATGCATTCATCATGGCTAGTTAAATTTTGCATATGTGTATTTCTCTTAGAGTATATTAATCATTAAAAGTCTAGCAAATTCTAGGAATTGACTAAGAATTTTATAAGCTTTCTTATTTTTCAATATTTAAATAGTTACTGTTCACACAGTCACATCTCCTTCCCTAAATTGTAATGGTCTTGAAGGTAGTGCTGCATGTTGGTTATATGTGCATCCTTTAGAATGGTTGATGTAACAGAACGTACAGTGAATGTGTGTGGTAAGCGTTTGAATGGGTTGATGCAAGTTCAGGATAATATTACATGTTTTTTGAGCAGCACTTTATACTTTACCTCATAGTAAGCCAATGATCCAGCTGAGAGGACCACAATTTTTTTGGGGGCTGGGGGCCTGTCAAGGCAAGTTCATGCCATCCTATACTTATCTGGTTGTTTTGTAATTCAATGCCATATTTTTTGTTTATGTGGTTAAATGTTATCTTGTTGTTGATCTAGTTTTCTAGCTTGCCTGTTATTTCTTAATCCTGATTTTTAAAATCTATAGTATTTCCTATCTTTCTCAGCTTCATATTCATAAATTTGGCAAGTTTGTCTTTTATGTGTTCATCTAAGTGTTAAGTGTTGCAAAGAATTGAGGCTTGTATGTTCCTTTAGTATGCTTAACTCCCAAGATGTCATAAACAGAATATTAAAACAATGCTCTAAATATAATCTAGAACTATATCTGAACTGTTGAAACTGAAAAGTCATCCATCTGTATCACTACTCAGCTCTTATTTTCTTTTGTAGTTTCTATTTTCATTTTTATGAGCACTATCTGTTTCTTGAACTTTACTATGCTATGGGACAGCATTAAAGATGTAGAAAAATGGCTCTCCTCTTAAAAAATCACACAATATAATAAAATAAGACATTCATTTTAAGATCTAAAGGGATAGGTGTACCTAAAAATTTTCTCCTTCAGGAAGTGTACTATTCAGTGACCTAGGGAACAGCCAGTCTCTTCATAAACCCACCATAATATTCCTGATAATTTCCTTTTAGAAGTGTCTTTTGTGAGAGAAATGTTATTAATGCCTTATGAGTAGACACTATGAAGTAGGAGAAACTTATCACATAGGTCTTTTTAAATATTCTCCTCTTTGAGGGCAGTAACTTTGCATACTTCTAGCTGTGGGAGAGCTGATAAGCCCAATTGTCAGATTGATTATTGATGAAGAAAGCGGAGAGCAGAGACTTAATGCTGTATTTGTGTATACAACATAAATGGAATCCATTTACAAGTCAGAAAGGATATGTAGTAATGAGTGACCTGAATAGTACAAGTATCTTAGGATCCTTGAATATATTGCTTGGAAGAAAAGCTTTTGCAATTATCTGTCTTACCCGTTTTCATTTTAAAGACAAAGAAGCAAGACCCAAGGTTTAATGACTTGAATACCATGGTTAGTTGTTGGTAGAGCTGGAACTTGAACCTAGGACTCTTAGGTGAATCTTAAAGTTCTAAAAGAGTGCAGGTGATCTCTTTGTAACATTTTCTTCCTAGAAAAGTTATTTTCCCTTTAAAAAAATTGTGCAATTTCTTATGCATATAAGACTAATGAAATATTTATGCACAGTTATAGAGTAATTATGAAATCAAATAACCTATCATTGTTTAACCACTATCCAGGTTAAGAAATAAAATACTGATCGTACTTCACAAGTCTCCTAGGAATAGTTCTTCAGTTATACCTTGCCCCTTTCCTCTTCCCAGAGGTAAATACGATCTTTTGAGAAAATAATTCTTTGCTGTTTTAAAAGCTTTTAACCACCTATATGTGTATCCTTTAACAATAAAGTTTAGTTTTTCATGCTTTTGAACCACACTGTATCTGTCCATTTGTAATACATTATGTTTGTGATATTTATATGTGTTGATGTAAATAGATGTCAATTTTCATTGCTATATTAAGCATTCATATTAGATGGACTTTGGGGTTATTAATAATGCTGCTATGAACATATGTCTTACACTATGTATATTCAAGAGTCTCTTGAGGTTGTACCTAGGTCTGGGATGTCTGGATCTTAGGGTATGTACATCTTTAACTTTACTAATTAATTCCAAACTGAGATATTCTAGTCTGTTCTGAGAAAGCTGTTTGCTTCGTGTTCATACTTAGTTCTAAGGTATAGACCTTCAGGATCTCAGCCCAAAGGCTGGACTGGTTTCAAAGTTCTCCCTTGATAGGCCCTAGACTCCAACTCTGATCTTCTGCTGTTTTAAGCTGTCAAAAGGACTGCTCAGCCTCTCAGTCCTCTCTTCTGGATCAATAAATTGCTCCAGGCAAAAGTGCCCCCAAAACATGTTTTATCTTTCTGGTTTCCATCTTGTGGATCTTTGCCTTGTAATAACTCACAGTTTTGTTAGCTGTTTGATGCTTTTAAAAACTTTAAAATATTTTCTCCAGCTTTATATTGGTTGTCTTCAGGGAAGAATTTGTTCTGAATTTGCCTTGTCTGTGTTTTCCAGAAGTGAAAATTTGAACCCACTGAGATTTTAGTTTTAGTTACTGTATTTTTAAATATTTTATTTGCTTCCTTTTCAGAGCTACATGCTCAATTTTTGTAGTTTCCTATACCTTATAAATATTTTTGAGCTCATCTTTTATTCTTATTATTTGTGTCTTGCTTTCTTGCATGCTTGATAATTTTTTAATGTGAGCAGGCTGGGCACCGTTGCTCATGCCTGTAATCCCAACACTTTGGGAGGCCAGGGTGGGCAGGTCACTTGAGGTCAGGATTTTGAAACCAGCCTGACCAACGTGGTGAAACCCCGTCTCTACTAAAAATACAAAAAATAGCCAGGCGTGGTGGTGTGTACCTGTAATCCCAGCTACTCAGAGGCTGAGGCAGGAGAATCACTTGAACCCGGGAGACGGAGGTTGCAGTGAGCTGAGATCGCACCACTGCACTCCATCCTGGGGGACAGAGCGAAACTCTGTCTCAAAAAAAAAAAGGAACAATTTTTTTTTTTTTAATGTGAGCTATTCATTTTCTTTGGAAAATTACTTATGGATTATCTTTGAGGCCCAGGATGAAAATGTATTTCTCTAGACAGGATTGCATTTGCTTCTGTGGGTATCTTGATTCAGCGTTGGAGGTGGGAGGGGGTTGTGTCCTTGTCCAGGGCCATTGACTTAAACTGTAGTCATGGATTGAGGTTTAGGGGACCACCCAGGTAATATAATTTGGGGCAGTAAAATATGTCTTCTTTCCTCAGTCCAAAGGCAACTCTCCTTGGGGGTTGGAGTGAGGGATAGGGTCCCAGCTTAATGTGGAGAGCGTTTCCTATTACACTGTCTACCTTGGTGGCTTTGTCTTATGTTCCTCGGCCAAGTGAAGTCTAGAAAACTGAGCTCAAGCTTGCATGGTTCGGTACCTGCCCTCAAGCCAAAAGCAATTTTAGTTCTCCTTTTGCCCCTGTCTGTTTATTCTTTCACTTAGATTTTGGCCTGTTAATAAAGCCTTAGTGTCTTGCTGATTTGTCCATACTTTTAAAATAAACAAGTACCTGGTTTTTGCTTTGCTCATTTTAAATTCAGGATTTTACTTATTTTCAATCCAGAATTGATCTTTATACCTGGAAGGCATATTATTGGGAGCTGAGGTATTAGTTTATGTCTTAATACAGAATATCATAAAAAGCTTTTGATCACCATTGACTTCTGGAGTTTCATTGAAAGTGAGTGGGCCTGGCTTATGCCTTGTAATCCCAGCACTTTGGTAGGATGACCTGGAAGGATCCCTTGAGGCCAGGAGTTCAAGACCAATTTGAGCCACATAGCAAGAACCTGTCTATAAAACATGTTTTTAAAATTAACCAGGCATGGTGCTATGCGCCTGTAGTCCCAGCTACTTGGGAGGCTGGGGTGGGAGGATCACTTGAGCCCTGGAGTTTGAGGCTGCAGTGAGCTATGATTGTGTACTCCAGCCTGGGCAACAGAGTGAGACACCATCTCTAATGAAAGAAAAGAACGAAGAGGGAGAAGGAGAGAGGGAGGGAAGAAAAGAAAAGAAAGAGAAAGAAAGTGAGAGATTATTTGTGAGTTACTGAATTGGCACTTCTTGTAAACTCTTTGAGCCCTTCATTAAGGAAGAGAAAGCATCTTATTATGTAGCTCTTATTTCACTGAATTTTAAAATTTTGTGTGCCGCACACATACGTTTATTGTTAAGTCACCTGATGTCCTCTGGTTGTTTTCAGTATGTTTAATGAGGCTCAGTGTTCATAGGAAAATCAAGCTGCTCTTTTTGAGTAGCAAAGTATAATGAAGACTTTTTATTCCTTGTTTTTTATTTAGGAAAAGTATAAAACGTAGAAAAACTAAAACAGTAATATGATAAGAATCTGCATAACCTTCACCTAAATTCACCAGTTGTTAACAACTTAACATTTTCTAATGTATTTTCTCTCCTTTTACCCTTATTTTCCTTCCCATCTGGTACAATGTACTTTTAAAATTGCTGAGTCATTTAAAAGTGGGTTGTATCCTCTTATACTTCAGCAAATATCTCCTAAAAAGAAGGGCATTTCCCTGTATAACTTTAAATACCATTATTATACTCCAGCAATTTAACATTGGTACAATAAAATTATATACTCCACAATGTATATTTAGATTTTTCCATTTATCCACAAAAATGTCCTTTATAGCTGTTTAACCCCTGAGGGGATCTAGCCCAAGATTCTGCATTACATTTGCTTGTCATGTCCCTGTGTCCTTTAATCTAGAGCATGGCTTGGCAAACTTTCTTAAAGGCCCAGATAGTATATAGTTTAGGCTTTGTGGATAATGTGATTCTATTGCAGCTCTTCCTCTTTGTTATTATAGCTAGAAAGCACCCATAGAAATTATGTAAACAAATGAGTGTGGCTATGTTCCGATAAAACTTTAGTTAGACTCCTGTATAGCTCTCCCTCTTTTTTTGTTTTTTGAGACGGAATCTTGCTCTGTCACCCAGGCTGGAGTGCAATGGCATGATCTCAGCTTATAACAACCTCCACCTCCTGGGTTCAAGCAATTCTCCTGCCTCAGCCTCCCAGGTAGCTGAGATTACAGGCATGCACCACCATGTCCAGCTAATTTTTGTATTTAGTAGAGATGGGGCTTCACCATGTTGGCCAGGCTAGTCTCGAACCCTTGACCTCTGGTGATCTGCCTGCCTTGGCCTCCCAAAGTGCTGGGATTACAGGCGTGAGCCACTGCACCGGGCCCTCTGGTTTTTTTTTTTTTGTTTTTTTTTTGTTTTTTTTTGAGACGGAGTCTGGCTCTGTCGCCCAGGCTGGAGTGCAGTGGCCGGATCTCAGCTCACTGCAAGCTCCTCACTGCAAGAACGCCATTCTCCTGCCTCAGCCTCCCGAGTAGCTGGGACTACAGGTGCCCACCACTTCGCCCGGCTAGTTTTCTGTATTTTTTAGTAGAGACGGGGTTTCTCCGTGTTAGCCAGGATGGTCTTGATCTCCTGACCTCGTGATCCGCCCGTCTCGGCCTCCCAAAGTGCTGGGATTACGGGTTTGAGCCACCGCGCCCGGCCCTCTTTTTTGTTTTTAATGACACTATTTAATGACTATTTTGAAGAATCAGGCTGATATTTTGGCAGAGTGTCCTTGATAAGGATTTTTAAAAATGTTTCTCCATTAGTTTTTTTTAAGATTACAAATGCCCATGGAATCTTAAGGGTTGTTACCATAGTAGAAATGGAAATCTAGTTTTTTGAAAAAGATTCTGATGCAGTTGAATATAAAATCTTTCCTTCTGTTTCTGTCTGCCTGTGTATGCCTCCCTCCTGTACTCCTTCCTTCCATCCCTCCTTGATTATTGTGTATGTAATATTACTGCCTAGAAATTGGACTGTAAAATTAACTTATAGGCCAAGCACAGTGATTCATGCCTATATTCCTAGCACTTTTGGAGGCTCTGGCGGGAGGAATGTTTGCAGCCAGGAGTTTGAGACCAGCCTGGGCAACAAAGCGAGACCCCGTCCCTGCAAAAATCAAAACAAAACAAAACCCCAGAGAACAAAATTCACTGGGAAAGGTGGCATACCTGTGGCCCTAGGTACTCGGGAGGCTGAGGCGAGAGGATCACTTCAGCCCAGGAGTTTGAGGCCGCAGTGAGCTATGATTGCACCACTGCCCTTCAACCTGGGTGACAGAGTGAGACTCTGTCAAATAAATAAATAGATAAGTAAGTAAGTAAATCAACCTCCAGATTACTAATTCCTTGACGTTCTCTTTAGATGTCAGGATTTTTACCCATATACTCTTTCATATAAATGTTTTTATATTCATAAATGTAAATAAAGAATTCAAGAGGACTTAGATATTGAAAAGTAGTAAAAATAACTTAGATAAGGACTTGAAAGGGCATTTATACTTTGGCCAAATATATAAAACTAAAATGTCTTATGTTGGAGATGTAAAATTAAAAACAGTTCTGGTTGGGTGTGGTGACTTAACGCCTGTAATCCCAGCACTTTGGGAGGCCAAGGTGGGAGGAAAGCTTGAGGCCAGGAGTTTGAGATCAGCCTGGGCAACACAGTGAGACCCTGTCTCTACAAAAAATTAAAAAATTAGCTGGGCATGGTGGTGCACACTTGTCCCAGCTACTTGGGAGGCTGAAGTGAGAGAATTTCTTGAGCTTGAGAGGTAGAGGCTGCAGTGAGCCATAATCTGACACTGCCCGCCTGCCAGGGTAACACAGCAACTCCCTGTTTCAAAAGACGAAAATAAGAAAACCCTAATTCTTTGACACAAGTAAGTTTGCTGTTGTTAGCATTGTGTAAGATTTAGATTTAGACATAAATAACAAATAATTTTAATAGATTTAACATAGCTATCCTTATGGAAAAGGTATAACTATGATTTTATCCATGCAAAAATATGTGTAATTTTTTAAGTTATTGTATTCTCTTGCTTGGTTCAGTGAGTAGCAAAAGTAAAAGCAGGATATTTTACTGGCATTAAAGCGTTTCAGGTTTTTAGTGTTTGAATTTCTTTTAGATACCTGTCTGAACATCTTGGTGATTGGGTGCTATCCTACCACCTTTATTAGTTTTGACTGAGACAAAGTTTTTCTTCATATTGTGTCTTTACCACAATTTGCTCCTGGTTTGACCCTTTATACTCTATAAAACAAGTCTGTTTTTTTTTCCTGCATAGCTGTTTGTTAAATAAAAATGGAAATGGTATTCTAGTGGAGGTTTTCATTTCTTGACTAAATATTCTCAGAGACTTTAACCATTCCTCACGTAGCAGCTCCACCATAAATAAAATAGCTGGTATGATCTTGGGGAGTTATTTAATCTGTGCTTGGTTTCCTTGTGTTTAAAATTAAGAATGTTGGTACCAGGGTCATAAAGTTACTGTGAGGATTGAGTTATTACGTTTAAAATACAACATTTGTGTGGCATGTAGTACACATTCAGTAAATGTCAGACACCACAGTTGACCCTTCAGCAACACAGGGATTGGGCATAGACCTCCTGTGTAGTTGAAAATCCACATATAACTTTTGACTCCCCTAAAACTTAACTACTAATAGCCTACTGTTGACCCAGAAGCTTTACTATATAACACAAACATTTGATTAACACAGATGTTGTCTGTTACATGCATTTTATACTGTATTCTTGCAACAAAGTAAGCTAGAAACAGAAAATGTTATTAAGACAATCATAATAAAGAGAAAATGTATTTAGTATTCATTAAGTGAAAGTGGACCAGCCTAAAAGTCTTCACCCTCATTGTCCTCACATAGAGTAGGCTGAGGTAGAGGAGGAAGAGGAGTGGTTGGTCTTGCTGTCTCAGGGATATCAGAGGTAGAAGAAAATTTGCATGTAAGTGGATCCATGGAGTTCAAACTGTGTTGTGTTGTTCAAGGGCCAACTGTATTGTTATTTCATCTTACATTGTTTCTCATCCATCTTGTCTATTCATGAACCTGTTTGTCTTTCTCAAAGCATAGCTGAATGCAGTGGCAACTGTGAGCTGATCAGCCCAGAAGGAGTAGTACAGTCCTCACCTCCCCCATTAATACGGGTCAAAGAGCCGGGGATGGTGGCTCAGGCCTGTAATCCCAGCACTTTGGGAGGCCAGTACTTTGGCAGGCCAAGGCGGGCGGATCACGAGGTCAGGAGATTGAGGCTATCCTGGCTAACACGGTGAAACTCCGTCTCTACTAAAAATACAAAAAATTAGCCGGGCGAGGTGGCGGGCGCCTGTAGTCCCAGCTACTAAGGAGGCTGAGGCAGGAGAATGGCGTGAACCCGGGAGGCGGAGTTTGCAGTGAGCCGAGATCGCGCCACTGCACTCCAGCCTGGGCGACAGAACGAGACTCCGTCTCAAAAAAAAAAAAAAAAAAAAGGTGGGGGGGTCAAAATTGGAGTTGATTTTTAAACATTCATTGTGGGGAATTTAAAACATTAAAAAAAAGTAGACAGACTAGTATGATGGACCCTCATATACCCATCCTCCATCCCCAGCAGCACAACCAGTGCAGCCCTATTTGTACTTCATGCAGTTCCTCCGTGGTATAATTTTAACTCCTCTATTATACTTAGACTGCATGCCTGGTTTATCTTGATAATTACTAAAGCTTTTAGGATAATGCCTTGTTTTCTTAGTAAATAATTGTTGAATTAATGAAAAATGAATCTTGCCTTTGGATTCATGCCTGGATCAGCTTCTGTAGTTTGCTTGTGTAGGTGGGTGAGTGGGATTGAAAACAGATTTATCTATATTTACTGTTTTTTAGATGTCACTTCAGTTTTGTTTAAATAATTTCTTCCATAACTGCTCATGGATATATATATATATATATATATATATACACACACATATATATATGTGTGTATATATATATACATATATATGTGTGTGTATATATATACACATATATATGTGTGTATATATATACATATATATATGTGTGTATATATATATACATACATATATATATGGTAATCTTACTGGTGCAGTGTCTGAGTACGCTGAGAAATCCAATTATCTGGGATAGAAGACTTCAATTTACTATTTTCTTAAGAGTCTTCATTATTTTGAGCTTAAAGACTTTACCCATGTTTATCATAGGCCTTCCAATCTGATAATCATGTTGTCTTAGCTAAATGGAAGCAGAATTGAAGAACTGTGCCTTATTTGCCATCTTTATTGGAAATATTTTTTAAGTCAGATTTATTATGGAATAATTTACATATTGTAAAATTGTGGTAATTTGTTGGCTTCAAATTAGAGGCCCTTCTTCCCAGTGTCCGTTTGCTCCAAACCTAACAAAAAGACAGCTGCCATTGTAATTGACTGTAGTACCTTTTTCAAACTTGTTTTTTCATAACCCTATTTTTACTTGTGCCTTATTGTTACTCTGCCTACACCTTTTACTGAAGTTTTAATATATTCACAGTTGTTTTTAAAGTGGTACTGAAGTGTGTAACTCCTGCTTAAAACAGGAATAGAGACAATGTAAGTCTGGTTGTATTCATCTAGTGGGATAGGAATTCTGAAGGTGCAGTATGACAATTAAGAGTATTGCCTAGAGAGGATAGCTTCTAGCACTCACATCACTACCATCACCCTAAGATTGAGCCTATGTGAGCCTGCTTAGTAGAAACAGCCAGCTGAGACAGGATTTGTACACTGCATACACCTCAAAGCAAAAGAAGGCTTAGTGAAAGTGAGTTTAGATTTACCCTCTGTAATTTATCCTGTAGTGACTTAGTATAGCTCTGCCTTTCCCACTCGTAGCTCTAGTTTTAAATGAAATATCTCTAGCTGGAGAGGAATCTTACCCTTCAGCATTAGCAGTTTTACCTTAATTATTAAAAATTTCATCAAAGATTAGTTAACAAGGTCTTGAAAACAAGAATAAGATTTGTTTTAGACAGCAGGCTGAGAAAAGTATTCTGATAGAGAACATCATGTTGCCATGACACCATGGCCTGTGAACCTCAAAACTGCAGTATTTCACCTTTGATACTTCTGCTAGTTTGCTTACTTCTGAACTTAAAAGATTCAGAAAATCTATTCATTTAGAAAATATCTATTGAGCATCTACGTGCTGGGAAGTGTGTTGCATACTAGCTAAACAAAACAATGAACGAAACAGATGAACTTGCCATATGGAGTTTACAGTCTAGTAGGAAACAAAATGAAAGTTACTTGAAGCCATATAGAAAAATTGTGCTTTGCTTATACTTTAAGGATTTAACCAATTATTTTAAAGTGAACTTGGATTGACTTTTCCTTGAGTTGTTTTGCAAAATGTATTTGCGCATTCAGAGCTTTGGGTTTAACATGTTTCTCTATGTGTGCTGGTAGTGTGAAATTAAATATTAGAGAGGCAAGACAATTTAAACAGAGGGAGAATATTAGAATACATGTATTATAGTGAGATTTCAGGATAATGACTTGTAATACATTTGTGTGGATAAAACTGTATGCTTGTTTTGCCAAATGGACCTTTGCAAGCAGAAAAGAATATCTTTATGGCCTTTCTTCTCTTCAAATGATTAATACTTAAGAATTGAACATTTGTATTTATCTTTCATGTGGAGGAAAAAAATGACAGATTTGTTGATGGAAAAGTAAATCTTTCAAATAGGAGGGAGGGTATAATAGAGCAAATGGAAACCGGGAGACTAAGATCACGTTGGAATTATGTGACAATGTCACGTGTCTCTTGGCGAGAAAACATGCCTCAGATTCCTTATTTCAACAGAGTACAACAAAGTGCCTGAATTGAGTGATCCCTCCTAGTGTTAAGATTTTATCATTTTAATTTTATTTTTAATCTAGCAGTTTCTTAACGACTTGGATTGTTGGAAAGTCAAAATGCTCTTTTGGTACTTGTTCAGGTTCAAGAATTAAAAACTTAAGATGGGGGAAGAAGGCTTTGCTTTCTCTAACTCTTATTTTCTGTAGGTACTTCGTAACTCAGGAAGACCTCATTTATTCCCAGTAATATGTTTTACTAAACTCTTTCAGGTAACTCTTAAAAGACTGTGTGACTTAATAGTAGATCATGGCTTGAACTCAGTTTTTATTTATTGTTGTTACTAGAAAATTTTTGTGAAATATTTTTCTTTGTCTCTGTAGTTATCAGAGACTACTGCAGACGATTGCTGTACTCGAGGCTCAGCGTTCTCAAGCAGTCCAAGACCTTGAAAGTTTAGGCAGACACCAGAGAGAAGCACTAAAAAATCCCATTGGATTTGTGGAAAAACTCCAGAAGAAGGTATACATTGAACCCTTCTTAAGATTTACTAAGATCTGTTTGGGAATAGCTTAAGAGAATTTGGCTAATTCTTTTTTATGGGTATATACTTTTTAAAATGTTTAATTTTTTTCGTCTATAATTAGCCGTACTACTTAAGGCAAGATACCAACTTCTTCCACCTCCACCAGGCAGACAATAAAATATATCCAAATGAAAATAGCTAGAAGCTTTTATTGGATATTTGTATGGGAACTTGTCCTATTCCTTAGCCATTTTTTTTCCTAGCTTTTCCTGTTATCTTCCCCTTCTTTGAGTATTTTTCCTCCTCTGTATCAGGACTTAGGGATTAGTAAAGCTAAAAGAAAAAAATACTTCAGAATTGATTAACTACATTTGTTTCTGGGTTACTTTTGCACACTAGTACCTTTGTGCATATTGAGAGAGAAAACAATGGTGATCAAAACAAAATCTATTTTTAAATATCTTTAGAGTTACGATAGCCAAGTCCATGAGGAATAAGTATAAATTTTACTTAATTCTGAAATGCGTTTTTTAAATGTGAAAATTCTCCATAATTTTGTTTTCCTTAAAACAGAACTTTCATGCTTAACACTTAACCACTTAAAAGCGATACAGGTTTTTATAATGAGTTTCTTGGTGTGTAAATATGGAGATGATCTTGATGTGCATTTGTGCTGTAATAGGGACCCACTAATTGTTCATTAAATTTCAGAGGTATAATATTAATCAGCATTGTATGAAAAGATTAGAACTGAAAAACGATGAAAAAGAATCCTCCTCTTAAAAAAGAAATGAAATCTTATCTTGTGTGACAACTTTAGTATCTTTATGAGTTACCTGTTTTGAATTAGTTACAAAAGTGGTCTACCAGGTATTAGGAGAGCGGCTCTGGCGACCTTATTTCACTAGATGTGTTAATTTATTATTTGAATGTTTCTAGGTATATTATTTAGTTGGTAAACATTTCTTTCTCTTCATACTTGTAGAAAACATTGAATATCATAAAAGATGTAGAGTCTATATGGTGATTTGTTAAAACTCTAAGGTTTTTAGAATTTTGGTGTATCTTCTGTGTTAAAGTGAGGCCCCTTTAAGTGTTTATTGATTCTGCATTGCTGTTATTA
Source organism: Macaca mulatta (assembly GCF_049350105.2). Classification (NCBI taxonomy): domain Eukaryota; kingdom Metazoa; phylum Chordata; class Mammalia; order Primates; family Cercopithecidae; genus Macaca; species Macaca mulatta. The sequence goes on from NC_133406.1 coordinate 162,962,419, forward strand.
AATAATTTGCTGGTACAAAAAGATATAAGACTTATAATGGTTATTTACAGTGAATTCAACTAAAACAGATGGTGTTAGTAAAGTAAATACTAATGAAAAATTCATTAACCTTAATTTCATTTCATTTACTTTCCCGGGTAGGCAAAAGGATGCAATTAGGCATATTTACTAGATTTGTATGCTGTTGATTATTTCCTGTTTCTTCACTTTCAGGTTTAGTTTGAACAGACTTTCATTTCTTTTTTTTTTTTTTTTTTTTTGAGTTTGGAGTCTCACTAGGTCACCCAGGCTGTAGTGCAGTGGGGCCTGATCTCGGTTCACTGCAACCTCTGCCTCCCGGGTTCAAGCGATTCTCCTGCCTCAGCCTCCTGAGTATCTGGGACTGCAAGTGCACTGCACCACGCCTGGCTAATTTTTTTATTTTTAGTAGAGACTGGGTTTCACCATGTTGGCCAGATTGGTCTGAAACTCCTGACCTGAAGTGTTCCACCAGCCTCGGCCTCCCAAAGTGCTGAGATTACAGGCTTGAGTCACTGTGCTCAGCCTAGAATGGAATTTCTTTTCACTTTATTTCAGAAATAAAGATGTGATGTTGACCATCTTAATAATTTTTTATAAAAAGACACAGAAATATATTAAATTAAGAAACTTTAATAACCATGAAGTTATTAGTGTCTGAGAATTTTTTTTTTTTAATTAAAAAAGTCCTATGTTCTTTGGAAAAAAATTTTCCTACTAGGTTTAATTTAAAAGGTTGATTCTTCTATTTTTCTGGGTTTGTTCATACAAACTCAATTTGCCTATTTTATTTAGGTTTATCATATTAGTTATGTTGTTGACTTGTAACATGTTTGTTTTAGTGGACATATAAAAAATTCCTCTTAGTTCATATTAATGAAACTGGTGATATATATTGGTATATGGAATGCAGAGAACATTTATGGGTTGTTAGTTTTATTTAATATTACTATCATTATTTTAAAAGACACTGCCCTCCATCTAGAAGTAGTACTTAGGTTTTGCTAAATTCATTTATTCACTTACCATCTTTAGCATTTAATATTTAGACTATATTAATTAACTTTATTGTCATTTGGATTTAAACATGAATAGAAATGCCCCGTTGATTATTTGGATTTGGAGTCATCTGAAAATTTGACTGTGGTTGATTATTTATTTAATTAAATTTAGACTTTTACTTTATCTTGTTTTTTCTCCCCTGCCCCCAGGCTGATATAGGGCTTCCGTATCCACAGAGAGTTGTTCAGTTGCCTGAGATCGTATGGGACCAATATACCCATAGCCTTGGGAACTTTGAAAGAGAATTTAAAAATCGTAAAAGACATACTAGAAGAGTTAAGCTAGTTTTTGATAAAGGTAAGAAATCATATGATAAGAATGTAAGTAGAAAAATATCTGGCAATGTTTTGCTTTAATGGTTCTGTATGTGGTCTTATTTTTCAGTAGGTTTACCTGCTAGACCAAAAAGTCCTTTAGATCCTAAGAAGGATGGAGAGTCCCTTTCATATTCTATGTTGCCTTTGAGTGATGGTCCAGAAGGCTCAAGCAGTCGTCCTCAGGTAAGCAGTGTGAAATATTGGAGTAGGAAAATTTGAATTTTAGACAAAACATTTTAACATTTTGTGGTTTGTGTTTTTAAAATTAAAGCGGTCTTTCACTGGAAGGTAAAGGAGATAGGAACTTTGAAATTAAGAGAAATTTAGATTGGAGTCCTAACTTACTAGCCGTGAACCTTCAGACATCATTTATGTTGAAGTCTCTAAGCTGCGGTTTCCTTTTGTATAAAATGTAGTTAATATTACCTATGTTGTAGGGTTGTTGCTGAGGATTAAATAGGTAGTGTATGCAATGTGCCTAGTACAGTATCTGACACATAGTATTTAGTCTAAAAATAGTAGCTCCTTTGTGTGTAGTGAAATGTGACCAGGATTTGAGTCCTGGCCTTGCCACTCTTAGTAGATGACCCTCAGTGGACATGTTACTTTTCAATTCTGAGCCCACATTTCCTTTTCCTTTTTTAAAACATGAAGTTACAGTACTATTATGTATTTCACAGGATTGCTGGGAGTATAAAACCAAACGAAATAAAATAATGTGAAGGCATTTTGTAAACAGTAAAAACAAAAAGCATATACATTAAAAAAAATTTACTCAAATATTTCGAAATTAATTTAAAAATTCCACAATTTGTGTGTTATTTGGCTATATCACAGGTTAGATGTTGTTATTTTCTCTCTGACAAAAGCCTTGTCTTACGTGCAGATGATAAGAGGACGCCTGTGTGATGATACCAAACCTGAAACATTTAACCAATTGTGGACTGTTGAAGAACAGGTAATAGATATTTCAAAATTGTGTAGGCTTAAAAAATAAAAGTAAACAGTTAACATTACAGTCAATATTATGAGGCTTACGCCTGTAATCCCAGCACTTTGGGAGGCTGATGTGGGTGGATCACTTGAAGTCAGGAGTTCAAGACCAACGTGGCCAACATGGTGAAACCCTGTCTCTACTAAAAATACAAAAATTAGTTGGGCGTGATGGCGTGTGCATATATAATCCCAGCTACTCGGGAGGCTGAGGCAGGAGAATTGCTTGAACACAGGAGGCAGAGGTTGCGTTGAGCCAGGATCGTGCCACTGCACTCCAGGCTGGGCAACAGAGTGAGACTCCATCTCAAAAAGAAAAGAGTCCATATTTTGAGTCAGGTATATATTGTTGTTTGTGATACCTGTTAACCATGAGTTTTAAATATTTAGACTTATTTTTGTATACCTTTTTGCATACTTCAAGAATTTTGGATTTTCAGAATGTGTAAACTCTTGTTTGGGGATAATTTTAAAAGAAAGAACCTGGGTTTTGAGATGGCAGTAGAAGTGGATGGAATAAAATAGATGTTTTTGTAATGTAGCTTTGGGAGAGAGAAAAATCTGAGGCCAGTAAAACTGAGCTTCAAAGTGCATTCTTATTTTTGTTGTCAAAGGGAGATGAAGAAGCCAGTCAGCGTTGGCATACAGCTAACATTTTTTTTGGCTAATGGCTAGGGTTGTTAGTGGGTGAAGTTTGAGGCACATCTTTGTCTCATATGGTTATTAACCCCACAGCTATACATTTAGCAGTTTATAAAAAGCTTTGGGAAATCTTTATTTATTTCAAGCATCCAGATTTTTCTGCATCTTCTGCAACTATGAGAAGATATAGGAGACAAGAAGGAATATTAAAATCAAATATTTGAATAAAGGACCACACAAAAGAAGGAAAAGCTTCTTTTAATAGTTGAAATTTAAGTGAATTTGCACATTTTTGTTAAAACAGTAAGGGGAAAGACATAGTCTAGTAAGAAAAGATGGTCAGTGGAAATCACTAAAATGTGTAATCTACCAATTTGTTTACTTATTTTCTGTTTTCTTATGAGATCTTTTTACTTACGTGAATAGAAAACTTTTGTAAACTCTTTCATAAGTTTATTCTCTAATTTCATTGTTCCCTGTGAAGTCTTAAGTTTCTAACTAGAAATTTTTCCTACCATGAGGGTTTCTAATAATGTAACCCCCAAAGGTGGGAGAGAGTATTACACTTAGAAATGAAATGTGAATGTATTTATTTAGAAATACAGTCTTTAAAATTAAATACATATTTTCTTAAATTTGGTCTTGGGTATGGCTTAGAAAAAACTGGAACAGCTACTCATCAAATACCCTCCTGAAGAAGTAGAATCTCGACGGTGGCAGAAGATAGCAGATGAATTGGGCAACAGGACAGCAAAACAGGTAATTGAGGAGATGACTGCAGATTGCTGGCATGCTTTTGGTAGTTTTTTAATAAAGGAGAATAATGCTGACATTGGGCGATCTGCCATAACACTTTCAGCTACAGAGTGCTGTAGTATGTGTTGTTGTTGTTTTTTTTTTTTTAAATTGTATATATTTTTGTTTATTTCAGAAACAAGTAACTTGAGATACTTCTGCTTTGGAGCATTACGAAATATTAAAAAATGAACATATAATGGACTTAGTTACTCTTGAATGCTTACTAAGTATACTAATTGTAAACTTTTTGGTTATACTGTGCAAACAGGTTTGTTTCATTGCCTTAGTATTCCCTGGTTGTCTTTCTAAAAATGTATCTTGCAGTTTACTCCTTCATATTCCCATCTATATTAATAGATGTGTTTTTATACTACAGACGCAAGTGTTCATAAGTTGAAATATGTGTTTAGCTTTAGAATCAAATTTAAATTTACTTGAATAATTTTTGTTTGGCCTAGATTTTAAAATATATGTGTATTTGGTGACAGTTTATTGTTATTTTTAGATTCTTGATGAGTATTGAATTCTTAGCATTCATTAGATGCTCATGTACGTTTTAGTTTTTAAAAACAACTCAGGTATTGTACGTCATCTCATTGTGTTAAGAGACTTGTCATGTTTCTTTAGGTTGCCAGCCGAGTACAGAAGTATTTCATAAAGCTAACGAAAGCTGGCATTCCAGTACCAGGCAGAACACCAAACTTATATATATACTCCAAAAAGGTAAAAGAAAATACATGAAAGTAAACTGTAGATTAAATTTATTAAAGAATGACTATGTAAAAATGTACACATTTGACAGAATAGTGTTGCTGTATTTTAAAACTTCTGTTCATTCTAAGCATTTCCTTATATTGTGCATAAATGCAGGGTAAGGACTCCATTATTGCTACTCAGTGAAATTCTGTGAGCTTTAATGATTCTTCATTATTTTCTTAGGAGTAATATGAATGAGTGCTACTTGAAAGATTTTAGATTCAAAATATGTTAGAAAGGGCTTTGTGAGGGTAAAGTTTTTAGGATATTTGATTATTTAATAAATACAATCAATTTCTGTTTTGTAGATAATGCTATATAAATCCAAGAATAGAAAGGTTTATTATATTCTAAAGCCAGGCACAGTGGTGTGCACCTGTTGCCCCAGCTACTTGGGAGGCTGAGGCACGAGGAACACTTGAGGCCAGGAGTTCGAGTCCAACTTAGGCAACATAGAGAGGTCCCATGTCTTTAAAAAAATAAAATATTTAATCCTTACTACAATTCTTGAAGTATAAATAGTCTTAACCATCTTCACTTTACTGACATAATATTAATAGCTGTTATATTGAGGGTCTCTGAGCCAGACTCTACTGTTCTAAAACCTTTTATTAGATAAGGAAATTGGGCCCTCGGGTATGTTGAGTGAATTATCTGGTCACTTAGCTGCTAAGTCTGGGAACCACTGATTCTCTCTCATTCTGGTGCCACGCTTTTTCTACTATTCTCTGTTGCCTTCTACGGTGGAGAAGCTACTGTTTCTTTCCCAAACAGGACACTACATTAAAATGTAGCCAGTTTCGGCCTGGCACGGTGGCCTGTAATCCCAGCACTATGGGAGGCCGAGTTCAGTAGATCACGAGGTCAGGACCAGTCTGACCAATATGGTGAAACCCCATCTCTACTAAGAATACAAAAATTAGCCGGGCATGGTGGCACACACCTGCAGTCCCAGCTACCCGGGAGGCTGAGGCAAAAGAATCGTTTGAACGTGGGAGGTGGAGGTTGTAGTGAGCCGAGATTGCGTCACTGCACTTCAGCATTGGTGACAGAGGGAGATTCTGTTTCAAAAAAAAAAAAGGCCAGTTTCTTGTAATAGCAAAAAATAAAGACACCTAATTGGCTGTTTTAAGTTTCCTTAGTAAGTTATCCTGGTACTTTCCCCTCCCCACCACTGCCATCTTTCTCATAAAGAGAAGCTAAGAGTATATCTAGTGCTGTTACCCTTCCATACTGAAGCTATTTAATGTACTTTTACATTAAGAATATTGTCTATACAGTTTCATGTTTTACACATTTAAAAAAAAATTTTTTTTAACCAAGCTTTGGAAGCTTGTTTTAATTTGCCAATTGTTTTAAATGTTTTGGATTTCCCACCAAATATAGCATAACCTGTGCTGGATATGTAGAGTTCATCCTATAACTGTGGAATATCGGAACCTTATGTTAATCGGTATTTAATGTAAGAGTTCTAATTTTCATGGTTAATTTCTAAGCTAACGTTATAGATGTGTTGTAACCATATGTTTTCATAGTTAACACTGGATAATGATAACAAAAGGAATACTGGAGAACCTACATGTGTTTTTTTCCCTTAGGTGTACTGTATTTTGGCTGTGAAGATCTAGTACAGCTATATTTACAATGATTGCTTGCCATGGTTAAAGTTTAAATCTGGAAGCAGGTGAAATGATGGTTCTCCATGTAGCTGAGGGTGTTCTTTGTGACTGTGCTATTGATCAAGACAGGCAGGCAGCATAGTGGTAGAAAGTGAGAATTTGGGCACCACACAGGCCTAGTTTATAATCCTTGTTCTACCACTATCTAGCTGCAACACACTGAACAAGAAACCTAACTTCCCTGTCCTCAGTTTTCTCATCTTTAAATTAAAGATGATGATAACTACTTTATAGGAATGTTGTAAGGATTAAATGACATTAGCATAGAGCAAACTTGTCCAACCCATGGCCCACATACCACCTGTAGCCCAGAACAGCTTTGAATGTGGCCCAGGACAGATTGATAAACTTTCTTAAAACATTACAATAGTTTCTTCTTTTTTTTTAGTGTTAGTGTATTTTATGTGTGGCCCAAGACAATTCTTCTTCTAATGTAGCCCAGGGAAGCCAAAGATTGGACACCCCTGGCATAGAATAAGCAGTCAATCAATGTTAGATAAGTATTTTCAGATATTCATAATGTTATAGATATTTTCCTTTTATTGGGTAGTTTTATTCCTGGCATAGGCCACTTCATCCTCTCTGATCTTCTATAAGATGATCATAAGAGTTCAGTGCAGCCAGCATTTGACTGCCAAGAGTATGATAAATGCTGGGGATACAAATATAAGCTAGATACTGAGCATGTGGTTCATTTTACCATTGTTGGAGTATTTCCCCTACATTTAAAAGAAATTTTTTTAAGGCTAGTTATGCTTAAAATTAAACACAGAAAGCATAGAGAAAGCAACAACATAAGAGTATGCTAAAGGATAGAGTGAAATTCTTCTGATAGACTTGTTGGAAGTAACATTTGTATTTTTTATATTTCTGATTCTTGTAATGATTTTTCACTGTCCCAATTAAAAATTTGTTTTCTTATTTAGTCTTCAACAAGCAGACGACAGCACCCTCTTAATAAGCATCTCTTTAAGCCTTCCACTTTCATGACTTCCCATGAACCACCAGTGTATATGGATGAAGATGATGACCGATCTTGTTTTCATAGCCACATGAGCACTGCTGTTGAAGATGCATCAGTAAGTTACCTATGTAGTTATTATACACATCAAGGTATAGAAGAGAGTAGGATTTTCTAATTATTCCACTCTTCAGAGAATGTTGGTTTCTTTTAATGAACAAGTCACATGTATAGTTTTTAAGTAATGTGCTTTTGTGAGGAAAATTTCAAACATATACAAAAATACAATAGTATAATGAACCTTAACAATTATCAACCTGAGGCTACCTTATTTTAATCTCTATTCCCTCCCTACCCACCTCAACTCTGCTCTGGATTATTTGGGAGCAAGTCCCAGATACTACACAACATAATTTTCATATTTATAAAAGGTAATTTATTATATAGTGAAATGTATAGTCACCGTTCATTATTTTTTTTCTAATTTGTTCATTCAGGTTTGGATCCAAATAAAGCCCATAAGCCACAATAGGTTCATTCTCCCTCTTTCACTTTCCTTTTTTCCCCTCTCACAATGTTTTTGTTGAAGAACTGGTTCATTTGTCCTGTAGAATTTTCTAGTATGGATTTTATTGATTACATCTTCTTCTTGTCATTTAATCTGTTCCTCTGTTTTCTGAACTTCCTGTAAATTCATAGTAGGTCAAGAGCATTGATGAGATTCAGATGTATTTGTTTGTTAGGGTGGGCAGGACTACTTCAGGTTTACTTTTGTCAGCCTGGTTGTCTCTTTTTTTGGCATAACAGCCACTGATCATTGCCTAGATCGATTAATTCATTAGATGTTACAGAATAGTGATTATGCTATCATTTTTTCATTTACTTGATGGACTATTTTATAAAGTAATCTCCCTGCCCCCCAGTCAACTATTTGGTTACTCTGAGGTACATATAGATAATTGCTCGATTCTCCCTTTATTTTCTTTTTCTTTTTCTTTTTTTTAGACAAAGTCTCGCTCTGTTGCCCAGGCTGGAGTGCAGTGGTGCGATCTCGGCTCACTGCAGCCTCTGCCTTCCAGGTTCAAATGATTCTCCTGCCTCAGCCTCCTGAGTAGCTGAGACTACAGGCGTGTGCCACCATGCCCAGCTAATTTTTGTATTTTCAGTAGAGGCTGGGGTTCACCATGTTGACCAGGATGGTCTCGATCTCCTGACCTCGTGATCCGCCTGCCTCGGCCTCCCAAAGTGCTGAGATTATATATAGGCATGAGCCACCATGCCTGACCTATTTTCTGGTTTTTAAAATAATGAGTTCATTTTGTCATATCCTTCAAAGATGACCAATGAGGTTTAAAAATTTTTTTGTATTCTTATAAACTATTGGCCGTAAATGTATTTAATGTAGTTCAATTCATTGATGTTACTGCCTTTGTTAGTGTTCAAACTGGCCCATTTTTGGATAGTTGTAGCCTCTTTAAATTGGCTTCTAAGTTCTTTTGATAAGACTCTAATAGTGTTTAATGGCTTCTTTAATACCCGTTTTAACAAGGAAAATCCAGGCTTGTCTTGTATATTTCCTGCCTCAGACCCAGAGTCAGTCCTTCTTTTTACTGGGAAATGGTATTTAGAGACTATATCCTGACTGTAGTAATGTTACTTGCTGTTGGGTTCACCATTGTTTCTAGGCCTGTTAATGGACAGAGCTGGGAAATATGATACATTTTTATTTTATTTAAGGATGAAAGACATCATTAAGTTCATATTTTAATTTCAAATTCAATTTAAGAACTCTAGGACTTTTATCTACCCTAATTGATCTTAAATATGTATCTCCTTTCTCCAGGTTAAAAGTCACAGTTCTCACTTCCTTTGTCTCACACTGCTCAGAACAATCTCAGAATATATTAATAACCAACACTACTATTAATACGGTTCCTGAAAACAGTTTGTTTTTCAGTTCTTTATTTTGTCTTTTATATATATATATCCCTCTACAGAAGTAAAGTCAAATTGGTTTTTAAATTATCTTGGAATAAATAATTCCTCTCAGTTGTTGCCATGGTTGGATATTAATTCACTTTATTTACTTTACATATATGGGGATTTCTTTTTGTTGCTGTTAATATTTTTTATTATTTTACTATTCCTGAAATTACTTTCTCAATATTTAACCGGATTCTGATTCTTTGACTAAAGGACATAAAGATTACCCTATATCTTCCTTAATACTCTGATTATATAGAATTGGAAAAGGATATTTTAATGAAAAGTTATCAAATAAAAAGTAAGCTCCTTTGTTCTATAGCTAGATTAATCAAATACTGATTGTATACTTTGATATCAAACCACCTTAATAACTGTATTCATAAAAATTTTTTAATTTCCTTTTAAACCTGTCTTTTGAAAAATGACTATCTGCTGTGTCTTAAACATTAGCATTTATGTATAATTTCATACTTTGTGATGATTAGATTTGTACATCTGAGAAATGTTTATTTAAATTTACTGTTAGGCTTTGCTAGGGGTTAGATACATAGTTATGAACAAAATATGTCTGATCTTTGTGCTCATAAATTGTAGTCTTGTGGGAGAAGATAAATGTGTAATCACATCAGTAAATCACACATTTAAAAAAGTGCCTCAGACCAGGCACTGTGGCTCATGCCTGTAATCCCAGCACTTTGGGAGGCTGAGATGGGCAGATCTCCTGAGGTCGGGAGTTCAAGACCAGCCTGGCCAACATGGTAAAACTTCGTCTCTACTAAAAAAAAAAAAAAAAAAAAAAAAAAAATTAGCCGGGCATGGTGGCGCGTGCCTGTAATCTCAGCTACTCAGGAGGCTGAGGCGGGAGAATTGCCTGAACCTGGGAGGTGGAGGTTGCCAGGAGCTGGGATTGCGGCTCTGCACTCCAGTCTGGGCAACAGGAGCAAAAGCTCCATCTCCAAAAAAATAAATTAAAAAGTGCTTCAAAGGAAAAATAGATGCTAACATAATTATTTAAGAGGTACTTAATTTAGATTGAGAGTTTCAGGGGAAGACCTGAGAGGGTGACAGTGAAGATGGTACTTGAAGTATGGATAAAAATTGGCCAGATGAGGAGTGGTGGTGGAGTACTTAAAAGAAGTACAGTTTGGCTCGGCGTGGTGGCTCACAACTGTAGTCCTAATACCGTTGGAAGCTGAGGCAGGAGGATCACTTGAGCCTTAGAGTTCAGGACCAGCCTGGGCAGCATATCGAGACCCCATCTCTACAAAAAAGAAAAAAGAAAAAATTATTAGCCTGGCATGGTGGTGCATTCCTGAAGTCCCATCTACTCAAGAGGCTGAGATGGGAGGATTACTTGAGCCTGGAAGATTGGGCCTGCAGTGAACCTGGATGATGCCACTGCATTCCAGCCTGGGTGACAGAGGGAGACTCTGTCTTAAAAAAAAACAAAAACAAAAAGGCCAGGCACGGTGTCTCATACCTGTCATCCCAGCACTTTGGGAGGCTGAGGCGGGCAGATCATGAGGTCAAGTGTTGGAGACCAACCTGGCCAACATGGTGAAACTCCGTCTCTACTAAAAATACAAAAATTAGCCGGGCATGGTGGCGCATGCTTGTAGTCCCAGCTACTTGGGAGGCTGAGGCAGGAGGATCGCTTGAACCCAGGAGGCAGAGGTTTGCAGTGAGCCGAGATCGTGCCACTGCACTCCAGCCTGGGAGACAGAGTGAGATTCCGTCTCAAAAAACAAAACAAAACAAAAAAACCCAAAACCCTCAGAAAAACCCACAAAAAAACAAAACCCAAAGGTACAGTTTGACAGATTGGCAAAATACAGTAGAGTGGATTGGATTTGATGTAATTTTTGTTGTTATTGAGTTTATTTATTTATTTAAAAATGAGTGCCAGTTGAAATTATTCTGATCACTTTAAAATAGCTACTCAAAATGTATATTTATGAAGCATCTTTTGGAAGAATTTATAGATTTTAGTTTCTCTTTTCAAAAAGCAATAGCCAGAACAATTATTTATATGTTATTTACTCTGTGGCTTCAAAATCTTTATACAGTTTTAGCTCCATTTGATATTAGTCCCCTTTAAGTAAGTTTAAAGTGATTATGATTAGGAAATCTATGAGGTTTAAAAAATTTTTTGTTTTAATTATGGTAAAATACACATAACATGAAATTTACCATCCTCACCATTTTTATAGTATAGAGTTCAGCAGTGCTACGTACAGTCACATTATTGTGCAGCCAGTCTCCAGAGCTCTCAGCTTACCTGACTCAAACTCTGTACCTATTAAACATCTCCCCAACACCCCTCTTTCTAGCCTCTGGCAATCATTATTCTGCTTTCTGTATCTATAAATTTGACTACTCTGCATTCCTCAAATAAGTGGAAGCAATATAGTATTTGTCCTTTTGTGACTGGCTTGTTTCACCCAGCATATGCTCTTCAGGGTTCATCCATTTTGTAGCATGTATCACAATTTCCTTTTTAAGGCTGCATTATATTCCATTGTATGCCACATTTTTATCCATTCATTTGTTGATGGATACTTGGGTTGCTTCCGCCTTTTGGCTATTGTGAATAATGCTACTGTGGACATGGGTATACAAATATCCTGCTTTCAGTTCTTTTGGGAAGTAGAATTGCTAGATTGTATAGTAATTTTATGTTAAACTTTTTGAGGAACCACCATATACTGTTTTCCATAGGAGCTGTACCATTTACATTCTCACCAGCAGTGCACAAGGATTCCAGTTTATTTACATCCTTGCCAACATCGGTTATTTTTTGTTTTCTTTTTTTAGTAGTAGCCACCTACTAGGTGTGAGGTGATTTAACTTTTCTTAACCTTAGCCTTGCTGATCACATGTAATCATATCCTTAGCATTTAAATGCAAATTTAAAAATTAAAAGTGTTTACACTCTTTGCATTTGCAAAATACCTGAATTAAGTAAATTTCATTGTGACATTTCTTACTATATTATCTAATTATTTGGGTCACTTATTTATTAGTGTATAGCATTACTTTTGTTGTCTTTCTCAGTGGTGACACAGGATGGTAATAATCATCTAACATCTTTAGTTGACAAGAATTTGAAATGGATAGTGGGGACAGGCGCAGTGGCTTGTGCTGTAATCCCAGCAATAAGTGAGGCCTAGAGGAACAAATTGCTTGAGCCCAGAAGTTCGATACCAGCTTGAGCAACATGACGAAACCCATTTCTACACACACACACACACACACACACACACACACACACACACAAATTAGCCAGGCTTGGTGGTGTGCACCTGTCATCCCAGCTACTCAGGAGGCTGAGGTGGGAGAATCGCTTGAGCTTTGGAGGTTAAGGTTGCAGGGAATCCCACCATTGCACTCCAGTCTGGGTGACAGAAACCCTCTCTCAAAACAAAAACAAAACAAAGCAAAAAAACAGGAAAAAGTGGGAGACAGATCGATGAAGTGTGAAATTGTAAAGAATCTTTTACTCAGCTGAAGACTTTGGACTTGATGCTGTAAATAGTCAGGAAACCATTGGGAACTTTTAAGTAATAGTAGGGGCAAAGGAGGGGGTGGATACTAGAGGACCGATTTGAGAGAGATTGTAGAAGATATTAAGAAATGACAGGATTTGTTACATTCGATATAAAATGGAGTGAAAAACTGAGGATAACACTTAGATTTCTGACTTGGGCTGCTTTGTGTAAGCTTTTGTTTTCTTGATGTAAAATAACATAGCACTTAATACCTAATGTAGCAGGAGGAATGGGTGGGGTAGGGCTTGTCTGGTCCAGGATTGGGAATTTACAGAACATGGATCAGAGAATTGCGGATGCTTTTAGGAAATTAGTGAGCATGGGATCAGTCATGAGTAGCAAAGGAAAGAAATGGATCCTGGGTGGCAGAGCACAAATGAATTGGGAGAATAGGAAGCAGAATAGTGATTAGAAATTTCAATGAGGTTAAAAAAAAAGCTGATTATTTGGGGTGAGAATATGAGAGAAGTAGGAATAACAGTGGAGGTAGGAAATCTAAGCTTAATATTTTGGATGTAAAATACTTAGAGTTGAAGGCAAGGTCCAAGGTATGGCTGTTGGAATGGGAGACTCTGAGAAGGAATGAAGATGAAGATCATTTCAGTAGAATCAGTCTAAGATTAGAGGCCAGAAATAGCGAGTTGGGCATCTGTGATAATCTTGAAGTTGTCTAGGATGATGAACCACAGTGTTGTCAGCAATTTTAAATAGACGAATTTTGCATGTTAACATTTTTGAGTAGAAAACTGCTGTCAATTGGGAGGTGGGGGATGGTCCTGAACATATGTATCTAAAAGTTCGGAATCATAAATAGACTTTATACCTTGAAGACCAGTTTATTAAGGGATACTTCAATTTAATATATTATTTTTAAATTTTGAGACGGAGTCTCGCTCTGTCTCCCAGGCTGGAGTGCAGTGGCATAGTCTTGGCTCACTGCAACCTCCGCTTCCCAGGTACAAGCAATTCTCCTGCCTCAGCTTCCCGAGTAGCTGGGATTATAGGCGCGTGCCACTGTGCCCAGCTAATTTTTGTATTTTTAGTAGAGACGGGCTTTTGCCATGTTGGCCAGGCTGGTCTTGAACTCCTGACCTAAAGTGGTCTGCCCACCTCGGCCTCCCAAAGTGCTGGGATTATAGGCGTGAGCCACCGCACCTAGCCTGCTTAATTCATTTATATAGTTTTTACTGTTTATTTCTTTTACAGTCTATTGTAAATAGTCATCTTTGTAACTCAGTTCATCCTGTTGAGTAAAAGAGAAGTGTTCTACTTTGATCATTGGGAGTACAGAGCAAAACACAAGAGCAGAGATTGGTTTGTTTATTATTGAGAAAGTGTCATGTTTACAGGAGCAAATGTAAGAACCTGTTAGATTGGAGAAGAGAAACTTCCTTAAATGAGGGAGAAGTAGATTACAGGTCACTCAGGTAACCGTGAAAATGTAAAGATGGGATTGGGTTTGCAATAGTGTGTAACAGAGGTGAGAATCATGGCCGTGCTTCCCTTTTACCTGCATTGAAGTAGTCTGCTACAATTCAGAATTACTATTGTGTTTAAAGAAAAGTCCTCCAAAAGCATTAGTGGAAAATACTGCTAATAGCAGCACTAATTTTCTATGAGTACTAAAAGGTATTTTAAAAATGAAAAATATCAGTAGAAAAATATTCTGTATCATTATTTCTTACCCTTAATTCATTTTCATTACCAAACCAACATTTTTATTTTGTTTTTTTTGATAGGATGACGAAAGTATTCCTATTATGTATAGGAATTTACCTGAATATAAAGAACTATTACAGTTTAAAAAGTTAAAGAAGCAGAAACTTCAGCAAATGCAAGCTGAAAGTGGATTTGTGCAACATGTGGGCTTTAAGGTAAGTTCTACTTAATTTTAGTATTCATTTAATTTTATTTTTTTATTTATTTAGAGACAGAGTCTTGCTCTGTTGCCCAGGCTAGAGTGCAGTGGCATGATCTCAGCTCACCGCAACCTCTGCCTCCTGGGTTCAAGCGATTCTTATGCCTCAGCCATCCAAGTAGCTGGGATTACAGGTGTGCGCCACTACGCCCAGCTAATTTTTGTATTTTTAGTAGAGATGGGGTTTCACCATGTTGGCCAGGCTGGAGTGTTCATTTAATTTAAAAGGATGATAAGAGTTAAAGTGGTTTCTGTAGTGTTAAACTCCAGAATTGCTAAGCATGTAGGAAAAAAGTTTATCTTTTATCCCATTCATTTATACAAAGTAGTGGTGCCATCGTTCCTGATGTGAAGAGTGTATTAGTGAAGACAAACATACAGGTAGCTATCAATTGAGGTAAAATGTGAGGCGCTTTTATTTAGCTGTTTCTCTTTTTGTTGCTGTTGTCCATGGATCAGAAATGGGGTTTTTTTCCCCTGTCTGATTGAGAGGCTAATAGAAATACATATACTTATTCCGCAGAATTTTGTAACACACATTATGTTCCAGGCACTTTGCTAAGTGCTAGAGATTCAGCAGTAAACAAGACAGACTCAGTTCTTGCCCTTATGTTGTTTTCATTCTCATAAGGTATTTAGAGAAGTTAAACAAAATAGTTGAGTGTGGCTAGAGTACATACTAGAGAGTAGTCAGAGGCTGCTTGCACCGCCTTGGAAATTTTGCCAAGGAACTCACACTATCCTGAGGTTGTGGGGGAACCATTGAATGATTTTAAGCAGAAAGTAACATGAAATTTACGTTTTGAAAAGATCATTCTAGTTACTTAAACTATTGGGGGTGATGATCTTTAGGAAAGCAGTGGGTTTGAAACTGACCAGCTTTTCCCCTCATCATTTTGGCCATAGTATGGAAACTTAATTAGAGGAAGGCAAGACTAGAGTCAAGGAAACCGGTTAGAGATTCTTTTGATAATTTAGACAAAAGATGAGGGTGTCCTGAACTTGACTGGTGGCCATGGAAATAAAGATTGGCAAGCTTGAGAAGCCTTTAGGCATTAGAGTTGACTTGGTTGGACTGGAGGAAGTAATAATGAGACCATAAACTTGGTGGTGTTGGTGGGTAGACAGGAAAGTATTGATGTGTGCTGTGACTGGTAAACCAAATTGAAAACAAAGTTGTACCTTTGATCCTCTAGAGTAGGCAGTAATCATACTATATTAAATGATTTTCCCTCTTGATCTTTCAGTGACCCTACTTCTCCATTAGAGATTTTCCTAACTGGCAGCTCTGGCCTTTCAAAAAGAAACTTGCTTCCCTTCTCCTAATTTTGCTGCAAAACCCAGCCATGGCTTGTTTGCCAGTCTGGCAGCCACTATAGTTGACCAGATGATCAAAGAAACTAGAAATGATATATCCTTTGATTTCCAAAAGTGCACAGAATACTCTGAGGACTATCATGATGCCACCACGCTGAAAAAGAGCCAGATCTGCCTTTTTCACCTGATGGGCATTGGTTATTAGGAGTCTTTAGGCTTTGGAGAGTGATTCAATAAGATAAAATTTAGACAGAATTTTACTGTTGCCTGCGTTCCTGTCAGCCAAGAGAACCTGTTAAAACAATTCTGTATCATATTTGGATAGTTTTAACTATGGTATTAACTCTCTGTTTCTCAACCATAGTCATCATACAGTGGTCTGAAGTACCTTTCAAGTAGATGGTTACAAATAACAAAACCACCCAAGTTGAAGATGATCTACTTTTAAAAATTTTTAAATAAATTTAAGCTGATTGAAGATTATCCCTTCTAATGTTCCTCTCACGCATACCTTGATGTTGAGTGGATGGAATTTTACCTAGTTTGCTAGAAATTATCTCTGACATATAACCATTTGTGTGGTATATTACTGTCCTGTGCATGGAGAGATAGGAGAAGATGTCTATGTGCACATCGTATGTTTCCTTGTGGAGAATAAAAAGTCGTGGAACAGTATAATTTAATACATTTTCTCTCTGAATCTGTTATAGTGTGATAACTGTGGCATAGAACCCATCCAGGGTGTTCGATGGCATTGCCAGGATTGTCCTCCAGAAATGTCTTTGGATTTCTGTGATTCTTGTTCAGACTGGTAAGTATTTTCTTCATTGTCAGTCTTCAACTTAGACAAGAAAAGAGCTTCTCAGCCATTAGTGAATTTGATTTCCAAACATAGAAAATATTAATAGTCACACTTAGTGAATTAAACTTTGTTGTTCTAGGCAATTAATTTTTTCCTGTAATCATACCACATATCAGGTAACTTTGCATTAGAGATTTTGATAGATTAATGGATTTAAACAGGGAGAGCTGTGAGGAAGCTTTGTAATACACAGACTAAAATGCATCCAATACCTTGTAATGATATGTGTCTTTTTTTCTTTGCAGCCTACATGAAACAGATATTCACAAGGAAGATCACCAATTAGAACCTATTTATAGGTCAGAGACATTCTTAGACAGAGACTACTGTGTGTCTCAGGGCACCAGTTATAATTACCTTGACCCAAACTACTTTCCAGCAAACAGATGACATGGAAGAGAACATCATTTACTAGTCCTCTTCAACACATAGCAATGGTATCATTGTTAATTATGTGCACAGTTTGGAAAGATTCTCTGCTTTCCCAGAAATGACACTCACAGCATGAGAGCTTCCTGAGTGTTCTCGTCAAGTACAGCTCTGCACCGTTGTGGCTCTAGATCACTGTTCAGCAGCTGAACATTCCTGGTGAGCAAAGGGTTTCCCTGGTGAATTTTTCACCACCGCATTTTAGGTGGTGATCTTAAATGGGTGAAATGGAACGAGAGCACACATTAAAGAGAGAGTAAATTCCAAAGGTTTCAAAGAACTTGGTGATAAATATGATAATGAGAAGACAAAGTATTTATATTAAAACAGTTTAGTAGCCTTCAGTTTTGTGAAAATAGTTTTCAGCACAGAAACTCACTTCTTTAGACAAAGTTTTAACCAATGATGGTGTTTGCTTCTAGGATATACACTTTAAAAGAACTCACTGTCCCAGTGTTGGTCATTGATGGCCTTTAGTAAATTGGAGCTGCTTAATCATATTGATACCTAATTTCTTTTAACCACAATGAATTGTCCTTAATTACCAACAGTGAAGCACTACAGGAGGCAACTGTGGCACTGCTTCCTTAACCAGCTCATGGTGTGTGAATGTTATAAAATTGTCACTCAGATATATTTTTAAATGTAATGTTATATAAGATGATCATGTGATGTGTACAAACTATGGTGAAAAGTGCCAGTGGTAGTAACTGTGTAAAGTCTCTAATTCACAACATTAATTCCTTTAAAATACACAGCCTTCTGCCTCTGTATTTGGAGTTGTCAGTACAACTCATCAAAGAAAACTGCCTAATATAAAAATCATATATATGGTAATAATTTCCCTCTTTTGTAGTCTGCACAAGATCCATAAAAGATTGTATTTTTATTACTATTTAAACAAGTGATTAAATTTAGTCTGCGCAGTGAGCAAGAGTTCACATGCATTCTTTTATACTGCTGGATTTTGTTGTGCATCATTTAAAACATTTTGTATGTTCTTATCTGTGTATACAGTATGTTCTTGAATGATCATTTGTCAGGAGAACTGTGAGAAATAAACTATGTGGATACTGTCTGTTTATATTATAGAATGTTTGTTGTGACTTCCTTTTGGTTAGATTTTGGATTTTTTTTTTTTTTTAACCAGTGTTAAAACCAGAAATTGGTATTTTTAAAAATGGTTTGCTTCACATATTTAAGAGTTTTCTTTCCGTCATTTATGAAGAATAAGGAATATATTATGGAAAAGAGGGTGATCTTAAGCAACCCTGTAAAAGACGGTAATGTTTTTTACTCAGTGTGTGCCAAAACACTAAATTAAACTAGCTTACAAAAAGGAAACACAGACCATGGTTAAAGAAAAAGGCAGTTATTAATGCTGAGGTGTGAATACTAAAGTTGAAATTTTTTTTTCTAGTTGTGTCTCATGAAAATAAGCCCCCATGTATTTAAACAGATGGCTTTTGAAAAATCACCTTGTTTCCTGGAAATTATTATTAACTATAGGAAAAGATAGTATAAATATTCTAAGATTGATTGTTATATTTGACCCAACTTTTAGAATCACCTGTTTTTTCCTATTTTAAATCAAGGGAACATTATTTACTAGTTCTCTTCAGTACATAGCAGGGTACTAAAATCATACCCTGAATTGTTTTTTAATTGAGAAAAGTAATAAAATTTTAAATATAGAAATATGAGAATTTTAAAGTAATATATTGATTAAAGATCACTGATGA
Organism: Macaca mulatta; assembly: GCF_049350105.2. Lineage (NCBI taxonomy): Eukaryota > Metazoa > Chordata > Mammalia > Primates > Cercopithecidae > Macaca > Macaca mulatta. Next base: position 162,981,447 of record NC_133406.1, read on the forward strand.
TATAGATATAATATATCATAACAGAAGGAAAAGTAATGGACTTGAGCTTAACTTCTCACCCTGGAATTATTAGTGGGGTGAAGAGGGAAATCATTAGCATTCTGGGCATTTTTATATTAAATGGTTTGTGAATATGCCAGAAGATCTGCTTTCAACTTGTAATTAGACAAGATAGTAACACTTGATGGTAACTTCTATGTTTGTGTAGAAATAATACCAGTTAGTTTTGGAAAGCCATTCAGATCCATTCAAAAATTCCATAAAGTATGATGTATGCTTTGGAAGAGGGCTATGAGTGATACAATTGTTATATAAATGGAATAGACAAACCACTTGAATGCATTTTTCAAGGGCAAACATTTTTTGAGATTTTTGAGTAATAAAGAGGATTTTTCTGCTTGAGCAGAAGGTGTGTTTGTTTTGCATTTTTCAGCTCCAAGCAAATAGCCCCCAAGGTTTTAAAAGGCCCTGAAGTTCGGATAGTAGTAGGTAGTGTTTTGTTGTTGTTTTAATTTGAGAGTTGCAGGAATAATGGGCAGAGCTGTCATTTGCCAGTCGGCCACCATCTGCCTACAGAGAATTATTGGACTGAAAGCTAAAACAGACTGTAAAAGACCTACTTGCTAAAGCATTGCTTATTCAGTGGTATTCAGTAGATAAGATCTATTTCCTGATATATTGTGCTCAAGTTATTTGCACATCTTAAGAAACTTTTAATATCTAAAACCATTGCTGTAAGGTTTAGGCAGAGGAGGTTTCCTTTTGTGTGATGCATAATAATAATAGAAAACACTGATACAGTGTTTACTATGTGCCAAGCAAGCATATAATAACTAATTCTTAACTGTATGAGGCAGGTTCATTTATTATCCTGTTGTCATATGAGGAAATCTAGCCAGAGAGAAGTTAACTAACCTGCCCAAGGTCATATAGTTAGTAAAGCGGTGATGCTTGAATTTTAACCTAGACAGATTACTTCAGAGTCAGCGTCTGCCTTACTACCGTGTTTCCTGAGCAGGAATTTCCCCTTGTGTCAGGCAACACTAGGTGTTAGGAGTGGAGGTGTGCAGGTGTTGCCTTACATTCTGTTTTCCTGATGTCGTGTGCTTTCTAAGAGTACAGACCTGAGCATATGTCCAGGCTTGCAAAGTCTCAGGCGAAGCTGGGACTACAGCTTGTGTTTCCTGCCTCGGGTAGGATTTTCTTCTATGCATGTTGGGTGCTTCTCACTTAACCTAATAGTATGCCTTGTCTGTTTTCCCCCCTTCCCCTTTTTGTTTAAATTAATTCACAGAACACAAAAATTTGCTAGGTATGAGGAACATTTAAAAAAATGAAATAGAGAAAATGGTACATCACATGTAATAAAGATAGTTTTGTGAAATGTCTTTTTCAATCATATATATAAGTGTTGTGTGCTATATAAAACTATTTCTTATTGTGGATAATGAAGTTTGAAGCCTGTTGTTCATCTATGGATGCACTGGATGGGATTGGAAGTCTTCAGATTTCAGTAGGTTCTTCCACAAGCTTATGAAGACATTGTCCTGTTTAGGCTGTAAACTGTTTTTATTTCTTGATGAAAAGTGTTCTTCTATTTATGTGATCCCTTTTTTTCTACAGTTCATGTAGCTAGTTAACTAGACTTTTCAGAGTTATAATACATTTAGCTCCATGAGAACAGAGACCATCCATGTCTGTCTGTATCTCTAGGGCCTGGCATTTAATCGATTCTCAATAAATATGTGTTGGTTGTATGACCAACATTTTGGTGAGTTTACATTTTTTTTCTCCAGGAACTTAAGAGACACCACCTATTACTGAGTGTGTCTGTGAGATCCTTAGAGGCCTTGCATCAGAAGGTCATCTTGACAGTGCTGTGAGAGGACGGGGGAATTGGATTCTATCTTACCCGAAGGCTGTGGTTCAACACTGGGTGGCAGACGTGGTTTTGGTTCTCTGTGGGGCCCTAGTATCTTGATTCTCTTCCATGTTTTTAAGAGTAATGTAATGAGGCTGGGCACAGTGGCTCACGTCTGTAATCCCAACACTTTGGGAGGCCAAGGCAGGTGAATTGCTTAAGCCCAGGAGTTGATCAAGACCAGCCTGGGCAACATGGCAAAACCCTGTCTTTACTAAAAATACAAAAAATTTAGCCGGGCATGGTGGCGCATGGCTGTAGTCTTAGCTACTCGGGAGGCTGAGGTTGGGGGATTACCTGAACTTGGGAAGTTGAGGCTGCAGTGAGCCAAGATGGTGCCATGGCATAATAGCCTGGGGGAGAACGCTGTCTCAAAAAAAAAAAAAAAAAAGGTAATGGAAAGGACACTGGAGTGAAAATTCTGGGTCTTAGTCCCAGTCGTGGAAGTGAATCATTCAGTAAGTGTTTACAAAGAACTACCTTTCATTGCACGTTAGGAGCTAGTAAATGATTCGTGTGTCTTACTAACTTTTGTTTAATCCTCACAGTTCCTCTATGAGGTTCATTTCTATTATGTTCTCCATTGTATACATGAGAAAACTGGAGGTGCAAAGAGTATGTTAAATATGTTAGCTCTCAATAGTAATTACTGTGTTTGGGACTGGAGATACCAAGCCGTGTCCTTATGGAGGTTATAATCTAATGCAGAAGACCAGCAATAAGTAAGTAAAATAAAAACTATTCATTGCAGGCAGGGATAAATGCTAAGAAGATAAATATGCTCAGAGAAAAATAATAATGGGAGAATGGCGAATCGTCTGCCATTTTAGATGGAATAAGCAGAGAAATCCTCTATTGGCCAGGGTAAATTCAAATAGAAACCAGAATGGAGCAAGGGAATTTGCTGCATGAATAATCTGTAGGAAGAGGCAGAAGGATAGCAACAGCACACAGGCCATGAGCCAGTAGACTGTGGCTTGTTCTGGCAACATAAGATGGCCAGAGTAGCTTAAGCCAAATGAGCAAGAGGAGAGTAGTACTTGATGGCATCAAAGAGGGCACAGGCCAGCTCAGATGTGGCCTTGAATACACATCATTGTAAAGGAGTTTAGATTATGTTCTGATGTCTTCTACATACACACACGTCTTTTGCTAGACAGAGACCTCTAAGGTCTTTTCCAGTATTAAAATCTTACGACTTTAAAGTAGTGATATCATTTCAAGCCATTCAAATCAGCAATGTGTTCTAGAGAAGAGTTGATTTGCACTTCTAGATACTCTTCAGGGGCAAAGCCGTTTACCCTTGCTAAAGTTTTCAAGGTGGCTGTCAGCTGTAGCCGTAAGAGCCTGTAAAAGATGGTTGGACCTTTCTGCCCCTCTGCTGTCTCATTTTCCTTACCTATGCAGTCAGAGCTGTGCTGGGCATGGACTGTGTTTGCCAGTATATGGTATGTGTTTCAAGAATGTTAATCCCTACAAAGAGTCATTTTATGTTTTCTGGCACAACTGATGATTTTCTTCCTGTAACCTTTTTTTGTTTCCAGTTTGCTCAAGTACTTATGCTCCCCGATAGAGAGTGTGACAACTTGGGGTAGTAATAAAGTAAAGTATATGACAACTGTTGGAGTTGTGGGAACATGCCCCCTTTTGTTAATAGAGGCATAATTGTAACCAAAGAAATTTAATTTCTTCTTTAGCAAACACTGAGATTTCTGTTTCAGAATGAGTGCTAAAGAAAAAGGAAATATGAAAGTTACCATGTATCGTGGATACATTGAGTTCTCTCTGTAATAACTCAAAACTGATCTATAGCTAAAATTAAAAACATATAAGCGTATCGTAAATCTTGACTATGTCTGTGTTCACCTCTAATTCTGTTTGGAATAAGGCTTCAAATGCTTTCCAGAATGATGTGAGTTACAAATAAATAGAAAAAGAGTTATCCTGTCTTCCATTTATTTTATTTGTACATATCCATTTCAAGAAAAAAAGAGACTTAAAAAATACAATTCTATCCCAGAAATGGATCCTTATCTGCACAACCATTGAAGAAAAAAAAATCATGCAAACTGAAACTATGTTTTTTTGTAGTGACTGAGTGGAAGATGCAGTTATTCCAGTAGAATATATAAGAAGCTCTGATTTTACAACTGATAGCACAAAAGAAAACCCAAACTTCACTGGTTTAATGCAAGGAAACACAATTTTGCATATGGGTATGACAAGGTTTGCAAACTTCTGGAAAGGGCCCATATGAAACAAACACAAGATTGAACACACCACTTACTGACATGCCCCTCCTACCCACATCAGGTTTGTTACAGTATTTTTTACTTGCTTGGAAACAAATAAATGGGTGACCATTTAAAATCAAAATTATACTTTGATATGTGCCCAATGAATGAAATTGCAAATATCTCATGCTTTTAAATTACTTTTGGTCATTGATATTAATTTATAATTGCTGAAATGCATCACCATGTAGAGAAGAGACTAGGTTACACAATTTATCAGATTTGTTCCCTTAGCCATAATGACAGTATTCCAAAGTTCTTAAAAATAATAGAGAATGTTACTGATGACTAACGTGGGTTTTACCATCTTGGAAAAGCTATACAATTTCATATTTTAAAATTTCTGTCAAATTTTGCTTGATGCCTCTATATCATGTACAAGGCATTGTGTAATCAACTCACCTTATGGCTCTGAGCCACCAGAAGATGAGAGTTGACGAAACAGCCAGACACCAAAGAAAGATGGCCAGGGCTGTCCCCTGTGCCAGGGGCCTCCACTGGGGAACAGTATGTAAATCTTGGGGAGAGGAAGATGTGACTGGGAGTTAGGGATGCTTAATGAGAGGAGAACCAGATGATCAGGGTCTAGCAAGGCCTGTAATCACAACAGGCACAGACTGGTACTGCACCACTGTTTATGTACTGACTAGCTCTGAGTGTGGCCTGCATGATACAAAGTGTGTGTGCTGTGAGTGCAGACAGTTGTCTGAAGTGTGGAGAAGAGGTTGATAGTCCCAAATACACCATGCATGATTTCCAGATACCTCTCACACAGGTCTAGCTGGGAAGCAAACAGTGCTGTCAGGATTTAGGGGGTGGGGGAGTGGGGGCAGGGAGCACAAAAGGTTTAACTTGAAACATTGTGTTAAGGAATGAACTTTTTAATGTTTTTCTGTTTCCACTCTAACAAACATGCATTTTCGCCTTCAGAAAATAGAGTCAATAGCTGTGCAGAGTTGAAGAAAAACGTCCTCTGGTGTTCCCTCTGCATTTATCTATATTTAAAAGGGAAAAAAGAGAGTTAGTCTGAAATATTTGTAAATAAAATCATGTTTAATAATGAAAGATCACTATCAATTGCTCATAATTTGCTCTGCAAAATTTTAAAACACAAGACCCCCCAAAACACAGAGAAAAAAGTGAAGAGTAGTGGTTTTAAAACTACATGTCTCAATTAAAACAACAAAGAAGTACCACTACACATCTATTAGAATAGCCAAAATCCAAAGCACTGACACCACCAAATGCTGGTGAGGACATGGAGCAATAGGAACTCTCACTCATTGCTTGTGGGAGCACAAAACGGTACACCCACTTCAGAAGACACTGCAGTTTCTTAAACTGAACATACTGTTACCATACTTTTTAGCAGTTGCACTTCTTGGTGTTTTACCCAAATGGGCTGAAACCTGAGCATCTGCCCAAAAACCTGCATATGGATGTTGACAGCAACTTCATGCATAATTGACAAAACTTGGAAGCACCCAGGATGTTCTTCAGCATTTTAATGGATGGATAAACTGATATATCCAGATGCACAGGGGAGTATTATTCAGTGCTAAACTTTATATTACTCAGTGATTCAGGCTTCTCTGAAGAGGGTACATATTGTTTGGTTCCAATTATATGACATTCTGGAAAAATAAAAACTGGAGACAGGTTTAAAAAGATCAGTGGTTGATGGGCAGAGGGCAGGTGGAGAAGAGAAGGTAGAGTACAGGATTTTTAGAGCAGTGTAACTAGTCTATGGGAACGCTGCTCAATTTTGCGGTGAACCTAAGACTTCTCTAAAAAGGAAGGCCTATTTAAAACAAGTCCCTAGGTAAAGCATTGCTATGGTAATGGAAAGACTTTGGAGTTACTTAAAATGAGACTTCTGAGTGTTCTGGTGCATTTGGGAATAGTAAGGAGATTGGGGCATGAGGGAGAGAGGTGTGGAGAAGAAAGCAAAAGGCTAGGACCACAGTGTGTAGGTGTGCTAAAGGCAAAGTCTGCTTGGAGACTGTTGACATGCCAGCCCAAGGAGGACATATCAAGGGAAGCTGATTTTCTGGGCACGAAAGTACTGCCCCTTCCCCTGTCCTAACATTGCACCGACCGCTGAGATTTGTTCCATTACACCTGTATCGTCTACGGAAAGTAAAGGCCTGGCCAAGCACAGGAAGCACGTGGGAGGCCAGGGGAATGCTGGTGGCGTGCATCAACTTCCACAAGTGTCACCCAGGTTACTTTGGTAAAGTTGGTTATGAGGCATTACCACTTAAAGAGAAACCAGGGCTTCTGCCCAACTCTCGACCTTGACAAATGTAGACCTTGGTCAGTCAAGAGACATGAGTCATCACACGCTGACAAAAATAACAATAATAATAATAATAAATAAAACAGGTTGGAGCTGCTCCCATCATTGATGGAGTGCTATGGGCTACTGCAGAATTCTGAGGAAGGGCAACTTCCAAAGTAGCCTGCTGTCATGAAGGCCAAGTTCTTCAGCAGGAGAGCTGGGAGAAGACTAAGGATGTATATATAGGGGGAAGTAGGGAGGCTGTGTCCTGGTGACTTGAAGCCACAAGGAGGGAGCTTAACTAAATGCTAACAAATGAAAAAAAAAAAAAAAAAAAAGGAAAGGGTTGGTGATCTACATGAGTCATGGGGTGGGTGGTAAACTTGCTAAAACACAGCTTTCCAGGCCATATCTGCAGAGGGTCTTGTTTGGTGGGTTTGGACTGGGTCTTTAATCTGTATATTTACCAAATTCTCCACATGATTTTGTTGTGGGCCATCTTGGAGCACACTTTGAGAAACACAAAGTTTTCAAACATACATTTTCAAGCACACTTTGAGACTCTTGTCTACCTATCCAAATCTTTGTGCAAACTAGTTTGCATTTTTCTACCCCTAGGGATTTCACTGCTTCCAGAGGTAGAATGAATTCTCAACACCATCAACAAAAAGAATGTTGCATGTTTAAATACTGGAGAAAATGGATACCACAATATTAATGGATACAACAATATTAATATAATGACTGTCATTCCCAAACTGGAAAAATCCTGTATGTCCATTAACAATAGATGGATAAATTGTGACATAGTCATATAATGGAATACTATAGTAATTAAAAGAAAAAGAACCACAGCTATTTCGACAACATGGATTAATTTCACAAGCTTGAGGGACACAAGCCAGTCTCAAGAATATGAATACAGTAGGGTTCAGTTTATATAAGGTTTAAAAAAAAAGCTATTTTGGTTAGGGATGCATACGTAGGCAATAAAGTCATAAAGATAGAAGCAAGGAAATGATTATCATGAAAGCCAGGATAGTAGTTACTTCTTGGGGAGAGGAAGGAAGCTGTGACAGGGGAGACATACGGGGAGGGTGGAGCTTCTGCAATTCTTTTCTATTTCTCGTCCTGCATGGTGGTTATATGAGTGTTCATTTTATTCCTCAAACTCTATATACTACTTTTATGCATTCCTGTATGTATGATATAGCCCACAATAAGGGAAAAATCAGTTTTTTAAAAGTTCTTTTCCCCTCTCATAAATATGTCATACTTTATCCTTACAGGAGACTCAAATACAGCAATCTGCAATTTGTCTGTCCAGCTAGAGGTTCTACATCTGGACGGTACGGGCTTAGCCTTTGCCATGTTCATGGCCCCCACAGCACCTTGCTTATTGCTTTACTTCTTCCTCCTTTTCCTTTCAACCAACAAGCATTTCCTGGTTATCATCAATGTTTCGGAGTTACCAAGTTGAATGAGAAACAATGGTCCTGTTTTCCAAGAGCTCACGCTCAGTGGTAGAGATGAACATTCAACAGGAATTTACACTGTTAGGAGGTAAACACATGAGCTAATGGGGCACCTTCCACAATGTTGGGAGGGCAGAGAAGCTTTCTGAGGAAAGTAATAGTTGTCATCATTTAAAATGATAAACATTACTAGTAATGGCACAGAAATGCTTTTTAAATAACCAAAGTAATCCTGTCAATGATCTTAGAAGAGAAGTCTTGTTATCCCAGTTTTACAGATGATGAAACAGGGGCTCTGAAAGATGAATTAAATTTTTCAAGATAATGTGGTTAAGTAAGTGGAAAGAACTGGTTCACACCCAGGCCTTTGATTTTGAAGTCTTTGCACGTCTTGACTTTACTACACTATGCTGACCAGTTCAAAATGGTGGATGGCCAGATATGAGGGGGAGTAGCAAGGAGTGAAGCTGGAATTGTAATGACAGGCTGGGCTATGAAAAGGCTTATGTTCCCTATTGCATGACGATAATGAGGAACCACGTGAGAACTGTTTTTTTGTTTTGTTTTGTTTTTTGTTTTTTAAAACAGGGTCTTGCTCTGTTGCCCAGTCTGGAGTGCAGTGGTGCGATCTTGGCTTACTGCAGCCTCTGCCTCCCAAGTTCAAGCGATTCTTCTGCCTCAGACACCTGAGTAGCTGGGATTATAGGTGTGTGCCACCATGTCTGGCCATTTGTCTTTTTAGTAGAGATGGGGTTTCACCATGTGGCCAGGCTGATCTTGAACTCCTGACCTCAAGTAATCTACCTGCCTCAGCCTCCCAAATTAAGGATGAAGGTGGGAGCCACTGTGCCCAGCCCATGTAAGAGTTTTTAAGGAATGGGCTGACATCATAAAATATGGGTACACAGCAAATACTTGATAAATATTTGTTCCATCAAAAATAACTGCAGAGTCCAGGCGTGGTGGCTCACGCCTGTAATCCCAGCATTTTGGAAGGCCGAGGCAGGCGAATCATGGGTCAGGATATTGAGCCATCCTGGCTAACACGGTGAAACTCTGTCTCTACTGAATATACAAAAAAAAAAAAAAAAAAAAAAAAAATGGCTGGGTGTGGTGGCGGGTGCCTGTAGTCCCAGCTACTCGAAAGGCTGAGGCAGGAGAATGGCGTGAACCCAGGAGGCAGAACTTGCAGTAAGCTGAGATCACGCCACTGCACTCCAGCCTGGGCAACAGAGTGAGACTCTGTCTCAAAAAAAAAAAAAAAAAAAAAAAAACCCGAAAACAAAACGAAACAAAAAAACTGCAGAAAGGTTGAAGTGCAAGGCAAAGAGCCCTGTATGAGGCGTGCCTGGGATTGCCCTCAGTGTGCTTCAGGACTTGACAGGCCATTCATCCTCTTGGGGCCTCAGTTTCCTCCTCTATCATATGAAGAGACTGAACTAGGACTAGATAACCTCCAGGTCTGGTTCCAGCCTGGATGTTCTATGCTATTCCAGATCTGAGCTCACTTTTTAGTGGGGATGAGCTCCTCTCAGCAGGCGCCAGGATTGTTCAGTTTAGTTTGGTGTTGCTAGTTAAGCTGGGCCTAGAAGAATGGACATGTACTGGAAGATAATAAAGGTGGCAAAGGTGTAGAGATCTGAAAGCACATCGATTTTTCAGCAAACAGTGGGTCATTTGTTGAGGACAGAGCAAATGCTGCATGGGATGCTGAGGGCAGGCAGAGAAAAAGAGGAAGCTGGAAAAATAGGTTGGAATGAGGTGTCTCCATAGATTTGCCTATTTGGGACATTTTATATCAATGGAATCACACAATATATGGTCTTTCGTGACTGGTTTCTTGGCATAATATTTTCAAGGTTCAATACTTGGTTCCTTTTTATTGCTGAATAATGCTATGCTGCATTTAACCTGAATGTTCCAAACATGCCTTGGGATGTCTTCCTTCCTCATCTCTTTTCAGCAAATCTGTTTCCGCCCACAGCCCACTGTACAGTCACCTGACCTCACCTTATCAAACGCTGGGAGGAGGGAGGAAAGGAAGGGGTTGCTAGCTCACATTCCTGCCCCTTCTCAGGTTTCCTCCCCTCTAGCAGGGACGGGTAAGAAGGTATAAATCCACAAACACTTGATATTATTTACACTGTCCATGATTGTATATCAGTGGAAAATGCACCAGGTCTGTCACTGGTCCCCAAGAAGTTCCATGAGGACAAAGACTCAAATACAACCATTTTGTGCATAATGTAAGTTCTTCACCCTAGTGATCCAATTTTTCGTCTTTGGCACAAACACTTCCCCAAATCAGCCCCAGATCCTCCCCAGAAGAGGAAGATAAGTAGCCTAGGGAATGACTCCAAGTGACCGTGTACTTCAAATGCATGTGAATTTTCTCACTACAATATCACTGCCTAATTGAGGCACACGTGTAGTGGGACTTTCAGTCTCAGTGATGCCCTCTGCTTCATCTGTACAAACTCCAACTGCGTTCCAGGGCCCTTTCTTGTCCTCACAAAGTGGTGGATATTTTGCAGCGTCTTCCTCATTATTTATCTGTTCTCCAGCCTCTTGCTGAATTCCACCAGTTCCTTGCATTTAACTGACTTAGCATGTTCTATTTCTGCTCCTGGGCCCTGGAACATTTCTCTCCTCCAATCTGTCTTCTGCAACCGTTACTAACATTCTCAACTTTATATATGATTTTCTAAATTTATCTTCTTTCCAAAAGAAAACCATACCTATGTTTCTCATACTCATAATGTGTCTTTTAACACTATTAATATACAATTTTTTTTAAAGAACACTTTTTTTTTTTTTTTTTTTTAAGAGGTAAGGTTTCACTCTCTCACCCAGGCTGGAATGCAGTAGTGAGATCATAGCTCACTGTAACCTCTAACTCCTGGGCTCAAGTAACCCTCCTGCCTCAGCCTCCCAAGTAGCTGAGACTATAGGCATGCGCCACCATGCCCAGCTACTTTTTTGTATGTTTTTGTAGAGATGGGGTCCTGCTATGTTGCCCAGGCTGGGCTTGAAGTCCTGACCTCAAGCGATCCTCCCACCTCAGCCTCCCAAAGTGCTGAAATTATAGGTGTGAGCCACTGTGCCTGGCCAAGAATACATTTATTATGTTCTATTTCCTCCATGTTTCATAATTGATAACTTGGTCATTCAACATAATGCCAGTGTTACACTCACATAAATTGGGTTGATCCTTGTCCAGGATTTCTTTTAGACTCTGATAAAAATATATTTGTTCATTACAATAACCTTTGAATGTACTCTATTACCTTCTGTCTTTTACTATCACAGTGAACTAAAGGCTCTTTCTGTATTACCTTCCCCACTGACTATCACAGTGGACATGCACTCGTTGCAATTCAGTGCAACATTTAACTTTTAGCTTCTTGGTCAGATAAAACCCAGCCTTAACCCAAATATTTGTATATTGTTAAAGAAAAAAAATGTTCAATGATTCTTGTTAAGCATGGTAAGGGAGGCTTTATTGGGGACCATTACGATGGGTATAGATAGGGACTACGGCAACAGGATTTTGCAGCGGGGGAGAGGGATGGGACTCAACTCTGAATACAGCGTGGGCAAGTGGGAATTTATAGTCAAGGAGCAGGATGGGAGTCAGTGGATGGAAAATTATTAAGAGGTAATAACATCAGGAGTAAGGAAAATTCTGGCTACCGACCTGACAGGACCCTTGCTGAAGACAGACCAACATGATCAGACAGCACCTGGGGATGATGGAGGATGAGCATCCCAATCAGATATTGAGGGTAGGGATCTTGCTAAAGTGATTCAGCAGGTTTTACAAGGAAGTGCACAGATGGGCCTAGGAGAAGGTTCAAGAGTCTCTGACTAAAGTTTGGTCAGTCTTTGTCAACATCCAGCTAGACAGTAAGCTCTGTGAGCACGAGGCCATTACTCAGCATAGTATCCCCCGTGCCTGGCTCTAGGTAGAAAGACAAAAACCCAAAAAGGTAAACAAAAGAATGTATCCTCTATTCCCACATTTGCTCTTCCTTTCCTCACAGAAATGAACTGTTGTGGGGAAAGAAGCATGTTCTTAAAGTCCATTTTCTGCAGTCTGGGGTTTATGGAAGGAGAACACATTCTGCCTTCTAAAAACAAGGCGACTTGGTTTCAGCACAGAGGACTCAGCACACAGCACCTCAAGGACAGTGCTAGTTATTTTCTGTCAATCAGGCCAGAGCTGATGTTTTGGGGAGGGCTGGGGCGGGGTCCCGGAGCTCTCAGTGGTCCATTGCCCACCTCTATTTCCCTCCCCAATCCCTCTCCTCATTTTGTTTTGTGGCTTAAATATGGGGACTTCTTAATGAAATTAAAAAACTGCTTATTGCCAACCAGTCAGTCATGTGCTGTAGTGCTTGCCCCTGTGGAGCCCGAAGATGTGGGTAGGTTTAAAGACAAAATCAAATGATAAGGCTTTCTAGATGGGAAAAGCAGTCTTTTACTTCAGTGAGTAGAAAACTCCGTGAAGTTAGTTGGGATCCTCCTTAGGACCAAGATGCCAAGTTTTGAGAATAAAGGCAGTGAGGCGATTTCTATTGTCTTATAGAAGGCATGTATGCGTGTGTGTGTGTGGTGGGAAAAGGCTGGATTCCTGAAGTGCATTTTGTTTTGTTTTGTTTTGAGACGGAGTTTCGCTCTTGTCACCCAGGCTGGAGTGCAACGGTATGATCTCAGCTCACTGCAACCCTCACCTCCCAGATTCAAGCAATTCTCCTGCCTCAGCCTCCCGAGTAGCTGGGATTACCGGCACGTGCCACCACGCCCAGCTAATTTTTGTATTTTTAGTAGAGACAGGGTTTCACCATGTTGGCCAGGCTGCTCTCTGACTTCTGACCTCAGGTGATCCGCCTGCCTCGGCCTCCCAAGTGCTAGAATTACAGGTGGGAGCCACTGCCCATGGCCTGAAGTGTATTTTTCAGGAGCAAAAGAGAGCCCAGTTGAACTGGGTGGGAACAAAGCCTTTTGTCTACTATCCAAAATTCTCCTTTGGTTCTACAGGTTACCTCGACTCTTCCTAAGTCTCAAAGTAGGTTCTCTTTGCTCATCTAATTCCCATGTATAGAGTATTTTAAGGGAATAAGTGGCATTTATCATTTTGTATATAACTGCAACTCAAAGGAAATGGAAAAGAACCAATTTACTAAATGCTTTCAAAGTTACAGGAACTTTTCTTGGTGCTTAGAGCTTTAGCAAATTTAAACCAATTAGCTTATAAGGTACTGGTGCTTAATGTCCTTAGCAAACAGAGAACAGTCCTGCACAATCAGCTTACTGACTGTTTTCTGTGAATGAGACTTCCTCAGTAATTGTGCAAACTTGAAAGTAATATGTCCTCCAACATAGAGTATGTTTACTCCATAATCAATTATTATAATATTAATTCATAGTAACCCTCTTTTATCATGAATAGTCAAAAGTAAGTTTCATCGTGACCTTTCTCCAAAAGATCTGCAATTCTGAGTCAGCAAAGTCAGTATGTATGAGGTCTTAATGTATTTAATTTAGTTAGAAACTAGGTAAGTAGATTTGCTTCTGACTTCAAGAATTTACCAGCCGGATGGAGTGGCTCACGCCTGTAAACTGCCCATGCTTTGGGAGGCTGAGGTAGGAGGATTGCTTCAGCACAGGAGCTCGAGACCAGCTTGGGAAATATAGTGTCTCTACAAAAATAAAAAAATTAGCTGGACACATGCCTGTAGTCCTAGCTGCTGGAGAGGCTGAGGTGAAGGATGGCTTGAGGCCAGGAGCTTAAGGCTAAAATGAGCTGTGATGGAGCTACTGCACTCACTCCAGCCTGGGCAACAGGGTAAGACCCTGTCCCTTAAAAAAAAAAAAAATAAAATAAATAAAAGAGGCTGAGGTGGGAGGATCACTTGAGCCTAGGAGGTTGAGGCTGCAGTAAGCCATGATCATGCCACTGTACTCCAGCCTGGGTGACAGTGAGATCCTGTCTCAAAAAAAAAAAAAAAGAAAAGAAAAGAAAATGTGGTACATATACACAATGGAGTACTATTCAGCTATAAGAAAGAATGAGATCCTGTCATTTGCAACAACATGTATGGAACTGGAGGTCACGTTAAGTGAAATAAGCCAGGCTCAGAAAGACAGACTTCGAATGTTCTCACTTATTTCTGAGAGCTAAATGTTAGAGCAATTGAACTCATGGAGATAGACAGTAGATTGATAGTTACCAGGGTCTGGGAAAGGAAAGGGGGAAGTGGGAATGGCTAATGGATACAAAAATTAAGGTAGATAGAATGAATGCGATCTAGTATTTGATAGCACAAAATGGTGACTCTAGGCAACAATAACTTATTGTACACTTAAAAATAACTAAAAGACTATAATTGGATTATCTGTAACACAAAGAAAGGACAAATGCTTGAGGTGATAGATACCTCATTTCCCCTGATGTGATCACTGCACACTGCATGCCTATAGAAAGTATCTTACGTACCCCATAAATATATACACTAATATGTACCCACAAAAAATAACAATTTTAAGAAAGAAAGAAGCATAAAAAAGAATTTACCATTTTTGGTCTGAGACGTGATATAAAATCCTGCAGTAAGTGATGTTCTGACAAGTATAGCAAAATATTATTTCATTAAAAAGCTAAAAGCAGGCCAGGTGCAGTGGCTCATGCCTGTAATCCCACCACTTTGGGATGCCGAGGCGGGTGAATCACCTGAGGTCAGGAGTTCAAGACCAGCCTGGCCAACATAGTGAAACCCGGTCTCCACTAAAAATACAAAAAGTAGCAGGGTGTGGTGGCGGGCACCTGTAATTCCTGCTACTCGGGAGGCTGAGGCAGGAGAATCGCTTGAGCCCGGGAGGCAGAGGTTGCAGTGAGCTGAGCAACAGAGTGAAATTCTGTCTCAAAAAAAAAAAAAAAAAAAAAAAAAAAAAAAAAAAAAAGCTAAAGCAAGTGAAGAGGAAACAGTAAATTTTTGAGTTTTTACCTGACTTCTTGAAGGAAAAGTAGAGCGGTGATGATATTTCTACCCAGCAGTCAACAGAACATATTACTAAATGAAGAAAGCAATTACACTGCTTTGGGAATTACACATTTTGTTTACTCTTTCTCTTTAGTTCCATGGATTTGTAAATCATAAAACGGTTGGCTGGTCTAAACATTGCCTATGTCTAGTGGTGTTTTTCCTGAATTTTCCCACACGGTTGAAACCATTGCTAGAGTCTCATTTTATTTTTCATGTATTGGCACCATGGAACCTCTGGGACAAAGCCAAGCTGTTACAGCGTGGTTTAGTATCACGCTCTGTGTGCCAGCACCTTCCTTTTCTAATCTTGTCCCCTGTTAAACAAGACACAGCCTCACACCACAGGGATCCCTAACTGCCAGAGGATAACAGCAGCGGCTCAGCAAGGCAGACCTGAGTGTGCAGAACCTGGGCATGGTCTGGGGAAAATCATCAAATGCAGTTTTCAAAAGTTGGGGTTATGTAAAAGGCTGCTCATAGGGGGTCATCCAGTTCACATATCCAGTCAGTCCACATAGTTCTCATTATCAAGGCCATAGAAAGAAGGAGGACTATATATACATTGACTTTAGAGAGATTTAAGGACAAACTTCAGCAAAAATATAAGGATGATTTATAATCAGCACATTAATGGTTTCTCTAAATAGGACTTCCCATAGTTCACGCAGCTTGTCCACTTACACGTTTTAAGTAACTGTTTTTCCTTTTCTCTTTCTCTCCGTTCTGCCTAAAGTTTTGAATAACATCTTTTAGCAGATATGAAAAAAAATCATCCTTTCTAAAATGATCTCTCTAAAACACCTGCTTCATCATTTTCCTGTTTAAAAGTTTCTCAGTGCTTCCCTCCTAGAACTTGAGTACTTTCAGGATTCAGTCCAAACATCCTTGGGTAGGCTAGAACTATGCAATATGGTGTAGCCCCTAGCCACACATGGTTTCGGAGCACTTGAAATCTGACTAGCACAAGAAAGGAACTGAATTTTTAATACTGTTTAATTAAAATTAATCTAAAATTTAAACCTGGTATTTGACCCAATTTTTGGAAAATTAAAAACTATCTTTGGAATGACTTGGGTATGTGAAATCTACTTTTCAACTGTAAATTTTATGAAATATAAATATAGTTCCAGTATTTTTTATGGAAACTTAGCAGCTAAATTTGAGGTAAAGCCCTAAGTACCAGATTTTGAATACATAGTTCATAAAAAAAAATGTAAAAATATTTCATTAAGAATTTTATGGCTGGGCACGGTGGCTCACACCTGTAATCTCAGCACTTTGGGAGGCCGAGGCGGGCAGATCAAGAGATCAAGAGATTGAGACCATCATGGCCAACATGGCGAAACCCCATCTCTACTAAAAATGCAAAAATCAGCCAGGTGTGGTGGTGTGCGCCTGTACTTCCAGCTACCCGGGAGGCTGAGGCAGGAGAATCCCTTGAACCCAGGAGGTGGAGGTTGCAGTGAGCCAAGATCGTGCCACTGCACTCCAGCCTGGTGACAGAGTGAGACTCTGTCTCAAAAAAAAAAAGAGAGAGAATTTTATATTGATTACATGTTGAAATGATACTTAGGCTATATTAGGTTACATAAAATATATTGTTAAATTAATTTCACCTGTTTCTTTTTACCTTTCTTTGTTTATGTGTCTACTAGAAAAGTTTAAATTATACATGTGGCCCACATTATATTTCTTTTGACAGTGCTGAGCTAGCAAATGTATTGAATGCAGGAGGAATGAATGAATGAATGAATGGATTCAAAGTCCTTTACTGCTTGCTTCAATCTTGCTCTTTAGTCTCATCTGTCACGATTTTAATTCATCTGTTTGGCACTTCATCTGGGCCAGCATTCCTGGCTCTTTCACGAGTCAGTGGCTTTGTTCCCTCTCCTCCATCTGGCTTGAGTTTCTCTTCATCCTTTAGGACCCAGCTCAAATGTCCTCTTTTCTCTGAAGCCTTTACTTACCTCCCCAGGCCTGAGCTCTGTGCTCCTAAAGGCCTGGAGCATTCTGTAGATCCTATTACGGCACCTACCACTTCGCTGGGGTTTCATGTGTCACAGAGTTTCACAAGTCTGTTTTGTTTTGTTTTGTGTAGAGACGGAGTCTCACGCTGTCGTTCAGGCTGGAGCGCCGGGGTGCGATCTCAGTTTACTGCAACTTCTGCCTCATGGGTTCAAACAATTCTTGTGCCTCAGCCTCCTCCCGAGTAGCTGGGATTACAGATGCACACCACCACACCCATCTAATTTTTGTATTTTTAGTAGAGAGAGAGTTTCACCATGTTGGCCAGACTGGTCTCGAACTCCTGACCTCAAGTGATCTGCCCTCCTCAGCCTCCCTAAGTGCTGGGATTACAAGCACATGTCTTTTCCTATGAATTCCCAGCATTAAGTGGCATGCCTTGGACCTTAGAGATGCCCAGTAAATGTCTGCTGAGCATGTCAAAGATTTTACATAGAATAGCGCCAATTCTTTGCTGGTAGAATTCATGTCAGTGACTCTAGGAGGGGTTCTGAGTTAAAGTGGACCTTAGTGAAGGGGGTGCCGTAAGATGGGCAAAGGCAAAATCTGTTATGTGATTATCACAACCACAGAGGAAGAAATCAAGAATGTGTACAGATGAGTCAAAAGGGCCTGGAATTCTCTTCTGCTTGCTGTTTGGGGAGGAGACACGCATGCAGCAAGCACAATTCATTTCAGCAGGACCGCAGGGGTGCAAACGGTATTGCACTGAATCAAAAGGTCTTTGCAGGAGTCTGCTGAAGGTCTGACGATCAGGAAGGAAAGGGGGTGGAGAGAAGACTATTTTAAGCAGAGTCATAAAGAAAAAGTCTCTTAAGTCTTTCAGAACCAGATGGAAGATTTATGCTTCATTTGTCAAGTGAGAGCACAGAACCTTAGGGTTCCTCTACGTCACTCTCTCCTTCGGGCACACCTTTCTCTTCACTGCACCAGCAGGAGGGAGGGCTGTATCTAAATCTAGGTTTCTAGTTGTCAACCAAGGCAGGCCCAGATGAAATGTAGGGACGCTTCAGACTTGAAACTGATAAGCACCCCCAGCGAAGGTGGGGCACTGATAAAGGAGGGCAAGCAGCAAGGAGCTGGGAAATTCCAAAGCGTAGTTACACTTCAAAGAACTCTTTCCAGGGCAACATGGAGAGCCAGGGGAGCAGAAATGAATGGGTTTAAAGAAATCAGCCTCTGCTTAAAATAGCTCAGCAGTCTCTCCTACTAGAAAAAAATCTAAGTAAGCATGTCTTTTCACCACATAGTTGTTAGTAGTAGACAAAAACAACCAAACTAAACTAGAAACAACCTAGTTCAATAAACTATAGAACATCTATATTGTGGCATATTATATAGCTATGAAAAAGAAAACAATATTGTGATGTGTTGACCTGGAGGTGTTTTGCAGAAATGTGTACAGCTTGGTAGTATTTGCATGAAATCACACTCCCCATCATGGTTGTGTGTGTGTGTGTCTGTAGTAAACAGTTTGATTTCAGAGAGAAAGAATGAGGGGCTGGGGGAAAGAAGAGAAGAAAGAGAGAAAGAGAACAGGAGGAGGAGGAAAAGGAGGAAGGGAGGAGAGGTGGAAAGATACACAATAAGCTGTTCACATTGGTTATTTGAGGGAAGCAAGGTTGTGAGGAGCATTGTGAATTTTTTTTTTTTGTGTGTGTGTGTGTGTGTGTATATAGTCATGCACCGATAACAATGTTTTGGTCAATGACAGACTGCTTATACAATGGCAGTCTCATAAGATTATAATGAAGCTGAAACATTTCCAGCACCTTGTGATGTGGTAGCCATCAATGTCAGAGCGCAACGGATTACTCATGTGTTTGTGGTGATGCTGGTGTAAAGAAATCCACTGTGCTGCTGGTGTTGTAAAAGTATAGCACATACAATTATGTAAAGTACACAGTGCTTGATAATGATGATAAACGACTATGTTACTGGTTTATGTATTTCCTATATTATACTTTCAATTATTATTTCAGTGTGCATTTTTTCTACTTGTTAAAAAAGAGCTAACTGTCAAACAGCCTCAGGCAGGTCCTTCAGGAATGTTCCAGAAAAAGGCCTTGTTATCAAAGCAGGTGACAGCTCCAGGCATGTTACTGCCCTGAAGACCTTCCAGTGGGCAAGATACGGAGGTAAAGACAGTGGCATGATGATTCTAACCCCGTGTAGGCAGGCCTAGGTGAATATGCGTGTCTCCATCTGAGTTTTTAAGAAAAAAAAAGCTTAAAAAGTAAAAAAAGATTTTTTTAAATAGGAAAAACCTTATAGAATAAGGATATAAAGCAAAAAATACTTTTGTACATCTGTACAATGTGTTTGTGTTTTAAGCTAAGTTCTATGAAACAGTCAAAAAGTGAAAAAATGTTAAAAGCTTATAAAGTAAAAAGGTTATAGTAAGCCAAAGTTAATTTATTATTGAAGAAAAATATTTTATAAATGTAGCATAGCCTAAGTATACAGTGTTTATAAAGCCTACAGTAGTATACAGCAACGTCCTAGGCCTTCACGTTCATTCAATGACTCATCCGGAGCACCTGCCAGTCCTGAAAGCTCGATTCATGGTAAACACTCTATACAGCAAGTTTACCACTGACATTTTTTATTCTGTATTTTTACTGTATCTTTGCATATTTCGATATGTTTAGATACACAAATGGTTACCATTGTGTTACAACTGCCATGGTCTTC
This sequence comes from Macaca mulatta, assembly GCF_049350105.2. Taxonomy (NCBI): domain Eukaryota; kingdom Metazoa; phylum Chordata; class Mammalia; order Primates; family Cercopithecidae; genus Macaca; species Macaca mulatta. The sequence goes on from NC_133406.1 coordinate 163,001,183, forward strand.
ACTACAGTGACAGGCTGTAGTGTGTAGTGAGCTATACCATCTAGGTTTCTGTAAGTACACTCTCTGATGTTTGCGCAACGACAAAATTGCCTAATGATGCATTTCTCAGATTATATCCCTACTGTTAAGTGATGCATGACTGTGTGTGTGTGCGTGTGTGTGTACTCGTAAATACACACATAAATATATACAGTCTACTCTCTGTATCCAAAGTACTGCACCTGCAGATTCAACTAACCAGAGATCAAAAATATTCCCTCCATCATCCCTGCTCCTACCTTGTATGGAATCTGGCCAGCATCCTGATACAGCTTCCCAGCTTCCCACTAAAATACTTGTGAAGACCCCCCAAAATGAGAATAGTCACAAGAATTCTGAAAACTTGGACTGCTCGCTATTACCAGGGGTTCATGTCTGTGGTCCCAGCTACTTGGGAGGCTGAAGTGGGAGGATTACTTGGGCCCAGGGAAGTTGAGGCTGCAGTGAGCTGTAACTGCACCACTGCAAACCCGACTGGGCAACACAGAGAGACCCTGTCTCAAAACAACCAACCAAAAAACCAATAGAGCTATGTTTATTGATTTTTGGTAGAAAAATACTTATTATGACTTAAATTATGTCCAGTGAAACTGTCATTTGTGCGTGAAGCCACTATAATGGCATTCTCAGATATTCACTAAGAAATTGAACTAAAAATTAGTTACTTTAGCCAACTGAAAGAAGAATCAAAATTAAGAATTTGGTATAGAGAACTCAAGGCATAAAAGTAATTTTGGGTTTTCCTTTACTCGTGTTAGACTCCAAACTTGGGAATCCAGTAGATTTTGCAACCAGGCGGTGAAATGTGACCTTATGGTACCTTCTGCTTCCACTTTCCTCAGTAATACCAGAAACTGCAGGAACTTCTCACTCTTCGTGCCTCAATTCATAGGGCTTCTCCTGACAGCATGGTGACCAGAACAAGGAGGACCATTGCATTTCAGGACTTAATGGAAACGGTCAAACTATTTACAAAGTTGAGACATCGCAGCAGCAGAATCACTGAGGAAAAAAGCTTATTATCTCCTCTACAAAAGCAGAGTTGCCAAGGAACTTGATTTTCTGTGTCTGTAAAACTCATGTTTAACGAGTCACTGGGCTCTCTTTTTATTTTTTTAATCAGTTAACAGTAGCAAACAACGCAGGGACAGATATAGTCTGTTATGAGACCTTCTTCATCTATGGACTGGGGTGTTTCTGCGCTAATTATGCCATGAACAAAATGTACATAAAAAATAGAAAAAACAAAATGTAAGGAAATATAATGTTCATTGGTGATTATCTTTGGGTGGAAGAATTCCGAATAATTTTAATGTTTACCTTTATATTCTTACATTTTCTAGTTTGTTTCTTTTTTAAACAATGTGTAGTTGTTACTCGTGTACTTAGTTAAAAAAGAGGCTTTAAATATCATTTAATACAATTCTGCCTGTGCCACTTGAGAGAGCTGTTTCTGTGGTTTCTCTCAGCTCACAACAAGCCCTTCTCTCTGGGTATTCCTTGTCCTCCATCTGCTTCACAGGGAAGAGTCCCAGGTAACCATGTTTATATCCGTCAGGTCCTAATTCAAATGCTACCTCCTCAGACTTTCCAAACCGCTGCCCGCAGTGCTCACTCCCAGCAATGCATTCTGTTTTGTTTTATCCACAGAACTTGTTAGTGGTTGCTTTATTTTCTTGTATACTATTTGTCTCTTTTTCGTTATTTTTTTTTTTTTTTTTTGAGACCGAGTCTCGCTTTGTCACCCAGGCCAGAGTACAATGGCGTGATTTTGGCTTACTGCAAACTCCGCCTCCCGGGTTCAAGCAATTCTCATGCCTCAGCCTCCCCAGTAGCTGGGATTACAGATGTGCACCACCACGTCCAGCTAATTTTTGTATTTTTAGTAGAGACGGGGGTTTTGCCATGTTGCCAGGCTAGTCTCGAACTCCTGGCCTCAAGTGATCCACCTGCCTTGACCTCCCAAAGGGCTGGGATTACAGCGGTGAGCCACCATGCCTGGCCTGTTTTTCTCTTTTCAGTGAGGGGCTTTGTCACGTTGACTACTGTGTCCCCAGCACCAAGTGCCGGGTCCCAAACATACCATATGCACTCAGTAAAGTACACAGGAAACAGGAAAAACACAGGAACACAGGAAAAAGCTCCCCCGTGACCCCAGCTGCCTGTCTATAGCTAAGAGGGCCAAGAAGACCCTGAGCAAAGCAAGGCCAACCACATCATTTCTCTCAGGAATCTGGAACTGCGAATCACAGTGCCGTGGTAACGTACAAATGCGAAAGCTGTCAGGTGGGCATATTCTGGCTTGTAGGCCAGAGAAAGAAAAAAAAAAAAAACTGGCTTAGAAAGGCGTTTGTGAAGCAGTGGGGAGCACTGGGAGCTTTTTAGACCTGATCCCACACACCCTCTGGAGCCTTCTGTGCCTCAGTCTTGAGTCTTCTAACCTTATAAAAGTTCTGCATTTCAGGTTAGGCCAGCAGGAGTTGGCACCTGTTACCTACAACCATGGAGTCTGGCTCAGTATTACCTACAATCACGATCATGTTTTTAAAATTCACAGCAAAAAGGTGTGCTGGAAACGCTCCAAAATGTTTGCCTCTGAGTGGTGGGACTACCCCGTTTTCTATATTTTCTTTGTTTCTTTTTTCTTTTTTTGGAAATAGATCTTGCCAGGCGAGTGCGTGGCACCATCTTGGTTCCCTGCAGCCTCGACCTCCTGGGCTCAAATGATCCTCCCACCTTAGTCCCCTGAGTGGTTGTGACCACAGATGTGTTCCACCATGCCCGGCTAACTTTTGTATTTTTGTAGAAATGGGTTTTGCCACGTTGCCCAGGATAGTCAAGTACTCCTAGGCTCCTGGCTGGGCGTGGTGGCTCATGCCTGTAATCCCAGCACTTTGGGAGGCCAAGGCGGGCGGATCACACGGTCAAGAGTTCGAGACCAGCCTGGCCAACATAGTGAAACCCCGTCTCTACTAAAAATACAAAAAATTAGCCAGGCATGGTGGTGGGTACCTGTAATCCCAGCTACTCATGAGGCTGAGTCAGGGGAATGGCTTGAACCCGAGAGGCGGAGGTTGTAGTGAGCCAAGATTGCGCCACTGCACCCCAGCCTGGGCGACAGAGCGAGACTCTGTCTCATAAAAACAAAAAACAAAACAAAAAAAATGGACTCCTAGGCTCCAGTGACCCACACTTGCCTTGGTTTTTCAGACTGCTGTGATTATAGACATGTGCCACCACACCTGACCAGTTTTCTATATTTTATAAAGCAAGTATGTGTTACTTTTATAATAATAGACTTGGTAAATTCTAGTAGATCGTGTTCTATCCACTTTAGGAAGAAGAACTGAGAGGTGAAGCACTGAAACGACTCACCAAAGTTGACGAAAGTGTGCCTGGGGCTTTCTGATGCACAGGCCCATATTCCGCCCCCCACCCCGCAGGGGGTCTTTGGCTAGTAACTGTGCTTTTCATCCCCAAATGCTACATTTCAGTCATTTATGCCATAATAAATTATCTCGCTAAGGTGAAAGAAAACTTCTTCTTATAGGCTAACTCTAGTCAGTCGGGGGTGACGGTCCATCCTGCTGCGTTGAGTTAGTTTGTGAGGCAGCGTTCAGACTTGGTAGGAAGTGCCATGACCGGTGAACGCTGCCTGGCCCCAGTGCAGGGAGGTGGGGGATGGAATGGAGCGAATTCTTTCTTGGATGCAGGGTGAAGCTCTGCTTTCTGAGAGGGAGGAAAGCAGGCAGAAAGGGGTACACCTGTATCACGTATACTTCCATCTCCGGTGGGCATGTTATAAGAAATTCTAACTTTATTTTACAAGGATGGCATTATGATGACATAAAGAATAAGGGAGTAGCTGTATACATTCTGCTTTGCTTTAAAAATTCTCTTTGTTCGAAACTTTCTTGCACTTTCTTTAGCGAGCTGGTGGCCACAGGGCTGACTGTCATGGGGCGGGGGACGCGGGTGTCAGCTGATGGGTTCAGTGTCAGCATTGCTGGGTAGAGGCCTGAGGGGGGTGCTTCTGGCCTATGTGTGGGCTGCATGAGTTGGCCCACCCCGTGGCTTTCATTCCTAAATAAATCTCACAGAACTGCTGATTCGTCTCACTTGCTTTCTTGAAGTGCATTCACCAGCCCCACCTAGTTTTAAGAAAGCTCCTTAAGTGACCCAGAGGTCCTCCTGGGTGAGCAGCCCTGTCTTGGATCCAGTGAAACAACAGGGAGGAGGGGCAAACAGTCCAAACAGCATCACAGGAGCAGGCCACAAGCTGTTACTTAGAAACCAAGGGATATTAAGCTGATGCAAGAGGACTGGGCAAAAACCCAGAGGCCAGACAAAGAATGGGCCAGCGGCTTTCTCCCTCTCCAGAGGCAAACAATCCCATCCCCTCCCCTGCTTCTCCTGCAGTCCCCCTCTGTCATCCTAGCTGCTGGCAAACCCTACGGGCACCTGCAGACAAATCTCTGCTTCCCGGGCCCAGCACACACTGTCTCTATGCTGGGTGTGTAGGGGGGACTGTTCATCTTTGCAGCTGTGTGGGTAGGGGATGGCCCTGGGCAGAGGCAGTGGGACGAAGCAGCCTCCCTGAGGCTCTTGGAGTCCTGAAGGCAGGAGCTCATGTTGCTCTGCAGTCCGGGCTGGAGAGGTTTTACATATTTGTGCAGTGGATCATAATGTTACCTCACCACGTACCCAGCTGCCAGCATCTCCAAAATGCAGGGGAAGTTGAAGAGATGAGCCAAAGGGGACTGCAAACCTCTTTTCCACCATTAAATACAATTTGTAGGAGGCCACTGGTTTGGACTAGGCTCCTGTTCTGGGCCCAACAGACGAAACCAACCAACATGGAGTCATCCGTGCTAAATGAAACAAACAACTTTGGTGTACACACTGTAACAGATGGCTGAGTTTTGGTAGTTACAGCAGCTGAGCTTAAGTCAGTGGTAGGTGGCCAGCTGATTCACGTAAGGCTGTAACTAATTAACCTCTGTTCCTCGCTTCTGTTTTCTAAACATAAATATTGCTTGACCATGTGGCTTATTCTTCAAACATTTTTCTGGTCCTGAGGTCTGCCCAATTCTAGAATCATGAATAAAAGCCAATAAAGATCTTTAAATGTGTTGCAATCTGGTCTTTTGGACACCATTAACTTAGAAAGCTCTAAGGAAGATTCCAGAAATCAGATTTGTCTGAGAACTCAACCCTGCACTTATGAGCAGTCATTTGTGAGTTTGTAGAATTCGGGTTGGAATAATACAACAGAGAGCTAAGAGGGATTTTCCAACTCTAAAAGTGGTTAAATCCTGAATTAGGAATTTTCCCACCTTTACAAATCTTTATAGTGGAAGAAATAGCTTTCTTTCTTTTTTTTTTTTATTTTTTGAGACAGGGATGCTCTCTGTCACCCAGGATGGAGTGCAGTGGTGCGATTTCGGCTCACTGCAGCCTCTTTCTCCTGGGTTCAAGTGATTCTTCTGCCTTAGCATCCTGAGTAGCTGGGATTATAGGCAAGCGCCACCACACCAGGAATTTTTTTTTTTTCTTTTTAGATGGAGTCTCACTCTGTCACCCAGGCTGGAGTGCAGTGGCGCCATCTCAGCTCACTGCAACCTCCGCCTCCTGGATTCAAGTGATTCTCCTGCCTCAGCCTCCCAAGTAGCTGAGATTACAGGCATGCACCACCGTGCCTGGCTAATTTTTGTATTTTTAGTAGAGATGGGGTTTCACCATACTGGCCAAGCTAGTCTTGACTCCTGGCCTCAAGTGATCAGCCTGCCTTGGCCTCCCAAACTGCTGGGATTACAGGCGTGAGCCACCGTGCCCAGATGGAAGAAATCTTTCTACCTGGGTAACTTCTGTGCATGTTCCAGGCTGCTCAAAAGGCAGAAATCACTAGACAATCTAATTTTGGAAAGGCCTTTGCAGCCCTGAATTCTTAAGACATTGCTCTTATATAATGCACTTTTTGTTTATGTTTTTTGTTTGTCTGAGAGAGAGTCTTGCTCTGTTGCCCAGGCTGGAGTACAGTAGTGCGATCATGGCAAACTGCAGCCTTGACCTCCCAGGCTCAAGTGATCCTCCCATTTCAGTCTCCCAAGTAGCTGAGACCACAGAGATATACCACCACGTCCAGCTAATTTTTGCATTTTTTGGAGAGACGGTCTTGAAATGTTGCCTAGGCTGGTCTTGAAACTCCTGGACTCCAGTAATCCTCCTGTCTTGGCCTCCCAAAGCACTGGAATAACAGGTGTGAGCCACTGCACTTGGCCCTGTTTTTAAAGATCGAAGTCTTTATTTTAAAAATGTGGCAGTCAGAGGTAATACAAAGCACAACAAATAAGTCTCACGTGCACATCAAGTCCTATTAATAGGCAGTAGCTGCCTGGAGTGCTGTGTTGACAAACATTCTCAGGCCACATCTGTTTACTGAGAAACAGTGCTGGGATAAACTAGCAATGGCTGCCATGGATGCGGAAGTGGGGGATGATGGCTCTCATGCCACATATTTTACACTCTGAGTTAAATGGAGAGGCATCTTTCAGACTTCTGTACCCAGTGTTTCTCAGGATTCTGGAAAGCGGACCATTAACAGAGTTAGAAGATAAGAATTATCAATGGTTTCCCCCGAAGGAATCAGTAATGTATCTTCCTCAGAGACAAGTTTGTTATTTATTGACGACGTCTCCTATCCTGTGAACAGCAAGAGATCCCACACTCCCTTCTGTGGTTCGAGTCCTCAGGATTTGGTTCCTGGACAAAAGCTCACTCTGTCGTCCTTATGGATTTGTTCCTGGATACTGTTCTAGCCTCTCAGTGGTCTCCTAGCCTTACCTTCTTGCATCCATTCTCCATAAGGATGATGGATTGAGCTTTCTAGATGGAAATCCTGATTATTCCTGCCCCTTCGGTAGTTCCGATCACTCACAGGACAATTATTTGCTCCCACATATGATCCACCTTCATCTAGTCCTTGCTTGCCTCTCCATCTCCATCTCTCATCCCTCTTTTCCTTGGCACTTTATGTCACAGCCTCATGGAGTTACTTGGTTTTCCTCATCTTCTCCACTTGGGGCTTCTCTGGTGTGGTGTGCACCCCCATTTCAGAGACTCAGCCGAGTCCTCCTCAGGCCACCTTCCTGGATCCTTACACTGGAGGAAAGGGCCCTTGCCACACACTCTGTGCTTGCTTTGATCTCATTGTGTGATCACACGTTTGTCTCTCTCTCCTAGTGAAACCCTAAGCTATGCAAGGATTCAATAATCTTATTTATTTGCATCCAAACCACTAGTGCAATTGATGGACTATGGGTGCCTGATACATAGTTATGGGATGAGTGGAAGGATGAGAACTGGGCAGTTTTCCCAAATTCATGAAATTGATGGTGAATCAGCACAGAGCTCATGATCAGTAGGTTGATACACTCGTTTCCTCACACTATCTTCATTGTTTTACTTAATTACCTGCTCTCCTGGCCCCATATGCACCCTCTTCTAAAAATGTTGGTTATCACAAGAAATTGAGGCAAAGGAGCCAACAGCCAATTGTGAATGATGTAAAATTATAGAAATTCAAAGTCATTGAATCTTAGCTCTAGTGAATCATCTCACAGTCCAGAGTCAGTGGCAGAGCTTACATCTCATTCATACCTCCCTCCCTCCCTCCCTTCCTTCTCTCCTTCCTCTCTCCCTCTCTCTCTTTTTTTGGGAAAAAGGAGTTGTTTTCAGCAACTATAAGGTCATCTGTGAAAATTATATGACCACCTTTTTATGGTCTATATGATGACAGATATTTAATTTTGATTGAAACAAAAGTGAAGAGTAAGGGATTCATATTTTGGTCCAAATTCTTGTTGTTGTTGTTTTCTTTGAGACAGGGTCTTGCTCTGTTGCCCAGGCTGGAGTGTAGTGGCACAATCTCAGCTCACTACAGCCTCCACCTCTGGGGCTCAAGCAATCCTCCCACCTCAGCCTCTTGAGTAGCTGGGATGACAGGCATGTGCCACCACACCCAGCTGATTTTTTGTAGAGGCGGGGGTCTCACTATGTTGCTTAGGCTGGTCTTGAACTCCTGGGCTCAAGCAATACACCCGCCTTGACCTCCCACAGTGTTGGGATTACAGGCAAGAGCCACTGTGCTAGGCCTTTAGGCCCCAGTGCTGCAGCTGCGCAGAGTTCTAATTCCCAGATCGCTTAACTAAAATGTTCTCAGCTTTTTCTCTTTTCATTAAAAAAAAAAAAAAAAGAAAAGGTAAGTGACTTATTTCAGAGGGGAAAGTGAAGCGACTCGCCTTGTGTAGCTGTGTTTTCGTCTCGTAGTAGGCGATCACGGGGATGGACGCTCGGTAGTAGGCTTCCAGGCGCTTAGCGATGGTCTTGGTGGTGTCGTCCGCAGGCGGGCTGCTCTGGCTCCTTTGGAGAAGGCGGTTGGTCATGGTGTCCGCCGAGCAGTCCATACAGATCACCAAGTGTGGGTCTCCAATCTGGAGAAGGGAGTGGAGCACAACACAGTCAGAAACCTCACCCTGCTGATGTTCTGCAAAGGCCCAGGGCCTCTGCTTTTTCCTTTCTTGGCCTTCTGGTTCCCCTCAAGGTCCCAGCATTACACTGTGGTGCAATTGGGACTGGACTCCATAGCTCCCTCTTCTGTCAGTTCCCTTCCACACGCTGCCTCAGAGCTGCCTCTCGCCCTCAGCTTTTAGGCCACCTCACGTGATGCAGGGGCACGTGTGCCACCCACTGCAGCCACTGTCTGTCTTCTGCACTGAGAAGAAAGGAGTATGTATGTGTGAGGGGGTGTTTCCTCTAATGTGAAGCCTTTGCTGACCACCAGAGGCAGAGCTAATCACTTCTCCTAGAAGCCACCACGATATCTTATAACAGCCACAGGTGGCATTCTGTGGCTGTGCCCGTACTGTGTCAGGGGAGTGGGGCATAATGCTTGAGCACACAGAGGCTGGAGTCAGGCTGCTTAGGGTCAAACCCTGGTGTCATGGCTTGTCTCCAGGATGGGCTCCATCAATTCGTTATCTCGCTTTATTCGTAAGCTACTCTCCCACTGAGACACAGAAACACCTTGAATCTGACCTGTAACCGTTTTGATCAACAGACTATAGCGGAAACAATGTCCCTGCTTTTAGAGTCCAGGTCACAAGAAATTCTGCAGTTTCTGTCTGGTTTTGTGGAACACTCGCTGCAGCGGGGAGTCCGCTGCCACCTAAGACGTCCAACTATCCTGAGACTGCCAGTCTGAGAGGAAGGCCAAGCCAGCCATGTGGAGAGGCCATGTGGATGCAGATGCCCACCAGCCCCCAACTGTTTTAGACATCCCAGCCCTGGCTGCAGACATGGATCTCAGCCCCGGCCACTTTCTGAGTGCAATTACATAAGGAACCCCAAGTGAGAACCAGCCCGCTGAGCCCCATAACCTCCAGAACCATGAGAGATAATAACAAATTGTTGTTTAAAGTTTGTATTTTATTTTATTTTGTAAGAGATGGGGTTTTTGCTCTGATGCCCAGGCTGGAGGGCAATGGCTATTCACACGCATAATTATAGTGCACTATACAGTCTTGAACTCCTGGACTCAAGTGATTCTCTTGCCTCAGCCTCCGGAGTAGCTGGGGCTACACACACATGCCACTGGGCCAGGCTTACATATTGTTAACTGACTTCCTCATTAACTAGAAGTCTCACTCAACTTCTCTGCATCTGAGTTTTCTCATTCATACAATGAGGACGATCATAGGATTGCTGAGGATGAAATAAAATTAAATAAGGTAATGTACGTATGCTCCTTGGCATACGGCAGGCACTAACGATTCACTATTACGTTTATTTCCTCTATGAGGCTTAGGTTCCCCGTGTGCAGGGATTAAGAATTCTCCGCTCCTAGTCCCAAGTCTTGCACACAGTAGGTGATGAAGAAATGTTTTAATGAATGAGTGATGGTGGTATGATCTGTGGTATGAGTCTTCCATCTCCATATCCTTCTCTTAAATGTTCTTTTGTCTCTGGAACATGCTTACTTTGCATCCTCCTCCAACCCTGGATCAAAGGAAACGATTACTCCCCGTGACCTTGCCACATTCGAGCTGTGAGTAAATAAAGGCTTGCCACCCCTGTAGAAAGTGTGTGGGGTGGGATGAGAGCAAAGTTCAGTCAAGAAGAGGATGTTTAGGCAACATGGAGAACTCACAACATCGTGAGTTGCCAGACAGTGTTGGTCAAACATATATCTACCTCCTCTGAGGGGTGTACTTTAAGGAACAGAGTGGAAACACTCTCCAAAATCTACAACAGTGCAATAAACTTCTGGAATAGGTCATGCGACTCTTCTGTCTGTATTAATTGGAAGGAAAAAAAAGAAGAGCATTTGTGCAGCAAGAAAGGCTGGGTGAGGGTTTAGGGAAAAAAATGACCATTGTTCACCAGCAGAGGGCGAGCTTGGGAGGCGGCTTAATGTTCTCCCTGAAAGAACTTCAGGTTAGGGTTGCATGAGGCAGCCAGGCGATTTTTCCAATTGTGGGGTCATTTTCAGGCCACTCGTGGGGACAGGAAAGATAATTCAGGGACACAGGTACAAAGAGAGATTATGTGTCACTGAGCAGGAGCCGGCAACAAATGACCTTTTAGACCAAAATAAGCACCAAAGGGGCAGAGAGGTAGCTTTTTCTTCCACACTGATGTGGAAAGTGTGGCCCCTGGACCAGCACCATGTCTTGGAAGCTTGTTAGAAATGCAGACTCTCAGGCATAACATGCGACCTGCTGAAGCAGAATCTGCTTTTTTTTTTTTTTGCGACAGAGTTGTCTCTGTAGCGCAGGCTGGAGTGCAGTGATGTGATCACTGCAACCTCTGCCTCCCAAGTTCAAGCAATCCTCCTGTCTTAGCCTCCCAAGTAGCTGGGATTACAGGTGTGCGCCACCACACCGGGTGAATTTTTGTATTTTTAGTAGAGACAGGGTTTCACCATGATGGCCAGGCTGGTCAAGAACTCCTGACCTCAAGTGATCCGCCCACCTCAGCCTCCCAAAGTACTGCGATTACAGGTATAAGCCACCGCGCCCAGCCTAGAGTCTGCATCTTAACAAGATCCCTCGCTGAGTCTTCACAACATCCTAGTTTGATAAGCTACTCTGCCAAGCCATTTTCCTGTGCCAAAACTAGGGGGTTTGGCCTAAACTCTCTCCTGGAATCAGCACTCTCCTCCTATATAAAAAAGCTATCGATCAGTTATTCTATTTGGAAGTGACCTGAACCATTTGTTTTTAATACCTCAATTTTTTGAAATGTTTGAATGAGATACCATTTTTTTTTTTTCAAAATGCTTTGCTATATATCATTAGAAAGTCCCCTGGAGTAGCTGTCTGGCTCCCAGCTCTGCTCTGTTATCACCGGACTGTGGTTAGTCTTCAACAGCAAGTAGGCAGGCGAGCAGAGGTGGCTGAATGAATCAGAGACTTCGGAACATTGGCCTGCCCCCAGCATCACCCCGTTGGCATCCTAGGGCTCTGCCACCAGCATCACTGGATTCTCCACGGCCTTTGGTTTTCAGGGGACCTTACTTAGAACACAAGTGCCCTTGGAAGGGCTGCTGAGGCGCCATCAGCAACATTTCAGCAGCTGGCTAAGCTTCACTGTGCTGAGGGCTTTACAAACAGCCATCCCTTAAGCCCTCTGGCACCCTTGCTGGGAAGTACGATTATTCCCACTTTAAGGATGAGGAAATGGAGACCCTCAGAGGTTAACCTTGCCAAGGTCACTAGGGACTAGTGAGTGACAGGCCTGAAGCAGATGCATGTAACTCCAACGCCTGGTGACCTCACCCTGATGGAGAGAGCCAGCGCCTTCAGAATGAGGCTTGGGCAAGAAGCTGAGTGGGCCAGATGGAACCAGGAGAGAAGAGCAGGGCCATGGGAAAGGGAGTGAGTGGAGAGGGGTGCCTACTCACTTATTTTAGTTTTCAGAAGCCGCCTCTGCTGCCTCTTGGGATCTAATGGGACCACGCTCATCCTTGCATCCCTGAGGGGATGACGGCAGCCCACCAGCACGAGGACATCAGCATCGTGGGCTGTGATCATGGTTTTGCTTTGGTCATTCCAGCAAGTGGAGCGGGAGGAGAAGTTTGCCCTCCTGCCCTCTGACTCCACCCCCACCTTAGTTTTCTTCTGATTAAGTCAGAATGGGTGTTAGCCCATGTTTACCAGTGGGCAGGAGCTCTCCATGCCATCCAGGAACTCTCTTTGTTGAGAATAACAACTATCTTATTCTTGGTGTGTGTCTCAGTTTCCTCATTTAAAAATGAGGATAATAATAGTGTTTGACTCACAGGACTATTGTGAGGGTTAAATGAGTTTGTACATGTAAAACCCCTGATCCATTTCAAACACTACATAAATGGAGCTAATGTTATTTAAGGCGGGCTTGGCAACATAGTCATCTTTTGAACTGTAAAGTATCCCACTGGTCAGATTTAGGTCTAGAAAGAGTCAGTGGCTTCACTCAGGCTTTTAGCCTAAGTCACACGCTCCAGCATGTCTACCAGAGTCTCCCTACGCTGGCAGGAAAGGGCCGTGGCTGAAAAGAAAGTGGCGTGCCTACTTCTCATTTGCTCTCACCTTGAGGTATGTCCCCTTGGGGGAACCTCACTAGAGGAGGAATATCTGGGTCATTCCAGCATTCCTGAACACACAACCCTAACGATAGTAATACTACTCAGTTGATATATACCTTCTCCCCCCACACCGACATTACGCAGCTCTAAGTTCTGCAGCGAACCAGGAACCAGAAGAAGAGAGCAGAACATCTCAAGTGGAAAATCCTATGTGGCCTCCAGGGCTGCCCACAATTCTAAACAACTCGAACACACCAACTGGACATTCCCTTGGCCAGACTCAAACTTTGTGCGTGTGTGCATATGTGTGTATGTGTTAAGAGCTCATTCTGAAGATTAGAATACACTTATAAACAGAAACACTGGTTCTGTCAATGAAGTGTCTTGAGATGGTTGAGAGCAGTGAGGCAGAGGGATCACTGTGAAGCCATCATTCCCATCTCCACGAGAGTTAGGTACATATTCTGGCTAAAGGCAGAATTTCACCTAAGAGTCTTGTGGGAGGGAAAAGCCAAGAGCAAACCCATGCATTCTACTTCTATTAATATGACTTCTGTTAATATGAGTTCTGTTAATATGTGGTTAATTTGGCTGGTGTTGAGTATGAGATTGGCTTAACACTGGAAAGCATTTCGATTTCACACCAGGGAGTCAGGCTAAGCACAGAGCCCTTCTCAAGATGGTAAGAATCTATAAAATGGCTCACGCCGGTAGTCCCAGCACTTTGGGAGGCCGAGGTGGGCGGATCACGAGGTCAGGAGTTCAAGACCAGCCTGACCAACATGGTGAAACCCCATCTCTACTAAAAATACAAAAATCAGCTGAGCGTGGTGGGGGGCGCCTGTAATCCCAGCTGCTGAGGCAGGAGAATCGCTTGAGGCCGGGAGGCGGAGGTTGCAGTGAGCTGAGATCACGCTGCTGCACTCCAGCCTGGGTGAGAGAGCAAGACTCCATCTCAAAAAAATGAAGGAAAAAAAAATCGATAAAATGGGGGTAGTAACACCTATTAAGTAGGACTGTAAAAATTAAATGGCATGTGTAAAGCATCGAGTTCAGTTCCTGGCACACTGTAAGTACTGAAAAAATTATTATTCCTATGTTCTGTATGATTTTAACTATGCAAAAACGGGCAGAACAAAGATGGCGAGAATATACATCAAATGTTAAAGGTATTATCACTGGATGGTTAGTTATTCTTTGTTTTGTATTTTTGTGTATTGTTTCATATTATATTTTTATTTCTATAGTCAGAAAAAATACACATTATTGAAAAAACTGTAAAGATTTATTGAACACCATATGTAGGCTTATAAATGTGTAAAGGCACTTGTCAAGGATCCCATCCAATCTTCCCAAAAATCACTGAGGTACATATTTCCAACCAACACGTTGTAGAAGAGGAGATAGAGGTCTACAAAGTTAGCTGACTTGCTTACCAGCCAATGAGTTACAAAGCCAGCTTCCAAATACAGGCCTGTTCACACCAGAGTCACTATAAGCAGGGGTTCTCAGCTGGAGTGGGGAATGAGGATGGTGATCAGAAACCCTGACTCCTCTCTTATATTCCTTCTGCCCCGTTACACACATCTACATGCATATATGCACACATACATGTACATACACACAGCCCCTCCTCCAGTAAATCATGCTGCAAACTGAAGGCATAGGTTATAATTCAACAGGGACAGAACCAGCTTGGGGAATAGAAGATAGGAAGGTAACAGAGAAACCACACACAGACTTACCCTTAAGCTGTGGACATTAGTTTGCATTTGATTTTTAGCGATGTCATATGCAGTGGCCAAGGAAATCGTCAAAGGACCTTGCATCTCGGATAACTCAGCTACAGGTATGCAAAAGTGTCAGCCTAACTAACTGAATTTTTAAAGGAACTGATGGTCCAATGCATTGGACACATCAATCTCGGTGACCCAGAAAGGCTGGTGAGATTTTTGTGGGCTGGTTAAAACCTCTCCAGGCTTGAATGGACCTCAAACGTAGTTGCAGGCCTGATGCACAAATGGGAAATATATGCTTTCAACCAAGCTGATTACTTTGAATCTCTGGGGAAAATCAGATGTCTGCATTTGTCTTTGTCAAATTTCAAATGAATTTTTTGCCTATAATTTGGAGGGGAGCTACAAATGAAGGGCCCTGCAGGGCAGTAATGAGTCAACAGTAGCGTTTATAGCATCTTTGTTTATCTGGTCAGGTTTTATTATTATTATTTTTTTTTGAGATGGAGTTTCACTCTGTCACGCAGGCTGAGGTGCAGTGGTGCAATCTTGGCTCACTGCAACCTCTGCCTCCTGGGTTCAAGTGATACTCCTGCCTCAGTCTCCCGAGTAGCTGGGATTACAGGCATGTGCCACCATGCCCGGCTAATTTTGTATTTTTAGTAGAGATGGGGTTTCGCCATGTTGGTCTGGCTGGTCTCGAACTCCTGACCTCAGGTGATCTGCCTGCCTTGGCCTCCCAAAGTGCTGGGATTACAGGCGTGAGCCACCATGCCTGGCCATCTGGTCAGGTTTAAAGCAGGTGCTCATTCTGGAGGGCTGCATGTGTTGTCTTGCACACCTGCTAAATTGATACTAGAATCTTCTAAAGTTACTGTCCAGGGACAAATCAGTGTCACTCTTGGTCTCTGTAAGTTCCTCCCAGCAGTATGTAAGAAACTCTCTTTGTAGATGTCTAAAATCTCACTTAAGGGTTGTATGCTCAGTAATGAAATAGGTCACCTGTGTGTTGTTTGAAATGGCATCATGAATTTTAGCATTGGGTGTAAGTGTCCAGTCACCATGTTGATGACTTTCTTGTTCCTTAGTTCTAGTTAGGCTTCTTTTCTGCCACATTCTAAAACCTGTCTGACCAGGGACCACAGTGGGAGAGGAAGGATTTTGCTTTACTTTAGGGAAGATCACATGGATCATTTGAATTCATACTTACCCAAAGGCCAGAGGACAGACCAATGGGCTGCATAGAGCTCTGAGCTCAGCCCAACTGGGTTTTAAGCAAAGGAGGAAGTGGTGATGGAGCAGGAATTTTAGAGGTTTGTATGAGGTGTGATTAACAAATGAGTGATGCTAAACTAGATACTATTTTATAAACTTTTATAGCTTAGAAGACATTTATGTATGTTGTATGATCTGATGTTTACAAAACCTTTTAAATGGGTGTTAACAGGTATTATTATCTCCATAATATATGACAGAGGTGAAAACCTAGGTTTTCTGACTCCAGAGCACATGAGTGACATGCTTTAATGATTCCACCTTGGGAAGCTCCAAGGGCTGTCATTGCTCAGAATGGTGTGGAACCCCATAGGCCTAAGTTCTGGGGTTTGCCTTCAGACTCAGTTTTAAAATTCCCCAAAGAAGAATAAGGATTATAATTTAATTTTTTTGTTGTTGACTGAGAGAGAGAGAGAGAGAGAGAGAGAGAGAGAGAGAGAGAGAGAGAGAGAGAGAGCCCTTATTTATTTACTATACATCTTTTCCTTGACCATTTGAGGGTTTCACAAGAATATTCTACCACCTCTCAGAGCAATTAAAAAAAAAAAAAAAAAGACTTGGCCGGGCACGGTGGTTCATGCCTGTAATCCCAGCACTTTGGGAGGCCAAGGAGGGTGGATGACGAGGTCAAGAGATCGAGACCATCCTGGCTAACACGGTGAAACCCTGTCTCTACTAAAAATACAAAAAATTAGCAGGGCGTGGTGGCAGGCGCCTGTAGTCCCAGCTACTCGGGAGGCTGAGGCAGGAGAACGGCGTGAACCCGGGAGGCGGAGCTTGCAGTGAGCCGAGATCGCACCACGGACTCTATCTGGGTGACAGAGCGAGACTCCGTATCAAAAAAATTTAAAAAAAAAAAGAAAAGACTTTTATTTCCATCACTTCCAAAAACGTACCGGACCTGTCCTGACTTTCCTGGAGGCTCTCTCAGAGCTCTTCTAACCTTAAGTTCAAGGGCAAGGTAACTGGGAAAAGCCTGAACCTGAGTAAACACTGTTGATCCTGCAGCAGTTGTTACACATCTGCAATTGTATTTTAGTGTCATGTTTACACAACTGCCAGTCCTCATAGACAGGAAGCTTCTCAAGGGTTGGACCACACCTTCCTCTCTTTGTATCCCCTCCAACCCCCAGCCCTGCACAGGCCTTGATTCTAAGGTGGTATAAAAAAATTTTCCTGTTCTTCAGTTACTTAGAATGTATCCCTAGGGACTTATCCACAGCCTAGACGTTGGCTAGAAGATCAGAATAAACAAAATCTAAAACAATCCATGGAAGGCTTAATATTGCTCAGATGTTGATATTACCCAAAATGATCTACAAATTTAATGTAATCGCTATCAAAATCCCAATGGTTTTTTTTTTTTTTTTCCCCAGGAATAGAAACATCATTCTAAAACCATATAGAATTTCAAGAGGCCCTGAATTGCCAAAACAATCACCAAAAAGAACCACAAAACTGGAAGTCTCACACTTCCTGATTTCAAAACTTATTACTAAGCTACAGTAATCAAAAGAATGTGGTATAGGCATAAAGACAGATATATAGACAGAATAGACAGTCCAAAAATAAACTCTCACCTACATATGGTCAAATGATTTTTCATGAGGATGCTAATATGGTTTGGAATTTGTCCCCTCCAAATCTCATGTTGAAATGTGACCTCCAGTGTTGGAGGTGGGGCCAGGTGGAGGTGTTTGGGTCATGGGGGCAGACTGCTCAAGAATGGCTTGGTGCTATCCTCGTGGTAATGACTGAGTTCTCATTCCATGAGTTCACGGAAGATGTGATTATAGAAAAGAGTCAGGGGCCTCTGACCTCTCTCTCTCAACATGTGATGCACTGGCTTCTTCCTCACCTTCTGCTGTGAGTGGAAGCTTCCTGAGGCCTCACCAGGAGCAGATGCCAATGCCATGCTTCCTGTACAGGCTGCAGAACCATGAGCCAAAATAACCTCTTTTCTTTATAAATTACCCAGCCTTAGGTATTCCTCATAGCAATGCAAATGGACTAACATAAATGTCAAGATCATTCTGTGGGAGAAAATATTCTTTTGACAAATGGCATTGGGAAAACTGGATATCCGTATGCAAAATAATCTGACACCATATACAAAAAATTCACTCAAAATTCAATCAAGGCTGGGGGTGGTAGCTCACGCCTGTAATCCCAGCACTTTGGGAGGCCAAGGCAGGCGGATCACATGAGGTCAGGCGTCCAAGACAAGCCTGGGCAACATGGTGAAACTCCGTCTCCACTAAAAGTACAAAAAAATTAGCCAGGCGTGGTGGCATGTGCCTGTAGTCCCAGCTACTGGGGAGGCTGAGGCACAAGAATTGCTTGAACCTGGTAGGCAGAGGTTGAAGTGAGCCAAGATTGCACCACTGCACTCCAGCCTGGGCGACAGACTGAGACTCCATCACAAACAAACAACAAACAAACAAACAAACTGGATCAAAATACCTAAATATATAAGCACTAAAACTACAAAGCTTTTAAAAGAAAACACAGAGGGAAGGCTTCATGGGGATTAGGCAATAATTTCTTGTACAGGACAAAAAGCATAGGCAACAAAAGTAAAAATAGATCAATTGGACTACACCAAATGAAAAGCTTTTGTGCATCAAAGGACACAATCAAAAGAGTGAAAAGACAGCCTATCAAATGAAAGAAAATATCTGTAGGTCATATATCTGATAAGGAGTTACTATCTAAAATATATAAAGAACTCCTACAACTAGACAACAACAAAAAGAAAACAACTTCATTTAAAAATGGGTAAAGGACTCAAATAGACATTTCTGCAGAGAAGATATACAACTGGCCAAAAAGCACATGAAAAGATGCTCAATGTCACTAATCATTAGAGAACTGCAAATCAAAACCACAATAAGATACCACCTCATACCCATTAGGATGGCCACTATCAAAACAACCCATAAAATAACAAGTGTTGGTGAGAGAAATTGAAATTCTCATGCATCGTCGGTAGGAATGTAAAATGGTGTGGCCACTATGGCTGGCAGTATGTACGTATATGTGTAGTATGGTGGCTCCTTAAAAAATTAAAAATAGAATTACCATATGATCTAGCAATTACTCCTGTGGGTATATGCCCAAAAGAACTAAAGCAGGAACTTGAACAGATACTGTGTACACGTAGTCATGGTAACATTATTCACAATAGCCAGAAAGTGAAAGAAACCTCAGTCTCTATCAATAGGTGAATGAATAAAAATAATGTGGCATATACATACAATGGAATGTTATTTGACCTGGAAAAGGAAGGAAATTCTGACACATGCTGCAGCATGAATGAACCTTGAGGACATTTTTTTAAGTGAAATAAGAGGTACCTAGAATAGTGAAATTCATGGAGATGGAAAGAAAAATGGTTGTCAGGAGCTGGGGAAAGGAGGGAGAGGGTAGAGTTTCAGGCAGGTGCGGTGGCTCACACCTGTAATCCCAGCACTTTGGGAGGCTGAGGCGAGAGGATCACCTGACCCCAGGAGTTCAAGTTCAGCCCTGGTAACAGAGTGAGATCTTCATCTCTACGAAAAATCAATAAGTTTAGCTGGGTGTGGTGGTGCACACTTGTAGTCCCAGCTGCTCAGGAGGTCGAGGTAGGAGGATTGCTTGGGCCTGTGAAGTTGAGGCTGCAGTGAGCTATGACTGCACCACTGCACTCCAGCTGGGGCAGCAGGGCAAAACCTTGACTCCAAAAATAAAAATAAATAAAATAATAAGTAAATAAATAAAAGGTAGACTTTCAGTTTAGCAAGATAAAAAGAGTTTTCAAGATGGATGGTGGTGATGGTTTCACAACAATATGAATGTACTTAACATCATTGAACTGTACACTTAAAAACGGTTAAGACAACACATTTCGTTATGTCTATTTTACCACAATTATTTAAAAAGTAGAACAATGCTCCCAATTCAATTTTGTAAAACACTAGTTGATTTACGTTGAGGTTTGTGCTCTTGAAGTGGTTTGTTTCATGGGAAAAAGCTCATTAGAACTTGGGCATTGTGAGTGTCCCCCATCAAGAACTGCCTGAACCTTCCACAGTCATGGGGCTCTGCTCTGCAAATCTACTTCTCCCTGCCCACCCCCATCTTGCTGATGGAAGCTCTGGAGTTGAGGGATAGCCAGAGTGGGTCCAGGGTCCACACATGCCAACTAGACCTAGACATGTTTTCTTTGACTCTGGTTTCCTGTAGGGAGTGTAGGGGAAGATGAGCAATTGACCTTGAAGTATTTCAACACTGTCTAAGGAAGTTAAATGAAACAGCTCAGAAGGAGGTCAAAGTAAACCCCCAGAGGCACGCAAGTATAATTCACCTCAATCAATGTCATTGGAGGTGGATGGCAATGGGTCCCGCAAAATCTTAGTCCTGCCAGCAGGTGGCACTTACCAGTAAGTTGTCACCAGCTGTGTGGCCATGGGGAAGTCATTAACCCTCTCTGGGCTTCACTCATTACCCTTAATGTGAGGACAGTACTTCCCCTATCTATCTAAAAACGTTATTTTAAAAAAATGAGAAAACTGCATATGAAAAATGTTTCAAAACTAGTCTAAAGAGATCTCTGTATAAATACGAATTTCTCCAGGCTGGTCAGTTTTTGTTTAACAAATGAGGCCAGTCGTACCCTTCTTGCCTGGACTTGTAAAATTACAGGTACCCTCTATAAAGTGTGGGCACAGGATCTGGCCCAGAGTGGGTTCAATACGTGGCAGCCACGATGGTTTCTACTTACTGCTGCTCCCCTGTGAGTGGCCCTGACCCACCCTCCTCACTAGGAGAGGGTGGGCTGGCAGGTAGGACAGCGGGAGGATAGTGGGAGGGTGGTGTGTAGTTCTGATGCTGCCTGTCCAGCACCCATTCCCCTGTCTTCTTGTAAAGGCAGCCCTTACTTTTCCTGGGGGTGATTTTCCTTCCCTGTGTGGTTCAGGTGTGGTGCCCTTGCCGCCTCCTCCCTTCCCATCCTTCCCTGGTCCTCCAGGCTGGGCCAGCCAGCATATTCCCTCCCCTTCCCTCTTGGCCACAGTGATTGGCTCAGTGATGATGGGACTGTGACCAAATCCAGGATAAGGAAAGATAACTCTGGGTCTTTTGCTGGACCCACTGGGGAACAGAAACCCTTTTCTATGAGGCCACTTAGATGGTAGAAGGTAAGCCTTGATCAGGAAGAAAATGAGGCCAACACAAAGGAAAGAGAATTAGAGAGAGAGAGAGAGTCAGACAATTGATGAACACATTCGGATATCTGGAGTCAACCAAATCCAAACCACTGCTGGGTGTTTTAGTTGCTTAAGTCAATAAATCTACTCCTTTTTAAAAATTTCTAGTTTGAGTTAAGTTTCTGCCCCTTGTAATGGAAAGTTTTCATTAATGTAATTGGGAAAGACATAGACTTTGAATTATCCCCCAACCTCAATGATGTACCTTATTTTTCTTCTGGAAGGATCCCCATAACAACCACTCACCCTGCGTCCGAACTCTTCCCCTTGCTTCACCTCCCGAGGATAGCCGTCAATCAGGAAGCCCCTGGTGTCCCCGAGGCTGGCCACCATGGCCTCCTTCAGGAGCTCCAGAACGATGCCCTGGAGCAAAGCGAGAGTGGTCAGGACCTGAGCTCCTTCACAGAACACTAGAAGTACCCCAAGTCTCCTTCAGTGATCCACTGAGGGGGGAGGAAGGTTCAGATAAGGTTAACAGCAGACAGCGATTGACCATATTTCATTTCACTCTTCCACCTCCACGCCATATTTTAATATCTATGAAATTGGCAGGTATTTATAATCAGTTCTGCATCATAGTTTAATTGTTAGTGTTTTTTTCTTACTGGTATATTCTTACCAGTTATCTATCTTAAAATATTGGCATCTTAGATGAGATAAGGTAGCTGTATTTTATATGGTATCACTCCATGAATTAGGCATAATGGCAATTTAAAACTAGACAAAACATGGTATAAAAAGTATTTTACTGGCTGGGTGCGGTGGCTTATGCCTGTAATCCTAGCACTTTGAAAGGCCGAGGTGGGCGGATCACCTGAGGTCAGGAGTTCAAGACCAGCCTGACCACCATGGCAAAACCCCATCTCTACTAAAAATACAAAAACGGGCATCATCGTTGTGGGTGCCTGTAATCTCAGCAACTCGGGAGGTTGAGGCAGGAGAATCACTTGAACTCGGGAGGTGGAAACTGCAGTGAGCCAAGATCGCGCCACTGCACTCCAGCCTGGGTGATGAGCGAGTCTGTGTCTCAAAAAAAAAAAAAAAGGTATTTTGCTGTTAACCTTTTTCCAGTAAATATTTTATAAAATTTGACATCTACTTAAAAGACTTTTGGTAGATGTAAAGTAGCATTTTCAAGCAAGATCACTTTCTTTGTTGAAAATTTGTATTTAACAAGTGCTTATGGTAAATGAAGTAGGAGAAATACACCAGAGTCTGGAAATTGGTAGAGGAAAAATGCAATCAGCTGCCAGTGGAGGAACTCCCTGCTTGTGGGATCTGTGCGTTCTGGCAGGGGCTTGGGGAATGCGGCCATTGCAAGTGTGGTCAGAATCTATCCCTAGATAATCATGAATGAAGTCCTCATGAAGTTTATATTCTAATGAAGAAGACAGACAATATTGTTGAACAAATAAATATATAATGAAGAGTCAGCTACAGATAACTGATAGGTACAAAATCAAAGCAGGACAAAGAGGTACAGAATGCTAGAGGTGTTGCTTTCTATAGGGTGGTCAGGGAAGGCATCTGATAAAGTGTAACACTGAAGTGGAGATCTGGATGAAGAAGCAAACTGTGTGACTGTATGAAGAGAGAGCGTCAGGCTGCAGACAGAGCAAATGCAAAGGCCCTGCGGCAGGAACAGTCTGACGTGTGGGAGGAACAAGGAGGCTAGTGGTGGGTGGGAGTGAGCAAGGTGAGAGTGGTGGGAAACAACACTGGAGAGGGAGCTGGAGGCCAGAGCTGCAGGAAGGACTGTGGATTTCATCCTAAGTGCAGTGGGCAGCCATTGGAAGGTTTTGAGGAAGGGAATAACGCACTTTGGTAAATGCTTTAAAGAAATCATTCTGGCTGTGGCTGAGACCTACTGGGGTGCATTCTCAGAAGGTTAAGGTGTTCTTTTTTTTTTTTTTTTTTTGAGACCGAGTCTCACATTGTCGCCAGGGCTGGAGTGCAGAGGCATGATCTTGGTTCACTATAACCTCTGCCTCCCAGGTTCAAGCGAGTCTCCTGCCCCAGTCTTCCAAGTAGCTGGGATTATAGGTGCCTGTCACCACGCCCAGCCAATTTTTTGTATTTTTAGTAGAGATGGGGTTTCACCATGTTGGCCACGCTGGTCTTGAACTCCTGACCTCGTGATTCACCTGCCTCAGCCTCCCAAAGTGCTGGGATTATAGGCATGAGCCACTGCGCCCAGCCAGGTTAAGCATTCTAAGTCACAGGATGAGATAGTAGGTCAGTACAAGATACAGGTCATAAAGACCTTGCTGATAAAACAGGCTGCAGTAGAGAAACTGGGTAAAACCCATCAAAAACAAGACGGCAACAAGAGTGACCTCTGGTCATCCTCACTGCTACACTCCCACCAGCGCCATGACAGTTTACAAATGCCACAGCAACGTCAGGAAGTTACCCTATATGGTCAAAAAAGTGAAGCATGAATAACCCACCCCTTGTTTAGCATATCATCAAGAAATAATCCATAAAATGGGTAACCAGCAGCCTTCGGGGCTGCTCTGTCCATGCAGTAGCCATTCTTTTATTCCTCTACTTTCTTTTTTTTTTTTTTTTTTCTGAGACAGAGTCTCGCTCTGTCACCCAGGCTGGAGTGCAGTGACGCGATCTTGGCTCACTGCAAGCTCTGCCTCCTGGGTTCAGGCCATTCTCCTGCCTCAGCCTCCCGAGTAGCTGGGACTACAGATGCCCACCACCACACCCGGCTAATTTTTTGTATTTTTAGTAGAGACAGGGTTTCACTGTGTTAGCCAGGATGGTCTCGATCTCCTGACCTCGTGATCCGCCAGCCTCGGCCTCCCAAAGTGCTGGGATTACAGGCGTGAGCCACCACGCCCGGCTCTACTTTCTTAACAAACTTCCTTTCACTTTACAACTCGCCCTGAATTCTTTCCTGCACAAGATCCAAGAACAGTCTCTTGGGGTCTGGATCGGGACCTCTTTCTGATAACAGCTGCTGTGGAAAGAGGAGACTATAGGGAAAAGGGTGGGCTCCAGGAAGCCAGCTAAGTGGTAACTGTAATGGTCTGTTTTCCTTTCATGAGGACCATTCTGGCTTCCAGGTGGGAAACTGGTTAGAGAGGAACCAGACAGCTCTATTGCTAACAGAGACTGTATCATACAGCCCTCATTACAGAGCCTAGCATGGCACCCCGTGTGGCAGGGATGAATATTTCTTGATATCCCTACCATCCAGCTTCTCAGAGATGGATGGTGACTTAAGAAGAAGAAAAAAGATTGAAAAGGGGATATTCTTAAATTACACAAGAAGATAGCAAATTTCAAGATAATGCCATCACACCTCCCAGGACTAGACCAAAGCATTGTTTTATATTTTCTGGGGGTTTCTAATTCTGGGCTCTGCTACACCACACTCACTTCTATTTTGAAACTTCTCCCATTCTAAAGTGGGATGAATTTGGAGGGAAAATGTGAAATTAGGCCAACATTCGAGGGTCTGGTAGCCAAACAAGATGGAAGGAGCCTGGGCCAGCTCGACCTGGCTGGGCAGAAGGGCTGTCTGCTGTAGACCTGCCTGCGTCTGGATTGCTGCAAAGGAGGGCAATAAAATACAGCTATTGTTTCTTTGGGTTTCTTAGTTCCAGCAGCTCAGATTCCTTACAAAAACCCCAAAGATCTCCCCAGACAGGAAGGGCAGTAGTGTCGGGCAGGCCGTGTTGCTTACTGAGGGCACCAGGTCTCCACGTTCCATAATGTCTCTGATCAATTTGCTTCTTTCAGATTCTGATGCCAGTTCCTTACGCAGGAGCTCGCCAGTCGAGAGATGTGTAAATCCATATTTTTCCACCAGCTTTTCACACTGTGTGCCTT
Source organism: Macaca mulatta (assembly GCF_049350105.2). Lineage (NCBI taxonomy): Eukaryota > Metazoa > Chordata > Mammalia > Primates > Cercopithecidae > Macaca > Macaca mulatta. The sequence continues at coordinate 163,025,950 of NC_133406.1, forward strand.
TGCCAGAGCCAGGACCACCTTGAAAAGAAGTCATGTGTCAGACATGCATTCCAAGTCTGGTGCCTCATTTTTAATGGTAGTCACCATGGAGAGCAAGCCTCAGTGTTCCAGTCGCCAAGCATGTATTGGGAGCTTGGGATTTGCTATACCAGGAGCTGTGCTGAGAGTGGTGGATGCAAGTGGAGAATGGGATACAGCCCTTACCTTTAAACAGCTTAGACTATCCATGAAGCAGGATGGGGCAGGTGTTACAGAAAAACAAACAGTTACTTTTCATAGACCACTTGTAACTCATGGTCATGGGCAGTTAGTGAAGAGGAGTGCAACCTACTATGGGGGCACAGAGGAGGGGTACTTGGCTCCGTTTTGGTAGAGATGCAAAGTCAGAGAAGTTTCCTTGGAGAACTGAACCTGCTCATGTGCAGAGCACTGGCCACAGTTCCTGATAGTGAATGCTCAACAAATGCTAGCTTTTAATTTAAGAAAATAAGTGTTTTTATTTTCAGCAATCTCAAACTTACAATAGAGTTGTGAGGACAAAGAACTTTCAGAAACACTTGGGAATAAGTTGCTAAGTGGATGCCTCTTTACTCCAGAACCTTTTAGTGTCATTTCCCACAAACAAGGAAACAAGCACTTCCTCCTTCATAATGATATCCTTGGACCCCTCCACATTTCAATTGAATTGTCCCAATTGACTCCATAATGTCCTCTGAAGTCAATGGGTCAAGTTCAGGATCACACATTGCCTTTCGTCGTCATGTCCTTCTGCTCTCCTTCAGTATGGAACAGTTTTTGTGGGTGTCCTTGACACATTTTAAGATTATGAATAGTTATTTTATAGAATGTCCCTCAATATGTTTTATTTCTTATTTTTTCCCTAGCTATTATCAATTCTGAGTATCTACCGTATCCCTTTCATGAATAGTATGTCTTTGACTCTTTCCCTTGCCCTCCAAGTTCAATCAGTTAAGTCACAGGATTTTACATCTGAAAATAATAATAATAGCTAACCTTTGTCAAGTGCTTATTGTACCAGTCACTATTCTAAACATTTTAGGTATTATGTATGAAGTTATATAAAATAACCTTAAGAGGCATGCACGGTCATTATTCCCATTTTACAGATAAGGAAGCTGAGGCACAGAGAAGTTAACTCCATTGGGTAAGCTGCACTGCTAGTGAGTAGCAAGCCTAGGACGTGAAGCCTGAGCTCTGACTCTCAGAGGCGTTCCCTTCTCTCCTCCCCACTGTGGCCACATTGACCTGGCCACACTTCAGGTCCTCATCCTCTCTGCCTGGCATATGGCGATAACTCCATCTCCGCATGTCAGAATGGGAGGAGCTTTGGAGCCCCACAGACTTGCTAGCAGGATGATGTGCCTGGAAAGCAGGGCGCTCCCACCTCCATAGCACTCAATGGCCTCCTATGCCCCCAGAGTAAAATTCAAATTCCCTACAGCAGCATCCCAACTCTCCAGAATCTAGTCCTACTTTACCTCTCCAGCATCTTTCCCCCTATTTCTTTTTCTTCTCCTTTTTTTTTTTTTGAGATGGAGTCTTGCTCTATCGCCCAGGCTGGAGTGCAGTGGTGCAATGTCACCTCACTGCAACCTCCACCCCTCAGGTTCAAGTAATTCTCCTGCCTCAGCCTCCCAATTAGCTGGGATTACAGGTGCACGCCACCATGCCTGGCAAATTTTTGTATTTTTTGATACAGACAGGGTTTCACTACATTGGCCAGGCTGGTCTCGAACTTCTGGCCTCAAGTGATCCACCCGCCTCAGCCTCCTGAAGTCCTGGGATTACAGGCATGAGCCACTGTGCTGGATCCCTCTCCCCCATTTCTTACCCTCCTCCAGCACTGTCATGTCCAACTGACACAGTTCTTGGACTGACACAGTTCTTTCAATGCTTTCCATGTGCCTGGAAAGTAGGGCACTCCCACCTCCATAGCATTCAATGGCCTCCTATGCCCACACAGACTTTTCCAGGCTACCATGCTTTTGTTCTTCTTGGTCCTCAGCTTGAAAGGCCCTTCCTTCCTTCTCTTCTCTTTGTTTTCTCCCCCAGCTTTATTGAGGTATCATTGATAAAACTATAAATTTAAGGTGTACAATGTGACGATTTGATATACATATATATTGTGAAATGATTACCACAATCAAGTTAATAAACCTTCATCTCATATAGTTAACTTTTTTTTTGTGCTGAAGACATTTCACATCTATTCTCCTAGCTAATTTCAAGTATATAATACAGTGTTGTTAATTGTAGCCATCACACTGTACATGAGGTCTCCAGAACCACTTCTCCTCACTTCCCCAGCCCCTGGCAACCACCATTCTTACTACCTGCTTCTATGAATTTGACTTTTTCAGATTCCACGTACATGTGAGATCATGTAGTATTTGTCTTTCTGTGCCTGGCTTATTTCACTTAGCATAATGTCTTCCAATATGTTATCACAAATGGCAGCATTTCTGTCTTTTATGGCTGAATAATATTCCATATTCCAGCACATTTTCTTTACCCATTCATCTTTTCTTTCTTTCTTTTTTTTTTTCTTTGAGATAGGGTCTTGCTCTGTCCCCAGGCTGGAGTACAGTGGCACAATCTCAGCTCACTGCATCCTTGAACTCAAAACTCCTGGGCTGAAGCAATCCTCTTGCCTTGGCCTCTTGGGTAGCTGGGACTATAAGTACACACCACCACACCCAGCTAATTTTTAAATTTTTTGTAGAAACAGGGTCTCTTGCTATGTTGCCCAGGCTGGTCTTGAACTCCAGGCCTCAAGCGATCCTCTCACCTCAGCCTGTCAAACTTCTGGGATTACAGGCCTGAGCCACTGTGCCCAGCCACATTCATCCTTTTTCCTAATGATCAAGGTCTTCCTCAGCCCTTAGGCCCAGATCACATGCTTCCCTCTTCTGGCAGGAGCCAGACCTCTCACCCTCGACTCTGTTGGAGCCAATGCTGTAAACAGTGCCGTGTAATCCCTGCCTGCCTTACTCTTGGGCTGCAGCTCCCTCACTGGTCGCCGGCCCTGCAGGCTTCTCTGGGTGCCCTGAGCACATTACACAGCACCTTGCACATCGTAAGTTCGCCATAAATGCCTGACAAAGTTAAAAGGAAATATTTACCATCAGCATGCAAAACATGATTGAAATTTTAGTATGGTAATGAGGATTTACAACTCATTCTGCAATTTTCCTGGTTTGCCTTTTGTCATACTTAAAGCTCCTTTGTTTGTGCAGTTTGCAACTTCCCTCTTAAGGGACATTAGTTGTTGACCCTTTTTAATAGAACGGCCCCTCATTTCCCCTTCTTTGCCTTGCCAGAAAATCCAGGAAAGATCTGAGTTTTCTATCTTCTGCTCATCTATACAGCTGCTCTAAGCCAAATGGGGAGGGAGTCAGTCAGACCCCTCATAGTATTGTCAGGGATGGGCCGGATGTAATAGGAAAACAGCAATTATAGAGACCCCCCAAAATAATGCAGACCACTTAAAGAAGCAGCCAATTGCCAGCTAATGCTATGTTTACTGTAAGCACTATGCCTCCTGTCTCTTGGTATAATGGGAATGGAGAGTGTGGGAACAAGGAGGCCACTCCGGAGAAGAAGTGCTTCCAGGTAAATGACTAAGGGGTGAAGTGGCTGAGCTCCTGCAAAGGCCATCATGGTTTCTGCGGCTGGATTTACCTGGAAATGCTTTTCCTGGGATGGCTGGGAGCCCTCCATGTGGAAAAGATATTTTCAGACTTGGCTTACAAGGCAAAAATGCCATGTTCCAATTATTTTCTTCCTTCAGCATCCTGCTAATATGACTATTACAGTTTTTGTTCCTCTAAAATGTTATTTAATAAATGTCGACACAAAGGCAATTAAAAATCTTCAGCTCAAATTAACAACAGCTGTGTGTTGAACAGCAGCCGCTGCCCCAGTTAGAAACTTTCGTGGGAGCAACAGCTGCAGATTTTTAGCATTCTTTGGCCAAATGGAGCAGGCACTGTGGAATTTTAAGTAATCTACACAATAGCTTGATTCTTCCCTTGGCTCCAAACTGAAGAACAAAGTGATTTTATCACTGCAGTGAAAGCACGAAAACTGCTGGTAGAAACATAAATTTTCATATACTGCCACTGACATATCTTTGAGGTCTTAACTGATGACTTTTAAATAAAAAACAATGGGGCCTTGATAGCCCTCCAGGATAATTTGTTACACAGCAAAAGATATTTTGAGGAACCACATCTCAGAATGAGTGGGCTGTGTCCTCTGGTGGCAAGATGACTGATGACAGATAGGAGCTGTCACATTTACTGTCATCTCACTAATTTTTAGTGTATCATTACCCAAGGCTCGGACCCCTGAACAAGCCCATACACCATACCACATGATGTGATTCACAAAGAGAGTGTGGAATATGAGATTCTATTTTGAAGATGTCTGTAAACACCTCACAAAAAGGTGGAAAATGTAAAAAGCGTTCCCTGTGAGGCCAAAGGTGCTACATTGTGAAAAGTGCAGGTACTGTGAGCGTCCACTTCCCATCTCAGTAAGTCATGTCCCTACAGGTCGCGACAGCATCGCCATAGAAGGAAGGGAGGGGAGAGACTGTATGGGAATTGCCAGCCCAGGGAGTCTAAGTCTGCCTTCTCTTCGGTACCTGATGTTCTTTGAGAGGTAGAACTGAAACCACCTGCATCACCTCAGCATGCCCACGTGGGTCACATTTTCCAGTGTGCTTTGTATTGACAGGAGCAATCCTCTCCTGTGAGATAGCTCCTGGATTCATTAGCTAGGCTCCTTAAGATAAGGACCAGCCTCCGCCTCCCAGGTTCAAGCAATTCTCCTGCCTCAGCCTCCCAAGTAGCTGGGACTACAGGCGAGTGCCAGCACTCCTGGCTAATTTTTGTATTTTTAGTAGAGGCAGGGTTTCACCATGTTGACCAGGCTGGTCTTGAACCCCTGACCTCAAGTGATCTGCCCACCTTGGCCTCCCAAAGTGCTGGGATTACAGGCATGAGCCACCGGGCCCAGCCTAAAATGACCTTTGTTGACATTTTATTGCATCTTACTAACTCCAGGATGTTACCTGGAATTAAGCATGAAGCTTAATTAATACAGCTCTTTTTAAAGAAACATCTGTTGGACAGCTAGTGTGGGTTTCACACTGCTAAGCACTAGAAATAAAAAGACCCAGAACTGGGTCTTTTCCATCAGAAAGGTCACAGTCTAGTGGGGAGGACGGGCAGGTGAACCATCATCACAGCTGTGTGATAGGTTCTATGAGTGGGGCCTGTAAACACCATCGCAGAAGCACTGGCTGGGACTCCGTAGGAAGGGGAAGGGTAATTAATCACCTTTGCCAGCACAAGGGAAGTGTGGGAAAGATGGCATAAGGCTGAGCCTGGTGTCTTCAGTAATGGAACCTGGAGCATGAAAGGGCTCTGCATCTGCACAGGGGTGGAAGTGGAGGAGTATGAAGTATTATGAAGGGCACAGGACGGGTGATCTGACAATCAACACTGGTTCTGCCACTTACTAGTCACGTGGTTACAGAGCAATCTTTTAATTTCTCTAAATCTTAGTTTCTTCATCTGTAAAATGGGGGGAAATCATCACCAACTTTCTGCCTCATTCCACTTGAGGCGCTACCTCCTCATCTCCCATACCCGACCAGTTGCCAAGCTTTGTCAAGTCTACATTTGAAAAGTCTCTGCAATTTGTCCCCTGTTCTCCCAAATGTCAATGAAAACTTTCCTGTTTCCATCTCTCTGTGAAAATGTTGGTGCTTGGTAAAAGCTATTTACAATGAAGGGGTGTTATACACCTCCATAGCTCTTCCCGAGTTACACTGTCTGGCACATCAAGGTTTAAATTAAACATAATCCAAAGTCAGTAATGAATCTGGGGACTAGCCATTACTTCCAGACTTCCAGACCACTTGCAGGTACTTAAGATATATCCGTGTGTGCACGATCTCTCTCTCTCTCTCTGTGTCACACACACACATGTATATATGTGACAGTGTATGTGAAGATACATGTATCTAGTTTAGAAAACTCAATGTTTATTTTCTCCAAGTTTCAAAGCAGAGAGAACAGTATTCTCTGGGTTTAATTGCTATCAGCAAAACTTTCCAGGCTTTAATTCCCATTCCACCGCAGTCTGAGAGATCTTTAAGCCTCCTCAGCACCAATGACCTTCATCACTAACCCAATTTCAGCCTCCCGCGGCTCTGGCTGAACCTGAGCGTTCGTTATTTGGATGTATTCTCCCACTCTGATAGCATCTTTCTCTCCCTTTCGCTTTTCCCTTGACCTCACTTCTTCTCAACTTGTTCCTTGCCATCGTTATGACCTTACTGGGTTGGCCCATTCCCTTTGGGCTCCACTTACCTCCCTAGCTAGCTGGATGCCAGGCCCTTTCTAGCAACTTTGAATCCTTTGCCCCACTTCAGTTCTATGGAACCTGCCGTGTCACCATCAGCCTACTCTCCCTGCCCAGCCCACCATAGGCTTTATTTGCATCTACTCTGGGCTGCTAAGAGTTCCCTTGAGAAAGTCCGAAAACTGAACCGAGTCATGTTATCTAACTTCATAATAGTTTTTAGTGCTTCTTGGCAAATATCCTTCTTTTTTCCTGGTATCAAGTTGGACATTAATTGGATGTCCATGAATGGACGCTAATACTTCCCACTGTCCTTCAAACACATCCTCATTTCTCTCACTCTTCACATGTTTAACCCTCTTACTCACTAAGATGAAGACTGTCTCATTTCCTCAGTGTTTTCAGAACATTGATGTCTTCATCCTTTGCCCTCTATCCTTCTTTCTCCTGTTTGGAAAATTTTATGCCATTTAGCTTAAGGCTAATTTATCTGCCTTGGCTCCTGTAAAACATATACATATATTACAGATGACTTCATACCCTCTTTTTTTGTCCATATGAAATTTATATTTCTCTTGGTTGGCAGCTTCTTTTCTGTATAACATCATGCTCAGTTTTCCCCAGTCCACACAATAAGGATCAGAATTATTATCTGTAAAATGAGGCAGTTCCTCTTGGCGATGGTTAGAAATCTTTTTAGCTTCTTCCTAGTAAAATTCTATAATCTTACAAAGGTTGGACACAGGTTTTTTTATATTGTGGTACTATTTTAACAACTATTGTGGTACTATACATATGATTTCCCTGCTTTGGCTCCTGTAAAATATAAATTTGAATATATACAAAATACAAATATATATAAATATAAATATATATATTATATTTTATAGGAGCCAAAGCAGAGAAATTATATACATATAAAATATATTAATAGATAGATAAAGGATATGTATGTACAGATACATGTATCTAGTTTATATGGATGATATATATTATTTACTTAAAATTTTGTCTTCCTTATTAGGTTCCATGGTATGAGTGTGGAATCTGGGTCTACTTTGCTCGCCATGGTGCCCAAACACAGTGCCTGAAATATAATAGCCACTTCATAATAGCAGCTGAAAGACTAAAAAATTTAATGATAAATGGATCCTCTTCTGCCTGCTCCAAAAACCTGACGCTCTCTTTTTTGTCCATATGAAATATATTTCTCTTGGTTGGCATCTTTTCTTCTGTATAACATCATGCTTGGTTCTTCCCCAGTCCAAATGAAAATATTTCTACCATTGCGTGTGTCCTCTGAGTTATCTTTATATTCTTTTCTGTTTTTTTTTTTTTTTTTTTTTTTTTTTTTTTTTTTTTTTTAGCAGCGGAAAACTGCCTGTTTCCATTTCCTCTTCATTTATTGACTCCCTATCCTCTTGGAAACTATCTCCTATCTCATCACACTCTGAAATTGCTCTTTTACAGTTCAACAGCGATTGCATATTTGTCATATTACTTGTTGGCTTGCTTCTAGTCTTTGATACCTTTGACTCTGTAACACCAACAACCAACATCTAAAAATTCTCTCCTTCTCTGGCTTCTAGCACATACAGTTTGCTCACGTTCTCTTCCTTTCTTTGCCAGGCTGAAGCTCGCGGAGGGCAGAAACCACTTCACTTAGGCTGGCATCCCCACAGAACCTGGCCCAGTGTCACAGACAATTGTTAACGACAGCCAGTGTCCAGGAGCCTGTGGCCCTACGAAAGTGACACCTCTGCTCCTTTCACATAAGACGATCATGGGACCCACGGGCTTGAGTTCCAGGTTCACACCTCAGGCCATTCTCCATCCGGTTAGATGACTTTGATCAAGTCACATATCTGCTTTGAGCTTCAACCTCTTCAGTTAGAAAATGGGGGTGGTCACAATGCCTGTTGGTTGTGAGGGCAAAATAATGTATGTGAATCTCTTGGATCGGTAGCTGGCAAAGTGAAACGCACAATAAGCATCATAATTATTATCTGCAAAATGTGGCAGCTACTGTTGGTGACGTTTAAAAGTCTTTCTAACTCTTTCTAACTTACTCCCACTAAAATTCCCTGAGCTTACAAAGGTTGGACACAGCAGTTTTATATCCTGGTACTGTTTTAACACCTTTAAAGGCGCATCGTCTTCCCAGTTATGGCTTGTGAGAGGATCGAATATCTTTTGCAAATCAAACTATCTTATTTCTAATCTCCATATTTTAGAAACCTATCATATTTCTGCCTGTTGAAATATTTCTTTCTCCCTAAATGAAAATAGGTCCCTATGTTGGGTTGAGGTTTTTGTGAACGAATGACTCTTTTCTGAGAAAAACTATTATGCCATCAGATCATGAACTGACTGTGCCCTAGGAATGATCCTCAACCAGTCTGGGCCTATGAGTCACTTGAAACTTCTCCATCTGGGAAGAGCTGCATCACTGTGCCGAGCTTCAGCAGGCTGCTGCTGGGAACTGACACTCTTGGACCGAAAACAATTGAGATAAATAGATCTTTATCCTCAAAGACAACATCTTTATTAGTTCTGAAATGCACTGACTGCTTCAGGTTATTTGGTGAATATGTGGAAATATGCCAGGGTCTGCTGAAGGTTATATGGGAAAACTTTAAATGGGACTGGGAATGTCTTGATAGTAGAAACCGTGCCTTATTTATCAGTGCCTGTGTATAGTATATCAATGAATGAATGATGGACTATCTGTGAGCTTCACAAAGGCAACCCTGGACATAACAAGAAAGTCAATTAGGGGACCTTTGTTCTTGACCACTCCTCCTTTGAACTAGCCGAGTGATTCTGGGAGAGTCACTTTGCCTCTTTGGGTGCTGGCTTCTCTGTTTGTAAAGAGAAGAGGCTGAATTAAATGAGTGGCTTCCTGTGTTAGATTGTATTACTTTCTTCAATATTCCAGCTTTCCTTCCATAGTGCTTCTCCCTGTGCCTGTGGAAGGGGGACTCTTCCCCACCTTCTTTCTTTTCTTTCTTTCTTCTTTTTCTTTTTGAGATGGAGTCTTGCTCTGTCGCCCAAGCTGGAGTGCAATGGCGCGATCTTGGCTCACTGCAACCTCTGCCACCAGGGTTCAAGCGATTCTCCTGCCTCAGCCTCCCGAGTAGCTGGGATTACAGGCACCCACCACCACGCTTGGCTATTTTCTGTATTTTCAGTAGAGACGGGGTTTTGCCATGTTGGCCAGGCTGGTCTCGAACTCCTGACTCAGGTGATCCGCCCACCTCAGCCTTCAAAGTGCTGAGATTACAGGTGAGAGCCACCATGCCCAGCCTGCCCCAAACTTCTTGAAGTTAAGAGTTCCAGGGGACTTGCTTTGGTCAATGAAATGTGGGCAGAGGCGGATGTGTACCGGTTTTGAGCAGAGGTTTTCACACCCAGCACATGGTGTGCCAGGTCTTTTCCCTTTGCCATGAGGCTGGTAATGTTTCAGCTAATAAGGGCTCCATCGGCATGGTTACCAGAGTGAAGCTGGGGAGTTGTTTGGAAAAACTCCTGAATTTGCAGATCTGTACATCTCTGGGCTGAGGCTTGGGAACTTAAGAGTTTTAGAAAATTCCCCAGGGAAAGTGTACAGACATCTTCAATTTACTTTGAAGTGTACAAGAAAAAGAGATGTATTGATGGATGAATAGAGGGACAGATATAGAACAAGACAAGATATACAGGTTGGAGCACTCCTTATCTGAAATGCTTGGGATCAGAAGTGTTTTATATTTTAATTTTTTTTGATTTTGGGATATTTGCATTATACTTACTAGTTGAGCATCCCAAATCCTAAAATTCAAAATCCCAAATGCTCCAATGAGCATTTTCTTTGAGCATCACGTTGGCATGCAAAAAGATTAGGATTTTGGAACATTTTGGAGTTTGGATTTTTGGATTAGGGATACTCAACTTGTAGTAAGATGTTAACTGAAGACTCTAGGTGGTGGGTATACAAGTGTTCGCTGTAATAGTCTTCCAGCTTTGCTGTATGTTTGAAATATTTTCATAATAAAAAAAGGATAATTCCCCAGTGATTCTGATGATTAGCCTGATTTGGAACTTCTAGATTAGATAACCTAAGGAAGGCAATTTGCTGTGAAGTCCCCAATGTCACTGCAGGAAGTCTTTGTTGATTTTTCTTTCTATATTTACAATGTAATAATGCTAAGATAATGGTTCTATCATGAATGAATAATTATTATGATGGTTAATAAAAATCCTTATTGCCTTATCAAAATCAGGGCCATGCCTCTGTCTTGCAGATGAAGGGAATTTTTGGTTTTCTTAGCATAAAGCTGGAGAGAATAGTAGGGGAACTGTGGCCTATTTTGCACCAATGGTATAGTTGAGAGACCAAATATGTTTGAGAAGTCATTGCAGACTATTCAGAAAAAGTCACAATACTTTTGGCTTGATATTTTATCTAATAAATATCTGTTTTATATGTTCTATTTGTAATTATTTAATTCTTACAACAGCTATTTGAAGAAGGTGCTGTTTGTAATACTATCACAGATGAAGAAACCATGCCAAGGGCCAGCTGTGCCCTGGTACCACTAAACTCTACACCCTCTCATATGTGGGGCCCTTCTGACCTGTCTTTCTGGAAATCAGACAGACTTCCTTTGGGAAATGCACTGCACAGCCTGCAGTTGACTGGAATGGTCACTGGGAGCTGGGCTTTCATCATGGCCCCCTCAGCTGGCCAGATGAAATACAGGACACAGTCAAATCCTGCATGAGACTTATACTAAACGCCATGTCATTGTTCACCTACAATTCAAATCTAACTATGGCTCTTGTATTTTTCTTTGTTAAATCTGGCAACCCTATCAGGCCCCATCACTTATTCACTTTTTTTTTTTTTTTTTTTTGAGACTGAGTCTCACTCTCTTATCTAGGCTGGAGTGCAGTGGCATGATCTTGGCTCGCTGCAGCCTCTGCCTTCTGGGTTCAAGCCATTCTCCTGACTTAGCCTCCAGAATAGCTGGGATTACAGGCTTGTGCCACCATGCCCACCTAATTTTTGTATTTTTAGTAGGGATAGGGTTTCACTGTCTTGGCCAGGCTGGTCTCGAACTCCTGGCCTCAAGTGATCTGCCCGCATTGGCCTCCTAGAGTGCTAGGATTACAGGCGTGAGCCACTGTGCCTGGCCCACTTATTAACTATAAATAGTAGACTTTAGGGATGTGATTTCATTTATGTTCTAATTAACACTCTTTGATTTTACGATTCATTCAGCCAACACCCACCACAGCCACAGCGAGATGTGAAATCCCTCATTAATCAAGACTCTGAAACGAAATGCCAAGACTCCAGCTCCTACATGGACAGAAAATGAGGAAGGTTCAGGTCTCAGGTGACAGGAAAGGGCAGACACCTTTCCTCGTGCCTGTTGGTGGTGGTTCTGAAATGTTTTTACCCCATGAAGCTGGTGAGCTCCTACAGCTCACAGTACCCTAACCCCACAGAGACAGAGACAAGATTTCCAAACTGCTCATAAGAAAACACCATGAAATCACTTGTCCTTTCAGCTGAATACGAATCTACAGAAAAATTAAAAAATTAAAAAACCACAAAAAAATGAAAAAACCAACCAACCAACCAACCAACCAACCAACCAACCAACCAACCAAACACCGATCCTTTGTTTCTTCACCCAGAGGTCTCCAGGGCCTGTTCCAGACCCAGCTCATCAAGCACATTTATTTTTTCAAATTGACAGACCAGAGCTGCTTTTCACTTCACTCAGGTTCTGCTTGCTTGGGTTTCTGAATTCTTGGAATTCATTGTTCTCGAGTGCCCTGCCTCTTCCAGATTTTTAAACATACCACTTTTCCTATTTTGTAGCCTACTTTGTACCCAGTCTTAGGCATATATTAAGTGTATAGAATAGGAAACTTACAAATTTACCTCCTCCTTTCTATTTTTCCTTCTATTTATTTATTTTATTTTTTGAGACGGAGTCTTGCTCTGTTGCCCAGGCTGCTGATTTTGGTTCACTGCCATCTCCACCTCCACCTCCCAGGTTGAAGTGATTTTCATGCCTCAGTCTCCTGAGTAGCTGAGATTACAGGCGTGCAGCGTGCACCACCATGCTCAGCTAATTTTTTTATTTTAATTTTTCATTTTTAGTAGAGACAGGGTTTCACCATGTTGGCCAGGCTAGTCTCGAACTTCTGGCCTCAAGCTATCCACTTGCCTCGGTCTCCCAAAGTGCTGGGATTACAGGTGTGCACCACCATGTCTGCCCTCTTCTTTTAAAGAAATACTTTTTTTCTCCACTGTGAAAGAAATATATGCTCTTTACTGAAGATTTAGATAATTCAGAAAAGTAAAATGAAGAAGAAAAATAGTTTCACTCCCCATAGGTAACTGCTAAAGACACATTTTGTTTCTCTGCTGCTTTTTTCCTACATGTAGTTTTCTAGTTTGGTTTTCCTTGGGAATCTGTCTGCTCTGAAAGCTTACCTCTTTGGACTTCTGGATTCTCATCTGAAAATAAGCTTGTTGATGGAAAATAAGCGTCTTGTTGTTCCAAGGTCATTTCCAGCACTATCACCCTAACTTTTTCTTTGTCAGAGAACTTGGAGATTATCTGTGCTTGCAGTCTATTTGTGTACAGTAAAGGGAAGTGAGACATTCAGGGCGAATGTTAGTTGGATTACGTCTGAGGTTTTATGTTCAATTCTAGACCACATTGCGGAAACTGGGAGTCTTACACATTGTGATGGGAACATAAAATGGGCACAATTGTTTTGAAGGGCAACTTGGCAATATAAGTAAAAGAATCTTAAAAGTTTAATTCATATCTGTGAATTTTACCTAAAGAGAAAAAAATCACTGTTTTAGTATATAGATATTCATTACAGAATTTTTAATAAAAGCAGAAATAATGAAAAAATAATGTATTATGATAATACAGCAATAGGTATAAACTGAATAAATTATATTACAGCAACATAAAGGAATAGGATGTAGTCATTAAACTGATGTGCTGAAAGAAGACAGATACTAAATAATATATACAGTTATACAGTGTGATTCCATTTATGGAAGTTAAAAAATGTCTATGGTAGTCCTTGCAGGGAGTAGTGATGAGGAGGAGACACAAGGGAGACTTCTGAGGTTCTGGTCACGTTCAATTTCCTAATCTGCATTTTGGTAAGACACATGCATCCAATGAGCGAAATTTCATCAAACAGAATACCTAGGACTTGTGCACTTTTCTGTTTTTCTATTTCGGTTGAATTACAAAAGAACTTTAAAAAATGACATGGCATATTCAGGCATACTATCTTGGAAAGATGCCCTTGAGGTTTTGTTAAGCATAAAAAGTGGGTTTTAAAATTTTATGATCTCGTTCCGATGAAAAATGTACATTAAAATATATATACATACACAGAAAAAAAAACTGAGAGGAATATAAATCAAAATACTAATAGTATTCATTCCCAGGCATTGGGCTGTTTGTGATTTTGTTATTATTGATACACATTTTCTAGAATGAAGATGTATTATTTTCTGTAAAAAGAAAAGAAATCCTTAAATTTGAAAATGTTCTGGCCAATCTGTTTTAGGAAAGATTTGGGCTGCATGTGTCTAAAGAGACATGACTTAGGGGAAATAATAAAAGTAGAATTTATTATTCATTCCACCAGAAAGTGTAAGGAATCCAGATGAGCTAGGCAGTGGAAGGACTGGGGACACAGAGACAAGAAGATAGCACCCTGCTCTTGAGGAACTTATAACTTACAACAGAAGAAACTGCATGTTTTTAATTGGATGAAGACATAAATCACAAGAAAAGCGTATATGTCTTCAAATATTTGAATGGGCAGGGTGGAGAGAAAGCTAATTTCCTCTGTATGGCAGGACTAGACTAAATAGTGAAAACTTTTTTTCAACCACAATTTTTTTTTTTTTTTTTTTTTTTGAGACAGTCTTTTGTCATCCAGGCTGGAGTGCAGTGGCGCGATCTTGGCTCCCTGCAATCTCCACCTCCTGGGTTCAAGCAATTCTCCTGCCTCAGCCTTCCAAGTAGCTGGGATTACAGGCACCCGCCACCACACCTGGCTCATTTTTTTTTGGTATATTTAGTAGAGACAGGGTTTCACCATGTTGGCTACGCTGGTCTTGAACCCCTGACCTCAGGTGATCTGTCCACCTCGGCCTCCCAAAGTGCTGGGATTATAGGCGTGAGCCACTGTACCTGGCCTCAATCCCAATTTTTTTTTTTTTTTTTTTTTTTTTTTTTGAGATGGAGTCTTGCTCTGTCGCCCAGGCTGGAGTGCAGTGGCGCGATCTCGGCTCACTGCAGCTCCGCCTCCAGGGTTCATGCCATTCTCCTGCCTCAGCCTCCCGAGTAGCTGGGACTACAGGCGCCTACCACCTCGCCCGTCTAGTTTTTTTGTATTTTTTAGTAGAGACGGTGTTTCACCGTGTTAGCCAGGATTGTCTCTATCTCCTGACCTCATGATCCGCCTGTCTTGGCCTCCCAAAGTGCTGGGATTATAGGCTTGAGCCACCGCGCCCGGCCATCAATCCCAATTTTTAATAAAACCATATAGACAAATCTATCCAGTCTAAATCAGTTTGACCATAAGGTGAGCTTCTCATAAACCTTTTATAACTCTTTACAAATTCTTGTTAAAGAACAGATCTGTGCTCTTAGAAAACCATGTTTTGCTTTATTCCAAAAGCGTGGAAAAAACTGAATAAAACCCCTTTAAATTTAGCCAATATGTTCATACACAAAATCTTTTACAATTAATTTTTCACAAGCCTTCCAAAACTTGCTCAAACTTTTAGGTTTATCATGTCTAATTTTAAACAATCCTTCAATCCTCCAAACTAGGCAAAAATGTACATTCCCATGCCTTCTTATACTCTTTTACTAAAAGCACAATTCACTTCCTCACAGGCCTGACATGTGAAACTGATGGTTTTTAGTAGTATTAATTTCATGTTACCATGTTAACTCTTAGCAATTTTTATTTTTGGTGAAAAACCTGGTAGGTGATTTTAATTATGTACTAGATGTAGAGCCTAGGACACCAGACAGAAGTGCCTAAATATTGGAAGTTTTGACAGAGCAGGTTTTGACTCAGTCTTAGGAAGACTTTCCTATGGACAACAGATGCCCAATAGAAACGCACCATCTCCTCTGCTGGGGAGACCAAGTGGATGCAGCCAGTGTCTTCCACTAGGGCTCCAGGCTAGGACAGTGCCACCTGAGTTCACCTATACCACAGCAGGGTGTGAGAGGCGGTGGCATTCCTGGGGCTTTGGTGAGTAGTCCAAGAGGGACTGTTGGACAGCTCCAAAAGAAGGCCTTCGAAAGCGGGGGTGCAGCTTCTGCCAACTTGCTTTGTTCTGACTTTGACAGTAAACTGTAGGCCTCTGCGAGGTGCAGCTAAATTCTGCTGCCGCCATGGACACTGTTGGTAGCAGCCACTCCACAGACAAGCATCTTCTTCCTATTGTTTTGGTGAGCACGGTCCTACCAAGGAAGATTAAAAACCAAAACTTTTTTTTTTTTTGAAAGCCAAATCTATTTTTCCTGGATTTTCTAGGCGGAGGCCTACATTAGACTCTGTCATAGAAACATGATATCTACTTTCTCCTTCTTTGTAAAAAATTAAACCTCATGATTTTTATTGTGGGCACATGGCTATCTGAAACATGGACTATATTTACCAGACTTCCTTGCAGGTAGAAGTGTCTTCCTGACCAATGAGATGTCAGTGGAATGGTGAATGCAACTTCAAGGCAGTGACCTTAAAGGGAAGAAGCAAGTTCTTCTGCCCCATTTCCTCTTTCTTTTTAATGGGCTTAGGACATAAGGGCTGGAGCTTCAGCAACCATTTTGGGACATGAGATAACTCTGGAGAAGCCACACAAAGGAGCAGAAAAATATAGGGAACCTGAGTCTCTGAGACCACAGCATGTCATACCACTGCTATGACTGCTTGTACCTAAAATTTACATAAAATACATTTTTACCTTAACTAGTTATTTTTTAAAAAAACTTTCAACCAAACAAAATCCTGATTCAGAGTTCAAAGAGGGGCAATTGTTATTAGTCATCTATTATTAATAGGATAGTGAATACCCTGACACTCGAAGTACTGAAGTCAAGACTAGATAGTTATCTGTCAGTGATGTTCAAGATTCACTTCCTGACTTGATTAGGGATTAAGCTAGAGTAACCCCTCTTTGAGTTCTGTGCTCCTCCTGCCAGAAAGGAGTAGAATAGGCACAGTCTCTGATTTTACACTATCCAGTGATGTTATACAGCACTGGAGCTAATATTTTAGTTCAGGATTCTTTCTTCTTTGGAGAAGACTAGAAGACAAGGGCTCTAATTTTGTTTGACCTGAGCTACTACTTTAAATGTAAACCTTTTTCTATATTTGCATCCTCCCACCCTTACATTCATGGACAGTATTAAAAGAAAAAAGTAAAAGGAGAAGGTATAATGTCCAGTCATGGGCTGCATAACAACATTTCACTCAGTGATGAACTGCATAGAGGATGGTCCCCTGATACTATAATACACTGTATTTTTACTGTGTCTTTTCTATGTTTAAATACACAAATACTTACCGTGGTGTTACTATGTATTTATGCTATTTGGTATAGTAACATGGGTTTGTAGCCTGGGAGCAATAGGCTATACCACATACCCTAGGTGCATAGTAGGCTACACCATCTAGGTTTGTGTGAGTACACACTAGTTTTCTTAACAAGGAAATTGCCTGACGAGGTATTCCTCAGAACGCACCCCCATTGTTAAGTGATGCATGACTGTATATGGGAGAATTTGTGGAGGGCAGTTTGTCCTCCTGGTGTTTCCTTGCCTGCCGTGCTCACCAGCTCAGGACTGGTCTTCAGTCAACATCACATTCATGCATCCAGGCCTTTCAAGGTTTGGCCCATCTCCTTCCCGTTCCTGGGCCATGAGGGGCATATCCCTACTGCTGTGATTTGCTCCTAACTTGGAATCTGCCTGCTTGCCATCCCTCTCTCCTCAGCCCTCTCTCGAACTTAGGAAATCCCATCCATTCTTTGAGACTCCCCTCGGTTCTCAGCTTTTCTAGGAAGAGGCTCCAACCATTGTGCTTTCTTTGTCCCCTCATCTCTGTTAACCTTCACTGAATGGTTCCTTTTCAGTTAATTCTGCACTGCTGTGTATGGGCTCTGAAGTTTTCATAAGCATGAATTCTGGCTTCACTGAACAGATTGTAAGTTCTGTGATGGGTGGGAACATAAAAAAAAAACAAAAACAAGAACAAAACAAAACAAAAAAAAGAACACGACCGTACTTATCACAACAATGATGGATAATTCAGCCTTTGCTTGCTTTTTTTTTTTTTTTTTTTTTTTGTGAGACGGAGTCTCACTTTGCTGCCCAGGCTGGAGTGCAATGGTGTGATCTTGGCTCACTGCAACCTCTGCCTCACAGGTTCAAGAGATTCTCCTGCCTCAGCCTCCAGAATAGCTGGGATTATAGGCACCCACCACACCTGGCTAACGTTTTTATATTTTTAGTAGAGACGGGGTTTCACCATGTTGCTCAGGCTGATCTCGAACTCCTGACCTCAGGCAATCTGCCCGCCTTGGCCTCCTCAAGTGCTGGGATTACAGGAGTGAGCCACTGTGCCTGGCCTTCTTTTGTCTTTAATGGACACTTTATCAACACATCAACTCCAGTACACACTCCATTCTTTGAAGGATGGTGGCATTTGGGATCTGTATCATCAATGTAATTGTTATTTGTTTTGTATTTTGACTTGGCTTCCCGATGGTGCCACCTACCTAATGGTGGACTAGAACCTGATTCTAATGTGGAAACTGTGTGCTACCTTACTAAGGCAAATTTGCCAAAAGCTGTATCTCTTTTTTTGGTTTTATGTATTTTGTGGGAAGGGGCCATAAAGACTTTATAAAGACCCCACATTGATCCTTCAGGACCAGAGGAAGAGTTTCTTAGTTATGGTTGATTCTTAAAAATAGCCATGCCTCATTGTTTTACCTCAAACCTCTGCTCTTATCATTATGGCTCTGAGATGGTTATTACTGGAAGATAGATTAGTACATTTGCTTCGATAATGGGTCTGTATTAGTCACACCTGAGTTTGAGGAACTTGGCGGGGGAGTAACTTAATCTGAGCTTTCATCATTTTCCACTCCATTCCATTCCATTCATTCATTCTAAAGACATATACTGAATGCCTACTAAATGCCAGGCATCCTGATAGGTGCTGCAGAAGCAAACAACAACAACAACAACAACAACAACAAAAAAAAAAAAAAAAAAAAAAGGAAAGAAAGAAAAAGGAAAAAGGGCATGCTCTCTGTCATCTAGGAGATTTAGTAAAGGTCACCCTCCAATCAACTGGTCATCACTGCCTTCTAGCAAATTGTCCTCTGAAGGGGTCCCAAGGGGTCTCTCTAGGAATCTGCTGGCTGGCCTCGGCCAGGTTTCCCACTGCTGAACATTCTCTTCCTTTCTCAACAGCAGATGTTGGAATGAGAGGTAGTCTCAGTGCTTGCCTCAACGGCTCCACCCAGACCATGCTGAGGACTTCCAAAAAAACCAGTGTGTTCTGCTTGTGGCTCTTCCCCACCAGCTTTCCCTGCATTGACTACAAGAGTTAGTCCAAACAGAGTTAGTCCAAAGTCATACATAACTGGCCCAAATCGGTTCAATGCACTTTACACCAAAGCCGCTGGGCCGGTGGTGATGGGTGGATGCGTGGCAGTAACGCGTGACCCACTTGCTAGTTGAAGGCATTCCCTGCAGCCTGGCAGAACCAGGAGGAACATCTTCAGAGCCAGGGCCCCAGACAAATATGAGAAAAACTATCACCTGGATCACAGGAACATAAGTCACAGTAAAGCTAAACAGCTACACTTTGTTACAAGAGGAAAGAGTGCTTTATTGCCTTAACCATCTGATGGTTGGTTTAAATATGTTTTCATTTGCAGCTAAGAAAACACTCAGACTCCTGGTTCAGAGGAGCCTGGAGCAAATTGGAAAGGAAACACTTTGTGAGTGTTACATTTGGAGGGCCAAAATAGTCACTGACCCCCTAAATCACTGGCTTGTTACTCTGCTTCATTCTTCAAGGCAAAAAACGGTCTCCTATGGTAAAATGGTCTCCTGCAGGGCTGGGTTGTTGTAAACAACTGCAAGAATGTGTCAGCTAGAGAAAATAGCAGCATATAGGCAGGCTGAAGCCCAGGGCTTCAGAGACACATTCTCATTTCAACTGACTGATCTCAGCCAACTACAGCTGGGTGTAGGTGAAATACCACTTAACAGCTCAGTCCCTTAGGGAGTGTTTAATGTTAACAGGAAATGTTGAGGAAGAAACACTGAGGAAATAAACAGGAATTTAACCTCTAAACTTCTGTGACGGTTTCCTCATCTTGTTCCTTTCCTTGTTCCAATTCACTTCTGAATCCATCCTCATCCTCCTTTTCTCAAGACTGTCTCCCTCTCATTGGATGTCTCCCCTCCCTCTGCATAGAGTAGCTACAGTGACAGCTACTGTTTGCATTCACTAGGAGCCCTGTTGCATGGTCTAACTCATTTCACTCTCCCATCAACCCCATGACCTAGGTACAATCATTACTTCCACAGGACAGGTGAGGAAACTGAGGAACAGTGAGTGTAAGGATGATGCCCAAGGTCACACAGCTGTACACATAGGAACCGGCGTTTGAACTCATGGAGCGTTGCTCTTGACTAAAGCCTGTAATGCCTCCGTCTTTATACAAATGAGCTTGAGTCTCTCATTTTAAAAATATTCCGCCCTGAATATTCACTTTCCTTTAAATAGTCTTAACTCTCTCTTCTCTCAGAGTCAACTTTCTTGAAAGTGTAGTCTGTACAGATAGATCCCCATTTACTTACCTCCTAGTCACCCCTAACCCTCTGGCTTTACCCCTTCCTGTTCCTCTGGAACTGCTGTCACCAGTCACCAATGACTCACCTGTTGCCAAACTCCACAGACAATTTTCATGACATTTGAGTGAACCGTTCCCAGATGGAAGCTCTCCTCCCTTGCCTTCTGTGATGCCATTTGCTCTAGATGTCCCACTTTCCTCCCTGTGCTCTTCTCCTCTGGCTCTGGCAGGGGTCTTGGGAAGGCTCCAGGTCTTAGCTCTCTTCCAGCCTCACCCTCCCTAAGTTCACTGGGTGACTTCTTGCACATACATGGCTTCACATCTGTATCTATAGCCAGAACTTGTCTTTTTTTATCAGCTGTGAAAAATCTCGTTTTTAATGGACATCTCTGCTTGGATGTCCCATAAGCACCTCAATCTTAAGATGTTTAAAACTGGCCAGGCACAGTGGCTCGTGACTGTAATCCCAGTGCTTTGAGAGGCCAAGGTGGGTAGATGGCTTGAGCCCAAGAGTTTAAAACCAGCCTGGGAAACATGGTGACACCCTCTCTCTATCAAAAAATACAAAAACTAAGCCAGATGTGGTGGTGTGTGCCTGTAGTCTCAGCTACTCCGGGGACTGAGGTGGCAGGATCACCTGAACTTGGGAAGTTGAGGCTGCAGTGAGCCATGATTGCATCACTGCACCTCAGCCTGGGTGACAAAGGCTGACAACAACAACAAACAAAAAAGTTTGAAACTTTTTTAGTTTTAAAAAAAAGTCCAAAAAAGTTCCTTGAATACACTTAGCCTTTAGTGAACAGGCCAAAAACTCATCTGTCTCTCAAAATTGATTTCTTCTGCAAATTCCTTCTCTTTGCATGGCACTTCCATCCATGTGGCTGTTTAAACCAGCTGCTTCTGAGGCACGCTCAGGTCCTCTCATTCGCCTGTTCCCACAATGGATCTTTATGGTCCGTTGATTCTCCCTCCTAAATCTCTTGGATCTGCTTTTCGTTTTTCACCTCAACTGTCTCCTTTTTCCTTACCTGAATGACCATTCTGATGACCTCGGCCGACCTTGTGCTGAAGCCTAGGCTTCCTGTCCTGGTTGCCAGAGTGCTCCATCCGAAGTTGGAAGTAAAAGCTTTCATGGTGCCTCACTGCCGCAGGATGAAGTTCATACTACCTCTCCTTGGATCACAGCCTCTCATGACCCAGATTTTGCCTTGTCTCCAGCTCTGCTCTTACCACTTCCCATCCATCTCATCTCTGAGGCTCCCT
Organism: Macaca mulatta; assembly: GCF_049350105.2. Taxonomy (NCBI): domain Eukaryota; kingdom Metazoa; phylum Chordata; class Mammalia; order Primates; family Cercopithecidae; genus Macaca; species Macaca mulatta. The sequence continues at coordinate 163,047,548 of NC_133406.1, forward strand.
CCTGCACACACCATTCCCTCAGTCCTTGCTCTGGGCTCACCCTCACTTTCTTCCCACTTAGCACTTGGCCAATTCCTTTTCTTCTTTTGGACTCAGCTCTCAGGTCCTCTCTCAACCCTGATCCCTACTTCAGTCTTGCTCCCCATGGCCTGCGCCTCTGCCATTGCGTGTGCCAAGCTGTGCTATTTGTTGGCTTCTTCCCTACAACATGAGCTCCCTGAGACTAGGGAGCCTTGCCTTTCATCTGTGTGTCCTTAGGCTGCCATTTTGCTGATACATAGTAGAAACTCAATAAATGTGTCAAATGAACTAACAAAACTCACCCAAAGCCATATATACCTAATGGATGAATGTACTATAGCAGGGAGAGAATATCTTTATCATGTGGGGAGTTTAAGCACCCTCCTTTAAGTCTATATATCCGCTTGTGTAGGATTTTTCCCCTCTACCTCCACACTAGGCCACTATTTGAGATCAGTATACAGGGGAGCTACTCCATCCCACCCACAGAGAAAATCTCACCATGACCAGGTTCCCTCAGACCCACCCAGCATCACACGCGCAAACACTTGCTGAATTTTGCCAATGGCCCTCAGAAGTAGTTTTGGCAATGCTCACAAAACAGGTGCCTATGCTATTTCTTTATGGCAAAAGACATAGCACAAATTCTGAAATCACTGTACTTTCAGTGATGGTTTAGGATACTTTTATGGGTTCAAATTGTTTCCTGTTTTGAAGTTAAAATGGAATTTTACATAATGGAGAGAAACATGGCTGGGGTAAACAGAGGTCTTTGTCATTAATATTCACTTTGTATCATATTTGACCTTTGTTTTCAGACATCAATGGCTAGATATACAGGAGCAAAGTAAAACAGAAAATTGCAGCACTTATTCAAATAATTATGGCAAACTTCCCTCACCCACTATATTCCCACAACTTCATCTACATTTTGGTTTCCTTGCTTTGTATCTATAGACACTTTTAGAGCATGGGCTTTGATGTCTGAGAAACTTGGGTCTGAGTCTCAATTCTGTCACTTATTAACTGTGTAACCCAGGGAAAGTTATTTAACCTTTTTGAGCCTTGATTTCTTCAATTTCTTCCCTGTAAAATGGGGAAGAATATGAGTGCTGATCACTGGTGTGAGGATTAAATAAGATACTGCATATGGGGGCCGGGTGCGGTGGCTCAGGCCTGTAATCCCAGCACTTTGGGAGGCTGAGGCAGGCAGAGCATGAGGTCAGGAGATCGAGACCATCCTGGCTAACATGGTGAAACCCCGTTTCTACTAAAAATACAAAAAAATTAGCCGGGCATGGTGGCGGGTTCCTGTAGTCCCAGCTACTCAGGAGGCTGAGACAGAAGAATGGCATGAACCTGGGAGGCAGAGCTTGTAGTGAGTTAAGATTGAGCCACTGCACTCCAGCCTGGGCAACAGAGCAAGGCTCCATCTCAAAAAAAAAAAAAAAAAAAAAAAGATACTACATATGAAGACAGCACAGTATCTGGAACACAGTAGGTCACCAGTATATGTTAGTTTTAATTTTGTTATTAGATAATTAAAATGAACATTTTAAGACTAGAGGATGGGGTATTTGACTTATTTAATTGCCTTCATGCTTCACTTTTACTTGGGCTATGTCTCTGTTATACAAGTTTCCAATTAAAAGAACAGTTATCAACGTGTTAACTTGTTAGTCACTCAAATTTGGAGCTGACAGAGATTTTGTTATTTTAAAAGAAATCCAGAGGAGATAAGGGGTTGGCCCAAGGGTACACAGAACTTGGATACAAACACAAGACTTTGAGTATTCTCTCCTCTCCAGTGCTGGGGCCTGCTGGATCCTGCAGCATCTGCCAGTGTCCCCTGATCATTCAGAGTGGCTCTCTAAACAAGCAAAAGAGCCTCTCAGTGAGTCAGCCTGGAGATGTCCCCTTACTCAATTGCTAATCAATAAGCAGGACTACACAGACAAGGAACATTGGCCAGTTCCTTGAATACACTTAGCCTTTAGTGAACAGGCCAAATGCCTAAAACTTCATCAGGTGCCTCAGTTGGTGAATTAATAGTGCTTCCAAAAGGATTTCAACCAATGGGTAGGGACACAATGAGTATGAGGCCTCCATTCCCCTTACCGGGTAACCTCATGTACTTGGGCTCTTTTCTGTTTAGCAGTAATTTGCCCTTCTAGATGAGTGCTAAATTCCTGCCATGTCATGCAGTGTTGCAAGGACCGTTTTGTGTCCTTCTGGATTTCACGGTTCTTTGAGCATAGTAAGCCCTTGATAAAGGCTTATTAATTTGCTTTGATTAAATGAAGAATGCACTGCATTCTAGTTAAACATTACTTACAGCCTTTTTGCAGTGAAAAGGTTTATATAATTAAGTAGGATCATTGTCACCACAAAATGCCCACATTTCTCCAACATTAGAAGTATATCTCTTTAGTTGGTAAATGCATTTGAGGCTCTCTTGGAAAGCAGCCCAATGTCTCTTTTTCTTTACTTTCCCATTCTGAATGGCCTGGACTTTGAAAACACAGGTGTCAGGCCTGGGAGAGTGTGAAGGAGGCCCTTGGTGTCTGCATCCCTTCAGGGGAGAAAGAACTGTGGAGATCTGGTGCCTGTGTTTGGAGCTGGAACAGTGCTCCAGTTGGGCCAGGCCAAAGGCTAGAGAGTCAGATGGCAACTTATTTTCTAGGTGACCCCAGCTGCATGTCAGCGTTCTACGGAGAAACAGAAGCGACAGGGTATATATATCCTGTTGCTTCTTATTCCCATTACAAGCCCATATATACACATGGGCTTATTATGAGAATTGGTTCACTCCATTATGGAGGCCAAGGAGTTCCATAATAGGCCTTCTACAAGCAGAGGAACAGGGAAGGTGGGGGGGGGGTGTAGTTCAGTCTGAGTCCAAAGACCTGAGAAGCTGGCAGGGTGGTGGGGGCTGCTGCTGGTGTCCAAGGGCAGGAGAAAATGGATGACCCAGCTCCAGAGGAGAGAGCGCAAATTCATCTTTCCTCAGCTGTTTGGTTCTAGCTGAGCCAGAACAGATTGGATGGTGCCCACCCACAATGGTGAGGGTGGATCTTCCTTACTCAGTCCACTGATTCAAATGCCAGTCTCTTCTGGAAATACCTTCACAGACACAGCCAGAAATAATGCTCTACCAGCTAGCTGTGTGTCCCTTAACCCCGTCAAGTTGACACCTAAAATTAACCATCACACCCGCCCCTAGCTCATGAGCTGCCCGATTTCACTTCAGAGTGGAAACTCAGTCAAATCCAGTCTGGGTTTTCTTAGTCCAATCCAGTGATTTCTGATAACCTTGATAGTCCAGTTCAAAGTTCAGTCTCCATGTCAGGGCCATTCTCCCACCTTGCAGGTTTTCTTTGCCCTCCCTTCAGTTCTGGTTCTTCCTGGTGCTGTTGCTCCTCTGGGCTGTATCCCCTCCACCTTCCATCCAGCCCCCTGCTTTGGGACCTCCTGCTATAGTCCTCTTTGCCTTCTTCTGACAAGTGCACAGACTTTCCTTTTAGGCACCCCTTGCACCACTGGCCACAGAGAAACACTCAGAACTTTTTCCAGGCCAACAGGAGCCCAGAGAAACAGGGCTTTCAGCAGATACACTATTTTGCCCCTGACCTCTTCCTCACATTTGTGAGGTTATTTGCTTGGAAAGGCACGAGGAACTTTTTCCTTTTGAGATCCCTAAGTACTATATCTGGGGTTTCTCTCTGTCCTACGTACGTGCTCAACACACCCACCCCAACCCCCAAGTAACCCCACGGTGGTGGTTCTCAAAGTGTGGTCCACAGACATTAGAGGTCCCCTATATTCATTATAACACTAAGAGGTTATTAGCTTTTTGGAGGTGGTGCAGAAGCAATGGTTGTAAACCTGTGGTGCATGGCAGCAGTGTTATTGGTCCTGTGGTACTGGTCGTGTGCTTCACTACCATGTATTCACAGTTAAAAACAAGAAAGAAAATGCCAATGTTACATAAGAATGCCCTTGATGAAGCAGTAAAAAAGACACATTTTATTTAATTTTTACCCTTAAGCACACATCATTTTAATATTCTGTGTGACAAAATGGGAAATACACATAAGGCTCTTCAGCACACCTATGGTTTTTGCTTTTGTTTTGGGAAAAGCACTTGTGTGATTATTTAAGTAGCTGAATCAGTTGCTTTTAAAAGTGAACACTATGTCTACTTTCTGAAAGAGCATCTAACAAACAAACTGTGGTGTTTTTCAGACTTCAGTATCTGGCAGAAATTTTCTTGAAAATAAATAAAGCCTGTCACTTCAAGAAAAAACAAAAACAACAGGTAGTGTTTTTTGCCAAAATCCATGCTTTCAACCTCCAGATCCACCACTTACTAGCAAATAACTGAACTCCCTAATGTCTTACTCGAAAAATCAGGATAGTAATTGTGCTGACTCCAGAGGATGGGTATGAGCATTCAGTAAGACAACAGTGTAAAGTGCTTTATGTAGTGTCTGGTATGTGTGAACTGCTCAATAAATGTTGGCTGCTGTTACAGCCACACTGAGTTAAAATAATCCGATTTCTTTCATATCTAATTTAACCAAATATGTGAGTCAATTCCATCAAAAGTGTTCATATTAAGCACCAAGTAGAGACTTTAAAAAATCAATTCATGGCCAGGCATAGGGCCTCACGCCTGTAATCCCAGCACTTTGGGAGGCCGAGGCAGGCGGATCACGAGGTCAGGAGATCGAGACCAGCCTGGCCAACATGGTGAAACCCTGTCTCTACTAAAAACATAAAAATTAGTCAGGCATGGTGGCGGGTGCCTATAATTCCAGCTACTCGGGATGTTGAGGCAGGAGAATCACTTGAAAGCAGAAGGCAGAGGTGGCAGTGAGCCAAGATAGCACCACTGCACTCCAGCCTGGGAGAAAGGGTGAAACTCCATCTCAAAAAAAAAAAAAAAAAAAAAAAAAAAAATTCAATTCATGTTTTTTTAATAATAAGGCAACAATGAAACGGCAACATGGCTATAATGAAATAGTGGCAGGCATTGCAATATTGAGTTTTAAGCAAAAACTCTTATTTCTCCAGTTTTCCTTAGGAAAATAGATAGGACTATTTGTGCAGTGGTTAAAAATGCAGAAATTAACATAAAATATTGCCACAATACCTCCCAAAGCTCACTACTTAAAAACAGTTTATCACAGCACCAATGCCAATATACACCAGGCCACCTGTGTCCCTGACACATCGAAAGCTATGGCCTCTGAATGATGTCTTGATCATTATGTCATTAACATCATACCTCACCTGAAAAGTCAGATGTGTTTTCCAAATTGGAGCACTTCTACCCAAGCTTTGGATATAAACTAGGAGGAATTTAGATTATGTCACATTTTGGGCATAGGCAGGCAATGAAAAACGGAGAAGGGAAAAGAAGGCAAAATAAATGGGCTTATAGCAAAATAATGATCAAGAGATTGAAAAGAAAAAAAGAAAAAAGGAAATAAATGTACCAGAAAAGGTTGTGAAAAACTGTAGGAACCTGTTAGTGGGACATAATGAGGCTCCTTAAAGGATATTTTTACATTTTCCAAATAATTTTCCGTTATCAGAAATGACTGAGTCCCTGTCCTGTATATCAGCGCAGGTTCTTCTATCTTGTATGTGAACAACCGAAGTCCATAGCATCTTTTTCAGTCCTTTCGATCATCTGGACCTACCCTGTGGGATCCCTTCTTTGTTCTTTGAAAGGTATTTCTTTATAAACAGCTACTGAGCTGCTTTCTTCGGGAACAAGAATGTACTATTCACATAGTATTCAAAGGGTCGACTGGGTCCGTCCTTGCCACCTTCCCCTTTGGTGCAGATGGTACACTTGCCCTGAACATTTTTTCTACTCAGATGACCATTAGTGCTATCACCTGCTCCCACCTGTGACTACTGCCCTGCAAATGAGCAAGAAACAGCACCAGCTCAGGGGAAAAGTTGCTTTTACTTGTTCTCAGTGACAGGGTAGCAGCTTCGTGGAGAAAGGAGCATCTGATTAGGCTCCTAATTAACATGAAAACCATCCTGCAAGAAAAAGCCACAGCAGCAAGCTGCTTGCCAGTTCTAGGCCAGGAATCCCAATTGCAATTTTGGTTGTTATGGAAACAGACCACACTGCTTCTTAAAGAATTCATTATTCCAACAAATATTTGTTGTTCTAGTCATTAAGTAGTACCGAATGAATGATGTAGACACAGGGGAGGAGGAGCGCAGAGGAGGAAGGCTGGTGATTACAGCTGAGTTCTCAGGGAGCTAGAACTTAACTCTGACCTTGGGGCATGATTAATAGGGGAGAAGACATTTCAAGTGAAAGCGCTGGCAAAGTGCGACAAGCTCAAGCGATAATAAGGCTGCAGGCGTGGCTGGAGCCAAAGATTGACATGGGAGTGTGATGGGAAATGGGAAAGACCAGAAGGCCAGTCTAAGAAGTCTGGACCTTTCTGTGGACAAAAAGGAGCTAATGGGTATGTTAAAACGGGGGAAGAATGCTTTAGGTGTATTAATTTTGTCTTAAGACAAATAGTGAGGATGTCAACCTAGACTCCGGGTAATACCGCAGCCCCAGTGTTTTTTGGGTATATGCCAAGACAATAATTTGAAAAGTGACAATTCAGCCATCTTCTCAAATAGACAAAACCACACTGTTTCACTGAAAGAAACCGACTTTTGATTATTAAAACTCACCAAAACAGCTATGGGTGTGTCTATGACATCTGGAATATTTTTATAAGGTTTAAATTGACTTATAATAAAGCAGTCCCAAAATACCATTCTGCCACCTGGCAAGGAAGTATTTAGAACTAAGGCCTTAATTCTCAGAGTCCAGTATGTACACTAGAAAAAGAGCAGTCATTTTCCCTTGTATCACAGTGGCTTTGTACCTTCTATGGCCCAAACAGTAAGCTGAAATCTCTTTTACTGATCCATAAATTGAAATACAGGAGAGTTTGGTTAGATAGAAGAAAAATCTTTTGCTTAGTGCAGCAATTCTTAGAGGGTGATCTATGGACCCTTGGAGGTCTCGAGCTTTGTCTAATTCCAAAGATCTTCTACTGTGCTGTTTGACCTTCTGAAGGGCACAGGACTTAGTAACAGGTGAGGTCTTTAGTTATGCCTAGAGAGAGGAAGTGGCATTTGACAATACATTTCACAGTTCAACTGTGAGTGTTAAACAATGGATAAGTCTGAGGTAATATTACTGCCAAGACAGTAACAACAACCACAAAACATACTGTATTATTTTTGGAAGCTTCTTTGGACCACATTTTTAAAAACACAGATTTCTATGTGATAATAAAGGGCTCTGTGATGGTTAATACCGAGTGTGAACTTGATTGAATTGAGGGATACAAAGTATTGATCCTGGGTGTGTCTGTATGGGTGTTGCCAAAAGAGATTAACATTTGAGTCAGTGGGCTGGGGAAGGCAGGTCCACTCTTAATCTGGTGAGCACAATCCAGTCAGCTGCCAGCAAATACAAAGCAGGCAGAAAAAAGTGAGAAGGAGAGACCGGCCTACCCTCTCAGCCTATATGCTTCCCCCATGCTGGATGCTTCCTGCCCTCCAACTCCAAGTTCTTCAGTTTTGCGACTTGGACTGGCTCTCCTTGCTCCTCAGCTTGCAGACAGCCTATTGTGGGACCTTGTGATCACGTAAGTTAATACTTAATAAATTTCTATATGTATAGATGTATTCTATTAGTTCCGTCCCTCTAGAGAACTCTGACTAATACAGGCTCCTACTCTGAATTCCTAGTTGTCAAGTTTAAAGGGTCTCCCCTTTTCCTAATGTGGCTCCTAATATAAAAATTGAATAGCAAATATAAGACTCTGTGTATGGTCTGGATGCCAAGAAAATTGATTATTAAAATTTATGTGGAAAAGGGAATTTTAGTCTGATTTTTCTTTGAAATTATGACATTGGGCTACTCTTCAATAAGAGATACAAGCAACAAAGTTTTACTTTCTGAAAAACACGTAAACTAAGTGTGGGAAGAGTCCATCCAGTTCCCAAGGTTAAGGTCAACTAGAGGTAAGCAGATGACAAATGGACCTAAGGTAGGTCTCAAGAATTCCCACTGCTTGACACACACTGTTCTCTTTGCCTCCTCTCACCTCCCATTCATCCCTTCACTGGGCCCATCTCTCCTTTTATCTCTCTGCTTAAATGTTACGTTCTTAGGGAAGCCTTCCCCAGTCACCCTCTCTAAAGTAATCACCTAATTTTACTCCGAACACTTGACCCAGGCTGTTCCCTATTTCAGCTCTTTGGTTCCTTCCTAATACTTTTCAAGGTTAATGATATATCCATTATTCTCTTCATCTAAGATGGCAGCTCGGTGAATCCTCACTACCCGGCGGGGTTCAATATTTAATAAGCATGTGTCAGATGGCTGGTGAGACAGTTTGCATTCAGGTTAACAACCAACACAACTGAGTTGTGTGCGGAGGAGGGAGAAGCCTGGAGTCAGAGATCCTAGTCCCCTCCCTGCTACCAGTTAATTGAATGACTATGATCAGACCCCTTAACTTCCCTGGGCCTCAGTTTCCTCATCTAATAATGAGGGAACTTTACTCAGAGATTTCCAAGGAGGCATTCTGATTTTAACTTGCAAGAGTCTAAGTTTATCTGATTATATTTCTGTAGTGTTGACAACCATTCTTTTCCCACTCATTGAGGAGGTGTGGACCTTTTCATTATTTCTGAATATAAATAGACATTTTCTGGAAAATGTACAGGTAGGTGTGCTAATTTTTTGAGGCACTTGAATGATTAGAGGAAAAAGTACTAAGTTTTGAAAGGATAATATTTGTCCTTTTTTGTGCATTTTTAACTACTGCACAACCAGTTCCCTTTATTTCCACGAGGAAAACTGGAAATCTGGCTCTCACACACCATTAGCTTCATAACCTTGGACAAGTTCCTTAACCTTCCTAAGTCTCTCAGTTTTCTTGTCTATGTAATAGATAGGTAATAGGAATAGACTAGGTAATGGGATTGTATAAGGATTAATTGAGATAACCTGGGGCATAGTGGGTGCTCAGAAAATGTTGGTAAACCTCAAACACATTTTCTCCCACAACTCATCCATCAATAAGTTTCACTGTACTAGAGCAAAGAGCAAATTAGATAGTTTTTTTCTGTTTGCTGTGTAGAATACAGGGTCTGGCTATTGAGGTATATTTGAACATGTGGCAACTGATGCATTCAGTTTAGGAAGGAGAGGGTCAGTGTTCAAACAGAAAACAGGTGTGTTAGATTTTAATACATGACAACCTCTTACCCTTTTAATGCACTTCGTTACTGTAGAGCTAAACTCAGAAGTTTGACATTGTTTCAAGTCCTACTTTTCCCATGCTGAAAAGATACAAATCCCAAAGCAATATAAAACTGCGTACATGAAAGAAAGAACTTGGAAAACTTGGGGTACTATTTTGATCAAAAAGACTTCAAAATAGGGTGAAACATAAATAGTCTTTTTCACTACCAAATTCTTATGATTAGCAATTGTATTGTTAGAAAATGCAAGGGTTGCTACTCACCAATCATGAAAATAATTTTACACTTTCTCAAATCTTCCATGAAACCTTCAAAACAAAAATAACTTAAGTTATTGGCAAGAAAAACTGTACTGAAGCCCTGGTTTTACTCATGTTATGTAAAAACCCAAACCTTGTAGTTTTATTTGATAACAAAAGCTTGAAGTTGAATAAATGTGTGAACAGGCTACAATTAGTAAGCACCAATGACCATTTCAGTCTCTTTGTTTGTTTGTGAGATGGTCTCACTCTGTTGCCCAGGCTGGAGTGCAGTGTCTATCTTGACTCACTGCAACCTCCACCTCCCAGGTTCAAGCCATTCTCCTGTCTCAGGCTCCCGAATAGCTGGGATTACAGGCATGCCACCGCACCTGGCTACTTTTTGTATTTTTAGTAGAGAGGGGGTTTCACCATGTTGGCCAGGCTGGTCTTGAACTCCTGGCCTCAAGTGATCCCCCTGCCTTGGCCTCCCAAAGTGCTGGGATTACAGGCGTGAGCCACCGCGCCCTGGCCATTTCAGTCTCATTTCCCTATCCTGGTAAGGTATTTTTATTTTAACATGCATGATCAACTTTTGGTGGCAAAAATGTATGTCATTAAATAGCATGAATCACAAAGAAAGCTATTTTTAAAAATTACTTTTAAATCATCCTAAGTATCTCAGTTTGGTGTTATTTCATGTTTAAAACATTTGCTAAGCTTCCTTTTAATACAGATGGTTAAAACACAAGTAGAGTATCTGGAAAATAATATTTTTAAACATAGTTTCTGCTTAGAGCAAATAATGTTATTTTCCATTTAAGGTAGTGATATAAAATTTCCTTTTAAAACAAATCTATCTGAGTAACAACAGTTCATATTTTCTGTAGATAACTACTTTTGAAAATTAGATCACTATTCTGACAGGAAACATTTTTTAGTGAAATTGGGGTAGTTCATTTATATGCACAATACCACATTTTGTAGGAATTCACAATTAGCTGAGTGAAGCCCCAGCTCCACCCGAGAAAGAGAGAGCATGGGGCAAGATGAATTGGGTTGGGAACAAAGAGCTGAGAAAGAGCTGGAAACAGAGGATAGAAGTAAGTTTGGGATCGTTGAAACCATATGGTTTTCACAACAAAAAACAAACAAACAAAAAGAATTTTTAAATCAAATCCAGTCTCCTTACAGAATAACCCATGGTGACAGGAAACACTTTAAATTGTTTGGAGTTTTCTATTAAAGGCAGATACATTGGTGTTCCTAACATGTGGGACCAGATGGTCAGCTCAGGTTCTCCAGCCTGTGAGTTTATGTTTACGAAGCTGAGGAACTCTGAGTCTATTTGCAATCTGGGAAAATGACCCTGGTTATTACTGTGATTTTTTTGGGTATGATTGTATCCTATTTCAGTTTTCAAAAATAGTTATTTTAAAATTAATGATGGTACATGACATTCATCTAATGTAGTCATTACAAATTAAGTATATAGTTTTTTAATGACATGGGAACATGTTTATGTTGTGATATATACAAAACATTTGGAGATACTTGTATATACATATGCATTCTCAACTATATAAAAATAGATATATAGGCAATGCATTGGAATGAAATGTACCAAAACGTTAACCATGATCATTTATAAGTCATAAGATTTTAAATGGCTCTTATTTTATACCTGAAAAAATTTCTACAGTATGTGTTAATTTTATAACTAGAATAAAAGGGAAAATTTATTAGGCCATCAGTCATCCCCTACCCAGTTGAGACCAAGTTGATTATTTGCACTTAGCTAAGTGACAGCTAAGTTATGGCTCATATATTTGTACCTCTCCTCATGAATCACCATGATGTCATTTGGTGACTGTGATTTTCACATACTGCTCCTGCCATTATCATCAAATGACACTTTACCTACCACCTTGTGCTAATGGATCTATGCAGGATTAGAGCGGGGGTTATTTAAAAAGCCAACTCACTTATATGTGTTTAGAGTCAATACTATAAACATATTTCCATGACTTATAGTATAACTTTTATTACAGTGTAGAAATGTTAGAAGGTATTTTTACTTAGGACAATTACGAACCTTTTCTTTTTTGGATAGTCCTAAATTCACATAATCATATCTATTTTCAGTTACATGCATAGCTAGTTATGGATGGAATTTTTACTTTTTCCAAGACTTTTTTTTTGTTTGTTTTTTGAGATGTAGTCTCACTCTGTCACCCAGGCTGGAGCACAGTGATGCAACCTTGGCTCACTGAAACCTCATCGTCTTGGGTTCAAGCAATTCTCCTGCCTCAGCCTCCTGAATAGCTGGGATTACAGGTGTGCACCACCATGCCTTTCTAAATTGTTTTGTATTTTTAGTAGACACAGCGTTTCACCATATTGGCCAGGCTGGTCTTGAATTCCTGACCTCAAGTGATCCACCTGCCTTGGCCTTCCAAAGTGCTGGGATTACAGGCGTGAGCCACTGCACCCAGCCATTTGCAAAACTTTTAATATGACAAAAATTACAAAGCAGCATAATCCTGGTGTAGGATAGGTTGGGTCCCAGAGGTACATGCAGAATAGTAACTACCATGCAGGAAAAAGACTTTTGTGTCTCAATTATGTTTAAAGAATGTTGAATTAAAGTTTGACAACTGTTTTTACTGCAGGACTTGTGGGAGAGCTTTGGATGCTATTATATACTTGAATCTTCCAGTGGGGACCTGGTGTTAAGCATGTTTCAAAGATATTTCAGTAGAGCATCCTCTTTTCGCTGAGCCTCTCCGGAGTCCTGTTCTCTGGGCAGTTAGGAAATGCATCTCTTAGTAATGCACCCCCCTTTGGTTCTTTACATGGATGGAGGCAGGAGAGACCCAAAGAGTTCTACTCTTAATCACGCTCCCTGGCTAAGGGAAAAGTGATGCTGTTAATATTTTCTCTCTTAAGTTGATGTTTAATTAAAAAGGCATGGTCAAAGTTACTGTAATGACAACTTTGATCTGATCAGTAAGGAAAACTCACCTTCCATGGTGTCCTCTCCAAATACATTTAACTGGTCATCACCCTGTTAAAAAAATCACAATATTAGACAATAATAACAGCAGGTATTGTGCTGAACTCCTTGGCAACACTGGCATACTTGAACTTCCAAACAACTGTAAGAGGGAGGCACTTCCAAACAATTTTATGAGGGACAACATTTTACAGATGAAGACACTGAGAATTCTAAAAGTTAACTTGCTGAAGGTGACAGGGTAGTGAGGGACAGAGCTCAAAATTAAACCTGGTCATCTGTCCTGAGTGCATGCTCTCTTCTTAACCAGTACAGTATCTCGCCTTTTTTTTTTTTTTTTTTTTTTTAAAAGTGCAAAAGCTATCTGTGGACAGGAAGGCTGACTTCAAGAAGACAAAATCCTTTGATATCAGAAGCTTACTAGTAGGTGTGATCACAGCTGTTTTATGAGTAACTCCAAATTTTAAAGCTGGGGTTGGCAATCATTTTCTGTAAAGGGCCAGATAGTAACTATTTTCATCATCGTGAGCCATCGTGTCTCCTGTTCTCCTGTAGGAACTACCTTTTTTTGTGTGTGTGTGTGAGACATAGTCTTGCCCTGTTGCCCAGGCTGGAGCACGGTGGTGCAATCTCGGCTCACTGCAACCTCCACTTCCTGGGTTCAAACAATTTGGGCCTCAGCCTCCCCAGTAGCTGGGAGTACAGGCATGTGCCACCGTGCTGGACTAATTTTTGTATTTTTAGTAGAGACAGGGTTTCACCATGTTGGCCAGGCTGGTCTCAAACTCCTGACCTCAAGTGATCTGCCTACCTCGGCCTTTCAAAGTGCTGGGATTACAGACGTGAGCCACCGTGCCCGTGCCCTACAGGGCAACTATTCAGTCATAACTTGCCAATCCCCGAACCAAAGCATGAAATAAAGAAGTTGGGGTGATCAGTTTTTATTGATGCCTACCTTTAAATTTTTCATTTTATTTTTTAATCAAACAGATGCTCTCTTCCTTATGGAGTAGCCCATGGTGTTTGGAAAAAAATTCAGAAGAAAATTTTATAAAAAGGCACTAGGTGAGAACTCTCACGTTCACCTATGTCTTCATCTGTATCATTTCTCCACTCTGTCACCCCTTATAGGTAACCACTTATACAGATTGTTCTTGCGGTACACAAAAATGACTTCTAGATATCCAGGGATACATGTGAACATAAATAGATACTATGATCTCCGTTTCTTATACAAAAGCATTATGCTTTTTTTTATACATACATATGTGTTTATAATACTATTCTATAATACATTGCTCCTCCATTTGCTTTTTCTGTGATCAGTGTATCCTGGAGAAATTTCCATGTAAGTACAGAATGGTCTCAGTACCAAATAACATCAGTTGCACAGTATTCTATTGTATGTATGGTACCATAATTGCTGTGAATTAGTTCTTTATTGATGGATCAGTTTCCAGTCTTGGACTTTTTTTTTTGGAAACAGTGGCACAGTGAGTAAATTTGCATAAATATCATTTCATACTGTAGGCTAAATTTTGAGAGAGGGGACCACATGGTCAAAGAATAAATGTATTTATAATTTTGATAGAATTTTGCCAAACTGCTCCCCATAGAGGTTGTACCATTTTGAAGGGACAGCCTCTGGCTTGTGCTTTACACCAGCCTCTTGCCTCTAATTCACTTTGATGCCTGAGTCAGTTAAATGAGGTTGTCTGGTTGTATTAACCCTCTCTTGAGGTAAATTGCCCTCAAAACACTTGATTTAAAGACAGATTCTTGCCATCCTGTTTAGAATATATGCCTGCAGGGAAATTTTACTGCCCATCTCTCAGAGTTGCCTGTGCATTCAGTGCCATTCCAGGTAAGAGAAGAGCTTTTAACGGAGTGGTCATTCAGGGACATATTTACATTAATGAATTCTCTTCTGCGAATAGAAAAAACATCAGTTATTCCTCAACAAGCCTCTCCACCACTTCCCTTGTTGAAATTATCGCAATTCAGAGCTTGGAGTTTAGGGATCCCCTAATCCAACCCTGCCATCCACTCTTCCATTTTATGGATGAGGAAACTGATGTTCAGAGAGGTCATGCGAGGGGCCCATGACCATGCCATCATGTCCTTAGTGAGGTCAGGATGGGATGAGAACCACTTCTTTTACCACTTTGCATGGCTCCTGTGGATTTGGTCTCATCAGTGTAGGGGCATCCCGTCCCCTCTGCTTACCTGGCCAGGCACCCATCCACCAAACTGCTGCTAAGGGCCCACTGCAGTCTGGCTCCCTGCCTCAAGATGGGATGAATCCGTGGTGCAAGCTGGACCCCAGAGCTCACTGTGGTCTTAGGCTGAATGAAGTTAGGATGGGGCCAGGACCACATCCTTGCTTAGCTCTTACCCCTACCCTATCCGGCTTCTCCTCAGAGGGTTCCCTAATAACGCACTTGCATGAGAATTCTCATCTCAGGCTCTGCTTCTAGGGGAAAAATATCAATTACTCCTCAAGACAGGGACCTTGAGGAGTTCCCAAATTCTCAGGGAATTTTGGATTTAAGAAAGGGACCTATTTGAAGCAATGAATAAGTTTGCCTAAGGTGCAGCTGCATAGAAGAGGCTCAAGAGTATTTCCTGGAAAAGGGCTGCTTAATCTAAATCTGCTTATTGTTTGTCAAACAGCTATTCAATATATCTAGGTAATGTGGAGAGGAAACCATGGAGTCCTCTCCCTCAATTTTTAGTATTATTGTTAGATGATCAGACTTACACCCACCTTATAGCCTAGGCTGTATTAGATCTTTCTTGTATATGGCTATCATGTCTGGGGAGTCTGATCATGGTTAATCTGAATTCCCAAAACAGTGCATCCTACTATAAAAGGGGCCATCTGACCTCTGCCGGGCTTCTTGAGTCTGACCTATTTGTATCCATAGCTCTTATTCACAGCCTTCTATTACACTTGCTCAAATGCTTCACATGAGTCCCAGCTGTATTTTCATTAATTCATCAATAGGGAACAGGTTGCTGGGACATAGATGCGCCTGTCATCAACTCTCACCAGGAATGCGGTGCACTGACATGAAAGCCCAGGTGAATGAGATGTTTGATTGGAGGGTGTAATTTTCCAGGGACTCTCAATAAACCTCATGGTTCCAATGTGAATATTTTGTAAACAAAATTAATCTGGCATCTTATACACACACACACACACACACACACACTCGGGGTGAATGGAAAACACTTCTGGTTTTGGTGAAAAAGATACCAAACAGCCTCTGTGAGCACTAAATCTTGTGACTTTTCAAATGTTGGGTGTGTTCTGCATGAAAGGCATTAATTTCAGAATGCCACTTGGACAAGGAGGCAAAGGCTGTAGCCTTATTCAGGAGACGACTGATAAGGTGTTTATGCCCAGTCACCTTGGAGCTTCCTCTTCAATGAGGCATCACTTGAGAAGACTCAACCCATTAGCCACCACTCTGAGTGTCTGTGGGTGACTCTTTGTGTTCCGGCCTTTTTCTGTGTTGAGGCTCCATCTAGTCCGCCCTTTGTCACCTTAAGTCTCAATTATGGAGTTAGGCTTTGTGTGCACAATGGGACATAGTTGACTTTCCATAGTATTAAACTAGGTTTTGAGGTTCATGAAGTGGGATACTAAATCTTCTGAACTGACAGAAAGAGAGAGTATAAATATAGTCACGGATTTGATGTGAATGCCTTTTATGACTCACAAGTATGGGGCCAAGGCACAGCCTGCAATGCTGTGATGAATACGGTTAAGGTGGGAGAAGCTGCAGCAAGCCCATTAACACCAAAAGACAGTTTTAGTCCAGGCGCGGTGGCTCACGCCTGTAATCCCAGCACTTTGGGAGGCCGAGGCGGGTGTATCACCTGAGGTTGGGAGTTCAAGACCAGCCTGATCAACATGGAGAAACCCCATCTCTACTAAAAATACAAAAATTAGCCGGGCATGTGATCCCAGGTACTCGGGAAGCTGAGGCAGGAGAATCCCTTGAACCTGAGAGGCGGAGGTTGCGGTGAGCTGAGATTGTGCCACTGCACTCCGGCCTGGGCAATAAGAGCAAAACTCTGCCTCAAAAAAAAAAAAAAAAAAAAAAGACAATTTCAGGTTGCTACATCATTTTGATGCTATAGATTGGGTAATATGTTGCTAATTGATGAGGAGAAATCTAGAATTCTATTAAAGGACACATTTACAACCTCAAAGTGGGATTAGTGGCTATGGGAAACTGCAGATTTGGATTACAGACTTGCTTTGGTCTCTATCCCTCATCTTCCAGTCAATCAAGACCCATTAGGAGGGCAAAAGGATCCCACATTCAAACTTATTTCCCTTTTAAGTTTTTTACAAACTTTTTTAGTGTATGCAAAAAAACTACTTTTGCAAGGCTGGGTTCTGGTACTATCGTTTGTATGAAGAGTGGCTAATTGGGGTATGTCTGTGCTTTCCTTTAGGATCAGGGTACCTATCATCACCACCTTAAGATATGCGTGCATGTCTAGTCATTCCCATTTCCTTGAATTATTGAATTTTAAATGAGGTAGATCAAAATAGAACAACTTAGTTTCACAGATGGATTCACCAATTTTAAGAAACTATCTTCTTCAACTGGCTTTGATTACAGCATAGTGACTGTCCCTGGAGACAGAACCAATTTCTGTGGCATTGTCACAGTAGATTGTATTAATCTGTTTTCACACAGCTGATAAAGACATACCTGAGATTGGGCAACTTACAAAGGAAAGAGGTTTAATGGAGAACTCATGGTCCCACATGGCTGGGGAACCCTCACAATTATGGCGGAAGGGAAGGAGAAGCAAGTCACATCTTAAATGGATGGCAGCAGGGAAGGAGAGCTTGTGCAAAGAAACTCCCATTTTTAAAAACCATCAGATCTCCTGAGATCTGTTCACTATCATAAGAACAGCACAGGAAAGACCCACCTCCATGATTCAGTCATCTCCCACCTGGTCCCTCCCATAACACGTGGGAATTATGGGACAAGATGAGATTTGGGTGGGGACACAGAGTCAGACCATATCACAGATCACCTCATCATAAGAAGCTGACATTGAAATAATGCTTTTTGGCTTGAAAGCCTGTTTGCAGATACCATCTCACCGGACCCCCCCTGCAACCTCATGGATGAGGAACCTGTAGTTGAGATTCTGAGGGACCACAGGATGGGGATGTGCCTGAGCTTCCCACGGCACAAGAGGTGGGCTGAACTTTGAAGTCAGCTCTCTGACACTAACCTCTGCTTCCTCAGCAGCATCCTCTTACTGCTCCTGGAGACGACAATCATGTATTCAGATATGCCTACTGTCCTTCCTTAAACAGTTTTGGTTTTTAAAAATGCTTTTGGAGGCCATAAAATTAAAGTTCTCCTGAGGAGGAGAAGGAAGTAATATGTCATTTTGGGGGTGTCTTCCCAGTTCAGAGTAACTTGTTTGTATTAACCAGCGTGTGTGTTTCATGGTAGCAAAATGTGTATAACTTCAAATGGGATTACGAGAAAGGGGCTTACTTGACATTAAGGTGTCACAGCTAAGATTAATTTCTTGCTCTAACATTCACAAGTGAATGCTGCAAAAAAAGGAGACTTTGTTTTTCTGACACTGAATACAGATAACTTCAAAATGAAAAAAAAAAAAAAAGGATTTAACAGCAATTCCTTGGTCTCTAAGATAATGTAAGGGCAGTCTTTTCTAATTTTTTCTTACCTCAATGAATACTAAACAGAATAACCCAAATTCTGGAAGAATCATGAACCATGAAATGCTAGCATATGAGGATTTTCCTAGATTTCTATTTAAATTGGTCTAGTGACCTCTCTGGTTATAGGAAGTAATATCAGGGTGGTGGGGATAGAGGTGGAGCAAAAAAATTTCTTGTAGTTCTTGGAAGGGTTCACTTCACTGAGGGGCAGAAGCTTAATAGGATGGAATAATAATTTATAAAAGAACAACCAGGCCAGATGTCGTGGCTCACGTCTGTAATCCCAGCACTTTGGAAGGCCAAGGAGGGAGGATCATTTGAGCCCAGGAGTTTGAGACTAGCCTGGGCAACATAGTGAGACCCTGATCTACAAAAAATTAAAAAAATTAGCTGGTCATGGTGGTGTGCGCCTGTAGTCCTAGTTACTCAGGAGGCTAAGGCTGGAGGATGACTTGGGCCTAGGAGGTTGAGGCTGCAGTGAGCCATGACTGTACCAGTACACTCTAGCCTCGATGACAGAGTGAGACCCTGTCTCAGAACACACACACACACACACACACACACACACACACACACACACGAACAATCAAAAATAGATCAGGCTATTTCCCCATCTTTTTACCTGAAAATGAATTTTTTTTGCACTTTCCTTATACCTTTTTTTTCCAAACAGCAAAACATCTTACACATTAAACAATTTAAAAAAATGATTACTGGAACTATTATTTCAGTAGCACTTAGAGTGTTTTCAGCATGTGCAATCTCATCTGATCTCAGAAAAAACTAGGAAGTAGGGAAGTTTGATGTTTCCCGTTTTTCAGAGGAGGAAACTGAAGCTCAGAAAGTTTATGCAACTTGTGCAGGTTGCCCTGGTGGGTCGGGCTTCCCGATTCCCCAAGTCCAAGTTCTGCCTTCCTCTGGCTGACCTGGGTGGAGTGAGATGACACATCCGTGTATCAAGTGCAGGATGACAGAGTATGGTGAGCAGGGAGGGGCATCGTTAGAAATGCTCCTGATGTCATATGAATAGAAACGAAGATGGATTCATTTGCTAAAAGTGGAGCTGAAGCTGGATCGTGCTTAACCAATGATCTGAAAATGAATTTTACAGGTTTTACTGGTAAACTGTGAATGAAGTTTTGAAATCCCTTGTTACTTCAGCAGGAGAATATTGAAAAATAAAAACATAACTACATTTTATCACTAGGGAGAAGGGAGACTGGTCCTTGAGAAATTTTGAGTGGTTGCAATTCTTTTCTAAAGCATGTTTTCATTTAAAGTAATGGGCAATTTGAAAGAAAAAAAATATGGGAAATGGTATGTAATTTAGTTACACCCCAGAATTTATTCCGCAGCAAGTCCCATTTCTCATTCACTGAACTACACAATTGGAGGTCTGCTTGCTGTAAAGTACTTGTATAACTGAGTAAACAGGGTTGAAAAAAATGTGGTGGATGCTAGGCTAACCTTTTTCCAGTTGTATTAAATTGCAGCTTCTCTATATAAACTGCTTTAATGGACCTAGTTCTCTAGGAGAAATGGTATTTTTCTCTCTTACGTATAAATTGCAATATTACTGTCTCTAATAAGAAATTTTAAAGAAAAAATTTTCTCACTGTTTTTCTCTAAGTTCCTGTTTTCATCATCTCAAATATGTGTTTAACTCAACTCTCTGCCAGAAGATTATGAAACACTTTGATCTTGTCTTCAGATGCCAAATGTGGCACCATTGTTAAGAAAAGCTTTGTTAGGCTGGTGGTTTAAAGGAAGGGGCAAAGTTCCCATTTTAATTTCATATAAAGTTAAAGTTGGCCATAAAGTCACGTCTGACTAGTCTTGCCAAGGAGAGTTATTTGACCTTTACCTCTTTGTTTTCTAATTCCTTGTAAAACAGAAATAAAATGGCAAAGCTGAGCTTCAGTCACTGGGAATTACAGAGCACACTGGCTTGTCTCTTACTTTTGTTAGGTACCATATATATATAAAGGCTCCATATAGAGCTATACAGATACATAAATACACACACACACACACACACACACACACACATATATATATTTGCCCTGAGCTTGTTTACATTCTGCCCCTTCTTCCACCTCCCCTCCTCCCTGAGCCTTTGGCAGTCACTTTACCCTCACCAAACTCCCCATGAATAATCCATTTGGCTCAGAGCATGTGTGAGTGGTAAGAACAGCAACAAGAGCATTTGCTATATGCCAGGGACAGCACTAAGCACTTTACATAGATGATCTCATTTAATTGTATTGCTACTTAACTGCGTATGTGTAGAATTTGCCTTTCCAAAATCCTTCTCAAAGATGGGGCTGTCTTTTATCTTTTTGTACCCAAATGACTAACAGAGATGTGCTAAGTAAAGATTTGTAAATGATGAATATAAGAAGAAGACACAGTTTCTTTTTTCAAAATACAGTAAAAATAGTGATAGAGAAGATACAATCAGTAGATTTCTCCAGAAGGAAGAAGGGCGGAAGTAGTATCAGTGCATAGGCATTTAGAAAGGTCTAAATGTTTAAGGTCTGTAGCCGTCCAATCCTGGAAGGGTGGATTTGAAGATCCCAGCATCAGAGGTGTTCAAGTGGAGGCAGAGTAACTATCTGGCAGTCAAGAGATTCTTAGACTGTGTAGGAGGTTAGATTAGGTGCTGTCTAAAGAAGCTTCTGAGGCTGGGTATGGTGGCTCATGCCTGTAATCCCAGTACTTTGAGAGGCTGAGGTAGGAGGATAGCTTGAGGCCAGGAATTTGAGGCTGCAATGAGCTGTGATCACACCACTGCACTTCAGCCTGGGCAACAGAGTGAGACCCTGTCTCAAACAAAACAAAACAAACGAAACACTCCCCGCCCCGACAACAACAACAAAAAAACCCAATGTTGAGATTCTACTACTCATGCAACAATTCAACCAATATTTATTGAGTTCTGTGGTAGACAGAATAATCCTCCCACCCCCACCAAAGATGTCTATGTCCTAATACTTGGAACTTGTGAGTATGTTACCTTACATGGCCAAAGGGATTTTGCAGATGTGGATAAGTTAAGGATCCTGAGATGGGGAGATCATCCTGGATGATCTGGGTGGGCTCAATGCAATCACAAGGGTCCTTCTAAGAAAGAGTCAAGAGGGTCAGAGTCAGAGGAGAGGTGGTGATAGAAGCAGAGGTCAGAATGATGCCACGGATGGAAGAAGTCACAAGCCAAGGGATGTGGGCAACTAGGATCTGAAAAACGCAGGGAAATGGATTTCCCCCTAGAGCCTCCAGAAGAATTGCAATCTTGCTGACACCTTGATTTTAGCCCAGTGAAAATTATTTTGGACTCCTGACTTCCAGAACTGTAAGATCCTAAATGTGTGCTCTTCTATCCACCAAGTTTATGGCAATCTGCTATGGCTATGATAGGAAATCCATACAAACTTCTACTACGTGCTAGGAACTGTTCCAGGTGCTGGGAATGGAATGGGGAGCAGTTAGTTTTGAGTCGCTGAGTATATTAGGTATTTGAGTGTGTGCCAAAATCAAGATTTGCAAATGATTTTATCCACGGAAGCTTTTGGTCAAGCAAAATCTCACAGGGAAGTGTAACATCTAAGACTGATACGAATGGGGCTACTATTGGGGAAGGTGGAATGGGTGGCTCCAGAGTCCTTTCTTCCTCCTCCCTCAGTGACCTCTTTGGCAGACACTATTAGATGCCTAGTCTTCCTCAGTCTTCCTCCTTTTTTTTTTTTTTTTTTTTTTTTTGAGACAGAGTCTCACTCTGTCACCCAGGCTGGAGTGCAGTGGCATCATCTCAGCTTGCTGCAACCTCTGCTACCTGGAGTCAAGTGATTCTCTCACCTCAGCCTCCTCAGTAGCTGGAACCACAGGTGCGTGCCACCATACCCAGCCTCTTAAAACACTTTTTAATTTTTAGTAGAGATGGTGTTTTATCATGTTGTCCAGGCTGTTCTCGAACTCCTGAGCTCAAGAGATCCACCTGCCTTGGCCTCCCAAAGTCCTGGGATTACAGGAGTGAGCCACTGTGCCTGGCCCTTCCTCTCTCTTCTTTTCTTGTAGGTAGAGTCCACTTCTCTTTTTGGATGCAGAAAATGCCACATCCTTGCATTTCCATCCTCCCTTGCATTATGGGCATGGGTCTGTGACCAAATCAGGGCCAAGAGGATGTGAAAAGCAATATTTTGGGGGACTTTGGGAGAAAGATGTTTTCTCTATTAAAAAAGAGAGACACACATGGGAGAATCAGCCTCACTCTCCCATTCTGGTTTTACAAGTGGTTGTGTGAGATGCCATGTTTGGATCCATCACTGCCACCCTGCAACCACAAAAGGAGGCATCCCCTAGGCGTTAAGGAGGGCAGATGGAAATAGGGAAACTGCCTGGGCCCCATGTGACCTTGTGTCCCTTCTGGACCAACTCTGGGATCATCTACCTTTAAAATGTGGGTAAGGAAGAAAATAACATTTTTAATTGTTTATGATAATTTTAGCTAGGTTACTTGCAGGTGGCAGGCAGAAAGTTCGCTGAATCCTGCTTAACTTATGCACAATTGCAAAATCCTTTCTTGGGTGAATACTGGTATGAGTATATAGAATTTCATTTTGGCCTACAGTTAAAAGGTACTTATCATTAATCTAATAAGTTATTAAGGGTTAAGAATATTTGGAATCCATAACCTAAGCTCAGCATGTTTGTATAGCTTTGGAGAACTCCAATTCAGCATTTTCTTAAGAATCTGGCCGCTGTACAAGGCCAACAATGTTCAATGCTCCTACAGAATATGTACACATACTAAAACTGGCAATCTTAACAGTTTTCAGGAAGGATGCATTTTGCTGCTATTCTTGCTTTTTCATTATTAATTATGATGCCTTTATCTTCATCACTACCAATTTAATTTGCTGTGGGCTGTTAATGCCACCTTATGTGGCATTCCATACGTCCTTTGGCACTCCAATGACAGATACTTCCTTTGCACTGGCAATCTTTAGGCATAGGCTTTAAGATCCACAAGTTCCATGGTTTCTAGATGAAACTCCATACTACTGCAGTTGCAGAAGATAGGTCTCTAACCAGCCCCAATATGCTAGTTTAATAAAGGTCAGTACTACTGCAGTGGGGAAAAGTATGAAGAGGTGAAGTAAGTGGGCAGTGGAAACAATTCAGAAAGCATGTCAGTGCACTCTAAACCCTGAATGAATGTTTCTATCATCATACTATACTGGTTATAATAACAATAACTATATTTACTTTGTATTATTTAATTTGCTTACCACAGCAGCCAACTGAAGGAGGTATTATCATCCCCATTTTACAGATCTAAAGCTGTGTCTTAGGGCTTAGGGGATGTGCCTCAATCATAGAGCTACAAAGTGTGTGAGATAGAGTTTGAATTCAGGTCTGCTTGATTCCAAAATCTGGGCACCAACTTTAAAAAATATGTCTTCTAGGCCAAGTGCTGTGGCTCACACCTGTAATCCCAGCACTTTGGGAGGCTGAGGCGGGCGGATCACGAGGTCAGGAGATTGAGACCATCCTGGCTAACATGGTAAAACCGTGTCTCTACTATAAATACAAAAAAATTAGCCAGGCGTGGTGGCGGGCGCCTGTAGTCCCAGGTACTCGGGAGGCTGAGGCAGGAGAATCGCTTGAACCTGGGAGGCAGAGGTTGCAGTGAGCCAAGATCATGTCACTGCACTCCAGCCTGGGCCACAGAGTGAGACTCTGTCTCAAAAAAATATATATATCTGTATATAATCTAGATATATATATCTTCTAAATGTGCCATTAAAATAAGAAAATTCAAAATCATGAAGACAAATTATGGGGACTGGGTTGCGTTTGCGGTCATAAGGTGATTTTTACCTATAAATTCAAAACTGTGTTGGAATTACCACATAAGACTAAACTATTTGTCAAACAAATATTTTCTATTGAACACAGTTTTTACCTGTGAATATCGATCTACAGAGACACTTAAATACAATTTCCAGTCCTGTGCCTCCAATTTATTTTGTCTTGTTTATTCTTACATGTAGTACATGCTCAAGGGTTGCTGGTAAAGAGATGTGTTCTTACTAATATTATTATTTTTATTATTATTTGAGTGAGGGTCTCACTCTGTCGTCCAGGCTGGAGTGCAGTGGCATCATCTGAGCTCACTGTAACCTCTGCCTCCCAGGCTCAAGCGATCTTCCCACCTCAGCCATCTGAGTAGCTGGGATTACAGGCACATACCACCATGCCTGGCTGATTTTTGTATTTTTTGTGGAGACAGGATTTTGCCGGGTTGTCCAGGCTGGTCTCAAACTCCTGAGCTCAAGTGATCCTCCTGCCTTGGCTTCACTAAGTGCTGGGACTACAGGTGTGAGCCACTGCGCCTGGCCAGGGATGCATTATTTATTGAACTCCTGACAGGTAGTGCAACAGATGCTTTTGTAGCTCTCATTATTCTCATGCTAACACTACAAGGTAAGCTTCATTATCCTTTATCTGTAAGTGAGAAAATTAAGACTATGAGTATTTTACTTCATAGTTTTAACTCCCTTAGGAGAGGAAAAAGGCATATTGGAAGTTACAAAACATTCCAATGTTTGTCCTTTCCTGCACCATTGTACCAAACTGCCTCTGGCAGATCAATGACAACTGTAGCCTCAGATGTTCACTTTTCCCTGCAATGTCACTTTGTAGATCCTCACATCCAGAAGTGATTATTTTCCCCCCACCCTTTAACCTGTGCCTGTCTTGTTACTTGCTGTTTAGTCAATAGAGTGAGGAAGAGGTTACAGTCCAAGGCTATGCTTCAAGTATCTTGCATGCTTCCATTTCCTCCCTTAGGCTCCTGCCACTGCCACAAGGACATGAGAATGAGGGACCATATGGAGCAGAGTTTGGGTCATCCCAGCTGAGGCCATCCCAGATCAGCAAGGCTCTGGCTGACCACATGGATTAGTTAGGGCTCTATAAAGATATAGAACCTGTTGTTTATTTATGTCGCTGTCTATAGCTATGAGATTTATTGCAAGAAATTGGCTTACACAATTGTAGGGGCTGGTTAGGCAAGTCTGAAATCCATAGGGCAGGCTGGAAACTCTTGGGCAAGAGCTCTCACTGCGGGCCATAGGCAGAATTCCTTCTTCCTCTGGGAAACCTCAATCTTGTTCTAAAGACTTTTCAATGAATTGGATGAGGCTTACCCAGGTTACTGAGGAATTCTCCTTTACTTAAAGTCAACTGATTGTAGATGTTAATTAAATCTACAAAACACCTTCACAGCAACACTTAGATTAGTATTTGATTAAATAACTGGGTACAATAGCTTAGCAAAGTTGACACACAAAACTGTCCATCCCACTGCAGACGTGTGAGTGAGCTGAGATCAACTGAGCCCAGTCTAGATCAGTGGAACTGCTCAGCCAACCCTCCTTCCCTCCAAAAGCAACCAAGAGGAATAATAAATGGATGTTGTTTTAAGTCACTAAGATCTAGGCATTGACACAGCAACAGCTAACTGAATATGCAGCACTTCTTACTTTGAAACAATATTTGAAAATCCTTTAGCCCAAGGACTTTTACCCTTTCTATTTTGGCTCTCTGCTATAATTTCCCCAAAACAATGCAGAAGACAGCTACCAGGTTGGTTTCTTGAGTGACCTAGCTGAGCGCTGTGCCTCCTGGAAACGTGTTGAACTCAAAAGCCAGCCTTTATAGCTCCTGTTTGTCTTAAAAATCTCAGTACTAAGCTCCAAAGCAGGTAAAGAGAAACATTTTACTGTCTTTTGAAAAGCCTTTAGCAAAGAGTATCTGAGGACTATTTAAAGACATGGTGACATCATCTGGAAAAGCACACATTCAACCAAGTACCAAACACAAATAGATGCAGGAGCCAAGGAAACCGGCCTGCTCTTTTCCACTTCTGAAAGTCCTTCATATATAATGTGGTACCGAAAAAAAAGAAAACTGCCAAAAGCAGAAATGAAAGAGGCTCAGGTCAGAAAAGCAAGCATGAGAGTTAACTCTTAAAAGTTGGGAAATTCAAAATCCAGGGCTGGACCCTTGCCACTGAGTGAAGGCAGCCCTTTCCTGGGACCTGAAGCCACAAGCCTGCCTCGGAGGCACGGCTGCCAGGTACAGCTCTACAGTTGTGCACTGCACAAATATTCCTGGCTAAGGAGCTGAGTAGGGACTGAATCCAGTCACCAACCTGTGTGTCTCACTGATGCGTCTGCCAAGAGGGGGATCTTTTTCTAATTTGCACAAAAGGACCATATGGGCTAGCAGTGGCCTGACTTGAGGTGAAGGCTTATCAATTTTTTCCATATTAAATATTAAGGAAAGAGAGTACAGGGAAAAGAAGCAAAGCAGAGTTTCACTGCTTTTGCAAATGCCACTTCAATGGTGTCAGTCAGACACTGCAACCAATCTCCCAACCCCCGTCAAGAGTTCAAATAAACATGCCTCCATTTATAAGCCAAGGGGCTTGATGTACTAAAGTGGCCTCAGGCCAGTCCTCTAAGACCCCCTTTGCTCCTACCCCAGCACTTAAGCCCCTCCCCTGTAAACATTCTGGAGCTGCTGCTGCTGGTCTTGGCCTTCGCTGACTCATAATAGAGGAACCATTCCTTTCCCGTGCTTACATGATGATACTGTTGCGAGCACCGGGTGAGGGATGATGAGGAAGGGATGATGTAAGTGCAGGGCAGACTGACTGCTTCTGAAACCAGTCCACCTTGAGAGAGGACAGGGCTGGTTCTCCCAGACATACTGTATGAATTCAGAGCAGCCTCCTCCCCTTCTTCCCCTGAGGCTGTAAAGACCCAAAACTTTAAAGGACAGTGGGAATATTTCATAGGCTGGAATTAACACTTATCATCAATGCCTCTTCATGGCTTTTCTTTCTGCGTACTAAAATCAAAGAATTAAAAGCCTTAAAGAGGAGTAAATACGGAGGAGATTATGCCATGGGTTTGACACATTAGTATATATTTTAGAAAAATATCAGGTACGAAATTACCATATGAGAACTAAGTAGACTATAAAATAACTGTTTTATGCTCAAAACAGTTTTTACCTTTGAACATCAGCTTCACAAAAGCACATTTCTAAATCATCAGCCTTGGGTTTCTGAAGTGTTTTCCTGTTCTTTTTTTTACTTATTACAAAGCAGCAGGCTCTGCACAGAACAGAAGTCTGTGGGGTGGAAAGAGAACTTCTCATTGTTGTGAATGTGTTCATTGTTGTGAGTCTGTTCACAGAAATCCTGTGAAGGAGAAATCAGGAGCCTCTACCTTACAAGGAAAGAAAGGGAGGCTTGGGGTAGGAGAGACACAAGGTCCAGTGTCTCACCCCTGCTATGTAAAAGAGCTGATACCCTGACCCAGGGGATTGAACTCCAAAGACTCCATGCATTTTTCCCTATCCATGAATGAATAAATGAGGCAATTTGATATGATTTTCTATGCAGGAGTATGTTACAATTCAGGGAGAGTTACGACTTGACGCATGTTCACATCTAAGTTAATGTGGTCCCATAGAAGCTACTGTATTTTCTTTACATTTCAGTGTCTTGCATTTATATGTTGCTTTACACATGGAAAATATTTTCATTTCTACTACCTGCAATGCAGTGTGGTATGTTGGCAAAAGCACTAGATCCCTACCCTGGGTGCTATGGTTTGAATGTTTTGGTCCCCTCCAAAACTAATGTGTTGAAAACTGAATCCCCAGTGCAACAGTGTTAGAAGGTGGGGACCACTGGGAGGTGTTCAGATCATGAGGGCAGAGTCCTCTTAAAAAGGGCTTGTGGATGTGGGCTCTCTGCTGCCCTTCTGTGTTCCAACATGTGAGGATGTAGCAAAAAGGCCCTCACCCGATGCTGGCACCTTGATCTTGGTTTCCAGACTCTAGAACTGTGAGGATTAAATTTTTTTTATAAATCACCTAGTCTGTGACATTTTGTTGCAGCAGCACAAAATGGGCTAAGTCACTAGGTTTGGGCCAAATTCTGCTGTGCACTCTAGTTAACATCAATGAGGTCTTTATTCAGTTTCGAGGGCATGATCTGTCTGGATCTGTCAGGTACTGTACCCAGGATGGGGGTGTAATGGCAGGTTAACAAACATGGTCCCTCTCCTCATGAAGTCTGGTGTCTAGCAAACTGATATTAGGTAACGATATAAGTAAATGTACGTTAAACATGGGTGCATATGAAGTATAGAGTTCTAGGATAATTGAAACAGGAGCTCTGATCTGGATTGCGCTGAGGAGTAGACTCTAAGTTGGGCAAGTAGGGAAGGGAAGGAAAAGGAAGGGGGAAGGGTGGGGAGTGAGAAACACGTCCCAGGAAGAGCACCAGCCGATGCAAAGAGCTGCAGGAAGAGCAGCACACGTCTTAGAGAAGCTGAAAGCAAGCCAGTCAGGCTGGGGTTCAGAGAGCTGGGAGGACGGTGCACAGAGGAATCCAGCAGAGCCTCACGGGCCATGGTGAGGGAGTCAGGTTTTATCCCAGGAGCAACAAGAAGTAAGACATCAGAGGGCTGGGAGCTGGGAAGTGGCGTGATCAGTTTTGTGCTTTTTAATAAAGATCACTCTAAATTCTGTGTAAAGCATGGCCTGGAGGTTTTCCTTCCATCTCAAGTGGGAAGAACGATGTTCACTCCAGAGGGTGGCTACTCAGGGGAAATGAGAGGATCGTGAGCATTTTGTAAATTCTTGTAGAAATGCAAGATGTTATTATTATATCATTTGTTTCTTAGTACAGTCAAGGCAGGAACTATTATTCATATTTTCAGAAAAGTCATATTGCTTGTTTAAAGTTATAAAGAAAGTTTGGGGTCACATCCAGTGCTAGAACCCACCCACTACTCTCACTTATTCTTCTGATACAGGCTCCACTCCACCACCTTAGAATTCTGTCTAAGCATCGGTGTAAGCAAACATTATCAAAGAGCATTCTGAGGGGAACATTTAAGGTGCATGTGTTCCCAACCATGAACGACAACTCTAGTATTCAGCCCAGTATGCAGCAGGTGAATAAGACGTCCCGGTTAAGATGCAAAGCAAGGAAATGCAAAGTCCTAGGAAAGCTTTGGGGAAAATATCTCATCAAGCATATTACTTTTTGTTCTCTTTTTAAAGAATGTTGAGCTCAAGAGAAACTGTAGTATATTTATTTCTTTTTTTTTCACTTAATTGAGCAGTTGCCATGGTAACTTAAGAACAGACTACTCATTACCTTCAATGAATTACAGCTACACATTTTTCATCTGCTGAACGTTGCAGTGAACTTTTAAAAAAGGTAATCTTGAGTATTGCTTTTTTCCCTGGCCTGGCATCAGCATTATCTCTTTATGGGACCCTGAAGTGGCAGCGCCTCCATTTCATGAATGAGAAAACTATATCCCAGGAAGAGAGGGTTTGGACATTTCATCAGGATTCAAACCTTCTGCCAGCTAACAATATTTAAGCAGTGTGCAGAGCAGGAGGGCAAGCACAGTGAGAAGCAGAGAAGCAAAGGGAAGAGGCTGCTCCCCCTTTCCAAGAGCAACCACTAAGTTAGCACCCAGGTTCTTGGCAAAGAGTTCCCAGAGTCTGCCATCAGAATTTAATTCCGGAATTAGATAAAAGGTACTGGATATTCGCTCTCCCTTGTTCTCCTAAATCTCTCTCTCCTCTCATTATTCCCCCTGCTTCTCCCCTGGCTGCACCTCCATCATCTCTTTTGCCCTAATAATTTAAATGCCCTCCTGACTAGCATCCCTGAAACCAGTCTCTCCACTTCAGTCCATTCTCCACATGGGTGGCAATGTTATGTTTCCATGTTATCGCTCTGCTCCAAGGCTGCCACGGACTTTACACTACTATAGTATGCAAAGTTCTTTCTGATCTGGGCCAGCCTATCCCGTAGGCTTATCGTTGCCACTGATGAGCCCATACATCCTCCTGGCTGCCCCTCAATATGCCCTGTCATCTGTTCAGCCTGTCATCTTCACCTAGAATGACCTGCCTAGCTACCTACCCAACTCATCTGATTAAAAGACTCATTTTAAGACTGAACTCAAGTCACTCTTCTTCCCTCATTGGAACCAATCTCCCCTCCAATGTGTTCACTGAGCATGTTACATCTCTGTAACCATGCACATCACATCGTACTGAGACAGCCAGGTGGGAGGAGGTCCCCGTAAAAATTCCAACCAGCCTGTGCACTGGGGTGGAGCCTCGGGAAGTTGGCACCTGTTGCAGCAGGAAGGAGCCTGGCCTCTCTTCTTCCTGTGTGGAACCTGGGATTCAATCTGCCACGTGGGAAGCACTCTAGCAGGGGACTCTGGCCTTGAGAGAGTCCCTGTTTCCCCCTTTTCTTCCTTTCCACCCATTAAAACTATCTTACCATTCAAATTGTCTGCAAGCCTGAATTTTTATGGTTGTGGGACAAAGGATCTCGTCTTTAGCTGAACTAAGCAGAAGTCCTACAACAATACTCTGTCCTATGTCAGAGTTAGTTGTGTATTTTATTCAACTTTTCATCTTTCATAGTACCTTGAACGTAGAAGGCAGAGTAAGTGGCTCCTTCCTCATTAACCCATAGCACTTTTATAATTCTCAATATACTGGACACCTATTGAACTCGGCTTAGCATCCCTCCTGCCCCTATAATGTGAGCCTGACTGCAGGTGATTGAATGAGGAGTGTACCTGAACCAAGCTTGGACAATGAGCATCCTTCCCCAGGAATTTAGACTGAAAGAGACTGACCTCCCTGCTGGTTGTACCAGTTGGTAGATGCTTTTACTATGTAACTAGGGGAAGAAATAGGCCCATAATAAGGGAAAAATAGAGGGAAACAGACACACAACAGAGGGAAATTCTTAAAGACCTTTCCACACTCAGTTCCACACTGTTCCTAGGGTTCAGATGCATTCTTCCTTGGATTTTTGAGAGGTCTCCAAAGGTTTACAATACATTTACCTTTTTTTTTTTTTTGAAGCTAAACAGGTTTTTGTCTTACAATCTAAAGAATCTTAATCAAGACATTCACGTAGTGAGGGAATGTTTTTAAATTGCCTATCTTTCCCAAAAAGAGACAGATCTTTGAAAGCAAGGACTAGGTGAATCTTGATTAAGTTTTGCAACCCCAGAATCCGGCATAGTGCCTGACATTTAGTAGATGTTCGATATGTGTTTGTTGAATTGACACGTTAACATTTTCTTGAGTTAAGTGAGAGGTACAAAAACCATAAAGCTCTCAATCAATGTGAGCCAAGCTGATCATGATCAGATGAACTGTGCTGAGCTCTGACCCTCACTTACTCCTCCCCGGAGAGGAGAGACTGGGGACTTCTCAATTGTTCAGAAGTCAGGCAAGGAGGAGCTGGGGTGCTTGTTATTGGGCCCTCCTCAAACATTAGGAGAGAAGAAGGTCCCCCGCCTCCCATGTCTATAAGTTCTGTAATTCATTTGTAATGGTTCATTAATCCATGCCCAAGTAATCCACGTTTATGAGAATCCCATTAGAATCTAGATTCTTTGCACATCATAAAAAGAAAGATTTGGTACTAAATTGCAAATAAGGCAGCAGGAGCATAATCAAGCTAGTCATAATAAACTAGAATAAATTTTAAGATAACTTTAAGGATCGCAGAGCTTCTACATTATGCAGAATTGAGACAAATTATTTTCTCCAGTAAAGCAGGGTTCAAGTTATCAGTAATAATTATCTTCTTAGCTATCTCAATGGTATTTTCAACAAACTCAGTTTTATTGTTTTAAAGTATAAGGAACAGTACCACCATAGTTATTGATTATAATTCTGAAATTGAGGCTTAGGAAGCCCAGAAAATACCCAAATTATTATATTTTTCCTACTTTTATGCAGCTATTAAAAATGATAGTGAGAAAGCATATGTACTAATACTGAAAGAGATTCATAACGTATTATGTGAATAGACAGGTAACTAAATAGTGGATATACTGTGATCCCATTTTTATAAAAATGTATATAATACACAATAATTTATAATAAAAATTAAGATGTTAGCATATTAAATAGCTTAAATATGAGTGCATGGTTATAGATGCTTTTCCTTTTAAATATCTATATTCTATATTTATAAAATGAATATTTATTGCTCAAGTAAAAAAAATTTTAAATGGAAAATTCAGGACTCACATATAAATCATCCATTCATCTGCCCATTCATCTATCCCTCAGTCCGTCCATCCGTCCGTCCGTCCGTCCATCCATCCATCCATCCATCCATCCATCCATCCATCCATCCAACAAATATTTGTTAAGCATCTACAACATGCCAGGCCCAGCCTCACTAGATCAAGGCAGTGAAAGGGTTCCTTGGCCTGATCACTTTCTTGTGTGGAAGTTGTAATGCCAGAAGTTTATGGTGTGTATAATACACACCATTGACTCTCCTGTCTATGAATTTTGAGTAGGATAAGAGCTTGTGGAAAAATAGGAAATATTTTTAGGAGGCATAAAGTCAGAAATGTTTTTCTAAAGATTACTATTTATCTTTCTATAAAGAAAATTTTTCATTCTTCAAATAATGTTCCCAGAACACTTTTTTTTAAATTGACAGATAAAATTGTATGTATTTATCACACACATTTTGGAGTATATGTACATTGTGAAATGGTTAAATCTAGCTAATTAACAAATACATCACACAGTTATCATTTTTGTGGTGAGAACACTTAACATCCACTTTCTTTGCATTTTTCAAGAATACAATATATCTTTGCTAACTATAGTCACTATGTGTACAATAGATTTCTTTTTTTTTTTTTTGAGACAGAGTCTCGCCCTGTTGCCCAGGCTGGAGTGGAATGGCGCGATCTCTGCTCACTGCAACCTCTGCCTCTTGGGTTCAAGCAATTCTCCTGCCTCAGCCTCCTGAGTAGCTGGGATTACAGGCACGTACCATCACACCCCACTAATTTTTCTATTTTTAGTAGAGACGGGGTTTCACCATGTTGGCCAGGGTGGTCTTGATCTCTTGACCTCATGATCCGCCCACCTTGGCCTCCCAAAGTGCTGGGATTACAGGCATAAGCCACTGTGCCCAGCCACAGTAGATTTCTTGAATGTATTCTTCCTATCTATCTGTAATTATACAGGCTTTGACTGACATCTCCCCATTTCCCCCTCCCCACTAACCATCCCAGCCTCTGGTAACCACATTTTATTTTCTATTTCTATGAGATCAACTTTTAAAAATTCCACATACAGGCTGGGTGTGGTGGCTCACACATGTAATCCCAGCATTTTGGGAGGCTGAGGCAGGTGGATCACTTGAGGTCAGAAGTACAAGACTAGCTTGGCCAATATAGTGAAACACCGTCTCTACTAAAAACACAAAAATTAGCCAGGCATGGTAGTATGTACCTGTAATCCTTGCTACTTGGGAGGCTGAGGCATGAGAACAGCTTGAACCCAGGAGGCGGAGGTTGCAGTGAGTCAAGATTGCATCACTGCACTCCAGCCTGGGTGACAGGGTGAGGCTCTGTCTCAACAACAACAAAAAAATTCCATATAAAATGAAATAATGCGTTGTTTATCTTTCCGTGCCTGGATATTTCATTTAAGATAATGTCCTCCAGGGTGGAGCAAGATGGCCGAATAGGAACAGCTCCAGTCTCCAATTCCTAGTGCGAGCGACACAGAAGACAGGTGATTTCTGCATTTTCAACTGAGGTACCAGGTTCATCTCACTAGGGATTGCCAGACAATCGGTGCTGGTCAGCTGCTGCAGCCTGACCAGCAAGAGCTGAAGCAGGGCAAGGCATCGCCTCACCTGGGAAGCGCAAGGGCGAAGGGAATCCCTTTTCCTAGCCAGGGGAACTGAGACACACGACACCTGGAAAATCGGGTAACTCCCACCCCAATACTGCGCTTTACCAAGGATCTTAGCAAACAGGCACACCAGGAGATTATATCCCACACCTGGCCGGGAGGGTCCCACGCCCACGAAGCCTCCCTCATTGCTAGCACAGCAGTCTGCGATCTACTGGCAAGGCAGCAGCGAGGCTGGGGGAGGGGTGCCCGCCATTGCTGAGGCTTAAGTAGGTAAACAAAGCCGCTGGGAAGCTCAAACTGGGTGGAGCTCACAGCAGCTCAAGGAGTCCTGCCTGTCTCTGTAGACCCCACCTCTGGGGACAGGGCACAGCTAAACAACAACAACAACAACAACAACAACAAAAAAGCAGCTGAAACCTCTGCAGACGCAAATGACTCTGTCTGACAGCTTTGAAGAGAGCAGTGGATCTCCCAACACGGAGGTTGAGATCTGAGAAGGGACAGACTGCCTGCTCAAGTGGGTCCCTGATCCCTGAGTAGCCTAACTGGGAGACATCCCCCACTAGGGGCAGACCTACACCCCACACCTCACACGGTGGAGTACACCCCTGAAAGGAAGCTTCCAAAGCAAGAATCAGACAGGTACACTCGCTGTTCAGCAATATTCTATCTTCTGCAGCCTCTGCTGCTGATACCCACGCAAACAGGGTCTGGAGTGGACCTCAAGCAATCTCCAACAGACCTACAGCTGAGGGTCCTGACTGTTAGAAGGAAAACTAACAAACAGGAAGGACACCCACACCAAAACCCCATCAGTACGTCACCATTACCAAAGACCAGAGGCAGATAAAACCACAAAGATGGGGAAAAAGCAGGGCAGAAAAGCTGGAAATTCAAAAAATAAGAGTGCATCTCCCCCTGCAAAGGAATGCAGCTCATCGCCAGCAATGGATCAAAGCTGGACGGTGAATGACTTTGACGAGATGAGAGAAGAAGCCTCCAGTCCATCAAACTTCTCAGAGCTAAAGGAGGAATTACGTACCTAGCACAAAGAAACTAAAAATCTTGAAAAAAGAGTGGAAGAATTGATAACTAGAATAATGCAGAGAAGGCCATAAACGAACTGACAGAGATGAAAACCATGACACGAGAAATATGTGACAAATGCACTAGCTTCAGGAACCAACTCGATCAACTGGAAGAAAGAGTATCAGCAATTGAGGACCAAATGAATGAAATGAAGTGAGAAGAGAAATCTAAAGAAAAAAGAAGAAAAAGAAATGAACAAAGCCTGCAAGAAAGTATGGGATTATGTAAAAAGACCAAATCTACGTCTGATTAGGGTGCCTGAAAGTGACAGGGAAAATGGAACCAGGTTGGAAAACACTCTTCAGGATATCATCCAGGAGAACTTCCCCAACCTAGTAAGGCAGGCCAACATTCAAATTCAGGAAATACAGAGAACGCCACAAAGATACTCCTCGAGAAGAGCAACTCCAAGACACATAATTGTCAGATTCACCAAAGTTGAAATGAAGGAAAAAATCTTAAGGGCAGCCAGAGAGAAAGATCGGGTCACCCACAAAGGGAAGCCCATCAGACTAACAGCAGATCTCTCGGCAGAAACTCTACAAGCCAGAAGACAGCGGGGGCCAATATTCAACATTCTTAAAGAAAAGAATTTTAAACCCAGAATTTCATATCCAGCCAAACTAAGTTTCATAAGTGAAGGAGAAATAAAATCCTTTACAGATAAGCAAATGCTTAGAGATTTTGTCACCACCAGGCCTGCCTTACAAGAGACCCTGAAGGAAGCACTAAACATGGAAAGGAACAACCGGTACCAGCCATTGCAAAAACATGCCAAAATGTAAAGACCACCGAGGCTAGGAAGAAACTGCATCAACTAACGAGCAAAATAACCAGTTAATATCATAATGGCAGGATCAAGTTCACACATAACAATATTAACCTTAAATGTAAATGGACTAAATGGTCCAATTAAAAGACACAGACTGGCAAACTGGATAAAGAGTCAAGACCCATCAGTCTGCTGTATTCAGGAGACCCATCTCACATGCAGAGACATACATAGACTCAAAGTAAAGGGATGGAGGAAGATCTACCAAGCAAATGGAGAATAAAAGAAAGCAGGGGTTGCAATACTAGTCTCTGATAAAACAGACTTTAAACCATCAAAGATCAAAAGAGACAAAGAAGGGCATTACATAATGGTAAAGGGATCAATTCAACAGGAAGAGCTAACTATCCTAAATATGTATGCACCCAATACAGGAGCACCCAGATTCATAAAGCAAGTCCTTAGAGACTTACAAAGAGACTTAGACTCCCATACAATAATAATGGGTGACTTCAACACCCCACTGTCAACATTAGACAGATCAACGAGACAGAAAGTTAACAAGGATATCCAGGAATTGAACTCATCTCTGCAGCAAGCAGACCTAATAGACATCTACAGAACTCTCCACCCCAAATCAACAGAATATACATTCTACTCAGCACCACATCACACTTATTCCAAAATTGACCACATAATTGGAAGTAAAGCACTCCTCAGCAAATGTACAAGAACAGAAATTATAACAAACTGTCTCTCAGACCACAGTGCAATCAAACTAGAACTCAGAATTAAGAAACTCAATCAAAACCGCTCAACTACATGGAAACTGAATAATCTGCTCCTGAATGACTACTGGGTACATAACGAAATAAAGGCAGAAATAAAGATGTTCTTTGAAACCAATGAGAACAAAGATACAACATACAAGAATCTGTGGGACACATTTAAAGCAGTGTGTAGAGGGAAATTTATAGCACTAAATGCCCACAAGAGAAAGCTGGAAAGATCTAAAATTGACACTCTAACATCACAATTAAAAGAACTAGAGAAACAAGAGCAAACACATTTGAAAGCTAGCAGAAGGCAAGAAATAACTAAGATCAGAGCAGAACTGAAGGAGATAGAGACACAAAAAACCCTCCAAAAAATCAATGAATCCAGGAGTTGGTTTTTTGAAAAGATCAACAAAATTGATAGACCGCTAGCAAGACTAATAAAGAAGAAGAGAGAGAAGAATCAAATAGATGCAATAAAAAATGATAAAGGGGATATCACCACCAACCCCACAGAAATACAAACTACCATCAGAGAATACTATAAACACCTCTACACAAATAAACTAGAAAATCTAGAGGAAATGGATAATTTCCTGGACACTTAAACTCTCCCAAGACTAAACCAGGAAGAAGCTGAATTCCTGAATAGACCAATAGCAGGCTCTGAAATTGAGGCAATAATTAATAGCCTACCAACCAAAAAAAGTCCAGGACCAGATGGATTCACAGCTGAATTCTACCACAGTCACAAGGAGGAGCTGGTACCATTCCTTCTGAAACTATTCCAATCAATAGAAAAAGAGGGAATCCTCCCTAACTCATTTTATGAGGCCAACATCATCCTGATATCAAAGCCTGGGAGAGACACAACAAGGAAAGAGAATTTTAGACCAATATCCCTGATGAACATCAATGCGAAAATCCTCAATAAAATACTGGCAAACCGGATCCAGCAGCACCTCAAAAAGCTTATCCACCATGATCAAGTGGGCTTCATCCCTGGGATGCAAGGCTGGTTCAACATTCGCAAATCAATAAACATAATCCAGCATATAAACAGAACCAAAGACAAAAACCACATCATTATCTCAACAGATGCAGAAAAGGCCTTTGACAAAATTCAACAGCCCTTCATGCTAAAAAGGTTCAATAAATTCGGTATTGATGGAACGTATCTCAAAATAGTAAGAGCTATTTATGACAAACCCACAGCCAATATCATACTGAATGGGCAAAAACTGGAAAAATTCCCTTTGAAAACTGGCACAAGACAGGGATGCCCTCTCTCACCACTCTTATTCAACATAGGGTTGGAAGTTCTGGCTAGGGTAACCAGGCAAGAGAAAGAAATCAAGGGTATTCAGTTAGGAAAAGAAGAAGTCAAATTGTCCCTCTTTGCAGATGACATGATTGTATGTTTAGAAAACCCCATTGTCTCAGCCCAAAATCTCCTTAATCTGATAAGCAACTTCAGCCAAGTCTCAGGATACAAAATCAATGTGCAAAAATCACAAGCATTCTTATACACCAGTAACAGAGAAACAGAGAGCCAAATCAGGAATGAACTTCCATTCACAATTGCTTCAAAGAGAATAAAATACCCAGGAATCCAACTTACAAGGGATGTGAAGGACCTCTTCAAGGAGAACTACAAACCACTGCTCAGTGAAATAAAAGAGGACACAAACAAATGGAAGACCATACCATGCTCATGGATAGGAAGAATCAATATCGTGAAAATGGCCATACTGCCCAAGGTTATTTATAGATTCAATGCCATCCTCATCAAGCTACCAATGAGTTTCTTCACAGAATTGGAAAAAACTGCTTTAAAGTTCATATGGAACCAAAAAAGGGCCTGCATCTCCAAGACAATCCTAAGTCAAAAGAACAAAGCTGGAGGCATCACGCTACCTGACTTCAAACTATACTACAAGGCTACAGTAACCAAAACAGCATGGTACTGGTACCAAAACAGAGATATAGACCAATGGAACAGAACACAGTCCTCAGAAATAACACCACACATCTATAGTCATCTGATCTTTGACAAACCTGAGAAAAACAAGAAATGGGGAAAGGATTCCCTATTTCATAAATGGTGCTGGGAAAATTGGCTAGCCATAAGTAGAAAGCTGAAACTGGATCCTTTCCTTACTCCTTATATGAAAATTAATTCAAGATGGATTAAAGACTTAAATGTAAGACCTAATACCATAAAAACCCTAGAAGAAAACCTAGGTAATACCATTCAGGACATAGGCATGGGCAAGGACTTCATGTCTAAAACACCAAAAGCAACGGCAACAAAAGCCAAAATTGACAAATGGGATCTAATTAAACTAAAGAGCTTCTGCACAGCAAAAGAAACTACCATCAGAGTGAACAGGCAACCTACAGAATGGGAGAAAATTTTTGCAATCTACTCATCTGACAAAGGGCTAATATCCAGAACCTACAAAGAACTCAAACAAATTTACAAGAAAAAAACAAACAACCCCATCAAAAAGTGGGCAAAGGATATGAACAGACACTTCTCAAAAGAAGACATTCATACAGCCAACAGACACATGAAAAAATGCTCATCATCACTGGCCATCAGAGAAATGCAAATCAAAACCACAATGAGATACCATCTCACACCAGTTAGAATGGCAATCATTAAAAAGTCAGGAAACAACAGGTGCTGGAGAGGACGTGGAGAAATAGGAACACTTTTACACTGTTGGTGGGATTGTAAACTAGTTCAACCATTATGGAAAACAGTATGGCGATTCCTCAAGGATCTAGAACTAGAATTACGGTATGACCCAGCCATCCCATTACTGGGTATATACCCAAAGGATTAGAAATCATGCTGCTATAAAGACACATGCACACGTATGTTTATTGCGGCACTATTCACAATAGCAAAGACTTGGAATCAATCCAAATGTCCATCAGTGACAGACTGGTTTAAGAAAATATGGCACATATACACCATGGAATACTATGCAGACATAAGAAAGGATGAGTTTGTGTCCTTTGTAGGGACATGGATGCAGCTGGAAACCATCATTCTCAGTAAACTATCTCAAGAACAGAAAACCAAACACCGCATGTTCTCACTCATAGGTGGGAACTGAACAATGAGATCACTTGGACTCGGGAAGGGGAACATCACACACTGGGGCCTATCATGGGGAGGGGGAGGGGGAGGGATTGCATTGGGAGTTATACCTGATGTAAATGACGAGTTGATGGGTGCAGCACAGCAACATGGCACAAGTATACATATGTAACAAACCTGCACGTTAGGCACATGTACCCTAGAACTTAAAGTATAAAAAAAAAAAAAAAGAGATAATGTCCTCCAGGTTCATCCATATTGCTGCAAATAGCAGGATTTAGTTCTTTTTTATGGCTGAATAGTATTTCATTGTGTATGCATACAGCATTTTGATTGTCCTTCTGAATCATTTTAAATGAAGTTGAAACACAGAGCATTCTCAGGAATGGAAATTAACTTCTAAAAGACAGTAGAGATTATATTTCTTTCATTTTTACTGGAGCCAATGTCTATGAACAAACAAATGTATGTTCTAATTTTAATTTGGATTCAATACTAGATCTGTTTGAAGGAGGAAGGAGTGTGTTTATGTACAAATATCCATTCTTTCTTTGTCTTGCTTTGTATATTTCCTGTGACATTTGCTAGTATTCTAAATGCTCTTCATTTGATTCATCTTTTGCAATGAAGTTAGCAATAATATAATCTCTTATCTACACCTTTGCTTAATTTGTGACTATGGTGACCCATTCTGTGAGGTCTGAATCACTTTATCAGCATCGATTGGACACGGTTCTGTGTTTTAAAATGCTCTTTATTTTTGTCTCGATGCCTCAGTGACTCCTTTATTAATGAAATTTGTATTCTTGTGCAAGTTCCGGAAGTGTGTCGTATCTCTGAGATACCAGATGTACTTTGAGCCTGAAGTGATTGTTCTGCTCATTAAGACCATAAGATCTAGAGCCTTGACAGGTTTCACTGAATGGCAGTGTTTCTTCTTGGTGCTTGCATTATACTAAAGTTTATAAATTCCATTTCTTTAAAATATTATAAGATGTATTTTAATGATTCAGAAGTCACAGTTAAGCAACTGTTTTCTAGTTCAAGAAACTCTAGAAAAACATACACAGTATTTCTTCTTCCTGCTTCCTTGTCTAACTCCCTTTTTAGTCATGATAATAGTGATAGCTGCCATGTACTGAGGTTCTACTACGGGCCAGATACTATGGTAGCTGCTGGGGTATAGAGGTGAACAAGACAATGCTTAATAAGTATTTGTTAAATCTGTGGTTCTCAAAGTGTGGTCCCTGGACCATCAGCATTACCTGAGGACTCATTACAAAGGCAAATTCTTAGACTACGTCAGACCTATTGAATCAGAAACTGTAGGGATTGGGCCCAATGGACTGTGTTCTAATCAGTGCTCTAGATGATTCTCATGCTCCTTAAAGCTTGAGAACCACTGGGTTAAACAGATGAGTGAAGACAGTGGTTTCTGCTTTTGTGGATCTTCCAGTCTTCTGGGGTAATGGTGGTGGTGGGGCACATGGAGAAATAAATAGGCAAAGAAAAACCCCCAAGCTGGCTGCAGCAGGGGACATAAAGAATGCTTGGAAAACTGTTACAGGCTGGAGAGGTGAGCAAGGGCCTAACCATTTAGAAAAGTATAATCCATGTAAGGAGTTTCAAATTCTTAAGGGCAGTGAGAAGCCATTAAAAGGGTTTTAAGGAAGACAGTGATAAAATTAGATCTATTTAAAAATAAGATGACTGAGTCCTTCGGAGAAAAGTGTGGAAGTGTGATGTGGACCTTTTCCACGTAGGATACATGTGGAAGACAAAGGCCCCAGGTCCCAGGACCTATGAGGGAAGCCAGAGGCTGAAAATGAGATTAAAATGTGCTTATGTGGCAACTGGACCACCAACTCCCTTTGCAGTGAGGAACTAACAGCCAGGATCCTGCTCCCTGGGCAAGACACCAGAAGTTCCCTGTTTAGAAAAAGACAGCAAAGTCTCTCTCTTGTGGCTTTGGAGGTCTACTAGGAATGACTGGTCCCTGCCTGTGTTAAGCTAAATAATGCCACTCCTCTCCCTAGAGAGGTTCATGTATTAATCCCCAGAAGCTGTGAATATGTTACTTTATGATGTGCTTTGGCTCTGTGTCCCCACTCAAATCTCATCTTGTAGCTCCCATAATTCCCATGTAGTGGGACCTGGTGGGAGATGATTGAATTCTGGGGGCAGGTCTTCCCATGTTGTTCTCCTGATAGTGAATGAATCTTACGAGATCTGATGGTTTTAAAAACAGGAGTTTCTCTGCACAAGCTCTCTCTTTGGCTGCTGCCATCCACATAAGATGTGACTTGCTCCTCCTTGCCTTCTGCCATGATCGTGAGGCTTCCCTAGTCATGTGGAACTGTGAGTTCTCCATTTAACCTCTTTCCTTTGTAAATTGACCAGTCTCAGGTATGTCTTTATCAGCAGCATGAAAATGGACTAATACACTTTACATTACAAAAGGAACTTTGCAAAGGTGATTGAGTTAAGGATCTTAAGGTGGGGAGATGATACTGACTACTTAGGGTTGGTGCACAGAGGGTCGTTGTCAGAGAGGAGACATAATGAAAGAAGCAGTGTGAGAGAGCGAGGAAGAAGGGACAATAGAGGAGCGAGAGATTTGAAAAGGCTGGCCTTAAAGATGGCAGAAGGTAGGGAGTGTGTAGCCTCTAGAAGCTGAAAAGGGCAAGGAAATGGATTTTCCCCTAGAGCTTCCAGAAGAAACCACCCCTGATATTTGTTTTGTTTTGCCTTTTTTTTTCTTTTTAAGAAATGGGGTCTCATCTTGCCTCTCAAGCTGGAGTGGACTGGCACAATCACAGCTCACTGCAGCCTCTAACTCCTAGGCTCCAGTGATCCTCTTGCCTCAGCCTCTTGAGTAG
The DNA here is from genome assembly GCF_049350105.2 of Macaca mulatta. Classification (NCBI taxonomy): domain Eukaryota; kingdom Metazoa; phylum Chordata; class Mammalia; order Primates; family Cercopithecidae; genus Macaca; species Macaca mulatta. Next base: position 163,090,320 of record NC_133406.1, read on the forward strand.
CTGGGACTACAGGGGCTGGGCACCATGCCTAGTTTCTGTCGACATCTTGACTTTAGGACTTCCAGTCTCCCAAACTGTAAGATGATAAATTTGTGTTAAGTCACTATGTTTGTGGTAATTTGTTATAGCAAATAGGAAGCTAATAGGCAGCCTAAATATGCTGGACTACAGCCCACCACTGGCTGAGCCTCCTACTCCAGTGGCCCCCAGGCACACACGAATATAAATGGACAGCCATGAATCTCAAAACTTAGGAGAAAACTTTTAAATATAAAGGAAAGCGGTCCCAATAAACAAACAAAATCCAACAGAAACAAAAATACAACAGACAAAATTTAGAAAGCAATTTAAACATTCTTCTTCTCAGAAAGATACAAGAAATCCACAAAATTAAAAACATATGGTTTGAAAAAGGAACAGTTAAAGAAAGAACGAGCTCTTGAAAATTGTAACTATGACAGCTGAAATAAATTCAGTAGAACAGACGGAAGGTGAAGTTAAGGAAGTCTGCGGAAAGCAGAAGGTAGTAGAAAATTTAGGTAGAAAATGAGAGAAAATTTAGTTAGAGAAGGAGAGAATCAATTCTAAAAGCCTTATACCCAATTCTAAAAAGCAAGAACAGAAAGAGCAGAGGGTAGAAAACGAGTAAAGAAAAAAAACCAACTGTAAAATGTCCCAAGCTTGAGGGACCTGAGTCTCCACATTGAGATATCACAGCAAGTGTGCAGCCCAGTGAATGAAAGAAGATCCGCACCAAGGTACATCAGCGGGATACTTCAGAACACCAGCCACACCGACAGCTCTTTAAAACTTCCAGGAATGTGAGGAGAGAGGAGGGCACAGGTCTCAAGGATAGAGGACTGAAAATCAGAACAACGCCTGACCACAATATGGCAAGGCAGAAGACAGTGGCCCAATGCCTCCAACATTTTGAGGAAAACTGATTTGCGAAAACAAGGATTAAAAACCCAGGCAAACTGTCAGAAAATTATGAGGAAAGAATAAAGCCATTTGCAATGGAAGACTTTCAGAAAATGTACCTCCCACTGACTTTTTTTTAAGGAAACTACTACAGGATGTGCTCCAGAAAAGTGAGGTGATGCACAGAGAGGAAGACAACAGACCCCAGATACTAGAATGAGACTCAAACAGGCCCACACGGAGGAGTTCATTGGTTTGCAGAAAAGGCTGCATGAAGCAGGTGAGAAGAGCAGGTTTGAGGCTTCGGTGATAACCTGCATGCCACTTCTTTCCCATTCTGCATGGTTCTTTGGAACTAGGGTGACCAACCATCCCATTTGCTCAGGATGAAGGGGTTTCCCCAGATGGGGGGTTTTACCAGGTAAGCTGGGACGGCTGGTCTCCAGACTTGGAACTGAGGCCCATCCTCGTTCTTTTAAGTCTGTGCCTTTGAAGGTGCTGTTCTTGCTTCCTGGCACATGCTCTCTGCCCAGTCAATTCTTACTCTCCCCCTGGGCCCCAGCCCAAGCTTGGAGATGGAGAAATGTAACCAGGTCAAGATGGCTGTCTTCTCTAGCAAGGTGTAACACCAGAACAGCCTGGTAACCTTCTGAGACATCTGTATTCAGGCAGATGCCAAGTGAAACCTCTCCATGCTCAGAGGTGAGAGCTGCAGTCAGGGTGGGGTTTATCCCAAGTTTTCTCGAGATCAGAAACTAGTGCCCTTAACCTGGGGGAAAACAAAGATAAAATCTGCCACAGAGCTCAATCAGCTGAGGACACAACTGCAGTAGTAGAGTCTTATCATTACAGTTCTCTAAATTCTATGAAGTCCCACTCTTAGTATTGAGGAATTACTTGCTGTTTTAGGGGCTTCCACCATTCATTTTCTCCAAACAGACACTGCCTTAGAGTGGACGAAGTCCGAGCTGAATAACTGCATGGAAACTGCAAAATCCTAGGCACTTCAGGTACTCTTCTCTGATTTTACGGGTCACTTTCATGAATTAACACATTTCCTTCACATTTAAATGAATTTTAAAAATCATTCTTTCTTACATTTTGGAGACCACCACTCCTGGTGCTTTTGCTCTGCTCTGTTCTTGTAGACTTGATCCCTTTCAGCTGTCAGCCTTCCTAGCTAGTTACAGGTGGGTCTCATGCCAGACACACATTACAATCACCGGGGGAGATTTTAAAGCCTAACTTTGCTCAGCCTTCACTCTCAGAATCTCTGGAGGTGGGGCGTGAATGTGGGGAGGTTTTACCAGCTCACCCGGTGATTCTAATGTGCAGTGAGGGCGATGACTACTGGGTGTAGAGCAGTAGCTTTTGCCTTCATCTGTTCGGGCTGCTATAATAAAACATCATAGACTACGTGAGTTACAAGCAATGGAAATTTATACCTTACCGTTCTGGATGCTGGGAAGTGGAAGTTCAAGGCTCTGGCAGATTCAGTGTCTGGTGAGGGCCTCTTTTTCGATCGTAGATTATGCCTTCTGGCTGTGCCCTCACTATTACATGTCAAAACTTACTACTGAGGAATTAACTACTGTTTTAGGGGCTTCCCCTGTTCATTTTCTCCAACAAACATTGCCTGCCATGGCGGAATTCCTTCTCACGGTGGGATGGGCAAGGCAGCTTGCTGGGGCGAGCTGGGGCCTCTTTTATAAGACACTCATGGCTTCTTGCTGGCTCTGCCCTCAGGACCTAATCACCTCCCAAAGGCCCCACCTCCCAGCACGGGCATATTGGTGATTAGGTTTCAACAGGTGAATTCTGGGGGAAAACAATCATTCAGATTATAGCAGTTTTGAAGTCAGGGAGATCTAGTTCAATTCCTGCGTTAGCGGTATATTAGATGTTTTTGGCCAAGTAATTTCACACTCGGAGTCTCAGTTTTCTCATCTATGAAATGGGCTTACTAATGCCCACTAGATAGGGCTCTGGTATGGATAAAGAAGTTTGTGAAACACTCAGTTTAATACCGGACCCCAACTGAGTGCTCAGCAAAAGTGAGCTGGTAATCATCATTGCTTGGATAGTGGAAAAAGCCTCCTATCATAGCGCAAAAAAGGAAAGGCAACATGATTAACTATCTTGCTCAACATCTTTGTCCAGAGAGAAGATGACACTTGAAGTTTTAACTCTTGATAAGGATTGTAATGTATGAACTAAACTCCACAAAAGAAAGAACAACTTGAGAGAGAACATATCCATTTAAATGGCAACTTAGACCCACTCGAGAAAATGTGTAAGACTAATGTCATCCAATTACTTGTGTGCCAGATGAAATCAGTTAAAACCTTTCCATTTTGAAGAGCTGCGGGTATAAGTGTTATATATTCAACCTGACTTTGCCTGATAAAGATTTGTTTTGATGATAAACAGTAATTTCCTATTTTGGTAAATCTATTAACTCTCTTTGGAAAGTATAAATTAAACAATATAGCTATGGTCTGGTCTACAGAATTTAAATATGTTTTGTTAGAATGCAATAATTCTCAGAGTAAATAAAGCTGATGAAAATAAAAATAATTAAAATCTCTAGAAATAAAGCTAGCTAGATATGTGATGAGAAAGTAACCATATCTTTTTCTTTTCCTGCTGTTGGTTCATATGTGTGTTTGTGTGTGTGTGTTTGTGTGTGTGTGTGTGTGAGAGAGAGAGAGAGAGAAAGAGAGAGAGAGAATGGCTAGGCTCTGGGATCCTGGGGTGGATGCGGTAATACTGACCAAGATGGCATAAATCAGGAGTAGGATTTGAGGGCAGTAGAATGAACCAACACTGTCTATCCCAGCGAGGAGAGTGAGAATATTCCAGAGTAAAGAGGGGTTGGTAGTTTACAGATGGAGAAGACCTGAACCCTATTCCTTTGCTGACAGTCCTGGGTTTGCTGGGTTTGGCAGGTAGATAGCTGGGGTCTCAACTGTCCCTGTGGTCCATTCGGTCACAGCAGCACAGAGGCTGTAGTAGAGCAGCCCACTTTTGAGTGGATCACACAGGCTTGAACAATAAGCATCTCATGTTGACTCTACAGAGCTGAAGACTAGAAGCTTCTTCCTCAAACTTTTTGGACCAGGTGAGTCTTTCCAGACCCTATTATGACCCTGGAGAAGAGGAGGAAGGGGCTCCCTGTACCATGACTGAGAATGAAAGTTCCTTTACCAATAAGATAGGGCCATGGAACAAAACTGATTCAGAAAAATACAGAAAGTTTACATGGAGGAAGTTAGTCCTTTCCGAACTACTTATACCATTGTTGCTAATAATAAAGTTGAAGATACATAAACCCATTGAAAGATTGGCTGACCAACTGGCCTCATCTTACTTGTGAGGAAGCTGATGCCCAGAGGGCTGAGCTGATTTCCCAACTTCTCATTCATCTAGAGATTTAGAAGAGGAAGAAATATAGCAGAGGCAAGAGCCAGCCCCTTCCCACTTTCTCCCCCGCTGTTTGTTATAGAAAAATGCTTACATAATGGACCAAAAAGACAGTACCAGGACGTTCACTGCAACAAATTTACAATATTAGAAATTGAAAACAACCTAAATGCCCATCATTGGAACAGATAAAGAAATTGTCTTCTAATCTTATATTGGAACACTATATTGCAATGAAATGAATGGAGCAGAGTTACATTATCAGCATAGATTGAACAAACAAATTAAGTTGCAGAAGGATACATACAATATGAAACACTTTATAAGGGGTTAAAATATGAAAAAATCCTGACATTATTATGAATACATTATTTATTCAACAGTTAATAAATACTTTTTGAAAACCTGTCATGTGCCAAATGTTGCTCTAGGTGTTGGTGATGTATCAGTGAACAAAGAAAAGTACTTGCTTTCTGGGAACTAACATTCTAGAGACATACCTACACAGGTAGCAGAAATAGAAAGACAAATACGGGATTGACAAACACTGAATTCAGAACAGGGACATCTCTGGGTACAGATCAGAGGAATGTGACTAAAGAGGGGGTGCACAGAGGTTTTCAGTTATTTGCAATGTTTTATTTCTTAAGCTGGGCAGGGGATATGTGATGTTTGTTATATCATTCTCTATAGCTTTTAGTCTGTATGAAATATTTTATACAATCTATTTAATTTTGTTTCCTAGTTTCGTGTCCACAAATTTCTTTTTCTCTTTAATAAAAACACATTCGCCTCCACAGATAAGATGAGATCAAATGAAATATAGGAAGATAAATGGATATGTTCTGGGCTCTGGCTGAGGGTATTTAAGAAAGCACGTGTGCTTGGAAATTACAAGAACTCTTGGATGTTTTAAATGATATTGTTATTTCTAGAAGCTCATGGAAGCACTAGCAGACAGCCAGGCCCAGTGAAACTTGTTTGTTCAGTCTATGCTTGGCTGAATGAAGGACTGAATGTGGAGTGAACTTGTTCCATGGAAAAGCATGAGAGGTTCTACTGCGTGTTCTTGTGGCACCATTTAATCTAGCCTGGCCGCACAGGTGAGGCATTTTGGAGAACTACCTTGTGGATCTACAGACTGCAGATATTTTAGCATGTAATATACTCTGCATCATGAGTCATGTGGGACTAAATTGGATCCAGTTTGACAGCTCTTATCCCAAACATTTAAATAAACAGCCTTATCTAAAAATCTTCCTCTTCAGAGTCCTTTGCCCCATCAATAATTCTTGATTTATTATTGAAGTATATCTGATTAGAAAGAAGGAGAATATTGCAATGCTATCCTTTTTTTCTTCATAATTCCACGGGCATTTATTGAAAATTAAAGATATTCCAGTCAAGAAACAAGTGTTTGATACAGAAGTACGTCAATTCATTAAAATTAAGACATACATATATAGAACAACATAGCTCATTTTGAAAATATATACAAACAAAAAGATACACGTATTGCATTATAATGGATGCCTGTGTAGGAGAGAAAAATGGAAGATGATTATGGGGATATAAAAATGAATAAATTAAAAAGTAATATATCAAAGGGGGAAAATAAGAAATGGACTTTCACAGGAATAGTGGCAATTTTCCCTGAACCAAAAGATATGTTTAACTTGACCTTCTGCACCTGAGGAAAGTACATAAATAAATGAATAAAACATAGTCCTTGTCCTCAAGGAACTCACAGTCTGGCAGGCAGACATTGGTAGAAACATGTGATTGTTCCACATGATTAATTCAGTAAGCACAGACTGCTTCAAGTGGGTACCTCAGACAGATTTCACTGGGGTAGGAGGGTCTTGTCAGGAGAGATTTCTCTGGAAGGCACCAGTTAACCAGGTGAAATGGTGCAAAGGCAATCCCTGACAGAATATAGAATATACAAAAGCACAGTTGAGAGGAAGAGAATGATCTGGAAAACTGCAAGTACAACCCTGAGAGACTGACGTTACTGTCATGTTTATTCATTCAAGATTATTTATTAAGCAGCTCCTATGTATCCAAGTACTTACACGTGCAAACTGAGATTCAGAGGGTTTGAAAATACTATCCTTTACACCCTTTGGTCCTTATTTACTCCTAGAGTAATATTCAGAGATTTAGGAAAAGTTTATGTGCCATGATGTGCCAGGGCAGCATTATTTATAACAGTGAAAAGATGAAAAGAAAAATAATGCTCTGCAATAAAGGAATGATGAAAATAAATATGGTGTTCCTATAGAATTATATTTTATAGTGCCATTAAAATGTATTTACAAAAATTATTTGATGACATGGAAATTCTATATTATTAAATGTAGAATCTGATTATAACATTATTAAATGTCTATCAATCAAGGAAATACTTCATAATGTCAATGTTAATTTTCTTCTTTATACTTTTTGCATTTTTTTCAAATTTTCCATAGCATGTAGTTTTGCTTTTATATCTTTATGTATTTACATTTTTCAAGACGGGGTCTCTGTTGCCTAGACTGTAGTGCAGTGGTGGAATCATGGCTCACTGCAGCCCCAACCTCCCAGGCTCAAGTGATCCTCCCAGCTCAGCTTCCTAAGTAGCTAGGGCTACAGGCACATACCATCATGCCTGGCTAATTAAAAAAGAATTTTTAGAGATGGGGGCTCACTACGTTGCCCAGGCTGGTCTTGAACTCCTGGGCTCAAATGATACTCCTGTTTTGACCTCCAAAAGTGCTGGGATTACAGGCGTGAACCACTGCACCAGCTTAGTTTTGCTTTTATAAATAAGAAAAAAGTTATTAAATTTAAGAAAATAAGGAAATCAGAGTATTATGCTTGAAAGACAAGCAATCACAAACTTGACATTTCTTACAATCTTAGGCATCTGTTTACATAGCTTGCTCATTTTACAAACCTGTGAAGAAATTAACTTACATGATAGCAAATATGAGGTTAAAATCAAGCTAGTTTTTTGAGGGGGTTAGAAGGTTGTTGAGGATAGTTATTATAGATCTGGGGCAGCAGCATGCCTTATTGGAAAGAGATGAACTTAGAGTGAGGACATTATTAGTTGTGTGACCCTGGGGGTAATGATATATATGTTTTTTACTGTTGTGGTGAAGATTAAACCAGATCATAAGAACTCTTGGCACAGGATAGGCACTTAATAAAAACTGTTGACTCTGATTTTTCTTAAAGGTTATGAACATTCAATGAAAACCTGGACATTTTAAGTGGTGTTCTCAGCTGGTTAGAAGGGGTATGTCTTTATTAGCAGTGTGAAAACAGACTAATATAATAAATTGGTACCAGTAGAGTGGGGCATTGCTGAAAAGATACCTGAAAATATGGAAGCGACCTTGGGACTGGGTAACAGGCAGAGGCTGGAATAGTTTGGAGGGCTCAGAAGAAGACAGGAAAATGTGGGAAAGTTTGGAATGTCTTAGAGACTTGTTGAATGGCTTTGACAAAAATGCTGATAGTGATACGAACAATAAGGTCCAGGCTGAGGGGGTCTCAGATGGAGATGAGGAACTTGTTGGGAACTGGAGCAAAGGTGACTCTTGCTATGTTTTGGCAAAGAGACTGGCAGCATTTTGCCCCTGCCCTAGAATTTGTGGAACTTTGAACTTGAAAGAGATGACTTAGGGTATCTGGTGGAAGAAATTTCTAAGCAGCAAAGCATTCAAGATGTGACTCGGGTGTTGTTAAAGACATTTTGTTTTAAAAGGGAAACAGCATAAAAGTTTGGAAAATTTGTAGCATGACAATGCAATACAAAAGAAAATCTCATTTTCCAAGGAGAAATTCAAGCCAGTTGCAGAAATTTGCATAAGTAATGAGGAGCCGAATGTTAATCCCCAAGACAATGGGGAAAATGTCTCCAGGGCATGTCAGTCCCTCCCATGATTCAATTACCTCCCACCAGGTCCCTCCCACAAAACACAGGAATTGTGGGACTTACAATGCAAGATGAGGTTTGGGTATGGACACAGCCAAACCATATCATTACACCCTTGGCCCCTCCCAAATATCATATCCTCACATTTCAAAACCAATTATGCCTTCCCAACAGTCCCCTAAAGTCTCAACTAATTTCAGCATTAACTCAAAAGTCCACAGTCCAAAGTCTCATCTGAGACAAGGCAAATGTCTTTTGCCTATAAGCCTGTAAAATCAAAAGCAAGTTAGTTACTTCCTAGATACAATGGAGGTACAGGGAGAAAATGGGAGAAATTGGCCAAAATGAAGGGGCTACAGGCTCCATGCAACTCTCAAATCCAGCAGGGCAGTCAAATATTAAAGCTCCAGAATGATCTCCTTTGACTCCATATCTCACATCCAGGTCACACTGATGAAAGAAGTAGATTCCCATCATCTTGGGCAGCTCTGCCCCTGTGGCTTTGCAGGGTATACCCCACCTTCTGGCTGCTTTCATGGGCTGGTATTGAATGTCTGTGGCTTTTCCAGGTGCATGGTGCAAACTGTCTGTGGATCTACAATTCTGGGGTCTGGAGGACAGTGGACCTCTTCTCATATCTCCATTAGGTGGTGCCCCAGTAGGGACTCTGTGTGGGGACTCTGACCCCACATTTCCCTTTCATACTTCCCTAGCACAGGTTCTCTATGAGAGCCCACCCCTGCAGCAAACTTCTGCCTGGACATCCAGGCATTTCCATACATCCTCTGAAATATAGGTGGAGGTTCCCAAATCTCAATTCTTGGTGGCAGCTCCCTGCAGTGGCTGGACCAGGCATACTGCAAGTGGCTTCCACTGTGGGCACCAGGGAACACGGTGGCACCTGGAAGCTCGGAGACACTGGAACCACAGAGCCTCAAAGAGGGTGTTACAGCCCTGGCTCAGGGAGTTCCTAAGTCTGGGTTCTCCAGAGGGCCACAGCTCTTCTCTCCTTCTTTCTTCCCTCCTTCTTTTTGTCTGCAATGTGGTGAGTGAAGGGCATGTTTCAGTCCTGTTTGTGTTACAGCTCTTTCAGTCCTGCCATTTGGCAGGTCCCAAGTTCTTATCTTGCAACCAGGAAGAATGAGGTATGCGGAAAACTGGAGGGTAAGCAAGGCAAAGAGGTGCTTTATTAAGTAACAGTACAGCTCTCAGGAGACCTGAAGTGGGTAGTTCCTATCCACAGGCAGGTTGTCCCGATGTTTCTGTATCCCTCAGTGGAGAGGAGACCAGAGTGGGTAGCTGCTATCCACAGGCAGGTCATCCCAATGTCTCTGCAGCCCTCAGCGGAGAGGAGACCCAGAGTGGGTATTTCCTATCTGCAGGCAGGTTGTCCCATCGTCTGCCCAAGTTTGGCAGAGTCTGGGGTTTTTATGGGCGTCAGAGAGGAAGAAGTGCATGCTGATTGGCCCATGGGAGGCCATGGATGGGCCTGAACAGAGCACCACAAGTTCTCACTCCAGTCTGTGGAACGGGCAGCCTGGCCCCCATGCTTCAGGCCATCCCTGGTGTGAAGGTGGGGCATCACCAGGACCCACCCCTTTCCACCCAAGGGCCTGTCTGCTTCCTACTGCCATCAACCTGCTGTCCACAGTACCCAGGCTGTTTATGCTGAGGGGGACCTGCAGGCCTTAGCCAAGCTGCCCTCAGCCCCCTGTCAGCCTCCCTTCCACGCTCATCGGTGCCCTAAGCCTGGATGGACAATGGTTGGACAATGGTAACTTCTGCTCCTTGGCAACTACCTATGAGGAACAAAGGGCAACCTCATCACATCTTTCTCCTACCAGCCACATTTAAGTTTGCATAAGCCTATAAGCCTATGTTTGCTTTTAGACTGGGTTTCCAGGTTTTTGCATACTACCCAACCCTTTTGTAAATACACAATAATCCCAGGAGGTTATTTGGTTTCTCGTTAATAACAGTTTCCTGTCTTTTAAGGCTCCAAGACATACCAGATGATGGGTCATACGTGAGTTCTAATTCCTTTTCTTTATTAGGCAGTGAAACTATTGTGTTATCACAAATGTTTTCATCTTGCCTTCAGAATTACTTGGCATTCAAGGTTATCTGGTTAATAAGATGTTAGAGAAGCCACGAAATTAATTATGATACCTGTCTGACAAGAATAACAGGGTTTTTGAAAAGAAAACAGTCTCTACTGATCAGTTCTTCATATGTTTTCTAACTCCTGTTGCTTTGAAATAAAGAATTCTATGAGTTTTCATTTCCTTCTGCAAAGGTATCTTCTATATTCCTGTGACAGAGCATGCCAGATATGCAGAGTGATGAGGCATTCACTTTTATGTCTTCAGAGTGGAAATCTATTGAATTCCTGGCTCAGAATTGGCAACCTAAGTGATATAATGTCGCTGTTTAATATTTATACTGAAACTATGAAGGACATTCCTGACTTTTTAGTCAAAAATGGTGAAAATTTATCCATATTAATTTATGAGATTTAAAAGTGGAACTTGTCTTTCTTCTTACAGAACCAATTAGCCCTAACTTCCCAAGGCCAATTGTTGGGAGCAAGTCTCACAAAATCTGGCCATAAACTGGCCCCAAAACTGGCCATAAACAGAATCTGTGCAGCACTGTAACATGTTCATAACGGCCCTAATGCCCACGTTGGAAGGTTGTGGGTTTACGGGAATGAGGGCAAGGAACACCTGACCCGCCCAGGGCGGAAAACCACTTAAAGGCATTCTTAAGCCACAAGCAATAGCATGAGTGATCTGTGCCTTAAGGACATGCTCCTGCTGCAGTTAACTAGCCCAACCTATTCCTTTATTTCAGCCCATTCCTTCGTTTCCCATAAGGGATACTTTTAGTTAATTTAATATCTATAGAAACAATGCTAATGACTGGCTTGCCGTTAATAAATATGTGGGTAAATCTCTGTTTGGGGCTCCCAGCTCTGAAGGCTATGAGACCCATGATTTCTCACTTCACACCTCTATATTTCTGTGTGTATGTCTTTAATTCCTCTAGCGCCGCTGGGTTAGGGTCTCCCCAACTGAGCTGCTCTCAGCAAGTGGCATCCATCATGGGGGCTCAAATACAGGTTGAAGGGTTACCGGAGCGACGGTTGGAATGGAAAACTAGCTGGAGGACACCCGAGTACTCTTAAAGCAATCCCCGTGGTGAGTAAGAAGGGGAGCTCGGAAGCATCAGGGTAACAATGGGACAGGTGTGGGGTCTGGTTCGTTCCACCTTGGAACTTTTTCACACTGATGATGAGGAGGAAGGAGAGTATAGCGAAGTAACAGAAGAGGTTACAGAACATGTTTATTTGCCAGCTAAAGCTAAAGTGGCAAAGGAGGGAGAGGTTCATCCCTACCGTTCTGTACTCCCTCATTATTATTTTGAAGAAAAACACCCCCCGGATCTTTCTTTTCCAGAGGACGCTGGGTGAAAAGTAGTTGCCCCAGTGACTGTTCGAGCAGCACCTTGAGTGACCCCTCTTAGTTCTATTCAGGCAGGAATTCAGCAAGCTAGACGAGAGGGTGATTTAGAGGCTTGGCAGTTCCCACTTAAAATACACCCCCGAGATCAAGAGGGAAATATTATAGCTACATTTGAGCCTTTTCCTTTTAAATTACTCAAAGAATTTAAACAAGCTATAAATCAGTATGGACCAAGTTCTCCTTTTGTAATGGGACTGTTAAAGAATGTTGCTGTTCCCAGTCAGATGATTCCTACTGACTGGGATGCTCTTACTCGAGCTTGTCTAACTCCTGCTCAGTTCTTACAATTTAAAACTTGGTGGGCAGATGAAGCTTCCATTCAGGCTGCTCACAATGCCCAGGCCCAACCTCAAATTAATATAACTGCAGACCAACTTTTGGGGGTTGGTGGCTGGGCTGGTTTAGATGCACAACTGGTCATGCAGGATGATGCCATAGAACAGCTTAGAGGAGTGTGCATTAGAGCTTGGGGAAAAAATCACTTCAGGTGGGGAACAATACACTTCCTTTAGTGCTATAAAACAGGGACCAAGAGAACCATACATTGATTTTTATAGCTTGGTTTCAGGAGTGTCTTAAAAAGATGATTGCAGATTCGGCTGCTCAGGATATAGTGCTGCAGTTATTAGCTTTCCACAATGCTAATCCCAATTGCCAGGCTGCTCTGCAACCTATCAGAGGGAAAGCACATTTAATTGATTATATCAAGGCCTGTGATGGTATTGGAGGTAATCTGCATGAAGCTACTTTGTTGGCACAGGCAATGGCAGGACTGAGAGTGGATAAAGGATTACTCCATTTCCTGGAGCTTGTTTTAACTATGGGAAACATGGTCATACTAAAAAAGAATACAGAAAAAATCAGCGAGTCAGGCCACCAGATAGGGGAAGAAAGAAAACTATTGAGCCTGAAATATGTCCAAAATGTGAAAAAGGAAAACATTGGGCTAGTCAGTGTCACTCTAAGTTTGATAAAGAAGGGAACTCAATTTCGGGAAATGCCATGAGGGGCCCGTCCTGGGCCCCATTCTAAACTGGGGTATTTCCAGCTCAGGCCATTCCCTCACCCCTGTACAATGTCTGTCCCCCAGCACAGCTGCTAGTGCCACAGTAGATTTATGCTGCACAAAAGCTGGGAGCCTTCTGCCTGGGGAACCCCCGCAAAAGGTCCCAACAGGAGTCTGTGGACACTTGCCAGCAGGGACCATAGGATTACTTTTAGGAAGGTCTAGTTTAAGTTTAAAAGGGGTACAAATACATACAGGAGTCATTGACTCAGATTACAGTGGGGAAATTTAAATTGTTATATCTACTTCTGTTCCCTGGAAAGCAGAGCCGGGAGAGCGATAGCACAGCTCCTGATTGTGCTGTATGTGGGAATGGGGAAAAGTGAAATTAAACAAACAGGAGGATTTGGAAGCACAAATTAACAAGGCAAAGCAGCTTATTGGGTAAATCAAATTACTGATAAATGTCCTACCTGTGAAATAACTATTCAGGGAAAGAAATTTAAAGGTTTGGTAGATACAGGAGCAGACATTTCAATCATTTCTCTATAGCACTGGCTGTCCATGTGGCCAATTCAACCCGCTCAATTTAACATAGTTGGAGTTGGTAAAGTTGCTGAAGTATATACAAGCATTTTGCATTGTGAAGGGCCTGACAGACAACCTGGGACTATTCAACCAATTATAACTTTTGTACCTATAAATTTATGGGGAAGAGATTTATTACAACAATGGGAGCACAAGTTCTAATTCCGGAACAATTATATAGCCCTCAAAGTCAACACACAATGTATGAAATGGGGTATGTCCCTGGTACGGGACTAGAAAAATATTTGCAAGGTTTAAAAAGTTCCTGCCAAAGATTAGGATATCATTTTTGACGGCAGCCATTGTTAAGCCTCCAGAACCTATACCTTTAAAATGGTTAACAGATAAGCCAATTTGGATAGAACAATGGCCGCTAAGTAAAGAGAAACTGGTGGCTTTAGAGAAATTAGTTACTGAACAATTAGAAAGTGGGCACATAGCTCCAACATTTTCCCCTTGGAACTCTCCAGTTTTCATAATTAAGAAAAAATCAGGTAAATGGAGAATGTTAACTGGCTTAAGAGCCATCAATTCAGTGATACAACCTATGGGAGCATTACAGCCAGGATTGCCTTCTCCTGCTATCATTCCAAAAATTTGGCCTTTAATAGTCATAGATTTAAAAGACTGTTTCTTTACTATCCCTTTAGCTGAGCAAAACTGTAAACGGTTTGCATCTACAATTCCTGCAGTAAACAACCTGCAGCCTGCTAAGTATTTTCATTGTTTTACAGATGGGTCTAGTAATGGTAAAGCTTCTTATTCTGGATCAAAAAGTAAAGTTTTCCAGACACCCTATACTTCAGCTCGAAAAGTGGAACTTGTAGCTGTAATTGAGGTATTGACTGCTTTTGATATACTTACTAATGTGATTTCTGATTCTTCATACGCGGTTCATTCCACACAGCTAATTGAAAATGCTCAGTTACAATTTCATACAGATGAACAACTGATGACTTTATTTACCCAATTGCAAACAGCAGTTCAAAGTAGAATGCACCCTTTTTACATCACTCACATTAAGGCTCATACACCTCTTCCAGGACCTTCGACTGAAGGGAATCAAATGGCTGATCGCCTAGCTGCTAATGCAATATCTAATGCTAGACACTTTCACAATTTAACCCATGTTAACGCCTCTGGTCTCAAACACAGATACAACATTACCTGGAAAGAAGCTAAAAATATTGTCCAGCGATGCCCAATTTGCCAAATGGTACATTCCTCATCTTTTAGAGGAAGAGTTAATCCTCGAGGACTGGAACCTAACTCTCTTTGCCAAATGGATGTCACACATTGTTCCCTCGTTTGGGAGACTAGCTTATGTACATGTATGTGTGAACACCTTTTCTCACTTTGGGCTACATACCAAATAGGAGAGTCTTCCGCCTGTGTTAAATGTCATCTTTTGCAGTGGTTTGTGGCAATGGGCATTCCAGGTTCTTTTAAAACAGATAATGCCCCAGGCTATACTAGCCAAGCTCTAGCTACATTTTTCTCTATGTGGAATATTAAACACATTGCCGGTATCCCATACAATTATCAAGGACAAGCCATAGTGGAAAGAATGAATATCTCCCTAAAAAAGCAGTTGCAAGAGCAGAAAGGGGGAGACAGAGAGTAGAGAATATGGAACTCCACAGACACAACTGAATCTAGCATTATTAACTTTAAATTTTTTGAGCCTGCCCAAAAGCCAGATGCTATCAGCAACTGAACAGCATCTACAGAAACCAGCTGCAAAGACAGAAGCAGAACAACTGATTTGGTGGAGAGATCCAATTACAAAAAGTTGGGAAATAGGTAAAATAATAACTTGGGGTAGAGGTTATGCTTGTGTTTCTCCAGGCCAAAATCAACAGCTGATTTGGATACCATCAAGACACCTAAAACCTTATCATGAGCCAGATGCTGAGGAAGAGACTCCCGGAGGATCCCGAGGACCCCCCAGTTGCAGCCATATCAAGGCTGACACTGTGGAGGACCCCAACTGTCACGAGCAACACTCGTCGAACACAGCCACCCACCTGGGGACAGATCAAGAAGCTATCACAGATGGCAGAAGAAAACCTGAGGAAAGTGGGACAACCAATCACAATGAATAATTTAATGGTAGCTATGATAGTGGTTACTACCAATGCCATGAGTATTCCTTCAATAAGGGCTGACACAGAGAACAATTATTGGGTATATTTATCAATCTTGGCTGGAAATAATGCCTGGATGCAATCACTCTATGACATAGTTACACATGCTTTCTGATCTCAGTATTTATCATAATAAATCTGCTCCTATAATTGGGGCATACTGCCCTCAAAAACCTATTTGTAAACAGGATTAGACCCAGTTAGAAAAAATGAACGTGCTTGTTTAGGAAGATTGCTTTGCAGAACAGGCAGAGGTGCTGCACAACGATTCCTATGGAATTATTATTAATTGGTCCCCTAAGGGGATGTTTAGCTTGAATTGCACCTCTCAGTCTGTGTGCCATGGCCACACTATATTCAGATGATCTGAACAAAATGGTCGGATGGTAGAAATGATAAGAAGTACGGCAAAAGTTCCTATTATCTGGAAACATGGAGGTATAGTGGCACCTCAACCTCAAATGATATGGCCCACTCTAGGAGCTTAACATGAGAATTTAAAATTAAAGAGCAAATATTTAAAGCATCCCAGGCACACCTGACCTTAATGCCAGGAGCTGGAGTGCTTAAAGGAGCTGCAGACAAATTAGCAGCTAGTAACCCATTAAAATGGATAAAAACACTCGGAAGTTCTGTGATTTCAATGATGATTGTGCTTTTAATCTGTGTTGTCTTTGTATAGTCTGCAGATGTGGATCCTGACTCCTGCAAGAAGTAGCTCACCGTGACAAAGCTGCCTTTGCTTTTATCGATTTGCAAATCAGAGAAGGGGGATGTGTTGGGAGCAAGGCCCCCTCAAAATCTGGCCATACACTGGCCCCCAAACTGGCCATAAACAGAATCTCTGCAGCACTGTAACATGTTCATAATGGCCCTAATGCCCACGTTGGAAGGTTGTGGGTTTACGGGAATGAGGGCAAGGAATCCAGGGCGGAAAACCACTTAAAGGCATTCTTAAGCCACAAGCAATAGCATGAGTGATCTGTGCCTTAAGGACATGCTTCTGCTGCAGTTAACTAGCCCAACCTATTCCTTTATTTCAGCCCATCCCTTCATTTCAGCCCATCCCTTCATTTCCCATAAGGGATACTTTTGGTTAATTTAATATCTATAGAAACAATGCTAATGACTGGCTTGCTGTTAATAAATATATGGGTAAATCTCTGTTTGGGGCTTTCAGCTCTGAAGGCTATGAGACCCCTGATTTCCCACTTCACACCTCTATATTTCTGTGTGTGTGTCTTTAATTCCTCTAGCGCCGCTGGGTTAGGGTCTCCCCAACCGAGAACCGAGTTGGTCTCAGCAGCCAATGGAGATAGCCAGAAAGTGCTGGCTGCCTGAACTAACCGTGGCAAGTATTTTTATTTCAGTCTTTGGGGAAAGCTAGACTCACATCCTTCTGACCGCTGTTCCTCTTTAATATCCCTGCTCTCATTTTTGCAGTAGCGCACCAATGACTTTCACCATCAAGCACAAGTGTTTCCTGCAGAGCTGGGAGGCAAATCTGGCCATCTAGCTTCCTGGCTTCAGCTGATCCTCACAGGACTTGCCCAAAACCCTTGACTTACCTATTGCAACAGGACTCAGTGTGTCAGATACAACTTGCTAAGTCCTCAAATTATAATCAGCACTGTGTTACTGAAATATACTGCCTTGGGAATGGCACTATTTTAATTTTAAATCAGCCTTACAAATATAAGCTAACACATACTTTGTCTAAATGTAATATTTATTGACCAATGACCTGAACAACAACAACAACAACAACAACAACAACAAACAAGAAAACAATCCCATTTATGATAGCATCAAACAAGTAAAATAGGAATAAATTTAATGAAGGAAGTGAAAGACCTGTATACTGAAAGCTATACAATATTGATGAAGGAAATTAAAAGGATACAAATAAGTGCTTATGGATCAGAGTAATTAATATTGTTAAAATGGCCATACAACCTAAAGCAATATATATATTCAACACAATCCCTATCAAAATCCCAAAGATATTTTTTCTCAGAAATAGAAAAAGCAATTCTAAAATTTGTATTTATCCACCAAAGATCCTGAATACACAAAGCAATTCTGAGAGGAAAAACAAAGTTGAAGGCATCACACTTCCAGATTTAAAATCATATTACAAAGGTACAGTAATCAAAACAGTAGGATACTGGCATAAAAACAGAAACACAGAGCAGTGGAACAGAATGAAGAGTCCAGAAATAATTTCAAACATATATGGTCAACCAATTTTCAGCAAGGGCACCAAAAAGACACAATGGGGAAAGGATAATCTCTGCAATAAATGGTGCTAGGAAAGCTAGATTTCCACTTGCAAAAGAATGAAATTGGACTCTTATTTTACACCAGACACAAAACTCAACTCAAAATGCATAAGAGACCCAAAAGTGAGACTGAAATAATAAAACTCCTAAAAGAAAACATAGGAGAAAAGGTATTGATATTGGCCTTGGCAATGATTTATTGTATATCCCACCAAAAGCTCAGGCTACAAAAGCAAAAATAAATACATGGAACTACATCAAACTAAAAAGCTGCACAGTGAACAAAACAATAAATATGAAAGGCTGGCCGGGCATGGTGGCTTACACCTGCAATCCCAGAACTTTGGGAGGCTGAGGAAGGTGGATATCTTGAGGTCAGGAGTTCAAGACCAGCCTGGCCAACATGGTGAAACCCCATCTCTACTAAAAATACAAAAATTAGCCGGGCATTGTTGCGGTGCCTGTAATCCCGGCTACACAGGAGGCAGGAGAATCGCTTGAACCTCGGAGGCAGAGGCTGCAGTGAGCTGAGATCATGCCACTGCACTCCAGTCTGGGTGACAAAGTGAGACTCTGTCTCAAAAAATAAAATATGAAACATTAACCTATACATAAAGTATTTGCAAACCATATGTCAGATAAGTGGTTAATATTCAAGATTTGTAAAGAACTCATACACTCTGGTAGCAGGAAAATATATAAGCTGATTACAAAATGGGCAACGGACTAGAATAGACATTTCTCCAAAGATGATATTAAAAATGGCCAACAGGTACATGAAAAGGTACTCAACATCCGTAATAATGAGGAAAATGCAAATAATAACCACCATGAGATACCACTTCACATCTGAGGACTGCTACTATCGAACAGACAACATAACTGTTGGTGAGGGTGTGAAGAAAAGGGAATGCTTTTGTACATTGTTTGTGGGAGTGTAGAATAGTGTAGTCATTATGAAAAACAATATGGAGGTTCCTAAATAAATTTAAAGTAGAACTGCCATATGATGCAGCAATCCTTCCCTTTCATATCCAATCACCACCTCATAAAGATGTCTGTACTGCCATGCTCATTGTAGCATTATTCACAATAGCCAAGATAGAGAAACAATCTAGTATCCCAATAGAATATCATTCATCTGCAAAAGAGAAAGAGACCCTGCCATTTGTCACAACATGGATGGATCTGGAGGACATTCTAAGTGAAATAAGCCAGACACAGAAAAATATTGCATGATCTCTCACTTATTTGTGGAATCTTTAAATAAAGATCAAATATTGGCCAGCCATGGTGTTTTATACCTATAATCCCAGCGATTTGGGAGGCCAAGGCGGGAGGACTGCTTGAGCCCAGGAGTTCAAGACCCCTGGGGTCAAGAAAGTGAGATCCCTTATCTCTATAAAAAAGTCAAATATATATATATTTGAGATATATATATATATATATATATATCAGCCTTTCATATTTATTGTTTCATTCACTGTGCAGCTTTTTAGTTTGATGTAGTTCCATGTATTTATTTTTGCTTTTGTAGCCTCAGCTTTTGGTGTGATATACTATATATATGTGTGTGTGTGTGTGTGTGTGTGTGTATAGAGAGAGAGAGAGAGAATAAAATAGTAGTTACTAGGATCAGGGTTGGGCAGTGGCAGGGAGAGAACAGGAAATGGTTAGCTATGGGTCAAAGGATACAACGTAGCAAATATGTAGGATGCGTAAGTGAAAAGATGTAATGTACAACATGAGGACTATAGTTAATAATAGTGTACTGCAGTCAGGATTTCTTCTAAATAAGTTTCTTAAAGCTGCTCATGTCTTGGGTGGGGGGGGACAAAAGGTAACTATGTGAGATGATAGATATGTCAATTTGTTCCACTGTAATAATTATTTTACTATATAGACGTATCTCTTAACATCATGTTGTATATCTTAGACATACACAAAGTTTACTTAAAATATTTAAAAAATAAATTAGAAAAAATATTTTTCTTGATTTAGAAGTTTAATATCACTATGGAAATTCAGTTGAACACACACACACACACACACACACACACACAGAGCAAACTCTGTTCTGGCCATGGAATACGGCATTATTATTTTATTCATTAAATCTATTTGGATCTCTACAGTGTCCCTGTCACAGTGCAGTGGACACAAAAGAAGTACTGGTAGGGCCCTCCCTCTTAAGAAGGAAAGAAAGAAGAAGAAATATTTACTGGATGGGTCTACTGTGCTAGGTGCTTTTACATAGATTATCTCTTTTAATCAAAATAGTCTGCAAGTTATGTTAGTTTTACAGACAAATAAATGCAGGCTTGAAGAGGTTAAGTATCTTGCAACTTGTAATTTGATCCAGGTCTATCTGGGTTAAGACTCCATGCTCTTATTTGTAATGATGCATGTAGCATATAGGAGACAGTTAGGGAGTAATACGAGTCAGTACACAATGAAGTATAAAAGTAAATACCAGTTGAGCATCCCAAACAAGAAAAAATCTGAAATCCCAAACACTTCTAGTCTCAATAATTTTGAGTAAGGGATACTCAACGTGTATAATCAATTGCTAAGACTTAAGGTATGAGCCTCTAATGCTTTAGGAGTTCAGTGGCAGGAAATTAATGTTTAATTATTACAGAAGATCTCAAGTCAGAAGACACAGAATTTAATTTTAAATCCTGGTAGGTGTGAAAGTTGTCAGAATCAAAATGGAGTCACTTGTGTTAAAAACAACCTTGAAAAATGGAGACAGAGAAGGTCATGAAGGAAGGATTCTCATGCACAAATGCCTGATAAAAATAATAAAAAAATTCTGCAAACCCCACAATTTTACACAAAGGCCATTGCTACTTGACACAAAAAATGCTTCTCGGGGGGTCATCTGCCAAGCAATTGCCCGTCCAACCTTGGACTGACATCAACCTTGTTATTGATCCTTGCAGCCAAGGATAATTATCTCAAAACAATTATGCAGATGGTGACATCAGCAAGATAGCTGTCTAGAAGTCCTTAGCACTTGTCCCCTCAACAAAGACAGGTAAAACAATGAAGAAATAATTACATTTTAATAAAAATAACTGAAGGAGGGCACTGGAGTACATCCAAACAATAACAGAAACTCTGGTGAGCACAGAAACTCAGGATGGTCACACAGAGAACAAAAGGAAACACTTGACTTCCATCACCCTATCCCCCAGCTAGGATAAGCTGGGAACCGGGAGGAACTTCTCTCTATAGGGAAAAAGTAAGCAAGAGAATTCCAGCAGCCCCTGTCAGCACCTTGGATACCTACAGTCCTTACCACTGGGATCTTCTGCAGCCCTCACAGGCACTTAAGGCTAGTTGAAGGAGCTACCTGGAGTCCATACAGCTCTCTTCCCTCTAGATAAGGAGCCCCACCCTCTGTGCCCACATGGCTACTGCCCTACACACCATCTTGGAAATGGAATTACTGCTGCAGTGTATCTTGCTCTGGGTGTGAGTAACCATGGCAGCACTTCATTCCTGAGTCTAAACTGCTTTTGAATCATCCCTGCCCCATGGCTTGACATCCCTAAGCTGAGTTTTGAGCCACTGCTATACCTTTCCCCATCTGTTACCACTACAGAGTGCCTCATCTCTAGGGACCCGAGTTGCTACCAAGCCCTACTGGTTCAGGTTTCCAAATTAAAACCATATCCTGTGCCCTGGGCAAAAACCTCCAGAGTATCCTTTATTCCTTGGAGTCAGGCCAGGGCTGTGCCCTGCCTCCCAGGGGCAGAATCACGGCTACAACCCAACCTCCTGGACCCAAGCTGCTAGGGGCACCGGAGAGTCACAGATACTGGCTCTATGAAAAACCTACCTCCAACGCTGCCACAGAGAGCAAATCTGCACCCCAATACCCAAGTGTCACAATAGGTTTGAGAGATCTTGAGCATAGAACCCTGGCCCCACAGTCATTCTGAGCATCTGCCTCTGTGACCAGTGCCACTGCAATTGCTTCTAGGCTGTGTCAGACCTGACATCAAGAAGGATCCTCTCAGCTAAGTGTCCCCATTGTGGGGAAAATAAGAATAGGAAGACCCCAGAAGCCCTTGCCACTGAGGATATTAACAATAAACACTGCCACTACAGCTACCACAAAGTCCTACAGCCTAAACCACTGAGGTGCCTACAGTTATTACTGATGTTCAACACAGTCAAAGAAGCTGCAGAGAGACTATAAAATGGCACCTACTTGGAAACAGTCACCACATCTTTCCCAACCAGCATACCAGGACCCAACTGTAGATAAGTCTTTTTCTATGAAAGTTACTCTAGAAAGTTTGGAAGAGGTGATTGTTCCACCAAATGCACAGACATGAATGCAGGGACACATGAAATATAAAAGAGCATGGAAGTTTAACATCACCAAAGGAACATAACTCTCTAGTAACAGACCCCAATAAAAAGTAAATCAATGAATTGATGGAAAAGGAATTAAAAATAATTATCTTAAGGAAACTCAATGATTTACTAGAAAATACAGATGGACAATTCAATAAAATCAGGAAAACAATTCACGATATGAATGAGAAGTACAACAGAGATATTTTAAAAACTAAACAGAAATCCTGCAGCTGAAGAATTCAATGAATGAAATAAAAAATGCAATAGAGAGCTTAAACAGCAGACTTGATAAAACGGAACAAAGAACTTCTGGCTGAGCACAGTGGCTCATGCCTGTAATCTCAGCACTTTGGGAGACTGAGGCAGGCAAATTACCTGAGGTCAGGAGTTCAAGACCAGCCTGGCCAACATGGCGAAACCCCATCTCTACTAAAAATACAAAAATTAGCTGGGCATGGTGGGCTCCTGTAATCCCAGCTTCTCAGGAGGCTTAGGCAGGAGAATAGCTTGAACCCAGGAGGTGGAGGTTGCAGTAAGCCAAGATCGCACGCCATTGCCCTCCAGCCTGGGTGACAGAGTGAGACATTGTCTCAAAAGAAAAAAAGAAAAAAAAAGAAAAAGAAAAAAGAAAAAAAGAAAGAACCTCTGAACTTAACTTGAATATAGGCCGTTATAAATTAGACAGAAAAAAAAAAAAGAATGAAAAAGACTGAAGACAGCCTACAAGACTTATGGGACACCATTAAGTGAACAAATATTTTTATTCTGGAAGTTTCAGAAAGAGAAGATGTTGTAAAGGGTGTAAAAAAACCTATTTAATGACATAATAGCTAGAAACTTCCCAAGTCTGAGGGGAGATACGGACATTCAAATCCAGGAAACTCAAAAGTCCCAAATAGATTCAATCAAAAAAGTCCTCTCCAAAGTACACTATAGTCAAATTATCAAAAATCAAAGACAAAGAGAGATTTTAAAAAACAGTAAGAGAAAAGCATAAAGCTACTTATAAGGGAATCCCTATTAGAGGTACAGCAGATTTCTCAGGAGAAAACTTAGAGACCAGAAGAGAATGAGATGACATATTCAAAGTATGGGAAAAACTTGTCAGACAAGAATACAATATCCAACAAAGCTACCGTTCAGAAATGAGGGAGAAATAAAGTCTTTCCCAGACAACCAAAAACTGAGGAAATTTAATAACACTAGACTGGCCTCACAAGAAATGCTCAAGGGAGCTCTGTACCTGGAAGCAAAAAGATCACCATCATTATTATGAAAAAACATGAAAGTATAAAACTCACTGGTGGAATAGATACACCAAAGAGAAAGAAAAGAATCAAAGCTTATCACTACAAAAAACACACCAAACCACAATAACAATAAATAAGAAAGCAAGAAAAGGACAAAGGATATGCAAAAACCCCAGAAAACAGTATACTGAAGAGATATAGCACTTCCAAATTTACTGCAGCACTATTTACAATAACAAAGATATGGAATCAACCTAAGTGTCCATCAATGGATGAATGAATAAAGAAAATGAGATATACTTACACATATATATAAAAAAATTTTGGCCATAAAAAAAGAAGCAAATACTGTCATTTGCAGCAATATGGATGGAACTGGAGGACATCATGTTAAGTGAAAGAAGGCAGGCACAAAAAGATTAATATCACAGTTCTGACTCACATGTAATGACTAAAAAAGTAAATTTCATGGAGGCAGAGAGTTAAATGTTGGTTACCAGAGGCTAGGAAGAGTGATGAGGGAGAGGAGATGAAGGGAAGTTGTTTAATGGGTATAAAAATACAGTTAGATAAAAGGAATAATTTCTAGTGTTTGATAGCAAAGTATGGTGACTATAGTTAATAATTCACTGTATATTTCAAAATGGCTAGATTTGTAATGTTCCCAACACAAAGAAATGATAAATGTTTGAGGTGATAGATATCCTAATTACGTGATCATTACACATTGTATGCATATATCAAAACATCACATGTTCCCCATGTGTACAACTATTATGTATCAACAAAAACTATGTAATCTTCCTTATTTTTCCTTTAGAAAACGCTCTCTTCCTTTACCTCCCTAAATATGCACACAAATTACTATGGCAAATGTATTCCCATGGCAATGTCCATTCCCATATAAATATTATTTTCTTTCAGAGAGTCTCTCTCTCTTTTATTTAGGATTATATAAATGGTGTCAGAAGTGAGATCTAAGTCAGCTCACTTTAGATAGATTATCAGCCCCTGAAATGGAGTGCAGTATCACCTGAGCCCTTGATGATCTTCGTTTCTATGAGTTGCCTTTTTGGTCCTGGAGAATTTCTTCTCAGATTTTCTGACTCTCTCCCTTTCGTGAGTTTTTTGGACATTATTTGGGATCTGATTTGATTGTAAGGTCACCTTAAAAATGGACCTTGCATTCCCCCTGGTATAATAAAAAACTTTTGTCTTTTCTGGCAAACCTTTCTAGTTTAAGGACAATGTTCTTCTGGTTCGAATACTCTGGTTTTTATAGAATGTGTACTTTGTGATGCATGTCTTTTCTGGTGAATTCACTTTTGGTCTGCATACCCAGTTTGATATTCTGGTTGATTAGCATGCCTGGCTTAACATTTTTGTGAGCACTCTAATTTTGGTTTCATTTTGGTTTGGTTATGCCCATCTATAAATAATTTGAATCTTGTACTTTTTTTTCTCTTCTTGCTTGCTTTTGAATATCTTCCCAGAGCAAAAATAAACATTCAAAGTGGTAGGTGTGAGATGGCCAATTAAAAGCCACTATCTAAAAGCCACCACCATAGGGTGGTTGCCACTATCTAAAATACCAAATTCCTGACATTCCCTGATAGAATGCATAGATTTCTTTTCTCTCAAGAGATAAATAAGAAACAAAATGGGATTGTCAAACATTAAGGCATGCCAGTTTTTCTGGGACTCCAGCCAGCTACATGGTTTTTCCTCATGCACGTTTTTAAACCAATGGCCATCTTAGGCATTATTTGAACTTCCCAAGTTTTTTTTTTTCTTGTTGGTACCAAATACAGGGTTAAAACAAAATGCTGGTACGTAAACGCTCTCAACCTCTTGTTTTTTTCCTTTTTTTTTTCCCTCTCTGCTTCTCTGAATCTGCTAACTTTTTCACTTGTATTAAAATAATCTAATTTTGCTTATTTCTAAAGCTACTTATAAGTTTTTTAAAGGGCATTTCAGTCAAGATAAGAAAAAAAGAGAGGGCTTTCAAATTACAGTAGTTCCATGACAACCAACAAGCTATCCTGTACACCTAAGAGTCATTTCTTCTGGAAATGTTAATTTAGTTTTGCTTGACTAGCAATTGCTTAGGGTGATTTAACAATTGCTTTAGTTAATTAAAAGCTAGATAGTCTAAGAAGGAAAGAATTAGATTAAGGTTTACAAAAGTTAGGCTCTCAGATCAAACAGGTCGAAATCTTGAGCTCAGAAGAATAATAGAAGGTATCTTTGACATAAAAATTTTGCTTTGTCTGCTGTGTGTGAGCCAGGAAAAGCTAAGGGGAAAAAAAAGCCTTTAAATACCTTTTTCTAAAATGCTTTCGTACCTGCATTGACTAATCAAGTAAATCAGGCAAACAAATAAAAAGATAAATTTATTGCTGGAATTCAAGGCCACTGGGATATTTTGTTTTTCTATACAATTTAGTTGCTCCTATCTAAAATGAAAATGTTTAAATATTTAACCCCTATACTAATTGAAAACTTGAAGGATTAAAAGAGGTTTCTAAAAACCAAACTGCTGTGGAAACTGCCTTACCCAAAGCTTTGGTCCACAGCCTTCATAAGATCACCTATCAGGGCAAATACAATTTAGCCCTGTGAACAGCTCCCATTTTGTCAGAAATATAATTTGGATTCAACTGTCCTTTTATAAACTGGTAAGTTTAAATTACTATGTTTTGCTGTCTCATGATTAACATTTCAAAATGAAACCTAAGAATCTGCTTCGATGTATTCATGTTGTCTGTATGTTTTTATGTTGTATGTATGTATTTTTCTACCAAACTATATCAAAGAGCTAATTAATTAATTAATTGATTTAAAGGGAAAAATTAAGCACTTCAATCAAGTACTTTATCAAAAACATAATAGTCACTTGAAAGTTTTTAAGTTCACATGACTTGGGTAAATGTTTGATAAGTAAACTGATTTTAAAATTGTTGATAAAATAAAGACAGAAAGGTCTTAAGAATTGTCAGCATACATTTGTGCCTGAGTTTACTGCTCAGGCAGTTTTACATTTATCTTGGCTAGATATTTTAAGGAGTCAGTGTTTGACATGAATGTCATAGAACTATGAATCAACCCTAAAAAGAGAATGATCTTTGTTTATGTAACTCCTTAATAAGTAATACTTATTTAATATTGTTGATTTAATGAAAGCAGCTATATTTTCTGAATTATTGGCAAGATACTGAAGTATTTAACTTTACGGTTCTTAGTTGGGTGAGGAATGCTTAATAGTCACAGCCTATAAAAATGGCTAACAAGGAAATAGCCTGAAATAATTACTAGCCTTGTCTAATATCTTAGTTTTCATAAGTTACATAGTTATAGTTGTTAAAAATAAATTACGTGAACTTAAATGGCATAATCATTTATAAATGAATTCTTCTTAGTTTCAAAAAATCTTTTTGATAACTTAAAATCTTAAAGTTATGTTAAATTAAGTAACAGATACTTATTAAGTACCTGGGTCATTTCAAAATAAGATAAAATATTGAAACGAATTGCTGAACATAAATATAAGTCTGTTCTTGGCTTCTTAAATTTTATAGAAAAACAAATATATTTGGGTTCATTAATACACATTAAAATTATGAGGAAACATGTTTGCAAAATAATAAAATCATTCTTATCTATAAAATACTGATATGGAACAGTTCAAAATTTCTTGCTTCTTACACTTTCATTAGAAATTAATGTTACTAAGAGTTTGAATTTTAATTAATATATATAATTCTGCATACAAAGCATACCAATAAAAGTAAAATATGTTTTTGGCAGGAAAAGTGATAAGAAAGGGATAAAAATATGTTCTTTGTTGAGAAAAAGAAAAATTTGTCTAATTTAGAGGTTATTTAAAGATTGTTTCAAAATATGAATTTAGAAAGGAAATAGACACAAGACAGAAAGGAACCAGTAAGTAGGAAACAGAGATGTGAAGAAAGTTGTAAGTGTGAAGATGTATTTTTGGCATGGAATGTTAGAAGAGAATAAGTTTTCAAAATAATAAGGGAACAAGGAAAGCAAAATTTTATCCTAAGGTGACTTGTTATTTTAAAAAGTGAAAGTACAGGACAAAATTAATAACTTAAGCATGTCATCAAAGGTCTGTGCAGATCGTGAAAGGTTTGTGAGGGATGAATTTTATAAAAGAAGTTTTCTGTGTAATCAAGTTTGCTATAAATAAAAGGGAATTATGTATGTCTTTCTAAGAATTAAGTTTTGATTATATACATATTTAGTTTGTAAGTTAAAACTTCATTTACAACTATGATATAAAACTAAGATTTTGGTTCCTTATATTAGAACAACAGAGTTTTCTTGAAGTATTAATCTGCTCTTAGTAAAATTTATAAAAGTCTTTGATATTTAATTCTGTAAAATTTCAGTCATCTTCTAAACTGCAGCTTCTTTGTTTTTTGTCTTTGTTTTCTTTTTTTTTTTTTTTTGAGACAGAGTCTTGCTCTGTTACCAGGCTGGAGTGCCGGTGTGATCTTGGCTCACTGCAACCTCTGCCTTCTGGGTGCAAACGATTCTCCTGCCTCAGCCTCCTGAATAGCTGGGACTACAGGCATATGCCACCATGCCCAGCTAATTTTTATATTTTTAATAGAGACAGGGTTTCACCATGTAGGCCAGGATGGTCTCAATCTCTTGACCTCATGATCCCCTGGCTTCAGCCTCCCAAAGTGCTGGGATTACAGGTGTGAGCCACCATTACCCAGCCTCTGTTTTACAGTCTCTATTTACTTTCCCTAGTTTCAAATTAAATGTGCTACGTTCTTCATTTAGGATGGTAATTTCATTTCTTGAGGTAGTTTTCCTCTTGAAGCTTTGCAGATTCATATCTCAGAAGTACAATTTTTGCTGTATCTTGCAGCACAGGATTTGCAGGTCATACAATACTGCCTTCTGCTCTTCCTGTCCCTCCTTGGGAGGATTCATCTTCTGCTTGGCTAAGTTGATAACTCTCTCCTTCAACCTTTTTGTCAGCTGCTGAAACTTTTTTCTCTACTTCAAGCTCTGCTTTTGTGACTTGATGCTCAAATGTTTGACTTGAAGCCCTAGAAGAGCAATGTTTCCCTCCAGTTTATCTTGATTCTGTAATCTTGGCTTTTCTTGATATGTTTGAATTGTTCCATGTAACCAGGCAATTCCCCATGTTTTCACTTTTTTTAAGAGCCATGTATTCCTCAGCTCAAGGTACTAGTTTTGTTTACTTCTTCTATGATATGATGTAAACTCATAACAATGAACACACTCTTCTTGTGTCTGATTAAATTCAAGTAGGTTTTCATCAGGTTAGACTTCCAGGTTATTTAAACAGGCTTCCCATAAGAAGCAATTCTATTGCAGGAAGCTTTTTTTTCCCCCTTTTGGTAAATGGCCTAAGATGAAGATTTTTGTACGTTCCTGTGCTTCATGTTGTCTTTATTATGTATTTTGATTACTTAGGAAAACTGAGCTTTGGAAAGGTTAAGGATTTTTGTTTGTTTGTTTTATATTCATGTAACTTTCTGTATTGTTTTTGAAGTCTTTCTGTAATCCAATTTTGATCAAGTGTTTTCAGCCTCTTGACATTTTTTGAAAGGCTTCCCTAGGATCAAGTTCTAAATTTAATCTTTCTGACCTAAAACTAATTTTGTGAGTTTTCCAGTTGGGCCCTGGAGAGCCTCAAAAACTGTATCTCTCATCTTACAGAGATATTAAATGATTAGGTTTATTTAGTAAAGTGTGTGGGAAGCATTGTCAAATGATAAGTGATGCTAGATCTTTTTTCAGTTACATTTATGAGTATGTTATTGATATGAATGTTCCAAGATTGTATAAAACTCCTAGAAATCTAATATATCAGTAAGAATTCTTATTATGTTGTATGCCGCAAAGTAACCAAATTTCCTTGTCAATTTCTCGTTATCATGAACTTTCATTAAACTTCATTTATTTATTTATTTATTTATTTATTTATTTATTTATTTTTCTTTGCACTCTATTTTTCTGATTTCATCAAATTTTAAGCCATGGTTGTTTTCTATCTTTTTGTCATCCATGGTTACTGGTTTGAGTTCTTTTCTAAAGACATAATCAGATTCATGGAAAAGACTCTAAGAAGTAGTCTTAAATATAAGTTTCTAATAACTTTAAGATCAAAGTTATTAGATAGTAAATACAAATTATTTATGTACTAAATAAAAATTTTCAGAACTCTAATGAAGAAACTGATAAATTTATGGAACTGCTAATCAGGCTCAAGCAGGACAAAAATTAATTACATGAAATTAAATGAACCAATAAAAATAATTTTATAGCCTATTTATTTGAAACATTGCTGGTTCTTTTCCTCAATGTTTTGTTTTCCAGATTGAAGAAAACTTTTCGTCTTAAGCCATCTATAGTTTATAGCCACTTGGTAAAGTAAACATTTGTGAACAAAAATGAAAGCATTTACTTTTTCTTCCTACCTGATCCCTCCAAAATGTGAAAACTATTCATGACAATACAATTGTTTACTTAAGTTTGATAAGAATCTGTTCTCTTTATTATGGGATACAAGGAGAAACATTGGTTTTATCATCAAAGTTTTGACTAAAGTTTCATATTTAAATTGTTTATAGGTACTACAGATAAAGTCTGAAGTCAGTTTTAGTTTGGCTTCCTACCCTCAGGAAGTTGTTAAGTTTGAGATTACTACATGGTAAAATCACTATTCTTGCTGGCAAAATTTGATGAAACTAAACTTATTTTACAAACAAATTAGTCTTACTGTGATTATCTTTGGTAAAAATAAGGATGACTATAGAGAGAAAAGGTTATGTTTCTAGAGAAAAAAACTATAATACACCTATTATTAGGCTGTGGCCCTGTGGATTGTTTTCAAGTTCTTGTCATCTACCTGTAGACCTGATTAGAACCTGAATTCTCCTAATTTTCTTCAATATTTGGCTGCAACTCTCCAACTAAGAGCAAAAACTGCTCTGTGCTTGCTGCCTTAGAAGCTGAAGCTAGACAACTTGATATAAATTTCAAGAGACAAGTCTCATACCTGAAAAAAGAAGGAAAAGTCTTGTGCCACACAGAAAGTTTACCAATCCACCCGATGCCATAGCAGAGAATTCAAACTGCAGGCCAAGAGAAGCTGATGGCTTCATGCTGTAGGCAGCGTTTCCCAAGACACTCCATCAAAATGAGACTCTTGCCCCTCATACTTTTTCCTTTCTTATGCTTACCTTTTTCTTTGGCAAGATAATGATGTAATTCAGATTTCACAATCAGTAGCTTCTGCTCATAACTTAAAAGAACCTGACCTCTTAGGTATCTATTGTTTAAATAATAAAAAAGTCTATACTTCTGCTAATACTACATGTTATACTTGGGTAAATTCCTCTGGGGAAGTTGAGGCCCATATCCACAGAATTTTTAAAATGGATCACACGGTAACAACAGATGTCATCTAATTCTCAATAATCATTTGCTTTATTCAATTGTTTGTCTTTAAGACTGAATTCATGGCTCAAAACCATTACACAAACTTGGATTTATCATATTACTATTAATTTTATTTTATATTTTTGTTTTTAAAACTTGTACCTGTTCCTTGTTAAATTTCTGCAGAAGTACAACTCCTAATAGAATAATGCTGGCCCAGTGCTTTGAGATCATGGCCAAAATACTATGGAACAGACAAAACTGAATGTAGCAATAAATTCCAGGTAGACTTAGCCTGAGAGCCATTTCCTTCAAGCCTCCGTTGTTGCTCAAATGTGGCTAAAATGCTTTGGACACAGATTCCTACTCACCAATCACTTCTTCTGATGTGGGACCAGACCAACAACCTGGGACACATCCTGGCACCAAGGGACAATTAAAGTCTAACTACAGGATGATTGAATGGTGATACTTTCAGAAAAAGATCTTGATCAAAAGGGGGGAAATGCGAAAGTTATCAGAATCAAAATAGAGTCACGTGTGTTAACAAGAAAAAAACAAAACCAAAAACAGCTGAAAAATGGTGCTTGGGAAGGCCGTAAAGGGAAGATTTTCACACACAAGTTCTTGATAACAAAACTACCACAAAAGATTCTGCAAAAACCACAACTTCATGCAAAGGCCATCACAACCTTACACAAAAAACACTTCTCTGAGGACATCTGCCCAGCAATTGCCTGTCCAAACTTGGACTGACACCACCTTTGTTACTTATCCTTGTAGCCAAGGACAATTATCTCAAAACTATTATGTAATCCTCCTCATTTTTTCTTACAAAACCTTTGTCTTCCTTTACCTCCCTGAATACACACATAGTTTACAATGGCACCCATATTCCTATTGCAATGTCCATTTCTGAATAAATATCATTTTCTGTTAGAGAATTTCCCTCTCTGTTAGAATGACAAAATTGCTAGGATCAAATATTCTTTTACATCAAGAGATAGCACTCGATTTAAAAGAGTGACATAGAGTTATACTTTTAAAGAAGTCAAATATGCTTCTAGTGCTTTTGGGCATTGGCCCCTAGCTGTTCTCTACCCACTTCCTTCCTAAACTGCTTAGAGTCCTCAGGCCATTACCACTTATACTCTGCTAATGTTTTGCTCTCTGTCTTTCTGAAGCACATATTTGGTAAAATTTCATCATTGTGTGAACCAAATTACTGACCTTCTCTGTGTTCTGCTAGAAGTTCCACAACACTCAGTATAGCACCTACAAGAGTGTCTGGCACCTCAGGCCACCCAATAAACATTTGCTAAAGGAATGAAAATGATTGATTGGTCAAAATAAATTTCTAGTCACTAATGTCAAATGGGCTCTCAATTCACTAATATCAAATGAAGTGCTTGGTAATCCTGTTTGTTTCCTTAGCACACTGCCTGCTAGATTTCACAACAGTTCAGGCTTCTACTATCTTGAAACCCTGAAATCTTAACAGATGGCTTTGCCTCTGGAAGTCATCTTACAGGAACTCACTGACTTCCCACCATTAAATATACAAACCCATCCTCCTATCCTATCAATGTTCCTTCTGTCTTAACCCACATGAGACTCTTTTGGTCTCATGCCAGTCTCTCCACCAGGGCTGGAAAACCCAGTCCTACCACATTCAGATAGACTTCCTCTCTCGTACTTGTATATTCTCCTTTTCACAAACAAGTAGACCTTTCCTGTGAGTTAAAACATGCTTAAGTGTCTTCATTTTATAGCTCTTTGTAAAGTCCTCAATTTCCTCCGTGTTTGTATATTCAATGATTATTTTCCAGTCTCTCTTCCTTATCTTTTCAGCCACATTTGGCACTCCCTGTGTCCTGAAATACTGTTTTCTCTGACTTTTGGAACACTACATTCTACTGATTTTCCGTCGTATCTCTCTAACGGCTTCTTCTACGTCTTTCTGCTGTTTCACCTTTCTCTACTAAGACCTTAAATTTCCTTGGTGTTCAGCTATAGATCCTCTTCTCCTCTCAATTTTGTTTTCTTTTTCTATCTCATCTCCACTCACAAATTCAGGTCCTATCTATTATTAAAAAGGCTCATAAATTTGTATTTCCAGCCCAGATCTTTCCTCTGAACACCAGACCTTTATATTTAATTGCTCACTAAAATTTTCTACTTGGATGTGTAAAGGCACTTTGAACTCAGCATGTCTAAAATTACACTCATGCCCTATCTTTACAGAACTCGTCTTTTTTCAGTGAATGCCACCACTGTCTACCCAGCTGTACAAGTTGAAAGCCCAGAAGTCATTTTCAGCAGCTCACTCCCTGTTGGCTCCCATATCCATTCCAACATGAAGTCCTGTTGATTTTCGTCACAAGTTCTTCTCAAATACACCTCTTTCTCTCTGTCCTCTTTTTTACTCCAGTGTCACCATCAACTCTTGTTTGGACCACTGTAGCCTCCCACTCTGGACTCCATAGATGCCTTTTTTTTTTTGAACCCCATAGATTGCTTTTCTCCAATGTGTTCTCCACATTGCAGCCAGAACAATGTTTTAAAAAATAAACACAAATATAATTATGTCAACACACTCTCCTCCCTCCTCAAAAACCCCAACTCTTCAAGGTTCCCTATTGCTCTTAGGATGAAGTTAAAACCCTTTACCTGCTCTACAAAGCCCTACTTTCCAGGCTCATCTGCACTCCAGCTATACTGGTCTTCTTTTGGATGCCATGCTTCTTCCTGCCTCATCCTGCTATTTCCTCTTTTTCAACACCCCTTTCTCTTCTCCCCATTTCCTGTTCTCCCACACACTTGGTTACCTACAACCAATCTTTCAGATCTCAATTCAAGAATCTCTTGCCGGCCGGGTGCAGTGGCTTACTCCTGTAATCCCAGCACTTTGGGAGGCTGAGGTGGGCGGATCACGAGGTCAGGAGATCTAGACCATCCTGGCTAACATGGTGAAATCACCCTGTCTCTACTAAAAATACAAAAAATTAGCTGGGCGTGGTGACGGGTGCCTGTAGTCCCAGTTACTAGGGAGCCTGAGGCAGGAGAATGATGTGAACCTGGAAGGCAGAGCTTGCAGCTTGTAGTGAGCCAAGGTCTTGCCACTGCATTCCAGCCTGGGCAACAGAGTGAGACTCTGTCTCAAAAAAAAAAAATCTCTTGTCTTAGAGAAGCCTTTCCTCACCTCACCAACCACATCTACACACAGCACCATGCACATATTCTCCCAAGTACTTGACAGTTTTAACTTTATTCCTCTGACTATTCTATTCTTGTCTATTTCTACTATAAGCTCTATGATAGCAGGAACTGTGCCATCTTTTGCCCACACTGTATCCCCAGCACCTCGTATAGAGTCTGGCATATTGAATTTTCTCAATTTTAGTTGAATAAATAAGTAAACTAGTGAAATTGAAAGCATGAGCCTGGATGAAGCATTGTGTAATTAGATAAGAGGTCCTAGGATGGAACTTAGTGAACACGACCTTTAGAGAGAGGGCAGAGGAAGAGAAACAATGTTAGGGAGAAGATACAAGGAAATAATGGCCATAGTGCTGGCATAAGCCAAGGGAGGCAAGAGTTGTGAGAAAGCAGAAGTGTCATCAGTGTCATCAGTGACCAGACATTGTAAGAACTGGAAATAAAGATGGTTTGTAGGGCAGAATGGGAGGTGAGGACATGGGATCAAAGAGCTGACTTCTCTTTACCAAATTAGATGATAAAAGGAAGGGGAGAGGAAAGATAATATCCTACTTGGCCGTTCTATGATATTTGGCACTGTTGATGGCTCCCTTCTTTCCTAAAAGTAGGGGTGGTGGGTTAGTAGACAGAGAAGGATACTTTTCAGATGAGAGCATTGTGGAAAAAAAGCAATAATGTTGAATGGAGCAAGGTTCTAGGTAAGATAGGAGGGCTGGGATTAAGAACTTGGATAAAACATAAGCCTGAAGACAAGCTGCACATCTCCTTCTTTGAAGCTGGTTGAATGGACAAAGGTACAAATAAGCCTAATGATGGAGTGGAAGGCCCGGACTATCACCTTCATTGGTGTTTTTGGTTTTGGCTTTTTGTCCTATGGGAAAAAAATCCCTACTATTATTGCTGGGGTAATTGTTCTCCTGGATAGCTGAAGCTGCAGAAGTGCGGCTTCAGGCTTTGAGAACCTAAGTGATAGTTTTCTCTGTGTTGAGCAGGTATTTTCAATGAACAAAAAAGTATATAGAGAAGAGGAACAGCACACATTTTCCTTGGTGTGACCTTTATAAATCTGGTGTCATTTTCAGATTTAGTGTGTGGGTTCAGCAACTCTACACACTCTGCTCAGACAATTAGCAGAAGTTTTACATTTTAATGGAGTCCAGATTATGAACTTTTTCTTTCCTGGATTACACCTTTGGTGCTATATCTAAAAAGCCATTGTCATTGATATGGTTTGGATGTTCTGTCCCATCCCATCTCATGTTGAAATGTGACCTCCCCTGTTGGAGATGTGGCCTATGAGAGGTGTTCGGGTCATGGAGGCAGATCCTTCATGAATGGCTTGGTTCTGTCCTTGTGGTAATAAGTGAATTCCCACTTTATGTGTTCATCTATGAACAAGGACACTTTTATTTATTCCTTCTTAATCCATATGCT
This sequence comes from Macaca mulatta, assembly GCF_049350105.2. Taxonomy (NCBI): domain Eukaryota; kingdom Metazoa; phylum Chordata; class Mammalia; order Primates; family Cercopithecidae; genus Macaca; species Macaca mulatta. The sequence continues at coordinate 163,125,865 of NC_133406.1, forward strand.
TTTTATTTTCTTGTCTTATTGCATTAGCTTGGACTTCCAGGAATAATGCTGAAAAGCAATGGCGAAAGGAGACATCCTTGCCTCGTTTCTTTTCTTAGCAGAAAAGCAGGAAAACTTCAAGTTTCTCATCATTAAGTATGATGATAGCTGTAGGCATTTTACATATGTTGTTGAGGATTTTCACATCTGCACTTATAAAGATATTGGTCCATAGTTTTCTTTTTTTGTAATGTCTTTGTCTAGTGTTGGTATATAGAGGATGGTTCATAGAATGAGTTAGAAAATATTCCCTCTGCTTCTATCTTCTGATACAGAATTGGTATGATTTCTTCCTTAAATATTTGGTAAAATTCACCAGTGAACCTAGAGCTTTCTGTTTTGGGAGATTATTAGTTATTAATTCAATTTATTTAATAATATATACCTATGCAGATAGTTTGTTTCTTCTTGTGTGAGTTTTGGCTGTGTCTTTCAAAGAAGGCCCATTCCATATCAAATTTGTGGGCATAGCATTGTTAATAATATTTCTTTATTACCCCTTTCATGTCCATGAGATCTGTAGTGATTTCTCATCTTCTATTTCTGATAATAATTTGTGTTTCTCTATTTTTCCCTTGGTTAGCCTGGCTAGAGGCTCATTGATTTTATGGCTCTTTTCAAAGATCCAGCTTTTGGTTTTGTTGGTTTTCTGTTTTGATTTTGTATTTATAATTTCATTGATTTCTGCTTTAATTCTTATTAGTTTTTTTCTTTGGCTTACTTTGGACTTCTTTTTCTAGTTTTCTATGGTGGAGACTTTTATTAATTTTAATTTTTCTTTTGTTCTTATACACGAATTCAATGTATATACAAATATATGCATTCAATTGTATAAATTTCCCCATTATCACTGCTTTTGGTGCACCTCACAAATTTTGTTAAATTTTCATTTTCATTTAGTTCAAAATATTTTAACATTTCTCTGTAGGTTTTTTATTTGACCCAAGTGTTATTTAGAAATGTTCTGTTTAATCACAGAGGATTTTCTGTCTTTCTGTTATTGAATACTAGTTTAATTTGACTGTGGTCTGAGAGCAGACACTGTATGATTTATATTCTTTTAAACTTGTTAAGGTATGTTTTATGACCTAGAATGTAGTCTTGGTAAATATTCCATGTGAGCTTGAGAAGAATGTGTATTCTGTTGTTGTTAGATAAAGCAGTCTATAGATGTCAGTTATATCCAGTTGACTGGTGGTGTTTAGTGGTATTATTGAGTTCAACCACATCCTTACTGATTTTCTTCTGGTTGGATCTACCCATTTCTGATAGAGGAGTGTTGAAGTCTCCAGCTATAATAGTGAATTCACTTATTTCTCCTTGCTATTCTACTAGTTTTTACCTTATGTGTTTTGATGCTTAGTTGTTAGGCACATACATATTAAGAATTATTATGTCCTCTTAGAGAATTAACCTCTTTATCATTATGTAATGCTTTTAAAAATCTCTGATAACTTTATTTCCTCTAAATTCTGCTCTCTCTGAAATTAACATAGCAACTCATGGTATAGCTTTCTCTATTTACTTTTAGTCTATATGTGTGTTTATACTGAAAGTGGGTTTCTTGTAGACAACATATAGTGGGGTCTTGTTTTTTGATCCATTCTGACAATCTCTGTCATTTGATAGGTGTGTTTAGACCACTGAAATTTAAAGTGATTATTGATATACTTGGATTAATATATACCATATTTGTTACTGTTTCCTATTTGTTGCTTTTGTTCTTTGTTCCTATTTTTGTCTTGCATACTTTTTTTGCCTTTCGTAGTTTTAATTGAGCATTATGAGTCTTTTTCTCTCCTTTATGAGCACACCACTTATACTTCTTTTCTCACTTTTTAAATTGATTGTCCTGGAATTTGCAATAAACATTTGCAACTATTTCAAGTCCACTTTCAAATAACACTCTACTGCTTCATGGGTAGTGAAAGTACCTTGTAATATCAAAACATTCCTAATTCCTCCCTTCTGTTCTCTGTATCGTTGCTCTCATTTATTTCACTTATACATAAACATGCATACAGAATCATAAGCATGTATAATTAAATATATTGTTGCTATTATTTTGAACATACTCATCTGTTAGATCAATTAAGAATAAGAAAAATGTCTTTATTTTACCTTCATGTATTCTCTCATGCTCTTCCTTTCTTTATATAGATTTGAGTTTCTGAAGTATGTCATTTTTCTTTTCTTTTCTTTTCTTTTTTTTGTTTGAGACGGAGTCTTGCTCTATTGCCTGGGCTGGAGTGCAGTGGCATGATCTTGGCTGACTGCAACCTCTGCCTCCTGGGTTCAAGCAATTCTCCTGCCTCAGCCTCCTGAGTAGCTGGGACTACAGGTGTGCACCACCATACCTGGCTAACATTTTTTGTATTTGTAGTAGAGATGGGGTTTCACCATGTTGGCCAAGCTGGTCTCAAACTCCTGACCTCAAGCAATCTGCCTGCCTTGGCCTCCCAAAATGCTGGGATTACAGGTGTGAGCCACCACGCATGGCCCTATGTCATTTTTCGTTTCTTTAAAGAAGTTCTTTTAACATTTCTTGCCAGGCATGTCTGCTGGCAACAATGTCTCCCAATTTTTGTTGATCTCAGAAAGTCTCTCTTTCTCCTTTATTTTTGAAGGATAACTTTGTCGAGTACAGAACTCTAGGTTGGTGCTTTATTCCCCCCTTTCAACACTTTAAATATTTTATTCCATTTTCTTCTTGCATGCAAAGTTTCTGAAAAGAAAGTAAAAATGATTTTGATTTTCACTCTACTACAGGTAAGGCATTTTAAAAATCTGGCTTCTTTCAAGATTTGTTTCTCTATTTTTGATTTTCTGAAGTTTGAATATAAAAGCCTTTTGTTTGGGGGCATTTATCCTGCTTGGTATTTTCTGAGATTCCTGGATCTGTGGTTTGGTGTTGTTCATTAATCTAGGGGAAATTCTCAGTTAATGTTGCTTCAAATATTGCTTCTGTTCATTACTCTCTTTCTTTTCCTTCTGGTATTCCCATTATGCATATGTCACATCTTTTGTAGCTGTCCTACATTTCTCAGATATTCAGTTCTGTTTTTTCAGTCTTTCCCTTTGTTTTTCAGTCTTGAAAGTTTCTATTGTCATATCCTGAAGCTCAGAGATTGTCTCCCCAGCCATGGGCAGTCTATTAAATGTACCCATCAAAGGCATTCTTCATCTCTATTACAGTGTTTTTGATCTGTAGAGTTTCTTTTTGCTTCTGTGTTAGAATTTCCTTCTCTGCTTACATTATCCATTTGTTCTTACATGTTGTCTACTTTTTATCATTAAAGTCTTTGGCATATTAATCATAGTTTAAAAAAATTCCCATCCTGGGCAACACAGCAAGACTCATCTACACAAAAAATAAAATTAGCCAGGCATAGTGGTATACATCTGTAGTCCTAGCTACTCAAGAGGCTGAGATAAGAGGATTGCTTGAGCTGAGGAGCTCAAGGCTGCAGTGAGCTATGATCATGCCACTGCACTTCAACCCGGGCAACAGAGCAAAACTCTGTCTCTAAAAAATAAAATAAAATATTCCTGGTCTGATAATCCCACATTCCTGCCATATATGACTGGTTCTGATGCTTAGTCAGTCTATTCAAATAATTTTTTTCCTTTTGACATACCTTGTAATTTTTCCTTGACAGATGGACATGATATACTGAATAAAAGGAACTACAGTAAATAACCTTTAGTAATGCTGTGATAAAGTATGGGGCCGGGGAATTGTTCTACAGTCCTATAATTAGGTCTCAGTTTTTTGGTGAGTCTGTGGCCCTGGACTGTGAACTTCGCCAGTGCTTCTCGATACTTCTTCTCCCTTTGGGTGGGACAGGATGGCTAGAGGGGGCTAGAGTTGGATTTTCTCTTGCTCTAGGAACGTTAGGCCCTGGTAAAATAGTTTCTTCTGAGGGTAGGCCCTGTTAAGAAGAACAGAATGCTTTAGCATATTTCAAAATTTTTTTTTTTTTCCTCCCACTGCCAGAAGACTGAGGGGAATTTTTCCAGATATTCATTGCGAGGACCTGGCAAAGCTCCTGGAGGTAAAACTTACAGAAGTGTGGGGTCCCATGACTGGATCTCTCTGGGATTTTTAACTCTCATATTGTCCACACTGAACCTCCAGCTGTTGTCACTGTTCAGTGTTTCCAGCCCTGGTACAGGCTTCCACAGACGTTTTTGCTTGTGGGTTTCTGTTTGGGTAAGCTGTGATTCTCTGATTGTCTCTCCAATCTTTGGTGCAATGGTTTGTCCTGTAACCTCACTTCTCTGACAGATCTAAGAGTGATTGTTTATTTTTCAGTTGTTCAGCTTTTTACTGGTTGTTAGGATAGAGCAGCAACTTCTAAGTGCCTCACATGCTGGTCCAGGAATCAGAAGTGCTCAGACAACTGGCATTCACTTAGTTGAAGAAGTGGTGGCCTCTGTCAGCTATAGAAGGCTATCTTGAAAAGTTCAGTCATATTTGAAGGAGGGAGGGTAGGGAACTCACATTTATGCAGCATTTGTTCTGTACAAGGTACCCTGCACTCCCTACCTCTGACAACAGTACTTCTTTTTTTTTTTGAGATGGAGTCTCACTGTCTCCCAGGCTGGAGTGCAGTGGCGTGATCTCGGCTCACTGCAAGCTCTGCCTCCCGGGTTCACGCCATTCTCCTGCCTCAGCCTCCTGAGTAGCTGGGACTACAGATGCCCTCCACCATGCCCGGCTAATTTTTTGTTTTTGCTTTGTATTTTTAGTGGAGACAGGGTTTCACCATGTTAGTCAGGATGGTCTCGATCTCCTGGCCTCATGATCCACCCGCCTTGGCCTCCCAAAGTGCTGGGATTACAGGCGTGAGCCACTGTGCCCAGTCAACAGTACTTCTAAGAGGGATTGTCACCACCATTTTCTCGAAGGGAAAACTGAGGCTCAAAAGGGGCTCCGTAAGATAAAAACATCACATATTAAGTAGAAGAACTGGAATTCATGTTCTTGGCTTTAAACAAATGGGCATTTATTGAGCGTATGCCATATGCCAGGCTCCATGGCGGGCACTGAGGATACAGAGAGCAGAAGAGAGTACCTGAAATGCAAGGTAACATTGCACCACAGAGTATCACGGGCCCCCTGAGAAGGTGAACCAATCCTGTGACAAGAGAAGTGTTTCCCAGAGGGGAAGCTTGGTCCTGATGTTGCATGAGTAGAGGTCACATGAGACAGAAGCAATAGGGTTGGGGAAGCTTCCATATAAAGAAAAGGGACTGTGCAAACATGATCCATTGGAGGGAACTGAGAATGGCTTTGTGTGGCTGGAGCAGTCAGTGTGTTTTGATAACTGGCAATGGATGAGTTTGGAGAAAAATGTAGTGGTCATATTCAGATTTGAAAGTTTCTATGAATCTTCTAAGAGATTCCAGTTTAATTCTGAAATCGATGAAGAGCCAAGAAAAGTTTTAAGCCATGGAATGCCATGATTGTATGTGCTTTCAGGAAGATAATTTGATGGGTGAGCAGACTGAGGGAAGGAGACTGGTTAGGAGGCTGGCCCCATGGTCCCAGGGAGGAAGGCTGAGAGTGTGAACCAAAGCACGTGCAGTGGAGTGGGAGCAGCAACTCCTGCAGAGGAGAACTGAGTAGCTTCTGATCAAACTGATGTAGGAAGAGAGAGAAAGGAAGGAGGCTAGGAAGACGCCCTTGTGTCTGGCTTGGGCAGCTGGAGAATGGTGGTATCATTCACAGAAATAGGAAGAACAGAAGGGAGAACAGATTTTGTGGGGGAAGATGGTGAGCATGGTTTTGGACATGTTGAATTCAAGACGCACATGGGAAATCCAACTGGTGTTACTTAGTAGTCAGACATATGCAACAGGAGCTCACCAGGAAGCTCTAAGTGAAGTCAAAACCATGTGACTGAGCCTCTCATAGGAGAACATGTGCAGTTAGGAGAGAAGGGGCCATGGTCAGTATGCTGGCGAGTGTCCACAGTTAAATAATGGACTGATGGAGAGGAGTTCAGCAAGGAAACCAAGAATGAATGAAGCGAGAACTAAGAGGGAAGGATCACATGGAGGCAGGTGCCGCAGCCTGTGGTTAGGAGCAGAAGCTTTGTGGCTGAGACTGGCTTGGTGCTCACCAAGCCCATCTCTCCCTTCCTGGGCACATAAATAAGCTCCATTTCTCAGCCTCTTTGCAACTAGGTAGAGCCAGTGACTAGGGTTGCTACTGAATGTGAGATGAGGTAATGTGCAATTAAATGCAGGTGAATCTTCCTCAAGTTCTCCTTCCCATTCATTATCCCTTTGGAGGTCACATGTAAAAGGAACTCTGGAAGGAAAGTTCTCAGATTTTGAGTTTTATTAATTATACCAGCACAAACTAGCCTATCTTTCCTGCTCTTGGCTCTGGAGTCACACAGCTGGATTTGAATCCTAGCTCTACCTTTTGAATCCTGGCTTTACCTCTTGTCAACCGTGTGACCTTGGGTAAAATTCTTAATTTCTCTGTGCCTCAGATTCCTCATCAGTAAAATTGGGATAATAATAATATAGTTGTCTGAGGATAAAATGAGGTAATAAATATGAAGTACACAGACCAGTATTAAAAGCTCTAGAAATATTGAAAGTTAATGGAAAGAATGTCAGGAATGGGGGAATGGTTCACGACAGGAGTCAAATGCACCCTGCTGCCTATTTTTATACGACCTTTCAGCAAGAATGAATTTTACATTTTTAAATGGTCAAAATAAATGACATGAAAATTATATGGAATTTGAATTTCAGTATCCACAAATAAAGTTTTACTGCAACAAAGCCACATTCATTTACATATTGTTATGGCTGCTTTTGCTCAACGATGGCAGAGTTTGAGTAGATGCAACAAATACCATATGGGCCCACAAAGCCTAAAATATTTACATTATCTGGTCCTTTGCAGAAGAAGTGTGGTGATCCCTAGTATACAGTGTCAAATGCAGCAAAGGTCAAGAAAGATAACTAAAAAGGGTTAACTGGAATTGGCAAAAGATTACTAGCGATCTTGTTAATGGCTTTATTGGAGTGGGGAAAGTGGAGAATAGATTTTGGTGCCAGGCAAATCAAAGTTTGATTCCTGACTCTACAGCTTGCTAGCTTTATGGTCTTGGGAAGTCAGCTAACTTTTGTGAGCTTCAATTTCCTTGGCAGTAAATTAGGGATTAACAGAGCTTACTTCCTGAGTTATTGTAAGGATCAGCAATAATGCATGTAAACCATAAAACACATTCCTGGTTTAGAATAGGTGCTAAATAAATGCAAGCTTTTGTTTCATTTAATCTGCTGCAAACAAAATTGTCATTGCTTTATAGGAATTACATTTTCACTTTTTAGTTTTTTAAAAGAATTTTTTTTTTTCTGGGCTTTCCAGCAAAAACTAGAAAACCTGCTAGACAAATTCTAAAAGAGCTGTAACACTATATTTTCACTTTTAATATTTTAGGTTTCTCTTCCATCTTCTGATGATTTATATTTTAAGTCACTGCTCAAATCTCACCTCTTTAATGAGGGCATACCATTTAATACAGACCATCCTGATTAATGCGGTAATCTGTTCCTCCCCCAGCATTCCTAACCCCGTTACCCTGTTCTACTTTCTTTTCTCATAGAGTTTATCACCTCTGACAGTGTAGAAAACTGACTAATTTACTATGTTTATTGTTTACTCTCTATCTTCCCCACTCTGATGTTAACTCCTTGCCACAACAGCCCTTGCTTGTTTTATGTAATTATATTCTAAGTGCCTAAACAGAAACTGTTACACAGTCGGTGTCCAATTAATACTTGTTGAATGACTAAATGAAAAAAGAATAGATGAGGATTTAAAAAAATCCTGCTCAAGACTGGATATGTTCCTTCTATCTTGGGACTGGGACTTGTCTTATTCATCTCTGTAAAATTCTCAACTATTATCTGTTAAAATATAACCTTGGCTCCATCCCCTCCATTCTCTCGTTCTGGAATTCCTTTTAGAATATGTTGAACCAATCATTTTATCCTTGATGTCTCCTAAGTTCTTTCTCATATTTGACAACTATTTAGCTCTGTGTTTTATTCTATGGCAATTTCCTCTACTCTATCATTAAGTCCCTTTTTAGCTGCATCTAGTCTACTATTCAACTGTTAATTGAATTTCTATTTCAATGACAATATTTTTGTATGTGCCTATAATGCCTGTTTCTTCCCTTTTTCTTTCTTTTTTTCCATTTGTTCATGTATTTGTTTCATGGCTTCTAATCTTCCCTTTCAATATTTTGGATATCCTTATACTATGATTTCTTTTAGATTTTTCTGTTCTTTCTAGTTCTTGGGGATGTGGAGTCTTCCATTTCTTTAACTAGCTGACTTCCTTGTTGTGGATCATTTCTTTGTGCAGTCTGTAATTTTAGATTGTAAGTAGTTGTTTTACATTAGCCTCTGCTGGGGTCTTATGGGTCCGCAACTGAAAAGGCTCCAAATACATATCATTGAATGGCCTGTCTTTGGAGGCTAGGATGGAAAGCAGTACCTTGTGGCAGATGCAGTACAACCTCTTTCTTTTGTAAATTGCCCAGTCTTGAGTATGCTAGAGAATGTGCCCTAAATTCACATCCCTACTGTGAAACTATTTATATAACCTTGGGTAAATTACTCTTCTAGTCCCTCTTTTTTTGTCTGTGATATAGAGATAATAATTCCTACTTTCTAGAGATGTTGTGAAGAATTGGTGAGTTAATATAAGAAACTCGGCACAACATTTTGCATGTAGTAAGTGCTTAATAGATGTTAAAAATTACTATAAACATGTGTAGCTATTATAGCACGTGCCAACATCATCTTCTTTCCTTGTGCTATAAGGAAAGAACTTTATACTCAAGAAAATAGCTTCTGAATATGTATATGAAATATACAGCCAGCCATTACATGGGGACATTGGCCAGATCTGTTTGCTTTACTTGTGATGAATATTAGTTAAAGATGGGAACAAAACTTCCCCCAAGAACATGTTCACTTGGCTTTTAGCCATTGCTGAGGAGCACTGATGAGAGGCAGAAGAAAGTTTTGTACATTTTTCTTTTTTAAAAATAAAGCCTAATTAGGGGGTTGGCTCATTTGCCAACTATTTTGGTTCATTAAAATATAGCAGCAGAGAGAGTTCTTCTGCTGAGAGGAAAATGACCCAGAAAAATGTCTTCAGTTTTATTTAAAGAGAAAATGTATTTAACTTATTGGCTGTGCTTTCCTTGGTCATCATTCCCTTCCACAGGTTAGTGATATGGTTTGGCTCTGTGTCCCCACCCAAATCTCATCTTGTAGCTCTCATAATTCCCACAAGTTGTGGGAGGGAGCCAGTGGGAGATGACTGAATCATGGGGGCGGGTCTTTTCCATACTGTTCTGATACTGAATGGGTCTCACAAGATCCCATGGTTTCAAAATCAGGAGTTTCCCTGCACAAGTTCTCCGTTTGCCTGCTGCCATCCATGTAAGACGTGACTTGCTCCTCCTTGCCTTCCGCCATGATTGTGAGGTGTCCCCAGTCATGTGGAACTGTGAGTTCTCCATTAAACCTCTTTCTTTTATAAACTGCCCAGTCTCTGGTATGTCTTTATCAGCAGCTTGAAAATGGACTAATACAGTTAGCAATAAAATAGCAGAGCCCTGAACCTGTAGCTGATGCTCAGTAAATATTATTAGTTTATTAGTGGGAAGGGATAGAGACACAGGCAAATTCTTGGGCAAGAGAACCTCATTTCTATCCCATGTTAACTTTCGATGATAAACCTTTCTTTAATTCACTGTGTTTTGGATCTTTGGATAAGGGAGCGTCAAGAAGCCAAACTTAGTGAATGAAAGCTGTAGACTACTGTAATTTATCACGTAATATGTTATCAGTTATCTGTATATATTTCACAAAATGCGTTTTTATAATTCAAATTTTCATAAAACAAAGGTTCAACTTAAAAACATTTAAATAAAGAACTATTTTTAGATTTTAATTACCTGATCTTCATAATCAGATCCTGTATCAATGATCTCTCCTGTGTCCAATATCATCGAAGGATCAAGGTCACTTGAACCTAAGATTAGGAAAGAAAAGATAAGTGGATAGAGGTTGTCATGTATGTTTCTAAAGCAAACCGTCTCTCACTAGGTTTCCATATTTTCCTATGTTACATTAAATTCACAAATATTTCTGGACTCTTCTCATCTGCCAGGTACAATGTTTTGCTGGAGATTGAAAATGCAGAGACTCTGGGCACTCTCTACATCCTTAAGAAGAAGAAAATACTGTGAGGAAGAATAATTTATCAACAAGAGGTTATTACTAAAGGTTCAGCAACCCAAGAGAGTGAGCTACTGATTCTGAATAGTAGTAGAGATGATGGTGGAGTTAATTAAGATTATTCTTCAGGTACTAATCTATGATCCTGAATTTTGACGGTAAATGCAGGTTGTCCAGGAGGGGGAGCAGTTTCAGGATTTGCAATAACAATGGAAGTAGAAGGAACACCATGAGCAAAGTACAGAGTGGGAGGAGACTAAGGGGCTTCCAGAAATAGGAAGGGCTAAGTTTGCTTACTCCATGAAAACTTGAGTTTTTCCTCAAGCCTTCAGGTCATCTTAGTTGCTGAAGGTAAGAAAAATCAGGTTAACTTAATGTATGAATAGAGAGATTATTTCCCTTAGGTACTGCAGGTTTCATTAAATCACTCACCCATTAATCCCCAAGGCTCAGACTTAAACTGGTAATTTTTACAGTGGGACTTCTGAAGCACAACTGATTCATCATTCTTATTTAATAACTCTTTCCTGCTGGGAAATATATATCATCTAACTACCCAGAAAGACTGAATTCAGTGCTGCCCATAAAATATTATATATCCTGTGAAAAAACATTGTTTCACTGTAAACTAGGCCTTGGCAAATAATTCTTAGTCAGAATATGCAATGAGTAATGCATAATGAATATAAATTTAAAAAAAATGTTAAGCATCTCATACACTTCTCAGATATAGACCTGTCCCCGATGTTGCTTTCATATTTTCTTTCAAAATGAGTCGGGGTATGTCCTTACACAGTCTTTTCTCATCTCTTCTCTTTTTTCTCCCTTCTCTTCTCTTATCATTGTCCCTGCTGTCTACCAACTTGACAAAGTAATAGCCATTACAATGCCAGTGTTTACTGTGTTTACGTCTTTACATTTTTTTAAAGGATGACAAAGTTTTTCAAAATGGACATATTAAACCATCAAACCACTTTGGAAAAGTAATCATAGAGTTGCCACTAAGAGTTGCATAAGTGTGTTCAGAACAACGCTGGGTGATGCTAGTCACACTGTCTGCACAGCCCTTGCCAGACCACTGTTCATAAGGTGGTTGCTAGAATGGAGTTGGCAAGAATATCCACCATGCTGTTAACAGAGATCAGAAGGGAGAGGTGGGAAGCTTTAATTTACATACATATTTTGAAATTAGTGGGATTATATATAATTTTTCTACCTTGAACTTTTGGTATTTTTTTCAAATAAAGAATTTTGCAAGATGTATCTTGGGGCCAAAATACTTAGCTGTCTTAAAGCCCAGTTTGAAGGTCAGTTTGCACTTATGTTGTGAGGCAGTAAGTATCAGAAAAAAAAAAAATATATATATATTTTTATACATTATATTTATATATATTTTATATATATATTATAAGATAATAGACATTTTAGAACTATCAGATCGGTGCAAAAGAAATTGTGGTTTTTGCCATTATTTTCAATGTATATTTCACAGGATCCCACTTCTCATTTTAGAAAAGAGGAAAATGAGATGCAGAGAAGTTAGAAAACTTGGCCTACGTCATGTAGAAAGAGCCTGAGACCAAAGGCAGAGCCAGTAGCTCCTACTGTCTTTCTAACACACCATGCTGACTCCAAATTCTAAGCAGGGGCAATCAAAATGGGTTTATGGGTTTATACAGATCCCCCTTTTGCTACAGTGCTCTACAGGAAAGGACCTGGAGGAGCATACTGCCAAGTCTATGTGCTGAGAAGATGAGGAACAGTGAATAGTTGATGATGATGCAGGTCACAGGGTGGCTGTGGAAATGGAAGAATCAGAAGTGGAATTAAGGAGTCTCATTCAAGCTGGTAGCAATCAATGCTATTGACAGCATCATTAAAGATAACACAAATTTTAGCTGGCTTTCATTACTTGCATACTATGATTATTATCTGCCACTGACTAGTGGAAGTGGTGATAGCTATTGGATTCAAATGATACCTTCGCTTCACCTGTATTTACAGTGATTCATGCAGAGTGAGTACTGTGATTTGAACGTGAAATCTTATTAAACATAGAGGTGCTTTTAGTACCTGCGTCCTACTTATTTTATTTAATTAGAAACCATTCTTTCCATTGTTTTCAAAAAGGACAACGTGAAGGGCTCTTAAACAACTCAGTTAACAGATATTACACGTGAATACTTGAAAACACAGCAAGATAATTAGAAAACTACCTTCAGCAATGGTAGAATGACAAGACCTTTGTTTAAAAGAAAGCTTCATGCTTATAAGTAAGAAGAGATTGGATTTCCTAATAAATTTTTTTTTTTCTTTTTTCGACGGAGTCTTGCTCTGTCGTAATAAAATGCTTTTCACAGGAATTATATTGTATCATCAGGGATGAAATTTCTTGAAACATTGTTACTCCTAGCAACAGTATTAATATATCATAGGAGGCAACAGACAAAGGATATCATTATCAGCTTGGATAATGATTGAATGGCTTTCATTTTCTTTTAGCCTTGGTTTCTGGGTTTGCTGGAAATAGGACCTTTAGTAACAGTCTAAGGTTTGACACACAAAATAGAGGGAAAATACAGACAAATGTACACATTACTGCCTTCTTTCATTGAATAATTTAACACATAAAACAACTGCAATGATCTCGTTACTCAAAAAAGACAGCAAAATTAGGATGTTATGAAAAAGTGATCATGTAGCTTTCATTTCCCCCTAGTTTGAATTTTTCAATTTCTTTTCATACTTAAAAATATTCTTTCTATAGATGACAGAGAAAGGTATGAGCTGAAATACAGAACCCCAGAGGAAGCACCCAGGGCTACCAGTTTTAGAATGGCCTTTGGAAATATTATTTTCAAGTTGGCTCCTTAAATTTCAGTGGGAAGATGATACAAATTGGCTTTAGAGGTATCAGAGGCTAACCATATGACTTTCTGGGACAACATTTCATATGTTTTTCCTCCTAGTGGATTTTTTTTTTTTTTTTTTTTTTTGAGACGAAGTCTCGCTCTGTCGCCCAGGCTGGAGTGCAGTGGCCGGATCTCAGCTCACTGCAAGCTCCGCCTCCCAGGTTTATGCCATTCTCCTGCCTCAGCCTCCCGAGTACCTGGGACTACAGGCGCCGCCACCTCGCCCGGCTAGTTTTTTGTATTTTTTTAGTAGAGACGGGGTTTCACCGGGTTAGGCAGGATGGTCTCAATCTCCTGACCTCGTGATCTGCCCGTCTCGGCCTCCCAAAGTGCTGGGATTACAGGCTTGAGCCACTGCGCCCGGCCAGCCTCCTAGTGGGTCTTTAACTGCAAGTTGTAGGAAAATCCTCCTCCCACTTTGAGTACCCCATAAAGACACTCTTACAATTGCAGAGCTTCTTAAGCAGTGAAGGGTGTCTGTGAATAAAACTCCTCCAACCCTTAAACTGCACCCTCTGCGGAAAGCAGTTTCTCCCTTGTCCTGTCTCTCTCAGGGTAGCTTACAGTTTAATTTTCGTTAACAGTTTCGTTATAGTTTAATTTTAACGAAAATTAAACTGTAAGGGTTGTGTTTCATCTCTGAATCTAAGAACAAAACTTAGAAGGTACATGCGTTCAATGCATATGTACCAAATGAGTAAAAATGAAACGACACGTCCACTTTACCTTTACAGTTCTTGCTCTCATTGATCCACGCTACAAACATTAAATGTCTCCTATAAGTGCCTGACCTGCATTAAGCACTGACAGTCCAGCTCGAATTCCACAGGCATGGAAAGGGTTCATTACAATGTGTGGGAAGAGCACTGTATTTACTTGGAAAAATATCCTGATGGTATTTGGGACGAGAACTCTTTGAGGGATCTGGGTGTTGGTGGGCTGTCCTGGGTAAGAAGGGGAAGCAGGGAGTTTTTCAGTGACTCCAGGACAGGGTTGGGGCAGGGAGGAAGGCAGAGAGGGAGAAGACAGCAGAAGTAGACCCAGGAAAAGGGGGAAAAGTTGTATTGTGTAAGATGTGGTTTCTTCCCATGAGCCCTCAAATCCACCGCAAAGACAGGAACTCACAAATAGCCTTTTCAATGTGAAAGCCACATACTTTGCACACAGAAACCATTTATTCTTCAGGACAATCCTCTGGGGTAGCTGCTATTATTATCCCCTCTTTATAGATAAGGAGATGGAGGCCCAGAGCAGTTGAGTGATGCAGCCAGATGGCTTTGCTAGTAAGTGTTAGTGGAGGGCTCCATCGAGGGGGAGACACTGCAGACAGGCCTTGAAGAAGCCGACCATCAGAGCAATGGTAGTCTCTAAGAAAAGTCCTGGTACACCTGTGGGTCACAGGGTGCTATTCAAGGGCCTAATCTAGTCTGGGGTGGGGTCTGAGGAAGTCTCCTTGAGAAAAACACCACGTTTACCCTGAGGCACAAAATAGAATCTGGCCAGGTGCAGGATGGGGCTCTATGGGGTTGGGAGAGTGAAGGGATGCAAATGAGGAGAGGCGTTTTCTAAGCAGAGAGAAGAGCAGGTGGAAATTGCCTAAGGCAGGAAGGAACTTGAGGTATTCAGGGAACTGGGGGAAGCTGGTGCCGGTGACATGGGGGAGGTGATGTTGTTGCAGTAACAGGACCACTTCAGGAAAGAAAAGGATTTTGGGGCTTTCTTCCGTGCTAAGGGTACCGGTGGCCAGCCTGCAGGTGTCATTGAAGGTTTTTTGGGTTTTTTGTTTGTTTGTTTGTTTCAGAAAGGCAGAATGATTAGAGCTGCATTCTGTGAAGATCCCCATGGCAGCAGGAGATTCATGACGGACAGGAGAGGCCAGGGATGAGGAATGACAAAGCGTTTGGTGACTGCGGTGGGAATAGAGACAAAGGTTTGGATTCCCAAGGTGCCCCCGCGGAATGATGATCAGTGTGGAGTGTGAGGGCAAGAACGCTTCTGCCTGGCTCCCCGGAGAAAGGTCGAGGTGAGAGAAAGAGAATTGGATGCCATTCATAGGAGGCGATATGGGAGCTGTGGAGCAGCTGAGATTCTGCAGAAAGACTTGAGAGAGAAAAAAACAGTGGAGGGACCAAACCTGGAGGCTGACAATTCACAGAGCAGAGGCCATGGATATGGCTTATTTATTGAGTGAGTCATCAACAGGAGATTTCACCATTGTTCCCTAACAGTGACGGTACCCTGGAGCTACACAGTATCTGCCTCCTGTAGGGGAGGCACCCTTTACTTCTAGTTTACCGCACTTTATTCACCAAGGGCTGTTTTAGAGGAAACAGTTTTATTCTAAGGCTGAAGCAGAAACCAGCTTTCAGGAGGTCTCAGGGGCGGAAGAGTTAGCGGGAGTTGAGGCTGTAAGCACAGAGTCTTCTGTTTATGAGCTCTGAGGTACACAGAGGAGAAAGTAGACACCTGGAAACTGCCGCTAAGGCTCAGGCACTATGCACTTGACCAAGGGGACCTAAAGAGAACGAGGACGCAGCACCTGTCCTCAGGCAGTTTCCTATTGGTACAAAAACCAGCACAGTTGCATCACCGCAGGGCACAAGGCTCTCTAGTGGAGAAACATCACACAGTGCTGGGCGTCCCAAAGAAGGGGCGGCTTAAATCAGCCCCTCCATCCCACTGCATTAGCAAACTGAGGATATCTAGCAGTTAGATATTTGGCATTAGAGGTAGTCATTTCTTTCTTTTTTTTTTTCAGACGGAGTCTCGCACTGTTGCCCAGACTGGAGTGCAGTGGCGCGACCTAGGCTCACTGCAAGCTCTGCCTCCCAGGTTCACGCCATTCTCCTGCCTCAGCCTCCCGAGTAGCTGGGACTACAGGCGTCTGCCACCGCGCGCGGCTAATTTTTTTTGTGTGTGTGTTGTTAGTAGAGATGGCATTTCACCGTGGTCTCTATCTCCTGACCTCGTGATCCGCCTGCCTCAGCCTCCCAAAGGGCTGGGATTACAGGTTTCTAAAGCATCTTCTAAATAAAATATTAACTTGAAAAGCACAGGAGTCATAGTATTTTTCAGAACAGCTGTAGTCATGTTTTCATAATCTTACATGATTCTCAATATTTCATCTTTCCTGCAATAGGCCAACTTTTTATAAATCTCATCAGAAAGTTAGGCAGATGAGTTTACATCAGTTACCTGTGTTCTGTGGGTCTGCCCAGAAAGATTACCACCTTACTCTTGTAATTCTGTCTCTCTTTGAAGCTACCTTTAGGTGATTTAAAATGTTAAGTGTTTAGCCTTTTCTCTTTACGGCCCCAAGCTTTTGGTCTTTACCCTTTGAGGTCGTTACTCAGAAGAAAGAAGGTCAGGACTGAGACTAAGATTGGAGAGTCATCCACATGGAATTGATTTTGAAGCCACATGTGACAATGAGTTGACTCAGCGTCAGAGTATGGAAAGAATGAGAGGAGGGTCAGGACAGAACCATGAGTAGTGCCTACATTAGGAAGTATGATTACTCTACATCAGTATCCAAGGTCAAAGTTCCAGGCAAGAGCACGTAGGAAGAGAAGAGGTAGGGTCACACAGGAGCTGTGGGTTGGAATGGGAGTGGCTACCAGATCGGAGGGGATGCTTTATTCAGGCAATGAGGGAGAAACCTATCATATGAGTTAGGGGGTCCTGGAGATACTGTAAATTTTAATTGTTGTACAAAGTATGGGTTAGGTTAGATATTTTTCTATTATAGTAACATAAGCCCTATGTTACATTGTGACTACCTGGTAATTTACGTGTGCAATGACTGGAAGAAAAGCAGCAACTATAAGGAACAGATTTATAGCCCTTCGTCTCCACTTTGTTTTGTCCTTTTATTTTTACACCAGAAAGTATGAGACTTTGTCATCCTTCAAACCTTGCAGCAGTTTGTTGAGCTTCATCCATTAATACAAAGCTGCAGACATTTGGCAGGTGATCACGGCATACTATTGTCTAAAGGACACAGTGACTTACCTGCTGCAGCCTCCTTGTTTGGAAACAACTTGTTGTCAACTGCCATGCTGATGTCATAGAACACCTCATCCTCATCACGGTCGGCATCAAACTGGGGGAAATCAGGACAGACAAGTTTGGAATGTGAGAATGCACAAATTAGTTAATTCAAAAATATAATGAGCATCCATCACACAACTGTATCTCTAATGAAGCAGAACAACAGGAATTAAAGCATTTGAGTCTTTAATCAGACATTTAGAGGGTTTTAAGCCCAGACCTCCTATCGAACAGAGAAGAGTATTAGGGAGTAAATGTACAGTCACTTATGGTTAAAAAAATGTGTAATGTTTTCTTAATTTATGGGGTACATTTGGAAAAAATAACTGAAATTTACCTTGTGGCTTTCTGACTTCATTTTTCTAATTTGAAAAACATGAAAATATATAGTTCTAAATAGTAAGAGGAAAGATGTTCTAACCTTATTGTTTAAAAATAAAACAAAATGAAACAACAAAGAAAAAACAACAAAGAGGCTGGGCGCAGTGGCTCACCCCTGTAATCCTAGCACTTTGGGAGGCCGAGATGGGCAGATTGCTTGAGGCCAGGATTTCGAGACCAGCCTGGCCAACATGGCAAAACCCTATCTCTACTAAAAATACAAAAAAATTAGCCAGGAATGGCAGCACATGCCTGTAGTCCTAGCTACTAGGGAGGCTGAGGCACGAGAATCACTTAAACCCGGGAGGCAGAGGTTGTAGTGAGCCAAGATGGCACTGCTATACTCCAGCCTGGGGGACGGACTGAGACTCTTGTCTCCAAAAACAACAACAACAACAACAACAACAACAAAACCTCCAAACCAAATTTCAGATACTACACTAGATACAGTATTATAGATGTAGTCTATGGATTCTACGGATTTAGATGTAACAAAAATTATAGATTTAAATATTTATTTTACCATTCTCTAAAATTTACAAAATTTTAAATATTTTAAAATGACATAGTTATATTTATGAATTCGCTATTTTCTGAGTTTTTCAGTGGTTTGTTAACACATTTTTGTCTCTTTAGTTTTTAAAAATAGCTTTACTATGACAAAAACAAGCAATGCAGAAAAGACTCCCTATTCAATAAACAGTGCTGGAATAACTGACTAGCCATATGCAGAAGATTGAAGCTGAACTCCTTCCTTACACCATATACAAAAATGAACTCGAGATAGATTAAAGACTTAGATGTAAAACCCAAAACCATAAAATTCCTGGAAGACAACCTAGGCAATACTATCCTGGACACAGGAATGGGCAAAGATTTCATGACAAAGATACAAAAAGCAATAGGAACAACAGCAAAAATTGACAAGTGGGATCTAATTAAACTTGAGAGCTTCTGCACTGCTAAAGAAACTACCAACAGAGTAAACAGACAACCTACAGAATGGGAGAAAATATTTGCAAACTATGCATCTGACAAAGGTCTACTATCCAGCATCTTAAAAAGAACCTAAACAAATTTACAAGAGTAAAACAAATACCCCTATTAAAAATTGGGCAAAGGACATGAACAGACACATCTCAAAAGAAGACATACATGCAGTCAGCAAGCATATGAAAAAAAAGCTCAATATCACTGATCATTAGAGAAATGCAAATCAAAGCCACAATGAGATACCATCTCATACCAGTCAGAATGACTATTACTAAAAAGTGAAAAAATAACAGATAGTAGTGAGGTTGTGTTGGTGGGAGTGTAAATTAGTTCAACCATTGTGGAAAGCAGTACAGCAATTCCTTGAAGAATAAAAGCAAAACTACTATTTGACCCAGCAATCCCATTACTTGGCGTATACCTGGAGGAGTATAAATCATTCTCCCACAAAGACACATGCACGCGAATCTTCATTGCAGCGCTATTCACAATAGCAAAGACATAGAATCAACCTAAATGCCCATCAATGACAGACTGGAAAAAGGAAATGCAGTACATATACACCATGGAATACTATGCAGCCATAAAAAAGAATGAAGTCATGTCTTTTATGGGAACACGGATGGAACTGGAGGTCACTGTCCTTAGAAAACTAATGCAGGAACAGAAAACCAAATACCACATGTCCTCACTTGTAAATGGGAGCTAAATGATAAGAACTTATGAACACAAAGAAGGAATCAATAGACACTGGGGTTTACTTGAGTGGGGAGAGTGGGAGGAGGCAGAGAAACAGAAAAGATAACTATTAGATACTGGGCTTAATACCCGGGTGATGAAATAATATATATAACAAACCTCCATGACATCTGTTTACCTATGTAACAAACCTTTACATGTGTCCCCAAACCAAAAATAAAAAGAAAAAAGAAAAAAATAAATAACATGACAAACAAAAATAAAATAGCTTTACTGAGTTCTGAGTGATATACAATGAACTGCACATATTTAAAGTATGCAGATTATAAGTTTTAAAAATTGACAAGTGGGACCTAATTAAACTGAAGAGCTTTCGCAGAGCAAAAGAAACTACCAACAGAGTAAACAGACAACCTACAGAATGAGAGAAAATATTCACAAACTACACATCCAACAAAGCCCGCCTTGGCCTCCCAAAGTGCTGGAATTGCAGGCGTGAGCCACCGCGCCCGGCCCAAAGGTCTAATATCCAGAATTTATAAGAAACTTAAACAATTCAACAAGCAAAAAACAAATAACCCTATTAAAAAGTGGGCAAAAGACATAAACACTTCTCAAAAAAAGACTTGAAAAAATGCTCCACATCATTAATCATCAGATAAATGCAAATCAAAACCACAATGAGATACCGTCTCACACCAGTCAGAAGGCTATTATTAAAAGATACAAAAAAAAAGATGCTGCAGAGGCTGCAGAGAAAAGGAAATGTTTTTACTATCAGTAGGAATACAAATTAGTTCAGCCACTGTGGAATGCAGTTTGGGGATTTCTCAAAGAACTTAAAACAGGTTCTTTGACCATTTGACCCAGGAATTCCATTACTGGGTATATATCCAAAGAAAATAAATCATTCTACTAAAAAGACAAATGCACTCATATGTTCATTACAGCACTATTCACAATAGCAAAGACGTGGAATCAGCCTGGGTCCCCAACAATGGTGTACTGGATAAAGAAAGTGTGGTACATATACATCAGAGAATAAGACGCAGCCATAAAAAAAGAATGAAATCATGTCCTTTGCAGCAACATGGAAACATCTAGAAGCCATTATGCTAAGTGAATTAGCACAGAAGCAGAAAACCAAATACCACATGTTCTCACTTATAAGTGGAAGCTAAACACTGTTTACACAGGGAGATAAAGATGAGAACAACAGACACTGGGGGCTGCTAGAGAGGGGAGGGAAGGAGGGGGACAAGCTTTGAAAAACTACCTATTGGGTACTGTGTTCACTACCTGGGTGATGGCATCAATCGTACTCTAAACTTCAGCAGCATGCAACATACCCAGGTAACAAATCTGCACAGGTACCCCCAAATCAAAATAAAAGTTGAAATTATATTTTAAAAGACAAATTATAAGTTTTGACATGTGTATACACCCGTGAAACCATCATAAAAATAAAAATTGTTAACATACTATCACCCCCCAAAGACTCCTCTTGTCCCTTTGGAATCCCTTTTCCTTCTCTTCTCCCCAGGTAACCATTTATGTGCTTTCTGTAACTACAGATTATTTTGCAAATTCTAGATTTTACATAAAATGAATAATACAGTATGTAATTTTTTTTGTCTGCGTTCTTTCACTAAGCACTATTATTCTGAGATTCATCAATGTTGTTATATCCTTAGTTAATTCCTTTTCATTATTCATTAGTATTCCATTGTGTGGATATATTGTTAAGCCCAACCTGGATATCCTTCATCTCAGACATTGTAGTTTTCAACTCCAAATATTTGATTTGAGCCTTTAAAAAAAATTTTCCATGTCTCCATTTAAGCTTTTGAACATCTGAAATATACTTACAGTTACTTTTAATGTCTTTCTCTGTTAATTCTAACATTTGTGTCAGTTCTGAGTCAGTTTCGTTTTTTTTTTTTTTTTTTTAACCTCATTATGGGGTATATTTTCCTGTTTCTTTGCATGCCTGCTAATTTTTTCTGGATGCCAGACATTTACAATTTGACCTTGTTGGATGCTGGATATTTTTGTATTTCTATAAATATTCTTGAGCTTTGTTCTGGAATGTAGTTTAGTTACTTGGAAACAGTTTCATCTTTCAGGTCTTGCTTTTAAGATTTGTTAGGTTGGATCAGAGCAGTGTTTAGTTTAGGGCTAATTATTCCCCACTGTTGAGCAAAGCCTCTCCCCAGTGTTTTGTGAATTATAAAGTTTTCCAGTCTGTCTGAAGGACACTGGCACTACTCCAAGCCTGGTGTGAGCACCAGGTACTGTTTCCTCTAATCCTTTTGGATGTTTTTTTTTTTTTTTTTTTTTTTTCTCAGCATCAGGCAATTTCCTCATGTGCATGCAAAAGAGCTTGGATTTGAATTTGGGATGACTGACACTTTTGTATCCTACCAGGTGGCATAGGATCAATATAGTAAGACAAAGGCAGCCGTTCTCCTCCAGTAAGTGTTAACACAGCCCTTCTGTCTAAAAGCAAGGGGAGAAAACCAGGCAATCATTAGGACAGACACAAAGTGGCCACCGAATATCTGATTAGGCCCTCTGCATATTTCCAGAGTTATCTGTGCATCTCTCTCATCTCTGATACTTTTTTCTTGCAACTCTAGCCACCTTGATTTCTTGGACTCTCAGCTCCATCTCCTCAACTCCTGGAGTCCACCAGCCTCCAAAGGGTTTCCTTTTTCCTGCACTGTGGCCTGGAAACATCTCCAGGCTCTGAAGCAATCACAGGGCTCACTGCATTTGTTTCCCTTCTACCAGGGACCACTTCATTGCTTGATGTCCAGTGTCTTGAAAACTGTTTTCTTAAATAGGTTTTCTTCTGTTTATTTTTTTGACTGTTTCATGTGGAAAAGAAAAATCTAGTCTTTTTTATTCCAACTTGGTGAGAGGTGGAAGCCTCAACCCTTTAGCTTTTATTCTTATTTATTATTATCTTGAAGATATTTCAGAATATTTAAGTAATTTATTCCTTTATATTTTCCTACTGAACTATTTCATTATTTGGGAAAAGCCAGTGAGGGAAAAGCTAAGTTAGAAAGTTATTTCCCTACCTCCCTTTGTACTGTTAAAGCACGTCTGTATAATGCTTCAAAGTGCTTTCACTATGTCACATCAACCCCTGGGAAAGGTGAGGCACACAGTGTTATTTCTACTGTATTTTTTTTTTTCCAGAGGTTGCTAATTTCTTTATTTTTTTTCTTAAATAAAATCAATTAATGTCCATTATAAAAGCTTTAAATCCACAGTAGGGTAAAAATAGAATGTTTGGGAACTCTTTGCACTTCCCTCATTTAGTTCTACTCCACGGAATTAACAGTGGTTAATATTTTCCTGTTTATCCTTTCAGAACTCCATATGATCAGTGAGAATGGTGTTATATAAAACATCTCAGCCAGGCACAGTGGCTCACGCCTGCAATCCCAGCACTCTGGGAGGCCAAGGTAGAAAGATCGCTTGAGGGCAGGAGTTCGAGACCAGGAGTTCTGGGCAACAGAGCGAGACCCCATCTCTTACGTCTTTCCTTATGCTTTTCCTTGGACATTTCTTTATTGTATTTCTTCCTCTTTTTACAAAACCTTTGACTTATCTGTTTATATGTAATGCCAAATTCAAATGAGAGTGCTAGGCTCTCTTGTATTGTGGGGTACTTGTTTAATTTAAACTTTGCCTGGAGAGTGTCCATGAGGGATTTGCTGACTAGTCTTTTCTTGAGCTATTGTTCCTCATTTTCCCTTTTCCTTTCTTTTTCCTGTTCAACTTCCAGCTCCTATTCCATGTCCTCTCCTTTTTCTCCTCTCTTTTCACCTGCTTCTCCTCCTCCTTCTCTCTATTTCTGCTTTCCCTTTCGTTCATATTCACTGTAATTTCTATTTGATTGCTCTGGATTTTGATCCCAAGGCATAGCCGGTTGTTTCTATATAACAAGGTCTGTGGAATAAAATGAAGCCCAACTTTTTAATTATGTGAAGTTATCACCATCTTCCAGCCCTTGCTGATTTAGGCCCGTGATTGTCTTGCTTTGGGTCTTCTCTCTTACAGGCTCTGTTTTATTTTTATTTATTTTTTGAGATGGAATCTCATTCACTCTGCTGCCCAGGCTGGAGTGCAGTGGTGCCATCTCAGCTGACTGCAACCTCTGCCTCCCAGGTTCAAGCAATTCTCCTGCATCAGCCTCCCGAGTGGCTGGGACTACAGGCACGTGCCACCACACCTGGCTAATTTTTGTAATTTTCGTGGAGATGGGGTTTCACCATGCTGGTCAGGCTGGTCTTGAACTCCGGCCTTAAGTGATCCACTTGCCTTGGCCTCCCAAAGTGTGGGGTTACAGGTGTAAGCCACCATGCCCGGCCTGTTTGATTTTTAGAAATAAAAAAATTATCAGCACCAGATGGTTTTACCCCAGGAAAGTCTTGAATTATCAGGGGCTTCTGAAATATCAGGAGCTCTCTCCACCTTGAAAAACTTTCTTTTCACACTTCCTGGACAGAAATCCTTTCCTGAATTTCCTTCTAAGTCAATGGCTGCTCCTTCAAAGGTTTCTTTATTGCTCCTCTTTCCCCTGCCACTCTCTGACCCTCCTTATTTCTACTTTATAGGTAAGGAAATATTTACCCAGAGATTTTATGACCTTCTCAAGTCATACAGCTAATAAGCAGAAGAGTTAGGACTTGAACTTGGGATGACTGACACCTTCCTCCCACCACATGGCATACGATCATTACAGTCAGACAAATACAGCCAGTCTGCTCCAGTATGTGTTAACACTGCCCTCCTGTCTGAAAGCAAGGGGGAGAAAAGCAGGGACTGTTAGGGAAGATACAAGGTGGCCACAAAGGTACAGTGAGTGCCGTCTCAATGCACTGCTTTTCACATCCACATGTGCTGGCTGTTTGTCTTTTCAGGTACCTGTTAGTTACCATCAGTCTGGGGCAATATCTACTAAGAGGCGGCCAGGCACGGTGGCTCATGCCTGTAATCCCAGCCCTTTGGGAGGCCGAGATGGGCAGATCACAAGGTCAGGAAATCGAGACCATCCTGGCTAACATGGTGAAACCTCGTCTCTACTAAAAACACAAAAAATTAGCCGGGCGTGGTGGCAGGCACCTATAGTCCCAGCTACTTGGGAGGCTGAGGCAGGAGAATGGCGTGAACCTGGGAGGCGGAGTTTGCAGTGAGCCGAGATTGCCCCACTGCACTCGACAGAGCGAGATGCCATCTCAAAAAAAAAAAAAAAAAAAAAAAAATCTACTAAGAGCGGTTTCATTTCTATCTTTCCTTGAACTTCTGAGGGATGGGCAGCAGCACTGTTATTTTATAAATTAAAGATTTATGTTTTAGCCAGGGTTCCCTAGAAAATGGAAACTAAGGCAAAACCTCCAAGTTAACATTTTAATGGCATGTGGGCATTAAGTGTGAAGTGGAAAAGGGGAGTGAGGCAAAGAAGGAGGGCAATGTGATGAGCTGCACCCCAGCTTCATAAGAAAACACAGCCAGCAACACGGTCTTTAGAAAGGCTACATGGAGCTTTCTCAGGCCAGCCTGGTAGGGGGAGGGAGTGAGGGAACTTCAGCTGCTGGTTCCTGCCCATCTCCTGTCTTTCACCACTCCAAGTTTTCCTATGGGGAGTTGGGTCCCCCCACTTCTTGGTTGCGCTGCCTAGTCTCTCTGAGCAGCCACTGGGAAGCCAGGGCTCAGGGAGCAGCACAGCCCCTGAATCTAGAAGTGCTGAAAGGAGCCAGCGCCGTTGTAAGTCTGGTCTGTTGGGGCTAGGTACTGGCTCTGCAGGAGATCCCACAACAGGGAGAATGATGAGGCCCAGCCCTCAACCTTGGAGACGCTTGCTGGGGCCATCACCAAGGTTAGGATATGCGGTGACAGCCAGGGCAGTGGCAGACAGGGGTCTCCATTCAAGAAGCAACTGAGGCCAAGGGGGCACATGAGGCCAAGTGAGCCATGGGAGGTTTGTAAACCGGGCTCAGACAGCTGAAAACACAGCTGGTGCTTGACTGGGGTTTCTGCTCTCCCGTGTAGCAGCTGTCTGACTTTGAGCAACTCATTTCTTAGCATCTATACACTAGTGGTGATAATCTCCACCTCAAGGGATTGTTGTGAGGACTACAGAGATGGTCTATTTAACATCCCAGCATAAAGCCTGACACAAATTGTCACTTTCATTTCTCTCTTTGAGACCCTAGGGCTGAGAGACCATGTGCCATATATTTTTGATTGCTTCTGTAATGTACACGGATATGATCTCTCCCTCTCTCAAACATGTACACATTTTTTTAAAACTGGGGATGCAGAGTGAGGAATATAAGAAACTTTGAGACTTTGTAGGTGATCTTATATCCTCCGACTAATTTGAACAGAATATTTTTATTTCCAGGGTAGATTAAAATAGTTAAATGTCCAATTCAAGAGGCAAAGGTAAAGCACAATTCATGAAATAATTTAACACATATTTGTTGAATAACTACTATGTACTAGCTATTCACATGTAGATTCTTCAACTGACCACTTAAGCTTTGGACATACAAACACAGAGCCATGAGGAATGAAGGTAACATTCATATAGTCAACTCAACTATGGGATGGCGCAGATGCTGCTGACATCAATTTACTCTCATGTCAGGACCGGACCACAGAATTAACTCAGGTTTCATTTTCTACAGCACCTCACTTCTACAACTCCAGAGTGGCCTGGGACTTTCCTTTTTATTCTTTTAGCCAATATGGCACTGAACCCTGAGGAGCATTCTGATTGAATATTATCGTAATTGCCACTTAATTGGCAAAGATTTTTACAAAATGATGACATTCAGTTTTGGAGCGGTAGTGTGTATGGGGAAGGAAGAACTGGCTTTTAGATCATCAAACTTGTTTTTCTCACTTGTTTTTCAAAAACAACATATGTTGATAGTTAACAACCAGGAGCGATCCGCACTCCCCCAAGGAAACGTGGCAATGGCTGGAGACATTTTTGGTTGTCACACTTGAAGGGGGTCGGGGGCTACTTGCCAGGGATGCTGCTAACTATCCTACAGTACCCAGGACAGCCGTCCTCACAACAAAGATTTATCCCATCTCATAAAAAGTCAGTAGTGAAAAAATTGTGATGCCCTAATATGTCTATTAGGTATTCTTGGCTTTAGGATTTTTAAACAGTGTTTTGAAATTCAAATAGCGATGCTTTATTTATTTATTTTTTTAAAGAAAAAGTTTTGAGTTACAAGAAACTTGGATGCTAACTTCAAAATACAAAGGGTAGCAGGAGTGACAGTGTTGCAGCGGTAGCATAGGTAGAGTGATGAGTTTCTAGGAATAAAAATGTATTTACATCTCATGGGTCAGAAAAGGATCCAGGGAGACATAATTGCAGGACAACAGACCAGATGATGTCTAAAGTTGTTCACAGCTCTGATATTCTGTGATTAGATGGATGTTATGTTTTAGGTAATTGTTATTTAATGTCTAGAAATCTTAAGAAAATCCTTTTCTTATTCCTAAGGACAGAATTTGCAGAGGATGTGGTCTGCATAATCTGTTTTATGTCATTTAATGTAAGAGGGCTAGAGAAGTCAATTGGAAATTTCAAAAAGAAATACTCACCAAATTCCCTAGTTCATTCACAACACATGTTTTAATTTGAATAACAAATGCAGCAACAACTTTCAAAAGTCTACAAAATATATCTAGATTAGGAAAGGGAATTATAGCAGAGGGAGGAGAATTATGTACCATCTGAGGAAAAAACTACAATCATGATTTGCATTTTTAATGGCAGAAATGAGTTTTTGTTTTTATTTTCTTTTGGCTCTGATTTTCAGACTGGAGTTGGCTGCCCTAATCTTCTCCATAGAGATAGGGCTTGCCACGTAATGAGCAATGTGAAATCTATGAAACACCCTAAATGGACTAAAAAAGGATGGTGCCAGTTCAATCTTTCCTCTGAGATTCTGCTTTTGATTAAACTTAGGTCTGTCTCCCATTTTTTCTTTCCTCTCCTTCTTGATGGGGAAATAAATTGGCTGTTTTGTTTCAGTGTTATATATCCCATAAGTGTCATTCTCTAAGAACCAAATGAGCTTCTTGGAATTTTTACTTCTGCCTTGTTTCATGCAAGAGATTTCAATTAAGCAGGTTCTCCACCAATGGCGTTTCTTGTTTGTTACTGGAGCTCCTTCAACATGCAAATAACTGGCCCTTCAAAATTTCTTTTATATGTTTGGAGATGTCCCCCCAAAAGACTGACTGATAGGTGTTCTCTTTGTAATGACTTTGTTTTTCTTCAACTAAAAATTGAAGATTGCACTAAAAGAGTAATAAACTTTAAAAACTCATGGTGCCTGGAGTGAAGTTATCAGCAATGGAGTAACGACCATTGAAACTACTTTGCAGAACCATATTTCTAAAGTTTCATAATTAACTACAAAATTTGAAAGAGAAACGCCTAAGTGGATGTGGTGAGTGAGATAGGTGGGAACAATTCTCTGAGAAAGTCGAGTCAGTTCCATGTTTTGGTGAGAATTCCTGTGGTACAGCCCTGCTGAACCAAGCCCTGCGGAACACACAATTTTTTTTTTTTTTTAACAGGATGAAAGAAGAACAAATCATGAAAGAAGACATCTAAAACAGACATGATTGGTATGCAAAGGAATGAGTACAGAACGCTTGAAGGCTGTGTATATCTGAGTAAAAGACTTATTTCTCAGCTTTCTGTATAGAATCTTTATTTCACTGGATATAGGCAGCACCCAGAGAACTTTATTGGGAAAAAGTCAACACAATAAAGACATACCAGAGAAAATTGTTATGATATTTAGGAACTGTTTTATGAAAAAATTCTCCTTGAACTTGAAGCTTAACAATGTAACAGTGACTTTGATTTATTCTGCTACAGAAACCTAGAAGAGAAGGCTAACTTAAGATAACTTTGATTATTCTTACTACATTAGCGCAGAGAATATTTTTTTGAATCTTCATCAGCACTCAACAACAACAGGAGCACCAGGTAACGCCATTTATTGAACAACTACTATGTGCCACGCACTGTGTTAGAGGTTTTCTTTATACATTTTTTTTATCAATTGTAATTTATCATTTGGATTTTATATGGATTTATTTGATTCCTACAATAACATTATAAAACATTATCTCCATTTTAAATTTTCAAAAACTGAGCTTCAAAGAGATTAAATAACTCGTCCAGGTTGTGTAACTACATTGCAGAGCCGGGATCCAAATCCACATCTGTCTGCATCGGACAGATGCAGGTGCCAAGGCTGGCAGGATCAGATCTTAGCTGGGCACTTGCAGAACAAAGCAGGGCTTTTGGAAGTAGTCTTAGGATGGATTCCCGAGAATCCCCAGAAACCATGCCAAGCCAGGTCCAGATGCAATATACTGAAATATTCTTTATCATATTCCCCATTTGGGGATCTTAGTAGGTGATTCTGTTTCTCTGCATGATGTATGTACCTTGCTGGGTGGCTGTGGTTGTTGGCAGAATAACTTTCCTGCAGACTGGCCAGGAAATCAGAAGGAGCAAGGGCAGGCAAAGTTGACTGCAAGTGGCAGACGACTTCCCAACTCCTATGGGTCTCTGTGGTTTGGTAGCTTAAAGCTACAGGGAAACTGGCTACTGCCCAGCAATCCTCTTTGTCTACTGTTGACTCTCGTTGCACCCTACAACAGCCTTCTAAAACCTCTTTGCAAATAACCCTGCCTTTTAGTTTGTTGAGAGCATTGAGGTCATCTAGCATGGATTCTGTTTTTCTCCCCTCATTACTATTCGGTCTCCCTCAGAAATCAAAGGAAGAGTGGGCCTAGCTCCCTTCCAAGAGCCTCTGTGAGATGTGAGAATGGATATCTGACATAGGCCATGTCTGGTCTGACACTTTCCTAAAGAAGCTGCTCTGGTTCTGTCCCAGAGTTCCAGCCACCAGCACCCACACACATAGGCCCGGCTTAGCTGCCCCTCTCCCATAGCCCAACCAGGGCTTTGACCCCATAACCCCTTTGACTAAGAGAAAGCATTCCAGACTCCTTTCCCAGAGCCCCTTGATCTGGTTGTCTAATTAGGAGATACTGGATTCAAAGCCAGACCACTAACAATAAGAAGGGAGAGGTTAGGTTTTAGGCCATGCAGGAGGTTGTGGTTGAGAGAAAAGGGCCCGAGAGAAAAGAATCCAAGTCAGTGGTGGCAATTGGAGTTTGGAACAATTCTTTAGCTGAAGGGAGGGTGGCTGCAGTGGCCGATTGTCTAAATTTTATAGATTTAGGTACAGCCCCAGAGCAAACATCCTTAGCTTGACCAATGTCCAGATCATGAGTGGCTATCCAGTGCCCAATATTCTGCTCGCTAACCTTTGGGTACTATGACAGAGCACTTCTCAAATTAAGTTGCTGCAGAAAGCACTTACTTCTAATGGGGGTGACTGAAATAAACCCTTACGTAGTAAATACCAAGAGGATTTAAGATTTCATTAAGATGATACTGACTAGATAATGCATTGCTTCTCAATCAAAAGTTGACTACGAAAGGGATCTGTAGCCCAGAAAATAGGGTGATTAATAGATTCTATTAAATAAATAAACTTTTAGAATATCTCTTGATATCCATATAGATTGGATCCAATCTTGTATACCACCTACAAGATACAATTCAATTCAATAAAGATATATTGAACACCTACTTTGTTCGAGGTATTAGACTGGTCATTGGAGATGCATGGAAGGAAGATTAAATCGATTAAATCATATTGACTTTTCTGTACTTATTAAACCGCTAGTGAGGACTAAAATACTTTGAAATGACTTGGTAAAGAAAGTGTTAAAGGGAGAAAATGGAGAAAAACGATATGCTCATTTTAGACAAGAATTACACTGTGCAGTTCTCATTTTTTCTCTACTGCACCTACAGCATTCTGAGCCCAGCAGTTAGACAAATACTCGTCAAGCTGAATTAACCAGAAAATTAAATTAATTAATATACCCTTTTCCCCTTTCTATTTTCTCTTCTCTCCTCCCAGCATTCCAGCAATTTGAGGCTTTACAAAACTACAAAGTAGTGGCATTGAGATTTAAAGCTTTGCCAAGAAAGCTTCCAAACTAAAGAAATTCGTTAGAGCCTCAGAAGTCAAATTTCAGCCTCATGTGACATTGGTACCTCTCCTAATTACAGGCTCCATTCTCTTTAATGCTTGAGTGTCTCCCTGCTACAGAGCTCTAAGTGGTACCCTGGAAGCCTAAAAAAAAAAAAAAAAAAAAAAAAACCGCTGTGCTGCCTGAGCAACAGATGTGTGACTAGGGGCTAATTTAGGCCCTGGGAAGATCAGGCTCTATTTTCTTTTATTATTTTTCCTTCTTTTTCCTTTTATTATTACTTATTTAAGTCCACATGATTCATCCTTTAAACAAATTTATCTCCTGCAATGTTGACGTTAACTACCATGGCCAAATATGGTCAGTTCATAATTATTGTAAGATTCAATGGAGATCAAATGGAATAAAAAAGAACAGCTTAGAAGATGGAAAACTAAGGGGAATGCAACTTGCAGTAGGAAGACAGGACATTATGATGAGAGATTCCATTTGGATTTTAAATCAAATTGATTTTTATTTTATTTATTTATTTACTTAGAGATGGTCTTGTTCTGTTGCCTAGGCTGGAGTGCAGTGGGATGATTATAGTCTCTAACTTCTGGGGCCAAGTTATGCTCCTGCCTCAGCCTCCTGAGTAGCTGGGGCTACAGGCACGTGGCACCATGTCTGGTTAATTTTTTATGTTTAAATTTTTTGTAGAGACAAGGTCTCACTATGTTGCCCAGGCTGGTTTTGAACTCTTGGGTTCAAGTGATTCTCCTGCCTTGGCTTCCCAAAGTGCTAGAATTATAGATGTGAGCCAGTGCTCCTGGCCCACATTTCTTTTTAGTTAATACACACATTTAATGTTGCCAGTAGTGAGAGGCTTAACATTTACAAAAAAAAAATATTTAACTGGACTAGTGAACAGTCATTCTGGATAGTAAAGTAGCTGCTAGAAAAATCGTGCTAATGTTTCCCCCTGTTGGAGAAGTGGACACAAAGTAAGGATGACTTGGGGAAAATAATTTAATTCAGTCAAACACAACAACATCTCTGCCCTCATGATGGAGGAAGCGCTGAGACTGATAAGAAAATCATTACTTCATTGTGGGAAGGGCTGTGATGGAGGTGTGCTTGGAGGTCCTGGGGGCCAGGAGGTGGGTACCTGTGGTAATGTGGGGCTCGGGGAGGTTCTGAACAAGTGAGACTAAGGAGGTGAAGAAAGGAAAGGAAGGGCGTACCAGGGAGAGGAACAGCAGTGAGAAGAAATGAAGGTAAGAGAGATGTAACTTCTTTGAAGAGCCTCTGCCTTAAAATCTTGGGATTCTTCTGAGAAGGGGAGATGTCGTTTCTTGCTTCTTACAGTTTTTGAAGGCTTTCTTGGGATTTTGACACCTGGCAGCTGCCTAATCTCTACCAGAAATCCCTGGGCATGTATCTATAGTGAGTGGGTGCTGTGTTGTGCACACGGGAATGCGACAGGTGGGCTCATGTGCATGGCACGAGTTACCATTTATTAAGCATTTACTATATATGCTAGGTAATATGCAAAGCATCTTGCAAACATCTCAGTTAAATCCCAGAACAATCCCAACGTAACACTTTCCAAAGGAAAGAATTTAAAGGGGTAAGTACTTACTTAGGGTCATACAATTAGGGAAGAACACAGCTTGGATAAGAACTCAAGTCTGTCTTACTACAATGCCTGTGCCCTTAAGCATTAAGTTATTTTAGCTCTGGGAAGAACAAATCCTATGTTCCTAGTTATCCCACATTCATTTGTTTTTCCTTCCTATTTTTAGCTTGAGGGTCATTTCCAAATTCAGAGTCGTTTAAACAACCAGCCTCATTTTTTTCTTACTCACTATTCCCAGGTCTATAACTTTGTGTTAATATTGTTTGCACCTAAGTTCCCAAAACACCAAATTGATCTTTGTTTCAGGATAATTACCTTATTAGCAAGATGGCTATGACAGGCTTGATTTAAAAAATAATTACAGAGTGAAAACAGAATAGGGGATTGTTTAACAACTTAATAGCCACTGGGCTCTTTGGATAATTGAACAAGTTTTCCCCAAGTTTTAGGAAAAATATAAGTGAAGCAGGAGAGACAAAGAAAATTATGAGACTGGAAATCAGATTTATAATAATGGAATTGACATTTACCTCCATGGGCGGAGGAAGAAAATATGCAAATAGATTTTAAAATCCTTATAAATGCTTTTGATGCTAAGACTTTATGTGAATTTAGCTGACTCAACTCTATGGATAGTTACTCTTCTTATTCTTCTGCTAAAATGACTAGACCTTTGACAGGAAGCAACATGTAGAAAAAGAGATTACTTGACATCCATACCTACATTTTATTTTCCGAATTGTGGCTCATAGAGAAAAATAATTTTATTAGCTACATATCAACGAACTATGAACTCAGCAAGTTCAGATTCATGTATAGCCTAGTGTTGATCCTGTTGAATAAGAATCATATTGATAGATCTTGCAGGCAGTAGTTGAGTTGGGCTGATAGCGGGGATGAAGAAGAGTGAGTCAGGGGATACAGACGAAGAATCTTGGGATTATCCTTCTGAGAAGAAATAGATGATGCTCTTTCTTGCTTCCTACAGTTATTTGGAGGCCTTCGAATAACTTCTCATCCCATCAAAACCTGTTTATATGTGTCCTGCTTGACCTTCTCTATCACTTTCGTTTGAGATTATGCTTTGTTTAGTTATACCTCTTTTTTTTTTTTCCAAATATGCTTGAGCCTTCCAAAGACATTAGCAATGAGAGATTCTGTTCTGCAAAGATGCAGCTTCACTCAAAGACAAAGTGAGCACAGGCTCTGAAGAGCCTCTTAGCCTTCTGCTGCCTCAAGTCAGGTCTGCTTCTCTTTATATTTTCGCCTCTGCAACCATGGGCATGGTCAGCCTCTTCCTAAAGGGGACTGGAATTGATAAGCTTACAAAGGCATAAAAGGTACATACATAGTCTTTGCAAAGCAACAGATGCCTTCGAATTTTTATAGACAATATTCCACTTGGTACACATGGTCAATAGTAGAGACAGAAGCCAACTAGAATTTGTTAGAAGCCTCAGGGAAAAAAGCTAAGCCTGAGAAAAACAAAATTAATGCCAATTTTAAATGCAACCCTCAGGCTCTGCAGAATGAGTCAAACTTGATCACACAAAAACAAAGGCAGTATGTCCACTTTTACAAAATGACAAAGTGACTTTGTAGGATATTTAGAAAGTTTATCACATTTTGCAGGACCCCTTTTCTTCCAAACAAAGCTCCATTCTTATCCAGAAAAAAAAAAGAATCCACTATGTCCCCCAGCAGTGTAGGAGATCAGCAACATATTTGAACTCTCCCAAAGTGGTCTCCTTCTTTCACTGTAGGAACAACTGAGGGAGAGGAGGGCCCTCATATTTACTTTTATTTTTTTTTTTTTATTTTTTATTTTTTTTGAGACGGAGTCTTGCTCTGTCACCCGGGCTGGAGTGCAGTGGCCGGATCTCAGCTCACTGCAAGCTCCGCCTCCCGGGTTCACGCCATTCTCCTGCCTCAGCCTCCGAGTAGCTGGGACTACAGACGCCCGCCACCTCGCCCGGCTAGTTTTTTGTATTTTTAGTAGAGACGGTGTTTCACCGTGTTAGCCAGGATGGTCTCGATCTCCTGACCTCGTGATCCACCCGTCTCGGCCTCCCAAAGTGCTGGGATTACAGGCTTGAGCCACCGCGCCCAGCCTACTTTTAAAATTATTGAGGGGACTGCAAATTTAAAGTTCTCTTGTCCTGAGTATTCTTAGATCATTTTAAGATAAGATAAGAGTATTCTTAAAAACTATGTGAGTTACAATTAAGTTTTCGGTAAACTTCCCGGTAAATTCTTGAATTCGCAAGCTCATTGGAAGTTTCTAATAGTTGACTATGACTCAACCAATATTTACTGAGTACCTACATTTGTTGTGGATAGTATGAAAAGATGTTTTTTCTCTAGTATCATATAATACAGGTTATATTTTGACCTGTTATGAATGTCTTCTCCCTGTCCAAGTAGGAACTTTCATTAGAGATGAGTGAGAAAGTGACACCACTAAGTGTGCGGCCATTTATATTAATTAATTCATTATAAAAACTTGCTATGCACCTACTGTATGCCATGCACTAGGGTTCATTGTTCAGTAAAATAGGACTCTTGCCCTTAAAGAGCCCACAATCCAGTGAGGGAGACTTTTACTTAACCCTAACAGTAATGCAAAATAAGGGCTGTCACAGAGCCGTATAGAGAACTATAGTAGTAGATCAAAGGAGAAAGAAGGATTAACTGGTCTCAGAGAGGGAAGGAGGATTAAGAAGGGTTTGTGGAGTAAGTGGGAGTGAGGATTAAAGAAAGTGTCATAGGAGAGAGAATTTGAGCCCACAATATTCCAGGCCCATGAAGATCCTTGTTTGAGTTTGTGGCTGCCCCACCACATACTCTTTATCTGACAATAATTTATGAATCACAAAGCACACATTCAGATTTACTTTTTTTTTTTTTTTTTTTTGAGACAGAGTCTCACTTTGTCATCCAGGCTGGAGTGCAATGGCACGATCTTGGCTCACTGCAACCTCTGCCTCCCGGATTCCAGCAATCCTCCTGCCTCAGCCTCCCGAGTAGCTGGAACTACAGGTGCATGTCACCACACCCAGCTAATTTTTGTATTTTTAGTAGAGACAGGGTTTCACCATGTTGGCCAGGCTGTTCTCGAACTCCTGACTTCAAGTGATACGCCCACCTCAGCCTCCCAAAGTGCTGGGATTACAGGCATGAGCCACTGCCCGGCCCAGATTTACATTATTTTAAAATCTGACTTGAGAAATCAGTTTCTTAATAATGTCAACAATAGTGCATTGTTTGTCTTTGACCACAGGTGACACTAAAGGGAAGTGATGAGGTGGAGAGGTAGACCACTTGGATCAAATCCCAGGTCCACCTTACTAGCTGTGTGACTCTGGAGGAGTTAACTGATTCTCTAATCTTCTTTCCTCATCTAGAAAATAGTGTCATGTGGGTACGGAATGCTGAAAGGTAGAAAATCCATATACAGAACTTTGCATGTAGTAAATCTAAGTGTTGCCAATTATCATACTGGGAAGTGGCAAGTGGTTGTCTATGTAGAATCACATTTTCTGGAAGTATTTGAGGGATAAATTCTTTTAAGTCTAAAATGACTTACATCTCTTTCTGACAACTTCTTAGCTTTCATGATCACTTCTTTTTAAAAATCCCCTGTTTTAGTTATTTCATAAATGCCATTATAACAATGATAAGAGATATAAAAGCTACAATAGCAACAAATTGTCCCAATCTGTGCCTAG
The DNA here is from genome assembly GCF_049350105.2 of Macaca mulatta. Classification (NCBI taxonomy): domain Eukaryota; kingdom Metazoa; phylum Chordata; class Mammalia; order Primates; family Cercopithecidae; genus Macaca; species Macaca mulatta. The sequence goes on from NC_133406.1 coordinate 163,161,714, forward strand.
TTTTCACTTTTCCATAATCTCTTTTGAACCAAGCAGACATTAACTTAAAGGAGATGACTTGCAAATGAATAAATGAATAAATAAATGAATGGCTGTCTCAATGGCTTTGCCTCCAAAAGAAGTATAAGGTGTTACAAAAATTATGCCCTGACAACTAGCTAGACTGATGTGTTTACTCTGAAAGCGGTAATAACTATAGTTATAGTATCACAAAATGCTTTCCTGAGATTTAAAAGATTTTACTAGCCTGGACAACATAGTGAGACCCTGTCTCTACAAAAAATAAAAATAAAAAATAAAAATAAATAGCTGCATGTGGTGGGGCACACCTGCAGTCCCAGCTACTTGGAAGACTGAGGTCGGAAGATTGCTTGAGCCCAGGAGGTTGAGGCTGCAGTGAGCTGTGATCACATCACTGCACTCTAGCCTAGGGGACAGAGCAAGACCCTGTCTCAAAAATATAAATAAAAATAAATAAAAAAATATTTTAAAGGAAATCCCACCACTATGTCCTGGTTGGAAGGGCAAAATGGGACATGGTGGGCAAAGTGATGAATTTGGAATGAGAAACTACAACAATGACATTAATACTAGATCACAGAATAGGTTTCCATGAATTATATTTTTAAAAAACCCCACCAATCATTCCCTTGGCCACCAAAAGGCCATTTCCTTTTGGCATAAAATCATGACCTACTTAGCTGTCTTGTCAGAAGACTCAGAACTATTATTATGAATGAGCAGATTTGGATTCTGTGTTTGCCAGTCACAATTAACACAGCTGAATGACAGCCGAGAGAGTTGAACACAACCCCCTGGGCACATACTGAAGAGAAACCAATATAGGTTCTCTCTAAAATCCAGATACATAATTTTTAAAGATTTGTAAGTAGCCAGACACTTATCTCACTTTAAGAAAACATTAGTGTTTATTTAAAATGTGTCATTTTATTTCTTTCTCTAATATGTCAAGGGAATTACAGAGGGATTTTGCCTTAAACTTTAAGTCAGTTATCTCATATACAGCATAGAATAAATCAGTAATTACCCTGAAGAAGAGCTAAGCAACTCGTTAGAAAGGTCTCAAGTGTATCAGAGGCTGTTTCACATTCGATTCATGAGATTTTGAGCTTGGAAACTTGTGCTTAGGAGGAATACTGAAAAATTAACACCCATTGTAATCTCATGCCTTGTAATAATACTCGTAGCATATTTTAAACTACAGTCAGGCCTAAACATACACAATCAATTTAGATTGTATAATTATATATGCTCACAGTCAATGGTTAATCTGTAATATAGCAGAGACAAAAATACTAAGAATCTTCTGGATGTTTCAACTACTCTGCATGGTCCAAGGATTCTAGAATTTCTCATTTTTATTCAACGAGTATGTTGGAGTCTACACACCTGTTCTTTTGCTATAGAACGAGGAAAATGCAGCTGTTAATTCTATCTTCTAAAAGGAAAACAAAGCCACTCTATGAAGCCATAAATGACTCAGGATAAGTGGTTATCAATATTTGTTTCACCCCGTTTATTTCACTTTCCTAATTTCTGAGCATTTGGTGTAATGAAGAAGTTAAATGTGTCAGCTCTGATGTCACACCAGCCATGTGGCTCTGGAAAACATCCATCTCAGTTCCTGCAGGCATAAAATCAAGATAATGACAATTCCTACCTGATGAAAATAATCCATGCAGTGAGTCTGCACATGGGAAATGTTTTACAGATGCTGGTTATTATGATGATTTATTTCTTAGAATCTGGTTCTTCAGTGTCTTTTTTTGTAGCACCTATCCATCTGTTCATTCATCCATCAGCTATTAATTGAACACTTGGGATGGACAGATACTGCAACAACAGCCTGAGGAGATATATATATATATATATATTTTTTTTTTTTTGCATAAAGAAGGTACTGAGAGAGACAAATAAATATAAACCAGGTTGATGTGCCTATGCCTCAGCTGTTGTGAGTGTTGGCAGCTAAGAGCTAAGAGCTCACTTCTGCACCCTTCTCTGGAGGACTGCTCTTAACTAATGGGTGCTGTCTGGGAGCAGGCCTCAACCCCTGGGGCTGTTTCCATAATCATCCTACCTGCCTGTACAACCAGGCTGAGGCTAGACTTCTCCTGAACCCATTCATTTGTGTCTGACTCCTTTTCCTCCCTTCTGCTTTTCCCCTCGCTCAATGACAGGTGTCTTCTGACAGCACTCCCTCAACAGACCTTGTCAGAGGGTCTGCCGCTAGGAGATCCAACCCAAGACAAAGTTTGTTCATGGATTATTTTGATAACAAGTTTTGATAGCAATGCAGGTTTCAAGTAATTAAATAATGGTCAACCAACTATTTCTAGAGCTTCCTTAAAATACATAGATACAAATAATCTATTGTTCTTCCAAAGTGATTGTACACATACATTTTAAGTATTCTTATTAAGGTGCCTCTGCCTTTCTTTGTTACTTTAGCTTTTTTAGAGCTTCCTCATCTTTGAACATAAAAAATCATGCTCTTCTATATACAGTATTATATATATCTAATAGATGTAAATTAAGTCGAACAAAAATATTGTTTAAGGACTTTTAAACATTTTGGGTTTGCTTTCATTTCCTATGTTCTTCCAAAGTTGAAATAAAAGCCTTTCTACTTTTTCAAAACAGATTGGTGATTTTGATGATCTCCCTGGTTCCGTGTTTATTCCTATTGCCTTTTTTTCATTTACTCATTACAAGTGGTCTGGGTTTGCCCTTCTGAGTAAGAGTAAGTTGTTAGCATCATCAACTCTGAGCTAAAATTGGCTTCTCCCCTCTCACCTGAGTGTCCAGAGTAACAGTTTTATCAGTTAACTGTTTACTGATACTGAGTAATGAGGCCATCCAACATATATGTAGTAATCTAGGGAAATAATTTTCACATGGTGAAATATGTGCTCTAGTAAAAACTTTTGCCTCTGTGTTTCGTAAGTCATGACAAATAATGCAATTATAAATAATTATAGCTGAGTGCCTGGTAAGGGATTTCACACCAGTAGAAATTGTGCTTACATGACTTTTTAAAGAAATTAAGCATAACTGATTTTACCTGGGTAGGAATGTCGAACATGAACAGAATTAATTTCTTAATATTCTGCAGGTCTCTTATTGAATGGCTAATTATCCTTCATAACTGGTAATCCTTCACCAAATTACAGAATTATAGGGTTAAAATAGACTTTGAATGTCCAGCTGAGACCCTCTTCTCACTCCTGAATTTGGACAGACCAAAGGCTTGAAGTCTGCTTGCCACGAAATTATACTCTTTTTAAAAAAAGATTTTTTTTTTCTTTTTGAGACAGAGTCTCATTCTGTTGCCCAACTTGGAGTGCAGTGGTGTGATCACGGCTCACTGCAGCCTCCACCTCCTGGGTTCGAGTGAACCTCCCACCTCAGCCTCCCAAGTATCTGGGACTACAGGCATTCACCACCACACCCAGCTGATTCTTGTATTTTTTGTAGAGATGGGGTTTCACCATGTTGCCCAGGCTGGTCTTGAACTCCTGGGCTCAAGCAATCTGTCTGTCTCAGCCTCCCAAAGTACTGAGATTATAAGCTTGAGCCACTGTGCCCAGCCTTAAAAAACAAATTTTAGAGACACTGTGGTGTCATATTATGCATAAAATAACTTGCAATTATTTAACCTCCCAAATTTTCACAAATTTCCTATTAATCATACTATCAGTTTCTATGAAAAGCTAAAATTGTATTCATTTCCTCCATCTTCCTTTTTTCTGCAGTCATCTTCTCCTTCTCACTACATCCTTCTGTCACTTTTCTGTACTTAACTTATGTAATGCAGCATTTCTGCTGTTTCCAGCAGCCTCAGTGGCCCAGATAATGATACTTCCTTCTTTCCTATTAGCAAGGCCCAGAAACTATTCTTGCAGTAGCCATTGATTAATCCACTTTCTTTCCTGGTGTTTGGGACAAGAATTTGCAAACATCTTAACTACACATTTGAAAATGGAATGTTTCTATTCCCTCATTTCCACCATTTTCTTTTCTCAGGCAGATGTGGTCTTGGCTTTTACTAATAGTGTATCACATCAAAGTAATTCTACAGTATCTCTCTGGAGACATCAGAAAGACAGGCTTGGGATGTCCACTTTCATACTTCACAGGGTCCCACAATACACTCCCCGGCAATTCAGGCTGCTCTCTAGTCAAAGACATCAGTTACTGTTCTCAACGTCGTAAGCTTCACTGATCCTTAATTATGCTACTCGGCTATCAGTAAGCCTTCTATTTTCCAGACAGGGTAGTCCTCATTTCGGAGCTGGCTCTGCTTCCATCCAGTCTCCTGCTTCTTCTCTTCTACTTTCCTCCACTTCCCTGATATTCTGAATTTGCTTCCTTAATTTGTGGTCTGTGACTCAGACTGTCCATCGCAACAGCAGCCCTTCCAGTCACCCCATCACAAGAGCCTTCACACTTAATATTCTCTTTTTCTCCTTTTGGCCCAGTGGAGAAAGTTCGAGGCTGTAATCAATCTTTTTTTTTTTTTTTTTTTAATCCATAGAGCTTATACTTGCCCCATTGTTTTCAGTAGTGCATAAGAGTTTTCTTAAATGTCAGGTTTTATGTAGTTGATAACATTTTAAAGGTATTTCTCCCACATTTCATTCTGAATTATCATAGTTTCCCATACATGAGGAATGCTTAATGGAACAACAACAACAAAACAACCAAAAGAACAACAGGTTCTTTTACATAGCTTTGGGTTTCTCAGATGTTAAAGATTTAGTGGCAAAGACTACCTGAAGGCTGAAAATAATTTACTGACAGAGGGCAGTGCTTGGGGTGATGATAATTTAGAGATAATACACATATTAATTTGTTCTCTAAATGTAGCATTTAATATTGAACGCATACAGGGACAGAGATGCTGTGACTGCTATTTCACTTTTCCTTCCCTTTAAAGACAAACATCTGTTAATCCAGCAGCTTGACTTGTATCATAAAATATGCATGTCACTACGGAGACCAGTGAGGTTGATCTGAATAAGCAATTAATGCCCAACACTTGTGATATTGTATTTGCAGAATTATGGAAGAAAAAATGTTACAGAATAGAATAAGAGGAATTCAAATCTTGAGTCTCTTAAAGCCTCATTTATATATGCGCATGACAATGGAACTTTCAAACAATATTATTGTTAATATGGCATTATGTCATAATGGATCAAGAAACAGTAATGCTTGTCATTTAAAATGGTGGGATAATAAGAAAATAAGCAACTGAGAAATCAATGTTAGACACAAGTATCCAGGTGGTGGTTTTAGCAGCCAATTTTAACACAGAAATAATGGTTTACATTGCTTTGAGCAAACCTTTACTAATGGAAAGCCAGTCTTAAACAAAAGATAAATGAGAGGATCATTATTTGCTTTTCAAATGATTCAGTTGTTCCCTAAAAATGTTACTAATCAGATACCAAGTCCTGTTAATTCCCAGCAGAATGTAGCTAACTTTAAGCAAGATGCAAGAGGCTTGTTTTGACTCCGTGCTGATAATCACTTAGAGTATGTTTTCGGACACATGTGATTAAGCTTCTTCACCTATAAATGAAGACATTCTGGGTCCAGTCAGTGGTTTCCAGCCTGGGAGTCTGATTGGGGTTTAGGAAAGCAGTGATAAGCATCCATAAGTTACTTTAAAAAAATTTTGCATTTCAGAATGCCTAATGGGAATTGTATTTGTGTCCACGAAGATGATCTAAATATAAGCTAAAACCTTGAGTTTCTTTGCTTGGCCTTGTCAACTTAGTAGTAACAGTGGTTAACTCATGCTGGTCAAAGTTCTGATTGATTATAATGACATTCTAGAAATTTACAGTGACAATTAAGGTAAAATAATATTTAATGTTCCTCAGAGATGAAAAAAATTGTATATCCCTAAGTTTTTGTATCTTTAACATTTTAATATTCCTCCTTTCCATTGCCAATGCCATTGTTCAAGTTAAAGTCACTCTCATGTCCTAGCTGAAAGGTTGCAATAATTGCTTAACTCCTTCTTGACTTCTGGCTTAGTCTTCTGGTCACAGCAAGCCACATACTACCAGCAGGTTGATCTTGCCTACATCTTGCTCAAAAACATTCAGGTGCAGCACTATTCACAACAGTTAAGAAATGAAATAAACCTGTGCATCCATGAACAGATGAATGGATAAAGAAAATGTAGCATATTTATACAATAGAATTCTATTCAGCCATAAAAAGAATGAAATCCTGTCATCTGCAGCAACATGGGTAGAACTGGAGGTCATTATCTTACGTGAAATAAGTCAGACACAAAAAGACAAATACTGCATATTCTCACTTGTATGTGAGAGAGAAAAAATTTGAACACATAGAGGTAGGAAGTGAAAAAAATAGATAATAGAGACTGGGAAGGCTGAGTGCAGGTGGGGAGAGGGGAAGATGAAGAGAAATAGGTTAAAATAAAGGGAATAAATTAAATGATGTTGATAACAGAGTCGGATGACTATACTTAACAAAAATGTATTGTACTCAGGTGATGGACACCCTGAATACCCCTGACTTGGTCACTACATAGACATTATACGTATGTAATAGCTTTTCTCACGTACTCCAGAAATTTGCAGACACAAGACATTCAGGGACTTATTATTTCCTACGAGATAAAATCCACCCCGACATGGTGTCTCCAGGCTGCCCTTTCATACTGATTTTCCCCCACTCTTTCAATACAAATCTTATGCTTCTTCCAACCTGGTTTACTACTCATCTCACAGTCTCATATGAGCTGCCTGCCTCTGCTCCTGTGCTCTCCCTTTCACCCCAGAGTCCTCCACACCCCTCTGCGTAATCACAAGCTTCTTCTAAACACTCAGGTCTAGCCCCCTTCTCCATGAATTGAAGCCTACATCATCTCCTCTCTTAAGTCCAGAGACAGACAGTGTCAGGCTGTTACTCTTATTTAGTATTTGGAACATGCTGCCTTATAATATTGCCATCCTGAATAAACGATAGACTCTTGGAAGGAGTGGACTTCTTGCAAGTCTCTAAATTTCACACACAGCCTAAAATAATTTATTTGACTAAGGGCTCAAAGAGAATTAATATTGATTAATTTATTAAAAATTACTCTATGATTGCCAGGAACACAACTGTTATACTAACCAAGGTTATGACTATTCCAAGCCTTTTAAAAAATTTAAAAATAATTAAATCAAAGTAATATATACAGAGAGTTTAAAAAGAAAGATAATATGGTATCAAAAGGCTTCATGAAAAATAGCAGTCTGCTCTCTTGCAGGCAAACTCGTTTTTACTTCAGCTGTTTCCGCTGGAAGTTATTGCCATTATAAACAATATATTTGACTGCTGTTTCTTGATTTCTCAGTTTTAGGATTTATCTCATACCACTTTTCACCTCCTATGGTTATGATCTCCAAATACTATTATGCCACTGTGTTTTCTATTACTTGATTAATTCTCTCATGGCATCCTGTTCCTGTTCTGTAGTGACACTACTTCCTCATATTTCTCTGAAGATGTAACTAGACTGCTGTTAATGCTTTCTCGCATTTCCTGCGTTGTTTCCATTTCTTCCAGGTTCATTGCTTTTTGTTGTGTATATTGCACCTGCTTTCACATTGAAAGTTTTCCTCAAAAGGCCTTTTTGTTGACCACACATATTTATGAACAATGGGAATTTGATGCCTAATAGTAGAATGTAGCCAAAATATTTATTATTTTGGGGGCGGGGCAGAGAAGGGGGAGAAGACACAAACAGAAACACACACTTAAAAGCCTTGTAAAGTCTCAATTTACCTTCATGAAGTCAGACTACCCAAAATGTCACTGATACATGAAGAAAACTGCCCTATACTGAGCATCTCACCCACTTCATAGCAATCTATTAATCAACAAATTTTGGCTGTTGATGAATAGAGATTAAGAGTTAAACTTACTGTTCTACATCCAGTAAAGGGCAGAGCCAGGACTTGCACCCAGGCAATGTACTTCCACTATACCATTCTGCCTCTCACTCCGCAACTACCAAACAACCCTCAGTCCTGCTATTCACTAATTGGTTATCATTTGTGGAAGTAGTGTCATCATTACCAAATCCTAGATGTACTGTTGCATACAAGGGTGTGTCCATTTTGATAGATGCTATTTATATACTTTGAATTCACTTCCATAGTGACTGTTGGGCATTGAATTATTTCTAGTTTCTGTTATGGGGCATGTGGACTAGTTCAGAAAGGTGTTCTATTTCTTTTATTTTCCTTCCTCTTTCTTTTTCCTTGTTTTCTCTTCTTTTTTTTTTTTTTTTGCATGGTTTCAGAGGCAGCATGGGGTGGTAGAAAGAGCATGGGTAAACCAAGACTTGAATCTCTGATTTGATCGACTTATGCAGGCTTTCTGAGTCTCAATTTCCTTATCTTTAAAACACAGTCACTAATGTCCACCTGTAGCATTTCAGTAAGGATATGAAATAATATCTATAAAGCATCCAGTGCAGGGCTTAATTTAGTTTTCCAATAAGTGTAGTAGATATAATTATCACCATCACTACATAGTTCTAGAAATATTGCACATAAAAAGGATTTTGAAAGATTTTGTTACATACTTCCAACTATCTTTTATAACCATAGTGTAAAACATTGCTGCCTGCAGTGTATGAATATACTCTACAGCTCTGTCATTGTAGAGTTTCGTTATTTTTGATGATTTAAGTAGTTGTGAGGTGGTACTGCACGTTTGGGTTACTTGATATTTCCTTGATTCGCAGCCAAGTATGAACGTTTTTTCTAAATAATGTTTGTTTGTGCCCATCTGTAGAATAAGGGCCTGCTATTATGCTTAAGGCTTTTTTAAAAATGTGAAATTTAGATATGAAGAAACTGTCATATTCATGGTGGTTTTATTATATCTCTAGTATAACATATTTTTAATCTCTTAATAATGAAATTCATTCACCCTTCTTCTTTTGCTCAACAGCGAAGGGAAATACATTTTCCTTAATAATTGGAGCAATTATATTACATTTTAAATGGAAAAACCCCATATATTTAACTGTTTCATTCAACTAGAGTTCATTGTGGCTTCTTTTTCTTTATATTGATAGCTACTCATTTCCTAGAGTATTATTACCACTTAAAAATACTTGATTTAACATATCTCTGTATTTCATATTTTATAAAGTTCTTCACATGTTGATATTACTTTTTGATATTTTAGTTGGAATTGTAGTAACTTTGTTCTTCAACATTAGGGTCAGAAACAAGAAATATATTGGCTTTTACTCAAATAGTCCTTTGCTTTTCCCATGAAGGTTTCATAATTTTTTTTATTCAGTGCTAGAGAATGCCATATTAGCATAAGTAGCAGATATTCATCATTTTTATTGACACAGGGAATGGCATCTCTTTTCCTTCATTATTGTTCATTTTATGATCACTTTACTAGATTTTCTAGATCATCACATATTGCTTTTAGTTTATTACCCTGGATTTCCTAACCATAAATGGTTTGCAAATGGTAATCTTTGTCTTTCTTTATTCCTGTGTTAATCCCTCATTTTTTATGACTTCTCACAGTGGCAGGAATCCTTAATAATATAGATAACTTGAGTGCACTAAAGGGTACTCTTGTTTTGTTTGGAAACGTGTGTAATATATTTTTGTTAAGTATAGTGACTATTAATTTTCAGTAAATGCTACTTTAAAAGAGTAATTTTATGCTTAACCTTTACTTTTCAAAAACTCCAGAGGAATGTCTGACTTTATCAAGTGTCTTTTAAAGCAATCTATTCAAATACTCATTATTATGTTTTTGAATCATTCTGCTGATATTTATCATAATAATGGTTTTTCTAATATGGTACTAAACTGTGTTGTAGGGATACACTTTATTTAGGTATAACAAAAGAATCGGTGAACATATTCATTTGTTCACTTTGTATTTCTTTTATTTAGGACCGTAAGTGGGTTGTCTGAACAAGCTTTACTTTTAGCAATAAACTTGGCAGTATTTAGGCTCAAGATGACAGGTGCCTCAAGAATACTGTGATTCTGGATGAAAGAGTATTATTAACAATAACATCACATCACTATAGGGTTTGAAGGCTAGAAGATCTGTTAGACAGTATCTAGTATCCATGTTAACTCTTTATTAGCAGTTGAGGAAACCAAGGACCCAAGATGTTAATGACTTGCCCAAGAATCCACAGATGGTTGGTGGGATAAAATAGAATAAAAACATACAAAAACGTGTTCTAGGCTGGGTGCAGTGGCTCATGCCTGTAATATCAGCACTTTGGGAAGGTGAGACGGGTGGATCACTTGAGGCCAGGAGTTTGAGACCAGCTTGGGCAACAGAGTGAGATCCTCTCTCTACAAAAAATTAAAAATTAGGCAGGCATGATGGTGCATGCTTGTATTCCTATTCAGGAAGCTGAGGTGGGAGGATTATTTGAGCCTAGAAGTTTTAGGTTGCAGTGAGCTGTGATTACACCATTGCATTCCAGCCTAGGTAACAAAGTGAGACCCTGTCTCTAAAACAAATGAAACATTTAAGAAAGTGTTTTACATCTTTAGTAGAAATGGCAATATTTAAATCTGGTACTATTATTTGCCCTAGTTTTGCATTTTGAGCATAATTTCTAAACAGAAATAAACAACAACAACAAAAAAGATTAAAGGATTATAAAATGGGTCTTATGAGGAAATTTAAAAGGATCTGGGTTCATTTATGGGAAAAAGATTGAAAGGACTTAATATCATTTTTAATGTAGAAAAAGATTTCTTAATGAAAAGAATGTCTGAAAATCTGTTTTATAAAAGTTCATAGAGGAACTGCTGGTGAAAATGGTTGCCTGAGATCCCCAGGCAATGCAGCAACCACCTTCAACCTGTGCAGCCTCTCCCTGTGCGGAGGGTGGGTGGAGGGGGGTGGCATGTGCATGGCGAAGGAGGTCTGGCAAGCAATAATGCATTTAAGTTTTTTCTCATTAATCTACTACTTTGCTTATTTTAATGCTATCTAGTGTACTTATTAGGGTTGCCTCCATGTCAGTGTGGAATTTATTTCACCTAGTAAGATGTTAGTTACTTTTAAATAACAGTGTCTCTATAATTTAGCTGAATATACACAATAGAGAACTCTGAGTGCTCTAGTTGGTAATAATAGGAGAATGGTGGTAATGATAAGATAGAGTTACCTGGGAACCCCAAATATTTATGAGTTGAAGCAAATTGTTCAGATGTCCTTTGTTCAGACCTCTGTTAAGCAAACCCCTGTGAAATCAAGGATACCCCACTATTAAGGACTCAGTAAAGTAATATTTTGCTACTGCTTGCTTGCATGTCTGTCTTGCCCTTCTGTACACGATGTCTTTGAAAGCAGGACCATGTTTTGTTCTTTTGGTTCCCAGCATGGTGTCTTGTACATGTGTCATGTACACAACTGGCCTGTGTTAAGTATCTGTTGAAGAAATAAACAGATGACTGGAATCTGAGCTGTCTTAGCCCATTGGGTATAACAAAATATCATAGATTAGGTCAGTTACAAACAACAGAAATTTATTTTTTCCAGTTCTGGCGGAGAAGAAGTCCAAAATCAAGGCACTGACAGATTCAGTGTCTGGTGAGGGCCCTCTTTGCAGTTCATAAACATTCTTGTTGCTATAACCTCACAGGGTAGAAGGGAAAAGTGAGCTATCTGGGTATTACCTAATCACCTCCCAAAGGTCTCTCTGACCCCTTCCAAAGGTTGTTGATGTGGAAGCAACTTCCTAATTCCATTACATGTTAGGTTCCAGTGTACAAATATGGGGGGAGCACAAACATTCAATCTATAGCATGTGTTAAAATGAATCTTTTGCTTAAGAAAGAGAGAATTAATGTTCTGAGAGACCCTCAACCTTAAAGCGTTAACAGTATTAAAATGAAAAGTGGAGTTAGGATTTTCAGAGTCACTTCTTGCAAGTCCCACCTCATTCTAAACTCCAGCCATAATGGAGTTTCCTCACCATGCCACACTTTCACGTCCATGCTCTCTCTGGCTAGAATGGTTTGGTCCCCACACTTTACCCAGCTAATTCCTATCTTCCCTTCATGGCTCAACTCAGGGCCACCTCTTCTTTGGAGACTTTCTCTGACCTTGTTAGATGGCTCTGTCTCTGTGGCACACATCTCAACAGCACAAGGTACCCAGGACTGTTGAATAACTTCTCCGTGCCCAACATTAATCTATACGTTCCTTGAGGTCACAGAGCATGTCTTAGCCATATTTGCACTCCCCAGTGCTTATTTAGCACAGTGCTTGGTACAGAGAAGATGCTCAATAAATGCTTGTTGATTAAATCAGCAAATATGTTCACAGTTTTCCACTGGGGCTTAGCACATGTGTTGTACATTGTAAATGGTCAATAAATATTTGAGGAACTGAGTGAGCCTCCTCCAGATGAAATGTGGGGAACGGTAGAGTGCAACTGGTTGGAAATGCAGGATCTAGAGTCCTGGCTCTATCACTTAACTAGTTGTGTGATCTAAGGCAGTTACCTACCCTCTCTTAACCTCAGTTTCTAGTCTGCAAAAATGGGGCAGTTTTGAGAGGATTGGCTATAAAGTACTTAGCACAGAATCTGGCACTCAGCAAGTGCTTGATAAACATGAGTTATTATTATTGCTCTGGGGGCTCTAGGCCTGGGTTGTACCTGTCACCCCACTATCCTTCCAACCTCCAGAGCTGTACTCAGCAGTTGTTTCTGGCATCCCACCTTGCCGAGGAGGATGCCAAACAGGAACTGCACTCTTGTGGTCTTCACATTTCAGCTGGCTCATTCAGTGTCTGCCTTCTTAATAGTATTCTTTACTCTGTGGGCTCAGTGGGAAACTTCAGGATTTATCATTAATAATTATGAGTTCCTTGGAATCCTGCAAGCTGTTGAGATGCTACAGAAGCAGATTTAAAATCCAGCCTTCTTACCAGAAATAATCAAACATGTTTTAGACCCCATTGGCTTTCAAGACCTTTATGAAATGTATATGTTAAATACTGACCCAGATACGTTATTTATGTTTGTTAGATTCATGTAATATACAAATTAAAATCTGAGAAAAATCCCCATGCAATAAAAGCATGGAGATCAAACAGCATTAATGAAGTATATCACCTCTCTTGTTTCTGTTCCTTACATTTATTTTACTTTCAAATTTCAACTTGGAAACCTTGTGTATTCTTTAAAGATAGATGTGCCCTGCTTAAGCCCAAATTCCTACCTAAGATGTTAAGAAAATAACTAATGAAGTCATAAATTTACAAAACAGAACATGCTCCTTCACTCTCACATTTCCTGCAGTATCAGGGGATCATACTGCCACCATGAAGGTTACCTGGGTTACTAGGAACAAAGGACACTAAATACAACAACCAGCGGCCCTTTAAATCTGTGCAGAGTCCCAGACCAACTCTGATGCTAATCTATGGCACTCCTCTAAGTCCAAAGGATAAATAATTCTGCTGTCACCTGCTGCCAGCAGAGAAAGGAAGCAAGAAACCTAAAGCCTCTTCCTTTCTGGGATCTGTGATAATGATGATGATTAATGTGCTCTGTGAACCACAGCGGGCAAGTCTCCAGAAGGGGTGCTGAAGATGCCAACTGTGTCCATCGCAAGGAGGGTATTTATCTATGGGGAAGACAGCCATCAGAAGCTTTCTGCCAGGGCTCGCCCAGAGCAAGGGACCCCTGCCACACAGCGCTCCTTCCCGGTCAACCACTGGTTCCTCTCATGCTGGATCACCCCAGACCCACAAAAATCAAAGAGCACATGACAGATTCTGGCTACAAAACTGTGGGCCGGGGGAGCAGGATTAAGAAACACGATTTTTACAGAGCAGCAACCCAGCATGTTCTCTCTTGTGCCTGCTGTGGTGTGTTTTTGCCCAGACCTCTCAAGACTATGAAAGCAGGCCCGTCTCAAACACAACAGCTGGAATAATAACCCGCATCCAATGCTGTTTATTTTACCTCTTTCCTATTCAGACTGATGGCAGTTTGCTGTCCTGCCTATCTAAAACTCCCCTCAGCCTAGAGATTGTAAGCATTCCTGACACTTTAATTGTATCAACCTCAGTTCTTGTTACCTTAATAGCTCTTTTATCTTCCCTGGAGAGCTCCCTCAGTTCCATCTGCAAATTTTTTTCACATATTCTCTCTCCAGGTTTTTTATTAATCCAAACTTGCTTTAATATGAAGTTTTAATTAATCAGAGTCTGCCTTCAAATACTATTATACTGGCCAGGGGCAATGGCTCATGCCTGTAATCCCAGCACTTTGGGAGGCCAAGGCGGGTGGATCACTTGAGGTCAGGAATTCGAGACCGGCCTGACCAACATGGTGAAATCCCGTCTCTACTAGAAATACAAAATTAGGCAGGTGTGTTGGCACACATCTGTAATCCCAGCTACTTGGGAGGCTGAAGCAGGAGAATCGCTTGTACCAGGGAGGTGGAGGTTGCAGTGAGCAGATATCATGCCATTGCACTCCAGTCTGGACAACAAAAGTAAAACTCCATTAAAAAAAAATACTATTATACTGCTTCACTTGTAGTGTGAGGACCTTATAATGTAAGTCATCACATTGCAGAGATTATCAATATGCACATATATGAAGAGTGAAAAAAATTAAATGTTATTCAAATGGGTATTCAAGACTTGGGATAAAATTTTTGTAACACCCTACATGGATTTTTAAAGTGCTGTGTCTCAAACAGCTTACACGGAAGTGAAGTTGATGCATTCTGGAAAACTGAGAGAACTTAAAGAGTGACTTTTATGATGACATATACCCTGATGCTAGAGATGCATATAAGAAATTTGAATAAAATTGTCTCAGGATGTTTAAAAAAAACATTCATAATAAAACAACATGATAAGTGCTATCAAGGAAGTATTTACAGGTTGCTATAGTAACACAAAAGAGAAAAGTTTCATAAAGATTGTGATATTCAAGTTAAGGCTTAAAGAGTCAGTGGGCATTTTCCTAGGGTAAAAGGCATGCAAAGGTATACTGGGATGCTAAGAGGATAAGAAGAAAAATTAAATAAAAAAAGAAACAAGGCATGCAAAGGAATATCTCTTAAAGCACAGAAGTGTGGAACTATATCACCCACTTAGGGAACCACTAGTATTTCTGTACAGTCAGAAGATAACATGATAGAGTAGCCCTAAGTGTCATGCCAAGGGATCCTCATTTTATTCAAGAGATAATACGAAAGCACTGAAGGATTTTAAGCAGTCGAGTGACATGATCATACACATTGCCCATGAAGCATGTGGATATTGGTTGGAAGGGACTAGGCTAGGAAAAGGGAAAGCAGTGAGTTATTGTAGCAATGTCAGTAAGAAAAGATGGCATGGGAGGAAGAGACTAAATCAAAACAGTGGCAGCAGGACTAGTGAGGAGGGTCTGACCTGAAGAGACATCGAGAGGCTGGGATGATGAGAACTTGGCCACTGATTGGACATGGGCCTAAGTGAGAGAGGGTGGTCTAGCATGACTGAGGCTTTTGACATAGGTTCCTTAGGAGATGGTGCTGACATTTACTGAGGCAAGGGACATAGGAAGGAAGCAGGTTTGGGGATGGGAAGAAACTATAAATTCAGTCTTGGATAAACTGTGTTAAATTGGTTGTGGGACACCCAGGTAGAGAGGACACCACTGACAGGGAGTCTGATACATGTGTTTGGAGCTCCCACAAAGAGTATGACAAGAGTCAAGAGAGAAACCAAGAAAGACAACACAGAGTCTGAGGGGAGAAACAGCCCACAAAAGATGGGAGAGGAGCTGCTTCATACTTTTGGGGCAAATTATTGTCCTATTTCTTTAAATATTCAAGTAGAGTCACATAATTGCTTATTTCAGCTTTAGTACAAACCATTGTTATTTAATGGTGTCATTTAATGATTAAAGTGGGACTTCTATATTTCCTTTCTTTTCTTTGAGACAGAGTTTCACTCTGTTGCCCAGGCTGGAGTGCAGTGGCACCATCTTGGCTCACTGCAGCCTCAACCTTCAGACTCAAGCGATCCTTTCACCTCAGCCTCCCAAGGCTAGACTAGAAGAATGCTCCACGATGATCAGCTAACTTTTTATCTTTTTGTAGAGAGGAGGTCTCACTACGCTGCCCAGCTGGTCTCAAACTACTGAGCTCAAGGCATCCTCTCACCTCGTCTTCCCCAAGTGTTGGGATGACAGGCGTGAGCCACTGTGCCTGGCCAGACTTCTGTATTTCTTATTTCATTCATGTCCCTTTTACTTTGGCTGACATCGTGCAACCTCTCAGTAAATATAACATCAAAATGTTAATGGTTCTTTTTGAAAATCAAAGATAAAAAAAATCAAAGAGAAGACCCACAGAAATAGTTACATGCACTACTCATGAAGTCAGTAATAACAAAAAAAGTAAGACAGGTTTTTCTTTTTCTTTTTTTTTTTTTCTGGCATTGAGTGCACTGAAGTGCTCACTTTTTGGCTTGGTTTTGCACAACTGTAGAACTGGTGGGCTCACTTTTTCTAATCTCTGGCAAGCAAGCACCATCAGAGTCTGCTTCGACCTACTTGTCCTCCCTCTGGATTTGCACTGAGGGAGAATGAGGAGAGAGAGAGGGAGCCTGAACTCTGTGGCTGCAGACTTTAAATCAAATTACTGTCATGTTCCCTAATTACTGTTCAATGTCTGGAGTCTCAAGTGACATAAACCAGTGGTGTCCTCTTGGAGTTTTCACACACAGCCAGGAGTCTGAAGCTGTGCTGAATGTGCTCAACACTGCAGTATAAATTTTACTGCTGTGTTTTTCATAAGAAACTGCTAAACATTTAAAAAGTAATAGCATTAGCTACTACACCAATCTCTAATAACGAGGTCTTGATAGTTTACAATACATTTGTACCTTCATTCTCTCAGTTAAGCATCACAGCGGCCTAGGGAAATAAATATTAACATGATGTGTTCATTCCCACAGATGAGAAAACAGGGGTTCAGATGTTAAGTCATCAGGTTACACACATAGCAAATGGCAGGGTGAAGAGTCAGTCGCAGGCTTCCACATTCCAAACCATGATCCTTTGCACTGCACCATCTCCCATATGGAACCAATGCTTTGAATCTATTTGATTATCACAGCATCTCTGAAGAGCTGCATTCTATTGTGTGGCTGTAGGAGGAAAGTGCCGAGTGCAGCACCAAGATGATTCAGTTTCCCAGCTCTACAGATGACATATTGCGAATACTCCCAGACAGGGACCTAGGAAGAAGGCTTGCAGAACAGCTAAAGATCCAGTCCATCAAAATATTTGCAACCTATAGAGATTGTAAAAAGAAAATCTCTTGGCCCATTTAACAAAGCCCAAGGAGAAGGTAGGAGATGGGGCATGGAGCATCAGCACCTAGGGAAGTACAGCTCTGAGGCTGTTCTCATTTCCACTTGTTTGCATATGGTTTCTTTCAGGCCTGGGATGGCAGATCCCCAGCATGCATGCCCTGATGTCCTTTTCTTGCATTTACTGCAGAATGTGACACTCTTTCTGATAGAACTCAAATTGTTCACCTGCCTCAACACAGCATGTATATGGGCTACTGATCAAGTTTGGCATGCCAGATAAAATTATTTTGAAATTCCTGCTTTAGGTTGATGATCTGCACTACTCTATGTTACCTCCTAGTACCATGAGCATAAGATCTGAACTGACTTGACTCAATTAAAGCACCCTTGCTCTTCAGCTCAGTGACTTTGCCAAGTATCTTCAAGTCTCTCTAGCCTGTTTCCTCATTTATAAAGTGAGACTAACAATACCCTATAGTACAGCGTTATTGAGAGGACTAAATGAGATAATAAATATGAGTCACTTAGCTCATTGCCTGGCATGTAATAAGCACAGAATAAATGGTGACCTTGTTACGGAGGGTACATAGGCCCATGTCAAAAGGAAAATAATTAATTTTAAGAGTTTGGTAAGAATGCATTTACTAATATAGTTAAAATGGACAAATCAGATAAATGTAGTGAATATTTAACTGATTTTTCAATAACTTTTTTTTTTTGAGACAGGGTCTTGCTGTGTTGCCCAGGCTGGAGTGTAGTGGTGAGATCATAGAGCTCACTGTACCCTTGAATTCCTGGGCTCAAGCAATATTCTGCCTTGGTCTCCTGAGTAGCTAGAGCTACAAATAGGTGTCACCACACCCGGCTACACTTTTACATTTTGTGTAGAGATAGGGTCTCATCGTGCTGCTCAGGTTGGTCTCGCACTACTGGCTTGATGTGATCTTTCCACCTCGGCCTCAACGACAACTTTTAAGTTTTTCTACTATATACTCTTTCTTTAAAATAAAATCGTACTTATAGAAAAAGAGACTCAGGAATATAAAACATATTTGGAAGGTATATTACTAAACCTGACCTTTGGGCTTCCTTCTCTTGGTTCTATAAAAAAAAAAAAAAAAGTATTACCTCAATTGGCATAAAGGGACTGAACTGAAATGCAATGAGAAGTTCAATCTGAAGGAAATTCTATTTGGGAGGATTTCATGATAACTACTTGGAGAATTAATTGGACACTTTACTATCAAGCAAGGTAAAAGAGAAAGAGTAAAAGCAAGCCCAAGGGCATTTTGCTTGGCCAAGAGAACAAAAAACTCCATTTTGAATTATTATGAGATAGTACAGAGAATGGTGCAAATAAGAGGCTAAAACTAATTTCTATATTTTTGGTACATGCCTCAGTAAAGACACTGAGATACCAATCTAATTTCAGGTGAGTTCTTACAGACTCTGAGCTAGAATTAATTCCATTGGGAAATAACAGTGTTCTAAATGAAAATCTCAGAAATGACACATTTACTCCATATATGTATTTTATGGGCTGAAAGGCATACATACAGTTTCTTGGGCAATTTTTGATGTTAGAATAATATTTTAAGTAGGCTTTTCTGATATACTTATTAGTGTAAATGCTTAAGATTTAGCAGTAATTAAAAAAATGAAGAATATGGTAACTTCAAAAGCAAAAGTAAATTTACAATTTACTTCAGGGAGTACACAGTTAAATTTTGAATATGATCTCACAATTAGATGACTATCTGTTAAGGACATCTATTCAATCATATGTGTTTTTTTTTTCGAGATGGAGTCTTGCTCTGCCGCCCCAGCTGGAGTGCAGTGGCACGATCTCGGCTCACTGAAACTTCCATCTCCCGGGTTCAAGCGATTGTCCTGCCTCAGGCTCCCGAGTAGCTGGGATTACAAGTGCCTACCACCATGCCCAGCTACTTTTTGTATTTTTAGTAGAGGCAGGGTTTCACCATGTTGGCCAGGCTGGTCTAGACTCCTGACCTCAAGTGATCTGCCTCGGCCTCCCAAAGTGCTGGGATTACAGCCGTGAGCCACCGTATCTGGCCTCAATCATATGTTAATTTATATATTCACTCACTACCTCAGCAAACATTACTGTATTACTATTAATATATGTAAGCAATTGGGATTATAGTAATAGATAACACACAAACATTACTGTATTACTATTAATATATGTAAGCAATTGGGATTATAGTAATAGATAACACAGAATCCTCCTCAAAGAATTTATAGCTAGAGCACTGGGAGGACAAATTATTGAAAAAAAGGTTACACTAAATGGCATCTAAGACTCTCATCTTTGAAGTCTGTGCCTCAAATGTAAAATATTTTTTTAAAATGAGAGTGCCCATGCTGGCAAGGGTATTGTGCAGTGGGAACTTCCTACACAACTGGTGGGAGTATAAACGGTTACAAGCTTATTCTGGAAAGTAATTTTGCAATACGTATCTAGAGGATAAGAAAGAACCAGAAATTTCCTTCTTAGACACAATTCCGAAAAAATAATTAAAAGTCTGGACATGAAGAAGGCAAAGACGCTTGTCACATTTTTATAATGGTTAAAAACTTGGAAACCTAAACGCCAAAGAATAAAAGAATGGTCAAACAAATGACATAGATCCCCATAATAGAATACAAGGCAGCCACTGAAGTGGTGTTTATGTGGGATTTGTCACTGGTCAATGCTCATGTTAAAATTCTAAGAACAAATATTGAGCACTCACTCATATATACAAGATGCTTTCATTTCATATGTACACACACACACACACACACACACACACACACACATTTTATTTCGAAAGAACACCACAATGTTTGAAAATTGTGACATTCAGGTGGCTACAAGACTTCTCAAAGTCTTGTTTACCCAATACTACTTTTTGCATGAGTAATTTTGAGTCCTTATATATGCAAAGTGATTTGGTAGATACTTTTTCTTGATCAAAGAAAAAATAAGGTTTAGAAGCTCATTAGGAAACATTGATATTTTGACACTGTAAGTTAAATGTATTAAGAATGACTAAGAGTCATACTTCTTTTTCAGAATATTAAACATGGAGATTTTAACCACAAGCCTAGTTTGTTGAAGACGCCTCTTCTTTTAATTCCCCGGAGTGTTGAAATGTAATAACTGTTTTTCCATGAAAAAGGTGAGAGTGGTGTGTGGGAAGCCGTTGGATGTCTAAATTTTGGTGTTTAAGGGCTCATAAAAATTATTATCATGATTGGGTTAATGGTTGCATTTTCGTAACTTACTGTGAAAGAGAAAATGGCATCCATTTCTCTTTGTTGTGCAATTTTTGTTGTTAAATTTTCATTAAGTACTTTTCTAAAATTCACTGTAACATTTCAAAGGAATTTTTTTGTTGTTTTAAATCTATTATTATTCAAGGTCTGGTAAATGACAGTGATTAAAAATGTATGAAAAGTATGTGGTATTATTTGAAGTGGTTTATCAAAGATAAGGACATGCTAACAGCACGTGTTGCATTAGTAAGGATTGGGAAAAAGATTGATAAACAAAATTAAAAGCAGGTAAAAGAAACTCAAAGGCTCCGATGAACTCACACCTTCATGGGGAAGTGCAAGTCTTTCTACCGATCACTTCTGAGAGGGTCAAGCAGTTTGGTAGGACCAATAAAATCACCTAATTCTGTTACTTCCTTCCCTCTTCCTTCTCCCATGATGGATCTTTCCAAGGAGTGTTAGTAAGTATCAGAACTTAATAACTATTAATTTCCTTTCCCTCCATTATTATTTAGTCTGCATACTATCTATGGAATAGTGAAATCATAGAGATTTCCATTTATTAAATGCCAAGCTCCTTATCTTTTTAAGTCCTTCTAATAACCTGTAGAGGAGGATTTATTCATTTCTGTCTGTAAAGAAGCAAACTGACCCAGACAGGCAGTAAATTGCTCCAGTATCAGTTGAGTCAGAGGTCAGCACTTACATCTTCCCTACTTGGAAGCCCACATTCTTTGCACCATACTCCCAAGTGAATGATTAAATGACTGTGAGGTGAGTTACCATGAGAAAAAAAAAATTAACCAGATTAAGGTACTCAAGATAGGGAAGGACTTACCAGCAGGCCTGATAGTGCCATCGGGTTGAAACCCCATTTCCAAATAGCACCTCCAGAGCTGTAAAGTACTCTTTCCACCTGGAGATCTCCTGGCTTCAGGGAAAATTATAATATTGAGCCCCTTCCTCCTATTGCATACAGAATAGATAGACTGGATAACCAGCTCCTGGACAGCGTGGTACTGTTCCTTTAAATAGCCCATATAAATATATCCTTGGAAGACTCTAAATGGTGCTAAGAAGGGGTCCTGGTCATGTGAGAATTGTGGTTAGGAATAAAAGCACATTACTATGAATCAGAGCCTAAACAGAATTCTGACTGCAAGGGAGATGTGCCTTAACTGTGTGAAGGCATGCAAATGGAAAGGGAGTGTAAATATTTATAGTTCCTTCCATACCCACATCCTCTCTGGGTCAGCATGGGATGGAGTCAGTAGGTAACGAAATGTGACATCCAGCCACACATAAATGATTTAGAAAGAAGAAAGCATAACTGGTAAAGGAAGACTTCAGAGAAGCTGTAGAACAAAGTACGACACTCATAGTCAACTTAGGATAGGAATGGACAGCCAGAACAACATCAGGAGTGCTTGAATGATTCGGGTGGCACTGGCCTGTCTCGAGCCTATGTGCAGCTGGGATGGAGGATCCCAGAATCCGGTTCCCAAGCTGCTGGCGTGGCACTGCTTGGCAAGTTTGCCAAGCTGGACTGGTCTGGGGTTGGAGTCTGGCATTCACTTTCTGCCCACGGTGAGGTAAAAGACTTCTTTCCTTCCACGCTCTGCGACTTTCCAGTACAAGAGACTGTACTAAATGGGAGAACAGCCAAGAGGAAGAATGCCATTCAGTATTTTCATTCCATTCTATCCATTGTGTCCTTTGAGAATCTTGATCCTTTGATCAAGATTTTGATCAAAGATTTTGAGAATTTCATCTTTAAAGTTTTTAAACCCCTTTCATTAAAATGTGGTGGATTATCTAGTAATCATGCAAAAAGTCGGAAAATAAATTGTGATCCAAGTCCCCCCAAGTCTGTTTGTAGTTTTTTCTGCATGGTGTGAAAGTTTACTTTGAGACAGCCTGTAGGGCTTTGAGGTTGCATGTGAGTTTGTGAGACAGAGTTTGTCTGTTAGTTGCTTCCTTTCCGCTTTGAGATTTCAGCTTTTCAGTGATTTATGGGGAAAAGTGTTAGGCAGCCAAGCTCACTGCTGGAATTCTCCATGGGGCTGGAGGTGAAGTGTGAAAACAAAAGCTGTGTACCGTTGCTCGGGACAGGTGTGAGCAGGTGAGGACCAGCAGGGTGGGACCAGAACCCTCTAGAAGACATCTGACTAGTCTCTACTCCCAGGCTCACAGCAGGCAGCTCCTGCCACGTTAGCCTTGTTCTGCAAGGACAGAACAGGCACTGCGGGGAAAAGTTCCTCCCTACAAAACTGGATGCTGCTTTGGGAAGAAAAGCAACATGGAGAAATTATGTGACTTTCTCAAAGCAGACAGAACTGCTATCTCACATTAATAGCAAATGTCATATTGCAAATGCCATTTATTGGCAACAGCATTAAAGTGTGTTTTGTGGAAGGGCGTGACTACACTCTTAATTCTAAAACTTGTTTGTTTTCCTTTAATAATTTATGACAAATTTATCCTTAATGCTTTTGTCAAGACACTTTTTGAAACTTCTTAAATGTTTCCTACCTTTAGAAAGCAATGGTTACCTCTAAAGTAATATACTATTTCTTTATAATACAAGCAATTCTAATATTATATATTCTTATTTTAAATAATTCTCATTTACCATGTTTCTATACTGTATATAATGCAAAAGGAAGTGTGGTCCCATTTTTGTCTTCCGATTATATAAAGAGGCCAAAATTAATATAACTCTCATGATGAGATGATACAGGGGACAAAAAGATTAATACATGTGATAGCTGATCAACATGACAACAGAGGATTGTATTACTATGAATAATTTGGGAAAGCCTACAACACTCGAAGAGAGAAGTATATATTATTTATTTGAAGAAGAAAATTAGGGAAAAATAAAAGGAGCATCTGCTTTCATAAGAAAAAAGCGGGGTGGTTCCAAGATGGCTGAATAGGAACAGCTCCAGCCTCCAGCTCCCAGCATGAGTGACACAGAAGACAGGTGATTTCTGCATTTCCAACTAAGGTGCTGGGTTCATCTCACTGGGGCATGTTGGACAGTGGGTGCAGGACAGTGGGTGCAGCCCAAGGAGTGAGAGCCAAAGCAGGGCGAGGCATCGCCTCACCCGGGAAGCGCAAGGGGGAAGGGAATTCCCTTTCCTAGGCAAAGGAAACCGTGACACACAACTCCTGGAATATTGGGTCACTCCCACCCTAATACTGGGCTTTTCAAAGGGTCTTAGCAAACGGCACACCAGGAGATTATATCCTGTGCCTGGCTTGGAGGGTCCCACGCCCACGGAGCCTCCCTCATTGCTAGCACAGCAGTCTGAGATCTAACTGCAAGGCGGCAAGCAGGCTGGGGGAGGGGCGCCCGCCATTGCTGAGGCTTGAGTGGGTAAACAAAGCCAATGGGAAGCTCGAACTGGGTGGAGCCCACCACAGCTCAAGAAGGCCTGCCTGCCTCTGTAGACTCCACCTCTGGGGACATGGCATAGCCAAACAAAAGGCAGCAGAAACCTCTGCAGATTTAAAAGTCCCTGTCTGACAGCTCTGAAGACGGTACTGGTTCTCCCAGCACGGAGTTTGAGAGCTGAGAACAGACAGACTGCCTGCTCAAGTGGGTCCGTGACCTCTGACTAGCCTAACTGGGAGACACCTCCCACTAGGGGCAGACTGATGCATCACACCTCACACGGCCGGATACCCCTCTGAGATGAAGCTTCTAGAGGAAAAATCGGGCAGCAACATTTGCTGTTCAGCAACATTCACTCTTCTGCAGCCTCTGCTGCTGATACCCAGGCAAACAGAGTCTGGAGTGGACCTCGAGCAAACTCCAACAGACCTGCAGCTGAGGGTCCTGACTGTTAGAAGGAAAACTAACAAACAGAGAGGACATGCACACCAAAACCCCATCTGTATGTCACCATCATCAAAGACCAAAGGTAGATAAAACCATGAAGATGGGGAAAAAGCAGTGCAAAAAAGCTGAAAATTCTAAAAATCAGAGCACCTCTCCCCCTCCAAAGAAACACAGCTCCTCGCCAGCAACGGAACAAAGCTAGATGGAGAATGACTTTGACGAGTTGAGAGAAGAAGGCTTCAGACGATCAAACTTCTCTAAGCTAAAGGAGGAAGTTCAAACCCATCGCAAAGAAGCTAAAAACCTTGAAAAAAGATTTGACTAATGGCTAACTAGAATAACCAATATAGAGAAGTCCTTAAATGACCTGATAGAGCTGAAAACCATGACACTAGAACTATGTGACAAATGCACAAGCTTCAGTAACTGACTCGATCAACTGGAAGAAAGGGTATCAGTGATTGAAGATCAAATGAATGAAATGAAGTGAGAAGAGAAGTTTAGAGAAACAAGAGTAAAAAGAAATGAACAAAGCCTCCAAGAAATATGGGACTATATGAAAAGACCAAATCTACATCTGATTGGTGTACCTGAAAGTAACAGGGAGAATGGACCAAGTTGGAAAACACTCTGCAGGATATTATCCAGGAGAACTTCCCCAATCTAGGAAGGCAGACCAACATTCAAATTCAGGAAATACAGAGAATGCCACAAAGATACTCCTCGAGAAGAGCAACTCCAAGACACATAATTGTCAGATTCACCAAAGTTGAAATGAAGGAAAAAATGTTAAGAGCAGCCAGAGAGAAAGGTCGGGTTACACACAAACGGAAGCCCATCAGACTAACAGCGGATCTCTCAGCAGAAACTCTACAAGCCAGAAGAGAGTGGGGGCTGATATTCAACATTCTTAAAGAAAATAATTTTCAACCCAGAATTTCATATCCAGCCAAACTAAGTTTCATAAGTGAAGGAGAAATAAAATCCTTTACAGACAAGCAAATACTAAGAGATTTTGTCACCACCAGGTCTGCCCTACAAGAAATCCTGAAGGAAGCACTAAACATGGAAAGGAACAACTGGTAGCAGCCACTGCAAAAACTTGCCAAAATGTAAAGACCATTAATGCTAGGAAGAAACTGCATCAACTAACGAGAAAAATAACCAGTTAACATCATAATGACAGGATCAAGTTTACACATAACAATATTAACCTTAAATGTAAATGGGCTAAATGCTCCAATTAAAAGACACAGACTGGCAAACTGGATAAAGAGTCAAGACCCATCAGTTTGCTGTATTCAGGAGACCCATTTCATGTGCAGAGACACACATAGGCTCAAAATAAAGGGATGGAGGAAGATCTACAAAGCAAATGGAAAACAAAAAAAGGCAGGGGTTGCAATCCTAGTCTCTGATGAAACAGACTTTAAACCAACAAAGATCAAAAGAGACAAAGAAGGCCATTACGTAATGGTAAAGGGATCAATTCAATAAGAATAACTATCCTAAATATATATGCACCCAATACAGGAGCACCCAGATTCATAAAGCAAGTCCTTAGAGACTTACAAAGAGACTTAGACTCCCACACAATAATAATGGGAGACTTGAACACCCCACTGTCAACATTAGACATATCAATGAGACAGAAAGTTAACAAGGATATCCAGGAATTGAACTCAACTCTGCACCAAGCAGACCCAATAGACATCCACAGAACTCTCCACCCCAAATCAACAGAATATACATTCTTCTCAGCACCACATCGCACTTATTCCAAAATCGACCACATAGTTGGAAGTAAAGCACTCCTCAGCAAATGTACAAGAACAGAAATTATAACAAACTGTCTCTCGGATCACAGTGCAATCAATCTAGAACTTAGGATTAAGAAACTCAATCAAAATCACTGAACTACATGGAAACTGAACAACCTGCTCCTGAATGACTACTGGGTACATAACGAAATGAAGACAGAAATAAAGATGTTCTTTGAAACCAATGAGAACAAAGATAAAACATACCAGAATCTCTGGGACACATTTAAAGCAGTCTGTAGAGGGAAATTTATAGCACTAAATGCCCACAAGAGAAAGGAGGAAAGATCTAAAACTGACACCCTAACATCACAATTAAAAGAACTAGAGGAGCAAGAGCAAACACATTCAAAAGCTAGCAGAAGGCAAGAAATAACTAAGATCAGAGCAGAACTGAAGGAGACAGAGACACAAAAAACCCTTCAAAAAATCAATGAATTCAGGAGCTGGTTTTTTGAAAAGATCAACAGAATCGATAGACTGCTAGCAAGACTAATAAAGAAGAAAAGAGAGAAGAATCAAATAGACGCAATAAAAAATGATAAAGCGGATATCACCACCAACCCCACAGAAATACAAACTACCATCAGAGAATACTATAAACACCTTTACGCAAATAAACTAGAAAACCTAGATGAAATGGATAAATTCCTGGACACATACACTCTCCCAAGACTAAACCAGGAAGAAGTTGAATCCCTGAATAGATGAATAACAGGCTCTGAAATTGAGGCAATAATTAATAGCCTACCAACCAAAAAAAGTCCAGGACCAGAGGGATTCACAGCCGAATTCTACCAGAGGTACAAGGAGGAGCTGGTACCATTCCTTCTGAAATTATTCCTATCAATAGAAAAAGAAGGAATCCTAACTCGTTTTATGAGGCCAACATCATCCTGATACTAAAGCCTGGCAGAGACACAACAAAAAAAGAGAATTTTAGACCAATATCCCTGATGAACGTTGATGCAAAAATCCTCAATAAAATACTGGCAAACCGGATCCAGCAGCACATCAAAAAGCTTATCCACCATGATCAAGTGGGCTTCATCCCTGGGATGCAAGGCTGGTTCAACATATGCAAATCAATAAACGTAATCCAGCATATAAACAGAACCAAAGACAAAAACCACATCATTATCTCAACAGATGCAGAAAAGGCCTTTGACAAAATTCAACAGCCTTCATGCTAAAAACTCTCAATAAATTTAGCATTGATGGAACATATCTCAAAATAATAAAAGCTATTTATGACAAACCCACAGTCAATATCATACTGAATGGGCAAAAACTGGAAGCATTCCCCTTGAAAACTGGCACAAGACAGAGAAACGTCCTCTATCACCACTCCTATTCTCTCACCACTCCTATACAACTTAGTGTTGGAAGTTCTGGCCAGGGCAATCAGGCAAGAGAAAGAAATAAAGGGTATTCAATTAGGAAAAGAGGAAGTCAAATTGTCCCTGTTTGCAGATGGCATGATTGTATATTTAGAAAACTCCATCGTCTCAGCCCAAAATCTCCTTAAGCTGATAAGCAACTTCAGCAAAGTCTCAGGATACAAAATAAATGTACAGAAATCACTAGCATTCTTATACATCAATAACAGACAAACAGAGAGCCAAATCATGAGTGAACTCCCATTCACAATTGCTTCAAAGAGAATAAAATACCCAGGAATCCAACTTACAAGGGATGTGAAAGACCTCTTCAAGGAGAACTAGAAACCACTGCTCAATGAAATAAAAGAGGACACAAACAAATGGAAGAACATTCCATGCTTATGGATTGGAAGAATCAACATTGTGAAAATGGCCATACTGTCCAAGGTAATTTATAGATTCAATGCCATCCCCATTAAGCTACCAATGACTTTCTTCACAGAATTGGAAAAAACTACTTTAAAATTCATATGGAACCAAAAAAGAGCCCACATTGCCAAGATAGTCCTAAGCCAAAAGAACAAAGCTGGAGGCATCATGCTACCTGACTTCAAACAATGCTACAACGCTACAGTAACCAAAACAGAATGGTACTGGTACCAAAACAGAAATACAGACCAATAGAACAGAACAGAGCCCTCAGAAATAATACCACACATCTACACCATCTGATCTTTGACAAACCTGACAAAAACAAGAAATGGGGAAAGGATTCCCTATTTCATAAATGGTGCTGGAAAAACTGGCTAGCCATAAGCAAAAAGCTGAAACTGGATCCATTCCTTACACCTTATACAAAAATTAATTCAAGATGGGTTAGAGACTTACATGTTAGACCTAAAACCATAAAAACCCTTGAAGAAAACCTAGGCAATACCATTCAGGACATAGGCATGGGCAAGGACTTCATGTCTAAACACCAAAAGCAATGGCAACAAAAGCCAAAATTGACAAATGGGATCTAATTAAACTAAAGAGCTTCTGCACAGCAAAAGAAACTACCATCAGAGTGAACAGGCAACCTACAGAATGGGAGAAAATTTTTGCAATCTACCCGTCTGACAAAGGACTAATATCCAGAACCTATAAAGAACTCAAACAAGTTTACAAGAAAAAAACAAACAACTGCATCTAAAAGTGGGCAAAGGATATGAACAGACACTTCTCAAAAGAAGACATTTATGCAGTCAACAGACACATGAAAAAATGCTCATCATCACTAGCCATCAGAGAAATGCAAATCAAAATCACAACAGGGATTCTGGTGATGCTACTGTACTGCTTAGCTACACTGATCACATTATTTTTTCACTGTATTAGTGATATGCTATATTTTTTATCATTAAGTCCTTATGTGTGAGTAAGTATAAGAAAATGATTGCTTATCATTAGCATATGAATTCAGAGTCATGAATGATGGTGATGCCAACAACCACAGATTGTCCACATGGATGGCTAAGACAGTGACATCTTTGCTTTCTCATGGCTCAATGTACACAAACTTTGTTTCATGTACAAAATTATTTAAAATATTGCATACAATTACCTTTAGACTGTGTATAAGGTGTGTGTGTGTGAGTATATATGTATATATATATCTCTCTCTCTCATAAATGAGCCTGGGCAACACAGGGAAACCCTGCCTCTACAAAAAAACAAAACAAAAATAAAAACAAAAAAACCAGCCAGGTGTGGTGGTGCATGCCTGTGCTCCTAGCTACTTGAGAAACTGAGGTAGGAGGATGGCTTGAGCCTGGGAGGTCTCAGTGGGCCATGGTTGCTCCCCTGCCCTGCAGCCTGGGTGACAGAGTGAGATCCTGTCTCAAAAAACAAAAACCAAAAATCCAAAAAGCATAAATAAATTTCATGTTTAGACTTGTGTATATGCAAATTATCCAAAATCCCACCGCCCCCCCGAAAAAAAAACCCCAAATCTGAAACACTTCTGGTCCCAAGCATTCTGTCTAAAGGATACTCAACCCATATACTATATTAGTCCTTAAGGATGCATGTATAACTATTAAACGACAAACTCATGATTCAATTGGAAGAAATAAAGAGTCTCCTTAACCGGGCGCGGTGGCTCAAGCCTGTAATCCCAGCACTTTGGGAGGCCGAGACGGACGGATCACGAGGTCAGGAGATCGAGACCATCCTGGCTAACACGGTGAAACCCCGTCTCTACTAAAAAAAATACAAAAAACTAGCCGGGCGAGGTGGCGGGCGCCTGTAGTCCCAGCTACTCAGGAGGCTGAGGCAGGAGAATGGCGTAAACCTGGGAGGCGGAGCTTGCAGTGAGCTGAGATCCGGTCACTGCACTCCAGCCTGGGCGACAGAGCCAGACTCGTCTCAAAAAATAAAAAATATAAAATAAAGAGACTCCTTTAACACACCTCACAAGTTTGCTTGAGGATGATTAATTTTGGAACCAAAGACCAACATAAAATAGCTTCAGAGCC
The DNA here is from genome assembly GCF_049350105.2 of Macaca mulatta. Taxonomy (NCBI): domain Eukaryota; kingdom Metazoa; phylum Chordata; class Mammalia; order Primates; family Cercopithecidae; genus Macaca; species Macaca mulatta. Next base: position 163,191,964 of record NC_133406.1, read on the forward strand.
TTGGCATTTCTGAAGTGAAGATGATACTATTCACAGATAGACCGCTGACATTTAACAATGATGGGTGAAGGCTAATATGAGTCAAAAACCTTTATTTTAAAGATGGAAAAAATACTAAGTCTTTTGCTTAAGGTATATATAAGTTAAAAGCCAATTTTAAGTCACTGAGTAATTTACCAGCATTTTAGCCCAGTGACAACCTCTTGCCATTATGATTTGACCTTACTGAAGAGTAGAGATACTATAAACTAAAAATTGTCCATGAGTTGAAAATCACATGTTCTTTCCTGAAAGTTTAACTCTAAGACATATGGTTCATGTTCACACATTCATCCAGAGGAGAATGTCAAAAATAAGGCAGCTGAATAGAGATAACTTGATACCATACACTTTGGTGCTCACCATGAAATAACTTTGCAACCCTTATTCCTGGGGTTGAGGTAGAAATGGTGTGGTAGACAGACCAGGCATGGGTTTTGCATCTCGGCAGGGATGAAACAAATTATGGATCTATCATTCACTTGCTGTGTGAACTTGGACAAATATTTTATCTCTATAAATGTGATAGTATTATCCATATTACAATTAAAGGTTGTTAAACACATGGGAGATTATGATGGCAACCAAAACAAAAATAGCAGTAGCACCTACAAATTATCAAGGGCTTACAATGTGCTAGGTGCTGGACCAAATATTTTATATGCCTAATCTCATTTAATCTGCACAGAAATTCTCTGGGGGTATTGTTAGGCTAGTCCACAGATGAGCAAATAGAGGCTTAAAGAAACGATGTAGGATCTGACTACAAAACTTGTTTTTTCTGTCTCTTCCATAATGTCCATAGAAGACCTAGCCCTTGTGCATAAAGTCTCTGACACCCTTAATCAACAGCAGCTATAATTATTATGATGATTTAATTTCCATTACATTGTTTTCCATTCTTCTTATTTTTATTTCAATAGGTTTTTGGGGAACATGTGGTGTTTGGTTACATGGATAAGTTCTTTAGTGGTGATTCTGAGATTCTGGTGCACCCATCACCCAAGCAGTGGCATTATATGATTTTTTTTGAAAAGAAACATGAATTATATAGCTTTTGAAAAAAAAAAACGGATTATAAAAGCAATGTGCATATTTAGAAATAAAAGGGAATTACAAAAGAGATAAAAGAAACCTCTTGGAAACATCACCTAGAGCAGGGGTCCCCAAGTCCCAGGCCACAGACTGGTCCTGCCCATGGCCTGTTAGGAACTGGGCCACACAGCAGGAAGTGAGCAGTGGGCAAGGGAACATTACTGCCTGAGCTCCATCTCCTGTCAGATCAGCAGTGCCATTAGATTCTCAAAGAAGCATGAACCCTATCGTGAACTGCACATGCAAGGGATCCAGGTTGTGTGCTTCTTATGAGAATCTAATGCCTGACCATCTGAGGTGGAACAGTTTCATCCTGAAACAATCCCCCAACCCCATGGAAAAACTGTCTTCCACAAAACTGGTCCCTCGTGCCAAAAAGGCTGGGGACTGCTGACCTCGAGAACACCAGAGTTAAGAATTTGCTATATTTTCTTCAAGATGAAACAAAGTATAACATTGCCCAAACCCAGGAGTTTGAGGCTGCAGTGAGCTAGGATCATGCCACTGCACTTCAGCCCAGGTGACAGGAAAAACATTTTTTTTAACAGAGTAAAAAGACAACCCACAGAATGGGAGAAGATATTTGTGAACTATTCATCCATCAGGAGATTAAGATCCAGAATACACAAGGAACTCAAACATGTGGAAACACAAACAATCCAATTAAAAAATGAGCTATTGACCTGAACAGGCATTTCTTAAAAGAAGACAAATGGCCAACAAATATATGAAAAAATGTTCAATATCACTAATCATCAAGGAAATGCAAATCAAAAACACAATGAGGTATCATCTCATCCAGCTAGCATGAATGTTATCAAAAAGATAAAAAAAAAAAAATGCTGATGAACGTGCAAAGAAAGGGGTAGGCCACACACTGTTGTTGGGAATGTAAACTAGTACAGCCACTATGGAGAACAGTATGGAGGCTCCTCAAAAACACTAAAAGTAGAACTACTGTATGGTCTAGCAGTCCCACTACTGGGCATTTATCCAAAGGAAAAGAAATCAGTATACTGAAGAGACAGCTGTACCCGCATGTATAATGCAGCTCTATTTACAAAAGCCAAGATACGGAATCCACCTGTGTGCATCAACAGATGAATGGATAAACTAAATGCGCTATTCACACCCAATAGAATACTACTCAGTCACAAAAAATAATGAAATCCTGTCATTTGCAGCAACACGGATGGAACTGAAGGACATTATGTTAAGTAAAATAAGCCAGGAACAGAAAATTAAATACTACATGTTCTCACTCATAGGTGGAAGCTGAAAAAAGTTGATCTCACAAAAGTAAAAAGAACAAAGGATGCTAGAGGCCAGGAAGAGTAGGGGGAAGGGGATGATACAGAGATTTGTTAAGGGCTACAAAATTACAGCTAGATAGAGTAAGTCCTAGAGTTACATACTACTATAGGATGACTATAGTTAATAATAGCATGTCATACAATTTCAAATAGCTAGAAGGAAGATAGTTAATGTTCCCAACACAAAGAAATGATACATGTTTGAAATGACAGATAACTCAATTACACTGATCTGATCATTGCACCTTATATGTATTGAAATATCACTATGTGTCCCATAAATAAGTATAATTATTATATGTCAATTAAAAAAACTTAAAAAGTATAATGTGTTAAGATAATTTTTAATTCCATACATTTCTATGGTATTAAAAGTCTCTGAAAACATAATTCTTAATGTCCATTAATATATCATTGTTTGAATGTACCATGATATAATTGACAATTCTATTGCTGGACTGTATTTCCTTTTTTTGCTCTTGCAAATTTATTAACGCATTCAACGAATATTTATTGAACACCTTCCATGTACCATGCACCTTTCTAGGCATTGCACAGCAATGAATAAGACAGACAAAAAAAATCCTGCCTTCATGGAGCTTACAGTCTAATCAGAAGAGGTAGACAATGAATAACATAAATTAAATGTTACACTAGAAAGTAATAAATGTCCTGGAGAAAAATAAAGCAGGTAGGGAGGATCAGGGGTGTGGTTAAGGGGAGTTGCATTTTAATAGTGGGTCAAGGAAGATCTCAATGAGAAGGTAACATTTGAACAAAGACTTGAAGGGAGTAAGAAGCAAGCCATGTGGCTATCAGGGCACAGCATGGAAGCAGAGGGAACAGCAAAAGGCCCTGAGGTAGAATTGTGCATGGGGCATCTAAGAACAGTGTGGGGACAGGGAGAGAAGTGGGATAAACAAAGAGGAAAGCAGGAGCTGATAAGGTCAGTGAAAGAACAGGATACTACATCATACAGAGGGCTTCGTGGGCCATGGGAATGACTTTAGATTTAACTCTGAGTGAGAGTGGACGTCATTGAAGGGTTCAAATAGGAAAGTGATGTCATCTGATTAGCTTTAAAAAATGTTTCTGTGGGCTGCTATGTGACTAGACTGTAAGAGGGCAAGGTCGAAAGCAGGAAGACCAGTTAGGAGGCCATGGCAAGAATCCATGAGAGAGATGGTGTGGCTTGGACAAGAGTGGTGGTTGGTGGAGGCTGTGGAAAGCAGTGGAATTCTGGATATGTTTTGAAGGAAGAACCAATAGGATTTATTGACAAAGATCACAAAGCTTTTGGCTCAGACTTCTATAGAAGGATAGAGGTGCCACCAACAGAAATGGAGAAGACTGGGAATAGCATAGGGTTGTACGTGTTGGGGGCTCAGAAGGCAGGGGGTCAGTTTGTATGTGTTACACCTGAGACGCCTATTAGACATCCGAGTGGAGATGTCAACGGGCAGTTGCATATAGGAGTACAGAGTTCAAGGAAGATGTCAAGCTTGGAAATATAATTTTGAGAGTCAGCATTGTATAGGGAGTTTATAGACATGAGGGTAAATGAGATTACCAAGGAAGTGATTATGTGTTTGATGAATATTCTTCTTCATAAACACTTATCTATGGTCATTACATCAAGACAGATTTCGAAGAGTGAAATTATTGGAACAAAGTGTATGCACATGGCTAAGGATTTTGATTCATATTATCAAATTACTTTTCAAAGTGGCAACAATTTATATTTCCAGCCAACACTGAACATCATGCTTTAAAGCAATCTCTTTTAATTTGACACATATAAACATGGAGTCTTACTACTGATTTGATTTTTCTGATGACTTGTAAAACAAGTTTTTATAATTTGTTTGATGATTATTTCTATTTCTTCTGTGCATTGATGCTTCATGTCCTGCTTAGAGAAAGTTTTCTGTTGGGGTGCTTTTAAAAGGGATTGTGATTTGCATAATGTATAACTTTATGGGTCTTAATTATTTATAATCTTTTGGATTTTTGGTATATGATAAGGAAGTATAGGCTATGAAGAAAGGTTAGTTGATACCATAGTGATCTTTCCAGTGGCTCATGAGTTGTGACTTTCCAGGTCATTTAATTAATATGTGCTTGGACAGATAATGGCAGGTTTAAAGTATTAAAGTATTGAACTACAATTGAGGAAGCATATATAATACAGCCCACTTTTTAAACCACATAATAAAGAGAAAAATCAAAAGAATGCAAAAATGTTTTTAAAAATTAAAACATTGTGCTCACGGAGTGAAATGATCTGAAAACTAGAATGTCAATATTGCTTGAGGGTGAGTTGCGAACATTTTAAACAAAATATCCTTTACTGTGATAACATAATGGCAGTAAAAAAAATAATAATCACAGCAAACATTTATTTCCTAGGAGCCTGGTCGTGTTCTAAGCACCATATGTGTATTCCCTCATTCTTCTCATTGCCCCATTCTTCTCAACAACTCTATGAGATAGATACTAATCAGGAATCCTTTTTTGTAAGGAGGAATCTGAGGCACAGGCACGTTAAGTCACCTATCCAAGATGCCACAGCAGAGCAGGGTGATATGGTTTGACTGTGTCCCCAAACAAATCTCACCTAGAATTGTAACTCCTGCAATTCCCACATGTCCTGGGAAGAACCCCGTAGCAGGTGACTGAATTATGGTGGGGGCAGGGGGGTCTTTCCTGTGCTGTTCTTGTGCTAGTGAATGAGTCTCACAAGATCTGATGGGTTTAAAAATGGAAATTTCCCTGCACAAGCTCTCTTCGCTTGCCGTCATCCACATATGGTGTAACTTGCTCCTCCTTGCCTTCTGTCATTATTGTGAGGCCTCCCCAGCCATGTGGAACTGTGAGTCTAATTTACCTCTTTCTTTGTAAATTGCCCAGTCTTGGTATGTCTGTAACAGAAGCATGAAAACAGACAAATACACTGGGCTCATGACACACATAATCTGGGTTAAGAGCCCAAACTTTGTATAAGTTGCTTTATACATATTATTTCACTTAGTCTTAATAGAAACTGTCAGAGGTAAACTTCTCCGTTCATTCTAGAGATGGAGAAACTAAATACAGTACTTGTCAGGTCCTATAGGTAGTAAGTGATAGAAGCTGAATTTGAACCAGGTCACTGTGAGACCAAAGACTAGAGCTCCTTCCCTTAATACCAAATTGCCTCTCAAGAAATACTTAAGAACCAAAATGTCTGGTACAAACATTGAGTAGTAAAGGAGTTTAGAAACAGAAGAGACTGGTAGAGACTTGAGTAGTCAGGGAAAATAGGTGAAATAATGAATGACAGCAAAATACAGGATCTGAAAGGTAGAACAGAAGAGCCAGAGCATCTCAAGTGAGCAGCAAAGCTTGGACAGGAAAACTGGACAGGGAGCATTAGGAGGCCAAGCGAGAAGGGAGAGTTTGTGGTGGCTTGTGGGCTTGCCTTGGTCTTTATTTTGCTGGTAATTTTCTTCTGGACTGTATTTTGTCACAATTATGTGGCTTCCTGCCTGCTGCCTGAACATCCTTCCTATGAGCAAGTTTCCCCCAAACTGTAGCTTCTGAAAGGCAGGGAATTTATCTCGTTCATGTTTGATCCCTGGCCCATAAGGACAACACATATTCACTGAAGTTAGCTGAATTGCTGTTTTTGATCTATTCTAGACTTTTCGACAAGGCTGCTTACATTCACAGACTAAAATCAGTCTCTCCCTCTCAAATGTGTACCTTCTTCCAGCACTGAAGCATGCTCAAGTCTCTCTTTCCCCAAACCAAAGCCAATGTAATACAAAACCAAAACAAACAAGCACACAAACACACCAAAAACTCTTTTCTCCATTCCTCCTTTCCCCTTCTAACTGCTGCCTTACTTTTTTTTTCCTTTGCAGTCAGATGTCTTTAGTCTTCTGCATCTGCTCATCCAGCTCCATTTTCTGACACCCCACCCCGCGAACTTGTCTGCCTACTCTATCCTGGTTTCTGTCTCTGTCAATCCATCAAACAAGCAATAGATGATAAAACTCACAAACTTCCTGCCAGCTGTTGAAACAAACAGGCTCATCTTGCTTGACTTCTCAGAGAAGCAACTTTGGACAGCTGACATTTCTCTCCCTGGAACATTTTAAATTTTGCATCTATGATACCCAATTCTCCTTTTCTCTCACATCTTTGACCACCTTCTCTTCCCCTCCCCGACTCTTCTTCTTCTATCAACCCTAAGGTGTTGCTTTGGCTCAGATGTTTTGTTGCTCTCTAGTCAATGTTATTCAACCTTAATCTATTCACTGGTGATAATGCATACTTACCCAATTAATGAATGGGAAAATAACCTAGTGCTTTCTATGGGCTGGCCCCTAAGAAAATCCATTTCCCTCTCTTTGTGCCGACTGCTTCATTTGACCTTTTTCCTGTGTTATTCTTCTTCTGAATACTGGTAAACTCTATTTGGTCCCTTACCAATCTGTCTCTCAGCTCTAGCTAACTCAAGGTTCGTCCCTTGGCCTATTAATTCAATTCCTGCTTCTGACAAAGTTGTTTAACTTTGGACAACTTCTGATATTTTTAATTCCTGGTAGACTTCATGAAGGGAAGAAAAAACACTGCCATTGTATTTGACAGCTGTTTGACATACTATGAAACCAAATAAATAATGTGAAGTAAAGCTAGTGAATTACATAGGGAGAGGATTTATAAAAAATTCAAATAAGTTATGTATGCACTTTCCCTTATAGAAAATATTTCATTGGTTTCCTGTAGATATCATATTGCTATGTTTTGTCTATTTGAGCTGAATTCTCCCATTTCTCATTTATTTGAGCTGGCTGGCTTACTTATGTTTTTACTTATGTTTTACTTTCAAGTATATGCTGTTTTAACCATTTTTATGCATTTGTTTCAGATTATCAACTGTATACATGTTAAAAATTTGCAGAAAATTTTTTACAAAAATGTTTACAGAATACATGTAAAAAATTTGTAGAAAAGGATAAGATAAAAGATAAAAACCATTTTAACTTACAGGCATTAATATGCTACATACGGATTTTCCATAGTAACGTGTTAATTATGAAAAAATATCCCTTATATGCTTGTGGCAAAAACAAATAGCTTTAATTTTTTCTATAACATAAATTAATAGAATCTTAATGGGCTCTCTTTTATAATTCTTTTATTCTTTTCCTTTTCTTTTTTGTTTTAGTTCAAGATTTGTTTTTCCTCAGTAAAAACACTGGTTTTAATTTAAACCAATCCTTATAAATAATCTGAATTTACAAAAATAGGCTTTTTCTTTCCTCTTTTTTTTCAGGGGATAGGAAACTTACTATTCAACTGACAAATCACATTATTGTGGATAAAATTATAATTTTTGTCTGAGGTAAGAAAAAATAGTTTTTTGAAGCATGACTCATTTTCAAATGGAAAGAGCCAAGGACAGAAGGAGTTCAGTATTGGATAATCCTTTTAAACAATTAAGACAAAGTTCTACTTGTAGTCAAAAGGAGAGCTTAACCCTCTACTTTTTTCCTTAATGTTTTCATGTTTTAGCTTTATCTCTGGATCATTCTGTAAACTCTCAGACCAAGAGTTGTCTTGGTCTTTTCTAGATCCTCAGAGTGATCTGCAGAGGATTTTGCAGCTGCTTAATTAATGGGGACCTTTTGATTCCTCAAGACATGGACATGAGAACAAATACTTTCATTTGTGCCTTCTGTAAGTGACTTACAAAGGGTTCTCACGTGTTTTCTAATTTGAACCTCATGCCAACTCTGTGAAGTAGAAACACTGGGTCATTACTACTGAGGCTTTTGGGGGTAAATAAGTTGCCCAACTGATGCCTTGTAAACACGCTCATGAATAATTTCAAGTTAAGAAAATTTTAAAGCAGAGTACAATATGATTTCAACCATCATGCTATCAAAATATCATAGAAAAACACTGCACAGAAAAAGACAATGTTAACAATGGTTATTTCTGGGCTTCAGAATAATGGATGATTTTTACTTTCTTCTTATATTCTTCTGCATTCTTGACCCTCAGCACCACCCGTAGATGAGCACATGCTCGATCTCTCTCTCTCTCTCTCACACACACCCCCCTCTCCATAAATATTACATTTTAAAAAGAAAGTGTGAGATTTTTAGATGGAAAAAATTAAAAACAGAAGTAAACAGACTCCATTTTCCTCCTATTGATAGAAACTTGAAAGCTGCTCATCCTTCAGCAGCTCCCGCTTGCCAATGTTGAAAAGTAAAATGATAGAAAATAACATGGCGTGCAACTGCCAAGACAGATTTGTGGTTGACATTTCTTCTGAAAAATGTCTCCATTAAAATAAGTAGCTGTTGGTGTTGTCTCCTGATTTAGTCATTTTGAGAAGTAATGAGTAGCTCTCAGAACTGGATTTCAGCTTTCTCATGGAATCCATGACTTTGAATAGATATACATTAGACATAACTGAGCATGCAATAGAAGAGAAATGATCACCGGGTACCTATCGTCTTCCTAAAACATATTTGCATGATGTTGCCCAGCACAGTGAAGTGTTCAATGAATGTAAGCTATTATTTGTCATTATATAGCACATATTTTGATTAGATCATTTCTGTTTTGGAGTATATGCTATTACAGATTACATGAATAACTACATATATAATTTATTTCACTACCCATGTCATAGGAGAGCTTTATATATATTATCTATAATCCTTAATTAATCTTGCAAGTCAGTTATCTTCATTCCCATTTTACAGATGAGGACATTTCATCTTAGAGAGGTTAAGAGACTTGCCAGGATTCAAACCCTGGTCTTTGTGACTTCAAAGTCGGCCCTTGGACCACCATACCACACTACATTTTGCTCAATGTAATATTTACCATTGAGTCCCTTGTAACATTTCACCAGCATAAGGTTTATTTGAATATAATAAAAATTGAGAAGGTTTGTGAATAACATAGGCATGAACAAAATATGAAATTGGCAATCCTTCCCAATGTCCTCGGTGTCTACTGAGACCAGGCTCAAAGAAAGAGAAGGGAAAAAAAATCAATAGAGAGTGGAAGCCAAATCAGAAGAAGACAGAAAAAGAGAGAAAAATCAACATAAGAGCTTATCAAATAGCTTCTGAAGGGCTTTTATAGCTGGTGACAGGCTTGGCAACACTTCTTTTGACTGTTAAGCTGTGTTCACTTTTCTCAGCTCATCGTTTCATAGGAGCTGTGGGAGCCACTTTCCTGAGATTTAAAAACTACCACTGGAATATGGGAATTTCTCTCTTGTCAGAAATCCAATACATTGAAAGAATTAGTACGTGAAAGTACATAGCACATATGGCTGCCATAGCACTAATAATTCTTCTGGATAGTACCAAGGCCAATCTCATCAAAATAATAAGAGTGTCTGTGTCTTGTTAGTGCTTTTTCTGTGCTGGGCACTGTGCTTAGTTCTTAAATCACCTTTTCTCACTCAATCCTCACAGCCCACTTAGGAGGCAGGCATTATGAGATTCAGTTTTCAGATGGTAGAACTGAGGCCCTAAGAGTTTTGAAAACTTGGGCAAGAGGTCAAGAACTCGTGAATGGCCTAGAACTGTGATCTGTTTGCCCCTGCCTTCTGAGTTTTTAATCACCAGCCCTGTTTTTGTCCTTTGATAGACAAGAGTTGCTTTCACTTGTCTGGTCCTGTTCATCTTTTCTAGATTCTTCTCTTTATGTTTCCAAATCCAGGTTGTGATTAGGGTGTTGGTTTACATCTATGTTTCACTCAACAAATATTTACTTAGCACTTACTATGTACCAGGCAGTGTTCTAGGAGACTGAGATGCGACAGTAAAGAACTCAGTTGAAAGACTTTCTCTTATAGAGCCTTTGTTTCAGTGACATCACACATTATTTCTGAAATTTGCATTATTTGAAGAATTTCAATTAACTTTATGGGAGTGTAGAAGCAAAAAATGTCAAAATTTGATGTGCAGTTTAACCAAGAGATCTAAGTCTTAAAATGAAAACAAAGCATGTTTACAGCAATTTAAAGATTAGAGATCTTGAAAGGTGTTACCTATGATCAACTGCAGAGAAGATTTGAAAAATGGTTTTCAAGTGGAAACATTTTTTTCCGGCTTTGTTTTTGCTCTTTCTTCCCCCACATGTATTAACTATATATATATTAAGTGTGTGTGTGTGTGTGTGTATTTAATGAGGGTCATCAAAAAATTCACAACCCAGTAATAGTCTATTCACTTAGTAAATATATATTGAAGGTGAACGTATGGGCTCCAAGCCAGGTGCTGGAAATAAAACATTGATGATGACAGCAGAATTATAAAAAGGAGAGCAGACAGTGGAATTATAAAGACAGAGTTATAGTAGAAAGACAGCAGAATCATAAAGAGGTAGAATTATAAAATAATGTAATTGCCATGAATGGACTCAAAATGGGGTGTTATGGGACCTCAGAGTGGGGCATCTGTCCCCAGGGTGGCTTCCCAGAAAAATCCAGGTCGAGGCAGGGTGATGAGGTTGATCAGGACTGCAGGGAGAGGGAAAAGTCCTTAGCTGCAGAGAATGCCATTTTGAACAACGACAAGTAACAGAGGAAAATTTGAGATAACTGAAGTCTCCTATGTGTCTTCTCTTGTCTTACATTTTTGAAGTGGGGCTATCATTCACAGAATATGAAGTGGAGCAGTACAACTGTGGAATTACCTATCCATGGGATTTTAGAAAATGCACTACTTGATATTTTTAATATCAAATTTCATTGTTTTAAGAATTCAGATTGAACTAATGAAATGAGCCAGCAATCACAAGTACTGCAGTCATCCAGCAACTGCTCATTGAGCCAAAAGGATTTCACCTAAGGCTTTACAAAATCTTCTGAGACAGACAGAATTTAGTTGGAAATTACTGCTGCATTAATCTTTCAGTTGTAAGAGATCTTGTCATCTTTTTGGACTTCTGCCAGATTTAATTTGTCATGAACACACGAACTCTAAATAAAGCTTTGGCAAAAAATTAAAAATAAACATTATCAAGTATATATCAAGTGATCGTGATGTCTGTATTCAGATTTTTAAGCATAAGTTTCAGAATAGAGGAAAAATCCTATCTTACAATACACAACACTACTTATCTGTTGAAATTAAACTTTCAGGTAAGATACATTTTTTTTTTTTTACAAAAACATCTATTACTTTTATTTTTCCTCCTTGATCATGAACTTGACAACAATTGTGGAAATTGTTTGAAGCAACACTCCGGTATTTTCTGAGAAATCTCTCATGGTTGCTGACACCTTCAAATAACCAGTGAATTGGCAATGGTTAGAGACTAGACCACAGTGGAAAGCATGAATTTTTGAAAGCTCAAATTTGAAGCATTACTGAAAAGCTGCTTATTCAATCCTAGTGCATGAAGTCTAAACAAGTTCTTGTTCGCTCTCAACTTATTAGGATGAACAGATGTAGTCCAACTCATTAATGTATGTATTAATGTAACAAATATTTTAAAGCACCCACTACAGTCTGGCATTGCACTGGCTGCACAGTCCCTACTAAGTGGACTACTGAAAAGAATAGCCTGCATCACATTACAACTTACACACATTCAAGCTTCCTTTGCACAGACATCCCTTTAAATTCAGAGTTGGCTTTCTTACTTCATATAGGAGCTCTAAAGCCAAAAATCAACATTTTCATACATCTTTCAGTACCCCATATTAGCTAGAAATCTCAGAATAATTGCCTAAAAAGAAACTGATGAATGAGTATATTCGTAGATTATTTTATACTGAGCTAAATTAAATTCCTCAATGCGGTTGTTGGAGCAGGGAGAGAGCAACCAGAAATTAGAATGGTTTAGATAAAATTTATTTTATTCCCTACTCCTTCCCTGGCTGCTCAGCTCTTGATTCTGTCTTTCCCATCACTTACTCCCATTTCCAATCCTGAACTTGGTAGTGGCTGTAACTCCACGTAGAAATTTCAGATGCCTCATTTCTTCTTTGAATGCGTGGAATAATCTCTGTTCCACAGAGTGTCAAGTTCATCCAGTCCTACCAGAGTTATCATGGAAAGGCGGGTGCAATTTACTCCCTCTTGCAGCCTTTTGTACATCCTTCCTCCTATCATTACAACGGTCAGATGCACTGAGACCACTCACTGATCTCCTTTCCTCCCTTTTCTCCATGGGCTCCTTCAGAGCAGCAGCGTGTCTGCATACCTGCCTGTGTCCCACCTGCCAGGTTGGGTTAAACTAGATGGAAGCATCCTGCAGTTGTGCCTGGGGAAGGACCCTCCAGAGGCCAGCTGAGTGGGAGGCAAAAAGACAGATGAGGGAAGCCCATTATAGTGAGGAAGACAAGAGCAGTTGAGTCTGAAGGGTGAAGCAGGGCAGACTGGGACCAATGAGTAATGTCAGAGTGAGATGCGGAGTGGGTGAGGCAAGAGTCAGACTGCAGAGTTTAGAGTTTATTTAAGAAAAGGCAGCAAGTCCCTATCTTTACCTGAAATGAGATAATCTAAATAGAAACACCTGACACACACAAGGCACTAAATAATTTTTTTCTTTTTTTGAGACGGAGTCTCGCTCTGCTGCCCAGGCTGGAGTGCAGTGGCACGATTTTGGCTCACTGCAACATCCACCTCCCGGGTTCAAGCTATTCTCCTGCCTCAGCTTACCAAGTAGCTGGGATTACAGGCATGGACCACCGTGCCTGCCTAATTTTTGTATTTTTAGTAGAGACAGGGTTTCACCATGTTGGCCAGGCTGGTCTTGAACTCCTGACCTCAGGCAATCTGCCCACCTTGGCCTCCCAAAGTGCTGAGATTACAGGCTTGAGCCACCATGCCCGGTTGGCACTAAATAATTTTAATACCTACATGACAGAGGTGAGTGATTAAAATAGTTTAAAATGTGTAAACCAGTGGGCGCTGTGCTTGATACAGTATGTTAGTTCTTCACATCTCCTAGAAACAAATTTCTTATTTTTTAAAAAGTATAGTTAAGTATGTAAAGGTAAATTAAAATGGAGACCAGACTTGAAGAATCTCTGAGCAGATAAAGCCAATTAGGTCTCATAAGTGACCTTAACTTTGCTCGATTCGCAAATGTAAATGAAACTTGTGCTATTTCTTGTAAATGCCTATATTAAAGAAAAAAGGAAACTTAAGGCTAACCCATCAGAAGCTGCCAAATAACTTATATAACTAAGGACTCTCCAGAAGGATAGCTCAAATAAGGCAACTGTATAATGGTAACCAATCAAATATTTTCTTTTCTTTACTTCCTTCCGTGTTTGCTCCAGAAAAACCTTCCCCTTGTGATCCCTTGCTTGATCTCCTGAACCATTTCCAGCTTGGAGTTGCTCAATTCATCAATCGCTGTTTGTGCAAATAAACGCTTTCAAATTTTATTGTGCCTCAGTTTACCTTTTAGCAGGTATTGTTGCTTCTCAATCAGCAAAAACCTCCAGGTTCACATTAACAGGCATTATCAATATATTTTCTGGCTGTTTTGAGAGGGGGGTTTAACTCTACTTGGACATAAGTTCTGGTTCAATTCCTTATCATTAACTGAGGGATCCTACAAAATAGAACCTATTTCAAACCTCAGCTCCCTTGTTTACTGGCTTCAGGCTTTATGGCATGTTCCTGACCCTCTCTGAGCCTCTGTTTCTTTCATTAATTTTAAAAGACTGGAAGAATTAGATATAATGTGAATAAAGAGTCTGGTATATTGGAAGTGCTTACTGAAAAGTAGCTAATATTATTAAGCACATTTTCTATTTTAACCGTTTTTGATAGAATTACTTGCAAATGGGCTGGGCGCAGTGGTGCACGCCTGTAATCCCAGCACTTTGGGAGGCCGAGGTGGGCAGATCACAAGGTCAGGAGTTCGAGACCAACCTGGCCAACATGGTGAACCATAGTCTCTACTAAAAATACAAAAATTAGCCGGGTGAGGTGGCGGGCGCCTGTAATTCTTGCTACTTGGGAGGCTGAGGCAGGAGAATCACTTGAAACCAGAAGGCAGAGGTTGCAGTTAGCTGAGATTACGCCACTGCACTATAGCCTGGGCAACAAGAGCAAAACTCCATCTCAAGAAAAAAAAAAAAAAAAAAAAGGAGTTACTTGCAAATGTACTTTATCATATCTTTTCAAACAGAAAAAAGGATTATTTTTAACCTTTTGGTGGTTAATAGGTTGCCTCGTTCATTTATTCTAGCTCCTTTCTCCTTTATCTTCCTCTATATCAGAGGCTGTAAAGCTAAAAACTCCATTTTGCAGCTTCCCCTGAAGGTAGGGGAAACACATGCTCCACTTCTGACCAATGAGACACAGGAGCCAGTCAATGAGGGAGGCAGAAGGGGTTTATGGGAAAGCTTTTGCTTTCCTAAAGACAGACAATAGCTGTGGCTTCCCAGCCCTTTACTATCTCACCATTTTTCTGTGTGGAAGGTAAATTGGATGACCAGAGCAGTGGTAGTCATTTTGTCACTATGAGAAAGCATTAAAGATGTTGGAACAGAAAGACAGAAGGGGCCTGGGTCCTTGATGACACCATCTAGTCATTGTACCACCCCTAGATCATCCATTTCTGAACATATTTTTACACATGTCAAATAAACCTGTTTATTTAAGCCATAGCTATTTATTTATTTATTTAGAGACAGGGTCTTGCTCTGTTGCCCAGGCTGGAGTGCAGTGCTGCAATCATGGCTCATTGCAACCTCCACCTCCTGGACTCAAGTGATCCTCCCATCTCAGTTTTCCAAGTAGCTGGGACTACAGGTGTGCACCACCATGACCAACTAATTTTTTGTATTTTTGCTACAGATGGGGTTTTGTCATGCTGCCCAGGCTGGTCTTCAATTCCTGGCCTCAAGCAATCCACCCGTTTCAGCCTCCAAAGTGTTGGGATTACAGACATGAGCCACTGCGCCTGGCTCAGTTATTCTTTTATTGTAATGAAACAAACGTTTTATATTTGGTGAAGACCAATTATTGCACAGTGCTTTAATGGAATTATGTCCTCACTGCTACAAGATGTGCAGGGCTGTCTGCCATGAAAATAAATGGTTCCACATACACCTATAATGATTGAATTAATTCATTAATTTATTCACTCAATGAATTATTTTGAAACAGTTATTAGTAGAAAGAAAAACTGGTGATTCAACTGAATCTACTTTCTCTTTGCTTGGATTTTAATGTCACTTGATAATGCTTTAGCTTGTCAGAGTCCTGATTACATTCCTTTTCCTTCCCTATCTCCTTTCCTTTCAACCTTGCCATGAACACTATCCAAAGGGTAAACCAAAATGGTTAAACTGGGAAAATTTATGTTACACCTCAGATGCAGGTGATTTTTGAGTGCTATTTCTCCTGAGAGCACTTTTTCAATTACTCCCATGTTTGCCATCTGTGCCAGATGGTTGTAGGTCTGCCCTACGGAGAAGTAAAACCTGTGTCACTCAATCACTATCCCAGTCCAGGCCCTTGTCACGTCCCTTCCAGATGCTTCCTCCATTCACTGTTTCACACACAGCTATCAGCTTAATATTTCTAGCTGTGTCACTCCCATGCTCCAAGCCTTTCAATCTGGCACTTGCCAACAGAAAAACCCTTCCTCCTTAGCCTAGCACTTCAGTGCCTTGCTCAGTTTGATGACAGCACCTCTGTCCCCCGGTTTCTAAATTCTCAGTACTCTGTTCTACACTCATGTCCTGTGTCTGCTTATCGTGCCTTTCTTTCCTATTTCTGGGTTCCAACTCTTCCCCGTCTCTCAAGGGTCCATGTTTCCAGGAGAGCCTTCCCTAATCTTTCCAGGAAGAACTCACTCCCTGCCCTTTATTCTTCCTGGCCTGTTCTATTACTTTGGTGTGGTGGCACGTACCCCTTCCCCAGCTGAGTTCAAGTTATTTATGTTTCTATCGTCTATGTGCCTGTACCACAAACTCCCTGCAGACAGGATCGGGCTCCACATCATCTTTGTATTCCTTGCAGTGCCTGCTGTGGTACCTTGGATATGGGAAAATGTCATGATCAGGCATGTCAACAGATAGCTGTTGAATAAAAGGAGGATCACTGTTGTCTGATGAAAAGAGTGCCACGAATACATAGGCCCTCAATAAAATGGTTTGAATGAATTACTATAAAAGGACTATCATAATGGGGAAATGGAACTGTAAGGCTTAAGGGAGACAAGGACAGTGCTTTGCCTGTCCCAGAACTGAAGGCTTGGTTTTACGTTTGATTTGTAGGACTGAGCAAGAAGGAGATAGTAGTATAGATAACCAAAAATACAAGGTCCAACAATTGGCCATTTGTAGTATAATTTCTTTGCTTCTATATTTCTGTGCTTAGATTAATCAATTTTATGAATGATCTTAATCGTTTTACATCTATTACCTAGTAAAAATTACTTTAAAAACTTCTCAATGTAATGTACCAAATATAATTAATTTTCCCATTTATTCTTTTCTAAAAAACAGAAATGAACAGATTACAGCTGGATAGAGATGCTTGTCAAATGACAAGGGCCTGGATAAAGTGTTTTAACGAACGAACAACAGAATGATCACAAAACAGCCTTTGGGGCCAGCAGTGTGATCTGGGTTGAGACTCCACCGCTCCTGTGGGATCCTGGTAGGCTACACTTTCACGTGCTTTCATCTTTCTCATTTACAAAATGGAGATAACAATAGTATCTGCCCCAACAAAATTAGGTGAGAAATAATGAGTTATCACATGCAAAACATTTTTGGCTTGTTTTTAAGGTTTTTTTTCTAATGTTTATTTTAGGTTCAGAGGTACATGTGCAAATTTGTTATATAGGTAATTGTAATCAATGTTTAGATCCCACTTATAAGTGAGATCAGAAACATTCTGAATAGTACTAGGCACATATTAAGCACTCAGGAATTGTTAGCCATTGTTTTCTAAGGCACTATCTATTAATAATATTTTGTTGTATTTACCTGACTGGCAAGTCTTAAATGCTTATTCCTTTTCTTTTTTTGCAGGGGGGGAGACATTTACTTTAACTATAGTGCCATCTCTCTTTAAAAGATATTGATTAATTCCAATTAGTTTGGCCTTAAGCATGAAAAAAATTTAGTGTAAGGACATTACCAAAAATATTATTTTCTTTTTTTTTTTTTAGATAGAGTTTCGCTCTGTCGCCCAGGCTGGAGTGCAGTGGTGAGATCTTGGCTCACTGCAAGCTCTGCCTCCCAGGTTCACACCATTCTCCTGCCTCAGCCTCCCGAGTAGCTGGGACTAAAGGCGCCCGCCACCATGCCTGGCAAATTTTTTGTATTTTTAGTAGAGATGGGGTTTCACCATGTTAGCCAGGATGGCCTCGATCTCCTGACCTCATGATCCACCCGCCTCTGCCTCCCAAAGTGCTGGGATTACAGCCATGAGCCACCCTGCCTGGCCCCAAAACATTATTTTCTTACTCATGTTCCCAGTAAGTCTTAGTATAACATTTCAAAGTAAATGAAGACCTAACTCTGAAGTCTGGAATATTTGTTGACATTATTGTCAACATTATTGTTCTGATCACAGAGTGTCTCCTGGAGAATCAACCAGCTAAAAATATGTGTGTGCGTGTGTACACATATAGAACCTGTAGGGTTGAAACAGGAGTTTTAGGAAGTTGTTAGTATGACATGACATTCAGCTACCAACTATTTAGTAATTTGTTTTCTTTTGCTTTAAAAAATTTAAAAAGACAAGGTATTGTTGAAGACAGTCCTGTAGAAATAGCACAGATCTTAACTAAAGTATTTATAGACAGACCTGTCAATAATAGTTCTTAGAACTGGAATTTTCTTAATGTGAATCTCCAAATGTCTTCACTTGAATTATCTCGATTTTGTCCACATTATTTGTTTTATAGTTATCATGTGAGGGCCTTGCTTTATACTTCAGCTGGTTAAAAAATTGTTCATGGGGCTCTTTGGACTCTGTTTTATGAGTGTCTGTAATAATAAAATCAACAGAAAAATATTTTACATTCTGTTGGGGGAGGAAGTTATTCATTTTTAAAGTTCTTCCTTATTTTTCCTGTTAATACCTGTGCAAAACATCACAATAAAATATTGCATTTTTGGTGCAAGAGCTCTTCTCATCCGATGCTGACAGTAGGACTGTCATATAATCAGCAGCAGTTTCCAACTTCGAGAGAGAGATGCATTTGCTGAGTCATTTGGTTTGCTTTCTGCCTACGGGGTGTGAAGACGACTGGAAGTGAGGGAGCTTTGGGTATGGAAAAGTTGTGAGTCAGGGCGTTGCTTATGACAGAGACAGAATGCCAGAATGAGCTATAAATGTGCTATCTGCTTGTTCTTCCTGTTGTTTTGATGCTGTTCAGGAACCAGCAGAATTTGCTGCCCAGGACTGTGGATGATATACTTTGCTATATGCGGGTTGCCATTTTGTGAGCAAATGGCTTTATCTTTGTGCTTTTATTTTCCTTTCCATCCAAAAGATCAGAAAGAGAAATTGTGATCATGGTATTTTAGTTTTAGAGCCCACAATAATGACAGTATATGAAAGTAATCAGATTCACTTAGTTCTGGATATTTTAAAACCAAAATTACAAATAGGTATGTAAATAGGTAAATTAAGTGGGCAACACTGAGTAATCCCCAGAGATGGCAAGCTCCTTAGGGAAGCAACAGGACTTTTCTGAGGGCGGCACCATCTTGGCAGCTCTACACACAGTAAGATTTAATAAGTGCTTATTGCCCAGAGAATGTGATTCCTTTTAAGCTGCTCTTTATTCCAGTCAAAAATGGATACAGTATCTCTCATGTTGCTTCAGGGCTCTCACTGAGGTTCTATCAGCATCAGGTTTTGTGCCAGAAGGCACTGTTTACTTAATCTAAATACACTCTGGCAACTGAAGAGCAATTTAGAGGACCATATATCCAGGTGACTATAGATATCATCGTCACCTAAATAAATATCTTCCAGAATACTTCCACAGCCTTTCCTATTTATTAACCTTTAAAAACCCTTCCTCAACTATTTTCTTAGTTACTAAATCCACCAAATAGGAATTAGTGGGAGCTTTTGGTTACATGACAATGGATGCTCAAACAGGATATAAGTGATGGTACTTAAAGGAAATACAGCTTCATTATGTCACACATTACAAACTCATTAACCCCTTACCTATTGAGAAGCTGTAATAGAATTTTCTTCCTAGTAATTTTAGGAGAATGGGTTTGTTTGGGCAAGTTGTTATCAAACACGTTTGTCTGCTTTTCTTATGTTTAGGTGGGTTGCTGTTAAGTGTTTATGCTGTTTAGTTTTCTTTTCTCCTGGCTGGGTGCGGTGGCTCATGCCTGTAATCCCAGCACTTTGGGAGGCCAAGGTGGGTGGATTGCTTTAGCTCAGGAGTTCGAGACCAGCCTGAGCAAAAAAGCGAGACCCTGTCTCTACAAAACATACAAAAAATTAAGCGGGCATGGTGGCATACACCTGTGATTCCAGCTACTTGGGAGGCAGAGGTGGGAGGATGGCTTGAACCTGGGAGGCAGAGGTTGCAGTGAACTGAGGTCACGCCACTGCATTTCAGCCTGGGCAACAGAGCCATACCCTGTATCAAAAAAAAATTCTTTTCTCGTTGGGTTATTTTTCTTCCCATTTCCACCACCTGTGCAGTGATGCTAAGTGGAGTTGGTGGTAATTAACCAGTGGCTGTACATCGAGAGTTTCGGGATAAATGTACTATTATACTTTAAATGTTAGTGTTGGTTCCTATGAAATGTGAAGTCAGTTAACAAATAATTATTCAGCAGTTCTCTCTAAACTAACTTTTACTCTTCCTACTTATTTTTCCTTTGGCTAGGAGTGTCTGATGGGATGGGAATTACAGTGCATCCTTCACGACCTGGGTTTGAAGAACGTGGTCCACTTTGGTCCACCTCTGTCACTCTGAGACAGAAGCACCAACCCCTCTTCTTCCTCCTCCTCCTCAGTGTACTCAGTGTGAGGATAACAAGAATGAAGAACTTTATGATCATCCATTTCCACTTAATGAATAATAAATATATTTTCTCTTCCTCATGACTTAAGTAATAATATTTTCTTTTCTCCATCTTACCTTATGGTAAGAATCAGTACATAATATGTATAACATACAAAATATGTGTTAATTAGCTGTTTATGTTATTGATAAGGCTCTGGTTGACAGTAAGTTATTAATAGTAGTTCTGTTTGGGGGGAGTCAAAGTTTCAAGTGGGTTTTCAATTGCACGGGGGCTGGCACCCCAAACCTTGTGTTATTCAAGGGTCAACTGTGCATAGTTTCAGTGGTAAATCTGAAATGCATAATGCAGGGATTCTCAAATTTGAAGGAAGTGATATGGGGCAAATGAAGCAACTGTAGTGTGAAAGGGGTTATCTGGGACTCGGGGGCAATGTCTGGTAATAAACAATGGTGTAGTTTGACAGGACTGTGCTCTCTGTGTCACTCGTTTCCCAATACTGATGCTGGTTTGTGATGAGTGTTTCCCAATCTGCAGCAAAATTAGAAAAATAAGGCAAGTATTGGGAGTTTTTTTCTAATGCTTTCACTTTGTAAAATTGAAAAGCCATCTTGCCCCTACTTAAAAAATATTTTTTTTTTTCTGGCCTAGTAAGTACTAAAATTAGGGAATCATTGGTCTATACAGCCTTGTTAAATGCCATTGTAGCCCTCCTCACATTCCTCGACCACTTCCCAAGAGGTGAACAATAAATAATCCTGATTTTAACCTTTTTCAGCCTCTGCCTTTCCTGGCTGAAGAGATTTAGTTGGTAAACCTGGGTATGAATTAGTAGGCCTCTTCATACCTCCTGTGACCACAGCTTACCTCTGATTTCAAGTTATACTCCTACAAAAAGTCCAAAAGGAAAATGACCATTTGTTTACTTCACAGTCTAAAGCTAAATATGGATTTTAATGATTATTACCAATATTCAGTAGTATTTGTTCAATGCACGTAAGTGTATATCCATTTCCCTGGTGAATTCCGTGTTTTTCTGGCTGAATAGAACATTTAATGGCAAAAAGTTTTGAATGCATTTTGGAAAAATAACATATACATTGCATCTGAACTTTTCTTTTTGCACAATTTAAGAAGATCTTTTTCTTTAAAAATAAACAAAATTGCATATATTTTTTAAAAAGTTCATCAAACTTACAAAAACTTGACCTGTCTTAATTAATTCTGCTTCTTAAAAAAGGGTTCCTGAGAGGGATGAGGGATCAAAGACTACACATTGGGTACAGTAAATACTGCTCACGTGATGGGCATACTAAAATCTCAGAAATAACCACTACATAACTTATTCATGTACAAAAAATATAAATTAAAAAAAAGAAAAAAGTGTTCCAACTTGGTGAGACTGATTGAAATGAAGACTAGTTGAAAAAAAACTTTTACAAGAAAGATTAAAAATGATCATGAAACACACATTTTATTGGAACTTTAAAAATCTATAAAAGGGAAATTATTATTCAAGAGTTACACAGTTTCAAGTTCAAGTGCTCTAAAATGTCAAGAGACACAGCTTACTCAGCAATACTAAAAGTAGCTTTCCTTGATCCAGCAATACCTAAACTACCAGAAAAATCTTCTGACAAACATTGGGAACTCACAGCCTCCTAATCTTTAATTACAAGCATAAAGCAGTAAAAGATGTATTGAGGAATTATATCCGACCTCACGGTAAGTTAAAGACAACATATAAATATGTCTGAGAAAATTCTATGAAGTAGTCTTTAACATACCAGCCTTATGATTTCATATTATTTTCATTCATACTTGCACACATGACTGCACATGGACATGTATAATACAAGAATAAAAATGAAGAAGTTCATGTAATGGGAACTATGTCAGTAAGATACAGTATTCAAGCAACAGCATGTTTTTCTTGGCTAATCTGATTAGGTTTTCTCTTTACACTGGGTTTGTTCGCTAGTCAAATCTGCCAACAGATGTAGTCAATGAAGTAAACAAGAAAAAAGAGTGGAATGACGTCTGTTACTATACAGACACTGCCATTATATAGCTTGATTACACAGACAATATAGAAGCTAAAGAAGACACTGAGTCAAACTTATAACTGATTAATAGACAACTTTAAAGAAAAAGGTGAATTATGTCTAAAGTTTTTACAACCTATTCATTTTGGATTTCTTCAATAACCTATGTATTGGAGAAAAGGCAACAGAGTTCCCTCAAAGAGAACAGAATTGCTAGTGGTTACTGTAGGTTCTAAAAGATGAGCATTTGTTGGGGAAGGAAGAGAGACGAGGAAATATAAAAACTGTACAAGACTATCAATCATGTCATTTACCCTTACAACATTCTAGACACCATTTTAAGCTCTTGACATCTATTTAATCCTCACAATCACGCTGAGGTAGGATTGATGATTATACCTATTTTACAGGTAAGGCATATGAGTTGCAGAGCAGATAAGTAACCTGCAGGAAGTCACACAGGTGGTAGGTGGTGCAGCTGGAATCTGAATCAGGCAAAGCGGCTGCATGGAGCATCTTAAAACATGCCCTCTGCATTACCATCATCTACCATGTTATGTATATTCTCTCATTTTACCCACACAACAATACTAGGAGGTAGGTAACACTGTCTCCAATTTACAGATAGAGAGATCAAGTCCTAGAAGCTAGTACCTTGTAGGGGATCATGAAATTATTAAATGGCAATGGAACTGAGATTCCAAGTGACAGGATGCAGACACCAAACCCCCAGAGAAGAGGAGTACCAACATGAAGTTTCTCAACTATACTAAACGGGGACATGGTCTCTGTGGCCCTTAAGAACTCTGTGCAGAGATAAGTGATTAATGAGTGTGGAGACAGTCTGTTCTATTCACCACAGGGAATTCCAATCCCTAAAACAGTGCATGACATATGTGAGGACACCCTGCACATTTTTGCACTTAATAATTCATCACAATTATCACACATAATAACTCAACAGTCATCACACTTAATAACTGATTGTTTAATCTCTTTCTTCACATGCTGCAAGCTCTGTTCATTTCCTGGAGCTTACTATACAGTGAGCAGGTACTGTTCTAGGTGCCTGCACTATGTCAGTGTCAAAATAAAGATCCTTACCCTTTGTTTACTTAGCTCTGCACCCCTATGCCCTAGCAGAGTATCCTGGTTTTCAGTAAATATGTACTGAATGAGTAAATGAATGAATTAGGAGGGGCAGGTAGGAGAAAAGGGAAAAAAAACTACAGAGAAAAGGAAATATTTGGGTTTTATCTATTAATCCCCAGATTTTTATTAAAATCTTAACATGCTTATTATTAATATAAATGATCATTTTTATTATTTAACTCATCTTTAAAAGCAGAAGTGTCACCAAATATATTTTAATTCCAGCAGTAAACTATGATCCAGGTTCTAAAAGAGGACACGTGTTTTGCTTCTTTGTCAGATAATTTTTTCAAATTATATTCCCCAGAGCTTAGCCTGTGTTTGCGTTCATTGCTTTCCAAAAGGTGACTTTACTAGGCAAGTTTTATCTCAGTAATTAGAAGCATTTATCTTAAAGCTCATTTGGTTTTAGCAGTGAGGTTATAGGCTGTCATCCACATTGTTATTGACTCCCTCAATTAGAGGCAATGGCATTTCACCTCCATGCAAAATATTAGTAAATTAACAATCTCCACTCCGCATTCATTTGAGAAATCTGCTCTGCTTGTGATGACGAATGTGACAAGCAGGGAGTAATCAGAGACACTCTGGTAACACCTTTGAGCCTTGCAAATATCAATTAAATCTGGCCTTGCACCTTACAGTTGGGGTTTGGTTTGTAGGGCAAATTTCTTTTTTTATGATACAGTGTGGAAGTTAGTGTTGGTAACTGGTGAGAAAAACGAACAACAGCCAATAATCCTAGCACTTTGGGAGGCCGAGGTGGGCAGATCATGAGGTCAGGAGTTCGAGACCAGCCTGGCCAACATGGTGAAACCCTGTCTCTACTAAAAATACAAAAAATTAGCCGGGCATCTGTAATCCCACCTACTTGGGAGGCTGAGTCAGGAGAATCGCTTGATCCCGGGAGATGGAGGTTGCAGTAAGCCGAGATCGTGCCATTGCACTTCAGCCCGGGCGACAGAGCAAGACTCCATCTCAAAAAAACAAGAGCAAAAAAAAAAAAAAAAAAAAAAGAACAAAAACCAAACAACTACCCCAACAAAACACAGCCACAGAAGCATCCACACTGATTTTCCCAAATCTTTTCAATTACTCAATGCCTGCTTTAAATCAAAATATGAACCCTGGCATTGTGAACAATTTCCAGATCAGATTTACAATTCTGCGACATGACAACTTTGACTCAAAGAGCAAATCATGTTGAAAATTTCTTTATGGTGCTAAAAAGATTGCAAAGAAATTATTTTTCAAATGTCATGTCTGTCTCTTTCAGGCCCGAGGGCATCCTAGTCTAATGAAGAGAGTTTTAACCCAGAAATTGTTAAGATCACAGGAGTTCTCTGGATGGGCTTCAGCTGGTTTACCTAACATTTGTGAAATAAAAGTCTTTATGTGCTTTTTATTGCAATAGGCATGGATCGCTTTGATTAGATTCTCTACAGAGGCCTGTAACCCAACTAGACAAAAGTTGGTCCACTGGCCCGGGTCCAAGGGCTGAGAGGAGGATTCTGCCAAGGTCTGCCACCATCCAGCTGTCAAGGAGCTGCTGTGGTTTTAGTGTCTTCTTGCATAAAGTGCTCTCTTCAGATGACCCATTATCCTCTTTGTCTCCTCTACACTTTCATACTGGAATCTGATGATGTGATGATCATAAATTTAGCTGAACCTTCACCTCTAATGTTCTAGATTCTAAAAACTATACAAACTAATGATTCAGTGTCATCTTTCATTGGCACATTGAATATCATCAGCCACAAAACAAACTAAAATTTTAGGAAAACATTAATATTTGCATTGCATCAAAGGAGCAGAAGGGTGACTACCTCCCATTTTGACACATTATCACTTCTTTATGACAAGTCAAACCCTTAGGAAACTTTTTCCGTGAAGTCAGAATCTCATTTCTTTATGTAGTACATTATGACAAACAACGCTTAAATCTATCATCACCCCACATCAACTGTGTGGTTATAAGTCTATCAATTTTGTTAGGCTTCCAAAGACAGACAGAAGAGTGGAGAGACTGGACAAATATCGCTTACAATCACCCAGACAGTGATTTTAAAACATTTTTTTACTTGAGGACTAAAGAATTTTGGCCAAGGTTAAAATTTATCTTCTTTCATAAAATCAATTAAATTAAAATGAATGTTTTTAAAAAACATTATGGCTTAAAAAGGCGAATCAGGTCAAAATGATACATTTTTTTTCCATTGGTTCTGTACCCCCAAAAAGCCACTTTTTAAGGTAAAGAGGATTTCGACATGAGAACATAGGCTAATGAGAGATCTGAAAGAGCGTTCTTGTATTGGACTTGTAAAACTTGAGCTAACTTACTGTCACGATGAGCCCCTTTTCCTGGAAGTATTTAACCAATGGAGCAGCGTTCTGCTTGAAGTTCATTAGTCTCCTTTGGGTAGCTTTTACGTTGTCGTCTGGTCGGCCCTGCTGTTCTGCACGCTTCAGTAATCTTTCTTTGAGTCTCTGATTAGCACAAGCCAGGAATACCACCAAGTCGGGGGTACAGATCTGTGGAGAGCATCAACAAACAGAGAGGCATTCAACATACCAACCAATGCATGTGGGCAGCTGCATCCATTTCCTGTTGTTCTGTGGAGGCTGCCATATATTTGGCCCTGTATGTTTTTGCCAGTATATCTCCAGGGCTGCCGCTCTACCCAAGGCCAGGAGCAGCCTTTCCCAGTGTAGTCCATGTAAATAGCATTCCCTAACTCATGTGGCCATATGCAGTAGCCAACACTTTTTATACATGCTCAAATAAGTTTCCAAGTTGAATTAAGAACAGTCTCAGCCAACCTTTGCTAAAAATATTGTATATGCGACTTGATTTTAGAGGGGAGGAACTACCGGGCCACAGGTGTTCTCTACAGTAAACAAGTACTATTGCTATGATTACTATTTGTTACCATTTAAAAATTATCTACTGTATGCCAGGCCCAATGCTATTTCCTTAAGATATTGCTGGCCGGGCGTGGTGGCTCATGCCTGTAATCCCAGCACTTTGGGAGGCTGAGGTGGGTGGATCACGAGGTCAGGTGTTTGATACCACGCTGACCAACATGGTGAAATCGTCACTACTAAAAATACAAAAAAATTAGCCGGGCGTGGTGGCACGCACCTGTAATCCCAGCTACTCAGGAGGCTGAGGCAGGAGAATCACCTGAACCTGGGAGGCGGAGGTTGCAGTGAGCTGAGATCGTGTCATTGCACTCTAGCCTGGGCGACAGAGCAAGACTCCGTCTCAAAAAAAAAAAAAAATTGCTAAATTTTACAACAATCTGCAAGGTAAATGTTATCTCCATTTCATAGATGAGCAAAGTGAGGCTCTGAGAAATTAAAGTACTTGTCTGAGATCACATGGTCAGTAAAGTTAATATTTGAACTCCAGTCTGTCTGGTCTAAGGCCTCTGTTCCTTTCACTATCACAAAGTACTGAAAGGCCCAAAGGTCTTCATAAATTTCAGAAAATACTGAGGAGTGGCATGAAAAGAACCTATGAAGTAAAAAGTTTCTATTTAACTAAATTAGAACTAGCATTGCATTTAAAACATAACATGACTACATGAGGTGACTGCAGCTTATAACTGAGAACGGGAGAAGGCAAAAAGACAGTTTGCATAGTGGTTCGAAGCAATAATCTCCAAAGTGTTTTACTGCATCTTCACATTAGTAAATGTTTTAAGCATATACCCCAATTACTTATTAATTTACTAATTATGCATGTACATATGATATGCATGTATTACTATACTAGTACAGAATGCACATTGTAAAATATATATAAAAATACAATTTTTAAAGGATGGGATTCTACTATTGTAATTTTAACGATTTTTTTTCCCATATCACAGTGGTTTGCTTTGTGCACTCTGGAGACCACTAGTTAAAAAATGGACTTGGGAGGCTGGGAGACAAGGATTCCAGTTTTTTTTGCCCCAGGACTTACCAGCTGAACGATAGGCACATAATTTAATCTTGCTAAACCT
The DNA here is from genome assembly GCF_049350105.2 of Macaca mulatta. Lineage (NCBI taxonomy): Eukaryota > Metazoa > Chordata > Mammalia > Primates > Cercopithecidae > Macaca > Macaca mulatta. The sequence continues at coordinate 163,219,634 of NC_133406.1, forward strand.
CTATGTCCTTATCTGTCAATAGAGATACACGAACAGGCCTCCTTGAGTTATTATGAAGATTAAATAATATAAAATACACGGCATGTATGTTTCATGGCAGGTGCTCAATACATTTTAGCCACAGTTGCTATCTCTTAGTTTTCATGATTCTATGTGGCTCTGGTTCTCCTTTAACTTCTTATTTTTTATTTTGTTGTTTTGTCTTCTGCTCACATTGGTTCCTCCTCAGATCCCTGAAGTGGGGGGTGTTTTCCAAGGCTTAGATCATACTCTTTTCCCTCTCCAGGTTCTCACTCTTTCCGTGTCCTTCTACTGTTTTGGTTTCAGCCACTACCTTTAGCTGATAAAGTTCAAATCTCCACTGTCAGCACTGACTTTCAATAGCACCCCAGTTCTATATTTTCAAATGTCTATGTGACAGCTCTATTTATGTCTGAATGTTACCTGTGACTCAGCAAAAATTAATTTCGGCAACTTCCCACCTAAATAAAATCTCATCTTATTTATTTTTACTGTAGCAACACTCCTGTCCTAAATCTCTTAGCTGGAAGACTTAGTATCAATTCTAACCCTTACTCATCAAAACTTCTGTCTATCCAAGTTATCACTGCTGCCTATTGATTTTGTCTTTAAAAAATTGTTCAAATGACCAGGTGCGTTGGTTCATGCCTGTAATCCCAGCACTTTGGGAGGCCAAGGCAGGCAGATCGTGAGGTCAGGAGTTCGAGACCAGCCTGGCCAAAATGGTGGAACCCCATCTCTACTAAAAATACAAAAATTAGCTGGGTGTGGTGGCGTGTGCCTGTAGTCCCAGCTACTCAGGAGACTAAAGCAGGAGATTCACTTGAACCCGGGAAGCGGAGGTTGCAGTGAACTGAGATTATGCCATTGCACCCAAGCCTGGGCGGCAAGAGCAACACTCTGTCTCAAAAAAAAACAAAAACAAAAAACAAAAAACATTGTTCGACATCTCGTCTTCCAATTCTCACTGCCACTGTGTAAGCGCAGGAATATGCTAGGAAAGGTGATTAGGAGCGTGGATTGTGGAATCAGACAATCCTGGGTTTGAATCTAGAATCTGCCTTCTATTAGTTGTTTGTCCTTGTGTAAACTGTTCAACCCCTTTGAACCTCAGTTTTCCCAACTGTAAAGTAAGGAATAAACTCCTAACTCAGAAGTTAGTATTTCCCAATTTTTAAAAAACATGCAAATCATTTTTGAGAAACCTTAAAAAACTAGAAAATCACTTGTAATATTTGTGAGATATATCATAAAGAGATTACGTGAAGTTGAAGCTTTTATTTTAATCAAATATTATCTTATAAAATTCATAAACATAACTATCAGTAACATCCAGCTTCAGCCATTATAATAAAAGATATAATTTAAATTTTACTTTAAATAAATTACATAAGAATTTTGTTGACAAATAAAATGATATATTGTGCTTGGTTTGGTGATAACATGTATTAAAACATAAGAAAAAACTAACTCAGCTTTGAATGCAGATAAAAACTTCTTGCATTTTTACATTTTTGCATTTTGCACTGAAATGTTTTACTTTAATACATTTTGTGTTTGTTTTAGTCTGTTAATGTAAGTGCTTCTCTTTCCTTGACACAGTAAGGCCATGGATAGCCTTCTACACAGGTGTGATTACTACAACGATTACAATCATCACTATAGTCTGTCTTTTACTACAGGTATTGGCTTTTGAAAAACTAGCGACAGCTTGAAATTTATGTGGTTTTTTAATACTTTGAATAAAATTGCATTTTGTTTATGTATGTTTTTAGTTAGACTTTTTCCAAGCAGTTTTAGGTTTACAGAAAAATTAAGTGGGATATATAGGATTTTTGATCAATAAATGCAACTTCAGGTCTGAAAAAGATGACCTTGAAATGAATCTACTAAGCTATTGAATGTTATAACTGTGATTAATTTGCCGTCTTTCCTTGGTATAAATTAATGCCTTATGACTAGTTCAGTGGAAACCTTACAAGCCAGGAGAGAGTAGCATGACATATTTAAAGTGCTAAAGGAAAAAAAATCCATTACCCTGGAATAGCATATCCAGCAAAAATATCCTTCAAACATGACGGAGAAATAAAAATTTTCCCAGGCAAACAAAAGCTAAGGGATATCATCAACACCAGACCTGTCCTACAAGAAATGCTAAAGGGAGTACTTTAACCAGAAAGAAAAGTTAGTTAATGAGTAATAAGAAATCATATGAAGGTACAAAACTCACTGGCAATAGTAAGTACACACACAAAAAAACACAGAATATTATAATACTGTAGCTGTGGTGTGTAAGCTACTCTTATCCTAAGTAGAAAGACTAAATGATGCACCAGTCAAAAATAATAACAACAACAACTTTACAAGACATAAGATATAAATAAAAACAACAAAAAAAGTTTAAAAATGGGGGGATGAAGTTAAGGCATAGAGTTTTTATTAGTTGTCTTTTTGCTTGCTTGTTTGTTTATGCAAACAGTGTTGTTATCAGATTAAAATACGGGTTAGGGCCGGGTGCGGTGGCTCATGCCTGCAATCCTATCACTTTGGGAGGCTGAGGCGGGCAGATCATGAAGTTAAGAAATCGAGACCGTCCTGACCAACATGGCGAAACTTTGTCTCTACTAAAAATACAAAAATTAGCTGGGCGTGGTGGCACGCGCCTGTAGTCCCAGCTACTCGGGAGGCTGAGACAGGAGAATCACTTGAACCTGAGAGGCAGAGGCTGCAGGGAGATGAGACCACGCTGCTACACATCAGCTTGGCAACAGAGTGAGACTCCGTCTCAATAAATAAATAAAGGGTTAAAAGATAGTATTTGCAAGCCTCATGGTAACCTCAAACCAAAAAACATACAATGAATACACAAATAAATAAAAAGCATGAATGGGATTGGTGCCCTTGTAAGACAGAAACCAGAGACTCCCTGTCCCTTTCACCATGTGAGTGCACAGAGATAAGACTGCTATGAACCAGGAAGCAGGCCCTCACTAGACACCAAATATGCCAGTGCCTTGATCTTGCACTTCCTAGCCTCCAGAACTATGAGAAGTAAATTTCTACCGTTTTTAAGCCTGGATAAATAGATAAATAATATAGGACTGGGAATTTAAAAAGTTAAAATACAAAATAGCCAAGATCACCACAGCAGGTAGGCATAATCAGCTGACTGCTCCACCTCAGCCATAAGCACGCTCATGGGATTCCTTGTAACCCCCGCATAGAACCATGCATTACGGCCTCATGTTCTCCAATAGTGCTCCATTTTAAAGGGAAATTATACTTAAACTGTTTATGTTTTCCCCAAACTTTAGTAGCAGACATCATTCTATTTTAAAAGATGTGAAGACCCTGAAAGCTTTTAAGAAATTCACTGTGAAATGTTGAGAAGTATCAGCAAACAAAATAGTGGTCACAGGATCTTTGGCATCCTTTTCCTTAGTGTATGTTCTCAAAAAACATGTGCTGATTGAATGAGTGAATAAATAAATTACAAAACAACACCACCACCAAAAAGTGAGGCATCACTTTTGTCTACACGGAAGTAAACTTTCAAATTGTTGATATTGTTTCTCCTGTGGAATCAACAAAGTCAGTCTTTCTTTCTTCTTTCATTACCCAGGCAACTCAATCTTCCTCCGTTCATTTTTAAAGACTTTACTGGCCGGGCGCGGTGGCTCAAGCCTGTAATCCCAGCACTTTGGGAGGCCGAGACGGGCGGATCACGAGGTCAGGAGATCGAGACCATCCTGGCTAACACGGTGAAACCCCGTCTCTACTAAAAAATACAAAAAACTAGCCGGGCGCGGTGGCGGGCGCCTGTAGTCCCAACTACTCGGGAGGCTGAGGCAGGAGAATGGCGTGAACCCGGGAGGCGGAGCTTGCAGTGAGCCGAGATCGCGCCACTGCACTCCAGCCTGGGCTGGGCGACAGAGCGAGACTCCGTCTCAAAAAAAAAATAAAAATAAAAATAAAGACTTTACTTGAATGACTATTCTGTTAAAAAGAACCTGTGACTGCCTTTGTATAAGCAAAGACATATTCATTGTGTCAGACCGCAAAGTGAGCTCATTTTAATGCTCCTTGTTCTTAACTGTCAGTACTTTTGACTGTCCTATTCTTTATGAAGAAGTGTTAGAGGGTCTAGACTCCATAATTCAGATCAGCTAAACTGTCAGAAACCGGAAAGTAAAGTACTAAAGAAAAGAGAAAATCACAGTTGAAACAAAAACTTTCTAAAAAAGGAAAAAAGACAGACAACTGGTCTTCACTATGGTTTAACATGGAGACAATTTCTGGGCAGAGCTTTCAACAGATCACAGGGATAGGGGACAAAAAGTGGTATATGGGGCCCACCCAGGGGAAGAGGCTCTAGAAAGTAACCACATCAAACCCCACCCCCAGGCTTTTGCTGGAACTCCAAAATGGTATACTATCAAGAGTATGTGTGAACCACCCTCAGATAACTAAATTTCATTTAGGATACCCTCAAACTTTTATTGTATTAAGGGGATTGAATGTGTTTAACAGAGACAAATGAAAAGAGAACAAAAAGGACAAGTCAGAAGAAAATAATCCAGAATGAAGCAAAAGAAGAAAAAGGTAGAAAAAATATGGAAAGGAGCAAAAGAGACACCTGAGACATGGTTAGAAGGCTCTAGGAAAAGAGAAAATGAAGAAGCAATATTTGAAAATATAATACCTAAGAATTTTCCAAACTGACAAAAGTCATCAAATCCCAGATCCAAGAAGCAGTATAAAAACCAACAATAATAAACAGAAAACTCAAACCTAAGCACACTGTAGTAAAACTGAAAACCTAGAGAGACCAAAAAAAAATCTTTAAAGCAGCCAAAAAAGAAATGAGAGATTATTTTCAGAGAAGCAACAATCAGACTGACAGCTAAATTTTCAAAAGAAACAATGAAAGTCAGAAAACAATGACATGATTTCTTTAAAGTATTGATATTTAATAACTGCCAACCTACATCTCTATATCCAGCAAAAAAAAAAAAAAAATCTTTCAAAACTGAAGACTAAATACAGCATTTCCAAACAAATAAAAACTGAGAGAATTTGTCATCAGAAATTCTAGAGTAATTAAAACATCAAAGAGTATTCTTTAGCTAGAAGAAAAATGATCCAGGATAGAAACTTGGCCCAGAAGAATGAATGAAGGGCAATGAAAATGGTAAATATGTAGGTAAACTTAAATAAATATTAACCTTATAAAAGAATAGTAAAAGTATCTTGTGATATTTACAAATAAAGGCAGCACATAAGTCATGAGGCAGGTAAATGAAGTTCAACTGTTCTAAAGTCTTTTACTTGTTCAGGAAGGGTACTTTTGCCACTGTAAAAGTACTGATTTCTATGAGACATTAATAAGTTAATGATGATATGCCATAATTTCTAGAACAGGAGTGGGTAAACTCTTTCTGTAAAGGACCAGATGGCAAATATTTCAGGCTTTGCAGACCATATGGTCTTGTAGCGTGCAAGTAGCACAGACAATAGGCAAAATAATGGGCATGGCTGTATTCCAATAAAACTTATTTACAAGGACAGGCAACCAGTAGGACTTGGTACATGGGCCATAGTTTGCTGACCCCTGCTCTAGAATAACCACTAAAAAAGCTGTCAGTCACATAAGATATAATTAACTAGCACGGGGGGCGGAAATTAAAAAATAAAAATTGTTTAACTCAAAAACGTAAGAAAGGAGAGAAGAAACACAAAACAAGTGGAACAAATAGGAGGTAAATTGTAAAATACTAGAATTAAACCCAAGTATATAAGTAATTACACTAAATTTGAACAGAATAAATATTTTAATTAAAAAAAAATATGGACTGGATAAAAACAAAAACAAAACTGAACTACCTGCTGTTCATAAGAGTGTGTTAGGCTGGGTTCTCCTGTGCAGGAGTGCCTCAGGGCAGAAAGCCAAACATACACCACGAGTTACTGCACACTACACTGACACAAAGCTAGTCACAGCAAAAATGGCCAAGTAAAAGGTGGACTCAGAGGTTATGAGGTGGGGCCTCAGAGGTGTTCAATATAGCAGTACACTTTTAAGACGCAAAAAAGCTAAAGGTAAAAGGATGAAAAAACATACCACGAAGACACTAAACAACAGAAAGCTGGTAAAACTATACAAATATCAAACATAGCAGTATACTGTAGGGAGAAAAGTATTACCTAGAGCTAAAGAGTGCCATGTCATTATGATAAAAGGTTTAATTATCCAGGAAGAAATAATAACTTCTAATTTGCATGACCTAGTAAACTAGCTCAAAGTATTTAAAGCTGAACTTGAACAGGATTAAAAGGAGAAAGTCACAAATCCACAATCATAGTAGCAAATTTTAATATATCTTTCTGAGCAACTGATAAATAAGTAGCAAAAAAATCAGTAAGCATATAGAAGATTTCAACACAATTGACAAACCAATATTACCTATAACACTGCAACAACCCACTTGAGGATAAAGTCTTTAAAAACACACAGAGAAGTTGTTATAAAAGTTGAGCATATTCTGAGCCATAAAGGAAGCCTCAACAAGTTTGAAATGATTGAAATCATATAATCATCAATGGCTATAGTAGAAATAAGCTCTGCATAAATTATAAAAATATATAAATAAATAAAATAAATAAATAATAAAAATATAGCTAGAAAATCCCCATGTATTGAAATTAAATGATAACACTAATATTAATATATTTCCTGGGTCAAAAAATCACAATGGCAGAAAATAATATTTTATATTAAATTATAACAAAATTATGACATTCTAAAACATTTGCAAGGTTGAAATCAGTGATCTATCCATGTAAAAATAGTAAAAAAAAAAAGAGAAAAATTTAGACCTTATATGGTCTACTAAAAAGTAGAAAGAAGAAAAGATAAAGAATAAAAATTAATAAAATATAAAATAAACATATTATAGATAAGGTGTTGGTTCTTTGAAAAGACTAATAAAATTGATAATCCCTGGTAAAACTTAATGAAGAAAAACAGAAAAGGCACAAATAATATTGAAAATAAAAATAAATGAACCTCTAAATATTCTATAAAGTTTAACATGCTAAAAGAGGATATTAAGAATAACTTTATGAAAACAATTTGGAAATTTTATATAAAATGAACAGATTTCAGTGGGACATGGTAGTGCATGTCTGAGTCCTACCTACTCAGGAGGCTAAGGTGGGAGGATAACCTGAGCCTGGGGAAGTCAAGGCTGCAGTGAGCCATGATGGTGCCACTGCACTCCAGCCTGGGTGACAGAATGAGACCCTGTCTCAAAAACAAAGAACAGATTTCTAGAAAAACTCAACTTCTCCATACTGACAAAAGAATAAACAGAAAGCCTAAATAATCCTATATTTATAAAAGATATTAAATCCATAATTCAAAACTCTCACAAAAACAAAACCCCAGACCTAAGTGGCTTCACTGGTGAAATGTACTAGAAACCAATCTAACAAAAGCCTTCTGTAAAATACCAAAAAAGGGAATACTTTCCAATTCATTTTATGCAGCCACCATAATCCAAAGCCTGAGAACAACATTAGAGGAAAAAAAAAATTTTAGGCTGATTTCACTCATGAACATAGACATAAAAATTCTAATAATATAGCAAATGAATCCATCAATATGTAAAAAGGATTATACATATCATGACCAATTTAGATTTAACCCATGGGTGAAAAATTGATTTACCTTTCAAAAACCAAGCATTATAGTTTATGAAGTGAATAAAGGGGAAAATCATTTGATAATCTTAATAAATTAATAAGTATGGAAAAAGCTTTGGTAATATTTAACATTCATTCATGATACTATTATCTAACTAGGAATTCAAGTGGTCTTCTTTCATGTGATAAAGAATAAATTCACAAAATGAATAGCAAGCATCATACTTAATAGGGAAATGTTGAAACCTTCCCTTCGAGATTGGGACTGAAAAAAAGATGCTCATTATCAGCACTTCTAGTTAACATTGTAAAGGAGATTTTAGACAGTTCAGTAAGACATGAAAAAGAAATAAAACACACGGTTGGAAAGAAAGAAATACGATTGTCATTATTTGCATACAATATGATTGTACATATAAAAATTAAAAAATTTAAAACTATTAGAATATGCAAATTTAGCATGGTCTGCATATAAGGCTAATATACAAAAATCAACTTTATTTCTATGTACTAGCAACAAATAACTTAAAACTGAAATAAAAATATTAAATTTTAAAAAGTCATTTAATTACCTAGGGGGAAAATCTAATGAAGGATGGTACAAAAACACTATACTAATCTTGGTAGACGTTAAAGAAGACTTAAAATGAGGCATGTGCCATATTCATGGATGGAACACGTAATATCATAAAATATGTCATTTTCCCCCAAATCGATCTATAGATTCAATGTAATCCCTAAATTCCAACAGGTTTTCTGGGGAGGGATACAGAAATTGAAAAGCTGATTCAAATTTATTTGGAAATGCAGAAAGATCAAGAATAACCAAGGTGATCTTCAAGTCAATCTTGAGGAAAAAGAATAAAGCAATAAAACTTATTAAAGATAGTGTGGTATTGCTGTAAGGAAAATGAGTAGAACACTGGAACAGAAGACAGAACCTAGAGACAGATTCACTGCCCAAATATATGGGCATTTGATTTATGGCAAGGGTGGCTCTGCAATGCAGTGGGGAAAGGACAGTTTTTTCAACAAATTGTACTGGGTAAAGTGGATGTCCATATGGAAAAAAATGGAATCCCTACATTATATGATATGCAAACAATTCATTCTAGATGGATTTTCAGATCTAAATGTGAAAGACAAAATGATAGTCTGAAAGATAATATATAAGAAAATAGTTTCTGTATCTTAGGGTTGGCAGGGATTTGTCAAACAGAACCTAGAAAACTCTAACCATAAAAGCAAAGTTTGATAAAATTGATTGCTTTAAAATAGAAAAAACATTCTTATTATTAACTACTCTATTAAGAGTAAGAAAATGTCAGCTACACAGGAGATGTTTGCCACATGTATAACCAACCTCATTCCCTCTCTTCACTTTTGAGGAGAAAATAGGTGTCTGCAGTCGGTCAGAACGACTTTTCACTGTGCTATAATACTGAGCAGAGGTATGGTTTGCCTCTCTTTTATCACCAAGAGGCTGAAGAATATCCATCTTTCTTTCTTTCTGTCTGCTGCTCATCCTTCTTTTTTGAACTTCCTTTTTCTGTGCAGCTATTGAGATCTGCCTGACTTAATTCTCAGAAGACCTCTGTTGGGCAGCTAAGCACTGACAGAGCTTATGATTCTCTGGCTCCAGTTCCTGGCTTCTTCTGCACTAGCATTGTCTGAATCAACATTTTTATAACAATAGCAGGACAACCCTGAGACTGGGGGTGAAATTAGGATTGGAGGAGGCTTTGGTCAGCTTTGGTCCCAGGCTCCAGGCTATCCCCAGCCCAGATAAAAGGAATTCTCCATGTGGTTCAGATAGCATTTTGGGACTCCCCTTGGGTTTGATAACAAAGTTTCACAGCAAAGGAATGGTTTTGTTTCTGAAAAGGTAGTCCTTGCACTAGTTGCCCTTGTTCAGGCATCCTCCAGAAGCCTGCTAGAAACACAAATTCATATGGCCCGGCACAGAGGCACACCCGTAATTCCAGCTACTCAGGAGGATGAGGTGGAATGATCAGTTCAGCTCAGGAGTTTGGGACCATCCTGGGCAACATAGCAATACCCCATTAAAAAAAATGCAAATTTATGAGCTCCATTCTGCTCTACTGAACCAGAATCTCTGGAAACAGGACCCATGAAAGTGTGTTTTAATCTCTTCTTTATATGAAACTTTCTACACAGAAATGACTGGTCAAGACAGGACCTTAGTGAAGTTGTAGGGTATTTAAAAAATAATAACAACAATAAAAATCCAAAGTGTATCAATATGATTAACCATGAAAATGGAAAAAATAAAGCTTTTTTTTTTTTTTTCACTGAGGGAGAGAACTAGTATATGAAACTTTATTTTGGTAGTTTAGCCATTTCCTGTTGAAAAGCTGCATTCCATCTGTTATTGTTTGAGTATGTCCACCAAAAGTTCACGTGTTGGCAATTTAGTTGCCATTGTATTGGTGTTAAGAAGTGGGGCCTTTGGGAGGCAATTGGGTTAATACCATTACAGTGGGAGTTCAGCCCCCTTTGCTGTCTGTGTTCTCTCATCCACCCTTCTGCCATTGGATGACCCTTGCCAGATGCTGGCGACAGCCTCTTAGGCTTCCCAGCCTCCAGAACCATAAGCCAAATACACTTCTGTTCTTATAAATTACCCAGTCTGTGGTATTGCTATAACAGCATAAAAGAAACTAAGACACTATCCATTTCCATGATCCTGTGGTAATCTCTTAAGCCCCAAATGCATATGGTTTCTACTACTTTAGTAAATAAATTAGTTACTAAGTTACTCTGTCCTTTCAGAAGCCTAATTAATCATATCTGCTGAACAGAGAATATCATTAATGGTTTCAAAAATATATCGTTAAAATTAGTTTATGAAACATATTTCTGTGGCTTGATTTTTGTGGCTCAAATCTTCATTTCAATAAAAGTGATTGGGGTATATTAGGCTCTCAAGATATACGAATTTAATAAAGAGGAAACATTGAAGGTTTTTTTTTTGTTTGTTTGTTTGTTTTGAGATGGAGTCTCACGCTGTCACCTAGGCTGGTGCGCAATGGTGCAATCTCGGCTCACTGCAACCTCCACATCCTGGGTTCATGCGATTCTCCTGCCTCAGCCGGAGTAGCTGGGATTATAGGCACCCGCCACCACACCCAGCTAATTTTTTGTATTTTTAGTAGAGATAGGGTTTCACTATGTTGGTCAGGCTGGTCTTGAACTCCTGACCTCATGATCTGCCCGCCTCAGCCTCCCAAAGTGCTGCAATTACAGGCGTGAGCCACTGCACCTGGCCTGAAGTTTTAATGAATAGTATATACCAGCTTGACAATAAGGAAATGAATGTAAAGTTATAAAGCTATTTTTTTTCTCTAAGATGTCTTTTCCTCACTGTTAATTTGATTATTCAGGCATCTATTTCATTCATTTACAAATTTATTCAGGTAGTATTTACTAGGATCCTATTATGAGCTAGAAGTGAAGTTCTGGAAAGGTAGACTGAGACTAGATGGGCTGGCATTGTCTTCTATGCTAAGCAGCTGGGGTTTTGTTATATACACATGGGAGTAATATATTTATTTTGTGCTTTACAGTGCCAATGGCAGTGCAGGCAGCAGACTAGATGGGGAGAGACTAGAGGCAAACAGATCATCTGGAAGAGCTAATGAGCCTGAACTGTCTACAATTATGTGCCCTGTATGAATAGAGGGCAAATAACATATAATGTAAAACATGATCTTTATGACCATAAGTGCTAACACTAGGCAAACAGCACTGCAATAAGACAAAATAACTTTCTGAAATTGGAGGGGAGGGAGAAATGAAGGCAAATGAGTAAAGTTAAAAAATACATCAGTTGTTTCTACACCTGTAGGGTGAGCTATGCCTGCCTGGTTCATGGTGATCAGTATATGGACTCCTCATTACTAGTGCATGTAATGCATGATTGAATAAACTGCAAACAGCATCTATTAAGAAGTAGTCAAATGATTGGATGATAATGTTGGCTGATGTTGCCAGACTCAGCCAAGAAAAATCACTATAGGGATTTTCTTCAGCATGTTGTTAATGTCATCATTTAGCAAACTTCTTTTTTTTTTTTTTGAGATAGGATCTTGCTCTGTTGCCCAGGCTGGAGTGCAGTGGCTCAGTCATAGTTCACTACAGTCAAACTCTTTGGCTCAAGCGGTTCTCCCATTTCAGCCTCTTGAGTAGCTGGGACTACCGGTGCACGCCACCATGCCCAGCTTATTTATTTACTTATTTATTTGTAGAGATAGGGTCTTGCTGTTTTGCCTAGGCTGGTCTTGAACTCCTGGCCTCAAGCGATCCTGTCACCTTGGCCTCTCAAAGTGCTGGGATTACAGACATGAGGCACTGCACCCTGCCCCATTTAGCAAACTTCTAAGTCAGCTCTCTCTACCTGCCTCCTTACAAACATTTAACATTTAAATTCATAATACTGACTATAGGAATGATTGCCCATGAGATTCTGTTACTGGTATGTGGACACAATCCTGACTTATACTGACTACTATGTTCATGAATTCATGGAAGCAAAGATTGAGAAGGATCCTTAAAGGTCATGTGGTCCAAATTCCTATTTAATCTGCATAGCAATTAATTTTCAAAAAAATTTGGAGCTAACTAAAAACATATATCTTTAATTTCATTGCATTCATTTAAAAAAGAAGTAAGTGTTATTTCTCCATGATCTACCTACTTTGGACAACTGGATTTTATACTTTGAGACATATTGCATCCATTCAAAGGCAGTATTAGAAAAGTGGTTTAGACATTCTTAAAGGAAGAAGCACATTTTCAAATCTTTTAAAAGCATTTCTTGTAGGAAAATAAAACTCCAGAGTATATTAAATGTGAACTGATATTGGGAGAATACAAAAGAGTGAGAAATTATCAGATAGCACCATTAATACTTCATGCACAAACTTACTGAATGGAAAACAGACTAAAAATTTGCCACAAAATGTCATTATTAAAGATTTCCATTTGAAACTTATATCAAAGTACTTAAAAAAAAAACTTTGGTGTTATTCCAAAGGCAAACTGGTATCTTTTTTTAGGAATAAGTCACTTTGATTCATGTAGCTGAAAGAAGCTAACACTTCAAAAGAAGATTCACGCTTAATATAGTTCTATTTCACACTTATCCACATTTATTTCTTAGCACTCAAACACAATGACTGTCTCCAAAGAAATTCATAAGGCTATTAAGTTATTAATGGATGGAGGAGTGATGGTATTGCACTCTATTCATTAGGTCTTACCAGACCTCTCTGCTTATCTCAGAGAGTTGTCTCAGAATAACTCTTCTCTTTCATATTGGTAATAAAAAAACACTTTAAACATATCATCAGCCAATATTTGAGGCATTAAGTAACACCTAAAGTCCAGCCATAATTTGATAATACATCTTTAGTGCATCTTGTTCTCAAATTTTTCTTGCACATCCTACATATAAGAAACATTAAGGAAGAATCATTCATTTTTCCACTCCTTCAATCCATAAACATTTATTGTTTAATATGTACCTTTAACTGGTTAAACTAGCTCACTATTCTTCATTCATTTCTTTTTCTTTTTAAACATTTTCTGACAAGTATGGTTCTAAAACCACCTGGAAATGCATTGATAGGTGTCCACTTCAGTTCAACAAACATTTACTAAGCATTTACTATGAGTCAACTATGACACTAGACGAAAGAGATGCAAAATGGGCAAGACATAGTCCCTCTCAACAAGGTTCTCCCAATCCATTGTAGAAGCAGACACATAAAATGTTATTTCAATACAGCGAAATTCTATGGAAGTTTCACTATATTGGAATATAGTTCCAAAATGGAGGCCAGCACAGGGTGTAACAGAGGTAGAGAAGAGGGCCTTGAGGTCTGGAAACTTGTGGTCCATGTGAGCAGCACATGACCATATGGCATGTCGTCTTTCCCCAGCAACTTTTTAGGACTCTGCTTTTCCCATAAAAGTGTGTAGGGAGAGGAAGAAAAGAAGGAGTTACATCCAAGTCTATGTCCTGGCAGGCAAAAATGGTTCTGTGAAAAACCCTTATGATATAATCAAATTACCTTTCTATCACTCACTAGGGAGATTTTATTTTAGTACTACCAGATATATAATAGTTGAATTTTGTATTTTAAAAGTAGCGGCCGGGCGTGGTGGCTTACGCCTGTCATCCCAACACTTTGGGAGGCCAAGGCGGGCGGATCATGAGGTCAGGAGTTCGCCTGACCAACATGGTGAAACCCTGTCAAAAAATACAAAATACAAAACAACAACAACAACAACAAAAAACCTACAAATATTAGCCGGGCATGGTGGTGTGTGCCTGTAATCCTAGCTACTCAGGAGGTTGAGGCAGGAGAATTGCTTGAACCCGGGAAGCGGAGGTTGCAGTGTAGTGAGCTGAGATTGCACCACTGTACACCAGCCTGGATGACAGAACGAGCCTCCGTCTCAAAAAAAAAAAAAAAGAAAAAAGGAAAAAAAAGGTAGCGCATAATCTGGCATCCAGCTCTGAATTGCTCTGATGTAATAGAGAATTATAAATTCAAGTTTCTTGTTAGAGGATGATGGCCTGGTAGCCACCATCACATCCAGAAGAGGAAGCTAAGCCAAGAGACTACCCAATGAAATGATGTGCAGAATACACGGAAGCAAGTCTCCTTCAGACAATCAGGAACAGTCTCTGTTCAACAACTTCCCCCATCTCACCCCAATGCCCCTTTAACTACAACCCAACTTACAGGAAGAGGGTAGAGGTTTTGTTTTTTTCCTATAAAGATCTAATAAATGGCTTGGCAGATTCAGGGTTTCTAGAACATCTGAGACGAGAATTCAAACTTTTCAACTCTGCAGTCTACATCCTGGGGGGTATGGCCCCATTCAGGTGGGTTTATATCTGGGATGAGCAGAGAATCATCATTACTAATTATCACTGCACTTTAGATACGGCTTCAGAATCCTTCTCAGCATACTGGGTTAAGGAGTCATTGCAATTTGAATGTGGTACACAAGATGAAATCTTTTTGCCACCATTGGTTTATACACAAAAAAGAGGTGGCTCTATAGGCATACATGAAAATTAGTTTTAGTCTTATTCTATAGCCATGAGTAAGACACACACACACACGCAAATGGTGGTGAACATTTTTTTAATATGTTCCACATTTAATTAATTGAATTTTTAAAGCAGTGGTGGACACAAGAGGCATTTTTAACTAAAATCAGAGAAGTTATTTCCTAACATTGTTCATGCCATTTTTTAATTTTCGGCATTTTCAGGAGGCTAATCTTCACCCTACTTTCTCATTAGTAAATGGGTAGATTGCCAATGCTCTACAAGGCAATAGCTATTATAAGAACGGGTCTTTTCAAATTGTGCTGGTGCCTTGAGTTGAACCCAGACTTTTGAGTCTCTGTTGGCTGCAGCAGCAGCAGCTGCTTTCACCCTGGTCTTCTGCTCTAGCAGGGAGCCAGAGCACTGAAACACAATCATTCTCACAGGATATTTTTAGATTATTGATTTGGTGCTTTATTGTTTCCTTATTTTTGGAAATGTAGGAGTGATTTCGACAGAAACTAATCTGAGCTGGAAACCCTTTCCAAATATTTCTCTCCTCTATTTCTCTCTCTGTGCATTATATCTATCTACACACACATGTGTATGTATGCACACACATATACATACATAAACACACACTGACTAAAGAATGATATTTATTAGAATATTTGGTAGTTCAAGTGGAATATATTTGAGTTAATTTCCAAAAGGCTTATTATTAAATTATAATAGAAAGCAAAGAAGCTCAGATATAGAAAGGCCTGCTGGAGATTTTAAACCATTATTCATTCTAATTATTCATTTGCTCACTCATTTCGATCATTCATTCAGTAAATATTGAGTGTTTATGTGTACAAAGATAATATTAAAGAATTCCTAAAAGTTTTCAGACAAGAAGAATCAATGATTGGCTCTAATAATTTGCTCTAATGTTTATGGTACTTTTAAGGAGATTTTTCTCCTATATAAATTCAAAATTGTTTTCTTAAATGCAAATTTATTTACTCAGCAGAAAAGAAACAGACAATATGCTATTTAAAAACTGTTATACATGCATGCGAAACAGTTATAAAGAGATGACTATAAAGAAAAACAGGCCGGGCACAGTGGTTCACGCCTGTAACTTCGGGAGTCCAAGGTGGGCAGATCCCCTGAGGTCAGGCATTCGAGACCAGCCTGGCCAACATGGCGAAACTGTCTCTACTAAAAATACAAAAAAAATTAGCCAGGCGTGGTGGCGCATGCCTGTAGTCGCAGCTACTTGGGGAGGCTGAAGCAGGAGAATTGCTTGAACCTGGGAGGCGGAGGTGGCAATGAGCCGAGATCACGCCACTGCAATCCAGCCTGGGCGAAACTCTATCTCGAAAAAAAATTTTTTTTGAAATAAACAGAGCAGAACTTGTAAAACTAAATGCACTCTCTCTTACAAAATAGGGCATTTGGAAAATTAAAAATTCACTTTAATATATTGTCCACTGCTCAGAGCATTTTGGGATCTAACTCCAGAGAGCATCTTTTGAATGCTAAACCCCAGTCCTTTGGGACTAGACTGACCTTTTTTACTGCTCAGGGAGATAGTATAGTTAGGTAGAGAGAGCACTGGGGAAAAGACAGTAAGGTGCGTAATCTAGCTCTCACATTAACTAGATTTGTGAATTACAGCCAGCCATTTAATCTCTCTGGGACTCAGTTTTCTCATTTACAAATTGAGATCAGTAGCCACCAATCTTTTTTAGTTCAAAGACCATTTTTAAAGTTTTTGTTTTTGTTTTTTAAATCCCAAGAATCTCCACATGGTAAAGCTATCCTTTTGGTATCAGTTGATTGAGAAAAGGCTCCTGTTTGCCTAGCTTTGTTTCCCTCTGCAATGACTCAGCAGCCCCCAGAGGGAGGGACCACCCGTCACCTGATGCAGGATAAAGTAGCCTGTAAAATCTGTGCTTGAGTTACTCTTCTATGAATCAATGTACTCATGGAAACCATTAGTTAAACATGAAAGGAAAGAATTTCTTTAGGCTATGACTCACAGAAAAAAAAGAAAAGGAAAAAGAAAAAAAAAGAATCAAGGACTACAAACAGATTAAATGCAATAATCAAGGGCTACTCACCACATTAGTAAATTAGTCACTACTCATTCTTCTAAAGCAAATATAAGCATATCACCCTCTAACCCATCCACATATTTGGACAAATACCCATGACTATGTATTCAAACAACGCTATTTTAAAAATAAAGATGTTATTCTTCTCAGTCAATATTTTAGGAAATAATCATCATGGAAAGTTAAACAATAAGCTAGACATGGCTCACCCTGTTTTTATAGTACATAAAAATGTGCTGCTAATATATAGAAATACAATTGATTAGTACATTGGCCTTGTATTCCATGACCTTGCTAAATTTAACTAACAGTTTTAGTAAACGTTTTGTAGATTCCTTAGGATTTTCTTTGTAAACAATCATGTATTTCAACAGTATAGACAATATTAGTTCTTCCTTTCCTATATTTATGCCTTTTGTTTCTTTTTCTTGTCTCAGAGCAGTATTTAGAACTTCTCAGACCACTATTTAGAACTTTTACTATTTCTATTTAATGTTGTTAAAGCTGTTGTAAAAGCTGACACCCTCACAATTCCCAATATTAGGGGGCAGCACCCAACATTTGACCGTTAAGTATGACGTTAGCTATAGGTTTTTGTAGATGCTCCCCATCAGAAAAGAATTCCCTTCCAATCCTAATTTGCTGGGTTTTTTATGAACTTATGTTCAATGTTGTCAAATGCTTTTTCTGCTACTATGATCAAAAAGAACATCAAGCTTTTAAAATGTATTGAGACTTTTTTTTTTTTTGGAAAGGGAATCTCGCTCTATCGCCCATTCTGGAGTACAGTGGCAAGACTTCAGCTCACTGCAACCTCTGCCTCTCAGGTTCAATCGATTCTCCTGCCTCAGCTTCCGGAGTAGCTGGGACTCAGGCACGTGCCACTGTGCCCAGCTAATTGTTTTGTATTTTTAGTAGATGGGGTTTCGCCATGTTGGTCAGGCTGCTCTCAAACTCCTGACCTCAGGTGATCCGCCCGCCCTGGCCTCCCAAAGTGCTGGGATTAGAGGCATGAGCAACCGCACCCGGCCGAGACTTGTTTAATGGCTTAGTAAATGGCTTATCTTGGTCAGTGTACCGTATGCAGTCAAAAACACTGTGCATTATTCAGTTGTTTGATACAGTGTTTTAGACATGTCTATTGTTCTTTAGATTTTCTATGTCTGTACTGGTATTTTGCCTAGTTGTTATATTAAATACTGAGAAAAAATTGTTAAAATTTCCAATTATGAATGTGCACTTGTATATTACTTCCTTTATTTCTATCAATTTTTGAGTCATGTATATTGAAACTTTTTATTAGGTATATAAACATTTATAAATTGTATGTCTTTCTGATGAACTGATGCATTCACCACTATGAAATATTCCTGTCTCTGGTGAGACTGTCTGAAGTCTACTTTAATGTCAGTAACATCACTCCAGCTTTCTTATGTGTAGTGTTTTCACGGCATACCTTTTTTTTTTTTAGACAGAGTCTTGCTTGTCGACGCCCAGGCTGGAGTGCAATGGCGTCATCTCGGCTCACTGCAACCTCTGCTTCCCAGATTCAAGCAATTCTCCTGCCTCATTCTCCTGAGTAGCTGGTATTACAGGGATGCACCACCATACCTGGCTAATTTTTGTATTTTTAGTAGAGATGGGGTTTCATTATATTGACCAGGCTGGTCCCAAACTCCTGACCTCAGGTGATCTGCCTGCTTTGGCCTCCCAAAGTGCTGAGATTACAGGCATGAGCCACTGCACCTGGCTGGTATACCTTTTTAATCCTTTACTTTCAACCTGCATTTTAATTTTTTCAAAAGTGTTTCTTGTAAAAACGAAGTATGCTTATTTCTACCCATATAATGAAAATCTTATTTTAATCTTTCTGTTATGGTAGAAATCCTTCCGATACTGTGTGGCTGAGTCCGCATCCAAATCTCATCTTGAATTGTAGTTCCCATAATCTCCACGTGTCATGGTAGGGACCAGATGGGTGGTAATTGAATCATGGGGGCATTTACCCCCATGCTGTTCTCATGATACTGAGTTCTCATGAGACCTCATGGTTTTCTAAGGGGCTTTCCCCACTTTGCTCAGCACTTCTTCCTGCCGCCCTGTGAAGAAGGTGCCTTTTTTCCCCTTCGTCTTCTGCCATGATTGTAAGTTTCCTGAGGCTTCCCCAGCCATGCAAAACTGTGAGTCAATTAAACCTCTTTTCTTTGTAAACTACCAGTTTTGGGTATTTCTGCATAGCAGCATGAGAATGGACTAATACACCTTCTGTAGAATAAATAATTACCCTGTTTATTCATTTTAGAAATTCAGCATCTCTAACATTTTTCTCATAATGTGGGGCACACTTGTACACATAATCATTCTTCAAAGAATGCAATGTGCTTACAGTCAGTGAGACTAAATCAGTAGGATCTGAGAATAGTATCTTGGACTTCCAACATATATGACAGCCAGTTTAATTTGAATTTATATTTTTGGCAATTACTTAAGATATCCAAATTATAACTGCCTCTGCATTTTCTCAAGAAACTGGTCTTTTCTATTAAAGAAATTATGGAAATTGCGCCTGGAAATTAACGAAATAAAATAGTTTATGTTTGAGTGAATCTCGGTGCAGAAAATACAAAATGTTACCACTGGGAAGCCTTTTGTCACTCATCCTTATGAGGCATTCTAGGGGAATGAAACCAGTGTGTGCTGGCATAAAAGAATGAAGACACAGTCACTGAACAACTGCTGTGGGCAGTGCCTTGCAGAGCCGTGAGAAATACAAAACATAGATGAAAGAGTTTCAGCCCTTAATGAATCTGATTGTGCTATCCATTTTCCCTTTGCCCCTCTAGCTCTACTCTACACCATTCTCTCCCCAATTCTGTGCCCTGGTGACTCTTCTGAAATGTATAAATCAGTTCTCTTGATCTCTGGCTTGCAGCTGTTTTTGACCAGCGGTAAGCATCAGTAGGAGATCAGAGGAAGGGAGGAAAGGAAAGTCTTGATATTTATTCCCTTGGCTCTCATCCTGTGAAATCATCATGAGCTGGCTACCTCTCTCTACTGAAGGTCAAGGCCCCTATAAGGAACCTTTCTTCATACATTTGTCTTTTTCTGGGTTCTCCTTGAACTTGCAGGCCTAGGGATGGAAACAGAACCCACTTCCAGCAGCCCTGTAGCATCGAACTATCTTTTGTTGTTTGTCCCATGCATATCTTTCCATTGTTTCCTCATGTCCTATGCACACCTTTATTAAACACTCTTCTGTTTAGTCTATTTGAGTATGCCACTGCTTTCCTGCTGGAACCTGACGCAGGAATATGATGAACTAATAATTAGCAATATAAAGCATTATGCGATAAGGGCCATATAAATATTGTAAATTGTAACATAATTTGCTGAACAAGTGGAGAGTAGACAGAAATCTCCAATGCTTAGGGTCCTAAAGGAAGGTGTCCAAGAGAAGGGGAGACTGGACAAGCAGAAAAAAGAAGACCCACTGAAGAGAGACAAGCAGTGAGGGAGCAAGAACAAAGTGTATTGAAGGCACAGCGGTAAAACAAGCCAGGTCCTGCTCAGATCAGATTGTTCAGATCAGACTGTTTAGGATAGTGAGTCCATGGAGACTCATGCACTGAATGACATTAATACTGGGAACACATCTTACTTGAAATTCCTCACAGTCTAAGGAATTTCTCTTCCAGTCAGAAAGTGTGAAGACCAGTAAAGGTGACATTACTGATGATATGATTTGAATCATGTCCCCACCCAAATCTCATGTCAAATTTTAATTTCCGGTGTTGGAGAAGGGGCCTGGTGAGAAATGACTAGATCATGGGGGCAAAGTTCTCATGAGTGGTTTAGCAGCATCCCCCCGTGCTCCTGCATAATGAGTGAGTTCTCACGAGATCCAGTTGTTTACAGGTGTGTAGCATCTCCCCGCCTCTCTTTCTTTCTCCTGCTCCAGCCATGTGAAGTGCCATCTTCCCCTTTAAGATTCCACCATGATTGACGCCAAGGAGATGCTACACATCTACAGCCTGTGGAGCCGTGAGCCACTTAAACTTCTTTTCACGAGAAATTCTAATTCAGCAATTCTCTCACGGAGATTGGACAATATGCATTTTTTAACAAGACATGTACTTGATTCTGAATCAAACCATAGAGGGAGAAACATGTTTGTGGACAGTAATTGTCATGAAAGGTTTTCAATCAAAGGGGTGAACTAATGGCAGTGGTCTTTTAGAAAGATTAGTCTGGCCATAGGACACAAGATAGACTGGATGTGGAAAGAATGAGGACAGGGAAGGTAGTCGAGAGAAGACTCTAAAAGTTCAGATAGATGGGACTGAATGAACACCTGGCATGAAAAGATGAGCAAGAAATGAAATTAAGGGAAGGGACACATATGAGCAAAGTGAAAAATGGGCAGGTATTTATTATTAATTGACCTTTATGGTATGGGGGTTTAAAACATGTCAACAAGTGTGTGTGTGTGTGTGTGTGTGTGTTTTTTACACTATTTTTTAAAAAGTGGATTCTAATTCCCCTCCCCTTGAATACAGGCCAGTCTTAGTGGCTCATTCTTAACAAATAGAAAGTGATAAAAGTGACAGTTTATGACTTCTAAAGCTAGGTTACAAAAGGTGATAGGGCTTCCTTCTGGCTCTCTCAAGTTAATGCCTTTAGAGCCCTGAGCTGCTATGGAGTCCAGCTGCCCTGAGACTTCCATGTGGAGAGATGAGAAGAGATGCCTGAGGAGCCTCAGCTGTTCCACCCCCAACAGTTTCAGTCTTCCCAAACCAAGCATGAGGTATACAGATTGAGAAGACTTTGAGATTACTGCAACCCCAACTACCATTTAAATGCAACCTCAGAAGCGATGTTGAGTTGAAACCAATCAGCTGAGCAGTTCTTGACTTCCTGACCCATAGAAAGCATGTGAAATTTCAAATATTGTTGTTTTAAGCCAGTAAGTTTTTGGCTTGATTTGTTACGCAGCAACCATGCCTTGATATACATGGCAAAGTCAAAGATGACTCTAATTTTATCTTTATACAAAGTTTGGATATTGATTCTCCACTTGGCATAGGACAATTATAAAAATCTCATCAGCCTTTTAACTTTAATGGTCTTTTGTAGCATCACAGCACATTGCAATAAAAATAAATGAATAATCATCTTCTACTAATATATTATCAATTTCAAAACCTAATTATTAAATAATTATAAACAAGCTTCTAAGTCATTAGTTCCAAGGGAAAGCATCAACATTTTCTTTTAATATTTTCATGAAAGTGCTAACGCTTAGAAAAAATATTGCATAATTAAAATTAAATCACTCTTATCTCCCTTAGGAACCACAAATCAAATTATGAGTTTGTCAAATCAATTCACTATGCAAGTAGGATCATAGCCCTCTGAGGGTTAATTTTCTTTTATCTCTAACGTTTTTTAAAAAACCATATTTAGTTGAGAATTTTTCATATATCCACTCTCACTCACTCAAACTCAGAACTTACTCTATTTTAGACTCCTTAAATGGCAATGCTGAGGCTAAATTACAGATCCTAGAGGAAATCACAAATAGAAAAAGAAAAAAAAATGAACAGATCGTCATTCTACATGCTTCAGCAGGCCTCACTCTCTTTCATCCCACAGTGCATGACAAACGAGTTCACAAGGACTGTGTTTGCTCCAGGGCCACAACCTTCCTAAGCACAATTCCTGGAGTCCTTTCTGTCTTACTCAAGAAGCCAGAAAGAATGCAACTGAGTAAGAGTGGCATTTAGGAGGTCGTGGGGGCTTTAAAGTCCCTTCCCATCATGACCACTCCGCTATGATCCAAGTAAAAATGCTTCGTGTCTGCTAGCACCAACCATTAGTACTTTTATAAACAGCATACTTCACATCTCAGAAAACAAAAGCACCACCATGAACTGCCGCTTTCAACAGGAGTTTGAATTTGTATTAAAGAAATTATTCCTTCAGTCATTCCCCACATCTCTGAGAGTTTGGTATCAGACATATTCAATTCCCTAGCCCGGGATTCCTTAAGTAGGGTGCACACATCCAGGAGGATGGCTCGAGATGATAAATTGCGGTGCAAAAAGAAATATTAGATCTTCTGTTCAAATTGACTTTTTAAATTTAACTAGCAGAATAAATTAAGCTTCACCAATCTTTGGCATATAGACTGACATTGTGGCACCCACTGTACCAAAGAGTCACCTGTCGGTGACATAGGATCTATATACTTTGTGAGGCATTTTTTGGTGACAAAACATTTTTTTTGTGACAACACAAAATCACTATCCAGTCAGTTTAGTTTTAATCAAACCTTTGAATCCTGTCTCATAAAGTTTTTAATCAAATCTTTGAGTCTTGTCTCATAAAGTTTTAATCAAGTTTCTTCAAAGTAGTTTCATTTTAAATCACATTGTGCTTAAAATGTTAGTGAGATAAAATAGTTTTTATACTAAAATAAAATATAAATTGCTGAAGTTATTGGTTATTTCACCTTCATCTCTCCTTCTTAAATATTCTTTGTGTATATTTTATAATTCACATTCTAATGTATACTAAGGGCTCAAATAACTTACTGGTAGTATGCATGATCAAAAAAGTATAATATCCAATGTATTAAGTGAAAAAAACAAAAATATGAGAGCAAGAATCTATACACATGCTTCCTTGTATAAAATATCTCTGGAAGGATAAGGTGTCTGCTTTCTGGAAGGTACCTGAGGACAAGAATAAGAGAGTTTCCAGTGTATGTAATTTTATATCCTTAAATAAATATTCAGCTACCTAAACGTGTTGTCTATTTGAAATTAAAGTTTAAAAAAAATGAGAGACCATATGTTAAACATTGTATGTATTTATACTCTATTATGTATGATTATATGTACATGTATTTTACCATAAGGATACATTATTCATTCATCTTTGTGTTTCCAGAACAAAGTACAATAGCCCAGAACATGATAGCATCTCAATAAATATCTGTTGTTAAATGAAACTACTTGGAAGAATTATGTGAAAAGCTCTCATCTTCTCCTGAGATACTGGTGTCATTTCATAATCTGGAATACTATGGACCTTACAGGTGTTCTCCTCTCTCCCATTCACTTTATTCTCCTGCTGGAATTAAATAGTACCTTTACAAATTTATAGCTAGATTGAAGAAATAAGTTCTAGTGTTCTATACCACTGTAGGATGACAACACTTAACAATAAATATATAGTTTCAAATAGCTAGGAGGATGGAGGATATTGAATATTCCCAACATACAGAAATGATCAATGTTTGAGATGATGGATATGTCAATCACCCTGATCTGATCACTATACACTAGATCTATTGAAACATCATTCTGTACTCCATAAATATATATGATTATTGTGTATCAATTTCAAAAATTAAATTGTTACATTAAAAAGTACAAAAAACAATATCTTTAAATGTATTGTGTTTATATCATCTGTATTTCTTGGTCCATTCTCCTAGTCTTTTCTTTATTTTTATTTTTTTGGTTGTCATTTGTTTGATTCATTTAGTATGAGTTGATTTTAGGTTATAAAAGCCCAACAATTATAGCTAGAGAATATTCCGGCATATTAATCTATGTTTCTAAAAAAGTAGGTGGTAGTTAAGACTGAAGCCTCAGGACCTGCTTAGACAGCCTGGTTCAAATACCACCTCTGCCTCTTGATACGTGCGACTTGGAGCAGATTCCCCAGCCTCCTTGAAAACGTAGCCTCCATCTCCTTACATGTAAAATTAGAGCCACTCTTCTATTTATATCATAAGATTGTTTTGAGGATCAACATCAATTATTAACATATATGGGTTCAGAACAATGGCACATAGTAAATTCTCAATGTATGTTCAATATTGTCATTACTATGACTATAATTATTTTGTTATTTCTCCTCCCTTCCCCTTTGTCCATCAAACAGATAGTTAGCTCTGTACTTCATTGCCTCACGGAAGATATGTGGCAGGCAAAGGCAAACACTTCTGCTTTCTTACAGGCTGTGTCTTTAGGGAGAATCTTGATGGACTGGACATGCCCTGTAGGGAGCAGCGTAAGGGAGAGGATCTGACTGCATAGGCATCTTTGTCTGAGGGCACAGGCTGTACTGAAAAAGAAGTAAAATAAGTAACAGGATCCTAAGAATCAGGGCAGCAGCTGCCCACAGGGTACGGAGAGCAAACCCACAGACTCAGTTCTGCCAGCAGAGGGCCATAGCTGAGACAGGGGAGGACAGGGTGTGCTGTAGAGTATGGACTCCATTGCCTTATAAGGACCAGGTTGGTGATGGAAAGGAGAGAGACGGCCGGGCTGGGGGACTGGGTTGGTGATGGAAAAGAGAGAGAGGGCCGGGCTGGGGAGGAAGAGGAGCTGCTGTGAACTGGGGAGCACCTACCTCGCCTAACAACAGACACTACTCACAGGTAGGAATGTAGACTCAAAGCTGCCAAATCTCCAAAATTTTCAAGAAAAGCAAAAGTCTGCTTTTGAATTGGTAAGCTCCCAATTTTAAAATTTGGTGCACACCTAAACAATTGTCTGCAGCCCACATTCAGCCTCAGGGCGACCTGTTTGTGACCTCCAGGTTAGAGAAAGCTAGTGGTCTAGAGTCTGTATGCCCTGCAAGATTGGAAACCTAGCTCTGTTCTTGCCTGCTGGTGGCTTTAAGCAAGTTATCACCTGAGCCTTGGTTTCCTTACCTGCAAAGTGGAATAATGACAGCTAATGATGGGGAGGAAAGTGATAACATGGTAAAAATCAGGAATAAAATGTATACATTCAAATATAAATACTGTTGTAGAAACAATATACTTTGCCTTTACCAAAAACAGAATAAAAAATATAGAAATGGTGGAAAAACCAGGTCAGTTTAACATCAATCAGTGTCTATAAATACAATAGAAAGAAGTCTGGATCTTTGCAACATTTGGGGTCACAGAAATAATTTTTTTGGTACACACTTGGAAGAGAACTAGCCAGCATCATTATGAAGGAAGGTCTGCATAGGTTCTTAAAAGGCAGCTGGGGACACCAAACCACTCCTGAAAAGTAAATCACATAGAAATGAATATACAAGCCTAATTAGGACAGGGAAGAAGGCAGCACTGTGGGATCAATCCCTCAGAGGGAGAAGTTGGAAGAGAAACTGGATGGAAAGAAAAGACAGTACATGTAGTCGAGGGACTTTGGGCTATATTAAATATGTAAAACCAAGATGTGTATCTGAGAACACCTCAGCTCCGTGGTTGTCTGTGCTGATTGCATCCGTGGTGATGTGAATGAATCAGATTGCTCAAGGGATTTTTTTTTTTTTTTTTTTTGATAGAGTCTTACTCTGTCACCCGGGCTAGAGTGCGGTGATGCAATCTTGCCTCACTGCAACCTCTGCCTCCTGGGTTCGAGTGATTCTCCCGCCTCAGCCTCTCAAGTAGCTGGGATTACAGGCATGTGCCACCATGCCTGGCTAATTTTTGTATTTTTAGTAGAGACAGGGTTTTGCCATATTGGCCAGGCTGGTCTTGAACTCCTGACCTCAAGTCATTGCTTGCCTTGGCCTACCAAAGTGTTGGGGTAACAGGCATGCACCACCATACCCAGCCCTAGATTGCTTTAGGAACCAATTCTTAGAAGGCAGAGTTGATAGAAGACTACGGTGAAGGGCACAGAGACTATACAACTCAACCCATATCCATGTACCTAGAAGGGGTGAGACCACCCAATGCTGGGTTAGAGAGGGGATTGTCAACAACTTCCTCATAGGATTAACATGAATTATAATCACGCATTTAAACCACAGCACGTATTTAAACCACAGCTATGTGCCTGGCACTTGGCACATATTTCCTAAATATTACTTCTCCTACCATGGACTTATTTGGGAACTCTGGATTATCATCCTTCTGGCTGCAAATAATGAATTATTATTTCTTTTCTGCTTCAGGAGCAGTAGGGGAGGAAGGGATGAGGGAGATGGGATGTGCTCATTAGTGGGCTTCTAAATGCTTCTTGCCCAGTGGTGTGAATGTTCCAGGACTCCAGCTGACAGATCACTAGAGTGGTTTCCAGCCATTCTTAGTGGTAGAAAACCTTCTTCAAAGTCTTACATGGAACCTCAGAACAGAACAAAATCAGAACTGTTCTGGGCAGCCTTTAACACCTCAAGGTGGCCTCTAAGGGTTTCATCAACCAATTTGAAAAACAGTCCCTAGAAGGAACCTGGTCCTTCTGCCTTCAAAGCCTCTGACAATGAGTAATGGATTCAGTATCAGGGGGGAAAAGCTCTGACACAAAGGGAAGAGTTGGCTCTTCTCCTTATAAATCTATGGAGTGTTTATCTTTAATATGGTCTAATGACAATAACGACTTCCTTTTGTTGAGTGTTTACTATAAGCCCCAAACTGTGCTAGAACTATAGATATTTTATATCATTTAATCTTCACAATAATCCTGTGAGACATTATTATTCTCATTCTTCAAAGGAAAACACCGAGGCTTCAAGAGGGTCCATATATTGGCCAGTAGTATGCACTGAATGAGAGTCAAACTTACTATACTTCGCTGATGCTGTAATCAACTCTATTGATTTATATGAGGATCTGAGAAATAAGAATCTCAGAAATTGAACTCAAGATCACTTTTTATGCAGCCACTTGAATCTTTCCTTTGTCTGAATACCCATGACACAAATATTTATTTGCCACTTCAAATACATTTAATAGAACTCAGTGTAGTAAAGGAATGTGCTGAGTTAGTAGGCAGGTGTGAGGGTCCTGGAGGTGGCAGTGGTAAGAAGAGAAGAAGAAAAGAAGGAAGTTTACAACATGAATGAGTCAGTTCTGCTGTAAAGAGAACAGAAGAGAAGTCTGTCTGGGGAGACAAACAGAAATACCCACAAACACAAACAATAATTTTATAAAGATGGAGCGTTAAGAATTGGTTAGAAAAGAATAGCTCATTCAAAATAGTAGCAAACCTATAAACAATTATACTTAGGAACAAAACTAACAAAACCGTATAAGATATTTATATGAAAAACTATAAAACCTTATTTAATGAAGAACATAAAACTAGACTTGAATAACCAGAGTGACATGACAATGTTCCTGGATGGGAATATGTGAGTCCTCTTAAAATTAATCTATATACATAATATAATCTATATTGAAATTCGAATAAAAATCTCAGCAGTTTTTTATGGATCTGACAAACTAATACTAAAATTTATAAAGAAGAATAAATGTATAGGCATACCTAGCTTAAAAAAGAACAGAAGGGGTGGGATTGTTCTTTGGATATCAGGACATAATTTAGATTTCTTCAATTAAAACCATGATATTGGTGCAGAAATATATAAACAGACAAAAGAACTGAATAGAGAAACCATAAACAGACCAGTATCTATACAGGAATAAGTCATTTCAATGAAGGAAAAGATGCGCAAGTCAACAAATGTTCTTTGGACCACTGAATACATTTTTCATTTCAATTCAAAGCATACAATAAAGTTATATTGCTACCTCACACTGTACAAAAGAATTAGTGTACACAGAATAAATACCTGGACCTTTAAAACAAAACTAAAAGTAACTAGAAAACTACAGAAGATTTTTATGAGACTATGGGGAACACTTTCTTAAGATCCAAATGCAAAAGCCAAAGGGAAAATAATGAAAAATACACCAATTCCAATTTAAAATTTCTGTATGACAAAACATATCTTGAATATGACTGAGAAAAAAAAATGGAAGAAAATATTATAAGATATGTAGCAAAGAATTAGTATCTAGAACATCCAAATCGATTTTAAAAACTCAATCTAACAAGAAAAGAGTGGGGGCAGGGTTATGTTTGAGCAATTCTCACAAAATGAAATACAGGTGGCCAAAAAACACATTTGTAAATGTTTCAGTTCACTAGTGATTTGATGAATGCAAATTAAAATAGCAACACAGAAACATTTCTAATCCATCAGTAACCTAAAATAAAAAGGTAAGTAAGTACTGGTGATAAAACAAATTTTAAAGCAACATGAATGTTCACTAATAAAATACAATGTATTTATAGAATGTAACATGAAATTGTTATAAGGATGAGCTAGGTCTATATGTATTAACACAGATAAGCTCAAAAACAGAATGCACAGTGAAAAAGGCAAGTTATAGAATTATATAAATAGCACTGAGGAAAGAGCAGGAGCAGATCACTGTGAAAAATAGGAAGTGGTACAGCATATCTAATGTGTAGATAGGTACATAAAACTGGAAAATTAGTTGGGACCAGAGGGTTGAATATATTATTAATCACGATCAATTTGAGCGTTTGTGTGTGTTTATAGATTTGGTATAGACTTCCCTCCTTCATTTTCTTTCTTTTTTTCAATTTTTATTTTTATTTTAAGTTCCAGGACACATGTGCAGGATGTGCAGGTTTGTTACACAGTAGTTTGCACACATATCAACCCATCACTTAGGTATTAAACCCTGCATGCATTAGCTAATTTTCCTAATGCTCTCCCACGCCTGACCCCACCACCCTGCAGGCCCCAGTGTGTGTTGGTCTTCTTTCTGTGTCTATGTGTTCTCATTGTTCTGCTCCCATTTATAAGTGAGAACATGTGGCGTTTGGCTGTCTTACTTTTTTTTTTTTTTTTTTTTTAAGACAGTGTCTCACTCTGTCACCAAGGCTGGAGTGCAGTGGCACCATCTCGGCTCACTACAGCCTCAGTCTCCCAGGCTCAAGTCATTTTCCCACCTCAGCCTTCCAAGTAGCTGGGACTATGGCACATGTCATCACACCCAGCTACTTTTTGTATTTTTTGTAGAGATGGAGTTTTGCCATGTTGCCCAGGCTGGTCTTGAACTCCATTTTCAATAATAACGTCATGGAGCTCTTATTGGTTTCAGTTTTACTATTTGGTTAATAAATCCTCCCCATGGAAACCCATCTTTTCTCCCCACTCCCATTCTATGAATATGAAATTATATAACCTTTTAAAAACACATTGCTTAGGTTTTCACTGTGGACTCTGGGCTATCTAGTGAAATCTTGGCTAGCAGTATGTTTAGTTGGCAGTGAAAAGATCTTAGACTTTCCCATGCTTGCCTATCTTGATTCCTTTCCCCTCACTAACCTTTAAACAATCAAGCCAAAAGGTGAGAAGATTTTATTTATTTATTTATTTATTTATTTTTGAGATGGAGTCTCGCTCTCGCCCAGGCTGGAGTGCAGTGGCGCTGTCTCGGCTCACTGTAAGTTCCGCCTCCCAGGTTCACGAAGAAGCTACTATACAAAGCCAAGAAGTACAGCCAGGTGGCTACTATGGTAGATAAGTAGAGTCTTATGTCCTCTTTTTCTTTTAAAATGACAGGCCTGGGGACTGGGAGAGTCCAGCTTTTGGGCTGAGAAGTAAAGAAAAACGGCGCTATGCACAGCAAGTAGCTTGTGGTAGACTCCTAGTTGTCTACGGAAACCTGTTTTCCTTTCTTCCATGATAACAGCTCTGTACAGACCCATGACTGACCACTTGATCACATTTCCCACCTCCTTTATAGTCGAGATAAAGCCATGTCACTTAAGTTCTCATCAATGGAGTGTGAGAAATGATGTGTCTGGAACTTAAGAAACTGAGCATGCACCTGAGGTGGAGCAAGATGTCAGAACAGACAGCTCCACCATCGTCCCTCTTGTAAAGACACCAAGTTGATGACTACGTACACAGAAAAAACACCTTCATGAGAACCAAAAACCAGATGAGCACTAACAGTAACTGGTTTTAACTTCATATTGCTGAAAGAAGTACTGACAAGATAGAAAAAACAGTCCTGAATTGTAGATGCCACCCCTCCCTCTTCCCTAGAAGTGGTGGTGTAGTTCTGAGAGCCTCTCTGGGCGCTGGGGGAGGGAGAACACAGCAATTGTGAGGCACTGAAGTCATAGATCTTCTCTTAGAGCAGAGAGGAAAACCAGACCAAACTCAGCTAATGTCTGCCCACAGAGGGGCATTTAAACCAGCCCTAATCAGAGGGAATCACCAATCCCAGCAGTCGGAACTTGAATTCCCACAAACCTCACTACCCACTGAGGGCCAAAGTGCTCTTAATCTCTAAGTGAACTTGAAAGGCAATCTAGGCCATAAGGACTGCAACTTATAGGGAAGTCATAGGGTTGAACTAGGCCCAGAGACAGTGGTCGGGTGGGGCGGGGGAGGGGGGATGTGACATAGTGAGACATCAGCTGGGGCAGCCAAGGGAGTGCTGGCATCACTCTTCCTCTGAACCCAGACTGCACAGCTCACAGCTCCAAAAGTTGACCTCTTCCTTCTGCTTAAGGAGAGGAGAGGGAAGAGTGAGGAGGACTTTGTCTTGCATCTTGGATACCAGCTCAGCCACAGCAGGATAGGGTGCTGGTCAGAGTCATGAGGCCCCCATTCCATGCCCTACCTCCCAGATGACCTTTCTAGACACACCGCAGGCCAGAAAGAAATCCACTGCCTTGACAGAAAGAACCCATTCCTGACAGCATTCATCACCTGCTAGCTGAAGAGTCCCTAGGCCCTAAATAACCAGCAGAATACCTAGGTTCTAGATCAAGGGCCTTGGTGAGCCTCTGAGACTTGCTGGCTTCAGGCACCAACACTGCTACAGGGGATAGAGAACCAGGTGGGCTCTTGGGGTCCCCAATTACAGGACTTTACTCTTGGATGGCATTTTTGGACCTGCTCTGGGCCAAAGGAAAGCCCACTGCTCTGAAGGGTGAGTCCCAGGCCAGGCAGCATTCACACAAGCTGACTTAAGAGATATTGGGCCTTAAGGAAACCCACTGGTGATAGTCTGGCAGTACTCCTCATGGCCAGGGGTAATGATGGGTATGGGGTGAGTCTTCTCTGCCTTTGGGAAGAGGAGGGGAGAGTGAGAAGGACTGTGTCTTGCGTTTGACTGCCAGCTCAGCTGAAATACAACAGAATACCAGGTAGACTTCTAAGGTTTTTGAGTGTGGTCCCAGACTCGTGGATGGCACTTTTGGACCCACTCACCACCCTGAAAAGAAGGACACAGACCAGGCTGGCTTTGCCACTTGCTGATTGTAAAGCCTAAGGACCTTGAGTGAACACAGGCAGTAGCCAGGGAGTGGTTACAGTTGGTGAGATTCAGCACTCTGTTGGCTTCAGGTCTGACTCAAAGTAGTTATAGTGGTGGTGGCCAGAGGGGTGCTTGTGGCACTCCACCCCCAGTGTTAGGTGGCTCTCTATGTGTCAGAGAAAGTAAGGGAAGAGAACAAGAATCTCTGTCTGATGATCAAGAGAATTCTGCCAGATCTTATCCAAGACCATCAAGGCAGGGCCTCCATGAGTCTGCAAGAACCACAGCATTACTGGGCTTGGGGTGCCCCCTAAAGCAGAAATAGCTTAGATCATAACACTCAAGACCTTTCAAATATCTGGAAAGCCTCCCCAAGAAAGACAGTCACAAATAAGCCCAGGCAGTGAAGACTACAATAACTGACTCTTCAATGCCCAGACACCAAAGAACATCTACTGGCATAGACACCATCCAGGAAAACGTGACCTCACCAAATGAACTAAATAAGGCACCAGGGACTAATCCTGGAGAAACAGAGATATGTGCCCTTTCAGATAGAAAATTCAAAACAGCTGTGTTGAGGAAACTTCAAGAAATTCAAGATAACACAGAGAAGGAATTCAGAATTCTACCAGATAAATTTAACAAAGAGATTGAAGAATCAAGCAGAAACTTTGGGGCTGAAAAATGCATCACAGTCCTTTAATAACAGAATTGGTTAAGCAAGCAAAAGAAAAAATTAGTGAGCATGCAGAGAGGCTATTTGAAAATACACAGTCAGAGGAGACAAAAGAAAAAAAGAATAAAAACAATGAAACATACCTACAGGATCTAGAAAATAGCCTCAAAAGGGCAAATGTAAGTTATTGGCCTTAGAGAGGAGGTAAAGAAAGAGATGGGGTAGAAAGTTTATTCAAAGGGATAATAACAGAGAACTCCTAAGATATCAATATCCAAATACAAGAAGTTCTAGAACACCAAGCAGATTTAGCCCAAAGAAGACTACCTCAAGGCATTTAATAATCAAACTCCCAAAGGTCAAGGATAAAGAAAGGATCCTAAAAGCAGCAAGAAAAAAGAAACAAATAACACCATGGAGCTCCAACATGTCTGGCAGCAGACATTTCAGTGGAAACTTTACCAGCCAGGAGAGAGTGGTATGATATATTTAAAATGTTGAAGGAGAAGAACTTTTACCCTAGAATAGTATATCTCGTGAAAATATCCTTCAAACACAAAGGATAAATAAAGACTTTCCCAGACAAACAAAAGCTGAGGAATTTCATCAATACCAAGCTTGTCCTATAAGAAATGCTAACAGGAATACTTCAGTCAGAAAGAAAAGGACATTATTGAGCAATAAATAATCACCTGAAGGTGCAAAACTAACTGGTAATAGTAAGTACACAGAAAAACACAGAATATTATAACACTGCACGTGTGGTATGTAAACTACTCTTATCCTAACTAGAAAGACTAAATCACAAATCATCAAAAATAATGACAACACCTTTTCATGACATAGTACAATAAGATATAAGCAGAAACAACAAAAAGTTTAAAAGTTTAAAATGAAGTTAAGGTGAGTTTGTATTTGCTTTCTTTTTGCTTGTTTGATTATGCAAATAGTATTAGGTTAAAATAATGATTATAAGATAGTATTTGCAAGTCTCATGGTAACCCCAAATCAAAAAACATATAATGGATACACACACACAAAAAAAGGAGGAACCTAAATGATATCACCAGAGAAAATAATCTTCACTAAAGGAAGACAGGAATGCAAGAAAGAAGGAAGAGAAGACCACAAGAAAACCAGAAAACAAATAACAAAATGGCAGGAGTAAGTCCTTACTTATCAATAATAATGTTGAATGTAAATGGACTAAACTCTCCAATTGAAAGACATAGACTGGCTGAACAGATGGAAAAAACAAGACCCATTGATATGTTGCCCACAGGAAACCCACTTCACTTATAATGACACACATATACTGAAAATAAAAAGATGGAAAAAGATATTCCATGTGAATGGAAACCAAAAAAGAGAAGTTGCTACACTTGTATCAAACAAAATAGATTTTAAGACAAAAGCTATAATAAGAGACAAAAAAAGTCACTATATAATGATAAAGGGGTCAATTCAGCAAGAGAACATACAATTTTAAATACATACGCACCCAACATGGGAGCACCCAGATAGATAAAGGAAATATTAGAACTAATGAGAGAGATAGGCCACAATACAATAATATTTGGAGACTTCAACACCTCACTTTCAGCATTGGACAGATCTTCCAGACAGAAAATCAACAAAGAAACTTCATACTTAATCTGCACCTATGGACCAAATGTATCTAATAGATATTTACAGAGCATTTCATCCAACAGGCGCAGAACACATTCTTTTCCTCAGCACATGGATCATTCTCAAGGACAGAGAATATTTTAGGTCACAAAATGAGTCTTAGAGCATTAAAAAAATTAAAATAATATCAAGTATCTTCTCTGACCAAAATGGAATAAAAACAGAAATTAATAATAAGAGGAATTCTGGAAAAAATACAAATACATGTGACATATTATATAATTATACAAATATAATTTCTTCATTGACCAATTGGAATAATCCAATTGACCAATTGGATTGACCAATTGGTCAATGAAGAAATTAAGAAGGAAACTGAAAAAAATTTTGAAACACATGATAATGGAAACAAAAATACCAAAATCTATGGAATACAGCAAAAGCAGTATTAAGAAAGAAATTTATAGCTATAAGTGCCTACATTATAAAACAGGAAAGATTTCAAATAAATAATCTAAACATGCATCCTGAATTTAAAAAGGCAAAAGCAAATCAAACAAAAAAATTAGTAGAAGAAAAGAAATAAAGATCAGAGCAGAAACTGAAATGAAAAAACAATAAAAGGTTAAGGAAACAAAAATTTGTTTTTTTGAAAAGTAAAATGAAATTGACAAAGAAAATATTTGCAGCTTTTAGCCAGACTAGGAAAAAAAATAGAGAAGATCCAAATAAATAAAATTGGAAATGAAAATGAAGACATTACAACTAATACTGCAGAAATTCAAGGATCATTAGTGCCTAATATGAGCAGCTGTATGCCAATAAATTGGGAAATCTAGAAGAAATGAACAAATTCCAAGATGCATGCCACTTATCAAGAAGAAATCCAAAACCTGAACAGACCAATAACAAGTAAAAAGATCAAAGATAAAAAATCTCCCAGTTAAGAAAAAGCCTGGGACCAGATGGCTTCACTGTTGAATTCTACCAAACATTTAAAGAAGAACTACTACCAATCATATTCAAACCATCCCAAAAAATAGAGGAGGAGGAAATAATTCCAAAGTCATTTTATGAAGCTAGTATTACCCTGATACCAAAACCAGAGAAAGACATATCAAAAAAGAAAAAACCAAGAGCCAATGTCTCTGATGAATATTGATGCAAAAATCCTCAAAAAAAAAAAAAAAAAAACTAGCAAATTGAATTCAACGATACAGTAGAAAGATCATTCATCATAACCAAGTAAGATTTATTTCTGGGATGCAAAGATGGTTCAACATACATAAATCAATCAATATGTACATTATATCAATAGAATGATGGGTAAAAATCACACGATCATTTCAATTGATGCTGAAAAAGTATTTGATAAAATTCAACATCCCTTCATGATAAAAATGCTCAAAAAACTGGAGACAGAAGGAAGATTCCTCAACATAACAAAAGCCATATATGACAGACCCACAGCTAGTATCATACTGAATGGGGAAAAGCTGAAGCCTTTCCTCTAAGATTGGGAACATGACAAGGATGCCTACTGTCACCACCATTATTCAGCATAGTACTAGAAGTTCTAGCTAGAGCAATCAAACATGAAAAATATATAAATGGCATCCAAATTGAACAGGAAGAAGCCAAATTACCCTTGTTTGCAGATGATATAATCTTATATTTGAAAAAACCTAAAGACTCCAGAAGAAAACTATTAGAACTGATAAACAAATTCAATTAAGTTGCAGGATACAAAACCAACATAGAAAAATCAGTAGCATTTCTATATGCCAATGGTGAACAATGTGAAAAAGAAATAAAAAAGTAATCCCATTTACAACAGCTACACATAAAATTAAATACCTAGGAATTAACCAAATAATCTCTGTAATGAAAACTATAAAACACTGATGAAACTGAAAACACCAAAAAATGAAAAAAAATCCATTTTCATGGACTGGAAGAAATAATATTGTTAAAATATCCATACTACCTAAAGCAATCTACAGATTCAATCTAATCCCGTCAAAATACCAATGACATTCTTCACAGAAATAGAAAAAAACAATTCTAAAATGTATATAGAACCACAAAAGACCCTGAATAGCCAAAGCTATCCTGAGCAAAAAGAACAACACTGCAAGAATCACATTACCTGACTTCAAATTATACTACAGAGCTGTAGTAACCAAAACAGCATGGTACTGCATGAAAACAGGGAAAAGACAGTCTCTTTCTGCCTTAATAAATGGTTCTGAGAAAACTGGATGTCCATATGCAGAAAAATAAAACTAGACCCTTATCTTTCACCATATACAAAAATAAAATCAAAATGGATCAAATACTTAAAATCAAGACCTCAAACTATGAAACTACTACAAGAAAACACTGGGGGAAATCTCCAGGACATTGGTCTGGGCAAAAATGTCTTGAGCAATACCCCATAAGCACAGACAACCAAAGAAAAGATGGACAAACGGGATCACACCAAATTTAAAAACTTTTGCACAGCAAATGATAAAATCAACAAAGTAAAAAGACAATCCACAGAATGGTGGGCTGCAAAAAAAATCTGCAAACTACTCTTCTGACAAAGGATTAATAACCAGAATATACAAGGAGATGAAACAACTCTACAGAAAAAAAATCTAATCAAAAGATAGGCAAAGATTTGAATAGACATTCTCAAAAGATAATATACAAATAGCAAACGGGCATGTGAAAAAGTGTTCAACATCACTGATTATCAAAGAAATGCAAATCAAAACTACAATAAGATATCATCTCACCCCACTTAAATGTCTTATATACAAAAGACAGGCAACAACAAATACTGACGAGGATGTGCAGAAAAGGGAATCCTTGTACACTGTTAATGGGAATGTGAATTAGTCCAACCACTATGAAGAACGGTTTCGAGGTTCCTCAAAAAACTAAAAATGGAGCTCCAACATGATCCTGCAATCCCACTGCTGGGTATATAGCCAAAAGAAAGGAAATCAGTGTATCGAAGAGATATCTGCACTCCTATGTTTGTTGCAGCACTGTTTACAATAGCTAAGATTTGCAAGCAAACTAAGTGTTTATCCACAGATGAATGGATAAAGAAAATGTGGTACCTAAGGCCAGGCATGGTAGCTTATGCCTGTAACCCCAGCACTTTGGGAGGCCGAGGCTGGCGGATCACCAGAGGACTGGAGTTCGAGACCAGCCTGACCAACATGGAGAAACCCCATCTCTACTAAAAATACAAAATTAGCTGGGCATGGTGGCAC
This sequence comes from Macaca mulatta, assembly GCF_049350105.2. Taxonomy (NCBI): domain Eukaryota; kingdom Metazoa; phylum Chordata; class Mammalia; order Primates; family Cercopithecidae; genus Macaca; species Macaca mulatta. Next base: position 163,257,234 of record NC_133406.1, read on the forward strand.
ATGCCTGTAAACTCAGCTACTCAGGAGGCTGAGGCAGGAGAATCGCTTGAATCCAGGAGGCGGAGGCTGCAGTGAGCCAAGATTGTGCCATTGCACTCCAGCCTGGGCAACAAGAACAAAACTCCGTCTCAAAAAAAAAAAAAAAAGAAAAGGAAAAAAAAAAAAAAAGAAAAAAGAAAATGTGGTACATATATACAACGGATTACCATTTGGCCATAAAAATGAATGAGATGCTGTCATATGCAATGATATGGATGGACATGATTATGTTAAATAAAATAAGACAGGCATAGAAAGACAAACATCACATGTTCTCACTTATTTGTGGGATCTAAAAATCAAAACAATTGAAATCATGGAGATAGAGAGTAGAAGGATGGTTATCAGAGGCTGGGAAGGGTAGGTAATAAGGGGTTGCAGGTGTGTCGGTGGGTGGAGACAGAGATGGCTAATGGGTACAAAAAATGTTAGAAAGAATGAATAAGACCTACTATTTGATGGCACAACAGGGAGACTATGGTCAATAATAATTGTACATTTTAAAACAACTTAAATAGAGTAATTGGATTGTTTGCAACTCAATGGATAAACGCTTCAGGGGATGGATATCCCATTCTTCATGATGTGCTTATTTCACGTTGCATGCCTGTATCCAAATATCTCATGTGCCCCTTAAACATATATACCTACTATGTACTCACAAAAGTTAAAATAAAAAAGTTTAAGAAAGAATTTGAGCATATATCCTTTGCACTCTCCTCCCCTTCCAATCAGCGGGAACCTGGCCATGGCAGTGACCTAGCTTTCACCATGCAGACGTCTACAATGCCCCAGGGCAGTGGTTCTGAAATTGTGCTCTTAGACCTCTGGGGATCATAAGACCCCTTCAGAAGGACATAGGTCCAAACTATTTTCCTGCTAATACTGTGACATTATGTGCCTTTTTTACTCTCACTTTCTCACAAAGCTACAGTGGAGTTTTGCAGTGGCTACAGGAAGTGTGATGTCACAGCAGTTTGAATACAAAAGCAGATATGAGAATATAACTCTCTTCTATTAGCTAGAAGTTAAAGAGATTTGCAAATATATAAAGCAATGTCTCTCGCATCACTTTTTAAGTTTTGGAAAATATGATTACTTTTCTAAAAATACGTCATTCAGGTTAACTTCTATGGATTTATTATTTTGAAGGACTTAACAAATACTTATTTTAAAATTTGTTTTAATTTCTCATATGGTGAATATCAACAGATATAGCACATATAAATGAAAGATTTTTGAGGTCCTTAATAATTTTTAAAAAGTGTAAAGAGGTCCCGTGACCAAAAATTTTGGAGCTGTTGCTCTACAGTTGGAAGGACAATGAGCTGGAAAAAAACCCTGCATCTCTGCATGAATGTGAGGACTGAAACTGCCCTCCCCTCATTCACAGTGAGGCCATCCATTACATAAAAGAGAAACAAGTTTCTGTATTATGCTACTGTTCATTGTATCTTTTTATTGTAGCACCTCGGATTTACTCTAAATAATACAGACAATAGTCACATGAGTCTTCCTCCCAATTCCAACAGGACTAAATTCTCAGCAATGCCATGTGAGCAGAAGCAATGGATGTCACTTCCAGATTTGAGACTTCAGACCTTCGCATTCTCTTCCCCTTCCATGCTAGCTGGAACCCATATGTGATGACAACCCTGTTTCAACCATCCTGCCAGTGACAGTGTCCTAGGAGATGGCAGAAAAACCTGGGAGGAACCATGGTCCCTCAGTCATCTCAAGGAAAAAAGCTGCCCAGTCAAGCTGGACTGTTCACATGGAGACTATTCCAAAAGACGAAAAATGCACTTCTTCATCCTAAAAGCCATTTAAGTGTCAGGCCCTTTTGTTACAGTGGTCTGACCATTACCCATATATGGCTGACATCAGAAATTCACCTCTTCTCACACCCCAGATCTGTGGGGAAATCTTGGGGAAAACGTTGGTATGTGTGTATGTGCCTATATTTACACAAACAAACAAACAAACAAACAAACAAAAACTAAGTTAAAGCAAAACCTTGAGAAGATGCAGTGTAATAAAAATATATATTTAGTTGTATCCTTTATAATAAACCACTAAATGTGTTTTTCTGAGTTCTGAGGCACTGCAGTGAATTATACAACCTGTGGAGAGTGTTATGGAAACCCACACCGTCAATCAGAAGTACAGGTGGTTGCTGGGACTTGCAACTGATGTCTGAAGCAGGAGCAGACTTGTGGAACTGAGCTCTTTTTTTTTTTTTTTTTTTTTGAGACGGAGTCTGGCTCTGTCGCCCAGGCTGGAGTACAGTGGCCGGATCTCAGCTTACTGCAAGCTCCGCCTCCCGGGTTCACGCCATTCTCCTGCCTCAGCCTCCCGCGTAGCTGGGACTACAGGCGCCCGCCACCTCGCCCGGCTAATTTTTTTTTGTATTTTTTAGTAGAGACGGGGTTTCACTGGGTTATCCAGGATGGTCTCGATCTCCTGACCTCATGATCCGCCCATCTCGGCCTCCCAAAGTGCTGGGATTACAGGCTTGAGCCACCGCGCCCGGCCAGGAACTGAGCTCTTAACCTGTGGGGTCTGAACTAACTCTGGATAGTGTCCAAGTTGAACTGAATTCTTAGGCACCCAGTTGGTGTTGGAGAACTGGAGAACTGGTGTGGAAGACCACACATTTGGTGTCAGAAATGGTAGCAGAAAAAGACACCCCAGAAGCTTAAGCCTACATAGGGTGTAGAATCATCAGGGCTGACCCTGACACTGCTTTACAATAACATTTCAGCTTTGCCTCCATACCCGCTTAACTCCTGCAGGATAAGCAAAGGTGACATCGACCTCAGACACCTCTGTACTGCCCACAGTGGCAAAGAACCTCCAGGCTGCTAGAATGCCATCCTAAGAAGATGTTAAATTGGACCTTTTCAGTCTCAGAAATGTGGTTGAAAACAATAAATGTAAGTTGCTGCACATTCTACATAGAGATAACAGACCATCCTATAGAATTTGCTAACAGACCCCAAATCAGTACTGTTACCTATGACGAGGCTATATAAAAGAAGATGTAGATTGATCAGGTATCCAGAGAGAGTTACCAGAGGGTTATGCTTTTCCTACCTCTTCCCTATGTAGGAGGGAATCCTTTCTTCCATCTACTCCCTCTCCCATCTACTGCAAGTCACATGAGTAGGAATTTCAAGTTCTGTTATACCACCTTAGGTTTCTGAGTCTGAATCTCGTCCAAGCTGGGGACAGCAGAGATATGTTAAAGTGAATAAGAAATTAAAGTTTTGATTTAGATTGGACTGTACTTTTCAAGAGCTGAAAATGAGATCTTTTGTTAATGTTTTTTAAGTGACCAGAAAAGTCAGGGACTCGTCCTGAGTTATTGTTCAACAAAAAAGAAAGATACTCAACATAGCATGTTTAAAAAGCAATAGACAGAAAAAAAAAATCAAGTAGCTTCATCTGCTTGTCCCTACCAAGTTTAGCACATTCAATATGTGGGTGGGAGAACCAGGTTTGGGTGGCAATGCCTGCCTCCCTGCCTATCACACTTCTACCGATAACAAAGAATCACATGGAATGACTGCCATAGCACCCGCTTTCAATAGAATATAATGTGGTAGCAACAGCAATAACAAAACTTCATCAGATATTTTCCAGTTTTTCTCTCTTCAAAGCCAGAACAATTAGAACCAAGCCCTTAAGCTGACTGAGCACCAGAGGCTCTGGACTGACGGTGGGAGAGGAAACCTAAGAAGGGGAGGCAAACATTCTAGCACAATAGGTGATCCAAAACAGCTAATGGGAACATTCAAAAAAATGTTTTGTAAAGCTACCCTGGCCTTGAACTGCCCAACTCCAGGCTTCTTTCATGTGATACACAAACTGACATCGTATTTTACCTAATACTGTATAATACGGTATCTGTAATATGTTAAACGCTCCTTGAAATAAATAAGAAAAATATTTAAAAGTCTGTAGAAAAATGGGCAAAGGAGAACAGGCAATTCACATAATTCTCAATACAAATGTCCAATGAGTGTATGAAAATATACTTAACCTTAATAGTAACCCAAGAAATGCAAGTTTAAAACACAAAATGCCATTTACTTATCAGGTTGGCAAAAATTTTACACATGAATCATATCTGGTTGGAAAGGGTCTCTAGAAAAAGATACTCTCATTCAACATTGATATAACTTGGAAAAGTCGTTATGAAAATTTAGAATGCATTTGAATATAAGCATGTGCATCCATACATGTATGTATGCATGTAAGTATAGAAAAAGGTCTGGAAGAATATATAACAAACCTAACAGTACTCCTATTTCTCAGGAAAGGAGGAGCAGTGGGATGGGAGGGTGTTGATGGACTTTCACGTTTTACAGATAGACTTAAAATTTGTATGAGCATATATTACTTCTGTAATTAAAAGAAATTTTTTTTGAAGCAGGGTCTTGCTGTGTCACCCATGCTGGAGTGCAGTGGTAACATCTTGGCTCACTGTAGTCTTGATGTCCTGAGCTCAGGTGATTCTCCTGCCTCTCAGTCTCTCTTAGCCTCCTGAGTAGCTGGGGCTACAGGTGTGCGCCACTATACCTGGTTAATTTTCAGGTTTTTTTTTTTTTTTTTTTTTTTTTTTTTTTGAGATGGGGTTTTGTCATATTGCCCAGGCTGGTCTGAAACTCCTGGGCTCAAGCCATCTACCCACCTCAGCCTTCCAAATTGTTGGGATTACAGGCGTGAGCCACTGAGTCCAGCCTTAATTTTTTAAAATGAAAAACCAATTAACATGAGATTTTAAAGCTTAAATATATATATAAAATACTTTAATTGATTTATTTTCCTTTAAAACAGATGTGGTGGGGGTTGAGCAGGCATAGCCTACTCAAATTCTGGCAACCGAACCCTATCTTAATCTACGTAGGTGGTTCAGTATTTCACAACCCGAAGAAAGTTTCCTTAGTTGGCATGAATATAAGTACAGGGTAATGTTTTGCATCCCTGGACAGTACTGAATAAGGCTTATTCTTAGTAATTCAAGATAAAAAACAATTGTATGAAAAGTATTTTGAAATAAATTTTAGGGAGATTTGCATTTTTCAATAAAAAGAATTCTATTATTAGCTATCTTTCCTTTTGGCAGAGACTGTCTTCAATTTTTAAGTGTTTGCCAAAGAAATGACCTTCTGCCAACCCACACTGATATATTTGCCTGTTTTCAGACCAGAATTCATTCAAAAGCACCACAAGTCTTCCAAGAAGTCTTTTTGTTTTTATTCCCAAAATTTTAAGCAAAAAAATAGTCCATTTAAAATAGAAGGAGACATTCTTACTTGGTCCTCAAAAGATAGAGCCTGGGCAACATCTCTTGGAAATCCATCGATAACAATGCCCTCTTCATCAGGTATTTGCATCAATTTTTGTTTTATCTCTGTAATTGTTGTTTCCTTTTATAAACAGAAAGGATGGAAAAAAAAAACCACAGTTAAACTTAGTATACTCAAGTGGTAGGAAAACATTTTGCAGAATAAAAGAAAATTATACAGCAGTACCTGCGGGGCCAGTTCTCCAGTTGTAATTATCTTGGCAATAAGACTCCATTTCCTATTGCTGCTGGTACTGTGGATCTTCTTTCTTAATAATTCTCCCACAGAAATGTATTGGAATCCATATCGTTCTGCAATTTTCAAACTTTGAGTACCCTTTCCGCTTCCTGGACCACCTAGTATTTAAAACAGGCAAAACTGTGATCTTCTGATACAATAAGGACCTCCCTTTTATACAACTACTACTTCATCTGGGATGCAGATTCTGTGTCACCAAGGCAGGTGGTTAAATAGGAAAGCCATTTGCGGCTTTCTCAGTGCTGCCTTTGAATGTAAAGCAAGTAGAGACTTCATCAAGGAAAGAATTGTCTTGACCAACTGTATTAAATGAGAGATACAGGTTTTTCCTCTACCTATTTGAGCAAATAGCTAATTAAAAATTTTTTTGAACAATGTAGTTGAAAGAAATCTTGACATTTTTCTATGTAAAATCTAACATTTTTCCTCCTGTAATCAAAGAAAAATCTGTGGGATATAAAAAACAATGATCAAAATAACAATAATGGATTCCACGCCAACAGAGAGTTAATGTGTAATTCGGTGAAATGTAACCATTATTTTTAGACAAAGGCCCACCAGTATTTACACAGCTTATTTAAATCTTTTTTGAAATGTTTGCTCGTGCATGTCCTTGCCTTATATTGTTTGAATGCAAGAGTTTTATGCAATGTAAAAACAGACATATAGACCAATGGAACAGAATAGAGAACCCAGAAACAAATCCACACACCTACAGTGAACTCATTTTCCACAAAGATGCCAAGAACACACACCGTGTAAAAAGCAGTCTCTTCAATAAATGATGCTGGAAAAACTAGACATCCATATACAGAGGAAAGAAACCAGATCCCTATCTCTTGTCATATGCAAAATAAAATCAAAATGGATTAAAGACTTCTACTAGATTATTTTTCAAATCAAAAGTAAGTTTTGGTTTTAAATAGCTGCTTTTAACCTACTAATATATGGGCAAATCATGAATTGACTTGAAATAAAAAAATTATCTGACCAATTCCATTGACAAATTCAAACTGATTTATTCCTTGAAGAATCAGGTATCTTTCAGAAGCTATATTTTCACACTTAATCACAACCACCAAACTAAGAGATCATACACTCCATTAATTTTAAAAATTCAGACACACTGAGAATGTTATGGTACTTTCAAGAAAAAAAATTTTGTCAACTAATGGAGGCAACAGTAGACAACAAAAAATGCAGTTGGCACAATTGACAGAGATATTCTCTGTCATTAATTTGTTGGATGAGCTTAATTACTGAAAGTTTCTATCAAATTAATTTTACTTTGAAAACTGAAAGTTCCAATCAATTTAATTTTCTAGAGCCAGAATGGGCTTAATTTTGGTCTGTTCACATCTCTAATACTTATAAATATTAGGGTCCATCTCACTGATATTTTATGATTATGTTAACATAAGAGAGATTCGTATCTGTTCCAAGAGAGTCAGCCTTAAAAAAATTCTGCAGTGCTAGAAGAGAAACCATGTGGGCATCTATATCCCACTCTCACATTTTTAGGTTCGAACTAATACAAATTTGTAAGTTTCAGGTACAATTATTTTATAATTCCAAAAAAAGTCACAAAATTGCCCCAATTCTCTCAGACAACCTAAGATCCACCCTCTCCTTTCTTCCTTTGTTTCAATCCTCTTAAAATTATTTACACTTATTGGTTCATCATTCTTATAATATATAAAATGTTACAATACGGCATGTAAGCCTATAATGAGAATCACAACCTCGGGAAACAAGTTGATTTCACTGAATAGAAAGAAATGTGAAGTGGGAGAGATTTGAGCATTTACATATTCTCCAAAGATCTTAGTTTATTGAAATATTTTAATCGTTTTCATATAAAATTCATAGTACACACAAAAAATATTTGTGCTCTTTTATACAAGATCAATTTGCTATCAAACCATTTTCATGAACAATCAAGCTTCCATTTGTTCATCCTGTTAATAATGACCAATACTTTATTACTAGCAGCAAGAACAGCAAAATAGAAAGAATGTGTTCTGTCCACATACAAATCATAAAATGATGACATAATTCCCGATTATTTTTCACCTGTAGTTCTATCATTTATTAAAGTGTTTCCCTGTCTTCTAGGTAAGGACTTGAAAATTTTAAGCACAAAAAGAATGCATTCCACTTGCAAGAATAGAGATTTATGGCATAACAGTGGCTACCATAAAGCCATAAAAATATTTTAACTCTCCAAAAAAATATTTTAACTCTTCAAAAACTGACTTTAAACTCTCTTCCTGTAATTTTGTCTTTAACAATTCAGGGCTAGATATATTTGCAATTTCATTTTCATTTCACTTTAAAATATACAAATGTCATTCCTTCTAGTCTAGTGAGCTTAAATTCTTGTTATAGCTTGGTGTGTTTATTTGCATGCTTTTTTCCTAGTTGTCAACATTGCTATGTCCTCTGGAGCACTACTACTTCCTTGCATGGGGTCTCTATAAATCTGGCACTCTGTTAATGCAACCAGCTAGAACAGCTTTGAACATTTCATGCCAGAGTTTTGCTTTTGGTCATCTCTGTGAAAGGTGATTCTAACTGGAATATGAAACAATGACTACATGTTGCATGTTCACAGGTCTCTTCATGATTTTTATAGATTTTGAGAAAGAATTTGCAAAAATAGTCAAACTTTTTTTTTTCTTTTTTCGAGATGAGGTCTCTCTGTCACCCAGACTGGAGTGCAGTGGAGTTCACGGCAACCTCGAACTCCTGGGCTCAAGCTATCTTCCCACTTCAGCCTCCCAAATAGTTGGGACTACAGGTGTGTGCCACCACACCCAGCTAAGTTTTAAAATTTTTTGTAGAGACAGGGTCTTGCTATGTTGACCAGGCTGGTCTGAAACTCCTGGGCTCAAGTGATCCTCCCTCCTTGACCAAAAAGGAATTTTTCAAAAATATTTAAAACATTTTCATTTTCTATTCCTGTGAAATGTCATGGAGCTGATATTTCCATATTCAACATAAGATTCATAGTGGCAACTTTTAAAATTAACTATCATCATTGTTATTTTGGCTAATACTCAGATGTTATGTGCTATGTAAAACACTATTCTATTAGATTTGTTTGTCTTTTAACAATGAAACTTTGGATTTATTACAGGTGCCAATCTGCCATAAAGAAGATTCATTTATATGAACCTTTACCAATATATTATTATTTATTTTTCCCTCTAAAGTTAATAGTGAGTAAAAATTTAATTTGTTGGTTCAAAGGGGTAAAAATCACATCATGTTTAGAAGACTTTCTTTTTTTCTTCTAGAAACAGAGTCTCACTATGTTGCCCAGGCTGGACTCCTGGGCTGAAGGGATCTTCCTGGCTCAGCCTCCCTACTAGCTGGGACTACCACCACATCCAGCTCTTAGAAAACTTCAACTGGCTCAGTTATCTGTGATCAAGATTAAATACATAAAACCACAGGACAATAAATCTTGAAGGTATTACTTTCAATTCATTATAGAGATTTTCTATGACATTTTAATGGGAATCTATGAAAATGCAATAGGCATTAGATTATATAATTATAACAATTTTCATTTTATTGCAACTTATACTAAGAATATCTCCATTTATTGTCCCTTGAGCTTTTGTTTCTATTGATTGTCATTATCCAACTAAGTGTTTGCACATATAATACACAATTTACTTTTTTGAAATGTAAATATATAAACAAAGGTAGCAACAGTATGAGAATTTTTGCTTTCTGTCCTCATACCTATAACAAGAATGATTTTTGGTCGAGGTCTGGTAGGATCAAAAACCTCATACTCCTCAATCAACTCTGCAGTCTCAGAGAGATCCGTGTCACTTTCTATGGAGAATTGATGGATTGGAGGGAGCCGGTCATACCGCCGATATGGAAAGTTTGAATTTTCAGGCATTACTGCAAAAGAGTAAGATAACTTTGAAAAGGAAAAAACACCATAATAAAACACTCTTCACACTTAAACAATTAGTAAAAGCAATTTTAAAATGAAATGGGTTTGTTTTGTTCTCAACTGGAAGAAGTCTCCCTTAGGGGTCAGCAGGCTTTATCACAAAGGGGCAGATAGTTAATATTTTGGGCTTTGTGAGCCGTGCAGTTTCTGTTCAACTTAGCCATGGTAGTATGAAAGCAGTCATAAACAATATAATAAACAAATGAGTGTGCCAGTGTTCCAATAAAACTTCATTTGTAAAAACAGGCAGTGAGATGAACTTGGCTCATGAAACTTTACCACCCTCTGCCCTAAAAGGAACCTTCTCAGATACTACCTAGTTTTGTTTGGTAGGTTGCATACATCGTGGCCTCTGCAAATGGTGCTCTCTGGAGTTATGTAGTACATAACCTTCACAAGCATATGCAGCTGCCTGTCCATAAAGCTAATGCTTATATATTGTGTATTTCATTCATTCAACAAATATAGATAAGCTGCTTACTATGACCCAGAAATGCTATTGTGATCTAATGGAATAGCTTGGTGGCATAATGAATAAAAAATTAAGGTACTGTCACGGTCAGTAGGAGGGTGCAATAATTCCTACAACTGGAATATCTTATAACATCATCTAGTTTTACTTTATCAATTTACTTATTATTTTTAATCTACTTGAGTTAAAGATGTAAAAGTTTAAGTTTGTATCTATAATGGCAACAAATACTTGCTATTTATTGCTGTTTATAACACGCCAGATATGTTAGTGTGTTAAGAGTAATTTAGTATAAGAATAAGATGTAGTCCTGTCCCTTCAGTGCTTATAAACTAGAGCTTATATGTTTATATCTTATAGCTGTATGAACACCAGTCATGATAAGTGGTAAAATGAGTATCTCTCTGATAAACACCACAGTAATTTAATGAATTACATTTGGGCTGCAGTGGTAAGAAAGGACTTGCAAAGGAGGCAGGACCTGAACTTTGAAAGACAAGCACAGGTGATGAAATGCAGGAAATATAACCTAGTTGGTGGGAACAGTACGAAGACTCCGAGTCAGAAATTCAAATGACATACTCAAAAGGACCAGAGGACAGGGCTGGCAAGTCCAAACTAGGGAGATGGTCTCAACCAGTTGTTGATATACAGTTTATGGCTCCCTCTTCTTTACCTCAGGTGTCAGTATTCCAGGAGGCACAGAGAAGCACTAACTGCCCAAAAGGCACTCGCACAAAGCAAACAGGAGGCCACCTGGCCTTCCATGAGGAATTCTGCTGACTACCGTATCTTAGCATGGCATAAGGCTCACATCTCCTCCCAGGGATGTTGATCTGTTAGAACTTTCCATTCTCTGTTGATACAATAAATAAGGCCATTGACCACGGACCCACTAGATTCATTTTAGCTTCATGAAAAGCACTGGGTAGTCTGCAGATGACAGTAGATCTCTTTTAGAAAGATCTGGGAAGGGCTACATCAGGAAAAGCACCAACAACAGTATCCTGCTCTGCCTTGAAATTTAATCAGTTCATCCAACATTAGACAAAATTCGAAACATTATCCTTGGTTACTTTCTTCCCTCTCTCTGCACATCTACTCCCAATACTTTATTTGCAAAACATATACCAAATGCATATGCTTCTCTCCATCTCTACTATCACAACTCTTCCAAAGCCATCATCATATTTTACCTGGAATATCATAATAGACTATTTACTGATCTACCTGCTTCCATGCTTGCCACCACAATCAACTGCCTGAAATGTTCTTCCCCTGTTTCTCCCATGGCTGACTGCTTCTTGTCATTGACACTTTACCTTAAAGGTCACCTCCTGCAAGAGGACTTTACTGACTTTCTAATCTAGTGCAGCCTCCTAGTGAGTCTCAGGGACATCACTCTAATGCTCTGCACAGCACCTACTTCACCATCTGAGAGTTTCTTCATTTATCCATTCATTCATTGTTTGTCTTCTCCAATTGGATTATAAGTTTCATGAGAGCAGGGGCCTTACCTATGGTCTGGAGCTCTGTATCCTTGGGATCTAGAACTGTGCTTGGCAGATGGTCAGTGTCCAATAAATATTTGTTGAATTAATAATAAAAAGAATATCTTACTGAAATAGTTTCCCATAGAGAAAACTCAGAAGATAAAATGGGTGGGCAGAGCGTGGTTCAATGTGGAGGTCCCTGAACCCTTTACCATGGTAAAGGGTTTAGCTTTAGTAGAAAGCCAGTAGAGGATTTGCAGGGGAGGGTTGGTAAGAGAAAGGAAACAATGAAATGAAATACATGTTTTAGGAAGGTTAATCTGCTAGTTAAAATGAATTGGAGCAGGGAAAGACTAAGAACAGAAACAGTAGCAGCTAGGTGGCTGTTAAAGTAATCAACAGATGAGAAATGAAGGCTTAGGCTAGAGTGGTAGCAGGGGAAACGGAAATGGATGGCCAGATCTGAAGGATGCGATTAGGGTTGGAATACGAGAAATGAAAGGCGGTGACAGTTCAAAAACAATTTCCAGGTTTCAAGTCTAAAAGGATAAGGACCATACTGCATTTCATATAGTATCTTTCTGCCCTCTCTTTTCTGCTCCAGCAATATTGGACTTCTCTCATTCCTAACCAAATTACAGCCTCTTTGTCTGCCTCAGGAACTTCTCTTCGCTGTTCCCTGGTACAATCTCTTTCATCCTTCTCTAGCTAACACACACTTAGCTTTCGGCTCCAAATATAAGCACATCACCTCTTCCAGGAAGCCGATCCTGAACCCCAGCTAGGTTAGATTCAGTCCTTTGTTAACATGGTTAATTCCTTAGCATATGATTTTCCTATGGTGCCATTGTGCTCCTGCTTATATTCCTGCTGCTTGACTTCACTGCTAGGCTGTAAGGTCCCCAAAGGAAGGTGCCATGTCTGTTCTTTCCTGGTGGTTGGATTTTCAGTCCTAAAAGAATGTCTGACACATAGTAGTACTCAATAAATGGTTAATTTATTGCCCAACTGACTTACCGGCTGACTTCATGGAAACAGGAAAAGAAGTAAGTGCTGGTTTTGAAATAAATATAGTGTGTTTGGTTTTGGACATGTTGAATATAAGATAATGAGATATTCTGGAAGACAGGCTCTATGAATGTTTGGGGTTATGGGATTAGAACTCTTATTTACAGATAATTATTCAATTGTATGCATGTGGCAGAAAGAAAGGGATGCTTACCTCATATTTAATGCTTTAAAGACAGTCAGCCAATAATTTAATCCTTGCTTTATCATATTTTAACTTAGGAAAGTAACTTGATTAGATGATGAAAATGTTTCATTTCACAGAATAATTTTTCATAGTAATAACACATTAACATAGCTAAGGCAATATTTTTACAAAAAATGCATGAATCACTCATTTCTAGAAATAATCACTATGCTTTAAGATACTGGGCAGTTAGGAATTTTGTTGAATGTAATAAACGATTCCACACATTACAACTAAAACCTTCAAAGCACAAATGAATAAAGTATTTCATAAAATAGAATACAGGACCAGTTTAGAAATCATTTTCCGCTTTTTAGCATACTTTCAGATACAAGACCATGTGATGTCACATTCTTACCACCATAGGTATATGAAAATTTTGTATTTGATGATTAACTAAAAGATCCCCGTGTGGGAATTTTGGTAAAGTATCAGTGGGTATGGAGAACCTAAAATTAACATGCAATCTTATTTTAATGAAAATTAAGCCTACATTTTCCATTCTTGTTTTAGCTTATCCTGCTAGATTGGGAATTCCAAACTCACAATTTATATACCCAACATAGCCCCACAGATGTGTTTTGTTCAGCTGGACATTTTTGCAAAATTAGTACTTAACTGTCTTTAAACAATGATTGTTCTCTCTAGCTCTGCTCTCTAGTTTGGCCACAGTCCTTACCATTCTCTATTGACACATGACCTGCCTAGCTTCTATGTACAATCAGGCCAAGTAACAATATAAAAAAGTATCAAATAGAAGTATCAAGATTTCATTTTGTTGCAGTCACTTTTACACCCACTCAGAGCAGCGTCCAACTAAGTAGATGTCATAGCTTCTCAGATTTAATTTTTAAAATGTATGCCTGAAGTTTATTAGTACTTTAAGGTTTAGAAAGCAGATTCCCATATTTACCTCGCTTGATCTAACAAGAGTACGGGGTATGTATTTAACAGGGAGCCAGACATTAAGTATGATGACACCCTGGGAAGTAAGCTTCCCGTATGTTGGGGATGTGTATGAACTGTTCAAGCCCACAAAAATATCATTTATTCACCAAAGTAGTAATGTACTAAGTGGCATGCTGCAGCAGCAACTGGCTAAAGATACAACCATGAGTACCTGCTGCCCACAGAGAGGGCATATCTAAGCTGTGTCTGCACAGTTTGCAGTTCTAAACTCCAATTCTGTTCATTTGCTACTCTGTGTATCAGGCTGTTCTCAGTGAACCAGAAATCCTGCTGATTTACAAAGAGTGAACTTTATACCTGGGACTCTGCTTGGTTATCAAACCAGAACGTGGGTCTATGAATAGACTGTATGGCAAGAGAAAAATCTCTTTGGTATTGTAAGGTCCTAAAGGTCAAATCAAAATATTTGGTGCAAATTTGATTTAGTAAGTATATAAAGACACAACCTTACCTTAGGACTTCCCATAGAATGTAACCACATGGCTTATTTTGTACTGAGTGTTATTTTACCTCCTGTCTATGTAAGACGGACAGCGGTGAGAGACCTTGCACGGTAATGAGATTAATTGCTAAGACTCAGAGTGCTAATCTCATTACCTTATAGTCACACCAAAAATTTTCTAGCTATTTTTCTGTTTTTTGGTCCATTATAACATTTGAAAGTTTGTAAAATTAGTTTTAAATAGCAACTTCAGACATCTCATTACTTCTCAGCAGCACTGGGAAATTTGGTCAGGGTCATATCACTGACTTCTGCATGAATGGTGAAGGACTCTTTTCTTTAGAGATGTTTCTTAGGAAAATCTATTTCTGTTTGCCTTCTTTTGCTTGTGTTCCTTGAAAATTAGCACACTATGACTTTTTCCCACACTGCATTCAAATAAAATCTATGTGAGTCATGACTAATAAGGTTAAGCAAACTAAGATTTGCTTCCTGCCTATATTCATTGCAGATAGAATTGTCTCCATTTCAGATGCTGTCTGTATAGCACAAACCTTTTGTTGTATAATTTTTGAGAATGGTTTCAGTTTTGAAAATGTAATGATCTTGGCCACTAGAACAGAATTTAGTTTCCCCTGATTTGAGCTGATTCCAATTTGCACATACTATTATACGTCTCAACTTCATCTAGAAGTTGAAAGGCTGGTTGGCTCATGTTGAACCCCTAATTTTGATAAGCACATGTTTCAGAAAGAGATCAAAACACCATGAATCTTCTCTAATGAACTACAGTTTTTAGTTCTAAACAACTCCTAAAATTTAAACAAGTTTACTTTTCCAACTTCTTTTATAGCACCCAAATTCCTAGATTAATGTATTAATTAATACATTGCATTCAGTAGATGCTTAAAATTTTTTTAATTGAATTAACTAGTGTTAAAGTGAACTAAATGTGACCTGAGAAGGACTCCATACTTCTATATTTGAGTCCTTGCGGACAAACTGCAACCTAGCTTAATAGGCAGACAAGATTGAAAACCTAACTTAGGAGTATGCACCTGTAACAATAGCTGAGTGTTGGCCGATCCCAGCGGCTGTACTTCAACCATTTATACACGATTGAGCATTCAAACTGTGTTCAATATGGCAAATGCTAAGTTGTAACCAATCCAGCCATTCTGTACCTCACTTCTGATTTCTGTATGTCATTTCCCTTTTTTGGTCTATAAATCTTCCACCACGTGGCTGCACTGGTTTCTCTGTGCATCTGCTGTGTTTCTGGGGGTTGCCCAGTTCATGAATTGTTTGTTGCTCAATTAAACTCCTTTAGATTTAATTTGGCTGAAGTTTTTCTTTTATCACTAGTATAAACTTCACATGCATTTATGCAGATGCATTATTATGAACTCTGAACTTGGAAACATTAGTAAGCCAAATCTCTTTCTAGTTAATAAAAAAATGCTGAACTGCTATGCAATAACTACCAATTATACCTCTATTCTATTCATTTATTGTGAGAAATCTTATTTGCAATTTTAAGAAAAATGTATGTATGGTTTGCTAATTATTTTGCAAAATAATGAAGTCAGTAATATAAATTTTCATTAAGCCTCTAGTGAATTGTTGGACAACGGTGTGTAATTTTGTTTGTCTTTTTATGGAAGTGATTAGAATTAGTAGCAGAGAGAAATTAATCATGATCCAAGGACTTCAGGCATTTATAAACTCAAAAAATGAAATCACTGTGTATAGTCTATATGGCATGTTTTAAAGAGAATTGCTATAACTATAAAACTGTCTATTATTCTCCATATACATTACCATTTCTTAGAAAGGATCTCCGTGACTGTCCTCCATTTAGCGGAGGTAAGGTCTTCTTTTCCTGGCTTACAAATGTATCCCATTTCACCTTGTCACAGCCACCCAGTTCCTTGACTTTCTGTAAACAACTTTCCAAGTATTCTACTGGGTCTTCAGGCTTAGAACACATCAGTCCATTCAAAAGGCTCTGAAATATAACAAAATATGTACAAATACTTTTCAACCCACCTTTGTTTTTTTAAAAATTTAATTTAATTTATTTTTCTGAGATAGAGTCTCACTCTGCTGCCCAGGCTGGAGTACAGTAGCACAATCTTGGCTCACTGCAACCTCCACTTCCTTGGTTCAAGTGATTCTCCTGCCTCAGCCTTCCGAGTAGCTGGGATTACAGGTGCACACCATTATGCCCAGCTACTTTTTGTATTTTTAGTAGAGACAGGGTTTCACCATATTGGCCAGGTTGGTTTCGAACTTCTGACCTCAAGCGATCCACCCACCTCGGCCTCCACCCACCTTGGCCTCCCAAAGTGTTGGGACTACAGGCATGAGCCACCGCACGTGGCCCCACCCACCTTTGTTAAAATAGTGTTATGGCTCATCTTTGGATTCTGGTTGTTTTTGTTCTTTGCATTTGTCTTTTAATAAACAGTTAGAGTTGAAATTACAATCTGATGGAGTCATTAAGATAATCCCTTAAATTCTTGCCTAATTAGTTTTCAGTTCAGCATTCTCTGCCTCTTAAGCAATTCAGGCAACTAGATAGTTTAAAATGGAAGAGCCGTTCACTTTATCACAGTGAGATAAAATGCAGCATGTGAAAATGCCCCAGTCATTATTTGTCTCACTCCTACCCACCCTTTATGTCTCTAAACCTCAGTTTCTTCTTTTATAAAATGGGGGTAATAATAAATACCTCATAGAGTTTTTAAAGAATTAAATAATTTCATATTTGTACAGTGCACATTAAGTGCATGGCACATAGTAAGTGCCAAACAAACTTTGTTGGTGGTTTTAGTTATTATTACTATCAGGAAGTCTTCTCTGAATCCCTAGGTTGGTCTGTGAACCCCTTCTTCTGTGTTCTCAGGTATCCAGCATAAAACATCATACTTGTTTGTCATTTATACTGAAACCATTGGGTTATGCATTGGTCTCTCTTCTAAATTATAAGCTCTTCGACAACACAGAGTGAGTCTCATTCATTTTTCAATCCCCAGATACTGATGCTTTCCCTGACATTTGGTAGGTGCATATTTAACTGTTTTCCAATTGGAAAAAAAATCCCTCAAAGCTCAAATCTAAGTGAGACTAAAAAAAAAAATTACTGTTTGACATAGAGTAGGTCACTACAATATCCACTAAGATTCCAGATGGGGAAGGAAAAAAGGCATGATCCTGCTATTGCTTTCATGGTTCATGGTGTCTGATGTGTCACTGGTACTAGTTTCTAAAAACGCCACCAGTTTGGAAATGCTGATTCCTGGAAGCTGGACTGATGTACAAAATATTTTCCTTTGGAGTATTTCATGGAAAAAGCATAAAGGATTATTCTTACCAATATACATTGTTAGCATACAAAACACCCTTTGAAGGGCTGACATCTGTTTAAATACAGTATTTTATTTTCAATTATTTCCTGTGTAATTTGCTCAGAATGGTAGGCAATTCTCACCAGGTACGTTTGTTTTCTGAAATCCTAAATAGAGTAAGCTAGAGTGTGCACCTCTATCAGCCAAGTTCAATTGCAGAGGGAGCAGAAAAAACTACCAGGGCATCCAATCCAGTTTGTTTGTCAAAATCTGTCCTATATACACACACATTGCAGTTGAGCTTCTCACATTTCTCCCATATGCCAAGCCAGTATTAATCTTATTAATAAATAAAAGCCTCTATGTCATATATTTATTTGCATACCCAGTGCATTCTCAGCCCTGTGTGACTTTATTACCCCCATTTTATAGATTAGGAAATCACAACTCAGAGATGTTAGTGACTACTCCAGTTTACTCAACTAGAAACACCTAGGCCCAGGATTTCAATTCAATGTTTCTGATTCCAAAACCCATATGTTCTTCTCTGTACCTGTTGCAGAAATGTGGTGTAAGATAAAAGAAAACATGAGATTCTCTGTGCCATCTGCAAAATGCCCTCTTTTAATCCCTACTATTGCCTGAAATGGGTGAACACACTCAATGACTCTTTTCTGAAAATATACATTTCCAGCGTCCTTAAACAAAACTGGTTCTCCAAAGGGCACTGATTTTAAAATACGGCAATGAGTTCCATTCCTTCATGGATAATTCAGATCGTTTTTTCTAACAGCCAGCCACTCTCAGGGATTGAAGACAACCAGCACATATTATTGCTCAGTCTCTGAGTGAACCCTTTGAGACCTTGAATAATCTAATTTGACTTTCCACAGTATTCAAATTGATTGCCAAATCTCTGCTGTAAGGTACAAGATCAATATACACACCATAAAGTTAGCCAGAATTAAGAACTCATGACAAAATAATAAGAAAGTGGTTTTAAAAAAGTCTAAAACCGGAAACACATTTCAAAAATGAACCTACCAGAGATATCCCATATTCCATTTGGCTTACATGATGTCTCAAATTAGGAAAAAATCTGAAAAGGTCAGTTAGATATATTTACTTGTCTGAAAATACGTCAATACAATAATCAATTTGTCTATAATGGCCTCTAATATCCACAGCTGGGGCCAATGTCTTGGTGTTTAGTAGATAGCTAATTGTTAAACTTTGTACACTTAGAATATTGTGGTGGGCAAAATCCATTTTAAAAACCTAAAGTATTTAGTTTTACAGTCTACACTCATCACATGGAGAACTGCCAGATTTTCCTTCCCTCTTGAGCTGCGCATAGCACAGATTCGTCTTACTGAAGGATGTAGCCTTTGGAGGTCACCAGCAGTCTACTTACATCTTACTGTCCAGAAGTGAATCTAAGTCCATTACTGTATTTCACCCAAGCAAGTTGACTTCCTTTTCTGGGTGTGCATTATTTATCCCATTCATATGCAGAAAAGTAAATAAAAAACCTAAAACCTTAACAAAAAGGCCTGCCATAACTTATTTGCATACACGGTGTAGATTTTAATAAACTATCAAAATTCTCTGTGGTTACCTTCCACCAAGGAGGAAAAACAGTACCCACATTTATAAACCAAAAAGATGTACTATGTAGGAATTTTTGCAATCACGTGGTCCTCCTACAGATGTTTTCAATGATTCTTTCAGAAGCGTAGAAATGAAATATATCTCAGTAGTAATCTTTGTGAGAAAAACTTCGCCTCTTAATTTCCATATTTACTTTTTGAAAATTAAAACAAAAAAAGAACAACTCTTAAGATTCCCACACATTCTCAAGACCTGTCCTTATGCAACACCACCTAATTATTTTCACGCAGGAGTAACACATTTGCTAGATTTGGGCTTCACATACCACGCTTGAGCTCAGTGAATGCTTCACCTGGAAATCTTGACTTCAGATGACCTGAAAACGGTGGCTTATAGAGGTGAGAGAAAAGAAGATCTGTAATTATGGCAACCCATTTTAAAGACAGTTTAGGGAAACTGAGGCAAAATTATTTTCTCCAGTGGTGCTTTAAAATTCCTTTTAACAGAACAAATCCCTCAAATCGGGGGGAAAAAACCCTCATGACCTTTAGTTTACGATATCAGTCTATCAGTTTTCAGAAATGGGAACGAGGTTTGCAGAGAATGGATTTCCCCTTTCAGAGCTCGCTTAGGAAGCTTGGCTTGCTTCTATTCTTTTCTCCTCCTCCCCCCACTTCAAGCAAAAGCACTTGAGATTCAGGAATGTTTTTAAATTCAAATACGAAGAGAAGGAAAGGAAGCCAAAAAGACCTGAGACAGGGGCTGTGGCTTAGAACCGACTAAGGTTCATTCCTCAAGCCTCCTCTCTCTCAGTCCCCAAGTGTTCCCCCCACTCTGGGTCCCGGTGCAGATGATGCTGTGCTTCGGTTTGAAGACTGAGCAACAGGAGTTGCTATCTCCAGGTGGGTTGTCGAGCACTGGCGAAACCTGCGGCCCAACCCTTCCTAGGCAACGGAAAAACGTGCTCAGGAGTTCATTCAGCGAAAGCGCAGAGCAACGCTGGGGGCCTGTCACCGGGGAGGTGGCACTCGATAGGTTGGGTTTTGCTTTTTGCATCTTCATCTCTCTCTTCCAAGCTGTCTCCGGGGAGGGCTGCCTTCGTCCACATTTCCTCTTCCCCCAGGGGTTCCAACCCTGGACAAGTAGAGTGACTAGGGCTCTGGATCCCTCAGTTTCGAATCTTTACTCGCTGCTGGGAGATAGTGCAGCCACCTGGCCTGGCCCTCGCCTCCAGAGAGCGCAGCCCGGCCGCGGTCTGGAGCCCACCCTGGGTGTCCACATCCGAGGGGCGCGATGGGGGCAGGCTGCTTTCAGAACCCTGCTGGAAGACTGAAACTTGATCTCTATGATGCAGGCTTCTAAGCCCAGCCATCTGACAAGGACCCTGGCAACCCGCGGGAAAGGCGACTACCCTCGGGCGAGCGGGCGAGTGCGCTTCTGCAAGCCCCTTCAATTACATGCCCCGCGTGGGGAAGGTGGGACGGGGCGCGGCTGCCTCACCCCGAACCCCCGAGATGCAGTCCCCGGATGCTCCCGCCCGTTGGCCAGCCGTAGCCCCTACCTCAAAAAGCTGAGGGATTTCCCTCCGGGCCAGATACTCCTTGGCATCGTTGGTGTTCATGGCTGTGCCGCGCGTGCCTTGGGGCGCAAGCGGGGAGGATCCCGGGCTGCGGCGACCTGAGCCGGGGCTGGCGCTGGGGCTGGCAGAGTCCGCGCCGAGCAGCGGTGCAGCCCTCTTTCTCACGCGCACTCAGCTCAGCCTCTCCGCCCAGGCCAGGGACCCCCTCCGCCTCTCCCCGGGGGCTGTGGTCTCCGCGTTCCCGCCGCCCCCGCTTCAGTTGCAGTCCCTGAGCCGGAGCTGCAGGCGCCGAGCAGCTGTGCCGCGGCTTCCCGGGCTGCCAGGCAGCGCGGCCGCCAGGGGTGGGGCGCAGGGAGCGGAGGAGGGAGGACAGCGTGGCGGACGCAAGGCAGCAGCCCGCCCGCCTGCCTCTCCGGTTCAGCGCGCCGCGCTCCGCGCCTCCCCGAACCGGGTCTGCGGCGGCTGCCGGTCACGCTGCGCGGGCGGGCGCGAGGTGCGGGGGTGGGGGCGGGCGCGCGCAGGGGGTCGCAGTCATACCCCTCGGTGCCGCACCGACGCCGGAGCGCGACGCTTCCCTGCGTGCGCCGCCCAGGGATGCAGCTACCCGGGACCAGGTGGCCAAGGGAACAGGGTCGGGGTCTGTGGGAACCTGCCACCGTTTCGCTTCTCCGGACCTTGTACACACACAGACACACACGCACGCACATACACGGTTACCTCCGGGTCCCCGAGGAACTCTCATGAAAAACCTAATAGTCACAGGATTTATCATTTATTCTTAAGGTTACCTATCTTTCACTATAGGGAGCTGTGGGGAAGGAGGAAAAGGGGATTCATGGTATGGAATCCAACCCTTAAGATAATTTTTAGATTTTGAGTATCTCTATCCTTCAGGAAAGTTTTGCTAGCTGGTTTCGAATTTTTTCCCTGTCGGTGTCACAAATCCTTATCGACTTTAGGATAAGCCTTAGTGTGAGCCTGAAATCCTAATCAACTGAAGGACTAATAAGTAGTTAACTAGTTAATTATCTCCATGGAGAGGAAGGGACAGTGGAGGAGAAAGGTGGGTGGTAGTGGAGAGCTAGAGATGCTTAAATTGCAAATGTGTTTAGTAGGTGGGGAGGGTGGGCATCATTAATTAGACCTGAGGAGTGTGCAGCCCGTGGACAGTGTCGCATCAGAGCACCCCTGGGGGAATATGAGTGAGTATGGGTGAGTGCGCTAGGGCATAATGGGTGATGGATCTTCCTGCTGCAGACCATTGTCAAGGTGTAACCCATCTTCCTCCCAGCTCCCAAGATGACTCAATTCCCTACTAAGATGTCTTCTCTTTGTCTGTTTGGGAGATAGTCCGTAGTCCGTGCCCCCGGATAATATGATCTCTCACTTCCCACAAAGCCTAACAGTATAGGACCCTTTGGTAGGCACTGGTATCTGGGGTCTGGCTGGAGAAAGAAGCAACGCTGCCTCTGCTTTAAAAAACTATAGAGTCTGAATGTCCATTTCAAGTGCGTCTTTGCAGATATTTTCTTGGTTCTATTTCTTGTTCCAGAAGCAACTGCAGCTCAAGCCTTAACTATAGCTACAGCTTTGTTTTACCTGCGGGAGTAAATGAAGTTTTGAGAACACTTGTGAACCCGTGTGTCATATGGTTGCCTTAAACGAGGCAGGTATCTCAGTTCCATGGAAATTGATTTTTGCCCTTAGAATATACCTCTTCACTTACAGTCCCAACTTGTAGTATTTCTTTACCTTATTTAAGATTGGCTAGGGCAGTAGCGAAAGCAGTGTCTCTTCCCTATGCAATGATGCTTGAAAAGTACGATGGTCCGTGGCATTAAGGCTTACTTTGTGAGCATGCACAGTGGAGGTGAAACACGTAGGAATGAAGAAGCCACTTTCTCCAGGACTTTTCAAGGTCATCCTTTACAGATGAGAATCTGGCAGAGTACGGCTCACCTGTCTTCCCTTGAAGAAATGCATAATTCTAAGTGTACTTTAGTGTTACTGGACAAGTGATGGCAACTTGCTTGTAAAAAGAGAATGGATAAGAAAGACTACACTGCACTAAAAATTGTAGACAGCCTGAAAAATGTAGTAAATGGTGATACAGCAAGTTTTCAAGTAGCCTTATGCAGGGACAATCAGTGTATTTTGGTGTGTGCCAGGGTGGAGAGAGATGTGTGAAAGAGGAAGATGTTCATAATTACTTTTGCAAAGGAAGTTGTGGCTTTGTAGGGAGGGGCTACATGAGAGAGGTATAATGCTTAAAAGTCAAGCTAATGGTTCAAAAGAGAGGAAAGAGAAAGGACAAGGACCACTAAATATATCCTTGCTGTGGGAAAGCTGGCCTCTCATTCCCTGTGATGAAATTCTATGTGTGGGTATATAGAAGGCTCATGGCCCTTGGCCCTTTGTTTATTTGCGAATGCTTTCCTGCAAGCTCTAATGAATCAAAATAATTACTGCTTGTCGGATGTCTTCGGATAGACTCTCTTCTCATCACGCCTTGAGAGAGGGTGCTAGGTTCTGAGATATAGCAGTGGATAACAGACAAGATCCTTGCTGTCAAGGAACTTAAATTCTGTGAAGAGTTTGTGTAAGAAGTGCAGATGAACAATAAGCAAATAAAAATGCATAGACAACATCACATAGTGATAAAAAATACAAAAAAGGACATAAACAAGAACATATCAGTTAGTGATAACTGATGATGAAAATCACAGTTGTTGATTTGAAGCAAGGGGGCAGAGGCTCCAGGTCTGTTCTGTGGAAGCAGCTGAGGAAATGGGAGTAAGAATAATCATTAGGGACCAGGCACGGTGGCTCATGCCTGTAATCCCAGCACTGTGGGAGGCCGAGGAGGGAGGATCACGAGGTCAGGAGATTGAGACCATCCTGGCTAACACGGTGAAAACTCGTCTCTACTAAAAATACAAAAAATTAGCCGGGTGTGGTATTGGGCACTCGGGAGGCTGAGGCAGAAGAATGGCGTGAACCCAGGAGGCAGAATGTGCAGTGAGCTGAGATCGCACCACTGCACTCCAGCCTGGGCGACAGAGTAAGACTCTGTCTCAAAACAACAACAACAACAACAAAGGAATAACCATTGGAATGATGACTAGGACTTCCAAAGGGCTGAGCATGCTTCAGGCTCTTGGTGGGAATGTTTCCCTGAGTCATTATAGGTACAGATGAATGGAGGAATAAAATATCTATAGCTGTATCTATAGAATGCTTAGGACTCAGCCAAAGAAATTTAGAAAGGTACCCTAGCAGGAAAAAGTAAACTTTCTATTTTAAAAAACAAATATGTTGAAGTCTTTAAAAATTACACCATGATGACTTGAAAGAGTAAATGCCATATATAGGGATTCCTGATTTACCATGCAGGAGTATGTTTAGGTGCTGAGAAAATCTAGCTCGAGCAATGTCTTCGTAATGTCTAGAAATATGATGGTGTATAAATACATCATTTACGAGTCACAATGAAAATAGTGTTTTATGGTAATTCATTCAGTCAACAGATATTTCTTGTGCATCTCCTGTGTGCCAGGCATTGCTGGCACTGCTGTGCTGTCAGGCGTGTAGGTGAATAAAACACGTGCATGGAGCATTTATCTAGGAGCAGGAGATAATTTGCAACATATGTAATAAACAAGTATATGAAATTGTTGTTAGATGGTGATAAATACCATGGGAAAAGAAAAAGTAGAGGAGGGTAAGGAGAACTAGAAGGCTGGCTTCAGTTTTATATAGAGTGGTCAGGGAAGGCCTCATTGAGAAGGTGAAATTCCAGCAAAGGTTTGAGAAAGCGAGAGAGCAACCACTTCAAATGTCCTAGCAAGGGCAGATTCCTGGCACTTTCTGGCAACAGCAAGGAGGCTAGTGTAGCAGGAACAGGGTGAGGGAGGAGAAGAACAGAGAGGAATGCGGCCAAAGCACTTGGGGCCTTGTAAACCATTGTCAGTTCTTCTCTAATGGAAAGTTAGAGAAACGTTTCAAGCCAAGACTAAGATGATCTGACTTACATTTTAAAAGGCTTGTCTGTCTTCTGGTTTAGGTATGGGTAAGAGAGAAAAGGTAGGAGTGGGGAGAACACTTGGAAGGCTATTGTTACTCAGGTATGAGGTGACGAAAGCATGGGCTCAAATGTTGGCAGCAGGGACAATGAGAACTGGTTAGATTCTAGATATATTTTGAAGATAGAACAAATAGGGTTTCTTGACAGCTTGGATGTAGTATATGAGAGAAAAAGAAAACCTCAATTATGACTTCATGGTTTTTGGCCTGTGGATAGTATGGAGACAATTAATTGGCCTCAAGAAGCTTACTAACTTACAAAATTATTTAATAGATAGATGGTAAGGAACTCTATGCAACCCAGAGAAGCAACAGGACAACTGGCTCTGAAGGGCGTCTGGCAGATGGTAGGTTCTCCCTACTGCTTACTGACCATATTTCTTCATTTTCATCTGCAACCCTTGGCTTATAGCAGCCATTTGAGCTCCAAAGGTAACCTACATGTTAGGTTGACTCACACGTTGTGTAACCTCCTGTGCGAGTAGAAGAGAGGAATTTACATTTGCTTCAGGATATGCTTGCAACTTAAATGTTTTGGAACTTCAATGTCCATTCTGCACAAATATTTTACCTACCCGTGCGAAATCTCTAATTCCATCAAATCTAGTCTTCATCCACCAACCAGTCAACCTAACTTGGCTATGATAGATATAAATAAGGGAGCAACTTGAACTCCAAAGACCCTCTAAGTTTGAAAGTTGCAGGTAAAATACGGAGAGAAGCATTATTGTTTTGATTTAAAGAAATATACTAACATATGCTTAGAAGTAAAAGCTTTCGGAAGTCTTAGAGAAAAACAGATCAGTTTATTTTTAAAAAATTGTTTTCACAGAATGCAAATAACACATTTGAGTTTTTATTATACTACCCTTTTTATCATTATTGACAAGCAGCAATTCTGTGAGCCTAGAGGCCTAAAATTTCTAAGTTATACCTATGTATCAGGACCAATATGACCTTCTGAGTTGTTTACATTGCCTATTTTTGTCTTTACTATATGTCTCATGAACAATGTATTAGTGATGCATACACTAATTAGTCTAGGATGAGTAACAAAAATCTTTCCATCCAAGGAATAAAATGTGTTTTTTCTCAGTAGTCACAAGGCATTCATGTTGGTGTGCTAGAAAATTTTAAAACTTACCAGAATTTACCATCTGTTCCTGTTTTTATCTAGTCTGTTTAACCACGTTTCTTCTATTAATTGTCCTTCTGCTATACAATTAACATTTGCACTGTTTTTCTAATAAGATGAAATCATAAAATTAAAGATCTACTGGAGATATATGAGTAGTGGTTAAGTTAAAGAGCTCCCTTCCCCAAATAAATCAACATTTTAGATTGTGCAGAGGAAAACTAATACTAAAACATTTCTTTAGGAACGTCCCTCTCTTGTGGAAAAATGTGAGTGATTACCACTGTCTTCACTGTCCATTATGGTACTCACTAGCCTCACATGGCTATTTACCCTTAAATATTAGATTAGTGCAAAAGTAATTGCAGTTTTTGCCATTTGTGATTGCTTTTAATGGCAAGAAGCAGTTACTTTTGCACCAACCTGATAAATACAATTAGTTTCCTGTTTTATACTTAGTCAAATATTTCCATCCCTTCAAGGCTCTATTTAAAGACAACCTGCTCTATAAAAGCCATCTTTATTTAGCCCTAATGGATTTAAGTGATTTCTTGCTTTATCCTCTTTAGAATGTTACTTGTACCTCTATCCTGCCTTCTTCCTTATTTATGTACCTTTGTTTTTCTCATCTGCTTTGACCCCAAAATGTGTCTTCATGGTTGTACCCTTATGCAGTTTATCATAGTGTCATGTACATAATAAATACTCTAAAATTATGATTTGAGTAATTTATAATACATTTAAGTATTACTTCTGTTTTGTGAGCATATGCAGCCCCATTGCTAGATGTGCTTTGAATTTGTAAATGTATTTGCTCCATTATTTTCTAGGGTTATCATTTTCAGATTCTATCAGCATTAACTAATCTTGAGATGTGGGGGAAAAGAAGACTAATTGCAACAAGTTACAGACCCAAGTTTCTCTATTCATGACTATGAGTTGTGCTCGAGCATTTGAATTGCCTTCACAATTCTCTCTCATGCCTGTAGCTAACAAACAGGATGCAATTTAAATCAAGCAAATAGAGTGTCTACTAATCCCTGATAATTGCTGCTAGGTGTCCTTCCCATCCAGCTGTCCCTGGTCACCAGTTTTACAGAATCGCAATCATTAGGACAGAAAAAGATTGTTATGACCTTGTTCGTGCCGTTTCTAAAAACTAGCCTGTTGTTACACTTCCATTATTTGGATCAAAACAAAGCTTCTCATCAGTTAATCTTTTTTCAAATTACAAGCTCCAAATAGATTCTCAGAGGTCATTAATCATCTCACCTCCAGAAAATATAACAAAAACCCATGGCATATTCCTTTTAAGGAAATGTTGTATTGTGTTCCTCTTGTCTTTCACAATATTCTTGTTTGTAATTTTCAGAAATTGGAAGGTGCTATTTACGAAGATTATTTCATGCTAATGAAATGTTGGAAGTCTCAGTGTTGGAACTACTTTTGATGCAGACGTTTTTGCTCCTTAGTTCAGCTAAAACCAGGTTCTTATCACACGACCAGGAAAGATTAGGCATGCAGACACATTGAAAGATGAGGAGAGCAAAATTTATTAAAAGAAAGCTCTCAGCAAAAAAAGGAGAGGTCTTGCTAACAGGTTCCCACCTCACAGATTGAACACTACATCAGGCCACCACCCAAGAGCTGAAGAGGCCAGGCTCCTCCCCACTGCATGAAGAATGGATTCCTGTGGCTCCACCCCATCCCCCCAGTGCTCATGTGGACATTATTCAGAAAGAATTAGTTGAGAAAATGTGGGCAAACAGGGGCAGTTCTCCCTCTGGGTCCCAGTTTCATCTGGCACCAGCAGTCTGGTCTGTCAGCCTTCAGGCTGTTTTAGGTTTGAAGGGGGATTTCGCCAGGGATCCTTGGCTGTCTCCCATCTCTGTCACTTTTATGAAAGCAGAAGAGAAGAAGTTTTTGTATATCTCTGTTATCCTGAGCACCCACTTTCAAAAGAAGTTTCCTAACATGGCCCTGGTGGCTTCATAGGGACGGTCACCCTGGCGTTTCATATCTACAATTTGATAAGAGTGAGAGGAAAAAGTATTCTTATGCTCAGCCTGAAGTATTCATTAAATACTTTTTAAATTTACTATAAACACCTTTCAACTCATCTATCTTATGGTTACACCAATGGCCTCTCAGCAGGCAACTTTTTTACCTGTTTATCTTCAGCCTTGGCTTTTCTGTGCTCCAGTTCTGCCATGACAATGGGTTGCTAGATATCCACACTTTCATTTAGCTAATATTTATTGATCACGTACTATATGCCAAGCACTGTGCTAGATTTTTAGGAAACAAAGTCATAGCCAGTGTGGCAAAATGCTCATGGTCTCCCCAAAGGAAAAGGCTACTAAACCAAAGAGACTATAAAAACAGAGTAGAAAGAGTATAGGCTGTGGAGTCATAATTTCTAGCCTGGTCTCATTCTTACTCAGCTATTTGATGTCCACAATTTATTAACCAGTCCAAGCCTCTCTTTTATGAAAATAAGCATATTAATCCCTAGCTCACTGAACAATTGCAAGGGTTAATTGAGCTGGTAAGTGCAGAGTTGAAACCAAACCTAATTCTCAGCCTCCAAATTCCAATTCATTGCCTACCGAATTTCTTAATCTATCATTGAAGACCCTGATCCTCATTAACCATTACTCTCTCTCTCACATTGTAAATGCACATTGAATTGATTGGGTGCATCTGTCTGATGATCCGAGTACTCTGTCTGCCTGGAATACCTCCCCAGTTCTGCGTGGCTAAATTCTTCCTGCTTCAAGGATCTTGTTGAAATATCATCTTCTTCATAAAGCTTTTTTGGCCTCTGCATCATGAAATAACTGCTTCCCATAAAATCCTGTAGTGTTTTTTTAAATATGCTTTTATGAGGCAAGGTACATGGAGTACTAGAATAAGAATGGTAATTAATATCAATGCATCGAAAACATTATAACTGGAGCAATAGTTTGTCATTTAAGCTTGAGAAAGATGTGGTGGTGCCATCTTGACTTTGAAATGAAAAGAACCTAAGGGTGTGTGGAAAAGGGATGATCAGTTTTCTCCATAGCCAGCCCTCAGTCTGCCCTTGCTACTTCTACTTCCCCACATTTACCTTCTCATTCTCTTCAGGAAGCTGATTCTAAAGCAAATTAGAAATGGTGGTAATGAATCAGATATAAAAACCAGCTGATATAAGTCTTTATGAGCAACTTCAAAGTGGATGTTTTTAAGCTTATTTGTTACCCTGGTTCTTAGTAAACGTGGGTTTGTTGGCTTATTTTTCTTTGAACCATCTCTCTAAAGTCTTGAATGCTTGAAAAGATGTTAGCGTCTAGAGTTTAGAAATGTTTTAATTATTGAATAAAGAGTGGATTTTGCTGTAATCTAATTTGCTTCTTATGCCATTAGATCACTCAATCAATAAATATGTTGAATCTCCATAAATAAGAAATATATTTATAGAAGCAATTTGGTACTCATTGTTCTTATAAAGTTTGATTTCAAGGATTTTGAGAATACATAAGATTTAAATTATTCATTACCAAAGTAATTTCACTTTCTGTGTTTGTGTAAATATTAGTAAATGTCATTGATCTCTATTCAATGCGTAGGCCCTCTGAAGAGTAAATATGATTTTATGGTGGACTATCACCACTTTCATGGCAGTCATCAGCAACTAGGCAAGGAGCAGAGGTACTGGAACCAGACCAGAGACAGTTCCAGATAGCTTTACATGTCCACTGATACTGCTAATTGTACCTCCTTTTACAGGAGAAACTATCATCTCCACTCTGAATTATGTATAATATGAGTGCACATATGAATATGTACAAATGATTCCAATGAACTCTTTGAAGAACTCTACCTTATTAATCCTAGTTCACAGATATACTTTCATACTCTATGCAGTGAAGCAAATGAGCTCTTTGTTTGCTTTCTTGTATTGTTTCTGCATTGGTCATTTAGCAGGAGTTTTAAAACACTGTTGATTTAGCACCTCTAGACATTCAGTTTCAAGATCTTGGTCATTTTATCTCTCTCTACCAGCCAAAACACACTATATAGCATAAATATCCCCTTTTTGTTGTTGTTAAGCCTGCCAAATAACTTATTCTTTACTTTCCAGGTTCTCTAGAATTCTATTTCTGTGATTAACAAAAGATTTTTTATTGAATATCTCTGCTGCATATTTCCCACATTTTCTCAGATTTGATATGTATTTTTTTCTTTATCTGTTACCTTCATTTAACCAGCCTTCTTAGTTATTTTACTCTATACAGAAGGCTTATATTACCCAAATGACCCTTGGAAAACAGTCTGCTGACGGCCATTGCCCACTGCTAAATTTCTATATGAGACATTTCACATTGAAATACTTGACCCATGTTAGCACGAGGGAACTGGTGATATAAACTTGTTTCCTATTTTAACCGTTTCCACATCTACCAGCTGCACCTTCACCTTTACCTCAGTCATAGGGTGGAGTGCCCAACCTGGGCATCGTCCTGGAAAGAGAAGGTAAATCTAATAGATGGGCAGAACTTATGCCCCTGGAGAAGTGTTCACCATTCTTTTTTAGTGGCACATACCACTTTCTCATTAGTTGTTAGGAAAATAGGATCGGGTAATAATTTGTTGAGTGGCTAATGTGAGCTGAGAGCACTTCCTTTTTCACAGTCCCATGACTGGAAGTTTGAACATGAACACAGAAAAGAAGGAACCTCATCTCTCTCCTTTGGTGCCCTCATTGATGGAAAAAGTAATTGAACCTGACTATTACATAACTTCTCTAATATTATAGCACCACATAGCAACATCAAAAGGCTCCTGAGGAGACTGGGAAATCAATTCTACACGTGATTGTGGACGATATATGGAAAAAATTCCACCAGTGTCTTCACTGAACTAGGCAGGCTGGTGCCTTAAATTATTCTGGAACCAATAAGTTCACAGCTGACTTATAATCATTTCCCTTCATGTGATTTGAACTGTGAGTCATCTGTTCCACTGAAATTGTGGACACATTGGTGTATTTTTAACTTACTATGAGCCACTCTTCTAGAATAAAACAGAACAGAAATGCAATATGCAATTGTCTAAGAGGAAATAGTGTACAAGTCTTGAGTGGAGATCTATGTACTGGATCTTGCAGGAGGTGATGAAGGTCTTCAGGGCTGCCCCGCTCTGTACATATTTCCTAGAGCTGCCTTCCCAATGCAGGACCAGAATAAACACAATTTCCCAGAATGAATCATTCCCCTGGGCTCCTGTGCCCTTGGTTTCTGTGTCTGCCTCTCTTCTGGACCCTGTCTTATTCATCTTTACATCTCCCAAACCAAGCTCTGCTGTCTAAATAATAGTAGTATCTGCACACATAACTGTTGAATATATCCACTCATTCATTCATTCCTTTATTTTATAGGTATTTATTAAGCACCTTTTATATTCAGGAGTCTGTGATAGGCACTGGGGATTCAGCAGAGAACAAAACAGATAATTCCCCTCTGGAAAGAGCTTAAGTGTGTGTCTGTATGTGTATGTGTGTTTGGGGGCGGAGTAAGTCAGACTATACATTCATAATTACACAAATAATTCCAGCTACAAGATTTATATATGTTCTGAAGGACTAGGGAGTCCTGACCAAACTCTGCTAATTAGCTAGCAATATGGCACTGGCCAAATTACTTAACCCTCTGAGTGTTAGTTTTCTCATTTGTAAAAGAAGAAATTTGTTTCAGCTGATGCATAACAGCTCTTTTACATCTGAGTTTTATGATTCTGTGCTTGCTATGTGAAAAACAGTGTTTTGTACAAAGGGCATCTGATTGAAATTATTCCTTAAAAAAATACCAGTAACAATGATCAGAAGGCAGTGATTTTATAAATTTTCAAACTTTCAGTGACCATAATGGAAACCACCACATGAAGGGAAATGAAGGAAATCTGTTAAACAACAAACAAAAAAGCACAGTTATATTAAGAACTGAAGAAAAATGAATAAAATGTCTTGAATCTTAAATGACTTGGCATCATTTTGGATGACTAACAGGACAGTGTGAAGTATTACAGGAGAACTTTCCAGATCCAGGTGACACATAGTGTGGGGTTATAAGAAATAACACCATATTGAGAATAAAATTACTAAACTTTCTGGTGCAGAGTTTTACAAAGACCCTGTTCTTGGTACGAGACTTCTGGTTTATTCCCAGGCGAAAGAGGCCAAACTGAACTGATGATCTTTACTAGTGAGAAAGATAAGAAGTCCCGGGGGACTGGGAGAGTAGAGTGTTTTAGGGATTATCTCCTCCTCTTTCATGGAGGAAGGAAGGAAACACTCAAATGCTTCCCTTTCTTGAAGCTGAAGGAAGGGAGCCCAAGAGGTGCCCTCCTAAAGTTTGTGGAGAGGCTGGCAGAAGGAAAGTCTGACATCTCAAATCCTGGTGGTTGTCTGCTGACCCAGGGCTTGCTGTTCTGCCCTGGGGCTGTTGGAGTGAGGGAGAGATCACTGGCAAGAGATGATATCACTGTAGTAAGCCGGGTGATCTGGGAGAAGAAATTTCCCTACAAGCTCACTACTCCCGAGAGATACAGCAGAGTGTCCATAAGATGGGAGGGAGCACAGGCTTGCTGGGGATTGCTGCAGCACAAGAGGAAGGGGCCCTACATAAAAAGGATGTAGCCTTATGCTAAATAGGTATTCTTCAACTGAGCAGGCCCAGTCTCACAAAGTACCTCCAGTGACTATGGACAGTTTTAGGGATCTGAGTCTGTTGGGTCCCCATTCATCCCATACTGAGGCAGTAGGTCAGAAACTGGATCAATGGTGAAAATCATAGAAATGGGACAACTCTGCCACTACCCCGGTGGAAGTATTCATAAAAGAGAACAGTGGTTACATCCAGGAATGACTGCATCAATCAAGTAACCCTGGGTAGTCTAGGAAGAATACATTCGTCCCTTTCCCTTCCCCTGAGATGAGCCAGAGTTAGCTGGGGAGACTGACCCCTGACTAAGCCAGCAGATTCCAGATCATGAATTGTATAAGCTTCAGATCTTGGGTTCTAGTAGCTCTAGGTCAAGCAACAGCTAAACAAAGGACATCATTCAGCAGACCAGTGGAAGGAGAGGATCTGGTGCCTGAGAAGTCTTTTCTGTCATGTCCTCACCAGGCCACATCCTGCCCTCATCACATCACGACGATTTCAGAAAGGGAGGCAAGGGAAGACCGCCTAAGAGCTGATATATGTTTATCTAAAACTGAGAACTACCCAAATGGGTATTTAAATGATTATATGACACTAAGCTTTAAGACAACAAATGAGGGGTTCAGGGGAAGTCTAGAGCAGTCATAAACAAAATAAAGTATGTATATTGACTTTGTATACCTGGGTTGTCAAGTCTGGATTTCTGACTCCCTACTCACTATTAATGAATAAACAATAAATTGGATCACAAAAAGGCTAAATAATTACATTCTTTCAAGAAGCAATGTATTGTAGAAGTAGTGTGATGCAGAAAAACGATCTATGATAGAGCCTGTTTCGACATGAAGTAGAGCAGCTTCATTTCTCAGTTCTGCCACCTATTAGGTGTGTGGTCTTGGGCACATTGCTTAATCTATCTGCCTCAATTTCTTTATCTTTACAAAAGATAAAATAATAGCTACCCTGTTGGATTGTATAAGGATTAGAAATAAAATGCATAGAGTTCAAATACAGTTCCTGACACACAAACAATGGTGAACATTGGCAATTACTATTAGTACGATTACTATATGCTGTGGCTGTGTTACTTTTTCTTTTTCTTTTTTCCCCCACCTTTCCCACAAGTCTTACTGTTTCTATAACAGGGAAGTCAGAATCCCTGGTCCCTGCTTACTGTTTGCTTTGTATGAGTAAGGTTTGATGACTCTCTTAGCCTTAGCTAATTTTCCCACTATATATTGTAGACAGCCTGCACTTGCCAAGAACCACGCTGGTTAAAGTGTTAAAGGTTAAAGTCTGTTTGTTATTGGTATCTGTTTGTTAAAGTCTGTTTGTTATTGGTATTACTTTGTAGAATCTTTAAGCTAAAATATAATTCTTTAATGAATCATAGGAAAATAAATAGAAATAAAATGTGAAAATAAACTTTAGACATTAATGAAATCCTTGAGACTTGTTTTTTAAACAGTGGAAATGGAGAGATGAGAATTTTTTATTTAATACTCAAAAGGTTGCCAATTAGGTTATTTTTAGCACCCAGTTCTCTTTCTCCAAACTAGTAGGAGTATTTTGTACTGAAACATCAAAAAATTACTTTAATTCCTTTTAGAGAGCCAAATAGGTACATGTCCAGATGGAAAAAGTATGGAGAAAACAGACTATTTGTGAAAAGAATAACAAGTAACAAGAATGTACTCCTAAAATAGTATAATTTACCAATTCTATAATCATATAAATAACAAAGGATGCTGAGATTTTGTTTCTGGTAATTTATTTTTCCTATTTATCCATCGCATTTCTCCACACCAAAAAAGATGTTTACTAACATCCATTAAATAAAAAACAGCAAAAACATCATTCAAGCTTCCTAATTCAGGATGACATAATGTATGCAAACATAACTCACACCATTGATATAAAAATAGAGAAGCTGTAAAGCATCCAGATATTTCCTATACCTAGATATCTTTTATTATTTAAATAAAAATGTTTCTTTCTGAATTTTCTTAGTTCAGATCTCATCTCCTAATCATGTGTACTCACAATTTCAACACTGCCCCGATGTTTCTGCTGCTTGTGATTACAATGACTCTCTCTTCCATGTTACGACTATAGCAGTCATACTCCTGGATGTTCTGAGACACCTGCAAATTCAGATATTCTGTTGTCAGTCCTTCATCCCCACTCATCTATGAGCACTAAGTGCTTTCTAGCTATAGGCTCTGCCTCACCTTGTCGTCGTGTCATATTTGCTTCTTTAAAAGCAGATGAAAAAGAATCAGATGGAGTTCAGAACCAGTTGTTGACTTACATTATCAATGTATGAATCATATAGAAGTCTAATATTTAAATTAGCAATAAACTCAGAGTCAGCAGAATGATACATTCCACATTTTGTCTACCTCACTGACGGTTCCATTTTTGTTATTTCACTGGTTCCTCTTCACCTCCCTGACTGCTAATTGTGAAGGGCACCAGCACTTAGCCCTTGGACACCTTGTTTTTCTCTGTATGGACCCACTCCCTTTGTGATCTCATCCAGCCTCATGGCTTTATATGCCATCTATATGCCCTTAGTCTTTCCAAGGTTATGTCCTCAGTCTAGCCCTTTACTCAAACTACAGAAACTTTTGTATACAATGCCTACTTGATAATTCCACTCTAAAGTCTAATTGGCACCTCCAGTTTAATATTCCAAAATCAACTTCCTGATCATCCCCTCTTCTCCTTGTTCCTGTAAAGCTTTTTCTACCTCTGTTAATGGCAAGTGAATTCTGCCAGTTGGCCAGGCCAGAGGCTTTGGGATTATTCTTGAATCTTTCTTTCATCACTCACACCCTGTTGACTGTAGCTTCAAAACATATCCAGAATCTAACTTCCCTTCACCATCATCGCTACCACCACCTTGGTCCAAATGCCATCATTTCTCACCTGCATTTTTGCAGTAGCCTCTTGCTGGTCTCCCTGTTTTCACTTTCTGCTGCCTGCCTCTATTCTCAACTCAGCAACTAGAGTGGTGCTGTCAAAAATTAAGTCCAATCATGTCATTCTTTGCTCAAAACCCATCACACATCAGAGAAAAACCCAAAATTATTTTACAGTGGCCAAAAGTGCCCTATGTAACCTACCCTTACACACACACACACACACAGACACACACAATACTTCTCCACTCCTTTATTCTGACCTCATGACCTATCTCCTACTATTCCCATCTTTCTCTTTCTTCTTCATTCTGCTTCCCTGTGATTCCCAGCTCCCTCCAAGTATGTTATTTTCTCAGGGCCTTTCACTTGCTGTTTCTTCTGCCTGTACTGCTCTTCCCTCAAATTACCATGTAGTCTATTCCCTAACCTCCTCATGCCTTTGCTCTAATGTCCTCTTCTCAGTGGTTCCTTCCCTTACTTGACAACCTTATTTTAAACTGTAAACCTCCTTTCCCTGACTGCCCCAGAACTTCCTATTCCTCTCTCCTGTCTTATTTTTCTGTGTACTACTGATCACTACCTAACAAACTATAGTTTGACAGTTTGTTGTTTATAGTTTCTATTGGATGGCCTTCTCCCATTAAGAAAGTAAGTTCCAGGCCAGGCATGGTGGCTCATGCCTGTAATCCCAGCATTCCAGGAGGCTAAGACAGGAGAATTGTTTGAGGCTAGGAGTTAGAAACCAGCCTGATTAACATAGCAAGATCCTGTTTCTACAAAAGAAAAATTTAAAAATTTAGCCAGACATCGGGGCATGCACCTGTAGTCCCAGCTACATGGGAGGCTGAAGCAGGAGGATCACTTGAGCCCAGGAGTTTGAGGCTGCAGTGAGCCACGATCATGCCACTGCACTCCAGCCTGGGCAACAGAGTGAGACCCTGTCTCAAAAATAAATAAATAAATAAAATAAAAAAGGAAAATAAAAAGAGACAGTTTCATGAATGTTGTGTCTTTTTTCCTGTATCTCCAGTGCCTTGTACCTAGTAAGCACTCAATAAATATTTGTGAAATGAACAATAGTGGACATACCCTGAACTTTACATGTGTTAATTGAAATCTCTCAACAACCCTAGGAGACAGGTGATACCATCATCTTCATTACATAGACAAGGAAACTGAATCACAAAGTGAATAAGTATCTGGCTCAAGGTGATACAGTGATGTAGGGTACAGTGGAGAGGAATTTCCAGCCTAGGCATTCTAGATCCAGGGTTTGAGATCTTAACCAGAAAATTTCACTTCAAGGCTCGATAACTTTAAATATGCCACTTGTACAATTGTCTTACTTTTTTTTTTTTTCCTTTCTGGTTTATTAAATTAGCAGATGTTAGTGAAATAGGATACTCCCAAAACCTTGGTGTTGGTTACAACTCAAAGTCTCAAATGGGAAAAGTGAAGAGTAATCGTTTCTCCCTTTTTAGTATATAAAATTAAGATTTAAGATTTATGTCTTTTGGCACAGGACATCCCAAGGTGTTCATGGCCCATTTGCAATATTAAAGGACTAGATCAGACTTCTCAGGTCAAAGGACAGGAATCTTCATCTACCAGACCTTGCACTCTGATTTTCAGTTTGAGAAATATTGTCCTGTAGGCCTGATGGGAACAGTATGAAACTTGGTTGGGTCTGAGTGTCAACTCTAAACCCTGTAGGCGTCCTGACACCACAGGAAAATATTTGGTTTCCTCATCTGCAAAATAAAGTTGATTACACACACCTTGCCCACAGCATTGTTTTATACTGTGATACAAATGTGAGTTACTATTATCAGTGTATGATACATGTGTCAAGTTGTTTTCACAACTGCCGAAAAGATTAGAAATGAAATGAAAACAGACACAAAATGTAGGTTGTATCCTTTTTGCCAAGAAGTAGTTTGTTTCTCCATAATATTTATTTTACTTCTTTGTTTATTAATGTTACACATTAAAGGTTAGATGCTCTAACTTCATTGTCTGGAAGGGTAACTTACGAGGCAGATTATAATCCTGAAGAAAAAATGAAATTTGGTTTAATTTGATAGAGCTTCATTGCTGGAAAATATTTAAAGTCTTGACAAAAATTAATGGCAAGTTATTTAATTTCAAATCTTGGTTGGATTTCTAGCATAATATAATAAGCACAATAGATTATTTTTAAATTAATAATGCCATCAATATTTTTATAGTTTGATTTAGAAATTTCCTTAAAATACATATTTTTCCTCCACATTTTGCCACTAACTGAATGCTTTCTGATGTAATTAATGGTAACATATTTTGTTTCATTAGGAAATGATGTTAGCATTTCCAGGATATAAAAAACAGTATTTGAGCCATTTAAATTATTAACTATAAATTATTTTGTTTGTTATCACGTAAGGTATCTTAGGTCACATTAGGAAAAATATCAAGTATTTCTTACCTTAATATCTCATTTTTCTCACTGCATTCTTTTGTCGTCTTGTTCCCACCCTTGCCTCCCTGCTGTGGCCCCACCTGCCACTCCACCACCCTGGCTTCCTGGATTGCACTGTGTGTTTTGAGATGATTCCCCTGTGATGTCTCCAAATCATATTTTGCTTTGTTTTGTTTTTCATGGAAACTACTGGCTTGAACATTGTGCCCAATAGAAGATACCTGAGTGGAGACATAGGAAGGATACAGAGAGGACCCTGTAATCCCATCAACCTTGAAATTAAGGCATCAAGCCATTTCCATAAATCCCAAAGGACATTGAAAGAAAGCCTCAAACGACATTGGGTTACAAAAATCTTACCCAATCCTAATCTTGGAAGAACACTAAGGATATCTACTTAAGAGGGCTTTTGAAATCCAAAAGACTGAGATCTGTTGTCCTTGCCAGCAGTCCTCAATGCTATTAGACCCATTGATGCTGTTACCCGTGTATACATCTCCCAAAAGTAAAAATAATTCTTAAGGTATAACATACAGCACAAATAAAAAGGAAAGCAATTTATAAGAAAACAGTTGCATCTCAATATGAAACAACTATTGATAAAACTATTCTAGAAAATTAATGAGAAAATCAGTTTTCCTACATGTAAAAGCACCATGAATATAACAAGTACAATTTCAGTGTAACATGACTGTACTGTCATGGCTTCCATTACTTAGGGCATGAAGTTCAAACTCTTAAGCAAATAGATATTATCCTTGCTCATCTCTTCCCTATCTCTCTTCCTTCCACTCCATTCTTTATTCTGCTTGAATTAGCCACATGTAGACACTATCCCCTCAGTCCTTATACCACTACTCTTAGCTAAACCTCTCTCTCTCTTTCACACACACACACACACACACACACACCACTGCTGTTTCATGGCTTATTGCTTTTGCTTATGTACACGGAATCTTGGAATCATCCATCCAAGATTCAGCTCAGGCATTTTCATTTTCTGTATCAGGAGGCCTTCCAAGAACTCCTTCTCATAAAGAAAGCCCTGTGTAAACCTGGGATACTTACCACATTTTATCAAAGTTACCTGTTTATCTCTGTCTCCTCTATTAAACTGCAAACCCTTCCAGTGCAGAAATGGCATCCTTCCACTGTGGGTCTTCAGGGTTTTGCCAGTGCTTTGTAGAGAATTCCTGGAATTAAATGTTCCTGATAAAAAACAGCAAAGATACTGATGCTATTAGTTCTTCTCCTTGCATCCCTATGACTCAGTTTACTTCTAGGTCACTCCCTAGCTACTGCTTCCTAGTTTTTTGGTAGAATGCTACAGCTATGATACCCCTTGTGAAGCAGGTTCACTGTGCACTGGTATCAATCCCAGGAGAGAATCCTAAAAATCTCATCCACTGTGCCTTGAGCTGTGCCCATTTCTATCACTTGCCAGAGTCCAGTGAAACAGAACACTTGCTCACAAAGAGTTATGTGAAGGATGTTTATTCCTTACACATAGGCAGCAAGGGACAACAGAAGCCTAGGATTCATAGTGAACCGGTCTTCAAGATTCAGGTAAACTGCCCAGGGCAGATGCAGTCTTATCTCTGTGTGCCT
Source organism: Macaca mulatta (assembly GCF_049350105.2). NCBI lineage: Eukaryota > Metazoa > Chordata > Mammalia > Primates > Cercopithecidae > Macaca > Macaca mulatta. The sequence continues at coordinate 163,296,947 of NC_133406.1, forward strand.
CACTCGCATGGCAGCTGAGATCCTGAAAATCAGCCTGCTTTAGGTTTTATATCCTGTAGGGATGGGAATCACCTCTGCATAAAGTTTGGCACATTGGGTGGAACATTCATATCCAGTCTCAGCCAAAAGATGGCAATTGACTGGGTGCGATGGCTCACATTTGTAATCGTAGCACTTTGCGAGGCCTAGGCAGGCAGATTGCCTGAGCTCAGGAGTTCGAGACCAGCCTGGAAACATGGTGAAACCCTGTCTCTACTAAAATACAAAAAATTAGCTAGATGTGGCACTGTGTGCCTGTAGTCACAGCTACTTGGGAGGCTGAGGCAGGAGAATTGCTTGAACCCGGGAGGCGGAGATTGCAATGAGCCAAGATCATGCCACTGCACTCCAGCCTAGGTGACAGAGTGAGACTCCGTCTCCAAAAAAAAAAAAAAAAAAAAAGGTGGCCATACACTGGCCAGGTGGTGACTGCAGCCCAGTGGACCCCATCTGCTTGTTTTTCTCACAGCCACCAATAAACTATGTCATATTGTATAGGTATACACGTCTTGAATCTAGGGTTCCAGATATCTGTAGAAGGAGCCAAAGCATTCCCTATGGGTCACTTGGTCTCTTATAACAAGCTAGCCATTTGTTCACAGAGCCGAGCAGTCCCTTTGCATCCTATCTGGGCCTGACCTTAAATGTCTCATTCTTATTTCATCATTGACCTCTGCTAAACCTGTCCAACTTTATTGGTTGGGTTTGTGAGGCCCAAGAGAGATGGCCAGTTCAGGTCACAACTTCCCATGTGGCATGCCACCTATAAGATATTCAGTCACCATCAGTGCCAATAGCAAGCAAGGAGTTACCATTCAGAAGGGGATATATCTGCCTCAGGCAATGCATGAATCCAAACTCCAGGAAGTTGGCATAAGCTGGTGGCAGTTTTCTGTTGCCACAGACTCCAGTCAATATGTGTGAAGGTTGAGGATACCTGTTAATTTCATCAGGTTAGCAGGCTCTAAGTGTTCCAAGGGTAATGCTTATGTCACATCTTGTTGACAGCTTCCAAGGCTTGGTGCTGCAAAGGCCCCATTCAAAGTTGGTGGTTTTGCAGGTTACTTTGTCTATGGGGCCAAAAGAACACCTAGGTGGGGTACATGCTGTCTTTAGTACCCAAAAGGTCTACAACCTGTTGGGCCTCTTTTTTATCAGTGGGTGCCACCAGAGCTGATAAGTTTTGCTTGACTGTATCTGAGATATTTCTTTGGCTTCTTGCCCAAATGTCTTGGGTATTCATCCTTCAAGAGTCCATTTGTCAGTTTCCATGCCCCATAGGTGTTTTTGACCAGCCAAATTGGACTGTTAGATTATGACAAAATGGGTTACAACATTCTGTCTGTAGCAAGTTCTGAATTAACAAAGTAATGTCCTTTTTTTCCATTTATTATGCAATACTGCTTTAGTGGAATTACCCATTGGGGCTTAGGTAGCTTAGGTTGCCAACAGGAATGGATATACCCTGCTGCTATGGATCAAATTCTTAGCTGTGAGAGGCATATCCCCGCTATGGTATTCTGTGTCAGAAGCAGCCAAAATGTCAATACCTATAATGCATTCAGAGGTAGAAATCACAGTGACGGACCCAGAATGGTCCAAAGAGCTCCATACACAAGCAGATAAGCACCATGGGTCACTGTGATGTCATCAGTTTATTTCTTCCACTAAGGTGACCTGGAAATATTGTCATGTAGGTTCCAGTACCCAAGAACCCCTCAAAGGTCTGAATTCTTCTCTTTTCTCGTTTTATCTGACAAGGGTATGGGGACACTGGACCTAGAGGCCTTGGCCTCATCTCTAATTGCACTATTCAGCTTGAGACATCGGATCTGCAGTGTTCCTTTATCGGACCAACACACCAACCATGCTGCCTGAGATGTCTGTAGCTTTTCTCCATATCTGTTCTTTAGATTGTGAGTCCCCCTTTTGTGAAGACCTGCATTGTAAGCACTGATTCTCACTCAGGTGCCTCAAGAACCATCTGAGTACCCACTTCCTGAGCTCTTGGGCTCCAGGAATGGGTAATCGCATAGGTACCCAACAACTAGAGGGTCATGAGACTTGCTCCCCTGTCTCCACATTTTTTGTCTCTGCCTCAATCGATGTAGCAAGCCCCATGCGGGGGGTGAACTACATCCCACTCATCACCCTTTCTTCTCCATAGATCATTCAGCTTCATGTACAGCCCCTGTTGCCCCAGATTGGTGTCTCTGCTCTGGGCTGGGTATGGGGGCTATTGCCCTTCTTTCTTTGCCCTAGAGCCATGATTCTGTCAGACCAGACCCTGCTTTCTGTGTCAATTTTGCAAAGCAAGTTCACCGAGACAACGGTCCTGCACCCCTATGCAGGATTTTAGGAACTTGTTTTTTAATCACAAATTTCTTTGTAATATATACGTCATTGTGTTTTAACCAATGTGCAATAGAAACTAGCTGGCCATGAAAACCTACAATGAACTGAAGTCCACTTCATTTTTTTTTTTAATTCTTAGAGAAATCCCTTTTCAATTTTTGGATAAGAAGAAGCAGTGTACAGTAGTTAAGAAGGCAGGGTCTAGAGTCTGATGGACGGGATCTAAATCCCGGCTCTGCCCCTTATAGCAAGTCACTTATGCTCTTTGGGAAGTGACTGAAGCTCTCAATGCCTTAATTTCCTCATCTGAACAATGGAGATAAAATTAGTACTACTGTAGAGAGTTGTTGTGAGTATTTAATGAGTTAATACATGCAAAGCTCGAATCAGTGTTCATTAAATGTTAGCTGTTATTATTATTGTGAAGTGGCTTCAGTGAGACCAGTGGACATGCCAACACAAAAAGAAAGTACATCTGCAGAATTTCTATAAAGATTAATTAGGAATTTTTCTTAATTTAAGCTATTTTCAAAATATACAAATAATACAACTTTCTTCCCAAATTGAGGAGAACTCTAGGCAGGGGCTTTAGCAGAAGAAGAGGAGCTCAGATTGCAGGGACATGCATGCTGAGAAGCAGAAGTGACCACTAAGTGCGGCTGGGAGGGATGATATTGAGCTCCTCTGCACACCTGCTGTGAGGATTTAATGGGAAAAGTCACCATTGAATGAGAGTTTGACCTTCCCCCCTTTGTGTTATTCTAGGGGCAAAGAAAAGTGTATATCCAGCTGATATAGTATGCCCTGTGTGCTGAGAATCTGCAGAAGGTGAAAACTCCCAGTAGAGCTGAAGGGGATGCAATAGCGAGGTTTGGTTGCAGGAGAACCATGAGTCCCCCTGCCGTCTTGGAGCAGCAGGTGGCCCCTTACTCTATTAGGTCAAAAGAAGAATCCAGCATGTGGTCTAGCACAGGCTAGATGCTAGCCTGACATCCCATGTCACTGTGAAGGGTGAATGAAAAAATTCAAGCTAGTACCCCACATCAGTGGCACCAGATAAAGATTCACTAACATCTATTGGTTTCTGGAATGTCTGCTAAACTGAATTTAGAATCTTTTTCTTTGTCTCCTGGGATTTCTTCCTCTCCTCTCATATATTCCAGTATCCATGCACACGAAGTGATTTTTATTGTTGAAATTATATTTTCTGCTGAATGATAGTTATCTTTTGGTCTACCCAATAGGCACCTTGCCCACATTATATGCTTAATATTTGTTGAATAAAAAATTAACAACTCAAGAACATAAACTCAAGGATTTAAAATTTCAGAAGATATAGAAGTGAAAAAGAAAGTTCTACTTTTTCACCTTCTATGCCAACATTTTATCCCATTGCCAAAAGGTACCTACTATTAGTAGTGTCTTATTTTTCTTTACAGAAAGTATCTATAAATATAAAAGCATATATGTTTTTATTTTATGTAAATAAAACGAAGTTTCTATCTGTTTGTCTCTGTTACTATATCATACAAAAATACCTGGGTGATATTCCATCACATTTGAGAGGAATTCATTTAAGATAGTTTGCTTTAAAATATAGACTATGTGACAGAGATGAAATTCATTTTGCAGTGTACACAGCAAATATATGCATGTCTACTCTGAGCCAGGCACCATGTTAAGTGATAGGGCTATAAAAATAAACACTTGAATCTTGACCTCACAGAGTTCAAATCGAATTAAAAAAAATATTCCACTAATGGTCTGGAGGGTATATCAGATGTCAATTTTGAGCCTGTCAGATGCATTTTGAGTCTGCAGTTCTTAGCTTTGAAGGGAGGATAGCACAGAGAAGGCATCCCCAGATGTTATGGATGAATTTTTGAATGGTCCTTTATGCATACATGTTCATTCATTCAACAAATATTTATTTACTGCAAATATTTGTTTGATATGCCCTTGTAGGTCTTTCTGAAGACTTCAGCTTTTACTCTGGATGAGATGGAAGTGATTGGAGTGTTTTGAGCAGAGGAATGACATGATCTGACTTGTGTGGTGGCATACATCTGTAGTCCGAGCTACTTGGGAGGCTGGATGGGAGGGTCACTTGTGCCTAAAAGGTGGAGGTTTCAGTGAGCCGAGATTGTGCCACTGCACTCCAGCCTGGATACAGAGTGAGATTGTCAGGAAAGGGGAGGGGAGGGGAGGGGAGAGGAGGAGGAGGGGAAGGGAGGGGAGGGGAGCAGAGGGGAGGGAAGGGAAATAGACGGTGGTGGGAAGATGGATGGTGCAAATTTAGGTTAAGGAAGAGTTGCAATTTTTGGTAATTTGAAGGTCTAAGATATACCATAAGAATGAGCAATGGTGGTGATAAACAGGATCCTGGAGAAGGGGAGGTAAAGGAAGTTACAGGCTAGAGTATTGGAAAGATCATCTATGTGGATTTTGAAATAACGAAGAATTAAGACAGCGATAATGTTGAAGAGGGTGACCGTGAGCTGTAATTGAAATCTGGTGGATGACTGCAACAAGAAGAGGCAATGGTATCATCTAGTCAGGTGATATGAAATTCAAAGCTAGAGAGTTTTAGAGAGGATGAAAAGAGAATTATTTGGAATGAAAAAAGGAGGGTGCCTACTTCTGTGTTATCTGCAGGCCCAATATTTTCAGAAATATGAAAGAAAAACAGCTGCCACATGAGAGGGCTCTGGGGAGAGCCAAGTTTACAATAAAGCAAGAAGGTGAGAGAAATGTTGACAGAAGAGATTGAGAAAATAAGAGTTTGCTGATGATGGACTGTGAGTTCAAGAGGACATAAGTCTCCCTGCCTCCACTCCTTACTCTTGCCATTGGATAAGTAGAAGCTGAGAGCATGGTGGTCTTATTCTGAGAGGCCCCTGGCAGGCATGAGCTTTCTAGGCTTTGATAAATCATGAATCATGGTATGTGCCAGAGAATGGATTTTGGGTTTCTGCAGTGGAAATGCCTTTTGTATTTTAGGGTTAATACATTTTGTCTACTATAGGAAGCACCTAGAAGTAGAACTAATCCACATACCCATTATGGGTTTTCTGTGATGGATACCTGAAAAGACTAATCAGAAATTGAGACGGGATCTATCTAGATTGATAATGGCATGCTAAGACTAGAACTCTTGAGCAAACCATACGGAACAAAGACTTCCTGAACCTCCCAGTAAGTCCCCTGTCTGATAAAGGAATTAACACTAAAATAGAAGAGAGTTGAGATTCCTGAGAAATTTTGCAGTGCAAAACTGATGAATTTTGTAATTCTTCTGGGTAAAAGTTCAGCATCAAAGACTACATTCATTACTTAGTTTTGCTATACTCACCCCCTTGCCTCTCTGCTATCTGGTTGGGGTGCCTGGGAAAGCCAGGGTTGTAGACATCTGAAATTGATTAAATCCAACAATGCTTGGCACTGAGATAGCACACTGCTCTTTTGATCTTAATAAGTATTCTATGACATTAATTCAGAGTAGTAAATGGAGTTAGATTTTCTTTATAAAGCTTTTTTCATTAGACTAAATGACACTACATTTTACTTACATCCCTCAGACAAAATAATGAATAAATTTTTAAAAGCACCTTCTTCCACGATATGATATTTTGAGGTAAAAATTGATCTTTTGTTCAAGTAATTTCAAAAACATTCTATTGACTTGTTTCTGGGAGATTCCGTTTATATATTCATAGAATAGAAATTGAATGGCATTTGATATACTTAAGCTGTACAGATGATATTTGCTACCCTTTATAGCCATCGCTGGAAGAGCAGTAATAAAAACTGAGAGAATGTACCAATTATATACAACAGAATGCAAAATTTATTTTTCACCAACACCCATAACCTTATATATAATGCTGCAGCACTGTTACTTATTGCTTAAGCACAATTTTGTCCTTAATTTTTTTTTTTAGCATTTTTGTGCCTTTTTTGTCTGTATCAAAAATAGAATATTGTGATTTTTCATGGATCAAAATAGTTGTTAGGCTTGTATGTGTAGCAGAGACAAGTTTCACAGACACAAATTCATGTGTGCAAAAATGGCAACTCACTTTATTTTCCCATAACTAAATTTAATTTCTACTTCTAGCTCCTGTTTCCTCCTGATGGCAGAAAGCTTTATCTTTTTACTCGAGGTAAACTCAGGAAAATACAGTAATTTCCCAATTATTTAGGTTTAAATGAAGTCCAGTTCAGAGCACTTTCCTTTCTTCCCTTCTCCCAGGATGGCATCTCCTTTGGCGAGGGGCCATAGACTGGGGGCATCACATATAGCGTTGTGGCATTGGATAAGCGGAGAATTCTGCTCTGGAATTTACTGAGGTGGCTGGTAATTGTGCATGCTCACGTACACTGGATCTGCATCTGGTCTCCTATTTGCACAGTCCACATTGGTGTGGTCTTCGTGGACTATAAGATATCTGGGCCTCTGGCTGTTTCCTTTGTATAATTTATTCTCTGGAGTGAAGGGAAGGTTTGGTCAGCCTCATCCCTCTTCGGGGCTATGAACAACCCAGAGCTGCCATCAGGCTATCTGCCCCACTACTTCATCTCATTGTGTCCAAAGCACTTCTTTGAGGTCATCTGTGCTTCATTTTCAGAGTTGAAGATATGAAGCACACACAAATTCCTTTATGGAAATCCCCCAAAGTTTTATGGTGGGCCTGGTATCCACCACCCTTCCCAAAGACCAGTTATTGGAGTGGGCAGGAAAAGGACCTTCCATACAGACCTGTCAAGGACTAAGCTTTCTCCTTCTGCTCTTGAAACTTCTGAGAGGATGGCAAGTGTGTATTACTTGGCTCTTTATAAGAAGAAATCCCAGACCTCAGTTCTACAGCTCAGTCTCTTAATACTCAAAAACCTATTAACTTCAAGAGCCTACTTAAAAATTCAAAATATGAGTGTTGATCATTTCTTTCTCCTTACCCCTGGAGGCAATGATGTCTTGACCAAGTAGGGGGAGCTACCTATGTGAGGAAGTGCTGGGGAATGGGCAGAGGATGAGGATGTAGAGGGGACTGGAAGACACATTGGTGAGTACCTGAAGCTATTATCCCATGGCCTCTACTCTGACCTAGTGAACACTGCCATTTGTATATTCCTCTCCAGGTTCTGTGACATTCATCTGTTTTAATTTTTTTCCTACCTTTTTCATCAGTCTACTTTAAGTTTTTTCTTACCTCTTCAGTCACTTCTTTTCTTTTCTGTTGCTACTTTTGTCCCAAATAGTGAGATTCTGGTTTTGGCTCTCGATTGTTCTCCCTTTTTACCCTCTGCCTCTTTGAAACTTCAGGCGTTTCTATACCACCCTGTGGTATATCTACACTAACTAATGCCTGGTTACCATCCTGACCTCCAATCTCACGTTTCAATGACCATGAAGAGATTTCTACTAGGATCTAGCATCACCTCAAAGTAACATGTCCAAAAGCATATTCTTCATCTTCTCCCCACCTTTCAGAGCTAACCCTCACTTTTCTCCCCCTTTCTGTTAATGGCATTACCATTTTTCTGATCACTGTGTTGACAATTATTCTTGCTTTTGGTTTCTAACAGTCATCAAATCTCACGCATTATTATTTTGAAATATCTCTTATATTTGCAACCCCATCTGCATTCTGACTCTCCCCAAGGGCCTGTGGCAGCCTATTAACCCAGTAGTTGCACTCTAACTTACGAATTTCCTACTGTTGCCTCCTTCTGCCCTGTCCATCTTGGCTGGATCTCTCAGTTACTTTTACCCTGTTTTGGCTCTATACCTTGGCTCACACATTTCAACTTGCTTTTTAGATAAGTAAATAGATTTTGGATGTTCTAGCCTGGCTCTGGGTCTAAGTGTTTCACAGAGTATTTATTTTTCAGTCTCTTGTCCCAACTCTAGATGTGACTTGATTGATGAAACTTCCACTTAATAGAGACTAGTTCTCTCCTGACCTCTCTCTAACTGGGAAAAGGCTTCAGACGAACTTGCCTTGCTGCCCACAATCTACTGCACACCATCCTCACACTAATGGTAGTCTGGTTCTTTGTCTTCCTTACTTCCTAGTCTGTGGGGATCCCTCATGTTTGTATATACAACATGTATATATACAATATGCAACATGTTTGCATATTGCAGGAGAATAAACAAACATGTTGAGTCTTACATGTGAGCTCCTCTGTGTTCTGTCACTAATGAGCTTTCTAGCTTTACTGCCAACAACATTCATAAAAGAACCTTCAGCCAGTCCACTAAATTGGTCTAATTACCATCTCTCCACTACTTTTTGCTTTTGGCCATCTGTCTTTTCAGATATCTGAAGTCCCTCCACCATACTCCCTTCCCCATTTCCCCTTGCAAAACATACACTTGCTTCCAATTTGATTTTATTATTTATTTATTGATACATAATAATTGTACATAGTTATGGAGTATATATGATATTTTGATACAAGCATACAATGTATGATGATTAAATCAGGATAATTAGGATAATCATCACCCCCAACATTTATCATTTCTTTGTGTTAGGAACATTTCAAATCTTCTGTTCTAGCTAGTTAGAAATATGCAATAAATTATTAACTTTTGCCACTCTACTGTGCTATCAAATACTGGAACTTATTCCTTCTATATAACTGTATGTTTGTACCCATTAACCAACCTCTCTTCATATCCTCTTTGCCCCTACCCTTCTCAGACTCTGGTAACCATCATTCTACTGTCTATCTTCATGATATCAACATTTTAGCTTCCACATGCAATATCTGTCTTATTGAATCTGGCTTATTTCTTCATGATATCAACATTTTAGCTTCCACATATGAATGAGAACATGCAATATTTATTTTATTGCATCTGGCTTATTTCACTTAGCAAAATGTCCTCCATTTCCATTCATGTTGCTGCACATAACAAGATTTCATTATTTTTTTATGGCTGAATAATATTTCATTGTGTATATATACCACTTTTTCTGTATCCATTTATCCATTGAGGGACACTTAGGTTGCTGCTATATCTTGGCTATTGTGAATAATGCTGCAATAAATATGGAAGTGCAGATACCTCTGTAAATTTTTTTAAAAAATTTTCATAGAGACAGGGTCTCACTCTGTTGCTGAGGCTGGATTGCAGTGGTGCAGTCATAGATCACTGCAGCCTCTAACTTCTGGACTCATGTGATCCTCCTCCCTCAGCCTCCCAAGTAGCTAGTGCTATGGGTGCTTGCCACTGTTCCTGTTTTATTTTTATTTTTAGAGGCAAAGTCTTGCTATGTTGCTCAGGCTGGTCTTGAACTCCTGGTCTCAAGTGATCTTCTCACCCTGGCCTCCCAAAGTGCTAGGATTATAGGAATGAGTCACTGCACCGGGACTTTTTTTTAAATGGATTTTTTAATTATTATGGGTATATAATTGGTACATATATTTAGGGAGTCCATGTGATGTTTTGATATAGGCATACAATGTATAATAGTCACATCAGGGTAATTGGAGTATCCATCACCTCAAACATCCATCATTTCTTTATATTAGTGCCATTCCAATTCCACTATTTTAGTTATTTTTAAATATACAATAAACTATTGTTGACTAAAGTCACCCAGTTGTGTATCATTCATCATTAGAGAAAGGCAAATCAAAACCACAATGAGATATCATCTCACATCAGTCAGAATGGCTATTATTAAAAAGTCAAAAAATAATAGATACTGGCAAGGTTGTGGAGAAAAAGGAATGCTTTTCACTGTTGGTGGGAGTGTAAATTAGTTCAACCATTGTGGAAGATAGTGTGACGATCCCTCAAAGACATAGAGACAGAAATACCATTTGATCCAGCACTCCCATTACTGGGTATATACCCAATGGAACAGAAATCATTCTATTATAAAGACGCATGCACGTGTGTGTTCACTGCAGCACTATTCACAGTAGCAAAGACATGGAATCAACCTAAATGCCCATCAACAATAGACTGGATAAAAAAGATGTGGTACATATACACCATGGAATATTATGCAGCCATAAAAGGGAATGAGATCATGTCCTTTGCAGGAACATGGATGGAGCTGTAGGCCATCATCCTTAGCAAACTAATGTGGGAACAGAAAACCAAATACCACGTGTCCTCACTTAGAAGTAGGAGCTAAGCGATTAGAACAGATGGACACATAGAGGGGAGCAATGCACACTGGGGTCTCTCAGAGGGTGGGAGGAGGGAGAGGATCAGGAAAACCAACTAATGGATATTAGGCTTAATACCTGGCTGATGAAATAATCTGTACTACAAACCCCCTTGACACACATTTACCTATGTAATAAACCTGCACATCCTGCACATGTACCCCTGAACTTAAAAAAAAAAAGTCACCCAGTTGTGCTATTAAATACTAGATCTTATTCATTCTAACTATATTTTTATACCCATTAACTATCCTCACTCTTTCTTCTACTCCCTGCTACATTTCCCAGCCTCTGGTAAGCATCATTCTACTTTCTAGTTCCATAAGTTCCATTGTTTGAATTTTTAGCTCCCAAATATGAGTGAGAAAATGCAAAATTTGTCTTTCTGTGCCTGATGCAATGTCTTCCAGTTCTGTTCATGTTGTTGCAAATGACAGGCTGAATAATATTCCATTTGGGGGTGTCCAATAGTTTAGCTTCCATGGGCCACGCTGGGAGAAGAATTGTCTTGGGCCACACTTAAAATACACTAACACTAACGATAGCTGATGAGTTAAAAAAAAATCGCAAAAAGAAACCTCATAATGTTTTAAGAAAGTTTATGAATTTGTGTTGAACTACATTCAAAACCATCCTGGGCCACATATGGCTCATGGGCCATGAGTTGGACAAACTTGGTGTATATGTACCACATTTTCTCTATCCATTCACCTGTTGATGGATACTTAGGTTAATTCCAAATTTTGGCTATTGTGAATAGTGCTGCAATACACGTGGGGGTGCAGATATCTCTTGGATGTACCAATTTCCTATCTTTTTAAACCCAGTATTGAGATTGCTGGATCATATGGTACTACTGCCATTTTATTTATTTTCTGGTTGATTTTGGTTTTCCTTCCTTCCTGGTTTCTTTGTTTAAAACTGATTTTTCTCTGGTAGTATGCTTTAATTTCTTGCTGTTTATTTTTTTGTGTATCTGTTGTAGGTTTTTAAAATTTGAGATTACCATGAGACTTGTAAATGATATCTTATAACTAATTATTTTAAACTCATGACAGCTTAACTCTGATTACAGAAAAACAACAAAAACAAAAAAGCAAAGAGAAAACTAATAAAAGTTCTACACTTTAACTCCATTCCCCCAACTTTTAAAACTTTTTGTTGTTTCTTATCTTTTTATACACTCTGCCTCTTAAAACTTTGTTGTAGTTATTGTATTTGAGAGGTTTGTCTTTTAGTATTCCTACTCAGTAAATTAGTGGTTTACACATCACAATTACAGTGTTAGAGTATTCTGTATTTATCTGTGTACTTACTCTTACCAGTGTTTTGTAACTTTGGATAATTTTTTATTGCTCATTAACAACCCTTTCTTTCAGATTGAAGGAGTCCCTTTAGCATTTCTTGTAGAATAGGTCTGGTGTTGACAAAATCACTCAGCTTTTATTTGTCTGGGAAGTCTTTATTTCTTCTTCATGTTTTAAGGAATTTTCACTGGATGTACTATTCTAGGATAAACGTTTTATTTCTTTCAGCACTTTAAATATGTCATGCCACTATCTCCGGGACTATAAGGTTTCCACTGGGAAGTCTGCCAGACACATTGGAGCTCTTTATATGTTATCTGCTTCTTTTCTTTTGTTGCCTTTGGAATCCTTTCTTTATCCTTGACCTTTGAGGGTTTATTAAATATCTTGAGATATTCTTATTTGGGTTAAATCTTCCTGGTGTTCTATGACCTTCTTATACTTGAATGTTGGTATCTTCTTCTAGGTTTGGAAAGGTCTGTTATTTATTTGAATAAGCTTTCTAGCTCAATCTCTCTACCTCTTCTTTAAAGCCAATAACTCTTAGGGTTTGCCCTTTTGATGCTGTTTTCTATATCTTGTAGGCATGCTTCATTCTTTTTTATTCATTTCTATTTTTTCTCCTCTGACTATATATTTTCATATACTCTGTCTTGAAGCTCACTAATTTTTTCTTCTGCTTAATCAATTCTGCTGTTTAGAGTCTCTGATGCATTTTTCAGTTTGTCAGTTGAATTTTTCCACTCCGGAATTTCTTCTTAATTTTTAAAAAAAATTTCAATCTCTTCGTTAAAAATTTTTGATAGAATTCTGGATTCCTTTTTTGTTATCTTGAAGTTTGTTGAGCTTCCTTAAAGTAACTATTTTGAATTCCCTGTGTGAAAGTTCACACATCTCTATCACTGCAGGTTTGGTCACTGGTGCTTTATTTAGTTTATTTGGTGAGGTCATGTTTTCCTGGATAGTCCTGATGCCTATGGATGTTTGTTGATGCCTGGGCATTGAAGAGTTAGGTATTTATTTTTATCTTCACAGTCTGGGCTTATTTGTACCAATCTTTCTTGAGAAGGCTTTTGAGATATTCAAAGAGAATTGAACGTTGTCATTTAAGTCTCTGGTCATTGCAGCTGTATCTGGACTAGAGAGCACCCCAAGCCCAGTAACACTGTGACACTTGCAGGCTCGAAGAGGGCTTGGGTAAGATCTAAAAGAATCCCCTGAATTACCAAGCAGGATCTCTCATTTTCTTCCCTCATTTACCCCAAACAGGAGCCTCTCTTTCCATGCTAGGCTGCCTGGAATTGGGGGAGTTGTGATGCAAGCACTTCCCTGGCCACCATAGCTGGGACTAGTGCTGGATCACATCTGAAGTCAGCATAGTGCTGTATCTTGCTCAAGGCCCATGGTGACTATTGCCTGGCTATCACTGATGTTTATTCAAAGACAACAGCTCTTTAGTCATCAGGTGGTGAATTCTGCCAGGACTGGGTCTTTTCCTTCTGGGCATTGGGTTGCCTTCTGGCACAGGGTTGGTCTAGAAGTACTGTCCAGAAACTAGGGCCTGGAATCAGGGGCTTCAGGAATCTGCCTGATGCTTTAGTTCATTGTGACTGAGCTGGTCCGCAAGTTGCAAGGCAAAGTCCTCTGTAATCTTCCCTCTCTTTTCTGCAAGTGGAAGAGTCTACTTGAGCTGTACTGCTTGGAGTTGTTGGAGGGGTGATGTAAGCATTCCCTTAGCTGTAGCAACTGATGTTTCACTGGGTTTCTGCACTCCAAGTTCACTGACTTCGAGCCCAATGCAGTACCAGGACTTGATTAGAGACTGCAGTCCTTGTGGCCTGACTGCCTTTCAAATATATTCAGGACTCCAGGTCACTTTAGTGAGTCAATGGTGGAGCTAGCCAGAACTTCTTTGGAGTGGAGGATCCTACTCTGGCTGAGGCTATTATATATGATCCCTCCATGGGCAATGGCAGAATTCTTCCCTGTGCTGGGTTCCTCTGCGATAGGGCAGCATGGAGTTCCAATGCAAAATCCCACAATCACTTCACTCTCCCTCCCCCAAGCACATAGATTTTCTTTCCATGCATTTCCTGGGATGGGGGGATGGGTACTGTAGCCAGTGCAGGACTGTCTTTCCTATCCTCTTCAGTTCCTTTTTCCTTGATATCATGTTAAAGCAAGGCACTGTGAAGGCTCAACAGATTATTGTTTCTTATGAAGGTGTTTTCTTGCAAAGATATTTGTTCAATTTGGTGTTCCTGCAGTGGGGACAATCACTGGAGGGTTCCATTTGGCCATCTTGCTTTGCTTCTTCCTCCAATATCTCTTTGGTGTACTGATTTTCTTTCTTTTTTGGATATATACCCAGCAGATCGTATGGTGGATTTATTTTAAATTTTTGAAGATTTCCATACTGTTTTCCATAGAGGCAGCACTAATTTACTATCCCACCCACAGTGTATGAGCATTCCCCTTTCTCCACATCTTTGCCAGCATTTGTTATTTTTTGTCTTTTTGATAGTAGCCATTCTAACTGGGGTGAGATGATATCACACTGTAGTTTTGATTTGTATTAGTGGTAGTGAACACTTTTCTCATATTCCTCTTTGCCATTTGTATGTCTGCTTTGGCGAAATGTCTGTTTAGATCTTTAGCCCATTTTAAAAATTGAATTATTTGTTTTTATCTTATTGATTTGAGTTCCTTGTATATTCTGTTTAGTAATCACTTTTCAGATGGATAGTTTGCAAATATTTTCTTCCATTCTGTAAGTTGTCTCTTAACTTTGTAGATTGTTTTCTTTGCTATGTAAAACATTTTTAGCTTGATGTAATCCCACTTGTCTATTTTTGGGTTTTACTGTGTGTGCTTTTGAGGTCTTACCCCAAACATCTTTGCCCAGACCAATGTCCTGAAGTGATTCCTCGCTGTTTTCTTTTAGTAATTTCATAGTTTCAGGTCTTATTTTTAAATCTTTCATCCCTTTATATGTGGTATTGGAATATGTGAAGGATAGGAATCTAGTTCTATTTTTCTGGATAACTAGATATGGATGTCTAGTTTTCCCATGTATTGAAGAGTTTGTTCTTTCCCCAAAGTATGTTCTTGGTACCTTTGTCAAAAATGAGTTGGTTATAAAAATACGATGTGGATTGATTTCTGGGTTCTCTATTCTGTTCCTTTGGGCCTAAGTGTCTGTTTTTATGACAGTACTGCTGTTTTTATTACCATAGCCTTGCAGTATATTCTGAAATCAGGTCGTGTAATACCTCCAGCTTTGTTTTTTTTCTCAGGTTTGCTTTGGTTATTTGGGGTCTTTAGTGGTTCCACACAAATTTTAAAATTGTTTTTTTATTCTTCTGTGAATAATATCATTGGTATTTTGATAGCAATTGCATTGACTCTGTAGATTGTTTTGGGTAGTATGGACATATTAGCAACATTAATTATTCCAATCCATGAACATGGGATATCACTCCATTTTTTGTGAGTCGTCTTTAACTTCTTTCATCAGTGTTTTATAGTTTTCCTTGTAGAGATCTTTCATTTCTTCAGTTAAATTTATTTTTAGCTATTTCAATTTTTTTGTAGCTATTATAAATGGGATTACTTTATTGATTGTTTTCAGATTGTTTCCACTGGCATGTAGAAGTGCTACTAATTCTTATATGTTGATTTTGTATCCTGCAACTTTACCAGATTTGTTTATCAGTTATTATAGTTTCTTCATGGAATCATAAAGTTTTCAAAACATAGAATCATGTCGTCTGTGAACAAAGATAACTTGACTTCTTCCTTTCCAATTTAGATGTCCTTTATTTTCTTTCTCTTGCCTAATTTTTCTGGCTAGAACTTCCAGTAATCTATTGAAAAAGTGGTGAAAATGGGGATCCTTGTTGTGTTCCAGATCTTAGAGGAAAGGTTGTCAATTTTTCTTTATTCAGTATGTTAGCTGTGGGTTTTTCACATATCACCTTCATTTTTTTGAAGTATGTTCCCTCTATACCCAATTAGTTGAGAGTTTTAATCACGGAAAAAATGTTGAAATCTATCAAATACTTTTTCAGCATTTATTGAAATGATCATACAATTTTTATTTTTGATTCTGTCAGTGTGGTGTATCAAGTTTACTGATTTGCATATGTTGAACCATTATTGCATCTCTTGGATAAATCTCACTTGACTATGATGGAATGATTTTTTAAAATATGTTGTTGAATTCAGTTTGCTGATAATTTGTTAAGAATTTTTGCATCTATGTTTATCAGTAAAATTGGTTTGTGGTTTTCTTTTTTAATTGTGTATTTGTCTAGTTTTGGGGTCTCGGTAATGCTGGCCTTATAGAATGAGTTTGGAAGTATTCCTTCCTCTTCAAGATTTTTGAATAGTTTGTGCAGAATTGGTATTAATTCTTCTTTAAATGTTTGGTAGAATTCAACAGTGAACCCATCAGATCTTGGGCTTTTCTTTGATGGGAGACTTTTTGTTACTGTTTCAATCTCATTACTTGTTATTGGTCTGTTCAGGTTTTCTATTTCTTCCTGGTTTCATCTTGGTAGGTTGTAAGGGCCCAGGAATTAATCTTTTTTTTTCTAGTTTTCCCAATTTATTGGCATACAATTATTCCTAATAATCTGCCATGATTCTCTATTTCTGTGGTATCCATTGTAACATCTCCTTTTTTGTTTCTGATTTTATTTATTTGAGTCCTCTCCCTTTTCTTTGGTCTAGCTAAAGTTTTGTTAATTTCATTTATTATTTCAAGAATGCAATTTTTGCTTCATCAATCTTTTGTATTGTTTTAGTCTCAGTTTCACTCTGCTGTCATCTTTATTATTTCTTTCCTTCTACTAATTATGAGTACGGTTTGTTTTTGCTTGTCTAGTTCCTTGAGGTGATCTTTAGGTTGTTTATTTGAAGTCTTTCTGCTTTTTTGATGTAGGCATTTATTGCTGCAGAACTGCTATTAGAACTGCTTTGATATATTACATAGGTTTTGGTATGTCATGTTTCCATTTTCATTTGTCTGAAGGTAATTTTAAATTTCCTTTTAATTTCTTCATTGACCCATTCAGTGTTCAGGAGTATGTTGTTTAATTTCCATGAGTTTGTACAATTTCC
The DNA here is from genome assembly GCF_049350105.2 of Macaca mulatta. Classification (NCBI taxonomy): domain Eukaryota; kingdom Metazoa; phylum Chordata; class Mammalia; order Primates; family Cercopithecidae; genus Macaca; species Macaca mulatta. The sequence goes on from NC_133406.1 coordinate 163,313,965, forward strand.
AGTGTTCCTTTTTAAAAAACTGGTTTCTAGTTTTATTCCAGAATGGTGGAATAATTGGAATAATTGTGGTAAGAAATGCACCTGATATGATTTGGATTTTTAAAAAATGTGTCAAGACTTGTTTTGGGACCTAACATATGATCTGTCCTGGATAATCTTCTATGTGCTGTTGAGAAAAATGTGTATTCTGCAGCTGTTGGATGGAATGTTCTGTAATATCTGTAACATAAAATAAAATAAAATATAGCATAACATAAAATATCTGTTATGTTCCCTTGGTCTAGAGTTCAGTTTAACTCCAATGTTTCTTTGTTACTTTTCTGTCTGAGTGATCTAGTCATCACTGAAAATGGGGGCGTTGAAATCTCCTACTACTGTTTATTGTAGTCAATCTCTCCCTTTAGGTCTATTAACTTTTTTACATATTTGTGTGCTCCAGTATTGGGTACATATATATTTACAATTGTTATGTATTGTTGCTGTACTGTCCCCTTTATCATTAAATAATGGCCTTCTTTTTTGTCATTTTAAAAATGACTCTTGGCTTCAAGTCTAGTTTATCTGATATTAGTAAACCTATACCTGCTCCTTTTTGGTTTCCATTTGCATGAAATATCTTTTTTCATTCCTTCACTTTTAGTCTGTGAATGTCTTTATAGATTAAGTGAAGTACTTGTAGATAGCATACAGTTGAATCTTGCCACTCTATGTCTTTTGGTTGGACAATTTGATCCATTTACATTCAAAGTCATTATTCATAGTAAGGGTTTACTACTGCCATTTTGTTACTTGACTTCTTGCTGTTTTGTGAATTCTTCCCTTTTTCGTCTCTCACTCTCTTCCTTTGTGGTTAAGTGATTTCTACTAGTAGTACATTTTTATTTCATGCTATTTATTTTGAGTATATATATTGTAGGTTTTTGCTTTATGGTTAACATGAGGCTTACAAAAACCCTCTTATATTTATAATAGGTTATTTTAAACTGATAGTGACTTATATTTTATTGCAAAGAAAATATAAGAAACAACAAACTCCACACTTCAATACCATCCTCTCACCACGTTTTGGCTTTTTTTTGTGTTTCAGTTTACTTTTTTTGCATTGTGCATCTCTTAATAAATTGTTGTCATTATTCTTTTTAGTGGTTTTGTCTTTTAATCTTCATATTTAAGATATAGGTCATTTACTTATCCTAATTTCACTATTGGTGTATTCTGAATTGGTCTGTTTTCTTTCTTTTACCAACGAGTTTCATACCTGCAGATTGTTTCTTGTTACATGTTAGCATACATTTCTTTCAGATTGAAGAACTCTCTTTAGCATGTCTTATAACACAGGTCTGGTGTTGACAAATTCCCTCAGTTTTTGTTTGTCTGGGAAAGTCTTTATCTGTCTTCTTGTTTTAATAGCTTTGCTGGACACATTATTCTTGGTTGGCAGTTTTTTTTTTTTTCTTTCAGCACTTTCAAGCATCCCATTCTTACCTGGCCTGTAGGATTTCTGCTGTGAAATCCAGTGAAAGCTGTATTGGTGCTTTGTTTAATGTAATATTTTTCTTTTCTTTTGCTGCAGTGAGTATTTTTTTGTCTCTGATTTTTTGCTAATTTGATTATGATATGCCTTAGGGATTACCTCTTTGGGTTTAATTTGATTGATGACCTCTGAGATTTCTGTATCTGAATGGTGTTCTCTTTCTCTATCTTTGGGAAATTTTCACCATTGTTTTGTTAAATATGTCTTCCAGGACTTTTTCTCTCTTGCCTCCTTTGGGAATTCCTACTATGCAGAGGTTAGTTTGCTTGATCATGTGCCATAATTCTTAAAAAGTTCCTCTTTACACTTTCAAATTCTTTTGTCTTTTTTTCTCCTCTGATTAGGTAATTTCATATGTGCTGTCTTCAAACTTACTAATTCTTTTCCCTAATCAAGTCTGCTGTTAAAACTTTCTAATGAGTTTTTCAGTTTAGTTATTGTGTCCTTTATTTCTAGGGTTTCTAGAAACAGAGAAATCCTAGAAATAAAGGATTTGTTTGTTTCATTTCTTATTTATTTTATTTCTTTGTCAAATATCTCATTTTGTTACTGGGTCACTTTCCAAATTTTATTTTTTTTTCTATCCATATTTTCTTGTGATTCTCTAAATTTAAGAAGGTTATTTTGAATTGTCTATTTAACATTTCCTAGATCTTCACTTCTTCTGGCTCCATTGTGGGAGCTTTGTTGATTTCTTTTGGTAAGGTCATATTTCTCTGAGTTTTTACAGTTCTTGTGGCTTTGCCATAATACCTGCACATTTCAGGAGATAGCTACCTCTTCCAGTTCTTGCAGGTGTGTTCTTTGGTGTTAGACCTTTATTACTTAGTATCAGAACTTAACTGCTGATATTGTTATTATTATTATTATTATTATTATTATTATTATTATTTTCTGGGGTAGGGAGAATTTATAGTGAGTACCAGAACTAAATCACTGCACTGGAACTAACTTTCATCCTGCCACTGTTTCCCAGTCTGGGGAAGACTTATAGTGAGCACTAAGTTAACAATGCCCTGGAGCTATATTGCTGCCCTGCCACTGTCTCCCAGTTTGTGGAAGACTTAAGCAGTCACTGGAACTCAGTCCCAATGTTTCTAGTTGTTTCTGATCCAGTGGAGGCTCCATGGGAACACCTAGTCTTTGTTGAAATCTGGCCAGGGATTCAGGCCTTCTCACAGACTGTGTCCACAAAAGCACTATAGTGCCAGCCAGTCTCTTCAATGTGGTGTCCATACTGGAGTGAAGAGTAACTGCCAAGATCCACATGCCAGTTGCTATGATCAGTGTCCCACTCTTTGTCTCAGTTCATCCCATGTAATTCAGCCCTCTGGCACTCCCATTGTTCCCATAGGATGGGGCAAAAGTGGTCTTCCTGAGAAGATTCCGAGACTGGTGGGGAGATCGTATGTCCACTTCTATGTCCACTTCCAACTCCCTCTTCTTACCTCAGAAACCACGAGTCTAGGAAAATTGTCTATGAGTGGCATTATGCCAGCTTGATGGAGGGGGCTGTGATGTCTGAAATGGCCATTTTTCTTACCTGTCACAGCTTCTCTCATTTCTGAGGGCCCCGGAGGTTTCTTCAATTCTCCCTTGAATTGTGGTGAACTCAGGGTTGCGTTCTCATCTTTAAGTAGTTTCTAGTTGTATTTTTTTGCAGGGAGTGATAGTAGGGGATCTTCCATTTTCATCATCTTGCTGATGTTACTCCCTCATTTCAATTCAGCTTAAATTTCTTCCTGAAGCTTTTCAACCTCTTAATTGAACCTCTCTATTGGAAACACAAAATAATAACAAGAAGTAAAACAAGGATTCATTATAATCATAAAAGAGAAACATAAAATATAAAGCTATCTATCTATACCAGTTGCATGTAAGTAATTGTACTGGTTGTTGCAGAAATTAAACTGATGAGGCTCTGCATCAGTTTCTGTGGAAAATGAGGAATGATTTTTAATTGCAAAGATAATAATGACATTGGAATCCTCAAATCTAGCCCTGATTCCCTAGGCCTCTGCTTTCCTGATATTTGTTGCATGTACTCTCTTTACCCTTTCTCTCCTTGCAATTTTTTTCTTACTCGGTTTTCTTCAGCACCTACCTCCCTTTTGGTTCTTCTGCCTCACTGATTGCTTCCTTTCAGGTTGGCTTTTTTTTTTTTTTTTTTTTTTTTGAGACTGAGTTTCATTCTATCACCCAGGCTGGAGTATGAGTGCAGTGGCATGATTTCAGCTAACACAACCTCCACCTCCCGAGTTCAAGCAATTCTCCTGGCTCAGCCTCCCGAGTAGCTGGGATTATAGGCGCCCACCACCACACCTGGCTAATTTTTGTATTTTTAGTAGAAATGGGTTTCACCATGTTGACCAGTCTGGTTTCAAACTCCTGACCTCAGGCAATCTGCCCATCTCGGCCTCCCAAAGTGCTGGGATTACAGGCGTGAGCCACCTTGCCTGGCCTCACATTGGCTTTTGATGTTTCTCTGCCTAAGCCCTGATCTGCAGGCGCTCCCTTTATGGAATCATCACTTATGCTTATGACTTACAAATATTGATACTTGCCCTTGACTCTTTTACTAGTAAGCTCAGTCTAGACCAATGGTTTTAGCTTGGAGGTTAAGTAAGTAATTCAAACTCTAAATGTTCGAGGCTGAATTCACTATTAGCCCCCACAACCCAATTTGTATTCACCATCTGTGATAAAAACAGCATCATCTTCTTGGTCACTCATTCTGAAATAATACTCAACTGCTCCTCAACAATTCCCCTTTTCTCAACACCAATTCACTCTCTGTCTTGAAACACTAAGAAGCACCTCATTACACTCAAAGTAATATAAATATTTAACAAAAAGAAAAAATTACCCTATATGCCTAATAATAGGCAAATATATTCCAAAACTCTTTCTTGGAGAAAACCCACATCTTTTCTCAGTCCCTTGGAGATGTAAACCTTACTATGTCTTCACAATGTAAACATCTGACGAGTTAACTAAAACAATTTCTATGCCTAGCCCAGCTGGAACTAAAAAAAAAAAAAAAAAAAAAAGTGGCTTAAAAACCAAACAACTCCAAACCACGAGGAACACTTCCTTTCCCCCAATCTAGTTCATAGCCTCCATGAGATCACCTATGAAGAGCAAATAAAAAATCTTAAAAGTCTTCTCCATAAATATTTTTAAAAAGTCATCTCTATCTGAGCAGGTAAACTTAACTTTTTCCATCTGCCTGAAACACAGTTTGGAACCAACTTTTCTTCTATAAACTGTGATAAACTAGTGAGTTCTGTGTTATTATACCTGATTCACGGCTAAAATTTTAGAATGAAAGCTATAATATCTCTGTTTGCATCTGGGTCATGTTTTTATGTATGACTGTGATTGCTGATATATATAATATTTTATCTACCTCTGGATGGTATTGCCAAAAGTAACTTGTAAAAGAGCTCTATTTATTTGTCTTAAAGAAAAAAACATAAATGCTTATATAGAGAGAAATACAGACACTAACTCACATGTTTTCCAAGCTCATACGAGCTGGGATCATTTTTGGTAAATAAAGCTAGCTCAAGTTTGTTGGTTTAATAAAAACAGGCATGTCTTCAGGTTATCAATGTTAAATATAATTCAAATATACATTTTTTTTCTACCTAGGGTTACTAGTCAAACAAGCCACATTATCTCTGTTTGACATTTAAGTTTTTAAGATTATAAATTCAACTTAAAAATAAAACATATAGTAAAAGTAAATTTCTTAATGTATGTCTAGCATGATGGTAAAGGGGAAAAAAGCTATATGTTTAAATTTTCTGGTGCTTTGCTTCAATGATGTTTGATGGTTGCCTAACAGGTTATAAAAACTGCCAATAAGAAAAACAGCTTAAAATAAGGACTAGCTTTGTCTAATGTCTCATGGAATTTTCATGAGTAATCGAAACATAATTTTAAAGAATAAGTCAATTAAATACATGTAAATAGGATGAAAGTTTACAAATAAACTTTACAAGAATGATTATGTTTTATAAAAATGTATCTGCTTAAATACAGTTTCCAAAATCTTTCCGGAAATTTGAAATCTTAAAGTTATACTCAGTTAAGTTAAATGATAAATATTAATTGAATATATAGATCATTTACAAATAAGATGAAATACCAAAACATTAATTACTGAATATAAGTTCATCTACTTGAGCTTCTTAATTGATACAAAGACAAAAGATATTTGGACCTGTTAGTAATGTGTTCTTCTTGTTACATTAAAAAAAGTATGCTATGAAGGAGGCCTATGCCTCCAGAAATTATAAAATGGTTTTTCACAACTTGCCTAATCCATGACAGAATGTTAGTACACAAGACAAAGTTCACAATGGCTTATTTCTAGTTGTTACTGGGAATTAGGGTTATTAAGGTTAAAATTCAAACAAAAATATGTCATAAAACTACTAGAAATAATAAGAAACAAAACTGTATGCAAAGAATGTAATGAAAGTAGGATGTGTTTTTGGCAAGAAAAGTTATGAGGCATAAAAAGATGAATTTTGTTGAGAGAAAAGGAGAAAAATTTTGTCCTAGTTTAGAGGTTATTTAAGATTGTTTTGTAATTTTAAAAAGAGAAGAATAAAAGACAAAAATTAAGTGAATATAGAAAGTTGGGAAAAGAGAGAGGCAGAGAGAGAGCCAAAAGCAAGCAAGCAAGTGAGCAAACTAGAATTAGGTCTTTTCTCTGTTAAAATAACAAAGTTTTCTTGATGTTTGTACAAGAGTTTTCATTACCTGTCAAATCATCAAATTATCAAAATAATTTTTCATGCTCCTTGTTGTCTTTAACAGGTCCTTGATTACTTAAGAAAACAAAATATTAACAGATTTTGAAAGAAGGCCATGCATGGTGAATCATACCTATAATCTCGGTGCTAATTTAGGAGGCTGAGGTGGGAGGAATGCCTGATGCCAGGCGTTTGAGGCTAGCTTGGACAACATAGAAAGACCTGGTCTCTACCAAAAAATGAAAAATTAGCTGGGCATGATAGTGCACACCTGTAATCTTAGCTACTCAGGAGGCTAAGGTGGGAAGATTGCTTGAGCCCAGGAGTTCAGAGTTACAGTGAGCTATGATTGCACCATTTCACTCCAGCCTGGGCAACAGTGAGACCTTGTCTCAACAACAACAAAAAAGACATTACAAAAGCAAAGTTTTTATTTTTACAAGTATGCAACTTTGTGTATTTGTCTTTGAAATCTTTGTCACTATGGTGAAATAGATGATATGGTTTGGAAATCTGTCCCATCCAAATCTCATGTTGAAATGTGACCCCCTCGAGCCTGGCCAACATGGTGAAACCCCATCTCTACCAGAACATAAAAAAAATAGCTGGACATGGTGGCATGTGCCTGTGGTTCCAGCTACTTGGGAGACTGAGGTGGGAGAATTGCTTGAACCTGGGAGACAAAGGTTGCAGTGAGTCGAGATGGTGTCACTGCACTTCAGCTTAGGCAACAGAGTGAGAACCTGTCTCAGAGAAAAGCAAGAAAGAAAGAAAGAAAGAAGGAAAGAAAGGAAGAGAAGAAAGAGAGGAGAGAAGGAGAGAAAGAGAGGAAGAAAGAAAGAAAGAAAGAAAGAGAAAGAAAGAAAGAAAGAAAGAAAGAAAGAAAGAAAGAAAGAAAGAAAGAAAGGTGACCCCTGATGTTGGAGGTGGGGTCTAGCGGGAGGTGTCCGGTCACCAGGGCAGATCCCTCATAAATGGCTTGGTCCCCTCCCTGTGGTAATGAGTGGTAATGAGTTCATGCAAGAGCTGGTTCTTTAAAAAGCCCGGCCCCCTCCTCACCAACTCTCTTGCTCCCTCTCATATGATGTAATATGTTGGCTCCCCTTTCACTTTCTGCAAGCTTCCTGAGGCGCTCACCAGAAGGAGATGCCAACACTCTGCTTCCTGTACAGGCTGAAGAACCACGAGCTAAAATAAACCTCTTTTCTTTATAAATTACCCAGTCTCAGGTATTCCTCTGTAGCAACACAGACAGACTAATACAATAGATAACTGAATATTGTTTCAAAGTGATCTGTGATCCTGTTTTATCAAGAGTTTTAAACCTTTTGACGTTTTTGACAACATTTGAACTCCCAGGATCAAATTCTAAATAAAGTGCTTTTGACCTCAAAGTAACTTTGGGATTTTCCAGTGGGCCCCTGGAAAATCTCAAAAGATTTTTTATCTTTCTGAAAGAGAATACTAAAATAATTAGGGTTATGTGTTATTTGTATGAATATATATTATTAATATAAGTATTAAAGAAATTGTATAAAATTTCTAGAAATCTGATATGTCCTGGTATAATGTCATCAGTCATAATTCTAGTTATTATCTGAAAATGTTGCATGCCACAGAAATAACCAAATTTTCTTATCAACTGTATTGTAATGATCTCTCATGAGATTTTTGACCATGGCCATTTAAAAGCATTTGTCATTCACAGATAGTTGTTTTACTCTGATGTTTTCCTGAAATCAACTACAGACAAAATTGCTTTATCTTTAAAGAGGTTCATGGAAAAGACTCTGACAAGTGCAAGGTTCTGATAACGTTAAGATCATACCACTGAGCTTGGTAAGAATTTCTAAAAATCTAATGGATAAATTGATTGATTCATAAAACTTCTAACCCAGGATTAAGCAGAACAAAAAGTAATTAATGGGAGTAAATAAACTGATGAGGATAATTATTATTTTATGACTTTATTAAACCATTATATTAATGCTTTAATATTTTGTTTTCTAGATTTAAAGAACACTTTTTCCTGTTTTTTGTTTAAGCTAGTTACAGCTTGCAGCAATCTAGTAAAGTATACTTTGGAAACAGATTTGAAGCATTTATCTATTCCCTACCTGATCCCTCCAAAATTCAGAAACTCTTATTGAGTATTATTTTCATGACAATATAGTTATTTATATAAGTTCAATAAGAATATGTTTTCTTTGTAACGTGATATAATTAGAAACATTGGTTATATTACCAAGGCTTTGACTAGAATGTCATATTGGAGAATTATGTGCATAGGATCAGATATAACCAGACAGTTTTAATGAACTAAGGTTGATTTTATGAACCCAATAAAGCCACTTAGGAAAAAAAAAGACTAGTATTTGGCTTCAAAGGATCCCAGCCTTACAGGTGAGTAAGGAATGTCACTTCCTGGAAGGCCCAGGAGGCTCACAGTATTTTGAGAGGCTTGAGAAATGAGGAATTCACCTAAGTCTATAGTTAGGTGAAGTCTAATGCAAAGTCCCTAGCTTAGCTTTCTAGCTTGAAGAGGCTTTTATTTTTATTTTATTTTATTTTATTTATTTATTTTTAGATGGAATTTCACTCTTGTTGCCCAGGCTGGAGTGCAATGGCACAATCTCAGCTCACTGCAACCTCTGCCTCCCAGGTTCAAGCGATTCTCCTGCCCCAGCCTCCTGAGTAGCTGGGATTATAGGTATGTGCACCACGCCCAGCTAATTTTGTATTTTTAGTAGAGACGGGGTGTCTCCATGTTGGTCAGGCTGGTCTTGAACTCCCGACCTCAGGTGATCCACCCGGCTCGGCCTCCCAAAGTGCTGGGATTACAGGTATGCGCCACTGTGCCCAGCCTTTATTTTATTTTTTAATTCTATGTTTAACTATTTATGTATATATATTTATTGTAATTTTTTTAGAGATGAGGTCTTGCTATGTTTCCCAGGCTAGTCTTGAACTCTTGGGCTCAAACAATCCTCCTGCGTCAGCCTCCTGAGGAACTGGGACTACAGGCGTGCACCACTGAGTCCGGAATGGAGAGGCTTTTAAAAGTCTAATCAGAGATTCCTTATTAAAAGTTCCAGCAAAGCAGATTTAAAAAGTGTCTATATGACCAGTCACTATTCTTGCTTTGCTTATTTAAATAATCAGGCCAAATTTAATGAGACTAGACTTATTTTACAAACAAATTAGTCTTAATGTGATTAGGTTTGGTAAACATGAAGGTGACTATAGAGAGAAAAATTATGTGCACTATAGAAAACTATAGCAATTCAATTCTAGACTTGTTCATTGTCTTTGAGGTTTTGTTATCTTTCTGCAAACTGGACTGTATCCTGAATTCTTCTAGTTTCCTCCAATATCTGGCTATGACTCTCCAAACTAACATTTCCAATTTTCTCCCACCTTTCTGACTTGAAATCACAAAAAATAAATCTGCCCCTTTCCCAAAACCTTGCAAGCTGAAGCTGGATGACTTGATATAAACTTCATAGAAATCACCACAAAAGCTCATCTATAAACAAGCTTCATGCCTGTTTCTGTGTGGGCTACTCATAAAGTTCACCCATAACACCTGATGACATCACCAGAGACATTCAGACAGCAAAACAAGATGCTTCGAGCCCAGTATCTAGAAATCTTCTTGACTGGCTACCCTCTGGACTCATAAACAGATCTTTTGTTTGTTTGTTTGTTTGTTTCTAGAGAAATGCCTGATTGCTCGGACCATATAGAGGCCTACCTTTGGTAGGAACCCATCTGCAACATTGTCTCCTAAAGTGAAACACAACTGTTTGTTTAATGGAACTAACTTGTTCTCCAGGAGTAAGAGATTTTCGGTAAGATAAGGTTGCAATCTATCAGCTCAGCTTCTGAATTATGAAACTTCTTGGGGAAGGTTCAAAGGAGGGAAATGAAGGATGGCAGAATATGCCATATGCAAATACACCACTTTGGCGTAAGGATTATTTTTGATATAAAGGCACTTTAGAAAAAGAACAACAGTGGCTGCAAGAAAGGTGCTCTAATCCTCCCCTTTTTCTTTCTGAAAGTTGAAGATAAAACCCCCATATGGAAAAATCCTCCTGCACCGGAAAGAAAGTTCTATTCTTATTTTCAGTAATAGGAAGTTGAGAGGGGGAGAATTCTGTACAAACAAACCTGGTTAAACTAACCCTTATCTTCCTAGTCACTTCTCTACCCAGTTAACTACCCTAGTCCAAGCCCCTTTGCCTCATCAGTCTCATAATTTACTACTCTTTGTCCAATTCCGTACATAAGTGTTCGATTCTAACTGGGTCTTTAGGTCTTTATTTTCTTATGAAGTCTACTGTGCCACAAAAAACTTGTATTAAATAAATTTATATGCTTTTCTCTTTTATGTCTTTTTATACTCATTTCTTTTATGTCAATTTAATTCTCAGCCCTAGCCAAAAAGTCCTAAGAGGAGAGAGGTAAAATTTTACCTTTCCTCCCTTCAATGTGCCTCCGCCCCACATATTGTCTGCTCCTTCGCTGGCAAACAGACTTTATAAGAACAGGCCTTTTCATTGCTTTTTAATTGTTTTTTCATTGTTGTATTGTTGTAGCTGCTTTTTAAAAATTGTTTTTTCGTTGTTGTGGCTGCAGGTGCTTGCCAGGTGATAGGAACCCAATAAGTCTTCATGGCATTAAAAAACAAGCTAGTCAATTCTGTTGAACACAACTTCCCTTTCTGTTCTTACTTTTTTTTCTTTAGCCTATTTTTTTAAGTAGCTTAAAAAATTTTGTTTTAGCGACAGGGTCTTGCTCTGTTGCTCAGGCTGGATGCAGTGGCTCCATCATAGCTCCCTGCAGCCTCAAACCCTTAGGCTCAAGCAATCCTCCTGACTAACCCTCCTGACCAGCTGGTATGCAGGTGCAGGCCACCCTGCCAGCCCTCTAGCCTGACTCTTATTACTTGAGAAGCAGTGAAGGATATTCATTAAGTGTGCAAATTCAAGAGTAAGACTACTTGAGTTTGAATCCTAGCTTCAATATCTACTGGGCATGGAACCTGAGGCAAATTACATAAAAACTGTATACCCCAGTTGTACATATGTAAAATGACAAAAATAATAACATCTGCTTTATAAAGCTGTTACAAGAATTAATGCACATAAATACATGATAAACAATTAACATAGGCACATAATAAACATTATGTGTTAGTTATTACTTTTCTCACATGAACTATTATCATGGTCTAACTGTTTCTAGTTTCTTTATTGCTGTCTTCCTAAAATATACATTTGATCATGTTACTTTGCTGCCTATTTTTTTTTCTTTTTGAGACAGGGTCTCGCTATGTTGCCCAGGCTGGTCTCAAACTCTGGGCTCAAGAGATTCTCTCTGCTCAGTCTGTTGAGTATCTGGAATTACAGGCTCATGCCACCATTTCAGGCTGCTTTAATTAATAGCTGTGCACTATTCACAAGAAGAAGTTTAGCACTCTGGCAGAGAGTACATGTTTCTTCACAGACTAGTACCATTTGCTATTATTCAAGCCCATGCTCTCTGTTTCAGTTACTTGGGTTGCTCATCCTTCCTCAAAAGCTCACAACATGCCTTTCTCTGATTCTGTACATCTGTCTGAAATGCCCCTTGCCTCTTCCAAACAGGCCCCTTACTCCTTCTTATTCTTTCCTTTCCTGAAGATCCAGTTCTAATGTTGCCTCCCCAGCGAAGTCTTCCTGACTCCTAATAATAATTACAGCAATACTAAAAAAAAAAGTGGCATAGCTTTCCTTGAGAATTTACCATAGGCCAGACACTGTACTGAACACTTTCACATTTATTATTTCATTTAATCTTTTTAACAATCCTATGTGATAGGGCTAATGTTAGTTTCCATTATAGAAATAAAGAAAAAAGTTAGCTATGTTAACTAGAATGAACAATTTATCCAAATTCCAGCAGGACTTCATATATAGCTTTATTATGGCTCTAAAACCTTGTTAAACAATTATTTATTGAAGAGGCTGCTCTCTTTGGAAAGCAAGCAAACAACAAACAAAAAGGCTCAATTAAATAACATTGTTAACATATTATTCACATAGTGATTTTTGGTGGCAAGACATTTATTAATAGCCTCTCTATTTTTATTTTTATTTTTTTTTCTCTAGAGACGTTAATCATTAACTATGAAATCATTAGTGCCTATTCATTACAGGGATGTTATTCTCCCTGCTCTTGTGCTGAAAGTAATCCCAAACCATCGTATGGAAAATTACTACTCATCTGGAAATTATAAGAGAAGATCCTAAAATTGAGAAATTTGAAATTCTTGCTTTTTAGTACCCAGTGATACAGATTTCATCTATGAAATTCTTTTGAGAAAAATTCAATTAGTGATACATTTTGTGTTGATTTCAAAATAATTCTTGTACTTTGCTTCTTCATTTGTGTTTCTTAGCTTTGGCTGGACAAAAACAGAACTTCAACTGGCAAATACACTGGGTCTTATTTCTGTCAAAGTCAGTCAATATTAAGGGCCTATCACAAGCTTTTTTTTTGATAGATTGATGATCAAAAGGTATTAGATCTAATAGTTTAATAATGTGAGCTCTGGATAAGGAAGATATTTAACCATTATTATTTTACTTTTTTGTCTAGTGGCCTCAATTTATTCACTTAAATATTTCATTTGCCTGAAGTGTTTGAACAAGAGGAAAAAAAAAATCTGATCATTAAACTGAATTTGGCTAAATCAAGCAGAAAGAGCAGACCATTTCCAGCACTGAGCAGCTGCTGTTACCAGATATAAAAGGATGGAGAAATGTTAGTTATTTCTTTTAAAAAAACATTTAAAATGTTCATTTTTCTCCTGATAAAAAGGGGGTACGTCCTCTTTGTAAAGAATTTTATTTCCTGTCTCTGACTGGAAAGTTCTCATTAAATTCCAAGCTGAAATTCCTTAGGAAAGCATTCCCTGACTATGTTATATTGCCCTAGTGCATGATGATTTCAGCTGGTATTTTGCCTAGGTTGAACTTATTACAATATAATTAATTAATAATTTGTCTGATCATCTGTTTAATCTGCCTTGTTCCATGAGGGCAGAGATTCTGTCTCTCTTATTCCCCACTGCATTCTCAGTTCCTAGCACATTCTTTAACACAGAGTAGATACTTAATGAATAACTTGAGTGACTCAGAGGATAAATGAAAATAGAACATGCACACTCTTAATACTCAGGAAAAACAAGTGAATAACATTTTAGTAAGTTTCCTTCTTATATTTTTCTATTTTTTCATGGTTGGAAAATTTTCTATATAATTTTCTACACTATCTTTTCACTAAACATTAGCTAGTTTTACTCTTATTTTTATTTAAGAAGCAATATAGATCCATAATAAAACCAACATAAATCCATGATAAAAGTTCAAATAACATGAAGAATGGAGAATAAAAGTCCTCTTCAACTCTTATCTTCATTTCCAAACCTCCAGTGGGGTAACCATGGCTAACAGCTGAGGTGCCTGTATTAGTTTCCTAGTGCTGCCATAATAAGTAACCACATATTTAGCAGCTTAAAATAAAGCAAATGTATTATCTGGCACCTCTGTAGGTCTGAAGTCCAAAATGGGTTGGTGGAGCCATGTTCCTTCTGCAGGCTCTAGGGGAAAATTAGTTTTTTGTCTTCTCCAGCCTCTAGAAGCAACAGACATGCCTTCACTGCTGGTCCTTCATCACTGTGACCACTGGTTTGGTCTTCACAACTCTTTCTCTTCTCTGACCTCCTTGCCCTCCTCTTATCAGAACCCCTGTGATTACACTGGGCCTATCCAGATAATTCATTATTATCTCCTTATCCCAGTATCCTTACTTTAATACATTTGCAAAGTACCTTTTGTTATATAAGGTAACATATTCACAAGTTCTAGGGATTAGGACATAGACATCTTTAGGAAGCCATTGTTTTGCCTACCATGGTACATTTCTACAATTTTCTATAAAACACACACATTCCTCCCTACCCTTTCCATTATTCTAATATCTTCCTAAGAGAGATCTTTCAGGATGTCCCATACTTTACAATATGTGGTATGATTAAAATATCTACTAAATGTTCCTGGGATTTCAGAGTGTCACTAGATGCTTAATGAACAAAATCAATGTATAATTGAATAAAAATCAACTGAATAAAATTAATTGCACTTGTAGAAAATTCTCAGCCTCATGTAGAACTAAACTCTGTATTGATTGGCTTTATGCCAATAGAGCCAGTGGTTTCTTGTTTAACAATGGAGAACTATACTCTTAATGAGACAGCAAGTTTTACATTGCTAAAGTATTTGACATGACTTTATATCCGGGTCATTATGGCATTTTATAATAGCACAAGATTTCAAAAAATGAGACACTGAAGGGCAGTTGCTCTATTCTTGTATTGAAGCAATGTTATTATGGCTTAGGCTGAAGTTAATGAGAAGGTCATGAGATGGAAATGGATTATAGCAGAATAACAAACTATTGTTAAATGGCTCACTGGAAGGAGGGAAGAAAAGTATTTCAGGCAAAACTGAGAAGGAATTTAAGGTGGTACAATATCAAGATCATAATAGGAAATACATATAGATACAAGGAAATGGTATAAATACACTAGAATGAAAGCCCTTTGGCTTTAATTACTTTTTCTATTTGTATTTTATTACATATTTAATTTCCTTTTATTGAACTTTACCTTGCTCTGAAAACCTTTTTTTTTTTTTTTTTTTTTGAGATGGCATTTTACTCTGTTACCCAGGCTGGATTGCAGTGGCACGATTTTGGCTCACTGCAGCTTCTGCCTCCCAGGTTCAAGTAATTCTCATGCCTCAGCCTACTGAGTAGCTGGGATTACAGGCACCGGCTACCACGCCTGGCTAATTTTTGTGTTTTTAGTAGAGATGGGGTTTCATCATGTTGGCTAGGCTGGTCTCGAACTCCTGACCTCAAGTGATCCACCCACTTTGACCTTTCACCCTGCTGGGATTATATAGGTGTGTGCCACCATGCCCAGCCGCAAAAAACATTTTGACTGTTAGATATGAAATGCTTCCATAAAATAGTTTTGGCACAGACTTTTGTAGCAAACAGACTTGCCTGTAGCAATTGAACTATATAGTATAAAATACATTATAAAATCCCTCTCAGGGTCTATATTCTTATCCTGATTAAATGTATCTTTTCCACTCATTTTATTTTGTAACAACATTTATTTAGTAGTCACACAAGTATTTATAATAGGTTTATGTAAGTTTTCCTTTCAAATTGCTCTGGATAAATATTTAAAGCACACTTCACTTGTATGTAAATCCTAAACCTCCTCCACTTCCTGTGGTTCCTATGTTTTAAAAAATGGCACTGCCATGCATTCAGTTGTACAAGCCAGATATTTAAAAGTCGTCCTTGAAATTGTCCTCTCTCTTACTTCCCAAATACAATCTATCATCATGTTCTTTGAGTTGTAATTCTAAAATCCCTATTAGTTCCCTTCACTTTTCATCTCCACTCTTAACACTCTGGTCTAAGCTACCATTGCCTGGACTGTGGCAATGGTCTTTCAAATGCTGTACCTACAGCATTTCCCAGTTTTCCTCATTGGAAGCAGCATAATCTTTCCCACTGTGATGCTTTCTTTTGCCCTTAGGATACAGACCAAAATCTAACCTGACCCACAAGTCCATGGAGAGAGGTGGCACCTGCTTAGCAATTCAACCTCTCCCCTTAGCAATTTAGCACTCTCCCCTTTGTTCTCTGAACTGCAAGACCAGTGCAATTCTAGAAGTTCCTCTAATACGCCAAGCTCTGTTCTGCCACACATCTTTGGAAGGGCTGTTTCCTCTGCCTTGAAAGCTCTTACCTCTTATCCATATCTGCCTCATTAACTCATTAATTTCAGCTCAGTCCATTTCCTCAGAGAAACTTACTCTGATTTTTCTTAAATGGTTGGATCCCCCACTAGGAACTCTTCTATTAGACTTTTACATTTGTATACATGCTTCTATTATTCATGTCTGGCTCCCCTGGACTGTGTGTGAGCTCTGTAAGGTCAGGAATTTGTTCAATTTTTGCTCTCTCTTGTATTGCTGGTGCCTAGCACAATACCTGGTACATAGTGCTTAATAAATATTCATTGAGTGAATGAGTAACACAATTGTGTTCTTGGTGCACAAGGAAGCAGAGGGAAAAAGAGAAGTAAAAAGAAGATATGGAAGGGATATAGGTAAGAGGAGGGGGCAAGAATAAAGAGTGATATAATTGTGATCTTAGATTCAGTAGGGTCAATCTTAAGTTGTCATTCAATTGAAGAACAACAGTAAAAAAAGCATGGATAGGCTTTGTGGCATGACTTACTGTGAGGGTCAGTTATAAAACTTTTATTAGAGAAGCCAGAAATATATATATGTGTGCCTGTATGTGTGTGTGTGTGTGTGTGTGTGTGTGTGTATGTAATTTTGATCAATCGAATACTCATATTTGGTATTAGTTGCCAAATTGTCTTAACTCACTTAATGAACATCTCAATAACAAATTAATGAATAACTAAATTGAATTCTAGTTCAAACACAGACTATGGTTAACAATTCTAACCATACAAATTATAAACAATACTATCTCATATATTCACAGATAAAAGGAATTATTTCCAATATTGAATGGTGTTTACAACTGCTCATGTCCTTCATTTAGGTAGGAAGCTGCCTCTATCTTATACTTGAAAATCAGCAGTTAAATGAAAAAAACAAACGAACAAAGAGGAATACAAATCTACTTCTTTAACATGATAATGAATATTCTAATCCAATAACTAATGATAAACTTAATGAAAAGGTGCTAAAACTTTAATTTTAAAACAAAAACAAAATAAGAAAAGCTACTTGCTATCAACTTTATAAATATTGAGCCATAACAAGCTGTGAAAAAGAAATAATACTATAAAGAGACAAAAAGATAATTGACAGATATTGCAGAACTAGAAAAGTCCAGTCTGTCGAACAAAAGTTTTTAAATAATTTTCATTATTAAAATAATTCTTATTAAAACAATGAAAGAACAGTTGGACATAAAATATGATCTGTGTATTGGCAATAACTAATTTGAATATATAATGAATATTATAGATATTACGCACATATATAATTTTTATATATTTCCTACCAAATAAAAAATACATAAAGTGTTTTAACAAATATTAAAAATACTTAGGTAATAGTTTAATCATAGATTTCTGTGGCTTAAAGTTTTATTGAAAATATATATATATTTTTGAGATGGAGTCTCATTCTCTTGCCAGACTGGAGTGCAGTGGCGCGATCTTGGCTCACTGCAACCTCTGTCTCCCGGATTCAAGCAATTCTCCTGCCTCAGCCTCCTGAGTAGCTGAGACTATGGGTGCACACCACCACGCCCAGCTAAGTTTTTGTATTTTTAGTAGAGATGGGGTTTCACCACGTTGGCCAGCCTGGTCTCGAACTCCTGACCTCAGGCAATCTGCCCACCTTGACCTCCCAAAGTGCTGGGATTACAGGCATAAGCCACTGCACCTGGCCAAAAATAATTTTTTAAAATATCTCAAATAAATAGGTCTCCATGTTCTCAGATGAGAAGAGTAAATATAAAGATGTCAGTTTCTATTAAACTTATTAATAGATTTTGTATAATCCCACTAAAAATCCAAGTAGCATTTCTTTTAACTTGAACAAATTTGTGTAAAATTTGGTTAGAAAATTTTCAGGTGAAATCAAATAATTTTGTGAACAATGAAATACAGTGAAATGGTTAGCCCTAATGGCTAAATATTAGGACAGATTAAAAGCAACAATAATTAAAATAACATGGCACTGGCCTCAAAATAGATGTGTAGAAGGAACAGAATACCTAGAAATACTAATACTGCTTTTTTTCTTTTGAGACAGTTTAGCTCTGTTGTGCAGGCTGGAGTGCAGTGGTGTGATCTTGGCTCCCTGCAACCTCTGCCTCCCAGGTTCAAACACTTCTCATGCCTCAGCCTCCCAAGTAGCTGGGATTTCAGGCATGCACTACCACACCCAGCTAATTTTTGTAGTTTTAGTAGAGATGGGGTTTCGCCATGTTGGCCAGGCTGGTCTCAGAACTCCTGGTCTCATGGGATCCATCTGCTTCAGCCTTCCCAAGTGCTGGGATTACAGGCTGCACCCAGCTGAAATATTATATTTCTTCTAACAATTTAATAAGGGAGTATCACAAGGAAATGGGAAAGGTAAGGACTATGTACAAAATTTTTTGAATAACAATACTCATATGGAATCTGTGTCCCCACCCAAATCTCGTGTGGGGTTGTGATCCCCAGTGTTGGAGGTGGGGCCTTGTGGGAGGTGATCGGATCATGGGGGTGGATGTGTGGATTACTCATGAATGGTTTAGCACAATCTCCCTTGGTACTGTCCTCAGGACACTGAGTTCTCCTGACATCTGGCCATTTAAAAAGTGTGCATCACCTCCCCTGTCTCTCACTGCTCTGGCCATGTGACGTGCTGGCTCCCACTTTGCCCTCCACCATGATTGTAACTTTTCTGAGGCTTCCCCAGAAGCTAAGAAGATGCTAGCATCATGCTTCCTGTACAGTCTATGGAACCATGAGCCAATTAAACCTCTTTTCTTTATAAGTTAGCCATTCTCAGGTATTTCTTTACAGCAATGGGAGAACAGCCTAATACAAATACCAGTTTTGGTAAAAATAGTGGTAGATCATTATAGCAATGGCTTCCCGGGAATCCTGTTTCCTGGTATCCTTGGGACCTGGAACCTTGGAACCCTTGCATCCTTGGGCTTGGACACATCACGTTTTGGGTGGTTTGTTATGGAGCAATAGACAATTCACACATTATCTTATAGAATATGCAGTAGTCCTCCCTATTTGTGGTTTTGCTTTCTATGATTTCAGTTAGCCATGGTCAACTGTGGTCTGGCAATAGGTAAGTACAGCGTATTTTGAGAGAGAGAGAGATCACATTCACGTAAGATTTATACAGTATATTGTTATAACTGTTCAATTTTATTATTTTTTTGTAAATCTATTACTATGCCTAATTTATAAATTAAACTTTATCATAGATACATATATGTAGGAAAAAACATAGTACATATAGGGTTCAGTGCTATCTGTGATTTCAGGTATCCACTGGGGGGGCTTGGTACATATCCCCCTCGGATAAGGGGGACTCCTGTACCAAAATACATTCCAGATAATTAGAGTTAAACATAAAATTAATACAAAATAAAACTAGTAAAAAATAAATATTTGAAATGTGCAGCCCTCAGATGTTTGCATTGCTAGTTCTTTCTCATCATTCAGGTCTCAGATTTCACACCACCTTTGCAGAGAGGTGTTCACTGACCACCCCACTGAAGTAGTGTCTCCCTCTCCCTGCAGTTTCTGTCATCTTACCTTATTTGTATCATCATGAGAATTTATTGTGTTCATTTTTCTTTTTTCTTATTGTCTGCTTTCCTTACTGGAATGTAAGGTTTGTGAGAGTAAGAACCTCCTACATATTTCCAGCTACAATATCCTGGTATGTTATGTCAACTAAAGAAAAAAACAGGCTTTTAAATAATTAAAGTTAATTTTATTCAGAAGTCTGACTGAGTATTGCAACCTGGGAGAATCTTTCAGAGAGTTTGTTATATTGCTCCAAAGCATTATTTCACCACATAGCTTAAACATAGGTGGTGGCTGCTCTGCATGTGTTAAGAAATTACATTAAATGTGCTCAGAAATTATATTAATGATATGGTTTGGCTGTGTCCCCACTCAAATCTCATCTTGAATTGTAGCTCCCATAATCCCAGTGTGTCAATGGTAGGACCTGGTGGGAGGTAATTTAATCATGGGGGCAGGTTTTTCCCGTTAGTCTCAAGATAGTGAATAAATCTCATGAAATCTGATGGTTTCATGAAGTGCAGTTCTTCCACACATACTCTCTTGCCTCCTGCCATGTAAGATGTGCCTTTGCTCCTCCTTTGCTTCTGCCACGATTGTGAGGACTCCCCAGCCAAGTGGAACTGTGAGTCCATTAAACCTCTTTTTCTTTATAAATTACCCAGTCTTGGGTATTTCTTCATAGCGGTACGAAAATGGACTAATACAGTAAATTGGTACTGAGGTAGTGGGGTCCTGCTATAAGGTTAACAGAAAATGTTGAAGTAACTTTGGAACTGGGTAACAGGCAGAGGTTGGAACAGTTTGGAGGGCTCAGAAGAAAACAGGAAAATGTGGGAAACTCTGGAACTTCCTAGAGACTTGGAGGGCTCAGAAGACAGAAAGATGCAAGAAAGTTTGGAACTTCATGGAGACTTGTTGAGTGGCTTTGACCAAAATGCTAATAGTGATATGGACAAAGAAGTCCAGGCTGAGGTGGTCTCAGATGGAGATGAGGAACTTGTTGGGAAATGGAGTAAAGGTCATTCTTGTTATGCTTTAGCAAAGAGACTGGTGGCATTTTGCCCCTGCCCTAGATATCTGTGGAACTTTGAATTTTAGAGAGATGGTTTAGGGTACCTGAAGGAAGAAATTTCTAAGTGGCAAAGTGTTCAAGAGGAAGCAGAGCATAAAAGGAAAACTTGCAGCCTGATGACATGTTAGAAAAGAAAAACCCATTTGGTGGGGAGAAATTCAAGCCTGCTGCAGAAATTTGCGAAAGTCACAAGAAGCCAAATGTTAATCACCAGGACAACGGGAAAAATGTCTCCAGGGCATGTAAGAGGTCTTCCTGGAAGTCCCTCCCATCACAAGCCAGGAGGCCAAGGAGGAAAAATGGGTTTTGTGGGCTGGGCCCAGGGCCTTGCTGCTTTGTGCAGTCTCAGGCTGCTCACACGTGGTATTGGGCCTGTGGGTGCACAGAAGTCAAGAATTGAGGTTTGGGAACCCTGCCTAGACTTCAGAGGATGTATGGAAACACCGGGATGTTCAGGCAGAAGTGAGCTGCAGAGGCAGGGCCCTCATGCAGGACCTCTGCTAAGATAATGCAGAAGGGAAATGTCGGGTGGGATCTCCCACACAGAGTCCCCACGGGGGCAGTGCCTAGTGGAGCTGTGAGAAGAGGGCCACCATCCTCCAGACCTCAGGATGGTAGATCCACCAACAGCTTGCAGCGTGTGCCTGGGAAAGCCAGAGACACTCAATGTCAGCCTATTAAAGCAGCTGGGAAGGAGGCTGTATCTTGCAAAGCCACAGGGGCAGAGCTGCCCAAGACCATGGCAACCTACCTCTTGTATCAATGTGAACTGGATGTGAGACATGGAGTTAAAAGAGTTCATTTTGGAGCTTTAAGATTTGACTGCCCTGCTGGATTTTGGACTTGCATGGGCCCTATAGTCCCTGCGTTTTGGCCTATTTCTCCCAATTGGAATGGGTGTATTTACCCAATGCTTGTACCCCCGTGGTAATTAGGAAGTAACTAACTTGCTTATGATTTTACAAGCTCATAGGCAGAAGGGACTTGCCTTGTCTCAGAGGAGACTTTGGACTGTAGACTTTAGAGTTAATGCTGACATGAGTTAAGACTTTGGGGGACTGTTGGTAAGGCATGATTGGTTTTGAAATGTGAGGACATGAGATTTTAGAGGGGCCGGGGTGGAATGATATGGTTTGGCTACATCCCTCCCCAAATCTCATCTTGAATTGTAGCTCCCATAATCCCCGAGTATCAAGGGAGGGACCTGGTGGTAAGTAATTTAATTAAGGGGCTGTTTACCCTCAGCTGTTGTCATGGTAGTGAGTCCTCACGAGCTCTGATGGATTTATTTATTTATTTATTTATTTTTTATTTCATTTCTGTTTTTTTTTTTTTTTTGGAGACAAAGTCTGGCTCTGTTGCCCAGGCTGGAGTGCAGTAGCATGCTCTTGGCTCACTGCAATCTCCACCTCCCAGGTTCAAGTGATTCTCCTGCCTCAGCCTCCCTAGTAGCTGGTATTACAAGGCATGCGCCCCCACACCCAGCTAATTTTAAAATATGGGGTTTCACCATGTTTGCCAGGCTGGTCTTGAATGCCTGACCTCAGATGATCCGCCTGCCTTGGCCTCCCAAAGTGCTAGGATTACAGGTGTGAGCCACTGTGCCTGGCCTCCGATGGTTTTATATAGGGTAGTTCCTCTGCACATGCTCTCTTGCCTGCTGCCATGTAAGATGTGCCTTTGCTCCTCCTTCATTTTCTACCATGATTGTGAGGTAGATTGTGTCTTCTGCCATGATTGTGAGACATGTGGAACTGTGAGTCCATTAAGCCTTTTTCTTTATAAATTACGCAGTCTTGGGTATTTCTTCATAGCAGTATGAAAATGGGTTAATACAAGTAAAGTCTCATCAAAGTATGGGTATGAAGTTACATCTGGTCATGAATTTGAGGCATAATCATTAATCCTGTCAGACATTATCTTATGTACAGGAACAGGCAAAGGCTAGGATCACTGAACTTACCTTTTGTAAAAATTCAGTGATTCAGGCAAGAGATGTGAGAACCTGTTCCCTATCCTGCTCATGGTCTTCAAGGCATTCTTCCGCAAGTCTGCTAACGGTCAATGAGTCAGGGGCTTTGTGAAACATTGCTGGCAAAAGAGCAGAATGAGCAAATGGCTTCTCATCTTTGCTACTTTGTTTAATAATCATCAGCATCCAACAGATATCTGTTGAATTAATGAATAAATGGAAGATATTCTGGCAGTATATTCACTTTCTAGGATTCACATAATGGAAAACCTAAATTTGACTACATAGCATGAAACCTCTCATAAAGTGCAATAGCAAAAGAAACAAAAGGAAAAGAGAGACAAGAGAATGGGAAAAGCAATAGCATAAAATATGGCAAGGGCTAATGTTACTTATTTATAAATATATTATTCAAATTCATATGCAAAACATAAATGTGTAAACAAAGAATTTACATCAGAGGACACAGAGATAGTTTAGAAACACAAGAAAAACATCAGATCTTGATAGTAACCAAAGAATTACAAATATAGTAACCTAGGGGTAACATTTCATACCAAAGAATTTAAAGGAAAAAAATGGTATGATTTGGTGTTAGGTTGCATATTCTGATAGCGCTGTAAGTTTGTTCATTTTGGAAAGCAACATCATTTATAGTTATTAAAATGTTTTTGAATATTTTGACCCCAGATTCCTATTTCAGGAAAATTATACGAACAAAGTAATTCAGCAGATTTAAAAAGCCAAAGCACAAAAGATACTCTTTACAATATTATTTTCATAGTAAAACTTAAAAACTTCGCATTGTGCAGTAGAGGGACAATTACTTTGGCTGAGGCATCAATAATGGATGGAATTTTATCTCACCATTAAAAGTTAAAATTGTGAGGATTATGAAGCAGCATCGAAACGTTTGTCATACTCGATGAAATGCAGAACTTAAAACTGAATGCACATAACAAAGAGAATGGTGGACCATACATATACACAAGCTGTCTCTTCCAGATAGGCTTTAGTTCTATAATTACGGAAGATACTCAAGAAACAAAAACTTAACTAGTTTCCCATGTTCATCCTTTCACCATGTAAGAGACCCCAAGCCTCTGAATTGCAGCGCCCACCCACATTTTCCATTTATAGTTTATCCCATTTATCATCTTTTTGTGCCAGAATCCTTGTTCTTCCTACCACATCCAGCTTCATATTTTCAAAGAATTGGCAGCACTCTGCCAAAAAAAAAAAAAAAAAAAAAAGAAATAAGGGAATAGAGAAATAACTTTTAAAGCTTAAGGAGTCATGGGTTTTTCCTCCGCTCACCTTTCAAATTTTTTTCTTAAACGTTATACCTATTTTACAACCTCCAAACTGAAAACGCAGTTAAGGTCGATATCCTGGGTCTACCTTGTCCCAGCCGCTCCGGACTCTCGAGCTCCGCAAAAGCGCGGAGTCCTAAAGCCGGTCCAGAGGCCGCCTCGAAGAGGCGCGGATGGCGTCGCAAAAACCCGCTGGGCTTCTTTACGGCACTGCCTCCGCCCCTTCAGGTGCGGGAAGTCTGAAGCCGGCAAACATGGCCGTCACCTACTCTCTCAGCCGGCCTGCGGCTGCCTTGGTAGCGGTGTTGCTCTTGTCTTTCGGCAGCGTGGCCGCTAGGCATATCGAGGTAGGAGTCAGGCTTATTTGACCACAGAGCCCCGGGAGGCCGGCTGTGTCGTGACTGTGCGCTCTCCAGCAGATGTCCGATACACAGCAGCTGAGGGAAGCCTCCTGGAGTCAATCAGCCCCTGACCCTGGCTGGGTTTGAGGAGGGTGTCACTGGGCACGGGTTAGGACAGTGTTGGTCTGTTTCAGCGTTTTAAAAGGATGAATTAAAAGAATCAAACGCTTGGAGACAGAGGAGGACCTGATCCTTTGCTCCTACATGTGTGCAGTTCTTAGCAGGTGAAATACGAGCAAGAGGCTGGTGAAATGTCAGTGTGCAGCAACTACTTTCCTGCTACGCAACTGCAGCCCTCTGTTTTGATAGGAATCAGACGGAACTGGAGAGGTGAGAGCAATTTTAAGAATTCAGATCGTAGAATTTAGTGATAATTAGAACATGGGATAAAGAGAAGTGTTTATTAAGATTCTCAAGTTTCTGGCTTAGGAGCAACATGTCTGGGTTAAGAAATGGAGGAGAAAACGGGTGCTCAGTTTTATCATGGGCTTTCCCAGCGTCCCATTTTTAAACGTGGACACAAGACATTCTGGTGCTCTGTAATGTTTTACTATCCACCGTAGTCTTATGATTCCTCAGTCCAGGTCTACAATCTAGATGTCTGGTATCTTTTTCAGGCCTGCATATCCAGCTGACTAAGAAGCCGGGATAGTCAGGAGACATTTGAAAATCTGTGTCCAAAGTTTTGTCTTCTGCTTAGCCTACCTACTCTTAAGAAGACACTGAAAAACTAAGCACCTCTTTTCTCCTTCGTTTCTCCACCCAGATATGCTGCTCCTAAGCTAGAAACCTGAGAGTCTTAATCTCTTTATCCCATATTTTAATTATCACTAAATTCTATGATCTGAATTCTTAAAATTGCCCTCACCTCTCCAGTTCCACTGACTTAATTCAGGCTGTGATCACTTCTTGTCTAAACTCTTGCGATTACTTTATCTTGTTTTCCATAGGCCTCCATACTCCCTCACTTTAGTGCTAGATTCGTCTCCACGAAATGTAAGTCTGATAAGGTTATTCTTCTGATGAAGTCTTTTAAATATTTCTCCGTTGCATACAGAATAAAGTCTAAACGTTATGACCTGGTTCTTGCCTACTTTTCCAGTGTTCCGTTTTGGAACCTCTTCTCCCCACCACCTGGGCACCTTGAGTTTAGACCAGTGGACTCCAAACTTTTTGAATACACACCCTATCAGTTAAAAAAAAGATATTGAGCATGAACTTTGTATATATTTATGAATTACTGTTAATTTATATATTCGATATTTATATAGCATATTTTTTAGAGAACATAAATATGAGTAAATAGAAGTTCTATTTCCTTCCTTTATTCTGATTTTGACTGCTTCATCTTGGATACTATTACTGTTTTTTGTAGTTACATAATTGCTGTGCTTTTTCACATTATGGTATTTTATACATCCTGTTTCCTCTGTTCATTTGCTAGGATACAGTGAAGTCATAACCTCTGTAGAAACTTTCCGTATCTCTTACCTTTGCCTTTACTTTTGTAATTCGTACACTTGATACAGCACTCATTTACTATAACCCTTGTATACTTTGTACTATTATTCCATCATCTCTCACTTAGATATAGGAGCAACAGTTCCCTAAATGTTTTTGTTTGAGTCATTGTTTTTTCCTTTCAATCTGTTCTCTAAATTGAAGCAGAGTAACTTTTAAAAATGCAATTCCGATCATGTCACCCAGGCACCTTAATGTTGCTCAAAAGATCACCTTAATGTTGCTCTAAATTCTTCACCATGACCCACAAACAAAACCCTGCATATTTTTTGGGCCCTGACTACACTTCCAATTTTTTCTCTTTCTCTTTCAAACTTCTAGTTAGGTTTTCTTTTAGTTTCTCAAAACCTTTAAGCTTCTTCTCACATTAGAGCTGTCTCCCCTCTGTCTGGAATTGTGTTTCCTCTTTTCTTCATCTTTTGGATTTTAACCCAACAGTCACTTCTTTAGGAAAACTTTGCTGACCAGGTCAGGTCCCTCCGTTGTACTCTTCTTATATTGTATGTCTTTCCTTATCTGTTAAATGTATATCTATCCAATATCCAATATCCAGATAGATAGTAACCTATTTGAAGGCAGTACTATGGCTATTTTTGCCCAGCATTCTATTTGGAGCACTCAGGGCAGTGACTGGCATGTTACCCAATGAGTGTGATGAATTAATGAATGTTACATTGTAGTGTAAGTGTTTGCATGCTCCTCTTTATTGAACTCTGGATTCTTGAGAGAAAGCAGCATGTTTTTTAGTGATTTTTGTATCACTATATATTAATGGTACTCTTGATATCTGGGTGATACGGAAATTTAAAAATTTAAATTTCTGTGCCTGACTTATGTGGCACATAATAGGTGCTCCATTTACTGTATGTAGAATGAATAACTTTATAATGACTGTATTGTCTAGACAACCACAAAAAAGTTTTGCCATCTAAATTTTTTCACTAAGGTCTGAAAGAAGTAAGAACTTTGGGGGTGGAAGGCACATTAGAGACATGAGGATAGTCAAGTCTAAGGAGCTAAATGACTTACCCCAATTTCACAGCCAGTTGCGAGATAGGACCTGCATTTTAGCTTAGGTCTTTGAATTCCCAAATCAATGCTTAACCACTGTAGCGCATTGCTTTCTTTAACATCCAGGCAGCTGTTGAGTTTAGAGGTGGAAAAATACACACACACACACACACACACACACACACACACACACACACAGACATGCCATACACACTCTTTTTGTTCAGGTTATTATTCTATATTTATCATGTCAGTAATTTAACTGACATGATTTAACCACTATTCTCTATTTCCATGAGATCAAGTTTTTAAAAATTTCCATATCTGGGTGATACGGAAATTTAAAAATTTAAATTTCTGTGCCTGACTTATTTCACTTAATGTAATTTCCTCCAGGCTCATCCATGTACCTATTTATGATAGGATTTTATTCTTTTTATGGATGGATAATATTCCATTTTATATATACACGAGTGCACATGTGTGCGCGCACACACACACATACATTTGCTTTATCCATTCGTCTATTGATAGATACTCAGGTTGATGCTATATCTTGGATATTGTGAATAGTGTTGCAATAAATATGGAGTGTAGATATCTCTGGCCTACTGGTTTCCTTTCCTTTGAATATATGCCCAGTAGTGGAATTGCTGGATCATATGGTAGTTCTATTTTTATTGTTTTGAGGAGCCTCCATACTGTTCACCATAGTGGCTGTACTAATTTACATTCCCACCAGCAGTGTATAAGAATTCCTTTTTGTCTACATCATAACTAGCATTTGTTATTTTGTGTCTTTTTGATGATAGCCCCTAAGATGATATCTCATCGTGGTTTTGGTTTGCATTTCCTTGGTGATTAGTGATATTGAGCATTTTTTCATATACTTGTGGGCCATTTGTATGTCTTTTGAGAAATATCTATTCAGATCCTTTGCTTATTTTTAATTGGATGATTATTATTGTTATTATTTTTTGCTGTTAACATAGGTTTGAGTTCCTTGCATATTTTGGATGTTAATCCCTTATTGGATGAATAGTTTGCAAATATTTCAGGATTGCTTTTCTATTTCTGTGAAGAATATCATTGGTATTTTGATAGAGATTGCATTGAACTGTAGATCACTTTAGGTGATATGATCATTTTAACAATACAATATTTATTCTTCCAATTCATGAGCATGGAAGCATTTTTATCTTTTTGTGTTCTCTTCATTTTCTCTCATCAATATGTTGTAGATTTCATTGTAGAGATTTTTCACTTCTTGGTTAAATTTATTCCTAGGTGTTTAATTTTTCTGTAGTTATTGTAAATGGGATTGCCTTCCTGATTTTTCTTCAACTAGTTCATTATTGGTATATAGAAATGCCACTGATTTTTGTCTGTTGATTTTGTATCCTGCAAATTTACTGAATTAGTCTATCAGTTCTAAGAGATTCTTTTGTGGAGTGTTTAGGTTTTTCTATATATAAGATCATGTTGTTTGCAAACAAGGACAGTTTGACTTCCTCCTTTTCAATTGGGATGTCTTTTATTTCTGTCTCTTGTTTAGTTGCTCTGGCTAGAACTTCCAGCGATATGTTGAATAAGAGTGATGAGAGTGGGTATCCTTGTCTTGTTCTAGTTCTTACAGGGAAAGATTTCAACTTTTCCCTGTTCAGTGTGGTATTGGCTGATAGATGGCCTTTTTGTGTTTAGGTGTGTTCCTTCTATATCCACTTTGTTGAGAGTTTTTATTGTGAGGGGATGTTGAATTTCATCAAATGCTCTTTCTGTGTCTACTGAGACAGTCATATGTTTTTTGTCCTTCGTTTTGTTGATGTGATACATCATGTTTATTGATCTGCAATTAATACTACTCGATCGTGGTATATTATGTTTTTGTTGTGCTGTTGGATTCAGTTTGACTGTATTTTGTTGAAGATTTTCGCATCTATGTTCATCACAGGTATTGGCCTGTAGTTTCCTTTTTTTATTGTATGCTTGTTTTCTGGTTTTGTTATCAGGGTAATGCTGGCCTCATAAAACGAATTGGGAAGAATTACTTCTTTAATTTTTTTGGGATAGTTTGAGAAGAATTGGTGTTAGTTCTTTAAAAGTTTGGTAGAATTCGGCAGTGAAACCATCCCGTTCTGGGCTTTTCTTCGTTGAGGGACTTCTATTACTGCTTCAAGCTCGTTACTTAGTCTCAGTCCGTTCAGGTTTCTCTTTCTTCCTGGTTCAGTCTTGGTAGCTTGTATGTGTTCAGGAATTTATCCATTTCTTCTGGGTTTTCCAATGTATTGTGTATAGTTGTTTATAATAGTCTCTAGTGATTCTTTGTACTTCAGTCTCTAGTGATTCTTTGTACTACCCATTTGTAATATCTCCTTTTTTGTTTCTGAATATATTTATTTGGGTCTTCTCTCTTTTTTTCTTAGTTTGGCTAAAGGTTTGTTGATATTGTTTTTTTAAAAAGCCAGCTTTTTGCTTCATTGACTTCTTTTGTATTTTTCAGATCTCTTTTGTTTATTTCTGCTCTGATCTGTATTATTTCTTTTCTTATTTTGTGTTTGGTCTGTTCTTCTCTAGTAACTTGAGATGTGTTATTAGGTTAAATCTTTGTACTTTTTGATGTGGGCGATTATTGCAATAAACCTACCTTTTAGTACTGTTTTGCCATATCTCTTAGGTTTTGGTGTGTTGTGTTTCTATTTTCATATATTAAAGGAAATTTTTAATTTCCTTATTAAATTTCTTCCTTGACCCATTGGTTGTTCAGGAGCATGTTGTTTAATTTCCATATATTTGAACATCTTCTAAAATTTGTTGTGTATTTTGATTTCTAGTGCTTTTCTATTGTAGTCAGAAGATATTTTTGATATAATTTTGATTTCTAAAATTCACTGAGGCTTGTTTTGCGGCCTACCATGTGGTCAGTCTATCCTGGAGAATGTTCCACGTGCTAATGAGAAGAATGTGTAATCTGCCATTGTTGGAAGAAATGTTCTATAAATGTCTGTTAGTTCTGTTTGCCTGTAATCCCAGCACTTTGGGAGGCTGAGGTGGGCAGATCACTTGAGGTCAGGAGTTTGAGACCAGCCTGGCCAACATGGTGAAACCCTGTCTCTACCAAAAATACAAAAATTAGCCGGGTGTGGTGATGCACACCTGTAGTCCCAGCTCCTCGGGAGGCTGAGGCAGGAGAATCATTTGAATTTAGGAGGTGGAAGTTGCTGTGAGGCAAGATTGCGCTACTGCACTCCAGCCTGGGTGACAGAGTGAGACTCCATCTCAAAAATAAAATAAATTCAGTGTTTCTTTGTTGATTTTCTGTCCAGATGATCTGTCCAATGGAGAATGGAGTGCTGAAGTCCCCACCTAGTATTGTATTGTGATCTCTTCTCTCACTTTAGATCTAATAATATTTGCTTTATACATCTGGGTGCTACAGTGTTGGGTGCATACATATTTAAAATTGTATGCTCTCTTGCTGAATCGATTCCTTTATCATTGTATTGACCTTTGTCTCTTTTTTATAGTTTTTGACCTAAAGTCTGTTTTATCTGATCTAAGTACAGCTACTCCAGCTCCCTTTTGTTTTCCATTTGTGTGGAATGTCCTTTTTCATTCATTCACTTTGTCTATGCATGTTTATAGGTGAAGTGAGTTTCTTGTAGGCAGCATATATAATACTTGGGTCTTTACACTTGGTGTGTGCACTTGTGCACACAGGTACAGATGTGTGTACAAGTGGAAGTTTAAATTTATTCTCCCTGAAATTTTCTTGTTAGCTCAAAATTAAAGCTGTTAATGTTTTTCAGGCTATTGGTATGTTCCAGTCACTATTCCTACATTCTCTGCATCAGATAATATTATTACTGTTTAATAGATGGAGATTTGGAGGCACAGAAAAGTTAAGGAACTTTCCTGTTTATACACCTAGTAAGTAATAGAGCCCAGATTTGAACCTAGGCATTCTGACAGGTCTAGTAATTAATGTTTGGGAGCTGATCTGAGGTCAGTATGGCTTATATCCACTATTATTTTAATATATAATCAAAATATATTCATTAGGTGTCAGGATGTGGTGTTAGAAAATTTTAGGGTCTTGAGATGGCAGATATAATTCTTACTTTAATAGATTGGTGAAATGGTCCCTGGCAGAATGCTAGAGGATGTACTCAATCAGCTGTATTGATGAGTTCAGATAAAGTCCCTAGAACATAGTAAGAATGGATACTGAATGAAATTTTAACAGGAAGCGTATTAACTTATCTGTAGAATGAAGACATGAAATAAGTCATTCACAATTATAAGACTGAATGGGAAATTAGAAGCATATGGAGATAAAATGTTTAAAAGCAATCAGGCCCCTCTTTCAATTATATCTCCCAGAAAAAAAAAAAGAAAAAAGAAACCTCAGCAATCTTTATGGGTGTTGTAGCACATTTGTCTGATCTTTAATTTTTAATATTGTGACCAATATTAAAGAATTAGTTGACATAATTGCAGAGATTTTAGAGAATCAACTGAGATGACTATTAAATGATTAAAGGATTAAAAAGATGTCTGTGAGAAGTTCAAAGAGTGAAAATTTTGTTTTTGTTGAGGATGTAAGGAGATTATATTGCACAAGCAATTCATGAGGATAAAAATTGTATGGCATTACTAAAAGTGAAATATTAATTTTCGGTTAAATTTCTGGCATGTGCATTTTTACCTTGCCTTCTCACTGTAGAGAGTGATCACTTTAATAGAGGAATTATCAGAGTACAGCCTAAAAGAAGATTTTGAAAGTTATAACTTTATAGTACAACCTTTATGTAATACCTTCTTACCATATTCTGAACCTATGAACCATGTGATTTCAGTTTTCCATAGGAGACTCTGGATTTGTTCAACGATAGTAAAGGCATTTGGACCATGGATTCATTCATTCACAAAATATTTATTAAAAACCTACTATATGCCAAGCTTACTTGGAATACATCATTGAATATAACTGATGAAAACCCCTGCCCTACTGAGGCTTACATTGTTTTGGGGAAAGACAGATGATTAATAATATACATAATAAATAAGTTAATTATATATATAATGTAAGAAGATGATAAACACAGTGGAAAAAATAAATCATAGTAAGAAAAATGGTGGGGTGAAGTTGCAGTTTTAAATAATAGCCTTGTTAAATGTTGAACAAGCAAATTGTATATTCTTAATTGAGCATATATTTCACTTTCTTAATAATTCTCAGGGTATGGGAAATAGAAAGATATGAGTTATATAGTATACTTTCATTTGAGTAATGCTAAATAATATTTTAAAGCAGAAACTCTTGCACATAAATCTTACAGTTCTCTAAAAGAGTGCTGTGATGTAGGATTGGCATTGCTTTCATTTTGCACATGAGGAAACTGAGTCTTCAGGAAGGTTAAGTATCTTAATCAAGGTTACTCTGTTTAATTGGTGTCTAAGCCAAGACTGAAACCCATTTCTCCAGATTTCCAGTTCAGGACATTTGCCCTTACAGTATCTTAAGCTGTAAGCTCTTTTGATTCTTTATGTAGTCCATAATGTCAAATACTGGAATCTTCATAAACTTACGTAAGATGATTGTTATTACAACTATAAAAACTACAGGAGTCTTAACTGTCCATTATCAGTCTTTATTCTGAGAAATTGTGGCTTTTTCTTCTATTTGTTTTGCTTTATTTAGGATCAAGCAGAACAATTCTTTAGAAGTGGCCATACAAACAACTGGGCTGTTCTGGTAAGTATACTGTAAAAGTATACCTCTCTGTTCACATTAGATATGTATCTGAGAAATTTGTGCGAATCGTATTTTTGAAAATACAATTTATTTTTGTACATTTTATATCAGAAATTCTTTATTTTGATTTGGCTGTATTTTAAATTGACCACATCAACTATAATATTCTAGTAATATTCTTTGTCCTCTGTCAAGTGGTGATCTGAAAATAAATTTAAGAATAAATTAGGAATGCTATTGTTAAAGGAAGCATTTTATAAAAGGTAGAAATATTTTAATGCTGGAAACTACTAATTGCATCTCTTATCTATAGTATTAGTTTATAGATACTCTCTACTTATGTTTTTTAAAATTTTTTCAGTTGTTTTTTCTGCTTCTAAAAATAGTAAATGACCACTGTAGAAGTTCAAATTACACAGAAAAGTTTAAAGAAGGCAGATTAATTTTGTTATGTGAATTTCACCTCAATTAAAGAAGACAGGGAAAATGGCTTCAAGTCCCACATCCCAGAGTTAATATTTTGGTGAGCATTGTTCAGGCCCTTTCCCTCTTCATATATAAGCATAAAGATGTATAGATATATGATTTTATATAATTAGGATCATATTATACCTGCTATTTTGCAACCCTTTAGCATATCTTAGGGATCTTTTCCTGCCAGTAGGTATGGAGATAATCTTTTCCAAAAGCTGTATTTTCTTCCATTTTATGAATGTACTGTAACCTCCAGTTTATGGGCATTTAGAGTCTAAATTTTTCATTATTGTAAATAGGACTGTGTTGAACGGTCTTATACACATAACTCTGTGACTTGACTGATTTTCTCTTTAGAATAAATTCCTAAGTATAAGGATGTGAAGTCATGGAGCATGATTGCCTCCAGAAAGGCTGTGGCTCCTTTTCTAAATCCAAGTTAGCTATATATTCTTAATTTTTATCTTAACTTTTTGACTGCTGGTCAGCAAATTAAATTTTGTTTTAATTTGCATTGTTTCGATTTTTAGTAAGGCCTGCTTATTGGCCTTTTTTTTTTTTCTTCTGCCTTTTGCCCAACCTTAGTGTGAATTACCATCTTTAATTTTTCTGGATTCATAAATTTGTAGTTTTAATTCCCCAAATAGAATTCACATAATCAAATTTGTTTTTCCTATGGTTGGAAAATATTTGGATAATAGTTTCACTACTGGAGTTTCATTTAA
The DNA here is from genome assembly GCF_049350105.2 of Macaca mulatta. Lineage (NCBI taxonomy): Eukaryota > Metazoa > Chordata > Mammalia > Primates > Cercopithecidae > Macaca > Macaca mulatta. Next base: position 163,347,950 of record NC_133406.1, read on the forward strand.
TGGCATTTATAGGATTAGGAAATATAATGTTTGACTTAATGAAAAAACATGTACAAGGGTTGGACTGGAAGATTAGGTTCAAAGAGGCAGGAAAGGAAGCTGATTTTGTGAAAAAGGGAGCAGAGAATGTACAGCATCTCAAAGCTAGTAATGCATGTTGGAAAAGGAAGAAAACTGGGGATTATAAATGGTAAGAATATAGTGGGAATATAAAGGAGATGGGTAGAGGAATTCAACTTAAAGTGCAGAATAAACATGCAAGACTATAATTAACTATTGACGCCAAATGAATGTTTGAGGCTTTGTAAATTTATTGAGAATCATTTGATAAAAACATAAATGAATTATCCATAGGTTCCTAGAAGTAAATAGGGTGATTACAGATTCTATACTTGTTTGTTTTAAATATAATAGCATTGTGATTAAATAGGACAGTGTAACATGGGTTCATGGCTCATTTTCTTGTTCTTCAAGAAAAAATCTCTTATATATGCTACCTTTCACAAGAAATTTTTCTGAAGTTACTGAGGAAAGCCTGCTAAAGATAAGGAGAGAGGATTTCAATGCCTACTTAAAAGTAAGGAGAACCATCAGGAGCCAGACCATCATCTACCAATTTGACAGGATAAACTTTCTCTACAGGAGACTAGGATTCCCTCAGTGTTCAAAAGGGGATAACTGCCTATGTGCAGACCAGCAATTGCCAAAGGGCTTATCTTTTGGAACTAAAAGACTGTTAGCTTATACTGACACACACATGAAAGCCTTCCTTGCTCTGGGAATCCTCTAACCAAACCTCTCTTCAATTTCAGTAACCTGGGATTCAAGTAAAAAATAAAAGATGAAAAAAAAAACATTACTGACCTTTGTATTACAACTGCAGTTTTCTTTTTTTGTCCAGTATTTTACATATTAGTATAGTGAAACTTGAATAAATTATTCTTTATTTTTTAAAATTAAAAAGGGAGTTTTTGGAGATGAGGTCTTGCGCTGCCTCCCAGGCTGGAGTGCGGTGGTGTGATCATAGCTCACTGTAGCCCTGAACTCCTGGGCTCGAGTGATCCTCCCACGTCAGCCTCCCAAGTAGTTAGAACTACAACCACAAACCACCACTCCTTGCTAAATTTTACATTTTTTTGTAGAGATAGGGGACTCGTTGTGTTGCCCAGGCCGTTCTTTAACTTCTAACCTCAAGTGATCCTTCCACCCTGGCCTCCCAGACTGCTAGGATTATAGGTGTGAGCTACTGTGTCCAGCCAGAATTTTATATTTTTGACATATGGAATTTTACATTTTTATGTAGTCAAAAATTTAGTCTTTTCCTGATTGGATTCTAAATTGAAAATTTAATTTAAAAAACCATGTAATTCCTTTCTGTTTGGCAGGGGCAAGAACACTTACGCTATTCTCAAAATTGTCATTATACCTACTAAAGGCACAGGCATGTGATAGAAACCAGGATTGTGCTTGGTAGATGTATTACCAAGTGACCCTGATCTATATTTACCTACCTTAGAATGGGTTCTCAGCAACACTAACTTTTGAGGCATGGAATTACATTTTCCCAGCACCTTTAATATAATTCTTAGGAATTTTTTTAAACTATAAAACTTGGTTGGATTGTTTCTAATTTTCTCTTTAGTTCAATAGCTTCTTTATAATGCACTCTCTTATATGCATTTATAACTGTTTTATATGTTATGTTTTATCCTGTGTCCTACATTTCTCACAACGAAGGAAGCAATCTGGAATGAAACAAATATTGTATAACCCTATGTAGCTAATTTTCTATTCTGTAAAGAAATTATGGGTATTGTCTTTGATTCTAAATAATTTAACTTTTTAGAAATAGAAATGCTATTGAGTCACAGAAATTGTGATAACTAAGTTGGTTCAGTATTTGATTAAATTTCCCAAAGATATGCTTTCACTTAAGCTGAGTGGTCTTTTAAAATCTAATACCAGTTATGAAAGACTTCTCTTTGGAGAGATTAGTTTTACTGAAAATTCTTTTTTTTCTTTTTTTTTTTCTTTTTTTGAGACAGAGTCTTGCTCTGTCACCAAGGCTGGAGTGCAGTGGTGCCATCTCTGCTCACTGCAACCTCCACCTCCCAGGTTCAAGCTATTCTCATGCCTCAGCCTCGCAAGTAGCTAGAACAAAGGTGCACGCCACCACACCCGGGTAATTTTTGTATTTTTAGTGGAGGTGGAGTTTTGCCATGTTGGCCAGGCTGGTTTCAAACTCCTGTGGGCCCAAGTGATCTGCCCACCTTGGCTTCCCAAAGTGTTGGTATTACAGGTGTGAGCCACTGTGCCTGGCCTTTACCGACAATTCTTTATGTTTGCTGTTTTAAAGCCTGAATTATGGCATCCTCTTTCTTTAGAGATCTCTGTATCCTACTTAAAGAAAAATACTCTGCAGCTCCATGGTTAGCTTTGATGCATAAAAATTGTATTTTTGTTTTAATACTTTAGGTGTGTACGTCCCGATTCTGGTTTAATTATCGACATGTTGCAAATACTCTTTCCGTTTATAGAAGTGTCAAGAGGCTAGGTATTCCTGACAGGTAAGAATCCTCAATAAAGCTTAACTTTGAACTTCAGTGAAAATAACCCTTAGGTAATTGTTATTATATTTGTATTTTGTGTTACTTTTGAAAAAGGTAAAAAAAAATCTGATTTGAAGTTTTTTTGTTGTTGTCGTTAGAACATACTACCAAGTATAAATTAGATGTTACTTACGACCATAATGACAAATTGTATAAAAGAACAAATGCTAAGGTAAAAAGATTGGATAAAATATAATTATTTAGTGTAATGTATTTAATTAGTAAATGACTCAGTCAGGGTTTCTAATTGCAGATAACGGAGGGCAATTCTGATTGATTCAAGCAGAAAAGGGATTCATTGAAAGCATATTGTTTACCTTGCCAAATTAGTGAGAAGGTTGTATCCTTTAATAGCCAGGAACAAGGAAGCCTAGATATCAGAAGAGGCATAGCTAAAAATCATAACTTAAAACAGTCTGGTGACAATAATGGAGCTGCAAATTGCTGAAGCCTAGACTCAGCCACTGCATAGCTGCTACACTTAATGTTGCTATTGCCTCCTGCTGCCAAAATTCGAATTTTGCTGTTCCAACTTCTTACTGTCTGTCTTATAGTGGTCTTGGTGGAAATGTTGTATTGGTAAAGTCCAGGTTCAGCACCCATGTCTGTGCTGCAGGGTGACTGGAAGAGCAAGTATATGGCATTGTTAGCCTCTATATAGGAAGGTGGGCTTTGCCTTATATGAAGACTCATAAAGTGGGAATTTTCCTACTTGTAGGGCATGGAGTTCAGGTAATAGGCAATATACCCACACCTTCACTCAGAGCACGTCTTCTACATTGTTTTGTCCATGATAGGTTTATTTTTCCTACTACCAGAGCAGCTATTGCAAGAAACTGCAGTCAATTCAGTTATTTAGGTTTGATTTATTTAGTACCAGTGAGTCAGTGTGGAAAGAGCTATATAGTTAGATATGACTTTGAAATCTGGCTTTAGTGATGAATTTTCTTAAAGTCACTTTACCATACTAAGCTTGTTTCTCATTTGTTACATGGTAATAATAGTTCCTTCTTTCAGGATTCAGCACTTGCGGTAAAAACAAATAGAGATATGCATAAAGTGCTGCAGAAACAGAAAGGAAGCAGTGAATGACTCAGGAAACAAGGTTATATTACAGTCTTTGTCAATAGATCATTTCAGTCTGAGTAACTGACAAAACTATAATTTCCATATTTCATCTGGAAATCATGGCAACTAGATAATATTACTATTTTAAAATTACATTAAGTCTGAGAAGGAGATTGATTTGTTATATCAAGTGTATAGATATAATTCTTGTCATTTGTCAATTGGTTTTTCTCAAATAGGCCTATGTAGTTACCTTTTGGTCTTTAACTGCTCTTGCGTCTATGCTGGATATACTCTTCTAGAGAATCACTACGCATGGCTTGGCAATAGGTTTTTTTTTTTTGGTAAGTTAATCTTTATTCTATGAGTCAATCATTAAGATACGTTTAAATGATTTAAGTTAGATTTGGAGGGAGTTTTTAGGAATAGACAATAGCAACAGGATGTATTTTGTACATTATGTTTAATGGGTTTGTCCTTAGGTTTCTGAAGAATGTTATTTAAAAGCTTATTTCTCTTTCAAATGATTGCTTATCTATAGTTGTGTTTATGAAGTCTTTGTTGTGGGGTAATTAAGGATTTAAACAGTTGGTGATTTAAGCCATTTGTTATTTAATAAATAGAAATCAATAGAAAAGATTCTGCTCAGCTTCTGTTGGGTAAATAAATATATGATTTGGAAATATTTTATCAGTTGTACAAAGCAAGCACAGTTTGTATTTTAAAAGTAAAAATACTTATATCCCCTAAATTGTGTTAGTCTAGTGTTAGAAAATGTTAGTGTGATATTAAAGACATTTTAATAAATAGGTTGCCAGAATTTTGTAATATTTCAAAATATTGACTCAGGGAAAAGGGTTATTAATGGTTCTGGGAGAAAATACAAAGATACACTCATAAGACCCTTGTAAGTGCTCTCTAGCTCGAGTATGACCAGTTTCTTATCTAAGTTCCATGCAGGTGAGGTTTTTGTACTTTGTGCCCACACTTTTTCTCCAACCTTATGGAGATTCTGTTTTTATTTGCCTGGTTTTAACTTCTTAAAATGTTTCATTATTTTTAGATAAATTTCTGCCCTCAAATAATTGTTTTGTACTAAATCCCTGTTTAGCTAACTTCAGTATGTTTAGTATGATTAAGATGAAGAAAAGGCATTAAGTAGGGTTTAGGTTCTAAGGTTAGTATGTGAAGCAAACATTGAGCCACAATTACTCCTGAAAGATTCTCAAATAGCACATAAATTACAGTTTAGTATTTTCTTTCATCAGGTCTACCACAGCTAGTTTTTCCTCCAGTGCTATTACTATTTTCTTCGTTTGCACACTGGCTAAAGTGGTTTACTTATGATTAGGGCCATGTTTATGAAAAAATACACATATCTTTAACCTGGAATTGTGTTCCGCATGCTGTGCAAAGCGCATGGGAATTGAGGCCAACTTAGGGAATGTAGAATCATAGCTCCCATCTTATGTTTATTCTAGGGAATAAATGCATTTAGTATTAGGTTGATAGACATGATCTGTCTCTGTCACTCTCTTTGGGCTCAGTGCATGAGATTTAGGTCACAGAGTAAAATGTCTATATAATTTTTTTTTTAAATACCATTTAGCTCTACTACAGGTTGGATGGATGTGAGTTCATGTAGTGATCTCTGTCTGATGCATTGTTTCTATAAAATCCAATAGCTTTTCTGAGTCCATCTAACACTATTTTTTTCTTATTCTGTATTTCAATCGTATGTGAGATTAATCTTCCTAATTTAAAGCTTTTATTCTTTATTTCCCCTTACTCAAAGCTTTTTAGAGTATTTAGAAAAAAGTTCAAATCCCTTATTCTGGTACTCAAGACTTTTTGCAGTCTGATTCCAAATCTGACATTCTGATCTTTTTAGTTTCTATCTCTTATGCTCCAGCCATTTTCTTCCTAGTCACTGTATTGTCCTTCATTACCTTGCACTGGTCGCTCACCTACAGTTCTTTCCTTTCTCCTTCCCCTCTAGTTTTCTGACGTCCAGATTCAATCCATGAATTCCCTGAAGCTTTCTTGGTCTTTCTTGCATAAATGCTGTATTCGTACCTCTCTTTTGGCACTTTGTTACATGTGTTGATCTTATGTCTTCAAGGCTGGGTGTTATACTATGTATTTCTCACAGTGCGTTCTTTGGTATATTGTTGCAGTAAATGAGTGAATGAATAGTGTGATAAAGACCTGTAGCTAAGTAGAACTTCATTAGTCTAGATGAGAAAGGAAACTTTTATGAATACCATTTACTTATATTCTCTTAATCTTGTATCTCAACCCCCACAGAGCTAACAGTGCTGTATAGTCAGGTTTTTTTAGTCAGGTATTTTTGTGTGTGTGTGTGTGTCTCACTCCATTGCCCAGGTGGGGTACAGTGATGTAAACACTGCTCACTGCAGCCTCAACCTCCTGGGCTCAAGTGATCTTCCCGTCTCAGCCTCCCAAGTAGCTGGAACTACAGGTGCGCACCACCATGCCTGGTTAATTTTTAAATTTTTTTGTAGAGTTGGTATCTCACAATGTTGCCCAGGCTGTTCTTGAACTCCTGAACTCAAGTGATCCTCCCACCTTGGCCTCCCAAAGTGCTGGGATTACAAGCATGAGCCACTGTGCCCAGCTATAGTGGATTTTTTTTTCTTGTGTTTTATCTTTGAGACAGAGCCTTGCTCTGTAGCCCAGGCTGGAGTGTAGTGGAGCAATCTTGGCTCATTGAAGCTTCCGCCTCCCAGGTTCAAAGGATTCTTGTGCCTCAGCCTCCTGAGTAGCTGGGATTACAGGTGTGTTTTTGTATTTTTAATAGAGACGGGGTTTCGCCATGTTGGCCAGGCTGGTCTCACACTCCTGGCCTCGAGTGATCCACCCACCTTGGCCTCTCAAACTATTGGGATTACAGGCGTGAGCCATTGTGCCTGGCTATAGTTGATTTTTATGAACTATCTTCTAACTTATTCTTGAGGGATCTATGGCTGGGGCAATCTTACCAGGGCACTACTTGCCCAAAACAAGTTACCCTCAACCTTACATATTACCATTTAAGTTCCTTCAGGATGCATTTGTTTCCTTTTTGTCTTTTGTCCCTTTTAACTTCTTTCCCAGTTAATAGCTATTAGAATTAGAAGTAGGAGCTATTTGGTCAGTTATGTAAATTCTGGTAATGTTTCTGTAAGTAGAAAAAGTCACTAATTGTTGTTATTGTTGTTTTTTAAATCATGTTGATCGTATAGCTTTTGACTATTGCTCTTTATGCTGCTGTGGATTTGGCCTTATAAGTAAGAGGGCATTGTCTGAAGTGGAGCGTTAATAAACTGTTTAGCAATCTTACTGTATGGTAATTCCTTAAAATGTTTCTTTAAAAATGCTTGTGGCTTTCTATTCAGTAACAGCAGCCAATATGGATTCTTCTTCCTCTCCTGTAACACACATTCACTATCCATCATAATTCAGAGACTGTGTTAGGAATTTTATAATGAATTATTTTATTCCTAGAGACCTTTATGAGAGATTGCTTTTTCCCATTTTACATACTAAAAGTGGTTGCTCACAGTGGTTAAATGACTTGTCTAAGGTCAATTAAATATTAATAAAAATAGGACCACAATTTGAATTCAGGTCTTCTGACTTAATGGCCAGAGCATTACTATTTTAGCACAGCTGTCTTCTCCCCAAGAAATTACAACAATTAATATTTATGTAACATTTATAACTAATGAATTCTTTTAATATACATTGTCTGATTTTATTTTTATGACAATCTATAGATATTAGTACAATTATGCACACTCATTAAATACCTTATTAAATTTCAAAATGTATATAATATACATTGTTTCATTTTATTCTTATGACAATCTATAGATATTAGTATTATTATGCATACTTATTAAATACCTTATTAAATTCTAAAATGTATATATGTTGAATGTGGGACTAGGGGGTGTGTGAAAATAGTTAATATTAAATAAATATAAGAAATGCCTCTCTGATTTTATCATTTTCTTACTTTTTTCATATTTTTATTTTTACTTTTGTCTAAGACTTTATTATTTCATGCTTCTTGTACTTCATGCTTCTTCAGTATTCATGTACTTCAATATACATTGTAGCTATGGTACATGCTTCTATACTTTCACCCCTTTTTAGCTGTTTATTCCCTGCTTCTGGTCCCTTTCCCCCTCCAACTCATCCTACACATAACTGTTAGAATTATTTCTCAGACACTGCTTTCATCTTTTCACTCCCACAATTAAGAACCTGTGGTAACTGTGTTGCCTTTCTAACAAATCCAAAATTTTCATCCAACCTTCAGGCCTTAACTACTACTTTATTAATTCCAGCTCAGTATTTTCGTTTGCTGATTCATTGTGACAACTACTACATGGTTACTTTCATTTGTAGTTTTGGTGATTTAGCACACTTAGCATTTAATAAGGTATTTCAGTGATGAATGAGTGCACATAATTATACCAATCTGTATAGTGCCATAAGAATAAAATGAGATAATGTATATTAAAATAATTTTCTAATTGTAAATGTTACATGAATATTAACTGTTGTAATTCTTGGGGAGAAGATAGCTGTGATATAAGTAAATGCTGTAGAACCTAGAACATCTAGAATACCTTGTGGTCTTTTTTATCTAAATATCTTTTGTTCCTTTGTTTCCCTGTGTGTAGAACTTCATAGATTTCTCTGTCTAGGGAGGTCACTGATTTTATTTTTAAGCCATTACAATTTATTAAAATTTCTAAATATATATATTTTACATTTATTATATTACTATTTTATGTTATTTTAATATATTGATAAACATATGTGATGATTTTGTCTTGTTTTTAATGAACAAAAGGATTTTTCAGTCCTGTAATAAGTTTTATAAATAATTTGCAATGTACATTCATAGTTACTGTGAAGATAATTTTAACTCATGCCTTTGAATGTTCTCCTCTTGTCTCCTGTCACTTCTCAACAGTTTTTTCTTTTTCTTTTTTTTTTTTTGAAACAGAGTCTTGCTCTGTGCCATGGCTGGAGTACAGTGGCCGGATCTCAGCTCACTGCAAGCTCCGCCTCCCGGGTTTATGCCATTTTCTTGCCTCAGCCTCCCGAGTAGCTGGGACTACAGGCGCCCGCCACCACGCCCGGCTATTTTTTTTTTTTTTTTGTTTTTTAGTAGAGACGGGGTTTCACCAGGTTAGCCAGGATGGTCTCGATCTCCCGACCTCGTGATCTGCCCGTCTCGGCCTCCCAAAGTGCTGGGATTACAGGCTTGAGCCACCGCGCCCAGCCTCAACAGTTTTTTCTAAAATACTTCTTGAAAATATAAATAATCGTGTTTGAATAAGGATGCTTATGTATTCTGAACAATCTGTCATTTTATTCGCATATTGGCAGCTGATCTGCTGCTCTACATGGTGTTCCTTGTGGAGAAGTTTATAATATCTTGAATAGAGAAACATTTAGAATAGTTAGGAAGCTGAAATGTGTTCTGAGAACAGTGACAAGGTAAAAGGAGAAGTTTGGCCACTACCTTGATACTCTTATGTTTAGATCATACGTAGGACCAATTTGCAAGTCTAACAAGACCATGAATGGGGTTTATGAAGCATAGGGGAAATTTCTTTATCGATTTGTAAATAGAGAGGAAGATTTTGATACTGAAGAGAAAGATGCTTATTCCTTCAACAATAGCACAATGTCTTTACTACTGTCACTGTCTTTGTATCTGTTAAGTTGATTTCCTTGACTTCATTCTTTTTTAGAATGGTCTTGCCTGTTCTTAGGTCTTGTTCTTCCATATTAATTTTGGAATTGTTTTGTCAAGTTCTTAATCCCTGTTACGATTCTCATTGGCACTGCAGTGAGTTTATAGATTAATTTAGAGAGAAGGGGCTTCTTTTTGATATTAGGTCTTTCAATTTATGAATAAAGTTTATCTATTTAATTATGGGTTTAATAGCATTCAAGTTATATTTTTTTAATTTTTCTGCATAAACATCTTTGGTAGCATTTTAAAAGTTACCTTATTTTTTGTTATTATTGTAAATGGTACCTTTCCAAAAATACATTTTCTAACTTCTGTTGCTGTGTATGCAGTTGATTTTTATATATTGTTCTAGCAACTTGCTAAACTCCTATTAATTCTAATAATTGACTAGAAATTTTTATTTTTGATAGCTATAAAATCTTCAATGAGTTTTCTTCCTTTCAAAGGAATACAGAAGTAATACAGAGCATATACGTGATGAGAATATGAGTGGCTGCAGTGCCTTTCTACTTCCCTTGTTTCTCACTGTGGTGATTGTGAAGTTTAGCAGTTGGCACAGCCTGCAGAGAGTAAGAAATCAGACAGGCCAGAGGAATTCAGAATAGTCTGTAGAACAACTGCTTTGTCACTTAAAATTCTACCTATTGTTACATAAGACAATTCTTCACTGTGCCTGAGGTTCATGTTTACATGTCTTGCTTCTTCCTGTATCACCAGGCCTTCAATAAACCTGGAAATAGCCTGAGAATGTCACTATTCATTTTTTGATCTTGGAAAAATTAATCTATGTTGGCCTGAGTTTTTTCATCTGTAACAATGCTTAGAGGGGAAACAATACTTAAAAGGGGTGAATATTTTTGGTTGGCTGGCCCAGCTGTAATTCCCAGCTTTGTTCTCCTTTGCTTTGTTATATAATCTCCCGAATCAGCCTATCATGTTTTCTAATTACATTGATTGCATTGGTTTAGCATTAACTGACTTGGCATTAATTTAATGATGCCAAATACTAGTTTTATCATTACTATGAGAGTGTTAATTATCGTTAAGAAAGATCATAAAAAGGCATATACAAAACTTAACTCAAGATGGATTACAGATTTTAATGTAAGATCTCCAACTAAAAATTCTAGAAGAAAACTTAGGAAATACCATTCTGGATGCTGGCCTTAGCAAATAATTCATGGCTAAGTCCTCAAAAGCATTTGCAACAAAAAATAAAAGTTGACAGGTGGTACCTAATTAAAATAAAGAGCTTTTGCACAGGAAAAGAAACTATCAACAGAATAAACAGACAACCTGCAGAGTGAGAGACAATATTTGCAAACTGTGCATCTGATAAAGGTCTAATATCTGGAATCTATAAGGAACATAAACAACAGGCAAAAACCAAATAACCCCATTAAAAACTGGGCAAAGGATATAAACAGACACTTCTCAAAAGAAGACATACAAACAGCCAAAAAACATGAAAAAATGCTGAACATCACTAATCATTAGAGAAATGCAAATCAAAACCACAGTGAGATACCATCTCACACCAGTCAGAATGACTTAAAAAGTCAAAAAATAATAGATGTTGCAAGGCTGCAAAGAAAAGGCAACACCTTTACACTGTTGGTAGGAATATAAATTAGTTCAGTTACTGTGGAAAGCAGTCTGGAGATTTGTCAAATAGCTTCAAATAAACTACTGTTTGACCCAGCAATCCCATTATTGGGTACCTACCCAAAGGAATATAAATTGTTCTGCCATAAAGACACATGCACTCATATTTTCATTGCAGCACTATTTACAATAGCAAAGACATGGAATAAACCTACATGCCCATCAATGGTGGATTGGATAAAGAAAATGTGGTGCATATGCACCGTAGAATACTACGCAGCCATAAAAAGAACAAAGATCGTGTCCTTTGCAGTAACATGCACACAGCTGGAGGCCATTTTACTAAGTGAATTAATGCAGGAACAGAAAACCAAATGCTACATATTCTTACTTATAAGTGTGAGAGCTAAACATTGAGTACACATGCACATAAAGATGGGAATAATAAACACTGGGGACCTCTGGAGTTGTGGGGAATGGCAGAGGCTGAAAAAATGAAAAACTACCTATTGAATACTGTGCTTAGTACCTGGGTAGCAGGATCATTAGTACCCCAAACCTCAGCATTACACAACATACCCATGTAGCAAACCTGCATATGTACCCCCGAATGCAAAATAAAAGTCAAATACATATATATATATATAATTTAAATATATAGATATGTAAATATCTAGATTCTTTCTATTCCGTGTATATATATATCTATGAAAGGTCATAAAAACGTAGATGTTTGTAAGTTGAGACATTTTTAATGATGACTTGTGTACAAACGTCACAGGAATAATAAGCCTATTAGCAGGGAAAGGAGAAAGAAGCAGATGTTTGCAGAATAACTAGTCATATTAGCACATTAGTGGCAAAATACTGGAGCCCATGTATTTCCACCAATTGTTAATGTTGATATATCTATAACTACTTTTGAGCTCTAATCTCTGTAAGTCCTTATTCTTGAATTTCCATAAAACTGTGTGCCATTTTAATAGTCATTCTTTTTTTTTTTTTTTGAGTCAAACTATTTTATTGACAAAAAGGTTCCTGTGAAAACAGGAAGTGAGCACCCTAAGCTCTCACTCCTTAGCATTCTGCTTGCTGACGTAGTCCTGGAGAAGTGCCTGTGCCTCTGCCCTCTGGCTCTTCTTGGTGGCCTTGCCCTGAAAACAGCCTTTCTTCCTTGCTCCTTTGCCTTTCAGGACCTCAGCCACCCTGGGCCCCAGGGTCTCCACAGCTGCAGGTTGCCCTGCCAGTAAGGCAAGTCCAGCATCTTTCTCATCACCCACGGTTAAGAACAGGAGCGTCTCCTCTGACCCAATCTCATTGGTAATCATATTCATGAACTCTGAATCACCCTCCTTCCTGTGTAATATGACCACACCTCGCCAGTCTGGATTGTTCCTGAGGCTGTGGGCAATGTGCACAGCCAGGTCTCTGAGCAGATTCAGGTTATTCTTCTGCAGGAGCTTGGTGGAGTTCTGGAGCTTTTTTACTGCTTCCACGTGATCCTCCACTCCACACTTAAGCACAGTAGCCAGTGCTTTTTCAGTTCCATGACTTCTCTCCATCCACTTCAGCACCTGGTTCCCAGCCAGAAATATAGGGTTGGTTTTGTTCTTTTTCCCTTTCTCAGTGCCTTTTTCCCTTTCTTTTTCCCTTTCTTGATGACCTGAAAGTCACCGAGTCTTTTTTTTTTTTTCTTTTCAACTTTTATTTCAGGTTCTGGAGGTACATATGCAGATTTGTTATATGGGTAAGTTGGGTGTCACAGGGTTTGGTGTACAAATTGTTTTGTCACCCAGATGATAAATATAGTACCCAATAGGTAGTTATTTGATCACCACTCTCCCCTCACCCTCCACCCACAAATAGGTTCTGGTGTCTGTTGTTTGCTTCTTTGTGTCCATGTTTACCCAATGTTTAGCTCCTACTTATAAGTGAGAACATGTGGCATTTGATTTTCTGTTCCTGCGTTAATTCACTTAGGATAATGGCCTCTAGCTTCATCCATGTTGCTGCAAAGGGCATAGTTGTGTGCTTTTTTTTAATGGCTGTGTAGTATTTCATGGTGTATATTTTCTTTATCCAATCCACTGTTTATGGCCACCTAGGTTGCTATTATATATCCCTTATATAACAGCAAAGTAGAATGACTTATATTCCTTTGGATATGTACCCAGTGGGATTGCTAGGTTGAATGGTAGTTTAAGTTCTTTGAGAAATCCCCAAACTGCTTTCCACAGTGGCTGAATTAATTTACATTCTCACCAGCAGTGTGTAAACATTCCCTTTTCTCCACAACCTTGCCAGCATATATTATTTTTTGACTTTCGTAACAGTCATTCTGACTGGCATGAGATGGTATCTGACTGTGGTTTTGATTTGCATTTCTCTAATGATTAGTGATGTTGAGCATTTTTTCCTATGTTTGTTGGTTATTTGTCTTCTTTTGAGAAGTGTCTGTTCATGTCCTTTGACCAGTTTTTAATAAGGTTGTTTATTTTTTACTCGTTAACTTTTTTAAGCTCCTTGTAGATTCTGTATATTAGACCTTTGTCAGATGCATAGTTTGCAGACATTTTCCCCCAGTCTGTAGATTGTTTACTGTGCTGATGGTTTCTTTTCCTGTGCAGAAGCTCTTTATTTTAATTAGGTCCCATTTATCAATTTTTGTTTTTGTTGCACTTGCTTTTGGTGTCTGCATCATAAAATGTTTGCCAGGGCCTGTGTCCAGAATAGTATTTCCTTCTTTATTGATACAGCTTTAGTGATTCCTTGCAATTAAAAATAATAACTAGAATAAATATTAAAATATAGTAAAGGGTTAACAAAGTCCGTTCCTTCTGTGTAAGAATTTGACTTGTGTTCACTTTCTAACTTTGTTCCCTTGTAAATACGATAAAGGCAGGCAATGTTGCTTATAGTAAAAATGTTCCTTTATTCATTAGATGACTACAACTGGACTGGGATGAATAAATGATGAATGCCTGAGGAGAAAGATGTATCTTTGGGCTTTCCTGAGTGCAGTGATTCTTATAATTGAGCCTGTTCCTTTTAGACATCCTGAAAACTATATTTATGGAGTTGCTACATAAGGCACAAAGTCCAGTGTGGCGTGAGGCTTCTATGCAAAGGTGGATGTTCTGCTCAGCCATTGTAATTCTCATTTCCTCCTACCTGAGTTGTCACTGGAAAGAACAAAGCTTAGGAGAAACACACACACACACACACACACACACACACACACACACACACACACACACTCATACCACACTGTCAGCTAACAGTCTGATGGAAACTGTTCTTACTCTGTCATGTTATATCTAACTGTTTAAAAGAAATTAAAAGGATAAGTGAAATTAACATCTGTGAAAAGAATTTGCTTTCTTTGGAGGAAAGATATTTCACAGAGTTTTATATTCCCTTTACTGCTGTCCTTCAAGGATGTCCTAGACAGGCGTTAGTGCTGCAGCTGTCCACTTTCAGGTGGTGCCCACGTATTGTGCAGAACCATCTGTGAATCAGCCCCTCGTCTTCTCTTCCTCCCATCAGCTGATCATAGGGACCTCCCTGTGAGGCCATCCATGGAGGCTGGGGGAGAGAAGGCAGGGTGGCAAGAGTGAAGACCGTGGGCATTTGAGCCACTTCCTCACATAACTAACTTGTGCCTTCAGTACCTGCTCGAGCCCGATCACGTATATACCATTTCCATTTGATAATAGAATGCTGCTGTGCACGACCCATTTTATGGCTGGAGGGGTCATAAAGCACCCAGTTCATGATAGGCAGTTCAGGTCGCATGGTGACTTGATAACGCATAGTCAAATGTTCTGTTTTCACCAAAGCCCGGTAACAGGCCAAGAGCTGTCTCTCAAAAGGAGAGTAGTTATCTGCAGAAGATGGCACGGCCTTGCTCCAAAATCCTAGAGGCCTCCGCTGTGGTTCACCTATGAGGGCCTGCCAAAGTCTCCAGACAGCATCCCTGTTTGCCATTGACACCTCAGGCACCATTGGATCTGCTAGATCAGATGGCCCAAGTGGCAGAGCAGCTTGCACAGCAGCCTGGACCTGTTGCGGAGCCTTCTCCTGTTCTAGACCCCACGCAAAACTGGCAGCCTTTCGGGTCACTCGATAAATGGGCCAGAGTAACACACCCCAGTGAGGAATGTGTTGCCTCCAAAATCCGAGTAGGCCCACTAGGTATTGTGCCTCTTTCTTGGTTGTAGGAGGGGCCAAATGCAGCAACTTATCCTTCACCTTAGATGGAATATTTCAACAGTCCCCACACCAATGGATCCCTAGAAATTTTACTGAGGTAGAAGGTCCTTGAATTTTAGTTGAATTTATTTCCCAACCTCTGGCATGCAAATTTCTCACCGATAAGTCTAGTGTGTTTGCTAATTCTTGCTCACTGGATCCAATCAGCATGATGTCATCAATGTAATGGACCAGTGTGATATCTTGTAGAAATGAAACGTGATCAAGGTCTCTCTGAATAAGATTATGACACAAAGCTAGAGAGTTGATATACCCCGAAGTCAAAGTGAATTGCTTCTGGTGGGCCTTATGGACAGGAATGGAGTAAAAGGAATTTGATAAATCAATGGCTACATACCCGGTACCAGGAGATGTGTTCATTTGCTCAGGCAGTGAAGCCACATCTGGTACAGCAGCTGCAGTTGGAGTCACCACTTGGTTAAGTTTATGATAATCCACTGTCATTCTCCAAGATCCGTCTGTCTTCTGCCCAGGCCAGGTGGGAGGGTTGAACAGAGATGTGGTAGGACTCACCACCCCTGCATCTTTCAAGTCCTTGATGGTGGCACTAATCTCCACAATCCCTCCAGGGATGTGATACTGTTTTTGATTTACTATTTTTATAGGTAGAGTCAGCTCTAATGGCTTCCATTTGGTCTTTCCCACCATAATGGCCCTCACCCTACCAGTCAAGGAGCCAATGTGGGAGTTCTGCCAGCTCCTAAGTATGTCTATGCCAATTATGCATTCTGGCACTGGGGAAATGACAAGATGAGTCTGGGGATCCACTGGACACATTGTAAGTTGGACCTGAGCTGAAACCTTATTAATTACCTGTCCTCCATGAGCCCCTACTTTAACTGGAGGACCACAGTGACATTTTGGGTCCCTTGGAATCAATGTCAGCTCAGAGCCAGTGTCCGGTAGTTCCTGAAATGTCTGATCATTTCCCTTTCTGCAATGCACAGTTACCCTGGTAAAGGACTGGAGGTTTCCTTGGGGGAAGGATGGGAGAAAGATTCACTGCCTAAACTGTTGGTTATGTAGTGGCATCCTTCCTCAAGGGGACCCAGCCTCCCCTTAATCCCAGGGATTCTGGATCTGTAAACTGGCTCAAGTCTGCAAATTGATTGAGGGGCAGTGATTCTCTGTTTTTATAGTTCAAATTAGTTTTCTGTCCATTTGACCTTGAAGTTTTCTGCTTGTATGAATTAAGTAAGAATGCAGTAGGCTTCCTGTCAGTTTCACTTCTAGGAACACTGTGATTAATTAGCCAGTGCCAGAGCTCTACACAAGTTAGAATATTCTGATTGCCACTTTACCTTTGCTGTCATTAGAGTAGCTATGCCTACCTTGCCTTTGACAGTTGAGTGATGCTACTTGGCCCCTGCCACCTTGGGATCCAATTATTTCCACTGTATTTAAATTTTGTGGTTGAGTGACTGCGGTTCCCACTGTTAGATCTGACATACAGAGAAGAACAATTACAGGGCTCTTCAACAATGCAGTTGCTGCCCTCACAAATCTGTTTCACAAGGCATTGGTCAAGGATATGTTTTCTGGATCCTGCCCACTGGGATGAATAGGTCTAAAGTGACTAATCCACTCCACTATCCCAATCTCCCTAAACCTTTGGGTCCCTTCCTCTACATTAAACCAAGGGAGATCAGGCATTTCCAACTCTCACAGTGGGCCGTCTTTTAATCCATATTTCAGCTAATCAAGCAAATAAATAATTAGAACTCTCCTTGAGCTGCAACATTAAATGCAGAGACCCTGCTTAGTGGGCCCAAATCAATAAATTCAGCTGGATCTAACTCTGTGTTGCTTCAGCTATTATCCCATACCCTTAATGTCCGTTCCCATGCCTGTTCTCCAGATTTCTGTTTATAAAAATGAGAAAACTCAAGCACTTCTAGTGTAGCACACCTCCTCATGGGTCACACTCTCAACCTCACCTGTAGGGGCCTGCCAGGACTTTTGTTATAGGTCTAAAAGCAAACAGGGGTGTAGGGGGTGGCTCTTGAGGAGAATCAACATTATTTTGTCTGACAACTGCCTCGGGGGAGGCCATTACTGTTGCCTCAGGCAGTGCAGGATTTATCTCCTCAGACAAAGGTGGAAAGGCTGATGGCAGCATGGGTCAGGGAGGGGATGTTGCCACTCCTGAGGATGGGGAAGCTGTTTCTTCTGGCTAAAAAGGTTCATCAGAGTTTACAGACTCCATGCCCCCAGCTTCATCAGGGTCCTCCAAACATCCCCATTCCAAGTTGCTGGGTCTCATTCTTTTCCAATCAATGCCCTCACTTTAACAATAGACACCTGGCGAGGCTGTGCATGCATTTTTCATTACAGGTCAGCCACTTGCTGATAAGAGCTGTGTCTGTTTTTCCACAATTTCAGCTCTTTCTCTACAGGAGGTAAGACTCTCAGTCAGGGCAATCTTAGCAGATTGGAGGCTCAGTATCTGCTTCTGAAGCCGGGAGACAGAATCCCTGAGTTCACCTTTTTTCATCACTTATCCACCAAGCTTAGGAGCAACCATCCAGCTTCATTATGTTCCTTGGTTCTCCATATAAGGTGAAAGGTATTATGTATAGATTGTTACTAAACTCCTTGCCTCACATGAGCAGGGAATCAGGTGTGTCAAATGCATTTATTTTGCATAACCATCACAACAGTTTATGTCAAGGACTATCAGTGTTCTCCATACTATTAGAAGTAGAGTCCTTAGCATTTTGGTTACTAATCATATTAAGCAGCCAACTCCAGAAACCCCAAAACCAATGAAAGAACTCCATCCTTAATATTCTGTTCCTCTAGGATCACTCCTGGTACTAAAATCTGTACTAGTCAAGGTTCTCTAGAGGGATAGAACTAATTGTCTGCAAATATATATAACACTTAATAAACTCACATATATATGTGTATGTGTGTGTGTATAGATAGATAGATAGATAGATAGATAGATAGATAGATAGATGGATAGATAGATCCTGGGTGTGTCTGTGAGGTTGTTTCCAAAGGAGATTAACCCTTTCGTTTAACATTTGAGTTAACATTTGAGATTGCGAAAGGCAGACCTACCCTTAATCTGGGTGGGCACCATCTAAGCAGCTGCCAGTATGGCTAGAATATAAAGAAGGCAGAAAAATGTGAAAAGACTAGACTGTCCTAGCCTCCAATACTACATCTGTCTCACCTGCTGGATGCTTCCTGCCCTCGCACAATCCAGTCAAGTTGACACTCAGTTGTAACCATCACAGGAGTGCTCAATAAATGTTAGCTATTATCTTTGTTACACTCAACCACATGTAACTTTAAATATGTGAGCCTATAGCTAGCTAGCTCTACCCTCATGTAATTTGTCTCTATGATAACATGTCTGCTTACTGATGAGTCTTACTGTCTGCAGTGCAATTTTCTCAGTTTTTATTTCTGATAATACGAGTATAAAATACCTAGAATCATATATCAAAGAATGCTAATTGGTCAACATTTGGCAAATTGAAAGTAATTCAGAAAATCTTGATGGTCAAGCGTCTGTGGTTAGTAGATTTATTACGATGAATTTCACAGTGCATTGGTGGCTAGAGTTATTAACTTGAAGATTCCTCAAGAAGTGGGAGGGGAGGAGGAAGAAAAACCAAAAGGTAAATTACTGTGGCATTAAGCTACTGATAAGCTTGATTTGTTGAATTTGCTTGGCCTAATTACATTGCTGTAGAACCAATAATCTACAGAGTATCCTGAATAATTTATGTCAGGGGAAAAGCAACACCTACAGGGCAGAAACCCAGAAATGTAAGAGGGCATCAAAGATTCCTGTGATCCTCATATCTCCTGCTGTGTTAATTTCAGTTACTATTCTAGCTTGGGACGATGCTTCTCTGGAAGATAAGCCTGGAGGTTTTAGCTCTAGTATCTAAATAATGCTCTAAGGTAGTATGTGATTAGGCATGGCTGTGGAATACATGATATATTATTATATTATTATATATGACATTTTTAAGAGAACAGTTTAAAAACATTTTGACCAATACGATTTATTTAAATTTCATTCAGTGGAAATTTTTTTATTAAGGTAATACCAGTCTATTACAAATGAAAAGTTGTGTTTTTTGAAATTTCACACTCTAATGGTCCAGGAGTGTGAAAGATTGTTCATCTATTTGAAATATATATATTTTTAATCTACTGGTCACTAGTTCCTGATTGGGCTGCAGAAGAATTTCAGGGAGGCAGGTAAAGAATGGCCTAGCATCCCTGATGCAGGGCTTACCTGGTTTTTCAGTTTTTGGGAAACATAATAATGGGAAATTATTATTTTAGCCCATTTTTTCCTTCATATATGTTTATTAAATTGGTCTTCATGACTACTTTTTTAAGAAGTTTTAAAATTTCACTTTTATATTGATGATCTTAAAAAAATCTATATAGGCATGATCCAGATATTCTCTTTAGATGAAATAACCAAAAAGTGGTAAGGGAAGAAAATATTAGCAGTTTTCTTTGTTTTTATCTAGGAAATAAGAAAGAAATTATGCTTCTGTGAAAGGAAAATAAATCTTCGGGGCCCCAAAATCACTTAAGCTAAAGGAGAAAAGTCAAGCTGGGAACTGCTTAGGGCAAACCTGCCTCCCATTCAATTCAAAGTCGCCCCCTCCCCCCCTCACTGAGATAAATGTATATCTGATTGCCTTCTTTGGAAAGGCTAATCAGAAATTCAAAAGAATGCAACCATTTGTCTCTTACCTACCTATGACCTGGAATCCTCCCCCCGCAGTTGTCCTGCCTTTCCAGACTGAACCAGTGTTCATCTTACATATGTTGATTGATGTCTTATGTTTCCCTAAAATACATAAAAATCAAGTTGTGCTCTGACCACGTTGGGCACGTGTTGGCAGCGCATGAGGCTATGTCCTGGGTGCGCGTCCTTAACTTTGGCAAAATAAACTTCCTAAACTGACTGAGACCTGTCTCGTATTTTGGGGTTCACATTTCACTAATATTTATTATATATACTTAAAGTAGTAAATATGTATGACTTATAAATAAGTAAATATATATGTATATGCCCTCCCATGTTTTTTAACTAATTACTAGGAATGCCTGATTTTGAAAATGTGGAATCTATTTACATAAATAACTACTGTGTAACTACACTTGCTATAAAATTCCAGTGCCCACTTTTTCCTTTGGTTTTGTGTTGAGAGAACGTAATATTACATATGCTGTGTTTTGTGAAGTAGGTTTTGCAGGGGCTTGAAAAGAATAAAGCGTGAGTTGAATCATCACACGTGGTAGAATAGGCTTGCCAAACTGTAAAAACAACATATTCTTGTATCTATTGGGGATATTTTGGGAATTTTGTCTTCATTTTAATAACATACAAAACAACTTGTTATTGTTATTTATAGGAATGTAGTAGTATGTCTTCAGTGTAGCT
Source organism: Macaca mulatta (assembly GCF_049350105.2). NCBI lineage: Eukaryota > Metazoa > Chordata > Mammalia > Primates > Cercopithecidae > Macaca > Macaca mulatta. The sequence continues at coordinate 163,368,714 of NC_133406.1, forward strand.
TTTTTTTTGAGTCTTGATTTCTGCAGTGATTGACTTGATACTTATTCAGTGCAGATTTAAGTAACTACTGTGATGCTGACCTGGTAAGTGAAAAAGACACTTTGAGTTATCAAATGAGACCTTATGATAAATGGCATTCAAAGAATGTTTATTGGCAAACGCTTACATAAATATAAGATCTGATTGTCCTGAACAGTAAACAGAACCTGGAAATTATGAATTACATAGTGTACAGCATACTTTTATGAACAGACATTATCTATATCATCAAATTATATTTGTAGTGTAGTAAAAGAAAAACTTAAGCCAAATTAAATTTAAAGGATTTAATTGAGCAATGAACTATTCATGAATCAGGCAGCCCCCAGAATCACAGTAGATTCAGAGAGACTCCAGTGCAGCCACGTGGTAGAAGAATATTTATAGACAAAAAAAGGGAAGGGAAGTACAGAAATTGGAAATGGGAACAGGAACAACTGGATTGGTTACAGCTCAGCATTTGCCTTATTTGAACACAGTTTGAGCACTCAGCAGTGTAGGAGTGAAGTATGGCCACTGGGATTGGTCAAGACTCAGCTGTTGTTCAAGTGCATACTCCTAAATTAGGTTTTCAATGTTGTCTACCTATTAAGTTAGGTTGCAGTTTGTCCACAAGGACTCAAATATAGCAGAGTCCTTCTCAGACCACATTTAGTTCACTTTACCAATTCCCCGCTTTTGGTTATTTTCTCAATTTTGAGAGATTGACAAAAACTTCAGTCATTAATGTCACCGTCACTATTGTAAATGTACTTATTTGGTCTTGAAACCCACTGGGAAACAGTAGAACAGTGAGTTTTGCAAAGGCAGGAACAAGGACTGAGTAGAGGGTACCTCTGATGTTGGAACGTCTTGTTGATAGGAGAAAAACAAAACCTGGTCTGTTCTAGGATTTGTGTGTTTCCTTAAAGTCTTAGTTTTATTGTCCCATTTAGCACAAGCAACTCCATTTTTTGTAGTCTGTTGGGGCCTAGCACATGAGCTTAGTCCAAAACAAACCACCTATAACTTTGTTTTAAAAAATTTCCCCTTTTTAGTCAGGTTCTTACTTAGGTGAGAGTGTGACCCAAAACTTAGGGTGTTAGTTCCACTCTCAGTTACCATCATTTTGGGTTTCTGGTCTCAGCATGTCATTCATAGGTTACGGTGTCCTCATGGTCACACATTTCTTTCAGCTCTTATCATTCCAGTTGAAGAGAGACCATTTGACATTTTAGAGATGGCTGACTTGTAAACATTTAAAACCTTTGAGAGAATATAGCGCACCAGGGAGACTATTATTGTAACTGTCAGGAGGATAATATGAGGAGTTTGGAGTATGCTCTTTACCCAGGGTCCCCATAAACCAAATCACCTAAAATCAAATAGATTAAAGAATGAGTTAGATAAAGAGTCTACTCACTTAACGAAGCAGTCTCTTTGTTAATCCCCTAAAACTGAATCTCTGTAATCTACATTTGATGTATTTCTCCATAGGCCACAAATGCCAGCAGCTACAGAGATGTTTTTCTGTGTAGCCAATTGTGTTATTTAGCATAACTTTCATAGGAGAATTTAAAGTCTGTTGTGTAACTATATACATTACAGTATAATCTGCTATAGAGCCTATCATTAAGGATACACTTCTAATCATTGCCGTTTTTACCCCAAACCATGGAAAAAGGACCTAACAAATGATGCCCTTCTAGAAGTGTGAAGGCCTCCTGGCAATGTTCTCTTTAACCTGTGATGTGGGTTAAGAGGAGTGAACCAATGTTCTGTTTCTGGCTGATTATGAGGCAACATATATACCATCAAAGTTTCTCATGTACATTGGGCCTTCATTTTTTTATCTGTCAAGGCACAAAGTTATCTATATATAAGACTGGCTGCAAAATCCTTCATAAATAAAAGTATACCCAAGAGTGCACACAGGAGACACCTTTTTTATTTCTATTGTTCATAGAGGCATAAACAAAGAAAAAACATTCAAAGATAAGAGTGTTATTATAGTAGAGAAGTCTTGATTCGTGAACTTGGGAAAAGCTGTCATCTTGGGAAAAGATGCCATCTTCTTCTGGGAAGAAACTTTCCTGGTTAGCTTTACCTTAAGGATGCAAGTGGGTGTACAGTTCCAAGAGTGTGGAGGAATCTTTCCCAGTTGTGAGATTATGAACCCAAAGTTTTGTTGCAGTGTGGATGATGTGGTCAGTCTTTCTCTGATGTTTTCAGAAGATCCAGTCTTTGGGTTTTAGGCTGAAGGGTGCCATGACCAGCTCAGTCAGGGAGACCCTAACCTAGTGGTGCTAGAGGAATTAAAGGCACACACACAGAAATATAGAGGTGTGGAGTGGGAAATCAGGGGTCTTACAGCCATCAGAGCTGAGAGCCTCAAACAGAGATTTACCCACATATTTATTGACAGCAAGCCAGTGATAAGCATTGTTTCTATAGATTATAGATGAACTAAAAGTATTCCTTACAGGAAACAAAGGGATGGGCCGAAGTGAAGGGATGGGCTCTGGCTAGTTATCTGCAGCAGGAGCATGTCCTTAAGGCACAGATCGCTTATGCTGTTGTTTGTGGTTTAGGAACACTTTTAATTGGTTTTCCGCCCTGGATAGGCCTGATGTTCCATGCCTTCATTCCGGTAAACCCACAACCTTCCAACGTGGGCGTCATGGCCATCTCAGACATGTCACAGTGAGTGCTGCAGAGATTTTGTTTATGGCCAGTTTTGGGGCCAGTTTATGGCCAGATTTGGGGGCCTATTCCCAACAGAAGGGGTTGACTGTCCTCAGTGAACCATAAAAAGCTTTCTTTACCTGGTGAAAATACACTGTAGCATAATAATCTACATTATAATATCAGCCCACTTGCATGGGAGAGCTTTTATACAACCAGAATACATGCATTGAAAATGACAGTTGAATGAAATCCCTTTGTAAAATGTGTATGTGGCCCAGGCATCTGGTTACCATCTAGTAACCAAATGTAGCTGAAGCTTTGATTGTTTTCCCATGAATATGGGTTTGACAAACCAAACATTGGTTATAAACTATTTTGGCAATTTATAAGTTATTGCACCAATATTTAATTTGAATTATTTTCTCTTTTCTGTGATGTTTTGGAATGCATAACTTTTAATAACAAAAGCTTTAAGGACTCAGGAAGGACAGGGTGGCTATTCTGGTTCTCCAAGAGTCAATGCTTAACACTGGACTTTTGTCATCTTGAATACCAGTTGTTTTTTCCAATTTAGGTGCATAGCACTGATAGCTAACTGATGGGTTATCATAGGTAATTTGACGTATGTTATCAGAAACCTGTATTCTAGAGTACTTTTCAGGGTTCTTTCCATCCTTTCATGAACCTCCTAAAAGACACCATATTCTAGGATTTTGTGTGCTTGCGAAGTTTTCAGAAACTGCACCAGCATTAAGCAATTAACTAGAAATGACATTAGTCATAGTTAAAAACACAGCTGACAAGGATAATTTCTGTGGTCTATAATAGCTTAACATAATAACCATAATTATGATTGATAGCATTACTTAGACATATTAGAATTTTAGAAATCCTATGTGATATTGGAACATATTGATGACATGCACTAAAATATAACTTAAAGAAAGTTAAGCATTATTTTTTATTTTTACAGTGCTTTCCAAATAACATGTCAAATAATCCTGTTTACCTGTCTTTTGGATTCTTCAGGGGCCCTCTGTAGCATCCCAAAGTTAGAGGTCAGAAAAGATAATTTGGAAGCTGAAATTTGATTTTGGGAAGCCTATCAAATACATTAGAGGTTTAAACACTTGATATTATGAAATAGAATTACAGGTCACCATAGTCATTCATTTAGCCAAAATGATAAAGAAGTTTTAAAAAGGCAAAAACTTTTCACTCATTGATAGAGGGAAGACTTAGCTTTCCAAACAGTCTGTCTTTTGTCTTTCCCTTCTTTTTTTCCTAGTTTATTCAAAAGGCAAACAAAAATCTTTTATTATCCTTTAATATTACATGAAAATCTTGTTCATGGGAGAGCCAAATTTCACCCTTTCATAAGTCTACTATTAATGTCAACCCCAATTTTTAATAAAAACTTATAGACAAATTTATCGATCTTAATCAGTTTGTCCATAAGGTGAGATTCTTATAAACCTTTTATAACCCTGTAGAATTTTTGTTAAAGAGCAGATAAGTGCTCTAAGAAAAACCTGTTGTGCTTTTTTTTAATGTTCATTTTACGTAAAAACTGAATAATACCCCTTTAACTGTAGCTAATATATTTACACACAGAATCTCTTTTACAAGTAATTTTTACAAACCTTCTACAACTAGCTCAACCTTTAGCTTTGTCTTATCTAATTTAAAACAATCCGTTAGCCCTCTACACTAGGCAAAAATTTACATACTCATGCTTTCTTATAATTCTTTTTTTTACCAAAAACAAATTTTACTTTCCATACACACCTTGCATGTAAACTGTTATTTCAGTAGTCTCAATTATATCTTGTAACAGTAACTCTTAGCAGCATTTACCTTTGGTGCATAAATTTCCTTTCACGAATGCTTTCATGGCTTACACAGACCACCTACGTCATGCTTGGACTTTCTGACTTGTTCTAAGCATCCCTGTTTTTAACCAAACAGTTCTTTTACTTTAGGACAAGAATTTACCATACAGGATCCTTTCTTGTATAAAATCTCTTTTCTTTATAACCTTCTTTGTGTAGCTAGAGGGCGTAGCTAATTCCACATGTCCCCAGGCCTTATCTAGAATCTGTTGTTTCCAAGGTAGGTAAATTGAACAATTTTCAAAAGTCAAAGCAGTTTATGACCTTAAAGCATTTAGCAAACCTAGTCTCTGACCTGCCTGATTTAGAATAAATGTCTTTATTTTACCAATAATCTTTAAAACTTTTTATTTCCCAAAGATTACTGAAGTTACGTGAACTAAAAAGCATTACAGTTTCTTCTTTCAAATATTTGATTTAAGTGCCTATTTTTCTTTAAGCCAATTAATTAGAGCCCTTTTAAAAAAAATCACACACGGAACACATATATAAGTATACAGATAGAAGAAGATCCAGTAGTTGCAAGATTTTTTATTTGTCAGTTTTTAAGGTTTTTAATCGGATTACTGGCTTTAGGGTGGAGTCCTTGGAGGAACAAGGCCAGGAACATGCATTTTCTACAGCCTAATATAATAAGCAGGCATAGCTGGAAGGCAAAACAGATCTCTAGAAATTAAGGATCCTATTCTCATTTTTATATCAGATCCTGGATCCCATAAAGAATGAATCAACCTAGCTCCCATGGGTGTCTTATCTCTTAGTGGTGGGTGGGAACATTTCCATAACTTCTAGGTGGCCAAGAGCATGCTTCTCTGATCCAAGTGTGCAGAGCTGAGTATCTCCCTGTAACTGCCATTAGCTATCCCTAAAAGTGTATTTCCTACCTAGTTTTTACACACCAAAGCTCTCTCATAATGCAAAGTAATTTCTGATACTCCCCAAAGGCAAAAAAATCAGATAAGGCAATACAAAACAGAACAGAGCCTTAGATTTTGAGAGGGATTTAATTTTTAATTTCTAAGGTTTCTTGAGGAAAACAGGTTTTTCCCAAAACACGGTCTGTGGTGCCTCCTCTGCTTTTCCCAAGGAGTCCCAGGCTGTTAGAGCTGAATATCCACTTTTAATTAAACTGACTTTTAGCCACAGCCCTCTTTATAAAAGTCCTTTTAAATTTCTTGTTACATGACTTTAGCCAGGCCAAACAGCCAATATTTCTGGCTCAGAGAAAGAAAATGAGGAAGACAATCAACAAATAGTAAATATCATATAGATATCAAACCAGAAGGGACTCATTCCCTAAGCCAGGAATTGAACTCGGGCCACCATTGTAAAAAGGCACCTTAGCTACTGAGCTACATTGTATAACTTCCATTGCTCTTCCCAGAAGTCTAGAGCAGTCAGTTTTGAGTTTGCAAAGGCTTTTAACTGCTGAAGATAATTTTTGGAGCTAGCTATGACATGAATCCCATTTTTGGAGCTAGCTATGACATGAATCCCAAAAATCTTTTTCCCTGGAAGGCGGAGATGAAGAGAAAGTACCACCACATGGTTACAGGGTTAAGCTTCCAAGGCAAAACAAGATCAAGACCTCAGGCAGTTTTTTTGTTTGTTTCAGGGAACCACAGCAAAGTTTGTTATTGACCAGCTTGCTGCGCTGTCTTGAATAGTGAGCTTATGGGGTCCTAAGCCTGTGTGCTATCCAGAGGTACTCTTTATGACAGAACCATACAGAAAGACAAGGACACCAGATTTGGTACAGCTTAAGAATAGACTCAGAATCATTTTTTTGCATTAATTAAAACTTTACAGAGGAGATAATCGTGATTTTTACCATTCATTTAACCAGTTTGCACAGATTGAGGCCAGAAGCCTGGTAAGAAATTCTTGCCCTTTTGCTGGCTAGTCAGATTTCTGGGTTCTCCTTCCCTGAGTAGCCCCAGTGACCCTGCTTACCACACCATAGTTCTGGGGGCCAGACTGCATCACAAAGGAAAATAATGGAACCACAGGCAAAATTATCTCAATTTTGCAAGTTGCTGCCCAACCAGTTGTATGGGGGACCCAAATTCTAATATTTTCCATTCTGGCCAGAGTAAAATATGTGTGCTTTAAATAAAAATATTGAAATCTTTTTAGAAGCTTCTGCAGATCAGTAGGCATCTGTAGATGAGATTAATTTGGGAGCCTCATTGTTTTAAATGCACTTCAGTGCGTTGTTCATTTGGAGTGTTCTATTGTAAGTTATCCTTAGTGAGATCTCACCATTTCTGTGAGACTTCACTGCTTCTGGGCCCTAACATTGATGCATGTATAAGCCGGAAGGAACTCAGTTCTTCAGAAATTAAGGATACCATTTTTACCCAAAATACTGACTTTGCTCTCGGGTTCCCTTAACTTAGCCAGTAATTTTTTTTTCCTACCTAAGCGCACAAGAAAAATGAAACAGAGGTAGAACACAAAAATCCCTGCGAATATATACACATATTTTTGAGATGGAGTCTCGCTCTGTCCCCCAGGCTGGAGTGCTTTGGTGCGATCTTGGCTTACTGCAAGCTCCACCACATGGGTTCATGCCATTCTCCTGCCTCAGCCTCCTGAGTAGCTGGGACTACAGGCGCCTGTCAACACGCCTGGCAAATTTTTTGTATTTTTAGTAGAGATGGGGTTTCACCATGTTAGCCAGGATGGTCTCGATCTCCTGACCTCGTGATCTGCCCGTCTCGGCCTCCCAAAGTGCTGGGGTTACAGGTGTGAGCCGCCGTGCCCATCCCCTGCGAATTTTTAAAAGCCAAATTTTATAGCCCCTGCAATATTACCACTTACTACCAGTTTCTTTCTCACCCACTCAGATGTAAGAAGCCTCTAACTGGATTCAAGCCAGTTAATTACTGGAACAGATCTGATCCTGGACCCGGTCCAGTTTCTGTCGATTCACTAATTGGCCAGCCCCCAGAATCACAGCAGATTCAGAGAGACTCCAGTGCAGCACATGGCAGAAGAAGATTAGAGACAAAGGGAAGTGAGGTACAGAAATTGGAAAGTGAGGTACACAAACAACTGGATTGGTTACAGGTTGGCATTTTACTTATTTGAACACAGTTTGAGCACTTGGCAATGTATGAGTGGCTGAAGTATGGCTGCTGGCATTGGCCAAGACTCAGCCATTGTTACAGGTGCATACTCCTAAATTGGGTTTTCCATCTTGTCTACCTCTTAAGTTAGGTTGCAGCTTGTCCACAAGGACTCAAATATAGAAGTACGGAGTCCTTCTCAGGCCATTTTAGTTCGCTTTAACAATTATGGATGTCAAAACACACACACGCACACAAAAAAAGTTAAATGTAGAACCAGACTTGAAGCTCTTCTGTTAAAGCAGCAGGTGTTTAGTTTTTGGAAAATAATGTCATCTTTCAATGAGATTAATGTTTTTATAGTATTATTAGTTTGCTCGTTTTGTTAGAATTTTATACTTTTCTCTTGATTTTACAGTTTTGTAAGAACTATAAGCCTAAGTAGTTTGTTTGCATGTGTATACTTAAATACTGTTGTATAAATAACACTTCGACCAAGTGAAAATTATTTTTTTTTTCTAGAAAAGAGTTCTGTACACTTCTTGAGTTTTAGAAACAGCGAATTAGAATATGTGGTTGGACTTCAAAACGTTTGAAATCCATTCTGTTTCCCAACTTCTCTTTTTCTATATTATTTCAAGTACAGTGTTTTATAATATATTCATTATGTTAACAGGTCATAGTACTTATATTGAGGCTTAAAATTATCTCTAAGAGAAATGTTGATTAAATTTATGATTTTAAGTTGAAGTTAGTACTTCTTTCTGATTGATATTGACACTGTATAGCTATTGAATAATTATTTCATTTCCTAGAGTGAAATTAACCCTAAACAGAAAACATAGCCTAAAGAAATACTCATTTTTATATTGACATTTGGAGGTCAATTCAGTCTTGTTTAACAAAGGAATATATGATTGGTATTTATTTAATATATATTAATGATCTCCTTAAGTTTTAAAAAAGAGAAGATACATTTTCTGTTTTCAGAGGAATGACTTTCACTATGCTGTGAAAATGAATCAGTAACAGCTGAAGATCTGATCTTTGAACGTGGCAGGGTTGGAACGCTTTCAGAGTAGAAATCTAGCCAATTTTCAAGAAAAATCATAATGTTTCAGTTTTGAACTTTAATGTATTTGGAACATATGTAGCAGAACATTTTCTTCTTGCTGTCTCCTGCCAAACTAGTTATGTATTGCCACATTAATTTTTCCCTTATGCTTGGGAAACTCAAGATATGGTAGAATGGAGAATTTCCTGATTGTTATTCACCAGTTTTAATGGTAGAGTGAAGATGAGAAGTATCAAAGAGAGATGTTATATCCTTGTAAAGAAATTATAAGCAAAAATTAAAATATTTCATTCACTTAAAATTATTTACCGAGTACATGCTATATGCCAAGCCCTAGTATGTAGTGTGATACAGTGGTGAACAGGACAGATATAGCCCTTGCCCTCAGAGAGCTTATATTCTAATGGTGGTGGTGGGGGGTGGTGATAGGAGATGATGGGGATTTCAGATTCATAGATGTCCTGAAGAAAATAAAACATAATAAGATAGAGTACCATAGCTGAGGCTGAAATTATATGAAGATCTGGGAGGAGTGAAGTCTAAATTTGGTCAATAGCCACTTAAGTGGGAAAGGCTTGGCATATTCTAAGAACAGAAAGGCCACTGTGGAGGTAGCATAGAGAATGTGGGTGTTAGAGGCTGAAGTTGGAGAGACAGAGACCAGATTAAATAAGCCTTTTAGATGATGCAAGGAGTTGCAGTTTCTCTCTAAATGTAATAGGGATGCATGGAACTGCAGGGGAACAAAAAAAAATTAAATACAGATATAATGGGGAGTCCTTGGAAACTTTTAAGTGGGAACATTTAATGATTTGACTTATTTAAGGAAGATCACTCTGGGGGCTGTTAGAAGAATGAACTGAAAGAGGGTGAGAGAAGAAGCAGGATGCCAGATAGGGAGCTATTCCAACATCTAGCCAGAAGGTGGTGGTTGCTGGTGTTAGGGAAATGGAGTAGATTTGTGGATCTTGTCAGAAGTGATTGGCTTGGAGGTGTGCTCTTGTGCTAAACTGATTGTACTTGCTGATCAGTTGCATGTTTTTATACTCAAGCATTTGGGATTCCGAAAGTTAATTTTTTGGGCATCATAGTTTAATGTGGACTCTGTAAGTTTTGAGAATGTAAAATTTTACTAAAAAATATTTTCGATGCTTGAGGAAAAACAGTTTCTTTAGCTTCCCTTTGCTGTATGGCATAAAGTATGCATCGTTCGGAAAACCATTAGTAACTTGAAATTCTGTTCATAAGTTTATGCCAGATTGTTCTAATTTCTCTACTTTAAAATATATAGTACATAAAGATATGAAAAATAATTAAGGTGCCTTCACATATGTAGTTGAAAATAGTTTTTTTGAAGGAGGAGAAAAATGAACACAATAGCTACATGACATAAATAAATTTGTGTTTAGCTTTTTCCTTTTATCTGAAGTATATATTTACTGGGGATTTTTGTTTTTGTTTTTGTTTTTTTCCCTAGTCACATTGTCCTAATGCTTGCAGATGATATGGCCTGTAATCCTAGAAATCCCAAACCAGCTACAGTGTTTAGTCACAAGAATATGGAACTAAATGTGTATGGAGATGATGTGGAAGTGGATTATAGAAGTTATGAGGTAAATTCTTTAATCTAGCCACACTTTTGAAATGGCATTGTTACTTTTAAGCTCTAAAACAATGGCAGAATAAAATTGTCTTATTATTTTTCTTTAAACTTAATTGTCACTGAAGCCTTGATGTAACTGTCTCTGGAGGTCATATTAAGGCAATGACATATAAGTAAAATATTAAAGCATGAACATTTTATGTTTTTATCTAGGACAGAAAAACTTTATATTGGCTTCAATGTTAGAGTATTATAGAGAGGTTTAATGTGTCACCTTTCTTTTACAGTAAATATATTTTATAGTAAACATATATTTTTCTTATTTGACCTAAATTATCAAGCTTAGTAGTTTCAGTAATTGTATTAATTGTGGAAAAACTATAGTGACTAACAACTCACCTGTATTTCCACTACTTAGAAATAACCACTTTCAATATGCTTCTAGTGTTTTTTATGACTATGTGATTAGAAATAAAAATGTAAATGTAAAAAAATTGTATTACATTGTGTTTTCTCCCTTTGAAACTTCATTTTAAATATAAAAGATGGTGAATATGCTTAATATTTGAAGTCTTCTTTTATGAAGTCCTCTTAGATAATACTTCCCCTTGGCTGGGCGCAGTGGCTCACGCCTGTAATCCCAGCACTTTGGGAGGCCGAGGCGGGCGAATCGGGCGGGCGGATCACGAGGTCAGGAAATCGAGACCATCCTGGCTAACACGGTGAAACCCTGTCTCTACTAAAAATGCAAAAAATTAGCCGGGCGTGGCGGCGGGCGCCTGTAGTCCCAGCTACTTGGGAGGCTAAGGCAGGAGAATGATGCGAACCCGGGAGGCGGAGCTTGCGGTGACCCGAGATCGCGCCACTGCACTCCAGCCTGGGCGACAGAGCGAAACTCCGTCTCAAAAAAAAAAAAAAGATAATACTTCCCCTTTTACCAAGCCTACCAAAAGTAAGACACAATTTCCTGTGTGTTCCCAGACCACTTTCGAAGCAATTTTAAAAGCGTATCTATCTCCTCCTAGACTGTAAGCTAAGAGGGCCTATATCTTATATATCATATAGTTGGCAAGTACCTGTAGCCTGGTGTTAGGCACTCAAAAATGTTGGCTCATTGAATTAAATATGTATGTTTGACTTTTTACTTGTTTATGTAGTCATCTTAAAATATAGGCCAAACATCCTCCTTCCTTGTTGGCCAACAAGAATTCCTGTTAAAACAATTAGCATTTTGCTGTCTTGAAGGAAAAATGTAAATCAAACAGTTTACACACACACAAATGTGTATACATACAATTTATACACTCATGTTCTAGGGAATAGATGAACAAGAAAACTGGATAGGTTTTCTACTTTTTAAATGTAGATATGCATAATATATGACTCAGCTGTTGGCTTTAAATCAGTGTTTTACTCTTTACAACTTTAAATATGCCTTCAAAGAATCCCAGAGGGATAGAAATTCTAGATTGGGAAATCTAGTTTAAAGTGTTATGAATTTTTTACATGTTAAAGATACCACTAACAAAATCTAAGAAACAAAGTGCATTCAAAAATTACAGATATGTAATTTTGGGGAAATATATATGGAACTTTTTTTTTCTTTTTCAAACTTTATTTTAAATTCAGGGGATACATGTGCAGATTTGTTACAAAGGTATATTGTGTGATGCTGAGGTTTGGGATATGATTGAGCCTGTCACCCAGGTAGTGAACATGGAACTGTTTTATTTGATAGTTAATCTATAATTGACTAAGTAGTTGTACAAATTAGCTGCCATAGTGTAGTTGAATTTATTTAAAAATTTTTATATTTCATATCTTCCCACAGAATTGCCTATGCAGAGGGATTAATAATTTTTATTTTTTATTTTTTTAGAGCTGGAGTCTTGCTCTGTCACCCAGGCAGGAGTATAGTGGCCATATCATAGCTCACTGCAGCCTTGAACTCCTGGGCTCAAGTGATCCTCCTACTTCAGCCTCCTGAGTAGCAGGGACTACAGGTGTGCACCACCATGCCTGGCTAATTTATTTTATTTTTCCAGAGATGGGGTCTTACTATGTTGTCCAGGCTGTTTTTGAGGACTTGGCCTCAAGTGATCCTCCTACTTCAGCCTCCTGAGTAGTTGGAATTACAGGTGTGAGCCATCAGCCTAGCCATATTAATAATTGCGCAGCTTTTTGGTAGTATTTAAAGGCAGCACTTCACATAGCATTTAAAGTTTTAAATTCAGAACTTATTTTTCTCCAAGGTAGTCTTACTTTGCTTGTTTTTGTTTTTGTTTTTTCCTAAGAGACATAATCTTTCTCTCTTGCCTAGGCTGGAGTGCAGTGGTGAACTCCTGGGCTCAAATGAGCCTTCTGCCTCAGCCTTCTGAGTAGCTAGAACAACAGCAACATGTTACCATACCTGGCTATTCTAAACATTTTTTGTGTGTGCATAGAAATGGGGTCTCACTATGTTGCTTAGGCTGATCTTGAACTCCTGCCCACAAGCAGTCCTCTTGCCATGGCCTCACAAAGTGCTGAGTTTATAGACATGAGCCACCATGGCCTGCCTTCTTTGTTAGTTTTTAGTACTTTTAAAAATAGTAACAAAGTTACTTGGAGGTATATGTTTAAATGAATGTATTTTAATTAAGTTATGTAATTTTTGGGTGTTTTATTTTCAGTTGATGCTGAGTAATATATGGAGAAAGAAGAAGGAACATTTTTGAAAGTAAAAAATAATTTGTCAGGATTTCCCAGGTTTTATTTCATCTGATTTTTCTTGTTTTTCCCCTCTTAGGTAACTGTTGAGAATTTTTTACGGGTATTAACTGGGAGGATCCCACCTAGTACTCCTCGGTCAAAACGTCTTCTTTCTGATGATAGAAGCAATATTCTAATTTATATGACAGGTAATTTCATAATTTAGAGTTTTTATAGTAGAATATATTGAAACTCTTTGAAAAGAAAGGCACGTGGAAAGAAATTTAAACACATTAAATGATTTTTGGTTAAAATGGTTTCTCATGTAGTTATATTTTCCATGATGCAGAAGTATTTGAGATGATATCTGAAAACAGTATAACGTTTTGTGCCGTTGCTTATTATCTCTATTTTTTTTTACTATTGACTTGGTAAACTTTAGCACCTTTTGCTTGGTATCCTGCTATAGCATCCTTCAGTTTTGTTCTCCTGTTAATCATCCTGTGAAAGTGTCTAATAGAAATTGCAAATCTATCCCTCTTCTACTTAAAACTTTATAATGATTTTCCATCTCAAATTTTGCTGTACATTAAGATTACCAACTTTAGATACTTAGGCCTTATTTTAGAATTCTTATTTAGTTTTCATCTGGGCTGGGATTCATGAAACTGTATTGTGGATATACTCCTCAGATATGAGATACAGTAGTCTTTTGATTATACTTTGAGGAATATTGGAGATAAAGTGTACCATAATATAATATAGTTATCGTGTGTATTACACATAATAATATATATAATGATTTAGCTATATTTTTTAACTTGTCTTAGTTCTTAATACTTTTTTCTAATTCTCTTCCAAGCTTGACTGTTCTGTCCTTCAGATATTTGTTTAAGCTCTTGCATTTGCTTATGACGCCTTTTCAGTCCACTTTGCCTGCTTGATTATTCCATATCGTTTTAGTTTTAGCTTAGGAGTCACTTCCTTCCATGACTTCCTTTCTAAGTCTAGGGTGACTGATGTTTCCAATTACCTGGGACAGTTGTAGTTTATACCTGTTGTCCCAGTGTTATTATTAATAGTTTCTGGTTTTTCCTTCAGAAGAGGTATGAAATAACACAGCTTATATTTTTCCTATCCAAAGATATTTCTCTTCTCCCTGGCTGGTCTGGACTTTCCTATATGCACTTCCATGTTAATTTTTAGTTTCTTTCATAGCATTTAACTTATTATTACTTTATAGTTTGGGTATCTGTTGCGTTCACTGTATTTTGAATTCCAAGATGTCATTGATTATATATTTGCTTTTTTTTTTTTTTTCTTTTAAATCACCAGTTGCCTGTCTTATAGTAGTATTCGGTAAATATGAATGTTAATCAAAAGGTGTTCTATAAATTTTTTGGAGGGCATTCCATTCAACTGATGATAAAACAGGTATAGAATAATTCTTAGATATCACATGACAAGATAGTTAATGACCCCTACTTAGTGGCTTTTCTCTATCATGTTGCATTTATTTATAACATTCAAGACTTAATTTATAAACTTTATAAATTAACTCAATAGAGTTAATGAAGCCAGGAAAAATTTTATTTTACTTTTTCTGAAAATTACAAGGAATTTTCAAGCTTTTGTGGCAAACAAGATGAAGTGCAGTTTTTTTGTAGGTTAGTTTTATTTGATGTATTAAACTAAAGGATTTATTATTATTATTTTTTGTTTGTTTCCTGATTCTGTTGGTACTCTTTCAGGAATTTCAGAATAACTGCAGGCTTAGAACAAATTCTAGTAGTTTAAGATAGGATTTGATAAACTATGGCCTGTGAACTGGCTGCCTGTTTTGGAAGTTTTATAGAAACATGGTTGCATCCATTTGATTTTCACAGTTTCTATGACTGCTTCCATACTACGACAGCAGAGTTCAGTAGTTGTGCTGGAGACAATATGACTCACAAACCAAAAATATTTACTACCTGCTCTTTTGTAGAAGGTTACCAGGGTCTGTAAGAGAAAAAAAGGGTTGATAATTATGATAATATGATAATATTTATGGAGGCATAGTATACATCAGGCAGTATTCTAAATCATTGTGTCTATTAACTCATTTCATTCTCACAGCAGTGCATCGACTTAGGTGCCGATATTCAAGGTTGCTGTATGTGGTTGTGTGGGTTGTATAGTGCACCCAAGAATCTGGCCAGGAGGTTAAGTGGGAACTGAAATCTAGTATGTGCTTACACTAAGCAATCTGCTCTACCACAGGGTTGTATTCTAATGGCAGGGAGGAATACTTGTTTCTCCCACAAAGGCATAGTCAACTAACCACTTGTAAGCTTGCAGGGCTGCATATATCCAGGAGGAAGGTGGGGAGACGGTTTTTTTTTTTTTTCCTACTGTCATGCCCAGTGGAAGGTACCTTTTAAAAACCTGTACAAAGGAACTGTATAAGTAAGCTAATGATAGTGTTGCAGATACATTTCTCACTTTATGGCTGAGGAAGCTGAGGCATAGAAAGATTAAATTATTTTCCTAAACTAACATGGCATAGCTACCATTTGAATCCAGACAGCCTGCCTCTAGATTGCATACAAATAGCACTATCTTCTGGTCCACCTCTTGTAGTAAAAATGTGGGGCTAGCTAGTGTCTCCAGCTTCTTTCTCACCAAAAATGTTTGCCTGGTATTTGAAACATTTTTATGAATGGAAACTCATTTCTGATATAATAATGGAGCCAATGGAAGAGCATAAATACAGGTTTCTGGAATTGAATATTAGAAACCCTCTTAAAGATATTATATCTGCTATTTTATATAGTCTATCATTCTCTTTTTAATTGGCGTAGTAGAAAATTCAATTTTTTTGTTTTCATAGTATATATTTTAGAGTATAAAATAAGTGATGTCAAAAAGTAATGAAGTAAGTGTATATGTCTAGATATATGCAGTTTGCATTAAAAAATGTATCTATTGATCTTTTTTACTCTTTATACAAGGACATGGTGGAAATGGTTTCTTAAAATTTCAAGATTCTGAAGAAATTACCAACATAGAACTTGCAGATGCTTTTGAACAAATGTGGCAGAAAAGACGGTAATTAACAAGTTCATAAGCTATATTCATAGCTAATTTTCACATGGTTAGTAGGTTTGTTGTTTTTATTTTATAAGATTTTTAACTTAATTTGACAATTTCTTTGACTCTTAAATTTACATTTGTTATTTCCATTGAACTGGGTTGTTTTTAAAAGAAAAACAGAGTTATTCTGTAACATGAAATAGTTAACCTTTTAAGATTCCATCTCTTCTTATTTAGCATCTTTTTTAGAGGAAGTAAGTGCCCCTCCAACCAAGTTACCTATTATTATGGAGATTATGAACATTGTGTACGTTTCAACTTGTACCTGTTCTTTCTAGCTCATTCTTTGGCCCCTAATGTGATAGCCATATTTCTTTTATGGAAAAAAATTACTGAAATTATGGTTAGCATAAAATTTGTAACTTAACTCACATTAAGGATGATTGTTAGTAACCCTTGCTAAGCATCTCTTTAGTTGGAAGCTGTCATACATATGACTGTAAGTGAAAGAACTTTTAACTTGATTACTTTCAATAAATACTAACAGGCTATCTTCTATTCCTGTGGCAGAAAGTGGAATATGATGCCTTCAAAGTGTTTACAATCTAATGGAAAAGAGAAATATGTACACAATGATGCTACAAAATAAATACTGTAGTGTTAAAATAAAAGCATAAGCAATGTGTGGAAGTGTTGAAGAGGAAGCTTTTACTGGGCACTGATTATGTCCTATTCATAGCTTACAGTTAGAGAATGCATACTGGGTGCTGCATACTGTATTTTACATCTATTGTCTCATTTAATTTTACAACTCTATGGGCTAGATACTATTACTATTCCCTTTTTACAAGTGAGTGAACTTAGGCACAGAAAGATTCAATAACTTGCCGAACTTTACACAGCTAGTAGTAACTTGCCAAACTTGACACAGCTAGGATTCATGCCCAAATGGTTCAGTCCTAGAGCTTGCTCTCTTATTTACTCCACAACCTCTCCTAACTTTGGATGTTTCTAATGCATAGGAGCCTCCACATATTTTGCCACAGAACAAATGTGTCATGTTAATTGTGCCTCCTATCACTTTCTTGGATGATATTGTAGTTCAAGATTCAATGCTTTGTTTTCTAGGTTCCTTGTTAGCTGTTTATCTAGACCCAGTGTCTGAGAAAAAACTTCCCAGAAAACATGTCTCCTCTCTACTTTAACTTTTGCCAGCTAGGCAACTTATTGTGCAATAGATACCTTATTATATTATTCTTTCATTAAAACAACAACAAAAACAAAAACCTTTCATGGTTTCTCCACTCTTCAGGATAAGATTCAGACTTCATATGGTATCCTTTACAAATTGTTCCTACTCTAGCTTTTTGAAACCAATTTCGCTCCATTCTCCCAAATTTACTTTAAATCCTAGGTACATAGATCTATTCGCAAGCACTTATACTTTTTTACATGATGTGCTTTTCCCTCTGCTGGAATGTTATCTTCTTTTCTCTGAAATACAAAATAACACCCTTTATTGCCCATATTGGGCATCACCTTTCTCTGATCTGCTTTTCTTTGCAGTTCTCCTTAGTCCTTCCTCAGTGTTCATTCAACAGTTTGATTTTGTTAGACTGTAGGCTGTAAGAGGGCAGGGACTGTTGTATCTCCAGCATAATATCAGGCACATTGTAGGCACTCAATATATATTTGTAGTACTCATCACATTCCAATTTAGTTATGTGTTTGTCTTTCACTTAGAGTTTATGCTCTTTTAGTATAGTTACTAATTCATACTTCTTTTTCTGAACCTAGCTCAATTTCTAGGACAGCATGGATGCCAAATAAGTGCTTGTTGAATGGAATATTCATTTAGATTCTGAATTATATGGCATAGACAAGGGAGAGGGAAAAGAGCTGGGAGAACCACCTTGGGCACAAGCAATACTCGCTGTGGTTTCCTTGGACAAATTTATACCTTTAAGTTTTCTAAGGTCAAATTTCTGTTGGGATTTTTGCTGAACACTTTTAGCTAATGAAATGACTAACATATGATTTAAACGTCTTATGAAAGTATTGTAGAAATATTAGTCTATGATTTACAGCATGATCCTTGTCAAAGATGTTATCACTTTTCTTTCAGCTACAATGAGCTACTGTTTATTATTGATACTTGCCAAGGAGCATCCATGTATGAGCGATTTTATTCTCCTAACATAATGGCTCTAGCTAGTAGCCAAGTGGGAGAAGATTCACTCTCGGTATGTGCATTTTCCTCATTTGTAAACTGTGTCTTTGGAATGTGCACCTATTTCTGAAACCAATTAAATGCTTTAAATGCTTTATGAATGTATCTGTTCTTTCTTAGACTAATACATTAGAAGGAAATTTTGGTTACATTTAAAACATTTTGTTATAATGACACTGTTAAAAATACTTTTTTTCACCTTTTCATAGCATCAACCTGATCCTGCAATTGGAGTCCATCTTATGGATAGATACACATTTTATGTCTTGGAATTTTTGGAAGAAATTAACCCAGCTAGCCAAACTAATATGAATGACCTTGTAAGTATTCACTTGATTTGATTATAGCATATAGGTATGCTAACCTTAATGTGAAAAGAAGTGTATTATTCCCTGTACTCCTAGAGGATACTGTTTTTTGTGTTGAATTATAGCTTTTAAAACTGTTTGATAGCTACCTTTTACCTGTATATTAGCATTTCTCTGTCTGTCTACTACAAGAAGCCTGATGTTTTCCTTTACTCATTTTCTTTTCCTTACCAGAAACGTACTTTTTTTAGATTCACCTTTTGAAATTCTACGTATTCTTCAGGGGCCACCTCAGATTGTATCTCCTTCAGGAAATCTCCCCGAATTCTTCCCTGTGGGAATTTCTTGTTTTTTCTTCAGAGCCTCCATAGACCTTTAATTCTCCTTAGTAACATTTACCACAGTCTTTTATTGACCTTACTAATTGAATGTAAGTCTTTGTCACTGAATGGGAAGCTCCTGGAAAAGAGAGACCTTTTCTTACATATTTTTGTGGGCCCTACAATTTATAGTATAGTCATTTGACAAGGCTTGTTGAACTTAATTTAGGTTTTTTTTCTTGAGTTTTTTTGTGCTGATTCTTTTAATTAAATCTACTTTGAAGTTGCTGTTGAAAGTAGGCATATGAAAAGCTTGAAACAACAATTCTAGACTGGATAATTTACTATGTGTCAATGACTTTCATTCTTTTCTCCATTAATTTATAGTTTGTTTATTCTTTCACAAACATTTCTTGTTTGCTAAGTGCCAAGCACAGGCTATTCCTAATGAAAGAGGCAGATGCCTCTTTCCTTAGTTCCTGCTTTCATGGGACTTAGAATGAAGGGGAAACTGAGTAGACAGGGCTCTGTCCTCTAGCACTTCAGCCAAGCAACTTTGCATTGATCTCTTTAATCACATACAAATCTTTTAAGTAAGTTCTCATTTATTAAGGGGGTTTTACTGAAAGATTCTGAAGCCCACTGCTATAGGCTGTGAAATTTGATAGAACTACTATATGAGTCCATTTTCATACTGCTATGAAGAAATACCCGGGCCTGGGTAATTTCTAAAGAAAAAGAGGGTTAATGGACTCACAGTTCCACATGGCTGGGAGGCTTCATAATCATGGCAGAAGGTGAAGGAGGAGCAAAGGCACATCTTACATGATGGCAGGCAAGAAAGCATGTGCAGGGGAAATGCACTTTATAAAACCATCAGATCTCATGAGAACTCACTCACTATCATGAGAATAGCATGATGGTAACTGCCCTGCATGATTAAATTACCTCCCACCGGGTCCCTCCCATGCCACATGGGAATTATGGGAGCTACAATTCAAGATGAGATTTGAGTGAGGACAGAGCCAAATTATCTTATTCTGCCTCTGGCCCCTCCCAAAGCTCATATTCTCATGTTTCAAAACCAATCATGCCTTCCCGATAGTCCCCTAAAGTCTTAACTCATTTCATCATTATCTCCAAGTCCACAGTCCAAAGTCTCATCTGAGACAAGACAAGTCCCTTCTGCCTATGAGCCTGCAAAATCAAAAGCAAGTTAGCTACTTCCTATATACAATGGGGGTACAGGCATTGGTTAAATACACCTGTTCTACTTGGGAGAAATTGGCCAAAATGAAGGCACTATAGGCCCCGTGCAAGTCAGAAATCCAATAGGGCAGTCATTAAACCTTAAAGTTCCAAAATGATCTCCTTTGACTCCATGTCTCATATCCAGGTCACATATGCAAGAGGTGGGCTCCCATGGCCTTGGGCAGCTTTGCCCTTGTGGCTTTGCAGGGTATGGCCTTCCTCCTGTTTGCTTTTACGGGCTGGTGTTGCTACATTCTGGGATCTGGAGGACGGTGGCCCTCTTCTCACAACTCCACTAGGCAGCACCCCACTGGGGACTCTGTGTGGGGACTCTAACCCCACGTTTTCCTTCTGCACTGCCCCCCATGGGGGCCCTGACCCTGCAGCAAACTTCTGCCTGGACATCCAGGCATTTCCATACATCCTTTGAAATCTAGGTGGAGGTTCTTAAACCTCAGTTCTTGACTTCTGTGCACCTTCAGTCTTAACACCATGTGTAAGCTGCCAAGGCTTGGAGCTTACAACCTCTGAAGCTATGGGCCAAGATGTACTTTGGCCCATTTTAGCCACAGCTGGAGTGGTTGGGACATGGGACATCAAGTCCCTATACTGCACAGTGCAGGGGGTCCTGGGCCCAGTCCACACAATCATTTTATCCTTCTAGGCCTCAGGGCTTGTGATGGGAGGGGCTGCTGTGAAGGTCTCTGACATGCCCTGGAGACATTTTCCCCATTGTCTTGGCAATTAACATTTGGCTCCTTGTTACTGACGCAAATTTCTGCAGGGGGCTTGAATTTCTCCTCAGAAAATGGGTTTTTATTTTTTGTTGCATTGTCAAGATACACATTTTCTGAACTTTTATGGTCTGCTTCCCTTTTAAATATAAGATCCAATTCCAAACCATATCTTCGTGAATACATAAACTTGAATGATTTTAATAGCACCCAAGTCGCCTCTTGAACACTTTGCTGCTTAGAAATTTCTTCCACCAGATACCCTAAATCATCTCCCTCAATTTCAAAGTTCCACAGATCTCTAGGGCAGGGGCAAAATGCTGCCAGTCTCTTTGCTAAAGCATAGCAAGAATCACCTTTGCTCCAATTCCCAGTAGTTCCTCATCTCCATCTGAGACCACCTCAGCCTGGGCTTTTTGGTTAAAACCATTCAACAAGTCTCTTAAGAAGCTCCAAACTTTTTCACATCTTCCTGTTTTCTTCTGAGCCCTCCATACTGTTCCAACATCTGCCTGTTACCCAGTACCAAAGTTGCTTCCACATTTTCAGGTATCTTCATAATAGTAACCCACTCTGCTGGTACCAATTTACTGTATTTATCCATTTTCATACTGCTATGAAGAAATACCTGAGACTGGGTAATTATTATAAAAAAAAAAGAGAGAGAGATTTAGGCTGGGCTCAGTGGCTCACGCCTATAATCCCAGCACTTTGGGAGGCCGAGGTGGGCGGATTACTTGAGGTCAGGAGTTCAAGACCAGCCTGGCCAACATGGTGAAAGCCTGTCTCTACTAAAAATACAAAACTTAGCTGGGCATAGTGGCACATGCCTGTAATCCCAGCTGCTCAGGAGGCTGAGGCAGAAGCATCACTTCAACCTGGGAGGCAGAGGTTGCAGTGAGCTGAAATTGCGCCACTGCATTCCAGCTTGGGTGACAGAGTGAGACTCTGTCTCAATATGAACAAACAAAACAACAACAACAAAAAAAGAGGTTTAATGGACTTATAGTTCCACATGGCTGGGCAGGCTTCACAATCCTTGTGGAAGGCAAAAGACGTGTAAGGGCATGTCTTACATGGTGGCAGACAAGAGAGCTTGTGCAGGGGAACTGTCCATTATAAAACCATCAGATCTCGTGAGACTTACTCAGTCACGAGAACAGCATGGGAAAGATTTGTCCCCATGATTCACTTACCTCCCACCAAGTCCGTCCCATAACATGTAGGAATTATGGGAGCTGCAATTCAAGATGAGATTTGGGTGGGGACACAGCCAAACCATATCAACTACTTTCTAACTTCATTTTGAAGATTATATATTTTGATGCTTATTAAATATTGATATGAATTTGAATATTAAAACTTGTGATAATGCTACTTTAACTGTAAAAAAATTACAGTCACTTAAGTTCCAATTCAATTTAAAAGTTTGTTCTCATTTTTGGATTGTACATTGTATATTTTGTGTAAGGCATGACATGCTGTCTCAAAAGTTTATATGTGCCTTGCACATTGAATATCTAATGATTGTTTAAAAAATACTTCTGTTGATTATGCAGGAAAGATTAAGGAAACTAATTTTTTTATTGCTCGTAATTGCTATTTAGTTTTTAATAAACATTCCTCACTAATATCTCATCTTACCCTACCACCTTTATTTTGAAAATTTGATGATGACTATTGTAATCTTATTCAATAAGAATGATTCATTTTCTGGCAGTTTACTAGGGCAGTGACTTAACCTATCTCTAGCTCAACTGTGTAATAATACCTATTTTCTATTAGAGTATATGTATATAGTAATGTTTGTTGAGTATCAGTTGTATTCACAGTACCATGTTAGTTGCTTTAGCAGTAGCAAAATTTGAAGACCTGGTGTTAGCCCCTTTAAAATTTATAGTGTCATTGGTAACAGTTGAAGAGCACATTTATAAAGTATTACTTGTTATGTGAAATGTCTGGATCCTCCACGTAATTTTTTTTCCTTTGTGAACATACAAGTCTTGCCATGTACCTTTATTATACTTTTAGTATTGCACTATAATTGTTTATATTTGTGATGTTTCCTCAAGGCTTTGAGCTTCTTGAATAACGAGGTGTAAGGACCATATTATATTCATCTTACACTCCACAGAACTTAATTACAGTACCTGGTTTATTTGTAGATGCTCATTTGAATATCTACTAAATGAATGAAAGGACATGACAACAATGCACATTTGTATGGTTCCTTTAAATATAGTGAGATTAGTAATAACTTTTTCTTGGTAAAGGTAAGTATAGGTTTGAAGGAAGGGAAGTATAGCCTACTCTAGGGAAATAAAATACCCGCAGACACGAGGAAGTTGGAATAATAGATGATCCTTGTCTTTGATAATGGCTTGAAGGAAATATGGTTTGAAGGAAGAAAAGTATAGCGTACTCTAAGGAAATAGAATATGTGCAGATACACAGAAGTTGGAATAATAGATGATTCTTACCTTTGATAATGGCCTGGCTAGAGTGTGGACATTCCGTAATTGAAGATTATTGAAAATTAAACTGAGTAGTATGAGACCTGTGGGTCATTGTGTTACTTGAGCTAAGGAAATCAGATTGATGTGATAAAAATTCTTAAAGAAAGAAGTGACTTCATAATAAGGGGAAGTATGTTTATTTTGGCAGCAAAGAATAAGATAATATTATTCAGTGTTTCCCTGCCCATTTGACTATACTCTTAAATGTTTTCTTTTGCTGGTACCTAAGAAAGCCCATCAAGTTGCTCATACAGGAATACCCAAGAGATCTTCAGAATTCTTGGGACTTCAGTTTTATCTCTGCTTATTTTATCTGTCATTTTTTTCCTCCAGTCTTCTATCTGTTATTCCTGTTTGGCATTTTACTTTTTTTTCCTTTTTAATTTGTATCCTGAGTTCTTCTTTGTGTTTCCTTGTACTGCTTTCCTGAATAGGGACGACAAGGATTGCTGGCAGTGTGGTATTAGGTAAATTATTTAATCTCTTTGAGCCTTAGTTTGAAGTGGAGATACAACTTTTGTATACCTCAGAGTTATTGGTAGGCCTAAATGAGAATATCCGCAAACTGCTTAGCACAGTGCTTGTAACACTGTGTTTTATAAATTGTAGCTGCTTTACCCTTCTCTACCTTGCTGCCTTTATATTGGTGATTGCCAGTGCAGACAGTCTTATCTTCACAGGTGGATAGGTGCTGTGTGCCTGGACCTTTCCTGTCAGGCCTATAATATTTTTCCTCATATATCTTGTGTTTCAGCCAAACTAAATCATTTGCTTTGCACATCTCTGCAACTGCTCTTTTATTAGGAATGCTCTTATTTCCCACCAGCAAGTCCTCGTTTTCCTTCAAAAAAAAAAAAAAGACTTGAATTTCACTGTCTGTTTTTTTCCCATCCTCAAACTGTAAGAAGTTTATCCTTTTCTGAAGTGAGACTTTCCATTTTTTTCTACCTTGTTATGTTTATTCATCTCTAATTAGTCTGAAATCCTTGAGGACAGGATCATGTCTTAGCAATCTTCATATCCTCTGTGGAAAGTAAGTCTGAATTCTATGTAATACACACTTTCTATGCTTTGCTGAGTGAATGAATATATGTCTGTCCTTGGTAATTCACTGACATGGAGTATCAGTGATAAGATTAACAGAAAAATTACTGTGATGTCTGTTTTGCAGTGAAGTTGTGGTTTTTCAGACTGAGCACTGGAGTATTTGTGGAGGTGGCTTGGGCTTATTTTCATAGATAAACTAAGAAAGTGCTTTGATATATAAAATGCTACATAGGAGTACAATAGAGAGCAAGAGGGTATGCAGTAGAGAGGCTGTGCTTCAGTTTTCTGAAATCCAGAGCAACTCCACTTAAATGTTTTTTACATATTGGGCCTCCATGTACTACTTTATTTGAATTTAAAGTTTGAATCAAAGGGCGTGATTACAAAACGTTTGTAAACCACTCCAGTAGAGCATCCCACTGTGACGGATACAGAAAAAGAAAAAGAGCAATTCTGTTTTCATCATGTTAAGTGTGAGATCTTAGAGTTAAGGGTTCACAATACACTTTGAAGCATATAATTCAAGAAAGTGAGTATGCCTTTTCCCACAGTGGCCAGCTACTTTTTTATTACTGTCCTAATGTCTGCATAGTTTTCTTAAAATTCCAAGCATTATGATAGGAATGAAACTTTAATCTTTAAGCTCTTTGGAATGCATAGCTTCTTTAGGTTGGGAGAGTTTTAAAAATACACTATAGTTTAGTGTATTATGTCATTGGATTTAATAAACATTGTATATGTGTGATGCATGAATTTATTATTATATATTTTTTCAGTTTCAGGTGTGTCCCAAAAGTCTGTGTGTGTCTACTCCCGGACATCGCACTGATCTTTTTCAGAGGGATCCTAAAAATGTACTGATAACTGATTTCTTTGGAAGTGTACGGAAAGTGGAAATTACAACAGAGACTATTAATTTGCAACAGGGTTCGGAAATCATGGAAAGCAGGTATTCATTCATCTTAAACCATTATTTGAATAGAAGACTAGTCTCACAATTTGTACATTTTTTTGAAACGTTGTATTAAGAGGCAAAAGTTGGTGTTTGTAAGTAAAATTACATATTTATGCTCACCCAGTCTTCACTTTATGTAGGCTGTATGCTTTTCAGATTTATAGGCAAAAACTGTCAATATTAGTGGAAACTAAGATCATCATTAGGATTATGTTGGAACTCCAAAATACAATCTTGCTAGTAGTTCAATTTGAGACTTGCCACAAAGGCCTAAAACTTTTCCCATAACTGGCTATCCGAGAGCCATAATTTTCTGTTAGGCCTCCTGGTAACATTAGGGAAAGGAATGAGAAGTGTAAACCAGGTACTGCCTTGGGGAGTGAATTGTATGTGAGTGAGTACGGACATTTGTAAGAGAGAGGAAGTTGAGAGACGTTGGTTCACTTTGGATATGTGAATTTTAGAAATACTTATAATTTGTTTTATTTTCTCTTTAATCATTTTTAAAGGTAAAATACTTTATTAGAAATAAATAATGAGTCAGCCAATAGCTAGTTTCTTGAAATATATAATGGCATATGTTGTTAACCATGAAACTTTGTTATTTGTGATTATCTGTTGCTATCTATTAGAAAGTCACACTACAGGGAACTTTTTGGATTGAAAAAGGGCAATATATACAATTATAACAATTTTGAAAATTTTGAAGATTTGTAATTGAGCTTATGAATGTTGTAGGAATAAATTCAAACACTGGGACAAGATGCTTTTCTTTGATTCTAGTTACAATAGTTTCTTTTTTATTGATATATAATATTTGTACATATTTTGGGGGTACATGTGATATTTTGATACATGTGTACAGTGTTTAATGATTAAATCAGGGTAACTGGGATATCCATCACCTCAGACATTTGTCTTTTCTTTGTGTTGGGTACATTAGTATTTTTTTCTAGATATTTTGAAATATGCAATAAATAGTTAACAATAATTTCCCTACTATACTATCAAATACTATAACTTGTATCTTCTATCTAACTGTGTTTTTATGCTCCTTAACCACCTTCTCTTCATTCTCCTCCCAAACACTTTCCCTACCCAGCCTCTGGTCTACCCTCTACCTCCTTGACATCCACTCGTTTTGCTCCCACATGTGAATGAGAATATGTGATGTTTGTCTTTCTGTGCCTGGCATATTTCACTTAACAATAACTTTCAGCTCCATCCATGTTGTTACAAGTAACAAGATTTCACTCTTTTTTATAGCTGAATAACATTTTATTGTGTTATTTTATACATTTTCCTTTTCCATTCATCTGTTGATGGACACATCTTGATTCCATATCTTGACTATTGTGAATACTGCTGCAATAGACATGGGAGTGCAGATAACTCTTCAGTATACTGATCCTTTCTTCTGAATATGTAGCTAGATGTGGGATTGCTGGATCATACGGTAGTTTTATTTTTAATTTTTTGAGCAACCTCTACTGTTTTCTATAATGACTGTACTATTTTGCATTCTCACCAACAGTGTATGAGTGTTCCCTTTCTCCACATCCTTGCCAGCATTTGTTATTTTTTGGTCTTGTTTATAAGCTAAGTGAGGTGAGATGATATCTCGTAGTTTTGATTTGCATTTCTTTGATGATTAGTGATTTTGAGCATTTTTTCATATACCTGTTGTCTTCTTTTGTGAAATGTCTATTCAGATCATTTGCCAATTTTATAATTAGATGATTATTATTATTTTTTGCTATTGAGTTGCTTCAAATTCCTTATATATTCTGGTTATTAATTGCTTGTCAGATGAATTGCAAATATTTTCTCTCATTCTGTACGTTGTCTCTTCACTTTGAAGATTGTTTCCTTTGCTATGCAGAAGCTTTTTAGCATGATGTAATTTCATTTATCTATTTTTGCTTTTGTTGCCTATGACTTTTGAGGTTTTACCTAAAACATTTCTGCCCAGAATAATGTCCTGGAATGTTTCCCCAGTGTTTCCTTTTAGTAGTTTCACAGTTTCAGGTCTTAGATTTAAGTCTTTAATCCATTTTGATTTGATTTTGGGATATGGTGAAAGATGGGTATCTAGTTTCATTCTTCTTCCCAGCACGATTATTAAAGAGTGTCCTTTCCCAGTGTATATTCTTGGCACCTTTGTTGGAAATGAGTTGGCTGTAAGTGCTTGGATTTATTTCTGAGTTTTCTATTTGTCCCATTGGTCTGTGTGTCTGTTTTTAATCCCTGTACCTTGCTGTTTTGATTACTGTAGCTATGTAGTATAATTTGAAATCAAATAGTGTGATGCTTCCAGCTTTGTTCTTCTTGCTCAGGGTTGCTTTTGCTATTCTGGGTCTCTTGTGGTTCCATAGAAATTTTAGGGTTGATTTTTCTATTTATATGAAAAGTGCCATTGGAATTTTGATAGAGATTGCATATGTATAGATCAACAAATATACTTCTTTGGGTAGTATGGCCATTTCAACAACGTTATTTTATACAGTCCATGAGCATGGGATGTCTTTCCATTTTTTGTGTCTTCTTCAATTTATTTCATCAGCTTTGTGTAGTTTTTCCTGTAGAGATGTTTCACTTTGGTAAAATTTATTCCTAGATTATTTTTTTCTTTGGTAGGTATTGTAAGTGGGATTGCTTTCTTGATGGCTTTTTCAGATTGATAACTGTTGGATAAAAATGTGACTGATTTCTGTATGTTGGTTTTATATCCTGAAACTTTACTGAATTTGTTTATCAGTTCTAAGAATTTTTTGGTGGACTCTTTAGGTTTTTTTTTTTTTTTTTTTTTTTTTTTTTGAGACGGAGTCTTGCTGTGTCTCCCAGGCTGGAGTGCAGTGGCGCGATCTCGGCTCACTGCAAGCTCCGCCTCCCGGGTTCACGCCATTCTCCCGCCTCAGCCTCCCAAGTAGCTGAGACTACAGGCGCCTGCCACCACGCCCGGCTAGTTTTTTGTATTTTTAGTAGAGACGGGGTTTCACCATGTTAGCCAGGATAGTCTCGATCTCCTGACCTCGTGATCCACCCGCCTCGGCCTCCCAAAGTGCTGGGATTACAGGCTTGAGCCACCGCGCCCGGCCGACGCTAGGTTTTTTAAAGTGTAAGATCATGTTGTCTACACACAAAGATAATTTGACTTCTTCCTTTCCAATTTGGACACCCTTCATTTCTCTCTCTTGCCTAATTGCTCTGGCTCGGACTTCCAGTACTATGTTGGATAGAAGTGATGAGAGTGCACATTCTTATACCTTGTTCTAGATCTTAGTGGAAAGTCTTTCAGTTGTTCCCCATTAAGTATGATATTAGCTGTGGGTTTGTTATGTATGGCGTTTATCATGTTGATTTATGTTCCTTCTAATCCAGTTTGTTGAGAGTTTTTATCATGAAGGGATGCTGAATTTTGTTGAATGCTTTTTCAGCATCTATTGAAATTATCATATGGATTTTGTCCTTGATTCTGTTGATCATGTATCTTGTTTATTGATTTGCATGTATTGAACCCTTATTGCATATCTGGGATGAATCCCACTTGATCATGATGGAATGGTCTTTTTTTTTTAATGTGCTGTGGAATTCAGTTTGCTAGTATTTTGTGGAGGATTTCTGCATGTATGTTCATCAGAGATACTGGCCTTTAGATTTTTTATGTGTGTGTGTTGTGTTCTTGTCTGGTTTTGTTATCAGGGTAATGCTAGCCTCATAGATGAGTTTGGAAGTATTCCCTCCTTCAATTTGTTGAAATAGTTTGAGTAGACTTGGTATTAGTTCTTTAAATGTTTGGCAGAATTCAGTAGTAAATCCATCAGGTCCTGAGCTTTTCTTTGATGGGAGATTCTTTACTACTGCTTTGATCTTGTTACTCATTATTGGTCTGATTAGATTTTCTATTTCTTTCTGGTTCAATGATGGTAGGTTGTATGTGTCCAGGATTTCATATGTTTCTTCTAGATTTTCCAATTTTTTTGTCATGTGCTTGTTCACAATATTGTCAAATGAGATTTTGTATTTCTGTGGTATCAGTTGAAATGTTTTCTTTTTTATCTCTGATTTTATTTATTTGGGCTCTTAATCTTTTTTCTTAGTCTAACTACTGGTTTGTCAATTTTATCTTTTCAAAAAACCAACAGTTTGCGTTGTTGATCTTTTATATATTTTTTAGTCTCAATTTCTTTTTCTTTCTTTTCTTTTCTCTTTTCTTTTCTTTTCTTTTCTTTTTTTTTTTTTTTTTTTGAGATTGGATCTTGCTCTGTTGCTCAGCCTAGTCTGGAACTCCTGGGCTCAAGCGATCATTTTGCCTCAGCCTCCCACGTAACTGGGACTGAAGACATGCACCACCACACCAGGCTAATTTGTTTTTATTTTTTGTAGAGATGGGGGTCTCCGTATGTTGCCTAGGCTGGTCTCGAACTCCTGGGCTCAAACGATCCTCCCACCTTGGCCTCCCAAAGTGCTGGGGTTACAAGTGTGTGCCACTGCACCCAGTCTGATCCTTATTTCTTTCTTCTACTAATTTTGGATTTGTTTTGCTCTTGATTTTTGAGTTCTTTAAGTTGCATAGTTAGGTTGTTTATTTGAAATCTTTCTCTCTTCTGTAGGCGTTTATTACTATAAACTTTCCTTTTAATACTACTTTTGCTGTATCCCATATTCTGATATGTTGTGTTTGTATTTTCATTTGTTTCCAGAAATTTTTAAAGTTTCTTCTTAATTTCTCCATTGACCCATTTGTTATTCAGGAGAATGTTATTTCCATGTATTTGTATACTTTTCCAAAGGTCCTCTTGTTACTGACTTTCAGGTTTTTTTTTATAGTCAGAAAAAGACACTTGAAATTATTTCAGCTTTTTTGAATTTGTTGAGACTTGTTTTGTGACCTAACATATGGTCTATCCAGGATAATGTTTCATGTGCTGATGAGGAAAATGTATAATATGCAGCAGTTGACTGAAATGTTCTGTAAATGTCTATTAGGTCCATTTGGTTTAGAGTATAGACTCCAATACCTCTTTGTAGATTTTCTGCTTGGATGATCTGTCTGTTGTTGAAAGTGGGGTGTTGAAGTGCTATACTATTATTGTATTACAGTTTGCCTCTTCCTTTAGATCTAATCATATTTGCTTTATATTTGGGTAATACTGCAGTGGGTATATACATATTTACTATTACTATGTTCTCTTGCTAAATTGACTCCTTTGTCATTATATGATAACCTTCTTTGTTTCTTTTTATGGTTTTTGACTTAAAGTCTGTTTTATCTGATATAAGCATTGCTACTCATGCTCGTTTTTGGTTTTCATTTACATAAATATCTTTTTCCATTTGTTCATTTTTTTGTCTGTATCTGTATAGGCAAAGTGAGTTTCTTATAGGCAATATATAGGTGGGTCTTTGTTTTTTAATCCAGTTAGTCATGTCTTTTAATTATGATGTCTTTTAATAGAATTTAGTCAATTTGTATTCGATATTATTATTGATAGGTAAGGGCTTACTGTAGCCATTTTGTTATTTGTTTTCTAGTTATTTTGTAACTCCTCTCTTCCTTTTTTTCCATTTTCGTTTGTGGTTAAATGATTTTCCCTGATAGTATGTTTTAATTCATTGCTTTTTGCTTTTAGTGTGTCTATTATAGGTTTTTGCTTTGTGGTTACCATTAGGTTCATTAAAAATCCTGTAGTTCTAATAAGTTATTTAAAACTGATATGGCCGGGCGTGGTGGCACATGCCTGTAATCCCAGCACTTTGGGAGGCCAAGGTGGGCGGATCACTAGGTCAGGAGATGAAGACCATTATGTCCAACATGGTAAAACCCGTCCTTACTAAAAATACAAAAAACTAGCCGGGCATGGCAGTGCGCCCCTGGAGTCCCAGCTACTCAAGAGGGTGAGGCAGGATAATTGCTTGAACCCGGGAGGCAGGGGCTGCAGTAAGCCAAGATCGCGCCACTGCACTCCAGCCTGGTGACAGAGTGAGACTCCATCTCAAAAAAAAAAAACCAAAAAACCAAAAACTGATACTAACATGACTTCAATCACCAAAAAAGAGATAAGGAACAAACTGAAACCTGTAGATATTAACTCCCTTTCCCCCCACATTTTGAATTTTTCATGTCACAATGTGCATTTTTTTATACTGCCTATCTTGACAAATTGTTTTGTTATATGTTCTGGAAGAATGGAATTTTGGCTCTTAAATTATTTGTATGTATTAGCTCAGTAGCAAAAATTGTCATTGCTGAAGATTGTTGTTTTTAATCAAGGAGAAAATTACTTTAAATATCACAGCCAGATACCAAGCACTGTTGAATTAGAGCACCCTCTAGTGTTTATAAATAAATTTTATTTACAATGTTGCTATTTACCAGATGGCTTCATAATTACTGGTGTACTTTATTCAGTTAATTTATGAGAATCAGGTTCCCAGTGGTTCAGGAATTTTTACATAGATGCTACAGATATTATCTCATTGTATGTAGGTGCTATTTGCATACAAATATGAATGGCAATCCGAAGTTTATTTAGAGTTAAGTATATAATGAGAGATCAGATATCGTAAAAAACTGTTTTATTAAGGAAATTATAGTCTGGAGTATAGATGTATTTTTAAAAATCTTAGGTTAAATTATCAATACGTGTTATTAAAATTGACAATTAGAGCTGGGCGCGGTGGCTCACACCTGTAATCCCAGCACTGTGGGAGGCCGAGACGGGCGAATCACGAGGTCAGGAGATCGAGACCATCCTGGCTAACACGGTGAAACCCCATATCTACTAAAAATACAAAAAATTAGCTGGGCGTGGTGGCGGGCACCTGTAGTCCTAGCTACTCGGGAGGCTGAGGCAGGAGAATGGCGTCAACCCGGAAGGCAGAGCTTGCAGTGAGCCGAGATCACGCCACTGCACTCCAGCCTGGGCGACAGAGTGAAACTCCGTCTCAAAAAAAAAAAAAATAAATAAAATAAAATAAAATAAAATTGACAATCAGAAATACTTTCTACACATATTAGGGAAACAATGGAGTCTATTGGTTCAGTTATTCATATTTTATATTTTGCATAGTACACTAGACTAAAATCAGATATGATGGAGAACTTTAGTACATAAAACTGATTGGGAGTACCTATATGCAATAAGAATTGTTTTTATATGTCTTCTGAAACTTAGACATGTTAAGATAAAGTTATATAGTAACAACACCTTGTTTCTGCCTATGTCTTACTAATTGTGTTGTAATTTATTTGCAAGAGCAGATGAGGTAAAATAAGGACTGATTGTAATAAGCTTTGCTTAGGTAACTTGATTTTAAACAGCTTCATTGTAGTATACATAGGCTGACTTTGGATAATTATGCAGACAGATAAACGGTATTCCTATTCAAAGAGTTGGGTTTTTTAGAATCTGGTGGTAATTCTGTGTTAGCAAACCTTTTACTCAGGTTACCAGTTTTGTATCTTTTCTGTATTAGGAAGATATCCTCCAGGTTGTGACTGTAAAATATTGCACATTTTAGTGTTACCAAATTTGTAAAAGTCTTAATTCTATAGAATTACCTAAGGAAAAACAGAACCTAGGACATTATGAACTCTAAACACTCACCTTTTATCTTAATGGGTTAGAAGAAACTTAGTTAGTCTGAATTTTTCTCCCCTCCCCTCCCCTTCCCTTCCCTCCCTTCCCCTCCTGATATGGTTTGGTTCTGTGTCCCCACCCAAATCTCGAATTTTACTTCCATAATTCCCATGTGTTGTGGGAGGGACCCGGTGGGAGATAATTGAATCATGAGGGTGGTTTCCCCCATACTGTTCCCATGGTAGTGAATAAGTCTCACGAGATCTGATGGTTTTATAAGGGGCCTCTGCTTTCACTCCCCTCTCATTCTGTCTTACTGCCACCATGTAAGAAGCACCTTTTGCCTTCTGCCATGATTGTGAGGCCTCCCCAGCTATGTGGAACTGTGAGTCCATTAAACCTATTTTTCTTCCCAGTCTCGAGTATGTCTTTATTCGCAGTGTGAAAACAGACTAATACACCTCCCCTCCCTTCCTCCCTGTCTTTCCCTTCTTTCCCTCACCTTCTCTTACAGGATCTTTCTCTCTTGCCTATGCAGAGTCATAGCTCACTGTACCCTTGAACTTTCAGGCTTAGGTGATCATCCTACCTCAGCCTCACAAGTAGCTGGGACTACAAGCTCATGCTGCCATGCCTGGCTAATATTTCTTTTCCTTTTTTTTTTTTTTTTTTTAAGACAGAGTCTTGCTGTGTCGCCCAGGCTGGAGTGCAGTGGCATAATCTTGGCTCACTGCAACCTCTGCCTCCCGGGTTCTAGCAATTCTCCTGCCTTAGCTTCCTGAGTAGCTGGGACTACAGGTGCATGCTACCATGCCTGGCTAATTTTTTGTATTTTAGTAGAGTCGGGGTTTCACCTTGTTGCCCAGACTGGCCTCAAACTCCTGAGCTCAGGCAATCCACCTGCCTCTACCTCCCAAAGTGCTGGGATTACAGGTGTGAGCCACCTCGCCAGGCCTCTTTTACATTTTTTTGTAGAGACAGGGTCTTGCTTTGTTACCCAGGCTGATCTAAAACTCCTGGCCTCAGGCAGTCCTCCTGCTTGGGTCTCCCAAAGCACTGGAATTACAGGCATGAGCTATGGTGCCAAGCCTCATTTTCTTAGTGATGTCTTTTGAAGGGTAGAAATTTTAATGTTGGTGAAATTCACTTATTTTTTCTTTATGCTTAGTACCTATTATGCAAGTAGTCTTTGCTTAACCAGGGTCATTAGGATTTTCTTGTTTTCTTCTAGAAGTTTTATAGTTTTAGCTTTTATGTGTAGGTCTGTGATCCATTTTGAATTAATTTTTGAGTATTGTGTGAGGTAGGGGTTAAGGTTCAGGTTTTTTCCATATGGACTTCCAAATATTCCAGTAACATTTGTTGAAAAAATTGCAGATGGTCCCCAACTTACTTACAATGGTTTGACTTATCATTTTTTACTTCATAATGGATTTATCATGGTATTAAATTCATTTTCAATTTACAGTATTTTATATTTACAATGAGTTTATTGGGACATAACTCCTCCATAAGTTGAGCAGCATCTGTATTTATTCCTCATTGAATTGTGTTGATCCCTTTGTCAAAAAATCATGTTTTTGGGGTCTATTTCTAGACTTTATTTTGTTGCATTGAAATATTTCTATCTTTATACCAGTATTACATTCTTGATGATTGTAGTTTTATAGAAACTCCTGAAATTATGTAAGTCCTCCAGATTTATTTTTTCATTTTCAAGGTTGTTTTCAGTGTTCTAGGTTCTTTGCATTTTCATATAAGTTTATGAATCAGCTTGTAGGTTTCTTAAAGTAAAAAAATAAAAAGAATAAAAGCCTACTGGGATTTTGATTGGGATTGAATTAACTTTATATTGGGCTGTATCACAGCTTAACAATATTGAGTCCCAACCACCCATGAGCATATCTCTACAGTTATTTAGATCTCATGTAATTTCTCCATATTGTTTTATTGTAGATATTTCCTACACATTTTATTAAATTTATTCCTAAATATTTTGTATGCTATTTTTAAAAAATTACATTTGTTTGTTGCTTAAATGCAGAAATATTACAGTTGATTTTATATTGACTGTTTTTCTGAGATCTTATTGATTTGGGGTCAACCCAATTCCAATCAAAACCCCAGCAGACTTTTTATTTTTTTATTTTTCTGTAGAGATTGACAAGCTGATTCCAAAATTTATATGGAAATGTAAAGGACCTACTATAGTATATATTATATTATTGAACATATGGATTCTAGTCTATTTATAATATTTACTAGGAAATTAAAAGTTAAATTTCCATATTCAATAGTAACATCTCTTTGAGATTCGAGTAAAATTGATTGTGAAGAATATGAAACTGTGATCACATGATTTGCTTAAAATTTCTCATAGTAAATTGTTACGATTATAAAACTTTATGAACCAAAAATTCACCAAAATGGCTCAAGTAACAGTTGGCAGGATTTCTCCCTTTCTACGTTACTATATTTTTCAAAGTGAGTAATTTGCTCATCAGTATAATTCTGCATTATCTTAGCATTTTATTTTGTCATTTATTTTATATTGTTATTTACAGCTGTTTGTCACTTCAGTTATTCAAAAGCTCATTAAAATGAAATTTCAGAAATTAGATGTGATTCGTTTGATTTATAAAGGGACCAAAACATAATTAAATTACTCATTTTGTCATTTTGCATACATATGAAGTTCTTATTGTTATAGTTTCAAAATAGATTGGTCATATCATGGGTAGTTTTTTGTTTTTGTTTTTTAGCAGTTTATTTCACTGTCCTATCTGTAATTAACAAAAACATCAATTGAGTTGCTTTATGACTTTTAACAAATCAGTATATATAAATAGTATAGCACAACATAGTACTGTATCCCTTTGTGTTAATACAACATCTCTAAATATAAATTGGCAAATATGTTTACTAGGAGTAGTAGTTTCCAACTAATGTTTATTAATATTTTTAAGTATGTCAAAGCAAAGTTAATTTTAATTTAAACACTAAATGCATGATAGCACCTAAAATTTTTAATTGTCTAAAATCTACAAATCGTATGATATTTATAAAACAATTAGAGGCAAATCCATTTGGATTTTTAGAGGATAAAGTTCTGTATTGTATAGAAAAATAAATTAAGTGACCTTTAAGGTTTCTTTTAGTTCTTTGATTTATGTCTTTTTGATTTATGTGACTCTTCCGATCTTTGCACTAATTGTAATATTATTGTTCCACTCCATAAATTAAATCTTACCATTCTAAATGAGTTAACAGACTTACTTATTGTCTGCTATCTGACATTATAGGGGATATTACAATATAATAATAAAAGCAAAGTCATTGGAATCAATAAGCTCCTAAATTCAGATCCTCTGCCATTTATTAGCTGTGCAACCTTGGGCAAACTATAGGACTTCTTCTGTTCTCAGTTTCTGCATCTGTAAAATGAGAATAATAACTCTACCTCATATAGTTAATAAAGTAATTTTTATTTTGCTTAGAAAGCACTTAATTCTATGCCTCAAAAATAGTGAAGCACTAAGTGTTAAGTATTATTGAGAGCACTTACCTCACACACTGATAAAAATTAATGATTGCTAGAATTCTATTTAAACTGCATTTTAGCCATTTAGCTGATTATCAATTCTGGTTTCAGTGATATAAACTAGTTATTTCATATTTGGAGGATTCTCATTTATAGAAATACTATACAGAATTGGGAAATTGTGTTGTACCAGAAGATGGCAGTAGTATCATGTATTTGTACATAGGGAACTGTCTTAATTTTTTTAAATGCTGGAGATCAAGGTAGCTTGTGCCTTCAAATAAATTATGATAGTTATTTCTTCAGGCAACTGGTAGAGAAAAATAATTTTGATATTGAATTGTCAGTTTGTAAAGGATGGTAAAAATTTCTCTCTATATGTAAGTTGTTTTGCTTTTAAAAAACCTAACAATATGGAATTTTATCTATGAAATAGGTAAATCTATCAGATACTTATGACATATTTTTAGATATTAATTTCCATGTTATTAAATATTTGACCAAGAAATTGAAGGGTCAAAAAGAGTTAAGGGGTGTTTGTGTGTGAGGATTATTTATTACTAATTAGTAATAAGGCAATCTTTATTTCTAGCTTATCATTGGGGAAAGT
The DNA here is from genome assembly GCF_049350105.2 of Macaca mulatta. Classification (NCBI taxonomy): domain Eukaryota; kingdom Metazoa; phylum Chordata; class Mammalia; order Primates; family Cercopithecidae; genus Macaca; species Macaca mulatta. The sequence goes on from NC_133406.1 coordinate 163,405,922, forward strand.
GGATTCCATTTTAAAAACTGATTTATATAATAACATTTTAGGAATGTAGCTGTTAGGTAAAACAAGAGGGAAAAGACATTTATATTAATATATAAATCTGTAATCCCATTTCAGAAATGTCAATTTTTATTGAAATAATGGTGTGCCTTGCTACCTGGGTTTCAAATATTCTACAAGTGAAGTATGGCCAAATTGCCCCCTCCTCGTGCTAGAAGAAACTTTTAAGGCAACATGATCTAGTAGAAAGAGCATGGAGCTGAATGCACTTGCATTCAAATTTTGCTTTTTCTGGGTACCAGATATGGTTTGAACTCTGTGTCCCCACTCAAATCTCATCTGGAATTGTAATCCCCATGTGTTGAGAGAAGGAGGGAGGTGATTGGGTCATGAGTGTGATTTCCCCCATGCTATTCTTGTGATAGTGAGTGGGTTCTTATAAGATCTGATGGTTTTATAAGTGTCTGGCCTTTCCTCTGCTTGCACTTCTCTCTCCTGCCACCATATGAAGAAGGTCCTAGCTTCCCCTTTGCCTTCTGCCATGATCGTAAGTTTCCTAAGGCCTCCCCAGCCATGTGGAAGTGTGAGTCAATTAAAACTCTTTTCTTTATAAATTACCCAGCTTGGGTATTTCTTTACAGCAGTGTGAAAATGGACTAATACAATACCTTAATCTCTCTAAGACTCAGATACTTTATCTGTCATAGGGTGATCTACTCTCTACCTTATGAGTTATTTTGAAGATTGAGGGTAGTGTATATAAAATGAACATACTTTGTCAATGCCTTTTTAAAAGTGTGCCATCTAAAACTCATCACAGTCATATTGATGTCTTCCTCCAGTGCAAGAGATACAATGAGCAATACAATACCATCTTTATTTGGTGTATTATAGTTCTGTTTCTATAGCTTGATTTGTGCTTTTATCAGCCATGCCATCTATACCCCATTCTGACAGGAATTATTATTAGCCTGGCTTTCCCATACTTACCTGTGTAGCTGACTTAAAAAAACAAAACAGAAAACAACTGAATTTCAGGATTTATGCTTATTTCTTTATGTTTTTATCTTACTAGTGTTAATTCAGTATTATAGCCTATTAGTCTTTTTTAATACTCATTCTGACATTGCAATATTAGTGTTGAACTATTTATGGGTTTTATTGTGGGGGAAAAATGGACCTGGTAAATGATACAGACCTCAGGTCTTTGCTCATGATATCCTTTATGTTGGATACCATTTTGGGGCACAGCTGTTAACTTTATTAGAAAACTGATTTCTCAGGGCTTAATCGAAAAATCAAAATTTCATGATAAAAATTTTTTGAATAGGCCAAGCGCGGTGGCTCAAGCCTGTAATCCCAGCACTTTGGGAGGCCGAGACGGGCGGATCACGAGGTCAGGAGATCGAGACCATCCTGGCGAACACCGTGAAACCCCGTCTCTACTAAAAAATACAAAAAAATAGCCGGGCGAGGTGGCGGGCGCCTGTAGTCCCAGCTACGCGGGAGGCTGAGGCAGGAGAATGGCGCAAACCCGGGAGGCGGAGCTTGCAGTAAGCTGAGATCCGGCCACTGCACTCCAGCCTGGGCGACAGAGCCAGACTCTGTCTCACAAAAAGAAAAAAAATTAAAAAAAAAAAAAATTTTTTTTGAATAATGCCAAAGTGGACCTAAAAAGTCAAAGTAAGGTTATTTATGTGAGTTTTTATTAAATTGATATAGTAAATATTGTTTAAAGCATGTTTTTCTACAGATGTTATAGATAAATTACTATCAAGTAATTGAACATTTTCATTTTGAAATTATTTTTCTCAAAAAATAAAGGAAAATCAGGGGACTTACCAACATTGACAAGCTGTATTATGCTCCATCTTTCTCTGCTTTAAATGCATTCATTATATACATAGTTCTTGTTATACTCAGAGATATTCCAGACTTGTTGCTTTCTTTAATTTGATGAAATTGTGACTTATTATTCTGAAAGTACTTTCACTAAGGGAAGCGTGCAGCTTATATTGTATGGAATGCCTTTTTCAGTTCCTTCATTTTAACTTCAATATTAAAAGCCATTCTCTGTTCCTTATCTGATGGCATCAGCTTCTAATGTTAATATATTCTAGTATGATTTCCCAAGAAGTAAAGAGCAGACAAAATAATGAAATACAAGAGTTCTTAGGATATGATCTCAAAATACCTGACTATGCTGGCTGAGAATTATATTGTACTACACCGCAGGTAGTAATGGACTTTGTTTGGCCTGAACTATATTGCCAGCCAGAGATTCAGAGATACTTGGTAAGCAGTTTAAACTGGGTTTTATTAAAATTCATATATCTAATTTTTATAATGTTTATTTATATCAAAGATATGTATATTTAGAGCATGTACATTGAGAGATGGAGCAAGAAAATAGTGTTTTATATTTCTTTTAGGTGATTTTAAGATTGCATGTTTTATAGCAATCTTTGGTACTTTTCCTTTAAGGTACTGAAACAGGTGATAATGAACTATATGGTGCGACATAAAGTTGTAACTACTGTAATTGCTGTGCATAAGCAAGATATTTAAAACATATCTAACTTACGCTTTAAAAAAAGTGATGTTCACAATGGTTTCTCTTTTGCATGTAAAAATACTGTGATATGTATCTTCTAAATCATAGAATATGATTAAAATATATCTTGTATGGTTTTAGTGTCAAATATAGGTTTTTTGTTTGTTTGTTTTTTGTTTTTTTGTTGTTTCTTTAAAAATTAGATATAGTAAAACCTTGAATATCCAAAAATTAGGTAACTTCTGCTAATAAAAGAATACATGATGTTCCCATGAGTTAACACTGACTCTGAAAAAACCCACTTTTACCTTAGGTATTGTATTAGGTCGTTCTTGCACTGCTATAAAGAAATACCTGAGACTGGGTAATTGGCTTATTGTTCTACAGTCTGTACAGGAAGCATAAGGGTATCTGCTTTTGGGGAGGCATCAGGAAGCTTCCAATTATGGTAGAAGGCAAATGGGGAACAGGCACATCATATGGTGAGAACAGGAGCGAGGACAGGAGCAAATTTAAGTGAGCAGGGGCAGGGGGGTTGGAGGAGAGTGAGAGTTAAGAGAGATAGAGGGAGGAAGGAAGGGGAGGGTTTGGGAGAGAGTGCAAGAGAGAAAGCGAGAGAGTGAGTGTGAGCACACACTAGGGGAGGTGCCACACACTTTGAAATGACCAGATCTTGCGAGAACTCACTCACTGTGGTGAAGACAGCACCACGCCATGAGGGATCTGCCCCCATGACCCAAACACCTTCCATCAGGCCCTACCTCCAGCATTGGGGATTACAGCTCAACCTGATATTTGAGCAAGGACAAATTTCTAAACTATATCAGATATAAAAATACAGCTTGACTTCCGTAGCCTTGGCATTCATAGTTTCACATTTCATTTGAAGGAAACATTTCTCAATAAAAGAACACCCTGTAATATTAGAATGAGATACAGCATTTCACTTTCTCAGAACAAGAAATTAATGTAAATGAGTTTAGAGAGATGATTTGAAGTTAATAATAAAGAATAATCAATTGAATTCACTTTTGTAATGTTGCTGACTGGATTTTTCTGAAAATTCTGTTACAAAATACCTAGATGCTCTATAAATTATATTTTAAAAAATATCTTTTTAAATACTTAGCTGAGCTGCCAAGAAAGTAAGTGTGTAGAGAAAAACAACATTTGATGAATAGTATTGCTGGCTTCTTCCAGATTGAAGCAGAGCTGGTGGCACCTCCTCATTCAGTGGTAAGGACTACATGGGTTCCACTTCCTACAGTGTTTCTAGATAGTAACAGCTGGTATTCTAAACATGCAGCTTCCCTGAACAGTTGGCAGCAAGCTCAGACTCTGTCTCCTTTTGCAAGGACGGTATAGATTTACTTTAAAAGAGGGAGTATCAATGGGAGCTCTTTCTTGCTTTAGGGCTCTCATGTGATTTAGGGTTGTAATTTCCTTCTTGGTCCAACCCATGTGTTTCCAGCTGCACCTTCATCTAAAGACGCCTTTACAGGGGACCGTGTGCCTTATTCTGTTGGCCTTTTTATCTAGGAGCAGAAAGTATTTGCAGGAGCCTATTGCTGAACAGTGGCTTGCAACAGACGAAGGTCCACTTTGCTCAACAGTAGGGAAATCTCTTGGGAAAAAACACATAGACACTAAAACCCAAGTGCTGAATGAATGTGGAAGGCAGGACTGCCTAAGTGATGTGTACTAATATAGAAACCTAGAGTTTTGATTAGAATAGCTTTGTGTGATGGTTAGGACAAAACACTGTGGATCCATTTGTTGACAGTTGAGCTTAAGACCTCTGCATAAAACCGTTAACTTCTCATTACCCTCAGAGAGTGGGCTGGAATAAAATCTAACAGCCTGAGAGGAAGAAAATGAGGACATTTCTCTTGCCTTGGCTAGAGATGTGGGGGTAAAAGAGGTTTACCTGGGAATATGTAATCAGTCGTACTCTAATGTGATTTAACATGGTTAACCTTCTTGGCCCAAGAAATTTAAAGTGGAGCAATTCAGTTGAAGTGATACCAGATTGATAGCAACCCAAAGCAAGACAGAAGCAAACTCAAATTCGATTTGGGAATCATTCTCAATTGAGGTTCCTCAGGATCCTCACAGATTAAGGTGTTCATGTACTTAAATGGCAGACAATTTGAGAAAGCAAACTAATCCCATAAGAGTATTAGTTTTTTATTGCTGTATAAGAAGCTACCACAAACTCAGCAGTGCAAGACAACACCCATGTATTATCTCACAGTATCTGTAGGCTGCAAGTGTGGGTACAGGTTAGCTGGGTCCTTTGCCTGAAGTCTCACAGGCTGAAAAAGACCACCTGATATCATGGTCTCATCTTAGGCTTAGCGTCCTCTTCCAAGCTCACTCATTGTTGACAAAATTCAGTTCCTTGCATATGCAGGGCTGAAATCCTAATTTTCTTATGAGTATTAACCAAACAGTATCTGTAGCTCCTATAAGTTGTCTTAGGTCCTTGCCTCATGGCCCCTCCAAAGGCAGTTCACAGTATGGCCGTTTGTGTCTTCAAAGCCTGCAGTAGTCTCTCCTATTTTGAATCTGTCTAACTTTAGGAAAGGCATGGTCTCTGTTAATGGTTTGCCTGGTTAGGTCAAGCCCACTCAGGACAGACTTCTTCTGATTAACTAAATGTGAACTGATTTCAGACCTTAATTATATTTGCAAAATTCCCTCACTTTTGTCATATAACATAACCTTATCATAGGAGTGAAGTTTATCATATTCATAGTCCTGCTTGTGCTCCAGGAAAGTGGACAATACAGGGCATATGAGCACCAAGGGATCAGAATCTTGAGGGTCATCTTAGAATTTTGCTTAACACAATACAGAATAATCAGGAGAATTAGACCTGCAAGAACATTAGATATATGAATTATCAATTACAAAATACAAAATAACCATTTAAATTATTTTTTTTAAATAAAAGAGGTTGGGCGTGGTGGCTCACTCCTGTAATCCCAGTGCTTTGGGAGGCCGAGGTGGACAAATCACTTGAGGTCAGTAGTTCCCAACCAGCCTGGCCAACATGGTGAAACCCCGTCTCTACCAAAAATACAAAAAGTAGCCGGGTGTGGTGGTGTGCGCCTGTAATCCCAGCTACTCGGGAGGCTGAGGCAGGAGGATTGCTGGAATCCAGGAGGCAGAGGTGGCAGTGAGCCAAGATCGTGCCATTGCACTCCAGCCTGGGTGACAAGAGTGAGACTCCGTCTCAAAAAAAATAAAATAAAATACAAATAAAAAGGAAAATAAAAATAAAAGAAGGAAATGAAGGATTACATAAGGGTTACAACATGATAAAGAATGATGAGGCATATTTGAAAAAGGCCAGATAGACTTTCCTGTTTGTAAACCACAGTTATTCAAATTAAAAATGTAGTAAACAGATTAAATAGTAGACATATTATTGAGGTATTGACGTATCAAAAATCATTCCAAAACTTAATGTCTTTAAATAACAACCACATATTTAGCTTTTGATTCTGAGGGTTGACAATTTAGGATGGGCTCAACCTGCATGGTTCTTCTAGTTTATATTGTGCTTTCTCAGAATTTGTCATCTTTGGGTTGAGTGAGTGACTTCTAATTTTTGGCTATACTGTCTCACATATCTGGGGCTTTTGATGTTGATTCAGCTCCCATGTGGTCCTTTATCCTCCAGGAGGTTATCCATGGGTCCCAAAAGTGTGCAAGACCTTTTGTGGCCAAGATTTTAAACTGGAGCCCTGTTATTCTTGCTGCATCCTATTGTGCAGAAGGAATCACAAATCCAAGTAAAATTCAAGGGCTGGTAAAACAGACTATATCTTTTCTTGGAAGGAGCTACAAAGTCGTATCTCAAAACGGTATGAAGAGATACAGGAAGGAGTAAAAGATTTTAATGATTTTTGTAAGATAACTCATACTTGAAAGGAGAAATAGTAAAATAAGAGATCTAAAGAAATAACTCAGTATGAAATATAGACAGAGATGAAAAGTGTTAAGACAGGCTATGAGACATGAAGATAATATTGGAAACTGTTGGCTATGTCTAATTAGAGTTCCAGGGAGAAGAAAATACAGAATGAGCGAAAGGCAGTATAAGAGATAATGGCTTATACTTTTGCATTTTGAAGGTGGTTCAACAAATCCAAAGAACAATACACAGAGTTCATACTTTATGTGAACATTTTAGAATCCCCTAAGTACGTAAGAGATTTAAAAATCAGTCAAAGAGAAAAATGGTATCTACAATGGGTAACAACTAAGTTGACAGCAAACATCTTAATAGCAACAGTGGAAACCGAAAGATACTAGAGAGTAAGACCAATAAACTACTGAGAGAAAATTACTGTTGGCTTAGAATTTAAGCTAGCTTAACTACCATTAAAGACTGAACGAAAAATAAGGACATTTTCGAACATGCAAAAGCTGAGAGTATTTGACATCAATACACCTTAATACCTAAAGGGATGCGCTTTTTGAAAAAGGAAAATGAAACAGAAGAGAGGTCTGAGTGTAAATAGGCATGCTGTAATAAATTGGTGAAGTGTGAGTAAATATAAGCAAAAACTGAATATATTGTATAATTATGATGATAATGACAATGATAATAATTATTTGGGGGAGTAAGATAAAACAAAGTATTAATGTATTTAATAACAACATTATGTAGGAGAAGAGGAAGTGATTGGTTGAAGTATTCTGGAGTTTCAGATTTTTTTTTTCCTTTGGGAAAAAGGTTTAATTTTTGGGAAAAGGGTTGTAAATTTTAATAGCTTTAGACAGTGAGGAAAGTAGGCAGTTTACATTTTTAGAGTGACTAATAAATGAATAGAAATAGAGGAGATAAGATCAGAAACATTGCAGGAGAAAAAAATGAAATTAAAAAATCAATGAGAAGGCAGTAAAGGAGTGAAGAGAAATAGTGATAATTTTTTAATCACAATAAATTTAAGTAAGTGAATAGTAATAGTTTATAACAGAATACTGTATTAGGATAAAAAGAGGCATAACTACAGACGGAAAATATAATGATATTAAATAGTTGAAACTGAAAGGATTACTAGGCAACAGCTCACCAAAAGAAAGCTTATAGTGTGTAATATATACATAGTACATATACATATATGTGTATGCACATAGTACATAGAGTATACAGCATATAACATTATTAATCATAAGCAAGGTAACTAAGTAAAAGTTTATCTCATCAGGAAGAGAAAAGCATGTTAAACTCTTAATTACTTAGTAATATAACCACAAAAGGTTTAAAGCAAAAATTTACATATTTAAAAAACAGGTTGATAAGTTTATCATTGTAATGGAATATTTTAGTATTACAGTACCAAAACCAATAAAAGATCCATCCAAAAGTTTTAAAATTGAAAATGTAAGCAACATAATCAATAAACTTGAGCCAAGAAATTGAACAATTAGGGAATAAATATTCTCTTTAAGACCAACTGTAACATTTACAAATGTTAACCAATACTAGGCCAAAAGAGTAAGTCTTAATAACGTAAAGTGTTGGAATCTTAAGGAGCATTTTTTTTTTTTGATCACAGTGTAATAGTTACAATCAGTAGTAAAAAAGAATTGTTTAAAACACGTATGTTTGGGAATTTAAAAACACTCTTTGAATAATTCTTAGAATAATATTTAAAAACCTATGAAAATTTAAAAAAATACTTGGTACTAAGTGATAATGAAAATATCAAAAGTAGTAGTGTACAATTTCTACTTCTGAATAGGATGAAATACTTTGCAGTAGGCTTATGGACTCACCAAGAACAATTAGGAAAGACAGATTAAATTGCATTTTTAAAAATATCAGTTGCAGAAGCAATGAGGACTGAGAATCTAAAAATCCAGATTTGGGGAAAATTCTCAGAGATGAGCTGAGAATCTGTAGCCAATTTTTCTCTGTGATCATTTGCCAATTCTGGGAGTAGACCAAAGGTTGAGAATCTGGGCTTGGCAGTGGGCCACTGCTAGAGTATAGAGAAATTTCACCAGCAACATTTTTGGTGACTGTGTTAAGCTAGAGTGACAAAATTGTCATTCACTCAAAAAATAACTTTCCTTTTCAAGATATTTGTCTCAATTATGTTACCAATTTTCCTTTCAAAATACTTGCCAAATTCTAAAACTAAAGGGAAGCTAAATTACTAAGCAAAAAACATCTGATAACTAGAGCTATGAATTTACTAGTCTTGTATTACTGAAGAGATAAACATCTTCAGGATGAGAGCCCCTTAAGAACATACCAGGTAAGAGTTGACAGCTGTGGAGATTGTGGTGAACTAATGCTGACAGTTTCTAGCCACTTTTTTCTCTTGGGTACACTTGCTTTTTCCCAGTGTAGCAAAAGCAGAAGTCAGCAGACTATGGCCCATGGGCCAAATCTTGTTATTGACTATTTTTTAAAATAAAGTTTTATTGGAAAACAGCCTTATTCATTGATTTACATATCATCATGGTTGCTTTCATACTATGATTGAGGTGATTAGTTGCATAGAAAAGTCACATACCTCTGCGCTACAGGTGAGAATTTGGGCTTGGCCTCTGTTAAAGGGTTACTAATGGGGACAGAGTGATGAGTATAGTTTTTGGCAGTTCAGTGAGGCTGGCATACCAAATCCTTAAGCTGTGCAGGACAATAGTCCAAAAATCTAAGTCAGAAACCTTTGAACGGTATAGTAGAAATCTCTATAGTCTTACTCTCTCTGTGTTGAAACAAAACCTGCCAGGCTCTCAACTGAAAACCTTGAAGGGCCTCACCATTAGAATAGGGCCACATTAAGGTGTAATGAATTAGTCTTATCAAAATTTCCAGGTGGTCTAAATTCAGCTCAGTCCCTGAATGAGTAAAAGTGATCAGAGTATCACTCTTAACTGCCCAGCAGAAGAACACACGGACCTTCTCAAGTGGAAAATAACACTGTATATAACCTTTCTTAAGTATGCAGTTTCCTACACCCATCAATTAAAAATTTCTAGTACACCGTAATCATATACCAAGAGAAAAACAAAAAAACAGAATATAGAAGCAAACTCAGAAGTGATCCAGAACTTGGAGGTAGTAGACAAAAACTTTGAAATAACTATGTTTAAGATGTTCAAGAAAATAGGAAAAATATTCTTGGCAAATAGATGAAGAGGTGGGGAGTTTCACCAGAGAATATGAGTATAACTAAAATAATGAACATTCTAGTATTGAAAAATATAGCATCTGGAATTAAGAACTCAATCGATGACTTAACTGCAAATTGGATACAGAAGATGATAGAATTAGTGAACTTGAAGACAGTACAATAGAAAATATTGAAACTGAAGTACAGAAAGAAACAAACAGAAAAGAGTACGAGACATGTTAGATACAGAAAAATGGTCCAACATATATGTAAATAATGTCCCAAACTAGATGACAGATTGAAAATAAGGAAGAAGAGACAATATTTAAAGTGATAATAAACATTTTCCTAAACTAATGAAATACATCGGATCACATATTCAGTTAATTCATTGTAAGCAAAATGAATGCAAAGAAAACCACAGTTTGGCACATCGTAGTCAAAATGCTGAAAAAACATAGAGAACAAATTTAAAAGCCTGACAGAGAAGGAAAGGCTGACATTATCTTTAATACTGACATATTATTATAATGAGAGCCATAAAACAATAGAAAGACACGTTTAAAGTGGTGAAAGGAAGAAAACTTTTAACCCAACATTCTCTACTCAGCAAAAATATCTTACATAAATGAAGATGAAATCAAGATGTTTTTCAGATAGAGAATTTGTTGCCAGTGCACTTGAAATAAAATAAAACTAAATGAAATTCTTCAGCCAGAAATGATTACAAAGAGAAACAGCAAAATTCAGTAAAGAATGAAGAGAGCCAGAATCAGTGAATATATCAATTAAAATAATTGACTTAATTAGACAAAAACCCCCACAATCTTGTTGAGTTTAAAGTATTCATAGAATTAAAATATATGACAATAATAAGACCAAAGGCAGGAGGATAAATGGAATCAAAGTGTTGTAAGGTACTACTATTATTGAAGAAATGATAATGTTGAACAGTTTGATTAGACTACCAAGTCCAAGTTGGATGTCCTAATGTAATTGCTACGATAATGGTAGAAATACGCCTATCAAGTTCATAGCAGAAAAAAAGATGTAATAAAATATTTGGCTGTTTCAAAAGAAGAAAAAGGAAATTCAAACAGATGGGAAATAGAAAATAGTAGTTGTAAAGCCAGCTATATCAATTATTACATTAATTATAATTGGACCAAGTACCCTATTTCAAAGAAAAAAGTAGTCATACTGAATTAAAAACATAACCTAAAAATGTGCTATTTACATGAGACATTTTCAATATAAGGATATAAAAATCACTTTGGATGTGGCTAACGTAATATTTAGATTTAGAAAAAAAGTAAGTAAAAGAAATAAATTAAGCCTTCAACTGAAAGATACTGCTCCTTTTTTAACTGTAAAAAACATGTTCCCTTTCCCAACAAACTGCAAACAAGACAGCAGGCTTAGATGGTTTTTACATTTGACATTTATTAACCACTTGAGGTGCTGACATAATATGAACAGAATAAAAAAGCTTCCTACCTCGTTCAGTGGAACGAATATAATTCTGAAACCAAAACTAGACAAAGAGAGAATGAAAAAAATAGAGAGCCAGCCTCACTTGTTATCACAGATGTACAAATCTTAAATAAAATTCAAATTCAGTAGTGTATAAATAAAAACATTTCATGACCAAATAGAAATTATCTTAAAATGAGAGGAATGATTCAGAATTAGAAAATATATTAGTGTATTTCATCGTATCAATACATTAAATGAGAAATAGTTTGTAATTATTTCAGTAGATACAGAAAAAACATTTGAATAAAATCATTAATCATAAATGATAATGTTTTTTAAAAAGGCAATGTAACTTAGACACTCCAGATGAACGGGAGATAATAAAGGGAATGTGTCTAAACTAGCAGCAGACTTTATATAGTGTGAAATTATAGAAGCATTTCGATGAAAATCAGGGATGAGATAAGAATACATGCTATAATCCCATCTATTTGTTACTGCACAAAAAGTCTCAACTAATGGAGTAAGGAAAAGAAATAGGAGGTGTGAGGATCAGGAACTCTTCCTTCCTTTTTTTCACAGATGCTGTATAATAGAAAAATCTAAGTGAATCTACCAATATTAAATTTAATGAGAGAGTTTAGTAAGATTGCCAGATAAAAGATCATTACATGGAAATCAATAGTATATATGCCTATATTATTTATATATAATAGATATATGCATGTATCTATAGATATATTAATACAAAATAAGCAACAAAAGCTATAAGCCACCCAATTATACATCTTAAAAGATGTACATCTTCTTTATGGAGACAAAATAAAATTAATTATAGATCATAAAGGAACACCTATAAATGGAGAGGTGAAACATGTTTAGGGATGAGAATAAATTATCATATAATTTTATCTAAATTATCTGTAAATAAATGCAATTCAATTTCTCTTAAACTTCCAGTATTTAATAAATGCCAGCACTATTCTAAGCACTTTGAATTTATTAACTTGTTTAATCCTCAAAACAGCTGTGTAGTATGTAGTCATTTTATATATGACTACAGATGTGGAGAGGTTTGTATCTGGTTACACAACTCATAAGTGGAAGTGCTAGCTGTCTGACTCCAGGTATGCTCTCTTAACTATTACTACATTCTGCCTTTGTAGGATTCTTCATGGAACTTAATAAGCTGGCTATCAAATTCATGTGGACTAGTAAAGGAACAAAAAGCCAAAGTCATTTGGATGACTACGGAGTATGAACAGTAGTAGTGGGAGAGGCATTTAGTCTATCTGACACCAGGATTTTCTGTTTTAAAGTTGTGGTGATTCAGATAATGTGATATTGGTTCAGATTAGGTAAATAAATATACAACATATTATAAAGCCCCCAAAGAGACCCATGCATAACAATATATGTATGATAGATATGGTTTTACTTGGAGGAGAGGATAGGTAAGTCAGAAAATTCTATGTTGAAGCAATTGGTTTGCCATGGAGAAACAAACAAAATTAGATTTCCCCTTTACACTGTACAAAATACAAATGGATTAAAGATAAAAATGCAAAAAGGAAACATCAGAATTATTGCAGAATAACTTTTTTTTTTTTTTTGCTTAGGAGTAGGGAAAGGTGTCACACTACTCAAATTACGGCTAATAAAAAAAGATTGTCAAAGACTAATGGAATAGAAATATATAGCAAAAAAAAAAAGAGACAATGCAAACAAAGTTAAAAGAGAAGAAAAAGTGTGGTGACATTATTTGTAACATCTATTTCAAAGAATTTCTGTCTAGATTATCAAAATAACTCTAAATATTAATTTTTTAAAAGACAAACCAAATAGAAGAAAAAAGAAATACAGTTTAAGAAGAGAAAAAGACTCATGTTAGTGATCACCTAAAGGTGATTTTAGAAGGGAAGTGGACATTAAAACAATGAGATACTATGTCTTACAGAAATTTAGGTGGTGATGTTGAAAGGAAATGGGAACTTACACATTTCTGGTGGCAGTATACGTTGATGCGGCCATTTTGGATAGCGATTTACTTGTTTCTAGCAAAATTTAAAATGTACATAACTTATGACCCAGCAAGTCCACTTCTTAATAATTATTCTAATTTATGGGTTGCGCAACTTTTTCTGTAAAGGGCCAGATAGTAAATATTTAAAGCATTTGTAGGTTATAGGTCACATGGTCTCAGTTGTAAATATGCAACTCTGCTGTTATAGTACAACACTGAAATTCAAATTTTGTGTAATTTTCACTAGTCACGAAATGTTATTCTTCTTTAGACTTATTTTTCCTAACCATTCAAAAACATAAAAGCCATTCTTAGCTCACAGGACATACAGAAACAGGTGACAGGTCACATTTGACCTCACATTTGAATGAAAAAAGCTAGTTGCTGAATTTTACTGTACAATTTATTAATGAAATGATTTGTAGATATTCTATGTATTTTTCATGCGTACTTAAATATGTATGGTAAAAGCAAAATAAAATGACTAGAACAATGTACATTAACTCCTGATAGATTTAGTAGAGTTCAGAGTAAGTACTCAATAATTTTGACAAGTTTTTTCTCTGATATCCCCCAGAACTCTACACTAGTATTTTAGAATTGCCTTTGACTCTACACAGATAGTTCCTTGTGCATTCAAGTTAGCTGGTTGTGTGAACTTCTGGAAAGCCTGCCTATAATTTTTACCAAACAGGAAGTTACTTTTAAAGTCTCTCAAATGAGAACAAGAGTTTGCTTTTCTGGGATTTTATTATATTAGCTTTACTGAGTTGCTTGACAGGTCTTCTTATTTAACTAGTGTGTGCATTTTTATACTACATTGGAAACTGACAGTAAATAAGATGCATTTCAACAGTTGGGCCATAAATTAGTGTAACCTTAGTTCTCTTTGGACTTAACTTGCTGTTCTCTGCCTCATATTAAGTCTTTTTTCCCTGGCTTACCGTCTTTCTTGTGCTTCTTTAAAGTAGCTTTTAACTGAAGTTCTATTTTCATATCTTCTCTCACAAGTTTTTAGTTTGATAATTAGAAAAATAGTGATGCAGGGAGTTTGGAGGGGACCTCATTTCGAGGGAAATAATGTATTAGATTGTTTTATCATTGCTGTATAGCCTGTTTTCACAAAAATAAGCTTTAGTGACTCTTGGGACCTGTCTGAATTTGTAGTAGCATTTTGTGTTTGTCTGCATTGACCAATAAACTTCAGTTTTCTTCGCTTGGAGTATCTTTAAATTTTCGGGTTTGTCAATTATATCTTGTACAATATGCGTTATCTATTATATGACTATTTGAACATTTAAAAATGCAGTTTAGGAGTGTGAATTTTTCAATCCTTTTTTCCAAAGATTCTAGGAAGAAATTAATTTCATTTCTCTATTATTTCCTTTTAATTTCAAGTGCTTCTTTGAGCCATATTTTCAAAACAGGTTATACTAACTATTTGTCTACCTTCCTGTTTTTGGTATGTGTAGAGAATTTCTTCCTAATGATTTTGGATTACTCTAGATGAGATGTCTTTAATTATTATTGATACTCTTAATTTTTAGTTTGTATCTAGCATAGCACAGTGTCTCTGCTTTCTTGTTCAGTTTGTTGGCTTTATTTCCAGTGTTTGGAAAGATGCTTTCGCCTTCAACCTGAAATAAACTATGTAATTTTATGTTTATTTATTTATTTGTGATAGGGTCTCACTATATAACCCGGGCTGGTCTCTAATTCCTAGGCTCAAGTGATCCTTCCTCCTCAATCTCCCACGTACCTGGGACTATAGGAACATGCCATCATACCTGGCTGTATGTTATTTTATACCTTAATTGTCTGATCTCAGTGTGACACTCTAGAATATAAACTTTACTCTTTCTGAGTTAGAGATAACCTTCTGTATGGACACAGTAAATAATTTTACAGTGTTATTTTAGGGTGCTTGAATAGCACAGAAGAGAAAAATTTTTGGGGCACTGGATATGAAAGAGAAAAAGGATATAGAAAACACTAGAAAGCACAGGGGATTGTAAAGACTAACTTCATAGGCTTCATAATTTGCCAGGAGAATTTTATTTATGCAGAGGATTTGGACAGTATTTTAATTGCCTTTTCATTTGAGATGGTAGTATGACTCTATTGAAGTCAAAATCCTTTTATAAAGTAAGTAAATACCTTGTGTTATCTTCTACAAAAACTCTATTTTAAAAAATAGTAAAGCAAAATAAGGAATATACAGCTTTTTCCATGTAGGAATTACTCCCTTATTAAGTTATTTAAATAGATTTTCTTAGTAAAGGATCTTGGAAAGAGATCATGGAAAAAACATTCTTTTAGGGGGGCTTCTGAAATGACTTAAAATGTTAAGTAAAAGGAACACTTGGATGACTTTAAGAAAAGAGAACTTTACCATTTCACAGGAGAAAAGTTCCAGGTTACTTTAGGATGGCTGCCACATGTAAATTGAAATTAATATTTGTAGTTTTCTCTATCTGAATTATATATGGTTTATCAGAGACCTGACTAATAATGATTTACAAGATGGGGCTTAGAATGTATGAATGACCTTAGGTGACAATCTTGGGAAAGCATGAATTCTGGGATAATGGAAGACTACTTGCAAAGGACAGTGTGGGACAGCGGTGTCCCTTGGAGTCATGGTGGTGAAAGGAAAGAAAGCAGCTGAAGATAAGGGCACTACGGGAACAAGACAATTTTTTTTAAGACAAATCCTGCCCCTCCCACCACAAAAAGCACCACTTATTAAAGCAACTACACTTCAGTGAAGCCACAGAAGAGGGTGCTCTTGAACTGAGAAACCTAGTAAGTCAGCTTACCTCCCTTCACCCTCCATGGCAGGATAACTTGTTACTGCTGATTCTGAAAAAGCCAATACAAATAATCCTCAACAGAAAAAGAAGCCAGCACCTTTACAAAGTTACAATAAGTATAAAACAAAATTAAAATCAGACCTTCTTAGTAAATTTTAGACACACACACACAGAATGAAAGCACAAATAAAAAGGAAGGAAAGAAATCAAAGAAAAATTACAAAACAGGAAAACTGAAATGAAACATCTGAACATGAATAACCTGTATTAAACAAGCAATTGCATTATGAAAGGATACCATGAATCAGGCATTCAAAAATTCACAATTGAAATGGACAAACAGAAAGATATGTGAAACAGCAGTTGACTGAACTCAGGAAAGTAAATGGTGAAAAAAGAAAAAAATCATCTCAGAAATGAAAAGTAAATTACAAGGTAGACAAGGGAAGATAGATATTCCAGAAGTTCAATAAAAGACATAAAGAATAGAAAGAGCCAAGAAAATGAAACTGAAATAAGAGAAATGAAAATGATCAGAAAGAGAGAATTTTCCATATATTTAGTTCAACACCTTGAACTAGGAAATAAGTGGAAAATTAACAGATATGGTATTTAAAGTTATAATAAAACATTTTTTGAAATAAAATGAGATCTGAATTTCCATATTGAAAGGACTCCTGTTTCCCGTGTACCTGGGAAACTTGATCTATAACAATCAACTTTTAAGATATATTATAGTATTAGACCTTAAAACAAAAGGGAAAATAAAGGCCGTCTGAGCTTCTAAGCCAAAAAATTAGTAATTTAAAAATTAAAAATAATTAAAAATGAAAATAATTAACATCGAACCAACTTAGCATCACACTTCTTGATATCAAAATAAAGCAAGAAAGCAGTGGAAATATGTTTTCAAGAAATTATAGAAATGAGTAATCATTTTAATTGATTGTGAAACATTGGATAAGTAAAATACTCATATATCCATAGTGATACTCAAGATTACTTGTGAATTGCATTTGGAAAAAGTGCTGCAGTTATTAAGAAACATTTCAGACATATCCTTGGTTGATAAATATTTTGCTGAAAGATTTAGATGTGAACTGTCATGGTATCTGCAGCTCACTTTTAAATGATCCTGCAAAAGTAATATAAAAAATATAGAAATGTGTTTGGAATTTTTCATAACAGCTACATGGCATTATAAAAAGTTATTCAAAACAAATTGCCGGATTTCAAATATTTTTGTATACCCAAAGAATATCTTTTATATTGACTAAGAGACATTTTGTGAGAAAAAAAAATGTATTTCATCTTATACATTGTTATTTTAGATTTTTGGAATAACCAATGAAGAGTGACTTTGTCATATTTCTTTTATACTCTTAAAATTAATGTTGGTGATTTAATTTTTATTTTTTCAGAAGATATTTATTAAAACTGCTGGTGCCTTAACAGGAATCAAGGCATGGAACCAAAGTGCATAAGTGGTCACTGTATTTTTCCCACTGCTGACCACAGTAGAAAAGAAACAAACAAAAATACATCATTTGCACTTAAGAATGTCCTCGATAAGGAAGGAAAAATACTGAGTTGTTCGCTTTTTTATTCTTGAGTTGTGTTTATGCATTCTTATTAATATAAGTCCCTTTTTGGTTATATGATTTGCAAAGAGTTTCTCCCATTCTGTAGACTGTTTTTACATTCTTAATTGTGTCCTTTGAAACAAAAAAGTCTTAAAATTTGATGATGTCTATAGAGTTTGTCTGTTTTTTCTTTTGTTGCTATGTGCGTGTATGTGTGTGTTTGCGTGTTTTGTGGGTTTTTTTTGTTGGTTTGTTTTTTGAGACAGACTCTTGCTCTGTCTCCCAGGCTGGAGTGCAGTGGCGTGATCTCGGCTCACTGCAACCTCCATCTCCCGGGTTCAAGCAGTTCTCCTGCCTCAGCCTCCCAAGCAGCTGGGACTACAGGCGTGTACCACCACGCCTGGCTAATTTTTGTATTTTTAGTAGAGACGAGGTTTCACCATGTTGGCCAGGCTGGTCTTAAACTCTTGACCTCAAGTGATCCACCCCCCTCGGCCTCCCAAAGTGTTGGGATTACAGCTGTTAGCCACCGCACCCAGCCTGTATGTGTTTTTATACATAAAGTGAATAAACTTTTAAAAGATACACTGTGAAATGCTTTAAAGCAAGGTGTGTGTGTGTGTGTGTGTGTGTGTGTGTGTGTGTGTATGTGTGTGTGTTTTCTTTTGGTCAATGAGTATTTACTTTAGTTTATTTTTTTTTATTTTTATTTTTATTTTTTTTGAGACGGAGTCTCGCTGTGTCTCCCAGGCTGGAGTGCAGTGGCGTGATCTCGGCTCACTGCAAGCTCCGCCTCCCAGGTTCACGCCATTCTCCCGCCTCAGCCTCCCAAGTAGCTGAGACTACAGGCGCCCGCCACCACGCCCGGCTAGTTTTTTGTATTTTTAGTAGAGACGGGGTTTCACGATGTTAGCCAGGATAGTCTCGATCTCCTGACCTCGTGATCCACCCGCCTCGGCCTCCCAAAGTGCTGGGATTACAGGCTTGAGCCACCGCGCCCGGCCTAGTTTATTTTTTAATTGAGGTAAAAATACCTAATGCTAATAGGTATTAATTTGCTAGGGTTGCCATACCAAAGTACTAGAGACTGGATGGCTTAAACAACATAAATGTATTTCCTCACAGTCTGGAGGCTAGATGATGTCAGCAGGATTGATTTCTCCTAAGGTCTCTCTCCTGGAGGTGCAAGGCCCAGTGGGATTTGGCCAGTAAAATATAACTAAAACAGTAGACTGTTAAGTAGAGAAAGGGTTGCTGGAGATGAGGCTTGAGTTTGGTTGGAGCCAGGTTTTGAATACCTTTAAGGGCTATGAAAGAAACACCCTCTTTTGAACAGAGTGTACTGAAATATTTTTGTCTCAGAAAATGACAGGATCTGAGAACATTAAGTGATGTTAGCTAATTTTATTGCATAGTTACTTAACGTAGTCTGAATACCTTTATAGTCATTTAAAATTTTTCAGTGGTAGCGTTTCAAAGATTGTTGATAAATACCGATTATTTCAAAAACTTAAATATATGCATTTTACTATATTTCATATTTGACATATTTAAATATTTGCCATATTTCAAAATAGTATTTGCCTTAGCTTTGTGTTTTTAAATTCTCTTTTTCCAGCTATAAGGAAGACCAGATGGATGAGGAACTAATGGAACCTCTGAAATATGCTGAACAACTTCCTGTAGCTCAGATAATACACCAGGTTTGCGTTTCATTTTATTCTTTTGAAAGAAACAAGATTTTTAATCTCTGAAAAGTAATTGCTTTTGTTAGGGTTTTCAGAATCAATGTGTTGTAGCTGAAAGGCATTCTGGGCTGTCTATCCCTATTTAGACTACCCCTATTACAGTTGAAAGTCCCATTCGAAGCACAATATTAAAAGGCTACTTGCTGTTTAACACCAGAATTCTTACTTACATAAAATATAGGATAAAATAAGGATTATCTTTTGTGCATTATTTGACTACGAAATTTAATTTCAGAAAACTTTCATTTTGACCCATTGTGTCTAGTACTTAGTGACAAGGAAAAAGAGCTGCAAAAATATCATTGAGTGTAATTTTTTGGAGTCACTAAAAAGAGAAAACAGTCTTGCCCTACATCCTTTACCCCGCCCCATTGTCAACCCTTGTGAAGTGTAATTCTGCATGTCATGTGGGCAATTTGTTCATTTCCAATTATAATGATTTCATCATCCTTTCTACATAACTATAATTGTTGAGAAGGCAGTGTTTTAAGTATGTAAGCTTAGACTTTGTACTATAATTTGACAGTATATAACCTCTGCCCTGCTGGGCCAGAATCTAATAATTTTAAATGGTCTGTTGACTAGAGTTATAGCCTTTAGACCTAGCAGAATTTTCAGAACTTTACATATTACAGTAAATATTAAAAGCCCTTAAATGGCAGACTTTCTCAGAATTGTTATGAATGTTGATTGTTATTGTGAGTTTTTCCATATGCCTTTTTCTGTCAAAATAATTTTTATTTAGCTGATATGTATTGATTAGAAGTGCCAGTTTGGACTTTATTGAAACAAACAGAGGCTTTTACTTTAAAATGTTGGCTATATATATTTTTCATTGACATTAAAATTTAGTATTGCAATTCTGTGAGAAATTACAAAAAATGATCAGAAATTTGCTCCTTTGGGAAGCTCGTCTGTGCTTGGTAATCAGATCCAGTTTATATGTCAGGAATTCCCCAGTGTTGTCAGAGCTTAAATGACCTAACAGTCTGCAAATGTCACATTTAAAATTCTGTCTTCGTGCCTGACTCTCAGCATAAATGAATTAAACAGCAGAGCAGGCAGCAAGTCAATATGTTCTTAACAGTAAGAGTGAGCAATGAAACAGTTTGTGGTTTGCTCAGAATAGGTAAATAGAATCTGCCCAGAACAGTTCACCTAGAATAAAATCTGAAAGAGGAAACAAGAATTAACCTTTAAGATGGTTGACCAGATGAAATGTCAGTAATATTTTTATAGCATGAATGAACCAATAAACTACCTGGTTTATGTAACTGCTGCATTTTGCTATTATACACTGTGTGAATTCCAAGATAAAGAATTTTTGACCCTGGTGAAAATTTTAGATTGTGATTTTTTTGGCAGTACAAGAGACTGTGTTAATTTTAACACTGAATTACAAACATTATATTAAAGTTCAGTAGCACTTGATTCTACTTAATACCTATCTTTAAGAAATTTTACATGATAGGAATTTATGTATTTTATTTTTATTGAATAAAATGAATCCTGTTCTCAATAAAAGAGTAGTCAGGACAGGTCATTGTTAATAGCAGACTCTTCATTTATTCCTTTTGTTATTTCCCTTTTTTGACAGTACTACAACTTAAGTACTGTTACCATTAGCCGGTCCAACTGGTCTTTTAGAAACGTATGAGTTATGTTGTCAGAAATTAACTGATAAGTCCATTGTTTAAAAGCAAATTTTCGCTGGGCACATGGTAGCTCATGCCTATAATCCCAGCCCCTTGGAAGGCCAGGGTGGGTGGATCACTTGAGCCCAGGAGTTCAAGACCAGCCTGGGTGACATAACAAAACCCTATGTCTACAAGAAATACAGAAAATTAGCCGGGCTTGGTGGTGCGTGCCTGTAGTCTCACCTACTTGGGAGGCTTAGGTGGGAAAATCTCCTGGGCCTGGGATCCAGATTGAGGCTGCAGTGGGCTGAGATTGTGGCACTGCACTCCAGTCTGGGTGACAGAGTGGGACCGTCTCGATAAATGAATGAATGCTTGCAACTTTTTTCCTAATAGTAATACATGTGATAATTAGGTTCAGCTAGTTTCACAAAAGCTTTTTGATCTATATCTGAGTTATAGCATTATTGTAGTGCATAATCTCCCCCATAACTATTTTCATGAGAAATAATCTTATACTTTACCTATACCTGTTTTGGAGCACATGTCATTTCTATTTAAAATAGAATTACTTATTTTTATGTCTTATATATCCTATTTTATCATCTTTCTGGACAGTCTCAGTTTCTTGATATTTCTTTTAGCATCTTGCCTTGTACTACATATACATATCTCTAAATGGATAGATAACATATTTTTAATGGTACCCTGAAAGCCAGGACCACCTCTTTTCCCTACTACCCAGGCACCAGAAGCCAAGGACTCTCACTAGTAGCACAACTTAGAAGCTGCAGGAGAGATGGAAGCTTTCAAAGCAGGGACAGAGGCTGAAACAAGGAGAAACAAGAAATAGAAGAGAGAGGAATGAGTATCAGTCATTTGAGTAATTCATTTCTTGTGTGTGATATTTAAACTGCTTTTTACAATCAGGAGATAGGATTCTCACTACTACCATTTTATACTGTCAAATTATTTACCATTTTTCTAGCCATCCTCGAAAATATGATTGTATACCTAGGAAACCCAGGAGACTCAAGTTATGAACAATAAAATTAATAAGAGAATGTGATGAGATAGCCAAATAAAATTGGCTTCTTAAATAAAATTGATAGCTTCTCTGTATTTGCAGTAAACACACAGAAATGAAAATGGGAAAATTTTTCTGTCACAGCAGTGAAGAGAACTATAAAATAATTACAATTAGATTTAACAAGTAAACCATAGACCTGTATAATAAGAATCATAGAAATGTACTGTTTCAGAAACAGAAAGACATACCAAATAAACAATATGTAAGTGTAAATTCTGCCAATTTAGCAATTCTAATTAGAATAGAAACAAGTGTTTCTTTTTTAATGTTAGGAAAAAATGACCACATGATTTATGTGGAAGAACAAATGTCCAAGAATAACCAAAGACAGTATGTAAGAGAGGCACTTGTTTTACTGGATATCAGAATATTAGCCTAAAGCATCTGTAATCAGATAAATATTATATGGACAAAGGAATAGACAAGAGGATCAGTGGAACACATGGAGGAGTGAATTTCAAACTTTATGGATTCTAATTCATGATAAGAAATATTTCATATACATAATGACTTTTGATGTGTATGTTTGTGTATGTTAAAAGAAATAAAAGGTTTTATCACACACGTATCCTTATTACGTATGATATACTCTATTTTCGTATTCTATTTTGTATTTTTTTAAATGCTAAAGCCTACTAAACTGATGTTGTAAGCAACAGGTAGTCCTGACCTGTAGCTTGAAACACACCAGAATCCTAGAGAATCCAGAAAATTTTTTTATTATATTTGATAATTTAATATATGATAAATATATTTTTATTTCAGTAGAAAAGCAGGTAAGCCTCTATTTCATACTATATGCAATGTAAATTTTTTTCATAAAGACAATGTAAAATAAAAATAAAAAATCTTATAAGAACATATAGGCAACCGCTTGTATAATCTGGAAGTAGAGAAGAACTTCTTAATGAACCCTGAAACTCTGAAGATATATTTAGCTCCACAAAAATGGAATATTTTATATGACACAGGTTCCACAAAGTTAAAAGACAAATGTTACAATCAAGACAAATATGTTTACAAAGAAGACAACAGAAAATTCCTTAATATCTGTAATATTCAAAGGACTCTTGGATGTTTATAAAAGGCAAGCAAAACTCAGTAGAAAAAAGATTTAAAAAATTGATGAAAATCTATTTAGAAATAAATGACATGGCCAATGAATGAGAATAGGGAACTTCAAACTCAGTGAGGAAGTACACATTACAAATTCAGTGAAATTATTTAGTGCTCATCAAACTGGCAAAATTAAAACAATACTTTGATAAACAGTTTGACATTTCCTCAAAAGGTTAAACACAGAGTTACCATATGACCCAATATTCCAACCTAGTTATATACCCAAGAGAAATAAAATCATGCAGCTACACAAAAACTTACATAGATATTCATTGCAGCATTATTTTTAATAGCCAAAAAGTAGAAATAACACAAATGTTCAACTGATAGATAAATCATATATAGCATATCTATACAGTAGAGTATTATTCAGCAATAAAAGGAAAGAAAGTACAGATACATGCTAAAACGTGAGTGAAACTTGAAAACATATGTTAAATGAAAGAAGCCAGTCACACACAAGAAAACATATTATATGGTTCCATTTATATAAAATGTCAAGAATAGCCAAATCTAGAAAACAGATAAATGTGTGCCTAGGTCTGAGACATGGTGAGGTGATGGGGACTGACTAATGATACGGGGTTTCTTTTTTGGAGTGATGAAAATGTCCTAACTTGGTGGTGATCATTACATGACTCTGCGAATATTCTAAGACCACTGAATTATACATTTTAAGAGGGTAAATTTTGTGGTATGTGATTGGATCTCAATAAAGATATTTTAAAAATCAAAATCACCCATTTCTGTCAGAGATGCTAGGAAAAAGGTACTTGTGTACATTGTTGTTAGAAATATGGATTATTCCTACCTCTTGAGATGACCAACTGACAACATCTCTTCACATATAATACACAGACAGTCCCTGACTTAGAATGGTTTGAGTTAGGATTTTTCAACTTTACTATGGTGCAAAACTGTCACAAGTTTAATGTCATATATAGTATTCAGTAAATTGCATGAGACATTATTATAAAATAGGGTTTGTGTTAGATTATTTTGCCCAACTGTAGGCTAATGTGTGTGTTCTGAACATGTTTAAGGTAGGCTAGGTTAAGCTATGATGTTTGGTAGATTAGGTGTATTAAATGCATTCTCAACTTTATGATTTTTTAATTTATGATGGGTTTATCAGGACCTACAGGAGTATCTGTATACATACTCTTTAACACAGTCGTTCCACTCATGAGAATCTAGCTTGTACTTCTAATATATAAGGAAAAGTACTGCTGTATAAGAATCTGAGTACAGTAATATTTATAGTAGCGTTAATGTGGCCACAACAAACTGGAAACAATGTGAATGCCCCTCAGCGTAGTTGATATAGTGTGTATGATTTTTCAGTAGAAAAAAAAAATCTACTTTTTAAAAATTTTTTTGAGGCAGGGTCTCTGTCGCCCAGGCTGGAGTGTGGTGGCATAATCATGGCTCACTGAAGCCTCGACCTCCCGGGATCAAGTGATCCTCCCGGGCTCAAGTGATCCTCCCACCTCAGCCTCCTAAGTAGCTAGGACTACAGGTGCATCCTACCACACCCATGTAATTTTTTTTTTATTTTTGGTAGAGATGGAGTTTTGCCATGTTGCTGAGGCTGTTCTTGAACTCCTGGGTTCAAGTGATGTAAAAATGTAAAATGTCTATACATTGAAATGAAAAGGCAGACCAGCCTGGGCAACAGAGTGAGACCCCATCTCTACAAAAAAACATAAACTAACCAGGCATGGTGATGGGCACCTGTAATCGTAGCTACTCAGGAGGATGAGGCAGGAGGTTACCCTGAGCCCAGGAGTTCGAGGTTACAGTGAGCTGTGATCACGCCACTGTACTCCAGCCTGGGCAACAGAGTGAGATCCTATCTCAAAAAGAAAGAAAAGGCAGATATCAAAGTGGAAAAATATTTTCCTCGTGGAATTAACATCTTTGTATTATAAAGAACTCTTACAGAATGGCAAGAAAAAAACTGAACAGTCTAATGAACTTACGTAAAGAACTCACACAGACATGCCTCAAAAGTTGAAATAGTAGAGGATAATAAACTGATAAAACATGTTGATGTTCATTAATGATGTTAGAATTGTTTATTTTTATCAGAAAGTTTCATATTTTTTTTTAACTTCAAGCAAATATATGAAAAGTAGTAATACTCAGTGATGCCTGAGGCAGTAATACTACGGAGGGGTGTATAAATAGGCATAAATTGAGGACACTGTGGTAATTGGTACCAACATTTGCGAGTATGTTTATAAACTAGGTAAGCATGACAGGTTGAAGACATTTCTATGCTTTACCCTCTGACATTTAGCAGAGTGGAAAAGCTCAGCCGTAACTTCCATCACGCTGGAGTCCTGTAAGAACTAGGCGGTTTGTACTGCAGAACCCTGGGAAGATAGGTACCAGGCACCTCAGAGGTTGGGTCCAAAAAGAAACACCCTCTTGTCTTCCTCCCAAGTGTCTTCTTCCTGTTTAGCTTTCAGAACACTGGAATTTAGGCTTATATTTTATTAGCAGAAGATTGAGGAATTCCTCCCGGAAGATACCAGTCAAACCAGAAAGCAGTGGAGTGGTGTCTTCAAAATTATGTGAGAAAATAATTTCCAACTTAAGGTTCTGTTCATTTCCAAATTATGGTGTAAGTATCATAAAATAGGAAAGACATTCCAAGTCTCAATAGATAATTTTTCTTATTCATCCTTTGTGAAGAAGCTACTTGAGATATGATCCATTAAATGAAAGAGCAAACCAAAAATCCTGAGGGAAAATCATCCAAGGCACAAGAGATTGTGCCATCATGGTGAGATGCTAGTGAAATTCCCGTTTATGGTGAAGTGCGTTCTGAGGTGACAATTGTGTAGAAGTTTGAAGAGTAAAGAGTACAAATTGGAGCAAGACAATGAAGGACTCCAAGATGGGTGTCTGCAGCCGGTGGAATGGTGACAAATTATCTAATGTGTCTGACCATGTTAAAAGAAGTTTTAAAGTTGAGTAGATTTAGTTAGAGTGACATAGAAAATTAAGTGAACAGGGTAATGAAGCAACTATTAGTTTCAGTGGTAAAAGTTATGTTAATACAAGAAAAGATATATTATCAATATTTTATGTCTCAAAAGTTACATAGTTATAACTATGAAACAATTATTTAATGAAAATGTGTGATGGTAAGTATGATGACTCGACTGTAAATATGATTACTCGACTGTAATCATATTTACATGAAAGCATCAGAGGCATGGTGTGAACTCAGTAAACTAAGTACTGAATTTAAACCTCCCAGGAGTCTCTCTGTTCTTGGTCCTGATGATTATTATTTCTATTTGTGACACTAAATTTATCTTTACTATCTCAGCTTCTTATATTAAGCAAGCGCGCACGCACGCACACACACACATTTAAACAGCTTGATTAGAAACCTTTTGGTAGATGCTTGCCTGGGGTTTAAGATGTGTGAGAGATTCAATTCTGGGCGTCACCATTATGAGTCAATTTTATCTTCATAAATTTAGGTCCCTCCACTAAGGCAGAGGCTCCATGTAAACAAAGCCATAAACCCGTGTACGCTTTAAAAAACTTTAACTTAATCAAATGTTATATATCAGTGAATACCTTATCATTGTGGAGAAATATCTGTTGTTTTCCCCACTGTGTTCTTAACTATCTTCTAGGCTTTCTCTGGTTCCCCCTATTTCAGTTATAAGGCCTCCTACAAATCCTTTAATATTTTGACAAGATTAGTAGATTGCAAGATTTCTATTTTTAATGGCCCTCTGCACACTGCACATGATGGTGGTACAGTATCACCTTACTATTCTCTTTTTTTAAGATAAGCTGCACAAAAGATTAGAGCTATGTATCCATTACAGATTTAGTTTCTTAGAGAGAAGTACTGGGGTCTCCTGCCAGGCTCTTGCTTAAAACATAGATTATCTTGCAGAGTCTTGTTTCATCTGTTCTTTGTTACTCCTTTTTAGTCCTAGAGATCATTTTTTCCAATGTAACCAGTTCGTACAGTATCCTGGTGTGTCCATTGTTGCTCTGTGGGAGTATTCTAGGTATTTGGATGGGACAGTTCTTTCACTGTGCAGGACTGATCTGTGCATCGCGGGATGTTTGGCATCCCTTGTCCTTCTAACTACTGGTTGCCAGTAGCACTGCTTAGTCATTGTGATGCTTAAAAAAAAAAAAAAAAAAAAAAGACCACACCTTTTCTGAACTCTTCCCCACCTTTGGAACATAGTACCACCTCAGGTTGAGGACCAATACAGGTAATTTGAATTATTTGCAGTCTCTGCCCACAGACAAACATTTTATTTGTATAATTAGCCTCTTACTCTTGTAATTGAGATATTTCAAAATATGTATAGTTGAGAATCTCTTTTCACTTTTCTGCATTTTGAAATGTTGTCCCAGGCTGTGTAATTCTAGCTCCTTACATTATGTGACATGGATTGCAGTAATTTTTCAGTTCTTCTGTTTTTGTTTGTCATTACTCTTCATGTTGTTCCACTGTTGCAATTTTGGCATTTTAGTGTTTTTCCGTTACAGTAATACCTACCCCATTACAGCTAAACTTTACTAAAGGTTGACTGAAATGTCTATCAAGTAGAAATCTCTGCCACCTTCTTTTAAAAAATGTGCCTATTGAATTATCAATATCTGGAAACTCATCAAAAGGATGCTGAATCCCTGGCACTCTGTCTGCCTCAGGACTGACTTATATTGCTTTAAAATCATGTAGAGCTTTCCCTAACCATAGCAACTTTAAAATTGATGTCTAGTGAAAAATAATACATTTTTCATTTATTTTTATTCAAGTGATGAGGCAAGTAATGAAAACTAAACTTTTTGAAGGTCATGGACTAATCTCTTAATATCAGATATGTTTTTAAATTAATATAAATTAACATCAACTTTCATATTATAACTTACTACAGCCACTTCCAAAAATGTCACTTCTCAAGGGATAAATGCAAGGGTAAAGCCGTTTGAGAATGACAATCAACATTTTAATAATTATCATCAACTTTAAGTTTGAAAATGTTTGGTCCACCTACAAATTTGTCATTACATCCCTTTTCTGATATGTGAAATTTCTATGATGGAAATGGAAATTGTGTCACTAGTGGTAAGTATTCCCAAGCAGAAACAGATACCTGTTTTCACGAAATTTATAAAGATTTTTAAACTGAGAATAGTTGATGAAGCATCTGTTTCTTTTTGTTTTTGTTGTACAACTGTAAATAGGTGCAAAACCTATTTTACAATTGATAATGATAATGATCATCCGAAAATAACTAGTACCGTTGATGAAATTGTTCCCATTTTATACATGAATTAACTGAGGTTCAGAATAGTTTAAATAATTTGCCTAAGGTCTTCCATCTCATAAGTGGGATAGCCAGAATTTGATTCTAGGTCTTTTTTTCTCCAAAATTTATCTTCTTAACTACTGTGGTATACTTCCTCCTTATGAGCATTTTTTCACGAAGGCTTTGTCTCCAGAAAATTTTGATGAAGGAGATATCAACAGGTGTAATTCATGTTCTGATTAATTGAAAATGTATTTTGGAAGAATAAGTATCAACAGATTTAGTTCAGAATTCTTCAGCAAATGAGTATCATTTATTTAGATACTGGCCTAAAGAGAGTTACCTTCTCAATTCTGTTTGCAGTTGCTTTCTTCACCCCAGCTGCACTTGACTTCCCAAAGAGGGTTTAAGACATGTAGAGATATGAAGAGATGTGGGTTCAAAAAATGATAGGGGAGAGTGCTAAAGATTAGCTTTGCTTATTTAAAATTTTACCTATGGATGGCTCACTTGAAAAGAGAAAGTTTCTGCTATGTGGTCACCTATTCCGAGGTTCCATGTAGTTTAAATGGTACAGTGGCCTTCAGAATTTAATAGGCATTTGTGAACTATCTGGATAATCTAGCCACCATTCATAACATGATTTTCAATAAAATCATTTTTAATTTCCAAAAAACTGATGATAAGGAGAATGTTTAGAATATAACTCATTCACTGGTTGAAGATTGCCTGTACCGTTTTTTTAATCTCTTCCCCACTACTGTGGGCAGC
Organism: Macaca mulatta; assembly: GCF_049350105.2. Lineage (NCBI taxonomy): Eukaryota > Metazoa > Chordata > Mammalia > Primates > Cercopithecidae > Macaca > Macaca mulatta. Next base: position 163,435,178 of record NC_133406.1, read on the forward strand.
TCATAGTGGAATGTCCAAAGTGGTGAGAAAAGTGAGTGTCAAAGAGCCTTGATAAGCATTAACTTATGAGTGGACCTTGAATGCTTGAGAATCAGCTACATACAGCTAAAACAATTAGTAATTAAAAACAACTAGACAGATACACATCTTCACAAGTCAAAGTAATTCAGAGTTCATCACATTTAGAACGCAAACGTCCCTAATGAATATTAGACATTTGACCCTTTGTATTGCTTTGAATATTAAGATACTTGGTAGTAATTAACTTTACTCCCTTTCTATTACATCTTCATCAACTTAGTTACTAACAAAGAGGCTTTCAAAAAAGTTTTTGGTGCTTCTTCACAAATAATATATAATAAATTTTTCTTTTTCTTTAAAAATTTGTTTATAAATATTAAAGACATTAAATATGCTTTATAATAGATTTTGACTTTAATAAGACATGATAGAAGCATAATGACTATTCTAAATTGAGTTTTGATCCTTTAAAATTCATTGTAATTTTATAAATGTGCCAAATATGAAGAATGTCTTCTTTTCCTGTTGTCCGTTATGCCAAAATGTATCACATAGCATCTGATATATTATTAGGTTTTCTAACTGTATTTGTTTTAAGGATGAAGTGTAAACCATAGTATTAGGGGCATATGAATGGTTTGCTGGAGGATTGTTGGTTTTTAATAAATACTGACTTTCTAGAAGTTGAGGTAAGCAGTACTGTAAGTGAGAAAATGGGCCATTTTCAGCTCCAGGAAATGGAAAAGTGGGTTCGCTAGCTATATATTTGTACCTGCTTTTAAGGTAGAGAAACTATACAAGGAAAAAATGGTGCATTATACAGTGAGGAAAATAAATGAAATTACTCATGCCCAACGCATTCTGTTTTTCTAGTGGGATGGTTTTGACTTACAATGTAATAAGGTAAGTTAACATCTTAGTTAAAGGAAAGAAAAAGATAGACATATAATAACAAATTGATAAAAGAAAACAGGAAAATACATTGTTACTTTTATCAATTTGTTATTATATGCCTATCTTAACATCACTGAAATCCAGGGATCCACCAAAAACATTACCAGAAGTCTCACTGGAAAAAAAGAAATTAAAGCCCTGGGGGATCTCTTCTCATATAGATACAGAAACTGACTGGATAGAGACAAATTAAAACACAGTTCCCTTCAGCCTCATGCTATATTCTTGGCAGTAGTTTAGATACTGACTTGCAACTGATCGAAATAATGTAACTAGGAGTTACCTAATCTGCCATCTAAGTTGACCTGAAATCACCTTAATGTGCTTCCTGATAAGAGTTAAGATTATCATTCACTTTAAAACTGGTATATGCATGTCAGAAAAGTCACATTTTATATTAGAAGAATCAATATCTTTAGTTGTAGATTTTTAACATTCAGGGTTAACTTTCATTTTGTCATACCAGTCATGTTTGGTGGGTAACTTGTGTATTATTATGTCAGTTATCTCAGATTATAATTTCTGATCATTCTTAAACACATATTTTCCTTTAAAAGACTGTTTTACTTTAATCTACATTCATATATATTTATCAGTGCCTAATCAGTGTATTTAATTATTTGATTTTGTTTATCTTTTTTATTTACCAGTTCTATATCCAAGGCTATTAATACTTAGTGAAGACAGAATAGTATCCATGTGACCTAGTTTTGATTAATTAAGGTGTTTCTAGTTGAAAATATGCCAATAGATATCTTAGTCTTGTGAAATAATGTCTACTTTTAAAGAGTAGTGTTATTCAATCTGTTACATTGCCTGAGAGAGATGTATAAATTATATATTGATATGTAGATGCTAGTTAAACATTTTCCTCATGCTAAATAGCTGTATCTAGAATAACTAAAATTACCAAGTAATTATTATAATAAACTATAAACATTAGCATGCTGTCTTCAACTAGTATATAGAAGCAGAAAAGGACTGTTTCAGGGTATTGTCATTGATTAAACCACATAGAGGGCCTTTATCCATGGGAAAGATCATTATAAGTAGAGTACGGGAAAAGTAATTATGAGATTCACTTTTGTTGTACAAATATGTTAAACATTTGTATGACTGCCATGACTAAAAGTGATTACTTTTGTTAAAAATACTTTTTCAAACTTTAGATAATTTATTTTATAAGGAATGTTATGATCTTTTTTAATACAAGCAAATAGTGTTCCAAAAAATTAATTTGACTGAAATTAACTATTTTATCCCAAGAGTGATTTCATTTAAGCACAGTGGGAGGCTTAATGATTTGTTCTTCAGCCTATGTATCTCAGAAGGAGGATGCCAGTCCTCCTTTTACACTTGAAAGAATGTGATGATTCTCTTGAGAGATCCATATTAAAGAAGTTAAAGAAATTCTGCCTAAAAACAAGGAGTTGGAATTTACCTTTTAAGTAGCAAAGTAACAAAATCCTGTTACAATAATTTTAAAACTTTTCCCATTAACTGTTTGCCAGTTTAGGAATATCTGTATAACTGGAAACAAGCATTATTCATTTTTGGTGTGTTGGTGGTTTTCTTTTGATATCACGTAAAATATAGTTTTAATGTACTTTTTGGATTTTTAACGTGGTACATTTTCCCTGTACTTCAAGATTCAGATTTTTAGTTTTTTCTTTCAGCACTTTAAAGGTGTCTTTCTATTGTTTTCTGCCCTCCATGGTTTCTGACAGCCGACCTTCAGTCATTCTTATTTTTGTTTCTCCGTAGCAAGGAACTACAAACTTTTTCTTAAAGTGTCAAATAGTAAATATTTTAGGCTTGTCGGTCACAATGGTGTTTGTTACAGCTACTCAATTTTTGGTATAGTGTGAAAGTCCCAATAGATAATGTGTAAATGAAAGGGTATGACTGTGTTCCATTGAAACTTTAGTAATGAAAACAGATGTCCAGCGTGTGTACTGTAGTTTACTGAACCCTGCTCTGTAAGAACAAATCCCTTTTTCTCTGACTGTTTTAAAGATATTCTCTGTCATTGCCAGTATTTTGATTATGCTATCCCTTTGTGTGGTTTTCTCTGTGTTTCTTCTGCTTGGTGTTGAGCTTTAGGGATCTGATAGTTTCTAGTTTTCATGAAATTTGGAAAAAATTCAGCTATTATTGATAGAGGCAGGAGATAGAGAAATTCTAGGCAGACAGGGATGGGTGCCCAGTGAAACCCCACCTTCAGGCCAAAAAAAGCAAACAGCCTGAAACCCATGGCCCAAGGTTTGCCTACTCTCTCCCAGTTGGTTCTTTCTGAATAATGCCCTTTTACCAATCAAATGTTGCCTTTTCCAAAACTACCTACGGCCTGTCCCACCCCCATCCTCTGCTTATAAAGATCCCAGACTCAGTTGATAAGGAGGGAGATGGCTGGACTTCGAGGGATACGACTGAACTTCAGGAAGAGATAACCTGACTTTAGGGAAGGTGACGTGCGCTTTCTGTCCCCTCTCCAGCTCCCTTCTCCGCTGAGAGCCGTTTTCATTGCTCAGTAAAATTCTCCACCTCACCATCCTTCAGTTGTCTACACGACCTCATTCTTCTTGGACACCAGACAAGAGCTCAGGACCCACCAAGCGTGGGTGCCTAGAAAGGCTCTGACACCAGCCTTTTACCCTTGCTGGTAGAGAGCAGTCGCCCCGTTGCTCCATGCACTGAGGCAAGGGGCCAGCTGAGCTGCTAACACACCACTGTCTACAGAGGGAGAACTAAGAGAACACTATAACACCCACTCTGGGGCTTCAGGGTCATGGGCACCCTCACCTGGGTGCTACTGTGGGCCTTGCATGGAGCTTTCTCCTGCCAGTGCCCGGAATGGCCAGTCAAATCCCACACTTGCTCGCTCACATGCTCCCTCCCACAAGGGGTTGAGCATGGTGGCCGAGTAAACAGGGTGCCTCTGTTGCGAGTCTGGTGAAGGGGCGAGAAAATCCTGTGTCATTATTTGTTTTAGATATTTTTCTCCCTTCCTACTTGGGACTCCAATTAGGCAAATGTTACCCGGCTTGGTATTTGCCATAGCTTATTTAGGCTCTGTTTATTTTTTTCCCTGCCCTTTCTCTTCTGTGCTTCATTTTGAATAATTTCTATTGCTATTTTATTTGTTCTCTGATGTTTCTTTTCCAGTGTATTATCTGATATTAATTCCATCCAATGTATTTTTCATTTCATATGAAATGAAATTTTGTATTTTTTTATCTCAAGATCTTATATGGGTCTTATTTAAATATTCCCCATATGTTCATGTTTTTTTTTTTACATTTGATTTAAAATATCTGCTTTCAGATCCCTGTCCATTGAAATCATCATCTTTTTCATTTTTTATTTATGAGTCTTTTTCTAGTAATTGTTTTTCCTCCTGGCTGTATGTCATATATCTCTTCTTTGCATGCCTGGATTTTTAAGTTGGATGCTAGATATTTTTAGTTTTTTTGTTGCTATTAGCTGCTGGACTTTAGATTTTTGCTTTATTTATATAGTGAATGATGAATTTTGTTTGAGGGTAAGTTTGATCACTTTAAGAATTGCTTTTAAGTTGTTACCAACAGATCCAGAGCAGTCTTTTTTTTTTTTTTTTTTTTTTTTTTTTTTTTTTTTTTTTTTAGATAGCCCCACTATCCTGATTTAGCCTCACTATAAGCTGTGACCTGATGCTTTTGTATCTTACAAGGTCTGTCCATTTCTTTAAGTGTGTACATGAACAATTCCCAACTCTGAAGGAGCTTTGGGAATTGTTTGGCCTTTTGATATTTTTTCCCTTCTACCAGCTATAGGTAGTTTCTTGTCATGCATGCATAGATTAGAACTCTGCCAAAAATTCAAGTATATTCCTCTGCAGATCTCTGGAGCTCCTGCATGTATTTCTTTCTGTGCAGCTCCCTCCTCTTCTATCCTGCAAATTCCAACCACCTAAACCTCCCTGAATTCTAATTTGTGTCTCTTCCACTCAGCAAGACTGCCAGGCTGTGTTTGGGTCTCTTTCCTTGTGCTGTAGTTTGGAAACTGCCTACAGGCAATGAGCATGGGGCAATTAAAGGACTCATTTGTTTCCTTTTTCTCAGGGATCAGAAAACTGGTACAAATTGTCCAATGTCTGAAAACCATTGTTTATTACCTTTTGTCTGACGTTCTAATTGTTCAAGATGGGCAGATAATTCCTTAGCATTTAATCCGTCATAGGTGGAAGCATAACTCTGATTACCCCTAAACAGACACTGATAGACACTGTTGATAAATGAAGCTTTATTATTTATTTGAGGGGACTGTGGGTTATTTTTCTTGGTTAAGAACTAAAAAATATATTCATTTACTTTGAACTTCAAATTATTTTACATTTTTTGAGTAGAAAAGAAAATCTTTATTGTCCCATAAATTACTTACCAATTATAAAGAGTAAAAATAGTAATTTTATTGTATTATAACTTGAAGGATGCCACCATAGCCAACATCACCAATAATGGAACAAACTGATCATAATGTGATACAATTAGGACTCAGTATTACTTACAAAGTATTTCTGATAAACAAACAAAATGCATAACCTGAATCTAATTATGAGAAAACATCAGAAAGATCCAAATTGAAGGGCATTTACACAAACACCTGGACTTTACTTTGGTTTCTTGCTTCCTTCCCTCTTTCACCCTCAATGTTGAATCCTAGGATGAGAGTTACTTTCTCCAAAGTAAATTAAAGGTAGAATGTCATTGCCATCTGACCCTTATTTTATATACTAAAGAAGACTAGGATGGTATAAAACAAACAAACAAAAAAGTTTCTTTGTATAAGAAAGAGCTCTTGGACATTTGAATGTAAAAGCTATATTGTCATTGCTCTTGTTCTCCCTATTCTGCCTCCCTCTACCACACTGAAGAACATTTGTGATACTATTGGGTTCACCTAAATAATCCAGTATAATATCACTATTTTAAGGTCAGTGGACTTGCAAATTTAATTTCATCCATAATCTTCAGTTTTAAAGCATGCCACTCACAATATTGGAGGATGTTGCCTCTAGAAATATAATAGAATCCAAAAAATTAGGAGTGGTTACTAGGAAACTAAGCCTGGATGCCTCTTCAGTGGATGCCTCTCCTGTGGAGATCCTTGGATTTCATTAATTGCACAATGAAGTAATACATTGAAATGAGATCCACTGAATGGAATACCACAACAGGTCTTGCTGCCAACTTTGAATGTTTTCACCAACTGTAGTTACTTTGCCCAATTGGAAAGTCTTTTAACCTCCTCCATTGGAATTCTATTTTTTACATGATTTTAAAAGAATTTTTTTGTGTGTGCTTGAGATGGATTCTCACTCTGTCGCCAGGCTGGAGTGCAGTGGCACCATCTCAGCTCACTGCAGCCTCCGCCTCCTGGGTTCAAGTGATTCTCCTGACTCACCCTCCCGAGTAGCTGGGACTACAGGTGTGCGCCACCATGCCCAGCTAATTTTTGTATTTTTAGTAGAGATGGGGTTTACCATGTTGACCGGGATGGTCTCGATCTCTTGACCTCGTGATTCACCCGCCTTGGTGTCCCAAAGTGCTGGGATTGCAGGTGTGAGCCACCGCACCTGGCCAAAAGAATATTTTTTAACTTATGACTTCTCACTATGGAATCCTAAAGTAGATTATACAAGTGATCACTACAATTCTTAATTTTTCCTTAAATCCTAAAATCAAGAACATTAATGAATTGGCATTAAATAGATGATGTTTATATTTGAATATTTTATATTTCTTCTCTTCAAGAGGAAAATAATACATAACTAAGACAAATTGGCCTGTTGTATCCAGAGCTTGTGAGGGCCTGATCAGGTTCAAAAATAGGTATCACTAACAGATCAAAATGTAGTAGACTGACACCCATATATTAACATTTAATTTAATCCGTCATTAATCTGTCGTGTGAGATAATAAACCAAATATCACCAGTGCCGTGAAAAGAAGAAATTAATTCTTACTGGGGTATGAGAATAGACTTAATCTGGAGGTGAAATTTGAGGTAGGTCTTAGAGAATAATAAATAGGTATGGAAGACTAGGAAGAATTCAGCTATTTTTCTTTACTTCTATTTTTTTAAAACATAATGTCATAACTGTGTTATTCCACCCAAGGAACTCTGCCAACAATGCAAGTAGATTCCTTGAATACTTTTTTAGTATCAGATGTAATAAATAGTTTCATGTCTTGTTCATGTATTGTTTATTCATCCAGGTTTGGCAGATTTGTTTGTGAATTAGTTTTATTGGTATATAACAAACTTAGTGATTTAAAACCATTATTATCTCGCACTTTCCATGAGTGGAGTCCAGGCATAGCTTAGCTAGTTCCTCTGCTCAGGGTCTCACAAAGTTTTAATCAAGGTGTCAACCAGGACTGTCATCTTATTTGAGGCTGAGGGTTCTCTTCCAAGCCTACTAATTAAAATAATTCAGTTCTTTGTGTTTGTAGGACTGAGGGTGTCAGTCAGTTGTAAAGGCTGTCTGCCATTCCGTGTCTGTACTGCACTGTACAACCTGGCCGCTTGATTCAGGGAGGCCAACAGGAGAGCATCTTGGCTACTTCGAATATATCTGTCTTTCCAACTTCAGTCTCTGATACCTAGACCTCCTTTTAAAGGGCTCATCTGATTATTTCAGTGCCTTATTTCCCACCTCTCTCCTTATGCTCTGGATAATCTCCTTTTTTATTAACTGAGAATCAACTGATTAGGGACCTTAATTATATCCTCAGAATTCCTCATATGCCATATAATTCAGCCTAATCATAGGAGTGATAGTCCATCATATTCACAGGTGTTGTCCAGACTCAAAGGACGGGTATTATATAGGGCAGGTATCCCAGGTTGAGGGTATCTTAGAAGCTGTCTTACATTCTGCCTACCAGTTTGACTTATACTATTAATATAATTTGAAAAATACAAATTATATTTTATATAAAGGATATAGACTGGAAATATTAATAAACTACCACTAATAGTTGAACACAGCTATTTTCTGAAATAATTATAACTATAACCTTAGTAGATTGTTTTATACTTTCTTTCCTTAAAATACAATTTAACTGAACTGATATGCTCATTATACTTTAAGAATCTCATTGAAACCTTGGAAATTTTCCATTTGCTTCCCAATAAGTGTGTACAGTTTTCAAAATCCTAAGTTTTTTTTCTTTTTACATAATTTTAATACTTAGATCTGTGCTCTCTTAACTATTTTGAAAGTTATGTGGTAATGTTCTCCTAGCAACATGGAGGGGGAAACAAAATACTATTTGCAATTGGAAGTACAGTGTTGCTTAGCTACCTCTCTTTTAAATTTGAAATATTAGGCGTTTCAATAAGAGGGTAGCCCTTAAGCTTTTAAGTGTTTGCTTATAACATATTGCCGTGTTTTATGTACGCTTTTTACCTTTGTATTGTAACTTATTGTGAAAGTTTAAAAAAAGAGGAGTGCATTTAATGGCAGTCACTAGAGTAACTACATAAAATCAGTCATTTTTTTAAGAAGCTCTAATGGACACAAATGAAATTACACGATATACTTTAATATGAACTTACCTCAAATGCAACTATACTGCCAAATGCAATAATTATACCAATTTTGTCACTTGATTTTAAGTAAAATTATTATAAAATGTCTAAAAGGTTACATATAGTTGTTTTAAAAATAGCAGTGTTGTCATATGGCAGCAGTATCATTAAACACATACTGAAAAGGCACTTTATTACATTATGTTGCTGTTATGCTATTCAGGTTACTTTTTCATAAAGTTAGATATCAGTAATAAACAGTGTTGCTGCAGTGCTTCTCCTAATTTGGAAAAGAGTATATGAAGATTCTTCTAGGTGGATTCCTTCAATACAAATTTTTGCTGCATAATCCGATTTCTCCCCAAAATAACTAAAGACAGACATACTCATTATAGAAAACATTTTCAAAAGCTTAGGTAAGTATAGAGAAGAGATTTAAAACCAACTGTACCCCTGCTTCCCCCAGAAAAACACTAAGACTTTAGTATATTTCCCTTCTTTGCATATTGTTATAGAAAAACATCGTATTTCAGATTCAATTTGCATCATTTCCATTTTATTAATTTAGTATAAGCATCTCCAAATCATTAAAATTATTTGAAAATATTTTTATTGATTAATATGTGGATGTACAATGTTTCCTGTATTATATGACTATAGATTCCTTCCTGTTTTTTATTATGTAGCCACTGAGAAGAAAGCCTTTGTGCAAAACCTTTGTGAGCATTTCTGAATTCCTTAATATAGATCCTAGAAGTGTTATAAATCCTAGGAATTGGAATAAATGAATTTTAAAGACCTCTAAACATGTTAACGGGTTATTTTCCAGAAAAGTTGACTGTCCTTATTAACATTTACTAGTTTAATTGTAAGAAGAGGAGGAAATACTTAATATATTGTGTTTATGATGAAGAAAAATGATTTTTTTCAAGTGTTAGCCATTTGTAATTTTGTGAAAATATTTCCCTGTTCCATTTATTGATATACCCTTGTGTCTTACTGATTTGGGGGAGACCCTCATGTATTGGATTTATCCCCTTTTCTGTCATAGTTTCCATTTATGTGCCTATTAATTTGGTTTCTATATATTTTGAAATACAGATCTTTCAAAAAACTCTTCTAAAAATCCCTTTACAACCAGGCGTGGTAGTTCACCCCGGTAATCCTAATACTTTTGGAGGCCAAGGTGGATGGAGGATTGCTTGAGCTCAGGAGTTTGAGACCAGCCAGGTCAACATGGCAAAACCCTGTCTCTGCCAAAAATACAAAAATTAGCCAGGCATGGTGGCACACACCTGTAGTCCCAGCTACTTGGGGGCGCTGAGGCTGGCGGATCACTTGAACCTGGGAGGTTGAGGAGTCTGCAGTGAGCTGAGATCATGCCACTGCACACCAGCCTGTGTGACAAAAACCCTGTCTCAAAAAAAAAAAAAAAAAAAAAAATTCCTCCACCTTCTCTTTATTTTCACTCATTGCTTTTAGGCTTACTAATACCTTTATCATACAGATGCTCCTACATTTTATCTTTTTTTTTTTCCTCTATTTTTATATTTAATTCTGAACCATGTAAAGTGTGTTTTTGTTTACAGTGTTGGGTTAGGAACAAAACTGATTTTGTTTCCAAATGCTAATCCATTGTTACAGCGCCAGTAGGACTACTATTCCCTTTCCCACTGATTTGTGATAGCCCTTTTATTATATACTAAATCCTGGGATACTGGACTGATTGCTAGTTTCTATTCTGCTTTATTCATCTTTCTACTTTTGCATCAGAATCACATTATTGTTTAGCGTTTTTTTTTTTTTTTTTTTTAATATTTCTGACTGTTTACCCCTCTCTGTAGAGTAGTGTAGAGTGTTTACCTTACATCTCATGTTATGGGTATTCATGGTTATTTTGTTTTTTATTGTTATTGTGAGTGAATTTTTTTTCTATGTTCTGACTCATATTTGCTGACATACTTGAAAGATATTTTTTAAAAATATTTATATGAAATCTGAGCCCTTTATTCTCAATAATTGTAAGAATTGATTTTATGGAGCTTTTTGATATCTTATGATAATATCTATGAGTAATGAACATTTACTTTCCCTTCCTGCATGTTATGCCTGGATTGGCTAGAAATTCCAGAGTAATGTTAACTAATAATGTTAACAGTGGGTGTTCTTATCACAGGAAAGTTAAAAATCACGATTAAGGAAAAACTGTGGTCATCTTTCAGTTAAAACCCAAATCATAGTTGAAAACAAATCATCCTTAATTTTCTAGATTACATTAACTGCCTTGCACATTTATCATGGAAAAAGGTACATAAAGATCTTGGGTAGTGTGCATTTCCCAGCACGGGGGTAATATGTGATTACCTCTAATTGGTAACTTTAAAAAGAAGAGGAACCAAACTTCAGATCTAGACTTCAGTTGGAAGAAGGCTAAAAGGAAGCTAGATGAGTTAGTTTCTAGATTCTCCTGTGTCACCGTCTTTCCTTGAAAGCAATTCCTGGCATGGTGGCAGTTGGAGTTTCTTTCTTTCCAGGAAAACTATAAAGGAGAGCTAGAGGAGAGTAGCACTGCATCTCCACTAAACTGAGGGCTTGATTTGCTGCCTGTCATGCTGTTCTTATGCCATTGTTAGAAAAACCTAAAGCTACAAGTATGGAGATGGGAACTTTTTCTATTTTGTTATGGTGATAAAGGATCAGGGTTTTTCTTTTCTTCACATTAATTGTCACCACTGTGGATGTATTTCATAACTTTTGATGTATTATGAACCACTCCAAACTTAGTAATTTAAAACATCAGTCATTTATTTAGCTCACAATGCTGCAGGCTGGCAATTTAGTATGAGTTTAGTTGGGCAGTTCTGTTCTCAGGCTCCATGGTGAGTCTGTGGTGTGGTCAACTCTGGATTAGTTAGATGGTTTTGCCCTTATAGTTGGCCGGTTATTAGCTGGAGGGAAGCTCAGCTCTTCTGTAGCTGATGTTTCATCCTCTAGAAGCTTAGGCTTTTTTCCTGGTGGTGGAAGAGGTCTGAGAGAGAGCAGAAGCAAGCCAAGACTCTTGAGGCTAACTCGGAGTTGGGACACTGTTACTTGTTTTGCATTTTGTTGGCCAAAAGAAGTCGTAAGACCTGCTGATTCAAAGGGTAGGGATATAGATTCTACCTCTTGATGACAGCTTCTATAAAGTCACATTGCAGAGGGTATGAACACATCCAAGTATGAATAATTAGGGCCATGTTTGCCATCAATCTAACATACAATTGGATGAATGAAGGACTTGAAGATGTGCTTAGAATACCATGTTCCTTGTAAATGTGGATTTTAATTTTGCTGTTACAAAATTATGTCATCCAGCTCCCTTTATTTCAGCTTGTTGTCTTTCTGTCGTGTATTCTTTTTCTCTTTATATTGTTCTTTCATTTTTGGTTGGTTGTGAATCTTTATTCAAATCTATGCCAGACAAAAATTGTCTAAAATTAATTTGTGGTTCATTATTAAATTTTCCTCAGAGAGATCTTCTCTGCATGCATCTTCAGGTTATAATTTGTTTCTCATGTTTGGGAGTATTTTTCCTCATAGAGCCTACCCTCGGTTTTTCCTTTTTATTTGGACACTGTTGGTATTTGCCAACAGAGTGTGTGGATGGTTTTCACTATCCACTTAGGTTTAGATGCCTTCTCAAATCTGTATCTGAGGAATAGGTTGTTATATGGTTCCAAGTGACCGTTACTTAGACCAGTCTAAATGTGGCTTTGCTGAATTAAACTAGGATCATCTGCTACCCAGCCACTTAAGCTTGTTTTTGGGGGCACTTAAAAAACGTTAAAGTATATGGAAAAAAACATATTTTTAAAACGTGTACTACTAACAGGGTTTTCCCTGCATTTTCTGGTCTCTGCAGAGCTTTTCCTGTGATACTAAGCCTTCCAAGAAGCAGTGAACCATTGTCACTGCCCCTCTATCCTTTTGTCATATTGTTTGCTGGGAATTATATTTAAATGGACATATAAAGAGGTGTGCCACTGGGAACTGGGAATGAGTTACACAACTCTGGCTGCCTCATAAAGCCATCTTTCTACTGCATAAACACTGTGTCTGTTAAACAGCAGGAGGAAAAAGGGAGTGAGCTAAAGTCCTTTACTCAGCTGGCAGAAGTATTGTGTTTCACAGAGCAAAGCAAGCCTTTGCATGGTATCTACCAAACAGAAAACTGAGACTACCATTAATTTGTTTCTAGTGCTGGTTTCTGGGACTTTCAGATAGTGAAACTGTTAGAGATTTCTCATCAGAGGTTAACTGAATTTTGGTAGGATGTGCTGTTGTCTTTTTCTGTGCCTTTGTATGGATTGTTGTGAGAAGGTGGGAGAGACTGCACTAGGGGATTCTATTCAGATACCATCTTAAGCTGAGTCTAAAGTGCATTTAGTTCATAATGCATTTTCCATTTTTATTAATCAAAAAAAGGTATTGAATAAACATTAAAAAAACATAGCAACTGTAAGGAGCAGTTTTGAAAGGCCAAGATTTGCTGCTTTTGGTAGCTGGTGCAGTGTTATCATGTGAATAAGTTTACCGTTCCATTATAATTTTGGAGAAATTACATATAATTCTTAGTCCTCCATTATTACTTTTAAAGTTTGCTGTTGGAGAAATAGCACTTTGATTTTCTCTTTGTTCCTACCCTGGCCATCAGTGGTCTAGATGTGAAACACATACCTGTCAAGGAGGTTGAAAGACCAGAATGAAGTGCCTCCAGAATTCTCCAAGCCAGCCTGTGGAATAATGGGTCAAAACAGCTGCCAGGGCTAGTTGTTGAATCTTTGGAAAAATGATACTTTCAAAGATGCTATTTTTCCCATAGTTGTCTTATCTCTGGCAACTGTTTCTGGCTGCTAAGTTTCAGATCTAATAGTAAAATTACAACCTCAAGAAATCCATCTCACTGGAAAGTCACTGGAGTTATTACAGCTGCAGAATTAAAACCAAAATTGACCAATGGGATCTAATTAAACTAAAGAGCTTCTGCACAGCAAAAGAAACTACCATCAGAGTGAACAGGCAACCTACAGAATGGGAGAAAATTTTTGCAGTCTACTCATCTGACAGAGGGCTAATATGCAGAACCTATAAAGAACTCAAACAAATTTACAAGAAAAAAACAAACAACCCCATCAAAAAGTGGGCAAGGGATATGAACAGACATTTCTCAAAAGAAGACATGCATACAGCCAACAGACACATGAAAAAATGCTTGTCATCTCTGGCCATCAGAGAAATGCAAATCAGAACCACAATGAGATACCATCTCACACCAGTTAGAATGGCAATCATTAAAAAGTCAGGAAACAACAGGTGCTGGAGAGGATGTGGAGAAATAGGAACACTTTTACACTGTTGGTGGGACTGTAAACTATTTCAACCATTATGGAAAACAGTATGGCGATTCCTCAAGGATCTAGAAGTACCATATGACCTAGCCATCCTATTACTGGGTATATACCCAAAGGATTATAAATCATGCTACTATAAAGACACATGCACACGTATGTTCATTGCGGCACTACTCACAATAGCAAAGACTTGGAATCAACCCAAATGTCCATCAGTAACAGACTGGATTAAGAAAATGTGGCACATATACACCATGGAATACTATGCAGCCATAAAAAGGGATGAGTTTGTGTCCTTTGTAGGGACATGGATGCAGCTGGAAACCATCATTCTTAGCAAACTATCACAAGAACAGAAAACCAAACACCGCATGTTCTCAGTCATAGGTGGGAACTGAACAATGAGATCACTTGGACTCGGGAAGGTGAACATTACACACCAGGGCCTATTATGGGGAGGGGGGAGGTGGGAGGGATTGCATTGGGAGTTATACCTGATGTAAATGACGAGTTGATGGGTGCTGACGAGTTGATGGGTGCAGCACACCAACATGGCACAAGTATACATATATAACAAACCTGCACGTTGTGCACCCTAGAACTTAAAGTATAATTAAGAAAAAAAAAAGATTTGCTATTAACTACTTGATTATTATTTCTATAATCTCTAATGAATGTAGAGCTTAAATGATGTTCACCATTTTTTGAAAAACATGAGTTGGTTTAAATTCCTTCTTAACTCTTTTAGCACTGAAGTTCATTAATTGGATTTATGGAACAATTGTCTATAGCCTGTTCTCCTTAGTTAAGAGTTTACATTGGTGCCAGATTTTGACAATATGTATTTAACTTTTCTACAGTAGTAACCTAAGTGTGAGTGTTTTTAAATGCCATATAAATCAGGGACTCCTAGTTGTTAGGGAAAATCAGTATCTTATCTCTCAAACTAGGTCAGTGCTTTTAAACTGGGCTTTCAGGGACTATCTATAGATTGTATAAAAGTGTGCTTCCACTAATAATCAATAATCTTTTCCCGGTATGTGGAAAAGTAGTTTTAGATCTTAAATGCTTTCAACCCTTTTGTGTGAATTACAAATTGTTTGACTAGTAGAAAATAAACAGGACAAAAACTGAGCAGTGATCTTGTTTAGTTCCCTCACTTATTTTTTCATTGACACATGCTTGTGATATTTATATAGCTTATGTTTAATATAGCTTTGCTTTTTATTAAATATTCTAGATTTTCTACTGGAATTAAGATTTGTCACGGTATTGCACAGAAAGCACCATAACTTCAAAGAGCTTTGCCATTAGAAATGGTTTGAGAACCCCCGAACTTACCATCTTGTAAGATACTAGAGGGCAAGGACCTTTTGCGTTTATCATCACACATGTTGAGTGGAAGCCACTGCAGACTCTTAAGTGGAAAATAACATGAGGAAAATTGGATTTAATATTTTGGGATAAATTTTGGGGGAGTTTTCTGGATGGACTGGTAGAGGTTGAGGGTAAGCATAGGAATGAAGATGGAAGGTAACCACTTTAAACACTGGTAGGTCAGTTTATATTAAGCATCTGATTAAAAGCTCTGAAAACTCTAGCATTATGATCCAAGTTAAAATATTGAGGTAGCTTTCTCTCCTTTTAGTTTGAAAAGTTAATTTTGAGTTGATGGACATTATATGATGACTAAAGCCAATTTTAGCTTACCATTTCTCTCCCCGATGGTCTAAAATATGCTTCTAATATCATAACTGTTGTTACAGTCTTGGCCGGTAATTCAGTAAGTAGAAAAGAGTCATTGTCACAAACTTCCAATTACAAGGCTGTAATGTAGCTGTTGAAATGACAACTAAATGAGGAAGACTTTTCTTGCTGGACAGAAAAGCATATGTGACACTTGGGGGGTGGGGAATAGAGAAGGGGGATAAAAAATTGACTTCGATGGACTTTGATATTAGGGAGTAAACAGGGAGATAAATGATAAAGGTAAATATAATAGTGAATAGGAGTAACAGTAGAAGGAGTTAAAGTTCAGGTACTATAGGAACTCAAAGAAAATAACATATCAGGTGGGAATAATGGTAGAGTCTGGAGGAGGCATTTGACTTAGTGAGTTTTGAATAGGCACAATGAATAGGTTAAGGAGCATTCTACCTCAAGGGAAAAACATGACCCAAGGCACTGGCCCTCAAACAAGTGTGTGTTGAATATCTGATGGAGTTGGGTAGTGTTTGTTCTTCCACTGATTTACTCAGTATGATATGTGAATGCCTCTTGAATAGCAAGCACCTTGGCAGGTTGGTGCTGGGAATATAATAAGATGACCCTCATGGAACTACAGTCTAGCAGAGATGGATAAAACCAACAAATTAATGAATATATAAATCCAAAGTGAGAAAGACTGTTAGGCTACTGAATAACTTGAGTGAGGATAGATGGTGTGATTAGGTAATCAGGGAAGGACTCTTTGATGAAACAAAATATAAGCTGAAACTGATCTTTCTTAGGAGCCAGTTTACCCTGTGGGATATTTACCCTGTCTGAAGTCTTTACCATTGTTGATATCCCAATATACTTAATTTGACGAAACTAGTCCCCCTTCAAACACAGCCAGTGAAATTTCTCTTTTTCATCAATATTTGCTTTATTGATTGCTGAATTATTTACCTGTTATAAAATTTATCATGTTATTCTTGTTTTGCAGAAACCAAAGCTGAAAGACTGGCATCCTCCTGGGGGCTTTATTCTGGGATTATGGGCACTTATTATCATGGTTTTCTTCAAAACTTACGGAATTAAGCATATGAAGTTCATTTTTTAGATTTGATGATGAGTGAAGAAAGCATGGAAGACTGCAACCTTGGATAATAATTTATGTCATTATATATTTTTAAAAATGTGTTTCTCTTGTGTGAATTGGAAATAAGTATAAGGAAACTAAATTTGAATCAACTATTAATTTTATAACTTAAAGAAAAATAATTGTTAACGCAATTGTGAGATGGCACAAAATATATTCCGGTTTTGTATTTTGTATTTATAAAAGCAAATGGAACAAAGAGATCAGAGTACATTGATTGTTTTTGAAAATAGTAATTTCCCCTTATCCCCTTTTCATTTGGAAAAGAAAAAATTGTGAAGACGTTAAATTCTCACTAACAGAGGTAACTTCGGTTAATTATTTTCTGTATATCCTCCCAATCTTTCGACTTACGCACATATTTTTTTCCCAATATGGATATCATATGGAATATACTATTTTGTAATATCCTTTTTCATCTTACAATATATTATCAACCTTTTCCCTCTCAAAAATACATTGTGAATAACTGCATAGTATCCACTGTATGAATATTTAATTCATTTCACAGTCTTCTATTGTTTGACCACTTACATTGCACCAAACATTTTCCTTTGGTTTATTCTTTAATGTATTAATATTTTACTGCTGTTCACTCATGGAATCCTGCAACTTTAATTAAAAGCAAAGATGAAAAATTGGTTTTTTGATCTATGGCACTGACAGTCTCCAGGACCTTATATGTTGTCAGTTTATTTGGGAAATTTTAGATCTTTGATAATTTCACTTATTGACTGCTCAAGAGAAACATACCCCATTATTTTTCATTTGTAAGCGTTCTGTGATCTTCTAGAATTGGTCACCTCCTCTTCATTTTCCACCTTGAAAGAGAGAGCCAACAAGGACTTTATTTCATTCTGTTTAAGGTAAACCTTGCCCACTGTCTGTGTCTATACTTTCCCTGAGAAAAATCCCATAAAGTGGATGGACCTGCGAAGAAAATGTATGCTTATGGCCTAGCCTTCATGTCTGGCTGATGTATCCTATAAGGCAGTAAGGCCTTTTTCTGGTCTCTGATAAGATGCAAGAGCTCATATCCCCATCACTGACATTTTAGCTTGGAAATAATATTGAGGCTGTGCTGTGACCAAGCCCTGATACTGTTTTTTCTTTTCAAACTTTTGCATATGAGTAGAGGAAAAGCCTAAAAGTTCAGCATTTATGTCTGGGGGGATACCTTCAAGTGTCTTACCTGTTTTATGCAAGAACTTATGTGTCCATCTTTATTCAGTGCAAAGATCTGTTTTATAATTTTGTTTATGATTGTAGGTAACATTAAGAAGACAACTCTTCCTCCACAAGAAAACCTCCTAAAATATTCCTGAAGATTTGTTTTTCCTTTTGCACTTAAAATATTACCTTTTAATTGCATGCAAGATTGTCATACTTTTCACAGGCAAAGGATTGACTGTGTTATCTCCCTAGTTAGAACAAATGATATTGAGGCTTTTTGCCAGTTCTGAATCTTTATTTTAATTGATCTTTTTATTGGTATCTTATATAAATGAGGAAGGAAAATTTTGTCTGATTATGTGAAGGATCTTTCTGTAGGTGAAAAGAAGGGAAAATAAACTTGCAATTGAATAGACTGATCACAGTAGCACTGAGACACACACAGATTGACCATGTTACCCTCCAGACACTCATCCAAGGTCATGGACACCATGGGGAGGCGGAGCTATTTAGGGTGGTAAAGGAACTATGATTGTTCTTGAGCCAAAGTAATTTAGTTTGAATATAATGAAACATACTCTGATGGATAAAGACTGCTAGAAAGTAAAAGGATTCGTCTTCAGAGGTTACAGAAGGTGCCCTTCTTAGTTAAAACCAAACTGGGAAAAGTAATACTGGATAAAATATTCAGGATAAATTTTGCCTCGGCAGAATTTCAAAGGGCAGTTATTCCTCTGTTTCATTGTTGAATCTTCAGAATATAGTTAAAGCCAAAAGCTTAAAATATGTTAAATGTTTCACTTATAACCATAATCTTTTTACATAGACCATACTCTGCCTTCATAATAACTAAATCCTCTGCATGTGGTAGATGAGTATATTTAGGAAATATTGTCATTGCAATTAAATGGCCTACACTTTAGACGATAACATAAAAACAAATCTTTAAATATATTCTACTTGAGTCACAAAAGCTGAACAACAGAAAGGTGTTTTGGTTTTGCCTTTCTCACAGTGTTGTGGTGAGAATCAGATGAGATAATATTTTGACTAAACACTTTGGAAATTGTAAATATATGGTGGCATTGTTCTTGTGTCAGCTCAGGAGGATACCATAGGGGAAGTTAATGGTGACAGTGTCCCTGTTTCTGTTGCACTTATGTACCTTTCTAAGCTACTCAATGTGATTCTTGTTCTCTTTGCTGTTCTTTTTCTCCTTCCCCATGGTGTCCTTCAGAGAGAAAAGGAATGTAGATAAATGAATCCCAGCAGATGTGTCCTGACATTTCAGGGAGGGACAGGGTGTAATGATGCCATCCTGCAAAAGGCAGCCTGTGTGAGAAAAAGAAATCAAATGATGTGGATTTTAAAATTACGAAAGACATTCATTTGCAGTTTGTGAAGGGAAAATGTAGTTTGGATACAAAGCTGATTAAATTGGATCAAGAAAAATTAGAATTAACTGCAAAAAATAATGCATGCATTTATGGTTTCGATTTTTATATATTCCCAGCTAGTTGAAAATGATGATTCCCACAGCAAGCATAACTCAGCTTGTTTCTGCTTACTGAGTATTTTCTACTATGGTATATGTTGATAACATTTCTTCCATTATGTATGTTGTATACCAGAGTTACAATTACTGTGGGAATCATAATTTGAATTTTTGACTCCTGCGTTTCTGGAATCTTTACAACAAATGTTGCATTAACATATAACTTTTTTCAGTTCACTTTACCAAAATTAAGCCCATCTTTAGTAGATACTGTTTTAACATGTGAAAGAAATACGTTATAAACATACCATAAGGTATGGCTACAAAATAAGGAGATCAGTATCCATTTTTGCTTTATAGAATTGGCCTTATTGCTTCATTGTCACATCTCATACTCAAGGGCATTTACTACAAAGAAAGCGTTCTCCAATATTGCTGTTCTATTGCTGCCTGCCCTATTTACACATGTACCTGCTACTTAAATAGGAAAGCCTTTCAATTCATGGACAATACACCTTGGTGGTAACCAGGCTTTTATTTTATTTTATTTTTTTAGTGTAAAAAATGTACTGTTTTAGAAATGTGCTGTGAAATATTAGGTTTAACTGTGTAGATCCTAGAATAAGGGGATTTATATAGATGAAGTTGTAACCAAGAAACTGGTTATTAAAAATTTACTCCAAACATGGAAAGGTGGCCATGTCATTCTTGTGTCACCTGCACAGCTTGCAGTCTCTGAGACTTCGGAGGACTCTGAGATTTGCCTGCTGAGGCATACCCAGTCATAGGGTCTGCCAGGTGGGAACCACATGATATGATCCACGTTCGGTTTCCTCTCTTTCGACTGTGGGAGTGCCAGCTGTGACTGTGCTAGAGTTTCAGGGAGGGCCTGAGGGAAACTTTCCTAGGGGGTCATTTAATAAGGTCATAAATGTAAAGCAAATCACACAATGTCCAACATATATGAAAAGTCAATGTTTTGTTCTTTGCTGGGCTTTTAACTTCCACTCAGGCCCAGGGTCTGGTCACTCTTTAGAGAATATTAGCTTTGCTATTCCTAGACTGTCCTTTTCCCATCTGTTTTCAGCAGGCATCACTTTTGGGTAACAGTTTCTTTCGATACTATCCAATGATTTTAATCCATAGACTCTCTTTGCCTCCCTTTTCTAGATGTTTTTCCTATTTTAGGTAGGTTGAGACTTTTCTCATCTTCCCTCGGCCTTAGTGTTCCATTGTCGTCGTCTTTCATACTCAGTCCACTCTGTTGGGAACACACCTTTAACATGACTTAAGGGACAGTCTTTCCTCGCCCTCAGATTGCAGACGTCTGGATAATCATCTAGCACTGCAAAACAGTGAGCATTACATTTCCAAGAGAACATATCCCCTACTTTCCCTACCCTTTGTTAGAGCTTTTTTAGTTTCAAATGATAAAAACCCAAGTAGAACAAATTTAGGCCAAGAGGGTAATTTGCCAGAACGATATTAGGATATTTTGTATAATCTTTCAGAGTGGGGTCAGTTCTGAGCCTCATCAGGCACTGGAGTGTCACCTGGATTCTCTTCTCTCTATGTGTTCCCTTTATTCCTCCGGGAAACTGGCTTTCTGACATGATGGATAGAGCCTCATATTCCGTGCTTCTACCACAAGAGAGAGGTAAATTACTCTCTTCCTTTAATTCCAGTTCTACAAGTCTTATGGAAGAACAGATTAACCTTATTGGCATCACGGGTTCACAGGCCAGAGGGCTAAGGTCTTGTAAGCCCGTAAGGACCTCTGGTGGCATACCCCATTAGCGCTCCTCCCAGAGAAGGGTGGGATCACAGGAGCCAGGCAGTTACCCGTATTACTTTCTGCTAACTTGCTGTTCAATGGGTGGCCCATGTAGCTGCAGTATCCCCCTTGTAGCTTCCTAGAAATGCAGAATGTGATGCCCCTGGCATCATATTGTTAAAATCTTGCATTTTAACAAGATCCCCAGGAGTTTGTGTGCCCGTAAAGTAGCAGAAGCACTGACCTACTACACCTTTCTAGACCAAACAGCTCAATTTTATCTCCTAAAAAGAGATTGTAAAAGATTACAAACACTAGTGAAATAAGCAGCCATGGTTAGCACTTTTATGGGTTAATTGACTCTTTAGCATTATTCCTGACTTCTATTCAGACCTTGTAAGACTGTGCACCACTCTCATTCTCTTTGTTTCTGGGGCTTTTTCAAAATACAACAAATGCTTAAAACAAGCAACTAATTAGCATTTATATGTGTAGTAGCTTCAAATCCCTTGACACTCCTCTCATCAAGACATGGAGTCTAAACTCCCCACCTCTTGAATATGGGCTGGCCTTAGTGACTTAATTCTAATAAATATAATGTTACAGAATACTACTGCATGACTTCAGAGATCATAAGAAGGATTATAGCACCTGCCCAGCTCTTTTCTAGGACACTTGCTCTCGGAACCCAGCCACTGTCCCCTGAGGAAGCCCAAGCCGCATGGAGAAGTCACATATGTGTATTGCGGAGGGCAGCCCCCTGGCTGAGGTCCCACCAGGAGCCAACATCACACTCCAGAGACGTGCAGTCAGGAGCCTCCAGATGTTTCCTGACTGCAACCTCAGGAGAGACCCCCAAGTGAGAACCACTTAGTTATCCCCAGAACCATGAGAGAGAATAATTACAAAAGGTTGTTATTTTACTCCATTAGTAGAGCGTGGTTTGTTGTACAACAATTAGTCATTGAAACACTGTGTTAATGAGCTACACACTCTAGTAGATGCTTATGAGGGATACAAACATCTAATACATTAAAGAGTTACAGTGGATTCTAGAAAGGAAAAAAACTACATAGCAGAAAATGACGAGTGCTCTGTAAGAGTTATAGGATAGGAACTTAAAGAGAAACCTCTGTTTTTAATTGCTATATAGAGATATTACTAATCTTTTATTTACTATCAGTTGAAGAGGCAGAGCACACATCAAGGAGGAAGTAAAATTTGAGTCATGATTTATAGACAAGATTAGATTTCTCTATCCCTTGTCCCTCTCTATTTTCCACTATTGTTCTTTTCAAAATTGTGCATTTTCTTCAATCTTCCTGCTCTACCAACTCAGTTCTTTCATCAAAAGGCTTTGCTTTGTAATCTGAAAATTAAACTGGGGGAAGGTAACCAGCTCAACTTCCTGTTCCACCTCCTACAGATTTGCCTTTATTTTCTCCCATCACAGCCCTACCCACTTCTTTGGGCTCAGAGACTGAGGCAGAGATCCCAATGCTTTGAGTATATTGATCCCATCCCTTTTGGGATCTTGTTTACTCATCTCTTCCTTCAATTTCTTTTTACATAGAAGAATTTCCACTTGAATTTTATACGATGTGTAAGTTTTCCTCATCTTAAAAATTCCTCTCAAAATACTGTGTCCTAAGTGCTTTACAGAGCTCTCCTCTGCTTAATTTCATAGCTTTTCTTTTGAAAGAGTGGGCTGCATTCACTTACTGGCTTCCCTGCCTTGCCTTCTCTTCATCGTAAACCCTCTTGTAATCTGGTTTCTGTTCCCACTACTCCCCTGAAATGATTCTCTTTACTGTTATCAGTGATGGAACTGCCAAATCCAATGGAAACTTTGAGCTTTGCTAATTTGGAGGTCTTTGCAGCCAAGAGGGAGAATGCTTTCATCAGGAGACACAACAGTTTCACTGAATTTGAAGAGAACATTGCCACCTGGTCATTTGAGGCTGTTTGTGTCACTAAAACAACAGACCAAAAATAAGAAGTTGCTTCACTGGTTGGAGTGATTGATCTCAATTTTCAAGGGGAAATTGAGTTGCTGCTACACACTGAGGAGAAGGAGGATTATGTGGAATCCAGGGGATTATCTGGGGTGCCCATTAGCAGTTCTTATACCAAAAAAAAAAAAAAAAAAAAAAAGGCAGACGATTAAGGACTTCACTCTTCTGAAGGAAGTTTTACGTCACTCTACTGGATAAAGAATTGACCCGCCGAGCTTCTGGCCAAGGTCAAAAGAAATATAAGCCAGAGGTATCAACTATGGCCTTGTGCCCCACTACTGAAATGAGGGCTGTAGTGGCTTTGTGTTATTTGTAGTCTTTGTAGTCTCTTTGGCTATTATATGTTTATGTAGGCTATTTCTTTCTCTTTTTTCCATTTTTATTTTTACACAAACTAGTGGTGCTTAACCATACATAATAGTCTTTAGGCAAGAAAATAATCAGTGAAACTATCATAGAATTTGAGGAGTAATGACTATAGCTGGCAATGGATACAGTGATGGTTAGGACTGTGCATCTCTTTATTTTGTGAAGGGTGAGAATTTCTTCATTTGTGAGAATAGCAATATCTTGTTAGGTGGAAACACAGAGCTGCTTCATTGTACAGAACTCACATGAGTGAAGGGTAAATATGGAAAGTGAGTAGCTAAAGGAATGTACTGTTCCCAGTTATCAACTCATTGTCTCAACCCCCAATCCATTTATTACCATTTTAGGATAATGGAGCTGAACCCCTTAAGAATTTCTTCTTTACAGTGAACATGTTGCTAAGCTTTGTCAATAGACAGTGCTGGAGGATCACAGAAGGAAGGAGCTTTTCTTCTTGTTTCTGGTGATCATCTCCTGCAGAGAAAGAGAGAGAGAGAGAGAGAGAGAGAGAGATAAATATATATATATATATATATAGAGAGAGATAAATATATATATAGAGAGAGTACATGTGCTTGTGCACACGTTCTGTGTTTTCTGCCGTGCCCAGCGGCCGGCAGCACAGAGCACTTCCTGTAAACAACTTTATAGTGGGAGGGCTACCAGCAAAACACCTTCACTTGAATGGCTGCCTCAGGCAACTGGTTCCAGCCATTTTAAGCAAAGTGCAGATGGTGGGCACATCCTTATGAACATTTTCCCCCCAGCATACCTCCTTGCAGAGAGCTGCTAACAGGGCAGCTTCCTCTGAACAACTTTCCCCACATTCCTTCAGGTGGCTTTCCAGTGAGTTCTGAGACATGGCTCCTCCCTGAAGATATTACCTTAGCACTCCAAGGGGCAGTTTTCCAGCAAGCTCCACTGACATGACACCTCAGTGAACTTCTCTGCCAGTGTGCCTTGCCATGCCCTCTCCAATGATGTCTGATCTCAGCCCTGGGAGGTGTTGGCTTCTTCCTTGGACTTCTGGCTCAGTCCCAGGGGAGGAGGCTGCCCATTAAATTTCTCCTTGGTAATTGGGATCAATCACTCCGCCAGTGAAGCAGCTCCTTATTTTTGGCCCATTGATTTAGTGACATAAACAGCCTCAAATGACCAGTTGGCAATCGTCTCTTCAAATTCAGTGAAATTACTGTTGTGTCTCCTGATGAAAGAATTCCCCCTTCTGGGGACGAAGACCTCCAAAGTAGCAAAGCTCAAGAGAATGTGCCTGCCACTCCCATATTCTTTAGAGTACCTGTTATCGCTCACTAGCAACTGCCCCTTTTGTCAGGCCTCTGAGCCAAAGCTAAGCCATCATATCCCCTGTCACCTGCACGTATACATCCAGATGGCCCGGTTCATGCCTTAACTGATGACGTTCCACCATAAAAGAAGTGAAAATGTCCTGTTCCTGCCTTAACTGATGACATTACCTTGTGAAATTCCTTTTCTTGGCTCAAAAGCTCCCCGACTGAGCACCTTGTGACCCCCGCCCCTGCCCACCAGAGAAAAACCCCCTTTGACTGTAATTTTCCTTTACCTACCCAAATCCTATAAAATGGCCCACTCCTATCTCCCTTCGCTGACACTCTTTTCAGACTCAGCCCGCCTGCACCCAGGTAATTAAAAAGCTTTATTGCTCACATAAATCATGTATGGTGTTCTCTTCACATGGACGCGCATGATACCTTTACTCTTATTTCTTTTTTCAAATTGCCATGTAATTTCTGTGTCCTGATTGGACTTTCACTGATACAAGTCCTTAAAGAAACTAGATGGTATTGTTACCGGGGGGTCCTTGCTCCCAGAGCTCCCAAGATGGTGGCAGTCTGCTTCCAAAATGGTCGTGGGCCACTTCCAAGATGGTGGCAAGCCTTGTGTTCTCTGACCCGGGGTTCTTGGCCTCACAGATTCCAAGGAATGGAATCTTGGGCCATGCGGTGAGTGTTACAGCTCTATTAGAAGCCGTGGGTTACGGAAGAGAACCATGGAACCCAGTGACTAGTGTTCATCTTGATTAGGACAATCCCAGGCACTTAGCTGTGCAGGAACAATGGCAAGTCTTTAGCCCCATATGGAGTGGCAATGGGCGCCTAGCTGGATCAGGAGCACAGCGGACACTCTGCCAGATCCGGAGGGATGGAAGTCAGCAGCGGGTCTGTGATGGTGGCAAACAGTGGTGGACAGTGAACAAATGCTCAGCTCAAGCCATAACAAAACACGGACCAGAAGAGTACAGTTGCAGGATTTAATAGAGTGAAATAGAGTGAAAACAGAGCTCCCCCATAAGGGGAGGGGACCCAAAGGGGGTTGCTGTAGTCGGCCTGCATGCCTGGGTTTATATCCTGATCCTTGTCCTTCCCACTGTGCTCTCAGGCAATAGATGATTGGCTATTTCTTTACCTCCTGTTTTGCCTAATTAGCATTTTAGCGAGCTCTCTGATTGGTCAGGTGTGGGCTAAGTTGCAAGCCCCGTGTTTAAAGGTAGGTGTGGTCACCTTCCCAGCTAGGCTTAAGGATTCTTAATCGGCCTAGGAAATCCAGCTAGTCCTGTCTCTCAGTCCCCCCTCTCAACAGGAAAATCCAAGTGCTGTTGGAGAGGTTGGCCAACAACCGCTCTAACTGCTTCCTACTGAATTGGGGCGTAGTAGGGGTGGTGTAGTTGAGATTTCCTTGGGAAGGGTGCCTTCAATGTCATTAACATCGGAGCATGGGCTAGCAGGCTGGTCCAGGGGTCCACAGTAGATCTTAGTCATGGACTGCATCTGGGACTCCATTTGAAGAACTGTTTGTAGTTTTGTAGCTTCAATTCTGGAAGAGACAAACTTAACAAGGAGGTTAAAGATACAGGGTGCAAAGAGTAGCAATATTATACTTGCCAGAGGTCCTAAGAAGGGGAGAATCCAGGGCATCCATTGGCTGAGGAGGCTGCAGGGTCCAGTGTTTTGAAGCTCCTCTGCTCTACGTTATATTCGATCTCAAATTTCTTTAGCTTTCTCAGCGATGATTCCTGATTGATTAACATAATAACAGCATTTTCCCCGAAAAATAAACAGGTTCCCCCTCTTTTGGCGGTTAGCAAGTCTAAAGCTCTTCGATTTTGAAGGACTACTGCTGCTAGGGAGTTAAGTTGATCTTGCAAGGTGACCAGGGAGTTGGTGGCCCATTTCATGTCACCATTTAGTTCTTGAGATAGTTTGTAGTCGAACTGAGTAGAGGTTGTGATACCACCAATGCCAGTACCTAGTCCACCTAGCACTCCTGCTCTGATAACAAAAGGAAGAATGGGTACTCTTTTTTGTGGGGCTTAGGTATGACATAATTGTGTAAATCTTGTTCAGTGTAGATGGTCATAGGGGGCACTAAGAATGAGAGGAAGCACATAGATTCTAAAGAGCCATTCAAACAATGATAGGCTGAGGTGCCACAGACAAAAAATATTCCTGAGGGTAGGTAGACTGTTCGAGTGGGAGGAGTTACCCACCTGATGCATTGGTAGTTGGTTGTGTCTATAGTATTGATAAATTTTACACAGGTGAGGTTTGAAGTATGGGTTATTTCCAGATTGGAAACAAGAGGTCCTACTAAAACGGAAGTGGTGTTTATTTCTGTGCTGAAGTTGTTCCATTGTTCAGAAACCTGTTATGCCAAGGAACCCTCTTAATTGCTTTAGGGTTTTGGGATGAGGATAAGGCAGTATAAGCTGGACACGTTCCTCACTGAGGGCCCTGGTGCCTTTGTATAATTTTAGCCCTAAGTATTTAACCTGCTCTGAGCAGACCGGAGCCTTTGGTTTGGAAACCTTGTAGCCACAGGTAGCAAGGAAATTTAAGAGCGCTTGGGTGGCTTGATGGCACAAGGTTTCTGAACGGGTGGCTAAAAGTAAATCATCCATGTACTGAAGGACAAGAGTGTCCAGGTATGAGAATTGGCTCAAGTCTTGGGCTAAAGCCTGGCCAAATAGATGGGGGCTATCCCCGAACCCTTGGGATAAAACAGTCCAGGTGAGTTGAGACGCTGGGTTTGAAGGATCTTCAAAGGGAGAGTCAGGATGTACAGGGATGCAGGAAAAGGCATCCTTAAGGTCCAGGACTGTAAACCACTCTGCTTCCTCTGGTATTTGCAAAAGCAGAGTATAAGGGCTAGGTACAGCTGGGAAACAACCTCATTGATAATCCTAAGATCTTGCACTAACCTCCACTGTCCACTGGGTTTCTGTACTCCTAAAATTGGAGTATTGCAGGGGCTATTGCATGGTTTTACTAGGCCTTGGGCTTTTAGGTCCTTAACAATCCTTTGGAGGCCTTGTTGGGCCTCGGGTCTGAGGGGGTACTGCCTTTGGTAGGGAAAGGAGGTGGAATCCTTTAGTTTAACTTGAACAGGATGGGCATTTTTTACTCATCCATATTGTCCTTCTGTTGCCCAGACTTCAGGATTAATTCCTTCCTCAAGCAGGGGACAACAAACGGGTGTTCCTTCTCCTATGTTCAGGTGTATAATGGCCCCTGCTTTTGCTAGAATGTCTCTCCCTAACAAGGGAGTGGGGCTTTCAGGCATAATTAGAAAAGCATGTGAAAGCAGTAAAGTTCCTCAGTCACAACATAGTGGCTGGGAGAAGTATCTAGTGACTGGCTGTCCTAGGACCCCTCGGATAGTGACAGATCTGGAGGACAGTTGTCCGGGACAGAAGAGTAAGGCTGAAAAGGCTGCGCCAATGTCCAGGAGACAGTTAACCTCATGGCCCTCAATGGTCAAGCATACCCGGGGCTCTATGAGGGTGATGGCATGGGCTGGCGCTTGCCCGGGGCACCCCCAGTCCTACTGCTGGCTTCTGACTCAGAGGACCTTCATCCCCTGGTGTAGTGCGCCTTCCAGTGATTCCCTTGACATAAGGGGTGTGGACGAGGGGGCAGCTTACTTCTACTTGGACAATCTTTTTTAAAGTGTCCTTGTAGACGCACTGGAAGCAAGCCCTATTAGGCATTTGATTTGTCCAGCTTACGCCTTTTCCAGAGCCTCCAAAGTCTGCTTGCCTGAGGGCCATGACATGACTAAAGCAGTGGCCTTTTTTTATCCCATTTGTCGCATTCCGCCTGCTCCTCCTGATCTTTATTATAAAAAAATGTTGCCAAGTTCAGTAGGGTTTCTAAGTTTTGCTCTGGGCCTAAGGCAGATTTTTGAAGTTTTTTCCTAATGTCTGCAGCTGACTGAGTGATAAACTTATCCTTTAAGATTAGTTAGCCTTCAACAGAGTCAGGTGACAGGGAGGTATGCTTCCTCAATGCCTCCTTTAGTCTCTCCCGAAAGGCAGTAGGATTTTCTTCCTTCATCTGTGTTACGGTGGACATCACTGAATAATTCATAGGCTTCTTCCTAGTTTTCCTTAGTCCTTTTAGCACGCAAGTTAGCAAATGTCTGTGGCACCAATCTTCATGTTCTGATTCTGTGTCCCAATGAGGGTCTACACTGGGAACTGCCTGCTGGCCTGTGGGGAATCGTTCTTTCCTCTGTTGTCATCCTATCATTGACCTGACTGAGATACCAGAGATTCGCCAAACTTTCAGGCTGCAGTTATGGCAGCATTTCTCTCATTTGGGGTTAGTGTTTGATTTAGCAGTAACATTATATCTCTCCATGTCAGATCAAAGGAGTGTCCTAACCCTTGTAAAACATCCATATAGCCATCAGGGTTATCTGAGAGTTTACCTAGGTCTATTTTAATTTGCTTTAAGTCTTAGAGAGAAAACGGTACATGCACTCTGGCTGGGTCGAATTCTCCTCCTCCCACTGCTTGGAGGGGGCATAATCAGGGAATATTCACCCTCTTTGGTTCATGGTTTACCCCTTTATCTATCTCCTTTTGGACCGAATGGGTTGAAGGGGGGGGTCCTTATTAGTTGGGGAAGGAGTTGGGGGATGCTGGGGTAGGGAGGTAGACTCTGAGGGCTTCCTGTAGGGCATAAATCACACTTTTTACATAATTGCGAGTTGTCTCTTAATGAAAAGAAAGTTTGTACATACGGCACTTCACTCCATTTGCCTTCTTTTCTACAAAAGAGGTCTAGTTTTAAGACAGTGTTAAAATTTATACTTCCCTCAGGACGCCAGGTTTCTCCCCCTTGAAGAGGATATCATTGCCAGGTGGTACTGCAGAAGAATATAAGTCATTTCTTTCTTAGCGTCTGAGGGTCAAATTGGTCCTAATTCTCCAGAATACATCTTAGGGTTGTTTTTGCCTCGGGGGGAACGTTTCCCATCTGAAAAAAGAACATAGGGATGCCAGCACCCCTAGTCATTTTCCAATGAGCATTAGTCATAGAGCGCCCTCTATGGTCCTAATGCTTATTCCTTTCCAGGGTGCGTAACCACCTGTGGACCTCTGCTTATTGGATTAGTTACGCTCACTGACATAGCAGTCCTGCACCTGTTTTCCTACCTCTTTTGACCACAAAGAAAGGGATCCAGGGTGCTGGATTCTAGTGGTCCTTTACCAGCGTGCCCAACATTGCCTTTGCGCTCGGCGGTGAGTTCCTTTCCAGGGTGCGTAACCACTCATGGTCCTCTGCTTATCGGATTAGTTACGCTCACCAATGTAGCAGTCCTGCACCTGTTTTCCCGCCTCTCTTGACTACAAAGAAAGGGGTCTGGGCTGCTGGATTCTAGTGGTCCTTTACCAGTGTGCCCAACATTGCCTTTGCGCTCAGGGGTGAGTCTTAGAGCTGGACTGGGTATTTCATAACAACCCAGCTGCCCCGTCAAGATACATTCCTATAAACAACAGTTCTTATGCAAATTCATTTGAGAAAGGGTGTAGCTAACCTTTTGAGTCAGGATTGAGATAGTCTTTTGATTCTGTAAGTACTTTAAGGCTTGGCTAAGTGCAAACAGCTCGCACGTTTGAGGAGACCAATTATTAGGCAAATTTTCTAACTCTGCTTCCACAAGAGTCTTCATATCAATTACTGAATACCCATTGGGTTTTTTTCTCAGTCACCTGGGAGGAACCATCTATCGTCCTATCCTGAAGGGAGTTCCTTCTAGGTCTGGTTGGACCTTGCATGGTAATTAAGATTTAATCCCCTGTTAGGAAATCTGCTGGGTTAAGGATTTTTTACAGGACAGCTCTGGGTTGTCAGTGGCATCAGTGCTTTCGGGCTATGCCCTTATTTACACTGACAACCAAGTGGTATTGGAGTGTTATAGGGTCACAGAGAAGACCTTCAATGATTAATTACAGGTTTTAAATTTACCCTGGCTTTTAAAGAAATAGGGCACACTTTTTAACTTTTTCTATCTTTTTATTTTTCTCTTGGACTCCCTCTTTGTCTCTCTCTCTGTCTCTCTCTCTCCGAGTCTCTCTCTCTCAGCCATTACAAACTTGGGGCCCTGGCAAGGGTGGTGGGGAACAGGTCCAACATAACTGCCCATGTTGAGAGCTGTAGACCTAAATCGGGAGGGACACCAGGAATAAGACTCCCTGGGTTTATAGCCTAGATGCCTAAGGATGCAGCCTAGAGCTTCCTTAGATCCCTTTGGAGATACAACTTGCTAGAGGAAATGAAAGTCTGAACCATTAGTATCTAGGAGGCAGGGATCAGAGGAAGTAGATTCAGAGGTAAGGAGAATTTTGGGGCTACACTTTCAAGATTGTGGTGGTCAGGACCCAGGAGGTATGGGTCAGAAGGAAAGGTAGGGGTGTACGCATGGGCAACTGTGGAGTAGAGACTTCTGGCTGCGCCATGATCTCAACCGGCTACTGCCGGGAGTTTGGGACGACAGCTTTCTGCCTCTAGTCGGCCCTCGGCTTCCCAAGAAAATTGAAAGTGGAAGCTGGCTCCAGGCAGACCAATGTCCCCACTCCAGAAGGGCTGGGGGCTGTTAGAAAGTCCTTCCCCAGATAGCCTCACACCTGAGTCTTAAGTCCAGCGGCCACGCTAATCGTTTTTAACTGGCCGACAGGTGCCTGGTATTTTCCTCCAATTCTAAGGAAGGATAGGACAGAATAGCAAGCGAAAGTGGCCCAATATTACCGCTTTTGGAGGTCCCTTCGTGGTCGCCAAAATGTTACCGGGGGGTCCTTGCTCCCAGAGCTCCCAAGATGGTGGCGGGCCGCTTCCAAAATGGTGGTGGGCCACTTCCAAGATGGTGGCAAGCCTCGTGTTCTCCGACCCGGGGTTCTTGGCCTCACAGATTCCAAAGGATGGAATTTTGGGCCATGTGGTGAGTGTTGTTGCTCTATTCGAAGCTGTGGGTCATGGAAGAGAACCATCAGCTCAATTAGGACAAACCCAGGCACTTAGCCATGCAGGAAAAATGGCAAGCCTTTAGCCCAATCGAGAGTGGCAATGGGTGCCTTGCTGGATCAGGAGCACAGCGGATACCCTGCCGGATCTGGAGGGATGCAGGTCAAGGGCAGGTCTGCGATGGCGGCAAACAGCAGTGGTGGACGGCAAACGCATGCTCAGCTCGAGCGGTAACAAAACATGGACCATAAGAGTACAGTTGCAAGATTTAATAGAGTGAAATAGAGTGAAAACAGAGCTCCCATATAAGAGGAGGGGACCCAAAGGGGGTTGCTGTAACCGGCTCAAATGCCTGGGTTTATATCCCAATCCTTGTCCCTCCCGCTGTGCTCTCGGGCAATAGATGATTGGCTATTTCTTTACCTCCTGTTTTGCCTAATTAGCATTTTAGTGAGCTCTCTGGTCGGGTGTGGGCTAAGTTGCAAGCCCCATGTTTAAAGCTGGAAGCAGTCACCTTCCCAGCTAGACTTAGGGATTCTTAGTTGACCTAGGAAATCCAGGTAGTCCCATCTCTCAGTATTACATGATGAAATTCTTGGCCATGGTCATTTAAATTGTTCAGATTATTCCTCTGGGTTTAAGGAAAAGTCTTATTCTCTCCAAAAGAGATGAAAAAAGGGTCAGAGCACATTCTTGACCACCTTCCCTAATTCTGAGGGCTTCCCTGGGATGCAAATGTTCATTGCAACACTATTCACAATAGCAAAGACATGGAATCAACCTAAATGCCCATCAATGATAGACTGGATAAAGAAGATATGGTATATATACACCACGGAATGCTATGCAGCCATAAAAAAAATGAGATTATGTCTTTTGCAGGAACATAGATGAAGCTGGAAGTATTATTCTTAGCAAGCTAATGCAGGAACAGAAAACTAAACACCACATGTTCTCACTTATAAGTGTGAGCTAAAGAATGAGAACACATGAATACACAGAAGGGAACAACAAAGACACTGGGAACTACTTGGGGGTGGAGGGTGGGAGGAGGGAGAGGCTCAATAAAGGTAACTACTGGGTGCTGGGCTTAATACCTGAGTGATGAAATAATGTACAACAAATCCCCGTGACACAAGTTCACCTAGGTAACAAACCTGCACATGTAGTTGCAAACCTAAAATAAAAGTTTTAAAAAAAGACATGAAAAGGCACCACTTTCTGACACTGTTCTGGGAGTTGGATCTGTTCTATGTGACTCACAGACGTATCATATATGTGAAAGCCATCCCGCAAGAGTCTAAGTGACTATTTTAATAACCCTGAATTCTTCTGGCTTAGGCAGCCTGTCCTTGCTTCTTCTGACAAGTAGAGGAAATGGAAAGATTCAGGAGCAGGAGGAGCTTCCTGTAACCCTGCTAAGAAGGGAGATAGATCAAAAGAGAAAAAAAACATGTTAGCGGCCAATCGGTGTAGGAAATGTTCTAGATTAGTTAGCTACAAAGTTGTTTGCAGATTAAGCCTGAATGGTATAGAGGTTAAAAGCCTAAGCTTTGCATTTCTGTCGCTTGTCAGCCTAATAAATGTACACTATACAAGGAACACAATGATTAAAATTACAAATAAGAAAATACATATATAAACCAAGAAAACCAAATGTGGAGGAAAAAAATTGAGATTTAAATAAGAGAAATCAAATAAAAGGAATACAGATAACACATTGAACTGGTTAAAGAAAAGAAAACCGGGGCTCAGAAATTAAAAGTATAACTAGGGAAAAATGAGAATAAAATAATCAAAATTTTAGATGTTAAAATCAGAAATGTAGAATTTCGAGGATATAGTTGCGAATAAAGCTTAAGGAGAAAAGGTAACAACAATGTTTTCAAGTGAAAACAATGAAGGAAAAAATTAAATGGAATAGAAAGAGTAAGCCAGGTAGCTGAAACCTTTTAAAGAAAGATAAAAACTAAGCAAAAATCTAGTCAAAGGAATATATCATCCTCTAAGTGCTAAACATTTAGAGAACAAAACAACTTAAATGTAGAAGACAAGAGCTGAACAATTTAAAACATGAGAAGAGCAAATATTTTTTCGAAAAGCAAATTACCTTCTTTTTAAAGACATCTGGCTTTTGTTATTATTATTCTCCAAATACTAAAGCAGCCACACATTCCAGTAGATTGTCTCTGTACTTTTGATTCGGGAGGCCAGGTTCTTTGCAAAGCATCCCTCAGGGTTCCTTTAGGCCAAAGCCAAAGGTAGCAAGCAGTTCAAAATGTTTAACCTCTTCTGGCTCCTCTTTCTCCAAAGGCTCTTGTCTCCCGTGTCTGCATGGCCTTTAATTAGATAACTTGAGGAGCTGGCCATGGAAAAAGGCTGGAAAGATACATGCCCTGGTTTGGCCAGCTCTGTTGTCTGCCTTGGCTCTGCAAGCAGTCCTGCAGACATGCTCTTCACTGCTTGCCAGGAAGCCCAGGAATCACTCTACAGATATATTGCCTGCCTCCATAGCTCCAGTTGCTGAGGTTATTATGGACTCTCCTTCTTCTTCTCACGTTGCTGACTGTAGTTTAGACAATCATACTGTTTTGTAATATTTCAGGCCACAGGTAGAGAGCAAGTCAGTGGTTTTCAAACTTTTCCCCTACTACCCACAATAAGAAGTACATTTCATTTAGTGACTCAATACATATATATACGTATGTATCTATATAACTGAAAAATAAAATTTGTAAAATAAATACCCTCTCTAATATCATGCCCTCTGTTGCTTTCTTTTGTATTGTGTATTACAGAATTGTCTCATGTGGGAGCTAGAGCAATGGTTTTTAAAAACAAACATTTTGCTGGCTGGGCGTGGTAGCCAACACTTTGGGAGGCTGAGGCGGGCAGATCACGAGGTCAAGAGATTGAGACCATCCTGGCCAACATGGTGAAATCCCGTCTCTACTAAAAATACAAAAATTAGCTGGGCGTGGTGGCACACGCCTGTAGTCCCAGCTACTCAGGAGGCTGAGGCAGGAGAATCACTTGAACCCGGCAGGTGGAGGTTGCAGTGAGCCGAGATCTCGCCACTACACTCCAGCCTGGCGACAGACTGAGACTTTGTCTCAAAAAAAGAAAAAAAAAATACTTCCATCCACACTAAGAAATACATTTAACATTGTGTCCCAATATACATATGTGTATGTATCTATATAATTAAAAGTTTCACAATGCAATATTCTTTCTTTTAATAGCATATCTTTTCATCTTTTACTGTATTGTATTATAGTTCTGTTTACAGCTTCCCAGCTATATCTACCTACATTAGCAACTCCAGGATTCCTATCAAGCCAACTCAATGACAGCATAGAGAGCCACAGGCGAGGAAAGTGCCCAAAAGGGTGGTAGAATCACTACAACATCTTTGTAATGAAAACGCACTTTACTACTTCCTATTGTCGATCTGGTCTATACATTGTGTCTTTGTTCCCCCAATATTTGTGAAATATTAATATTTTTTATCTGTAAGGTGCTTACGATAGGGGATGGGGAGCCAGGATACTGGTGAAGAGGCTCTAGAAGGGTTTCTACATGTCATTAAATGGAGAGTATCTGTTGGACATAATTTTTTTGGAAGCTACAGAAAATCCTGTTTGAGCATGCTTAAATAAAAAGTAGAGGCCGGGCGCGGTGGCTCAAGCCTGTAATCCCAGCACTTTGGGAGGCCGAGACGGGCGGATCACGAGGTCAGGAGATTGAGACCATCCTGGCGAACACCGTGAAACCCCGTCTCTACTAAAAAATACAAAAAACTAGCCGGGCGAGGTGGCGGGCGCCTGTAGTCCCAGCTACTCGGGAGGCTGAGGCAGGAGAATGGCGTAAACCTGGGAGGCGGAGCTTGCAGTGAGCTGAGATCCGGCCACTGCACTCCAGCCCGGGCTACAGAGCGAGACTCTGTCTAAAAAAAAAAAAAAAAAAAAAGTAGAATTTATTTACATAACTGAATGTTTAGCAGATATTTGTCTTCAGGCTCAGCTTGATCCAGGACTCAAAGATATTCTAAGATGTATCTCTCAGCTCTGCTTCCTTGAAACGTCCCCATTCTCAAGGTGGCTCCCTTGTGTTTGCAAATATAACTATAATAGTTCCAAACCCTAGAGCACCATGAATTGGAGGAAAAGTTTATGTGTCTGCCTAGGGTCATGTTCTCATTCCTGAACCAATTTTTGTGTCTTGGGAGACAGGATATGCCAACAGGTGTAAGCCAGTCAGGGCCTACTCCTGGAGCTCCCACATGATTAAGAGCGGGAGGACTGATTTTTCAAAGAAAATAAAGAGAACTGTGACTTGGAAGATGGGAAAATGGAAGTGGGGCTGCCAAGGGCAGGTGCTTACTCCCCTGAGCCTCAAATGCAACATGGAGATAGGAAAAAAAGTTGTGGTGGGGAAGCCTTGTCAGTGGGAGGCGAGCCTGGGACAAGGGCAGCACTGTAGGTGGAAGGAGCAGCATGAGTGAGGCCTGGGGCCACCTTATGTCATCTGGTGTAGCTGGAGCTTCAGGACACACACTGAGGAGCAGTGAAAGATGAGAAGATAAAGTGAAGAGCTGATAAAGCAGCCTGTGGGTTCTGATTTCCAGGCTACAGACTGAAGACTAAATTTAACAGCTAGTCAGAATTCAGAGAAAGATTTTAAGTAAAATTAGCACCGTAGGAGATTAACTTTGCATTAATGAAATGGGACAGAAATGCATTGGAAAAAGACAATCCTGGAAGATTACAGTATTCCAGGCA
The DNA here is from genome assembly GCF_049350105.2 of Macaca mulatta. Taxonomy (NCBI): domain Eukaryota; kingdom Metazoa; phylum Chordata; class Mammalia; order Primates; family Cercopithecidae; genus Macaca; species Macaca mulatta. The sequence goes on from NC_133406.1 coordinate 163,471,873, forward strand.
AGTATTAATGGAGTGCCAAACAGGGTAGCAGTGAGTGTAGAGAAAGGAGAGGAATTGATTCCAAAGCTCTGTGCCCCTCTATCCCATCACCCCATGAAATTTTCCATTCTGTTGACTTATGCAAAGGCGGGAGAGATCCTTTAATATTTAATTGGCTTCAAACAAAGATTAAATAATTCCTGAGAGCTTTACTTTTCAAAAAGGAAGAAATCACCTGTTCGAAAAAAATAAACGAATAGTTATGTAACTCATCACAGAAGTCTATTCCATCACATGGTTCAATTACTTTGCAACAAATGAAATGAAACAAAGACATTCTAAGTCACCGAACAGGCTCCAGAGGTCTCTCTCCCTAAAGCCCTATGGTTAGAATTCTTCTCATCCCTATCTTACAGAACCTTCATTCCAACCATCCAGTATTACATATGTGCATTTTTTATTACCCACTAGATTATGATGAGGGTTTGGGGTGACAGGAACCTCTTCAGGTTGAGTAAAATAATTTCTTTTCCTCTTTCACAAGCACCTCTACTTGGATCCAAGCACCATGGCTGGAGCCGGGATATGTATATGAATCCCAGCTAGACCTGAACCTAGGGAGGCTCTGGTTTAGTGTGGGAAGTAAGGCATTTAACAAGTGCTGGGAGAGACATGGGCACAGAGTGCAGTGGGAGGAGAGGTCCGCTGTGTGCGGTAAGAACTGGAAACGCTTCATCAGAGGCAATACTTAATAACAAGTCTTAAAAGACAGGTAGTCAAAGAAGGCAGCAGAAAGGAGGGTCTTTGGAAAGTGCTTATCTGGCAGATGGATGTTTGAACATGGAGAATGCCAGAGCAACTTTGAACTCATGATGTCTTCAGAAATATGTAGCAATTTCTTAGAGAAACTCTAAGAGGACTCTAAGTTGCCTGAATCCAGGCAATAGACTCAACCTCTGTCCACGCTGGGGGTGAATCATCTGGTAAAAATCAATATATAAATTTGGAGTTTACACAGATTTTTATTTATTTTATATTTATTATTATTATTATTATTTTTTGAGATGGAGTCTCACTCTGTTGCCCAGGCTGGAGTGCAGGGGCGCCATCTCGGGTCACTGCAAACTCCGCCTCCCGGGTTTACGCCATTCTCCTGCCTCAGCCTCCCGAGTAGCTGGGACTACAGGCGCCCACCACCACGCCCGGCTAATTTTCTGTATTTTTAGTAGAGACGGGGTTTCACCGTGTTAGCCAGGATGGTCTCGATCTCCTGACCTCGTGATCCGCCCGCCTCGGCCTCCCAAAGTGCTGGGATTACAGGCGTGAGCCACCGCGCCCGGCCGGGTATGTCTTTATTAGCAACGTGAGAGTGGAATAATACAGCAGGGCATGAGAAAAATCAAGGTAACCCTCCCAACATGTTGTCTGGTTTTAATCCCTTATTAAAAATACCAGGCCAGTTCAAATGAGACTCATATGTCTGAAATCAGAAAAGGAAGGAGGCTAACATATGGGCACCAGAGGCAAAAGAATATGGTTTGTAACACAGTTCAAGAAAAGAGGAAGCTGAAATCATAGTAGAATACTGCAGGAAAGGATCATGCTGTAAAATGAAGACTCACCAAAAAAGGGCTTTGAAAATTCTACATTTGAAGCAAGAACTTACAAGAAGGAATGCAGCTCTCACCAGCTACCAACTTGATTTTCTTTTTAGACTGGTGACAGGCCAGGGGGATGATACAGTCAGAAAATGTTTGTATTTCAGCAACACATCTGCTAAAGCCTTCCACTGCATCCTTGTAAAATAAAGTGAAATATGCTTTGGATCAAGTAACAGATACCAGGTGGATCAGTCACATCCAAATAAGCAGCTTTCTATTATCCTGCAGGGAATCCGTGGCTGGCCTACCATCTCCTAATAATATGTTTATCAACTTTACACGTGGCACAAACAATAAGGGATTAGATGTCCAAGAGATGACAGAATTAAAATTATTTTGACAAGCTGACACCAGTACAATTACAGTTAACATAGATAAATGTTAAGTTCTTTATTTAGGATGATTGTTTCTTCTGTTGAGGTTTCTATGGCTTAGTATACAGGATTATAAGAAGATGCTGCTATGGGCTGAATGTTTGTGCACTCCCACTCCCAACATTTCCATGTTGAAGCCTATTCTCCCATGTGATGATATTTGGAGGTGGGGCCTTTGAGAGATAATTAACTCATGAGGGTGGAGCCCAAATGAATGGGATCCATACCCTTTTCAAAAGAGGAGGAAATGTGGGATTCAACTAAGAAGATGACATCCCTAAGCCAGGAAGCAGGCCCTCACAAGGCGCTGGATCTGCCAGCACCAGTGATCTTGGACTTCCCACTCTCCAGAACTGTGAGAAATAAACGCTTGTTGTTTCAGCCACCCAGTCTATGGTAATTTGTTATAGCAGCCCAAACTGACTAAGACGCTGTTGGGAATTGTAGTTGATCTTGTGATAACTTGCTCTTTTAAAAATCCGTTTTAAGTATTTTTAAATATTCCATATGTAATTATTTTATATTCTATATTTGATAAATAATTCAACTTTCTAAATTGTTGTTTGTTATTTCTGTTGAATCTCCTGTATGCTGGTATACTTCCTTTGGTATTTTGTGATTTTACATAGATTATACAGATACATGTCTAACGAGAAGCCTACAAAGGAATGCTGCATCCTAAAAAAATGTATTAACAGAAATACAGGTTTGGGCCAAAGGATATTGCTTTGAATTGGTCAGACGGTCGGATTGAATTAGATAATAGCTTAGACCAGGTAAAAGAAAAATAACAAACGAGGAAATAGAATTGAAGAAATGACCTAGAATGTGACACAAAAGACAGGGAGATGAAAAACATGGAAAAATGATTGAGAACATGGAGGATAAAACAGAAGATCTAATATGCATCTAACTCGAGTCCTAAAAGGGAGAATAGAGGCAATAGGTGAAGAGATCATGGTTAAAGGTTTTCCAGAGATGATAAAAGATGTCCCTCTGTAGATGTAGGAATTAATCTACATAACTAGCAGAATAAAGAAAATCCATATCTAGACATATTGTAGTGAAACTTTAGAACTCTGAAGATAGACAAGATCATACAAGCAGCCAGAGACTGTACACGGGAGTAACAAAGCAATGACAGAAGACTTTTCAACGTGACATAAATCAGGAGATAGTTGAACAATATCTTTAAACAGGTGAGAAAAAAATCACTATTAACCTAGAATTGTGTATACAGAAAAGCAAGGTAAGGATGGAAGACATTTTCATGCATACAAATGTGGTAGTTTCCCCACAATAAATCTTTGTCAATGAAGCTTCTAAAAAATTTAAGAACAATAGGAAAAAACAGTGAAAATTTCTGATATGAAAAAAGGGATGGAGAACAAAAAAAAAAAGTAAAGTAAAATGTATATAAAATTCAACTAATTTCTAATGTGTAGAATTGAAAAAGAAGTGTATAGAATTAATTGACTGTACATAGAAAGGATATCATTGAGAATTAAAGGTTTCTAAGGTCCTTGATTATTCAAGCAGGGAGGAGGAATTTGAAGATATTGATTAATCATATAATTTCTTAAGTTGTTAAGTATATATGATAAAATTTCACTTCAAGAGTAACCATTAGCAGAAAAAGTATCTAACTTCCAAACTAACAGAAAGAGAAAAGTGGAGTAGCAATAAACATAACCAATTAGAAGAAATGGGCAATAAAGGAGATAAAGGCTTAGAAGAAGAATGAATGAATGGAAATTGCAAAATAAGATTATAGTAACAAGTCTAAATAAATTATTAATTCCCCCAAATTGGAAATTAAGTCAACTTTCTAATAAAAGACAGAGATTGTCAGATTTCAGAAAGCAGAAACATTATGTTGTTTATGTTGTTGACAATAAATACCTAAAATATAAGGGCACAAAAGATTGAAAGCAAAAAAGTGTTATTTAAAGATATTCATAAAAAATAGTAACAAAAAAGAGCATTCAGCTGTATTAATGACAGAAAAATACAAACTGTAAGGTAAAAGTGTTATTAGGAATACAAGAGGTTAATACCAAATGATAAAAACTATCTTTAAAACAATGAAAAACTTGTATATACCTCAGAATAAGTAAAGCAAAAAAAATTGTAGATGTATAGAGGAAAAATGACAAATTCAATATTATATCAGGTAAGTAAAAACTGCTTCTTTATTATTGTTTAACCTAACTAAAATTAGTAAAAATATAAAATATTTGAACAACACAATTAGCAAGCTTGATGTAATGGGTATATTATGGAAAACTGGGCCCCAGTCTTAAAGAGAAATGCACGTGAAACACTTGCCCAAGTTGACAACGTACTGTATAAAACAAGTCTCAAATATGTAAAATAATTAACATAATGCTGACCATATTCTCTAACCACAAGCAATTAACTTAGCTATCAACATAAAAAGAATAATGAAGTCCTATATATTTGGAAATTTAAAATATCTGAATAACTTAGGAAAAGAGGTGATTCTTCCTTACAGTACAATTCCAAATTCCAGACAAAATATAGAATAAATTACGAAAATAAAAAGAAAATCACTATTTGGTACACACCAGAGTAATAATTGTTGCAGCAAGGAACTTCAATGGATGCTAACATTAGTGAGTGAAAGTATCATGAAAAACAGGATATTTGCATATTTTCGAAGTGTCAACCTGCAAGATTCTTAACAATTACAAAGGGGAAAAGAGTAACTTTCGAGTGAAGGAACCTAAGACAGTACCTGTATTAGTCAAGATTTTTCAGAGAGAAACAAAACTGATAGAACGTCCCTCTCTCTTTGTACATATAAATATATAAAATGCATATGTACTTATATGTATAAATACAGACATATGTATATATGTATATGTGTGTATATAAATGCTTATACAATGAAAATCGAAACTATGGAAACAAGAAGACAATGGCAATGTTCAGTAAACATATCTTGCATCAGACAAGATAAAAAAGAAAAGTAAATTACTGCTGTTTATAAGAGAAACAATTTAAATGAAAGAACACAAGACAATTGAAATTAAAAGGACATTAGAGGGTAGAAAAGGATATAAACATAAAAACATTAATAAAAGCAAGTGTAGCTATACCAGTGCCAGGCAAAATAGGATTTAAGGAGTGCAGCATTACTAAAGATAATGAGATGCTTTTTATAAAGGCAAAAAGATCACTTCTAAAGGAAGGTATAACAATCCTAAATATGTATGCACCTAATAACACGTTTTGAAGGTAAAAGTCAGACTAAAAGAAGAAATACAGAAATTCACGGAGAAATAGTTGTAGGATTCCATATATTCCCCTTAGTAAATGATAGAATGAACAGACAACAAAATCAGTTAAGTATAAAAAAGATTTAAACAACATTAGTAATCAACTTAACTGACACATAAAGATTACTATCCACAACCATAATAAAGTACACACTTTTTAAGTACACATGGAATATTCACCAAAATAGACAACATTATGGACCATTAAGAAAAGTCTAAATAAATTTCAAAAAAAGAATGGCAATAACACAGAGTATTATTTGCCAGAGTATTATTGTGATGTTTGGCCACAATAGAACAAACTTAAAAATTTACTAAAACATTTCTAGAAAATGCCAAAATATTTGGAAGTTAAGCAACATATATCTGAATAACTCATGCATTGAAGAAGAAATCACAAGGGAAATTTTAAAATATTTTGAAGTTAATGTTAATGAAGATTCGACATATCAAAACTTGTGAGATGTAGCTAAATCAGAATTTAGAGAAAAATTTATAGCTCTAGATTCATATATTAGACAAGAAGAATGAAAAAAATCACAGATCTAAACTACCTCAAGAAGCTAGAACAAGTACAACAAATTAAACCCAATGACAGGAGGAGAAAAACACTAATAAATATAAAAATTTCAAGGATATGTTAAACAAACAAACAATTACTACAAGAAACCCCTGTCAAGTTAAACAGAGAGAGAGAGGGAGAACCACTACCAGGAAAGAGAAAAAGATATACAAGCTATCCCGCAGAAATTAAAAGGAGACTAAGAATATCACAAAAAATTTTATTTCATTTAGATGAAATGGACAAATTTATTTAAAAACACAATTCACCGAAATTGACAGAAGTAGAAATAGAAAATCTACTTCTGTATTTATTAAATATATTGAATCTATAATTAAAAATCTCTTCACACAGAAAATTACAGTTTCAAATGGCTTCAATTCTTTCAAACACTCAAGGAAGAAATAATACCAACATTACACAAACTCTTGTAGAAAATAGAAAAAGAGGAAACACTTTCTAATCCATTAATGACACTAGCATAACCTTGATATCAAAACCTGAAAAAGTTAATGCAAGCAAGAAAAATTACAGACCATGCTATCTTGTGAAAACTTGTGTAAAAAATCCTTTACAAAGCAGCGCTCAAATATAAAAAGTTGAAAGGATACTACATCATGACTAAGTGGGGTTTTTTCCTATTAATGCAAGTTTGTATTAACATTTGAAAATCAGTGTGTTGGAGTAAATTAAAGTGGGAACTGGGCTTGAAGAATCCCTGAGCAGACCTCAAATAGCTCTCTTGCCATGGTTTTGCCAGGTGAGTATAAAATGTGAAGATGGCTCTGCAATGTGGAAAAGAGCTCTTAGCAGAATCTGAACATGCTGACACCCAATCTCAGACTTCCTCACCTTCAGAACTGTGAGAAATAAATTTCTGCTGTTTGGAAGCCACTCAGTCTATGGCACTTTGTTAGCAATCCAAATGGACCAAGACAGTCCACCAAAACACATGTTTAGGGATGTTCGTAACAACTATATTCATAGTAGCCCTAAAATGAAAGCAACCCAAAAGACCATGAATATTAGAATTAGTAATTCTACTGCAATGTGACACTACACAGCAATGAAAGAATAACTATTGACAGGAAAAAAACCTTACAAACACAATTTTGACTGAAAGAAGCTGGATATAAAAATAGACCACATGGGCTGGGCATGGTGGCTCATGCCTGTAATCCCAGCAGTTTGGGAGGCCAAGGTGGGTGGATCACCTGAGGTCAGGAGTTCGAGAGCAGCCTGTCCAACATGGTGAAACCCCATTTCTACTAAAAATACAAAAAAATTAGCCAGGTGTGGTGGCGCACACCTGTAATCCCAGCTACTCGGAAGGCTGAGGCAGGAGAATCACTTGAACCTGGGCGGCGGACGTTGCAGTGAGGTGAGAGTGCGCCATTGCACTCTAGTTTGGGCAACAAGAGCAAAACTCCATCTCAAAAAAAAAAAAAAAAAAAAAAATATATATATATATATATATATATGTATATGGCACATGACTCCATTTGTATGAAATTTTAAAACAGGCAGAGCAAATCTACATGGATAGAAGTCAGAATGATGATTACTCTGGATGGAAAGGTTGACTGGAAGAGACATGAGTGAGCCTCCAGGATAACGGAAGCATACCACATTTTGACCTTGGTAGTGGTTACTCAGGGGCATAGACATATAGAATTTCATTAATCTATAAACATAAGATTTGTGTACTTACTGAATGAAAATTTTACCTTGGTAAAAATTTATAACTAAAAAAATGAATAAGCAAGACATTCCCCGGAGGCAGAATAAGGTGAGGAAGAAATTTTACTACAAGATATCAAGATTTATTATAAAGTTATAGTACTTAATTATTAATTTATTAGTAAAGAGATAGTCAATTTGATTAGAATTGAACAGATTACAGAGAGCAGAAAGAAATTCCCACATATATGAAAATTTGATTGCAAATCACTAGGGAAAAAGCAAATTCTTAAGTAAATTGTGCTGGCTGGGACAGTTGGTATCTATATAAAAACAAAAGTGAGTTCTACCTCACATCATTCAAGAAAATAAATCCCTAACTGCCATGTGAAAGACAAAATCTTTGAAATTTCTAAAATAAGATATAGGAAAATAGTTAATGATTAAGAACAGCAGAAGAGTTATTAAATAAGGAATAAGAAGCTCTAACGATGTAAGATAGAAAACATGAAATTGACATAAGCAGTACAATGTAAAACTTTTGTTTCTTGAAAGGCACCACAGAGCAAAAGAAAAGACAAGCCACAGATTGGAAGGAGATATTTATAACACAGAGAATCAACAAAAATAGTATCAAGAATATACTAAGAATTCTTTAAATCAAAAAGTAAAGTAACCCAGAAGAGTGAACAAAGATGAATAGCCATTTCACAGATGAAGTAACACTCATGCAGAATTAACAATAGGAAAAAATGCTGAACTACATAAAAAATAAGGGAAATACACGTAAAGATCATAATGAGATATAATTTACATCCACCAGTTGGCCAAAAATTTAGTCTGGAAATACCAAGTGTTGACAAGGATGTGGACAACTACTGTTAGGAGTATGAAATGTCCAACCACTTTGGAAAACAATTTGGCAACATCATGCACATGTGAACTGTTTTGCTCTATAGCTCAGCAATTTGATCCCTAGGTATGCACTCTACAAATTCTTGCACACATGTACTAGAATTTTCTAAGAACATTCATACAAGCATTGTACACATTAGTAACAAGCAAAAAACCCAAATACTTACTGAAAGAATGGATAAAAGTAAATTATGGTATATTCACATGATGGTGTTATACAGTAGTGCAAATAAACTGGATTTGTATATATGCAAAGGGTATGGATAAATCTTGGGAAAAAGCAAGTTTCAGAAGACTATATACAACATTTTAACAGGCTTATAACATTTATAAATATACAAAACTAAATGATATAGTAATTTTATATAAATCTGTATGTAATAAAACCATTTAGAAAGCAAGAAAATGGTAAATAAAAAAATTCAAGGCAATTGGAAAATACTCAGGTAGCTTCAAAAGTAGTGATAATGTTCTTTTTATGTTTCCTTCAAAATATACATATTCATCACATTATTTGGTGTGTATCAAATATTATATAATGAATATTCTAATAGCAATTGTTGCCCATAGAATTAAATTTCTGCCATGAAGTACATGGTGACAAAGAACAGACACCCCAGAGACAGACCCTTTGGCTTCTAACCTGCCTTTCCCACTTAATGGAGGCATGACCTTGGGTAAGTTACTGAAGTGCCTTGTTCCTCAATTTTTGCACCTGTAAAGGGGAATGATAAAAGAACCTATGTCATGGGGTTATTGTGAGGACTACATGCATTTATATATGTCAAGCACATAGAAGAATGTTCGGTACAAGACATGCTATGCCTGTTCTCATCTTCATCACCCAGGGGGCCAGATACACAACTTCTGGTAGTTTCAATTTGCTTGTCTGCAAAATGGGATAATAGGATTATGGTGAAATAACATATATGTCACAAAAGACGTTGTGCAAAACACAGAAGATATTCAGTAGGTAGAGTATAATTATAAAAATTTTGACTCAACCTTATGGATTTCCTATATTTGGTTTTGAAATTAAAGAGCTAGTCACAGGGTAAAGAACTAAAGACACTAACCCTTGAGATAACCTACGCTGTGAGCAAAGACATTCTTAAAATTTTATGAAATAACATTTTGTGAATATAATTTAAATTTTGAAAAAGCTAGAAAATCTGTGATCCTCTCCATTTAGAAATAAGCACTTTTCTCGGTTTAGTATCTTCTAGCCCTTTTCCTATGCTTTAAAAAATGAAATTGAGATCGCACATTTAAATAAGTATGTGGAAGAGTAGATGATGAAAGAGGAATACTAGAGTGTCCGCATGCTCAAGAAGGGAATAATATGGTCCTTTGTAGAAGTAAAGGTGGCAGCTGACTCACCTTTACTGCCTGCCTGTTGCCCTCTCCTGTAGCTGGGAGGTAACCAAACATCAAGTTCTGGCCAGGTGGTGATTCAGGAGCCTGCGATGCTCCGCCTGAGGACAGCTTTTCCCAAGGGTTCTCCTTTCCCTTCATATTCTGGTGAGATGAAACCATTTTGGATCTGCTTCATGGAAACAAAATGTTTTTTGGTTTGTTTGTTTCATTTAGTTTTTAAGATAAATGTATACTTAATTTTTATAGACCTTCAATAACCACCAGTTGGATTCCTAGCAGCTTTAGAAAGCTGTCAAGTTTAAAGCAGGTTATAACCTGTCTCATTTTAGCCTTCCTTTTGTTGTTGAACCACAGAAGTCAGAGCCCAAGCTGTTCTTCTGCCTTTCTGCAGATGGTATAGCATTTGTCAATATTAAATTTAATTTGTGCTAAGAGCAGTTCACTAACAGCGAAAACACAAAGCTTGCTGAACTTTACTTCACCTGTGTGCTCAGTACAGCCAGCATTAGCAAACATAATGAATTCAGCAACATTATCCTACTGAAATCTAGGTCAGCTCTGTTGATTAAAAACATTACAGGTTTAAGAACTAACCCTATAAAAACCCACTTAAAATTTTACTATGTCACAACATATTGCATTTCTTATACTTTTAAAATAGAAGGATGTGTTTATACATAATTACCAATCCAATGGGTCAACATTAAGAGGTCATCATAAACAACAGACATTTATTGAGCGCCTATTGTGTGCAAGGCACTATACTAGGTATAGGCTACAGAGACAAAGGAGAAAGAGGCTCTGCCCTCAAGGAGCTTACAATCTAAATAGACTAACAGTACACATACATAAAAAGACAAAGGACAATTCAAGGTAGTATATAATATTAGGGCACTGAGTAGAAACAAACAGGGTTTCAGCCTTTTTGCATTTGCATTTCAATACCCTGAGAAGGTGGGATGAGTGAGCTACCAAAGAGGGGCTACACTTGCTCATTTTTAAACCTTGAGACACTCTCACCTCTTTCCATTCCAAAGTACCTCTGGCATGTGCTAACACCTAGGCAATTGGTTCACACATCCTGCCCTCCAGGGCTTATTATTATAGTTTTCTTTGAGATGGTCTTCTGATAGTGTGAGCCACTGTCATGGAGCCCAGGGCTTCCCTAGTTTTAGCATTGAAGTCTGTGTCTTGGGGACCCCTCTTCTTCACTCCCCACTTGGCTCTGGGCAAACCATAATGGTACTTCTGAAGTACCAGGTATGGTAGCCAGATATAGTCCTCCCACCTACCATGGTTATTACTCTGGTAGGACCTACCCCAAATCTGTTCCCCAGATAGATTTTTAGTTTAAAAACTTACAAGGAAGACCTTAACAGTCCCAAAGTTTGCTGGTTTTAAAAAGCACACTGTAGACAAAAGAAGACAATCGGGAGAAAATGACAATAAAGAGATACAATGAGGTTTAAGAGAGAAGGAATGAGAATGGAAGAAATGATTGGGTCAGACACAAAACATACAGAGTGTTAACATCACCTCCTAACACTGCAGAGAGAGAATAGGAACATGGACCCTTCTCTCAGAGTAGGTTTATTTAACAATTTGAAGCATCACCCTGGTGGAATTCAGGATATATTTCTGAAATGAGTTTGCTCTTACACAAGGACAAATATTTAGTCAGGTACCAAATGGGTGCATATGCCTTTAAATAACACTGTCTTAATCCTAACAGAAGTTCAACTTTCTCCTTCTACTTTTACTCAGCATTCATTATCTTCTAAGTTGGTAATTTTAATTTTTGAGGAGAGTTTTTATTTCAAAATGAGATTATTTCCCTCCATGCTCATGTCATTCAAATAGATCAGTAATGGAGAGAACTTCAGAAAACAAATGATACACAAATCTGGTAGTAACCTAAGGATTGTGAGAGACTACACAAATTTCTCTTTTAGGTACAGTACATTGTGTTTTGCTTTCATCTATTTTTTTTTAAAAAGAAAAGATCTTACTCTGAAATCTGACGACCTCAGAAGTCCCTGAATTGTTCAGGTTTTATGTGTAGCCCTTAGGAGTACACACCAGGGTTAGCGAAGCACAGGGACTTAGTTGAAAACGCCCATTAACGGTAATGGAAATCACACAGCTAAGTCCCCACGCAGCATGCTGAATATTTACCTCCTAATGTTCTTTTAATGTATGCTTTCTTGGGTGAATATTTACTGTAGAATATTAAATCTGAGATTCCTCTTTTTATGGGCCATTTGAAGTGATTGATTTTGTTTGCAAATTCCTGTATCTTTGCCCATAATGGCTATCTATTGTAATGGCCTCTGCCAAATGTTCTTGTGTTGAAATAACAGAAGCCATGGATCGGCCAGCTGTGGCATTGTATTACTGTGGTCTTAAAAGCTAGGAGGGAGCTGATGACACAGCTGGGAGAGAGGAAAAAGGTATGTAACATAACGAGTATGACTTAGGCTTCAAACACAATCAGACACTGAAATCACTGAGGTCTATAAACATGGTTCTGTAGTCATCTTTTATATCAGAGTTTATATTTAATGGTGTTGAATAGTGTTAAGACTGACAGTCATGAAATGGTCGTGGCAAGACAAGAATTCAGTTGCCCACAACCAGGTTCATCAGCACAATCTATCAGAATTCTAGTCATTTTCTTTAATGCTATAATAAAACCACTTTGCAAGTGGTAATTTTTACACTTGTATACACCACATTTTTTAACAATATGAAATCACATATCCTAGCTACATGTAGATTTAAAACATTCCCAGTGAAGCCAGGATTTTCCGAATTTGGTCTCTTTTCATTCTTTTGAGTATTTGAGAGGGAGAAGTTACAAACAAGATGGAGCTACCATGATGGTTTTTTCTTAAAGAAAATCTAAAATCTGAAGATACACAGATATGTGAGATATTATTAGATGAGGCAATATAATTACATTCTTACATATCGAAACTATGCCTTTCCAAATTTCCACAAATACAGAAATTGTCAAAGGAGCCACTTATGTTTGAGCAACATAATCTCTTCAAGTGATTATAAAGGTGGTCTATAAGTAAATTGTATAAAATTTATACACTTTTTCATATGTTGATAAAATACGATGTGTTCAGAGTCCATGCTGTGGAAGACAATGTGTTGGAATAAAATTCATAGTCCCTTTAAAAACTATTAGAAAACTTAAAGAACATATTCCAGTATGTTTTGGACAGCCATTTCACCCTTACTGGCTTTGAACAGCCCAAGTCACACTCAACAATATCAACTTTGATTATGTTATGTGAGTACCCTGATTATGTTTGCATTTTAACAACAGTACTCCATAGAATTAATAGTACTAGTTAGTGTACTAATTAAGAAAAGGGAAAGACGTGGTAATGTGATAAAGCTTCTTTAATCACAAGCCAGGTCATGTCTGTAAAACAATGTCAGTCTTCATACATAATATTTGCTGGTGCCTTCAAATTAGTTTCTCTAATGCCTTCTGAGTCATGTGTAAAGAAAACACTAGTATATTTATGAGACTATTTTTGAACAATATTACTTGTTTTAATAAAAATCTGTAATATGAATTTATCTTGGCTCTGAATAAAATTAGTCCTTTATACTCCTTCAGACCATGGAATGGTAATGAATATAATCTAAGAAGATTTGTAGTGAGTCTAAATAGTTCATAGCATCAATGAGTCGAATGATAGGGCATGTCCTTGTAGTCTCTTTTCCTCACAGAAGGGCAGCTCTGTGCTCTTGTAGCCAGGGAACCCCTTGGAAGTATGCCTTTTGTGTGTGTGTGTCTATCCTGTGTTTTTGTGTTGAGAGGCTGGGGAAGAGGTGGATGGTGATGCTTCGAGAGAAGCAGGGGGTAGATTTTAGCCCATGTGGACTGAGGAAGAAGTGTAGTTTTAACCACAAGAGTGAGATAAGTAATATGAATGTAGATAAGGCCCCCCAAAATAAGGTTGGGACCCCATTACTCCAAGTGCAGAGTCTTCAAATGGGTCAACAGAAGGCCACAAGTTTAGATTTGGGATGAAACCTAAGAGGTTTTCTGGTACAGTGACATCATTCTGCCAAAGAGGAATCCAGGGCTCAAGAGAGGACACTCACATCAATTATTACTAAAGAAAACTACCTTTAAATTTCTCTTGTTAGCATCTTTGTGTTTTAATAACATAGGTTTTGGTTTTCAATTTCGTCCTTTTGGAACATTTCTGCACATTAGAAAATGCCATTGCTATTCTTTCTATAAAAGAACAGTTTTCCTGAAGCCTAGGGGTTCAAAAAATACAACACAACATTTCCAAGTCAAATACCAATTGCATGCTAACAATGAGCATTGTGAACAGAGTAACCCAATTCTAGGCCATTTCCAACCATCATTCAGGATTAAAGAGTTAGGAAGGATAAATTACCACATAATCATAATCTATAAAAATACTGGCCTAGATTGCACTAAAAAACTCTCAATAAATAAATATTGGACATTTGCTTTATGAAAGTCAGTGGAGATGTGCTCTTCAGAAATCATGTCCATAGTTTCAGCCTGCTTTTTACAAATCACACATACACAGTCTAACAGATAACAAAGGTTATAGAACAGGAAAGAATACAACTTGATAGAAAAATGTCTTTGACACGGTGTTTCTATAAAGGAATGCAACTAATATTGTTGAGTTGCTTATGTTGCAGTTTCAAAGGCAATACTAAGAGATCCAAAATGTTTTTAGCCATAGTGGTATAACTGAATTGAGTGTTCAGCTCCTAAGTAACACCATTGAAGGGGACAACACTCATTAGAATGCATTAATTCTGGAATTTTTCCTTACAATCCAACTGCACTGCTTTGTCACGCCTGGTAGGCATCTGTCCATGGTACTTCCTGAGGAGTGAAGCTGTTTTCTGCTACCCTTTCCTGTCTGGTAGCTCAGGAAGTTCAGGGTCTCGGTGTCTGATGCAGTGAATACTTGGGATTACAGTCTGGCACGCTCAGTCCTTAGAACACAGGTTTATTCTCAGGATGATTTATAGCAAGTGATTCTGGTTTCCAGTCTGGTTGAAAAAAGTGAATATTGAATGTCCGTGCCCAGTTCTTAAAGACTCGTTTCTCTGTGATAAAGCGGTGATGACTGCCCTTGCGTCCTCGCTCATGGGAGAGGTACATTGTACATTCATCAGGTCCAAAAGGTTCATAATAATGATAAGGTACTGAAGGGTGATTGCGATCCCTGTAGGAGGAAATTGAGATAACTGATTAAAGGAAAATTTTTTTCCTTTGACTGATTGAGGTAAGATGTTATCTTTAATAAGCTGATAAACACAAATTGTATTTTCTAGTTAAATGAGTTTCGACAAATGGTTTTTCTGATTACACAGTAAGGAAGTGGAGAGGTTTTGAGGTGGTGAAATAAAATCAGTGACCATCATTTTCATCAAAAAGATTGAAAATCAGCTGCAGAATATTCAGTCTCCTCAGAGTTAGACCCTACATATTAATGAGTCACAATAGTATTATTTTCACTTTTCTTACTGTCTATTTACCACATGCAGCTGTAGAGATATTACCAAAACAAAATATGTCATTCCCATTCCCCACTACACTAAGCTTCCAGATGCTTCCAGTTATACAGAGAGCATGTCTGCTGGGGTGCATTATGATGTGGCTCCTCTTCCAAGTCTTCTCCTAATCCACTCAGCCTTGTTCACTATGTTCCCACCATACTGGCCTTTCCGGTCAACTCTGCCATGCTCATCCCTACTTCAGGGCCTTTGCACTTGATGGCAGTCACTTGCCTGGAATACTCTGAGTTCATTCCTCACCATTGGGTGTCAGCTCAAATAATATCCTTCTCTGAGAGGCCTTACCTGACACTTGCTCCCCTCACTTCATCTCACTTGAATTCATTTTCTTTATAGCATCAATTGCTCTCTGAAATTGTTGTTACTGTTTACTTGTTTATTGGGTGTTCATGATGGCAGTGTTTTGTCTTATTCCTAGAATAGTCCCTGGTAGGTGCTCAATAAATAATTTAAAAAATTCTGTTGTTGAAAGAAATGTATATAGAATTAGCAGCTAAACAGCAAATTTCTAAAGACACTTTCTTCTCTGAGTATGGAAAGTTGATTATCCTAGCTTGATCCTATGGGAGAAAAAGGAAGACAGCAAGCAAGAGGCCACAATTTTTCTTTTGGCACTTCAGATGGCCTATGTACTCAAAGTCTACAGTATTTTAGTCCAGAAACTCTACATCCTCAGTCCTTGCTTGGTGGCCTGAGAATCTCCAAGTGTTTTTCTGCCTCTATATCTCTGTCTCAGCCTCAAACAGGAAACACTAGCTCATTTCTTCAAGATGTGTGCACAGGGTTAATATGTGGGGGTGGTAGGTGCCCTTGTTTTAGGGTTAATACAATATTTACACACCAAAGAGTTTTGGTCTCAGACTGGTTTCTATAATAGGCTAATCTACCCCACCTCTTCTGTCTTTTGAAGAATGAATGGTAAGATTAGTCAAGGTTTCTTGGCAGACAAACTCTCCTAATTTGAGCTATGCTCAGCAACTGGCCTTGTTGCAGAGACTAAGAAGAGAAGACCCAGGCTTCTCAGCATCTTGCAAATCATCTTTCAGAGCCTGATGCCCTAGGGTTCCCACTTTGGTCACCTGGGCTCTCCTCTAAGTATAATAACTTGGTTTCCCAAAGATGCTCATCCTGCCAGACACCTATTTGTTTTCTTCAGAGGAGATCAATACACAAATAGCTTTTAGAGTAGCAACTTTACTGGGGTCAGGGATTGAAGTCTTTTATCAAGAGGGGTGTCATGTTTGTGGCTCTGACAACAATAAACCTTTGAGCTGTTTCTCCTCTTAGGTTAAAGTTCTTCCAGGAAGAGAGATTTATTTTTGTCATGCAGCATCTAAACATTCCTTATCCTGGCTTGGATGCTATGCTAAATTAACACTTTGCATCTCTAATATGCTTGTCTTGGAATTATCTCTATGCTCTATAGTGAAACACTGGATCCTTTCCTGACTAGTTATTGCAGATTTTATTAATTTACTTACCCTAGAAATTGGAATCCCATTAAAATTTTAATAGAATGTGTTTTCAATACAGAGAATGCCTGCTAACAAAAATTCAGGTTGAAGCTGACCACTACGAAGAAAAAAATAAGAATTTGTGAGACATATCTTCCCATATTCATATGGCATAAATTGGGGGAACCATGCCAATTTCATGTTGCCATGGTATGCCTGGGGTTAAGCTTTTGTTCCATCGCAAATCACTTTTTAAATCTGATTCATCTAAGTTTTGGACATTTTATTGGCATCAATCTGACTAAAGAAACAATTAGGTTTCTAAAAATATCATGAGATTGATTTGGCACCTAGGAGTGGAGGGTAATTGGAAACCAGCTAAAGATGCTATAGGATCAATTTCCTTATTCAAGAAGACCATCTCTTTGGAAAAAAAACTTATCTGACTCTATATTGATCCCCTAAAAGGAGAATTAAATTTACATATTTGGTTACTGTGATTTCAGAGGTGTCAAGATAAGTTATTCATGTAAGCGAGTTGTTTCCACATGTTAAAACTCTGTCTAAGCATCAGAAAAGTGCTTTCTGGGAGTCGGAAGGCAGAGCTGGAAACTGCAGGAACATCTCCCCCAGCTGTGAGCCTGCCATCAGCTGGAATTCACTAAATTCACTATGCCATTTAGAAAGACACTCCTAGCTGAAGGTCTTACTTCCTTGGGTCTTTTCTCAAACCTGACTTTCTAAAGGCTGCCCTAGTTTTTTCTTCCTTCACCTGACCTCAGTGAAAACTATGATAAACATCAGCAGAATTTCCACATGAGGAAGCAGTTGTAAAAGGGATTCTGGTGCTCAAGTTCCCATTGTGGGCCTGGTAAGCTGAAGGAAAGGATATGTGGGCTGGGGAGGCAGGAATGGAGATGACCACAGAGCCGGTTCCCCAAGTGGCTGCAGCCTGCCATCCACATTCTGACAGCCAGTTTGAGAACAAGCCCTGCAGAATGATGTGAGGAAGAATTTTTTTTTTTTTTCTTTTTAGAGGGAGCAGGTGGGGAGAGTGAGGGAACTAACACTTAGTGCACTTGGGGAGCTTTAAGGAAATACCTATGCTCCATCTCCCTAGACTCTGGTTCAGATGACTTGGAGAGGAACTCAGGCACAGGTATTTTAGAAAGTGTCTTAGGTTTGAATCAAAATAAAAAATGTCAGTATTGGATTATAAAACCAATAAAATAAAATAAATATCCATGAGTCCATGATAATTTCAATAAATAACTGAATAAATAAATGGAGGAGAAGAAACAGCATTTCATGACAGAAAAATTCCAATAAACAATGTAGAAAGAATGAGGGACTAGGAAACCATCCTCAGAACGTTGCAGTAATTGTTGCAGGCAAGATGCACCAATGAATGGGATATTAATGGGGAAAAAGATGAGGAGAAATAGGCTATCTGCATGACCTGAAAGTATCTCTCCCAAGTTATTTATTAATGACAAAGGGAAAAACAGTAACTTTACAATGGGTAAGCCCAGCAGACATTGCCTTAACCAAGTGATGAAGGTTAACATTGCCAGTAATAAGACATACGGACATCACATACTTCCTGTTATGAGATTCTGGGAAGGGCCTATGGCTTCTGTGGTATCCTTCCCAGTAATGCATAACCTCAATCTAAGCACAGAAAAACATTAGATAAACCCCAATTGAGGGACATTCTACGAAATACCTGACTAGTACTCGTCAAAAGTGTCATGAAATGCAGGGAAAGCCTGAGGAACCGCCATGGATTTAGAGACTAAGGACACCTGATAAATAAATGCAAAGGGAACCTGGATTCGTTCTTGGAGGAGATAAAGGACATTAGTAGAGAAACTGGTAAAATGTAGTTTAGCTGACCATTGTACTGATGTTAATTTCTTACTTTTGATAATTGGACCACAGGAACGCAAATCCGCTTTAGCGGAAGCTGGATAAAGGTTATATGAACTCTCAATACTATTTTTGCAATCTTGCTGTAACTCTAAGATGATTTAAAACAAAAATAAACATATATTTTTAAATAATACATATCATAACAACAAAGCTCCTTAGAAGATTCTAATGGTGGAAAGCTCCTTGAGATTCTAATATGCAGCCAAGTTTGAGACAACTGATTTTGTAAGTACCTGCTCAACCTCTGTGCTTAACTGGTGTGAGCTCCTTTACATCCCCATCAGCCCTCTGAGGCAAATATTGCAGCCCCCGTTTGATAGGGAGCATCTGACGCCCAGGGAGACAGTCCACTGCCTGGCTTTCAGCACACAACCTCACTCATTGTCCATCCAAGCTGCTGGAGTTGACCATTTCAGCTCAGAGCACAGTGCTCGGCACTCCACATATACTCACTCATTTAGTCCTTACAACACCCCTATAAGAGAGTGTCAGTCCATTTTGTGTTGCTATAAAAGAATACCCAAGTCTGGGTAATTTATAAAGAAAAAAGGCTTATTTGGCTCATGATTCTGACGTCTGGAAAAATTCAAGATTGGGCATCTGGCGAGAGCCCCAGGCTGCTTCCACCCCTAGCAGAAAGTGAAGGGGAGCTGGCTGGCGTGTGCAGAGATCACAAGGCGAGAGAGGAAGAAGAGAAAGGGAGAGGTGCCAGGCTCTTTTTAACAACTAGCTCTGTTGGGAGCAAACAAAATGAGAACTCATTCATGCCCCACCCCAGGGAGGACACTAATCTATTCATGAGGGATCTGCCCCCATGACCCAAACACCTGCCACTAGGCCCCACCTCCAACATTGAGGATCAAATTTCAACATGAGATTTGGTGGGAACAAACAAAACATATCCACACTATAGCAGAGAGTTACTATTAGCACCCCTACTCTGCAGACAAGGAAACTCATGCACAGGAAAACTGAAGTTTCGCAGCCAAGGTTTGGACCAAAGCCAGTTGACTCCAGACTCTGTACTCTTAAGAGTGAGGTTCTGTGTCTCGGAAAAACTCCTGTCCCCCAGATGGGGTTTCTGTACTAACGGCACCCAGGTTTCGCGGGCATCAACAGCGTGTGGTTGAAAGCAGCTTGTCCTTGCTGCTTTCCTCTGAGCTCTTGCTACAGAGGAGCCCCGTGTGTGGTGCTTGTGATCTGCTCAGGGTGTTAAACAGAGGCTTTGTGCTCATGTACAGTTCTGCCCATCAGTGCTAATGGCAGCAGGGGTTTGTAACGTTCCACTTTTTGACTCATCTAAAGCTAAGTTTTACAACTGAAAAAAACCTCATAACCCTAACAAGCAAGGGAAGACACTTCCATTTCTGGGTACTGACGAGGTGTAGGACATGTTGCTCCAAAATATGGTACCTTGGCATTTGAGGAAACAACAGAAGCAGGGAGATCACTTTTGCCTCCCTTCACCCTTCTCCTCTGATGCAGGTCATAAAAGATTTCTTTGCCCTCCTCTAAAGTAGGTCGTAAACCTTCATTCCAGTGGTACCCTCCATATACCCGGAGGAAAGGAACATCCCTATCCTCAAAGACAAGGAAATGCCAAAAAGAATCTGAACAAACAGACCTTGCTACCTCCCCCCACCCACCCTGGTTTATTACCATTAGATCACACCTTCTTTGTCCAATCCTACTTCTTCACAACTATCCACTTCCTCATCAAACTTAGCATAAAAATAAGGAGATCTCCCTGTTTCTTTGGCTCTTCATTTCTGAAGGCTCTGGTGTCACGTAAAATTTATATTAAATAAATGTGTATGCTTTTCTCTCGTTAATCTGTCTTTTGTCATAGGAGACTCGGCAAAGAACCTATGGTGGAGGAGGAAAAGAAATTGCTTTTTCTCTCCTATAGTATGATCTAGGTTGACCCTGCCCACTGGGTTTGGGGCTGGACTAGGCAGAAGGCTGCAAATATCCTGAGGAAAGAATGGTGTCTCGGCCTCTTTCTAGAACTCTTAGACATTCTCTTTAAACACATTTCTATTCTTGGTGCGGTACCTGGCATATAGTAGGTACTCAGGAAATGTTTGAAGAATAGAGAGAATAGAGTTGAATTAATAGCTGTGAAGCTGCTAGGTTGTTCTGCAACTGGCTTGCACTGGGGGCTTTGGTGACACTATGAGGTGTTGAGAAGAAAATATTCTTGCAGCAGTCCTTCCCAAGCATCTGTCACAGTCCTGGAGGTGCACTGAGCCACCCTTATTCTACTGCCTTAATTTCTGGTCCTTGGATCTTCTTTTGGGAGGAAAAGAGCTGTATACCTTGGAAGCCCATGGAATAGCATTGTGTGTCTGGGTGCATGGAGCACCAAGAGCCTGCAGCTGCCCACCCTTCATGGGACAAAGAGCTACAGTGAATCACCCAAGCCCCACCCTCACCCTGGAAGAAACACAACCATATATTTTAAGTCTACTTCATAAAACGTAAACCACATGGGTGGCATTGCCATTCCACACCCGTCTTCTGTAAGTAAGCTTCCGATTCTACCCGGTGGACTGTCGCCAAGTAAGAACTTTCCCTGTTAGGCTGGCAGCTTTATTAATGTTCACTAGCTAATAATTCTGGCAGCATCAACTCTCTGATATTCACGATACCTTTGAGATGTCCTTCACATTACAGATGAGATATTAATTTAGTTCCATGACAGTGATCACTCTGAATCATTACCCCGCTAATTAATACTCAAGAAACGATGGGTAACAGAGAGTTGTAAACTTGGTAATGTGCTAAGTATGACCAGAAATAAGATTATTAGGTAGAATTTAAATGCTTGGCCCATTATTATCACAAATAATTTACAATGGAAAATGAGATTAAATACTCAGCATAACTTAGTTTGGAAAGCAACGACAACAGATCTTTTCACGCAATTTATAGGCCATCTAGAGAGAATGAATTTGGCTTACAGTATGGATACGGCATGATTTAAGAGTCCACTGTCCACAGAATAATATATTTTGATGTTGTCTCTGGTGCAACATGGCATTAATTTTCTCTAGCTTTCTGAACTTTGATGTGCCTGAAGTCTGGTGATACAGGCAGGGTGGGGGACTGATGCCTGAGCCCCTCTTTGAGTACCCAGAGCTGGCTCTGGCTGAAAATAAAACAAGGTGGCCTCCATTGACTTCTGGGGCCCCCTCAAAATCTGAATTTGCTAGTTAGAGTTTTAATGTGCCTGGCACTTTTGGTGTTGCAGTAATAATGTTTAGAATCAATCTCTTAAACACCCCCATGGACAAGGCTTATTTTTGTTTCTCATTGAACTAATCTGTACTGAAGATACACTCTATGCCAGACACAATGACAAGTGCTAATGATACAAATGTGGATTGATACAGGGGACTCTTCTTAAGGAGCCTAGAGTCAAACAAAGGAGATGGACAAACCAATCAGTGAGATGGTACAGGGCAGAGGTAGACGGAGGCCCAGTGGGCCCAGTAGGTCTGACTCAGACAGGGCTAGGGAGAGCTGAGAAGGAAGGGCTGCTGTATCTGAAACAGTGAACTGAAGGATTAAGAGCATTGGCTCTTGAGCCCTGAAGATCATATTCAAATCCCAGCTCTGCTATTTATTTGCTCTATGACCATGGGCAGCTGTTTCATGTCTTTAAGCTTTCTACGTAAAATGGTGATATTAATGATGCTTACCTCATAAGATTATTATAAGGCTCAAGGAAATAATGCATGTGTTCATGTTAAGCACAGAGCCAGCATGAGGTATGTGCACAACAAATATCAGCCATTAATGTTATTAGTGAAGAGCTGGTGGGAAACCAGCCAGCTTAAGGAAGTAGGGGATGGGCAGTCCAAACTGAGGGCATAGGAACAGGTGTCTGTAGGGTGAGTTGCTTTACGAGTTTTTCAGTAAGGTTGAATAAACAAATAAACACATAAATCTGCATCAATAGAGAAGATGTGACTAAAGTGGTATGCAGAAGCCATAACTTGAAGGTCTTGTGTGCTAACATAGGGAGTGTGAACTCTTCTCAGAAAGAGGTCACTCAGGAGTTTTAAGTAACTCCCTGAAGTTAGATTTGTCATCTAGCAAGGCAGTCATGTTTGGAGAGGAAGACAAGAGTTGGAGAGAGCAGTCCAGGAGGCTATCGCAGTACGAAATGAAAGATGCTGCATGCCATTCAAATGACTTTGCGTCAGTTAGATTCTGCTAGATCTTGAATGAGATATGTCTGTCATCTGCCACCATGGCCATTTATATGTCCACCACTTCCATTTGTGGTTTTAAATATGAAATGTGATGCTATCTTTCTTCCTAAGAAGTCCATGGGCTTAATACTTTAAGTGGGTACCAGAAGTTTTCTTGCCAATGAATGACTCCTAGAAGTAACACTGGCCCGTTGGGTGAGATGAGAAGGCAGACCTCCAGGACAGCAGATGGGAAATGACTCTCCAGCCTACCCATACTTCCCCTTGGGGATCAGGCACTCACGGATTGCTTGGCTGTTTGCACCCCCAAGATATAATTCAGCTCTTCTCTCTCTGTCCCACTGCCTCCCCTCCCTCACACCATGCATATGACAGCTGACATTCTCTTTGGGACAATAAGAAGGTGATGATTCCACTCTCCTGAAAAGTGTGAAAGAGTTTGATTTAGATTGGAAAGCAGCATGGTTGTGTCTTAGACTAGAGGTTGTTAAAGTTCTTATTTGTCAAAGGATCTTCTGCTGAAAAGAAATCTTATACAATAGCCCGTATGCAAACAGAGCCAAGTGGGTCTGCCCCTGACCAAGTAGGGTGGAAGGGTCCAATATTCCTGTTGTCCTAGCTTCTTATCCGTGTGCCACCTGATAGAATCAGAGGAATGCAAGGACTTCTCTGAGTCTAGTTTGAAAGTTGGAGACAGATGGTCCAATAAAGCTCAGTGGGTCAGATGCTACTGACAGGCAGAGAGTGAACATCATCTCCCACTGGCACCTCGAGTAACCTTCTGTACCTCATGATTGAACTGTGGTCAAGTGAGTCTCAGGCGACTGAAGACAGAGACCCTGTCTCATTCATCTCTGGTTACCTGCCTGGTGCCCAACACGAGTTAGTGGAATGAATAAAAGGCTTGTGGTTTATTTAGTTAGTGACTTTTTTGAGGGTACTAATTGTGTTTTACGGTCTGAAATGGTTAATTTGCCCAAACTGAACAGTTGGCTCTCTTTTTGCTAAAATCTGCTCCATGTGGCTAGCTCTTCATTGCAGTGAGACACTGCGAACTTTAGGGAAGCTATAGAAAGGCTAGGCACACTTTGAGCAGCCCATGAGATGCCCTGAAAGGAGCTGGAGGCCACATAATGCCAGTTCCGTAAAATGCGCCAGTGAGTATCTACAATTGCAGATCAGTGAATCCCTTCACCCCATAACTTTCTGTGTACTGAACAGACCCTGGGACTTTGCTAAGCATTCTTCGTATATGACTTCATGCAATTATCATATAAACTCACAATGCAAGAGTTTATATGATAACTGTCATCACCATTTTGCAGGTAAGGCTTCTGAGATGCAGCATTAGGTAACTTGCCCAGTATCAGTCACTATGCCTCAGTGAGTTCAAGTAACTTTCTCAAGGTCAGAGTTTCTGAGAGGCAGAAATGGTTATTTTTATCCATACACAACACACTTTACTATAGCACTACAGAGAGCAGAGGACACAACCATTCATTCCCTTGATATTTATGAAGTATCTGCCATATGCCAGGAGAGTAAATATCTACTGTCCTGTGTTCTAGGTCTCAAACACTGAACTAAACACACAAAGCTCTGCTCTCAGGGAGGCTATATTCCAGTGGCCCCAGCCAGTGTGAGCTCTGCCACCTCACAAAACCATCCACAACCATTTTTGGCCCTGGCGATAGCTTACCTCCTTAAGCCATGGAGCTCATGATACATGCACCATGTTTTCAGCCCCTAATAGTTCTCTGCTTCTTTCAAAATAAATATAAAAGAGGGAATGGTCAGATGAGTAGCAGACTACCATACCAGTTGCTTTTCCATTCTCTGGTGGTGAGGAAGGTACTGTTTACAGACTCATTTGACTCTTAGATGAAGATTGCAAAAGCTGCCTCTTTTTATAGTCACATGGTAAGTGGCTTTGCTGTGTTCTTTATATTCTAGCATGGTTAAGGCTTATTATAAGCTTCCAGGAGGCAAGGATCTGTGTCTTCTTCTTTGAAGCCCCCTTAAGTTTTTTTTTTTTTTTTTTTGGGGGGGGACAGAGCCTCACTTTGTCGCCCAGGCTGGAGGGCAGTGGAACGATCTCGGCTCACTGCATCCTCCGCCTCCCAGATTCAAGCAATTCTCATGCCTCAACCACCCGAGTAGCTGGGATTACAGGTGCACACCATCATGCCTGGCTAATTTTTCTATTTTTTGTAGAGACAGGGTTTCGCCATGTTGGCCAGGCTGGTCTTGAACTCCTGAGCTTAAGCAATTTGCTTGCCTCAGCCTCCCAAAGTGCTGGGATTACAGCCATGAACCACCACGCCCAGCCCCCTGCTCAAAATTCTTGGTATCTTTCAGGGAAACTCTCAAGTGCTTGGGATAATGTTAATAATATAAATTATTTTACATATCTTATTAATATTAATGATATTGATACTCTTTCCTGAATACTGTGTGCTAGGAGCTGCATCCAACACTCTACATCTATTATCTCATTTAATTCTCACCATGACCTGCTTATTCTTCTTCTTATTTTCTTATACCCATTTTACAAACAAGGAAAACAAGGCTCAAGGCCCCACAATTCGAAACTGGATGCCCGGTGGTCCAGTCAACATGTCCTGGAAATGCAGATGAATGGAACGGGGGAATTCATCTGTGCCACTCCTGGTCTTCTTTCTTACCCTTCCTTAAATAGGCTTTATGACTGAGCAGGAAGCTGTCTCCAGCACTGAACCCTTCCTCCACATGACACTCTCCACTTCTCTGACAGAACTTGGGCATAGGGGTCCTTTTGAAGAGTTCTTGCTGAAACCGTCTTGTGCAAACAACTATCAAACCTTTGGGGATGATGGCTTAGGAAGAGAAACACGGAGCCAGTGGCAATATATAAAGCATTGACATTATCTTAATTTCTTTGTTATTATTTTCCATAAATTGTTTCCATCCTACCGTACATGAAGTCATGATGAACTAACTCTGAGTAGGAGAAATGACAGGTTAACTTGCCTTTCATTTGTTTTCCATAATAAATGGAATATTTCCTTGAACACTTGAAGTCATTAACATTTCAATTTATTCATGCTTTTTCTTTCTGGCATCCTAATGGCAATATTGCTTAATTATATCTGCTGTATAACCATCAACGTTGATGGCTCTTTGCATGCCCATAAGTACCATTCTCACTGTCTCTGTTAGCCTGTTGGTTTGAGGAGGCGGTTTGCTTTTTTATGCCATTCTACTTACTTTTTTGAGTATAGATTGTTAAGCAGGGACACTGGGCCAGTGAATTAAGTGAGGCAGCACTGGGTGAGGATCCAAGCTAACTTGCCTTGTGCTTGCCATGTACTTACTAGGCGCTGTTCCAAGCATTTCACATGTATTAGCTTATTTACTCTGCCTACAGGCCTTTGAGGCAGAGTCTATTATTATCACATCCACGTCTATGGATGAGGAAGCTGAGACCTAGAGACACTAAGTGACTTGTTCAAGGTCGTACTAGGTGGGTAAGTGACCAGGCCAGGCTTTACACCTGTGTAGCCTAGCCCCAGCATTTCTGACCCTGACCTTACATCAAAGGTCTGCTCTGTCTGTACTTCTCTCTCCTTCTTTGTGGCCTGAGTCTTCCATATCAATTAGTATTGTTGCTGTGTTGGATCTTTGGGTTAAAAAGACAGAAAAGTGGCAAAATGGTAATGGGATGATTAGATGCTGTTTCTCATCTTTGCTTTAAACCTCCAAATTGCAGCTTTTGCCTAAAGACTCATGGCCTTCAAGACGTTGTTAGAAAAAAGAAACAAATAAAACACCAGATGGTGTAAGTAAGCACGCATTTTAAAAAGCAAGTTTAAAATGACCCCCACCCCAGCTTTTGCCATTTGAAGATCAGGATTCAGGCCACATGCAGGCCATCAGGCATTCCCAAAAACTAGGATATTTTCTGGGATTTCTGGCCTCACTATTTTAAATTACAGGTGAGTTTTCAAGCAGGCTTCCAAAAATCAGGCCCTGAATATTGCCGAGTGCATCTGTGGTATGCCCTGAACTCTGCCTGGGCACATGCCAGGAGGAAAGTTAAGGTGGCAGCAGAGATGTGTGCATGTTCCCATTAAAATGACACCTCAAATTAATTATGCCTTTGCTTTTGGCCT
The DNA here is from genome assembly GCF_049350105.2 of Macaca mulatta. Taxonomy (NCBI): domain Eukaryota; kingdom Metazoa; phylum Chordata; class Mammalia; order Primates; family Cercopithecidae; genus Macaca; species Macaca mulatta. Next base: position 163,499,078 of record NC_133406.1, read on the forward strand.
TAGAAGTGCAAGCCCAGGCCACTGATGTGGTAAGGGAAGGAGGCTCAGAGGAATATTTTAATTTTAGAAAAAAGGTCTTACTGTCAACGGAATTGCTCTCTTTAATTCATTAAAAAATTATCACATTCCTTTGAAATGAGAGTAAAACTAATATTTCTTAATACTTGCTCATCGTTAATATTATGCCAATTATTGCATTACTTTTGGCTGATAAATATTCAGAGGATAAATGAAGCCCACAAGATGGATTTATTCTCCAGCAGTACAAATAAAAACTTTCAATATTTTATATCACATAATTAAATGCTGTTTGTTGTTTCTAGAATGAGAACTTGGGACATGCTAATTAATTGCTTCAAGAAGATAGTTAGACATGTTTCATGGTTGATATTCAGAATCAGATATTTATAAACCCTGCACAACACGGCTGATGATTTACACTTGCAGAATAAATCCTACCTGCAGAAGTCTGGGGGCACCATGCCATAAACATTGATCCTGTCACAGAGCTCCAGTGCAATTGTCATTGTGAACCAGCCAGTGCTGAGCCAAGTGTTGGATATCTTCCTGGAAGGAACAATAATTAAGTCTGCAAGCTGATAAAGTAACCATTATACCCACTACCATCTTTAATTCTTTCTGGAGTAAGGCTAACTATAAACAGAGTCTCTCCCTCTCTCCCTCCATTTGGTAAATATCTGGAACTTTGCCAAATTGACATCTCTTACTAACATCACCATATTCCACAGTACAGTCATAATTGATGTTGATGCTCATGTTGAATTTGTGACAATAAAAGATGCTCAAGGGACTTCTGCATCATCAAAGATGATGATCGGTGTTTCAGTGTTTAAGTGTATATGTTACCACAACTCAATTTCTTATGACAGTCCCCGTTTAACAACTCTTTCTTAACAAGAACACTTGAGTAACTAGAAATTCTCCTTGTTCGCCAAACAGGCTAGATAATGAGTAGCTTATTAAATATAAATAAACATGCACATGTATTTATCTATTAATCAATTGGTTGATTGACTGAACTTAGGGTGAAAGCTTGCCTTCAAGTAGACTAACACCAACATCTTGATTGAATGTCTTTCCATAAGAAGGGTACACTCAATTGGATATGGGCTAATGACCAGAGGAAAAGAGCCACAGGAATGCTTCTATTTAACTGAATATTTGCTTCATTTTACATATAAGAAAATTTTTATTAGGAGACCAATAATTGACAAAATTTAAGGAATGAACTGGTGCACCCCACCGTTCATTAATTTTCCCATTCAGACATCTGTAATGAGCTTCTACCATATGCTACGCCTTAGGATAACTGTGGAGACATAACGCCAAGGTCTAATTTGACCCTGTGAGAATGACTCAGCCTACCATGCTACACTGCTGTGGATATTAATTTCAATTCTTCGGGGGTTGCTGCTTTTACTTTTCCTTCAGTGCTTACGGCATGCCTCATTAGCCAGTTTCAAACACCTTATCCCCAAGGTCAGACTGTCTGACTTTGCCCAGCCATAGCACCATTTGTGATGTGATTAACAGAGGTGCAGGAAGGCTTTTCTATTTGCACTGTGTAGCACCCATCCTTGAGAAGAAGGAAAACCTTCTGTCAATCAGTTTGCATCATTATTTCCATTTCATATAAGGACCAAAAAAGAAAGAGAGAGAGAGAGAGAGAGAAAAAGGACATTTTGAAGGAGTCCTTCATTTTGTCCAATACCTGACAGCATGGGTGGCTTAGTTATCCCTGAGGATCATGGCTTCAACTTTCTATTTCTTAAGCCCTTTGGTCATTCATTCCCCTATTCCATTGTATTTTGACCTGGTAACATCCCAGGAAGCACATTTAAAAGCTCCTGGGAATAACATGGGCTGAACCTTACCTGTTTCTATCATAACCAGCTGGATGACCTGAGGCAAGTTATTGTTGATCTTTGACCCTTCATTTCTTATCTGTAAAGGAGGCATAGGAATCTCTGTCCCTGGGCTATTTGAGAGCTAAATGAGCAAGCATGCATGAAAAGCACCAAGCTTGCTGTGTTGATACATTGACATCTCTTCCTCCTCTTTTAGTTGCGAAGTTGAGCAAACAAGGTAAATAATTTCACCATTCCTTTCAGTGCTTTTTAGCAACCGTGAAGAAAATTCTTCCAACACCCTGCTACTGGGGGCTGTGTAGGGGCCACCATCAGTAGTCAGGGCAGGAATTAGGAAATTCAGAAACCTTCAGCCTACATTTGGTATTAATGATTTTCCTTCTTTCTCACGAAGGCTATATATTCATAAGACCTTTGAGACTGAAGGAGCTGGGACGGAGTAGAGCTGACTGAATGGCAAAGAGCAAGAAGAGGAAGTGGCTTCCCTTAAGTTACAGGCTGTTTTCACCTATGGGCCATGACAATGCACTGGCCATGTGTTCTAGACCTAATCCGGGTGAGTGAATAACTGGGAGGATGTGGAACCCAGGAAGAGGATGACAGCTCACTTACAGCTTCAGGAGCCTAATCTGGGAATCATACTTATACTCCCTCTGTTTTTAGAGCTATTGGACACATGAAGGGGGACTTTCTCCAGGGGCAGAAACTCTCCCATAACTCTGGTTCTGTTTTATGTGATGTAGTAGAGATCATAAACCACAGCCTGAATACAGGAGGATGTGGCTGCACAGGAAAAGGCTTTGTGGGTAAAATGGGGAGAAGAATGCAAGGTAGAGGACGAAAGAAACTAAAGTGAAGAGTTCTTTAAAGTGACACTTAAAATTCCCCAGACTTCCTAAACAACAGCCTTTTGGGGTCACGTGCTATAGAAATGTAACATTTTGTGCTGTCTTTCTAAAACTCTTTGTTGAACTCTTTTTCTAACAAAGGAATATCTACTGTTTTTATACTTAATCAGCTGTAATGAAAGAATATGAAGAGCTGTCATGTGCTTATTAGGGAAAATTATCAGATATTCTTTTATATGATGAAGTAACACACTGAGCTGATAATTCTATAGTGCACACTAAATTACAATTAAGGGCCTTTCTGCTCCACCAGAATCTCATTTATAATCTCTATGGAAATATTCTTCCTGCAGTTATTTCATTTATGCTTCCTTTATCTAATTACTATAATATTGGTTCTGAATCATATTTTCCTAATGTACCCTTATTCAATTATAAAGTTATTTTCAAGTACAGTTACTTTTTAATATCAAAGAATACCACTTGGCCATCTTAAGTCATTTGTCATACTTCTTAACTGCAGATTGTTCCTGAGCCACTTATTTCTCCACTTTTAGGGAGGGTGAAACTTCTATCAATCACAATCCATTAAATGACTCTATTTCTTCAAAATATTCACCCAAAAGGAAAGTCCTGATCATGACATCTGCAAGTTAGATATTCTGCACTTTATGTATCAGATGCTACTGTTTTGTTGGATTTCAAGAGAAGCATGCATTGAGAAATACCGTTACACCCTAAATGTTTTAGGTTTTAATTTACAGAAATAGTTTTGTCCCGAAGGGCCATTTCTGACTTGTTTCTTTCAGCTTGGAGCAGGCTACAGGTTAAGAATATTAAGTCAATAGAGTATTGGCTTCTTTAAGATGGTTTCCTGAAGGCAAGAGGCACAAAGTTTCTGGAAGCAGCAGTGTACTCTGGCATCCTCCACATTCATAAGTGTGATTCCCCTGAGTAGGACTACGTGGACCCTGGCAGACGGACGTCTGTGGAAAGAGGCCCACCAGCCCCTCCACAAAGCTTTGGCTCCCTCCTTACCAACCAGGAAGACCAGGAAGAAAGACCGGGTGAGAAAAAGCTTCTCATTGGTCAGAATTTAGTGAATTTAGTGAGCAGGATATGCCTTACTGTGAGATGGCTTCCTAAAGATCCTGAGTGGCCAAAGGGTATGATGACTTAGTATCTAACTTATCAGCTTAAAATGATTTCTTAAGGAGTCCAGAGCAACGTTTAATTATACTAAATAGCTAACACTGCGGCAGTGTTTTAGGAATCCTTATTTAGCAATCAACCATTAAACTACAAAGAGAGAAGTGTTTTCCGTTGAGACAGTTTCTACTTATTTCGGATTTTTCAACAAGTAAAAAATGAAACGAAATAACTCCCCTCCTTCTTGATTCCTTGTAAAATGTTTTCTTGATTAAATAACTCATTCAAATGAGTGACAGTCTCTCTTATCTGTGAGTTGCAAAGGTCAATGCACGACTGGATTTTGTGGCAGCTGGCGATGATCAGAATCCCCAACGTGATCTGCTGGCTGGGCTACCCATGGTGTCTGCTGGGCCTTCCAGGGAGAAAGGCCGCAGTACCAACAGCCAGCTCTTCCTCCTTCCTCCACCAGACCCATGCCCACTCCTGCCTGGGCCAGCCCTTGACTAGTCACAAGGTTTCTAGGATTTAAAAACTATTTAGCTCTTCTACACAAAGAATTTGGGGGTACTGGATTTAAGTCTTTCTTTGAGACTATTCTCTAATAATGAGTTGCTAGCCAAATAATGGATTTATTACTTTATATTCTTTATTGCATTTATCATATCACTTTATTTAAAAAAAATTTTATGAGATGGGATCTTGCTATATTGCTCATACTGGATTTGAACTCCTGGGCTCAAGTCATCTTCCTGCCTCAGCCTCCCAAGTAGCTGGGATTATAGGCATGCACCACTAAGTCTGACTCTCCTTTAGTTTAAAGATAAGCAATTGACTCAGTAACAATTTTTGTAAGAGGGATAAATTACAACATAAATGTATAACAGTACAGGTTTTAGAATTAAAGAAATGAGGTAATTTGATTATTAGACCAGTCCCTCCAGTGATTGGTAGTCACTATCCCCTTTTCACAGTAAGGTCACTGAGACTCTAAAAGATTGGATAACTTGTCCAGGTCCTCACAACTAGAGAGTGACAGAGCCAGAGTTCCAACCCAGAGCTGTACTCTCTAGTGGCCCTTGATTCTTCATTGTCCTTTCTTCACCTAGATTTGTCCAGCTGACGTCTTTTCACCTCTCTTCTTCACCTTGTGTCACCCCCACCCCCAAGTTCTCCTGACTGCAGCCACAGGGGGCTTTTCTCCAACCCACTGCATGTTCTCTCACACCTGATTCCCCGGACCTCCAGGGAGGTTTCTCCCTCCCGCTCCCAGATCCTTTACTTTATCCAAGACTTGTTGCCCTGGGTCTCAGCTTATGTATATCTTTTTGAGAAAGCATTTTCCTCATCTCCCAGACCAGTAATTTCCAAAATCTTTCAACCTATAGTGAAAAATACATTTTTACATCGTGATTGAGGCACACACACACACAGTTTTAATTTCATTTTCTAAAGTGTGTAATTCAGTGATATTTATTTTACATTCACAGGACTGTGCAACCATCACCACTAATTTCAGAACATTTTCATCACTTGGAGAAGAAATCCCTATCCATCTATCTCCATCTCTATCAAACCGAAATAAAAGTTTCATGAAACAATACCTTGCCTAACTTACTGTGTGGGATGAATGCTGATAATATATTTTCTATTCTACTCTGTTCCATTTTATCCCATTCTTCCCATTACTTTAGAAAAAAATCTTTCAGTGCCTCGCTACATTGATTTCATGTCTTAATATGGAGTTGTAGCTAACAGTTTGGGTTTCCACGGACTGGGGCCCAGGGCATGTCTACAGCACCATTTTCTTCCCTCACAAGACCCTCAGTGCACTGGTTACTACTTGGTAAGTGTCCAAGACTTTATATACTTGGAGGGTGGGCTCTTGTGTTTGACTGTTTCCCTAGGACCAAGCAGTGCTGAGCAAGTAGTGGGCACTCAATAAATATTGGTTGACTAAATAAATGTTTGCCTTTGATGGAAAAAAAAAACCCACACACTTTTTTTTTTGGTAAGTGTTCATGCAAGTAAACTGAAATGCAATAAAACTGTTATATTGCACTTTTAACCAATGAAGGCCAGTAGCTGTGTAGCCTCTTCCTCAAAAATAAGGCCCTGAAATATCCATATAATTATCTCCATGCTTCTTTTCACTTTGCCTTGTAAAGTCAGCTTGAGCAGCCCAGTCACACAGAGGACCCTACAAGTGAACTCTAGCAATGACATGAGCAGTGGAGCCCACAACAAAAACCTGTAGCAAAAGCTTTGCTTTGGGTGAGTCAGCCAACGATGACTTATCCTCACCCTCCCCTGCATCTTCTTCCCTGTGCCTTTGTACCTGTCTTTGCCAGTCTCCTGCTTGAAGAGCTCATCAAACTGCAGCATCTTGTGGCGAGTAATCATGAAGGCCTTCAGCCGGGGCAGCACCTGGCTCAGGAGATGCAGGTTGTTGTAGACCTGGCCCTTGCCGTCCCGCCGCATGTAGCTGCTGGGGCCCCAGAAGATGAACACGGTACCCTGGCTCACGTTGAGCAGGTCGTGGCGGTTGCGGAGGATCCTCTGGATGCTGGAATGCGCGATGACCCTCAGGCTGGTGCGATTGCCCACGTCGCGCCCATAGCCGCGTGTGGGGGCGTCGTTCATGCGGATGACACACTCTGTCTGGTCAATCTGGGAGCCTTGCCGACTGTGTAGCAGATGCCCTGAGCTGGTCACCAGGGCACAGTCCCTGCAGTGCATTTTCAGGGGCTGGAAGGCAGGGGGAGAAGGACACTGTCAGGGGCAAAGGGCTTAACCCTCACTCAGTACCAGCAGGCTACTTCCCTGCCTTGGGAGAAGGGCACCCATCTCTCCTCTCCTCCCCGTCATGTCAGAGTATATCCCTTCTGCTGTTACTTTATGGACCCTAGTGTTCTTTTCCAAATGGGTGACAGGGAACACTGGACAAGAGCAAAAGGGAGTTAGCACCGATCTGTGAAACACTGGACTAAGGGCTTTACTGATATTAAATAACCAAATCGACACATCAACCCAGCAAGGTTGCTCTCGTGGTCATTTTACAGATGAAGATACTCAAGCATACAGATGTTAACAAATTTGTCCAAAGTTGCCTTGTATTCCTAGCAAGTAATAAAGTCGTGCTTTTAGCTTTCAAAACTAGGTATTTTTGAGTCCAAAGTTACTCCCAAGTTGAAGCAAAGACTATCCTGCAAATTGCTGTGAAACTAGTTGTGATGCTCTTAACTCACCTTATTGAAAGTTAAACACTGATTAGAATTCTTGGATGCTGTACAAATATGTTTATCCTAAATAAACATCAACTAAGCATCATATGGGAAATGACATGCTGATTGTAACTCCTTAGAGGCCATAATTTTGAAATGACAATTAGGATTGCTTCTTCTATTTTAACGGATGAGGAAGAGAAACTCAGTTGTCCCATTTTCGTAAACATAAAGAAAGCCTCAAGCTCAGAGGCACAGACCTCATCTAGGAATTGCAGGGCCTAGGTTCTTCTCTCATCTGCAGTGAATACGCATCCTGGCGAAGTTCTGGCTGGGACATGGTGTTCACCAAAGACAACTCCAATGGCAGCGCTCAGTTCAATGCCCTGAACCAATGATTTGCTTTCAAAACACCTACATCCTAACAAATTAAACATTCCCGTGTTCATGTTTAATGAGCAATATTTCTAGTTGCTGTTTGAAGATAATGTAATTAGGACCTGAAGCCAAGGCCAGAAAATGTACAAGAAAATGACAATCAAGATGTTCTGAAGGCATGTTGCATTGTTAGACTTTTTCCAGAGCCTATGCCCTTCTCTGTTAACTTTGAACAGGACACGCTGGCTTCCTTCACTGTCTCAGGAAATTGAATCCAACTTAGTACTGCATATATTCAGCTTTGTGTTTACTTTGGGAGTTTCCTGAGACATGGCTGTGTCTTCAGAACTACACTGAGAGCACCTCAGGGCAGCCAGCTTCCCTCGCCTTGTGGTGCCTCAAAGCATCAGCTCTGGGATGTAGCTTTGAGCTGCATCTGGGATGGGCCCAGCCTTGCTTCCACCACCTACTAGCTATGGGACCTTGGCAAGTCACTAACCTTGACAAGTCTCAGTTTTCTCATCTCTAACTGAGGTTAAAACCTCACTCTACTATGGTAGAATAAAAAAAATTAAGATACATACAGTATTAGATTGAGCCCTTTGAAACTGCCAATATTTGGCCTGCAAAAATAGCAACTGCATGTGATTGAACCTTTAGCATAGGATTGTCACAGAGATCATTCAATAAATGATAGGTGCTATCAGGATTATTGGTCAGTGTGGAGCCTTTTGCTCCTGTCCAGTGTTCCCTATCACCCATTTAGAAGAGAATGCAGGGGTCCATAAAGTAATTGTACAATAAGTACTCATGATATCAGCACTGAACACTTAGGGTTTATAATTGATGCAGGGCTTATGAAATGGAGGTTCTACCATTGCAAATTTTCATAATTCCCCCAACATCTAATTACTCTTACATGTCAGGCACTGTGCTAGGCAGTCAGAATGCAAAAATGGGGCAAACAGCCTTGAAAGCTTACACTTTAGTGAGGGACAGTGGTCAGTAAAGGAGGACAATACAGTGTGACACAGTATGAGGACAGGAGGCCCTGCTGAAGTCTGAGTAAGGGGCTGTTGAGAACTCAGCAAAGCTGGGGGCACAAAGGAAAACAGTGGCCAATCAGCTAATATTTATTGAGTGCTTTTCGGCCACAACTGTGTTAGGCACTGTTCTGATTTTTTATAAATATCATTGCATTAATCCTTCAACTAATACTCTAAGATACTATATTATCGCTCTCATTTTACAAACGAGAGTATTGAAAGATAGAAAAATGAAGCAATTTGCTCAAGATCACACTGTAAGGCGGTGGCAGTGTTGAAATTTGAGCCTCAAAACCCCGACGGCAGAGACAAAGGGATTCACCGTTATGACAACACAGTAGTACAGCAGAATAAGCAGAATCAGTGTGATGGGATGTTTTCTCACCTCCCTGCCTCTTTCCTCCCTCTTAGAAACACAGTGATGCTATGTTTTAATCAGTAGTGTTGTTACCACTCTGAGGACACTGGGCTCAGGGGATGCAGTAAAGTGACAAGAATCTTCTACCAAATACCTCCATTCCTTTGAGGATCATTTGAAATAGATTCATCTAACTACAACATTAAGTACATGGTGCTGAAATGTGGTTGAGACCAAACCTTCTTCAGGAAGAACCACATTCCAGATGTCCAGAAGGTGACCCCTGTTCCCCTCAGAAAACTACCGAAACCTGGAGTAAGGAGTCCTGAATCCCTGGGCGAACTGTTGGGATGAGAGGCAATTTCAGTGGCCAAAACATGGAGGAAATGCTTAACTTTCCTTTCCCTTATTTTACTTGCACATCCCATACATAAATGATGAAGAGGGAAGAGTTCCATGATAATTTATTCAATGGTGAAATTCCTATTATGTACCAGGCACTGAACCTGGTGCTACAGATATTAGGTTAGTGCAAAACTAATTGCCATTAAAAGCATGCCCCAAACCACAACTACTTTTGCACCAACCTTAATAACACAATAGAAGAGCATACAGTCGGCTGGGTGCGGTGGCTCATGCCTGTAATCCCAGCACTTTGGGAGGCCGAGGCGGGTGGATCACGAGGTCAGGCGATCGAGACCATCCTGGCTAACACAGTGAAACCCATCTCTATGCAAAATACAAAAAAATTAGCTGGGCATGGTGGTGGGCACCTGTAGTCCCAGTTACTTGGGAGGCTGAGGCAAGAGAATGGCATGAACCTGGAAGGCAGAGCTTGCAGTGAGCCGAGACTGTGCCACTGTGCTCCAGCCTGGGCAACAGAGCGGGACTCCTTCTCGAAAAAAAAAAACAACAAAAAAACCAAAACATACAGTCTAGGTTGAGGGTGCCCCCAGAAAAACCATGACAGGACTATGCTGTAAGTGCTATAATGCAATTAGGCACAAGGGGCCATGAGACCAAAGAGGAGGGAACATTTAAGCCTATTCAGAAGAGCCAGAGAGGTGGGAGAACAACCAGGAAAGGATTACGTAATGGAAACCAGCAGAAGAGACGATTTTAAAAAGGAGCAAGTAGTCAACAGTGTCATAGGACAAGATTTGGGGAGTGGGCTTTGGATTTGGTGACTTTGGCCAAAATAGTCTCAGCTGAACAGAAGTGACAGAGTCTGATTGTGGTTGGATTGAGGAAATACAGACTACAGTTGACTGCAAAGAGTTGATAGAGGGTTGACAGTGGAGCATGGCAGGACTGACTTTGACACTAAATACTTGTGGCCAGACAACATTGATTTGTTCATTCATTCTAAAGACTGTCACTGAGGACTCAATACACCCCTGAGGTTCTGTGTAACTCAGCACATTTGCTTAATAAGGTTGCTTTGTAAATTCATCCCAGTGGACCCTAAGGCCATGGGAAGCTGCTTTTTCTCATCATGCTCACCTAGAATTATCCTGAATTTTCCGGTTTGATCTATAATTTTATTATAGTCATTATTACTAGGGAAAACATTCTGAAGAAAGGTCCCAGAAGCATCTCTTTCCCCTTAATTAATTTTTCTGCTTCGATTCTCAGAACAGAGACTGGTTAGCAGGTGAAGCACATCGCCTTCGGGGTCTTCCAAGGACCTGGTGCTTTTTCTTTCTCTTTGCCCACAGAAGGCCAACTGAACACTCTTTCAGAGAAGGCCAAGTTTCCTGACCTTGCCATACTGACCCTCTGTGATTACTGGGCACCACCAGAACATGCCAGGTCAGCCCAGTTCTAAAAAGCCACCCTCATGATTTCTGCTACCTGAGAAATCTGAGCTCTGGTATTGATTACCTCAGACACTAACACCCATTCTTTGAGTTGTGCAGATGCATCAAACGATGCAAAAAAGATTGAAGTCTGAATTATGCCTTAGGTGCTTTTGGTAAGGGGTGCCAATAAAATGACAATAGCTGTTCTAAACATAATGTTACAATTCCAGCAGCTGAGAAGATCATGTGCTAAAGGCTGACCCACTTCCAAAGGACAAAATGAAGTCTGTTTCTTGTATTCAGGGGGACTGATGATACTTTAGAAGGCAGAATGGCGAAAAAGTGTACAAATTGTGTGACTGTGTTTCTCATGATTTGGTACAGTCCTGTGAGAGAAGTGTGCTCCCATACTCTCAGTACCATTATAACCTTTAGCATCTTAATCATATGGGTGGAAATATTCATGCCTTGGTGAGTCAAGATTCCTGACGTAATATTTACATGTTCTTCCCTTAAGCATTCAGATGCTGGGTTGATGAATCACTAAGTGGAACACGGGGAGGTGAACTTGAAGCTCTGCCCGTAGGCCTGGGAGATGATGCACTGCCAAGGACACAAGAGGGGAGGTGGCTCCAGCGGGCTCTCTGCCGAGCAAGGCCTTCTCTCCGACTTCTTCCTCATAGTGTTCAGCCTCCTCCATTCTTTGGAACATTTTCCTTAAAGCCTCATTGGTGAGATACTCTGTTCCTTCTTAGGAAACATAGGTCTCTATCTTAGTTCACTCCTAGCTTAGTAGTCTCTCTTCCACCCTGACTCATTAAAAAAATCACTTAATTAATACTGAATATGTGGACGGATAAATGAGTGAATGAAACCCAACCTCCTGCCTTATCCATCCTCTGCAAAACCTACCTCCTGTCACATACAAAGTAGATATAATGTGGTGCCATAACCAATCACTTGTCTGTAAACCCCAGGCCTTGGTAAAGATGCCACAAAGAGAAAGGGTGGTGGGCTATGGAAACCTCTGTCTGCAGAGGAGGCTGCGGCCATTTGCCACTGGGCAGCGTCTCAGCCCAGGGAACCATAATGACCAGAGTCCAGGGCACTGCCTGGAATTAATGGCTGGCTGGGAAAATGGCCCAGGACACAGTAAGGGCCATTAAGCCCAGCCAGTTATTAATCCCCAGTAAGAGCTTGATGCCAAGGTCATTAGAGCTGTTGTGAGGTGAAGAATGCCCAGGAAAATGCACAGCACATGGAGGAGTGACTGTTCTCCAGGCTGCTGATGCTCAAGGCTACAGCCTGGGCCCCCAGGAGCAGCATGCTGTACAGGAGCCAGTGGGAGGCAGGTCTCTAGAGAGAGTGTGCAGAAACACACACGCATGCACACTCAGAGCTTACCATTTTATTTTTGCTGTCTCTTTTGTTCTTTGATAATTTTAGGTATTTGCCATCATCCCAGAATCTAAGACACTATCTGCAGTTTAGAGGAGGACTCATGAATATTTTAGAATGTGTGAATGAGTTTCTCCTTCCATCACCCCCACCTGCCCCCAGCAACAACAACAACAACAACAAAAACCAGCACCAGCACCATCATCAACAAAATCCCCAAACAAACCTAACATCATGGAATAGGGAAGCATGACAACTTTCATCACAACTAACTCCTTTGGGCTGTGACGACAGGAGCAATCCCTTCTTGGGAAGCGTGCTCAGGGTATCAAGGTCTGGTATCTGTCACAGCCTGAAGAGCAAGAGCAGAAGGAATTCTCCCTGTGACCTAGCTGATGCCTCTGGAGCCTTCCTTAAGAGAATAGGCCAGGCCAACTCAAATTAAACTTGACACCTAAACCACTCAGCGATGTCCTTGCAAACATTTGCAGCATGGCAATATCAGGCTTCCGTTTTTAAAATTCTGATTTATTTGGCAGAGGGAAAAGTACCTCAGAGCACAATGTCCATTAGCTCAGTAATGAGACCGGTCTTGCTCTGGGAGCTGCCTGTTGGTCTGGAGCAAACATAAGACATATTAAATGGCTTCAGGTGTTTCAAGAATCTCTGCACTTTCCAATCTGATGTTTTTCTGTAATTACTATGCTTTTATTAGCTGTCAATCTCAGTTCAGGCTGACACTGGGTATAAGCCATGCTGATTATTTAATGTGATTCACTAGGAAAATGTTACTCTTCCAAGTTGTTCCTTTCTTTTTTGTTCAATGACAAGCCCACCCACCAGCCTTCACTGCCAAGAAGTCTTCCTGTCTCCACCCAGTGAATGCCACCTCATCTGATTTCCATCTACTGGCTGGCTAAGGATGCAAGAAATCCGCGGGCAGAAGGCAGTACTGAGTGGTTTAGAAGATAGTTTTCTTGAGTCACTGGCTTTGACTCTGCTTCTTCCACTCATTAGATAGATAATTTGGAGCAAAGTTGCTTAGCTTTTCTGAGCCCCATTTTTAATCTGTGACGTGAAGATAGTAAAGTCAAACTCAAAGGGAAGTTTTGCCATCTCAAGTAATGGTGCACCTTCTACCCAGGTGCTCAAGCCCAAATTCAAGGATCTTTCTTGATACCTCTTTTTCTCTGCCCTTTACAACTCATACAATCCTATTGGGTCTATCCTACTACATATGCCCCTGATCCTACCACTTCTCACCGTCCCTACTGCCACCATCTTCATCTAAGCCACCATTGTCTTGTAGTTCTTGCAGCACTCTTAGCTCTTAAGTTCACTTCTTTTATTCCATCTTTTATATTTCTGTTCCTGTGTAGATCCCAGGATCCCCTTTAATATGTAAATCAGATTATGTCACTCATCTGCTTAGATCTTACTGTTTGCTTCTTATTGCTTTTGGAATAAGAAACCAAACTTTATTTTTATATTTATTTTTATAATTTCAACTTTTATTTTGGATTCAGGGGTACACATGCAGATTTTTTATATGGGTATATTGTGTGATACTGAGTTTTGAGGCATGAATGATCCTATCACCAATAGTGAGGATAATGCTCAATAGCTTTTTCAACTCTTGCCCCTATCAGTCCTTCCCCACTCTAGTAGTCTCCAGTGTCTATTTTGCCATCTGTATGTCCATGACTACCCAATGCTTAGTTCCCACTTATAAGTGAGAACATGTGGCATCTGGTTTTCTGTTCTTGCACTAATTCACTTAGGATAATGGCCTCCAGATGTATCCATATTTTTGTTGCAAAGGACATGATTTCATTTTCATGGTTGTGTACTATTCCATGAAAAGACAAACTTTATACTGAGCTCTGTGTCATGACTCTCAAGATCTGCAGCTTCTATCCTTGTGTATCCTTTCAACATCATCCTGTAAAGAACTCTCCCTTGCTTACACTGTCATTTCTCTACTCCTTGCTGTCTGATATACTTTATGTTAGCAATTTCTCCCACCCAAGCCACTCTTCTCCTCATGTCTGCCTGATGACTCTTCCACGTCCTTCAGGTGTTACCTCAGACAGCCTCCCAAGGGAAGCTTTCCCTGACCACTCAATCTAAACTAGTCCCCTTTCCCACCTACTATAACTACCTCTCATTATCCAGGTTTTTGTTTAAATTCATGTATCACTACATAAAATAATCTTTATATGTCTACATGTTTAAGCTCCCTGAAAGGAGGGACTTTGTCTTGTTCACACAGTATCTTCAGCACCAAGGACAGTGCCCAGCGCATAGCGTTCAACAAATACACTTTGCAAAGAGGAAGTGAATGATAAGCCATGTAAAGCACTCACCACAGTGTCTGGCACATAACGAGTGTGAAATAGATGTGTTTATTGTATTTAAGTGTCCCCATTCTTCCAGTAAGCAGTTCCTGCTATTTTCTCACTGGGTAACTAGAATAATATTTTCTAAAGCCCAATATTTGGAATCTGCATATGTCATAACCACCTTCAGCACTAAATGACCTTCAGAGGGAGATGCAGGAAATCCCATTAGTTTTTTAAATTTAATTCCATTCTATTTTTAAAATTATTTTAACTGCTTTATTGAGATTAATTTGCAAACCATAAAATCCCTCAATTTAAAACATGAATTAAAATTTTTTTTTGTATATTTACAGAGTTGGGCAACCATCACCATGACCTAATTTTAGAACATTTCCATCATCCTGAAGAGAAATCTCATGTCCATTTATAGTCACTCTCCATTCCATGCCCAGCGTTAGGCAACCACTAATCTACTTTTTGTCTCTAAAGATTGGCATTTTCTGGACATTTCACATAAATGGAATAATACAATATAGAGTCTTTTGTGTCTTGCTTCTGTCACTTAGCATAATAATTTTGAGGTTCATCAAAATTCTGCATCATCTTGTACATATATACATATGTGTCTAGCATGTGTCAGTACTTTAGTTTTGTCCATACCACATTTTGTTTATTCAGTCATTACTTGATGTACATTGGATTTGTCTCCATTTTTCGGTTATTGTGAATAACGGTATTATAAACGTTTGCATACAAATTTGTATGTGGACATATGTTTTCATTTTTTCTTGAATAGATGTCTAGCAGGGGAATTACTGGGTCATATGACAATTTTGTTTAACATTTTGAAAAACTGCTAAACTTCTTTCCAAAGTGACTACACCATTTTACATTCCCACCCACTATGTTCCAATTCTCTACATCTTTGTCATCACTTAGTACTGTCTCTTTTGATTATTCTAATGGGTGAAAAGAAGTACCTCATTGTGCTTTTGATTTGCATTTTCTGAGTGACTAATGATGAACATCTTTTCATGGGCTTATTTATGCCATTATTCTCAGGTTTTCAATTGCATCTACTGTGCCCCACCCTCCACCCTAAATAAGTGCGACTAAAGCTAAGTGATTCTATTGAGCTCTGAGCCAACATTCAGCTGACTTCTCTGGGAGCCTTGTATGTGGAGGCCCCACTAGACACAGGAGATGAAGTGAATTTTCTAATGTTACCTAGCAAAATTTGGGTACCTCTCTACACTTAAGGGTGTTGTTTAAATGGCCCATCTCTTTTTCTATTCTCTGTACAACACTCTTAAGTCTAGAGAGATAAACCCAAAGTGAAAAATAGAGTGAGCAGTAGCTGAGACATATTTTTATACTGAATCCAAATTTTGTTAGCTAAGGTTAGAAAATTCACTTCACCTAGTCATTTACATTAAAATGAGTTTCATAGACTCATGGAATAATATTGTTGCAGAAATCTCAGAGATGATCTAGGCCAGTAATTCTCACAGTGTGGTTCTCAGGCCAGTAGCAACAACAAAGTCTAGGAACTTGCCAGAAATGCGAATATTCAGGCACTGCTCTAGACCTTCTGAATCAGATGCTCCAGGATGGGGCCCAGCAATCTGTGTGTTCCTAAGCCCTCCAGGTGCTTCTGATTCATCCTCAAGGTTGAGAAGCACTGGGCTGGGCCAACATTCTCATTTTACAGAAGAAGCCGAAGCTCATGGGGCTATGGGATTTGTCCAAAACCATACACAAAAGATAGCATCTGGGATGAACCCCAAGTCTCCTCACTTCCAAAAATCCAAGACAATCCACCTGTATTCATAGACTGTTCAAAGTCACTGGGTACTCACGGAAAAGGAATCATTAAATAATAGTACACTTAAGTTGCAACCTAAAAGTGTAAGTGGTTTTAAGGAAACAGATAAATAAGGAGGAACATTCCTTGTTTAATATGCTGCCCTCACACAGCGGGCTGCCTTCCTCTCCACCACCTGCCTGCTTATTTGGAATAAGCAACTGGGAATAGCTACACAGCATTTCAACTCCCAATTACAGGAAAGATGCTGAATACCTCTGTGCATGGCTGGGGTTTTTTCTTGCCCCAGAAGCTGGGCCATGGGGGGTTACTGTCAGGCCAGCACAGCCCCTTAGAGGTGGGACAGTCAAGACTCAACTTGCTGTTGTAGGTTTTCTGCCTCCCTCAAAAGCTATGTTGAAGCCCTACACTCTGGTACCTGTGAATATGGTCTTATCTAGAAACAGAGGTTTTGCAGGTGTAATTGAGATGTAAGTCAGGGTGAGGTCATACTGGATGAGGGCAGGCTCTCAATCCAGTCACTGGTGAAGTTATAAGAAGAGACACAAAACACAGAGACACACAGAGAGAACACCACTTGATGGCAGAGGCAGAGACTGGGGTGATGCGTCTAGCAGGTGAGGAACGTGGAGGATTCGCTGGCAACCACCAGAACCTGGAAGATGCAAGGAAGTATCCTTCCCTAGAGCTTGAAGGGGGAACAAGGCTGTGCCAACACCTTGATTTCAGACTTTTAACCTCCATAACTGTGAGTAAATTTCTGTGGTTTTAGCACAGCCGATTTGTGATAATTTGTTCTGGTAGCCCTAAGAAACTAATACTGTGCCACCAACAAGGTCGCTACCCTCTGCCTAACACCCTCCCTCTGGTGCCTCGACTTTGTAATTCTCCTTCTTTGTCTTGCAGCTTTCACCCTTCAGTTCATTCTCTGCACGCCTGCCAGAGTGTGGTTTCAAAGCATAGCCCACACCACTCCCTTCTCTTGCTTATAGAATAAAACTGAGTTAATTACCTGTTTGGGATCTTGTCTGCCTCATGGCCCTCACCCATTTCACTCCCCACCCTACTCTCTACTCTCTGGCCTGGCTGATTTCCCTCTTCTTTCTGTTCCTGGGAGACAGTAGGCATTCCTTCTCTGGTCTCCAGCCTTTGCTTTCCCAGTTGCTCATAAGCTTGGTTCCTTCTCATCTCTCAGGTCTCAGCTTAAATGTCCCCTCCTCCATGAGGCCCTTCCTGACTGCCTCCCCCACTTATTCTATAATAAAGATGTTAACCATGCATAACACTGACTAAGTGTTCAACTAATGTGCCAGGACCCCTTCCGAGCCCAATACCTACACTATCTAACCTAGACCTGAAGACAGCCCCGAGAGGCAAATTCCACTATTCTCTCTTTTTTAACTAGATGAGGAAGTTGAGGTACAGTTTGCCACCTCTCATGACCCGATTTGTTTCCTTCCTGGTAATTATCAAAATCTTTAATGATTTAAATTTTTTTTTTTAATTTCTGCATTGTCTGTTCCCTGCCACAGGAGCACCATGAGGCAGCGATTCTGCACAGTGCACGGCATACAGCAGGTGTTCAAGAAATAGTTAAAGAAAGCTCTGTGCCTCAGTGCCTCACGTTCTCAGCAAGCAGTAGATGATTTTCCTCTGTCCAAAGGGGGCATGGACGAGTTGTCAGTGGGACAAGCCTATTTGTTTCTTTTCTGGGACGCTAGTACATTGGTTGATGTTACACACTGGCTCACCTCAGTGCCTTCAAATAACTCCCTGATGTGATTTCCTTCAAAGGTCACTCGTATGCAATTACTTCCTCTAGGAAGAGATTGGACATAAAGGCCCCCTGCGCTCATTAGAACAAACAAAGAGCTGCATTTTCATTAGAGTGAGGTGATATTTAATGTGGCCCGACGAGCCCGATTCCACGAAACTGGCTTCTTTGGCCTCCGCTGTTTGAAATGTCCCTAAGATAAACATAGCATGGCTCGAAATCTGGAGGATAACTGAGAATTAATGGTCAAAGGCAAAAGAATTATGAGAACTTGGAGTCGTAAATATAGCTGAATTAAATTGGGAAAAAAAGCTGAGGTTTCAGTCAACCAAATGAGAAAAATATTGAATTGACCAGAATTGTAAGTGTAGCATTAGAGTGGAGAGAGCACTAGCTTGGGAGTCAGGCTGGGGCTCAGATCTCAGTTCAGTCATCTATTGGTAGGTACTTCCCTACTCTCAGTGTCAGTTTTCTCGTCTATAAAATGACTATGGTAGACACTCAGTAAGCAGTAGCTATTAGTATTATTATGGCTTAATTGTTACAGATATAAAGAGAGCCTTGTGGAATAACCTGCCAGTACCTCTCCCCTCATATCCAGCCACTCAGTGACCCTGCTGACCCAACCTCCTGTGTGTCTGTTGACTTTAATCATTTCTATCTTCCTGCAGGTTGCTTCCCCTGACTCCACCCCTAGTTCAACTCACTATCATCTTCACCCAGTCACTGCCATGCCTCAAAGCCAGTCCTCCCACATCCACCTCAATCCATTCTCCATACCAGCCAGAGTGGGCTTTCTAAAATGCACTTTTAATTAGGAACTCCTTGGCAAGTCCCTCTGTATCTCATGCCTCTCATGGTTCCTCTCTACTCCAGCCACACTGACTTTGCTCGACCTTGTAGCTCCAGGTGGCACTATTCATAAAGTCTGGCCTCAGGTCTTTGCACATGCTTCCTCTGGAACCCAAGTCTCCTCAATTGTAAACCACAGCTAAATAATACCAACCTCGCAGAGTTATTTTGTGACTTAACTGAGATAATAATATTTAAACTTACCCTCTCTGCCTCTCCCTGTCTATGATTTTTGGAACTCCTTCATCTCCCATTCAAAGTATCCCTTTCTCAAGGATCCTTCCCTAAACTCCCAAGACTAGTGTAGCACCCTGTTTCTCCCTTTATAATTCTCATCATATTGACAATCACTGATTCAATGTCTCTCTTTCCTACAAAGTTGCTAGGTTCTGAAGAACTAGGTTCATGTTTGTATTGGGTTTAAGTCACCACAATATCCCCAGGACCTAATACACAGTAGGTACTCACTAAATATTTGCTGTACAAGTAACTAAATTAGTTAATGCAGGTGTGAGAACCATTCCAGAGTGATGACCTCTCTCAGGTCTTCTATTTGGGTTTTCATTCTATTTTTACATGCCTGAGTATAGAGCAAGAGACAAATCTATCCCAAATCAAATATTTAATTTGGAGCAAATACTCATTTTTTTTTCTCAGAAACGACTGAATAGCTCAAACTACACCGATTACACTTAATCTGACTTATACTTGTTTTAATATCTAAGTATAAGGGAGGTTCCAGAATGAGTCATCCTTTGAGGTTCTGGACACTGACGACTGCCAAATAGCAAATAACCAGATTGTGGCAGTGTTGACGCTCTGGTTCTCAGGCTGATGGTTTGTTTACTGAACTGCCTGTGTTAGGGGCTCTGAGAGTGGAAGAACGGTCATCAGCTGCCTGGATAACAACTCAGCACCCCAGCTGGAAACACATGAGTAAACAAAATCATAATTTTTCACTTTGCCAAGCTCAGTAAACACCATCTTGATGAGCTACCAGTGAGGCAGCCATTAGTTAAATAAATAAAGCATGAGGGTAGAAACAGGATTATTGACACAGGCACCGTCTACTCATTTGCTAACCATTGATGGACATTAGCTGTGATATACCCACTGGGGAGGCGCTTTGCCACCTGCGTTAATCTTGCTAAACATGATGCATCCTCTGGGGCCACAGAATGGTTTGCTCTGTAGCAGTGAAAAATCACATTTTCTTCTTTTTCCCTTTTATGTGCACAATGCAAGTTATTAAGCACCTACTGTTTATATAATGGAACCTCTTAGGCAGACTGCCCAGACACAACTGCCTTCACTCCGCTGACTCTGCCCAGATTTGGCAAGAAATTGTAAAATACAAGAAGCAGATTCCTAGCAAGAAGAGATGGAGGCCCCCTGCTCCTTCAAGAAGGCTGGGAGTGAATGAAGGCAGATAGGATTGATAGCTTAAAAGAGTTTCAAGGTTTAGAAAACTTCTTCTTTTCTTAGAAACAGGGAACATTTTTATCCAGTCTTCTTTTCTTGATTTTCCTCTTATGGCTTCATCCATTTATATCAGACCTTTCTTTAGATTCTGCTTAAGCACATTAGTAGATCTATAACCTCTTGGAGACTTTCAGGAGCCTGACTCATGGCTTTAGCTGTCCACTCTGTAGAGATGTCTCGAGCATTCTAGCTCTTCCCCTGTTCGTGTCTGGATTCCAACTCCCTGGAGTCCTATGAACTCTTTCTATTTCTATTGACGATGACAATAGAAACCAAGTCCAAGTGCCAAAATAACAGTCATAATGACTATCAATTTTTACAGATGAATTTTTGTATTATTACTAGCATCTCAGTTAATCCCAATGTAAGCCTGTAAGATCCATATCACCACCTTAGTTTATATTGAGGAAACAGGGGCTCGGGGTTAAATTGATCAAGGTCATAGTTTCTGCGGCACAGCTTGTGTCAGTACTGAGGCCAAAGCCACTCCCACATATGTGCATGCTCTTTCCACCATAATATGCAAAACAAAATCAGTGGAAGGACTGGAAAGAAAAGAGGATTGGGGAGTCTTTTTTTTTTTTTTTTTTTTTTTTTTTTTTTTTTTTTTTTTTTTTGAGATGGAGTCTCGCTCTGTCGCCGGGGCTGGAGCGCAGTGGCCGGATCTCAGCTCACTGCAAGCTCCGCCTCCCAGGTTTACGCCATTCTCCTGCCTCAGCCTCCTGTGTAGCTGGGACTACAGGTGCCCGCCACCTCGCCCGGCTAGTTTTTTGTATTTTTTTAGTAGAGACGGGGTTTCACCGTGTTCGCCAGGATGGTCTCGATCTCCTGACCTCGTGATCCGCCCGTCTCGGCCTCCCAAAGTGCTGGGATTACAGGCTTGAGCCACCGTGCCCGGCCTGGGGAGTCTTAAAGAAGAAAAAAGAAAACCTACATAAATGGGTTAGTAAATAATAAAAATGGCAGAAGAAATCAGAAAGCAGAAAAACATAGAAATTGGAGGTATTGAGAACACACAGTGACTGTAAAAATTCTAAGAGACCCAAGAGATTGACAAAGGGACTTAGTGAGCAGCCTAGAATTCGGGAGGCGTTCAGCCCAGGAACTAACATTTCCACACCACTCAGAAGCTGTTGGTATACAACACACTGCATTCCCATAAATGACATTCATAATGGTGATCCTAAGTCATCAAGAAAAGCTTAAATTAAGTTTTGTTCACTTAGGTAGGAAAGTATAAAATCAATTTGGAGCCTTCAACAATAATTTAGACAAATAAGCTTTGGTGCTAAACGGGACTGTGCTTATGTTATTTTAAGCCTCATTTGCTCGTAAAACTTATTTCTCAACCAGGCTTCAAAATGAGGTGCCAGACTACTTTGAAAAGTTACTGCTGAAGGGTAAGTATGTTTTTCTTTCCTCACTCAGGTATGATGGTGATGACTCACTTTCCACCAAAATTCATGCTTCCCTTTCACAGTATGAAGTCACAGATGTAAGTGGCTGCCCAGTCAGGGACTTCGTTTCTAGTCCCCATGCCTCTCGGGAGAGCCCTGTGCCTCCTAATGGAACGGGAGCAGAGGTCATTGGAAAACTTCAGAAACAGGTGTCTCCTCCAGTCTTACCCTTTCTGACACGTTGATACGCATGGCACAGTAACATTGGAAGCCACACATAGAAGGTGACAGAGACAAAGAACAGAAGGAGACCAAGTCCCTGAATCACCCTAGCCAATCCCCTAAATACCCTACCCCACATTAAACCTGAGTGATACTTTTTGTTCGCATATGCAATCTTACGGTCTATCCCTAATAAACTAGGAGGCGTACTGGCCCTCCTGCTATCTATTCTTATTCTAGCAGCCATCCCTGCACTTCACACAAATAAACAGCAGGTTTGGATGAGACATAGTAGAAACTCCCACTTTTTTGACCATGTGAACAAGACAAAAGCTGTCATTTTGGAGCTATTACACGTTTGGGGATCCCTTTGTGACAGCAGCCAATGCAACTACAATCATTGTTTCAGAAGCCAAGAAACTTTCTCTTTTTTTCCACTTTTTGTACTAAGTAGCTAGAGTGCAGGAGTCATATGTTCTTTCTAAAGTACAGTTCTGATCATGTCACTCCAACGCAATGATCTTCTGTAACCCTCTCTTCCCTAAAGAGGGATGTCTACATTTCCAAAAGTGCCACTTTATAGCTTATTTTCAAAATGTAAAAAAAAAAAAATTGTAAAATGTGTAGAGTTCATTTCAAGAACTCTACACATGCCCACACTGGACCACCATCCACGTGTCCAAATGTACCCTGTCCTTGCCTTTCCCCTTAGAATAGCCTTCCTCTGGAATGCACTCCCTGCTGTCCCAGCTGCAGTTTTTGACAGCCAACCCAACATTCCAGGTCCCATGTAAAGGTTACTTATTCAGCAGAGTTGTCTTTAATAGTGATTGCTTGGGTTCAAATCCCATCACTTACCAACTGTTGACTCTGGGAAAATCTCTCAACTTCCCTGTGTCTTGGTTAACTCACCTATAAAATAATGGTAATGCTAGACCCGAGCTCATAAAGCTGTGAGGGTTCAATGAGTTAATCTGTAGAGGAGCTTCCACCTCCTCCACTGCTATTAGCAAACCCCACTACTCTTTGCAGTTATTTCTTCACCAAACTCAGCCATTTGTATGTCACTTCATGGGGAGGCAGAATAACTTTCTTTTTCTTTGTGTCCCACACTGTCCCACAAAGTGTTTTAAATATAAAAGATGCTCCATAAATGTTGGTTGAATGAATAACAATATGAATTTCTGAAGCTGTAGAAAGTGGGTTTCAGCTTTCCATTCATTCATGCGTCACTTGGAGGACTATGATGTTTCCTTCCAGCTTGAATTCCGATAAGAGTACAGTGAGGTCTGTGGATGTCCTGAAGTTTTGAAGAGGCTCTGATCATTTTTCCAACCTTCAGTGAAATTTTCCACCCTTTGATTGTGGGGACCTGATTTGCTAGGAAGTTTTGTTTCAGTTTTTCAGGTGCAAAGCTTAGTGAATTGCTCTGGCCAGGTTAAGCAGAAGCGGTCACATTCTTCTTTTGTGCTTGTTTCTGGACATGCCTGAGGTTTCGGTGACACCCAGGGCTTGTCTTGAGAGGCCAAAGAAGGGTTAAAGAATTTGAAGCTGCAAGGACTAAATATCCTTTGGAGCTGACAGTGTGGGAGGTACAGGGCAGAGGCCACTGGAGAAAGGCATTGTTAAATACAGAGCCTTGACAGACTGCAGTCCCCACTGCCCTGGCCCAGCTCATTTTTAGTTGCACTCAGGGCTGATGTGATGTTTATCTCAAAAATAAGACTTACTCAGGAGGGATACCAGAACTGCAAATCAGTGTTTTGTCAAACACAAAGAGGACGTGCCTCTCTAAAACATAATTGAAGTTAAAAATACTAAAAACAATAAAACTCCCCCATTCATTGAATGATACCTGGTATTAAGTAATTCCACTTCCTAATGAACTTTTCCACTTGGATGGTACATCAGAACATCACCACCAACACATCTAAAGCTGAACTCAACTTCAGTCTCCCCAGATCTGCCACTCTGTCTTCCATGCAGTGAAGGTCGCAACCCCGCCTGGCTGCCCATGCCAGAAACCTGGGAGTCACAAAAACCGTCTATTTCCTTCTCTGCAACAAATCAACCATTAAGTCTTATAACACTCAATTTCTCTCAACTCTGCATCTCCCAGTTCCCATTGTGCTCCTCAGTCCAGCCCTCCACCATCTCTGCCCTGAATGACTCCAATTCAATTATAATGGTGGTTTGTTTGCCAGCATCTTTCAGGAGGTTACAGTCGCCTTGCCTTGGGATGTTGTCTTACTTACAGAGCTTGGCACAGTTTTCAACACACAGAGTAGACGCTCAATAAATGGTCACCCATCGTAAGCTCACACTTCCAGCAACTGGAAGAGGCCAATGGGAAAGCATACTTCACCCCTGCCCCCAAATGTAGGTGCTCTGAGACTGGGTCATAAACCCAGGTAGAAGGGAACCTGAACACGTTTCAATTTATCTTTGGTGTAAAGGGCAACATGTATTTTGTTGTAAGTGATTAGAAGGCAGGAGATATACCTTTGGGGATTGAGTACATTACAGAACCATGAAAGGATCCAGAAGCACTGAGCAGTGGAGCTGGCACTGGCGCCTGCTGCTTGCCTCTGTCATTAACATTCATTGCTTTCTGTCTTTGGAGTGGAGGTGAAGAAACTCTCTTGTCAGTACCACCTCTCCCAGATTCCCATCAACTGGGGGGAGCACCTACACTGGGGATAACGTTCTTGGGCCGCTGATGACTGGAACCACTGTGCCCAATGCCTGCCTTGCTCTTCATCAGTTTAGAGACAAGCCTGTGGGGCAGGAGCCAGACTCCAGGAGTGTGTTCCACAGCACAACACTTGTACCCAACACATATTAATTAATTAATTAATTCATTCAGTCAAAAAGTGTTCCTTAGTGGTCCACTATGTTCCAGGCACCATTCTGCAGGCTAAGGATACCAGAGACAGGTAATGAGGCTGAATCTCTACTATGAAGGAGGCTACATACAAACTGGGAAGATGGACTGTAAATCAATAAATAAGTAAAATACGTGCAGTGGTTGACACCTGCCATCCTTTCTCTGCTGACTTTGCAGAGCCCCGCATGTTATGCTGCTGCTTGGCACGTGTAGCCAAGGCTACGTTTACCCGGTTCTGGAGGGCTGGTAAGCTTAGCCCTCTGAACCCTTCTCAGTGACACCTCCACAAGCCAGTGCAAAAGCTGGAATTGGGCCCCTGAGATGAATCAGTCCCAGCTCCACACAAAGGCTGCCCAGCCAGGATGCATGTGTGTGCCTTTTAGAAGGCAATTTTAAATGCAACTGGCCGTGCTGTGCCCTTATATGGAGACAGCAGGATAGGTGAGAAAGAGGAGGAAATTAACATAAGAGGAGCAGAGGCTGATCCAGAGTGCTTACAGGGTCTGGGCAGGAGGGCTCCCCTGGCTAACAGGCCAGGAGTCTCTCCTTAATCATATCTCCCAGGGCTCTTTTTTTCCAGTGAAAATGGCAGCAAACAGGTCAAAGATAGCATGCACGACCTTTAAAATAAACCACATAAGTGCCATAGAAGAAAGAGAAGCCCTGGGAGGCGAAGGAGCTTGCCCAAGGTCACCCAGTGAGTTACTGCCAAAGCCAAGATTAGAATTCAGGTTAGAACTTACAGTCAGTTCCCCTTCCATTTTGTGGTGCTGCCTCCTAAGAGAAAATCTTGAAGAATAATCTTCTTTCCTGAAATCAGCCCTGGATGAGACTGGGTCTCCCTACGTATGTGAGCTTTGTAATAGAAGACTGAGCTGACCTGCCTGTGTTCATGTTTCCTGCCTGTGGAGGGTAGGTGGGTCTCTGTGGCCTGGCTGCAGGGGCCCTGTAGCTGCAGGGGAGAAGACTGCCTGGAGGAGGGGCAGCAGGAAGGAGGGAGCCTGAGTGGGCCTTGATGACCCAGCACAGTGGACACTGTGAGCCCACTGACCTATGTCTTTCCATTGACCCCCTTCTCTCACTTTCTTCTTCCAAGCCTCCTTCCCATGTGACCCCCAACTTGTCACCCCACCACAGCCTCCTGGCTACCCAAGGATCTCGTGTGGCTACAGATGCACCCATGTTCCAGACCTTTCTTTTTTTTCTTTTTTTCTTTTTTTTGACACGGAGTCTTGCTCTGCTGCCCAGGCTGGAGTGCAGTGGTGCGATCTCGGCTCACTGCAAGCTCCACCCCCCGGGTTCAAGCCATTTTCCTGGTTCAGCCTCCTGAGTAGATGGGACTACAGGCACCCACCACCGTGCCCTGCTAATTTTTTGCACTTTTTTAGTAGAGATGGGGTTTCACCGTGTTAGCCAGGATGGTCTCGATCTCCTGACCTTGTGATTCGCCCGCCTCGGCCTCCCAAAGTGCTGGGATTACAGGCGTGAGCCACCGCGCCTGGTTCAGACCTTTCCTCATGACATTTTCTGATCAAAATTGATCTACTCCATGATCCTTTTGTTTTTGTCCCCCCCCACCGAGACAGTCTTGCTCTGTTGCTCAGTCTGGAGTGCAATGCTGTGATCTCGGCTCACTGCAACCTCCACCTCCTGGGTTCAAGCGATTCTCCTGCTTCAGCCTCCAGAGTAGCTGGGATTACAGGCGCCTGCCACCACACCTGGCTAATTTTTGTATTTTTAGTAGTGAGGGCGTTTCACCATGTTAGCCCGGCTGGTCTCAAACTCCTGACCTCAGGTGATCCACACATCTCGACCTCCCAAAGTTCTGAGATTACAAGAGTGAGCCAACGCACCCAGGCTCCATGATCCATTTTTAACAGACTATTTCAGGGTCATAGAGAGAGTTGATTCTCACAAAGTAAATTGTGTCCAGGCGTAAGAATGTAATTTCTAAGGCCTAAAGGGATAATGGTGGTGGAATATCAGGCATTTAAAAATTTTTAATAGGATGGCGGGGGAGTGCAAGACTTCAGAATCGATGAGTCTTTCTAGCACCTCTTGATACCTATTATGTTTATGCCTATGCCCAGGACAAAGAGAATCCACAGAAAGAGAGAGCTGGGGCCAGGGGAAGGATACAGAAGAAGGTAGAAAGGGCAGAAGCAAGAAAGAAGACCTGCCTGGTGAGGGGCTGACTAAGGAAGGTGGGTCACAGCAGATGGAGTTGGGAGAAAGGAAGCTTCTCTAAATCCCTGAACTGACTAGCTGGGGATTCTGTTGCTCTGTGAATGATTAGGTCTTGGTTTGCTCCAGAGCAGGACGGGGGACTGCTGAATAGCCATGCCATGGTGCCTCCTTAGGCCCAGATCATATCTTGGCTCAGACTCCACAGGCAGTCCACACTGCCCCTTTGTTCTCTGCAGGGAGCTTCTGGGTCTCACATATCAAAGTCCCTTGTGAAATCCCTAGAATCAGGTCTTGCCCTGGAGACCTTCCCTGGCCAACCAGAGCACACAGTGCTAGGCAGAGGTGAGATGCTTCCCAGCCTGCCTGGAGGCACCTGCCATCTGAAGCCTGGAAGCTGGAGAAGGGCACAGGTTTTTCAGTGAGCCCCTGGGAGACGCTGTCTCCTGTCCCTGGCCTTCTGTGCATCTTACAAGTTCCTGTACCAGTAGCAAGGCTCTGAGTACTTGGAGAAGGGGAGGTGATATTAACATGAATCCATTCATTCATTCATTCATTCAAGAAATATCCTGAGTGTCAGCTCTTTCCAAGGACCACCTAGGTACAGGGAATACGGTGGAGAGTAAAACAGCCACAGCTGCCCTCACCAACATGCGGTTTGGTGGGGAAGACCAACATTAACCAGAGAATTGCACAAATGCAAAATTACAACTGCAGCCAACGCTATGAAAGAAAAGTACAAGGTGTAATGAGAACATTCTCTGTGGGGAGCACACTGGGTCAGCTGCGGGGTGTTGGAATAAAGCTGTGGTCCTGGCTTCTGGGAAGCTCCCAAGCTTCCAGGCCCATACTAACCAAGCAGCCCTTTCCTCTGCTGCCTGGGGCCTGGCTGCAGCTTGTTATCTGGGCTCTCTCAGATCTGTCTCCTTTACAGTGACCCTTTTATTCATGTGTATATTCTCCAGTAGATATAACTGAGGGTGAATTTTGAAGTTAAAATGTAAAGCAAACCCATGCGGGCTTAATCTGCCAGCATCAGCACAGGACACCTGCCCATGGCACCCCAGTGACTCCCCCCATTCGGCCCTTTGAGAAACTGTTCTTCCTGCTTTGTAGCTCACACTCTTCTAGTTGGCTCTACAATGGCCCAGTTCCACCAGGTCCCTGTGCTCAGCCTCACCCTTCCTTGTGGCGCTGGATATAATAATAATAATAATAATAATAATAATAATAATAATAATAAACACAACGTAATAAAGTGCAGCAGACAAAGAAAAAACTGCCCACTCTCAATCTAACCGTGAAGGCTCCTGCCTCCTTCAGTGCCAAGATTTCTGAGCTGTCCCAGATTTCAGCTCTGCTCTGACACAGTTCCTTC
Source organism: Macaca mulatta (assembly GCF_049350105.2). Classification (NCBI taxonomy): domain Eukaryota; kingdom Metazoa; phylum Chordata; class Mammalia; order Primates; family Cercopithecidae; genus Macaca; species Macaca mulatta. Next base: position 163,527,513 of record NC_133406.1, read on the forward strand.
TTGACTTGTGCCATCCTGCAGTTCTGAGTGGCTTTGGACGTTATAGCTCCATGCTGCTTTGTCAGCACAAACCTCCAGTTGCTCTGCCTGCCTCTCAGTGGGAACCCGTGCTGGAAGAGCTTCAATTGTTCTTATCGGGTTCCAGGTTCTGCCTGGTGCCGGTGGCCCTGAAGCTAAGTCATGGAGAGTATTACAGCTTTAATCCACTGTCACCATGGACAGAGCTGTACCTAGGGATGCGCAAGGGAGTTTTAGTTTGTTATATGGAAAAATGAGTTTCTACTGTATGCAGGAGAAATCCCCAATGTATTGGTTTGCTAGGCTGCCATAACAAAATACCACAGGCTGTGTGGCTTAAATAACAGAATCCCTCCCCGCAACAGTTCCAGAGCCTGAAGTCTAAGATCAAGGTGTTGGCAGATTGAGTTTCTTCTAAGTCCTCTTCCCTTGACTTGCAGGGGCCTGCCTTCTCGCTGTGTCCTCATATGGTCCCTTGGCCTGTGTTTTCAGTGTCCCAACCCCTTCTCATAAGAACACCAGTCATATTGAATGAGGGTCCCTCTAAAGGCCTCATTTCAACTTAATTACCTCCTTAAGTACATCCTGCATCTTCAAATGCAGTCACATGGTGAAGTGATAGGAATTAGGACTTCCACATACAAATTTGGGGAGATACAATTTGGCCCATGACACCAAATTTGCCAAGAAATACATATCCATAAAGAACACAGACGATAGAGGAAGAAAAACAGAAGGGTTCTGAGATGTCACTTCTCCTCAAAGGGCCAATACAAGGAGTATCCCATTTTCAGAGGTGAGAACAAAATTGGGAATGAAGTCTAGCAATTCAAGAAAACCCAAGTTTTTAAATATTTATTTTTCACAATAGGTATAACTGGGTCTGAATTTTTAAGTTAAAATGCAAAACAAACACGGTTTCTTAATGCTTAAACTTTACTGGTCCATAGTGTGACCTTACTGAGGTATGAGAGACCACAGCGTCCTCCTTTGAGTTTCCTGTAAACTAATAATCGAATCATGAATCTAACCTAGGTTGCTTAAAAGTTTTGAGTCCCATGATTCCCTCTATTTTCTGGACACAAGCCTTCATTTAAAGGACACACTGAATCTAATACTGTTGCAAGCAAATACTGCATTATATTGGCTTTCTTGGCCTGCATATTTTAAGGGTACAAACTTCACGTGAGAAATTAAAACTTTTCACAAAATACTTTCTTGCGTCTGGAAAGGTACAACTTCAACCCCAAAGCATATGTTAAACTGGAAGGGTAACATCCTGTGTCTATAAATTTCTCAGGGTCCCAGTTTTGCTAGGAAAGGTGCAGATAAATTATAAAGCAAGGTTTCTGCTTCAGAGAGGTGTTTGCAACCACCTTAATTTTCTGCTTTTATGGATTCCATGGCAAGTGAAAGCTTTCATTAGAATAATTAAAACACTACTCTCCTGCAGAAGAGAGAAATGATTCATGCTGGGCTTCTAGGAACTGGTGACATCCCAGATAGCACTTACCTAGATGTGCATTTTGTTGGCTGGGGGAAAAAAAGACAAACGGGGGCATAACACAGACTGCTGAATGGCATGACAGCATCTGTGTATGAAAGGCATTTCTGTTCTTACTAGGCGGTCTGATTACATGGCTCTCAAATTTCCCCTTAAGCCTCCTGAGATGTGTGTGAGGTGCAACCTTGTAAATTGTCAGCACATAGAAAGCTAAGATTTAGAGAGTGGTTTCCAATGTGCATCCTATAAAATGTGTCCCATGAGGAAGATTAGTATCAATCACAGGCTTATTGGAGAGGGAGATGGGATCCAATGATAACCTGGCACTATCAACTAGAGTAATGGTCTAAGAAGAAAAAGCAATCAGAGAGGAGAAAGGAATATCCACAAAGAAATACTGAAGTAGAAAGTCAGAGTGCAATGTATCATATTGATGAACAGGAGCTGTTATCCAGGACAAAGGCTCATGTGAACAATGCAGGTTCTCACACAATTGGATATTGCCTATTGCTTATCTTAAGGAGAATGGGAGGAGACACACACATATCACATCAAGCCATCAAGCATCCTGACTCGAGGTATGGCGGTAACAAAACGTAATGAAGTCATTAACACTCAGGAGTCTTACCTGTACTATTTGGGAATCATTTGCTAATTCCACAGGGTTCTATAAGAGGAACCGCATTCTAGTTTCACAGAGAACTTCATCTTGGAAACAAAAACAACATACCCCTGCCCCCAACCAATTTGGTTTCTTGGATTCTGGTAGAAGTATTCGAGTCATTATTCCTCAGGATGTGAGTTTATAAGCAGGGGATGGAAGAAAGGTTTGAATACTTTTTTAAAAAGAGACTGGTTTGACTACATTTTTTAAAAAGACTGATTTGAAGTTTTTCATCTCCTCAAATTCTTTGACACTTCCCTCATCAAGAGGTAGAACCTAATTTCCCTTGCCCTAAATATGGGCTCATCTTAGTGTCTCACCTGCAATGAACAGAATGCAGTGGAAAGTGTCACTGTGTGGCTTCTGTGGCTAGATCAGAATTGGTGATGTGGCTTCTGCCTGGCTCTATGTCTTGGGACGCTCCATGCTGCAAACCAGCAGCCATGCTGTGAGGAACCCCGGGTAACATGAAGAGGACATCTGTAGGTGTTCCTGCCTATAGCTGCTGCTGAGGTGCAAGCCACCAGCCAGCATCAGCCCCCAGAGGGGTAAGGGAGCCTTTAATGATTCCCGCCTCAGCCTCCATCTAACTGCAAATTTCAGAATTCTGAGAGATAATAATCATAAACGATTACCAAGTTTAGGGTAGTTTGTTACTAGGTGCGTTCAGTAAGAGGCATGGCATAAGGCTGGGCACAGTGGCTCAGGCCTGTAATCCCAGCACTTTGGGAGGCTGAGGTGGGCAGATGTCTTGAGTCCAGGATCTCAAGACCAGCCTGGGCAACATGGCAAGACCTCATCTCTAAAAATTAGAGGAGTGTGGTGGTGCACACCTACGGTCCCAGCTACTTGGGAAGCTGAGGTGGGATGATTGCTTGAGCTTGGGAGGTGGAGGTTGCAGTGAGCAGAGATTGTGCCACTGTACTCCAACCTGGGTGACAAAGTGAGATCCTGTATCCCCACACTCCCCGACAAACAAACAAACAAAACAAAACAAAAACATGGCATAAGCGTCATTCTCCCTACACCCCAAATGCTAGCTCTCCAATGAGAAGGAAGCTAGAAATACTTTGGACCGCCTGATGAGTGCAAGACCCTAGTCTCAAATGTCTCTTAGAACCACATTCTAGGCACTTAAAAATGTCAATTACACATGAATCCCCTCAAAAGTGTGCTTGTTATCTTCATATACCTCATAAGGAGGCTCCACAGTTGAAAAAGCATCCCCAGTTTACAGCTCAGAGTGATTGCTGAAGACTCTGCTTCGTGTTATTAGCACCATTCGTTTTCTTCGTGGTCAGAATAACATGGGTGCTTGGCTCAATTCTTTACATTATTTTTACAATAAAAAACCAGTCTGACAGGTTTTCATGTAACACATGTTCTGGATCTTTTGCTAAAGTAGTGTATTGGCAACGTGGCTGGGTATCTGGAGTTTGATTCCAAGGGCTTTTAATTTTCAGGGCAGTTTAAAGTGTAAGATAGGAATTTGAGGGTTAGAAATGAACCATCAGACAGACACTCCTACATTTCCATAACTATGAGCAAAACATCAATATTTAAATGTGACAAAGCACATTTTTGAAGACATGTGCCAGAGTTGCAGGCACACCCAAGGTGAGTTTTCTGGCAGAAAGAACCAACCGCCTAAACACTTCAATTGCAACTGGACAAGAACTTGCAGAAACCCTTCTGCTACTCATATCAGTGTGAACAAAGGACTCGGGCCTGATTGTTCCATGAAGCTGGGCTAATGATAAATTCTGTGCAGAAGTTCCTCCAGGCCAGCCTGTGGAATTAACTTGAAGTGGAGAATGTGATGATGCTCCAGATAGTTTGGGGAACTTTTTGGAGGAATTTCCTGCCTGCATGAACTACTTTGAGCTCTCCACTTCCCTTCAGCAATGAAGATGCAGGCTCCCGTGGTGAGAATGCATGAGATTTTGCGAGTCTCACACCACAATATGTTGAGAACAGAACACAGTGATGAAAACAAACCTGGCACTGAAGGGCTTTCTCTTGCCCAATGTCACCTCTTCTACCAGGCACTTCCATGGCGACAACAAAGTGCACTGCCCTACAATTTCACTCAGGCGGCAGAAGGGGGCTCCTTTTTGTTTCATGTATTCTATCTAGAGAGAAGATGTGTTCTCAGTGTTCCATGCCAGCAAGCAGTGGGACGTATTTAATCCCTCTGCCTGCAAAAAATGACCTTTGGGAAGATGCAGGGGTATTTCCCCACTGCCCTGACATCTAAAGCATGTGATTTCTATACAGTGGAACAGTTTAAGGGAGATTGAATTTTTTTTCCCTCCCGAAAGCTCAGGGGAATTGATATCATTTCACTGCTTCCTCTAGAGGCTTCAAGGAAGTGATCTGTCCAGTCAGCTAGGAGCTGGGCTGAAGCCACCTGAGTCCCTTCTCAGCCCCTGTCTGACTCCCTTGTGAAATGCCATGGGCATCTGTTAGGTGGTTTCCTTGCTTTTCCTGCTTAACAGGATGGCTTTGCAACTCCTGGCAGTTCAGTAAGAAAGAAGACATTTGAGAATGATAGTTGACTCATGACAATAATCATCACCATTTATTGAACACTTATAATGTACCTGACATTCCTTATGTAGAGCTCACTAATCCTCAAAACTTGTGGCAGTTACTTCATCCTCTCAATGACAGGTCAGAAAACTGAGGCTTTAAAAAGGTTAAATTACTTTTTCAAGGACATTCACTGTGTGGCAGACGCAGGATTTAAACTGAGGCCAGATTCCCAGAGCCCAAATGGTGTACCACATGTTTCAGCCTCTTGGGAGTGACTAAGATCAAGGGCTATGGAGTCAGTGCTGGGTGATCTGCCTCCTCCTCGCTGTGTGGATTTGCACAAATGGCTTTTCCTCAGCCCCAGTTCTCCTATCTGCAAGATGTGTACAGTAACAGTTCTCTAGAAACCTGTCGCTTGGGGTTGTTGTGAAGAATATGAATGTTTGTAAGTGGCACAGTGCCTCGTGCATGGTGAGTAGTCAGAAGATGGCTGTGTTGCTAGGATTCTGAATTTCTAACTGTTGTTAAGATTCTTAACTGTTGATAGGAAGTTGGCTTATGATCTATAAAGACTCAGAAGCAAAAATGGGGGTATCATGATGGTGAGAAGATGAAGGTGTACCAGAATTTTTCTAAAGGGTGGCTCTTTCTAGAACTCTCCTTCCTTCTTTCTTTTGTCTTTATTTTGTGAACCTCTGATACAATCTTCTTCTTCTTCTTGCCTGAAGTTGCCTAATGGAAAAGAACTCCATCATTCAGAATGAAACAAAAACTGCTCAGCACAAATGGAGGATCTCTGATGGATTTCAGTGTGGGTCCAGGGGTGTCACCAAGGCTAAGGTTAGAAGAGAGCTTAGATAGATTGCGAATCGAATCTTTGGCTCTCCAGATGTAGAAACTGAGGCAGGGCTAATGAAGCCCTTGTCTGTGGACATCCTGAGTAATTCTCATCCCATGTGCAGTGTTCTTTCCATTGTACCATATTATGTCTCTTTACATATTATCTCTGTAATATGACCTCCATATTCTGAAGTTTTCAATATTTAATACCAAATCCTTATCTCACATTCATTCTTTCTCATACTATCCAGATTTACAAAATCCTACATAAGAACTTTTAATAATATTCAGCAGACCATTACTTTTCCTTCTACAACATAAGAACACAAACCTTATTTAGTAACATGTCAACAGCACTGCAACATTTCAAAATGAGGAGGTTTCTCATTTAAAAACATAAACATAAAACCTAGAATTCTTTGGCCTCCCTTGAAAACTCAGAGGACCTGGATCCCTGGGTCCCTCTTGCTTATGATGACAGTCATGCAGAGCAGAGAAGCAGCCCTGATGTGCAGAGAGGCCACGTGCCCATGCCCTTGACCCTCACCCACGCCAGCCTTGCACACGGATAGCTCCTCCCTGGTTCCCCAAGGCATTCGTATTTGCACCCCCTAAAATCATACCAGTTGGAAAGCTACCAACTCTACTCTCCAGTGAACAGAGAGTAAGACTGTCTGTCATCTTCATATCTTGTGGAAACATCCCCTGTTCTACTTCATTGATATTCCGATGCTGAAGAAATAGAAATTGATGTCAGATGCACTCACTACAAGTGTCCCCCAGTGTTTATTGCTTGAGAAGGAAAGGAAAGATACTGTGTGTTTACTTTTTTTTTTTTTTCCTGATTACAGAGTCTGTAACACAAGCTAGGACTAGGGATTTTTCTCCCTTCATGCTCACCAACTCAGAAATATTACGAGAAAGCCCAGTCTCATTCCCCTGCCCCCTCTCCTTTGGTTCAATGATTGTACCCGAACTTGGAGCACACAATGCACCATTCATGCCATTGTTAATTTCCTTTCCTTTTAAATTGCTCATGTCACTCAGAAATAAGAGGTCTTAATAATGGGGCTTATCACATCATTTCTCAAATAATTATGAGTACATTACTTTCACGAAATTCAACAGGAAAGACTGAAGAAGTTGTTGAAGATTCTAATTTCAGTGCAGTGTCCCTTTCCCCTTTTGTGGATGTAGGACCGTTGAAAGGCTTGAGAACCATGTTATTTTCTCCAACATGAAACAATTCTAAAAAGAAAAAGATGTCATTTAAAAGGGTGTGCATCCCAGTGAGTTTTTTGAGTGACATACAAAGAGGCCAAGTCAGCGTTTAGTTTACACAATGAAAGCAGCTGGGACAGAGAGCCTGGCCTTAAATCCCGGCTCCATCTCTAATTAGCACCAAGTGACTTTGATCAGATCACTTAGCCCATATGGCCTTCTTTCAGGGGGCAGGGGGCTGGGGGATGTTTGAGTGTGCAGTGACCATTGTGCACTTTGTAGAAGAGGCATTACCTCCAGAAGTGCTTGACAGTGACTGAAAGGAAAATTTCAAAATAGCACACACCCCCCACAAATATGTGTAATTATTATGTATCAATAAAAAACAAATAAATCTTTCTCCTTCTAGCAAGAATGAGGATGAGTGGAGAAGGAGGAGGAGGAGGACTAGAAGGAGGAGGAGGAAGAGTTGCAGGAGGAGGAGTGGGAGGAGATACAGGAGTAGGAGGAGGGGTAACTGCAGGAGGAGGGGGAGGAGATACAGGAGGAGAGGGAGGAGATACAGGAGGAGGAGGAGATACAGGAGGAGGGGGAGGAGATACAGGAGGAGGAGGAGATACAGGAGGAGAGGGAGGAGATACAGGAGGAGGAGGAGATACAGGAGGAGGGGGAGGAAATAGAGGAGGATAAGGGGGAGGAGATGCAGAAGGAGGGGGAGCTACAGGAGGATGAGAGGGAGGAGATACAGGAGGATGAGGGGGAGGCATGGAGAAGGAGGGGATGCGGGGGTAGGTGGAGGAGATTCGAGGGGAGGAGGAGGAGATGGAGGAGGGTGAATTTGGCTAGAGCTGAAGCTGAGCCCCGTACCTTTCAGGATGCTGGGATCAGAGGCCTGGTTCTGAGAAGAAAGCAACTTACAAGTTCACACACGCCTCCCCTAACAGGCCCCTGGGTCTCTCCAGCCCACCTCTCCTCTTTTCCTCCTTGTGTTTGGGGCTCTAACCTTTTGCCTGTGAAGCCCTGTCTTGCCTCTGGGGCTTTGTATATGCTGTTCCCTCTGCCTGAAACGCCCTCTCCACTTGGTTCACTCCTGCTGTCCTTGATGCCTTATGTCATTTCCTCAGCACAGACCTTGCCGGAACCTCTGCCACCCCAAGATTGAGGCAGGTGCCCCTCCTCTGAACCCTCAAAGCACTTCCACTTCAACCGCTTCAGCTCTGTCCATATTGTATCATTTTTGCCTGCATTCAGGTCTGCAAGCTCTTTATTTTTAATAAAAACAATTAGAACCATTTTTATTGATACATAATATATGTACATATTTACGGGTGGACTGTGAGCCCTTTGAGGACTGAGCTACAGTATTCACAGAGTAAGCACTACTTTTGATGCGTCTTGAGGGTGTTTCTGGATGAGACTAGCATTTGAGATGGTGGACTCAATAAAGTAGCTGGTCCTACCCAGTGTGGCTGGCATTATCAGATCCATTGAGGGCCTGAACAGGACAAAGAGTTAAGCAAAGGATTAACAACCCATTTTTCTGCCTCAGTGCTTCAATTAGGACATCTCATCTCATCTTCTCATGCTTTTGGACTGGGATTTATATCATCAGCTCCCTTGGGTCTCAGATTGGACTGACTTACCCTACTGGCTTTCCTGAGTCTCCAACTTGCAATCTGCAGATCACGGGATGTCTCAGCCTTGGTAATTGCATGAGCCAACTTCTCATAATGAAGCTCTGTGTGTGTGTGTGTGTGTGTGTGTGTGTGTGTGTGTGTCTGTGTGTGTGTGTGTGCCCTATTGGTTCTGTTTCTCTGGAGAATTCTGACTAATACTGAGTAAGCTCAGCGCTTAATACTGTGCTTAGCACGTGGTAAGTTCTCAATAAATATTTGTTAAGGAAGTCATTCAAATTTTTAAACCTTAGTTTTCTCTGCTACAAAATACAGATTTTAAAATACTACTCTTTCCACTTTGCAACACCTTGTGAGGAAAATCATTTTTTTTTTCATACAGCCACAATTCCCCGAAAATTCCACTCTGATTATTTTCTAGTGATTCATCTCAGATCCCAGAGGCTTTTATCAGGTCCCAGTGTGTAAGAAAAAAGGCCAGTTGGCTTGGGAGAACAGAGCTGGTGAGGAAGCTTATGTGGAAATCTGAGTCTATGTCTCTGCTTCCTTCATGATCTATTGGCCTACCACTGGGGCTCTGCTGACCTGGGCCAGTGACTGCTTTCAGAAGCTGTCAATCAATGTGGACAAGCACACATTCCATTTTGCATCTTCTGAGAGGGTGGTAGTTACTGTCATAAAATCCACTGCTTGGATCATTCCAAGCCTTTTCCTGGGAAGGGGCCGGGTGAGGGGACCTTCCTTTTTATATCCTTTTTTCATAACTTTTCAGAAAAGCTACACTAAATCTGCCATTGCCTCCTGCTAATTGTCTGTAAATCACCCATGTATGAAGTTCCACATGCTTATCCGTCAGCATAAAATTGAAGAGCCCCACACAGTCAAAGGCCCTGATGAGGAATCCTGTCATTTGGCCGATGGAATGGTAATAGATGTGGAAGTAAGTGATGCATAATGGATCATGGGACTTAAAATCCAGCCTCCACATCCGAGCTGCCTGAAAAGGTTAGAGGATTATGTGGCTGCAACACATCAATTATGAAATAGAAAACACTCTCCCTTCCCCTTCCATCTCAGAAGGTGGTAAACATTTTATACTGATTCCCCCTGTAAGTGCAAAGTTCTCTTGCTTTTATGGATGAGGCTAGGGTTTAAGTAAGTGGAAGGGATAGGGAAACATGGTCCTAAGAATGGCAGGCAATGATCCTTTACTTATGACTTTATCCACAATTTGGCTTTACAATTGATGGGAAATGAAGTGTGATCAATTTCAGCAGACTGTACATCATTTCCCATTGACTGACCTGCCAAATCGTTGATTGAATAATTAGTTAAAGTTCAGTCTGAGCAGCTACTTTAAATAGCCCTCTCCAAGACAAGTCTTAATGGCATCCCAGAAAGGCCATCCAACTTCCAGGAGCTGGGACATTAATTGTTTATCCTTTCACTTAAGGTGGTAAGCCACTGTGTCAATGCAAATAAAAGTAATAGTCTCTCAGGAATCAATAGCTGCTGGGAGTGGGGCCTTGAGGCAAGTGCTTAGAAATATACAATGTAGCGTTAGGATGTAGGGATGGCTTCTCCTCACACGGGGGGGATGAAATGCATCCAGAGAAAATATGAGACTAGGAGAAAACAAATCATAACATGACTGCGGATTAGGAGAGGACGCTTTTCAGTGATTAAGACAGACAGCAACAGTTGGGTGAGAAAGCTTATAATAAAGACGATACGTAAAATCAAACAACAATCTCCCGGCCAAAACCCAGAAAGCCTTTAGCCCCATGCCTGATTACTTGAGAAGTATCAGCTGCTTTCCTTGACAATTCTAATTTCACAAAAGAGGCTGAATGACTTTTCATGCCTTCCATTGTCCAGGTGAATATCAGCATGAAACTGCACAGAATCACAGAGTAGGCTTCAGAAACAGAGTCTGACTTCCTGTTGAGACCTAGACCCTGGCTTGGGATTCTTGAGGTTATAGAGCTGGATGTGGAGATTCCACCAAAAGAGGACATGAATTGGGTGAACAGCTGGCTAGTTCTGGTTGCTCACCGTGCACCTGCAGGACCGTGGGGTGCCCTTGCCTTCTGTCCTCTTGTGCACACACTGCTCCTTCTGCCAGGGAGGTCTTCGCATATCAGCCTGCGCAACTGCAACTACTTTGTGACATAATGCAAGGCCTCCTTCTTTGGGGGAGTTTTTTGCACTTGATTTTCCCACCCTTAAGAAGTTTAAAGTGCCCTTGCCTCGTAAACGATAGGAATTCTCAAACATGTCTATGGAAACACCACATTAAGCTCTTGCTGGTTTTGCCATCTGTCTCTACCACTCAGTTGTAAGATTCTTGGGGACGAACCATTGTTTTCTTCATTTCTGTATCCCCTAGAGTACTGCCTAATTCAGCCAAAGCACTCAATAAATGTTTGTGAATGAATAAATTAATCCAAAGATCTACTGTAAATCCCTTTTCTAATTCACCCATAATCTTGTTTAACATCAGCTAAAAAGCATCTAGAACAGTTTGTCATAAAAATCTTTTCCTTGGTTCACAAAGGCCAAGGCCTCTCCCACCAAGAGAAGGATCAGTCAATCCAATTAGGACCCGTCTTTCCCTGTCAGTGCAGAATACATAGTGAAGCTTTCCGGCTTTCAAGCGGAGATTTGAGGAATCGGCTTGCATTGCGTGTCCCCTACTACCCATAGTTTTTTTCTGGCATTCAGGGGCAGACATACTCCCACTCCCAGGTTGGGTGAAACCAAGATCTGCTTTGTATTAATGCTTTTCCTTATTTCTGGAGCAAGGAGTGACCTGGAATTCCTGTGGATTTCATACTCATGTCAGCAACTGACTGCTGGGGTTCTGCAAAATCTATTTTTCTATTGGCTGGGACATTATTCCACTGAGTATGTTCCTGGCCACAAACAGATGGTCTAATTTACTTAAGGCTCAAAAAACTCTTAAACGTTATTTCTGCAGAGAAGCATCTTTCTTTCCCTTCCCACAGACTTTTTATATCTCTCTGTTACCTAGTGATGCAACTCTCTCTAATCAAATTTCCTAAAGCTTTGGGTCACTTGGATCATCACAGTGTGGTAGTTAAAAGTCTCAGACTTGAGAATCGCCAGGTCTAGGTGTAAATTCAAGCTCTACCACTTGACTGCTATGGAACCTTGGGCAAATCATTTAGCTTCTTTGTGCTTCTCTTTTCTCATCTGTAAAATGATGTTAATAATACCATCTCCTTCAAAAAGTCATTGCGAAGATTAATTGCGATAATGTATGTAAAAGCACTCAGAACAATATCTTGTATATAAGAAGTAGTACTTACATACACAGTTACTATATTATTATCATCACTGTATTACAAAATAAAAATATTACTATCAAAATAATTATATTGTATTACAATAGAACAATATCTTGTATATAATAAGCACTTACATGCAGTTACTATATTATTATCACTATATTACAAAATAAAAATATTACTAACAAAATAATTATATTGTATTACATACCACATATACAAAATATAAAAACAAAATTATTTTATATACAAAATGAATATCAAATATTATTACAGATAAAATAAAAATAAAACAAGTTCAATTAGTCTAAAGTATAACCTTGTAACCTCCAATGGGAGATTGTGCTTAAGGACTGTAATTCCCAAACCTTGCCATGCTCTTGAATCACTTGGAGTATATGTTAAAAAACAAAAATAACTGGGCTACATACCCAGGGAATATCTCTAATGGCTTTTCTGTCCCGTAGCAGCAAATGAGCACTCGACGACTCCAGGGGTTAAGATGGTGCTGTCTTCAGCAATCACATTTTTATATCCCCAATTCTCCACCCCAGTTTGAATGTGTTGGTGACCTTGTACAGGCCCGAGGCACCACGGCACGTAAAACAAGACTGTTTCTACATATCCAAATGCTGCTTGGAGGCAGTGTTTCTCACGGCCAAAAGCTCTCATTAGCCTCGTCGTCTTTGTCCTACTGAGTGCCGCTCTCATGTTACTGCTTCTGTTGTGGCAGACCTTGGAAGAGGCTGAAGCTTACTCCCAGCAAGGGGTCCTCTACTTGCCAGAGTCTCCAGAATATTCTGTCCCCCGCTTTTCTGAGGCCAACCTCTGAACCTCATACTTCAAGGAAAAGGATCAACGGTTTTAGTCAGCACCTGAACAGCAGGAGATGAAGACATTTCTGCCTCTTGAGGGTCTCCAACATCTGAATGACATGTCGATTTCTCTGGGAAGATAGAAGCAGCTCAACTTTCCTTTCAAATATCATTTTCAGGAGAACTGGTGAATTTAATCAATTTGTCCGCAGGCTGCTACTGCTTTTAGAAATAGTTTAAGAAATTCCATTTCCAAACTAATTAGAGCACAATCTTTAATGTCTTTAAGGACAGGAGTGTTCCAGTGTTCAGTCCAGAGTGTTGGGGTGTCCTGGAGCCACAAGGTCAAACGATTGTCAGACACCGCGCCTCCTGGCCTCCTAGAGTTGGAGAACCTGTGCCGCAGATTTAGATGGACAGTGTCTCAGGCTGAGAGGGACTACTCCAAGGAAGAACAGTGTCTCAGAGCTTCCCAGAGCTGCCAAGGGCCACTTCTTGGAAGTGTGTACCCCAACAGTATGAGGCAAGGTTATTTTTATTTTTATTTTTATTTTTTTGAGACAGAGTCTTGCTCTGTTGCCCAGGCTGAAGTGTAGTGGCATGATCTCGGTTTACTGCAACCTCTGTCTCCTGGGCTCAAGAGATTCTCCTTCCTCAGCCCCCTGAGTAGGTGAGATTACAGGTGCATGCCACCATGACTGGCTAATTTTTGTATTTTTAGTAGAGATGGGGTTTCACCATGTTGGCCAGGCTGGTCTCGAACACCTAACCTCAGGTAATCTGCCTGCCTTGGCCTTCCAATGTGCTGGGATTACAGGTGTGAGGCACCGCGCCTGGCCAAGGTTGTTATTTTTAAATCAGTGACCATCTGTCCTGTCACTGAGTTAACATTTATTGATCACTGATTGTGCTCCAAGCCCTGTGTTAGGGCCCGGATAAGACAGACACAGTAAATCATACCAGAAGGGCTGGTGGAAAGTTCTGTGGGCACAATAAAACCCTGCGTCTATAGTGCTGTCACTTCATGGATGGTCACTGGTAAAAATGCCCAAGGACTCTGCTCCAAAGACTTTCAGAGAAACATTTTAATGTGGTTATTGCCACTAGGCTGACAACTTCATTCAATTTTTCTAGCTCCAGTCTAGAAATTAGAAAGAATAGCAAATGGGAAAGAATCAAGGTCACTCTATTAAAAAAAAAGTATTTTAGTATTTTCCATAAAAGAGGAAATTGGCAATTTGTCCTAAGAAAATACTCTAAGACTGCTAAGAAAGCTGAAGACACTTCAATTTCCACAGTGATAGAATTATGATTTCCTCAGGGGGAGAAAGATCGCCTATAACAAGGTAAGGAGGTGAGACAAAGCGCAAGGAGAGAAATACAGCCCCAGAAGGAAATAAATCCAAGAAGGCAGATCAGCTTCCTGTCACATGGGGGAGGACAGGAAGATAGGATTTTTCCACCCTGTGTTACAGATGATGTTGCTCATGTAACTCAGCTGAAAAGTTTGCCTTTCACTCTCCTTCATATTTCCCCTTTGGATCCCTCTCCTACCCCTAATTTCTTTATCTCCCTGGTCTCCCCAACACCAAAGCCTTGCAATTTCTTCTGGCTACCTGGGGGCATTTCACCCTCTCCCTGCGTGCCATGTTTATGATGAAATTATACAAGTTGCATGGCTCCTATATCCATGAACCAAAATTCTCTCTCTTTTCTCCTCTTACCTCATGAAACTCCTGTTCCCATCCATCAAAATCTACTCCCAGCTAAACTCTCACTGGGTCCAGCTGCTACTTTCAGCTAAGTCCACAGAGGAAAATACAATATTCAATCAGTTTACAGGTTGGTAGTGGGCTCTTCCATAAAGTCTGGTGGAAAGTTACACAGGAGATATTTTGGGTCTCTCTTTCTAACACCCCTAAAATCATTCCAGGTAAGTGCTAGTTTTTATTGTTGTGGTGGTGGATGGACTGCTTCTATGGTTCAGTGTTACAGAAAAGTTGCTCAAATAGTGGCCAAGAGTCCAAGTAGGAATTCCTGACTGGCTACACATAAATGGCAAATCAGTTTCATAAATGTCTTTTTCTCAGCTTGGATTTGTGCTAGGGTGGTCCCAAGAGTAACTCCCCTATAATTCACATTCTGGTACTGTGAGCCAGGCCAAAGGCACCTGTTTGTGGTGATGTAACTGTAGATCAGAACAGCATTTATTAAGATAACAGGTTTTAAGCCAGGGATGGTCGCTCATGTCTGTAATCCCAGCACTTTGGGAAGCTGAGGTGGGTGGATCATCTGAGGTCAGGGGTTCGAGATCAGCCTAGCAACGTGGTGAAACCCCATCTCTACTAAAAATACAAAAATTAGCCAGGCGTGGTGGCGGGCGCCTGTAATCCCAGCTACTCTGGAGGCTGGGGCAGGAGGATTGCTTGAACTAGGGAGGCAGAGGTCGCAGTGAGCCGAGATTGTGCCACTGCACTCCAGTCTAGGAGGCAGAGTGAGACTCCATCTTAAAAAAAAAAAAAAAAAAAAAAGATAACAACTTTTAGCTAACATTTTTAATCAAGTGCCCACTGCAGGCACTATGCTACAAGCTTTGCATGCTTTCTGTTAGTGTTTCCAGTTTCATGGGGCAGATAGTGCTATTATCCCATTTTGTAGAAAAGAAACTGAGACTCAGAGAGGTTAAGTCATTTGCCCAAGGTCCATGCTAGTAACGGACACATCTGTCTGACTCTAAAGATCCTAATTTTAATACTCCTACACGCTGTCCCCTAATTCTCCCCCACTGGAATATCTGCTTACACTGAAGCAAAGCTTGACTGTTATTCAATGACAGCTCTTGTGCATGAAGTGAGTTTTAGTTGGCAAACTAACCCATGCAGAGAGTCGCAGCCCCTCTGAGCATCAGCTGGACATTAAACCCATCTCATCTCCAGGTACTGATGACATACACTTTCAGTTTATAAAAGTCAAGTTTTCCAACAAATCAGTGCTACTTTAAAAATATAGAATGCTGGTCTACTCCCATAGGATTAAACACACACTATAATAATAATAAAATAAAGAAGTATCCAGTCTGTTGTAGCCATCCATCACTACTCGGCTGAGTGTGACTCTTCAGTGCCCTTTGAGCGGTAAAGATCAGTAGCCTTTCCTCAGGTAGCTAAGGGGCCAAAAGTATTAGCCACAGAGCCTTGCAGAAAGCATAAATGAAGTGAGATGCGAATCCATCAGTCTTGTATGAGGTTGGTGCAAAAGTAATCGCGGCTTTTACTGTTACAGGAAGCCACGGTTACTTTTGCACCAAGTTATATGGATTACAAGTTAAAAGTCAATTCTCATGTCCTGACACAGGTTTGCATCTGCCTTCTGGCATTTAAATACCTGGAAATTCTAATTAACGAAAATATTTTCCTCTACTCAAATATTAGTAAAAGCACATAGTGGTGGAGAATAGGGAATAAAGAACATTCTCCAAGCTTCTTCTTCTTTAAACAACAATGACAACCACAAAACTTCCTGGATATGTGCCAGGGATCCAGACATTTATTCTCACTCCTAAAACTTTTCCACCTGCAGTAGAATGTAAGTCCCTAGAGAAGAGGAACTTGGACTGTTTTGTTGATAGCTATATCCCCAGGTCCTAGAAGAGTTCCAGACACCAGTAGGTTCACAATAAGTATTTATTAAATTAACGAATGAACCCTCAAATGGAAAGCATCATAGAGGTGCTGGGGCATATGGTTCAGAGGGCTCTATGCAACTTCAGACATGATTATGCTGCATTCACAGATTTATTATGGCAGGAGAAAGTTTTCAGATAACCCTGAGTTCACATGAGAATACTGAATTAAGCAGTTAAGTTGTGGTGGAATAATGATAGTAATGGTCCCAGCTCCTTTTCTGCCTCTCTGCATCCACATCGTTTGGTAGTGTCCTCTATACTGACACTGGGCTTGGCCAGGTGACTGGCTTTGGCCAATAGACAAGCAAGCGTAATATAGGCAAAGACCTGAAAAGAGCTTATGCAGTGGAGCTTGCTCACTTGCTGCTCTTGGGACCCTGCCACCCTGAGAGCAAGCTGGGGTTGGCTTACTAAACAAGGAAAGGTTCTAGGCCTAGTCAAACCATTGCCTCAGCCTACAGCCAAGCAACCACTGGATACATGACTGAGGCCATCTGAGGACAGCCAGCACCCAAATGACCAGCCAAGTGACCACAGAAACATGAGCTAGGCCAACAGACCCAGAGGAACCCAGCCCAGGCCAGAAGAGCCACCCAGTATAATTGTGAGCTAAATAAATGGTTGTTGTTATATGCTACTAATTGTTTGGAGTGGTTTGTTGCATAGCTATAGGTAACTGACAAATAAATGTTTCTCAGATTATCTGATTATAACATTACCTGGAATGCTGATTAAAAGCTGTACATTCACCGGGCGCGGTGGCTCACGCCTGTAATCCCAGCACTTTGGGAGGCCAAGGCGGGCGGATCACAAGGTCAGGAGATCGAGACCGTCCTGGCTAACGCAGTGAAACCCCGTCTCTACTAAAAATACAAAAAATTAGCCAGGTGTAGTGGCGGGCACCTATAGTCCCAGCTACTCGGGAGGCTGAGGCAGGAGAATGGCGTGAACCTGGGAGGCAGAGCTTGCAGTGAGCCGAGATCGTGCCACTGCACTCCAACCCAGGTGACAGAGCAAGACTCTGTCTCAAAAAAAAAAAAAAAAAACAAAAACAAAACAAACAAACAAAAAAAAACTACACATTCTGGCCTGGTGTGGTGGTCCATGCCTATAATTCCAGCACTTTGGAGGCTGAAGTGGGTAAACTGCTTGAACTCAGGAGTTTGAGACCAGCCTGGGCAATATGGTTAAAACCCCATTTCTACTAAAAAAAAAAAAATACAAAAATTACCCAGACTTGGTGGCTGGCACCTGTAATCCCAGTTACTCAGGAGGCTGAGACAGGAGAATCGCTTGAACCTGAGTGGCAGAGGTTGTAGTGAGCTGAGATCACGCCACTGCACTCCAGCCTGGATGACAGAGTGAGACTCTGTCTCAAAAAAAAAAATAAAAATAAAACATAAAAAATTAGCTGGGCGTAGTGGCATGGACCTGTAGTCCCAGCTACTTGGGAGGCTAAGGTGGTAGTATTGCTTGTGTCTGGGAGGTGAAGGCTGCAGTGAGCTGTGATCATGCCACCGAAGCCTAGCCTGGGCAATAGAAGGAGACCTTGTCTCAACAAACAAACAAACAAACAAACAAACAAACAACAACAACAAAAATCTACACATTTCTATAGTATGATAATTCCTCAATAAATTAAACATAGAACTACCATATCCTCCAGCAATTCATATATATATAATATATATATTATATATATTTTAGTGTGTATATATATATATATATATATATACTAAAATCATGGGCTCAAATAAATTTTGTATACCGATGTCAATAGCATCTTTCTTCTCAAAAGCCAAATGGTGGAAACAATCCAAATGCCCATCAATGGAGGAATGGATAAACAAAATGTGTATAACATACAGTAGAACATATTTAGCCTTGAAAGGGAATGAAATTCTGATCCAAACTACAACATTGCTGAACCTTGAAAACACGCTCAATGAAACAACCCAGACTCAAAAGGACAAACACTGTATGATTTCATGTATATTAGGCACTTAGAATAGTTAAACTCATAGAGACAGAAAGTAGAATAGTGGTTACCAAGGGCTGAGAGAAGAGGAAAATGGACAGCTACTGTTTAATGAGTGTGGGTTTCAATTAGGGATGAGAATAAAGTTCTGCCTGTGGATAGTGATATTGGTTGCACAACAATGGGAGTGTACTTAATGCCACTGAATTGTATACTTAAAAACAATTAAAGAGGTACATTTTATAATATGTACATTTTATGATATAAAAATATACATCATAAAAAAACCCAAACCTGCACATTCTTGAACCAGAACACAGATCAACCAAGTCACCATTTCCATGGCAGGAGCAAGTTTGTACCAAACCATCCCATCTCCCAAATTGTTTTAGCACCTAATTAAAAGGTATGTGCACATTAGATCAGAATTAAAGTAAGTCTCTTCCCTCGTGATGAACCAGGGAAATACCTGGAAAATTTACAAGATATTGACTGTTTTAAGGATGAAATTCAGTATCTAAATCCCTTTTTTAATTATGGAAAAGCACCAGATTTCAGATAAAACACAACACGCTGCAAGGGAAATCCCTTACTGTCCCCTATTCCAAAGCTGGGAAAGCTGCCTGTCTTCCATTTGTTTAGGTATCTAGGGAAAATACCACATTGAATCCAAAAGGTAATTTTAACCTTTTTATTTTCCTACAGTACTGGAGCAAGAATAAATTGAATCGCTCTGTCTGAAAAGAGCCAGCTGTGTAAGTTTACTCCCTTTCATAGTCACCAGATCCCGGTAATAATGAAAAAATGTTGCATGGAAATGATTCTAAAATCATTTCTATGCCAGGTATGAAAACACTGCCTGTCTTCTGTAAGAGGCTGACTGTTATTTACGGAAGATGGAACTTTCAAGTAGTATCCTCAGGTAGGTAATTCAAACGGCAGAAACTATTCCACATTCCGCGGTCTATAATTACAAAAGAGAGTTTCATCTTCAAACATTTCACACGTATTAGTCATGGAATTTTTAATGCCTTTGGATTTTTGATGGATTACTCAATGATGGTTCAGGTTTTGCAGAAGTCTCTGGGGAATTTTAAAACTCTGAACTTAAAAAAATGTAAGATCTAATAATGAGAAAATATCAGTATGTGAGTGGCATGTAAAGGAAACTAGGTTTTCTTTTCCCGAAAATAATGCTTTACATTCTGTTTCTCAGTGACCATAATTCATCTCTCTTCCAGTCAGTGCAGATTTTCACTGGTTGTGACATAAGAATACATTTTGTTCGAATACACAATGTAATTGTCCTAAACATTTTTTCCCTTTAAAATGTCATTCATGGAGTCTTTCCTTCTGTTTTTTTAAATTATACTTTTTAAGAGACAAAGTCTCACTCTGCCACACAGGCTAGAGTACAGTGGCACAATCATAGCTCACTGTAACCTCGAACTCCTGGGCTCAAGCGATCCTCCTGCCTCAGCCTCCTGAATAGCTAGGACCTTAGGAGCATGCCATCGTGTCTGGCTAATTTTTTATTTTCATTTTCTGGGTATCTTTTCAGCAGTGATCCACTACTCCTGGTACCAACTTACTGTATTAGTCTGTTTTCATGCTGCTATGAAGAAATACCCAAGACTGGGTAATTTATAAAGAAAAGAGGTTTACTTGACTCATAGTTCCACGTGGCTGTGGAGTCCTCAAGAAAGTGACAATCATGGCAGAAGGCACTTCTTCACAGGGCAGCAGGAGGGAGAATGAGTGCTGAGCAAAGGGGGAAGCCCCCTATAAAACCATCAGATCTCATGATAACTCACTCTCATGAGAACAGCATAGAGGAAACTGCCACCATGATTCAATTATCTCCACCTAGTCTCACTCTTAACACATGGGAAGTACTACAATTTGAGGTGAGATTTGGGTGGGGACACAGAGCCAAACCATATCAGATGGGGTCTCGCTGTGTTGCTCAGGCTGGTCTTGAACTCCTGGCCTCAAGTGATCCTCCAGCCTAGGCCTCTCACAGCATTGAGATTACAGGTGTGAGCCACCATGCTCAGCCTACAGAGTGTTTTTATACTAGCTTCAATCAAGAACCGTAAGTTTCAATTATAACTTGAACTATAGATATTAAGTTTTATTTCTTTAGTATAACATGGAAAGAAAACATTGGATCTTGACATGATACCCACAACAGCATTCAAAGAGGAGTAATTTGGTAGCCTGGATCTTACTTACGAGGGCTCATCTATTAAAAGTTCTAGAAAAGTTTCAATCCATATGGATATGGTAGGTTCTTCCATAATATAGCAATGCTTGGTTGGAAGCTTTCTACAGAAGTTTTTCAGGTCATTTTGATTCAAAACTAGGCTAGTTCATTGTTGCCATACTCCATGTTTCAAGCAAAACATTCCTTCTCGATCCCTCACAACCTCATCAAGTTCATTCTTCCTTCTGAACCATTGTTTGTAACAGTCTTCTCTTTGAGTATTAATTCTACCCAGTCTTGTAACTAGAAAACTGTACAAACTCTGTGTATCACCTACATGTGAAAACTAATCCTCTATCACTCAGTGTTACTTCCAGAGTTTCTACTTACTTACAGGGTTATTTTTCTCTTTTTGTTTCAAAGTCATCTACTATGAAAAAAGCACACAAAAAATGCATTTGTTTTGTAATCTGCACTTGGTGAGACCTCACCTTTCCTTGCTTTGCTTTACCCAGCATATTGAAACTGTAAGTGTGACAGCCAATCAACCATTTACTTTTCTCCAGGGGTTCACGTGATGTTCCTGAAACTGACCCTTCTGGGTACTCTTCTTGTTAAAATATAACACATCATGGTACAAATCCTGGAAGATTACTCTCATGCAATAAAGTGCCATTTTCTTCCCCTTTCATCTCTGAGGATCTCACCTGCTTCGATGTTGTAATATGATTCCCACCTCACACCTTTGCAGGTTATTTTCTCACTTGGAATTCTATGGGGAGACTAACACTGAAATAAGGGAAAAGATAAAATATATTCACTGCCTGTATTTTCCAGAGCAACTCCCTGACAATGCCAGCCTCCTTCCAACTGTACATACTAAAAGGAGTTCCACAGCTGTTTCTAAAATTTAAGCCTCCTGGCCTCAGCTCTGCAAATACGCACTCCTTAACACTTGTGCAGAATGGTTAAATTCTTGTTTCCAACTTGAACTAATAGTTGTTAACATATGTGCAAACCAGCAAGGCTTGCTTTTCCTTTCATTTAACCTGCATATTATTGCAACTGCACGCGCAGGATAGGATTTCATCCACAAACATATTCAACAGTATATTAAAAATGTGCATGTTTAGTACTATGCTGCATTAGATTGTGAGTTGTTTTGATGGCAAGAACTATATCTCATTCATGTTTGTGTCCTGGAAATTTTGTCTGGTGCATAGTAGGCACTTAATACATTCCTGTTATGAGGGACAAGATGTGACCACTGCCTTACGCGGGCAGAGAGTCACAAACTCTGATACACAAGAGTCCCCATAAATGTAGGAGAGGTCACTAGGGATGGGGAACTCCAACTGTTCTGGCTCAGGGTTAGAAGACAGGGGTTCAAGACCTAGTTCTGCCACAGGTTAGCTGTGCAACTTTGGACAAGTTGGTTAGTCTCTCCAAGTCTCAGTTTCTTCTTCTACAAGCTGGGGTGGGGGACAATCATGTTTGTCACCTTTAAAATAAGGCCATGTTTGTGAAAGCTCTTTGTAAATTATAAAGGTGTCTATAACACTGCAACATGATTAAGCCACAGTCACTAAGAGAACTTCCAAAGACAGTAATGTCTAATGGCCTCTCTCATTTAGTCATTCATTTAATACAAATGTTTTCAGCTCCTCTTCGGCTCCGTGCTAGTTTTGAGAATGAAATGGTGACCCAAAAGAGACATGGTCCCTTTCTTCATAAACCCCACAGTCTCATAGAATGCACAGATGTACACTGAACAAATACACAAATAAATGTCAGATAAGAATGGTGGTAATAACTACATTACCCAAAATGGAGGTTCTAAGTGTGTGCTGATGGTTTTAAATAAATATTAATAATACAAATATTATACTATTATATCATATTAATAATATAAATATATAGAAATGTTATACATATTTAACACACAAATAATTCACATTATTTTTCTTTTTCATTAAAATTTAACTCTAGGAGAGAGACAGAAAGCTGAGAAAAAGAGAGAGAGAGGAAAGAAAGGAGAGACTGATTTTAAAAGTGCCCGTAACTTGTCTGTCAATAAGATAGTCTGAGGGAGAGTCTATGACTCTGCTCTTCCCTCATGCACTGCCTGGCAGACTTCCTGCCTTTCAATGCCATTCTGAAGGTGATTCCTAGTATTTAAGGATACTAGGGTTTTTTTTTTTGTTTGTTTGTTTGTTTTTTTTTTTTTTGTAAGTGACAGGGTCTCATTCTGTCACCTAGGCTAGAGTACAGTGGCATGATCATAACTCACTGCAGCTGCAAACTCCTGGGCTCAAATGATCCTTCTGCCCCAGCCTCCCCAGTATCTGGGACTATAGGCATGTGCCACTGTATCCAGTTAATTCTTAAAGTTTTTATAGAGATGGGGTCTTGCTTTGTTGCCCAAGCTGGTCTTAAACTTCTGACCTCTATCCATCCTCCCATCTTGGCTTCCTAAAGTGCTGGTATTACAGGTGTGAGCCACCAAGCCCAGCCAAAACATAATAAATTTTATATAATGTAAACCTAAATGCAATCTGACTACTTAATCTGCTGCTCAATCCGAGAGACAGTGATCTATACCAATGAAAGGTGATTTATGAATTTTGGAGGGTAATTCTGATTATATGTAATTTTCTCCTTAAAGCTGACCTCAGAAACAGCTTCAGTCTGGAGGTGCACTAAAGAGATTGGTGTTTGAGCCCAGGTAGACAAGAAACGAGTCTCCTTAGGTCTCTAGTCTTGGCATAAGCCCATAATTCTACAGGGAGAGATACTACATTTCTAATAATCTCCTCTAGAGCTTGAACAAGAGGACAGCAAAAAATAATGCAGAACTTTGCTGCTTTCAACTGGTTATTGTCCTGTGTTTTTCTCTTGACATTGCAGAAAATTATTTCCGTGGTCTGGGGCAGTATGGAGATATTCCTGAATCCCCTCCCATTGGCAACCCATAATAGCATCTCAATGTCACTCTAATTTCTAAACAGCAACACACAAGTTATCCAAAACTGAGATTTTTAAGTGTAGGCCCAGGGTCTTTAATACATGTCATTCATACTCTTCTTTTTCATTAAAATGAAACTTTAGAAAAGACATGCATCTCATTTAACAAGAGGCCACAATATAAATAACTCCTGAGAAACTTTGGGTAATCCATAACTTATTCCAGGTCATGTCATTTAGAATCTAGTTGTGAATGTTTTAGCCACAGAAAAATTCTCACCTTACTCAGTACAACAAAGTCGTTTTGGAAAGAGAGCCAATGACCAGATTAATTCTTTTATGGAGCTGTCTGATTTGATTAAGTTGTTATACCGCATTTTAAAACTCATTAACAGGAACTATCAAGCCATTTTGTAAGTGATTTTCTTCTAACATCTTTACATTTACTGTCCTGGAAGGCTTTTGGTGTCAATCAAAATAGATGACAATGCTAAATCACTGGCTGCATAACATAATTCAACGGTGGGTGAATTCAGCTGTCTCTGTGAAATATGACCTTGCAAGAGTGGCTGATCTGCCTGTTGCCTTCTCCGATAAGAAAAATATATTTATAAAGACATTGTAGTTGTTTGGATATTTCACAGTGTGTGTTACTTTATAACAAACTTGTTTAATCACAAAGAAATCCCCTCTAATATTAGGTGAAAGAGAAAACCTTTAAAAACAGGCCTTTTTTTCTTTTTTTCCTTTTCAACCAAAGTTTCTATAGAAGTTCAAATAGATTCTAAGTCAGAAAGCTCCAGTGGAAATAAATTCGCAGTTGAAAACAGAAGGAACATGGCTTTACTGGGCAAGCTTAATGAAAGAAAGAGGAGACAGTTGGATAAATCTGCACAAAGGAGGCGTTCAAAGAGTGTTTTCCAGAGCCAAAAGCTAAACATAACGTAGTAGAGAATTAACTGCTTAGATAAGAGGAATAGAGCCCCGGCAGAGTCAAGCTTTGCAAATTTCTCCAACAATAACAATTTCCTTAAAAAGAAATTTCAGAGATTTGCCAGATAAGTAGTTACAGTCATTATTTCTAGTAATACCAGAAAAGTATAAATAGGAATTAAACCCCCACATGACCAAAGAATAGTGCTGCAATACTCCATATTTCTCACAAAATTCCTTAGAGAAAGCTGCAGTGAAACATAACACTGACATGTGAGAGAGATGAAAGTGTTTCATGGGTACCAAGAATGCTCCATAAATGTAGGCTAATAAAGTGTTCATTAATTTAGCATCTATTGATTGAGTTCTTGCTATTTTCCAAATTTTGCACTGGTGGATGGGATGACAAAGAAAAACTACAATACAGTCCTGGCCTGTAGGGCTTGTGCTGGGCCAACAGAAATGTAAAGATGTAATTATTGCACAACATAGAGATAGACAAAAATAGGACAACATCAGAGGATGCAGCAGCTAATGCTAGAGAGTTCACGAAGGCGTCATGGAGGGAATGATATTTGAGATGCTTCTCGAAGCATAAATAGGAACTCCTGGGAAGCAAAAAGGGGCATGGCACACAGAAAACATTTTTGAGGACTGTAAGAAGTTGAAGAATCCAAGTTCTAAGTGAGTGGATGGGTAAGGCAGGAAGTGAGGCTAAAACGGAAAACTGATTTCCATGCTAAGGACTTGGGTCTTAGTCCTGTAGATAGGAGGTAGCAAACTGGAAGGTAGCTCAAGGGCAGCAGGAACCTAGAGTGGACATACTTTGTCTCTAACCTGCAAATGCAAGTGTGTGCACACTGTTTTGGCAAATACACAGGAATCATCTGTGGCCCAGCCAGCAAGGCAGAAGTAGAGTTTTATTTTATTATTATTATTATTATTTATGGTCTCAGTGGCTCACGCCTGTAATACCAGCACTTTGGAAGGCCGAGGTGGGTGGATTGCTTGAGCTCAGGAGTTTGAGATCAGCCTGGCAACATGGTGAAACTTCATCTCTACAAAGAAATAAAAATATTAGCTGGGCATGGTGGCATGCACCTGTAGTCCCAGCTACCTGGGAGGCTGAGGTGGCAGGACAGCTTGAGCCTGGGAGAAAGAGGTTGCAGTGAGCGGAGACTGCACCATTGAACTCCAACCTGGGTGACAGAGCCAGACCCAGTCTTAAAGAAAATAAGATAAAATAAAATTAAAGAGGGACCACAATTGCTCTTTAGAAAGGTAATTAGCAGCAGTGAAGAGAAAGGATTAGAAAGGGAATATTTGGAGGCAGGAAAGCCTCTGGAAGGCCCTTTGGTGCTATAGGACAAAGACACTGAGAACCTATGTCAAGGTGTTGGCAGCAGACCTTGACATAGGTCCTCAAAGCAAACACCAGAAAAGAAATTATTGACTAAAATAGATGAAGCAGGGCTGGCAGTGGAGATAGTTAGAGGGTAGAGCTAAAAGACATAGAGTTATTCATTCAAGAAATAGCTGTTTCAATGCCAGACATGGGCATACAGTTCCTAGCAAGGAAGACATAAGCTATGTGTCTTCGCCATGAATTTATGACCACCGGGATATGGGACACGAGGGAGAAGGTGTTGATGATTACTAATGGGCCATAGCTTTGGGAAACTGACTCTTACATAGACTATAGAAATTGTTGATTTCGTTTTCATTGTAGAAAACACTGAAGAAATGTTTTAAATATTTACTTATTTCTCTGCCAAGAAAGAAATTCCATCCATACATTTATCTATTTTTGGTAGAAAACAAAAATGAAGGCCATAAAATATTAAATAAGTTTGAGAATTCAGGAATAGGAAGGGTGTCTGCGTGTGTGTGTGCGCATGCACGCGTGTGTTAGGAGGTTGTTTGGGAATGCTTAAGATAATGAGTTAGTTTTTCAACATTATTTAAGATGTCTATAAAGCATCCAGGTGAAAATGTCCAGTTGGCAGCTACGGTCTACGAGCTGGGAATTCATAAGGGAGGGCTGAGCTAAAAAAATAGTATGAAATCTCACTAAAGAAGACGTGGAAACTGATGTCAAAGAACAGAAAAAAAATACCTGTCTGTGAGAAGGAGTAGAATTAGCAGAGAAGAAGGCTGAGTTAGGAAACCCCAGGATTAAAGTAAGGGTGGAAAGAGGAGGCCTGTTCGTGGAAATTGAATGAGAAGTGGTCAGGGGATTTAGGACAAAATGGTAATAAAAGCTTGATACTTTTCAGAAAATGCTCAGTGTGTGCATGTTGAAATAATCCTATGCCTTAGCATTCAAATCCAGGCATTTGTTCGTTTGAACATGATGATATATAACTGTATTGAGCCCTAAAATTCACCTTGTAATTGATATATGGCCTCAGGCTTAATGTTTTCTTTAGAATAATCTTATATTTGCTTTCTGCAAGCCAACAATATTTGCAATGTGTTTGGTACAGAATAAAACAGCTTTGAAATTTTGTTCAAGCAATTGCTGGATCCCTGGAAGGTTGTTTATTTTTATTCTGCCCCTCCAGATCCACTGTCTTCCCCGCATCATAGGAGAAGGACTTGATCAAGTAGCTCCATTTGCTATCTGGCTTTTGATTTGGTTTGGCCAATGAGAAGCACTGGCAGGAGCTGAGAAGGTGACACAGAGAGGGTGAGATTCTTTTCCCTACTTCCCTCCTTATACAGCCTACAACCTGCTACTGAAGGCCAAAGCTCCTTTCCAGAAGCCCTCGCTATGCAATACTTTTGGGAGTTTCCTGTGCCATTTAGCCCCTCCAGGTCAAGAAATGGTAAAGGCTCTCTGCCATTTATAAATCCCCAACTAACTGCACTATCCCTTGGCTACTCTCTCTCAACTCTAAATGAGGGTTCATATTCACATAGGATGAATTAGTAGTCCTTTTATTAAATTCTCAAATCACCCAGTTTGAGTCTACTATCAAATTGTCCAGTTGCCAGCAAGAGGTTAATTCATACAATAATTCGTTATTTGTCAGTGATCCATTTTTCCATCAGCTCTTGAGTGGAGAGTGTATTCAAGAAGATTAGGTTGAGGAGGGAGCAGGAATCAGTTTGGAGAAGGCACAGGCTGCCTTTTTTCGTAGCCTGGCTGACTGCACAGAGCCTTGGAGCCAGCACCAAGATGATTCCTCTGAGGCATTTCTACTCACCCATTTAGCAATGAGCACCAAAGACGGCAGAAGGCTGAGAAGGCGCATATTTCACCCTGACAAAACTGACAGATTGGGGGATAAGACCTCTTGTGTCTGGATTTTCAGGTAACTGCTGTTTGAGTTCATGCTCAGAACCATCAATTCTGTGGTGGAAAAGTTCCATCAATCAGCTTGCCATACAATGAGCAATGCCTGTAGTTGCCATGAAGATATTCTTGTACTATTTTAGGCCACTATATAAAGAAACTAAGGCATTAGAAGGAAAAAATACCTTTAGAAGCACCGTCTTTTTTGGTGGAGATTGGGGATGGAGTGGAAACTCCCAGTGTATACTCATGGCTGCATCATGCAGCCTTCTCCAGACTTCTCTCCCTGGAACCACCCGAAGGCAAATAAAGAATGGAAAACTCAAAACAAAAACTCAATTGTTAAATAAACTTCAGGAGAGAGTTTAAATACTTTTAAGTATTTATCCTAACTCAACATACTTTTAAGATTTTCTAAAAGCAACTGAATTCTTCTGGGAAGAATTTGGGAGAGGCTAAAGAGC
The DNA here is from genome assembly GCF_049350105.2 of Macaca mulatta. Classification (NCBI taxonomy): domain Eukaryota; kingdom Metazoa; phylum Chordata; class Mammalia; order Primates; family Cercopithecidae; genus Macaca; species Macaca mulatta. Next base: position 163,555,583 of record NC_133406.1, read on the forward strand.
GACCTCAAGACCTCCATTGTAGGAGACCAGCCATGACAGATCGTAGAACACACCACTAACAATTTCCTTCCCGAAAGTGATGGGTATACCTTGACAGTCAGAAGCTGTACCCCTTGCTGGCAAAAGTGTGGCAGAAGCAGGAGGTGACTTTCTACCCCAGTGGGACTACAATTAATTTCATAAAAATGAAGAAGCAAGGCCAAATAAAGATTTGGAAAGACAAGGCACATTTTTTTGAGAAGCGTTCTATCTTTGTGGAGACTGTGGCAAGAAGAACCTTTGCATTGGGCAAGCGTGCTAGACAGGAAAGCTGAACTGGTCCTGCCTCAAGGAAACCCTTATAAATACAGAGTTTAGGAAAATGAAAACCATTCAAAGATGAATAATAAAAATTATATGTATATTCCAAGACAAAGGGAAAAAAGGCAAAAAATTTATTAATAAAGTACATCCTTCTATAAAATATTACCATAGCAGTGAATGTTATGAACAAATGTCTTGCCATGAATTTGGAGGAAAAAAAAATCCTTCAAATTAAAGTGATCACTTGGATGAAAGACGATATATAATGCAGTAACGGAATAATTCAAGGAAAATATGGTGGCATAGCAGGAAGAGATAAGATATGAGCTTGCACAACTAAGGAAAGGCATAGTCCAAGAAAAAAAAATAGAAGAATTAAGGAAATAAAAACAAAATGGGGCACAAGAATCAGACAGTATAAAAAGCACAGTAGATTCACAGAGGATGAGAATGAGTAAGTTCGTGTGATAGAGTAAAGAAAGACCCAGAATGACTAATGAGACATATCCCAATAAAGTTTCTGGGCTTCAAAGATAAAGAATCCTTTGGGCAGACAGGTGAAAAGATCAGGTCAATTTTATAAGAAGGAAGAATTCAGGCTGCCTTCCTATTTTTACACAGCAACACTGAATACCAGATACAATCCCATGAGATTCTCAAGCAAAGAGAGTTTGAGATAAGAATATATATGCAAACTCTTCTTGAAGTATAACGGCTACAAACAATAGTTTTAATAAGGTTCAAAAACTGGAGCAATATTATTTTGTTGATGTCTTTTTGTGGGAACCAATAAAAGACAGAATTCAGTCAATCAATAACTTTGGGGAGAAGACTGAGGGAGACTATATATTTAATAATATCACTACAACTAGAAAAATGTGAGTTAGAGTGGCAGAAACAACATAACTGAAACATTGAGAAAGAGGGAAAGAAATTGGAATGATGAGAAAATGTGTTTACTGTTTAATTTAAAAGAGCTGGAAGTCAAAGGATTTCATTTAAAGTTGGCAAATCAAGTCATAAATCAGAAACACAATTATATCAAAGCAAACACTAGAAAAGAGATTATTGACTAAAAACAGTATGCTGCTGGATCCAGAGATAAAAGGAGAGAAAAGGAAGAAATATAATAATATTCACAGTTATAACTAGTAAGAATAAACAAACACTAGAGGACTAAGATCAATTTATAGCTATAAAGATAACTAATAATAAGAGCACCAAAATATAACTTCACAGAGAAAATAAAGTGAAGATAACTGACCACAGAGTGAATAATTTAATTAAAATATTGGCAAAGACACAGAAGATAGTGACAGAATCAAAAACGTGATACAGGATAAGAAAGGAAAAATTTTCAGTGAAATAGATAGCATAAATAAAAAACAGTTACAAATTCTGGAAATCAAGGACACACTTAAATAGATGCAAAATGCACTGGAAAGTCTCAGCAATAAAATCAAAGAAGCAGAATAAAGAACCGCAGAGCTTGATGACAAGGCTTTCAAAGGAACCCAATCCGTCAAAGACAAAGAAAAAAAAATTTAAATGAACAAAGCTTCCAAGAACTTTGAGACTATATTAAACATCCAAACCTAAGAATAATTGGTGTTTCCAAGGAAGAAGAGAAATCTAAAAGTTTGGAAAACATATTTGAGGGACTAATTGAGGAAAACTTCCTTGGCTTTGCTAGAGATCTAGACATCCACATACAAGAAGCTCTAAGAACACCTGGGAAATTCATCACAAAAAGATCATCACCTAGGCACATAGTCATCAGATTATCTAAAGTCAAGACAAACGAAATAATCTTAAGAGTTGTGAGGCAAAAGCATCAAGTACTTCATTTGTTTTTATTGCTGAAGAATATTCCATTATATGGGTTACCACATTTTATTAATCGATTCATCAATTTATGGACATTTGGGTTTTTTCCACTGTTGGGTTATTGTGTATCGTGCTGCTATGAACACTCATACACAAGCTTTTGTGTGGACATGTTTTCATTTCTCTTGGGTAGATATAAAATAACTCTATGCTTAATCATTTGAGGAACAGCCAGGCTGCTTTTCAAAGAGGTTGCCACATTTTACATTCCGACCAGCAATGTATGAGAGTTCCAATTTTCCCACATCCTTGCCAACACTTGTTATTTTTTGTCTTTTTGAATATAGCCAACCTAATTGGTGTCAAGTGATATCTCATTGTGATTTGGGTTTGCATTTCCCTAATGATTAATGGTGTTGACAATCTTCCCAAATGCTTGTTAGCAATTTCGTATCTTCTTTGGAGAAATGTCGGTTGAAATCCTTTGCTCATTTTTTAAATTGAGTTATTTGTCTTTGTATTATTGAATTGTAACAGTTACTTATTTTTAAAAATTTTCTTATTATTGTTTTTGTTTATTTATGTAATTTTTTGTTATTATACTTTAAGTTCTAGGGTACATGTGCACAACAAGCAGGTTTGATACATAGGTATACATGTACAATGTTGGTTTGCTGCACCCATCAACTCATCATTTACATTAGGTATTTCTCCTAATGCTATCCCTTCCCCAGCCCCCCACCCATCAACAGGCCCCGGTGTGTGATATTCCCCGGCCCTGTGTCCAAGTGATCTCATTGTTCAATTCCTACCTATGAGTGAGAACATGTGGTGTTTGGTTTTCTGTCCTTGTGAGAGTTTACTCAGAATGATGGTTTCCAGCTGAATCCATGTCCTTGCAAATGACATTAGCTCATCCTTTTTTATGGCTGCAGAGTATTCCATGGTGTATATGTGCCACATTTTATTAATTCAGTCTATCATTGATGGACATTTGGGTTGATTCCAAGTGGGATTGCTGGGTCAAATGGTAATTCCAGCTCTAGATCCTTGAAGAATCACCACACTGTCTTGAACTAATTTACACTCCCACCAACTGTGTAAAAGTGTTGCTATTTCTCCACATCCTCTCCAGCATCTGTTGTTTCCTGACTTTTTAATGATTGCCATTCTAACTGGTGTGAGAAGGTATTGCATTGCGGTTTTGATTTGCATTTCTCTGATGACCAGCAATGATGAACATTTTTTCATGTGTCTGTTGGCTTCATGTATGTCTTCTTTTGAGAAGTGTCTGTTCATATTTTTTGCCCACTTTTTGATGGGGTTGTTTGTTTTCTTCTTCTAAATTGGTTTAAGTTCTTTGTGAATTCTGGATATTAGCCCTTTGTCAGATGGGTAGATTGCAAAATTTTTCTCCCATTCTGTAGGTTGTCTGTTCACTCTTTAGTTTAGTTAGATCCCACTTGTCTATTTTGGTTTTTATTGTCATCGCTTCTGGTGTTTTAGTCATGAAGTCCTTGCCCATGCCTATGTCCTGAGAGGTTTTGCCTAGGTTTTCTTCTATGGTTTTTATGGTTTTAGGTCTAACATTTAAGTTTTTGATCCATCTTGAATTAATTCTTGTATCAGATGTAAGGAAGGGATCCAGTTTCAGCTTTCTACATATGACTAGCCAGTTTTCCCGACACCATTTATCAAATAGGGAATTCTTTCATCATTTCTTGTTTTTGTCAGGTTTGTCAAATATCAGATGGTTGTAGATGTGTGGTGTTATTTCTGAGGGCTCTGTTCTGTTCCATTGGTCTATATCTCTGTTTTAGCACCAGTACATGCTGTTTTGGTTACTGTAGCCTTGTAGTATAGTTTGAAGTCAGGTAGCATGATGCCCCCAGCTTTGTTCTTTTTGCTTAGGATTGTCTTGGCAAGGTTGTGTCTTTTCTGGTTTCATATGAACTTTAAAGTAGTTATCCAATTCTGTGAAGAAAGTCATCGGTAGCTTGATGGGGATGGCATTGAATCTATAAATTACTTTGGGCAGTATGGCCATTTTCACGATATTGATTCTTCCTGTCCATGAGCATAGAATGTTCTTCATTTGTTTGTGTCCTCTTTTATTTCATTGAACAATGGTTTGTAGTTCTCCTTGAAGAGGTCCTTCACATCCCTTGTAAGTTGGATTCCTAGATATTTTATTCTCTTTGTAGCAATTGTGAATGGGAATTCACTCATGCTTTGGCTCTCTGTTTGTCTGTTATTGATGTATAGGAATGCTTGTGATTTTTGCACATTGATTTTGTATCCCGAGAGTTTGCTGAAGTTGCTTATCAGCTTAAGGAGATTTTGGGCGGAGACGATAGGATTTTCTAAATATACAATGTCATCTGCAAACAGGGACAATTTGCCTTCCTCTTTTCCTAATTGAATACCCTTTATTTCTCTTGCCTGATTGCCCTGGCCAGAACTTCCAACACTATGTTGAATAGGAGTAGTGAGAGAGGGCATCCTTGTCTTGTGCTGGTTTTCACAGGGAATGCTTCCAGTTTTTGCCCATTGAGTATGATATTGGCTATGGATTTGTCACAAATAGCTCTTATTATTTTGAGATATGTTCCATCAATACCTAGTTTATTGAGCATTTTTGCATGAAGGCCTGTTGTATATTGCCGAAGGGCTTTTCTGCATCTATTGAGATAATCATGTGGTTTCTGTCATTGGTTCTGTTTGTATGATGGATTACATTTATTGATTTACATATGTTGAACCAGCCTTGCATCCCAGGGATGAAGCCGACTTGATCGTGGTGCATAAGCTTTTTGATGTGCTGCTGGATTCGGTTTGCCAGTATTTTATTGAGGATATTTGCATCAATGTTCATTGGGAATATTCGTCTAAAATTCTCTTTTTTTTTTTTTTTTTGTATCTCTGCTAGACTTTGGTATCAAGATGATGTTGGCCTCATAAAATGAGTTAGGGAGGATTCTCTCTTTTTCTATTGATTGAAATACTTTCGGAAGGAATGGTACCAGCTCCTCTTTGTACCTCTGGCAGAATTCAGCTGTGATTCCTTCTGGTCCTGGACTTCTTTTGGTTGGTAGGCTGTTAGTTATTGCCTCAATTTCACAGCCTGTTATTGGTCTATTCAGAGATTCAACTTCTTCCTGGTTTAGTCTTGGGAGGGTGTATGTGTCCAGGAATTTCTCAGTTTCTCCTAGACTTTCCTGTTTATTTTTGTAGAGGTGTTTACAGTATTCTATGATGGTAGTTTGTATTTCTGTGGGATAGGTGTTGATATCCCTTTATCATTTTTTATTGTGCCTATTTGATTCTTCTCTTATCTTCTTTATTAGTCTTGCTAGCAGTCTATCAATTTTGTTGATCTTTTCAAAAAACCAGCTGCTGAATTCATTGATTTTTTGAAGGTTTTTTTGTGTCTCTATCTCTTTCAGTGCTGCTCTGTACTTAGTTATTTCTTGCCTTCTGCTAACTTTTGAATTTGTTTGCTCTTGCTTCTCTAGTTCTTTTAATTGTGATGTTAGGGTGTCGATTTTAGATCTTTCCTGCTTTCTCTTGTGGGCATTTTTAGTGCTATAAATTTCCCTCTACACACTGCTTTAAATGTGTCCTGGAGATTCTGATACATTGTGTCTTTGTTCTCATTGGTTTTAAAGAAAATCTTTATTTCTGCCTTCACTTCATTATTTACCCAGTAGTCATTCAGGAGCAGGTTGTTCAGTTTCCATGTAGTTGTGCAGTTTTGAGTGAGTTTCTTCATCCTGCGTTCTAATTTGATTGCACTGTGGTCTAAAAGGCAGTTTGTTGTGATTTCTGCTCTTTTACATTTGCTGAGGAGTACTTTACTTCCAACTATGTGGTCAATTTTGGAATAAGTTTGATGTGGTGCTGGGAAGAATGTATACTCTGTTGATTTGGGGTGGGGAGTTCTGTAGATGTCTATTAGGTCTGCTTGATGTGGAGCTGAGTTCAGGTCCTGGATATCCTTGTTAACCTTCTGTCTTGTTGATCTGTCTGATATTGACAGTGGGGTGTTAAAGTCTCCCATTATTACTGTGTGGGAGTCTAAGTCTCTTTGTAGGTCTCTAAGGACTTGCTTTATGAATCTTGGTGCTCCTGTATTAGGTGCACATTTATTTAGGATACTTAGCTCTTCTGGTTGAATTGATCTCTTTACCACTACGTATTGGCCTTCTTTGTCTCTTTTGATCTTTGTTGGTTTAAAGTCTGTTTTATCAGAGACTAGGATTGCAACCCTTGCTTTTTTTTTTTTTTTTCTTTCCATTTGCTTGGTAGATCTTCCTCCATCCCTTTATTTTGAGCCTATGCACATCATCTTTGCATGTGAGATGTGTCTCCTGAATACAGCACACTGATGGATCTTGATTCTTTATCCAATTTGCCAGTCTGTGTCTTTTACTTGGGGCATTTATCCCATTTACATTTAAGGTTAATATTGTTATATGTGAATTTAATCCTGTCATTATGATGTTTGCTGGTTATTTTGCCTGTTAATTGATGCAGTTTCTTCCTAGCATTGATGATCTTTACAATTTGGCATGTTTTTGCAGTGGCTGGTACCTGTTGTTTCTTTCCATGTTTACTGCTTCCTTCAGGAGATCTTGTGAGGCCAGCCTGGTAGTGACAAAATCTCTCAGAATGTGCTTGTCTGCAAAGGATTTTATTTCTCCTTCACTTATGAAGCTTAGTTTGGCTGGATGTGAAATTCTGGGTTGAAAATTCTTTTCTTTAAGAATGTTGAATATCGGCCCCCACTCTCTTCTGGCTTGTAGGGTTTCTCCTGAAACCTCCGCTGTTAGTCTGATGGTCTTCCCTTTGTGAGTAACCTGACTTTTCTCTCTGGCTGCTCTTAACATTTTTTCCTTCATTTCAACCTTTGTGACTCTGACAATTATGTGTCTTGGGGTTGCTCTTCTCAAGGATTATCTTTGTGGTGTTCTCTATATTTCCTGAATTTGAATGTCAGCCTGCCTTGCCAAGTTGGGGAAGTTCTCCTGGATAATATCCTGAAGAGTGTTATCCAACTTGGTTCCATCCTCTCCATCACTTTCAGGTACACCAATCAGATGTAGATTTGGTCTTTTCATACAGTCCCATATTTCTTGGAGGCTTTGTTCTTTTCTTTTTCCCCCTTTTTTTTCAACTTGTGTCTTCTCAATTTATTTCATTAATTTGATCTTCAATCACTGATACCCTTTCTTTCACTTGATAGAATCAGCTATTGAAGCTTGTGCATGCATCACGAAGTTCTCATGACAAGGTGTTCAGCTCCATCGGGTCATTTAAGGTCTTCTCTACACTGTTTATTCTAGTTAGCCATTCATCTAATCTTTTTTCAAGGTTTTTAGCTTCCTTGCCATGGCTTTGAACATCCTCCTTTAGTTTGTTATTACCAACCTTCTGAAGTGTACTTCTGTCAACTTGTCAAAGTCATTCTCCATCCAGCTTTGTTCCGTCACTGGCAGGGAGCTGTGATCCATTGGAGGAGAAGAGGTGCTCTGAATTTTCAGCTTTTCTGCTCTGGTTTCTCCCCATCTTTGTGATTTTATCATCTTTGTTCTTTGATGTTGGTGGCCTGTAGATGGGGTTTTGGTGTAGATGACTTTTTTGCTGATATTGATGCTATTCCTTTCTGTATGTTAGTTTTCTTTCTAACAGTCAGGTCCCTCAGCTGCAGGTCTGTTGGAGTTTGCTGGAGTTCCACTTCAGACCCTGTTTGCCTGGGTATCTCCAGTGGAGGCTGCAGAACAGCAAACATTGCAGAACAGCAAATATTGCTGCCTGATCCTTCCTTGGGAAGTTTTGTCCCAGAAGGGCAGCCATCTATATGAGGTGTCTGTCGACCCCTCCTGGGAGGTGTCTCCCAATTAGGCTACACGGGGGTCAGGAACCCACTTGAGGAGACAGTCTGTCCATTCTCAGAGCTCAAACACCATGCTGGGAGAACCACTGCTTTCTTCAGGGCTGTCAGACAGGGACGTTTAACTCTGCAGAAGTTGTCTGCTGCCTTTTGTTCAGCTATGCCCTGCCCACAGAGGTGGAGTCTAGAGGCAGTAGGCCTTGTTGAGCTGCGGTGAGCTCTGCCCAGTTTGAGCTTCCAGGCTGCTTTGTTTACCTCCTTAAACCTCAGCAATGTCAGGTGACACACCCCCAGCCAGGCTGCTGCCTCGCAGATTGAGCTCAGACTGCTGTGCTAGCAGTGAGCAAGGCTCTGTGGGCGCGGGACCTGTTGAGCCAGGCACGGGAGAGAATCACCTTGTCTGCCAGTTGCTAAGACCTCGGGAAAAGTGCAGTATTTGGGCAGGAGTGCCCCGTTTTTCCAGGTAGTCTGTCACGGCTTCCCTTGACCAGGCAAGGGAAATCCCCTGATCCCTTGTGCTTCCCAGGTGAGGTGATGCCCCACCCTGCTTCAGCTAGTCCTCCATGGGCTGCACCCACTGCCCAACCAGTCCCAGTGAGATGAACTAGGTACCTCAGTTGGAAATGCAGAAATCACCTGTCTTCTGTGTCAGTCACGCTGGGAGATGCAGACTGAAGCTGTTCCTATTTGGGCGTCTTGGAATGTGCCCCCCTTTTGCATTACATATTATTTTAAATACAAGTCCTTTATTACATATATGATTTGTTAAAATTTTCTCTGAATCTTTGGGTTATTTTTGTATTTTCTTGATGTTATCTGTTGAAGGAAAAAAGTTTTAAATTTTGATTATTTCCATTTTCTCTATTTTTTCTTATATTGCTTGTGCTTTTGGTATCACATCTAAGAATCTATTACCTAATCAAGGTCATAAAGATTTTTACCTGCATTTTCTTTTGAGAATTTTATAGTGCTATTTCTTACATTTAGCTGTTTGATTCATTATGAGTTAGTTTTTGTGTATGGTGTGGAAAGGTCGTCCCATTCCCTTCTTTTCATATGGATATGCAGTTGTCCAGGTAGCATTTGTTGAAAAACCTATTCTTCCCACCATTTAAAGGAGAATTTAATTTTCTTCTTTCTGTTTATGACACATCCAGTGGGAAAAATTAGTCAAGGTGCAGAAGTACTAAGTAGCAAAATATATAGTGCTAAATAACATAGATAGTCTAATTGATATGCCTCAAAATATACCTTGAAGATGAAGTATACGCCTTCTTTTTGTGTAACAGTCACAGAAATTAACCACCCACTAGGCCTCAAAGAGAACTTCAATAAATTTTAAGAAGTAGAAACAGTATGATCAATGCAAAAAATGAAAAATTAACAAAATTCAGAAAACAATGGTCAATAGCACCTAAATGTTAAAAAATTTTCTGTTATAACCACTCTTAGTTCAGAGAGGGTACAAATACTGAAATATCAAAATATTTAGAAAAAGAAATGGTAAAAATACCAGAGTATGTAGGTCAAAACCTACTACATACTATTAAAGTAGGACTTGTGGAAATTCACAGAAACATTTATATTAAGAAATCATTAATTTCATAAGTTACTTTTTAAAATTAATCTTATTTAATAAATTATTAATAAATAAAATAGTTTTGTTGTCTGTCCTTCTTAGGTCTTCTTAAAAACATCCTTGCTCAGTTGAATTTTATGAAGCATATCCCTTATTTTTTCTTCTAGTAGTTTCATAGTTTTGGGTCTTACATTACAGTCTTTTTTTGGAGTCTTGTTCTATCCCCCAGGCTGGAGTGCAATGTTGCGAGCTTAGCTTACTGCAACCTCAGCCTCCCAGATTCAAGTGATTATCATGCCTCGGCCTCCTGAGTAGCTGGGATTACAGGTGCCTGCCACCACACCCAGATAATTTTTGTATTTTTAGTAGAGTCAGGGTTTTGCCGTGTTGGCCAGCCTGGTCTTGAACTCCTGAGCTCAGGTGATCTGCCCGCCTTGGCCTCCCAAAGTGCTGGGATTACAGGTGTGAGCTACAATGCCCAGTGTTACATTACAGTCTTAATTTGAGTTGATCTTTGCATATCATGAGAGGTAGGGGTCTCGTTTCATTCTTCTGAATATAATCACTTTTCCCAGCACCATTTATTGAAAAGGCTGCTCTTTCCCCCAATGTATGTTTATTGGCATCTTTGTGAAAATCAATTGGTTGTAAAGGCATAGATTTATTTCTGGGTTCTCTATTCTGTTTCACTGGTCTATACGTCTGTTTTTATGCCAGTACCATGCTGTTTTGATTACTATAGCCTTGTGGTATGTTTTTAAATCAGGTATTGTGATACCTCTTGCTTTACTTATTTATTTTTTTGCTCCAGATTGCTTTGAGTATTCAGAATCTTCTGCATTTCAATATGAATTTTAAGATTTTTTTCCATTTCTGTAAAGAATGTCTTTGGTATTTTCATAGGGATTGCATTGAATCTGCAGATAGCTTTAAGTAATATGAACATTGTAACAATATTAATTCTTCCAACCCCTAATCACAGGTTACCTTCCCATTTTTTGTGTTTTCTTTAATTTCTTTCATCAGTGTTTTATAGTTTTTACTATAGGGATATTTCACCTCCTTGGTTAAGTTTATTCCTGGGTTTTTTCCTTTAGCTATTGCAGATGAAATTGCTTTCTTGATTTCTCTTTCATATAGTTTGCTATTGGTTTATAGAAATGTTACTAATTTTTATATGTTGATTTGTATTCTGTAAATTTACCTAATTTATTTATTAGTTTTTAACAGTTTTTTGGTGCAATCTTTGGAGTTTTCTATAAATATGACCATGTCATCTGCAACCAGGGACAATTTGGCTTCCTCCTTTCAGATTTGGATGTCCATTATTTCTTTCTCTTGCCAAATGACTCTGCTTAGAACTTCCAGTACTGTGTTGAATGTAAGTGGTAAAAGTGGGCATTCTTGTCTTGTTTCAGGTCTTAGAGGAAGAGCTTTCAATTTTTCCCTGTTCAGTATGTTGTTAGCTATGTATTTGTTCTATGTGGCCTTTACTGTGTTCAAGCATGTTCCTTTGATACCCAATTTGTTAAAAGTTTTCATTATGAAAGGATGTTGAATTTCACTGCGTGCTTTTTCAGCATATATTTAAAAGGTCATAGAGTTTTTATCCTTAGTTATGTTAATGTCATGTATTACATTTACTAACTTCTATATATTGAACCATTCTTGCATCCCTGGGATGAATCACTTGATCATGGTGAATAATCTTTTTAATGTGTTGATGAGTTTGATTTGCTAGTATTTTGCTGAGTATTTCTGCAGCACAGACAACAAAAGCAAAAATAGACAAAAGGGATTACATCAAACTAAAGAACTTCTGTACAGCACAGGAAAACATTGGAGTGAAGAAACAATCTACAGAATAGGAGAAAGTATTTGTGAACTATGCATCTAACAAGGGGTTAATATGCAGAATATATAAGGAACTCAATGCATAACAAAATAACAAGCAATGTGATTAATAATGAGCAACAGACTTGAAGAGATGTTTCTTGAAAGAATACATACAAATAGTCAACAGGTATGTGACAAAAAAAGGTCAATATACTAATAATCAGGGAAATGCAAATCAAAACTGCTATAACTATTACCTCACCCTAGTCAGAATGGCTATTATCAAAAAGATAAAAAATAACAAACACTGGAGAGAATGTGAAGAGAACTCTTATGCCTTGTTGGTAATAATGTAAATTAATATAGTCACTGTGAAAAAGAATGCAGAAGTTCCTCAAACAATTAAAAATAGAATTATCATATGATACAGCAATCCCATTATTATATATACCTAAAGGAAATGAAATCATTTGTGTCAAAGAGATAGTTACCCTCCTGTTTTTACTGCAGTGCTATTCACAATAGCAAAGATATAGAATCAATCTAAATGCCTATCCATAGATGAATGGATAAAGAAAATGTGGTATATAGAATGGAATAGTATACAATGGAATGCTACTTAGTCATAAAACAGAATGAAATTCTATCATTTGTGGCAGCATAAACCTAGAAGACATTATGTTAATTGAAATAAGCCAGGCACAGAAGGACAAACACTGCATGATCTCACTCATTTGTGTACTCTAAAAAAGTTGACCTCATAGAAATAGAGAGTAGAGGTTTTCAGAGGCTGGGGAAGGTAGGTGTAGGGCAGAGCACGATGAGAAGAGGCTGGTCAGTGGGTACAAAGTTTTAGTTAGACAAGAATGGTTCTGGTGTTCTATAACACAGCTAGGCAACTATAATGAATAACAATACCTTGTACATTTCAAGACAGCAAAAAAGAAGATTTTGCATGATATTTCCACAAAGAAAGATAAATGTTTAAAGTAACAAATATGGTAATTACCCTGATTTGATCATTATACAAGGTATACATGCATTAAAACATAACACTGCACTCTATACACATATACAATTATTGTGTCAACTATAAATAAAAAACTTATTAGTAATGAAAAATAAAATGGAATGAAAAGAAATGTATTAAATATCGATTTCAGGAAATTAGAAAAATAAATGGAGAAAGAGAGTAACATAGATATAAACATATAAAAGAATAAATAGATGTGCTAGAACCTTAATACTCAAAGTATGGACCAGCAATGTTGGGATCACTGGCAACATGCTACAAATGCAGAATCTCAGGCCCCAGCTCAGACCTATTAAATCAGAATCAGTATTTTAACAAGGTCTCCAGGTGATTTGTATAGAGATCAAAGTTCGAGAAGGATTGAATTAGACGAATCATCAGTTAAATTATAAAGAAAGGCTAATGTTGGTTCTTTAAAAAAAAAAAAAAAAAATCCCAAAACTGTTAGTGTCATTAATCAAGGGGCAACAGGAGAAGGTACAAATTCACAACTAGTAAATGATATGGGGGGTCGGGAGGTACTATAAAAATAAGGAAATTAAAAGATCAAAAAGGACTACTTTATTTATTTTGATGCAAATATACAAAACCTGGATAAAACAGACAATTTTCTAAGAATATGAAGTTTATCCAAATGTGACCGATAGTATTGCGAAAACCTAAATGGGCTAAATTTTACAAACAAAGCACAGATAGTTGTGAAGCAACTATCTCTTCAATGAACAAGAAAAGCAACAAGCTCAGATGAAGGCACAGGGAACTTTCATTAAATCTTTAAAGAACGGGTAATCATACAGTGATTTTTAACATTTTCTGAGCCAAGACAAATAATGGAAATCTTCAAGTTCTTTTTATATAATCAACATATCAAACCGCAAAAAAAGAATAAAAACAGGAGAAAACTATAGACATCTTCACTCCTGAATAGTGACATGAAAATCTTTATAAGCAAATAATTTTTAAATTCTTTTCATAATACAACATACACATATGGAGAAAAATACATTAAATATAAATGTAAAACTCCATGAATTATTATAAAGCACATGCTTTTGCAAATACTACTGAGATCAAGAATTTAAACATATCAGCACCCTGGAAGTCCCTCATTTGCCCAATCACTCTCTGTCTCTGTCTTTTTTTGGGGGGGTGGGGGGACGGATCTTGCTCTGTCGCCCAGGCTGGAATGCTGTGGTACAATCTCAACTCACTGCAATCTCCACCTCCCAGGCTTAAGCGATTCTCATGCCTCAGCCTCCCAAGTAGCTGGATTACAAACATGTGCCACCATGCCCAGTTAAGTTTTGTATTTTACTAGAGATAGGGTTTCACCATGTTGCCCAGGGTGGTCTGGAACTCCTGAACTCAAGCAATCTGTCCACCACAGCCTCCCAAAGTGTTGGGATTATAGGTGTGAGCCACCCACCGTGCCCAGTCCCACTCTGTTTTTTAAAAGTAACTAATATTTTGATTTTTATGATAATTATTTCCTTAAAAATATGCATTCCTAAACACTATCATTTAAATTTTCTCACGTTTAAACTTTATACAAATGATATCACACAGTACGTATTCTTTTGCGTCTGGTTTTCTTTTGGGAAGGGGCAGAGAATGCAAAGTTATAAGATTTATCTACCTTGCTACATATGTTTATAATCTGTTAATTTCCATTCACATACAATATTAATTCCACTTACATATATCCACCTATTAAAGTATCTCAATTTATCTGTTGATGAACTTTTGGATTATTTCAAGTTTTTGAATGTATAATGCTGCACTAAACATTCTCACCCTGCTGAATTAAAAATATCACTCTCACCAAGTGCAGCTTACTCCAGATACGGAAAGGTGGTGTTCAATATCAAGAAGTTTATAGATATAACTTATTATTTCAGTAGGTCAAAAAGGAAAGTAATACAATAATCTCCATAGATACAAAAAGCCATTTTAATGATCCAAATCCATTCTTTATAAACACTCAAGAAAACAGTCATCAATGAATGGTAGCTTAACTATGGGATAATGTATCCACCTCTGTCCCAAAGCCAGTGTTAAAATTAATGGAGAAATACTAGAAGTACCCTCATAAGAAAAGGATATTAAGTATTAACTTTATTATTTAACAATGTACTAGACTTAGAATCTCATGAAATTTTAAGAAAAAGGCCGGGCACGGTGGCTTATGCCTGTAATCCCAGCACTTTGGGAGACTGAGGCAGGCAGATCACCTGAGGTCAGCAGGTCGAGACCAGCCTGGCTAACATGGTGAAACCCCGTTTCTACTAAAAATACAAAAAATTAGCCAGGCATGATGGTGCATGCCTGTAATCCCAGCTACTTGGGAGGCTGAGGCAGGAGAATAACTTGAACCCGGGAGGTGGAGGTTGCAGTGAGCCGAGATCATGTTATTGCACTCCAGCTTGGGCAACAAGAGCAAAATTCTGTCTTTAAGGAAAAAAAAAGAGAGAAAGAAAAAACTTACAGATATAAAAATTGGAAAGGAGAAGAAATTATAAGATTGTATATCTAAAAACTTACACAAGCAGTATGAAAATGCAGAAATGTATCAGGTTATAAACTACCATACATAATTCAATAACCTTCAACCAGACCCACGCTTATGACAGCAACAAAAATAATAAAATAACTATGCAAAAATGTACCAAGAAAATTTACAGACTTATATTAAGAAGAAAGAAGCTTCTGAAACAGGTCTAAAGAATACAAAAGAAGGATGGCAGAGTGGCTCATGCCTGAAACCCAACACTTTGGGAGACCAAGGTGGTGTGAGGCCAGGTGTTTGAGACCAGCCTGGGAAGCATAGAGAAATCTCTTCTCTACAAAAAAATTTGACAAATTAACTGAGTGTGGTGATGCATGTCTATAGTCCTAGTCACTTGGGAGGCCCAGGTGGAGGATCACTTTGAGCCCAGGAGTTTGAGGTGCTGTGATTGCACCATTGCAATCCAGCCTGGGTGACAGAGTGAGGCCTTATTTCTTTTAAAAAAAAAAAAAAAGCGAAAAAAAATACAAAAGAATACTTCAACAAATGAAAAGACATACTACATTTTTAGAAATGAAGATTTAAAAATGGTGTCAATCTTCACTAATTTGTAATTTTAATTCAAATCTAATAAAAACACCAATATGGTACATGACATTTTCATGTAATAAAATTAGTTGGTTTTTTTATTTTTATATATTAGAATAGTTAAGAAACCAAATAAGAGAGCAAGGACTAACTTTATCAGAAATTAAAATATTCTATAAATATTCAGTGATTAAAGCAGTCTGGTTCTGTTCCATAATAAGGCAAATAAATCAATCCAAACAGAACATAAAGCTTGGAAAGAGATCTAAATGCACATGAAACTTTAGGAAAAGGTTGGCATCTTAAATCAGGAGAAGATGATCATGATTATATTCAATCCACAATATTTGGACAATTGAGTCTGGTTACACATACAAGAAACATTTCATGAGAATTAAAGATATACATATTAAAAATGAAATCATAATGCACTAGAGATAAAAATGAGATTTTTTGTATAACTTGGGAGTAGGGGTGGATCTTCCAAAAATGACACAAAAATTCAGAAACCATAAAGGGTAGTGTGATAGTTAATTTTATATGTCAATTTGACTGGGTCATAGTCCTCAGATATTTGGTCAAACATTATTCCGGATGTTTTCGTGAGGGTGTTTTTGGATGAGATTATCATTTAAGTTAGTGGACTTCAAGTAAAGCAGTTTAACCTTCATAAGGTAGATGGGTCAATTACTTGGCCTGAATAATAATAATAATAATAATAATAATAATAATAAACCCTGACTGCTCCCTGAGTAAGAGGAAATTCTGCCAGTAGACAATCTTCAGACTGGAACTGCAGCATCCACTCTTCCATGGGCCTCTCGCCTGCTAGACCATCCTTCAGATTTTGGCCTTTCCAACTTCGTTAATTGTATGAGCTAATTCCTTTTAAATAAGTTTCTTTATATAATTATATATATCTTATTAGTTCTGTTTGTCTGAGGAACACTGACAAACACTGTAGCAATTATGAAAAATTCTACCATATACAAAGAAAAATGGTCTATATACCACACAAAACCAGAAACAAGCAAATAACACAAAACAGGAGAAACCCTACCCATCAAAAAATTCAAATACATTTCATGAAGTAGGAAAAACATTTGTTCAGACAATTGACTAATATCCTTGCTACAGAATAATCATTTGTTGCTCAATAAAGACCAACAGACCAATGGAAAAATGGGCAAAAGAGATGAATAGTCTCACATCTCTCTTAAACTTATGAAAATATGATCACTCTCACTCGTAATTACAAATAAAAAATAAAGTTACACAGAATTATCATTCTTAGTTTCAGAGTGACAAAAATCTAAATGTATTAGGCACTGTGGGTGAGGATAGGTGAAGATAAGCAGTGTCCTGCGTCATTGATG
Organism: Macaca mulatta; assembly: GCF_049350105.2. NCBI lineage: Eukaryota > Metazoa > Chordata > Mammalia > Primates > Cercopithecidae > Macaca > Macaca mulatta. The sequence goes on from NC_133406.1 coordinate 163,572,524, forward strand.
ATGGGAGTGCAAAATGGTACAACCCATATGGAGCGCAAGTGACATTATCTATCAAGATGACAGACACCTGCTTGTAAACTCAGCACTTCACTTCCAGAAATTCATTCTACAGATTATAATTCTCATGTGCAAAATGACATCTGTACTATGTTTGCAGGTATATAAAAACAAAAGATCAGAAACAACACAAAATGTTATAAATAAGGGCTTGATTGAATTACGTATAATATATAATATGGGACAAACCTATACATTATTGAAAAAATAAAGATTTTTCCATGTGTAGCTATAAAATGCTTTAAAGATATAAGGTAAAAAGGAAGATGCATAATCATGTGTAAAGTGTGCATCGCTTATATAAAAATGGAAGAGTTGTAACATAGTTGAAACGGTTTGGATGTGTTCCCACCCAAATCTCAACTTGAATTGTAGATCTCATAATTCCCACGTGTCATGGGAGGAACCTGGTGGGAGGTAATTGAATCGTGGGGATGGGTCTTTCCCATGCTGTTATCATGATAGTGAACAAGTCTCACAAGATCTGATGGCTTTATAAAGGGGAGTTCCCCTGCACACTCTCTCTTCTTGCCTGCTGCTATGTAAGACATGATTTTGCTCTTCCTTCACCTTCCACCATGATTGTGAGCCTCCCCAGCTAGTGGAACTGTGAGTCAATTAAACCTCTTTCCTCTATAAATTACCCAGTCTTGGATATTTATTTATTAGCACTGTGAGAACAAACAAATACAATATTCTTATATTGACTTATATATGCATAAAATGTTTTGGGAAAGATCAGTATGAAAACTTTCAAAAGTTACACATTATGTGGAGAGGGATGGAGACTGGATGAATGAAGGTCTAAAGCAGGAAAAGCACTTTTCATTGTATACTGTTTTACACTTTCTGATATTTGAACAATGTGTATACAGTCTCCAACTTAAGATTTTTTGACTTTACAATAGTGTGAAAGTGATACTGAGTCAGTGGAAATTATACTTCGATTACTCATAGAACTCTTTTTTTCACTTTCAGTACAGTATTCAATAAATTTCATGAGATATTCAACAACTTATTACAAAACAGGCTTTGTGTTGGATTATTTTGCCCAACTGTAGGCTAATGTGAGTGTTCTGAAAGAGTATATGATTTCTAAGCTCAGAGAAGGACCAAATGGAGTAATAAAAACTATGCAATCAATTGAACAAAAGGCAAAAAACAGGGAAAAATATAGAATTGGAAAGAAGAGAAACCATTTTGTAAGATCATAGCATTAAAAGAGAAAAATTATGTGATATAATCATCTTAATAGATATAGAAAAATCATTATATAAATTTCAGCATTCATCCATGCCAAAACATTTAGCAAATTAGATACAGGAGAGAAATTCCTTACTCCGAGGAATGCTATCTACAAATCTAAACAAAACAAAAAGTAACTTTCAATAAAGCTCGTACCTAATAATGACCTTCTGAAATTGAGAACGAGACAAAAACAGTGGCTATTACCATTTTAATTCACTATAATAATTGAGTTAATTTACAGTGCAATCAAGAAAGAACAAGAAATACAAGTAGTTTTGGAAGAAAACAAATATTTTCTTATTACCGATGATGTAATTATCTGTAAATTGTATCATCTACAAATTATGTAGTGCTACAAATTATGTAACACATCCAAAAGAATTCAAAGATGAGTCATTAGAATGAAAATGAACAGATTCCAGCTACATGCAACACATGATTCTCAATGATAGTGTTGAGTGAAAGTCATACTAAAAAAAAAATAGTTACTGTATGTGTCTTGGGGTTGCTCTTCTCGAGGAGTATCTTTGTGGTGTTCTCTGTATTTCTTGAATTTGAATGTTGGCCTGCCTTTCTAGGTTGGGAAGTTCTCCTGGATAAAACCAAGTTTTCTGACTTGGTTCCATTTCCCTGTCACTTTCAGATTATACTCTTTTTTTCCCCTAAACTTCTCGCTTTATTTCATTAATTTGATCTTTAATCGCTGATACCCTTTCTTCCACTTGATTGAATAGGCTATTGAAGCTTGTGCATGCATCACGTAGTTCTCATGCCATGGTGTTCAGCTCCATCAGGTCATTTAAGGTCTTCTCCACACTGTTTATTCTAGTCATCCATTTGTCTAATCTTTTTCCAAGGTTTTTAGCTTCCTTGCAATGGGTTTGAATATCCTCCTTTAGCTCAGAGAAGTTTATTACCAACCTTCTGAAGCCTACTTCTGTCAGCTCGTCAAAGTCATTCTCCATCCAGCTTTGTTCAGTTGCTGGCGAGGAGCTGTGATCCGTTGGAGAAGAAGAGGCACTTTGGTTTTTAGAATTTTCAGCTTTTCTGCTCTGGTTTCTCCACATCTTTGTGCTTTTATCTACCTTTGTTCTCTGATGTTGGTGACCTACAGATGGGGTTTTGGTGTGGATGTCCTTTCGTTGATGTTGGTCCTATTCCTTTCTGCTTGTTAGTTTTCCTTCTAACAGTCACGTCCCTCAGCTGCAGGTCTGTTGGAGTTTGCTGGAGTTCCACTTCAGACCCTGTTTGCCTGGGTATCTCCAGTGGAGGCTGCAGAACAGCAAACATTGCAGAACAGCAAATATTGCTGCCTGATCCTTCCTTGGGAGCTTTGTCCCAGAGGGGCGCCAGCCTGTATGAGGTGTCAGTTGACCCCTACTGGGAGGTGTTTCCCAGTTAGGCTACATGGGGGTCAGGGACTCACTTGAGGAGGCAGTCTGTCTGTTCTCCAAGCTCAAACTCCATGCTGGGAGAACCACTGCTCTCTTCAGAGCTGTCAGACAGGGACTTTTAAGTCTGCAGAAGTTGTCCGCTCTCTTTTGTGCAGCTAGGCCCTGTTCCTAGATGTGGAGTCTACAGAGGCAGAGGCCTTGCTGAGTTGTGGTGGGTTCTGCCCAGTTTGAGCTTCTTGGCTGCTTTGTTTACCTACTCAAGCCTCAGCAATGTCAGATGCTCCTCGCCCAACCAAGCTGCTGCCTTGCAGTTCGATCTCGGACTGTTGCACCCTGAGCCAGGCACAGGATATAATCTCCTCATGTGCCGTTTGTTAAGACCCATAGAAAAGCACAGTAGTTGGATGGGAGTGTCCTGTTTATCCAGGTACCGCCTTTGGTGAAGGTATGGCTTCCCTTGGTTAGGAAAGGGAAATTCCCTGCATACTTACACTTCCTGGGTGAGGTGATGCCCCGCCCTGCTTTGGCTTGCCCTCCATGGGCTGCACCCACTGTCCAACCAGTCCCAGTGAGGTGAACCAGGCACCTTAGCTGGAAATGCAGAAATCACCCATCTTCTGCATTGATCACGCTGGGAGCTGCAGACTGGAACTATTCCTATTCAGCCATCTTGGAATGGAATCAGATCCTCCAAGGTTGAAATGAAGGAAAAAATGTTAAGAACAGCCAGAGAGAAAAGTCAGGTTACTCACAAAGGGAAGACCATCAGACTAACAGTGGATCTCTCCACAGAAACTCTACAAGCCAGAAGAGAGTGGGGGCCAATATTCAACATTCTTAAAGAAAGAATATTCAACCCAGAATTTCATATCCAGCCAAACTAAGCTTCATAAGTGAAGGAGAAATAAAATCCTTTACAGTAAAGTAAATGCTGAGAGATTTTGTCACTACCAGGCCTGCTTTACAAGATCTCCTGAAGGAAGCAGTAAACATGGAAAGGAACAACCGGTACTAGCCACTGCAAAAACATGTCAAATTGTAAAGACCATCGATGCTAGGAAGAAACTGCATCAATTAATGGGCAAAATAACCAGCAAACATCATACTGACAGGATCAAATTCACATATAACAATATTAACCTTAAATGTAACTGGGCTAAATGCCCCAATTAAAAGACCCAGACTGGTAAATTGGATAAAGAATCAAGACCCATCAGTGTGCTGTATTCAGGAGACCCATCTCACATGCAAAGTCACACATGGGCTCAAAATAAAAGGATGAAGGAAGATCTATCAAGCAAATAGAAAGAAAAAAAAAAAGCAAGGGTTGCAATCCTAGTCTCTGATAAAACAGACTTTAAACCAACAAAGATCAAAAGAGACAAAGAAGGCCATTACATAATGGTACAGGGATAAATTCAACCAGAAGAGCTAAGTATCCTAAATAAATGTGCACCTAATACAGGAGCACCAAGATTCATAAAGCAAGTCCTTAGAGACCTACAAAGAGACTTAGACTCCCACACAGTAATAATGGGAGACTTTAACACCCCACTGTCAATATCAGACAGATCAACAAGACAGAAGGTTAACAAGGATATCCAGGACCTGAACTCAGCTCCACATCAAGCAGACCTAATAGACATCTACAGAACTCCCCATCCCAAATCAACAGAGTATACATTCTTCCCAGCACCACATCAAACTTACTCCAAAATTGACCACATAGTTGGAAGTAAAGTACTCCTCAGCAAATGTAAAATAACAGAAATCACAACAAACTGCCTTTTAGACCACAGTGCAATCAAATTAGAACGCAGGATGAAGAAACTCACTCAAAACTGCACAACTACATGGAAACTGAACAACCTGCTCCTGAATGACTACTGGGTAAATAATGAAGTGAAGGCAGAAATAAGGATATTCTTTGAAGCCAATGAGAACAAAGGCATAACGTACCAGAATTTCTGGGACACATTTAAAGCCGTGTGAGAGGGAAATTTATAGCCCTAAATGTCCACAAGAGAAAGCAGGAAATATCTAAAATTGACATCCTAACATCACAATTAAAAGAACTAGAGAAACAAGAGCAAACACATTCAAAAGCTAGTAGAAGGCAAGAAATAACTAAGACCAGAGCAGAACTGAAGGAGATAGAGACACAAAAACGTTGAAAAAATCAATGGATCCAGGAGCTGATTTTTTTAAAAGATCAAAAACATTGATAGACTGCTAGAAAGACTAATAAAGAAGATAAGAGAAGAACCAAATAGACACAATAAAAAAATGATAAAGAGGATATTACCACTGATCCCACAGAAATACAAACTACCATCAGAGAATACCATAAACAACTCTATGCAAATAAACTAGAAAATCTAGAAGAAATGGATAAATTCCTGGACACATACACCCTCCCAAGACTAAACCAGGAAGAAGTTGAATCTCTGAATAGACCAATAACAGGTTCTGAAATTGAGGCAATAATTAATAGCCTACCAACCAAAAAAAGTCCAGGACCAGATGGATTCACAGCTCCATTCTAGCAGAGGTACAAAGAGGAGCTGGTACCATTCCTTCTGAAAGTATTCCAATCAATAGAAAAAGAGGGAATCCTCCCTAACTCATTTTATGAGTTCACCATCATCCTGATACCAAAGCCTGGCAGAGGCACCACAAAAAAGAGAATTTTTGACTAGTATCCCTGAAGAACATTGATGCAAAAATCCTCAATAAAATACTGGCAAACTGAATCCAGCAGCAATCAAAAACTTATCCACTATGATCAAGTCAGCTTCATCCCTAGGATGCAAGGGTGGTTCAACATATGCAAATCCATAAACATAATCCATTACATAAACAGAACCAATGATAAAAACTACATGATTATCTCAATAGATGCAGAAAAGGCCTTCAACAAAATTCAACAGCGCTTAATGCTAAGAGCTCTCAATAAACTAGGTATTGATGGAATGTATCTCAAAATAATAAAGAGTTATTTGTGATAAACCCACAGCCATTATCATACTAAATGGGCAAAAACTGGAAGTCTTCCCTTTGAAAACTGGCACAAGACAAAGATGCCCTCTCTCACCACTCCTATTCAACATCGTGTTGCAAGTTCTGGCCAGGGCAATCAGGCAAGAGAAAGAAATAAAGGGTATTTAATTAGGAAAAGAGGAAGTCAAATTGTCCCTGTTTGCAGATGACATTGTATATTTACAAAAACCCATCATTTCAGCCCAAAATCTCCTTAAGCTGATAAGCAACTTCAGCAAAGTCTCAGGCTACAAAATCAATGTGCAAAAATCACAAGCATTCCTATACATCAATAACAGACAAACAGAGAGCCAAATCATGAGTGAACTCTCATTCACAATTGCTACGAAGAGAATAAAATACCTAGGAATCCAACTTACAAGGGAGGTGAAGGACTTCTTCAAGGAGAACTACAAACCACTGCTCAATGAAATAAAACAGGACACAAAGAATTGGAAGAACATTCCATGCTCATGGACAGGAAGAATAAATATCATGAAAATGGCCATACTGCCCAAAGTAATTTATAGATTCAATGCCATCCCCATCAAGCTACCAATGACTTTTTTCATAGAATTGGAAAAAACTACTTTAAAGTTCATATGGAACCAAAAAAGAACCCGCATTGCCAAGACAATCCCAAGCAAAAAGAACAAAGCTGGAGGCATCATGCTACCTGACTTCAGACTATACTACAAGGCTACAGTAACCAAAACAGCATGATACTGGTACCAAAACAGAGATATAGACCAATGGAACAGAACAGAGGCCTCAGAAATAACATTACACATCTACAACCATCTAATCTTTGAGAACCCTGACAAAAACAAGAAATGATGAAGGATTCCCTATTTAATAAATGGTGCTGGGAAAACTGGCTAGCCATATGTAGAAAGCTGAAACTGGATCCCTTCCTTACACCTTATACAAAAATTAATTCAAGATTGATTAAAGACGTAAATGTTAGACCTAAAACCCATAAAAACCCTAGAAGAAAACCTGGGCAATACCTTTCAGGACATAAGCATGGGCAAGGACTTCATGACTAAAGCACAAAAGCAATGGCAACAAAAGCCAAAATAGACAAATGGGATCTAATTATACTAAAGAGCTTCTGCACAGCAAAGGAAACTACCATCAGAGTTAATGGGCAACCTACAGAATGGGAGAAAAATTTTGCAATCTACCCATCTGACAAAGGGCTAATATTCAGAATCTACAAAGAACTTAAAGAAATTTACAAGAAAAAAAAAACAACTCCATCGAAAAGCAGGCAAAGCATATGAACAGACACTTCTCAAAAGAAGACATTTATGAAGCTGACAGACATATGAATAAATGGTCATCATCAATGGTAATGGTCATCAGGGAAATGCAAATCAAAACCACATGAGATACCATCTCATACCAGTTAGAATGGCAATCATTAAAAAGTCAGGAAACAACAAATGCTAGAGAGGATGTGGAGAAATAGGAACGCTTTTATACTGCTGGTGGGAGCGTAAACTGGTTCAACCATTATGGAAGACAGTGTGGCGATTCCTCAAGGATCTAAAACTAGAAATACTATTTTACCCAGTGATCCCATTACTGGGTATATACCCAAAGGATTATAAATCGTGCTACTATAAAGACATGCACACATATGCTCATTGTGGCACTATTCACAATAGCAAAGACTTGGAACCAACCCAAGTGTCCATCAATGATAGACTGGATTAAGAAAATGTGGCACATATACACCATGGAATACTATGCAGCCATAAAAAAGGATGAGTTCGTGTCCTTTGCAGGGACATGGATGCAGCTGGAAACCATCATTCTGAGCAAACTATCACAAGGACAGAAAACCAAACACTGCATGTTCTCACTGATAGGTAGGAATTAAACAATGAGAACACTTAGACACTGGGTGGGGAACATCACACCCCAGGGCCTGTTGTCGGGTGGAGGTCAGGGGGAGGGATAGCATTAGGAGAAATACTTAAATGACAAGTTAATGGGTGCAACAAACCAACATGGCACATGTATACCTATGTAACAAACCTGCACATGTACCCTAGAACTTAAAGTATAATAATAAAAACAGTTACTGTATTATCATACTTACATAATTTTTAAGAACCTGACAAAATCAAATTATACATAGGCAATCATGTTATGAAAAAAAGTCAAGAAAGCAATCATAAAAGTCAGAAATGTTATCTCTGAGGGGAACTTCTGGGCCCATGAGAGAGAAAGTAGTGTGATAAGAGGTTGAAAGGGGCCATTTAGAATTCTGGGTTTTATTCTATGGGCCATGGATTCATTGGATAGTTTTGAGCCAGGAAATATCACTGACCTGGTATTTTTCAAGAGGACAACTCTGAACAATTGTGGGTTTTGGAAGGACAGAACTGGAAGCAGGGAAACCCGTATGAAGATTACTGCAGTAAGTACTTCAGACAAGTGGTGTTGGCAACTTGGATTAAGAGACTTTATTATTATTATTATTATTATTTTTATTGCTGCTGTTACAAATTACCACAAACACAGGGGCTTAAAACAATACAACTTATTATTTTAAAATTCTACAGGTTTCAAGTCCAAAGCAGGCCTCACTGGGCTAAGATCAAAGTGTTGGCAGGGCTGTGTTCCTTTCTGAAGACTCCAAAAAAGAATCCATTTCCTTGCTTTATTTAGTTTCTAGAGACCACACACATTTCTTGGCTCATGGCCCCCACCTCTATCTTCAAAAACATTGCATTTTCCTGTAGGCATATCTCTCTTTGACTTCAACTTCAGCTGGAAAGGTTTCTCCCCTTTTATGGATTCATATGATTAGGTTGGGTTCACAATGGAATAATACAAGATTATCTCCCCATCTCAAGGCCCCTCACCTTAATCACATGTGCAAAGTCCCTTTCAGTAAGTCAAGGTAAATTATTTGGTAAGGTAAGGTAACACATTAAAAGGTTCGGGGATTAGGACATGGGTATATTTGTGGACCTTTGTTCTGTCTACCACAAATGTGGAGGTGAAAATGGACAAAAGAGGACATAATCAAAGTATTCACCTGCTTTTGAGAAACAGCCCGAGTGCTTCTGGCAGCCTCCACCTACCTACTAAATTAAGACTCCCAATCCACTCTGTATATGATAGTCACCTAAACCAGACCAGGCTAGTGATTTGGACACCCCATTCTTCAATTCAGGTCTGTCCTGAATGTCTTTCTTAGTCCCCATGTTGCTCAGTCCTATTTATCTCCTCTTCTCAAGGTCAAAGATATTCAGGACAACTCAAGTCTTTGGTCATGAACAATTCCATGGTGCTTTTGCAGGCAGAGTTGTATCTGCTGTAATAGCAATGGTTGTAAGTGCATAGCAATCCTATTAGCCAGAGCACTTGCTGTGTGATCTTAGCCTATTATCAATAAAGCATTGGCTGGTCATGTTAAATTTGATTTATTTTCTAGCTGGAAAAAATACGGCTATTTGAGCCTTTAGCCACAGTCTTTAATGTGATAAGTAATTCAATAACTTCTAGCTAACAGGCAATCTCTCTTTACTATCAGGGTCTCACTTAACCCTGCCTTAGCTCAGTCTGTTCCCAGTCATCCTCCCACTTCCCTGCTTTTCTATTCTCACCAGACCTTCCACAAATGTCCCTAATAATCCTGTGCACAAATTTTCTATAGGGAGGGAAGAGATAAATATCACGGATGATGCTTTGAGAAGCCAATTCCATCTCCATACCCGTATGAAGTGTAATATAACAACTCTATAAAAAAAGTCAATGTTCAGCTTTTTCCTTCAATGCTCTTGGTAAACAGTAAAGAATTATAAATCTCCCTTTACTTTTGGAGTCAATAGAATATACTAATGAGTGGAAGACAGCAGCCATATATCTGTTTCTTTCAGATTATGAAAAAATCTGATTAAAATGCAAAATGAATATGCAGTATTTTGGTTTAAAAGATCCAAATTAACACCATCTCTTTGTTAGATTCCTTTTAAAAATACTTTTCTTAAAATATAAATGCGTGTGCACATGCACTAGACAGAGACAGAGAGTGAGGGCAAAAGAAAGAGAATTCATTCACAGATTCAAGTGTTTCTTCTCACATAGCAACTTTAATACCTTCCACTACCCTATGCCTTTAGGTCCTTTTGTTGCTATTGAAAAAACCCTTCATAAATTTACTTGGAATTTTCCAAATCTGGCTTTAGGATCTGTGTTGTGTAAATAGGTCTCTGTAAAAATGAAAGCAGGTGACATTATCACATACAGTCATGGAGCTTTGAATCTGTAATTACATCTCCTTCAAGTCCTTTTGACTTTCTACTGTAAGTCTCTAAACTTTCTGTGAGTGGCTTGACATTTAATCTGGGGTCATCCATGCTGCCCTTCTTAGGTTCTTCTCCTCACTGTCTTTCAACTCCTTATGGCAGTGATATAACTAGAAATGAACACTACTTTCAGACACAACCAGCAAATAGCTCTGAATTTTTTTCATGTTTTCTTCAGTCTTCTTCCTCAACTTTTGTCTTAGTTATTCCATCTGTCTCTCAGCTATGTATATATTCAGTTGTTTCAGCATCTTTGTCAGAGATTACCAAAGAATGACTTCTTAAAAAAAATCAGCCAACTGTTTATCTGCCTACATGATTGTTCAGTGTTCATTTCACTTTGGACATTTAGCCCTCACCAGTTGCTTTACATTAATCACTTCATTCATGCACACCACAAACATTTTATTCAACATCTTCTGTGGGCCAGTCTTTATTTTAGGCACATGGATTTCAATGGTTGGCAAAAATAAACTCTTTTTCTGCATTCATGGAGACTGTAGCCTGGTGGGGTAGGGAGAAGAACATTATTAGTGAAAGGACTCTGCAAAAGATGTAAAATTACAACTGCAAGAAATACCAGTTGCTATGAGAAAGTGTATGTAAGAGGGACAATCAAGGAAGACTTTCTGAAGAAGTGAAATTTGACCTGAGATATGAAAGATATCCAAGCATTAACTCAGGAAAAAGAGGGAGTAGCTGCATTCAAGGGAGTGGGAACAGCATATGCAAACACCCTCTGGTGGAAAGAAGCTCAGAATGTTTGAGAAACTGAAATGAGGCCAGGGGCTGGTGCACAGGCAGCAAGGGAGTTGGAGTAGCAAATGATGCGGGAGAAGCCAGCATGGGCAGATCATGGAGGATCATATTAGTTCTGTTAAGGATTTGTTCCTCACCCCAAGACAACAAAAATCATTGATGGGCTTTATCCAAGGGAGGCTAACATCACCCAATTTTCATGTTCCTTGTCTTTTTTTTTCTTTCTTCTTTGCATTCCAGAGACATGTGTGTGCTGCTAGTAACAATTGTAAACAGGATAGCTCACAGGACTCTATGCCAGACCTTTAGAATTTGCAGTACACGGATTCTTAATTGGATCCATAATCAGCCTCTCCAAAAGTGCTTTATGGGCAACTTCGGGCAGGATCTGGGTGGCTGCTGGTGAATATACCAACATAGTGTATATTTAAAAGTGGGGTATTGACAGGCTTCCTTTTTTTCAGTTCTTCTTGAGCAAAATGGAGAGGACCTGAGGATGTCACAGGGTCAGGCCTCATAGAGGCTGCATAGCACCTTTTCTACTCACTCCTGCCCAGGTGTCTTTCTTTTCTTATCCGTCTCCAAAGAAAAATACACTGCTTTTCTTGTAACACCTTTTGTGATCTCAGGATAGGAGCTTTCAAAGGTGACTGAATTGTCTCTGAGAACTCACTTTGGGCAAGGCTCCAGCTGGATGTCCTCCGAGACAAGGAAGTAGTCACTACTCATGAGAAGTTGAAATGTTAGTGAGAATTTGGGGCATAAGTAAGTGACTAAGAATGTGACAAGCCATAAAGCTGTTTTGAGGCATCTGAAGAGCAGCCAGAATTGATGGACAGTTGGTCCTTGAAAAATTCTGTAGAAATGAGAGCCTCAGGTGCCAAGAGACCGACACTCAACTTTCCTAAGAAACTCTCAGTCAGGTCATCCCTGGTCTTGTCCATTCTGTGCTTCAGCAAGCATCCACCACATTTGGATCACATTTGCACAAGGCCCGAGCTTGCCCCTCATTTCTCTAAGCATCTGTCCATTGCTAAGCAAACTAGGCCATGTTTCCTTATGTTCTATTGTGCCCATAGGCAAGAACAGAAGGTCTAGATAAACAAGCCAAAGCAAAGAATAATTCCAGAAGAATTAAAGAGTTAAATGTAAAAAGCAAACCACAAAAAAGATAGATATAATTATACTATGCCATGTCAGATTTTTTTTCTTTTTTATTATACTTTAAATTCTAGGGTACATGTGCACAATGTGCAGGTTTTTTACATATGTATACATGTGCCATGTTGGTGTGCTGCACCCATTAAACCATCATTTACATTTGGTATATCTGCTAATGCTATCCCTCCCCCCACCCCACAACAGGCCCCAGTGTGTGATGCTCCCCTTCCTGTGTCCCAGAGTTCTCATTGTTCAGTTGCCACTTATGAGTGACAACATGTGGTATTTGGTTTTCCGTTCTTGTGATAGTTTGCTGAGAATGATGGTTTCCAGCTGCATCCATGTCCCTACAAAGGACATGAACTCGTCCTTTTTTATGGCAGCATAGTATTCCATGGTGTATATGTGCCACATTTTCTTAATCCAGTCTATCATTGATGGACACTTGGGTTGGTTCCAAGTCTTTGCTTTTGTGAATAGTGCCACAATAAACATACATGTGCGTGTGTCTTTATAGCAGCATGATTTATAATCCTTTGGGTATATACCCAGTAATGGGATGGCTGGGTCAAATGGTATTTCTAGTTCTAGATCCTTGAGGAATCGCCACACTGTCTTCCACAGTGGTTGAACTAGTTTACAGTCCCACCAACAGTGTAGAAGTGTTCCTATTTCTCCACATCCTCTCCAGCACCTGTTGTTTCCTGATTTTTTAATGACTGCCATTCTAACTGGTGTGAAATGGTATCTCATTGTGGTTTTGATTTGCATTTCTCTGATGGCGAGTGATGATGCGCATTTTTTCATGTGTCTGTTGGCTGCATAAATGTCTTCTTTTGAGAAGTGTCTGTTCATATCCTTTGCCCACTTTTTGATGGGGTTGCTTGTTTTTCACTTGTTCTTTGTAGGTTCTGGATATTATTAGCCCTTTGTCAGACGAGTAGATTACAAAAATTTTCTCCCATTCTGTAGGTTGCCTGTTCACTCTGATGGTAGTTTCTTTTGCTGTGCAGAACCTCTTTAGTTTAATTAGATCCCATTTGTCAATTTTGGCTTTTGTTGCTGTTGCTTTTGGTATTTTAGACATGAAGCCCTTGCCCATGCCTATGTCCTGAATGGTATTGCCTAGGTTTTCTTCTAGTGTTTTTATGGTTTTAGGTCTAACATTTAAGTCTTTAATCCATCTTGAATTAATTTTTGTATAAAGTGTAAGGAAGGGATCCAGTTTCAGCTTTCTACTTATGGCTAGCCAGTTTTCCCAGCACCATTTATTAAATAGGGAATCCTTTCCCCATTTCTTGTTTTTGTCAGGTTTGTCAAAGATCAGATGGTTGTAGATATGTGGTGTTATTTCTGAGGCCTCTGTTCTGTTCCATTGGTCTATATCTCTGTTTTGGTAACAGTACCATGCTGTTTTGGTTACTGTAGCCTTGTAGTATAGTCTGAAGTTAGGTAGCATGATGCCTCCAGCTTTGTTCTTTTTGCTTGGGATTGTCTTGGCAATGTGGGTTCTTTTTTGGTTCCATATGAACTTTAAAGTAGTTTTTTCCAATTCTATGAAAAAAGTCATTGGTAGCTTGATGGGGATGGTATTGAATCTATAAATTACTTTGGGTAGTATGGCCATTTTCACAATATTGATTCTTCCTATCCATGAGCATGGAATGTTCTTCCATTTGTTTGTGTCCTGTTTTATTTCATTGAGCAGTGGTTTGTAGTTCTCCTTGAAGAAGTCCTTCACCTCCCTTGTAAGTTGGATTCCTAGGTACTTTATTCTCTTTGAAGCAATTGTGAAAAGGAGTTCACTCATGATTTGGCTCTCTGTCTGTTATTGGTGTATAAGAATGCTAGTGACTTTTGCACATTGATTTTGCATCCTGAAACTTTGCTGAAGTTGCTTATCAGCTTAAGGAGATTTTGGGCTGAGATGATGGGTTTTTCTAAATATACAATCATGTCATCTGCAAACAGGGACAATTTGACTGCCTCTTTTCCTAATTGAATATGCTTTATTTCTTTCTCTTGCCTGATTGCCCTGGCCAGAACTTCCAACACTATGAATAGGAGCATGTCAGATTTTTAAAACGTGAAATATACAATTGTATTTACATGAAAACATCAAAGAAGCAAGAATAAATATACGCAGGCTTGGAGTTTCTAGACATTAACTAAATATGGATCTCTCCACACATATTTTCTGAAACCTACAGAGATGAACAAGGACAGCAAATAAAACCACCCATAACCCCTGTCTACAACATAACTAAGAGACTGAGAATGCTACAAATCTCAATTTACACAGAGGTGGGGAAATAAAAATTTAACACCTGCAGAGCCAGCGCTGAAGGCCTTGCTGGAGCCGAAAGTCAGCCAGAGAATGCTTGGGAAAGAGGAGGAGGCAGTGGGGCCTAGCAAGTGGAAGAGCACAGATAAAATCATTCCCGGTGAGAAAATGTTACACCCAAGAGGGTAAAGACAGAAAAGTCAAAGACCTGGTGAATCAGAGCTACTCGGGCATGAAGGGAGGAGGCTTGAGAATGCACGTCCAGGCATGGCGTTTTTGGGATTGGACGTGCCCTTGGAGCCTAAATAGTGAAGCAGTAGAAGAAAGTAAGCATTCAAAACAGAGAGACCCATGAGGAAGGAGGCCATATGACATCATACTTACCTTGCAGGGGAGATACGATGGTCATGAAATTAAGAGGTGTTCAGGAAGAAGAGACAGCACACTACCATCCCCATCCCGTCACACAAAATGTGCTATCTACTACTAAAAAACAAAAAAACAAACTTCACTATATCAACAAAAGACAGTGTTCTTGACCCAGGAAATCAATTAAGTCTCTCCAAAACTTTATTGCTGTCTACACAGAATCATCTGGTTTTGTTGGTACAGGAAAATGCAAGACAATTAAAACATAAAACAGCAGATGACATCCCCACAAAGCCACTATAAAACTTTAGAAAATGAGAGTCAAAACATTTCAGCAGGTGAAAATTCTTTTCTTCCAAACAACTACATAGCAGAAGAAAACTAACACTACCGCTGGACTGAGTTAAATGTCTACAAAAAATATATATATTTTCTAAACACTTCTAATCAGAAATCCAAAAGCTCTGAAGAAAAAAGGACAAATAAAAAGATGATGTGAAGCCGGAGTTGAAAGAACTGGGAAACAATGTGCATGACTGTGCAGAGAAGCAGTTGCCGGCACCCCAGCAGAGCTGTCGTATGTGGCATCACTACCGGAAGAGCAAACGGGCATCGTGAGCCTCAGGATGTCAGGCAACTGGGGTAGACAGTGTCTTCTGCGGGGAATTCTTTCCAAAAATGCTTCATTCGATCTAATAATGAAGAAATAATCAGACAAACCCAGAATATGGTACATTCTCAAAGTCAACTGGCTTAGACTCTTCAAAAATATGAGTATCATGAAAAAAAAAAGGGGGGGAAGTATTCTTCTAGCTAAAAGGAGAATAAAGAAACATAATAAATAAGTGCAATGTTTCATCCTTTATTAAGTCTTGATTTGTGGAGAAAAAATCCTTCAGCTATAAAGAATGTTTTTAGAACAAATGGGGAAATATGATTATGATCTCTATATCAGATATTATGGTATTCATATTAAATATGAGATAATAGTAGTATTGTGGTTATGTAGAGAAAATGTTATTTTGCCTGCTAGATACCAGCAGCTGAAGTATTTAGGGTTGTAGTGTCGTGTCTAGTACTTTCAAATGGATCAACAAAATCTGTGTGTGTATATGGGTGGGTGGGTTGGTGGGTGGGTGGACAGATGGAGTTAAAAATAAAACAAATGTGTCAAAATGTTAATAATTGGTGACTACAGGTGTACTGGGCTGAGTAATATCCACTAAAAGTAATGTCCTCTCAAAACAGCAGAGTGTAACATTATTTGGAAATAGGACCTTTGCAGATGTAATTAAATTATGATGAGGTCATACTGAATTAGGGTGGGCCCTAAATCCAACACAATTGCATTCCTTATAAGAAGAGAGGAGGTACAGAGAGAACCATGAGGAAGGAGGCCATGTGATGTCAAAGATTCGAGGAACGCCTCTACAGGCCAAGGAACCCAAGGACTGCCGGCAATTGCCAGAAGGTAGGAAAAGGAAAGGAAAGGTTCTTCCCTAGAGCCTTCAGAGGGAGCATGGCCCTGCCGACACCTCCATTTAAGATTTCTGGCCTCCAGAACTGTCAGACAATAAATTTATATTGTTTTAAGTTACCCAGTCTGTGGTAATTTGTTATAGCAGTCCCAGGAAACTAATAGAGTAGGTAAAGGTAAAAAGTCTTCAGTGAAAATACTTTCCATTTTTCTACAGGTTTGAGTTATTTCAAAATCACAAGGTGGGTAAAATAAAAACAAATAAAATAAACTTCAGAAAAGTGTATGCATAGAAAAAAATTCAAGAAAAATACACCAATCAATAGAGGTTATCTCCCTGATGGTTTGAAGGAGTTGTCGGCCCCTCAGTGACCTCACAAAACCTCCCCGACCCCATGTTAAACACTGCATTTAATCGTCTCCCTCCGTTCTTCCCAAATCTATGCTAAGGATTGTATGTGACTTTGGTTATTGTGTAAAACTGCCAGATTTTCACAGGAGATAGTTGTGAGTTATATTGCTAGGTCACGGAAATACAGCTGGCCTTCAGTAAAAGTGAGTGGAGGGAAAGTTCTAGAAAGAGGATAATGGGACAAAACAGTTCCTCCACTCACAGGAGTGACAGACAACATCACATAACAAGTCAAAATAGGAACAAAGTCAATACTGGGCCATGAGTGAGATAAAGAAACAATGGAAGTGTTGACTTCCTACAGGAGGGAATGAGCGAGGGGAGGAGGGAAGTGGGAAATGGTTACTCAGCTTTCTGTATTATTACAAAGTTTGTCAGCCTGTGGACTCTGGAGCCAGTCTTGCTGGACCTGAATTCAGGTTCTAACTCTTACTGCTTTTGTGACTATAGAAAAATGAGGGTAATAATAGTACCCATAGAGTGTGGTTGTAAGAAACATATTTGCAATGTATTTAGAATAGTTCCTGTAACACAGCATTATATGGCTCTTACCCAGGCTTTTTTTTTTTTTTTCTTTTCTGGATCTTGGGCCTCACTTAGGTGTATGGCTTCCTCCATTAGTCTCAAAGTGTTGTAGAGGCATAAGTAGGGACTTTTAATAGAGTCTAACCCTGAAATTATGGAATTATCACATCTGGTTTCAAAGTATGGGAGACGATGACTCCTAAAAGTAACATTATAGATAAGTTTTATTTTCTCATTTGTAGTTTTTATTTTCCAAATTTCCTACAATAAGGCAGTATCAATTTGATAATAAAAGAAATTAGAGAAAGGAAACAGAAAATAACTAACCATATAGCTCTTACTCCTCATCTTCCCACTGAAAAACGGAGGTGGTGGAGACAGTAGTGAAAAGATTATTCCTTCTATTTTAAACCATAAGAACAAGAGCCAAGAAGCTGAATCACTCAGATGCCTACATAGCCCCTGCTGTTCCCTTCCCTGCCCAGGCAGCCAACACTGCACTTGCTGCTCAATAAGTTAGAGGACACTTAGTGGAAAATCGCAAAAATTTAAAACGAAAAAGACTCGGATTGAGTTTAGTGAATTATTCTGATGAAATATGCAAAATCAAAAGGACCTCGACAAGTTTGGATGTGTATTTAATGTGGATTTATGGACTTCATTACAAAAAAACATTGACTAACAATAACTTACGTCCAAACAAAACTCAATGTGTGCCAATAGTTGGAAGCAAAGTTGGTAAACACTTTCAGCAGTCATCTCATTGTCATAGGATTCTAGCTCCTTAAGTCTTTTTTCATAATTTACTCCATTTTTAAAAAGGCATAATGAGTAGGGAATATAACAGAAAAACATTATTAAAATGTAAATACATATAGCAACTGACTCAATGACTACCATATTGATTGCTGAATTTACCCTCACCTTTTGTAAGAAATTAAACTAATCCCTGCTTGATACACCTAAGGGACACAGATTTTTAGAGTAAGAGGAGCACCTTGAGGCACATCCAATTCAGCTTGATATGCAAAATGAGCACTACAATATGCAACATAGATGACAGTGGTCAGGTGCCCAGACAGGCCTCCAAACCTCTGCCTGGGCCACAGTAATCTTACCCGAATCTGCAACAATACGAATAGCTGCCTCTGAGCAAACTCTGTGTGCTGGGAAAAGTGCTAAGTGTTGGGTTTGTCTGTCTAAACCACTACATCTGCTTTTTCTCCTTCATGCCACTTATCACGATGGTAATACCATTTCACTAATGTGCTTATTTGTCCACTGTCCACCTCTTCATTGGACTGTAAACTCTTTGAGGGTAAAAATCATGACTGTTTTGCTCACTGCTGTATCCCCAATCCCTTCTCCATAGACTGGAACTCATCAAGTATTTGTTGAATTAATAAACACAGCTTTTGATTCTTGGCATTCTCTCCATTTTAACACTAAGGAAAACTGATGGTGAATAAGGCATTTCCTCAAAGCTGGTAAATGTCAGAGCCAAGATTCAGACCCAGCTCCATTTGACCACAGAGGCCATGATTATTCTACTAAGTTTCCTGGCCACCCAATTAGTTTGAAAGCAATCTATTAATTAAGCAATTTCAAAGTAATAGCATGAATTACATCCCATTCCTGGTTCCTCCCTCTGAGGCTAGTAAAATGTGACTTTCAAACCTGAGTTTTAATTTTCTACAAGATGATACTAATGCTACCTCTGGGCCCTTATGTTTTTATAATGTTTTAAATATGTATTTATTTACAAACACTCACTATTTCTTTTTTTCCTCTCAACATCTATTTTAAGCTCAGGAGTACATGTGCAGGATGTGCAGGTTTTTTTACACAGGTAAATGTGTGCCATGGTGGCTTGTCGCACAGATCATTTCATCACCTTGGCATTAAGTCCAGCATCCATTAGCTATTCTTCCTGATACTCTCCCTCCCCTCCCACTTTCCAACATGCCCCAGTGTGGGTTGTTCCCCCACATGTGTCCATGTGTTCTTATAATTCAGCTCCCACTTATAAGTGAGGACATGCAGTGTTTGGTTATCTGTTCCTGCATTAGTTTGCTAAGGACGATGGCTTCCAGCTCCATCCATGTCCCTGCAAAGGACATGATCTCGTTCCTTTTTATGGCTGCACAGTATTCCATGGTATATATGTACCACATTTCTTTTGTCCAGTCTCTCACTGATGGGCATTTAGGTAAACACTCATCATTTCTAATCATCCCTATGACTGCTTTTTCCCTCCTAATCAGTAACATACAATATAGTTTAAACCAATAAAGTGCTGGAGCCATCCTGTGCTGGCTCCCGGAACTGCTTGATAAATTTTTATGAATTTTGTGAGCCAGTTGTTAAGCACAGGCATTATTTTTAAAACATATAATGAAGTGAATTATATTAAAAACAAAAATTTCATTGGGGAAAGGATAACTTTCAACAAACAGCACGGGAACAATTGGACACCCACAAGCAAAAAAATGAACCTTGCTTTAAAACCTCACACCACATAAAAAATTAATTCATAATGGATCATGGATTTAAATGAAAATATAAAACTATAAAACTTTTTATTTTAAAATAGGAGAAAATATAAAGGATGTAAATCTAGGTAAAGAGTTCTTAGAAATGACAGCAAAAATTGATATACTGAACTTTATCAACATCTGAAACTTTTATGCTGCCAAAGATTCTTTTAAGAGAACGAAAAGACAAGTTATAGACTGGGAGAAAAAACTTGCAAACCACATATCTGACACAGTTCTTACATCTCAAATATATAAAGAACTCTCAAAACTCTACAGTAAAGAAACAAACTCCAGTTAGAAAATGGGTAAAAGACATGAGGAAACATTTCACCAAAGAGGTGATATGGGTGGCAAATAAACACATAAAAAGACGTCCAACATCGTTATCCATTAGAGAATGTAAATTAAAACCACAATGAGATGTCAGCACATAGCAATTAGGACAGCTAAAATGGAAAACAGTGACAACACAAAATGCTGGCAAGAATACAGAGAAGCTTGATCTCTCATACAGGATGGTGGGAAAGTCAAATAATACAGGCACTCTGGAAAATAGTTCGGAAGTTTCTTGCACCAATCATATGTCCCAGCAATCAGTTTGAGGCACTTATCCCAGAAAAATGAAAAATTACATTCGCATAAAATCTATGTACAAAATACACAAACGTTTATGGCAGCTCTATCCATAACAGCAAAGAACTGGAAACAACCCACATGTCTATCAATGGGGGAGTGGTTAAACAAACTCTGGCTTATCTATACAATGTAATCCTACTCAGAAATAAAAGGAATGATACATGCAACTATGTAGATGAAACTAGGGAATTATCCTTAGTGGAAAAAAGTCATCTCAAAAGTTAATGTACATATAATTCTATATTTATAATATTCTGGAAATAAAACTATAGATATGGAGAACAGATTAGCAGTTGTGACAGGATGGGGAGTCAGTGGTAACAAGAGAAAGAGGAAGCACAGGGAGGGCGTTCCTTTATAGTGATGGGGCAGGCGAGTGAGTGCACAAGTGCAAACTCTGGTTTCTTTTTTAGTTTTTATTTTTTTGTGACCGTGGTGTTTTTATTTTCTACATTTATTTTTAATTTTTTAAACTTTTTAGTTTTAAAAAACTGACACATAATAATTGTACATGTTTATGGGGTACATAGTGATGTTGCAATATACATGATGGATAGTGATCAGATCAGGGTAATGGATGCATAGTGATCAGATCAGATCAGAGTAATCAGGTAAATCAGTAAATCAGATCAGGTAATCATATCCATCATCTCAAACATTGATCATTTCTTTGGGTTGAGACCATTCAATATCTTCATTCTAGCTATTTAAATATATGTATTACTGTTAATTCTGTTCATATTTAACTACAGTGTTATAGAATACTTTGGTTTCTTTTTATAATGTCATTAATCTCATCATAGGGACCCCACACTTGTGACCTAACCTAAACCTAATTACATAAATCCGATTACCTACCAAAGGACCTGCCTCCAAACACCATCACATTGGGAGTTAAGGCTTCAACACATAGACTTGGGGACACACAGGCACATATTCATAATAGTGAAAATGTAAGGTCTGCTACTGTACCTCTCTTCCCAGCTCTGCATTCAGTGATATCTGATGGGTAGCTGGAAACCAGCTATAAGGAAGTATTTGTACCACAGAAATAAGCAAACACCACCAATCAGGACTTGATTTGCTATACTGTTGATTATTAGAAACAGATGGAGAAAATGTAAATATTACAGATTAAACTTCAAAGTGTGTTGTGTTTGTAGACATTACATCATGAGAAGCACAAAACTGGAAAAATAGTGGTGGTCTATTCTTTGAAAACTGTTATTTGATTCAGTAAGGAAGTTACTCATATTATTGAGGAGCAAATGAGGTTCCAACACAGGTCTTTTTGGTTTCACCTTCTTCTTACCTACTAAGGTAACCAAAAATACTAACCATATTATTTTGGGACTATATTCATTCAGAAGTTGCACCATAGGTTAGCTATAGATACAATAATTTGGCAAAAATCAATAAAAACATTCTTAAAGAAACAATTGGGTACATGGAATTTAGAACAAAGAACACTGAACATTTTATTGTTATTTGTAAATTATGTGCTCTTTATTGGGAAAACTAATAATAAACACACACTTTTAAAAATATACATTCTTGGCAGTTTAATTTTAATATTTCATTAAAATATTATCTTTTTTATTATGCTTTAAGTTCTGGGGTACCTGTGCAGAATGTGCAGGTTTGTTACATAGGTATACATGTGCCATGGTGGTTTGCTGCACCCATCAACCTGTCATTCTATATTGGTATTTCTCCTAATGCTATCCCTTCCCTAGGCCCCCAGTAACTACAGATCCAAAACAGGCCCCAGTGTGTGATGTTCCTCTCCCTGTGTCCATGTGTTCTCGTTGCTCAACTCCCACTTATGAGTGAGAACATGCAGTGTTTGGTTTTCTGTTCTTGACACACACACATTTTTAAACAGAGCTAGTGTTCAAATATTTACCAGCACACACTGGTTTAAACCCAATCTTCATTTTGTTCTTCAGTGGAGACAATCACAGCCCTGCTCCTCTTTAAAGTGGTGATGTAGGTTAACTCTGTTGCATCTGGCTTTTACCTTTTGCAGCTGCCGTCTTTCAGGGAGACTGATTTGACCCTTGGTTTGCTCAGATTTGTGTATTCAGAATCAATGGCCTATTACAACTGTAAACCCTGTCGACTTTACAGGAAAATGCTCTAGTTTCTCTCACAAAGAGACTCTTAACAGTGAGCTGGGTCAGTTTCAATTTGCTTGTAGTTTAGACACCAGGTTTACAAGTTTTCTAATGGCTTTTCTTTTCTTTCTTTTTTCTTTTCTTTTTCTTTTTTTTTTTTTTTTTTTTGGTGTAACAAAATCAGAAAGCAAAGATTTCTTTATCACAGGTGGTTCATGAGATTAGTCACATTCCCAGTCTTCACCTACTACTAAACATTTTACACTTGCTATCCCTTGGTTGTGGCTGCGCACTTGTCACAGATCAGACTTCTCAACTGATGTGCTGTTTGGCTTCATGCAGAGATTTTAGTCCCATTCTGGCTTTTCACTCCCTATTCTATGCCCTACAACCTACTCTTCTTTGGAGATTCAGTTGAGTCACCTCTTCCCTTGTATTTCCTCCTCTAATCCATTCAATCTGGAAAAAAAAATACATCCCTTTCTTTGAATTTCCCCAAATCTAGCCAGCTCTCTATTCTGACATCAGTCCCACCTCTCCCTTACATAACTGTTACCCATGTCTGTGGTTTAGGTTATACATTACTATCATCTCCTTGAGGGCAGAGCTCTAATTTATCTCTAAATTCCATCATAGTGACTAGTTTAATGCCTGCTCATGACAAGCACTTAAAAAAATTGCTTCAGTGGAACAGCTGAGCTATATGTCAGCTGTAAGCAAATGAATAAATTAGTTCATGTCTACGTGTCTCAGTTTCTTACCTATAAGTTGGGGCTAAAGAATATGTATTATATATACTGTACATATTATATACATATAAAATAAATATGTGGTATATGTAAGTACCATTATTGGCTATACCGTTATCATGTCACTGTTCTTGATACCAGATTCCTGTGTCGGTGAGTGCGTCTACGAATTATGTAGTGCAGTAGAGTGCAAGAGCACTGGCCGAACAGTCAGGAGTCAGAAGATGCCAGTTCTCATCTCAGTCCTTCCTACCGTGCATGACCTTAGGTTAATCAACCTCTCTGGGCTTCACTTCCCTGTGTGTAAAGTGTGTGTGAAGAAATCTGTGTGAAGGTAAGGAGAAGGCTGAGCTTATTGGTAGCTCTGAAAGTGCATAATACCACAGTACTGTGTGACAAGTCCCCTCATGCTAAGCTGGGCTTCCAGTGACAGGCAATGCTCTGTTTTCTCTAAAGTCCTCCCTCTAAACCCACAGACTTCCTTAGCAATGGGCTAAGTACATTTTGGAGAGGCTAGCTCAGCAATAGGTGCAAAGGTACTTGCATTCCATTTTGGTAGTTGCACTGACTGAAAAAGGGTTATTGCCTTCTTCAGTTTGTGAGCATTTAGAAGTTATAGAAAAAAACCAAAATCAGTGTGAAGAAGTTCCAGAGGTGATGGGTCTAATGGTTTTTCTCCTGGTGAGTCACTGTGGGAGGGATGCCTCTCGAGTTGATCAACCTGGTGACTCTGCTCCAATTCATCCTCCCTGCAGACCCAGTATGACATAGGACTGATGACCTCAATTACAGAGGCAGGAACATAGATGCCCAGAATAACAGGGTGTCACAGCTGGATAAGCCCTTGTCTAGTCCAAACATTTGATTTTACACATGAGGAAAACTGGAGCTCAGAGGCCAAAAGGACATTTCCAAGGTCACAGAGTGAGTTAGTAGAAGAGCTGGGTCTAAAAAGGGCAACTTCTGGGTCCTGGTTTACAGCTTCTGCTCCTCATGCCAGCTCTATCCATTGTGGGCCAGTGCCACTGCCTGCAAGGAACATCTCTGATGGCAAAACTGAGCCCCAAACAGGCCCAAATAGGCCCAAACAGAACATCGCCTTTTTCCTCAACCCCAGTAAGTTCTGACAGATCAAGACTGTGAGAGTTGGCCTTGGGAAGAAACTAATTTCCAGTTCTTAACACCCAGGAGAAGAGCAAAGCTTTGGTCTTTAATGTATGTGCCATCCCATCTTGGATGTGATTACTCTAGAGCAGTGCACAACTGGTATCTCAGAAGGCATTTTTGTGTGTGATGTGTGGCTGGGCATATACCCAGCAACACACCTCAGGGTGTGGGTTACAAGCAACAGTAGCTGTGTTTCCTGTAATGTATGTCAGTATTCAGATGTCAACAGCTAGAACACACAAGATCTTTGAGAGAAGTACAGCCTCAGGATGGAGTTAGCACAAGACTTGGCACTTGGGAGACATCCAAAATATTGGTTAGATGAGTTCCCAAAGTGTCGTTCATGCTGGTGACCACAGTGTGACAGAATATTCAGTAGAATGTAAAATGGCCCAGCTATAGTTATACTTTAAGAAATGAGGATAAGGTGGCGGGGCGCGGTGGCTCACACCTGTAATCCCAGCACCTTGGCAGGCCGAGGCGGGTGGATCACAAGGTCAGGAGATAGAGACCATCCTGCCTAACACGGTGAAACCCTGTCTCTACTAAAAATACAAAAAATTAGCCAGGCGCAGTGGTGGGCGCCTGTAGTCCCAGCTACTCCGGAGGCTGGGGAAGGAGAATCGTGTGAACCTGGAAGGCAGAGTTTGCAGTGAGCCGAGATCGCGCCACTGCACTCCAGCCTGGGAGATAGAGCGACACTCTGTCTCAAAAAAAAAAAAAAAAAAAAAAAGAAATGAAATGAAGATAAGGTTGGTGAGGAGTGGCTCAGAAAGAAAGCTTAAGGTTCTTGGTATCTTTTTGGAGTAAAGGAATCAGATATATACTTTATCATATTCACTATGGTGGGAGTAGTTACATGGGAGGAAGAAAAGTAGAGTGAGAAGGATATTCTTATTTATATTCTTACTGATTTCAAGTGTAAGGGTGTATTCTTATTTCAATAGTTTTCTCTCTCTCTCTCTGTACCCACTCCCATACCTCTCTCTCTCTCCCCCCTTGAAGAAAATGATGTGCAGAATGAATTCCTTTCTGGAATCCTGTGCTTTTGGGAGTTAGTGCTCTCATTCCATCTCTCTCTCTTCCTCTTTCACTGAACGTTTTCTTTCTCTGAAGGGATGTTGGTTCTGGAGAATCAGAGGGCCCACAGCACAGCCCTGAGGAGAGAAAACAGAATTGGCTGCTAAGCCTGATGAGCTTAAGGGAGCTAGAAGGTCTCCTGCAGCAGGGACAGTGTTAAGATCCACTTCACATCCTCTTGGGGGCCACCCACTCCCCAATCTCCCTTGCCTTAGGAGGGTATCACAAGGCTAGGCCCTGAACCATGCAATGTGGTGGCGGGGGGCAGGGGGGCGGGGCGGAGGGGGCGGGGGGTGCAGTTTCACAAGGCACTTCTAAACCTGGCCCTTACAGACACATCTCACGGAAACTTTTAGCTCTCTCTTTCTTGATACAGCACCCTTGCAGGCTATAAGATGGAAGAGGGCCATCTGATTCATTTTGGACTTTTGAGTATAGAATAAACTTAGTGTGTTAAACAATTCACTCTTTGGGTTTTATTTGTTACTGGAACATAGCCTACTGTATCCTGACTTTTCTGATCTATTAAGCTCATCTCATCTGAAGATGACAAGAAGGCAAGAATGCAGGACGGGAAACTTCTGCAGGATAAAAAAAAGTTTGTATTTGTCTGGCAATTCTCTCCGGCTATCTTTCTTAAGAATATGAATGTGTCAGCATAGGATAGAGGGATTTGAGGAGAAGTTATACATATGACCACATTTTCTCTTCTGCTTTAAAAGTTTCCCAAGGTCTTATTATCATTATTTTTCCTTTTTTGAGACAAGGTCAAGCTCTGTTACTGAGGCTGGAATACGGCGGCATGATCATAGCTCACTATAGCCTTAAACTCCTGGGCTCAAGCAATCCTCCCCACTCAGCGTCCTCAGCATCCTGAGTAGCTGGGTCTATAGGCGCATGCCACCACACCTAGCTAATTAAACATTTTTTATTAGAGATGGGGTCTCTCTAAGTTTGAAGCTGGTCTCAAACTTCTGAGCTCAAGCAACCCTCCCACCTCAGCCTCCCAAAGTGCTGGGATTACAGGTGTGAGCCACCATGGCTGGCCTCTCAAAGTCTTAGTTTTTTGTAATGTTCCTTTTTTTATTGTTGTAGTGTATACTAGGAAAAACTTTTAAGGTGGTTTGAATGATAAACTTCCAATACTTCTGTCATTTTTAAATAATCATCCTCTAATTTAAATCTGAACAATCCATCATTTCTAATTACTTATTTCGTTGAAAGAGCTTATTTTCTACGTGTTTTCTGCTGTATGTTAGAAGGGAAAAAAAGCTGCAAGATATTGCTGTTAGGTCAGCATTCTTTGTATTATTATTGACCTAGATGTATAAAATATATTCACCCTAAACTCTGGTTGATTAATGTCTAATGAAAGAAAAAAATGCATGAATTCTGGAGCTGATTGCATTTTTGTTCTCAAAGCTAATTTGCTGCTAATAAATAAATTATTGTTATGACTTTGAATTGTCACCCATCCAGATTAGAACTATAGATGACTATACATCAATAATAGTTTGTTTGAGTTCTAGTAAATATGTTTCATTTGCTTAGTATTTCAAAAGAAGAAATTAGCATCAGCTAATACTTTCACGTACTAAAACCACATAAATCATGTCTACTTAATTTGTAATCTGGTAGGACACCAATCTATCTATTCAGGAATAGGCACACCTATTTGAAAGTAGGTTGGTTACATGTATAAAAATCTGGGTGTGCTTATCCTTATATTCACAGAATGCATCATTAAATTTAGACACAAAAACAGAAACCCAAAATCATTTAAATTCTTAGGTGAATTAATTTAAAGTGGTAAAACTAAATAACCGCAACTCTTAGATTTATCATTTACAAACCACTCTGGACTGCTCTTGTGAAAAAGCTCATAAGGCAATTTGAGTTTGAGGCATTTTTTCTTCTTTGACTCTTCCAAATACAGCTTTGTATTAGCATGTTCAATAAAGCAAGTAACACTTCCACTGGATTACTTGGAACCATTCTTGACCCTCATTTCATTCTAGTTGGAGGTAATTACTTGCTGCTAATGCACAGTGCTAAAGACAGCCTTATTATGTAGATTGTGAATCAGACCTCTCCAGTTCTTTTAAAACAGCACCATAACTCTGTTTTCTACTGTATCAAATATAAAAGTCAACCAGATTTTTCTGAGTGAAAACTTTTTACTTAAAGTAAGATATTGGTCCTGGACCTGGTGGAGGAAATGAGTAAGCTGTCTTGGGAATGAGGTCAGAAATGAATAAATCAATAATAGTGGAGGTAAACTGTATACTTTCAGTGTCTAGTTTACATCAGAATGGTGGATGGTAGCTTTCATTCTTTTTTTCAGATGGTAGTCGTGCTGAAAATATAAGCTTTTGTTTAGGCCACCTAAGTAGTAACTCTAAAATGTAGTCATGGTCACTGGATAATTTTGATGTTTTATCTGAGTCTAGAAACTCTGAATATTCACTCATTAAATGCAAATCAATTATTTCTGAAAACTAAGGACACATCTCTGGATTAATAGTATTTACGGTAAAATGGAACAAGGTTTCTCTTAGCCTCATTCCCAGAATCAAAGAAAACCCAACAACAATAAAAGGCTATTTTTTTCTAAGACTACCTAAATGACTACACAACCATTATTCTACTCAGAGGAAAAATTATTCTTATATCACAGCAAGTGGGAGAGAATGCATGACTTCTATTAAGACTAATGGAGGTTGGGCTGTAAAGTTCAGTTGTCAGGAAGAAAGTTATTTGCCATAAGCCTGGAGAACCGGAGGGAAATTGCTAATTAGTTCTTTTTAAACCAAGGTGCATATTGTTTTACTCTCTCTCCTTCATGAGAAAGTAAAGCACAGGATTATCATATATTCCAGAAAAGAGTAAATTAAATATCCTCTACAAATTAAAAAGATGACAAATATAATCATACAAGCTTAAATATATAAGGGATTGTGCATTAGTTATTTTTTCACAATGTAGAACATGAAAGTCTACAAAATAGAGAAACATAACGCCTGAAAAATAGAAAAATAGAATACAGGGGGATGATTTATGACCTTGGTTCATCGTTCATCCCTGAAAGACATGCCCAAAGCATTTTTTGTTTGTTTGGGTTTTGTTTGTTTTATTGCATTCCTATTTTGCATTTTCTAAAACGATGCTTCTGGTCTAATCAAAACACTATTTTGACACAGCCTTTTTAATCTTCCTTTTTTTTTCTCCCACAAATATCACCTCAAGCATGAAATTCATTCTACTGGCAACCATAATTGCGTACTTGAAGAATAACTCGGCCTTAACCCCAAGTCCCCTAGACACCTTTTGTTAGGTTTAGATGACTCCTACCTCAGGCCAGGCTCAGGTCAATATGGAGGGCTCTACAGACCCTTACTATGTGTGCCACACCCCAAAGCGATTTTACCCAATGACTCTAGCAGTGCCCAGACTCAGTCCTGATTTCCCAGGAGACCTTCTTTAGGCCAGGCTCCAGCGGCCCAATGTCCCTAAGAGAGCTGTGGGATGGTCTGTCCTGAGCTTCCAAACCCCTTATTTCTCAAAATATGGTCAGATTTTCACCTTAATGAGTATAACTCAAAACACATTTTTTTTTCCTTGGGTGAATTCTGAGCAGAAAATGCTGTAACTACAGATCCAAAACAAATCCTAGGGAAGAAAAACTAGTGGAGGGAAGAAGAGAGTGTGTTTCAAAGAACAGTATCATTTGGCTGGATGCTGAAATCAGAAACTCTTATCTCACATTAACCTGAGAGCCTGCCCCTCAATCAAAGAAGCTGCTTTATAGACAACGCACTGGCTTATTTTAACAAGCAATTCTCTTGGAAGACTCATTCTTCAGATGAAATTCATTCATTCATTCATTCACTTATTCATTAATATATTTTAAATACAGAATACGTACCACCACTGGGGATGCCACAATAAACAAAAACCCCAGCCCTAATGTGGCTTACATTCTTGTTGGGGGAGAAGTTGCAGAATAAATAATTAGGGGGATTAAAAAAAGGGAATAGAGAGGGGCCATCCAATTTATTCTTGGTACCCTAAATAGCTTTCTGTACTCCCTTGGGCCTGTGACTTAATAAAAACATCCTTTACAAACAAAACTTTCTCTTTTTCATGCTGTATCTTAACGAGTCACATTTCTTGGCACTAGATCATCTTGACCTACAAACTATTAGCTGCGGAAGTGGTATAATAGCCATCTATTCTCTTTAAAATAATAATAAAAAAAAGGAATCAGTTCCAAAGGAATTGTTGCCAGTTTTCTCAGACAAAACCAAGACACATTTTCCTCTAGGTTTCTGGCATTGCACCTTAGAGGAAACATGTCTGCATGTACCAGGATGAAAACTATTGCATTGGACAACCTTGGGGTAAGAGAAGCAACACTTGGGACATAGTCCTACCTCTTTTGATCTGCCTGTAATCGGGTCCTTGTGCTCATCAGGAAATGATCACGAAATAAATTACCTGCTGGGCACCCTGTGTGCACAAACCCATACCCCAAAATTTGTTAAAGAATGCAACATTTAGGTATTGTTGTACTCCAAAGAAATCCCACAACATTTGAAATGTGTATTAACCAAATCTTAGTTGCTAACGTGTCTTCATATTTTATAAGTAGTTTCCATGAATCGGATGTATGAACTTGTCACAATGCTGAATTAAAAGTGCAAAGTATGCATTGAGACATAAGGAAACAAAGATTCCAGTTAAACTTTCACGTCACTTGTACCTCTGATGGCTGATATAGGGAATTAGATAGCTTCATTCCTACATTGTTATGAAGGACTGTTGTATTGTTTCTGGAAATGTTTCAAAGGTTGCATGTTCTGTGGTAGAAGTCAGTCAGCGGGGTCTCATCCTTCAGGGGATGGGAGGCTGGTTTGGAGAGGGTGCTCTGTGATCAGGGACTCTTAACTCATGTAAATGTGCGGCTTCAGTGCAATACCCCCACACTTTAATCTTCAATTTCCCTCTCTTCTACAATTATTTTTTTACATGGCTCAGAGTAGAGACATTAATACCTGTAGTCGAAGAACTCAGGTTCTTTGCCGTTTGGTTACTCATTGGCTAAACAACCATCAGTCACAGAGAGGTTAACAATGCATGTTGATCTGATTCTGTGATGGTAGTCTAGCATAATGGTAAAAACTGCGGACCCAAACTGCGGACCCTAGGGCCAAACGATCTGAATTTGAGTCCCAACTCTTACACATAATGTCCTTGAAAATTGGGCAAGTAATTTTACCTCAGTTTCTTCACTTGTAAAATGGGAATAATAGTGTGTCCAGAATTGGTGGGTTCTTGGTCTCACTGACTTCAAGAATGAAGCTGCAGACCCTCGCAGTGAGTGTGTGTCCGGAGTTTGTTCCTTCAGACATTCAGATGTGTCTGGAGCTTCTTCCTTCTGGTGGGATCGTGGTCTCGCTGCCAGGAGTGAAGCTGCAGACCTAGTCCGTGAGTGTTATAGCTCATAAGGACAGCGTGGACCCAAAGAGGGAGCAGTAGCAAGATTTACTAAAAAGAGCGAAAGAACAAACCTTCCACAGTGTGAAACGGGACCGAGTGGGTTGCCGACTGCCTGGCTCCAGCAGCCTGCTTGTATTCCTTTATCTGACCCCACCCACATCCTGATGATTGGTCCATTTTGACAGATTGCTGATTGGTGCGTTTACAATCCTTGAGCTAGACACAGAGTGCTAGACGGAGAAGTTCTCCAAGTCCCCACTAGGTTAGCTAGATACAGAGTACCAATTGGTGCATTTACAAACCTTGAGCTAGCCATAGAGTATTGATTGGTGTATTTACAAACCCTGAGCTACACACAGAGTGCTGATTGGTGCCTTTACGATTCCTTAGCTAGACACAAAAGTTCCCCAAGTCTCCACCAGACTCAGGAGCCCAGCTGGCCTCACCCATTGGATCCCGCACCGGGCTGCAGGCGGAGCCACCCGCCAGTCCTGACCCACGCCTGCACTCCTCAGCCCTTGGGCAGTGGATAGGACCAGGTGTCATGGAGCAGGTGGCAGCGCCCATCATGGAGGCTTGCACCACACGGGCTGCAGGTCCTGAGCCCTGCCCCATGGGGAGGCAGCTGAGGCCCATCGATTATTTTGAGCACATCGCCGGCAGTGCTGGGGGACCCGGCGCAACCTCCGCCGCTGCTGGCCCAGGTGCTAAGTCCCTCACTGCCCTGGGCCGGTGGTACCTGCTGGCCGCTCCGAGTGTGGGGGCCGGCGGAGCCCGCGCCTGCGCCCACTGGAACTCACGCTGGCCCGCGTGTGGGGCTCACAGCCCCGGTTCCGCCCGCGCCTCTCCCACCACACCTCCTGGCAAGCGGAAGGAGCCGGCTCCGGCCTCGGCCTCGGCCAGCCCAGAGAGCGCTCCCACAGTGCAGTGGTGGGCTGAAGAGTGGATACCGAGGCCGAGGAGGTGGCAAGAGTGAGGGCTGCTAGCACATTGTCACCTCTCAATAGCACCTATCTCTGGTTGTATGAAGAACAAATGAATTGATACCTCTAATATATCTAGAGCAGTGGAGGGTGAATTTACATCTCAGCAAACATTAACTGTGGCTAGAGGAAGGAGAGGAGACAAAAGTTGCCTATAAGAAACAATGGGAATTTGTTAGTCAAGTTCTTTGTGGGTGACAATTTCCACTCTTAATATTGTTATCACTTAGGGAGGACATAGAGTTGTTTTTCATGGAATTTGTTATGGCACAAAATACCCCTTTAGAAGGGAAGCTTCAGATTCTATGTATCTGTAGCAAATTCAGTACAAATCAGATACTGTGGATGTCAAGTTAAGTTCTGTCTAGATATGTAGCTGGACGGAGCTCTTCTAAATGTCTGTGGAGGTGGAGAATGACAGGAGAGGAGACTTCTGCCAAACACATCATCCCATGTCCCCAGAAACCGATAGATGACCACATACAGCTGCCTTTTCGAGTCTGGTTTCTCTAATTCAGCCTGGGAGACAGAAGAGTCTAAGACAAAACCAACTCAGCTAGATCCTGAAGAGATCTTGGGCAACACCAAGTCCAGAGTCAGCCGAGATCTAGAAGATGTGCTGCTGTACTTAGAGCTCCAGAAGGGCCAAATCATATTTGTTCTGTGCCCCACTCTTCACTTCATGCCAGACACGGTGTCTGGCACACACAGGGCTTGATAAGTATCTCCATAGACCAAATGAAGGAATGCACTCAGTCATGGATACTGGTGGTATCAACTGCTCCAGTGATTTGGGGCAGTAACCTTTTAGGTGACTGATTTATCTACTGCAAGTGAACTTCCCAAACCTAAAAGAACATTGACACTTCGTGTGACCAATGTGTGAGAATGAATGGTAAAAGAGAAACGAATGCTGATTTAAATACCTAATTGAAATAACTAAAACCAATTTCAGGAATACTGCATGCTGAAATGGCTGGTTCTGAAGTTCAAGTTGTTCTTATGTTACAGGTTAGAAGACAAAAGGCCAATTTTGAGTGTTCTTCCACCACATACATGAGAAGAGGGAATAAATGGAAGCATGTGTGTGAAGACAAGCAAACAAACAATACTTTTAGAAGTGATGCACCTATGCAGAAAATAATCCCCCCCTCCGGTGTCTTGGTGTCTGGTCTCTTCATACTTTCATCTCACTCACTCCTTCTGCCATTTAAGGCCCACCTATCTCTTCACCCACACAACTAGTGTTTTTCAGAATTGACTCTGAGAGACACTGTCCCTTCTAATGCCTCGCATTCAGAGGGCCACCTTGCAGCTGGCAGGTATGTTAGTTTTCTGAGGCAGTCATAACAAATTACCACATACCTTGTGGCTTAAGGCAAGAGAAATCTATTCTCTCACAGTTCTAGAGGCCAGAAATCAGAAATCAAGTTGTTGGCCAGGCCTTGCCCCATCTAAAGGCTCCTCTTCCAGCTTCAGATGACCCAGGCATAACTGGCTTGTGACTACCTCACTGCAATCTCTGCCTCCGTCTTCCCATGGCCTCTTCTCCTCTTCTCTGTATCCTTGTCATCTTCTCTTCTGTCTCTTATAAGGACACTCATCATTGGATTTCGGGTCTACTTGAGTAATCCAGGATGATCTCATCTGAAGAACCTTAACTTTATTATATCTGCAATGACCGTTTTTCTGAAAAAGGCTACATTTATAGGTTCCAGTGATTAGGAGGTGGGATATTTTTTGGGGACACACCCACTGTAGCAAGTGAGAACAGCAGCTAGTTCTCTTAATTCGATTTTTGGGGTTCAAACAAAACTCTGTGGATTACCTCACACAAAAATAATCAGTGATGAGGTGCTTATTATGTTGATGATAATGTGAACTCCTCAGCAGGAGAAAAACACGATAAAAAGATAAATCCAGGTCCATTTTGGAAGGTGCTGCCCCCTAACTTTCTAAATATTGCTGTCTGTCGCATGCCTCATGCACACAGCTAAGCAAAACACTGCATATTTAAGAAGGCACAAAGGTAGTATTTATGAGGCTTGTGGGAACAAGGAATTTAAAAACATTGAACCCATTGCCTAAGCTCACAGAGTTGTCAGTCCTGACATCTGGTCACCCTGGCCACATCTTCTATGTCTTGTCTCCAAGCCTTGTCTCCAAATGCTACCTAACTAGAACTGTGCCCAGTAATTTAAATCAGGGGTATTCAATTTTACCTCCAATTTACATACTAATTTTATGAGGTGTCAAAAAAAGTTTTCAGTGAATCTATACATGCATAACTTAGCTACAGCAATCTAATAAAACCAGTTATGACTATCAGTCATATGATTTATGCATTTGGGTTTTATTTTCATTAGGAATGCAAAAAGACAGGTGGCAGGAAGGTGGTGAGACAGAGAAGGCAAAATCAGTATACTCCAAAGCTTCTAATTCAGCTTGCCATGAAAGAGAAAGGCGTTTGCAGACTGCCAGCAGGGTGTGGATATTACTTACTGTCACTGTTATTGTACATGATGTAAAGTAGTTAGAAGAGAGGCAGGGTGGGGTCCAGCAGACTTTCTCTAGCTGGGACAAAGGACCAGATTTTGGTCCCTGGTTTACCACTCACTGTGTGGCCTGGCAAGTTGCTTCCCTTTCTCCAGGCCTCAAGTTTCATCATCCTGAGGGAACCATACTATATCATATCTAAGGTCCCTTCTGGTTAACAAATGCTTTTAATAGCCTGTAATAAAAATGCACACTAACATGTATGTGCTTGTGTGGGTGTGCACGTGTGCATCAGCTAACAGTTACTGTTTGACATGTACAAGTACCACGCCAGTGCTCCATTTTGTCAGTTTTACTTACTAGGCACAAACTCACATGAATTTCAGCTTCATATGAAGGCCTAATAATGATAATAACAACTGTAACAACAACAAACATTTATTGAACACTTAGTTCATACCAGGAATAAGACTAATGTGTCTACTTGTTACCCAAACTCAGAAAGTTGTACTCTCTAACATCTGCCTGCTCACCCCAGCTATATCTTCTGCTACTTAGAGTTGTGTCCAGTAATTATAGCATGTATTAAATACTCATAATTAAATTGCTAATTTTGTTAGGCCTCAAGTACAAGCTTTTAGTGAAACCATACATGCACACCTAATCAACAACCCAGTGAAACAACCTGTAAGTGCCAGTCTTGCGATTTATGAGTTTCACATGCATTCCCATATCAACAATTCAATAGTCATAACTGCCCTATGAGGAAAGCACTATGATTATTCCAATTTTAAAGATAAGCAAATTGAGGTCTGAAGAGGTTAAGTAAGCTCCCCAAAGTCATTCAGCTAGGAGGCAGCCATTGTGACTCAAATCCAGGGAGTCTTGTATTTACTGGACTATAAGTTCCATAAAGGAAACAACTATGTTTGTCTTGCTATATTCCATCTCTCAGGTGCCTAGCACAGTGCCTGGCATCGAGCAGGTGATCAGTAAATAGTTGTGGAATGAAGGAAGGTCCAGTGTATATCCCTCAGTCTTAACCACTATATGCGTACAGATCACATCATCAACCCTCCCAGTGATTTTGTAGTTGGTGGCAAGGGAGATGTACCATTAGTGAGCATAGGTACATCAGCACAATTCCATCCATCTCCACTCCTAGAAAATGAACTGAAACCAATTCACATTTTGTTGACCATGGGACCCCTCGTTCTGTACAAAGGATAATGGAGGTGTAAAATATTTATGTCAAGAATGCTGGCGTGAATAATCCTGTTTCCTTGGCCTCTGTTCTGGAAACAGCATCTCCATTGACAGTGGGTCCCGATTTTGCTCTGGAAAAGCTTTCTGGCTGATCAGCTGTGAGTAATCATCTCTTGTAGGAGCTATTATTAGTTTTCATCATGCCTCTGCCTTTTGACCACGATAATATTGTTTTGCTTTCCTATCACCAGAACTGGCTCGTTGTTAATGCATTTTCTGAACCTAACAGAAGAGAAATGGGAAGAGAGATGGCATGAGTGTCCCAACGGCACTCAACCTGCTAATGCTAATGCCAAGCAGAGCAATCCATCCCATTAGAGTTGACAGTGTCCCTGAGATGAAAAGGATTGGTAAGGCTGAAGCCATGACCACCCAGACTGCAGCCACCTCCAGAACACTACAGTGCCTGCCAAGCATGCCTCCTGGAGGAAAGGTTTGCTGCAAATCGAAAACATTTTATTCTGTGGAATCCAAGAGGTTTGACTCTTTAGTAACTATTTCATTGAGAACATTAGCTGTGGAATTCGAATGCTTAAGCAATGCAGATAATTAAATGTAAATAATTAAAAATTAATAATGTTTGGAATGTTAAGCACAATTAGGCAGGCAATAGATCAGTAATAAAGGGGGTCTACTCAGGCTGAATATCTGCTAGCCACTTCAGGGCTGTGTCACAGCAGAAATAGCCTGCAACAATTCCTAGTTGTTCCAGGGATTCAACCCTTCCTGCCGACTTGGTGAATTGCATTATCTGCAGATGACTTCTGGTAGAAACTGCTATAGTAGAGATAGCTCTACAAGTGAACCACATGGAGCATTTATTGAAAAGTGTTTGAAGGGGGGCAGAGGAGATTCTATAAATATGTTGCCAGAAATCACACTTCCAGTCAGAAGGAGCTAGAAATGCAACAAAGATGAGCCCACGTTTGTAGAGTGAATTATGTAATGGAAATAAGCTCCCTGGAGAGTCGTTCTATTTAGTCTCTTCTCTTACTCTTGCTCTCTCATCTTCAATCATTTTCCTTTTCCTCCCCAGTAGCTACTTCTCTTCCATCTACAAATGATACGTTTAAGTGTTCCTTGCCGTACAAAGAAAACTCTTTCAGCATGTCTCCCTAAAAAGCAGCCAGTCCTCCTTTTTCTTTTCTTTCCACATCAAACTTCTTTAAAGAGTGGAGCACATTCCTTTCTTCACTCTTTGCTGCTCCCTTTCCCTGGTATGGCAGCCTGGCTCTGCCTTCACCACACCATGCAAAAACTTTTCTTCCCAAAGGTACCAGTGCTGTCTTACTGGAGAGACACCATAATCTCAATGGACCTCTCTGCAGGATCTTATACTCACAACTCTACTCTGAAATTCTCTCCTCCTTTTGTTTCCAATCTAACATTTTCTTCTCGATGCTCTTTCTATCTCTCTAATGATCAGTTCTTAGAGCCTGCCCTTAAATGCAACCTTTTCCTCTAAGTTCTTTTCTTCCCTACACAAGGGTGTGCAAACTAAATCCAACAGAAAAAAGACAGGAAACATACGTGTATGAAATGGATAGGAGATGAGGGGATATAAGACAATAGGGCATGGTGGATCTCATGGCAAATAGATTGGAATACAGAAAGTTCTGTTCTCTTGGCCTTACTGAAAGTAATGAATTATAAATATTATTTGGCCAGGCAGGTCAGAGGAAAAGAAAAGTGTGTTTCTTCCATGTGCTCCTCTGGTAACAATGGTGCTAACATCAGTGTGAGGTACAGGTTCACAGTGGTTTACATCTTGCTCCAGCAAGTAACAGAAGCTGAGCACAAAGTGCACTAGCCAGCTGACTACATTCGTTTTCCATCCTTCCTTTATGTGTGTGTGTATTCTGACTTGGAAGTGCCTTGAGTATTTGCCTCTGCTCTTCCCTCTATAACTCAGAGGCCTCAACCCTTCCTTACTCCATCTTCCAGCAAGTTGTCAAATATTTTTCTTCTAAAAAATTCATCAGGAAGTTAACATGCTTTTTGACGATGCTGATAATTTAATAAGGTTATTGTTATTTTTGTTAGTGTTATGGTTACACATCTATGACTTTTGAGTGATCCGTCACATCCCAATTTTCCCCCAAGTCCTATTATTTATTGGACTTAGTATGTCTTATATTGTGTGATTTTGCAAAATTTTGTCTTTGAGAAAAGATGTTATGTTCAAACATCAAAAACCAAAAGAAACAACAAGGAAAATAATAAAAACCACTTGCAGGGTCAGTTTAGGGCTTACATTTCACACCTTCTCCCTAAGTCATCTGTTTTTCTCTTTGGCTTCTGTTAGTGCTGCTATGTTGTTAACAGACCTATATTCTCTAGGCCATACCACTCTCTTGAGAAGTAGATGATGTTCAGTTATCTACAAAACATCTCAACATGGCATCTCTGAGGAATATGTCCAAAATATGTCTCTTATAGCTCCCCTTTCTAACACACACACACACACACACACACACACACACACACACACACACCCCATGCTTCTCTTCCAGTCTCCTGACTTGAATTGTCTTTTCAGTCTTAGTATGATCACCTCATTTTTAGGTGAAAATCCACAACCTCTGGTCCAAAGTCCAAAGTCCAATGCTCTTTCCACCATGTGACCACATAATCTCTGCCTTAGAAAAAATCTTTAGTATCTAAATTTTACTATCAGTAGTTCAACAATTAATGCAATTTCAAAAGATAAGTGATTATAAAATTTATTCCCTTTGGACAAGCTCACAAACACTATTGAATTATCTAATAATAATGATCTGTAAATTAAGGGTTGACCCTCCAAAGGGAACTATGCCATAGAAAATATTTCTTCTCCTTCAGATTTCAGTAGCACATGTGTATAAAATCTCAAA
Organism: Macaca mulatta; assembly: GCF_049350105.2. Lineage (NCBI taxonomy): Eukaryota > Metazoa > Chordata > Mammalia > Primates > Cercopithecidae > Macaca > Macaca mulatta. The sequence continues at coordinate 163,610,980 of NC_133406.1, forward strand.
GAAAGAATGCTCTTCTGTGAAACTGACCTGTGATCTTTTCTCCAAGAAGAAAGGCTAATTCACACTGGCCAGTATTCTCGGGGTTTACCTTTTTCTTACTACATTTTAGACTATGAACAACCAAATAAGCTACAAGTTGAGTTTTTACTTCCATCTGAAGATAAGTCTGTTGCTCCAAATTAAAGACAATAAATCAGACATTTGCTTTAAAAAGGTATGCACCAACAAAATAAAGAAAATCATAGGTGGGAACACTAGTTATGGTACACATGAAAAAGGCTTAATACCTTAATTATACAATGAGCTTCAAATGAATGTAAAAATGCTAAAACCCCTGGAAAATGGTCAAAGAACAATTTGGAGGAGGAAATAATACAGTGAGTTACCAAACGTGTGCAAACTGTGCCACCCAATTAGAGGTATCTATTGCCTGTTTTGTTAGCAAACTTCTCTTGGGAAATCCAGAATATTTTTACTTCTGCAGAAGATAATCTTTCTGCTACACTAGGGTTCAGAGTGCTTGGGGAGTCAAACAGGAGCTAATTCTTGGTTCTTTCTCTTACTAAAAAATGGCCACTCAGAATCTCAACTTCATCTGGTGTGATTAGCAAGTATACCTGAGATATTGTAATACACACATAATCTGGCACAGAAGCCATGCCTAATCAGAGTAAGCTCATGGAAGTAGAATTTAATTTTGTTCATTGCTGTATCCCAAGGGCTAGAAAGTGACTGGACTTTGCAGGCGTTTAATAATTGTAATCCTTGAATTGAATTGCATCAAGATGATTTAAATTACCACATTGCTATAGGTTTTTAATAGAAATCCCAAGTGTTTTTCCATAAAATCTAGGGCCAAAGGTCTTCAGCTTTTGTGCTAACTTTGCAGTTCAATTATTCAAAAACTGGGCATTTTCCCCTTTACGAGGAAAAAAAGGAATTAACCAAGGAATGTAAATCATGACAACAAACCAGTAAAATACCAATTTTATCCCCAAATTAATAACATAATTTCTAGTTATTTAGCACTTCATAGCAGAATTAACTTGTCAATCTGTACCTTTACATATATGTATCTATTTGATTCAACAAGAGTATGCTCTGCCATACTCACTGAATATTGCCACTACTGATTATTGGTGCCTAAATAATAACTCTGGAATAGAGCTCACTGTTTTATGGGTCTTTGGTGGGATTTTTAAAAAATGAATTCTGCACAAGGGATAACATTAACAAGGAAAAAAAATCCATAATCTGATTTTTTCCCCTATCCAGACATTGTATTAGTTTCCTTTTATTAATCTAAGCAATAAAATCGCTTTGACACACTGTCGTTATTTATTATTTATTTCCCACATATTTCTAAAAAAGGATTTATAGTAGTCCATTTTAACATGCTGTTAGTGTCTTCAAAATTTGGCTCCCTGGAAACAGCCATGAAATTAAACATATACAGCTAAGCTCAGGCTAATATACTATAGGACCAATTCCTTCTGTGACAAATAAATAAAAATGTTTATTACATGCTCACATACTTATTATGCTGAAATAACTTCTATTAAACCATAATTAAGCCAAGTAAAATTTGACTTATGAAACAATCAATAGCAGAATGATGTGAAAGTAATTAATTTGTGAATCTGTATATAGCTTTTAAATATTATCTATAGATTCATAATATAATTGATTAGCTCAAAATTTGCAAATCGTTGTTGAAGACCCAACAGAGGCTTTCTAAAGGAGATTGCCTTTCTTTTCTTTTCTTTCTTTTTCTCTAGGATTGCTTCAGAAGCACTGACTAGCAAAGGCTTCCCGTTTAGTCTGTTAATAACTACCAAAATATTCACAGTACTCCCTGGGCTTTCACTGCTTCTCACATCGTCAGGTTTTAGCATGCAGGCCTTATTCTCAACCCAATTACCTGGATATGAAGCAGGAACTTCGCAGCTGTCACAAAATACCTATAGCATTTGAGAAAGGCATGGCTATCAATAACCAAAAACGGGGATTTTATCGCAGACAATATGTGAAATTGCACCTCACTGACAAAGCCACTGCAGAACCCGGGTGATAATATTATTATAGTAATTACCATATGTCTTACATCAAATGCAACTCCAGTTTTATTATCATTCAGCTTTTCTAGAAGGAGATAGGAGAGAGCTGTCACAGTTAGACAGATAACTTGTCCTCTATTCAACTGCCAGCTCCCCTCTGAAACACAGGCTTTCTATTCTACTAAAAGAAATACAATTATAACTCCATTTGCTTTGAGAACAAGAGAAGCCCTAGGTTAATTACAGGTAGGGTTCTGTTTACATTCCCTGGGGCTAGTCAAAGCCACATTCCATTTCTGAGCCGAAAAAAGCTACTGGAGTTTGAACTGAATCCACATTTTTTATTCCACTTTTGAAATTCTGTGTGGCCAAAGGGAGCCTGTCACTCAAAGATGTTTCAAAGGTAACCTCAGAAACCTCCATTTACCAGAGTCTAAATGTAGTTAAAAACACAAAGTTCAGAACCAAAAGCCTAAACAACAACAAAAAAGGAAAATGGAGGTTTGTGGCTGTGATCAGGAAAGGAGGAATGGCATTATGTGTATTTTTAGTGGTATGTAATCAACTGATTAAGAATGTAAGACAAAGGGGGAGCGGCAGGAGAGAGTCCTGGTTGCCAATGCAGTAAGAGGATTATTCATCAACAAGAAACTGTGTTTTAAAGATATGATTTTCCTCATCTATGAGGCTCCTGCCCTCTTGTTTTCCTGGCTTTCTGGGCTTTTTTTGGCGGGGAGGAGGGCAGAGAAAAGAATTGACTGACCATACTGACCTCAGCTGATGTCAAGGATACGTGTCTTCTCCCGGCTTCACAGAAGATATTTATTTCTCCTGACTTAGAGTCAGCTTTTCAAAAATATGGATACAGCAGTTCATGTTCTTGCCAAGGTACTCACAGACTGTTTAGCTGTCTGGTCACAACCCAAAAATCTTCTGAAATCTGTAGATTTTAGGTGTCTAAAGCCAACCTCTTCTTCCCAGCCTTTGTCCATCACCTCTCTTCATTTTAATTTGTTCATACTTATCACTTAACATGATTCAATGTATCTTTTTTTTTTAAAAACATATTATATTTGTTTATTTTCAGGTTCACTCTCGTTCCTTTCCCCCATTGCGTGCATACAACAGTGTTAGCTCCCTAAAGCAGGGGTCCTTATCTGGAGCCTAGAATAGCACCAGGCAGATAGCAGGTATTTGATTATTACACTAAGTGAAAGAATGAACTGCTGTAGTAATTTCAGAAGATCTGAATGTTGACTCTTGTAGTAACCATTGCCAAAGCTCCACCCATACACAGATCATCTAGATATAGAGGATGCCTTTTTTATAGAACATTTCCCTAGACACAAAATTTCAGGATTCCATTTACGAAATTAAATGGACAACAATTCCAGTTTTACGGTCTTAGATTCTTCTTTAAAAAAAGTTACCCCTAGGAATTATAATGTGTGCAGTTTCCAAAAGAACCAGTCTGAGAGAATGATGAGGGATGGCTCTTACCTGTTTCACTTAAATTGGGGGAAAACAGGGATGGTGACTGAAAATATATTTCCAGTAGGAAGAAGAGAGCAAAACAGCAATACACCCTCTAGTGAAGAAAGTGGGCATGCCACACCCCATTGCAAAGAGCATCTCCTACATATGGAATTTGTTACTTCAAATCTGAAGACGTAATCCTAATTTTTTTCTTCCTCTAACTATGCTAACGTAAAATACAACACAGGCCTAGTTTGTCAGCCAAGAAGCATGAGCATAGTCTGCATGTGTGCAAGAAGGATGGCCTTGGCAACAGCTTGGAAGTGGGGATGCAAGGTACTTCCCAAGTTCAGTTATCTCACTTCGCTGGACATAAACCAAAATCCCTTCACCTTTAATTCCAAGGGAGATTTCATAATGATATTATTTTCAGATTTGGTGAAATTCTCAATGCCTCTTAGAAGTTCATTTCTACTTAGCAAGACTCTCATTTGTGTTTAGTGAGCTTTCCCTCTAATTGCCATCAGCAGTTTTACCTACTTACATGCTTACTGAAAGCCCTACTCAACCCTATGACAGTTACTCTCAGCAAATGGGAAAACTGAAGACATGTGCATTCTCTGACTTATCCCCCATACCTGTAACTCATCTACTTCCCCATGTAGGCTAGTTTCCTCCCCTCTAGTCAGAGAAAGATGTATTCTATTCCATCTCAGGCTAATTCTTTATGACACCACTCAGCATATTCCCTCTCAAACCCCCGGAACTCACTTTAACAATTACTCCTTTGCTTTCCCATGTGATAACCTCTTTTAGTAACTTGTCAAGGCCAACAGACATAAACATCTCTTGCATCATTTAAGGACAACTCTTTCCTTAGTTCAATGTCTCCTTTTAGTTATTACCTAAGTGAATATTTTACCTCTATTTCTTTATTCCTAACTTAGTGATTCACTAAAATCCAACTTCCACTCCACCCTGCTAAAGTCAATAGTCACTTCCTAATTCCTAAATTAAATTAACTCAGGTCTCATTTTTGCTTCTCCTTTTTGGTATTCTCTTCATCTTGAAACTCTTTCCATCTCTGACATCACTCTCCTAAATCTTCCTTACCTTCCTGGTTTGTTTTTTCTTTTGCTGATTCTTTTTCTGCATGATCCTTAAATGCTGTTACTTTGGGGACTCTTCCTTAGCCTTCTTTAATGTCTACAGATGATCAGGTGATTTAATCCATTTCAGTATTCCAACTACCATCTGGAAGATGCTAATAACTTGAAAAAATTATCTTCAGTTCATATCTGTCTTCAGAAACCCAAATATATGTGCCTCATACATTCCTAACAACATAGTTATATCAGACCAACATATGAATAACTGAATCATCATCTGCCAACCTAAAGTCTTTTGTGTGTATACTGTTTTAAATGCTGTGAAATATTATAAATATAGTGACTGATTCTATTGCTAAGTATCATACACTTAAATCCCTCCGATGCTAGAAAAAAGAAGAAAAGGAGCAATCACCCAATAATTTCAATGCATATATCTTTCTTTTGCCATAAAATATGCTTGGAGGCTAAATTTGGGCAAGTAAAAATGCCCAGTATATTAGTTATTTATTGATGAATAACAATAATACCACGAACTAGCAGCTTAAAAGAACACATATTTATTGTGGGCCAGGAGTTTGGCACTGCTATACCTAGTCCTCTGATAGGGTCTCACAAGGCTGAAATGAAGGTGTTGGCAGGGTGTGGTCTCATCAGAGGTTTGACTGGGGAAGGATTCACTTATAAGCTTAATCCAGTTGTTAGGAGAACTTAGTTCTTGGCAGTGTTTTGTTGGCTGTTGGCAGAGACCACATTCAGCCACTAGAAGCTGCCAGAAGTCTCCTGCTATGCAGGTCCCCCAGCAGGGCTTCATACTTTCTGAAAGCCATCAAGCAAAGGAGAAACTCCAGAAGCATGGGTGCTACCATCTTATGTCATGTTATTGCATATGTGTCATCATGAAGATTCCATCCTGTTTGCCATATTGTACTGGTTATGCAAGTTACATGTCCTGCCTACTCACAAGAGGAATGTCTCACACAAGGGTGTGAACACCAGGAGACAAGGATTGGAGGCCATTTTAAGAGTATCTCTGCCACAACCAATATATCTTCCCTTTATATATAGGCGTCATAAATATTTTAAATTTTGATTGACTTCATAGTGTCTCTTCTCTAGTTAATGAATACTTGAATACATGGAGGTGTCTGGATAGTTGCTGACAATGCTCTTCATTGGATCCAAAGAATCCACTCCCTAACGTAGAAGCTTGATTTTCATATATTAGATTTCTTTCAAGGTACCCTACATAATGTAACAGGAAACTGCCATAATGCAAAGAAAAAAATTCTGGATTTGCCATCCTTTTCAGAATCATTCTCCCAAAGAGTCTACTAGAGAGTAATGTAATTAATTTATCTGAGTTTTGCTTTTTTCCTTCCACCTGTTCTAGGGGGAGAAGAAAGTGGGGAGAAGGGAATTAAACTAATAAACCATAAAAAATGTTCACCATGTTAGTCTACAATTGCTACTATTGCTTCTAGAAAAATACAGGTTATTCACAAAACTGCTATTTAAAAGCTGCATTACTTCTTTGATAATTCTTCGTACTGGGGTGAAGGTGCACATGACCAGTGGGTTTATTTACTTATTCAACAAACGTTTAAAGAGTATGCACTCTATGCCAGATACTGTTCTAAATGATTTAGACATATAAACTATTCTCATAACAATACTTTGAGTTAGGTACTATCACTATCTTGATTTTACAAGATGATAAGACAAATAATAAAAGACACATTTAATAAATTACCAAAGACCACAAAATGAGTAGGGGGAAGGATCAGGATTTGAAGTGAAGCAATGTGCTTCCAATCTATGCTGTGCCTCACTCTAGACTTGGACTTTTGAATAGCAAAATAATTCAAGCCACAAACACAAGCTACATCTACTTTTTAAAATTTATCTTGTAATCCCACAAAAATATGAAAAGAACCAGGAGTAATTAATTTTTTAATTTTTATTTTTTATTTTTTGTAGAGATGAGGTATCATTATGTTGCCTAGGCTGGTCTTGAACTTCTGGGTTCAAGTGATTCTTCCACCTCAACCTCCCAAAGTGCTGGGATTACAGGTGTGAGCCCCCACTCCTGGCCCCACTTTTAATAATACCTTATTAAATCCAAACTACAAAAATATTATTTCTACATATAATCAATCTACAAATTATTGAGATGATGAATAGTTTTTAATATATAAATCCTCAAGACCTGTTATGTATTTTACAGTGACAGCACCTCTCAATTCAGACCTAGCACATTGCCGTGTTAACAGCCACATGTGGCTAGCAGCTACTGTAATGCACAGCATAGCTCTCTACCATGCATCTTTGCTACACTATGCTCTCAGTAGCAAAGCTCCAGATGCAGGTTTTTTTTTTTTTTTTTTAGTTCTTAGAGATGGGGTCTCACTTTATTGCCCAGGCTGGAGTGCAATGGCATGATCATAGCTCACTGCAGCCTCAAACTCCTTGGCTCAAGGGAGCCTCCTGTCTAAGCCTCCCAAGTAGATGGGATTACAGCCATGCAACACAGTGCCTATCTATTTTTTATTTTTTTTATAGTGATAAGTCTCATGGTCTTGGCCAGTTGGTCTCCAACTTCTAGGCTCAAACCACCCTCCTGCCTTGGCCTCTCAAAATGCTGGGACCAGAGGTGCGAGTCACTGCACCTGGCCATCCAGATGCAGTATTTCAGTTTAAGGGGATATTTGATTTGTTTTCTCAACCTGAAACTTGAAAGGATGTGAATTGGAGAAACAAGACTAATGAATTATTTCATGAGATTGCAACTCCCTGAAGCCAGGGGTTATTTCTATCATCTCTCCACTATGTTCTCTGTGCCAAAACAGCATCCACAAAACAGCAAGTATTCAACAAATATTTTTGAAAGAAAGGAAGGCTTGAAGGAAGCTGGACTTGGTATTTTAACAATCAATTGCATGTATTAATGGCTCAATATGTTAAGATGGTGACGTTAGGCTCACTCAATTGAATCCATTAAATGTTACCTTGTGCTGGAGCCTATGGTGAGCACCAAGCCCTGAAGGAAATGCAGATGACAGGCCCAGATCTTGAACTTAAGGTGCACATAACGGAAACAGATACTTTAACATTACAGTGTAGGTATGGAACAGAACCTAAACAGCCTTGGGAGTGATTAATCAGCTTCTGGCAGAGGGTGGGGATAGTAGAGTGAGGGCGGCAAGAAGCCACATTCTAAAGAGCAAAGTTGACAGATGATGAGGCTAGGCAGGAGTAGACATGCCCATTTGCAAAATAAGGCAGCCTTCTCACTTATTGTAGCTGTCCAAATATGTACCCAACTCATTTTTTGGGGTGGACTTACTCATCTGATGTAAATGAAATGGCATAGAAACTAAAATCAAAATCCTTAATATTTCAAAACAACTCTGAAACCTAAGTAAGGCAATGGAGCCAATATGCTACCTTTATTGCTATGAAATTGGGAAAAGAACCCCTACTGAATTACGTATATTAAGGACTTGATGTGACACAGCTGATATGGCCCAAATAATCACAAGTGTTTCCTTTTATTAAAAGCCACACTTCCAAAAGCATAATTTTGGTGCAGCACACCGTAATGAATATGGCTATAATACATCACATGGCATTAAAAATCAATGAAGGATGAAAATACAAGCGCAGTATTCAAAACAATTCAGATTAGGATAAAGCTGTTGACCTTTATGTTCTGTTTCCTGGTCTTAGTAGAGAAAATAGAGAGGAACAATAGAGGTGGTAGTAAAATATGGAACTATATTTCACCCTGACTGGCGCTGGAAGTCCCACAATGCAAACTGTTGAGTAACAGCAAAGTAACATGAGGTCTATTTGGGGGTTCCCTCCCAACCATGTACTCCCAGATTGTCCCCATCAAGCTCCATTTTCCTCCAATAAATCACACATTGAGAAGATCACCACTTTCCATTTTGAATCCGAAATTAGGCCCTACAACATATGGTTACTCTTCTGGAAAGCAGCATTAATAATGGCATGCACAATTATATCAGAATCAAAAATAAATGACTTTAACAGATTTATGAACAACCTTATGGATAAACTCATCAATCAAATTTAAATGCTTGAATAATGCAATAATGCCACTTATTAGACAAGCCTAAAGAGAATAGATACATTTTATTGTTGCCAAGAGTAACAAAACGCAATAGAGGTCATTGGGGATTCTACAGATAAGGAAAAAAAGAAAAGACCTCATGTCCCATTAAAACAAAAGGGACAAGCACAAAGACAAAACCCAGAGGCTTAATTAAAATTATAAGTCTACTAAAACATACAAATTAAATGTGTTATAGTTCTCTGCCACTCAGAAGAAAGAATTATTTATTTTCCCCTAGGGCTACTTTTTCTTAACATGCCTCTCATCATTTTTTTCGAGATATCAAAATTGGGGCTTTGCTAAATCTTTGTCCCTTTCCCAATAGTGATAAAGGAAACAGTCTCACTTTGCTTTTGTCTCTTCTTACTAGAGTTTTGAATCACAGCTACTTCTCCCTCTCTTTCTCTTCATCGCCTCACTGTCCTCCAATACAGCACTATTAGTGTTGAGAAATGAAAAAAATATAAATATAGCCAATGTTAAGAAAATAATGGTACATTCCTAAAATATATTTTATATATCATTAAAATACTTTTTAGAACTCTGAATAACAAGGAAAAACAAAAGCAATACAATATTAAAAATGCAAAAGCCAGATATGAAATTATGTATTATGTGTTATTTGAAGGTGTTAAAATATATACATAATTTAAAAACTTCTGTACAGTAAAAGGACATCAGAAATCAAAAGACAAATAACAAATTGGGGAAATATTTGCAATACATGATAGACATGAAGTGTATAGGTATAATATAAAGTAAACCTTTACAAAGCAATTTCAAATAAGATAAAAATCACAATTTAAAAATGAGCAGTTCACAAAAGAAATAAAATGGTAAATTAATATCCAAAAAGATGTTTGATTGTACTATTAATGAAAAATTACCTGTAAAAATGGCCCATCATTTTTACCTAACAAATGGGGTTAATATTTCATTTTCTCCTAGTAAATTTCTCCTAGAGAAATATTAGTAATACTGATAAAGGTATGGAGAATCCATCTTTTCCTGTATTGCTAGTGAGCGCATACATTCTCACAACTTTTATTTCGGCAATCCTGAAATACATATCAAAATTGAACCAGTAATTCTTCTTCTAGAAATTTGTCTCAAGGAACTATTAGGTTAAGCACAAGAATGCATGTACAAGAAGCTTCACTGAAGCATTATTTCAGAGAAAAGAAACCTAGAAACAACCTACATACTCATAAATGAGAGATTAGCTGAATACATTCTAGAATATCTATCTATCCATTTGAAGAAATTCTCTGCAACAATTAAAAATACTTTTTTCATATTTCTTGATAATCGAAAGATCTCTCTGAAATTCAACTGAATAAAAGAGCCAGATGCAAGGCATGATATAGCGTGACCCCTACATAAATTACAGAGACATCTGTGTGTGTAGGTATGAATAAAGAGATGACGGAGTAATTACCAATAGATTAGTAATGGTTGCCGCTGGGTGATAGTTTAATTTTCTAAATAAGCATGCTATTTTAACTTTCGCAAAAGATTTATATGCAAAGATAAAAGTGATTCACACTTGATAGTGGAATTATAAGTGACTTCTCTTTTAGAGCATTCATTACTTTTTAACATTTTCTTTGCTTTGTACTTTATACATTTTGTATGACTTTGCTTTATTTCATAACAAGAAAAATAAAACAACAAGGAAGAGAAGAGCCATGGAATTGCTGGTGCCTACTTCCTCTGATCCTGCAAGGCAGATCCATTTGCTCAGTTTTCCCACAAGTGTGTCAGCTGGAGTGGGAGGCACGGAGCTGTCAGAGTTCTGTGAACTTGGCCAGGTTTCTGTAACCAGAGAGCCCGTCAAATCTGCATGTGGTACCTAAAGAGCTGCATGTGGGTTGAAAGTCCTGGTTTCAGTGTTGCTGGCTTATGGATCAAAATGTCCTTTTAGGTCCCAACCATCGCTTCTAGAGAATTTTGTCACTAGTTACCTTTTAAAATATTGCCTCTTTAAAGTTGAGAACTGCAAAACAGACTTTTTGAAAAGGAAATTTGTATTTCCCACAGTTCAAGAGATGCAAGAAATGTTTATATTTATTAATGAAATACCAGAAAAAAATAGAATCTAGGTTTTTATTTGTATATATATTTTTAAAACATATCATCCATTATGGAATGTATCGTGTAGGACACACATATCTTCTTATTGCTTGTTCTCTTCATTAAGTATCAAATTTTTGCCTTGGATGGCTGCACCTAATGATGGAGGCTTTGAAACTCCTGAAGGCATTTCCATGAGAGACTCTGTCATTTGAAATTTTAAAGCAAAGAACTCACTCTTTTTAATCTGAATTAATTTCAGTGCAGTGATGACTGAAGGAAGGAAAATGGACTCAGCTCTGATCCTGTCAGCCCTATTGTCTTCAAGATTGAGTGACTCTGATGGTAATAATAAACTGTGTCTTTGGCTTTGAATTGGCAAATTCAAATAGATTGCTTTAAGAAAACCAGGTGATGTGGTTTGGGTATTTGTGCCCTCCAAATCTCATGTTGGAATGTGACCTCCAGTACTGGAGGTGGGGCCTGCTGGGATATTGAATCATGGGGGCAGATCCCTCATGAGTGGCTTAATGCCATCCCCTTGGTGATGAGTGAGTTCTTCTGTTAGTTCATGAGACTGATCTGGTTGTTTAAAAGAGTGTAGGTAGCACCTTTCCCCTCCTTCACTCTTGCTTCTGCTCTTGCCGTGTGATGTGCTGCTCCCCCTTCGCCTTCCACCATGATTGTAAGCTTCCTTGGGCCCTTACCAGGAGCAGATGCCAGTGCCATGCTTCCTGTGCAGTGAGCAGAACTGTGAGTCACTTAAATCTCCTTTCTTTATAAATCATCCAGTCTCAGGTATTCCTTTATAGTATTACAAAAACAAACTAACACACCAGGCCATCTGGAATTACTTACTCTCCTTAGTTTCAAAACACTGAATAATAAATCTAATTGCTGCTCATGGGTCTGTACAGGTCAGGAATGTTTGGACACAAAGGATTACAGATTTCTTCAGGGTTTCTTAGAAGCTTTTGGTTACCTTAGTTGAAATTGCCCTTGGTCTGAAACCATAGGTGTTTGAGCTCATAGAACTGTGGATGCTCCAGTCGTTGTGCACCAAGGATATGGTGTAAATGGAACTTCGGTACATATATGAAAGTATGTGAGGAAACAAAGAAACACATTTGAACTAATTCTTCCATCAAGTTGTCATTGTAGAGAAAAGGGGAGAGGCAAAAATTCTGGTTATGAATATTTTAAGGAAAGAACAGCATATTAAATGCCTTGGTATCCTCCATTAAGTCCAATAAATGTTAGACACAAAGTTTGAGCTCATTAAAAGGAGTATATTCATCCAGTCACTCAGAAGATACTTGTGTGTTCTTACATAAAAGTAACTGTGGAGGGGATATTAAGATGCATGAAATGGACCTGCCCTCCAGAAACTTAATTCAAATTAATCTTCTCCTCCCAATAGAAGCATGATCTCTAGATACTTTCAGAGTATCTCTTCAGTGTGCTGCATTTCATGTCTTGCACTTGAAATTGGAATGGAACGGCTTAGTGGAATGGGAAAACAATGCTACTGAACAGAATCTGGTTTGTGGGCTTTGTAGATAGAAATAATACTTCTTTATCTGGAGGTAAAGGTCCTTTGTTCACACTTCAACTTACACAGATGCACACACTCACCCACTCACACACGCTCAACAGATTAAGACAATCCAGCAGAAATCTGTCCCTCCTACTCTTTGGCATCACATTTTTGTACCGTCATGCTGTACTTATTTGACCATATTTTCAATAGAACTTTCATTTGATGCATTTGCAAAAGCTCAGGAAAGTGCATGCAGTATATTTTCTTTGGAATGGCCATTAATTTTTAAGATGTTGGAGCTGATACTTTATAGTTTCTGTGAATATCTATATAGTATGTATGAGATGTGATATGAAGTCATCCTATCTTGAGATCATGCTTTTCCAAATACACTTAATTGTTCTGCTGCAAATCCATGAGATCTAACCTCAGTGGGACTAGTGATGTAACTGGTTTTTGTTGTTTGTTTGTTTGTTTGTTTTTTGAGATGGAGTCTAGCTCGCTCTGTCTCCCAGGCTGGCATGCAGTGGTGTATCTCGGCTCACTGTAATCTCTGTCTCCTGGGTTCAAGCGATTCTCCTGTCTCAGCCTCCCAAGTAGCTGGGATTACAGCTAACTGCCACCACGCCTGGCTAATTTTTGTATTTTTGGTAGAGACGGGGTTTCACCATGTTGGCCAGGCTGGTCTTGAACTCCTGATCTCAAGTGATCCACCAGCCTCAGCCTCCCAAAGTGCTGGGAGCCTCCCAAAGTGTGTGAGCCACAGTGCCTGGCTGTGGGTAATCCTTTTATTCATCTCCAGTTGACAAACAATTACCTTCCACATGGACTGTCCCAAACCCTGTCCAATTGCTGTAGGTCTCCATTCTCTGTTCCTCATTGTCCACTTACTCTTTTTTTTTTTGCATTATTTCTTCCTTTACAATACATATGCTTTTTATATTCTTTTTCTTACCTTATTTTAGTGGTTGGAAGTTCCAGTACCATACTTAATAAGAATGACACCAAATGTCCTTTCATTGTTCCTGATCTTAAAGGGAAGTATTCAGTCTTACCCTGTTAGGTATGATATATGCTGTATGGGTTTCTGTGTAGATGTTCTGTATCAAGTTGAGTAGGTTCCCTTCTCATTCTTAGTTTGCTGAGAGCTTTTTTCATGAATGGGTGCTGGATACTGTCAAACGCTTTTCTGTGTCAATTGAGATACTCATGTTTTCCTCCTTTACTCTGTTAATGATTTATTGACTTCCAAATGGTGAATTAGTATTGCATACCTCTGGAGTTTTTCAATTGCAAATTCAATTTCATTAATGGTTATAGAATTATTCTGGCCAAGGCTTGGTAGTTTGTAATTTATAAAGAATTGGTCTATTTCTCCAAATTTATGAATGTAAAGCTGCTCATAGTCTCCCATTATCCTTGTAATGACTGCAGAATTTGTATTGAAATCCTTATTTTATTTTTGCTGTTGGTGATTTCTGTCTTCTTGTTTTATAACTTTGTGAGTCTTACTAGAGGTTTATCAGTTTTATTGACTTGTTTTTAAGAATCCGTTTTTTGTTTCATTGATTTTTCTCCATTGTTTTCTTGTTTTATATATCTTACTTTTCTTTGTACTGAAGATCAATCCCCAAGATAGGAAAAGAAGAGCCCCTTTTCACTCATTTTCTTTCCAGTTCTTAGTGTCTTCCACTATCTTTTCTCCATTCTTTCTGTGTTAGAGAAAGGGTGCTTTTCCCTCTTTCCAAGGATAAATTCTGTCTTCCCAGTTTGGTTTCAGTTTTCTCCTCTGGGGCCATGCCACATTTGTAACTTTCTTTTTTCTTTCATCTTCAAGCTATGCCTTAGACTCTAAATTTGTTCCTACTACCAGTCTACCCTAAATAAAGTCTCTCAGGCATAATTCTCACTAAAATATTGTTTTATTCTTTCCTTTACCAAATCTCTCAAGCAGGTAGTCTACATTCTCTGCCATTAGCAGTTCACTTCTCATTCATTATGGCTATTTCCTATTCTCATGGCCATGCCTTAACTATGATTAAATGATGGTTTACACTACAGCAACCCACCCTGAGCTCTCTATTCTTCTTTCTACCGTATGTTTTCTGTTTGGGGACTTGGGCATTACTCTATTATTTGTGTTTCCATATTCAAACTCTTCAAGAGAGTATCTGATTGACTTGTCAGTTACTCTCCAGCATAAATATCAGATTGGCCACATCTACTTATAAGATTAGCCCATAGGCTGACTTTGGGCCAGCCACGGTTCCCTGATCCAATCCGTTGTGACCAGTATAAGAAGGTAATGCAGGTACACAGCATGTGACTATGCATAAAAAACTTTTCAGAAGGAGGTAAGAGTGGGAACTTCTATGAAGCACTCAGAGTATACCACAATTTAAAATTCCCAACTGGGTATACTTACAGTGTTAGTTTGGGGTACTGGCCATTTTTAGTAAAGTAGATAAGTTGATTATTCAGTGTCAGACATTATATCTGAACTGGAAGGTTTTTTAAAAAGCCCAAAGATCAGTACTTTAAGATTTAAATTTCTTCACAGTTTCTATGGCATATGCATCTGAAATTCACCAAATTTTATCAGTCATATGGCTGTTTTCTTTTAATATGTCAAAGAATAATGAGACTGATTCATGGAAAGTCACAGAATTGACAGTAGCCTGGATTTTTAAATTTCTAAGTTTTGTTATTTCTTTGTAGAAGGTGAGATTAAAAAAATTCACCAGCACTTCAAAAGCCCAGCTATGTAGAGCTGACTTGAAAAGCTGTTCTAAGATACTTGACTTTCCTTCCCTGGACATGAATGATATGGATACGCTTCCCTTTCCCTTTTTCCTAATTTACATGTGAAATAAAGTCATCACCAGAAAGATGAATATAACACATCAAAACATGATACAGGACATTATTTCTCACTGCCTTAGTTTTCTGCAAATATTTCCATCTTTAAGTTTCAGCCCAGCTTTCTACCTTATTTAATGCCATATTTATAGTGTTTTCTCTGATTTTTATTAGCAGTTCTTTGTGAAACTGGTTATGGATCTTTTCTATTATTTTTTGTACAATGCTAAAAGATTCATTAGTGTAGTAATTCATTACTGTAGTAATACTGCAGTTCTCATTATCACCTTAGCGTCAACTCCCTGATTACAGTTATTTTAGGGCAAGGGTATTCTGATTTGCCAAGATTATAATGAAGAAAAGTCAGAAGTTTATTTTTTTATTTTTAAAGTAACTAAGAACTCTTGGCTTGATCTTTGGAATTTAGCTTAGCTCAGCCCCCATTCACTCAGCACTTATACTCTGTTAGGCACAGGGGATGTTAAGATGAATTAATACAGGTTCTAAAACCAAAGACTTTATAGCCGAGGAGATGAGACTATTGGATGTACGCTCAGTGCGATCACTGGTAAATTTCCTCTGAAAGACAGAGGAAAGGCACCTTGTCCTTTAATAGAGGGAGTGTCAGAGAAAACTTTTGGGAAAGGAACATGCCTGAGTCATGCCTTGAAGACTAAATCGACACCCATTAAGGGAACAAGGTGGGGATTTTCAGCGAGTGGGGGAGCCATCTAGGAGCAATAACAGTGTGAACAATGGCGCACACATTCCTTGGGGCATATGAAAACCTATTAAGCTGCTTGGTACTTCTGGAGAGTAACAAGGCTGAATGGGAAGAGAGGAGCCAAGCAGCCCAAGACAGGAGGCACTGTCTGAGCCAGGCTGAGGCGTTTTCCCTCAATCTTCACGTTATCGAGGCAGCCTGGAAGCTGTTTAAATTGGGAGGGCATGATCATATTTGTTCACCAGAGGGATCAGTCAATCAGCTGCAAGGAAGAGGAATTTGAAGGGGTAAAATCAGAGGCAGTCATCCAGTTCAGAAAGTTCTTCACTCACAATTACAGAGTAAGATAACCAAGGCTTGAGAACCGAGGCATTGCTAAGACAAGAAGAGAGATGCTTACCTGAGGAAATTAAAAGGTAGGATTTTAATGCTGTTTTACAGTATCTTAGTGATGTGCTAGTAAACCTTATCTATGAATACAAATAAATGGAGAAGTAAACAGGAAATGGATAGAATACAGTCCTTACAATTCTTCAGTGTAGAGGCTACTTTATTTCAGTAAACCTCATTGAAACTCTATGTGCGCCTGTGTGTATGTAACAGACACAGTTCATTTAAGAGTTATCTATGTTGCTGTCCAGCTAAGGAGTGTTTATTCCCTAGGGATCAAAGTACCCAAATCTGGCAAACTCCAAAGCAGTGAGAGGGATGAGGACTGCCTGGTGCCCAGGTGCTTAGCTTGGAGTGTCATTCTTTTTTTTTTTTTTTTTTTTCTTTTGACATGAAGTCTCACTGTGTTGCGAGGCTGGAGTGCAGTGGTGTGATCTCGGCTCACTGCAAGCTCTGCCCCCCGGGGTTCAAGCGATTCTCCTGCCTCAGCCTCCTGAGTAGCTGGGACTACAGGTATGTGCCACCACGCCCAGCTAATTTTTGTATTTTTAGTAGAGACGGGGTTTTACCATGTTGGCCAGGATGGTCTCAATCTCTTGACCTCGTGATCTGCCCGCCTCGGCCTCCCAAAGTGTTGGGATTATAGGTGTGAGTCACCAAACCTGGCCTGGAGCCTCATTCTTTTGACTTTCTCTTCTATTACTGATGTTGTGGTAAAAATGACCAACACACTAGAAGCATTTTCATTAGAGATCTCTTCTTTTCCTCACTCTCAGACTGAAATAGAAGCCAGAAAAAAGATGTCAGGCACATTATCAGCTTCGTTCTCTTCTCCAACTCTATTTTCTAGAAAGATGGTAATTTCCACCGAGCTGATTAACATTTTTAAAAAATAATTCTTCATATGTTACCTAGTGTGACAGTTAACTTACGTGTCAAATTGACTTGGCCATGGAGTGCCCAGACATTTGATCAAACATTATTCTGGGTGTTTCTGGATGAGATAACCATCTGAATTGGTAGACTGAGTAAAGCTTACTCTGCTCCCTAATGTGAGTGGGCCCCATCCAATCAGTTGAAGACCCGAATAGCACCAAAAGGCCCAGTAAGAGGGAGCACCTACTATTGACTGTTGAGCTGGGACATGGGTCTTTTCCTGCCTTTGGACTCAAACTGAAAAACTGGCTCTTCCTGGGTCTTCAGCCTGCTAGCCTTTGTATCAGAACTTATACCACTGGCTTGCCTGGGTCTCCAGCCTGGAGACTGTAGATCTTAGGACTTCTTAGCCTCATAATCACATAAGCCAATTCTTTATAATAAATACACACATACAAATATAAATATACATTTATATATAATGCCTATTGTTTTTGATTTCCTGGAGAACCCTGACTAATACACTACTATACCTAGGCAATAAATTTTCTACTAAAGAAAAACAAGACACCAAAATTTTACATTATTTATAACCTCATTACTCAGAGGCAACTAGAATATTGTGTGTAAGTTGGGAGTTCAGTTTTCCAAAAAAATGAATCGTAGTGTACAGATTTATTAGTTATCCTAGATCAATAATAGATTATGAATGAATAGATGTTTTGATAATATTGACAATGTTTAGCCTAATTTTTCCTTGCTTGAGTTTAGCAATGTTTAATATTGCTAGCAAGTCAGTTTTTGTCTATCATGAACCTTACTCTTATGTGTTTTTTTAGTTCTTTTAGGTTTATCTTGTGTCAATTGCTTATAACTGTAATGCTCATTCTAGGTTAAAGTCAAAATAAAATATTTGTTTTAATGTACATGCAAAGAGCAATAATAAAGTAGATGAATAAAAACTGGGTTCAAGGCAGGATGAAATAATGAGGTCAAAATTTCCTTTTCCAAATCAAAACCTGTATAGTTGAAGGAAGTGGAACTCATAGCCTTGCCCACCTGACTTTTCATTCACCGTGAGGGAGTTATTCTAGGAGGAACGAATTCTGGAGAAGTATAGCAATTCTGTTTAGAATTTCTATTTTTCTTTTCATTTGTCCTGTTAATCATTTACCAATGTACTCTGTTGATATTTATACTCAATTTTTAGTGGCATTAACACTGATTATCAACAAAGAATTATTTACAGGGAAATTATACTAACATTATTTTGGTTGAACCAAACATAAGAAAAAACTCATTGTTTGGAACATGAAGCCATAGCCATGGTAACATCAAGGTATATACTAATTACAAGAAAAGTACCTAAAAAGAAACAAAAACCTCATATTCCATATTGGTAAACACAATCCTTTTTTTTTTTAAAGGCTTATGACACACTGTCTAGATTTTAAACGGAGCATTAAAAGAGAAATATGGAACAGTTTATTCAAGCCTTGTGGTTTCTCCTTATTGAGCACTAAAGATTGTTTCAAGTTCCCATCCTTTAATAATTCATTAGTTTTCTAGTGGAAACTAAAATCTTGATGTTTAAAGAAACATCCCTACATCAAAAAATAAAGTAAAATTTAGAACAGGATGACAACTGGAGGAGAAAATTTTTTGATCATAAAAGTTTTCAGTTCTAGTCCCTAAGACCAATGTATAGCATCTGAATAGGACATACAGATTTTTTTTTCATTCCTTAAAGAGAATTAAAGAGAAAACAAGAAGATTGAGAATTTCTTTGTAAATGTGTGGTTGCTTTTAAAATGTGGAACAAGGGATGAGTCCTTTGGAGACAAAGGTGAAGCAGCTGCATGTAGCTGGATGAGGCTGGCTTAGTCCCGTCCCTCCCAGTTGTGTCATCCGTGCCAGCTTCCTACTTGCAAACTCGTGTCTCAGAAATACTTATGAGAACACAGGTACAGGAGTGCTTTCAATCAAAATTTGGATTCCCTTCTTGGTTTAAAGGTAAAAGATACTTTTTTCCTAAAAACTATGAACTACAAAAGCAAGGAAAAGTTAGCGATCTATTCTACAGGAGTATTTCAATGAGGTTTTTTTAAAATGCAGATGGCTAGATCAATCTTGCCTTTATTTTGGTAGAAAACATGTCTTCTGTTAACATTCCAAATTCTCAAGTAGAAAAAATGATTATTATTACCACCAAGGAAGTTTTATAAATGTGTTAAAATCTTAGCAGTATCAGCCTGAAGTATTTCCTAAGTGAGCGTATGTTCTGTCTTCTAATAGAAAGTGCAGTTTTTAAGAGCTGAATGTAGATCAATGGACTTTTCTCTCAGTGCACATGAAATTCTAGAGGCGAAAGGATTAGCCTGATGAATGCCTCATTTTTATCATGTACAATTGTAGTGGGTGCTGAACTTGAATTATGCTCTTTTTTTTTGGCCTTGACCACTTATTTAAATATACCATTTACCTAATGTATAGTCAGAGGAGCAGAATTTTATAATCACTGGGATTTTGAAAGGCATGTAAATTACCACTGTCTGTGTCTTTACATCAACATAAATATCTCCAACTGTATGGATACAGATGTTAATACTGATAATACGCATCCTATTCACGGTATTAATAAATGCTTATTCACACTCACATTGATAACAACCTACAGAAAAGGTATCATTAGAAGCATATGATCAGTATTTTATAGTTTAAAATTAATATTGAAACTTTATAAGTGTTTGAGCAGTCATCAAACTGATATTTTAAAACCAAGATTTCCAAATCTCTGAGTTAGAACAGTCAAAAATATGAAACCTCTTATCTATGTCTAAATAAAAATGTTTGGTTGATTTCTTTGGGCAATCAGTTTTAGACAGCTAAAATGCTTTCCCCTGAAATTACAATATTTACTTAGCTTTTATTTTTCTTCAAAGATTAAAAAATCACACATCTTTAACCACTGCAATTGTGACACTGCATATCACCACCCGCGTTTTCTAATTTCATGATTGCATATATTTACACAAATTATATAAATAAGATGCAATTACAATAATTACAGAGGAATAGGCAACAATTGAAAAAAATACAAATTCTCACTAAATGATATGAAAATTGTCAGACAAACCCATACAAGATTAGAAACTACTTTAAGATGAACCCAACCAGACAACAGCAAACAATCCAGCCAAACACCTTAGTCTCAACAACTTGAAACATGTTACACTGGGAGACCTGAGGCTTAAGGCTTAAGGGTAAAGTTCTTTTCCCTTAAAATTTGTTTCCCAGTCCTAGAATGTGAATGTTTAACGTCTTGACTTTCCTAAACATATTATGACTACAGAACCTTTTTCCTTGGTGTTTTCTTATTGTTATTTCAAAGAAAAGGGAAGGATAATCACAAAATTAATGAAAAGCAAACACACTACAGACAACTCTATGGAGTTGTAATTAGGAAAGAGCAGGTCCTGCTATGATTTTGTTGTCCTTTTCTCCAACTGTATATATCATTTTCAATGATTCACAGTCTAAGAATGTTATTTGTCCAATTTATTTTGCTTTTAGTTAAGAATATTCGTAAGACAAATTATGCAACTCATCCATTTGAGAGCTCTATAAATTTTCCTGTAGTGTATTTTATTTGCATTGAATTTCTCACTTTGTTTTATATTGCAGACAAATATTCTTTTTTTTTTTTTTTTTTGCATGCCATCAGCCATGGGCTTCTTTATTGAGCACCAGATTTTCAGTACAAGTTGCCACAGAAGGAGGGTTTCAGATTCAACCATGCCCATGTGCAAGGGCGCTGGTCCCTGGCCAGGGCACATAATCAGAGACGTGATACGGCCATGCCGAGGTATACGTGTGTGCAGAAATGGACACACAGGCTTCAGGCGCATCAGTAACTGACGATTGAGATCATGGTCTTCTTGGAAGGAATACATGTAAAAATGTTGCTCAGCCCCACAGAGTTGGGATGACTCCACAGGGCGAAGGCTTGGAGGGGTGGCATCTTCAGAGGTGGTGCCCTGCAGAGGCTGAAGGTGGCATCCAATAGGCTTTATAGAGCAGGTTGAAAAGCTCCCTCTTCTCATCTTCTGGGAGGAAACTAGATTTGGCTGCATTGATGTTCAGCCTCTTAAACTCCTCTTCAGTAAAGCCCATGTCCCATTTGGTCATATGGTAATCAGTGTCGAGGGTGTACTTGAAGATGAGCGGGTCATCTGTGTTGAGTGAGTAGTTAGCCTTGTCATTTTTGAGCCGAACGACTGCATGCTCTGTGTCCGGCTTCCAGGCACCAGTGAGGTAGCTGGACCAGGGGCAGATCTCGAAGTGCATGTTTTCCTGCCGCAGCCTGTCATAAAGGGCCTGCCTGGTCTTCCAGAGTGTGGTAGCCATGTCCCAGCCGCTCTGTCTTGAGTATGTCCACAGCCTCTTTTACTACTTCGGCTAAGCCCACCTCCCCAGCGTGGACAGTACAGTGAATGCGGCTCTTCACAGCCTCCTGGTAGGCCTGGACATGTCCAGGCAAGAGGCTGCTTCCTGGGATGGTCTCATCTCCAGCCAGGTCAATGGCCACCACGGTCTACTGCTGGTACTTCTTACACAGCTCCACCACGTCAGGGGACCAGTTGGGCTGGTGGCACATGCAGCACAGGATGGACCAGGCCTTGACCCCGAAGTCTCGTTCTCGCTCCTGCAGGCCCTGGCCCACTAGGACCACCACCTCGTCTGGGGTGAGGTTCCCTTCAGCCTGGTTCCAGGGGATTGGCTCCACTTTGGAGTTGGCAAGCAGGTGCGGACTGTACCGCACCTCCACGTACACCACACCTTCTTTGGCCTTCATCTCTATAAACTCATAGGTGATCCTTTTGACAGCCTCCCGGCAGCCCGCAATAACAGGCATGTAGTAGTCAAACTTGGCCAGGAAGTCCAGGAGGGTGAGCAGCTTGTCCATGCCAATGACGTTCAGCAGCCCCTCTACTGTGTTAGCTGGGAGGGCGATCCCTCTCCTCCTGCCATAGTATAAGATGGTTTCAGGCTTGATGGCTCCGTCTAGGTGGACGTGCAGTTCTACTTTGGGCTTGTCGAAGGCAGGCGTCTGGGTCATGGTGCCCGCATGCGCCCAGGCGCTGCTCCCTCCGCCTATGCTCTCCGCCCGTCTCTGCCGGCTCGGTGGCCACTTGGCTTTCTCTGGGGCCCGACAAATATCCTTAACATAAAAATTGGAAAGTTTGCCTCGTTGTTTTCTTTTTGCAACAATTTTACTAGATCTACGACCGTGTCTTGCCAGCCTGTGGCAGTGAAAAATTAACATTTTGACACACCATACGTCTTCACAAAAGAACTTAGATTTGTCCCCATCCTAGCTTATTCATAGTTCCTATGTTTCAGTCACTATGCTGAGTTCCTTATTTACGTTATATTTTATGTAACACTTCATAACAACCCTGCAAGATGATCTTTTATAACAGCAGAATCCTCATTTTTACAGGTGTAGAAACTGAGGCTTTGAGAGTGTAAGTACAGAGACAGGTGTTGGCAGTTATACAGTTTTTGAGCCAAGATGTGGATTCTGGCCTATCTTAAGCATTTATATAGACATTTCTGATTTCCAACACTGCACTAGATACAACGTTGTGAGGATACAAAGGTGAATAACACATGGTCACTGCCTTTGAGGCACCTAATGTCTTACAGGTAAGAGAGATACAAACACCAATAATTTCAACATAAAATGAAAAGTGTTGAGAGAAAGGCCTGAAGAGTTTTTACTGTGAAACAGCTTTCTTAAGGCAATATTAGATGCTTCATGTGTTTTACCATATGGCAGCATAGCTATAATAACCACTGGGTAGTGATGATTTCAAGTAAGGATAAATCAAATTCCTTAGGAAATAAAACTAATATATAACTTCAGAAAATAAAACTTCAATTTCTTAGAGCATCAAAGAATTGCATAGAATTGTAAATTCACTGATTAGATGATTAATGGAAAAATCTATTTATTAATTCATTAACAAATGATCATTAAGTACTTGCTCTGGGCCAGGTGATGTGGCAGACTTTGAAGACGCGAGGATGAACAACAAAGACAAGAGCCCTGCTGTTACAGAGCTTACCTCAGAGAAACCCAACAGACTGTGTTAGGTGCTATGTGAAGGGAGTGCTAGGGAAGCACTCAGGCAAAGGTCTAACCTAGGTGTCCTGAAGGAAGTGAGGTCTAAACGGATGCTATAAAGTAGCCAAGCACAAAAGAGAGCTAACAGCCTTGTGATCTGGAGGCAACCTGTTGTGTAAAAGTCTTGAAAGAAAGTGCTATGATCTGAATGCTGTGTCCCCCTCAAATCCACATATTGAAATCTAATCACCCATGTGATGAGGTTACGAGGTGAGGCCTTTGGGAGGTGACTGGGTCATAAGGGCAGAGTCCTCATGGATGGGATTAGCACCCTTATGAATGAAACAGGCTCCAGAGATCTGCTTTGCCCCTTCCACTACGTGAGGACATAGTGAGAAGCCCCCATCCATGAACCAGGAAACAGGTCTTCACCTGACATCAAATCTGCCACTGCCTTGATTTTGGACTTCCCAGCCTCCAGAACTGTAAGACATACATTTCTATAGTTTATAAGCCACTCAGTTTATGGTATATTTTGTTATAGCAGCCTGAACAGACTAAGACAGAGAGCACAACAAAAATAAGAACCTGAGAGAAATTTAGTCTGCTTGGAGCCATAGGTGGGAAAAGGAAAATGTTAAAAGGTAAGTAATAGATAGTATCATCAAAAAAAATCTATTTTATTAAAAAGGTTTTGTGCTAATTGTGAATGTAGGAAATAAACCCTTCCAGAGATTCTGCAGGTGGTTCTGCGTGCTAGAAACATCTCAAGTGTTCCCATAAATATAATTCATCAAATTAATATTTTTAACATTCCTGATTAACAATATATGAAAACATGAACCAACTATAGAGGAGGGGACTGGGACGATCTTGAGACTAAAACTTAAGTGAGCTAAGGCTGTAGCTAGAATACACTAGGTGAAGCAGAGGTCAAGACAAAGTGCAAGTATCTGTCCTCACAGCGCCATTTATAAGACTCCTCCTTGCTTAATAGGAGGAAACCTCATGTCAATGAAACACATGGAATCCAGGGATAGGGGCATGTGGACCCTTGGGTAGAGTTGGAGGAATTTAAACTCAGGACAAAGAGTGAGAAGATGTGGGCCTACACTTGCATGGTAAAGTACAGCGGCTTCCCAGAGTGTAGTGATGCAAGAAACTGTGGAGCAGGACTTTCCGTCACTAGTACAGGTACAGCCAGTGAACACTGACTAAATGTCTCTTCTACTTGTCATTGTTACTTCACAGAAAGAGCCTTTGTCTTGGACGTAGTGGTTTTTCTAAGTTGGCTTGCACTGTTAGCAAATGTGACAGCCTGCTGCCTCAAGTGCTTTTTCTGTCCCCTACTGCCAACAAGCAGGGTTGGGTGTGCTCAGAGATAATAGGAATAGGAGGCTTCACATCAGCGAGAGTAGTAAGCAGGGTCAAGATCAGAGTATATAGAATCTTACAAACCATGTTGAGGAGTTCATCCTAAGAACAGAAACCCAAAGAATGGTTTTGGTATAGAAATGGAAAAAATGAGAGTTGAATCTTGGATCCCTCCCGTGGTAACAGCTTGAAGGAGGCAAAAGAGTGAAGGGCTACAAGAAGACTCATTAGCAGAATGTTGAATGGTAGAATGATAGTGGTCCCTCTATATGGGCAACAGTGGATTGCTGAAAGTGAGTAGATTTAGGAAATAAATCGCAAGTGGCCTGTTGGGGTGTGTGGCATCACTGATGGCAGAATCCAAGGTTGACAACTAGATGCATGATTTTGGAAACTGGCTTAACAATGATTAATAGAAAAAATAATGAGAAAATAGTGGTAAAGGGCCAAGATGGGTGAGCAGGAGAAGGCTGAGATGATGAGTTTTACTTAGAATATGTTGAAATAAGGTACCTATGGGGCATTCAAGGGGAGTGTCTAGTAAGTAGTTGGATATGCAGATCTGCAGCTCAGGAGGGAGACCTGGGGTTGAGATATAGACAAATATTTTGCATTAATTTATACACACTTCTAAGCAAAAGAGACGAGTTCAATTTCCAAACATATACACCTTCCTATTTAAGAGAACTTTCTGTTTATATCCCATGTTATCAATCAGAAGTATCTTCATTAATTCTTGTCATACCTGTACTCAACAATCAAAAAATTATAGAAGGATTACTATTTAATAATGATATCCCTCTAAAATTAAACATTTTAAGTGGCATTAATTCTCTTTTCCATCTTATACAGACTTTCAAGAATAATTATCTGATCAGGAAGTTCAAAAGTTCAGATACTATTTTAACCACCTTTCTCAATTCAAATGCTTACTTCACCTTTAGCAACAGTCAGGAAAGACACTGCCACTTCATTTCCCCCATAGAGGAAATGATTCTTGAAAAATGCTGCCAAAAAACACCAGTGTGAGAAACTTTAATGAAGTGGCTTTATTCTAGCTCTTGGAAAGCCCACTTTGGTTAGGGGTATGCAACTTTTCTTGTCATATTCTCCATCTTGAAAGGGCTTTTAACTCAGATATATCACTGCCCAACAGAAAGAAGTGTTGGCAGGCTTTTTAAAAAAACATTACTTGAAATATTTTGTTGCCAGATAACAGCTTAAATACCATTTGCTACTCCTCAGTTAAGAAAAAGAAAAAGGAAGGGCTCATTATGGCTTTTCTTCCTCCGAAATGATGCTCTTTAAGACAAGAGCATCTTGTTTGCTTTCAAGCAGTTGGGTCATGCTAATGTTCTGCATGTTTCTGGAGCAGGGAATTCAGCAATAGCACGATAGAAGGCACCTTTCTCCATCTTAACACCAGCTAAAAAAGCACTCCCTCTAAGAAAGCCTGCAGCAAATTAAAGAGATGAATTTATTGCTCCCTTCCCTCAAATATTCCTGTATATGTCAAATAAACCTAAATATACCCCAGTGCATTTATTGGAAATATTTTCTTGATAGTTTATACATGGACCCCTATTTGCAAAAGACTGACTCAAGAAACTAAGATTTTATTCTATGAAAATAACTTTGCAATACGGAAGTTTTGTCTTTACGAGTGGAAAATATATTTTTAGTCATTATCAACACATAGCATTTTTAGTATTTCACAGAACTCAAAGAAAATCCCCTTCACTCAATCACCATTTGAAGAACAGTGCCCTGATAGTTAAAATTATTTTCCTTAATAATTAATAAGCAAGAATAAGGCTGGTTTCTGATTTGGACATAAGCATACAGTGGAGAAATACACTGTTCCCTTCCCATTTGCACCCATCTATACCTTCTGTCTCTAAGTAAATTTGAGGGGAGGGTGTCTCACAGCCTGACCCATGCAGCAGGGAATGGCCACAATCATCGTTAACCTGACATTAGGAAGAACAGCTGGACAGTTTGCTTCCAAGATAATAAGAACGAAATGGCTAGGCTGGAAGGGGTGTGCTCTTTCCATGCCCAGGAAATCGTAGCCCCATAACTCTGACTCTTGTAAGGGGTTATCCTGCCACCTCACCCTTCCTCAGAGTCTCTACTCCTTTGAATAAGCATTAGAAATAAACACGATGTGCTCGCTGTCTTTAGGGAAAGTAAACAACAACAAGGCTATTTAGTTTCTTTTTCATTTCACCTTTGTCAAAGTCTAAGTTACATAGAGAATGGTGCATAAATAACAAGTGCACAACTGAAAGTATTTTCATAAAGTGAACACCTCATATAAACAGCACCCTGATCAAGAAACAAAACACTGTCAGCACCCCAAAGTCCTTCCTCTCCTCCACTCGCCCATTCACAACCCCCCACAAGGACATATACTAATCTGTCTTCCTACAGCATAGATTCATTTAGCCTATTTTTGAACTTTATGTAAATGGGATCATATAGTTTGTATGTCTGTTAATGACTCTTTTTTTTTTCATTTAGACAGTGTCACTTGTTGCCCAGGCTGGCGTGCAATGGCACAATCTTGGTTTACTGCAACCTCTGACTCCCAGGTTCAACCAATTCTCCTGCCTCAGCCTCCCAAAGTCGCTGGGATTACAGGCATGAGCCATTCTGCCCAACTAATTTTTGTATTTTTAGTACAGACGGGGTTTTGCCATGTTGGCCAGGCTGATCTCAAACTCCTGACCTCAAGTGACTTGCCCGCTTCAGCCTCCCAAAATGCTTAATTACAATCCTGAGGCACTATGCCTGGCCGAATAACTCTTTTCACTCAATATTAGGTTTGTGGGATTCATTCATATTGTGTGCTTTTGTAGTTTGTTCATTCTTGTTGCCATATGGTATTCCATTATGAATATAACACAATTTATTTGTCCAAATATTGATGGATATTTGGGGCTAATAAACTGTGTTGTTATGAACATTCTTGTACATGTCTCTTATTAAAGGTATGGATTCCTGTCACAGCACCCTTAACCATGAATTTGAGTCCCTTTCCCTTTCTCTTTCTCTTCTCAACTGAGCTCTAATATAACCTTCCTCTGCAAAGACCAGATCCCTTATTGACCTCACAGACATGTGTAGTAGACTTTCACCCTTCTTACCATCTGGTGTCTATTCATCCTTTTCCCAGGAAAATTACCTATTTACAGCCCAAGTATTCAGGTGAAATTTCTTCCCCAGAAGCATGCAGCTTGGGCCTATGCTGGTTAGAGCATCACATTCCTGTTTCATTTTTACAATTTAGATAAAATTCACAGCTGTGTGAATTCACCCACTAAATTCACTAAACTGGATGACTTTAGTTTATTCAGAGATATGTGAAACCACCCCCACAATCAACTTCAGAACTTTTTTTTGCCCTTTAGCCATCAATCTTCTATCCACACATCACCCCCAGCCCTGAGCAATCACTAATCTACTTTCTGTTCGTATGGATTTGCTTATTCCGGACATCTCATATAAATGGGATTATATAATATGTGGTCCTTTGTGGCTGTCTTATTTAACTTAGCATAATGGTTTCACGGTTTCAAGTTTCCTTCGTATTGTAGCATCTATCACTAACTACTGTATTTCATTGCATCTTATGGCCAAATAACATTTAATTGTATGGATACGCCACATTTTATGCCACATTTTGCTTATCTACTCAACAGTTGACACACATTTAGGTTTTTACCTTATGATTGTTATGAATAATGCTGTTATGAATAATGCGTTTGTCTACAAGTTTTTGTAGCTAGATATTTTCATTTATATTGGTATATACCTAGGAGTAGAACTACTGGGACGCATGTAACTCTATGTGTCACCATTTCAGGAATTGCCAGGTCATTTTCCAAAGTGACAGCATCATTTTACATTTTCACCAGCAATGTATGAGAGATCTAATTTCTTTCCATCTTTGCCAAAAGTTATCATTGTATCTTTTGAATCCAGCCATCTTAGGGGGTGTGAAGAGTTGTTTCTTTGTGATTTTGATTTGCATTTCTCTGATGGCTAATGATGTTGAGAATCTTTTCATGTGTTTTGTCTATTTGTATGTCTTTTTTGGAGATATGTCTATTGAGATTCTTTGCCCATTTTAAAATTGAGTTCATTTGTTTTATTATTGAGTTGTATGGGTCTTTATATATTCTGGATACAAGTTCCATAGGGGATATATAATTTGAAAATATTTTCTCTTATTCCATGGGTTGTCTTTTTACATCATGATAGCATCCTTTGAAGCACAAAAAATTTTAATTTTGGTGAAAACTAATTTTTTGTTGCTGTTGTTGCTCATGTTTTGGGAATTATACCTATGAATTCATTGTCAAATCTGAGCTCATGCAGATTTACCCCTGAGTTTTCTTCGAGGAGTTTTATAGATTTATATGTACATACATTTTAGATTTACATCTTTTATCAGTTTTGAGTTAATTTTTCTATATTGTGTGAAGTAAGGGTCCAATTTCATTGTTTTACATGTGGATATACAATCATCCTAGCACCATTTGTTTAAAAAATATTTTTACTGAATAACCTTGGCACCCTTGTTAAATTTGGGTGACCAAAGACATATAGATTTATTTGTAGACTCTCAATTCTATCCCATTAATCTATATGTTTATCCCTATGTTAGTAACATATGTTTGATTATCGTCACTTTATTGTAAGTTTTGAAATTGGGAAGTTGTGAAATTTGAAAGGCCTTCAACTTATTCTTTTTTTTAAAGATTGTTTTGACTGTTCTGGGTTCCCTGCAATTCTATATGAATTTTGGGATCAGCTCACCAATTTGTACAAAGAAGCCAACTGGCCTAGAGAATCCCAGTTGCAACAGAGATTGCACTAAATCTGTAGATCAATTTGAGGAGCACTATTATCTTAACAAGATTAAAATCTTCCAGTTCAGGAACATGGGCTGTTTTTCTACGTATATAGATCTTCTGTAATTTATTTCAGTAATGTTTTATAGTTCTCAGAGTATAAGTCTTACACTTCTTTTGTTATGGTTATTCTTAAATATTTTATTCTTTTAGATGCTATTGTAAATAGAATTATTTCCTTCATTTCAGATCATTTATTTCAATTATATAAAAATATAATTAATTTTTGTATGTTGATCTTGTGCCCTGCAACCTTGATGAAATCATTTATTGTTTTAACAATTTTTGGTGTATTCTTTAAAACTTTCTTTATAAGTTCATGGCCCCTTTTTGCTTTTTTTCTTTTAAAGAAACAATCACAATAAAGAGGGAATCAGATGATCTCAATGTATCATTTTATAACACTTTTCTGGATATGAGAAGGTAGCATTTTCTGATCCAGAGGAAAAACATGAAAAAGGAATTAAGAGGAGAGTGATACGTTCCACTTTCAGAGTTGACTGTGCAACTGGGCTGTCCAAAAAGATATCATGCATAATATTTGCTATTACAAATATGTTGTCCCATTTTATATGGCTATCTCATGTACACACTCAAGAGAAACTTAAAATCAACTATAAAATAAAGTGAAAAAGCAAAATCCAAATCAATAAAGATACTTTGGGAACTCTCAAAAAGAATAAACAGAATTTTATTTGTTACACTAAGCAAAGAATCAAGAAAATGTTAACCAGTTCAGAGGACCAAATGGAACTTCTCCGCATGTAGAAAATTCACTCATAGGTAGCACAAAACATTTCTCATGCAAAAGGCCTTATATTCCCAAAGTATCCTGTTCTCTTCTTTGTTATTTATCAGCAGTTTTTGAAAGTACCATATTTTATCCTCATGTTTCTCAGATACACTGTTTGATGACTTGTAATAAAAGCACTAAAATGATACTACAGTAGACTCTAAGAACATGTATCACCACAACCTGACTTGAATGCTTCCACATAAAAACCTAAGTGCTAACCCATACTAAACAGTGCCCACTGCTCCCTGGGCTGGAGACAATCTCAGTGCTGCCCTCTCATGGCAGATGCTGAGAGGGCATAGGTAGGTATTGGCAGGAGTAACCACGCTCCCTTTGCAATTGGGAAAAGCCCTAAAAGGCTGACCAGTATGTTGTGATGTGTAGTAAGACTTTTCATTCTACAGAGAATACATTGGTGACTAAGAAAGCACAATGTATCCTATGAATCCATAATTATTAACATCCTTGGAATATTTTGTGGCTCTGAATTGATGTGTATAAATTTACCAATTATGTGTTTTCATCAGAGAAGGATGTTGGAATTAATGTACCACAAACGCTTATTGCAACTATTCCATCTCCTCAATCTGTAAGTTCTAAAGCAAAACATCTTCTCATTCAACACTACTGAGGAACTATGTAAAATATTTACTTACGTGAGAACTACACTGACATCTAGGGAGGCTAACAATGTGCTAACTGTAAATAACATCTTATTTGTTAAAACACTGATGTTCTGAGAACATATTAATCCATAAGACTGTCTTATCTCACAGTTCCTCATCTCAATAATTATATATTCTGATAATTCTAAACAAATCAATGTGATTAAACTATGAAAAAATATTCACTAGTAATAAATGTATCTAAATATGATTTTTAAATTACTGAGGAAATAAGAAACATGTAAGAAACATAAGAAAGGTTATTCTTATTTGCAAAATGTAAAAATGAAAAATCTGAAAATATAATGGTTTTTATGTGTGTTCACTTTTGAAATGAGATTGATCGCTTCCTTGCTTTCATTTTGTTCAATGTGAGGATGCTCAACTGCTTTGACTGGGTATCAAAGGAATTTATTAAAATTCTAGAGAGAAACCCAAATAATTGGCTCTCTTTTTGGCAGACTTGATAAACATTTTATTTTGCAAAAGTATATTTTAATTCTGGGATAACATTAAAGGTTTCTTTGAGAAAGGAATATCCCAGTGTATTGTAACCTATAAAATCTTTAATAATTGTAGCTAAGAATATAAAGTTCTGGTTATTATGAATGGTTGTGGTGAAAACACCAAACCTTACTCATGTAATTTCACATCTCAAACAGATTTCAATATTTACCCTCCTCCTATCCACCTTTCCTACATACCAACCACCTGCAACGGATTTGGTAGGATTTTAAAGAGTTTAGATGAACTGTTGGAACATCACCATCTTCGCTTATGAAGCCGCACTGCTGAAAGATGACATTGTGAAAAATAAAGGTTTTTTTCTTGGACTGTGACCTCAATTGCTGAGTTGCAAGTGACAATAGGGTGCCTATTAAGTCCTCAGGGAAGGCCCATTTGGCACAGCTGGATACAAGGGTTCCTTGCCTAAAGTTCCCCCCTGCCTCTTCCTGCGCTCCAACCTCCCATGCTACCTGACATCATTACCTACACTTGGCTGACTTCTGGCATAACTCCCCACCCAAAACTCTTTAGGCTCGCGAACACTGCTTCCACAGGGGCGGTGGCAGGTGGGCGGTGTACACAGCAACAGGCCTATCTGGGTCAACACAAGGTCAGTTACCAAGAGATTTCAATTCATGCAGCTCCCAAGTAGATTCAAGACAAACTTAAAAAATTTTACGATGATTCAGTTTCTGTTTAAGCTTCCAAAAGGTCAAGGGAGAAACTTAAGAGATTTGACAGATTTTAGAAAGGCAATTGGTACAATTAAAATAGTTTCTTCTACAGAGGCTTTCCATAATGGCATTGTCTTGAACCAATTTCAAAGGTAAAAAACAAAAATCTAGAAGCCTACCACCTGGGACTGATTTGAAAATGTTTACATTTGTGTGCCATGGCCACATCTCAGGGTTAAAGAAAACCCGAATATAAATAGCATCTCTTCTAGGCTGGGAGCGGTGGCTCATGCCTGTAATCCCAGCACTTTGGGAGGCCAAGCTGGATGGATCACGAGGTCAGGAATTCAAGACCAGCCTGACCAATATGGTGAAACCCTGTCTCTACTAAAAATGCAAAAATTAGCCGGATGTAGTGGCACACACCTGTAGTCCCAGCTACTCAGAAGGCTGAGGCAGGAGAATCGCTTGAACCCAGGAGGTAGAGGTTGCAGTGAACCGAGATCATGCCACTGCAATCTAGCCTGGGCAACAGAGTGAGCCTGTGTCTCAAAAATAAATAAATAAATAAATAAATAGTGTCTTCTATTGATGGCTAATATTTCCTGAGTCCTTCCTATGTGCTGCGTATTGTGCTAAATTGGTAACACTTATTATCTTACTAAATCTTCCTAATAATTCCAATGACGTAGATACTGTTACTCCTTACACATCATAGAGTGGATTGAAGATCAAACATAATAAAGTAAATTGCCCAAAACCACTGCCAGCAAATGGCAAATCTAAGATTCAAATCCGATTTGTCTCCAAAGACACTGAAGCATTATACCATAATTTTCCACTTCTGTTTCCTATGCCTTCCTAAACTGATTTCTTCTTGTCTTTTACACCACTTCTATATCTCAATATGCTGCTTTCATCTTTCTCTGGTATGAGTTATGAAATCCAAATTTGTCCTTCCTCCCTCCTGCACACCCTTCCTCTTGCTTTCCTTCCTTCCTTATTAACAAACTTTTACTGAGCACTTACTCTATGCTAAAATATCTTCTGAGTGCTGGTCTCCTCAGCTTACACAGTTGTTGGGGGCAGGATCTACATTTTTTCATTGTGCTACACCTTATGCCTGCCAAGATGGGGCTAAATGAAAGAGTGAATATATGGATGATATTTAGAGCAAAATTCTGTTGTCTAGGAACCTCACAGTCTTGGGCCTACAGAGGTGAATTTGGGCACCCTAGTAAATGATACTTCCTGGAGAGAACAAACAAGTTATGGTGAGGGAGGGACGTACAGCTTTGAGGAACTTCCAGCAGCTAGAGGCCCTGGCTACTCAGTTGCGTATTTAATTCTCCTCGCCTTCTTTGTGCAACTGGACAGGTTGAGGTGCAAAAACTTAAAAAGAGAAATTCAGTTATGTGTGCTGAGCTTACCATGTGTCCTTTATGTTGGTTTGTCTGTTTATTGGTTAAAGGACTCCAGATATAGGAAAGTTGATTACTTTTCTTCTTTCCCAAATTTCCTCTATATCAATTAAAAGTGACCACCCTATTTTCAAAAATATGCAGTTGTGTGGCATTGCCAAAGAGTCTTCTGTTTTTTCACCTTAGACATGCAATGTTTTATTTAAAAGTGAGATTAATGCGGTGGAATATTTAAAATACTGGTTAGAATTTAAAGGAAAGTTTGGGACAGCACTTTTTGTTCTATTCCTATTTATAAACATATGAACTATTCATAAAGATGAATATCAGAATTCACATTTATCTTTGCTGTTTACAAGTAATGCTGAATGCCTTCCAGGGAAAATGGAAAATCACTGTGACTGAAGGGGAGAAAAAAAAAAACCCTAAACATGGTTCTGTTTAAGATCTATCTTAAGGTGTTGCTGCTTATTGCAAAATGCAACTTTTTGAAACAACATCAAGAAAAAAGAAGCCCTAAATAACAACAGCAGTCATAAAAGAGGTATAGTCTTTTTTTCTGTCCATAGTAACACTCTCACGAGAGTGCTTTTATGTGAGACTGTCATGTACAAGTTGTGAAATCAAGCTTCCTGCAAGTGTGAGCTCTGAGAGACTTGAGAAATTTTACAACCGTTTAGCTACTAACTCAATAGTGAACAAAGCAGATGGAATATTAGTCTGTATAAACCAAATAAATTCTCAGCTGCACAGTCATCTTCACAGAATCTTTGGAAATAACAGATCATTATTCTTTGCCAGGGCCAGTGATAATCATTTCCATGCTAGTCTTAAGCTTGTAAGTACATATGACGCCTGGTGTGGCTAGTGACAGTATATATAACTGAATTTAAAATACATAGATATGCAATTTATTTTTTATAAAAATGCATGCCAAGACAACTGAATAGGGGAAAGCAGAGTTTTTTCAACAAATGATGCTTGGACAACTGGATATCTACATGCAAGAGATGAAGCTGGACTCTCTCTTTCACATCATGTATATAATTAATCCAAATTGAGTTGTAGACCTAAATGTAAAAGCAAAAACTACAAAACTCTTAGAAGAAAACGTAGGAGTAATTCTTCATGATCTTAGATTAGGTGACAGTTTCTTAGATAAGACACCAAAAGTATAAGTGAGACAAAAATAGATAAATTAGCATCATCAAAATTAAAAACTTCTGTGCCTCAAAGAACACCATGAAAAGACAACCTACAGAATGGGAGAAAATAATTTGCTAGTCATGTATTTTATATGAACTTGTATCCAGAATATATTAAAAACACAACTCAAAAATAAAAAAAATTCCAATAAAAATGGGCCCAGAATCTGAATAGACATAATCCAGGAAAGATATACAAATAGACAATAAGCACATAAAAACATGTTCAACATCATTCTTCATTGAAGAAATGCAAATTCAAACTACAATGAGATACTACTTTATACCTGATAGGATGGCTAAAATTTAAAAAGACAGATGATAACGTGTTGGCAAAGTATCTTCACGTGGTCTTTGTGTCCTATTGTCCTCTTCTTACTGGCAGGACTGTAAAATGGTACAGCCTTTTGGAAAACCATTTGACTGTTCCATAAAAGGTTAAGACTCAGGTTACCATATGATACAGCAATTCTACTCCTAGGTATATACCCCGGAAAGGTGAAAACATGTGTCCCCTAGTCAAACTTGTACTTCCACAAATAGAGGATTGCTTAAGGGAAAGTTTTATTGTTAAAAATATACATGATGAATTATTACTACATTGAAAAATTTATATTTAATGATATGATAATTGAGGTTTTCATTTGGAAAGACTTGATATTATTTGCTGCCAACCTCTCAATATAATCATTCACTTTCTCACTTGAGAATATCTTATGCGCAAATCGATAAATGTAGTGTAATCTCATTTATGTAAAAACATATATGGAAAAAAATCTTAAATTCTAACATGTTTATAATGGCTATGCTATCTCTAGTTTAAAAAATTCCTAAAATTTTTTATTTTATTTTTCGATTTTTCTGCACTTCTAAATCAACCATATTAACCACTTAATTTACAAATAGTATTTTAAAATTTGTCATTGATACAAGCACTCACATTATAGAACACCAAGAAAAGCTGGTATTTAAACATTCAAAATGTTTCTTAAATCTGTTTTTATTAAGCAAGTTAACAGTTAAGTAAGGGAAATCCATAGAGCTCAAAAAAAAAAAAAAAAAAAAAAAAGAAAAAGAAAAAAACCTGAAGTAAAAATCTAGCATAATGAATGAGCATTGCAGACAGTGGCTGCTCTAAGTGTAACTGCTGATCCTTTAACCTAGAGTTTTGCATTTCAACAGCCATGTGGAGGGACAAGAGGCACAGTCTTGAGCCTAAGCAATGAGGGAAGACCTGAAAAACCATGACCCTAAGGAATGAGTAAACTAGAAAAAGAAAATCCAGCCAGCACAGGGAAAGTAAAAGAAAATGTGTCTGTTTTGTCCTTGGCTCTGGGTGAAGAATAAAAAAAATTCTCTGCTTCATAAAAGTTTAGAATTCACAAAAATGATATAGATTTGTGATTTGCATTCATACCATTGGCATGTGTGCACAAGGTCTGGGCTTATTTTAGTAAAGCTTTAGTTCTAGTTAGTAGAGCTTCTAGGGGCTTGGCAAAAGCAAATGCAATCTTTCTTTGAAGGAGTGCATTTTCAATATAGAATATGAAGAATTCTCAAAGATATAGTCCAGATGAACATAGAGTGATGATAAACATACACATCTGCATGAACACAAACAACACACGTAAAAAATATGTTCCTTTGAACGAAATCAGCACAAAAACTAAAAACATACTTATACTTACAAAGGTTTAAGTTATTAATGTCATCAGATACATAAATAAAATGTATATAAAGAAGAAGATACTATGACAAAGACCAGGAAGATTAGGAAAAAATCTAGAAAGAGTAAATAAAATTATTAAAATAAAATACTAAGGAAAAAATACTTGATGGATGAATTAAATAGCAAATTAGATACAGCTGAATAGAGAATTAGCAAACTGAGAGAAAGATCAGAAGAAACTGTCCAGAATTCATCATAGTGAGACAAATAAATAAAACATTATGAAGAGAATAGATTAAAGGGAGACAATGTACTTACTTAAAGAGACAACAGTTTAGAATACCTAAAAAGTAATGACATTCACCTGATGGCAAACAACTCAATATTAACAATGATTGGGAGAAAACACGGGAATTAGGTTTTCTTAATGCTGAACAAGAAAATAACTGATGTGGACAAAATAAAGATATTTTCAAAGAAAGTAAAACAGTATTTACCATCAACAGAACTTCATCAATGGACCTTTTAAAAATTATATTTCAGGAGGAAGAATGATGGAGATCTAAGTAGAAAGAAGGAATGATGGTAATCATGGGTAATATTCAGGTAAATCTGTACCAATATTGACTATCTGAAACAACCACCACAATAATGCTAATATCCAGTTTGTAAGGCTTAATAGAAGAGGACTAAAATGCTGCGATACAATGGAATGTAAGATTGGAGTTGACTAGAGTTAAAATGCTAAGGTCCTTGAATTATCTGGAAAGATGACAAAGATATTAATTAATTCACTTATAGGTAGAATCTAAAAAGGTTGAACTCATACAACTAGAGAGTAGAATGATGGTTACCAGAGGGGTGGGGATGCACCTGGGAAGATGTTAGTTAAGGGATACAAAATTTCAGTTAGACAGGAGGAATAAATTCAAGAGACTTATTGTACATCACAGTGACTATAGTTAGTAACAATATATTGTATTTTGAAAACTGCTAACAGAGTAGATTTTAAGTGTTCTCACCACAAAAAAAGATAAGTATGTGAGGCAATACATATGCTAATTACCTTGATTCAGCCATTTCACAGTGTATACATATACCAAAACATCATGCTGTACACAATAAATATACATAATTTTTATTTGCCAATTAAAAATAAATTTAAAATTAAATTAATTCATTTAAGACTTTGGTAGTATGCACGTTAAAATTTTAAGAATGCCGTTGAAAGAATAGAAATCAAGTATTTAATTTTTAAACTAGTACAGGCTAAAAATGGAATAAGAGAAGGGGAAAAAATGGTCCAGGGGATAAGGAGAGTTAAAAAAAAAAAACCCAAAGCACAGAATGAATAAAATGCAAAGCCAGTGTTTAAATAATAGGGGAAAAAAATTCCAATATATCAATAACTTACAATGAAAATTACAATAAATGTAAATAAACTAAACATGACCCTTAAAAGGCAATGATTATAATTTTAAATCAAAAATCAATTCCAGCTATATAGTATTCATATAGGACATACACAGTATTACTCTTAATATCAGATGAGAGAAACCCCTGATCTAGGTTCTATGCTTCAGAGTCTTAAAGCTCAAGAGATGGATCTTGGACCAACAGCAACAGCATCACTCAGGCACCTGTTAGAAATGCTGACTGTCAGGCCCCATCCCAGATCTAAAGATTCAGATTCTGCATTTTAAGAAGCTTCTCCAGGTGATGCATATGTAGCATTAATGTTTGAGAAGCACTGCTTTAAATGGCACATCATATCACAGATTATAATACACAAATTATATTAAAGACCACATTGACACCTTTCTCATTCTGTCACAGCATGATCTATAATCCTAAACATCCATGGTTGTGTCTAATACCATTCACATTCCAGAAAATGTACTTCTCCACATTTCCTTGCCCTAAATCCTTGAAGCAAATGGTCACTGTGTTCAAATGCCATAAAGATTTGTAGGTTGTACTGCAGTTAAGAAGGAGCTAGTCACTGCTTCACAGTGTATATGGTGGGAGGGGAAATAGAACAAGAAGAATTTGAGATTATGATAAAAGAGAACCTATGAAAAAAAATCTCAGGAGGAAAAAAGCCAAAAAAATAAAATAGACAAGCAGTCTACTGACATTTTTAAAAACTAGAAATAATGAAAGTGGGTAAATCTCTGTCAAGCATTCATCATAAAAAATTTTCAAACAACACATTTTATATTTAATGAAGATTTAATTACTAGCCAAAATAATAAAAGTGAGCAAGAGAATTATTCTGATCTAATTTGTAACTGGAATCGGTCAGATGAGACCTTTGTAATTTAAAAATCTTTCCTAAATGAAGATATAATTACTGAATAAAGCAATTAGGATGTTTGTGGGCCTCTATTTGTATTGTTGCCTCAGGCTCTGCAAATATTATGAGCAGACTTGGACATACATGAAATATAAGTACACAGAAAGACTGAAAATTGTAGGATGGAAAAAGACATAAAAGGCAAACACTGACCAAAGGAAATTTTAATGGCTATTTTAATTTCAGCAAAACAAAAACAAAACAGACTTAGACTTCTGAACACATAACATGCTCACATTTAGCTATGAAAAAGAATGTAATACCAAAAACTGGCAGAAATAAACCAAAATTCTATCATTACTTACACCAAAGTGGTAGGAGTATGGGAACATTTCCCTTCTCCTATTTTTTCTATATTTTTCAAAAATATACATAATTTTTAAACAAATAAATACAATTAGGGCAACTAATAGCTTCTTCTCTCCCTTTTAAAAAATTTCTATTTTAGTTTTGTGTGTGGAGGTGGGAACAGCTGGAAGTAGGACAGCCTCCATGGATATGACAGTTGGAGACTCAAGTGCTACCATGTGGCTGAGAAGGAAGAAAAAAAGAGGGGGTTACTTCAAAAAATGAACGGGAACACCAGTGTTCATCGTAGCATTATTTTTAATAGGCAAAAGGTGACAACAACCTTAGTGTCCATCATCTAACGACTGGAAAAACAAAGTACAGTATATCCATACAATGGAATATTATTCAGTGTTAAAGAGGAACGAAGTTCTGATACATGCTATGACACAGATGAACCTTAAAACATTATGCTAAATAAAATTAGACACAAGATGACAAATATTGAATGATTCCACTTACAGGACATATCTAGAATAGCCAAATTCATAGAAACAGAAAGTAGAATTGAGGTTACCAGGGACTGGTAGAAGGGGAAAATAAGGAGTTATTACTTAATATTACAGAGTCTCTGTTTGGGCTGATGACAAATTTAGGAAACTTCCAGTGATTGTTCAATCTAGAGGCTAAAGGAGAGCTCAGGCAGCAAAATAAAATAATTGATTTTATAAAGAGCTTGTTGGCAAGGAGCACTGGTCTTCTTAGACTCACCCTTTTACTT
Organism: Macaca mulatta; assembly: GCF_049350105.2. Taxonomy (NCBI): domain Eukaryota; kingdom Metazoa; phylum Chordata; class Mammalia; order Primates; family Cercopithecidae; genus Macaca; species Macaca mulatta. The sequence goes on from NC_133406.1 coordinate 163,651,007, forward strand.
GAAAGCCATCAACCAAGACATAGAAAATACATCCCCTGCCAGCTGGCCATCACAGGAGAGGCAGGCTCCAGTGTCTCTAATGATGGAATTATTCTACCCATGGACTGGAAGAATAGCTAGAGTTCTGAGATTACACCAAAATTAAGATATAATACCACATATTTGAAAAATCTAAGCAATAAAGAGGAGCTCAGAGATCTTATCAAGTACAAAAAAAGGAATCAAGAAGATGGTCATAGAATTCAGTAAGTTGGGTTAAAATAAGATAAAGAAAATTTTTTATAAAACTGGAAGATGAGAAAGAAATACAAAAGAGGTTGTTAAGAAAAATGTGATAATTATAGCTATTTGTGCTGTACAATTTCTTTTTAGGAAAGACAGTATGTCGAAGTAAACTTTTACTATATGTGGTCAGGGAATTAGATCTGCACCATTTATGGAGAGGAAATTGAATCACGGAGCAAAAGCCGGGAAAATAAAGGCAAATGTGAGGCTGCATATGTACAAAGGACTGCCCCACTGCCCATGAAGATGGCGATCATCTCTAACAGTGTCCTGGAAGCCTGTGTGAGGTTATCGCGGGCCATACCATCCAAGTAGCTACTGATCGACTGAAAGGGATTTAGAGAAAAGTGGCAAGAAGGATTAAGGGACTATTGGGAATGATTTACAAAACTTGAAAATTGCCTGAACACATTCTGTGCCTGAGCATACAGGTAGGGGATGAAAGAGATGGAAGCATGCCACAACTGAAAAGTGCTAAGGGTTGTAAACAGCAGGGAAAGAAAGGGGTTTTTAAGCTACTAGAGGGATGAATATATCTTCTGGGTTAGTAAATGGATAATTTAGTGTAAGCATCAAGACTATTTCCTAATTATTCCAACTCTAATTGAAATAGATTTTGGTTTCAAACTATTAAACAAGATAACTCTTTATAACTGGGATCTAACAGCAAAGCCATCCTTCCTTTAAACCACTGATCATGCTATATTTAAACCACTGATCACGCTAAATATTAATTTAGCACTGCTAAATTAATATACACATAGACCCCACATATCCAACATAGATGCATAAAAAACTAGAAGGAATATATTTAAATGTCATATATACACATGTCGATTGTATGAAAATACATTAATGTATCAACAGTAATTACAATTTGTTGGTAGATTTATGAATAATTGTTAACTTTCCTCTTTTTGTTTTTCCTTTTGTCATTTTGAGAAGACAATGAGTATACATTCATTTAAAATTGGGAAGGGAGCAAAATTTCTTTTTCAAAACTAGCATCCTGGATTTCTTCTTCCTTATTTCTTTTCGACATGCTATACTGGGGATGAGGCAGAGGAAACTCTTCCCAGAGAGAACCATTCCATACTCTTATATATGGTCTACAGGCATAGTTTGCTACACTGCTGAGTTTTCATATTGATAGGTTGGCACAAAACCCTGGAAGAGATATAAAGTAAGGTCTGGGTGCCATTCCATCCTTTAAACCTTCCAAAGGTTGGGATACCAACAGCATGCTCTGTGGGGGCACTAAGAATGGTCTTTTACTTGTCAGACCAGTCCATATTGTGATGTATAACTCCTTGGAGGACCTGATCTTGCTCATCATAGAGGGACACTATAGTGCTTATGCCAGAAAAAAGCCTAGTTGCTACTCTTCCCTAGCTGTCGTAAGTCCTAGTCAGAAGAACTTGTTTTTGACTAAGTGATTCTTTTGCCCATTGATGTTCTTGTATCAAACAGCACATCAAAATCATGTTCAAATGTAACATCTCTTTTTTAAAATTATTATTATTATACTTTAAGTTCTAGGGTACATGTGCACTACGTGCAGGTTAGTTACATATGTATACATGTGCCATGTTGGTGTGCTGCACCCATTAACTCGTCATTTACATTAGATATATCTCCTAATGCTATCCCTCCCCCACCCTCCCCACAATAGGACCCGGTGTGTGATGTTCCCCTTCCTGTGTCCAAGTGATCTCATTGTTCAGTTCCCACCTATGAGTGAGAATGTGCGGTGTTTGGTTTTCTGTTCTTGAGATAGTTTGCTGAGAATGATGATTTCCAGCTGCACCCATGTCCCTACAAAGGACACAAACTCATCCTTTTTTATGGCTGCATAGTATTCCATGGTGTATATGTGCTACATTTTCTAAATCCAGTCTGTCACTGATGGACATTTGGGTTGATTCCAAGTCTTTGCTATTGTGAATAGTGCCGCAATAAACATACATGTGCATGTCTTTGTAGCCGCATGATTTATAATCCTTTGGGTATATACCCAGTAATGGGATGGCTGGGTCAAATGGTATTTCTAGTTCTAGATCCTTGAGGAATTGCCACACTGTTTTTCACAACGGTTGAACTAGTTTACAGTCCCACCAAAAGTGTAAAAGTGTTCCTATTTCTCCACATCCTCTCCAGCACCTGTTGTTTCCTGATTTTTTTAAAGATTGCCATTCTAACTGGTGTGAGATGGTATCTCATTGTGGTTTTGATTTGCATTTCTCTGATGGCGAGTGATGATGAGCATTTTTTCATGTGTCTGTTGGCTGTATGAATGTCTTCTTTTGAGAAGTGTCTGTTCATATCCTTTGCCCACTCTTTGATGGGGTTGTTTGTTTTTTTCTTGTAAATTTGATTGAGTTCTTTATAGGTTCTCGATATTAGCCCTTTATCAGATGAGTAGATTTCAAAAATTTTCTCCCATTCTGTAGGTTGCCTGTTCACTCTGATGGTAGTTTCTTTTGCTGTGCAGAAGCTCTTTAGTTTAATTAGATCTCATTTGTCAATTTTGCCTTTTGTTGCCGTTGCTTTTGGTGTTTTAGACATGAAGTCCTTGCCCATGCCTATGTCCTGAATGGTATTACCTAGGTTTTTTTCTAGGGTTTTTATGGTTTTAGGTCTAACATTTAAGTCTCTAATCCATCTTGAATTAATTTTCGTATAAGGAGTAAGGTAAGGATCCAGTTTCAGCTTTCTACTTATGGCTAGCCAATTTTCCCAGGACCATTTATTAAATAGGGATTCCTTTCCCCATTTCTTGTTTCTCTCAGGTTTGTCAAAGATCAGATGGCTGTAGATGTGTGGTATTATTTCTGAGGGCTCTGTTCTGTTACATTGGTCTATATCTCTGTGGAGTCCTTTGTAGACATTGAAAAGCCCATGACAAGCCACCCTTTCTTGCCTTTCTGGAACCCAATCAACATTTCATGTCTGTGTAGCCAGAAAGAGACACTCTCAAATACTGGGAAGAAGGAAACTGGTGTCATTTCTCACTCTAGTACTTATTCTTGATTCTGGTTCTAATTATAATATCTTTACCTGCTGTGGTTTCATTGGGGGTCTTCCAAAATTCAGATGCTGTTAATCTGATAATATTAAGAGGAGGGGCCTTTAAGAGGTGATTAGCCCATGAGGGCTCCTTTCCTTGTGAATGAGATTGGATGTCTTTACAAAGGCTTGAAGGAGGGAGTTCGTTCTCTCTTGCCCTTCTGAGTTCAGCCATATGACGATGCAGCGTTCCTTTCTTCTGGAGGATGCAGCCCTCACCAGACAGCAAATGCCGGCACCTTTATCTTGAACTTCCATCCTCCAGAACTGTGAGAAATAAACTTCTTTGTAAATTTGTAAATTTCTTTGTAAATTACACAGCCTGTGGTACTGTGTTATTGCAACACAAGATGAACTAAGATAAGCTTTCACCGCTGCAGGCTCATTCAGTTGGGTTACCCTGTTCTCCATGACATCTTTGTCTTTTATTTCTGAACTTTTGGATTAAAAGCCCATCACATTTCAACCTGAGCCCCAAATCGTACACAGTTTCTACTGAGAGTAATGAGCATAATTCTTCCAGGGATCAGTGTTGGTGGGAGCTTCAGTCAGTGTGGCTGGGATTTGGTAGTGGGGAATACATACAAGTTCCTACAGTGCTCTTTCCCTTTTCTGTGTTCTGGAATACAAGTGGCACGTTATCACTTCCTGCGCTCTGATTGTTCAAATCTCGTACAAGCGGAATAAAAATGAAATAAACCAGCTTTATGATTTTCAGTACAGAGCAGAGACAGATACCACTTCAGGTAAAGAGAGACAACTTGGCTACATCCCTGACAGCAGCCTGGTAGATGCGAGACATTGCCATATAACTCCAAATATATGCCCCATAAAACTGGAGTTCATTCAGATGTATACATTTGTGTTCCCAATCAAATGCTTTTGAATGAATTAGGAACCAGGCTCCTCTTGACAAATTTTACATTACTTTATGGCCAATTTCCTTCTGATGCAAGTGAAATGGAAACTTTACTTTCCTTAGAAGTTGTTAACAAACTTAAGTGATTTGAAAGAATGATAACTGCTCTGTCTATAGCTATGTAGGAAATGAAAGGAGAGAAAACCATTCTCTACCCTATACTTCCAACAGATCTATACCTGGTAAAATTTACTATGTAACAATCTCTCTGACAAGATTATTCTAGAATAAAGTATGCCCCCTTTCCCTGTGGCACTTTTACATACTAAAGTCTCTGCCAGCACACTTACTCTACACCCCACTGGCTGGCTTTCCTGCAGGTGGAGAGTTTAATTCTTGTTGCCACCAGTATGCATTATGGAGTCTTGACAAACAGCTTGCTTCAGCCCTCACCATAATACTACTGTTTTGCTCAAGTCAGTATGTGGTATTCAGATGCACAGCAAGGTTCAAAATTAGACAAAGCTGAAGTGCCATCTGGGATCATCCTCAGCTCTCTTTACCAGCTATTGTGAGGCAATCTTGAACCACAAACCTTCTGCTGGTGGAGGAGCTGCATTCAGACTGTCTGCACAGACACAGGAGGGTGGCCAATCACAGAAACTTAGCAGGTAGAAACCTGAGGTCTCTTCATCATCCTCTGGCTGTGCCACTTACTCAAACCACAGCAACAGTCTGCTAATTGGTCCCTCTTCCTACAACCTATGGCTACGTTAACCCATGCCACACGGAAGCCAGGGTGATCCACTGGCACACATATCTGATGGAGTTACTCCTCTAAGTTACCTTTTAAAGACTTCCTCAATGCTTTCAGGATAAAATTCAATCTCCACAGCATATAACACTTCTCCAAATCTGCACTGAAATTTTATGTGTGTTTCTGCCTCTCCCAACAGATGTAAGTTTCATGGAGTTGGGGATCACATCTTTTTTCACTGTTCATTGCTTCCTGGGTCCTGAACACAATGCTAGGCATGTGGTAGAAACACAATATTATTTAATAAATGAGGGAATGAATGAATATAATTTAACTTCCTCTTCTATAAACTGGATCAAGCCTAGAAGTTATGACTTTTGAAAAAGCTCACAACAAATAAACAGCCTGGGCCTGCCTGCCTCTCATGGTACTATACTGTTTTCAAATATGGGCATCATTGCATCTCCACATCTGGTCAACTGTTCTGGAAAGGTCAGGAGATGCTGCTCTGTATTCAAAGGGGAAACAGAAATTAAAGATGTATATGTCAGATACCTGAAGCCCTTCTGCCCTTACTTATCGTTTCTGTCCATTCCTATAATTAAGAGTCTATTATCCAGACTTGGTGAAATCTCTTCATACTACATATAATTAAAATAGAACTTTGCCTACCCAACATCCAACAAATATTTATTTAGCTTTCATATGTCTGAGATACCGTTTTCAATTCTGTGGATACCGAGATAAATAAGTTATGTTCTTAGCCTCAGAAAGGTAAAACCTAGTCAGGGAGACATGCATGTGGAAAATAATTGCAACATTGTGTGATTAGAAGCATGTGTAAGATACAGAGAATATTTTAGTACTTACCAAGGTGTAGTAATTATAACATTTATTTACTCCACTGATTTTCCTGTGGGCAGGGACCATGTCCTTTATCTTGTTTCCTCCCTTGTGCCTGCCACATGGTAGGTTCTCAGCCAATATGTGATTGACTGACTGATGTGTAGCTGACATAAGAGAATGTTGGGTCTACTCTGCAGAGATGTTGTATCTGGGAAAACTTTAGAAAGGAGGTGCTGAAGCAAAAGCAGATAAGAACAAAACAGTAAGGTATGTTCCCTGGGTTCATGGTGCCTAGGCTGAGGGCAGCGGTGGGGGTAGGGTTGGAGAATTAGGCCAGCAAGATCCTGTTGGGCCTTGCAAGCCTTCCTGAGGGTCTGAACTTGATTCTGTAGGCAATGGGAAGCCATAAGAAACATGCAAGGAACATGAAAAGATCTGTAAGTTGGAAATGCAGTCATGCTTGCAGTTCAGTCAGTGGAGATGGCTCATATGTGCAATCAATTTCCAGAATATGCTTTCTTATTAAAAAAGTATTTGACACTGCATTTCAGTCTGCCAGAGAATACTCAGAATCTGTGCAGTTTCCCAGGAACTCTACAGACACTTCCTTAGTCAGTAAGAGTGAATATACTAAAAAAGTTTCCTTTTCATAGCTATAGCAATGATCAAGGTTAATTTTCCCTATGATAGGTAAAATGGTTTCTTATTTGCCTAAAGTAATTCCAGCCTAGAGTAAGTATTACATCTCAGAATTTAGGGGGAGTCAATGATATTTGCAGAATGGTAGTTCTTCAAACACTTGGTTAACTAAGTCTCCACTGTGGAGAAGATAATTCAGCTAAATGAGTGCTCTGGTCAGAAAATTTTGTGCAAATAATTAAACATGACACTCCTTTTGGCTTGGTTTATGTTTTAAAGGCAAAAATCTACTCTGATTTGAAAATTGTTTCAATTAATTAGTACCATGCATTATATGCGGTCTCTGAAACAACCATTGCAAAGTTGGTGGTTGGTGAAAGACTCTTTTTAACTATCCAGAGGCATATTCTCATATTCATTTCAGAATAATAAGGTGTTTAAAAATTTATTACTTTTCAATAACTGGGTAGGCCCAGGCTCCTAATTTTAATAAATTCTGTCCAAATAATGTTGAGTCACTCCTTAGAAGATGTTGGCACTGAATTTCCCTTATGGTAATGATGTTCACATCAGAGATCGACATTTTACCCCAGCTCTGCCACTAACGCACGACCTTGGGCAAATCACACAACCACTCTGGAATTCCTTTTGATAATTCTTAAGTTTTCCTTCTAGCTCTGAAATTCTGAGTATGTTTTAAGAGATCTGATTAGTACAAGAAGGTAGAAATGAATTAGTTAAGACCTACAAATTGTGGCAGGAGGAATTGATATTTATGACGTGCAGCTATTCCTTTTCAGTAACTCCAAATGGTTAGAAACTCTTGAGGTAGGCTTATTTTAGAAGAAATACAAAATCTTTATGTAGATATACTCATTCATTCAACAAGTATTTATAGAAGACTCATTATACACCAGGCATTATGTTAAAGGCTGGGAATACAATGACAGAAAAAGAGAGAAAAAAATGCCTGGTCTCCAAGAGCTGGCTGTCTAGTAGGGAAGGCGGACAATTTTAGACAAGAAATAACAATAAAGTGGAATAAGTATTATCATGGGATCTCAACTATGAAGACAAAACATACAGCTCAGATCAAACCTGGGCTATAAGTCAGGGAAGGTTTCACTGCAGATGGGCTGTCTACGCTGAGAATATGCATTCCTGTGATTTTTATTTGGAAAGACATATTGAATAGAGCATGCAATAAAAATATTTATTTGTCCCAGGCCCGGACTAAGTGTTTAAGACTCAGAGCTTATGGAGAAGAATTTTAACACATCTCATAAATGCACATACCTCTCCGAGTTTTACCAATCATTTGATCATAAATTCACTGACTCCCATGAGAGTTCTTCCATTGGATCAAGTTCTGGGGTATGGATGACAATATTATTTAAGAGATAATCACTCCTTGTCATTCTATACTTAAGGCCCTACACAGCTGTCCAAAGAGTATATAATAGGTGAATAAGAGGTTTTAAGGAATGACTTGTTGATTAATGATATGCTTTAATTTTTCAAAGTCCTTTCACATATTTAATCTTCCATAATCCTAGTATTTGCAAAGCAGAAATTATACTATACTGACACTTCACCCTAGAGGTTATGGAAATTCTCATTTGTAACAGGTATCATGTTTCTAAGACAGACCTGATTGCAAATACTCTGTCTTGTGGGGCCAACACAATTATATCCACATTCACCATAGCATGAGTGTGATGGTTAATGCTGAGTGTCAACTTGATTGGATTGAGGGATACAAAGTGTTAATCCTGGGTATGTGTGTGTCAAAAGGGATTAACATTTGAGTCAGTGGGCTGGAGAAAGCAGATTCACCCTAAATCTTATGGGCACAATCTAATCAGCTTCAAGCGAAGCTGGCGAGACTGGCCTAGCCTCTCAGCCTACATCTTTCTCCCATGCTGGATGCTTCCTGCCCTTGAACACTGGACTCCAAGTTCATTTTTGAGACTCAGACTGGCTCTTTTTGTTCCTCAAGCTTGCGGACAGCCTATTGTGGAAACCTGTGATTGTGTAAGTTAATACTTAATAAACTCCCCTATATATATGTATATCCTATTAGTTCTGTCTCTCTACAGAATGCTGACTCATACAGATTTTGTTAGCAGGAGTGGTTCTAGAGGAAAAGAATATTAAGGATGGAGTTCTTTTGTTGGTTTTGGGGTTTCTGAAGTTGGCTGCTTAATATGATTAGACCCTAAAATGCCAAGGACTCTACTTCTAATACTATGGAGAACACTGATAGTCCTTGGTGTAAACTGTTTAGAGAGTTATGCAAAATAAATGCATTTGACACTCCTGATTCACCGCTCGTGAGAGGCAAGGAGTTTAGTGACTCTATATGTAATAATTTTGATCATATGTGGAGAACCAAGAAACATAATGAAGCTGGTTGGTTGTTCCTAAGTTCAGTTGACAAAGTGATGAAAGAAAATGATGAACTCAGGGATTCTGTTTCCTGGCTTCAGAAGCAGATACTGCGCCTCAAATCTGATAAGACTGCCCTGAGTGAAAGTCTTATCTCCTGTAGAGAAAGAGCTGAAATTGTGGAAAACAGACACAAGTTCTTATTATGCAAGTGGCTGACTTGCAACAAAAGGTATGTGCACAGCCTCACCAGGTGTCTACTGTTAGAGGCATTGATTGGAAAAGAATGGGACCCTGCAACTTGGAATGGGGACATGTGGAAGACCCCAGTGAAGCTGGGGACACTGAGTTTGTAAACTCTGATGAACCTTTACTTGCCAGAAGGAACAGCTTCCCAATCCGCAGTAGTGGCAACATCCCCTCCCAGACCCATGCTGCCATCAGCCTTTCCACTTCTGTCTGAGGAGATAAACCCTGTACTGCTTGAGGCAACAGTGATGGCCTCCCCTGAGGCAGCTGCCAGGCCAAATAGTGTTGATTCTCCTCAGGAGCCACCCCCAACACCCCTGTTTGCTTCTAGACCTATAACTAGACTAAAGTCCCAGTGGGCCTCTAGAGATGAGGTTGAGAGTGTGACCCAATAGGAGGTGTGCTACACTTGAAAAGAACTGTTCGAATTCTCTAATTTATATAAACAGCAATCTGGAGAATAGGCATGGGAATGCATATTAAGGGTATGGGACTATGGTGGAAGGAACATAGAGTTGGATCAGGCTGAATTTATTGATTTGGGCCCACTCTGCTTTTAATACTGCAGCTCCGGGAGTTAAAAAAGGTTCTAATAGTTTATTTGCTTGGTTAGCTGAAATAGGGATTAAAAGATGACTCACTGTGAGTGAGCTGGAAATGTCTGATCTCCCCTGATTTAATGGAGAGGAAGGGACCCAAAGGTTTAGGGAGACTGGGATGGTGGAGTGGATTTGTCACTTTAGACCCATCTGGGGGGGTCCAGAAGATATACCCTTGAACAATGCCTTGTGAAATAGATTTATGAGGGCAGCACCCGCATTTTTGAAGAGTCCTATAATTGGTCTTTTCTGTATGTCAGATCTAACAGTGGGAACCAAGTCAGTCAACTATAAAATTTAAATATAGTGGGAATAATTGGATCTTGAGGGCCAAGTGGCGGCACTCAACCATCAAAGGCAATGTGGGCATAGCTACCGTAATGGACAGCAGAGGCAAAGCAACAATCAGAATAGCCCGATTCATGTAGAGCTCTGGCATTTGCTAATTAATCAAAGTGTTCCTAGAAGTGAAATTTATAAGAAGCCTACTGCATTTCTACTTAATTTATACAAGCAGAAAATTTCAAAGTCAAATGGACAAAAGACTAATTTGAATTGTAAAAACAAAGAATCATCACCCTTTAATCAATTTCCAAACTTGAGCCAGTTTACAGACCCAGAACCTCTTGAATGAAGGGGAGCTTGGATCCCCTTGAGGAAGGACCCTACTACATTACCGACAATTTAGGCAGTGACTCTTTTTCCCATCCTTCCCCTAGAAGATCTCCAGCCTTTTACCAGGGTACCTGTGCACTGGGGAAAGGGAAATGATCAGACATTTCGGGAACTACTGGACACTGGCTCTGAGCTGATGTTGATTCTAGGGTACCCAAAATGTCATTGAGGTCCTCCCATTAAAGTAGGGGCTTATGGAGGTCAGGTAATTAATGGAGTTTTGCTCAGGTCTGACTTACAGTGAGTCCGGTGGGTCCCCAGACTCATCCTGTAGTCATTTCCCCAGTTCCAGAATGCATAATTGGCATAGACATACTTAGTAACTGGCAGAACCCCTACATTGGCTTCCTGACTGGTAGGGTGAGGGCCATTATGGTGGGAAAGACCAAATGGAAGCCATTAGAGATGGCTCCACCTAGAAATACAGTGAATCAAAAACAATATTGCATCCCTGTAGGGATTGCAAAGATTAGTGCCGCCATCAAGGACTTGAAAGATGCAGGGTGGTGAGTCCTACCACATCCCTGTTCGACTCTCCCACCTGGCCTGTGCAGAAGACAGACGGATCTTGGAGAATGACAGTGGATTATCATAAACTTAACCAAGTGGCAACTCCAACTGCAGCTGCTGTACCAGATGTGGTGTCACTACTTGAGCAAATGAACATATCTCCTGGTACCGGGTATGTAGCCATTGATTCGGCAAATCCATTCCCGTCCATAAGGCCCACCAGAAGCAATTTGCCTTCAGCTGGCAAGGCCAGCAATATACCTTTACTGTCCTGCCTTCGGGGTATATCAACTCTCTAGCTTTGTGTCGTAATCTTATTCAGAGAGACCTTGATCACTTTTCGTTTCTACAAGATATCACACTGGTCCATTACATTGATGACATCATGCTGATTGGATCCAGTGAGCAAGAATTAGCAAACACACTAGACTTATCGGTGAGACATTTGCGTGCCAGAAGATGGGAAATAAATTCAACTAAAATTCAAGGAACTTCTACCTCAGTAAAATTTCTAGGGGTCCAGTGGTGTGGGGCCTGTCGAGATATTCCCTCTAAGGTGAAGGATAAGTTGCTGCATTTGGCCCCTCCTACAACCAAGAAAGAGGCGCAACAGCTACTGGGCCCATTTAGATTTTGGAGGCAACATATTCCTCACTGGGGTGTGTTACTCTGGCCCATTTATCAAGTGACCCAAAAGGCTGCCAGTTTTTAGTGGGGTCCAGAACAGGAGAAGGCTCTGCAACAGGCTCAGGCTGCTGTGCAAGCTGCTCTGCCACTTGGGCCATATGACCCAGCAGATTCAATGGTGCTTGAGGTGTCAGTGGCAGATAGGGATGCTGTTTGGAGCCTTTGGTGAATCACCGCAGAGGCCTCTAAGATTTTAGAGGAAGGCCCTGCCATCTTCTGCGGATAACTACTCTCCTTTTGTTGTTACTGGGCTTTGGTAGAAACTGAACATTTGGCTATGGGTCATCAAGTCACCATGCAAACTGAATTGCCCATCATGAACTGAGTGCTTTCTGGCCCATTCAGCCAAAAAGCGGGTTGTGCACAGCAACATTCCATCATCAAATGGAAGTGGTATATATGTGATCGGGCTTGAGCAGGTCCTGAAGGCACAAGTTAGTTACATGAGGAAGTGGCTCAAATGCCCATGGTCTCCACTCTTACCACCCTGCCTTCTCCCTCAGCCTCCATGGATGGCCTCATGGGGAGTTCCCCATGATCAGTTGACAGAGAAGAGAAGACTAAGGCCTGGTTCACAGATGGTTCTGCATGGTATGCAGGCACCACCTGAAAGTAGACAGCTGTAGCACTACAGCCCTTTCTAGGACATCCTTGAAGGACAGCAGTGAAGGGAAATCTTCCCAGTGGGCAGAACTTCTAGCAGTACATCTGGTTGTGCACTTTGCATGGAAGGAGAAATGACCAGATGTATGATTATATACTGATTCATGGGCTGTAGCCAATGGTTTGGCTGGATGGTCAGGGACTTGGAAGAAGCATGATTGGAAAATTGGTGACAAAGAAATTTAAGGAAGAGGTATGTGGATGGAATTTTTTGAGGGGTCAAAAAATGTGAAGATATTTGTATCCCATGTCAGTGTTCACATGGAGTGACTTCAGCAGAGGAGGATTTAAATAATGACCTATTCTGTGGGCACCACTCAGCTTCTTTCCCCAGCCACCCGTATCATTGCCCAATTGGCCCATGAACAAAGTGGCCATGGTGGCAGAGATGAAGGTTAACCATGGGCTCAGCAACATGGACTTCCACTCACCAAGGCTGACATGGCTATTGCCACTGCTGAGTGCCCAACTTGACAGCAGCGGAGACCAACATTGAGCCCTCGATATGGCACCATTCCCTGGGGTGATCAGCCAGCTACCTGGTGTCAGGTTGATTATATTGGACCTCTCCCATCATGGAAAAGGCAGATGTTTGTCCTAACTGGAATAGACACTTACTCTGGATATGGTTTTGCCTATCCTGCACACAATGCTTCTGCCAAGACTATCATCCATGGACTCACTGAACGCCTTATCCATCATCATGGTATTCCACACAGCATTGCCTCTCACCAAGGCACTCACTTTTTGGCTAAAGAAGTGTGGCAGTCGGCTCACGCTTGTGGAATTCACTGGTCTTACCATGTTCCCTATCATCCTGAAGCAGCTGGATTTATAGAATGGTGAACTGGCCTTTCGAAGTCACAATTACAATGCCAACTAGGTGACAATACTTTGCAGGGCTGGGGCAAAGTTCTCCAGAAGGCCATGGTGGCAGGGATGTATGCTCTGCGTCAGTGTCCCATATATGGTACTGTTTCTCCCATAGCCAGGATTCACGGGTCTAGGAATCAAGGGGTGGAAGTGGAAGCGGAACAACTCACCATCACCCCTAGTGATCCACTAGCAAAATTTTTGCTTCCTGTTCCTGCAACATTATGTTCTGCTGTCCTAGAGGTCTTAGCTACAAAAACAGGAACGCTGCCACCTGGAGACACAATGATTCCATTAAACTGAAGTTAAGATTGCCACCTGGACACCTTGGGCTGCTCCTACCTTTAAGTCAACAGGCCAAGAAGGGAGTTACACTGTTGGCTAGGGTGACTGATCCAGACTATCAAGATGAAATCAGTCCACTACTCCACAACAGAGGTAAGGAAGAGTATGCATGGAATACAGGAGATCCATTAGGGTGTCCATTAGGATATTATCATGCTTTGTGACTAAAGTCAATGGGAAACTACAACTGCCCAATCCAGGTAGGACTACAAATGACCCTTCAGGAATGAAGGTTTGGGTCACTCCACCAGGAAAAAAACCGTGACCTGCTGAGGTGCTTGCTGAAGGCAAAGGGAATAGAGAATGGGTAGTAGAAGAAGGTAGTAATCATTACTAGCTACTTGAGCAGCTGCAGAAATGAGGACTGTAACTGTCATGAGTATTCCCTCCTTCTTCTGTTAAAAACAGTTTGTGCATGTATACACTTGTACTAAGAAAAGATCTTCATTTTATTTCCTTTTCCTTTATCATGTGACATAAGATGTATTGACCACATATCAGCAGTTAAGTATTAACTTTATGTAATAGTATTTGGGTTGGTGGTTGGTGTGTTTCCAGTTGTATGAAGGATAGTTATATTATATTAGGCATTATTATGACCTCACTATTGTCTTTATTTGAAGATTGTGTATGATCTCAGGAGATGTGTATGGGTTCAAGTTGACAAGGGGTGGACTTGTGATGGTTAATACTAAGCGTCAACTTGATTGGATTGAGGGATACAAAGTATTAATCCTGTGTGTCTGCATGATGTTGCCAAAAGGGATTAACATTTGAGTCAGTGGGCTGGGGAAGGCAGAGCCACCCTTAATCTGGTGGGCATCATCTAATCAGCTTCCAGGGACTATAAAGCAGACAGAAAAACGTGAAAAGGCGAGGTGGGCCTAGCCTCCCAGCCTACATCTTTCTCCCATGCTGGACACTTCCTGCCCTTGAAAATTGGACTCCAAGTTCTTCAGTTTTGAGACTCAGACTGACTCTCCTTGCTCCTCAAGCTTACAGACAGCCTATTGTGGGAAGGTGTGATCGTGTAAGTTAATACTTAATAAACTCCCAGGGGTGTGTGTGTGTGTGTGTGTGTGTATACATATCCTATTAGCTCTGTCTCCTTAAAGAACCCTGACTAATCGAATCAGTTATGAGATTTAGCTTGGTTAAGGTGGTCGCCATATGTTACAGAGACATTTAAGAAGGTTTAACTTCATGAGTGCAGAAGACCCTATGTCATGCCAAAGGAAAATCATAAAGAGACAATATTTTGAATTTAAAATCAATCCACTTTGAAGTTGCTTTGATATCCAATTTGTTCACTTATTATTCATTGGATATCCTGCACACATGCATGAACAGATATGAGGCTAATAAGGTGTGGAATACTAGTTTGAAAGCTTTGCAAACTTCTAAGGTAATAATATAATTTAACTTGTTTTATAGATGGAGAAAGATCACAGAAATTATCTTCTTTTTAGAGTCAGTGCCTTGAATTATTGCTTCCTGATTTCAAATTATTATTCATTGCTTGCCTTATTATTGAACTTTTCTTGCTTCTTTGTCTTTTCTCTGCAACTATTAGATCAAAGGTTCTTTGAGGGTAGGGACTGTGTTCTTCCTCAAGAATGCCCAATTTTGAAACTATTAGGCCTTCAACAAGTATTTACCAAAGGCTATGATTAGTTCAAAAACCTAGAAATGAATTAGTGCAGAGCTACACATTGTGATGATTAAAAACATTTCAAACAATGTTTCTCAAAGTTTAATGTGTGCAATATTTAAAAAGGAAGCTTGTTAAACATGGATACCTAAATCTCATTCCCAAAGATTCTTTTGTCTTTCCTCTTAAATCATTACCTCCTCTGCCTTCCTGTTATTAGAATTACTTTTGTGGGCAGAACAAATTTAGGAAAAATGAGACACACTAGGGTCTTGAGACTGCACTGATGATTCTTGTAGAGAAAAAATTTGACATAGGTAAGTAGGTCTGTTCTTCTCTCCTCCACCTTCACTTCCTTCTTTCTTTCCATACATACTTACTGTGCACCCATTAAACTTTAGATATTGATCTAGGTCCTGGAGTTAAACTGTTCAACAAGATGTAAAAAGACACTGCTGTCACAGCACTTAGATTCCAGTTGGGGGAAGGGCAGAAAATAGACAAGTAAACTTTAAGATTATTTCAGATATTGTTAAGTGTTATAAGGAAAATAAAACAGGCGAGTATGACAGAGAATGACTGTTGAAGAGGGGGCTAGTTAAAGAATGTGGTTCACAAGAAGATGACATGTGACCTGATGACTGAATGACCAGAAGAAATCAACCATGCAAAAGACTTGGGGAAGAGCTTTCCAGGAAGCAAGAAGAGCATGTGCAAAGGTCCTGAGGCAGAATGAATGTTCACAGATCAGCAGGAAAGTCAGCATACCTGGAATTTAACAGTGAGCCAGGTCAAACTCATCTGCCATTTACAGGAGAATAGTGGTATCTTGAAATTATCCCGTGGGAAGCTGGAAAAATTATCCTGGCTGTCACATATTTAAGGAAGGTTAAGTATTTTAATAAATGTTATAAAAAAAATTATCCTGTTAAAAGCAACTACATTATTGCAACTCCTCACCTGTGAAATAGTGTTCTTTTTCTGATTTTGGGGGTTTGATGCTTTGTGGTAACAGGGTTTCATTATCATTGGCAAATTACATTTTATAATACCTGAACATTGAAAATTAGCTCACTTTGAATTTCCTTGAGATTCAAATGATTTAGCATTCATTTCAGTCATTCATTCACAACTCAAATGTCATAATATATGGTCAAATACATTATGTAAACTTGTATTTGAGAATTTATACACTTTTCTAAAGGAGGAATACTCATTCCATAATTTCAAAATAAGTTAGATGGCATTTATCCAAATTCTGGTTTTGGATTATTATTTTTCAATTTTTGCACTGACTTGTCTTACCACTCCAACTGGATAGTTACCAGTTAATAGTAATAGTACTATTACAACTAAGCAATTTTGATTTGTCTGAATAACTGAGTGCCTAAAAAAGGAAAGAACCAAGGACAAGTATGTTATTGGTATGTGTAAAATCCATCCCTGGGGGATACTTCTGAAGCAAAGAGATAGCTGCTCAGCTCTAGACCCCCTTGATCACTGCCCTTTCATAAGCCATTTCAGTAAAGGGTAGCCTGGGTGATAGTGGGCCTTCTGTGATAAGAGCCTATCCTCTAGAAATGGGAATTAGCTCACAGTTTCATTTTACAGGGTCCACCAGATGGCAAATGACCTCATCTACCCAAACGAGATCCGGACTGGAAACTGAACTGCATTCCAAGTTCCCTTCCACTCTGCTATAAGACTTGGAGCTTTCCTCTAAGGATTTCTTGATTTAGTGTGTGTGTGTGTGTGTGTGTGTGTGTGTGTGTGAGCTTGGTTATACATTAGGCTGCAGTTCTAAATACAGAAGTTTCCCAAAGCCATGAAAATTGGCTTCTTCAGTTGTACCTAAGCAATCTTGTTATCATTGGCTTCCAAAAATCGGGACCAAGAGAGTAATGTTAGAATACAGGTATAGTACCTGAAGAGACAGACATGTAACACGAGGGAAATGAGTTGGTGGAACATTTGTGGGAAGAGGTCTGGGGAGAGGGATTGGGAAAGAAGAGAAAGACTCTAACAGAAAATGCCTTCATTATGACAAGAAACTCCATGTAGCCTTCATTTAGTGATACTGAAATTACAACTGCAGCTCACATAGTTTGTGAAAGAGGAAGTAGAGAATATGACCATGAAAAGTGATATTTTAAGCCTCAACACATGCTGCTCATCACTGACTTGACTTGCAGCATATCTTTCAACAAAAGCACATAGTGATTTAATCTCAACAGTAATTCAGTCTGCAGCCATATGAGACAAGACCATCATTGCAGACAGGCTGTAATTTGTGAAATTCAGGTGCTGGGGATTAGGACCACCTGTTGAATTTAATCCTGGAACTGTTAATGTTAACCACATCATGTAACTGAGCATAAACACTACATATTTATCAGTCTTTGGGGCCTCCAGCTATAGAGGTATGAACATTTTCCTAAATAATATCTGTAACTCTCTCCAGACTCTGTAAATCAATGGCAGATAAAAAAGGCTGTTGAAATTCTGATTCAATATGCAGCAGCATATGGCTTGGTGGTCATCACATCCAGCATATTCCATCATTTTTCTGAGGCCTGATGTGAGGGTAAAAGAAAAATAAGCAATCTGAGTATCATCTGGCAATATAATAAGAATATAAAAGCTTTCATTTCTTACTCTGTCCTGTGCTAATTGGAAAAAAAATTCCTAGCAATATTCTAACAAATGTCTTCCACCTTTGCCTTTGCAAGACTATAGAAAGATCTCAAATAAATCTAATTAAACAGCAACTTTTGGAGAGAATATAAACAACATTTTACATATGCACCTTCATATGACCATCCGTAAGGGAACTCTGCCCAATTTCCTGTCAGCTAAATAGTAGCAGTAAAGAGAATCAGTTAATGCATTCTGAGAAGTTTATATTTAGTTCAGTGGGACAATTGGGATAATGTCTAAACAGAAGACATACACTTTAAGATATGCCTTTGTTCCTTTGCTTGTGGTGACGTGAACTCCCTCAAAACATTTGGGTATAGAATTTTGTGAGATGTTGGTGTTCCATGAAATAATTTCATTGATATTCATATTTATCTCCAAAGACCTTCTTCTACTAGGAATTCCAATGACTGTCACACAATATTTATCATTCATATAGCACTTCACAATTCGTAAAACCCTTTTACTGCATATCATTTCAATTTCCCATGTAGAGTATCAACATCCCCCCCCCACTAAATAGAAAAGGACGGTTCTTTGTTTCAGTAAAATAAGGCTCTGATAAACAAAAATTGAAATCAAATATATTTGTGTCAATAAACATTGTTTTGAACATAAACCTTAGGGTATTATACTTTGCATTAAGCTATCAATATTGTTAGCTGGTGTCTGTCCAGCAGAATAACACAAGAAGAAAAGTATGAGAAATCTCTTCCCAAAAGCTGATCAAAACTTTCAGCAAATTTACCTTTTGATGCTGCCATTAATCAAAGCTTCTCAAGTGTTAGATAGTAATTTCCACCAAACAATAGCCATGGAAATCCATGAGCTCAGTATATCCATCATACACCAGTTACACATAAACACCACAGCCATCCACAGTCAGAAGCTAATGTCTAAACTTTCCTAGAACTCCAGCCCTTATTGGTTGCTTCCACATGCAGATACAAAGCATATAATAAGTCAACAACTAAGAGAGGAAACGAAAGCCGTAACTGTAAAATTGATAGCCATCTACTTTTGGATTTTAAGTCTACTAACACCCCCAACCTCTACTCCTGCCATAAAAATAAGTAAATAAATAAATAAATAATCGCTTCCTGATGAAATTGATTCCTCCTTTTTTACTTCCCTGAATTCTTCCCATTGCAAAATTCCACTTTTTCAAAGCAGCTTTCCTTGATCTTTCCAGGGAAGTCATCGTTCTCATTTTTGCACCTCTACAGTACTGTTCATCTCTAGCATTTATTATACATTTTTATCTATCGGTTTATCTCTCTACACACATTTCATAGTATATTGTTTGTCCTCAGGTATTTAAAGATCTGTAAGACTGGGTCCTGCCTTAAATTCTTTTATACCTTTCAAATCCTTAGCATTATGCATTAAACAAGTGTGTGGCAATATTTTGAATGCCACTTTTAAAAACTTTGGCTTTTTCACATGGTTAGAGCGACCTTTTCACACAAAAGGAGTATCTACTATATATTACTTCGGTTCACAACCATAAAATTTAGTAAAATAAAAAGAATAATTGGGAGATTTCAAGAAATCCTCTAGCTTTATAAAGCTGAGTGGAATTGTGTATTAATAAAAACATATGAGCAACTTCAAATAATGAGGGATACATTTAAACTGTATTAAAATATCTTCAGAATCAGCCAACTTGATTAGGATTCTCCCAGAGGCTTCACACACTGAAACCAGATATTTATTATTCCAGGGAAAAGAGGCTCAATTTTAAAAGATTCATCGTATTAATTATTAGCCACGCCATCCAGCAGCTTCCCGGAAGGCAGAGGAAGACAGGCTCACAACGATGAGTTTCAAACCAATGGAAGCTGAGTTTGTGCCTCAAGTCTTCCATGCGTGCCTGGGCACCGCTCCCCAGGGCTGAGAGAATTCAGCCCAAAGCAATGCGCTGGAGAGATTAGAGGGGAACGTTGGATCCTGAGCAGTGGCCGCGGGCTGGCTGCGCTCACCCTCCGGTTCCGGGTCAGAGGAACGCTCAGGCTGGTACCCGCGCCATCCCCAGTTTTCTCCCACCAGGGAGCGACTCGGCAGCCAAACCCGAGGCTTCAGGAACCGGACCTCCATCCACAGCTGCAATTCTGGGGATCAGGGAGTTCTAGTTCCAGGGCCGATTTCTGATGGGAAATTAGACTTTGGGGTCCACTCACCTCACCCCTATTTTCTACAAAACTTTGTGTCTTTCTCTAAATAAGAATTCATACCAAGTTGGAACTAGCCCACCCTACCCCAGAAGGTCCACTCCCCTCCAGCCTGCGAACGGCACCTACTCACAGCGCCTCCCAGCCCCGGGAAAGGGGAAAGGCTCAGGTGTGTGGGATCCCCAGGGTGAGTGGCCAGCGGGCTGGCGGGCATGCTGTCACCTTGTGGTCCGCCACGCCGAGGTATCCGTCCAGTGGCCGCGGTCCCGCGGGGACCCCGGGGCGCGGCTGGGGGCTGCTCTCCGCCGCCGGCAGCGAGCTGCCCGTGGCCGACGCCTGCTGCTGCTGTTGCTGCTGCTGTTGCTGCTGCTGCTGCTGCGGGGGCCGCTCCTTCTGGCCGCCGAGGTTGCTGTACACGAGCAACAAGCTGGTGCACATGGTGGTGAGCGCTAAACACACTGCTAGACCATGGCGCTGCGGGCGGGCGGGAGAGAGGAGAGGAGAGGGGCTGAGTGCAGACAACGGAGGAGCGCGCCCAGCGGGGACACCTGCGCGGTGGTCACACTAGTGGGGGAGATTTGGCGCGGGGTACGGCCTGGGCCCCAGCCCCGCCGCACGCAACTGGGACAGAAAGCACCGTACCCTTGCGTACCGCAAGGGATGCTCCGGGCGCGTCGCTGCTTTCGGCCGCCGCCGCCCAGATCTCTCGGTAGAGGGCAGGTGGTGTACGGCCCCAGGCTAAGGGAGGGAGCGCGCCGGGGCCGAGGGCAGGGGTGGGTTTGCACTTTGGGGAAGGGTCCGTCTGCCTCAGCCACCCCAGCCAAGCTGCTGGAATCTTGAGTCCTTAACACCTCTCCTTTCCTGGGGCCCTGGGGCTCTCCCTTGGCAATCCTTGCAAGTTTGAAATCCAAGAAAACGAAGAAAGTCTGCAAAGGTCCCTCCTCCCCGTCCCTCTTAGTTTTTGGCAGGCTGTTGCTTTTGGGTACCCCCATCCCTGGAGCAATCTGCCCACTCCTCCATCCCACCTGCAGCTCTCTGCCACCCCCTCGGACCTCTCGCCGGAGATCTAGGAGGCGAGGCAACCCGGGTTCCCATCCTGGCTCTGGGATTCCGAGCCAGGCAGAGCTGGAGAATCGGGAGGGAACGCGGAGCGGGTAGAAAGTTGTCCCTTTGTAACAGGCGACCTCGCGGCCCAGGGTTAGGCGTCCCGGAGTCTCCCCGGTGCGTCCAGCGGACCCTGAGCCCGGGGATCCCCTTCTTTGCCCAGTGGAGTTGCCACAACTGACTCACCATCAGGGTCTTCATTTTGGGCACCTCTTTTGTGCAGAATCCTCAGGCTCGCGTGTCCGGGGTCACTTTTTCCTGGAGGGTTTCCATGATGGGTGATGGGGCTGAGGCGGCTCTGATTTTTGCCCAGCAGCCGGCCGCGGCAGATCGCGCGCGGGAGCCGCGGGACCCAGGAAGCGCCGCTGTTGCAGAGATTAGAGACAGAATTAAAACTGAACCGGACCCTCGTAGTCTCTCAGTGATCTACACAACTGCCGCCTGCCGCCGCCTGCTGGGTCCTAAAGACCTCTGCATCCTCCTCCCCGCCCCCAAATAACAATCTTAAATTTTCAGTAGTGAAATTTCTGGACAGAGAGAGTTAACCGAGCCAGTGTACCCACTTCTTGGTCCGCGGGCTTATTTATCTTTAAAGAAGTCATCAAGTAATAAAGGAGAACCTGATTGGATTCTGAACGTGATAGCCATTTGAAAATTTGCAAACTAAATTTTCTGTTTTGCGATGTTGATAAAAACAAGTCAGTCTCCCAGATGTCAACAACTCTATCGCGTTTGCATTTATGTTCGTAGCATAGAGAAATCTATAATGAAATTATTTTTCTTAAAAAATTATTTATTATTCCGTTTTTCAATTGCTCGCTTTATAATTTTCTCTTCCCTCTTATTTTTACTTTATCAGATCCAGTTATTCTCATGGAATCTTTAGCTCACAATATTTCGTCTCAAGTATTTCATTTATTATTTTCATTAAATATTGCAATTTATATTTCTGCCTGACTTTTGAGGTTCCTAGTGTTCATCTAAATGATCTTAAAGTGTTAAAAACATTCAGCATGTCACAGCTACATGATTAACTTGACCTGTAGATTCTTCCTAATTTGGATGAAGAATTTCTGTCTGCTAGAGATAAAACTGCGTATGGCTTATTTCCTAATCCTAAGGTCTTTGGTGCTTTCCGTTGGTCTACTGTACTGACGGCACATAATTTCACATTCAGGACTTCAATTAAAATTAAAAGAACATAATTATTGTCTTATGTTGGGAAATTCACATCAATAGCTTGTTTTAAGGATGCTCTCTCCTGTGCATTGAATTACAAATGGCATTTGTTAAACGTCTAATTTACCTAAAAACGTATTTCTTGTGAAATTGCTCAGTGAAAATAGTTGTCTTAATGTATTACTTAACACCTCACCTGTAGCAGTGTAATGTTAAAGATTACATTAAGATGGAAATGATCAGCAGGCCTACTGAACCATGGGCATAATAAGAGCTTTCTCAAGGCCAAAAAAGGCATTACAATCCATTTTTAATCTTCCCTAATCTATTGCTGGACTGATGATACAACAGGAACTATTTTTATCTTATGAGGCATCCTTCCATACTTAGTATTAAGAAAGTTAAAATTATTGGTGCAATAATGAATATCAGAGCAACGTGTTTGGGAGAGGGCAAGAAAGCACATAATTTAGCCTTTCAAGGAAAAGCAAAATAGGAAGCACTGTCCAACATTGCCAGCCTTGAAGCTATTTATTCAGTTTGTGCTTTAGGCATGAATAGTATCAGTTGTTAGGGCAGGAAAAGCAGCAGCCAGAGGAGAATCTTATCAGGTCTTGGCAATTCTTTATTGTATGGTTGCACTTGACACTCAAATTAATGAAACAAAGGACCAACTTGATGAATCATTGGAAGCAGATTATCTGTGTTTCTCCAGGGATCCTTTTAGATGCTATTAGAAGCAGCTCCTGCATTTTTCAGGATTATTCCCTCTCCATCTAGCAAGTTGCCCAGTGACTGATAAAACAATTCTAATATATTTTGCCATGCCAAACAGAGGCATCATGTTTATGATTTAAGTTCATGGCGGCATGTTGGACATCTGTTACACTGTATGTTTGACCAAATTCATTAAGCTTATGGGTTTTTTCCCCCTCCTGGGATAGCAGTTAGCTAGTTGCTAAATCTACTTATGAAATGGCCAGAGTAAATTTAAAAATGTAATTCAGAACTTGATTTGAAAGATTTCAAGGTCTTGGCTTTTACATATTTGATTAGATTAATGCGGCTGTTTTAGGCATTCTGGCTTGAGAGCCAGATGGACAAGATAGGGTGAGGGAAGCGAGATAAAGAAAACAAGTCATAGAATTTACTTCAGTTTGATGATCACTAATGATCGCCTGTTATTTGGTGATTCTGTATTAGAGAATACAATGGTGAATAAGACAGACCTTCTCCTCTAAGAGCTTACAGCCTAATATGTGTGCGTGTATGCACGTGTGTTGAGACGAGTTCATGAATAGGCAATAAAAGGCAGAGTACTATAGATTCAACACAAATTTATCAAGCACTTCCTATGTTAAGCACTTACTCTGTTGAGTACCTACTATGTGCCAGGCATTGGTGATACCTGGATCAATAGACCACATGCTATCCTCATAGTCTATTCCCAGGTAAGTGCTTAGAATCTTTCTGTTACAACCTTTAGAAACAATCAACATACCTGATTTGTTTTTCGACTTCTAAATGCCTGCTTATGTAAGGTCTGAGGGCTTTGTTATTTCAAGGGCATCTACCTATGTTTATGTACCTTTATATGCACCTTTAAGTTAATCATTTGAATAGCTACACAGAGTAGAAAACAGGCAGCATTCACAAACACTTGACTGACTTGGAGACAAGTGGACAAGTAGACAAGTCAGTGAAGCTTTTTAGTTAATCTAACTTGCACAGTTCAATACAAAGTGAGTTGAGAAATCACAATTTGTTTCTCAAAATCCAGATAGCTGAGATGGATTTCTCACCATTTAAAATTTTGCCACATTTCTGCCTCTGGTGCCATCACATCCAATCAAATAGCTTCTTCCTTTTGAAAAAAGGAAAAAAAGAAAGGAAAAGAAATTGAGTGTTCTGCAATATAGGTTATGTGATAAAATGAAGGTGAGAATTGATGAAACAAGGCATGTCATAGGGCGATGAGACAGCAGGTGGAATCTGTGCTCAGAGGGAACACCAGCCTGTGCTCACGCCACAAAAGGCAGCAAGAAGCTACCAAAGGAGGAAGAAAGACAGACTGCTGGAAATCCACGAGCTCTGCCCACGATTCCTAAAATTCCTAAGTGACTTCTCAATTTAGAAACAAACGTTTCAAACATTTCAAAGATGGATTAAAACTAGAAAACAACATAATGAACTGCATTTGAGATACAATTACTTTCCACATTATGATCTCAAAGAAAAAGAAGAAAGTTGTACTACATGCAACAAGAGCAAAAATTTTAATAATGGTGGAAAGTCCCCATTGGACAAACTTGATACTTGTCCATTTATGTTTGCAGTTTCCTTAGCTCTCTTCATTTTATAGGCTAAGCCTAGTGGTTCCATTGGTTGAGAATAAGCTCCTGGAATCAGGCTGTGAGGACCCAGATTCTGACTTTACCATTTTTCAGCTCTGTGATCTAGGGTATGTTACTTTGCAGGGATGTACTTTCCACATCTGCAAAATAGCACCCACCACAAAGCATTGTTGTGAAGGTTAAACAAAATACTACAAGTGAAATGTCTTGAGCAACACTAATAAATTGTTAATAGCATTTTATAGTTATGATTAATAAACTGAGCTTGAAGGCAAAACAGCAGAGCTTGACTTTTACTTCTAATTGCTGTATGACCTTGAGAAAGGGACTGTCAATATATCTATAAAATGGATATAACAAAGCCTATATCACAAATCGTTAGAGGGCTTATTAAGATACTGTGTATGTAACTGCTTTGTAAACTGTGAAGCTCTGCATAAACTAAGGTAATAGTAACTCATTCATTAATTCAACAAATATCAATTGAGCATCTACTGTGTGCCAGGTATTATTCTAGGTCATGGAGATATGAACAAGACACAGACAGACTCTGCCTCATCAGGTTTATATTTAAGCAAGGATGATAAACTAATACAATAGGACCAGGCATGGTGGCTCACACCTGTAATCCCAACACTTTGGGAAGCCGACGTGGGAGAATTGCTTGAGCCCAGGAGTTCGAGACCAGCCTGGGCAACATGGTGAGACACTGTTTCTACAAAAAAATACAAAGATTAGCTGGGCATGGTGGTGCATGCCTGTAGTCCCAGCTACTTGGGAGGCTAAGGTGGGAGGACTGCTTGAGTCTGGGAGGTCGAGGTTGAAGTCAGGCATGATTGTGCCACTGCACTCCAGCCTGGCTGACAGAGCAAGACCCTGTGTCAAGAAAAAAAAGAATGTCAGATGCTAGGAAGAAAAGCAGGGGAAAAGTTAGAGATTGAAGTGTAGGAGTTGTTGTAGCTAGGATGGCAACAATTGAGCAGAGAAATGAGTGAAGTGAAGGAGTTAGCCATGAGGCTGTCTGGAGGAAGGTCATCCCATGCAAAGGGAACATCATGTGCAAAGACCACGAGGCAAGAGATAGCTTGCCTAAGACCTTGCTTGGCATGTTGAAGAGATAGCAAGGGGGCTAGTGAGGCTGGAATAAAGGGAGCCAGAGAGCGGTAGAGGAGGATGGCAGAGAGGCAGTCTGGAACCAGATCATCTAGGACCTTTTCAGCCATGAAATAGATGGTGTGAAGGAAACCCACTGGAGGGATTAAGGCAGGTAAAGATTATGGATCCGTAATGCCTTGGAAAGGTCACCTGACTGCTGTGCTGAGAATAGCTTTTGGAGAAGGGAGAGTGGAAACAGGGAGATCAGTTTAGGCTATTGCAATGGTCTAGGTGAAATGAGGTCATAGAACTTTAACAAGTGACTGAATTCAAGATTTGCTGATTACTGGGTATGAGATACTATAATAGAAGTAGAGAGGCGGGAAGGAAAACTGTAAGACTTGTGGACTGGGCAGCTGGAGAATGGAGCTGCTATTTCCAATATGGGGAACACTGTGAGAAAAGAAGGTTTAGAGGCTGTGGAGGGAGAATTTGGATGTAGACACAATCAGTGTGAGATGTCACAGGCACTGGCAGTTCAGCATGATGTTGGGCTTAGAGATGTGAACTGAGTATCACAAGTAGGAATGGATGAGATCACCTAGGAATGAGCCACAGAACAGAAGAGGTCACAGGCCTGAGTCTTGAGAGTTGCAAATTTGAGTTGCCAAGAAAAGGAGGAATCTTAGTAACCACGGTACTGAAAAACAACAAATGACTATCAGAACTTGATTTGATTTAGGTGGCTGATTATTTTCATTTTTAATGGATTTTTCCATGCCAACACAGTCATTTATGTTCTCAAAGCACTTTTCAAATTTTATTATTGCACTAAGCATATTTAGTCATATCTATTTACATGTTTATTGTTCATCCTCTCTTCTAGACTATAAATTTTCTATGTCTTATTACTGTTTATATCCACCAAGCCTGGCACATAACTGAGGATAATAATATTAATCACTAACATTTAGTTAGCCCTTACTATGCACCAGCACTATTCTAAGAACTTTGCATATATCAACTTATTTAGTCCCTACAACAACCTCATGAGGTAGGTACTATTACTATCCCCATTTCACAAATGAATGAACTGAAAATCAAAGAGTCATTTGTTCAAAGTCACCAAGATAGTAGATGGTAGTGTTTGGGTAAATAAACATTTGATAAAACAAATACATGTTTTTTGTTAAAGAATGAATGAATAAGCCAGGCATGGTGACTCACACCTGTAATTACAGCACTTTGAGAAGCTGAGGCAGATGGATAGCTTGAGCAAAGGAGTTCAAGACCGGCCTGGGCAACAAGGCAAAACCCCATATCTACAAGAAATACAAAAATTAGCCAAGCATGGTGGTCTGCATCTGTATTTCCAGCTAGGGAGGCTGAAGAGGGAGGATCACCTGAGCTATGGGCAGTCAAGGCTGTGGTGAGCCAAAATCAGGCCACTGCACTCCAGGCTGGGCGACAGAGTGAGACCTTATCTCAGCAACAATGCAACAACAACAAAAGAATGAATAGAAACTTTGTGAGAGTTCCAATAGCCAAGTTCTTCTATTAAACCCTAAATTGGTCTGATTTACAAGAATACTGTATGGATAGTTAAAATCCAATCTTTAGATAGTATAACCAAAGGCATCATTTTGTGAGGTACTTTTTTTGCTAGTTTTATTTTTTAAGATCTATACATACAATAAAATGTTCAGAATTTAAGTGTATGGTTTGATGTGTTTTGACAAAATTATGCATTTTTAACTACCACCACTGTCAAGATATAGATCATTTCTGCCACTCCAGAGAATACCTTTATACTTCCTAGGAGTCATACTACCCCTAACCAAAAAGCAAACACGGAGACCTTGTTTTGAGTTTTATCTTCCCATTCTGTAAGTTAATATAGATGACATCATACAGCATATACCTTTTATTCTGACTTATTTTACTTAGCATAATATTTTCGAGATTTATCCATGTTGTTGAGTGTATTAATATCTTATTCCTTTTTATTGTTGAGTACTATTCTATTGTGTGACTGTAGCAATATTTAAAAAACATCTTTCCTCCCGTTAATGAACATTTAGTTTGTTTCCAGTTTGGGGTGCTTACAAGCAAAGCTATTACCTTAAGAGTGGAGTGGTTGTATCATATGATAGGTGTCTAGTCAACTTTAGAAGGCTATCAGACAATTTTCCATAGCGGTTGTACCATTTTATATTTCCACTTGCAATGTATGAGAGTTCTAGATAGTTCCACATCCTTGTCAAGCCCTCGATGTGGTCAATCTTTCTAGTGTCCTTTGCCTTTCAAAAGGTTTATACAGTTTTCAAGATAAAGACCCAAATCTCGGCCAGGCGCAGTGGCTCACGCCTGTAATCCCAGCACTTTGGGAGGCTGAGGCGGGCGGATCACGAGGTCAGGAGATGGAGACCATCCTGGCTAACACAGTGAAACCCCATCTCTACTGAAAATACAAAAAATTAGCCGGGTATGGTGGCGGGAGCCTGTAGTCCCAGTTACTTGGGAGGCTGAGGCAGGAGAATGGCATGAACCTGGGAGGCAGAGCTTGCAGTGAGCCAGGATTGCGCCACTGTACTCCAGCCTGAGCAACAGAGTGAGATTCTGTCTCAAAAACAAACAAACAAACAAACAAAAACCCAAAGCTTTGCTTAGTACACAGGATCCTTACTGACATTGCACTCACCATTCCCTTTCAATCTCACCTCCTAATTTCTGCACAAGAACCCTTGGAACTACTCATGAAAACTGTTCTTTTAATTCACAGTCTTTACACTAATCGAGTCTTTTAAGGAGTCCCTCCACCCCTCCACCTCCTCCTCTTTCCTTATGTCTCCACCTGCGCCCTCCACCAGCCTCCCTTACTTCCTCAACTTCCAGTAGGATAGTGGTGCTCCTCTTTTATGCTTCCATAATTTGGTTAAGAGCACAAGCTTGTATCATGCAGATCAGGTTTGGCCCAGCCTCTCACACTTAACTCCCATACCACTAAGAGAAGCCACTGATTTCTTTGTTCTCAATTTCCTCATTTGTAACAGGCTGGTCATTAAACCTTTCTAGCAAAGTGGTTGTATAGACAAAATATACTAATGTACATAAAGTGTTCCTCACCCTTTTGGGTATACAGAAGGGTCCATCTGAAGGTAGGTTTTTCATGAGGGACTGCTTGTTTGGTATAAAGGGAGGCACATTCGTCTTTCAAATGTTTATTGAGCTTATAATAAAAAATAAGAGTTAATATGAACTGTGTGCCTGCTGTTGTGCTCAATACACGCAGAAGCTTATTTCACCCTCACCATCACTGTCTGAGGCAGGTAATGGTGTCACCTCCATTTTACCAACAAAGAAACTGAGATATAGAGAAGTGAGGCCATTTGCCCAAGGTCACATGGCTTGAACGTGACATATCAAGATTTGACTAGGTCTGTGTCACTGTGGAGCCTTCTCTCGCAAACTCCACATTCCACACTCCACTGTTTCCAAAATGTTCTGACCTTAGGCTAAGTCGTCCTCTAAATACTGGGGATGTGAGGAAGAGAAAGACAGCCCTCACTGCGGAAGACAAACCCATATGCAGATAGTTCTTTCTGGCTGTTGTTCAGTTTTTATTTTAAGTTCCAGGTACATGTGCGGGATGCACAGGTTTGTTACATAGGTAAACGTGGGCCATGGTGGTTTGCTGCACAGATCAACCCATCACCTAGGTATTCAGCCCACATAAGCAGATAGTTCTAACCCAATATGCTAAGTGTAAAGATTGAGTTACAAACCAAGAAGTGGAAGGGGCACAGAAGAGGGACACGTAGCCATGTGAGAGCGGTTCAGATATAAATTTTGGCAGAAGAGAAATGCTCAGCTGGTTTTTAAGGAACACCAGAAGCAGGCCAGGAGAAGTCAGTGTTTCCAGGCAGAGGGGACAGCATAAACAAAGGCATGGAACCTTGTGATACGTGCTGGAAACAGACAAGCACTTCATGAGTGAGGCAGGGAGTTGTCAGAGCCAAGATGGTTCTGTACAGTTGCGCAGGTTGTGCAGTGCCTGAGGATGTACATCTAAATGGGCATCACTCATCATACATGTTGTAGATTTGTGTATTTATTCTGTCAGTTTCCTTGAAGATGACACTTAAGCATTTTGCTTTACCAGATATCAGTGTCACAACAATTTTCCAGTAGATAAAAGTAAAGTGTTGCAAGTAACAGGGACCTGTATAAATATGCATAAAAGTATTATTTGGGCTAGGAGTAGTCTGCTCAGAATTGCTTTCTAGGTGAATGTCACTGCAGATAGATGATGAGAAGGATGGACTTGTTGGGGGGAGGAGTGGAGTCAGAGAGCAACTAGGAGACTGTTGTAGAAATTCAAGTGAGAGATGAAGGCTTCAGCCAGAGCAGTGTTGGCTTGGGATGGATTTGAGAAATTCTTAGGCAGGTATTATGTTACAATGGCTAAAGTGGATTAAATCCTAACTTTGTGAAGAGGATTTATAAATACAAAGCGTGCTTTTTTCCATGCAAAATGGTGTGTATAATTCTGGTCACATTTCAGAATGATACAGGATAAGAAGAAAAAATGGCTTACATCTTATCTTAGTTTGAGTTCTCTCAGAAGCATACCCTAGGATAAGGATCCATATGGAGTAATATTTGGCAGGTGAAAGAAACCCCATTGGGAGAGTAGGGAAGTGCACAGGAAGGGAAGGCGGCCAATACATGCTGCATTATCAAGCAAGTTACTACTATAGGCAACTGGAGCTCAGTCCTGCTGGGAGCCTCCTGGCAGCCAGTGTGGAACTCAGGCCTCAGTTATTCCACCTGAGGGGTGAGGGAGTAGTGATATTTATTTGGTTGAGGACTGCTCTGGGCTTGGGGCTGTGGGCGTTGATTCCTTGGCAGCACAGGTGGGAAAGCAGGTGGGTCCTGGAGGCTGGAAAAATCCCTCCGGCAGACATGCAGGTGCTGGAAGTTTGAAGTCCCCAGTTTGCACTGAAGTGGTAAAGGCACAGGGATGAGGGCGGGGCACCAACAGCATCTGCTGCACATGGAAATTGCTCTGTAAAGTTCTCAAAGGAATCAAATTCATTATGTCACTCGAACCTCCCAATAACCTTGTGAAGTAGAAAAATGGGTGGTTTCCAACTAAGGCTGTGTATCTCTTATTAATGGTCAGTTCCTCCTCCCTCCACAGCTGCTGCTCCAAATAGAGATATCTTGTCACAGCCCTTCTTTTTCTCATTACTGACTTGTTTAGATGCCTGTCTCCTGATCTAGATTGTGAGCAGTTTCATTTAGAAACTTTGTTTATTACTCATCTTTGTTTTCCAGAGCCTCGCAAAAAGTAGGTGCTTAGAAAATGTGATTGTGAATGAACAACTGAATGATTATTATCGTCATCACCATTTTAACTTTTTTTTTTTTTTTAAAGCTTAGGACTGAGATTGCTAAGCAACGTATCCAAAGTTACCCACCCGATTAGTGGCATCAGGGCTTGAACTCAGCTCTTCCACCTTCTTCTCGAAAGTATGGGGATTCATAAACCCCAATGGCATATTAAATGTGGCATATATGAGGACAGGTCAACAACTATGAAGGAAGACCAGGACACTTCAGAAAGGGGAGCTGCTTTTCACATTGGGAATAGATATTGGATTTCATTATTTATAGTATCTCAAAGTAAAATGGGGAAAGATAAATAGGGGCAAATACTGTGACTCCCCCTAAAAGAAAACAGATATTTCCTCCAAATATTAAAGAAAAGGGACCATCCCTGCAGGACCCAATGTAACAATCTGAAGCTGAATGAGAAGCTGTGCTGTCAACTCCCTGCGCTCCTGGCTAACCAAGAGAGTCAAGGGTGATGACGGCACACACTGAGGAAGGCAGGCTCTTTTGTGCTTTTAGTAGAGCGTGCAACATAAGGGGTAGCAGCTGCAGGAAGGAAAACCAGTTCGAGTTTTCAAAATGAATTTAAACGTGCATTCTTGAGTGGCCTTGCAATATTTCTGCTAATGTAAAAGGCATGATTGATCTACATGTGTTTTTCTGCCTCTTTTCACACGTTAATTTATATCATCCTGGTGTCTCCTTACTTTTGTTTGGAAATGTTGCATATGCCATTTAAAGTAGCGGATTTTATTTAAGCAGCATTGCAATGTTAAACTTTAAAAAGTCAACATTCAGTTAAGAGTCAGTTTGAACCTTGTCTCCTCATCAGAAGATGTAAATTTGTGATTTTCAAATGTCTTTTTATCTGTGGTGCCTCCATTTTACCTCTGCGTAAGGTTATAGGTATAGGCTCCACTGTTGACTAGGTCTGTGTTTCAATCCCAGCCCTGCCACTTATAGATTGTGACCTTGAATAAGATACCAAATCTCTCTAGGGAGATGGCAATATTTCCTCAGAGGGACTGTTTTAAGGATTAAATGAGACAATGAGAAGAGTAACTAATATGTATACGGTATAGCATTTTCCATATACTTAATCCTCATAACAATTCTTTCCGGTAATTATTGTTACTATCCCCCATTTACAGATAAGAAAACTGAGTCACAGATCAGCATCTAGCGCAAGGTCACATAGTTACTAAAGCTCAGGGTCACATAGTTACTAAGTGGTAGTGTCAGAATTTGGACCTTGGCACATAATTAACTTAAAACAAATCATATTAATTATTATCGTAAAACTCTGACCTGGAGGCTCATGATATGAATTTAAATCGAAGCTGCTGTGGTTGACATCGGATTAGGAAGCCCAGATCTCTTTCTCCCCACTGAGATGGCCACCGAGGCACTTCCTTGGAAAACAAGCATAGCTTGGAAAGAACAAGACTTCCTAATGCTGGGAGAGAAATGCAAACATTAATAAAAAGAAGTGAAAACAGGCTGATGGATCCCTGTACATTATGTTCTGTTTGTAGTGTCTTATGGATACTTCAGAAGCAACTACATCTCCTTTTGTTCCACAAACAGACAGCTGTATCTCTTAAGATGACAGACAAGAGCCATGACAGCAGTTTTTTGGGGGGCCCATTTTTATAAGATCCGCACATAAGTATGTCAGTGGCACAACCAGATGGGTTTTGCATTAAAAGTTGTGCTTCAATGACAACTTAAACTGTTTGAAAAATGTTAATTCATTGGTTCATCCATTCATTCATTCAACAAATATTGAGAGTGCAAATAATGAATCAGACACAATTCTAGTGTGGGCTGAAGATATCGAAGCAGAAACCCAGCTATATACCCTTACACCTCCTCCCTCTATGTCACCTTGGCACTTGCAAGTCCCCCCACCACCCACCCTGCCTACTTATTTCCTCCTGTGTGAAGTTTGGATGACTACTTCTTTGCTGCACCATCTCAACCCAGATACTGGCATCCTTCCCCACGTATCCTTATATGTTCGGTGGTGTTTCTGTTTTCTCTTCCAGCAGAAGCATGCATTGTTTCATTCTCTATTTTCAGTCCTGCCCTCCCACTGCCTTCCAACCAGGACTAACTTCCCATGTGAATTTATTTCTCTTTGCAAGTCAGGTAGAAGGACAGGAGCTCATTTAACATGGTGTCTTCGAAGGGAGAGGGCTGCCACAGCACTGAATTTGCTAGATGATCATGAGGCCTAACCTCAATAACTCATTTAACACCTGGCACAGGCCCCGGCACATAGTAGGCCCTCAGTTACATGTGATTTCCCCTCTTTAGGAACATGGTAGCTGAAATGAAATACTGTGAGCTCATTTACAATTTATGTATTGTTATACATCTAGGGCTTAAATATATGGAGGTCATTTCTTCCTTTTGTAAGTTATCATCAAATAGAATTTATGAACCCTCAGATTCATGGGGTTGGGATGAAGAGTTTAAAATTAATGCAATAAAGCTACATTCTGTACTTTTGCCCTGAACTTCTTTCACACACATTTTTGTAGCTAATAATAATATTTTCCAGTTGTAAAGCCTATTTCTGACTTGGACATTTGCTACCATGGTTGGAATTGTTTCATACTTACATTAACTGGTTATATGCACCAATGAGTTGAGTTCTAATTTTTCGTGCATAAATTTGGTGCCTGGATTTATAAGCATTGTTACCTGGAAAGGGCAGCTGAAAAGTGAGATTCGGATAGAAGTGACTTGACATGCTGTGGTTTTTAGGAATAATTAATTAATTAATCTATTAAGCATTTATTGAGAGCCTGTGCTGTGACTGGCAGCAGGCTATGTGCTGATAGTACAAGCATGGAAGTGTTTCTCAGAAAGTTCATAGGCCATCAGCAGAGACCGTTCCATAAAGAAATGCAGTGTGGCGTGTGAAAAGTACAACAGCAGTATCTTTATGGTACGGTGGTAGCAAAAAAGCAGGAGCAATCAACCCATCATATCTTAAAATAAAGTTTTTGCTATTATTTAGGTATGATGAGGCCAACAGATCAGGAGATGAATAGATAGAAAAAAATAGTTACACTCAGAAACTTCAAGAGGAGAGGGTACAATGTGCTATGAGAGGCCATGTGGGGAAGCACCAGGGTCAGTCAGGAGGTGGAGGTGGAGGAGGATGGACGGGGCAATGTGGGCAACAGCCTTTCTTGTGACTAGAGAAAGCAGAGCGAGCAGATTTAGGATTGGCTAGTTTCAATAATTTCAGCAGTCTCTGG
Organism: Macaca mulatta; assembly: GCF_049350105.2. Lineage (NCBI taxonomy): Eukaryota > Metazoa > Chordata > Mammalia > Primates > Cercopithecidae > Macaca > Macaca mulatta. The sequence continues at coordinate 163,685,368 of NC_133406.1, forward strand.
CATAAGGGCTGTTTCTAGTTTTCTGGTACCTGGCCCTGGGGTGATTCGGGCAGGTAGATGAGAGCTGATAAAGATGGTGGTTGGGGGTACAGGCTCTGGATTGGTAGTTTGCATATCAAAGGCGTACTCTCAGCTAGTTGTGTGCTCTCTCTAGGAATTAGCTAACTCTTGGAGGGGCAATCCCTCCAGGGAGACAGCAAGCCCTAAAATTTCAAAGTGTCAAAATAAACAAAATTTAAAAACATGGTTGATACAACTATATGGGGCCAGAGCAGAGGCCTAAACCAGAAATAGAAGAACCTTCTGGGCAGAGGGTTCATCTTACACAAATGCCCAGGTACATGGAAGAATTTGTTTGTGTTTCAATATATTTGGAACCTGTAGTGAGGATACAACAGGAGCTGTAAGACTGGAGTGGTGGTGTAGGGTGGTGGGGTAGGCAGGAGTCAATTCATGAAATTCACCTGGCTAAGGAATTTGGACACTATTTTAAAGTGAGCGGGGAATTGCTTCAGGGGTTTACATAGGAGGGTGACAATGATTTCAGTTTACTTCTGTTTGGTGAAAACCTATGTTACTGAATCTATGCTACTTAAAAATTAATGAGGTTTCACATTTCGTATTTGTAAGATAAACAACATGATATGTTTAGCACTTTCAATGGTTATGTAAAAAATGTTTACTCTTTCTCTCCTAGGGATTATAAATCCTTAGTGTTTTTCCTGCACCCACAAAGCAGGCAGGTAGTATAGCAGAGAGTACACAGTGATGAAGCAGTAATTAGAGGACCAGTGTCTTGGTTATTGCATTGGTTGAGTCACCTAATTTCTCCTAAGAGGCCCAGTGGTTAAGATCTTCCACTGGACCCAGACAGCGATGTGAATCCTGTCTCTACCACTGACTATGTGACCTTGGGCAAGTTTTATTTAACTTATGTCTTAACTGCCTCATATGTAAAGTGGAAATAATAAGAATACCTGTATCATAGTATGGATAAGAAGATTTGGATTTGTTTCCCCACTCATCATGCCTCTGCCAGCACCCACTCTGGGCATACCAATGCCATATGCAATATTATGGGCTATGCAATGTTGGGCTAAAGAATGCAGATCATAGCAGAATAAAGGGCAATGGGATTATGCTCCTGGAAATCACTGGTACCATTGTATGCCTCAACACCCACGAGCAGCTACCCTTCCACAGTGGAGGAATGCAATATTGCAGACTATTGTTGTTGATTGATGCCAACATCTTGTAAAGCTGGTTTGTTCTTCTAGATGCTGCAATAAATCAGAAATTGATAAATATTGTTTTCCTGCTACTACTCTTCATGAGTAAGATGTGGACAGGACATTTGGGAACCAACAGCCGGAAGGGAGTGATGTTTTGCATTATTGCATCTAATGACCTCCTAGCAATATTTGTGCTGCTTGTCCTTATGACTCTGGGTTTTATTTCTACAGAAGACATTATTCTTCCCTTAAATTGGAGGTTGCCAGTGCCCCCTTGGCCTTTCTGGTTCTTTATGCCATGAGGCGATCACACAAAAAGAAGTTGCATTTCAGCTGGGCTGGTTGAACTTGAGTAGCAACTTGAACAAGGGTTGCTGTTATGTAGTGAGAATAGAGAGAAGAAAGTATGGAAACGGTAGACTCTGCATGGAATCTTAACAGAACACTGTTACAACCCTTCATAGGCAGATCCACCAAGGGTTCAAATCCCTAAATCATGAAAGTCTGCATTAATTAACTGGACAGAGAACCCCAATGACTGAATCAATGATTCAAAGTAAGGGAACATAGAATGTACAGCTTTGACCTGTATTCGTCTCCTTGCTATTCTGTAGAGATGGTAGATAGGTAGATAGACATATACAGATAGATAGACAGATATGCATGTGTCTATATATATATATCTGACTCTCTCTATATAGACATATGCATATATACACAGATATATATATGTGCAAATACAAATATGAACATGTATGCATATGTCTATATATTTCTATATGCATGCATATGTGTATATGTATCTGCGTATGTATGCATGTGTCTTTATATACATATAGATACACCCACACACCACACCACACACACAGACACACACACACACACACACACACACACACACACACATTAAAGCACTATAACATGAAAAGTGGAGCCCGAAACTTAAAGAAAAATGTTATGTTATTATGAGGTTGGTGAAGAAATAGTATTTATTACTTAGTGCTCTGGTTTGAATGTTTGTCCCCTCCCAAACACATATTGAAATATACTTGCTATTGTAACAATATTAAGATGTAGGACCTTTAAGGGGTGATTAGTTCATGAGGCTTCCACCCTGATAGATGGGCATGGAGCTACTGTGACAGGATGAGTTCATCCTCCTCTTGTTTTCTCTTGCCCTTCTGCTTCCTGCCATAGGATGATGCAGCAAGAAGGCCTTTACCATATGCCAGCCCCTAGATCTTGGAATTTACTGCCTTCAAAGCTGTGAGCCAATATATTTCTGTTCCTAAGTTATCTAGTCTTGGTTATTTTGTTAGAGTAGCAAAAATGAACTCAAACAGTTGGTCTTTCAATCCTTATGAAATAAAGTATCCTAAATTATTAGTTGTGTGGGAAATACACCAATAATTACCAACAAAATATGTCCTATAAGTTGAACTAAGAAAGTCCCAAATGATTATAAGGCAGTCATTCTCTAACTTGACCTTTCCCCTTGCCCCTCTCAAGAAGATACGAATTTCTGTTTGGCCCAATTTTAGAATAGGAGCTGGGTGGAGGACAGAAGTCAATAAAAAAAATCATATTATATTACATTGTTGTATTCTTCATTTTGGGGTGAGAAAGTGAGTACAGTTTTAGTTTGATATGCTTTTATTTTACCTGATAAAGATACTGCTTGAACTAAGTCTTAAACATTTTGGAGGTAAGCTTTGTTAGTTTTCTTGCTGCCCAGAATCTATTCTCTTGGTTTCCTTTTGGGGCATTAGTTCTTTCACATTCGTGTCAGCTAGATGGCATTCTTAATCAAAGGGTCCTGCCCTCCTCTAGCCAGTGAGTGGGCAGACATGTCCTAGGCCAATCACACTTTCCCTCCCCAGAATTTAAGAGCTTGAGCAGAGTGATGCACAGGTGAAAACAAAGACTAGTAGAAGTGGACTCATCCCCATGGTGGCAGTACTCATAGTTCACTTTTTTTCCAATAGGATCTCTGGAGCTGACCTGGTTCCTGCCCCTTCTGAGCCTGGTTCTTCTGATATTCATTCAATCTTGGGAACCATCCTATAGCCTCCCAAAAAAATTTATTTTGTCTTGTGTTTATCAGAGATTTGGCATCTAACAATCCTAAGTATGTAAGAATGGAAAAGCTTTTAAAGCAAGCAGGAAGAGGAGAGATAAGTTCTCCTGACAGAGGGAAGACACGAGTAAAGTGGTGACTGTCTCAAACAGCATGATGAGTCTGGATAATTCCAAGTAGATCAGACCAAGGAATCAGTGCAAAATTAATCCTAAAGGAGTTTTTATCCTTGTGTGGTAATTCCCAGTATGTGAGATATGAATCCAAAGGGTATTGGACAGTCTAAAAAACAAAGTTTCTAAGAATCCCTATATGGTCAAACTTTTGAATGAAAATCCATGGAATTACTTTCATGTACCATTCTGTGAAAAAATTTGAAGTACAAGAAGTCTCACCATTCAAATGGTAGGGAACCATTTAATCTAACTCAGCAGTTCTCAACTGTAAAATGGTTAACATGCTTGTCTATCATGTCACAATTCGATACTAATATTAGTTGAAATGACAAGGTTTATAGGTGCATTGTTTCTTTTATGAATTAGAGCATATTCTAGGCTGACTTTTCTTTAATCTGTCTTGTCTATTTACATTCTGATTTGTTTCCTTGAACGGAAGACAATGGAGTAGAATTTTAACTGTGGCTCCAAGAATTGCACACAGATCACCATCTATCCTATGTCAGTCACAGAGCAGGATGAGCCACCGGTACTGTTGTGACGTTGATGATTGTAGTGGTAATGCATTGTTATGGTGTTTGTGAGTTGTAGTTTCATTTTCACTTCATGTTTATTTTTCATTTTATCCATGGGTACATTTTTACATTATTAAAAAATTCAAACATACAAAAGCTAACAGAACAGTAAAAAAAATTTTCAAAATCCCGTTATTCAGATTTCCCAATTGTTAACATTTTACATTTTACCACATTTACCCAATCTTTTCTCATAAGTGATATATACATATATACACACACACACCACATAGATACATGTTGTGTATATATAGTGTATATGGTATACATGTATATATGGTGTATATGGTATCTCATGTATATACACACATATATGAAACATCATCTATGTGTATAGATATACATATATATGGCATCCTATGTGTTTGTATATACATGAGAAACCATATATGCCATATATTTATACACCATATACACCATACCGTATAGATAAATATATGATGTATATATACATATATACATATAGACTATATGTACATATATGTACACAGACACCATATATACACACCATATATGTTCAAAATATATGTGTATATGCACCATATATATACACACACCATATATGTATACTATATATTTATATATACCATATATACACAACATATATACATATATACCATATATATACCATATGTATAAATATATATGACATATAGACATATATGTATGTATATAGGTATATGGTTTATATACCAAATATATTTGCCATATATGTGTACCATATATACATATATGGTATATATGGTGTATATGTGTACCATATATGGTATATATGGTGTATATATGTATACAGTATATATAGATTGTATAGATATGCATCACATATGGCACACATATATGGATGGTACATATATAGCACACATATATGGTACATATATGGCATATATAGAACATATACAGATACACATACACATATATACACATATGGTATATATGGTATATATGTATATATGGTGTGTATATACCACATGGTATATATCTATAAATATATCTATATATGATGTACATATATAAATATATGTGTATATATGGTGTATATATACATACACACCCAAACATACCATATATATATATGTAGAATTTTCCAGTCAACAGCAGAGGAATACACATTCTTCTCAAGCACAGAAGAAATATTCTCCAAGATAAACGACATGTTAGGTCACAAAAGGAGTCTTAACAAATTCAGAAAGATTGAAATCACTCCAAGTATTATTTTCAACCACAATGAAATGAAACCAGAAATCAACAACAGTAAGAAAATAAGAGCATTCATAAATATGTGGCAACTAAATAACACGCTCTTGAACAATCATTGAATCAAAGAGAAAATCAAAAAAGAATTTTAAAAATATCTTAAGAGGAATAAAAATGAAACACAATATACCAAAAGTTATACAGTGCAGCGTAAGTAGCACTAAGATGGAAATTTATAACATTAAATGCTTACATTAAAACAGAAGAAAGATTGCCAATGTACAACTTAACTTTATACCTCAATGACCTAGAAAAGAAAGAACAAACTGAGCCCTAAGTTAGCGGAAGAAAGAAAATAATAAAGATTAGTGCGGAAATAAATAAAATAGAAAACAGAAAAAAAATCTTGATTTGTAGAATCTACATAAATATATGTGTATATATGTAGAATCTACAAACCAATTTTTTTTGTAGAAATAAACAACATCAACAATCTCTTAGCTAGACTAAGAAAAAGAAGACTGATAAATAGAATCAGAGATGATAGAGGAGACTTTACAACAGATGACTCAGAAATAAAAAAGGAACATAAGGGACTGTTATGAACAATTATATGCCAACAAATTGGATAACCTAGAAGAAAAGGATAAATTTCTAGAAACATGCATTCTAACAAAACTAAATCAAGAAGAAATAGAAAGTCTGAACAGACCAATAACAAATAAGGAGATTGAATTAGGAAACAAAAACCTTCCAACAAAAAAAAGCACAGGACCAGATGGCTTCATGAGTGAATTCTCCTAAACATTAAAGAATTAATAGCGATTCTTCTTCAACTTTTTATAAAAATAGAAGAGGGAATACTTTCAAACTCATTTTATGAGACTAGCATCACTGATACTAAAGGCAGACAAAGACACCAGAAGAAAACTTACTGATGAACATAGATGCAAATATTCTCAATAAAACACTAGAAAACCAAATTAAATAGCACATTAAAAGGATTATACATCATGGCCAAGGAGGATTCATCCCTGGGATGCAGGGATGGTTCAATATGCATGAATAAATCAATGTGATACACCACATTAACAAAATGAAAGAAAAATATAAAATGAAAGAAAAATAGACACAGAAAAACATTTGACAAAGTTTGACATCTATTAATAATTAAAACTCTCAACAAAATAGAAAGAACTTATCTCAACACAAGAAAGGTCATATATGAAAAGCCCATGGCTAACATTATCAGTGAAGGAAAATTGAAAGCTTTCCCTCTAAGATCCAGCACAAGGCAAGGATTCCCACTCTCACCACTTATATTCAACAAAGTACTGGATGTTCTAGAGTGCAATTAGGTAAAATAAATAGAAATAAACATCTGAAAATAGAAAAATAGAAAAAAACATCTGAACCAGAAAGGAAGAAGTTACATTGTATAATAGTTTATTTCAAACTGAAAGAAAGGAACAAGAAAAATTCCGTTTGCAGAAGACATGATTGTATATGAAGAAAATATTAAAGACTCAACAAAAAGCTGTTAGATAATAAACAATTTCATAAAGTTGCAGGATACAAAAATCAAAATATGAAATTAGTTTAGTTTTATACACTAACAATGAAATATTTGAAAAGAAAGTTAAGAAAGAAATCCTGTTCACAATAGCAATACAAAATTAAAATACTAGGAATAAATTTAACCTGAGAGTTGAATGATTTGTATACTGAAAGTACAACATTAGTGAAGGAAATTAAAGAAGACACGGATAAATGGAAAGACATCCAAGTTCATGGATTAAGAAAGAATAGTGTTAAAATGTTCATACCAAAGTGATCTACAGATTCTATATAATTCCTATCAAAATCCCAATGGCAACCTTTAAATATGTAGAAAAAATTTCTAAAATTCATATAGACCCCAAAATGGCCATGAATAGACAAAGTAATATTGAACAAAAAGAATAAAGCTGAAAGCATCACTCTCCCTGATTTTAAAACATATTACAAAACTACATTAATCAAAACAGCATGATACTGGCATTATAAAAAAAAGACATATGAACCAAATGGAACAGAATATGGATCCCCAAAATAAATCTATGCCTATAAAGTCACTTGATCTTTGACGGAAGTACCAAGAACACACACTAGGGAAGGGATAGTCTCTTCAATATCTGATGTTGGGAAAACTGGATATCCACATGCAGAATGAAATTGGATCCTTATCATACCATATACAAAAATCAACTCAAAATAGATTAAAGGCTCAAACATAAGACCTGAAACTATAAACGACTAGAAGAAAACATAGGGAAAAAACTTCTTGACAAGGGTCTGGGCAATGATTTTTTTGGATATGACACCAAAAGTACAGGCAGCAAAAGCAAAAATACACAAATGGGATTACACCAAACTAAAAAGCTTATTATGGTCAGCAGAGAAAACTATCAGTAGAATGAAAAGGCAATATGGAAAGGGGAGAAAATATTTACAAACCATACATCTGATAAGGGGTTAAAATCCATAAGGAATTAAAAAACTTGATAGCAAAAAACAAAACAAAACAAACAAACAAAAAAAAACAAAACAAAGCAAAACAAAAAACAGATTACCAAATGGGCTAAGGACCTGAATAGATAATTTCTCAAAGACATGTAAATGGACAACAGGTATATGAAAAAGTACTCAACATCTTTGATCATCAGGGAAAGGTGCTCAACATCTCTGATCATCATCAAAACCACAGTGAGATATCACCTCATGTTTGCTGAAATGGCAAAAGATAAGTGTTGGTGGGAATGTGGAGAAAAGGGAACCCTTATTTGCTGTTGATAGGAGTGTAAATTGGTTTAGCCATTATGGAAAACTGTATGGTGGTTCCTCCAAAAGTTAAAAATAGAACTACCATGTGATCTAGAAATCACTTCTGGGTGTACAGCCAAAGTAAATGAAATCAGTATCTCAAGGATACTGAGTGGAAATGGAGATGTCTGCACTTCCATGTTTATTACAGCGTTATTCACAATAGTTGACATATGGAAACAACCTTAGTATCTGTAGAAAGATGAATGAATAAAAAGAGTGGTGCATATATATGCATACATATATTTAGCCTTTAAAAAGGTGTCACTCATGTATGCATACATATACATATATTTATACACACATACATCAATATTTATCTAAATATCCGTTAAAAACCATGAGTTCACACTGATTTCTCCCATTCCACTCTAACACCTTAGAGCTCTTTCTAGTCTTCCCTCTTTCTATATTTGTAATCCTTTCTCTGACAGTGGGAAACTTATTTCCATTATTTGCAATACACTTATTTATTTGTTCAATCCTCCTGCACCAACCTTTAGGTCATGCAGCTGTCTCTTTGGTCCTCAGCCTTGTTGCTGCCTCTCTAGCCTTGTTGCACTTCCTGGTCTCGCTGCCCTCTCCACAGCACCACTGCCTCCTTGGACCTCCCACCCTGCAGCCAGCCCTCCTTGGTCCTGCTGTCTTTCAGCTTCACCACTTTCCTGGTCCCAGCTAGGCCATCATTTCCAAGGAAAAGGGAAGGCAGAGGGAGGAGAAAAAAAAGAAAGAAGAAGCACTTCTTTTCTCAATAGATTGCATATTTTTGAAAAGATCTCTCACTGACAAACATCTCGATGATGGGTAAAAAAAACATCAAACGAACAAAAAAATTATAAATACATTACTAAATATGCAAAAAGTAAGGGGATTGTCCCAAGACCAGTAAACCCCAACAACATAATAAACAAAGGAATATTAAAAATTAAATCGTTAGGAGCTGAAACCAGAGGGATCCAGAGGCACAGCAACCTGGGGATGTCCTGCATCGGGGAGGGGAAAGAAATGCAGTTACCGTTAAAATAGAACTTTGGAGATCAATGACACATACAGGGATGAGGAATACTAAACTGAGCCCTCTGCATTGCAGACAGCTGAATGGGTCATTCCCACATTCACTGGAGACACTCTAAGTGTATGCACTCTCACTGAAAGAGTAGACTAGAAATTGACACTGAAACTGGCCTATCTCTGCCAGGTGGAAAAACAGAGGTATCTTCTGGGAATTTGCTACCATTGACCTACTCTCAAGTGGCGTTTGGAATTTAAATTTATATGACCTCTGTGGCCAATGAAATAGCAACCTAACAGATGAAATTCAACAGGTTCTGGCATCCAGAACTTTTTCAGAACTTCTCTGGAGAAAACCAGACCTTATATGAGCTCGTGGTTTTAACTAATTCAATGTTAGCAAACATATGTTTGAGAATCGACAGAAACAGCCAATCAAAGATTTGAGCCCTATGAGCTTCAGATACTTGGGTTATCAGAGACATAATATAATATACCTATTACAGGCTGAATTATGTGTCTCTCCCCCAAATTCATATGTTGAAATCCTGAGCCCTGATATCTCAGTATGTGAATACATTTGGAGATAGCATCTTTAAAGAGGTAATTAAGTTGGAAGAGGTCATTAGAGTGAACTCTAATCCAATATGACTAGTGTCCTTATAAGAAGAGGAAATTTGAACACAGTCTTGCACAGAAGGGAGATGATGTGAAGACAGAGGCAGAAGACAGCCATCTACAAGGCAATGAGAGAGACCTGTAATAGATCCCACTCACAGCCCTCGGAGGGAATCAGCCCCGCAGACACTTTGATCTTGCACGTATAACCTGTTAGGACAATACATTTCTGATGTTTAAGCCACCCAGTCTATGGTACTTTGTTATGGCAGTCCTGGAAAAACCAGTATGATAATTATGTATGAAATGCCAAAGAAAAGAAAGCAAAAAACAAGAGACTATCAAAAACAATCAGATATATTTAGGAAAAAATATATAATCATTGAAATTATGAATTGCTAAAAGCATCTAGAACTCTCAAACACTGATGGTAATGTTATTGGCACTGCGCTCTGGGTTCTTGTAATCTCCCAGGATGGAAAAATCAAGAGAGATCACCAGACATAGTAACAAAGAGAAAGTGAAAGTTTTTTGAGTTTGTGCACAAGAAAACGAGCACGATGAAAGGAAAAGGGTGGGCTGGGCCCCATGGTAGTATGTGGTGGGTTCGTTTTATAGGACATTTCCATAGGGAAGCGTTTCATCAGGGCATGTAGAGGAGGGTTTCTTTAACGCATGCACAGTGGCTTTACATGTTTCTTCATATATTGGAAGTAACCTTAGCATTTTAAGTCTCCACCCCAGGCATGAAGTTTAAGTCTAACTGTGCATGCCGGGGCCCTCAGGGAAGTCCCTACCCCACTAAGACAGGAACCTGTGGTTAATAGCTGCTTGGTTCCTTTGTTGCTGATTGACTGGAAGTTAGGTAAGCTACAGCTTGAGTAAGTGGCTTTTGTTCTTTTGCTCTAAACAACATCAAATCAGGAAACCAGCCTGCCTACCTGTTTCAGTGGGAATGTAAATTGGTACAAATACTTGGAAAGATTGGTTGTGTCTATTAAAAGTGAATGTGGCCGAGCACGGTGGCTCAAACCTGTAATCCCAGCACTTTGGGAGACAGAGGCGGGTGGATCACCTGAGGTTGGGAGTTCAAGACCAGCCTGGCCAACATAGTGAAACCCCATCTCTGCTAAAAATACAAAAATTAGCCAGGCATGGTGGGGTGCACCTGTAATCCCAGCTACTCGGGCGGCTGAGGCAGGAGAATTTGCTTGCACTAGGGAGGTGGAGGTTGCAGTGAGCAGAGATCATGCCATTGCATTCCAGCCTGGGAGACAAGAGTGAAACGCTGTCTCAAAAACAAAAACAAAAACAGAAACAAAAACAAAAACATAAACAAACAAAAAGACTGAATGTATAGCAAACTCTATGACTTAGGATTTCACTACTAAGTTACACCTTGGTTATATGCACCAAAACCACATCCTTGAATAGTTCAGAGCAGCACAGAGTATACTAGCCCCTAACTGGAAACTACCACATTGCCATCAACACTGGGTAATGATAGACACATAATGTCACATTCATATGATGGAAAGCTATGCAGCAAAGAGAAAGAACAAACTACAGCTACATATAACAAGATATATGAATTTCACAAATACAATTCATGAAAGAAGTCAGATGCAAACAAGTGTATGTGGTCAGCCCCCAACATCCGTGGGTTCTGCATCCATGGATGCAACCAACCACAAATGGAAAATATTTGAAAAAAATTGTGTCTGTACTGAACATGTACAGATTTTTTTTCTTATTATTATTCCCTAAACAATACAGCATAACAACTATTTACTCAGCACTTACATTGTATTAGGTATTATAAATAATCTAGAGATGACTTAAAATACGTGGGAGGATGTGTGCAGGTGGCAAGCTATATGCAAATGCTATGCCATTTTACATAAAAAGACTTAAGCATCTGTGGATTTTGATATCTGAGGGAGGTCTTGAAATTAGTCCCTCACGGATACTGAGGGATGACTGTACTTATTAATATAATCCTGTTTAGATAAAATTCAAAAACAGAATAAATTAATTTATGCTGTAGAAGTTCGGATAATAATTATCTTTGATGGGGGTTGGTGACTGAAAGGAAGTACAGAGAGGGCTTTGGGGTTGCTGACAACATATTTTCTGATCTGGATGCTGGTTACACAGATGTGTTCAACTTGTGAAACTCGTTACATTGTAAGTTTAGGATCTGTAAATGTACTTTAACGTATGTATATTAAACTTTAATTAAAAGTTTGGATATAAAAATAATGCTAGCTTGGGAGACAGTGAATAGTGTATGAACATGTATTTATTCAACAAATATAATTTTTCACTTTCTTTGGTAGTTACTGGGGATATAGCCATAAAAGAAAAAGTCTTGCCCTTAAAGAGCTTATATTCTGTTAGCAGAAGGAGAAAACACATAAGCAAATGAATAAATGCATTATAAAACTGCAGGGAGTGACAAATGCACGGAAGAAAATTAAAGTACCTAAGGGAACAGATGGTGTTGACTGGAACAGTCAGGGAAGGTGTCCCTGAAGAAGTGGCAACAGAGTAGAAACTGGAAGGAGGGGAGATCTGCCTTCGCCAGTGTGTGTGGGAAACTGTGTGAAGATGTGAGAGGCTGCAAAGGCCTTGAAACTGAGAAGAACCTCATGGTCCTGGGGAATGGAAGAGGGGAAGCCCAGTCCCTCTTTAAAAACAAAAATTGGCAGTATTTAGCAGTATTTTTTCTTATGAAATGAGATGAACCTCATGTCCATGAGGTTCTTCTGATAAATATTCGTGATACTATTTGCTCTGCTTGTGCACAAAATGAGGGGAGTGGGCTTTGGCAATAGGTGGAGTCTTGTTTCTAAATGACATTTATTTTGTGTATTGCAGGGGAAGAGCACTGACAGCCACTGTCCTTGGCCAGGAGAAGCCACTGAAGAAAATTAAGTAGAGCAGCGGCATGATGAGACTTGTGTTTTAGAAGGATTATTCCAGCCACCATGTAGATAATTCAGAAGAAGGAGAAACATACAGCTAGAGGATGCCTGAGATGAGGAGAGTGTCATTTTAGAACTGGCAACACAGAGCAAAACCAGCCAACAACCTAAAGCGGCGTAATAAAATCACACCGCGAAAGGGGCTTATTTCAGATGCTGGTGGCAGTTGTGCTGCCTGTGGAAGGGTTAAGCTGGTAGAGGTGTCTTTCCCTCAGGCTATAAGCTGCTAATGGGGACTGTGCTGATGACATGAGGCTCCCAACTTAGTCTTCATTTAGTAGAGTGCGTTTGCACTTAACATGCATAAATACTGATGGAAGGCTTGTTGGTCTTTTTAGTTTTGTTTTGTTTTTAAACTTAGATTCGAATCACTCTTGGGATCCAAACCAATTTAGTAACTCATTTTCAAATTCTTACAAATATCAAGTAAAATGCTGCTTGGCACCTTTTGAACTGCATCCTCTGCATCAAGCAAGAAAATATGTTGCTGAATTATTTAGATAAATTACTGAGAAAGAAAACAGACCAGTCTTAACTGGACACCACTTCTCTTTTTTATTCTAGAACAACCTGCATCCAAGGAAGAAAGTTTTTCCCCGTGCTTTCCTGTTATCACAATGTCTTCCCCCCGTCAGCCTCACTCAGATCAGAAGGGACGATTAACCCCATCCTCCCCACCATGCCTACCACCAGTGGCTTTTAATAGGGTAATGCTGAGGGAGAAGTGTCTGCTACCCTTCAGCGTGAGTGATACTGACTTCTCACTGCTGAGTAAGTCCAGCTGGCCAGGCCACACAAGGGATTTTCATTTCTATGTGGGCATCAGCTCTGGATCTCTCCTGGGGCCTATCATGAACACTCACAAGTTCTGTTGTAGTTGCTCTGCTTATAGTATAAAGGTAAAGGAACCCTTCAATCCTTCAGTTTGACTAAAAAGCATTTGTTGAGGTCCTACACATGTACTGGTTGGACGTTTTAAGGAACTATCTCATCCAGGATACCTTTGATAATTGGGTTTATTGCAAAGATGCACTGTAAAGTGGGTTATTATTAATATATTTTCAGTCTGTGAAAGAGACAGCTGTCTCCCAATATTCTTTCTCTCCTTCTTTCTGTGGTTATAGAGCCTTCACTCAACTCCACCAGATTTTAGCAGGACACACAGCTAGAGGCATTCAGTAAAGGCAACATTTCCTAGTTCTCCTGGCAGCTAGGTATGACCACATTTTCCTGAAACAGTATGAGTGGAAGGGAAGTATGCAACTTCCATTATTTTCCTTAAAGAAATTTGGTTGCCTTCCAGGCAGGTACTCACTTTCTGTTTTCCCACTGGCTGGAAATGAGCACTGTGCTTCTGAGATAGTTTTGGTGATATGACTAGGACTACTCCCTAGGAGATGACAGAGCCCTTATCACTCAGAAGGCAGGGAGCTTGACATGTATGGTTTCCCATAAAGTTGACTGAACCACAGATCATACTCCAGAGCCAGACACAATGCGTTCAACAATAGAAAAGATATTAGCAATATATTGCCAGGCTTCTAGAACATTTTATTTACAATATATTGAGATGCATCTGTTGTCTTCTAAAGGCTCTGCTCACCCTGACTTTCTCAGTCCTTTACTTTCAGGAGGTGAGCTAGTGCCAAAGCACTCAACTCAGGCTGTCCTATCAGCTGGATAAGGGACACAATGGAAAGGTCTATTGCTTAAACATCATTCATTAATGTCTGAAATTCTTAATAAAGAAAATTCATCCTTCTAAAACACAAATTGGAAATTCATCGCCTTGTTTTAGGGGAATGTTTTCCATTCCAAAATGAAAATATCTCTGGAATATGAAGAATGATGAGGAATCTGAGATTTTACCCACTCAGAACCTAACAAATTACCCTGCCACAATTTCACAGATACTGGCAGGAGATATGAAACTCCCGGGTCAGAGACAAAGGACTTTATTTATTATTGAAGGCACAACAAGCCAGCAATCAGCATGAACTTCATGTTTACATTGGTTCTCTTTACCTGTCAAATCCTAATGGGGAGATTTGGTGGCACACCTAGGTGATGATGTGCACGTGGTGGGTATACATTGCAAATTTAAAAACCCACATCTTTTAAAGGCTATTTGTAAACCTGCTCAACCTTGGAGACATTATCTTTATTATGCTAGGTCAGGAAACATACATGTTTTCTGTTTTCAAGGGAGACACTATCTCTATTTTCCAAGGCTACTTGTTTAACAAACATCCTTGACGAGGTAGCCTGGAACAAAAACTGATAGGTGACATGCAGAAACACCATGGAGAATTGTCAACTGACACCTAAGAGAAGAATATTAAGCCTTTAGCAAGTTTACACACACAACCAAATGTACCTAAGGACACTCTTTAAGACTGCCTGTCTAAGAATGCTTCCTCAAGAAAGGAAAGGCAAGCATATCAAGTAGCTTCCAGAGTCTCAGCGACCTGGTACTCACAGAGTGACAGATCTGGATTCAGTATTCAATGCAGACCTTGGAGTAGGAGTAAAGATGTCTCCGTTGCATACCTGACTTAGCTCCCATGGCTCCCTCTGATGGGAACACGATTATCTCCCTCTTTACCAGGATAATTTCTTCATTATTTTTCTTTAAGACTCTGTTAAGGCACCTCCTTCTCTGTAAAACCTGCCCCGAGCCCTTGCCTCCAGCTGAGATAGGCATCTATAGCTGTGTTTCCACGGCAGCATTCCTTTTACTTTTCTCTGTAATACCATTTATCACACTGTATCACTGCTATATGTGTAAGATAAGTTTCCCTAAATCAATTGTCACCTTCTTGAGGGTAAAAACTGCATATCTCTTTATCTCTCTGTTTTTCTTTTTTTTTTTTTCTTTCTGTTTTTCAATAAATGAGGAACTGAACTAGGTTGGCAAGAATGTCAGTATAGTCATGTGTCAAATTATGACATTTTAATCAACAGTGGACTGCACATATGACAGTGGTCCTATAAGATTTTCATACCATATTTTTACATTACCTCTTCTATATTTAGATACACAAACACCATTGAGTTACAATTGCCTACAGTATTCAGTACAGTAGGCAATTATTCAGTAGGCATATGGTATTTAGTATGCTGGACAGGTTTGTAGCCTAGGAACAATAGACTATACCATATTGCTTAGGTGTGTAGCAGGCTACACCATCTAGTTTTGTGTAAGTATACTCTGTGATGTTCACACAATGATGAAATCACCTAAAGATGCATTTCTTAGAATGTATCCTGGTCAGTGGTGCCTGACTGCACCTACATTTGGTGTTGCATCTTCTGCTTTCTTTAAATTAAATGCAAATTATATACTAGATAATAATTTTCTGCAGAGCAATGAACTTGCTTTGAATTCCTTGATATATTTCCCTAAGAAGGACATTCATATTGGGCAAGATCCTGTCTTTGGGGAGTTACAAAGTCTAAATGAACAAGAAGTCAGTCAAGGTTAGGTTAGATGCCAAAGAAGGCCAGTCAGTTGTCCTAGACTCCAAGAGACCAATCTTGAAAGCAATCTTGGTATTCAGAGTGACTTTACAGTTATCTGTTAGTAAAGGTGCAAGCTAAGCTTCTGTAACAAGGAGACCCTGAAACTTGGTAGCTCACCATAGATAGAAGTTTATTCTTCATGTAACAGGACCAACATGAGTAGGCAGTTCTGTTCCAAAGACAAAAATTCCATTTTAGTCTGCCATTTAAGGTCATTTTTTCCATCTCTACTGTTTGGAGCCTGAAAGCAATCAGTTTTTCTGGTCTTGCAAGACCTCACATTTCTGGACTCTCCATTTACTTCATTTCTGCCTGAAATTGCCAAATTCTTTCCTGAGATATTGTTTATCTTGTAATATTGCCAAACAGCCAATAACAACAACAACTATTAAATTTCGGTTTTCCAACCTCTCTTCTTAAGATGCCTGCTCAGCAGACACATGACCAGCTTCCTGTGCTACCTCTGAAGATGGTTTCACCAAATACGTTACATAGATCTCCATCTCTCCAACCTCAGAGAGCAGGTTTCTCAACACTCATGGCTAGGCCAATGCCACATATTTTAGCTTTATGTTTTTGTTTTTGCTTTGTTATTTGGTAGTAGCTCACCACTTCTCTTCCCAATATATGTATTCATCAAGGTAAGACGATGTGATAGATTGTATTATTATTCCCAATTATTTGCTACCCCTCCCTGTGAAAAGATCACAGTTCTCTGCCCCATTGTATCAAGGCTTGGTCACGAGGCTTGTTTTGAACAATGAAATGAAGGCAGAAGCATTGTGTACCACTTCTGAACAGAAGGTGCAAAAGCCTTCATGTGGTTCCACCAGCTCTCTTGCCTCTTCCATGTCTTGAATAATGATATTCAAGACAAGAGCTGCTTCATCCCTCTGAACCCGTGAATAAAGATGACTCATACAGCAGAAACACAGCCAATCCACAGCCATATCTGATGGGAGAACATCTAATAGTATTATAAGCCACTGGTATTTTGTGGTTGTTTTTCCAGCATAACTTAGTGAAAGCTGACACTCTTAGACTACACTGCAGTAATAAATAAATCCCAAAATCTCAGTGGTTTGGCATAAAAGAGTTTAATGTTCTCATTTAGGGAAGGCTAGATGGGGTTCCATTTTCTCCAGGATATAGTCTCCTTTTAGGCATTGCTAAATTAATTGTCATGAACATCTATGGCTTTGAACTTACCTGACCAGCTTCTATTTGGATCATGCATAACGAAATCCACTGAGACAGGACCTCATGAAGGTCTGAATTATTATTCTATTTTCTTGTATTTCAGATCCTCTTAGCTTGTTTACATAGTTTGACTCTTGCCATTTTGAGATTTGTTTTGATTTTGGATGTACCATGTTTTTAATCATTAAAGAAGGATTAGTTTGGCTGGTCCAAAATGAATTTTATCCTGCTTTCCAAATTCAATATTCTTTTGAACTTATTCCAGGAACTGCACTGAAGTATTGGTCTCAAGATGTAGAGTGCTATTTGGGCCTCTGCAATCCTGGTGTGAGGGAGGAAGGTTTAGACCCAGGATTCTACCTCCTTGCTCAAAGTGCTCAAAACTCACATAGCATTTCTAAATATACCAAAGTGATCTGTTTACTTCTCCCTTATCTAAAGATGGTAATTAAAATTAGCTCAGTGCTGAAGCTCTAAAAGCCTTTGAACAGATTTTAGCAGCTCAGTCTGTCTTTGATCAGGAACGTTCGCTTAGGTGTTCCAACTCTTTTAAAAACTCTTCATTAAGTTTCCAAGCTTCTTGTCTAACACAACTGACCAATTGCCGCTCCAACTCCCAGTCCTAAAGGAGTCTGAAATCATTTCTCTGACATTCTCATCGACTAATAGGACTTTGATTGGTGTCAGCTGCTGCCAGCTGTGATAAAACTGTTTTCAGTAAGCCTTGACATTCTAGAGATGACATTAGGTCACTTCTCACACTTATAAACAGGAAAGTTTTAGATTCACAAAGGGAAATGATGCTACGGATAGCCTTTCCTTTAACAGAACTAAATTAAGAACTGACTATGTGCCAAATACTGTCAGAATGGGGCAAAATCTTACTCCCTTTGCCAAATTTTCACTGAAAGGAGCAAATTAATGTTACTGGAAAAGATGGTGTGGCCAGGTTAAGGGAAGCATTCCCCAGCTTTGAAATTGCTGTATGTGAAGGAAGAGTCCAATGTGTGGGTGGAGAAGAAGAGACACAGTGAAAGTCCACAACACTACCAGCTTACACAGCAGGACACATGATGTGACAGGTGTGTGACTCTGTGTGTGTGTGTGTGTGTGTGTGTGTGACAGAGAGAGAGAGAGAGAGAGAGAGAGAGAGAGAGAAAGCTTCATTCACTTGTACCTCTGAGAAAGGCGGCTGTTATTGGAATTCCCAGAGTGCAGGCCGGTATGAAAATAGTAGACTATAACATGGTGCTTACTACACACTAGGCAGTGTTCTATGGACTTTATGTGCAGTAACTCCTTCCATCATCACAACACCATCATGAGGTAAGTACTACCATCCCCATGTGTAGATAAGAAAATGGACTCCCTCCTAGTACTCACTTAAGGGCTTGTAATTGACTCAGATGATCAGTTAAATTGTGGAGGCTCTTAACAAAGGTGGTTGTGCCTATTAGAGGAGAAGGAAAGCAAGAGCCCCAGCTCACGTTCTGGCTGCCACATCACGCATGGAAAAGAATCAGAACCATGGGCACAGAGATGAGGCTCCCGAAGTGTTAGCCCTGGGGCTGTAGCTTCCTCCCAATTTCCCTGGGCAGCTAGACTTCTCATCTCACAAAGTGACACTACAGTCAATCTAAATCCTTTCCTTTTTAATTTGTCTTGAGCCTGAAATATTTGATCAGGGACCCATATCCTCTGGGGCAGAATCTGAGTGAGTACCTCATGCTGGGCAAACACAGCCGTCTTTCTGCAGAGCAGGCAAATGGAAAACTCACTGGGTATTTTAGAGGAAGCATTGGCTCAAAAGACAGCAGATATGCTAACACACCTGGGCAACTGTTACCCTACAAGTCACAGGAAGAAGGGAATTTCCACATAATGACTCATTTGTATTTTTAATAAGAGAGTATTTCATTTATAATACAGAAGCAGGCAGTCCTTAAAAGAGTCTCTTGAAAGTAAAAAAACATTTCTTGGAGACGAAAAACATGAACTCTCAATGCATACAATGGAAGAAGCAGGCAAAAAGTGAAACAGTAGAAAATTCAATTAATGAATAAAAAATAAGCTTTGTAACTTGTCACAAGACATGAAGGAAAAGGATAAAGTAATGGAAATCATGACAGAAAAGAGATGTGGGTCATGATCCTGGTGATTTAACATCACATAACTGAAATGCCTTTAGAAGAAGATAGGTGGAGGGAAGTAACCAAAGAACTAGTCAAAGAAAATATATTTAAATGGAGGAAAAACTTGAATCTTAGAGTTGAAATAGTTAAAATGACTGTATCCCAAAGTTTTAAAATCTCAATGACTTCTCAATCCTTCAAAGCATCCCTGAATGCAGATTTGAGGAAAACAAATGGATTCATTGTAAAGGAAAATAATCTAGGTGACATCACAACTTTTCTCCTTAAAATGAACACTGTCAGAGAACAACGAGACATTGTCCACATAATTTCCAGGGGCAAAATATGTTCCCAGAATTCTAGTCCTGCCCACATTAGTCTTCAAATGGTAGAGTAGAGGAAAAACAAGTTCCAACGTGCACAGCTTCAGAAAGCATACTGTCAGTGTATTCTTCCTGAAAAAATTACTTGAATAAGTGCTCCAATGAACCAAGAAATTAATCATAATAAAGAATTTAGAAATCAGGAAGATTTTTCAAAGGAAATGTAATGAAAGATGGAACTAGTGAAATAGTATTACATTTAGATTACTAATGCTAATGTAGTTATGAAACTTACTGCAAATGTCAAAAATAAAGGGAAACAGGAGATACCTAATGTCAAAATGTATTAAAAGAACTGAGATCTAAAATTCTAGATCATTTCAACAAAAACTGAGTGTTGAGATGTGTATGTGAAATTTCACATTTTACATGAAGGAGTACTACTGTGTCATATTTGATATTTATAGAAATATATATACATATATATATAATCATTTATTTTTTAAAAAAGTTTTAAGGATGGACATCAGCGTGGCAGGTTAAACCTTTTTGTTTTTAGCGGTTAAAATCCACCCCTCTTCCTATACATGCACCCACACACCTGAATATAGAAAAAGTAACAGTGAAGACTGCGCTGGTTGAGACAGAGCAGCAAACCCAGGACTTTAACCCCTGGGCTTTCTCTTCACCTGTATTTTGCTTCAGAGCCCTGTAGCAAAATCCTGCATAGATTTTGCTTCATGGAACAAAATTTGAAAACACTGCACTAGTAGGATAAAATCAATAAAACTTCCATTTTGTTAGACTACAACTTTTGCCAATCTGCTATGAATGGATTACAACTTGCCATGAGATATTGATATCTGACCATGGGGTAGCTGGGCAGGCCTGGGGCTGCTGGAGTCCCATAGCCTTTGACTTGGAGCTGCCTCATCCAGGGCACCTTGAAGAGTGCAGTGGTCTGATAGTATGCTCTCAATCCCCACAGGCTGACAATGTGTCTTCATTCATTTTCACTCTGCACCACCATGATGTGCATGGCACTGACAAGGAGGAACTACTATCATCTGGATCTCCCTCAGCAGCCAATGTTAACCTGATGTTCTTGGGAGAGTATAGCACTAGCTCCAGGTGGGATTGGGCCCATGTGGGTACAGCTCCCTGTGATAACCTCAATATCTGCCTTCACATGTATCTGAAATTTCTGTCCATTTCTGATAGAGTGTCTTTTTAGTGGCAACTTAGCTAGCTTCAGAATGGCCTAAGAATATATGCTCATTCTGAAAATGAGAAAATTACCGTTATTTTGAGATACTTAATATGAAAAAATTCGATGGATTCAAAAGCCATTCACATTATCACAAGAAATTTCAATATTTCATTAATAGATAAAAGGAAGAGCTGTTAGTTTCTTTAAATATAATTTAAATGTGTCCATTTCGGAATAATTGTAAAAATGCTTTACTTTATTTTATCACCTACATGTGCAAAGTTTCTCATGATGGTGCTTATAAAGAATTTGAAAATATCATCATGGAAAATTCTTCAGGAATTTTGTGTAGTTATTTCAAGCATAAAATCTGACATGAATAAAAGAGTTGTGGAAGCAAGCTCAAATTTTTCATCAAACATCTTGAAAATACTCTAATTAGAAGCTTTATGTAATTTAACATTTAATGTGTTCCTCAATTTTACTGTTTGTACTATTTTACTTTTTTATAATATAAAGAAAATATATTTTACTTCTTTTACAATACAAAGAAAATATATTTTGCACCAAGCCCTATATATGCCCTCATATTTCCTCCAGTTTACTGAGTGTGCAACACAAGTATTGTTTTCCGTGTGTGTGTGTGTCATAATGTAAAAGAAGTTTGGAAGCACTGCATTAGGGAAACAAATATACAGAGAAAGTTTCATTAATAACAAAAATAAAGGGGCAATGAAGGAAACTCATTTGAACATTAACCATTTTGTATTAAATGAGGGGAGAAAGTTACAACACAATATATGTGGTTATTTTCACTTTTGCAAAATAAAGATGTCAAATCCACCACTAGTGAATATCTGTGGTTGTCTCCCTAGCTCAGAGTAATGCCTCCTTTCTGTTTCCTGTCCCCCTTCAGCCCAGACACACACTTTCAATGGAGGTAGTCATATTTATAGAACATATGCATGGCTCTGTCCACAGCTGACTAAATCTGTGAAGGGTTCTCCGACCAATCCTCATTTTCTACCCAGAGGGTTTTGGAATTGTGACTAAGAATGTCCGGTCTCAGTCTGGCAGTTATCTTAAGCAGAGGGAGATTTAAAATCACAAGATGTTGTTACTAGCCATTGTTATTATTATTATTATTATTATTATTATTATTTGCCACAGGGTGAGGAAAGAGAGGTGAAGAATGCAGAGAACAGGTATTTTCCCAATTCCCAGCAGTGTTTAAGTCTGTTTCTAAGGCCTGGTGCATTTTTTATTGTGAGGTCAGGGGGACATTCTGCTATTCTTATCATAAATCTCCCTTTTGCTTTAATTACTTCAATTAGGTTTCTTCTGCCCACATCCAGTGAATACATTATCTATATGTTAATTCCTAGGGAAAAATGAGAGGGACATCTACACTTAAATATCAGTAGAGCTTAACTCTACACGATGGACTATGGGTGAATTTTATTTTTAAGCAAAACTTTTCCAAGAAGCATATATTACTCTTGTGATAGGAAAATAATTAAATAGAGTATTTAGTGGATAAGAAATTGGGTAATTATGTTTAAGACTAATTTTTATGCTTAAGCTCCTAATTTTAACTCTTATTATATACGGCATAAAATGGAAGACTTGACAAATAATTCTGAAACGACTGCTTTTTAAAATGGCTATAATACTAAAATTGAGCATTCTCCTTGTTAAATAAGTATAAAAGTAATTATTTTTTAAAATTTGCTTGCTAGAGGAGGAACTTACAAACATTTTATTTTTGTATAAGTTGTACTTCATTTAGAGAAATATTTTATGAAGGGAAGGATATTTGTCCTCAATTAAAAAAAAATTAAGACAAAGTGCACCATAGGAAAAATCAACAGATTCCTAATCCTGACCCTCATAGTGATCTTACACTTCCCTGCAATGCCTGTAGTGTCAAGTGAGAGTCAATGAAGTTTGACCAATGTTATTATAGCAGAGGGTGGGGGAAAATGAAGAAGCATATTATGCTGGAGCTACCCACTGGTTGGGAGACGGATAGGAGACATATTTTGAACGCAGCACAACAAGAAAAAGGATGGAGACTCTCTAAACCCAGATTGCTTTCAAATTGTCAGAAAAATCTAGCCATTGAAACCCAAGATTTAAATTTCAGATTCTAAGGGAGTATGAGTGAGAACTTCCTTCTGAATTCAGTCTCTTTCTAAGAGAAGATAAAAACACCCAACACATTAATAATTTGGCAAAGTTGGCCATCTGACTCAAAGGCTCACACACTGAAATAATTCATCTTGAAGACTGTGTGGCTTTATGCTCAGCACAGATGGGTTTACCTGTGTGAATTTCTGTTCTTATTTAATGTTGTCGTCTTTAAGATGAGAAATGGAAGGCTGACATTTCCTGATGCATTTTTCACTGGCAAGTCTTGAGCAAAAATAATCACTAGCATTATTTGCCTGATGACAACACAATGGGGAAAAATGAATGATCATGGCCCTTGGCACCTGTACTTTGGGTGAGAAAGGATGAGAGTTTTTTTTTTGTTTTTTTTTGTTTTTTTTTTATTAGAGAGGAGCAATATTTGATTAAAGAACTATTGGACAAAAGTGCTCAAAGAATGGATCTCTTTTTTCCTTTTCATCACTTAACCCTACACTTAACACTTACAAGTTGCTTAGATCTTGCTCTCAAGTCTGTCAGTCCCAAACTGTAGGACCTAGTGGATCTGAATTTTAATGTCAGTGAAATTTGAACCCAGTAAAAAAATTACATAGGACTGACGTTGTTTTTTTTTTTTTTTTTTTTCCCTCAGGTTGCCTCATCAGGCAACAAAATAATGAAAAACCTTACTGAAGCTCTTCCATGTTAGTTACTCAACAGAGTAGGGAAAGGCAAACTGGTTTGAATCCTGCTTCCTGGTGGTGAGACTTTGAAAGGTGACTTAATCTCACTGAATTTTGTTTTTCTTCTTTGTAGAAGGAGCTAATAATGCAACTTGAGTTTCCCTAATCAGAAAATCCAAAATCCAAAATGTTTCAAAATCTAGAACTTTTTGAGCACCAACATGACAATGCAAGTAAAACATTCTACATCCGACCTCATGAGTAGCAGTCAAAATGTAGTCAAAACTTTGTTTCAGGCACAAAACTATTAAAAATACTGAACAAATTACCTTCAGGCTATGTGTATTAGCTGTATATGAAACATAAATAAATTTCACAGTCAGAGTTGGCTCTCATCCCCAAAATATCTTATACACAAATATTCCAAAATCTGAAAAAATCTGAAATCCAATGCTGATCCCAAATGTTTTGGATAAATGATGCTCAAACTGTACTTACCTTCTAGATAGCTGTGGCGATAAGGTGTGATGAAACGACTTGTCATATTCCCTGATATAATGCACACTTGTGTGAATATTTGTTTTTTATTTATATTATAAGCAGAGGCTTAATTTCAGCTCTAACTTTGTCTTTCTTAAAACATTTCCACTACACAGCCTTCTTATCTTTTACAAATATGCTTTGCTCACTGCACTTGTATTCATATTTTTTTTCAGAGCTGCTTAGACATTTGCTGTTTGAAGTTTTTCCAGAATATTCTTCCAGGGTCTCCGTCCTTTGCCCAAAGACTGAGATGCCATTAGTTGTTAGGATCTGGAGACTACAGTGAAGTCAATAGCTTGGAAATAAGATTCACTTCTGAGAATTAAAATACGAAACTATCACAAAGTGATTGTTGGTTGTACTTGCCTCATATGGCTATTGTGAGAACTAAAGGAGATAACATGTGAAGCCCTTAGCATGATGCCTAAACATGGCTATGGGAATGATGATGTTGATTATGCTGGATAGTCCTAACTGTGCCAAGCAAAACAATAACTTACAAGCAATAATTATGTTGCAGATTTTTTCCAATCAAAGATTAGAGTAATAGCTATAAGACAGAAACTGAAATAGGGTTTCACTCTTCCACTCACATGCTATCTGGAATGCTGAGTTAAGGAGGATTCTGAAGCTGCATTTTAGCTCAGTGAAAAGAGTTCCATGACTAATTAGAGATGTCAGCTGTGAGAGCAGGAGGTGGTTATAGCTGGTATTCGTTTAGTAGCCTTCTTCTAGGTCATTTTTTTCTTTTTTTATCTTTCACTGAAGCCTTCTTAGGTGGATCAAAAGATTCCTTGATTCATATATCTTCTCCATTTCCAATTTCAAGTGTAAAAAATACTCCATGGTGACAAAAAATTGGAGAAGAACAAAATAATAAAAACCATAGTCAAACTCTTTCAGGTTAGTTACTGAAAAATTATAAGCCAAAAATGCCATTATTAATTTTAGAGTT
Source organism: Macaca mulatta (assembly GCF_049350105.2). Taxonomy (NCBI): domain Eukaryota; kingdom Metazoa; phylum Chordata; class Mammalia; order Primates; family Cercopithecidae; genus Macaca; species Macaca mulatta. The sequence continues at coordinate 163,710,819 of NC_133406.1, forward strand.
AATTAACCGATAACAAATTGAAGTAAAAACAATGAAATTAAACTAATGCTAATTTAAAAGCAAGGATAGCACCCATGGAAAATCCTGGTCAATCAAGACAACATTAGTAATATTCTAATGACATGTTTTCATCTCACAAATAGTGGGAATTGTAACTACTATACATCCAGGCAGTAGAATGTTCCCAGTGTTGCCAAGCCTTGAAGAGTGGTCAGACTTAATAGAATACTAAATTAGAAGCCTCTGTAAATGCTGATAACACATAATTTTAGTTTAATGTGACAAAGATTACTAATGGTTCCCTCGTATCCCTAAATGGACACTAGTCATAATAATTGTATGTACTCATAGGATTTGTGAAGATTAAGTGTGATGCTAAATGAAACACCAAGGACATTGTCTAGCACACAGCACAAGCACAGAAAATGTTAGTTATTATTAGCTTGTGCAATTTTAGGAATTCTAGTGAGATGCTGAAAACTTCTTAAATTTTTCTCTATCTTCTTATGATACTCTGACTACAACACTTGAACATATTTCCTTTATGGTTTAGATCCATGTTTTTAAAAAACATAATGTCTTGGTAAGATTGACACTTCATTCCTTTATATGTTACACATATCTATAAATGCCTGTAATGAGCCAGACATCATGCAATGTCCTGCTGGGAAGAAGGAGTCACTAAGATGAATAATCATAATCCCTAACCCCAAGGAACTCTGAGTCATTCTGGGGTGAGCATGGATGCCTGGCTTAGTCTAATAAATTCTGTCATCTGGCTCAACCCACCTTTCCAAATGGATTTTCCATCACATTGTATTATGCTGTGTCCACATTGAACCACCATGTTTCTTAAGTAATTCTTGTGCTTTCCTAACTCTGTGTCTTGTACGTTCTATTTCCTCTGCTTGGAAAGATTCCCATCCTAACTTTTAAAAGAAATTGGTTAACTCTAACCTCACCTGTGAAATCTTGCTTTATTATTGCAGTCTGAAAGCAAACTGTCCTTCTTTGTAAAGCTGTAGCAATATATATTTTTGGTGAATTAATGGATGTGTGAATAAGTAAATAATTTGTATCTTGCCATATTCATGGGGCCATGGGTAAAAAATATTCTTCGGCATGTTGGATGCGTCTGCAGAATAAGATAGCAAAAGGCTGTAAAGACAAACATCAATAGCTTGACACTTAATGCAAACATAGTACAAGCCATACTGTACACTGAGGCACCAGCTTTGTCATCAAACTCCATCTCTCCTACTCTACCATACAACCATAGCAAGTTATTCAGGTTTTCCACCTGTAAATTGAAGATTAACAATATTTCCTACAACATAGGCATCTGAGGATTAAATGTCATAATAAATATTAAGCTCTTGACATGATAAGTGTCGGGAACATAGTAAAAATTCAATAAATGTTAACTGTTATTATCATTTGCTATTTTGTGAGTGTGTCATTCTCTGTGTACCTGTGAAACACTAGACTGAGTGCCAGTCTTCAATCTGACTCTTTGGAGCCATCCTTCTGGCAGATAAACATAATTTCTTGTGCAAATATAAAACTGGAGACCATCAGGAGACCATTTTGGAGTATTAGGAAATGTGGCTTCTGGAAGTTATATTGCCTTTTTCAGAGAAGCCAGTTCTCAAATTGGCCATTTCTGTGTAGTGCCTACTCCACTCTTTTAAGTTCATATCTGTCACACTTGACAGTCATCTGTTCATTAGCTGGCAATAGCTAGACCAATTAAAAGGCAATTAATAAATAATAACTCTGGTATAGAATGATGTTGGCTTGTGGCAGAGGCGTTCAGAGACAAGCAGCCCAGCATGCCTGTCACTTTGGTGGAATAAGCTAGAAACCCAACTAAATGTTCTTTGAAAAGAACTGAAATGCTTTACTTTGAGTGTCACCAATAAAGCACAAAAAACATGACCAAAGAACATTTTGATGTGGTGCTGCTTATAGCAAATTTCCCTGATCAGGGATAAAGGCATCATTTGTGTTTTATTTTATGTATGTGTATGTGTGTTTAAGTAATGTAGGCTGTTTGCTGTAACAGGACATTTAGATAGTACAATTTAGAAAGAAGAGTGCAGATGAGAAGATTAGAGGCTTATCTTTGTAATACTACAAAGGATGTGGAACAGCATTAGAGGTCAATCAGAGGTTCTTTGAAATAATTTTACATGAGGTACTTGAGCTATACCTCATTTGTGGCTTCACAGTTTTCAAGGGGACTAATAGGTTGGACAGTGATTGGGTGAATCCCTCCCAAAATAGAACTGAGGAATGTTTGAACTAGGGATGAAATATAACAGGCAGAAATGCTATGTGGGAGAGGAGCTACGGAAAGAAACAGGACTTATGAAAGTATTATAGCTGGAGTGGTTGCACACCCTGGTTTGCTCAGGGGAGCCCCGGTTTATACCTATGCTCAGCCACCTTATGCATTTAGCACCTCTTTCCACTCTTAAAAGTGTCCCAGTTTGTTCATTAAATTATATAGCCAGCAGAGTTAACACTGATGCGCTCAATTTCAATCTTAGAAACTAGAAAAATGTAGCATGGACCAAAACCTGCCTTTGGCTGCTGAAATTTCAAGTTGTGTAATAGAGATTTAGAAAGAAAGGCAAAACACTGCATGCTGAAAGCCCAAGTACATTCACTTGGTTACTTAGGTGATAAAGATGACACATCTGGGGCTGCAAAATAATCAAGTGTGTTAGTACCTACTGCAAATGTGGCCCTCTAGAGGATTGAGAACCTGTTCTCCTGGGATCTCTGCTCATTGTGTGGCAGAAATGTTGCTCACTCTTCAAGTTGGTTAAAGTAAGGGAACAAGACAAATCTCATGGTTACTTATAAGATGCAGAATATATTCAAGGGGATGGGCCAGAGGGAGATAATGGTCAAAAGGATGATTCCAATCCAAGGGCTAGAACTTCTTGTCCTGGAGGCAGTCTCTCTCTTTTCAGAAAACAGACCTCACCTGCACAGTCATTTCCTCAGGTCCCTGCAGGTCCACCTGGGAGGGGTCAATTGCCACCTAGGGGAGCAGAGTTTGGCTGTCTCCCTTTGGCAGCACATGTGCTAACAATGGAGTAAGTCCGAGAATATTAGCATGACTCCTGTGTAAGAATGTTATTGAAACATTCTAATTGTTTCAAGGCAAGTGTTATTATTTTTATTCAACATTGTACTGGAGGATCCAGCCATTGGTGTAAGGCAAGAAAAAGAAACAAAAATTGCCATGATTGGAAAACTGGTTATTCAGAGACAATATAACAATTGTCCACATAGAAAATCTAATGTGTACTATAGACATACAACACACACACACACACACACACACACACACACACACACACACACGCATAAATACACTAAGAGAGTTTAATAAGATTGCTACATATATGATCAATTTTAAAAAGTCAATTGCATAGCTGTACAACAACAGCCAATAGCCACAAAGTGTTCATTTTAAATAGAATGTTTCAAAATAGCAGAAAAAATATGATCAAGGAATAAATTTAAACAAAAGATATCCAAGTTATTTATGTAGAAAAGTACACTATTTTTTAAAAGATTTTTAAAAAACGTATATTTTAGGTTTTGATATACGTGTGTAAGTTTGTTATATAGGTAAACTTGTGTCATGGGGGTTTGTTGTACAGATTATTTTATCACCCAGGTATTAAGCCTAGTACTTGACAGTTATTTTTTCTGCTCCTCTCCCTCCTCCTATTCTCCACTCTCAAGTAGACTCCAGGTCTGTTATTCCCTTCTTTGTGCTCATGAGTTCTCATCATTTAGCTCCCACTTACAAGTGAGAACATGTGGTGTTTGGTTTTCTGTTTCTGTCTTAGTTTGTTAAGGATAACAGTCTCCAGCTCCATCCATATTCCTGCAAAAGACATAATCTAATTCTTTTTTATGGCTTCATAGTATTCCATGGTGTATATGTATCACATTTTCTTTATCCAGTTTATCATTGATGGGTATTTAGGTTGATTCTATGTCTTTGCTGTTGTGAGTAGGGCTGCAGTGAACATTTGCATGCATGTGTCTTTATGGCAGAATAATTTATATCCTTCTAAATATATACCAGAGGAATATACTGACTCAGCAATAAAATTGCTGGGTCAAATGGTAGTTCTGCTTTTAGCTCTTTGAGGAATTGCCATACTGTTTTTCACAATGGTACTAACTTACACTCCCACCAACAGTGTAGAAGAGTTCTGTTTTCTCTGTAACCTAACCAGCATCTGTTATTTTTTGACTTTTTAAGAATAGCTATTGACAAAAACAAGCAATGGGGGAAAAGACTCCCTATTCAATAAATGGTGCTGGGATAACTGGCGAGGCAGAAGATTGGAGGTAGACCCTTTCCTTAAACCACATACAAAAATCAACTCAAGATGGATTAAATGTAAAACCCCAAACTACAAAAATCCTGGAAGACAACCTAGACAATACCATCCCGGACAAAGGAACAGACAAAGATTTCATGAAAAAGACACCAAAAGCAATCGCAACAAAAGCAAAATTGACACATGAGATCTAATTAAATGCAAGGTCTTCTGTACAGCAAAAAACTATCATCAGAGTAAACAGATGACCTACAGAATGGGAGAAGATTTTTGCAAATTATGTATCTGACAGAGGTCTAATATTCAGCATCTTTAAGGAACTTAAGCAAATTAACAACAACAACAAAAACAAGCAACCCCCTTAAAAAGCGGGTAAAGGACATGAACAGACACTTTTCAGAAGAAAACATACATGTGTTCAACAAGCATATGAAAAAAAAGCTCAATATCGCTAAGCATTAGATAAATGCAAATCAAAACCACAATGAGATACCATTTCACACCAGTCAGAAAAGTATACAGTTTTGCTGAAAAGAAGACCTAAATAAATGGAGACATGAAGTGTTCCTGGGTAAAGTGATCAGGTCTCCCATAACCGATATGTTAAAATATAAATTGAATTCTTTATGAAACTTGGTAGATGCCATCTAATATGTATATGAAACGGAAGGCAAAACAAATAGCAAAGCACATCCCAAAAAGAGAAAGATGTGGAGAACTTGACCTACCAGCTATGGAGACTTATGATAAAGCTTTATATTAGCTTCCTATGTGGGTACATAAAGAGATCACCTAAACAGAATACAGAGCAGGAACAGGCTAACCCATCTATGGAAGCTTATTACCCAGGGAGCTCTTTGCGCACCAAGGGGAAGAAATGGACTGTACAATTGATGGTGCTGGGACAACTGACTATTCGTGTGGAAACAAGTGAAATTGAAACTCTACTTCATATTCTAAACATATCTATTTCAGGTGAATTAAAAGTTTAAAAATGAAATAAATCTTTAAACTTTTGAAAGAGAATATAGGAGAAAAATCTTCATTTACCTCAGAGTAGGGATGTATTTTTAAACAACTCACATGAAACATAAATCATAAATTTAAAAAGCAATACATTTGATCATACTGACAAAAAATTACATGCTTATCAGAAGACAGAAAAATAAAAAGAAACCTAAGAGAAAAATAAGCACAGACATGAAAGACATTTCACAGAACAAGAAACCCTAATGCTAGTAAATATCTGAAGAAAATATCCAGCCTAATTAGTAATCAGAAGAATGCAAATTAATACAACTGTAAATTAACATCTTATACTTATCAGACTGGCAAAGTTGGACAAGTTTTTGATGAGAATGTGAGACACTTAGACCTTGTGGGACTGTAAATTTATAATCACTTTGGAAAATTATTTGGCATTTTTTTAAATTTGAAGAAAATTATATCCTATTACCTAGCAATTTCATTCTTAGGTATGTGTGGTAAAGAGGTTCTTGCTTTTGTGTACATTGTATAATAATATTCCTACTATGTTTACCCAAATGTCCATTGACAGAAGAATGTATCAATAAATTGCATACTATACAGCAGTAAAGATGATTGAATACAACTACATGCTTCAACATGGATAAGAATAAAAAACATAATTTGGAGTGAAGAAAACAAATCACGAAAGATACACAGAACATGATTTCACTTACATAACATTTAGATGTACAAAAATGAGTAGTTTATAATTTTGGGTTATATGCATATGTAATAATACTATTTTTAAAAACGATAATACTTGGTGGGTTATTACTACTATTTTTTAAAACTGTAATTCTGGTGGAAGAAGGGAAATAAAAAAGTAATGGAGAAGAATATCAAGGGCTTTACCAAAATTAGTAATTTTCTGTTTCTTAAGTTGGCTGTGGGCACAAGGATGTTCACTTAATTATTCTTTATACCTTAGGTATTCATTACACATCCTTTTTTGAATGTATGAAATATTTTATGAAAAATACATTTTTTTAAAAGTTTCCAGCTGGCCAGAGACTCCCATCAACTGATTCAGGCAGTCCAATTATTTCCTTATTTACAGCTGGATTTATACTTTTATCTTTAGCTCATCCCTGAACAAATTTACTGAACATGGTCTAGTGATCAGATTAGCAGCCCTCTGTAATGCTGTAGCCAATCCCAACCTTAGCATATGCATAATACAATTTTAATGACCCAGAACAGCATATTTGGTCATCTAATATAGGCAGTTTCCCCATTAGCAATTTCATTGGAAATCCCCCAGTATGTAATTTCTATTAGTGACTTTATTATGAAGTTTCATTGCTGCCTGCTGGGGGCTGTACCAGGAACAAGATTTGATGATACCAACAAATGTTACTTTCTCAGTGAAGCCTTTCCCAATGCCTGAAGGCAGAATTTGTTGCTCCCTTCTGTTCATCCCAATAGCATTTCTTTGTTTGCAATATGGAGACGACTGATATCTATCTTATAGGTTACCACGAGGAATAAAAGAGATAATGCATTTAGAGTTCACAGTAAGCACTCAGCAAATATTTGCCATGTTTATGTTTGCATTTGTATCTATATTTATACTATTATTCATGTTCTTATTCATATTCTTATACCCCTATTAGAATGCGTGCTACAATGTGCCATGAATCAACTAATTATACATACTTCTATCCCTCTCTGTAGTCTGTAAACCTGTTGAAGATGGAAAGTGTGTTTTATTCATCGATCTGACCCTCCATGGTGCCTAGTATTGTCCTTGGTATGTACTAAGCACTCAATACATATATTGAGTATATACACACACACACACACACACACACGCACATATATATATTAGGATTTCTATACCTATTCCAGGTTCCAGTTCCTTGAAAGCTCCTGATATTTGTGTTTCAAATATGTGCCTAGAGGATGCCAGTAGTATTTGACTTATCCCTCCCTGGCTGTAATCAAAGGCTCACTGAGATGACTGCAATACCCTTAGAGACACTGCCTGAAGAAAATAAGGAATGCCCATCCTTGGTTGGGCAGTTTGCTATTCTGGTCGAACATTTCTTCAGATGTTCTTTATTACCACCTGGCTTGGTCAGAAAATAGAGGACACAAACATGAACAAAATTCTCTTTTCCTGAGTATTACTGGTTTCTTGAAAGCTCTAATTTGGTAAGAAGACAAAGAACATTTAGAGTCGGGCCTGATCACTGGCTGAAGGCTTTGTTATTCCATATGGATCAGTCTGAGAAATAAGCGAGAGCTGATATGATGCATGGCAAGGTGGGGGCCGGAGAACAGAGGCATCGAAGATGTACAGATAGTCAATTTCTCCAAAGACCTCACATTCTAATCCTGATCTGTGACTGAATTCAGTTGTGTAGTCACAGGCTAAAAGTGGTTAAGAATTTCTCTGTTTGAGAGACAACATAGTGTGGTGTGGTGTATAATGTAGATCTGTATAAAATTTTATTGGAAATTTGATTAGTTTAATTAATAAGCATATAAAATGTATTTGGTTAGAGGGTTTATAAAGATATAATTATGCGGTTACATATGCTTGGAAATAATTTGTGCTGTATTAATGGAAATAGAATATAATGAATCAGTGAGTTTGGGGGAATAGATTCTAGATAGTTAGCTATTTTAAGGCACTATTAAGATGGAGAGGATGAGGCTGTGAGGTTCTGTGTTTTTGTGACCATAGCAATAATGAGAGCCAAGAACATCAATTAGCGTCTCATTAAATGGGAAGAAATCTTGGGTAAGCATGGACTTGACAGGCATCCCTCTTGGTGGTCCAAGTACAAAGCCTTTCCTTATCTCACGATACTAAGATGAGCAAAATTACATGCAAATGAAGTCACCAAGGCAGAATAGAACAGGCTCATATCATCCAGCCCTGAAAGTAGGGCTTGGGATGGAGTAAAGGAATGGTTGGAGTAGACAGTAAAGTATGAGATTAAATGGGGAAGGGTTTTCTTGGTAAATAAAAGTTTTCACATTCAAGAGCCTGGAGTGGTGCACTGCTCTCACCAGCTGCTTTTCCCACCAGAGTGGTCACGATATGGCTGATCACAGGACTCAGTAAACCAAGGTTCAGAAGCCCATATTACCTCCCTGGTACTGTCACCATAGTGGGATGGAAGAAAAGCCCAAAAGCAGTGAATAGGGACACCCATATAGTAGGAAGAGTGTGACTTTGGAATCAGGCAGTCCTTTCTTTAATTCTGGCCTCTGCCACTTAGAGGACATGAAATCTTGTGTAAGTGACTTAATATTTTCAAGTCTATTTTCTACATTTCCCCTAAAATGGGATTCTTTTAGAAAAGGAGAAGGAAAAAAGTGTTCCAGTATTTTTTTTTCTTTTAGAAAGAAACAAAAAAAGAAACAGCTTCTTTTTAAACTGACTTTTCTTGGTTTTGGTATTGTATTTTAATTAGGAACTGGAGATTACATATATCAGGTGTCCGATACATTGCAGGAATTTCAAATTCTCCTTTACTGATAAGAATTTACTGAGTGTTACTCCAATCAGGCCCCATGCTAGAATCTGGGAAAGAAAAATAAATGAGACGTTATTTTCTTTTATTTTTTCTTTGAGAAACTGACTATCCGGCTCAGAAGATAGGTAAATAAGCATGATGACCATTTTACAAGAAGGGGTGAAAACAACAACAGAACAAACAAAAAATATAAGAAGAGGTGGAAGAAAGTGTGAGATGCCTTCTAGTGTCCATCTTTTCTTCTTTTCTACAAACAAGAATTCCAAACTTTTGTTGAGAACATTGCCCTTTGGCTCCAATACTATATCCCCAACTCCATTTTATAGCTAGGTATGGCCTTGCAAGTAATTTATAGCCAATGAGAGATAAACACAAGATCTGTGTGCAACATCTGGAATGTTTCCTGAAGGTAAACACATATTTCTTTAATGTCTCCTTTTCTTTTGCTTTTTCTCCTTTGCTGTCTGTGATAGCTGGGGCTTCAGCAGTCGTCTTCTCTCTGAGCTGGATGTCTTGCAGGGAGACAATATTGTGCAGCAAAGGAGATTTACTGCCAAATCTAGATCCTTTGGTGACTATGAGGCCAGCCTCCAGCCTGGGTGTCTTACCATCAAATTTCATTTACATGAGAGAAAAATAAGCATACATTTTGTTTAAGCTACTATTTTTTAGCATTTTCTGCAACTTGCAGCCTAACTTAATCTGGTTAACACAGTAGGATATAGTGAAGGACACTAAGGAGGGACTGGTGACCTTTTAATTGGGACAACAGGGAAGGCTTCTCAGAGGAGGTGATAGTAAAGCAGGTCTGGGAGAATAAGCCTCCTTTGCGTTCCTTGATGTTGAGAGCTTGGTACCATAGTATCTATTTATAGATGTTGTTGACAATGCCTAGACCAGTTTATTAGAAGGAGGGTTTGAGAGTTCTTACGTAAATTGGTCTGCTATTTCCCAAATAAGAGAGAATGCAAGTTTTCATTGAGAGGCTGAAACAGCTGAACTGATACTTTTAAATTTGCTCAGTTTTGTATGTGTGTGTGCTGGTGGGGTGGAGATGATACTTTGGAAATGCTAATACATGTTTTCTTCCTTATATTTCCTCTTATGCCTGACTCTTCTACCACATTTGACAAACTAGTCCGTGTTCACTGGCCTAGATGAAGAAAATGCCTACATAGAAAATAGAAAAGGGAGTTGCTCTCCTGGTTTTTGAGTTTCAAAAGCACAGACTCTGAGAAGATTCCCAGACTGCTCAACAAAGACTGCCTAAGACTTCTCTCACTAGGGATAGGAGCTAGAGAAGCAGCACCCATGAGTCCCTAAGGAAGAAGCTGTGTGTGTCCTGCTTTCTGGACCACTGGAAAACTCAGATGGACTTGTCAAATCTGAAAATAGAGGGTCTCTGGGACCTCTCTTAGCTAGAGCCCTGGTTAAGTGATAGACACTAGAAGAGGAGTGATGTGTGATGCCTAGGCAGACTGGGCTTCAGAAATGCAGGATTCCCCTCAGTTCTAATGTGGCATTGGAGTTGCACAATGTTTCCTGGGTGTCCAGGAGTGGCCTAGAAACAGCAGGAAAAGAGAGCTACTAAAAGTCTGGTGGAATAGAAGAAATGACACAGCAGCTATTAGAATGAATATATCTGTGGGTAACAGTATGGAAAAAGACAGTGGGTGTCAGCATGGTAAAGTGAAAGGTTACTTTGAGGTCTTGGTGCCACCCTATACCTTGATACTGTGTAAAGTCCAGACCTTATATATAATAGACCCACCTTAGAAAAGGGGCTGAATCCCACACTGCCAATCTGGTGAAGAGCAGGTCAGTTCAGTTACAGGGGAGTAAAAAAGAGATTGTTCTTGCATGTCTGAGTGTGAAGATAGAGATTAGGACCTGCTGCTGATTCATTCATTTATTCCCTCGTTTGACAATAATTTATTGAGTGCCTGTGAAGTGGCTGGCACTACTTAGGCATTTAGGAAACTGCGATAAATGAGACACAAAATTTCTGCCCTGGTGTAGCTTATGTACTAGTTAGGGAGACGGACAATATGTAGAAAGCACAAATATCATTATGTTATTGAGTCAGGTAGTGATGAGGACTAGACAGAAAAATAAAGCAGGGTCAGGAATGTCAGTCTACTAGAAAGTGAATATAAAGATATTAATGATGAATCTGAATAGAGTCCCTTGTTCTCATTACCAATCTTGTTGTGTGTTGTATTGATCCTGTGTTACTGATGAGAGCACACAATCATTGACCACTCTCAAGGTGAGAGATGCAAGAAATGCTGATGAAGTAGGTAAATTGTCTATCATGCTTTTTAAAGATCAGGGCTAATGCTGAAGCTCTATACCAGATTTTGGCTAAACCCCAGGCCTGGAGATGAACTTCAGTGCAGGCCTCACACATGATCTCTTTTAACTCTTTCATACACCCCACTAGATAGAAATCTATGCTCAGTTTTGTAGATGAAAGCAGGGGTCCTCAGAGAATGTAATTAACTGGACTAAGGTTATACCAGGACTCAAACTTAGGATTTTGAGGCTCTCATTCCGCAATAAACTGGGTTAAGCACCCTAGTGGTCTTTGTGGGCTGCACCTCTGGACTCCATCTTGTTTTGCAGACAATTTAAAGATTTCAAACAGAATGATGGGCCTGAGAAATCTTCTGCAGCTGTAGAAGACCCTCTTTTGGTTAGGTAAGTCTCAGAGAGTCATAGCACTGCATTCTGGATGGAGGGCAGAGTAGAGAAAGGGGCTGGAGGGTATGTCAGTGAGACACATGGAAGTCTAGGTTACTCTGTGGCAAACCTTGGTGGATTAATTCAGCTGTAGACCATGGCAGAGGCGCACATCGTAGTTCCTAACCAGAGGATTAGACAGTTGGAAGGGACCTTGAGGATTATCCAATCAAATTGCCTTCCTAATCTGCGAATTTTCTCACTAGGATTTCAGACATGAAGACATCTCACTTCTTTTTCCCCCCTCCAGTCTCTTTTTCTGATAGAGAAGTTCTAACCTGACTGAGCAAATGCCTGTGCTCCAAAAGGTCTTTCTATTCTAAGGGTGAGCAACATGTAATGACCAGGTACCAGTGATGAGTAGCCCTGCATTGTCTGAAAGGGACCCCCAAGGACAAAACGCAGGTGTCTCTCTCCAAATTCCTGTGTGCCCACTGATTATGGCAGAAAAGGACAACTGGAGCTGATTATAACATAGTGGGGGCCCTGGACCTCAATTTCATGGCTTTCCTCAATATAGATATTAACAATTTGGCAAAGTTATTGGCCAATTGACTCAAAGAATAAGCATTAATAAAGGAATTCAACCTGAACAATGTGCTGTTTTATGGCTAGTACATGTAGGTTCACTGGTATGAATTTACTGTGCTTATTTAGTGCCCTCTTTAAGATGAAAAACGATGCCAGCTGAGCGTTAATAGCATCTTTTGACGCTGAGTAAGTGTTCCCGTGGATTGAATGGTAGTTGCTCCTTCCTCAGATGGAGATTGAAAACTTTATCTTGAATATCTTGCACTGGCAAAAGCGTTCCTTGTATTTGTTAGTGCCAGAGTACATACTAATAGAACATGCACTACCACGGATACCCGGACTCTGTGTGCTCACTGGTCAAGGACGTCCTTTTCACAGAGCCTTTGTCAGTTGCCATCAAGCTAGTATAAAGGGATCTGCTAACTAACTCATATTTCAATTTACAGGTCAGCTCTTGTAATATTCACTATCAGAGGGCATATTTTGCTTTTTCATTCTGTATCTTTCTACCTCTTTGAGCCTTAAAATCCTACCATCAAGAAAAATGACAGATTTATGGAGACATTTGGGTTGTAAAATTACTCAGAGTTCCCCTAGAGATCCTGAAAGTGATGGAGAAAATGCTATGGAAATCATCCAAGAAATGTGGGGAGCACAAGATATTGATCATTCCTGGGGCTCAGATTCCCTGTCTAGAAAATCAGGGAGTCCTAAAGTATCTTTTATTTAGCTCCCATATCTCACAAATTTATAATTTCTTCACTCCTAGTAATAGATTCTTAGAAAAATCTTCCTATTCGGGCACACATTATATTTTTCATTATCTTATATATAAGATAATGTACACTGGGCATGGTATTGGGCAGAAAATAGCTTTGGATTAGGACCCAGGAAGCAGATTATAGCTTCGGTCAATGACAGCTGTAGGGCCTTGAGTAAATCACTTCACTTCTTTAAATCTCAGTTCATTCATTTTGCAAAATAAAAACATTGCATTAAATTCTCTGTTTTTGTCTTCATCCTAAAAATCTAAGGTCATGTAGACTATTGGATTTTGTAATATGTAATGTTATAAAAATAAAACAACAACATAGAATTGTTATTTTGATTTCTTCCCAGTAAGGTAATTTTCCTTTAAATAGAAAAAGAGTTCATCCATGGGGCTCTCATGCTGGGGAGTGAGGATGGAATAATAGACAAAACAATGCTTTCCCGACTGGTATCCATAGACTCCCGAGATGTCGTAAATGTATTCTCAGGGGTCTTCAAATCCCTAAGTCTGAGAAACGCTGGTGTTCAGGCACCAAACTAAACAGCATGAACAAGTTCATGACCACCCCCAAATATACTGCTATGGCATATTGATGATTTTGAGTTGAAAGCACTTGAAAATCAGCAGATGCAAGAAGGACACTTGAAACTTTCTTTTTCTTCCTGAAATCAGGAGATTAAACAACTTTGAGAAGGATGCCTTTCCTATATCAGAAGGAAAGAAACATTCTTATCACTAAGAATGGAAAGTTGAGGCTGAGAGAAATCTACACAAAACAAACTTTATCAAAGGAACTTTTATCTTCCTAGTTATTTCTTCAAGATTAACTACCCTAGCCCAGCTCCCTTTGCTTTGTCACGTTTCTCAATTTACTACTCTCTGTCCAACTTAGTATATAAGGTTTCAACTCTAACTGCCTCTTTGGGTCTTCATTTTTCTTGTGAAACTCACATGAACCTTAAAAAAAAAAGGAAACTTGTATACTTTTCTCCAGTTATTCTGTCTTATGTTAGTTTAATTCTTAAGCCCAGCTAGAGATTCTAACAGAATAAAGGTGAAATATTCCCTCTCCTATAAAGACCTAGAATTGGAAGTGGATGGGTGCTAGGTAGAGTTGGGTGGAAGGTTGAGAATAGAAGGGTGTAGTCATTAGGGGCTTGAAAATAAGTGGAGTTGTGTCCAAAATGAGCAATTTGAGGAGAGTTTATTAAAGAGCCTGTTTACAACTTTGGCAGAGTGTAGGAAAACCATAAAGGGCAGTACAGTGCCCAGACACCATTCATGCCACTACATGAGCAAGGATGGAGGAAGGAGCCATCCCCCGAGTGGAAGCAGAGAAGAAGCTGTGACCTTCAGCTGAAGGTCACTTCCAGTCCATGGGAGGGGCTGCGGAAATATCTCATTTTCAGCCTCCTTCCTGCCTCCAGTCACCAGCGAGGCTCCTCTTTGACTGAAATCAACCAGGGCTGGGGAGACTGCCGATACAGGCAGACAAATCAGCCTTTGAGGGCAGAAAACAAGAAGGCGAAGAAAAAGGAAGACATCTAACTCAAGGTGTTAGAAAAAAGAGATTGGAGTAAGTCCTTTTTCAAAGGAGGACTCTAATATTCAGCCTTGTTTTTACTGAAGAGGTTTTGCTTAATGTGATTCTGTTTTATAACATCCCATAAATTAATGTGCCTCAGCATTCCTTCTTTCCCAAAGATGTGTTGATTTGATTAGATGGATATGTCTTAAGGCTTTAAATTTGGAGCTAAAATCTAGAGGAATGTGATAGTTTCTTAAAATTTATACTTTCTTCTACAAACTGAGAGAAAGGGAAGAAATAAAAATTTTCTAGATTTAGCGCTGTAGGAAAATGAAATAAAAAGCATGAAGAGATGACAAGATTTCATTTTAATTATTAGCCATTATTAATGATGCCATTTTATTTTACAATGCCTTTTCTAGGTTACTATCTTAGTCTCGTCTTTAAAACAACCTTTGGAATAGTTCCCCGCCCCCCACCACTTTATAGATGAAAAGAATGAGGCCCAAAGAGATGGAGCCATTTCCTGAGGTCACCTTACTAGTAAATAGAGCTCATCCTAGTGTTGATTCCACCACACTGCTCATTACTTCAAAAATATTTAATGCCAGATTCCCTGAGGAGGAATGCGAGATTACTAATTTATTCATCTCTTACCTTTTCTTTTTGTCAATGAAAAATATGACATTTTTATTTGCAACCTAATGGACTATTTTTTTTTTTTTTTTTTTGAGAATTGAGTTTAAATGATACCATCCATCACCTAGCCAGATGATGTATGGCTTCAGGAAACAAAATTAAGAGAGTTAAAGCAGTTAAGCATATAGTTTATTTCTCTTTTGCATTTTTAACAGAACAAGAATACAGTATATTAACCAGCACCTGTTTTCTGTTTTCAAAATACTATATTTAACTTCTTTTCTTTAATTGAACAAGATTTCATGTCAAATTCAGATTCTGCAGATGGATTATTTAGAAACAAAATGTCAAGTTTCTTGTTCACACATCTAATTTCTTTTTGACCTCAGAGAATTCCCCAGATCTAATGAAACTGTTAAATAGAGGAATGAAGAGAGTCTGGTTGCTATGATGCAGTTTTCTTCCTCTTTATGTATTTTTATGGTATCTATTTTTCAGTTACTAAATGGTGGTCTCAAGGATGCCCATAAGTCATGCTTAATTAGGGACCATAAATGGGTCTTCGGTAAATATTTTATTAAAAATGAGATTTCCAAATAATAGAAAAATGTTATACCTAAACTATAATGACAAGTGCTTTACAAAAATATTACAGAGAAATGGGGGGAAATGAATAATATGCTATATTGTCCCAATTTTAATTAGACTCACAGAATGTTAAAATGGGAAGAGCACTCAGAAAGTGGCTTGGAGGTGGAGAAGCAAACATCCATTTAAATAAATGTGCTTCTTTTAATACCCACAACATCACTAGAACATTGGAATAATTATTGTTATTTACATATGAGGGAACTGGGGCTCAGAGAAATGTTGTAATTTGTCCAACATCACACAGCTTGGAAATGGAAAAGCCAGGATTCAAATCTGGGTTTATCTGACTCGGTTGCCCAAGTTCATACCAATAAGTCAGTTGCATTAATAGGACCAGAATACAGATTTTCTGACTCATGGCCCAGCGATTTTTCCACTGATACGATGCCTCCAAGCAAGATTGAACCTTGACCCTAAGAATAAAGCCTGAGGCTCTGAATGTTTTTTGTTTCTTTCTCCTACTAATTCTCCCATATCCTTTATAGCATCACTTATGAACCTTCATTTATGTTAAATGTTAGCCAACTGAACCTGTAGCAAGAAGGAAGAGCTAAAGAGATACTCACATCTATTCTCTTTTTTGTTATAATTAACTTAAATTTATTGTGATAGTATCAGTTTATCAAGAATTGCAGTAGCTTAATAAATATTGCATAAAGCCATGTGTCTGAATGGGTATCATTGGCTTTGGGAGCTACAAGTATCCTTGGAGATAATGTAATCTTTCCTCCTATATTACTATATAGAAATTGAGTCCCAGAGAGCTTCAATAACTTATTCAAAATCATCCATTTATGTCAAGTTCTAGTACCTAGGTCTTTTGACCTCCAGGAGAGTGTGTTGTTCTCTTACATCAGGTTGTTCCAGAAAGAACAACACAACACAAAAAAATACAAAAATAACCCCAAGGCATGGTGTGCTGAGGCAGCGAACCCCAGGAAAAATTAAAAAGAGCCCTATCGATATCCATGTAGAAAGAGTAAGTCCATACAGAAAGGAAAAATCAGACTGGCCTCAAATTTTTGAGATATTGTAAAATAGTTTTAGAAGTCTGAGAGGAGATAATAAAGGGTAATCCAAAAATTTGTATCAAGCCAATTTGTTTATGAAAAAATACAGGAGTAATATATTCTCAAACATTTGAGCTGTAATTAGTAAAGAAATTATGCCAATTATGAGAAGGGAAATGAAGAACTCTGGCATTAGAAAGCTATTACAAAAAGAGAAGGGGTTAACAAACTATTAGAATTATGGTTGCAAACCAAATTATAAATGTTGTTATGATTGACAAGGTGAAAACGTAATAATACCATTGACAAAACTGAGGTTGTGAGGTGGTGGAGATTTGGAGAAGAACAAGGAGAGAGGTACACATGCTAATGCTCTCACCTTTCATATTAGAGACAACAGATTCAATATAACATTGTTAAACTAAGAAACAGAGACATCTGTGTATTTTATGTAGCTACAAAATTAACACTGAAAGAACTAAAGGTAGGTCAGAAATGAAAATTTACGAAACAAAATAAAACCAAAATATAGATTATATTAGTCCGTTCTCATGCTGCTAATAAAGACATACCAGAGACAGGGTAATTTATAAAGAAAAAGAAGTTTCATGGACTCACAGTTCCACATGGCTGGTGAGGCCTCACAATCATGGCAGAAGTCGAAGGAGTAGCAAAGGCATGTCCTATATGGACACAGGGAAGAGAGAGCATGTGCAGAGGAACTTCCCTTTATAAAATCATCAGATCTCATGAGACTTATTCACTATCACAAGAACAGCAGGGGAAAAACCTACCCCCATGATTCAATTACCTCTCAGCAGGTCCCTCCCACGATACGTGAGGATTATGAGAACTACAATTCAAGATGAGAGTTGGGTGGGGACACAGCCAAGCCATATCATAGACCATCTAGCAAATAACTGAAAAAATATAAACAATAGGATGATTCTACAATTCATTTATATAAAAATGAATGTATATAAAATTCTTATACACACCCCCCCCACATGCACACATTCCCTGTTCATAATAATGAAATATGGATTGAATTGGGAAGGGAAGGGGAGGGTCATAACTTTAGCTTTAGCATTTTTATAGTGTGTAAATATTACTTTTAAATATAGTAAACATAACCAAATACTTAAAAATAAATAAATGAAAGACAGATTAGCAATAAAGATTAACCTAACATTTTAGTGATCATCCAGGCCCAAAAATACTGAGATACGTGAATTTCTAACTACCATCTATAATTGGTAATTAAAATGCTGTTACTTCAATGTCCCAGACAACTATGTTGTACGTTAAAGGACCATGTCAGGCTGCTGCTGCTGCTGTCACCAGCACAGCCTTCAGATAAGTGGAAGCTCTTTCCTACACCCAGGCTGGGTCAATACAGTTTTATTAAATTATATGAGATCCCAAGCTTCATATTCAATCAACTTATTCTGGCCCATCTACAAAGAAAATTATTTTGATTAGAATTAGAATTTGTATTATCTCACAAATAGTGGTGCAAGCAGAATTTTCAGTTCTTTCTCTGTTCAGGCAAGTAGAATATGAGAGCAAGTTGGGAAGGGAACCTGACAAAAAGCAAGTAGTTAATTTGTCACATTTTAGGAGGAATGCTGTCTTACTCCATTTTGTGCTGCTCTAACAGAATTCTTGAGACTGGGTGATTTATAAAGAAAAGGAATTTATTTCTTACACTTCTAGAACCTAAGAAGTCCAAGGTCTAAGGGTCCACATCTGTTGAGGGCTTTCGTGCTGTGTCATCTCATGGAGGAAGGTGGAAGGGCAAGAGAGCAAGTGCACAAGTTCATACTTGTGTGCAAGAGGGGAGCTGAACTCATCCTTTTACAGGAACCCACTCCTATGATGTCTAACCCACTCTAGAGATAACAGCATTAATCCATTCATGAGGGCCAAGCCCTCATGACCTAATCGCCTCTTAAAGATCTTACTTTTCAACAATCTTGCATTGGGAATTAAGTTTCTAACACACGAACTTTGGGGCACAAATTTCACCCATAGCATTCCATTTCTGGCACTCAAAATTTATGTCCTTCTCACATGCAAAATGCATTCATTACATCCCAGTAGCCCCGAAGTCTTACCTCATTCCAGCACCAATTCAATAGTCCAATGTTCAGAGTATAATCTGAATCAGATGTGGGTGAATCTCATCCTGAGGAGAATTCCTTTCCAGCTGTGAGTTTGTGAAGTTTAAAAAAAAAAATCAGTGGAGGATAGGCATAGGATAGACTTTTCCATTTTAAAAGGGATACAAGGCAAGAAGAAAGGGGAAAGTGGTCTCAAGCAAGTTTAAAAACCAACAGAGAAAACAATATTAAGCCTTAAAGCTGAAGAATAATCTTTGACTTTATGTCTCATATCCTGGACACACTAGGGTGGGAGTTGGGCCCCCAGGGTCTCAGGCAGCCCTATTTCTTTGGCTTTGCTAGTCTCATTCCACCCTACAGCTCAAATGGGTTGAAGTCTTGTGCCTGCAACTTCCCCAGGGTGGAGTTGCATGCTGGTAGGTCTACAGTTCTGAGGTTTTGGAGGTTGCCTTCTCTCATGGCTCCATTGGGAATTGGTCTAGCGAGGATTCTCTGTGGTGACTCTGCCCTGTGATGAGTCTCTGCCTAGGTCCTCACACTGTCCAAAACATCCTTTGAAATCTAGATGGAGGCTGCCATGGCCCCACAGCTATTGCATTCTGCACAACTGCAGAATTAGCACCATTTGGATGCTGCTGAGGCTTGCACCTCTCAGAGTGTCATGTTAAGCCACACCTGGAAACACCTGAATCACAGCTGGGGTGACTGAGGGGCACTGTATTGGAATATAGGGAGACAGACTACTGAAGCAGTGTAAGGCAACAAATGCTGAGGTCCCTTGGGCATCTCTCTGGAAACCTTGCCCTCAAGGTTTTAGCTCTCCTTAAAGATCTCTGAAATGCCTTCAGGGTAATTATTGCCTTGTCTTGGTGAATAGAACTTGGCTTCCTTCTATCCATATTCATCTCTTTAGCAAACAATTGCTTGGTCACACCCTTGGTATTCTTTCTCAAACATGCTTTTTTAATCTTTACAAGGCCAGGCCAAGAGTTTTCTAAATCTTTTCATTCTTCTTTCCTTTAAATTATTAATTCCATCTTTAAATCATTTCTCTCTTCACTCATTTTACTTTAAACAGCCAAAAGAAGCTATGCAGCACCTTGAGTGCTTTGCTGCTGAGAAATCTAAGAACGTGGCTGGGTGTGGTGGCTCATGCCTGTAATCCCAGAACTTTGGGAGGCTGAGGTGGGTGGATCACTTGAGGTCAGGAATTTGAGACCACCCTGGACAATACGGTGAAATCCCATCTCTACTAAAAATACAGAAATTAGCAGGGCATGGCAGCGGGCGCCTGTAATCCCAGATACTTGGGAGGCTGAGGCAGGAGAATCGCTTGAACCCAGAAGGTGGAGGTTGTAGTGAGTTGAGATTGTGCCACCGCAGTCCAGCCTGGGCAAGAGAGGAAGACTCCATCTCAAAAATAGAAGAGAAATCTAAGAGTGCTTGGATTTCTTCCACCAGATATCTTAGTTTATCACTCTTAAGTTCTGCCTTTCACAAAGTACTAGGACATGCCCAAGGACTTTGCAACTTCATAACAAGGATGGCCTCTACTCCAGTTTCCAATACCTTGTTCCTCATTTCCCTCTGAGCCCTTACTAGAATGGCCTTTACTGCCTATGTCTCTACCAACATTCTGATCCTGACCACTTAGGGCATCTCTGTGATTTAAGCTCTCCCTATGGCTCTTGTCTTCTTCTGAGCCCTCACCAGAAATGTCCTTAACTATCCATTCACAGAAATCTAGGCTTTTTCTAGGCTGCTCCTGCAAACTCTCCCAGCCTTCTGCCCACTCACTCAGTTCCAAAACCACTTCCACATATTCAGGTATTTGTTATAAAAACAGCCCCATTTCTTGGTACCAGTTTTCTGTCTTAGTCTGTTTTATGTTGTTATAACAGAACATCACAGACTTCAACATTTATAATGAATGGAGAGTTATTTGGCTTATAATTCTGGAGGCTGGGAAGTCCAAGATCAAGGGGTCACATTTGGTGAGGGCTTTCTTGTTAACTTATAACATGAAGGAAAGCATTATATGCACAAGAGAGTGCACACATGAGAAAGAGGGAGAGAGGAAGCTGACTCTCATTCTTTTATTGGAAACCCACTCCTATGTCAACTAACCCAACCCCATGATAATAGCATTAGTCCATGAGGGGTCTGCTCTCATGACCTAATCATTTCTTAAATGTCCTACCTCTCAGCACTGTTGCATTGGGATTGAGTTTCCAACACATAAACTTTGGGGGACACATTTAAACCACAGCAGATGCTATTATGCATAACATCAAATATCACCAAGAACATTTCTCAAGCTCCCTTCCAGTTTGGCCTTCAACTAACTCTACATATATATATTTTAAAATTTATATCTCTGTTATTTTGAATATGTGAACATAAATTATTTTTACAATATGTAACACATTTTCAACTGTACTGATGCATTGCATTTGAGTACCCATGAAAAAATTTTAAGCCAGGAATATTGAATGACAACCAAGTGACTCTTTTTTGTGGGTTTAAAAGATCTAATGATGTACAAAAATGCTATTTTTTTCTCTAATACAATTTATCAAGAAGTTTAATAACTATTATTTTATAATGATATTTTGTGTTATTAATGATTTTATAAGTTATTAATATATAATACGGCTGTCCAAAATGCAGACAAAAGTGTGTGTTTCGGTATGTCTGTTTGAGTGTATGTGTCTGTGCCTATGTGTATGTGTCTTTGTGGTTATGACCATTTGGACCTACAAAATTTAGTAAGAATGATCCTCTTCCCCTTACCATTTTATGTCCTCCTCAGGCTGCTAGAACCTACATTAGGACCAAGAAGGCAAGAATTTACATTTGGGTACAGAGCTCAGAGGTAGTTCTGTCATGGGTCTTGTCAAATCACCTTCCTTGAGGTTTAATAATTTATTTAACAAGTATTTATTAAGAACCTAATATGTGCCAGGCAGAACCAGGCACTGGCAATACAGCAGAAAATGAAGTTATGATTTAAATATTTGAGGTATTTTTTGTAGGTTGGCTTCCCTAGGTAGCAGACTCTGAGCTGAAGATGTATTCGGTTGTGCTCTTGGGTTTACCATGTAAGAGCATGAAGGGCAGAAGGAAGAACTGTGCAGAGAGAGAATACGTGGCAATATACTCTTGGTAGATTACAATTACTTAGTGCTCACTATCAAATCCCTCTTCTTTACAATTCCTTGTTTCTGATGTTCTTATTTTTCTCTTTTCAGGCCTTTGGCTAACTAGGGGCACCATTTGCTACTGTCCACGAGTCCACATATACTCTTGCATTGAGTCACTTCACTTTTGACACAAATTGGATGGCCTGGTAAACTGTTCAAAACTCTGCTTATTGAGAGGATTTCCCCTCATTACTATCAGGGACACCACCAAGTGATGTCATATTGCTGTCACTCTTTATTTTCAGCTTTCACTTCGATGCCAAACTGACATACCTATAAACCAAATTTGGTGGCCTTTTTTTCATGCATTAGTGGGTCATCAGGGATTGCCCAGGGGCCCATAGGTGTGGAAGAATGGGTGAGGGAGAATTGCTGGTGCAAAAACCGGGGTGGATGGCATATCGATCTGTCCTACCTCCTCCTGTAGCCTGCTTGCGCACTCCCGAATTGCTCATGCTCAATTTTGGCTGTACTACTTCCAATTTAAGATGGATTGCTGCTGGGCCTATCCAATTTTATGAGTTGGTGAATCTGACATGATGGACAGTTCGGGCTGCATGATCGTTTGACGTCCTGTGTTCTGTCTCTTCCACAAAACCCTAGGGCAAGTCTGCAAATATATATTGCTGTCTGTTCGAGTGAGCACAACTATTTCTGATTCTCTTTTCTGATAGGGGTGGAAAAGAATTTATTTGCCAGATCAATAGCTGCATAGCATATATCTGAGGTTGTGTTAATCTGCTCTAGTATAGATAACGTATCTAGTATAGCAGTTACAAATAGGGTTCCTACTCTTTGAATTTGCAGTAACACACTATCATCCTCCAGGATTCATCTACTTCTTCATAGAGGTCAGAATTATAAATTAAATGCTCTTAAGATGGGGATCACCATCTCTACATCTCTTAGGTCTAAGAGTGACACGAATTTCTTCCATTCTCCCTGAGATGTAATATTATTTTTAATTTTCTATGTTGGCTTAGAGTGTGGAACAATTTCAGAGACTTTCACTTGGCCTTCCCTACCATAATAGCTCTTGTCTTATAGGCGGAGCATTCTCTGTGTCAGTTATGCCAACTGCTAGGTGTGTTCATATTAATTGTACATGTGGGGACTGAGAAAATGAATATTAGGTAGGTCCAAGAACTCAGTGGACCCACTGTGACCTGAAACTGGGCTAGGACTACATTTATTGCCTTGTCCCTCTATATCCTCATGCTAGTGGAGGACTATAATGCGACCTTGGGTCTCTAGGTATCGGTGTCAACCCAGACTCTGTGTCCAAGGGCCCTCTCAGTGTTTGAGTAATCTTTCTTCAGTGTACAGCCACTCAAGTAAATGGCTACAGGTCAGTTTGGGGGTGGGATATTGTGATATAAAAAAATATATATTTGGTTTTCCTGTTTGGTTCCCACCACAGAGCTCCTAAAACCCTTACAGTTTCCTGAGTGATAGGAGTGAAAGGAGACTCTGTTATTAATAATAAGATCTTTTCAACAATATCTGAGTTTATGCCAATGAGCTGACTCTCGTTGGGCCCTGGGATAGTTTCAGATCAGGCGCTGGTGACCAGAAGAACCAACCATGTAATTATAGAGTTGGAACTGTCAGCTCTATCCACCAGCCTCCAGGGAGGGAAGAGGGGTTGGAGATTGAGTGCAATAACCAATGGCCAACGATTTAATCAATTGTGCCTATGTAATGGAACCTCCATAGAAACCTTAAATGACAGGATTTAACCTTAAACTCAGGAGAGATTCTGAGTTGGCAAACACATTGAGATGCTTGGAGGGAGCATATCCAGAGAGGGCATGAATGCTCTGCACACTTTTCCCCCTCCCCATATCTTGCACTGTGCATCACTTCCATTTGGCAATTCTTGAGTTGTATCCTTTATAATAAATCAGTAATAGCAAGTAAACTATTTTCCTGAATTCTGTGAGTGGTTATAGCAAATTATTAAACCTGAATATAGAGTCATGGGAACCCCCAATTTGTGATGGGAGGCATGGGACTGGCGATTAGCATCTGAAGTAAGGGCCATCTTGTGAAACTGAGTCCTTAACTTGTAGGATTTGATGCTAACTCCAGGTACACAGTGTCAGAATGGAATTAAATTGCAGGACACCCAGCTAGTGTCTTTAAATTGGTTGGCATGGATGAAGAATTCCACACGTTTTGTGTCAGAAGTGTTGCGAGTTAAAACAGTCCCTAAGGGGCAATCATTATTATGTATACTTGTGTGGTTACAGGGCCCTTCTTCTTGTGACTCACCATCTCTTTTAGTCAGTGGATTCTGGGTCTGAAACCTAGCTTAGGCTGGGAAACTGGGCAAGGAATTGTAACCTTTTACTGGAGTGACTTCCCTGTTCCTTCATTCTCATCTTCACAAAATATCACTTCATCTATCCTTCATTTTTTTGATTGGGTATATTGACTAGTATTATTTTTGACTACTCATCTATTTCCCCCTCAGGAATGTCATACACAATTAATCATCTCCATATCCTCTGTAGGTCAGGTCCCCTGGCAGCTCTTCTGACTTTGTCACTCACCGTAATTGAATCCATATGTCTTCTGGCATCTGGTCTTTAATGTTTCAGGGTTTTATTATTGCCTGATTATTTGTGAGCCCAATCCTGTAATGGAATCTCCAACAGTCAGCTCTGGCCTGCAGAGGCGAGGCACCACTAAACTGCTTAGTGACAGTGGTGCCCATCTCACCAGTGCATTCTTTATTACTTTGGTAAATGGTGTATCATTTGGACTCCCCCATGGAACATAGTCCTCTAGTTGTTTTTTTGGCCTTAAATAGTATATCCACTTTATTATGGCCCGCTTTTTTTTTTTTTTTGAGTCTTTTATTCCTTCCTTTTACCATATGTCATAGTTATTCCAGTTCGTGTTGTGTGGATCATCATTTTTACCATGCTTATAGGTGTTATTCTAGTAGCATGCTCACATCATCTTCCAAAATCCTTTCCAGGGTGTTAAATCTTATATCCCGAGAAAGCGCTCCCAAATTGATCAGCTCTTCCTTATCAAACATTATGTTCAACTTCCTTGATAAAGTATCCCCAAAATCCAGTCCCACGTGTATTATCCCAGCCCCTGTCATTACATGCTAGCTATGTCTTGTGGCTCCTTTGGGATACACTCTCTTTCCTGTTTATCAAGCCCAGTACGTCTCCAGCTGGGCTGTGGTGTAATTTTACCCTTATTATCTGTGTAGTGACTGGGAGGGAAGGTGAGGCATTGCTAGAGAGGAACACATTTCATCTTAGAGAGAGGCCTCGGGGTCATCCTCCCTTTCCTCTGTAACAAGCAAAGGAGAAATGCTGATTCTTAAAGAAGGGATGCTTCCTTAGGCTCAGAGTGTTCAGAGAATCTGGGAGTTAGTTTTTGCAGGTGCATCAGCATAGATGCCCCACGTGTCAGCATCACATTCTTTCTTGCCAAGGCCATGAGCTTGACATAGCTGACCTTCCCTGGTTAGGAATTTAACTTCCTTTGGATTTATGCTACTCTTCCAAGGAAGTCCTACCCTTGGTCCTCAGCTTTCTCTGCCCTCACACTGTAGGAGGTCAGAGCATCTTTGTATGCTTCCAAAGAAGTCCTTTAGCTTTCATAGTAAGTTTGTCATTTATTAAACACTCTTGACTTCTTGTTGTCTTTTTCTAGAGGTCAGTTTGATTTAGCAATGGCCACCCAATTCCATTCTACTTATAGGTACTATTTCTTCCATATTTCATAAAAGCCTAATACATCAACCAGCTGATGCATTATCTTCCACTAGTGTACCTTCTCTTTTTACCACTGGCAGAAGTCTTCGAAGTCTCGCTCTGTCGCCCAGACTGGAGTGCAGTGGCGCGATCTCCGATCACTGCAAGCTCCGCCGCCTCCCGGGTTCACACCATTCGCCTGCCTCAGTCTCGCGAGAAGCTGGGACTATAGGCGCCCGCCACCACGCCCGGCCAGTTTTTTTTTGTATTTTTAGTAGAGACGGGGTTTCACCGTGTCAGCCAGGATGGTCCCGATCTCCCGACCTCGTGATCCGCCCGCCTTGGCCTCCCAAAGTGCTGGGATTACAGGCGTGAGCCACCACGCCCGGCCAAGAAGTTTTAACAATTTCACCATGAATCAGGGACTATCTGTGCTCCACCTGCCACCAGTGATTGGGTTTTCGTTGCCATCCGATGGTGAGTAAGCAAGCTCCAAAATCTTGTCGCAGCATCTCTTCCTCCAGTCACTCTCAGCACTGTTTCAGATTTGGTTTTGCTGGGAAGCAGGTTCTGAGATGGAGATTAATGTGCATAATCTTTATTGGGGATGTTTTCAACTGTGAAAGGAAAACCAAGGGTCCAGAAGGAGAAGTTGGAGCTGTAATACAGTCACCACGGAGGCTGAGATGACCCTAAGAGGAGTTCCAAAGCTGGGATAAGCCTTCAGAGCTTTTCTGAGTGTGGGTGAAGGGGATTGGCTTCTGTGTTACAGGTGAACTATCCATTGGATGCTGGTTACTCTGGGGACGATGTGTGACCTAGGGTAAAATGGCTCTCTGGGACCATGACTATCTCTGTAGAAGCTGTAAGAGCTTTCTGTTAGCAGCACTCTTTACTGGGGGGAAAAATCTTTTATTCCTGAACAGGAGACTGTGTGGTGGCACATCAGGCCCCCCCATAGTTCTGATAATGACAATCAGCATTTCCCAGGGCTTGGTCTGTGCCAAGCACTGTGCTACATGCATTGTTGACATCATTTTACCTCATCTTCTCTAGAATCCCGTGGGATGAGTACTGCTGTTTCCCCAATTGTAAAAATAAGAAAATTGAAACCAGGAAAGGTAAAGTGACTTTTCTGGGGTGACAGGTAGTAAGTAGAGGAGCTAGGCTTTGAATGGAATCACTCACACCCAGGAGCCCGCACCCAGCCTCCCATAGATTCTCAGCTGAAATCACCCATGCACCAAAATTAAGCCCAACAGAATGATAATTGTGGTAAGTCCTTTGTGGTCCATTCTATGCTCAGAATATTCTTCATTCATATTCTGGCATGCAGTTTGCCTAGACTAATTTTGTCAAATTAGAAAAAGGAGGTCCTTTTTGCTTTGGTAGGTGTCACAGTTTCTTGGGCATGTGGCTTGTCTGGCCAACAGGAGTTTTTGGTGAAGAACAAAACATTCTTTCCTCCAGGGGCTTTAGATTTGCTCTAGGGCATAAGGCTTGGCAAGCCAGACCCAGGCTTGGATTTCAGCCCCTACTAATCCCTTTGGATCAGTGCCTGTGAGCACAGAACCTCATCATATGAATGCTTTCAATGCTGCTGTTAAATACAGTTGGCTCTTCAACCCTCATTTCCAGCCCATGTCTGTGCCCTGAGTTTCATAGGTGTTTGATCAATTGGCCACTAGATACCCCATTTGTAATTTCTACAAATGCCTAAAACTGTTTACTTCCAAAGCAGAATTTCTCAACTTCCTCCTCTGCCCCCACCAAAATCTGTTATTTTTTCTGTATTTTCTAACTTTGTCATTGGCACTATCTCTCAGTTGCCCAGGTTAGAAGCATGGCCACAACTGCCTAGTATGTATCTGGCTCTGTAGTGATGAATAAGGCAAAAAATATCTTTCTTCTCATTGAATTTACAACTTAGTGAGAGACACAAACAACAGCTAGTAAATAAATAGGTAAAATAATTGCCAATTGAGATTGCTATTAAGAAAAACATTAACAGGATGATGTGATAGACAGAAAATGGGAAAGAGATTTATTTTTAATAATGTGGTAAGAGACTCCTTCTCTGATGAAATGACATTTTAACTGAGACATCGGGAGAAAAAGGAAGCAAGTGCAGATGTTCCACGTTTGATGAGTCATCTGCAATGCTTCATCCTCCTGCATCCCACACAGCCAGGTCTATGGCTTCTATTTTCTAAACAGCTCTTGAACCAGCCTTATGCCTTCCAGTTTCTCTGCACAGTGTTGCATTTCGGTCTTCATGTTTTCTTGCCCTAATTAGTTCATATTCATCCTAACCACCAGTATGGCCAACTGTCATTACTTTCTCCATCCAGTCTCCATTAAAAACACAAAAAATTGAAAGTATCATTGCCCATCTTAAAATATGACAGTGGCTCCTCTTCTTTATCAGGATAAAACACAAACTTCATAGCATGCCATACTAGATATTTCTAGTTTGAATTCTGCCAGTCTTTCTAGATTCCCTCTCATAATTCGCCATGGGCATCCTTCCATACAACCATTTTAACACTGTTACAGCCCCTTTACTGTGCCATGTCCTCACCCCTCTTCATCCCATGCGTGCTTTCACATACTGTTTGTTTTTCCTGGAACACCTCCCTCTCTCCCTTGGCCATGCCAACATGCCTGGTGCTGCAAGGCCTGTGACTGACCCAGTTCTCACAGTCTTTCCTTGAGAATTGTTAGCTGCACCCTCATGATGGTGATTTTCTTTGTCATACCTGCTGTCCTCCATTGAATGTGCCTTGGTGGTTTTCTTTATTTACTTTTCTCTTGTCCACATCTCAGGTTAAAACCCTCTTGGTCAGGTTACTGTGTCTTCTGCCAAACATATTTTTCCCAGCTTTTGTGACATGTATTTTATCTCTTGACACAAATTTTATCTAAAGGCTAAATCTGGTTCATCTAACACCCTGTATGGAGGTTTGACTAGAAGGAGTCCTTTTTCATACAGAGTCAGAAACATTTATTGGGAAAAAAAGTTAAATGCATGTAGGCTCCAAAGTCCTTCTGTTTCCTAGCTAGAACTTCAGACTCACCCAGGATAGAATCCAGGTTTCTCTTGATTGCATAACTGGCTTTGGGGATATTATCATCATATTCAATATTTATTCATTCACTCAAATATCATATATTGAGCACCTTAGTGGTTCTGAGCCAACTATGAAGCTAAGTATCTGTTGGTCAAATCCCATTCCATGACTTACCAACTCCTGGGCAAGTTATTTAACCTCTCTGAGCAGTGTCTTTATCTGTAAAGTGGGGATAGAAAGCACCTCAAATGATTATTTGAGGATTAAAATAAGGTGCTGCATAAAAAGCACTTATGCCAATGCCTGGCACATAATGAGTACTCAATAAGTAGTGGCTTTAAATAATACCTACAAAAAGATATCCTAGGCTCTGGACTAGTTGCTAGGTACCTATCTTGGATTTCCCTTCAGGAAGTCAGTGAGTATTCTGCTGATTCACTGTGTCAGGACAAGTCATGTGATCAGCATGTGACAATTATAATAAACATAATATTTATCCATTTACTCAGTACCTACTTTGTGTCCATCTATGCTAAATGTGTTGCATATTTTGGCGCTAATTTTCACAGTTATCCTACAAGTGGGTATTCTTAGCCCCTGTTTTACAGATAAGGAAGATGAGGATCAGAGAGTAAGGGGCTTTTCTAAGATTAGCCAGTTAATGAGTAGTGGTGTAAGTCTAGGTCTGTCTGACTCCAAATCACACTCTCTAGTTTTTCCTCGTGGTAACTACAAGGGAATTTATCTTATCGCTGAATACATGCCCCTTCTTTGGTGTTAGTAGAAATGCTGCTTCCAAACTTTCCCTCCACTAATAATCACATATTACAGCTCTGGTGGTATCATTTTCTCTTTATTTTAGATTTTTAAAAATAAACTTTTATTTTAAGTTCTGGGGTACAAGTGTGGGATGTTCACATTTGTTACACAGATAAATGCATGCCATGGTGATTTGCTGCACGGAGGAACCCATGGCCCAGGTATTAAGCCCAGCATCCATCAGCTATTCTTCCTAATGTTCTCCACCCCCAACAGGCCCTGGTGTGTGTTGTTACCCTTATATGTCCATGTGTTCTCATCGTTCAGCTCCCACTTATAAGTAAGAACATGCGATGTTTGGTTTTCTGTTCTTGTGTTAGTTTGCTGAGGATAACAACTTCCAGCTCCATCCATATCCCTGCAAAGCACATGATCTTGTTCCTTTTTATGGCTGCATAGTACTCCATTGTATATATCTGCCACATTTTCTTTATCAGTCTATCCTTGATGGACATTTGGGTTGATTCCCAGTCTTTGCTGTTGTGAATAGTGCTTCCAT
The DNA here is from genome assembly GCF_049350105.2 of Macaca mulatta. NCBI lineage: Eukaryota > Metazoa > Chordata > Mammalia > Primates > Cercopithecidae > Macaca > Macaca mulatta. Next base: position 163,741,022 of record NC_133406.1, read on the forward strand.
GAACATATGTGTGCATATATCTTTATAATAGAATGATTTATATTCCTTTGGGTATACACTCAGAAATGGGATTTCTGGGTCAAATGGTATTTCTGCTTCTAGATCTTTGAGGAATAACCATTAAATTTGTTGAATTTGCCAAAAATTCAGGCCACTTTTTGATAGCTTTATTGTTTTCTCTGACAATATGTTTGTGGTATACATACTTACTAAAACAAATGTAAAAAAGCATAATGATGGAAATAAAAATAATTTGATTTTTATTTTTTTCTGCACCTTTAAAGTATTTTTTTATTGTTTGACTTTTGGATAACTAATTTTACCTTGTCTAGGAACACATCATTTAAGCAATATAAAGCAATATAGAAGGAACTGCTCAAGCCTTTTCATCTTAATTTTCTTACTCACTGATCAGTTTGCATTTTAAACACATGTAATTGGTTACCACCTAGATAGGAAGTCAAATGGAAATGAAATTCTTACCTTAAATGCAAATACAAATTCCCTTCAGACCATGAGGGTCTTTGGAACTCCTCTTTCCTCCTAAAAATATGCTTGTTTTACTTGAGCCCTGGTTACATAAAGATCACTTATGGTAGATAAAAAAATTAAAGTTACTTGATTAGTCTTGATTATCTCTTTACTCTCTTTGGCCATCTTCTAAAATGTTAATAGTAAATTAGATGAATTAGAGCAAACTGAATTGTCAAACTCTATTGTTTTCAGGAAACACAGCTACTCATAGGCCTTAGTCTTATGAAGCTATATATATTCTAGCTATATAAGGGGCTTACATAAATCTTTAAGAAAATGAACAAAGTCCAGTAGAAAAACAGGCCAAGGATACATAAACGTATTTTTTAAAATAAGAAATGTAAACTGTAAATATAATATTCTCATTGACTCTCATTAGTAACAAATGAAAATTAAATAAGACTATTACTACTCTTTGGAATATTAAAAGTTTTCTAAATTGCTAATATTTAAAGTGAGATTAACTCATGCTGGCAGTGGAAAGGAATTTTGAAATTTGTATTGGAAGCCTTAATTTTCACATCCTTTGATGCAAAAACTCCCTTACAGAATCAGGCCTAAGGAAATAATGACATATATAGACAAGATTTAGCAACAAAAATGTTTATGATGGTGCTATATTATAAAAGGAAACAAGAAAAACATCTTAAAATTAGGGCTAGGGTTAAGTACAGTATGTGTATCTGTGTAATTAAATACTATGCTGTCTATTCAAATTATGTCTGTGAAAAATTTTTAATGAACTGGTAAAATAATACCACTATATCTTATAAAAAAGATGCAAAATTGTATATTTAGGCTATTAACAGCTATGTGAAGAGATTCACATAACACTGGAAGTAAAATGTCTGATCAAAACTTAACAGAGGCTATTTCTATGGCACCATTATTGGCTGATTTTTAATGGACATCTTTCTGCTTCTTATAATATGTCAGCTTTCAAATCCTCAATAGAAAAATAATGAAATGTTGGCCCGGTGTGGTGGCTCACACCTGTAATCCCAGCACTTTGGGAGGCCAAGGCAGGCGTATCACTCGAGCCCAGGAGTTTGAGACCAGCCAGGGCAACATGGTGAAACCCCACTTCTAAAAAAATACAAAAATTTGCTGGGCTGGGTGGTGTGCATCTGTAGTCCCAGCACTCAGGAGGTTGAGGCAGGAGGATCATTTGAGCCCAGGAGGTCGAGGCTTCAGTGAGCCATGATTGTGCTCCTGCACCCTGACTTGGGCAAGAGAGTGAGACCCCAACTCAAAGAAAAAAAACTAATACTTTTTTTAAAAGCAATATACCAGAGCATTCTTCTTAATATCTGTCACCACTTAATGAGTAACTTTGGTCACGTTGAGTATCTTGGAAAAACTGTCCTGATTTTGTTTCCTCCCTTTCCTAATTTAAGATGGGGACTGGAGTAGCTGGGCATCAGTTAGCCTGACATTTATAGTCCTCAGAGTCCCTACTCCTCCTGCCCTTGGCAGTGTTTCCCAAATTCTGTCTGCTTTTTTGTTATTGCCCTCAGGACTTGGGTCAGCGTAAGACCGCAAGGAGCTATGCACTTTCCCTCTTGCTACTCTGCTAAGTATAAGGAGTAGACCATGCGTTTACCTGGAGGAAACCAATCCCCCCAGCTACAAATCAAAGTAATTGGCTGGAGTTAGTCAGAAATACAGGGAGGGCACATTCCTCAGAAATAAGAAAATGATGAGTTGTTTCTCTCTGTCCTCATCTTTCTACCCCGTTGTTCTTTGCCTCTCACATTATATCCTTGATGACTTATAGGTTTCGGAGATGTGGAGAGTTGAATAAAGTCTTAGTTTTATCTGGTTCAGATCAGAACACTATATTTATTATAGAAATACTGAAGACATTAATAATCAAGATGAATTGTGTTTTGAGTGGTTGTTATCACAAGACACCTAATAAAATATGAAATTCCTGAGACTGCCAGCCAAACTGAAATGCAAGGATGCTGCCAGTGTGGTGCTGTGCAAACTGGGTGTGCTAGATACTTCCCTTCGTTATTTGGTATTTTATGTTGATGATGGGCAGCAGTACTGCCCTTCATTCATTCTCCCAGCTTACATAATAAGGATAAAAAGTACCAAACAATAATATTTTTCACAAAGTCCTCTCACATACTCTGTGCGGTTTAAGAGGGGAAGACAGCATGGTCAAGTAGGAGGAATTCAGATTTAGGGTTCATTCAGACAGACCTGGATTTATGTCCCATCTTTTCCTGCCACATAGTGCTTTTGGGACCTGTCTATAGATTTGGAAATAATGCCTACTTTGCAAGTTTGACATCAAAATTATCAATTTTGCATACAACTACCTGGCTTGATCATTTTTCTATTCACTATTCAAAAGTTCTGGCTTTTTCAACTTCAGTGATCAAAGAAATATGAATTAAAACAATATATGGTACAGAAGGAACCTAATATTATTCGTTTTTACATAGAACTTACAGTTTAGTAGATGTAGGTGGGCATCGACCAAATAATAACAAATACATTTAAAATTGCCACTGTGATTAATGCAGTAAAGGGTGGTTTTCTGAGCCTAGTTAAGTAGGAAGTTGTGCTTAAGCTGAGATCTGAAGGATGTGTGAGAGTTCCCTAGGAAAAGAGGGGAAGGAAGAACATTCTAGAAGAGAAAGTGACATGTGCAAGGGCTGGGAGTGTGACAAGAATGCCAACAGATAGAAAGCAAGGGGCAGTGTGGGAAAGGAGGGCAAGGGCCAGGCTGTGCAGGGACTTCTGGGTGGGTTCATGAATTTGTCTGCATCCACTAAGCAAGGTGAAACCATTGGAGGATTTTAACCAGTTAGAGACATGATCTTATTTCATGTTAAAAACTGTGGCAAAATTATAAAATCTAGATATGAGGGAGTGCAGAGAAGATGCACTTATATCAGTTAAGAAACTAATTTAGTAGTTCAGATGAGAGATCATGGTAGCTTGGATTAGAATGATGATGATGATGATGATGATGGAAATGTAGAAAAGTGTCTGAAATCCAGAGATAGACAGTATTTAGGAGGCAAAATAGAACTTGGTTGTGGAATAAATGTGTATACTGAGAGGGATCTCTACAAAGCCTCCCAAATTACTGGATTTCTGGATTACACAACCCAAAGCCATAAAAACAATGCTGAATGGCAAAAATCAGGAGTCCTTGTCTGCTGAAGTGTGGAGTATCTTTGAGATATCCAAGAGGAGAGTTCAATAGGTAGTTGGCACATAGTAAGCTTTTAATAAAATGACCTGTATTCATAATATATAAACATTATATATTCACAACAATACAAGAAACTGCTTATATGCTGGGCCATAGGCTGGTGCTTTCTATCCTGCTCAGGGTTCTTAGTTGTAGACAAGTGAATCTGCTCTAGTTATTCATAGCAGGACAGTATTTATTACAGAAATTTAGTTGACTCAAATAATGTATGATAGAGCTAGAGGACTACCTTTGGATACTTTGTAGCAATGAACGTCACAGTTAGAGACAACACACTCAGGAACAGTGCCCAACCACACCCACCCCTGGACTGTTTAGCACCTATTAAGCTTAAGGTTGAGACCCTAGAACGTGGGAGCACCAGGTGGACCAGATATATCTGCCAATTGCTTGCCACAGAAGCTGATATCCCTATAAGTATGGATATGCCACTATACATTGCTCACTTCTGCATCCAAAATTTGGATGACTCTGTATGCAAGGTGTAAGCCAGATAATATACCAGCATCTCAGTTGCAAAGGAATCTAGTTCAGGAAGGTAAGTTAGAAGGGTGGGTTTTGAGTGAGCCAATTTATAGTCATTTGCTAGGCCTCCTCTTCAGTGCTTACATTCTAGCACTTTTCTCTTCCCATGATTAAACTTAGAAACAACAGTCTGCTTCTGCCTAACAGGGTACAACCATCCCTCATACAAGCAAACCACACTCACTCTTCCTTTAAGTGATGGAAAGTGGTGGACAGGGCAGAGGTAGTGTGTTGCCTGTCAAATATTCATTTTTCTCTTCTTCCTTACTAAGCCTGATTTTGTCTGGGCTGGTAACAGATCCGGTTTTTAAAAAAAAATTCAACATTTTCCAGGTTATCTTGCAAATAAGGGTGGCCATGTGACACAGCTTTGGGTAGACAAATGTGAGTAAAAATTGTTGGGTGGAATTCTGGGGAAAAAAAGTATTTTCAAAGCAGGGGCTTCAGGGGATAGATGGATGTTGACATGGTCCATCTTTGCCCTTAAAGCTTTCCTCTTCTTTCTGCCTGAAATGTGAATGTGCTGGCGGACGCTTTATCTTCCCACCCCATGAGAGAAAGGCCCAGGCAATCAAAGAAGTCTCAGCCCTGACAAGCTACTCCAAGCCTGCGTTGTCTCTTCTAGGTTTCTGCTCACATGAGAGGAGAGCAAGCTTCCAGCTTTCTAAAACCATTCTTCTCTGAGATTTTCTATTACAAGGAACCAAATCCAAATTCCTAACCAATAGACCTCCTAATTGGGCTCTCATATTCCCTCTTGCCTCTTCAAATCCACTTTCTATACCATAGACATAAATGATTATATGATTTTCTCATTCAAAGTCCTTCAATAATTTCCTATTACTCATAGAAATAATTGCACAATCAATAGCCTGGCCCGAAAGTCAGCATCCTCTGCCTACCCCTCATCTTGAGGGGCTTGCCTTTCCTTTACCAGTCTCTGGTCATGCCAGCCTTCCTGACAAAGGACCTTCTCAAATGCCTCCCCTCAGCAGGCAATGATCTTGCCCTCTCCTCACCTCCTATACCCCCATTATGTCTTAGTTTTAATCACTTCACCATGTGGACCTACTCTGACTCCATAATCTAAATTAGACCTCCCCTGTTAATCTCTCTTGGTGCGTTATATTATTTTTCTTCCGTTACTTGTATCCCAAATTGTATTTATATAAAAGTTGATTTCTTTACTGTTTCCCTCCTTAATCATGTATTCCATGAGGACAAGGTCTTTGTCTGTCTGCGTGGTTGATAGTTATGCTAAGTACAGATCCTTGCACAGAGTAAACATTTAATAAATATTGGTTGAAAGTCAAATGAATTAGTTCATCAGACTCTGCCAGTTGCAGACGTGTTTGAGTAATCAAATCTTATATATGTTTATAGACACAGAGTCAAATGGAGTCCCAGGCTTTTGTTGTGGTAAAGGACCTTAGTAATTAACAGCCAAATGCAGAGCTGGAGAAGATCAGAGAGAAAAGTTTTTCAAGGGTCACAGCACCGCCTTGCCTCAAATCCTAAAATGTTCTAGAATACAGACAACATGTATTCACTCAGCCATTTAACAAACATTTATTGAACATTTATTATATGCCAGGCACTTTGCTGGAAGAGAGGAATTGGAGATGAAAGACATACCCTGCCTTTGAAGAGCACATTCTTAGGTATATGTGGAGAGAAATGTCTCTGCAGAAGCAGCTGTAGCATCCTTTGGGACCACAAAGTCAGGACACCTAATCCAGCCTAGGAGCCTAGGTATAAGTGAAGGCTTTAAGGATAGGTGACATGTATGTGTAGTCTTGAAAATAAATAGGAGTTCCACAGGCTGATGGGGGTGAAGGTAGGCATTTCATTTGGAAGGAACAGCACATACGAAGACATGGAAATCTGAAACAGAAAGGCCATAGCAAAGCGGGGGCATTTGTGGGAGATGAAGGCAACTCCTGACATTTCCTTAGGACTTGGCTCACCCATGACCACACTGGAGGACTCTCTAGATCTGGTTTGCCATTCTTCTCCCTATTATAGCATGCAGCATGCTGTATCATGGTTGTTCATTTAGTTTTCTGTCTTCCACACTACACCTCACATAAAGGTAAGTAATAAATATATGCTAAATGATATTTGAATCTGGGCAAGAAACAGATCATGGAAGGCATGAACATCTAGCAATGTAACTAAATTTTTATTTTTTATCAATTATTATGGTCTTGGGAATTAGGGGAGGGCTGACTCAGAGGGATTAAAAATGAAGATAGGGAAAGCCATAGAAAGGCATTAAAATAGAGGAACTATTTTGAAGATCCATTTTATACTTAAAGTAAAATCTCTTCTGGTAAATGCCTTAAAACATAATTACCATTTAAAAAAAATTTGAGGTAGGCAAATATATCCCAACTTTATCCTACGTATATTATAGAATGCGAACCCAAAGCTTTATAAGGTATTTCTTTAATATGATTTTATGGCAAAACAAATACTATTATCTTCTCCTATTTGATACTCCTTTGATTCCTAGCCCATCTTCTCTCTTTCTCTTCTCTTCATCAGCAAACTTCTTGAAAAGAAGCCATCTCCTTTCTCAACTTAGTCATTTCTCAAACAAAAGCAAAAACATGCTTTCACTACTTTCCTACAAATTCTCACATTGTCTGAATGGTTCATGTTGTTGACAGCTCATTATCATCTGAAGTCATGTTTTTTTTCTAAAATGTAAATCATGTTTGTTTTCTTTCCATCCTCAGCATTATCCTCACTCAACAGCTGACCAACTGTACTGAACTGCCTTTTAAATGTTAAAATTCCCTTCCCTTCTCTTGTCTTCTCAGTCTACATAGAACAATGTCATTGTCATTCACCTCCCAAGCTTCAAGTATAATGAATACATCTGACTTTCAAATTAATATTCCCTAGCCTACATTTCTTTCAGATGAATGTCTCATAGATACCTCAAACTCAATATATCCAAACGTGAATGTATCATCTCCTCCTGTAAAGTCTATTCTTCTCCTATATTGCTGATCTCAGTTAATGAAATCATCATACTTTCAATTAGCCAAGGTATAGTCCTCGGAGTAGTTCTTGACTTCTCTTTCCTTGTATCATATACTCCTCTGAATCCACTTCATCATCAAGTCTGGTTAATTTTATCTATAAAATAACTTTTGAATTGTGTTGTAATGAACAGAAAAGTGATGCTGGAAGCTCACCTTCATTTTATTTTTTTTCTTTAGAGACAGAGTCTGGCTCTGTCACCCAAGCTGGAGTGCAGTGATGCTAACATAGCTCAGTTCAGTCTCAAACTTCTGGACACAAACAATGCTTCTGCTTTAGCCTCCAGAGTAGCTGAAACTACAGGCATGTGCCACCATACCTGGCTATTTTATTTTATTTTTAGAGATGGGGGTCTCACTTTGTTGCCCAGGCTGGTCTATAACTACTGACTTAAAGTGATCCTCCTGCTTCAACCTCCCAAACTGCTGAGATAATACGCATGAGTCCCTGCGCCTGGCCTCAGCTTCGTTGACCAATGAGCCAGCAGTAACTAGGGACTCTTCTTCCAGAGAGAAAGGCTGCACCCAAGCTCTACTTCCCATGGGTCAAGAGGTTTCCTCCTTCCAGCAGGGTCAACTGCAATATCTCATGGCCCTAAGTTCTAAAGAGCTGACATTCTTAGTTAATTCCTAAATTGCTGGCATCTCAAATTCAGACAGTCCTGTACCAGGCAGTCTATGTATTACTTCAGTGGCAAGGCTATTTTCTCAAGCTGATCCTATAGAAAGAGAGACCCATGGCTGAGTGGAGATCTCCTTTCCACTGGCACAGAGACTAAAAATACCTGTCTGGTAGAGCATATTTCACAGCATAACCCCGTCTGGAGTAATCCCAAGATCCAGAGACCCTGACCTTTTCTTGGTGCCTTTTTTTTTTTCTTTCTTTTTTTATTATTATACTTTAAGTTCTAGGGTACATGTGCATAACGTGCAGGTTTGTTACATATGTATACATGTGCCATGTTGGTGTGCTGCACCCATTAACTCATCATTTACATTAGGTATATCTCATAATGCTATCCCTCCCCTCTTCCCCCTCCCCACAATAGGCCCTGGTGTGTGATGTTCTCCTTCCTGTGTCCAAGTGATCTCATTGTTCAATTCCCACCTATGGGTGAGAACATGCAGTGTTTGGTTTTCTGTTCTTGCCATAGTTTGCTGAGAATGATGGTTTCCAGCTGCATCTATGTCCCTACAAAGGACACAAACTCATCCATTTTTATGGCTGCATAGTATTCCATGGTGTATATGTGCCACATTTTCTTAATCCAGTCTGTCACTGATGGACATTTGGGTTGATTCCAAGTCTTTGCTATTGTGAATAGTGCTACAGTAAACATACATGTGCATGTGTCTTTATAGCAGCATGATTTATAGTCCTTTGGGTATATACCCAGTAATGGGATGGCTGGGTCAAATGGTATTTCTATTTCTAGATCCTTGAGGAATTGTCACACTGTTTTCCACAATGGTTGAACTAGTTTACAGTCCCACCAAAAGTGTAAAAGTGTTCCTATTTCTCTACATCCTCTCCAGCACCTGGTGTTTCCTGATTTTTTAATGATTGCCATTCTAACTGGTGTGAGATGGTATCTCATTGTGGTTTTGATTTGCATTTCTCTGATGGCCAGTGATGACGAGCATTTTTTCATGTGTCTGTTGGCTGTATGAATGTCTTCTTTTGAGAAGTGTCTGTTCACATCCTTTGTCCACTTTTTGGTAGGGTTGTTTGTTTTCTTCTTGTAAATTTGTTTGAGTTCTTTGTAGATTCTGGATATTAGCCCTTTGTCAGATGAGTAGATTTCAAAAATTTTCTCCCATTCTGTAGGTTGCCTGTTCACTCTGATGGTAGTTTCTTTTGCTGTGCAGAAGCTCTTTAGTTTAATTAGATCCCATTTGTCAATTTTGGCTTTTGTTGCCTTTGCTTTTGGTGTTTTAGACATGAAGTCCTTGCCCATGCCTATGTCCTGAATGGTATTACCTAGGTTTTCTTCTAGGGTTTTTATGGTATTAGGTCTAACATTTAAGTCTCTAATCCATCTTGAATTAATTTTCATACAAGGAGTAAGGTAAGGATCCAGTTTCAGCTTTCTACTTATGGCTAGCCAATTTTCCCAGCACCATTTATTAAATAGGGAATCCTTTCCCCATTTCTTGTTTCTCTCAGGTTTGTCAAAGATCAGATGGCTATAGATGTGTGGAATTATTTCTGAGGGCTCTGTTCTGTTCCATCGGTCTATACCTCTGTTTTGGTGCCAGTACCATGCTGTTTTGGTTACTGTAGCCTTGTAGTATAGTTTGAAGTCAGGTAGCGTGATGCCTCCAGCTTTGTTCTTTTGGCTTAGGATTGTCTTGGCAATGTGGGGTCTTTTTTGGTTCCATATGAACTTTAAAGCAGTTTTTTCCAATTCTGTGAAGAAACTCATTGGTAGCTTAATGGGGATGGCATTGAATCTATAAATTACCTTGGGCAGTATGGCCATTTTCACAATATTGATTCTTCCTATCCATGAGCATGGTATGTTCTTCCGTTTGTTTGTGTCCTCTTTTATTTCACTGAGCAGTGGTTTGTAGTTCTCCTTGAAGAGGTCCTTTACATCCCTTGTAAGTTGGATTCCTAGGTATTTTATTCTCTTTGAAGCTATTGTGAATGGGAGTTCATTCATGATTTGACTCTCTGTTTGTCTGTTACTGGTGTATAAGAATGCTTGTGATTTTTGCACATTGATTTTGTATCCTGAGACTTTGCTGAAGTTGCTTATCAGCTTAAGGAGGTTTTGGGCTGAGACAGTGGGGTTTTCTAAATATACAGTCATGTCATCTGCAAACAGGGACAATTTGACTTCTTCTTTTCCTAACTGAATACCCTTGATTTCTTTCTCTTGCCTGATTGCCCTAGCCAGAACTTCCAACACTATGTTGAATAGGAGTGGTGAGAGAGGGCATCCCTGTCTTGTGCCAGTCTTCAAAGGGAATGCTTCCAGTTTTTGCCCATTCAGTATTATATCAGCTGTGGGCTTGTCATAAATAGCTCTTATGATTTTGAGATACGTTCATCAATACCAAATTTATTGATTGTTTTTAGCAATTTGTCGAATTTTGTCAAAAGCCTTTTATGCATCTATTGAGATAATCATGTGGCTTTTGTCTTTGGTTCTGTTTATATGCTGGATTATGTTTATTGATTTGCATATGTTGAACCAGTCTGCATCCCAGGGATGAAGCCCACTTGATCATGGTGGATAAACTTTTTGATGTGCTGCTGGATTTGGTTTGCCAGTTTTTTATTGAGGATTTTTGCATTGATGTTCATCAGGGATATTGGTCTAAAATTCTCTTTTTTTGTTGTGTCTCTGCCAGGTTTTGGTATCAGGATGATGTTGGCCTCATAAAATGAGTTAGGGAGGATTCCCTCTGTTTCTATTGATTGAAATAGTTTCAGAATGAATGATACCAGCTCCTCCTTGTACCTCTGGTAGAATTTGGCTGACAATCTGTCTGGTCCTGGACTTGTTTTGGTTGGTAAGCTATTAATTATTGCCTCAATTTCAGAGCCTGCTATTGGTCTATTCAGGGATTCAACTTCTTCCTGGTTTAGTCTTGGGAAAGTGTAAGTGTCCAGGAAATTATCTATTTCTTCTAGGTTTTCTAGTTTATTCGCATAGAGGTGTTTATAGTGTTCTCTGATGGTAGTTTGTATTTCTGTGGGGTCAGTGGTGATACCCCCTTTATCATTTTTTATTGTGCCTATTTGATTCTTCTCTCCTTTCTTCTTTATTAGTCTTGCTAGTGGTCTATCAATTTTGTTGATCTTTTCAAAAAACCAGCTCCTGGATTCACTGATTTTTTGGAGAGTTTTTTGTGTCTCTATCTCCTTCAGTTCTGCTCTGATCTTAGTTATTTCTTGCCTTCTGCTAGCTTTTGAATGTGTTTCCTCTTGCTTCTCTAGTTCTTTCAATTGTGATGTTAGGGTGTCAATTTTAGATCTTTCCTGCTTTCTCTTGTGGGCATTTAGTGCTATAAATTTCCCTCTACACCCTGCTTTAAATGTGTCCCAGAGATTTTGGTGTGTTGTATCTTTGTTCTCATTGGTTTCAAAGAACATCTTCATTTCTGCCTTCGTTTTGTTATGTACCCAGTAGTCATTCAGGAGCAGGCTGTTGTTTCCATGTAGTTGAGCGGTTTTGATTGAGTTTCATAGTTCTGAGTTGTAGTCTGATTGTACTGTGGTCTGAGGGACAGTTTGTTATAATTTCTGTTCTTTTACATTTGCTGTAGAGTGCTTTACTTCTAACTATGTGGTCAATTTTGGAATAAGTGTGATGTGGTGCTGAGAAGAATGTATATTCTGTTAATTTGGGGTGGAGAGTTCTTTAGATGTCTATTAGGTCTGCTTGGTGCAGAGTTGAGTTCAATTCCTGGATATCCTTGTTAACTTTCTGTCTCGTTGATCTGTTTAATGTTGACAGTGGGGTGTTAAAGTCTCCCATTATTATCGTATGGAAGTCTAAGTCTCTTTGTAAGTGTCTAAGGACTTGCTTTATGAATCTGGGTGCTCCTGTATTGGGTGCATATATATTTAGGATAGTTAGCTCTTCCTGTTGTATTGATCCCTTTACCATTATGTAATGGCCTTCTTTGTCTCTTTTGATCTTTGATGGTTTGGAGTCTATTTTATCAGAGACTAGGATTGCAACCCCTCCTTTTTTTTGTTTTCCATTTGCTTGGTAGATCTTCCTCTATCCCTTTATTTTGAGCCTATATGTGTCTCTGCATGTGAGGTGGGTCTCCTGAATACCGCAGACTGATGGGTCTTGACTCTTTATCCAACTTGCCAGTCTGTGTCTTTTAATTGCACCATTTAGTCCATTTACATTTAATGTTAATATTGTTATGTGTGAACTCGATCCTGTCATTATGATATTAGTTGGGTATTTTGCTCGTTAGTTGATGCAGTTTCTCCCTATCATCGATGGTCTTTACATTTTGGCATGTTTTTGCAATGGTTGGTACCGGTTGATCTTTTCCATGTTTAGTGCTTCCTTCAGGATCTCTTGTAGGGCAGGTCTGGTGGTGACAAAATCTCTAAGCATTTGCTTGTCTGTAAAGGATTTAATTTCTCCTTCACTTATGGAACTTAGTTTGGCTGGATATGAAATTCTGGGTTTAAAATTCTTTTCTTTAAGAATGTTGAATATTGGCCCCCACTCTCTTCTGGCTTGGAGAGTTTCTGCCGAGAGATCTGCTGTTAGTCTGATGGGCTTCCCTTTGTGGGTAACCAGAGCTTTCTCTCTGGCTGCCCTTAAGACTTTTTCCTTCATTTCAACTTTGGTGAATCTGGCAATTATGTGTCTTGGAGTTGCTCTTCCCGAGGAGTATCTTTGTGGCATTCTCTGTATTTCCTGGATTTGAATGTTGGCCTGCCCTACTAGGTTGGGGAAGCTCTCCTGGATGATATCCTGAAGAGTGTTTTCCAACTTAGTTCCATTTCCCCCGTCACTTTCAGGCACACCAATCAGATGTAGATTTGGTCTCTTCACATAATCCCATATTTCTTGGAGGTTTTGTTCATTTCATTTTAGTCTTTTTTCCCTACACTTCTCTTCTCATTTCATTTCATTCATTTGATCTTCAATCACTGATACTCTTTCTTCCAGTTGATCGAGTCGGATAGTGAAGTTTGTGCATTTGCTATGTAGTTCTCATGTCAAGGTTTTCATCTCTATCAGTTCTTTTATGGCCTTCTTTGCATCGATTATTCTAGTTATCCATTCATCCATTCTTTTTTCAAGGTTTTTAGTTTCTTTGTGCTGGGTATGCAGTTCCTATTTAGCTCTGAGAAGTTTGATCGACTGAAGCCTTCTTGTCTCGACTCGTCAAAGTCATTCTCCATCCAGCTTTGTTCCATTGCTGGCAATGAGCTGCGTTCCTTTGGAGGGGGAGATGTGTTCTGATTTTTTGAATTTCCAGCTTTTCTGCTCTGATTTTTCCCCATCTTTGTGGTTTTATCTGCCTTTGGTCTTTGATGATGGTGATGTACTGATGGGATTTTGGTGTGGGTGTCCTTTCTGCTTGTTAGTTTTCCTTCTAACAGTCAGGACCCTCAGCTGCATGTCCGTTGGCGTTGGGTTGAGGTCCACTCCAGACCCTGTTTGCCTGGGTATCAGCAGCAGAAGCTGCAGAAGATAGAATATTGCTGAACAGCGAGTGTTGCTGTCTGATTCTTGCTCTGGAAGCTTCGTCTCAGGGGTGTACCCCACTGTGTGAGGTGTGAGGTGTTGGTCTGCACCTAGTAGGAGATGTCTCCCAGTTGGGCTACTCAGGCGTCAGGGACCCACTTGAGCAGGCAGTCTATCTGTTCTCAGATCTCAACCTCTGTGCTGGGAGAACCACTGCTCTCTTCAAAGCTGTCAGACAGACTTTTACATCTGCAGAGGTTTCTGCTGCTTTGTGTTCAGCTATGCCCTGTCCCCAGAGGTGGAGTCTACAGAGGCAGGCAGGCCTTCTTGAGCTGTGGTGGGCTCCACCCAATTTGAGCTTCCAGGAAGCTTTGTATGCCTACTTAAGCCTCAGCATTGGTGGGCGCCCCTCCCCCAGCCTCACTGCTGCCTTGCAGTTATATCTCAGACTGCTGTGCTAGCAATGAAGAGGCTCTGTGGGCATGGGACCCTCTGGGCCAGGTGTGGGATATAATCTCCTAGTGTGCCGTTTGCTAAGACCCTTGGTAAAGCGCAGTATTAGGGTGGGAGTTACCCAATTTTCCAGGTGTTGTGTGTCTCAGTTTCCCTTGGCTAGGAAAAGGAATTCCCTTCCCCCTTGCACTTCCCAGGTGAGGTGATGCCTCGCCCTGCTTCAGCTCTAGCTGGTCGGGCTGCACCCACTGACCAGCACCGACTGTCTGACACGCCCAGTGAGATGAACCCGGTACCTCAGTTGAAAATGCAGAAATCACCCATCTTCTGTGTCACTCATGCTGGAAGCTGGAGGCTTTAGCTGTTCCTATTTGGCCATCTTGGGTGCCCCCTTCTTGGTGTCTTGATTAGGCTTGTTAGTTACCCTCTTCCTCACGGATGCCTGTTCCTTAACCCTTGCCATGTACCCTTGTGGAATGTATCTCAAATCATGGTACATAAAAGGAAGGGAGCCATAGGGATCTACCTTTCATGCTACATTTCAAGCCCCTCCTCTACCACCCTAAAACAACATCTTTTGTCAAACTTCTCATCACCTCTGGACTGGCTTCCTGGAAGAGCTTCCTAGTGGGACGACTGCCTCTGATCTTGCCTCTTCCCATCCTAAGCTTCATATGATGGCTAAGGGTAAATTTAAAATAAAAACCTGATTACCTACTCCCCTTTTTAAATCTTCTAATAATAACCTAGGTCCTAAGATAATGGTTCTCTTTTAAAGGAAAAAGTAATTCTTTCAAACTCCCAGCATTGACTTAAATTATTTATTATAATATTAATAAAGCCTACAGACACATAAGACTAGATATAATGACTTCTTTTCCTCATGGATAATATACAAATCTAAATCCAGAAACAGATATACAATTAAACATAAAAAAGATAAAAATCAATAAAATTCTAATTATGTGAAAGATTAATAGCACAAAGCTAAAGCTAAATCTTTCTATATTCCACGTTCTATCTTTAATCTCCTTCTGTACCTTAAATTTAAAAGTAGTAAAGTGGGCAATGCTGTTTACTGAAGAATGTTGTTCATAACGACATTAAGTAGCATCACAGTTTTGGTTACTGTTTTAGGGTATTCAGATCACCCACTTACCCTAATTCTGCCTGTGGAGTCATCATCAAATGCCAATTTTAATGAGCCATTCCTTGATCCCTATGAATCTGTCTTAGTTGACTTAAAGATAAGGTTATCATTATGGCATATTTAAATCTGCATTAAACAATTACCTAATCCAATTATTACTGGACTCATGAACAGGAAAACAATATTTGAAGTTACTTTTGGTTTCCTATAGTTGTTGAAAAAATATTCATAGTCCCAGCACAGAGCCAGTGGAAAGACATCAGTAAATAATGGAAGTGACTCATTCAGACCATTTTTAAGTAGCTTAGCCATAAATCAAATTTTCTATCATTGTTTCCATTTTGTCTAAAATTTAGAAGAAAGCCTATTTAAACTACCGCAAAAGCCTCCTTTATACAGTGTCCTATGATGTTATTTGGCCTTTACTTGGCATAAACAAAGCATTTGCTTAATAAATCTGTCTCTGTTCATTTGTTATAAGCCAGAAACACTTAAAGCGGGGGAGGGGATTACTCCTCTCTGCAATATTATTATGATGATTTCACATGAGTTTCAATTTATTGTCTACCTTAAGAAACAAAAGTCATATTTTTGGAAAATGTGTTTTATTTCAATTATCAATCAAATAACAGTTTTGTTATTATAACTGGTAAAATAATTCAACACAATTACAGTGAATTCTTTGTAGGACAATTGTCATTTTGTCACTTGATGTGCTGATCTAACCCCATACAATGAAATACACTTACTAGCACATTCAAAGTTGAAAACTATCGCTTTAGGTCAGGGTTGCAAACTTGTGGTGCAGTATTTTGCTTGGACTGCATGGAGTTATTAGTTTTAAAATCATGTTTGAATACTTTAAAAAATGAGGCAGAAAATCTCTAATATACAATGGACTCTATCACTCTTGACAGTTTTATAGTTAGTATACGATCATTTATTTATAAAATGGAACCCATTGAGTATTCAATTCCCATACTGTATCCAAGGTGACTATAATGTAACCATGGGCAGTAAACATGTTTGTTATTAAATGATCCAGAAAAGATATGTATTCATCTTAAGATTTTTGTTTTTGTTTCATTTTGTTTAAATTCTCCTCAAACTAAGTGGGAAAAAAAAGCTTTTCTGAGAGAAACTATGCATCCCAAAAGTGTGCCCTCACTTTCTCTGCCTAAAGGGTCCATGGACTTCAGTTTGAGAAATATTGGCCTATAGGATAAAATCCAAATTCCTTAAAGGAATATCCATTCCATTTACATGTCACCTTAATTTTTCACCAGACCTTTCTTCCTCCCTATCATATAATCTGTCCTCCAGCCATATGCATTGCTTCCTTTTCCTTACCATTCCCTGACTTACCATGTCTTGGTGACTGCACATATTTTCTTCCTTCTCCCTGCAATGCCCATTCCACTTTATTATTCTGACAAACTCCCACTCATCCCTCAAGACTCTTTGTGACCCAATTGAAGTGTCATCTCCTTGGTGAAGGATTTTCAAACTTTCAGTGGCAGAATTAGTTGCTTCCTGCTCTGTGTTCTCATAGCACTATTTAAAAAAACACTTCACTGTGGCGTGAATCCGTTGGCATTGTAATGAACTCTTTATGAATTACTCAGTAAGTCCTCTACCCTATTTCTTTCTGTAAGAGATTGGGGAGCTACCTCATCATCATTCTTCTGAGGACCAGACTTTTTCAGGGAAAGTATATATAATAAGAATAAATAAGGGAAAATAAAGGTAAATGTTGAATGAATAAAGTTTGTGATAAAGGGATCCAAGTCTCTTCCAAACACCATGAAAGAGCATACAATTTGCACCTGTAAGCCTTGAGTTTAATTTCCCATTTCTGGAAATCATCTGCCATTATCTTTTCAAATACTGCTTCCATTCCATTCTTTTCCACCTCTCCTTCTGGTAATCTACTTTAAATATGTGTTAGAAAGTCTTGTAGTATCTTCTATATACTTTACTTTTTAAAAAATATACTCTGTATTTTGGTTTCTTTGTGCTACATTTGCTAAAATATCTTCTGAACTATTTTCCAGCTCACCAATTCTCTCTTCAGCTGGGTCTAACAAAGTTAAATATAGTAATTTAGTTCTTAATTTCAGTTATTGCAATTTAAGTTTTAGAAGTTTTGTAGAAGTTCCTCTTCAAATTTGCTGTGTAAATTCTTAACTTTCCTATTTCTTATAGATATTTTAAGCATGCCTTTTATTCTTTAAACATGGTAAGCAAAATGTGTTATTTTATTGTTTATGTCTGATAACTTAAGGATATCAAGTTTTTGTGAGTATAGAAAATACCCTTGTTGCCTCACCCCTAGTT
This sequence comes from Macaca mulatta, assembly GCF_049350105.2. NCBI lineage: Eukaryota > Metazoa > Chordata > Mammalia > Primates > Cercopithecidae > Macaca > Macaca mulatta. Next base: position 163,758,485 of record NC_133406.1, read on the forward strand.
CCTCAGACCTTACCATTTGAGTGCATGCTGGCCCAGTGCCAGACTCTGCATCTCTTTGTTTGGAGGCTTTCTATGGTGGTCTAAACCCATAGGTCAGAAGTATTAGGCAACTAACATCGACTGGGAGAAGCTTTGCCACTGCTGTCTTCACCTTAAGGTGGATAACTCTGAAGTTTGTGTCTTCGCTGGATCCCAGAGGTCCCTAGCAGGACTGAGCTCCAATCTCCCATAGCAGTAACTATCTGGATGTATGCTTTTTATTGGCTGCCTTCCCTTCCATGTGTCCCTTCTCCACTCCTTTATAGGTTCCCTCCATGCAAACCCTTGACTTAGTCATTCCAACATTAAGATGATACATGTGTTTCTGTTTTTTTCTGCTTGTCTTGCTTGTGGTATCATGTTTCCTGGCTGTCTGGTTATATTTATGTACTGGACATTATATTTAAAAATATTTACATAAATAACTGGAGGCCTAGGATAAAGCTACTTTTCTCCAAAGAAGATTTTTGTTGGCCTCTTCCAAGGGCTTGGGGGTAATCCTAATCTTGGATAACATTCATCAGAGTATATTCTTTGAAGTTCCCTGGACCTCCTGGTTGCTATGAATCTGGGCTACCAGTTCAACAAGTGTTGTTTTATTACTAGTTTACTCCTGAGACTGTAGCCCTTTGGAGGTCTCAACTTAATGTGCAGGGGTTGTCAGACTCCCCCAGCCTGGGAAAGTCCTGGGATTTTATTTTTCCCTCCTCATCTTTTAAGGTCACCAGAACCACAGCTTTGTTTTGAAGCTATTTCTTCCAAGTAGGTAACCATGCTGAGGACAAATGCTGCTTTGAGTGCTACACTTACTTTCCGGATCCTCAGCTCCTCCTAGATTGTGGCTGAGTCATTCTTGAGATGCTGTGAACTTTTAGGTACTTTAAAAAAGGTGCTTTTTATACTTCAACCCTTCCCTTTGTTGTCTTCGTTGAGAGGTTTGATTAAAATTACCTAGAACACCATCACCAGAAAAAATTTACAGGTAATGATGACCTTACTACAAAACTCCTGTGAGTCTTAAGATTGATCATTCCTAGGATGTGACAGTGCAAGGCACATGGCTGGTGCTCAAAAATGTTTGCTGTTGAAAAAATCCATAGTATAAGAATAGAAACATTTAACCTAAACAACTGTATTAAGGAAAAAATATGAGATAATCCATGCAAAAGCACAAATTTATAGTGTCTCTGGAGAGGTCCAGAGTGGTTTAATGACCTGTTCAAACTCCGAAAGCTAAGTATGGGAAAAAGCAGAAATGGAAATCAGGATTCCTGATTCCAGCTCCAGGTGTCTATAAAAAATGATACTCCAAAGGATAACCATGTTGCAGTCTTAGAAAGGCAAATCTTCCTGGAAGTGATGGAACTCATTGCTAATAGCCTCCTGTCAGGACAAAGCTGTTTCAGTGCAACATGACTGCTTCCGAGGATCTTTCTGGTTGCACATAAATTGACTGTCTTAACTTATAGTCCGGTGATACTGCATTGCACAATTCAGTGAAGCAACAAACCAAATAAGTATAACATGCATAATACTGTTGCAAAAGGAAAAAAGAAATGGAAAATAACCTGAGAGAAAGGCAATTTTTCTCTGGCCACTGTATCTGCCTTTAAATTGAGTCTAGATGTGTGTTGAACCTGGTTGGGACTACATAGCAGAAGGTGACAAGAGGCTAGCTATTGTATTTTGAACCTTAATCTATTCATCTTGAGCATCATTCATTAAGATTGGCTTTGCAAACATCCACTAAGTTCAATTCAGTTCACCACAAAAAGCATTTACCACAAACCTGCCATGTGCACTGTGCTGGGGGCTCAATGGTCAGGATTATTAGTAACACACACACAACCTTCCTTCAAAGAGACTGGAGTCTAATGGGCATAGTGAGACAAAGGAATGTAATTATCATATACCAAAGCACTTCACATTTGTGTCCCCAAGGAATTATTTGTTTTTGGATTCATGGTTGGGGGCATTTCTTCAGTTGAACTCTCCAATAATTTTGGTCACAGATTACGTGTCAAATCTTCAATCCAATGAAAGTTAACACCAGAGTAGACATTGATCTCTGTATTAGGCTTAAACTGGACTCAAATGGAGATAATTACAGACTCACCTAATATTTCTGATAGCACATGTGTTTCCTTCAGCTGTGTGTCCTTTGGTTGTGAGTCAATTCTGTTTCCCTGGACCTGAATTTCTCGAACTGCTAGAAGACAAGAGTGTTCTTAGTTGAAAATTCAGCCTAAAGAGAAGCTGAAAATGATGCAAATCTTCCGAGAAATCTGTTTCTCACCAAATTATTCGTTCACTTTACAAATTCAAAAGCTGGGATAAGTTTCAGAGGAAGAAAAAAAGAAATCTGATTAGATAAGCTTCCAGCTTCCATGCTTTCTAGCTTTTGGGCACTAATTCATTCTGAACTGATCCAGTTTTCACCATCTAATATTTCCACCCATCTCCAAATGGTATAAAAAATAGACAGTTTCTTGATTTATTGGGCAGGTAATGGTAGGGAACAAGCCTGTGTGTGTGTGTGTGTGTGTGTGTGTGTGAGAGAGAGAGAGAGAGAGAGAAGGTGGCGTGGTGGTTTATGGGAAAGAGTGGGAATAAAGCCTACATTGAACAAAAATAATGCATATCCAAAGTGGATCTGGCATTTGACACTGAGACGGATGAATTTTCTGCATAGTGTTTGATATAAAAGGGAAAAGAGAGGGAGGGGAATGGTGCTGTGTCAGCATATAGATTGCAAATGAAATAAAAATGGTGTCTGAAACTAAGAAGGGGAAATGGGAACCAGTTTAAAACACTCTGATAGAAAAAGAGAAAGCAGGTACAGTTATTTAGATGGAAAGAAATGTGAATTCCAGTACTCTGGTAGAGAAAGAGAAATCAGTTGCGGTTATTTAAATGTACAAAATAAATATAAATCAGAAAAGGAAGGAAGGGAGAAAGAGATGGATGGAGAGAGGGAAAGGAAGTGGGGGATGGGGGGGAGGAGAGAACAGAGGGTAACTCTAGACGGCCTTGATCTATTCCTTAAAACACTGTAAAAATATGAAGTTGGTGTCCTTTGAGAACTGCCACCTTTGCCTGTCTTTCCTGGTAAAGCTTTTTCTTCTCTGTTCTCACCCTTCATTTACTCCAGCATCCAGTCCCTTATAGGATCCTGAGCTTTCCTGTCAAGAAGCAGAGTTTTCTGATAAAACTTACTCCAACTGCAATGTTTTTTTTTTGTTGTTGTTTTGTTTGTTTGTTTGTTTTTTTGAGACGGAGTTTCGCTCTGTCGCCCAGGCTGGAGTGCAGTGGCCGGATCTCAGCTCACTGCAAGCTCTGCCTCCTGGGTTCACGCCATTCTCCTGCCTCAGCCTCCCGAGTAGCTGGGACTACAGGCGCCCGCCACCTCGCCCGGCTAGTTTTTTGTATTTTTTTTTAGTAGAGACGGGGTTTCACCGTGTTAGCCAGGATGGTCTCGATCTCCTGACCTCATGATCCGCTCGTCTCGGCCTCCCAAAGTGCTGGGATTACAGGCTTGAGCCACCGCGCCCAGCCCAACTGCAATGTTAAAATGAATTTCTGTTTCATAGAGAACATGGTGAAATAAATTACTAATAGTAAAAATGTGGGATCTGTGGCAGAGACATTTTTTGTAAGGAAGATCTTCCTGGGAAACTTTAGACACATCTTCCAGGTCACCAGCAATTTTGCTACACTAAGGGCCCATTCTAAGAATGACAGAAAACGAACAAGCAAACAAAAAACACCACGATCTCTAAGAGGTGGAGAGAAATACAAAGAAACTGTGAGAAGTAGATGCAAGTAACAGAATATTCATTCACTGAGGTACATTTTCATGAAGTCAAGGGGGCAATTACTGGCTATGATTATAATAATCAGAATGGGCAAGAAAAGAAACAATTTATTGATTACCCACTAGGTGCCAAGTATGTTAACATCTGTTTTCAAGTGGGTTGTCTCAATTCTAACAATAACCAAACAAAGTAGCTTCTATTCCATCTAATTTTAGAGGTGAGAAAATTGAGGCCTGGAAAAATTTAAAAATTTAATTAAGGTAAAACTAGCATTTAATTGCTACCAATAATAATAAAAACAGTTATCAGTTATTAAGAGAGTTCCATGTGCCATGCATTGGGTTAAGCATGTTGCAAATATTGTCTAACTTAACTCTTATAATGACTTTCCCTTTTTTTTTTTTTTTTTTTTTTTTGGCAGAAACAGGGTTTCGCCATGTTGGGCAGGCGGGTCTCAAACTCTTGACCTCAGGTGATCTGCCTGCCTCGGCCTCCCAAAGTGCTGGGATTACAGGTGTGCCTGGACTTTTATTATTATTATTATTACTATTTTTGTAATGACCTTTTGAAACAGATATCAATTCCCCCAACTTGTAGGAGAAGGAAAGATTGATCATATAACTGGAAAGTGGTAGAGACTGGATTGAACTCAGGTCTGTCTCCAGAACTGGCAGGTGATGTTCATCATGGACCCCCTCAACTACAGTCCAGACTAGGTGCCTGTGCTGTGGTCATGAGTTTCTTGCTGTCACTAATTCCTAGACCTCCACACCCTGGGTCTTTACAGAGTGGTCTTACTCTCACTCTCTGTCTGATTGCTCTACCTGCTGGCGTTGATCTTCATCTTCCCCCAACACAAACAAGAAAAAAAAAAAACACATACGTTTTTTGTAGACCCTGTCCTGCACTCGCTGAATCTTTAAAACAACTTTGCTAAGTAGACTTTAGTACCTCTATTTTGCAGGTGAGGAAACTTAGGCTTAGAGGGTTCAGCTAACTCGTCCAAGGTCATGCACTAGAAAGTATCGGATTTAGAATTTAAAATTAAACCCGTCTCACTCTGAGGCCTGTGTTCTTCCAGTTTCCTGCAGGGCCCCTTGAACGTGTTCTGGGGAGTAATCCTGTTCTCACAGTGGGGCAGGGGATTAGAATTCTGAACAAAGTGCTTTCTAATCATTTTACTGTCAGAGGGCCTCCACTTTACTTAGTACCAAATTCCAATTTTTCCAGTGTGAAAGGAGGCCTTTGCAAAATAGAAAAAGTACTTTCATTCCAGAGAGAGCCCTAGGAATAAAAAAAAGGGAATCTGCAAAGAAAAGCAGTAGGGGAGAGAGCTAATACCACTAGTTTCATTCTCATAAGGGAAAGAGAGACATTTTAGAAAAGATCTATTGTGTGAACTTGAAAACAAGATGTAGGGTCAGAAATGCTGTGGTGGCAGGTCTGTGGAGGGAGTAGCCACCAAATAATAACCTTGATTGCGAGCCAGTGTTAATTAGGCTTGTGGTGCCCTCAATGAGCAAAGAAGATTGAGCTCTAACTATCAGTTCCCACATGAAGGTTTATTGTAATGTGAAAAAGTTACTTAAATTTCACTTCACGTTGTCCTTTTGAATCCTCGCATTAATAAAATCGTTTTCAGTGGAAATATCAGCAGCAAGAAGTATAAAATACTAGCAGCAAGATTTTTTTAAATGCCCATAAGAAGAAACTTGGAAATTGACACCCGGTTGCCAGGCACGTTTTACAGCTTTGCTGTTTACCATGGACCAGAGATAATTTTCCTTATGGAGAATTTACAAGTTTCCAGATGTGTTATGCTGAAGATAGCCAGGATCCAGCACAAGGCAAGTACCTGTTCCGTGCTTGATTTAACCAATGAGAAAAACCATGAAAGTGAACAGGAGTCTGTCCCAACAAGGTGGAGGGGTAAGATATTTTGGGAAAAGAGAATGAGAGGACCATTTCTCCTTGGCTAATTCTCACTATGCCCTAAACTTCCATTTGTTAATATTCATGAACATTATTAGTTTAATGTCTGTCTCCCCTGATAAACCAAAAAGCTCCATGAAATTGGAGCGGTATCAGTGAATCTTTACCTAAGTGGAGCAGTTAAGAATTTGGTTCTGGAGCTAGGATTACTGTGTTCAAATCTCAGCTTCACTATCCGTTAGCTTTGTAACCTTGGGAAAGTTAGGCCTTTTGAGCCATATAACAAGGATGATAGTAATATCTACCTCACAGGGCTATTAGAAAAACTGTGTGATTTAATATTTGTGAGAATAGTGTCTGATGCCTATGTAAACTATATAAACTTCTGTTGCTGTTATTATTATTCACAGCTGTATCCCCAAAGCTTAATATAGTGCATATGCAGAGGAGTTGGGAATGAAAGGAATCAATGAATAAATAAGAGAAACAAAGGTTGTATTTCCTCTTTTTCGTAGAAGGAAAAAGATTTTTTTCTTAAGTCAATAAGTCCACATTTACCAAAATACCTTTGTTTTGTCTCAAATTCTAGAATAAAATCAAAATATGGATACACCCAAAGTGGTGAGCTGATATTTTTTGTTTATGTATCTATACACCTAATTACTCTAATAATATATGTAAACTCTTTTTCATGATTGTTTACAAAGCAATCATGTCTGTGAAAAGGCATTGTACATCCACCCTTGAATATACTCTGGTTCTTCCTCAATGTACTTTAGCTGTACCTCCAAATAGAATCAAAGGTGACCCACTGGGAATTCTGTGGAACAAAGAACTTCCTTGTTTAGAACTTCCTTTGAAGCCAATTTATTATTCTTGTTGTGAATTTTAATGCTTCCATTCTCTCTCTCTTTCCTTAAAGTTATATTCCAAAACATCTATGATGGAGGGGATGTCTGATCAAGGAAGGAATAATTCTTTGATGGTAGTTGGTACAGATGGCTGAGTGTGTTTACTCAGAGAAGTGACACCATCCTTTAATGATTCATTTAGTTTAAGATGAGGCTGACACATTTGGAACACTCTATTTCTCTGGTCTTTCAAAATGGGTTCTAACAGCTCCAAATGGCCTTACTAATCTTCGTTAGGTTTGCATTCAATGAAGATCTTTTTCTAAAATTTTTATTCTCCTGCATTGAGACATCCCAGAGAGACAAAACAACATCATCTAGATGTGCTGCCTGATGCTCATCATCTGTCTGGATTCTAAACAGTCTTGGTCACCAGTGGCATCCATGTCATCTCCGTTGTGTGCATTCTGGGGTTATGACTTCTTGCCCTCTTGGATGAGTGTTGTCAGACTACGAAAAGAGGTGACTCTGAAAAGTAAGGTCTAATAGTGATACAAAAAGCAGGAATGGCATACAAAATAAAAATCCAGGTACAACATCAAATCATTCATGTAAGAGAATGGGATTCATTTCAATAGTTCAATTATTATCAATTTAGCCAAGTATTTGGCTTCTTTATTATTTAAGTGAAGAAAGTCAAACTTTAAATGTGTCTTTTATTAATTTTTTACGTTAAACTTTTAATTTTGAGATAATTGTAGATACATGTAATTGTAAGAAATAATACAGAGATCCCATGTATTCTTTCCCCTGTTACCCCAAATGAGTGTCTTCTAGTATTATAGTACAATATTTTAACCAGGATATTAATATTGATACAACAAGACACAGATTCACCACAAAGACCCTCCACTTCTTTTTTATAGACACATTCACTTCCCTCCACCTTCTTTTACCTCTACCCCCCGGTCATCACTAATCTGTTCTCAATTTTTATAATTTTGTCATTTCAAGAATGCTATAAAAATAAAATAATACAGTATACCCTTTATTTTCATCTTTAGGAGAATGAATACTTTGGCTAATTATGGGAGTAAAAGTTAATAATTAAGACCCTTGCCTGGTGCTACTAGTAACTGGCATGTTGACATCAGGAAAGTCACCTACCCTCATCTGTAAAATGAAAGAGTTGTATCTGATGACTTCAAAGGTCCCTTCCAATTCAAAATCATATGATTTTGGGATTTAAATGTTATAGCATCTGAATTGCCATAGGAGGACAGAATGGAGGTTTTGGGAATGAGGAGGGTCACTCTCTGGTCTTCTCTCTGAGGATATTTCCTGTAATGTTCTAATCTCTTCTCCTAGACGGTCACTATTGGATCCTCTCCTGCCCAGTGAAATGTCCCTTCATTTACCTTTATAGAACGCAGTAGAATGTTCAGGAGTTTTTCTTTGTTCCTTCCTAAGTGAGGCTATAGAGGCTTCTCTGAAACTCATTTAAATAGGAAAAGCACAAACCCTTGTTTGAAACTCCATCTTCTCTTATTCTCAGTGATTCTCACACAAAGGACAGAGTGAACCATCATGCAGGGACATCTTCTTGCAATGAGATATCCACAGGTCAAGCAGAATTGAGGGCGTAAGCTGATGAAAGGATAGGTAGCTTGACTACTGTTGGTCCAAATGCAAGTTGTGATGTCAGGGTGTAGCATCGTACTGGGCAGCTGCATGGGATCCCATGCCCAGAAGTAGTCTGCTGTCATTATTCTGACATTCTCAATAATTTTATTTTTGAACTTACATGTCGTAAGCCAAGTTCAATGGAATAATAGAGTAGGTGTGAAAGCAGAGGAGATAAAGGAAATGTGTATTTGCTGCTGTTCCTTGACACCCCATCCATATATAGCCTTCCTGATGCCCCGTGAGGATAGAATTCTGGTGGATCCACACTGTGTGGAAGTTCAGTGAGATTCAAAGCCTATATAAGGTTAACTGTAGTACATTTACAACTGAGTAAACAAGGGCACTGACAGCCTAAGAGCCTATACTTTCTATTTTACCCAGAACTTGTATTGAATGCAAAAGGAAAGCAATGATGTTCCAATAAATATGAATGACCAAAAAACATTATGATATTATTTTTTTACTTCTGTTACATCCCTGAAACTCAGGCTGGGAATGGTGACATAAAAGGGAAGGTTTCTGTAATTCTCATTCCTTTTAGTTCTTTCTTTACTCATCACTAAGTCCAAAAGTGTAATGTATATGTTTCAAGAAGTGAAATAAAATCAGTTTGAGTAAGTTTTCTTGTTTAATCACTATTCTAGTAAGAACAAAATACATACACGTATATGAACTATGAAATGAGAATTGTGTAATTTTGGCAATTCTGGATATCAGTTAAATGGTATGCTACTGCACTTAACACAGGCATTATACAATGAAGATAAATGATAAAGTTTATGATAATAATTTAAAATTACAATATTTCTTTACTTCAAGCATTATATATAAAAGAACAAACTTTATGATGAGCACTGAGAGAGACTACAGAAGAAAGGAAAGAGCTTTATATTTTAGTACCTTTAATGACACTGTTACCCTGTTTTTGTACCTGGGGTTCCAAATTTTCATAGTGCACTGGGCTCCACAAATTATGTGGCCAACCCTGGGTTGTATGAGGGTGCAAGTAGGAAAAAGATTTCTTAGATGAATTTGGGGGTTTAAAGAAAGAAAAAACTAACTTGGCTAACTTAATGAACAACATTTTGTTTTACTTTGTTTTGTTTGGGGAGGATGCAGGGTACTCATAGACCTGAAGGAAATGCTGAGAAAATAGATGCAGAAGAGAAAGAAATCAGGAGAGTTCTAGGGATTCAGGTGCAGAAATGAAAGGACAATCATATGGGCATCACACTTTGAATGAATGTGTTCCAACTGATCATTTAAGTTTGTGCAGCTCCACTTAGCAGTCTCTGTCTGGAAGGAGAGTTGGTTTACGTTGGCTTGCCATTTGGCTAGAGGAATATAGATATCCTTGACTGATAATACTCTAAGATTGCACACGATGGGAATTATTCATTCCCTAAATAGAAATTCGGGTGTTGTACCATAGGAAGAGAGAATGTAGTCTGAGTTACTAAATCAACAAATGCCCATTACATGAGAAAGTCATTCTGAAAAGGGTACTGAGTATCTTTTTTTTGCCTACTGTACACACCAAAGTCCTGACTTTATGATCAGGTAGGTCTTGGAAAGAAAAAAAACTTAGAAAGATTATTTTTTTATTCTCTTATTATTCATGCAAAAATATGTGTTGAGAGACTATTACATACTCTATACTACGTTAAATACCGGTGTTAAATATTGGGGATATAGTCATGTTAAAGATAGGCATAATCCCCACCTCCTTGAAACTTAGAATCTAGGAAGGCTAGGATGACAGCTAAGGTATAATTAGAGATTATGGAATAATAATGAACATGCACTTTACAACTGACATCTATACAAAGGATACATTGCTGGATTCTGATATGGATGTCCTAACCCTTTCTCTAAGTAGCAGATGGAAACCTGTAGCCAGTATTTGCAAGAGCATAGACTTACTCGTTTTCAAATATCACTGTAGTAGGCTCTGTTTGGTTTGGTGTGGGTGACTCTTCTTTCAGGTACTGTCGATACTTTTTCTATATTGCATATCTAAGCATAGTGAAGAAAATGGGCTCTTGGAACCTGACTTGCTGGATTCAAACTCCACAACACCATAGTCTTCCTAATCCCTTCTGTAAAGTGAAAATAATCCTTGTAACAACTTAGAGAGGTGTTCTATAAATGTTAAGCTATTACTACTACTACCATTACTAGCTGAATCTGCTTTATCGGTCACATTCATTAAGTTCTAAGGAACTCTGCATTATAAGGACTCCCCACTCTCTCACTGTCCACACTTACAGTGCTCTCCATTAGGATTTTCCATAATGATGGAAATATTCTATATCGTGCTCTCCAAAGAGTAGCTATTATTTGTGGCTCTAGACTTCTTGAAATGTGGCTAAAGTGATTGAGGAACTGAATTTGTAATTTTATCTTAATTAGTTGAAATTTAAATTTAAACATGTGGCTAGTGGCTATCACACTAGACAGTGCAAATTCAGAAAAAGAAACTTTGATTAGATAAAAGAAAACATAGAATATTTGAGTCATACCCAGTGGAACTTCTCTGGGAGGGATGTAACTGGATTGGAAGAAACAAGAGGGTTAAAAGGCTGTCTTTTCCCTCTCTTCTTCTCTTTTCCTCTCTTTCATTGTTCTTTCCGCATCATATAGCATTGATGTTGGAGGACATCTGGGTTATTAGACTCATCATCATTTGGAAGTCCGAGGAGTCAAAGGGAGCCCCAAAGTGAAGATAGGAGGGAGTAGACGCTCAACAACGAGCCTTGACTTCAGCCTGAAATATTATTCTTGCAATTTTCATACATACCAGCTACTTTCACTAGGACAGAAAACTTGAGAGAGCAAGAAGGGGGCGAAGCCTCGCCAGTGACTAAGAGTTTGCTTTTTCTGAGGTGTCTCTTGGGCGTCTATGCATCAGAAGCCTCGTTCCAAGCTAGGATTCGGGGACTTCAGATTTTGTCTACAAAACTTTAGAAAAGACTACAAGTGGTTTAAAATTTCTTTTTATGGTCCTACTTGGAATTCCTTTAGGTACCATCTTCAGAAATAATATTGCCAAGGTTTCTTCCTGCAAAAGATTTTGCAAAATGCTGGTCTCTTGGTTCCTGTTAAGATGGTTTGTGAAGATAATATCAAGAAATGAGTCTATTTATCTTCAGCATCTACTTGTAGATGAGTGACATGTTCCTTAGACTGTTGAAATATTCACACTACCTTGAGAAGAATGAAAATTGGTATAGCAGAAATGTAAAGAGGAAAAAGACTCAAATTGAGGTTTTCTGATTTCCAAGATAGGCTACTGGGGTCTGTAGGAGAAATAAATTTTAAAAGGAAAAGCTTTTTTGTTAGAAGAGACTAATTAAGAGAGGAAAGGCTGAGAATCCCAAGGTCAGCCCTAGAGCACAGTGGACCTAAAGATTATATCAGAATAACCTGCTGGAAAGGGAAGCAAAAAGATCAGATGATCTTGCTCCTAGGAGATTGGAATGAGGGTCAGTGAGACCTGGAGGGAAGTAGAAAATGGAATGGAATTTGGGCATAGAGAAGTAGCTGGAGGAGGGGTCCCCCTAAAGGAACCACAGGTAGAAGAATAAAGTCAGCAACCAAAGATCACTGATTCCCAGTGCAGTGCAGTGGATCCTCCTGGAAGTCAGAGCAATCCTCCGGACCACCCAACAACATCCCAGGAAGCAATACCCAGTATCTGGGCTAGGAAGTTACATTAGCCCTTTTGTGTGCCTGGTGAGATCCTTTTGGTGACGGCTTCTAGCCCACCTGTCATTGGTGGGTTGTCCATCAGAAGTGTTGCTTTGCTGAGCTCCATTTGAACTGTCTTAAATGGACATTCTCCAATTGTTCAACCCTTGTGGAACACTCACAAGCTCTCTTAATCAAACAATGAAAGCCTATGATGCTGATGGGCATATGGGCAGTGTGGAAGGAAACATGGGTAGGGTGGCATTTTGGAGAAATGCATTCCAGTTATGTAGGGAATGCTTCATTGTCTCACTTGGCTTGGAACTGAAACTCTTATCTCTTTATAGTCCGAATGCTTTAGGCCCTCTTTCTATGTTTTGTCTTCCTAGTTATGCTGCAGTATAGAGGCATCATTTTAAACCTTCCTGGTAGAAAAGTAGCTTTTTAATTTTCCTTCTTTTGGGCAGAAACAAGGGTTCCATGTATTAGTATTAGGCATTCACCTCTGGTTGCAATAATCAAGAGGATATTCCTAAGCTCCGGCACCAATAATGGGCATTTTGACAGCGCACTCAAGTAAATGTAATCACATTTACTAAGCATATATTCAGTGCCAATTCTAAGCCAAGAATCAGGCTAGTTACTGGTGATACAAAGTTGAACAAGATATGATTACAGGCGCTCACAGTCCAAATACAGCTTAGTTCTGTGTAATTCATTAAAGATGATGTTGTTCATCTAATATATGCCTGTTGCCAGTGTGGGGCGGCTAGTAGGCATGGAGATATACCAATAAGTGAGTTTGGCATTTTTCTTTTTCTTCTTGGCTGCAAATTGTCACTGACTCATTTAATAGTGACTAATAGAGCTCTTAAAGAGGTTAAAGAAGGTATTTGGTTGTTCTGCCCATCAGCCTCTTTTTTTTTTCCAGTTCCCACCTTTGTTGCTCAAACTTCTCATCCCCAAAACCCTTTCCCACTCCCTTGGCTGACTCAGTGTTCCACCTCACTGGCTCCAGGAAAGGCTCCTATGTGCTCCAAAGCTGAATTCTTATTGTCATGGTTGTTCTCATTTAGCTCTTGGAGACAGCTGCTTGAGGGCGGCTGAGTGGGTAGCTGGAGGCTGTCCAGCTCCATTTGGCTTGTGCTAATAATTTAGAAGGTTTTGTTTCTTTCATTTGTTTCCCATTCTGGATTGAAAAAAATGGAAATTCGTCTGCTGAGTGGGATGGAAAGGTAGTGGGTGGGCAGGTCTAAAAGAATGGGACTGGGTGCATCATTCCTGCCACCTGTTAGGCTGAGAAATTCAGTTCCTTTCTGTTTTGTGCTTTATCCCACCATCTGCCAAGCTATATTAGTCAGGTCTCTTTGGTTACAAGTAACAGGAACTAATTTGACCTCACTTAAATAAAATAGGTATTTCTTTTTTTTTTTTTTTATTTATTATTATTATACTTTAAGTTGTAGGGTACATGTGCATAACGTGCAGGTTTGTTACATATGTATACTTGTGCCATGTTGCTGTGCTGCACCCATCAACTCGTCATTTACATCAGGTATAACTCCCAATGCAATCCCTCCCCCCTCCCCCCTCCCCATGATAGGCCCCGGTGTGTGATGTTCCCCTTCCTGGGTCCGAGTGATCTCATTGTTCAGTTCCCACCTATGAGTGAGAACATGTGGTGTTTGGTTTTCTGTTCTTGTGATAGTTTGCTAAGAATGATGGATTCCAGCTGCATCCAAGTCCCTACAAAGGACTCAAACTCATCCTTTTTTATGGCTGCATAGTATTCCATGGTGTATATGTGCCACATTTTCTTAATCCAATCTGTCACTGACGGACATTTGGGTTGATTCCAAGTCTTTGCTATTGTGAATAGTGCTGCAATAAACATACGTGTGCATGTGTCTTTATAGCAGCATAATTTATAATCCTTTGGGTATATACCCAGTAATGGGATGGCTGGGTCATATGGTACATCTAGTTCTAGATCCTTGAGGAATCGCCATACTGTTTTCCATAATGGTTGAACTAGTTTACAATCCCACCAACAGTGTAAAAGTGTTCCTATTTCTCCACATCCTCTCCAGCACCTGTTGTTTCCTGACTTTTTAATGATTGCCATTTTAACTGGTGTGAGATGGTATCTCATTGTGGTTTTGATTTGCATTTCTCTGATGGCCAGTGATGATGAGCATTTTTTCATGTGTCTGTTGGCTGTATGAATGTCTTCTTTTGAGAAATGTCTGTTCATGTCCTTTGTCCACTTTTTGATGGGGTTGTTTGTTTTTTTCTTGTAAATTTGTTTGAGTTCTTTGTAGGTTCTGGATATTAGCCCTTTGTCAGATGAGTAGATTGCAAAATTTTTCTCCCATTCTGTAGGTTGCCTGTTCACTCTGATGGTAGTTTCTTTTGCTGTGCAGAAGCTCTTTAGTTTAATGAGATCCCATTTGTCAATTTTGGCTTTTGCTGCCGTTGCTTTTGGTGTTTTAGACATGAAATCTTTGCCCATGCCTATGTCCTGAATGGTACTACCTAGGTTTTCCTCTAGGATTTTTATGGTATTAGGTCTAACATTTAAGTCTCTAATCCATCTTGAATTAATTTTCGTATAAGGAGTAAGGAAAGGATCCAGTTTCAGCTTTCTACTTATGGCTAGCCAATTTTCCCAGCACCATTTATTAAATAGGGAATCCTTTCCCCATTTCTTGTTTCTCTCAGGTTTGTCAAAGATCAAATGGCTGTAGATGTGTGGTATTATTTCTGAGGACTCTGTTCTGTTCCATTGGTCTATATCTCTGTTTTGGTACCAGTACCATGCTGTTTTGGTTACTGTAGCCTTGTAGTATAGTTTGAAGTCAGGTAGCGTGATGCCTCCAGCTTTGTTCTTTTGACTTAGGATTGTCTTGGAAATGCGGGCTCTTTTTTGGTTCCATATGAACTTTAAAGCAGTTTTTTCCAATTCTGTGAAGAAACTCATTGGTAGCTTGATGGGGATGGCATTGAATCTATAAATTACCTTGGGCAGTATGGCCATTTTCACGATATTGATTCTTCCTATCCATGAGCATGGTATGTTCTTCCGTTTGTTTGTGTCCTCTTTTATTTCACTGAGCAGTGGTTTGTAGTTCTCCTTGAAGAGGTCCTTTACATCCCTTGTAAGTTGGATTCCTAGGTATTTTATTCTCTTTGAAGCAATTGTGAATGGAAGTTCATTCCTGATTTGGCTCTCTGTTTGTCTGTTACTGGTGTATAAGAATGCTTGTGATTTTTGCACATTAATTTTGTATCCTGAGACTTTGCTGAAGTTGCTTATCAGCTTAAGGAGATTTTGGGCTGAGACAATGGGGTTTTCTAAATATACAATCATGTCATCTGCAAACAGGGACAATTTGACTTCTTCTTTTCCTAACTGAATACCCTTGATTTCTTTCTCTTGCCTGATTGCCCTAGCCAGAACTTCCAACACTATGTTGAATAGGAGTGGTGAGAGAGGGCATCCCTGTCTTGTGCCAGTTTTCAAAGGGAATTTTTCCAGTTTTTGCCCATTCAGTATGATATTGGCTGTGGGTTTGTCATAAATAGCTCTTATTATTTTAAGGTACGTTCCATCAATACCGAATTTATTGAGCGTTTTTAGCATGAAGGGCTGTTGAATTTTGTCAAAAGCCTTTTCTGCATCTATTGAGATAATCATGTGGTTCTTGTCTTTGGTTCTGTTTATATGCTGGATTATGTTTATTGATTTGCGAATGTTGAACCAGCCTTGCATCCCAGGGATGAAGCCCACTTGATCATGGTGGATAAGCTTTTTGATGTGTTGCTGAATCCGGTTTGCCAGTATTTTATTGAGGATTTTTGCATCGATGTTCATCAGGGATATTGGTCTAAAATTCTCTTTTTTTGTTGTGTCCTTGCCAGGCTTTGGTATCAGGATGATATTGGCCTCATAAAATGAGTTAGGGAGGATTCCCTCTTTTTCTATTGATTGGAATAGTTTCAGAAGGAATGGTACCAACTCCTCCTTGTACCTCTGGTAGAATTCAGCTGTGAATCCATCTGGTCCTGGACTTTTTTTAGTTGGTAGGCTATTAATTGTTGCCTCAATTTCAGAGCCTGCTATTGGTCTATTCAGGGATTCAACTTCTTCCTGGTTTAGTCTTGGAAGAGTGTAAGTGTCCAGGAAATTATCCATTTCTTCTAGATTTTCCAGTTTATTTGCGTAGAGGTGTTTATAGTATTCTCTGATGGTAGTTTGTATTTCTGTGGGGTCGGTGGTGATATCCCCTTTATCATTTTTAATTGCGTCGATTTGATTCTTCTCTCTTTTCTTCTTTATTAGTCTGGCTAGTGGTCTGTCAATTTTGTTGATCTTTTCAAAAAACCAACTCCTGAATTCATTGATTTTTTGGAGGGTTTTTTGTGTCTCTATCTCCTTCAGTTCTGCTCTGATCTTAGTTATTTCTTGCCTTCTGCTAGCTTTCGAATGTGTTTGCTCTTGCTTCGCTAGTTCTTTTAATTGCGATGTTAGAGTGTCAATTTTAGATCTTTCCTGCTTTCTCTTGTGGGCATTTAGTGCTATAAATTTCCCTCTACACACTGCTTTAAATGTGTCCCAGAGATTCTGGTATGTTGTATCTTTGTTCTCATTGGTTTCAAAGAACATCTTTATTTCTGCCTTCATTTCGTTATGTACCCAGTAGTCATTCAGGAGCAGGTTGTTCAGTTTCCATGTAGTTGAGCGGTTTTGAGTGAGTTTCTTAGTCCTGAGTTCTAGTTTGATTGCACTGTGGTCTGAGAGACAGTTTGTTATAATTTCTGTTCTTGTACATTTGCTGAGGAGTGCTTTACTTCCAATTACATGGTCAATTTTGGAGTAAGTATGATGTGGTGCTGAGAAGAATGTATATTCTGTTGATTTGGGGTGGAGAGTTCTATAGATGTCTATTAGGTCTGCTTGCTGCAGAGATGAGTTCAATTCCTGGATATCCTTGTTAACTTTCTGTCTCGTTGATCTGTCTAATGTTGACAGTGGAGTGTTGAAGTCTCCCATTATTATTGTATGGGAGTCTAAGTCTCTTTGTAAGTCTCTAAGGACTTGCTTTATGAATCTGGGTGCTCCTGTATTGGGTGCATATATATTTAGGATAGTTAGCTCTTCCTGTTGAATTGATCCCTTTACCATTATGTAATGGCCTTCTTTGTCTCTTTTGATCTTTGATGGTTTAAAGTCTGTTTTATCAGAGACTAGTATTGCAACCCCCGCTTTTTTTTATTCTCCATTTGCTTGGTAAATCTTCCTCCATCCCTTTATTTTGAGCCTATGTATGTCTCTGCGTGTGAGATGGGTCTCCTGAATACAGCAGACTGATGGGTCTTGACTCTTTATCCAGTTTGCCAGTCTGTGTCTTTTAATTGGAGCATTTAGTCCATTTACATTTAAGGTTAATATTGTTATGTGTGAACTTGATCCTGCCATTATGATATTAACTGGTTATTTTGCTCATTAGTTGATGCAGTTTCTTCCTAGCCTCAATGGTCTTTACATTTTGGCATGCTTTTGCAATGGCTGGTACCAGTTGTTCCTTTCCATGTTTAGTGCTTCCTTCAGGGTCTCTTGTAAGGCAGGCCTAGTGGTGACAAAATCTCTAAGCATTTGCTTATCTGTAAAGGATTTTATTTCTCCTTCACTTATGAAACTTAGTTTCGCTGGATATGAAATTCTGGGTTTAAAATTCTTTTCTTTAAGAATGTTGAATATTGGCCCCCACTCTCTTCTGGCTTGTAGAGTTTCTGCTGAGAGATCTGCTGTTAGTCTGATGGGCTTCCCTTTGTGGGTAACCCGACCTTTCTCTCTGGCTGCCCTTAAGATTTTTTCCTTCATTTCAACTTTGGTGAATCTGGCAATTATGTGTCTTGGAGTTGCTCTTCTCGAGGAGTATCTTTGTGGCGTTCTCTGTATTTCCTGGATTTGAATGTTGGCCTGCCCTACTAGGTTGGGGAAGTTCTCCTGGATGATATCCTGAAGAGTGTTTTTTCCAACTTGGTTCCATTTTCCCCCTCACTTTCAGGCACCCCAATCAGACGTAGATTTGGTCTTTTTACATAATCCCATACTTCTTGCAGGCTTTGTTCATTTCTTTTTCTTCTTTTTTCTTTTGGTTTCTCTTCTCGCTTCATTTCATTCATTTGATCCTCAATCGCTGATACTCTTTCTTCCAGTTGATCAAGTCAGTTACTGAAGCTTGTGCATTTGTCACGTATTTCTCGTGTCATGGTTTTCATCTCTTTCATTTCGTTTAGGACCTTCTCTGCATTAATTACTCTAGCCATCAATTCTTCCACTTTTTTTTCAAGATTTTTAGTTTCTTTGCGCTGGGTACGTAATTCCTCCTTTAGCTCTGAGAAGTTTGATGGACTGAAGCCTTCTTCTCTCATCTCGTCAAAGTCATTCTCCGTCCAGCTTTGATCCGTTGCTGGCGATGAGCTGCGCTCTTTTGCCGGGGGAGATGCGCTCTTATTTTTTGAATTTCCAGCTTTTCTGCCCTGCTTTTTCCCCATCTTTGTGGTTTTATCTGCCTCTGATCTTTGATGATGGTGATGTACTGATGGGGTTTTGGTGTAGGTGTCCTTCCTGTTTGATAGTTTTCCTTCTAACAGTCAGGACCCTCAGCTGTAGGTCTGTTGGAGATTGCTTGAGGTCCACTCCAGACCCTGTTTGCCTGGGTATCAGCAGCAGAGGCTGCAGAAGATAGAATATTTCTGAACAGTGAGTGTACCTGTCTGATTCTTGCTTTGGAAGCTTCCTCTCAGGGGTGTACTCCTCCCTGTGAGGTGTGGGGTGTCAGACTGCCCCTAGTGGGGGATGTCTCCCAGTTAGGCTACTCAGGGGTCAGGGACCCACTTGAGCAGGGAGTCTGTCCCTTCTCAGATCTCAACCTCCGTGTTGGGAGATCCACTGCTCTCTTCAAAGCTGTCAGACAGAGACGTTTGCGTCTGTGCAGAGGTGTCTGTGTGTCTTAGTTTACTGTGCCCTGTCCCCAGAGGTGGAGTCTACAGAGACAGGCAGGTTTCCTTGAGCTGCTGTGAGCTCCACCCAGTTCGAGCTTCCCAGCAGCTTTGTTTACCTACTTAAGCCTCAGCAATGGCGGGCGCCCCTCCCCCAGCCTCGCTGCTGCCTTGCCAGTAGATCACAGACGGCTGCGCTAGCAATGAGGGAGGCTCCGTGGGTGTGGGACCCTCCCGGCCAGGTGTGGGATATGATCTCCTGGTGTGCCTCTTTCCTAAAGCGCAGTATTGGGGTGGGAGTTACCCGATTTTCCAGGTGTTGTGTGTCTCAGTTCCCCTGGCTAGGAAAAGGGACTCCCTTCCCCCTTGCGCTTCCCAGGTGAGGCAATGCCTCGCCCTGCTTCAGCTCTCGCTGGTCGGGCTGCAGCAGCTGACCAGCACCGATCGTCCGGCACTCCCCAGTGAGATGAACCCAGTACCTCAGTTGAAAATGCAGAAATCACCGGTCTTCTGTGTCGCTCGCGCTGGGAGTTGGAGACTGGAGCTGCTCCTATTCGGCCATCTTGCTCCGCCCCCCCAGGTATTTCTTTTAACAATACAGGGAACCTTCATAGAACTCGACATGAACACAGGTAGATTTCAGGAAGGATTTGGAATGAGCACCTGGAAAGGCTTTGAGTCTCTCCTGTTTTCATCTCTTATCTTCTCATGATTCACTGGTTCTCTCTCTCTCTCTCTTTCTCTCTCTCTGTCTCTCTCTCTTTCTCTCCTCTGCAGACCCTCTTTCTAGTTTTTTTTTTTTTTCCAAAAAGTAGAATGTGGCCACCCCACAGTGCCTGAATTCAGATGTTACAATTCTATTCAGCTACAGAGACTAATACTTCTCAGTCCCAGTTTCTCATCTGCATCTGATTGGTAAGCTTTGGTTTGGTGCTGATCTCTGCTCCAACCAAATGCAATTGAAGAGGTGAAAACACAGAGTATAACTTGATGGAAAGACCCATTTCTGCGGACCAAGGGATAATTCCCAAATAAGGGGGACAAATGGGAACTAGGCAAATTTACCAGGTACTGTTATCCCCAGCAATGTGCTGTTGTATAACCTTCTTTTTTTCTCCTAGATTTTTCTAGTTCATTACTTACATGCTTTTGTCATAAGGAAGGTATGTTCACTGTAATTCTTTAAGGCTACCTATCTGCACCCAGGCCATATTCATATGGTGGCAAGTGCTGAGATTACAGTGTCTGTGAATCTCTATATATTAACATCTTGGTCTCTGAATTCCTTGAATAGTGGGTTTGTAATTAAATATGTTGAGACCTAGTAACATCTGAGTGTCTCTGCCAACTTAACTGTTGAGTATCCAATGACAAGAATAAAGAAGCAAAAACAACTCTTTGGATTTCTGTAGTACTCAGTTTTCCTCCTCCACATCAAGGAAGAGAGATGATGGTATTTGGAAGGTTAGATTACTTAAGTTAAAATCCTGATGCTGCTGATCACCCACAGGATAATGCAATCAAAACCCGTGTCCTCTCAGTTCCTCATACCCAGATAGTGATAAAGTCAGCCTCATTAGTTAATTCAAAGATTTGTTGAATGCCTACTGTTATCAGCACTGTGCTCCCCTGTGATACAGCGGCACTGCCCTCATATGTTTCATAGTGTAATGTGAAGACATACAGGAGAAAATATCTATTTTAATTATCAGAAAATAAATATTTTGTAACTACCATGAAGTATTTTAGATTTAAAAAGAACTATGGAGACTAATAGAGGAAACACTTGTGTATTCACAATCAGCTGTAGAAATAAAATATTCCTATGGCAGTTGAAACCCTTGTTAACCCTTTCCTGAAGACAGATTTCTCCTTCAACCCTGAAATAATTATTTCCCTTAATTTGACATTTATTATTACCATGCATTTCTTTGTATATTTACGTTATGAGTTGACTTGTGTTCCCCCAAAAATGTTTAAGTACTAACCGTGGTACCTGTGAACTTGACCTTATTTGGAAACAGCATGCATGCAGATTAAGAAGAGATCATTAAGGTGGGCCCTAATCCAATATGACTGTGTTGTTATAAATCAGGAAAATTTGGATATAGAGCACACAGGGAGAATGCCAGGTGAACATGAAAGAAGGCATAGGATGATGCATCTAGAAACCCAGGAACACCAAAGATTGCCAACAAACCACCCAAAGCAGGAGAGAGGTCTTGAACAGATCCTTCCCTCAAAGCCCTCAGAAGGAGCTAGCACTGCCAACACCTTGATCTCAGATTTCTAGCCTACAAAACAGTGAGATAATACATTTCTGTGGTTAAAGCTACTCAGTTTGTGGTACTTTGTCACAGCAGCCCCAGTAAACTAACACAACTTATTATACCTGTATGTGTTCCTAAACAAATCATAATTTTGTTTACACATGTTAAAGCTTTATATTGTTTTACCAAGCTGCAGGTAGTCTTCCATGAGTACTTTTACAGTAGCAAAATAGAGTGTATTCGAATTGAAATTCATCATCTCGGTACATCTATACTGTTGTTAAAGTGGTTTATTAGTGGAAACAAAAATTGGATAGCATTGGGGTAGGAAAGAAAGAGGGCGCTGTCCTAGTTCATCTTGTAAAAGATATCAGGTCCATTCACTGGGCTATGGCTCGGACTTATGATATCAGTACTTTTCTCTGAGAATGATGTTTATGAGATTCATCCTTTGGTACATGTAGCTTTAATAATTCCCTTTTCCTTGCTGGGTAATAGTCCATTTCATGGATAAACTTTCATTAACACAATTTAAATATCCATTTTCCTTATAATGGACATTACAAACAATACTATTATGCACATTCTCATTGGTATCTCCTTGCACATATTTGCAGTAAATTTTTAGAAGTTTGTACCTAAGAATTGAATTCCTGTATTATTACGTGTTTAAATTTTCACTACCACCAGCAATGTTAAACAGTTCATGTTGCTACACAACCTCATCAACAAACAATACCATCTGGCTTTTAATTGTTTCCAATCTGGCCAGTGGGTGCAGAGCAGATATTCAGTGTTATGACGTGTTCTGTGAACAAGCAAATACAAGATGCTATGGGAATGTGTAAGGAAAGTCCAAACTAGTATGGGAGGTGTGGTAGAGAGGGATCCCTTGTGGAAGTAATACCTAAGCTGAGTCTTGAGGCATAAATGGGCATTAGCCAGGTGTAGGGAGGTGGGAAGGGTGGTAGGGCTAAAGGGAGCAGCTTGATGGAAAGTGTAGAAGTGGGAGTACATATGGCATAGGTGGGCAGGAGGACAGAATGTCTCCACTAATGCCAATATAGGCCTTCATTGATTTAGGTGGACCTACCTCCTCAAGGGGCAGGAACAAGCAAAACCCCTTTATGAGCTCCGCAGTGACTCCTATTGCTTCTAAGTCTAGGGCATATGCCTTGAAAGTTGAATGAAATTTTTTTTTCTCAATAAGAATTTAGAGTTCAAAAATGGGCCAGTGGATTGGCTTAGGTCCTCAACTGTATTTTGTTTGAATGCCACAGTTATTTTTTGTACTTTATGCTTTTATTATTAAATGGTATTAAATGATTTCTCTTCCCAACATTCTCTACTGTCTTGTATCGAGACCATTAACTCATTTCTTATCTCCCAGATCTCCGAGGTCATTTAAGTTTGAGACCCGTAGCTGAACTGTAGTGGTGTGCATAGGTAATTAGGAGGAACAATTAATCTATCCTTGGGATAAATTGCCTAATTAAGATGCTCTTGTTGAAGTCACTGATAGGACTACAGCTCTAGTGGTGAGCTACAGAAAAAAAAATCTCAATTGGAGGATCCAGGACCACCCTTGCATATGAGATTGGACCCCATTTCTCCCCTGGCAAGTAGAGAGGCTTGGGAGGCTCATCTGGCACACACATACAGATGTATCTTAAGCTGGCAGGAATCCAATTTGGAAAATGGTGTATGAGGTGGGGATGGGGAGAATCTGGGAGTGGGAAGGAGAGGAATTTTCCTAGGAAAGAGAGATTTCTACAGAGAGACTTTACACAGAGGCCCTTCGGTGGAAAAAGTTTGCTACATGATGGCTGGGAACCCTGGTAAACAGTGGGGAAAATATCCATGAGGGATACCTTCCTTTTGAGGCTCAGAAAAGTCCAATTTAGTAGAACCTCCTATTGTTTTCTAGATTTGTAACTCTTCTCTGATATTACCCAAACCCTTCTGTTTTCAATCTGTCTGATATAGCCTGGTGCATTCAGGGAGACTGAGAGGTCAGGCAGCAGGGAGAGGGCGCCGTCCTAGCTCATCTTGTAAAAGATATCAGGTCCATTCACTGGGCTATGGCTTGGACTGATGATATCAGTACAGGTTTAGGAGAGATGTCTGTGGAGAATCTCCAAAGGACCAGAACCAGAGAAACACATCTGAAAAATGACAAACTCAAATAATATAGGTTACTATTACACTGGTTCTGTCTTGGTTGCAAATTTAAAAACCATGTTGTAGCCCAGACCAATTATGAACCAAAATTTCTGAAGAGAGAGGATCCTGGCAACAGTATTTAAAAAATACTTCCCAGGTGATCCCAATGTTCAGCCAAGATTAAGAACCACTTTGTTGAGAATATTCTCTTCTGAAAGGGTCCAGAGGGGTCCGTAGCATGCCTGGCTCACATTTAGTCTCAATAGTAAAATAGAGTGTATTTGAATTGAAATTCATCATCTCGGTACATCTATACTGTTGTTAAAGTGGTTTATTAGTGGAAACAAAAATTAGGTAGCATTGGGGTAGGAAAGAAAGAAACGCAACTAGAAAGAAAATGCTTTGATTTTTTTGTTTGTGAAAATTTTGCAAAATATTGCAAATTTTGCTGGAACAAGGTTGAATTCCACCCTATTTTATCTCTTGCAGCAATTCTAATGCCTAGCATCAAATGCTCTCCTGCATCACCCTCTGGTTCATAGATCCCAAAGAGGTTGCATATTCCATCTCAGAAATTCATTCTTCATTGAACTTAAAACATGTTTAGACTCTCAGGGCATTTAGAAGGGGCTGCTTAGAGAAAGCCCTGCAGGGAGCCTGCCATAATGATGCGGCTTTAAAGAAAACTCTAGACCACCTGGAGAGAATCACTAACCACTCTCTGGTGTTTTGTCTTCTTTCTAGATCTCCAAACTTTCTGCAGTCCTTTGGTTTGGTTTCTAAGGCAGAATTTATGATATGTTGCTGACTGAAGAAAAACTGAATTTTATATAATAGTCTTTTTGGGTTTCAATTTCTCACCAGAAGAACCAAGTAATATTTTCCCACAATTTTCCCCAATGTGTTTCATGCTTATTTTATTCCATACCCTCCCTTAAGATGGAATGGAGAGGGGAGGCAGGTAAACGTATAGACCCCTCTCACAGACGGTCTTAAAAGCAGAGGTTTTACTTTTTTTTTTTTTTTTCTAAATAAGGAAGCAGAAACTTCAGCCATGTTTCTGTGTGTATGTACATGTACGTATGTGTGTGTGTGTATGTGCATGTACGTGTGTGTGTGTGTGCATGTATGTGTGCACTTGAGTCCCTTAGTGTGGGAAAAGGGAAGAATAGGAATCTTCTTGTATGACTTCAAATAATGACCAAATGGGAGCTCAGGCTTATGTTACAGACACTACTGGCTTGGGTTTCATGACACGTTGCACTGGAATGTCAATCTCTGATCCTCCTGCTCAGCTAATCATTTAACCTGGTTAGCCGTTGTTTCATGTGGATATGTTGGGGATTTAGAGGATGGAATTGAATGTGCTGGAAGTTTGCTTTCAAAGCCTCATTTTTAACCAGAGGATGCCTATTGCCTTCTATATGAGATCATATCCCTCTTTATGTATACCTGGAAGAGCTCAGTTGAGTGGGTTTTCTTTAAAAACAAAACAAAACAAAACAGATTTTGTGTTCTTCTCTTTTACAATGATTTATTCAATATTTGTTTCTCATCAACATTCGGGTATCACTTCCCACATCTTCACATACCTGAGGCGAGTTTGCTTTCCAATTAAATGCCTCTGGTTGGCTGTCCTCTTCTCTTCACTACAATTGTTCATTTCCCCCTTCCATATCAGGCCTAAGGAAGACTCCAAAGGTGTTGTCATAGTTAGCATATTTTTTTATCAGGTCTGAATGAAGTCGGTGCCTGTTCAGTGTCTGAGATGAGTCCATGGGCCAAATCGATAATGAGCCTGTTGAGACAAATAGGCCAGCAATCGTTGTAGCCAGGCCAAAGGAGACAAGCAAAATGCCAATTGCAGACCCGGTGGTGAACCAGGCTGCTGAGAGCAGAAAGTACCGGATTAATGAAATCACAGCCACTCAGCTTGCACCCGGAACTAAAGCAGCTTTGGGAAAGGCATACGGCAAAAAATAAGCCAAAGTTAATCGCAAAGTCTGGCGTCCAATAAAGCAGCATCTACTTGAAAAGGAAAGCACATCAGCCGCTGCACAGTGACTTTTCTCCTGTTCCGTCAAGCAGGGGGATGTGCGGAGTGGGATTAGCAGAGCATCAACCCACACCACGGCGGCTGCCCGGGTGGCAACAGAGCTCTGGCCCGCGGGTGCCTGGGCGCTGAGATGGGCCGATGCATTTGCCCAAGTCAGCCAGCTGTGAATTTGACTATGGGCAGCAGCGAGGGCAGCTCCAGAGCTCGCCCCACCCTCACTTTCCTTCCCACTCATAAAACAGCCACGCCGTGCATGCTCTATTGTTTCCTACCAATTCTTCCTGCGCTGCCAGTTATCAGCAATAGTCTGTGCGCTCGAGTGCATGACCTCATTTAAAGAGCTTTGGCAGAATGTCAGCGTCATGTTTTTCCCCTCCTCGCTTAATGATGGCGTTCCTTTTTGCCACTTGATTTTGAGTCTGTTATAATTGCAGCGAAGAGCTTCTATTCAGGACTTTGTAACACTCCCACTCTCCTCCCAAAGAGGCAAGAAGAGGTGAGAGGGTTATGGGCTGTCATCGGCTTGCTGGCTTGCCTGAAATTTATTTTCACTGTTGTTATAGACAATGATCAGGGTTTAAATCTTGGGCTGCTCTCTGACTGGGCTGTTTGAAATCTGGTTGCATTTTCTAAGGGTTATTTCATGGAACACTAGAGGGATGAAAATGGGTGTCACTTATGGAAATAGATTCCTCGGTCACCTAAACTTGAGAAACATTGGGTTTTCTAATTGTGTTAAGTATCTGTATTGTAAGTGGCTCAATATTTTTAAGATGCTGATGTGCCTTTTGGATGTGGATAGTGAATAGAATCAGCAAAGTTTTGCAAACTTTTCGGCCTTAGAATCCTTTTTTCTATTATTTCGAATTTTTGAAAACATTCTTTAAAAATTCTTTCAAATATTTGAAAGAATCATAAAAATAGGATCATCGCAGATATAGTTAGTACAGATACAGTCGTACCAGAGTAGGCTGAACCACTAATCCAGATGACTGATATCCTTAGAGAAGGGGAAAATTTGGACACAGAGACAAATGCACGCAGAAGAATGCCATATGGACACTGGAGTTATGCTTCCACAGGCCGAGAAACCCCTAGAAGCTGCCAGAGAGGACTGAACAGACCCTTCAGAGGGAGCATGGCCATGAAGACACATTGACCTCAGACTTCTAGCCTCCAGAACTGTGACCCAATAAATATCTGTTGTTTGAGCCACTCAGTTTGTGGTACTTTGTCATGCAGCCCTGGGAACTAATGCACTATGTAATGGAACACTGTTTTGAGGAATTTGAGAAATGCTGCTTAACAGGCTTACCACAATAACAGATATAATGGTCTAACAATATATTTGCAGAACTCTGAGATTTTAAGAAGTTTTAGACTCAATTTAGGATTTTCTGTATATTTGCAGGCAGAGTAAATTCTGACTATATTGATGTTATTTCACATTTAAAAGAAAAATATTGGGCCAATTACATGAGATATTGTGTAAAGCAAACGGACAGACTGCCTTCTTCCATCCTCAAATGTTCAAATTATTAACCTGGTTTCACTACTTAAGCCAACACGATCTTTCTGCCTTGCCTGAATAACTGCTGCAGCCTTTAATTAGATAGGTTGGTGAAAGTGTTCCAGGAGTTACACTAGCCTGTCTGTATTGTATTCCTTTATCCCATGTGGTTGGATTAAAATGGATGGATTAAAATTGGATACAATTCATGGTTGCACAAGAACTAGTAGTGCAGCTATTTTATTGAGAGAATTTCTAAGGATGAATAGTGATGCCCAAATTTAAGGGATTCATAGGCTAGTAAACATTAAAACATAATTTGAAGATGACATAGGTTTGCAAACTTTTTCTTTTGTCAAATAAGTATATTAAAACAACAATTGACAAAATGAACAAGAATCAACAACCACCGTGTGCTAGTGACATTGTTTAAACCTTTTAATTGTACCAAGTAGGAATATTAAAACAACCAACACCTAAACATACCAAAAAACAAAATCAACCTCTGTAACAACCATGAACTAGTGATATTATATATAAAAGTAAAGGATATTTCTAAAACCAAAAAAGCAGAAAGAACAACATGTCATAATGATACCAATGGGTTATGTGTTTTGAGTGTTATGTGCCAGGCATGTTCCAAATGCTTTATATACATAAACTCTATTAATCCTCACAAAAAGACTAAAAGGTAGACACTAACACCTTAATTTTATAGGAAAAGAAATTGGGCACTGAGATGAGAAGTTGACTAGGGTCATCTGCTGATAGATGGTAAGGCTGGGAATTGAATCCACAAGACAGGCTCTGGAATGTATGATGTGGGATCTTGAGCATCATATGATCGTGCATCTCTAATAAGATGATTCTTTCCAAAAATAGAAATCTCAGCAAACATACTCAGATGTTTCTAGGGGTGAGTTCATGTGGATATTTTTATTTTATTTTTTTTCTCATTTTGCTGCAGATCTGTTATAATACCATCACAGAGCAGTCTGGACTGGAATTTAGGAAGCCCGAGACTGCAGCTGCAGGCTGCAGCTCAGCAAGGGATCCAGAATGGAAATGTCCTGTGCTGTTTATTGGGGGAAACCCTAAGACAGATAAAGGAAATAGCTCATTTTTCTTTAATAAGCCATCTACGTTTTGTGGTAGGGCTTGAGCAACCTTCTAAAAGGTGAGTGCAAATCAATCATTTCAGTTGACATTTTCAAAATACTTCCGGGTGGCAGAAAGTTAATGTATCAAATGCCATTAAAGGTTTAAAACAACCAAACCAAAATAAATACACTTTAAACTTAACCTCAAAACTTGGGGTGTGATTCAGTGTTCAGTTTGGAGTGTGTATGTTTGTATGTGTGCGTGCGTGTGTGTGTGTGTGTGTGTGCATACATGTGTGGATGTTGTATGAGATGATTTGGATTCCATTGCCGGGGATGTATATATGAAAGCACACCACACAAACCACTCAAAAAAGAATACCATTAAGTACATACATGACATTCTATACCTAGAAATTATCATGTAAATGTAACCTTTGCAAGGGAAAACCTTTGCAGCAATTTAGTGAAAGGAGCACATGCTTTAGGGTCGGGTAAACAAGTTCAAATCCCAGTTCTTATTCTTCCTTGCTGTGTGATCTTGGAGAAGTCACTTTTGTAGTTCATTCAGGTTGCTATAACAAAATACCATAAATTGGGTGGCTTATAACCAACATACATTTATTTCTTATGGTTCTGGAGGCTGGGAAGTTCAAGATCAATGTACCATGAGATTCAGTGTCTGGTGAGGGCTTGTTCTTCACAGATAGTGCCTTCTCGCTGTGTCGCTACATGGTAGAAAGAGCAAGGCAGTCCTCCGGGATCTTTTATAAGGGCACCAATCCCATTTATGAGGGCTTTACCTCCATGACTCAATCAACTCTAAAAGGCCTAATCTCTTAAAACCTAATGGGGATCAGGTTTCAACACATGGATTTTGGGAGGACACAGACTTTCAGATGACAGGAGTCACTTAGTTATCCTGTCTCATTTGTGAAATGAGAACAATAGCCCATCTTATAATTTTTTTTTTTTTTTTTTTTTTTTTTTTTTTAGTGAGGATTGGGCTAATTTATGTGTAATGATTAGCCGTAGTGTTGCTCAAAAGCTAATTTTATATTATTTATTTATTTACTTTTGCATTGAGAAAGAGTTTCTCTCTGTCATACAGGCTGGAGTGCAGGGATGCAGTCTCACTTCACTGCAACCTCTGTCTCCCCAGGCTCAAGCAATCCTCCTACCTCAGCCTCCTAAGCAACTGGGACTACAGGCACATGCCACAACACCAGGCTAATTTTTATATTTTTTGTAGAGACAGGGTTCAGCATGTTGCCCAGGCTGGTCTTGAACTCCTAGGCTCAAGTGATCCACCTGGATCGGCCTCCCAAAATGCTGGGATTACAGGTGTGAGCCACCTTGCCTGACTGCTGATTTTATATTTTAATAAATATTTATATAGTGTTCATTTACAGACCCTGTTCTAAGTGATTTATAAATGTTCATAATAACTCTGTGAGGGTACATATGAGTATTATTTCCATTTTATGGTTGAGAAAAATGAGGCATAGAGGTTAAATAACTTGTTTAAGATCACAGAGCTGGTAACTGTCAGAGAAGGGGTTCAAACCCAAGCAGTCTGGTGCCAGAGACAAGGTTCTTGGTCACTACTCTATAGCACCCCAATAACTGAAATTGAAATACGTTCCATTTTAAATATTCGTCAGTCAAGCATACATGGAAGATGCTTTACCAGAACTTCAGACACAAAGGAAATAGTTGGATATAGACAACTTGTATATGAATTGAATTAGCTGTGAATAGAGATTGTACAGCGTGGATTTTCCTCTTAACCACCAATTTCCTTTCATTAGGGGTTGACACTTGTGTGTGGGCATCAGCTTCCTCAGTGACTCTTATTTCTCTCTTGTCTTTTCCCATTTACCTTCTGGTGTCCTCTCTGGCCTGACCCACCTCCCTCCGCTCCCCAGGGTCCTGCGCTGACCCTCACTGGATGCAGAGCCTCTCAAGCTGTCTTGCAGGCTTTCTGTCTTTGTACCTGTCGTAGGTGTGGGCCACCACTCTCCCAACCCCTTTCCTGGTTCCAGGCCACTTCTTCTCCTCGTCTCTTTTCTCCACCTTACCTAGGCTCCCACATGTATCCAATTCTCACACTCTTAGCACGGTAGTTTACCTATCCTCTCTCAACCCTGCAATCTAATCAAGCACCTGCCTTTTCTACTTTCCATCATTGACACATATCTGGAAGGAGAAATTGTACTAGCCATCTCTTCTTTCTCTTGTGTAATCCACTTCTCAACTCCTGCAGTCTATTTGGCTTCCTTCCACAACACTTGACTGAATTACTCTCGCGGTGGTCATCAATGCCTTGTTAATTGTTAAATCCAATAGCATCTTCTCAGTCATCACACTTGACCTCTCAGCGAGACCATGCATGGGTTGGCCTGGGGCCAAGCCTCTTGCCTCATTTCCTGTTACATCCCCCTTGCTTCCACACCACAGCTACAGTGGCATACTACTGTTCTGCAAACGGCAGTCCATCTCACAGCCTTGGCATGCGTTGGTGCCTTTGCCCCTAGAACATGATTCTCCAGACATTTGCGTGGCTCCCTCCGTCTTCATTCTGATACCTGTGTGTGTCACTTCTTAGCAAAGCCATCCCTGAACACTGTTATCTAAAGTGCACCCCCTTTGCCCATCTCTTTGCCATCACTTTCTATCCTCTTACCTGCTTTAGGTTTTTCTCAGAGCATGTATCATTACCTACCTGTTCTTTTTCTGTATCCCCCAGAATATAATTCCATGAGGTCAGGGACTCTTCCTCTTTGTTTTGCAAGTATATTTCTGGCAGCCATAGTAGTGTCTAGCATATAGTAGATGTTCTGTAAGTGTAGCTGCTCTTGGTCACTACTCTAAGGGTTGAATGAGTTTCAATGCCCCTCATCTCTTAGCATCTGTGACGCCACTCTTTCTGGTCCTCCTATTGCCTCCTTGACCATGCCCTCTCTTACTTGCACTTGATCTTCATTCTCCTTGGATTTTAGGATTTTGTTCTTGGTCCTTTTTCTTTTCTGCTTTATATTTTGCTCTTGGGCAACCTCATCCATTTTGGTGGCCTAGGCTCTCCCTGCATGGTGATGTCTCTTAGGTCTTTATCTCCCAAGGGGCAGATCCATATTTCCAACAGTGTGTTGTGCTCTGTGCAGAGATACCCCATACTCAGCGTCGCCCAAGGGGGCTCATTATTCACCCTCTAGATTTTTCTATACTTCATCTCAATTAATGGACTGTCATCTACCCAGTTGTCTAAGCTAAAAACTTGCTACCTTTCCCTTACATATCTAAATTTTAGCATGTCTTCTTCAGAAGAAATCCATCTTTCTTTTTGCCATGCTTGAGGCCAGGCCTCAGCATCTCACACCTGTACTATTTCAATTGTGCCCTCTACGCAGTCAGACGCTTACCCTAGAGCTATACCCCCTCCTACCAGCGCACTGCATTGTTTTCCTGCCTCCAGCTTCTCTTACCTCCAATTCAATACAGCTACATGAATTGCTGCCAGATTTCTTTTTCTTTTTCTTTTTTTTTTTTTTTTTGAGACGGAGTCTCGCTCTGTCACCCAGGCTGGAGTACAGTGGCCGGATCTCAGCTCACTGAAAGCTCCGCCTCCCGGGTTTACGCCATTCTCCTGCCTCAGCCTCCCGAGTAGCTGGGACTACAGGCGCCCGCCACCACGCCCGGCTAATTTTTTGTATTTTTTTAGTAGAGACGGGGTTTCACCGTGTTAGCCCGGATGGTCTTGATCTCCTGACCTCGTGATCCACCCGTCTCGGCCTCCCAAAGTGCTGGGATTACAGGCTTGAGCCACCGCGCCCGGCCCAGATTTCTTTTTCTAAAATGGAAATTTGATCAGCATTTTCCTCCTTCAAGAATCTTGGTGCATCCCCACTGCCTTGAAATTAAAATCCAAACACACTAGTATGATCGACAAACCCTCATGGTGATCTTAAGGCCTTTTGAATCAGCTCTGAGAGAACAAAGGATTTAATGTGAGCTGCAGCATCAAAGCCGGTGCCTTCCGCCTTGATAGCAGGGAGAATCCCAAGGTGTGGGCATGCCTTATACCTCAGCAAGACTCACATCGGGCAGGAGCAGTGAAGTGTTTCTCAGTACTAGCAGGGGGGTGGGGCGAGATAGTTAACCTAAAGAGTTAATCTAACACTGCGTCTACTGGCAAAATGTTATTTCCTCCAAAGATATGGATTTTTTTCCTGAGAAATGTTAATGAATATAATGAGTATTTTTTAAGTGTTCTTACTTCATAGGAGATAATAATACTTATCACTCAATATATAACAGGTATTCTAAGACTTTATATGTATTAATTCATTTAATCATTAAACAGCATTAGAAGATACTGTGATTATCCCCATTTTACAGATGAAGAAACTGAGGCACAGAGGTTAAATAGCTTTCTGAAGGTTTTACAGGTAAAGGTAGGTCTGGAATTAAAATTCAGGTAATGTGACTTCAATATTAGTAAATAATTTAGGGGAACTGCAGTTTGCACTGAGAAGGGGGTGAGATTGGAATTGGGGGGACATATTTCCTTCTTCTTTCTCTGGAGCTCTCAATAACCAGGCTGAAGAGAATGCCATGAGTAATTGAGGCAAGAAGATACTGGAGGAAATTTTATGAGGGGGAGTTGGGTGACTAAATGGAGATATGAAGGGGTGGTGTGGAGAAGAGAGGGTAGGGGAAGGGGAGAGAGAGAAAGGCAGAGACACATAGAGATAGAGGTAGAGAGAGGGAGAGGGAGAGGGAGAGAGGGACAGAGAGAGAGAGAGATCAGAAATGAGAGTTTGGTCAGGTAGAAGTAGACACACCGAGTAGCCCTGAAGAAAGGCTGATTTAATCCCTCTTGTGTGTCTTAGTGGTAAAGGAGCTACAGAGATATTGGTCTTTTGAATGAACTAAGCTTGGATATTGGAGAGATGCATGATCTAGAGGCACTCAGATGAACCTGGGCTCCAGAGGCAATAGTACTAAACTTGTTACTGCCTCAGATTGGTGTTCCACTACAAAGCAAGGGCCTGCCACAACCAGATGCATGTTTCAGTGACAGCAAAAGACTCACCTTAGACTC
This sequence comes from Macaca mulatta, assembly GCF_049350105.2. Taxonomy (NCBI): domain Eukaryota; kingdom Metazoa; phylum Chordata; class Mammalia; order Primates; family Cercopithecidae; genus Macaca; species Macaca mulatta. The sequence continues at coordinate 163,791,709 of NC_133406.1, forward strand.
ATCACCGACTTGTCAACCAGAACTCCGATATCTGAGTTTGTCAAGGTGCTGCTCTTTGAGTCCGGTGACCTTCCTTCCCCCTTCCTTTTCCTCCTACTCTGGTCACTCCTCTCAATTCCTTCCCCTCTCTATGTTTGTCTTATAGATCTCGAAGGATGTGGGGTGTATTTGTATTATCATATAAAGCATGTGAAATTATGGTTTTCTCTGTGAATTTTTCTAAGAGCATATTTTGAATTCTATTGTTGGTATTTCCAGCAAAAAGCATAGAGCACATGGTAGGTGCTTAATAAATGTTTGATGAATACATAAATGAATAAATACCTGTAAAACATTTAATGGCACAGCAGCTGTTGCTTCTGTCACTTCTCATGCGTCTCAGTGGAATTCTATTTTGCATTCGAACACTATTCCCACTGAGAAGTAAACAACCTCCTTTTCGCCTTTTCCTTATGAGATTCCAGGGGTGTCATATGTTACATGGTGCTCCTTATGGCATGCAAATAACTCTTTATCCATGGTCCTTTCTGCTTCTTTAGTTTAGAAAAGAAATCTGCTTTGTATTAGAATTCTCCTCTGATTGGGAATCCACATCAAAAAGATTTTAATTCCTTATAGTGATTATGAAAAATTTCACTGAAGGATTTATTTTATGCTGGCTACTGTGCTAGGAATTTTCAACACATTTTCTCATTTAATCCTCAGACTAATCTCCATTTTAAAAAACATTACTTTTCATTTTTTAAAATGTAGATACTGAGGCTTAGAGGTTGAGTAACTTGCCCAAGACCATCTCACTAATAAGTGGAAAAGTCAGAATTTGAAACCAGACTCATATGAATCAAAAAAAAAAAAAAAAATCCCCCCAAGGAGGAACTATGAAGAGCACTGTGTTTCAGCAGCTTCCTGACTGCAGTGCAGGGGTGGTTCTCTGGACACCAGGCCCACTGGAAAGGCAGGTGTGAGCACATGGCCATAATTCCTGTGCAAGATGCTGTCATTTCAGCTGGGATATGTTGATGTGGTGATAAGGACAAAGAGAAGCAGAGACTGTGAACATATTTAGAACATAAAATTTGAGGAATTTTGAGATAGATTAGATGGAGGACGTTAGGCAAGGGAAGACTTGCTGGCAACTTTCTAGTACCTGGTTGGTTGCCTGGGTGTGCTGGGGCATCATTCACTAAATAGGAAATTCTAGAAAGGGAAGAGGAATTGGCAAGAAGATAATGAGTTCAGTTAGGGGGATGTACTTAAGGGTGTCTAAGTAGAACTTCTAGTGGACATTTGTATAAATGAGCCTGAAATTCCGAGGGAATGACTTAAATCTTCTATAGGGCCATTTGTGCTGTGTGATTATTTGATTTAAAGTTCTTTTTAGTTAGTAAAAGTTTTTCACTTAATAATCAGAGGATATCAAGGGAGTGTCTTTTAGTGAATCAGAGCCTCTTAGAGAAACCTGTTCCATATTATCCTGTTAAATGCTTGGGTGAGGTTTTCCTCTTTATTGCATTTTTCCATTGCTAAAATCATTCTGCATCATTAAATTTATTGTATTGCATGTTGCTTATTGTCTGGAAACAAATAGCTGATGGTGTCACCTCTACTTCTGTAGTATCAAACTTATCTTGATTGTGAGATGAACGATCCACCTCTATGAATTATCACCACTGTCTCTTTGAAAATATATGCCGTAATATCTGTTTTTCTTCTACATCATCTTCTAATTTCAAAGAATTATCATTTTTTCCCTTAATTAACCAGTTGGCCCTTCAATATTGCCTTGTTTATAATCCTAGGCACAAATGAAAATACCATGATTAAATAAATCTTAGGAGTCCCAACTCAGATTATCTCAACAAGGAAACTGTAAAATGCTCTAAGACGAAAAGAAATACAGGATGGTAATGAGAGATAAAAAGCATTATCTCACTGAACAAAGGAAAGAAGACATGAAAGCCAAAATGGGCTGACTACAGATCTCCTGTCTTTAAGCTGAGTGTCCGGTGTGGCTTCCTTCATGGAATGGATGGTTGCAATGAATTTTGGTCTCCCAGCATTTGAGCACTCTTCATATGTTTGTGAGTCCCCCACCCTCCATTACATTGTAAAGAGCTGGCTCCTACTAGAGAAGCTGAGAACATCATAATTGTTCGCCTAGACCCTGGAAGCTAAGGAGTGGGCACGTGACCCAGACCTCGACAATGAGGGATAGCCACTCCATGTTCAAAGCTGGATGCTGATAACATGGAAAAGGAAGGACAGCATGGACTCTGTTCTGGTGAGAATGGCAGCAGCAGCATCGAGTTTTCTGAGGCAGTAGAAAGTGGCTCTGGGGACCGAATGTGTGCCTATTGCCCATGAGTTGGAAATACACATTGTGGACTTTGTGTCCAGCTCTTGCTGCAGCTGTGTCTTCATCAGACCAGCTCTGCTGCATGTGGCTTTGGACACTGCTTTTGTCTGCAAAGCTTCCATATCTGGCCCTTCTAGAGGTTTTGTAAGATACCCAATACCCTTCTATTAAAACTATTCTCTGCTCACTTTAGCTAGAGATGTTGTCTTTGCTTGCAACTGAGTGATCCATCCCAATTCCATGTGATATACTAAATTTTAAGTAACTCAAAGTTCTGTCCGCCTATAGCTCCTCTCCAAGAATGTCATTAGAATGAATTTCACTTTGTCTTGCATTATAGCTACATATTTTGTTAAAAAGCAAATTTTTGAGTACAGAGACTGTATTTTATTCATTTGTACCCTCTGCTAGTGCCTCATTCCAAATGCCTTGCACATGGTAAATGTTATATATGAAATTGACTTGAGCAGGATGTAAATATACCTTTATAGCTGCATGGGCTAAACCCATCCCTGGCAGTGGACTGCACAACTGTGAAAAACCCTAGAAAGATCAGGTATCCTCACAATCAAGACTTAGGCATTATCATGTTCCTTCTGAGGCTTTGTTAGGTCTAGGACACTGGTCAGTAATAGCCAGTGATGGTGGCAATCCCTCCTCTAAGAATCTCCCATCAGAGTCCATTCACTGAACAATAATAGTTTGCGTTACAGTGCCTACTGGGTCTTCTGGTGAGTTACGATAGTGGACCCAACGTGATTCCTCTTTTCAGCCAAATGGACAGAAACTTCTTTCCTCGTTTAAAAAAAAAAAAAAGAAAGAAAAAAGTAGTCCCTAGAACCAGCAACATGTTGACTTATTTCTGTGAATCTCTTTTATTTTATGTACATGCAAAACAAACAAACAAACCATGTGTTTAGTTTGCATCTATTTCTTTTCTTTTCTTTTTTTTTTTTTGAGACGGAGTTTCGCTCTTGTTGCCCAGGCTGGAGTGCAATGGCGCGATCTCGGCTCACCGCAACCTCCGCCTCCTGGATTCAAGAGATTCTTCTGCCTCAGCCTCCCGAGTAGCTGGGATTACAGGCATGCGCCACCATGCCTGGCTAATTTTGTATTTTTAGTAGAGACAGGGCTTCTCCATGTTGGTCAGGCTGGTCTTGAACTCCCGACCTCAGGTGATCCACCCACCTCGGCCTCCCAAAGTGTTGGGATTACAGGCGTGAGCCACTGCGCCCGGCTCATCTATTTCTTATACATACATGCCCACCAGCCTAATTTTACATAATGCTTATTGAACATGTATGTAATATGGTACCTGCAGTCATATTTCACTGCTATTTGGCAGGAGCCTAGTGATCATATCTCTATTAAGTTACAATCAAGAAACCTGAAACTGACCATAGGTATAACTTATGAGATACACCTTATGAATTAGCTTGAGTTATATCTATGGCTAGATATAACCTAAGCTAGGTGGTAAATGGGGAAGAAATGCAATTCATGTTGATGATAGATATAACTCATGCTAGTTCAAGAAGTTAATTACTGGTATTAGCATGTACTTGCTTCTCAGTTTTACTTGTGGTCTTGATGCCTTGCCTGCACAAAGGTCTAAAGGAGTATGTGAATTTCACTTCCACTCTTCCTCTTACCTGTATATTATGACTTAGCAAAGGGCATTATATAATATTTTTGTCCAGTAGTGATTGCTATTTCTTTTGGCGGAGAGATAAATTTATCTTTAAAAAACTGTAAGAACTTTTGTAATTTCTCTGTTTCTCATAGCCCTATCGTTAAGTGCAAATTTGCCTTCATGTAAATAGGGTCTTCAGTATAGTGCCTAAGAGTAGAGTATAATGTAGTAATTAAAATATAGCCCCTAATATCAGACTGCTAGTGATCAAATTCCAGCTTTACCATTGAATAGTTTTGAATTATTAAAGTACTCACCCCTGATGTCTTGATCTGTGAAAAAAGTATAATGACCTATCTCAGTGTTGTGAGGAGTAAGTTAATTTTCACATATGGAGACTTAGAACCGAGCATGGTTCGTAATAAGACCTCAATCAGTGTTACCTATTATTGTCCAATTTTCCTTTTGTTTATCTTATTTGCAACTGAAAAAATAAGGCCATTCATTAGGTTTTCTAAAACTACAGCCATCGGAATTTAAAAGGAGCCAAGACACTAACATTGAAGAATTAAACCTCTTAGCATACATAATAGATCTAGAAGATGTTAAGTGACAAATTAATTTTTAAAACTTAGTAAATTCACCAATCATTATTAATTACCTTCTATTCCATTAAAACATTGTCTCATAGGTGAGTAGATTTTTGTCAATTTAGGTGCTAGTTTTTTGTAGATCATAAACATATGACTCAAAGTGGAATCATGCCATTTTAGATATTTCAGACTTGGAAGGGATCTTAGATAGTAGCTGTTTTCATTTTCTGCCTGAAAAGGAAACCCATTTGTCCAAGGTCTCACAATACTTAGGAGTTACAAGCCCAATAAGACCCATATTTTGAGTAGCAGTAGGACTAACTGGAAGGGAGTTTGCTCTCTTGGACTGTAAAATTCTATTAACTTACAGGACACACACAAATACAAAGATTTAGTCTGCAAGGAAGCAGTATATAAAAATAGACAAAATTAGATTGCTATTCAAAATACTTCTTACAAAGTAAGATTCATATTATAAGGGAAAAATTCATTTATATAACTGAATTTCACAGGTAAGTAACAATTTAATCTTAAGAGTTTATTATTCTTGTTATTCAGGTCTCAGGTCAAATGTCACTGCCTCAGAGAGGCCTTCCCTAACCATCCTAGCTAAAGAGGTCCCTCCTTTAGTCACTCTTCCCCCTTATAACTTTTTTATTTTCTTCACATTTTATATCAAAAATTGTATTTCACTCTCTCTCTTTCTCTCTCTCTCCCCCCACCCCTCCCAGTACTAGAATGTAAACTCCATAGGATATAAGGCATTTTGTTTTAATGGAACGCTTCATGAATTTGCGTGTCATCCACGTGCAGGGGCCATGCTAATCTTCTCTGTATCATTCCAGTTTAGTTTATGTGCTGCCAAAACAAGCATGACATTTTGTTTAATATTATATTTCTATGTGTTAGAATCATGCATAATAGTCTCTCAGTAAAAATACATTCATTTGATCAGATGAATACATGAAGACCCTGCTAAAGAAGCTTGATTTAACTTTGAGATCCTAATAAGGACAGTTGAAGAATTTTGTGCAGCAGAGTAATAAGATCATATTTACATGTTGGAAGGACACTCTGACAGCATTGTGTGCATAACATCTCCAGTGGCAATCAGAAAATTAAATTTAGTTTTGGACTTCATTTGAGAGCATTAGCAAATGTCATTTGGAGCAAATAAAGGCATGGGATTTTTAAAATAATTGGAAATCAGAAGAATAAAAGAAGAAAACAGAAAGAAGGAAGAAGAGGAAGAGGAGAAAGAGAAGAGGAAAAAAAGATACAAATTAAAGGTTTGTGAAAACAAACGCCTAGGAAAGTTAACTCTAGACAACCAAGCAGATACATCTCAATGAGAGGGAGAGACTTGGAGAGGCAGCAAAGGTTAAATGGACTAAAATAATTTCCTGGCACAAGTTTTGGGTTATGAGATGCTCTATCTCTGGATATCAATTTGGATCCTTACAATATTATTTTCAGAGCTACTTCACCATCTTCTCACCTGTGGTTTCTATGAAATTTTGTACTGACATATGGACTTAGTGATTGAGAAAGTTGCCTGTGCCATGGGAACTCTCAAAGGTCATATACAAGCATCAAGCAAACTGCTGGTGGGATTGGGTGGGGGTGCCAATGAACTGAGATGACTCTCTGTGTATTTCAGTATAAGAATAGTGGCTGTTCACCACAGCAGAAAGTAACAGGAACTCTTAGCATGCTGAATTTAATTCTAGAATCTCAGGTGGTAAAAAGAAGAGGTCACATAATTAACTCTCAGTTAATGGAAGAAGAACAGTGTCATGAATCATACCACATAGTAGATTATTTAAAAATTGCTTATAAAAATGGGACTTTGGAATGCACTCTTTGACTTCTCTGGCAGAGGATTTACATCTTATTTGCTTCGCTTAAGCTAATAGTAAAATTAGTTTGTAGTCATTCTGCATTTGGAAGATATTTGGCAGCAGTTGAATGAAAGGAGAGTAGGAGAAAAGGAAAGACAAGGTATATGGGGAGAGAGAAGGAACGGAGAAACATGTTGGCTGGCTGGAAAGTCAGGCCAGGGTAAAAGCTTGCCACATGTAAGCTGTATGGTGTAAACCCATGCATGCACAATGAAAAATTATATAAATAAGGGCACTAGGCCTGTAGAATCAGCATTCAATAAATATTTGTTGAATTAATAAAAAGATTTTTTCTTTGCATTTGAAGGAAGGATTTCTTATCTTACTGGACATCTGCATGTGGTTTATTCAGCATTTTTACTGGATGCTGTCTTGGGAAGAAGGCACAAAGATCCTCTTCCTGTGCTTTTTATCTTCCTCTCATTACTCTTCAGACTGACCCTGAAATAGTTAAAAAAAAAAAAAAAAAAAAAAAGCTTTTAGGTCTTGGGTATAAAACCAGCTGTTGCAACCATGCAACCAAAACTTAATATATCAATTTTTTTCAAAAGCAATGTGTGTTGTCTCTTAGGTATACATTTTTAAAAGACTGGAGAATGAGTTACTTTTGTCTGAGGTCTCTTGCTCTTGAATGCCTAGCCACTTTTGATACTTGTCGGTACAACATGTGCACAGTTAGTTACCATTGGTGAAGCTAGAAGCCCAATCTCTGCTTGCCCTGCTACTTCTGACAAGGGTCAGGACTATCTCCTCCAGTCTTATTAGAGGATGGTACTATGACTAGCTATCCAGCACAGCCTGAGGCAGCGAGGCACTCAGCTAGCCCACGCTGCTGCTCTCGTATCAGTTGGGACCCACTGATAAAGTGATCCAGATCTCACAGGATCTGTGGCTATCAGAACAATTGCACCACACTCTGCCTGGGGTGGTTTGAGATTTGAAGAGTTCATCTCTTCTTTGCCAGGGATCCTTCATTCTCTTTTCCACTAGACTTCAGCAGGACCAAGACATTAATGCTTGCTTGTGTTTGTATCCAGATGGTGTGAATCTATAACTCCATGTAAATAGACTAATCTTGGAGAGAATCTATTTTGCATCTCCATCATCAGACTATACAAGCATCTGTTCTAAGATACTGTGCCTCAGATATCTCATATACACCTACCTCCTTGTGTCGTGGCAGTGGACGATCAAACAAATAGGGTAAAGGCACACAGCAAACAGTTCTGACCAGACACCATCCAATCACCCGAGGGATATCTGTACTACTCCAAAAATTGTGATCTAGCAACCATATTAAAAGAAATTTTAGACATCTCAATTAAGAACACTCATTGTTATAGATTATTCTCATTTATTACTTCCAAATTGCTGGTGGAGTGCAGAAACAAAACCAAAGTCCAGGTGGCTCTGTGACATTTGTCAATGTCCTTTTATGTCAGAGAGTGCTAGCTAGTATTCCTCATTGCTAATAAAATACGGGCTGCATTTATATTGGTAATTGTGTTAGACTACATGTAATGGAAATTTGACCTCAGTGGTTTAATAGAGTAGGGTTTTGTTTTTCTTATGTACTCAAGTATGAACGTACAAATTCTAGTTCTTTAGGGCAGCTCCATGATGTTGTCTAGAACCCAGGCTCTCCCTACCTTTCTGCTTTGACTCCCTTACTGCTTGACTTTCTTCCTTATGGCTTTCTTCCAAGATGGCTTTTTTTTTTTTTTTCTTTTGAGCATCACATCCGATTCCAAGAAAAAAGAGCAGAGAGTGTGGGAAGAGGGAAGATAAAAAGCAAACGAGATAAGCTGGTTGAGTCTGTCCCTTTTTATCAGGAAAATGCTTTTCCTAAAATCTTAACTGTGTCGATTTCTACTTCCATTTCTTTGATCAGAACAGGAGCAAATGGCCACACTTAGCAAAGTAGGTTGTAAACGTTCCAGGACCGTATTGGTGAAAAATATAGTTAATATCTTATTGGTAAAGTTATTGGTTAGGCAGCTTATATTTTTCTCATGCTATAACATATGGAATAAATATTTTCCCAAATTCATACTCCAAATGATTCATCATAGAGGTTATTTCAAGCTTCTGTAACATAAAGGAAACAGCTAACCAGATTCTATCAAACTTTTGCTGGTGCAGAGATGGCGTGGATATTAGACCTAGATCTCAAGGACCTTATCTGTTTTCTTCCCTACTAGACTGTGAGCTCTGGTGAATGGTAGAGAAGTCAGTGAGGAAGGGTAGGGTCTGTAGTTTTCTTTTTTCCCAAGCACCTAATGTGTCACATATATATAGTAAGAGATCAAAAGAACATATTCTTGTTTTGTTTTTGTTTTTTGTTTTGTTGTTGTTTTTTTTAGACAGAATCTTGCTCTGTCACCAGGCTGGTATGCAGTGGCATGATCTCGGATCACTGCAACCTCCGCCTCCCAGGTTCAAGCAGTTCTTCTGCCTCAGCCTCCCAGGTAGCTGGGATTACAAACGTGCACCACCATACCCAGCTAATTTTTGTGTTTTTGTAAAGATGGAGTTTCACCATGTTGGCCAGGATGGTCTTGATCTCCTGACCTTGTGATCCACCTGCCTTGGCCTCCCAAAGTGCTGGGATTACTGGCATGAGAAGAACACATTTAATGATGAATGAATGCAGTCAAAGACAGTAGATCTGGGATTTGGCCTCATCACTGATTGGCTACAGGATCTTGAGCACATGGCTTGACTTTTTCATATCTGCTTTTCCCCAACTCTGAAATGGTGACATTACATGCCAATGCCTCACGGGGCTGAAAAGAAGGTCAAATAAGATAATGCATGACAAATAGTTTTTGCAAGGTGTAGGCATTTACAGTTTGCAAAGTGCTCTCAGTTCTAGTGCCCCTCTTGACTTTCTAGTCCTCATAGTTTCTCTTTACTACTCCATTATTACTCTAGTCCCACCCCTCATCTCTAGTAGAGAACAGCCATCACTGAATTGACTTCTGACAAAGAGACTAAAGCTTGGATGTCTTGTCACTGATCTAAGCTCATACAAATTACAAGTGGCAAAGCTTGATGTTCAGGTTTGAAAAAAAGCAGCATGCAATAAGCCTTCATTATTTATAGCCTGCTTTTTTCAAAAAAGGATTTAAGGAGATGAGAAGTTGTTATTACTTTAATCTAGCTACCCTGAGAAACGCATGCATGCAATAGCTTATAGATAGTTTAAAAGATAAAGTATCATTTAGCCTACTGAAGAAAAGATTGAAAACCCTCATGAAGGGTTTTCAAGAATGTAAGGGAACCATGGATATAGCACAAAAGGAGTTGGAGCATAATAAAATTAGGTTAAGTAGTGTTAAATACTGAGCGTTCAAAAACTCTAAAATGGGCTAATAAGGTTACTTTAGGAGTTTTAAAAAACAAATTCTTATCTGTGGGAGGTAGTTTAAGTACAGCATGCTAAGAATAGACCATGTGGTCTGCCTCCTAAAGTGTGCCTTTGAGCCTTATAATCTCTAAAGTCTTAGAATTCATTATCACTTCTGCTTATTTACTTCAAAATAACAACTGACACTTTACAATTTACAAAGTGCTTTCACACATAGCCTCTCATTTAATTCTCACAACAACCTTCTAATATATTATACACATTTCCCAGAAGAAGCAACTAACAAAACTAAAATTTGAGCCAAGTTATTCTAAATCTAAATATGATGCTCTTTTCTGGAAAACCTATCTCCCTCCCATTTCTGTGTGGTTACACTGTGGCTGGAGAGCTGATGAATTTGTTGTCTTTCACTTTAAACATGCTTTTTCTATAGTCCTGGACTACAGTACAAGTTTGATTGGTGGAACCATTCTCTATCAAGTTGCTTGAGTCAGGGACCTAGGACTCAAGCTTGACTATTTACTTTTTCTTTCCTACCTCTGCTCAATCATTAAGACACATTGATTTTAGCTTTTAAATACATCTCAAAAATTTCTCTTCCCACCAGCTCACCATCACTTTTTCAGTTTAGTCTTTACCACCTTTTAACTGATTACTAAAATAATTTCCTTCTTTCACAATTACTTCCTTAAGTCCAACCAGGAACCAGAATGTAGAGCTTTAAGCAGGAGAGTAAAATGGTGAGATTCCCATGGAAATCCCTGGCCTAGAGCCCTTTGACAGCACCCCCTCCCCAGTCTCCCATAATAGTGCATCTTAGATTTCAGCCATTTTCATAGTTCTTTGATATTGTTGCCATAGTATTATACCACTGGAAGTGATATTCAGTGTATTGCTGGAAAGAATACATTGATACCCATAGATACTCAATATAAGAGAATCCATATGACCAACACATATCATGTGCTTTCTCAACCTTCCAAAGTTGTGAGAGAAGTTTCAGTTGTTCAATGTTTGAAACATTCATGCAAGAGCACTGGGTTTAAAATTCATGGATTTAAATAGGATGCATCACCAGAGCAATACATATTTAGTTTATCCAGGGCAATAATATTCATGAAGCCATGCGTTGAATGTGCTAGATATATTTCTCCCTCAACATACATTAAAATACATATAAAACCATGAATTTTTAGAAGTTTATTACCTAAAGTCAACTCCCCTTTACCAGTGGTAAACCTAGCGCAAATGGTCCCCAACTTTTGATGTTTTGACTTTTGACTTTATAATAGTGTGAAAGCTACACATATTCAGTATAGTCCTCGACTTATGATGAGGTTATGTCCAGATAAGTTCATTATGAGTTGAAAATATTGTAAACATGTCTGTAAATGTCACACTATATACTCATGTAACCAACCCACACAACTACCCTAAGTCAACTTCTTAGCATGATGTAAAGGACTCTGTGATTTGGCCTCTATTTCACTGGGTAGCCTCATCTCTTAGGGTGATTGTAAGGTGGCCATATAATTTTTCACCCAAAGCAGAATATTTTTTAGTGTGAAGTGTGGGTGTAATTGACAACTTAGCTGGTACAATGTGTATAAAACTGTACCATCCCAGGGAAACCTGGGCATATGGTCACTGTATTCATCTGCCCACTCTCTAATTTCTACTTTAAGCACTTGAGTAGTACTTAAGTATTTTTAGGTTTTTGTACCCACCATATAATTTCAAGTCTTTGAGATTTTGCACATCCTGTTTCTTCAACCTGGAAACCCTTTCTTACTTAGCTTCTGATACCTAACTTCTAGGCATTAGCTTCTTTGGGAAGCCTTCTTAGACTCCAGACTGGACGAAATGACCAAATGACTGTGTCTACTGTTTCCTGAGAATTTGAAACATATCTTTATCTTATTTTCACATTAAGGCATTCTCCAGGGCAGGTACCATGTCTTACTGATTTGGTTCCTTCCAGCACATAGCACAATTCAAGGCATACATAAGTGTCATGTATATGATTCACTATTGACCTACCCAGTGTAGGGGTTCATGCTGTCTTCCTGTAGACAACACTGGCATTAGTCCTAGACTGACTGACGATGTTGGCACTACCTAAAAGCATTGCTTCCCTCTGAGAAAATGTTGGCTTGTCTCCCCTGTCTCTTCCGTATGTCCTCTCCTCTTCTGTGCAAAGGCAGAATATCATGGTGCTTAAGACATGCTTTAGGAGTTAGACATACCTGGTTTATAATTCTGGCCCTGCACTTACTAGCTTTGTAATCTTGAACAATTTATTCAACTTTCTTAAACCTCAGTTTCTTTGTCTGTAAGATCTGGATGATCATAAAACCTATCTTGTGGTAATGTTGTGATGACTAAGTGCTATGATAAATCTAAAGGGATGACTACAGAGCCTAGTGTGCAGTATGTCCTCATGATAAATGTCTCAGAGAGTGATGTTATCAACAAGGTAGAGTAGGAAGACCTGGATCCTCCTTCCCTCCAACAAACACATAAATTAAGCAATAATTCATAGGCAAATTCCCTTTGTGAGAAACCAGAAACTAATTGAAAGGTTCTTGCATCCTGGGAGGGACCAATAGCAACTCACTGAAGCCAATAGGGAGATATGGGGATATGTTCTTACCAGAGACCCTGACCCCAGTGCAGCATCATAGGATCAAGAAGAGAATCCTCACTGTTAACTTTACTCATTGGAGGCAGGGGTTGTTTTACACATCCAGAACTCTGACTTTTATGAGCCACTACCTAGAGGAGTGGCTCTGCCTTGTCAGTCTTGGAGCTCTGATGGGTCTGGCACAGTATAGCCAAGTGAAAGAGAACAGTGGCAGTGGCTTGGCCTGGTAAATGCCATTGATTCTCCCCACTGCTCAATACAGAATGAATGAATGAAAAAATCCCAGCTCTCAGCTTCTCCCTTTCCCCACGGACAGAAGAGCTGATTCATAGATCCCACACTCCAACTTCTTTGGGGCTGCCCAAAGAAATAGCATCTTTCTCACCAACCCTGCAGCACCAATAGATCTGGCACATTCCAGCCACATGGGGTAGGATGGAGACAGCAGCTTGGGTTGGTAGATGGCATAGCTTTCCCTTCTGGGTCATAACAGAGGACATGGACAAAACCACAACTTCCTACTTCTTCCTGGAGAGAAAAAGAGTTGGTGGAGGCCCCCAGAATCTGACCATGTTGTTTGGTGGAATTTTCTTCTCTATAACGCCTGTCTGTGAAGACTGGAAGAGGTGCCGACTTTGTGTAATGTGCAGACATCAACACAGAAACTTAAGAAAAATGAAAAACCAGGAAAAAGTGTTCCAAACAAAGAAATAAGAAAAATCTCCAGAAAATGATCTTAATGGAATGAAATTATATGATTTACCTGACAGGGAATTAAAAATAATTCTCATAAAGATGTTCACTGAGATCAAGACAATAATGCATGAACAAAGTGAAAATTTTAATAAAGAGATAGTAAATATTAAAAAATACCAAATGGCAATCATGGAGCTGAAGAATACAATAGTTGAACTGAAAAGTTTGCTAGAGAGATACAACAGCAGAAGAAAGGATCAGCAAATGCAAAAACAGGTCACTGGAAATAATTCAGTCAAAATAGCAGAAAGAAAAAAAAGAATGTAAAAAGTGAAGAAAATGTAAAAGAACTGTGAGACACCATCAAGCAGACATATAAACATTATGAGAGTCTCAGAAGAAGAAAACAAATGGAAGGAATAGAAGGCTTATCCAAATAAATAATGGCTAAAATCTTCCCAAATTTGGGGAAGAAAAAGGACATCTAGATTTAAGAAGTCCAAAAGGCACCAAATAATTTGAACCGAAGAATGTCCATACTGAGCCATATAATCAAATTGTCAAAATCTAAAGGCAAAGAGAATATTGAAAGCTGCAAGCAAGAAGTAACTTGTCAAATACAAAAGAACTTTCTTAGGACAAGCCCCATATTTTTCAGCAGAAACCTTGCAGACAGAAGGAGTGGAATGATATGTTCGAAGTGCTGGAAAAAAAAAAAACAACAACAACTGCTAACTGGGAATACTGTTCCCAAAACTATCCTTCAAAAATGAAGGACAGATAAAGACTTTCTTAGACAAACAAAAGCTGAGAAAATTCATCACCACTAGATCTGCCTTACAAGAAATGCTAAAGTGAGTTATTCAAGTTGAATTGAAAGGATGCTAAACAGCAAGACAATGGCATAAGAAAATATGAAATTTGTTGCTGCTGGTAAATATGTAAACAAATACAGAATACTGTACTATTGTAATAGCAGTGGCTAAATCACTTTTAATTCTAGTATAAAGGCTAAAAGACAAAGTATTGAAAATAACTCTAATTAAAAATATGTTTAAAGTTATACAATATGAATAGATGGAAATTTTTATAACAATAAAATACAGTGGGGGGATAAGTTAAAGTGTAGAGTTCTTGTATGATATCGACTTTTAGTTATCAACTTAACATAAAGTGTTATTTCTATAAGATATTTTATGAAAGCACCAAGGTAACCATGCACACTCACACACAGGCACACACACAGAAACTTGTAGAATTTACACAAAAGAAAAAAAAGAAAGGAATTAAAGTCTATATGAAAAATCAAAACACAAAGGAAGACAACAAAAGAGGAAAAGGCATGTAAAAGGGCTACAAAAATAACAGGAAACAATGAACAAAATGGCAATATTAAATTTTTTTATATCAATAACTTTTAAAAATGTAAATGGATTAACATCCCCAATCAAAAGACATAGAGTGACTGAGTGGATAACAAAACAAGATCCAGGACTTAGCTACAGACTGTCTACAAGAAACTTACTGTAGAATTAAGAACATATATAGTCTTACAGTGAATAAATGAAAAAAGATGTTCCATGCAAATAAATTGTGACCAAAACAGAGCAGAAGTGGCTCTATTTATACAAATGACTGATTTATCTTTTTCCAATATAAGAAAATGTTACAAGAGACAAAGAAAGATAATTTATAGTGATAAAAGAGTCAATTAACCAGGGAGATAGAATAATTATAAATATATATGCCCCCAACATCAGAGTTACTAAACATACAAAGCATAAAGCAAACATTGACAGAACTGAAGGGATAAATAGCAACACAATAATAGTAGAAGACTTCAGTGCCCCACTTTCAATAATGGATAGAATACCCAGGCATAAGACCAAAAAGGAAACAAAAGATTTCAATAATACTGTAGAGCAAATGGACCTAACAGACATATACAGAAAATTTCACATAACAGCAACAGAATACACAATACACATTCTTATGAAGCAAACATGACTTTTTCTCCAGGATACATCACATGTTAAGTCACAAAACAAGACATAACAAATTTAAGATTGAAATCATACCAAGTGTCTCTTCTGACCCCAATGGAATAAAACTAGAAATCTATAGCAGAAGAAAACTTATAAAATTCACAAATATGTGGAAATTAAACCACCCACTTTTGAACAATGATTGGGTCAAAGAAGAAATAAAGAAGAAAATTAGAAAATACCTCAAGACAAATGAAACTGAAAACACACCACATCAAAACTTAAGGGACACAAAATAAACAGAACCAAGTGGGAATTTTATAGTGATAAATGCTTACATTAAAAAAGAAGAAAGATCTCAAATAAACGAACTAATTTTACACCTCAAGGAATCAGAGAAAGAAGAAAAAACAGCCAAAAATTAGCAGAAGGAAAAAAGCAAAGTCTAGAGGCAGATGAATGAAATACAAAATTTAAAAGTAACAGAAAAAAATCATAAAACTGAGAATAGGTTTTGTGAAAATATAAACAAAATTGACTGACCCTTAGCTAGACAAACTTAGAAAAAGGAGAGAAGACTCAAATAAGTAAAATCAGAAATGAAAGGGGAGGCATTACAACAGATTTCACAGAAATATAAAGGATCATAAGAGACTATTCTAAATAATTATATGCCAGCAAACTACACAAACTAGAAGACATGAATACTTTTCTAGAAACAAACAACCTGTTAAGACTAAATCAGGAAGAAATAGAAAGTTGCAAAGACCTGTATCTAGTATAGAGATTGAATTAGTGATAATAATAATAATAATAACACCTCTAAACAAAGAAAAACACAAGAAGATGGCTTCCCTAGCAAATTCTAACAATAATTTAAAGAAGAACTAGCACTGATTCTTCTCAAACTCTTCCAACAAATGGAAAAGGAGGGAATTCTTCCAAACTCATATTATGAGGCCAGGGTAACCCTGATACCAAAGCCAAAAAAGCAGGCAACACAAGAAAATAAAACTATAGGCCAGTATCTCTAATGAACATAGATGCAAAATCCTCAATAAAATAGTTGCAAACTGAATCTAACAGCACATTAAAAGATTTATATACCATGACCAAATGGGATTTATCTGTGGGATGCAAGAATGTTTAACATGTGAATATCAAAGAATGTGATTTGCTACAATGACAGAACAAAGGATAAAAATCACATGATTATGTCAATAGGTGCAGAAAAAGCTTTTGACAAAATTCAACATCCTTTTATGATAAAAGCTCTTAACAAACTAAGAATAAAAAAATTATCCCAACATAATAAATGTCACATATAACAAGCCCACGGCTGGTGACTGGCAAGATGACGGAATAGGAACAGCTCTGGCCTGCAGCTCCCAGCGAGATCAATGCAGAAGGTAGATGATTTTTGCATTTCCAACTGAGGTACTCGCTCATCTACTGGGACTGGTTAGACAGTGGATGCAGTCCATGAAGGGAGAGTAGAAGCAGGGTGGAATGTTGCCTCACCCAGGAGGTGCAAAGAGTCGGGGAACTCCCTCTCCTAGCCAAGGGAAACCGTGAGGGACTGTGTTTTGAGGAACAGTGCATTCCTGCCCAGCTACTACACTTTTCCCATGGTATTTGCAACCCACAGACCAGGAGATTCCCTTGGGTGCTTACACAACCAGGGCTCTGGGTTTCAAGCACAAAACTGGGTGCCCGTTTGGGAAGATGCCAAACCAGCTGCAGGAGTTTTTCATTCATACCCCAGTGGTGCCTGGAATGCCAGTGAGACAAAACCGTTCACTCCCCTGGAAAGGGGGATGAAGCCAGGGAGACAAGTGGTCTGGCACAATGGATTACACCCCTACAAAACCCAGCAAGCTAAGACCCACGAGCTTGAAATTCTTGTTGCCAGCAGAGCAGTCTGAAGTTGACCTGGGACACTTGAGCTTAGTGGCAGATGGGCGTCCACTATTACTGAGGCTTGAGTAGGCAGTTTTCCCCTCACAGTGTAAACAAAGCTGCTGGGAATTTCGAACTGGGCGAAGACCACCTTAGCTCTTAAAGCCGCTGTAGCCAGACTGCCTCTCCAGCTTCCTCCTCTCTGGGCAAGACATCTCTGAAAGAATGGTAGTAGCCCCAGTAAGGGGCTTATAGATAAAACTCCCATCTCCCTTGGGGAAGGGGAGGCTGTGAGCACAGCTTCAGCAGACTTAAATGTTCCTGCCTGCTGGCTCTGAAGAGAGCAGTGGATCTCCCAGCACAGCGCTCAATCTCTGCTAAGGGACAGACTGCCTGCTCAAGTGGGTCCCTGACACCTGTACCTCCTACTGGGAGACATCTCCCAGAAGAGGACAACAGACACCTCATACAGGAGAGCTCTGGCTGGCATCTGGCAGGTGCCCCTCTGGGATGAAGTTTCTAGAGGAAGCAACAGGTAGCAATCTTTGCTGTTCTGCAGCCTCCACTGGTGATACCCAGGCAAACAGGATCTGGAGTGGACCTCCAGCAAACTCCAGCAGACCTGCAGCAGAGGGGCCTGACTATTAGAAGAAAAACTAACAAACAGGAATAGCATCAACATCAACAAAAAGGACATCCACACAAAAACCCCATCTGAAGGTCACCAACATCAAAGACCGAAGGTAGATAAATCCACGAAGATGAGGAAAAACCAGCACAAAAATCCTGAAAATTCCAAAAACCAGAACACCTCTTCTCTGACGAAGGATCACAACTCTTCGCCGTGTGGGAACAAAACTGGACAGAGAATGAGTTTGACGAATTGACAGAAATAGGCTTCAGAAAGTGGGTAATAACAAACTCCTCTGAGCTAAAGGAGCATGTTTTAATCCAATGGAAGGGAGCTAAGAACTTAAAAAAAAGGTTAGAGGAATTGCTAACTAGAATAAACAGTTTAGAGAAGAAAATAAATGACCTGATGGAGCTGAAAAACACAGCATGAGAACTTCGTGAAGCATACACAAGTATCAAAAGCCAAATTGATCAAGTGGAAGAAAGGATATCAGAGATTAAAGATCAATGTAATGAAACAAAGCATGAAGACAAGATTAGAGAAAAAAGAATGAAAAGGAACAAACAAAGTATCTAAGAAATATGGGACTACATGAAAAGGCCAAACCTATGTTTGATTGGTGTACCTGAAAGTGACAGGAAGAATGGAACCAAGTTGGAAAACACTCTTCAGGATACTATCCAGGAGAACTTCCCCAACTTAGCAAGACAGTCCAACATTCAAATTCAGGAAATACAGAGAACACCATAAACATGCTCCTCGAGAAGAGCAACCCCAAGACACGTAATTGTCAGATTCACCAACGTTGAAATGAAGGAAAAAAGGTTAAGGGCAGCCAGAGAGAAAGGTCGGGTTACCCACAAAGGGAAGCCCAGCAGACTAACAGCAGATATCTCTGCAGAAACCCTACAAACCAGAAGAGAGTAGGGGCCAATATTCAACATTCTTAAAGAAAATTTTCAACCCAGAATTTCATATTCAGCCAAACTAAGCTTCACAAGAGAAGGAGAAATAAAATCATTTACAGACAAGCAAATGCAGAGAAATTTTGTCACCACTGGCCTCTCATACAAGAGCTCCTGAAGGAAGCACTAAATATGCAAAGAAAAACATGGTACAAGCCACTGCAAAAACATACCAAATTGTAAACACCATTGACACTATTAAGAAACTGCATCAACTAATGGGCAAAATAACCAGTTAGCATCACAATGACAGGATCAAATTCACACATAACAATATTAACCTTAAATGTAAATGCACTAAATTCCCCAATTAAAAGAAACAGACTAGCAAATTGGATAAACAGTCAAGACCCATCATTGTTCTGTATTCGGGAGGTCCATCTCACGTGCAAAGACACACATAGGCTCAAAATAAAAGGATGGAGGCACACTTACCAAGCAAATAGGAAGCCAAAAAAAAGCAGGGGTTGCAATCCTAGTCTCTGATAAAACAGACTTTAAACCAACAAAGATCAAAAGAGGCAAGAAGGGCATTACATAATGGTAAAGGCAAAGAAGTGCATTACATATTGGTGAAGGGATCAATGCAACAAGAAGAGCTAATTATCCTAAATATGTATGCACCCAATACAGGAGCATCCAGATTCATAAGGCAAGTTCTTAGAGACCTAAAAAGAGACTTCGACTCCCACACAATAATAGTGGGAGACTTTAACACCCCACTGTCAATATTAGACAGATCAATGATACAAAATTAACAAGGATATTCAGGACTTGAACTCAACTCTGGACCAAGCGGACCTAATAGGCATCTACAGAACTCTCCATCCCAATCAAGAGAATATACATTCTTTTCAGCACCATGTCACACTTCTTCTAAAATTGACCACATAACTGGAAGTAAAACACTCCTCAGAAAATGCAAAAGAATGGAAATCATAACAAACTGTCTGTCAGACCACGGTGCAATCAAATTAGAATTTAGGATTAAGAAACTCACTCAGAACCGCACAACTACATGGAACCTGAACAACCTGCTCCTGAATGGCTACTGGGTAAACAATGAAATTAAGGCAGAAATAAATACGTTCTTTGAAACCAAAGAGAACAAAGACACAAAATACCAGAATTTCTGGAACACAGCTAAAGCAGTGTTTAGAGGGAAATTTATAGTACTAAATGCCCACAGCGAAAGCAGGAAAGATCTAAAATCGACACCCTAACATCACAATGAAAAGGACTAGAGAAACAAGAGCAAACAAATTCAAAAGCTAGCAGAAGACAAGAAATAACTAAGATCAGAGCAGAACTGAAGGAGATAGAGACACGAGAAACTCTTCAAAAAAAAAATCAATGAATCAGGAGCTGGTTGTTTGAAAAGATTAACAAAATAGATAGACTGCTAGCCAGACTAATAGAGAAAAAAGAGAGAAGAAAAAAATAGACACAATAAAATATGATAAAGGGGATATCACCACTGATCCTACAGAAATACAAGCTACCATCAGAGAATACTATAAACATCTCTATGCAAATAAATTAGGAAATCTAGAAGAAATGGATAAATTACTGGACACATACACTCTCCTAAGACTAAACCAGGAAGAAGTCGAATCCCTGAATAGACCAATAACAAGTTCTGAAATTGAGGCAGTAATTAATAGCCTACCAACCAAAAAAGGCTAAGGACCAGAAGGATTCCCAGCCAAGTTCTACCAGAGGTACAAAGAGGAGCTAGTACCATTCCTTCTGAAACTATTCTAAGCAACAGAAAAAGAGGAACTCCTTCCTAACTCATTTTATGAGGCCAACATCATCCCGACACCAAAACCTGGCAAAGACACAACAAAAAAGAGAAAATTTCAGGCCAATATCCCTGATGAACATCGATGTGAAAATCCTCAAGAAAATACTGGCAAATCGAATCCAGCAGCACATCAAAAAGCTTATCCACCGCAATCAAGTCGGCTTCATTCCTGGGATACAAGTCTGGTTCAACATATGCAAATCAATAGACATAATCCATCAAATAAACAGAACCAATAACAAAAACTACATGATTATCTCAATAGATGCAGAAAAGGCTTTCAATAACATATAACACCCCTTCATGCTAAAAACTCTCAATAAACTAGGTATCAATGGAATATATCTCAAAATAACAAGAGCTATGTATGACAAACCCACACCCAATATCATACTGAATGAGCAACAGCTGGAAGCATTCCCAAAAACTGGCACAAGACAAGGATGCCCTCTCTCACCACTCCTATTCAACATAGTATTGGAAGTTCTGGCCAGGGCAATCAAGCAAGAGAATGAAATAAAGGGTATTCAAACAGGAAGAGAGGAAGTCTAATTGTCCCTGTTTGCAGATGACATGGGTGTATATTTAGAAAAACCCATCTTCTCAGCCCCAAATTTCCTTAAGCTGATAAGCAACTTCAGCAAATTCTCAGGATACAAAATCAATGTGCAAAAATCACAAGCATTCCGATACTCCAATAATAGACACAGAGCCAAATCATGAGTGAACTCCATTCACAATTACTACAAAGAGAGTAAAATACCTTTGAATACAACTTGCAAAGGATGTGAAGGACTTCTTTAAGGAGAACTACAAACCACTGCTCAAGGAAATAAGAGAGGATACAAAGAAATGGAAAAACATTCCATGCTCATGGATAGGAAGATCAATATAGTAAAAATGGCCATACTCCCCAAAGTAATTTATAGATTCAATGCTATCCCCATCAAGCTACCATTGACTTTCTTCACAGAATTAGAAATAAACTACTTTAAATTTCATATGGAAACAGAAAAGAGCCCGTATAGCCAAGACAATCCTAAGGAAAAAACAAAGCTGGAGGCATCATGCTACCTGACTTCAAACTCTACTACGAGGCTACAGTAACCGAAACAGCATGGTACTGGTACCAACACAGACATACAGACCAACATACAGGCAGATCACGAGGTCAGGAGATTGAGATCATCCTGGCTAACACAGTGAAATCCTGTCTCTACTAAAAACAAAAAAAATTAGCCAGGCGTGGTGGCGGACGCCTGTAGTCCCAGCCACTCGGGAGGCTGAGGCAGGAGAATGACGTGAACCAGGGAGGCGGAGCTTGCAGTGAGTGGAGATCGTGCCACTGCACTCCAGCCTGGGTGACAGAACAAGACTCTGTCTCAAAAAAAAAAAAAAAAAAAAAAAAAAAAAAGGAAAGAAAAGAAAAGAAAAGGTGGCACATTTGCACCATGGAATACTATGCAGCCATTAAAAAGGATGAGTTCATGTCCTTTGCAGGGACATGGATGAAGCTGGAAACCACCATTCTCAGCAAACTAACACAAGAAAAGAAAACCAAATACCACATATTCTCACTCCTAAGTGGGAGCTGAATGATGAGAACACATGGACACAGGGAGGGGAACAACATGACATCCTGATCTACCTGCCTCAGTCTCCCAAAGTGCTGGGATTACAGGCGTGAGCCACCACGCCCAGCCAGTTTTTGTTTTTTATAAGCTGCCTAGTCCATGTTATTTTTTATGGCAGTCCAAATGGACTGAGACACTGCCCAAAGCAATTTACAGATTCAACACGATTCTTATTAAATCCTAATTATTTTTTAGGAATAGAAATAAAAAACCGATTCTTAAATTTACATAGAACCACCAAAGAAACTCACAAGTAGCCAAATCAGTCTCGAGAAAGAAGAACAAAGCTAGAGGCATCACATTTCCTGATTTCAAAATAAGTTACAGATCTACAGTGATCAAAAGAGTGTGATACTGACATAAAGACAAGTACATAGACCAATGGAACAGAATAGAGAGCCAAGAAATAAACCTATGCATATATAGTTAACTGACGTTTGACAGAGGTACCAAGAACACACAGTGGGGAAACGATAGGCTTATCAACAAATAGTGTTGGAGCAACTGGATATCCACATGCGAAATAATGAAATTGGACTCTTAAACCATTCACAAAAATCACCTCAAACTGGATTAAAGAGCTAACCCTAAGACCTGAAACCACAAAACTCCTAGGAGAAAACATAGGGGAAAAGCTTTGTAATGTTACTCTTGTCAATAATTTAACGGATATAACACTGAAAGCACAGGTAGCAAAAACAAAAATAAAACAAGTGGGACTACACCAAACTAAAAACCTTTTGCATAGCAAAGGAGACAATCAACAAAGTGAAAGATAACCTATAGAACGAAGAGAAAATATTTGCAAACTATCTATCGGACAAGGGATTAATTTCTAAGATATCTGAGGAACTTCTGTAACTCAGTAGTACTGTCCCCCGCCAAAAAAAATAAAAACTCATAGTAGTAAAAAGACCCTCTTAAAAATGGACTGAGAACTTGAATACACATTTCTCCAAAGGAGACATACAAGTGGTCAACAGACATATGAAAAAATGCCCAGTATCATTAATCATCAGGGAAATTCAATTCAAACCATAATGAGCTATCACTTCACACTTGTTAGAATGGTTATTGCACAAAATAAATAGCAGAAAATAAGTTGGCAAGGATGTTCAGAAAGTTGTAACCCTTTCACACTATGGATGTACATATGAAATGGTGCAGCTACTATGGAAAACAGTATGGATGTTTCTTAAAAAGTTAAAAGTAGAATTACCATATGATCCAGCAATACCACCTCTGGGTATTTTTTTTTTTAATTGAAATCAGGATCTCAAAGAGATATTAGCAATGAACTATGTTCATTGCAGCACTATTTAAAATTGCCAAGACGTGGAAACAATCTAAATTTCTATAGATAGATGAATGGAGAAAGAAAATGTAGTAATATAACCAATGGAACACTCTCCAGCCATTTAAAAAGAAGGACATTCTGCAACATGGGACAACATAGATGAACTTTGGGGACATTATGGTGAGTAAATAAGCTGGGCACAGAATGACAAATATTGCATGATTCCACTTATGTGAAGTATCTAAAAGAGTCAAATGGTGGTTACCAGGGACAGGCGTGAAGTCTCAGTCAAGAAAGATGAATAAACTGTAGAGATCTTCTGTACAACATTGTAGCTACAGACAAAAGTAATGTATTATACACTTGAACATTTGTTCAAAATATAGATCTCATGTTGTGTTTTTATCACAATAAAATAAAAAAAATAAAATAAATTGGTAGAGGACACTCTGAATTAATTAATGCTGTTTCCACTACCCAATGAAAAGGATGCACAAATTAAAATTACATGCAGTTATAAAAAAATAAATATGTGTTCAGAAATGAGCAATGGGTGAAAGTGGTCAGAATGTAGATAATGTAACATCTTTCTTTTTCTGACTCATTAGAGAATCTTGGAGTTTTAAACCGATTTTCTTGAATCAACCATAAAGTACCATTCACTGAGCTCTGAAGAAGCATAGAGCAAATGCAGAGATTTAAGACTATGCTTGAGACAGTGTATATTACCTGACATATGAAAATGGAGCTCTTAAAAACATTAGTATTTTTATTTTACAATACAGCACAGATCATTGGCTGCTCAAATTCTATTTGGAACTGTCAGTGTCACATCTTTTGTGTATCCAAAAATGTAAGTTTTAAATGCCTAATGTCATCTCCTCCCATCCCATGAGCAATCTGATTAACTAATTCTGCAATAATTAATTCATTAATTAACCAGAAAGCCATTGAATGCATATTACATACCAGGTTCTTTTCTATGCTCTGGTCATGTGTTAGGTGTTGTGTTCTAGGGACAAAATGATGATAAGTACCTGGCTTTCTGACTTAAGTGGGTCAGACAAAGCTTTAATTGTATAAGCTCCGTAACTGTGGCAGGCAGTTAACAAATTTGTGCCTAGGTGCTAAGATAGAAGAGAAGAGTGGTACCTAATCTCCCTGGGAGTGGGGAGAGCATGTCAGGAAAAGCTTCTGTTCTGTTTCATGAAGTTTTTCTTTAATGGAGATCACCTGACATGGATAATCTGATCATTCAACAGTGAATTTCACAGGGCAAGAGCAAGGGCCCTTTTCATTGAGTCCTCTGACCTGACAATTTAATGAGGCTGTGAGGGTGTTAGGCATGCCTTTAGGGACTCAGCCTTGTTTCTCTGCAACACATCACCAACCCCTATCTCCCCCGGCTCCCCAATCTTCAATGCCTGGAATACAGAGAATTGGTTACAGCAGGCAGAGAGGTAATTTAATTAGGTGATCTCTGCAATGCTAGGGAAAAAAACACACACACACTTGTAGGAACCAATGGAGTCAAAGAAATTTCAGCTTAAGAGGCAATCAAAGGAAGGGAGAGAGATGAGTTCTGATGACAGCAAGGTTTCATCTTGGGTCACTTGATGATGGCGAATAGTCTTAACAGCTAGGGAATCATAAGAGAAGAAAGAGGAGAAGGTTCTAATAGAATATTATCCTATTTTAATAGGATATATTTTAAAATAAGAACTACCTTTTTTTTACCGACTGTAAGTAGCAGTTTGCCTTTTGCCCAATGTTTTCACAATTTTTTTCAGTTTCCAAACAAAATGGATACTGTCAAACATGTTTTAGTACTACTTAAACACACCTGGTACAGAGTACATTTAAACATTGATTAGAAAGGCAGTGCAATTCCAGTCTATGCACAGCTCCAGGCAAGCTCTGTCAATTGTTAGCTAATGATTTCCAACAATTTATCAATCATTTTTCTGTGTTGCTATAGACACGTGCTGAAAAAGCGACAGAGATTAAAAGTGTGGTGGCTGCCTACCAGTATTTAGCATGCTCTCCTTGACCACCTTGGTGGGATGGGCCTCCTTGAAATAGTCTTTTTACCATCCTGTGTTGGGTACTCACAATACACCTGTCACATTAGCATACAGTGCAAAGATCAGGTCTGGAAAAACAATTCCAGTTTGGAATGCATGGTAAAATGTCTGAACTCTGGGCTCTTAAAACAATTATAAATATCACTATGTTCACTCTGTGTTGTGACAGAAATTATGCTGGCTAACATGATTCTGGATAGCTATTCTGACCTAATATATAGAATTAAAAAGTTACCTATAGCTATTAAATGGAAGCATCAGCATAAGAATTTAGATAATCACAGTTTGTATGAAAATGGGTGCTTCCAAAGCTTTCAGAAGCTTTGCTCTATGATGCAGCCAATATCTTCCTCAAAATTTTGTTTATACATTTCATTGTTCTGGAAGCACACTACTTTATCTCTGTTAGTACAAAGTTAAATTGCAGGCTGTTTCTCAATTTGATGTTAGTGACTTCATTTTCAACACACGCTTATCAAGGGTCTGCTTTGTGTTCAGCACTATTTTAGGCAACTAAGAGATAAAGCATAAACTATAAGCCTAAATTTCTGACCTCATAGGGCTTTCATTTATTTTGGTGTATGCGGATGGTGAGATAGAAGAGTTACTATAACAACACATTTTTATATCACTAAGTATTGTAAAAAATACTAAATATGAAATTTAGAATGGGGAATGCCTGGGGAAATGGAGGTTGCTTCAGTTAGAGCATCAGGAAAGATCTCTGAGTTGATGTAAGGATCGAAGATCGAAATGAATACAGCAACACAGTCAGACTAACATTGGGGAAGCAGAGGACTCTAGGCAGTGGGTAGAACATGTGCAAAAACCTGAGACATGATAGAAAATGATGTGTCCAAGAGACAGAAAAGAAGCCTGTATGGCTAGAATATATTAAGTGAGAGAGAAAGAGGAGGAGATGAGGTTAGCAAGAGATTAAGCCTCTACTAAGACCCTTGCAATGGGGAGGTAGTGGTGGCTGATGTGATTTAACATATGCATTAAACATTGCTCTAGCCACAGTGTGGAGCACGGAATTTGGGAGACAAAAAAAAAAAAAAAAAAAAAAGAAACAGGAAAATAATTAGGAGCTTGTGTGATAGTGTAAGCAAGAGCTGACTGAAGCTTTAGCAGTTGGAGGTGGTTGGGTTGGACTATGCATTGATAGCTGGGTCTGCAGTACTTGCTGAATGACTGAATGAAATATATGTAAAAAAGAAAAAAATTAAAGATGACAGTGTTGGATTTTTGGTTTGAACTTCCTGGGTGGTGGTGCCATTTACTGAGATGGGGAAACCCTGGGAAAATAACAAGTTTAGGGGGTAAAACACAAGAACTTATTTGAAGACATGTTAAATTTGAGGTAGATTTTTAGGTATCCAAATAGAGGCATCTCACAGGTAGTCATAATTATATGTCTGTAGCTCATGACAGTGTTAGGATTGGAGATGCTGATTTGGAAGTCATCAATAATGGAGGCAACAGGTCAGTAGATTGACTATTCCTATAGGATCAAAGGAGAGTTAGGTTGAGAGGACCAGAGTAGGAGAGGCGGATGGTGGAAGGAATATTCAGACAGTAGGGCGATTGAGAATTTGTGATTGTCATTGGTGAAAATCATGCCTAAGTTAGGAGCATGGGAGGGAGGTGCTGAGGCGGAGGGTGGAGGATATGTTAGGGAATTGCTATTGATCCTTCCGGGGGATGTTACAGTCACTCAGAATAATGGCAGGAAAAGAGGTGGATATGAAGATAGATGCTAGGATTCTATAGCCGCCATGATTGAGGAGCAGGGACCTGAGTGTTGATTGATAGCAGCAACCAGGAAGGATGGGAGGTACCAAATTTGATGACTTACACTTTAAAGGGTCTAGAAGAAAGAAGGATAATTGGCTTGAGAGCAGCAAAGTGGACTAAGCAGGACGTAACCCACCTCTACTCCCAAGATACAGGCCAAGGGAAGATAGAGGAGGAAATGCCGCAATCTTAGGAGAGTTGCTAGGAAAGCAGTGTTTTCAGGGGAAATCCTGGTTCCCATGAGAGCATCAGAATCCTACAGGGAACTCATTAAAACACATATTGCTGGGCCCCATCCCCAGAGTTTACGATTTGGTAGACCTGGGGTAGGCCTAAGAATCTGCATTTCTAACAAGTTCCCAGGTGATGCTGATTCTGCTGGTCCACAGACTATATACTCTTAGAAATCAGTACCTTAGAGCCAGAAGTTTCAGAGAAAAGATTGAGGGCATGGGGAGATTGCTGTAACAGAATGAATGCTAGAGAGCAGTCTGGAAGTTTTGGAAGAACAGGGAGGGGTGCGACAATGAAATAAAATGATGGGCTTGGCTGTCGAATGGTGCCTGAAGAAACCAGAGATGTGAGGTCTCCTGGGATCAGTCCTCATTGTTTCTGGAAAGAAAGTAATCAGTGGAAGCTTTCTGGTTCAGTCACTAGGCAGCTCTTTACTTCTATCACTTGGAATGGTGTAGGCCTGGAGGAAGGCCAAGGGGCTCTGCAGGGCAGCTCTCCATCCAGGGCAGTTCCATGAGTGTGGAGGCTGTGGAGGGGCAGCTTACTAGGAATGGGAGATGTGACCTTCAAGCCACTGCTCTCTCTCCTGCAAAAAGAGGCTGACTCAGCAGTAGGGCAAGCCTGGAGGATGAGGACTGGGCCTGTGAGGACATGTGGCTTCAGGTACTGGGTCACTTGGAGCTTGGGTGATTTTAAAACAAGTTAGGTCAAAAGATACCGAGCTCCTCTTTTGCATAATTAATAGTAGTGGGCACTATTGTGTGGCAGGATAGGTTTTTGTTCATTAGTATCTCAAAATTCCAGAGGAACAAGGATAAGAGGAGCTTGTTTAATTGGGACTCTATTGCCAACCACTTGAAGTTATTATTTTCAGGCACAACTGCATTGAGATGCTCAAACTCTGTCATCTGGTCTCCTTCCCATGAAGTCTTTCTCTTTTTCAATGATTTCGACTGTGTTGGCTTCATTTCCAGAAAGGATGTCTTTTTCTGGTGGCAACAACAGTCCCAAACGTACATCTTACCACTCAGAAAACCCGGTGGAAAAAAGCCTTCTCTTTCCCAATAGTCCCACGTAATTTGGGATGATGCACCAAACCTTGAAAAAATCACTGTAGCCAGAGAGACGGGTGCTCTGATTTGACCTGGCTTATGTCAGTCACGTGCCCTGGAAGAGGAGGGGAAACCTAAATGTTGTTTATCAGCTGTACCTGAGCCACAGAGGAAATGACTTCCTAAGCAGAGGAATTTGGTTTCCTAAAAGAAATTTTTATGTTATAATAAAAAAAGGTAGCAACAATAATGTTTATTAAAAAACAATATTCATAAGTCATGGTGTTAAGTGCTAAATAATATGCATTATTTTATTTAATTTTCACAAAGCCTGATGAAGACCATACTATTATTATTCCTGCTTTACTCAAGCACTGAGAGTTTAAGTCACTCCATGGCTGCATGGCTTTTGAGTGGCAGAGTAGGACCTGGAGGGAAACCCGAGCGTGGAGCAAGAGCAAAGTGCTACCTGGGGACAGGGGAGTGGAAAGAAGCTCTGATTCAGGGGCTGACAAGAGCCATCTTGAGGTCTAAGAAAAGAGTGGGGCCAACAGGTGAGGCAGGAGAGAGGGAGGCAGTGCCAGAAAGGGAGGCCCTCCAGGATGGGAAGAGAGTGTCAAAAACAAAGCACTCTCAGACCTAGGAAATTTCAAATAAGTGACGATGGACTTAATGAGGCTTTACTGTGCTAAGCTGTTGCTGTCACGATCACTTACTCCCTCCACAAACAAGTTAAAGCTGAGCTGGCACAAATGTTGAAGGAGAGAGAATTTGAGTCACGTGCCTTATGGGTAGCTCATTGTCATGTTTGTGGAGCAATCATACATTTCCCATCTGCTTTCCGATTTCACTTTGTGAATCTGGCTTGTTTTGTTTACAGATCCACCCTCTTTCCCCCATAGGGTGGAGTTGTGCATAATTATGCAGAACTTGAGTAGAAAACATGTGATTATGATTCCAACTTCAGCCGTAAGAATGTTCCTTTTGTTATCTCACACAACACTTTTAAGTAAGATTGTGGATGGATACGTTTACAGGGAACTTTCTGAAGTTGGTTAGCTTGCAGGAAACATGCACCATTTCCTTTGCTTGTGTCCAGATGGAAACCCTTTTTGTGAAAGAACCACCAGAATCACAGTGTGTTGGGAGCGATGAGGCTGCTGTGATGGATTTCTAGCTGCCCTTGAGAGGAGCCCCTCCTCTTCTCTGAGTAGGTTTCTCTCTCCTTATTTGCCTTCAATTGATCATAACAGCTGCAATAAAACTCACTTCACCTTAATAAAAACGAACCAGAGAGACTCATTCTATATATTCCAACGTCACTTGCACAAGTGCTGATTATTGATCTGAAAACAGGCTATGCCTCAGCCTGGTAATGCTTAGCTTCATTTTCCCCCTTCAACTTTCAGTAACAGCCACCATTGCCTGCAATGGAATTGCTCTAGCAGAACGATATGGTAGAGGACAGGCCAGAAAATCTCTCCTGGGTCAACAATTCATCATCATGAAAATTGCAGAGCCCCGAGTATGTTCACTGAACAGTTAACAACTCATCCTTTTCTCCCCAATGTATCCTATGCATCAGGCTTGCTGACTCTCATGGCTAAATTCAATTTCTTCAGTATAGCTGATAATTACGGTATTGAACAATTGATCTTGCATAACCATATAACCACATAGCCAAAGCTGATCTGGCTGTCATTCCTGTGCAAAGAAAAATGGCAGTGGTTGCAACTGAATGTTACGTACCGCTAAAGAACTGTTAAGGAAGGCGAAACTCAAAAACATCTAATTCCCCTTTCCAGGTGAGCAGTTTTGCCAGCTCTTCATTGTGAAGTGAGAAGAAGATATCTTGGAAATGACATCAAAATGACACCAGGACCATGACTACTTTTACTTCCATTTCACAATGCTCATCCTCTCCAAACCTCAAAGTATATGGGTTGATGAGGTCATTTGGCCAAGGTCACAGACCTCAGGGCGGCTCTGGGATAGGGACATCAAGCTGTGTATTCAGCCTCTTATTTTACTGTGAACAATAAACCCCGCAATATTCCATTCTATTCAGTAATGATTTATTGAGTGCCTGCATGTCTCAAGCCCTCTGCTAGGAGCTGCAGGTTTGTGTGATTTGTATATGCCTTGCTTCCATTTGTGTTTGACAGTGCCATGGGGATGTTTCCTGGGGTAGGCATTTCACTGTCAGCTAGATTTCTGCTCGACTCCATGACTGTCATTGTGCATGACTGTGTCATCTACGCTCTCACACAAACCATAGACTGAGGGGAGCAATTTCACAGTTGAAATTCTAGGTGCCATAACCTTCCAGTACGGGAGGTGTTACAGAGGCAATAGGAAGGTGGGCTGGCCCTCACTCTACACTGTTGGGCAGACTTATCAGAAATACTGAGGAGTAAGTCTGACCTGGTGATCCCATGCAAATTCATAGTAACTGAAGAACACATAGAAATGATAGACATTATACAGCAGAATAAAAAGACAAAAAATTATTCATAATCATCAAGAAATAACCAGTTACTTTTTTTGCTACTTCAATATTTACTTTGTACATATACGTATGCCACACACACACACACACACGGGCATGTAACACAAATACACTAGTAAAAATTGAGATGTACTATTTTATAGCCTATATTTTTCTAGTCAAAAATATACTGTAAATATGTATTAAGCTAATCCACGTGTATTCATTAAGCACCCTTTATGTGTCAGGTGCCATTCTGAGCATGGCAATTTGTGAACAAAAGACAAATTCCAGATTTCATGGAGGCAGTGATTCTCTTGGGTGTGTAGAGAGAACAGAAAATAAATAAATGAACAAGAAAATATGATGAAAACAACAAGTTGATGTGATAGAGCTTCAGAGACACTCTTGTTTGCATGGGCGGGGGGGCCCCTTCAGAACATGACATTAAACAGTGGCTGAATAACAAAATGAACTGGCCGTGGAAAGATCTCAGGAAGAGCATTCCTGACAGAGAGAATGAAACCAGCTTATGCAAAGGCTTATGGAGGAAACCAGGCTGCTGGACTGTAGGAGCAGGGAGAGGCCTTCTAGCTAAAGTAAACAGGGAAGAGAAGTATAAGATGAGGATGGAGAGGGAGGCAAAGGACTAGCTGTTCCTATACAGCCTTTTTCTGTGTGTGATCAAAGCCATTGGAGGGTTTTAAAGAGGGGAATAACAAGAATGGATTTGTATAAAAAAAGAAAAAAGGAAAAACTCTAGCTGCTGCATGAAAATGTGAGAATGGAATTGCAGAGTGTAACTAGGAATGCCACTGAAGAGTTCATTAAAGTTCTTGAGAAAGATGATAATGGCTTGAACCAGGGAGTTGAGGCCATTTCTCTAGGAATAGTTTATTCATATCATCTAGAAATATTAACTTATTCCAAAGGTAACGAATGTATAGGCAGAATCTAGCAATAGACTCTGGGGAAGAAGAAAACCCATATGAAACTTTGGATAGTTTAATCAGGAAAGAAAAAAACTCTATTAGCTACAAGGAAAGATTAAAAAAGACAACGTGAGCAGAAAACAAGGAAAAGGGGGAAAAAAGTCATGAGAATAAATAAGAAAAATAGAAGTCAAGTGGTTGTGGTGAGTGGTAAGACCATTAAAAATTTTTACTGACTGGCACCTCTGACAAAATCAGCTACTTCCTCCAGTATTCTGTCATTAGTAGAAATTAGCTAATTGTTAAGAATCTGTAAAAGAAAAAAAAAAAGGATGAAATCCAGTGAGTATTCATAGCTGTAAAGGCTATACTGTCTGAACTGTGGTGGAATCTTATTAAAATATGAAAATAAGCAGCACAGGGTCTCAGGCTGGAACAGTTATACAGAGTAACAAGATGTCATTTCAAAATCACTTTCCTGATAATTACACATAAAGGGCTTGGTCTAGACTCTCTTTCATGCAGTTAACTCTCAATTGAAGCCAATTATAAGTAGAGAACCTGACTTTCATGCCTTCTTACAGTTCATTTTCACACCCTTTCTTCTAATCACTCTCTTTATCTGTCCTCATATGTTGTTGGCTAGTATTCCTCTCCACAGTGAGGCACGAGGCGGGGGGGGGGGGGGGGAAAGAGAGAGAGAGAGAGAGGGGGAGAGAGAGAGAGAGAGAGAGAGATTTAGAATGTAAGTGACTGCCTTTTTACTGAGACAAATGTCTTCTAAGTGGGGCATGTGTGGAAATCTTGTTTTGCTGAAATATTTAGATAGTAGTCGGGAAAGTCTTGTATTCATGGAATAATTGCTTGCTATAAGAGAGAGCAAAAGTTATGGAAAGAGAAATATGGTTTGAATCCTGGGTCTGACATCTGTTGTGTGTCCTTGTGAATGTCTGCACTCTTTCTCAGGGCCTCAGTTGTGTCATCTGCAAAAGGGAGGTGAGATTACCCATCTTGCAGGGTGTTGTGAAAGACAGACATGGGCATTGCCAAAAGCACCTCACACCCAACATTCTTTTCCTTCTCTTCATTGCTTTGTATTCATTGGTCTATACAACCAGTATAACACTCCTTCCCTGAAGCCTATTTCTGTGTGGACACATTTACATTATGTACAGACTAAAACACTTTGAAAAGTCACTCTCAGTTGTTGCTTGTCCTACTGACCACTAAATCCTGCTGCCACTCTTTGGTGGATAAAGCTTTGAGATTTCAAGCCGTCAACTCATTGGGCCCCACTTTGGATCTGTCAATCTGGTTAAGGGCCATGTACTATGTAAATAATGACACCATTTAAAATATTTTTAATCCTTCATCTTGATGGACGCTTTTGTGTTTCATATTTGTCCTTCGAGGAAGGAGAAGGAAACTAATAGCTCCTCCAGGTGACAGGTAATTACATACCAAGAGCTATGTTAGCACCAAGTACTATGCTGAGATGTCTTGCTAAAGAACAGGGGTATTTAAAAATCTCACCCTTCTTCCTGATGGTGCTAAGAGAAGGTAGGTGCACTTTTAATTACAACTAAACACTGAATCATCAGGGAAGCAGAAAGCTGTGGCTGACTCAGTCAGTTTCAGGATTGCCCAGAAGTGGAGCCTGGAGGAGAAGTCTTGACCTCAGCACCAGATTGCTGCAAGCCTTTGGTTAATTTCCAGAAGTTGATTCGAAAAGTTTTTACAATTTTTTTTTTTTTTGATGGAGGGGTAGAATTTGGATTTCCTTACTTTATTACTTTTAGTGATGTCATTTCTCTAACTGGTGTTTCTCTTGCTCAAGGATTATATTTTCTGGATTCTTTGTGTGCACCCTAATTTTTTAATAGAGCTAGCCATTTTGAAATGTGTAATAGGCACTGGATTTTGCTGTATTTCTTTAAATATTGTGGGGTTTTGTTTGGGACGTAGTTAAATTACTTGGAATAAGTTTGATTTTTTCAAGTCTTACTTTTATGCTTTGTGAAGGGAGCTCTAGAGCAGTCTTTAACAGGAGCCGATTTGGCTCTACTATGAGCGTAACACCCTGCTGAGGACTCCAGCCACTGCCCTGTGGATTAGAGACGTTTCCACTTTGGCTGGCTGGAACATTCCCAATCCTATGTGATTTCTTGTGATTATTCCATCTACTCCTTTCCAGTGTTGCTTTTCCAGATTTGAAAAATTTCTTATCATGCATGTGCACATTAGTACTCAGAATGAAATTTGAGGAACCTCTCTGCAGACCTCTAGAGCTGTGTTTTTGTGCAACTCTCTCATCTCTAGTATTTTGCCCCACAAATTCTTGCCATTTAGCATCTGTAGATTATGAAATATATCTCCTCAACTTAGAAAAACTGCTGAGATATTTGGCTTCTGTCTCCCTGCACTGAGGCCTGGAAAGTCACCCCAAGAAGTAAACTGGGAAAATTATAGAACTCATCTTTTTTTTTTTTGAACTTTCAGGCAGAACTATCCTGTACTGTCAGTTTTCCATGGCTGAAAACTAATGCTTCATCTATTTTGCGTGTTTTTCCAGTTGTTATTCCAGTCCCTCATACTCTGTCATGGCCAGAAACAGAAGCCTTCGCACTTTAGGTGACATAGATATAGATAGCTCTTAGTTTTATTGGTCCTTTGGTCAACATTTTTTCTGTTGTCCCATGCATTCCTTCTGCTTGGATTTATTTTTATTTAGTGGAAATATATTCTGGCAGAAGTAGCTCTTCAGTGATATGCTTTCCAAATCTTTGCATGTCTAAAACTATCCCATCTTTCCTTCTTTTGCTGGCTTGGCAAACAAATCTATGTTTAAAACAGATACACTTTGAAGACGTTGCTCTATTGTTTTCCAGAATTTAATGTTTCATATAATATTTCTAATAGCAATTTCTTGAGAGTCTGTTTTTACCTCTTCAGAAGCATTTAGAATTTTTTGTTTTTCTTGGAATTCAGAAATGCATATGTTTCATGAACCAAAACTCATTTGCTTTGATGGGAAGAGGATGCAGGAAGATATTTTTAAAATCAAGCATTATGGAAAAAAACTGTGAAAAACAGTTTTCCCCCCACAGATATTTATGAACTCCTTGTCACACATAGGCTCCCTCTGATGCCTCAGGCCTGCCTTTGTCCCCAGTATTCCTGCTCATGTCCTCCTCATTACTTTGAACTTCCTCATCCGGTCTGACAATGGTTTTTCCCTACTTTTGTAGACTCTTGAGCCCTATGAACCAGGCCTATATTCCTTGTTTAGTTAGCGATCATTTGTGCTCTGCAGAGAAACATAAGCTGAAAGTTTTATTTTCCTTAATAGAGAATCAGAGAGTTGTCTACTATCACTTACAGGGTTTCACAATTAGGTACACTAATGTTCTAAATTTGGATACCAACTTTACAGCTAGGTCTGAAAGAAAAATCTATTGGCTAGAAACCCAAGATCCAATATGACGATGACATATACTAACCGGTAAATGCTATGGCCTATAAAAATTAATTTGAGCTTTAAATAGGCACAAAAGCATATTAGAGGGTCATAATGTATCAAACGGAACATTACAATGCCCATTTTCATTTTGCGAATGTTCTCAAATTATGTAATGCCATCAAAATTGAAACCATTCTATGGAAGGCCACAGCTGTTGCTTAAAAGCCGTTAAAACAGCAATGCCTTTGTGTGTACATTTTTAAATCTAGTATGTCTTCTGTTATATAGCATAAGGAATGACTATTCCTTTCCCAAATATTTAGCAGAAAAGAGAAAAAAGACAGAAAATAACTCAGGACAGATGATTTTTGTAAGAATATGGTTTCCTGAAATGCAAGTGTCAACATCATTTTATTGCAGCACATTCTCACAAATGTTTGATCCAACATATGAGGTGAGAAGAAATAAGCCGTCTTCTCTTGAGATTTTAGTATTGTTTAAAATGAAGCATTCATTTAAACATGTTAAACAACGATATTTCTTGGTGTCCCTTTCTATGGCTGCAGCACAAAGTATTTTCAATGCCGTGTGTCTTGAGCCCTAGAAAGAGCCTATGAAGGGCTCTGTTTCTTTAAGGGCTCTGAGTGAGCTGCAGAGTTTAACTGTACACCCTAGAAGCGGAGAAAATGCAAAAGGTAATTGGAAGAATAAAGTAGAAAACAGAAGAAGATACATATTTAGGAATTAAACTTAGAAAACAGGGTAAAATTGCCTCCAAATTTCTGGTATTAGTTTTGCCTTCTCTGAGTTTTCACTAGCTGTGTGTGTTGGGGTGTTTTGAGTAGACCCAGGGAACTGTGGGCAATGTCCCCGGAATACTGGTGCAGAAGACTGCCTGTGGAATGAAGCCAAAGCCTAGGCTTAGTCAATGCACCATTGCCCTGATGTCCAGGGCTCTTTTGCTTCAAAATGAGAAAGGCAGAAAATGACGATTGCTAGGGTGCTAGCTTCAAACAGCCCTGCTCATGTTGAAAGACTGGTAGGCAAGTAGGATTCCTTTGAAAAGAAATGTTTTTCAACAGGACATGCTAAAGGTGGTGTAGAGAGAAGGCAAAGGTCCAAGATTTTTATAGAAAAAAATCAGCATGTTATGTCTGCTGAAGAAAGTCCACTTGGGAATGAAGATCTTAGAAAACATTTTAAAGAAATGATTGAGATGCACTTAGGCAAGGTAGGAATCCCGTGCAACATTGATTCCTCATAGCAAATGCTCTTTACAGCCAGTATGAGCTCCTGCCACAGAAGAACCAGTGCCTGGTGGAGACGGGGGCTTGCAGGGTCTCAGTTGTGCCAAATCCAAACTGTTGTGCTATCAACCAATCTAATTGCTCAAGAAACTTGGGAACTTTGGAAAAGCCAGATTCAAGATGTTTTTAATTTTTCAAAATGAGAGGAAAACAGAGTCAAGAATTTCTATCTTGGGAAAAATAATTTAGGACAGCAGAAATGATTAATCTTACAAATGCCAGCTGGTTCTATTGAAACATGTTGTACGTTGCTGGTGACAACAATGAAGTAGTATGATCTTCTCGAAAGCGATATGGCAACACAAAGCAAGAACTGGAGGGTGGGTGAAGTCCTTCACCCAGGAATCTCACCCTGAGAATATATCCTAAGCAAATAATTTCACAAAAACAAAAAATCTCTATGCAAGACAATATTCATTTTCTCAGCTTTTCATAACAACTGCAAAAAGTTCTCTGAGAAACAACACGTGCATGAAACAGTTGTGAAATAGTTTAGTAAATTACAGAAATTAAGTCTAGGAAATATTATTCAGCCACTAAAATTGTAATTATAAAGACCATAAAAAATAAGAAAAAAATGTTTACACTAAGATGTCAAAAGAAAGCAGTGGAATTAAAATGCTATGACCTTATGACTGCATCTGTTGAAAATAACCTATGTGGAAAGAAAATTGGCAGAGATGAATATAGCTACGTTAATTTGGAGGACTTGTGAGTGATTTTCTTTTCTTCTTCAAAATTGTGGCTAATAAATTATAAATATATTTTTAATGAAATTCAATGGAAACAGGACTGGTTAAGGGAAATATTAGGTTAGATTTTGGCCATTAAAATGGCAAAAGCCACAATTACTTTTGCACAAACCTAATAACAAAGGTAAATAATAGCGCAAAGGGGATATGTGGAAATCTATCTGATGCTGTGGAGATTTTGTTGTTTTAGTTTAGTGAGGGCAAATCACTGTAAGTTTGTGTAATATAAACTATGTCTTATAACAAAAATGGTTACCGGGGTTATGTGAGTCCAGTGGATCTGTTCTAAGCCTTAGCATTAAGTGTAGTGTTTTCTTCATGTCACCCTCAGTTATAGAGATGGAGTGTAAGCAGAACTGACAACGTCACAAGCTTATTGAATAGAACAGATTTGCTGATTCCTGACCCCCATCCCGTTGACTACCACCACGTCCACTGCCACCAAAACTTATTACCATGTGTTTAATTTATACAACTGAATATGTAATACATATGTATCCTTGTATCTGCATGCATGTTGGTGTGTGTATGCTTTTACCATTCAAAAAGTATGGACCCATATACATACAGAAAAATGTCTGAAATATATAAGCATAGTTTAACTAATAATTATAACATGCACCCTTGTGTAAAGGCCATCTAGACTGGAAGCTGGTGTATTGCCAGTACCTTAGAAGCTTTCAATCACCCCTCCTTCTCTCACCTGTTAGTGGTTGCCACAATCAGGAAGCACTACCCTGATTTTGGGGGGTATAATTATTCCCTTGCTTTGTTTGCTTTTTCCTCATTGGTTTTAGATGTACAGAACTGTATTAATCATAATTCTTGGTTCATGGCACTCAGTCATAATTGGCCTATGCATAGCCCTTTATTTTCATTTCATTTCATAATAACATGATGAACTAATGAATTTATCACCTAACCAAAGAACTAGGTCATTACCAATAAGTTGTAACTTCTTATTTGCTCCTCAACTATACCATTCCACTGCCTCCCCTGCAGAGGTACCCAGGATCCTGATTGTATATTGTTCTTTCCTTCCTCTTTTTAGAAATAGTTACCAACTGCATATATGTCTTCAGACAACATGTGTTTAATTTGGTCTGGTTTTGAATTTACATGGATAAAATTATACCATATAGATTACTTGGCAGCATGATTCCTTAAATTCCCTAAAATTATTAAATATGTTCATAAGATGTATCCTTGTTGATAGGTATATCTATAGTTTATTTCCACCTATAAGTAGTATATGATTATATATGAAATATGCAATAATGTATTTATTTTATTTCATGTTGATTGGCCTTTGTGTTACCAGTTTTTAGAATTATGAAAAATGTTGTTATGAGCAATTTGAAACATGCCTCTGGATGTACACTGTGCAGGAGTTTCTCTAGGTTATATTCTGAAGGTATACCAAATGTACACTCTGGCAGGGTTTTGAAATCAAATTTCAATCAAATTGAGACCAAACATAAATGCTGTCATAATAGAATCAATTCTGTTATACAAGAAGAACATCTGAACTTTTGTAAATCACAATTTAATGATTAAAACATGTGGTGATTAAATTTTAAACATTTGAAATGGCATACTAATTTTCCAGTGCTATTGACTACTCTCAGTTCTGTCAGTGATGCTATGAGTACCATATTGCAGTTTTGCAATAGATACCTTGAATCAGGGTCAGAGGAGAAGTAAAGTATCACTCTTTCAGTATGGAATTCTCTGATAAGAATGTTGGCACAAATCATTGGTGTGTTTTTCTTCTTTCTAGCAGTAGTGGGCTATTATAAAGATACAACTTTACTTCAATTCATGGACTTGAAAATTTGGTTTATGGTGACGATGTAATTCCATTGAAACAAATGGAAGATTTGGATATTGCTTGAAGATTATGTCTCACTGTTTTCAAAAGTAAACTAAAGGCTAATGTACTCACTTATATTTTTAAATTTTTAATTTTTTGGTTTTAATATTCCTATGCCTTCAAGCTGATAAAAATTTTCCTTAAACCTTGGATTTAGAAATGAGACTACAACAATATGATTGGTTTTCAAGATTTACAAAAGAAAATAAGTTATATGGAAATTTTTACCTGCATCTCAGCGTTCACTGCATATCCAATAATTTCAGATTCTTGATTGGAATAGAATAATGCAAAAAAATTTTCAGCAGGTGTCAGGTAAGAAATACTTGCATTCCCAAGGCATACAAGTTTGGGTGCTTCTGCAGCAGTTTCCAACAAATACATTATTTCATTGTGTGCTGGCACATCCTGCTTTATTGATATTGTTTACCACACTGTATGGTATTAAAGTTTCTGTTGTTATTTCTTCCACTACCATGTATTAGCTGCTTTTCTGATATTTAAGAACACATCTTGTGTTAGTACAATGTAAGGCTGTTCCAAAACCTCTTGTGTGCTATGGAGACTGACTTTGGTGAGAGAATTCTAGAAGTAATTTATTTATTTATTTATTTATTTATTTATTTTTATTTTTTGAGACGGAGTCTTGCTCTGTCACCCAGGCTGGAGTGCAGTGGCCGGATCTCAGCTCACTGCAAGCTCCGCCTCCCGGGTTCACGCCATTCTCCTGCCTCAGCCTCCCGAGTAGCTGCAACTACAGGCGCCCGCCACCTCGCCCGGCTAGTTTTTTTGTATTTTTTAGGAGAGACGGGGTTTCACCGTGTTAGCCAGGATGGTCTCGATCTCCTGACCTCGTGATCCGCCCGCCTCGGCCTCCCAAAGTGCTGGGATTACAGGCTTGAGCCACCGTGCCCGGCCTAGAAGTAGTTTAATATCATTCTGCTTATGATCAGTAATTCTGTAACATTACTAATGAAAACTGGACACACCAATGGAGGTGTGAACAAAATGTCACACGTGTGTAATTTCTAAACCACTTAGTCCTTGCTGTATGGTTTCATCATTAATGACGATTGCCTCACACTCACATTCATTGATGTTTTTCCCGGAGTTAAGCAATATGATTAACAAAATTCATCCAATGGACATATATAGAACACTGCATCCAACAACTACAGAGACTACATTCTCTCAAACACAAAGCAAAATTTGAATATTTTCTGGTTCATAAAACAAATCTCTACAAATATTTAAAGATTGGAATCAGACACATCCTCTGACCACAATAAAGTAAACCTAGGACTCAATAAATTTAGAATGTTATATTTGGTGAGGTGATGCTATATTAATTCGCTTGCTTAACTATTTCACAATGTGTACATATATCAAAACACCATATTGTATACATAAATGTAGACATTTTTATTTGTCAATTATACTTTAATAAGAAATGTAATAGTCAAAACAGATTATATATTTGGAAATTTTAAAAAATACGCTTCTAAAGTAAACCCATGGATCAAAAAATAAATCTCGTTGGAAATTAGAAAATATTTTGAATTGACGATTATGAAAATGCTACATGTCAAATATTGTAACATTCAACAAAAACGATTTTGAGTGAAATACACTGCGTTAAAGTTAAAATGCTGACATTTAAGAAGTAGGAAAACTAAAAATGTTAATTAGCTAGTCATCTAAATCAGAATTAGAAAATAATTGCAAAATAAAGTCGAAGAACAAAAAAATAAAAATTAAATATGAGTGGAAAATAATGAATACAATTAAAATTTGTAATATACAGCATAACAAAAGACAAAATGTTCTTTGAAAAGTCTAGTATATTGACAAACCTGTGAGTGAGAGTGAAAAAGCAAAAAAAAGAAATGACACAAACTGTATTAAGAATGGAAAAAATGGACATAAACATAGAAGCTGCAGACATGAAATAAATAATAAAAATTATTAATTTAGTGGTAGTGTCATAAAATAAATTACAAAATATAGATGAGATAGGTTATGTTCTATTAAAAGTACAAGTTACAGTATAATATAAAAATATAATAGGTAGGTAATGTTCTAGAAAAATATAACTCACCAAATATGACTTAGGAATAAATAGGAAACCTGAAGTATAAACACATTTAAAAAGTTGTATTAGCAGCCAAAATTACTTCCACAATGCAAATTCAATGACGAGATGATTTTAGGCAATCCTCATCCAGTATTCAAGGAAGTGTTACTTTCAATCACAAAATATTCAAGATATATGAAGAAAAATGACTGCTCTCAAATTTACCTTAAGAGACTAGCTTACTGTTGATACTAAGGATTGAAGAGAATTAATCAAGAAAAGAAAAAGACAGGATGCTTATAAAAACAGATGCAAAAACTCTAAGCAAAATAGTAACATAATGAATGCAGCAAAATATAAGGAAATACATCATGGTCACTTTGGGTTTAACTGAACAATTGAAGATTGATTTAACATTATAAAAATTAATTAACGTAATGACTCACATCAATGGATTAAAGAAAAAAACTCACATAATTATATCCAAAGATGCATTAAAATTATTTGACAAAATTTAACATCTCTTTATGATATTACTCTGAGCAAACCAGGGAGGTCTCTTAACCCCTCAAGGTATTTAAACAATTTTTAAAAAACCAAACCTCCTGTTTAAAGTGAAATATTAAAAGCTTTGCTTTTAAAATTTGCAAAAGGGAATAGGCTTCTATTTTCTCTTCTTTCAGTATTTGTTGGAGATCCCAGATAGCACAGTAAGGCAGGAAAAGAAAATAAAAGGATTATAAAGAAACACAGCTGTCATTTTCAACTATGATAATCAGCATTATTAGAATTCATAGATTTTCACTGAGTCTATAATTTTTATCAGTTGTTATGACTCATCGTTATTTTCTACCACTAAGAAAAAGAGCAGTGTCAATTAAATTCTGAAACTGCCTTGACAATAGTCCTGCCTACTATGTGAATTAGTGTCTTTCACTATACAGAGAGATTTGTCATTTTCCCCAGTCTTTGCAGTGATCAGAGAAGTTCTCTGGCCCTTGGTTTTATTACTTGACATAGAATGGATAATTATTTTCCACTTATTGCAGTAATAACATATCACACAGCTTTCATCTACTTGAGGACATTTTCTTTCTATATAGCATTTAGTTATTATTTTGTAAGGAAATAATGTTTTTCGATTATTCCTCCCATAATTAATATTTACTCCGTTGGTATCTAATTTATGCTTTGTTACTCTGTTTCTGTGCCTTTTGATGTGCTAAATAACTTTTCTTTCCAAAACTTAATAATATTGTAATTATTGTAAAGACATTTTAATTGACAGTTACACTCAGCACATGCAGTACTAACTATATTCACCATTCAATTGAAATGATAGCTATGACCAAGTTCACTCATGCACTAGCAATGATGATTGCTACCTAGAAAATGATGATTATAAATTAGATTAGAAGATTCATTTTAATTTCAGAGATGTTAAAATGTATTAAAAGGTACACAGTAGAGCTGCTTAAATATGTGGCAGTCCAGCAAGTTTGCAGGATACAAGATCAATATAGAAAAAGATTGCAATTCTTTAGCAGCAATAGACAGAACATCCGGTTCGTTGGGTTGGAG
Source organism: Macaca mulatta (assembly GCF_049350105.2). Lineage (NCBI taxonomy): Eukaryota > Metazoa > Chordata > Mammalia > Primates > Cercopithecidae > Macaca > Macaca mulatta. Next base: position 163,834,757 of record NC_133406.1, read on the forward strand.
CTGCTGATTTTCTCCCTTACTTGGGGCAATATAAGGTGAAGTTAAGCGCATTATGAGAAAACTTTGTCTCACCTCCTGGCTCCTCTTTCACCCTGGGTGAAAAGCACTTCCATCTCACTCCACCACACACACTCGGAACCACCTATCTCTGTCTTTTCAGAGGTTTCTTACTTCGCTTTTGGCACATCTGGGGACCATAACTCATGGCTTTGGATCTCTCCAGAATTGGACTTGGAGAATGGAATCATATCCATGTTAAATTTTCCACCTAATAGAAAGATTCAGTTTAGACTTTTCTCAACCTTTTTGAGTCCTCTGTATTTAATATGTGTGTATTTATTTTCTTCTTTTAGGAAACAAGGATACATGAGGGTTGAAGTCATTCAATGTTTCCATAGAATAGGGGAAAATCAACATTCCATTTCTTTTTCTGTTCTACCACTTGCAATCTTCATAGATATGTATCTGAAATAAGTATTTTGTCCACGCCCTGCAATTTAGAATAGTAGTTTAAAAAAATTATCACAATACTTGTTATTAGAGCTAACTCTTAAAGGTCTAATAAAAGCTTTTGGATGTACTAAGCACATTAGAACAATGGATCTTGTGTATATTTTCTTCAATTGTGTCGGTTATCTCTGATGCCTCAAATCTAAAGAGAATTTGAACAGAAAAGATGCCTTTCTCTTGAACTCCTTTATATTCAATTCTTTCAGAAAATTTCCAAGACTTGATTGGCTAATTTTATCTTGCACTAAATAAACTCTAATGATAATCACTTTTTGATTTACAAATCTTTTACTAATTGTCTTTGTGGTCACTGACCATTTTCTAAAATATGTTACCACCAAAAGACCACCTGCCTAATTGGACAGGTAGGAAATCTGTTTTCAGGCATGTGGATGCCTATCTTTTCATTCTTTTTGCAGTTATTTCTGCAGCCATTGTAGTCACATTCTCCCTGGGTGATTCCTTTGACTTCATCAGGTAATGTGCCTCTTTTAGTTAATCATACAATATGGCTTTCTTATCGACCCTACCTATGCTGTGCTCTTTCTTTTTCCATGTTGGCCATTGTGTTGTAAGTAAATGAGCAAAACAAGATACACTTACTGCATTGCTTTGAAAGAAAGTAGTTGTCAAAATAACACTATCCTATTCCATATATCTTCCTGTCCCAAGTGACACAGCTGACTGCTTTAGTGACAACAAATATTCACTCCTAGTAATGTTGCAAAGCCAATATAGCCAAGGAAGAGAAAAGGAAGTGTCATTCAGTTTTCACTATCAGCAAATTATATCTAAGGTCTTAACACAAAATTTATTTTGCCAAAATGTGAAAGACAAAAATACTCTGACACTTGGATAGTTTTGGGGATGGTAGAATTTTGGGGGTGGGAAACTTTGATGGAGTTTTTGGGATGATGTGTGTGTATGTGTGTGTGTGTGTGCATGCGTGTGTGTGTATGAATATTTAAAATATACATGTTAAATATTTTAAAGTCAAGTTTTTTCTTTATAGGAATGTCACTAATAAACTGTAAACAAGTCTAAGGTCAATTTTATAATGATTTCTGTTGGTCTAGTTTGTGGGCAGGCTAATATTGTAAGGGGAAATGACAGTGGAAGAATTCTCTGCTGAGTGTCAGTTTTTCCCTGTGAACTTTGGCAAGTTGTTTTTCTCTCTGTCTGCCCAGGCAAGTGGCAGAGTTCTTAGGTTATTTAATATTTGCTGCCTTATAAATATTTTAGCTTCTTTAACAGTTTATAGAAGTACCCCCTTCATAACAGTGTCAAATAGAAATTAAGGGTGTGGGCTCTGGACTCAACAGTTATTAGCTATGACTTTGTGCAAGTTACTTAACCTTTGTGAGTCTCAGTTTCCTCATCCGTAAAGTGGGAATAATAAGTGTACCTACCTCATAGAGATTAAATGAGAAAATACATATAATCACATGGTACAGAGACAGGATGAGAGCAAACACTCAACTAATGTTAGCTATTATTGTCACTAACATCAGGGAAAATGAACAGGGGACGTGGCTCCGTGTCGAGTGTTTATAGTATAAGGCATGCAAGTTGATCTATGCCACATCTGATACCATGAACCATGTTATGAAATAAAAAACTTCTACTGTGCTTACAAAAAAAATGCTACTCTAAAGTATAGAAGGTTCCAAAAAGAACTGAAATAGATTCCCAAATAGAGCTGAAATGAGTTGGACAAAATTATAATACTAACCCATTGAATATAAAAGTTATTTTCAGTTACAGAAGGAAATAAAAGTTAAGGCAATGAATGGAAGTGAAATAAAATAACCTTGAAAGTGATGATTAACTGATGAATAGATGATTAGAAAACTGTTTAAAATGAAATATGACCTAAATCAAAATTTTTGGCTAATATTTGAGTACTTAAGAAATACTCGCTGTCTTAAAAAAGAACTTCTAGCTTTATATTGAAACCCCAAAGCAAGCGAATAGACAAAAAATAACTCAAGCGAATCAAGAGATACTCAACTATGTAGAGTGAGTTAAAATCTCTTATTTCCCTATTCATCTTTATTAATATATCCTCCCAAAATAACACAATCCACTCCATCAGTCAGAATAGGTGAGCGCAGACCCGAGGAAATGGCATATCCAGAAATGTCAAGCAATAAAAGGAAGGCATTCACTTTATTATCATAAGCATTGCAGACCAAAGGTTAGCGATTCCATAACCCCTGACCGATGGATCTTTCATTTGAGGAAAAAGCCCCACAAATTTAACAGATAAAAGATAAATCAGAGCTCTTGAAAAAACCATTAAGTCTTAAGTGTTAATTTCCTTAGTGAAATTGTCACTCTATCACCTTATTATATATGAATCATGACATTAAAGTGAGAAAGCACTGCTCAGAGACATTGAGGGCTCAGCTTTATGTCTTCCAGTCTAGGTCAGGTTCTTAAACTTCTAGTAAAAGGTAACAATTTCTAAGAGCCTACTTCTAGAAAGTCTAAAAATAGGAAGAAGGGACTTTGGGGAGGGCAGGTGGATAAACAAATGAAAAATGAAGACAAATTTCACAGGGATCTCATTGACTTTTAGAAATACTTTGAACAACAGCCATGGCCACTGGGGTGCTGTAATGACATGCCCCATTATAAAATGTAACACTAAGTAAACGTAGGAGTGGAAATTTAACAATTGAACATTTAATGGCTGCAATTATGGCAAAAGAATAATGAACCTATTAGATAGGAGAACTGGCAATTACTCTGCGGCTTATTGGAATACAGCTGTGAAAAAGTAATACAGCAGCATACTTAAGAATGGTTATTAAAAAGGGGTAATGCATTCTGTTTACACTGACAGAAGCAATTTTTCTTCTGAAATGAAATGGTGCTTTTTGGCTATCAGACATATGAACTCAGATATGATGAATCCTACTATTTAAAGGTAATACATTTTCAGATATGCTTCTCTAGCTGTAAATGATGTCTCCACTAAGACCATAAGGGTGAGGATTTTTTTGGTGGAAGAAATAAAAGAAGATGTCAAGATGGACTTATAAACACTAAATAAATCACCTGGAGAGAAGTGGGCTAAATTTTAAATGATCCAAATAGCTGCGATAAATGAAATAGCTACGGTTCAAAGATGAAGGTTGTCAAGAAAAGGTGTTCAGAACAATTACGTGATCTATGAAATCATCATTTTGGTGTCTGGGAGTGATGGATATGTCCCATTAAATTTTCAAATGTATACCTTTCTAAGTACAATTTGTATGGCCCTCTCCATTTTCAGATCTATCCTTTCAAATGTAGTTATCAGAACCCTGGGAGTCGGCCAAACACCAGACTGGCTGAAAACAATAATCTAGACAAAGCGTCAGGCATTGGAGAACAGTTGAAGTGTAAGAAAAATTGTCCCACCAAAGTGGATTTGACAGAATGGAGAGATGGCTTAGCTCCTCAAGGCCTCGGCACCTGCCTGGAGATTGGTTTTGGAGGGGAAGATGCATTCTTGCAACAAGGTGTCATTTCTGGCCATTTTTAAGGTAGGTTGGAGGACTATAAAATAGGGCTATAAACTACATAGAATGCTGGAAATTCAGAGATCTTTGGAGAAGTCCTCTGTCAATCCCTCTGCCTCTGGAAGGACCATATTCAAGCCATCCAGAATAGAGGGAAAAATTCCTCCATTTTGAGTCTCTCAGCAAAGATGACTCAGTGTTTATGAGAGAATAATTATGTACCTCCTTCTCTGTGGGAAAAGTCTACCCAAAACTCAAGCTCAGATCCCTTTTTCTATCACTGTCCTACAGTTTTAGAAGACATGATTAAAGCATGGTAACCAGGACTTGAACCTCAGCTTGCCTGGAAAGGCCTGGTAAGATGGGTACAGATGCCCTACCCACTCCTGTCTGCATTTTGCAGCAATCCACTCACCTGCCCAAAGCTTTCAGCTAGCTGTTTTCAGTACCCACTGGATATCAAGCTTATGTGGGATGGCACTTTTCTTGTTCATTTGTTTTTGTTTTTTATTTTTATTTTTTGAGACAGAGTCTCGCTCTGTCACCCAGGCTGGAGTGCAGCGGTGCAATGTTGACTCATTGCAGCCTCCACCTCCCGGGTTCAAGCAATTCTCTGCCTCAGCCTCCGAGTAGCTGGGATTACAGGCACCCACCACCATGCCTGGCTAATTTTTTGTATTTTTAGTAGAGACAGGGTTTCACCATCTTGGCCAGGTTGGTCTTGAACTCCTGACCTCGTGATCCACCCACCTTGGCCTCCCAGAATGCTGGGATTACAGGTGTGAGTCACCACCCCCGGCCTGGCACTATTTTTAATGGTACTTTCTGTCTGGTCTAGGACCATTTTGATGTATGACACATGTATGAAAAGCAATGTAAGTTATCTTTTTTTACCTGGAAGGAAGTTGTTTAGGGCAGAGAGTATAGATGAGGCTATAAAGCAAGATTTTTTTATAGTTTTGGGGTCACAAACCTGTTCTAAGGATGTAGTGTAACCTGCAGGCATCCATCCTAGAAAAAATGAGAGAAATGCACATACTTACTGGTTTTGCATGACATTTCAGGGCTAGAAATCTAGTAGGAAGTCTGCAGTCCAAGACTGAGGCTTATGTAAGAAGAGGCCAGTATTGACTACTGTAGTTCTTTGTTCAGAAAAACGTATGCAACTGTCAGTTCTCAAACACTTGAATTAATAAGATCAATTATAGTGGTGAAATTAAATCCATATGATTTAAAAAAATGATTATAGCTAATAGTTTCCTAGCCTTCCTAACAAGTCAGATTCTAACTGGTTTAGATTTCACCCTCTTTCTTCCCATTTTACTCTGGAAGAGGGACAATGGAGAACAAATGTCCAGTGAGTGGCCAAAGAGAGAGGATTTTATGTGATCAGCTCCTGAGTAATAAATGTTATTATTAGTCTTGAGGGAGGGAAGAGATGAAAAATTAGATAATAATTTTGTTCGTTTACTTTCTACCGACTCTGGCCTTCCCTCTGAACCAACCTTTTCTCTATCCAAGTTCAGGATGATAGGAAGTAATGAGAACTCCTTATTCCAGTGGGGCTGATATAGTTTGGATACATGTCCCCACAGAAATCTCACATTTATTTGTGAGATTTCCAATGCTGAAGCTGGGGACTGGTAGGAAGTGTTTGGGTCATGGAGGTAGATTCCTCATGGCTTAAGGCTGTCTTCATGATAGTGAGGTGCTGTGAGATCTGGTCGTTTAAAAGTGTGTGGCACCTCCTCTGAACTCTCATGCTTTTGCCATGTGATGTGCCAGCTGCCCCTTTGCCTTCTGCCATGTTTGTAAGTTTCCTGAGTCCTCATCAGAAGTCAAGTAGATGCCCAGTGCTATGCTTCCTGTACAGCCTGCAGAACCATGAGCCAGTTAAACCTCTTTTCTTTATAAATTACCTAGTCTCAGGTATTTCTTTATAGCAATGTAAGAATGGCCTAATAAAGGGGCCAGTAACAATGAGTGGAAAGGCCAGGCCCTTTGTGGAGTTTTCACAGTGCCCCTCGTATCTCATCTGACTTGCCTTCCTGCTACTCACACTCCTTGACCCTTCATTCAAGCTTTGTCTTGAACTTTGAGTGTGGCCTTGATAATAAAGTATTGTGGACCTCTTCTACTTTCTGACCTGGTTTGCTCTTAGATTTTGTTCCCTTGAAACAGCCGTTAATGCTTCCTTGAGCAAACCCTCCTTTTTAGTTTGCAGTTGCCCAACTAATGTTCCCTATCCTGCCCAGCCCTACGCTGTGCTGACACTGAAACCCAAATAGAGGGTCTGAGGGTGGTCCTGATTTTGTGCTTCTGGAGACTCCTACAATTCTGCCATCCCCGAGGTTTTGCAATGGAAGAAAGGCAAAGATAAAAGCAAGGGAGAGAAAGGTACTTGGTCAGCATGTGCACAGAAGTAGTCGAATTTAAATTTCTGGATTCTCCCATCCAATTACACAGATAGTTTAGAAAGAGGTTAGAAAGAAGGCATCCATTCTACACTTTCAGATGTGTGCACTGTTTCATGATGGTGTCTATTGTGCAGTGAAATAATTCTTTTAAAATATGATAATTATCTTATGAAGAGTACAATTATACTGCTTTGTATGTGTATTAAAATTGTCAGTTTGTTAAATGAAAACATTTAATATATGTATCCTGATTTGTCATCTTTTTATTTTCATATACCTGAAGCCTCAAGAAAAAAGGAAAAAAAATTAAAAAGGAAATATCCCAGACCTCTGTCTCTTTTTGAAGTACCCTAGACCTCTATCTCTTTCTGACAAGCCTTGCAGGAAGAAAGGAGGGAGGAAGGTAGGGGAAAGGAAAAGGGGAAAAGAAAGGAGGAAAAAACATAAAAGGACAGGCCATTCGGTTTAGGTGCCGATGAAGAGATTTGGTCTCTTTCCCTGAGATCCCTTTGCCATCTCCTCCATCACCCCCTCAGAAATTGAAATGCTCCTTTTGTTTTTAGTCTCTATCAGCTGATTATACAGAAGAATATATGCAAATTAAAATATGCCGAGGACATGGCGTGGTTCCCATGGGAATATCCCAAAGGGTTTTATTGGATACTGAGATATAAAGTGCCTAAATTCCCTGATTCTGTCACTTTACATAGTAAAGTCTTGATAAATGTTCATCATTTTGAATGTAAGTCAGCCAGTTTTGACAAAGTAGTGCGTTTTCAAGTTCCTCTCCAAATACCCAGAGCAAATCGTGCAAATAGCTCTGGCTATAGGTGTCCTCATGGTTCATTTGGGTAGTGTACTGGCTTCTTTTCACCCATGACTCATCTGTTCAACCTTGTGCACTAGACAATAGAAATGTTTGACTAGTCAAAAAACCTGAGTTTTTATTCCCAACTCTGTCTTGAACTAGCTGTGTGATCAATCTTAAATAAGTCACTTAATCCTCCTGAGCTCTGTTTCTTGCTCTGAAAATAAAGGCATTGAATTATGGTGGTATGAAAGATGTTTTTTTAGATCTAAATGTTTATAATTCTGTGATTTTTAAATTATTGTCCATTATGATGCTGTTTACACCATATGATGCAAACCTCAGTGGTATATATTTTGTTGTTTAGGTACACTGTATCTACATTTCTAAGGTGAATTAATATTTAAGGATACAACTGTGGATTTCTTGTTTCTCTGAATACATCAACAGCTTATTTTCACTTGGCATGTCAGTGCAGAGTAATAGGAACTTGGTCTTAGGGACTATTAAAAAAGCACTGCTTGTGTTTATTAAGAAATGTATGCAAATTTCTCAACTGAAATCAGTCCTTTCCTAGGTTGCCATGATGAGATTTTTAAAAGTCTGAAGCCAACCCTAGCCTACCTCTGGAGATTATGATTACATGTTTAGATATATTTTATCATATCACAGTGGGAGTTGGTTGAAAGAACCAACCAGCTGCGCTTTCTTGCATTAGAACTTTCAGCCACGCAGTAATGGCACAAGCTATTTTCTTTAGGAAGTATATTTTGTTGATTACAAAATACAGAAATAAAACTAAAGTCTAGCAAACAAGGTGCTCAAAAATGTGATTAATAAGAAAGAGAAAATTATGCCACAGCAACATATCTTTATAAATATGTACTCCTTGTAGCTAACATCTGAGGCAAATATTTTGGATTTTGAATTGGCTTATAAATGCAGCTATCAATAGAGTGATATCAGCATAATTCTTAGAGAATGCATGTAATTAAAAAAATAAACATGGCTCTTTACAAATAAGTAGTGAGGCTTTGTTGATTACTGACAGAGAAATTTTAAGAAATAGTAAGAAGAAACAGTTCAGAAGAAACTCTTCAAGCCTATGCTGCTCTAGGTAAACGGTGTTTTACAAAAAAGCAAAGCAGAGAAACTTGTTTTATTAACATGCAGCATCATATTTTCAACATTTTCTCTGCTAGCATTCAATGTTCTTGGTGAGGAAAGTAGCTGTTTGCATTCAATGTACCTTCTCGTGGCTTCCTTCATCTTTAGCAGACTTGGAGAAAAGAACAGATTTCTCTTACAAATATAATACAAAAATTCCTACACTGGGGAATAGCTATAGCCTTTTAAATCTAAGAAATTGAACAAGGCCTTTATTTTTTCTCATTGGCTCTCTTTGTAACGGATCACTACATATATCACTGCTGGTGTGTTGATAATATTTAATGATCGTTATATTAGCAATATTAATAAAGTATGTTAATTCTCTTTGCAGTTATGTCAATTCCCTTGTGATAAAAAGAAATCATTAGTAATTCCACATTAACTCACAAAAATTTTACAATTATTTCAGGGCTGAATTTTCAAACTTCCACAGCGACCTAGTAAATAAATAAGGCCTTTACATGTGACAATTTAAACCTCTCTATTTCAGCTTCCATGTGCAGCAATTTTGTAATCAGCCATAACGAAAGGAAGAGCAGGCTCCTGAGTTGTTTAAAGGGTCTGGAGTTTGCACTTTGATTTGCCAATTTCAATTAAAGGCTTCTTCAGCAGTATACAAGTAGGGTTGAGATTGTAATTTTTTTCTTAGTTTTTTTCTAGTATTTTAATAAATCTTGTTCACCTTTTACTGTTCCTTTGTCTTAGTATATCACCCAGTCTTATATATTTATCAGGACACTGCTACATTAAATAAAATCCATTCTCCTTGGGTTAATAGAATCAATTCCTTGCACATGGCTCAGTTTGATGTGGGTCTTGAAGCAATCCTACCTGGCTCGTATCTAAGCCGTGACTTGGGGACAAGGCTATTTCCATCTTGCAACTTAGAAATCTTTTTATTTATTTATTTATTATTATTATACTTTAAGTTCTAGGGTACATGTGCATAACGTGCAGGTTTGTTACATATGTATACTTGTGCCATGTTGGTGTGCTGCACCCATCAACTCGTCAGCACCCATCAACTCGTCAGCACCCATCAACTCGTCAGCACCCATCAGCTCGTCATTTACATCAGGTATAACTCCCAGTGCTTCCAGCCTCTTGGCTAGAAGAAAGAGAGTGTATAGAGAAGGCACATCCACTCTTATTTGCCTCAGATTTGAAAAGACGTAGACTTTCTTTAAATATCCACTAGCAGGAATTAGCCACATGACCCCACCTTGATGCCTGAGGGTAAGAAATACAATAAGGATCATGAGTATTTTACGAGTAGGAACACTCTCAGTCATATTTCAGAAAAATTAGAACTGTTTCTAATGAGAAGGGGGAAAAGCAAAATTCAACCTGTAGCTAAACAAAACAAAGAAATCATCTTTTCTCCCAAGAGCGTGGCGGGCTTTTTAGATTAATGAATTCTAGACTCGATACGATCAATAATTCTGGCATTACTAATGCTAATGAAATATTTGTATTCTGGGTATTTCCACTTTGGAAAGCACTTTTACAATACCATATCCTCAGAATCTTACAATTTTGACATGTAATAGTTGCTCGTTAAATATTTGTTAAATCAATGAATGCATGCCGATTCAATTCAAGCCTCTAATAGCCTTATATCCTATTATCCTATTACTTGTTGGTTGATGGGGCCACTGGTTACAATACAACTTTTGTCACAGACTGTACCACAGCTTATAAAGATTTTGGGGGAACAAATAGGCAGAGTTGCCCTCTTCCTTCTTTGGCACTGTACAGCCATTTGGTGTATGTGGGATTAGCTGTTCTCTAGGGAGAAGAAAATACACCCAATTGTAGCCTTATTCTCTCTTTCAATCTCTTTCTCTCTCTCTCATTTTCCCCTTTTCTTAAATTGCTTTACTGATATTGGTTAGGGTAAATTCTAGTGGCTGTTACAGGTAAACCCCAACATCTCTAAAATATCTTATGCCAGCGAAGTTTGTTTATTACTCATGGCATCCTCCAGTACTGGTGAGCTGGTCACGTAGGTTCTTTTGCAACTTGTGTTACAGTGACTAAGGCTCCTTCCATTTCAGAGCTCCACTGCCTTCAACTTGCCTCTCAGGTTCCACTTGGGTCATTTCTATTTGAGTCAGCTGGATGGAGAGTGTATCATGGAAGGTCTTACCTAGGAGGATTTTAGGGTAGTTTTTGTGTATGTGTGTTTTTTGTTTTTGTATTTTTTAAATAGGGCTAAACGTTGTGGCATCATATTTCACTGGTCGAAATTTAGTCATATGGCCATATCCAGTTGCAGGGCAACTGGAAAATGTTTTCTAGCTATCATTCTGAGGAAAGTGAAACAGTCTCTGTCACAATAGTAAACATCGATTAAATAGACATGATATTCAAAAGCTAGGTATTCATTCACAAAAATCATAAGAAATTTGTTAACAGACTTAAAATTTTTACTCGCACTATACACAGACATTTTCTCTACGAGCTATTCACATTTTTTTTTCACAAGCTGCCATTCATTGGGTAACAGAAAAAGAAAAGAAACTAAATTTTTGTTTAACTGACTGAGGCAACACCATAGAAGCCTTCTTATCTAATGTGCTCATTATTATTAATATTTGGTTGGTTACTTGAAAAAGTTTAGTGAGGCAGGAAATCATAGAAACAGACTTTTAAGTATATTAGGGATTTTAACTTAAAACATATACATGCACATCATTTTGCCTAGCTTTTTAATATAAATTCAAAGACTTTCATTTGTATATGGATGCATTGATTAAAGCAGGGGCCCCTCACCCCTGGGCTGCTAACCATATGGTCAGTGGCCTGTTAGGAACCTGGCGGCAGAACAGTAAGGGAGCGGTGGGCGGGAGTTCCTGAGAACCTGCGGTCAGATAAGCCCGGGGAATTAGATTCTCAGAAAAGAGAGAACACTATTGTGAACTGTGCATGTGAATGATTTTTGTTGTGCACTTTTTATGAGAATCTAATGCCTGATGATGTGAGGTGGAAGAGTTTCATCCCGAAACTCCCCATCCCCCGCCCCCATCCATGAAAAAATTGTCTTCCATGAAACCAGCTCCTTAATACCAAAAAGGTTGGGGACTGCTGGGTTAAATTACAACCTTTCATTCCTGCATAAACTACATGAACTATGTGCTTTCTACAATTTTACGATTTACTTTTCTTAAAGAAGCAAATTTCCAACTCCCTCTATCTTTTAAAATTGTCTCTTCCACACCCAATTTGATAGTCATTTTGTACAACTCAGTGGTTTTAATATATTCACACAATTGTGCAACTACCACAACAATCTAATTTTAAAATATTTTCATCATTCCCCAAAGAAATGCTGCACTGATTAGCAGTCATTTCCCATTTCTCCCTTCCCCCAGCTCCTACTCATCTATGCTCTGCTTTCTGTTTCTATGGATTTGCTTATCTTTTAATCAAATCTCTAATGTTGAATGTTTATGTTGTTTCTACAATTTTTTACAATTATCTACAAGGCCCTAGTAAACATATGACACATAAGCTTTTAACAATTTGTCTGGTTATATCCTGTTTTTCTTGTTTTGATATTTTCCTCTTTTAAATTTATTTTCTTAATTGACAAATAAAAACATATATATAATTTATCATATACAACATGATGTTTTGAAATATGTATACATCGTGAAATGGTTAAGTGCAGCTGATTCACATACACATTACCTTACATTTAATCATTTTTGTTATAAGAATAGTTAAAATCTATTTTCCTTGTGACTTTCAAGAATATAATACATCGTTATTAATGTTATTATTTTCACCATGTTGTACAATAGCTCTCTTAAACTTATTCTCTCTAGCTAAAGAAATTTTTTATTCTTTTTTTTTTTTTTTTTTTGAGACGGAATTTTGCTCTTGTTGCCCAGGCTGGAGTTCAATGACGCGATTTTGTCTCACCGCTACCTCCGCCTCCCAAGTTCAAGGTATTCTCCTGCCTCAGCGTCCCGAGTAGCTGGGATTACAGGCATGGGCCACCACACCCGGCTAATTTTTGTGTTTTTAGTAGAGACGGGGATTTCTCCATGTTGGTCAGACTGGTCTCGAACTCCTGACCTCAGGTGATCCCCCCTCCTCGGCCTCCCAAAGTGCTAGGATTACAGGTGTGAGCCACCGTACCAGCCAGAAATTTTGTATTCTTTAGCCAGCATCTCCCCAACCTTCCACCTCCTCTCAGCCCTCGGTAACCACCATTCTCCTCTCCGTTTCTGAGTTCAACTTTGTTAGGTTCTATATACAGTATATGTGAGCTCATGCAGTTTTTGTCTTTGTGTGCCTGGCTTATTTCAGTTAATATAATGTCCTCTAAGTTCATCCATGTTGTTACAAATGACAGTATTTTCTTCTTTTTTAAGGCTAAGTAGTATTACATTAATACACACACACACACACACACACACACACACACATATACACACACATTTTCTTTATGCATTTATCTGCCAATGGACACTCTGATTCCACATCTTGGCTAGTGTGGATAATGTTGCAATGAATATAAGAGTGCAGATATAAAATGACTTATCTTGATCAAGATTTTCTAAGACATTCATATATTTTTTTTCTTTTATGATGAAACATAAATCCAAATGTATATCTACAGTTTAAAAATGTACCTTTCACTCAGGTTTAGAAATAGAACATGACTTGTATAACAGAAGCCTGGCTGCGTTGCCCTGTCCATTGTGCTACCTACTCTTCTCACCTTCCTGAGGTAGCCACCATCTTGAATTTTATGATAATCATTTCCTTTGCTTACTTTATAATTTTACTATATGTATATACATCCCTGAAAATATGTTTTATTTTCTTATTTATTTGCATTTTTATATATGTAATTATATACCATCTCAATGACTTCCTTTTTAATTCAAAATTTTTCTTTGACAACCATTCCTGTTAATGTATATTTCTATTGTTCATTCATTTTTATAGCTGTGTATTATTCCATATTTTGAATACATCACAATTTATCCTTTCTACTGTAAATGAAGAGTGGACTATTTCTAGGTTTTGTTACTATAAATATTCTTGTATATGCCTCCTCATACACATGTACAAAATTTCCTTTGGATATATCTAAGAGGAGAGGAAATACTGGGTAGTAAATAATGGGCATGTTCAAATTCACTATGTAATGCCAGTTTTAACTGTTTATAAGAGTTCTCATTGTTTCCATAATTACCAACATGTTTTTCTACTGTTCCAAATGAACTAAATTTATTGTTTTATTTATATGTAGCAAGTATGGGTTTTTTTGCCAGCTTCTAGAGTCTAATTTTACTCTCTTGATTGTGTATTTTGGTAAACATAAGTTTAAAAAAATCCCATGTAGTCAAATTGATTATTTTTAGTTCACATACTGAATTTCTATATCTTATTTAAGAAATTCTTACTATCCCAAGGTCATAAAGGAATTTTCCTATCTTCTGTTTTTAAAGTTTTTAAATTTTCTTTTCACATGCTTTAAAACTATCTGGAATCGATTTTTGTGTGGGGCATGAAGTAAGGGTCCAATTTCATTTTTCGTTCCATGAAGAACCAATTGTCCCAGTGCCTTTTATTAACTAATCTGTCATTGCCTCACTAATCTGCAATGTCAGTTTTCTCATATGTCAGGTTTCTGTATAAAATGGATTTATTTCTAGACTGTCTTGCTGTTCTATTGGTTTATTTATCTGTTCCTGAGCCGATACAAAGTTGTTAATTGCTATAGCTTTATATAACTTTTTTATATCTTATAGGGCAAATTTCTCAAATTTCCCTTTATCAAAAACAGGCAATTTTATGATATTGAGTTATTCTATCAATGAAAATGGTACAGTTCACTTATTTGTATATTTTAAGACTTTTCAATAAAAATTTAAAATTTTGTCCTTAAAAGTCTTTTATATGTTTTCTTAAGTTTATTACTAGATAGTTCATATATTTCTTGACATTACAAATAGATATTTAAAATGATATTTTCTAGGTAATTTTTGCATATGTGTAGAAATAGTATGCACATTTAATAACAGTAGAATCTTTTGGGTTGTCTATGTATATAATTATATAATTGGCAAATAATGACAATTTTGTTTCTTGCTTTGTTGAAAATCAATGCTTTCTCAAAAGTCATTAAGGTGACCAAATCATTTTTCTCTTTCATCTGTTAATGCAGTGAATTACATTTGTTAATTTGCTAGTGTTAATTTAATTTAATTTTGAATATTTGAGATAAAGGCAAATTGGTCATGAAAACATTATCTAACCATGTCTGGAATTGGCTGGTTAATAATTTAGCATTTCTATGCTTATGTTCATAAGACATATTTGACTCTAACTTTTCCTTTTTGTACTACCACTGTCAGATTTTGGTATACAAGCTATGCCAGCCTCAATAAATAAAAAAGAGAGTCTACTCTTTTTTTGCTATTTTAGGAATAGTTTAAGATTAGAATAACATGGCTTTTGAATATTTCATAGTAAAGCCAGTAAAACCAGCATTTTTTTTCTGGTTTGATTTTATTAATGGCTACGGGCTATTCAATTTTCTTACTTATTTGTGAGTAAATTTTGGAAAGTTATAATTGTGTAGGAATTTGCCCATCTCATCTCAGTTTTTAGGGTTTATTTGATATGAAACTGATCATAATATTCTTAATCTGTCCTCCATGTGTAGGTATTCCACACTTTGCCTTCTTAAAAATTGTTCATTTATGACTTTTCTTCCCTGATTTTTTTTGTTACAGAATTTTGCCTATTTGGAAGAAACATATCATTTTTAAAGAGACTATATTTGATTTGTTCATACACTTTATAGTAGCTCATCATTTCTACTCTTATTCCTATTATTTCCTTTCTTCTGCTTTTAAAGATTTATTTAGGTTCTATTTCTAACTAAAGAGGTTGAATACTTAATTCATTAATTTTCAGCTGTAATGCATTGACTATATACCATAAGTTTTGATAAATACTGCTTCAATGATTGTTCAGTTGTAAATATGTCCTATTTCTATTGTGACTTTTTGGCCAGAGTTGTTCTAAAGTATGATTTTAATTTGCAAACATTTAGAGTTTTCTAGATATTTTTTAAATTCATTGCTAACTATATGCATCGTGGTCAAAAAATAAGTTGCACTTGGTATTAATTCTTTGAAATTTATTGAAATTATCATAATGGCCTAGCACAACATTAATTTTCCTAAATATTCCATGTGTTTCATAAAAGAATGTGTGCTTTGAAGTTTGGGGGTACAATATTCCTGGTATTCATAAATTGTTCATTGGGCTGTTTCATCTATCCTTACTCAATTTTGACTGCTCATTCTATCGATCATTGAAAACCTTATGTTTGAGTACCCAATTATGTTAGTGGATTGCCAATATTCAATCTTACATTAATAACAGACTTTCAGATAAACTCTTGAGTGAGCAGATAGATATATGATTCTGACATTCAGAGAAGAGGTCCGATGTTGAAAAGCAAACCTGGGAATCATTGCATTTAGATGATCTTTCAGGCCAAGAGATTAGATAACACAGAGCGAGAATAAGAAAGAAGCCTGAGGAGTGAGCCATGGGCACAACAGTGTTTGTAGGTTGGGAAGATAGGAAGGAACAGACAAAAAAAAGACTCAAAGAAGCTAGCAAAGTAGGAGATAAACCCAGAGAGAGTGATATCCTGGAAGTCAAGTGAAGAAAGGGTTTCAAGAAACAGGAAGTGGTTGACTGCGTCAAATGTTGCTGAATGACCAAGATGACAAATAGAACAAACCCAATGGTCCTTGTAGCCATGCATATTAATTGATGGCAGCAGAAGTCTATATATCAGTGGTACCAGACTACTTACCAGTAGTCTGAATCTACCAGAATTCAAGGTGCTGGAGCCCTAGCTTTGCCATCAAAGAGCTAAGGGGAGGGTAAGTCTAATAAGTGTACTCAGGCTGTCTGTCTCTGCTAACCTTGCTACACATTCACCTCTGCTTTGAGGTAGCTGTGCCCATTGTGGTTTGCAAAAGGCAGTGAGGTAGCCTTCTCCAGAAGTCAATAAAGAGAGTGGGGTAAGAGTCCTTGTACCGTCAAAGTGTTCTGGTTGATAATTCAAATACTTTCCTTCTCCCCAGGATGGAGCTCACAGCATAATGATCTCACCACTACCTCTTGCATGCTCTGATGGACTCCTGCCCAACATTCCCTTGCAGCCAGAAGAAGCAGGGTTTTTATTTTTCTTTGCCCACATTCTATTATTTTATTCCTTTTCTAGCCTCAGTGACAAAAGAAGTTATTATTTTTCACACTGGTGGAGAAGCAATGGTAAAATATAACCTAAAGAAATTTGAAAATAGTTTAATGTTTGATGTTTAACAATTCATAATGCTTAACCTGTAAGAAAGGTAAATTACCCAACTCACTCTTGCTTGTCACACATGCGTAAACTGGCTCTTGGCTATGTCTTGGAGGAAGATGGCTACAAGAGACAGGCCTTTAGGGGGAGATTAAAAATATAACAGTTGAGTGAGGGAGCCATCTTATTGGAAGCTTTGGGAACATCAGCATAAACAGTCCTTAGTTCTAACAGTCAGGGCTTCCCTTAGAAGGGTAAAGGTCTGAAGATAATGTGACCGGTACAAGGATGCTGGAGGAAGTATTGCCCTTAGACATGGATAAGAGATGCACCTGCCCTGCATTCTATACTTTAGGGCACCTCATATAACACTTCTCTGTCTACACCCCTCCTTACTGGGGTAGGCATGCTGGGAACAAAGGAACAGGCCCACCAGGAACCTTCAACACCCCCCAACCTCCAACTTCTAGGTCATATCTGGGTACCTAGGACCCATGGCTGAAAGCCTGTTACAAGGGCTTGTGCACATCTTTCTTTTGAATCTATCTTCCCAAGAGTATACCATACCTCAAATGACCATCCCTATAGGCCCCAGGTATGGCCAAGGAGTGACTCTTTGTGGGAGTGAGGGATGTGATGGAACGTGGTAAGTGAACAGGAGTATACAGATATATTTGAACATCCTATAATGTGTGATGAAATCAGGGTGGGAAGAGTGGGCAGTGGGTTATCAATAATATTTCCCTAAACCACCATATGATAGCATGGAATTTGGATGATTCTAAGAGCTTTTAAATTCAAAACTGATACTCCACATTGATGTGGTTTGAATCTGTGTCCCAATCAAATCTCATGTTGAATTGTAATGCCCAGTGTTGGGAGTAAGGGCTGGTGAGGGGTGATTAGATCATGTGGGGTGGTCTTCTCCTGAATGGTTTAACACAATCCTCTTGGTGCTTTTCTCTTGATAGTGAGTTCTTGTGAGATCTGGTTGTTTAAAAGTAGATAGCACCTCTTCCCACCCCTTGCTCCTGCTCCCACCACGTGAGATGCTTCTCTTCCCCTTTGCCTTCTGCCATGATTGGAAGTTTCCTGAGGCCTCCCCAGAAGCTGAGTAGATGTCAGCATCATGCTTCCTGTACAGCATGTGGAACCATGAGCCAATTAAACCTCTTTTCTTTATAAATTACCCAGTCTCAGGTATTTCTTCATAACAATATGATAACAAACTAATACAGAAAATTGGTACCAAAGAGTGGTGTATTGCTAGAAAGGTACCTGAAAATGTGGAATCAACTTTGGAACTGGGTAATGGGCAGAAGTTGGAAGAGTGTGGAGGGCTCAGAAGAAAACAGGAAGATGAGGGAAAGTTTGGAACTTTAAGAGACTGGTTGAATGTTCATGACCAAAATGCTGGTAGTGACATGGACAACTAAGGCCAGACTGACAAGATCTCAGATGGAAATGATGAACTTATTGGAACTGGAGTAAAGGTCACTTTTGTTATGCCTTAGCAAAGAACTTGACTGCATTGTACCCCTACCCTAGGGACCTATGGAACTTTGAACTTGAGAGTGATAATTTAGGGTATCTGGCAGAAGAAATTTCTAAGCAGCAAAGTATTCAAGATTTAGCCTGGATGCTTCTAACAGCCTTTGCTCATATGGGTGAGCAAAGAAGTAACCTAAAATTGGAACTTACATGACAAGGGGAAGCAGAGTGTGAAAGTTTGGAAAATTTGCAGCCTGGTCATGTGGTAGAAAAGAAAAGCCCATTTTCAGGAGAATAATTCAAGCAGACTGCAGAAATTTGCATAAGTAAAAAGGTACCAAGTGCTAATCACCAAGGCAATGGGGAAAATACCTCAAAGGGATTTCATAGTAGCCCCCCTCCCATAAGAGGCCCAGCGGCCAAGAGGACAGAATGGCCGTCTGTGCCAGGCCCAGGGCCCTGCTTCCTGGTGCAGCCTCAGAACATTGCTCCCTGCATCCCAGTCACTCCTGTTCCAGCCATGGCTCAAAGGGGCCTAGGTACAGCTTGGGCTGCTGCCTCAGAAGTTGCAAGCCATAAACATTGGCAGCTTCTATGTGGTGCTAAGCCTGTGATTGCACAGAGTGAAAGAGTTGAGGCTTGGGATCCTCTGCCTAGATTTCAGAAGATGTATGGAAAAGCCTAGATATCCAGGCAGAAGCCTGCAGCAGGGACAGAGCCATCATGAAGAACCTCTGCTAGGGCAGTGCAGAGGGTAAATGTGGTGTTGGAGCTCCCACACAGAGTATCCACTGGGGCACTGCCTTGTGGAGCTATGAGAAGAGGGCCACCATCCTTCAGCTCCCAGAGTGGTAGATGCAATGACAGCATGCAGCCTGTACCTGGAAAAGCCATAGGAACTCAATGATAGCCCTCGAAAGCAGCTGCAAGGGGTGAACCTTGCAGAGCCGCAGTGGCAGAGCTGCCCAAGACCTTGGGAACACACCCCTTGCATCAATATCCCCTAGATGTGGGACATGGAGTCAAAGGATAATTATTCTGGAGCTTTAAGATTTAAAAACTGCACTGCTGGGTTTTGAGCTTGTGTGGAGCCTGTAGCCCTTTTTTTTTGGCTGATTTTTTCCTTTGGGGATGGAAGTATTTACCCAATGCTTATACTCCCATTGTATCTTGGAAGTAACTTACTTGTTTTTTATTTTATGGGCTTATAGGCAGAAGGAACTAGCCATGTCTCAGATGAGACCTTGGATTTTGGACTTTTGAGTCAATATTGGAATGAGTTAAGACTTTGGGGGACTGTTGAGAACGGATTATTGTATTTTGCAATGTGAAAGCCATATGAGATTTTGGAGTTCAGGAATGGAGTGATACAGTTTGGATCTGTATTCCCACTAAATCTCATGTCAAATTGTAGTCTGCAATGTTAGAGGTGGAGCCTCGTGGGAGGCGGTTGGATCATGAGGGTGGGTTTCTCATGAATGGTTTAGCACCATCCCTTTGGTGGTGTTCTTCTGATAGTGAGTGAGTTCTCATGAGATCTGGTTGTTTAAAATTGTGTAGCACCTTCCCCACTTGCTGTCTCTTGCTCCTGCTCCCACTATGTGAGATGTCTCACTCCCCCTTTGGCCTTCACCATGATTGGGAGATTCCTAGGGCCTCCCCAGAAGCTGAAGCCATTATGCTTCCTGTACAGCCTGCAGGACAATGAGCCAATTAAACCTCTTTTTAAAATAAATTACCCAGTCTTGGGTATTTTTTTATAGCAGTGTGAGAACAGGCTAATACATGGTTGTTATGAAGGTATATTTATTAAGGTAGAAATATAAAATAGTTTTCATCTGACATTTTGTTAGATTGATTTATAAACTATAAACACTTAAACTATTTTGTATGTCTTACTCTGGGCCCTACAGAATGTCAGGGATGGAATACAGAATATGGGGGGACTCTATTAAGACAGGTATGCGTATTAAAGACTATCATAAAACAATGCATATGTATGCAAAAGACAATTCATTTCTTAAAATGAACTTTAGGTGTTGCTTTTGCAAGACACAGCATTTTGCTGCACTCCTTCCAAAACAAATGGCCTTAGTAACCACCCTAACTGCCTTACCCATGGGTGGTCCTACCAACCAGGTTGGCTTCCTCATTCCTCTATAATCCTTCTCCAAATAAAAAGTCCTTCCTTACCCGGGTGGTGTGCCTTACTACCCTCCTGAGTTTCTCTTGTCCTTCTGCTGAACTAAAATGTGTCATATTACCAGCTCCCTTCTGTTCCACATACAGTAACATCCTACTTCTCTTCCCAGACCTAACACAAAGACCAGCTCATGGAGATTTCTGATCATCTGTCTGTGTTTCTGTCTCTCCCAGAAGCATATGAGCCCCTGAGGTCAGAAGGAATACCTGAGTCATCTTTGTTTCCTTAGGCCTGCCCCAGAACCCCACACATGCAGGCATTCACTAAATGCCTTCAGGTAAAATGAATAAATTCCCCAATTCTCATAGAACATGTATCTAGCATGATGGGTTTAGCCCTGAGTGATATATTGAATATGAGCAGTTGGGCTATTTGCTGTCTGTATATTCTGTCTTACCAACAGATTTCAAATTCTATAAAGGACCTTGTAGTTATCATTATATGAATCTTTCAGAGTAACTAGCATAGTTTTGAGATAATAGTTAGCTCCTAATCATATCTTAATTTGATTAGAGAGAAAGGATGTGAAGAAAATGATTTAAAATGAAAATGGGGACAAGTACTTCTAAATGATTGTCAAGAATGCCATATGTCCACAGATGTGTTGCAGTGAAGGCAAAAGGAGAGTAAAGTAGGAGAAGACTGGAAATTATCTCAAGATTCTGAAGAGAGAATTCTATTTCTATTTTTTACTTCCCTTATTTTTAGGATTCAAAGTGATCTTTGAGGTGGTCTCCACTGTCACTACACCCTTTCCACTTAGTCCAAGCTGTCAAGCTGCTTGACAGTTACATATTTCTCTCTAGTTTATACAACTTGCAGGTAACTTCCTAAGCATCACTCTCCTCTGCTTTGAGAAAATAATGCTGGCAGTTGACTCTGTATTATCCCCTAGCCCAAGAACACAGATTTAAAAACCCTCTTACTAATTCACATTGGTCTTTGGAATACATTTTTCTGAACGTTAGCACATCCATTAATTAATTTCATTATGACTAATAAAGTTTTTTTTAAACAGAAAACATAATCACAGATAATACAGACGAGATGGCTAAAAAGAGTCAGTATCAAGCCAAAAGCTACACTAAGATTAGGCCATATATCAGGACAACACGTTTTCTCCCAATTCAAGTCAAATAAAAATGAGGAATGGAGAGTGAGGTGGCTGCTGAGACAAGGCGATCTGCCTGAACCATGCCCCTTTCACACTTGTTGGGGGCCAGGGCTGGAGCTTGAGGCAAGCCCCGAACAGAGGCTGTGAAGAGCAAATGTGGCAGCAAGAGCAAGCAGTGGGATTAGCGTGCATTTTAAAATCAGAGAGAATTGGGTGCGAATTCTTCTTACTAAGACCTCGGGCAACTCACCCTCTCTGAGCCTCAATTTCTTCATTTTCACTAAGTTTTTGAATAGCATGAAACCAGAACTAGTGGACAATGTTTGAGATACCGGTATATATATATCCCAAGAGATCTCAATAGATTGCAGCATATAGGCTCTGTCTTAAAAGGAATTTAATAAGAAAATATATAAAATTCTACTCATGGTTTGAAGAAACTTACATCACTAAGCATGCAAGTGCCATAGTAATTACACACACACCTAGAGAGGGTGAACTTCAGTGAGGGTGAACTTTACGGAACTTCATGTGAAAGAAAAAAATACATTGGCTTTAAACTGTCACACACAAACTTTGTGGAGGAAAAGACGTGAGAATTAAGGATTGGAGGACAAATTTGTGTTCCCAGAAAAAGAATTTTGGCGACAGATTAAACTTTTACTACAGAGGACTCATAGGGGAGAAATAGAGAAGATTTTAGGTCACTGGGAGACATGTCTAAATTGCTAGAACTGGCAAGAATGATGTGGGCCATTTCTGGAGCTAATTAACACCCAGGCCTGGAAGTAATCAAGTGAAACTTGCACTGAAGGTAGTATAGCATAATGGTTAAGAGCACACACACATTCTAGAAACAGACTGCCTGGGTTGAAATCCCAGCTCTACCCCTTTCAAGCTGTGTCTTTTTGTGCCTCAGTTTCCCTACTTGTAAAAACGGAGATAAAAGCAATGCCTATAATTAACAAATGTAAAATGCATTAGTGCTGTGTAAGTTTTAGACTTTATTAGTGGTAGTATTTATTGGAGGTGTTGTTGTGGAAAGAATTTGTACTTTGCATGAATTGGTTGGATGACCCATACAGGATCTTCCTCCTCTGAGATCCTATAATCCTATGTTTCTATAGGCTCTGCCACTAAAAGATTAAAATTGCCAGTTGAGCACCAGCTTAAGCATTTTTGAAAAACAAAAACAAAGTGACAACAACAAATCATTATTTTTCTAAAAAGAAAAAATCTTTGACCATCCTTTCCTGAATAGTAATGAATAGAATGTTTGAACAATTATTCATACAATTATTCTATGACTTCCGAAAGAAAACAGCTCCCCACAAAACCAGCACTTGGGCATATATGAGCAGCAGAGGTAGAGATAGAAAAGAGAGAAGGATGTGAGTCAAAGTTAAGTCTATTTTAGAAGAGAAGTCTATTAAAAGACTCTGTGGTATGATGGGGACATAATGAAGGACAATTGTTGTGGCCATGGTAAACATGTCCCTTGATTGTGAATACTGAGTTTCCTAAGGGGTCAGGTTGGCAGTCTGATGAGTGTCTCCATCAGGGACGTAATGCAAACAGCTTCCTCACTATTCTCCCGTCTTAGTCTCCTTAGTCTCCAATCCATTTGTGTACTCCTGCCTGAGTGTTTCTTCTATAATGCCAATTCGCCCCTGCCTAACACCCCTCAAGTACTCCCCACAAGTCTACAGTATGACACATAAATTCTTTCTCTAATAATTCGTCATCAACTGCGGTGAAGTCCTAACATCTTACACCTGTTTCCAAGTGAGGCCACCGACTACTCGTGATGTTTGTCCCTGATCTCCACCCCCAGGTGTATTAAATCAGAATCTCTGAAGCTAGGACCCACAAATTAAGAAACTCAACCCCACAATTTCATCCACATTGGCCTGGCTGTCATTACAGGGGTGGGTGTCTTTGTAAATTACAATTTAATGGAATAATTCTTAGCTCCAGCCCTCACACCTACCTCCCTATAAACAGCAGCAGCAGCACTTCACAAAGTTCTGACTAAGGCAAATAGCCACAGACGGCTTAGCCCTCTGCTCTGGCACTGTGTCTTCTACCTGAACTGGAGATATAATTCATGGCAGCAAGCCTGAAACTGCAACTCTTGATAGATTAATTCCATAACAAAAATCAATCATGGCACTTGTTGCCGGCATACATAATATTTTGAGTTTCCTGTCTAGCACCACTGAGACAAAGACCTCCTTGACCTTGACTACATTAAACGAATGTGCTGATGCATTAATGTAATCAGCTGATCACTGCATGTACCGTCATCCCTGTCTGCTTAACAGTGATCAGCGTTGAGCTCTTGTTTCCTGTGGAGCTACCTAACCCAACCAAACTGCCATACTTACTAGCAGAGAGAATGTCTCTACTTGCCAAGAATAGTAGTTATAGCAACATCCTGAGAATGTTTATTTTTTGACTGGTCACCTCAGGCGATATGTCAGCTGATTTGCCTGGTAGCTTTTCCCTGAGCAAATATCTGCCATTCAAGGAGGGTGGCGGGGGAAGCTCACACTGGAAATTCCAGTTTGACTGCAGAGAAAATAATTTCCTATTCAGAAAATACCTTTGTTCATTCCCAGGGAAAAGAGGCTAAACAGGAAAGGAAACATGGACAGGCATCTGGCTGAGCACATCACCTGTATAATAAGCAAACTGAAAAGGCTGGCATATGGAGTGACAAGGCGGATGGAGTAGAGAGAAGGAAAATAACTTCTCTGTTTTTAAGATTAGAGAAATTGAGGGACACCAGACAATGTGAATTGTAGTCGGGGCAGAAGAACCCTTAGGGAAAGCGCTATTGATTCTTCCACTGGATTGCTCCACACAGATAGCCACATGGGTGAAGACTTTCTCGGTCGACATAATCTGAGAGGCAAAGCTTCTAAGTAGCCTAGTGTGAGCTAGTGTGGATACCCTACCCAGCAACCAATGTCTATATAGAAGCCTGATGTCTGATATCTAACCATGAGCAACCCTGCTTGGGTATTTCAATTAGACAAAGATGGTTAGGAGACACACCTGAACTTAGATACCTGAGTGCTAAGTGGAGATTTCTCATTTTGAAGACTCTTAATTTACCATTTTATAAAATGATCCTGTGGCAAAAGGAAAGAACTAATTAAGCATTTCATTATCTGACTGATATAACAAAGCACAAAGTGGCAATGAGAAAAAAATTAAAAAATCAGCACCGGGAAACATCTGTCCCACTCTAATCCTGAGAATTTCACAGCCTAGGACTGCATCTGCAGATGGAGGTTTTAAAAAATTGAAACAGAGGAATCTTCAAATAGCATGTTATAGAAATACCTCCAGGGAATAAACTTTAGGTTAAGTTCACTCTTCAAACCTGTACATAAAATTTACTGTTCTTAGAAATGATAAGTGAACCTCAGTACAGAGGAAATCATGTTCAAGTTGGCAGTGATTTAATGAACACAAGAAAATTATACTGAAATTTACTGTGTGTTGTCTTTCTCATGCTCAAGGATTTGCTAAGTGTCTTTCTAACAAGCAATTAAACTGCTGAGAGACCAGGGGTGGGTGGGCAATGAAAAAAATGTCTCCTCTTATCCTCATAGTTTATAAATTGCCTAGAATATCTTGTTAGCTGCTGGAGGAGTGTTGATTTCTGATGTCATAGCTCTCCCTGCATTTACTTGAGTGGGCAATGAGATTTGGGATGAATAACTCCATTTGTAGCTGCTGCTTCTAATACTGTGGTAAACTAGTATGTAGGTAGGGCCATTCATATTTCCTGAAAATGTGCTTCCCAAAGATAGACCACTCAAAAGCACATAAGCAAATAAAAGCACTCTAATTTTTTATTATAAAATTAATAGAAAATTAGTGTAGAAATACGAAAAGACAAATAATCGAAGAGAAGAAATAAAAGTAATGTATAATCTCACACTAGAGAGAGTTAACTTGCACAGGGTGCCTGGTGCATGAGAAATATTTGTTGAATAAATATTTCCTTCCATTCTTTTTTAAATGCCAATATATACATTTTTAAAATAAAAGTGAACCATATTGTACCTAGTTGTCTGAAACCTGATTGTAAAACTTTTAGCACTAGATTGTAAATTGCTTTCCAAGTCATTAACTATTTTTATATGAGAGTTTGACATAGCTACTCATTTGTAGACACACTGAGAGTAAAAATTAGACAGCATCCAATAGCATATTCTTATTATTTCATTCATTCAGTACATACTTTTTGAACACTTACCATGTGCCAGAATCTATTCTAGGCACTTGGGCTCCATTGGGGACCAGAAAACATTTTTGCTTTCATAGGATTTCATTTGTAGCAGTGGGAGGCAGATCACAAAATTTTAAGCATAATATATAAATGTTTGAAGATGATAAGCACCATGGAAGAAAATAAAGCTGGACAAAGAGAAGAGAGAGTAACGGGAAAGTAGGAGGACAGGGCAGTAATTTTAAAAGGTGATATTTGAATAAAATCTTGAAGGAGAAGAAGGATTTAGCCATACAGATATTTTGAAGAAAGTGTCTCTGGCAGAGGAAACAGCTATGGCAAAGACCCTCAAATCAAACTGTAATTGGCATGTTCAAGGAATAGCAAGCTGGCCAGAGCATGTGAAGTAGAATGAGAAAAGTAGGACAAGGTCACATAAGGTAGGAGGGAAGGTCAAACGAGAACTTAGAAGACCTTGTAAAGAGCTTTGCCTTTTCCTCTAAGGGAAATTGGGAGTCCCTGGAGTGTTCTGAGCAGAGGAGTGATATGATCTGACTTCTATTTTTACAAGATCTGCCTGAATTCTATGTCAAAAATAGAAGGTAAGGGGCAAAGGTGGGAGCATAGAGAAGAGGTCAGTTGGGAGGCCACTGCAGTGAAGCAAACAACAGTCAGAATGGCTCCCACAGGAAAGGATAATGGAGGTAGTAAGAAACTCAGTTCTAGATAGATTTTGAAGGTACCCAATGATTTTGATGGTGTCCATAGATTTTTTTAATTTAAATTTTTATTTTTTGTGGGTACATAGTAGGTGCATATATTGTAGATTTTAATATATCCATTGATATATACTGTTGGATGGATGTGGTGTGTGAGAGAAAGACAAGAGTGAAAGGTCAACTCCAGAAGACTGTGGGAGGAGCAGATTTCAGGAGGAAGAGATTGGGATTCAGTCTGGGTCACATTAATTTTGAGACGTCTATTAAACATCCAAGTAGAGATATTGAGGATGCAATTGGATTTAAGAGAGCTTGGAGTTTTAGGAGAGTCCTAGAAATATGAGTCTTGACTAGAGACATAAAGTTTGGAGTTATGAATAAATAGGTAGCATTAAAGTCAAGGGACTGGATGATATCACGTAATTATAAGTGAGTAGGTAACAAAGGAGCATAGAAAACACCAAGGCATTCCTACACCTACATGCCCACCAACAGACGATGAGGAATCAGCAAAAAAGACTGAGAGGAGCCATGACTGAGTCGGGAGGAAAAGCAAATGAATGGGGTACTGGAAGCCAGATAAAGAAGATATATTAAAGAGGAAAATCTGGTTAACTATGTCAACTGCTGTTAACAGGATCACTGCTATTAGTCAAAATAGTGCCTTGTATAAAGTAGAAAAGTCACCCTTTCTTGGGAATGTGTTGCCTCTAACCAGCAAGTCAGCAACTGAAATGTGGATCAGATTCCCCCACACCTTGCCACTGATCCCTTCTTTTAGGTTCCCTTGGGCAGTTACAACCTGTACAGTGGCACCTAAAAGTAACTGATGACTCTCATTGTTGATGAGTAGGATAAGGACCAAGACTCGATCACCAAATTTAGCAATGTGGATGTCATTACTGATCTTGACAGGAGTCATTTTGGAAGAGAGGTATCACAAATCCATGAATGTTAAGGGTTTAAGAGGAAATGAGAGCAGAAAAATTGGAGGCAGTGAATATAGACTGCTTTTTGGAGGAGATTTGCTGCAAAGAGGAGCAGAAAAATAAGGCAGGAACTGGTGGGAAACATGGGGTCAAGATAAATGGAAAAGTAACAGCATGTTTGAGTGCAATGATAGATGTACAGCATCATCCTCTCTTGCAGGGACCACTGCAGTGGCTTTCTCACTGTTTCCTTACATCCATTCTTGCATCCTGTAATCTTTTCTCCAAATATCCCCTGAGTATGCATCTCTTAAGTCAAATACTGTCATGATCTCTTCCTGTCCAAAGCCCATATGGTGACCTGTAAGATCCTGCCTGACTAGCTCTCCTTTCTCATTTCCTACTACTGTCTCCTCAAATATGCAGCTCCAGCCTCGCTGATCCCCTGCTCCTCCTCCAACACACCAAGCCTTCTCCCAACCTGGGCTTCTGCACTTGCTGTTCCTTCCATCTGGAACTCTCTTCAAATTTTTGAATGCATTGCTTCCTCATTTCATTCAGGTTTCTACCTAAAAATCACCTCCCTGACCCTTGCTTGACTACCTTATGATCTCCCGGTCACCCTCTATTTCTTTACTCTTTTTTCTTTTAATTGTAGTAATCACTACCTGACTTGATGTATTTTCTTTTAACTCTCTGTCTCCCCCAGGAAAGATAGTTTCATGAAGACAGGGACTTTGCCTCATTTAATTCACGTGTTTGCATCTAGCCCATACAATAATTATGGCTCATAGAATACACACAATAAGTACATTTTAAATAAAGTAATAATTGAAAGAATACTACAATTAACACTCTGAACACTTTAAGGCTTTTAAAGATATTGGAAATTAGGGATCGTGGGTTTGAGTTCTATTTGGCCTCTAGAGATGAGTAGTGAGGTGCTCCAGTGTGTACCTTCCTATTCAATGTACGTGTGTGCTCTAAATATATTCTACTCAAAGGCCAAGGACCTTTGGTTCAACCCAATCACATTGTTTAGGATTGTAAATTTAATGGAAAAACTTTTGTACAAAATAAAATCTGACATGTTCTTCGTTGTACTGGAAAGGACACTGGTTATGCATCAAAATGTTCAAGTCTCTATTCTACTACTTGTTAGCGCTGTGTGACCTTCAAGAAGTCACTATATTTCTCTGTACCTTAGAGTCCTAGTCTTAAATTTGTAAGAAATATTATTTCATCTACTTCCATCGCCTCATTGCTTGAGGGCCAAGTGAGATATTTGAAATAGTGCTAAACAAATGCACATAAATATTTTCTCTGGATGAAAAGAAAGTGTTTGCGGCTAATCCATGGGGCTGCGGGGAGAACAGAGAGCTGTGCCACAGCCATGCGCCATCTGGCTCTTTAAAATGTGTCCCTCAGGAAGAAAAATGAGATTGTTTTTGAGAGTTAGTAAAGAATCACTTCAAAAGTGATATTTTCCAACTCTAATAAGTCTGTGATCAAACAATCAGTTTTTGGGGTAAAGGCCACTACTTTGCACCAACAGACCTGGACGTATGTACTATATACTTAATGTCAAGAGTGTGCAAGCATAAGCAGTTTTTGCTTGTGAAGAAAAGAAAATAAAATAAATCGTGTAGTGTAAGAAACTAGACATCCCTGTCTAGCTGAGAACTGAGAGACATGCCCGCAAAGCACCTCCAAATGCCAGCCTGTCCCTAGAGTGACCAGAGGTGGTGTTTTAGATACAGACTTTGTGTGTGTTAGATGCAAGAAGAGATGAGTTGCCTGGAAGGATGTGAAAGCTAGGAACAGCAGGGGAGTAGGGATAGCTCAGGGCTCTCTTTTCTTTTATCTTTCCCATCTGGCAGCATTTTATTTGTACCTTTACTGGCTCCATTCCCCTTTTTCCACTATCTCTCTCCTCTGTTTACTCGTGTTTCTGTTACTCATGTTTTTGTTAGCTCCATCAATCCATGGCCCACCAGGATCACCCTGAACTTGTTACTCTATTTGCAGTGGCCTCAGACTACTATCCACAGCCTTTCAGTTTCCCAGTTCCAATATGTATTGAGGAATCTCACTGGCCCCGCTTGCTTAAGCATTTTGAGCCTGGCCGTGTAAATCTTGGATCATTGGTCTCTTTACTTTGGATTGCCCTTGAGAGAGATGCCCATCTCAGGACAAGCAATCAGCTGTGGCCAGATTGAGGTCGGATGGTGCAGAGCATGGCTGGGCCTGTGGGCAGAGACTGCAGACTTGGACAGATTTCCTAAGAAGGGGTTTGGGTGTTGCAGACATTTTAAATGATACATTGAGAAGGTGAGGGCATGTTATGTGTGTGGGTTGCCCTTTTAGTCTCTTCCAGAAATGTTGTATGCTTAGAAAGTACAGGCTATTACCCAAAGAGACAAGTTCATTAGGTCACCACATCTTCAACTTGAGGCCTTTATTTTATTTTCATCTTGTCTATTAATCTAACATATTTTGTCATCCTTCTTAATTTTCAAGGCTAACAAACAGGTTTTTGACATACCAAAAGGGGGCGTAGATACCAAGTCCCATTAAGTTGTAAGAGCTGTTTTACCACACACAGTTTTATTATAGTAGTCTTAGGCTGCCCAATATATGAACCCTCCCAGTGGAATACAACCTGGGATCCTACTACACTACACCCTCCTTTGATGCTCCCTCCCCGTGGAGTACAATCTTGGATCCTACTACACTACACCCTCCTTTGATGCCCGTCTACCCAACACAGACTCAATTCTCCAAGAGGTTCCTAGCAGTAAGAACTGGACATCAGGTCATGTCCTCATATTTCCTGAATATACTTTTGGTTGTACAAACCCAAGCAAACATTTAATGAAACTGAAGAAATGCTATAACCCTCCATGTTGGATTCAAACTGGGGGCTTTATTGCTCAGGCAGAGGAGGTCAGGGTTTCTTGCTCCGTTACCAGCAATGCTCAGGGGCAAAAGATGGCATCAGGGTACCATCTTTTTGGAGAAATGAATTTTTGTGAGTCATCAGCATAGACGTGGGAACTGAAAATGCTCTTGCTGTCGGCACTAAGCTATCAGCACTGCACTGCCTGAGAGCCCACCTGGCCCATGGATTGGATAATTATGTGGCCTCTCAAGAGGTCTTGTTAGAGCAAGAGTGGGACTTGGAACGCTACTCTGTTTCATTCCAGGATGTGAAGTATAGTGAATTCCTCATGCCACCGCCCACCATCAGAGCCAGAGTACTGAGTCCTTTGGAACAGTCTTGAAGTGGGGGTTCCTGTGGCTTTCTTTGTCAAGCCCAGGGACCAGCCCAGTTGTCTTTTGTTTAAAAGAAAAATGAGGAGTTCTGGTTCTGTTTGATTAATAAGGCTGATTGTGTAAGGTTGCTATGACCCCCATTCATTCCTAAATTTCTGGACTTGTTCAAGGAGGCATTCACACAAATAAACTGGCATGCAGGCAGTCTTCCCATG
Organism: Macaca mulatta; assembly: GCF_049350105.2. Taxonomy (NCBI): domain Eukaryota; kingdom Metazoa; phylum Chordata; class Mammalia; order Primates; family Cercopithecidae; genus Macaca; species Macaca mulatta. The sequence goes on from NC_133406.1 coordinate 163,865,717, forward strand.
TTTGAGAGGTCCATCAGAGAAAGATGAAGTTTCACACCTCCCTTGTTGGCAGTTTGATTACCCAGATAGGATGTCCTGGAGAGTCTGAAGGTAGAATCTCCCAATGACGTTCTTTCTGTCCCAGGAAGTCCCATGAGGATAATACAGATGATGATGATGACATCAATAAGCCCCACAGGTACCTGCAGACATTCAGTGACTTAGGCAGGGTCACGTATATAGTAAGTGGCCTCAGTACTGGAGAGATACGTTTCCATGATTATTAAAGCTAACTGTGCAGACATTTGAGAGTTTTACAAATGCATGGATCAGTTCACTCCCAATTTCTCCAGCCCAGTTGACTTTATGACTAACTTTTAAAAGTGGAAACTTTGGCCTGGACTCAAGATGTTTAGGGGTTCCACCTCTCTCACCATCTTAGCTCACCCTCTATCTGCCTCATTTTGATATTGAATAATCACATTCAAACAATGCTAGTATAAAGATGGTAGGAATTTAGTCATTCTGACCATACTCCTTGTGACAAGTAAACAGCAGGCCACAGTCTCCTGGCATTTCCTTTGTGTTTGGCAATAGAATACCAAGTGACTCTCAAATCAGTTTCAATGAATAGTGGAAGAAAAGCATTCCTCTTGAGATGACTGTGTTGCCATGAATAAGATGTACAGGCCCAGGTGTCAGTCTCTTCTGCTGACAGCAGCCGAGCAATCAGATCAAATGTGGATGCACAGTTACTAAGACCTGAGTGGGCCCAGTCCTGAGATTCATCAGGTAAGCTAATTCAGGACTGCTTCAGGTTTTAAAGGCCAGTTAAAAATGCTCATTGCAGAATATTGTTGCAATGCAACCTGCCTCAGCTTGGAATTCAGTGTAAAGTTATATAACCTATCTGAGGGAGTGATCTTAATCAAGTGGTAAAAAAAACTTATCCTGAGAGATTTCACTAGCAAGGCAGGCCATAGCACGGGTGGGGACAGCACTTGTTGAGCACTCCATTTAGTAATTAACAGGGGAAAAATGACTTAATAAGGTCTCTCTTGAATTTAAAAATCTCAGAAATTCTCTCTCTGTGTCTCTGTCTCTCACACAATTTCTCCTCATTCTCTGTGTTTCACTTTCCTTCTTCCCACTCCTTCTTCCTCTTCTCGAGCTCAGTGGATCTATAAAATTTGTAAACTCCAGCAAATTTCTCACTCATGGTAACTGTGGTAGTGGAATTCTCTCTAATGCAACTCTTGATGCAGAAAATGGAGCCATTGTGCCTAGTATAAAATAACTTATCCTTTCTGCATTGCTCCAACAGAAATCTTTCTTCTCATCATCCTATTAAATAACACCTTATTAAATGACAAGCAAATGCTTTTCTATCTACCTGGTGAAGGCAAGTTAGGTATCTAGACTCCTTCTTGCCTGCTATAGATGTTGGGAATTGAGGTTGGGAAAACTCTTGCAGAGGAAATATGGAGAGGCAGGTGCAATGAGTGCCAGAGTCAAGGTTGGCATCTGCATTTTCTGCATCCTGAGCCAGAATAACCTTATTAAACTGTGTAGGTTGCAAGAGGCCATCACATCTCTAAAGTGGCCTCTTTATCCTCGAAGTATGAGGGACAGGCTCACCTCTGTTCTACTTCTGTCTCACTCTGGCATCCTTTCATTATGTTATCACATAAGCAACGTTAGGCAGCACATGGATGGGGGCCAGGAGCAAGTGCTGTATCATCCACAGCAAGCCCCAGTCCATAAAGGGACTCGTCATAGAGAGTCAGTGGTCTGGCTAGACTCAAATTAAGAGATTTTCCAACTCTTGTGCCTCAGCATCCCTCCTTTTCAAAAGGGAGAAATTGATCTAAAATGAAAAACAGTCTCCAAGGTCTCTCCAGCTCTGCAATAAGGTATTGAGTCTGAAGTATTATGATCTTAATAACTCTTTTCACCTAGTACCCATCACTAGCACATTATCTCTGATTTTCCCTTGGATATATTTGTTATCTTAAAGGTTCCTCTAACTTTTAGTAACTTAAAATGGAATAAGCATTGCTACATTTCACATTTAATAGTGTCTTTGTCATAGGAAAACCCTCAGTTACTTCAAAGGAGTATAGTGTAAAATAATTCCTTGATTAGTGTAGATTGTGGTTGTGGTTGTAGGGGCAGGGAGGGGGTTCTGAAGAGGGTGAAGGTAGATAAAGGATGATAAGTGTTACAGAGTAGAAAAACATGCTTCTGGGAAGGGACTCATTTCATATGATTTTTCCTACTTGGGGGGTTTAGTCAATTTTATAAAATGTAGTCTCCAAAATGATGATTTACTAGCCCCATGCAGGTAGTCTTCTTTGGTAAATGAACTTGGGGATGGTGAAAATGAGAATCCCCAGGCACCAGGCAGAAGTACCCCTATTAACCCCACAGCTTGTGGGTGACACACTTTCAACCATGTCTCACATTAATAGGTCATGTGGAAAAAATATTATCTTGGTGAAAGCCAGTTGCATAGATTAAACAACAAATCCTCCAGCCGAAAAAATCACCTGGGGGGCTTAAGATCAGTGAATAGAATACCAATCTAGAGAAGCTTATAAATCTGGAGAAAATTACCTTCAACTGCATGATGAATTTCAAGAAATACCATTTTTATTTTTAGAATGCAGTGACTAATATCCTACTTAACCTTGAGATTCTGATCTTACAGGAGACACGGTGTGGTCCAGCACTGGCATATATAATGATAAAGCTGCTTTGTCAGAGATAGATTTATTTGTCTGTGGGCTATTATCCTATCCTGACATTAAGATTTCAAAAAGAAAAAAATACGTAGGCGGGTGAGCAAATCAAGCTTTGTATTTTGATCTGAGAGAGATTGAAAGACATTTTCTAAGGTAAAGAATTTTTCTAAGTTCCTTTTGTTTAAATGAATTGTCCTTCTCCCACACTTTTGAAGGCTATTTTGGGTGCTGATTATAAGTTTGGAAAAACTTTTTAGTGGCGTGCTTTTTACATGATAAGACTGACTTCTGCAATCATCTTTTATAGAGATGGTCTCCAGATGCACAGCCCACGTGTTTGTGAAAACTGCATCATATCATCATTGCTTCCCAGAACTGTTACCAGAAACCTTTAGAGAATTAAACACTGTTTTTATACATAATTTCCATTTACTTAATCTTTTGTGGTGCTTGTAGTTTTATATAAATATATGTATAAATTTGTTATTTTAGCCATTTTTAATTGTGCCATTCAGTTCAGTGGCATTAATTATATTCACGATGTTACACAACCATCACTACTATTTCCAAAAATTTTTACTTCCCTAAATAGAATCATTGTAACCATTAAGCATTAGCTCAGCATGTTTCCTCTTCTCCAGTTCTTGGTAACCTCTAACCTACTTTCTGTCTCTACAAATTTGCCTATTCAAGATATTTCATATAAGTGGAATTATATAATATCTGTCCATTTGTGTCCAGCCTATTTCACTTGCTATAATGTTTGGAAGGTTCACCCATATTGTAGCATGCATAGAAACTTTGTTCTTCTTATGGCTGAATAATGATTTTGCATTGTATGCATAGACCACATTTTGTTTATCCATTCATTTGTGATAGACACTCGTTTTCACCTTTGGCTCTGTTAAAAAGGATTCAACTACTTTGTCTTTTAAAATTTGTAATCAACATTTGCTGAAGTGTATTTATTCCCTGGAAAATTCATTCTTTAAGGGTCAATTTTTGAATATCTTTGCTGGGGAAAACAGTTTCCAGATCCATGCTGGCTCTTTCGAAGGTTCAAACCACACTCCTGCTTTGAATATTAAATCAGCAAAATCACTAGATTTTTTTCCCCTAGTTCCATCGAGATGAAATAAGGGTTGTCCCAGCAAAATTACTGTCCTAGGGCCCCAGATGAACCTGGATGGTAAGTAATGCACACCATTAAGTGCAAAAGTAGAAGAAAAGTGAAATTCTAAGGAAAAAAATGAGTAGTTGAATTCACACAGAGAGAGTTAGCAGCTGGCTGATCTATGTGGTTTTAGAGCTGAAGTGATAGACTCTGGGCTCTCTTCACCTCGTGGAAATCTTCTGCCTTTTAGAGCTAAGGAAAATGATAATGATAAGTCAGAAATTCATTCAGGAAACAGAACCACTCTCAGTACTTAAAGCAATAAAGAATTTAAGATGGGGGACTCGATTGCTTTCAAAGTTGTCAGAAGGACTGCTGGACTCGGTGCTAGGAGGGCACTAGAAAGAGTCTCAAAACCATTCTTCCCTGATCCTTCAGGTAGCTACTACCTCTGAAACCATCACCGGAACTAAGAATTTAAGAATATAGTCCTGCCCCTGTGATCCAGGGTTATGGAACCCAGAGTCGCTGAAGTTGGTTGACCAATCCTTTTAATTTTTCTCTCGCTAAGGAGGTCTATCGAAAGAGAAATAAAAATGTTTATTGTTTACGATAAAAACTTTTAAAAAAATTAAAATGTAGCACTTTGTGCTAAAATAGGTTTTGGTATTTTCCTTCATCACTGAAGGATTTTTGTTTTTTGATAAAATTTTAGAAACTATATATTTAACATAATTCACAGCATCTAGTTGTAAGTAGCATCTTTGCACACATTTTTTAGAAGTTGAGATCTGGTAGTGGGATGATGAGATTGAGAGACTATAGGAAGTTGATGAATTAACATCTAAATTCATCCACAGAATGGAGATGGCAAAGACAATATAGATACAGGATTCCTAGGTACAAGGAAAGCAGGGGATGGGAGCCATTATTGAGTAGGGGATGGATGCAAGGGGGCTGTAAAGTTTCTGAATTTGAACAAGAAGCAGAAGGAGAAGAGTTGCAAATTTCCATGTAATTCGCTTTTCGTCTGTAATCTCATGCAATTGGCATACAATCTAACTGCAAAAACACTGATGAGCAAAATCAGACATTGTGACTGGACATAATTTAGGGTGGGGAGCCAAATAGCAGAGCGAGTTTTCAACCCTGATTGTAGAATGACCTTGCACTGTCTTATCCTGTCCTGCACTCTTCTGACCCACTTCAGACTCTTGGGTTGGGGGCAGGATCTAAAGTCCCATTAGTGGTTAGGACAATTTCCTCCCTCAAGAGAGTAGCCACATTCCTGACTGAGTCTTAGGTTAGGGAATATCTAGGGAGAACCTCATTTCTACAGCTTCATGTCACCTTATGAAGGAAGCGCTAATAATTAATGGATTCAGGGGCATTTCATTCACATGATTTAGCCCCTTCCTCTCCTTGGGGGGTCTCTGGAGGCAGTTAGCGACAGAAAATGTAAATTATGCTCTGCTTTGCACTTCCCTTCCAGGGTAGCCTACGGTTGTTCAGTACTTCCAAAGCTGTGAATGGGTCAGTCTGTTTAAATAGGGGGAATGTATTATCAGGCCTGTTTGGTCAGTAGACCTGAGTCACCCGCTCTTCAATATTAGCTTTCATCAGTAATTAGACTCTTGGGTCTTTCTCTTTACTGATTCACAAATTGGGTGGGAAAGGTAGAGGGATGTTAAGGATTAGTGCTCTCAAACACTTAAAGGTGAAGGTGTGAAGCTTTTTCTCACTCCTTTAGCTCAAGCCGTACCATACAGTGTACCTGTGAGGGGCCAGAGGCCACACCGTGGACAGCAGACTGGAGGTGATGTGGCCCTCTGGCGCAGCCATCTTCTCAGCCACACTGGTGATGTCATCATCTTGGAAGGGCTTTGGCAGCGTTTTTGCTTTTCAAATACATTATTTGTCAGCCTTCATTGTTTAGGTGAGATCCAAATAAGCTCCAGGATTTCACATCACTTGGTTTCACCATAATGTGTCATGTACCAAAACACAATTCAGCAACAAAAAATGACTAAAAAGTACTGCACTTCCAATTTTTACTTGCATCTCCTAAGAAACAGTAAAAGAAATCCAATTCAAAATACAGAAGCACTTATTTATAAATCCTCCTTGTTCTTCTCCAGTTTTTTCACACCCTTGGCTGCTTCCTAAGCCTTTTTGCTCAAAACTCTGCCGGAGTCTCCTTACCACTGTCATAATTGCTTTTCTGTTTTCTCTTCCTTGCTACATTCTTATTGCTTTATATATTTACTTCACTTTTTTCTTACTCTACACATTTACAGAATTTTTCAGAATAAGTAAGACCCCAGTGTCAATATGAACTATTAATAACCAAGGATAGATTTGGAGTGTAGAAAGAACTTGGTTTTGCTTATAGTTACCTAGGTTTAAAATTAATATTAGTTTATGTAAATCAGTCATAATTTTAAAATTCAGTTTTCTTTAAGCCTTTAAGTTGAACTTCGTCTTGTTATTCTATTTATGAATTTAGTAATTGTAGCATAAAATAAAAACTATTAACTATTTAGTCTGTCGTGAACAGACTAAATTCCCTGTGACTGTTATCAGTTGGACTGTTACATGCCCCATCCTTCATTATTTGCTCTTTGAAAGTCCATCCTCAATGAGCCCTCTGAATATCTTTTTCTTTGCCAGCTGGCCTGATGTTATGCTTTGTCAGTAGTGGACACTGGGCTCAGTGGGACAGGGATTTTCTTCTTGATTCCAGTGTGTTCCTCTTGGGTGGCTCCCATAGTCAGCAGCACCTGACAGTCAGAAGCTTCCCTCCCCTGCACCCTCTCAGGAGGTTTTGTAGCAGCATGCTTCTGGCAACATACTCCCATAAACAACTGGTGTCTTAGAGAGTGGATTTATGGAAGTTCCAGAGGATAGATTTCCAGAAAGTCCCACCACAGAGCACCACAGTGACTTCTCTACCATCCAGTGAGCCATGATCATGCCCTCTCCAGCAAGCTCTGGATCACAGCCCTGGGTAGACCTCTTCCTGTGTGCTACATTTCACTTAAAGGCAAAACAGCTTCTTTTTTTTTTTCTTTTTCTTTTTCTTTTTTTTTTTTTTTTGGGACGGAGTCTCACTCTGTTGCCCAGGCTGGAGTGCAGTGGCGCAATCTCGGCTCACTGCAACCTCTACCTCCCGGGTTCACACCATTCTCCTGCCTCAGCCTCCCAAGTAGCTGGGACTACAGGCGCCCACCACCACGCTTGGCTACCTTTTTTTTTTCTTTTTTGTATTTTTAGTAGAGACAGGGTTTCACCGTGTTAGCCAGGATGGTCTCAATCTCCTAACTTCGTGATCCACCCACCTCTGCCTCCCAAGGTGCTGGGATTACAGGCATGAGCCACCGTGCCCGGCCAAGACAGCTTCTTATGTCTGCTGTTCCTATAGTCTTTATGGTTCTCTTTACTTCTTACTAGAGAGTCCCTTATTATTCTAATCCCCATTATAGGTAATAACTCTGTATCTAACTTTCCCTGGGGAATGGTTGTGCTATTTCTATCTCTTGATTGGACCCTGATTGCCATACAGGATGTGGCATCTGGACACCCATTTGCACACCATATCATACAACATGGGTTAAACAAGTAACCTTATTTATGCACCTAATTCATTCAATATGCTTAGACTTTAAAATTTTACATTGGTAACCAATACATTTAATTTTCACATTAAGCACTCAAAATACCTGCAAGGACAAACTTAAATGTCTTAGAAAGCAAAATCTTCCCAAATAGTTAAGCAACATTTGTATATCTAACAAGGTAAGTAAATAAATATAGGAAATTTCAAGTTCACATAAGCATTTCAATGTGTTTACAAACTTAGTCAAATTCTTTCAGAGCATTCAACCTAAATCATAACTCTAAAATCAATTACTGATTTGGATTTGGCATCAGAAGGCTAATTTTTGGATTTTTCAATATGCCAGGGTTATCTTAAGCAGTTTAGATAAAGAAATATAGATTAGCTTGAACATAACACAGCAATATTTATACTGTAGCTTTGAGTTGTTTATTCATTTCTGTATTTATTTTCAAACTTTTCCAGGGTAGAAAAGACACCCACCTATGGGACAATCTTATGTTTGTTTAGCTAATGTTACTGTATCTGCAGCTCATACTCATGTTACAATCACCACCTTGGGTAGGCTAAAGGAGATATGAAGACTACATGCATTCAAGTCATTCTTTCTGAAACATATATGGATACGGTTAGTCCTTTTAAAAAAATAGTCCTGATGTCTATTGAAAGGTCACACTCTTCCTAATTATTTCATGTGATTTGGGTACTAGGAATCTTAAAGTTTTATTCAGATGTCAGTTAACTTCTGCTGGGAAAGACAATTCCATGCATGCAGTCTTTTGACCACAACTAGGCTGCGTGAGAAGACGGTCCCTCTGCTGCAGCAAGAAGGGTGAGTGCAGGCCAATTGCCTGGTATCTGCTGCCAGGAGGGCCCCCTTGGGCATAGAGGACTGACACCCTCTGCTGAAGCTGATCTTGCTCTGTCTCTTCTCTATGTGAGCAAAGTTTTGTTCTGTCCAGTGCCTGATTGTGTTGTGTTTTTCATGATGACTCTGATGCCAAGATGCAGTGGACAGAAGTGCTTAGATATCTGCTTTGAGTAGCAAGCAACAGGAGCCATTTGCTCAAAAGCTTTCAATTCTCGAGTGAATGCTGAATTTCTATGGGAATGAGTCACAATGTTTTAAAGTCATTTCAATGCCATTTGATTAGATTGTGCATCTCTACTCACAAATTTGTCAGCCTCAACTCTGAAATACTGTAAATGACACCTTGAAGCTAACCCAGAAGGCTAGAATCCTTCCATCGGAAAGAAGGGTGGTGGAATTGTGGGCTGGGGTGAAACTTGTAAAAGTGTTTTTTTTTTTTTTCTTTTTTTTTTTTTGAGACGGAGTCTCGCTCTGTCGCATAGGCTGGAGTGCAGTGGCCGGATCTCAGCTCACTGCAAGCTCCGCCTCCCGGGTTCACGCCATTCTCCTGCCTCAGCCTCCCGAGTAGCTGGGACTACAGGCGCCCGCCACCTCGACCAGCTAGTTTTTTTGTACTTTTTAGTAGAGACGGGGTTTCACCGTGTTCGCCAGGCTGGTCTCGATCTCCTGACCTCGTGGTCCGCCCATCTCGGCCTCCCAAAGTGCTGGGATTACAGGCTTGAGCCACCGCGCCCGGCCAAAGGTGTTATTTTTTCCCCACTTCTATTACATTTGTGCTTGGGTAACATGGTGAGTAACTAGATAGGCTGCATGAAGACAGAGGGTTGAAATTTAGTCATTATTGACTTTTATGCTATCTAATCTGTTCACATCTTACCCTAAGGGTAAGGCTGATTCTTATACCTGCTATTTCTATGTTCTTTATAGTTCTCTACTTGGTTTCCTAGGTCACACCAGTCTTGGGAATAATTAAGAGTATCTGTATTTGGTTCAGAGCCCCTCAAGTATGATACCCAACTCAAAACCTGGCCTTGGCCCTTTTCCATGGGCCCAGAGGGGTGTACACATCTTTACTTTTTGAAACTACCGTCTATTGAGCACTCTGTTTTCCAGGCTCTGTGAAAGTCACATTATATAAATTGTCTTGTTTAATTATCACATAAACACCGTGAAATAGATATTTTTCACCAAATTTTTAAAGATGAAGAAACTGAGACACACATACACACAGAAAACATACCGCCTGTCAGGCACTCTGCTGGGTGCTGGGGATAGAATGGTGAGCAAAAGTGGTTCCTGCCTAATATGGTTTGGATATTTGTCCCCTCCAAATCTCATCTTGAAATGTGATTCCCAAGGTTGGAGGTGGAGCTTGGAGGGAGGTGACTGGATCATGGGGCAAATCCCTTATGAATGGTTTAGCACTATCCCCTTGGTGATAAGTGAATTATCACTCAGGTCACTGGAGATCAGATCTGATTGTTTAAAAGTCTGGGACCTCACCCGCCTTGCTCTCTCTTGCTCCCACTCTCCCCATGTGACATACTGGTTCCCTGTCACCTTCTGCCATGATTGTAAGTTTCCTGAGACCTCGCCAGAAGCAGATACCAGCATCATGCTTCCTGTGCAGCCTGTAGAACCATGAGACAATTAAACCTCTTTTCTTTATAAATTATGCAGCCTCAGGTCTTTTCTTTCTTTCTTTCTTTCTTTCTTTCTTTCTTTCTTTCTTTCTTTCTTTCTTTCTTTCTTTCTTTCTTTCTTTCTCTCTCTCTTTCTTTCTTTCTTTCTTTCTCTCTCCCTCCCTCCCTCTCCTTCCTTCCTTCCTTCCTTCCTTCCTTCCTTCCTTCCTTCCTTCCTTCCTTCCTTCCTTCTTTCCTTCCTTCCTTCCTTCCTTCCTTCCTTCCTTCCTTCCTTCCTTCCTTCCTTCCTTCCTTCCTTCTTTCCTTCCTTCCTTCCTTTCTTCCTTCCTTTCTTCCTTTCTTCTTTCTTTCCTTTCTTTCTTCCTTTCTTCCTTTCTCTTCTTTCTTTTTTTTGATGGAGTTTCACTCTTGTTGCCCAGGCTGGAGTGCAATGGCACGATCTCAGCTCACTGCAACCTGCACCTCCCCAGATCAATTGATTCTCCTATCTCAGCCTCCCAAGTAGCTGGGATTACAGGCGCCCACAACCATGCCCAGCTAATTTTTTGTATTTAGTAGAGACAGGGTTTCATCTGTTAGTCAGGGTGATCTCGAACTCCTGACCTCAGGTAATCTACCTGCCTCAGCCTCCAAAAGTGCTGGGATTACAGGCTTGCACCACTGCAATGGCCCAGGTATTTCTTTATAGCAATGTAGGGACAGGCTAATACACTCCCCTTTTGGAAGTTATAGTCAAGCGTGTGGAGGAAAGGAGTAGATACCTCACAGAGGCATACATAATCCCCACATGGTGATCAACATAGGACCTGACCCTGGACAGGGGTGCTGGAAGTGTTTTCCTGAGCAAGTGGCATTTTCACACTAAACCCTGGTGCTGTAGTCAGAATGTTTGTGTTCCCCCAAAATTTATGTACTGAAATCCTAACCCTCAACGTGACGAAGATGAAGCCTTTAGGAAGTGTTTAGGTCAGTAGGGTAGAACCTTATAAAATAGGATTAGTAGCCCTATAAAATAGGCCCCAGAGAGCTCCTTCTTCATCCTTTCTACCCTGTGAGGACACAGTGAAAACCCAGCCATTTGTGAATGAGGAAGCAAGCTCTCACCAGACACTGAATCTGCGAGTGCATTTCTACTTGCCAGACCCCAGAAATGTGAGAAATAAATTTCAGTTGTTCATATGCCACTCAGTCTATGGTGTACTGTTATAGCAGACTGAATGAACTAAGGCATCTGGTATATTTCACGGTAAACTCCTTTAAAGCACCCATTAATTGAGAACGGTGGAGAGCACATGAATTTTTGGTTCCAACAGAACTGGATTCAAATTCTAGCCCGAATTTTTACAATTGAGGTTAACTTGTTTGAGCATCAGTTTCCTCTTCTATAAAGTGGTGATGATAACGATAATAGAGATCTCACAGGAAAGGATTAAATAGGATTATATATGCAATCATTTGGCACAGTGTCAGGCATCTGGATTTTCATTTCTTTCCCTTTCCTCTTGTTCTTGTCCAATTTTGTCCTTCATCTTTGTTGGCAAGTCTTAATTCTGACTTTCAAGTGCTTGGTCACAGGTCTCAAAGCCCCCTTCCTTTTGGAAAGATTATAGGCTCTTCATGAAAATCAGATTTCTAAAGGCAAGCTCTTGTGTCTAAACTCCCTAAAGTGGATATGTATATTAGGTGCCCAACTCATAAACAAAAAATTCATTGCTCGTGAAAAAAAAAAGCACTCACGTGTCTTTATAGCAGCATGATTTATAGGATTATATAAATATATAATATATTTATATATAAATGCACACGTATGTTTATTGCAGCACTATTCACAATAGCAAAGACTTGGAATCAACCCAAATGTCCATCAGTGACAGACTGGATTAAGAAAATGTGGCACATATACACCATGGAATACTATGCAGCCATAAAAAAGGATGAGTTTGTGTCCTTTGTAGGGACATGGATGCAGCTGGAAACCATCATTCTCAGCAAACTATCACAAGAACAGAAAACCAAACACCACATGTTCTCACTCACAGGTGGGAACTGAACAATGAGATCACTTGGACTTGGGAAGGGGGACATCACACACTGGGGCCTATCATGGGGAGGGGGGAGGGGGGAGGGATTGCATTGAGAGTTATACCTGATGTAAATGACGAGTTGATGGGTGCTGACGAGTTGATAGGTGCAGCACAGCAACATGGCACAAGTGTACATATGTAACAAACCTGCACGTTATGCACATGTACCCTAGAACTCAAAGTATAATTAAAAAAAAAAAAAAGCACTCACAATAAGCCAAAGGTTAAAAAACAAACAAGCAAACCCAAAAGCTTATCTTCCACAACATCCTTGTCAGTTTTTCTCAGCCCTGATTCCTTGCGGTTCTATTTTTCGTAGGGAAATTGAGAGACCTTTGCTCACTGCCATTGATTCTGCTGCTCTCCCAGCTTGCTGTGCGAGTTGTGGCAGCCTTGCTGAGACTGCCAGCTCAGGACGCAATTACTGCCAATTGCATTGGGATATTTTGTGTGAGAGAATGCCCTGTTATAGAACACACATAGGGAAGCAAAACACTGATTATTTAATTTGCATTGTTTTTCCATGAATCTAAAGAAACTCCCTTCTGCAAGAACCACAGAGACAAAATGATTAAGACAGAACAACCAGAATAAAATGAAAAAAACCGAGTTGCATAAAAGAAAACGGGGGAAACAAACTCATGGAAGCAGAAGCAGTCATAAAAAACAAGGTTATTTAAATAATACTATATCTCTCCTGCCTTATCATTCTGATTACATTCAACTAATCTACAAAATTGAAAGGTATGAGCAGTATTTCCTTAAAGCACATTAAATAATAGTGTCAAAATGCAAATTTATTCATGAAGTATAGATGAGGATGTTAAATATTCATGAATTGTTGCTCCCAGTATATAATTAATCCCATGGTCTTTGAGTCCAAAACATTTAGAAGATAAAGGGTTTATACCATCACTATTATAAACTGATACTATTCCCCAAAATACTCTTCAGGGCAAAGGTTAGGCACCTAGCAGTTCCCAAACTGGAATTTCATTTTATCAATACTTTATATTGCATCTTAATAGCAACATGGCTATCTGATGACACAAGATTTATATTTCTAACTCTTGCTGTCTGATAATCTAGGTTGAAAATAAATATTTCAGGCTTGAAGAAGCTCTTGGTTAGCCTGAATATAATAGATCTAAAATTCTCTTTTGTTTTGTTTTTGACCTTGGGCAAACAAAAGCATTTTATAAAAGTCTCCCTCTTAAGCAGAAAACGTCATGTTTTTACCTCCTTCTTGATTCTTTTTTGTTGTTGTTGTTAGGCTCAGTCCTTTCATTTGGGGTTGCTTTAGAATCTCCTGAAAATATAGCCCATTTTCTCTACATGGTCCATCTCATCTGGGGCCTCTTAAAGTGTGCCCCTGACTGACAGACAAAATGGACTCCCTGTGGCTAAGTGAGATGCTCGAAGTTAAAACAGAACCAGTTGGTCATGGATGGGTGAGGGAGCAGTCATGTGCTCTGTATTCTCAGAAGGATGTTGTAAAAGTGTCACAGGACCTCCCTTTCTGCAATCAAGCTAAACTAGTTTCTGTTGTCAGTGCCAAGATAAACTATGGTTAGAAGCCCTCCACACTACCCCCAACAGGCATTTGAAAGAAAAATCTGACAAAGGCTTCTGGTTTGGGGTTTGGAAGACACTCAATCAAAGCTTGACTATTTTGACCAATCAAAACAGAACAAGTTTGAATCCTTCATTTGCATGAAAGGACCAAACTGCAAAGTGGGGTGAGAACTTTAAGCCAGATCCTCCATTTGTTCTTCAGAGAGCACACTTTCACTTGCACTGAAGGCTATGCCCCCCCAGTCAGCAGATGTGTTTTTTGTGTGCCTGTGTGTGTGTGTGTGTGTGTGTGTGTGTAAAAATAAAGCTCTCCCTTTTCCTCTGAAGATTTCATTATCTTTTGTTAACAGGATATATAGAGTTTGGAAATTATTTCTCTCAAAATGATTAATATATCTTTGTGTATTCTGGAAAGTTAAAGTCATCCATTCATAGTGTTCCTTGTTTGCTGCCTAGGTTTCTTGTAGTACAGTTAATTTAGGTTCGCAATTATTTTTGTTGATCCCTGGTGATATGGTTTGGCTCTGTGTCCCCACCCAAATCTCATGTTGAATTGTGATTCCCAGTATTGGAGGAGTGCCGGGGGGTGGGGGGTGATTGGATCACCAGCATGGTATTTAATGGTTTAGCACTGTTCCCCTCGTGCTGTCTCATGATAGAGTTCTCATAAGATCTCATTGCTTGAAAGTGTGCAGCACCTCCTCCCTCTCGCTCTCTCTTCCTCTCTCCTGCTCCACCATGTGAGAACAATGCTTGCTTCCCCTTCACCTTCTGCCATTATTGTAAGTTTCCTAAGGCTTCCCCAGCCATGTCTCCTGTATAGCCTGCAGAACTGTGAATCAATTAAACCTCTTTTCTTCATAAATTACCCAGTCTTAGGTAGTTCTTTATAGCAGTGTGAGAATAGACTAATTCACCTGGGGAAACCTACAACGGCAAAATAGCAAATGAAAAAACTTTAAAACTTTTACCAAAAGTAAAAGAAATTGGAAATGTTATTCCTCCTCATATCTTTCTACATTTTTAAATAATTTATAGTGTTTGGAAGATTTAAAGTTAGGATGCTGGCTCTTCCAATTCTGTGAAACTGTATATCTCTATTTCTGTATGGTAGATTAGATTCTTATTCTTAATTCTTTACCTCTCCATATGTTATAGTTTTACAACCATACCTTTTGGCATGTGATTTTTGTAAATACATCTCCCAAGAGTTCCAGAGTCTGTTTCTCTGCTCCATTAATGTGGGACTTAGCCATACAACTTGTTTCTGCAAACAAAATGTTAGCTGAAGTGAAAGTGGGCCAGTTCAATGCCAAGGCTTTCAAGGCATCATGTGTTTGTGCTCATTCTCTTATGTTTCTACCATTCACCATGAGAAGAGCATGTTCCAGGAAGCTGCTAATCCAAGGAATATTCATGGAGCTGACCTGATCCCAGCCCTCAGGTTGGAGCCATGCCCAGTGTAGATCAGCTGAACTTCAGACTTGAGGGCTGGGATTAATCTGAGGTCAAAATGTGTGTCTATTTTGGTCTCTGAATGACCTTGCATAAATATATATTTCAACTCCTTAGAACCTCTGCTCTCTTAATAATAAAATGAGGTTATCTAACTTACAGGGTTCTTGTGAAGATTAAAGGAGGTTATATATATATATATATGTGTGTGTGTGTGTGTGTGTGTGTATAAACTTTTGTCTTTTGAGTGCTGGTTACTCGCTAAATACTATGTTAAGTATATTAAAATCATTATCTGTGGACTTACAATTTCTAGTAATGCCTAGGGCATGCTTCCTTCAGATATCCATAGGCCTATGTCTCTGCCTCCTTCAAATCTTCAACTTCACTAGTTTTTTTTCTTCTGCAATTAGTCTAATCTAGTGTTAATTCTATCCAGTGTATTTTAAATCTCATACATTGCAGGTTTCATCTCTAGAAATGTGATATGGGTCTTTTAAACTATCTTTGATGTCTTTACTTAGCTTTTGAACATATGGTAAATATTTCTAACAATAGTTATAATCTCTGTATCCACTAATTTTAACATCTGTGCCAATTCCCGATCAGTTTTAATTGATTTTTCTTCACACTTTCTTGATGCTTTGCATCCTAGTAATTATTTATTGAATGCCAGACATTGTGGACTTCATTTATTGGGGTATTATACATGTTTGTAGGTCTATTAAATATTATTGATCTTTAATTTGGGAGGTAGTTAAATTACTTGGAAGTAGTTTAATCCTTTTGGGTTTTGCTTTTAAAATTTTTAGGTAGGACCAGGACAGTATTAAGCCTAGGTCTAATTATTCCCCATTACTCAGTTAAGAACTTTCTGAATAATGTGTTGAATGTCCTATGAATCATGAGATTTTTCTAGTTCTGCTGGTGAAAATGGGCACTATTCCTAACCTGGTGTGAGCCTTGGCAATTATTCTCTCTAATCCTTTGGGTGGTTAATCCACTGGTCTCAAATGCATGGGCTGATGAGTATACAACTGAAGACTCCAGAGGGACCCTCTGAAATCTCTGAAGTTTTCTCTCTGTGGCTCTTTCTCCTGTCTGGCACTCCATCTGCTATCTAGAGACTAGTTGCCCTAGTCTCTCTGGAATCCAGTTTCCTCTTCTTTACTCAGGGTGTCCACCAGCCTTGGCCTAGCTTCTCCCTACAAGAGACTTGGCCTGGAAACTCTTTCAAGATGATAAACTGGGGCAATCTTAAGGCTCATCTTGTGTGCTTCCTATTTCTGAGAGATTGCTGTCTTTTGTTCCCCTGCATATAGTGTCTTAAAAACTGATGTTTTGTATATAGTTAGTTTACTTTTTTGGTTGTTTCAGGCAAAAAAGTAAATCCAGTCTTTTCTTGTCTTGGTCAGAAGATGAAGTCTTTATTCTTTTTTTTTTTTAATTATTAAAAGTCTGTATGTATGTATCACAATAAAGGCCAGAGGGCCTGGACTTATTTCTGTTGGGGAAATCTACTTTTGGCTTGTATGCTGACCAATAGTATTTTATTATTTGAATGCTAAATTAAAAAAATTAGAATCAGAAACCACACAAAAACACAGAGCTAATAATATTTTTTGTAAATAGCACACCATGAGCAAGAAGAAGTAAAATAAAGAATCCTCTTGTTTTTCTTTGCAAGTGTCTGAAGTTGAAGAGGGCAGGGAAACATCTGCATGTAATTGGAATCATTGGAAAGCAGGACCACAGATGGGCTAGTTGAATTTCAGGACATCCTTTATCGGTAAGATTGTTAATGAGACAAAAGAATACATTGTGTAAAATATTAGAAGAAGATAGTGTCATTGTGAAGGCAGCTCTTTGAGGTGTCATGTTAAATGGAAATGAATAGTGACTACATTGATTCTTTCCTCTGGAACTGTGAAACCAGGTTGATAAACAAAACACTTGACTAAGCAAGAGCAACTACATATATGTGGTTCTCAATGGGGAAGCTAAACGTGGGTTGCTTGATGTACCATAGTATAGACTGTGAACTGGGTTAAGGGCTATGGCACCTGGAATTTCCTCAAATAGTTGAACGTAGAAGTAAGAATGAGGAAGCAAGTGGGAAAGAACATCTGTCTGCCTGACTAATTATCTATCACTAAGTGACCCAGGGATATTTCTAGTAATTTTTTTTTTTTTTTTTTTTTTTTTGAGATGGAATCTTGCTCTGTACCAGGCTGGAATGCAGTGGCACAATCTCGGCTCACTGCAACTTCCGCCTCTTGGGTTCAAGCAATTCTCCTGCGTCAGCCTCCCAAGTAGCTTCTTAGTAGAGATGGGGTTTCACCATATCGGCCAGGATGGTCTCTATCTCTTGACCTCGTGATCCACCCATCTCAGCCTCCCAAAATGCTGGGATTACAGGTGTGAACCACCACGCCCAGCAATTTCTAGTATTTTTAAAGTGATTCCAGGTTGTTTGCTTATTTCCAACCTGACACCTATTTTTATGCCTTGGTTGGATTCTGCTTTCATACTGCAAGTTGAGATGGATATTGTTGACTATCTCCAAAATGATACTTTGGTCTGAACAGTTCAATTTGGTTGTTCCTTTTGGATCTAATTGGCCAGGTAACTTTTTTTCTTTTTCTTTTTTTTTGTAGATCAGATATAAGTAATTCACATATGAGAGAGTGAAAAGTAGTAACAGCAGTTTTAGCAGATAAAACACACTGGCTCAGTTTGGACTAAGTTCTTTCCATGAATCAAGTCCTTTAATCATGTAGCTACAGAAATGAGATATTTTTATTTGTAGATGAGGCTTAGAAAGATTAAGTAACTTGCCCAAAGTCATACATTTTAAAAATAGTGAATCTAAAAAGCCTCAGATTTCTCATCCAGAAATGTGGGTTTTTACTGAGTTCCCTCTGATTTTTATTGGTGCTCAATGAAATAAAATGATTTTTTTTTTAGCTACAATGCCTAGCACAGAGTAAGCACCCATCACATAATAGACAAGCACAACCTTTACTATCATCAGTGTTTTGTACAAGGTCACACAGTAAATGGGAGCCAGGATTTGAAATCCATGTCTTCTGATTATGGAGCCTCGATTTTAAACTACTACTCTCCTGCTTGTAATTTTAAAGGTGTTATAATATACTTTATGTGGGCTTTGGTGTGATTAGAGGCATGGCTTTAATCCCTGGCAGAAATATCTGACAAATAGCAACGTTTAAAAGAAAAAAGCAAAATAGAATGTAGAAGAAGAGAATCCATTGTTTCCAGAGGAACAGGCTTCTTCATGAATAGCTCACTAGGTTTTTCTGGCAACACCGAACCTGAGACAAGATGGCGTGCTAAGAGCAGACCAGCAGACTTGCCAACCAAAGAGGAATGTAAGGGGTGCCATCAGAAATTCCTGTGGATATCAGTCAAATTGGAAGCAGGTAATGACCAGAATATTGCATGTAGTCTTTCATGACTACTAACTAATCAGTTTAGTGTGTAACCGATGGTCAGTGAGACCAAGAAGAGAGATGTGACCAGAAAGGTCACGGACTTCGCCATTCATGAATGGGGTTCCTTAAAGTGTCCTGATGACTTCAAGGATCAGAGGAAAAATAAAGGGAAATAAAAGATACACAACTCTGAAAAAAAAAAAGCATCAAGCCAAGAAGTAAGAGAGAAAAAAGAAATGCTGTAGCAATAACAGAACAGCAGTGAGTGTGGCTATTGTGCTCTAACACTGCTCTTTTCATCACAACCAGCTCACTCATCATGGGGGCTACTTGAGGAATTACCTGAGCCTTCTCTCCCACTTACCTAGTTGGCTTGATATGCCCTGCTACTTTTGCTTCTAAAATATACTTTATTTTCTAGTGCTGTTTTAGGTTCACAGCAAATTGAGTGGAAGGTACAGAGATTTCCCGTATACCCGTTGCTCCCACTAATGCACAACCTCTACCATTATCAACATTCCCTACTAGAATGGTACATTTGTTAACATCATTATTACCCAGAGTCCATAGGTTACATTAGGATTCACTCTTGGTGGTGTACATTTTGTGGATTTGGACTAATGTACCATGACGTGCCTTCACTATTATAATATCATGTACAGTAGCTTCACTGCCCTAAAAATCCTTTGTGCTCCACTTACTTGTCCCTATTTCTCCTTAACCCTTGGAAACCACTCATCTTTTTACTGTCTTCATAATTTTGCCATTTCCAGAACGTCATACATTTGGAATCACACGTCATGTAGACTTTTCAGATTGGTTTCTTTCACTTAATAATTTGCATTTAAGGTCCTTCCGTGCCTTTTCATGGCTTGATAATTCATGTCTTTTTAGTGCTGAATAAAATTCCATTGTATGGATGTACCACAGTTTATCCCACTCACCTAGGATGTCTAGGCTTCTTCCAAGTTTTGACAATTATACATAAAGCTGCTATAAAAATCCATGTGTAAGTTTTTATGTGGACGTAGTTTTCAACCTGGGTAAATACCAAGAAGCATGATTGCTGGATTGTGTGATAGAAGCATATTACTTTGTAAGAAACCACTAAACTGTCTTCCAAAGTGGCTATACTATTTTGCATTCCAAACAGCAATGAATGAGAGTTCCTGTTGCTCAAAATCCTTCCCAGAATTTAGTGTCTGTCTTCTGAATTTTGATCATTCTAATAAGTGTACCACTATGAGTCGTGTCTTGTTGTTTTGATTTGCCTTTCCAAGATGACATAAGATGTGGAACATATTTTCATATGCTTATTTACCATCTGCATATCTTCTTTGTCAAGGTGTCTGTTAAGGGCTTTGGTTCATTTTTTTCATTTGTTTTTTGTTTCCTTATTGTAGACTTCTAAAAGTTCTTTCTGTATCTTAGATAACAATCCTTTAGAAGATGTGTCTTTTACAAATATTTTCTCCTAATCTGTGCCTTGTCTTTTTATTCTCTTGAAAGTGTCTTTCACAGAGCAGAAATTTTAACTTTAATAAAGTCCATCTTATTCATTCTTCCTTTCATGAAGTGTACCTTTGGTGTTATGTCAAAAAGATCGTTGCCAAATCCAAGGTCATCTAGATTCTCTCCTATATTATGTTCTAGGAGTTTTATAGTTTTTCATTCCACATTTAGGCTTGTGATTCATTTTGAGTTATTTTATGTGAAGCGTGTAAGGCTTGTGTCTAGATTGATTTTTTTGCATGTAAATGTCCAGTTGTTCCAGCACCATTTGTTGAAAGGACTTTCTTTCCTTCTTTGTGTTGCCTTTGTTCCTTTGTCAAAAATCAGTTGAATATATTTATGTGGGCCTATTTCTGGACTCTCTATTCTGTTCTATTCTTCTCTTTGTCTATTTTTACCAACACTAGACAATGTTGATTACTGTAGCCTTATAGTAAGTATTGAAGTTGGGTAATGTCAGTGCTTCAACTTTGTTCCTTTAACTCAATATCATGGTGACTATTCTAAGTCTTTTGCTTCTTCATATAAACTTTGGAATTATTCTGTTGATATCCACAAACTATCAATTGGGGAGATTTCATTGAATCTATATATCAAGTTGAAAGAACAGACATCTTGACACTTTTGGGTCATCGTATCTGTGAACATGGAATAATTTCTCATTAATTTAGTCTTTCTTTGATTTCTTTAATCAGAGTTGTGCAGTTTTCATCATATAGATCTTGAACATGTTTTTTTAGATTTATACCTAAGTACTAGTCCCTGCCTCTTGACCCTCTGCTTTGCTTACCTATTGAACATTATTCTCAGGTTGTCTGCAATTCCCATTCCCTTTGTTGCTTCACCCATCTTTTACATACTGCAAGTCTTCTTGTGATCATACAGTGGTAATAGCTCTCAGATTCTGGCAAGCCTGAGCATTTGAAGCAGGAGAACCAGCACCTGAGAAAATAAGAAGCCTACAGGATACTCTGGACTCTGGCTGTGGTAGACTGGGCTGTTGAAACAACTTTGCGCCAAAGTTCTAGCTTGATTTTCCTATGCCCCTCCAACTGCCTTCTTACTTCTCCCTGAAGACTTTAAGCTTTCTGATAACTTGAAAAGAGCTCAGCCTTTGGGGTCAGCCAGGCCTGGAATACAATTTTATTTAGTTGCTTATTAGCATTGTGTCCTTGAGCAACATACTTAACCTCTCTGAACCTCATTTTCTTCATTTGTAAATGGATAATAATAGCACTTACAGCACAAAATTAACATGAGGATTAAAAGAGAGGACCCAGAAATCTTTATACTTGAAATAATAGACACTTTTAAAGTTCTTGCTCCTCTTATTTGCTTTACTTATTAATAGTACCTTCTCCTCCCTTAAACTCATCACTTATCTTTCCCATCCCTTACTTTCATCAACTATTCTTCTCCTGATCTGCCTTTCCGCCATGAACTATATTTTATTGTTAAATACAATACCCATACAAAAAGTGCAGGGCACATAAATGTAAAGTTTAATAAATTATAAATTAAACACCTGTTTAACACCTCCTAGGTACTTGTGCTTGAGAATCTCCTGTACTCATCCATCATCTTTCCTTAGAGAGCTCCTGTCAATTTTTTACATTAACTGCAGGGTCACTTCCTCCTGTCCACAAAGATTTTCTTGTGTTTTTCTGGGGGGAAGTCATGGTATTTATTTGCATGGCAACAATTCCCATGGGGAAGGAGTGGGGACTATGAGCTAAGGGTGACATAGGGGAAGGATAAGGAAACTGAGCAATCCAAGAGAGAGCCTTCCTTAGGGAAGGTCACAAATCACCTGGTCCTAAGCCAAGTCTAATCCAATTTGGGGCCATATTATTTTCTAAGGAGTTCCATCTGTGAAGAACTCAGAACCTGGTAGTAAAGATTTCTGGCTGTGCCAGCTCTTAGTGTCTGGTGATATCTAAGTTGTACTTCAGAGGGTTCTTCCAAAGAAAATAAAGATGGCTGACAGTAGTGCCACGGTAATGTCTTGAGAGGAATTTGCAATCATGCAGCATTTTAGGACAGGGACCTAATCCCAGGATGAGTGAGTGGGAATCAGGACTTGGCCTGAAGCCAGGTCAACAGATTGGCCACAGAGGTTGGGGCTGACTGAAAAGTTCAGACCTGGAACCCATGTAGGTTCTCAGCTTACTAATTTCATCCCACACAGGCTTCCAGCGCAGATACCAATTTTAGATTAAAGGGCAAGGTCTTTTGAAAACCACAGAAAGGGTTGGATGGATAAGTATAGCCATGGGCTGCCAGATGCTGCTCATTTTCCCTCTCCTTTCTATGTGCCACTGCCACTATTCTCCACTGAACTTTTGATTGGGAGGTGGAGCTGGCCTTCATATGGTACCACCCTACTATTCTTCAACACTTTGGCAAAATTTATTCTTTCTGTGAAGTTCATGTCATTTGACTATCCTGACTACTTCTAATTTTTGTTACGTATTTGTTATAGGTAACTCACCATGCACAGAGCATTGAGGTTTCTACATTTTCTTCCATCCTATCTGTCATCATCATCCTCTGTGACTATTATATTTAACAAGCAATTTAAAATTATGATCAGCACACACTTGTGTCTCCTAAAATCTCTTTAAACTTTATTAAATGGAGGTGATTTTTCCCTCTGTCTCAAGATAAAGACTTTGACAGGCACCAACTTTTCTGTTCTTTTTGAGGTAATATAATCTGGTCACCTATGTCAAAAATAAGCTTCAATTAAGAAATTAAAATATTTTGTCTTATGTAACAGTCAATGATCTAAATATTATTTAGCAATCACATCTCCTTCAATTCCTCAGATCTTCTTCCTGGCTTCAGGTTAGATCCTTCTACTCACTACTGTTCTTCAGCTAACCTCCTCTCCCATTTTCCTTGCCATTTGACTCCAAGTGGGGTCTTGGGGTTGGCTGTGTGAACGGAGGAAGTGTAAGGGAATAAACCTGTTCTTATTTGGCTGTATGACTTCCGGGTCTGTTGGCTTCGGAGATGTGAACCAACTGGCCCTCTTTCTTATGGAACTCTTCAAAGGTTCTCTACAGAATCCCTGTTACGGATTTTCACCCAAATCTTGAATTGAAGTTCCCATAATCCCCACATGTTATGGGAGGGGCCCAGTGGGAGGTAATTTCATTATGGGGTGGTTATCCTCATGCTGTTCTCATGAGAATGAGTGAGTTCTCATGTGATCTGAGGGTTTTATAAGGTTCTTTTCCCCCTTTTGCTTGGCACTTCTCCTTGCTGCTGCTATGTGAAGAAGGACCTTTTTGCTGTCCCTTCCACCATGATTTTAAGTTTCCTGAGGCCTCCCCAGACATGATGAACTGTGAGTCAATTAAATCTCTTTGTAAATTATCCAGTCTCAGGTAGGTTTTTATAAGCAGCATGAGAGCAGACTAAGACAATCCCTTTCTCCTGCAGTTCTCCAGACCTGGCTGATGTGGGCCCCTTGCTCTGAGAAGCTGTGGGAGTGGAGCCATATCACTGTAGAAATTTGCTTTCATGGTCCTGCCACCAAAGAAGGCAGGGAGTCTTTCTTTCATCCTCCAGATCTTTCCACTAGGAATTGGACTCTAGTCCACACCTTTTTTTCTTGGGTGGGTCAGTGTAAAGGCTGTTCTTGTATTGCTATAAAGTAATACCTGAGACTGGATAACTTATAAGAAAAGAGATTTAATTGGCTTACAGTTTTGCAGGCTGTACAGGAAGCAGAACACTGGCATCTGCTTCTGGGGAGGTCCCAGGGAATTTTTACTTATGAAAGAAGGTGAAGCAGAGCAGGATCATCACATGGCCAGAGCAGGAGCAAGAGAGAGAGGGGTTTAGGGGGAAGGGACGTACCACACACTTTTAAACAACCAAATCTCCTGGGAATTCAGAGAGCTCACTTAGCACCAAGGAGATGGCCCAAGCCATTCATGAGGGATCTGCCCCCATGATCCAAACACCTCCCGCTAGCCCCAACCTCCAACAATGGGAACTATATTTCAACCTGAGATTTGGTGGGGACAAATATCCACACTATAAGAGTCAGGCACCAGTTCTCCATTTTTCTCCACTTCAGAAAATCAGTGTCAAAGTTCTCCTAAGATGTTTCTTACTGGGGTTAGGATTAGAAGGTAGAACTCAAACAGGGCAATAGTTTTCACCAAAGAAATTTCTTCACAATCTTTCCTCCAAATTCTCTCTTCACCCTCTGAATGCTCTTTTATATTTTCTTTCTGTGGTGAGGGGGTAAGGGGGCTCAAGATCCCTGGTAAATTATCATTTGGTGGAAATTTGTCCATGTAATCTTAAATGTTTAATATATAGGAATTAATTTGCTCATAAAATTCTTTAACTTTTTACTATCTGTAAGATCTGCAGTGTCATCCACTTTTAATCTTTGATGCTGGCAATTTGTGTCTTCTATTCCTTGATAAGACTCACAAATCAAAACAGCCTATTGACATTTGTTTTTTAAAATAACCAACTTTTGGCTACGTTGATTTTTCAATTGCATTTTCTATGTTACTGAGCATAGTTTGTTAAAACCTCTCAGTAGGATTGTGAACCTGTTCACTTCTCATTTTATTACTGTCAGTTTTCACTCTGCATATTTATTTTGAGGCTCTGTTATTAGGTGAATACAAATTTAAAACTGTTATATCTGTTTCATAGACTGGCCATTTTATCATGAAAAAGTAATTCTTTTTTTGCCTTCAAGTCTACTTTGATATTTGTCCAGATATATCAGCTGTCTCTTGACTGGTGTTTGCATGGTTTATCTGTTTTGTTTTTTTTTTTTCCTATGTTCAACTACTCTGTATATTTATTTTTAAGGTGTATCTCCTATAAAAAGAATATTTTGTGTATGTCATTATTTGTCATGTAGCCTATTTCATTTATTTCCTTGATATAGTGATATATATTTGAACCTGCCATCTTACCGTTTTGATAGTATTTGTCCCATTTATTGTCCATTTCTTCATCTATACTTCATTGGATTAACAATTACTTTTGGATTAAGTATTACTACCTATTATTACATTTTACCATTTTGGATAGCTTGTTAGGTGTTTAATCTTTTATTTTTTTTTTTAGTGGTTACCTCAAGTTTACAATTAATGTTTGACTTTAAAATCTAGCATAAATTTGTACTTTTACCATTTCCTGGATGATATAAGGAATTTGGAAAACTTTAACTTTGTTTACCCTACTCATGCCTTCTAGTTACTATGTCATATTTCTGTTGAACATATATTTAAAACTCTACCAATTTATCATTTCTATTGTTTTATGCCATTAATATTTACTTACATATGTATTCTTTCAATTACTCTTTACTGCTTCCTATATTTCATTGTTTCCAGTTGTGGCATGTTACCTTATGCCTTATGATATTATGTGACATTTATTTCAACCCAGAAAAATTAATTTCTGTGAAAATTTCTTTGTGTTGACTTCATATTTATAGAATATCATCGCTAGTTATAAAATTCAAAGTTGGCAACTTTGGAGATAGTGTTACATTATCTTCTGATTTAATCATTTCTGCTGAGAAGGCAGCTGTCTGTATAATAGTTGTTCCTTTGAAATTAATGTATCTTTTTTCCTCTAGTTGCTTTTGAGATTTTCTCTGTGCACTTGTTTTTTTCCAGTTGTAGTATGAAGTGTCTAAGTGTTGTTTTCTTTATATTTTTCCTTCTTAGAATTTAAGGTACTTCTTGAATCTATGGCTTGGTGTCTTTCTTGTTTTAGAAAATTTCTTGGCTATATATAAGCATTCTTACTGTCTACTTCTTCTAAGGCTTCAATAACAAGTATGTTAGTCTTTTTTTCATACTTCAGCCTAGATATTCACTACTGACCTTCCTTTTAGTTCACCCTTTAGTCCTCTCTTTAGCTGTGTCTAGTTGGCTATGCAACTCATATACTGGGTTCTTTTTTTCAATTTTTGAAGTTTTCAATTATAGAATTCCTATTTAATTTTTTAGTTATCTGCTGAATGTTTATCTTACTGTATTTTTTTCTTGAGTGTACTAGACACAGTAATTTTTGTTTTATATATGATAACTCCAATATTTATATTTCCCATAGCTTCATGCTCATTGTCTTATTGTCTGCTATTTACTTTGTTTCTTCTCCTAGTTTGTGTAGTCGATTTTTATGTATTTATTTTTTAGATTTTGTGGGTTTTTTCATATATGAAAAAATGCAGAAATAATTTGGTTCTGGCTGATATTATTTTCTTTCAGAGAGAGTTTAATTTTTCTTGGCAGGCAGTTAGGCTGGGGGCAGGTCAATTTCAGATTGAGATGATTAGAATGTTGATTCATGTGGGCTAGTTTACATCTTGTTGGCCTTTCTTCTATTGAGTAGTCCTTCAAGGGTCTTAAGCGAAAGCTGTGAATGTTTCCCAGAGCCTCTTTTCTTTGTTGGACTTGAACTTGAACGTTTTGCTCCCAATCTTTATGAGACTGCTAAAAACGTTGGTTAGCTTTCCAGGCTCTGGAGGCTGCCTACAAATCAGCAAGTGCTTCAAAGGGAAACACAGAACTAAATGTCAGGCCCACCTCCTTGCACTTCCCTTCTCTGAGAACCTTGGCGCCTAATATCCTTGTTTCTTGATGGCTCCCTGGTGTTTTCCAACAGATTTTTTTTTGGTTCATATTTTATCCAGCCTTCTCAGGTGTTCTTGGCAGTAAAGGTTAGTCTTATACAAGTTAATAGCCATCACTGGGATCAGAAACTCTTACTGTGCATTTCAAATTGTAGCTTTTGATGTATATATCCTATCTTTACTAGTAGGTGGTAAATTCCTAGAAGGTAGGTATATATACTTTTTATTTGCAACCCCTTGCCTTACATACAATATATACATATATTTACTGGCTGAATTAATACATTTTTATTGGATGTCTTCAATTAAAAGAAATAATGCTAAACTCAATTTTTTCAGAAGTTAAAATTTCTAACATAAAATGCTATTGAAGAATCATTGTGATAAATGAATGCAGACTCAGAAAAGTGAACCAGCTAAACTACATCAAAGCTTTAAAATAATGTCAGAAGAGTCAGATACAGAAATTCTGAAAACCTTTAACTCCCCAGGATTAATTCATTCTACATGAAATAGGTGTTCTCCTGGTGACACTTTGATCCAACATCCTCGTGTTGTCAGAGTTCAGAAGCCTTAAGGCCTCAAAGTGCTCCTCTGATTTTTATCCAAAACCATAATCAGGTTTTGATCCATTTTAGAAAAGAGGCCTGATCTCTGGAGTACAGTGGTAGCCATGGTGCCGGAGGAATCATCGTGTATAGACCAAAGGCCCAGTGAGGGGTAAACAACTGATAAACGCATGGCTGCAAATGTTTGGCTACTTCCTTCTTCCTTTTCTTTGATTACTTGGCATAATGATATTTTTTTCTTTTTTTCTAGTCTTTTTAATAACTTTTTTTTTTTTTTTTTGAAATGGAGCCTTGCTCTGTCCCCCAGGACTGGAGTGCAGTGGCGCAATCTCGGCTCACTGCAAGCTCCACCTCCCAGGTTCACGCCATTCTCCTGCCTCAGCCTCCCGAGTAGCTGGGACTACAGACACCTGCCACCACACCTGGCTAAATTTTTTGTATTTTTAGTAGAGACAGTGTTTCACCGTGTTAGCCAGGATATTCTCGATCTCCTGACCTCATGATCCACCCGCCTTGGCCTCCCAAAGTGCTGGGATTGCAGGCGTGAGCCACAGTGCCCGGCCTTAATAACAGGTTTTAAATTCTTATTTATTTAAGAAATATTTGTAGTGTTTATTACGGACTAACTACGAGGCAAATACTAAGGCTGAGTGGATGCAAAGAGGGATATAAAAAAGTTAAAACCCTTGCTTCCATCTCTCTCTCTCTGTCTCTCTCAGGAGTGTGTGTGTGTGTGTGTGTGTGTGTGTGTGTGTGTGAAAGAGAGAGAGAAAAAGAGAGAGAGAGATGATATATATGATGAAGACAGTAATAAACAGCCTAGACATAAGGAAACCAGAGCCAACTTCCAAATTCCAGATTGAAGTCTTGCTGTGGAATATATATGTTTATTGAATGAAGAAATGGATTTCAAGAAAATTGGTGGAGTGTAATTTCTGATTGCTGCATAAAGTGCTTAGGTCTGAGTTGCTTTCAGTTGAAGTCACAAGAAGATGATAAATTAGTCTTATAGGATTTGGCAAAGATTATTTCCAAACAAAAGCAACTCTAAATTTCGACCTATTCTTTTCAATGCAGAAGGAGATTTTAAGATTCCAACAGATAGGAAGATTTGGGAACTCACAGTTTCTAAAACAGCAGTTTTAATCTAAGTTGGACAGTCCAGGAAAATATGGGCAGGGAACTCTTTCTGGTGATTATGAGACTGCAACCAGGTTCAGAAAGGAAAGCTCCATACTTCAGCCCACAGTTAACCAGTCAGTCCTAGAAATCTGATCCAGGAGAGAGTCTTACTGCCTTAGATTGAATGGTTTTACAACAGTTGAGTGGATTATTTGATATGGTTGGTCCGCAGATATAATGCCTGACTTATTCAGGACAGGCTCTAACTGTCTGTCATTATTTATTTTTCAGTTATCAGATAGTTCCTTTAATTTTTTTCTAGGAATTTTTGCTGTAATCAATAGGAGATAGGATGGATTGTGCCAACTTCTTAAATGGGACTGCTATCTCTTTTTCTTTTTCTTTTTTTTTTTTTTTTTGAGACAGATCTTGCTCTGTTGCCCAGGCTGGAGTGCAGTGGCACAATCTCAGCTCACTGCAACCTGCACCTCCCTGGTTCAAGCAATTCTCCTGCCTCAGCCTCCCAAGTAGCTGGGATTACAGGTGCACACCACCATACCCAGCTTTTTTTTTTTTTTTTTTTTTTTTTTTTTTTTTAGAAGACAGGGTTTCACCATGTTGGCCAGACTGGTCTCAAACTCCTGACCTCAGGCAATCCACCTGCCTCAGCCTCCCCAAGCGCTGGGATTACAGGTGTGAGCCACAACACCTGGGCTGCCAGCTAAACCTTAACAAGATTCCAGCTTCATGCTTACACAAGACTCATGCTTACACTTCATTGAACAGAACTTAATGATAGGACCATACCCACTTGCCAGGTGCATAACCATATGTTCAGCCAAAAAGTAGAGGCAGGCTCTGGCCATATGGAAGAATGGGAAAAATAGATATTAGGGAATGGCTAGCACCACTATCCTTACTTTCAAAAATTGCAAGGTCTAATATAGAAGATAGACATATAAATAATCTGTTACATTGCTATATTGTAAGTGCTATATGAGACATTTGTCCTTATGAGCATAGTTTCTACACTGGAGTGTCTGGAATCTAGGATGCTTTAAGGGAAGTCATGCAGGTCCTAAAACTATTGTAATATTTTGAGAAACATAACAAATGTCATACGCTTTACCTTTGATTGGATTCTAAAAGTGAATAAAGCATTGTACTTCTTTCCTTTTGGCTAGAATTCTGTTAATTCCATTAGTAATTCTAATTTTCTCATTCTGATTAGAAGTTTAGAATAGATGTAAAACTGCTCAGTTATAAGAAGTGAAAAACAAATTACTTGTTTCTTAATAAATGCAACATAGTAGACAATAACTTTCAAAACATGGAGTCTCATATCATTGGTAGACTTTCTTAGTCTAGATTCTTTTGGCAGTAAAGAGCCAAATAATAAAAATCCAATTTAGTTCTTAGACTGTTTGAAACAAAAAAGAAAAGGGACATTTATTGGCTCATATAATTGGGAAAAATATTTTTAAATAAACATTAGTCACAATTTTTTGTTGGGGGAGTTTCAAAAGATCACCAGCTAGCTTTCATCTCTTCACTTCTTTGCAGCGTAGGCGTTTTTCCCATTTAGAGTAAGATAGCTGTTGGCCAGATAGACTGTTAACATATCTTCATAGTAATATCACTGGGAAGAGCCAGTTCTTCCTTCAAGAATCTATACATCCATCACAGGGAAGAGATCTGACTGTCCATGCTTGGGATAGAAGCCTATTCCAACCGATCCCCATGGTCAATATGCTATAGTAAGTTTAACCCTTTCTGGATTATAGAACCACTTTTATGACTATATTTTGTTACTAGATGAACAGAGAAAGAAAAGAACGTCACTTTGGGAGGCTGGGGGTGGGGGAAATCACCTGAGACCAGGAGTTTGAGACCAGCCTGGCCAACATGGTGAAACCTCGTCTCTACTAAACATACAAATTTAGCTGGGCGTGGTGGCAGGTGCCTGTAATCCCAGCTACTCAGGAGGCTGAGGCAGGAAAATAGCTTGATCCCAGGAGACAGAGGTTGCAGTGAGCCGAGATCACGCCATTGCACTCCAACCTGGGCGACAAGAGTGAGACTTCATAAAAAAAAAAAAAAAAAAAAAAAAAGAAAGAAAGAAAAGAAAAGAATGTATGTTGGATGGAGAAAGTAAACTAACAGCTACCCAACATTAATAAGTGCAATAAGAAATAATTCACTTAAGGTTATTTTCCTATCTTTTGTTTTGGTTGGGTCTCTTATTTTTTATTCAGTTTCATACCTATGCTTTCCATCAAGTTTTTCATTTGATAGAGGTCATGAGAGAAGTTTCTGAAATCGTTACTTATAATATATTCTAAACTTAACTTTCTTCTTTCTGTCAAGAGTTCTGAATTGTCACTTTGTATCCATAAGTCAGGAATACTTTCTATCATTAAAGCCAGAAAGGAAATCTCAACTTTATTTTAGCTGTAGGTGGTGGAGATTTGAAGCTATTTTATTTTTTCCTCTATTCCTTTGCCACATTCCAGCTGTGATACGGATAACCTGGCACTAGGCTTGAGTACTAATTTGAAATATGGTTTCCTACTTTAAAAAAAGTCCCAAATTATTTTTACTTAAACTTTCAACTGTCATTTAGTAAATATTTGTTGAATAAGTAAATGAATGGTTGGTGTCTAATAAATATTATTAATTCAGAATATCAAATATCAAAAAGATATTTTGTCTTTTTTGAGTTCTTATAATTTCCTCTCTATACACATTGATGTACACGTTTCAACCTAAGTTTAAAATGCCATTTTAGTTTTTTCTTCTTCTTTTTTCTAACCTGTGAGTTATGCATTTCTGGAAACAGTATTACTGACATCATATCAATTTTTAAAACTTGAACGCATTTCTCATTCCTTCTGTCTTTCCATCATCTCAGCACCTATCCAGTGCCAGTGTGTCTGGGATTCTCAATTCACAATGTGTTTGTTCCTGTTTGGGAAGCTAAATTACAAACAATTCACATTTAGCAACAGATTTTAACTCTTTAACTGTCAATAAAGATTAAATTAATACACTTTTATTCATTCCTCCTCATTCTTCTTTACTTCCTTTCACCACCGTGACCTCTACTGTAAAAGTGTAATCAATTTGAATATCCCCTATCCAAAATGCTTGGGATCAAAAATGTTTAAAAGTTTACATTTTTAAATATTTGCATTTTACTTACTGGTGCAGCACTCCAAATGTGAATATCTGAAATCAAAATGCTCCAATGAGCATATTCTTTGATCATCATGTCAACTTTCAAAAAGTTTCCGATTTTGGAGCATTTCAGATTTCAGATTTTTGTATTAGGGATACTTAACTTGTATTATTTTTACAGGTTATTTGCACACTTTTCAAAGTCCCCCTTTCCCCATAATGATTTCAATTTTCCTCGCAAAGTCAACTACATAAGGTTATTTCTAACTGGATTCATTCTGTTCAGACTATATACTTGATTTATTACAACTTTGTGTATTTTGGTTATTTTGGTACATGATCAATCTTGACATAAGGTAAATATGGATTTGCTAATAAACATCAAGGTAGAAAGTGAAGGCATCAGAATTCTATCCCATCCTTTTTACTGAGTGTATAGAATTCACATATCTTTTCTCAGATTTAAGTGTCTTATTGAGAAGACTTTTTTACATCTTCTAGGTAGAGATGGTGCTACAGCTTGAATGTGTCCCCTAAATTCATGGTTTGGAAGCTTGATTTTCAATGTAACAGTATTGGGAAGCGGGGACTAACAAGAGGTGATTGTGTCAGGAGGGTGGAGTCCTTATGAGTGGATTAATATTGTCACTGAAGTAGTGGGCTAGTTATAAAAAGAGTGGGTTGTTATAAAAAGAGGTCCGCCTATGCTTTTTCTTTTGCATGCTCACTTCCACCTTCAGCCCTTCCACCATGGATGACCCTTGCTAGATGCTCTTGGACTTCCCAGCCTCCAAAACCATGAGCCAAAGAAATGTCTGTTCTCTATAAACTATCCTGTCTTGGGTATTCTGTTATAGAACAGAAAACAGACTAAAATAAAACATTTGGTATCTACAAGTGGGTTGTTACTCTAACAAATACCTGAGAATGTTAAGTGGCTTTGGAACTGGATAACGGGTAGAGGATGAAAGAATTTGGAGGAACAAGCTAGAAAACACCCATACTGCAGTGAATAAAGTGTTAAAGGCAATTCTGGTGAGGGCTCAGAATACACTAGAACTAGAGAGAGCCTGAATCTACTTATAGATAATTTAAGTGGTTATGACCAGAATGCTGGTAGAACTATTATGGACAGTAAAGGTCTTTCTGATGAAGTATCAGACAGAAATGAGGAACAAGGTGTTGGAAACTAGATTAAAGGCCATCTTGTTATAAAGTAGCAAAGAACTTGGCTGAATTGTGTCTGTGTCCTAAGACTTCATGAAATACAGAACTTAAGAGCTGGAATACGATGAGCTAGACTATCTAGTGGAAAAGATACCAGATCAGCCAAGCACTCTGACTGCTGCATCGTTACTTTTGACCACATACAGTGACATGCAAGAGAAAAAAATAACATAAAGGCAAAATTTTAATTAAAAAAGAAGCAGAACAGAAAAGTTTGGAAAACTTTTGTATGACCAAGTGACCTTCTGTTAAAGAGATTAATATGGGTGGAAGGAAGTCAGGTGCTATTTGTAAAGACAAGGAGAGAAAGATCCTGAAGGCATTTCTAAGATCTTCCAGGCTGCCCTTCCATTATAGGCTCAGACCTCTAAGAGGGTAGAATGCTTTTGGGAAATGCATCTAGGAAGACCTTCAAGAGCTTGCTGGCCAGGGATATCTCAAGACTTTGCTCCCCACATTCTGATAAAGCACTCTTTGGCTGTTCTAGCTGCATCTCAAGCAGGCTTAGATGTGGCTCAACCTGCTGCTCAAGAAGATACAAGCTGTAAACCTTGGCAGTGTCCATATGATACTAATTCTGTAGGCATAGCTTCCTCCATCTGGATTGCAAATCATGTTGCAGATAGCCTGGGGGCCTAGGCAGAGACATGCCACAGGGGCAAAGCAGACACAAGGAGTCCCCGACTAGGGCAATGCCCAGAGGTTCTGTAGGGTCAGCACCACTGCCAAAACCACAGAACTGTAGGGCCACCACCATACAACTCTAACTGATGAGAGCTACTGAGTGGACTGAGCCCAGTGAAGCCTTAGGGCGAGGCTGTCTGAGGTTTTGGGTACCCAATCCCCAACTCCTCAGTGTGTCCAGGATGTGGGACATGGAATCAAAAGAGATTATTCTTCAGCTTTAAGATTTAATGTTGTTTTCCCTGCTGCATTTCAGACTTACTTGGTAATGAATTATCCCTCTTTTCTGGCCCATTTCTCCCTTTTGGAATGGAAATGTGTGTCCTGTGCCTGTCTCAGTATTGTATTTTGGAAGTAGATAACTTGTTTTGATTCTATACGCTCACAGCTGGAGAGTCCTTGCTTCAAGGTGAATCATGCTTTCAGTTTCACCTATATCTGATTTGAATGAGTCATTAGACTTTTGAGTTGAAACTGAATGAGTTCAGATTTGAGG
Source organism: Macaca mulatta (assembly GCF_049350105.2). Classification (NCBI taxonomy): domain Eukaryota; kingdom Metazoa; phylum Chordata; class Mammalia; order Primates; family Cercopithecidae; genus Macaca; species Macaca mulatta. The sequence goes on from NC_133406.1 coordinate 163,899,668, forward strand.
GCTATTGGGATGGAATGAATGTATTTTGCATTATGGGAAGGACATAAATTTTGGGTGCTGGGAAGTATTCTATTTTTATGTGTCTCACAAATCCATGTGTTGGAAACTTAATCCCCAATGCAACAATGCTCAGAGGTGAGGCCTAATAGGAGGTAACTGGGTCATGAAAGCAGAGCCTTCATGAAGATTAATATCATCTCTAAGGGAGTAGGTTAATTACAGAGAGAGAGGGTTGTTTTAAAAGGGAGCCAGCTCCTCGTGCTTTCTCTTTAGCATGCCCACTTCCTGCTTCTGCTTTCTGCCATGGGATGACTCTCACCAGAGGCCTAGGTCATGCTCTTGGATTTCCCAACCTCCAAAACTATAAGTGAAATAAACTTCTATTCTTTATAAATCGACCCAGTTTTGTGTATTCTGTTATAGCCAGAGAAAACAGACTAAGAGAGGTAGGTAGCTTATGGGATATCCCCCCTCTCCAACTATCCTGACTTCTGGCCTTGTGTAATTCTCTCCCCTTGAAGAACTTGGCTCTGACTCATAAAATAAATAAACATTGAAGGGATGTCATGTCCATGATTAGATTACGAGATGTTGTAATTTTTATCTTGCTGGAGTATCCTCTTCTTTGGTGACTTTGATAAAGCCAGGTGCTATATTTTGAGCTGCCCCAACAGAGAGGCCCACATAGCAAAGAACTAATCACAGCCTCCAGCTAACAGCCATCAAGGAACTGAATGTGGCTGAAAGCACATGTGCTCAAAAGTGAATCCTTCCATGGTTGAGCTTTCAGATGAAATGTCAGCCCTGGTTGACACTTTGCAACTTTGTGAGAGACCCCAAGAAGAGAACCCATATAAACCATATCTGTATTCCTGACTTGTAGAAACTGTGGTATAATGAATACATAATTTTAAGCTGCTAAATCTATGATAGTTTATTACACAGCAATAGACAACTAATAAAGATGGCTACTTTTTCTTTTGTGGTTTTATGGCATTTCTTTACATATTTCTATCATACCACTTATCATATCCTATTCTCCGTTATGTAGATGACTCCAAGTTTAAATGTTTAAGATAAACCTATTTTTTGTGCTTTATAAGTAAATCAATGTCCTATGAGTGCTTCAAACTGACTATGTCTAAAAATTAACTCATCTCCAACTGTTTCTTCTACTATATTTTCTCTATCAGATAGTAGTAGCAATGTCTGCCCAGCAATTCAAGCCAAAAACATATGAATTGTCCTTAGTTCCTTTCCTTTTTCTATGTTACTTCTAAGCAGCAATCAAATATAATACTCCTTTGTTTAAAACCTTTCCATACTTTTGCTCTACTGGTCTTATAATAAAGTTAAAACTCCATATTACAGCCTGTAAGACTTGGGTGATCTGACCTCAGATTTAAATTGCTTATTTATCTCTAACCACCACCTTCCACCTCTCACCTCAGTGGTTTTCCTCTGTTAGCCCATTTTTGCATTGCCATAAAAATTACCTGAGACTGGGTAATTTATGAAGAAAAGAGGTTTAATTGGCTCAGTTCTGCAGGTTGTTCAGGAAGCATGGTGACAGCATCTGTTCAGCTTCTGTGGAGGCCTCAGGGAGCTTTTACTCCTGGTGGAAGGTGAAGCAGGAGCACTCATGTCACATGTCCAGAGTAAGAGCAAGAGAGAGAGTTGGCGGGAGAGGGGAAGGTGCCACACACTTAAACAGCCAGGTCTCATGAGAACTCAGTTGCTATTGTGAGGGCAGCACCAGGCCATGAGGGATCTGCCCCCAGGTCCAAAACATCTCCCACCAGTCCCCACCTCCAACACTGAGATTGTATTTCATCATGAGATCTAGAGGGGCCATCCAAACTATATCATCCTCCAACCAGTCATAGTAAACTTCTTTCAAATTCTGGAAGTTGTCACGTTTTCTTTCTTTATTGTAACTCCCTCTATTATTCTATTCTTTGTCCATGCTTGGCCTTTTTCACATCCCCTTTGCTGTATTCATTTCCACTCATTATGCTGATCTCAGTTTAAATTAACTTTGCCAAGGAAGCCTATTTTAGCAATCTCGAGTTGTGTGCCTACCCAGTGAACTTGGGTTGCCTGACTACTCAACCTCTTGTCTATGTTAAGACTTCCTCCATCAGACAATATCCCCCAAACACTTGTATTTCTCCCATCCTAGCACTTATTCCATTGTTTAGAAATGCCTATTTAATTGTATCTCTCATTACACTGCGAACTCCACAAAAGCAGGAACTATGTTGGAATGTTTTGGCAGTGAATCCCTTATACCTAGAAGAATGTTCAGTTCTAATTTGTACTTCCTATTCACTATGGTGTTGAGTATCTTTTCATGTGCTTATTAGCTATTTGTGCATCTTGTCTTGTGAAGTGTCTGTTCAAATTTTTTGTGCACTTTTAATTCAGGTGTTTGTCTTCTAATTATTGAGTTTTAATATCTGTCTGTTTATCTATCTATCTATCTATCTATCCATCTATCTATCTATCTATCTATCTATCTATCTATCTATCCCATGAGTCCTTCATCTCCTATGCATATCGCAAATTTTTCCCAGTCTGTGGCTGGCCTTATCATTTTCCTAATAGTCTCTTTCAAAAAGGATTTTAAAAATTTGATAAAATCTCATTTATTAATAGTTTTCTTTCATGATTTTTCCTTTTTGTGTCCTAGGAAATCTTTGCCTAACCCAAATTATGAAGATTTTATCCTTTGTTTTCTTATAGGTTCATCTTTTCTGTTTAGGTAAATTATCCATTTCACATTAATTTTTCATTTTTCTTTTCAAACAGATTCCAGTTTTTTTCAGCAACACATGTCAAAAGACTGTTTTTCCCAATGAATTATTTTGTTATTTCTATAAAAAATCAGTTAACATAAAAATCTATCAAATATGGATCTATTTCTGGACTTCAGGTTACAGAAATGACCAGAGCTCATGAGATCACCTACATGAGCAATTCAGCTAATACATAGAGAAGGAGACTCATTAGGAACGAATAGTAGACTTCAGCAGAAATTGAAAAGAGACACGGAAGAGTATTGCTTTATGACCTTGCAACTAGCCATCTTTTCTTCCTTTACTCTTATTGCCTACCTAGAGTAAATCTCTACTATGTAAGACCATAATTTTTTTTCCTGGGACCTAATAGATAACTTCCAGGAAGACATAACTAGATTATTTAGAACATGCAATCTATGTAATAAAATAAAAGAGTGTGGTTCCTCTGTTACATTTTCTCTGGATGACAGGTAAAAGTTGGGACAGATGCATATTATGATTTTTGCTTTCACAGTCTGTTTCTTGGCCCTGCTGAAGTCTCCAATTAGATGCATATAGCTGTCATTACATTAGAAAATTTTCATTCAAGCACTCTAGGTAAGTATACATGAAATTGTCATAAGAAAAACCATAATCAGGGTAATTCACATTCATGGTAACTCCTAAAGCTGAGAGGGAATGCATATCAAGAATAATAATACAAGACTAATTGATCTACATGGATAAAAGGGATAAAATGGATCCATATTTACACCTACATTGGTTTCACATCATATGCTATTCGAATTCACAGCTCACTTTAAAATGTCTTTGAAAGGTGCTATTTGTTCAATGAATACATTTAAAAATAGTGCTAGAGCTTTGTCTGAACCCTGTAGCCCCCTAGCAGATTCCAGAGAAGATAGGGGAATTCTCAGCATTTTACCATACTATGAAAGTTCTTATTTCATTTGTCAAAAATAAGCCCTATATTTTCAAACAAATCTTGCTCTTCTACAAGACACTGCTGTCAGGGATCCTCATGTTGTGTTAGATAAAAGCGTCTTTATGTCTTGGCACTGTCTTCTGTATTAACCATTTCTATAAGCCATTACTAATAGCAGTTCAAAATGCACTTCCTGAAATCCAGCGTGCATTGTGTCATCCTGGGAGTCTAAATCACCGTATAGGTACATTTGAACACTACTTCCACATATAATGCAGTGACAATTTTAATATCTGAATCATTGTGTCCTTGTACTTCTTATGCTTCTGTATTACATTTAACATTTTTTGTTTGCATCACTTTTGTGGCCATTAACTTGTTCTGAATCATCTTGTGGTTATTTGGAAGTTTTGTTTTTCTAAAAAATTCTTTAGTAAACTCCATAAATATAAATACTGCATTCTACTCATCTCTGTATCCTCCGAAGCTTTAATGAAGTACCATGAATTTGATTATATTTAATGTATATTTGTTGAGATTATATTTTTGCATAGATATCAATAAAGACCAGGAGTAATTCCTTAGATATATACAAATCATATTATCAACCTTTCATTCTAGTTACGTTGCCAGGAACACAATTAAGCTCATGAACTATCCAATTCTCAGTAATGAGAAGACAGGTTTGACAGTGTGGGATGATTAAAACGCTTAATGTTCAATTAGCCTTCTTGGATTAAGTCTAGTAAAGGAAAAGGTAGGTAATTTAAAGTTGTATTATGGAGAATATTATTTTACAAAAATCTTAAGAGGGCAATTTGAAAAGGACATTGATTGCTCTAAACTTAAAATATCCAAGGCATCGTTTTGAAACTACAAAGACCAGATAAAAGGGTTATAAATATACTGAAAGTGAATGGTACAGACAAGAAAACTGAAAAATGCAACAAAATTCGATATGAAGAATTTATTTAATCTAGCAGAAATAGGAAAAGGTGGACAATATAAATGACTCTTAAATCTACAGTGACATCCATTATCATAAATTACCAACATGAGAAATGCTGTAATACTAAATGTAATTTTCTTGAGTCATTACATTTCAAATACATATCACATAGCAAGTATATAAAAATATGGATGTATAAAATGTGAATGAATTTTTCGCACTGTGAAGCAAAGGAACTTACACCTTTTTGTGAGGCATTATGACAATGAAATCAGTGATTGGCAGTAGTAGAGCTGGGGGCCGGTGGGGGGAGGTTGTCAAGGAGAGGAGTGTACGTGTGTATGTCCTTATACCCACCGTTAATTGAATGCACTTCCAGAACTTGGGAGCCAGTTCTGAATATGAACTAGGTGAAATTTGTCATCATCAGAAATAACCTTTTTTAAGAGATGGCTTCTGAATATGCTGCTGCTAAGACAAGGGTAAACGTTTTAGTGTGTTATTTTTTTCAGAGTTTCAGTGTGAAACCGGGCCTTGGTGCATAAAAGTTGCATCCTATTTCATAGAACGTGTACTTTGGAAGGGACCTAGGTGGTCACTGAGTTCAACTAGCTACATAAACACACGAATTATTGAAAAGTGGGGTGATCTATCTGCAAATACTTAACACAATTTCATTCATCCTAAAAATCCACACTCTAATTTTAGACTCTTCTAAATGCTCTCCTGAGATAAAGTCTGAAATCTTACTCATTGGCTCTATTATGTCCAATAGAATCATAGACTTTAATTTTGCACCTGCATTGATGCCTTTTAAGTATTTGAATTTTGTTCTCTCTAAAACAGTCTATTAATCTGGCTAAGGGTTTCCAGCTCCTGGTGTGATATAATTTCTAGTTTCTACATGATCCTGGTTGATCTCAACCTGTTTCCTCTTTTTTGAAAGAATTCTCAATTGTCGGTTTCTTTATATTGTGGTGACTTCTACTGCAGTAGAAGAATGGATAAAGTATAGGAAGAGCTTATTCGTGTAAGAAGACACGTTAGTTTCCTATAAATATGCAAAATTTTAAATTTCCATAGTAATCAATTAAATGCTAATTAAAAGAAGATAACCTTGTTTTGCATACATAAAGTCGGCAAGGTTGAAGAATCCCATCATTTTTGGCAAGGGTTCAGGGAAGCAGGCACCACTGTATGCTGATGCAATAAAAAAAAAATCAGAGAAATGTTCAAAAATTCATTAACAAGACTGTTTAGCATAAAAAGAAAAGTGACTGGGGGAAATCGTTAAATAGTTTAGGGCACAATGTAGCTACTGAATATTAGGATACTTTAATGACTTTGAGAAAATACTTGTAATTCCTTATTAATAAGACACAGCAGGCTATAAAATACCATTATATATATTTTTTTATCAATAATATCTATAGAAAAATACTGAATGAACCCTGGGAAGTGCAATAATAGGTATCATACCTTTCTGTCTTCAATGTTTCTGACAATGGAAATATATTACCTGTCCAATCAGACATTGAATAAAAATAAGTTTTGCTGGGCGTGGTGGCTCAGGTCTGTAATCCCAACACTTTGGGAGGGTGAGGTGGGTGTATCACTTGAGGACAGGAGTTCAAGAGCAGTCTGGCCAACGTGGTGAAACCCCATCTCTACAAAAATACAAAACTTAGCTGGGCATGGTGGGGCACACCTGTAATTCCAGGTAGATGGGAGGCTGAGGCAGGAGAATTGCTTAAATCCGGGAGGCAGAGGTTGCAGTGAGCTGAGATTGCACCATTGCACTCCAGCCTGGGCCACAGAATGAGACTCCATCTCAAAAACGAAAACAAAAAACAAGTTTTAAAAACACTTCCAGTCCTGAACCTTGCTGTTTTGTTCTTAGACTCTTTGTGTATGTATCAGGGTCCTAGTGACCTTTTCAATGCTATATCTTCTATTACAGTGTTCTATATCTCCAAATATTTTCCATGACTACTGTTATAAAGTCATGCTCCTGTATTTTCTGAACCTAAAAGCCTTTTTGTTTGGCTTTACATTTGTTCCTATCAAATTTCATTTGGTTTTATTGAGTCCATATGTCGTGCTGTTGAAAGTTTTAATTTTTTTCTGTTCCTTATTGAACAGCCAGGCACAGTTGTGCATATTTCACTGATACATTTGCATGACATTAGTGTCCTCATCCAACATTAATGCCCTTTTATCCATCAAAGATTGTGGAGTATTTCCCCTCACCCCTTTTTTTATTTTTATTTTTACTAGGAAGGAAAGTCATCATAACCAGCATCACCAAAAGATGTGTTGTCCAAACCATTTTAATTTGAAGGAAAACACCACTGACTAAGGAAGATCATTCCAAGTAAATCTGATTGTATATGTTCTACTTCTGGAGAAATTTAGACATTTGTAGGAAAATTATTTCGAAAGATTAAGCAATTTTGTAATCATGGAAAATGGCATATTTGAAAAGTGTTATCAAATATAGAGCAAGAACTCTCAACAATGCATGGTGTAAGGTTCTGCTGGTGTATACTCCATGATTGTATTAGTCAAGACGTTTGCCCATGGGCTTATGGACAGTGAGAGCCACCACTCTGATTAAACTAAACAATTTATCCCTGTAAAGCACCACAGCATATTATTATCATCAATTACAACTCTTAGAAAGAGATTCAAACCTATGTCATTTACCAACTAGACAGTAAAGTTTCTTGTCCTTAAAAGAAATTTCTCATTAATCTGAAAGAAGGTAAACATTGGCAGATTCTCTTCTCTAATTATATTGCTTTTAGAGTCCCAGCTAATCTCCCTCAATGGACAAACTACGAAAATTTATATGCTAGTATGCAAAGTACTTTCCCCAAGATAGCAAATAGTTTCCTATTAGGCGAAAAAAAAACCCTCTAGGATGCAAAATTCTGTTAGTGTTAAGGGAAAAGGATTCCTAGATAGCTTAAAGAAAATGATGTCAAAGAGTAGAAAGTCTCGGGAAGTGAAGAAGAGTGAGGGAGAGAATGCATGTAAGGTCCTCTCTTTATAGAAATATGCCCTGTGATGTTGTGGTGTGTCTAGTCTTTTTAAGGCATGTAAGTACCTTTATTAAGTTCGTATGTCAATGTTAACAAATAAAAAAGATGAATGAGAGAAATTCCTAAATTTACGATTCAAGAAATAGCAATTATATTTTCTGCAGTAAAAAATATCACAGTGCTGCATAGACCTGAAGACCAAAGGACAGCTGAAAAAAAGGCGAATCTCTGTGACATCTTGCAAGGGAAAGAGGCACAAAAACAAGGGGTTGATCAGAGGTGAGGGTGCATCTATCCTACTTTAACCACGGATCACTAAGACTTTAAAAGTCACATTACTTCTATTGTGGGTAGAGTTCAGTCACTTAAAAGTGTTTGTTGTGTACCAGTTTCTCTCTTGCTTCCTTGAGCAAAAGAAACCATATTCTCTCTTCCTGGTATAATACAACCTAGAGCAATATATTGTTCCTTATTTTATTCTTGTTCTGGTGTGGGTACTAATATCCATATACAAAAATTTTTTTCTGAAGTGTTTCTAGTGCTTGAACAAGGATGATCAAAACAAACAACTCACCCATAGAGCTGCACAAAACTCAGTGTTTTCTTTTTCAGCTATTGTGTCACCGTGACTAAGAATATCTGGCAGAAACAGCTACATGTTCATCAAATTCTTTTCCTACACATTTAGACAGCATTGTGCATACCAAGCCATGTGAGCAAGGCTGGCCAATAGAATGTGGGTGGAGTGATATACATCCCTTCCAGACTTGCCCATAAAACCTTCCAGCACAAGCTCCCTTTTGCTCTTTCCTTTTTAGTAGGCCAAACAGAGAGGACTCAAAGGACCTGGAGGAGGGCAAAGCCACATGATGGAAAGTGTCTTTGTATCTGAGTCACCCTTGGAAACAAGCTGGTTGGAGAGGAGCATCTATGTAGAATTTATGTTTGAGAAACAAATCTTATTCTCTTAAGCTACTGAAATTTGGGGTGTTATTGATTACATTTATTAGCCTTCCCCAAATGGGTATGGACTCTGGGCCAAACTGCTTCGGTTCCAATCTCATTTCATCAAAAGCTGTGTGACCATGGGCAAGCTATTTAATCTCGCTAGTGCTACAATTTTCTTATATGTGAGATGGTGATGGTAACATTATGTACCTCATAAAGTATTGGGGAAACTGAATGAGATATACAGCCCTTTAATAAGCCTGGCATATAAGTTATTGGAAGTCATTATTTCCAAAGATGACTCTTATTTTGAGATCATTTCCAAATATGGATCTCTTACAGAGTTGGATAGATAACGATAAGCTGATTTGTTAAAAGAAAAATTATCCAAATTTGACATTCAACTGCAAGAGTGTTGAGTTTTGTGGAAAGAAAATAAGAGAAGAGTGGGGAGGAAAGTAAGGAAGAGGGAAGGAAGGGAGGAACGAAGGAAGATTTCTTTGTTTTATGCAGCTTATGTGCTAACTCAACTCTGTTAATATGTCTGGCATAGCAAAAAAAGAAATACATGTCAGCATCAGGTAGTTAATATGGACAAAACAAATTCCAGAGGCAGACTAACATTTTATCTCGTTGTTGTTTGTAGTAGTATCCTGGATATGTTTCTGACTTGGATATCAAGTATATTAAAAATCCCATACCCACTTTTTCCTCTGGCTTTGTTAACGTATCCTTACTTGTCCTGTTGTAAAACAAACTGAAATATGCCAATGGCCCTTTGCCATTTTGTAAGCTTTATTCTAAGACACAATGCTTATAAATAAAGCACTATAATGTCATAAAAACTCTCAACAAATGTACAACTGTGAATTTACAGCTTCTTCTAAAAATAGATGAAGATTACAGGTTTTAAAATGAATGAGAAACTACAGAAAAAATCATGGGAACTCAGGAAAATGAGTGAAGCAAAAAATGTTCCGTATGTAACAGAAATGGGTATTTACTCAGTAATAGTGACAACAAAGCTAAACACAAGGAAATTAGTACTTTGTAGATTAGGTAACAAAAAGCTATAAAATTGCCTCATTTTGATCCCTTTGAAGTTTCTTAGAAACAGCTTTCACTACATAGGTAAATATGTGAACTTGGTACTTGACTGTTTATTCATCAAGATGTTCTTCACCTTTATGGAAGGAAGTGAGCTTCTATTTTCTGAAGAATCCAAGGTGTGAACAAAAAGAGACATATCTGTGGAGAAAGAAGAGCTTTTCTACTCAAAAAAAAAAAAGTGCCTATTCTGAAAGGAAACAAAAAAGTAGTTAACTAAAAAAAAAGAAAAAAACTGAATGAGATTTTCTGCACTTTTACAATGCCCAAGGACAGTTCTGATTTGATGCCTTAGCAATTTACATGGAATTTTACTCTGGTGTTTTCTCTACAGTTCAGCAAAAACAAGCAACAGAACAATATACTATTTCTGAGACACAGGAACCATTTTCAGAGGCCATTGTATGTAGTTTCAAAATTCTTCACTTCTAACAGTATCATATAAATGATACTGTAGAGAAAAAAAAAAATCCTTTTCAATGCTTTATGCAGACTAAGTCTTGCGGGACATTTGGGGCTTTCATTCACCTTCCAGAAGGGTATCTAGGCTCAAAGGTCACATATAGTGCAGGGATGAGCATGAACCCAAAGGGTAGTGTTAGTGCTGATGGATAATTTCACTAACTTGAGCAGCAGAGTTGGTTTGAATATGAGGACACTTTAGCTCTGGGGAAATGTCAGCAACAGGACCTGCCAGTTTCACCAGGCAACCTCCAACACTCAACAGCTCTTGGTGTATCAATGGCTTGCTCATCCTCAGTTACAAAGAGAAAGTAAGAAACTCAACTTTATGTTCTTTAAACAAGTCCTAGAATTTTGTGATAACAGAACATAGCCTAGCCTTACCAATAGCAACAAACAGAGAGAACAGAGAGTGTAGAGAATCAATGGGATATGTTCCTTCAATTATGAAAATATTGCTCCACGTCAGTGTGCTCATCCTGAGCAGAATTAATACAATTTGGAGCCCTTGGATTCCATGAATAGACTCTTTAGTAAAATCAGTTAGGCATTTTTTTTTTTTTTCCAGCTACTCTTCTGTCTAAAAAGTGTAGTGGAAAAATTACTAGAGAAGAAAACATGAGACAAGAATTTGAGTCTCAGTACTGCCATTAGTCCAGTTTATTACTACAGGCAAATCACTTCACCTCTGTCTGTTTCCTCAGCTCCAAGGCGTAGGAGTTGAATTGGCTGGTCTTTAAAATCTCTTTCAGCTCTAAAAGCCTACACTACTTACAAAGGCTAGCACTGGCTCCTTCAGTCACTAATCTATGTACACTGTCAAAATGATGAGGTCTTGTCTTTTAAATATGCTGTTTTAAGAAAAAAGCATTTTTTCCCTCCTGGCCCCCAGACTGTAAATCCTTTGTTGTGCTAAGCCATGCAAACAACGGGCACTGAATAACATAATTTATTGTTTGCATTTAACATGTCACGTTAAAGGCTAGATGGGCCCCTTGTTTTTGTTCTTTTTTAAAATCAGTCATCTGATTATATTTTCTTGCTTATTGAAATTAAACCAACCTCATAATTAACATCCAATTAACACTACCAGGTGAAGTACTTTAGTGCTGTCTCTTTTCTAAGTAACAGTCTTTCTCTTCTGATGGCCTTCTACTTCTTGGAAGGTTAGCAGGTCCCCAATTCAGACTCTTGTTCCTACCTCAGCTGATTCATACCAAATCCTCCAAGAGCAATCTCCTTATATAAATTTCCTTTTTCACAGTGGTCACAGTTCTCTAGCTATATAATAAAAATCATGCAAATCTGGATTTTGCTTATGCTAAAGACTGGCTTATTTGAATAGGAGGACCAATGTTCATTTACTTCAGTGTGAATGAAGCTTGATGCAATGTTTTTCAATGTGACTTTAGCTAAGCCTGCAATCGGCAGAACCCACAATACAGATTGCTATACTTACAAGTCTGATTTGTGACAACTGTGGCATCTAATTGTGTTTTCTAGATTTAGCAGCTTCTCTAGCTTTATTCTTCTGGCCAGCTTTTGAATATGATTTTATGTACTCTTAGCAATCAGTCCATTTAATTTGGATTTTTGCTTTTTTCATCAGGATTCAAAATGTAACCCAACAAATTTCAGATGAGGTCTAAAATAGGGTTTTCTATGATTCACATGCACCAGTGAAGAATATAGGATTATACAAATGCTTTTATATATAGTTATAAGTATATAATGTATAAATATGTGTGTTCACACACACACAAATGGACTCTATGTGCATATATACAAACATTCCTCCAAATCCCAATTCCTTTTTCTTTGATAGCTTTGATAGCAATGTAAAATCATATACTCTAAAAGGTTTCTTATTCACATTATCATCATAACAATGTAAATCATTACTACTTCTCACTTGGTTAAATTGGAAAAGATTCAAACATTCTTATTTTAAAACTTTAAAAAAATTACCTTGCTTTTTCATAGAATTATGCAGAATCAAAAATAATATCTAGTCTATTATTTTTATCTTGAATGTTTTCATGCCAATTTCAGAAAAATTGTGACCCATTTTTCATTTTCATTTTCCTAGAGCCACGGGTAGTATTGAAATATTTTTATTTTTCACATACTAGTTTCTAGGATAAATACACATCAGTGATAAGTAAGTTCAGTTAAATTTTTCAATGTTTAAATGTTGGATAGAATATCTTTCATTTCACCAGAATCTGTGGGAATTGATCAGAAATTTGCATGGCAAAACAGTCTCCTTGAATTGCTCCCTTACCAAGCTCTTCTCTATCAGTAAATCATAGATGAAAAATTTATTCTCAACATGGGAGAAATTAGACTTTGCATTTTCACTAGAATTAGAAAGATGGAACAAAGAAAAACAGGAAATAAAAGCAGAGAAAAATAAGTTGTGAGATTCTACCAAAATGCTGATTATACTGGAAATCATTCAATTGAGTTTTCAAATTGAGAAAAACCTGTGCTTTTTTGTTTGATTGTTTCCTGTTTGTAGAAAGAAAAAGACAAAGAAAACAACAATAAAAAATGTAGAGTAGCAGTTTAGATGCAAAAAGAAAGGAAAGAAAGAGGAGAGGAGAGAAAAAAAAGCCCCTTTCCACCCCTCCTAAGAAAACACTGGAGTCTACATATTCCACACACAACTTCCGCCAGAGTGAAGGATACAATATACTGCAAAAGTCTTCATCAGAGAAAGCTACAACGAGGCAGGAGAGCAAGCAAGTTTTCAAATGTTTCTCATCAGCAGGGGTTAAAACAAATAAGAGTTGGCCCTTCGTTTATTAGAAAACTAAATAAATTAAGTTCATGTCCCAAGGCATTCTGATTAATCAAGGTTTTCTTTTTATTTTAAGGTGAAACAACAGGGGGAAAACAGTCTGTATGGCAATTTTAACATTTGTCTCTGTTTATTTTTCTTTCAGTAGGCATTTCTATCTATCATTAGTTCAAAAAAACTTAACATTCATAGAATTAAAAATTGCATAAGGGAACAACAACAGAATAACAACTCCTTCCGAGGATAGAACTGGGGCTTAGTAATTTTTATGGGTGTGAATATTGAGGTATCAAAATGGCAGAAGACAGCAGGCAAAAGGCCTTTATCCAAGACGGCACATTTTAATGATAGCTCACCATAATACTTAGCACTAGTAAATACCTACAAGTGCTTCTGAAGTGAAATGTATCATTACTTCCAGTCTCCAAAACACTCTGTAAGTTGAGCCTGGCTTTTGTCTTTTGAATCATTCTGCAAGGATGTTTTTGAACTCTCAGCTACTCTCTCAGCAAATCAACCCTTTAATATTTAATGAGCAATGAGTATATGAAAAATAGAATTGTCTCAACCCTAGGACAGGAAACTATATTTCTCTGCCTTCATTTCCTCCTGTTGTCCCTGCTTTTTCATCTTTCCTCGCCTAAATAGAATCACACGTATATATATGTATATAGAAAAACTACTCGAAACTACTTATTTTCACAGGGGTCGTAGCATATGGCCAAGACCATCCTTTGTGATATTTTTGTGTAATCCTGATATAATGTATTTGGCACAGAGATCAACTGGTTACTAGTTTACATAAATTCTATTCTATACAAATATTGGCAAGTAGAGCAATCTGGAATATAACAGAACAATGACCAAATTACAGATCATCTGCTAAAGAGATAGCAGAATACACAGACAATAGCCCAATGGGGTGTTCAGGGGCATCACATGGTATAACAGATGTTAAAGGACTGTAAATGACAAAGTACCTTGGACATTAAGGTCATTATTATTGTTGTTATTGTGGCATAACAACTGACACACTATGGGAAAAATAAATTCCTACAAGGCAAAACCTCTGGTCAGGTTTAATATAAGGAATCATTTCCTCTCCATGTCTAACAGTTGGCACTTGGCAATGAGAATGTAATGTTTAGAGAAACACATCTTGGGCCTATAAAATAGCAATTTGAATATACAAATATATATTATGAAGTATGATAGGATACAAATTGATGTAAAAATATGCTTTGCTTTCTCTGTTTCATGATTTTAAAAATCATACGGTTTTGTGTTGTTGGATGTTGAAGCAGAGTTAGTAAACCCTTTGGCTATGTTTTAGGAATGTTTTCACAGTATATGTTATTACAGTGTTGAAGTTGGTATCTTACATGTTAAGTAGCCTTCTGAAATATTTAGGACTCAACCAAAAATAACTAAACATTAATATAGGTCACTCTAATCACATGTTCAGTTATATTGTCTGTAGTAAGAATGGATGGTAAGAGTGGAAATTCATCAAGATTTGCTACTTAGCCCATTTTGATTTATGTGTTTGGGATAGTCAAGTAATCCTGAAGTGTAGGACGTCCATGAAATCTTCATTGTTAATTAGGCAATGGCCTGAGGCTTTAGCTGTAGGAAATACTGTTGAAAGATGGCATATTAGGAAGTGATATTTTCCCGTCCTTAGGCTAACTAGTAAGATACTTGCACCCTGATAGCAGTTCTTGGGTCAGTGTTTGAAAAATCAATCATTCTTCAAGATGGCGGAGCTGCTGAGATTCAAGAAGCCATTGAGTCAGTCACCTTGCCTCATGAGGCCAAACTCTTTTGGCTTTTGGAAGTTACTCACTGTTGAACAATTCTAGGCAGCTATCTTGAAGGATAATCTTCCCATTTCTTAGGTCACAGTTGTCATGTCACTGGCCTTCATCTCAATTCCAGTTAAATTATAAAGTGCGGTATGTAGTGTTGAACCTCCAGAAAGAACATCATGAGCACAACCATCCTCCATGAAATGCTGAGTTTGAATTACTAGCAGAGTCACCATCCACATCTGAGAGTGTACAGGAACTTGATAATCATTGTTGTTGTCTTTATCGTTACCATCATCTCCATTAGCATCATCAGCATCACAGTCGCAGTATGGGGATCACGTTAAGTGATGTGGCAAGATCAGAAAAACCATTATCAAGACAATGTCCAGTTTGGATGTGTAAATATTATCCTGTGCTTCTTGGCCCATTTAGCAAACACTTTCTTTTCAGTGATAAACCTATGACCCCCATATGGGGCATGTTCATGAAGAAAATATTCATCACACTCATCTCTTCCTTGTTCATAGTAATGGTAGGGGACTTTTCTATACCCTTCTGTCCTAGAAAAGAAAAAAAAAAGAAAAGGAGAGAAAGATTGAGATGAAGAATGAAGCACTCATTTACAAGAATCCATTATGTGCCCAGTAAATGCATTTACTCACAAACCCATACATGATTCTTGTCCATGAACTCAGTTAAAAGCTATTATATGTATGAAAGCTTTTAGGAAGATGTACCAGGTTCTTAGTGGCTTAATAGATCAAATAAAATTTATATATCATGCCAATTACATTCAAACATATGGCTATTCTTTGAAAAAAGAAATGGTGTATAATGGAAGAAACTTCAGATAGCCTCTTGCAGAACCTGAAGAAACTGTGATTTTTCACAGTAAGATATTGGGTTCATCTGAGCTCCATTATGCTTATAGTTAGGGAAGAAATATTTGTCCATGATGATTGTGGCTGAGAGTTACCATTTTGACATTATGATTAAAACAGTCTGTGAATTATATTGTGCCAATTGTTGGTAGGGAAATAGATTTCATTATCCTGATGAAGCATGGAGGGTTTGTTTTATTATCTAATTAGAAACTATCCCACCAGCGAGGATATACTGTGGGTAAACACACTCATTTTAAATAAGGATCTGGCAGATTACTCACTTACTAGTGAAGTATAATTTCCAGGAATTCTTGTTAAGCTGTCAGTTTCTCTGAGGCTTCAGGACATTTTTTCGTTCATGATCAAATCTAACTAACCATTGAGTAGATAGCTATCCATCAAGCCATCAGAGCAGCAGAAATGACAAACTTGCTTTTGCAAATTAAACAACCACTAAACTTCTATATTTTCAAGCCACAAGTTCCTGCTATGCCACTGATTAAGGGAAAAGTGTTCCTCCTGACACTTGACATTAGACTGGTAAATATTTTTCTTTTTATCACCCCTAGAAGGCACAACTTGATGCACTGACAATAAAATGTCATGTCAGCAAAGAACACTGGGAAATAATTGTTGCTTTATCTGTTTCTTAGATTTATGGTATTAAAATGAATTGTGATATTTTGACAAGATCTCAGAATTGGAGCTGCATAAAAATAATTTCCTGTGATCTTACTTGCAGTAGGTGTCATTTATCATCCCGTAGACGTGAATGCCATAACAAGCGTCCATGGCCAGAATGAAGGTAAACCACCCTGTGCTGAGATACGAGCCAGACTGGACTCTGAGGGAAATTAAAACAAACAATAACAAACAGGACAAAACACAGAACACACACACAGAACAATAAGGTGTGTGAGAAACAAGCAACATTTCATCAAAAACATAGCACTTGTTATCAGGAAAAAGCATTGAGAAACTTGACAATATGTCAAAGATGCACACTTATTTTGAATTATCTCTGAATAATTTATAGGAATGCTCTTGCTCTTACTACCTTAAGCCTCAAAGCTATGTTGTGTGCAAGAGAAGCCATATGGCAAATATCTGAAGTCAAATAATCCTGCTCCCTTCAGGTGAAAAATAATTTATTTAATTTTCCATAAGACACAAATTAGTGCTGTCTATCAGAGGAAAGGTTCTCTTAAAGCTGCTTGGAGCCTGGATGGGTACTGAATGATAATAGTGCTATCTTGCTTACCTGGACATATTACTACTTTCTTAAAGGCTGCTTGGGTTTCTAAGTGTAACTTACATGCAGTGTATGTGATTAACTTGAAATGAAAGCATCTGAAAAGATTTCCTTAACTATTTTCCAGGCATTATAAGACAAGACTTTTCCTTTTTAAGACCTACATTATCAACTTCATTGTATTTCCATTGAACAAGCGACATGGTAATCATTGTTCTGGAGGCTGGGGATACAATAACGATCAAAACAACGAAAGCTTCTGTCTTTGCGAAGGCCAGTGGATTGGATTTGGAGGTAGCTATGTTATAAAAGTTGGCCAGGAAAGGCTTCTTTGATCATGGGAACAAAGATCTGAAAAAGACAGAGGGGAGGGTCAAGGAGGAAGAAGCTATGTGGACCACATGAGGAAAAGGTATTTCAGGAAGAGGGAAGGGCAAGGACAAAATCACAAATGTGGAAGTATGGTTGGTATGTTCAAAGAAGATCTGGGAAATGCAGGAACTGAGTGGGAGGGTGGGGATGTACTTAGATGCAGTGCTGATTGGGCATCTGCCAAGTTCCAAATGGTTCAAAGGAATTTTCAGTGAAAACTGGATCTCCATATTTGTCTTTAGCCAAAGTGACTCAATCCATTCAAAACAGATGACTGCCCATCTCCTTAAAACTCTCTCCACAGGGGCATTTGGACTAGCCCAATTTGTTTGACGGCTGTGTAGCAACACCTCTGAAAAACATTAAATGGTCTACCTTCCATGTAGACTTCTTGGCCTACAGGAGCACAGCCAGTTGAAACTGACACTTAGATACTGATAACCGCTGTCTGGATTCAGCCCTCCAGCCAGTACTTGCTCAATATTGTTGATGCACACCCCAGCACCAAGCCATCAGTGTGCTATAATTAGGAGCCTTGAATCCTTTGCTGCTGCTGCTGCTGCTGCTGCTGCTGCTGCTGCTGCTGCTTCTTTTTAACAGGCACTACTTAGTGTCAAATTACTTACAACGTGCCAGCATTTCAGGAAAAACACAAACTCACAGTGGGGGTAGATGATTGGATTTTTTAGCCTTTACTTGCATTGACTTTGGGTGATTCACAAGGAGACACAAACTCAGCCCATATACCTCCTCTCTGCATACTTATCACTGAGTCTCAAATGTCACTGCTTAAGTAGCCATTCCTTCGTATCTTCTGACGTATGGAAAATATCCCAGAAACCAGATCACAGCGAGTTATGTGCACTTTCCTCTGTGATAGTAGCAGCAACATGGGGCAGCAATAGATGCAAAATGAGTGGGAAGACATATCTCAGGGAAGTGAGATACACTAACGAACAACTTTGCCTTTTAGACAACTTAACCTGAAGTCAATCCTGCATTCTGGGGTCTGAGGAGAAGCAGCAATGATGGGAATTGTTTAAAGCACCATCTGCTTAAAAAGCCCTTATTTGAAAATGAGAAGAGATCAGAGGAGGCACGGGTCTTGACAAAATGCTCCCAAATTGAATCTAAACATTTTGTCTATGTACTGAATTTGTCTAGTTATTATTCCTATGGAATTGTGTATTCTTTTTTTTTTTCTCTTCTTTCTCATACTATTTTTTCTACCTTCCACTCCCTATATTGTCTATTCTTCATTATTACGCTGACCAAGCACTCGTAGAGATCACTAAAAGTTACGGCATTTGTTTGTTTCTACATGATGAGGAAAAAAACAAGTCTCATGTATTTACTCATTTATTCGCTTTTTCAACCAACATTTATTGGGATCCTATTATGTGCCACTGACTGTGCTAGGAGCCTGGTGATGAATATTTTCTTACGAGTACATGGTCTAGTGAGGGAGGCACACATGTTGAAACAATTGATCACAATACCGTGCAACAAAGCACAGCCATGTGTTTCAGAGTCAACACAGAGTGCAGTCAGAATTGGAGTGAGGATATCTGGTTTGATATTGCAGCTCTGCCACTACTCGAACATGAGGCTTTGGACACTTATTTAGCCTCTTTGGGTCTTATTTTCCTTGTGTCTAAAATGAGATGGTTGAACTAAGTCATAACCAAGGTTTCTTCTAATTTAAAAATCAAATGATTCTGTGATCATCACCCTCAACAGTCTGTAATTAAGTTTTAACCATTGTGCAGTACCATGCTCCATGCATATCGGATATTGTAATGAGCAAACACGTGAATTGGTCAGATCACATTTCGTGCTCCCTTGTGTGACAGGCATGATACTAAATGTATGCAGCATATATAAAAAGATAAGCTGGGTATAAAGTTTTTACCTTGCAATGGTAGCGACAATGGTCACAAAACTTTCATGGGGAGAACCCCTTTACACTGCCACTCATGGAAGGTGTTGCAATGGCTGACCAAGGCCAAGGCCATAACTGAACCATAGCGCTAAGGGTAAAGGTGAATTTCAGTGCGAAAAAAAAATCATAATTAGGAAAAATCATCCTCCCTTTGTTGTGGTCCCTTCACAGATGTGTTAATTATCAAAGTCAAAGATAATATATCTCCAGGAAAAAGAGGAAGATCCTCTTTGTGACATATGGACACTTATTCTGCAAAACAAGCTCTCCTGACTCATTCCAGTCCAGCCCACACAGTCATTTCTGAAGGTTCAACAGTAAGCTTTCAGAACAGAGCCCTCAAAGAATAAAGAAGATGCAATGGTCGTAGTGGCTTCTCTATATATCTGTGTTCTCTTTACCACAGGAAAAGAGGATCAAGAATTTCAGGGTTTGGCATCTGGTCAAAGATCTTTCCTTCTTACCACCTAATAAGGAAACTTTACCACATTTCTGATCCTTGATTCCTTTAGGACCTAACCTGGTTTGTTTTATTTCTGTGTAGACAGGCCATGCTAATTAGCTCAATAGCTCTTTAAACAAGATGTGTTGCATTTGATTCAGATGGGGGAGGCTCATACTGCCCAAGTGCCCTGTCCTACAAATAGCACTTAATTAGACAGTTGCAGTTCCTTTCCCTGATGCCTCTGATATATTTGGGATGTTAAATGGCGTGGGGTTTCCTACCCACAGTACAAGCTAGGGCTAGCAAAGTGTTTTTTTCTCTAACTATTTGAAGTCAATGTCCATATAGTGATGTTTGCAGTGGAATAATGACAACTTCTGGATGAATCCAGGAATTCTTTCAAATAAATGCCTAGTAATCTAGGTCCCTAGAGGAACTCACTGGCCTGATGACACTGGCTCTGGAACGTCTTGTAGCTGCACCATTTCCAAACTCAACTGGGTTGCTGTGTGAACATACTAGAAATGAGAAGTTATAAATTACACCCAACTAGACCTTTAACTTTCAATGAAAACTACAACAAAAAGACTTTGCCTGATGTATGTGAAATTGTTTATGATTTCCAGCTTGGAAAGACTTAGTGATAACTATCAAATGCCTCAAAATGATAACTATCAAATGCCTTAAAAATTCTTAAAGGGTATCCTCTGGGGCCAAGTACTGTTTCATAATTTGTCCCTCATGCACGCAGCACTATGTATGAGCTGGCCATCAACCATAGCATTTTTTTTTTACCTTCCACATTTGGGGATCAATAAAAACAATTATTCTCATCCACAAATAAACAATCAAGATTCCCACAGGGATGATAAGAGAATTTAAGCCCTTAATTCAGTGCAATAGGAAGCTTAAATTAATGCAGCAGAATAATGAGCCATGCAGGGGAAAATAAAGGCAGGAGTGTGAAGAGGAAGCCATCAATCCTTTGATTTTACTGGTCAGGCTCTGCATCCTGCTGCTCTTTGGTAATCAAGATACTTATAACTTGGAAACTACTTAAATTTACTGGCACATCTCTTGGGAAAATGATGCTGTCAAGACCTTGATGTAGCACATGCTTGAAGACATATCATTTAAGATATGATCTTTCATCTAGTTTATTTCAATAAAATATAAGCTACTTTACCCTTGATGTTTACTCCTATTCCTTCATGTCAAAAGGCCATCATATGGATACAGGGATTCCTTGTCTGTCCAGCTATCATGATGTTTACCAGTCTCAGTGTTTTTGGCTGTCAGTAACCTTCATTTGCCTGCACCTCTGTTTCTGAGTACACTCTGTCCTCTTCTCATTTCTGGAAAGATATTGTGAAGCACTTTCCTCCTGTTATCCGGCAAGCTGGAGCCTTCTAACTGAGTGACATTTCCCTTTCAGATAATTTCAGGGGAAGAACTGTGGAAATGGAAATGGCTACTTTTCAAAAGAGAACTGGATTATGTTGGATTTATTATCTATTCACAGGGTGCTCTGCTAATTATTGAATACCAATAGCTCAATGAGTTGGGTTCTGAACACAAGAAACTCATACTTTGATGACAAAATTTGTAGCACTTTCTCTAGATTAGAGTTTCTCAATCTCAGCGCTATTAACATTTTGGACAAGATAATTCTTTGTTGTGGGGTGGCTGTCCTGTGCAGTTCTCTTATACATTTTATCAGATTCCCCTCTGTTCCAAACTCATCTGGGTCCTAAGGAGGCAGTAGATTTGACTCCCCATGGCCTATTCTTGCCTTAGGGTGACTGCTCTGAGGGTGTCCTTGACCCTAAACAGCCAGATTCCTATAATCTCCAGATCCCACTCTGCTCATTCACTGTCCCCTGATTTTCTTCATCCAACCAAACATTGTACTTCCTTCTCCCTTCTTTACAAGTCCATCTAAACCCATCTTCTTACTTTTTAACCATAGAAATCAGCAAAGTCAGTTGGCCTAGACCCAAAGGGCAAGTCTTAGCTTGCAACGGTGGAATGTACAATTAGGAATGGAGAAAAAGTGTCAGGTGGAACAAGGACAAGGAGTTCAGAAGCCTCAGTATCTGTGGTTAACTCCTTTCATGAAATGGTTCCTTTGGGGGCCTTTGGCTCAAACTTTGCAGCTTCAATTCTACTGTTTCTTTCATGAACTGATGAAAGTCAAGCCTCGGGCACTCAAAGCTAACATTTCAAAAGCATAATAATCATTTATCAAAGCCTGAAGGGTATCAAGACCCCCCTCCCAATAATGGAGGTTTATTGGAGAGCACAGTATTGGCAGCAGTTTCTGAAACCTGCTATACTCAGGGGTAAAAAGAGAATTTAAAAGAAGAATTAATCAATATTTCATGTCTTGTTTTAACACTATTGGACCTCAGTTCTCTCATCAATATACTACACTGGCAGGATAAATAAAAACAGCAAAGTAAGTTTTCAGATACCTTCCTAGGGAGAAGAAATACCTGACAGAATACAGATTATTCAATTAAAAACATTCTTTCCCTCATTTTTTTCAAAAGCACACGGATAATGAAAGAATACATTTAAACAAAGAGTCCTGGCAAGAAAAACAGCTGATGATTATCAGTAGCACCTTGGGATTCAATCTAATATTGTGAACCAGTCTAATGGAAGCAGAGCTCAAAGTGTGGAAACAATTTCAGCTGTCCCCAAGTCATATATTTTTGTATATCATTCAATAGTCGGGAGCTATGGAAATGCTCTGGAGTTTGCCCATTGTATTAACACTGTATATTTGTACTATCTATCAACAGGACATGCCCAGCACATTTTCAGGCAGCAACAACTTTCTGCAAATCAGGCAGTGGAATTCTCAGTCTTGTCTTGAATCATTTGCAAATGGACATAAACTTTTCAAATGAATAAAAACATCATTCTGTGGCTAGTAATTCTTAAGAGAATGAACCAAGTGAAAGGAATTCAGGCCTGAAAAGTAACAAAAAAACAGAAAATGGAGAAAGCAGTAAAGCTTAGAGGAAGACTGTACTTCCAGCCCAATCATCTAATTTAAAATACCTGTGCTAATCAGTAGGCACTTGGACTGTGAATATAACAAATAGTTTTTTCTGCTGGAGAATCAACAGGACCCTCTGACTGGTGATGAATGCAATGAAATTGTACAAAAGGAGAATAATAAGAAACAAGTGTGTTCTTTTCAAAAATGTACATTTAAAAGTAAAATGGTACAGCTCCCAATGGTCTGATTTATGGCTGCTGTAGAAATAGAAAATACCACTCACAAAAATTACTTTATTCATTCATCGCAGAAATTAAAAGGTTATTTTCTTCTTGTCCTTAGGCTTTAATGCCTTTTTAATTGGAACTGCTGATTTTCTAGATTTCATTCACTTTCTTAACTGAACAATGGAACCCTAATAATGGCAGGAAAGGATGATGGCAATCTTTTGGGTTCACTTCATTTACCAGTGGTCGGTTCCTTAACCACTCAATATGGGTCGGTGCTATGGGCTGAATTTTGTTCCCCGCAAATTCATATGTTGAGGCCCTAATCCCCAGTCTGGTGGTATTTTATATTTTGTCATGGGGCCTTTGGGAGATAATTAGCTTTACATGAGATTAGCAGGGTGAGTTGTCATATGATGATATTACGAGGATGAGATTAGTTTCCTTATAAGAAAAGCAAGAGACACCAGAGCACTCCCTCTTCCCACCATGTGAAAACACAGCCAGAGGGCAGCCATACAAGCCAGGAAGAGAGCCCTCACCAGAAACTTGTAATGCTGTTACTCTGATCTTAGACTTCAAGCTCCCAAAACTGTGAGAAAATAAACTTCTGCTGTTTAAGCTATGTGATATTTTGACATATGATGGCCAAGGCAGACCAAGACAATGTGTGTCCCTCGAGACCCTCCCCAACACACCTAAACTCCCCACTGCTTTTTCCAGGACTTCCTTTCTTAAACTCTTTGCTAGTCACGTGGGCTCATTTATTGCTCCTTAAACAGAACTTGCGCATCTCAGCCTCCGTCTTCTTACTCCTTACTTCTGTGTGCTTTTCTTCTTCCTGAAATGCTCTCTCCAATGTCCTCTCCAGTTTTCAATCTTATCTATCAAGCTGCAATTCTGTTTACTCTCATCTACTCAAGAAAGATGTGTTGAGTACTTTCTAGGTGTGAGGTATGTTGCTGGGCACTGGAAAACCAAATTGCCCAGATCTCAAATCAGGGTTAAGTCAGAAAGACAGACTCAGTGACTATTTTCAAAGCCAAGGCTATTCAGGAGGTAATTCCCCTGCAAGTGACATGGGACTACTGGGGAAAGAGCAACAAATATAGCTGAGGGAATTGAAGAGGATAATTCCTTCTCCATTGGGAGGTCAGGGCTGAGCTGTGGATTAAGGCTGAGTAGGAACATTAGGCAGAGGAGGAAAAGGAGGAGGGCTTTTCAGGCAGAAGGAATGGCCTGTGATGTTGTACTGAGGTGTAAAAATAATAGGACCATAGAGTCATTCTCATCTATCCCCTAACCTGGTACAGACCTCAAAGCATCATCAGTATTTATTTCTGCAGTAGATTGTTGGTTACAGACAGGATGCATAAACAGCATCAATTTATTTTTCTTTTTTACATTACGTTTTGAAATATTAGAGATATCTTGATGTTCCATATAGTTATTTTCTCAGATGAAAGAAATTTATGGATCTGGAGAAAAATATCCAGAAGAAAATTGACAGAATTATGTTTTACTTCTTCATTAAATTCCTCATTAATTCAGAGTTGAGAATGAAACATAAACAACCTATGACTAAGAATAAAACAATTAAAAATGTATGATGATAAAGAATGCACCTAGTAGTGCTCATCTGTGTTATAAACTAAGTTACAAATCACGAGCAAAGTCATCTAATTTCCACTTACCACCAAGCAGGCTTCTTCCATATACACCTGGGGGCTCTCGATGTGTTCCATTTATAATGGAAACAGTTTTTACATAAGCATTAAATGCATTGAGTTTTTAAAAAATTAGTGGAAATGCAAACACATACCACTGCTGCTTTAAGAATATGAACCCTTTGAAAGACCTTTCAGGTCTGGAAACTGAAATAAATGACCTCTAAATCAGTATATCCTCTACCTATTGAAACTTCTGGGAGAAGGAATGGTATGATATACCCTCTTATCCAGTCTGTACCCAAAATAACTTTGCTGCCTTCCCTAGATCTCTGTTTTTTTCTAAACAGTCCATAATTTTGAAGACTTGAGCTACTACAGATGGTCTATGCAATTTATAGTTTCAGATTATTCAAGCTGCTTGTCTCAGTGACCACAGATTTTCTTGCAACCTTCCTGTGCTAGATTATATTTCTCATTCCATCCTTGAACATAGCTTGCCTGTGGGTGCAGTTAACTTTTCTGCCTCATTGAATTTGGGCTTGGCCAAATGACTTGCTGTGATTGGTAGAATATGAGAAGAGGCAACATTGTGACAGTGTCCAGTAGAGGTTTTAAGAAGCATCACATGGTTCCCATTTCTTTTATTCCCCTTTATCATGAGAACAACACATCCAAGGTAGGGGTTGTTTCTTCTGCCTGGATCTGGGATGAGGAAACTTACGGGACCAACATGAGCCCAAAACTGGAGCCAACTCTAGCTAAGCTTAGCAGAGCTATAGCTGATCACAGATTTATAAGTAGGAAATAAAAATATTTTTGTTAATCATTGAGTTTCAGCGTTGCTTGTTATGCAGCAAAAAGCTAATATTTTTGAATTGATAACTGCTATTGCTTTTAGAGCATTTCTATGTACTAGACATTGTGTCAATAACTGTGCATTTGTTCTCTCATTTAATCCTCACAACAACCACATCCTATGAGGAGTACTAATATCCATATTACACAAATGAAGGCTCAGGAAGGTATAAAGTACTTGCCTAAGGACAGTCTGACACTAGAGAACTCAGGTTCTTAACTAAGTTCTTTCTTGGCCACTGCTCCCAGTATGGCACAAAGCATTACGTCTGATACAGCAGCCATCAAAGGATCTCCATTCTTCTACTTGCTCTACTATTAATCCTCTGGGGAATTATCAACATATCACTTCTTCCCAGGCTACAGTTTCTCTAATGGTAGAATAAGAGTATTGGTCTAGGTAGGCTTAGGGTCTTTCATCATTAACAGCAATTCTGTAATTGCAATTACATAGTAACATAGTTCATTTTAGAGAAATTGTAAATGTGCAGTTGTATTTTTAATATAAAGACACTATTCTATTACCATTTTATAGATCTGTGCTTGTAATTTCATGATTCCAAACACATTTTAGAACTTCAGCCATAGTCATGTACAAGCAATAGCTTTATGCTGCTGATGAGGATATATACATTAATTTTCAAATAAATAAAAATATAAGTCATGAAATAAAGATCAAATTCTGGAATCTCCTTCATTCTCTAGGCCTGGCTTTCTTTCAGTGCTTAGCTTCTACAACTTTTAAATAAATTCCCGTCTTTGACTAGTGTCAGCTGGAGGAGGCATCTGTTCCTTGCAACCAAAGATCGAAGTTGGATTGGCTGACCTCTAAGATCTTCTTTAACACAATTGAGTCTATTAAATACTCTGGGTATAATTAGGGACTTTACTTCCAACTAATCCTTGACTCTTATTAACAATCCATCTTTGATCTCATCCTAGTTTTATACTTAAGCTTTAAAAAGTTGCTTCTTTCTAACTTACCCTTCAACTTATCTTAAAATCATGCCCTTTCTGAATTGATGTGGGCTTCAGTATTCTGAATGCTAATCACCTTTCTCTACCTAAGGCATAGGTGCCTGTTTCTCTGTTAACCTGAAAAAGATAATTAAAGATTTTGGCTTTCTCTTTTACTTCACCTATCAGCCATTCCTTCTGTGTATACTTTCCTATGACTTAAAAAAAAAAAAAGATTGTAATCAGGTTGGAATATATTGAAACAGATAAAAGAACTTTTCCTGCCACTTTAGTATTTAGAGTAGAAATGAAGTGACTCACTTTTCTTTAGGTTTTTTACTTAACTGGAGATTGAATTAAACTGAGCTTTTCCTTTAGAAATGGTTATAGGAAAGAATCAGACCCAAACTTATTCTGACAAAAATCATTTCTGAGTCCCTGTTTGCTTTCAAAATGAAAATTTACATTTAAAATAACTTAAGCAACTGAAAATTTTAACAAGTATTTAAGAGTGATTTGAGGTGATTTCACCCCAGGGAAGGAGGCTAGGTCTCCAAGTCTTATTGCTTAGGGCTCCAGTACCACTGGGATCCTTGTTAAATGAGCCTCAGCCAGAGCCTAAGCAATGAGCCACACATAAAAGTGAAATTTAAAAAATATAAAGAAGCTCTGACCTTCTTCTCGTTAAGAAAGGCTAATTTTACAGCCACTTCCTGTCTATTTGAAGCTATTGATACTTTTCTGACTTTGGCTTAATAATTAAGCCAAATAAATTACTTGGAGGGGAATACTTATTTTCAATAGGAAAAATCTAAGCAATACCCCCAGCAACCCCATCTATTAAATTTTTTTTTTTTTTTTAAATCAGGCTCACTAGAAGGAGGCTAATTCAATTAGGAAAGGTCAGAAGCAACAACTGATATATGGATCTGCAGGCATTTAGAGTTTTAGAGTCTCTAATCTAAAGAGGAAGCTTTGAAGCCTGTCATTTTTCCAATAGGCTGACATTAATTGACTACCTTATGAATAATACCTTTGCCAAATAAGAGGGTATCATCAGCATATCAAGGCAGGTGCTCCTCTCATTCTCCCACTCCAGCACAAGCAAATTCCTAAATGGGGAGCTATCTGCTCTGTCAGAATACCCGAAGTCAAGTGACTTGGTTATGCAATCTCCTTGAAACAGTCAAAGCTAATGGAGTCTCACCTACTAAACAAGCTGAATGCCCATTATGGTAGAATGCTATTCCAATTAAATTTTGCTAAGGAATTTCAGTTCTAAAAATACCTGTTTTCTCTCTATTATTGAAACGGGTTGGGTTTGAAAGGAGAAAATTCTTCCTTTGAGGTCCATCCAGATTTTCCAACTGAGCTAAACTCCTTGCTTAGTGAAGGGAAGAATTTATTTTGTGGAGGTCGTTGGGGTCTTTTCCATAGTGTTGCTACACAGTTTGGCTGGCAGTCTATGAGAAAAAAGATCTGTTTGTTTGTTGCTTGCAGTAAAACAGTATCTAGAAGAAGTTCTTCTGTGCATGCCCTTCCCATACCAGAACCTCCAGAAACCTGTAGAACCAGGGCCTCGCCTCCTTTTTTCACAATAATTTATTTTGCCCTCACCAGGAAAACAGAATCAGGAACATCAGAAATGTCAAGAAAAGAGATACATTCCAACACTTTTAAGGGCCATCTCTCTGAGAGAGAAGAAAACAGTAGTAATTTCTGTCCTTGAAGCAGGACAGATAACTTTCACGTGTCTCTGGAATTCTTCCAGTGCACTATTTTTGTTGACTGGGAGTAGCCAAAATGTCATAAAGAGAAAACTAGAAAACAGAGCCAAAGCAATATATCCTAGAAAATTCCAGGGAAAAATAAACAGTAGAAAATGTCCCTTATTTGAGAGCAGCTACTTGAAATGTGAGAATGTTGTATCTCCACAGATTTTCCTACATTGTAAGAGTCACAGAATGTCAAAAAAGGAAATCTCCATGCCCAGCTATAAAAATGAGAAGAACTTGGCAAAACAGCCAAGGGGATCATCCACTCAGCAAATCTGCTTTCACCACTTGGTGATAACATTTTAGGCCTATGTTTCCAAACCCTGAAATTCTGACTGCAAGGGTTGCAAGGGAGTGACTGAAAGTAAGAGCTCCTGAGCTCTGAAAGCTGTTACAGAGCAGGCATAGATGAACAGAATTACCTGCCAGCTCTTGCTTTTGGAGCTCTCTTGGTGGTTCTCTTGATTCCCTTCCCTTCCCCTTAGCTCTGCTGAGTCTTAAGGGCCCATAATCAGGCCAAGATGATAAAAAGAACTACATATTCAGAGGGAAAACATAAGGCATTGCATTTTGTGAAAGCCTCACCCCAAAATAAGACAGTGGATTGAAGGTAGCTTCTTTCATTCCTCAGGAACCGGACAAAAGGAAAGTGATGAGTGATGCTGACCACTTAGGTTATCAGCTCCCTCCTTATCATTGAAGCACCAATCCTTGTGCTTCTGGAGCTGAATATTCTAGGCCCCTGCATCATCTTCTTACTCCTGAAAAATGGTTTACTGTCAAAAGACAAAAATGTCCTATAGGGTACAAGCCCACAGTCCTACTACTTTTTCCAGAGAGGCATCTTCTCTTGTTATTCTAGCCACCAACGCCACAATACCCCAGACTACACCTTGCACCCCCTGGAATCCTAGCCCCTATCCCCCAGTCACAGCCTTGATCTCCCTAGATGCATTGCTTCCCATTCCTTTCTACTCTTTCTCAAGCTCTATTTTCCACCAATGTTACTGGTAATGGATTCTGATTTTATTGTCCTGTGGGCATAGTTTGGGTATTGGTATTTATTAAATTTTTTTTTTTTTGAGATAGGGTCTCACTCTGTCGCCCAGGTTGGAGTGCAGTGGCGTGATCTGCGCTCACTGCAAGCTCTACCTCCCAGGTTCATGCCATTCTCCTGCCTCAGCCTCCCGAGTAGCTGGGACCACAGGTGCCCGCCACCATGCCTGGCTAAATTTTGCATTTTTAGTAGAGATAGGGTTTCACCATGTTAGCTAGGATGGTCTCGATCTCCTGACCTCATGATCTGCTCACCTTGGCCTCCCGAAGTGCTGGGATTACAGGCATGAGCCACCATGCCCAGCTGGTATTTACTAAATTTTTAAAGCCTTCCTAGGTGGTTATAATGTGGTATGCAGCAACCAGGGTTAAAAATCACTGTGTAAATGGTAGTTAGGTTTGAGAATTCCATTAGAAGTTGAGTTCCACTTCATTATGAATTAACTTAGCTTCTGAGAATTGTCCTGAGAATCTAACCACTGTTTCAAAATTTGTCTCTTTAGGAAAATGTATACCAATTTATACATAGCTGACTTGCAAACTAACTGGAAACTTGCCAGTAAAGGGCTATTTGTTGGCAAAGGTGCCCTATCTATCTAAGTCAACTATGTCTGGCACATAGTAGACACTCAATTTGTCCAAATTAGTTGAATAATTTTGGAATGCAGCCTGTTCCTAAGTAAGACTCTGCTAACATATTTTTTTCCCATTTTGCTGATGTTTTCTCAATGATGATGTAGCACAGAGACTCAATGATGTGTCTAAGGATATACCAAGGAGATGTCAGGAATCCAACCCAAATCACCACTCGAGGTTCCACAAGCCTTACTGTATTAGTCCATTCTCACATTGCTACAAAGAACTACCTGAGACTGGCCAATCCACAAAGAAAAGAGGTTTAGTTGGCTCATGGTTCCATGGGCTAGCTAGGAAGTATGGGTGGGGAGGCCTCAGGAAACCCACAATCAAGGCAGAAGTAAAAGAGGAAGGAGGCACGTCTTACATGGCCAGAGCAGGAGGAAGAGAGAAAAGGAAGAGGTGCTACACACTTTTTAAACAACCAGGTCTTGTGAGAACTCACTCACTGCCCCAAGAACAGCAAGGGGGATGTCTTTTCCCATGATCCAGTCACCTCCCATGAGGCCCTTCCTCCAACACTGGGGATTATAACTCAACATGAGATTTGGGCAGGGATATAAATCCAAACCGTATCCCTCACAGACAGCCATGTCATCGGGATCTTAAATTCTTTTTTCTAGTCAGTTGACCCATAGCTCAGTTAGAATTCTGACTTCATCTGGTAGGATTGAAACGTGCTCTGTACTTTTTATAAATAACAAATTGTAGCAAAGGCCTGGCCATATACGGTATGCCATAGAAAGGAGAATAAATGAAGAGGAAGCTCCAAAAAATGGTAATACATGTTTCTGTAATTTATTGGACCCCCCAGGAGATAGATCAACATCAAGAGGCTTATTCACTGTTAAATCCCTGAAATCACGAGGGGAAATATCAATTTAACTAAATTAATCTCAGTGTCTTAAATCTTCACTGCAAAGCAAACTCTCAGAAAATTAAGAGTGTCATTTGTACCATCCTGCAGTTGTAAAGCACACACCTAAGGGACTCTGGCGGCAGCTACTGTCTCAAGTCGTCCTACAGACACAGGCAAGGCCATCCTCCTGCTTTTGGTTGCCCCCACGCACCCACTTACTGCTATGGCTTCCAGTTTCACAATCAACAAAGCCCCACGGTGACATCGGCATGCCAGCTTCCCATAGGAAAGCTTCTGTAGTTCTCTGTCAGCACAAAGTTCTTTCAATGATGTTCAGCCTCAGAAGTGTCATTTTATTTATCACAAGGCCACTTTCCAGTTTTTAAATGGCTTTGGACTTGCCACTTCTTTAAGTAGCCCTGCCCAGAGAAAAGCAGCTGCCATTCACCTCAGGCTGGGTTGGTAGCAATTCTCCAAAACTAGCATGCTGTTAATAGAACGGATGCATTCAGGATGGTGCCCAGATTTACATGAAAGGCTTTTTAAAAGTGCGACTACCGATTTGTACATCGTCAGAGAAGAAAAACTAAGTGCTCACGACCATGGTTTTAAGTACTGTTTCCTTCTGCTTGTGGTTCAGGAATGAATGCCCATATTAATACAGCCAAAGAGTATGTCAGAGAGTGAATGGCTCCAGCTCCTGAATGTTTGATTAATTAATGGATTAATTTGATGGGGGCACCTCATTCTCCAGGATATGAATGTAACTCTTAACTTTTAGCTCTTCCTGATCCTGCATGCCCCGTTAGTCACTGAGTTGTGTTCATTCTTTCCGCATGTTGTCTTTTGCATCTGTTTCTTTGCTTCCCACACGACTTTAAAACCCGGGCCACAAGGTGGCTTGGGTACGGGGCTCAGATTAGTACCTCCACCCACTGTGGAACATCTGCGGACTCTACAGTCACTGGTAACAGAGGGGAATGAAGTGGTGACCTGGCTCACGACAATGGAGAATCTAGTCCCAGGGAACCAGCCTCACCCCCCAAGATGTCCCTTCACAATGTTGGCATATTCTATACAATCACAAAAAAGGGAGGCAGGGAAAGGGGTAAAATAAAAAAAAAACATGTAAGCATGGCTATGGAGAAAAATATGTTTTCCCATGTCCCTACCCAATAATTTTATCAAGTCACAGGTGTCTATTGTGGAAATGGCCTCTATGTATTTCCCTGTGAGGTGCTGGAACTGAGAAAGTACAGCTGGGTTAGACACAAAATCATTATCATCTGATTCAGCCTCAACAATTCATCGTGACACTTTCCCACATCATCTCTTTCAAGAAGGCAATGAAACAGGAAAATCAGATTTTTCTCTAATCCAGGGTAAGGAATGATTTTTAGCTTTGTGAGAATCAAGGAACTTTAAAGAACTCAGTGTTGGTTATAATATTACAGGCATTCAAATCCTGATTTCATATTGCAATAGACCCCCAAAATTTTCCTTTGATTAATATTATTTTTGCTGTACACTACTAGATAAAAAAATAGCATTTAATAAGTGTGTTAAACATATGCCTGCATTGTGCAGGGATCCTTGGATGGATGAATGGACTATAAGTTTCTCCCAACAATTCACTTAGATGAATGTGCTTCTCTGAAGGGAGGAGAGGGGTATAGAGAGGGGTGGAGGGAACCACTTTGCTGTTGATCATCACTCTTCTCCTCTACTATGCATGTTTCTTGTTTTTGGCATTCATCACATTACAGAGAATAACTCAGAGACATGTAATCTTAGCAGTTTCTTTTTTTGTCTCAAAAGAAACACAACTTATATTTGGTTGAAGAATTGTATTATGTGCAATTTGTATTTTAGACAGAGGTACAAGCTACCCAGCATATGAAGAAATAAATAGAGAACACTGGCAACTTATCAACTTATTTAGAAAAAAATTTTTGAATATTAATATAAAAATTTTTTAAATTTAATATATTGAAGTATCTGAGACCATTATCATACCTTAAGTGTACCAGGACAAGGAAAGGTGAAGAAGTTTCCATGCTCAGAAACACCGACTAAAGATGGATTAAAAAACAGACACATTTAGTGCCTAAGGATATATATGTGTGTATATATATCTCTCTCACCTGGAAAAAAAAGATTAATTCTCTAATTTTAATGTATGCCCCACCTTTTAGAAACACATCTATTGCATAAAAGCAAGGAAAGACAACACGCATCTTTACTGAACAAACACCAGATACTTATTCACAAACACCAAACACATAGCTAGGCACCTGCTATGAGACTGGAATGCATGGCTAAGGTATTCTTCTTTTAAATGTGGAGCAATCCCCATACCAGGAAAGAAGGTATATATCCATTTTTGTGTGTTTTTATGCCTAAGACCTTAGCTGTGTGAAGTATTTGGTCTATGATAATATGACATTTCTCTGAATAAAGAGTTCTGTGACCTGGGGAGGAACTGGCCTCAGAAGTGGACTTAGCACTCCCTCTCCCCATTTACAGACCGTAAATGTCCAACATTCTCTCAACACGGCCTCAACGAAAGTGTTTTTAAAACAGGATCAATACTCTTTGACTTCTTCTTGGGATTCTAGACCTCACAATTCACCTATCTCTGTTGCCTCCCTCCCTCCAGGCCTTCATACTTGTCACCCTACTTTGTTCTCAGCCTCAGGGACAACATGCTCATGGAGAAGTCTGGTTCTCCTGCCTGGGATTCTATCATTTCCTGCTTCCCTGACCTGACTTTGATGCTTCCCTGTTCTACGGTGATCTGGAGTGACAAGAGCAAGGAGTGATTGCTTCTAAGCAGAGTTGGCTGTCTGAACCGTCAACCCTCTGGGGCAAAGAGCAATCGTGTTTACCCACAAAGATGAAAAATGAAGACACTTGAAGCCTCATCAGTAAAGAAAATAAAGCTAACAGGGGATTTAATTACAAGTTCACTGACAACCAGTTAGCACTGTGTTTGGGTTCATTTCTCTTTTGGCTATTTTGTAGAAAATATTTCAAATTAAGAAAATAAAATCCTATGATAATTCCCCATGCAGCATAAATTGTTCCAGAGCCCAGAAAAATGTGGATCATTTCCCAATTCATATCACCAATCCAGAATCACACTGATACTAAAATCAGAGAAACAGCCAAAAGGGGGCAGAGACAAAAAAAAGTGACAGTACCATCCCATTTATAATTACAGACTCAAAAATCCTCAATTAAAACCTAACCAACTGATCTTAGCACCAGATTTAAAAACCACACTCTATGGCCAAGGCGTTTCTATTTCAGGAGTGCAAAGATGATTTAATATAAGGAAAGCTATTAATATAACACATCTCAAGTGTGTTAGATTGAACCCAAGTCAAGGGGATGCTAATTAATGCTATATGAGGGAGGGGGAACAGGTAATGTTTGGAAATGAAGGGTTTAACAAAGTTAATGGAATTCTTGACTACTGGACTTCTCAGTATCTTTAATATGCTAATGAGCAAATTAATTTCTAAGAAGAAAATATACTATGTAGTATTTCCCCAAAATTATTTGATCAGACAACAATCTCCCCACCCCCAATTTTTTTTCATGGACCAGCTTGTGAAAAAGGTGTTCTCTAAAAAACATTCTAATAGACCCTATATTAAATTAATTTATGGTATTAGCCATTTAAACAAGAAGCAACTCATCATTTCTTTGACAGATACCAAAAAGGATTTGATAAAATGTAATATCCAGTCCAAATAAGAATGTTTTAATCTATGACTAAAGGGATATTTCTTTAACACCTAATAAAGAACACCTCTGTTAAACTAAAGGCTGGCATCACAAGCAATTATAAAAATACTAGCGATATATGTTATTAGAAGCAGGAACTAGAAAAATGACTTTACTGTTATCTTTTTTCATTAAGGTCCTGGAAATTTTAGTGGGTGGAATTAAGACATGAAATGTTGATGAGAAGAAACAGAAAGATTATACCTAGATGAAATAATTGTTTATAAATAGTGGAAAAAAACTAAAAACTGTTCAAATAAGGGAGTTTGAGAAAATGGCTGTATACAGAAACATATACACTTAAAAACAAATAGTTTTCTCAAGTGCCAGGATAACAGGCATGAGCCACTGTGCTCCAAAAACTAATAGTTTTCTCTTATAACCAGAAACAACAGTTAGAAAGTACAATGGACCCAAATAATCCTACATTCATAATAACAGCAAAAATAGTTTTAAAAACCAAAGAATCACCTTAATAAAAATTTGTGGGACTTTCAAGACTAGTTTTACTAAATGGGAGGACTGAAGGCTGCAGACGTGTAAATTCCTCCCAGATAATTAATATATTTGAGTGCAATTCTGATCAAAATTCCACTGGTGCAAAAAAATCACAAAAGAAAACTACACTGACAAAGTGAGGGGAAAATGTTGGTAACATAAATGGAATTCAAAGGGTTGATGTTTTTAATATAAAAATTGCTCTTTTGAACTGATCGTAAAAAGACAAACACTGAAGGAAAAAGAAGCAGGCCAGGTACACACACACACACACACACGCACACACACATTTCTAGCTCAGGGCTTTTGATCTTCCCCTGACAACAGCTCCTTCTGAGAGGGTTCTCTCTTGACTACCCTACATCAAATATCAAATGCCCTCATGCCTCACCAGGGCATTCCCTAGTCTTCTCATCCAACTTTACTTTTCTCCAAAACATTTATCACCACTCAACATCGCAGAGATTTTTAAATTTGTTGTCTTTCTCCTCCCGTTAGACTGCAAATTTTGTGAGTATTGTTTATTTGGTTAATCTCTGTTTTCCCAGGATCTAGGGTAATACTTGTCATATAATAGAGGCTCAATAAATATTTATTGATTAAATGAATAAATACCATTTAGTCTCCTCTATTTATTTGAAGTATTTTCTAAATTCATTGCACACTGACTAATTTATTTTATGTGTGACTGTTGTTTACATTCACATCAGCATGTTCATGCCTTAGGTCGTGTATTTAGAGATATCTCATTGGCTTGGGAAGCACTTGCTATTTTGTAATTAAGTTGTACTTCATATGAAGCAGGACACTAAAGCTTTGGGTAGAAAACCACATTTTAGTTGGAGTCTGTCACAGACCTATGAAAACTCCCATTTGTGTGGACTGATTGGCTCATCTCAGTAGTTTAAGAGAAACTGTCACCTAGCAGCAGGCTGGCTGCCAAGGATAGTATAGCTGCAAAAGATAAGAGCTGCAAATGCTACATTTGGTTGGGGCAATCATGGGCCATATAACATACAGGACTGTTAAGTCAGAATCAGAGCTGCAGGTTATGGCTGTGTAGCGTGTCTCCTACACACAGGTACTGGGCTAGGGGTGGGTAGAGGCTGGAAGTGTGTGGGGCCTGAAATCCTCCTTGTATAAGACTTGCACCTTGGTTCTGTCTGCATCAACCCAGAGGAAGAAATACTATGATATTGTGATGTACTAAGAAATAAACATTTGATCTTTGTTCCAAATCACTGGCACAGAGGTCCTAAAATTCTTGTAATTTCCTGAGTCATAGGGATGATAGGAACATCTTTTGTTATAGTTTTTGGCCTTAGTCCCTAGTTTCTGACACAGCGCTTCTAAGACCCTTGGAATCTCCAGAGTAATATGAATGCCTGGTGGGTGGGCTCCCTAGACAGCTTCAGGATAGGGCTAGTTGCCAGGGAAACCAATCATATGATTAGAGGATTGGAATTTTCAGTCTCATCCCCCAGCATAAGGGGATAGGAGAGGAGCTCAAGATTGAGCTCAACCATCAATGGCCATTTATTTAATCAATTCTACCTACAGAATGGAACCACCATAAAACCCCTAAACAATGGTGTTCCAAGAACTTCTGGGCTGGGTTGGTGAACATGTGAAAGTTCTGGAATGGACCTGGAGAGGGCATGCAGCTCTCCTTCTCACATCCTTTGCCCTTTGGATCTCTTACATTTGGCTGTTCCTGAGTTGTATCCTTTATAATAAACCAGCAATGGTAAATACACTGCTTTCCTAAATGCTGTGAGCCATTCTAGCAAATTATCCAACCCAAGGAGGAAATGGTAAGCACCCCTGATTTACTGCTGGTTGGTCAGAAATTATGAGATGCCCAGGTTTGCAACTGGCGTTTGAAATGTAGGGCAGTCTTGTAGGACTGAGGCCTTTACCTGTGTGGTCTATGCTAACTCTGGTTAGTTAGTGTCAGAACTGAATTGAGTTGTAGTAGACCCAGCTGGTGTCAGAGAATTGGTTGGCATGGGGGGAAAAAAAACCCATGCATTTGGTGTCCAGAATTGTTAAGTATAGAGAAACACATTTTTTCTTTTCGTTGCCTTTTAGTAATACCTCACCTAGAAGGATCTCCTTTTCTTTTTTTCTTTTTTTCTTTACTCATTTTATTTTACTTTAAGTTCTAGGGTACATGTGCAGGACATGCAGGTTTGTTACATAGGTAAACATGTGTCATGGTGGTTTACTGTACCTACCAACCCATCACCTAGGTATTAAGCCCAGCATGTGTTAGCTATTTTTCCTGATGCTCTCCCTCCTCCTCCTCCACCCTCCAACAGGAGGCCCCAGTATGGGTTGTTTCCCTCCCTTTGTCCATGTCCTCATTGTTCAGCTCCCACTTATAAGTGAGAACATGTGGTATTTGGTTTTCTGTTCCTGCATTAGTCTGCTGAGGATAATGGCTTCCAGCCCCCTTCATGTCCTTGCAAGGGACATGATATTGTTCCTTTTTATGGCTGTGTAGTATTCCATGGTATATATCCACCACATTTTGCTTATCCAGTCTGTCATTGATGAGCATTTGAGCTAATTCCATGTCTTTGCTATTGTGAATAGTGCTGCAATGAACATATGCATATCTCTATCTTTATAAAGAATGGTTTATATTTATTTGGGTATATACCCAGTAATGGGATTGCTGGGTCAGATGGCATTTCTGGTTCTAGGTCTTCGAGGAATCACCCACTGTCTTCCACAATGGTTGAACTAAGTTACATTCCCAACAACAGTATGAAAGCATTCCTATTTCTTCACAGCCTCACTAGCATCTGTTGTTTCTTGATGTTTTAATAATTGCCCCTCTGACTGGCATGAGATAGTGGTATCTCATTGTGTTTTTAATTTGCATTTCTCTAATGATCAGTGATGTTGAGCTGTTTTTTACATGCTTTTTGGTCACATAAAAGTCTTCCTTTGAGAAATGTCTGTTCATGTCCTTTGCCCACTTTTTTTTTTTTTTTTTTTTTTTTTTTTTTTTTTTTGAGATGGAGTCTCACTCTGTCATCCAGGCTGGAGTGCAGTGGCACAATCTCGACTCACTGCAACCTCCACCACTTGGGTTCAAGCGATTCTCCTGCCTCAGCCTCCTGAGTAGCTGGGATTACAGGCATCCATCACCACGCCCAGCTAACTTTTGTATTTTTAGTAGCAAAGGGGTTTCGTCACTTTGGCCAGGCTGGTCTCGAACTCATGACCTCAGGTGATCCATCCGCCTTGGCCTCTGAAAGTGCTGAGATTATAGGTGTGAGCCACCGCGTCCAGCCCTTTGTTCACTTTTTAATGGTTTTTTTTTTTCTTGTAAATTTGTTTAAGTTCCTTGTAGACTGGATATCAGACCTTTGCCAGATGGAAAGATTGCAAAAATTTTCTCCCATTTTGTAGGTTGTCTGTTTGCTCTGATGATCGTTTCTTTTGCAGAATCATCTTTTTCTATTGTGCACAAAGTTTAGGGTTATGATAGCACTGGCCCTTATGATAATCAAGACTTTCTATAGTCAATTCATCACTAGTTCAGAGGCAGAGACAAAGAGAAATTGTCAAGACTCTGCAGCTGTCTCTGTCCCTCTTCATCCAACAAGCAAACTCTTAGTCATACTTTAATACCCAGAAATATCATCTTCTATCAACACCTGATGGTCACTTCCTTTTCTAAACTACCAAAAATCTGTTGGCCCTCCATGTATCACCTAACACATTGTACTGTCTATCACCTTAACACGCTGTCTATCACCTGTATGGAGTCTCTGGAGGTTTTCCATACAGGAAAAATAACAGAACATGTT
Source organism: Macaca mulatta (assembly GCF_049350105.2). NCBI lineage: Eukaryota > Metazoa > Chordata > Mammalia > Primates > Cercopithecidae > Macaca > Macaca mulatta. Next base: position 163,938,572 of record NC_133406.1, read on the forward strand.
ATTTCATGTTAACAGGAAATAACATGTTTAGATGCTTATGATAATACTATGTGAATTATGAACTGCATATGGGAAATATTGGTGACAGAATGGCCCAATTAAGACATAATAAAACTGGAGACTAAGATGTGACAAAGGATTGGAGAAAATAAAGACCTCTAATCTTTAAGCCAAGGAACACTCCTGAAAAATGACAAAATAAATGCAAGAAGATGCAAGAGTCCAATTGAAGTGATTTCTAATTTGAAAACTAGATGGGATGGTGACACCATGATTAAAATGGAGAATCCAGAGACCAAGTTATTTTAGGATGTGAAGTAACAGAGTCTGGTTTGGATGTGTTAAATCTGAGATGTCTGTGGGATCATAGCTTGAGAAATTCCAACATAAATTTAGAATATGAGTCTGGAAAAGTCAGGTCTGAATAGAGAGATCTTGAAATGATCAGATTATAGATTGCAGAGAAGGAAAAGAGATTGAGAAGAGAAGAGGAACAGGAATGAGCCTAAGGAACAATAACATTTGAAGCGTGAGCAGAGGGGAAAGAGCCAAAGAATGAGATGAACATTGTCAGATGTCATTGATGTAGGATATCTTAGACCTTGCAAGAGATTTCATTTATAGACTCTCTACATCTCTCATAGAGAATACTTAAGTTTTCATTAATATTTGAGTTTTCAAGTTGGGAAAAATACTCTAGCAGACATATTAAGTGCTTACTTATGAATTTCTAAGAGTGGGTATAGTACCTAGCATTCCTGAATACATTTGATTACAGAACATTTAATGTCTGGTGTTTCACAGAACATATTCTAGAGATTACTACATTCTTTTGGTAATCTTGTGTTCTTTATGTACAAAGGTTAAACTGACAGATTCATTATAATAAAGTACTTCTTACCTATCAAAAATGAAACACTAACTTGATTTTTTTCCCCATTTTTCAAATATTCAACCATTCTTTCAAAGGACTGTGGCTTTGCAAGGCCCAGCCCATTCTGTTTGTAGTTCAGAGTGAAAGTCACAAGATTTATATATTTAAACTAAATGTGTATGTTTTATACCAACACCAAGTTTTCTTCTGTATACTTGGCTTTTCATTTCCTTTTAAATTTTTGCCTTGATTTGCATTTGCTATTATCATCATATATTTCGTACATATGAAGGACTATAGGTAATGTGTTCATAGGCCCATAGAATAATAAACCACCAAGCTTAAGAAATAGAGGATCAGCCGTGCCTTTATTCCCAGCTAATCAGGGGACTGAGGTGGAAGTACTGCCTGAGCCCAGGAGTTCCAGGCTGTAGTGAGCTGTGACTGTGCCGCTGCACTCTAGCCTGGGTGACAGAGTGAGGCTTTGTCTCTAAAAAAATTTAAAAATAAGTAAATAAAAGACACAGAGCATTGCCCATTCAGACACATTCCAGTTCTCTGTCTCCCTGGCAGAAGTAATTGTTACTTTAGTCTTTGGATTACTCAATATTTTTTCAATGTCATTTTACTGTACATGTATGTGTCCATGAACAAAATATTATTTGGTTTTGTGAGTTTTTCACCTTTACGTAAATGGCATCATGTTGTATGTATTCCTGTGATCTGTCGTTTTCATTCAATATTTTGTTTGTGAGATCCATCTCTGTTAATGCTTATGGCTACAGTTCATTCATTATTTTACTACCATAGTAAAATCCATTTATGCATTCATAACAATTTATTTAGCTATCCTTCTGTCAATGGATATTTGAGATGATTCCAGTTTTCTTTTTCCTTTTGCAAACATTACCTCTCTGCACATTCACACACCTGTACTAGTGCTTCTCTAGGGAAATATCTAGGAGTAGAATTGTTAGGTAGAAAGGTAAGCAAATGTTCAAGTACAAAGTAATTCCAAATTGTTTTCCAAGGCATTGGGACCAATTTATACTCCTATTGACAGCATACAACAGCTCCTGCTGCTCTTCGTCTTCGGTAGTACTTATATTTTCAGACTAAAATTTTTGCCAATCTGGTGGGTGTAAAATGATATTTAATTTTGCTTTGAATTTGCATTGCTCTGATTACTAATGAGGTTGATCATCTTTTCACATGTTTATTAGCTATTCATGTTTCTTCTTCTGTGAAATGCCTCTTCAGGTTATTGCCTATTTTTTCCAATGGATTGTTTGTCTTTTGTTTGATTTTTTCTTTAGGTGCGCTTTATGCTACTCTTGTTTGTATGTGTTATAATTATCTCCTCCCACTGTGGCTTGTGTGCTTACTTTTTATCTCAAAAACATTACATTTTAACTTAAAATTAATCAATTAATCACATTGGTTAAATGTTTAAAAATAAAAACCAATACATTAATTAATTAATTAAATTAAAAATAAATTAATAAAAGTAATCAAATGCATCCATCTTTTATCCTACCATTTGTGCTTTGGGGGCTGTTTTTAAGAAATCAATCCCTAACTTGCTATCAAATTTAAGATTTTTTTTAAATGAGCATATTTTCTTTGTCTTACAACTTAGAATTAAAATCTATTATTTAGTATTATTATACTGTACTAACAGCTTACAAACAAAATGGTTTGGGAGTTCTCAGGCTTACTTTTCTTCCTTTCCTACTCCTATTCCCCTTCCTGGTACCTCCTGAGACTGATCCACTTGAACACTTTTTTCACCCACCCACACTCACGATCTTCTACATGCACAGGCACACGCATATGCACACATACACACACGCGTGTGCATGCACACATATTCTTGTCCCTTTTCTCCTCTCTCCACGTCACCAGTTCTGCCTCCTCACTGACACATTCCCCATTCATAACTCAGGTGAACCCACCCTGTCAGACTTGCACACTGACACTCATTCCTATGTGTACATGCAATCCTTAACCGGGCTGTCTGTAGTTAGGGCTCTCAGTTTCGTCAAATCCTTTTGTTCATTCTTGAAGCCCCATTAACATCCTCCCTCACTCACACAGTGATTTCATCCCTTACTTTGCAAAGCCATTAGAGACTATTTCAGAGTCTCTAAATGTCTTCCTCCCAGTCTTCCCCTCCTTCCTTGAACTTGTCTGCATCTGCTACGTTTTCATTCATTTGGTTAGAAGGATACCTTCCTTGCCATCCAGGACCCAGTATTGGATTTTGCTCTGTCTACTTCTAGCTGGACTTCCTCTTAACTGCTTTGAAATCTCTCCTTTCCTTGCTTTCAACTGGTCACATTCAGCACTGTCTGTGCTAATCTCTTTATCTCCTTTTCCATTCCTTACTCATTCCAGTGCAAAAGGCTTCTTTCTCCTTCTTAGTCTCTGGATCATGGATTCCAAACAGTTTCCCTTGAGAAATCTACATTTGAACCCTAGCTTGGCCACTGACTAGTTGTTTACCCATTGTAAATGGGAATTACTATCCCTACCTCATGAGGTTGTTGTGAGGGTTAATGAAATACAGCATAGAACTTGGAACTGAGCTTCAGGCCAGCACTTGGTAGGAGTTCCATAGGTTTACATTTTCTTTCTTTATCCTTCAATTTAATTTCTTCTTCTTTAATCCTCTCTTTCAACTTTGAAAAATAAATTATTTTACTTCTGGAGCTAATGATTTATATGCTTTTACCCTTTAATTTTCTCTTTTTTGAAACCAAGACCCAAGTCCTAATTCCTTTATTCATTTGAAAATAACTACATACTTCCATCAAATTACATTACTCATTTCATTTAATTTATCCAGTTACATTCTAAAAAATACTAGAAAAGGAAGAGCAAAAAGAACAAAAATTAGTGAACTTTAGTTTGCTATTTTCCTGAAACAGAATACTTAACTTCCTTCCTTCCTTCCTTCCTTCCTTCCTTCCTTCCTTCCTTCCTTCCTTCCTTCCTTCCTTTCTTCCTTCCTTCCTTCCTTTCTTCCTTCCTTCCTTCCTTCTTTCCTTCCTTCCCTCCCTCCCTCCTTCCTTCTTTCCTTCCTTCCTTCCTTCTTTGTTTTTGACAGAATCTTGTTCTATAGCCCAGACTGGAGTGCAGTGGCATGATCTCAGCTGACTGTAGACCTCCACCTCCCGGGTCAAATGATCCTTTCACCTTAACCTCCTGAGTATTTGGGACTACAGGCAAGCACCACCATGCCTGGCTAATTTTTGTATTTATTTATTTATTTTTGTAGAGATGGAGTCTTACCTCACCATGTTGCCCAGGCTGGTCTCAAACTCTGGGCTAAAGCCATCCACCCACCTCGGCCTCCCAAACTGTTGGGATTACAGGCATGAGTCACCATGCCCCACCAAAAGAGAATACTTTTTAGGTGGCATCTTGGCCTCAATATATCTTGTTCATTTCCAGGAAATTTTTTGATGAAATAACATTTGGAAAAATACATTAGATAAATGGCTTCTGAAGCAGTGTCCTAATCCAGTTATTAAAGCCAATCCATATTCATAAGTTGAAAGCTGGCAAAAGTATTGCTTTGATGCATTCATTTTATAATAACCTTGACATGTTTTAAAACGTACCAGACAGATGTCTTCAAGACATAGCACAATGCACTCTCAGCACAGTGAAATAACCACAGGAACAGTTGGAACAGATTTATACACTGGATGAGGTGGAGACTGGCATGCATTCAGATACGAGACTTTTTTGGAGGGGAATGGGCAGAGGACAATGAGCAGGGACCTGTCTTATCAGTTCTTGTGTCCCTAGTCCCCAGAATAATGTAAGTACTCAGTGAAGGCTGGATGGAGTGAATAATAGGGGTGGAGTTGAAATTTGACTCTTCACTTGGGAAAGGTGAAGGCGGTCCCATTTCCAGACTAGTCTAACTTTCTTAGTCAATTTGGATTGCTATAATAAAATACCATAAACTGGGTGACTCGGAAACAACAGAAACTCATTTCCCACAGTTCTGAAGGCTGGAAGACTGAGATGAGGTTGCCTGCATGGTTGAGTCCTGGTGAGAGCCTTCTTCTGTGTACAGACTGTGACTCTTGTTGTATCCTCACACGGCAGAGAGCGGAGAGGGGAAGCAAGCTCTCTCATGACTCTAGGGACACTAATCCCAATCGTGAGGACCTCACTCTTATGAACTCATCCAATCCTAATTACCTCCCAAAGGCCTCACCTCCTGATACCACCACAGTAGGGAGGTAAGATTTTAGTATAAGAATGTTAAGGGTACACAAACATTCAGTCCATAACATCCATCTTAAAAATAACTTTTGTTCTACAATAGATTTTAAGGTCTACCTATTTTTCTTCTCACTAGGTCAGTTTCCCAGCTGCAGAGAATAAACACAGCACATAGGATATAAAATTGTATACTCTGAAAATTGTGTGTTAATGATCATAACCTCATTGATATGCATTACTCAAAACAATAAATTGTGATGGAGAATGGAAGTATTTATCTATAGTTTCTAAGCAACATTACACACACACACACAAAAGATATAATAGTGGGAGGAATAAAATAATCAAACAACTAATTTTATTAGAATTACTTGGATATGCCAGGTATTTCATCCATCTAGATTGAATTATACTTGATTTTTCACATGTAGACACAGCACTTTGCTCCTTTCACCATGAAATGTTTAATCTCACAGGAACAGAAAACCAAACACTGCATGCTCTCACTCATAAGGGGGAGTTGAACAATGAGAACACATGGACACAGGGAGGGGGACATCACACACTGGGGCCTGTCGGTGGGTAGGGTGCAAGGGGAGGGAGAGCATTGGGACAAATACCTAATGCACGTGGGGCTTAAAACCTAGATGATGGATGGATAGGTGCAGAAAACCACCATGCCACACATATACCTATGTAACAAACCTTCATGTTCTGCATATGTACCCCAGAACTTAAAGTACAATAAAAAAAGTTTATTCTAACAGTTCCTTTACAATAAGCTCATACTCTAAAACTAAAAAAAAACCCACAAAATCTTACATAAATACTCCAATTATTTGTATTCATAAGATAATTACAAGAGATAATTTATTTTAATGCAAACAGACAATGAAAAATAAATGAGAAGTATTAATGGCATTTCTTCTATCAAACTTATGAAAATCAACAATTATCAAAATGTCTGTAAGAAAAAAGCAATACAATGAACCTACAACCATGAAAAAAAGCAAATAATATTAATAAATTAGATTACTTTTGAAAAATAAGTATTTTAATACCCTTAAGTTTCGTCGTTATTTTCTCTTTCCATGAAAAACATAGAAATGCAGTGAGAATTAGTTAGACATGTTTAGATTTTACATATTTTTGTCAGAAATTTAGTTTTATATAAATTTAGGAAGAAACATATGGTAGACATTGGTACTACTGAAGAAATGCCCTAATCAGACTCTTAAACACAGTGAAAAGAATAATTTTCTTTCTGCCTAATGGAGGCTTACCATTTTTTTAAATTTGTGAAGCATTTACAGCAGAAGTGAGCAGTGAAGATCTGTGCTTGTCTACAAGGCACATTTGAATCATGAGTATAGAAGACATCAGTAGAAGGATTAGTGGAGGCTTGAAAGGTATTTTACTTTTTCCCATCATTGAAAAAAGATAGATACAAAAGGTTTTTTGATCCAGAAAGATTGAAATCAGATTAGAATTCTAATTTCTTTCCCAAGAGATCAAAATCAGTTTAAGTTCTGAATCTGTAAGCAACATTTTGCAAAACATTTCTATCTCTCAGCTATATTGCAGTCCTTGCTTTGGTACCTGGGGGCAGCTCAACCTTCTGAAAGCCATGGAGGCTGTGAGATGGATAGAAGTACATGAGTGCATGGGATCCCTGCTCTCCTGGAGTCTGACTGGCACCTGGTCAGGAAGAATTCACCATGTTGGTTGCAAAAGCATCTGGTTATGGCTATAGGCTGAATATTTATATCTCCCACAAATTCATATGTTGTTGTGATGGTATTTGGAGCTGGGCCCTTTGGGAGGTGATTAGGCCATGAGAGTGGAGCCCTCATGAATAGGATTAGTGCCCTTCTAAAAGAGACCCCAGGGAGCTCTCTTGCCCCTTCTGCCATGGAAAGGCACAGCAAGAAGGTTCTGTGTGAACTAGGAAGCAGGTCCTCACCAGAGAATCTGCAGATAACCTAATCTTGGTATTCCCAGCTTGCAGAACTGTGAGTAATAACCTTTGGTGTTTAAGACACCCAGTCTATAGTATTTTTGTTATTTTTGTTTTAGTGCCCTAAATAAATGAAGATAGTTATACGTAATTAAACTCAGCCTGGATGACTGAAATCAGGGCCTGGTGGAGAGGAGACATCCCAGACAAAGCCAAGAGCATGAGTGAAAGCTTCACATTAGGAATGATTCAGTGGAAACAGTATAGACCCCAGAGCTCCAGTTCCAGCTTTGATGCTTTTCGCCCATTACTCTTCATATAATCACTATAAAGAAACAGAAGCCCTCTACTTAGTAGTACTTTTGGTTTTCAAAAGCCACCTAGAGTCCATTTGCTTGTTAAGTCCAAAGTAACCAATTTTAGAACTTCTTTGACTATCATTGACTTTGCAACAAGTATCACAAGCAGAAACACTCAATGATTAAATACTGGAATGGAAAACTTCTGGGGAAGTAGAACAAACAGCCTCTAGATAAAGTATCTGGGAGGCAATTCCAAAACTCTGAACAGGGTTTGGTACATTCTTCACATCACTTTGGGGGTTAGGATTTCAACTTATGAGTTTTGGGGGACACAGGCATTCAGATCTTAGTATTGTGTGTATGTCTGGGCTGTGTGGGAGAGAATCTTAAGCTATAGGTGGCTGTAGATTCCACTAAGAAGGGAAGGAAACTCACCACTGTCATTACCAGGATCCAGCAAGCGACATATATTTACTGAAATAAATATATGGTAAGCAAGCAACATATATTTACCGAGTAAATAAGTGAGATGAATCAAAATGAATAATTAGTGAAATTAGAATTCCTCAGTTCTCTGCTATTTTGTTAGTTTCTCCCTACTCTCCAAAAGTTCTGGATAGGAGTGTCATTAGCAGGCTTCCTAACATTGATAAATGGGGAAGCTACTCAGTAGAAAGATGCCTGGCATTCCCTCTGGTTTATGCTTTTAGACTCAGACTAAACTATGGATTTTCTTCCCTTTTATTAATGTCCTCAGAAATCTTTTACACTAGTAAATCTCTCTGAAAACACAGCAGTAGTTAGTGAGAAGGGAAAAAAGAAACCTTTAAAACCATCTCTTAAAATGAACTCAAGGATAATTATAAGCTCACCAGTATAAACATGTTCAATCAAAATTGAATTCAGGTCTAAAGAGACTAATAGCATCCCATCCATCTCTTTGTGTGTGGAAACTCCGACAATCCCAGTTGGTCAAGTGTATGATCCATTGATAGCAACAGTTACTCCAAATGTTCTGAAATACGAAATGTAGAGAAAAGTCCCAGGCTGATATTATTTCAATGTTATTATGGCTTAATAGAACTAGCCATTCACTTGTTAGCAATCCCAACCTCAATATATGTGGCTTTATTTTCCAAAATGAGATGCTGGGTTAAATTCTTTAAATTAAAAAGATTGATAGCTGCCATTATTTCTGAAGAAGATCAGAATATAAGAAAATACAAACTTGTCTATGTTAAATTTCCTGTAGTTAGAAGTGAGTGCTTGTCCAAGAAGAGATTTTTTTCAGTTAATACTAAACTACACTTTATATATTTTTTCTGATTTGTGCTCACCTTCCCTTTCTAGGATACCTATGGAACAACTACTATGTGCCAGAATTGTGTTAAAAGCTGAGGCTATTTCACATAAACAAGACATGATCTCAGCCTCATAAACTGACTGTCTAACTGGAGAGATAGGCACTGAAAAAATAATTATAATTCCACATAAGTAATATAAAAGAGGCATGAATACGTTATCAGTTAGGAAGTAATTAATTCTGCCTGAGTGGCAAAGGGGAAACAAAGCTAAAGCAGGAGGTCCTGGAAGAGTTTTCTAGGAGTCTTCCAGGTTTCATGCTAATACACAAGGTCCACATTTCATATGCTGATCTGAATTAAAGAGATATATTCCGTATTTTCCAATGCAGTGGTTCCCAGCCTTGGCCGTACATACAGTCACCTGGGGAGCTTATAAAAAGATGGGATGAGGGGACTGCACAGATCAATTAAAGCTGCATCCCCTGAGTAAACCTCAGTCACTGCTACTCAAAAACAATTTCCCCAGCTGGTTCTAATCATGTCTGCAGGCCTGAGAACAACTTTTTCATAATAAACAACTATAGGACACTCTCATTGCCCTAAGTCAAGGGGACCATTATTTGGTGGGGAGGGTAAAAGACAGAGCAGATCTATATATCCTTAAAAAGAGAGACTAAGAAATATGCAAATGTTTAAAATCATAACTTCACTTTTATACATCTAACTGCAATGTAAAAATCAAATCCAAAATGGCCTTGTGTGTGTGTGTATGTGTGTGCATGTATGACGTTATCTATAGCTATTGACAGGGCATTGAAAATTACACATCAGTATGTAGACCTGAAGGTTCGTATATGCTAAAGACTTTGAGGTTTTAGGGACTTGAAATGATTCTTGTCCACTATTCTGAGTGTTTTCTGAACACTTTAAGTGTGCAATGGATTGAGCTTAGAATATAATCCCAGTTAAACACTGTAGGAGATCAGTCAGAGTGGGGGGAGAAATTACAGGGAAAGGGTGCAAATCTTCTGAAAGGTCGGAAGTCTCTGCATAGCTCTGGGGAGAATAAGCTGAAGGTAGCTGTTCTCTTACCATGAAGCAGAGGGCAAGGAGGAGGTACAAGGAAGTGTAGGTGAATTTAGTGTAAACAGGATTGTTTACTTATATTAACCAGGAACCGACCTTTGATCATGCCAGCACGAGACTGCTCCCTGAAAGGAGGAACAATAATGTTCATTACCCACAGACTGTGTTGGCTTCAGGCTTTTGACATTATGTCTGTACTAAATAAAAGCAAGGAGCCCCACCTTATCCAGACTGCTCACTCTTTGGCAGTCCCCTAGTTGCTCTTACACTGCATATCTGTGTCTGAGTACTCCTTTCATCTATTGTTTGGCCAGGGTCTGCAGGACATACCTGGCAAAACATCTCTCCTTTTTTTGAAAAATTAAGACAATTTCAATAAAGTTTGAACTTTGGTTAATAATAATGTAATATATCAATGTGACAAATGAAAAATATTCATGTAAAATGCTAATAATAGGGAAAACTGGATGTGGGATGCAGTGTAACACTATACTATGATCAATTACCTCCCTGGAAAGGCTGTAGACAGATGAGGAACGGTGTGTTACATTCTCTTATATATCTAGACATATCTGTTGAGTGGTCACGTAAATCAATTCAAGAATCAGTGTTGCAATAGGTACTCATTCAGGCTAATTAAGTGGTATTATAATTTATTGAAAGCTGATCGAAGAGGTTAAAGAGCCCAAAGGAGCAGCTTTATCTATGGGCTATGTATTTATCTATCTACATCTATGTATTGTATCACCTAGCTAGCTAACTAATCTATGCATCCATTCATCCATCCGTTTATCTATTGTTATTTAGTTTTCCTTTATGAGGAGACAATATCCGAATGTAATTAAGAATAACTTATTACACAGTTAAATTTGGTAACACACATTCTCTGAAAACAGAGGAACAAGAGTGTATTAGAGATCTTTGGTTCTTTAGAAGGTATTGAAAGTCAATATAGTATTGAGAAAAGGGATAAACATGTTTCTAAGAGCAGGCCATAACCTGTAAAGAATTGGGTAGATGAGGTGTATTCTTCTTTTCTGTTTATTCATGAACAGTTTGCAGATGGAAATAAAGAATATCATATTTGTAATATTGACTGATGAGACTGCTAGTTCTCTAATTAAAAAAATAGTTCTGGACATGTAGAAATAGCTTCATTTTTGTTAGTAATTTTATGTTTATATTCCTAAAAAAAGCATATTTATTTCCATGAGCCACGACTAAAATCACATAGTCATCTGACTGGATTTCAGCAGTCATTGAAAGTTAACCCCTAGGCCCTGTTCAGAACCATGTTCAAAGCCAATCCAGGGGCTCCATGCTGATTAAATAAGGGGAGAAGGGGCAGCACGAGGGCCCCCTTCCACCCTGGGGTATTTCTCATGATACTTGTGATGGGCTCTGTGGGAATCTTAGTAATCCTCAGAGATTCCATTAGTGCATAGCTGGCTTATTTCAAATGAGTAAGTCTCCCTCCTCTGCCATCCCTGTCCCTATGATCGCCACATCAGTATGCTTGTTACATCATACTGAAACCATTTGTTGACAGGCCTGTGTTCCCACTAGATGCCAGTGTGAGTGCTTTGAAAGCAGAGACTGGGCCCCATTTATCTTTGATTTTCCAACAAGTATCACAGGTAGTAGGCACTCAAAAATTAATTATAGGAGTGAAAACAAACTTTGGGGAAAGTAGAGCAAAGAGTCTCAGAAGAAGTGTCTGAGAGGCCATTCTAACGCTCTTGATGGGGTGTGGTACATTCTTTACCAAAGAGAAAATGTATGAAAGCACTTTAGAAAGATGCTTGATAAAACCTCTTTTTATTCTGCCACATTCAATTTCTCAAAATTGTGCCCTGTCCAAGGCCATCAGAGCTTTCTGAATCTCTTTTCTATCTTAGGCAAATGTTTATTTCCAAATGTTCACCATGCCAAGATTGTGTTATGTAATGTGGGCATTCAGAACTCCAGGTAGGTGCTAATAACCTTGTTGCTCTTATGGATACCAGATCAAAAATTAACAATGTGATCACTAAAATTCCAGAGATAACATCACAATTAGGTCTTCAAAACAACACAGTTCTTTACAGAATCTTCCTTTGCTTCTATACTGCATTTTGTCTGATAAGCACTTGCCAACAAAGACATCATACTAATTACAATTTGTTATACAAAGGGCAGGAAAACTGATAAATGATTCATTGATTATTTTCTTTATGAAATAATTCTTCTGTTCTTGTCCTCACATTACATTTGGATAACAAATGGAGGCTTTAAGTGCTTTCCCAAGGAATTATTTAGAAAAAATCATGTTGTCAGTATTAATTCTTAGCAACCGTGAGTGCACATACATTTAAAAAAAAAAAAAGGAGGACAAAACGAGTATTTTTGGTTCTTTGTATGTGGAAAAGAATCCCCCTTTACAAAGTAGAATTGTATAAAATAGTTTTTGGCTTCTCTGTAAGATTTTTCACTCCCCGCCATTCCGAGTTATGTAAGGCACACTTCCTCTCCCCTGTGTCCCCAAATGCTACACTAGAGAAGGTAAGATGCCTCTCGGCATTTATTCTGGTTTTCTTGTCCTGAAAAGGCCAATACCTGATATGATAGCTAATTTGCCAAGGGAAAACAGCTGAGCAAGAGCAGGAATTTAGGCAGTGGGGACATGTGAGCCAGTCCACAGGGTCCTCAGTGAGTAGGAAGGAGTGACCAGGAAGTCTGAGGTGAAGAGGAGTGGGTGGTGATAGAACCAGGGTCAGGGGCTCCAGATGTTCTCTGGGTGCCTTCTCTTCTCTATTTTCTCCTGGAAAGCGATTTTATGATTCCCAAGTCTGTATAAGAGGCCCAATGGTCTCTCCATCTGGACATTTCCCTCATGCATACACCCATGCACCTTATCCATACCATGCCTCAAAGTGATCTTGCATTCTCTCAACCCTTTTCTCATTTCTGTATTCCCATCTCAAACGGAATGGTGTCAGCAGTCGTGTAGGCCAGAGACATTTCTTCATCACCCCGTCTCTTTGTTCTTCCTTAATCCTGTGTATTCTTGAGGATTTTACTTCAAAATGTTTCTGAAATGCATTCTTTTCATCTTCCTTCACTCCAAACCTCATCATCTCTGGTCTGGACAAGTATAATCTCTTCTTGACGGTCTCCCTGCCTTCAGTCTTTTCTCCCACTTTTCCATCCCCTAAAGTGCTGACACAGTGAGTTTTCTATAAAGCAAAGCTGATTATGTCATTCTCCTTGATTAAAAGGCTTCAGTTGCTTTCCAACATTTAAACTAGGGAATCAAATCTGGGATTCTTCACCTTGCATAAGAACATCTTCAAAATTTTACCTCTGTTTACATTTCTGGCCTCTTGTCTGCAGGCTGACCGTTTACTTGCATGTTATGTTTGATACACTCAGAATAACTCACAGAACTTCTTTCTGTGCCAGTTATAAATTAGATAGATATTTATTATTGAAGCATGACATGCCAGGCACTCTTCTTCTAGGTCCTAGGGACATAGATGAGGTGCCCCGGTACATGTTCTTCTGGAACGTCCTTCCTAGGCTTCCTTTAATTTCTGCTCACATATGACCTCCTCTGTGTAGTCTTCATGGCCCTCCCAGGTAGAGGCAGCCAGGCCATTTTCCATGCTACCAGAATTTATTACCTCACATACACAACTCTGATGTGGCATAATACAAATATGTGTCTTCTTATCTCACTCACTCAACTGAGGGTTAAAGTCCTAGACAGAGCCTGTGTCTTATTAATCTCTGTCCTCAGTGTTTAGGGTATTGCCAGGCATGAAGCAGGTGCTTGATAAATATATAAATATTTTCTGAATGAATGGTAATATGTGCCCATGATGTATGTCCAGGATAAATCTGCATCATACACACTTGCCCTGGGCACTCTGGAAAAAATACAGGCACATATCATCAGAGGACCCTCCACCACAAACACACCTAATGTCAAAGTAATTCCTCAGACTTCTGAATCAAAGTAAAATTTATTTAGCTGAAAATAAAAGATAAACATAACTGGAAAGGAGGTTAACAGTGGTTGCCTCAGGGTGGTGAATTTCCAGAGGAAACCTGGGTATATATGCCAGCTATTCCTTTTGCCTGAAATGTCCACTCCAGCCCCTACACACACACACACACATGCACACACACATACGCACACACAGCCTAGTTAACTCTTACCAATCTTTCATATCTCATTTGTATTTCTTTAGGGAATCTTTCCTAACCTTTATCATCACTGATTAAGTGCAGTCTCCTGTCATGTATTCTTAGAGCATCAAGTATCTTCCTTTAGTAGCTTTTATCTAGCTATAATTATACTTATTTATATTATTCTTTGATTAATTTCTATTTCTTTTTCCAAACCATAAGTTCAACAGGGCAAGCTCCATGTATGTTACACAGGAGACTCTCAATGCATATTTATTGAATAATAATCAAATGAAACATCTACTTTAATATTCATAATAACCAACCAAGGTGAGCCCTGTTATCATATGCACTTTCCAGAGAAAATGGACATGAGTACAATTAAGTAACTTGCCCAAGATTCCACACTCAGGGATGAAACAGTGAGACAGTTACTGGCTTTCTGAATACTGGCTTCCTGTATCACAGAAAACTAATTTAGAGCTATTTTAAGACTTTAAATAAATGAGTTCAGCTTTATTGTTCACTGTTGAATGCCTAAGAAAATTATTAATTTTAAATATGGGTTTAAAAAAATGAGTACATCCATAGAGGGTTTGTCTTTTTTGATCTCTCAGCTCTGATTGGAAATAAGTCAGTATTAGCAGTGTTGTTAAAATCTCCATCACGAAGATCCATGTGGGTGCCTGGAGTCTAGCAATAGAAAAGGTAAGCTTATTTCCTTTTCTAATATATGGTTCTTGTTTAATTCCCAGTGTGTGTTTGAAATAATTTTTAAAAAGTAATCTGATATTTGCAATTTACTGAAACATCTGACAACTGGGTATTGAAGACTTTATTGTTGCATTATTTGAGAGCCTTCCTAAAATCCTAATCCTATTTTTCTACAGAGTGAATGTATTCCTTCATATTAAAAGAAACTAAAAAGTAACGGCAAATGAAACGTGGTCATGTTGAGCAGCTTCTCAGAACCTCAGTAAAGTATGGGTCTTGATTACAAAGAGAGATCTATGGATCCCAGTTGATGGGGAGCAGAAACACAGGTACATCTTAAGTATAGAGGTCCTCAAGGGTACAAGTTGGCTATACTGAGCACATTTTCCAAGGCCACTTGCAGATCCTGCTCTAAACTGCCATTGGACCTGGCCAGAATTAATTAAGATGCATCCCCAGTTTGTATGATACTTAGCCCATTGAAAGAGAAGGTGATGCTGAATAAAAAAATGGATTACAAGAGGAGAACTGGAGCCCTCCTCCCACCTCTCAGGGAGAAAGTAAGGACTATTGTTGTTCCCTACTTCTCAAGTTGGGTATGGACAAAAACTAGATGCATGAAGGGGTGCTGGGTATCAAGGAAGAATTGCTTTCTAACTCATTAGGTATCTGAATGCCCAGTTCATCTACTTGTAGTGGGATCTTGCTATTTTCAAAGCTCACTTAAACTATCCTTAGAACGAGTCAGTATTTCTATTCCCTTTCTTTCAAATGGATTCTCTTAATATTACTCAAGCAGCCAACCAGTTAGGAGTAGAGCTCTGAGGAGTCAATTCCCCCACCTGACATGTTGCATCATATTAATGCTGAATTTCAGACATGAATTATTTTAATGGCCCATTTTATAAGCCATTCATTGTCTGAACTCTTACAAGAATTATCAAGTTTTATTCTTTAGCCACTTAATAAAATTATCTCCAGCTTTTCCGGCTCAGAAGGGGATCGTGGAAAGCTGGTCAGGGCACGTTTGTCCTGTGGGCCAGGGAGATTTCTTTACATCAGGACGCTGGGAAGGTCTGTTGGCTAGAAATGGACCCTATGTCAGGAGGCACAAGGTGAAGAGAAAATTTAGTTCAGGGTTATTTTTTTTTAACCTGGGAAAGTGCATGATTCTTGCAAACTGCTGTAAAAGTACTTGTCATGTGAAATAGTTTAGCCCTAATGAAAACTCCCCAGAATAACAAATAAGGAGATATTTGCAAATGTCATGAAATATCAGAAACCAAAGCAGTGTTTTGCTGTGATGAAATGCCTTAGTACATTATTTATGCATTTTTGTTTTTATTCAGAGCTGCATAGAGACATAGCTGCTTAAAGACATTAACTTTCCCATTCTACTAATTCACTGAGCAGAATAGATTCAAATCACCAATGTATCAGTCAGCATCGACACAGGAAATAAAAACTACACTAAGTGCTTTAAACAGAGAAAATTTAATACTTGGAATTGGTTACACAGATGATACATGACCTGAAAAGCTAATCGGGGACAGGGGAGGCAATTCAAAGATATATAAGAACAGGAAGCCACTGCCTCTAGGATGTGCTATTTTCAGAAACCAGTTACTCAGGTTGGAACAAGTGGAGCCTAGTGACTGCCTGGCAGAAGCTGGGACCATGAAGGAAAGGGATGTCTAGTGGGAGTGGAGCCCCAGAAGATACAGCTTCTTCCTGCTGGAAATGCCTCCCCAAGGCAGAGGGAGAAATACGGGGACTTCTCCCCTTTCCTCATCCTACAGTTTTCTGCTAGTACCCGTGATTGTCAAAACTACTGGAAGCTAGTTGTCAAGGGAGCCCCCCAAATGGTGTTTCCTGTGATTGACAGCAGCATAGAGGAAGGGAGGGAAATGGATTTAAGTGTACATAGGCAAATGGCCAACTAGCACACGTGCTGACCTACAGTATCCTGTCCATGGCAAATATCAAGTGCATTACTTTTGTGCTATTAGTTTTGAAGTTCATTCAGTTCATTTCTTCTTTTCCTTAGCTTATATTTCTGAGTAACTTTGATGGATCCATCCCTTGTGTTCTATGTAGCACAAAGACACTGAAGTTTTCTGTGGTGGAAAAGCAGAAACCAAGAAAACATGAAAGGGAGTAGATAGGTGGGGAAGGGATCATACACTTTATTTGGATATGGCTACATTAAAAAAAAAACTAGGTAGAATGTTTCATTTTTTTAAGTTGTATTTCTTTGGACAGATCCTATTAAAAAAACAAAAAACAAACTACTTGTGGCTACTAAGCATTCACTGGGTCTATCATTCTCTTTTAATATGTCTTTAGGGGTATATGCAATACAAAGAGGAATGGGATCTAGGCTGAGATCTGGTCTAGTCAGGAGCAGACTGGCTGTGTGTAAAAATGGAAAAGAAGAAACATGTGCACTCTATGTTCATCATCCCTGTGTCCTACCTTCCTCTCCTTTGGGTTTATGCCAGGTTTCCCAGGGAGAGCTACCCTAGTGTCCTCTTTACTCTCCTCAAGGCCTGGTGGATCCTAACTGATGGATGTTTATGGAGAGCTGGTGCTGCCACAGCCAGTAGAAGGGCCTGTCTGCACCTGTTGGTACCCTGAGCCTCCCACTCACCAATCCCAGCCTCCAGGTTTTTCCAAACACGTGCCACGTCTCTTGATCCATTGGAAGTCATTAGACCTGATTTGAACTGCCTGAGGGACAGGCTCTCCTTTTAACTTCCATTTATTAAGAGCCCATTATGTGCCCAGAACTTGACGGGACACTTTTCCTGGATTATCACATTTAATCCTCACACCAACATCAGGTTACAGATGAAGAGACCAATTTAGAGATTAAATAATTTTCCCAAGGTCACTGAACCAGTAAGCCTAGAAGTGGGATTTGGACCTGATTCGTTGTGTGCAAGCATATACTGCATCATACTGCCCAGGGCCATGATGGGCAGCAGAATGCAGGCTCCTCCACATGTTCGCCAGACTCTCAGCATCTAGAGAACTTTGCCCTTTAACCAGGCATCTCAAAGCCACAGTCACAGCTCTGGACACATAGGCGCTGAGGAGAACTGATCGAGCAGTAATGTCTCCATGGGGACCAGCCAGCCAGCAACAGTGTACACACTCACTGTGTACTGACCAGGACTCAGACAATATGTTCTGCCAATCCCTGGACTCCTAATTAGCCTTCCATCTCCCAAAGTGAGTCAGTGTCAGGTAATCAAACATGTCTCTTTCCTTGTCTTCTCTCATTTAAGGGACTGTAGCTAGCTCCTACAGCTTATTCTATACTACCCATCAGGTCTAATATAAAGTCATTCTAAGAATAATCCACCCAAAATGGCCTTCATATCTGGTGTCTGGAATATAGCAGAAATCTTTTCATTCAGTGTTAAAGCATTGCATCATCCAACGAACTGACTGCAAATGGACACACAGTCTAACCTAAAGGTTATGGATTAGTAGGTAAATGCAAAAATTCTATTAGTTTTCAGACCTGGGGTTTATGACATTCATTTAAAATGAAACCAAAATCCTATACAGAAATAGGAAAAGCACCATGGATGGATTCACTTTTAACAGCATCCACTTACCTATTACACAAGGGCCAAGAAGACAGTAGTTTCTATATCATGTAGTTACTTTTTATTCCTGTTCATTGACTTTGACAAAGACAGTAAATAGCATACAGAGAATAGACACATTTTGAAGAAATATTAAAACACTGATTAATGTCACATTAAGAAGTGTAAAGGCCCTTGGGTAGAGGGAGAAAAATTAAAATGCCTTTGGTTCTTAATGAAACTGCACCAGGCTTATATAAATCTAAAATCCTTACTTTAACCTGAGTTTAAAATAATGGGCTAACTTGACAGTGCTTTACAAATCCTAGCAACGAACATTATCATTTATTACCAGAATGAGTGATAATAGGAGTAGCAGAGAGATAGTGCATATTGGGAAGTGTCCAAAGAGTTTAGCAAGACAATATTTCTTTTTCACAATACAAAGATAAAACAGTCGTAAAACTGAGAGTTCATTTCATTCACTTGGAGGAGAAGGGCAGGTGGGTGTTCTGGTTAAACAGATTGCAACCCTGTTCTATAGGAGCGTAAAGGAGAATGAAGAAACACAAGAGGTAATATTCACTCTGCAGTGCAAGAAGGTACATGGATTTAAAGTCCATCACAGTAATTAAATTTCAATGTTGACACAGTACATCTCAACATTCAGAGTTCTAAATATAGTTTACACAGTGCCTGTGAGCAAAATGCAATGCACATGAATATTTATCTCTGTAGTGAAGCTGCTTCTGCCACATGCTCTGAAAAGAAGGGTTGAGATTAGGACAGACCAAAACAGAGCCCACAGAATTTGATGATAATCATTTCAAAATAGTTGAAATGAGCCCATGGCCTCATCAGAGGCAGTGATTTTAAGCATTTTTGGTTGCAAAACCCTTTGCACAAATGAAATCTAATTAGAAACTAAATATTTGAAATGGACTGAAGTGAGATAGGTCAGTTGATTTTTGCAGGAGGCAGGGTATTCCAGGCCAGTGACTTCTCAATGCCACAGACTTTGAGATGCATAATCTAAAACTATTCTTTTAACCAATAAATAAGTAAAATAAAAATCTACTGGGTATTTGATTGATTTTAGGGTACTAACAGATGGTAGCGAGCTATGTATTTCAAAGGAAGGGCTTATGGAATGGGTTGGTTATGATAGGGAAGAGCAGTAAGATTCGATGAAATGAATGCTAAAATAAATGTTATTCACTTTCTGCCACATGAAGATACTGTTTTCTTTCATTTTATTCCTGGGCCCTCAACTGTGGATCTGGTTCCAGCACGAACTGTGCATCTACTCTGTGTTTGCCCCTCCACCCAGTCTGTCCAACTATGCCTCGGCGGTGGTGTCTGCACTTAGGCTCTCACCTCTCTGGAAGTGCCCGGGACTGCAAGGTGTTGTTCTTCCTCTTGTGCCTAACGTGTTTCTCCACATTTAGCCCTGATTTCCTTAAGCATATTTATAGTTTTGTTTTGTTTTTTTGAGAAGGTGTGTCACTCTGTTGCCCAGGCTAGAGTGCAAAGGGTGCGATCTTGGCTCACCACAACCTCCACCACCCAGGTTCAAGAGATTCTCCTGTCTCAGACCCCCGAGTAGCTGGGATGACAGGTGTGTGCCACCACACCCAGCTAATTTTTTTGTATTCTTAGTAGAGATGGGGTTTCACCATGTTGGCCAGATGGTCTCAACCATCTGACCTCAGGTGATCTGCCTGCCTTGACCTCCCAAAATGCTGGGAATACAGGCATGAGCCACCATGCCCAGCCAAGCATATTTATAGTTTCTTAGTCAGCTTAGGTTACACATGCTGTGGTAACAATCCCAAGTCCTCAAGGACTTAGCTTATTTCTTGCTTGTACTGCATTATCATAATGGGTTGAGTAGATGTCCTCTTCACTCTGGGACCCAGGCTAACACTCATATTTGGGACATTGCTGGCCTGGTGACAGAGAAAAAGCCCCATGTGGCAGTATATTACATAAGGCCTCTGAAATTTTCTGCTGGGAAGTAGCGTATATCAGTTCTGCCCACATACCATTGGACAAAATAGGTCAACTGGTCTTTGAGAAAGCTCAATTCAACCATTTCAGCTTAGTTTCTTTTGCTGCATGATTTCAGTGATGGATACCATATTTCTTTAGAGCTAGCATGACTCATGCCAGTTTCCATTGAGAGACTTATATGTTTCTCTTTTAGATCTTGTTTCTCCTATTAGAATTGCTCACTAAGTAATTTCATATCTGAAGCTGTTACTAGCATTTAAGATATTGGAAAATCAGAGATACCTAATGTGTCCTGAACAAAAATACTGCTATGCCTTAATGCTGCTGACTCTCCCAAGAGGATGTTTTTGTGGAACCCTACAATTATGAAATCATGGCTTTAAAAAACATTTGCGGTACACATTAAGATTGACAGACATGATTTGCAGCAGGAGGAATTGGGCTTTGCATCACAGATGCTTATTAGTGAATTCATGGATCAACAGGCTCACAACATATTCATTCATTCAGCATTTATTCTGAACCAAGCAAGCACTGTTTCAGATCAAATCCTACTGTCATGTAGTTTACAAATACATTCCAACCTGGGATAGATATTTGACATCATAAATAACATATTCAACATCTGACATCATCCCAACTGCTCCACTGATCCCAGCTCCACCATTTACTAACTATAAGACCTTGGGCAAGTTATCCAGCTTCTATAATACCCCCCATACATAAGATACAGATAATAAAAGCAATTACCTCATAAGTCTGTGGTGAGGATTTCCTGAAATAGTGAAAAGTACTTAATTGTGCCTGGAGCTAAGTAAGTGCCCAATAAAAATTAGTCATGGTCCTCATCACCACCATGATCAGATTACATATTAGAGTGGTGGTGAGGAACAGAATTAGGCTTTGTAGAATTTTACCCGAAAAAAATGTGGAGGTCTTTGTTGAAGAAGCTTAAGATGGGTCAACAGTGTTATGTAGCTGTTTAAAAAGCTAAAGTCACCTTAAGTAGTTGATGAAAAATGTCATATTGTAGGAAAATTAATTCTACTTCAGTCTTCTCTGATCAAAATTAACCTAGAATATAGAAATATGATTTTGGTGTGAGACATTCATTTCTGAAAAAGAAAGAGTACCTATTATATCTGCATCATACAGGGTCCTAAGCACATAGTTCCTATAAAGATGAGTTCCTGGCATTATACAGCGCAGGCACTCTTTCATTTTTGTTAAATCATTATACAGTGGCAGGCACTCTTCCGTTTTTTTTTAAATCACTAGAAGTCATGACATATTTCAGCCTTAGTTTCTTCTAGGAATTTTTCAAACAACTGTTGGGCAATCCTACAGAGATGTTTTATAATGCCCTTCAGAATGTCAAAAGGACTTATTCCAATCCCTAATTTCCTGCTGATCTTTACCATCTGTTACTTTGACCTTTTCATCAAAGGCTCCTCAAGCTGCTGGAAGCCCTGCATGTTAACACCCAGTGGAATATTCTTCCTGGGTTTCTTTGCCTCAGTCTCAGCACTATCACTTGCATACATTTTGTTGGCCATTATGGTTTCAAACAGTTCACTAGAACACAAAAATATACGGCAGAAAGGAAGGCTCCTGAGGGGTACATAACAAACATTGCTGAAGGCTTTCAACTGAATATGGTACAGTAGAGTATTCAGTGGCTGAGAACATTTGCCATACGGGGCACAAACGTTTGCCACCTGACAGCATCCAGTACCGTCTCCCATATCAGCTCCTCATTGGCTCAGAGTATGCTGGCACTTTGAGTATCTGAAAAATTATATATTAACAGTTTGTGCAAATGAACTGTTCTATAGATAATTCTTTTGAGAAACTATTACACACACAAATAGTATTGTAACAACCCAGCCCGCAAGGGTAGTATTAAATGGTATATGGGTTCAAATTTAGTAGCACTTTAAGAGAAATAGAAATAAAGTGTTGTCTGCTTAGAAGATAACCACGTGATGAGAGAAATAGGAAACAGTCAAAGCAACTAGGAGTGCGAACATCCAAAAGAAAACACAATTCACTTGATAACTACTTCCAAGCAAAAAGGAAAGCTGACTTACATTGTTCCAGAGGGCAGAAGGGGGAACAAAAACTGGGTAAGAAGAAAGCATATTTTTGTTCCACTTGAGAAAATATTTTTAATATTTAATGCTGTCCCAAAAAAGGAATAGTTTACATTCTGTGATAATGAACTCCTTATCAGTAGAGGTAGTAAATGTGGATGGCCATTTGTTAAGGGGTTCATGCATTGAGTAGTGTGGTGGTTTATAAACAGTGGCCAAAAGTTCTTTGACATTCCTTCTATAGAGATGTCTATGTACCCTCCTCTTAAGTCTACGTGGGATTGTAATTGCTTTAATTAATTAAGGATGAGGAAGTGACACTATGTGATTTCCAAGGCTGGGTCATGAATGTCTATATGATGTCCACCTAATTTCTTGGAATTCTTACTTTTCAGATGCTCTGCCTCAGAACCCAGCCACCATGCTGTGATAAATTCAAGCCACATGGAAAGACTGCATGTGGGAGGCATGACTCAAATTAGATTTGAACTTTCATTTATATCCATTGTGTCACTGGAAAAATTAGAAATAAATTAAGTTCTACTAAAATCTAATATCCTAATTGTCTACGGCACCATCATTCAACTGCATGTCAGACTCAACATGTGAAACCTTCTCTTTGAGTACTGTGAAACATATTCTAAATTAAATGGTCGAGTCAAACTGGTTTATATATGTATTGTATTATTTAGTTTCGACTTATCAATTAGCCCTCTCAAAATGGACAAGGGGCATAAAGAGATTTCTGCAAAGAAACCATAGACTGACTAAAAAATAGTAACAAGGCAAGCACACAGACACAAGAAACTGTCAGAGCTGACATATCTCACAGGGTAAGTTTCTAGCTAGCCACAGTATCAGAGTAAAAACTGTGATGATTTGATCTCATCAGAACTAACTCAATGATTTAGAAATTACCCAGGAGACTATTGGAAGTGCAGATTTACACCCAATATATTAGTGACCCTTATCCAAAGAGTTATTGTGCTTGTTACATTAATTAATGATGATAGTACATATGTACATATTTGTAACTAATAAATAAAATTAGAAGGTTGAAAAATATGAAATTGCCAATGTTCAAGTATTTTTGACCCATGTCAATTTCATATGGTTCAACCTAATTTGTTGAAGTTAAATGCTCAAAAATTATTTACTTTGGAGTGAGTACAGTAAAAATGTCCATGCAGACTGTTGGTTTAAGGAATAAGACACTTGATAACCATGAATTTAGTGAGTGCTTAGGAAACTGTTTACCTTTGCTCCCCAGCTGTGTATATATGTGAACACAGACACATGACATGTTACAAAATTATTGCTTTCCTTGTCTGGTGATAATTTTATTATAACACATGTACTCTTTCCAATTGGGGTGGCTCCTAGCACCCAGATAGATTATGAAACACTGACTTGAATGACAATAATTATTCTTTGCCTGACTCCATCCTGCAGTGATGTATCTAGAAAATCAACATTCCTTAGTAAAAAACAAGGCTTTAAAAAGAAT
The DNA here is from genome assembly GCF_049350105.2 of Macaca mulatta. Classification (NCBI taxonomy): domain Eukaryota; kingdom Metazoa; phylum Chordata; class Mammalia; order Primates; family Cercopithecidae; genus Macaca; species Macaca mulatta. The sequence goes on from NC_133406.1 coordinate 163,962,430, forward strand.
GATTTTTATGGGAGCTGGTGGTTATAGAGAATTTTAGTGCCAATAAAAAGAAGATGAGGATTACTTGTTCCTTTGAGGCCGTGAGGTAATTAAAAAACAATATTTAGTGGGTTTTAGAACACCTATTTCCATGAAATCTCAGCACTAAACAATTCAGGGAAATCAGAATCGATAAATCACCTAAACAGATCAGAAAAAAATGGATAAAGCAACCATAATTCTATGCTACCTCCACCCCCTCCAGATCCATTAAATTATTTCAACTTCTTGGCATAAAATCCCATAACATAATACTCCAAAGCATGTGTCTTGCTTTGGTGCTTGTCAAAATTAGTGTCTGAAAGACTGTACAGAGAACGGTTTTCCATTCAAGGGACAGTTGCCTATTGAAGCCCCTCTCCCAAATGACTGAGAAATGTACTCTCATCCTGCACATGCAATATCAACTCTCTCTTATCAGCTAAGATTGTTCTGTTTCACGGCACCATATCTAAAATAGATTTATGCCTTAAAGTAAAAAGAGATCCTGAGCTTATTTGTTTATTTGTTCTTTCAGTCATTGATTCATTCAACAAGTATTCAAGTGACTACCACAAGCCACGCAGTGCTGAAGACACAAAAGAGTACAGCAATTTGCAACCTGGGGCTAAGGGGCTACCAAAAAGTTAGAATTCCAAACACCAGGTGAATGTGGTTCCCTAAGATAACATAAAAATGTGAGAAGAATAAAACAGGTTGTTGAAAACTAATGTATTCTAGCACTTTTGTTTTTCTCAATAATTTACACATAAACACTGGCTCCTTCAGGAGCTATCCCCAAGTTAAAGGCATGTGACAGAAGACCCAGAAAGAGCAAGAGGCAGAAAGGGTAGGCCTAGTGAAAGGGAGAGGGTAGCAGCAATTTCCAAACTCCCTGGGATTCAATGTCCCCAACAAAGTAGAGAGTGGACATGAATCTGTCAAAAGAATGTGAGAACAACCTGTAAGAGCCTCCTACAAGCCAAAGATGGGACAATTTGAGCATCAACAGGGATGATGTAAGTGCAATAGATTGAAATACTTCAATAAATTTTAAATCCTTGTGTTCTTCATGATACTAAAAAATTATTGAGTACCGAGCGACACTGTAGGGAACTAATGATAATTTTGAAAACTGTAAATAAAAGAATCAAGAGTTTATCCTCCCTTGGCTACACTAGTTGTACTACTGGTCACCAAGGAATATAAAGGAGGAAATTTTTATTATAAAAATATCACATCTAATAAATGATGATGAAGGCATGAGAAAATAAGAATACCACTATTTTGTAATCTCTAATAAACTAGTGGATTTAGGCATTGAACATTAATGGGTAGCACTTCAAAAAGAGATAAAGCATATAGTGTGCTTTTTATTAAGTAGAAAAGACCACATATATGAATGTCTTATCAACAAAACCCACAAAAATCTAATATAATAAAACCTCTAGATCCAACTACTAAGTACGGTAAATAAGAGACCAAAGAACATATTAAGCTATATCGTGGGATGCAATCAGCAAAAACTAGACTGTGAGAAGGTACAGGACAAACAATCAATTTTTTTCCTTGCAGTTTGACAAATGAACTGCAAGAAGAAAAAAATAAAAGGAGAGGAGTACCCATATATTTTTAAAAGTCTCAAGATAAATCAATCTATGGACAAGCAATGTATGTATTTTATTTGAATTATGATTTCTTAAAAAATGTATGATGCATTAGATAATTGCATTGACTGGGGATTTGATGACATGAAGACTGATGGTGAATTGTTTTACTGTGGGATTGGTATTCTACTCATACATAAAAACTATGTTTTTATCTTAGAAAAGTACATAATAAAATATTTTGAAATGAAATAATATGATATTGGATTTGCCTCAAAAAAAACACAGGTGGGAGAAGGGTTGGGAAGATGTGACTGACAATGAAGATGGGGCTGCAGAGTCCAATGAGTTGGTATTTTCTGGAGCTGGTGATCGATGTGTAGAGGTTTCTTTTATATTATTCTGTTTATACTTGTGTATGTTTGGATTTCTCCCCTCTCCACAATAAAAAGCAAAAAGAAAACAAATTAATGGACATATGAATTCATGTATCCAAAAGATCCGCAGGACTGGCTAATTTAGATTCTTTCAGATTTTCCAGTGAAGTTACCAGACATATAATAGTCTGGTTTTCTCAGATCCAAAGCTATACCCAACGTGAAAGCATATGAATATATGTAAGCATGATAGAATGAAAATAGAAACTCCCTCTTGCTCTCTCCCTCAGTGCATTTGTGTAGAATATATGTATGTCCACACACACACAAATTTGTGTATGCATAGGTATATCCTCAGATGCTTCTTATTTATATTCTGCTTGAAATTGTTTTTAGCCTTGTTGGAGTAGGCATCTCAGGCTGACAACAAATAAACCAATATTTCAATTAGCACAAAAACACATATCAGATTACATACCAGATAAATGATCCTGGTGGCATGGGTAGGTAGTGTATGTAAAACGTGTCCATGTGAATGAGCATACAGATGCTGTGCCTCAAAGATTAAGGGAATTCTACACCATCAAATATCTGTGTCTAAGTTGATTTTAGCCTGGAGAAAATGCACTCGACTTAGAAATTCCATACTTTAGAGTAGCTCCCAGTTTCCTGGGGCTAATCTTTAATACTGAATAGATAAAATCTTCTCCAATCCAACAAATCAAGCAATAAAAAGATGGTTCAGCTACTTTTCATACCAAAGGTCAAAGAATCCATCTTAATACTCTACTATGAAATGCTAGCCTGATGAAATTAAAACAAGGCAACACAAGCAAACAAACAAAATCCCCAAACTCCTGAAAAGTAACGAAGTCCAGATTATGATATAATGACCTCTTGCATCTGATTGTTTACTACATCGAGTTGTTTACATAAAATAGAAGTCCTTATAGGCCTCTACATTATTTAAGAAAATTAGCATGTTTCAAGAAAGTAGCAGATTATTGCAGATGAAAGTGTTTTACCAATAGGGATTTTATGGGTGGCAAATGTGATTAGATGTTCATTAGCATCTGCAAGCCAAATACGTGGCATGTACCTCCCGGAAACACCTCAACATGGATATTCTAATTTCCACCACTTCAAATGGACAAAAGGGTTTTTATTCAGGCATAGCCAAAGACAAACAAACAAAAAACTAGATAGTAAATTAGGGCAAGTTATTTGTTGCTTAAACAATTATCAAGTCCCCATCTGCTGCCTAAGAATAAATGGCAAAAAGAATCGTCTGTCATTGTCATTTTTTGAAATGTGGCAAATGTTGGCCGTCTACTTAATTAGTCTGTTGTCTTCATCCACTAAACATATTGAAATTTTATAGGAGATAAATTTAGGGAAAATGGTAAATAGTCTCTTTCTCCAAGTGAACAGAATAAGGACATAAAGAATGATAAAGCTGCCCTCCCAGAACCACTTGCTCCATTAATACAATTCTGCCGGGAATCCCTGATTACACGGAGGTGGGCTCACAGTTTCCATGACCACTAATGGGAGCAACATGTGCACAATGCTGGGAGGACAGTGCCTTGATGCTCTGAGGGTGTTGCTGCTAAATGTCTCCCCACTTTACCAGAGCTTTATTTTTGACAAATACTGGTGTGCTATAATGAACTTTAAGCAACAACTGGAGGAAGAATACATGCCCAGTTTTCAAGGTCTATAAGAAAATGAATGCTTTTATGACATGATTTATAAATGGTATTATATCTATGAAATTTTAATGCTTTAATTTTGGGCCACATGGCATGAATTAGTGAGCCAAGATACTATCAGGGCTCGTTTTCACAAGAGCAATTTCCACTAAAAGATTAAGAGGCTATAGCTCTTGGTAAAGGTTACCTTCCCAGCAGAAAGAGGCAGTGGCAAGGGAAACCTAGCATGGCATTTTCTACAAAACAATTCCCTTGGAGAAATCAGAAAGCTCTCTATTCAGTAGTCCTGTAATCAAACAAGAGAAATGGGAAGAACAAGTTTTGCCTTGATAAGATTTAATAAAGGCAAATTGAATAAAGCAAAACTGATCAAAACAGAGAAACAACATTTAAAAATATTTACATACCACAATTTCCCTTCCTTTTTAAAAATTGTAACCTCATATCTGAATAATTATGCAGCAAGTCTGCAAAGTGAAAGAACTTTACATAAAGCCACGAGGTTAATCTTTGAACCACTGCATGGGTATTTGCTTTGTCTGGCTTAGTTTTGTCTGTTTGTTTCTTCCTTTCTTTTTTCCTTCCTTCCTTTTGTGGTGGGGCAGGACATGTATGTGGTGGCTGCTGTTCAATCAACCAACACTGCATGGTCACTCTGTACTGGACATCATCGGAATGGAGAAGCAATGGCAGATGAAAATTAGACATGCAAATCACGACTTTAGCTATGAGAACCCCCTCATTCCTTACACTTACTGTGAAACTGATTAATCAGGCTCCCCAGAGCTTTTCCTCTGGCATTTTTTTCTGACATGTCATCTGTAGTTTCCAAAATTATTATACAACTTTTATGAAACTAAGTCTACAAGACAAGCTCTAAGGTATAACTGATGTCTCCTTTGTAAGCCAGAGAAATTTGCACAGCCTGTGTCTCAGAAGGCTAATATTTCAGCTCTTCTTGGGGTGTTATTACCTGCATGTGTCTGGCTTCTATAGCACTAGACTGCCAAGATTCCTTGGTCTAACTGCAACAGGGGAAAAGCTATCATCAATTATGGATTGGGAGCAAACAATTAACTTTGCAGGAAGCAATTCAAAGGAAAGCCAAAGAGCATTTTGGACATTCTGTAGCATCAAAACTTCACTTTATCAGGATATACAAAAACACTTCATTTTTCCACAGTGTCTATGGGTGCCATTAAATTCTATCCTTTGGCCTTTCTCTGTGTCTCTGTAAGAATAAAACACTATCATAGAGGAAAACACCCATTGCCAATAACTAATAACTAATTGCCAATAACTAATCATCCTGTTTTCCTCTGTATCTGAGAGTCTCTAGGGGAGGAGCAGGGAAATTTTCGAGCACAGTTGCCTAAGGTTTTCCTAGCTGGCCCTGACTGCACTGGCCACCTGTTCCCTGTTTAGAGAAACCATCCTTTCCCCTCCCCAACCTTCTGTTCCTTGTCTCAGACTAATGATGATATATGGGGTGCTGTGTTTCTCCTAATTATGAAAATTGCTTTCTATTGGTTCCAAGATTTTTATTTGATGTCTTCTCAGAATCTTGGCTAGCCTCTGTGCCTTGGAGCCCTTAAGTAAAATTAGATCTTAGAGCCCCCATATGGGATCTGACACACAGCTTTTAACCAGGAGCTCTTATTTAAAAAAGAAAATCTGGCTCTTTATAGAAAAGATGCTAGTTCTCTACCATAAAGTCCACTACACCACCAAGCCTGGGCTTCCATATCTGAAGAAAAGTTCCCAGACCCTGATGCCCAAATATCATCATTGGTAAATACACCATTCACCTTTTCCCTACAGATTTCCTTCAGTATGTTGCTCCTGCAAAATTGAGTGCCTTACCCAAGTTTGTGGACTCACCACCATCTCCCCAACTCCTCATATAAGAAATCTGAGAGTTAATCTTGATGCATTCACTACTCTCATATTTAGTTACCATCAAATCACCTTCCTCAATATCTTCTAACCCAATCAACTCCAATCCACCCACACTCTACTATTTTATTTGAAGATTTCAGGATTTCTTACCTTTAGTACTAATGATTGTGTCTGACACACCATGAGTGCTCAATGCATGTTTGGTGAATAAATCAATGATATAATTAATGAATAAAACCTGTTCTCTTTTGAGTGGCCACTAAGGGCACAAGAGGATAGGACACCAATTTTCAGGTGCCATTGTAAATCACAAGATGAGGGGAAAACTCAGTTGTTTTATTTTTACAAGGAAACTTAGTATGTTTATGATAGATGTTGGAAAGGAACTTAAGAATGGTTATCTTTCCATTGATGATTAAAATGGATTTCCATTTCTTCTGCATATAAAGATGAACTGTTGCTATGGCTCAAACCAACACATTTCATCACTGGCTTCTCCATGACAACATGTTCTGCATGTTAGAGTCTCTTCCCAGCTATAAAAATGGATATTTTGGCTGCTTCAAACTGCAATTCCATATTCAGAGTTTCTACTGAAATAACTCAACTATTCAGGTACCTTTGACCTATGGAAGACAGAGCTTAGGTCAACTTCTTTGCCTTAGCATGGGGCTTGAGGAAGACCACACATGGAGGAAGGGCCACCTTCTCAACTAGCCAAGTGAGCTAATCAACTCTGCTGACAAACGAGTGGCAGATCAAAGCCAGATCACCTAACAACCAGTTCTTCCATACGCTACTGGTGCTCTTTGATACAATCTATTATTTTCTTCACCAGTTTTATGGAAGCCTTTAACACCTTAGACCCTTTCAGGGCTCTTTCTGGCAGTTTGAACTTTGAAACTTGTAAAAGAAATATCCTCAGGCTTCAACTCCACTGCCTGAGATAGTTCCCAGAGACTTGCACATGCTTTCAGCAGAAGAAACTATGGACCCTTGAATTTCAGATTAATATAAGGAAGATCGTTTTGAAAATTGGAGCTACTGGCTGGTGGAATGGGCAGCTTCAGGAAGTAGAGAGCTTTTTGTGCCTGAAGATTTCAAAAATAGGCTGATAATTACTGCTTAATGTATCAGGGAGAGGATTCAGCCATGGAAGTAGGAGTGTAGTATAGATAGTAGAAATAGAGAAGGTAGATTGTTTAAATTCATCTCTGAGATTCTATGGTCTTAATAGATTCCACTTAAGTGGTGATAAATTCTATGTGCAGACTTAAATAATTGTCAAATGGCTATAAAATATCTAGAAATAAGGCTTATAAGACTGTCTCATTTTATATAATCCATTATTTTAGATAAACAGTTTAGATAAAAATTCCTGACTTTGAATTTAACACATCATCACTCAGAACTGTGCCATATACCAGGCCCTTAACGTGTTTATTTAAATAATTTGGCTACTTTGTATTGAATTGTCAAGTTTCCTACTGGGTTATTTCTACTCTCTCTCTTCCATTTTCCATAGATTATAACTTTCACAAAGGCATTTTGCATTATTCATTGCAGCATTTCTAGTATCTAAACAGTCCTTAGCACATAGTAGGTGTTCAATGAATATTTATTGAATTTTGAACATTTCTTACCCATAAGATTGGATGAAAAAGACAAAATTTTCTACCCAGAGCAAATATTTTCCTTGCATCCTTCTCTACTGTCCCTGCCAACCCCACTCCTACCCACAATGACTCCAAGGACTTAAAGAACCAGACCACTCATTACTTCCTAGAAGTACAAGGCTAGAGGATAAAAATTAAAATATTAACAGTACAGTGTTTATATCTGCATAAAAACTCACAAATGTGTTTATTTTTATTTATGTTTTTCCATTTTTCACATTTATTTGTAAAATGAAATGTTATTACACCTATGAGACAAAAAAAAAAAAAAGGAGAAGAAAGGGGGAAGATACTACCTTGGCTACATGTTCATTCAAATTGAACCAACATCTCTATAAACGTGGAATCAAAAGGATGTTTTTTCCTTTTTCCTGTGTAGGTGTAACACAAATAATGTGAGCTTGGCCACATGGTCACGCTGAGTTCTGAGAAGAGAAGGCACTATGCCCTCAGGTTCCCTGTATCAGGGCAGGGGATTGCTCCCTACTGTGCAATTCACACACAGACCCTGCTCTCTCAGAAATAAGGACACCCCTCTGGGTGTTTATATGTTTGGGATGCTTGCTACCATATGCCAATCAACAATGAGATTTGTTATGTGGAAGGAAGAGGCAGGACATGCAATGACCCTGGCCTGTCAGCAGGTTTATATCGCTTATGACATTTCAGCAAGTGACTGGATGCTTGTAAGAGGCCCCAAAATGTAGTTCCACTTGCCAGCACTGGTAATCACGTAAAAAGTGTCTGTAGCAATCAGCAGGCGCCTTGCATGCCCCCTGGAAAAGACATGGCTAAGTGACTTCTGAGGTTTGTTCAGCACTGCCTTCAGCACAGATACAACTAAGATGATTAAACCTATTTCCCCTTGACTCCCCTGGCAACTCACTTCTAATCTCACCACATCGATCACCGGGAAAAGATTATCTACTTCTACAAAAGTTTTAGTTAACTTTCTGGGCTATGGTCTGACATCAGCAAAGCTTCTCTTTAACTGATAAGACAAGCAATTTCATTTTCTTCTCTAGTGAGTTTAAGGTATTAAGACACTACCTAAAATTCTTCAAAATGGTATCTTCTTGTCTCCTTGCCAAGCTGTGAGACTAACAATACTTTTGACAAGCTGAAAAATTTCTTAGCTGCCTGCTGTCTCTGCAACAAATTTCCTTCATCAACTAATTCACTAATTTGGGCCTTCTTGAGAACTCAGCTAATTTGTAAGAACAGGTGGCTTATTCCATAAGTGTTCAATAAAGATTCACACATGATTACACATACAGCATTGCCTTAAAAACAAATGAAGAAATGTGTGTATTTATGGAGAAGCTAAAGAGACAGACAAGAGATTCTTCAGTAGCTAACTGTGTGCATCTGGTGATCTGGCAAAATTCTTCCCAGAAACTGGTGGGGGAAGGAAGCAGAAGTAGGTGACATAAGGATATAAAGTCCTGGTCACATGGACAATTAACTATTCTTGGGGAAGCTACCAAGAAGTTATAGATATGAAACAAACAAAAAACTATCGATCACAGCTTCATTCTTATTTTTTCTCTATTCTTACATTTACCTGGCCTTGAGTTTATTCAGTCATGCAACATTTACTGAACATTTAATAGCACTTAATACGTGTCAGGCACTGCTTCATTTGCCTAAGTTAACCATCTTCTCTTATTAGAAAAGAGGAAAGGATATGTTATATGGTTCAGAAAATGAATCAGATGCTGTGATATGACTAGGATAGGCAGGAAAAAAGATAGTTCATGTAAAGAATATAAAGTCAATCATTCCCCCATTTGCCTGGACATAAAATATCCAAAAAAAAAAAAAAAAAAAAAAGAGGAAAAAAAAGGAATGATACCAACAATTCTGAATGACGTTTTTGTCAAATTTAAGGAATTGGCTATTTTTCCATGAGGAATATTTAACTTGCTTAAGAAAAAATGCCGAACATCAGAGAGCTGGAAGATACAAAGTGATGTTATCATGACGTATTTTTCTCAAAAGGGCAATAATTTTTGATAAGATGATTGCTATAAGGCAGCATAGTAAAATTCACCTTTTTTCTTAATAGGGTATTAAATTTTAAAATTTCTTAATTTTCTTAATTAAGAATTAAGGATTTATGTTGCATAAATCACTACGTTACAAACCACTGGAACCCAACAGTACAAAGTACAGTGAGTACCACAATAATTTTGAGTTAACATGTACATACCAGGATGATAATAAATTCAATCACTCTTTATATATGATAAGCAAAAAACAGCGACTCAACTCACTCAGGCATAGTGAACCTTTCTTTCTCATTCATAATCCTAGTTATTCTTCAATGATTTGATCCAGGAAAAAGTATTTGCATTTATCATATAAGATGGCAAATACTTCTGGTGCTCAGAAGGTTTAAATTCAACACAGTTCCCTAAAAAAAACATGCTTTCTAGAAGAAAGAGGATCTGTTTCCTACAATCTGTGATAAAAACATGGATGTGAAAATATTTCAACTGGTACAAGGATCATCGTTCCTTATAAATGCGGAAGTTGCCTTTTTTAAAAAAGTACGTGGATACAGAGGTAGCTCACATTTTTTGGTCCAAGAGTTCCAGCTAAGGTCTAGAAACAGTGAGGGACCACTGAGAGAATTTAATCAAGAGCATGACATTGGAATTGAATTTTGCGGGAAGCCATACCAGAAGCAGGGATAATATTTCAGAAGATATCTTTGTAATTCACTGAAGAAATGACAATTAAAAGGCATTATGAATGGAAAGATGTACACAGATAGGAGATAGAATAGATAATATCTGGTGTAAAATTAAATGTAAAAGATACTTGGATAACTCAGATTTTGGCTTTAGGCCTGGATAGAAGCCTCATCCATTACCAACATTAGGAAAATAAGTCAAAGACCAATTTTGAGAGAGGAAAGGATGAGCTAATTTTGGACAGTTTGAGGTTTTAGTTGTCTAAAAGGGTACCGAAGTAGAGACATCTAGGAGAGCACTGATATTTGAGTCTCAGTAGGCTGGGAATGTGAACAGAAAAGTGGCACCTACGGACATGGGCCTGTATGAAGTCATTCAGAGACTAGGTGTAGAATAGAATTAGGAGAGAACCAAGAAAAAAGTCCTTGGAGAGAATGATATTTCTAGGTGAAAAAGGAGATCCAAGAAAGGAAATGAAGAAAGAACAACCAGAGTGGTGTCCCCCAAGGCAAGAGAAGAGAATACTTTGACAAGCAGCTATGTCAAATGCTCTAGAAAAATGAGTAAAAACAAACACAAGAAAGCACCCATAAGCCTTAGCAACATAAGATGTCACTGGCAAGTTTATTCATTTGGTAGTATAAAGAAGTAACTGAGTTAGAAGTAAGTGAAAATTTAGGGAGAAAGACATCGAAGGTACATACATCTTTTAAGTAGCTTCCTATGAAGTATAGACGAGTTTTATCATAGTAAATAGAGGAAGTATAAGGTTGGAAAATTTTTTTAAAAGAAAAGATGGATTGAATTAAACAACTGCACATGCTGCATGGAGTAGAGAGAAACGACTGAAGATGTAAGAGAAAGAAAGGAAAGAGGAGAGGGAGGGAGAGAGGGAAGAAGAGAGGGAAGGAAGAAAAATAAGCATCTTTGGTCTAAGGGCAGAAGATCCAAAGTACAGGTGAAGAATTGTCCATTATCATACATACATTTTTAATAACATTCCATAAAGGTTGATATTTTATAAAGATATTCCATGAAGGTTTAAATGTCTTCTTGATTTAAGATGGACATTATTAGCTCAACAAACATGAGTGCACACTATTCAGAAATGGCTGGATTAACTATCTAAATTAGATCCATTATTTCCATAGTTCAGAGTATAGCTCAGCCCTTCTTTAACTTTGCTGCTTCATTACAGAAAATGGATTAGCTTCGCATCTAGCCTCAGATGGAAAATGATCAGTGATTTAGACTGCCTTGACATGGATGAGATGCCACATAATTTGAATTTTGGAGAGAAAAATAGACGGTAGAAACTGATTTCCTTAATTTTATGAACATCAAATCCAAGAACATAGGAGTTTCATGGCTTAAAAAAAAATCTGATGCTAATGGCACAAGTGATAAAATATGGGTCTAATCAAAATGACTCAGTATTGAATAGTAAGCCCTGCAGCACCCAATTACTCAGTGCTGTTTCTAGTGAGAAATATGATATTTGGAGGTATAAAATAACCTGCAGCCATAAGAAATATATACGGTAAGAATAAGCAGGAAAAAATTTCCTAACTGCTGTCCTACGAGATCTTAATTGTAGTCCTATTAGGACAGTTAATTATTGGGGGCGTGTTATTTTCAAGCAATCAGATTTTCACATTCAGACGGCACTTCTACTAAAGTTGACTTGCTAATAAAGTTTCATTTGCAACCAGCATTAACATGATTTTATTTTGAATGTGTCATTTGATTTGCCTAGGCATCTTGTTTTGATTTGCCTTGGCCAATTTTGCAGCAGGACAAACAAAGAATTTTCTTTAGTTCTCTCAGCTCACACAAGGTTAATATGGCAGCCCCTGTACTTAGCTAAATAAGTGACCTGCCATGCTTCTATTAATTCATTTTTGCCAAGCTGAAATCCATTTCAGACTGGAATGTTTTCTCCTCCTTGAATTTACTGAACGTATTTTGTACCAATACAACAAAATATGTCTTGGAAAGAAAACATAATTAGAAAATAGAGAGACCAGCAGGATTTTTTGTTTTGTTTTGTTTTTGTTGCTTTCCCTTCAAACAAGTGTATGTTTGGGCAGCAAAGATAGCAGTATATGGCCCTTCATTCATTTCCATAGAGAATAGTGGCTCAACTGCTGAAAAAGGAGTTGTGTTTATTCTGCAAAATGCATATCAGATCCTTTGACAAGCAGTACTCATTAAGGTCTGTTTTGTATGCCATTCGGTATGCCTGGGATGCTTCTACAGACAAGCCATCCCCTGGGGCAGTTTAACCACATTTATTCTTCTCAATTTTCCCCTAGGTTTCTAACTACAAAAGGAAAAATAAATAAATTAAATTAACAAAATCCATTTGGAAAATGAATCTTGTGTAATGGGTTCCAGGAAATGTCTAGTGCCGACATGAATGCAACTAGCATTTCCACTCACACCCAGGATGACTTTGCTTTGATACATGAGCAGAAACACTCTTGGCAAACATGGGATTTGAGGCCACAGCTCATTAATGCACCTGGACACGAAGTACTGTACTGCATGTCTGTGTTTCTACCGTGCCTTTCAATGCCTCCTCTCTATGAGTAGAACCTGTCTGCTATTGTTTGGTTGGGTAAAAACTGCCCATGTACATGGAGAATGGTTGTGTGTGTTGAAGTAGGTGTTAATCCATGCAGTGGTTTAATGTAGTCGGGCTCCTGTAGAGATTCCAAATTACAATTCAACTACACAGGGTTTATAGACAACTTTCATGCTGGGAGAGAGATGGTCTGCAAAGGGTGCCAGGAAAAAGTGCAGACATAACATGGAAACGGGCTTGGGAACAAATCTTTCTGAACATTTCTATAGATAGGCTTTGGTGTGTTAAAGCAATGTGAAATGCCTAACATGCAGGTCAGTTCAATTACTGGAAGAGATGTGCAGGTGTCCAGGAAAGAGCACCAGACTGCAGTTAGAAGGGCAGGGTTCTAATCATGCCTCTGCTGTGTACCTGTGGTCTGTTCTTGGGCAAGCCACTAGACCTCTCTAAGCCTTACAAATAGGGTGTAATAGTACCTGCTTCAAAGGGTGGCTTACAAGATGGAATGACGTAGTAGACAAGGTACTGGCTAATGCCCCCAGTGAGTTAACAGGCATTCTGCTAGGCACTGGGAATATGAAAGAATAAGATATGATTCCCATCTTAAGTTTAAAGTGTTTTCTTCTTTTCTTTAATTTTTAAAACCTCTTCTCCCATGTCATAAGAAATCAACATAGCAATAATCTTATTTTTAACATACAGAGGCAACTATTGAAGCACAGAGATAAATAATTATTTGCTCAGGGCAAATATATATGCATTAGAGAGCCTATGGTCCTGACACTGACTTGACAATTCCAAGCTTGGGAATTTAGGAAGGCAGGTCCTCCCTTATCACATTCCACAGAATGATTACAAATTTCCACACCCACTCTGGATAGGCTGAAGAATTTTCAAGGTAAATAACTGAAATACACTGTAGGTTCTTGGGAAGCACAATATAAGGACTCACAAGAGATATCTATTTCTCATAAGTACCAGTATGATTTGATTTAGGCTGTTCAAAGTTTATCTCTGAAATACCAAGGGGATTAAAACTACAATATTATTAACTACCTTCACATTTGGATATTATTGCATCTGGTGAAGTGGCTGCATAGTCATGCAGCTTTACAATGTTTTATTGTATAAAAGGAAAGAAAATATGACACTTTATAACATTGTTTTGTTAGTTTTAATACATCATTTAGAAATAGTCTTTCATGTTGCTTGAGGTTTTCCAGTAAAATGTCATAAGTAAATAACAATTGGTACCCCTCCCTGTTTCTTTGATTATTGTTCTCTTGTGGTACCTTACTTTGCCAGTTATATAAAAAGTAAGGGTGTGATTGCTCTCATGAATATGCATAATTTCAAAGCCTATACCAGCTTGCATAGTATATTAAACCTGGTATTGAAATCCCGATCAGATGTATTATGATACTGTGCAACATCAAAACCAAGAATAAGAGGGTCTCATGGCTTTAAAATCATATTGAATTTGATCCACGCATTTGCTGAAAAAAGATTACAAAAATACTCTTTTGCTTTCTACATATAGAACAGGAAAGTATTAACATCTTTTTTTCTCTCTCCCTTTTTTTCTGTCCTAGCTTCCTCCCTCCTTCCCTGTCCTCATTCTTTTTTCTTCATTCCTTTCCTTCATTCAACAACTATTTATTAAGGATAGGATGGCCAACTGTTTGGAATTCACTGGGACAAAGTGAATCCCAAGGATGTGGAATTGTCAGTGGTAAAATGGAGAAATTTCCAAGCGAACTGGGAGGAATTGGGTATAATAATTGAGGACCTATTTTGTGCCAGGTGTTATTCTAGGTGCTGAACATTCAGCAATGAATAAAGCAAACACCCTCTCATGTAGTATACTTTCCAATGAGAAGAGACAGGAGGCAGAAAAGAAATTCTCCCAATGTAAGTGCTAGAAAGAATTAAACCGGGCAAGAGAGAGCGATGGGTAAGGGCAGGGGACTTTATTTTATCTGGGGTGGTTCAACGAAGCCTTTCTGGTTAGGTGACATTTGGCAGGATGTGGAGGAACTGATGGAGTGAGACACTGAGTAGCGCAGGGAAGAGGATCAGAGTCATTGGAAGGGCCTTGGGGCAGAGCTGTATTGGGAGGTCTGGAGGAATAAGAAGGAGGCAGTGTGGCTGGAGCAGAGGGACAGTGAAGATGCTGGAGGTAGGAGATGAGGAACCTGCAGGGCCATTGTAAAGAGTGTGAGCTTTTATTCTGAGTCCCATGGGAAGCCATTGAATGGTTACTTACATTTGGAAGGAAGATTTTGATTGCAGTACAGATAATACACTCTAGAGAGGGAGAGTAGAAGCAGAGAGACTAGCTTGGAGGTTCTTACCATAGGCCATCTATTATTGGGATGTTTTAACATAAATTACTCTTTACCTGCTAGTTGTTCAGTTCCTTTACAAAGCTACTATGTATATTAGCCCATACCTGACATACTGTCACTATTTTAGGGTAGAATCTGAGAAATACTTGCTGGTTGATGTCCGTCTGTGCTCCAGGGATCCATATGGCACCTGCCATTCACTGTTACCTAATCTTTACTCATCAAAGATGTCCCCTTTGCTTTAAAAACAGAATCTTAGTCAAATATAAATATGTAGTTTACTGACTCGGTTCTAAGTGATATCAAAATATCAATCTATCACTTGAAACAATAACAAAAAGAAATACAACACTGCTCACAATAAAAATATCTGAACAAAGGCTTTTTACTAATCTTATGATAGAGATAATAATTTTGAATTATATGAATGTGCTTTCTTCTCCTGAATTTCTTTGTGCTCACCCCCATATTGTTCCAGGGGCATCTATTTGCCCAGGGAGGATTAGCAGTGCAGGGCAGGACTGCAGAGGCAGAGGGAGTGTTGATAAACATCTTTGAATATCCACAGCTTTGGCACTGGAAACAAGACAGTAGTTTTGAACAACTTGTTCTGTTAGAAATGAAACGAATCATCTAAAACCTGTTAGCCTCAATTAACCCAACAAGAACCAGGCCTGAAGCACAAATCTGGCATATCTGTGCTTTTTCTATAATGTAGGAAGGACACTTTTTCTTCCATGTCTACCGAGCTGGGAGGCTTAGCGCCCCAGTAAAAAGGAGATGACTTTGAGGAAGCCCATTCAAGAGAGGAAGACAAAACAGAAGGACCTGCTATTTTCCAGAGGGATTTTCCTGTGGGGAGAAACGAAGACATGGAATTTTCCTAGGGGAGAGAGAAGACACATCTTGATGCCTCCTGGGGGAGGGGGACAATTGTGCTCTGGAAGGAGACCACAGTGGTGGCTCCACCAAAGTAAAATAGCCTGAGGTTAGCTCTCCAAAATCTTTAAAGCTTGTGTGGTGTAGAAGGTATCCGGAGCTTCCTCTGCATTCTAGAAGTCAATAACAGGAGGACAGTGTCTGGTGAGCTTAAAGGGGTGTGTCCTCAGCTGTTGTCAGCATAGCCAGCCCCCTTAATGCTGACCCAATGGGAGCCCAGCAAAAGGCACAGGCACCATCCATGAGATCGGACTCCTCCCCTTGGACACCGGACTGAAAGACATCCTCCCACCCTTGTACCCAGCAATCATCTTTGGAAACGGAAAGGGGGAGGGGAAGAATTCTGAAAAGGGCAAGAATTTTCTTGCAGGGGAGCATTTTAAGTGGAATCAAAAATAAGAAACAGAACTGACAAGTTGAACTTTTTCTGCCATCTAGGGGAAGGTAAAAGTTCATCAAAATTAGATCAGTTTCAGAATAATAAAAATGCTGCCACGCCTGTAATCCCAGTACCTTGGGAGGCCGTGGGGGGCGGATCACGAGGTCAGGAGATCAAGACCATCCTGGCTAACAGTGAAACCCTGTCTCTACTAAGAAAACAAAAAATTAGCCGGGCGTGGTGGTGGGCGCCTGTAGTCCCAGCTACTCCGGAGGCTGAGGCAGGAGAATGGCGTGAACCTGGGAGGCGGAGCTTGCAGTGAGCCGAGATCCCGCCACTGCACTCCAGCCTGGGCGACAGAGCAAGACTCCGTCTCAAAAAACAAATAAATAAAATAAATAAATAAAAATAAATGCTGCATTGTACTTGTGTATTTGAGCCTGGTTTATTGTCTTTTGATATGACCAATTTGGCATCACCAGTGAATCCACCACTAATTTAGCATTTAATCCTAAATCTGGCCTGGCTGTGAAGGTTGCAGTCATTTGCTGTGGGGTTCTTTTGAATTAAGTTCCCTTCAAGGGTGTATCTAGCTTGTTTGACTTATATTACTGAAGGGAGTAAGAATCTTTAAGAAAAAATAAAATTACAAATACAAAGTAGGTTTAAAAGTAAATAGTTAGAATGAGAAAATAGATCACCATAATTTATCAAAGACTTTTTAATTCAGTTTCTTTTCTTCTATAATCTTTTTACGTCCCACTGGGTCCATGCAAGGGAGAGGCGCTGCCACAAGCTTCACCCGCTTTGTGTTCTATCTCAGGTACTCAGTTTATTCCAATAGATCATCCTGTTTTCCACAAGAACCAATACTGCAAGGTTAAGTCTATGACCTAAGTAGGAGCAAACTAGTAGATCAGAAGAACATGGCCTACTGTCTTGGCATGATTGTTTTTGTTGGAGACAGGAAGCGTGGTCAAGTTCATCATAAGCTCACTCTCGTACCTCTTGTCTACTTCTTGGCATCCCTTTCCCCTCCCTGGACTTGGGATGCTTAATGGATCTTTCTTGTACATAATGGGGGAAATGATAACTAATCTCTACTGCTAAAGGTATTAGGAACATTTACTGTCTATTAGCCAAAGTAGCTTTAGAGGGGCAGAAGGGAGAAATAACCTGCACTGAGCACTCTCATATATGCTAGGCTAATAACTATTCTATGGGCTTTACTTGATTTTTCTATGGAGAAAGACTTTGTGCTTCATATATTTTCATAATAAAATCAAACAAAACATATTATGGAACAGCAAAACAACACAGTTTTCTCCACCGGGTAAATTAAGACAATAGATGTGAAGTACTTTGTAACTGTACCATGCCAAATAAATGTAAAATAACTTTATTATTGTTATTGTTGTTATTTTTTTCCACTGTTTGGGAGCATGAGAGTTAAACTGGTTTCTAAATACCTGACTTTGCCATCAGGGTGCTGCTGATTTGAAATTCCAAGTATTATCTTCCTTTGAGAAATACTGAAGAAAATTGTACGGGTGAAAAGAGCAACATTTTAAAGAAAGCGTCACAAGCAATCAGCATGACTTCTTGGGATACCTCCCAATTCTACAGAGAGAAGACACATCAGGCACCTGCCTCTCCCAGTTTGTCCCTTTGTTAGCACTTGTAAAGTGAGGCAGATTTCGAAATAAATACAATGCAGATTTAATTTCACCTCTGGCTCAAGGCCTAATATTCCTTCCTCCCTTTCCCCGGGTCTCTGTCTGCCTGGTTTAGTGAGAGGGTTGCCAAACAAGATTGAAAACTGACTGATTTCCCATTCTGATACAGCTATAGTGCCGGTTGTATTATTCTTTAGTGGTGTTAGTTAAATATTTAGTGGAATCTTAAGTGAAAAATTCTGTGTAATGTAAACATATTGTTAGGTTGCCTGAAAGGGTCACATTTCAATTAAACTGAATGACAGGAGTGTGGATAGTACCTTCTCAGGATTCCAGAAAGATGCCATCAGTAAAAGCCCCACATAGCAATGGGGCTCCTATGTCTTCCTTCTATGTGCAGACCAAGTGTATTAATATTTGTGACGAGAAAGCTGGTCTGATACCACATGAGGGCTTGGTCTCTTCATCTGCCTATCTGATGAACAGTTTAGATTTTTCAAAAATTCTAACTTGAGAATTGTCTCTCTGACCTTTATTGTACAAATATTGATACAGTCTATAATCTCCAACAGATCTGGATCATCTATTAAACAAACGTTTTCAAACATTATCATAGTAATATATTTACTTTTACAAGGCACAATGAAAGACAATGGGTAGATGTTGCAGACAAGCACATTTTGCCTCAAATAGTAAAAATAATTTAAATGATTCTCCACATAGGCAGACCAACTCAGGAGGCGGTGGACAGATGTTTGGCTCTGGGTTTTTTAAATAAAGTGAGGTTTCTACCCGTCAGAGACAGTAGCTCTCAAGTGGGTGACAGTGGCTATTAAGTGGGTGTTGACGATGTAGAGAGACAGTGTGCCTAGTTACCACCACGTCATCCTGCATTTTTCCCCACTATATCATTCCCATTGCCACTATGCTGGTTCAAGCCCTGCTTTTAATTTTCCTGAGCTATGTAAACATTGTCTTTGCTTATATCCTTGTCTATCATCTCAGCTTCTTACATCCCGTCCTCCACTATGACACTGAGCGATCCTCCCCCTCTTATAAGAGTTTTATTGCGATGAAACTCACATACCATATAATTCACCCATTTAAAGTGAGTTCAGTGCATTTTGTTATTATTCACTGCATTGTGCATTTATCACCACAATATAATTTTAGAACATTTTCATCAGCCCAAGGAGAAACACTGTCCCCATTTATGGTCATTTCTTATTCCTGCTCCTACTCCCTTGTCCCAGTCCCAGGAAACAACTAAGCTACTACCTCCATAGATGTGCCTATTCTGGACATTTCATATAAATAGAATTATATAATATTTGATCTTTTGTGACTGGCTTGCTTCACTTAGAATGTTTCCAAGATTCACATATGTTGTACCATGTATCTGTATTTATGATTGCTGAATAATATCATATTGTATGGATCTCATACATTTTTTAATCCATTAATCAGTTGACAGACATGTAGGTTCCTTTCATGCTTTGATTATAAAAATAATGCTTCTTTGAAAATACATGTAAAAGTTTTCATGTGGATGTGTTTTTATTTTTCTCAGAGTGAAATTACTGAATCATATGTGGCCTCTATGTTTAACATTTTAAGGAACTGCTAGACTATGTTTCAAAACAGCTGTGCCATTTTGATTCCCTATCAGCAATGTATGAGGATTCCAGTTTCTCTATCTTTGCCAATAATTTTTATTATCTACCATTTTGACAGTAGCCATCAAGTGGGTATGAAGTGGTATCTCATTGTGGTTTGATTTGCATTTTTCAGATTTCTAATGGTGTTGAGCATCTTTTCATGTATTTATTGGCTATTTATATATCTTCTTTGGAGAGGGGTCTACTAAAATCCTTAGACAAATTTTTAAATTACATTGTAATAATTATTTATGTATTCTATATATGAGTCCTTTATCTGATATATAATTTGCAAATATATTCTTCCATTCTGTTAGTTGATTTTCCATTGTCTTTTTAAAACATTCACAACTAAACTATTACTGACTACAGTAGCCTATCGGGCTAGCAAACGCCATGTCTTATTCATTCTTTCTATTTTTTTTTTTTTTTTTTGGTACCTGTTAAACATCCCCACTTCCCCACAACGCTCCCACTATCCTTCCTAGCCTCTGGTAACAATCCTTCTACTCTCTATCTCCATGAATTCTATGCCTTTGGTTTCTAGATCTCACAAATAAGTGATAGAACAGGCAATATTTGTCTTTCTGTGCTTATTTTGCTTAGCATAATGACCTCCAGTTCCATCCATGTTGCTGCAAATGACAGGATCTCATTTTTTTTGAATGGCTGAACAGGACACTATTGTGTATAAGTACCACATTTTCTTTATCCATCCATCCATTGAGGGACACTTAGGTTGCTTCCAAGTTTTGGCTTCCAAATTTTGGCTTCCAAGGTTTTGCTGCAACAAACACGGGAAAGCAGTCATCTCTTTGATTTACTGATTTCCTTTCTGTTGGTTATATACCCAGAAGTGGGATTGCTGGATCATACAGTAGCTCTATATTTAGTTTTTTGAGGAACGTTCAAACTGTTCTCCACAGTGATTGTACTAATTTACATTCCCACCAACAATGTGCGAGGGTTTCCTTCCCTCCACATCTTCACCAACATTTGCAATTCCCTGTCTTTTGGATACAAGCCATTTTTAGTGGGGTGACATGATATCTCATTGTAGTTTTGATTTGCACTCTTCTGATGATCAGTGATGCTGAGCACTGCTTCATATTCCTGTTTGCCATTTGTATGTCTTCTTTTGAGAAATATCTATTCAAATATTTTGCCCATTTTTTAATTGGATTGTTAGATTTTTTTCCTATGGAATTGTTTCAGCTCCTTATATATTTTGGTTATTAATCTCTTGTCAGATGGGTAGTTTGCAAGTATTTTCTCCCATTCTGTGGGTTGTTGCTTCACTTCATTAATTGTTTCTTTTGCTGTGCAGAGCTTTTTAACTTGATGTGATCCCATTTGTCTACTTTTGCTTTGGTTGCCTCTAATTTTGGGATATTTCAATAAAATTTCACCTGAACCAATGTCCTGAAGAGTTTCTCCAATGTTTTCTTGTAGTAGTTTTATAGTTTGAGGTCTTAGACTTAAGTCTTAAATCCATTTTGATTTGATTTTTGTATACGGTGAGAGATAGGGGAGTCTAGTTTTATTCTTTTGCATATGGATATCCAGTTTTCCCAGCACCATTTATTGAAGAGATGGTCTTTTCCCCAGTGCCTGATCTTGGTTCCTTTGTCAAAAATGTGTTCACTGTAGGTGCGTGGATTTTTTTCTGGGTTCTCTATGCTTTATTGAAGCTCCATTACATGTCACTTACTTCTTTTCCCTTGCTGCTTTTAGGATCCTTATGCTATCCTTGACCTTTGGGAGTTTGATTATTAAATGCCCTGAGACATTATTAAATGTGTCACAGTTGCTGTGATTTCCCTATCGCCAGCTCACAGTAGCACTCTCCACCATGCTGACACTGCTGGGGGATGGGAGAGAGGCGGTATCAGCAATTCAAGGCTGTTTTTCCTGCCTCTTCAGTGCCTCTAGAAATTGACATGAAGTTAAAACCAGGAACTGTGTACTGCGAATGCTCACCTGAGTTTTGGTTCTTATGAAGGTGCTTTTTTGTGAGTACGTAGTTGTTAAATTAGTGTCCTTGTGTTGGGATGATCATTGGAGACTTCTACTCCACCTTGCTCCACCCCAAGTCCTGATTTTTCATTTTCTTGCTGGTATCCTTTGAAGGACAAAGGTTTTTAATTTTGATAAAGTCTAACGTATCTATTGTTCTTTATTGTTGATGCTTATGCTTCTGGTGTCAAATGTAAAAAGTAATTGCCTAATCCATGATCATGAAAATTTACTCTTCTGTTTTCCTGTAGGAGTTTTAAAATCCTCCATTTAAGCCTATAATTCACTTTGCTAATTTTGGAGGGTTGTGTGAGGTATGGGTTCAACTTCACTCTTTTGCATTTGCATGTGCAGTCATCCTAACATCATTTGTTGGAAGGGTGATTTGTCTTACACATAAGTTTTAAGATTCATTGCACTTTATATTCAAAATTCTTCAGTAGCTTCCAGTCATCTATGGCAGTGGTTTCTAGATTTGGCCTTCTTGAACTAGCAAAGTGTAAAATTAACAATTTTGGAAGACTTACCTAGGGTTACAAACTTTTTATTACTCCAAGTAAAGAGAGAAAAAGGAAAAAGATATATCATCTATGCATTCTGTGTATTATTCAATAAGATTTTTTCATATATAGTTACACACCAGGAAGGAAAATCATCTCAGAAGTCAAGTATTTAAGTAATTTTAGCTTTATTGAAAACTCAGCACATTGCCTCGCCTTTTTACTTTTTAAAAAATTTATTATTAAATAGTTGTGTATTTACAGGAAGTTGAAAATATAGTACAGAATGGTCCCATGTACTCTTTACTCAATTTTTCTCAAGAGCTATAACTGTATAACTATCGTAAAATATCAACTTCGGAACATTGGCATAGATAAATGTATCTATAACATTTTATGCCATTTTACTTTATTTTCAAATTTTATTTTAGATTTAGGGGTACATGTGCAGGTTTATTACATGGGTAAGTTGCAGCACTAAAGTTTGGTGTACAAATAATCCTGTTACTCAGGTAGTGAGCATAGTATCCAGCAGGCAGTTTTTCAGCCCTCACTCCCCTCCCATTCTTCCTACTCTAGGGGTCCCCAGTGTCTATTGTTCTCTTCTATATGTCCACGTGTACTCAATGTTTAGCTCCCACTTATAAGTGAGAACATGTGGCATTTGATTTTCTGTTCCTGAGTTAAATTGATTAGGATTACGGCCTACAGTGGCAACCATGTTGCTGCAAAGGGCATGATTTCATTATTTTTTATGGCTGTTTAGTATTCCACGGTGTATATGTACATTTTCTTTATCCAACCCACTGTTGATAGGCATCTAGGTTAATTCCCTGTCTTTGCTATTGTGAATAGTGCTGTGATGAACGTATGAGTGCAGGTGTCATCTGGTAGAACAATTTATTTCCCTCTGGGTATATACCCAGTAATAAGATTGCTGGTTTGAAAGGTAATTCTGTTTCAAAAATTCTTTCAGAAATCTCCAAACTGCTTTCCACAGTGGCTGAACTAATTTACATTCCTTGTAAGAGTGTATAAGTGTTCCCTTTTCTCCACAACCTCTCCAATGTTGGTTACTTTTTGTCTTTGTAGTAACAGCCATTCTGATTGTTGTGAGATAGTGTCTCATTGTAGCTTTGCTTTTGGGGAAATATTTATCACAGTTTGTCATTTGGGAACCACCATGGCTCCCTCTTACTAACACGCTTCATCTTTTGCATTCTTCCTCTTAAGTAACTTTACAATGCAGCCATACTGAAAATGTATGATTTATTTTCTTTTGTTCTTCTGCTTTTGGCTGGAATGACTCCACCTATTGCCATTCTGCAAATGGGAGAAATATACATATAAATTCTAACACAATATAAATGTTATATTAGGGATGCAAAGGTTATTCATAGGAGTGGAAGGGTTAGTTTCCAGTCTATCTAATCTACTTTTCTGTGGGGACAGAGGTAGAATAACTAAAGTGGAAACCTAAGATAAATCTTGACATCACTATTTATAAACTATGGACAAGACAATCTTTCTTAGACTCATATTTATCACCTGAAAATTGGAGTATTTGTCCAATGCTACCTGGGGATTAAACAATAAGACATATAAATTCCCCACTGCAGAAGTTAGATGCATAGTAGTAATCATTAAATGTTATTTGCCTCCTCTCAGATCTTTACCTGTGGTTTGCAATCCTGATGGAACATTAGTTTTGCCTGGAGAGTTTGAAGAAGCCCACATCCCAATTTCCCATTGATGAGTTAATCCTAAAATTCAATGGAAATTCAAGGGAGCCAGCATAGCCAGAAGTAATCCTATGAAAGGATAAAAAAGTTGGAGGATTCACACTTTCTGATTTCAAAATTTGCTACAAGGTTATGGTAATCAAAACTGCATGCAGCAGAAGAAGGAAATACATGAAGATCAATGGAATAAACTTGAGAGTCCCAAAATAAGAATATACATCTATGACCAATTAATTTTTGACAAGAGTGCCAAGATAGTTCAATGGTGAGGGTAGGGGGGTGGGTAATTTTTTCAACATCTGGTTCTGAGATAACTGTATATTCACATGCAAAAAAGTAAAGTTAGACATCTTCCTCACACCATTCACAAAATTAAACTCAAAATAGATAATAGACCTAAGCATAAGAGCTAAAAGCCTACTACTCTCAAAAGAAAATGTAGGAGTAAATACTCCTTACTTTGGATTAGGTAAGCCTTTTTAAATACGACACTAAAAGCATAAAAGAAAAAACAGATAAATTGGATTTATCAAAATTAAAAACGTTCGTGTTCAAAGGACACTGGCAAGAAAGTGAAAAGATAGCCCACAAGGTGAGAGAAAATATTTGCACAACATACATATAATTAAGGATGTGCATAGAGAATATATAAAGAATTTTTAAAGCTCAATAAGATAAAGATAAATAACCCAATTGAAAATGGTCAAAGGATTCAAAGAAACATTTCTCCAAAGAAGATACATAGTCAATAAGTACAGGAAAAGATGCTCAATATCATTAACCAACTAGGAAGTGCAACCAAAACCACAATGAGATATACCCATGATCTTGGCTACTATCAGAATGATAGAAAATAACAAGGGTTGGCTAAGATATGGAAAAATCAGAACCCTCATGTCCTGTTGGTAGAAATGTAAACTGGTACAGCTACTCTAAAAAAATAGTCTGGTAGTTCCTGAAAATGTTGAACACTGAATTAGTATAAGAATCAGCAATTCCACTCATAGGCAGGTATTTATCCAAAAGAAAAAAACTTATTTTCACACCAAAACTTGTACATGAATATTGATAGCAGCATTATTCATAATGGCCAAAAAGGGACAACCCAAATGTCCATGAACTAATAAATTAATTAATACAATATATGTGTATATGTCCATAGAATAAAATATTATTCAGCCATAAAAATCATGAAGTACTGATACATACTATGGCATGGATGAAACTGGAAAATATTATGTTTAATGAAAGCAGCTGGATGCAAAAGGCCACTTATTTTATGATTCCATTTGTATGGAATATCCAGAATAGGCAAATCTATAGAGACAGCAGATTAGTGGCTGCTTATAGCTGGGGTTATTAGGAGGCCTGGGGAGTAGACTGCTAATGGGTATAGTTTCATTTCGAGGTGATAAAAATATTCTAAAATTGGTTGCAGTGATGGTTGCACAACTCTGAATATACTAAAAAACACAGGATCCTGTGTCTTAATGGGTGAGTTGTATGGTATGTGAATAATATATTGAATAAATCTTTTATAAAAATTATGTCCTAACCCCAGAATTTCTTGTTTAATTTTCCTGGTACCCAGAACCCCTCTAAAAATATAGAACCCTGGCAATTCTACTACGCTCTTTATCTAGTTCTTCAAATTTTCCTGACCCAGCTACTTTAGAAAAATTTATTGCATCTGTCACTCCTGTCTCCCTCCTTTACACCTGCTACTTTTTCACTGTTTCTTCAGTCTATCAATAGCCTAATCTGCTCTCCCTACCTTATCCTCAAATCAGAATATCCCTTGGCTCCTCTGAACTGATCAATGGGTCTCACCTCCTTTGGATCTCAAATCTCACCTTTAGGAGAACACTAATGACCAGGATCACTTTGTTTTGACCAGTCAGCATTTCCTGGGCCATTCACATTGATTTGTTCTCATGCACTCATTGGAATCACCAACTTATGTGTGAAAGCAGGAAGAATCCTTTAAGAGAAGGAGTCACCCACCCTCTTCCTGCCCCATAATTTTGTATTTGATTTAATGATATTAATTCCAAAGAAACTAGAATTCAACTCCAATTATCTATCTACTTTGCATTTATTGACATTTTGTTATTTAATTATTTCAAGTAATTTCTTGTATATGTGTTTTATCTGTCTAATTAGATTGTAATCTTCCTGAAGATCTCTAGTAACTTCTTTCTACATGAATTTTTGATGCCTATGAACAATATAATACATACTTATTCTAATAAGCTGACATTTCTAGCACCTTCCTACCTTCTCTTCATATATTATTCAAGGAAGTTTTTATTTTTAAGGTCATTAAGGCTATCTTATAAATGGCAATAATCAACTGGTCTGTTTCTATTTTACAGAAGAAAAATGATTTAACCTATCAAAGGAGATATTTATGTACCTTGAGTAAGTTAGTTAACTCTTTTGAACCTCAGTTTCTAACTGTAAATGACCTATTACTTACCATGTGCTTTTCTTGAATATTAAATAAGTTAACACTTACTTAATATTTAGTAAGTCTTGCATGTACTATCTGCTCAGGAAATATAAGTTACTTTTTATCATTTTAGTCATTATAATTATTGGAAGTGTTTCTAGTCTGGAATTAGTCCTCAGCAGCCCGGGGACTGTAATGCATTTGTGCTTCAGTGCATTGAAGCAGCTCTTCATTGGCCTGTTTAAGTTAATAGAGTTTCTCAGATAGCTAACTTTCTTTTGATAAGTATAAATGCTTAGGAAACTATATATAACAAACATTCAAAAATACTAGTTTCGACCCCCCCCCACACACACACACATCAAGTCACATGTCTAAAGGAGGTGGTTTTATTAACCAAGTAAATCTCCTGACTCCAGCCTTCAGGGAAAGAAGAGCCTCTGTCCCAGAACACACTTTCTCTATCAAGAAATAACATGCCCCACATGAAGTGTCCTCATTAGTTATTTCATCAATTTTCAGGTTGAAGGTTTCTTTTTTGAAGCTTAGTAAAACTGACTTAATTAGTTTCTCCCCTCCCCATAGCAGAAGTTTTTAGGTAAGATGTATATCTGGAACGCTAAGTACATATCTTAACTATAACCTGAGAGGCTTAAAATTCACAGATGCACTTTATCTGTCAAACATGGAGACAGTTGGCAAATGCAGGCCATAAAGGTGTAGATTTAGTACCCAACTACATGAATTGTTGCTGTTTTCTTATGTTTATTACTTCATAGTTAATCAAGGAGATAACTCCCAGGAGTTCCGTATCTTTCTCCCTACGTTCTACATGATGAAGGGGGAAGGAGAAATGAATATTCTCTTTGTAACATATTTTCAAATGGAATAAGGAATTTGGTTCACAAATACTTGAAAGAAGAACCACTAAATGTTTTAATCAATTTCTGAAATCTTTTAAAAAGCCAGCCAATCAGAACATTGCATTATTATTACTATGTGTATATAGTGCTTTTGGTATGGTAATTTCACAGTAATTATGTGAATATGTGAGTGTAATTAGACAGAAACAGTACTGTTCAACCACCATCAAAATCGTATTTCTACAATGCTTGGCATTTTAAACCATAAATGCCATAAAAACCAAGAGCAATTACATCGAAATAATCTTGTAAGATGGAAACTCTACTTATTGAGCAGAACATCGTTTCCTTGCTTAGCCTCAGATCTACAAAAGGTTTTACATGTATGTTAGTCTCAAAAATCATGCAATTACTAAAGATGAATAAAAACAGAGAGAAAACAAAGTGGCTGTAAAGGAATAAGAGCAGACACATTTTCCTTCACCATGTATAGTCAGAGCCACACAGGACAACTCCTAGGAAGTCAAGCCCTTGCAGTTCACAAGCAGGACCTAGTTACATGGGGCAGCTAAGGGCTCGTTTTGAAAATAATTTTGGATATAGGTGTCACCAGGTCTTTAGACAAATGGCCAGCCTGATTCACCTCCTCAGCAAATAATGTAATTATGGCACTGGCCTGAGTGACTCCAGAAATTCTTGGCTGATTGATTTTCAAATCCAGTACTTCGGAAAAGATTCTACCAACCCTTCATTTCATGGTCCAAAATAAGTAGAGTTAACACTTCCACTTTCCTCATCTCCCACTGTTCATATTTTTTGTTACTATTATATACATTTTACATGCTCCATATGAAAAAATAAATAAATGCCAAAAGATGACAGAGATAAAGGAATGGTACCTACAAGGATCTAAAAATGACTTCTGTAAAATCAAATCAAAGTAATTGCTTAAAATCTTCAGGTTTTTTGTCCTTTGGGAAAAGATCCACGCATTTCTTTGAAATACTATTGATAACCAATGTGTATTATTATCCTAGGATAAAAAGATGTTTCAACATTAGAAAATCTATTAAAGCACTACCCAATATTAACAAATTAAAAATAGATAATCCATGATAAACTCAATAGATTCCAAAAAATTATTTCATGAAATTTAACATTCGTTTATGTCTAAAAATCTTAGTAAACTAGAAATAAAAGGAAACTTTTTAAACTTGATAAATATCATCTACCAAAAACCTAAGCAAGAATCAAACCTAATAATGCAACTTAAAGTTACCATTAGAGTTAGAATAAGATAAGGATGCCTGCTATCAATACTCCTCTTTAATGCTATTAGGAGGTGTCAGTCAACACTTTAAGAAAAGAAAAATCAATATGAGGCACATATTAGAAAGACAGAAACAAAATTATATTAAAGCATAAACAGTTTGTTTACATAAATAATTCATGGGAATCTACAGACCATAAACATTAGTCAGTGTTCAGCAAGGTGGCCAGATACAGGATCAACATAAAGGTAACAACGGAATTTCTACACAGCCGTAACAACTCATTCAAGAATAACAACGCTGAGGGGCTTCAAGATGGCTGACTAGAGGCATCTGGAGCTCACCTCCTCCACAAAGAGGAACCAAAAGAATCCACATTCCCACCACAGTCTCCAGCAATCCTAGCCGTGAGAGAGTCCCTCGACCCTTGTGGGCCCTGAGACTAACATAGAGAGCTGCCTGGAGTCCACGCAACAGCATTGCTCCAGAGAGGGAGCTCACACTGGGTTCCACACATACCCCAAGTCCTAGCTAGCTACAGCAAGGTCCATTTTTAGAGCCCAGCCTCTGCTAGACTGCATCTTGCCCTAGGGTGCAACAGTCCCTGCATCTCCACACCCTTGGAGACCCATTGACATCCCCCACCTGAAGCAGCTGTTGCTCCTGGTTACTGTCACCAGGGCCAAAGCATGAACCATTGGCAGTGACCCCACTGCCCCCAAGAGTGGAGCTGACATGTAACTGAAAAGGTTGACCTCATGGAGGTACAGAGTGGAATGATAGTTACCAGAGGCTGTGAAGTGTATGTGAGGTGGGGGGGCAGGAGGGGTATGAAGAGAGGTTGGTTAATGAATAGAAGCATACAGTGAAATAGAAGAAATAAGCTCTAATATTTGACAGCAGAGTATGATGACTATAGTTCACAAAAATGTATTGTAAATTTCAAAACACCTAGAAGAAAGGACTTGAAATGTTCCCAACACACAGAAATAGTATAAATTCAAGGTGATGGATACTCCAAATACCCTGACTTAATAGTTGCACATGCTATGAATGCAACAAAATATCACACGGACTGAAAAAATATATGTATAAATAAAAAAGAACATGGCATTGACACCAGAATCCAAGCTGTAATAATAATAATTAATAAAATGAAAAAAAAATCGTATTCACAAATAGCAACAGCAAACTTCAATGTAGCTAAAAATAATTCTAAGAAACATGTGTGGGCCTCTGTGGAATAAATTACAAAATTACTTTCTAATTGGCATAAAAGAGCTGAATAAACAAAGTTATGCCAAGTTTATGGATAAGAAGAATCCAATTAATCCATATGTCAATGCAATGACATTTGTGTTTTCAGTCAACTTTGTCATGAAGCATTATAATCTGATCTTGAAATTCATGTGAAAGACCAAAAGGTCAACCATGTTTAAGATTATTTTGAAGAAGAAATGGTAGAAGTGACCTGACCTATCAGATGTCACAATTAGTAATAATAATACTGGCACTCACACTACGACTAAAACTGCTAACTTTTAAGGTTTATTAAAATGCCACGCAAGGCCAGGCACAGTGGCTCATGCCTGTAATCCCAGCACTTTGGCAGGCAGGTGCGGGGGTGGGGTGCAGGCTGGGGGTGCGGATCACCTGAGGTCAGGAGTTCAAGACCAGCTTGGCCAAGGTGGTGAAACCCTGTCTATACTAAAACTAAAAAAATTAAATTAGTTGGGCGTGGTGGCAGGTGCCTGTAATCGCAGCTACTCAGGAGGCTGAGGCAGGAGAATCGCTTGAACCTGGGAGGCAGAGGTTGCAGTGAACCGGAACGAGATCGCGCCATTGCATTCCAGCCTGGGCGACAAGAGCAAAACTCCGTCTCAAAAAAAAAAAAAAAAAAAAAAAGCCAAGCAAAAGCTTTTTATCCATTATAAGTTAGATATGATTATTGTCACCATTTTACAGATAAGTACAGATAAAAAAGAAACTGGTACACAAAGAGATTACGGAACTCTTTCAGGGTCCCATGGCTAAGCAGTGGCATTGTCAGGATTCAAACTCAAGCAGTGTGGCTACTAAGCCCCTGAACCTAACCCTGTGCAATAATATCTCTAAAACTACAGGAATAATCAAGGAGTAGTACTGTCATGGGGAAAAAAATAAAACACTGAAGCATAATACAGACTCCAAAAAGAGACCCACATATACATGCAAACTTGGTATCAATCAGTGACCAAAAATTGAAGCATTCAATAATGTTATTGAGATGACTAGTTATCTCTGCAGAAAAAAATAAAATAAAATCAGAGCCCATTATATTATAGAACAATGATTCCAGCTGGACTACTTGAGGAAAGCCAAACTGTAAAGCTTTCACAAGTAAATATGGTAGAATATCTTTAGAATTTTGGAGATCAAGAAGGATTTCTTATATGAGACATAAAAAGCACAAACCACAAAGTAATAGGTTGATAAACTGTACTATATTAAAATTTAATACTGCTATTAATAAAGCAACATCATAAACAACATGAAAAGCCTAGCAAGAGTGTGGAAAAAGACATTTGCAATGCATGTTAACAAGAAAGAATTGCTATCCAGAATATATAAAGTACTGTATAAATCAATAAAAAAAAAAAAAAAACCCATTCCCTCTAACAGGGAAATGGACAAAAATAGGTGCTTATAAAAGAAAACTTGATTGGCCAAGATACCTATTTAAAGATCTTCAACCTTCCTCATTGTCAGGGAAACACAAAATAAAATGATGTGATGCCATTTCACCCCAAAAGATTGATACAGATCTGTCTGATGATACCAACTGCTGAAACCTGAAACAGCTTCTTTCATCCACAGCTTGTGGGAGCATCAGTTGGCACAACTGTTTTGTAGAACACTTTGGCCAAATCAAAGAAAATACAAGCAATCTTACCTCCTTCCCCCTGCAAATTTACTTCTAGGTATATATCTTAGACTAAGAAACCCTCACATGTGTGAAAAAAAATATATACGGGAATACTGTAAACAATCAAAATGTTTATCAACAGAAAAATGGAAAAATAAATTGTGGTATATTTATACAACAAAACACTACATAGCTACATGTAAAAATGTAGTTAAATGTCAACCACAAAATAGACCAAAAAGGTAACAATATTTTTAGTATTTATATAATTTTATACAAAATATATTTACATAACAGCTTGAAAACATGCAAAAATAGTGCCCTGTAACTGCTATGAATATGTACATATATAGTCATAGTATAAAAATGCATATTAGACTGGTAGACTCAAATTCAGGGTAATGGTTATTTCCAGAGACAGAAAGGCAGGAGCACAGAACTAGGGAAGGGACACAGGGGCTTCAATTGTCTTTGAGATGTTTTGTTTCTTAAAATATAACAATATCAACAGACCTCAAGGGCCTATGGCAAAATCTGTGAATTTGATAGAGCTGAATGGTGGGAATTTGAGTGTTCATTATTTTATTTCATATATACATCTCTTTATATTTGAAACATGGTATAATAAATACAAAGTATGTATGTGTAAATCAAATTTTGATAACCAGAATCCTGTTTTTCCAGGATGTTGTGATTGTGTGATAACTTCAGAAATAATTTCTCTTCTCTTTTCATCTAGCAGCCAACTAAGCCACAAATCAAACCATGTTTATTAAGTACGCGCTATTTATCAGGTACAGGGCACTAAGGGCTGGGGATACAGTGGCGGCAGAACCAACTATACAAGATATCTATCCCAGTGAGATTAAAATGTACAACTACAAATCATAGTAAATGCCATGAAGAGAAAAACTACGGAACCACGACCGAGGGTAAATGGGGGTAGGAGAGGGAGAGGCATATACATGGCAGACACTGAAGTTTGGTTGTCTAAAAGATATCCACAGACCCCTTGCCCTTGCCTTCCTTTACTATAGAGGTTGGAAAGCTAATCATGATATTTCAGACTACCTTGCATGTGACACAGTTCTAATCAATCAGAGATAGTTAGGAGTCTCTGGGGACTATTCTCCTTCCTGAAAAAAGCAACAGTGCCTCACTGTAAGAAAGACTTTTTGCTCCCTTAACTCCTGCTATGTCATCCCGCCTGGTCCATGGATGTGATGCTGGGGTGGAGCAGATATCTTGAAATAATGAAGACGGAAGCTAATGGTATGAAGTGAAGCAGATAGCGAGAAGGCTGCTTGGTCCTTTACTGCATTGCTGAGGCATGGTACCAGAGCTGAACTATGTGCTTATGGACTTCAAGCAAGTGAATTAATAGCTACTGGCTTGGGCCACTATCAATACAGTGGCCTCTTATTTGCAGCCAAAATCATCCCAAGCAGATAAACACACATAGGGTGGCCTTTTAGAAGAGGGGACATTTAAGTTGAGAGGAAAAGAAGGAGAGGGAGCCAGCCAGGAAGAAAGCAAGAATGGGGCAGAGAAGTGGGGGGATAGACAAGACCGGCAGAGGGAGGAGCAGTATGTTTCAAAGGCTTAGCTTGTTTGAGGAATCCCTCTGAGCCTGGAGCTTAATAATGGCACTATGACGGCTTTGCAATTGGCTGGGAAGTTGAATACTTTATTTTCTTACCCAGGCGCTAGGTTAAGAAAGGTGTGGTTAATGATCTGTAAACAAAGAATGGCTCAAAGCAAGGGGAGTTGGCTGTTTATAGAGACTCCTTTCTATAAAACAAGAAATTACCTCTAACTTATCTACTTGGATATTTGCGGTTGATTTTTTTTTTCTTTTTGAGATGGAATCTTGCATTGTCGCCAGGGCTGGAGCGCAGTGGCGCAATCTTGGCTCACTGAAACCTCTGCCTCCTCCCAGGTTCAAGTGATTCTCCTGCCTCAGTCTCCCAAGTAGCTGGGAATACAGGCACCTGCCACCACACCCAGCTACTTTTTTGTATTTTTAGTAGAGACAGGGTTCCACTATGTTGGCCAGGCTGGTCTCAAATTACTGACTTTGTGATCCACTCGCCTCCGCCTCCCAAGTGGTTAATCATTTAAAAGTGAAGTCCACCAAGTTCACCGTTAGTCCAGAAGTACAGCCTTTTCTACACCCCCTCCATTGCCTAGGAAGGTTTGTCTGAGGGGGTGGGCGTTAGCATTTTGCTTGTTCCCTTTGACATAAAGTAAATTGCAATACTGGGATTTAACCAGAGCCTAGTCAACCGTGTCTTAGGCATTCCCTGTGCTACAAAGGTTTCTATTTTGTTCTTTATTTGTTTGAATGGGAAGAGGTAACTTCATTGTTGAAAAGAGTATGACTTGAACAACACAACAAAAATCTAGTTCTTGTCCTCACGAGGTGCTAAGGAATCAGTTGGCTGATTTTTAAATATGCTTTCGGTTGGTCTAGTTCCCAGATCCTATACTCTTTTGGCAAACAAAAGTTATTCTATAAGATAGTATTTACTGAGCACCTGGGTAGGCAGAGTGCTGGTTTAGGCAAGAAGCCTATGGCTTGGAAGAAAACGTCCATTTACAACTGAAAGGTCTTAATTTAATGGTTACTCTGCAAATTTCCACTTGGCTATTTTAGAACAGACTTGGATATTTATTATTAGTTTCCAGGCCTCTCCTTTCTCTTCCTTTAGCTTTCTATAGCTAAACTATAGCTATCTAATCCTTTTAATCTTTCATCCGCATCCTTCCTCGGGCTCTTGAATTCATTCACTCTTATTGCTATTCTCTGCGCTTCCAAATTGCCTGCGCTTCCCTAGTAATGAAGTGGTGGGAACACAACGTGTGGTGCCAGGTGCTGCTCAGTTACAACTGTCCACAGAGGAACTGTTATTCCGTGCCCTTCTGCACAGGCAGCCTCAACCTGGACTTCCCTTTCATCCTGCCAGACTGCATGGCTGGCCTGAATTTAATTTGCAAACCACTGTGCCTCCTGGGCCTACTTTGGCGTCACTGCGATCTGGCGTCTGCTTCCCAGAACAGCTCTGTGTTTGGATTCTCTTTCCCCAGGTGTATTCACTGCCTTGCCTTTTTCAAATGCTCACAAAGTTATTATTCCCAGCCTACATACCGAGAGTCTCAAAGGTCATTTGCATTTTATTTCTGTTGCCCGAGCTGCTCAAGATACTTTCCAAATTAGAATCATTAGTGAATTCTAAAAATGAGCAGCTTCTTCCTTTTTTTCCACCCAGGTCATGAATAAGAATGCTTAAATAAGAGTCAGACCCACAACTGTGGCAAGAGCATATTAGGAGGTTCATCTTCGTAATCTTTCTTCAGTAGTGATCTCTCTACTAGCACCATCACTCTGAAACCTCTGAGTTTACTGGAGTTTTTCCAGCCAATTTTAAATCCATACACTCAACCTTCCAAATACTTATTGAGTATTATGCTAGGTGCTGTAAGAGGGTCCAAATCACACAGGACACAACCACTGCCCTTTGAAAAGCTTCTATCACTATAGCATACATAAGGTCTTCCAAAATTCAACATTTAATACGTACCTTAAATGTGCCAAGCACTGTTAGGTGTTAAGATTCCAAATTGGAAAGTACAGAGTCTCAGTCTGTACTTTTCATATAATTACAACACAATGTAGAAACAATAATGAAATGTACACCTGGGATGTTCATTGTTCAACCTCAGTTTCTTCATCTGTAAAATGTTTCTTCTGCCAAGTGCGGTGGCTCATGCCAGTAATCCCAGCACTTTGGAAGGCTGAGGCAGGTGGATCACCTGAGGTCAGGAGTTCGCGACCAGCCTGACCAACATGGAGAAACCCTGTCTCCACTAAAAATACAAAAAAATTAGCCGGACATGGTGGGGCATGCCTATAATCCCAGCTACTCAGGAGGCTGAGGCAGGAGAATCGCTTGAACCTGGGAGGTGGAGGTAGAGGCGAGCCGAGAGTGCGCCATCACCTCCAGCCTGGGCAACAAGGGCGAAATTCCATCTCAAAAAAAAAGAAGTTTCTTCATCTCGTAGCAATCTTCTAAGTTGCAGTTAATGTTTACATAAGGTGAGGCATAGACAACACTTAGTGCAGCGCATGAGACAAAAGTACTAAAAATGTTATTAATTATAGCAGCTATAAGTATAATAAAATTATTTTTATTATTACTATTACCTCCCATATTCAATCTGGTTGATCAGGATGGTCTTGGACACTGTAGCAGGAGGATCTAGAAACTTAATTAGGTTCAGTAGGAAAGAATACTAGGACGAATGACAGTACTGTGAGCGGCAGGAAGAGGCGATGTTTATGCAAGTGTGTTTTTGACCTCTATATATAACTAACATCATTACAATTTGCAGTGTATTCCCCTGACTTAGGAATGCTACAAAATGCATAGAAACGGATTTTGCATTGTAGGATAGGAGAGAACGGATGTCACATTGTAGGATCTGTGCTATTTTGTGACTTTCAGTCCTTCCTAAATTGATTCAGAAACTCCAGATGTGTTTTAAGCTCGGAAAATCTAAGAGGTCAGGCGAGGCTGGGTGTGGACAAGACTTTCTGCTACCACAATGAGGTCATTCCTGCCTAAGGCAGTTGCAGAAACACTATGGTAGTGGTTTGCCACTGCTGTTTTATAACAAAGTTCTCACTGATCTGCAGCAAAATGAGAATGATAAGGACAATGGAGAGAGGATTTCATGCAGCTAAATGTCCTTACAGAACTGATATTATGTTCTTTCTACTTTGTGGGTGTTAAAATGTGATCCCTTTCATAGAAAGATGCTCTGAAGATTTCTCCTTCTGTATCAGACCTCAAAATGTTATAACTTTCATCATGCTTATTCCTGTGAAATGTTATTGACTCCCATAGCTTTAAATACCATTGATATGCTGATAACTCCTAAATGTATATCTAGTGTCAAAATCCTCCTCTAATCTTCTGACACCTATATCTTCCTGCCTTGGATATCTCATAGGCACCTTAAATTTCACAAGCCCCGAAAGGAACCTCTGATTCTCCCTTCCTTCCCTAACTTGCTCCTTTCTTGGTCTTTAGAACTCAGTAAATGGTGTATTAAATGGCAAGTTGCTCTTGACAGGAATATGAGAATCATCCTTGATACTTCTCTCTTTCTCTCCTCTCTCTTTATCATCAGAGTCTCAAAAATTCTAGTTTCAAGATATGTTTTAAATCCAACTAATTACTTGCACCATGTCCATCACACGGTCATATCTAGGCCACCGAAATGTCATTCCAATTGATCTCACTCCTTCCACTCTTGCTTTCCTTCCAATCCATTCCCCAATAGCATCCAGAGGAATTCTTTAAAAACATCAATCCTGCTTAAAATTTCTTAGTTACTTTTTACTACTTGTAACATAAAACTCAAAATCCTTACCATGGCTTGTATAGTCTGAGATTTGTTCAGTGGAAGCATTAATTTTAAGGGGAATATTTCCCTGATACTCTTTTTCCATATAAAATTAATGTATAATATTACATGCTTGCAGAGAACCATGTCTATTTCCTGTAGAGTATGTAGTTCAATGTAAATTTCATATATATATAAAAATGTAATTAATTAATGATGACTATCTCCCCCACTAGACTATATGATGCTTGAGGTCATGGGCTAGCTTTGATTCTCATTGCACTCCCAGACACACTTTAGTAGCTGCAGATAGTATGTGCTCAAAAATATTCACTGAATTAACAAATGAATGAAAAGGAAAAAATTAATGATCTTTACTTAGTAAAATAAGAAGCTGACCACTCTGTAGGACTTGAATTAAGAAGAATTTTTGTTTTCCAGGTTTTTGAAATGCGAAAGTCTGATAATCACTGCTCTGTGGTTGAAAAAGACACATCAGCTTGAGCCTTTGGATGTTACTAGGAGGCATGGTGGTTATGCAAATGGCCTTTGTGAGTCTGTGGGAGGTGCTAGTAGAGCAGCTAATGTGGGCGAGTACTCTGCTCTCTGAGATGGAGAAGTTTCTTTGTCTAATTTTAGCTCCGGAGTTCTGGAACTCTGGGCATGGCTCTTGAACTCTTAAGTAAATGCCAATAAAAGAAAAGTAATAAAGAAACATGGCACCCATCTCAAACTTAAGCTTTGCATTTTGGAATAATTTATTTGCATATTTTTTTCTGATGTGATAAGATCTGAAGATAAAAAAATTTATTTTAGGTGAAACTATGCCCATACACCAACTGGCTCTACAGTATCCCAATTCATAATATGTGGTCTATTAATTAGAAAGACAAGATCCTAAGCCAGCCAGTCAGATTTACATTCCCAGTAGCAGCTTGTGTTATAGCACTTGGATTGTTATATTGAACAATTTATTGAGATCCAGATGTTCCAGTTCCTGACCTTCCCTGAGTGAGTGGTTGTCAGATATTCCTGTCTAAAAACAAGGCAGTCGGTAGTTAACTGTAGGCTCCCACACTGTCAAACATTCTCCAAAGAATATGAAATTGCTTGTTATCTTTGTCAAAATTACATGTGATAGGGATATTTGCTATCTGTGTTGTAATTAAAAACTCAATTAAAAGAAATTTTGAAATCATTATCAACTTTTTCAGGCATGAGCTGTTCCACAGAAAAGCAAGCTGTTTACAGCTTAGGCATTTACCAGCGTTCAGAAGATGGCAGAGTCCCAAAGCAGGCCTAAGGACAGAGTGAGATCTGAACCAAAGCAGAAACAACCCCATGGAGGGCAAAAATAAGTCACAGAGAGTGACATTACCTGTTAGGTAGCAGTTCCTCTCATTTTACCACTACCATGTGTAACTGCAATCTTCTAATTGGATTGTGTCACTTCATTAACATTGAGGACCACTGTCCCTAATGAGTCTCTTCAAAATGAGCAAACAGGAGGTAGCTTATTATTATGGCTCTCATTTATAATGTACCTATCTATTAGATGGATGTTATTGGAAAAAATTAATTGCATTACAATGGGTGCCACTGAATGTAAGCACATTCGGTCCTTAGAGAAATGATTACCCTAAGAGGTGGATCATATTAATTGACTAGAGACAGCAAGCATCATGAGTGATGAGAGAAGCAAGTGTGTGTGCATAGCTGAAAAGGAAGCTCTCTATATTGTAGCCATATAGCTGAGGCCTGCTGAGAAAGCAGTCCCAGCCTCTGCCTGAGGCTGGTTAAACCAGGCAATTTCTTAAATTAGAGCATGAATTATTAATAGTCATAATTCCATAGCAGGCTTCATTTGTTGAGCCCT
Organism: Macaca mulatta; assembly: GCF_049350105.2. Classification (NCBI taxonomy): domain Eukaryota; kingdom Metazoa; phylum Chordata; class Mammalia; order Primates; family Cercopithecidae; genus Macaca; species Macaca mulatta. The sequence continues at coordinate 164,001,039 of NC_133406.1, forward strand.
TACTATAAACTAGCAATGGAGATGATCACATTTAATCCCTACAACCACCCTAAAGACATCTCACAGTTTGTAAGTGGTAATCAGGAAGCGAATCAGTTTGACTCTAAAACTAGTACCGCTAATCCTAAAGCTGCACATTCTAGGTCCAGACTCAGTAGGGAACAGAGCCCTTAAGGTATTTGTATTATTAGCCCAGCCATCCTATCAGCCTGAGAAGAGCCAGAACCTCTGAGATTAAAGTATCCAGATATGGCAGTGAGTCTAATAAACTTCTATGGGCATTTTTTTCTTCTATTCATTTGGAGATTGTTTGAACACATCGGAAAACACTATTTTTTTTTTTAAGAAGAAAATGGCTTAGCCTTTACTTCTGTGATTGTAATGGTAAACAGCAAACAGCAGTAAAACCTGATTTTTTTAAAAAAAGTACCACTGATTCAAATGTTCCTAACATTCTGCTAAGACAGAAGGGGTGAATGGTACTCCTAGTCTGTGGCTGAAAACTTGTAATGAATGAGGTAATGTGTGTAGGAATACACCATTTCAGAGGCAGCAGCACCCCTCACAGAGCTGCCTGTGGCAGTCCGCAACAGGTGTGATGAGATGATGGGGACACCTCAGAAAATCTTCACTGCCCTCATGATTACTCCAGCCATGTGATACACACACCTTGTGCTTCACTTTCTAGAATAGTGAAGACGTCTGTATGACTGCAGCAAAGGATGCATATTAGTGCAGTAGGAAGACAGGTTGAATAGTGGGATGTGGTGTAATAAGGCAAGGCCCTTGAAAGCCACAGTGTCTGTCACAAAAAGCAGATGCTCCTGGAACGGTGGGTGCAGTTAGCTGCATGAATAATATTTATATCTCAAATTAAAATAGTTTATAACATACTTGAATGCAGATAATCAGTAACTATTTTAGGAGGAAGATGGGGTGTGGAGATCACCAGCACTGCTTGAGAAAACTTATGCAGAGATGTGGGAAAGATCAGATAGTTGGGCTGAACCTCTAAGAAACAGCATGGAAACATGAATAATTGAAGGCTCTTTCCCCTAGACTTCAGCAGTTCCCTCCTCACTGTTCTCTCTGACCCTTGGATCCGCCTTCCATACTCCCCCAGAGGGACCCCATTGTTTCCTTACTTTCCATCACCAAGCAGATAAATCTGCTTTAAACCTTTAACATAATAGACAGACCTTCTGTAATCCGACTTCTAGAGACTCACCTTCTGCTATGCTCTGCTCAATATTTTAAGCTCTAGGAATGCTGATCTCTTTACTGCTCAGAATATACTGTGCTAGTTTTCACCTGAAGGCTACATTCTTGCCACCTCCTCCTCTGAAACTCCCTTCCTCGGTTTTTCCCAACCTCCTCTGAACTCTCTGACTAACACCTTACTTAGGGGTCCCTTTCTGTGCTCCCAAGCACCTTGGCATGTCTCTGTCATCACATTTACCACATGACATTGGCATTCTCTGTTTACATATTGGTTTCCCCAACATAATTATGAAACCCTTAAGGGCAAAGGTCAGTATTATTATTTCTCCATAGATGTTCAAGTGCCTAAAGCAGTTTCTGGTACACAATAGGCACTTCTGTGACTTGTATTGAATCAAATAATAACAGAAACAAATGTGTACAGGACTTGAGATTTTTCAAATTGCCTTTCTAAATATCATCTTCTTTAATTAATGGCAACACTCCATGGGTGTTCAAAATGCTTATTTTATCACAATTTATACCATATAAGAAAAAATGGCAGCTACAGCTGAGAACTATTGTGATAATACAGTCCCACAACACAGAATAACATATTAGAATATAGCCCATTTTTATCTTAATAGAAGACTATGGTACTCCCCAAAACTAAATTTATGAGTAAAAACAAATTTCCATTTTTAAAAAAATGTTTGTTTTTCTTTATTTCTTCTAATAAAAATGGGATACGTGTGCAGAAGATGCAGTCTTGTTACACAGGTATAGTGTGTCATGATGGTTTGCTGCACCCATTGATCCATCCTCTAAGTTCCCTCCCCTCACCCCCCACTCCCCAACAGGCCCTCGTGTATGTTGTTCCCCTCTCTGTGTCCATATGTTCTCATTGTTTAACTCCCACTTCTGAGTGAGAACATGTGGTGTTTGGTTTTCTGTTCCTGTGTTAGTTTGCTGGGGATGAAGGCTTCCAGCTTCATCCATGTCCCTGCAAAGGAAATGATCTTATTCTTTTTTATGGCTGCATAGTATTCCATGGCATATATGTACCACATTTTCTCTATCCAGTCTATCATTGATGGATATTTGGGTTGGTTCCATGTCTTTGCTATTATAAATAGTGCTGCAATAAACATATATGTGCATGCATCTTTATAGTAGAATAATTTATATTCCTTTGGGTATATACCCAGTAATGGGATTGCTAGGTCAAATGGTATTTCTGGTTCTAGATCCTTGAGGAATCGCCATACTGTCTTCCACAATGGTTGAACTAATTTATATTCCCACCAACTGTGTAAAAGCATTCTTATTTCTCCACAGCCTCACAAGCATCTATTGTTTCTTGACTTTTTAATAATCACCATTCTGACTGGTGTGAGATGGTATCTCATTGTGGTTTTGATTTGCATTTTTCTGATGATCAGTGATGTGGGGATTTTTTTTCATGTTTGTTGGCTGCATAAATGTCTTCTTTTGAGAAGTGTCTGTTCATATCATTTGCCCGCTTTTTGATGTGGTTGTTTTTTTTCTTGTAAATTTGTTTAAGTTCCTTGTAAATTCTGGATATTAGACCTTTGTCAGATGGGTAGATTGCAAACATTTTCTCCCACTGTGTAGGCTGTCTGTTCACTCTGACAATAGCTTCTTTTGCTGTGCAGAAGCTCTTTAGTTTAATTAGATCCTATTTCTCAATTGTGGCTTTTGTTGCCATTGCTTTTGGCATTTTTATCATGAAGTCTTTGCCCATGCCTATGTCCTGAATGGTACTGCGTAGGTTTTTTTCCAGGGTTTTTATGGTTTGGGGTTTTACATTGAAGTCTTTAATCCATCTTGAGTTAATTTTTGTATAAAGTGTAATGAAGGAGTCCAGTTTCAGTTTTCTGCATATGGCTAGCCAATCTTACCATCACCATTTATTGACTAGGTGATCATTTCCCCATTGCTTGTTTTCATCGTGTTTTTCAAAGATCAGATGGTTGTAGATGTGTGGTGTTATTTCTGAGGTCTCTATTCTGTTCCATTGATCTATATGTCTGTTTTGGTACTAGTACCATGCTGTTTGGGTTATGGTAGCCTTGTAGTATAGTTTGAGATCAGGTAGCATGATGCCTCCAGCTTTGTTCTTTTTGCTTGAAATTGTCGTGGCTATATAGGATCTTCTTTGATTCCATATGAAATTTGAAGTAGTATTTTCTAATTCGATGAAGAACGTTAATGGTAATTTAATGGGAATAGCATTGAATCTATAAATTACTTTGGGCAGTATGGCCTTTTTGTGATATTGATTCTTCCTACCCGTGAGGATGGAATGTTTTTCCATTTGTTTGTGTCCTCTCTTATTTCCTTGAGCAGTGGTTTGTAGCTCTCCTTGATGAGGTCCTCTTTGTAGTGACTGTGAATGGAAGTTCATTCATGATTTGGCACTCTGGTTGTCTATTGTTGGTGTAAGGAATGCATGTGATTTTCGCACATTTATTTTGTATCCTGAGACTGCTGAAGTTGCTTATCAGTTTAAAGAGTTTTGGGGCTGATATGATGGAGTTTTCTAAACATAAAATCATGTCGTCTGCAAACAGAGATAATTTGACTTCCTCTCTTCCTATTTGAATATGCTTTATTTCTTTCTGTTGCCTGATTGTCTTGGCCAGAACTTCCTATACTATGTTGAATAGGAGTGGTGAGAGAGGGCATCCTTGTCTTGTACTGGTTTGCAAAGGGAATGATTCCAGCTTTTGACCATTCAATATGAGATTGGCTCTGAGTTTGTCATAAATAGCTCTTATTATTTTGAGATATGCTCCATCTGTACCTAGTTTATTGAGAGTTTTTAACATGAAGGCATGTCGAATTTTATTCAAGTACCTTTTCTGCATCTGTTGAGATAATAATGTGGTTTCTGTCTTTGGTTCTGTTTATGTGATTGATTACATTTATCGATTTGTGTATGTTGAACCAGCCTTGCATCCCAGGGATGAAGCCGAGCTGATCATGGCAGATACATTTTCTGATGTACTGCTGGATTTGGTTTGCCGGTATTTTATTGAGGATTTTTGCATCAATGTTCATCACACATATTGGCCTGAAGTTTTCTCTTTTTGTTGTGTCTCTTCCCTGTTTTGGTATCAGGATGATGCTGGCTTCATAAAATGAATGAGGGAGGAGTCCCTCCTTTTCAACTGTTTGGGATAGTTTCAGAAGGAATGGTACCAGTTCCTCTTTGTACTTCTGGTAGAATTTGGCTGTGAATCCATCTGGTGATGGCCTTTTTTTGGTTGGTAGGCTATTAATTACTGCCCCAATTTCAGAACTTGTTATTGGTCTATTCAGAGATTTGACTTCTTCCTGGCTTAGTCTTGGGAGGGTGTTTGTGTCCAGGAATTTAGCCTTTTCTACAGCATTTTCTAGTTAATTTGCACAAAAGTGTTTATAGTATCCTCTGATGGCAGTTTGTATTTCTGTGGGATCAGTGGTTATATCCTCTTTATCATTTCTTATTGTGTTTAATGCTTTTATGTGGAAATGTAAAATAATGATACATAATATTGTATCATTATTTATTTGATTCTTCTCTCTTTTTTCTTTATTAGTTTATCTATTGGTCTATTTTGTTCATTTTTTCAAAAAAGCAGCTTCTGGATTCATTGATTTTTGTGGGGATTTTCATGTCTCTATCTCATTCAATTCTGCTCTGATCTTAGTTATTTCTTGTCTTCTGCTAGCTTTTGGGTTAGTTTGCTCTTGCCTCTCTAGCTCTTTTAATTGTGACTTTAGGGTGTCAATTTGAGATCTTTTTAGCTTTCTGATATGGGCATTTAGTACTATAAATTTCCCACTTAATAGTGCTTTAGCTGTGTCACAGAGATTCTGGTATATTGTCTCTTTGTTTTTATTGGTTTTAAAGAAATTATTTATCTCTGTCTTAATTTTATTATTTAATCAGGAGTCATTCAAATTTCCATGTAAGTTTGTGGTTTCGAGTGAGTTTCTTATTCCTGAGTTCTAATTTGATTGCACTGTGGTCTGAGAGACTGTTTGTTATAATTTCAGTTCTTTTGCATTTGCTAGAGAGTGTTTTACTTCCAATTATGTGGTTGATTTTGAAATAAATGCCATGTGGCACTGAGAAGAATGTTTAATCTGTTCATTTGGCATGAAGAGTTCTGTAGATGTCTATTGGGTCCACTTGATCCAGAGCTGAGTTCAAGTCCTGAATATCCTTGTTAATTTTCTGTCTCGTTGATTGTCTAATATTGACAGTGGGGTGTAAAAGTCTCCCACTATTTAGTGTGTGGGAGTCTAAGTCTCTTTGTAGGTCTCTAAGAACTTGTTTTATGAATCTGGATGCTCCTCTATTGGGTGCATAGAATAGGTAGCTCTTCTTGTTCAATTGTTCCCTTGATGTAATGCCCTTCTTTGTCTTTTTTGATCTTTGTTGGTTTACAGTCTGTTTTGTCAGAGACTAGGATGGCAACCCCTGCTTTTTTTGTTTTTGTTTTCGTTTTTGTTTTTCTTTTTGCTTTCCAACACATTTCCATTTCACCATGTGATATGGTCTGGCTCTGTGTCCCCACCCAAATCTCATCTTGAATTGTAATATGAACTGTGGTCATCACGTGTTGGGGGAGGGACAATGTGGAGATGATTGAATCATGGGGGAGGTTTCCAACATGCTGTTCTCATGATGTTGAGTGAGCTCTCATGAGATCTGATGGTTTTATACAGAGCTTTTGCTTGGCACTTCTCCTTCTTGATGCCATGTTAAGAAGGATATGTTTGCTTCCCATTCCACTGTGATTGTAAGTTTCCTGAGGCCTCCCAAGCCATGCTGAACTGTGAGTCAATTAAATCTCTTTCCTTTATAAATTACCCAGCCTCAGGTATTTCTTCATAGCAGTGTGAGAACAGACTAAGACATCATGTAAGTCTTATAATTTACTTCAGTGTTTCTGAGCTCTAAAACAACTGAATTGTGATCATTTACCCAGGTTGTTATGATAACTAAATATTTTATCTACCTATTTCTCAAACCCTTTGAGTAGAAGTTGTAATCCTTCCTTTCTCCAAAATTTCTAGCCTCTATGGAGTCTCCAGTCCTTATTTTGTATTTTTATCTTATTTTATCTTAATATTTAGATAGCAGATAAATTCACAAATTGAATTTTGCATGTAAAAGCATTAAACTGAAATGATGTTTGATTAAGATTTCTTTTGCCTAAGAAGAGTAGAATAAAATAGTCATCAAATGCTATTTTTGCTTGTGAAGCAAATATAGTTCAGTTATAAAACCTGCAGCCCATTACCAACACCATTTAATGATTTTTTTCTTTAAGACAAATAACTTTACCTCTTGACCTAGAGAAAAAAAAAAAGCCTTATAGCAACAAACAAGCTCATGCTTTAAATGCTGTTTAGAATTTTAATAATGGTTTGTCCAATACTTGGATTCACTTCCCTGAGGATAAGAGAAACCAAATTAGGTTATTTAGTTACTACTTCCTTACTGAAGGGAAAAATAGCATCCTCGTGTGATATTAATAAATTCACAGCTCTATTCTGTTTCCATTTTTAAGTGACTGCTCTATAGCAGAAATAGTCATTTTTTAATAGATACCAAATACAGAACTCAGGATTCTGGTCCCAATATCATTCTTGGCTGCTAACTGATCTTGAAGGACAATATTCCTTTACTTCACTTTATGAAAATCATGAGAATTAGAACTTGTCCATTACCAGGTGAAAAAAATATTTATACTTAAAGAAATCAGAATGTGTCTTGTGATTACTGTCCTATCAAAGAAACCTATTAATTTCAGTAGTGATACTAGAATTTATGGTATTCTGTTTGGTTCATAACCTTGACAACTTCCAAATGCCAGGTAAAATATTATCATAAAGGCTAGTAGAATTTATTTAGTTTATAAAAATAATAGTAGACGCTATTTAGGACTTACTGTGTGCCAGGCACTTTTCTAAGCCCTTTATAGGTAGTAGTTCATTTTGTTCTACCAACCATTCTGAGAGCCAAAGATTGGAACCATATCTCTTTACCTAACACTACCTCTCCCATGTCCTACTGCCTTGAGTATGATTATTCTATCTCTAGAGATGATTTTTATATTGAATATTATCTTATTTCATGTTGAAAAATTGTTAATAAAGTCAGTCTTAGCAAATTAGATTGGAAAAGGATATGAGGAATAATTCAGTCAAACCAAGATCCAGAGAAGCTACCTGATGTGCTCAGTGTCATACAGTCTAGTTGGCAGCAAACTAGAAAACTAGAACATAGGTATCGTGACCCCTGTATAATCTATTACTCCATAATCCTTTCTTATGTGAAAGGTGAGACAATCATTTTCTTCAAACCTATTACCTGATCACCTATGACATGCCATATACAATTTAGACACTCGATATATGGTTATGAACGGAGAAAAATACCTACCTTCATGGAGTCACACTATTCAGTTCACTGAATAAACAAGGATTTATTGAATATCAATTATGCACAGAGCTCCAAAGAACATCTACAAAAGTAGTGTTGGATGGTATAGGAAAGGAAAGAGTATAGGAGGTGGTCTCTGATCTCAAAGGAATTACATGAGAGACAAGGAAGAAACATAAACCCTTCCTAGGAAAGTACGAAACAGCATATAATTGAGAGTCTAGTTTACAGTAAATGAAGGCCAGGGGATTTTAGAGAAGGGGAGATACAGGGGGTGAGAGGGATCTCAATGTGTACATTATGAAGGGAGTGAAGAGCTGAAGGTAGTGGTTGCCTACCATGGAGTATTAGAGACATGGATGGACTCTAAAGGTATAGGACTGGGTCAGGCACAGTGGCTCAAGCCTGTAATCCCAGCAGTTTGGGAGGCTGAGGTGGGTGGATCACCTGAAGTCAGGAGTTTGAGACTAGTCTGGCCAACATGGTAAAACCCTGTCTCTACTAAAAATACAAAATTTAGCCAGCAGTGGTGGTGAGTGCCTGTAGTCCCAGTTACTCAGGAGGCTGAGGCAGGAGAATCACTCGAACCCAGGAGATGGAGGTTGCAGTGAGTCAAGATCACGGCACTGCACTACAGCCTGGGCGATAGAGTGAGACTCTGTCTCGAAAAATAACAAAGAAAAGTATAGGACTGGGTAAATAAAGTAAAAAAAGATGAAATTTAACATATGTAATTTATGGAAATTAAAATACATATACATATGACAATAATTTTTTGACAATGGCGTATGCAATAAAAAAAGTGTCTATAAAATATAATAGAATGCCTGCCTTTGCAGGGAGGGGGAGAGGAGTAGGAAGAAAAATAATAAATATATCAGTAGACTCACTGAAGAACAAGGTCAGGGTCCTCACAGACCAATGATGAAAGTGTGTCATGATTTGATTATGTCAACCCTCTGTTATCAAGTCCAAGGAAAAATATCCTGGGATAGATACAGTGGAGCTTTGTAGGATGTACAGACCATATTGGGGCTGACAGAGGAATGGGAAAGGTGGTCAGGGTAAGGGGACAGGATGAGAGGGCAGAGACCTGTTCTGCCCGGAGGGAAAGGTGCAGTGGAGGGAATGGAAGAAATATGGGTAAATATGTGGTGTGGGTCTCTTAGGGGAATCCTCAGAAGACAGGCAGAAACCTCAGAGTGGAAGTAATAGGGAACATGGACTGAAGCGGGGTTCCTGAGCAGATGGGTGATGTAGGAAAAAGAGAAGAATAAGAGCCTCGCAGCATCCTCAGAAAGAAGGACCCAAAAGGTAAAGCATCCAGGAACCCACATTGTGGACGTTCACATGTGTACGGATGAGGGTCTGAATTAGTGGTGCTTGTGGGAATGAGGAGCAGGTGGAGAAGGAACATGTTCCTTGAGAAGACCATGACAGTGCCATGAGGATGCATCAGTTTGGTTCTTTGTACAGGACTTTTTCAAAAGTTTGCTTCAGAGTAGCCATGGTTCCTGAAAGCAAATAAGTGGGTCACTTGCTTAGCTTTCCTTAGTGGTAGATTAATTAGCCAGCTGTAACTCCCGGATCTCTATTTTTAAATAATGACTTGCGTAAGTCTCCAAAGACAAGAACTCGCCACTGGTACACAGCACATTCTGGCAGCTGCAAGTTATTATGCCCAGTGGAAATTAAATATCTTTTAGGGAAATCATGCAAGATCTCATGATAAATATGAAATTAACCCCTGCCACCTCTATGCCTACCTCATTTCTTTGCTAGCCTGCTATCCTAATAAGCAGAGTCTCTGGGGTCTGAAATGACAGCTGAATTAGTGATATTTTTTAAGAAGCACTATTCATCGGTGAGCATCGGTAGAACATAGAGCTTTTGTCTCCGGTTGGGCTAGAAGCTCTGAAAATCAAACAATAGTAAACATACACAATACCATTAACTCCTGGTCAGATGGAGATACTTATAACTCCAGGGATGTAAAGAAACAACTGGACTAACCATTTTACTTATCATTTTAGGCATTTTCCTCTGCTTAATACCCTTAAGCTCACACTTCTCTTTCCTTCTGACCAAATATATACATTTCTGGTTCTTTCTTAATTCTTTCTTCATAAGCTGCAAGTTTCATATAGTATGTGACTCTTCACTGTCCCTTTTCACTCCCCATTTCTATGTTAGGTTTGGGTTGTTGTCGTTTGTAGGGAATATTGAGCAGTGCACTCTCAATCAGAGTGGAACCAGAGTCAAGGGGAGAATGAATGCTGGCAAAGTGTCACTCCAACTAAGCTGCCTGAGGAAGGGTCCTAAGGTCTGTAGTGGCATTCGGTATTCAGGTGCCATTTGTAAATGCATGTTTCTAAAATGTCAATCAATACACTTGTCATAATCACCACATGGTGGAACGTGATTTGTTTGGCTACTTTCAGCAAAAGGCAGATGTCAGGCCACCCTATGGTTTCGGGAGGCAAATACCTTCCCTGGGTGGGTGAAAACGGCAGCCTCAAGTTTCCTACGTAACTATAAAGATTTCATAACACATTTCTGGTTTCTCCCTTGAGCACCAACAATCAAGAATCCAGGAGAGGAATAAAAAGTAATGCCTCCATATAGGCAGTATAATTTGGGGTCAGATATGCAGCAGATGAAATCAGTAAAGAAAAGAGAAATGGAGCGATGGCTATCCCAGTATCCCTGCTCCATGAGGCCCATTGTTTCAGTCTGTCACTGTGTAGCTGTGATAGGCTGCTTTCTTTTTGACCCTCACCTTAATAACACGCCTTTCCTTCACTTTCCACATGCCCCAACATGTCTTTGATGCTCCTAGGGAGGGCCACAAACTCCAGTGTTGCTGGGCAGCCCGGTTTTCCTCTTTCTGAGTCCAGAAGTGGTGCAGCCTGGGCCTTTACCTTGACCTTTGACCTCCCATGTCATGAAGTTAACACGGTTCCTGCCTCCAGCTAATGGTTTCCAACACTGCAGAATTGAGTCTATTTTATCAATTACATGAACTTCAGTCTTTGGCATAAAGGTCATTATTGTGTTTTGCACCTGGAATTGTATTGTAATGAAGCAAATCACATTCTCTTACAGTCAATGAGGGGGAAAAAAGCACACAAAATGGAAATTACTCCTAAAATGACCTTGCTAGATTTATATATCTGGCTAACAGACTCTGTTTCTATACATCAAAAAACTGACGTGGCAGCTTTGTCATACAACCAGGCAGTCCAATCCCATGTTAGCAAACATGTTATTATGGAACATATGGCATAAACCCATTAATAGTATGCACAGTTGATAAATTCCCAGTGTAGTTCCCGTGATGTTTACTGATTCACTGCCACCTTGCCCCAGGCTGCTTCCAAACATGTCAGAAAAATAAAATGTCATCCATATTTGCATTCAGAAGTTATTCCGTATTTACACATGCTAATAAAAACAAAAGCTTGCTTTTTAAGGAAGGGGCAAGCTCCATAATCAATTTTCTGAGCGGCCCAAGAGTTTGACATGCTCTGCATACATAGAATTCACTGGAATAGCAATGTGGAGACACGAGTAGGCTGGCTCTGTGGCTTCTCACCCCTTGCTGGGTGACAGCAGCTGACAGCAGACAGCCACCCTTGAGGGTTGAGGGTACCTGCAGATCACTCACTTTCTCTATCTAAACAACTTGCCTTAGAATTTTTTTTCTTAGTGCTGGAACAAATATGTGATGAACCAGTGAATGAATTAGCTATGAGGATAGCCACAATTTGATGGTGCCCTATAACTTCCCTGCCCCTTTCATTAATGACCAGCTCTATCTCCCAGCTCTCTGGCCTTGTTCTCTTGACTAGAATATAGCATTTGGAGTCATTAAATAGGGTATGAAGTTCTGGCTCTGAAAAATCACCGGTTATGTTACCATGAGCAAGTCACTTAATCTCTCTAAGCCTCAATTCCCTTATCCATGAAATGGGTGAATTATAGCATTTGTTTTGTAAGGATCCTTTATGTTTCAAGAGACAGAAACCCAGTTCAAACTATTTTAAAGTAAACAAAAAGAAAACATTCATTGGCTCACATGGCTGGAAGGGATACTGTGCTATCTGCCCAAATCAAAGGATAGGGATCAAGGTCTCAATTGCTAGGATCAAAACTCACAGCCAAGGGAACTCACTCCCTTTTCCATCTCTCAGCTCAGCACTGTTTGGCTTCATTCTTTTTTACTATAGCTGGACTTTCTTCATGTAGCAATGAACATGGTCAGTTTTAGCTCCAATCGCACATTTTTCAATTATAATGAATCCGTAGGCAAGGCTGTTTTTATTTATTTCAAACCAAATCCTTACTAAGTATGTCAGAGGGGGCCTCCGATCAGCCCTGCTGGTTTACATGTTTGCCTTAGGTTAAGAAGTACTATGATTAATCAAGTATGAAGTTGTGTCCAACCCTGTACCTGGGATAAAAGGTAGTGGGTTAGAGTGTATTACCAGAAGAAGGGAAATAAAAACCTTGCTGAGCAAATAAGGCAAAAATAAAAGCTACCATTCTACTAACCTATTTCACCAAGGTTTGTGGATTCTGGCACAAGCAAGTGTTGAATGATCATAGGTTAGTATTATAAGTAACTGGGCTTTGTAAACTACTAAAAGTTACACATGAATCCTAGCCAAATAACTACAAATCTTATTGATTAACTCTCAGAGGGTGAAACTAGTCAAGGCCAGTGTTAGTGACAATTACAATGATAATAGTTAATATTTAAGGAGCAATCACTGCATGTGAGGAACTGCTGTTGTGAGCATTTTATATGTATGAACTATGAAGTAGGTACTATCATCTGCCCCAGTGTTTGCATAAATAACTAATGCAAAGAGAGGTAAAACAATTTGCCCAAAGTCATAGAACTAGTGGTTAAACCAGGGTTTGGAACCAGAGGGTCTGGGCTACAGTTCATATTCGTATTCATTGCTGTCCCTCAATCTTCCTGTAATATTTTGCATTTTACTGTGTATCTTTTCCTTGAGGCACTGAAAACGCCACAAGATTGGTAATCGTGTCTGTATTACTCAAAGTTGCATATATATTCCACCCTTAAGGCCTACATGACTGGTATGAGAAAAGTAGAGATAATTGGGATTGGGCTAAACTCTTATTTGAGTGTATGAATATCATTCAAATAACAGTGCTGTTGAAAATTAATATGTACATCCATTTTTCTGAAATTCAGAAGAGATGCATAATATTCAGGTGCCTAATAACTTGGCTGCTAGTTAATCATGCTTGACACTTATATAGCACTTCACCTTTTAAAATCATCTTAGAATATGTTAGTTCATTAATCCCAACAACATCCATGTGACACAGAAAAGGTTCCTGAACCTGCCTCTGATCTCCCCACCATCTGGTATCTAAATATTTGGTTGACTAAAGAAGGAAGAAAATAATTAGATAAATCAAGCAAGGAAACACGTGTGACCAAGAATGACACAGACTTGTGGGCAGTGAAGGTGAAAGAAAATCCTCTGGCTCTGTGGAGGTTTGTCTTCGACACATACATTTCAGCATACAATATTCATATAATAATAATTATTCACTTCTGACTGGTGGAAATGTAAGAAAACACCAATCAGCCTTCATCTTCATCTTCAACAGGTGATAGCTTAACACGGATTACTTGGGATCTCATCAATGGTCATTTCCATTAATTAAAAAGTGCTTCTAGTTGTCAATTTTCATGATATTGGCATACTTATATTCCAAGTCCTGTTTCCCACTGCTATTTCTACTTTTCACAGAAAAGAATCTGCTAGATGCTAACATCTAGTATGGCTTCAGTCATGTTCAATATATTAATAGCTTCCTTTATGTTGCCTTGTTATTTGGCTCATAGTTTCTAGAGAACAATGGTGAGTGATTTTACCAGCCACCTGAACAAAGATATTCTTGCTCATTGTTTTCTCACTCATATACGTGGACCACCATTGCCTCACTTCAGGCATGGATGCTGATCATTCTGACGACCCAAAAATGTGGAGAGAGAACGGTACCTGAACAAGGGCTACAAAAGCTATCCTAAGATGCTTTGGAGCCGCAAATGACATTTTCAAAATTAGTTAGAAGCTATTCCTATTAATAGAATGACACAAAAATCATATCCAACCAGAGTCAACATACTATGTATGTGTCTGGTTAGTAAAGAATCTTCTTTCTAGCATAAGCTTATCCTGCTGTCTCAGGACACTGAGGATTGAAAGGAAGGTAGTACAGGACAATAGTTATGAATGAGCTCCAATTCTAGGATCCCGAAGAAGACCTGGGTTCAAACTGATTCACTGAATTACTAACTGTGTGACCTTAGGCAAGAGTCTCAATCTCTCTGAGCGTCAGTGTCAGTTTCTACAGGTTAGCCCCAGAGCTTACCTCATAGAATTGTTAGAGGATTACACAAAATAATTACTCACAGGCTTAGCCCAGTGCCAGGGATATAGTGAATGCTCAGAAGTAAATACTATTAACTGTTCCCAGGTTTCTTTGATATTCTCACATTCAATTTTTAAGGCATGATATTGAGGCTATTGTAAAATGATAAACTTTAGAATTCTAGATATAATTTTACCTGTGAAGTAGAAATATGTTGTGGTCTGTGTTAACACATAATGATCTTTATCTAACCAGGTTAGAAACAGAAATGCTGTAAGTCATTCAAAAGGTCAAATACTTGTCAGCAGGTAGCATACTAACATGTAATTTTGACCCTGGGCAAAGTCAGGGAACTGTTGATTGCTTTATGATGAGCCTGTGTTTTTCTGCTGATACCCTCTTCCTTCTTTTGGAGATGTTATCCTCACTCTATTTTATGTGGTACAATCAAGGCCTTTTCAGGTGCCTTGAAAGTCCCACAACTAAATGGCCACTTTACCAACTCATGAGTGCTATTCTGGCAGCACAAGCCTCTCAAGGTTACTAATGGTAGCTTTTGTCCATTTCTTAGAACCACATTATTAACCTGGAAGAATGATTTTTCAGTTCCTTTTGCTCCCTTCAAACAGATACAAAGATAATCCATGATAAAGAGACTTGACAGTATCTCTGATAGCCTATTAGCATGGGACATAGCAAGGATGTTAGGACTTGGGGGAGGTGTTATCAGGTTCACAGGGTTAATTTGCATTGTCTAAAAAAGTAAATCTTTTTTTGAATCAATCCACTAGAAGGAAATATAGAAGGAAGCATTCAAACCACAGTGCTTGAGCAGAATGAACACTTATTTCACAGACACAATTACAACTGCCAGGGAGAAAATTTTTCCAAAACTATTTAATCTCTGAAATGGACAATAAGCTTGTCAGCCTCTTGGGCATTTCAACCTTGATGCAATGGTTCATAGCAAACGTTTCCATGACCAGAAGCCATCAGATTCATCAAGTGTCTCCATTCTTTCACAATAAAAGTCTTTTAGGGCTCTGAGGATGAAGCGAACTTTCTGTGTGCAATATATGCTCCTCTCTGTCACCAATGCAAAACCTGGGGATGTGCTGGAAAGAAACTTGACAAAGGAGGATATTTATCTTGCAAGTGTTTGAGATACTATTTCTAAGCTAATCTCCCCTACAAATCATGGAGTCTAACTCAATTCAAGTCTAATTCAAGCTTGTCTTCCAGAACATCTAGTAAATCCTCAAAAACATGAACTATGTATTTGCTTTGTATCTCATTTTGTACCCATTCTCTTCTCAACCCCATGAGTTCACTGGCTATAGAAAGTATTAAGATTAAGACTGGAATTAACAGTCAGGGAATTTTCTACAACTGGCTTTTTTTGTTATCATGTCTATTAATAACCGAACATCATAAACAATACAGTTTAATTATGAACTAAAGTGTCTACAGCAATTAAATATGAAGGAAGTATTCAAAAACACAGCAAAAAGGATCATACTTTTAAAGCATTTAAATTGCAAGTGATGTTATTGACAGAACTTTTAAAGAAATTTTATGTTTGGATTAAAAAAAGAAAGAAAATAGTTGAAAGTGAAGTGTTGACTCCATGGCATTTATTTTTTGTTTGTTTGTTTTTTGTTTTTTTTTTTGTTTTTTGAGACGGAGTCTCGCTCTGTCGCCCAGGCTGGAGTGCAGTGGCGCGATCTCGGCTCACTGCAAGCTCCGCCTCCTGGGTTTACGCCATTCTCCTGCCTCAGCCTCCTGAGTAGCTGGGACTACAGGCGCCCACCACCGCGCCCGGCTAATTTTTTGTATTTTTAGTAGAGACGGGGTTTCACCGTGGTCTCGATCTCCTGACCTTGTGATCTGCCCGCCTCGGCCTCCCAAAGTGCTGGGATTACAGGCGTGAGCCACCGCGCCCGGCTACTCCATGGCATTTATAGGCAAATAAATATTTAGGATGGATCAGTTTGCCATCATGAGCAGACGCTTCAAGAAATACACAAAGTTAATGGGAGCTGTCCTTAATTTCTACCTCACTGAGTCAACAAGATAAAAAAAAAATCAACTTAAAGGGTTCCAGAGTAATGACATGACTCATTAGTGTGAAGGCCACTTCAAATTAAAGGATTCATTTTCACTTACTGAGAGAAGAAAATTATTAATGAGCTTCATGCATGAATATCTGGAAAGTACTGCAGCTCATTCTCTGGGCATAAAACAACTTGCAGTTGTAACCACAAGGGATTTAGTTTTTTTTAAATCAGATTCTTTTTTTTTTTTTTTTTTTTTTTTTTTTTTTTTTTTTTTTTTTTGAGACGGAGTCTCACTCTGTTGCCCAGGCTGGAGTGCAGTGGCTGGATCTCAGCTCACCGCAACCTCCGCCTCCTGGATTCAAATGATTCTCCTGCCTCAGCCTCCCCAGTAGCTGGGACTACAGGCGCCCGCCACCTCGCCGGCTAGTTTTTTGTAGAGTTTCACCGTGTTAGCCAGGATGGTCTCGATCTCCTGACCTCGTGATCCGCCCATCTCGGCCTCCCAAAGTGCTGGGATTACAGGCTTGAGCCACCGCGCCTGGCCTTTAAACCAGATTCTAAAAAGTTTTTCTCAACTTTGATACCATAGCTCACTATTTGATAAATAGTGCTAGGAATGGAAGTTATGTGGTCACCAGTCCATCGAGAAGATCTGGGAGTGTTGCCTATTATATAGTCAGGGTAAGTGCCAGAGAGAAGGGAAAATTCTATCGTCATCCTGGAGAGAGATGCAAAGGAAGCCGGGAAGGTGAGTCTTCATTCTTCTAAATTTATGCTCTTCCAAAATCTAATGGTAGTGAATTCAGAAGACAATGTAAGACGACGAAAGGTCAAGTCTCTCTTTCTGAATGGTCAGTGTATTGCACAGCTACTGAGTTTGTCATTGTTTTTGGTATTTGCTCTTGAGTTTGGAACTTGAGAATCTGTTTCCATTTTTAGGACACGTACATATTAGAGAGGTGTCCATTCGAAGCATTTGGTAATAAAAATTTGGTGTTTGGAGGAGCTGTACTGAATGAGTAGTCTTAGTCCCTGCAAAAAGGTTTTATATATATAACTGTTTAATGAAAAATATAATATTCAGGTGGAATGTCAAAGGAGAAGACCAAAATACGAAGATTAAACAGGGTTGCGAAGTTTGTAGAAAGTGGTGGTGCCTCTTGTACCAGTAGTGAGAAAGATACTGGATTAAGATTCTCTTCCGAGGGTTGAAATACTGCCAAAACAACTGGGCATCTGTTCATGGGCGCATGAGATGATCTATATCATCAATTCACTTCTTAGGGAAGAAAGGAGCAGAGGCTGACCTTTTTGAAATTCCTTTCTAGTGGTCAAGAATGATGGCAATTGTATTTTTTAGTGGGATTATGTTTCTTCCTACTGTATATTTGAATTGCAAAAAACCAGAGCATAGCATTCCTTGCTGAAGTTTTTCAAGTTGACAGTCTGATAGTCTTATCTATTTTTATTTACTTTTAAATTCAAATTCAAGCCAGTGTTCCTAGACGTCTCCACAAGCTGCAGGCCTATGGGAAATGTTCCATGGCTCCTCTGTGTATCTGAAGTTTGGCCTCCTCATTATGATCGATTAATATTTCAGAGTTATTTTTTTTTTCTGAAATTGGAATAGACCTCATTTTCCAGAAAGTCATTTATATTGTTATTCATTTTCTTTTCACTGTCTTGTTTATGACTAAAAAATGCACTGATGATTTCATAATGAGAGAATATTATGTAGAAATGGAAACATAATCTTAGAAAAGTATGACTTTTTATGTGGTAGGTAATATTTCTCTTCAATTTCCCTTTTCATGTGGGTTTTTTTTCTTTTCTAAAGGGAAATATAAATGTTAGGAGAGAATCAAAATATATATCACAAAATTTTTTATATATTTCCTCAACTACTGTAAAATCTAGAGGGACCAGATGATTAAAGTCCTTCATTTTTAAAGAATTCTTTCAAAAATCCCAGAAGCTAGAGGCAAATTGTTTTTATTGTTGCTTGAGTTTTGTTAGGGGCATAGAATATATGAGGTTTTGTTAAAAAAAAAACTGAAATATTTGTCTCTATTTCTATAATATTATACACAATCTTTGGATTGTTAAAAGCAATACTATTCATCATGTGAAAGAGACCAAGAAAGTCACTGACTCTGAACTTCATGCAGCCATCTATTCACAAGTTCTTTAACAAATAAATGATGAACACCTACTATATATGATTATTTATGCTAAGTATTATGGTAAGCATGAATATGAATAACATAAAGTCTTTACCTTTAAGAAATGTACAACATAGTAGTAGAGACAGATACAATCAGATAACTATAACATATAACATATAGTCTTTACCTTTAACAAATGTATAACATAGCAGTAGAGACAAATATAATCAGGTAACTGTAATATAGGCAGAAAGTTCAAAATGCCCTGGGGGTTTTAGTTCAAGATGGCTCATTGAAGGGACATGTTCACCTATCTTCCCTCTCAAATTACTACTGACAAGACCTTATAATATGATTGTAAAAGCCATGGTAAGACTAGGGAACTGGTTATCCTAACAGCAGAGCAGTATACTAATAGAAATTTCAGTTAGATATAAATAAGAAGAGATTGGCAGGATTTTTGTTCCATGATTAGTTTTCGGTAGATTGATTTACCTGTTGATAATTTAAAAAAAAAACACAACAAAATAAACACAAAAATCATCTGTTTAAAAGTATGCAATAGATAGTTGTAGAAATAATAAGTACTAGAGAGGCTAAAATCGTTGGAAAGGAAGGCTATTGGACAGGTGTAATAATGATCTTCAGCTGCATTTTTTTTCTGGAAGACTGTAATGATTCTTGGCATGGGTAGACTGGGAGAGTAGGCTTTCAAATGGCAAGGGGGCACTGTTGAGGACATAGAAACCATTAGACATTTTGGCATCTACAAGGATTGGAGTCACAAAATTGGACAATTGAAGAGCCTCAAGACACAAGTGATTCTCCCCTCAAAATATTTGTCAAACACTGAAGGTATACAGGGTGGAGCTAAAGAACTAAACTACAAACCCTGAGTGGTGGAGTGGGACATTTCATACTCTCCTAGTGCTGAGAAGACAAAAACTTGCTAGGATGAATGAGTGAGTGAATAAAGCAGTATCTTAATTGCAAGCCACAGAGATCTCCAGACTACAGACAAAGGAAACTAAAGATAGACTGAGTCTTAATCAAAACTTCTAGCAAGTATAAAGTCAGCCTATTCCTGGATAAAATAAGGTGACAGCCTCTCCATCTGCCTGGCAGAAGAAAGGGTAACCCTTTTCTAATGCAAGATCACAACATCTGGAGCCTCTGTAGTCTTTATTCTCAGTGTTCTGCATTTATTAAAATCCTTTTGGGCATGGGAAGAGACAGGGCCATGGGTCTAAACACCAAGAGAAAAAGAAATGGGCAACGGAAACAAATCCACACATGATGTAGATATTAAGACAAAGATTATAAAATAACTGAATAACATGAACAAGAAAAACAGATAAATTATACAGCAAAAAGATAAAATGTTGGAGAATTTTATCAGATAATTTAAATCTGAACCAATCATGTTCTACCTAGTTGGTTAGAAGTCACATTAAGGTTGATGCTTTTGTATCTGATACTGGAAGTTCATGTCTCAAGGCTAAACATTTGAGGAAAAAGAATGGATGTCAATGTTGGGTCAGTGAGAATAAACTGGAATCCATAGGAATAAATTGGAACACATGGGGATGGACCTAAGCTCCTTCCAGTTTCTCACTACTTCTATCTTCAGTGGGAATTGTTGTGCACAAGAAGTTACAAGCCTTCATCATACAGTTGGCACACCTTTGGCTAAGGATTCAGAGAAGCTGAAAGAGGAGTAGCCGAAGGCCTGTCTGCTGCTCAACACCAATGATATGAACCAACAGAGCAATGACAGTATGTGTGAGCTGCAACAGCATTTGAGTCTGTTCATGACTTTCCAGGTGTAAACTAATATGATCACTGCTTTAATTCCGCCTTCCAAATTTCACGTGAAATGTCTTTCAGGACCCACTTCAACTGGAAACATGGAAGAAAAAGAACTGTGAGAAATGTAGATCAGCCTAATGTAATTGGCATAATATAAAGCCACCACAGAATCTACACAAAATAATTAGACGGGATTTCTAGAAATAGAAAGTGTTATGTCTTAAAATAAGAACTAAACGGATACATATAGTACCAAGCTGGACATAGTTGAAAACAAGATTAGTGAACTCAAAGACAGTCAATAGAAAAGACTCAAGTGGAAAGACAGATAGAAAAAGAAAGGGAGGAGGCAAGAATAGAGCGAAACAGAAATTGTATCACATGTATGTAACTTGTATATCAGAAAGAAAGAAAAGAATTGGAAAGAAACTATATTTGAAGAGATAATGGCAAAAAAATTTCCAAATTGAAGAAAAGCATCAATACATAAATTCAAACAAATCAGCAAACTAAAAGCCTAATAAATACTTTTTAAACCACTAAGGCATACCATAGAAAAACTGATTTTTAAAAAGTACAGAAGTAAAATAAATCATAAAAGAAGCAAAAGGAAAAAATACATGGTATCTTTGAAGGAGCAGAAATAAGATTATAGCTGACTTCTCAGTAGATATGATATAAGCCGGAAGAACAGTATGGTGTATTTTTTTTTTTTTTGAAACAGAGTCTCGCTTTGTTACCCAGACTGGAGTGCAGTGGTGCGATCCTGGATCACTGCAACCTCTGCCTCCTGAGTTCAAGCAATTATCTTGCCTCAGCCTCCCAAGTAGCTGGGACTAGCGGTGCATGCCACCATGTCCGGCTAATTTTTTGTATTTAGCAGAGATGGGGTTTCACCATGTTTCCCATGCTGGTCTTAAACTCCTGATTCAGGCAATCCACCCGCCTTGGCCTCCCAAAGTGCTAGGATTACAAGCGTGAGTCACCGTGCCTGGCCTGGAATGATATTTTTTAAATGCTAAAAATAAATGTCAACTAGCATTGTACACTCAATGAAAATATACTTAAAAAGAAATATGAAATACTAATATTTTCAGAAAAACAAAAATCAAGACAATTCATCTCAGTATGATTGTACTAAAGGAAATATTAAGTCAACTTCTTCTTTATAAATAACATAATCAATCATAGAGGAAAATGCAGAAATGAAGGAAAAAATGAAGAGCAATAAAAAAAGATAAATACTTGGGCAAATATGAGTGAATACAAGCCAGGTGCCATGGCTCACAACTGTAATCCCAGCTATTCAAGAGGCCAAGGCAGGGGGACTGCTTGAGCCCAGAAGTTTTGAGATAAGCTCAGTTGCCCACTGAGCAACATAGTGAAACTCTCTATCAATCTCCCATCCTTTCTGCCTCTCTCTTTTCCTCTGTGTGTGTATGTGTATGTGTATGTGTGTGTATATATGTATGTATGCATGCGTGTGTGTGTGTGTATATATATGTCTATATATATGGCACAAAATAACATATATATATATATATATGTGGCACAAAATAACAATGTTTTGTTTGGGGAATTTAAAATATATATAGAATTAAAATACATGACAATAATACCAAAGGGATAAATGAAGTTAAAGTGTTATAACTTTGTATCCTTATTGTGGAAGAGGTGAAAGCAATCATTTGTATTAAGCTGTAATAAGTCATGGATACATTTTTGATTGCTTAAGCATTAAAAGACTTGTTTAAAATGTAAAAATAATAAGATAATAAACTATTGAATGACAAATCACCTGATTAATCTAAAAGAAAGAAAAAGCACAGGCATTTTAAAAAGATTAGGTAGGCTACATAATAAGATGGGTATAAATCCAAATACATCAATAAGTACATTAACTAACAACATAATTCAAGTACAAGATTAATATGTTCAAGCTAGATTTTTAAAATTTATATGTGCTTACAACAGTAGAGTGGTACTGTGTACCACGTAATTACAAACCAAATAAAACTGGTATGGCTATATTGATATTAGTCAAACAGAAAGCACTACTAAGAATAAACAAGGTCATATCATGGTGATAAGGTGTCAGTCTACCAGGACAATATATACCAATTCTAAATCTCAATGTAACCAATTAAAAAACAAAAACAAAAACAAAAAACTTAGCAGGTCTCTGAAATCTATTAGCCATGCAAATAAAAGAACCTCCAAAGTAAGTAGTTTTTGCCAGATGAACCACAACTAAGCACAAGATCAGAAGTAGTAGTGAAGGCTAGAAGTAGAAATCTATGGGCAGTTGGACCAGTATATTTATCATTGTGTGCGTGTGTGTATGTATGTATGTGTGTGTGTGGTATGTGCGTGTATACTATGCCAATCCCCTGCCCTCAGAGCAGCTGACTTCAGTGTTTGCTTCTAGGATTACGCTGTCAATACACCTTTATAAAGTGGGAATTCTGAGAAGTACCTCTGATAACTTATGGTCTCCTGTGCCAAGATAACAGGCTATGACCTATCCTTATACAGGGGCCCTTTATGTGTCTCTCTTCCCTTTCCTAGTACATAGAATGAAGGCTCCTGTTACTTGTACCTGTATTTACCACTACTTCTCATTTGTGCTGAGTAAATAAGATGACACTATCAATACTTTTCCATCACGACATAATCAATTACTAAATATTTGAGAGAATCACAGTATGAAAAAAGAGTCACTGACTCAACAACAAAAAAGTAACCACTAAGAAAATGGGAGTTAATATAGAGGAAACAGGAATAAAATGGAAATATGTATATAATTTTTTAAAGTGTATATTTAAAAATATATACACTTCAGTGTACATAAGTGTAAAAATATATACTTTTATAAGTGTATAAATATATATGAAAATATACATACAGTGTGTGTGTGCATGCATGTATGTATATATTTATATACTTTTTAAAATTTTCATAAATATTTATGATAAAAGCAACTGGCTGCTATAAAAAATTAATGGGCAGAATCCTTGGAAATTAAAAGCACAATTACCATAAACTTAATAAATCAGCTGAATAGTTGAAACTAGAAGATTAAAATGAGGGATTCTCCTAGAAAAGAGTACAGATGACAAAGGGTTGAAAAGTATGAAAAATGAGTTAACTCATTGAGAATGAAAGCCCATACAGCATATCCATAAAGATTAATGAACCAACTATATGTATCTTCATGATGTAGAGCTGCGCTAATCAACAGTCAATAGCTACACGTGGCTATTTACATTTAAGTTTAAATTAATTAAAATTTCAGAACTTTTAAAATTCAGTTAGTCAGTCTACTTACTCACATTTCAAAGAAAGGTTCAAGAGACATATGTGATAGGTGGCTGTTTTGGACAGTGCAGTGAATAATTCCTTGCAAAGAAACAAGGAACTGATTGATACCATTATCTTCATCAGAAAATGTGGATGCAAAGACACTGTAAAGGCATGTCTTCGAAATTCTGAGAAAACATAATTTTTAACCTAGAATTTTACATTGAAATTATCTCTAATGTGTGAAGGCTGAGGTAACATTTTTCAGTCACAAAGTCTCAGGAAACTTTATCTAATAGGATTCTTTTGAAGAAAATATTTGAGGATATATTCGAGGAAAAACAAAAAAAATCTAAAAAAAAGATGACACTGTGAGATACAAGAAAAGATGGTCAAAGCCTCTTCCTTGCATGGACCCAGTGGAAGGTAAAGAGGTTACAGAAGAAAATAAACTGAATTACTAAGTCTTCAATAATGTGGTGATCTACTTTCTCATTCTAACTACTTACTTTTAAAGCTACTTTGTATTTGTAATTTTATTTTTTCTTAAAGATTCTTACTCCCTTCAGTAACAGTAATATAGGCCACACAAGCTAGATCCACCCTTGAAGAGAACTTAATTCAAAAGAAACTCACAGCAAATGACTGCAACCTTCACAGCCAGGCCAGATTCAGGATTAAATGCTAAATTAGTGGTGGATTCACTGGTGATGTCAAATTGGTGACATCAAAAGACAACAAACCAGGCTCAAATATGCAAGTTCAATGCAGCAATTTTTTTTTTTTTTTTTTTTTTGAGACGGAGTCTCGCTCTGTCGCCCAGGCTGGAGTGCAGTGGTGCAATCTTGACTCACTGCAAGCTCTGCCTCCCGGGTTCACACCATTCTCCTGCCTCAGCCTCCCGAGTAGCTGGGACTACAGGCGCCCACCACCACGCCCGGCTAATTTTTTTGTATTTTTAGTAGAGACGGGGTTTCACCATGTTAGCCAGGATGGTCTCGAGTTTCTGACCTCGTGATCTGCCTGCCTCGGCCTCCCAAAGTGCTGGGATTACAGGCTTGAGCCACCGCACCCAACCCAGAATGTATGTTTTTAAGTCTAAAAATTATTGATAATAAAGCTAAGTGACGCTTTTTTTTTTTTTTTTTCCCTCCAGATAGAGTTTTGCTCTCTTACCCAGGCTGGAGTGCAGTGGCACGATCTTGGCTTACTGCAACCTCTGCCTTCTGGGTTCAAGTGATTCTCCTGCCTCAGCCTCCTGAGTAGCTAGGAGTATAGGCCTGGCTAATTTTTTTGAATATTTAGTAGAGACAGGGTTTCACCATGTTGGCCAGGCTGGTCTCGAACTCCTGACCTCCAGTAATCCGCCCGCCTTGGCCTCCCAAAGTGCTGGGATTACAGGCATGAGCCATCATGCCTAGTCTAAATGACACTTTAAACAGCAATTTCCAGGAAATAATTCCTAAGAAAATGGCTTTAAAGGACAAATAAGCTGAACATATATTGATGATCATTTTAACAAAACACAGGAAGGGGCAGGGAAGTAGAAGGAAAATGAAAAATTACTAAGAATCTAATTCAGAAAGAGTAATTTTAGGACATACTTAATGTCAACATAGAATTGGAAACTGTAAGTTTACATACTGTATTTGAACATACACGATGTGAGAAAAATGGAATGCATAATTACTAAAGAAGGAATGAAGAAAAAAAAACCATAATAAAATAAGCTTAATACAAAAGAAGAAGAAAAATAAACAGCCAGGTTATATATGATTAAATATTTCAATCATTACAATAAATGTGAATTAAGTAAAACACCTCATTAAAAATATGTCATGTCAGATATGCATAATAGTTTTATCTACATGCTCTTTACTAGAATCATAACTACATGAAAATGACATAGAATGGTTGAACATGAAGATTCACTAATAAATCAAGACTGGTCCTATCAATCATAAATATACTTGAGTATAAGATGAAAAGAATTAAAAATTATTAAGATAATACGGCCGGGCGTGGTGGCTCAAGCCTGTAATCCTAGCACTTTGGGAGGCCGAGATGGGCGGATCATGAGGTCAGGAGAGCGAGACCATCCTGGCTAACACGGTGAAACCCCGTCTCTACTAAAAAAATACAAAAAACTAGCCGGGCGAGGTGGCGGGCGCCCGTAGTCCCAGCTACTCGGGAGGCTGAGGCAGGAGAATGACGTAAACCTGGGAGGCGGAGCTTGCAGTGAGCTGAGATCCGGCCACTGCACTTCAGCCCGGGCGACAGAGCCAGACTCCGTCTCAAAAAAAAAAAAAAAAAAAAAAAAAAAAAAGATAATACATCATAGGTATTTAGCAACATGCATCAAAAATATAAGGTCAACTTTAAGTTTTGTAAGGAGAAATAAAAAAATCCACTGTTGTATTTGGACACAAATTATAAATCAATGATATGAAGTAGTCAGAAATAAACAGCAATATAGATTATTCAATGTTGAAAGTTATATCCAACAAACAAAAATAACTTATTTTTAATATTCATAGAATACTTAAAAAGATTGACTACATAAGGCCACAAAATAATTTTACACATTTGGAACAGCAGAAATTATGGTCCACATTTTCTGGCTAAATAAATAAACAGTAAAAATGAACACCTCCTTCCTGCAAAAACAAAGAACGACAAGAAAACTCTCCAATTGTATACATTTAAAACCTCACTTTTAATAAATCTTGACTGTAAGGGGAATTCAAAATTAAAATCATAATCTGTTTAAGAGTGAATAGCTGTGAATATATATATCAAAATAGGCTACCGCAAAGATAAACTCAAAGGAAAAATAAGTAGCCTTAAAAATGTACCAATTGATAGCAAAAATGTTGAAAATAATTAGTCAACAAACAACAAAGAAAATAAAAGAAAGTTGAAGGAAAGAATTAATAAAGGTTGAAAATAAACACAGCAATAATTTACAGTAAGCCTTTAAAAGGTTTAAATTTAAAAGGTTTAATTAATCAAGGTAGGCTTGATTAATCACAGCAAAAAGCGACTCTGCAAGAATAAATAAAATCTATAAAAAATTGACAAGTCTAATGAGAAACTATACAAAAGTTAGATAAAATTTTAAAAATCAGCTTGACTATATGACAAAAATAAAACATTAAAATCATACCTAAAAAGTCATATTTACTAGAACTATAAGACATTAAAACACATAAACACAGAGCTACCTAAAATGTGTAAAATCTATATTAAAAATGAAAAAATTTATGATAATACATTTGAAAAGCCTTGAACATATAAATCAATATATTGTGTTCTTGGGTGGGAAGAGTCTATATTTTAATGTGTTGATTCTATATAAATCTAAAATTTCAATCAAAATCCTAATGATTATTAATCAATTTAAACAGATAATTTGTTGGTTTATATGGAACAATAAAATAGGCAAGAATCCCAAAGAAATTTTTAAAATTATCCCATAATTAATTGGAATCTGTCTCAACAGATATCAAATTTAAAAAGAAAATGATAAAAGGACTTAGAAAAATTTTTTATAAGACTGAAAGATTTTACTGTACATATATTTTAATTTTCCATATGGAAAAAGCTACAATGAACAAAGTTAAAAGATAACTAGGAGGAAACAGCCATAACATCTATAATATACAAAGGGTTAATATTCATTTTATACAGAGTTCTTTCAAAAAAATATAGACAAACTAATAGAAATCTGAACAAAGGACCATTTACAAGGAAAATATACACGAACTAAGAGATATATGCTGTGTTTGTTAACTCACTACCACAGGGAATAAAAATTAAAATAAGAAGACATTAACTTTTTGCTCATTAGATTGAGAATATAAGAAAAATGTTGATAGTAACTTTGAAAATGTGGTGAAAAGAGCAAGCTCAGATGTTATCTAAGCACAGTTCTTTTTCAAGCTATCTGTCAGAGTGTAGCTATCAAAATATAAAATGCAAATATCCTCTGACATGGCAAGCTCACTTCTAGAAATCTTTTGTATTTCTACAAAAGAAGAAGAAAAATAAACAACCAGGTTATATATGATTAAATATTTCAATCATTACAATAAATGTGAATTAAGTAAAACACCTCATTAAAAATATAAGCTTGCATTTATACGAAATACATATATACTCATTAATAGCAAAAAGTATATTTTTAAATTGCCAGTTATAAAAACCTATCTTAAAAAGTTTAAGCAAAACCAAACGAAAGCAAACAAGAAAACCATATGCTCATCAAAAGCAAACAATAGAAAAAAGAAGGAAATATATAATATATGTATATACACATATATGTATGTATGTATATCTATAATCTCCAAGACATACTGTAACATTTAAAAAAATAACTCAAAGAATTTTAAATCAAAAAGGTCTCTTGGCCTGCACATACCCATTTCCAGCACAATAGCTGGCCTGAAGTCAGCCCTACATTACTGGAGAGAGGCACTGTGCAGTTTTCCAGCACATGCATGCCCATCCATGGTTGGACAGCCAGCTTGGAGCACTCAAATATATAAATGACATGTTATTAGTTCTAAAGGGAGAGATAGACAGCGACACAATAATAGTATTGGACTTCAACACTCCACTGTCAACAATAAACAGATCATATAGACAGAAAATCAACAAAGAAACATCATATTAAACTACACTACATACTAAATGAACTTAAGAGGTATTTACAAAACATTCCATCCAACAGCTGCAGAACACACATTCTTCTCATCTGCACATGGAACATCCAGGATAAATGATACTGTAGTCTACAAAACAAGGCTTAAACATTTACGAAGATAGAGATCGTATCAAGTATCTTTTCAGACCATAATGGTACAAACCTGGAAATCAACAACAAGAAAAACTTCGGAAATCTTATAAATACATGGAAATTAAATAACATGCTCCAGAGTAACCAATGAGGTAAATAGACAAAAGGGGAATTTAAAAATTCCTTGAGACAAATGAGAATGGAAACACATCATACCAAACCTTATGGAATACAGCAAAAACAGTTCTAAGAGGAGAGTTCATAGCAGTAAATGCCTACATCAAAAAATAAGGAAGATTCCTAATAAATAACTTAACCAAACACCTCAAGGAAATAGAAAAACAAGAAAAAACTAAGCCAGAATTGGTAGAAGAAAGGAACTAATAAAGCTCAGAGCAGAAATAAACAAAAAATTCAAAAAATATCAACACAAGAGTTGGTTTTTTGAAAAGATAAAATAAACAAACATTTAGCTAGTCTATGAAAAAATATGATAAGATCCCAAAACTTCAAGTCAGAGATGAAAAAGGAGACACTACAACTGATATCACAGAAATATGAAGGATTGTAGGATTAAATTATGAAGAAACTGAAAATCTGGACAGATCAATAATGAGTGAGGAAATTGAATCAATAATAAAATATCCTCCATCAAAAAATAAAATAAAAAGCCCAGTCTGATGGCTTCACTGCTGAATTCTATCAAACATTTAAAGAACAATACTCATGCTTGTCACACTATTACAGAAAATAGAAGATTAGGAAATAGTTCCAAACTAATTTTATGAGGCAGCATTACCCTGTTTCCAAAGCCAGACAAGGACATAACAAAAAAAGAAAACTAAAGTCCCTGATAAACATAGATATAAAAATTCTCAACATGAAACTTGCAAACAGAATATAGTAGCATATTAAAAAGATCAATTACTGTGATCAAGTGGAATTTATCCCAGAGATGCAAGAATGGTTCAACATATGCAAATCAACAAATGTGATACACCAGTGTCTTAGTTTATTTGGTGTTGTAGTAAAAGAATACCAGAGACTGGGTAATTTATAAAGAAAAAGGTTGATTTAGCTCATAGTTCTGCAAGCTGAGAAGTTCAAAAGCATGCTTGACTTTTGCAAGGGCTTTTGCTGCATCACAAAACAGCAGAGAAAGTCAAAGGAAAAGCATATGCGTGTGAAGAGAGGGAAACCTGAGGGGTATCCTGACATTATGACAACCCACTCTCACTGGAACTAATCCATTTTTGCAAGAACCAATCCAGTCATGAGAGAGTGAGAACTCACTGAGAATAGAACCAAGTCATTCATGAGATCTGTCCCATAACCCAAACACCTACCACTAGGCCCCACTTTCCAGTGCTGCCACACTGGGGATACAGTTTCAACATGACCTTTGGTGGGGACAAACAAAACATATCCAAACCATACAACCACATTAACAACAAGTTAGAAGATAAAAACCATACGATCATTTAAATAAATGGAGAAAAATCTTCTGATAATATTCAACACCCTTCATGATAAAAACTCTCCACAAATTAAGTATAAAATGTATGTACCTCAACACAGGAAAGGCCATATATGACAAACCCACAGCACAATACTGAAAGTGCTTGCCAGAGCAACTAGGCAAGAGGAAGAAATAAAAGGCATGCAATTTGGAAAGGAGAAAGTCAAACTGTTCCCATTTACAAATGACATGATTTTATGTATAGAAAACCCTAAAGATTTCACAACAAAACTGTTGAAACTAATAAATGAATTCAGTGAAGCCACCGCACACTAAATCAACATACAAAAAAATCAGTAGCATTTCTGTATGCTAGAAGCCAACTATCTGAAAAAGAAGTCAGGAAAACAATTCCATTTACAATAGTTTCCAAAAATTAAGATATCTAGGAATAAACTTAACTAAGGAAGTGATAGATCTCTACACTGAAAACTATAAAACGCTGAGGAAAGAAATTGAGGAAGACACAAAGAAATTGAGGAAGACACAAGTAAATGGAAAGATATCACATATTCATAGATTAGAAGAACTGACACTGTTAAAATGTCCATACTATCTTAAGTTATCCACAGATGTAATACAATTCTTATCAAAATACCAAATGACATTCTTTACAGAAATAGAAAAAAAAAATCCTAACATTTACATGGAACCACAAAAGGCCCAAAATAGCTAAAGCAATGCTGAACAAAAAGAATAAAGCTGGAGGCATCACACTACCTGACTTTAAAATAGATTACAAAGCTGTAAGTACCAAGACATTATGGTACTAGCATATAAGCAGACACACAGATCAATAGAACGCAATAGAGAGCCCAGAAATAAATTCACCTACTTACATTCAATTTATTTTCAACACAGGTGCCAAGAATACACATTATAGAAAACACAGTGTTTTCAATAACCAGTGCTGGAAAAACAGGATGTCCATGAGCAGAAGAATGAGTCTAGACCCTTACTTCTCACCATATACAAAATTCAACCAAAATGGATTAAAGGCTAATTGTAAAGTGTGTAACTGAAAAACTACTAGAAGAAAACAAAGGCGGGGGGGGGGGGGATGCTTCACAACACTGGGAATGGCAGGGATTTTAAAAATAAGACCTCAAAAGCATAGGACACAAAAGCAAAAGTAGACAAATGGGATTATGTCAAACTAAAAAGGTTTTGCACAGCACGAAAAACAATTAATAGAGAGAAGAGACAACCTGTAGAATGGGAGAAAATATTTGTAAACTATACTTTCAACAAGGAGTTAATATCCAAAATATATTAGGGACTTAAACAAAAGAAAAAAAAAAAAACCAAAATACCTAAACAGATATTTTTCAAAAGAAAAAGTGAGACACACAAATGACCAATAGGCACATGAAAAAATGCTCGACATCATTAATCATCAGGGAAATGCAAATCAAAACCATGATGAGATATCATCACCTTACTCCATTTAGAATGGATATTATCAAAAAGAAAAAAAGTGTGTGTGTCTGTATGTATATAAATAAAGAGTTGATATAACAGAAGCAGAGAGCAAAACAGTGGTTACCAGATATTAGGGGGAGGATAGAGTGAGGCTGGTCAACGGGATACAAAGTTACAATTAGACAGGAGGAGTAAGTCCTGGTGTTCTATTGCACAATAGGTGATCATTGTTAACAGGATGGTATTGTGTATTACAAAATATCTAGAAGAGAAGCTTTTGAATGTTCCACCACTATGAAGTGATGGATCCACTAAACACCTTGATTTGATCATTATACAAAATATGTGTATCAAAATATCATATTGTAAACCATAAATATGTGTAATTATAAAATGTGTCAATAAAATAGTTTTAGAAGTATCAGCTAAAAAAACTCAAGTGGTAGAGAGTATAATTTTAATTTTATCTACCAACAAGAAGCAACAGAAAGAACAAATAACACATAAATACATGGTGCATGCATGGATGCATATATGCATAGAAAAAGGAAAAGACTCTTATTAGGGGTTACCTGTGGGTTTGAAGGATAAATTGAGGCATTCTTTCACATTGTTTTATTCTATTTTTTTTCACAGTAGTAAATTTTTCCCCCACAAAAATCAAAATATTCAAGTATGACATTTTTCTATTTTAAACAACCAGTTAAAAAGAAGAAATTATGTTATGGGAGCACAGAGGAAGAAGAGACTAATGTCAGGAAATAATTCCAAATTTGGATCCTAAGATACAGTCTTTGACCTTTAGAAGGTGAGGAGATACTTCTCAGATCGCCATGACACACAGTATCCCATGACACACAGAGGTCCAAAGACAAGTAACAACAAATTGTAGGAACAGTCAGAAGAGAGCTATTACTTCCAATATGCTATCTAATAATTCATTTTGCTTCACCACTTAATGTTGAGAGGAAAATTCAATTCATTTGAAATCATTTATTCATATCCCTAAACTGAACGGCATATTGATTTTGATATTCATTTTCACTACATTCAAGAGGCCTTCGATGTGGAGCTCTTTCCATTTTTAAGTGTCCTTAAATCACCATGATTGTACTGCCTCTCTCTGAATGGCAAAAAGTCACAGTCACACGCAAGGGAGACGCTTCCTGCTCAGTTTAGTTGAATTTAACAAACTTTGGCTGAATGGCTTTTATGTGCAAGGTACTGCACAAGGGCTGGAGAAGGGAAGATGAAAATTCGGTGTCTTTGCTCTAAAGAATCTTTAAACCTACCAAGGAGAACAGAGGCATAAATACCTGAGCTGTGTTCAGGTCACTGTAGGAGGAAAGGGGAGGAAAGGGGAGGGACACCGCACACAGGCTAGCAGCTGAGCAGCAGCCTCAATAGCAGCAGGAGTTAGCGAGTGGGGGAAGGTAAAAGGTGGAGGCAGGTCCACGGGCCTGAAACAGCACAGCTGCCTGCAAGGAGGTGGAATCCACTCTTTCTGGATTGTAACTGATGAGAGTAGGTGGAAAAGAGAAGGTGGAGGTGAGGTCAGAGAGGAGGACCGAGGTCAGACACTTGAGGGCTTCAAATGAGAGGTAAAGAACGTCAGCTCTATTGTGAGCAAGATTTGAAGGATTTTAAGTCACACAGTTAGATTTACTTTATAAATGGATCACTTTGGTGTGGGATAAGAGTAGAGGGCAGGGACACTAGATAGGAAGCTTTGGCAAAAGACCCTGATGTCCTGAACTACAGTGGTAACAGTTGAGAGGGGAAATAGAGATGTGTTTGAGAAACCCCATCTAGGAAGCCAATTTACCAGGCTTGGGTTATGAGGATTAAATGAGTTAATATATACAGATAGTCCCCAATTTATGATAGTTTGACCTGCACTTTTTTAAATTTTATGATTATGCAAAAGCAACATGCATTCCGTAGAAACTGTACTTTGAGCAGTCATACAACCATTCTGGTTTTCACTTCCTGTACAGTATTCAACAAAGTACATGAGATATTCATCACTTCATCATAAAATGCACATTGTGTTTAATGACTTGTCCAATTGTAGCCTAATTTAAGTGTTCTGAGCATGTTGCAGGTAAGCCAGGTTTAGCTATGATGTTTGGTTATTTAGGTGTACACTATTGAATGCATTTTTGACTTCCACTATTTTCAACTTCCAAAGGGTTTATCCAAATATAACCCCATCATAAGTCAAGGAACATCTGTGTAAAGATCTTAGATAGTGCATAGCATAGAGGAAACACCATATAATTGTCTGCTATTATTATTCTTGGGTCCACCATACTCTGTCTTCACTTCTACTTCTTGGACCATCTTCTAGGTTCCCTCTCTCTGGTTCCATACCTCACTCTATTGTTCCTATACAATATATTCCTGTGTTTTACATAACTGGCTCCTGGCTTCTAGACTGCAAAGCCTGTGTCTCATTTTTATTTTTTTCCTAGCACCCACCTGGCACAAAGTCCTCAAGATATTTTTGGTGAAGGGTAGAAATCAAAGGCCACAATATCTTACATGTAGTATTGTTAGCTCATAATCATGCCTCCAAATGGTGAAGACCCACTCTAAAGTTGTTGGCCAGAGCTCCTAGTATGCTGTGGGTTAAATCATATCCTACCTATTAATACTGTGATTACTTACTCTAGCAGGGAAAAGCTATGCCATCCAAGCCTTTGATTTCACCAGCAGCAGATGACACTTCAGGGCAGAACCACTATGCTTTAACTGTGCCCTGCAGGATCAGCCTCAGCCCTCACAAAACAAACACTTACTTTCTATCACCTTCAGGCTGATACTTAAAGGACTGAGAAAATCCTTTTTTTCCCTGTGTTAGATAGAATAATAGCTCCCTAAAGATGTCCCCACTCTAATACTTGAAACCTGTGAAGATGTTGCTTTACATGCCAAAAAGGACTTCATAGGTGCAATTAAATTAAGGATCTTGAATTTGAAGGATTATTCTGGCCCAATGTAACCGAGGGGGTCCTTAAAAGAGAAATAGACAGCAATGTGAGAAAAAGATATGTGAGAATGGAAGCAGAAATCGGTGGAGGGAGGCCATGAGCCAAGGAATGTAGGCAGCCTTGCATTTTTTGCTGGAAAAAGAAAGAGATCCTCCCTTGGATCTTCCAGAAGGAATGCAGCCCTAACAACCCATTTTAGACTTCTAACTTCAGAACTGTATGAAAATAACTTTGTGTTGTTTTAAACCACTAAGTTGGTGATAATTTATTGCAGCAGCAATAGAAAACTAACACATTCCCCTAACTTAAATCTCGGTGGTACAAATCATTTCCAGTTTATTCCATCACTTTGATGTAGATTCAATACCTCAAGAACTGCTCTTACATTTCAAAGTGTCAGAATTAGCACAGTTTCTCTATCTTTTCAGGATTCTAACCAAGAAAATCCTGTAGTATTAGCTAAACCCCAATATTACAAATTTCCACCCATTGTTAATATGAAGTTCATCTGACTCAAGCTAGTTTACTGGATTCCTGCCAATATTTTTTAAACATTCTTTGAATGCAAATTAGGTAACAACTACTCACTGCCTGCTGCCCCTTTTATTTATCTTCCAATTTGTGTTTCCCTGTTTGTTTGCCTGTTTATTTGTTCTAGACTGTACTGAGTGATAGAGATACTTCCTTAGACCACAAGCATTAAAATCATTTTACACTACATCAACAGAATAACTCTGTTGGTGTTTCCAGAATAAATAATTCCATTCCCATTTACTGACTGAGTTGAAAAATGACAAGCTGTTCAACTCTTAGACTCATATTAGAAGCATCCCATACCTAGCCTATTCTATCCTACTTGGTAAGGTATTTATTCTATATGCATATTGTCCTTACTAAGTTGACACTCTAAACTCACCATCTGGTTTATCCTGGAAATTTATATCTACTTTGATGTGACAAAAACCTTTCTTATTGGTTCTTCAGTGAGAAATATGCCCAGTTTCTCAGAAATCAGCTGAATATTTTCAACTTTTCCATAATGTAAAAGTGGCAGTGTGTTCCAGCAGCTGTAAAACTGTAGAGAATAAATGGGGAGGATAAAAGAAGATCACAGGGTATATGCTACCAGATGATCACCTAGAAACCTGGGGTCCAGCTAAGCCCCTGGCTGGTGCTTGCTGTGAAGCCCTCTCCATTCTCTGACTACCCTTCCCGGAGTCTCTTTCCATGCCTTCCTCAGCAACACCGGGGCTCTAGGGGTAGACTCCTGGGGGTTGTGCTGCAGCAATACTGGGTCCCAGGTGCCGAACTTCAAAAATGATGCCGCCTTCTTTCTGCGGAGACTCTGGGAGCTGTCCTGTCCACAGGGATTAGAATGTTGAAATTTTTCTGCGATTATATAACTACAGTAGTGGACCAAATTCCTTCAAGGCAGGAGTCCCTAACCCTAGGGCCACAGACTTGTACCTGCCCCTGGCCTGTTAGGAACTGGGCAACACAGCAGTAGGTGAGCGAGCATTACTACCTGAACTCCATCTCCTGTTAGATCAGCAGCAGCATTAGATCAGGAGCACGAATCCTATCGTGAACTGTGCATGCGAGGGATCTAGGTTGTGCGCTCCTCATGAGAATCTAATGCCATCCCCCACAACCACACTCATGGAAAATTTGTCTTCCGTGAAACCAGTCCCTGGTGCCAAAATGGTTGGAAACTGCTGCTCGAAGGCAAGCCTACTAGTCAAGGTAAAGGAGTAAAAGGAGCCAATAAGCACGAGAAGATGCTCAACATTATTAGCCAACAGGAAAGTCCAAATCAGAACCACAGTGAGGTGCCGCTTCACATCCACTTGGATGGCTATAATAAAAAAGACAGGTAATAACAAATATTGGTTAGAATGTGGAGAAATTGGAACCCTCATACACTGCTGGTGAGAATGTACAAGGGTGCAGCTGCTTTGAAAAACAGTCTAGCACTCCCACAAAGGCCTACACATAGAATTCCCGTATGACCTAACAATTCCACTTCTAGGTATTCGTCCAAGAGAAAGGAAAACCTGTGTCTACACAAAGACTTGTAAAGGAATGTTCATAACCACATGATAATAATAGTCTTCTCTTTCTTTTCCGTTTTACTGCAATATCACTTCTGTCATATGTCAGTAGTACCAGAAATGGTTGCTTTCCCCGCACCACGTAGACATCAGCTAACATAAATTT
The DNA here is from genome assembly GCF_049350105.2 of Macaca mulatta. NCBI lineage: Eukaryota > Metazoa > Chordata > Mammalia > Primates > Cercopithecidae > Macaca > Macaca mulatta. The sequence goes on from NC_133406.1 coordinate 164,037,402, forward strand.
GCAAAAGCCTCAAGATTCAGGAGACTAAAGGGTTCTACACATATTGTAGGCAGGTGACTGACTATCATGATCTCACAGCCTCCATTTCAAAGAGCCTAGCAATATTCTGGAGCTTATTAGCATATCATGTGTCAAATAAAGCCCATGTTTCATATATAGTACCTTATTAAATAATGATTATGTCTCAAGGTAGGAGCTGAACATATTTCATCTTTTTTTCTCTGCAGTTAAATAAGGTTACCCTCAGCAGCTATTGACAGGTATGAATGGCCAAATCGACACTGTTCCTGGCACTGAAATTTAAGCAGCACCCACTTTCCCCACGCACACGTTGCTCTGTGCATCTATTTTAAAATTATTTCTGACTTTTAAGATTAGCAAAGGTGAAAGATTCATGATAGTGCAGCCTAGGGTCCTCCATGCTGAACTCCATTTTCAGTGTTTTAATATATGATACAACACTGCATTTCAAGCAATGCACAGCCAGAGAGACTAGATCTGTTTCTCCAGGGATGTTGAGGTGATTCTACTTCCAAACTTACTGAGATCTTTGCTTCTTTGGAAATAACATTCTAAAGTCAGACTGACTCTTGCCAGTCTGGGCCCTGTCTAGGTTTTGCTTGGACCTATTTATAAGTGAATGACAATCATTCCCTGTGGTGTCAGTAATTGATGATGTAGGACAGCCGTAGTTTGATTAATGTCTAAATGTTATTTGACATATACCCACATTTTAAAAATAGTTTTGGTAGCTGGGTGCGGTGGCTCATGCCTGTAATCCCAGCACTTTGGGAGGCCAAAGTGGGTGGATCACGAGGTCAGGAGATCGAGACCATCCTGGCTAACACGGTGAAACCCTGTCTCTAGTAAAAATACAAAAAATTAGCTGGGCATGCTGGCAGGCGCCTGTAGTCCCAGCTACTCAGGAGGCTGAGGCAACAAATCGCTTGAACCCGGGAGGCGGAGGCTGCAGTGAGCCCAGATTGCACCACTGCACTCCAGCCTGGGTGACAGAGTGAGACTCTGTGTCAAAAAACAAACAAACAAACAAAAAACTTTGGCTGCCCATTTCCTGCTTATATCGCTACTAAAAATAATGCTTCTACTAGGTACCAGAAAATATTTGGCCACATTAACTAATAGAGAATTGTTTTCTGTTTAGCAGGACTATGATGGAAAGATATCTATTTCCTCATTATGTATGTGGAGTTCCAAGTGTGAAAGTACTGTATGAGAGAGAAATACTAGAAGCCTCTGACACTCTATCCTTGAATGAGGCCACATCTGAAGTATGATAGAAAAAAAAATGACAGTGGGTGTGATCCTATTAATATGCTTCTTGTTAAAATAACTGAATATCTAGTATTGAAACTAATAGATAATACTACTTAATAGTTTACAAAAGCTCAAATAGAAAATAATATACATCTTACAATAATAAAACTTCACTTTAATAAGATCTATCACGTTTCAAGGCCAAAGAACACATTAGGTTATTTCAAATGTAAGACTCCATACAGTGAAAGCCCAAAGTAATTTAGTCTTATCATTTAACACAAGCATATAAAGGTTCCTCAAACATCAGTTGGGTTTCTTGTATACTTTAAATACAGTTTACTTTCATGTGGTATGAAAGTATAATTCTTCACACTAGATATTGGAACCATGTTGACTGTTCATTTATTTATTCCCCAGATACTTATTCAATATTGTATCAGGTTGAATTGTGGCTCCCCAAAATATGTCCACCCAGAACCTGAGAATGTGATCTTATATGGAATAAAGGTCTTTGCAGATGTAATTAAGGTAAAGATCATTAGATGATATAACCCTGGATTAGGGTGGGCCTTAAATCCAATCACAAGTTCTTATGAGAGAAGAAGAAACAGATACAAAGACACACAGGGAAATTCCATGTGAAGACGGAGGCAGAGATGGGAGTTACGCAGCTTTATGCCAAGGAATGCCAAGTGTAGTCAGCAGCCATAGAATTTAGTAGAAAGGTACAGGACACATTGCCTCTCAGAGCCTCCAGAAGAAACCAACATTGCTGACACCTTGATTTCTCATTTCTGGTCTCCAGAACTGTGAGAGAATAAATTTCTGTTGTTTTAAGCCACCGAATTTGCTATGGCAGTCTAGGAACCTAATACAAATACCAGCAACATGCCAGGTTCTGGGCTTGGTACTTGCCATATAGAGAAAAGCTAGTTCCTTCCTCTGAAAATTCGTGGTTGCCTGGGGAAGAATGTCCAATAAACCAACAATGACAATGCATTAGGATGGATAGGGAACTGTGAGGATGCCATGGAGGACAACCAAGGTGAATGAGAGGTAGTCAGGGAAGCCTTCTGGAAGAGGGGATGGTTGAACCGAGTTTGTAAAGACTTTCCAGATTATTCAGTCCTGATTAGGACTAAATACACATTTCTGCTGACTACTACTATTGCTACTTTATTGAACAGAATGTTTAGAGCAGGCAGTCACTAACAGTGTCTAACACACTTGTCCAGATTTCAAGACTTCTCCAGCTTTCTCAAAGCTCTTTCTCCCCTACATCTTATTAGACTACCCACTTTGTAGGAAAAAAAATATTAAGAATTCTTTGAATTAAGACTGTATTCTCTGTAAAAGTGCACATTCATCCTGCAAGATAGGAACAGATTTTGCTATTACCAGTCAGTAACACCTCAGCAGGAATGAACCCGGCGTTCCTATCTAAAGGGTGCCCTAGATGTGGGAAAGAGAGGCATAGCAAGTTGCAGTGGTGTAAAACTGTAAAAGCAAATGAGCAGGCCCCAGTGGGCGTTCTTCCTGCCTGATTGGAGCAGAGCTAAGCCAAATGGAGGGGAGTTGGGCAGTCAGGATGCAAGTCTGTAGGTATGTGAGAATCAATGGGACACACGTTCAGGAAAAACAAGTGAAGGTAAGAGAGTGAGCTCTGAGAGAGGTGTTGCCATTGCATGACTTTCCCTTTGGCAAATTCTGCTTGCTGATAGTGCCAGCCAGTCAGTTATCCTCTCTGACCCCTTCCTTAAATTCTTTTCTTGGCTTCATTGGTTTTGCTGTGTAGCGCTTAAAGCACCCAACTTGTAAGTTCCCTTTCATGTTATTTAGTCTACAACTCTTAATTTAAACTGTATCTACACTGAGATACGAATGAAAATGTTTTAGCTGAAAATCTGTATTTTTGCCCACACATCCTTATAATAGTCCTACACCTCTGTCATATGCATTAGAAATACTTTAATATTGTTCATTCACTCTATTTCTCACGTACTAACTTTTGTTTTCTTGTGTTATGGTGGAAAGAACACAAGTTTGTTGTAAGGCAGGTGTAGGTTTGGAGCTACTGGGGTCTTGGGTAAGTTATCTAATCTCTACTAGCCTGTTTCTTCTGTACAATGGTGTTACAGGTTGAATTGTGCCCTTTTAAAATGTATATGTCTAAATACTTACCCCCACAACTTCAGAATGTAGAGATAGGGTCTGTATAGAGGTAATTAAGTTAAAATTGTTAACTTCATTGGTTGTTAGGGTGGGCCTTAATCCAGTCTGACTGCTCTCTCTATAAAAAGGGGAAATCTGGACACAGACCTGCAGAGAAGGAAGATTATGTGAAGAGATATAGCGAAAAGACTATCATTAACAAGCCAAAGAGAGAGGTCTAGAACAAATCTGCCCCTCACAGCCCTCAGAAGGAACCAACTCTGCTGACATCCAGATTTTGGACTTCTAGTCTTCAGAATAATGAGACAATAAAGTTCTGATGTTTCAGGCACCCAGTTTGTGGTATTTTTCTTTGGCAGCCCTAGCAAACTAATTCAAATGGCAATAATAATAGTTACCTCAAAAGGTGGCTTATGGAGATTATTTAATGTGGCAGAAGTTGTTGGCTGCTTTTTCCAACACGTCACCTTTTCTTACTCATTAACAGTGCTCTAATTCTTCTTTAGGTAACAGGAAGAGATCCCTTGATCTCAAATAGGTGGAGGCAATCCCTGGAACAGGGTGAGCTTATGACAGAGCTGTAGCCCATGAGATATAAAGGGGGGCTGCTGTGGGGCTCTGAGAAAGATATTTTTTTCCTGATAAGAGGCGCACAGGAGGAGCAACACTGGCCTGTGTTGTCCTTTGTCTCAAGGCTTTGAAGTGGATTGTGGGAGGATGTGATGCTTGATGCTGCTGCAGCCATCTCAGAATGTGGGAACATTGAAGAGGTGAAAAGTATCACAGAAATTGCTGAACTGATCAGGAGCTCTGATTTCATTGATTTGTTGAATCAATTCCAGTGACTGCCTATATCCAGATGGCTTGTCTTAAGAAAAAATAAACTTCTATTGTTTAGGCACTGTTAGCCAGAGATTCTCACAGCAAACCAAAGCAGTCAGGCTCTGGCTTCATACTGTGCACTCATTAAACACTGCTTCCTCTTCCTCTTTGTTCTTATGTTGAAGCTTCTGAAGCTTTGTTCCTCCTTCTTCCTTTTGAGGTGTCCTCATTTAGGCTGCCTTGATAGCCTGCCTCTCTATCTTTGGTTTAATTTATTTGGAAAAAGTGCAGTTAGCTCCCTTATCAGATGTGTTTTCTTTCTTTCTTTGACCCATCTCTTACAATTCACTTCCTTCAGTTCATTTTCCACAAACTGACCTCCTCTCCTGCTTTTTAGCTCCCTTTACCCAGGAAAAAAAAAAAAAAAGAAGAAGAAGAAAGAAAGAAGGAAGAAAAGAGGGGAATTTTCTTGTCCCTGGTGTTTGTTTTTGTGCAACTAGGAGGATAAATTCCTGGGATAAAGCTCTTGCTCTGAATCATTTGCCTTGCAAACCACCATTTCAGGATTTACAAATTACAGAGTGTGACCAGGGCTTTGGTGATGGCTCCAGAGGAGAATGAATGGGAAAGGGGCTGGAGTCATTGAACAGGCTCTGGACTTTTCCATCAGGAGATCGCTGGTTTAATTTGGCTCAAGGTAATAGCAAGCAAAACTCCAAATGAGAAATAGCTTGTAGTGGGAGGGAGAGGGGAGAAAGGAAAAGGAAAGGCATGCATTTTAAAACCAATTCTCATTTAATACATCACTGCCAACATTGGAACAAGGGTAAAAAGAGAAAACATACCAGTCTTCCTCCTCCTGGGGTCTTCCCCCAACTACCTTAGGAGTAATCACGAGGTATTATTCCAGGAATGGTTTATGAATATGTAGTTACATACGATTATAGATAACATTTACTGGTATAGCCTTTTTATTTTCTACAAATGGGTTCACTGTAAATACTATTCTATAATTTGTTCTTTTACTTCAGAATATATCTTGAATACTTGAGTGTACATCTATATACATTCCATAAATGCCTGAGTAAATGATGAGGTTACGCTGCTAAAATTATCTTTCAGAAAAGAAATATAATTATCACCAGGTCTTTGCAAAATCTCCGAGGTTATGAGAAGCCTTCTTTGTTACTTAATTTTGAACTAAAGATTATTGTTTGGGAAAGACACATTAGCCTGAAACAATCTTGGTTAACATGAGTTTGGATACCTATTATGGTCACCTGTGACACTGATTAAAAGGGGCAAAGAAATTTATCACAGATGAGTCTTTACTTCTTGGAGTAAGACAAAAAGCTTCAAGCTTAAAATTGTAAAAAGAAGCCTTTCAAAGATTATTTGCCAAGCAACAGAATTAGTTGTGTTGTGAGATCTAGCACACAGCCCTACAGAATGAATCTTAATAAAACAGTTTTACTGATGTTCTATGAATGGGTACTTGTAGTTTGTGATAAAATTTCCAGTGATAGCATCATATGTGGGTCAACAAATGCTGTATCTCAAGTAACAGATGGAAATAAGGAAAATGTACTCTGAAAAAATATGTATCAGATGACTCAGAAAGCAGCTCCAGTTTGTAAAAGACTAATGTCAAAAATGTATGTGAAGTATTCAAATAATACTGATTCAAGAAATGCAAAATGTAGAAATATTTCTGAAGTAAAAGGTTATATGATATGCAATCTTAAATGTGAATGTGTAACTACATTAATAAATTAAATATAGCAAACATTCAATAATTTCATTTATGATTCTAAAAGTATGCACATTTAAGTTGGCCAAAGACATTTTTTTTAAATCTCCATGTTGAAGAAGATGAGATTCTTTTGTATTCTAGGTAAATTTCTATTACAGCATAATGGAAGATCTACCCCATTCTTAAGGACCGCATAGTATCCCATGGTAGAAAGGCACCATGCTTTATTTTGTCGGTTATCTATTGATGGCTATTTACATTTTATGTTCTGCAATTACAAAGTTCCAATTACTTTCTCAGATGTATCTTCAGACACTGTTGCAAGTACATCCATGGAATAGATTCCCCCATCTGTCAATTCTGGGCCAATTTATATTGTAATTGATTATAATTTTTCATTCCTCCTTCATTTTCTCTCTTGCACACTAAGAGGGAGGTTCTATTAGCATAGCACATTTGAGTTATAAGTAGTAGTCAAAATCAGCAAGAGAAATGTTTTATTACTGTATACATGTTCACTGTGAAGGTCCTAAGGACCTCTCCCCTCCAATAAAGCCCAAGGTCCAAATAACAAAACAGGCTCCTACCAAAGGAGAACTGAGTAGAGCTGAGAACCTGGAAGTTGCCAACCTGGGAAAGATCTGAAAGATAAAAGACCAGCTGTGGAGGAAGCTAAGAGAGGGGATTAAAAGGGTGATTGGAGAGGAAGCTTTCTGATTTGCATGATTTGGACTCTGTGTGGTTTGATAAGTGCTTCATCCTGTAACTCCAGGAATACTTTATTTCTGTTAACGGAACTCAACGTTCACACCCTACCAGATATTGTAGACATTACTAATAAGTTACAATAAATACTGCCAATTCCCTTCCAGAAAAGCTGTCTCAAATTATACTCCCACCAACAGTTTTTCCCCATATTCTTACCAACATTACATCAAGCTTTTTAATTATTGCCAGTTAGTGAAAAATGGTAACTCAGTGGCATTTCTTTAACTATATAAGTTTAAGCATCTTTTCATGATCATTTACTAATTGCATGTTTCCTTCTTTGCCTATTTTATATTTGGTTCTTTATATATTTTATTGATATTCAAAGATTTTGTTATATATTAAGACAGTTAACCCTGTTGTCTAGTGGGGTAAATTACTCCCCCATTTGTTATTTATCTTATATTGTTTAATTAATATTTATGGCTGTGCAGGAGACTTAAATTCTTATATAATCAAATGTATCAGGTTTTTGGGTTTTTTTTGTTTGTTTTTGTTTTTTTGTATGTGAAGTGTTGCAATAATTTAAGGCCAACTCAGAACACAGAAAAGCAGAGTCTCTTCCCAGACACTTTCCAGCCAAGTGACCTTGGACAAGTCATTTAAAAGTAAATATTTTCCTTTACAAAGAGGAAATTTTCTCTTCTTCCTCTGTTTTTTTTTCCTGCTGTGTTGAGAATCGAATGAGGCAAGGTTTATCAAAAGCTCTTAATTCCTCAAAGTCCACGTAAATGATAAAGTAGTTTATATCTGAAAATGGTGGTTAAAGGTGAAATATTTTTAGAAGATGAATACCTCTAAAATAAACTCTTCAATTAGGTGAAAAATAATGCAGCTTTGCAGAATCAACTAAATCAGCTTCAAACAAGTTTAGAGGTTTCCTAAAAATTCAAACAAGTTTAGAGGTTTCCTAAAAAATTCTTTCTCCTGTTAATCAAAATTCTCCTTAAACCATCCCAGTCACCATAAGCCATCAGGTCACCTGAATGACCCTTGCATTTGGAAAGCTCCTCATGTGTCTCATCAATAGTAGAGATTGGTGTTTAGAAAAAATACCTATGCACTCACTCCTCTGTTCCCAGGGAATCTAATCAATTGAGGATAAAAAGAAAGAGCAAATTGGTGATCAAAATAGAGCATCAGCTGTATTTATGATAAAAGGAATTGGGGAATATGAAAGGATCTCTGACCACCTCCTCTAAACTTAAATCTTGGGACTTTACATCTCTGACTCAACCACCAGGTACAAACCGAAACAGAGACCAGGGTTCTGCTCAGAGTTCTGCCTGGGCTACCAGAAGCAGCTGTGTGGCCTGTTTACTGCATAGAGTCACAGGGGCAAGGCCCTTGGAGCAGGACACAGATTGGTGTAAAGGGCACGAGAGAGAACTCAGCCATAGGGTGGCCTAGGTGTGTATCAATATCGTGGTCCTGCCCCTGACCAGTTCAGTCAAAGGGCTTCAGGCTCTCTCCCTTTTCAGATGAGGCCCTCCTTTGGAAGAGTGTAAGGGCAAGTGAGAGAGGAAGAAAGGCTCATGCTCTTCAATATTGCCCACATAGAGGTCCTGAATGGAACTCCTTGCTTTCTATGGGAAAGATGAGGAAGGAGAGTGAGAGATCAGTCTTCGGCCATTAAGAGTATGGGCTTTGATGCAGATAATAGTGGCTTTCAATTTGCAAACATTAACTGGACACTTAAACTATGAGATTCATAGATGCCTCCTCTCCAAAGCGGGATATGAATACCAACCTCTTGGGCTAGGCAAAAGAATTAAAGAAACGATATATGTCAGGCTCACTCCTGACCACTCTTTAGCCAAGTAACTGGAGCAGAACACGAACTCAATGATGGCTTTCTTTCTATGTTCCCCTAAATCTTTTCTAAAGACTAGGTTGAGCTTTGCTCCTTCATCTCAGTGAAAGCGAATAGTCACAGATCAAGCCTCCATCCACTGTTTAGTTTCACATTCTTGCAGCTAATTTCTTCACATTCTTGAAGCCATTTATTTTATCCTTTTCCACTTGGGCCCAATAACCTAACTCTGGATGTTGCTATGGCTCTGTCCAGAGCTCTCCTTTAATCCTCTCTATTTGTCTTAATTTGCAGAGCAATAGATTGGGAAGGCTCCCCAAGACTAAGAGGGGTAGGTGCAGGTACATCAGGCTTCTCCTTCTGTGGCCCCCCAAAGCTGCCTGCCTACTGTTATGCCTCACTCGTGACCAAGATTCAAGAGTCTTTTTCTCTGAATTCACTTGATATCAGTGATTCTACATTTCCTCCCACTCCAAATCTTGTGGCTCCTTCTTCCACAGAGAATTCCAAATTAGGGTTATTAATACTCATGACCAGGTCTCCCAAAGAAAACAGGCCATCTGGCACCTTTGGCAAGGATCCAAATTGTAACTGTTAAAAACAAATCCTTCTAAATAAATGAAAAATAAAAGAATGAACACCAAAATTTTCAGCTTTCTTCACCTATCTGAAGAAGCCAGAGGGCAGAATGGCCCCAGCTTTGGAGAAAGCTCCCACCCGACGCCATAGAGCACTCAGCCTTAGAGGGCAGTGACTTCAGGATGCAGACATATGGAGAGGTTATTTGTTTCTCATTTATCCAACAGATAAGAATATGGAAATAGTCTCAGTCCATTTGTTTGATGGGTCTCCTAAGCCAGTGATAAACAAATCAGTACAATTAGTTTTGGCTCATCGTCATTAAGGAACCTTCACTGCTGGGACACAATTTAATTATACCTCCTACTCCACAGGAAAGCAAACCTTTTCAAGATGGGTGGCCTTTGTTGGGGTTGTGGCAAAGTGGAAGCGGGTGGGGAGGTTTGGAGGCACTTTCTGTATGACCCCTTGAAGATGTTGTGTATGTGTGAGGCACAGCATGGGTCTGTCCAGGATGGCTCTAAGTGCTCTTGCTACAAGTTCTTGGGAAGTCATTTGAGCAAATCTGCATTCTGTGTGGAGCTCCGAACTATAACAGTGCTAACAGATTGAAACAATGAATAAAGATTAAAATGATATTGAATCCAGCTGTCACATCTGACCAGAAGCAGAATGCCTGATATGGGTTCAAGTGCTTCCCCTATACCCTTTTGTGATGGTTGCATAACTGCCTTCTGCCTCAGCTTCTCCAGCTGAATCACTGGCATTTTCTAACTAACAAGCAGCTACTACTCCGTAAATGAGACCTGGGAACTTAACTTTTTGTACCGCAGTTGGTGCTCAGTGGACTTACAGTTTTGAATAGTGTCTGTCTAAATCTCAGGCAGATTTTTCCATATGGAGGGAGGAACCATTTCACATCTTTCTACTTGATTCCTTCACCTCCAAGTAGACCTCATCCTTAATGCAGATCTAAAGAGATGATCCCACTAGAATAATTGCAATTTTGATTTGGAAGTGATCTTAGCAGATCAGTGTGGCTAACATGCTAAGTTTCAAATGAGGAAACTAAAGCCCAGAGTGGTTAATTGGTTTGCCCAGATTGCCCAGTTTGATGAGCAAAACTTGTTACTTAAACTCAAAACTCAATTGGAAGGTTTCCTCCGCTATACCAACCTAACAGAAGATTCCTCGAGTAACAAAACATCTTCAATATTTAATTTACTACTTCGATCTGTAGTTCTTTCCCACTGGGTTCCAAGATCATCAATGAAAAAGAATTATTTGTCCAAGATCAAGCAGCTTTTAAATTACAGAGGTCAGTAATCAATTAAATATACAATTTTGGAGTTGACTTTATTTTACCTTCCTTCCCAAAGTACTGTGAGATACCTATTGATTTAAAAGCTTATCTTTAGGAAGGGGAGTTGGAGGGGAAGAAAAAAAGGTTATATTTAAACACATGAAAGGGGCCTGAATTCTACAACTTGGAGGTAAGACACGTAGGAGAGTTTCCTGACCTTCATCAGACAGTGAAGTAAGTTAGAAATAAGTTTTTCTTTAATTAAACTAGAAAATTTAGGGAGTGATTGCCATGGTACTTACCATTAGCTACCCTAAGTCATGACACTTTTTCCATCTTTGTTTGAGATGATAAAGGCAGTCATACGTATCTTCTCACCAGAACAAGAAATCCTACCCTTAAACATCTGCCTAATTCATTTGCAACAATATTATGAAGAGTATACTGTTTTCTCAGCCACATTTATAATAATAAAATTAACATTAAAAAGGGTCTGTTAAGTAAGTACCTGGAGTACACACAGTATGTACATGTTATGGTTAATTTATGTGTTAACTTGACTGACTCATGGGGTACCCAGGTATTTGGTCAAACATTATCCTGGGCATGTCTATGAGGGTATTTTGGGAGGAGATAAACATTTGAATCAGTAGACTGAGTAAAGCAGATTGCCCTTCCTAACATGAGGGATACCTCATCCAATCTGTTGAAGATCTGAATAGAATAAAAAGGCTGACCTTCTCATGAGAAAGAGGGAATTTCCTCCTGCCTGACTGCCTTGAGCTGGACATCATGTTTTTCAGCCTTCAGACTCAAACTGAAACATCTGCTTTTCCAGAGTCTCAAGGCTGCCAACCTTCAAATGAGAACTATACCATTGGCTCTCCAGGGTTTCCAACTTGCCAACTTCAAATCTTAGAACTTGTCAATTTCCATAATCACATGAGCCAGTTCACAATAAATCTTTTCCTATGCGCGCACGCGTGTGTGTGTGTGTGTGTACATGAAATATATTTTCATGCTTCAGCCAAGGGTAATAAGTGGAAGAAAGTAGGGAAAGTGTGTGTGTGTATATATATACATACATATATACATATATATACACACACACACGCACACATCCTATGAGTCCTATTCCCCTGAATAACTCTAATATACACTCAATAAATATTTGTGAATGAACAAATAGATTAGAAAACCTAATTCAAGAAACTTAAGAGACTTTGTAAAATCAAACTTTCCTCCAACAAAACTAAGCAACTTTACCTAAAAATAGGTTTCCCCACCAGAATGTCAAAAATGAGACTACTAGATGTTTAAGGTGATATGGATTCTAGGAAGAACAGGATGTGGTCGAGATATCATTTAGCTCTCACAATGGATAATAAATGCATCAGGAAAAAGGCACCAGGAGTGTGTTCAGAAATCCTGCTGCCAAGATTGGGTCAAGGTTGTAATAAGACATCAAGACATTTTGACACTATATTCTACTATGTGAAAAACTTCATAGAGTTGTAGAAATTGACAGGATACTGACATGGCAGAAAGCCCTCCTAAGGGCCCAGGCAAAGATCAGAAAGGAGCACTGATGAAAAAGAGGAACAAATCTGGAGGTGTGGGACATCTTCATGAACCTGTTCATATCCCCTGAGGAAATGGCCCTACCCACAGGAACATTTTCAGATTGTGGAGATTTTTGAGGTTGATTCCAATTTGAAAAAGATATGAATGACTGAATTCAATACCTCTTCTTTTTTCAATATGCATGTTAAAATGACAAAGTGGGCCTAACAGATAAATCAATACATGTTAAACAGATCCTGAATTCAGACCAAACTGAATAATAAGACAGAAATCAGACCCAACATTTGTATTCTCTATTATTCTGAGGAGCTAAAAACACATCTATATCTGTTATACCATTTAAAGCAGAGAGAGAGGCATTCTCTTTGTATGGTTCAGGAAGGCCCATATGTAGCAAACTAGAAAATTCCAAATTAATAGGGGAAATTTGAGAAATGGCCAATCAAAATCAGGAATCAGTACTTTGAGATCACGATGCAAAATCAGGAATGAAGAGTAGGCTTGAGAAAAGAGACTAGAGGCGAAGGTATTATAGCTGTAGCTTTTGTGTTTTTATTTCATACTTGGATTACATTTCTACTTCCAGTATCCTCTAAATTCCTTTGTTTTACAAGTCCTCCTCTAAGGGTTATTTTGCAGCACTACTTCTCATCAGTTTCCCTAGGCTTGGTGTGCCTGTAAGTCATGTCTTTTGGACTTTGCCAACTCTATATGGCAGCATCTGCCTCTCTAGCTTCTTGAAAAATCTCCAGCACAACTAGATTTATAGCAGATGTTCTTTACTTCCAAAGGCAGCATTCAATTTTGAAAGGTTGCTAAATGATATAAGCAATTGAACAAAAAATCTGAAATTGAACATGATGGAAAGTCAAATGAAGTATAAGATAGGTCTAATGGTACCTTTAAAATAAGAAAAAAAAAAAAAAAAAAGAAGGTGTCAACTCTTTGTTTCATGTCCTTCCTCTTTCTCCTTCTAGGTCCAACCCTAAAGGGAAGTAAGAATGCAGGTTTAGAAATGACTTAAGCAGTACCAATCCCAAGGCACCAGCAGATGACCTCTTTACTCAAGAAAATCAGCTAGGTAGTAGAACAGGTGAAGGTACGTATGGTTCATGAGTGTCATTACCAATAGTACCCTACAATAGATCTGTGGGACCCCAAAAATTCTCAAACCATATGCTTCATCTCACATATTTATTTAACCCTGCTCTCCTTCCTTTATTCATTCTCTTGAGCCCACCTAGATTCTTGCTCAGTACTTCCCTCAGGGTGGGCTTGTATGTATGCTGGGTAGTCCTATACTATGGCCTACTTCACATTCACATTAGGTCTGTGCATCCACCTCCTTGTATTAATGTGATGTTACAACATGGGGGTTGGGTAGGGGGTGGTTTGGTGTCCCAAGACATTTTCTATGGCACAAGTGTGGGGTTCATTATTGGTGATAAGCTACTGTCAATCAGTTTTCTTTCAAATATTGGCAAACTACATTAAGCTGTTATTATCACATGACCAGATACTTAATTTTCAATAATAGACAATGTTTTTCTTTTAATTTTTACTATGCATATATTTTTCGGTCTTTTTTTGTTCCTTTTTATGTCAGCCTATTTTGTTACTTAATACTACTTATTCTAAACCATCATTAAATCTACTATTTTATTTTACTTCCCATCAAATGCATGTTATATTTATTTGTTGTAAGTACTTCTTAGTAATTTTGTAGCCCTATGCAAAATCTAAAGTAACCAATAAGATTACTTCTGTGCATCCACTTGCTGGACCTTCATTCCATTCTTAAAAGGACAATGTGTTAACTCATAGTCAGGGAAAGAGTGAAGACATGGAGTGAGAAAACCCAACTAGTCATGGTGCGGGTTACTTCACTTGTCTGTACTTTAGGTTACTCACACGTCAAATAGGAATAACAATGTACGCTGCTGATACCATAGGACAGTTGTGTGTATCTAATGTGTACATATCCGGATGTTCAACTGGAAATTTTGGCTGAACACTCAGCTCTCACAGTTATCAGAGATGAAAATGATCTGTGAAACAGGCAAGCCTGTAGGACTTGAAAAAGAAATAACAAAAAGTAATTACATGGTTTGCAGACAATTCAGGCACACTGAGGATATAAAAGGTTTGAGAGCAGAAAGAATTTGAGGGGGGATTTCTTATTTCTTTAGCAAGAACTGTACTTTGATGTCCCTCTTCCAAAAGTGTGCTTGCGCCCTCACTTCTACTAGTGAAAGAGATTCTGACAAAATCACTTGGAAATTTGGTATCTGTGCCCTGTAACTGGGGTGATATAGTGAACTGGCATCTCACTTCCAGTGGTAACAATGGCAGATGTGTCTCCTAGAGTTTCTAGGAGTAGAAGTTTTATGTTTCCCTTAGATAAACACAGGCCCTACAAACAAGGCACTCAGAATGAGGTTGTGTTTACTCCATCCTGTTCAATGAGGCCTTTGAGATGGGAGACTGAAAACTCAGCATGCAGAAGCCAGGGGTGAACACCACCTCCCAATTCCTAGGGACTGTGGAAGAAGTAGGAAACAAGTCAGGAAAATACATGATGTGTATCAAGAGAACTGTGCTGCTGAAAGTTTCCCAGCACAGCAGTGGGAGGGGGCATTTCAAAGAACCTCTGAAAGTATCCCATGAGACAAAGAGCTTTAATATTGGCCAGACCCAGAAAACATGAGGCCAACTTACAGCAAAACTGTTGATGTAAGATCTTGCCTCTCCTCCAACCCTCTTGCTTCAACTCAAAATTGTCTATAAATAGCTGCTAGCTAGGGCAGTGAGGAGCAAGAAAAAGAAAACAAATTGGCCAGGTGTGGTGGCTCACGCCTGTAATCCCAGCACTTTGGAAGGCCAAGGTGGGTGGATCATCTGAGGTTGGGAGTTCAAGACCAGCCTGACCAACATGGAGAAACCCCATCTCTACTAATAGTACAAAATTAGCCAGGCGTGGTGGTGCATGTCTGTAATCCCAGCTACTCGGGAGGCTGAGGCAGGAGAACCACCCAGGTGGATGTTGTGGTGAGCCAAGATCATGCCACTGCACTCTAGCCTGGGCAACAAGAGTGAAACTCTGCCTCAAAAAAAAAAAAAAAAAAAGAAAAGAAAAAAAAAAAGAAAAGAAAAAGAAAAAAAATTAGATGCATCATATTCCCAGACTGCAGGCCCACTGGGAGGACGGGGAGTAGGTGTAATTTTGAATGAAGATGGGAGGTTTGACTACTACGTAGAACTGGACACTTCAGGTATCAAATTGTGACAGTATTTTATTATTTAAGTGACTGGAATCCTTCTTATTATCTAAGAGATATTAGAAAAGCTCTGAGAATGCCCAAGTTGAGTATTCATCCAGGAGCAGAGAAAGAACTGAATATATTTTAAAGGGAGAGATAGCAAAATAATTTTATCATTGCATTCCACAAGTTGTGTTCAAAACACTCGAGATACAAAGAAACACACACACTATATGTAAAATATATGATATATAAATATATATCAAATATAACATATATAATATATGATATATACTGATATGTAAGTATATATCATATACTATACAAAATAACGTGCCCCAAATTGAAGGATCTAAGGAGACTATAAAATAAAATGGAAATTTCCAAGGCCAACCTAACAAATGCAGATTTTTTTTAAGTTTCTGGATCCTAGAACTTACTATCTGCTTTGAGAATCCAAGCAGGCCTAGAGTATGGTGAGCAGGAGGGCCAGGTGAGGAATCTCATTAGAAAACTCTCGCCTCTCTAGCCATCTCCACCTTCCTATTTCTACCCCAGGTCTAGAGAAGGGATATGCAAGAGGGTCATTGAAAGGTCTGTGGGCTATTTTCAGGTCAGGAGATGGAGAGGACTGATGCCTAACTGACCCCTAACTCCCAGAGGCTGTTGGGGCAGGGATATCAATTGTTTCCCATGAAGCATATGAGAGCCATGTGAGTGAGACAGCAAGTGTGGGATTTTCTTACATCATGCCTGAAAGTCTGGAAGATTTACACTAAGGCTGAGTATGTGCCCTCCAGCTACTTGGGGCTTAGGGAAGAATCACCAGAGACCACCTAGACTAGAATATGTGCTTAGGATAAGGACCCTCAGAAGAAAGGGTCTGGTGGGAGATCTCTGAAGAGGACATAAAAGCTTCTTCAACCAGGTACAACTGGAACCATATGCCAGGCTCAGAGAACCAACAGCGAGTAAGAACTAGTGAGACTAAGGTCCTATCCCCTTTTCTTCCCTCCCACCTCTTGTCCAGCCCTGAGTTGGGCATATCAGGTGAGAAAAGAGGCGAGCATGGAGAGGGCGGGGAATGCACCTAAGTCCTATGACCCCTCCTTGAAGCAGGGCTCCACCTTTGAAAGTGGAGAAAGCTTAATATTAACTCAAGTTCAGAGTTTTGATTATTCCATGGAACTACAAATCATATTTCCTTAATTGAGCCTATGTTTATGTCTTCAAGGCATTTCAGGATGTCTATTATGCAGAAAATTATAGAGCGTTTTGGAATTTTCATCCACAAGCAAAAAGAGAGAGGGGAAGAGAGAGAGGGTGAGAGAGAGGGAACTCTCCTAAAATATTTAAAGGGGTGGTGAAAGATAATAGTCAACAATAACATAATAATATACCCTAGTGCCTGTCACGTAGTACATACTCAATAAATATTTGTTGAATAAATGAGGAACATAATAGTTTTACACACACATACACACACACACACCTGGAAAATATGTTTCTTCTAATAGTAACATTTCCAAATAAGTTCAGTATTATAATAACAATTAATAGTAATAGTACTCAATTACCTGCAATCTTGATAAGCAATGTTTGCAATGGAGAGCACTCATCCATCCATGCATTCATTCACTAATTTAAGTAGTAAATGTTGACTAAACCACTACTTTTTTCCAGGTACGATGCCAGGCACTGGAGATATAATAATGATGCAGCTCCTGTCTTCACATATCTTACTGTGTGAAGAAGACAGCAGACAAGCAAACAAGCAATTGCTTCTAGAAATGCTGAAATTCTGACTGGAATAGAGAAAAGGAAGGAAGAAGAAAGATGATTACAAAAATCTTATGAGCGGAGCTTGCCCTGGGCCTGCTGGACTGTCAATGGCCAGTTCTGGACAGTCAATGGCCAGCATGGAAGAGAACACAGGCTTGGAAAATAGCAGTCCCAGCAAAGAACAAGAGAAGGCAGAGGCTGTCAAGTAGGCATTTTGTTCTTCACAAATTTGTGCATTGGGAGTGGAAGCCCTGTTCTATTAGAGAATCATAGACAACTGATAGATGCTGGAATGGACTGGATGACTAGTGGGGGTCAAAGGGCCAGTGTGCCCCATAAACTATTTTACATTGTCTTGAATTCACCCATTCATTTATTTATTCAACAAATATGTATTAAGTGTTGGCTCTGGGCCAGCCTGTATAAACACAGGGTGGATCTAAGCTTACTCTGGTCTTCATGTTGTTAGTTACCGCTTTGTATTAGGCTGTTTTTCCATTGCTATAAAGAAATACCTGAGACTGGGTAATTTATAAAGAGAAGTGTTTTAAATGGCTTATTTAAATGGTTCTGCGGGCTTTACAGGAAGCATGGTGCACCTGGTTGGCTTTTAGGGAGGCCTCAGGAAGCTTACAATCAACACAGAAGGTGAAGGGGGAGCAGGCACATCATGTGGCAAACGCAGGAGCAAGTGAGAGAGAGTGGGGGTGGAGGTGCCACACACTTTTAAATGACCAGATCTCATGTGAACTCAGCAAGATCTCGCTTACCACAGAGGATGTCCCAAGCTATTCATGAGGGATCAGTCTCTATCATCCAAACACCTTCCACCAGGCCCTAGCTCCAACATGGGGGATTATATTTCAGCATGAGGTTTGGGCAAGGACAAATATCCAGACTATATCACTCGTCTTCCCAGGACTTCTCGTTTTACTCTTCTCTTAGAAAAGGCAGCAGCATAGTTGAGCATTAAGAACAGAGGCTTTGGAGTCTAGGTGACTCTTGTCAAGTTATTCAACTTCTCTGAACCTCCGTTTCTTCATGGGTAAAAATGCTATAGTAAAAGTGTCTCATTGGAGGGCTGTTGTATTAAATGCAATAATGCCTGTGGAGGACTTGGCATGTGCCTGGCCCATAGGGAGCCCTGGGTAAAGTGAGTTATTTGACATTATCATTTCCATCTTTTCTGTCCTGCTTCCCAGTGAATTGCACACTTTGTTGTACTTACCACAAATGTGTTAGAAATATTCCTCAGCCCCGCTTTGTGAAGCCACTTAATATTGGTATGTGGACAATCTCTTCTTTTTTTCTCTTCCTTTTAATCAGGGTTACTGTTAGCAACTAGGAAGCAACACAGTAATTATGACTCTAAAAGGAGTGAAATCGCAGAGGCTCATAAACTTTCAGAAAATGAAAGATCTCTCGGGCTGAAATTCTGAATCTTGGCTCTTACCACAAAGATGAGGAATGTGTGTGTGTGTGTGTGTGTGTGTGTGTGTGTGTGTAGAAAATTTGTTAAAATTCTTTTTGAGAAATTTCTAATTCATTGGAGCATAAAAAAAGTGTGTCTCATCTCTTAAAAGAAATTCTATGTGCCTTTTTCAGTGCATGAATATCTCAATAAGCAGCTTGATTTTGAAATGTCAAACTTGCCACAGAACTTGATTCTTGGGTAGGACAAATGCCTTTGATTTGTTGAAGAAATTTGATTTGGAAATAGCCAGGTGATTAGTTGTCGAGACTAGGGCTTTGAAGTCACAGAGTACGGATTTCTATTATGGGCCCTAGTGGAGCTCCAGACATTTGCATGTAAAATATTTCTAGAACTTTTGCATATGCTTAGATATTAAAATAAGCATGCCTAATGCATTTATAAGATCCCATCTGTCACATACACAATACACTTTCAAATGCTACCCAATAAGGAAACATCATCTTGTTGTTTAACCTTAATCAAATAGGAGAAAGAACACACAGTGCTGATGACCTATGATTGTTAAAGTCTTAAATGCATGGTTGTATTTAATTCTGTACATTGCACATTTGGGTACTGTTAAATAATAGCTCTTAGGAGATCTCCATTTGAAAGAAACTCAAGAATGTGGCGCTGAACCAAAGAGAGTCAAGAATCATTCAAGCATAAAAATAGAAGTCTAAAAATGACCTTGAGAGGTTATAACATCCAATTGCTACTTAAAGTTACAGACTTGTGGGTTGTTAGGGTTGATCCGAGACCCAAGGGAGATCACCTACTCTAAACCATTCATTTAACAAATCAGGAAACTAGGGTTCCAGTTAGAGTTTGCTGAAACCTTATTTGTGCTTTTCTTTCAGACTTTCAAAAAACAAAATTCTCCAATTTCTCCTAGCAACATATTCTAGTGCTTAATCATCAGGAAACTGCAGCTAGCTACCTTAATTCGCTCCAATTAGGCCTCTTTTCTTGATGAATGTGGATTTAAAATAATAGCACATCCTACATCTTCGTAAGTGACTAATGCTGGAACATGACACTATGGAAAAATGTTAGAAATGGAAAATAATTAATTCAGAGGTCAAGCTCACAAGAGACCTAACCACAGATTTTTCAGTAGATACACAGTTACTGTATGATGATGCAGGGTCAGGAGGGTTTGAAGTATGTGGTCTGCTCCTGAATAACAACTCTGTCCCTTAAAAACTGTGGAAATGAGCCAATTACTTAACTTCTCTAAGTCCCTATTTCTTCATAATGGCAATGGAAACTAGTGGAATGATCCTTTTTTTAAAAGGAGAGTCTAGCCCATTTAAATACTCAATATATGGCATTTTGATTGTGGTTGATATTACTGTTATATACAATATTTTCAGAGTAATAAGGAGAGTGATTACTTATTATTATCACCTCTATCATCTCTGTCATATGTTATTTAAAATATATATTA
The DNA here is from genome assembly GCF_049350105.2 of Macaca mulatta. Classification (NCBI taxonomy): domain Eukaryota; kingdom Metazoa; phylum Chordata; class Mammalia; order Primates; family Cercopithecidae; genus Macaca; species Macaca mulatta. The sequence continues at coordinate 164,057,440 of NC_133406.1, forward strand.
ATACCTACAAAAAATTTACTACTAAAAGAGAGTTTGAAGGTCTAATATTTGGGGCAGGGTTGAGGGGAGTCCTACAATTGATGATGAAAGGATCTTTATCTACTTTCTTCCTTGGAGATCATTATGGATGATAGCAGCTAGAGGCACTATGTACCCCTCCATGAGACTGAACTAGGTGACATTTCCATATCATTCAAATCTAGGATTTCCTTACTTTAATCTATCCAACATCATTTTCAAATTCCATTTTATTTTCCTAGTTTCACATGGCATTAACTCATGTTTACAGTTAAAGGAAACTTAAAATCAGATAAGGAAAGCTGCATGTACAAGGTTTATGTCCAATCTCAAGATCCAGTTATAGGAAATAGCTATTATTTTAACCTTTTTTCAAAAATGCAGGAGATAACTCTTGCTTGTTATCACTGGAGATTCTAATTTATCCGGGCAAAATGAATTTCAAATGATCATTGATAGTGATAACTCTTATGCAAATCTATTTCACTTCAGTAGTTGAATATTAATTTGCACTATAATAAAACGCAAATCCTTTAAGTTCTTTTCTCATCATTTAAAACAAATTGATGTCACAACATGACCAGTAAAGAAAAATAATCTTTCTCTATTATTTCCATTTGTTAGTTTCACACATTTAATTACAGATGTGGGAGCTGTCAATTCTGTCGCCTTTATCAACCAGCAGCTATAGATAACTTGACTACATTCCGGTCAATACATTGTATTTTAAAAATGCAAATTTTTTTAAAGATTATTTGCTTTTTATTTGATTTTTTTTACAACATGCAAATCTTTTAAGTTAGCAAATCTTAATAACTTTTTTTTTAAATGTAAATTTGTAATGTGTAGGTTGGCCAGTATAAGGATAAATTTGGGTAATAAGGAGTTGCTATGATTTGAATGTGTCCCCCAAAGTTCATGTGTTGGAAACTTAATTCTCAATGCAACAGGGATGAGAGATGAGACCTTTAAGGGGCGGTTCAATCATAAGGGCTCTGTCTTCATGAATGGATTAATACCGTTGCTGCGGAAATGAATTACCATGTGAGTGAGTTTCTGATAAAAGGATGAGTTTGGCCCCCTGCTATTCCACCCTTGAGCATGTTCTCTCTACTCCATTTGATGGCTTCCACCATGTTATGACATGGGAAGAAGGCCCTCACAAGATACCACCACCATGCTCTTGGACTTCTCAGTCTCTAGAACCATAACCCAAATATATTTGTGTTCATTATAAATCATGCAGCCTATTCATTATAAATTACCCAGTCAGTATTCTGTTATAGCAGCATAAAATGAACCAAGACAGGGGCTGACACATACTCACTCAGGGGAATCTTTACAGGCTGAGAGGTAACCAAGATCTCATTTAATTATATGAGGCTATGTGAGATTTGGGGAAAAGGGAACAAATTTTATTCTGTCTGTTTCCATATTCCAATGGGCCTCCCCGCCACAAGTTATTGGAGTAACCTCTGTGTGAAGATACATGGAGTTCAAAATAGCCTCTCCTTGTGTGGAGTGGAAAGTATTTAGTTCTGTTATATGTCTCTAGAATAACAGGTTAAGCACACTTACACTCTTCTAGGAGGGCTCTTAAGAATTAATAAACTAGGAGAAGGAACACAGTCACAAATCTGACCATAGAGAAGGTCAATTAAAGAAAAATATCTGAAAACACATGACTGGAAAAAATAGTAATACTAGGGGTATCTTTAGAGCAGGAAAGCCAGATCATTTTCTCTTGTGGGTAATAAAAACAAATTCTCTGTCTGAATGGGAGTTAGAAATACTGGACCTGTATGGCAAGGAACTTGACTTTAGTGAGGAATTGAAGTCTCCCTAGAAATTAGCTACAGTAAATCAATCAGAACAGAAAAGCCTGATACACCAAACACAGGATAAGCATTGGTTCAATCTGGGAGTCAACAGAAATCCATCAGAAAACAAACCAGGAGGAACTCCAGAAAACAAAAGTATATGTTTGTGAACGTTCAGGACAGGTAGTCCACCATCCAGTAGAGTAACTTCTCTGCCCAAAAAAAACAACCTTTGACTGCCATAATATAATAAAGACAGCAACTTCAAGGTGAGTGAGGCAGCCTGAGTCTAAATAGGCTGAGACTTAACTTAAAGATCATCACGTGGGCTAAAGGGAAATTAGTCCACGACCAGGCAAAGAGAAGAGAATCAGATGAGGTTAGGAGATGCAACACACAGGATTGTGCATGTTCATGAGACCTGGAGGAAGGTAGGAATGAGTGAGCTATTCTCCACAGTAAGGAGCAGGTCCTAATTCAAAAAGCACTCATAGCTCCCTTCTCACCAGTCCTTGCTACTCCCCTTCCAAAGAGGACCTTGCCATGGATTAGACTGGTTTAAGGACATTTTTTTTCCCTGATCGAAGGCCCATAGGTTTCACAATACTGAACAAAAGTGATTGAGAAGAGATCCCACGAAAGAGTGAGATCCTTGGAGGTACCTCTTCAGAGCAAGTTACCGAGTAAAATGAGCAGACTGCTGTGTCTTCAGTACTTAGAACTGTGTCTGGCACATGACATACTCACTAAATCTGTATTGAGTGGGTGAATGACTGAATGAATCAGTGAGAGGAGGCTGGAGTGTGCTCTCCCTTGGTACAACCCTTCCCCTGAGAATACACAGAGTGAAGAGCCCCAAGAATGCAGGAAGAGGCAGACCAGTCTAGCTCTGTTCTGGGCACAGGGACAAATGTGCTTGGGCTTTCATGATCTGGAGCTGCTTCTTCCTTGACAAGGTGCTCTTTCTGAGCCAGGCATCCCTCATGACTGGATTGGTGAGATGCCAGAAGTCAGGCCCCAGTGCAGGCTTAGGGTGTTGGGAGCAAAGGAAGCTGCTTGACCAAATTTGCTCTAGGCTCTACATTCTGCTAAGGCTGACCTCAACCAAAAGGAATCCTGTGTGCCTAGCTCACAGAGGACCTGTTTGGCGCCTGGGGCCAGAACCTCAGCTGAGAGGCTCCTTTGCCTGACCTTGTGTTCTCAGGGCATTAAGAATGTGGTCGATGGCAAAATTGGAAGATTCAGAGCGTGAGTCAGGTCTCCACCTGTCTTTTTAAACACACAATATAGTATTCACCAAAAAATATGCTGGATGAAAAGATAAGAATGTGATCTAGTCTCCAGATATCCAATGATAGATATTTTGAAGTAGTTTATATGTTTTAAAATTATTTTTTCTTTGTCTTTATCTTTGTAGTCAGTGGAAGATAGAGGGAAATGCAGGAAAACAGAGTAAAAGGGGGAAAGATGCCACAGGTATCTCCAGAGAAGCAACTTGGGACATGAGTCAGAGAGACAAGACTATCCTGGACCACTGCTTCCAGGAGGGTATTTCACTCCTGGGTCCACAGAGAGATAGATGCCAAGGCACAACACAGGCTGAAAGAGACACTAGCTGCTGGTCTGGAATTCCCTCCCAACAATGATAGGAAAACGTCTGTAAAAGCCCTGCTCATGAAGGGCTATTCAAGCTACTTGTACACAACATGAACAGAGCTGAGGGCGGGCAATGGTCCGGCTGACCAGCTGCTCATTTTCATAAAGGGCAGCAGAATTTTCAGTTGAAGGTTTTAATGACAGCTTATGCCTGATGCCATAAAGCCCTGTATCCAAACTGCTCCTCTGAGGAAGAGAAAAAAAATTCTGCAAAGCACAAGGATATGGTTCAGAACTAATGTGCTGAATGGTCCCCAGTCCTCAAAATCATGCCTAATCTCATTGCATTTCAATGAAAACAGTTCTATTCCATCAAAGAAAATGATCAATGGTCTCATTTCATCCCAGAATATGTCTGAATCAGAAAAAGAATCACCTAAATGTTATTTACTTAATGCATTTTCTCTCTCTTTTAAAAAATACTTATTGGCACAAGCACGCTAGTAATAAACAAGACAAATTTATACTAGAGCAGGGGTCAGCAAACTTCAGTCTATGTGGCAAATCCGACCAATAGCCTGTTTTTTTATGAGCTAAGAATAGTTTTTACAGGTTTAAAAGGGTTGTAACAAATAACAAAGAAGTATGCAATAGAGATCGTATGTGGCCTGCAAAGCTAAAATATTTACTCTCTGGTCCTTCATAGAAAGTTTGCCCTCTGTATTAGAACATTGTTCATTTTCTGACATCCAGAATTATGAAGAAAAACAGTAAGTAGCCAGTATGTCAGTTTTGGTTTACCTGAATGTTTATTAAAATTCCAACCCAAATGCCCATCAATGATAGACTGGATAAAGAAAATGTAGCACATATACACCAGGGAATACTATGCAGCCTTAAAAAAGGATGTGTTCATTTCCTTTGCAGTGACATGGATGAAGCTGGAAATCATCATTCTTAGCAAACTAACACAAGAACAGAAAACCAAACACCACATGTTCTTACCCATAAGTGGGAGTTGAACAATGAGAACACATGGACACTGGGAGGGGAACATCACACACTGGGGCCTGTTGGGGGGTGGGGGGCTAGGGGAGGGATAGCATTAGGAGAAATACCTAATGTAGATGATGGGTTGATGGGTGCAGCAAACCACCATGGCACGTGTATGCCTATGTGGCAGGCCTGCAAGTTCTGCACATGTAACCCAGAGCTAAAAGTATAATAAATAAAATAAAATAATTTTTAAAAATTTTGTGAAACAACAACATTTGTACCCTAGGAGAGAAATCTTAATGACATTTATAAATTGTAAAATTACCTGTTGTTACATAACATTACACATTTGTTACATTTTAATCCTTGACTAAAATGCAGTTGGCCCAAGTTTCTTATTGTAAACATTCCTGGAAAATAGTCTCAGTGATAAGCCAAATATGTGAAAGTCCCAAATTACTAATTCCAACGACTACAGTTACCACTTAGTAACTTGCGCCCTTACCAGGCTAAGTGCTTTTCATGCATATTCTACTTTACTCTTCAAAACAACCCCAGTATACAGCATTCTCGCTATTTTACAGCTGAAGTGACTGAAGTTCTTAGGAGTTGATATTGTATTCAGGGTCTCACAGTTAGTAAGTGATGGGACAAGGACCTAAACTCAGTTCTTGCTGACCACAGAGCATAAGCCGCTACACTACGCTGTAGTCTCTCTAAACGACACTGTCTCCCTTTAAAGAGACACTATCTTTAATTTTTCCTCTTCTTGCAAATTGCACAACTTGGTGAGTGGGAAGTAGCAATGCTGACTGCCAGGTGAAACCTCGCCACCTCAGCATTCCCAGCTTCCTCCCTATGCACACATAGAACAAATGTAGGACCATTTTGAAGGTTCTGAGAATCCATAAATGGAAAGCATCTCTTATCCTTTCTTTGTGATTTTAAAAGCTGAGGTTAGGTTTCTTATTTTCATTTGCTGCTATTTAAAGGGAGGACTTAATTGAGTGTGTATGTTGCTTTCCTTATTTTTACATAAGTAGTAAAGCTTCCAAGAGGTGCAACTAAAATAAGGTGCAATCCCACAGGATGCAAGGTTGGCTTTTTCTCTTCACAAGAGTCCTCTCCCTCTCCTCTCTTTCCCTCTTCCACCTTCACCTGACAACTCTACCTTTCCTACTCAATATAGGAATTAGAAGGAAAGTAGAACACACCCATTAGGCTGGAACAACAGGGAAGTAGAGCTGGCTGCATCTTTTTATTTGAAACAGAAACAGTTAATAGCTATTCTAATCACCTGACTCCAGCCTCTGCTTCTGGTCTGTATCTCCAGCTGCTGAGGAATGTTTTACATGGAAGTTGTGGTATCACATCAAGAAATATCAACTGCCAATTGGACTTATTTTCCTCCAAAATCCGGGTCTTTATCTAGACCATATTGCTGTTCACAACCTTATTTTCCTAGAAATAGAGTGTCATAGTAATCTTTATTTCTCTTTCTCCTTTGCCCCAGATCCAATAACGAGGTACCGCTGAACCTTGCCACCTACTGCTCTCCCACATTTTCCTCTACCTTTCTTCCTGTACTTTCCAGTTCATTGCCTGACATCTGGATTATGCCAGTGGTCTTGTAATTTGTCTCTCTGCTTTGAGACTCTTTCTTTTCATGCCCTATTGCAGCATAATAAAGCTCTCAAAACTATTCTGCTTAAAGTGACAGTCCCATGTATTTGCTCACAATTCTGCATTGTGGGGAGGCTCAGTGGCAACGGTTTGTCTCTGTGCCACATGTGTTGACTGAGGCAAGCTGGCACTACTAACATGTTCGGTGTCTCTGTTGGGGTGATTGAACTCATTGCAGCTGTCACACCCTGTCTCTTTCTGTGGTTTTTCATCCCCTAGGTCTCTGTCAATTTGGCCTTTCTCTCCAGCAGACCAGGGAAATGAAACCTTTTTGTTTGTTCATGTTAGCTCAGGGTTCTAACATGGCAAAAATGAAAAGTGCATTGTATCTTAAGGTTTAGGCACAGAAGTCACACTGTGCTGCTTTTGCCTTATCCTGGTTAAACTAATTCCAAGCCTGGCTCAGATTCAAAGGGAGGAAATGTAGACTCCACCTCTTGATGGGAAGAGTGATGAAATAACATTGCAAAAGCGTACGCAGGAAAGGAGGGCTTTTCATCTGATCACCACAAGATAAAATCCATATCACACCATGTATATTTCTACATTAATGGAATGCAGTCTACTAAAAATAACATGATAAGGACAATAAAATATGACTTCCCATCTATAACTATTCTCAAGGATGCATTGGGTAGAATAGAGGCAGGATCTAATTCAACTCTGAGAGTCTACCATCCCAATAGCATTGCAAATGTACAGGAAACAGAAGATAATTTAATAACTCAAGAAAGGTATGAATATAATCAATCATTTATTTTTGGTAAAACTATATTTTAAGTCCACGCTTTACACCGCAGATCACAAAAATTTTCAGATGGTTCATCTCAGATTTGTCACCACCTAGAAATGTCCCACCTGTGGAAGCAAATGCCAGTGTCTCACTGTGTGAGCACAATTTCTTATCATACCTGACTTCTCAATCCTTTTGTTAAACTATACATTCTGGCTAGTGTCATCATGTCTCTAGGAGTTACTGCTGTGTAACTTCTTCTTCATTTATGAGTTCTACTCTATTCCTCACTCCTGAAACCTCTTGTCTCCCATTAGATGAGCTTGTTTCTATTTCACAAAGACAGTAAGCTATTAAGGTTGAATCCTTTCAACTCTCTACTCCCCACGCACAAAGACATGCATTCTTAGCCTTTCCTCCTTATTACCTCCACCTTAGCTTCAGCTTTAGAGAACAAGAAGCCCCCTCTATCCAAGATTTACCCATCCATCTATTCACCTCTTCTCTGAATTCCATCCTCACTCGCCTTTCAGCACTATTACTCCATCAATTAATCCTTCTTCCCACATTTTTAATCTGTCACTCTCTGAGGGCCACTTCTTTTTGCCCAGAATATAAAATAATCACCTTTCACCTAATTCCTGGCCTGTATCTATCGATGGCCTCAGTTTCTCTCCAATTTTCATAATTCAGCCTCAAAAGTAGTCTCAACTTGCTGTCTTTGCACATGCACCAAAAACAACAGCTAATTTTTACCAAGGAATTGTAATGAAACTGGCATTGTTCTAAGCATCCTACCTGCTTGAACTCATGTACTCCTCACAACAACCTTGAGATAGTTCTGTTTTTATTTCCATTTTATAGAGGAAAAGATTGAGGCAGGGAGAGCGAGCGCTTTGGTAACATGCCTATTGTCAGCAGCTAGTGGGTAGCAGAGTTTGGGTTTTAGCTTGGGTGCTCCCTTTCCAGAGCTCACATCTCACTCACCAGACTACTGAGTCAGCTGTTCATCCACTGTCATCTGGCTCTGCCTTCACCACTTCCCTAACACTGTTCTCACACAGATCACCAAGGCTATTCTTGTTGTCAGTGGCAATTGACACCTATTGGCATTCACCTAAGTTGGCTGGAAAGTTATTCAGGAAGAGAAGCAACAAAAGAAGAAAACGGAAAAGGAAAGAAAAAAAGAAAAGAAAGGAAGAGAAAAGAAAAAAAAGAGAGAAAGCTTTCCCATCTCTTGTTCACAGTAGAAAGACAGCAGAGAAGCCTTATCCTTGTCCAGCATGGATGAGATCAAGTAAATGAATCTTTTCTTTTACCCATTTATGCTTTACATATTTTAGACAAAATTTCTACATGGAAACACCTAAAATGTCAGTCATTTCAAATAACAAACTCACAAATGAAGGCAAGATGCTCAATTGTACTTGCAAGTGACCCTACAAATCAATGCTTACCCCCTTAAATGTCATGTTTGCTAGGGCCACTGGATGCTTCAACTCAGGACCACCCGCACAGACCATGAGCCTGCAAAGCCCTTTGGCCCTTAGAAGCACTTTATAAAACCCAATATTTTAGCAATGGCTCAACAGCATTGGCATTTGCAATTGCTGAAAAAAGTCCCTGTTGTTAAAAAAAAAAAAAAAAGTGACCCAAATTCTACTCAAGTTAGAAAGTAGAACTTAGACATTCTTGTAAAAGTTGTTAGGAAGAGCAAAATGACAAGATGTTTCAAAAATGACGCCTAAAGATTGAAGAATATAAAACAAAAGGAAAAGGCTCATTTTTAAATATTTGGATATTTAAAATTTCTATCACATTTAGAGGACTAGCAAATGTTTATTGACTGCCCGACACATATATTTCACCATACTATGTGCAGAGAGAGATTTGAAAGAAAATAGGGCCCTACTCTCTTATGTTTGAAGTGCTAGTGTTCAATAAATGTGCAAATTGGATTAACACATATTCATCCATTAGAAATATGTTGTTTGCCAACTGTGGGTAGGTAACTCATTGCCTTTAAGAATCCCAGCTTCAGTGAGCTTATTGCTTACTGGGAAAAAAAGACAAGAGCACTATGAACAATGATACAAAGTAGAAAAACATATTTTTAAGCACTTAGAAAAGCAATAAGAATATAGTAAGCGTTTGACAAGTACTTGTTAAACAAACAGTAAGTACTTTAAGATAGGTTCATGCTAAGTGCTATAGACAGTAGATGAAGGAAATCAGTGGGTGTTTTGTGAATACAGTATCCGAACTTCACCTTAACAGTATTCAGATGATCAGTGATTAGCATGGAGGAAGACATTCCAGGGTAGTCGCAGAGGCAGGAAAATCCAAGGATATGTAGTCAGTCACTTTTGCCAGGATTGAGAGGTAGATTGGAAGAAAGGTTAACCCAGGAGTCAATATTTTAATCAATAGATGATAAAGAATCAGAAACATTTTTGAAGAAGGGTAGGATAGGATTAGAAATATGACTTAAGAGAAATTGACCACAGGGTATCCTTAACAAAGATCAGGTGGTGAGATTCAGAGAGGGAAAGAGATCAAGTCATGTTTATCTTTGTATCAACAATTTGTAAAGGACCTGGCTACTAGTAAACACAGTGAATATCTGTCATGTGCTTACAACATCCGATTTCTACTTCTGGTAAAATCACCTCTGCATAAGAATTCCTGCCCTGTGCTCAACCCAGTTTATGTGGAGCTAATCCTACCTCCAGTACAGAACTGTGACCCAGGTACACTCCTGGCCTCAGTGATGGCCTCTTGGGATGGACAGGTGACCTAATTTGGACTAAAGAGATCAAGCCTTGAGCTTTTATCCAAGCTCCTGGGGAAGAGAAGTCCTTGATTTTTTTCCCCTATTGGATATGGGGAGCCATGAGAAAAAAAGCTGTTGGAAAAGGGAGACAACACAGGAGAAAATGTATTTCATGTTTGTGACATCACTTCTTGGTTCTTCTAACTTCTTTTAACTTGCCACTGAAAAGGAGCCTGCCTGATAAAATAAGAGCTTCATTTAATAAATAAACAGAAGCATGAGCGATTGCTTTTATATACAGAAACACATGCAGTGGGAGTAGAGCCCAGTCTTTGGCTAGCCAATCTACAATATCATTTCCATTCCCAGATGTCTACAATCCGTTAGCTTCATGTGGAATATTTTGCAACCATAAGCTATGATTCATTTCCACCCAACAATATTATGACCTATGTTTCTATCAAGTTAGTTTAGAGAATCACAGTGCTAGACACCCAATGGCAAAGCAATAGATCCTGTGATTAATCTGTTGCAGAACCTAGGTTTTAGAAAGAAAATTCAGGAAAAATTTTAAAAAATTGTATCATTATTGTTAACAAGTCAGCAGTGTTGGCCCTGGTGTATCAATATGGAACAGAAAGTAAACTTTCACCCTTTTCTTCAAGATGGTGACATCTTGATATTCAATTATAGTCATAATACTAATGATATTTATTTAGTAGTTAAGTTTTACTGTATTAGAATTGCTAGTTACCAAAAAAAGTATACTTTCACTGCAAGTAAAGAGTGATTAATCCTCTACATAGCACTTAGCTGATCCTTGTAACCACTGGGCAAATACTAGAGGAGCGAGAGGGGTCATTTTCATTTGTGCTCATCTGAAGTGATGGCTCCATTAATACAAAAGATCAAATATCCATCAGAACATTTCAAGCTTGTTTCATTCTAGAAGTTTACTACAAACCAGTTACAACCACTCACTATTTCCATGATTGCATTACATTGCCAAGACTTTAGCTGCTCTGAAATAAAGTAACTGCTCACCTCTGCCTTACCTGTCATTAGATTGGTGGGCTTTATACATCATTCATAAGCCTCCTGGTGTTATTTATTGTGAATCTTTCTGGCTCAAGTCACGTTCGATCAACATACTGAGAAACAAGTGTTCCAGCCAGTAACAAAACTCTTATAAGAAATGATTTGAAACATATTCTGGATTCAGCTTACCTTAATACATTTAACTGGATTAGCTGTCAGGGATATGTCTCTTTGTGAATTACTTGATAAATTTGTGACTTTTCTCCCTCAGGGTTCTGAATTTAATTCATTCAATATTTACTAAACACCTACACCATGCAAAACATTGTGCTAGGTCCTGGAGCAATGCTATGCTTTGTACTATTAGATATCGTTCCACAAATCCACAAGGAGGTAACAAGAATGTAAATGATGATGGCATGAAGGAGGAAACAAGAGGATGTGTGTTGTGTTAGGATAGCAATAAATAATTAGGGAAAAAGAAGTCTTTCAACAACAGACTTGTGTTAGAAAAAAATCATTTTTTGCTAACTCCTAGGCTAAGCCATTACAACACACAATCAGAGGAATTTAAAACAAACATATGCAATAATTGTTTTCTACACAAATAACATTATTTTAATCCAGCTAATAATATTATAATAATCAATTGGTTACCCTTTGGTGAGGCTTTCTCTTTTAAACTACCAAGGGAGAAAAAACAAATGAGTCCACATCAACAGGTGCAGTGGTCAAGGAAAGAAATTACTTTTTTGCTGCATGACTTCAGAGTATTTTCCTCTTCCCCTCCTTTCTTCCATTCACATGTCCTACCTTCTTTCCTCCACTTCATAGGTATTTACCCCAAACCAATAAAAAGTTGAGGAGAAATTTCCATAGTTTTTGCTATTGCCAAATTATATTGATTTGAAATCCCTTATAATGATTACACTGGCCCATCACACTCTGGACAGGGAATCCCATAGTACCTTAGCCTCAATTGAGATAATAGGAGTGTAGATCCTCAAGTATTACAAGCAAAGACAAAATCTTTTGGTAAAAAATGAGTAAGAACAAGAACAAACCCCTAACTAAAATCCTCCATTTATCAGTGCATCGAAAGGAGTGAGTGAAGGCCGCCTTGAGCATTTGCATTATTTCATTAACTTCAGGGCTGCCATATTTAGTGATGAGAAGGTGACAGAATTGAGGCCAATCTCCTTCAATATATGCTTGAGCTTCAGAAAGAAAAATTACAGCATTCTCATTTTCAGGATTTTCTATTTACAAAGGTCAAGCCTAAAGAATTCTTTGTTTCTTATCATATGAATGCAGAAAGCTAACAACAGACTCTTCAATGTGTCCCAAGTAGCTACTTAAATCACAAACACTGAAGTATTTAGAGGAAATGTTTGTGTCTAGTTGCTAATCAGTACCTAAGTGGGGCTCTTTTCTGTTTTCTGTATGCTACTTTAATTTTTTCAGGATTTTATGAACTCAAAACATTTTACATATGGGCAAACACTAAGCTAAACCCTCCCTCACTCACTTGCCTATCTTTACGGAATTGAGAGGTAGGGGGATGGAAGAAAGAAAGAAAAGAAGGAGGGAAGGAAGAATTGATTGATTTTGGTATATGTGACACCCTAATTTTAGCAAAAAAAAGAAAATATAAGAGAGAGTAAAAAAGAGCTTTCATATACGTAAATACCAATATTTGGCACTTAAATGCAAGTTACTCACTGGTGGAATTACATTAAAATGAAACGTCCTTACCTGAGTACTGCTTTAGACTTTTATTCCATTTATACAGTCAAAATAGTATTTCATTTTATTGCAATTTCTATGTTGCCATTTTTAAAAATTACTTCAGACAATAGTTCATTGATTATGTATTTGGGTACCCATACAGTTTAAGAAAAATAATTGCAAAAAGTTTCTCCCAATTATTTTAGTAATGCACAGTATAGGAGAAAAAATTGAAGAATATGGACAGGAATAGAGAATTGTCTATTATTCCAACATCCAGATAACCACTATTGATAAGTTTACAACTTTTTAATTTTTTTCTATGAATGCATATATAAAAATTATAATATTGTATGCATGATTTCTATCTGCCTTTTTCATGTAACTTTACTGTAGACATTTAATCAGATTGATATTAGTATTTTTCTACTTTACTCTCAATGCCTACTTAATAACTCATCATCTGACCATAGCATGCTTTATTTAACCAATCCCCAGTTGTTGGGCATTTAGGTTATTTCCAAAGGTTTTCTTTTTTCCCTATGTGATGTTTATAGATCTGATTCGAGTGTAGCAGGGATGGATCACCTATATTCACATTTTCTTCTGTCCTATTGTTCTTTGGGATAGAGCGCCTTCCAAAAAGCCTATTTACTCCACTCGTATCAGGACATTTCATGGTTCACGGCCACAAGCTACACTGCTTCATCATGTTAAATGAATGACTTCTCTCTAAATTATCTAATGAGATCTTCTTACTCCAAGTGATCTTCTTACGCCAACGTTAAAAATCCCCAAAAGAACAAGAATGGGAAGTTTCATTATTCGGGAAGAATGTCTCTCTCTTTTGTTCATTTATTTGTGTTATTTTCTTTTTTGTAAATTCGATCGTATAAATGTCAATTCTCCAAATCCTTGACAATTTCAGGTCTCAAAGGTTTGTACTTGAACAACTAAAATATTTTAAGGAAAGTTCCAATAAAAACCTTTTTTCATTAATATTAATCTTCACAGTCAAGTAGTTTTTAGATCTTAATTATTGTTAAATATAAAAATTATAAAGCTAAAATATAATTTAACAGCTAAACCTGAACAATTTTAGCAAAGTTTGCTTCTTATCTATATGCAATAATTTTATATGCTTATAATTAGTACTTTTTACTGAGCTCTATATCACAAAATTTTAAACATTGCCAATTAGACTTAATGTGTATAACCCATTACAGACTTTCAAAATTGACTAAGAGTCTCCATTGTTGAGTACATAGTTGTTTCTAACTGTTCACTAGTATAAAAAATTCTGCAGTGAACATCTTAGCTTTTTGAATTCTTCTAAATTATTCCTTGCACAAAATTCTCAGAAGTGTAATTGTAGTATCAAAGTATATTAACACTTGATGTATTGCCAAAATACTTTTCAAAGCAATTACATTGCTACCAGTAGTATATGAGTCCAGTCACTTCACAACATTGTAGCAGCAGTATTGCACTTAAAAATGTTTTCTAATTTGACAGATGTAAAATGGCAATTGCTCATGGTTTTTAATCTATGTATTTCTATGGATTGCTCTCTCGGGAACCCTAGGGAGCTATGTGCAGGATTCTCTGTGGCACTGTATGTGAACTGGTAGTCAGAATAAGCAGATATATAAATAAAATGGGTCACTCAAGAGCAATTTCAGTTCATTGAGACATCTCTCCTCTTCTAAATAAAAGATTATCTGGGGAGCTGATACAAGTTTGTATCTCCTTATATCTGAGACTGTGTCATCATCACAATGATTTAACCCAACTATTTGAAACTGAAGGTCAGTTTTTCTGGAGACTACAATGTTCAACCTAGATTTATTTGAGATTAAGGCTGTTACAAACCATGACTGGGAGAAATGTTTGTTATGACACAATTTATTTTTATATGAGCATCCTTTATACCAAGAGTCATAAAACATTTTACAGTGATACATAAGCTAATGGTCCTTGTAGAATGCTGATTTTTCAATGTTTATTTAACTCGTGATGAAAAATTGGTTGTTTTATTTTCTGTCAGGTAACAGCCAACTTTCCAACAATTCTGTTAAAGAAAATAATCCCAGAGGTTAAAAAAGACCATAGACCCAGAACGTCATGATTTATCCTTTCCTAATGCCTCACACAAAACCAAGAAAATGCAACACTGTGGTGAAAATAAAAGGAGGAGGGAGAAATAATGAGGAAAAAAAATCAGCCCTCACCAACAGCAAAATCTTTCTACCAATTACATTTTAAAAAAATAAGTGAAAAATACTATCCCATTCTATCCTAGTTAGTTTGCAACCCTTCAGCTGTGCTCAGTGTTTGCCTAATATGACACTTAAATGATAAAGTAAGACAACGGTAGTTCTACCACCTCAAATACAGTAACTGTTCCCCAAGGAACTAGAACGAAGAATCAGTAGCTACAGTGTTGGATGATTTAGGCCTGTGGTATTATTTTCATAAATTAAATTTATAACTGGCCAGATTGCTTTCTTCAGCTTTTTCAGAGAAGTAAAACATCATAACTTTTCATTGAGATGACACTGATAGTTTTCAGATGGACATCTTAGCTTTCTCTTTTCTTTTAATCCCAGTCCTTAACCTAGTGTGAAAATGCTTGTTTCCAATAGAATAATGTGCAAGCAGGGTTATTCTAAAACTGCACAGAAGTGACTCAGCCAAGGCAATCGGTAAGCCTTTTGTTCTCCAAGGACACAAGTTTGAAATCCGGAATCAGAAGAAAGGTTACTTGGGCCATACAGCGAATGACTCAGTATCTGACATGCAGAAAATTCTATTTTTGATTGTTAGTCACTTGGGGGTTCCCCCGGCCCTTTGCTAATATGCTGTTCATTTATTCTTCCTCCTTTTCCCTCAAATTCCATGCCCTCTACTCTGTTTCCACTGGCAGAGAAGGAGATGAATCCCAATCAGATTTTGTTTTTAATTTATAGAATGCTTGATTTTGAAAAAAGGAAGTATGAAGTTTCAATAATCTCAAACCTGATGCCAAATGTGACTTTTGGCAACGTTGAATGCAAAAAGAAAGAGATTTGGAGAGATGAAATAGTGGGAGGAACACTTCTGAGTTGGTTGGAGCTGGGTTCAAATTGTAGCTCTGGAAATAACCAGCTGTGCTTCCCCAGGAAAGTTATCTACATTCTTTTACCCCCAGCTTCTCTGTCTATAAAACGGAATTAAGAATGACCTTGTAGGGTAATTGTGATTGTTAAATATAATGATAATTTAACGATTCTAGTGGGATGCTGGTCAAGTAGAATGCCTGATATACAGAGGCAATGAATAAATGACCACCTACTCAGCTATTGCCGCTGCCAGGGGCTTAAATGATTGTCTCATCCTTTTTCATTCTTTTCTGAGAACAGACGGCAACACTTAAAATAGGACTCACAAACTGGGGACTGTGGTCAACTTGTCAGCAAAGTGGTAAGTTCTCCTACTCTTTTGCAAGACTGTTCCTCCCAGGATATCTACCTCCAGCCTGTAACAAAGCCTAGTGAACTAGGTAATTAACAATGAAGGCTTGACCTATTCATGGGTCATGATCAACATCACCCACAATCATAAATAATTACTGAGCTTTCCGAGTGTCAGTTTGATAGAGCTAACACATATTTGTAGGAACCAGAAGTTGTGGTTTTAAATAACTTTCTATATTGATTAATAAGATGGCTTCCTGGAAACATGGACAAATACGTAAGTCTTTTGAAATCATGGCAGAAAATTAGCTAAGGCATAAGTCAAGAGCTCTGAAAGAACTTAAAAGAATAAGTTGAGTGAAGTTGTGTTCAGTGAGGTACTAAGTCAGTGCCAAAAGTGTGATTTAGGAGGGTGTAGCAAAACCATGAGGGATGGCACAGTACCCTATAGGGGAAAGAAGGGCAAGCTGGGGGAGGGGGCAGCCACTAGAACATGGAAACAGAAACAACAGTGTGGAGAGGATACCTGAAAGGAGCTGTGACTTTTAATAGAGGGACAGAGCCAACCTGGGTGACCCTGCAAGGAGGTAGTTGGGAGAACACATATGCTAACCTCTCTATTCTCCTTCCCTCTAGTTCTTGATAGTGCTCTCACTGGTTAAACCTAATCAGATGCCATACAGCAAGGGAGCCCTCCATTGCAGCTCATATTGACCAGCCTCGCAGGGCAAAGGTGGGGAAAGGCCCAGAATGAGTTGGGAGGGCAAATGAAGGATCTTCAGTCTACCTGTAGACCCAAGCAAGATGAATCTAAACCCTTTGGTAGGAAAGCTCCTCGACCAGAAGACTCTTGAGAGCAGAAAGTGAATCTCATTCATTTTTTATAACCCCGGGGTACAACAACTGCATAGCTCAGAGTAAGCACTCAACAAATATTTATTTCAGGAAAGGCAGTATTGCTTGGTATTCACTTTAGTATTAGATTTTTTAAGAAGAGCATTTTCAATTTGCTGCTCAACCGATCAAATGCTTGGCTCTGCAGAGTCATAGAGAAATATGAAAATAGACAAAGTGACAAAAGTTTGGCGTGTGAAGTCAAAACTGTCTTATCTCCAATGAGCTGTGCAAGGCAGCTCTGCACATGAATGCGTTCCACAGCAAAGTCTGGCTCCTTCACAGCAAGTTGAAGTTGAAATCCTACATGAATGCCACTGACTGATATAAATAGAGCCCCCACAATTTACCTAAAACAGCAGGGCTTTTAGGTGAACACTTGGAGAAGCAAATTTAAAGACGAGTACAAAATAAAATAATTCTGCAAAACTCAAAGTGAAGCTCCCACTATTCAAATTTTTAGAACTTTCTACGTGTTTTTTCTATAAAATTCTCTGCACCATTTATACTTTAACATCATCAAAATAATTGCACTGGGATTAAATTTTCTAAACTTTGTGATAGTTTTATAATAGCTTTTACAAAATGTAAGACTTTAGGAACTGCTTTAGCAGGGCAAGGGGTGTTTGACCACAAGTCACATATTGGGATGTCATTTAGGATGTGTTTTTCAAACAATAAGGAATATACTTCAGAGTGCAATCTGGTACACAAGTGGATATGCAATTGGTCACAATGTACAATTTTTAAAAATGTGGATAGTGGTCAAACATGTTGCAATACGCTCCCCTAATGAGCATCCCTGTGGCATTTGGCCTTCTTAAAACATGCCTTCATGTATGATATTTAATCAGTGCTAGTGATACTTGTATGTCCTCTATCTATCCATCTTTTTTTTTTTTTTTCTGAGATGGAGTCTTGCTTTTTCACCCAGGCTGGAGTGCAGTGGCGCCATCTCGGCTCACTGCAAGCTCCGCCTCCCGGGTTCACACCATTCTCTTGCCTCAGCCTCCCAAGTAGCTGGGACTACAGGCTCCTGCCACCATACCCAGCTAATTTTTTGTATTTTTAGTAGAGACAGCATTTCACCATGTTAGCTAGGATGGTTTCGATCTCCTGACCTCGTGATCTGCCCGCCTCGGCCTCCCAAAGTGCTGGGATTACAGGGATGAGCCACTGCGCCTGGCCCTGTATATCCATCTTAAACAAATACTGTGTCTATGTGCCTAAGTGTCTTTCACTGTCCTAAATGACGTCCCAGTGTGTGACTTGTGGTCAAACAAATGCTAGTGATACATATATGTCCTCTATGTATCTATCCATCTGAAACAAATACTGTGTCTTTCTATGTGCCATGCATGCTGAGAGGTTGTATTCTTTTTTTTTTTTTTTTTTTTTTTGAGATGGAGTCTCGCTCTGTCACCCAGGCTGGAGTGCGGTGGCCGGATCTCAGCTCACTGCAAGCTCCGCCTCCCGGGTTCACGCCATTCTCCTGCCTCAGCCTCCCGAGTAGCTGGGACTATAGGCGCCCGCCACCTCGCCCGGCTAGTTTTTTTGTATTTTTTAGTAGAGACGGGGTTTCACCGTGTTAGCCAGGATGGTCTCGATCTCCTGACCTCGTGATCTGCCCGTCTCGGCCTCCCAAAGTTGTATTCTTTTCTAGTCTCTTCCTTCTTTTAAAACAAACGCTGGCTGCCACTTTCAAAATTAATTTCAAGACCTACTAATGGGTGGGATCTTACACTTGTAAAAGGCTGTATGTGGCTTGGATTATAGATAAGTGCCAACTGTAGAAAACAAGAATGCACAAGGCAGTCTACAGAAGAAATTATGGGGACTGAACAAAGTAAAGGGAGAAACAATGGAATGATTTATCCAGGGACTTATGAAAATGGCGAGGCCCATTTTATATTAAGAGTTGGGGGGGGGGAGAGCAGGAAACAACTTATTAATTCACTTATGTACACATTTTTTTCTTTACCATTAATTCCACCATTCATTCCACAAGCTTTGAACTCCTGCTCTGTGTTGAGTCTTGATGATATAGAGGTAAACAACACAGCATCATTGCTCTCAAGAAGTTTACAGGCTGGGAGGATGGAGACAAGTTTGGAGGGAGTTGCCATATCGATGACAACAGCTGCAGAAGCAGCATGTACAGGGTGCCGAGGAAACAGGAAGCCATGTAGTCAGGCTGACTAGGAAAGTCAGATACACTGCCCAGAGGAGACCATGCTGAAGACATGCTAGGCACCATCAAGACCCTGCCCAGCTTGCTTTTTCAGAACTGTGGTCGGTTCACCTAGGTCTGGATCCTTACTGCGCTTTTTACTATCTCACTAACCAAACAGCCTCTTAAGCCCATTTTTCCATCTGTAAAATGAAAGCGTAATAACAATCACCTTGTGGGGTTTCAATAGGATTAAGTAAAACAATGTACCTAGGGAGCCTAGCACACCATCAGGAGTATAACACGTGGTCACTGTGACTACAACACTTACTGTCAACATCAGGTATATCATTCTGTTTCCCCTCCCTCAAAGCTGATGACAAGAATTCCCTTGCAAATTGTATCCCAAGTTAATAGACTTTTTGAGGATGGGTCATCCTGAGTCTGTAACAAGCATGGCAGATGCCCATGCTGAGACAGAAACTTCAGCCCGAAGTCTCTGGAGAAGAAGGAGCTGATATAAAGGCTCCAGCACAAAGCATCATTCTTCCAGAGTGAGTGTCTTCTTCTGAAGTTTTAACACTGTCATCTGAAGTGTTTAATTGTGTGTTTTTAAATAATTTTATGCTTTTGAGGCTTAGGGGCACAGGGTATAATTACTTAGAGATGTATAAAATGGGGAGTGAAGAGCTATCAAACTCCAAAGTCTGCCACGGGCAACCACCAGGGGAGAAACTACTTAAATATAAAACACAGCTTATTAAAGTTGTACTAAGATTCAAATGATAACTGATCACTATGTGTTTTGCATAGTTAGAGGATTCTGTGAAGGATATGAACTACCAGTAGATACAGAGTATCATAAAGAACAATTTCACAGTGAGGAGAATAAAGTGGAATCAGATTAAATAAGACAATGACCAATCTGGACTCCCAGGATTCCATTTCCGCCTCAGGCTTTTCTAAGTTGGATCTTTTTGAACTATGAATTTACTTCAATAAATAGGCCCTTCAAATGAAATGACCACAGACATTATTCCTACTCACCTTACTCAAGGCCTACGGAAGCCTAAACCAACCATTGTAAAATCTGCCACCATCTTCTCTTTGCACATTTACCCAAAATACTTACTAAAATCAGAAATTCTTGGTCTCCCACATAGTCACCGGATTTACAAAAGAATTCCTCCACGTTTTAAGGCTAAATGTTTCCATTGAGAATGACTTTGGAAAAGAATGTGGCAAAAAAAAAAAAATGCTCTTAAAAAAAGACATCTATTTCCATGTATTAAATCAAATAAATGATAGATAACAGGCTGCTGGTTTGGGTTATAATCATGTTACCGCTTAGAGCAATTGTTAAAGCCAATAAAGAATAATGAAGTCAAAGTCATTCAGCAATTGACTTTGATGGCAATGCTGACTCCTGGAAACACACAATGATGAAATTTTACAGATGCAACAGTGTGACTTGATTCTGCAGTGTCTCACTTATTATCCACAATCAAAGGGCAGCTTGTTTCTTGACAGGTGAAACCGGATAACCAATGATCAAAGGAAAAGACAGGGGAAGGGACCCTCTTAGTGAACAGTGATAGTGGACTAATAATTTAGGAAAATTTATCCTTGAGACTTTCCCAAGTTGTGTGATTTCCAATAAAACGACCAACTAGTAGCTTTTGTCTATAGTTTTATGCTTGAAACACCATGGCACAAAGACAAATGACCCAATTTAAACATAGGCAAAAGACTTGACATATCTCTAAAGATATATAAATGGTCAACAAGCACATGAAAAAATGCTCAATGCCATTAGTCATTAGGAAAATGAAAACAAAAACCACAATGAGATCCTGCCTCTCACTGATTAGTACAGCTATTTAAAAAAACGAAAAATAACAAGGGTTGGCAAGAATGTGAAGAAATTTGAACCTTCATACGTTGCTAGTAGGAATATAAAATGATTCAATCACTGCAGAAACAATTTGACAGCTCTTCAATAAATTAAACATAGACTTACTATATGATCCATCAATTCTACTCCTAGGTATTCCCAAAAGAACTGAAAACAGGTATTAAAGTAAAAACTTGTACAAGAATATGCATAACAACACTACTCACAGTAGCCAAAAGATAGAAATCATCCCAACGTCTACTAAATGATGATTGAAAAAACAAAATGAGTTATATCCATACAATGGAATATTATTCAGCCATAAAAATGAATGAAGTACTGATATTTGCTAAAACACGAATAAACTTTGAAAAATCATGCATGCTAAGTGAAAGAATCTAGACCCAAAGTCCACTTATTGTATGATTCCACTGACGTGAAATATCCAGAATAGGCAGACACTGCTAATTTTCTTCATCATTCCCCTGGCAATTTTCACTGTTCTGTGTAACAGGGCGCAAGTAGATTTGCACATTTGTAATAAACTACTCCCTCAACAGCCCATAGTCAATTCTACTTTTTTTTTTTTTTGAGATGGAGTCTTGCTCAGTTGTCCAGGCTGGAGTGCAGTGGCACGATCTTGGCTCACTGCAAGCTCCGCTTCTTAGGTTCATGCCATTCTCCTGCCTCAGCATCCTGAGTAGCTGGGACTACAGGTGCCCACCACCACGCCCGGCTAATTTTTTGTATTTTTAGTAGAGACGGGGTTTCACTGTGTTAGCCAGGATGGTCTCGATCTCCTGACCTCGTGATCCGCCTGCTTCAGCCTCCCAAAGTGCTGGGATTAGAGGCGTGAGCCACCATGCCAATTCTATTCTATCTCCATATTTCTCTATATACTAGGCAGTGATGCCTTATTGTTTAAGGGTGCTATTTAATTTGTCAGATTATCCTGAATGAAAGTTTAAAAACAAAGGATTGGAAGGAACCAAATTTATCAGAACTAATGGCTTAGAGACTGTTTCTATAAAACTTAAACAGGGGTGTATAAACTGCTAAGGATATTTCCCAATATGCTGGGAGGCACATAAATCCCAAAAGAAATACACATATGTTCCTGAATTGTCAGTTTGGCTCCATGATAAATGATTGAAGAACATTATTTTTACATTAAAACAGGTAAATTATGGAGCAAGATGTAAGATTCATGTGAACTTTTAAGATTATATAAAACTTAAAAGAAATATCTATTAGCCAAGCATGGTGGCGCATGCCTGTTAACCTGGCTACTTAGGATGCTGAGGCAGGAGAATCGCTTGAACCCAGGAGGCGGAGGTCACAATGAGCCGAGATTGCACCACTGCACTCCAGCCTGGGCAACAGAGTGAGACTCTGTCTTAAAAAAAAAAAAAAAGAAAACGAAAAGAAAAGAATGAAAGAAAAATGAAAAAAAGGACCATATAAATCTGCAGCAGTGTAGCTGTCATATATGAGTTTCTCATCTAATGGCATAGAAAGAAGTCACAGTCATATAGCAGAATTGTACTGTGGTTTACAGTTAGTTCACAAAGTTTTGTTTTTGTTTTTTTTTCTTTTTGGGATAGAGTCTCTCTCTGTCGCCCAGGCTGGAGTGCAGTGGTGTGATCTTGACTCACTGCAACCTCATCCTCGTGTGTTCAAGCAATTCTCCGGCCTCAGTCTCTGGAGTACCTGGGACTACAGGTGTGGACTAACTTCTGTATTTTTGGTAGAGGTGGGGTTTGCCATGTTGGCCAGGCTGGTTTCAAACTCCTGACCGCAAGTGATCTGCCTACCTCAGCCTCCCAAAGTGCTGGGATTACAGGTGTGAACCACCACACCCAGCCATAAAGTATTTTTACATAAATAATTCTTTTCATTCCGAAGGTGGACATTCTACGTATAAGGGTAAAGAAGCCCTGAAAATTCAGGCAATTTTCATTTATAGAAGTAGTAAGTCAGATTAAGAGTACAGGATATCTTAAAAAGCACAACAAAATGCTGGGTTAAAAGAGGAATGGAGTACTGGTTGAAAGTCAATACCTAGAGAATAGTCATGCAACTGTAGTCCTCTCCCAGAGAGAAGGCAGAAGATTTTTTCCGTCAGTACTTGAAATAAAGAGAGCAATGGACACAATGGAGAATTAGTTCTCAACTTGTAGCTGAAAGACCCAAATCCATACACAAAATGGTGAGATCCTCAGCCTCCTGGAAGCTAGGGTTATGTTCCCAAGCGGGAGTATGAGGTGTTTTCTGAAAAAAATTCAATGTCTCTCTAAAGAAAAACCTACATATACTAAATTAGGTATCCTCCAAAAGGGCTGGCTCAGCAAGACCAAGCTGCAGTGAACATAAAACCTTCCACTCAAACATATTTTAAAATCAGCCTTTATTTTTTGCTTTATTCTTAAGTATGAATCAGCAACAGAATATGATCATAAATTGAGGGAAACGTCCAAAATGAAAGCAAAATATCAAAACAAACAGAAAACAAGGAAATAGAAAAAAAATGGGTGCATAATATATGCAGAAAAGAGAAAATAATGACAGATGTAAATAAGAAAATATATTGTATCCATAAAATAAGAACAGGTTGTTATAAAAAAGAAACAATCTGAACATGCAAAAGGAGTGTTGAAAATAAAAAATTAACAGACGAGTATTAAAAAGTCAAATAATTGGAAGATATATTGAAGTAAATCTCCCAAAAAGCAGAATAAAAGGACAATGAGATGAACATTTGTAAAAATGAAGAAATCTAGAGAACAAATTCCTATTTAATACAAAACTAATAGTAGTTCCAGGAAACGAACTGAAAAAAAATACATAGGAGAATATTATCAAGTAAATAATTCAAGAAAACTTTCTAGAACTTAAAAATGAATTAGAGACTCCATTCAAACTGCTCACTGAAAACTAGCACAATTCATTTAAAAAGGCCAATTTAAAAGAACACCTGAGAAATTGATCACAAAAAGATCATTGTCTAGGCACATAGTCATCAGGACATCTAAAGTCAAGATGAAAGAAATAATCTTAAGAGCTGTGAGGCAAAAGCACAAGGTAACCTATAAAGGAAAGCCTATCAGATTAACAACAGATTTCTCAACAGAATCCTTACAAGTTAGAAGGGATTGGGGCCCGATTTTCACTCTCCTTAAACAAAACAACTATCAGCCAAGAATTTTGCATCCTGTGAAACTAAGCTTCATAAATAAAGGAAAGATATAGTCTTTTTCAGACAAACAAATGCTGAAAGAATTTGTACTACCAAGCTAGCACAATAAGGACTGCTAAAAGTAGCTCTAAATCTTGAAACAAATCCTCAAAACACACCAAAATAGAACCTCCTTAAAGCACAAATCTCATGGGACCTATAAAACAAAAACTCAATTAAAAAAACACCAGATATTCAGACAACAAATAACAAGATGAATAGAATAGTACCTCACATCTCAATACTAACATTGACTATAAACAGCCTAAATGTTCCACGTAAAAGATAAAGAATGGCAGAATGGATAAGAATTCACCAACCAAGTATCTGCTGTCTTCAAGAGACTCACCTGACACATAGGACTCACATAAACTTGAGGTAAAGGGGTGGAAAAAGATATTCCAAACGAACACCAAAAGCAAGCAGGAATAGCTGGTTTTATATCAGACAAAACAAATATTAAAGCAACAGCAGTTAAAAAATACAAAGAGAGGCATTATATAATGATAAAATGACTTGTCCAACAGAAAAATATCACAATCCCAAGTATATATGCACCTGACACTGGAGCTCCTAAATTTATGAAACAGTTACTTCTAGACCTAAGCAACAAGCTAGACAGTAACACAATAATAGTGGGGGACTTCAATACTCCACTGACAGCACTAGACAGGTCATCAAGATGGATAGTGAACAAAGAAACAATGGATTTAAAGTACATCCTAGAACAAATGAACTTAACAGATATTTACAGAACATTCTACCCAAGAACTACAGAATATACATTCTATTTATCAGTACATGGAACATTCTCCAAGACAGACCATATGACAGGCCACAAAACAAGTCTCAATAAATTTAAGAAATAAAATTAAGAAAATTGAAATTATGTCAAGCACTGTCTCAGACCACAGTGGAATAAAACTGGAAATCAACTCCAAAAGGAACCCTCAGAACCATGCAAATACATTGGAATTAAATAACCTGCTCCCACATGATTTTTGGGTCAACAATGAAATCAAGATGGAAATTTAAAAATTCCTTGAACTGAATGATAATAGTGCCAAAACCTGTCAAAATATCTGGGATATAGTAAAGGTGATGCCAAGAGGAAAATTCATAGCCCTAAATGCCTACATCAAAAAGTCTGAAAGAGTACAAACAGACAATACAAGGTCACACCTCAAGGAACTAGAGAAACAATAACAAACCAAACCCAAACCCAGCAGAAGAAAGGAAATAACCAAGATCTGAACAGAACTAAATGAAATTGAAACAAATTAAAAAATACACAAAATAAATGAAACAAAAAGCTGGTTCTTTGAAAAGATAAATAAAATTGATAGGCCACTAGCAAGATTAACCAAGAAAAGAAAACAGAAAATCCAAATAAGCTCAATTAGAAATGGAATGGGAGACATCACAACTGACACCACGGAAATACAAAAGATAATTCAAGGCTACTATGAATACTTTTATATGCATAAACTAGAAAACCTAGAGGAGAGGATAAATTTCTGGAAAGATAAAAGCCCTCTAGATTAAACCAGGAATAAATGGAAACTCTGAATGAACAAATAATAGGCAGTGAGATTGAAGTGGTAATCAAACAACTGGCAACAAAATAGAGTCCAGGACCAGATGAATTCACAGCTGAATTCTATCAGACACTCAAAGAAAAATTGGTACCAATCCTACTGACACTATGCCACAAGATAGAGAAAGAGAGAATCCTCCCTAAGTTATTCTATGAAGCCAGTATCACCCTAATACCAAAACTAGGAAATGACATGACAAATAAAAAAGAAAACCACAGACCAATATCTCTGATGAACATAGGTGCAAATATCCATAACAAAATACTAGCTAACAGAATCCAACAGCGTATCAAAAAGATAATCCACCATGATCAAGTGGGTTTCATACCAGTGATGCAGGGATGGTTTAACATCCACAAGCTAATAAATGTAATACACCACAAACTGAGAAATAAAAACAAAAATCACATGATCATCTCCATAGATGCAGAAAAAGCATTTGACAAAATTCACCATCCTTTTATAATTAAAACCCTCAGCAAAATCAGCATAGAAGGGACATAACTTAATGCAATGAAAGCCATCTGTATTTGTTTTTTTCACTGAGACTGGGTAATTTATACTGGAAAAAGAATTTAATGGACTTACAGTTTTTCATGGCTGGGGAGGCCTCACAATCATGGCAGAAGGCAAGGAGGAGCAAGTCACATCTTACATGGATGACAGCAGTCAAAGACAGAGCTTGTGCAGGGAGACTCCACCTTATAAAGCCATCAGATCTTGTGACACTTATTCACTATCATGAGACCAGCATGTAAAAGACCTGCCCTCATGATTCAATTACCTCCCACTGGGTCCTTCCCACAACACTTGGAAATTCAAGATGAGATCTGAATGGAGACACAGCCAAACCATATCACCATCTATGACAAACCTGCAGCAAACACAATACTTAACAAGGAGAAGTTGAAAGCATTTCCCTTGAAAAGTGGAAGAAGACAAGGATGTCCACTCTTACCACTTTTATTCAACATAGTACTGGAAGTCATAGCCAAGGCAATCAGATAAGAGAGAGAATTAAAGGGCATCCAATTGGCAAAGTGGAAGTCAAACTGTCACTGTTTGCTGATGTTATTGTATACCTAGAAAACCCTACAGACTTATCCAAAAAGCTCCTGCAACTGGTAAATGAATTCAGCAAAGCTTCAGGATACAAAATTAATGTACACAAATCAGTAGCTCTGCTATACACAAACAGTGACTAAGCTGAGAATCAAATTAAGAACTCAACCCCTTTTACAATAGCTTCAAATAAATAGATAAACTTAGGAATATACTTAACCAAGGAGGTGAAAGAACTCTTCAAAGAAAACTACAACACATTGCTGGAAAAAATTATAGATGACACAAACAAATGGAAACACATTCCATTCTGATGCATGGTGATATGATTTGGATGTGCCCCCACCCAAAACTTATCTTGAATTATAGTGCCCATAATCCCCATGTGTCCTGGGAGGGACCCAGTGGGAGGTAACTGTATCACAGGGGCAGGTTTCTGCCGTGCTGTTCTTGTGATAGTAAGTCTCATGAGAACTGATGGCTTTATAAGGACAGTTCCCTTGCACACACTCTCTTACCTGCTGCCATGTAAGAAATGCCTTTGCTCTTCCTTCACCTACCACCATGATTGAGAGGCCTCCCCAGCCATGTGAAACTGTGAATCCATTAAACCTCTTTCCTTTATAAATTACCCAGTCTCAGGTATGTCTTTCTTAGCAGCATGAGAATGGACTAATACAGATGGGTAGAATTAATATTGTGAAAATGACCATATTGCTAAAAGCAATCTGCAAATTCAATGCAATTCCCATAAAAATACCACCATCATTCTTCACAGAACTAGAAAAAACAATCCTAAAATTCATGTGGAACCCAAAAAGAGCTGTTCATAGCCAAAGCAAGACTAAGCAAAAAGAACAAATCTGAAGACATCACATTACCTGACTTCAAACTATACTATAAGGCCATAGTCACCAAAACAGCATAGTACTGGTATAAAGATAGGCATATAGACCAATGGACAGAATATAGAACCCAGAAATAAAGCCAAATACTTATATCCAACTGATCTTTGACACAGCAAACAAAAATGAAGTGGAAAAAGGACACCCTATTCAACAAATGGTGCTGGGATAATTGGCAATCCACATGTGGAAGAATGAAACTGGATCTTCATCTCTTACTTTACAAAAATCAACTAAGATGGCTCAAGGATTTAAATCTAAGACCTGAACCCATAAAAATTCTAGAAGATAACATTGGAAAACCCCTTCTAGACATTGGCTTAGGCAAAGACTTCATGACCAAGAACGCAAAGCAAATGCAACAAAACAAGGATAAAAAGATGCAACTTAGTTGAACTAAAAGGCACATAAAAAGAAACAATCAGTAAACAGACAACCTGCAGAATGGGAGAAAATCTTCACAATCTATACATCTGACAAGGGACTAATATCCAGAATCTACAAGGAACTCAAATCAGCAAGAAAAAAACAATCCCATCAAAAAGTGGGCTAAAGACATGAATAGACAATTCTCAAAAGAAGATATGTAAATGGACAGCAAACATATTTTTAAAAATCACTAATGATCATGGAAATACAAATCAAAACCACAGTGTGGTTTTGCAATGCCACCTTACTCCTGCTAAAATGGCCGTAATCAAAAAATCAAAACATATTACATGTTGGCATGGATGTGGTCAAAAGGGAAGGCTTCTACACTACTGGTGGGAATGTAAACTAGTACAAACACTGGAAAACAGTATGGAAATTCCTTAAAGAACTAAAAGTAGAACTACCATTTGATCCAGCAATCCCACTGCTGGATATGTACTCAGAGGAAAAGAAGTCATTATACGAAAAAGATACTTGCACATGCATGTTTATAACATCACAATTCACAGTTGCAAAAATATGGAACCTGCCCAAATGCCCATCAATCAATAATTGGATAAAGAAATTGTGATACACACACACACACACACAATAGAATACTAGTCAGTCATAAAAAGGAATTAAATAACGGCAATTGCTGCAACCTGGATGGAACTGAAGACCATTATTCTAAGTGAAGTAACTCAGGAAGGGAAAATGCAATATCATATGTTCTCACTCGAAAGTGGGAACTAAGCTATGAGGATGCCAGGATGCAAAGGCCTAAGAATGATACAATGAACTTTGCGGACTCAGGGGAAAGAGTGGGAGGAGGGTGAGGGATAAAAGACTACACATTGGTTCAGTGTACACTGTTTGGGTGATGGGTGCACCAAAAGCTTGGATATCACCACTGAAGAACTTATTCATGTGACCAAACACCACCTGTTCCCCCAAAACCTATTGAAATTAAAACAAATAAATTAATTAAAATAAATGAATAAATAAATAAATAAGGCCATCTGACAAACGACTGTTACCCAAAATATACGAAGGAACTATTAAAACTCAATGATAAAAAGTTAACAACCCAATTAAGATACGCAGATATTTCAGATGACAATAAGCATATGAAAAGTATGAAAAGCATATGAAAACATATGAAAAAATAAGCATATGAAAAGACGTTCTAAATCATATGGCATTAGGACATTGCAATTTAAAGTAACAATGAAATATCACTACATGCCTATCAAAATTGCTTAAATCTAGAAGATCAACAACATCAAATGTTTGTGAAGATGTGGAGCAAGAGGCACTCTCATCCATTGCTGGTAGGGATGCAAACTTGTAAAGCTATGTTGAAAGACAGTCTGATGGTTTCTTTTAAAGCTATACATACTCCCACAATTGTATTCTTTAGTATTTACCCAAATGAATTGAAAACTATGTCCACACAAAATTTTGCACATGAATGTTTAAGCAGCTGCATTCATAATTGCCAAAACATGGAAGCAACCAAGATGTCCTTCAGTATGTGAATGGATAAGCTGGTACATTCAGAAAAGGAAATATTGCTCAGTGATAAAAAGAAATGAGCAATAAATCAAGGCATAAAAAGACATGGATAAACCATAAATGCATATTACTAAGTGAAACAAGCTAACTGAAAAGACTGAACATACCATGTGTGTTTGCATTAGTCCATTTTCACACTGCTGATAAATACATACCCGCCAGGTGTGGTGGCTCACACCTATAATCTCAGCATTTTGGGTGGTTGAGGAAGACAGATGACAAGGTCAGGAGTTTGAGACCAGCCTGGCCAACATAGTGAAAAGACAAAAATTAGCCAAGCATGGTGCCGCATGCCTGTAGTTCCAGCTACACAGGAGGCTGAGGCAGGAGAATCCCTTGAACCTAGGAGGCAAAGGTTGTGGTGCTGAGATTGCATCACTGCACTCCAACCTGAGCAACAGAGTGCGGCTCCATCAAAAAAAAAAAAAAAAAAAAAAAAAAAAAAAAAAAAAAAAAAAGGACATACCCAAGACTGGCTAATTTATACAGGAAAAAGCTTTTAATGAACTTCGAGTTCCACAAGTTCCACATGGCTGGGGAGGCCTTATAACCATTATGTAAGGCAAGGAGGAGCAAGTCTTATGTGAATGATGGCAGGCAAAAAGAGATATTCTGTAGGTGAAGCCCCCTTTTTAAAACCATTGGATCTTGTGAGACTTATTTAATATCACCAGAACAGCATGGGAAACCGTGCTCCCACAGGGAAAGACCTGCACCCATGATTCAATTACCTCCCACCAGGTTCCTCCCACAACATGTGGTAATTCAAGATGAGATGTGGGTGGGGACACAGAGCCAAACCATATCATTTCACCTCTGGCCCCTCCCAAATTTCATATCCTCACATTTCAAAACTAATCGTGCCTTCCCAACAGTCTCTCAAAGTCTTAACTTATTTCATCATTAACTCAAAAGTCCATAGTCCAACGTCTCATCTGAGACAAGGCAAGTCCCATCTGCCTACAAGCCTGTAAAATCAAAAGCAAGTTAGTTACTTCCTAGATACAATGGGGGTACAGGCATTGGGTAAATACAGCCATTCAAAAGGAGAAATTGGCCAAAACCAAGGGGCTAAAGGCCCCTTGGAAGTCCCCGGCAGGGCAGTGAAATCTTAAAGCTCCAAATGATCTCCTTTGACTTCATGTCTTACATCTACCAAGTCATGCTGATGCAAGAGGTGGGTTCCCATGGTCTTGGATAGCTCTACCCTGTGACTTTGCAGGGTATAGCCCCGCTCCCGTCTGCTTGCACTGGCTGGCATTAAGTGTCTGTGGCTTTTCAAGGCACGCGGTGCAAACTGTAGGTGGATCTACCATTCTGGGGTCTGGAGGATGGTGGCGCTTTTCTCATAGCTCCACTAGATGGTGCCCCAGTAAGGACTCTCTGTGGGGGCTCCGACTCCACATTGCTCTTTCACACTACCCTAGCAGAGGTTCTCCATGAGGGACCCACCCCTGCAGCAGACTTCTGCCTGGGCATCCAGGTGTTTCCATACATCCTCTGAAATCTAGGTGGAGGTTCCCAAACCTCAATTCTTGACTTCTGTGCACCCACAGGCTCAACACCACATGGAAGCTGCCAAGGCTTGCAGCTTCCACTGTCTGAATCAACAGCCCAAGATGTACATTGGCCCTTTTTAGCCATGCTAGAGCAGCTGGAACACAGGGTACCATGTCCCTAGGCTACACACAGCAGGGGGATCCTGGGCCTGGCCCACAAAACCATCTCCTTCTCCTAGGGTACTGGGCCTGTGATGGGTGGGGCTGCTGTGAAGACCTCTGACAAGCCCTGGAGACATTCTCCCCATTGTCTTGGGTATTAATATTCAGCTCCTCGTTACTTATGCAAATTTCCGCAGGGCTTCAATTTCTCCTCAGAAAATGGGATTTTCTGACAATTTTCAGCATTGTCAGGCTGCAAATTTTCCAAACTTTTATGCTGTTTCCCTTTTAAAAATGGAATGTTTTTAACAGCACACAAGTCACCTCTTGAATGCTTTGCTGCTTAGAAATGTCTTCTGCCAGATACCCTAAATCATCTCCCTCAAGTTCAAAGTTCCACGAATTTCTAGGACAGGGGCAAAGTGTCTCTCTTTGCTAAAATGTAACAAGAGCAATCTTTGTTTCAGTCCAGTTCCCAACAAGTTCCTCATCTCCATTTGAGCCCACTTCAGCCTGGATTTAATTGTCCATATACTTATCAGCATTTTAGTCAAAGCCATTCAACAAGTCTCTAGGAAGTTCCAAATTTTCTGACATTTTCCTGTCTTCTTCTGAGCCCTCCAAACTGATCCAGCCTTCCCTGTTATCCAGTTCCAAAGTGGCTTCCACATTTTTGGGTATCTTTTCAGCAGTGCCCCACTCTACTGGTACCAATTTACTGTATTAGTTCATTTTCATGTTGCTGATAAAGACATACTTAAGACTAGGTAACTTATACAGGAAAAAGGGTTTAGTGGACTTATAGTTCCACGTGGCTAGGGAGGCCTCACAATCATGGTGAAAGGCAAGGAGGAGCAAGTCAAGTCTTACATGGATGGCAGCAGGCAAAGAAAAAGCTTGAGAAGGGAAACTCCTATTTTTATAACCATCAAATCTCATGAGACTTGTTTACTATCATGAGAACAGCATGGGAAAGACCTGCTTCCATGATTCAATTACCTCCCACTGGGTCCCTCCCACAACACGTGGGAATTCAAGATGAGATTTGGGTGGGGACACAGTCAAACCATATCAGACTCCAACTAACTGTATGACATTCTTGAAAAGGCAAAGCTAAGGAGATAGTAAGAAGATCAGTGGTTGCCAGAGGTTAGTGACAGGGAGGGCTGAATAGGCAGAACAGAGACTTTTTAGGACAATGAAACTACTCTTTATGATGCTATATAATATTGATACATGTGATCACACATTTGTCCAAATCCTTAAGAAGTACACCACCAAGAGTAAATGCCTACATACACTTTGCATGCTGGGTGATAAGGATGTGTCAACGTAGGTTCATCAATTGTAGCAAATATACTACTCTAGTAATGGATGTTGATAATGGGGGAGGCTATATATGTGCGGATAAGTGTAAATGGGATAATGCTGTACTTTCCTTTCAGTTTTGCTGTGAACTTAAAACTGTTGTTAAAAAAAGAAGCTTATTTAGAAAAAGGAACAATATTATCTGGAAAAAATATTTTCAAGAAAATAAATGTAACCATACCATATTGTTGGCTGTACAATGAATAATATTTATACAGTTATAAACACTGAAGTTTTGCTTTAACCAAAAATTTGATAAAGCTATATTGGGAAGACTGAAGAAGAAGGTGTTGAGAGACATAAGAAAGATAAATTCTCAACTGCCATCACAGGAATTTCATAGATAATGTCTAAAATTGAAATGGCACAGAAGTATATGTATGTCATTTAGAACCATGGGCATAAATAGTATCAGCTAAAGGAACAAGAAGTGATTGCTGCTAGAAGTAAGAATAAGAAGTGATGAGGGGTGGAGTGGGCTGCTACTTTAAACAGATTTTTAAGTACATGCATGCATTATTTTCATAAAAAATAAAAGCTAGTTTTAAAAAGAGCTTCACGGTGTCCTGTACTAGAAGATTAAAGAAATTTTGATGTAACTGGCACAGTAAGATACTATGCAGCCTTCATATACCATATCACAAAATATATGCATGCAAAATAAAGAATTTTCACAAAATATTGCTGGAAGAAAATAAAAGCATGTCACAGTACATATTGTTTGGTTCCGTTTTTGTAACACACACCCATACACAGTGTATTTATACTGTGAATACATGGTCCCTGCTCTCAAACAACTTCCAATTCAACATATATACATAATAGTTTCAACATGATGTATTTGTTAATAGGATGCAGGGGTTCTCAAACTTGAGTGTGCATCAGAATCACTTTGAGGGTATATTTAAAGATTTTAGGTCTGCATCCCAGTTTCTGATTTAGCAGATTTGGGGTGAGACCTGAGGATTTGTGTATCTATCATGTACCCAGGAGATACTAGATGCTGCCACTGCTGATCTGTGACTACACTTCCAAGAGCACTAAGACTGTTATACACAGAGTGTTTGGATACACTTGGCCCAGCATAGGAGTCAGGGAAGTCTTCTTAGTAGAGACGCTCCCAAGTTGCATTGTAAGTGGTTCTCAGTAGTCTCTGAAGTTGTCACAAAGTCGTAAAACTACTGACAAATCTTAATGGAAATTCTTGATTTACCAATTATGAGGTTGCATATACTAACCACAAACATAATGTTTCCTTGCTTTAGACTAGAACTTTCTAGTCAGTACTGGTTATTTCAGACAAATCAGCAACTGTGCTTGGCATTTTTATATGCTTTTGACTAAGGAAATGGACAAATGAGAAAGTTTTTGCATATGAAATGAGATTGATGACCAAAATCTTCCAAGCTAGGGGTGGCTGGGAGGGTACAGAGTAAGCCTGGGGCCCTTGGAAGGGAGTCCTGGCTTAGTCTAACAAGGAGAGAACATACAGTTGCAATCTGGCTACAAGAGAGCCAAGAGGGTTCCTTAATGTTACTCTTCTCACTGTTAGAAGCTGTTCCTCTGTTCCCTTCTCCAGAGAAGAAGCAACCATGGAAAGTGGAGAAGGACTTACATCAGTGGCTCCCTACCAGAGTCCAGACACTGTCCTAGGTACTTAATGGTGTTTGAAATGGAAAGGACATCCCTAGGTATTTAGGATGTTAAGGAAGCATCAGAAAAACTAATATCTACTTACATGTTGGCCAGTTAGTTTCTCATTTATTCTTTTTCACGTTTTAATTTGCTTCTTAAGGACAAAACCAAAATGAGTTCTCCAGTTTCATTACAGTGTTTCATGAACTTGTCTGTTGTTTACTGGACTCTGCGGCTAGCACAGTGTCAGGTCCAGAATTGGTACTGAGTGAAAATTGTTAAGTGAATGGCTAGACAAGTGTTATCGGAGCCACCTGGGAGAATTCGAGAACACGTGTAGAGTACACAAAAAATTTTCTTTACTTCAGCCTCAGAAAATTGAGAAAAGATTTTCTAGGATCCCTTAATCTAACTCTGAGGCTCTATAGTCTGGTGCACTTTTAGAGAGATGAATGTGGAAGATCGACTGCCATGCTAGTGGCTATCAATTTTCTCACTGGGAGAGGAGAAATTCAGAGTGTAGACACAGTGAAGCCAGGTAGTTGACCAAATCTGTCATAAATTAAAACTTGATCTCTAGAAAGGTGCCAACTTCTTGGCTTCTAATTTTGTGAGAAGTAAGAGGTCAGTTCCAGTTAACTGAAACCTTGCTTCCAACCACTCTAATGAAAATGTGGTTGAAAAATAATTGGAAACACAATTTTTGCACTAACAGTTATTAGAATGCCAAATTGTACCCATTATAGAGTCTTCTAGACAGTGAAAGTAAACCGTATTTATGTGAAGTACAACTCTCACCATCTCTCTCGGGTGGGAACTTGAGTTCTTTGTCATGCATAAGGCAAGACTAGAAGGTTACTTTCTATCATAATATCTTAATTTTAAAATAATTTTCTTTTGAAATCATAAAATAACTTTTATAGAGCTTCAGATTGTGTGCTTTAAGAACTTGAAAAATTTCAAGAAAGCAGAATCACAGTCTCCTTCATACTTTAGCCAAATGCATTTGGTGCAGGATTCTTAATGAGGGCAGGATAGGAAAAAAGGAAGATGCTTAGGAATTACGAAGGGCCACAAGTTCCCTGCCCCAGTCAACACTTCTGAGAAATCCTGCCTTGGACCCTGCAATAGCATCTTGCAGACACGAAGTAGACCCCTCCCAGCTCTGGGCTGAATAAACCGATAGTGTCTTCACCCTTAAGGCCAAATAGGATCACACTGTTTATCTTAAGCTGTCCCTAGAACTGTCTGAATTCATTAAAGGTCTGCCTTTGGCTTTGGTTTGGCCAAGATACCGGGATCTTCTTATTGAAAAGTGTATCCACAGCTAACACGTTGTCTCATGTCTGTAGTCCCAGCTACTTGTGAGGCTTAGGTAGAAGGGTGGCTTAAGCTCAAGAGATTGAGGCTGCTGTGAGCTATGATCCACCACAACTGCACTCCAGCTCAGGTGACAGAGTGAGACCCTGTGTTTAAAAAATGAAACAAAACAAAACAAAACGCCAGAAGAAGAAGTCTATCACTAAATGTGCTGGAATAAAACCAAGTTTGGTGCTCTTCCCAGACTTCAAAAATGGAGACTTCAAGGAAGACAAATTTTGAAGAATCATAATTGTGAAACTGTAGATGTCAGAAACCACAGAAGGAAGTTACAAAAAGCCAGCAATTTAAAGAGTGAAAAGTAAAGATTTTAAACACAGTAGGAGACCATTTTGATCTTCCTTATCAGTCCCATGTGTGAGAATATGAGGGCTATATTCAGCAGGAGTCTTATGGAGGAGGAATAGCTAAGTTGTTTCTACTCAAATCTCTGAATCTTAAATTCCATTACAAAATACATATTCTGATTGGCAATAACATTCTGTTAATGAAAACCAAAAGAAGGGTCCTAAAAGGGACTATGCCAAGGTACCCACTAAGTCAGGTACCTTGTTGTTCAGTGGTATGAGCCTAATATGCCAGGCGGGGTACAAATCAGTGGGTTCTTGTCAAATAACACATCTGTTGCTGGGAACAGATGGAAAAAGTAGGATGTGTTCTTGGTTGATTGAGAAAAAGAAGTACCTAATACTTTTTTCCTTAGTTCACATCATGACTCACTAAATCATGAAATGAATTATATCACAGCACAAATACATTGCCACTAGGATGTGTACAAAGTAAAATTAGTATAATCAACTCTGAACTGTTGTGCTAATGAAAGCAAACAGTGATGTAGAGATTCTCAAAGAGTGCAAAATCAGAAAATCATTTATGTTTGGTGATAGCAGATATTGTATTACTTGGGAGGCATCAGGTTTACCTTTGTGTTTTGCTTGTGGAAATGTGAAAATTAGTGTGTAGCCCTTACATGATGGGGGAGACAACTGGGGTAGAGGAATGAATCAATCTGGAATGGAGAATTTCTGTAGATTCACTTCAGGTGGCAAATTTAGAGTTGGCTAATCACAGAATTATAAAGGGGAATGGACATAAACTCATTTTTTGGAAGGGGAAACTGCAACTGAGATAAATCTACCTCACTCAGGACACACAATTCAAGGTCTCAGGCTCTCATATGTTTCTGAGTTCTTTTCTCACTCGGTTGCACTACTTGCCCCATGCACCTGCACACTAGTATTTATTACAGTGGATGAATATAAATAAGCTCACAAAGGCTCTGATAAATTCCTGCATGACAGACCTTCCACACATTGTTTAGAGATATTAAAATGCTTTGAAGATTGCGACTGACATAAAAGGAGCTTATCCTTTTAAAATGTGTCCTCAGGGAGCTGGGCCAGAGAAAGAACCAGATTTGATGCTAATGTTTTTGGGTGCTCTCAGTGCAGGACAGGTAAGTGTGTGGACTCTAAAATCAGATCTGGTGGAAGGGTGTGTGGGGGGGGGGTGGGGATGGTTAATGGGTACAAAAAAACAGAAATAATGATTAAGACCTACTATTTGATAGAATAAAAGGTGACTATAGTCAGTAATTTAATTATACATATTAAAATAACTAAAATATTGTAATTGGATTATTTGTAACACAAAGGATAAATGCTTGAGGGGATGGATACCCTATTCATCATGCTGTAATTATGTTACATTGCATTCCTGAATCAAAACATCTCATGTACCCCATAAATATGTACATCTACTATATCTCCATAAAAATTAAAAATGAAAAAAAAAATCAGATCTGGGTTGGAATTCTGCCTTGATCACATTTTTTTCCTATAGTTCCTTCCTCTGCTAGCTTAAGCAAGTCTCATAATCTTTCTGAGGTTCACTTGCCTTACTGTAAAATTAAGACGATAATTATACCTGCCTCATAGGATTATTGAGATGACAAAATGAGATAATGTAGGTAATAAACTACATGTTACATAAGTAATATATCCTTGACATATAGTAAGGGCTCGGTAAATGATATTTATGATCATTACAATAACAATTATAACTACACACATTTCATTTTTCAATAGTTTGTGTTGAGCAAGTCCATATTATATCACATTTCCTTAAAGTTCAGTGTCTATGTTGCATTTTTTTTTCTTTTTTTGAGACGTACTCTCACTCTGTCATCCAGGCTGGAGTGCAGTGGCATGATCTCAGCTCACCATAACCACTGCCTCCCAAGTTCAAGTGATTCTCCTGCTTCAGCCTCCCAAGTAGCTGGGACTACAGGCACGCGTCACCATGCCCAGCTAATTTTTGTATTTTTAGTAGAGACAGGGTTTTACCATGTTGGCCAGGCTGGTCTCGAACTCCTGACCTCAGGTGATCCACCCACCTTGGCCTCCCAAAATGCTGAGATTATAGGCGTGAGTCACCGCGCCCAGCCTCTAAGTTGTTGTTTCTACTTAGTACATCCTGAAGAAAAATCTGTTTTTTATTTTGTCTTCTCTGTTCGATTATTGCCAGACAGGGACTCTCATAATAAAAACAAGTTTAAAATTTCCATTTACTTTAAATAGTGAGTCATAAAATTAGTCATTTATAGTTTATGAGGCTATAATGTTCTTGGGTGGTTCTAAGGTAAAAGTCTAAAAACAGAGTTCGATGAAGAACAAAAAGATTCTACAAAATACAATTCTATTTTCTAGAAAAGGGAAAGGATACACCTGCAGTGGATGTTTTGCCCTTGGCATAATCTCTGCTTTCAAATCCTAGTTTATGTTGTTATCCCCATGGACAGTATGTCTCCATTCTGGCCCCACCATCTCCAACTTGGGCTATTATAATAAGCAGTTAGTAACTGAGCTCCATGGCTACATTCTTTCACAAAACTCCATTTTTTTGGCCACAAGGCTCACTTTTTGAAAATGTAAACATTAGGGTCACAAATTCTTGATCTGACACATATGCCCTTTCTGATGGCACCTAAATCTATTTCCAGAACATCTCTCCACTCTTTTCCATTAAAAGAAATTTTTACCAACACTGAACTCCTTCAGCACACTTCATACTTTCATGCTTTGTGTCTTTACTCAGGCTATTGGCCTCTGCCTAGGAAGTTCTTTCCCATTTGCCTTGCAAATATTCCACAATATCTTTTCTAAAGCGAAATATAATTATATTCTCTTGTGCGCATGCTAGATGTCAGGGTCTGTTTGAACATAGAAAATAATTAAATATTTACTACATGTAACATATGTAAACATGTTTATAACAACATAAAAACTAAGTTAATCTTTACTACAATCCTATGAGGTAGTATTATCATCTCTACTGATGAAAGAGAAAAGTGAGGCATATAGAGGTTAATGTGTACAAAGTGACACTGATGGTAAGTGGAAGCTGCTTCTGCTCAGTCAGAACAAATTCTGCTGTCTTTTCTAGTGTAGACTCTTGTTTATACTGCCATTTTGCTACTTGCTCAGTCTGGTGTGTGACAAGCTCCTTATCTCATTTGCCCTTCAGTCCTCACTGCCCAGCACTGTACTTTACATTTAGTCTGTGCTTAACTAATGTTTACTAACTGCATGAACCCAAATAAGAAAACTGCAGCTACATTTTCTACAGATTTCCTAACACGGTGTATGCTATTGTATCTTTAGTTGGTTGCCAAAATGGGTTGAGTGTCACCTGAACAGAAAGGAAAGTGGGCAGATGAGAGGACAGAAATGGTTT
Source organism: Macaca mulatta (assembly GCF_049350105.2). Taxonomy (NCBI): domain Eukaryota; kingdom Metazoa; phylum Chordata; class Mammalia; order Primates; family Cercopithecidae; genus Macaca; species Macaca mulatta. The sequence continues at coordinate 164,096,806 of NC_133406.1, forward strand.
CTGAGCTGGTATACTTTTGTTAAAGCACGTTTTTCAACCTGCAGCAATAGCCAAAGGCCTTACACACTCCTAAATTGAAAACATAAAGCATAGCTTTTTAAAGCCCCAAATATTTTTGAACAAACTTCCTTTTTTCATTTGTATACATCACGTTTTATTTTAAGCCATATGTATTAGGGAGAGTTAAAAGCCTCTTGGAAAAGCTTAGTTCAGTTTTGACAGTAACTCTTTGGCAAAGACTCTTCACTGCATCATTACTCCAGGGTGTTCCTCCCGCAGCTGTCACAGGGAAGCCAGTGATATGTGGCATTTCATGCCCTCCCTTGGAGATCACTTATCCTGGACAACAGTTTAGGTGGAGAGTCTCCACATTATCATGGAAAAATCTTCAGACATTTTCAAAAACAGCATCTCAACATCTACACAGGCTTCAAGAAAGATATGCAGCAATGAACAATTGAGTCCTTATTTCAAAGAAGAAAAAGTGAACAACAAGAACTTTAACTCATCACAGTATCACTTTTCTCACTTCCAAATTAGTATGTATTGAGCATGGTGTTACAGACACAAAAAGAATAAAACTGCCCCTTGCTCTTCAGAAAGCTCACATTCTAGCTGGTCAAGAGGTCAAATAACCATTTGACTTAAAAACCATTTGTTTAGCCGGGCACGGTGGCTCAAGCCTGTAATCCCAGCACTTTGGGAGGCAGAGACGGGCGGATCACAAGGTCAGGAGATCGAGACCATCCTGGCTAACACGGTGAAACCCCGTCTCTACTAAAAAATACAAAAAACTAGCCGGGCGAGGTGGCGGGCGCCTGTGGTCCCACTACTCCGGAGGCTGAGGCAGGAGAATTGCGTAAACCCGGGAGGCGGAGCTTGCAGTGAGCTGAGATCCGGCCACTGCACTCCAGCCTGGGCGACAGAGCCAGACTCAGTCTCAACAAACAAACAAACAAACAAACAAACAAACAAAAAAACAAACCATTTGTTTTCATAACTATCCTGTCCAGTACTCCAGAAAGGTGATGGCCCTGCGGAAAGAAGGAAGTATTCTGCCTAGATGTGGGCATAGCAGGGAGGGTTTGTGGAGGAGGCGCCATTTCTGAGCATCAAGGAAACACTGGATTTGGCTCAGTGGAGGGGTACTGAGGAGGTGAGATGGGAACTGGAATTATAGGTAAAATAAAACGTACGCAGGAGCATAAAGGCAAGAAGAGAAGCTTAAAATGTTCTTATATTAGAGCGCAAGGTGCTAAAAGATATAAAAGGAGAAGAAAGAATGGAAGAGAAAGAATAAAAAGATTTTATCCTACCTTATATAAGAAAGGCAGAGCCTACAGATGTGAATCTCATACAAGGATGTTGAAGAGGTTTCTAGGAATTAAATACAATTAAGTAATTTATTAAAAAGTCAGAATATGTTGTTTTATAGCATCTTATTTCACCTAAAAATGTAGAAGATCGATCATCTTAGAAAAAACAAGTTTAAATGAATCCTTCTGTATACCTGGAGTGTTGAGTTCTTTTTATTTTGACATTAATTTTCAAAACTTGCTGAGAACCTGTTATTTACCAAGTAATTTCTTAGAATCAATCTTAAGAAATTGAGAAAATGCAAAATTGAAAAAAGTTCCAAATGAAAACAATTAATATCATTATTAATATAGAATGATAGCTATTTTGGCCAGGCACGGTGGCTCACGCCTGTAATCTCAGAACTTTGGGAGGCTGAGGAAGGCAGATCACGAGGTCAACAGATCGAGACCATCCTGGCCAACATAGTGAAACCCACATTCTACTAAAACTAAAAACAGCTGGGCGTAGTGGCATGTGTCTGTAGTCCCAGGTACTCAGGAGGCTGAGGCAGGAGAATTGCTTGAACTCAGGAGGTGGAGGTTGCAGTGAGCCAAAATTGCGTCACTGCACTCTAGCCTGGTGACAGAGCGAGACTCCATCTCAAAAAAAAAAAAAAAAAAAAAAAGAATTATAGCTATTTTTCTGTACTAAGTAATTTGACAAGTTAAAAAAAAAAGACTTCATTGGGCACCAACGAATGTTATATTTATCAGAAAGCAAATTTACCTTGGAAATCGGGAAAGCACATTTGATTGTAAGAACAATCAGACGTTGAAAATCTTACTGAACAGGGTTCCTGAGAGGCAATGACATGAAACCTAACAGAGCTGCTCACATTGAGAATCCTGTGTTTCCATAGGAGGGCTATGAATAAGCATCTCGAGAGACCTGAGGAAGCTGAGATGAAGAAATCATCTTCCAAGAACACGATCTCTTCTGTTAGATGGGGCTTTGCTTTCTCATTCAGACTTAATTTTATAAAATACATTTCCTTTAAGGATGTGAAGACTTAAGGAAAAAAACATAGAATAAAGAAACCAAGAAGACGCTGCTTATTTTGTAATACTGTACATTCAGTTGATCACAGGTACACAGAGGGGAGTCACGCTTATTATTGTCAACCCAGGAGTTTTAAAAACCCTTAAACAAGTAGCTCAGCTGAGTGTACAGCAAAGCTCACCCAGGCTGAATGTCTGGTCAGAGCAACAGTCTACTTTCCAGAATGCCACCTGGATTGGAGATTGAAAATAAAATTCCTAGGATATGCCAAGGTTCATTTCCTAAAAATGATGATGACATTACAGTTATGTCAGTTTTCAAAATGAGAACAACTTAAAAAAAAATCCCCAAATGTGTTGAATCTATCTTAAATGAAGCTAAGTTTGGACTCTACATAATGTGACTTTATTCAGTTATTTACCCAGCATTCAAGACAGCATCACTATATCTCAATTCCTTGTGAGGGGAGGGAGGATATTTTTCCTCATGAAGGAAAAATTATTGTAAGAATTAAATTATATAATGTAAGAAAAATAATTGGCATGGCACCTGGTACAAAACTGAGGATTCATTAAATGCTTTTAAAAAGCCCTAACATTTACGTTTCTGGTTAAGATCTGTATTTTTGGTTAATATCTTATTTCCAATATTTAATGTATGAAATAATGGCTGATGCACCACAAACAGGTAAAAAATAAAAATGTTGGCCTTGATTTCTTAAGTGTTACACAGCGCTCATTAAATTAAAAAATTCTGACTCAGTATACCTCAATAACCACCTGGTAATTCATTCTAAAAGAAAGTAGCATCCATTTAGGCTCAAATTCACAACCTAACACCTTAATGACCAGCAGTTTCCTAAATGTGATATTCTGATGAACTTTCAGGTCCTTTAGGAATTACTGCCTTCCTCAGTCAGCTGTCCTTTAATCTATCCTAGAACTCGGTCTCACTTGATTATTAGCAGTTTGAGCTCAAGTGAGTTTAGGAAATTGCATGTTGACATAAAATGTATACTTTTTGCATTCAAATGCTTTAATACAAAAGAGATTGGATCACAAATTTTATTAAAAGATGTTTTAAAAATGAAAAAAGTAATTTTTACTTTTACTCCATATTAAAGAGTTTTAGAAAAGAGTGAAGTAACTCAGGGGGAAAGGGTGGGAAGGGAGTGAGGAATAAAAGGCTACAAATTGGGTGCAGCGTGTACTGTTTGGGTAATGGGTGCACCAAAATCTCACAAATCACCACTAAAGAACTTACTCATGTAACCAAATACCACCTGTTCCCCAAAAACCTATGGAAATAAAAAATTAAAAAAAAATTAAAAACGAAAAGATTGAAGCATAAGGGAATAGGTTTGTTGTTGATTGCTATTCTCTATGAGCCATAGATATTTATCAGCTGAAACGAATTTACCAATGCAACCATGAATACACCAAACTTATTATTATTTTGAAGTCACGCTGAAATATTGTCTAAATCCTATGCAAACCACTTTTTCAGAAAGAAAAAAAACATTAATTTTAGGGGAATTATAGTTAAGTCATTTTAGCTCTGCCCAAATAACATTATTCAGGGAGAGCACTACCAGGGTCTCAGCATAATACATGTCACATTTTTAGATGTATTATTCAATTGTTTACTCAGCATTTGGGACATTGATTATCTATGATCTATCAAATACAGGAATATCAAGTCTTTAAAACTTTCTTTACTTTGCTCTAGCCAATGAAAAAGAATATTCCTTATTTCTGAAAGAGGAGACACTGGATTATTCTCACCATTTGCCACATGTACATATTTACTTCATCAATTTTTCTTTCATAACATGCATATATTAATCATTTGTTTTCCCCACATATAAGCTAATAATAATTATAATACCTTTAATTTTATATGTATTCTCAAACTGATTTTAGATTCCACAGTCACTTCTTTGATGTATATTTTAAAATATTCCTAACCAATATACTTTTTGAATATTGAATACATAGATGTTTAAGTCAACTTTATAGATAAAGAAACTCAGATGTTGAGGAACTAAGTGACTGAGAGTACTAAATATGAATTATCAAAATATAAAATGGTGGCCAGGCACAGTGGCTCACGCTTATAATCCCAGCACATTGGGAGGCAAAGGTGGGTGGATCACCTGAGGTTTGAGACCAGCCTGGCCAACATGGTGAAACCCCGTCTCTGCTAAACACACAAAAATAAGCTGGGCCTCGTGATGCATGCCTATAGTCCCAGCTACTCAGGAGGCTGAGGCAGAATAATTGCTTGAATCTGGGAGGCGGAGGTTGCAGTGACCCAAGATCCTGCCACTGCATTCCAGCCTGGGTGACAAAGTGAAACCCTGTCTCAAAAAAAAAAAAAAAAAAAAAAAGGCAGTAAAAAGTCATCTTCTAGTGACAGCTCATAATAAGCAGTTGCATACATATATCAGCTAATTGTAGTTAATTCAACATGAAGATACTTTTGTTCATGTGACAATAAAAAATAGTTTAACTTTTTAACTTTAACCTCTCCCTCTACTCTAGCCTGTAAATAGCTACGTCTTTTAAAATACTTTTTTATAATCTGACTTCGTATTTATTTGTTAATATGTCTACATTCCTCAATAGAAGAAGCTCTTTAAGGAAATTTCAATGTTACTCCTTGTTGCAGGATTTTTAGCACACAGCTGTTCAATAAATGCTTTTAGCACAAATAAATAAAATGCTGATTTGTCATACTATGTGAGCTTGATTCTTTAGGACAGGGGCTTATATTTAGTTTAGCCTGACAGACCAAAGTACTTAAAACATGACAGTTTACAGTCATGAAATACCATGCCTATGTTCACAATGGACTATGAATTTACACACTCTATTGTACAAGCATGTAAAAACAACTTTACAAGCATGTAAAAATGGGCCTCCTCTCTGGCCAAAGTTTATTACCTTTGTCTTTGATTCCTGCCACCTTAGAAAGGAGCTAACCCATGTTTACGATTACACCAGTTGGAAGAAATATGGGGGCCTGCATTTTATTCAGTGCCCTGTCACCTTGGTTTCTGGGTGACCCACCATGGTTTGCTTTTCAAAGCCTTCTGTGAGGAGTAAGCAAATAGCAGCATTTGTCATGCAACTTAAATGAGCATGCAGTAATCAATAAGAGCAATCAATAAGAATGCTAAAATAAATAAATGAATGAATAAATAGATAAAAAGTAAACTCTGCAATCACAGTGTGATGCTACCATAATGAATAAGCATTATCACGTTTCACCCCTGTCTGCTATCATCAGCAGCTTTCAAAACTAATTGTCATATTGAACAAAGGGCACTAGATTTCATAAGGCAGTCAGTGCTATTTCTCTGCATTTTTTTCCCTTTAGTAACAATTGACAGTAAGAGCCTAGCCTTGGGGAATCAACAGAAGTGACCCATGACTTGCAGTTTGGTAGGTTCCAGCTAACCATCGGATCACTTCCACAATCCCCACAGACTGCTGTCCATCTCCAGCTCAGCCAGCCATTGTGGTTACGCTTGGTGGTGAAGACAGACAAGAAAAAGGTTTCATGGAGAGCTAGAGGCAAGACCCAAAGCTAGACTCTCATTAAGATTTTTTTCCTTGTCAAAATAGAAATCGTTTCATTGCTTTTTCTTTCTTATTATGTGTACATATGCACCATGAAACAATTTCAGAAAACAGAATGCTATAAGAAAGAAGGCAGAAATTATGCATAGCCCCACCACCCACTGTGTTAACTATCCTTTTGGACTTTAGAACATATTGCACACCCATATTACAGAGCACAACAGAAAGAAAAGTGGAATGCAAGTAAAAAATATCTCCTTTTTCCTTACAGTTAAAAAAATCAACCAAACAAAAATCTTATGGAAAAATGAAATCAAAACAGGAACAAAATCTAACCAGAATGACAAGTATCACCAGCAATCTAGGAAATACACAGAACAGAAAAAGCTTTCAAAGGAGAGAGAAAAGACAGTGATCAAATCAGGCTGTCTCAAAAAATGATGGCACTGAAAAGCGTGTCAGAGGCAAGAGCTCTGAGAAAGAACAAAGAGAGATACAGAGAAAACGGAGTGAGTAGGCAGCAGAAAGAAAGAGGAGAGAAAAGACAGAGCACAAGGCGGGAAGCAGGCGGGGTGGCAAAAGGTTTTTGTCATAAGGAGAAACCAATATAATGAGAATGGAGATGCCCCCATATTTCATCCTCAAAACTGCCTGTAGAACCTTGGGGACTGCCAAATTCCTTTTGAAACAATTTTCATTGAACACCAAAACATCTTTTGATGGTACAAATGAAGGAAAAAGACTTCAAGTTATATCCAATATCCCTAACTCCCAAAAGGTAAGTCACTCAACATTGTAAGAGAATATAAAAGTAGGTTGGGCGTGGTGGCTCACATCTGTAATCCCAGCACTCTTGGGAAGTCGACGTGGGGGGATCACTTAAGCCCAGAAGTTCAAGACCAGCCTAGGCAACATCTCTACAAAAAAATTTTAAAATTTGCTGGGCATGGTGGCACACGCCTATATTTCCAGCTATTTGGATGGCTAAGGAGGGAGGATCCCTTGAGCCCAGGAGGTCAAGGCTGCAGTGAGCCGTGACTGTGCCACTGCATTCCAGCCTGGGCAACAGAGTGAGATTCTGTCTCAAAAAAAAAAAAAAGAAAAAAAGAAAAAAAAGGCAATAAAGGCAACTTAGCTCCATATTTCAGTCAGAATTTTTCAGTGTATAAAATAAAATTTTTTTGCCCAAACAAGTTGAAAACTTACGTGCACACAAAAACCTGCACACAGATATTTATAGCAACTCTATCCATAACTGACAAAACTTGGAAACAACCAAGATGTCCTTCAGTAGATGAATGGATAAATAAACTGTGGTACAATTCAGACAATGGAATATTATTCAGCACTAAAAACAAATGAGCTATCAAGACACGAAACGTCATGGAAGAACTTTAAATGGGTGTAATAAGTAAGAACTTTAAAGGAGTGTAATATTACTAAGTAATAGAATCTAGTCTGAAAAGGATTCATACTGTATGATTCCAAGTATATGACATTCTAGAAAAGGCAAAACAATGGGATAGTAAAAAGATCTTTGGTTGTCAGGGATTATGGGAGAGAGAGGGACGAACAGACAGAGCAGAGGAGACATTTATGACAGTGAAACTACTCTGCATTATAATGGTGGATACATGTCCTTATACATTTGTATAAACCCATCGAATGTACAACATCAAGAGTGATGTCTAATGTAAGTTGTGGACTCTGGGGGATAATGATGTGTCAGTGCAGGTTCATCAGTTGCTACAAACGTACCACTCTTGTTGGGGGGATGTTAATAATGCAGAAGACAGTGTATGCGGGGGCAGGGGTGTATTAAGTCTTCAAAACTTCAGACTTCACAAATAAAAAACAAATAAAGCATTTTAAAAGAGAATCGACTTCTCGTTCTATTCCCATGTTCCATTTCATTTGTAGCTCTTTCTATATAGAGGAGAACCAGCATGAAAGAGATTTCTGGTAAAAATTCATTTTATAGGATATTTTGTGTATATGTGTGCATGTGTATGAGAGAGACAGAGGAACTGAGAGCTAGAAAGAAAGAATGATAGTTTGTGATAGATTTGCATCTATGAAATGAAGAGCTACAAAATTCAGGTGGATTTGTTTTGAATTTTATTTTTTTAATCAAAATTCAATTTTCAGCTACCTTTGATTTAAAAATAAAATAAAAGTTATCAAATTTTAATTCTGGAGCTCTTCACCCACTTTAGGGCAGAGGAGATAAAGCATCTGAGACTGTTGGAAGTGAGCTGGCTTCCCAAACTTAACTAGTTAGTGGCAAAGTTGAGGCAAGCATACCCAGTGTTCACCTGCTTTTGTTTCTGGGGTTCTCTAAGCAGCAGCAGCCACAGGTGACCCAGAACCTGCTCTTAGCAGCCCTAAGGAAAGTAAGGGCCCTTCTAAAATAGGTGTTTGAAATAGCTGTTCTCAGCAAGAGAAGGGTGGCTGCCAGGGCTGTGATGCTCATCTCTGCATCACAGAAATGTGTCTGTCCTCTCCCTTAAACTCTCAGCTAAAATAATACTTTCCTAAAAAGGTATTTGAGTTCAGGGTAGAGGGCATCATGCTTCATTCTACCAAGTGGCTTTACAAGATTTCTATAAGCAGGAGGCTCAGAAAACATTACTTTGTAAGTACGAAATCAGCTTCAGGCAGAACCAAGTGACAAGAAGACTTTTTAGTACTATCTTCAAGTGCTTATGAAATTGACATTTTCATCAAAAAGTATTTGTTAAGGACCTGAGAACTCTGAGAACCTGAGATACACTGAGAACTCTGCACAGAGATATGAAAAAACAGCCTTGAGGGGCTTCCAATATTGCCAATCCCATTGGCCAGCCAGAACTATACATAAAAGGTAAGAAGCAGCCAAACCAGCCTGTACAAGTGCAAGATACAGGGCAAGAAAAATAAATGCTTGAGGAATTCATAGGAGGGAGGGATAAATGGGGCTGTCAGAGAGAGTTGCATGGAAAAAGTCAACTCCTAAGCTATGCCTTAAATGATTTATATGACAAGAGTAGAAAAGGAATGGCATTTCAACTGGGAAACAGGGTCAGCAAATATGCAAAGCTCAGAATGTGTATCTGGAGATAATGAGCAGACCAGTTTGGTTGGGCTAGAGAACATCTGTAGGGACTAGTTGGCAACAAACTTAGAAAAATTGCTGGACAAAATTCTTTGAAGGACAACAATGCCAGATAAAAGAAACTAAAGGCAATGAAGAACCATTAAAGTTTTGTGGGTAGGTGAATGGAATGTCAAAGTGATTTAGGAAGATTAATCTGGTGGAAGTACAAAATGCAGATTGAAGGGCAAAAGATGGAAAGCAGTGAGAATAGATGGAGACTATTTTTATAGTCTAGACATGAGACAATGAGAGCCTAGAGATAGAAATAAAGCATATAAACAAAGAATATTTTGAAGTAAGTGACTGTGGACTTGGTAACTCAATTAAATTTCGGTTAGGAAAGATGAGTCAGATTTAAACAGACTGAATTTCACATAGAAAATGCCTAAAGGCCAACCTAGCTTTAGAGACCAATGTTTAGAAGTGATATCAAAGATGGAGACAAGATGTAGCAGTGATGGTTGACTTACGGAAGTGAATGAGTCATCTTGGGGAGAGAATGGTTCATTTATACTGAACATATATTAATAAAAGGAATGGTAGAAAAGTAAAGACCAGTATCATGGCTTTTTGGAAGCATAGTAGCAAGTGACTGAGTTTGCCAATTTCCACCTGTATTTACTTGAACTGTCTGTTTTCTGAGGCTTCCTAATGATCCAAGACTGACGACAGTGGCCAAGAGTCATTCACAGTTGAGCTCATAGTCTATCACTCTGTAAGTGAAACCTGAGCAGTTGGAAACCCTGGTGACTTGGCCAATGTCTTCCAGTGCTCAAGAGTCTTAAAACTCTCTTCTGAAGAATGTGTTGAACACATATTGAAGTCCCCTATACTGTTTTCAATATGATGTATGTGATGATTTCTCTAAATGAGGGAAAAAGAAAAGTCTGGATGATTATCTAAATGTGCAATAAAATGTCAGTGGAGGAAAAATGATACTAGCTGGAATTATTCTCAATATTATAATATAGATATAAAATAATTCCTAATAATAATAGTAAATACTAGAACCATATGCCATGCCCAGGCTAAGAGATTTATAAATTTCTAGTTTAATTCTAAAAAAGTAGAGATACTAGTTTATACATGAGAAAACTGAAGCACAGAGAGTTTACACTTGACCTAGATCATACAGATAGGAAATGGCGGACCGTTATCTACTATAATCTATGACAAGAAACCAACATCTACTCCATTCATTGTCATCAATCAATCAAACCTCTAACTTGAGAATTCAGTATAACAATTCTATTGTTAAAAACAAAACACAGATGAGTCAAGTACATACATACATACACACACACACACACACAAATATATATGCGAAGATTAGTAGGAGAGGAAGGACTAATTGTTATTTTTAACTAAAATATGACACAATCCAAGAAACCTTTTTATAAAGCTACTCTTAGTAAGGACTCATACTTCCAGTTCATTTAACAAAAAGGCATTATAAAGTTAAGGTTCTTCATAGGACTGATGGTTACATTTCAAAACTCATATGAGATGGACATCGGCATCACTAATGTCTCCACATATACAATTTCTAGCAAAACATAGCCCATTTACGAGAAGTGCAGAAATGTTGTTAAACTTAATTAGATCTAATTGTCACACTTTCATTAGCTATTAGCATTATGTAAAGATAAACTAATGCATAATGAGTTCTTTCATTGTCACATAATTATAATTTTAATGATTACGTTATGACCATTATAATACAGTGCATATTTTCAATTTTCCCATTAGTGGGCAATTATTTATAAGGTTTTCTATTACAATCTGTCCATAGAGACCAAGTTATTAATGCCTCCATTTTCCTATAATGATGACCACAGTGTTAAAATCAATATGATGGCCACAGGGAGAACGGCAAAACAACGTGGAAAGAACAACAAAACTACAACCATGAAGTAGGCTCATTCAGCACATGCCTGAGGAAATTTTAAGATGGAGAAAAATAACATATTAATATTCTTCCAAGAAGTTCTAGTTTACAAGGTTTTCTCAAGTATAATTTTTCTCATTTTTTGTGACCTTAAGTCCCCAACTCTTTCCTAAGACAGTTTCCATGATATAAAATATTCAAAAGCCTAGCCTTTGAAAAATGTCTTAAAGAGTTTTCACCATTCAGAGAATTAGATTAAAATCCCACAAAGTCATTTCTGGGAAGTTTTTTGAATTGTTCAATTTCAGGGTTGTATGTCAGGAAGTAAGATGCTGATGAACTGTATGATTCATCCTCAAAGATGATGAAGAGTGGGAGAAATTTATTATAACAAAGGAAAAGGGCAGTGTGATTGGATAGTGATTATGGCAACAAGGGCCTGCGTGTAGGTCCTGAAAATAATAACAATAATAATAGTAACAACATCTAATAGAGGATTTGCTTTTGTCCACTAACTCTGAGAATAAACAGATCTCCTCACTATTCTTTGTGTGAACACTGAGACTATTTGGTGGACTTAGAGAGATGTCCAGAATTATTCAAAGACATTTAGGAATGTGGCTTACTATACACACCTGGCCATAGTTGGTTGCATTAAGTGGTTCTGAGGTCTCACGTGGAGACAAGACAGGCCCTTCAGGGCTTTTTGTAGCCCTGTGAAACTATGTATTTGTCTCCCCCAACTGCAATGGGGTTGTCTCAGTTATCTCTGAATTCCTGGCAACTTACACTGTAAAAATTTTGTGGCAGAAATTAATGAACTAGTTAGATTTAAGCCCAAAAGTTCAAAATAGCTCATATCATCCAACTTGATGGTAAAACTAACCTGATTTTAATATTGACCAGTGTCCCTCCCCGAGAAAAACTGTTGGTCCAGGTTCTCAATAGATATGTACTCATATAGTTTGGAGATATGACTAATTTTTTGTTTTTTCCATGGAGGAGAATCAAGAATCCTTGCACTTATTGTGTCATAGGTTCTCCAGGGATAGGAATGTGTAAGACACACTTGGGGAACTCTTTAAATGCAGAGCCATTCTCAGAAGTTCTGAATCCACAGGGCTGAGAGGCTATCTTTCTAGCAGAACCCTCCAGAAGATTCTGAAGCAGATGGTCCCCAGAGCACATTTGAGAAATACTGAACCTGGTGCTCAACTCAGTGATGGTGGTCCTTGTGAGCCAGTAAACATTACACTAGCCTAGGATTCAGAAGACCACCTGAATGAAGTTTCACCACAAGAGGTGGGACCTTGAGAAAGTCACTTGATTAGCCCTGGTCTTAGGTTTCCTTACCCATTAAATAAGTGTGTTGTGCTCACTTCTGAGTTTCCCTGCTGAGATCTCTGTACCACTAAGGAGACCATGAAATTGGCAATGGAGATTCTTGAGCTATGTATGAAATTCCACAAAGCCAAACAGTAACCATTTGTTTACCCAATACAAAATCTTCTTTGAAACATCTACTTTTTTGGATTAAATTATATCACCTCAGTGTTCCCCTGGTTATCAGAATCTCTCATGAAAGTTAAACATTCAGGTGCCACATAACGACGTTTCAGTCAGAGATGATCCGCATATATGACCATGGTTTCAGAGGATTATAAATAGAGCTGAAAAATTCCTATAGCCTACTGATGTCATAACTGTCATAGCATCACAGTACAACGCATTACTCGTGTGTTTGTGGTGATGCTGGTTTAGGTAAACCTACTGCACGTTCAGCCATATAAAAGTATAACACATACAATTATGTACAGTACATAATACTTGACAATGATAATAAACAACTATGTTACTGGGCTTATGTATTTACTGTACTTTTCATCATTATTTTATTTATTTATTTATTTTTATTATACTTTAAGTTCTAGGGTACATGTGCACAACGTGCAGGTTGGTTACATATGTATACATGTGCCATGTTGGTGCGCTGCACCCATTAACTCGTCATTTACATTAGGTATATCTCCTAATGCTATCACTCCCCGCTCTCCCCTCCCCACATTAGGCCCCAGTGTGTGATGTTCCCCTTCCTGTGTCCAAGTGATCTCATTGTTCAATTCCCACCTATGAGTGAGAACATGTGGTGTTTCGTTTTCTGTTCTTGTGATAGTTTGCTGAGAATGATGGTTTCCAGCTGCATCCATGTCCCTACAAAGGACACAAACTCATCTTTTATATGGTTGCATAGTATTTCATGGTGTATATGTGCCACATTTTCCTAATCCAGTTTGTCACTGATGGACATTTGGGTTGATTCCAAGTCTTTGCTATTGTGAATAGTGTCGCAATAAACATATGTGTGCATGTGTCATTATAGCAGCATGATTTATAATCCTTTGGGTATATACCCAGCAATGGGATGGCTGGGTCAAATGGTATTTCTAGTTCTAGATCCTTAAGGAATTGCCACACTGTTTTCCACAATGGCTGAACTAGTTTACAGTCCCACCAACAGTGTAAAAGTGTTCCTATTTCTCCACATCCTCTCCAGCACCTGTTGTTTCCTGATTTTTTTAATTGCCATTCTAACTGGTGTGAGATGGTATCTTATTGTGGTTTTGATTTACATTTCTCTGACGGTGAGTGATGACGAGCATTTTTTCATGTGTCCGTTGGCTGTATGAATGTCTTCTTTTGAGAAGTGTCTGTTCATATCCTTTGCCCACTTTTGGATGGGGTTGTTTGTTTTTTTCTTGTAAATTTGATTGAGTTCTTTGTAGGTTCTGGATATTAGCCCTTTGTCAGATGAGTAGATTGCAAAAATTTTCTCCCATTCTGTAGGTTGCCTGTTCACTCTGATGGTAGTTTCTTTTGCTGTGCAGAAGCTCTTTAGTTTAATTAGATCTCATTTGTCAATTTTGGCTTTTGTTGCCATTGCTTTTGGTGTTTTAGACATGAAGTCCTTGCCCATGCTTATGTCCTGAATGGTATTACCTAGGTTTTCTTCTAGGGTTTTTATGGTTTTAGGTCTAACATTTAAGTCTCTAATCCATCTTGAATTAATTTTCAAATAAGGAGTAAGGAAAGGATCCAGTTTCAGCTTTCTACTTATGGCTAGCCAATTTTCCCAGCACCATTTATTAAATAGGGAATCCTTTCCCCATTTCTTGTTTTTGTAAGGTTTGTCAAAGATCAGATGGCTGTAGATGTGTGGTATTATTTCTGAGGGCTCTGTTCTGTTCCATTGGTCTATATCTCTGTTTTGGTACCAGTACCATGCTGTTTTGGTTACTGTAGCCTTGTAGTATACTTTGAAGTCAGGTAGCATGATGCCTCCAGCTTTGTTCTTTTGACTTAGGATTGTCTTGGCAATGTGGGGTCTTTTTTGTTTCCATATGAACTTTAAAGCAGTTTTTTCCAATTCTGTGAAGAAACTCATTGGTAGCTTGATGGGGATGGCATTGAATCTATAAATTATCTTGGGCAGTATGGCCATTTTTACAATATTGATTCTTCCTATCCATGAGCATGGTATGTTCTTCCATATGGTTGTGTCCTCTTTTATTTCACTGAGCAGTGGTTTGTAGTTCTCCTTGAAGAGGTCCTTTACATCCCTTGGAAGTTGGATTCCTAGGTATTTTATTTTCTTTGAAGCTATTGTGAATGGGAGTTCAGTCATGATTTGGCTCTCTGTTTGTCTGTTACTGGTATATAAGAATGCTTGTGATTTTTGCACATTGATTTTGTATCCTGAGACTTTGCTGAAGTTGCTTATCAGCTTAAGGAGATTCTGGGCTGAGATGATGGGGTTTTCTAAATATACAATCATGTCATCTGCAAACAGGGACAATTTGACTTCTTCTTTTCCTAACTGAATACCCTTGATTTCTTCCACTTGCCTGATTGCCCTAGCCAGAACTTCCAACACTATGTTGAATAGGCGTGGTGAGAGAGGGCATCCCTGTCTTGTGCCAGTTTTCAAAGGGAATGCTTCCAGTTTTTGCCCATTCAGTATGATATTGGCTGTGGGTTTGTCATAAATAGTTCTTATTATTTTGAGATACGTTCCATCAATACCGAATTTACTGAGAGTTTTTAGCATGAAGGGCTATCGAATTTTGTCAAAGGTCTTTTCTGATCTATTGAGATAATCATGTGGTTTTTGTCTTTGGTTCTGTTTATATGCTGGATTACGTTTATTGATTTGTGTATGTTGAACCAGCCTTGCATCCCAGGGAGGAAGCCCACTTCATCATGGCAGATAAGCTTTTGGATGTGCTGCTGGATCCAGTTTGCCAGTATTTTATTGAGGATTTTTGCATCAATGCTGATCAGGGATATTGGTCTAAAATTCTGTTTTTGTTGTGTCTCTGCCAGGCTTTGGTAACAGGATGATGTTAGCATCATAAAATGAGTCAGGGAGGATTCCCTCTTTTTCTATTGATTGAAATAGTTTCAGAAGGAATGGTACTAGTTCCTCCTTGTATCTCTGGTAGCATTTGGCTGTGAATCTGTTTGGTCCTGGACTTTTTTTTGGTTGGTAGGCTATTAATTATTGCCTCAATTTCAGAGCCTGTATTGGTCTATTCAGGGATTCAATTTCTTCCTGGTTTAGTCTTGGGAGAGTGTAAGTGTCCAGGAAATTATCCATTTCTTCTAGGTTTTCTAGTTTATTTGCGTAGAGGTGTTTATAGTATTCTCTGATGGTAGTTTGTATTTCTGTGGGGTTGGTGATGACATCCCCTTTATCATTTTTTATTGCGTCTATTTGATTCTTCTCTCTTTTCTTCTTTAATAGTCTTGCTAGCGGTCTATCAATTTTGTTGATCTTTTCAAAAAACCAGCTCCTGGATTCATTGATTTTTTGGAGGGGTTTTTGTGTCTCTATCTCCTTGAGTTCTGCTCTGATCTTAGTTATTTCTTGCCTTCTGCTAGCTTTTGAGTGTGTTTGCTCTTGATTCTCTAGTTCTTTTAATTGTGATGTTAGGGTGTCAATTTTAGATCTTTCCTGCTTTCTCTTGTGGGCATTTAGTGCTATAAATTTCCCTCTACACTCTGCTTGAAATGTGTCCCAGAGATTCTGGTATGTTGTATCTTTGTTCTCATTGGTTTCAAAGAACATCTTTACTTCTGCCTTCATTTTGTTATGTACCCAGTAGTCATTCAGGAGAAGGTTGTTCAGTTTCCATGTAGTTGAGCGGTTTTGATTGAGTTTCTTAGTCTTGAGTTCTAGTTTAATTGCACTGTGGTCTGAGAGACAGTTTGTTATAATTTCTATTCTTTTACCTTTGCTGAAGAGTGCTTTACTTCCAACTATATGGTCAATTTTGGAATAAGTGTGATGTGGTTTGGAGAAGAATGTATATTCTGTTGATTTGGGGTGGAGAGTTCTGTAGATGTCTATTAGGTCCGCTTATTGCAGAGTTGAGTTCAATTCCTGGATATCCTTGTTAACTTTCTGTCTCATTGTTCTGTCTAATGTTGACAGTGGGGTGTTAAAGTCTCCCGTTATTACTGTATGGGAGTCTAAGTCTCTTTGTAAGTCTCTAAGGACTTGCTTTATGAATCTGGGTGCTCCTGTATTGAGTGCATATATATTTAGGATAGTTAGCTCTTCCTGATGAATTGATCCCTTTACCATTATGTAATGGCCTTCTTTGTCTCTTTTGATCTTTGATGGCTTAAAGTCTGTTTTATCAGAGACTAGGATTGCGACTCCTGCTTTTTGTTGTTTTCCATTTGCTTGGTAGATCTTCCTCCTTGTTTTCCTTGCTTGGTCGATTGCTTTATGTTGAGCAATCTACAGTCTTTATGTTGAGAGACACATGCATGTGTCTCTGCATGTGAGATGGGTCTCCTGAATACAGCAAACTGATGGGTCTTCACTCTTTATCCAATTTGCCTGTCTGTGTCTCTTAATTAGACCATTTAGTCCATTTACATTTAAGGTTAATATTGTTATATGTGAACTTGATCCTGTCATTATGATATTAGCTGGTTATTTTGCTCATTAGTTGATGCAGTTTCTTCCTAGCATCAATGGACTTTACATTTTGGTATGTTTTTGCAATGGCTGGTACCGGTTGTTCCTTTCCATGCTTAGTGCTTCCTTCAGGAGCTCTTGTAGGGCAGGCCTGGTGGTGACAAAATCTCTAAGCATTTGTTTGTCTGTAAAGGATTTAATTTCTCCTTCGCTTATGAAACTTAGTTTGGCTGGATATGAAATTCTGGGTTGAAATTTCTTTTCTTTAAGAATGTTGAATATTGGCCCCCACTCTCTTCTGGCTTGTAGAGTTTCTGCCGACAGATCTGCTGTTAGTCTGATGGGCTTCCCTTTGTGGGTAACCTGACCTTTCTCTCTGGCTGCCCTTAACATTTTTTCCTTCATTTCAACTTTGGTGAATCTGACAATGATGTGTCTTGGAGTTGCTCTTCTCGAGGAGTATCTTTGTGGCATTCTCTGTATTTCCTGTATTTGAATGTTGGCCTGCCAAACTAGGTTGGGGAAGTTCTCCTGGATGATATCCTGCAGAGTGTTTTCCAAATTGGTTCCATTTTCTCCGTCACTTTCAGGCACCCCAATCAGACGTAGATTTGGTCTTTTCACATAATCCCATATTTCTTGGAGGCTTTGTTCATTTCTTTTTACTCTTTTTTCTCTATACTTCTCTTCTCGCTTCATTTCATTCATTTGATCTTCAATCACTGTTACTCTTTCTTCTAGTTGATCGAGTTGGTTACTGAAGCTTGTGCATTTGTCATGTAGTTCTCGTGTCATGGTTTTCATCTCTATCAGTTCTTTTAAAGTCTTCTCTGCATTTATTATTCTAGTTATCCATTCATCCATTCTTTTTTCAAGGTTTTTAGTTTATTTGCACTGGTTACATAGTTCCTCCTTTAACTCTGAGAAGTCTGATCGCCCAAAGCCTTCTTTTCTCAACTCGTTAAAGTCATTCTCCGTTCGGCTTTGTTCTGTTGCTGGTGATGAGCTGCGTTCCTTTGGAGGGGGAGATGCGGTCTGATTTTTTGAATTTCCAGCTTTTCTGCACTGCTTTTTCCCCATCTTTGTGGTTTTACGTGCCTTTGGTCTTCGATGATGGTGATGTACTGATGGGGTTTTGGTGTAGGTGTCCTTCCTGTTTGTTAGTTTTCCTTCTAACAGTCAAGACCCTCAGCTGTAGGTCTGTTGGAGTTTGCTTGAGGTCCACTCCAGACCCTGTTTGCTTGGGTATCAGCTGTGGAGGCTGCAGAAGATAGAATATTGTTGAACAGTGAGTGTTGCTGTCTGATTCTTGCTCTGGAAGCTTAGACTCAGGGGTGTACCCAGCGGTGTGAGGTGTGAGGTGTTGGTCTGCACCTAGTGGGGGATGTCTTCCAGTTAGGCTACTCAGGGATCAGGGACCCACTTGAGCAGGCAGTCTGTCTGTTCTCAGATCTCAACCTCCGTGTTGGGAGAACCACTGCTCTTTTCAAAGCTGTCAGACAGGGACTTTTATATCTGCAGAGGTTTCTGCTGCTTTTTGTTTAGCTATGCCCTGTCCCCAGAGGTGGAGTCTACAGATGCAGGCAGGCCTTCTAGAGCGGTGGTGGGCTCCACCTAATTGGAGCTTCCAGGCGGCTTTGTTTGCCTACTTAAGCCTCAGCAATGGGGAGCACCCCTCCCCCAGCCTCGCTGTCACCTTGCAGTTAGATCTCAGACTGCTGTGCTAGCAATGAAGGAGGCTCTGTGGGCATGGGACCCTCCAGGCCAGGTGTGGGATATAATCTCCTGGTGTGCCGTTTGCTAAGACCCTTGGGAAAGTGCTGTATTAGGGTGGGAGTTACCAGATTTTCCAGGTGTTGTGTCTCCATTTCCTTTGGCTAGGAAAAGGAATTCCCTTCCCCCTTGCACTTCCCAGGTGAGGTGATGCCTTGCCTGCTTCAGCTCTCGCTGGTTGGGCTGCACCCGTGGACCAGCATGGACTGTCGGATACGCCCCAGTGAGAGGAACCGGGTACCTCAGTTGAAAATGCAGAAATTACCCGTCTTCTGTGTTGCTCACACTGGGAGCTGGAGGCTGGAGCTGTTCCTATTCAACCATCTTGGGTGCCCCCACCTCAGGCTCCTTCATCATTATTTTAGAGTGATGTGTGTGTGTGTGTGTGTGTGTGTGTGTGTATATATATATATATATATATATATATTTCTGTAAATATATATGAGTGATATATATATATATATACACATATATATATATATATATATATATATATATATCTGTAAAACAGCTGCAGGCAGGTCTTTCAGGCAGTATTCTAGAAGAAGGCATTGCTATCATAGGAGATGACATTTCCATACACATTATTGTCTCTGAAGATTTCCAGCAGGACAAGATATGAAAGTGGAAGACAGTGATAATGGTGATGCTGACCCTGTGTAAGCCTAGGATAAAGAACTAACAATACCCGACAGCCTCATGTTACCCACTCTACAACTGGGTAGTGTCACCTATGTGTGTCAGATGCTATTTGAGGGGGCAGAGAGGTAAACAACAAGTTACGCCCTCATGGTGCTTACAGTCTAATAACGAAGACAGACAATAGTAAACACATATCAGGCCATAACAAGTAACATAAAGGAAAATAGAGTTTGAGAAGCAGAAAAGGGATAGTTGGGGGTGGGAGAGTGTTGTCAAAAAAGGGCTGTCTTATAAGGTGACATTTGAATCAAGACCTAAAGAAAATAGGGCAAAAGTCATGTAGATTTCTGGAGGGACTCCAGAAATCCTGAGTTATAGAGTATATGCTTTTCCAAAGAGGAAGATGATTCATCGTCTATATTATCATAAACTTTACTTAAGCTAACACATTTATGAGCTCATGTTCTGGGCAGACTCCAGGATTATAGACAAAGCACAAGGTCTTGATTTCTTAACAGGGTTGTGGGGAACACAGTGAAATCTCTAGTCCATTGATTATCTGACACTGAGGTAAAGCCTGGATTTTGTCACAATACTTATTTTTGCTGCCTCAAGAACACCTCAAGTTCACTTTCTATCCTTGTAGTCAAGATATTTTTAGTTCACTTTGCAATTTGGTCTCTCTTGGCAGGGTTTCTCAGTTACTTTCATTTCTTCTCTACTGACATCCTGATGAGCATGGTTTATAAATATTAAAAATAAGGAGGTGAGACCAGATGCAAAGAACCTGCCAAAAAAATGCCAGAAGTTCCGATAAGTTCCCAGTAAAATTAGAGAATGTGTTTCAGGTATCAGTGGATTCCCCACATCTAGAACAATGACACCTAGTTAGCACCCCGGGGATATGTGCTCAAGGAATGTTTGTAAAAGACTGCATTTCTGTGCTGCCTATCTCAAACCAAAATAAAAGCTCTGCCTAAATAGAAGAGCTTGGTGTGACTGTACGTGGGTGAGGGCGTATGGTTGTATGTTAGTAAACAGGATGTTTTCTATCTTTTATGAGAAACGCAGCAGCTGCTAGCTATGCTCCTAATAGGGGAAGCTGCTACTTCAGAATCCTTGAAAGCCCCTATTTGCATAGGCACTATACAGAAGGCAGACATTAGAAATGAAAACAGTATCCGATCACCAAATCTCACTGGCACTGAAAAGTTCCGCCTCTAGTTTGTGATTTTTGAAATGTGGATGTGCTGACAACAAAATTAACTTCTCCAAAGAGCTGAGAACTCTCATCATCCCTCTCACTATAATTTACATGACTTGACAAAATTAAACTGTTATTTTCATCGGGGTGATCTGCAAAATCATAAAATGATGTGTATTTTTGGGAATGTCTAATTAACTCTCCTTAGTTCCACTGAGGTTTCAGCTACGAATATAAGCATTGCAAATATCATGGAGGTGTTCACATCTAGCTTTAGCAACCACAAAGAGACTCAAAGGACTCAAAAGAAAAATCTCTTTAGAAATCAGACAAGGATGAGAATTCAAATCAAATGGTGAACCTATGGGGTAAAATCAGGTATACACTGATTTGCCAAAACTTGCCTTGCATCAAATAGCAAGAAATACTTTAATAGGTGAAGCCAATATCAAAACAGCAGAATTACAGACCTATACACAGAAGTCCATCTCTAGTGACAGTTTTAATCACAAACATTAAAATCGACCAAGCTGTTTGTCACAAAAGTTTGCTTTAACTTTTATATAATATAATCAGCAACTGAAGCAAGAGCCACATTTCCTCAACAATTGCCAGCACCTTGTGTCATACTTATAAATAATGGGCTACTCCTATTGAGCACCATCTGCTTAATAGAGAAAAATGTTCATCTTAATTAGGAAACTCTTCTTATTATTTAATATTTATTGAACACCCACAATGTGCTTGGCAGCAAAAGCACCAGAAACACGATCTTTGCCCACCAAGAATCCACCTGCTAAGGAAATATGATGAACCAGTTATATAGTAATTTCTGTTTTTGAACACATTTTATGTATCTCTTTCCAGATGACAGAACTGCCAATGGTTCACTTTTGGAAGGGTCTTCTCGCCTAATTAAGGTGGGATGGCGAGCTGTCAGATGAGTAATGAGTGAAGTAAAGATAAAGAGAAAATAAAGAGCAAATTAATTACAATCACTATGAAGCAAAAGTGAAATTTGCTCAATGGAGTAAAATTTAATGTACTCCTAAATAAAACCAACTGTGTTTGCTATGAACTCACAGGTTAAGACTAGAAGACATATCAGAAATATAGAACATGTCATGAAAAAGTCACCTTGGAACAGCAACCATTCTTTGTTTTGCATTTACCTTCACAGCTTCTGTGCCTCCACAATGATACAGCTGATACAGTGTAGGACACTCATCTCATTACAAGGATATTAGCACCTTGGTTAGTAAAGATTTAATGGTCAAAAATCTACTATCAACTAGAAAAGTTAAGATAGATTGACAATCCTTCCCAGAAGCTCCCAACTATATCCCCTTCTCTCTCTACTACCCTCCAATCAACAAAAGTTCAAGATAATTTCATAAGTTTAATATTAAACCTGTGTAGAGAAGTATTTTAGCAGAGAACAAACAACCTATTCACATCAGAAGAATGTTACTACAAGCCTGTAATAGTGCCTTTGCATGAGTTATCTAGTAATAACTTTAGTTGTCCTTTTAGTGATGATTATAAAGAAAAAGAAAATATGTTTTTGCTCCAATTGTTGAATATCTCAGATAAAACTTTTTTCCAGGTTCTAAATTTTAACCAGTTCTCTGCTCTGCATGGTTTCCATGTTTCTCTAAAGGGTTGCCCATCCATTTTGCCAGTAGAGCTTAATAAATGTTTCTGTTCTTTTTCAATGCTTTTCATTAAATCATATGCTTCCTTCATTCCACCTTCTTCATAAAAAAGCATACAATAAATGAAAAAGAATGCTTGACTTTGGTCATAATATTCCTTTCTTTTGTCCTCAGGTTTCACCGTTTCTCATAAATCAGCAATTCCAGTACCAGGGCTAGAAACTCCAGGGAAATGGCCCTAGTTATCCATTTCTAACCCGGTAAGTTAGAGGATTGAATGTTATTTGTGATCTTCAATTTATAGATATACTTCCTAGATAAATACTTCACCCAGATAACATAGGCAAAAAAGAAATTACATATTACTGGAGGTAATTCTGTGATGATGGCAGTTGTCAAACGGTGCTAATCTGAACTACATGGCAGAAGGAAAATGACTAGCTCATACATTGTCAGGGTAATAAATACCTAATGAGCAAAATTGTAAAGCAAATAGTAGGTTGAACATACACCCAAATGTTGATTCTTGACTCAAAAGTCAGAGACCAGAATGATTTGTCTCTCTGTCTAGAATGATGGAGCATCACTCCCTTATAAGCTAATGAGCAGCACCATCTGGTATAATTACAGAGGAGCAAGATCTTAAGAAAGTGAAGAATAAAATGACAGAGCTGCAGTAGGACTTTCACAGGAGGTTAAAAAACTCTTCACCATGAAAAATATCATAACAAAAATAACTGTAGATGTTTGTGCAACAATATGCCAACAGAATAAAGATTATAGGACCAAATGTTCAAAATAATTGAATGTGACTTGATATCTTAGAATTCTCTACCATGGTGGTTCTTAAAGTGTGATCCCAGGACCAGCAGTAACAGTACCTGGAATTGCATTAGAAATGCAAACTCCTGGGCCTCAATCCCAGAACACCAACTCAGAAAGTCCAGGAATGAGCCCAGCAATCTGTGTTTTAATCAGCACCCTGTGTAATTCTCATGCAAGCTCACGTTTGAGAACTGCTGTTCTACTAATCCAAATAAGAATGAGAGATTTTTGCTGTTTCTCCCGGACACCAAAGAAATCAGAAATCAATTCTGTTTAAACAACTGGTCCACGTGCTGAAGAATAAAAATCAGTCAGACCAGTTCCTTGAGTGAAATGATGATCTCTTGGATAAGACAGCTCTAATACTAGCACCTTTTTATAAAACAACAGCAGAAAAAACAGCCTTAAACTTATAACTTAATTGCACTGTTTTTGAGTGGATGTATTTTTTTCTTTAAGCGATTAAAGACCTCCATGATAACTTTTTGCAAGTTTGGCTGAATCCTTTATTTAATTGTTTTTCTACCTCTAGGTCATTTATTTAGCAAATATTGAGTGTCTACTACACAACATATATTCTTCTAGGTGCTTGAGCTATATTAGTGAACAAAACAATGATCCTTGACCTTAGAGAACTTATATCCCAGTAGGAGAAATACACAGAAAACATTAAAAATTAAAATAAGTAAGTACATTATATAGAATGTTAGAAGGTAATGCTATGAGAGAAAAAAGCAAAATAGAACAAGGTAAGGAAAATTGGGAATGCTGGGTATGTGAGGTAAGGATTTCAATTTTGAATGCTATCATGGTAGACTCATCAGAAGTGATTGGAAGTCACTGTAAACATGTGTTTTTATTCTAAGGAAAATGGAGGACTATTGCAGGATTTTGAGCAGGAGAGTGACATGATCTGAATATGCCAGAAATGCTTTCATTAATTTTCCTCTTAGTCTATATACAAATTTATTCTTCATTTATGCAGTTGGTTGAAAGACACCACTACCAATTTTTTCTTTTCTTTATGTTCATCATGAAGGCATTAAAAAGCAAGGCAATTTATTTTCTTTGTTACCAAAGAAGAAAATATTTTCTGGAGGGCAATTTAAAGATAAAGTTTGGTAGAGAAGCTCAGGTTGTTTTATGAGAGTTTTCAGTTCTCCTTTACTTGGGTATTTTGTTTTCTGGCTTCTGTGGTGGTGCTTATATTTGCCTCCTGAAGCCCAAGACTTTAACTTTGACTTTGGGTACTAGGGTTTGCTTTCTCACGAGGCAAGTGACAGCTAACAGCATTGGGAGTGAAGCCTTGGAATTTGCCTCACAACTGAAGTGAAACTAAAATGGAAACCTGTGTTTGAAGAATGGCTCTGCCAGTTACTTATTAAAAACCCAGCGCCCAACCACAAAAACCCTAGAGAAGGTAATAGATTTGCCAGCCTTTGGGTAAAATAAAGCAAGAGGTGGTCTCTCTAAATAGAACTGTAGAAACTTTTCTATGAAAATTCAATCCTAGAACTTGCCTCTTTGGCATTGCTGTGACCTTTCTATGCTGAAAAAAAGTGTTTTGAAATTCACTAGTATTTCAACAAACAGCAAAGGGACTTTTAAGTTTAAAAAAGATATTAAGTGTTATTTCTTTTATTCATCCATTTATTTATTCATTCACCCATTAAATGTTTACTCAATACCTATTAAAGTCAAGCATTATGTCAAGGTGCTTGGAAAAATAAGGCTGGTGTTCCCTCAAATAGTTTATGTACCACTTGAAGAGATTAAACATAAATAGCAATAATCCATGGTAGAAAGTGATTATTTCTATAAAAAGGAAGTCCATAACCCTATGGTTTTCAGGGGAAGTATGAATTCTGTAGGGATATTACAAAAGGCTTCATGAAAAGGTAACATTTGACTTGTTCATAAAGTATGGCCTGCATGTGTGTGTATGGTGATGGGGGAAAGTGCAATATAGGCAGAGGGAACTAGCTCTGCCAAAACATAGAGGTAGGACTAGATAAGTAGTCATGTATGTGCGAGGTAAAGAAGACCTAAACGAGCACTGGTAGTGATAATAATAGAACAAAGAAAAGGAATTATTGCTGAAGTCAATTCAAGGACACTTGAAACATCTGTGGGCCCTTTAACCGAAAGACAGAGAGTGAAAATAATACATTCTTTTGGTACTGTATTTTATGGCAAACCACCGCTATGCTAGGTCTAAGAATAAAATGGAGATGGGCGTAGTCCCTGTCCTTAGGAAATGTGTTGTTCAGTGAAAGAAATGAACAAACATAATTCAGATACACAAGTCTCTAGCTGAATTCTTAAGGACTTCTCTGAGCCCCATTATTAATTTGCTGAGGAAAAGGGCAGGATCACAAAGTTAGTATCCAACGGATTAGGATCCAAGCAGATTACCAAGCTATTTGGGAAAGAGATATTCTTGACTTATGTATTTATTTGGTTCAAGAAACAATGAATGTCTTTTACTTTGTTAATAGCACAACTCAAAGTGCCATCTGCGGATGAACAGGATTGGCCAGGCCTGGAAACTTGTTAGAAATGAAAATTCTCAGGCCCTGCCTCAAATCATGTGGGTCAGCAGGTGGCTTGATGTACATTGAAGTTTGAAAAGCACTGTACTGATCTAGAGGACTTACTCTTCACTAAGAAAAGGAGCTAAGGGGTTTTTCTCTGTCCGCTCGGGGCACCCCTCCCTCTGTCTCTGTATGGGGAGCTTTTTCCTTCTTTCTTGCCTATTAAACTTTCTGCTCCTTGAAACTAAAAAAAAAAGAAAAAAGAAAAAAAGAAAACAAAAAAACAAGAACAAAAGAAGGCAAGAAAAAGAGCTAAGTAGAGGAGTCTACGTAGGTCAGTAATACCATATCTAATAAGAAGTCTGTTTACAGAGAAGCAAAAATTCAATTCAGCAAACATCTGTAGAGCTCTTATAACATCCCCGACACAGTGAAAGGTATTTTGAAATATTTGCCCAAGCAATTAAAAATTTAGTAGTACAGATGGGCGTAGTATAGGATGAAAATTCTCAAAACAACCAACTCTGTCTTAGGAAGAGTCAAGCATCCAAGAATAGAGAAAAAACAGAGATTGCTGCTGGCTCATATGTTTT
Organism: Macaca mulatta; assembly: GCF_049350105.2. Taxonomy (NCBI): domain Eukaryota; kingdom Metazoa; phylum Chordata; class Mammalia; order Primates; family Cercopithecidae; genus Macaca; species Macaca mulatta. The sequence goes on from NC_133406.1 coordinate 164,122,984, forward strand.
AAAGACAAGAATGTAACTATCCCTAATTGTCTTAATTTTGAACTAAACTTGGAGAATGAGGCATAGTTCAAAAAAATATCTAAGGAAAGGAGAAATAATTGTAAGAGGGAAGTAAGTCAACTGCAGAGATAGATCCCATGATACATAAATAAATACACCCTTTAAAGCCCGTATAAAATTTAAAAGTCTGGATATATTTTAAAGAATCTTCTCATTTAAGGCCTACTTTTGCCTTTGAGTTTCACACCCTTTGGGGGGTTTAAAAGCCACTACATCGAGAGAACTGTTGAGCATACCTGTCTACTGGGATTTTTTTTCTATATAGTATAATTTGTCTGAGCATCTGGCCTTCTGTCAAGTCACCCTCTGGCCCAGAGAACTTTATTTCACTCAGTAGATTGCTTGCAAGTCTTGATTTCCACAACCATGGATGTTCTGCACAGCTTTTTGCTTTAAAACATGATCACTGAACTTGAGATGTTGTTCCTGTTTTAATCCTAAATTGTCTTGTCAAATATATCAGAGTTTCATCCAGTGTATTCGTATATGTGTGTGAGTGTGCACACATGGGTGTTTTTAAACACATGAAAGGTTTGTACTGATATCTTTATAAATTACAAATGCCCCCCTACCTCCCATTATTAAAATAGATCGTTCCTTTTTTTTTTGAATTTTTAATTTCCAGCACACATGTATTACAGAGGAGGCCTAATGTAGGTCACTGAATGCCATCATAAATAATGGCAAAAGTGAAATTCCCCTGTGTCATAATGCTTGTTAGCATGAAAACACAACCCTGGATGCAGTATTACGCTTTTTTACTAAGGAGTCCTACAGATCTGCCCATGATTGCTGCATGAACTTTTTGTTTCTGCCAAATTCACCAGCTGGGGTGGGGACATTAATTCATTTTAACAGAGGTTTGTCAGCGTTGCTCCCAAAAAAGGTGCTGAGATAATTATATTTGCAAAGACCGTCTTCAAAATGAAAAACAAAACAAAAAAAGAGAAAATACTGTTTTTAATACTGTCTTTCAAATAAGATTGTTATACTTTGCCTATGTTCTCTTGGTCAAAGTTTTCCTGGGGTTAGCAGGTATGTATTCTGAGTTAGGAACAACCAGACATCTTTGTTTGTGGAATCTAGGTATGGCATTTCTTTGGGCAAACTATGCACATTTCTGTACCCCATGGCTGACTCTAAGATAAAGCTAGCATAGTTGTTTTATTTTGGTTTTGGTTTTTGCCCTCCACCTTCCTGCTACACTGTGTGTGTGAAGGCAGCTTCCTTTTGTGTTGACAGAGGGACCTATAAGAGGATTTCCAAATTTTCAAGGAAGAAGACTTGAAACACCTTTCCACTCTAGATATTACTAAAGGTTTGCAAACCTGAGGGATGAGAGCCAATTTCATCTCTATACTTGACCACACAATGACACAAGAAACTTTCAAAATGGCCAAACTGAAATAGCAAAACCTGGGCTGCCCTTAAAACCCTTGCTAGCTTATAAAACTGTCACCCCCAAAGATAGCGAGGAATGACACATCGCTGATTTCTTTTTCCCTCCTTAAGGTTGAGTGGGAATGGATGGAGCAGGCTGGCAAAGATGAGCCAGGTAGAGATCTTGATACTGTATCTACAAATCAGTGTCCCATTTTGTGTTTTTAGAAATTGATTTTGTGCATTCTGTTTCCTAAACAGTCTTTAAAAATGACTCCCTTTCTTTTCATCCTCTTCGCCTGAGGCAGGAACATCTTGAAACATTGATTCTATTTGCTGCTAGCTTTCATTAATTTCATCCATCCCTGAAGGTGGAGCCACATTGGCACCAGCTAATTAAGACCTATTTAGGGCAGCTCAGAATCCTTTATCAGCCCAGAATTAGCTTTGCTCTTTTAATGGGGACTATCGCTTTCTCAATTATTACTTAATTAAATAATGTGCCTATATTTGCAAGCATATTTCTAAAGTGAAATCCAAGCTGCCATTGCCCACCTACCCACAGGAAAGCAAAATAGCTCACATTGGCTCTCAACTGCTTCTCTAGAAAGTTAACATTCCTTTTGCATATGTGTGTGCCAGGAACATGATCACATTCTTCAATGTTAAGTGTGGCACAATGTGCCGCTGTCAGCCCTACAGCATTTCTATAATATTTCAGTCTTAAGATGTATTAATGCAAATGTGTAAATGTCAGTAGGCTAGTATTATTTATGCATACCAATCATTCAAGGGGAAGAGGTATTTTGGTCCAGATTGTTTTGAATATAAAACCATTAATTTCAAAGATTTCTGGAAGAAATGAAAGTTCTGTAGAATTCACAATACTTGTTTTCCAGAAGTATATTTGGTAGGTGACAATCTAAAAGTGACCACTAACTAATGAACCTAGAATTAAAAAAGAAAAAATAAAGAAAAAGAAAAAAAAACTGGGTCCCAGAAGATATAGACAGAAAGGGAAAGCAGCCTTCTCTTTCTGCTCTCTTAGCCTTTCCCACAAGGTCACCCTGTCTAATTGACAAGCCAAATAATTTTAGACAGTAACTAAAAAAAAGGCAAATTAAATTCCATTTGCTTCAAAAAAGGTATTCCAATATGCTTGTGAGTTGGCCTATACTTATTCTAAGACATTTGAATGATATACATATTTCTTCTACTGCTTCATGTTTCCTCAATGAGGAATTCCTTAAGACGAAAAATACAATGCTGGCTGGGCGTGGTGGCTCACACCTGTAATCCCAACACTTTGGAAGCCCTAGGCAGGTGGATCACGAGGTCAGGAGTTCGGGACTAGCCTGGCCAATATGGTGAAACCCTATCTCTACTAAAAATACAAAAATTAACCAGGCATGGTGGTGCATGCCTATAGTCCCAGGTACTCAGGAGGTTGAGGCAGAGGAATCGCTTGAACCTGGGAGGCAGAGGTTGCAGTGAGCAGAGACCACACCACTGCACTCCAGCCTGGGTGACAGAGTGAGATTCCATCTCAAAAAAAAACCAAAACAAAACTCCACAATACTTGGAAAAGTGAAAACATGCCCACCTTAAATGGAAAGGCTATATATTTATTTAAAGTATTTTTACAATTTTAAGAAGCAAGCTGAGAAGCAAAGTTTTCTTTGAGGAACTCCATGTAATCATTTTCCTATCATGAATCACTTTAACTACTAGTGACATATTTTTTTAATTCTATAAATTATATATAATAATGATGACATTGTCTCTATGTTAAAAACTTGATAATGAAAATAAGTACTTGCTAAAAAGTTCTAATAAGTACAGGCAAATCAAACAAAATAGCTTTACAATTAAAGCAAAATTAAATGGACACCCCTTATTCTCCATTTCCTCATGCCTGCAGTGATGTATACCACTGAATTCACTCCTATTTACTTAGGAAAAAAATGTCAAAAGCTTTTTTGGAGACTATAACCAACATATACTTTGTGAGCACAGATCCACACAAATGCTTGCCATTCAAATGTTCTTTGATGCAAAATATCCTTAAAGTGTTTACCATAATTATATTGCTTGTTGTGCTGTTATTCTTACTCTAAGATTAGTGTATGTGTGTGTGTGTGTGTGTGTCTGTGTGTGTGTATGTGTTGTGGAATAAAGCAGATGAATAAGTACATTGAAATCTCTGAGACCTGTGATTGTCAGCATGGTAAAAAGAAGGAACAGATGTAGAATAGAGTATGTAAACTTAAAACCTATTAGCCCTGGATTTGAATTGAAAGTTTCGGTTTGAACTCATAATGATTTTATCTTTAAACAATATACACAGTATATATTGTTTATATGCTAGCTCTGTCTACTGTAAAGCCCAAGAAACAAAGACCAACCCAGTAGCAATGAGCAGCCATGGTGCTAATATTACGCCCTCTTAACTACTAAAAGAAACTGACGTTCTTTGGAGAAATGTCTGAATGCAGGTCTGCCTCGGAATACGTACAACAAAAGCCTGAAACATCCCATAATACTAGGAAACAAAGAAGCTATCAAAGGCTACTAAGTCATGTCAAAAGGACTCAAAGCCAATTTGAAGAGGTTCCCATAGGCCAAAATAGGACAATCTGAGCATAAGGGTATAATTTTAATAAATTTTAATAAATTAAAATACTTCAAGTATGTTTAAGTCTGTAAGTTAATATGTAAATATCAATAATACTGGTCACCTATAGAGAATGCGAGGAAACTAGTACATTAAAACTGGTAAAGAAAGAGGAGAAGAGTATTGGTTTCTATCTCCTAGTAACCAAATGAATAAGAGGGTAAATTACTCTTAATAAAGTATATCAGCTAATGAATAAAAAGGATATGATGAAATAGCACCATTGTGCAATCCTAATAAATTATTTTATCTGGCAAATAATTATTAATGGTATCTAACATAAAAAATAGAAAATTAGAGAGTATTTCTCCTGAGAGAAGAACCACCTAATGGTTTTGGCAAAAAAAAAAAAAAAAAAAAAAAACCTGATCCCAACCAAGCCTCAATACACAAATATCAGTGTAGAAGAAAAAGAAAGAACATGGGAATGTGATTAACAAATCTAGATTGTGGAAAACTCTATACAACTAATGCCTAGGTTTCTTCAACAACAGATAGAGAAGGAGACAGAATAGAGAAGGAGAGACAGGGAAGTAGCTATACAGGTTAGGAGAAATATAAGACACATATCAATCAATTAGTATGTATGAACCTTATGCTAATCCTAATTAAAACAAACTATGAAAAATATACCAATGAGACAATTGAGAAATTTGAAAACTAAATATATAATGATATTATGGCAGAATTGTTGATTTTTATGTAGAGCAATGGTATTGTATTAATTTTAAGAATCTTTATCTTTTAGAGATATACACCAAAATATTTATAAATAAAATTATATGATATCTGAGATTTGTTTCAACATAATCTTTGGTGAGAGAGAAAGTGTGTAGGGGTATAGATGAAACCATACTGGTCATGGATTTATAATTATTCAAGCTAAGTGGTGGTTATACAGAGGCTCATTATACCACTAGTGTCTCTACTTTATAAGTTTGACATTTTCCTTCATGAAAAGTTGAATAATATATTCTAGTTTGAAATTTGACAATGAATATCAGATTGCCATGGGAAATTCTTAGACAAGAAAAGTCTTTAACATAGGTGTCATTAGGATATAGACTGGGAACAGCAGCTTCTGAGGTCATTTTGGTCAACATTTTGTTATCCAACCAGGCTCTACTTAAATCACCCGTTCTGTCCATTTCTAAAACACTAGCATAGTTGTCTTCTCTTGTCTGGTTGGAGTACTCAGTGAAGTAACCAGACAGAAATAGACTCAGTGAGAAACATAAGAATGCACCATAAACTGAAACCATATTTCGGTTTCTTCAACTCTCATTTTGGTAACTCTACCAATCGAATGACACCCAGCAAATTAACTTTATCAACTGAGTAAAATTACCAGTAATTTTCCTACTATACAGCTTTCTTCATCATGGCCAGTAAGAAAATGATCTCCCAAAGCTATTCTCTCCCAGTTCTTTTACAATTTACAAATATTGATGGTGTTGTCTCCATGAAAGCTCATGACAAAAGTCAATGTGAAATAAACACATAAAAACATGAACCAACAGCATGCAAAGCTCTTCTCTGATACCCCTCCCCCCACCACCAAATGACTCTAGGGCTTATAGTTATGTCTGGGTGATATCTTGAGGGTTAACTCTAACGAAAAGCCAAATACATCTCATTAATTGCAATGCTCTGGGCTGATGAGAGACAAGAAATTTCCAAAGCCCTTTGTGAATAGGCTTCATATTTATATAGAATAGTGTGACATATGACCATATTTCTTTGAAGTGCCATACCTATTCCTTTCATCTCTACTGCCTGTCATTTTGGACAGTTTATGCTACATTGACTCAAATCTCACCTTTGGGATTCTTCTTACTAAGTCATATAGTCGGAGGAACTAGTATTTCATGGCTATTTCTGTCTTGTATTTCATATGAAGCTGTGTATTTTTGGCGCTCAGAAGTACAAAATGTTAAATTCAGATCAACCCACATTACCAAAGGAGAGTTGATCCACCTAAGATTTTTAAATAATCATCAGCATTCAAATGACATCCAGAGATATCAGAAACTGCACCCCCCTAAGCACATATCTCAATACAGTTAAAAGCTTAGATTTGATAATATTGTATAGTGAAATACATATACTTTGAATAAATTGGAATGCTAATATTGGAACTATAGCAGATGCTCAATTTAACCATGATATTGCACAAATAAGCAAAATTCACAGATAATTTAAAACTTTAGCTATTGGTTTCAATATCTTCCTTTAGCAGTTCTTTATTAGTGCTAGATATAAGAATCAAGATTGATTTGTAATTCCTGTTTTCTCTATTTTGTAGTTATCTTTCTAAAAAGGAAGAAAAAATGGCACACAATCCAATTACAGGAGAGATGAGGGAGCTGGAAATGGAGCAAACAGAGGACATAGGACAAGGAAGGGGAGGGGAAAGAATGAAGCAATCAGGCTTCAAGGGAACAAAGTGGGAAGTGTAGTTTACAGAATGCTACACAAAAAATATGGATGTAATAAAAAATGCAAATTGGTTTTTGGATAATTGAATGAATGGTATTTATAACTCATTTATTTCAAAGAATTCCACTGCTAATGATTTTAAGTGACATATAATTTCAATATGGTATTCTGCTAAACAAGTCAGACACCAAGTTATGATGTTCAGGATCACAGTGCCTGTTTGCATGCAAAAAGCTACACGATCTTATTGGAGAATCAATAGCCTGTTCTGTTTGTGGTCTCAGGTAAAATTTTGGCAAAATTCCCAGAGGAGTTTAGACTAATGCATAATCCTAAAGTTCCTTACCATTACTAGGTTTTGAAACAGAAATGTTTAGGCTTCCTCTTTCAGCTGAAATCCAACTTAATCAATAGGAAATGGAACAAAATAAGAAAACATCAAAAGATACCTCGGGGAAGTATCCAATATTTCTTGGAGACTCAAACCAATCAGAATGGAAAGAACAGGAGGTAGCATAGGTGGAACACATGAGACCTCAGGCTGGCTTATCAAGTAATCATAATAGTCAGAACATATAACAATCGGCTTAAAAAATAACTGTTTATTTTACATCTTGCAAAAGGAATCAGCAAAGATATAGCATAAAAGATAATAAAAGACAAAAAAGCTGCTTCAGAGAAGACTCACCTGTCTTTTCCAGTTTCCTTCTTAAAAACTCCATCACAGTAACTCATGCGCTTCTCTGTGGTCACATATATTTGAGCATTCGGATAGATATCAACTGTCTTTTTCAACATGTTGTAAACGATGCCATTGCCATCTTTCCTCATATTGCGGAAAGGGCCCCAAATAACATAAATAGTAGCATTCGCTTCCTTGAAAAAATAATCAGGGTTTTTTAGCAAAAGAGGAACGCTGGTATGGGACACAACTCGAATCATGGTCATGTGGCCAACGTCTTCTTCATACCCCTTGGTGGGGGCATTGTTCATTCTCCAAATGCAGGAGGATCGATCTATCTCATTTCCTACCTTCTGGCCAACCATCTGACCTGAGTTTGACACTATGGCACAAAGGTCACAGTCCAGTTGCAAAGGCTGAAAAATAGAGAAAGAAGGTATGTAAATTAATAAATTCCACTTAGTGAAACAAGTTCCTCTGTGAAAACAGAAGTTCAGATATTGTATAATTACCAAATATGGATGTATCTCTAAAGTGCCTACAAATACCAAACCTACAGCCTCTGCCACAGTGCTTCCATTCAAAAAGAAAACGTATACTGTCAAAAAATAATTTTAATTCCTATAATCCCCATGGGCTGATTTAAAATTATAGGCAAAAATAGTTATTTGTTTTCCACTCTAAATGATAAATATTTTTATTCAGAACTGAAATTTCAGGTGAAATAAGAAAATATGAAAAGATTTGATCTTTGTAATAAGGTTGGTGGCTATAAAAGAAATGCAAAAGAAACATATCCAGGGATCAATTATGTATTTTGCTTGTATGCATGAATGGTTATGAGCAATTAATAAAAATATGAAGAGTTCAGCAAGCAATGAGGTTACAAAAGAGATTTTTGGAACCAGTAACTACTTAAGATAAGTCCCAGGCTAGCAGAAATATTACAGAGACCCTTTAGAGATTCCCTCAAGTCATCATGTTAATTGACTTGTGTGTTTATGTTTATCCTAGATGGATAAGGAAAGGCTTCCTTTTAGATGAGAAGGTATATACAAAGGCAGTCTCTAGAGCTAGTCTAAGTCCCTTTCTCTCTTTTTATTTAACCACGGAGATAACAGAGACTCGTAGAAGTTAAGCATCAGCTTTCAGGACTTGGAGATGATAAAACTGCAGTGTTAGATTCAAATCTAGATCCTCTAACTCTAAGCCCACTGCCCTTTCCATTATTGCTTGCTTTCAGTTGTCCTAAAACAACCAAATAAATTGCTTTTGCTGCTTCTTTCCCACATAGTCACCCTTTCTTTTAAAACAGTAATAAAGAAGCAATGTGCTTTGTTGATATACATCTTTCTCATCTCCCTTCTATGAGATTCCACATTTTGTATCTGACATTCGATCTTGAAATTTTATTGTGCCTGTTGGTGAGTAGCCTCTCTCAACTGGGTACTGTCCTTGTTTTATGTATTGTGTTGGATTATGTCTGTCAACTAGACAGTAAACTATGTCAGAACAATGTCTATCTTCTTCATTTTAACCTCATTCCCCCATTAGTCCCTGAAATACATTAAAGGCTCAATTGGTTAAGTTAGGAAGTGAAAGCAATTGAATTAAAATAATTACATTGAGAGATAAGCTACTGCATAAAAATCAACCAGTTAGTCATCATACAGCTGTAACATCATTGTTCCTATCCATGGTAGGCACTCACAGCAGTCACAGAGCACCTACGATGTTTCAGGTACAGTTCCAGGGGTTAGAGTTCAGCAGTGAAAACTATAAACAAAAATTCCTGTTCTCATAGAGCTTATATTCAAGTTGGGCACAGGAGAAAGGCAATAAATAAATATCATACCATGTAATATGTTAAATTTGGCTAAGTACTAAATAGAGAAAATTAAAGCAGGAAAGGACGTTAGGAGGTATGTGTGTGCAAGTGTGTGTGTGTGTGTGTGTGTGTGTGTGTGTGTGTGACAGAAAGAGAGAGAGAGAGAGAGAGAGTTGGTGGAGTAATCAGAAAAAGACCTTGCTGAGAAAATAATATTTGAGGAAAGACTTGAATGAAGTGAAAGAGTTGGTCATGAGCATATTTAGGAAAAAAGCATTCCTGCAGAGAAAATGCAAAAACCAATGCAAATACCCTGAGGTAGGAAAGGAATACTAGGAAGAGCAATGTAGCCTGGCAGATCCAGTGGGGAGAGCCAAGTAGGTACTGAGGCCAGACAGATAGCAGGTTAGAAATCACTTAGGGCCTTTCACTTTGTGTGAGATGAAGCGCCATTGAAGGGCTCTGGACAGAGGAATGACTGAACTGAGTTGTAACAGCTTTGGCAGCTGTGTGGAAAGTTGATAAAAAGGAGGCCAGGGTGGAAGCGGGGGATTAGGCTGCTGCTACAATCCCAGCAAGAGAGGATAGTGATGTGGGCCACACTGAGTAGCAAAGGAGATGGAGAGAAGCTGCTTATGTTCTGGAAATATTCTGAAGATACAGCCTATTGAATTGACCATAGATTGAAGGTGGGATGTAAGAGAAAGACAGGAGTCACGGACAGTTAGCTCCAGGTTTTCAGCCTAAGCAACTGGAAGGCTGAAATGTCCTTCAACTGAGAAGGAAAGAAGCCTTTAGGAGAGCAGGATCTGGGAGGAAGATCAGGAGCTCATTTTCAGACCATTTAGATTTGAGGTGCCTGAACACAGACTCTTAAGTCAAATGTTATAACAAGCTACTCAAACTGCTTCAAGAACTTTTTCCCCCTAATTAGTAAAGTAATATGGGAAACTCAAAACACTAAAAATAAAAAGGATAAAATGATAAAAAAAAAACTCTCCATATTCTCATCATTCAATAACACTACACCTATTTTTGTCATTTTTTTCCTTTCTACAGATATTATTTTAGACAGGTTGAGAAATGCCCTTTATATAATTTGGCCACTTTGGTTTCTTACTTAATGAGAAACCATTAATCGAAAATCATCAACCTTTCCCATGTCAGCCCTTAGAGATAGTTTTAATGCCTGCTCAAGATTCCATTATATGGATATACCATATGTACCAATTTGTCTACTGCTGGGCATTTAGCTATTATCTGTTTTTTTCTACTATAAAAAAGTGCTTTGATAAACATCCTTGTGCTTCCTCCTGCATTTTGGATGCTAACAGTTATTACATTAACTTAAATTAGTTTCTTTTATTTCATTTTTATTTGTACTCCTATAAAATGTGCTAGACTGACAAAGGCATCTGTTTATTTGAAATGTCAAAGATAAAACTTTTGAAAAAAACTTGACTTGCAGAATGCACAAAGGCCCATTTATGAGTTGTCTTAAAACTCTGCTATTAAAAGGACTATTTATCACCCCTGTCACAGTAAGGTTTCTCAACTAATATGAGTAGCAGGTGGTCCAGGCATCAGATGAGAATAAGTCCATACAAAGTGAGTGAGTGTATTGGGACACTTGGAAAAGAGAGTTTTATAGATTAGTGCCATAGCGAAGACTTCACCAATGACCAAAATGGAGGCACAAGGAGGTGTGCTTTGGGGTCAGGCATTGATTTAAGACCCTTCCTCATCCTCTTAGGAGCCTACATTCTTTTACACAATAGAGAAGAACATAATATTCTTCTTGCCAGACGATTTGCAGCAGAGCCTAACATCCATTACTCTTAGCTGAGTCCTCCAATTCACTTAGAGTCATGCACATCAATGCCTGATTTAAATTGTGTGTGTCATATGGCATACTCCAACTTATCACCAAGATGCATATGGTGCGGGGGGTTACATTCCATTTACTATTCTAAGTTGCTTCATTGTATAATAAAAGCATGGTTGGGGTACAGCCTCCACGAATTTAAACAATCAAAAAGAAGAAAAAGAAAAAGCCTTGGATATGTTCGAATCTATAAAATGCAGTAAGTTACACTGAATTTCCTATTCATTATAATGAATTAGCCAGTTTTGCTGTAACAAGGCTTAATTTAACTAATAAGAATCAGCATACTGGTCTCACTTGACAATTGTAACCTCTAAAAGTGATCAATTAAGACATCACAATCTGTTTCATGACAACATATTGGGATGCCACAGCTGTGCAGATTATGAGGTCAGCAGCTAACTAACAACTTGAGGGCAAACATTGGGAACAACAGCCTTTTGTTTATGTGACAAATATGTCGTTGGGCAGAATATTATGAATGCAACGGTTTTGAGGGTAGATGGTGATCTATAAAATTGCCACTTTGTTTTTTTGTTTAACTATTCACTTGACCCTACTGTCACCATGGCCATCATCTTAAGATACGTTTATACTTCTTGGTCTATACTTCTGGGTAATAGTTTTGCCTAGCCATCTGCCTTCCTGAATAAGGTACCAGGAGACATGGATGAACATGATAATTGCTCTATTTTACCACTTACTTGCAGGAACCATTTTCTAAGTATGACAAGAGTGTGGGGGCCAGATGAAGGAAACATTCCTAATCACAATCAGGAGCTTCAGGTAGCACAAAAAGTTTGCTTGCAAAGCCCAAGGGTCTCATTTATATATCTGAAGGCACCTTCAAACTACAGTATGCTATAATAAAAATAAAGAAATACCTAGGCACAAATGGACAATTTGACCCAAAATCTGCTCTTATCTAGTTATCTCAGTTTTTTTTTTATTAACTTTATTGCTACGTCTTTTGATCTCAACTTTCTTTGTTAAAGTGTACTGTTATTTCTTGAACTCATTTATATTACTGGATTTGGGGGCTTTGCTTGGAAATTTATTCCATATGTCTTCACTTACTCAGTTCTGCTTCAGTAAGCAGTTATTCTTTCTTTCTAGACTGAGGCCCTGGATTTTCCAAGACCTTTGTTAAGATTTATCTGGTTCCACTTTATTAAGCCACATCTAAATTTTGAATTCTCCCTTTATAGTTGAATTGTATCTATTTTTTGCTTTTTTCATTAAAAACAAACTTGTCTTCTTCATCTTGTCTCTTGTGCACTCAAAACATCTTTGAAAATATCTTGTATATTCAAAATACTTTCACTGGGCTTCAGCTGTGTCTATAAACTGAGAGCAACACAAATATTCAGCCAACCCTGTCTGGGTCCCTGTGTCCTTATTAAAAAAAGTCCACACATGTCAAACACTTCCTTTTATTTAAGGTCTAAAATATTGATTTTTCTTTTATGGTAACAGCACTATATTTGTTTTGGCTATTTTCTTCCTCTGCAAAAGTATACTAACTCTATACCAGCACATTTGGTTTCAAAACTATCAGCTTGGGAGGAGTTAAGAATTTGGTGATATCTATTGAACAACCACATAGTTTTTATTTAGCACCTATTCTGTGCAAAGCATTGTGAAGAGTAAAATAATTTTAAAATTCTAATCAGTGTGAACTTAATCTCAGTACACAGCACTAAGCTGTGTGGGGGAGTTTCATGATCAACTAGAGTCAATTCGTATGCTGTTTTAGAAGGCTAAGGAATGGCTTTGTAAAACAAGTCATTTCTCTGCTAAAATGAATCATGACATTTTGCCACCTTACAGGAAAATATGACTTCATTATTGGCTGGGGCACAGGTAGAGGGTGAGAGAAAGAGGAAGGGAAGAAACAGTACCAGAGAGACCTACAAGTATAGCGTAGTAGATTTTTTGATATACACATGATTGAATGCCTATTACAGGTCAGTCCTCTTTCTCAGTACTTTATTACATTATTCCACATAATTTTCATGGTAGATTTTTCAAGCTACCTTATTTTATTTTCCATTACTGAGTTGAGGAAGTTGAGATAAACGTGATGTCCAAAGGACATTAGATATCTTTCAGGTTAAAAAGAAGAGCATATGTTATCTTTCAGAAAATGCACTCACAGCAGCATTAGGAAATGTGGAATATCAAAGAAACAATTATTACTGATTTTCACTATTCTTAATATACATATATGCAAACACCTCAAATCTTGTTCACTATTATATTTAAATTATTTTAATTAAATCATAGATTAATGCTTTAAACATGCTTATAATCAATAATCTCACCAAAATTATTTGCATGTGAGCATAAATAAACTTTCCTTTTTGGCAATAGGGCTAGCATGACATAAAAAATTATTGAAAATGTTTTTCTTGATATTTTCAGCTTGAAATATGGCTGAAATTTCAGTCTAAGAGAAACTAATCATGACCAATTTTATTAGTTTTTAAATGGTCCTTCACATCTGCTTACTCAATTTGCTTTTCAAACTGTTTCTTTCACAACAGCAGTGAAAGATTCTCAAGCAATAAATAATTACCATCCATGTCGGGGAAAAAAGACCATGGCAGATGATACTATTTTCTAAAGTGGTCTCCAGGACTAAAGGGAATAATACCTCCCCACTGCCCAAAAGCTTCCTTCAGAAATTCACTTTAGAAACTCACACTGGCCATTTGCAAGCCCTTGGAAATCCGTGTTCTTTGAAGACTGTCAAGAGGTCTCTAACACGTGAATGACTCTTCTCTTCTATGAGGATCCAGGACAACGGCTGGCTGGGGTACTATGTTCACACGATGGGTCTTTTTATACCATGCCTGTTTTTATTTTTATTTTATTATAAGCATGAGTATTTGAGAGGCATGCAAATGAATTCTGCTTTTAAAAATACTGAAGAATTTAAGTACAGAGGAATTAATTCCCTGTGAAGGTCCTATGTTCTCTGACACTGTAGAGTGGGGGCAAAGTGTAGATATTCTTAACTCTTTCTAAGAGTCTCTAGCATTTTTATAATTACTCAGCCTTATTTCCTCATTTGTAAACAATATATTTTATTGATATAGATTCCGGAAATCAATTTACCATGATATGCTTAACCAACTCTTTCCTGGTTAAGAGAGAAAGTGAGTGAGAGTGAGAGAAGGGGGTGGGGGGGAGAGAGAGAGAGAGAGAGAGGGCCAAAACTGACAGGTTATTCACCCTGACTGGCAAGTTTCACCTCTCGTTGACTCAGAGTCACTTTTCTCTTTAAATTAGTACACATACAGTAAAAGAACCCTTATGTTCCTCTGTTCTAAATTCACACCCCCCCACACACACATGCACGTGCACACACACACACCTGTTACCTTCACTTAGCTGATGTGATTGCTCACTCTCCTAGGCCAGTTTCATCCTTACCAACCACCCTGGGAAAACTATCCCTCTCTCTTCTTCGGATATGAACCTGACAAATTGTCCTATCCTTTCTGAATGATATATTGGGACAACTGCCAAGCCCTTTACATTTTAATCAGTAAGAAAAATGTAATATTTAACCTTTACTTTCTTCTCTCTGAATAAGCTTATAGACAATAGAATAGATAATTAAAATTTGTGAAATAAAACTTGCAAAACAGTGGTTTCCACAGCAAAAAGGAACAGCCATGTACGAAAGGTCACCTGTCAACTAGTTCTAGTTATTAAATCTCTGCATTTATCACTAAGGTGGCTCCATGGAAAACGAAGGTCAAGACATTAAATTATGAAACAGTCAGGATTAGAAAAGGTCACCCAAAATTCAAGTAAAATTTAACCAAACCTGCTAATTCTATACCCTCAAAGCAAGTAGAAACAGCCAGATTTGAAACACAACATTGGATAGCTCTAATCTATCTTTCTACTGTAGCCCCATCTAGAAAATGAATTTCTATTGGATATCTTGAAGTCTAAAATGAAACTTGTTTATCTCAAGTAAAAACAAGAACTTCAATGAGTATTTCTAAATGAAAATCATTTCAACTGAACCAGCATAAATTATTAAAAACATTGTTTTACACTACTCTAATAGTTCCTTTCATTTCAACCATAAGGAGCCATTTTAAAAATTGGAGATGGGACACTCCTGACACCTTAAATACTTTACAGAACAATTAGCAACTCACCACTCACTAATTTACTACTTTAATGTTGAAACAAAAAAGATCTTTGCTTTTCATTATCCAATTTGAATGAATTTGAACAAAGCAGGTTAAACAAAGCTCCAGAGACACACTCTTCAGTTTGCTGTCATTTATTCCTCTGCTCTTCCTGAATGTCTTTAGAGTTTTAGTTTTAGAGTCTTCAACATGTATAATGACGCCATTGGGGAATAGATTTTGCCTTTATTCTCCTTGATGTTCTTTTTGAGGTCTTTTAAGTGAAAGGTACAAAAGAGGCATTAACAATCTGGCATTGTTTTTATTGCTTGACAAAGAAAAAAATGTATTTTAATTTTTCCCGTGTTTCAGGAATGATTAAGCAAGCTGTTTTCATCTACACTGAGTCACTTTCAGCAGACCTCTAACTGCGAGCAAAGAATTGTGAAGACTGTTCTAGAGAGAAATCAACACAGTGCAGCCAAGCTCACCTGTAAATGTACTTCCTTGCCCCTCCACAAACCAGCACCTTCCAGTTAATGCAGCTTTCTAAAGCAATGTGTATAAATCACATAGCACATAAAAAGACAGATTTGATAACTGACAGTTTAGCTCTGACTCTCTGTGGATTTGGGATGTGGCATTTACCTTGGTTCCTACCTGGTGACATTAAATCTAAGCATAAAACTTAATATGGGGGTGCATAAAAATGTTAATGTCAAGAAATAATACTACAACAGGCAACATAAAGCTATGTTTCTCAGTTGCCATATATAACGTGCTCCCTTTATTTGGAAGTTCCTCTAGGGAATGGATCTGCATAAACATGTAGATGTGCCAGAGGAACACAACTTGTTTTCTCCAGACTGAGAGGTAAAAACCACGTTTTCTCCAACCAAGAAAGAATTTTCTAATATGGATGTGAATTATGGTAATAATTCATATTCCATTATTACTATTAGGTCACAGTAAAACTTGGATAATTTTATGGCCAACTTACCTCTAGATTTTTTTCTTCTTTCAGGAGGATGATCTCCTCAGGACCTGCTGCTAAAATGCCATACAGGAATGTCACGTAAAGAAGGTAAGAAAACTGATTCTTGCTATATGGTATTAGTGTAATAGAATGTCACTCAACTAGGAATATAGTTTTCAACTGACTATACATTACAATGACCAGGAGAACTTTTAAAAATGGCAATGGCTCGAGTCCACCCCTGACCAAATAAGACACACAATTTTTGAAGATGGCACCTGCACATAATACTTTTTTTAAAGTTCCACATATGATTCCAACAGATGCCTAGGTTTGAGAAACATTCTCCTAGAAGAATTAAAAACAATTAAGAGAGGAGACCATAATGTTTGATCAAAGGGATGAAAACAAAACAATACATTTGAATCCCTGGTGAAGATGCTGGGGTAGGAAATCCTTCCAGGTATCCTTCAAATACCACCAGATTGGCAAGAAGCACTTACACACGAAGTCAGCCCTAGAAGTCAGACATTTTGAAGAGCAAATGGAGAGGATACTGGAAGTCTGCATGTAGTGCCAAGCATGAGAACTATTTCCTACAGAGTTATTGTTAATTATACAGCATTAGAGGCTTTATCAATGCTCTGGCTAGAATTTTCTTTGGAGATAAGGAAAATCATACTACCTAATAAACTCTCTTAATTTTCATGTGTGATTCCTGCCAGCATATAAAGCTAGTGGTAAACGAACAGTCATTGCCATTCACTCGATACAGATTTTTTTTTTTCTTTCTGGGCTGGAGGATACTTTAAGAGTTTATAGTTTGAGAGGAGGAGGTTGGTAGAGATGGAGTGTTTGAAAATACAAGAGAAGGAGCACTGATGGAGTGAGAATACATGGGAAATAAGACTGAAAAATGTAAGCATATAGTTGGATTGATACCCTTTGGAAGGGCAGAAATACATCTTTCTTGGAAACAGGAAGAATGAATCAAGAATGAGAGAAGAAACAGGTTACTTTATAAGAAAGGACTCAACTAGATTCACTCTAGGTTCTCGTATATTTCCAAAAGGAAGCAAGTGTTAATTGATGAGAGATAGGGTACTTAGAGGTACAGTTAACAGACTTCAAAATAGGATGAACTTTTGAGAAAGAGAATACTTTGAGCAAGAGAGTTGAGAATAAAAATGACTACAAATGATGTTTCAGCTAGAATTTACAAACTATAGATATGCGATGAACCTACTGTAAGGTATGTATTCTGCCTCCATAATATTCAGGAGCACAGAGGCAAGAATGAAGAAAGTCGCTAGTCAGGAGATTATTCAGTACAGCGCACAGTGTACTGAAAGCTGAACGTTGGAAGCTGAGAAATAGTCATGGGCACTAGCAACCTGGATTCCACACTGAAAGTGGAAGAAAATGGTGGCAAAATGAGTGAACGGAAAAGATAGGGAAGCATGACTGTCTTAGTGGGGTTATGTACATTCCTTGGAGACAAGGAGAGATATATTTACATTGTATATTCTAAGACTAGGCTTATTTTAGGAATAAGGAGAAGAATGTGGCTTGCATAAACTTTGAGTTAAAGGTCTGTGATTGCAACTGGGATAGGCTCCAGGAAAGCTGTACTGTAAGATATGCCTCATAGTTTCAAGAGGAAAACCCAAAGTACAGAAGATATTCAACTTCATTATTGTTAAAAAGTACCATCATGAGAAGTTTGACTTCAATAATGTTAACTTTCAAAATTCAGAGCGCCCTTCTATGGAAGATTACTTAGCTGGGAAAAAAATATAAAAATTCATCTCTAAACCATCAAAGACTTAACAAGATAGTAAGAAATTACCAGCCCGGAGAAGACCAGAGCTCACTAACAGTAAAGTCTGCTTTTGCCCTAGGGGCATTAGTGATTCTGGAAGGAATAGGTGAGCTCTGTTTCTGGAAGCATGTTGGGCCTAGAAGAATAGAAATCAGAATCCAGAGCCCAAGGGTAAACAAACATTCACTTTGAACTAGGATTACTAGATGTATTGTAAGATTAAGTCTGAACTGGAAATAAACCAGTCTTATAAAATCCATCAACCTATTTTATGTCAATTTGTTGTGTCTGATAACCTCAGTTTTGAAAATTTTATTGTGTGTTCCTGAACTTCTATTGACTTTACACACCTAGAACAACCAAAGAAAAATCTTCTCTGGAGGAAGATAATATCATCCTAGGTCTCAAATCATTGTTACAAATAAAGTTTTAAGCATAATGCCCAAAACACAATTAAAAACTTCAGATATAAAAAGAAACAAACCACCATTAAAGAAAACCAACAAAAATACATAAAAGCTCCACAAATGGAATTACAGGATGTAGACTAAAACAATCACGTTTACAATGTTCAAGGAGATAGGATCAAGTGAAAAATTTGGCAGAGAATTGAAAACTATAAAAAGTGACGGAGCAGATGTGTAAAATAGTTACTTAGAAGTTTGAGAATTGATAAATATAATACATGAAATAAAGAACTCAAATGAATTTAACAGCAAATTAGATAAAGCTAAAGAAAGAATTAATGTAAGAGAAAATAGAAGCAAGTACTCAGAATGAAACATGAGATTTTAAACACTAAGGTAAGAGACTCAATACAATGAGAAGGACTACTATACATTTATTTGAAATCTCAGAGGGAGAGAAGAGATAAAATGGATAAAGGCAAGTCAGTGAAAATTTTTCAGAATTTATGAGAATTCAGTAATCCAAAAGGCTCAATTACTCTCAAATAAAATAAATCCACACGTAAACATATTATAGTAAATCTTCATCAAACAAAAACAAAGAAGAAATTTTATAATTAAAATTATAAAATAGCACACAACTTGAGAGGAGGTATAAAGTTAGAAGTGTTTTAAGTATCTTCCATTGTCATGCGAAGAGGGTAAATGTACTAAAAATAACATTACACTTTCTTTTCTTTTTTTGATGGAGTTTCACTCTTGTCACCCAGGCTGGAGTGCAGTGGCGCGATCTCAGCTCACTGCAACCTCCGCCTCCCAGGTTCAAGAGATTCTCCTGCCTCAGACTCCTGAGTAGCTGAGTAGCTGGGATTACAGGTGCCCACTACCACGCCCAGCTAATTTTTCTATTTTTGGTAGAGACGAGGTTTCACCATGTTGGCCAGGCTGGTCTCAAACTCCTGACCTCAGGTGATCTGCTTGCCTCAGCCTCCCGAAGTGCTGGGATTTCAGGTGTGAGCCACCGCACCTGGCCTAACGTTACACTTTCTAAGAGAGCAGCAGTTTTCAAACTTTTGGTCCCCAATCTCACTTGTATTCTTAACAATCATTGTTATTTTCCTGAAGTGACAGGCCCACTTCATTCATTTTTGAGAAAATGTTTGCCAAATGCCAAAATCTGAATATTCATAGTTTGTCTGTTGGCTGTTCTTTCAAGTAAAATTGGTGTTCAGAAACTTACAACTCTTTGCAATTCTTCACAATAAAGTTGGGGAGAAAAATAAATTAATGTAATTTGAAATATTAACAGTAAAATCAAATGATCATCTCAAAAGTAAAATCATTTATCTCAATAGATGCAGCAAAAGAATTTGAGAAAATTCAATGTTGACTAATAATTTAAAACTGTTATTTAAGGAAAATAACAAGGAACTTCCTTAGTCCGATAAAATGTTTTTACAAAACAAAAATTCTGTAACAGACATTGTACTTAATACTTAACGTTAAATTTTTGGAAGCTATCCCTTCGAAATGAGGAATAAAACAATAATTTCCACTATCACCATTGCTATTTAATATTATACTGAGGTCATGAAAAAATAAAAAAAGTTTGAAGATTGAAGAAGAAACAAAAATATAATTATTTACAGATTATATCATGGTATTAACAATTCATATATAATTTGTTATAGTTTTTATTAGAGTTAGCAGGATTGCTAGATACAAATCAGAATACAAATATGTTGTATTTCAATATAGCAACAATAAAAATTTAAGAAAGGATACCATTTGTTACTGCCTCAAAATATTAAATACCTAGGAATAAGTCTAATAAATGATGGGCAAGACCTCTGTGGAGAAAATAACCCCTTTTTACTGAGAAATATTAAAAAGGATCTACATGCACATGGAATAGAAAATTCAATGGTGTAAAGAGGTAAGTTCTCCTCAAATGAATCTATAGATTCAAGATAATCTCAATCAAAATCCCCAAATACCACAATATTTCTTCCATGGAACTCTATAAGTTGATCCCAACATTTTTATAGAAATGCAAAGGGCCAAGAAAGCTAATGCCCTTGGTGAACAGGAACAAGATGGTGTGGACACAGGGGCAGTCACATAGACCCATGCAACATAATAAAGACCCCAAGTATTTGTGATGAAAGTGCCAAACAGAGTACTGGGTGGAGGAAATTAGACATTTTTAAAAACACTGAATAACCTCATGGGAAAAAAAAGTAAATCTAGACCCTACCTATACACAAATTTCAGTTCCAGGTGAATTGAAAATGTGTATCTGAAATACAATAGAGTAATGCTTTAAGATGAAAGTGCAGGAGAAACTTTTCATACCATCAGGTAGGAAACATTTTTATTAAACAAAATAGAAAAGCACTCACAGTAAAAGAAAAGATTGATAAAATGAATTATACTATCCTTTGAAAGACATTAAGAATGAAAGGCAGGCTATGGAGAGGGAGAACATAATCATAGAAAGGGTTAATATACAAAATATATAACAAATTCCCATACATAGATAATAAAAGTCAGCCAAAACAATAAAAAATTGGCATAAGATGCAATAGAGTAAAGCATATAGTAAAAGATTTGATTTATATAACACTCTAAGCAAGCTAAAAGTAGGATATTTTCTTAACACGGTAAAGAACATCATTTTGAAACCAAAACCCCCAAACACCACAATTAACAGTACTCTACCAGAACAACACCGATGTATTGTTTTATAAGATGTTAGTAAATGTTCTTCAAAAACAGTGTTCTATGACAAATATATCGGGAAAAGTCACATACTTTCTCCATCTCTAGGAAATCGTCAATGCATATTAAACAGTAAAGGTTGTAAAAGCCCATTCACTAAAGAGATCTGTCTCATTTTTGTTAATTCAGAGTTCTAGAAAATTATTTAAAAGACTCTTATTTTTGTAGGAAATCAATTAACATCTCATGGAATAATGGTTTGGAACATAATCTAGAAACTCTTAACTAGACAGATTCTTACTAGGACTGGAACCAAAATAAGAATGTCCACTAATATTTATTTTATGTTGTTCTGGAAGCTCTACTCCATGTAATTACAGAAACCCAGAGGCAGGGTAAAGGGAAGTATTAATACTGAAATAAAGAAGAAAAAAAATCATTATTTACAGATGATACAGTAGTTCTCCTTGCAAACACATCAACCAGAGAAAAACTATTAGAACTAATAGGAAAATTAAAAATGGTAACCAGCTATAACGTGGATATAGAAAATCACCAACAGTATATCAGCAAAAACAAAATAAAACGAAACAAAAGAAAACAAAAAGCAGACCACAGTAGAAGAAATCTAATGTGCAATAGTAACCAAAATGCAAATACATGGGAAAAAACAGAGTAAGAGATATGCAAATGCTCTAAGAAAAATGAGCACCTTGGCTGGGCATGGTGGCTCACGCCTGTAATCCCAGCACTTTGGGAGGCCAAGGCAGGCAGATTACCTGAGGTTACGAATTTGAGACCAACCTAGCCAAAATGATGAAACACCATCTCTACTAAAAAAAAAAAAAATACAACAATTAGCTGGGCGTGGTGGTGGGCGCCTGTAATCCCAGTTACTCAGGAGGCTGAGGAGGAGAACCGCTGGAACCGAGGAGGTGGAGGTTGCAGTGACCTGAGATTGCCATTGCACTCCAGCCTGGGCAACAAGTGTGAAACTCCAACACAGAAAAAAAAAAAAAAAAAAAGAGCATCTTATAGAAGAATGAGCTGCAAAAAGTCTGTCAGTCTGGATATTTAACTATAAGTGGTTTTTCAGGAAAAATTTTAATTTCTACACCAAGACTAGCTGCGTGCTGAAGTTTATTTCAGGTCTAAGATCTTGTGATCTTTAGTATTGGAGAGCTAAACCCTTTGAGTTATAGCAATCAGCTATTAAGATTTAAATATAATATTTATATTTGCTTTGGAGTCATTCATTCCTTTACTGCTTTGGTAATTATAGTTTGAAATCCCTTTCTTGTTTGAATAATTATTTTTAAACTACTTTAAATCTTCTTCTAGATATTATGGGCTATTGACCCAGTAAATGAGATTACTGAGCCCACAGTATTTTTACTGCTTTAATGAAGTGCCATTCTAAAATGCTTCGTCCCTATGACTATGTAAAGCATAGTAATTAGCGAACTGAAAATTACCATCCTTCTAGTATGCAAGGCTGCAGAAACCAGGCAAACTAAAGAAACTACTCAGACTTTAGAAGATTAAGATTAAACCAAAATGCTATATTGAATACAATGGTAACTACCGGACAGTTTTAGGCCAGATTTCAGACTTAGGGAACTTTCTTAGTATCTTCCCCAACATATTTGGGAGAAAATACTAAGAAAAGACTATAGACTATCTATGGGATAATTTTGATAAAGAGCAATAGTGGCTTCAAAAAAGCAAATGTCAACAAATTTAGTTTCAAAGACCTAATTGGCTTTTATTAGCAATTCATAAATTGAGCAACATCCCATCTACGAAATAGAAAAGTGCTCCAATGAGCTAAGCAGACAGAGGTGGGCTTTCACAGCAGGGAAAAAGGCTGTAGAAAGAAGAAACAAGGAATAACATGTGGATTGGTTATTTATTTATTTATTTCCCTTGAGACAGGGTCTCCCTCTGTTGCCCAAGTTGGAGTGCAGTGGTCCCATCTCAGCTCACTGCAGCCTCTACCTCCTGGGCTCAAGTGATCCTTCCACCTTAGCCTCCCAAGTAGCTGAAACTACAGGTGCATGCCACCATGCCTGGATAATTTTTATATTTTTTTGTAGAGACAAGGTTTTGCCATGTTGCCCAGGCTGGGTCTCGAACTCCTGGACTCATGCAATCCTCCCACCTTGGCCTTCCAAAATGCTAGAACTACAGGCATGAGCCACCATGCCTGGCCACATTGGTCATTTCAAAGTTACTTTCCTTATAAGGTTAAAGCAGAGGGGACTTTTTTTCTTTTTAAAGTATTTTTGTTAATACATAATATCTGTGCATAGTTATGGGATCCATGTGACATTTTGTTGCATGCATAGAACGTGGAATGATCAAGTTAGTATTTAAGGTACCCATCACCTTGAGTATTTATCATTTCTATGTGTTGGGAACATTTCATGTCCTCTTTTCTAGTCATTTTGTAAAATACAATACCTTATTTTTAACTATATTCACCCTACTCTGCTATCAAATATTAGAACTTATTCCCTCTAACTGTATATTAGTACCTATTAACCAGCCTCTCTTCATCCCACACCCTTCCAAAACTCTGGTAACTATCATTCTATTCTCTACTTCCATGACAGAAACTTTTTAGCACCCACCTATGGGTAGGAACATGTGCTATTTGTCATTCTATGGCTGGCTTATTTCACTTAACAGAATGACCCCCAGTTCCATTCATGTTGCTGCAAATCACAGGATCTCATTCTTTTTTAAGGCTGAATAATATTCCGACTGTGTGTGTGTGTGTGTGTGTGTGTGTGCGCGCGCGCGTAACATTTTCTTTATCCATTCAGTCACTGGTGACACTTAGATTGAATCCATATCATTGCTATTGTGCATTGTGGTGCAATAAACATAGGATGCAGGTATCCTTTCGATATACTGATCTGCTTTCTTTTTGAGAAGTACCCAGTAGTGGGATTGCTGGATCATATGGCAGTTCTATGTATAGTTTTTGAAAAAAATCTCCATACCCTTTCCATAATGACTATACTAATTTGCATTTCTACCAACAGTGTAGAAGAGCTCAGGTTGACGGGGCACCTTTGGATTTGGTGCTGTGAAACTCCTGTTTTTGAAACTGGCTAGTTTCTAAGTTCAGTTCGATTACATGGCACTTAGCATGAGAGAATCCATTCTGGTTAGGTCTGGTATGTTGGGGCCTAGTGAAGGACCTCAGTCCAAAAGGACGACCTCCTATAAATTGTTTGGAACTCGAATTTATGACCTGCATGGCATAATTTTGATAGAGCAGTAGTGGCATGTCTTAAGCACTGAATATTGTAGCAACCTCACACTTTAAAGATGAAAAAAGAGGCCTTTAAATCAAACCAGATCAATTGCCATAAAATGCTAATGCAAAGGCAATCCAAAATGTAAACACAACTTTTTTTGTTTCATTTCACAAAACAGGTTTACTGACAGACAACAACACTCATAAAGAGAAAATAAAAGAGAAATTCTGAGCCTTGGAGTCTTGTCCTCGAGTCATGCTGAAACAAGGGTCATCATCACAGCCCCCCTGCCTCACACCCGGGTTCCTATCTGTAGCCACATATCTGAAATACAGAGCCTATTTAGCAAGCTAATGAATTATGAATGGATATATTATGGAGAAACCTGACCATAAAAGTAAATAAATAACCATTTAGTATCATATCTAAACAAACAAGTGCTTGTTGATACATACCTATTACCTATAATAACTATTTATCACTAATTTTCAAGTGTACAGTTTTAGGCTTGAAAAAGTATAGGTAACACCTCAAGACCTGGGACTTATTTCAGCTAAATATTTATTTCTTGTTACAGAGGATAAGAAGTTTATCATACAGTGGCCATATCTTTTCTATATCTTTTTGGTATCCAAGGCATATAATTTTGCATAAACCATATTTTCAATATGGATTAAACAATAAAGACATAATTTAAAATACAGGCTATTAGTACTAGGACTTTGAAAGTTTAATATGAAAGAGATATGTAATTGTATAATTTCAATTACAATCTTCAACATTTCATCATATTTCACTTTCATCTCATCTCAAAGACTTAAGGTGTTTTAAGACTATTATAAAAGAACCAGTTTCTAGCATGATGCTAGAATAAAAGGGAGCATTGGCTCTGTCATCAGATTTGTGTTCAATTACCACTCTGCTACTTTCTGGCTATATGCTTCTGCATAGATTTCTCAACTTCTGGAATCTGTTTCTTAAATTCTGCAACCCATTTATTAGTTATCCAAGAGCAGCCTTTCTATCTACCCCATGGTAACTTGAGGTAAAATTCAATACTGCTACTCATACTCCACAAGAGGAAAGCCACCCCATAGAGCATCAGTGGACAATATACACTTTGTTTAAGATGCTCTATGGATATGGAAGAAGAACCTCCCCTCTTGAATCTTTATTTCTTCCAAGCCACATACCCTAGACTCTTTGTTTCTCTCCATTTCTTAGTATAGTAATTTATCTCTTCTCATTTCTTCACTCTTGTATTCTCACAATCATCACTCTTTCAGTGCACTAAAGACTCTCTTGTTACCAGGATCCACACTTCTTAGGAGCCAGTAGAGGTTTATCAAAGACAAATCATGTGATTAAATAAGGAAAAGCACATTTACACACATTTTATAAGGGGAAATAAGGCCTTTCTATTGCTTGTATTGTATCACAGAAGGATTCCCTTCAGGACTTATAGAATCATTCTGTTTGCTATTTTTCTTAGAAGATGCTAGTAATAAAGTTAAATGTGTTTCAGTACACATCATATACTTGATACCTTCATTTCTTTTTCATGTGAGTCTGTTGGTAGAAAAATGCTACTTAGAAAAATATCAGGAGGTAAAATGTCAAATGCAGCTTAAGGATACACAGAACTAAGGCTTCTATGTAGGTTGGATAATGAATGAAGAGTATGACTTGTAAATAAAATCATTCCTCTAACTCATGATGAGAATGATTTCTCAGATCTAAGTTCTCCCACTGCCCCACAGAAACAACCTACCATAAGAATCATGATCTTTTCTTAAGACTTTCTAAAGACTACATTAAAACTTCAAAAGACAGTCAAGGCCTCAAAGATTCCACTAACCTGTCTTCTCTGAGTGACAATAAGACAGTTCCAAATCATTGCTTAAACATAGCATTGGGTTTTGCTTCTTAGAAATAAAGAATAGTTTACTTTAAAACATTTGAAAAAGAAAATTAACTTCACAATAGATTTCCTGGCTGGGTGTTAGGAAGACTGTTCTAAAAATACAAAGTGTTATTTGTAGTTCTTTTTGGAAAATTGGTAGGGGTTTGTGGATATTATGGATAACCAGATGGCAGTGAAGTGTATAATGTATGCAAAGGGGAATGGATCCAGGTTGATATTTTTCCCTGGAAAACTTTCTAATACTTTCACATTAATAATGGGCCATTATGTAGAAATTGAAGCAGCTAGGGCTAAACACCAAGGACTTTGTAGTGATACTTTGAATGTGTTCTTGCAATTATCCAGTTGCAAATTAAATGCAGTGTAGCCTACAACTTCCCAAGATGAGTTTTGACTTTTATTTTTGGCCAGTCAACCCTTGCTCTGGTTTTTTACTGCAACATTAGGTCAATCAAGAAAAATATCCTGCATTAATTAGATGACATTGCCACCAAACCCTGAGTTCCATCTCTCAGGCTGGAAGTCTAACCTCTAATTTACTCCAGTCCCAGGCTGATTAATCCCATTATTTAATGAAGTCTCTCTTGGTTGTCTGTCTATCAAATTATTTGTATTCATGGAGGGAAAGTGATAAGCCAAAATGCTAATTATCCATTTTTTCTAAAATAAAAGATCCATGCTAAGAATAACAATGAGTTATTAAAATAGCACTTTTCATCTGACATAATACATCTTAACAAGCTCTTTAAATCCAGGGATTTCCATTGCTGGACATCTTATCTAATACAAAGGAAGATGTTTACTTTCTATCTATTCATACTTTGCTAGCATTGGGCATCAGCTTTTGAATTTGAATGCTGTTGGAAATAATGTAATAGGTTGTTGGGAAATCTAATCTTTAGAAACTGAATTTTTTAAAAATCTCTCTACTTAATGTACTGATTTATATCATCATTTGTCTAAGCACCTGGATCTAAAAAAAAAAAAAAAAAAAAAAAAAAAACAAAAAAAGCAGCTCTCACCAGGAAGCAATTTTGTCCCCTAGGGAACATTTGGCAATGTCTAGAGACATTTTTCAATTGTTACAATTGGGGGATACTACTGTCATCTAGTGAGTGGAAGCCAAGAAGCTTCTAAAGATCCTGCAAAGAACAGCACAGCCCACTACCCACAACGAAGAATTATCCTACTCAAACTGTCAGTAGTGCAAAGGTTGAGAAACTAAGGTCTAAAAGAAATAAAGAAATTCTAATAAGTAATTAGGTAACAGGTCTAATGAAAATAAGCTACATAAGTGCCATGAATTCAATCTTTTCTGTGTTCCAAGTTTCATTTTTCCACAAGTGTCTACCTCCTTAGAATAATACTAATGGTACTAAATGTAGGTCAAGCTCTAATTTCATATGCTCCCACATTTATATCTCAGTTTTGTGTTTGATGAAGTAGAAAATTTTCTCTGATGAAAACAAATGGAGGAAAATACGTACTGGTAGAGAAACAGAAATAAAAATCTAGGGTAAGTAGGAAGAAGAGGTAGGGATCGTTGAAAGTAGAGTCAATTCCAATGTTATGTGCTATAGGCAAAGAAAAGGAAGGGAAGGGAAGGGAAGGGGAAGGGGAAAGGGAAGCGGGAGGAAGGAAGGAAGGAAAGAAGGAAGGAAGGAAGGAAGGAAGGAAGGAAGGAAGGAAGGAAGGAAGGAAGGAAGGAAGGAAGGAAGGAAGGACGGACATTCCTAAAGGCTTACAATTTGTTTCTAAAGAACCTTCAATTATGCAAATGTTCTGTTAGCTGGCTAATTCACCTTCCACTGACTTCTCCAGCTTTACCTGCCCACATAACCCACATTTAGTCATGTACAACCACTCAACTGGGATGATCTCCATACATCCACAACACACACTCACATTAGAAGCTTTTCACACACAGGAACTGCCTCAGTGCAAAAGCTGAAATGACTATCATCATAATAACAACTATATTGATCATTTAAAGATTAATAAGCATTCTGGCCAGGCACGGTGGCTCATGCCTGTAATCCCAGCCCTTTGGGAGGCGGAGATGGGCGGATCACGAGGTCAGGAGATCGAGACCATGCTGGCTAACACGGTGAAACCCCATCTCTACTAAAAATACAATAAAATTAGCCAGGTGCGGTGGCGGGTGCCTGTAGTGCCAGCTACTCGGGAGGCTGAGGCAGGAGAATGGCATGAACCTGGGAGGCAGAGCTTGCAGTGAGCTGAGATCGTGCCACTGCACTCCAGCCTGGGCAACAGAGCAAGACTCTGTCTCAAAACATAAAGAATAAATATATATATATATATGCATTTTGATAACTGGAGGTAAAATGATTTGAGGAGCATAAATAATGTGCCATTTTGTTTTACATACGAAGTTATAGCATTACATTTCCCATGTAAAGACCTAAAACATTTCTAACCACAAAACAACTTATAGGTTCAGCCTCTTCTTGTCATCCTAGAGGACACATGCAAGAGAAAACAGTTTATTTTCTAGACAGGTTTCTGTTTTCTTGGCACACAAACTCCTGGCAGGCACTAGAGAGCTGTGAGGTACACAATGGTTTGGGGTTGGCAAGCTCTGAGCATGTCAGTTCCCAGCAGCCATGCTCCTCTGAGTCCTGCCAAAGCCACGAAGTAACACTTAGTCTTTGGAGCCAAAAGCCCTTGGGAGCAAACCATCTTCTGGCAAAAGCTGAATATATGCTGCATTAGCTAAAAGGCTGATTACCAGTAGCAGAGTTTTTAGTAAGGTAAATTGTAGCTAAGTTTTGGAATTTGAAGGATACTGTGTCACAGGAGTTTGGTAGTTAATAACTTATCAGTAATGTAGACATCAGAGATGGGCAACTAATCTGTATTAGTTAACACCGAAGCCCATCTCATTGGCTCAGAATAAATTCAGTAAATTCCTTTTGAAAGCAAACTTGGAGGTTAAAGATGATAACAGCTGTAGACAATAGTAGAAGGAATCAAAACATTTATTTATATGGAGCAACTTATCCAAAATTCATGCATACCCAATTAAGAAATATTTGCTAGACTATAAAATGGCTTCACCAAAACAAAACAAAATTCATAAAAACTTCCATAAAACCAACATAAATAATAAATCATTTATATAACTAAATGAGCATAGGGAAATCCATCAAAACCCGTTAAAACAATAAGTATACAGATAACTGACTTTGTGTGTAAGAGCTGGATTAAAGGTCAGTATGATACAATGATAGGTGGTACTACATCCATGAAAGAAAGCAAATACGTAGCTGCCTTAAATTCCTGGCTATTATGAAAAATTAAGTCATACACATTCTTAGTAAATGGTACCAAAAAAGTTAAGGCTAAGTGTGTAAACTCTGCAAAAGCATAATAATAAATCATGCAGAAAACAAATATATTAGGATGTGTGGCACTTAGCCCTATTTTGTGTTACTTTCTCAAAATATGATTTTTTTTTCACTTTTTATTTGACGGATAAATTGTGTCCAACACAAAAACATTCCAAAAGTAAATAATTAAAATGCCATTAATGTATGTTATATTTTCTTCAGAGAGAACCTTTTTAAAGAGGATGAGTTAAAAATGATCTTAAAGGTCAAATGTAATGAAGTATGTCTAAACACAGTTATCAACTAAAAACATATTTGTGGTAATTAGCATTCAAAATAAATGTGCAGATTTTAAGCTCTGGAATCCACATCTCATATTCTCACAAGGCATATCAACCCATAAAAGTAAGTGAATCAAAACACTAATCACACAAAGCAAGACACTGCTCTCTGGCATTCCTTGGTAGAAGAAACGTGGAGGAAACTGCTTCGTTACTTGTGTTAACCCTCAAATCAACAAGGCTTCTGTTGCATGTTGAATAAACTTCAAAACTCTTCACGTGGCTCCGTGCCCTGGACTCTGGCCATTTCAGTCATGGTCAGCCCCTACACTTAATTTCTTTACATTTCTTAACCATGCCATGTTCTTGCCTCAGCCTCAGGACTGAGACTATTCTGTCTTTTTCCTGAAATTATTTGTCTTCTGCTCATCCTCCCATTTTGCAGATACCTTTTCCTCATTCAGGACCTAGCTCAGAGCTCAGCTTCTGGAAGCCTTTTCCTGAACACTCAACCAAGCTCAGGCTAAATCCTCCCCTTTCATCCCTTTTACAGAATGCAGGTTGCAGTGAGCCAAGATCGTGGCATTGCACTCCAGCCTGGGTTACAGAGGGAGACTCTGTCTCAAAAAAAAAAGGAAATATACCAACTAACAACCACACCAACCTTAGGAGGAAGGTTTATATTACCATCATATAGATGAATGTACAAAATTCAAATAATTTCTCAAGGATCAGAGAGCAATGTCAGCATGCACATCCATGACTAGCTGACTACAGAGCCTGTTGTGTTTGCCACTGCACTAAACAAGCTCCTTGGACCTGCAGAATTATACAGAGGAGAAATGTGACCATGTTTAAAAGGATGGGCAGAAAAAACATTCAGAATGTAAGATAAACCACAGAGCTAGAGAACAAACGGGGCCTATTTCCTTGCAATCAGTTCACTGAAGCTTCAAGTACAATGCCAGTGGATATTACGAAGGTGGCTAAAGGCAGGACAGTGGTGGGAAAGGGAGTCTGGAAAAAAATAGATAGCAAATAAATAAAGAGCTTAGTCCTTTCCATAGTAACAACGATACCTCTGACCGCAACATTGCCGGTGCTGTCAGAACCTTACAGAAAGGAGGCAGACCCTGTTTTTCAAAAGAGTAATAATGAAAAAATAAAGTCCTGTGGTGCTTTTCCTCTATCGGCTCTGCTTATAAATTCATAGCACAGCATGGAGGTTATCAAAATCCCATATGTGAGAACCACACACAGCACAAAGAGATATGAATTGGCGTTCCATGGAGATAATGCTATCTAATGGGCAAAACAAGTAGTAGGGTTTCATTTTTATTCTGAGTACATTTGAAAAGGGCTCAGCGTCCAACTACTGTGCATAGATAGCTGACCGTCCAAAGACTATTTCTCACCCCCTTCCTTCTTATGGATTAATAAGTGGGATGTAGGGCCGGGCGCGGTGGCTCAAGCCTGTAATCCCAGCACTTTGGGAGGCCGAGACGGGTGGATCACGAGGTCAGGAGATCGAGACCATCCTGGCTAACACGGTGAAACCCCGTCTCTACTAAAAAATACAAAAAACTAGCCGGGCGAGGTGGTGGGCGCCTGTAGTCCCAGCTACTTGGGAGGCTGAGGCCGGAGAATGGCATGAACCCGGGAGGCGGAGCTTGCAGTGAGCTGAGATCCGGCCACTGCACTCCAGCCTGGGCGACAGAGCGAGACTCCGTCTCAAAAAAAAAAAAAAAAGTGGGATATAAAAAGTAGGGTTGTTATCTGCCCACATCTGGGTATTCCCATGTTTTTTTTTTTTTTTTTTTTTTTTTAACTTGCAACTGTTTGAAATATAGTGGACTAAAAGCTTCTCAGTCTGCCTTGACACAGAAGAGAAGCAGAGCAAATCTCCCCCTGCACCCTCTTATGGCATCAGACAGGCCAAGGAGTCAGAAGAAACTTATGATGTCTGCTCTAGAGTCCACCAGAGATTCACCTTGAAACCCAAAGCAGGCCAATTTACTACTTTGTTTTGTCAGCTTTGTTTGTTAATTTTTTTTTTTTTTTTTTTTTTTTTTTGTCATAGAAGGCTGGCCTAGCTGAATAGCCTATCAGGGGAAATCAAATACAAGTAATAGTAGCAAATTTTATTTTATATGACCTGGCAAGAATAGAATGCAGTATCTCAGATCAAAAAACCAATTTTAAGAATATCCTATGACCTCAGTCAACAGAACACCCTACCTATAACTAAAATTTCCTAAATAACTTAGTGCTATAATTTAATTATTATTAAGACAAAATAATTATTTTTCATTTATTTACATTCAAAATCCAGTCCTCTGCCGGGCGCGGTGGCTCACGCCTGTAATCCCAACACTTTGGGAGGTCGAGGCGGGCGGATCACGAGGTCAGGAGATCAAGACCATCCTGGTTAACATGGTGAAACCCTGTTTCTACTAAAAATATATATTTAAAAAAAAAAAAAGAAAGAAAAAGAAAAAATTAGCCGGGCGTGGTGGCCGGCGCCTGTAGTCCCAGCTACTCAGGAGGCTGAGACAGGAGAATGGCGTGAACTCCAGAGGCAGAGCTTGCAGTGAGCCGAGATCGCGCCACTGCACTCCAGCCTGGGCGACAGAGCGAGACTCCGTCTCAAAAAAAAAAAAAAAAAAAGGAAAAGAAAAGAAAAGAAAAAAAAAAAATCCCGTCTTCAAAAGCAGGTAAATTTGTGGACTTAAATACTTGGGCCAAGGGAGAGGCAGCAAAATCTACTGAGGAACTAGTACGTTTAAAATCCAACTAGAACACAAAGTAATTCTACAGCCTTCTCAAGCTGCCAACACCAGAATCAAACCAAAAAGCATCTAAACAGAATCTAAGCTAAAAATCCGATCCATACAGCAAAAGATAACAAAGATATGACATTAACTAAAATATAAAAAAATTTGGAGTTGGGACATCATCCCTTCATTTGCCAAATATGTAAGGAGCACTTACTATGTGCCAGGCACTGTACTGTCCCCTGAGGAATTCTGCAGGAAGATAGAAAAAGTCCTTGTCCTCAGGGAGCTTGCATTTAGTGCCGAGACAGAAGGTAAAAGAATACCTCCCACAGCCCTAGAGTCACCATTGTTAAGGAAAATTAAAGGGTTTGGTTATTGACTTAAAGATTTCTCAAGAAAACTGAATCCCCAATATAAAATTTATTGCTGAGTCTCTCCTGGTAGCTTGAAATGAGAAGCAACAATCTTGGGAACCGTGAGATAATCTTCTTCATTAAGTTAGGCAGAGAACTGGAAAAAGCCCACTACAGAGCAAGAAGAATGCAGTAAGATGAAAGGCCATGCTGGAGAGAGGTTAAGGGTAAAATGAGTCGCAATGTGGGTGAGTGAGGATGTCAGGCCCTAAAAGAAAACTTCTATATTAAACTTCTTAGAACTCTTAGAAACCTCTACTGGTCTATGTCAGTCATCTATCATATCTGAAAAGATAAGACTTTCTTTTGCTGGTAATTTGGATAATACTCCTCTTTCAGAAATCTTCTGCACAGAGGTGAAGAATAATATCTTGCTGGTCATCAGGACATAAGCACATAGATAGAGCTGGAATTAATAAAAATCTCGAGGCTGGAACTAGGGAATGTTGGGTTCTAGGTTTAACTCTAACACCCATAGTTAGGAGATCGCTAGGCAAATCACTTTATCTCTCTATGTTATTATCTCAAATGCCACCTGCAGATAATAGCCCCTACCCTGTCCAAGCTGTCAGGGTTGTCAGAAAAATAAAAACAAAAGGGATTTTAAAATAAGGAAGGAGCACATTTGAAAACCTTGCAGCTTCACAATTCAGTTCAGCCTGGCTTGAGCCTCTTGGCTGAGAGAAATAAAAATAGAAACCACAATAATAGCAATTGCTATAATTTACTGAATGCTTAATACATGTACTAGACACATTTTTCATTTAGTTCTTACAACAATTCTGTGGGGTTCCTATGATTATTAGCCACACATTAGAAAGGAGTAAGCTAAGGGCCTGAGAAGTTAAGTGTCTTGTGAAAATTTACATATCTAGTGAATCAAACTCATAGCCATCTAACTTCTACAAGTTAAGCCACTAAGCCTTCCTGGTTCTTAGCCATCTCTCAAGATTCACTCCAGTTCAGGTCAGTATGATTCAATTCAATTCAATCCATAAACTTTTTTTCAATATATAGGCTTTCAGAGTCCAGGTTGCTTACATATCTGTAGATGACACACACATAACCTTGCTAGAAGTTCCTAATTTGAATAAAGAACATGAATAAAGATCATAGTGAAAGTAAGGTGACTATGCAGACAAGAGACCAATGCTCCAGCGTCTTGGCATTTACCATTTGGTTTCCTATCAGAACACTAGGCTACTTATGGCAAACTCAGGATCATAAAGTGACTCTCAGGGTCATAAATTCCTGCCAGAGCTGAGAAAGCAAATTCTTCCCATCTTATTCATAACACTTACACTAATTTATGCAGCTCTACTTAAGGTCCTAGTTCATAAGCCAAACTTGTCATCAATGTAAGCTCATCCTCACCCACAGAGAGAAAACAGAGTCAGTTTCCAAAATATATTCTCTTCTAGCTGTCCAGAAGCCCATCTTCCTGATTGCTTAGTATAGTTCTAGGTATTCGAGGGATTTAAAACAAATATAAAGAATGATCCAATCCTCCAAGGTAATTATAGTAGCAATCACACACATTTATGGAGTGCTTACTTTTATGCCAGATACTGTTGTAACTAATTATATTGATTCATTTAATTCTCAAAACAGCTCGCTGACATAGATATTGCTATTACTTCTATTTTACAGTGAAGAAACTGAGATGCAGAGAGTTTAAGTGACTTGCCCAAATGTTAGAACTAGGATTTAACCTCAGTCTGTCTCCAGAGTTGTGTCCTTAACCACTACATCGTACTACCCTACAAGTAAACTAGATGGAAAGAAATCAGATTTGAGACAATTAAATGATACTATAAGTGGGTTTATCTAGTTCCATAATAAATAACAGATAAGAATGTTAATAGAGTTTAAAAGTTCAAAAGTAAGTTTTTTGGAGGAAAGAAGACTCATGACTGATGACTGATATGGAATTTGAACCCCTCAAATTTCCTTCTGTTTGTAATGTTTGCCCATCTTTCTTTACCCAGAAAATGCTTCTGCATTTTTTATCTTGAGATATTTGGGGTTTTTTTAAAACATATGTTAATGAAGTATAACAAGTACACAAGGAAAACAGAACACTATTCCAACTTGTATCACTATCACTTAATTTTACCCATTTAGGCTTGTATAAATGAAATATTATGGCATGCATTCTCTGCGTCTGGCTTTGTTTGCTTACCATTATATCTACATGTTGTGCATACCACTAGCTCATTCACTATTTCATTATATGAATATATGATGCATCATTTTGATATATAATTTTTTCATTCCACTATTGACGAGCACAGGGTTATTTTTGATTTGCATGAACATGGTTGTATACTTCCTTTCATGCCAAATATACCCATGAATGTGAGGTATCTAGGAATGGAATTACTGGGTCATAGCATTATGTGTATGTTCTCATTATCTTTTTGTTATTAATTTATGGTTTATTTACACTCTGATCAGAGGAAATATTCTGTGTGTTCAACTCATTGAACTTCTTAAAGACTTGCATTATTGACCAGTATGTAATTAATTTTGTTAAATGTGTTATGTTGATTTGAAAATAATGTATTCTGTAGCTTTTGGATATAGAGTTCTATATGTCATTTAGGTCAAATGTGTTAATTGTGTTATTTAAAACTGTTATATTTTTACTCATATTTTTGTCAGCTAATGCTAGTAGTTAAAGAGGGAAAGGTGTATTAAAACCGCCAACTATGATTGTCAGATTATCTGCTTGTCTTCTTAGTTTCATCAGTTTTTGCTTTAAATATTTTGTGTTACTAAATACATATATTTTCAGATTATTAAATATTCCTGTCAAATTGCCCATTTTGTCACTATGTCATGGCATCTTTCATTTTTAACATGACTTCCTTCCTTAAAATCTGTAATGCCTAATATCAGTACAGCTATATTAGCTTCTTTATGATTGGTGTTTGCATAGTATATCTTCTTCCATTATTTTATTTTTAACCTTTCTGTGCCCTGATATTTAAGAGTATGTCTCTTTAGGTAGCCAAAAATTATTTTTTATATAGTTAAGTAATATGTCATTTAATGAGAATATTTAGGCCATTTATATTTAATGTAAATACAGACATATTTGAATTTAAATCTACCACATTCACAGTTGTTCTCTATTTCATTTGTTCTTTAGTTCTATATTTTTCTCCTAGCTTTTAAAAAATTTATCAAGTACTTAAGAAAATTTCATATTTGTTACCTATTAGTCACATCTAAATTCTTTTGTTATCTTCCTTTTAGTGATCATCCTAAACTTGCATTATTAATTCTTGACTTACTAGAATATAATATAATATATGCCTTCACAAATTCTGAAACATTGCAAGAGCCTTACAACATTTTAATAATTTACCCTGCTCCTGCATTTGGGCTATTAATGCAAAGTATTTTCATTTCACTAGACATTATTACCTGTTTTGCACTATATTTATCTATATGTTCCTTTATATTAAACCTTTCTCTTACTCTTTATTGCTTCTTTCATTTCTGTACTTCCATCTAGGATCATGTTCTTTTACCTGAACAGCTTCTTTTAATATTTTAGTGTGGGGGCCAAATGCAGTGACTAATGCCTGAAGTCTCAGCACTTTGGGAGGCTGAGTTCAGAGAATTGTTTGAGTCCATCAAGACCAGCCTAGGCAACATAGAGAGAACCTGCCTCTACAAAAAAAAAAAATAATAATAATAATAATTAGCCAGGCATAGTGGCATGCAATAGTAATCCTAGCTACTTAGGAGTCTGAAGTGGAAAGATCACTGGAGTCCAGGAATTCAAGGCTGCAATGAGCTTTGGTCATGCCACTGCACTCTAGACTGGGTGACACAGCAAGATTCTGTCTCTACAACTTTTTTAAAAAGAAATAAATAGACAAATAATATTTTAATGTGCGTTTGCTATTTACAAATTATCTGCTTTTGTTTATCCACAAATATTTTAATTTTATTGTTATTTTGAAAGATATTTTCACTTGATATAGAATTAAGTAGATGGTTATTTCCTTTCACTACTTTGAAGATGCCATTTCAACGACTTCTGGATTCTAGACCATTTCCATTGAAAAGGCAGCAGCTTCAGAAACTATAGTTCTTTTGAAGGTTGGTGTTTTATTTGTTTTGTTTTCTGAGAGACCTTAAGATTTTCTTTACTTCTTAGGTTTTCAGCAGTTTCATTCTAATGTAGCTAGGTATGTTTTTATTTGTAGTTATGCTGCTTAGGGTCCACGGAGCCTCTTGAAGTTGTGTGTTGAGGCTTTATAAGTTTTGAAAAATTCTTAGTCAATAGAGATTCACATGTTACTTCTGCCCTATTCTTTCTCTCCCCAATTTCTGGGACTCCAACATACTTATGTTATACCAATGTTTCTTAAACTAGTTGTGATGAATGTTTTTCTGTTTATTTATAATCCCTTACAGTCTAATTTTGTCATAATATACACTATTAAAACGTTGTGGCAAAATCAATTGCTATAAACATGTATGAACACTCTATCTTGTCAGGGACCAGCACCAGAAGTGGTCTCAGGATCATACTTTGAGAAGCACTATTTTTCACTGGGTGTCTGCTATGCTCTTTTCTTTATCTTTCACCTTTTTAA
Organism: Macaca mulatta; assembly: GCF_049350105.2. NCBI lineage: Eukaryota > Metazoa > Chordata > Mammalia > Primates > Cercopithecidae > Macaca > Macaca mulatta. The sequence continues at coordinate 164,160,642 of NC_133406.1, forward strand.
TCTTGATGCTTTGATCTGTTATTTTTATAAACATTTTTAGCTTTACTAATCAACTCTTCTACTATGCAAAATCTGCTATTAAACACATTTCTTACATTCTTAAGTTTTTCACTTCTAGGATTTCCCCTGTATTCTTGTCTATAGATTCCAGTTGTGAAATAATCAATTTTATATCTATTTTCTTAAACATATTAGTCATAGTTGTATTGAAATATGTCTGATAATCCCAATATATCAATAACCTACAGTTTGTTTTCACTAAGAAATTCATTTATCTGGTTACATTTCCGATAATGCCTCGTAATTTTCCATTGACTACCTTACATGATAAGTAAAATAATTATTTAGACCCTGAAATCCTACAGAGAGGATTCCACTTTTTTCTGGAAGACAGAACATACACAGATTATCTTGATCCAGTAGAGAGTGGTCTATGTTCAGTTTGCCCATACTATTAGAATCTAGCTCTTCAGAGTCTCAATTGAGAATCTGCCATGTTTATCAATATCCTTCTTGCTTGGGAAGCTCTGAACTACAATTTCTGTCTCTTCAGTTCTGTGGGATTGCTTACATTTCTGCTTAGATCTTTGGCCTTTTAAACTTCTGCATTCTTCTTGGTTTCTCAGTATCTCACTGCTCGTGTGGTGTAGAAATCTGCAAACTCCTCAGGGAAAGTCATGTGCAGAATTCTGGCTCAGATCTCTGTGGTTCCTTCTCTCCAGGATCTTGGTACCTCATATTGTGACTGTCTTATTATTCCTGAACATTAATTTTTGTCTACCAATCCCACTGCAATTCCTGTAAGATCTAGGCCACTATGCCTCTTCTAAGTATTGCATATGCATCACAGGAAACAACCCACAGAAGTCCCATTCACCTCAATGCATTTTCTTCTTTGAGCATTATTGATCTCTCAAATGCTAGCCCCTTTTGGTGTACTCTGATTCCCACAAACAGTAATTTACTCAGCTTCTTGGTGGCAGGATTAGCCTGAGAGCAGCTACTTCATCATGACTACAAAGTCTGTGCTCTTGTGAGGATCACATGATGTATAAAAATAGCAGACATCACTAAATAATAGTAAATAGTCAATAAATGTTTACTAATATTATTATTGCTACCTATTAGCTAGATTTTATCAGGGGCTTCTTTAAGTGTCATATTCCAAGGAGTCCTCACTCCAGACTCCAAATTCCAAGTGTTGTCTATATCAACACTTGCCCCTGGCACAGCAAGGGTGGTAATATTGCCTTTTGGTTAGATGGCTGTATTTGCTAGATTTTCCTGGTTCCCTATAATCTCTTACCACCACAATAACAGTTCTCTAAGGAAGTGTTTTGTTTTCTTTTTCTTTCTTTGTTTTTTTTTTTTTCTAGCAGCCTAAACTATTTTCTAACAGTATCTTGTGCAGATCCCCAACAAATGAATCCCGAACTGCCTGTTTGGTTTACTCCATCAAATCTTCTCTACAATAGATAGTTAATTAGATAGATAAACAGATGGTAGACAACACTTCTTAGTTACACACTCTTGGAGCCAATCAGCTCTGAGGAATGCATTTTAAAAACTACTACCATAGTGACAATTTCTGGACACTGCATCTCTTGAAATAGTCCTTAAACATTCATGCCAAAAATAATTCGGGAAACATTGATTACCCAGTACTTTATTCTATTTAGGTCTCATTATAGAAAGGTTCAGCATGGCTAAAACAAATTTCTGGCGATTTTTACATATCATTCCATTCCTTTGGAGCTCACTAGAACTCAAGTTATCACTCTATTTTCTCCATAATGTGCTAAATACATGTAACACCCCAAACACTATGCTTCTTTGTCATCCAGGTCATCTGATGTTTTTCTGTTATTATCTTTGTGAGACTCATCCACATGTCATTCTTTCTCATTTCATCCATTTCAGGCTACACAGTGTTCCATAACATATACAATATATTTATCTCTTCTACTGTTGATGGACATTTATTATTATATCCAAATATGGCTATTGTGAATAAAGCTGCTATAAACATTTATGTACATGATGTTCAGTGGTCATATGTTCTCACTGTACCTGGGTATACACCTAGAAATAGCACTGCTATGATGTAGGATATGCATATGTTCAATTCTAACAATAGCAGTAAATAGTCTACCATAGGGTTTGCACTAATTACGCTCACACCGGCATTGTCATGCAGTTCAATTCCTGCACATCTTTGCCAACACTTGATTTGGTCAGTCATTTTTTGTTTAGTTATTCTGGTAGGATTTTTAACTCATTGTGGTTTTAATTTGCACTACCCTGATAAGTGATGAGGTTAAGTACCCTTTTACTTATTCATTGCTCATCTCACAATCCTCTTTTGAAAGTCCCTTTGCACATTTGCTGCTCATTTTAAGAATATTTCCTGAGTTCCCGTCTGCCTTTCTCCTCTCAGGATCTTCTCCTCAATATCCTCTCATTTATTTTTCTTAATGTAGACTGATATGACCTAGCTGCCATACATTTTTCCTTATTTATTTGCTTCTTGCATGATTCAGATTCTCTCCAACAAAGGAGTGCTTTGTCAGAACCAATTAGGCCATCAGGTAACCTCCACATCCTTCCCCTTCCTCCTCCTCTGCTGCTACTCTCTACTGTCCTCCTGTTTCTGCCTCACCAAAAGCCTAGGAAGCTTCTCTTCAGAAATTTCTTGTGTGCTCTGTGAGGCTTGTTTGTTTGTTTAATTCTTTTTCATGACTCCACCACTCCCCTCTGCCATGTGGGGCACCTGGCACAGATTGATTTTCGCAGATGGGCTAGGAGAGAAAGGACCCACAGGAGGCCACTCTCAGGTCTCAGATGCCAAATTTGACCACTTTCTGGGAGAGGCCTGTTTTTCTGGGAGATGAGCCACACATTACAAACAGAAAGAGCTGCCTCCCAGCTCTCCTAATCTTCCTCCAGTGCAGGCTCAGTTCTCAGTAACCCCAAACCAAAAGCCATTGTCAGATTCTCTCTTTCTCCACCATGGAAAACTACTTGGCCAGAGTTTGACAGGCACAGATGGTACCACCAGCTGCAAGTGTTCTCAGTTCTTGTTGACTCTAAACTGCCCTTAGTATTAATATTTTTTTGCAGTTTGTTCAGTAGAATGGGAGATAAGGCTAAAAGTCTAACCTGGGACTAAAATTCATGGTGGGAGATTTAGGCGAATTTGCTGAGAGTGGATGGGGTTAGGGATATTGGCAAGATGCAGGGAGAAAAAGCCTTGAAAAGAAAATATATAGTCAAAATGAAGTAGAAATAAATTGTTAAACAAAAGATTAGGACCCATAAAAGGAAGAGAAACAAGGAGATAAAAAACATTCTTGGCCGGGCGCGGTGGCTCACGCCTGTAATCCCAGCACTTTTAGGAGGCCGAGGTGGGTGGATCACGAGGTCAGGAGATGGAGAACATCCTGGCTAACACGGTGAAACCCCGTCTCTACAAAAATACAAAAAATTAGCCGGGCATGGTGGCAGGCGCCTGTAATCCCAGCTCCTGGGGAGGTTGAGACAGGAGAATCGCTTGCCGCTAGGGTGGCAGAGGTTGCAGTGAGCCGAGATCGCGCCACTGCACTCCAGTCTGGCGACAGAGCGAGACTCCATCTCAAAAGAAAACATTATTAGGTCTGATGATAATTTTTCCGCTGATTTGAAATGGAGCCAGAGCTCTACACCATAAACGTTGGGAATGAGGGAAATTTAAAATAAATAAATAAAAAGACCATCTTAAGGAATTGCTCTCTACGTGGTTGCAATAGCCTAAGATGACCATTCTGCGTGTGTCAAGTGACATCAGCCCACGATGATCCTTTGTACAAAAACACTAAAAAAAGAAAATTTTTAATTTTTTTTTGAGACAGAGTTTCATTCTTGTTGCCCAGGCTGGAGTACAGTGGCATGATCTCGGCTCACTGCAACCTCTGCCTCCTGGGTTCAAGCGATACTCCTGTCTCAGTCTCCTGAGTAGCTGGGATTACAGGCGCATGCCACCACGTCCAGCTAATTTTTGTATTTTTATTAGAGACGGCATTTCTTCATATTGGTCAGGCTGGTTTCGAACTCCTGACCTCAGGTGATCTACCCACCTTGACCTCCCAACATGCTGGAATTACAGGTGTGAGCCACCACACCCAGCCTAAAAAAAGCAACTTTTAGAATCATTTATATACATTCTAGGGCCTGTATAAAAAAAAGTAAACATCACCCATTCTCTGCAAAAAATTCTATCCAAAGATCTATCAACAAGGATGCCTAGAAAGATAGGAAAAATTATATTTCTTACTACTAGGGACAATGTTATCAATTCTGAGAACTTTTTCTCATCCTCCCAAAGTAAGAGTCGAAAAATCCATATCCAACCTTTTTTTCACTGTTTGTACTCCATATTCAAACTGCTGCTTCATACACCAAATACCAGGGCCATCAGTCTAAGGTAGGGACATGAGCCAAGAGGCCTGGCGTAAGCTCTTTTTACTTCAAGCATAGTGATATGCTGAAATCTATCCTTAGTGGAAAGAAACGGAAAAGAGGGTTTCATCCAGTGAGGGAAGTATCAAAGGGTCTATAAACATGTCTGTGGCACTAGCTTCTCATTCTGAGGAATGGCACCACATCATTGTAACCTGCAACACCTGGGACCCCAGTAGACACTCAAGAAAAAGTTTAGTTATATGATTGCAATTATTTGAGTTTGTCTATGTGTCAGACATACATACATACATACATACATGTTGAGAATCTTCACAACAATTCTACGAGGTAGGTTCCATTATTAACTTCCTTTCATATTTGAGACCTAGAGAGTTTAAGAAATGAAATGAGGTCCCCCAGGTGGTAAGCAGCAGGTCATAAGAAAACAAGGCCTGGATACTCAATGATATAGTTTGGCTCTATGTCCCCACTCAAATATCATTTTGAATTATAATTCCAAGGGTTGGAGGGGGTCCTGGTGGGAGGTGATTTAACTATTGGAGGCGAACTTCCCCCTTGCTGTTCTCATGGTACAGTTCTCACAAGATTTGGTTATTTGAAAGTATGTAGCACTTCCCCCTTCTCTCTCTCTCTCTCTCTCTCTCTCTCTCTCTCTCTCTCTCTGCCATTGAAAGTATGTAGCACTTCCCCCTTCTCTCTCTCTCTCTTCCATGTGAAGATGTGCTTGCTTCCCCTTTGCCCTTCCACCACAATTGTAAGTTTCCTGAGGTCTCCCAGCCATGCTTCCTGTACGGCCTGTGGAACCATTAGTCAATTAAACCTTCTTTCTTCATAAATTACCCAGTCTCAGGTAGTTCTTTACAACAATGTGAGAACAAACTTATATACTCAACAACATGGCTTTCTCTGCCCCAGATTTCTAATGTCCTGGACAGCCCCCAGTTTTCAATTTCTCAGTCATGCCCTAAAAGTTTTGGTTTAATCCTTTCTTCTTATTCAAGATTTCTTTGCATGACTTCTGAAGTGCTTTGGTTTTCACTTCTTTTCTTGTCTATAATCTCTCTGTACTGAGGTGAGTTTTATTTGTTTTAAGTAGGTATACATGAAGGAGTGTTTTGGTTTGCTAGTTTTATTTATTTTTAAATTTAACTTGTAGGTAAGACAAAGTAGCCCAAAAGGTAAAAAAGGAGTTTTTTATAATTCACATAGACATTAGACATAAGACAAAGTAGCCCAAAAGGTAAAAAAGGAGTTTTCTATAATTCACATAGACATTACTGCTTTATATATGTATATTATAATACCTAGAGTAACCACTAAGAGAACTATTCAAAATGATAGATTCAAAATCACTGTAAATATGTAAATATGAAATCCAGAAAATGTTTAAGTAACCCTGAGGAAGATAAGACAAACAGAAACATGAGAAATGCTAGAAACAAAGAGAAAATAATTAAATGGCAAATTTAAGCCCTAGCATATCAGTAATTACCTCACATGTAAATGGTGTAAATACACTAATTAAAAATCAGATTTGTGGATTGCACAGTGGATAAAAACAAGAATCCAACAATATGCCCTTCATAAGAATTGATACACCCAACAACTTGGATAACTCTCAAGGGAATTATGCTGAATATAAAAATCCTATCTCAAAAGGTTACATACTACATGATTCCATTTATACAACATTCTTAAAATGGCAACATTATGGCTTTGGAGAACAGATTAGTGGTTGCCAGGAATAAGGAGGGGAGAGAAGGAGGGAGCTGGCTGTGGCCGTAAAGGGATATTCCAATTGTGATAGAACTGTTCTATATCTTGACTGCGGTATTGGTTACACTAACCTACACATGTGATAAAATTGTATAGCTTTAAACATGCACACACATGCAAAAATACAAATGCATGTAAAATTGGCGAAATATGAATAAGGTCAGTGGATTATATTAATGTCATCTTTCTAGTTGTGACATTAAACTCCTCACGTAAGATGTTATCATTAGAGAAAACTGGATGAAAGGCATATGGGATCTCTTTGTATTATTTCTTACAACTGCATGTGAATCTATAATTATCTCAAAATAAAATGTTTTCTTTTGTTTAAAAAAAAAAGGTTTAGGGGAGAAGGAGGAAATATATACTAAAAAGTAAGCCTTGCATCTACCTAGTCTTCCAATTTCTCCATTCCCTTCACTAGGGGTAACCACTGTAGTAGTTTCATACATGTCCTTCCACAGTTAGTCTATAGTCTCTTCATATATAAATATGCATGAATGCACTCACACATTTGGATTTATATTTTTTCCACAAGTTTTAACACTACACACTTTCCCCTACCTTGCTTTACCAACTTATATTTGAGCTTTGAGTAGTGACAGAGCTCCTTGTTTTAATAGCTGCATAATATTCCATTTTATGAATAAATCCTGATTTATTGAATCAATCTTTTCTTCTCAGAAAAATATGATCAAACAAAAAATAGACATTTGATTTATTTCCAAATATTTCCTATTATAAGCAATGCTCCAGGATGAGCCTGTGATCACTGAAATTGACTTTTTTTCTAACCGAGTCAGCCTCTCCCCAACCATTTACCTTTGAAAATCAACCATTGGTCCTGGGCTTCTAGTCATTTCACACTGTTCCATGCTCTGAACTTGGGAAATGACAAGTAGATGCTTTTTTATCTTTGTAATTAGAGCCTTGGCTTTGCATCACTTGGCTTCTCCTTGTTATTTTACTGTGTTTGGTGGCTTGTAACTTTTACTTAGCAAAAATAAACCTATTTCTAATTCCTTCAGACATTTTTCTCCTGTCTAGGAATATTTTCTGTTTCATTTTTTTCTCAATACCTAGAACACCTTTTCTTCTTTATTCACTTCCTTCCTATCTCTTTTATAATTTGTCCTCCTTGAATGAGGAAATAATTTTTCTTACAACCCCATTTTGACAATCAACTCAATCCAAAGTATAATTTCCCAGTCTCCTTCTGTACAATGGAAGTAACGTATTTTAATATGCCTTGCATGTATGTAAACTCTGATAAATAACATGGGGTATATGCTAATGGGATGCAGGCACTTACATTTTGACATTATATGATATCTCTCCCTTTTCATGTACCACCTCCTTTGGAATTTGGAACCTCTTGAAATTTGCAAGTTTTTGGAATTTGCAACCTCTTGAAACAGGTATTTAAAACAGAACAGCAGGTATAGCTCAATGAATGTTGTTATAAAAAACAAGAAAAAGAAAAGATGACCACATCCAAATGCCCATTGCAGAAAACCACAACAAAAACATTTTTTAGTTATTTCTAAATTTTGTTTTCATTACCAAAATAATAGCTCAGCTCTTGCAATGGTGTATTAGCTCATTTCTGCCAAAGAATCAACAAAGAAAAATGTTGATTGAATTTAATATGTTTCTGGGTGAATGTGTGTCAATATTGATGTAAAATTAAGGTACAGTAGGTAAATAACGTGTATGATGATAGAGCCACAGCTGTTTTAAAACTGTCTCCATGTAATTTTTAAATGCATGTCTCCAGTGTCTGCTAAGTACTCAATACAGATTTGTTAGTAAATTTGAATGAATAAATGAGAAAGCTTGCTCTTGCAAATAGGTTCTTCTTAAATAATCTATGTTATGTTCATGTCATTAGACATGTCAGATGTCTGTTTCATTAGTGCTGCATGTGCCTGTGATTATAAAAGTTTAATAAAAATTAGGCGATGCAGCTTTTCTTTGGTTTTTCCTCTTCCGGTAAATATCCAATAGCCCTTGCAATATTCCATCATGTACAAGCTCTGCCTTATCCCTAACCATTATTACTCTATGGGGCAGGACTATTTTAGTGTCTGATCTATTCCATCAGGTGAAGCAAACAAATTAGACAGAGTACAACAGCTGCTTGATATAGGATGTCCTCATGTTTTCGTTCCTCTTTTTAATACACCCAAGCATCACATTTATTTTTTCAACAGCTGCTGCACATCGAGCAGACTTCTTAATTAGCTAATGTTTGCAAGGCCTTTTGAAGATAAAAAGCCCTATATAAGTGCTAAGTGTTATTATTACCTTGACAAAAGAGTTCTCTTTTACCTTGGCTCACTGCAAAATGTGTGAGCTTTCCTTCTCTCTAACTAGCAGTAGTTAAAGTACAACCTGCATAAACCACAGGAGAAAGAAGTTAGAAATTCAGCTGTGGCCCCTGAACAGAGGCAATTGGGCACTCTGGAATGTTCCTTCCTATTTTAATGTACTCTTCACCAGGCACCAAAAGAAAAGAATGGTGGGGATGGGAGGGGGTTAGAAAACACATTTTCAGTCTTTAGAATGCCTTGGGAGAATGGAAATACTTACAGCATGCTCTTTCTTAAAAGAACTTTTTTTTTTTAATGTGAAACCTAACATCTATTTTTCTTAGCTTGATTTTAGAAAACAAAGCAAGCATTTAGCTATCACAGATTGCATCCTTGCAAATAGGTATCTATGATCTAGAGACAAAAAATGACGTACCTGAACCAAATTTATGTGTAAGTAACCTTACCCCGTTTCTCATTACCAGGAGGGAGGATACTAAAAAAAGAAATATATTAAAATATAAAGGAAAAGACCAAGAAAGCCTCCACAGCTCAGTGCTCATACCTGACACCTCACACACTCACCTTTGCTTATTAAAAACATTACCCTTCAAGGTGTAGAAGACAAAGCTTCTGTCCTAGGGAATCTTCCATTTTTAGCACTAGTAAAACAACAACTATAACAATAACAATGACAATAATAACTACCCTTGGCACCTATTTACCAGGTCCCAGGCTATTTGCATGTGCCTTACATATATTAACTTGTTTACTTCCCACAAGGACTTGAAAGTTTTTGTTATCTCCATCTTACAGATGAGAAAACAGGCCCAGCAAGCTCAAGTGACATGCCCCAGGTCATTAAGTCAGCACTAGAGGCATAATTTGAACCCAAGTTTGCTGGGTTATCAACCTGAACCCCTTAAACAAATGATGCCACTTCTAAGCCATAATCATTAGAGCCATGACAGTGCTACAAGTAAGTGTGGCGTCATTCCTGTTACCATCTGTTATTACAGAAAGGCAGAAGCCAGGCACAGTGGCTCATGCCTATAATCCCAGCACTTTGGGAGGCTGAAGCAGGAGGATCGCTTGAGCCCAGGACTTAGAGACCAGCCTGGGCAACATAGCAAAACCCTATCTCTACAAAAAGTAAAATAAAAACAAAAAATTTAAAAAATATTTTAAATATTAAAGGAGGAGGCAAGAAGAGAGTCAAGGAGCATGTCTGGCTGGTCTGATCAGGGAAGTCATTGCAAATTGAATTCTATCCCTTTTGTGAGGAGAAAGGTTTGCTCCATCCAGCAAAGTGTGGAAGTAGCACTCTATGATCACCATTTGATACTACCCCCATTTCAGAATGTATTCAATGGATAGGAGTGATGATAATAGGAGAAAATGAAGTCAAAGAACAAATAAATGGCCATGCCATGGAAATGAATGCTAGTCTTCAGTGCTAATTTAAATTAGGTATTTTCATCATGATTTTTTTTAAGTAAATAAATTACTTAAATTTAATTAAAATAGATGATGTTATTACCAGTTTTTCCTATTGACACTGAAGTTTTAATTCTGGGTATATGGAAAGATAGGACAGTGGTGGCCTTAATTGAGAGGGAAAGGAATTTAGAGGAAAAAGAATTAAGAATGGGGGAAATGATAAAATATACTAAAAGACACAAAATTGGAATTTTTTTCATGAAAACCCCCAAACTGTTTTTGGCTATTGTGAATAATACTGCAATACAATGTGTGTGTGTGTGTGTGTGTGTGTGTGTGTGTGTGTGTGTGTGTATAATAAAATATTACATTGTACCCCATAAATACATACATTATTATTTTTCAATCAAAAATAAAAATTTACATTAAAAAACTGAAATGATGAGGCAAGGACTACACATGCAATTTCAGTACAGTCTGCCCAGGCAGAGCTCTTAATCAGTCTGTTTCTCCCATCATTTGAAAGCTGCTGTCTCTGCTTCCTGGTGCCAAAGTACACTTATGGAACAAGGACACACTCAACAGTCTCACATGCCAAAATAAAAAACACTTGTTTTGTGTGTCCTCCCCAAATAAGGCTAGAAGTAGAAAATGCTATCTGTTATTACACAGCTCTAGGGCTGCAAGTTAAATGTTTGCGAAGGTAGAAATCCATGCTCCAGATGAACCTGGAAGAAATCTCAAAGAATTGGGACAATTTGTAGCTCCTTAACCAAAAGCAGGAGTAGGGGAAGTGAGAAGCTTACGCTTTGTGACTAATATATTAGATACATTACTCAAGAACGACATCCTTGTGAACCCTGTAATCATCACCAAGAAACCGAGGTTGTTGACCTACAAAATGTAGATCCAAGACTAAATCTGCATTTCATACAAGATTCCTTCCAGGCTCTAGCAAACTGGGATGATCACATTGCTGCTTTGAAAACCACAACAGGAAGCATAAAATATTATCATTCAAAAGTTATAATATAGGGGAGACAGAGAGGTTCAGATACGAGAGAATCTCGGACTCACCACTGCCAACAGGTGACATCAAAATCCTCCATAATCTGACCCAACCACTCTTTCCAAATAGATCTTCTTCCATTATTATCTTTCTGGCCTCTAGGCTTCCTCTAAACTGAACCAATAGCTTTTCTGTCTCCTACATATCCTGCATTTCCCACTTCCACTTGTTAATTCCAGTTGTCACTTTTTTCTAGGATGCCTTTCCACTACAACTCTCCGTTTTCAAATACTTCCCCTTATTCAATGTCATGTGTCACTTCCTCGGGGAAGCCTTTCACTCAGGCAGAGTATAAATAGCACATCTGCTTCATTTTTCTCATGAAAACAACGTTGGCCCCTATATGATGATTCCATTAAAAGAATGTATTTTGGTGATAGCCTTCTTGGCCTGGAATTTCCTTGACAGTGAGACCCATATCTGCTTCATCTTAGATCCTTTCTGGCACTCAATCCAGTGCTTTAAAAGTAGAAAATGCTAAATAAATATTTAATAAAAATTCTGGCAACATTTCTCACATTTATTATAATTTATTGTCAAGTGTTGTTCTAGGTGCTGGGGATACACCACGAACAAAATAGACTGGAATTTCTGACTTAATGGAATTTACATTCTAAAGTGTGAGGCAGACAATAAATGAAATTTAAAAGTTGTGTCAAATAGTAAAAGATGACAAGGGCAAAGATAAAAATGAAGCAGAGAAGCAATATAAAAAGGGTCAAGATGGTTAGAATTATAGATTGGATTGGGTGGGTGGGTGGGTGGATGGATGGATGGATGGATGGATGGATGGATGGATGTGTTAATGGGTAGACTGATGGGTACATGGGTAGGTGAATGGATTCATTACATAGAAAAAAAATTGGCTTTACTAGTGGGAAAATAAACTCCTAACACATTTTCTAATCTGCATATAAATTCGTTTCTCTATATAAAACATTTTCTAGTCTCTATATAAATCAGTTTCTAGGGCCCAAAAAGCGATGGTTCATCTTACGCACAATAATCTTAGAGAAATCGGGGAGAAAAAATCTGATTCTTCAGTTTATCGCCATATTGACTTTCAGGTGCTCCTGTACAAGTCACTTTTGGTGACCTTACAAAAATATGTTAATGCCTATGAGTTTAGGAAGAAACCATTTCTTTAGGTTAGAAAGAGCATGTTTTAGTCTGGGGATATGTCTATGAAGGAAATGATCCTTTCAAATAAGAATTAACCATTGAAGATAAAAACATGGAAGGAAAAGGAAGGTTTTTAAATTGAAAGATGGATGAGTTATTTGTTTACGCTAATTCTGTCAAGTCTGGAATGAAGATAATTTTCACAAAGCAACAGGGATGTAATATCTTCAAACCCATAGTCGGCAGTTCCTGTATCACACTGAGTTCAGCAGAGTTCATTAAACTTAGTGCTACTAATTTACTAATTTTTATTTGCAACATGGAATAGGGAGAATCCTCATATGTGGAAATGAAGTGGCTTCCTAGTGCAAAGCTCAACGGGGTGGCCACATTTTTCATGGTTGGTTCCTGCTGCGGTCCTGCTGCTTTATCACTGAGAAAAACAGCAAGAGGCTTTATATTTTCTACATTATTTTACAAATTGATTTCAATTTAAGGAAAAACATTTATTTGTGGCTAAAACTCCACTGCAGACTCAGTGAAAAAACACTTAGTGAATAAGAACATCCTTTTAGTGTTCCAAGCTAGCTCTTTGAATAGAGAAAGCAGCATAGCCATTCAAGGGCATTTTTATTCCCTCATGATTTTCAAGGCTCAGAATATCTTGAATTTGGAATTTTCTACTTACTATAGAGCTAGCATTGCCTAATATCTAAAGTGGTCTCTGAATATTTCCCCTCAGGTCTCAGTCTGTACTGTAAGTTATGCACTGTTATGTGTTTTTTATCCCTCCTCTGTTCCCAGTTTCTGAGATTCTGAGAGAGAAGTGGATAGAATGAAGACTGTATATTCTTTGGGGGTAGGAGAAAGGAAGAGGCTGAGACTCAGCTATCACAGCACCAGCAGCATGCGTTTAGTGCATTGACTCAGAACCAGAGTGTGAGTTCTATTCCTAGCTCCATCATTACTAGCTGTGTGACTTTAGGCAATGTAACTAACATCTCTGTGCTTCAGCTTCTTCTTTGGTGAAATAAAGATAATGCAATAGAATCGCCACAAGGGTCAATTAAGTTACTACTGGTAAATCACTTACAGATGGTGAATACCTGGCACATAGTGAGCTACATATAAACATTTGTTATTACTAGTTGTTCTACCTGCAAGTGGAAGAGGTAAAAAGAGTAGTCAAGGTCCCAGCTTGCTCTGGCTAGGATTCAAAGTGATATCTGAACATGTTGAAAAATTAGTGAACAGACTCTTTGAAGTGTGAGCCTAAGAGGCACAGAGGAGCCTCCTGGGAAGTAATTCCTACCAAGAACTGAGCTCAACATTTTAGACCCAGTAACAAAGCATTAGTCTTAGTGGAGCGAAGTTATTCTGGTTACATCGGATTCTGACTCCAGGTTAATCTAATGCACTTCTCTGGGCTCTAGGAAGATAATAAGATATATCAAAAAGGTAAGTGACATTTCCCTAAAAATTTTGTTAAACATTGGAGTGCAGACAGCATTGTGCTAGCAGTACTTCTAAAAAGAGTGGAAGACACTGATGGGGACAGAGAGGTGTTAATCCTCCACCTGGAGACAGCAGAGCAGCGGGTGTGGGCCAAGATGTTAGTGGACACAGACGGCCCAAATGGCATTCTCCACTTAGCTAAATGAAGCTAGAACTATTGATTTCCACAGCCCTCTGAAAACCACCGGAGCTGAGATATAGTTAAACCTTTGCTTTGTTACAATGTGATAACATGGTGACATGGCTCATAAACTGTAAGACCATAAATAATTTCACCTGCTAGACTTACGATCCTAACAAAGTAAGGAAGAGGTAAGTAATTTCATTCATTAAGCATTAAACAAATATGTATTTAGTCTTTTATATGTCCCAGGCATTGTGTGTTATGTGCCAGGGATTCAGCAGGGAGAAAGGGAAGCAGATTTCTACCCTTATGAAGCTCATACTCTGAAGTGCAGAGAGCAAGTCTCCAGACAACTAGAAATCAGTCAGTACTCTGGAGAGGAAGGGACATACCATCAGATTTGGGCATCAGTGAGGTATCTTCCCTCAAAAAACGACCTCTGCTATTAGCTGAAGAATTACTAAAATCTAGCTAGGCAGAGAGATGAAGGAAGAATGTTTCATGCAACAGAAACAGCATATGCTAGGATCCAGATACCACACCTTAAAGGACTGTTGCGAGCAGGGATCAGCAAACTATGGCCTGTGGACCACTGCATGTTTCTGCAAATTCAGTTTGATTGAAACACGGCCATGTTCATTCATTTGACTATTGCCTATAGATGGTTTTGTGCTGGTTTTCTCTACGATGGCAGAGTTGGTTAGTTGTCACAGAGACTGTAAGGTACATAAAACCTAGAATATTTGCCAGCTGGTCTTTACAGAAAAAAAAATGCCCACCCTGGGCTAGAGCACAGAGGCAGTTGGCAAAGTGATGAGCATTCTCTCAGTGGACATCCTTCAGCATTATGCAGGTGCTGGAGTGGGCAGTAGTATAAAGCAAAGTAGTGAGTCCACAGGTTCGCTTTTCTGTGCACTTTGCAATTCAGACTCATAGTGATAGCCCCTGTGGCACTATGAAAAGAAGAGATGCTTTTGTAGCACGTTTTTACATTTGTGCTTCATGGAGCCCTTTATAGAATACATTTTTTTTTTTATCTGAGGTACTGGGGGGCACTAACTCACTGCATGCTGCTGAGACCAAGACCTTTGTTTCTAGATAGTAGCCTCAAATTTCCAGCAACACACGGAATACACATACCATCTGACAAGCCACATTAGAAACCCTCTTAAGACAAAATGCTGAAGGGAGGTGGCACACTCCATCTGGCCACATTATCAGTGCTTGATTGCAATCACAGCTGACATTCATCCAGTTCAGAGAGCTATCTATAATATATAAGCTGAGAACTTTTACTTTGTTGGTTTTATAATAAAAATAAAAGTTTCACTGAACTTTTGCTCAAAATTTAGTACAATGCTTCAACTTGGAACCTTCTCCCCTACCCTCCT
The DNA here is from genome assembly GCF_049350105.2 of Macaca mulatta. Classification (NCBI taxonomy): domain Eukaryota; kingdom Metazoa; phylum Chordata; class Mammalia; order Primates; family Cercopithecidae; genus Macaca; species Macaca mulatta. The sequence continues at coordinate 164,175,849 of NC_133406.1, forward strand.
GTAAACCTATCATTCATTGTTCTTAGTTATGTTTATTTCCTCTGCCCACAAGGATCCAGATAAATATCCCTACTTCCTGTTCCCCTAGTGCCCTGTGCTTACCACACAGTATTGTTTCTTTTCTTGCCATCGGCCCCATTCCTGTAAGATCCTTGAGGGCAAAGCTGAATCCTTCACCATTACAGGTTCATGCCTGAGACATTTTAGGGTCCTCAGTACATATTTACTTAATGTAAATATGAAAAGGAAAAACTAATGACTGAATTTATACTGTGGAATGAAAATTTCATATACAGTTTACTATATAGCTAACAAGCATAATTACATGAATAATGAGCCATATGTTTTTGGTATTAACTCCTATTTTCTTCACACCAAGGGATTAGCCTGATGTTGCTCAGAGAATGCTCTTTTTTCTGTAGTCTATGTCTTGCTCTGCCTTTCTTTGTCCAGATTTTGCAGCCTCACTGATTCTCTGCCTTGGAGTTCCACACTGTCATCTTCTGACACTGATATGGCTAGAGTGGTCACTTCCTTATGTCAGAATTTTTAATACTTACAACAAAGACTTCTTAGTCTCTCTTTTATATAAACTTTGGTTCATAGTTTATAGAATAGAGATTTAATTAACTGTATTTCTACAGAGGTTGTTTACTCAAATTTGCCCTGCAAAGTGCTGGCTTTCAAATCGTATGCCTAGCAATGGTGCGATTCAGCTGGTGTTATAATCTTCTGTTTTCAGTACTTGTGTGTGTATTTTTTGCCAGACCAGGGACATGTGGGGCAGTTTCTACACAGCAGAAAATGTGACTTCTTCATTGATTTCAAGTTATGATATTAAGAACACCTTGATATTTGCTGAATGTGAACTTTCTGTTTAATCGTTTTATATCCATGATCATATAGAAGAGGTCACGCCAAATAGAAAAGGACTTAGAACTTTGTGAAATAAGATGTTCTAAATAAGAGAAAGATCATGGTACATTTCAGTCAGTAGCCTTATATTTATTCTTATTCTTGTTATTCAATTCTTGATGTTTTTTCAAAAAATCAGAAGTCAAATTGAATTGACTAGGCACATTTTTTGCACTTAGAATCTACTTTAAAGTTTATAACCGGATAAATAGTATGTGCTTCATTTTTAAAGCTAAGTTAAGAGGCAGGAGAAAGGGTAGAATTTTGTAGGCGTCAGTTAGATCAGGTTTCTAAAAGATCATAGGCTTGAATTCAGAGTTTCTAACTGTCTTGAAAGTAAAACAAGGGTACAGTGGAGAAATTTAAGCTGGGTCGAAAATGGAATATTTCATGCACAGATTGATTAATAAAGAAACAAGGTATAGGGGCAAGAAATTCTGAAACAGATTATGAAGCAAGTCAGAGAATAAGAATTCAAGAACTCAGTCTTTAAAAAAAGGAAATAATCTAAAGTAAACAAAGAAAAGAGAAGGACTCTGTCTGAAGTAGCAAGGTAATAGCTTTTCCTGATGCTGACAATTCCATATCTTCACACCTAACACATATGAATTGCCAGGGATTCTGAATAATGTAGGAACTGTAGGGAGAAGGAGGAGATTGAAGAGTGAGTGAAAGTGAAAGATTGTGTTTATTGATGTATACATCAATACAGTTGACACAAGAACTATAACCATGAGTTAAACTAATGAACCTAATCTTCAGAAAATTAGAGACAGGGTAAATGGCTTTGTTTATCCATTTTCAGAATGTTGAAAAATTGAAAGGCCATGCTTGTCATTATTGTAAAAGAATTCTATGACTCATTTTTACACATACACTCAAAGCCCTTGTGAATTCATCTCAGAAAAAATCTTAATGTTGTGGGAAAACCATTGATGTTCATTGGTAAAGATCTCTGTACCAGAAACTTAGATCATGGAATTATTTAAAACAACACAGAAAATTCTACTCATTATAGTGTTAAAACAAAAGTAATAGCTTTACCTTTAATAAAGGTTGAAAAGAAGTTAAATCTAAAATATTATTTTATTTTAGATTCAGGAAGTAAATGTGCAGGTTTGTTACACGGATATATTGCATAATATTGGAGTTTGGGTTTCTTGTGTACCCACCATTCAAATAGTGAACACTGTACCCAATAGGCTGTTTTTCCACCCTCACACCCAATTTCCACCTTTTAGAGTCCCGAGTGTCTATTATTTCCTTCTATATGTCCATGGGTACCCATTGTTTAACTCCCACTTATGAGGAAGAACATGCAGCATTTGATTTTCAGTTTCTGAAGTATTTCACTTAGGAAAATGGCCTCCAGCTCCATCCATGTTACTGCACAGTACATGATTTCATTTTTTTTCAATGGTTGCATAGTATTCCATGGTATATATGTACCACATTTTCTTTATCCAATCCACTATTGATGAACACTTTGGTTGATTTCATGACTTTGCTACTGTGAATGGTACTGTGACAAATATATGAATGCAGGTGTTTTTTTTTTTTTTTAATATAATGATTTGTTTCCTTTGGCTGTATACCCAATAGTGGGATTGCTGGGTCAAATGGTATTGCTGTTTTTAGTTCTTTCAGAAGCCTCCAAATTGCTTTCCACAGTGCCTGAACTAAGTTGCATTCCCACCAATAGTGTATAAGCATACCTTTTTATTTACGTCCACCAACATTTGTTATTTTCTGACTTTTAATAGTCATTCTGACTGGTATGAAATGATATTTCATTGTGGTTTTAGTTTGCACTTCTCTCATAATTAGTGATATTGAGCATTTTTTTCACATGTTTCTTGGCCACTTGTATGTCTTCTTCAGAGAAACGTCTATTCATGTCTTTTGCCTGCTTTTTAATAAGGTTTTATTTTTTTCTTGTTGAGTTCCTTATAGATTCTAGTAAGTGTCGAAAATATTGAATTTTGAAGAATTATTTTTTATTTTATTTTACTTTATTTTATTTTATTTTATTTTGTTTGGGTGGAGTCTCGCTGTGTCACCCAGGCTGGAGTGCAGTGCCATCATCTCGGCTCACTGCAACCTCCACCTCCTAGGTTCAAGCGACTCTTCTAACTCAGCCTCTCAAGTAGCTGGGATTACAGGCACCTGACACCACATCCTGCTAACTTTTGTATTTTTTAAAGTAGAGATGGGGTTTTTGCCATGTTGGCCAGGCTAGTCTCGAACTCCTGACTTCAGGTGATCCACCCACCTCAGCCTCCCAAAGTGCTGGGATTATAGGCATGAGCCACCATGCCTGACCAAGAGTTACTTTTTAAAAGGTATGAGTATGTTTTAGTAATTCTCTTCATTCAAAGCCTCCTTGGTCCTTCAGGAGATAAAGAGTCATTCACTTTCATTGCCTATTCACCAATCTGCCAAACAAATCTAATATCTGTTTTCAGAGTTTTATATGTTCCTTGTACTGACTTTCATAATATTATTCTGTCTAAAAATATTTGGTACCAGATTTTATCAGAGAATAACAATCTGCAATAAGAAGCTGAGGTGCTTTGAGTCTGTATTTCCAAGAAATCTCATGTTGAATTGTAATCCCTAATGTAGGAGGTGGGGCCGGGTGGGAGGTGACTGAATCATGGGGGGAGGTTTATCATGAATAGTTTAACGCCATCCCCCTTGTCATTTTTTTGGCAATGAGTGAGTTCTAAGGAGATCTGGTTGTTTAAAAGTGTGTAGCACCTCTCCCCTCTCTCTCTTCTTCCTGCTTTAGCCATGTGAAGTGCCAACTCCCCCTTTTTGTTTTCCACCATGATTGTAATGTTCCTGAGGCCTCACCAGAAGCAGAGCAGATGCCAGCATCATGCTTCCTGTATAGCCTGTAGAACTGTGGATCAATTAAACCTATTTTCTTTATAAATTACCCAGTCTTGGGTATTTCTTTGTAGTAGTACAAGAACTGACTAATACAGAAAATTAATACCGAGTGGGGCATTGCTATGAAGATACCTGAAAATGAAACAACTTTAGAACAGGGTAATGGGTAGAGATTGGAACAGTTTGGAGAGCTCAGAAGAAGAAAGGAAGATGAGGGAAAGCTCGGAACTTCTGACAGACTTGTTGAATGGTTTCAACCAAAGTGCTCATAGTGATGTGAACAATGAAGTCCAGGCCGAGAAGGTCTCAGATGGAAATGAGGAACTTATTGAGAACTGGAGTAAATGTCATTTTTGCAATGCCTTGGAAAGAACCTGGCTGCATTGTACCCCTGCTATAGGGACCTGTGGAACTTAGAACATAAGAGTGATGATTTAGAGGATCTAGTGGGAGAAATTTCTAAACAGCAAAGTGTATGATATGTGGCCTGGCTGTTAATAACAAACTATGCCCATATGTGTGAGCAAAGAAATTACCTAAAACTGGAACTTATATTTAAAAGGGAAGCACAGCAGAAAATTTGGAAAATTTGCAGCCTGGCCATGTGGTAGAAAAGAAAAGCCTGGATGTCTAGGAAGAAGCCTGTTGCAGTTGCAGATCCCTCATAGAAAACATTTGCTAGGGCAATGTGGAGGAGAGATGTGGAGTTGGAGCCCATGTACAGAGTCCCCACTGGGGCACTGCCTAGAGTAGCTGTGAGAAGAGAACCACAATCCTCCAGACCCCAGAATGGCAGATCCACTGACAGCTTGCACCCCGCACCTGGAAAAGCTGCAGGAACTCAGTGCCAGCCCAAGAGAGCAGCCGTGGGGGCTGAACCCTGCAAATTCACATGGACAGAGCTGTCCAAGTCCTTGGTGGCTCACCCCTTGCATCAGTGTGCCCCAGATGTGAGACATGGAGTCAAAGGAGATCACTTTGAAGCTTTAAAATTTAATGACTGCCCTGTTGGGTTTAGGACTTGCATGGGGCCTGTAGCCCTTTTGTTTTGGCCAATTTCTCCCTTTTGTAATGGGAGTATTTACCCAATGCCTATATCCCCATTGTATCTTGGAAGTAAGTAACTTGTTTTTGATTTCACAGGCTCATAGGCAGAAGGTATGAGCCTTGTCTCAGATGAGACTTTGGACTTTGGACTGTTGAGTTAATGCTGAAATGAGTTAAGACTTTGGGGGACTGTTGAGAAAGGATGGTTGTATTTTTCAATGTGAAAAGGACATGAGATTTGGGGGGCCAGGGGTAGAATGATATGGTTTAGATCTATGTCCCTACCAATCTCATGTTGAACTGTAATCCCTAATATTGCAGATGGGGTCTGGTGGGAGGTAATTGGACCATGGGAGCAGTTTCTCCTGAATAGTTTAACACCATCCCTCTTGGTATTGTCTTGGTGATAACAAGTGAGTTGTCATGAGATCTGGTTGTTTAAACACGTGTAGCACTTCCCCCTCTCTCTCTTCTTCCTGCTCTGGCCATGTGACGAGCTGGCTCCCCCTTTTTTGCCTTCCATCATTATTGTAAAGTTCCTAAGGCCTTCTCAGAAGCAGAGTAGATGCCAGTGTCATGCTTCCTGTACAGCCTGTGGAACCCAGAGCCAATTAAACCTCTTTTCTTTATAAATTACCCAGTCTCAGGTATCTTTCTTTTTTTTTTTTTTTTTTTTTTTTTAAATACAGAGTCTCACTCTGTTGCCCAGGCTACAGTGCAATGGCAGGATCTCAGCACACTGCAACCTCCACCTCCTGGGTTCACGTTATTCTCCTGCTTCAGCCTCCCAAGTAGCTGGGATATTACAGTCATGTGCCACCATGCCAGGCTAATTTTTGTATTTTTAGTAGAGATGGGGTTTCACCAAGTTGGCCAGGCTGGTCTCAAACCCCTGACCTCAGGTGATCCACCTGCCTCAGCCTCCCAAAGTGCCTGGATTACAGGCATAAGCCACCATGCCCGGCCCTCAGGTATTTCTTTATAGCAGTGTGAGAATGTACTCATACAGAAGCCTTAAGTGACAAAGAGTTTTAAGTTTTCAAATGTATAAAAATATTCTTCCTTCATTTTAATACAGAGAGAATATAAAATGGAACTGATATAGAAACTTTATATTTTCAAATACACTTAGTTAAAAAAGAAATTCACAATAGTCAAGAGGTGGAAGCAACCCACATGTTTATAGGCAGATGAATGGTTAAACAAAATGTGGTGTATGCATACAATGGAATATTAAACAGGAAACAGGAAGGAAATCAAGTCACATGCTACAACATGAATGATCCTTAAGAACATTATATAAAATGAAATAAGCCAGTCACCAAAAAAACAAGTACTGCATGGTTCCACTTACATGAAGCATCTAAAGTAGTCAATTTCATGGAAATAGAAAGGAGAATGGTAGTTACCAAGAGAGAAATGAGGGGACAGGGGAGTGGGGAGTTGTTTAATGTGTATAGAGTTTTAGTTCTGCAAGATGAAAAAACTTCTGAAGATCTGTTTTATAACAATGCAAATATACTTAATACTACTGAACTATACACTTAAGAATGGTTAAGATGATAAATTTATGTTAATTTTTTATAACAATTAAGAAAAAAGCAAAACCTAAGGTATGTTTCTGACTCATTTAAATTTAATTCATCACTCATTTGGAGAGAAATCAGAGGTCCATGAAACCCTGGCCTTCACTCCTTTAATTAGCCTCTAGCTCTTTCTTCTTAAACACAAAATCTTCTATTTCGACAGGATTAAATGAACAGGAATACATGAAAGGAAAGGTTTAAATTTTCCTTGAAATTGAGACTCTGACTCCCAGAAGGCCAATGAGGTTCTAAACTTGAAATGTGCACTTGACAATCACTATTAATAACTAAGATATACCTCCAGACAAATTCCCAAGCCTACTTATTATGTATGAACATGAGCAATTATGCCTTTGCACAACACATACACAATATACTGCAGAGCATGCAATCAAATTAATGCATAATATAATCTAGCATGGATAATTGAGAACTGGAATATTGATTAGCTACCAGAACTATTTTCTCTCAACACATTGTATTTTTATTATTAAGCAAGAAAATAGACTTGCATATTTAGTATTAATACGTTGCATAACATAGTTATGGTAGAAAACATTTGAAATTGGGGCCTAAACTTTTTCATTCTCAAAAGAGCAGCAGTTATTAACTGGTTAGGAATACAGCTTAGTGTTAGGCTCCATATGCTGACAAAATTAACAAAGCTTGGTTTTTGCTGTGAGAAACCTTACCATAATATGAGGACTATCACCAGGCCTCTATATAACTTGAATGTAAAGAGAACAATATGAGAGCTATAAACAAAGAACCATATGAATGAAAAAAAGAAAGTTAAACAGGCTGAAGTTGTAGACTTATGGACATTTAGACCTGGCATGAAGTAATCAGAGATAGAAATCTACCTCGCAAGGTTAGGTTTTCTGTTCTATTTTGGGGAGCTATGGTGGATTAAAAACCCTTTCCCATGTAGAATGAAAGTTTATCTTTCTTTAACATACACTTATTCGGATAAATAATACATTAATTCTCCTTTCTAATGTAGAAGGTAGTTCTTATTAACTATTAGTTATTAATTTCTTTCTTTAATCATTCATCAAAGTGACTGTGGAAAAACCAACTGTAGCTTAACTGGCATTTGGATATGAGAATCTGGAAGACTGAAGAGAAGTCTTAGCTAAAGATGTATGTTTGGGAGTCATCAAATCAATAAATCGGATTTAAAATTCTCCGTCATTTCTCAAGCCATTCTTCTCTCCACTCTGCAAGTTTAATCATTCACCTATTTTCATTGATTCTACTTGCAAATTAGTTCTCTAATCTTGCCCACAGTCACTCTCATCTCTTATATTAGTAGCTTCAAATTGTCTCACCGTATTCAGTTTTACCTACTTCCAAAACATTCTCTATATTGCAGCCAGAATTATCATTACTATGTCAGTTTTCTAGGGCTGCTGTAACAAAGTAGTAGAAACTGAGTGGCTTAAATAACTGCATTCTATTGTCTCCCAGTTCTGGAGTATACAGTTTGAGATCAATGTGTTGGCAGAACCGTGCTACCTCTGAAGGTACCAGGGAAGAATCTATTCCAGGCCTCTCTGCTAACTTCTGGTAGTTCCGTGATCTGCAGAAACATAACCCCAATCTTCACATAGCATTCTTCCTGTGTGAATTTCTATCTTTCCACATGATATTTTTAAAAATAAGGACACAAGTCTTATTGGTTTAGGGGCTCACTCTGCTACAGTATGACCTCATCTTACTAATCTTACTCATCTTAGTACATCTTACATCTGCAATAACCTAATTTCCAAATAGGTTCACATCCTCAGGTAATGGGGTTGATACTTCAACATAAAAATTATAGAGGGACATAATTTAACTACTGTATTTTTTAAATGTTAATATGATTCTGTCATTTCCTCTTAAAATGGTTCCCCACTGTCTTCAGGATAATGTCCAAAACGTCTTAACATGGTTTACTGAGTGCTTCATATGCTGGTCCTTAGGTCCTCTCTTGTTTCATGTCTTGTAGCTCTCCTTCTCCCACCCCACTCCTAGAAATACTCAGCAATAAATGTAAAATTACAATTACAATATGTATTTTAATAACCTGATGCCAGCACAGACTCTAATAGTGGATTTGATCTATTCAGGAAGATCAGAAGGTGCTTCTTCAAGGGAATGATGATTGATCTGAGAGGTAAAATATCTAAATAGGTGGAAACAGAAGAGAAGAACATCCCAGACAGAAGACGCAGTTTGTCCTCTATGTTTGAAGGATGAACCAAAGGAAGATAAGAGTAAAGTGGTATGAGATGAAGTTGGAGTGGCAGGGAGGTCCAGATGAAGCACAGACGGAGTTTAGGGATGGCACAGAAGAATCTCTGAGACTCTTACCCAGGGAAATAAGGCAATAAAATCCACATTTCAAAAAATCACTGTGGTAACTGTAGAGGAGTGAAGAACAGAGTTGAAGAGGCAAATGTGGATGGGGGAAGCCCTGTTACTGGAGAAGTCTACGTAAGCAAGGGACAATGGTGCCCTGTATGAGGAAATGATCTATCTCTAAGTAGATTTTAGATACATTAGGAAGTAAAAACAAGAGGCTTGGAAATGGATTGTTTAGAAGGAGTAAGGGAGAAGAAGCTGTCAAGGGTGACTTCTAGAATTTTGACTTAGTACGCGGAAGGCTTGCAAAGTCATTCATTAAAATTAGAAAATGTGGAAAATTTTTGTAAGTTCCTATGTACATGTTGGGTCCTCTGAAGCATTTTCAGAGAGATGTTGAGTGGGCAGTTGGAAGTTCTGAGGTCTTGCCTGGGTTGAATGTATGCTTTTGTGAATCTCCACCGTGCAGGTTAAAATTGAAGCCACAAGCATCAATAAATCAGAACTGAGAAGAATAGGGCATCCAAGACTGAGCTTAGATTCTAACATTTAAAGATTCGTTAGGGGCAAAAAAGCCAGCAAAAGAGATGGAGAGATTCGAGACATACCATGTGCACTGAGGGGAGAAAATGTTTTTTAAAAAAAGAAGTGGCGAACACTGATGAATATAGGCAGAAGGTCGGTTAATAAAAATACTGAAAAAGGCATAGTATGTTGGCGGGGAGGTGGGTAGGGGGCTGAATACTGAAAAAAATTTGCCTGTTATTACTTTTCTCCTCTCCAAGCTAAACATTCCATGTCTTTGACTAATTAGGTATTTCATGACATTTTACCATTTCTAGGACCTTCATCTGGAGGCACTCCAGTGCAACAATATTTTTGAATTGCCACCGAAAAAACAGGCCATTGGAAATGCCACAGAGCACTTTATTAATCATTCCCTAATCTATGCTGAACACTGTGTGGGCCATGGGGAAAGGATCAAAGAACAGCCGGACCAGATGGCTACCCTCAAAGAGCTTTAGTCTAACAGAAATGTTGAGGCACACACACATATATGGTAAATATAATACCAAGTGCCAGAAAAGAGTTTGATATTAACATTCTAAAGAGGAGGTGATGATTTCTGTCAAGCTTTCATAGAAGAGGAAACATCTCATCTGAGTCCCACTGGATGGATAGAATTCGGACTCTAAAACTGTGGTAGAAGATGATCTTCCATCCAAAGAAAGACAACAAGGATGGAAATTGGAAGATGTGTGGAAGGATGTGAAGATGAGTGCTAGGAAATAAGGCTGAAAAACTAGCATGGTCTTTTGGAGGCCAAGGCGTGTGGATCACCTGGGGTCAGGAGTTTGAGATCAGCCTGGCCAACATGGTAAAACCCTGTCTCTACTAAAAATACAAAAAAGTAGCTGGGCATGGTGATGTATGCCTGTAATCCCAGATACTTGGGAGGCTGAATTGTGAAAATCACTTGAACTCAGGAGATGGAGGTTGCAGTGAGTTGAGATTGCACCACTGCACTCGACTCTGGGTAACAGAATAAGACTCAGTCTCAAAAATGAAAAAAAAGGAAAAAAGAAAAGTAGCATTAAGCTACTTGCTGGAGAGCCATGAATATTAGGCTAAAGACTTTAGACTTTTTTCCTTTGACAGTAAGGATTCACTAAATATTATTCATGATTTTGATTTGAGTCTTACTCTGGCCCCTGGAAGTCTCGTCTTGCGGACCTTGGCTTACCTATTGTGGACATGCCTCTTTGAATCAACTTTAGCACTTTCTCTTAAGCACAATTCCTATGTTTAGATCACAGTACAGTTTTGCTGAAAGTGCTGACCTGGGAAGGGAATGGCTCAAAGAGAGGGAGAACAGCTTGGTGGCTATATTGTGTTATGCTAAGGCATAGAAGATCCCTGTGCATCATCTGTGCATCCTAGATATCAGGACTAGAGGATACAGGACACTAGCTGACAGAATTAAAATGCTTTTTTATGTATTCTCTTTGTTTATGATGCCTCTTTATGTTTTAGTTAACTTTCATTATCGTCCCTACCACCTGTTTTAGATCTAACCTTTCCCTGTCCACCCCAGCTCTCACTTGCAGCCTTTCATCCCTTTACTTTTCCTCATAACAACATTAAAAAAATCCAACATACTATAATTTTCTTACCTGTGTTATTTTTGTCTTTCTCCCCTGTTCCTGCACTGACATGTAAATTCTATTAGGCTTTTTTTTCCCCCTTCTGTTCACTGCTGTATCACCAGACCCTAGATCAGCGGTTAGCATGTGGCAAGAAGTCAGTGTTTTAAATAAATTAGTTAATTTGCTTTGGCCTTTATATTTGGATCCCATCAAAAGCATTCAAAATGAATTGCCTGCTTCTTTGAAGATAACAGGCAGCATCATGAGTCCAGTAAACAAAGGCAATGGAGGATGGATTCAAGAAATGTCCAGGAGATACAATCCAAAGAATTTGACAATTCAATAAGTGTTTGGAAAGGGGAGAGAAGAAAATCAAAGATGATTCAAGTTTTCAGAATGAGTGACTAGAGAAAGCAGGAGCTACTGGCAAGAACGGAACCAGAATACTAGCCAAGAAGGAGGTTTGGGACATTATAGTTAATGCAATGTTTTAGAACCTGATCAACACTATAATTGTTATTGCCTATAAAATATCACTTTGCCCCATAATATATTATTTTTAAAAAATGGAGAAACTTGATAAACTTTGCATTCCAAATAGCCTTTTTAAGCCAACAGTGTATACATATGAGACAATACCATCTGGGAAGGTGAAACAGAGACAGGCAGAACAAAGAAACTCTGACTTTGATAGATTAAACCCTTGACTTGATAAATGGTTCATGCAGATCAGCAATGGAAAGGCCTATGTGCCAACACAAAGAGCCAAAAATAATCTTGTAGTTTAAAGGAGTGAATGAATGATACAGCACTCTGAGTTTGGAAAAACCTCAGCTGTGATCATGAAATATGTATTAAAATCTTTGGCTCTATCGGAGACAGATACCTAAAGTTTCCTCTCGGGCTATGGTGGAAGTTATTTTTTTCTGATACAGAGCGGGCCAAATTCACATTACAGATGCTGCTTTTTATAATTGTTCCAGCATAAATTGTTTCAACTCAAGCAAAATCCAAAATGCACATTTTCTTGGTTGGTAGAGAAGGTGGCAGTCTATAAAAGGAAATGAGCCAGCAGATTTATCCTCTTTATCACAAAGGGAAGTCACAATGCATATCTCAAAGCAGAAGGGAAAAGATAGTATATCAGAAAAAGAACTGAAAGGAAATACACCAAAATGGAAATTGTCTTTGGTACGAATATACATAATTTCTATTTTATTTCTTTACAATGAACATATATTATTCTCCAATTAGAAAAAGAATAAAATGTTTTCTTTAAAAGAGTGCTCATTGGCCCAAAGCTGCTTAGTAATAAGCTTGCAGGTCATTTTCAAGAAATTCTGACAACATGGCATCTCCACTGAGACAAAAAATTAATCCATCATGGGGGAGTGAATTTTTTACTTCATCCCAAATCATTTTCAGTCTAAGCAAAAAGGAACCTACATGATTGTTCTGGAAACAATCAAAGGATAGGCAATTCTTAAGACAGATAAGATGCTAAGTAGAGTCAATTAAATGCACAGATACTTCTTAAATTCTGTTTCAGTCAATAAAGTCAACCTCTGCATCCAAAAATTATTTCAAATAATTTAGCAATTTTTACTCCTTACATTTTCCCCTCTTATTTCAATAAAAGCCTACCAAGACAGTTTAGTTTCATTTTGCTTTGCTTTGTTTTAAGTGGCCACAACAGAAAAGAAAAGCCTCGGAATGGTTAAATAACCAACCTGACAGTTTAATGTAGATAAACGTGGAATCGTCAATACTGAATACATCCCCCCCACCACCAAAACCAACATTCTTAGAAGTTCTGGGGAAATACTGGCAAAGCATAACTAATCATCTTAAAAGAAATAAAAACTTCTCTCCTATATACTCATCTACACAGGCACACACTTCACCGAATTCCATAAAATTTCACATACATAAAACCTGATGGATTACTTCACTTTAAAGCCAACCAACCAACCCATCAGTCAACAAAAACCTCTAAATACAGCAAACCTTCAGAAATTAAGAATTTCACATTCATCATTTGACTCCATGAGAATTAAGCCAAAAATCTATTACATAAAATATACACACAAATACCTACTGTGGACAGGAGCTGTTCTAGGTACTGAGAACACGTGCATTGTGAATGAAGAAACAGGTCCCAATTTTCACGGAACTGACATGATAGCGCTGAGAGGACAACAGAAAAGAAGGAGCTATACCAAAAACTGAGATAACCCTAAGAAGGCTGAATAGGATAGGTGGTGCCTAACCAAAGACACAGGACTGTCACAGCCACAGGGCCCAGCCTGGAGCTGGCACAACTGTGCGCCCTGAAACATTGAACTGGGTTGGTCCTCACTGAGATTGCTACGATAGAATCATAGCAGCAGGAGCAATGGCAGCAGCAGCAGCAGAAGCAGCGTGACTACTAGAAAGAAAAGGAAAGTGGATGCTTGGGGACCCATGATTTCAGCAGTACCTTTGCAGCCATGGCGCCTGTCATGGTGGGAGTTGCTATCCTGGCATTAGTGGTGTTTGAAAGGGAGCCTGGGTACAAGGTGGACCTGACAGAACTATGCCAGGGAAAGAAGGGTGTGCTGCTCAGAATCCCTGGGGCTTTCACCCCAAATGTCAAAAACCCATCTGCTTGGGTTTGGGGAGTAGGCTGGGGTTCTGAATGTCAAGGGGGGCCAGATCCATGTCTAAGTTCCACTGTCTTTGTGTCTTTGTGACTGGTGAGTGGGGATAGGCCACACTGCAGAAGGCCAAGACCGGCTCATGGGTGGTAGCCCTGGGACCTCTGGGAAGGAGACTGATTTGTTACTAGATGATTCGCTGTTGCCACTCTTTGGGGATGAGAGCTTGAGAGCTTCTTCCTGGTGAAAGAGGATGGTGTGGTGAAGGCCTTGCATGAGCCTGACTATACAGGCCTCACCTGCAGTCTGGTCCCCAGTCCCATCTCACAGCTCTGAGGCCCAGATGCCTTCACTGTTTCCTGTGCCCAGCCCTGGGCAAGGGGCCCCAGTCTAACCTCAACTGGAGTCACTCGGTTGGAACCTAGGCCAAATTTCTGCAATAAACACTCCAGTTCAAAACAAACAAAAAATGATTAAAAAAAAAAAAGCTGGACAGGGCAACTCAATAGTCATTGGTAGAAAGGAGCTGACATTAGTTATGGTACCAGGTTGGAAGCCTCTCTGAGGGGGTAACAACTGAGCTGAGACTGCTCAGACAAGAATGTCCAGCCACAGGAACACGTGGGCCTGAAGAACATCCAGGTAGAGAAAACAGCAAGCAAGCCCATCACAGAAACTGGTTAGGCACGTTAAGGGAATAGAAGGCCAGAGTGGCTGAAGGGGAGATGGGAGCACCGTTCTTTATTGGCCACAATAAAGAGTTCAGTGTTTATTCTAAGTTCAGTGATGAAAGGCCAATAGAGAATTTAAGAAGGGGAGTAGAGCAATTCTACTTGTATTTTTAAGAGATCTCTTTGGAGAACGGATGATGAGGGTGAGGACTGGGAGATGAGAGTGGAAGCAGGAGACCAGTGGAGAATGTAGGTGAGAGAAGATGGTGTCTTGGAGTAGAGTAACAAGGAAAATCAAGAGAAGTGGATAGGTTTGGTGATATAACCAGCTGGCATGATGGCAGATGGAATGTGGAAGAAGGCAGATAGCAAAATGTCTAGAATGCATCTTAGGTTTCTGACTTAAGAAATTGAGTGAATGGCAGTACCATTTACTGGAATGAGAAGGAATGTAGAACAGGTGTGAAGAAAACATTCCATTTTGAGCTCATACCTAATTCTGATAACTATTATACATCCACATGGAAATATCAAGCAGGCAATGGAATATACAAGTCAGAAACTCATGGTACGAGTCAGGGCTGGAGGTATAAAGTTATGCGGAAGGAGTTAAAACAATAGAATTGGATTAGGTCACTCAGGAATAAAATGCAGATAGAGAAGAAAAAGGGCTCAAGCTCTTTAGCACTCCAGCAATTAGAGATCAGCTGGAGGAAAAAAAAAAAAAAAAGCAAACCAACAAGTTCGAAAATAACCAGTGAGACAGAGGGAAAGCAGGAGGGACAGGCACAGTTCTGAATGCCTCAATGTCTTATTTCATTTAATCCCATGAGCCCAATAATATTCTCAATAAAGAAAGGAGGAAGTAGTCAAGTTGGACAGATGGTATTGAAAAGCAGAGTCAGCCAAAAACATACAACAATTGTGTTGACAATGTTGACCACTGATGACGTCAACAAGGGTATTTCAGTATTGAAACAATAACTTATTGTTTAAACAAACTATATTTACTTACAAATTACAAAATATCAAATAACTATTAAGGAGAAAAATAAAATGAACTAATCAATGGTGGTATTCAAACAGCAATATAACATTTTTCTCAACCTTGTTTCTCATTATTGTCCCTCTAAGGAGCCTGGTTGAGATAATTTTATCCTACTTACACCCCCTCCCACATGAAATTTGATACTGCAGTTAAATGGGTATCTACAGGTACTATGGCCCTTTGGGTGGCCACAAATCTTTATAGTATCAAAAGCCTTTGGCCCTTCCCCCACCCCAACCTCCTCAACATGAATTTTCACATCCCAGGGGAGGAGACAATATCTGTAATTATAATTATGCATTGTAATTATAGTCTGCTATTGTATTGAGAAGAAAATGTATGTTTCACTCATCATTAGAGTGGCCACATAATTTATTATCCAACTGAAATATTTTGGGGAGGAAAGAGACTACTACTAATAATTACATTGGGATAGAAGGCATATACCAGAATAGTATATTCTGTATACTATTCTGAAGCCAGGCAACTGGGATATATGATTATCCTACTCCTTATAAACTTTGAAAAAATTTCAATTATAAGAATAAAATTGGCAATATTTTAATTCTAAAGTGGAAAAATAAATTCAACAGCTAGACTGTCAGAAAAATGAACAAAATGGGCAAAGATGGAGAATCTAACAAAGACAAAAAGGAGAAAGCACAAAGCAAATTAGAAGCTACAAAAAAATGTTATAGTAGTTTTAAAATATATCACAGATCGCCATACAGTCTTTATACTATAAAAATTGAAAATTTAGATAAAAAGAGAATTTTCTGGGAATGTGCAAGTATTCAAAACTGACTCGGGAAGGAGTTTAAAACAATATAGATAATTATGAAAATGTTTGAAAATGTTATCAATGAAATATTTCCAAAATGATATTTAGGCCCATACATTTCTTTGAAAAAAGTTCTTTGAAATCTTCAAAAAACATATAATGACTATGCTACATAATTTGTTCCCAAGCTGAACAAAAAGATAGAAAGTTATTCATTTTATAAAACCAGCATAAGCCTAATGCCAAACTTGACAAAGCTAATACACAAAAAAGAAAACTGTAGCCCAATCTCTGTATGAATGTAGACATGCACACTCAAAAGAAATTATAGTAAATTAATCTCTCAGTGAAAGCTGATTAGTATGTAAGATCTGGGACAAAATCTGGCTTACTTCTTAATACTAAGTTACACTCTGAACTTCTGTACTTAGTTTAACACTTTTCTTAGTCACATAAGCAAGGAGTTAGAGAAGAATGTGATGCTGCAAATCCTTAGAATTATAAAAGTGAAAAATGTGTCAGAAAATTGAGATGTGGTGTTGAAAATAATATGATCATATATCAGAATTATAATGCTTAGGAAAGCTTCAGTAACCTAGTATTTGTTTCACCACTGTCAGCCCATATATTAGTGTAAGTACTAAAATGCATTACAGCACTAATATTTCGTGTTTTAGATGAGATAAAATAATACTTCTAATCCATTATTGTAATTTTAATGTATGTCACAGAGTTGGTATAACAGAAGGCTTATCTTGAAGCCAGAAAATGTGTTTATTTTCAACTTGTCTTAGTTTAAAAATCTAAGACATGATTCAGACATTTACCCATCTTGTTGATGATTCTTTTATTAGACTATTAATTGCACTTGAACTGAAGAAATCAGATTCAAACTAATGCTTTTAAAATGTGTCATTCAAAAGACATTTTCATGTTCTTTTTCTTAATATTATTGTCAGTAGTTATTCCTTTAAAAATTAAAGTTTAAATATTTCTTTTTGAATCTGATGCTTAGTAAATCTTGTGAGGGAGATAAAAGCATGATAAAGTTTACCTATTTTAAAACGTGTTTGAAAATTTGGATTTTGTGCCAGGAACAGTGATGTGCGCCTGTCATCTTAGCTACTCAGGAGGCTCAGAAGGAAAGATCACTCAAGCCCAGGAGTTCAAGTCCAGCCTGTGCAACATAGGGAGACCCTGTTGCTTTAAAATAAAATAAAACAAAATAAAATGAAATAAAAATAACATTTTTAAAATTTGGATTTTGAAATGAGCTAGGTTTTCTCTTGAAATTTTTATGTTAAAAAAAAACGTAAACAGAAATGCTACATGAATAATGCATTCGAGTGAATAATTTCTAATACACAGTCAATTTTCAAATTTTTGTAAGCAACATTATAAAATGAATCCTGTATACCATTTTTCAACTTTTATAATCAAGCTATTTAAAACTTACAAACTTTAAATACATCTATAGAACAGAACACTAGCAACCTTGATAATGAAAAAGGGGAGAAAAGCATAGGGGAGCAAATACCCTCATCTTGCTGGAAAGACAAGAGACACTGCCTCAAGGTGATGGAATAAGGGAGAGCTAAGTTTGCTATTTAAACCTAGAAAGAGAAACAACAGAAGAACCAAATAGTAACATAATGATCCAACTTTGGGAAGGAGAGGAGCAGATAGAAAGAAGCATGAGCTAAATCCTCCTTTTTTTATAGAGAGGAGTAATAAATAATGTGTGAAGTTGATAATCAAAGAATAGTAAAATAAGAAAATATGGCAGGATGGTTCTATCTTGAAACATTAATCCAGTTGTTTTCTGTGCATTTCCCTCCAAATCTTTTGGGTCATTTTCCTCCTGCCATAGCACCCCCAGTCCTTACCAAGGGGGAAAACAAAAATTCAAAAAGCCAGACTAAGAGACTTTCAGGGTGTTTTTTTCTTGGAGATCCCAGAACATAGAGAAACATATAAGAAAAAGCAAGAAGCAATGAGTGAAAGAAAAGAGAAGAAATCCTGAAGGGATGAAAAGGATATTGGTTTCCACACGGGTCTGGAAAGCAGTGCATGCCAAAGGGAGACTTAGAAGATGAACTGTCCTCCAGAGTGGTCTCCTCCACGCCAATTTATTCCCCTGGACGACAGGTCTGGTGTTCAGCAGTCATGGATACTTTTAAGAATCCCACTAGAAAAATGATAAGAGGGAACTCTACCCCTGGCCAAGGTGAATCTAGACTGAACAAGCAGAAAATTTCCCTGTGAGAGTCTAGGCGAGGATGCACACCACTGGTACTTGCATTATTTAATGCTGCATAGGTAAATATCTGAAGAACTGATTTTTTTTTAAATTAAGGCTCTGGAGAATATGATTGGGAGAGAACAGAAACAGCATGGGGAATTGCTGCTTTTTATTTCAACTCTTTGGCACTATTAGATTCTTTACTATGTACATTTATTACTTTTGTAAAATTTTAAAGAGAAGATTAAAACTAATGGTTTTCATTACTGAATATGTACTATGAGCCAGGCACTCTGCTAGGTGCATTAAATATGTTCTCTCACCTAGTCTTCAAAAAAGTTAAGTATTGTATATATAAATACATAACCAGAGTGGCTGGCACATTGTTAGAAGCGCAACATTGATTTAATGAATGAATTGCTAATGAATGCACAATTCATATATATATATAGGCATGCATGCATGAATGAATAGATGTTGTATGAAAAGCTTCAAGAGGTTTTGGAACTGCAATCTTCTCCACCAACCACCTCCCCACATATAAGATCATTCTGTCTGGATTGCATAAAATTGGCATCAGCATTTTCAAAGTTCTTGGTTTTCAGGAAAGAAAAAAAGTTAGAAAACCTATCATACAACAATAATTTCAATTTCTGTAGCCTTGCTCTGTCTTGGAAGTTCTCAGTCTCCAGTGGTTTGGATGATAGGAGGTTCATCCTGGCATGGAAAACCTTAAATTAGAGTGAATAAATGAGGAGTTGGCATAGCACTTCAGAAACCTTGCCAACCTCTGCTCAGCTGCCTTTTCCACATCAATTCTCATGTGCAAAGAAAATCAGAATGTACAAGTTACTGGGAAAGATACTTACACATTTGGAAATATACAAAAATCACAGGTGATCTCTTACACTAAATTAGCCTTTCAGGGTAAATCGACAGGGTCAGAAAGTGTACAAGTCAATAAAACAGACTAGATCAGTCACTACTAAACAATAAGTTATCTCCGTACCATAGTGTAGAAAGTTAGAAAATAAACAGTAGAGGCCATTTTTCAGTTGCATTCTGTGTAGGTTATTTTAATTTGTAGGGCTCTGTAAGAATAAAATACCCTTCGTGGTAAACACTTGCTTTCAGAACTTCTAGTTGGTAGGCTTTTAGGAAAAACAGTTGTCGTATTATACAATTACTACCAGAGTTTGCTGAGGAAGTATTAAAATCAAACATTTACAATAGAATCGCAAAGTTTCATTTTCTTTATTAAGTTCCTAAAATGAAAATCAATCATAAATCATAATAACCAATATGTATTAAACACCATGGACCAGGCACCATGCTAAGCACTTTTATACACATCATGGCATTTACTCCTCAGAATATTCTCTGAGATAAGAGGTATTCATATGGCCTCATTTTGTTGGTAGGTTAAGCAACTTTCCAAGATCATAGAGCTAATAAGTGATAGAGCAAGAGTTTGAACCCAGGAAATTTGACTCCAGAGCCATTGATCTTAAACACCATGTTACACCTTTCTGATATTTAGTATGCAAAAGTACAGCAAAACTTATAAGGAGGCAATATCATCAGGAGTAGCAGCATTGAAACTAGGTATCTGATAGGGTTTGCCAAGATTAAATTGCTTAGGTACTACCAATTGCTTTATAGGAGAACATCTATATTATATAAGTATTGCATTGTATTCTATTATATATATAAACTTATTCTCATACAAATACATAGGGGGGATGTAGCAAAGATATATTAAAATCATTAATAAAGGAACCAACAAAATAATAAAGTGGCTTCAAGGAGAATGCAAGAAACTGAGATAGGTAAATTGGTAAGTAAGTGGGTGGATGGATGAATGGATGGATGGGGAAAAGATTGCTGGAATAACATTTTTAAGTCATATATCCAAAACTGCTTAATAGTCTAAAGAGCAATAAAACCCTAAAATTTTATCCTATACTGTTTTATTCTCTATTGTTAGAAATCATTTGCCTCTCTATCGGACAGTAGTGATTTGCATCTTATTAATTTTCTACATGCTAACATCAACTATGCAGAAGCTAGACTGTAATCAGTGGTAATTTTAAGCCAAACAAAATTACATTGTTTGACAGAGTGAGATGACCCTTAGGACGGCTCATTAGACAATGCTCTGGCATGACAGTGAAAGGATATGCAGTAAGCTTTATGTCCTATTTCCAAATATAGATGTTCATTCTTAAAAGAAAGTAATAATGTATTAACAGATACAATTTTAACTAAAACTTTCTCTACATCTAGGTACTAAGTAAACTTCATAATAATTATAATAATAGTAATTTATTTAGTGTTTATTGAATCTTTATATGAGCCAGGGACTATGCTAAGAACAGTGTATATATTCTCTTATTTAATTTTTAAGTCTACTCTAAGGGTAGGCATTATTCCCATTTATCCAACCCCATTTCATGTAGAAGGAACTGGGTGCTCAGGAACATTATGTAACTTGGCCAAGGTCTCAAAACTAAGTAACGGCACAGTAGGAATTGGAAGCCACATCTACCTCGCAAAACTTATATCCTTAACCACCACACACCATACCCCACTGCCTCTGTAGCTCTGCAGTGCAGCCAAAGTAAATCAGACAGGTCAAGCTTTAGCCGTGTGCATTTCTACGCCCCTTGCCTTATAAGTCTACGTTTTGTTTTACACAATTACATCTGCCTTATAGTCCTGTCTTGCTTTACACAATTACATCTTCATTGACCTTGACTGAGCACAGAAAGGCATCTCCTGAAATGCCAACCTATCCTTTGGGACAGGTGTCCTAACAGTGTGGAAATCTGTTGGGGAATCCTCTAGCACAGTGGTTTAAAGCATGGGCCTTGGACATGGGCATAGCTCTGTTGGAAGCCTGGCTTCACCACCTCCTGTATGCAACCTTGGAAAACTTACTTATCTGGTGTGAGCTTATTTTTGTCCCCTCTACAAGGGAAGGAAAAACAGTATCCACCTTCGAGGGGTAAGTTCCGACTATGTATGAATCAAGAAGAAAGCTGACATAGTCCCTGTACTCATAATTTGGAGGCAAAAGACAAACAATTGACGTAAAATAATATGATACCCCTGGTGGTGATAAGTAATATAGAGACAATTAAAGCAAAGTAAGGGAGTAGCTAGCAGAAGGAAGACATGGTAGTGGGGGTTCACATTTTATACGGGGTGGCCATGGGAGACTTTTGCTTAAGAAGCAAAGGAAGAAGGCACAGGATGTAAGGGAGAGGGTCAGGAGGACATCTAAGACAAGACTCTTCCAGGCAAAACAATAGCTGGTGCAAAGGCCCTGAGGAAGGACAATTGGTTTAATCAAAAATAGCAAGGAGACCAGTGTGTGTGGAATGGAGGGAGCAAGAGAGGGAGTGGGAGGGACATACTGTCTGATCTGGGGCTGAGGAATGGATCCTACTTGGAGGAAAGGGTGGGGAGCAGATCCCCATCCTTTTACTCAGAGTAACATGAGAGGTGACTGAAGAATTTTGAGCGTAGAATGACAAAATTTGCCTTCAACCAAAAGGATCATGTGGAGGAGAAAACATATGCAAAGCTCTTAGCATATTGTTTACTAAACTTTATTGTGTTATTTTTATCATTAGAAACACTATTTCAAGGTAGAGCTGCTATACTGTGGTAGGGTTTTGATAGACCTTGCTGTGAACATCTTTTCAGTGGGTAAAAGCTATGCCAACATCTAACAGGCTGTTTACCCACTGCTTCTCTTCTCCCTTGTTCTTTTATTCATCGTCTTATCTCCTGTCTTCTCTTCTCTTGCCCCTTCCTCTCTACTCTGTGCTCTCCCTGTGCCTCTGTCTTCTCTTCTCCAGCCTTTATTTCTCTTTTCTTCCTTACTATTCCATTGTTCTGCTTTCTATGAATAAAAGGAATTCAAAAAGACTTTTTTTGAAGTTAGTCAACAGCTTTAAAGTGGGAAAAGTAAAGAGGCAAATGATGACAGTGTCTCCTCATCACTGTCTGGGGGAGAAGGAGCCTGATTCCGCAAGCAGGGTAATGGTGTATCTGCTTTCTGCACCCACACATGGTAAGGAGCTGGTCTCATGGTGACAGAGAGGCAATCAGCTAGGGGATCGACATGAATTGGTTACAGATTAATCAGATGTCCCTTGTAAGCCAGAACCAAGGACCTGAGAGTCTGGGAAGACAGACAGGCAGGACTTGATGGGGCATGAGGAAATGATAGAGCTAGCTGCAGTGGGTGCAGAGGAAGGCTGGGCAAAGGCACTGAGAGAGACTTGGTGGGGGCCACCAACAGGGCAGTAGAGAAACATTAGACATCACCTTCTCCCACCTCATAACGTTTCACAGCTCCCACCTCACTGAGTGTGCTTAGGAAAAAAGAGACAGGTAAGTACCCAAGAATGATATTTACTTGGCCTTTACTAGACACCAGCATGGAACTCATTTTAGTGTATATTTTTCTCATTCAAATCTAACAACTTTGGAAAGTATAGCATATTCTTCCAGACCTGGCAGTTTTCAAAATTCTGTATCTCCCTCTCCAGGGGCAAAAAGAAATAGCTTAGTATAGCAGGAATCATATTCATTGAGTATCTACTATGTGCCAGTTACTCTTCTAAGCAGTAGAAACGTCATCATGAACAAAATGGATAAAACCAGTTCCTTATAGAGCTTACATTCTAGTGGTGGAGACAGACATTAAACCAGACAAATTAGTAAATGAAAAAGTATGTCAGATATTTATAATACCCAGGGAGAAAAAAACAATGCAGGAGAAAAGAAGATGAAATGTGGTCAGGAGAGTGGGGCAGCAGGAAAGATCTCTTTAGAAGCATAAGAGTGAAAGTGTTTCTTTAGATCATGTGACTTGGTAAATCAAAATCTTCTTTTGTAAACACAGGCTTTCATGTCTTCCCAGAAGAGCCAGAGTAAAAATTGTTTCTGTTCCTGACCTATAACAATATACTTGGCTTCCTCTCATCATTCAGGTCTCAGATTAAATCTTAGCAAGGCCGTCCCCGGATACTCACCCTTTACCTGTCAGTCATAACCCTAGCAGAATACCATGTATGTTTCTTTCATAACACTTTTGACAATTTGTAACTCAATTGCATATTTGTTCATTTGCATATTTGTCTATGCCACCATTTATACTGTGAATTCCAGGAGCCCAGAATAGGGCCTTGTCCCAAACTTGCCCCTTGTCCAATCCTTAGCTCAATGCCTGACATCTAGTGGATACCACAACTCTTTGATGAATACATGAATAAATATTCCACTTGAAGCAATTCTCATTGGTTGCCATAATTTCTCTGTTAAATATAATAATAATAATAATATTTTTTATAATTCTTTTTCACTAGCATGTTTATCATATAATGGAAGGGAATCCAGCTATTCTGTGGCATTAACATGCTATCAAGTCTTTATGAAAATAAAAGACAAAGAATATCAAAGTACTTCGAAGCTACAAGGACTTGTTTTGTCTTCACTTTACCTTTGTACTCTGTAGGGTTTTGCTTCAGATGTTGAGGAGAAGAAAGAAGTAGTGATAGAGGAATTTCTTCTGACCTTGGGGACAGAGGAAGCTGCCTACACATCAGCATTTGACAGACCATGGTTCCAAAGGGTTTTTCTAGTTGTTCATCCTGGCAGCATGCCCGGTTTATTTCTGCCTTAGACTACTTTTCCCAGCTTTCTAGGATACAGACTCAGCTCCCACAGAACTCAGAGTGTACACTGATCCGACGGTCTTTTAATTTTCATTTCTCCTGATAGGGAGCTACCTATCTTGCCAAGCTTTCCTTTATTTTCCTCTTCTATTCCCTCCAGACTTCAGAGACAACTGATATAAAAGTTCAGGTTATATAAAAGATGTTTTGTTACTGAAAGAGTTGTTAAAGATGTGCATTTTCCTTTTGTTACTATGAGTCTTAAAAAACAAAGTTTACTCACTCAGACAATAACAGGTACACATTAATATTTCAGTTCTGCAAAATGCAGGTATTTGTTTTATCAAAAAAATGGAGAACAACTAGAAGAAAACCTAATAAATACTCTGCTAGACATTGGCCTAGGCAAGTAAGTTATGATGAAGATCCCCAAAGCAAATGCAACAAAATTAAAAATAGACAAATGGGACTGAATTAAATGGACGGGCTTCTGCACAGCAAAAGAAATGATCAACAGAGTAAACAGACAACCTACAAAATGGGAGAAAATATTTACATCTTTGCATCTGACAAAGGGCTAATATCCAGAATCTATAAGAAACTTAAACAAATCAGCAAGAAAAAAAACCCACAAATAATTCCATTAAAAAGTGGGCAGAGAAACTGAACAGATACTTCTCAAAACAAGACATACAAGTAGCCAACAAATATATGAAAAAAACCTCAACATTTCTAATCATCAGAGAGATGCAAATCAAAACTACAATGAGACACCATCTCATACCAATCAGAATGGCTACTATTAAAAAATAAAAAAAAAATAGATGTTAGTGAGGTTGCAGAGAAAAGGGAAAGCTTATACACTGTTGGTGGGAATGCAAATTAGTTCAGCCACTGTGAATCGGCAACCTACAGAATGGGAGAAAATTTCTGCAATCTATCCATCTGACAAAGGGCTAACATCCAGAATCTACAAGAAACTTAAATTTTCAAGAAAAAAAAAATCAAAAAATGGGCAAAGGATATGAACAGACACTTCTCAAAAGAAGACATTTAAGCAGCCAACAAAAATACAAAAAAAAAAAAAAAGCTCATCATCAGTGGTCATTAGAGAAATGCAAATCAAAATCGCAATGAGACACCATATCATACCAGTCAGAATGGCAATCATTAAAAAGTCAGGAAACAACAGATGCTGGAGAGGATGTGGAGAAATACACTGTTGGTGGGAGTGTAAATTAGTTCAACCATTGTGGAAGACAGTGTGGTGATTCCTCAAGAATCTAGAACCAGAAATACCATTTTACTCAGTAATCCCATTACTTGGTATATAACCAAAGGATTATAAATCATTCTACTATAAAGACACATACACACGTATGTTTACTGCAGGACTTTCCACAATAGCAAAGACTTGGAACCAACCCAAATGCCCATCAATGATAGACTGGATAAAGAAAATGTGGTACATACACACCATGGAATACTATGCAGCCATTTAAAAGGATGAGTTCATGTCCTTTGCAGGGACATGGATAAAGCTGGAAACCATCATTCTCAGCAAACTCACATGGGAACCGAAAACCAAACACCACATGTTCTCACTCATAAGTGGGAGTTGAACAATGAGAACACATGGACACAGGGAGGGGAACATCACACACTGGGGCCTGTTAGGGAGTTGGGGGATAGGGGAGGGATATCATTAGGAGAAACACCTAATGTAGGTGACGGGTTGATGGGTGCAGCAAACCACCATAGCACTTGTATACCTATGTAACAAACCTGTACGTTCTGCACATGTATCCCAGAACTTAAAGTATAATTAAAAGAAAGAAAGAAAAAAAGAAAGAAAGAATAAAAGAAAAGAAAAGAAAAGAGAAAAGAAAAGAAAATAAAAGAAAAAGAAGAAGAAAAGAGAAAGAAAAGCAGTTTGGAGATTTCTGAAACAACTGAAAGTGGAATACCATTCAGCCGGCAATCCTATTACTGAGTATATACCCAGAGACACCTGCACTAGTATGTTCATCACAGCACTGTTCACAAAGACATGGAATCCACCCAGGTGCCCATCAACAGTGGATTAAACAAAGAAAATGTGTCACATACACACCATGAAATACCATGCAGCCATTTCAAAAAAATGAAATTAGGTCATTTGTAACAATATGGATGAAGCTAGAGGTCATTATTCTAAGTGAATTAATACAGAAATGGAAAACTAAATACTGCATATTCTCACTTACAAGTGGGAGCTGAATATTGGGTCCATGCACACACAAAGATAGGGACATGAGACACCGCAGACTCTGTCAACAACCAAAACAGAGGAGGGAGGAAGGGGGCCAAGGCTTGAAAAATTACCCAGGGTTCTGTATTCATCACTTGGGCAACAGGATCATTAGAAGCCCAAATCTCAGTGTCACGTAATGTATCCATATAATAAAACTCTACCTGTACCATTTAAATCTAAAATTAAAGATAAAGTTTTTTAAAAGTAAGCAGAATCAGCCGAAAGAAACTCGTTGAGGAAAAACAATCCAACCTGATAAACCAATTAATACACAAAATACCTTTCAGTTACAAATGGATTCTTCAGCATAAAGAAGGATGAAATACACACACATTATCTGTGGCCTTGCCTTGGTCATTTTAAGATTAGAAATACGAAATGGGCTGAGAAAGCTCCTTAAACCTAAGGTGTTAATGGGCCAGCTCTAGATTCTGAGACATGTCTGGATGCCGCATACTCAGCCTTCTCTAATCCCCACCCTGGCTTCCAGGGGAAGTCCTACTCTCAAACACAAAGATGAGCAACATTTTAGTATTTTAATTTTCTCAGCCTTTTGTAAAAACTAGACCATTTCACCACCTGTCTTGGAAAAAGAAGTATATGGATTATATTTCAAATATTTCTTTTTTTTCGAGACGGAGTCTCGCTCAGTCGCCCAGGCTGGAGTGCAGTGGCATGATCTCGGCTCACTGCAAGCTCTGCCTCCCGGGTTCAAGCCATTCTCCCGCCTCAGCCTCCCAACTAGCTGGGATTACAGGCGTCCGACACCACGCCCGGCTAATTTTTTGCATTTTTAGTAGAGAGGAGGTTTCACCGTGTTAGCCAGGATGGTCTCGATCTCCTGACTTCGTGATCCACCCGCCTCGGCCTCCCAAAGTGCTGGGATTACAGGCGTGAGCCACCGCGCCCACCCATATTTCAAATATTTCAATTTCATCCTTCGGCAGATTAGTTGCTGGCAAGGCTGGGTATCAGAGGCTATCCTAACTGCTTCTCTCTGGGCCCTGGCAGGGCAGGAGTTGAGGTCTTTGAATTCCTTGATGATCTCTCTCTTTGTATGCCCCTAGGACAGACAAGCTGACTGCTCTGGGTCCCCTTTGGCACTGTGGGAGCACCCTTCTGGACCACAGGGTTTAAGGACTACAACAGCAATGATGTCCCCACCCCTTGAAGCTTTGCCACTATGAAGGACACACATAGAATCATCATTAGCTCCATGTTGGGAAAATACTCCTATCTCTAGGCCTCTGTGCATAATTTCCATGGCCCGAGGCCAATAGCTGCTTCCCCTTCACTTTTATATAGACAAAAAATAAAAGTCACCCTACACATCCCTTGGCAGCTCCCAAAATGCACTCTGAGGGGCCATGGCAATGATGAATAAATACTTGCATAATGTTTTGAAATTCACCAGGGGGTTTCATGTATGTTACCCAAAATTCTCATGCCAACCTTGTGAGGCAATTATTATCATAATCAACACTGGTTCCCTTGTTCTTTGAATCTCGGAATCAAGCTCCTAGCTCAGGGGATGTATTCTTGCAGTTTCCTCTACTAAAAATACTCTTCGTTTGAATATCTGCATGGCTCTCCCACTTCCTTGAGGTTTTTGCTAAATATCACCTTATCACAGTACCTGCTCTGAATGCTTTGTAAGAAATAGATGTGGACTCCAGTTGCCTTACCTTGCTTCATTTGCATTCATAACATTTATCACTGTAGATTTCTGTATTTTTTGGAAGTTTATTATCAGTCTCCTGTCACTAGATTAGAGGAGTTACTCGGTCTCTGTTGTCCACTGCTCTCTCCCAAGTGCCTAGAATAGTGGACACATAGTAGGCACGCAAAAAATGATTGTTGAGTGAATGAAGGAACAAATAAATGACCAACACCTATTTTACAGTGGATGAAGCCCTATTTTATAGTGCGACATTCAAGAGGAAAAATGCCTTCCTTAATGCACAGGTTTCCCATTGCTGCTGTAATAGATTACCACAAACATCTTTTATCTTACAGTTATGGAGATCATGAGTATAAGATGAGTCTTTGGGGGTTAAAATCAAAGTATCAGCAGGAGTGTGTTCCATTTGAATGCTCTAGGGAAGAATCTGATTCTTTGTCTTTTCCAGTTTCTAGGAACTTCTCACATGCCTGACTCATGGCGCCTTACTTCAGCTTCACTCCGTCTTCAAGATCAGCTGCACTGCATCTTTAAATCTCTGAATCTGACTCCCCTGCCTTCATCTTCAACTTACAAGGACCCCCTCAGAAAATCCAGGGGAATCTTCCCTTCTCAAGATCCTTGACTAAATCACATCTGCAAGCACCCTTCGCCATGAAAGGTCACAGCTTCCAGGAATTAGGATGTGAGCATCTTTGAGGGCCATTACACTGCCTAACACTCTCAAGGTCACTCAGTAAATAGTAGAGCTGTGACTGTAGCAAAGTTTATGCCTTCCAACCCACGGCTGGTTCATCAGAATGTAGGGGAAGGAAAGTTGGGGATGACCTTCCTGACAGGATGGTGACCAATGACAGTGCTAGACCTCTTCAGATAAGTGGCAGTGGCTGGAGAGCTATTCCAGCCTCTCCTACTATACACTCATCTTGACTCCATCCCAGGTGGATGTCTTGGAAGATAATCCTACATAACCAGATGTGATGTCCCCACCTTATTTTCTTTATTTGTCAAAATACAGACAGAATATGGACTTGACCCCATTTCTTTGAGTCAGAATCACAAATAGGAATGCTCTAGAGTAGGGCTTCTCAACCTCAGAACCATGGATACTTTGAGCCAAATAATTCTTCATTGGGGTGGGGGTGGGGGCCATCTTTTGCTTTGTAGGATACTTAGCATCAGCATTATTCTTGGCCTCTACCCACTGGTTGCGCATCCTCCCTGCCCAGTTATGATAACCAAAATGTCTCCAGACATCTATAAATATCCCATGGGTGCAAAATCAGCCCAGTTAACGTGTATTGCTATAGAGGAAGCAGAACTACTTATGCTACATGTTACAGCCCCAGGGCCGGGGGCCAGGGACATCAAGCCTCTGGAGGATCAAGTGTCCAGGAATCTAGAATTATAGGAGTCTTTCTCTTTATCTACATTTATGTGCTCGTCATTTATAACACAGGATTCTGGCTGAAATACATTTGGCAGCATCGAGCATAAAGTGCTTCCCCATCCTGCTGGCAAAACATAATTAACCAAATGACAATGGCTTCCATATACACATTGATTCCTGTAATTTCAAGTCTCCATTACTAAATAAATCAACAGCAGAATTATATTTATCAGCAAAAACCTCCTCTCCTGGCAGACTTTTTGTTAAATATATTAATCCTAGAAGAGTAATACTTTCCCTATGCTTTGCAAAGCAGTCCACCCATAAAAATGTTAATAGCCACAACATCATTTTCAGTATGCTGCTCCTCCATTAGCATACTGTGCAGTTCCCCCATGCAGGGCAGCTGTTGGCTTTCTAATGGTAAGGTTCAAGATAGAGGTAGGTGCTCCACGGAGGGCCATGTGGCTCAAGCACTGCCAGCAGAAAGCCCTGGAGTGCTTGTGTGACTGTTAACGCCTTGCCTGAGTATATACCACCTCACGCAGTCCTTTGGAAATGTCAGTCTGGGCCAGGAAGGACAGGAAGGTTAGTATCACCACCGACCCAGTGCTAGAGGTAGATCCCAATCACATAGGACCAATTTAGGCTACAAAAGTACCTAGGAAGTATCACAACCCTCAAGTGTCTCACAAGCCCCTAAGATTCTCCCCAGGCTCATGAGTGTTGTTTAGGGCAGGACTTCTCAAATATGCAAATAAACCTTCTTGGGATCTTGTTAAAATACAGATCTTGATTCCATAGGTCTGGGCTGGGCCAGGGGATTCCCCATTTCTAAGTAGCCCCCAGGTGATGGTGATCCCCAGGCCACAATTTAGACATCAAGTATTGCCAACCAGCTTTTAGACCTTGACCCTTTAGGAGTTAAAAGAAAAAGTCCTCCTTCCAAGAAGAAGACACCCCTGAATGAAGAACACTGGGACACTGGGACACCTCACACACACAGAAGTTTGTTTGCTGCCTCAGTTACCCTGGATTCCAACCTCAGTGGGAAGGGTAATTTCCTGACTATTTCTGTGCCACTGTAATCGCACAGTAACTCCTGCGGTTTGCTAGCACGCACATCTGGCAGCCCTCTTGCCTCTGGGCCAGCAGGCTCTAGACTCTAGAGTCCTGCAGAGCCTGGGCGAGCATCCAGTTGCTGACACAGCAGCCAGAGAGTGCTTGGGGAATGCAGGAATGATGTTTCCTCCTCCAAGGGGCGGGGCTCAGCCAGGCTTCTGCTTAAGCAACAGGAGGCGGCAGATCTGGGAGAAATGAGAGAGTCTGGAGATCAGAGGTGGGCCTCTGTGCCTAAGGGACCCACCATCCCTCCTGCCAGGAGCAGATTTGAATAATTGGGGCTGAGTGGCAAATGCAGATGCCCTCTTTGGCCTGTGAAGTCAGCCCTGCTTGTCTTCACTCTGGCAGCGCATTAGGTCATCTGGAGGAAGTCCTGGCTACTTGCAAATGCAGCTGTTGTTCACAAATATACCACAGACCCAATGAGGAGGGGGAGCAACTAATGAATCCCTTTAGGATGGCAGGCAATGTGGATTTCTGATTAGATTCAGATGAGATTCCTGAACAGACTCTCACAATGCCTTGCCCTTTGCCCTTGACCAAGTCCCTTCCTTTCCCTGGCCTCATATACTTCTCATCAAACAAGTGGGGGATAAAAGGAGTTCCTGTCCACAGAGGTGCTGGGTAGAGCAGCATTGAGCCAGGGAAGAAAAAACCTGAGATGTCTTCACAGCCTTCAACACTCATCAGCTGTTTTAATGTGGACCAGTCATTTAAACTTTTAGTGACTTAGTTTCCTCACCTATATAATGAGGTTAATAGCACAATGATTATCTCATGAATTTCTAACGAAGATTGAATAAGAATATGACTGTGTTGTGAACTGCCCAATGTGCTCAGGTTCCATCAATGCCACCGAATCGAATGGAAATACTGAACCTTGTTTATTTCACAAAAATACATTACTGTTTGGAATTACAGACCTCGATACCACTGTCTTGGGATTCACTTATTCATTAAATTTAAGGGCATTCCATGACAATCATTAGGGGAAAGCCAGAAATATTCTGTGCCCTGAAAATCTATACATTACTAAGACACATGTTTTGGGTCAAAGTTAAATTATTCCAACGAATAATTGAAATAACGCCAAAAAATTCAAGATCACTGAGCTCTAACTTGCTTTCCTCATGTAAATGCAATCTCCCCTGTGTTCTCCTTGGTACACTAATGGCACTCTGAGGAAATCCACAGTGAGAAATCATAGCTTCTTCCCAGCCCTCTCAGCCTGCCATGCATTTTAATCTTGGCTCCTGTCAGAAAGGCTTTGAGAGTATGACCCTGCCCTCCAGACTCACTTATTATCCTTCTCAGCAATAGGAGTCCTTATTAAAATCCATGCACTTTGTTCAGCTGTGGCACTGCTAGCTGAGCCCAAATTGGAAAAATTGAAAATAGCAAGCAAGAAGAGGAAAACAATTTTACATGGCTCCTTCTGGATCAATAAAATTAATAATATTTGTCAGAAATAAGTCATTCCAGCATAGTTAGAAATATGTGGTCAGTCAACCTAGCCTGGTGCAATATTTTTTATCATAAGAGATATTCATTTGCTTAACAAACATTATTTGAGCATCTATTATGTGATGAGCAATGTTTGGTAATTGGAAAACATAATTGGAAAAGGAGATACTAAAAGCCTCAATTAATTACAACAAGTCCTTGAATGACATCGTTTTATTTAACAGCATTTCATTATAATGTTTATGAAGAAAAAAATCAATTTCCTGCCAGGGCCAATGTCTGTGTGGAGTTTGCACGTTCTCCCCATGTCTGTGTGGGTTTTCTCTGGAACTCCAGTTTCTTCCCACATCTCAAAGCTGTGCATGTGAGGTTCACTGGTGTGTCTAAATGGTCCCAGTCTGAGTGTGTGTGTGTCTGTGTGTGTGTGTGTGTGTGTGTGTGTGTTCCCTGTGATGAGATGGCATCCTGTCCCAGGCTGGTTACTACCTTGGACCCTGAGCAGCTGGGATAGCCATCCTCACGGCTGAACTGGAATAAATGGGTTGGAAAATGAATGAATGAATAAATATAAATTATTGTAAAATAAAACTTTGTAAAGTACACAATAATCATACAATTTCATGACAATAACCTGCTAGGTATGAAAGAGCTCGGCAAGCCTGCCCTATTTGCGATTGTTTATGAACTGCATGGTAAGAGGAATTGCTTCTTATAATTTTCACTTTGCAAACTTTTATTCCCTGATTTAACTTACCACCACAACTGCTGCCACTCACTTATTCATCAAAAATTGGGTAAATGATTCCTTTACTTATTTCATTCATCTTTTTTAAGTATGTATACAGCTCATATTTATCTCAGGGTTTACTATTAGAAGAGCTTTTGGTCTTTATTTAAAAGTTTGGT
Source organism: Macaca mulatta (assembly GCF_049350105.2). NCBI lineage: Eukaryota > Metazoa > Chordata > Mammalia > Primates > Cercopithecidae > Macaca > Macaca mulatta. The sequence goes on from NC_133406.1 coordinate 164,208,712, forward strand.
GATTGTTTTTGTGACCAGACTCTCAGGTGATCCTAATGCACACCCAGGAGTTATGCATATTCTTAGTATTATTCCAGCTCTTTCAAAGTGCAAATGCAAACTCTTGAAACTGACCTCACACCTACTGAATTGGAAACCCTGGTTCTGGAGCCCATCAATTGGTGTTTTACCTAATCTTTCAGTTTAATCTGATGCATATTAAAATTTAAAAATTGCTTTTCTAAAGTATACTTTCTTGGGTTTCAGCTGTGCTAACAGGAGTAGTCTGTTCAGGAAAGATTGGGAAGAATCACTAACTTATTACCTGCCAACTGTGAGATTACCAACATGATGACCACTCCAAAACAAACACCAGTGAAGATGCTCAGAAAGGCGTATTGGTAAATCTCACTTCTGTGACTGCTCATTTCACTTCATTTGTCCAACATCACTTTATTTGTACTTCTAACATGGTATATTTTGTTGGGTGTATATATCTTCTACTTTCTCTCAGACATTCTGCATGTAGTATGCATTTAATAACGTGGAAAGATGGCTATATCCAAACAAAAGGTCTATTTGTCATTGGATTATTCTACGCTGTTGCGATTTCCACAAAAGCAAAAGGTAAATGGAGAAGTCTCAGGGAAGGATAATTAACATAATCATGGAGATACAATCATATTACTTTGAGTTCAAACTAGAGATAGATAGTTACACAGCAAGTTTAGAATGTTATAAGTGGTGTAAATTAGATAAACATGGATTTTTGTTTGGCCAATGCCAAAACACTATCAAGTGATAACAATGCAGACAAGTTTGAAAGAATATATTTTTGCAATAAGTAAAAGTAAAAACAGCCTTATCCAGTGAATAATAAATACATGTAATTCTACCAGGTGGAATCACCTTTGAAGGCAAGAGGTGGTATCTTATTAAATTTATTCATCAAGAGGCAGTAATGCTTAATGGTTACACCTTCAGACTTTAGATTAGATTGCTTATGGTTCTTCCATCTAAGAGCAATATGATCTTGGAAAATTAATTAATCTCTCTGTGTCTCAGGATTCTCATCTATAAAATGGGAAAATAGTACCTACCATATAGCATTATTGCGAGAAACAAATGAGTCCATATATGTAAAATGCCAGTAATCACTTGATAAACACTAGCTACCGTAATCAGTGTTATATCTTCTTTGTACCTCCCACTGCATCTGGCCCAACATTCAAATATTTATTGACCAAAATTGAAAGATTTTCTAAAGTCTCATTAATTTTATAGTGTTTATAGAAAGAAGTGAAAGGAAACATGGACAAGCAAGGACAGCCAGATTCATTGAAGAGTGAGGCAAAAGATAATTTTTTCATTGACTTTGATTAATAGAAAAATTTTAACTGATGATGAATATCAAATGAATAATGATGAATATAAAAGCCATATTGGCAATTATAAGAAGTTAATATTTGCACTGAATTACAGAAATAAAAATAGAATCTTAAGATTAGAAAAGATATTGCCAAGCATCTCTTCCAAAGCAATATGAGAATATATATGATAGCATCCTTATGAGTCTTGATACAAATACTTCCTGTCATAGAGACCTCACTAGTTGAAAAGATAGCACATTCCATTTTTGAACAGTGTTAATGCCCAGAAAGTTATTACTTACACTGAGCTTAAATCTTCCTTTGAATCTTCCAATCACTGGTCCTAATTCCTGTGATTTTTTATGCAATGCAAATCTTGCTGAGCATTCTCACCCATTAAACTTACCATAATTGAGGAGAACCACATCTCTGTACAAATCTGATCTCATTTTCTCTGGGGGTTGAAATAAATACTTTATTGAACTTTACATAATTTAAAATATTTTTGGATGTGCTTCTTCCTGCATGGAGACACCACTAATGGCAGGCAGGGAATGGAAGAAGAGACTTGAGATGCAAAGAGGGTCCAGTCTTTAGGGGCCTATGGTTATATAGGAGGAGCTCTGCACATAAGCGATGGCAATAAATTGCTATAGGTGCTCTGGTTGAATCAGGTACAAGCTACACTAGGAACCTGAGCACACCAACAAGAAGAAGACAATCAGAAAAGACTTAGAAGGTGAGGAGTTTACCAGGTAATTGAGGGGAGAAGCTGGCACTTGAAAATTCAGAAATATATTAAATATAAAGTATACTGTATAATTTAGAATTAAAAATGATTCAAAATGGGCAAAGCATGAGAACTGTGGGTACAGGGCGCAGTAAGAGATGGACCTGAGAGGTGGGCAGATATCAGAATCTGTAGAATGAATGGTTGTAAGGACTACACATGAATTGATTCATAACTCAGGCTCTAACCTGATGACCAACTTATCTACCTACTACCTCAGGGGATGCCATTAGTCCTGAAACACTTAGAATAACCTACACATGGAGAAAACCTAACTCATCATGGCCTATTTCTTTCCAAGGAAGTGGTATTGACTTTGTCTTACAGTAGACAACTTAAGAGCTTAGTGAAGTTAGGTACCTTATCTCAATCTGAACACTATGAGATGAACATAGGAAAATCAACCTCACAATTTGCAGAATCCTAATTTTTCTAAACATTTCTGTGTCCCTTTCACGAATTAGAGGATGAGAAAAATGAGATGATGAAAAAAGAAAGTACGTGGCATCTCACAATTTCAGTGACTAGAAACTAATAGGATACAGACTCCAGTTGTTGGCAGATTAGTGATGAAACTCCCAGAAGAACATTCTAGCAGGTTCAGCTCCCACAAGACATCTGAGCCATATGCCTTGTTTTCCCTGGGGGGACTGCTACTGTCATTAACTCTGGTAAGCCCCATTAAAAACACTAAGTTGATGAAAGATGCCCTGCCCACAGAACTAACTCTGGGTAAGGAGAATTGTGAGCACAAAGAAATTTATAACACTAATGACTTTAACAAATCTGAGCTGATTAACAGGATGCCACAAACTGAAATCCTTGTGTTCCAATCAATCTTTCCAGAAACTTCACAAATGCACACTTGAGGGAGAAAAATTCATGAGATATTAATTTAGGCAGAGCTCTACATAGAAAGAGAGGAATAATCAAAAAAGACACAATACACTGGCAAGTAGGGCAATTATTGCTAGCAATTCTTGAGCTACTACTCTTTTCGCAAATAAATGCCTACATTTACATTAAGGGGGAGCAAAGGTTCTATTCAATCATTATTTAGATGGTTGAAGGATTAAGGAAGCATTTGGATGCTTGCACATTCACTAAGTGACTGTAAATAGGAATACATCTGTATATATTCCTCTGGGCATTTGTTTGCCCGATTAATTTTTCATTAAAGACAGCATAAGCTTCTCCTCATAAACCATAGAAAGCATCCACTTCCTTCTCAGTCTTTTTTTTTTTCCGTTACTCATTAACAAATAATCTTTCTTAAGACATCAAACTATGCCGGTTGTTCATCTCCCCCTAGTGGTCGGGGGACACCACTGCATATCTGAGTGACAACATTCATTGGCCATCTTACCAGGACTGCATTCAAAAGAAATGGCAGTAGTCTTACATCATTATCACATCATCATCACAGGTAGGCTAGATATTGTCTATTGGTACCCAGTATTCATTTTTACCTTCCTCTATGCTCTTCTGCCATCTTACACAGCAGAGGCTGGCAATCTAACACCTACATTTCCCAGACATTCTTGCCTCTGTGGTCTTGTATACCACAGGCAGAAGCCTGTGGAATGCACTCTGAAGATTTGAAATACAAGAGGATCAATATTGTATCAATATTGTATCAATATTCCTGTAGCAATTATGTCTAAAGGGTGGCCTCTGTCAATTTTGAGATTGTGCAGCATTTTCACTGACTAGACACCAGATTTTGGATATGGAAAGACTGACACTTCCAGCAGCATCCTGTAGTTATCTGACCTTGAATAAGTTACTTAACTTCCCTGTCCCTTAGATTATTCATTTGTAAATGGTGGGATAATAATGGTATCTATTACACAGAGTTGCTTTGAAGACTAAGTGAATATCTGGCAAGAAGATGTTAGCTATTACTGCTGCTGCATATAAACCACTTAGAAGAATGCCTGGCACAGAAGATGTGCTCCAGAAGGGTTGGCTAAGATAATGATAATTTGAGACCAGCAGGATATAGCTAGCACAGGAAGACATTTGATGTCAGAAGACAGAGGACAGCTGTGTGCCACTTGACAAATTACTTGGCCGGGCATGGGCTCACGCCTGTAATCCCAACACTTTGGGAGGCTGAGGTAGGCGGATCATGAGGTCAGGAGTTTGAGACCAGCCTCACCAACATGGTAAACCCCGTCTCTACTAAAAATACAAAAATTAGCTGGGCATGGTGTGCGCCTGTAATCCCAGCTACTCAGGAGGCTGAGGCAGGTGAATCACTTGAACCTAGGAGACAGAGGTTGCAGTGAGCTGAGATCATGCCACTGCACTCCAGCCTGGATGACAGAGTGAGGCTCTGTCTCAAAAAAAAAAAAAAAAAAAAAAAAAAGAAAAAAGAAAGAAAAAAAAACTTACTTAACCCTCCTGTGTTTATTTGTTTAATGTTCTCCATTGTTGGAGAATATAGGCTGGGCGTGGTGGCTTACGATTGTAATCCCAACACTTTGGGAGGTTGAGGCAGGCGAATTACCTGAGGTCAGGAGTTTCAGACCAGCCTGGCCAACGTGGTGAAATCCCATCTCCAATGAAAATACAAAAATAGCCGGGCATGGTGGTGCATGCCTGTAATTCCAGCTACTTGGGAGGCTGAGGCATGAGAATCGCATCAACCTGGGAGATGCAGGTTGCAGTGAGCAGAGATTGCGCCACTGTACTCCAGCCTGAATGACAGAGCATGACTCCATTCCACAAAAAGAGAGAGAATGAAAATGGAGAATAGAATCAAGGCCACAAGATTATTTATTAAATGAAATGATGTGTCAACAAACTTTATAAAAACCTAAAGAATGACCCATGTGTTTATAATTATTAGTTATCATTAAAGTGTTAAAAGGACTCATGAGAGACAGCCATGACTGCTAAGGAGGTGAAACAGGCAAACCACCACGGAGGAAATGGCCTTTGGATGGGATTTTAAAAAATAGGTAGACTTTTCTACATGTAAATATGGCACTAAGAAGCTTGCCAGTTTGAGCTAAGGCATGAAAGTTAGACATTGAATGGCCAATATATAATATATTACTATTTTTCAAACATCTTTTTCTGGCAGTTATACCACATAAGCTTTGAGAAAACAGTTAAGAGAAGGAATTCTAAGTAGAATCTCCTAATTGGCTTTCTGCATAGTTAACATCACTTACAGAGAAAAATGGTTATGGGGGCAAGATGCATTGAAAAGAGGAGGCTCATGGGCATGATTATGTAGCCTGCAAAATTTAGGAGGCATTCTTCTATGTTAAAAGCACAAAAGAAAAAAGAAAGCTTCCTACCAGCAGAGAAATGTCAAGGTGGCTCAGGTGGTGAATATTATTCTGTTGCCATGATGATTCCTGTGTTTTTGCCTGCCTAAAAATTTCTGACACAAGCACACCACTTACTGAAGAGATGAATGCCCTCATGTTAGGTGACTCCACTCTCAACCTCTAGGTAGGATTAACAACAGGCTGAGAGTTGGTTATTTCATGAAAAGGAGAATTATAATGATCATGCTGGTTTGGAGAAGCAAATAAGCAAATTGACCGCAGACTTGTGCCCTAAAAAATAAAAAATAAATTCTGGAGATGATGAGGGCAATTGGAGTCAGTTCATATTCTTGTGGCTCCCAGGGATATCAAAGGCAAATCTGCTTCTTTGAAGTAGGTGTTCGAGAAAGAAACACAAGGGCTATTTGGCACATAGCTCAGCACCTAGAACTTTACCTCATTTTTATCCTCAGTAGATTTCTGACAATGTCAGTTTCCACCTACTTCAAAATCGAGAGCATATATTACCATATCCCCTAGTTCTTTAATTTGGGAAAATCAACATTTTCACTCTGAAAGGCTGTACTGAATACATCGTGTCCAAAAGCTCATATTATTTCAATAGCACAAGGTTAAAAAAGCTCAGTATGAGCAGGTATGAAACATACTTACCAACCACACTGCTTTTAAAATGGGGCTTGAGTAACTCATAAAAGAGCACTATTTTGAAAAATGTAGGTAGAGAAACATGAGGTCAATTCATCAGCAAGATGGCAAAAATGGTGGTGTTGTGGCTGTTATTCCTATCAGCAACATAGAGTAAAAAGTCAGGCTTCACTTTTGTACTTGGTCCAGATGTGGATTGCAGCAAGATAATCAGCTTAACAGCAGCTCATGCCAGAAAGTAAAAATCTCAGCTCCTCTACTTCTCATTCGTGAAGTTCCCGAATTCAACAAAAACAATCAAGATTAAATCACACATGAGAGTTATAGGCAGGTGAATCCTGAGCAAAGGAAGTAAGGCCAATCTGAAGAATAATGTGTCAGCATATTGGATGCCCTTTCTGTGTACTTGAGTATATGACTAAAACCTGGGGCTTCAGAGCCAGAGTCAAATCTCAGTCCTGCCACTTTGAGCATGTGTGACTTTGGGTGAGTTGTATTACCTATCCTAGCCTCAATTGCTCATCTTTTATATGGGATAATAATTTTGTATAACCCAAAGAATGTTTATGAGAAATATTCAAATTCAACAATTCATTAAAAGAATTATACATTGTGATGGTTTATTTTATGTGTCAACTTGACTGGATCATAGTACCCAAATATTTGGTCAAACATAATTCTGGGCCAGGCACCGGGGTTCATGCCTGTAATCCCAACACTTTGAGAGGCCGAGGAGTGCAGATCACTTGAGGTCAGGAGTTTGAGACCAGCGTGGCCAACATGGTGAAACCCTGTTTCTACTAAAAACACAAACGTTAGCCAGGCATGGTGGCAGGTGCCTGTAATCCCAGCTACTCAGGTGGCTGAGGCAGGAGAATTGCTTTAACCCAGGAGGTGGAGGTTGGAGTGAGCTGAGATTGCCCCACTGCACTCCCACCCGGGTAACACAGTGAGGCTGCGTCTCAAACTGGGATGCTCTGTGAAGATATTTTGTAGATGAGATTAATATTTATGTCAGTAGACTCTGAGTAAATCAGATTATCCTTCATAAACTGGATAGGCCTTGTACAATCAGTTGAAGGCTTTAGTAGAACAAAGACTGGTGTCCCTGAGCAAAAAGGAATTCTGCCAGCAGATAGCCTTTGGAGTCAAACTGCAAATCTTTCCGAGTCTCCAGCCTACTGGTCTATCCCCACAGTCTCATGAGGCGATTCTTTAAAATATCCCTTTCTCAATATCTCTCTCTCTCTACACACAGACACACAAACATGCACACATATGCATATATACATACACATCCTGTTGGTCCTTTTTCTCTAGAGAACCATGATTAATATGAAAAAAAAGGAAACTAATTGGCACTGGTGGTTCAAAATAAGAAAATACAGCCTTGAGAAGTTCCAAGAGAAAAATCATCCAGTCATTTCAATTGATGCCAGGAAGTCATTTGATAAAAACTCAACACACACAGGCATTATTTTAGAAAAATAATTTTAGAAACATTTGAATTCTTCTTTAATATGGTAAATAAAACTAGGTCAGGTCAGCTTTATACTAAGTAAGCAAATATTAGAAGTACTGTCTTTAAAAATCTTACAGTATTGTTTACTCTTGTTTGATAAGCTCTAGTAATGCAATCAGTATTGAAAAGAAACGAGAAAAAGATTATTTAAAAACACTGAGATTGCATCCCTAAGCAATGCAAAAAAAAAAAAAAAAAAAAAAAATTCCAGAACTTAATTAGAAGAGTTCAGTATAGCAACGAAATGCAGAAAAAATACATAAAATTAATAGTATTTTTGCATGCCAAAATAGTTACACATATCATTTTAAGAGCTTGCACTCAAGATAAGAAAAATACAAAATATCCATGAATAACAGTTTAGCAAATATTTTTTGAGCTTCTACTAGATACCACAGGAAGTCTACTTGAAATGTACATTCATGGTCTTTTTAGCAAATTACTTAACAATTACTTGTGTAGATAAGATCTTCTTAGTAGAAAAAGCAATTGTTATAATAGTGTCTGTTTTCAAGTTAACATTTATTTCAATTCCCATAAATATTCCACCAGAATGGTGAATGAAATTATTTTTGACAAATAGTCCCTCTCTCTACTCTCACCTTCATAGGAGGAGTATACTTCCCACTCCATTGATGTTGGACTTGCCCATGTAACTTGACTTGACCTCATGGTGGGTGAAGTGCACTTTACTCCCCCTTCATTTTGGGCGTCCCTTTGATCAATGGGATGTTAACAGATGTGAGGCCACCAGAAGCTTGCAATGTACTTTCAAGATTGAACCTAGTCTTTTGTGCTTTTTCCACCATGAGAAGAATATGCCCCAGGTGGCCCAATGGTCACTGGTGAAGAGAGACACATGAAACAGACCAGGGCCCAACTTGCAGCTTTGGAACTAGGCACAGCTGATCTCAGCTTGGATGGCAACTGGTTCACAAAAATATGGGCAAGAATAAACAATTGTTTAAGCCACTGAGTTTGGGTGATTTGTTACACAGCAATATTATGCAAATAGTTGTCTGACACACCCAAGATTTCCCACTCTACTTAATAAAATGATGCTGAAATTCATATAGAGGTGAATTTATTAAAGATATTCTGAAAAAAAGATGAGCAAAAAGAAGTAGTTCTAATACTACAAGCAACAATTATATAAAAATAGCATTTACCAAATAATGTTGATCAATGAAACAAAAAAAAAGAGCACAAAAAGAACAAATATATAAATATATATATATATATATATTTGTGTGTATGTATACCAATGGTAGCAATAATATAACAATAATAGTAATAATAATTGTAATAATCATTATTTGTGACAATCACTAGATTGTCAGAGCTCACAGAACAATATTTCCAGCATGTCCTGTGGGCTCTGGGAAAAATACCTGAAAGATAGCTATGTTTCTTCAATCCAATAAATATCATTAAACACTATTGGAAAGAAATAGTTATTGGCAGAATACAACACCACCCAAGCCACCAAAAAGTTGTCTACTTTCTACCTTTTCTTCCTAAGAATATCACAAATAATTTACCTTGCAAAAAACTTGGGTTGCATTGCAATAGAAAAAACTGTTATAGTGTGTAAGTATAGATGAAAGACATTAGAAAGCTACACTGACTTGCACAGCTGTTCTTGGGGAATCTTTGAAGAACTTGTACTTCTTAAAGAGTACAGGAATTATTTCTAGAATACTCACTATTTTCCCTGACAAAATATTTATTGTATTAAACACAGAATATTAAAACAGTGATGTATTCACAATGCATGTATCTTATACATCCCTGCCCTACGAAGCTAGACTAATATATTTCAAAATTTTTTCAATTCACTTTCTCCTATGGTCTTCTCCATCTCAGTCAATGACAATTCCAACCTTCCAGATGCACAGGTCAAAAACCTAAATACCTTTTTAAAACCTTATATTTTGGAATAGTTTCAGATTTATTTAAAAATTGAGTATAGTTACCATATAGCCCACACCCGGTTTCTCCATTATCAACATCTTGTATACTATAATACATTTGTTACAATCAATTATTATTAACTCAAGTCCATACTTTATTCATACTTAGTTTTGATCTAATGTCTTTTTTCTGTTCAGGAGCCCATCCAGGATTCCACATTGCATTTAGTTGTCATGTTTCCTTAGGACACTCTTGGCTGTGGGGGTTTCTCAGACTCTCCTCGTTTTTGATAACCTTCACAGTTTAGAGGAGTTGTCTTCAGGTGTTCTGTAGAATGGCCCTCAATATTTATTTGTCTGATATTTATCTCATGATTAAACAGGCTTACAGGATTTGGGGAAGACAGCCTCAGTGGTAAAGTGTCAGTTTCATCACATCATACCAAGGGCACATACTACCAACACCATTTGTCACTATTGATGTTAACCTTGATCACTTAGCTGAGATAGTGTTTGCCAGCCTTTCCACCATAGTTACTATTTATTTTCCTTTCCATATTGTGGTCCTATTAAAGGGAGTCACTAGGAGAAACCCACATTTAAGGAATGGGAGAATATTCACTTTTTAAAGTATACCAGACAATATATTTATCTAGACATTTTAAGTCCTATTTTTTAAATGATAGTGAAAGTTCTAGAGTGTTTCACAGATATACATTGCTTAAAAAATACTTCTTCAGCCAAGCATGGTGGCTCACACCTATAATTCCAGCACTTTGGGAGGCCGAGGCGGGCGGATCAGATTCAAGAGTTCAAGATCACCTTGGGCAACATGGTGAAACTGTCTTTACTAAAACACAAAAAGTAAGCCGGGCATAGTGGTTGACACCTTTGTCCCAACTACTCAGGAGACTGAGGCACGAGAATTACTTGAGCCCGGGAGGTGGAGGTCGCAGTCAGCCAAGATCACGCCACTGCACTCCAGCTTGGGCTACAGAATGAGACTCCATCTCCAAAAATAAAAAAAAATTCTAGTAATAAATACAATATACACTCATTGTAGAAAATTTGAAAAACATGTTTTTTAAAAAAATTCTAAACTTTACAACCCAGATATAGACCATCATGTTAAAATTTTGAAGTATTATCTCCAAACTTTCTTTCTATGACTACATTTGAAGAGTTAAAATAATATTTTACATGTTATTCTACCTTCCTTATTAGCATTTAATATTACAAAAAAGTTTATTTATTCCTAGGCAAAAAGTGTTTTCTTTTTCATAATTTCAGCGCCTAGCACAATGTGTTGCACGTAGTAAATTCAACAAATGGGATCCCATGAACTTACTGACTTCATGAATTGGCAGACACTCTGTGAAACCATTTAAAGGAATTTGTTGACTAGGATAATCTTAGGTTCTTGTTTTGCCACACAGGACAATAAAAGACACTAGCATAGAATCAATACTTTGGGGTCTTGAAAAATTAGTTAAATCAGTAAAATAGTATGTACTCCATAAAAGCTAAAAGAGAAAATGGCACATAAAATATTTAACACAGTGACTGTCATTTAACCTAACCACTGAGGTATTACAATTTTATTTATTTATTTCTAGTCATTATCTTCAATTCTTTTTCAGAGATATTTTATTTTTGCTAGAACTTTGCTTCCCACATATTTTATTCATTCTTAATCATTTTTATAGTCTGTGTTTGACACAGGCCCACAATTGCTTATCCAAAATCATTTGAATCAGGTATACTTTGGGATTTGTAAATGTTCATATTTGAAGAAGCCAACAGAGCAAATACACAAATACACATATTATGAAACACCACAGCAGGGTATAGCTAAACACACTGTAATCAAACAGTAATATTTTTGTAGCAAAACATGACTAATTACAATAAATAGGCTGTTTCCTTGTCCATTCTATAATTCTTTTTTTTTTAATTTATTTATTATTATTATACTTTAAGTTGTAGGGTACATGTGCATAACGTGCAGGTTTGTTACATATGTATACTTGTGCCATGTTGCTGTGCTGCACCCATCAACTCGTCATTTACATCAGGTATAACTCCCAATGCAATCCCTCCCCCCTCCCCCCTCCCCATGATAGGCCCCTGTGTGTGATGTTCCCCTTCCTGAGTCCAAGTGATCTCATTGTTCAGTTCCCACCTATGAGTGAGAACATGCGGTGTTTGGTTTTCTGTTCTTGTGATAGTTTGCTAAGAATGATGGTTTCCAGCTGCATCCATGTCCCTACAAAGGACACAAACTCATCCTTTTTTATGGCTGCATAGTATTCCATGGTGTATATGTGCCACATTTTCTTAATCCAATCTGTCACTGATGGACATTTGGGTTGATTCCAAGTCTTTGCTATTGTGAATAGTGCTGCAATAAACATACGTGTGCATGTGTCTTTATAGCAGCATAATTTATAATCCTTTGGGTATATACCCAGTAATGGGATGGCTGGGTCATATGGTACATCTAGTTCTAGATCCTTGAGGAATCGCCATACTGTTTTCCATAATGGTTGAACTAGTTTACAATCCCACCAACAGTGTAAAAGCGTTCCTATTTCTCCACATCCTCTCCAGCACCTGTTGTTTCCTGACTTTTTAATGATCGCCATTCTAAATGGTGCATTTTAAGAATATCTTGTGTCTAGATTGTGTGAATACTCTCTAGAGGAGTTTTTAATGCCCCAGCCCTGACTGGTCATTAAATGGAGATCAGTCTTTGATAGATTTGTCAGTTTGCAGGGTTCCTAGAAAATGTAAGAAGTAAAATTCAAACTGTAAGACCACTAGGGTACAAGTCTAGCATCACGAATTTCCATGGATAATTTTCTTGTTACCCAAAGACCAAATGAATTTCCAGAGATAATTTTTTTGTTACCCGAAGACCAAATATATAAATAAGCTTTTTTTTTTCTTCTGTTTGATTTTTTACATGTGTGTGTGTTTGTGTTTCCTAGTGTATCCTTTTGCTAGAGTAGAGCTTCTAAAGGCCCAGCTGTGGGTGGGTATGTGTGAGAGTAGGTCTCACTTTTTGCCTTTTCTGGGCCCAGGCCTCACTTTCTGACCAGTAGGGCCAATACTACCCAATCCCCTCAGTTACTGATTTGATGAACCCCACGGAAGCCACACCTGCAGATTTCATGCTTACTTCTCTTTCCATTCCTTCTCAGCTTCTGATAAGTGAAGATTTTCCTCCATTCTATCAAGGCCAGCTGGGCATTAAATAATGCATCCAGTTTTATCTAGCATGTCATGGTGTTACAACAGGAGGGCTGTCATGTTATCTTAGTCCATGTATTGCCAGACCAAAACTCTTGGTTTCATTTTCCTTTGAAATCAATAATCTAGGTTGGGCATGGTGGCTCATGTAGTCCCAGCACTTTGGGAGACCCAGGCAGGCAGATCACCTGAGGTCAAGAGTTCGAGACCAGCCTAACCAACATGGTGAAATCCCATCTCTACTAAAAATACAAAAATTAGCTGGGTGTGGTGGCAGGTGCCTGTAATCCCAGCTACTCTGGAGGCTGAGGCAGGAGAATCGCTTGAGCCCAGGAGGCGGAGGTTGCAGTGAGCCAAGATCACACCACTGAACCCCAGCCTAAGTGACAGAGCGAGACTCCATCTCAATAAATAAACAAATAAATAATCTATTAAATACTTGGCAAATGCCTATTAGGCAAATGCCTATTAGATGACTCAGTTAACCAGATATACCATTTCCTAAACTTGGGGCAGTTGGGGGGGTGGTAGATAACATTTGATATAAAAGCATATAGTTATTTTTGAATGGCTATCTTTCTTTTGTGAATAAGCCTTTGTAAGGCTACTCTGAAAAATGAGAACTCACAATTTGATACTATCTACTTAGTGATAAATTACCTTTTAGACATTGAATATAACTGTTTAATTGAAATTACTTGAATGTTCACTATTCTTAAGAACAGTGAAATGAATCTCTTGTGTAAGATGGTTACTCAGCCATCATCATTACAGGCTGCAATGCAAACACCTTCTAGGTGGTATTGTTCCAGGACACTCCTAACTTGGGTCCATGTTGTTTTCTTCTTTGGTGAACCCCAATTTTAACACTTCTTTAAATTACAGTTCATTGCTGATCCTTAGCACAATGTCTGGAACAGAATAAGCACTTGTTAAAATATTTGGTGATTGACTAACATTTACGGTTAGTACTAATTGTCATTTGATGAAAGCTTTTTGCGCTGGTCACTCTGCCAGGCCATCAGCTTGAGAAGAGCTATAGAAAAACTCTCTCCGCCGGGCGCGGTGGCTCACGCCTGTAATCCCAGCACTTTGGGAGGCCGAGGCGGGCGGATCACAGGGTCAGGAGATCGAGACCACGGTGAAACCCCGTCTCTACTAAAAATACACAAAAAATTAGCCGGGCGCGGTTGTGGGCGCCTGTAGTCCCAGCTACTCGGGAGGCTGAGGCAGGAGAATGGCGTAAACCCAGGAGGCGGAGCTTGCAGTGAGCCGAGATCACGCCACTGCACTCCAGCCTGGGCGACAGAGCGAGACTCCGTCTCAAAAAAAAAAAAAAAAAAAAGTAAAAAAGAAAAACTCTCTCCATCAGGACATGAGTTCTATCATCTTTTTCAACCCTCAAATCAAGGTATTTGTGACAGATACACTGTTTTGTTTTCCTTTGCTTGTCACAAATGAGGTAATTTGATATTTGAATTTCTAATAGGCCCCTTTCAAGTGTGTTAACAAGATAGTTGGCAAATGGGGGCTTTTCTACCTACCTGGGGAACTAATTACTACATGAAAACCTATGATAATAATGGATTTTTCATCAATCAAAAATGTGATTTGTAAAGTGAAAATCAATCTAGTTTGACTACTGATGCCTCACAGCAATAGAGAAAGTTTCAACTAACAATTATAATAAAACTACATGATTTATCAGTTGAGTATGACTAGCAATTCAGGTAGCAATCAGTCTTGTCCAGCCATTTTCTGGAATTATAACCTTGGGAAATTGACCTTCATTTTTCTACCACAAAAGGATAAGCTAGTTTACTAAGCAATATGTTCCTAAGCAGAAAGACAGCGTTCACCCCTTGCAGACACCTGAACTGACTAATGGATGTGACTTGTGTTTGGCCCCTCAGCAGGTTTGAGACTGCAGATTTGGAAAGAGCACTTCTCTCCTCCTTCAGGTGGCACCTTGTTTAAAGATGAGTTACTGAACATTTGGTGGTGGTGGCTGTAAAATAACTACAATATATCAGCTAGGACTTTTTTGGTTGCAAGTGACAAAAACAGTTCAAACCAATAATAGTAAAAAGCAGACAAATATATTGGCTTATACACCCAAACCACGGGGGCTGGGAGGGGAGGTTGCCTTCAAGAATTGAGCTTGGAACCTGAAGTGTTGTCTGGGTCTTTACATTAGCCTTGCAACTTGTTTCCGCTTCTCTCAGTGTCTTTGTCTCATTCTCTTCTGGGAACACGGCTACTGACATCCAGAGAATCACATCCCAACAGCTTTACCACCAGAGAAAAGGGGGCCTTTCCTGCCAGTGTTCCCCAGAAAAACAATAACATTTGAGAAGGCTTCAGAATGGCTTACCTTGGGCCATGTGCCCACCTCTCAACCAATCACTTGATTGACCAATCACTAGCCTGACTTTTCTGCTCACTCTTGTGGTCAAAAGAAAGGGCCACCTTTTCTAATAAAGGGAAAGTGGAGAGTAGACAACCACAAGAGGCACAATATATACCTACCTAATTATATATATATATAATGGTGTGTGTGTGTGTATACCATTTTACACCATTTACACACCATTTTACATACCATTTTAATGTGTAACATAGTATATTGTATATATTCTATGTATGTTTGTATTTAAGCAGCTGGAACTTGATCTGTGAACATGTGTGCATGTGTATGTTGCATGCATGCATACAAGTATGTATTTTCCATATATTTGTACATACTGATTCATAACTATGAATGGATATATATATTGCATGTATGTATTACTCCTATGTCTACATAGGAGTGTAGTCTTTCCATAATCCCACTCACATTTTTAGATAATTACCCAATGAATGCCTTTTCTATCTTCTTCTGTACTCCAGAGTAAGTTAGTTCCAGCCAGATTGACCTATGTATTCCCTGTACATGTGCCTGATTTCCTTCTCTGGAAGTCAGAGGATCACAGAGGCCTGGGCACTACTTCAGGGGCCTCTTGGAAATGCTGAGTTGTGCCCATGTCAGGGGTACACAGAGGGAAGCATTGTTAGAAGTGACCCCCTACATAGTATGCAGGGCAGTAGGACCAAGGTAATAGCACTCCAAGACTAGGTAACGAGCCAAACAAAAAGAAGAGCCATATGATTAGGACTAAAGGTATTGAATCCAGAGAAAGGTATGAAATGGATCCACCAAGTGTAAGGCAATGATGATTACCAGCATAGACATTAGGGTTTTACTGTAGCTTTCCATGTAGTGTCCTTGGCCTACTGGAAGTTGCAGGGACTGAAGGAAAATGCACAATACATATTCTGAACCTTTGCTTTTTTACCCAACTCTACTTTCTCTTCTTCCTCTGTCCCATCCAAATCCTTCTCCAAAGCACATGTCTCCCACAAAAACTTCCTGAAATTATTCCAACCCACAGTGGCATCTGTCCTTCTCATTTGGCACTCAATCATAGATTGTCTTGAGATGTGGTCATTGATTGAGAGTTGCTATTTCACCACCAGACTGAGAAACATAGTCATCTCTTCTCCACTCAAAAAATACATCCTTTCATACTTGGGAAAAATGATAAGTTATCCTTAAAATGACAAATCCAATATGGACATGTCAAATTCATTTGGGAGTAAGAGCATGGCACAGATATGGTGGTAGGGGTGGGGCTGTCAGAACAAAGGATGAAATCAATGAGGAGGGTGGTAAAAAGTCACAACGTTTTGATTTATTATATATTAATTTAGCTGTTTCCTTTTCTATAACAATTTAATAGTCAAATTTTATTTTGCTTTACGATTACATAAATGGGAATGTTCGGATTTTAATTAACAATTAAACTGATCAGTTTAAAACTTTTGGAACATACATTTGCATATAATTGCTCTCAGTATACTTATGTAAAACCCAAAGCCTCTATTACCAAATATAGAAAACCTATTCATGTCAGCTTTAGTTACATGTGTACATTTATTTAAATGTGTGGAGTGTGTGCTTTTATCGCCAAGAAAGTCAGCTCTCTTCCTTAATTGTTACTATAACCATAATTTGGGAAATTCTATTGCAACATCAATATGTTATGCACATCTTTAATTAGGCTAGTGCGGCCTGTCTGTCACAGCAACTGATCCTAAATATTCCTATTTAGTCTACTCGAGGTTTTAAAACGTTCTCATTTTTTAAAGAGGCATACTTCAGCCTCATTAAATTGTCGAGTAAGTCAGTAAGCAGCCCTGCACTTGCTTCCTGTGTTGTGGAAATCTTGTACCTCTCCACTTGGCACATTTCAGGCACCCAGGGAAAGGGCACTCTTCCCCAAATACCAGAAATCCTCTGTAGCCCCAGCATCTTAAGGGGAAGATCCTATCAGATCTGAGGAAGACATCTGTCACCCTCACTGATTACCAGAAAGATCTGGCCTTGGCATCCTATTGATCACCCGAGCTGGATCCTTTCATCTAGCAGTAACTGCAAATAAACTGCAGGTTGCTTGCTCTGAGCAACGTCTTCACACCAGGTCACACAACAAAAAAGACAACACAATGACAGAGTCCATGATAGGCAACTACAAATAGAACCTAGCCTGAAGTTCATTTTCTCCTTTTTCCCAAAAATCTGCCATGATCTCAACAAGAGAAAGCAAGATTACCTTGAACCAAGCCCTAGACTACCTTAGTCCTTTATACTTTCTCTGTCTGCTACAATTAATAATTTAAAATAAATAGTATTTATGTCAAGGAGAAAATAGGGTTTTAGGGTATTGTCAAGCATGAATATGTTTCTAATTTTTTTCTGGAAAAACACATGGGTGACATATGCTTTTTACCATATCCAAAGTCAGTTGATAATACAGTAATTCTGCCATAATGCTATAGTTGGAATCTTCATACTGTCATTTTTAAAATGGAGGATTGCATTATAGACACAGTAATGATACAGCAGGGAGGTGAGGGCAGGGTCTGTTGCAAAATCTAAATCACTCTGATCCAAGCTTTGGTTTGACATCATGGTTGCTATCAGCTTAAACATGTGTTGATGAGGAATTTGGGGCTCTGTGACCAGCGAAGACTTTCAGAATTTCAGCACTCACCCAGTTAGTTGGCACTCAGTTTTCCTTCCTGCTTCTCAAGACTTCCCCTCCCCCATAGAAAAGAACCTTAGTTTGCACTGGTTGAAAGTGAAGGGGAGACTGGGTAAAGAGTTAAAGCCAATCACCAACTCTGTTATATTTAGATCATCATTATTACAGTGGGAGGAATATTTTGATCTTTCTATTTAACTCCTTTATAATAGTCATCACAGTTTTCACTTGTTCCTTTTTATGGGTCTATATCAGGGAAAAAAATAAACAACTTGACATGTAAGCAAAACCACATCTCTCCTGTGTTCCTTTTACTTTTAATTTTTGTATTTCCCCTGGGAACAGATGATTTAAAAAAAAGAAAAAACCAGATCAATTGATAAAATGAAGCAGAGCTTAAACTGGGTATAATTTACTATATGTGTGACCTTCCGGACAGGCTGTCATAGCTTCACAAACCACCTATATTTTCAGTTGTGCCAATCCAAAGGGACCAGAGTCATCTATTTTTAAAAGATAACTAAAGAATCAGATTTTGCTCCTAAGCAACCCTACACTCCACAGTGTCCACTAGATGTTTGACCTAATTCTGCTGCCTCCCGCTCCACTTTTCTTTAGACAGTAGTGAAGAGACGTTCTTTCTTGTACTCATTTTAGCTCATAAAATCTATGTCTAGTTACAGCAAATTCTGGCCAAGCTGGAACATCAGTCAATAAAACCATCATCAATAGTCATTGTTTGCAGATGCTCTAGGTCTGGAAATCACTGCTGGCGTGCCTGCATATTTAAAAAAAAATACTAAGAAGTTTAGTAATTTCCAGAAAGCATATGCATTTAAGGGGAAAGAAACTTCTGAGAAAACTTTAAGGCCCAAGATCTTGAAATAAGTGGATCAGCTTGGTGATCACCTGACTCAGTTCAGCTAAACCTATTGACCTTCTCAGGATTAGAATAGAATGAATAGGGACATAGTGTGTGATAATCTCTGAAGCATGGTTTTGTGGTCACTATTTAAGCTATTTGCCCTAGAACATTGAACTCACCACCTATCTTTTCAGCTATATTACTTTGGCTCTTGAAAGCTTTATCAAACTGTGTCTCTTATTTAATGGAACATTTCTGCAACAGATTGCACCTGAGGACATTATGGTGAGAACCAACGCACAATCATTTGGGAGTAAGAGCATGGCACAGACATGGTGGTAGGGGTGGGACTGTCAGAACAAAGGATGAAATCAATGAGAAGGGTGGTAAAAAGTCACAAAATTTTAATTTCTTCCCAATTTAGCCTAGAACTACTTGAAAATCTGTCATTCTCTTTGAGTGTTCTAATATTTTCAACTTTCATGCAAAATTTTCTGCCCCAGCACCTACATTCATGTTGCAATATGGGGTCTATCATGCATAGATCAGAACTAGAGAAATAAGTTGCCTATGTGTCTGTTAGTCTTTATATAAAATCAAATTGCTTATTTCAAATATTCCTAGTTTGCTTTAGATAGCTTAATATCCCATTGCTTCTTTTTAGTTATTTCCTGCTGCTGAATTAGGTGAATTGCCTTATATGATTTCTTACCCATGGTAAATGGTAAATAAACATCCTTCCTGGGATCAGAATATATTTTTAATTTTTTAATAAAATAGACATACAAGTCCAAAAAGTATAAATTTATACTTAATAAATGGACCGTAAACATCTGTGTAACCTCCGACAGGATCAAGAAATAGTATATTGCTAAATCCCCAGAAACCCATTCTGATCACAAACTGCCCACTCCTCTCAGAGGTAACTGCTAGACCCCCTTTCATGATAATAATTTCCTTGCTTTTTTTTCCCTTTTTTTAGTTTACCGCTGTATATGTCCCTAAGCAACATAATTTAGTTTCGTCTCTTCTTGTGACCCATAAATGGAATCATATTGTGTACTTTGCTTTATCTTCCATGTGGTCACATATATTCGCAGTTTCTTCATCGTCATTGCTGTATGGTATTCCAGTGTATACAGCACGACTTTAACTCATTCTCCTACTCATCAATATTTAAGTATATTCTAGGTTCTGGCTACTAGGAAAAATGCTGCTACATGTTCTGTCCATGCCTTCCGGCGCACGGGTTCATGAGCACCTCTAGTGTAGATATCCACAGCTAGAAATGCTTGGGCATGCAGTATGTAAATCTTCAACTTTGCTCAATACAACAGTGGAGATGTTTTTTTCCAAAGTGGGTATTACAATTTTTACTCCCACTACACGTATGCAATAGTATCTGTTGTTCCACATCCTCACCAACACTTGGTATTGTCAGACTTCTTAATTTTTTGCCAATCTGGCATTTTGTGTGTATTAGTATCTCCTTGTGATTTTTAAATTTCTTTCTCACTGTGGTTTTAATTTGTAAAACCATGATTACTAATGAGATTGAGAACCCCTACATGTGTTTATTCCCCCAAGTCCAGGATCTTTAAAATGTACATATAAATTCTGGTCCTCTGGATTTTGATAATTTGATATTATTCATACTGAACACTTCATGCCATACTGGAACATACAGAGAAAGCAAAAGAAATTCATTCATTGAATAGCAATTTGAAGCTGGGAACCTCATATACTTTGACCTATTTTATCCTCAAAATAATTTTGCTAGGCTAGTGTTGTTATTCTTATTTTGCAAATAAGGAAATTGAGGCTCTGAGGTTAAGGAAGTTACCCAAAAGCAAATATACTGCTTAAGTTCGTTAAGTGTTAGAACTGACTCTCAAACCAGGCCTGTATGCTTCCAAAGCCCAAATTCTTTCCAGTAACTTCCTAAGAAATAACCTTTGCAAGAGCAAAATAATATTCAATATTCTTTTGTAAAATCACTGCATTAAAAACTACATCAAAATAATTTCAAAGATAGTCCAGTTAATAGAACTAATTAAATAACTGCATCTATAGGTCAGTTTTTCCTTTCACACTCCAAAATCAAATTCATTAATATTTAAACAAATGAAAGAGTCTTTGATATTTGACGGGATTTCCCATATGAGAATACTTCGTGAGACATTTTAGTCACATGTTTCATTTTCAGCCTGTGACAGGCACTTGTGAATTGATTAACACCATACAGTAGGTTATAGAACACTAAATGACAGCCAGAAATAAAAGTAACAAAAGACGAGAGTGAGACAAACTCTCCTCAAAGAGATACATTTTTATATAGGTAATCAATTTATTAGGACACTCAACAAATTCAAGCAATAGGCACTTTAAAAAATTAATTTAAAACCAATTAAAGGATAAACATCAAAGATCCTAAGAATGTATGTGTTATTAATGGTGCTTTTTTCAACTATAAAATTCTAATAAAAGTCTGTAAATCCTGCAGATACAGAAACAATTTTTGAAGAATCAAATTAACCAGAAGCAATGACACAGATATGAGATTGCCTACAAAAGGGGGTAGACCAAGCTTAGCATCCTTCCAGAATGCTAAGAATAACTCTCAGGACAGGAGTAGCATTCCGTGCATGACTCTACCCTCTACTATCTTTAAAAAATGACCTTTCAATGGGATCTGATCCAAGACTCTCTCTGGTGATGTAGACACACTGGTAGCTTGTATCTTTGTTACCAACAATTTCAAACAGGCTTGGACTTTGTGTCTATGAATATTAAACTCGCATTCATCCAACTCCATAGAAATGAATAGTGAAAACAATTTTATTAAGCACTTCTATACATGTCACATATTTTGTGACGTTCAATTTTTATTTTACTTTATGAGACAAATGCTTGCTTGCAAAAGTGCTAGCATAGTGTGCACTTTCTAGTTGTCAATATACCTCCATCCTCTCCTGTACTACCAATTGGCTACAAAGATTTAAAAGTTCAGTGATTATAGGATTTACATGATTTTAACCCCTTTAAATTTGAAAACTCTTTAAATCCCATTATCTCTGCAGCCACTGCAAATTTTAAAATCAGCTTGGCCTTTTCTAGGTCCAGGTCTAAGGATTTCAGAGTTTTAAGGAGTATAAATGCATTTTTGAAGTTCTATAAAGAGCTCTCCCCAACCGGTTGACCTACAGGAAATCAAGCTAGCCAGTTCTCCAGCTGGTAACTGCTGATCAGAGTTTCTAAATGGAGAGATATGTACGTTATGCCACAAACCACCAGGAAAACAAGTAATTGCTTCCTTGCCTCCATATGAAACCAGTGAATCAGAAGATTTAATGTAGGAGGGGTGGCAGATTTAGACATGTGTCAGTAAATGTCTAAGAATAATAAAACAGAAGATGTTGTAAGGGACCCAAGCAAGCTCTCCGGGGCAGAGAGAGTAAGTTCAGTGAGTTGGAAGCCCTCTGGTTCCTAAAGAAAAGCCGTTACCATGGATACTCTCCAACTGCTGGGTAACCCTCTGAGATCTTACCTCTTGTGTCTTCACATTTATGTATCCATAGTGAGTTCGAAGGGGCCGCCTGTATGTGTAGGAGAATGGTATCCACTTTGTACCAGGTTGTCCAAAGCAGTTTAGTAGCAAAGGGAAATTCACTTCATTTACAAGACGCACGACCAGCAGGAAAAGGAACGCTGCTATGAAGCTCACAGCAATCACAGACTTTCTCTACAAAACATTAAAAAAAAAACAAAAAGAAGAATGAATGACTTTCAACCAAAGGCAGTCACAGAAGGAGGTTCCTTTATTCCTCTCTTTTTCTTTCACAGGGGTTGAACAATTTTGTCATTCAGCATATTTTACCTGGAAATGGAAAATAATTATTTGGTGACCAAATTGTCCTAGTGTGCTGGGCTGCTGAGAGAAAGCAGAGCTGCTTTCTTGAACTTTTCCATTGCATCTCCACCCTTCCTTATATCACTATATTCCTTATAAACTCCTATTCAGTTTGCAAAACCCAAATCAGAAATTTCCAACTACAGGAAATCTTTTCTAGTTGCTCAATCCCCTCCTCACCACCATGCTTTGACCCCCAACCTACCCACTCTAACAGAGGTAGAGTCCCATCACTGCCATACTTTAAAGACATTTCTACTGTACTTTTTCACTGTGTAATTATTTATGTGATTTTCCTACATGGATTTGTGAGTTCTTAGAGAACTGGAATGTACTGTGTCTTCTTGATCTCCGTATCCCAGGCTCTTAATATGGTACCTTACATACTACAGGCATTCAAAGAACATTTGAGTGAAACAAATGAATGAATAAATAAATGAATGAATGGATGTTCATATTCTTGTAGACACAATATCATTATCACTCATTCTTCTGTTTCTGTATCTAGCACCCTCTATGAGTAGGAAACTCTGCCTGTGCTACAGGATGTGCAAAAGTAAGATTCAAAAAACTAACAAGAGGGGGGAAAAATTATGCCAAGAGCAGAACATTCCTCTACACATGCTGCCATGGAAAAAAAGCAGGAACAACTGCCTCTGATTGACACGGGAGAAAGCAAAGATGTCTTTGAAATTGAGCTTGATAAAATGCCTGTGTTTTAACTGATAGACGTGTGTGAACAGAGCTTTCCAGATAGAGGAAACAGCAAGGAGACGAGAATACATAGAGTTACTCATAGGCATACAGTAGTTTGTCCTACTGGAGCACAAAGAAGGAGTAAAAGCTAGAAACACAAATGATAACTTCATGCTGAATTGCCTCAGATATCAAGCTAATACATCTATACTGAGTTTGCTAGGTGATGGAAAGCCAAAATAAATTTTTTTTGTTTGCTTATTTGTTTTGTTAAAGGGGATAGTTGGCCACATAAATGTCTTTCTCTGAGAAGTGCCTGTTCATATCGTTCACCCACTTTTTGATGAGGCTATTTGTTTTTTTTCTTGCAAATTTGTTTAAGTTCTTTGTAGATTCTGGATATTAGCACTTCATCCAATGGAGAAATTGCAAAAACTTTCTCCCATTCTGTAGGTTGCCTGTTCACTCTGATAATAGTTTCCTTTTCTGTGCAGAAGCTCTTTAGTTTAATTAGATCCCATTTGTCTATTTTGGCTTTTGTTGCCATTGCTTTTGGTGTTTTAGTCATGAAGTCTTTGCCCATGCCTATGTCCTGAATGGTATTGCCTAGTTTTCTTCTAGGGTGTTTATGGTTTTAGGACTTACATTTAAGTCTTCAATCCATGTTGAGTAAATTTTTGTATAAGGTGTAAGTAAGGAAGGGGTCCAGTTTCAGTTTTCTGCATATGGGTAGCCAGTTTTCCCAACACTATTTGTTAAATAGCGAATCCTTTCCCCATTGCTTGTTTTTGTCAGGTTTGTCAAAGATCAGATGTTTGTAGATGTGTGGCATTATTTCTGAGGCCTCTGTTCCGTTCCATTGGTCTATATCTCTGTTTTGGCCGAAGCCAACAAACGTATGGAAAAAAGCTCATCATTACTGGTCATTAGAGAAGTACAAATCAAAACTACAATGAGATACCATCTCACACCAGTCAGAATGGCGATCATTAAAAAGTCATGAAACAACAGATGCTGGAGAGGACACGGAGAAATAGGAATGCTTTTACACTGTTGGTGGGAGTGTAAATTAGTTCAACCATTGTGGAAGACAGTGTGGTGGTTCCTCAAGAATGTAGAACCAGAAATACCATTTGAACCAGCAATACCAAATACCCAGCATTACTGGGTATACAATCAAAGGATTATAAATCATTCTACTATAAAGACACATGCACACGTATGTTTATTGCAGCACCATTCACAATAGCGAAGACTTGGAACCAACCCAAATGCCCATCAATGATAGACTGGATAAAAAAAACCTGTGGCACATATACACCATGGAATACTATGCAGCCATAAAAAAGGAAGATTTCATGTCCTTTGCAGGGACATGGATGAAGCTGGAAACCATCATTCTCAGCAAACTAACACAGGAATGGAAAACCAAACACATGTTCTCACTCATAAATGGGAGTTGAACACCGAGAACACATGGACACAGGAAGGGGAACATCACATACCAGGGCCTGTTGGGGGCTGGAGGGCTAGGGGAGGTATAGCATTAGGAGAAATACCTAATGTAAGTGATGAGTTGATGGGTGCAGCAAACCACTATGGCATGTGTATACCTATGTAACAAACCTGCACGTTCTGTACATGTATCCCAGAACTGAAAATATAATTTAAAAAAAGAAAAGAAGAAGAAAGTTATGAATTATAATCAAACATCAGTGTTTAAGATGCTTTGGAGAAGGGAGAGACTATAGGTAGGTAGTGACTAGTTAGGAGGCTATCCCAATTGCCTAGGAGAGACGTAATGAAGGATGGAAACTAGGGCAGAAGCAGAAGAAGTAACAAGGTGGATAAAGATGTGAGAAACTTGATTTAGGTGGGAGAAACAGAACTTGGGCTACTGACAGGACAGAAGTGGCTGATGGAAAATTCAGAGATGCCTGAGATTTTGGGTCCATGTGACTGCAATATTATGGGTCATATCAGGAGAAACCAGAGTTGTCAGAGCAGGAACTGATTTAAGATAGTAAAAAGATAAAGCCCTTGGCTTTGTAGTTTTCAGCGACTGTCAAGGAGTCAGGTGGAAGGTCAAGTCTAGAGTAAGAAGGAGCACAGCTGAAGCCATGAAGTGCAGGGTAAAGACACAATAAAATATTCTTTCATATAGTTGGGCTAGGCCCCCTGATTCTTCTTCAAACTTAAGGAAAGCCACATAACTGTCTGACAAAGACCAAAATGTTTATTGTTTTTGCATTTTCAGCTTACCACTACCTGGTGGAATTAGTTCTTTTTGCTCTTCCCAGACTCTCCCAGGGAAGTCAAGAAACCTGAAGGCAGTTCCTGTATCCTCCCAGGGCCAGGGTCACAGCCTCTGTATGGACAGTGGAATCAGCCCCCAGGAGTCAGCGATACCCAAAGACAGTCTTGCTTCTTGCTCACCTCCCATAATTTGGAAAAGCCCCAGCTTTCTGTCTCACCAGCCTTATTTTCCAATCACCTGAAAGTCCCTTGAGCTCTGCCTCCTCAACACCCCTTATCTCACCACTAACTACCACAGCCTTACCTCATTTAACCTTCTAATCATGAAAAACTGTTTTAATTTGCTCCTCTGTGGAATCATTATGTCCACAACATTGCAATGTGTCAAGGTAACAGTTTAATGAAGTGATGGATCTTACAAGTTTAAAGGGACATAGACCAGAACAGATGGCTAAATAAAAGCAAAGAGGCCAGTCACCCATTAAGTAAACAGGTAAGAACCTTTTTCTTAATCGTCATTTGGTAGCTTGTTGCAAAATAGCAGCTTGCTTTGAAGGAGACCCAGATGGGATTTGTGCTTTTGTTTATTCAGAGCCCAGCACGGCTCTCTGGTTCTCTCGGTTGCTGCATTGCATTGCATTGCATGACTTGGAGTTTGGGGACAAAGATGTGGACAGCCTTTATGAATCCACTGTTGTGTGCAGCAACACATACATAATGCATACATGAGAGAAAAATAAATCAACCATTTTGAGAGAAATTTCAAAACAGGATGAAATAGAAGTTGTAAAAGTCTGCTCTCTGGCAATCCATGTCTGCCTCTCATGTTCTATCAAAGGGAACCAAGTAATGAGCACAGAAAGGGTGAAGAGAGCAACCAGAGAGCAGAAGCCAGACACCGACTCCTCTGTGTACCACTGGGAGTGGTATTCTGCAGTGGACAGAGGTTCCTTCTGCAGCTCAGGACCCCAGCTCAATTTCTGTTACATTGCCTGGGTTTGATTCTTTGCCCTTCTTCTTGTATAGCATGAAAGTGTTCTCATAGTGCTAGTATGAAACCACTCTGAAATTCCACTAGAAAAGGCATACCTTCAAGTACACTGTGTGCTCCAGATGACAAGTACAACAGAATACAATGCACACTTGCCTTCTTCTAGTAGTCACTTCCACCAGATCGTGACCTCAAGCTTCAGCAACTACAATGAAAACCATGGATGAGACAGAAGCCTACACATCGCTGAATGCAATGAGAATGTGTGTGTGTGGTAGGGATGTGGGAGGTGGGGAAGCGAACAAAGTACTAATATGCATGATATCCATGCATGTATTACATGTATATCATGCAATACGTACTAAAGAATTTACATATTCAAGCCACAATTGCTCATTGAGTCCATACTCTGTGTAGAGTGAAAAAAATAAAATAAAACCATAAAAGACACACCATGCTTCCAAAGAGTCACAACTTAGTGCAGCTGGCCAGTAAATAGAACACTATAATACCAGGCACCAAATGATGCTAATGGGGGATGCACAGGGTGCTATGGGAGGCCAGAGGAAGGGTGGGTATAGGAGGAACAGTTCAGGGAATGTTTGTCTGGGGTGGTGATATTCCAATAGAGTCCTGAGGACTGCAGGGGCCTCACCAAGAGAAGACGTGAAGGGCATTCCAGGCAGAGGGATTAACAGTTTGAAAGGCCATTAATTTGGTCAGTAACCTACAAGTCATTTGGTCAGAAGAATACATAGACTCTAAGTTGTAGGAGATGATGCTAGACAGAGTTAAAATAATGAAACAAAAGATAATAAGCCAAATAAATGAAGTTGGATGCAATCAACTGTCCTATCTACCCTACATTGGGATAATGAAAGGATAAATGTATATGAAAGTGCAATGTTTCGTAATTCTAAAATATTCTCCACTTTCCAAACAAGTAAAAATGTATCAATCACATCATTTTATCTGAATTACCATTTAACACACCACAATGCCTTGTTTCAAGTTGTTTGACTTATTCCATCAATAAACGTATTCCATCTATGGCTTGTTCTAGTAACTGTTTTGAGTCCATCAACACTTAGCAAATTAGAAGACTCTACCTGTTTACACATGTCTTCTACATCTAATGATTTATTTATGGAAGTGATTGCTGCTGCCTATATTGAAGTAGTCAGAACATCTTTTAGATTCAACAACCACCAATTAGATTAAACAACACTAAGTACATGTCAGTTTATAATGTATAACACTCGGCTCAACAAATTTTACATACTGCAAAAAAAACGGCATGTATGCAATATAAACAGTCATTCCCCTAAGATCAGAAGCATAAATATTAAGTTATACAATGGGTGGAAAATGCAGAACACAGTTCCAGGCACATAATGAGCACTCGAGAAACAAGCTATAATGATGTAACTACTGATTGTCACAGCCTCAGTGAACATTAGCCAGTGTTGAGCACTGGTCAGACCATATGAAATGCATAAGAACTAGAGATTTTTTTTTCTTAAATATTCTAAGCAGCTGCAAACCCTTGAACTGTTCAGCATAACTTATCCATACAAGTTCTGAGAAAATGTCACTGTGCCCAAATAGATCTGATGAATTGCTTTAGGGAAAGCTTTCTCCTTCTTTGTTCTTCATTTTGGGCAAGTCTGAAGGGGCCTTTAACAGCTGAGACATTTAGAATTTAATCCCCTCTGTGCTGCAAAAATATGCATCAAAAATGTGGCATTCTAGTTGCTTGCTCTTTAGAGTGGGAATATCATTTATCAGACTTCATAACAGAAATACCTATTCCAAAATAAAATCCACAGAGAATCCATTATTTTGGGAGAGAACACAAGTGCAAAGATCTGGAACTAGCAAATTTGCAATCTACATTAATATGTATATGTTTTTATTCTTTCTACTGTAGAAGTAGTCTCTAACCACAAAATAAAATCTTTAACTTTTAATCCAGTCTATCGCCAGATTTTTTGTTTGTTTGTTTTCTTTTTCCTAAATTATAACCAATGGTATAAAGTTGCGTTTTTTTATTTAAATAATATTGTTTAATGACCAAGTAGTCACTAGTGTGAAAAGGCATATGCTTTTGTTCACATGCTGTCATTTATTCAAAAATAAATATTAAGGACAATGTCAACTGTATTATGTGTATCAGTGCTCAGTCACTTCACACATTGATGAGTCCCTACCCATTGCTTCTTTGTGATTTTATCAAATGCTAATTCTTCTCCCATATAAAAAGTTGTGTCATCAATATGTTATAGTTCTATTTTACGCCACTGACCAAGTTCCAAATCTAATTCTCTCTGAATGCAATAAAGCTTATTTCCATTTGCACAAAGATGAAGTAGCAAAGCACAGAGTATATAAATAAAACCTTCATTCATTTTATTTCATCATTGAATCCAAAATCTGGGTGTATCCTTCTTGTTAAACTATAGTGAACTCTAGGAAAAACCCCACTAATTTGTTAGGGGTATGGGTAAGTAAAGAAAGCCAGAGGCTCCCATGTTCTCATAATCAGAACTAACCCTTTGGATTAAATTTATACGTGTCTATCTGTCCAGCCACACTGAGAGACTTTGCTTTCTGGGCTTTTCATTCTATGTACTCGATATCTGTCTTCAGTTCTACCTTGTGAAAATCGTTGCTTTCTTTCTTCTCTATAAAGGGAGATATACTGAATCAATATGCTTAAGAGACCGAATGAGATAAACTTGTTTTTCATGATTTTACAAAATGAAACAAACTCAGTGAATATAGCCACGATTATTTCTATGTTATGTTGTAGCAGTTTAAAAATCCAGTCAGGCCAGGAAAAACCTAAATCTACTCCCTGAATAAAATAAGAAAATGTGCAGACATGTTAAAAACTCAGTTGTTTTTTTTTACTATAATTTAAGAATAGGTGTTAGAAAGTTCAATGTAACCTCTTACTATGTCATCTGATACATTCATAATGCTCATGTTAACTTCAAATTCTCGATAATGTCTGCAGCCAAAAATAAAAATTAAAAAAATTTAAAAAAAATTTAAAAACTCCTTTGGAAAAAAGTTCCTCAGGAAATGTTGGTACCTATAATTTTTCTCTAGGACTGGCTTTTTGCACAGAAGAATTTATTACAGTGATACTCATGAAAACTCTATTGCCTTGATTTTTGTTTGTTGGATTTATAATTCTTACTGGACTATAACCATGTCTGAAGGTGACATACTGATATGTGCTCTAAATTCTTAAAGTGGATTACCATGTTGAAGGCAACCTATCACTTTTACACTTTTTTTAAACTACCAACATTTTGTTGTTTAGTTGCGTCTTTGTTGAATAAAAGGGTCATTGGGTTGCGGAGCTGAAAGAGGAAGACATACCCATTCCATCAGGTTGGTTCATACAAACTGCCTACAATAAGAGTCTATACAATTGACTGACAAAGGGTACCTAGTGTTCTCTAGCAGAAGTGGAAAAATAATTGCTTTATTTTCCCTGAGTGCTAACCAAGTGTACCCTGTAGTTGTCTTTTTAATACTGGGAATAAAGCCAGAGTTGGGCAAAATGAATTACATTTGTCCACAAATTGCTGATTTCAAAGTAAATGTAATTATCATGCTTCACATCAGCCTCTTAATTTTCCATATGAATTAGGTATTTTGTTTATTGACAAACTGCATTACAAAATCTACCTAAGGCTGGTACCAGTTTTTAAAATTTCTGAACCAGTTATATGAGAATGTTCCCATTGGTGTGAATAACAATTAACAACTTAGTTAATTCACACACTAAAACATGGGCTCTAGAGGCAGAATATCAGAATTCAAGTCATCTTTACCATTTTCTTGATCTATGACTTTGGGCAAGCCACTTCACCTCACTATGCTTCTATTTCTTTGTCTGGAAAATTGAGATTTTATAAAGAATTCTCTAACTGATAACACTCATTAAACTTTATGCTCTGTTAAGACTATGATGATTATTCATGCATTTACACTCTATCTGGACTATATTCTCCTAACTAAGAGAAAACACGCCAATCTGAAAGTAATAATTGCTGGTTTTTATACTGATAATTTATATCTGCTAGTGATACCTGATGAAGTAGTCCATGCTTGCTCTTGGTATTGTCTTTCCTGAAAGAGTCTTTACTACTTCCCAAACATTGGCCACACCACCTCCAGACTAAGCTTTCCAAAATCAAACCTGATCCTGTCTATCCTACATTTAGATCCCTTTGGACTCTACAGTGTAAGTACAGACCCTTGGTATGAGATACAATCATAATCACATCTCTTCTTGCCTCTCTAGTTCCACTCCTTCTGCCCTATTCAAAGCCTCCTCTCAACGTATTTCTTTTACCGTATCACATATTCTTCATGAGGCTCCTGGATTCTGTCATGTTGTTCATGATCCCAAAGTGATCTTCTTTGAAATTCACATTACTACTCTTTTCTCAATGATATCAATTATTCTAGTACCCGCTATGTTGCCTAAGGCTGCCCTTCTTAAGACCAGATATGGACTTGACCCATCAGGACTTTCCATCATTTTATTACCCTTAAGTTACTTGTTTTTCCATCAAATTCTACTACTGATGAGAAGGAGTGTTCTCCAATCTACCTCTTGCCCTCACTCAGATCGCACCCCCTGTGCCCTCGGCATTCTGTTGAGGAAAGGGAGGTGCTAACTAACCAGGAACAATGAAGGTAATCAGAACAGGTGCTTTTGTTTAATTCTCAGCTACTTTATAGGCTTCGTTGGTTGTATGTGACTTCTGCGAACCTCTGCTTGTCGTTTTTTCACTCCAAATGAGATGAGTTTGTCTCTTAGAATCCATTCTTACCTCCAAGGTGTTCAGGACACAGAAGCAGAGCATAAGTGTAAATTCTGGTGGTCCTGGTGTCACTAGGCCGGAGCCTTCCCGACAATGATGAAAATGACTATGATGATAATGACATCAGCTAGAACCTCTTATTTTTCTGTGAATCTACATGACCTTACATTAAATAGCATTTATCCTCACACCTCACATGCATCTCTCTGTAAAAAGTGAAGTAAGAAGGGAAGTCTCCTCTCCCATCTCTCCCTTTCCTGTCCTCCATGTTTCAAGCTGGACTTCTCAACCTTCTCCAAAGCCCCTTTGCTACCCAGTTACTGTGACCTTTTTCATGCTGCACCTCCTGGCCCCCTTGCTGTATTCTACCACCTCCATCTCTGCAAGTGCCAATATAACTCAGCTCAAAGAGTGTTTCCCCCATAAAGCCTTTATTCCTCCTTGGCTTCTAGTTCATGGATAAGGGTGGGGTGGGATGGGGTGGATGGAGAAAGAAGATGGGGAAAAGAGGGAAGAAGGAGAGTAAAGGAAGGGAGGGAGGGAGAGAAAGGTTCCCACTTAATTTTCTCTTTGAAAATTTCTTGAGGACATGGAGAAAATCTGAGAAATATCTCTCATAACGCAGTATCAAGCAAAATGTCTTTAACTTAGAAAATATTCAGTAAATATTTGTGGAAGACATGAAAGAATGAAAGAGAGAAAAAAGGAAGAATAGAGGCATTAAATGATTTTTTTTCTAAATATAAGTCCTAAATTATTTCAAAAGTTTCAGATTCAGATTATTATAAAAATGTTTTCCCATAAAAGAAAAAAGGCAATTTTTTTTTCTTTTTTTTTCTTAATTCATCTCACTTTAAGATTTCTGTGTAGATTTGAGGTGAATGTGGTGGGAAGAAGACGGAGAGGGTTAGGGTGTGAAATATAAAGAGAAGTGAGAAAAATTTAAACATTTGTTAAACTGGACTTTTTACTAGGAAATTGCTTTGAAGTTCCTGATAGAACTTGTAAATCTGAATGGTGATAAACTAGTAAACCTGCTTGGAGCAACATTTTTTATATGACACATAATGAAAAGGCTTACAAGAATCCATATTTTTTAGATAATCAACTCTTGTCTGAGATTGACAGCACTTAGAGCTAGAATCCCATATCACGGAATGAGAAATAGATAACAAAAGGGTATCCTATTCTTCTGATAAGGACAATAGCCTATATTTTTAGTGGAAGGGACTTGCAACAGCTCACCATGTACTCAGCAAGTATCAGGCATTATGCCAAGTACTTCACAAAGCTAAAAGTGGATTCTCACCAGGGGTGTACCTGTAGACTCAGGTGGTCAAGTTACACTAATAAGGCAAGAGAATAGGGTCTGGAGGCAGGGAACCTAAGGCCGTTTCACACTGACTTCCTAGGACTAAATTGAAATAAAAACCCTAACTTTCCACAGCTAGGTAACAAAAGGACCAGAGACTACTCCCTTTGCAAAACCGCACCTTTTCTAGGTGGCAGATGGAAAATGGAAAGTATCTCTGATTGCTTTTTGCAACCAATCAGATGCTTGCATAGGAGTGTGACCTATGAAACTTCACTTCAGCCTTTGATTAATTGCTGTCTGCAACCAATCCGACTGATTGTGGGCCAAGTCTTCGTTTGCATAGAAGTGCAACTTTGTAACGTCACTTTAGCCTCTGATTGGTTGCAGAAAGCTTGTATAGGACCGTGACCTTTGTAACCCAGCCTCTGATTGGTTGCTTTCTGCAACCAGTCGGAGTGGTTGCAGACCACCACTGCATTTACATGAGGTGAACACCAAGTGGCCAATGGGAAACCTCTGGGGGTATTTAGACCTGAGAACCTTCTGCATCCAGGCCCTTGAGCCCCTTACACTCTGGCCACTCCCACCCTACAGAGTGTACTTTCATTTTCAATAAGTCTCTGCTTTTGTGACTTCATTCTTTCCTTGCTTTGTTTGTGTGTTTTGTGCAATTCTTTGTTCAAAACGCCCATAACCTGGACACCCTCCACCGGTAACACTAAGTGAGACAATATGTGCAACCCTGGGCACACAGTATATGTTTTCTTACCTAAAATTGGGGAAAATAAGTGTACCTATCTAATATAATTATTGAAGGTTTAAATGAGTTATCACATATAAAAAGCCCTTAGAGCACTGCCTGGCAAAAGGGAAGTACTAAGTAAATGTTAGCTTTTATTGTTACAGTGGTTCATCAGCTATAAGAGACCATCAATTGTTAGTCACACTGTTACTCTAAATAGAATAAGAAAGAAAAATAAGATGGGGAGTCTAATAAGAGACCTCTGCAAAAAGCTGAAACACCAAACAGCGATTCCCTTTTAGCACTAGAATATGCCAGAAAGAAAGCTTCCATTCAGAAAGGCACAGCAAGAAGAGAAAGAGGAAAAATAATCTTCCCTGAGAACTTGAACCACAAGCAGATACTCATGCAGGTTTCTGATACAAGTTCATACTGACAGTGTGGGGGGGAAAAAAAAACACCTCAGCAAATAATTTTAAATGGTCTTATGTTGGTAGTGCCCGCAGGTGATCATGTGAAATAAGGCCAATCCTATGCGGACAAATTTAACTTTGTTGCAGGCTGATAGTGACTACAAGGAAGTACTGAGTACAAGTATTCTTAGGTATGTGAAAATGTGGGAAAACATTTTAAAAATCAATGAAATATGGTGGTATCATTGTTGTTGCTGCTGTGGTCACCACCACCATCATCATCCTCGGGAACAAAGAATCAGAAATGGTGCCTGGACTATTTTAAATGCATATCCCTCATCCCACACCCTTAAGGAGGCATAACCAGAAGTACATAAAGAAAGGATGATAAACAGTCCTAGAGCTTCCCAACACATCAGAATTTACCAATGCAAAATACCTTTCTGAGTTTTTTCTTCTTGTCAAGATTGCACCTGTGAAAAAAAACGCTTCTTTTTTTGAACTTGGTTTACATTATGTTGCTCATGCAGGCATATCCTACCCTCTTCCCATACATAGATATCAATTGTGGTACCTCCTAGCATCTCTGTAAGGAATATACACCGTCCTCTTATAGGTCAAAGTTGAACCTCGGTAGAGCGACACATGCATATTAAACAGTCTTTCATTGAAACACAAGCAGAGTTTTGCTACAGCACAGGTCTCATGGTGATAATAAATAGTATTGTGCCAAGAACACTTGAATTTCTAAGTAGGACAGTTTTCCTATCAATTCTGAACTTAATATTGCATTGACAGTCATTTGAATCACTAAAACAATACAAAGCATATTCATGTATTACATATAGTCTCCCTTGCTAGAACAGCAAAGGCAGAAACATCTCCACTATTAGGCAGGAACCTAGATGTAAAATGCACAAGGTCTGTTATCAAAGAGCCTTTGCTTTTTTTCTTTTTATCATCACCAGATTACTCTGTGCCACATTTCCAACAGTATTAGCAATCCCAGTCTGGATGTCCCAGAAGCAACTCAAGTTCAATAGTCCAAATCCAAACTAATGATCTCTGCCTCTCTGATCCACTCTTCCTTACCTATACTGTTCCTCTGAGTTGCTGCCACTAAAGTTACTTTGGAGCCCCAAGAATTAAAATCTTAGCTCTACTTAATAGCTGAATGACCTCAGACATCTTAATTTTCTTTTTCTCTGATTCCTCATCTGTAAATATGGTGGTACCAAAGGGTCATTATGAAAATGAAATACTTAGATAGCACAGAAAAGGCCTAGCTTAGTGCTCATTACATAGCAGACAATCAATGATCGTCAATTTCCTTTTTTTCTCCACATATCAGGTTGTCTACATAAGCTATTCTTTCTTCATGCAATGCCTTCTTTCCTTTCCTTCCTCTTTCTCTCTCAGGAAAACTTCTACTTGTCCTTCAAGATCAAATTCAAATGTTGTCTCGTCTGTGAAACTGTCCTGCCCCTCCAAAAAGATTCAGAGCACTTTGTTCTGACTGAAGCACACTTCACATCCTGTAGCAATCATGTGATTACCAAGCACCCGTCATCATTCAACCAAATTCAGCAAATACATACCACATCATATCCCACCGTCTCCCCAAGCAGACATTGCTAATCAATCATAGCACTATTTCCGCCTGAATCAGGATGCAATTTCAGAATCCTCTCAACATAATGTTGCAGGTGGTTGTGATACTAATCAGTTTACCACTTAGCACTAAACAGGGAGCAGCTTAAGGACAGAGGCTATATCTAGATAAGTGTACAAGCTGTCTGACCACAAGTCAGATTGTTAACCTCTCTAGGTTTCAGTTTCCTCATCTGTACATCCATTTTTTAGTGATCTCTGCTGGCTCCTGGGTTTAATGACTCTATGATGATAACCGAGGGACCTTGATTGTCTAGAGCTGGTATCACTAGAAAAGGGGTTTGCAGCACAGCTTTGCACATGGCTCCCACTCTGGCCCACATCCATTTCTTATCACAGAGTTAGGCATGCCTTTAGACACTTGAAAATTGGAGCCACTGTCTACATAATTGAAATAGAAACAGTGTGAGAATTTCTGATCTTTCAACTTGGCAGATAGCAACTGCCACTTACCAAAGCCTACCTGATTGCAGCTATTTTGCACCTGCTGAGAAAAAGTTTGCAGCAAAAGAGATTATTTCCTTTTTTAACCCTTGGCTGAGAACTCACCTCCATATTTTTTCACCCAGTTTTGCAGAATAGATCAGGTTCAGTCTCCCAATATGTAGATGGACCCTGATAGGTTAATGCACATGGTCGAACATCTTCCACTAAGCCAAGGCACTCACAATGGGAATTTTAAATGTCCACTGAGCTAGTTTGTTGAAACCTGGCATCTTATCAGAAATGGTGCTACACAAAGCAAAGAGAGCCTGAGAATTTTTATGCTATGCATATTTCTTAAAATAAAGGGAAAAATCTGTTTCGTATCTTATATATGACTGCATAATGAAACTTTCTCTGGAGATTATTTGTTGATTCCATAAGCAAAATATTCAGATTTATTCAGTAAGCACTATTGTGAAAATATATATATATATATATATATATATATATATATATATGAAGCTAGTCCCCAGGGAAGAATTACCAATACATAGTTGTGGAGAAACAAAGGCCATTTCTCCAAATTTTGAAAACAGATTCAATTGGTGGGAGGTAACTTTGTGCTGGATCTTAATATGCTAACTAAAACTTCTGCTCTGGTGCCCAAGACACTCAATGTATCCCAGCTTTGGGAAGAATTTCTCTTTTGCAGAATTAGGTCCCAATGACTGAACTTCTACAACCCCTGACAGGCTTTACCCACCATACCTTAAACCACACATATACATCCTCTTTTTAAAGTTGCAGTGACTTGCTAGACTGTGTGCTCTTGAAAACCAGAAGCTGTATCTGTGTTGTTCACTAATGCTTCCCCGCTGGCAAGAGCAGCCAAGCCAGAAGCCTTGTGCACACAAACTAGAAACTACACAAGAATCTGGGTATTTTGTAGACCCAATCAAGAGCTTCCCAGTTCATCTGTTTCAACCACAGATCTATTGGCCTAGTGCAGCAAGAAGAGAAAGGCCACCTCCACACCCTCATGTCTCCTTCAGCACCAAACCACCAATTCACAAGATGATACTTCCAGAACACATAATTTACATTCACTTAAAAACAGCATTTGCTGAATTTGCTAGGTAATTTTTCAAAACCTGAAGCTGGCCCTATATTCTTAGCATATTTTGACATTTTTATGCATTTTATTTTTAGGTGGTATTCTACAAATCCGACTTTGCTCTTGATTTTCACAAAGCCTTTTCTTCCTGAGTAAAATAGGTGAGCAGTTCAGCAACACAGGACAGCTTTTATCTGCAAAAAAATCTGCCTTTCAGCAGAGCAGACAGTACAAGCAAAACGGAGGCAAACACATGCAATATATTTCCTATATATGGATTGTGATTCTTTTTTCCCATGGGATGTACAAGTGGCAAGATAGTTTATTCCCATGTGGTGCTGATAGCGGGTCCTGAATATTTCTGAATATATCACTTTTATTGCCTTTTATACTGAATTACTGTGAAAGAAAAAAAATACTTTTGTGAAAATTCAAAATCAAAATACATTAGGGACTTTTAGAATCCACCTCTAGGACATAAAGAAAAGCTTAAGAAAACAAATACTTCTGCTAAGGGATACCAGACACCACTCCCACTGGGACAGGGCCCCTTCACAGAAAGGGAGACATTGCCAAATATTTATGCTGATGTTCGGGAAAAACTGCAGGTGTACCATCGGGTTTAGTTACTCTGAGCCCTGTGCCTGCTGCTTTAGAACTTACCATGTACATAATGGACAAAATTTGCCCGAGGGTGCTTTGGCCTATAATATTTCAGTACTGCATGCTGCTTCTGGGATTTGGTTTATGATACTTTCTAATGGTAGATTTCACTAGAAATCTCACCTCTCCTTTGTCCATCAATCATAAGGATTCTTGTTCAGTATATATCATGTGTTGGTTTTTTGGGTAAGTTTTTAAGATAGATCTTCTCCTCTTTCTACACAATTAAGAATTCCACCAACTAAGATATGTTATTTAAATCTCTTTAATTGCCAGCTTGTCATTTCCTACTTAGGTGAGAGGGAGTTGTCTGTATGGCAAGATAAAGTCCAAGTGTCTTAGCATGTTATAAAAGCCCCTTCATAATCTGGCCTCTGACTATTCACCCAGCCTCATCTCTCAGCCTCCCAAACTTATACCCTATACTTTATCCATGGTCAGCTTTTTATGGTTCTTGATAAATTCCATACTTTTCAATTGCTACATATATTAGTATAGTTTTTTTTTCTGTACACAACTTAAGTTTTAGGGAAAAAAAAAATCTGTCTTCAACCCTAAAAACTTTACTTCTCTGATACTTCTCCTAGCTGTTCTTCTGTCTCTTCAGGAAGCTAGTCTCTTGATTCTTGAGGAATAGACAGATAGATAGAGAAGATAGTTTAGATATGTAGATAAAAACAAATAGATACAGTATAAATTATATATATATAATATAATATATATTTTATATATTTATGTATTATATATTTTATATATAATATATATTTTATATATTTATGTATTATATATTTTATATATTTATATATTTTATATTTTATATATATAATATAATTTGTGTGTGTATATATATACATGATAAAATTGCAGTACCATTAATTGAGCATCTACTATGTTTCTGAAATTATACTAGGTCTCTTACACACATCGCCTCTGATCTTTACAACTACAATGCATGTAAATACCTTTATCCCCCACTTCATAGTTGAGACAACTGTTCATTAAAAAGATGAATGATTTGCTCAAATTAACAGCTAGTAACTGGTGATGTCAAGATTCAAACCAGGCTCGCCTAAAAAGCTAATGATCTTTCCATCATACAAGGATATCTTATTCTATACTTATGTCATGTGTCCTTATAGATCCTAAATAAGGATCCTGTATTTATTTAGTCATATTTCTGTCTACCCCAATAAGTTATAATACAATGCCTTGAGGAAAAGGATAACATATCCCTGGCTCTGGAAACTTATTATTTGGCACATATTAGATGTGCAAGAAATGTTGGTGAAACAATACATTCAATGAATGAAATAATCTGCTCCTTTCATTTTCAGGCCAAAAAAAAAAAAAATAGTTATTGCAGTGGATACTGAGATACTTTTAAATTATTGTCAAGAGGCAATATAGTCAAAAGAAAAGATGATTTAGAAACAGGAGAGATGAGATTCTCATCTCCATCTTGGACAAATTAGTTCCTATCTACCTTCTCAACTGCAAAATGGAGAGAAGAGCCCCTTCCCCACAGATTTATGAAGCTTACTTCTGATAAAATCTATAAAAATCCTCCCTTTATAGGCTTTCAAGTTCTATGCAGATGCTGACCGATGCTGATGCTCAACTACACATGATGATTTTCTTCAATGACCATTTGATACAAAATATTATTAATACTTTTGTGACAAGAAAATATGAGGGCTAAAGAGATTTGATGTTTTCCATCAATCAATACACATTTATTGGGCAACTGCACCATACAAGATATATGGTTGAAATTCAATCTCTTCTCCCAAAATAATAAAGTTGATGGCAGCAGAAAGTATAAAGGGGAAAAACTAGAATGTATTTATTATAAAATAATGCAATGCCTTTCTTTCTCATCAGGGTTGAAATTCTACAAGGGCTGGAACTGTGTCTGTTTTGGTTGCCACTATGTCATCCCAGTATAATATCTGATATACAGGTGGCACTCAACACTCATTGGTTGAATACACATTCATGGTTGATTATTTAGTAAAATACCACTATGGACATTTGTGGTTTCTAAGATAAAGCATCGTCTGGAAATGGACGGTAAAAACAAAGAGAGAACTGAATTTTCTACATGTGAAAAGCAACAGAAATTTGCAGATTGAGAACTGACACATAGAAGAAGAGAAGGGTTGATGGGAGTAAAGAAGTCCAGGAAAGAGTCAGCAAGCCAGCACCTCAATGGGGTGATCCAAAGACATTTCCTTGGAAAGAAAAGAGAACATCTGAATTTCTACCATTTAGTGGTGAAAGTTCTCAAAGCTACGAAAGAACTCAGAGTTACAGTACTCAAACCATTTCATTGCATAAAAAATGTATTTTCACATAGACACACACTTTCCCCAAGAAGTTTGCTTTGCTTTCCTAGTTTTCATTCTTTTTCCTCCACTTCCTCCTCTCTGGAGACTATTCTAGTGAGGCAACCATGGATGTTAAAGAAACCAGTTTTGACTCAAAGGGAAGTAAACTTTCCCTTTCTGATTCTCTAATCGGGAACATGAGGATAGTAACCTGCCATTTCTCAGAGTGAATGAGGATTGAAAGAAATAAGATGCATAAAAACGTTCAGAACACAGCACCCCCACATATGCTACTTTGGCATAATTATTTTGAGCTAAAAGCACTTAAAAAATAGGAGGTGCAAGATCACTCCGACCCTCCATCTGTTTCCTAAAAGCAGGAGGTGAAATTCCCATATGGATTTCATGTGAAATATCCCTTCTCTATAGTAGAAAGAAAGCAACATTCTTGTCATCAAGGACAGGAGGGTGAGACTAAGAGAATTCTGCACTAACCTTCTTAAAATAAGTCTTATCTTCTAGTCTCTCCACATAATTATTTTCTTTTTCACAACTCACTATTCTTTGTCCAGTTCAGTATGTAAGTGTTCAACAATAACTGTGTCTTTGGGTCTTCATTTCCTCATGAACGATCCAGTGCCACCTAAAATTTGTATTAAATAAATTTTTCTCCCATTGATCTGTCTATGTCAATTCAATTCAAGGTGGGGGGAAAAAAGAAAAAAAAGAATAGAGATAAGATTTTCTATCCCCTACATACATTATGCCTCTAGGACATAGTGAGTGCTCAATAAATGTCGATTTTACTCCCTAGTGCCTATTCTCTCTCTAGTCATTCTACATCACTAGGGAAACAATTTGCAAGTACAGAGACTCCACTGAGCAGCAGTAGGAACACACATACACACAGATTCTAACACCCTGCCTTTTACCAAATGCAATAGTACCGAGGTCCAACATTTCCAAACAAAGCATAATACACTTGGTAGACATTCTGAGAGTTTTCAACTACAAAGGGCCGTGCTAGTAGCACCTTAAAATACAACCTTTGGGTCTCTTTAGTTTGAAAAATCTTCAAGTAGCTCTTTGATATCAAAGAACATACCTATCTTCGGTAGCTTTAAACTATAATTGCTCAGGCTCCCTGGTGGGAAAAAATAAAGTCTCACAGAGAAAAAGAAAAAGAAAACATCTCAATAAAGGCTTCCAGAGGAAAAAAAAATGCTCACTGGTTTGCAAAATTTCTTAACAGAGCACTTCCTCTGCACAGCGTGGAGTGGGGCAGCTGCTCGGAAGAAGAAACAAATTACAACAGGAAGAGTCAGGGAAGTATTACAGTGCTCTACGCTGCTCAGCTGTTAGCAAGTTAAACATGTTTCTTTCCCATCACAAATTATGGAAATTTGAATTATTTTACCTTCTAAAAGTTGAACAAAATGAATAAAATAAATAGAATCTTCCCAGGACCTTTTGCTTTCTTAGAGTGATGGACAAGTGCATTAACTTCACATAAATTATATGCCTAAACACAGCAGCTAACAACATGCTACCACATACCCATCACTCTGCTTCCCTTAAGTGGGTTGAACTTGACCTTCAAAGCCCTTGAAATGCAAAAAAACCTTACTGTTTTCTGACATTTATGAGTGTCTTTTCTGCTTGACTGCCTTTTACCGTCCAGAAATAATAGTGAAAGCATTGTAGACGAAACCTGCTATAAACACTGACAAATAACAGGAAAGGCAGACAGTTTTATTCCGGGTAGGTTAAAGCTAATCTAATCAAATCTAATTCTCTCTCTTTCTGCAAGCCTACCACCATGTTCAATTTATTTTTTGATTAGAAGTGCACTATGATAGTCCTCTTTGGACTGCAGTTAAACAATAGTGAGGTTTACATTTTCCCTACAAACAATTCTGATAAAACAAAATATTTTAAAGGTTTTTTTTAAATAAAAAAAATACTCTCAGACCAAAAAAGAAACTGTTTCCCAGTGCTTTTTGACTCTGAAAATGTATTGATTGTTTCTATTCTAACAAATAATATATACCTAAGAGAAAAGTGTTCTTTGGACCTGGGTTTCAGAAATTTAACAAAAAGAGCTCTTTGAAAATACTGACTAATGGCAGTAAAGACATGACATTATGTGTATTTAAATACTGAATAGTGGGAACAATGAGACTCATATCTGAAGAATAGTTAGCAATTCAGTTAGCAAGGTACAAAGAACTATTTTCTTTTCATTGAACAAATGTATAGTCCCTCGTTAAAAAGAGTGCTTTCTTAGTGAGTGCAAAGGAAGTCTACACGCTCCCCAGATGGTTTTGTATAAATTACCAGTTTGCCTTCCTCTGAAAAGTTTTCATTGACCAGTAAAGAATCCTGTTTCTTACACTCTTTAATTATGATATAAAGCGAATGCGTATGTATATACCCCTCCCTCACACACATACACACACACTTCTACTTATAATGTACCAGTTCTTTTGCAACATCAGTATAGCCTGTTTTAAAGCTTTATATTTAGAAACAGAAGGAATTTTACTGAAGATCTCAGAACAAGAGAGAAAAAAGGCCACCACTTTGCTTTATCTTCTAATTGACAGTGGTGCATAACCCTCATGTAATAGGAAACCTACCACAATATGTTGGGATTCCAATAAGATGTTTAAATGTTTCTTGCATTGACCTTGTGAATGATATAAAGACTGGCAGTTATGATAAACAGCAAAGGACCCCTGCCTTTGGTGTCACTTGGACCTTGGTTCTAATATGAGTTTTTCTATTAACCAGTAATGTGGCCATGGGCTCTTTGGGACTCAGTTTCCTCATGTATAATATCAATAGAGAGGACAAGTGGATTTAATATTTTCTAAAGTTACTTCTAATGCCATATGAAAATTTGTATGGGGCTAAAGATCACATAAGGTGATAGATCAATGCCAGCATAGGGAGAGATGAGGACCCTCATGACATCTACCAAAGCATCTGTGTTTTTCTGATGCCAGTTCTGTTGATCAAGTCTGCAAAAGATACAACACCATGGCAACAGTATTATTGGCAAAATCGGCATTTGAAAAACTCTCAGTAAGGTAGAAAGATTGGTTAAACAATATCTTTAAAATTTACCATGGTAAGTAGGATTCAGTTAAAAAGATTAAAAGGAAAACATGACTCCAATAAAAGATGAGTGGAAATGTTTCCTTTATGTTACTTAAGAGAAGAAAAACCTGAGGTTTTTGTTGACCAGGAAGCACAAAATGATTGACATGGCAGCTTAAGAAAATAATTAATTTAGGGAACTAGGGATTAATCTGGTTCAGAGAAGACTTGAGGAGTGTTTTGAGGCTTAATCACTCCTCAAGTCACTCCTCAAGAGGGAGTTGATATGTTTATTTTTGTGCAGAAGACAGGACTAGGTCCACCATGTGGAAGTTCAAGGAGATAGATTTTGACTTCATATAAACAATAATTTTGGTTTTATATATCAGAAAGTGTTTTTTGAGCATTTAGCGTGTTCTGTGCAAAACTGACATGTGGGGCTATAGAAAAGGGCACAGAATCGCATTCAAGGATCCCAGGGTCTGGTAATAAACATGCTACAGTGAGAGGAATTGAACACCCCAAATGAGTAAGTCATCAAGCAAGGCTCACTTATGACTGCTAAAGGGAAATCTTG
Organism: Macaca mulatta; assembly: GCF_049350105.2. NCBI lineage: Eukaryota > Metazoa > Chordata > Mammalia > Primates > Cercopithecidae > Macaca > Macaca mulatta. Next base: position 164,252,487 of record NC_133406.1, read on the forward strand.
TATATATTGGATGACTTGTTAAATCTAACCTCTTTTCAACTTTAATTCCAGGCTACTGGTTCTGGGTGTGGCAAGGCACTTCCTTTAAAAATTGCATCCAGTGAGCCAATCTTACTTACTGGTACTTATACACCAAGTCAGAAATTCAGCCACAAAGAGAACTTGAATTTTAAAAAGAGGAGTCATGGTTACCAGATGGTTCATTCTTTCTACAAACATTTCATAAGGACATCCTGCTCACTGCTCTGTGAAGGGCTGCCCTTGTGATATTGAAAGCCCACTGGTGTTTCACAAACATTCCTCGGTGCCCAGGTATATCAGTGTATCATTTCCCACTATACTGAAGCTACCATTTCTAATACAATAATTTTAAATTGGGATTCAGAATGTTTTAACATCTCATGAGATGGAACATCAAGAAGTACATATTTTCAATGTTGCTGTAATATTAAGTTCCTGAGAAGGTTCATTGCTCATTTCTGGTTTGGGCAATGTTTTATGACAAGCTACAATTAATACAAATCCCAAGAATTATCTTGGAGAGCTCTCAAAATGGTGCTATAAGATTTCCTCAGTGAGGTTGCTAAGTCTTTTGGCCATAAATCTCCCCCAATACCACGGCTTATTCAATTTAAGGCTGCAAGCCCAAGAGAGATTAATGAGATGAGTTGTCCACCAGTCAAGGAAAGAACACAAGATCTATCCTATCTTATTTCATCTTCTGGTTTAATCATTATAAGTGTTATGTAATGTGACATTCACACATTACTGGAGATGTTCAAAGAACAAATTGCACATCACTAATCAGCAGATCATTTTTCATTTTCTTGCAGAATGTAAAATTAATGATGCCCTCCCTTTTTTTATTAAATTCTTAAAAAAACAAGTTATATTAAATAACAAATTGAACATAGGAACAATAAGTATTTTTTTCTTTTGCAATTTCAGTGCTTTTCTCAACACTAACCAATCCCAGCCGTGTTAGAAAAGCGGCTTAAGGAGCTGCTACTTATTTTGTTTCGGTTCGTTAGATCTCTGACAAGCAGCCTGCTCTTTCGGGATCTAAAATGTTCTTTTCCCACTTGATTCTTTCATGTCTGTTATTCCTCTTTAACTTGGTGATTGTAACATACTTGGATGCGATTTCCAATCTGCTAATTGGGTCCTGGGGAGTGTCCCGGCTGGGCTGGGGCAGCGAGGTCACATTGAATTGGCCAGGCCCCATGCTCTCTGCCAGGAGGTGCTCCTGCTCCGGCAGGAACCCCTCTGACATAGGAGCTGCAGGATGCCCCCTCGGCTGGCGTGGCTGATGGAGGTGGGCACCCTGCCTGCAGGCACTGCAGCCTCAATCAGCCCGCCCCTCCAACTTGCTGGGGATTTTAATTAAGAAACCCTTTCGATATGCCGTTGTAAAATATTGAAGAAGGCCTATCAAAAAGAAGCTCATATTCTCTGAAATTTAAACATTTAGTAGGCCCCAGGAACCACTTTATTTTAAAGTTATGTCGGTCACTTAGAACATCCATCTCTTCCTTTCCTGCTCAAAACAAGCCGGTCTCATAGGTTATTCTTCTCCATCTCCGTTAGTACCTACTTCCTTAATAATTCAAGTGTTACTTCCTCCTGACATTTCTCAGTTGGACCTTTCAAATTTAGCTGCGGTTAGACAACACAGTGCTGCTTTGGCTCAACAGCCCGCTCGGTAAATAGGTCGGGACAGGTATGTGTGGATCCCCTCCTACCCTGTTTTATTCACACACCGCTGTCCACCTCCTGGAAGCTGCCTTCCTTCAGGGACACACAGCAGCTGATCCATCATCTATAGTGCGAAAAGGAGGAAATTTAGGGTCACCCTGGGGATGTTACTGCTAGGAAATCAGTTGCCAAATGCAAATGTCCCTGTATGGGATAATGGTGGGAGGTAGTTATGGTATGAGGGAAGAAAATCCATCAAACCTGGATTTGAAACAAAAAGACCTGGCTTCTGGTCCTGGACATGCTATTCACTGCCTATGTCACCTCTCTGGGCCTCAGTCTCCTTGCTGTAAAGATAATATCTGCCTCAATGAGCAGCTGTAGACAGGTACCCACATACCCCAAGAGGTAGCATTCGCAGCTGTGGTAAAAAATCAAAACGGAAACAATATCAGTATTTACCAGAAGGTAAGATGGCTAAATAATAATGAGGTATTTATTCCATGAGTATGCAATCATTGAAAGGAGTGAGGTAGATCTGAATGTTTTATTATGGAACCATCTCCAAGACATATTATGATTTTAGAAAAAGCTTGAAGTAGAAAATTACATATAGTTTGATATCTTTAGTGTTAAAGGATCTACACAGCAATAGTGTACTTTTTAAAGTAGGTTTACCTGAGTGTAAATGAATAGAAACAAGTGTTGGACATACAGAGTGCTAACAAGGGTTAATCCTGTGGAGAGAGCAGGGAACTGGAACCAGATGTGGCTTATGTGGCATTTTTACTTTTATCAGTAATACTTCAATTTCTTATAAAAGAATGCATTTCTTTACTACATGTGTAACTAAAAATTATTTCAAAAGAGAAAGAGTGCTCATGAGATAATGAGTGTGAAACTACTCTGAAAAACAGAAAATGCTGGGTAGATGTGAACTTTTACTATTCACTCTGCCCAGATCACACCACATCTATCCCACCCATTTTCACCTCAGGCAATGCAGGCAAAGCAACTCATTCCCTCCTCCTTCTGTTCCCTCCACAACTAGCTTCAAGAACCCTGTGGAAGGGGGGTTGGGCTTCCATTGGTTCCCTCCCTGTGCACATGACCAAACAGTGAACGTGAAGACATTAAGGCGGAGCCTACATCCGGCCTCAGGTAAAAGCCTGTTGATTAAACCCTCTATTGGCTATGGGCCTCTAAGTACAACATGTAAACCTCTTTTGGGATTCTTTCTATCAATGCTTCATTGGGTCCAACTTGATGGGGTTCGTGCAACCCAGGGTTTCTGGACTACTTTTTTCCCCCTCCACCGATCCCTCTTACCCCTTACCCTGCAAGAAGCCTCGCTAAGCAAATGTTTTTCCTAATGAAACCATTCCTGAATTTAAACTTTTTGCCCCCTTGAGGGTGCTGTCACCCCTGCTGGGAACCCATGATTTAAGCTAACTATTCCATACTATGTGCCAAGTGCTTCTTAAAGCATGGTGCCTGAATTAACATATTTAATCTTTAAAAACATGAAAAATTGGAAGCACAGAAAAGTTAAGTACATACCATAGGTTGCCCAGCAATAAGTGCCAGGGCCGGGATCAGAACCCAGATGGTCTGACTTCCATCTATGCTCACGACCACTGCCCTATGCTATCTCTCAGAGAAAATGCGCCCAAAAATGCTTGAGAAAAACATCTTGCCTCACAGAGAGAGATCAATAGAGTTTATCCCACATGAAACTGTCACCTTTCAGTGGTGTTTGTAGCAAATAGAGGTTGAGATTAAAGGTAACACACCAAAGTGTAAGTAACATAAGGTCCTATAAACATAGGTTTCAGGAACACAAGGAGGAGGAAAGAACAAACCTGCTTTTATTGGAGTTTATGGCACTTAGAGATACAGCTTCTTCTTAGACAAGATGAGAATATACAATGGCATGAGACGTACTTTGAAGGGGGGAGTGTGGTTCTACGTGACACACACAGTAATCAGATTTTTGAGTCCCACACTTTCATATATGAAATGAGCAAAGCACAACGTGTTCATTTTTCTGCTCTCTATAGTGGAGCATGGGTCGGTGGGCATCTTTTCAACCTCTCATCCAGGACTCCCAAAATAGAGCTCTCCCCTCTGACTCTGACCATCACCCGTGTTTTACATTCACAGAGTCCTGCTCACATCTCTGCACATAGCATGTTCTTCTCTCCATTCATCCAAGTGCATTTTTTTTTTTAGAATAAAATTGAATCTTATCCCCAAACTCAGACAAGCACACATCCTGCCCCCTTCTCGGAGACACATACTATTCAGTCAGACCTGTTTTCTTCCTCATCTGAGCTTCCACAGCAGTTACTGCTTGCACCACCCATCTGAACTTCTTTGCAATAAGAGTTCACTTGACAACTATGTGTGCCATTCCTTCTCTCATACCACAAGTTCCATGGGTGGTGAGGACTGCTTAGAACTTATACTTCTAGTTGCTTTGTCCAGGGCCCAGCACACAGTGTGATGCCTGCAGGGATGAGGAGACTGGTGTCTGATGTAGTTTGCTGCCTAGAACGTGTCGTGTTAAAACATTCATATCAAGGTAGTGAGGGAGACATTGTTTTTTTCACTCTGCAGGAAAAAAATTGGACCCCTGGCCTTACAAACACATCATTACTGGGTATAAGGTTAGAGAAGATACAACAATCATTTCAGCATCAAGCTTCCACTGTGATTTTACCGTGATTTTACCTTTCTCCCAAAGCTTCTAGACAACAGTCATACCTTAGACCCACAGGCTCCAAAGGTAGCCAATTAAAATCTTGGTAAGCAGAAGAGTCTGGCCTCTTAGTCAAATAATGAATCAGTATCTCAAAGATGAGTAGGAGATGTGACCTCCCATGCCACTTCTCAACTGGACAGTGAATTGTAGGTAATAGGCACATGGCTCCCAAGGCAGGCTGATTGCTAAACCCCTTCTGCTGCTTACAAACTCTAGGACCTTGGACAAAGGTACTTAACAACTTTGTACCTCCATTTCTTTATCTGTAAAATGGGATTAAAGCTGTATTCTCACCCCAAATTAAATGCGGCACACTTAGAAGAGTGTTGCTAACTCTACTATTGTTTGCAAAGGTGCATATAATCAAGAAAGAAGAAACTGGCAGATGCTCTGGATAATGTGAAGAACAAACCCGCCCAATGGACTAACTTTTAACGATGCTCAAAGTCTGGGGTATCAATGTGCACATTTCTCACGTGACAGTCATAAAGCAGGCTGGCTTTTATAATGCCTGCGATTTGGGCTAGAGATGACAGAATCATTCTTTAATTAACCTGCTGCTACCAGAGGATCCTATATAAACCACAGTACTCATCTTTTAAACAGATGAGCTTTTCACACCTACTAAAATGAATCCAAAGTAATTGCTGTTATCTTGGGGGTTGGGGAGAGGCTTCAGTTTACTGTGACCAAATAACTCCATTTCTGAGGGGATTTGTGCACCATCCCACACTCAGCTGGTGCCAATAAATGCAACAACAACAAAAAAATGAAAACCTACAACTGACAAAATGCAAACTTAAAAATAACTTCAACTGCCCTTTTTCTCTTAGCTAAACAAATTATCGCAATAACGATGTTGGGCAGCAATTATGACCAAATTCACAAACACACACACGCTATAATCATTTGTGCAAAATGAGAAATTGCTTCACCTAAAAATGCTTTTCATGGCTAAGGACATGTAAACACAGGTTCTCTTCAAGACTGTTTTCCCAAGTACTCACTGACTACTGCTTATCCAACCTTGAATGAAGGGAAGGCTGAGTTAGTTCTAGTTTTAAAACTTCTTTCTTTTTAAAAAAAGTTATTATCGATTTATTCTAACAACCATCTCTGGCAAGATCAGAAGACCAGAATTCAGAGCAGACTGAAGAACATACACCTTTTGGTGTAAATTATTTCATTTCACTGTGACTTCTTGTAGGACATTTTAAATGGTGTGGGTCTTGTATAGACCATCTCTCTCCAATTTTCCAGAGACAATACAGGTGAAAAGGAACTCTGTGACTTTCAATTAAGCGACAAAGTCTTCAGGCTTCAATTGTCCCACTTTCCTGGAGCACCCACAAAGCAGCTGTCCTAGGTCTAGAGCAAGGGCACTTCCTACCTCAAACCAATCTTCACAATTCCCAGCTGGTTCAGCTGAGGCATGGCCAGGAGGGAGGCCAGTGGCTTCATATCAACAAGTGAGGCACTTTGTGAATAAAAGCAGCAAGTCATGGCATCTCATTCCACCCACAAAGGGGAGGAATGTTGCCCAAGGTCGAGAGCAGAGATTGGCATCAAACCTCCCTCTTGAGACTCTCATGTATCCAGGAGCATGGAAAAATAAAGGCCAGGAGGAGGCCTACTCTCTGGCATTTATAGGAGACTGGCGTCTGATGTACTTTGCTGTTCAGAATGTGTCTGTGTCAAAACATCTCTGTGGAGGGAGTCGGGGAGCCATTGTTTTGTTCACTCTGCAGGAAAAAATTGGACCACTGGCCTTACAAACACATCATTACTGGGTATAAGGTTAGAGAAGATACAATAATCATTTCAGCTCCAAGCTTCCACTATGATTTTACACTGTGATTTTACCTTTCTCCCAAAGCTTCTAGACAATAGTCATAGCTTAGGCCCACAAGCTCCAAAGGTAGCCAATTAAAATCCTGGTAAACAGAAGCATCTGCCCTCTTCTCTCTTACTGTTTCCTCTGTGGCTAGAAATAAAGAGTGGATGGAAAGGCCTGTTACTCTTCAGACATATTTGATCCTGGGAGGCTGAAACAAGTAAGACCAAACTGATGACTGCCTCCTTCCAGTAGAATGTTCTCTGTGATATCTCAGCTTATGGCTGTCTGTCTAGTTCTGTATGTCTTTCCTGTCTCTCCATCTGTCTCATTCTCTCTGCCTTCCTGTATGTCAGGATGTTGGTGGGGCGGGTCAGGGAGGGGGAGGTGGTGCAGTGGGGTGTGCCTTCCTTCTTCCTCTTTGTGTGTGTGCGTGTGTCTGTTTTCATCTCCCTCTGTCTCTCTGTCCCTGTTTCTCACTCTGCATGTATCTTCCTGCATCTGTTTTTCGCTGTTCTGTCTCTGTTCCTCTCTGCCAATCTCTCTGCATCTATCAGGAGGCTGTCATTCTGTGTCTCTCTCATGGTCATTCAATCTGTCAGAGCTGCACAATGACTTTTTTGGCCCTAGTCACTTCTGCCCTCATGAGCACCTTCCCCTATAGAAAAAAAAAAAAAAAAATGAAAACATATTTTAGGACTACACTGGCATAAGGCAAGTTTATATAATCCATGCTGAATTCACTAATAAATATTCATTATTTTTATTAGATTCATTTTTTATTGATTTTTAAAAAGATTAAAACATCTTTGTGGAGCCCTAAAACTGTCATGGTCCCAGCACCATACCTATGGTGCCTAATGGGTAAGTCACATTACACACACACACACACACACACACACACACACACAATCCTCCCGACCAGGGGCCTGGCCTACTGTTGTCTCAGATTAGAAGACTGTAGGTTAGGTCATCTTATCCACTTCTGCTCTAGACTCTGGGGCTCATGTTATTTTTTTCCCAAATTCTTTTACTTCTCACAGATTAGGTTGGTAACCCCTGTCTCTTTCTTATATTGGAATGCAAAGATCTAAGCTTCTGGTTAGAGCTTCAGGATGGAAATAAATTAAGAGTGTGTTCTCACAGGCTTCAGTTCTAGGTTAGACACAAGGAATTCTCTATGTGGTCAGTTCTAGTCCACGAAACATCTGCCTCAGGATGCAGCTGAGCTCCAGGAAGGGCTCAGATCTTCCTTTCCTTGCCTCATTTCCTGCCTCTCTTAAGATGAGAGCTGGCTAGGTAAAGGCAGCAGGATTGTGTGGCCATCTATCTCCCTATTCAGAAACAACTACCCACACCCCATTGTGACATGACTTACACCCACTATCATTTCTCTGGATGCCTTGGTATCTCATATGTAATCAAGCTTGATTTGTCTGCTTGGGGGACTGAAGGACAATGACATATGGTGTAAAGCAAGTTCAACTCAATTTGATTACCTTTGCTTGTGGAGACTACGAAACCTTATATGAGAATCCTTAACAATAGTTTGCCTCCAAACCTAATGATCATGCACACTCTTGCCTCAGGAGATTGTTTCAGGTTTGATATTTGACTGTTTAACTCATTTCTATAATAGTCCTAATTAAAAAGTCTCTTGCAAAAAAAAAAAATCCTCAAGCATTTTGCTATCTCCCTGGGAAATAGAATAAAATAAAATTGATTTTCTTCTTTATCAGCAAAACTTGTAAATTGAAGGCACAAATCCCAGGAAGCCAGTACATAAAATTTATCTTAATGTTGCTAATTGGACCCCAAAATACCCTTTTTTATTTGTTCAAGTTTTGGAAAACAACTAAATTCCACCTGTTCGTTCATACTTGCCTATCTATTTCTCCAGACCCCAGTAGAATAGAAAATATGTCCAATGTGCACCTCATAAACATTATCTTACTTTTAGAAGAACTATTTGACTGTTTCTGGCTTCAAACTTTCCTTTTTGTCAGTTTTTGCTTACAATGATGTACCTACTCTCCCTATTTTCTTTTATTTGCTAGTGGATTTCCCTCTCTGATCCTTCTGTGTTATCAACATACATTTACCTTCTAATTTCCTTCTGGTGTCAGAGATCTCTGAGCAATTCGCTTTATTTAACACTAGAGGAAAAAAAATAAACTTATAAATCTAATAGTAGTAATACTTTAAAGCATAAATTTCTGTTCTTTCAACATCCTATGCATTTCTAACTTGGTTCTCCGGCATATCCATTGGTTTGAACCAATCCCAAGATTCTCATCTTCCAACAAGTCAGGACACAAAATAGATGAATGACAAAGAGATCAGGTTCCCAATAACATAATCATACAGGTTCCCTTATACATGGTCACATGATGTCACTCAGTTAGGTTCAACATGTGAAATTTCCAAACAATTTGAATCACAAAATCTGAAGAAAAAAATACCAAGTATGTGAGATATATGATCACACTCATTCACAGAGGTTGACCTTGAGGGGCACAGACAAAACAATAGCAATGAAAACACTAAGGTTGATGCCTGTATTTCTATTTCACTCTCCATCCCACTCCAGAATCACTGAAGAAATAGGAAACTTAGGAAAAATGGAGCATTGTTGCATAGGAAAGTAATCTGATTATTTAAAGTCACGACAAGATGAATAGCATTAACATTTCAAAACAAAACTTAGGCAAGAGATCAAAAGGGGCAAGACGTGGAGAAGCACAGTTTTACCAAACAGGCCAGATTTTCTTTATATTCCTTATTTCCAAGTGATATGGTAGGTCCTGACCCCTCATGCCTTCCTCCAAGTTAATGAGACAAAAAACACAGGTTGGTTCTTCAGGGTCTTGCTCATGTATACATAACACTTACAGTGAGCTCTAGACCAGAGCACCTGAATGAGTTTAAGTTTGTTTAAATATAAAGATTCTATTATAACACAGAAAAAAAGAAAAATCATTATCAATTCAGGTAACAAAGTAGTACATCGAAGCTCAATGTGAGCTTTTTTTTTTTTTTAAAGAAAATGTTTCTTCTTTTAAAGAAAAAAAAATGCAAATTTTCAATACTCTGTAACATCAACAAATAATAATATAAAAGCAAACAAACAAACAAAACAAAACTAGTACCTAGCTCAGTGGTCTTACCATTATCCCAGAGCACTCTTGGGTACTGTGGAAGCTCAGAGGTCACTGAGGGATAGGGGCATTCAGGGGAAGGAGGCAACCCATGGAGGAAAGTATCATTTTTTTTTTTTTTTAATTTTTGAGACAGAGTCTAGCTCTGTCACCCAGGCTGGAGTGCACGGCATGATCTTGATTTCAGCCTACTGCAAACTCCACCTCCTGGGTTCAAGCAATTCTCCTGCCCAGCCTCCCAAGTACCTGGGATTACAGGTGTGTGCCAACATGCCCAACTAATTTTTTTTTCCTTTTAGTAGAGATGGAGTGTCACCATGTTGGCCAGGCTGGTCTGGAACTCCTGACCTCAAATGATCCATGTGCCTTGGCCTCCCAAAGTGCTGGGATTACAAGTGTAAGCCACCACATCTGATTGGGGAAGTACACTTCTATGGGTTTTATACAGTGGGTTCTCCATAAGACATTGTTACAAGAATATTTCTAGTACTCTAAAAAATTAGTTTGAACATATAGGCGATTCCTCTAATTTCAGAAAAATCACAATAAAGCTGATCCATGAGAAACAGTAATTAGTGCCATTTTAAATAACTTTGTTCAGGTGTCACTGCTGCACTATTGATAAAACTAAAACTGGAAATTACCTAAATATCCAATAATCAAGTATTGACGTATACTGAGTATTGAGTTTTAGGCAATATTGATACTAGGTTTTAAATGTGTTGACATGGGGAGATGTTCATAATAAACTTGAAGGATTTAAAACATATCATGAAAGATTAAGTATAGTATAATTGCATTTGTAATGTGTATGTATTTATCACACATATAAAATCATACATAACTCACATAAATACACATACATACATGGATATGAATATGTCTCCCTAAGTCTCTTTTTTCTTCCTCCATTCCCTCTCACCTGAAATTCCTCACAAACACTTAATATAACCAGTCTCTCAAAGTAGGACAAAGGGAAGAAAAAGGACTAAACAGGTGAAACCAGAACCCTTCAGCAAGCAGAAGGAGAAAAAATAAGAAACACATATAATTCTTGTCTCCTCATAAAAGACAACTATAAACTGTTTCTAATCATTTTAGGTGACTTGAGGGCATTGATTTAGAAATTTTAAAAGTCTATTTTTCATGCATCCCACCTTCTCCATTTGTCTTTTCCATGACAAGCTGAAGTAATTTCCACTTCTCTGGTATCGTCAGTTGAGCTAACATGCATAGAAGTGCCCACTACAGCACCCAACGCCTGGTATGACCTCAATAGATGTTTCCTTCTTCCCTTACTGCCAATTTGGTCTAAAAATGTGTTAATGATCTTAAGTAATAATGAATCCAGGCCACATGAATTCACTTCGCCTTGAAAATTCCTCAATAGGCAGTATAATTGAGTAGCAAAGTGAAGTTTGAGACCTTCCCAAGGACCAGACATTTGAAAATGAGAACAAGATGCTGAATAGGCCCAAGCCACAGCCAGTTTGTAGTCATTATTCTCTGGACCTGGCTCCAGCATTCTGATTAAACAGAAGGGTGCTGTCTGTTGGCCAGGTTTCATTTTCCGACACTCTTCCCAGTGATCTTGGCCCCACTTGAGTCCCCATCTGTGTGCCTTTGAACACTGTGCATGCTCTGTGCAGATGAGGAGTGCAGGCACACTGCTGGACGAGCTACCCACACACTCCCCAGCAGGCTGCAGGCATCTCTGGCCAGCTTCCCTGCTGAAAAGCGCTGGGGCTGCAATCCAATGGCTCTCTCAGGGTGGAACCAAATGAGAATATATTTTATGACATTCATTCACCTCTTTACTACATTAATACAGAAAATGAACTCATAATTAAGTGTGCATTTGTTTAATGTTATTTTTTCCTAAGGCCTTTAAGAGAGAAAATTTGCAAACAAAGAAAAAAATCTATATCGATTTCAAGGCAATATCTCAGGGCAATAATATCTTCAGTTAAAAGGGAAAAATGTTTGAATTAAGGTGTCTGCACAAAAATATCAGTTAGTGGCTCTGCTACTTACTATCCATGAGACTTTAAACAAGTTATTAAACCTCTCTGTGCTTCAGCTTACCAATCTGCAAAATGAGATAGTAATAGTAATTACTCAAAGGGTTATGATGATATTAAAGAGTTAAATGTATGAAGTGCTTAGAACAGTGCATGGCATAAAGTGAGCATAATATAAATGTTTGACTGATAAATAAATGCATAGTTGGGTGGAGGGAAGTAAGGCGATATTCAGTGAGCATCTACTCTATTTTAGGAGATTTCATGTATTATCTCATTTGCCTCTATGATCAATTTGTAAATGAGTATTATTTATTGACCTTATTTTATAGAAAAGGTTCAAGTGGAATAAAGTGACTTGCCCAAGTTTGCATGCTAGTAAATGACTACGGGATTTATAAAGAAGTCTGAGTCCAAATCTTTGTAGCATACTATGCACATAACATTATTTAATTCTAAATTCTATGCCCATTATTTCATTTAATTCTTACAAGAATCCTTTCTGATAAGTATGTAGCACCAGCCCTTGTCTCTACCCATATAGTGCATTCAACTCAACTCAATCTTCTGTCTCTGGTGGCAGTAACAAGTATGTGTAACAGAAGGTCACAGTGCTCACCCCGGCTGAAACAGGTATGGATTTAGCTACCCTAGTGGCACATTAGGTATTCATTTACCAAAAATGATAAATGCTGAAAGTACTATGCAAGAAATATAATCTATCTACCCGAACTGGAAAGGACTAGTAGTTAGCTCTAGGAAGAAAAGAGAGACACTGGAGAGTAACAGTCGCCAGAATTTCCGTACTCTATTATCAACATATTTTTGAGAATATACCCGAAATGTACTCAAACAAAAAGTAAGCAGTAACAACTGATGAACTAAAATAAATAGGATTTCTGAAACTGTCTCTAACTTTCCACTGAGGCAATCACTAATTCAGAACATAGCAAAGGGTGGAGTAGAGAAAGGGGCGACTGGAAAAGAGAACAGAATAGGGAGAATGAAGTCAAGCTGAGAAAGAAGCAAGAGAGAAACGGCGAAGGAGAAGTGGAGGGAGAAGGGAAGAACAAATAAGAGAACGAAAAATGAGAAAAGGAGCAAGCACAAAAGAGAAAGGGCAAGATGAGAGAAAAGGAAGAGAACACAGGAGAGAGAACCAATGTTTAGCAAGCACCCCACTTTCTCTCGAACTCTTTATGATAGGAAAACACAGAACTCCTCCAGTCGACTAACCTCTATCTGTGCGCTGTTTCTCAAGTTGCTTTTAAAAAGAGGATCTCTACTAAGTTTTGTGAACTTTCTTCCTAATGCTTCATATTTCTTTTCTGAATTCTGAGGAGATTCCAGTAACGCTCCTGAGGTCCAGTGTGCCTGGTACAGGAGTCACAGTTGAGCTCTGGCTCTAAAACCTGAGGAGCCCTCTTGAGGAAGTGGCTACCATGGACGCCACTTCCGCCTCCGGCAGCTGCTGGCAGACATGACTCCAGGCACTGCAGCTCTGAACCAGCTCAAGTGCTGCACTCACTTGATTATGGCCACTACTGCCTCTGACAAGCCATCAAGAATACTAATCATCCTTTCCCACAAAGGCTCCTCTTTCCCGTTTCTTCTGTAACAACATTCCCCCCACCCCCGAAACTCTGGAGGCCTGTTGGCTTGCGCAGGTTGATTGATAACAACTGTGTCTTTCAGCAAACGATTCCACCCCTGAGGATCACAGATGGCGAATGACTTGAGGTAATTTTCTTACCAAAGAACACGGGGCTCAGGCATCTAAGCCATATTCAGCAGAGAATCCTTTCCAGTCAGATCCACAGAGGAGGCTTTTCGCAGCCATAAGCTTTCACTTGAGTTGTTATCAGAGTTTTCCATCACTGACTGTTTAAGAAAATATTAAAATGACTCCACATAAACTGCTGCTCTACAATTTCAGTTCCCCTGCCTGGTTGTGTGTGCCCAAATGCAGTCTAGGGGAAGCATGTTGGTGCTGTCTGCTGTCTCTCTCCTCAGGTGTGCAAAATCTCCCTGGGAGCCAAGGGGCCTCCTCAGTCAGCAATGGTGACAAGAAGAGATGGATAAAGTTGTATCAAATGTCTGCTGACCTTAGTGAGGGGAGACAGAGCCACATAATTGTCTACAGAAAGGATTATCCATTCTGGGCATTGTACTCAAATGCTTAGAAAATTCTGAACATTCTTCTTGCCTGAGGGAAAGTACTACGCAATGAACAGAACCATTTTGGTGTGAAATCCACCTGATTTTAAATCCTGACTTTACCATAAACACATTAGCTCTGTGACTTTGAGCAAATTACTTGACTTTCCTAAACCTTGGTTTCCCTTGTCATGAAAATAGGACAAATAACACCTAACTTGGGATGTTGTGGTGAGGATTAAATAAGATTATGTAGGTGTGGCAGGCAAATTTACTAAAATTACTTTTAAATTGCAAAATTTTCTGTTTATTTTTCTTTTCTTCTCCATTCAAGCAGACAGACAAAATCTCTTTCATTCTCTGCATCAGGGATTTGGTTTCCTCAAAAAGTAGAGGTAACCAGATATCAAAGGCTCTTCCTGACTTATGTAAAGACTGAAGTCCATTAAAAAAAAGAATGCCTAGCAATAATGAGAGTACATGATACTGAAAGATATCATTTATTTTAGCAACGAAAGACACTGATGATCTAAATAAGTAGATTTGGATAGAAATATAAATAGAAAGACTCAACATTATAATGTTACAAAGATATCAACTCTTCCCCAAAACTATAAATTTAATGAAATTTAATAAAGATATTAAAAATTTCCAAGCCAGTTATAAAATTTCTGTAGAAATGCAGAAGGCCAAGAATGACCAAGACATTCCTGAAGAATAAGGTCTAGGGGTGAGAATGTGGGAGGAGACTTGTGTAACCAGACTTAAAGCTTATTGTAAAGGTATAGAAGCTAGTGGCAGTATGGTACTGACTCAAAGACAACAGACCAAAGGCACACCACAGACAGCCCAGAAATAAATCCAGGCATATGGGGAAATTTGGTAGATGACAGAGATATTATTACACATTATTGGGAAAGGTAAATGATGCTGAGACAATTAATAGCCATATTAAAACATAGATGAAATAAGACTCCTTCATGTTAAGTTAAAGACATATATATGTATATTTGTGCATACACAGGTATATATATAGAAATATATGTGCATATATATATATAAACATATACATATATGTCTTTAACTGACCTGTTATGAAGGAGGGGGTCTTATTCCATCTATTTTTTTGAATATAGAAATTAATTGTTTCCACTTATATTTTCCCAATGATCTAAAATGTCATCTACCAAATTTACATATATGCATGGATTCATTTCTGGGTTTTCCATTGTGTCTCATTGGTCTGTCTGTCTTTGTGTCAGTACCACACTGCCCAAATATATCAGTACCACATTGCCCAAATATATAAGCCCATATGTAAATACACACACACACACATGCATACTCAAATATATATGAAGTTGGAGTAAAAAATAATTTTAAAAATAAGACACCAAAATATCAACCATAAGGAATAGTTTGATAATTTGGCCACCTTATTTTTTTAGTTTATTAAAATAATTTATTTCAAAAAGTGAAAATGTACATTGCAAATTGGGAGAAGATATTGCAACATGTATAACTGACACTGGATTAGTAAGCAGAACATACAAGAACTACAAATCCATTAAGAAGGGGAAAACAACACAAAATCAAAATGGGTAAAAATCATAAACAGACATTTCACAAAAGATGAAATAAAAATATCAATTAAAAATGCAAATATTCTCAGCCGAACTGATTTGCCAAAACGGTAAATTGAACTGTAAAGCATAAATTCATACACACCAATTTGACAACTTTTAAAAATGCTGAAAAAAACAAGTGTTGGCAAAGATGTGGAAAAACAGGACCTCTTGTATTCTACTTATATTGAAAATATTATTTTATTTTGGAAAATAATTTTGCATTATATAGTAACATTAAAGACTGCTCATGGTTTCATTAGGCAATGCCATTCTTAAGTATGTATGTACATTTGGGCACCCCTTCCATGCAGGCACAACAATGTATAAGAGAAGATTGTCAGCATTATTCCTAACACTGCCGAACTAGAGTCGACTTAATGGTTCACCAACAACACATAGACAAGTGAACTGTGGTTTAATCACACAATGGAATACTATATCACAGTACAAACTAAGAAATAGATTCATCCACCAGCATGGACGAATTTCAGAAATCATGTGGAATCAAAAAGGCAAGTGGCAGAAGAAATACACATAGATTATATCATTAATGCAAATCTAAAATCATGCAACACTAAGAAATACACAGTTTAGGATTGTATACATAAAAGGTAAAATTATACAGGAAAGCAAGATATTGATAAACACAAATAAACCTTACCCCTGTCAGGGGATATAGGAGGCATGGCTAAGGAAGTTTAAAAGGGGGCTATGAAATCACATTATATTTTTATTTATATATCTTACATGTTTTATATATATATATATTACATATATAAAATATTTCAGAATAATTTTAATTTACTTATGTGATGCAATGAAGGTTAATAAGATGTTAGTAGAAGTTTGATGGAAGTTATTAAGAAAGAAGGATTGTTTAACATTCTGAAAAGTTATCCAAAGCCATTGTGTCTCTCTACTGGAAGATGTGGGTTGCAAATATAAAACCTGGAAATGCTAGCTATTTCCCCTTCATAAAGGAATAGATCTCAGATTCAATGTCATATCACAGTCAGAAAACATTAAGGAAGAATGAAACTAGTACTTTGATAACACTGTTGAACTGCTGAATCAAACCAGTCTTGAAGCTTGTACCACATGTGACCCATTCAGATACTCAAGACAGTAAATACTCTTATTTAAAATACATGATACGGAAAGAAGATAATGTTCTTAAATACTAGCCAGCAATCAAGAAAATAAAACAGTAGAACCTAATGCTAGGTATACTCAGGAAGACTTCTGTAGTAGAGGGAGAGAGAATCAGGAAGACAAATAGAAAAAAAGATTTGCACCCCATCCCCACCAGTAGAGACTCAATTATTGCCCACAAAGCATCCTGAGGGAAGACCTTAGGATAGATCCTGGGTACTGTTTGAGTCAAGGGGCAACTAGCCAAGTGTGACAGAAGAACAATGACCAGAATTTTGGCATGGTACTAACAGGTCGGTGCAGAGCTCCAAGAAGGGCCAAGGTTAAGCTTCCTGCCACCTGGGAGGGATGGGGACATTAAAATCAGAGTTCAATATTTCAAAAATGTGAAATGTTCTATTTCTTGCATATCTGAGTTTACGGACTAAGATTCAAATCTGCTACATAAGCAAAGTGCCCAACAAAGAATTTCCGAAAGCAGGCCTTGGAAGACACTAGTGTCCCTTGAAGGAGGGTTTCATGCTCATATAGGTTTAAATGTTGTGTACTACAACTTGTGCTTATTGATTCATATTGCACCTTAGCATATTAAAGTCCTGCAATGAATCTTTTCCTAAATGCCTTTGAGCAATGAACATTTCTAGAGAAACATCTATCAAAAGCCGAGAAGCTGGAATTGCACTTAACACATCTTGGAAAACACAGTCTCCGTAGAGCATAGTCAGCTTCTCTGTCTACGGGGACATCACACTGTTATTCTCTCACTCAGTACACAAAGCAGAACCCTGGGCTCCATTTATTGCAGTCTCAGAGAGTGACATTTTTCCATCTTCCAGTGAAGAAATGGCCTTCTGCCAGGTCTGAAATTACAAGATGAATTTCGACATTCCCTGAATTTGAGTGCTTCTGCTGTCACAGTAACAAACTGTTGGTGAAAGGTTTTACCAGTAACTGTTAAATCACATAAGTTTGTCAGGACAACGGTAAGAGAGTACCCTGGGAAAGCACCCCACTCCACCCCATTCCTTTAAAATACCTATGTATGCATTTACTGTTTTTGGCAGAGATTAGAAATCAGACAAAGAGGACTGGGGCTAGCATTTAAAAAATAATATGAGAATTTAATAAGTTTAGACTACAGAATTGCTGACATTCTTGTATTGATTGAAGGGGTTTAGGCTGCAGAAATAGCTTTCACTCATGTTCCACTCAAGGTTCTTGAATTGCTTACTTGTAGATTCCTGATGTGGAATGATGAGTAATGGGTAAGGAGGCTGATCAGAGATAAGATTGAGCAAAGTGAAATGCCTGAATTACAGGAGGTTGGGAGAGATTGGGGGAAAAGTCATAAAAGATTGCACAAGCTTGCTATAAGCCACCATGCTGTTAAAATAGTTACAGATTTGGGTCCTCTAACATCCCTTCGCACAGCAGGTATGTTTTTAAAAGGGTAAATTAGAATTTTTATAAAAATTTTAAAAATTTAAGATGGGATGGAAAGGTTCAAAGACTAATAGGACATAAACTTGCTTATGTATAATCATATATATATATACGTATAATGTACCCACAGGTGCACACATGCATAATTGATCCATAGTTTGAAGAAGTTTTTATTATTAAGATTTTTTAAGATGACACCTAAGCAAAACTCTCTTGAACTATGAATGTACTTTGCAAACATTAGAAAGGAAAATATGAAAATATTAACGATGCCTGACTTTGAATGTTGTGATTATGGCTGGTCTTTTTCTCTCTTTTAGTTTTACATATACTCCAAAGTTTCTGTGATAAATGGGACTCTCACCTGTGGGCCATAAAATATGTTACCACTGGATGAAGCAGTGAGATTTTTAACAATAGACTCCCATAGTATATAAAGCACAGGAGTGGCACAGAGAGTATGTGTGGAGGGAAGTAAACTTCCAGATACATCGTTCCAAAACATAACTATAGCAAAATTTACTTACATATCTGATGAGTGGACATTTAGATTGTTACCAACTTTTCCTATTATAAATAAGACTATGATATAAATTTTTGCCCAAACTTTAGCTTTTGTATTTTTTAGAATGAAGTCCCAAAAGTGAGATTCATGGATTGATGAATATAAGCATCTTAAGGCTCTCAATGCATGTTGCCATATTGTTTTTCAGACTGATATGCCATGTGATGTTAATACCAGGAATATGTAAACAGGTCTGTCTTAACTTACTGACTTTACGTATTAAAAATTTTATTTAGTCTTTACCAATCTGACAAACAACAACAAAAAATAGGTTTTCATTATAGTTTAACTTGTCTTCTTTGATTACTAGGAAGTTCTACCTTTTCTTGGAAGTTTACTTGCCATATTTATATTTCCTCTTTCATGAATTGTGAGCTCTTCCTCGCAGCTCTATTTGATGCTAAGGGATTTTTATCCAAGAAAAATATAACTTTTCACAGTAAGGTTGTTAACCTTTTATTCAATATTTATGGTGAATATTTTTCTGGTTCCTGTTTTAATTTGCACGTGATAAATCTTACTTGTTTTTTTTTTTTTTGTATTTTTTCATTGCTTTTAAGGTTTTGAAAAGTTTCTCTATCAGAGATAAAATAAATATTGGCTAAATTTCCTTAGATTTTTAAAAAGTATTTTCTGTTTAAATTTTAATCCATGTAGATTTTTATTTCTGTCGACAATGTAAAATGAAAATACAATTTAATGCTCCCCTGGATAGCTAATCTTCTCAACATCCTTTCCCTGGCAATACCTTCTTTATCAAATATATCAAATTATTCTATATACCAAGATATATGTCTTTTATAATAGAAAAGAAGCTATTTAAAAAAAAATATTTATAAATGCAGGACTATGAGTGACCCCTTTGAACAGTGTTTTAAATGGTCACTCCTCTCCCCACAGGTAAAGTACCCCTGTTATGTTACATAAATACTGATCCACCTTAAGTATCCATCAAAATGCCAAAAGCAAAAGATAGCCAGCCCTCAGTTCCCATTTTATATAGGCCTTCTTTGTTAGTCTTCCTCTCTCTGCTGTGATCCACCAAACTAGGGAGGAGGCTAAGTTAGCCTATTCTTTCATTGCTCACAATTCCTAGAGCACAAACCGCCAATCAGTAAATTCCAAGGGTGTTCTTTGGGGGTGGCTGGGACAGCCAAGGGCTCACAAGTTTTAAAAGATGACACCTGATGATATAGATGAAGAGAAGAATAAAATGGACCCATCATGCTGCACCAATGGGAAAATAAAAGAAGATTCTACATGGGTGGCATCCATTCAGAGCGGCACCAAGGTGGAAACACTGTTCACGGTTCAAGTACAGATGTAATGAATGAACTCTGAACTACAAATAAGGAAGCCTGAGGCTTTGATCCTAATTCTGCCCCTAATGACCTTGGCTAAGTCGATAAACTTTGTAAGACCCCATATCTCTCATCTGTAAAAAGAATGGGCTTGATTCTTACAGGATGTAGTTTAGAAGTTCATAGGCCAATTGTACAGATATAATTTGTCTTGAATGGTGTTTTAATTTTTTTTCTTTTCTTTTTCCGAGACAGAGTCTTGCCCTGTCACCCAGGCTGAAGTGCAGTGGCGTGATCTCAACTCACTGCAATCTCCACCTCCCAGGTTAAAGCGATTCTCCTGCCTCAGTCTCTCGAGTAGCTGGGACTACAGGTGCATGCCACCACGCCCAGCTGATTTTTGTATTTTTAATAGAGACGGGATTTCACCATGTTAGCCAGGATGATCTCAATCTCTTGACCTCGTGATCCACCCACCTCAGCCTCCCAAAGTGCTAGGATTACAGGCATGAGCCGCCGTGCCTGGCTTTAATTTTTTTAATGTAATAAGACAATGGACCTTGTTTCTAAGAGCCCCTATTGTCATGCAGCTAGTTTCACTCAGTTGTGCTACCTACCTGGCCTCAGAAGAGGTCTAAATGATCTGTGAAATCTCTCTCAGCTTTATTAAAAGGTCCAGTTTATTGGAAATCCACATTGGCTGTGCTTTTAAAATACACCCCAAATCTAACCTCTTCTCATCACCTCTACTGCCACCACCCTTCTCCAAGCTGCCTGCCCGGACTTTTGCAATGGGTTCCTAACACTTCTCCATGCTTTTCTGCAGTCTCTTCCCAAAGCAGCCGGAGTAGTCTTTCTAAAGCATAAATAAAGTGGTCACTGTCACTCAACTATCACTTAATCAAGGACACCTAATCTGACTTCCGTGTTTTAAATAGCAATCCCTTCTTCTAAACTCTTGATCACACTTGCTCTGCTAGACTTTCCAGATAGAATTGTCTCCTTCTCACATACTATATAATGTGTTCTTATATGTTGTGAGTTTTGTTTTGTTTCTGATCTGTTTTGTCCCAATAAAGCATAAGACCACTGACGACAAGCATTTTTGTCCATTTTGCTTAGTGGTTACTATAGCCCTAGTGTCTACAAACCTGGCACAGAGTGGGTACTCAATAAATAATTGTGAATAATTATGAACTTATCAATAATTCTTTTCTCCCTCCTAGAATAAATTCTTCTGATTCCAAGAAGTGGCATTTCAAAATGGAGATTGGATCCTCTTCTGGAACCTCTCCCATTACAGCAAACCACTTTACACCCATACCACAGCCTGCAAAATTCTCAGCAAGGAAGTCCCTTGACAAATCAACAAGAATTGGGGAGACTTTATGTAATAAGCATAAAGGCAGCCCGCAAAGACACGAGTTCAAACAAGAAGGAGACTTCTTTTCCACAGCCATCAAATAAGGAATCAATATGAGGATCAATTTATAAAACAAACAAGGCAGCCCGTCCCAAATGCAGGCTCAGGGATGCTCATATGAAATAGGTCAAAGTTCCATGGTATCATCTATGTTCTTTGAGCCTGTTGTCCCTTGGGGCCATCTGCAAGTCTGTTTGCTGAATTCAAACACACTGACAATAAAATCCTACATTTCTCAAGAGTAATACATTCTCTTTCAAAGACTAGAAAAGGTCAGCCCCCTGCCCCCAAAACCTGAGCTGCTTGCAACAGCTTTCAGATAAATCTCTTGAGTATGGACTGAATGAGGACACGCACCCCTCACAGAGGTGACCTGTCTTACTGAGGATGGACATTTTCTATCTATACCTGGTGTTCCTAGTCATTCCCACCCTTCCCCTCCCTCTCCCGGGCATGTCATTAACTGAGGGTGTGGCTCAAATCTGGCCACAGACTTGGATTTCATGGACCACTATGGATTTCAGTTTCATTATAACTGGGTAGCTACCAAATGAAACTATAATTTAGAAATGAAACAATAGAGAGAGACAACAGGAACCATTCTAAGGTTGCCAACTTTTTTTTTTTTTTTTTTTGATGGAGTCTCGCTCTTGTCACCCAGGCTGGAGTGCAGTGGTGCGATCTCGGCTCACTGCAACCTCCGCCTCCCAGGTTCAAGCAATTCTCCTGCCTCAGCCTCCTGAGTAGCTGGAATTACAGGCACCTGCCACCATGCCTGGCTTATTTTTGTACTTTTAGTAGAGACGGGGTTTCGCCATGTTGGCCAAGCTGGTCTTAAACTCCTGACCTCAGGTGATTCACCCGCCTTGGCCTCCCAAAGTGCTAGGATTACAGACATGAGCCACCATGCCCGGCCGGTTGCCAGCTTTTCATTTTGTCAAGTAAATATACCCAATGAGATATTTTGGGACAACCAGAGAAAAAAAGTACATAATCTCAAAATAAGTTCAATAATTTCAACTTTATGAATTCTTTATTTTTTCTCAGCATGTCAGAGAAATGTTCTCAGGAACCACTATTTGGTGGGTATGGATGCAAATGTCCCTGAATCCCTTATCCAGAATGATAACAGCTCTGCATGAGGCTTTATTGGGGAGCACAGAGATGACTCTAAATTCACGCTTCACAATAGGGGGAAACAGAGGACCTCTGCCTCTCTGGGTTCCAGGCACACATACATTATGGCATCCCCTCTAAGTCAAAGCGCTGAAGAGCAGTTAGAATCTGGGAGAGAAGACAGGGCTCATTGACAAGGTCTCAGATTTTGGAGGGTGTATTCATAGTGGATGTGACACAACCCAGGGTCTTTAGATAACTAGACAACCAGTTTTCCTTTTTTCCAGTCTTTTCAAAATCCTTCAACAGCTTTTACTGATCAGCACATGGCATGTGGCCTTATACTAAGAAAGCCACAGTAGAACAGTCAGTTCCATTACAACTGGATACCTACCAAATGAAACTTTAAAGCAGGTTGTGCATACCAGTGGTGCACACACTGAATATGGCACCCAAATATGTTTTCCAGGTTAGGAGAATCACCAAAGATATTCCCACACTTTAACTGTCTATGTTTAAATATTGTGAAGTTTGCCTAAGACTCTATATTTCTAACTTCTCTTGAAATGTCTGAAAATTTGGCAACAAAGGGCCCTCATTCCAGCATGGCCACAAGTGACTGCAGATGTGCAGGGATAAGCCATGCCCTCTTCCCTTGGCTGAGTCATTATATTACATTACTTGCCTGGCGTCAGGAAACATCCATGTTGGTAAATTCTGGTTTAGTGTATATTTATACTCCACACAATCCCTAAAAGGATTGAAAGAAACTTAGAAAGACAGACAACAAGGAGGAAGGGGGAAGAGGGAGAAAAAACAATTAGATAGAGCCATGAATAGGGTCATGACCCACAGTATCCACCACACAATTTTATACACTTTCCTGGACATCGGCTGCAAATTTGGGTCCAGGCTTCTTCACAGCTGACTGGAGTTTAGAGTCTGAGACCAAAACAAGTCAAATTCCCTCCCTCTAGTGAAATACAATTTTGCTGTAGTAGTAACATTAAATGCCATGCAGCAATAAAACGTGAAACAAAGGATAAGACAAGGTGGCATGAAGTGCCAAAATGTGTGGTCTTGGGGGTGACAGAGTGATCTGGGAGGTCCCTAGTGGGAGAGGACAATGGCGAGGAATGAGTAAGATGGAGAGATTTGACAAAGTGGCCCTCAGTACAGAAGATGGGTACGTCGTGGTTAGGTAGAGCACTCTATCAGCGGTGTAGAGGAAAACACAATTGTGTCAAAACAACCGGAGAAAAGCCTGTCAAATTCATTCAGCCATCAGGTAATGCCCTTAACTTCCAGCACATCTACTTTTCTTCCTCAAGTATTTTCTTTATTTGGGTTGCTGTCAAACTATGGGAAATTCTAAGCTAGTTAGAAATGAAATGCCTCTTAGAGTTCAGTGCATAAGTACCTCAGCTCTGAGACTTGGGGATCCAATTTCTTTCTCTCTCTTCAAATCAAGACCACTCGTGCATGGCTTGACCGACTTGTTTTGTGTGGGGGCTGGAGGGAAAGGCTGACTGCCACCAGGCTGCGCTCAGAAAGGAAAGGTCCCACACATTGTGGCAGTCTCAGTCCCCCTGGCTCTGGTGCCCCAGTGAAATAGATTGCTTCTGCTTTCTCTCTGTCAAATCTGCATCAAGCATCATCAAGACAAATTCTGGCAACTACTTACTGGACAATCCCACCTCTATTTCTGCATGTCACTGATATAGAGTTTTGTGTGGCCTGAGTGAAATTAATGGCAAATCCATTTGGCAAAGCAAAATAAATCCCAAATTAACAAACGGCGCCACTACCACTTTCTGGTTTATTAGTGAAGAAAGATATATTTTGTGCATTTTCTTCAGTTCAATATTTTATCTGTATCAAAATGAGGAACAAAGAGCTCATCACATCAATAATGGAATTTCAAGCAGCCATGGGGATAGGACTACAATTTTCTTCCCTACATAAATGGAGATCTGTGAGTTCTACAGAGAACAGACTCTTTCCAGACGAATCAATTAAAAAATTATAAAGGATTTTGGTCACTAAGTTAGATGGACGTGAGAACATCATATAATTCCTTTTCTCCTCTCTATACTGCAGAAGGTAGAAAGTTGCAATCTTTTTTCATGAGATATTGACTATATCCTCATATCAAAGCAGTCACAGTCATTAGAGAGTCTGCCAGTATTTCTGTAAGAAACCCTGTCTGGGGAGGATTTACAGAATACCAGCTGCTTTCCATTCACAAAGAGCTGACTTTAAAGCAAGGGTCTCAGTTGCCATGAATTCCCTTCATTTGCCTATTACACATAAAGCAAAGCCTTTTTCTGTGGTTTTGACCATTTGCAATCTTACAGAGGTGATAATGAAGGTAACTGTCTACTTCCTCCAGAAAATATATATTTTTTCAAGTCTAAGAATCATAAAGATCAGATTCTTATTCAGTCTCAGTACGAAAATATATTTATCAAAAAATCTGTATTTCATTTTCAGGTAGACCCTGAAGAAAAGGTGGTTAAAAATGCAGTGAGAGTGGCTGCAGATGATCTGCTCTGGTAGAGAGAAAGAAAGAGCAAAGTAGAAGGGAAAGAAAATAAAGCAAGGAAGGCAATTCTGCCTCTTTTGACTTTGGACAGCAGCAGGACAGGGTTTGGGTGGGCTGGGAAGGGAGGTGACAGAGGAAGCAACTTGGCAAGACCATAGCTTAGGTAGATTAGTGACAAAGTCCACAAAGCTTAGCAGGCGCTAGACAGAGGAGACAGAGAGTTCCATGAGTCCAGTAGGCAAGGAGTCATGATCAAAGGGTTGTATATTGAGATTCATAATTGAGGATCAAAAGTTCCAGGACCTGAGTCAAAGAGGTCAGGATGTAGGAAAGAGATCGCAAATTGGCTGTCAAGCCCCACAGCATTTCTGGTCTGGAAGGGAGGTAGGATTCTCCTGAGAAAGTGGGCACTTGGCCAAAGTTGGGAAGCTGGCTGGAGCAGAGGGACTTAGCGTTGGCATTGCCTGTTTCTAGCCGTTTTCGCTCCATTTACCAGACTGCCTCTCAACAAGACCCAAGCCTATCCTTCTATTGGATATAATCCAAAGAAAATATTTCTCTGGGCCACTTAGGGCTGGTCCTATAGAACAGTTGGGCCTGAGATGGTGGGTAGCCACAGAACCTAACACATGGCTGGAGAGACAAATGAGATGAGAGTTCAGGTAATTCCCAAAATTCTGGATTGTTTCTGCCCCAAGTGCGACCAAAGGGAGCACAGTCGGTGGCTAGCATAATCACAAGAAGGGTGGCAACTGGAAGCTTAGATGGGTGGCTAAAATCAAGATGGATCAAGTAGACAAGAATTGGAGATAGCACCTACTAAGCCAATTGTTAGACAAGATCCTAAGAGCAACTGTTCCTCTTTTATCTCTAGAGATTAAGTTCCACCCTAGGCTTTAGAGAATGTTATCTTCATAGATAGAAAACCACATCTCCAGAAGCCTTTACTCCACATCTGATGATAAGGACTTTGGATCTGAGCCAGGGATGCTGGGTCTTGTCCCAACAAAATAAAGGCTGAAGGTTGCCCTTCCTCAGAGACAACTCCCTTTGAGACCCAACACCTTTCTAGGGCAAGGGCGAGAGTTTCAGCAGTAAAGACTTGGAAGTATCTACCGACCTACTTGATAGAGTCATCCTTATGCTGAAGAAGACAGCACACCCTGGGTAATAGAGCCCTGGGTTCCTGGGAAAGGGAGTTACTCATGTAGTGCTCTGCCTCCATCCCTACCTCATTTATCACTGTGTTCCCTGCAGCTATGGGAAAGTTTGCCAGAGAGACGGTGCCCAATAACATATGGTGAATGAACAAAAAAATTCAACAACATCCAGTTTTCTGTTGCTACCTATTTCCAGTTAGTTAAGTACCCCCGAGCACTATAATTTCTTTCTCTGTAAAATGTAGGAAATTTGAGCATAACCCAGAAATTTATGAAGAATGTGTTATACAGCTCATTTGCTTCAAACCTGTAGCATGGCACTTCTAACTATGATCCTCAGACCATCCACCTGTGCAACTGCAGACTCCTAGACCCTAAGCAGATCTACTGCACCAAAATCCTCGGGAAGCAGGAATGAGCACAAGAATCTGAAGCTTTCGCAAGCAATGTAGGTGATACCTATGCACACAACTATTTGAGAAACACAGAGACTTAGATTTACGAAAAAATACTACTTTCTAGACCCTAAGCTTGAGATTTTATATATTCATTTAATCCTTACAATTACTCTATGAGGCAAGTATTACTTTCCTGATTTTCTAAGTAGGGAAACTGATTCAAACAAGGTTACACAGTCAATAAACAGCTGAGCCACGGTCCATCCCTGTGATAAATAAAGGATTCTGAGTCTCATTTTCAGTATTTTTAAAAAATTTTGATAAAAGTGTATGTTTGTAATAAAGAGCTGAGAGGAAATATGGTTGCATTTGGTGGGTACGAAGCTTCTTACAGCCTATCAAAGTTAGAGAATTGGGGAGAGAAACACATGGAGGGGAAGGGAAATAGTAACATGAACAAGCAAATGCAATGCTTTTGCTCTGAAGTTAAATGCTACAGTTGAATTTTGTACTCTTGAT
The DNA here is from genome assembly GCF_049350105.2 of Macaca mulatta. Classification (NCBI taxonomy): domain Eukaryota; kingdom Metazoa; phylum Chordata; class Mammalia; order Primates; family Cercopithecidae; genus Macaca; species Macaca mulatta. Next base: position 164,279,366 of record NC_133406.1, read on the forward strand.
TTAAAATGATTAGCAATGCTGGGTTACTATTCTATAACATGCTTAGGACATGACCTTGTACCAATATCACCACCGCATGTAACAATCAAAACCTGCCTACAGATGACCTGGATAGCTGATACAATCACTGTTGGTCTCAAAAAATTTAATTGTGCCATAAAAAGAGGCATGATTCATTGGAAGCTGCCATGTCCAACTTTATCTGTGCTTACCCTAGCCAAAATGGCCTTTTTTCTCTTCAAGGTAGGTACCACCATCAAATATCACCTGTGGAAGTACTCCTGGAGCTAAATGACCTTGAGTTCTATTGTGATGTGGTAAATGGTCTCTGGATGTTCCTGAAAGAGTTAACTTCCTTCATATAATCAGGAATAGATAACTTACTTTTTTGTGATCCAAAGGAATAAAGGCCTTAAAAGTACCACTGTCTTATCAAGAAAAATTTCTAACTAATATAATCTAGTTTAAAAAAAAAAAAAAAAGCACTAGAGTTACAGTCAAGTGTCTTGAAGTATGGCTTTATCACTAATCAGTTGGTGTTGTTAGGGTCAAAAAAGACTTCTCCATCTGGTTTTAATCACCTGTCACACTATCCACTACTACTATTTCAGAGGGGTTTAATGGCTCTATTAATTCAATAAGTATGAAAGAGCTTTGAACATATAAGGTGTTATTCTAATGTGATAACTAAGTATTATGTCTGAACAAAACCAGGTTTAGGTTTGCATTCTAGGAACTCCCAGCACTCTTCCCCTCCTTCTACTGAACTATTCCACTGGAAGCTATTCCATATACCACCTTGAAGGATAGATTTAGGTAAGCGATTCCTGCAGGGTACACCGAGCACCTCACAGAAAGAGACATTTGAAGTGCAAATTATTATTTTTATAGAAGATATTACAAGAGCAGGGCAGCAGTTACTACAATTACTATTCAGTGAAGAATCTCCTTAAGTGCATATGGCAGACGTGCTTGGTGAACCCAAGTATTTTCATGGGTCTTAAAGGTTTAAACTAATAACACCTACATAGTTACTGAAGATCATTTGATGACTATAATATAGATAGACAGATAGGTTCATTACTACAAATGAATTCAGTGCAATATGAAGAAAAATTGAAGCTACTACTATTATGCTGATGCGGCTGCCTAGAGCTAACCCCAACTCCCTCCTGACACTTTCCCTGCTTGCTCTAAGTAATAGAATTTCAGGCTATTATCTACTTGCTGAGAAGTTTCCTCATCTGTAAAATGCGGGGAATAGAGGTAATCTCCATGGCTCCTTCCAGCTGTATGAGTAGACAATCGTTTCTGTATATTGTACAAAATAATAACAGTGAATGTCTTATCCAACTAACACAGAACTTTGGATAACCTTCTCTTATCTCCCTATTTCAACTACCTGATTACAGCAGTTACATTTAATATGATTTGTCCATCCAATGCCTTTTAGTTGCTGTTCTAGTTCAAACCTCTTCCTACCTTGACCAAATATCATTCACGTTCAGAAATGAAAGCTCATCAACAGATAAAAGGTGTTTTTTTTTTTTTTTTTTTTTTTTTTTTTAAAAAGCACTTCTAAGTCCCACAAGGGGTGACCCTGACTTTGGTTTAATAAGTAACTCTAACAAATCAACAGAAAGAATATGGTGACTGCCAGGGAGGAACAATAGAGAAATATAGTGTTCAGAGGTGCAAAATGTGTTTACCCAGAAGTCTCCAAAAGAATGATAGTGGAGCAGAGAAACCAAATCAATTCCATTGACAAAAAGGTATCTGCTATTGTAGGATATAAATATTGTGTCACTTTTCCAGGTCTTCAATATTACACATCTCAATGACCTCCTTTCTTTGTTGAGTCCACACTTAACTGAGCTACCTTCTGATTAACAGTTCAGTTTCCCAATAACCCCAACACAAGAATTGGGGTGGGGGAAAGAGATGAGGTTACAAAAAGGGATCAGAAAGCTCTTGATATGGAGGTTTTTAGATTTGATACCCATATAAAAAGAATATTACATGATAAGGTAGTTATGATTTATAGATCAATTATAAAAGTATTAGCATATCATATTTATTAGGTATTGGCAGTGTTCCAAGCACTATAAGTGCTTTGCATGCATGGACCCATTTAACCAACATAGTATCTTATGAGGACCATCCCATGCTAATATGAGGAAACTGAAGCTGACAGAGATTAAATCATTTGCCCAAGGTTATGCAGTTAAACAGTAGCAGAGGACTTGAACTATAATCTCTATATTGTTCTTTCAGTTTAATTTTCATGAGGTAGAAACTGAATTGAGTCACCTGAAAATATTCATTCTCTATAGTCATAAGATTAAAGATCAAATCTGGAGCATGATGGTTCAGCTAAGATGCTGTCCCTGAGAGCCTTTACCTGAGGTACTCTTACACAGAATCCTCCTAGGTACAGCCTTTAGATCACCACACAACCCTGGGCTCAATGAGCCTCTAATGAAAGGAAGTGCTTCTTCATCCAGGATATAATAAACATGAATCCAAGAGGTTGGGAAATACCACCTATGAATGCTCCCCAAAGCTTTGAACGTGAAAGTAAGAAATGTGTGCATGCATGTTTTCAATCTCCAGGGACAGATCCATCCTGAAGGATGATGAACCATGTTCCCTACTCCCCAAAAGCCACTGGATGAAGGTCTAATTACTACCCGCTTGTTTGTCAGTTTGTCTCTAATTCCACTGCCATCTTTCTCCTCCACATTCCTTACCTCAATGTCTAATGACTGCAATAGCCTCTTAGCTGCGTTCTTCCATTCTAGCTTTTACTACATCTACCTCATTCTACCCAGACAGCCAGACCAGTCTCTTGAATATTATTTTCATCATAGCATTTACTTAGATGATCCAAATATCAACATCAAAGAAAGACATTAAAATTGACAAAGCAGTACTCTCCTCTTTTAGCCTTCTGTACATTCCTCTTTTACTCCCTTAAGTATTACAGCAAATGTTCCCAGTTTCTGTATGCATACAACTTTCCATATGAGCACAGCCCAATAAATACATAGTCACCACAGCCTGCCAGGGAATTAGCACAGTGGCATTGGTGTCAGGCAGAGCTGGTTTGGAGTCCTGGTTCCACTAACCGGGGAAAATTTGGTAAATCTTTTTAAGCCCCAAATAGAATATGGAGATAATCAGGGTATATTTCTCACAGGATTACTGTGATGATTAAGGGATCACTGGTAAAGTGTGCTGAGCACATTTTTCTGGGCCACAGTAAGTGCTCAATAAATGGTACCTATTATCACATCATCATTATTAAAGAAATATGACTTAGTGGTTAAGAGCTCAGACACTAGATTCAAAAATACATGGTTCTGGCATATGAAAGGGTAAGGCAAGGTCTCTATAAGTTTCATCCCAGTCTTCTTGCCATGTGAAAAACATTTCCTTGGTAAAACTATTTAAACAACTCCATCCAAGACACTCTCAAAAGGTGGTTTAGTGACTGTTAGAGTACAAATATAGAAAGGAAAAGAAAAATATTGCTCAGAACGGCAGTAGTTTTCCAAACATTTTTTGGTTAACAAATGTTTATGGAGTCTCTACAATGCATTAGGCCAAAAGAAGGGAGTTAGGACCCTCAGAGAGCTCCCATCTAAGCTCCAGTGAGAGGATGTTTCTGCTGGGTTCCAGCAATGCGGCTGCTCTGCTGTTTAGCACCTGCTTCATGCCAGGCTCTGTGCTCAGCCCTGTGTGCACATTATTCTGTTTGTCCTCATGGTCATTCTTTGAGAGCAGCACTGTTTTTCTCATTTTTCATATGAAGAAACTGAGACTTAAAAGAGGTTGTATGGCTTGTGCAGAGACACGTGTTAGGTAAGTGGTAGGGCCAGGACTTGGACCAGAATGGTTGCTGGATGGCTCTCTCACCTAGGAGCTCAACTCCGGGCTTGTGTCTCCTTGTTGTGTGAGCATCACCAACATTCAAAATGGGTCCCATAGTGGTAGAGATGTAAACAATGGAAGCTTTCAAGTAAAAAATTTACTTAACTGGCAACAAACTGGAAGTAACTCGAAAGCCCATCAATAAAGGAATGGTTGAGCATATTATGGCACATCCAAATCAACAAAAGGCTAATTGAATAAATTATAATGTATCCAAACCATATTATGTAGCCATTAAAAGACAGATACTTAAAGTGGGGAGGGGGACTAAACTTCAGTTCGATAGGAAGAATACATTCAAGAGGCCTACTGTGCATCACGAAGATAATAGTTAACAATAACATTATATACTCAAAAATAGCTAAGCAATTCGATTTTAAGGATATAATATAAAAAATAAATTCTTGAGTTAATACATATGTTAATTAGCTTGATTTGGCCATTTCACAATGGACTCACATCAAAACCTCACATTGTATACCATAAATATATACAATTTTTACTTGTTAATTAAAATTTTCTTTAATTTTTTAAAAAAGGCACATATTTATTAACTTGGATGGATGTCCATGGTATATTGTTAAGTTTAAAAAGAAAACCTCCTTTCAAAAGAGATTTTTTTTAAACGAGTCTAAGAGGAATAAGAGAGATGGGTAGATATATTAAATTTATTCAGACTCTGCACCTAATTATTTAGACCTGTCCTGATTTATCATAAAACTAACATATCCTTTCAGTAGAAACTGAACCCTGTTAAACACACATGAGGAAGTATAGCAAAGTGATTAACAGCACAAGCTTTGAAATCAGAAAGACCAGGTTCATATCTCATCTCCATGACTTACTTCCTGTGACCTTGGGGAGGTCACTCATCCCTTAACACAATTTCCTCAACTACAAACTGATGATAATAATACCCTATTGCATAGGGCTGTTGTTGCGATTGAATGAAATAATGGAAAGTGCTGAGCACAGTACCCTGTACATAGCAAGTTTCAATAACTGGGGCTATTACTTTAACTGTTATCTAATTGCCTTAAAGATCACACTTTTCTAAAAACAGAAGTCCTTCCACAGATTGACATTCAAAAGGCCACCACCACAAAGAATGCGCTTAGGCTGCCAGGAAGGTACTTGTGAAAGTGTAGGCCAATGAATAAATGGCATTTGATATTCTATTCCAGCATCTTTCCATTTCAGCATTTTCTAACTCAGCAGACACATGGTGCTCTCTGGCTGCGTGGCTTCCCTCCCACATTAGCAAACCAGGACTACTCCAAATGTGCAGCGTGGTCCCCAAGGCTTCCTGCTTGCCATGGTCACAGATCACCAACAGGTCTTTGGGTTCAAAGGCCCTGAAGCAGGTAAGGAAATTAGCTCAATGAACACCAGCCAGTTAGTCCATGCTTCAGTCAGAAAAAAAATAATAATAATAGAAGAAAGCAAAACTAAAGCAAGAGAGATGGAAAAGAAGACAGAAGGACCAGTCTCTGTTCACCCGGCAGAGTGTCATCCCAGGTTCTAGAACAACAATGTAAATGAAGGGGGTCAGTTAAATTTTGGAAAGGGGTTTCTAAATTTTTGGACAACACCAGCTGCTTTGTAAACCAGAAAAAATAAATACAAGCTCATCAACAGTGAAAATGCTACTGCCCCAAATTAATTAAGTTCAACTTCAGAGTATGTGTACTCAGCGCTAGCATTTATACACTAATAGAGAGAAGGGTTATTTTCAAGAAAGGTCACAGCACCCATTTCACTTACAATCTTCGCCACTGCAATCTACAGAATGTTGGTTGCTTTTAAGCTATTTTAAAGGAGCCACTGGTATTAACTGATGGGCCTATTCAAGAGAGAGAGGGCTTAACTTTTACTGGAGAATGATGATGATGGAGGTGGTGATGATGATAATAGCCAACATTCATTGAACACTGACTGGGTGCCAGACATTATGCTAAGTGTTTTACCCAACACTTCATGTGATAGATATTGTCACATGAAACAGGGACACAGGAAGATCAAGTAATCATTCCCACTCAGTGATGGAACCAGGATTTAGATGGAACATGGGATCTCCTCTGAACCCGTGTTCTTACCACTATATTGCCACCCATTTATCTCTAACGTCTCTACTGTATCTGTTATTTGATTTCTTCTGTCATTAGAAATTTCCATTTCTGCAGCTCCTTTTGATTTTTTTGTAAGCATATGGTAACCTAGAGAATTTCAGTCTAATGCTTTTCACCTACGTATTTAATTTTTTCATCTTCTAAAAGAAACCATGACCATTTCAGCTGTCATGATTCTGTATTATTTCAGAACATGCATTCATCTTTTATTTTCCAGAGCGAGGTTTTGTTTATAACATATAAGATAGGGAAACAAAATTGAGAAGGCAGGGAGAATATAAATCTTGTCACAGAAGCAAGATGCTCCCACCACATTTGAAAGCATTTAAGAGTTCTTTGATGCCCTCATCTGACTATAAAATTTTGAACAATGTAAATGTTGACAGTCACAAGTACATTCAAAAAGACTTGCTGAATTTTTTAGGTCTGCCATGTAACCTGGTGATTTCTATTTCTTCAATTACATGATGCATTCTGCATGTAGTATGTGGAACCTGAACCCTTCATTTGGGCTCACTGTGCTTTCTTATTGCCAGATCCTTCTTTCCAGCTAGACTGCAAACCCTTTGAGGGTTGAAGTCACATCTTACAATGCCAGGGTACCCAGCCCTTCCACAGGCCCTTATACATAGTAGCAACTCAAAAGAAGTTTAATCAAGTCAGAAATCATTTATTTTTTGAGCAAACTCCAAACCTCTGAAAGTTGACATTCCAGAATGCATTGCCTACTCCAATATTGCTTCATCCCAGGGGAGCCTTCAAGTAGCAATAAAATTGATTTCTTTGCTAGCAAAACCTGAAACCCTGATGACTCTGGAATTATCATCTGGATATAAACCCATCCATGCCAAAGGTGCCCATTTCTTTAAAGAGCTAAGGAAGCAAAGATCTGAAGAAGCAGTATTTGATGAAGATATTTGGCCTTTCAGTTTAAAGATTATGCAATTTTGTAAGAGGTGTACTGTACGTTAGAAACTGAATTGTGTCATATCTAGAGAGTGCTTAATAAATATTTATGATATGAACGTCTTCTTCAAAAAAATTAAACTTAACACTTCATCTTATTTTACAATTGAATTTCACTATAAAACCTGGAGATGGGTTTATGAGGAAAAACACTTTAGATTACATGTGAGTCATTTTAACCAAGGACTAATTCTACTTTGAGAACATATCTGTTAGAAAATTGTAACCTGAAGAAAATAAAACCTTGCAGTATGCTTATTGCCTTTATGTGAGACACAAAAGCTTAAATGTCACAGCAGTTTCCAGGAGCACATGAGACAAAGGGGCCTGAGACACCAGTGTCTGAGTCAGAGGGAAACCAAGTGTGCAGGACTGGCAGCCAGACTGGCTCCACATTTTTTCATCTGCTTTATAGACTGGGATTCTACATGAGATTCCATTTGACAAATGAAAAAGCAACTAAGAGTGTAAAGATACTGGACAAAAATAAAGTAACATCATTAGCCTTCTATCCTATTCTTTTTTTCCAGTATCATTCAGCAGAATGATACTTTCTCAGCTTATATCAACTGTGAATCTCGGCCCATTTTAGAAGCCATAGTGAATAGTGGGTCCAGGTCAAATAGATGATGGCAGAGCAGAAGAACTCAAAGTGGGGCAAGGAAAGAGTAAATGGGGAAGAGATTTACTGGGATACACACAGTAATAAGAGAAGCTACTATTACTGAACAGCACAACTAAAGATGCTTGAAAATTCTTTGAAATAAATCAGGCCTGCCCAAACTTAGTTCTTTTCAAACCCAACCATGATTCAGAGTTGGCCATGGTGCTTGTTAAAAATGTAGATGTCTGGATTCCACCCCAAATGTACTAAATCAGAATCTTATGGGGGGCTACCCAGTGACTGTACATTTAATAAGTCACCTCAAATCCCCAAATTATTCTGATGCACATGCAGGCTTTAGAACCACTGTTATAAGCCCCATCAGTGTCATGGTGTGAATTCTTGGCAATGTAATTCCTATAAAATGAATTTCTTTAAATTAAGAAATACCAAGACATTTTTATTGGTGATAATAAAACCATATTCATGTAGTATAGGTACTAAAGCATCTTTCAACATCCAAGAAAATGAACTGTCATTCTTAGAAATTTGGGGATTAAACCATGTGCTCTGAAGCCTTCTTTATAAACATGACATTATGATGCAGTATCTCCCTGTAATAGTTCTACACTTGTAACAGATAAGAAAATTCCCTGGCTCACTCGTAATAGCTAGCTGCTTTCTGACAACTGTCAAATTTTCTCATTGCTGAGATTTGGAGATTCATCAAAACCAATTGCCAGCTAGACATCTGGTTTTATAAGTTTCCTTAGAAATATAATCAGTAGCCCTGAATGTGGGCAGGATATCCAAAGTACTGAGAACGCCTCAGATTACTCTAATTTTAACTTTTGTGACTGGAGTATTTTTCTCACTCCTGTGAAATCACCATTCCATGTGTCCTGTTTATAACTTACACAACACTTGTTTTCTCAAGTCTCCTGAAGATCAAAAAGGAAAAAAAAAAAAAGTAATTTCATGTGCTCAGAACTTAATGTACTCCAAACCACTTCCTCGAAGAAACCTGCTGTCATTCTATGAACACATAATAAATACCCCCACCCCACCCCTATGGTAAAATTCAAATCTTGCTTTTAAAAAACCTCTAATCTAATCACATGAATTCTACAAATCCTCATTTTAAAAACTGGCTTATATTTTATATTCAGTTGATACAATTTAAACTCATGGAAGCAGTAGGGTGCCACTTATAACGCCACTTCAAAATACACCTACCCTGTTGGAAGCAACTTGTTCAGGAACTCACTTTCATTTCCACTGCTACTCTTTGCCCCCATAATGGGGCCTCTTGCTGCCTCTGAGTTTCAGTGTCTTTTTGTTATGATTAAGAAAATTCTAAACACCTGGCCTTCTTTTATATGAGTAATGTTGAAAAGTGAACATATCTGCAATCTAATTAGAAATGATTGTTCCAAAGAACTAGAATTGGAGGGAGAGAAGGAAGACCATTACTTTTATTTTCTTCTTAAATTATAAAGATAATTTAACACTTGTTATAACATGTCAAACAGTGCATATATACATGAAGTAGAGATATATTTTTTAAGCTAGATTAAAGTACTTTAACTTTTATTTAAAAAATATCACATACTTTCAATTTTGCCAAGTTAGACTCGGGACCCTTTTGTAGCTTTTCCTAAGTGTGTGTGTGTGTGTGTGTGTGTGTGTGTGTGTGTGTGTGAGAGAGAGAGAGAGAGAGAGAGAGAGAGAGAGAGAGAGACCACTGACAGTCTTTTGAAAAAATTCTTTAATTATATGGTTGCCTTGTATTATTATACTTTGTTTTTCCTTTTCCCATATAGAAGGTCTCATAGTAATAAATGTATTTGACCTTTATTTTATTTTCTTATATCCCTACTTTTCCTGACTTTTATATTGCCCTTTTCTTTCATCCTTTCTTCTACTCTTCTAGTTTACAATTATTATTCTGTTATAGATATCCTTTCCTCCCACGCAAGAGAGAAAGATTAAGTCCTTAGCATAAGCACCCACAGTTTCATAGTAGGAACAAGTCTTTAAACCAGGGGTTGCAAGCTCAAATTCATTCAGAAACTATGTAGGCAACAAAGTAGTGAAACAAACAGGGCATAAGACAAGAAGGAGCAATGGGGACTGTAGCAAAGTGCATCTGAAAGCCACTTAACTGCATTTAAATTTAACTTTGTACCAACTGAACAAAATATATACAAGGGCTGAATTCAGCCTTGCAGGGCCATTCTGCAACCTCTGCAAGACTTTATTCCCAATCTCATTTTATCTCTCTCCAGAAAGACAGAGTTCAATTGACTTTCTTATTTACACCAGTGGATAAGTGCTACAGCATATATAATAACACAAAAAAAGCAGATACTTTAACATCTGCATGCAAATGACCTCAGTGTGCATTGCTTTTTCTACAAAATTTATCACTTAACTATAATTTGTTCATGCTAACCATGTATTGAGAATACTTTGTATTTCTCCCAAGCACAAACAACTCAGTGAGTATAAGGGGCCAGGGAAAGGGAGGGTGTTGGATTTATGTCGGAGATGAAATTGACACAGGGGCAAAGGAAACATTTGTTGAATAAAATTTATGGGAGGCCAATGTTTTGGACTAGGCTCCTGGCTCTAACAGACCAGACCAAACCAGAATGGCGTCACTTGTGCTAGGTGCCACATAATCAAATTGAACTTAGAAATGGGCCAGTTTTCAAAAACAAAAACAAAAACAAAAACAAAACAAAACAAAAAGAGATTTGTGGAAACCACGCAGAAGGCTGGTTGAACCAGGATGATAAGGGGGCCTCCTGTGCTTTAGCCTATACAAGGAAAGTAACCTGAAGTAATATGATGTTAACCAATCCACTTTTTGCATTTGCTGTTTCATTGTTCCTGCTCAAGTTGCCTTAGGAAAACCACTCTTCTGCCACACCCTGAAGAGCACCTTGCTGTTTCACAGACCGGATGCGAACTGATTCATGAATCACTAATAAAAGCCAATGAGATCTTTAAGCTCAATTTGTTGAAATTTTGTTTTCTAACACATTATAGGGGAAAAAAATCTTAATGTATAATCCGAGACAGTTTAAGGCAGGAAATTCACAGGCAGATAGTGGCATTAACTAGATTCCCAATGTCTATAAGGCCGTCTTGAATTTAGCCTTTGCAGGAGGTTGAACCTGGTAAACTAAAAGCCAACTATCGTCTGTCTTTCACCATTTTCCCATTGTTCAGAAGAAGTGATTTTTTCACAAAAACAGCTTTTGAAATTTCATCCAATATAAACTCTGCCCACTGCTTACCAAAAATGGAAACAACACAAGAGGAGAATAATTGTCATTTTCTCCTATCACAAAAGAGAGACTTCAAACAAACTGAATAGGGGAGAGGAATCAAAAACACGGCATGAGACAGTTTTTCCATCCCGATGAAGGGTGAGTCACTAATTCCACAGCAGCTTCCTTAATTGCCGCTAAGCACACCAGTATCCAGCTTAATATTCGTTTCCTTCTTAGAGCATTAGAGCACTATTCTCCCCGATCCACTTGGGCCTAGAAATAGTAACTGTCCTAAGAACAGAAGAAAATCACATGCTAAATGCTATATATTTAGCATCTCTATAGCATTTTATGGTTTCAAGGTTTCACAGAACCATTTTTATAATTCCTTCCATCTGCAAAAGCAAAGAAATAAAGTCATTTTCCAAGGTCATAGAGAAAATTACCAGAATGAAAATCCAAATGCATAGCCCCTTCCAGAACATTACTTCATTCACAGAGGGCTTCTACCTCATTTACCACCATTTCCCTCATCACTGCTGATTGGCCATTGAGGAGCTTTGAGAATCCTTTGAATAATCCCAAGATCTGTGGTGCACACACCATCCTTCCATGGAATCTCACTGGAAGATGTGAGGCAATGCAAGATAATTGATTGTGTCCAACTACCCAAGCCATCTGCTAGAATACTGGAAACTAAGAAAGTCAGAATGCTCTGCAAAGAGGGCCACCTGTGCTACAAGAGTTAAGGTTGCCTAGTTTTCCTGCCTTACTGTATTTTAAGCCAATTTTATAACTATACATCACCATGGTGATCAGGACTAATGTAATTGCATCAATAATTTTCCTTAGAGGGCAGGCTCCAATTGAATTCATCTAAAATAAAATAAATAGTAAAAGAATGATCTATGTGACCAAATATGAGAAACATTCTAGCAGTGTCATGGAATACCCTGAGAAGCCTGACACTTTACAACATTTTGAGATGGGGTATGTTGACATAACTTCTTTCCATCATGCTCTCATGAACGCTTTGATTCTGTGTCAGTTCAGGTTTATGTGAAGCTTTAATGGTGAAAGGCTTCACATTATAAATGAGTGCCTCCATCTTCATGCAAACCAAAGACATTATGATAGTGTACTTTGCCCAGGACTTAAGGGAATTCAGTAACATTCACTTATACTTCCTTATTCAGAAAGGAGGTAGAGCATGTTAGTTGTTCCCAATTTACTGAAGGAAGAATGACACAGAAGAATGTATAAGTTGAATATAATTCTAATCATGGGAGTCTAAGGCTTCGGACATTTTTTAAAGACAAAATTATATTTTCCTCTCTATATATTTCCTTCAGATTTCCATTCTTTTAGTGTGTATATGTGTGTATGCCTATATTTTTGTTTCCTATGAAAATACTGGTTGATAACACTCTAGTATAGTGAGCCAAGAGCATTTCTAATAACATGAAGTAAGCAACACAATACAGAAGTGGTAAAATTCTATTTTAAATTCTCACTTCTCTACCTCCCCCACTAGCACATTCTAATCAAAAAGAGAATCTGATCGACTGGTTGATGATAATAGACAGTGATTTAATTTCTGACACATGGCAATAAGGTAGACTTCATCAGCAATCCTTGGTCCATGAGCGATTGCCTTATGATTCTCCACCCGACAAACCTCATTTAAATTGAACACTATCACAGAGCGGCTTACCAATTAAATCAAGATGTCTTAATATTACAGAAAAGAGATTCTTAAATGCAAAAATAGCATTTCTCAGCTGTGTTTACAGTCTTGGACATTGGTGCTTAAATACCCCCAAGGACCAATTCTGAAAAAATATCTCTGTGTAGCACTGCCGTTCACTGGCTTTAACAGCACATCTCTCTCAGTACTCATAGCATTCAGGAATGAGAGCTTGGTCCCCAGCCCAAGAAATTGTTTTTAAAAAGCGGGCGGGGGGGAGGGCATTCTCAAGGGAACTGGTAAAATATAATAGAAATATCATCTGTATTTTTCCAGGCTGGTTAAATAATAGATACACTCTCTTTTAAATGTAAACATGAAATAGCCCCCGCTTGATAAGCACTTGCCACATGAAAGAATTTGACTAAACACAACGTAGGCATTATCCTATTTATTCCCACAAAACCCTCAAGGTTGTGGGGAGGTTGTTTATATATATCACAGTGATAGGTTCTGAAGTTCAGATAAGTTAGGCAGATGACCAGGAATGAGACATATTATAAAAGCCTTGAATCAAATCTCTTCTGACTCTAAAGCCGGTGTCCAAGTGACTATTACACTACAGCCACCCATCCAAATGAACATCATATACAGGGTCAGATGAGCCACTCCAGGGATGGCCTCTGGCCCTCCATCAGCAATTCTGCATCACTAAATTCCTCACATTTGGCTTTTCTGGGTTTCGTTCCTACCATACCAATGCTCCCCACCATCTATCAACAACAACAACAAAAACTATCACATTAAAAAAGCCCCTTAAACCATACTTTAGACTAATTTGAAACCTGAGCATGTTTGCCTTTAGATGGGTGAGATTTAATCATAGTTTTAATCATAATTAGTTCAGCAAATTCATTCCTTAGGCCCTTTGTGGAGCATATCTTCTGAGTGAGGCATTAAGCAAGGTGCTCAGGCAGGACAGTCCCCGCTTATCTAGGAGCAGACCGGTTTATAGATGGAGGTATGGTGTAGAGGGAGTTTGAGAGAGGAATAAAGATGAGCAAGAGCTTGAAAAATGCATCAGAGGAGACAAGAGTAAGGGATTGGAGCAAGAGAAAAATTTGTGCACAAAGAAATACAATAAGAATCATAACAGAAGTCTACACAAGTTGCCATGGATCTCAAGGAAGACTTTCCAAGTTCACTTTGGATTGGGGAACTTATAGAATGACTAAGACTTTACCAAACAGACAAAAGAAAGGGCATTTCAGGGAGAGGAAAGAGAGTGGATGTACAGAGGACCATGATGTGAGGAGAGAACAGTGAAGGGTTTAGTGCTATGTGAGACAAGGCTAGAAAGAGATTGAGGCAAGAATGAGGTCTACAAAAGCTGCCCAAAGATTTTGACCTTATTCTCCAGGCACTGAAGAATAACTGAAGATATGTGAAAAAAGAACCGGCAGGATAAGCTTTGTGCTTTTGAAAATTATTCTAGCCGAAATGTAGACAAAGGATTAGAGGAGAAGTTGGGTGTGGAAGAAGCCTGATATTGTATTATTCAGGAAAGAGAAAGTTTACACTAAGGAATGGGAATAGAAAGGAAGTCTCACAAATGGACTAAAACTAGTTATGTACAGGTGATAATGGGAGAATTTGGTAATTAAATTAGGTGTTTAGCCGTGATCAGAGGAGGAGAATACATTGTTGAAAGTGGAAAAGGAGATAAAAAAGGGTAGGAGAAGTTTGACTTTCAATGTGTGAAAGATGTGCTCCTAGGATTTCTATGTAAAGATGTGTGACAGTCAGGGGAAATTCAGGATGAAGCCCAGAAGAAAGGTCAAAGCTACAAATGCAGATTTTGAAAATCATCAAGTTTGATACCTAAGAAGTTACTGGTGAGTGTCATTGTTTTTTAAGAGAACAATTTAAGTAGAGTGGTTGACTGAAGTCAGAATATGCTAAGTCAAGGAGTGAATGGAAAATAGATTACATTATTAGCAAATTATTGCTATTTATTTTTTGTGTGTATTTTTCTCCCATTTCCCATGCATAGATGCTCGGCAGGGCAGGCACGACGACGGACTTCACTTGGATGCTTCATAGCCATGTTGAAGGCAAATATAAATATGTGCCGAATTTAAAAAGTGGGGTTGAGAGAGAGAGAGCCAGTTAGATAAGAATACCTTTTTTTCCAGTCAGCCCTTGGAAGTATACTTGGAAACTCCTGAGACTGCAGACAACAGCTCTTTCTCTTTCACCTCTGCAAATGAAATTCAGGTTTCCTCCTGGCTGAAGGCCTCTGCTTATTTTCCATGGATTAACGCTTCCAAGTGAGCAGGAATTGACTTGCCAAATAGTCTAATTCACTTGGCTGGTGTGTCTCACTTAAAAAGCTATTAACAAGTCAGACTAGAGGGGTGAGGAATGTCCCAATTAAAGCAATTGCTGCAGTGTCCAAATGCCTAGCAGCTGTGCCCTCCTCACACCATCGGCTAGCTACGAAAACAAGATTTTAACACTTCTTTGCTAGCACAGCCAAAACTTTGTCTGGAAGCCATTGAAGCCTGACAAGGACTGCTTAGAAATTACAAACTATCTTATTTTATGCATATGTGTTTTTAAAGACATGAGAGAAACTTCTAAGGATTAGGCTATGATTCCTTAGATGTGTCACCCAAAGTACAAGTGACAAAAGAAAAAAATAGATAAAGTGGGCTTCATCAAAATTAAAATTTCATGCTTCAAAAGATACCATCAAGAAAGTGAAAAGACAAACATAAAATGGAAGAAAATGCTTGCAAATAATATATCTAATAAAGAACTTACATACAGAGCACTCTTACAACTCAACAATTAAAAAAGACAACTCAAAAATGAACAAAGGTTTGAATATTCATTCATCCAAAGATTATATACAAATGTCTAACAAACACGTGAAAAGATGTTAAACATTATTAATCAACAGAGAAATGCAAATCAAAACCACAAGACACACTTCATAGTCACTGACATGGCTAAAATAAAAAAGATGGACAATAGTAAGTGTTGACAAGGATGTGGAGAAATTGTTTCCCTCATACATTTCTGGTAGGATTGTAAAATGATTCAGCCACTTATGAAAACAGTTTGACAATTAAACATAGACATACCATATGATGCAACACTTTTAAGCCTAAGTATATACCCAAGAGAATTAAAGACACATATCCACACAAAACCTGTATATAAATGTTAATAGCAACATTATTAATGATATCCTAAAAGTGGCTATCACTGATAAATAGAAAAAGAAGACATGGTAACTTTATAGAATGCAATATATGTGGCAAGAAAAAGAATGAAGTATTGATACAAGCTACAATATGAATGAACCTCAAAGTATCTTGCTAAGTGAAAGAAGCCAGTCACAAAAGCCCAGTCACAAAATCACAAAATTAAAATCAAAAATCGAAAGTCACAATTGTATTATTACCTATAGAAAATGTATGTCTGGAGTAGGTAAATTTATAAAGACAGAAAGTAGATTAGCAGTTTTTGGGAGAAGGCGGCAATGGGAAATGTCTACTAATAGATACTTAGTTTGTGGAAGGTTGAAGAAATAAAGCAATTAAACAGTGGAGATGTTTGCACAATGCTGTGAGTATACTAAAAACCATTGAACTGTATACTACAAACTGGTGAATGTTATAGTAAGTGAATTATATCTCTATGAAGCTATAATTTTAAAAAAGTAACTTATGACTACGTACCCTAATCTCTCAGCGTCACCTCCTCAAGTGAAAACATAAATTGTCTTCATTCAGGAAGTAAGAGGGGAACACTAGTCTCAAGAGTATCTTGAAAGCTATGTTAATACAAGGTAAATCAGATATTTATTAGTGCTAGATCTTAGTAACTTCTGGTTTCTAGATGGCCACAAATGGTACAGTTTCTCAGTCTTCCTAATGGGTCATCCAATTTCCACCTCTGTCATGTGAACAAACAAAGGAAAACAAAGAGAGAAGAAGGAAAGGAAGAAATGGGACAGAAAGAAAAAGAGAAAGAAGAAAAGAGGGGAGAGGAGGGAAGAGGCAAAAGGGAAGGAAAAGGAGAAAAGATGAGGAGATACGAGGAAAAAACAAGTATTTGGTTCTGAGAGAGAAGTATTGTAAAATACCTGCTTCATATTAGACAGCCAAAATTATGGATCTTCAGCCAAAAACAACGAAAAATGAAACATTCCTGAAATTAGGATAATGGTTGTTTCCTTTAGAATCTAAGGGGCGGCGATTTGTTTAAAGAAAAGCATTAGCTAAGGAAAGGGCTTTAAGTAGGAACTGCTAGACAAACTCATTTTCCTCATACCAAAGAAGCTAATTGCTCCCAGTTTCCTTACATTAGATACAGAGAGAGTTTACCTGTTGTAACTGCATAGTTAGGGAGATGGTGATATTAAAAAGGCTGTAAAGGAGAACAAAAATAGTCTCAACTTTAATACTGCAAATACATTTAAGCATTTTTAAAAGAGGGCATCTGGCGAGGGAGGGACCAACATGGTCAAATAGGAACAGCTCTGGTCTGCAGCACCCAGCAAGACCAGTGCAGAAGGTGGGTGATTCCTGCATTTCCAATTAAGGTTCCCAGTTCATCTCAATGGGTCTGGTTAGGCAGTGGGTGCAACCCACAGAGAGTGAGCAGAAGCAGGGTGGGGCTTCACTTCACCCAGGAAATGCAAGGAGCCAGGGGACCTCCCTCACCCAGCCAAGAGAAGCCATGAAGGACTGTGCTACCTGCCCTAGGTACTGCATTTTTCCCACAGATTCTTGCAATCCGCAGATCAGGAGATCTCCTCGTGAGCCTACACCACCAGGGTGCTGGATTCCAAGCACAAAACTGGGCGGCTGTTTGGGCAGGTACCAAGCTAGCTGCAGGAGTTTTTTTGTACCCCAGTGGCATCTGGAAACCCAGCGAGACAGGAGAACCGTCCACTCCCCTGGAAAGGTGGCTGAAGCCAGGGAGCCAACTGGTCTCACTCAGCAGGTCCCACTCCCACAGAGCTCAGCAAGCTAAGAACCACTGGCTTGAAATTCTCCCTGCCAACACAGCAGTCTAGAGTCAACCTGAGACGACTGAGCTTGCTGGGGGGAGGGGCGTCGGCCATTACTGAGGCGTTAGTGGGCTGTGTTCCTCTGATGGTGCTAAGGACACTGGAAGGTTTGGACTGGGCTGAATTCACCACAGCACGGCAAAGCAGCTGTGGCCAGACTGCTTCTCTAGATTCCTCCTCACTGGGCAAGACATCTTCGAAGGAAATGGAGCAGCCCCAGTCAGGGGCTTACAGATAAAACTCTCATCTTCCTGGGACAGAGCACTTAGGGGGACTGGTGGCTGTGGGCGCAGTTTCTGTGGACTTAATCTCTCCTGCCTGCCGGCTTTAAAGAGAACAGCTGATCCTTACAAGGAGGATTTTCCCAACGTTGTGCACCAGCTCTGCTAAGGGACAGACTGCCTCCTCAAGTGGGTCTCTGACCCACGTGCCTCCTGACTGTGAGAGACCTACCAACAGGGGTCGATAGAAACCTCATACAGGAGAGACCCGTCTGACATTAGCCTGGTGCCGCTCTGGGACAAAGCTTCCAGAGGAAGGAGTAAGAAGCAAACTTTGCTGTTCTGCAACCTCCACTGGTGATACCTAGGTGAACAAGGTCTGGAGTGGACGTCCAGCAAACTGCAGGAGACCTGCAGAAGAGGGGCCTCTGTTAGAAGAAAAACTAATGAACAGAAAGAAACAACAACATCAACAAAAAAGACCCCCCCACAAAAACCCCACCCAAAAGTCATCAGCCTCAAAGATCAAAGGTAGATAAATCCATGAAGATGAGGAAAAGCCAGTGCAAAAACGCTGAAAATTCCAAAAACCACAATTCCTCTTCTCCTCTAAATATTCGCTACTCCTCTCCAGCAAGGATACAAAACTGGACAGAGAATAAGATTGATGATTTGACAGAAGTAGGTTTCAGAAGGTAGGTAATAACAAAATCCTCTGAGCTAAAAAAGCATGTTTGAACCCAATGCAAGCAAGCTAAGCACCTTGATAAGAGGTTACAGGAACTGTTAACTAGAATAACCAGTTTTGAGAGGAACATAAATGACCTGATGGAGCTGAAAAACCCAGCATGAGAACTTCATGAAGCATACACAAGTATCAACAGCCAAATCAAGAGCTCCTGAAGGAAGCACTAAATATGGAAAGGGAAAATCGGTACCAGCCACTGCAAAAATACACAAAATACAAAGACCAATGACACTATAAAGAAACTTCATCAACTACTGTGCAAAATAAGCAGCTAGCATCAAGATGACAGGATCAAATTCACACATAAAAATACTAACCTTAAAATAATTGAGCCAAATGGCTCAATTAAAAGACATAGACTGGCAAATTGCATAAAGACTCAAGACCCATTGGTGTGCTGTATTCAGAAGACCCATCTCATGGGCAAAGACACACATAGGCTCAAAATAAAGGGATAGAGGAATACTTACCAAGCAAATGGAAAGCAAAAAGAAAAAAAAAAAAAAAAAAAGCAGGAGTTGCAATCCTAGTCTATGAAGAAACAAGCTTTAAACCAACAAAGATCAAAAAAGACAAAGAAGGGCATTACATAATGGTAAAGGGATCAATGGAACAAGAAAAGCTAACTATCCTAAATATACATGCACCCAACATAGGAGCACTCAGATTCATAGAGCAAGTTCTTAGAGACCTACAAAGAGACTTAGACTCCCATGCAATAATAGTAGGAGACTTTAAGACCCCACTGTCAATATTAGACAGATCAACAACACAGAAAATTAACAACGATATTCAGGACTTCAACTCAGCTCTGGAGCAAGTGGACCTAATAAACAACTACAGAACTCTCCACTCCAAATCAGCAGAATAAACATTCTTCTCAGCACCACACAGCACTTATTCTAAAATCGACCACATAATTTGAAATAAAACTCTTCTAAGCAAAAGCAAAAGAACAGAAATCATAACAGTCTCTCCAACCACAATGTAATCAAATTAGAACTCAAAACTACACAACTACATGGAAAGTGAACAACCTGCTTCTGAATGACTCCTGGGTAAATAATAAAATTAAGGCAGAAATAAAGAATTTATTTGAAACCAATGAGAACAAAGAGACAATGTACCAGAATCTCTCGGACACAGGTAAAGAAGTATTAAGAGGGAAATTTATACCATTAAATGCCCACTCAGAGAGCTGGAAAGGCCTCAAAGCTATACCCTAACATCACAATTAAAAGAACTAGAGAAGTAAGGGCAAATGAATTCAAAACCTAGCAGAAGACAGGAAATAACTAAGATCAGAGCAGAACTGAAGGAGATAGACATACGAAAAACCCTTCAAAAAAAAAAAAAATCGGCCGGGTGCGGTGGCTCAAGCCTGTAATCCCAGCACTTTGGGAGGCCGAGACGGGAGGATCACAAGGTCAGGAGATCGAGACCATCCTGGCTAACACGGCGAAACCCCATCTCTACTAAAAACACAAAAAAAAATTAGCCGGGCGAGGTGGCGGCGCCTGTGGTCCCAGCTACTCGGGAGGCTGAGGCAGGAGAATGGCGGGAACCCGGGAGGCGGAGCTTGCAGTGAGCTGAGATCTGGCCACTGCACTCCAGCCTGGGCAACAGAGCGAGACTCCGTCTCAAAAAAAAAAAAAAAAAAAAAAAAATCAATGAATCCAGGACCTGTTTTTATGAAAAGATTAACAAAAAAATGGACCACTAGCTAGACTAATAAAGAACAAAAGAGGGAAGAATCAAATAGACACAATCAAAAATGATAAAGGGGATATCCCACTGATCCCACAGAAATGCAAACTACCATCAGAGAATACTATAAACGCCTCTATATAAATAAACTAGAAAATCTAGAAGAAATGGATAAATTCCTGGACACGTACACCCTCCCAAGACTAAACCAAGAAGAAGTCACATCTCTAAATACACCAATAACAAGTTCTGAAATTGAGGCAGTAATTAATAGCTTACCAACCAAAAAAAGCCCAGGACCAGATGGATTCACAGAGGAATTCTATCAGAGGTCCAAAGAGGAGCTGATATCGTTCCTTCTGAAACTATTCCAAACAACAGAAAAAGAGGGACCCCACCCTAACACATTTTATGAGGCCAGCATCCTAATACCAAAACCTGACAGATACACAACCAAAAAAGAAAATTTCAGGCCAATATGCCTGATGAACATTGATGTGAAAATCCTCAATAAAATACTGGCAAATCGAATCCAGTAGCATGCCAAAAAACTTATTCACTGCAATCAAGTCAGCTTCGTCCCTGGAATGCAAGGATGGTTCAACATGCACTAATCAATAAACATAATCCATCACATAAACAGAACCAATGACAAAAACCACATGATTATCTCAATAGATGCAGAAAACACCTTCAATAAAATTCAACATCCCTTTATGTTAAAAAATCTCAATAAACTAGGTATTGATGGAATGTATCTCAAAATAATAAAAGCTATTTATAACAAATCCATAACCAATATCGTACTGAATGGACAAAAGCTGGAAACATTCCCTTTGAAAACAGGCACAAGACAAGAATTCCCTCTCTCACCATCCTATTCAACATAGTATTGGAAGTTCTGGCCAGGGCAATCAGGCAAGAAAAAGAAATAAAGCATATTCAAACAGGAAGAAAGGAAGTCAAATTGTCTCTGTTTGCAGATGACATGATTGTATATTTAGAAAACCCCATCATCTCACCCCAAAAACTCCTTAAGCTGATAAGCAACTTCAGCAAAGTCTCAGGATACAAAATCAATGTGCAAAAATCACAAGCATTCCTATACACCAACAATAAACAAGTAGAGAACCAAATCATGAATGAACTCCCATTCACAATTGCTAAAAAGAGAATAAAATATGTAGGAATACAACTTACAAGGAACATGAAGGACCTCTTCAAGGAGAACTACAAACCACTGCTTAAAGAAATAAGAAAGGACACAAACAAATGAAAAAAAAAAAATTCATGCTCATAGATAGGAAGAATCAATATTGTGAAAATGGCCATACTGCCCAAAGTAATTTATAGATTCAATGCCATCCCCATCAAGATACCATTGACTTTCTTCACAGAATTAGAAAAAACTACTTTAGATTTCATATGGAACCCAAAAGGAGCCCATATAGCCAAGACAATCCTAAGCAAAAAGAGCAAAGCTGGAGGCACCATGCTACCTGACTTCAAACTATACTATAAGGCTACAGTAACCAAAACAGCATGGTACTGGTACCAAATAGCATAGACCAATGGAATAGAACAGAGACCTCAGAAATAACACCACACATCTACAACCATCTGATCTTCAACAAACCTGACAGAAACAAGCAATGGAGAAAGGATTTCCTAATTAATAAATAGTGCTGGGAAAACTAGCTAGCCACATGCAGAAAACAGAAACTTGACCCCTTCCTTACACCTTATACAAAAATTAACTCAAGATGAATTAAAGACTTAAATGTAAAACCCCAAACCATAAAAACCCTAAAAGAAAACCTAGGCAGTACCATTCAGGACATAGGCATGGGCAAACTCTTCATGACTAAATCACCAAAAGCAATGGCAACAACAGCCAGAATTGACAAATGGTATCTAATTAAACTAAAGAGCTTCTGCACAGCAACAGAAACTATTGTCAGTGTGAACAGGCAACCTACAGAATGGGAGAAAATTTTTGCAATCTACCCATCTGACAAAGGGCTAATATCCAGAATCTACAAGGAACTTAAACAAATTTACAAGAAAAAAACCAAACAACCCCATCAAAAAGTGGGCAAAGGATATGAAAAGACATTTCTCAAAAGAAGACATATATGTGGCCAAAAACATATGAAAAAAAGCTCATTATCATGGTCATTAGAGAAATGCAAATCAAAACCACAATGAGATACCAACTCACGTCAGTCAGAATGGCAATCATTAAAAAGTCAGAAAACAACAGATGCTGGAGAGGATGTGGAGAAATACAAATGCTATTACACTGTTGGTGGGAGTGTAAATTAGTTCAACCATTGTGGAAGACAGTGTGACGATTCCTCAGCAATCTAGAATGAGAAATACCATTTGACCCAGCAATCCCATTACTGGGTATATACCCAAAGAATCATAAATCATTCTACTATAAAGACATATGCACACGTATGTTTATTGCAGCACTACTTACAATAGCAAATTCTTGGAACCAATCCAAATGCCCATTGATGATGGACTGGATAAAAAAAATGTGGTACATACACACCATGGAATACTATGCAGCCATTAAAAAGGATGAGTTCATGTCCTTTGGAGGGACATGGATGAAGCTGGAAACCATCATTCTCAGCAAACTAACACTGGAACAGAAAACCAAACACCACATGTTCTCACTCATAAGTGGGAGTTGAACAAGGAGAACACATGGACACAGGGAGGGGAACATCACACACAAGAGCCTGTTGCAGGGTGGAGAGAAAGGGGAGGGAGAGCGTTAGGACAAATACCCAATACACGCAGGGCTTAAAACATAGATGATGGGTTGATAGGTGCACCAAACCGCCATGCCAAATATATACCTGTATAACAAACCTGCACATTCTGCACATGTATCCCAGAACTTAAAGTAAAATTTTTTAAAAAAAAGAAAAGAAAAAGAAGGCATCTGGCAACATCACCCTAACACTTGCTCCCAGCTCTGTTACAGACGTGATGCACTCAGCATGCAGTGACCGCCAAGATCTTCCCCCCAACTGTAGCTCATCCCAGCTAGGAACCAGCACTCCTCACCCTCAATGTTTTCCTTTATCTCATTTTCCTCGGTCTACTCTTCTTTTGTGTGATTAAAAATGTTCTTCCAATCCTTAAAAAAAATGAATTTTTAAAAGAGGAAACAAAAGAATTTGTTCCTAAATGAGAAAAATTCAAAACCAGACAGCCTGTGATTGTGGAAAATGCTTTTGGAATGAAAGGAAAAGGTGAGAGAACAACAGCTAGTATTGGCTGAGTGACTTCTATGTACCGGGCACTATACATATAAGATTTTTAATCCTAATTTCAGCCCTGCAAGGTAAGGATGATCAATCCCATTTAAAGAAATCTTGCTTTCTAACTCCTACTACTCAAGACCCACATTCAGAAGTATTAGAGATGTCTGCCTGCACTAAATTACAATACTTTATGTCTAGAGCAGGGTTGTCCAACAGAAATGTAATGTGAGTCACATACATAATCTTAAATTTTCTGGTAGTCACACTAAAAGTGAAAAAAAGGGAATTCATTTTAATAACGTATTTTATTAACCCACCAGACTCAAGATATTATCATTTCAACAGGTAATCAATATTTTTAAATTTTAATGGACCATCTGATACTCTTTTTTGTGTACTAGACCTGTGAAATACACTTTGTATTTTACACTTACATAGTATCTTAATTCAGACTATCCACATTTCAGGTATGCTATAGTTTAGATATTTGTCCCATTCAAACCTCTTGTTGAAATTTCATCTCCAGTGTTGGAGATGGAGACTAATGGGAGGTGTTTGGGTCATGGAGGAGAATCCCTCATGAATGGGTTAATTCCATTCCTGGGGAAGGGAAAGGGTGATTGAGTTCTCACTGTTTTCATTCCTGCTAGAGCTGGTTGTCTAAGGGCGCTTAGCACTTCCCACCTTTCTCTCTTGCTTCCTCTCTCACTATGTGATCTCTGCTCACACTAGTTCTGCTTCACTTTCCACCATGAGCAGCAGCAGTTTGTGGGCCTCATCAGATGCCCAGCCTTGAACTTTCCTAGATATCAGAATTGTGAGCCAAAGACACCTTTTCTTCTGTACAAATTACCAAGTTTATATATTGCTTTATAGCAACACAAAACAGACTAAGACAGGTACTCGATAGTAACCTATGGCTAGTGCTACTAAACTATAGCATACCTGAAATGTGGATAGTCTGAATTAAGATACAGTGCAAGTGTAAAATACAAAGTGTATTTCACAGGTCTAGTACACAAAAAAGAGTATCAAATGGTTCATTAAAATTTAAAAATGAACTATCGACTAAGACAGGTACTCAATAGTAACCTATGGCTAGTGGCTACTATTTTGGACAGTGAAGCTCTAGAGGACTCTACAAATTTAAAATTATGACATGCACTATCCTAATAATTTGTCACAATAATTCCATGACACATTTTGCAAGTGAGTATACCTGGTAACCAGGAAGTTAAATAGCTCAACTAAGTCATAGAGATTATTATAATTTTTTTTTTTCAGTAAGAAACAGAAAGGTTGAATAGGTAAATAAAAGGATTATAAAGCTGTTAGGTGCAAAACTATCTTAAACCTAGTTCTGCTTCTAGGTTCAGTGCTTTCAAAAGTACCTTACAATTTGGGTTTTTCCAGCTATCTCAGTCAAACTTGGAGATAGATAAAAATGGGTATTAAGGTAGGATAAACTGACAGAACAAAATGACCCCAAATTAAATGGCTCAAAGGCAATAGTTTATTCCCAAATATTTTGTTTCTGTGTGTGTGCACGTGCATGCTCACAAATGTATCTGTATGCTGTTAGAGACAATTGGCTCAACAGTCATTCAGGGACTCAGCTGAGGGACAGACCAGCTGACTGGCTTCCAAGGTTGCTGTGGGAAGCCCCATCCCAGCTGTCTGGAAGGAAGATAAGAACACGGAGAATTGCTTGTAGGAAGTTAATGGCCAAGACTGGAAATGGCACACATCACTTCTACTTACATTCCACACCAGTGAACACTTAGTCTGATGGCCACACTTAACTATAAAAAGGGTGAGAAATGGAGAAGACATGATCAGACTAAAGGGGAACAAGAGAATGGATTCAGCTGGACAGTTAGCAGTTAGTGTTCAACATTACAGAACTAAATATAAGTCTTCCAGGAAGTGAGATAGAATTGCTAGTAAAAAGTAAAACAAGTTAGAAACTTTACAGAGACCTGAAAGAGGAGAAGAGACAGGCATTTTTAAGCAGTTTTATGTAAAACGTCATACTACATATTTTATTCTTTCCAGCATACCACATCACTAGTAAAAAACTAACAGTGAATATATATACATATGCCATTTATTAAATGCTTGTACTGCAAGACACTGTACTACGTATTATACCTATGTTATCTTATTTAATGTTCCTAGCAACTTTTTCAAGGTCTTGAGGCTAAGCTAGTAATAGTTCTAGGATTTGAACCCACCTTTGACTCCAAAGTGCATACTCCTTTTCCAGAATTAATTTATCAATGGCTACCTTAATAGTGAAAGGCAGAAATGAAAAAGAGGCTAAAGCGTTGTGCCTGGGAGGTGAGAATGAAGAGTAAATGAATGAGGATAATCCAGAAGAAAAAGATTAAGGAGGCAACAGACGAAACTTCTATTAGCATTGGGCCTTCTTTGCATCTCATCTCAGCCCTGCATCAAATTTCATAACAAAGTTGTGGTTGGAAGTTGATGTTTCCGCAACATATAATTCAAAGCTCCTCTGATACAGTTGGAATGTTTGTCTCCTCCAAATCTCATGTTGAAATATGATGTTGGAGGTAGACCTAGTGGGAGGTGCTGGGTCATGGGGGCAGATCTCTCATGAATGGCTTGGTGCCTCCTTGCAGTATCCTGCTCTATTTGTTCATGCAAGAGCTGTTTGTTTAAAGAGTCTGACATCTTCTCCCTTCCCCCTTGCTCCCTCTCTCACCAGGTGACACACCTGCTCCCTCTTTGCCTTCTGCCATGAGTAAAATCTTCCTGAGGTCCTGACCAAAAGCACACACTGGCACCATTGTTTCTTGTACACTCTGCAGAATCATGAGCCAAAATAAAACTCTTTTTTTTTAACAAATTACTTGACTTCAGGTATTCCTTTATAGCAATGCAAAATGGATTAATACATCCTCTCTCCACATCCTCCCTGCTTCCTCCACGGAAGGGGAGTATTGTCACTGACTAGTCCAGTTCAAGGATGCTGACTTGGGCCACATATTCAAAAACTGGGGTGTTAGAAGAAAGAGCATCACCCTTCTATCTTTTCTCTTCATGTGACCAGGATGATAATAAGGTTGGATCATTCCCTTCAGATTCTTCCTTCAAGGAGGCTAGAGAAGTGAAAAGGACAAGAGGCTCCCCCAGGACTCCAGGCCTGAGAACCCCAGTGGACAGCTGGTGGCCCAAGCCCACTCTGCCTGTATTCTATGCCAGTGGAGCCCAGCAGCCCCTTCCTTTTGTGCTCACTTCTATCTATCTTACTGGGCCTTATTTTTTTAAACAGTTAAAAAAAAAAATGATTAGTGGGAATCAGGCTGAGCGGAAAAGTAAGGCTGCTTATCTAAACTGCCCCAGATTGAGAAAGACTTTAAATACCTGAATAAAAATTGTGAACCAAAAAAATCCCTAGACATTGTCAGTAAGTGTAGGATCCATCATATTTGCATGTGATATTTCCTGCCCTTGGAAAATACTCTATCTCACACCTACTTCAACTCTTCCACCTGAGAAAAATCCTGCTTATACTGTATAATTGAAGTCTAATTTCCTTGCTTTAATAAAAGCCCCCTTTCCCCCTCCTCTCCAAAGCTGGTTCCTTCCCCCTCTGAACTCTCACTGCTCTCTGCCTATTGTCTACAGAGGCAATGGTACTGCATTACAATTAGTTATGGCTGCATCATCCGTCTCCTCAGCTAAATTGTTGAGCTTCTGGACACAGCATGTCTCGGTATGTCCAGTGCCCAGCCCTGGGCATAGCAGGAAACATACCCTCAACAAATGTCTGTGGGATGTACTAACAAATAAAAGCTTAAAATACCCCATAATGGCCTGGCTGGTATTTGGCATCTCCTGGCTAAAGATTGACTCACGCTGTGGGCATCCTTTTCTGCATTTTTCACTCTCCATAATGGCCTCTTCTTATCATGCATTTTATTGATCTGTCTGAGTGATGAAATTTATTATTTATTACATTTCTGTAATAGCTTTGCTTCAAAGAGCACGGCAGGATATGTAGAGAATCCAAGGCAATAGCCAGGAAGACCAAAACAAAGGAAGCACGGTATGGGAACTAGAGAGAAAAGGTAGAAGGCGCAGGCTGGGAAGAAATTGCAAGGGAAAGCCGTTGCCAGAAAAGTAGCAGCCAGGCCAGGCTCCAGGGCTCCTGGGGGCCCTGTGCCAGTGCTAGTGTCAGCTCAGCCCCCATCCACACCGGGCTTGTTGGACAGTTTGACAGGAGAAATAATTCCGAAAGCACTTTGAAATGTTAAAAGCATCCTCCAAATGCAAAGTAATGTTATTCCATTATCATTAATCAACATCAACATAATTCATTCAAAAGCAGGAAGTATTTCATATCCAGGCAAGTGAGGTGGAGAGTTTGAAGTATCTATCTTCCTCCACTAGACTATATGCTCTTCTAAATCAAGGACCCTAACATATTCATTTTTTGCACATGATGGGTGTTTAACAAAACTTTCCACATGACACTGAAACCAGCATTTCCATCTCCAGAAATATATTTTTTTTCTATCTAGAATCCTGGTGGGGGACTGGGTATTAAACATCCTGTAAATAACTTCTAGTTATTTTTATTCAAGTCTGAATTCCCATGAGAAATGGCCCTAAGATAAAATAACTGGCTTTTGTTTCCCTCTATTTACAGTGATTACCCTAGAAATTTTTAGACTATGACATCCATTTAACTTCCACCTTATTTCTGAAAAATCAGGCATGGCATGATATAGGGAAGTATATGTCAAACCTTTCATCTTTTTGAATGGCCCCTTCAATGAACCTAAAGGTTTAGCTAAAGTGGCCTTCATCTCTTCTCACTGCATTAAAGAATTCCACGCTGGGCGTGGTGGCTCACTCCTGTAATCCCAGCACTTTGAGGCTGAGGCGGGTGAATCACTTGAGGTCAGGAGTTTGAGACCAGCCTGGCCAACCCAGTGAAACACTGTCTTTACTAAAAACACAAAAATTAGCCCGGCATGGTGGTGGGCGCCTGCAGTCCCAGCTACCCAGGAAGCTGAGGCAGGAGAATCCTCTGAACCCAAGAGACAGATGTTGCAGTGAGCAAAGATTGTGCCACTGCACTCCTGCCTGGGTGGGGAAAATATAAAAAACGGAATTCCTGAATGATTCACTGATCCCAAGTAAGTTATTTCACACTCGCATCAGACACCATAAACCGGAATCTTCCTTACCGTGCTCCAGCTCCACTGCACCCAGCCTCTTCTAATCCTCTCACAGATGTATGCTTGGCCCCGTGGCCTATCCCCTTAGCACATTCCCTAAACCAACTGTGAGCTCTTTGAAGGTGGGTGCAAGGTTTTATTGGACTGGGATTCCTAGCACAGGTTCAGGGACTCTATTCACTGAATGTTAACTAAATCAGGTACCTGCCACTATCTGAACCTTGATTATGCAAACTCAATACATTATATGGAGGATTGCATTTACACACAAAAACTAAAGTAAGGAGGTATGAATTTTTAAAACCGTCTTCCATTATTCAAAGAGTTTCACCATTAGGTAGAGATTATAGTCTTGTTTATAATCATAAACAAGTTGTGAAGCCTCAGGTACATCAAAATCTTTTCACCTCTCTAAGTTTCAGATTACCCATTTGTAAACTGAAGATACTGAAGACACAAAACACACTTTGAAGGTTTCTATGAGGATTAGAAGTTTATGACAATATAGTGTCTGACACTTAGTATGTTCTCAGGTAGTAATCATTGCTTATGTCGTTATCCTTGAAGACATCTACTTACCAATAATAATTAGAGCAAACCCTCACATAGCAATTTATATACTTATTTAATCCACACCAAACCATGTGAGGTGGTGTCACGGGTTGAATTATATCCTTCCAAAACTCATATGTTGAAATCCTAGACCCCAATACCTCAGAGTCTGGCCTTATTTAGATGTAGAACCATTGTAGATATAATTTGTGGTATTAAAATAGTTTGGCCGGGCATGGTGGCTCATGCTTATAATCCTAGCACTTTGGGAGACTGAGGCGGGCAGATCATCTGAGGTCAGGGGTTCGGGACCAGGCTGGCCAACATGGTGAAACCCCATCTCTACTAGAAACACAAAAAAATTAGCCAGGCATGGTTGTGTACATCTGTAATCCCAGCTACTCAGGAGGCTGAGGCAAAAGAATCACTTCAACCTGGGAGGCAGAGGTTGCAGTGAGCCGAGATCACACTCTTGCACTCCAGCCTGGGCAACAGAGTGGGACTCTGTTTAAAAACAAACAAACAAAACACAAAATGAGGTCATACTGGAGTAGAATGGGTCCCTGTTCCAACATGACTGGTATCATTGTTAAAAGGGGAAACTGAGCACAGACATACACAGGGGAGAACACCATGTGAAGATGAAGGCAGAGATCAGGGACACCAAAGATTCCCAGCACACTGCCAGGGGCCCTGAGAAAGAAAACAGTGCTATGACACTTCGATCTCAGATGCCTAGCCTGCAGAATTGTGACACAGTAAGTTTCTCCTTTAAGTCACCCAATTTGTGGTACCTTGTTACCACAGCCCTGGTAAACTATTGCAGGTGGGTATTCCTATAATTCCCATTTTAAAGATAGGGAAACTGAGGCATCTGAATGAATTTATCCATTATATCAAATGAGAGAAATAACCTAAGAAATAACCTTGACTTTTGTAGGCATTCAATGTAGGCAAATTTTATTGTATTTTATTTTACTTATTTATTTTGAGATAGGGTCTTGCCCTGTTGCCCAGGCTGGAGTACAGTGGCACCATTATGGATCACTGCAGCCTCGACTTCCCAGGCTCAGGTGATCCTCCCACCTTAGCTTCCCAAGTAACTTGGACTACAGGCATGCACCACCATGCCCGGCTATTATTTTTCATTTTTTTGTAGAGATGGGTTCTCACTGTACTGCCCAGGCTAGACTTGAACTTTTGGGCTCAAGCAATCCTCCTGTCTCAGCCTCCCAAAGTGCTGTGATTACAGGCATAAGCCACCGGACCTGACTCAGGAAAATGTTAGCACTTGATACTCACATGTGTGCTTTTGGGTGCTAAAATTTGGGGAGTAATCCTTTTTTCCCTTTTGAACAACAGCTCTGAACAGTTTTTGCTTTTCCTTTGGAAACCAGAGGCCATCAGCTGAGTGACTGACTCTTGGTACCCCCTACGCAGCCATGCCCACATGTCAGGTCCTGCTACTTTGAGTTTAACCACCAGCGACTCTGTAGAGAAGCTGAAGCCCACCCTTCTTGTTCTTTGCAGAGGTGGACTATATTTGGGAAAAAGGTAATGTTAGCAGCTGATTAGGTAGAGCCCTCTAAGGTACTTTTGTGAAGGACTCTTTGTAATGTAAATTTGATTGATTTGCTATTATTGCTTGTATTCTTCATCTTCCATAGACCCTTTGGGAGGAAGAGAAAGGAATCCACTTATTCCTGATAAATTGATCCTAGAAACTCTGTTTAGAAAGCTGAGATTGACTATTCCATTTTCTAAAGCAACAACTTTTCAGAGCAACAACAAAATGTTCTCATGGCTGCCTCTATTTACTTAAAAAATGTGTTTTGAAGATTGAATTTTCTTGGAATTGCTACATGGAGAAACTCAGGTGTAGAGCCCAGGTTACAGCATAACAGCAGGGGATTCTTGTCCAGACGGTCACATGAAGATATATAGCACATAAGGCTTCAGTTAGAGATAGGCATCGGCCTTCCTGCTATGATTTGCATGGGTTTGCAAAGCACACAGTTCCAAATTGCTTCCCGCTGGCATGTGAGAGATCCTGAAGTCCCACTGGAAAAGACCCAGTCCTTTGAGAAATGTCTCTGGGCATTAAAATGCAAACACTCATTCCTCCAACCCAAGAGCAGAAATTTCCCTTGAAGCACTCCTTCACTAACAATGAAACCAAAGAGGTGGTGTCTCTGATCCTAGAAGAGGGACAGAGCAGTTTAGGAGAACTCAGGCCACTACTTGGGGAGGGTACAGAGAAATCTGGGAGGACCGGAAGCAATAACGCACCTGCAGGGAAGCAGAAGCTCAGAAAGCTGAATGAAAGGCAAGGAAGCAAGGTGGTAAGGTGGATAAAAGCACACACTTCATTATCACACAAACCTGGCTATAAGTCAGAGCTCTCACACTCAATAATTTTATGTTCTTGGACCAATTATTTAACCTCTCAACCTACATTTTCACATTTATTTAATAAAAATATCAATTGGCAGTAATTCTTAGATTTTTTCATTATTGTCCCTCTAAGGACACTTTTTAGACATTTTTTCTAATTGCTCCCCCACAATGAATTTTAATACCACAAATATACTGTGTATCTGTTTATATACTGCACATATATCTGTGCTTTATATATACAAAAAGTATATGGTTATTGTTAAAAGTAAATGGTATTTTCTCCCAGACTTCACCACTACTGTAATATATCCATATAACAAACTTGCACTTGTACCCCTTAAGTTTATTTAAATAAATATAAATACATAGATTAAGTATCTAATAATAAAGACTAATGCAGAAAGAAAAGGAGTAAATGACACACTGTAGATGAAGTTCTTAGCAATGAGGATGCTACCCAAAATACTTAACAATAGGCATTACACTGGCATACTAATCAAGCATTGGGACTGCCCATTTAGGATGGATAGATGCTTTAAAAACTGGCCAACCATACCAGTGCATGCCCTTTGTCATGGATTAAACTATAGGTCACAATTCTTCACTCTCCTGTAGAGATACCTAGGCCTTCCCTTGGCCTTGTGGTTGGTGGATGTCCTTCCCTACTCTTTGTTTTTGGGCTTACTTGTATGCTTGTTTTGGTCAAAGCATGTTAGATTATTCTCAACTGAAACTTGTAAAGCTTTTTATAATGCTGCTGCTAATCCACGTCCCATTCATCCTATCCCTTTACAAGTGAACCTTTGCAATCAGAAGCAGGTCTTTATTATAACTCTCTTAACGTTAATCATATCAGATAATACCAAATCTAACTAAACTGGTTTCTGGTTTTAGTGATAATAGTTTTAATATTAATATTATTATTACTGGAGAGGAATTTTGGAGGAGGTGAAGGAAGGAAGTAATGAGGAAGAATGGGTGTGGTAGCAATGAACATGTATCGAACACTGACTGTTTAATAGACTCTCTTCCAGTCCCTTTAGAGACTTTGTTTTTTGAGCCTATAGCAGTCCTGTAAGGCAGGCATTTCTCATGTACCTGTGTCTCAGAGACTTGACAAGGTTAAGTACAGTGACGAAAGTTACATGGTTCCTAGACAGTAAAGCCAGGAGTTGCTCCAACTTCAAAACCAAGGCCTGTGTCAAGAGACCCTCCTGGATTACACACTCAGCTGAGAGTGGCTCATCTCCATCTCAGTCTATCTCTACTTGGCTGGCTCCTGCAAACCACTGGGGCCTACTTTAACACTCAAGTCAAGAGTTCATTATCGCTCAACCACAGTTCTGACTGGTCGCTTCTTCTACAACACAGGTTACCCTGATAGAGGAGAAACAATAGTCACCCAGCACTAAGGGGCAGAGACTTGGTGACAGGGAGGACAGGGAGCTGTGACAGAGTTCAACAACAGCCCTGCTCTCTGAGGGAAGAGTGTCCTGAAGCAGGACACACAGAAGGACTTAAGAAGAGGACCTTCTCCAGTCAGATGAATTACACAAAGGAGCCTTTTCAGGGAGCATCAATTAGAAAAAGACCCCTTACTACCAGATGGCCAGAGCACAGGCTTGGTCCCACCTGAGTGGAATTCAGATGGGCTCTTCCCTCCACGGTCATTCATCCCAGCCCTGGGTTCCAAGAAGCTGAGAGAGAAAGCAGCAGCGTCTCTCAAGGCCTTGTCTTGTAAAATATCACTTTCACCACAGTTTATTCATCATAGAAAGTCAAAAGGCCAGACCAGATTCAGAAAAGGGGAAAATAGACTTCTCTCACAGAAGGAGGTGGGGCAGACAGCAAATTTACTTTGCAAATGTGCATGCATAAACAATGAAAGGATTATTACTGTGATCCCTATAAATAATCTAACACTTAACATAACAGAAGTAAAGCACTAAGGACAGTGCACATAGTAAGCACTTAATAAACAGTTATTGTTTTATTGTTGTTAAATTCTTAAAATTCCAGGAATGTTTGCCAACTGGCAAATGAGTTGATTCTGACACCTTTCTAATGTATTTCTTCTAATCAAAGAGAAAAGGAAAAGGTATCAGTTACTAACAGGAGTCTATATTTCACAACTAAAGTATTAAATACACACACATATACATATATAGGTATATTAAAGCAAACCAGACTACAATATGAAATTTATTAATACTAATCTCATACTTTTCCTATAAACTGGTTCAATTCAGTAGGCTTACCTAATCATAACAACATAAAATTAAATTATTTTGAAAAAATACTTGGACTCTAGTATATTGCCATAGGACCCTAAAAACTCAGCTAATAAAATAAAAGATAATTTGAAAATAATGTAGATCTTTCATCATGAACAGTATTTAAGTATTTTTGCATCCTTCTTTTCTTTTATCCTATTAAAGCTCCATAATTACAGTTCTCAAATATAGTAATAACAGAGAGAACACAAATAATGAACTCTATGCAGTAGAAACCAAATATAATAACAAAATAAGGTGTGATATGCTTTCAAACTGTTCTTAGGCAATTGGTCTAACTTCTCATCTTAACGCTTGTATGTACTCCTTAAGGTTTGGGAAGAGGTCACTGCTGAAATGTCATTGAATTTTCATTAGAAAAAGATAAAGAAATAACTTGGCTTTGTTTTTCACTCCTGTTGTACTGCATTCTATTATCAGCAGAAACAAAAGTATGAGGAAGTTGGAGTTTCTAAGCTAAGTCATCTATAAGCAAGTGCTAGCCCTTCAGTGACCCACTAAGCTCAGATCTCCTATTTCCAAATCTTTTGAGGATAATGTTTGAAAAGGTTTTCCTTTATAGTTTTACATTTTTAAAAAAGAAAAGCTGTTGGCCATTGATCTCTGTTGTAAAGAGGCCCCTCTGCTCCTCCCTACTGGGCGCCATGTGAATGGGGTTCACCGTGAGACGGTAATACCTAATGCATGCACTGACATTTAGTAACGTGCTTTACTGCTCTGCCCTTTCCACATATGGAACAGCAAGCAGGAGCAAGGCTGCATCTCTTGCAGGTCAGCCACAGCCCCCACCCCAAAGCTAGGAAATGCTAATGTACCCGAAGGAACAACAGCCACATGGAATCACCCACCTACAGAGACCATGAAATTAAAACGTGCTCCTGGACAATATCATTTCTTGCCCAGCTAGGCCCTCTGGAAATAAACAAAGACCAACCAAATGAGAACAAGCAAAGGCTATTTATTCTGAGCTTGCTAGAGGCAGGGAGTCAGCCACACTGTCACTTGGATTTTGGTGGAGACACAAAGGCAGGAAGAGAAATAGGAAAGCTTTATCCTGAAAAAAAAGGAAGGTTTCAGATGTGCCCTAATTAAAGGCTATGGGTGCAGGGAAGCTGTAGGTGGTCTAACAGGAAGTGGGGCATCCTGTCTGATTTGTTAGGGGTGGGTTATTTGGCTTTCTCTGGTTCATCCTAAGTTAAAAAGGAGGACAAAAAATTAGGGAATCTGCCAGTTATTGATCAAGTCCTGGCCACTTGGGGTCAATTGTTGAAGTTATTGTTTAGCTTCCTAGATGGTTACTGGAGATTGCAATCTGACTTGCTGCAAGTCTAACTCATAGCAGGCTAGCTTTCTGGGTTCTTTATTGTGAATAAGGAGTCGGTTTCCTGGGCAGGCTGCTGCAGGTTGTGGGTCAGGGTTCTATTTGCATATAGGGTCTGGCCATTGTCCATTCATATAATCAGTCTCTCAGCCCTAAATGAAACTGAAGCAGGCCCAGTGAGCATTAGCCTGGTGAGTCTACTCTGAATGTGCTAAACCCTGCCTGAGGATGGCTCCTTCTCCATCCTGCACTATTCTCTGATCAGGGGTCTATTAACATTAATCATCTGAAGATGACCATCAGTGCACAGGATCCTGACTGGCATGACCTTCTCCAGGCAGAAACCATTGTTTATGTTGCTTCATTTCAAATTTACAAACTCAGACATACATGGCAAACAATTTGAATCTAAAAATTTACACTCAGCTAAAATAAACGGGGTTACACATTTTATGTTTTCTGACAGAAGAAAGTACAACTCATTTACAGCGATAACATTTTTCCTGAAAGTAAACCAAGTGAGTTGTCTGAGAAATTGATAATTAAAAAATAATTTGTAAGACTGGCATAATAGTTCCTCTAGAGCTCTGAGACCCACTTCCTACTGGGTTTTAAAATGTGCTGCTGTGGTTTGACCTAGAGTACAAAGTAGACAAGGAAATGTGGCGGATTAAAGCAGACAGAAAGTAGGGCAGAAATGAATTTGAAAGGGGGCTTCACATGGATTTGAACCAAACTGACCTTTCTTCATAAGGTTACTGGGCCACCTGTGAATTAACCTGGTTAATACAAGTGTTTAAGGAAAAGAATCAGATTTGTGCCATAAACTTCTCAGATTAGTGGAAGAGGGAGGACAGCCAAAATATATAAATAAGTGTTTGAGAGAAAGCTACACTTCAGTGGGAGAGATTGCTCTTACAAGAGTCATGATTTGATAATAGTATCACTGAAACCACAGGGCTCTGGTTACAATTTGGCACCCTTGAACTATAATGCTCTTAAACATTTTAAATGGTAGGCAAACTTCTGTGTAATGGTCTATCTCATATTTCAATAGGAAAATCTATCCTAGTCTAGAGCAAATGTATTTTGCTACAATAGCCATCTTTCCGTCTTGACTCCTAACCTCAATTCTCCTGGGCCTGAAGCTAATTGTAGCTGATTGGTGTTTACCTCCAGATACACACTTTGCTAACAAAGTAATGAAATTAAATGGTCCACAAATGAGTACTTGCAGGTTTTAGACTTTTTATTTCCCTGAACACAGAATCTAGAATCCACATCCCTTACAAAAGGAGCTCAGCACCATATTTCCCAAGCTTTCCATACAGTCACAGCTGCAAATCTTGTGCAGCACTTGAGATATATGCTATATGGTCACATGAGAGCAAATAATACTAGAAATATCCCAGTGAGATAGTAGGTGCTGATTATTACTGTAATTGAACTTCTAAAAAGAGCAACAAGGAAGTTTTGAAATTTTCTTCCCTAGAGACTTTTAAACTATAGGACAGAAACTCGCACAGTCAATGTTAGGGTACAGACTAAACTGTTGTTAAAATACGTTCCAGTAAGTGGGATTTAAATACAGATGAGTGCTTGACACAATAACACATTTGCATTTATCTTAGAATAAAAATTCTAAATATCCTCTACAATTTTAATTCATTTTGCAAAGATCCACTGAGAACTGTCTCTGTGCCAGGCACCAAGTTGGTGATAAAGATACAAAGGTAGATAAATACAGTCCCTGCCTTCAAGTGCTTCACTGTCTAGAAGGAAATTGAACTGGACAAATAAATAAATAGCTTTAAAACAATGTGATCAATGCCACAAGAAAGATTGATCCTGAAGTTCCCAGGACCCCTAATGAGAATGCAATTAATTCTTGTTTGAAGGACCAGAAAAGGCTGACATTCAGGCATAGCACCACCACCATAATGGCTGTTTACAGCCAGTGTTCATTTTGATTGATCAGGGCCATAGCACTCCTGAAGGCAGAGGTGGAAGGCAAGCTGAAGAAGGGAATTCCAGGGTACAGA
The DNA here is from genome assembly GCF_049350105.2 of Macaca mulatta. Classification (NCBI taxonomy): domain Eukaryota; kingdom Metazoa; phylum Chordata; class Mammalia; order Primates; family Cercopithecidae; genus Macaca; species Macaca mulatta. The sequence continues at coordinate 164,316,831 of NC_133406.1, forward strand.
ACTTTTAAAAAATTGAAATACACTTCTTGGATTTACCTGTCCATTTGTACCATCAATTGACAATTACAGTTGCATCTGGTTTTGATTTACACTAGGAACGCAAATCACTTTTGGAAAAAACAGCAGCAACAACAACAAAAACCTGTATTTTTGTGAACCAAGAAATATTTCTCTTTTTATCATGAAAGCCAGTTAAACCCATCCTAGAAATTGAAATTACTCTCTCATGTGTCCAGTTGTTGGGAATCCAGTTGATAACGTTTCAATCTATGTCCCCACCTAAACCTCACGTCAAATTGTAATCCCCAGTGTTGGTGAGGAGGTGATTGGAAATGGGTGTGTGTAGGGGGGTGGATCCTTCATGAATAGTTTAGCACCATCCCCTTGGTTCTGTTCTTGTGATAGTGAGTGAGTTCTCTCCTGAGATCTGGTTGTTTGAAGGTGTGGCACCCCACCCCCAACTCTCTCTCTTCCTCCTCCTCCTGCGATGTAAGATGCCTGTTCCCCCTTTGCCTTCCAACATGATTTGAAGTTTCCTGAGGCCTCCCCAGAACCACAAGCCACTCTACTTCCTGTACAGCCTGCAGAATAGTGAGCCAATTAAACCTCTTTTCTTTATAAATTTCCCACTCTCAGGCATTTCTTTATAGCAATGCAAGAATGGACTAATACACCATAAAAATTCCATTTGCCATCACTGATAAATACCTAATAACTGAATTTGTAATCCCTGTTAACTGAATTCAATCCTCTAGAAGAAAAAATAAGTTACTCCAACTAGACCAAAGGAAGCCATGAAGGCTCCCTTGGAGAGAGAACAGGCCCTACAAAAGGGGCATCCCATCCCTGGATTGGCACTAAATGCCAGGGCAAATATCAATCACAGATGTACCTTAGGAGATAGTCAAAGGGAATTCTCTTTTACAGAAGACACATACAGCATTAAGTCAAATTTCAATATTTCACCCCCTCTACTATCGGCCAGACAAGAAGGAAAACCCTGAGCATGGTGTTTTATACCCACAGTCTGGGGGCAATTGATTTACTTTCACTGGAATCATTCATCTATCTGGACTGAAAACATAAATGTCAAAAGCAGCCATAATATATCTGCACCAATAAAGTCATCAGTTATGCTTTCATACCACATAGAGAGAGAAGACTTTATTAACCTTCATGAGGATTAAATGCAAAAATAACATTAAAGAAAATATTTGGTAGTATTTTGGGTGACAGGCATGTGAATGGATGAAGTCGAGTGAAATGAGACTAGTAAGTAATAATTGGGGTCCTAAGTTGAGCAGGAAAAACAAAAAAATTGGCTCTTAAAATGGCTCTTTTCAAATCTTAAATCCTGTAGTTCCCATACAACACTCATTGCCTCTCATCCCAATCTGTCATCATTTCATCCCTGTTGTGCAATTCATAGATGCATGTAACTTATTAGCCAACTATTTTCCCCACTTTTGTACAAGCTGTTATGTAAGTAATATTATTTCCTTACACAATGAGAGAACGTTACTTAGGCTCTCTTAATACAGTGAAGCATATGGCAGTTTACAAGCCAGCTCCTGAATAAACAGTAACACAGAAAACGTTACCTTTGGTGGCCTTAAATGTATTTGGCGTGGGGGCAGGGAGTTCTTTCCTCTCTTTAATGGGTCTGTTTTCCTTCTCATGTCCCTGCCAGCTGTCTTTCTCATCTTCTCATCAATGGCTAGTCTCAACAAAGAAACTTCTGATAGACTAATTTAGACAAATACACATATCACTTAAAAAGCACAATACATTCTTCACAAGGGACCAAGTCATAAGCCAAAGTCACAAATTTCCAATGATGAAACTTCTGCATCTATATATAGAAATGGGGACTAGGGAGAGATCATCCTTTGGACAGAAGGCATAAGATTCAAATATCAGATTATATCTCATTTCAAGAAATTTAGAGGCCTTTTAAAGCCTTTCAGCATAAAGAATTTTGTTGTATTGAATATACTTTGAAATAAGGATGGCTTTGCCTTGTAGATTAGCAGGTGGGTACTGTTTCTCAGCAGACAGAAAAAAAAAAAAAGAAAAAGAGGGCTTCAGAAGAGTATTACAAGTGTCACTGCATTGGCTGCTGCTCAATTCGTGTTCCCAATCCACAAATCAGGAAGCAGCCATCTGCCTAGGTAGCTCCCACTCCTATAATACCAGGTTGACATCCATGCAGTCTGAAATAAATCATGCTGATCCCCCTGGGTTTTCTGCTGTCATCAGATGATCACAATAGCAACTAAACCTCCAGGGGACCACAACTCCAGACCAGATCTCTTTTTCTTAAAGGATTCACCAATCTGCCAAAGTCTCTTGGTGAGAAAACTGCATTTTAATACAAGACAAAGGCTACCTTACCATGGAGAACTTTGCTGATTTAAGGGAAATCTTTCTATCCACCTAGGCCCCTTGTTTTTTTGGAGATATACTGAGAAGCTTATAACTACCAAAATCAATCTCCAGCACCAGAAATCGTTTGTTTCATAAAACTTAGAGGTATTTGTTGCACTCTGTTTGTGTTGAAGAAAGAATCAATGTACTATTATTTAACATAGGAGACTGAGATATCTCATCCAGGGGACAGGCAACTTGATGTCCAGATTATGTAAATCATTTGCCTGTAAGAAGGCAATGTTGATTCTAGCACTAACTAAGTTTATCTTAACTCCATCTAAGTAAAGAATGTGTCTTCTATCCTTTTGCCCATTTATTCACAATATTTAATGAGCTTTTACTCTGGGCCAGTACCTTCCTCTGGGCTGGGAATACATAGATAAACAGAATACATTTCTTGTCTACCAACCTAGTGGGGAGATGTGATGAGTGTTATAAAGAAGGCAAAAATATAAAAGAGCAGCATTTTGTTCCTCACAAAGTAAATAAAATCTCTCCAGAGAAGGTGGCTCTGGAGTAAAATGTTGAAGGTGAAACAGAATTTCAACAGGCAAAGCTAAAGATGAGGAAAGGACATTACAAGTAGAATGATCCTCAGGCTCAAAGGCAGAGAAGTATGGATGCATCAGGAAATGCTGAATAATAGGTCAGTGTCGGGTGAGTCTCCTGTCATGGCCGGTGGCTGCATGTAAAGCTAGACAGGCGTATTTCTTACTAGAGAGTTAGGATATTCTAAATCCGAGCAAGGATATCTTTCAGGTTCTGACTCAAACTCTGGATCCTCTACACACAAAAGTTTGCAGAAAGACTCAGAGTTCACCAATTTCCTGACTGCAATTTATGAACTTAAGTTAAAAATTCCCGCTGGAGGCAATAGTAAAGCTAGAGAGATTTTAGGCATAAATGTTTGCAGGATCAAATTCTTAAAAAAATAATAATAATCATGGCATCAATAATCAGGAAGGACTGGAAGAATTAATTAGTAAAGACAGAAAGCCTTGCAATAAAGATAGAAAGTTGTTGCAACATCCCAGAAAATACTATTACACAGGTTCTTAACTACTTTGACCAACTGCAAGATAGTAATATGAATTTATACAGGCTCTGGCCTGGTCTGGGTACCTCTAAAAGCACATTTTATTTTTATTTTTATTTTTTTACTTTTATTTTAAGTTCAGGGGTACATGTGCAAGTTTGGTATACAGGTAAACTGTATGTCACAGGGTTTTGGTGTACAAATTATTTCATCACCCAGGCATTAAGCACAGTAATGGCACCTGATAGGTCGTTTTTTGATTCTCTCTCTCCTCCCACCTTCCACTCTGAAATAAGCCCCAGTATCAGTTGCTCTTTTCTTTGTGTCCATGTCCATGTGTTCTTATTGTTTAGCTGCCACTTATAAGAGAGAACATACAGTATTTGGTTTTTTGTTCCTTCATCAGTTCCTTTCTTAGGATAATGGCTTACAGATCCATCCACATTGCTGCAAACGGCATGATCTTGTTCTTTTTTATGGTTGCATAGTATTCCATGGTCTACATGTACCACATTTCTTTATCCACCCTGCCATCGATGGGCATTTAGGTGGATCCCATGTCTTTGCTATTTTGAATAGTGCTACAATAAACATATGCATGCATGTGTCTTTATGGTAGAATTATTTATATTTCTTTGGGTATATAATGGGATTCCTAGGGCAAATGGTAATTCTGTTTTAAGTCCTTTCAGGAATCGCCACTGCTTTCCACAATGGCTGAACTAATTTACACTCCCACAAACAAAGCATAAATATTTCCTTTTCTCTGCAACCTTGCCAGCATCTGGGTTTTTTGGCTTTTTAATAATAGCCATTCTGACTGGTGTAAGATGGTATCTCATTGTGGTTTTGATTGGCATTCTCTAATGATTAATGATATTGAGTATTTTTTCATTTCCTTGTCAGCTGTTTGTATGTCTTCTTTTGAAAAGTATATGTTCATATTCTTTGCCCACTTTCTAGAGGGGTAGTTTGCTTTTTGCTTGTAAATTTTTTAAATTCCTTATACATTCTGAATATTAGATATTTGTCAGACACCTGGTTTGTAAATATTATCTCCCATCCTGTAGATTGTCTCTTTATTCTGTTAATACTTTCTTTTGCTGTGCAGAAGCTCTTTGGTTTAATTAGGTCCCATTTGTCAATTTTTGTTTTTATTGCAATTGTTTTTGGCATCTTCATCATGAAATCTTTGCCAGGTCCTATGTCCAGAATGGTATTTCCTAGGTTATCTTCCAAGGCTTTTATGGTTTTAGGTTTTACATTTAAGTCTTTAATCCATCTTGAGTTGATTTTTCTAAGGAAGTGGTCCTTATCTTCACTATTCTGCTTATGGCTAGCCAGTTATCCCAGCACTATTTATTAAATAGGGAGTCCTTTCCCCATTGTAAAAGCACATTTTAAATGTTTAATTTTTAATGCTTAGAGATGGAACTTTCACTACAATAAAAAATGGGAAAAGAAAACAAAACACATACATATATGAAAAGAAAATTTCAGAATCCTCTTGTTCAAGAGGATGACCACCCAGTAACAGAAAAATCACTCCCCTGTCCATCATTCGCATTACAGGGCCAAAACACAAGTTCGTTCTTTCAACACAATCGAAGCTCATGCCAAGACCTGAATAATAAAGTTTTGCAGGGGATATTACATAGTGAAGATATTTTTTGAATCACGATTTTTATATTAATAACTCTTATGCCAATAATCTCTACATTTAAGTTAAATTAAGTGAGAACCTGTCACTCATTGTAGGGAGCATAAAGAGGCAAATCTTGCCAATGCTTATATTCTTGAGTGTGAAAAATATTCATGTCATACTTAAACCTTTTTTGTTTTCAGTTACTGAACATCTGAAATGAAAGAAAGAAGAAGGGTAAGCAAAAATAGGGTAAGAGAGCCTGATTGTTGAATCACTGAGGCATGGGACTATGACTATGAATGAAGGACAGAAGATGGTCTGAATGATACATTCTCAGAGAGCACTGGGGAAGGGGAGCTATGAAGCCCAGAAAGAGGCCAGAGCTGGTGAGAGCCACAGTTATTTTCCATGGTATTTCAAGGTATCTAATCTCAAATGTCTACCTTGGCACAACCAGATCCATGTCGTGGTGATAGAATATGACAGCTTCATTACAGGTTATTAAATAATTAACCCCAGGGCATGTGGTTGGAACCAGAACCCAGACCCTTTGGACCTTTCCCAAGCCCAGGGCTCTTTGCTCCATAAAACATAAGTTTATGATGCAATATGACTTTGTAGTATTAAGGTTTCTTAGGAAATTAATCAAATTATGCAACATGATTATGACTTATGTGCCTCTAATGTTTTTTTACATTGAGGGCTCTAGAACCAAAAGAATTTCTTTATACTTACCCATCCATTCCACCCATCACTTCTATCTTCCCAGTAGGAGCAGTCCTAGAACCTTTAATTTACAAAGGCGTTTCACCGTATCCAGTAGGATCTCTTTTCCAGGCTGCATCAGGCTGCATTTATTGCTCCAAAGCCAACCTGGCCATGGGGTAAAAATAAACTGCTTAATGGGCTTGTGTCTCAACAGGACAGGACCACCTGTGTAACAAGTGCTACCTTTGGACATATCAGATAATGCACCTGTCAAGGTTGGGATGTTTTCACCAGGCAGCTTTTGCAATTTTTTTTTTGTTTTTTTGTTTTTTTGTTTTTTTGAGACGGAGTCTTGCTCTGTCGCCCAGGCTGGAGTGCAGTGGCCGGATCTCAGCTCACTGCAAGCTCTGCCTTTCCGGTTCACGCCATTCTCCTGCCTCAGCCTCCCTAGTAGCTGGGACTATAGACGCTCGCCACCACGCCCGGCTAGTTTTTTGTATTTTTTAGTAGAGACGGGGTTTCACCGTGTTAGCCAGGATGGTCTCGATCTCCTGACCTTGTGATCCGCCCGTCTTGGCCTCCCAAAGTGCTGGGATTACAGGCTTGAGCCACCGCGCCCGGCTGCAATGTTTTTTGAAAGTGCAAATGTCACAATCAAGTATAATCTGATGCTCTTGCCCATGTAAATATCTCTGAGAAGAAGAACACAATAACACCATGGCTTGCCGCTCACTCCAGGCATTTACATGAGCCAGTCCCTAGTCCAAAGCCCCTAGCCTGCCCCAACAGCTTCACCAGGTTTAACGCTCACTGCTCCTTCAGGACCTGGCTTAAACCCTACTTCATTCAGGAGGAAGTCATTGCACCCTCCACCAAGTCAGCATTAGATCACCCTGCCATGTGCTTCCACAACACTGTCCTCTAAATTATAATGGCCTGATTATTTGTTTGCATTGGTTTATAGATTACAAGATCTGTGAAGGCCTGAGTAGCCCCGTTTCCTGGCATATAGTATGCACTTGAATATTAGTTAAATGGAATGATTGTCTCAATTAATCATGCATGCAGGCATGAAATATTTTAAAAATGAACCAAACTGCTAAAGTTATTTGACTTCATATAAAATACTTGTTTTAAAAGAGAACAACTGTAAGCAAAGAGGATTTACTTATATAATATGCATATCTTCCTTAATGTGAATTTTTTTCTGTCTCTGATGTCTCCTAAAAAATACAAATTAGGGTAGATCATTCTTCAAGAAGTCATCTAGAATCAGACTGTTACATTGCAGGAAAAAAAATTCAAGAAAGTTTACTCTGTCTTCATACTTCTGGTGAAATTTACCAGCTTATTAGGTGAGATCTTGTGAAATCTGAATCAAAGAACCCTCAAAAACTTAAAAGAAAGTTGTGACGAAAAAGCCAATTAATTGGGAATAAGTATTTCTACTTTCGCAGTTTGCCATTACACATTTTCAAGCAAAAATGGTGCTTACAGATAACAATAATAAGCCTCCTTCTCATTCACCACTGTGTACCTTCTCTATAACGACCAGCACAAGTCACAGGAATTGCTCAGGGTTGGATGCTGCAGCAACTCAGGAAACCAGAGTAAGATCCAGAACCGCTCCCCTGGGGTCTAGAAATGCAACTCTCCAATCCTAACTTCTTTAAACAAGAACTCTTACTGTGTTAAAGGACACTAAGGTTATGTATGAGTCATTTTCAACCACAGAATTTGATTTACTTACAGACAGAAAATGGCACACTATCAAATCATGTCACTTCATATGTCATATGACACATCCACCACATCCAGTCCCAAGCTGCCTCATGCCTCTTACTAACACACTTTTAGTGATGTATGGCCAAAACCCTTTCACCCTTTAGGGCCCCTGATTGCCAGGAAAATCGCCATGTGATGGTTCTAGGGAGAGCACATTTCTGTCCCCAGGGGAAGCTGGCCTCAAGGACCCACTTGGACCCCAGCACCTGCTTTGCTGCAGAGACCAGCCAGGATAAAACACCAGGCAGAGGGTTCACATCTAAGAGCCCAGAGGTTTGCATCTGCACCTGCTCTGCCTTTCCACTGAATCACATGGGACCTCAAAAACATTTCCTGAGTTCTCAATACTTCAGGCTTCATTTGGTTTTCTAGGTTGATGAAAAGAATAAAGTTACAACCTTAAGTGAGGGACTGGGAAATAGCTAAGAGAGAAGAAAGAAAGATTATTCAACTTTAAAGCAGGTAGTGGAAGCAGAGCAGGAACAGCCATATCCTGTGTGAGCATATGTTATATGCAGGGAACCAAACTGCAAATGCGAAATATTCCAGCTCATTGAATCATCCCAACCAGCTACCATGGCAGGAATCAGTATCTCCATTTTACAGAGGACAAAGCGAATCTCAGTACGTTCAAAACACAAAGCAAGTTTCAGTTCCTTTACATAGTTACTACGTGACCTTGGGCAACATATTACTTAAAATCTCAAAGCTGTTTCCTTAGCCATAAAGTGGGGATAATACTACCTACACCTTATAATTGTTACAAGGATTAAATTCAAAATGCATGCAAATCCCTTAGTGCCTGATATGGTAAATAACTAATAAACATAAATAGCACAAGTAATTATTGTCTATACTACAAATGATGGCAATAATAGTGCCAGTAACAATAACAAATAGAACAATATTTTTGTGAAGTGGCAGAGCTGGGATTCAAACATAGGTCTGCCAGATTCTAAAACCTTTGCTCTTAATTCATACATCTGCAATAGAACCCTCAGCTAATAAGAATTATGCTGCAGGAATGGACGTATCCAGGAGGAAAAGAAAGAAAGGAAGGAAAGAGGGGAGGCATGGAAAGAAAAAGCAGATAAATATTGATATATAAAAATAAATATGTGAATACATATATTATATCTGTAATTTTTCCTGCAGAAAATGGTGAACAGCTTTTCTTTTAAAATTGTATAAGCACATGTTGCATTGTTTCTTTAGGTCAGATATTTTATAGTAGATATAGTTATCCTCACCATACCAGCTTGGGGCTACAGAATCTATCTGATGGAAGGTACTCGACAAAGATTTGCTGATTGAGCTTTCTTTCCAAGGAGAACTTGATTAGAGCAGAAGTACAAATACTCAAGCCTCCAAGGTCTTTGACATGGGCAGGAGGCTGCCTCCTCTGGAAAGGCTGCAGGACTGCTTTGCCTGGAGGTGGCCTCTGGAGCCAGGGTGAGTAATCAGATCCATATGCAGCCCCAACCTGAGATAGTCTATTCAAAGTTGTGTTTGCAGAATGGCCATAATCCAAAAATAAATAAATAAATAAATAAATAAATAAATAAATGTTGGCATGGATGCGGTGAAAAGGGAACACTGTTATACTCTTGGTGGGAATGTAAACTAATACAACAACTATGGAAAACATTGGAGATTCCCTAAAGAACTAAAAGTAGAACTATCATTTGATCCAGCAATTCCATTCCTAGGTATCTACCCAGAGGAAAAGAAGTCATTATACAAAAAAAAAGATAATTACACACGTATGTTTATAGCAGCATAATTTGCAATTGCCAAAATGTAAAACCAACCCAAATGTCCATCTACCAACAAGCGGATGAAGAAACTGTGGTACATATATACCATAGAATACTACTCAGCCATAAAAAGGAATAACATAATGGCATTCACAGCAACCTAGATAGAATTGGAGACCACTATTCTAAGGGAAGTAACTCAGGAGTGGAAAACCAAACACCGTATGTTCTCACTCATACATGGGAGCTAAGCTATGAGGACGCAAAGTTTAAGAATGATACAATGGACTTTGAGGACTCAGGAGAAAGGGTGGAAGGGGGGTGAGGGATAAAAGACTACACATTGGGTCCAGTGTTCACTGCTTAGGTAATGGGTGCACTAAAATCTCAGAAATCACCACTAAAGAAGGTATTCATGTAACTAAACATCACTGGTTCTCCCAAATCCTATTGAAATAATAATAATAAGAAGAAGTTGTATTTGCAAAGTCACAAGGAAGCAGTCATCAACCTGGATAGGGAAGAGGAGGTACTATTTATGCTAAGACTAAAAAATTCAGTTCTGCCACATATAGAAATAAAGATTTTGCTGAATATTGGACAATAATTTATACTATGACATCATGTTAGAAATACAATACTTGATTCACAAAGCTTTTGCCACTTACTCTGGATTATGATTAAAAGAAAAATCTACTTCTAAAAATGAAAGGGATTTATGATCATAATTTAATTTCCTCTTCTCAAGAAAAACACACAAAAACACAAAACAAAGTAGCTGAGGGTTTTCTTTAAAAGTTTTGTCTGTCAAGAACATTATTAATGAAGTACAGAGAGGTTTAAGTTTTTCACAGGGAGTTAAAGGGTACTATTATGATTTCAAAACTTACATTTTAAAAGACCTTTGAATTGATGGATTTAATCATGTATGAAATTAAAATGAGGTGTTATCTTAAAAGGCTAAATTTATTTTAGTACAATTCAAAGATTTTAATATATGCCCAAGGCTGACTGTTTATCAGTGTTGGCATTTTTAAAATAACAGGGGATGATGTGAATATTTTTTTTCCTAACAAGATTTGTAATTTATGTAGCAGGAACAACTTTATGTGCCAGTGATTTGTCCTCCTGCAACTGTAACTGATGACAAAGCACTAATTTTTACACATCAAAGAAATTAAACCTAGCTTTCCTGTGCATTATTGACCTTTACTGTACACAAAGCGACACAGAAGAAACAAATTACACTGCAGTAAAGTTTTGGATTTTGCTTCCACATTGGATTTCATTCAATGGTTGTGTGAAACTGCTGACCAATGAATAAGTTTTGTCTTTAGAAGATGCTGTTCCTGTTTGATGCAGGGGGAGAAAAGAGGAAAGAAGAAAAGCTTGAAAGTGGTCACTCTACCCATATATTATTGGATTCATCCTTCAAAGACACAAATTAGGTGGCCTTCTTCACAAGATGTTTGTCCAGGCCTGAATAGGAGATTCAAGCTACTACTGGTGAAATTCCAGGGAACTAGAAGATCCCAGAGATCTATTCAACAACAAATTATTTCTTGAGCACTTCTAAAAGCCTGGCACTATCCTAGCCCTGGGGATACATCAGCAAACACATCAGACAAAAGTCCTGGCCCATGTGGGGCTTATATTTTGTTAGAGGAAAACATGCATATATGCATATTTGTGTGTGTGAGTGTTTGTGTGTGTGTGTGTGTGTGTGTGTGTGTGTGTGTAAGAGAGATGGGGATAGAGAAACATTAAAAAGAAAGAAGGAAAAGGAGTCCAGAGAAAGGTTGTAATCTGAGCAAAAACCTGAAGGAGGGGAGAGTAAATTGTCCAGATATATCTGGAGGAGAAGTATTTCAACCAGGAAGAACAGCAAGTGCAAAGACCCGGAGATGGTGCATGGCGGGGCTCAAATAACATCCATGAGACCAGTGTGGCCATGGCAGAGGATGAAAGCAAAAGAGTAAGAGATGAGGAGAGGGATGAAAAGAAAACTTCTGGAAGTTGAATCTGCCAATAAACGTTTACGACCCTTTAAGTTCTCAACAAAATCGGTGAGGTCTCGGTAAATCTCCAGCACCTGGCAAGTCCACCATCTCTAGAAAGCATTATAGTAAGCAAGTATTTCCCTACACCCATCTCCTGAAGCTGCCACCCAGTGGACCACTTTCTACCCTCCGGAATGCCAGAAAGAAGAACTGAACCCAGCTTCCTAAGATAGACCAAGAGGGCAATGTTCAAAGCTGTTACCTCTTCCTACTCTTCTTCAGGACAAACTTCTTCGTTTTCTTCAACATTTCTCTTATAATTGCCATCCACTCACAGTCCCAACACTTTTCCTGATAGGCTCCAAGCTTTGGGTGGGGCATTCGGAACTACATGCAGCATGCATTTTTCCATGCAAGTAACTTCATAGACTATGTAAACGTGGAGTGAACAAAAATAGTCAAGACCTCCCTCAGCCTAAACCAGTGGTTCTTAAATTAGGATCACCTGGGGCAGGGGAGGGGCATGAACTATCCCAATGCCAAAGCTGCATCCCATATCAATTAATTAATTTCTGGCAGTAATCCAGCCACTGGCACTTTTAACTTCCCAGGCATTCCAATGTGCTACTCTGCATACCTTATTCCCATTGCTAAAATCTAAATTCTGGCAGCCACATCACACAGTGAATGAGTTATTTTTTAACTCCCAAGTCTGTTGCACAATGAGGTTAAACTACGTGTCCTCTATCAATTACTGTTGCAGTTTTCTGAATTATTATTTACCCTCAGGAAACTTTAAAGGATTACATTCAGTTTATCTTTTTGTCTACCAAGGTCCCTCTGAATTATGATTCTTACTCCATCTTGGGTCATCCACAAATTTAATTAGTATATCCTTACTGAAGTCAGAGATATAAGTACTGGCTAGCTAAGTGTGAAGAATCACTCCATAACATTCTACCAGAAACCTTCCAGGCTATGTTCGTGTTAGCTTTTAATATCTCCATATTCGATATGAGCACCCTACTATGCACAATTTGAGGATGAAGAAACAGTGATTCAGAGAAGTGAAATGGCTGCCCAGGATTACACAGGTTAAGTGAAAGCCAAGAATTGAAGGTAGGTCTATATCTAATTTCAAGTCTCATGCTCTCTTCGTCAGCTACTTCTCATAACTGGTTAACTCATCCAACTGCCCTACTACCCAGTAACCATTTCTTCAGTGACAGCATAAGGACTTTTCTAATTTAATTTGATGAAAACTGAAACTGACTATATCAATTTTATTTCTCTAATAGTCATTCAAAAGATATTTGTTGAGTACCTACTATGTGCAAGAACTGCAAATATTTGGGAATGAAAACAAATAATTCCTTTCTTTCATTGAAGCTTACGTTTTATTCCAGTCACTGAAGTAAAGGTGTGGTAACTTAATTTTAGTAATGCTTAGTGGCTTCTAATTATCACAGTTTCCCTTAATGTGTACTCAGAAATCAACCTTTTGTGATTTGTTCTAGAACCTTTTCTAGAATTTATATTGTAACAGTCTTACAAACATTTCAAGAGGTGAGACTCCGTCTCAAAAAAAAAAAAAAAAAAATCAAGAGGTTGCTTTGAGTATATGAGAAGTAAGAAATTTGGCATTTGGATTGCATCATGAAAAGATGAAAATACCAAAGCTAGCTCTAGGTCAGTGCTGAAAGAGCTTTCAGAAATGACAGAAATGTCCTATATCTGTGCTGTCCAGTATGGCAACCACTAACTCATGTGGCTATTGTGTTCTTGAAATGTGGCTAGTGTGACTGAGATAATAATTTTTTAATTTAATTTTAACTTAAATTTAAATAGTCACATATGAGTAGTAGCTGCCATACTGGGCTGTGCAGCTCGGGAGGATTCTAGGTTATAAACTGACTATCTCTCAAAGGGGAAGGAAAAAAATAAAACCATATAGTCTCATTCCTTATGGTCTTCACTCTTTGCTCTTTCTTGGGTTTCTTTCAATTATATTTAATCCCTTTTTCTAAAAACATTCTGAAATGCAGGTGGCCTATTCATACAGTCATATATGGTAAGCATTCACAAATGATGCAGTGGTCATAAGTGGAATTCATACACTTTATCTCTGATAACATATCCCTTTTGTGAGATGTTGACCATCTAAAGAATGTAGTGTTTATTCCCTTAACCAGATGATGGTGGCCAGGAGAGGTAGATGACTTCAACTGCTGGGCTATGCCCAGGCAAGGCAGTCTCCTGGGCAGGGTTCAGAGGAAGAATAGACACCTGCCACTATTCCCCTCTCTGAAAGATTGCATGTTTACCGTTTTAATGTGCCTGTGGCAAGCGCTCTGCTGGCCTGTAAATTAGCACATCTCTGTGATTCTAGTAGTAATAGAGCACGAGGAATTTGTTTTTGATAGAACAGAAACTGGCATAGGTACTTTGGTTGTAGTATTTGTTACTTTCAGGTCAAATATTTTTCAGCATAATGATACCAATAAACTAAACCATAACGAAACTTTTAAAAATTAACACAAGCTACTGTAACAAACAACCCACAGTCAAATTCCCTTGACTTAAAACGCAATAAGTGTTTATTTCTTGCTAAATCACATTGTGGCTTCATGTGCATTGACAGGGGCTCTGCTCCATGTTGTGTTTCAAAGACACAACATGCCTCTACCTTACGCCTCCACCATCCCCTAGCACCCTCTGGTCAGTAGACAAAGGAAGACAGAAAATGTGGAGAATCATGCAGGAGGATTTTTAGGTTTTGAAGTACCATATGTCATTTCTAAAGAATCCCATTGGCCAGAATCCAACCCCATGGCCCTACCCAACAACACTTGAGAGTGAGTTGCACAATTCCCGTTATGGCCAAGGAGGAAAATGATCACATAGTATACATGGTCTTTGCCACTATCCCTAATTTGGATTATTTGAAAAATAGAACAGCTTGAATTAATAAAGTCATTCATTTATTTATTCAGCTCTTGTTTCAAGCATATGCAGTAAATTTAACCATTTACCAAATGTTTCTATCACAGAACAGGTCAGACTTTATAAGTCTCAGCTGTTTTCTTTCTCCCTTCCTTTGTCTTAGACTTGCCAGTGGCACCCAAAAATACTATCTAGCCCACCAAGTAACTAACAAAATAGTACAAAAAGAAAATTCATGGCCAAGAAAGCATCCCTTATTTCACTGAGTGGATGAACTTCCTTATAAAAATCCTGAAACACTTCATGATTAATCCCCAAAGAATTTGCATTTTTAAATCAACCACCTGAACTTCAGAGTGGGGGAAAAACCCTCTTTTCTCGTGAGAAAAAAATCCAGTTGTTGAATTGCTTCAATATTGTGTGTCAGAAGTGGAAATAAGCCCTGATGCTCCCTAAATATTTAGCAGCTTAATATACACAGGTCAGGTGCCTTTTTCCTGAAAAACTAAGGCCTCAAACTCCTCTTCAGGATTCAACAACTGAGAATCTAAACTCCAAGCCATCAGGAAGTATTTTTCAAACAATCAAAAAAATGGAAGCTGCCAAAATAAGGCTTTTGATTAAAAATCAACATGATTTCTACAAGCACAGGCTGGGGGCCCCAGCCTGCCGAGCCCTTTGAGAATGCTGCTTATGGGACAAACATGGTCCAGAAAACACCAATTTAATTTTAACAAAATGAGGTTGTCTGGAAGCGTTTCACTATATTTAACATAGGGGAGCAGTTTCCAAAAATGAGGCTTAGATTGTTGGAAATAACAATTAGGAAGCTGTCTAAGGGGCAAGATCCAAAGTATAATTATTGCTAAATGAAATGTTTTTCTGAGGATGGAAATGAAGTCTTTAACATAGCTCCATGAGCCCAAATGGACAGAAAAGGTATAAATGAAATGTTGTTTTTGTTCTAATATCTACCGGATATGCTTAAATAAGAAAGTCTAGCAAGCGAAAATTGTTAAGAACTGAATTGTGCCCCCCGAAATTCATATGTTGCCGCATTAATCCCCAATATGACTATGTTGGAGATGGGGACTTTAAAGAAGCAATTAAGAGTAAGTGAGGTCATAAGCATGGGACCCTAATCCAATAGACTAGTGTCCTCATAAGAAGAGGAAGAGAGACCAGATGCAATGGCTCATGCCTGTAATCCCGGCACTTTGGGAAGCTAAGGCAGGTGGATCACTTGAGGTCAGGAGTTCAAGACCCTGTCTCTACTAAAAATACAAAAATTAGCCAGGTGTGGCTGTGGGTGCCTGTAACCCCAGCTACTTGGAAGGCTGAGGCAGGAGAACCACTTGAACCTGGGAGGCGGTGGTTGCAGTGAGCCGAGATTGTCCCACTGGACTTCAGCCTCGGCAACAGAGCAAGACTCTGTCTCAAAAAAAATAAAGAAGAGGAAGAGATACTAGGAATATATGCACAGAGAAAAGTCCATGTCCATGTGAGGACACAGAGAGAAGGCAGTTGTCTGCAAGCCAAGGAGAGAGGCCTCAAGAGAAAGCAAACCTGCCAACACCTTGATTGGAGACTTCCAGCTTCCAGAACTGCAAGAAATATATTTCTGTTGTTTATGCCACCCAGCCTGTAGTATTTTGTTATGGAAATCCTACCAGATTAATATAAAGGGTGAATACAAAAAGAATCATATTATGTTAGTACAGGTGTCCAGGCTAATAGATATTATATTTGGTTCAATATAGATAAGGTCCAAGTCATAGATTTCAGAACACAGGGCAACCACAGGAAACACCTACTAAATAGAAATGTACTATCACTTCAGCATACTAGTCAGAGAAAGGGTAACTGTGGTTCACATGGAGAAAGAAAACCCCAAAAAACTAAGGTACATAAAGGTCTCAGACACAACTGCAATATGACAAAGAAGACTTTCCAGACACTATGTTGTTAACTTCTAGAAAATGCAGCTCTAATCAGGACAATTAGCTAATGCATGTGGGGCTTAAAACCTAGGTGACAGGTTGATAGGTGGTGCAGCAAACCACAATGGTACACATATACCTATGTAGCAAACCTGCAGGTTCTGCACATGTATGCCAGAACTTAAAGTAAAATAATAAAAAGAAAAAAAGAAAAGAAAAAAATCCAGCTCTAATTTCAAGTGGGTCTGTTCTGGGCACTGACCAACCAAACTAGTTGGAAAATGAAACTGGCTGGTTGGAGCCCCTGGAGACAAGGTTATCTTAATAAAGCTGTTTGAATATAACTTGAAGGGCAGCAATTCTGACTCAAAGCCAGGAGCCAAAATCAACCCCAGGATAATCCTCTCAAGAGAGTGGGGCTCAGACTCAGCAAGAAGGGTGGCCCGGGGGTTGCACAGAGGCTGAAATCAGATCTGTAGCTCCAAATCCCCTACTGTGTAAAGAATAACTGACATAGCTTCATAAATCATCCTGAGCATTTAAAATGCTAGCAAATGTCAATTGGTTCTTTAACAACTTTTAAACAATTGAGAGGGGGGGAGACTAATGGCTTCATCTTGGGACACTTCAAGATTCCCATTGAGTAAGCTGATCTGAGTTCCCCAGGAGAAACAACACCACCTCTTCCACTACCTTCTCCCGTAAAGACACCTAGCTAAGTTATAGCAGAACAGCTGCTAGCCCACATGATACCTTTGTGTGTATTAGGAAAAGGTGCCCCCTGTGAGGATACAGTCCTGCATCAGATGCAAGGCTTGGCAAATGAAGCACAGGCTGGCATTCAGTACATCCTTGGCCCCTCATCCTGGCATGCTTGACCAGGATGCAATCTGCACAACCATATGAGATGCTCTGATGTAAAAGCCAGAGCTTATGAAGCCTTATGAGCCACAGTGCTATGACACAGTAAAACATCCATGCTTTTATCACAGCACAAGCTCAGGGGCTTCAAGAAGCACTCCAAGTGCAATGGACTCCAGGTAGAAGCAGACATTATAATAGACACAACCTCAAAAACCTCCTCTGAAGACAATGCAACTTAGCAATCAATCTACCAAGTAAACATTAGAGTAACAGCCTGAAAATTCTACGGAATCTTTGAAAATATGCAGGACCAAATAACAAAAGGCCAGAGAAAACTCCAGCAATTAAGCAAAATGAGCCACCAGACACAAAAGCTTTGAGAGGAAAACTACAAAAGATAAATTTATCATTAAAGATGAAGATTAGAAGTTTTCTGGAGACCAAAGAAACTGGAAACTGGGACAAGAAAAATTAAGGAAAACGAACTCGAGAGCAAGAGAGACCTTATAAAATCCTTATCAGAACTAATTGTCTCCAGAGAAATGTGAAAAAAAATACCCCTAGAATCCAGGTAAATCCAATAGGAGAGAATGTTTAATGTGAAAAGTATTTATGATGTATCTTGCTCCAAGAACAGTGTGACTGGAAAATGGCAGAGGCAGATTTTTTTAAAAGCAATAATTACTTTAGAAACCCCATCATCATAATGGAAAGAGATTCCTGCTCTGCTCAACAGGTCTCAGCTGAGTTTGAGTACAGAGGCAGTTAAAGCAACTCACCCCACCTTTCCAGACCCACCTATATGGACTCCTATTTGGGCCACTTCCAACCTTTTGAGGTGTAATTTAATGGCTTGACACTAAAACGTTCCCTGAATGACTCCTTCAGAAAGTCAGACTGAAAAGCCCTCAGATTTCACCCAGAGAAGCAGCCCCATGGTAAAAGGCCAATTCCAGAAGACAGAGGCACACGGTGTAAGTCTTTGTTCTGTTCCTAGTAAGCTGTGACCTACTGGATCCAAGTCTTTTCATAGACTTTAATCCTTTAACCAAATGTTTAGCTATAAACATGAGCTTTCACAGATAAAGTGAAAATGACCAAACAGTGGCTAAATTTGTGTGACATCTCATCATGTGCAAAGCACTTTCATATTGAATCATTGTTTTAATGATCATCAGGACAGCCCGCAAGCTGTATTAAGGGAGGAGACTACCCCTGATATTGTCTTATGCCCAATTTCTGCCTCCAAAGAAAGAAAAAGTAAAAACTAAAAGGCAAAAATGAAAGCCACAAGCAGACAGCCTGGCGCCGCACCCTGGACCTGGTAAAGATCGACCTCTGACCTAACTGGCTATGTTATCTATAGATTACAGACATTATATAGAAAAGCACTGTGAAAATCCCTGTCCTGTTTTGTTCTGATCTAATTACCAGTGCATGCAGCCCCCAGTCACGTACCCCCTGCTTGCTCAGTTGATCACAACCCTCTCACGTGCACCCCCTTAGAGTTGTGAGCCCTTAAAAGGGACAGGAATTGCTCACTCGGGGAGCTCGGCTCTTGAGACAGGAGTCTTGCTGATGCCCCCAGCAGAATAAACCCCTTCCCTCTTTAACTCAGTGTCTGAGGAGTTTTGTCTGCGGCTCGTCCTGCTGCAGTACCATCATCCCAATAGACACCTATATCCTTGGGGTCTAGGGGTGCTCCCACTGGTGGTGCCAGGCAGACCTCAGGAGAACAGGCCCAGGCCATCGGTCTTGGTAGGCCCTGAGATGGGGTAAGGGATGTTTAAGTGGGGAGCTACAGGATCTTGAGTCCCTGCAGCATGAAAGGACTAGCATGGGTTCTGGGTGAAGTATCTTTTTGGCCCTGGGGAGAAGGGGCACTCATGAGTGGGAATAGCCAGAGATGGCTAATGCAGTTCCCCCTGAAGCACAGCAGCAGAACTCAGGGCCTGGTTCCTCTTGTCCCATCTCAGGATAGTGCAGTGTCTTCACAAAGTAGGTTCTAAGATCATTTTATGTTAGGCACATTGGAGCATGTAAGGTGAAAATCTAACAGCCAATGAATAATATGGACCATGGGAATCAATACTGAAGAGAAGATAAATTTAATATTCATTCTTTACCATCAATTTGAATGGGGGTTGTGGGTCCACCTGGTATGGTTTGAATGTCCCCCTCCAAAACTGGTGTTAAAATTGAATGGCCTTAGTAATGCTGTTAAGTAACAGGGCCTTTAAGAGGTGGTTAGCTCATGAGAGCAGAGACCTCGTAAATGAGTTAATGCCATGTTCACCAGAGTGGGTTAGGTGTCGAGGAAGTGGGGTCAGTCCCATTTCTATCTCACATGTTTGCCATGTGATGCCTTCTGCCTTGGGATGAACCTCACCAGATGCCAGTGCCATGCTTTTAGACTTCCAAGCCTCCAGAATTGTGAGCTAAGTAAACGTCTTGTCTTGATAAACTACCCAATCTGTGTTATTATAGCCACAGAAAGCTAACTAAGACACTATCTTTACTGTGTATTCTCACAAATGGCACTAAAGCCCATATAGGCAGGAGCAGAAGGAGCAGATGTGGAGGCAGTGCAGTCCCGAGCTTGGTAGGACAGGCACACAGGCAGGCGAGAAACACAGGCTCTGGAGCCAGACTGCCAGAGCTCAAATCCCACCTAATGACTTGCTAGCTGGCTGGGCAATTTGGGCTCTAATTTGTAAAATGGGGTTAACACCTACTTTGTGGAACTCTGAGGATAGTTAAATGAGAAAAATAGTGCAAACTACTCAGCACAGTGATTATTAAAATTATAGAAAGAGGAATCAGAAGTACAACATAATGGAGTGACATTTCTCTCTTAATGTGTGGAAGGAGGCCAGCTGAGACTTCCTTCCTTGGGAATTCTTAAGAAATGTCAATGGAATGAAAAATAAAATAGCATATTGCTTCCTCAAGGGAAGGAAACACCTCTCCATGATATGTTGTCTGTCTATTTAGAGGGACGAAAAGTACTAATTCTGCAGTATAGAGAAAAACAGCTTAAATGGAGTTGTTTTGCTGGAAGTTATCATTTAAGCATGAGCTTCATAAAAGCAATATCTGCAATATCTTTACTGTTAGTGATCATTGTTAATAACTATCACCATCTATTGAAGGCCTTTTTAACAACGGTATTTTTTTTTTTTTTTTTTTTAGACAGAGTCTTACTCTATCGCCAGGCTGGAGTGCAGTGGCGCAATCTCGGCTCACTGCAAACTCCGCCTCCCGGGTTCTCCTGAAGCAATTCTCCTGCCTCAGCCTCCCGAGTAGCTGGGACTATAGGCATCTGCCACCATGCCCGGCTAATTTTGTGTTTTTTAGTAGAGATAGGGTTTCACCATGTTGGCCAGGATGGTCTCGATCTCCTGACCTCATGATCTGCCCACCTCCAACAGCATTTTTCCAACTGTGATCATTAGTGCAACTCCTCACATCTCGGAAAGATGTGGATGTATTTAGTTCTGCTTGGGAATACTGTCACCTGCCTAAATCTCTACAAGTGGAAAGCAGCAGAGTTGGGATTTGAATCCAGAACTGACTGTAACGATCACACTCCTTCCATACCCCCCACTGCCTTCCACAGCCTAAAGGAGAATTAAAAGTCACAAACTCTCAGCCCTCACAGGCTGACAACAAAAGAGGTATAATTAGACTCATCCTGAAAGGTATAATTATTTTCTGTGCTGTTCTCTGTACTTCAAAATATCCTTTCACCATGGAATCATAGAACTTAATCACGTAATCATGACTTTTATGGCCTTATTTTTCCATTTCTTTAAATAGAAGTTTCTTGGGTCCAAAGACCACATCTCACATTTTGGTTATATCCTTCTCTGTAGCTAGAATCAAGCCATAACATGAAAGGAACTCAAGAAATACCATTTAAATTAATGAATGATGTTCTAAAGAGTGAAGTAATGTAAGAACCAAATTGGGAGGATATAACGGTGCTGACTATGGTAAGAATCATGAAAGCAACTTCATTCAATTTCAAGATGGAAAATAACACTGACATTCACTGTTTGGGGATCCATGGTCTAATCTCCTTTAACATCCCTAGTGCTTAATCTGTCAGTCACCACACACAGATTTAGTACTTACTGCCAGGTATTCATTTTCAGTTCTTTGAAGCATAAAATCAGCAGCATTGGATAATATAGAGGTGAAAATGCTTTTGGGTTCTTTGGGAGAAAAAATATATGCACTTCCATTATTCCTCAATGCCACTGTAGATTTCCCTCATCCTTTACAACATCAAAGCAGCAGCAACAGTCTCATTCATAAGTGCATGCTAAGTTTCCCTTAGAGGATGCCTGATGGGACAAAACAAGATGCTCTTTTGAAAGGGGACTCAGGTGTCCAGCTGGCATGTCACTGACTCATTTCCTCTCCTCATCCCCTGTATCATATTCACCAATCTTTTAGCCCCAAGGTCAGTCTTCTGTAGGGAATGATGAATCAGGGCTGACCTGTGTGTTGGGGAACCCTAACAAGCAGGGAGGTAGATGGGGAGATGTAGTGACCTGCCTACCATCAGGAAGGTAAAGGGGGAGGCTGTGGACTATTGAGTTTACAAGGGGCTCTTACTTCTAAAGCAGCCATTCTCTGCACTGTTAACATAGCAGGGCATTTGGAAGCATTTCACTCAGGTAGAAAATCATTGAAACACTGATATAATACTCAAAAAAACCGCATACGTTCTCTAGGGTTAAATCAGATCTAAGCTGGCCAATTCTTCATTCAGCACATGTTGAAGAGTGTTGATACTGCACCAAACCTTGTGCTAGGAGACTGGGAATATAAAGATAAAAGATCTGGCCTCTCCTCAAGGGTCCCACAGTTCAGGAAGCAAATGATGTTGGGAATAATAGCAGTGGTAGGGAAGTTATAAAATTGCTGACATTTACTGAGGGCTCACTATGTGCCTGGCATTTTCCTAAGCACATTTGCATATATCAATTCTTCTAAGTCTGCAAAAGAACCCTATGAGGTAGGGTACTGTTATTAATATAAGAATCCAAGGCTCGGTACTCAGATGAAGTGCTATGAAAATCTAAAGAAATCTCCCATATATTCTCTCACTCAATTTTCTTGAGACTACCAGTAACAGTTACCAAAGGGCTAAGAGAAGATTATGGAAATAAAACTTAAAATAAGAAAGTTCTACCAATATTTCTATCAAATATTCCCCACAGCCTGTAGAAAAATAGTGATACTGCCTGATTTTAGCAAGAAGATACACGTCGTGCAATAAAGAATATACAGAATAGTGCCATTTGAGAAACACCGCTCCTGGATATCCAGGCTCAAAACCCCACCCAAGTACACACCCCCGCCTCCACAGTGGAATAAAAAGGACTCTTTCTACCATCAGAGTACTCCCAGAGCACCCAGTTCCACCCAACTCCCCTCTGCAAACAGATAGATCGTCAGAGACCAAATGATCTGTCTAGTTCTCAGTTCCAATTCTTCTACTTTAGAATTTTAAGTAATTCTTCAGATAAGAGGATAAGTTTTCACATACTATCTCTACCCCCATATTTATGGCAACACTATTTATAATAGTCAAAATATGGAATCAACCTTAGTGCCCATCAATGGGTAAGTGGGTAAAGAAAGTGTGGTACATATACACAATGGAATATTATTCAGTCATAAGTAAGGCATTTGAAGCAACATTGATGGAACTGGAGGTCATTGTGTTAGGTGAAATAAGCCAAGCACAGAAAGACAACCATTGCATGTTCTCACTAATCTGTGGGAATTTAAAAAAGTGGATTTCATGAAGATAGAGAGTAGATTGGTGGTTACCAGAGGCCACAAAGAGCAGTGGGGGTAAGGGGATAAACAAAAGTTGATTAAAATGTTGATAAAAGTTGATTACCCAGTTTGATAGAAGAAATAAGAGCTAGTGTTTGATAGATCAGTAGGGTGACAACAGTTTACAATAATCTATCATATATTTCAAAATAGCTACAAGATAATAAATTGAATGTTTCTAGCATGAAGAAAAGACAAATGTTTAAGGTGATGGATACCCCAATTACACTGATTTGATCTTTACAAATTATATGTGTGTATTAAATTATCACAGGTACCCTGAAAATATGTATACCTATTATGTAATTTTATATATATAGTAGAATACACAGGGAAAATATATAATGAAAAAAGTATTTCTAAAAATTTACACACTTTAAAAACACAATTTCCATCTGAATAAACATGCTAAATACAAATCATTTTTAATTTATTCACTAAATATTTACCTCTTGCATTTTCTTATCACTCTTTATTGTCTTTTATTCATTTTTTGGCATTTAAACATAAACTTTCTTGTAATTTTCCAAAAAAATTTTAATATACAAGTCACCTTTTCTCTCATTGACCATAATCATCTGTAGGGCAGGGTCTATACCACTGATTCTAAACCTTCCACATGCAACAGAATTGCCTGGAAAGCCTGTAAAACTTACCAACTGCAGACTAATGCCCAGAGATTTCTATTTAAATTAATGTTAAGTAGTTTTATAAGCTTTCCAGACTGTTGATCTAGTTCTCACACATGGCTGCACTTGGAATCACCCAGCGGGGAGGGGACTCTACAATGGAGTAATGCATGGGCACCCCCTGCACAGATTCTGATTTATTTGATCTAAGTGCCCCCTCCACTGATCTGAGTGCTGCCTCTATTGAGCTAAATGCCACCTCCACTGATCTGAGTGCTACCTGAGTCTCAAGAGTTTTCTAAAATGCTCCAGGTAACTCTGCGCTGAAATGAAGACTGAGAACATCCTCACATTCCTTTGGCATGTACCCTAGGACCTAGCCCAGAACTTGTGCATAATTGACTTTTGTAATTTTTTAAATCTATAATCCAACAATTTCACTTAAAATATTCTAAATTCCAATCCTGCAACTCCCCATAAATTAATCAGAACCAATAAATTTGAATTATATACTAGAGGTGACATACTTGGATCTCTATAAGGCTGCAGAGCGATTATATCAGGAAGTGTGTCCTTCCTCAATAGTTGATTTCTTCACAATTAAAATGAACTGAAGAACATTCAGATCTCCATATTTAACACTCAGGGTCCAAAGACCACTTCAGTATATACCTAGTAAATTAGTACATTGAAAATGCAATGCTCTGAGGCTATATACAGATGACTTGCTTGCATTTCTTAAGACTCTGGGCAGATTTTTCACTGACAAAAAATTGATCTCAACATCCAAGATTGAATGGTTTTATCAGCAGGAGAAGCAGGCTATTGGGAATAGGTACTCTCTGATTGCAAACACTTCACACTTCTCTCCTCTCATTTATGTTGTCTAAGCATCATCTCTACTTCCCTTTCCAACAACTTATACACACATTCATCTTTTCCTACTGCAGGGTTTCCCAAGAGCCATGACCAGAAGAGGCTGGGGGAGAGAGCTTGGGGTGGAGGTGGGGTGCTCTTCACTCTTATTTGACCATTAGCTTTATTAAAACAAGGCTTAGGGCTTCACACATGTATGTATTCCCTCCTAGGACCTGGTGGAGGCCTTACACAATAAAGGTCTGAATAAATACTTATGTTGAATTTATTTAAAGCCTTGGAGCTAATTGTATATGTGTGTATATATGTATACACACACACTCTCTCTCTCTCTCTCTCTCTCTCTCCACACACACCTCTGTAAAGAATCAGCTGGGAAGTATCAATGGTTTTCCCTGCTCTGCAGGTAAATGTCACTGCCTTTGAGTTAAACCTGAAGTCAAAGATGTATTCATGGTTTTGTTTATGTGTGCCACCCTTCCGACTGTAGCCAGAAAATTCACCTGAATTGTCCTCTGTGTCCTTCAGGGTATCTCTGACATCTGGTCACTTTACTCAGGAGTGCTGAGTCAGTTCATTACTCTTGCTTTAATGG
The DNA here is from genome assembly GCF_049350105.2 of Macaca mulatta. Lineage (NCBI taxonomy): Eukaryota > Metazoa > Chordata > Mammalia > Primates > Cercopithecidae > Macaca > Macaca mulatta. The sequence goes on from NC_133406.1 coordinate 164,341,895, forward strand.
AGATTCCGTTATTTGACCAAGTCAATGCTCCCAGAGGCTTTAGGATAGTTAGATTTTACAAATGCATCTGCCAATATATTTTGGACATGCCAAATGCTGTGTACACAGGGGTTCTTAGTAATTATAAACTTGAAGTTGCCACTCTGCTTCTAAGGACATAGTCTTGTCTTTTTGTTTGTCTTTCTGTTACAATCACAAATGATTCCACCCAAAGGCACTTGTTTATCTCCTTTCTGCAGAGGCCTGTGATTCCCACTCTCCAGCCTTTCCGCTTCTTTTTCCTCTTATATTTTAATACAAAATAAACTACAAAATAAACTCTTATTTTTAATTTTCCTCTTATATTTTAATACAAAATAAACTACAAAAATGTAGTTTATTCCAGTCTTTAAAGTTTTTTTGGAACAGTTTTTTCTCCCTACTGCCTGCATTCTGACTTCCTAAGCAGGGAAGTTATTTTTCTTCCAGACACAGAAGACTGCAAACAGTTGTCATCAGTGCCATCTAGCCATATGACCACCTATACATTCAGTTTCCAACCTGATATGGTTTGGCTGTGTCCCCACGCAAATCTCATCTTGAACTGTAGCTCCCATAATTCTCATGTGTCATGGGAGGAACCTGGTGGAAGGTAATTGAATCACGGGGGTGGGTTTTTCTCATGCTGTTCTTGTGATAGTGAATAAGTCTCACAAGATGTGATTGTTTGATAAAGGGGAGTTCCCCCGCATATGCTATCTCTCTTGCCTGCCACCATGTAAGACATGACTTTGCTCCTCCTTTGCCTTCCACCATGATTATGAGACCTTGCCAGCCATATCGAACTGTGAGTCAATGAAATCTCTTCCCTTTACAAATTACCCAGTCTCAGGAATGTCTTTGTCAGCAGTGTGAGAACAGACTAATACACAACTCAATGAGTAACTCTCTTTTGCTTTCTGGTTCTCAGTCTGAACGTAAGAATTTAATCATTTTGGACTTTTTTCCTTCTTTGTTTTTCACACTGCTGCACTGTGGTACAATTTGTTTTGTTTTACTATCCTATGAACAGAGGAACTTAGTGAGGACATTTATTATTAATAATCTTCAAATGTCAAAGGTTTTTGAGCAGTATTCTTCCCAATCATAAATACACTGGACCTCGGGACATTGTATCTCAGGGGCGTTTCTGGTCCCCGCTCCATCCTGCCTCCTTACCACCACTGGGAGATTGTACTCCCTTTTCCTTCTTCGCAAATCAAACTGCAAATGGCCTGGATTCCTAGACCTGGAATCAACCAGCACATCTACATAGACACCCTTCCTTTGTCTTAAGAATCTATTAAATAGTTTCAAACTTGTGTGAGATTATACATGTCCTATATTTATTATATTTTTTCAGAAAAATGTCAATAACATTTAAGCCAAAGACTAACTCAACCAAAACCATCCCATATTATCTAATTTATATACAAGGGCTTGTTTTAAGGATATACACATAGCATAGTAGCCACCATCTAATCAGAAAATAGAAAATCTAAGCAATATAGGTTGTTTCATTGCTCCCACAGGCAGGAAACCATCTGAGCTGGCTGAAATAAACAGGGATTTTCCAAAGACCCCTGAAGGATAGAGGGATCTTTCAAAGACCCCAAAGGCATGGATGAGCTGGGTCTTGGGAACCCACAGAAACTGGAGACTGCAGTACACCAGGAATGACTGGGAATTCTTTATCTCTGTTGCTTGTCTTTGCTTCTCCCCACTCATTCTTCAATTTCTGCAGACCTGATTTCTCAGTTTTCCTATTTACATAGCAGAAAATGGCCACACACAGAAGGCATATTGGGAATATGATAGAGCCAGTTACAAAGTATCAGATGCAGGTGCCGATTAGAATAACTTGGAACAGAAGCCCAGTCATAATCCAGTCAGTTACTGCTAAAAAGTTTTATTATACAAAAAATGTTTTTTCCCATACTTAGTATGTGGATAGTTGGGCAGTGTGAAACTGCCAGGAAAGAGGAAACTGTTCAGGAGATAACCCACTACAAATTTAATTTTGTCCACCCATATTTTTCCATTTGAATACACAAACAAGCTCTCATTTAATCAACAATCTCAACTCTCCCATTTGGGATGGCTGTAAATCTCAACTTCCCAACTCCTTCAGGACAAACGGGACACATAAATTAGAAAAATGAAGGTCGCCAGACCAGAAAATGTAAATCTTCTAAGGGTTTTAATTCATATATGAGCTACAGAGTACATTCCACATTATGTGGGAAATGTTATGAAGCATCTTATTTTAATTAAAAGAGCATTGAAACTATTGCTGAAATTTTTAAGCATGAAATCCAAGCACACACCACAGAATTTCCTTTGAGTCAAATTAGCATATGGCCACAGGACCCAATTTCAAAATGGTCATGATAAATCACAGCCATTTAGAATGCACTGGATTTCAGTTTCACGTAAATAATACATTACTACTTTCAAAGGTCAGATATCTGGAGCACTCTGGAAAAAATTATACGATATTGAACAATGTTGGTATCTGAGACTTAGTTACATGACATCATAATGTATCATAATTGTGTATCATATGTATGATGTATCATAATGGTGATAGCTACACATCTCTAAATTAAAATGTTAATTTTTCATCAAAAGTGGATTTTATAAAGCAGAAGCACAGCTCTACTACTCATCAACTTAAGGGAATTTTCCTTATGGAAGTGACAAGTGATATCTGGCTGGAAAGATGTGTCTCCATTATAAAGCCTCTACATAATTCAGCAGCCTGGCCCGGCATCAATCCTGTCGAGGTACAGCATCTGTCTGCAACTCTAGATTTTATGATGCAGAGCTTCTATTTGGGTTATACCAGAGGTAAATGTGGCAATTTTTATAACCAGTCATAACCACCTATGTCTTGGAGGATCCAGTCGCTTCAGAAGAACCCTAATGAGCATCTAGAACCACATGAAATTTGAATCCATTGAAGGAAAGGAAGGAATCTGAACCATGGATGGAAAGTTTGCTTCTCTTCACAGAGCTAACTCTTCCAAACTTGCCTGACACTGCCACATCCCAGATTTCCTCCTCTGAAATCTCCTCTTCACCAGCCCCTCCAACTCTTGCCATGATCTACCTGGTGTAACCCAGGACTGGCTCTTAGTTCCCAGCCCTTCCCATTCAGTGCAGCCTTTCTTAATTAGCCTTGCCCAGAGTTTCAACTACCGTCTAGTTGCTGATTGGCTCAGTTCTATCTCCTAAGTTCTAGAAACAAAACTCTACCTACAGATTAAAATCTCCACTTAGCTGTCACAAGGCACCTCAAATCCGACATATCTAAAATACCACCAATCCTCTCCCGATTTTCCAAGTAAGTATGTCCCTCCTCCTGTGCTCCCTTCATCAGTGAATAGCACCACCACCTTCTTCAGGACCCAGGCCAGAAACCTTGAGGCAGACTTGATTCCTCTCTCTCCTCCACCACTCAAGTCCAATTAGCCACCAAACCCTGTTGACTCTATCTCCTAATTATATCTTAAGTGTACATAGTTTTCTCCATCCCTACAGCCACTTCTTTAGATATATCCAAGCTGCAACAGTGACATCCTGTTTCCTGCCTCAAATGCTGCCAACCCTCTGTTCATTTTCCATACTGTTACTATAAATGAATGTTCGAAAGGTATAAATCTGGCTAGGTCACTCACCTGAATAAAATCTTATAATTGTCCACCACTGTTCTCAACATAAAGACAAAGCCAGGTATGGTGGATCACACCTGTAATCCAGCACTTTGGGAAACTAAGGCAGGAGGATCACTTGAGGTCAAGAGTTTGAGACCAGCCTGGGAAGCATAGCAAGACTTCATATCTACTATTTTTTTTTTAATTAGCTGGGTGTGGTGGCACATGCCTGTAGTCCCAGTTACTTGGGGGCTGAGGTGGGAGGATCACTTGAGCCTGGGAAGTCAAGGCTGCAGTGAGCCCTGATTGTGCCAATGCACTCCAGCCTAGGCGACAGAGTGAGACTCTGTCTCAGAACAAACAAACAAATAACAGCAACAACAAAAACATAAAAAAGGCAAAACTCTGTAACAGTTGTTCTCAACCAGGGGCAATTTTACTTCCACAAGGTACATTTGGAAATATCTGGAGACCATTTTAGTTGTCAAAACTGGAAGGATGGAAGTCACTCTTGGAATTTAGGACAAAAGCCAGAGATGTTACTAAACATCCTATAATGCATAGAACAGTCCCCCTCCCCACATCAACAAAGAATTATCCAGCCCAAAATGTCGATAGTGCTAAGGCCGAGAAACCCCAAAGGCTTAGAGGGTCCTGCCTAATCTTTCTACCTTCTGGTCATTTCCTACCTTCTACATCCCCATCTTGACTTACACTCAGTGAACCAGCCAAATTAAACTTCTTCTCAAAGACAGTGGTGTGTCTCCTCCAGGTCTTACCACACTCTGTCCCTTTTAGCCTGGGGTACTGTCAGGCTTTTTGCCTCCTTTCTTTACCTAATGAATGCAAAGCCTCCTCTAAGTTTTCTGCTCAGGCATCACTTACCCTAGAAAGCCTTCCCTGCCCCCCATGGATTAGATGCCCCCTTCAGCCCAATTATCTTCCTGCCTTTCCCTTGACATTGTACTGTGTTATAATTGCCTATTGACTCAGTGTCTCCCAGACTGACAATCAGAGTCCATGCATATCTTTTCCTCGGTTTGGTTCCCAGCATTCAGCACAAAGCCTTGCATACAGTTGGCACACACATATTTGTTAAATGAATGTAGGGTTTAAAATCAACATCATTGGTAATCATCAAACTACTAACACTCTTCATTTAGCACATCTTCATCAGCAATCTTAACAACTAGTCTACACTTCTAAGCCCTTTGGCAGGTTCAGAAAAGTGGCAATGATGGCCTGTGACATAAGTCAGGGAGCTTAGAGCCAGTGAAAATTATGCAGGTGAGTAAAACTGTTGGCAAATCAGACAAGTTTTTGGAACCCAGCCATCTGGCTTTAATAGCAATTAGGCGCAGCAAAATAGGACATGCTAGAAAAAATATAAATACTGAAGCAGTTACAGTCCCAGCTTATTGTTCAGATAAAAATAAAAACACGAGGTAAATTTCAGTTGTTAAGCAAAGTTAAATGAAAACAAGTGGAAGAATAAGTACACATCACTTTCCACAGATGGATATGAATAAGAGGCATTGGCTTGTTAAGTAGCTAGGAAAGAAAAGGACATCAAACCTTGCATCTTAGGACCCCTTTACACTGTTTAAAAAAAGTATTGAGAGGCCAGGTACAGTGGCTCACACCTGTAATCTCAGCACTTTGGGAGGCCGAGGTGGGCGGATCACCTAAGGTCAGGAGTTCGAGACCAGCCTGGCCAACATGGTGAAACACCATCTCTACTAAAAACATAAAAATTAGCCAGACATGGTGGCACACTCCTGTAATCCCAGCTACTCAAGAGGCTGAGGTGGGAGAATCGTTTGAACCCAGGAGGGGGAGGTTGCAGTCGGCCTAGATCCCACCATTGCACTCCAGCCTGGATGACAAGAGTAAAACTCCATCTCAAAAAAAAAAAAAAAAGTATTGAGAATCTCAAACAGCTTTTGTTTATATGAGTTGTATCTATTGATATTTATAGTATTCATTGTGTGAATTCCTGTGATTCAGTTTCTTATAGTGTGCTACCCAGAAGAGCAGCATCAGTATCACCCAGGAACCTGATAAAAATGCAAAATCATGGCCCCATCTCTAACTTCCTTAGTCAGAAATTCCAAAGGCAAGGCCCAGCAATGTGTTTTAACAATCCCACCAAGGCATTCTGCTGCTGACTGAAGTGTAAGAACAGCTGCTCCAATTCATCATATAACTAGAGCAAAACTCCATTTTCACAATAATAACGTTTATATAGGACCTACTATGTGCCAAGCTCTGTTCAAAGCTGTTTACACATTAATTATCACAATAATAATAATCTCTATTTCCACTTTACAGATAAGGAAACACATGGACAGTGTCATTTTTTCTCAACAAATTACAGAAACTCCTGATTTTCCTTAAAAAGAAATCACCTCAACTCTGAGCTTCTGAGCTCTAAGACTCCTTTCTTCTTCTTACCAAACTCAGTTAATGGCTTCCCTATTCCTCACCCCATACTTCTTCAGATTCCCTAATTCTTGAACTGTACCATCAAACCAAACACATGCTTGTTCCTGACTTCCCTTACAGAACGCATGCTCATGGAAGAAGCCCTTGATCCTGGAGGAATGTTGGGGAGTAGGGTATGTTAGGAGCTCCATAAGACCTTACTAGGGAACCACAAGGTCAAAACTGTTTTTGCGAGAATACTAAAGTATATTTGCCTTTTTTTTTTTTTTTTTTTACCCATGTTGACATTTGCACCAAATATACAAAAGCAATGGTCAGTAAAATTGCTAGCGCCTTAGCACAAATTAAGGCAGTGGCTCCAAACTGTGCTAGCAGCCATGTGTTCTACACAGCCATGTACCCTTCACAGTCATGTACTCTCAATAAAATAAATACTAGTTTCAATTAAGAATGTCCTTGAAGGAGAAGTAAGAATTATTAATTTTATTAAACCTTGAGTACACATTCCTTTTAATATTCTGTGTGATGAAATGGGAAAATGTATAAAGCACTTCTATTACACACGTAAATACAGTGGTTGCCACAAAGAAAAGCACTTGTGCAATTGTTTGAGTTGCAAACTCAAATAATTGCTTTTTTCATGAACATAATTTTTTCTTGAAAGGAAAATTAACCAAGTAAAGTTATTTATAGGTGGGCAGTTGGCAGATGTTTTCTTCAAAATGAATGAAATCATCTTAACACTTTAAGAAAAACAACTAATAGTCATTGATGCCAATGATAAAAACCTTGTTTTCAAGTAAAAATTAGGATTTTGTAAAACTCATATCTGCCATCATGGGCTTGAAAGCTTCCCAGTACATAAAGACTTTTCTGATGAGATATTTGAGTGGTAATATTAAGGAATGTGATTTTTGGATATTGTAGAATGAAATGTGTCAACATTTGAAAGATTTGTATTAACTCAGTGAACTGATATTTTCAAATGACCAATGCAAGATGTTACAAAATCATGCATGAGTGAAAAATCCATTCAAAGTGCAAGCTAGACCAATGGATTTCAAAGTAACAGAATATGAAAAGTTCATTGATTCCGTTTCAGATTTCACATTGCAACTAACCTTTAGAAAACTACCAATTGGAGTTTTGCTGTAGTAACAAAACAGAATGTCCACAATTATCTGAAAAGGCTAATCAAATACTCCTCCTTTTTCCAATAACATTTGTGTGAGGCTGAATATTCATCTTGTTTTATCAATGCAACATATTGCAACAGAGTAAATCCAGAAGTAGATATGAGAATCCATATCTATGTCTTCCCTTAAGGCAGACCTGAGAGAGATTTGCAAAAAATGTCTTAAATGCTACCATTCATACCATTTTTTATTTTGGGAAATATAATTATTTTTCATAAATATATATTATTTGTATTAACATATATACATGTAATGGCTTCATTATTATTACTTTAAATATTTAAAAATATTTCCAGTTTTAATTTCTAATGCTATCTATAAATATCAACAGATACAATTTACATAAACGGAAGCTTTTTGAGATACTTAATACTTTTCTTAGGAATGTAGAAGGGTCCTAAAACACAAGGTTTGAGAACCACTCTTTTAGCCTATAAACTTTCCTCCTTGCATATATAATAGTTCTTTAAGCTCCTACTCTATATCTCAGATTACATTTCTTCCAAAGAGAAACTATATGTAACCAGTTCAGATCTGTATACCTTTATGAGCCCACATTTGAGTAAACAAGACCTACAGCCTTGCCCCAGCTTGTTCACTTATCGTGTGACCTTGAGAAAGCTCCCTGCTCTAAGCCTTAGGGTCTCATCTATATAACAGATATGATCACAGTGCCTACTTCATTAGGGTGGTTACATGGGTTTTAGGGATTGCTATGTGTTCCCTCAAAATGTATCTAAGGGTGTCCTGACCTCCAGTGTGGCTATATTAGGAGTAAGAAAGTAATTAAAATTAAATGAAGTCACAAGTGTGTGGACCTGTTGCTATAAGATTAAGGTTCTTATAAGAAGACACACCAGAGAACCTGTTCACTCTCCCTCTACCACGTGAGGCTACAGCAAGAAGGAGGACATGAAGAAAGCCCTCATGAGGAATCAAATCACTGGACCCTTGATATTGAACTTCTAGCCTCCAGAACTGCAAGAAAACACATTTCTATTGTTTAAGCCACCTAGTCTATGGTATTTTGTTATGGCAACTTAAGCAGGCTAAGACAGAGGAGATCAGTAAGATAGGATGAGTAACACACTTAGCACAGTCCCCGGTGCATCACAAGCACAACAAATACTCTCCACTATTATTATTATTCATTCCACAAAGATTTATGTAGTGTCTACTACAGCTACCAAGGCTTTTGCCATCATGGGACTCAGAGTCTGGGGTGGCAGGGAAGAGGCGGTTAAACCAATAATCATTCAAATAAATATACTGTAGTTATGTTAAATGTTGTGGAGGAAATCAAGGATGCTAAGAGAAGATAAAGAAGGGAGGCTTAATGTGAGTTGGTACTTATGTTAATTAGCTCAATTAGCCATTCCAGAATGTACACACTTCAACATGTGTGTGACAGATATATACAATCTTTTGACAATTAAAAATAAATAAATAAAGACATTTTCTAATGGTGGGGGTCCCCATTGTAGACTGGAAGTGGGGTGGTTACACATGAAGGAAGGCACTTTGAGAAAGTGGGATCTAGACTCCTAAAAAGAGGAGGCCATATTTTTTCCTTTGTGGACCCTACACAGGGTAGAAGAATCTACTTCGATTATTAGATATTTTTTCTACCTAATTTAAGTTATACTCAGAAGCACAAAAGCTTGTTTCTAGTTTTCATATGACACTTCCAAACTTAATGTTTATTCTGGCTTTTATATAAATGTCCTAAGCTTAGCGTTTGTTGAGAATTACTAAGAGAAGTAGAATTACCTTCTGGGGAAATTGAAAAATGACCTTTCTGGGCAAAAAAGCAGAAGATAAAAGGATCAATAAACAAAAGTCCCCAGTTCCCCAATTCGTCTGACTAATGTTACAATCAGAAAGAATTTAATTCATAAGGTCAGGCTCTTCAGAGAAGTAAAGACCAGTGGGTGAGAACAAGGACACCTGGGAGTCTATGAAAGTGGAATCTAGCCTCACTGTGGCATGATTTATCCTGATCAAAGAGCAGAAGCCATGAAAATCTTTGAAAAATGATTCACAGTGCCGAGAAGAACATACCTGTGAATATTCCAGTTAAGGCAGTGCATTTTAACCAGCCATCCTCAGAAACAAAACATCTTCTTACCAAAACGCAAGCCCCTAAAACAACACCCAAACGGAATGATAAAAAGCAGCTGAGCCTTCCTGTAGGCAGAGACAATCGAGGGAACCTTTGAGGCTGTGGGTTGAAATAATAAAATATTGAAGTGTGACTCTCTTTACTTTCTCTTTCGGCATTCCCACAGATGTCCTGTGAGAGCAGGACTCTTCAAAAACTCTTTTTCCAAGTCGAGTAGAGAGCAGCCCTTGATAAATCATGAAATGAAATAGCTTACTGGAAGGAATTCTAGCTGGAAGCCAGCAGAGCCTGGTACCAATCTCAGTTCAGGACTACAGGCAAAATTGGTCACGTTTTCTATGCCCCAAACTCTCCATCTCTCACATGAGGATAATGGATTTTGAAGAAAATGAGTTCATATGCAAAAGCAGCTCTGCCTTTTTGGGAAAAAGAAAGTACCAATACAGGCAAAGCAGTCCCACATTTTATATCAGTATTATATTAGTTTCTTTAATTATATGATATTCAGGGCTGGAATTTAATATACATCAATGTTGAGGACTTCTTCCATTCTACATATCTGAAAGGTGTTTTGAATTGTACAAGGGGGAGACCAAAGCAACCTAGAACTCAGGTCCCCTTCCCCCAATCTGTTCTTTCCCCCACCCATCAGTGTGTTTTTCCAAGGGGCCCTGAACTTTTCTGAAATCCCATGACCAGGTCTGCCCCTTTATGCTCAAAAAATGACTCCACCTCCATCATTGGTAAAAATAAGTCACTATTTTTTACTACTCTCAATTTTCCAGTTTCCTCAGTACACAAGCTAATTTACATGCAGCGCACCGACTCTTTCTTCCCTCTCATTTCAGAAGAACAAGTGCATTCATCCACTTTAGTCTACTCTCCCTCCTATGACCACATCTCAGCCCTCTAGCTCCCCAGGGACCTCAGCCACCTCTTCTTTCTCTTCAGTTTCTTTTCTTATTTTTATCAACACATTGTAATTATACATATTTACGGGGTACAATTTGATGTTTTGATACATATATATGCTGTATAACGATCAGATTATGGTATTTAGCATGACCATCACCTCATGTATTTATCATTTATATGTGGTAGGGACATTCTCAAAAGTCTGTCTTCTAGCTATTTTATAATATACCACATCTTAACTGTTAACCACTGTCACCCTTCTGTGCAATAGAACACCAGAACACAGTCCTCCTAATTGTAACTTTGTACCTGTTGACCATCCTCTCCCTGTCCTCCTCTCTTCCCTTACCTCTCCTATACCTAGTATCCTAGTAACCATGGTTCTACTCTGTTTCTATGATATCAGTTCTTTTTTTTTTTTTTTACAATCCACGTAAGAGTGAGGTCATATGGTATTTGTCTTTTGGTGTCTGGTTACTCCAAAGGTATCCTTCTCTACAAGTATAAACATGTTCAAGGATTGTCTAAATTTTTTAAAGACAAACAAATGCCCTGACCTCATGCTCCATCTCTAGCTAGGACCTTCTCTACAACCACCCCACTTTCTTCATGATCATGCTTCCTAAAAGGGTATTCCCCACCAGTGGTTCTCAAACATTAATATGCAGACAGATTACCTGAGAATCATGGTAAAATGCAGTTTCTAGTTCAGTGAAATGGTGTGGGGCCAGCAACTCTGAATTTTTAACAAGCTCCCAGATGATGCTGATGTGGCCAGTCTGCAGACCACACTTTGAGAAGTAAGTTTCTATACTCTAATTTCACTTCCACTTTTTCTGCTTCCAGAACCAATGTCAGTTTTTAAATGGGCTTCTGGGGATGGGAGTATAAATATCAAATAAATATAAAAACCCCTTTCTTGCTCTTTTTAGATGTCCATGAGAACAATGGCAAATGGAATCTCAATCCCACCCTTTGGCCTGGATAGCTAAAAAGCTTTAGCTTACAATGTGAAGACCTCTGTAAGTAAATACTTCCAAAATCCAACACCTGAAGTTTTTGCAACCAATGATGGAACCATTATTTTACACATCTGATCAACATGGGTAAATTAAATTCTTGAAGCCCTTGTGAGCCACAAGCAAGAAGCATTTCTGTACAATAGTGGAAAATTCTGAAATCTGTGAGAAATTACCTCACTAAATCATTTTATTTGTGTTTGCTTATGGGTTTTATTTGCTAATGTTGTTTTGTTTTACTTGACTTGTTTTATTTTTCAATATCATGTAAACCAAATCCTTCCAGCAGCTGGGAGTATGCTCCAAACTTGCAAAGAAGGAAACAGCAGCCATTTCAAGGCAGCAAGAAGTCATTAGGCTGAAAGGTTGGAGTAGCATGCACTGTTCTAAGAGTTTTGCATTGCTATGAAAAAAATCCTTTCTTCCTATCTCTGAGCCTCCCTCTCATCCTGCTCCACCCTCCAATCTATTAGGGTAGAAAACAAGTGTATAGTCCCTGAATCCTATCCTCCTATGATAGAACACTCCAGGACAAATTATCATAAATTACTTTACAGGTGAAATGTCATGAGTGTCACATACTACATTATTTTTGTTTCATTAAATACCAAGGAGACACAATGAGTTGCTTTAAAATGAGGGGTTAAACTCTACCCCAAAAGTCAGAAGATTCTTATAAAGAAAAGAGTATCCATCCGACAAATTTTCCTTTATTTGACACACTGAGCTCTCAGAATTCAGTCTAGTGTGATCCAATAACTAGAAACTGATCTCCCAGTCAAGCTAAGAATTGAGCTTTTAGAATTTCAGTCCCCACTTAATGGCCTTCAGAGATTCTTTCATGCCTCTAAGGTGATGCCTAACATCTTATCCTGGACTAAAAGACCCTTCACCAGCAGACCTGGCCTCCATCTCCATCTCTCAGCACTCTCCACTTGCACTCTCCACTTGTACTGCTTATACTTTTCTGTGAGAGCCTTTCTCTCCTCCATACCTCCACATGGGTGGGAGGAGGGGTCAGAAAAAGACAAAGCTATTTGCAAAATAAGCTAACATTCTCATTGAAACTTAAGAAATTTCAAACTCTACATTCTTGTTGTTGTTACTGGATTTACTCTTTGCTGGCTTCTGATCTCTTATTAGTCTACTAATCTACTAATCTACTCTCTGCTCATCAAAGGGTGTATTTGTCTCAGATTGCAACATTCACTAAGCACAATGACATGTGACTTAATGAACTTGAGTACATCCATAGTTCACTCCCTTGTCTATTGGCCTGTCAGCTTCAGCCCAGACCAATGTGGGGACACCAAGAAGCCCAGAGCCACTGCATACAGAGGTGGATCCAAAAGAGGCAGAAAGGTTCTATGTGCCTGGAGTTTGGGAAGCTATGGACTTATATCACACGGGTGGTGGTGGTAACCATAGGCAAAGGGTACAAATCACTTTATGTAAGAAAAGAATCTAAGAACTTACTTTCATGAATATGAGCACACAAAGCATTTTCTTCCAGCAGATAGGCACACTTGCCTGTAGGACCATAGAGCCCAGCAGGGCCAGGATCCCTTAAGGAAGCTCCCTTTCCATTCTCCTATGGGAAAAAGGAGTAAGAGTTATACCCTCTTCGCCCCATCCAATTCTATCAGAGAGACTGGCTCCCAGCCTGCTGCCCACCAGAAGTTAGTACAGCGTAATTCAATTGCCTATACAGGGGTCTCCATGTTGACATCCTCTGACCCTGTGTGGCCACCCACATCTCCCATGCCTTCCAGCAGGATTACAAAGTACTCCAGAGTTCCTTCGGACCCTTGAGCAGCATGGGTTTGAAGTGTGAAGACCTACTAATATGTGGATTTTCTTCCACCTCTGACACCCCTGAGACAGCAAGACCAACTGTCCTCTTTCTGTTCCTCCTCCTCTACATGAAGACAATGAGTATGAAGACCTGTGTGATGACTCACTTGCAGGTAATGAATTCATTTTATTTTCCTTATGGTTTTCTTAATAACATTTTTTATGTATTAATCAATTGTTTATGTTGCTGGTAAAGCTTCCAGTCAATAGTAGTCTATTATAGTTAGGTTTCTGGGAGAGTTAGGAGAGTCAAAAGTTAAACACAAATTTTCCACTGTACAGGGGTCAGCGCCCCTATCTCCCATAGTGTTCAAGGGTCAACTGACCAGGCCCAAGTGCTTAAAAGATTAGGTAAATGGAAGATCGATTTTGCATATACAACAATCCCTTAGAAACCTCACCAGTCTAATAGTACATGGGCTAATTTCCTCCTCCTCCAACACACACCATAATAATCATTTTCACCCTTACCTACTAAATACATATAGATTTTTTTTTTCAAGATGGAGTCTTGCTCTGTCACCCAGGCTGGAGTGCAGTGGTGTGATCTCGGCTTACTGCAGCCTCCGCCTCCCAGGTTCAAGCAATTCTCCTGCCTCGGCCTCCTGAGTAGCTGGGATTACAGGCCCACCACCACACCCAGCTAATTTTTGTATTTTTAGGAGAGACGGCTTTCACCATGTTAGCGAGGCTGGTCTCGAACTCCTGACCTCGTGATCTGCCCGCCTCGGCTTCCCAAAGTGCTGGGATTACAGGCGTGAGCCACCGCACCCGGCCCATACAGACTATTTTTGCATCTACTTATATCTACTCATAGGCTGTTCATGACTACTCCTTTCCTTGGAAAAATAAAAAAAAGTCAAATTCTGAGTTCCACATTCCTTAAGAGTTGAGTCTCAGAGAGATTTTCTGGAAAAACAAAAACAAAAATCTGAATGTCTAGGTCTCTATATCAAAAGCTGGAGCCTGGAAGGAAGTATAGAGGCTCAAGGCAATCCTGGGACGGACGTGGTGACCGGAAGTTAGCTGCATGGACTTCTGTAGACACAGGGCTGCTCACCACTGTTTTCTGAGGTTGTGTGTGTGTGTGTGTGTGTGTGTGTGTGTGTGTGTGTTTGGAGTGGGGAAACTAAAGAGTGAGGAGAGAGTCTTCGATCAGCATAATTCAAATGCCTACACAGGTGTCTGCATGCTGACATCCTCTGACTCTGTGTGGCCACCCACATCTCCCCTGCCTTCCAGCAGGATTGCAAAGTACTCCAGAGTTCCTCTGGAGTAAGTAAATACCTCACTGTCACTTGTAGTAAACATGGCTGCCTGAATTCAATGATTTATGCAATATCTGAAGTTTTTTTTTTTAGTCACTAGTAGCATAATCTATAGAAAATGGATGCTTAGATTCAGCAATTACTTTATCTGGAGGGTACAAACTTATTGAATCCATCCAGTCAATTAACTTGAACGCACGTACAGCCTGAGAGTAAAAGACACATATACACCACAGCCTACCTTTATTTTATTCTGAGATCTCACAATGGAATATCAAGTAAGCAATTATAGAACTTCAGGATGGAAAACAACCAAGGTATTTTGGCTCAAGAAGCTGCGACTCTGAAGTAGAATACATTCATCTATTGTGTGTCATAATGAAGGCAGTAATTTATTTCAATGCCATTTAGAATGCACGGCTATTCTGCAGAAAAGCATCCAAAACATTAAGAAGAAGATCAGAAGGAAAACTGTAATTTCCTAGGAACCAATGCCGGAGCTAAAACTTTCACAATAACAAGAGGTTGAAATGGCACATATTGAGTTTTAAAAAATCTCATGCTTAAGGAAGTGGGAAGGGTGGGAGGAAGGGATGGATATGCAGTTTCCTTGGAAACAAAATGTGATATTATGGCAGCAGTCGCCTCAGGAATCATTGTTTAGAAGGTGAAAACACTGCTCATCTGCTTAACACTGGACAAGGGTAATTTAGAACCTAAATAATTGTGATTGTTATAAGAATCCTCAGGGAACTCTAAAACTGCTGTAGAATGGAGGTACCATGTACAAGCTCATAAATCTACAGAGGAACATGAGAAGGGCCCCTCACGAGGCTGCAGAAAGCAGATGACCATAGTAATGAGTTACATGTACAATTTCCAGAGCATGGATATAAATAGGCACCACCAGGCAGCTCAGCCTCCAGCCCTCCCTGGTTCTCTCATAGCCTTGAGAATACATGGCAGGTTTGTATGGAGGTAAGCAGGTTTGTACAAAGACCGACCCGCATTCCTTATCTCAGCCCTCTACCACTCCCTAGCTCTCCAAGCTTGAACACCCCACTAACCTCAGTGGACCTCATCCAGAAAAACGAAGAAAATACTACTTTTTGTTTTTCTCAGGATTACTATGAGAATGGAATGAAGGAGGAAAAGTCCCAGAATATTGCCTGAGACATAGTCGGGGGTCTCATACATGTTAATTCTTTTCCCAGTAGTCAATGGGTTATTTTGACCTGTCTGCTTCTTTCCACCATGGACATTCCATATGCTCAAAGAAGTGGATGAGAATCCATGGCAGGAGGTCTTGCGGAGAAACTCCAGGGTGTGGCATCTGGTCAAGTCAGAGTTGAGGTGCATGGGCTCTGACTGCCATTCACACACTTAAGAATCAATCCTATTAATGACATGGGGCAGTGCGTGGAAGAGTGTAATGTGTGCGGGTAAAGAGCTGAGCTAAATTCTGAATGCCTGAAGGAGAACTGGGTATAAGAGAAGAGTAGTCCCTCCATATCTGTGGAGGATTGGTACCAGGGCCTCCCAAAACTACAAAAATCTACAGATGCTCAAGTCCCTGTTATAAAATGGCAGAGTATTTGCATGTAACCTACACACATCTTTCTGTATACTTTAAATCATCTCTAGATTACTTATAATACCTAATACAATATAAATGCTAAATAGTCATTATATTGTATTGTTTCAGAGATAATGACAAGGAAAAATTGTCTGTATGTTTTCAGTACAGACACATATTTTTTTCCCTGAGTACTTTCAACCTAAGGTTGGTTGAATCCATGGATGCAGAACCCATGGATACAGAGAGGCAACTGTGTTCCTCCAAGAGGGCAGGGACCATGTCTGGTCTGTCCATCTCTGTGTCCCTAGTGCCAGCACAACATTGGCACTATATGCGTCGAACACAGTATGCGCTCCATAAAGTTTCTGCAGAATGAATGCTAAGGGCAGCAAGGCATGCCAGGAGCTCATGGGCAAATGCATCAGGAGTGAGGAGCCAGGAGTAAAATTCAGAGTGAGGCACAGATGAAACCACAGACAAAGCAAAGAGTGCTTCCCTCCATGACAGGACTTCATGACAAATTTTGTTTTCCAGATGTTCATTGAGTGCTGACTATGTTCCAGGCACTGTTTTAAGAACAAAATAAAGAAAAGGCCTCCTCATCTGGAGCTCGTATTACGTCACATTAAACATAATGTAATGTGATGTTACAATAAAATGGTTCATGTGATGTGAACCTCTCCAAGCAGGGACCAAGTCTTGGTCATTGCTGATTCCTCAGTGCCGGAGCCAGTGCCTGCAGACCCACAAGAAAAGCACAATAAGGAGTATTTAAATTGATCTCAAAATGCCAAGAAGCACTAGACAACGTTGGCCTGGGATACGAAGTCCTGCAGTCCTAGACTTGAGTCTCAGGTCTAACACTAACTAGTCTGGTGACCTTAAGCAAGTTGCTTTCCCTCTCTGAGCTTCAGTTTCCTTATCTATAAAAGGAAGAAAGCAATATGAATTCACAGGGTTGTGGTGAGGATTAAAAAAATGTGCTGCCTTTAAAATAACTAGGACAGATAAGGGCACTTCGTTGTCAGAGTGGTACCTGCTGCTTTCATGATCTTTATCATTTTTATTTCTCATCAGAGACAGACGCACACATGGCCATACTCAACTGGACAACGTGAGTAGAAAATTACAGCAAATCCTCACCTGTAAAACTTTTAAGTCAAAATAAGACAGTCTGACACACAAGAACTCTTCCCTACTGACCCAGCCAAACAGATTCCTTTTCATGTGACGAACATCCTCTGATCAGTCACAATACCCTCTGTAGAGTGAGCCCCAATTTAAAGCCCTGGTCTGAACTCCATCTTTTCCCATGGGTGGTCCTCATTAGTTGGCTTGCTCCCACTGATCTCAAAGGGCCAATGCTCAATTTTGTACTGCCATTTTTAGTCCTGGGCAAACTCTGAAGAGCTAGGATCCCCTGGACTGCCCATATGTTTCGTGTGTGTGTGTGTGTGTGTGTGTGTGTGTGTGTGTGTGTGTGTGTTGCCCAGGCGGGAATGCAGTGGCACGATCTTGGCTCACTGCAACCTTCGCCTCCTGGGTTCAAGTGATTCTCCTGCCTCGGCCTCCCAAGCAGCTACAACTACAGGCATGCGTCACCACACCCGGCTAAGTTTTGTATTTTCCGTAGAGATAGGGTTTCACTATGTTGGCCAGGCTAGTCTCGAACTCCTGATCTCAAATGATCTGCCTACTTCGGGTTCCCAAAGTGCTGGGATTACAGGTGTGAGCCACTGCACGTGGCCCCATATGTTTCTTAACTCAGTTCTGGTGACTTGGATAAGCTGACTTACCTATAATAAAGCAGAACTGATCCTCTCAAAGAAATGTCCCTATGGAGATGCTTTTGGTTCACATAAGGGGCAATCAATAACACAGTTAATGATTAGAAATGAACTAAAATGAGAAAATTATGAAATAATCTATAAGTAGTTGTTAAAATGGGTTATGTGAATGGGCTCAGAGTACAGAGAGAAGTGGCAAGAAGAAACAAGATAGAGAGACTAATACACATATCAGTAGGCATAACTTCACATGACTGCAGAAGTAGGGCCATGTATTTATCTATATGTATATATACAATAATAAAAGTAGGATTCAATAACAAATATATAACATAGTCATTAACACATATATGTTCATGCACTACATTTTGGTCAACAACAGAATACATATACAATGGTGATCTCATAAGACTATAATGCCATAATTTTACTGTACCTTTTCTAGGTTCAAATATGTTTAGGTACACAAATACTTACCATTGTGTCACAATTGTCTATAGTATCCAGTACAGTGGCATGTTGTACAGGTTTCTAGCCTAGGGGCAATAGGTTATAACATATAGCCTAGGTATGACGTAGTAGGCTCTACTACCTAGGTTTGTGTAAGTACACCTTGTGATGTTCCCACAATAACAAAATCACCTAATGATGCATTTCAGAATGTATCCCTATTATTAAGTGACACATGACTGTATATGTATACATACTCACTACTTGTCTCCATCCGCTTACATATATATGATATTAATCTGTTTCAATAATGTATATATGTGAAATATATGTGTATATAGTCATCATTTGTCTCCAACCTTCCCCACAAAAAGCCATTTCTGAAATTTAGTATACAAATCAACAACAAAAAAGAAGACATTGAGGCTTGAAGTCTTGTGGTGTAGACCATTTTCTTAACTAAATAATAATGTAATACTATATCAATAAACAAATGAACTGGAGAAATTAGCTGAAAAAAATTGTACAAAAACTCCTCTAGATGAATCAATCTACAAAGAGCAGAGCTAAACTGGTATACAGGAAAGTCTCCTAAATTTTCATTATGCGACCACAAGATTTACAGTAACTACTACTTCATTGTCATTCGTTTCTAGACTTCTCCATAACTGTATATTGAGCAAAATCCCAAATAGATCTGCATTAGAACTGCATTATACATAGTGACATCTGCAAACTCTGTAATAGTCCTAATGTCTAGCCATAGACACCAATACCATAAATACAGATTCCATTTCTCAAATGACAATTCTGCACATAGTAAAATAAGTGGCAAGTCAAAATTCACATGACTAAAGTTGTTTTAGGTAATTCATAGGTTGTAAAAACTAATGAGAAGTAAAAAAAAAAAAATTATGAGGGTATTACAACACTCCCATTAAAATGAAAATCTATGTAACGACTTTATGCTCTTCAAATACCACACCAGACTGAAGCATCAACCAGTATATCAAGTGTTCTGTTCCTTAAAAAATCTCTTTGTTTATGTGGAGTGATAGCCTTGCTTATTAATTTTCAAAAATACCTGCCTAGCTATCCCTTTAAGCCAGAATCATCTCCAATTTACATGACCATCAAAGTTTATTTTTTAATCAGCAATTCATTTGAGTAACTAAAACGAAAATAATTGTAAAAGACCAGAGGATACCCCCCACCACACACACACAACTGCAATAGTGTAAACTGAAAGCAGATAGAGAATCATATCTTTGAAAAGAACAGAAACTCCTATGAAGTCATTCTTATGAAAAGTTTTATGAATGGCACTAAAGGATTTGGCATGTGCATGAAAAATGATCATGCAATAAGACCAGATATTAGTTTCATGCTATAGAAAAGCATGAAAAGACTATTGTCTAGACTTATCCACAAAAATGGGCTTGTTACTTCTTAAATCTCTCTTAAGAGTGGCTGCCCAGTGCAAAGAGGACACTGCATTTGGATGCTGACTGGACAAATGATTGCTGATAATCAAATGGCATGATTTATCTTTTGAAAAGTGGTGGAGTAATTTCTAAGCAACACCAATAATGTAAATAATAAGTGTAGCTCAGTATAGTAAAAACGCTTATTTCATATCAGTCTTCTAACCTAGGGCTCAGAGAAAATAAATAGGAAGAGTAAGTTTGATATTAGACTCTCAAATTTCTATCAGTAGGATTTGCTGATAACAGAGGGTGATAGTTGGCCACATCATAAGAGAGACTCAGTGCCCATTGTAAATATGAGAAATAAGCATTCTAATTCGAATTTCTGAGTGTTCACGTCCTGTCACAGCATTAAAATAATCATGCAAATCTGCCTCCAGCTGGTTCCTGATTTGCATTCATTTTTTTTCTGTTGAAATGATTTATACATACTTGTACTAAATTCTAAATTCTAATCTTAACATTCAGTCTTAGAAGAACAGACATCAATAATATTTGAACTAAAGTTACAATATTAATAGCTAGCAATTATTAGCTTTATAAGTGTATGGCTGACACTAAATCTGGTTAATAAGCAAACTACTTGCATGCATGTTCTTCACAATATTTGCACATAACCATATTTTTTCGCTAATGTAAAAAATAGCTAGGTAACGTGAATATTACCTTCTTAACACATGGATAATAAAGCACATAAAATATTGCATATTGATTAAATATAAGTAGACAAAGAATGACTCTTCACAAACCCTATGTAATTGAAAGAATAAAACACTCTCCATTCTATAGTTACATTTAATTTTAATGACTTGCTTAAGAACAATGAGAGAATTTACATCCAAAACATCTTTACTTATTCAAAGATCATTCAAGCAGAAATCCGGGAGCCATTAGCAGGTAGCCTACGCTTTTTTAGAAGTAAAATAGAGGCAATCAAGACTTTCCTTCTAGAAAAATCACACAGGATTAAAGCCAGTTCCTGGATTCCACTTCCATTGAAATTCTATCCATGTCTGAATAAATTCAGTCTTAAAGCTCTATCAATATTAACAACAGTGAAACAGGGGGGTTCCCTGACTCTCACAGGACGTGCAACAGGGGTGTGGCTTGTCTGTTCGGTCACCACCATTGCTCAAACCCCTTACATGAGTGGGAGCATGCAGACGGACAGGTGCAGGAGCTGGGACGCTGGGCTCTGGCCCCACAGCAGTGTCCAGGGATGGGAGCCTGTGACTCCTGGAGCCCACTTAGGTGTATGTTACAGTGTGTTCTTTTAGCCTTGCCATCCATGCATGGCTTAAGTGTTAACCGGCTCAGTGGACCCTCTGCGTTTTTGCAAGGGCAGAGGGCCAGTGTGACAGCTTTCATATCTTGAGCTCTTGTCCAGCATCCTGGAAGAATCAGGTCACACACAGAGTTGAAAGATGGTGAATGCAGGGTTTTACTGGGTGGTGGAGGTGGCTCTCAGCAGGATGGATGGGCAGCTAGACAGGGGATGGAATGGGAAGATGATCTTCCCCTGGAGTTTGGCCATCCAGCAGATGATTTTCTGACCATCTCCAGCCAAACTCCTGCTGATGTTCAGGCGCTCTTTCTCTTCTCTCCTTCTCTCCTTCTCTCCTTCTCTGCCGCAACATTCTGCCATTCGTCTGCTCATCTGCTCTTCTTCTCATCTGTTCGTCTCCTCATCTGCTTCTGGAGCCTGGGGTTCAGGGTTTATACGGGTATAGGATAGGGGGTGTGGTGGGCCAAAAGGCAACATTTTGGGCATGAAAACAGGAATGTCTGTTCTCACTTAGGTCCACAGATATCCAGGCTTGAGGGTGGAGCCTTTGTCAGGGAACTACCCCCTTCTACCCAGTATTTCCCTGTCTCCTGTCAGCATCAACAGCAATAATAATAACATTATATTTTTAGTGCAAATTTGATCTCACACTTTAGTTGGGAAGCTTAAGTATTAGTTCTTCTCTGTAAAACAACTCCATGAAATGGAAGTTATCTTTATTTTTAACATTAGAAAACTTGAATCTGAGACATAACTTGCTGAGTGTCACATAATTAAGAAGTGACAAAACTGTATTTACAACTTAGATTTACTAATAATACATTTGTTTAAGAAACACTTTCTGAACACCTAGTATGTGCTAGGTTCTTTTTAAACACTGGGGGTCTGCAGTGAACAAAACGTGGGCCCTGGCCTCACATAGTTTGGATTAAAGTATTTACTAGCACTTTATAAATAATAAGTCAATAAAATAAATAAATGGAATGTCAGATGATGAGATATGCTGTGAAGAAAAGTAAAGCAGGATAAGGGGAAAACAGTATATGAAATTAACAAAGGGGTTCCGTTTTAATATAGGCAGGTCTGAAACTGACTCTAATAAGGCAAAATTGGTCAGATTTGAAGAAAAATGAGGGAACCATACAAATACTTACAAAAACATCTTTCAACCAGAGGAAATGCGGGAGGGGCCCAGAGGCAGGAGCATGCTTGGCCAAGTGAGTAAAAGCAAGGAGGAAATTATGGCCAGAGCAGAGTGACTGAGGGGCGAATAAGTTGGAGATGAGGTGAGATCAGGATGAGATCGCTTCTTGGGCTTTTGGTTAAGATCAAGGTAGATCCGGATGGGGAACACCATGTCATGGAGGGTTATGTAGGACACTATAAAGTCTTTGGTTTTGACTCTGAGAGACAGGAGTTCTGAATAAAAGGGAGGAACCCGAGTCATATCTTTAAAGGATCATTATATGACTATGTTAGAAAAAGCCTCAAGGAACAAGGGCAGAAACTGGTGGACCAATTAGTAGGCTGTGGCAATAATCCAGGCCACACAAGGTGGTGACCCAGACCCAGATGTTGACAATGGAAGAGAGATGGCTTCTTTACATATGCTAAAGAATTCACTATTTTGACGTGGTGTGTGAAAAACAGAAAGGAGTTAAGAATGACTGCAAGGAGTTTGACCTCAGCAAATGGAAGGACAGTAAGTCATTTGCTGAAAAGAAGCTTGCAAAAAAATCTGTCAGATTTAAAGTCAATGCTCTCTCAAAATCACTATGCTACTTCACAAAAGTATACCAAGTATTGAAATTCATTTAATATTCAATTCCAACCCATCTTGAGTGTCCAGTCCTTTCCACCAGGCTGAGACACTCCTAGTGGGAAGCTGCTGCTGGATGGAGCCCACGTGATAAGTAAAAGTTCTGGTACCATGGAGATGCCAGAAAGGTGACATGTTGAAGGCTAACTCGGGAGCCCACTGAGCCAAGCAGGGAATGGACAGAAGAACCCAGAGCGATAGTTCCAGGGGCAAACCAGCCCACAAAGAGCTGACACATGAGGATGCAACAGCCACAAGGGGCTGACAGTGACAGTAGCAGACAGGGAAGACAGAAATAGGCATCCAAGGCCAGTGGGTAAGGCTTAAATCTGGATTATTCAGCATGGGCTTCTTTTCTGTGGCCCTGGGAACCTAGGAAAAATCTCCCACCTCCAATTCAGCCAGCACAGCTCTGCTCTGAACTGACTGACAGTTCAGAATTTCTCTTTCTCAGATGATCATATCTGAACAAAGGAATCCAAAGCTCATTCATTGTCCCTCTTTCTCTCTCTGTCTTTCCCTCCCTCCTATTCCCTCCACCCTGACTTTAATTAAAACTATTGATCTTGATCAGTAGTTTTCATACCTGGCTGTACATCAGAGAATCTTTTGAAAGACAGGTTCCTAGGCCCACATCCGAGGCACTGAATAACAATCTACAGGGGAGAAAGGCATCAGTCAGGTTCCAAAACCTCCCACGGTCTGGCTATAAACATCAAGGTCAGCTACAACTTGTAACTTGAACATAGTCATGTTTCCTTTCTCTCTGTACCATTAGGGCCTCTGGGTTGGTCCATCATCCACTGAGTTTTTCTAATTTTTCTTCCAGGAATCAACGGCAGAATACTTTCCTGAGAAATTACTCCATGCCCTTGGGTCTAGTGAAGGCTATTTCATCCATCTCCTAAGTTCAATACAAGAGCTCTCTTTCTAAAATGGCTTACCCTGGTGGGGAAGCCAGATCTTTTTCTAGATCTTTTTCTACTTCTTTACATTGCTTATTCTCCTGTGTGGCTACTTTAATTAATGTTTAATCTTCCTGTGTTTGTGGCCTGAGGCAGAGCCTCTGAAGGGCATAGAGCTCAAAATCTTACGGCCTCATAACACTCCACAGATTTAACATTAAATAATTACGACAATTCATTGTAAAGACCAAAATCCCACTCTCTACTCAAACTGCCAGGGACGCCGGATCAGTTTGTACAGGCGTTCTCTGCAAAATCCGTCATTTTCTTTCTACCCCCCAACTGTTACACTGCTAGATGACTATTTCTGTTCCCTCTTTTTCAGGGAGGGGCCATATTCTGTGAGAAAATGGCCCCATCACTCAAGAGTGATGAAATCAGTAGAGCACGGCTGGGCTAGAAATGATTACCAAAGCCCGTTAGGAGACGCCAACAGAGACTCTATATTAACCATTATTCCCTCTGTACACAGCGATCTGAATGAAAGAGGAAAGAAGACCTTCTGCTGCTTATGGTATCTTCGGGAATCATCTGACAGCTTATTTATTAAATGCATTTTAATATTAATTCTCCTCTAGCTGACCTTCAGAAACATTCACCGAGTCTTAAGAACACAAAGCACAATGGCCTAGGGAAGGCACGATGTGAAGAAAGCTGCACCTGAACACTTCTCCTGTGCAGTTGCAGAAAAATCAGTTACAATTAAATACTGCATTGGTAACTGATCTTTTAAGATCCTTTAGAGCCCAAAACACAGACCAATTAGAACCCAATTAATTAGGATTCAAAGTATTTTTCTTTCTGTACATTTTGGAGAAAATGCATATCACAGGAATGCACAATCACCTAAAGAAATTTTAAGCTCTTTCACGAACACATCCTGAGTCCAAAACACATTCTGTCTTCTCCAGTCCTAGAAAATGAGACTGGCTTCCAGAATAGTGTCTCTCAAATATTTAGTAAATGCATAATTACATTTAATATTATATTTATTAAGTCAAAGCTCCGACCAAAAGGCTCTCCAAAAGAGGTTTGTTTCCATTTAACTCTTTTTTTAAAAAAAAATTGTAGTAAAATACACATATCATAAAAATTACTATCGTAACCTTCTTTTCTTCTTTCTTTTTGTTACTAGACAGTCTTACTCGGTTGCCTAAGCTAGAGTTCAGTAGCACAATCAGAGCTCACCGTTGTCTTGAACTCCTGGGCTCAAGTGATTCTCCCACCACAGCCTCCTGAGGAGCTGGGATTTCAGACTCAAGCCACTGCACCAGGTATTAACCAGTTTTAAATGTCCAGCTGAATGGTATTAAATATATTCACGTTGTTATGCAATCATTACCACCATCTACTTCCAGAACTCTTTTTGTCTTATAAAACTAAAATTCTTTATCCATAAAACAATAACTTTCCATGTCCCTCCATTAATCTCTTAACCAGAAATTTGCACCAAACAGAAACCTCTATTCTTTAAATATTTTGACTGATGTTTTATTCTTATATAGGGCAAAATTGAGACTATCTTCTTTTATAATTTTACTCACTTAAGCTCAGCTTGTACATTATGTTTAGGGAAAAAAAGTTATTTTGTTCCAGAAAGTCATGTCTAATCCTCAAATAAATCTATAAGCTAATGCTGATGGGTGATCAATCAATAGTTAACCTATTTAGAACTAAAGGTCACAGACATGTTTCTTTACTGAGTCTCTGAATCAGTTTCTACCATCAATTAGGATTAGAATTGTTTTCACAAGGATCTAGGAAATGACTACCCATAAAACCACATTTTAATCTCTTTAAAGCACTAGGAAAAATGACTACTCAAAACCATCAAAAAACAGTGCTGTGACCTTCCAGCAATGAGCATGCTGTAAGTCAAACCAAGACTTTTCTGTGCAATACTGAGCAGGTGAAATACTGATGCCATCTGGGCAGTGAGCTTTCGTCTTCATCTAGCAGTGGCTGCAAGAGGGCGTGGGCAATCTCCAGAGCATTTGCAGCCCCAGCAGAAGATGAAGCTCTGTGTCAGTCTTTCTCAGTTCTGAGTCATTAGTTCTAGGGAGGGAAGGCATTAGAAAACCTTCCAAGCCACAAACCACCCATCTTAGGAAGATGGCTAATTAGAATTCATCCTAAACTGTGAAAGAATTAACAGACATTAAATAATCAGTATTCATAATTGGGAAATCAATTTACCCAAAAGAAGAAAAGGCAAAGCTCAGATTCTTGTTTAATGTTTAATTTAGAAAAATAAAAGGGTAACTAGTTCCCCAAATGACCAATAGGTTTGAGTCCCCAAAGTTCATAACTTAGAAAGTATTTTTCTGGAGAAGCAATGTTAAAATTGTGATTAGTACCTTCATTCTTAAAAGAACACACAAAAATGACTCCATCCACATGTAGCCATAGTATAGGACAAATTGTCTGCCCTGAGTTTTGGAACAGTGACCAAGGGGTATTGCAGCTTAGAGGAGAGAAAGAGCTGTTCTTTCCTCCTTTTTGTGACAAAGCATTGACCTGTGGGAATATATTTTTTAAGTATTTGATTTCTTTGTTTCTCCTATTCTGTACTTGTTTCTTATTGTCTGGTACTTCTAAAAAGTATGACACCCTTGAACTGCCTTAACTTCACTCATCTTTCAACAAAGTCTCCATCGTGACCAAAGCGCATGCCAAAAGAAAAAGAAAAACTATCCATCAGGGCAGCTGACTCACGGGGTTCAAAGCAAATGGATAAAACCAAAATATGGATAAAATAAGACTTCATGTTCTCTGGTATGCCTTAAAATAACAGCTTTGCAATACTTAGCCTCAAAAAGCCAAAGAAATGCAAATAACAATGTGAAAATATATTCCTATCCAACGGGTTAAAAATGGTAAAAATAATAATATTATCCGGTGGGAGAGGGTAGGAAAAAACAAGTACTCCCAAAAAACTCCTGGAGGCAGTGTAAGCTGATTACAGTCTCTTGGGGTGGGGGCATTTTGCTTATACATGTCTAAAGTCTTTAACATTTTTTTTATTTACAAAACATTGACCCAGCAAAAACACTACTAAGAGCTATACAAAGGATGTAATCAAAGACATGCAAGAAGACGAATATGTAAAGATGTTTAAGATGTCACATTTTACAATAAAGAAAAATCAGAGGTCCAGTAAGAACAAACTAAGTAAATAATGGAACTTCCATACAATAGAATGTAATAGGTACCATTAAGTAGCATATCATAGAACATATTTATTGGACTGGGTGCAGAGGCTCATGCCTGTAATTCCAGCACTTTGGGAGGCCGAGGCAGATGGATCACTTGAGGTCAGGAGTTCAAGACTAGCCTGGCCAACATGGAGAAACCTCATCTCTACTAAAAACACAAAAAATTAGCCAGGTATGGTAGCAGACAACTGTGATCCCAGCCACTCGGGAGGCTGAGGCAGGAGAATCGCTTGAAATCGGGACGTGGATGTTGCAGTGAGCCGAGACTGCACCACTGCACTCCAGCCTGGGCAACAGAGAGAGACTGTCTCAAAAACAACAAAAAAAAAAAAAAAAAGAAAAGAAAAGAAAAGAAATATATGGAAAAAATCTTCATGATCTGAGCTAAGTAAAAGAAAAAGGGAGACCAGAAAGCAGATACATAGACAGACAGATAGGTAGGTAGATATAATTTTATAATATATGTATAAATATCAAATATTGGAAAAAAATTGATGAAAATGTAAACAGTCATTAACACTTAATTGTTTTATTTCTTCTAAAAAAATAAAATAAAAAACCAATGGGATACATGTGCAGAACGTGTAGGTTTGTTACCTAGGTATACATGTGCCAGAGTAGTTTGCTGCAACTATTGACCTATCCTGTAAGTTCCCTCCTCTCACCCCTACCCCACAACAGACCCTAGTGTGCATTGTTCCACTCTCCGTGTCCATGTATTCCCAATGTTCAACTCCCACTTATGAGTGAGACCATGTGGTATTTGATTTTCTGTTCCTGTCTTAGTTTGCTGAGTATGAAGTTCCTACAAGAGACATAATCTCATTCCTTTTTATGGCTGCATAGTATTCCATGGTGTATATGTACCACATTTTCTTTATCCATTCTTTCATTGATGGGCATTTGAGTTGGTTCCATGTCTTTGCTATTGTAAATAGTGCTGCAATAAGCATATGTGTGCATGTGTCTTTATAGTAGAATGATTTATATTTCTTTGGGTATATACCCAGTAATGGGATTGCTGGGTCAAATGGTATTTCTGGTTCTAGATCATTGAGGAATCACCACACTGTCTTCCACAATGGTTGAACTAATTTACATTCCCACCAAGAGTGTAAAAGTGTTCCTATTTCTCCATAGCCTCGCCAGCATCTATTGTTTCCTGACTTTTTAATAATCACCATTCTGACTGGCGTGAGATGGTATCTTATTGTGGTTTTGATTTGCATTTCTCTAATGATCAGTGATATTGAGCTTTTCTTCATATGTTTGTTGGCCACATAAATGTCTTCTTTTGAAAAGTGTCTGTTCATATCTTTTGCCCCCTTTTTGATGGGGTTGTTTGTTTCTTTCTTGTAAATATGTTTAAGTTCCTTGTAGATTCTGGATATTAGACCTTTGTCAGATGGGTAAATTGCAAAAACGTTCTACCATTCTGTAGGTTGCCTGTTCACTCTGATGATAGTTTCTTTTGCTGTGCAGAAGCTCTTTCATTTAACTTGATCCTATTTGTCAATTTTGGTTTTTCTTCCAATTGCTTTTGGCATTTTAGTCATGAAGTCTTTGCCCATGCCTGTGTCTTGAATAGTACTGCCTAGGTTTTCTTCTAGGGTTTTTACGGTTTGGGGTTTTACATTTAAGTATTTAACCCATCTTAAGTTAATTTTTGTATAAGGTGTAAGGAAGGGGTCCAGTTTCAGTTTTCTGCATATGGCTAGTCAGTTTTCCCAGCACTATTTACTGAATAGGAGATTCTTTCTCATTGCTTATTTTTATCAGGTTTGTTGAAGATCAGATGGTTGTAGATGTGTGGTGTTATTTCTGAGGTCTCTACTCTGCTCCATTGGTCAATATGTCTGTTTTGGTACCAGTACCAAGCTGTTTTGGTTACTGTAGGCTTGTAGTATAGTTTGAAGTCAGGTGGCATGATGCCTCCAGCTTTGTTCTTTTTACTTAGGATTGTCTTGGCTATATGGGGTCTTCTTTGATTCCACACGAAATTTAAAATTGATTTTTCTAATTATGTGAAGAATATCAATGGTAGTTGATGGGAATAACATCGAATCTGTAAATTACTTTGGGCAGTATGGCCATTTTCATGATATTAATTATTCCTATCCATGAGGATGGAATGTTTTTCCATGTTTGTGTCCTCTCTTATTTCCTTGAGCAGTGGTTTGTAGAGGTCTTCACATCCCTTGTTAGTTGTATTCCTAGGTATTTTATTCACTTTGTAACAATTGCAAATGGGAATTCATTCATGATTTGGCTCTCTGCTTGCCTATTGTTGGTGTGAAGGAATACTTGTGATTTTTGCACATTAATTTTATATCCTGAGATTTTGCTGAAGTTGCTTTTCAGTTCAAGAAGTTTTTGGGCTGAGGTGATGGGGTTTTCTAAATATAAAATCTTGTAGTTTTTGGGCTGAGGTGATGGGGTTTTCTAAATATAAAATCTTGTCATCTGTAAACAGAGACAACTTGACTTCCTTTCTTCCTATTTTAATACCTTATTTCTTTCTCTTGCCTGATTGCTCTCGCGAGAACTTCCAATACTATGTTGAATAGGAGTGGTAAGAGAGGACATCCTGGTCTTGTACTGGTTTTCAAAGGGAATGCTTCCAGCTTTTGCCCATTCAATATGATATTGTCTGTGGGTTTGTCATAAATAGCTCTGATTATTTTGAGATATATTCCATCAACACCTAGTTTATTGAGAGTTTTTAATATGAAGAATGTTGAATTTTATCAAAGGCCTTTTCTGCATCTATTGAGATAATCATGTGGTTTTTGTCTTTGGTTCTGTTTATGTGATGGATTACATTTATTGATTTATGTATGTTGAACCAGCCTTGCATCCCAGGGATAAAGCCAACTTGATCATGGTGGGTAAGTTTTTTTAATGTGCTGCTGGATTTCGTTTGCCAGTATTTTATGGAGGGTTTTTGTATCAATGTTCATTAGGCTTATTGGCCTGTAGTTTTCTTTTTTGTTGTGTCTCTTCCCAGTTTTGATATCAGGATGATGCTGGCTTCATAAAATGAGTTAGGAAGGAGTCCCTCCTTTTCAACTGTTTGGAATAGTTTCAGAAGGAATGGCACCAGCTCCTCTTTGTATTTCTGGTAGAATTCAGCAGTGAATCTGTCTGGTCCTGGTTTTTTTTGTTGTTGTTGTTGTTGTTTGTGGTTTTTTTTTTGTTTTTTTTTGTTTGGTTTTTTTTTTTTTTTGAGAGCTTGTTATTGGTCTATTCAGGGATTCAGCTTTTTCCTGGTTTAGTGTTGGCAGGGTGTATGTGTCCAGGAATTTATCAATTTCTTCTAGATTTTCTAGTTTATTTGCATCGAGGTGTTTATAGTATTCTCTGATGGCAGTCTGTATTTCTGTGGGGTCAGTGGTGATATCCCCTTTATCATTTTTTTTATTGTGTCTATTTGATTCTTCTCCCTCTTCTTCCTCATTAGTCTAGCTAACAGTATATCTATTCATTAATTTTTTCAAAAAAAAAAAACAGCTCCTGGATTCATTGATTTTTTTGGAGGATTTTTCACATCTCTATCTCCTTCAGGTCTTCCCTGATCTTAGTTATTAGTTACTTGTTTCAGTTTCTTCTCTGATCTTAGTTATCCACTTAGTTACTGGTTAATGCTGGATTTTTTTGTCCTTTGTGTTTTTCTATGATTTTTTAGGATTTCTGTGCTAAGCACAAAATTAAAAGAAGTTGTTTTTTAAATTTAATACAGAACCCTAAAAGCAATAATTACATCGATAGCTTCACTAGAGAAATGCCAAGAGGGTGTGAGAGGTAGTTGTCAGTTGCAAGTACGAGCAGATTGTAAGTCTGAGTTGTAGCCTCTATGTGATATGATTATTTGGGATAATACTATCTGCAGCACACACACACTCACACACACACACATACACACACACAAACACTTCTCAATGAATAATTGTTGAGTTAAAAACAAACAAAATAAATACATAGTCTTTGAAAATGCATTCTTACCAATGTACAGTTCCTTTCTTATATTTTTCTGAAATATTTGGCAGTTTCGTCTACTGTAAGAAATACCGTACATCCTAATGCTTTATAATGTTTGAAATAATGTAAATTATTCTTGGAGAATGTTTAAAAATTCATATTATTCACTCCTGAGAGACCACAACATCTTTCCAGATTGCACCAGACTATTCTGTGAATAAGGATTTTAATTTCTAAGATGCAACAACAATGCTTTGTGCACAGATCAATAAAAGGAAATGAGCTACTGTGGTTTGTCTGCCTTTCACCAGACACCACCCCCCAATACTTATTCACAGTCCTGAGTATATCAAAACTCCATTTGTAAATTAAACTAGTGTGTCTGATACAGAAACAAAGCTAAACCATGTACAGGGCTAACCACATTCATGGCTTATTGCCAGAACCACAGATCTCTCTTCTGGTGCCATAATCCCTGGCCAGTAAAGTAATAAACCAGTAATGAATTTTGGATTTACAGAATCCAAAGCTTTCTATAGATTTTTGAAACAATTTCTTTTTAAAACATTTCTGCAGAGAACAACAGTCCTCCCCGACACTGAGCAATCACTCCTGCTTATGGCACACGGAGAAGGCACCCAGGCCTGCATCTGCCAGTACCCCACCCCCAAGCCAACACCATGTCCGGCACAACCATACAAATAGTTGCCAGCAGGGGCTCCCCCAACAGCTGCATTGTCTCTGCCACTGTGGTGAACACCCACATGGAGGCAGGTACCCCGACACCTGCTAGCACTCTGCCACAGCTGCCACACCTCGGGCCCGTTCAGCTCAGTGGATTCCTAACCTTGGGGAGCCAAAGAACAAAGCTGGGGCCCAATAGAAGTCCAGCAGAGTTAGAGCACACAGTGCAGGAGTTGGGAGCTGAATGTTGGCCCTCTAAAATCTTCCAGAAATGAAGCCAGTCAGTTGAATCCACCTTATACCACAATCAAGCCCTTAACATAATCAAATAGGATAAAAAAAGCCATCTGAAGGTCAGCAAACTCAAAGATTGAAGGTAGATAAGCCCCAAAAGATGAGAACAAATCAGAACCCTGAAAATTTCAAAAAGCCAGTGTGCTTTCATTCCTCCAAATGACTGCATCACCTCTCCAAATCATGATAAAATAATGCAGGCACTGAAAGACAAAATAGCCAGTGTATATATATTAAAAAAACTAACCAACTTGACAGAGCTGAAAAAACACACTACATGAATTTCATAATGCAAACACAAGTATTGATAGCAGAACAGACCAAGTAAAGAAAATAATCTCAGAGCTTGAAGACTGGCTTTCTGAAATCAGACAGTTAGACAAGAAGAGAGAAAAATAATGAAAAGGAATGAACAAAATGTCTGAGAAATATGGGATTATGTAAAGAGACCAGATCTGTGACTCATTCGTGTCCCTGAAAGAGATGGGGAGAATGCAACCAACCTGGAAAACATATTTCAGGGCATCACCCATGAGAACTTCCTCAACCTAGCTAGAGAGGGCAACATTCAAATTCAGAAAATGCAGAGAACCCCAGTAAAATACTTTTTACTAATATTAAAGATCATCCCCCACCACATAATCATCAGATTCTCCAAGGTTGAAATGAAGGGAAAAATGTTAAAGGTAGCTAGAGAGAAAGGTCAGGTCACCTACAAAGGAAAGCCCATCAGACTAATAGCAGACCTCTCAGCAGAAATTCTACAAGCCAAAAGAGATTGGGGGTCAATATTCAACATTCTTAAAGAAAAGAAATTCCATCCCAGAATTTTATATCCAGCCTAACTAAGTTTCATAAGCAAAGGAGAAGTAAATCTTTTACAGACAAGCAAATGCTGAGGGAATACATTACCACCAGACCTGCCTTACAACAGCTCATGAAGGAAACACTAAACATGCAAAGGAAAGTATTACCAGCACTACAGAAACACACTGAAGTACATAGACCAGTAACACTATAAAACAATCACACAAACAAGTCTGCAAAATAACCAGTTAACATTATGATGACAGTGTCAAATCCTCACATATCAATATTAAACTTAAATGTAAATGGGCTAAGTGCCCCAGTGAAAAGACACTGAGTGGCAAGCCGGATTAGAAAACCAAGACTCATTGATATGCTGTCTTGAAGAGACCATCTCATAAGCAATGACACACATAGTCTCAAAATAAAGGGATGTAGAAAAATCTACCAAGCAAATGGAAAACAGAAAGAAAGCAAGAGTTGCAATCTCAATTTCAGACAAAACAGACTTTAAACCAACAAAGATCGAAAAAGACAAAGAAGGGCATTACATAATGGTACAGGGTTCAATTCGACAAGAAGATCTAACTGTCCTAAACATATATGCACCTGACACAGGAACACTCAGATTCGTAAAGCAAGTTCTTAGAGACCTTCAAAGAGACTTAGACTCCCACGCAATAATTGTAGGAGACTTTAACATCCAATGACAATATTAGACAGATCACTGAGACAGAAAATTAACAAAGATATTCAGGACCAGAACTCAGCATTGGATCAAATGGATCTGATAGACATCTACAGAACTCTCCATGCAAAAACAACAGAATATACATTCTTCTCATTGCCATATGGCACTTACTCTAAAATTGATCACATAATCAGAAATAAAACACTCCTCAGCAAATGCAAAAGAACTGAAATCATAACAATCGCTCAGTGCACAGCACAATCAAATTAAAAATCAAGACTAAGAAATTCACTCAAAACCATACAATTACATGAAAATTGAATAACTTAGTCCTAAATGGCTTTGAGGTAACTAAATTAATTAAGGCAGAAATCAAGAAGTTCTTTGAAACTAATGAGAACAAAGATACAATGTAACATAATCTCTGAGACACAGCTAAGGCAGTGTTAAGAAGGAAATTTATAGCACTAAATGACCACATCAAAAAGTTAGATCTCCAGTTAACAACCTAACATCACAACTAAAGAACTAGAGAATCAAGAGCAAACAATCCCAAAGCTAGCAGAAGACAAGAAATAACCAAAATCAGAGCTGAGCAGAAGAAAATTAAGACATGAAAAATCATTCAAAAGACCAATGAATCCAGGAACTGTTTTTTGAAAAAAAATTAGTAAAACAGATATACCACTAGCTAGACTAATAAAGAAGAAAAGAGAGAAGATTCCAATAAACACAATCAGTAATGGCAAGGGGAATATTACCACTGACCTCACAGAAATACAATCAACCATCAGAGAATATTATGAGCACCTCTATGCACATAAACTAGAAAATCTAGAAGAAATTGATACATTTCTGGACAAATACACCCTCCTGAGACTGAACCAGGAAGAAACTGAATCCCCGAACAGACAATAATGAGTTCCAAAATTGAATCAACAAATAGTCTACCAACCAATAAAAGCCCAGGGCCAGATGGATTCACAGCTGAATTCCACCAGATGTACATAGACGATCTGGTACCATTTCTGCTGAAACAATTCCCAAAAGTTGAGGTAGAGTGCCTCCTCCCTTACTCATTCTATGAGGCCAGCATCATCCTGATACCAAAACCTGTCAGACACACAACAACAAAAAGAATCTTCAAGCCAACTGCCTGGATGAATATCAATGCAAAGATCCTCAACAAAATACTGGCAAACCAAATCCAGCAACACATCAAAAAGTTTATCTACCACAATCAAGTAGGTTTGTTATCCCTGGGATGCATGTTTGGTTCAACATATGCAGATCATTAATGTGAGCCATCATATAAACAGAACTAAAGACAAAAAACAATGATCATGTCAATAGATGCAGAAAAGGCTTTCCATAAAATTCGACATCCCTTCATGTAAAAAACTCTCAATAAACTAGGTATTAAAGGAATATACCTCAAAATAATAAAAACCATCTATGAAAAACCCACAGCCAACATCATAATGAATGGGTAAAAGCTGGAAGCATTTCCCTTGAAAACCAGCACAAGACAAGGATGCCCTCTCTCATCACTCTTATTCAACAGTATTGGGTCCTGGCCAGAGCAATCAGGCAAGAGAAAGAAGTAAAGGTCATCAAAACCTGGAGAGAGGAAGTGAAACTATCCCTGTTTGCAGACAAGATGATCCTATATCTATAAAACCCCATAGTCTCAGCCCAAAAGCTCCTTAAACTGATAAACAACCTCAGCAAAGTCTCAGGATACAAAATCAATGCGCAAAAATCACTAACATTCCTGTACACCAACAACAGTGAAGCCTAGAGTCGAATAAGGAATGCAATCCTACTCACAATTGCCACAAAAATAAAAAAATACTTAGGAATACTCAGCTAACCAGGGAAGTGAAAGATCTCTACAGAGAGAACTACAAAACGTTGCTAAAAGAAACCAGAGATAACACGAATAAATGGAAAAACATTCCATGCTCATGGATAGGAAGAATCAATATTGTTAAAATGGCCATGCTGCCCAAAGTATTTTATAGGTTCAATGCTATTCCTGTTAAACTAGCATTGGCATTCTTCACAGAACTATAGAAAACAATTTTAAAATTCATATGGAAGCAAAAAATGAGCCCGAATAGTCAAGGCAATCTTAAGCAAAATGAACAAAGTTGGATGCATCATGCTACTGGACTTCAAACTGTATTACACAGCTACAGTAACCAAAACAGTATGGTACTGGTACAAAAAGAGAAAACAGAACAATGGAAAAGACTAGAGAACCCAGTAAGAAGGCCACACACCCACAACTACCTGATCTTCAACATGACAAAAACAAGCAATGGGGAGAGGATTCCCTATTCAATAAGTTGTTCTGGGATAATTGGCTGGCCACATGCAGGATACTTAAACTGGACCCATTCCTTCTACCATATACAAAAATCAACTCAAGATGAATTAAAGACTTAAATGTAAAACCCAAAACTATAAAAACTCCAACTTAGGCAACACCATTCTGGCCATAGAAGCAGGGAAAGATTTCATGACAAAGACACCAAAAGCAATTGCAAGAAAAGCAAAAATTGACAATCGAGATCTACTTAAACTAAAGAGCTTCTGCACAGCAAAAGAAACTCTCAACAAAGTTAACAGACAACCTACAGAATGGGAGGAAATTTTTGCAAACTATGCATCTAACAAAGGTCTAATATCTAGCATTTATAAGAAATATAAACAAATTTACAAGAAAAAAACAACTCCATTAAAAAGCAGGCAAAGGACACGAACAGACACTTTTCAAAAGAAGACGTACATGCAGCCAATAATCACATGAAAAAAGCTCAGCATCACTGATTATTAGAGAAATGCAAATCAAAACCACAATGAGATGCCATCTCACACCAGTCAGAATGTCTATTATTAAAAAGTCAAAAATAACAGATGCTGGTGAGGTTGTGGAGAAAAAGGAATGGTTATACACTGTTGGTGGGAGTGTAAATTAGTGCAACCACTGTGGAAGACACTGGTGACTCCTCAAAGACCTAAAAACAGAAATGCCATTTGACCTAGTAATCTCATCACTGGGTATATACCCAAAGAAATATAAATCATTCTATTGTAAAGACACATGCACGTGCATGTTAATTACAGCACTGTTCACACTTGCAAAGACATTGAATCAATCTAAATGCTCATCAATGATAGACTGGATAAAGAAAATGTTGTACATATATACCATGGAATACTATGCACCATTAAAAAGAACAAGATCATGTCTTTTGCAGCGACATGAATGAAGCTGAAGGCCATTATCCTTAGCAAACTAAGGCAGTAATAGGAAACCAAATACTGCAAGCTCTCAGTTATAAGTAGGAACTAAATGATGAGAACACACAGACACACAGAGGAGAACAACACACACTGGGGCCTATCATAGGAAGGAAGATGAGAGGAAGGAGAGGATCAGGAACAATAACTAACAGGTACTAGGCTTAATACCTGGTCAACAAAACAATCTGTACAACAAACCCCATGACACAAGTTTACCTACATAATACTAGGCTTAAAACCTGAGTGATGAAATAATCTGTATGACAAACCCCCTTGAGACAAGTTTACCTATATAGCAAATATGCACAGGTACCCCTGAACTTAAAAGTTACATACACACACATTTTTGTCCCCTCTCTCCAGCAATGCAGTTTATTACTACTATCTGCATTTTTTTTTAGAAAGGCTTGCAGATAGATGCCCACATTTTTCAATCAAATATATTTTTTTCGTTCTGGCTCTATAAAATCAGCCTTGGCATTGACTAATATCAGCCTTTCTCCTTTGTAATTTATTTACTCAAATTATTTTTATCTTTAAGATTATGACAGCAATTCCTGTATTTGCAACACCCTATTATTATGGACTGACTGTAAGTACATAATTTGAATAGTGTATTTAAAGATTGCTGAGATATTAATATTTTAAAATCCACCTGATTTGAGAATTGCATAACCAACCAAATAATCACTGGACTAACAATATTTAATGAAAATAATGCTTAGGAATTCTAGACAAACATACATGTTCTTAAATGTCTATTTAAGGGGTACATAATGTAAAAACAGAGTATTTTTGAACGTTGGGATAACTTCTTTTTCTTCTTAAAAGCTGCCATTATTTTCCCTAATAGCTACCATCTACTAAAAACCTACTCTATGCCAGGTGCTGCCCCACCTAAAGGAAAGTTTCCTTTAGTTAGGCAGGGCCCTATTGGAGTTTCTCTCCTGGCCTGAAGACTGACTTACATGATCTGTAAGTCACATGTGTAGTCTAGCTCCTAGCTCTTCCCCCTCTCTCCTTGGAATGGGCTGCCCACAGAAATCCTCATTCTCCTTTGCACCCTCACAGCAACAGCCTATCAGCATATCCCTAATTGCACAGGTAATTCTGAGACTCAGTACCACAGAGCCCACTTAACCACAGATATAAGCTACACACTCCAACCTAGAATTCAGTGACATTTTGATTCTTCATCTGTTGGTTTTTCACCTTATTTCTCAATTGGTTTAGAACTAGGGTGGGAGGGTGGGAGCTTCTCAACAAATCCAATATCTTAAGCACTATGCCATGAACCTTAACAATGTGTAAAAGTAGCAAAATACATTTGGCAGAATTGAGGCTAAGGATAAGTGGCTTTGAGTTCTGGCATACATGTGGGCCATAACAGTTTTTAACTTTGGCAGTTAGCAAAGCTTGTACTGGATCACAGGAATGATTTTGATTGTCTGTGCTACCTTTTCACTGGCATGACAACATCAGCTAAATGAATTGTGGGCAAATGAATTGTGTAAATTAGCTTGAAGTTTCATAACCATCCTAAAATGTAAAAGTTGGATTTCATCAAACCTAAAATGCCACTGAATTTAAGACACATCATTATTTTATAATCACCAACACAGAAAAACATACTGCCAATTAAACTATAACATGCCATTTATTGTAAGACACATTCAAGTTTTAGAGATGTTAAAATGTGAAGAAAAGAAAATGAGTTTTACAGTCAATGAACTATGGTATTATCCTCATTTTTTATTCAAGGTAACTGAGGCTTAAAAAGAATGACTTGCCCAAGATTACACACATAGAAAATAGTGAAGTCGTCGAATCTGGATCCCAAGTGTACATCCTCCCAACACTGCCCAGGGTACACTATAAGGTTTTAGGTGGAAGATATATTTCTGCAACAAGCATTACATATTTGTTAATCACTGTGGACTCAGCATTGTGCTAAGCCCTCTGGAGACTCATAATATAAAATCAGGGCTTTTTTCTTCAGTGAATTTTCAATCAATTTGATGACTCATGAAAGATACATAAAACTTCAAGAACAACTTTTAAAATCATATAACTAAGTGTTGATCTATACAGCACTGACTAAAATACTATAAGTTTTAGAGCAGATTGGAATCAGTTCTGAGTGAGTCAAAGGAAGTTTCATTAAAAAGAGAAAAAGACTTAAGGAAAGCACTCAAGCTGTTTTAGGATTCAGCAGCCGGAGAGGGAATCTAGAATAATGACAGTTGCCATTGATTGAATAGCTATGAGACCCATGCTGGACTTTTCTCAGCTCTTCAAAACAGCACATGCTCTCCGGCCTCTGAGTCCACACACATGCTATTCCCCTGCCTTGGACAGTCTTCCCCCAGCTCTGGGCCTGGTCACCTCCTCTTTGTCCTTCACATCAACCTTTAATACTACATCCTGTATAGTATTAAAGGTAACCGAGAAGTTTTATGTGACCCCTAGATCTAGCTGGGTCCCCTTGCTAATAGCTCCCATGGCACTTACATACGTTGCCCCTTTGTAATTATTTGTAAGTATTTACTTGAAGGCTTATAACTGTTTATGGTTATACATCCATTAGACCCAGTTGGGTGTGCTCACCACTTTACCTCCAGGACCAACTCATAATAGGAACTCAATAAGCTGGCTCATGATTTTCTTAACCAGGCATCCACAAACTTTATCTCATTTAAACCCTCACTACAACACTGTAAGCTCAGTACCATTATTTCCCCCATTATACAGAGAAGAAATGGGGGCTTAAAGAAGTTAATTACCTCACCCGACTCCTGCAACAGAGAAAGCAAAACTTCAGTCAGGTGTGTCTGACACCAAAGGCCATGTTGTTAACCATTAGGTCATACTCTCCTTCTGCTCATAAACAAAAGCATTAAGGCAGGGATAGAATGGCATTTCATGGTGCAGAGAGACTTACCTGACTACAATGGAGAATGCATAGGCAACAGATTCATATTAAATATTTCTTGAGTACCTGCCATATGCCAGGCACTAGGCTGAGCATGAGCATCTTTACATGGATTATCTTATTTATTCTCACAATAACCCATGGGTTTAAATTTATTATGTCTATTTTATGATGAAGAAACACAGAGGCTAAGTAACATGCCCATTCACACAGCTGTTAAGCAGCAAAGCCAACATATTAAGCTGTAAGTTTGGGCAATGATGCAATCGCAATAGACTGTGGAGGATTTGGGAGCACAGTTGTTGAAGACCTTTTTTTTTGCCTGGCCCTGTTCCCCAATTTGAGTGCTAACTGTCTGCCAACTGGCAATGGCAAATGTCGATTTCCAACTTTTTATGACCAACCCTGATCTTCAGTTAAGGGTTTTTGACCAAAGCCTGACAATATTTGACTGAAACACTAATGGAAACCCTGGAATTAAATAACATTTAGAAAAGAAAGCCCAATAGAAATACACAGACCCAGCATAAGGCACTGTGTTTAACTGGTGTATGTACAGACCCTGTCCAAATCAATGAGTGGCCCTTTAAGGCCAATTACGTAGCTCATTGCTGGGGCAAGCCAGAGTTAGGAGAGCCAAATTACAGAAAGCCCTCAGTAAAAAGAAATGTAAAGCTCTTTTCTCCAGAGATGGGGTATTATCTTCCCAGCA
The DNA here is from genome assembly GCF_049350105.2 of Macaca mulatta. Taxonomy (NCBI): domain Eukaryota; kingdom Metazoa; phylum Chordata; class Mammalia; order Primates; family Cercopithecidae; genus Macaca; species Macaca mulatta. Next base: position 164,382,385 of record NC_133406.1, read on the forward strand.
TGTACTTTAAGACATCAGCATCAGCCCATCCACAATATAAATGTAGATCTCAATGGAGTATGTAAAGCATCCTTAGGTGATTAACAGATAGAAAAATCTCCAGAGGTCCCATCACTAAATGAAGACCACAGCACCTGTCCTCCAGGAAGTGTGGCACTTGTTCTGCAGCTCTTGATGAAGGACTGAGGGAAGCGGCAGGGAAGCAAGCAGCAAGGGTCAGGAAAGCTAGGGGCTGCCGCACTCTGCTGCTCACCAGTTCTATAACCTCGAACAAATCGAACACCTCAGGGTTGCAAAGAATGTTGAAAGTCTGTTAGTCCAGACACTCTACCAATGTTTGAATCCCTTTAATAGCATGGCTGCTAAGTGATAATTTAGTTTACACTTTACACTCAAGTGAGAGAGAAATCATTGATTTCACTGCCTCTCCAGTGCTCTATCACTTCTGAGAAACTTGGAGAAGGAATAATGGTGCAAGCGTTAGAGGTTAGAAAGAATCTGAAGTCTGAAGGGCAATAGCACTTAACAACGCTGGAGAGTAGGAGGAGGTCACTGGCCCATCTCTATGGAAAGAGTTATCCATTATTAATCAAGGTTAAGTACTCATGTAAGTTTCCAAAAATCAAAAATTAAAAGATGGGTCCTTGACATAAGTGGCTTGCCTGTAGAGTAAAAAGAAACCTCTTAAAATGTAAAACTTTAAAATAATTTTTTCACCTACAAAGTTCAGCTATAGAGGAGACGAGATTTGAAGTATATAGCAAATAAAATAAAACAAGTTGATTATACAGCAACGTTACTCTCTTTATGGTTGTGAACTGGTGAAAGTCCACATGTTGTTTCTAGGCTGCAAGGAAATAGGAGCTTGCACTAGAATCCAAACCAACTTTGTCACTAAGCACGCTTTTTGCTTCAGTAGACTGTGTGTGTGTGCACCAAGATTTTCTCAATGATGGGAGCAGTGCATTGATTTATATTCTGGTGCAAGCCGCTTATTTTGGCCCAAACAGTAATGAACAGTTCACAGCCTGGCTAGTTTGTAGAGCACCGTTAGAGAGTAAGATGCGTGCTTCCTATATCAACAGGCATACCAGTGAGATTCTAACGACCCTTGTGACGTCTCTGTCTTCACTCTGTGAAGCACCAACCCCCAAAACCACAAGAAGCAGGCACTTCTACTGCCACATCCCAAAGCCGATGCGTGATCTCACCTAGACTATTGCGAGGCCTTCCAGCAGGCCCTCCCGGCTTTCAAATGATTCTGACACATGCCCAAACCAGCCTTCACACTGCTACTACAGGCATCCTTTTGAAGTGTATCTAGACACTCACTCCCCTTCTTAAAATCCTCTGAGAGCTCCCAGTGCTTATGGCATTAGCTTTAACCTTTGAAGTGTAATAGCCAACCACTGTCTGCCACTCTCAACCTCTGGGATTACTAGCCATTCCCTGAACACATTATGTATTTTCATCCATCTGTGTGTCCACTCACATTGTTTCCTCTACTTGGAATACAATTCCTTTTCTAGTTACCTATAAATTCCTACTCATCCTTGAATATCAGTTCAGAAAATACCCTCTCTGCACGTTTCACCAACGATCCTACAAAGAGCTATGCATTCTGACCTTCTCTGGAAGGCAGTTAGTGCCATCATTAACGGGGCAGGTTCTGGAACTTAACTCTACAATTCCTATCTTTATAACATTGAGCAAGTGATTTAACATCTCTGTGCTTAGTTTCCCCATCTGTGAAATGAGAACAACCACAGTAATTTCTTTGTAGGGTTGATGGGGAAATTAAATTAGCTAATCCACGGAAAACCCTTAGCACAGTTTATGGCATGTGTAGGTATTCTGTGAATTACTGTGTTCCCAAAACACTTGTTTTTATCTTTCTGACATTATGTTGTATTATACTTAGTTGTTTTCATGTCTGGTCTCTCCAACATATTAAAAGCTTTTAAAATGCAGACCTTAATGGGTCTCATCTATCCTTTCATCTGTATCCCTAGCACAGTGTTTGGCACATAAACAGGCATTAAATCAACTGTTTGCACAATAAATGCAGTAGAATAGAGAGTGGTGAAGCCAGAAGCAGGCTGACCAGAAGCAGGCACCATCCAGAATTCAGAAGGCAGTCAGAAACTGACTCAGGGCCCAGACCGGGTGCGGCAGCTCATGCCTGTAAAACCAGCATGTTGGAAGGCCAAGGCGGGCAGATCACAGGAGTTTGAGACCAGCCTGGCCAACACGGTGAAACCCTGTGTCTACTAAAAATACAAAAAATTAGCTGGGCATGGTGACATACACCTGTAATTCCAGCTACTTGGGAGGCTGAGGCATGAGAATCTCTTGAACCCAGGAGGCAGAGATTGTGGTGAGCCAAGATTGCACCACTGCACTCCAGTCTGGGTGACAGAGCAAGACTGTCTCAAAAAAAGAAAAGAAAAGAAAAGAGAAAAGGAAAGGACTGGAGGCCAAACATTCCCAACTTAACTCCCCATAACTAAAGAAATCCACCACCTTCCCCTCCATCCTCAGGAAATTGCTTCCCCATCTCCACTCTTGTCCCTAAACTGGGAAAGGGAAGCTGCCTCCCTCTCCATCGTCACTCACACCCCCGGGAAGCCACAGGACCCTGGCACATTGGAGAGAACCCTGGATACATGACATGATGAAGGGCCTGAGTGGGGATCCTCGCTCAGTCCCTTGCCAGCTTTGTGACCCTGGGCAAACCCCAATGCATGGCCATTTGCTCATCCATAAAATGTGGATGCCATTTCCACCCAGTTGTCAAGGAGATAAGCACACAGGAGTGTATGGTTCACATTACAAAGCACTAAGTAAATATCAAGAACTATTATTAGATAATAGTAAAAGCTACTAATTACCAGGTACTTATTCCCTGACAATTCCCTTATGTCGTCCTGTGCCAACTGCCTTATACATTATCTTATTTAACCCTTATGAGCAGTGAGGTAGCTACCATGATCTCCTGTAGTAATTAAAGTACCTGTAGCCAAGAGGGGCTGATTCTACCTGGCTTAAATTTTAAAAATAAGAATAAAAGAAGAACAACAACAACAAAAGGAAGAGAAGGATGAATGTTTTTTAAGATACTGGAGTTGCTCAAAAAATTAATAAATCCCTAAGCATCCAGACTTGGAGCCATCCCAGGAACCGTGGCTGCAGGTGTTATGACCTGCCCTCCAGAATGCAGACATAAAGGTGCCTTCAGGTCAGAGGGCCCTGGCTCTGGGTTTCAAATCGCTAAGCTAGAGAAGTTAATTGGCCTGACTCAATCAGTTGCTATGTCCAGGGCATAGAACTGCATTGCACAGATTCCCCATCCCACATATTCCTAAAAAGTAAGAATTGTTTAGTAAGCCAGGAAAGACAGGATTAAAATGCTATTAGGTCCCCCTTTTCTAGTTGAGGACTCTGATCTTGGAACTCATGATTGCCCATGGTTCTGTGGGTTCTAACTGGTGAAGCTAGCATCAACCCAAGTCTCTGATGTTAGAACAAGAGCTCTGAAACTCCCCACTATGTTGCCTATTTTCCAATGAAATGGGTCCAGGAAGCCATCTCATAAATATTTTCACTAGGTCGTCAAAAATTAACAAGCATGCCTCTTTCATTACCTTCGAAGGCCATCTGTGGGGTGGTAATGAGTCAGCCTCTGCAGCCACGCTGCCAGTATTTGAATCTTACCTCCTCCACTTCTCACCCATGTGATTTGAACAGGTGGCTTTACTTCTTTGGGCCTCTTTGAGTTAATATATGTAAAGGACTTAAACCATGCCTGAAGTAAAAGACCTAGAACAGGCAACATAATACTGAAGAAGAATGAGGTTGAAGGAATACCATTATCTGATTTCAAAACTTACAATGAAGCTATAGTAATCAAAACAGCACTGTACTGGCAAAAGAATAGACACATAGATCAATGGAACAGAAGAGAGAGCACAGGAACAGATTCACACATATAAAGTCAACTAACTTTTGACAATGGAGTAAAAGCAATTCAGTGCAGAAAGGATAGTCTTTTCAACAAAAGGTGCTTGAACAACTGGATGCCCGTATGCAGAAAAAGAACCTAAACACAGACCTTAACATCTCTCACAAAAATTAATTCAAACTGGATCATAGACCTAAATGTAAAATGCAACTCTAAAACTTTTAGAGGAGAACAAAGAAGAAAATCTAGGTGACCTTGGGTTTAGAGATGAGTTTTTAGATACAACATCATAAAAGCATGATCCATGAAAGAAAAAATTGTTAAGTTAGACGTTATTAAAATTCAAACCTTATGTGCTACAAAAGGCAGTGTTCAAAAAATGAAAAGACAAGCCACAGACTGGGAGAAAATACTTGCAAACACATATCTGATAAAGGACTTGAATGCAAAGAACTCCTAAACCTCAAAAAAAAAAAAAAAAAAAAGAAAAGAAAAAAAACAACTCCAATTAAAAACGATCAAAAGATCTGAGCAGAAACCTCACCAAAAAAGATATATAAATGGCAAATTAAGATGTGAAAAAAGGCTGAGAATCATCTTTCATTAGAGAACTTTAAACTAAAACAAGATACCACTACACACCTATTATAATGGTTAAAATCCAAAATGAGAATGCCAATTATTGACAAAGAAGGGGAGCAACAGGAACTCTTACTCATTGCTGGTGGGAAGGCAAAGTGGTACAACCGCTTTGGGATATAGCTTGGTAGTTTCTTACAAAGCTAAATATAGTCTTACCATACAATCCAGCAATCACACTCTTAGACATTTACCCAACTAATCTGAGAACTATGTCCACACAAAAACCTGCATGTGAATGTTACAGCAGCTTTATTCACACTTGCTAAAAACCAGAAGCAACCAAGATGTCCTTAAATAGGTGAATGCTTAAACAAACTGAGGTATGTCTATACAATAGAAAATTATTCAGCAACATAAGGAAATGATCTATCAAGCCGTGAAAACACACAGATAGATCTTAAATGCTTATTGCTAAGTGAAAGAAGCCAGTCTGAAAAAGCTATATCCTATATTATTACAATTATATGACATTCTGGAAAAGACAAAACTATAGACAGTTTTTTAAAATCCATAGTTTCCAGGGATGGAGGATGGTTAAACAGGTGAATAGATGAATTTTTAACGTGGTATAGTTATTCTGTACATTACTGTAATGGTGGGCACATAATAGTATGCATTTGTGAAAACTCATTGAAATTTACAGCACAAAGGGCAAATCTTAGCATACATAAACTTTAAAAAAATCATTTAGGAGGTCAGGGTAATCCCAGAATGAAATGCAGAATATGACAGAGCAATCTGTGGTACAAATATATGAACAACCCTCACTAAAGTGGACGGAAGAAAAAGGTGCTACTATATCAGTGGCTTTGGAAATGTATGCAGTCTGTAAAACTAAAGGCAAAATAAACCGTACACAAGCACTGTACTCTAGTTGACGAGGCTATTTTCCATGGGGGTATGAGTTAACAATTTTGATACTGCTACATATGTATACTGGAATTGAACAACTAAATAAATGTGTGGCAGATGCTGGGAGCCAAGTTTATCATTTTTGGAGTAGGAGGCTACAGATAGGCAACGGGGAAGGCTAGAACAATCCACGTGATAATGGCTTAGAGCTGGAGACAAGTAACAGCTTAAGAGTTGGAAACATCAGTGTGAACTCATGTTTAGCATAATACAGATACCAATGGTTACGTACAGATATATTTTTAGATCAGTAGACAGGTGTCTATAGATTGGTTCACATACACATCCTTTCTTGCTGTCAGCTGAGAGCTTATAAAGCAGCAGCAACCAGAAGCACCAGCACACCTGGAGCCCAGACCCTGGCTTCTAATACCACCCTCCAATAAAAGGAGCCAGGGCTGGCCGGGTGCGGTGGCTCACGCCTGTAATCCCAGCACTTTGGGAGGCTAAGGCAGGCGGATCATGAGGTCAGGAGATGGAGACCATCTGGCTAACACGGTGAAACCCCGTCTCTACTAAAAATACAAAAAACTAGCCGGGCGTGGTGGCGGGCGCCTGTAGTCCCAGCTACTCAGGAGGCTGAGGCAGGAGAATGGCGTGAACCCGGGAGGCGGAGCTTGCAGTGAGCCGAGATCGCGCCATTGCACTCCAGCCTGGGTGACAGAGCGAGACTCCGTCTCAAAAAAAAAAAAAAAAAAAAAAAAGGAGAAAGTGTGTGAACTCTGCTATATTCATAGTTTTTCTGCAAATCTGAAGCTGTTTGAAACAAGGTTGATTAAAACAACCAAAAATTACCCATGCCTGGCACGTAGTAATTGTCTACAATTATTTGGCTGTAGTGAGGGTGGCAGTAGTACTCATGGTTCCAGTGTAGGCGGATAAAGGAGACGGGGTGGAGAGCAAGATTTGCTGAGTCCTTTATGTTCTTCCTGTGGGAATTTAGGTTCAAAAGCCCAGGAAATAAACGTCACTATGCTGGTCACCACCCAACAACCACTTCTAGACCCTGGACCAAGCACAGCACAGCCCAAGTAGCTTTACAGTGAATTTGTAGGGAGGACGGCACTTCCCGATTCCCACAAATAAAGAGAAGGTCACCCTCACACACGCACATCCTCCAAGGCAAAAAAAAAAAAAAAAAAAAAAAAAAAAAAAAAAAAAAAAGATTGGTGGAAATGCAAATGCAAAGATTTCAGTCAAGAGATGTTTTGTAATCAGAAGGAACTTCTAACCAAGGGTCAAGGAACTGACCCCACACAGTGGCCGCCAGATGACCTAAAAACCCAGAAGTTAGAATGGTGGGTTTTGTTAAATGGTAGCGCTCCCTGGTGTATTGAGCTGGTGAAATATGGCTTGTATTTCCCTTGCCTGCAGTCTTAAATCTTCCCTCAATAGAAAAATCTCCTGTCAGGCTGATCCACACTAACCATGGGCACTCCTGCTCTCCCCAGAATGAGCAAGATCAGCCCAGGAGGTCGAGTCCTCATCTCCTGATCTCAACACAAGCATGCTACAGCCACACTGCAACCAGGTTAGGGACAAAGGAGAAGAGTAGCCTGGATGTACAGCATTACCAAGGCGGATGCTTCTGTGAGCGTCAAAAACCCTGGGTTACAATCACGTTTCACTAACGAAACACAAGTAAGCAGCGGCTGTGCTTCATTTGCAACAGGCGTTTGCAGACACCAACATTGCCCACACTTGCTTGGGTTGGAGAATGTATTTACATTCATAGCAAACCTTAAAAGTAGAAGCTGAGACACAAAGTAGCAGCTTAAATGCAGTGCTCTTCAGGGACTTCACTAAGAAACAACCTGAGTGTTCCCCAGTACGATTGCTTTAAGAGTGACGAGGGCGCCCTCTCGTGGGGGAGAAAGGACCCTGCATGCAGGGTGCAAACCTGTGCGGGCCAATGCACCGGCTACGGGTCAGCCTGAGTTGGATTCATGTGGTGGGTGCCTGCTCTGTTTTCTCCTCCTCATGATCTTGGTGGTGTTCCAAGAGAATTGTCCACCCACACAAGTATGAGAAAATTCCCGGGAGAAATGATTGGACTATGTTCAAGCCGACTGGGCCAGGTTGGGTTTCCTGTCTCTTCTGATCAGTCTGTGCCTGGGTTTGTAGCTCATTCTCATCACGGAACAAGTCCTCCCGACTACGGACCGCAGGACAGGCATCTCATCACTGTGAAGGAACGCCAAGCCAACTCTTAAAGCCAGTGGGCAAGGTCTTCGAGAAGACACCAAAATGGAGAAAGATGCCCATTGCTGAGGGGCGCCCCTTTGGACAAACAGCAAAATGGGGCAGCCAAGAGCATCATTTCAGACAGAGAAAAACGAGAAGGGAAGGGGCTCAGAGGCATTGGCCTCATACAGAATATGACTAACTGTCCCGTGTCTAGGTTACCTCCTTAGGATACAAAAATAAGTCAAACAAAGCCATGGTTAGTGTTTTAAACAAAATATAGATATGTTTAAAACTTAGCAACACAGGACAAGTTATACCAACAGCAAAACACAGAAAAATTTGACATGAGGGAGTAAGAAGTGAGCCCCTCTGCCTGAATTCACGCCATGTTTTATTAAAGTGAACAAGGAATACGCGCACTTGAAATCCCCTCCCCAAATGGCTTTGTTAGCTGGACACAGCCACTCCATCTCAGGTGTAATTTTGCACACACAGGCAAATCTGGGGACAGCTCTCTGGGGGTGGGACATCTTCCCAGAGGCTCACAGGTACACTCTAGCCGCCTGTGGGTCTATAGAAGCCCTGGGGAAGAAGAGATGGACTGTCTGGTTTAGATTAGGTTATTCTGGCAGCAAAAAGGAAAGGGCAGGGGAGGAGAACATTATCAGTGTCCTTCAAGAACAGTCAACTTCAGAGGATATGCAAATAGGCAATAGCTGTAGGGAAAAAAAATTCACAATGTAATTCAAAAAATGTAAATTAAATTAAGGATGTTACATCATTTTCCACCTATCAGAAGGGCAAAATGAAAAAGCATGACATATCTGTTAGTGAATATCTAAGGAAAGAAACACCAGAAACCACTATTAAACGGAGTAAAAATGGTCTTCCCACTTTTGGAGACCAGATGTATCCAATATCTTAAAAATGTGCATATCTTAAGGTCTGGTAATTCCTTTCTGGGAACTCTAATATAAGACTTGCACAACATTTTCCAATATGAATATCCCTTTTCTAAAGGTTTATGAATGACCACATTATAGAGCTTATACTTTGGGCTTCAGGTAAGTAAGAAAATAAAGACAGAATTCAACCACCAAAAGGCATCCAAGAATTAGGGAAAGTGTTAGTGGAATCTCTAAACCTTTTCTCCACGTTCCCAGTGGATATGGTCTATGGCTGATCCCATGATGGGAAATCTCTGCCCAAAGGTCAAAATGGTGTTTTCAGCTAGTCTCACAAGTTCAGAGTCATGCACTAGGACTTTATTTTCTATTTAAATGTTTACAGTTAAAATTGAAACTGTGGGGGCCTTTCCTTCTGCCAGGAGGCCATGGTCAACATCCTCAGTGTGTTTCGTCGTTGGCACTGCCTCCTTGGAAGCCTCGGGCTCAGCTCAAGTGCTTTCACTATGAACATTACCAAAGGCCTGTGGGCATTTCAGAATTTAAGAAAGAGCCCACCTTCACCTAGCACAAGACTTTGCAAATAATCCCGACCCTTTCCTCAAAGTGCCTCCACAAGCATGTGGTGTGCAGAGGCCGCCTGGGCAGTCTTTACCTCATCACCCACCTGACAGGACATATTTAGAGCCTGCTTCTCTGTGATAAGATTTCCTCCGCATCTTAAATAACCTGGACAGCAACAAGCCAGTGTTAAGGTGATAGCTGTTAGTTTCTTCTAGAATGGATCAGCAGTGTCCTTGGAAAAGCAAAACGCTAGAAGCCTGGGTAAACCCTTACAACACGACAATGACAAAAAGACATGAATAATAAATGCCTTCGAAAATATGATCTTCCTAGGAGACTTTATTTATACAGTCAGCCATTCTTTTTCTTTTTCTCTGGCTCCCAAATAGGATTTAATCTTTTGACAATTTTTCACTCCAAGAAAGACTAAAGAGCCCATGGTGGGAAGGACAATATTATTCCATGAATCAGGTACAGTATGCCTCATAAGTCATCACAAGTTTGAATGTCTGCCTTGAGTAGCCAAGTGGAAAGAGCACTGCAGCAGGAGTCAGGAAGCCTGGATTCTCACCCACCTCTCAAGAACCGGCTCCTCCACAGTGGCCCTCTGTCATCTTTCTGAATTCCAGATACATTCTCTGTAGAGACAATGTCTAGACTCCCATCTAGGATCCCTCGGAAGGTGAATCTGGGATAGGACCTGCAGCAGAGCAATCGATGCCCCACCTGTTTTCCCTCAGCCTTCATTATAACAGTTCCCACGGGCCTGACTCCAACCGACAGCCCCTGCACTTCCTTACCAGAGGTTCTCTGGCCAGCAGAACGTCCCCTTTCAGGTGTGATCACTCAGAGGCACCTGTGCTGCACTCTTTCCCAGACTTTCCCCAGTGGAACTGAGCTCCAGTTGTCCACAGGGATAGCGAACTTGATAGCACATCCTTCATTGGCTCCCTTCCTCCCCTTCTCATTCCCTACTCCCCTTCCCAAGTTTCCTGGGATCATCTCCCACATAAACTATGTACACTGGAATCCTGCTTCTGTGGGAACCCAAACTAGGAGGGGTGATTTGTATGCCTTTCTACCAGGGACTAAACCTTTTTAAATGGCCTGGCCTTATATCTTTAAGCAATGCCTGTGATGTAGAAAGTAGGCCATTTTCTCCAGGGCTGACCGTAATACAGACTTTTGAAAGCGACAAAGCCTGGTTTTAACATCACCCCGTCCACGCTGTTTGCCCACAACATCTGAAGTTTCCTCCTGATTCCCAGTTCTGATGGATCCTCCTGATTCCCAGTGATTCTCACCTAGGAAACACCAATGAAGGCAGGGGGGCCCTAAACACATCTCCCCTCTTCCCCCTCAGAACCAAGGGGCCACTATTTCACTTTCTTGTTTCCCTATCAGTTTGTTACTTCACTCTTAGAAAGGGGCCCAAATGCTAAGCACGTCAGGTTGTGAAGCAGGCTGAGTGGAAGTTTTGGCTGATGATCTAGGACCCGACCACACCGTTTCAGAGTCCAAGTAGTTGAAATGTCAGAATTACAGCCTGGCTACTAAAACTGGTACAATAAAGCCAGCTCTACCAAGACCCAGACAATCCCTAGCTTGGCAGAAATAGGCTCACCTGCAGCCAAGATCTCCTAGAAAAAGCCACCTTCTGGTTCCCAGTCCACATGCACACAGGCCACCATTAGACCACTGCAGGAGAAATCTCTGCACCTATATGAGGTGCTATAATTGTCATCATCCAGATAAAACAGAGGTGTGAAGAAAGCGGGGAGTGTACACTATTTATGATTCTGCACGCTCACACGTCTAACAGCATTTCACAGAATCCTACCACTGCACCAGCCACGCTCAGAGGGAATCTGGTAGACATTGTTCCACAGGAAATTAGAGCTACCCACAGAAAATCTGAAGTCACAAAGGGAAGGACGTGATGAAGGGAGAACATGATAAAACTTCAAAGAAATTCCAAGGCAGAAGATGTGGATGATTAACAGGAAAACGGCAATTAGGAGGGAACTGAGTCTACCCAGAGGGAGACATAATGAAACCTAGCCCCATTCAGGGATTTCACATCTCCAAAAGAACAGTGAACCTGATCCATCCCTACTGGCTTTACTTGACACCATTAAGGGAGAGAATGAATAAGAACACACGAGAAAAGGTTAAAGAGGAAAGTTGAAGTCAACTTGAATGAAGCCTGCCTTTCGCACCAAAGCATTCAACGTAAAAGCCAGCCCACCAGCGTAGTGATGGGTGAAGATGCCCTTACCAGAAACAGAAAGAGGCTCTTAGATGGGGGTTGAAAAAAAAGGGGGAGGTAGGATCTGCAGTGCTGTAAGATATTAGAGACAGTCTAGGTTTGCTTTCTCATCCTGAGGAGAAGGAAATGCAGCCCAGAAATGTGTAGTGTCTGCCTGAGTCACACTGCTGCATGCCAAAGAGCTGAGTCCCCATTCTCCCCAGCAGAGCTCTTTCCACAACCATGTCCCTCCTAGGAAGAATCAACCAGGTGAGCTCTGGCTCTAAGGAGGTCCCCTGTATTTAAGAATCTCCTCATATCATTCAGGAAACATCTAGCAACGTGCAAAACGACTCCTAGAACATTATGAGCCAGCAATCCCACCTCTGGGTACATATCCAAAGGAATGAAATCAGTATCTCAAAGAGATATCCACAGCCCTGTGGTCATCACATCATTCTCCACAAAAGCCAAGATATGGAAACAACCTAGATATCCATGGACTAGTGAATGAATAAAGAAATATGAATACACAATGTGATATAAATACACAATGGAATATTACTTAACCTTAAAGAAGAAGGAAATCCTGTCATTTGCACCAACATGGATGAACCTGGAGGGATAGCTATGTGAGCTGATAGATACATTAATTGCTTTGATTGTGGTAATCATTTCATAATGCATATATATATATAAACATCATGTTGTACACCAGAAATACATATAATTTTTATTCATCAGTTATACCTCAATAAAGCTGGTGGGGCGGGGGAGTAGGGGGTATCCTAAAGCCCTTCCTTTGCTTATAGGTCTGCTTATAGATGCATAGGGGATGCTAGGCTCCCCAGGAATATACTCTTTCCCACTGCACTACAGAGAGTAACCTCATGTTTGAGCCTTCTCTTCTAATATCTAGACATGGAAGATAGACCAACCATGAGTAATTCTTCACTATACATGGCTGAATAGCTTGTTAAGGAAAAACCCCGCATGTCTGTCTATCAAACAAAAATGATCTGACCATACGCAGCAGGCACAAAAAGATTTAAAAGGTTGAGAACCTAGGTTCCATAAGCCAGAAAAGTAAGCAGCATCATTAGCAAATATTCATCATAGAGAGACCGATGACCAAGTGCCATACACTGTGCTCCAAGCTTTACATGAATTATCTGACCTTATTTGCAAGAATATGATGAGGCAAGCATTGTTATTCCCATTTGATAGACAAAGAAACTGAGGATCAGCAAAGGGTGTTGACTGAACTATGGTTATGCAATGAGTAAATAGGAGAATCCAAGGATGAAACACAAGTCTGCCTGATTCTATGCCTTCGCTACTTCTGTCTCCCAAATAAATACGATTTTCACTCATTTAGTTAATCCTTAACTTAGAAAAGAACAAGTTTCAGGTGGTGATACATGAATACATGGGAAAGCTGTATTAGAAAGGGCCTGGGGATTTGGGTGAGTTTTTGAAAGACAGACAAGTTACTGCCTGGCCTCTACTGAGGCCCCTGAGGACAGAAGACAGGCCGTGGAAGGAAGAGATGCGGTCAGATGGAAAGCTAGTGTCAGCAGCCTTCACATGTACGTGAGGTCTGTACTTTGCAAAAAAAGAAAAGCATTGCAATGTTCCAGCAAAAGTTTATCCATTGTGGTAAGTATCCAAACTCTCTTGGAGGGAAGGGAGAGGAAGCAAATAATAAAGAAAAATAAATAAAAATATCCAAAGGAAAACCAAACATATTTGCCCTAAATTGGGCAAACTATTTGCCCAAGAGGGGAAATGTAGATGAAACATGAACATGAAAACCCAAAAAGAAAAGAAAATATAGCCCCTGAAACCTTCCTATATCTGAATTCGTAGAACATTCTCTCCTACTGGGATGAGCAGTTGAAATTTTTATAACAGAGCTTTGTTATATATCAAAGAAATGCCTTTTAGGAAAAAAGAAACTTTGGGGAAATAAAAATTCTCATTAATAGCCCCTTGAGGATATCAAGCATTCATCTTAAGGGCTCAACTGAGGAAATAGATGCATCAAGCAGTCTCCATGGTACAGACTCGGGCACACATGGGGGTTACTTTCCTGGAAGCACAATGTTGGGTTTGTTCTATTCATTATGAATTTACTGAGCATATTCCACAGTGATGTAAGAGGCAAACATGAATACCCCATTATCCTTTTTCAGCTTAAAAGTAACTCTACTACAAGGCAGAATGTAACTGACTGGTAAGACAGGTATAAACAACAACATTCCAAAGACAGGGACCCATAGAAAGAGAGAAGGGTCACGATTACAGAAGTCTCCTTGGAAGAAATGCTACTTAGAGAGTTAGGCTCTGAGGGGTGAAGAGAGATGATGACAGATGAGATTGAGGGCTAAAAGAGAGTGAAAAAAAAGGCAAGGGAAGAGTAGGGAATAAAGACGAAGTACAGGCCAGACATAAAACTGAGGATGTGCCCTCATTCATTCCGCCTGTATTGCAAACACGTGCTGAGCACCTGCCATTTGCTGGACGCTGTTGTAGGTGCTTGGGACACAGTATGAACAAACAAATATCCGAGTCTCATGGAGCTTACGTTCTAGTTGAGGTAAAATAGATGACAAACAAAATATGTAAGTAAACAGTATCGTATATTGGGAGGGGTAAAGTTCACCCTCATAAAGAAAAACCAAGCATGAAGAAGAATGTCAAATGCTGGGGAAGGGGGAAGACTGATTGCAAGTTGGTTGGTCCAAGAACACACATGGTCTTGCATGTCAGGTTAAGGTATCTGCACTTGATTTCATAGACAACCAAAGAGCCAAAATGCTTGTAAAAGCCTTAGCAGTAAAAGTGAGTGATCAGGCCAGGAGGAGTGGCTCACACCTGTAATCCCAGTACTTTGGCAGGCCGAGGCAGTTGGATCACCTGAGGTCAGGAGTTCGAGACCAGCCTGGCCAATACGGTGAAACCCCATCTGTACTAAAAATACAAAACTTAGCCTGGCATGGTGGCAGGTGCGTGTAATCCCAGCTACTTGGGAGGCTGAGGCAGAAGAATCACTTGAACCCGGAGGCAGAGGTTGCAGTGGGCCAAGATAGTACCATTGTACTCCCGCTTGGGTGACAGAGCAAGACTAGTCTCAAAAAAAAAAAAAAAAAGCGAGGAGTGATCAGTAGAAGTAGAAGTTAGCTAATGTTGGTAGTGTTTAATTTAGGATGTATTTGAGGATGTGACACGTGCAGTAGCACATGGAGTCATTAGACATAGCATGAGATAGAGAGAAGCATGTAGGAGAGATATCAAAGTACATTTCATCAAACACTGGTCTTCCTAGATATTTCCAAAGAAGGTTCTACAGGGAAATAAATTTGGAAATGAGAAAACCATCCAACCCCCTCCTGGAAGCATACTAAAAGTTCTAATTTTTCCTGAGGCTAAACCAACAAACAAAATGATATTTAACTGTCTAAATTAATATTTTATACTTTGTCTTGACCAATTTTTTTAGAGGTGACGGGGGTAGAACCCCTATTAAAACCTGGCAGGACTAACTTTATGAAATGCTGAACAAGAGGGAAAGAGCTAAAATCCTGTAAATTGGGAAAAGACGATGGATTTGGGAGAGAGAAAAGAAACTGAACGACAGGCTCTGCAAGCACTTTGGGAGTGTGGACAGGAGTGTGAGGGAGAAAAGGAGGAGGAGGGGAGGAGCCATCAAAGTCACAGAGGACACGAGCATGCCAAGGTGTCACTAACAGAATCTTCTGGAACATCTCAATCAAAAGTTGAGCCAGTTTCAGGGAAAGTGCAGTGAATGCTAACTCACTCCTTCTGAATGCCTCCCATCTGACATCAATGAAAACAAGGAATTAAAAAAGGGATAATCTTCCTTTTATAAAGAGAGAGAAGTTAAGGCTTTAGACAGACACCACCCTGGATCACCCCTGCAATCAATCCTGAAGGGATAGAGAAGGACAGGGAATTTTGAAGAAGCAAGAAAAGGAGAAACTGTTGTTTAGAATTAAGCCTTGTTTAATCAGTCTGGGAATGTAAAGAACAGCTTAAATCATTAATCTTGAAAAGCACGTCTCGTCCACTCATACAGACATATATAATTCAGGCACCTTTTCTCCTTGGCTGCTTAGCAGGTTGTCTATATTTATTAAATTCCCTTTACTACTTTTAGATGGTCACACGTTTCCAAAAGCAAAGACCTAGTAAGCCATTTGTGTTTATTTGCCAAGCTATCTTAAGTACAGGTCCAGATTATAAATGTTACCTGCTAATCAGAGAGCAAATTTTTAAAGTAATCACTTGTATATCCACATTAGAAGAAAAAGAAACTTAGAAAAACACATAAATTTCTTTTGTGATCCCACTATTCAGGAAAATCCACTGAAAAACCAGAAGATGACTTATCTGTGTTAAAATTTTAAAGCCCCTATTAAACTGTCATGTAAATTCTTATTTATCTAATTTTTAAACACATATAGAATTTACCTTCTATCTCATAAATGTCTCAATTCTGTGATGTCATTACAACAGCATTAGTGCAGATATATTGACTTAAACAGCCATGCAGTCCTGAATCAGAAGTGAGTTTTAAGCCACTAATTATTTTCCTAATTGAAAAAGAACAACACATCGGAATAATATTTTGGCCCAGAGGTATTCAACAGGCTGGTGCTTCTCAAAGAGTAACATGCATGATATACAGGAACCTTGTCAAGATTCGGATTTTGAGTCAGTGGGTCTAAGGTAGAGTCTGAGACTCCACGTGTCCAACAAGCTCCCTGGTGATGCCCAGGCTGCTGGTACGTGTCCCGCACTTTGAGTCGAAAGGCAATAGATCACCCTTCCAGGTTTTGAGGAGGGCAGCGGGGTTGGATGAAATAGGCTGGGTGAAAAGGACTGAGTTGGTTTTTTAGCTTGCCCAGTGTGATTCCTGCTGGACTCTCTGGAAAGCATTGCTGTGCCTTTGGTCTAGAAAGACGTGAAAGTTCAAGGTCTAAAGTTATATGTGCAAAATGTGGTAGAACAAATGTTAAGGAGAAACATGAAACTGTAATAACAGTGTGAGGTTTGGTGACAGGCTCTCTACTCTAAGCAGCTAAAAATAATAAAGAGAATTCTTAGACAAGCCTAGGTTGAGGTTCAGGATTTGGATTTGTTTATAAATGTCTGGCTGATTCTTGAGACAAGGCAAGTTCTGAACACGCTACTTTGAGATAAGCATTATTATTTTCAGTAAAGGAATGAGAAACTCAGAAGATGCCCAAGGCCACTAAACTCATAACAGAGTGAAGATACAAACCCAGGAGGTCTCCTGACTCCAATAAAGGAGCCCCTCTCCTCTAAATTACACAGTTTGTCAAGGTGCTCCCCAAAGCAGTCGGTAACCAATGTTTGAGGAATTCATAGAAGCTATCAGGTTTCAGGAAATAATTGTCATCTATGTCAACTTTTCAAGAAAAGAAGATACCAGGAACTATAGACTAGTTTCCTTCACAGAATCATCGGGGGAAGTGGAAAGAGTATTGTATTTATTAAAAGAAGTGGTGAGCGCATTAGAAGCTAGCACGGGCTCACCGCCCATCTCCCCTCCTAGGTGAAGCCAAGGCAGGGGGAATCCTTCCGTGTCTGTTTTCTTCAGCGTTGATTGTAAGCTCTCAAAGCAGTGGCTGTTCCATGATAGGCACTTAAATATTTGTTGAATGACTGAACAAGTGAATGAACAAGAAACAGGCTGACACACTCCAATATTTGTCAAGCTCAACTAGAGGCCAGGCACTATGGATACAAAATCAAATAAGATGTAGTCCCTGAGTAGAAGTGGTTAGGTCCGCTTTCTTAACTGTTAGTTTGGAAAGAAATTTATGATTTCTTGCTTATGTGGCATTTGATGTTCTGGTTGCCCTTTCCTCCATCCTCTTCCCTCGGCCTCAGAGTGAGGGTTACTGACCAAGCTCCTTGACCTTTCTCCTCTTTCCATTGTGGCCAAGCAGCACTCTTTCCCATCTTCTCTTTCTGTGCCAGAAACCTCCTGCTATTCCTCAGCCCATGCTGCTCATGAAGTTTCTTAGTGATGAAGGGGGAAAATATGGGCCCTAGAGTTTGAGCGACCTGGTTCATTTACTGAGCATTTCCACAGGCTAGATGATGCTTCAAGCTGTTTACACATATCCACTCATGTACTGCTAACAATGATATGGGAGGTGACATTACACTATCTCACAGATAAGAAGACTGAGGCCAGAAAGGCTATCAACTGGCCCAAGGCTGGCCAGCTAGGAAGTGGTCCAGTGGGCTTAAGACCCCAGCAGTCCTGCACTAGAGCCCACTCTTCACCATAACTCCACGCCCCCTCTCAATAGTGAGGCTTCAATAAGTCACAGCCCTTATCATATTTTCAGATGCACAGTCTTCTTCTCAAGCACATGAGAAATGCCTTATCCTGGGGCACAGTGACCCCGTCTGCTTGGTGTGATACTGCTATTCGATAACAATTTTTCTTCCCAAAACTTTTTGATGTCAGCATGGGCGTGGGCTGGAGAGTAATGTATTGAATTGTTTGGAAAATATTTATGGAATGTGTAGATGCAAGAAAAACAACAACATCACTTTGGTATTATATTCCAAGAGAATTTAATTTTTCAAATGTTTTAAGTCCTCTTCCAGGATATAACCTTTTATCAGAGGGGGCCACTTGAAGAAAAATGGGGGCTGTAAGCTTGTCTACACTGTCATGTTCTCACACTTCCATTTCAAATACACACACACACTGATGGACACACACACACACACACACCCCGACTTGGTAAGAAGTCCAAAGTTGGTCCTGGGAGAGTACTTTTGCAATCACCTAATAAGGCTTTGACAAATGAGTTTGCTAATAGGACTGCCAAATGACTGGTGAGGAATGGCATGTTCTATAGGCACTGTAAAAATTCTCTTTCCTTTAAAGACAGAAGACAAGTTAGTGGCAAGGACATTGCTTTTTAAATAAATCCAAAGTTAGTTTTCAACCCTTTACTGCCAAGATCCATTTCATTAAGTACAAAAATAGGTTCCTTCCCACAGCCCAAAAGCCTTCCATAAAAGTAAACAGGGTAAATTCAATTTTCCTAAAAATTTGTTTAAAAAAATCACTATAGTGCTGTCTTAGGCATCTAATTTCCTTGTGATAAGAAAGTAATCCCTCCTTTGCCCTCTCCCGGTTCTGGCTGTGGGCCAGCACTTTCCAGCAGAATAAAGTCAAAGAAATAAAAGACATTAAAGATACGGTGTGCCCAGATCTAATCCTCCATGTGAATTGACCCAGTGTGGCTCGCAGCAATGTGATCCAGAAGCAGATGCAAAATTTAAAAGAAAAAAAAAAAAAACAGGCATTCAAGACAGGGAAGAGGGGCCTCTACCAGCAAGTTCTGCCTATTGCACTCTCCAGATAATCACAGCTGGCCGCTCCTCACTGCTGAAAAGGTCCAAACAGGATTCTTCAATGTCTGTAGAATGGCTAGAGTTCTCTAATATGGTGATTAAGGTCTTTCTCAGTTTTTATTCCCACTTATGCAACTCATGATGGCAAAGATGACTGTCTTCCCGTCTTTCTCTAGAAGCAGATCCTTCCTCCCTGCCCAGTCAGGTGCCACACTGTGGTCCCTTCACCCTGAGAGTGTCCTGCGTACCTTCACACCTATCATGAAAAGGAGGCTACCTTTCCTCCTCTTCCCCTGGTTGGTGCTGAGAGTGGAAAATTAGCTATGACTCTGTAGGTGTAGACAACACCCTAGGACATGGTGGAGCATGAAGACAAGAGAAGAATGGGTCCCCGGGAGACACAGGGGAGCAGACAAATACCCTTTCTAGATGCCAGGCCACATCTACTCTGTTATGTGAAAGAGAAACACACTTCTATTTGATTTAAGCCACGGATGTTTTAAACCTCTTTATTCTAACAGCTTAGCCTCTTCCTTAAGAGGCTAATTCACTCATCCTTGACTCCTGTCCTAACAAAGATGGAATTTCTCCACCTGTCTCCGCATTCCCTCCCATCTCCACACTTTTGCTTTTAGGGGTAGCTTCCCCTTACTGGGATGTCATCTTCCTCACTAAATGCTCCATCCCCCAAGGCCCGGGGTGGAGGGGTTCTCTTTCCTCCTCTCTAAAGAATCCTCCACTAACTGATCCCTTTGCCTTGGAGATTCTGTTGCCCTTTCCATCTGAAGCTTTGGCACTTGATCAGGTGCCAGCGAGCACAGGACTTTGTCTTGTGAGTATATTCCTTCCCGTCTTTGCGTGTATATTGAAACCTAAACCGAAGCAGAGGTTTTGGTTGAATCTCAACTCTAGTGCAGTGTGGAAATGGGTGGCTTGCAGAGCCTCTCCTTATCCTTACATAATGGTTGTCATGAGGAGACTGAAGTCCACGCTAAGGTGCTATTATAATGAAGATGCTACATCCATTTTGCTTGTTCTTTTCATTTCCAGATGGGAGGGGATGTATGTGTTATTTTCCCAAAAACTTTGTTATAAATCTTGGCTTCAAATAGGGGTTTTAATGAATGCTTTAAATGGCAAAAATCCATCTGTACGCGCTTTTTCTGCTATAAGTAAACATGTTGATCCATAGAAAAGGTAAGCTTTAGTTTTTAACTTTTTTTAAAAAACTACATGCTATCTTTTGTTGGATGCTGACTCCCCTCCTCTGACATGAATTCTCTAGGAGTTCAAATGACTTAAGCACACTTACTGGGGACTTGCAGGACCTAGGAGGTGTGGTTTGCTTCAGGGTTTGGCTGGAAGAATGTTAGACTCTCTAAGTCTAGCATGCCACTGCTGGGACCACTTCTTAGCCTGATCCAGGGAAGATGCATATGTAAACTGACTTATTTTCTGGGCTACAGACAAGAGAAACCCTCCCTTTTCTGGAAATGGAGATTGTTCTTAGAACTTATCTCCACAGCAAAATTCTCTAGCCATGAAAGGTGTTGCAACTCAGCATTATGAAATAAACCATGCTGGCCAGTAAAAATATCCATTGGACCTATCACAAAGGGGACTGGTAAGCATCCTGGTGCCAGTTCAGTAGATGGGCTGCCAGGGACATCCCAGCATGGGGCATGGAAACCAAGTCTCCAGGCTACTAAAAATGCCCTCCGTCCATTCTTTCTTTCATCCAAATGAACCCAAGACATTAATTATTTCAAGAAACATTTACTGAATACCTACCATAGGCAAGTCCCTAAGTAAACAATCAGAAAAAAGCCTAGGCACAGTGGATCATGCCTATAATCCCAGCACTTTGGAAGGCTGGGTGGGAGGATTACGTGAAGCCAGGAGTTTGAGACCACCCTGGCAACTTACCTCTCTACCAAAAAAATAAAAACTAAAAAATTGAAATTTAGCTGGGCATGGTGATGCATGCCTGTAGTCCCAGCCACTTGGGAGGCTGGTGTGGTAGGATCCCTTGACCCAAGAGTCCAAGGAGCTGTGATTGCACGACTGCACCCCAGTTTGGAAAACAGAGAGAGAACCTGTCTAAAAATGAAGGAAGGAAGGAAAGAAGGAAGGAAGGAAGGAAGGAAGGAAGGAAGGAAGGAAGGAAGGAAGGAAGGAAGGAAGGAAGGATGGAAGGAAGGAAGGAAGGAAGGAAGACAGAGCCTTTTTGAGGATTTTACTGTTCTGTGGGAGAGGCAGAAATAAACAGGCAATTTCAATATAATCTGATAAACAATCTGCCAAAGGAAGTACAAGGATCAGTGGGAGTCCACAAAGAGGAAGATAGAAGGCAAGCAGAGTAAGCAGGGACCATGTGACCAGCAGGGGCAGCAAGGAACAACCTAACCCCCATCAGGCTCCAGGTAGTTTTGGAGCCACACATTTTCCTGCCCCTTACCTGGCAAAAGAATGGCCTTCCTTCCTCCAGAGGCACTGCAAGGGCAGCCAAAAATAAAAGGGGCTTGAATCACCCGCAGTGTTAATGAAATACCTTGTAAACGTCTAACAGGCAGAATGCAAAACATCTCTCTGCTCAAGAGATCTTGATATCTATTTCCACAGAGCATCGGATTAATCTCTTTCACCATCAAAATCAATAAGAGCTGAGAGTAGAGACGGGCAGAGGAAGCATCTGCTTCTGCAGTCAGGAAACCAAAATTAGACCAATTATATTGTTCCAGAACCTAGATTTCATGGTGAGAGGCACCATATGAATCAACCAGTGATTGATAGATACATCTAAATGAGCTTTTGACAAAGCAGTGAGGAAGTAAAGAGATTCTGTCGTTTTGGCATTAGGATTGAATTTATTCCTCCTCAAGACAGGTGAGGATTCAGAGCTTATTCATGTGTTATCCCCATCCTATTCCACTTTGAACTTCCTCAGTCACTGGAAAAGAGACATACATAGAATTTTAGAGTTAGAATCTGAAAGATCATCATTGCACAGGTGAGAAATTTGAGGCTCAGAGAACATAAGTGACTTGCCCGGCTGATTAGGGTCAAAACCAGAACTAGAAACCAGGCTCTGGACTCTTAGTTGAGTGCTTGTTTCACTCATCTGCTCTGAGCCCAGAAACCTGGCACTAGGCAAGAACTTCTTCGGGAAAGATTATGGTTTCCTCCGAGACTTTTTTCCTTTAATATCTCTCCCTCTCTCTGAGAATCTATGTCACCCAGACACAGGTATCAGGACAAAAGCTATACCAGTTTAAAAGCTTTCAGCTTGGCTTCCTATAGGGATAAAGGCCAAGGAGCAAATCCACAAAGAGAGAAAAACAAGCCACTGTCACCAAATGAGCATTTCTTCCCAAGAAACAGTCCATGTACAAGTGTGTGTGTGTGTTTCTAAGTGTGTATGTGTTTCTATATGTGTATGTTTATATGTGTATATGTTTATATGTATATTTGTAAAAGCATGTGAGTGCTATAGGTATACACATGTATGTATGAGTTGTGAATGTGTGTGTGTATCGGGCCCTTTGTGTGAATTTGTGTGCTTCAATGTGCATATATGTGTGCTTATGTTTGTGTGATTGTGTGTGTATGTGTAGGTGCATAGATTTTTTAAAACTCTTCCTTATATTCACAGGGGTAAAAAAGGGGAAAATGAGATCTTTACAAACTGTTTTTGGCTACCATTACAAAGCTATGCATCTATCCCACTGGAGAGTTTACTATGGGTCCTCTTACCTGGAAGTCCTTTGCGTTGTCTGGTAGATGGAAAAAGGCACTGTACTGAAATTCTAAAGAACAAATAGAAGCCAGAAGAAACATACAAGAAGATCTGATATGTCAAGTAGACATTTTAGAGAAAAATTATACAAATACTTGCTAACCGGGCAGTGACATTCTATTTGGAAGGCTGTTGGGATTTGCATAGAATGACCCATTTTAGGGAGGTGCTGGGAAGAGCATGGGAACTGCAGTGATGCAGAGTACAAGGGTCCAAGGGTCAGGTTCTGGTCCTGTGGTGAGTGCATCCTCCTAAATATTTGTCTTGAATCATGCCTTTGTTTAAATTTCCTGGTTTTTCTCAATTTCACCATGAGTAGGCTGGCAATTTCAATATTTTCCTCAGGAAGAACCCCGCCCTATGTTCTCAAAGAAAAAAACTTTCAAGGAAATACATCATACTGTGTTCTGTCACTTCACAAAAGCACTAAGGGTTCAGTGACCTTGTCTTTCTAAAGGACCAGATGTCTCCCCTCCATAAGCCCTTCTGAAAATGATTTTACCTATTTTCATGTTTAACAAAAAATGAAATGTTTTCAACCAGTACTTTTTGACATTCAGAGACTTCAGAATGTAGTCTTCTTCACTAGACTGTTGGGTCTTTGAGAGCAAAAATGAAGTATCTCCATATCCTGAGGACATGTCATGATGCACAGCATATCTTTAAGAAAATACAGGTACCAATTAATGTGTGTCTGAACACAGAGTGAAGTTTTACCACAACAGAATGAAGGTTTGTTGTTGAAGTTACACAATAGTAGTTACAGTGAGGTTTCCAAGTCACTTGAGCTATGCCAGTGGTTTAACCAGGAGTGTTTGCATCAGAGATGGCTTCCCCGGGGCAACAGTGAATTCAGAGCCAAAAATGGCTGAAATCAAGAAATTCATATTCATATAGATATTTTCTGCTAAACTGGACAAGTGTTTTGGCTTTGGGTAAGTGATAGAATCTCTCGGAAGGGTTTCTACCCTGGAGAATCACTGTCTTAACAGCCCCTAGCAATAAATACAAACTAGCTCCCTTACAGGGACATGACTACAACTTACAGAGAAGACAAACCAGTAACATGTTTCACTCATATACTGAAGAATACCCATAAAGACTAAGGATTATTAAATCAAAATCTCCTTGGAGTTCATGAGGGTAGGTGGGAGGAAGATTCTCTACTGGAAATTACTTTGAACAAAATGTCCTGATCTTCCATTGCATTTGTTTCTATCCCAGCTCTATATATTTTGTGCTTCTTGACCACCATCCCTTGGATCACCTGCCTCCAAGAAATGTGTTTCCACAACAAACTGACTGTGCAGAATGTCTACTTAGGGCAAATTAAAGACAGTCTTCTCATCTACATGCAACTGGCCACTTCAATCCTAGAAATCCCCAACATCAGGTCCATAGCACAGCTAACAGCTGAGGGTGCTGAAAATCGGGGCAAGAATATCTGCAAACACTCAGGTGTCCCAGACAGATACAATATCATAGGAAGAACCAACTCCACATAGATTTTTGACAGTCATTTAGCCTAGTAGTTGCCTCCTCTCTGAAAACACAGGCAGTGTGGCAGAGTAGGGGACAGTAAAGTGACTTAAAACAACACAGACTCCCAGGCAGGCAGACCTTGTTTTCAATTCCTCCTCTTACTTCCTGGCTCTGTAATCTTGACCAGATTACTAAACCAATCTGAGTTTTGGCTTTAAAGACTGAGACAAAAGTATCAACTTCATAAGCCACTGTAAAGACTAAATGAGATGTTTTTCAGGCACCTAGGATTGACTGACATTGGATGAATGATGTTAGCATCATTACTGGGATTTGTATGAGAACTGCCATTTCTGAGGCCTATAAATTTGACAAACTTTACAAAAAAAAACTTGTCATCAAGGAGTTAGTGATAAAGGCTGCAAATCCAAATCATCCTAAGGGAGTGAAAATAAAAGAGAAATTACTTCCCAAATACTTTAAACCTTCTTTAAGCAATAATCAGTTTCCCAGAATTGCCATGCATTAGAGATGCCATATGATTTTGGGGTCAAATGCCTCCCCAGTTCTGATATTTAACCAACTGTGAAAGCTATTTCTTACTAGGCATCTTCTTGGCTTTGCTCATCTAAAAGGAATGGTTATGCACACACTCACACACACAGGCACGTGCACACACACACACACACTTCGTTGAACAGTACTCTTAGGGATTTTTTTTTCTCCTGTGAAAACCAAGTAGTATAAAATTACCTTAGGGATCTCTACTCAGAATCACAGAAGACACCACTTAATTAGATTAAAATTGAGTTTGTCAAAGATGACTAGATGATATATTACAGATTGCAAATTTAGCACTAATATCAAAACCCTCACACATCAGCAGGTCCTATAAATGCATTTATTTGTAAGCTGTACATCAAGGAACAAAGAGACTATTGACAACAAAGCTATTTTGTAGAACATTTGCCTCCCGACAGAAATAAATGCATTTAAAACAGCTGTTGACCAGGTTCCTGCCATTTAGTAAACCCGTTGAATTTGGTTTCTGGAAGTGCATTTATAAATGGGCTGTAGCTGTCACTTTTTATTAGCTATTTACAATGAAGAGTATAAACTTCTAAAATAAAGCACCTGTGTTAAGAATTCTGCCGTAAGCCTGTTAGATAGAGGTGGGCAGTGCAGCTTCCCAGCCCTGTGCAGCTGATTCCAGACTGCTCATGAGCAAGCACAAAAGACCTGGTCTCAAAAGGGCCCCATCCTGAGCAGAAAAGCCTGGGGTATGTGACTGAATCACAGATTCAAGGCACAGCTGAGCCAGAGCCAAGTCTTTCAAGAGAAAAGACTGGGGCTCCTTACCCACAACACAGATAGGCACACACATGATGCCCGGAATCAATAATATACACCTAAGATTACAGCAGAGCCGCATGGGTGGAAATCTATCCAAGCAGGAAATAATCACCTTTCTACCTGTATGTCTATGTGCTGAATTGGGCCTTGAAGAAGTTGCCTGAAAGGAGAAATCCAATCTTGGGTGGCAGGTGGCTCTACTATGGGGTCCCTCACCTGATGTTCAATTTGCTTCACAGCATGGCATGATATATGGGATATTTGGTAGCCATTAAAATGCATACCCAAAAGAACACAGGTTTTTCAAGTCAGCTCAATGCCCAATGAATTTTGACTTTGGTCCTCATTGGCTATTTGATCTGAGTAGGTGAAACAGTGTAAGTCTTAAGTTTCCTCCACTGCAAAATAGCGATAATAACGTCCAACTCACTAGAGTGCTGCAGTAAATGAGCTAATTTATGTAAAAACACCCAATTCAGTTTTCATCATATCAGTAGATGTTCAAATATTTCGTTCATTTTTAAAACAAGTCACACAACAACATGGAACATACATACTAAGTTAAAGAGATATATATATATATAAACACAAATGCAAAACACTACTTTGTGCAATAAAGCAAGCAAACAAACGTATAAAACAGAATAGGAGCAAATGCTCTAAATCTTAGCCATGCTATATTTGTATGGAGGGCATATTAGCAAGTTTTTTTTATTATTTTCCAAATTTACTTCTAAGAAGAAAATATTACTTTTTTTTTTTTTTTTGAGACAGAGTCTCACTCTATTGCCCAGGCAATTCAGCGGCGCAATCTTGGCTAACTGCAACCTCCGCCTCCTGGGTTCAAGTGATTCTCCTGCCTCAGCCTCCCAAGTATCTGGGATTACAGGCACGTCTCACCACGCCTGGCTAATTTTGTATTTTTAGTAGAGACGGGGATTTACCATGTTGGCCAGGCTGGTCTCGAATTTCTGACTTCAGGTGATCTGCCTGCCTTGGCTTCCCAAAATGTTGGGATTACAGGCGTGAGCCACCATGCCTGGCCAGAAAGGATTACTTTTATAATGGCTAGATGTTATAGTTTTAATAACAGGTAGTTATTAAGCCTGAGCGTTCTTGAAAGAGACAGTTTGTCTGAAGACAGTGCTTTTCATGACACAGACACAAGGCAAGAGCCATTGCCCCAGCAGCTGGTAGAACACTAACCACGCAGGAGTTCAGGTGCTGCACCTTTGGTCAGGAGGGCACAAACAGGAAACAAGCAGTGGCCACCTCTGGAGGGGCTCGCACCTAAGGGACTCGCAGGGAAGAAAAGATGAGGGAAAAAGGACGTCTGAAAACTGAGCAGGAAAAAGCCCAATACTGTCTCTGACCTGTCTCCCAACCCATGGTTAAACCACTGGCTGATGTGGGACACCCCTCCACAGCATGACAGTCACAGAATGTTAGAGCTGGAGGATACCGCAGGTGTCATCTGTCCAGTGCCCTCATCTCATAGACTAGGAGCTTCAGGCCTGGAAAAGTTGAAGGGCATTTACTCATTCTCAATTTAATCAGCAATTTCTATTCAAAGTGCCAACTACAAGCCAGACATTACTCAGTTTCAATGAGTAGAGATACAGCTGTGAGCAAAGTACCTGCCTTCTGGAGAATGCATAGGGGAGGAAAAGAAATAAACATACAATGTATAATGCTGAGGAAGCGGCCGTCTTGTGACCTGTCTGTCATTCCACAGGATTGCCTAATCAGTGCCCTGGGCCTGGGACATTCCCTAATCTAGAGGCCAGGTTTCCAGCTATTCCTTGGCATCAGAGTCTTCTTCCTTATTTGTGTAAATATTTCTCCGTTCTGGGTATGCAGTGAATTTCCTTGTACTGCTTAAGCATATGTGTCAATGGCTCCTGGACAGCTCCACTTGTCTATATGACTAGGTGGAGTGCTGGGATTGGGTCTTTGCCTGTAACCTAAAGGGCTGCACGCAGGCTATTGCCCTGCATTGGTTATTGGGAGGGGCCCATCTTCACGTCATTCTGTGAGTAGAGCATTTTTCCAACCAGCCCTTGTGCATGGAGTCTTCCTTGGTGACTCCAAACCTGTAGAAAATGCAGTGAGTAAAGGTCTGTGGGATCCTCCTCCTGAAAGTCAACAATGTATGCTCTCTGCTGTCCTCCACATGAATGAAATCCTCCCCTGAGATCAGCAGCTGGATCTTCCTGCTGCACAGTTTCTGGAAGTCAGCAGGTTTGCCAAGGATGCTTACTGTGGTCTTGCCAAAAGCAACGGCTTATGTTTCTGTCCCCAGATCTCCAGGGAGTAACGGGCTGGCAGAAATTTTGCCCACCCTCTGGATATAGGTGGACAAATGAGATTTACCAAATCTCCCCTTAGACCGGAATGACTTTGGCCAATGGGTCATATGGTGGAGAGACAGGGGGTGGAACCCATGGCGGAGATATAAGAGGAGCAGGAAAACTATCCCTTGACTGCTGGCCACCTTGCTGCTTGTACACCGATGGCTCGACAATTAGGAGCTCTAATGCAGACTGAAGGTCCCTAGGACAGAGTTCCAACCAATGAGGCTCTGCAGCCACAGGCAGATGAGATCCATTTTCCCACAATGCCAAAGACTGATGGTGTCCCTGAAGATTAAACCATGGAAATGTGCTCAATTTCTGGCAGCAAGATGAGGAAATTAAAGAATAGATGTGGGCAGAGGCCAGGAGAGTCGCAAGCTACCTGGTTGGTGTGCCTGTTGGATGAGGGGGCCTTGCAGACCCAAGTGTCTCCAGCAGAAAGATGTAGTTTGAGGAAGTTGACAACCCATCCCCCTACTATAGCATATTTTCACCTGCATCACAGACAACAACTAACAGGACTTGACTGAGACAAACTGATGCCACTATTAGTTTTGGGTGACTGGAGGCATAACCACAGTGTATGCTACTGCAGGGGAATTACTTGGAAGCAAGGCTTCCTGGAAAATGGTTCAGAAAACCATTATGGCCATTAAGATAAAGGCCATTGACAGACATGGCTGTAGGACCCTCCCCCAGATGGGATGTAGATGAAGCTGTCCTACCTTGTACAGCCCTAGAGGCCTTTAAGAGGCAAGATTCCCCATAACAGAAGACTTCCTTTTCCCTTCTTCTGTCCCTGGGATGACAATGAGTGAGGTGGTGGAGACACATCTCTGCAATGTCCTGTCATCTGGTGGAGGGAGCTGCAAGGTGGAAGCCATTATAGCTGTGGCTGAGACCTGAGCAGTAGAAACCTCTACAAGTGGTCCTCCAAAGGCCAAAAGGGGAGACAATCAGAGGGGCAGGACTCGTGTGCAGTGCAATGTGGTTGTAGCTTCTAAACAAAGGATAAATAAGACTGAGATGGAGTCTCCACTGAAGAACTTTCTCCATGACATAAAAGGAAAAGAGAACCCCCTAAATTAGAGATGAAGGACCTCATGCAGATCATTAAGAAACAGAAAGAGGGGAGCTCACCAAATTGGAAGGATTTAGAATCTTGGATTGCCACCCTGAAGATTCAGATACTCCCCCTCCTCCCCACTGGAGGGAAGGCAAGCTGCTGCTGGAGTTTCCCAATACCCAGCTCAGATAGTGAGGAAAATGGTGGTTCCAATTATGAGCTAGACTCAGATAAAGAGGAGGAGCTGTGTTACCTATATCTTGACTCCTTTTAAAAAGCATGATTGGGGTAGGGCCAAAGGTTCCATGCTCCCACAGAGACCTGAAGCTCTGTGACCCTGTGGGGGTGGATGGGAAATATGGGGGTGGGGGAGAGTATGAAAACAAGCATGGGGCTATTAGACACTGTTGCTTAGTGATTATTACAACAAGCCCCCACAAGGGGAGGAGTGGAACAGTGGCTTTGTGTGTTTTGGGGGAGGGCATGGTATCCCATAGAAAACAAACATGTACTTATGGGCAAGACCATTTCGGTGCCAATGATCATGGTACCCCTTGCATCATGTGTTATGGGTAATGACAGTTTGATAGCCCATGACACTGAAAACCAGGGTCACCTGCAGGAATATGCACTGCACCTCCCCACAGCAATATTTGAGCCATGTGAGCCAAATACACTCCTCCTCTTCCTCCTCCCAGAATTGCCCAAGCCCATATCCATTGTGGAAAGAAAGACATTACTCTTTTAATACAAGAATAAATTACCTGGCGCAAGCAGGAGTGCATCAAACAACTTTGTCAATTTAATATCATGGTCAAAAAGGCCTCCAGCACAGGGAGGCTGAGAGGCTACATCAGCCTCCGTGCCCCAGAGGCTGGCTTGGACTATTGCAGCCAAATGCCTTGACCCCTGAGTGCTGGCGATCATCCCATTTTTCTGGGTCGGTGGCAGTTCATTTGGAGACTGGTATGCTGTCACAGACTAGGCCAATGCCTTTTTCTCAATTTCCCAGGGGCAGGAAGACCAGGATTAATTTGCATCCTGTGGAATGGCTTGTAATACACTTTTTCTGTCTTCCCTTAGGGGTCCCTTCATGACCCTGCCATTCGTCAGCAATGGGTAGGGCTTGATTTACGGCCCCCAAGTCAGGTTTAATAGATGGCATCTTCTTTGTGAGTCCCACTGAAGAACAAGTGGCCTTGGCTTTTTGCTCGATCACCAATGCGAGGACTAACACCAGTTGGGCCATAAATCCAGATAAGATTCAAGGACCTACCCAACAAGTACAATTTCTCAGGACCATCTGGGCATAAAATCAACAGAGTATCATGGAGAAGGTTAAATAGAAGTTACAGTCCCTGGCTCTCCCACTGATAAAATAGAAGCACAGCAGCTGGTGGATCTCTTCAGACATTGGAGACAACATATACCCCATCTGGGTATCCTTCTGGCCCTCTTGTCAAGGTGGCACAAAAGACAGCAACCTTCAAATGGGGCACTTCTCAGCAATGAGCAATGAAAACTACTCAGCAAGCCATGGCCCAGGCCCTGGCTCTGAGTGGGAGATTTGGAGCCTGCCAGCCCCATGAAACTTCAGATGTCCACAGCACCCAACATGCTGAATCAGTAGCAGTAGGAAACCACCTCTGGGCGGGGTGCAACCTCTGTGATTCTGGACACACAAGCTGCCTGAAGCTGCTGCCCAATACATACCCTTTATAGGCAGCTTCTTGCTTGCTATTGGGTTCTCGTGGAGACTGAACATCTCACTACCAAAGCACATTATGTGATTCTGAGGCTGAAGTGCTCATCCTTACTTGGGTTCTCACCAATCTCACTAATAAAACCCAACAAGCCCAGGAGGGTTCCATCATCAAATGGAAATGTTACATCTAAGATTGAACCAGGCCAGGACCCCAAGGGGTCAACTACATGAGCAGGTGGCCACCCTGCCAGAGGGAGCACAGCGCTGGTCCCTTCCCTGGTCATGTGGGCCATGATGAAGAGGTTCCAGCTGAAGGCATGGCCTAGTTTACCCAGGCTTCTGCAAAATGAGTTGATGGAGTCCACTGTGCCCCCCACAGCCACCCACACCATGGAGAGCCATTCTTACCTGAAACTGGAAGAGAACACTTGGCCCATGGGGCTGAATTTTGTGTGGTGGTAATGGTGTACAAGCCACCCTACCCCACACACCTTGCTACGTCTTTGCCGATTACTGGGTGGTGGTCTAGCCATTTCTTCAGGAGACTGGCAACTACATGACTGAACTATCAAAAACCTGTGTGGCAACAGGGACTATGGCAAGTTTGCTGCATGAAATGGGCAAATCTTTATCACTCATGTATATGCTCCCAGCAAAGTGCCTCTTAAATAAGAACACAAGGGGAATTCTTAAGGTATCAGAGCCTGTCCAAAACAAGTTGGAAGGGTCACACATTGGGTGCTTCAATGAACCAGTCATGGAATCCCATTTCAAATACAGGAATGGGCCAAATCCATGGGTGTAATCCTTGAAGACACAGAAGCCAAGAATGTGGTGCAATTCCCACCAATCAGCCCAAAGAGTATGACGAGAATTATGACCTATCGTGAGGGGCATCAGCAGACTCATTTGGCAGATGGATCATACTGGATCTTTAACACCCAGCCGTGGATTCTTCTGGTGCCTCACAGCAGCTGACACCTACTTAAGGTTTAGAACGTTATCTCTGTGCTTCATGTGAATGCCAGTACCACAATAGTTTCCCTGGAAAAAAATCTTTGCCATGAGTTTGGGTACCCTACTGAACTCCAATCAAATCAGGGCACTTCTTTGATAGCACAAGTCACAAAACAATGGGCACAATTCCATGGCATATGCTGCACCTCCCACATTCACACCACCCATAAGCTAAGAGAGCCATGGAGCAGTGGAATGGAAGACTAAATCAACAATTAAAGAAGGGATGTAAAGAAGGATTCTTAACAGGGTGATACCCTCACTTCACTGGGGCCATTTGGACACTTGACACTGCACTCCAGCCAAAGGGAAACAACACTGAAATGCACACTGGAGAACCCTGAGTTTCGCAGGGGTAGAGGAGCAGGCAGTCACCTGATTAGGCTGTGACTGAGGCATCTCAATCTGTGCACCCAATCACTCCTTTAGTTTCTCCTTCTGGAACACTGTGCCTGGAGTGGTCTGTGGTCCCTGCAGTGGTAGTGCCTGACGGGGACGCCCATGCCTTATTCAAACTTGGAAGTTACGCCTCCCCAAGTTTTCTCACCTCCTTGGGACCCCACAGGAAAGGAGAGGGTCATAAAACACCACAATACCAAAATCCCCCTGGTAGCATCAGGAACTCCCAACTCCCCTGTAGAGGTGGGTGATGTTATAGGACATGCAAAATTTGTCCAAGACATAACCTCACTGCCTCGATTGGATGATCAGGGCAGAGAGGTTTGGGTAAACAGCAAGAGCAATGTGTTCCTGCAGAGGTGGTAGCACTTGGGTTAGGAAAGATGGCCTGGGTGATTCTCCAGGGCAGAGTCCATGCTATTGCCAACATATCTTGCTGTGTGTACATCAAGTATTCAGGAAAAGCAATCTACCTTCAAGCAGGATGATTGTTGTCTGTAAACCTGTGTATCCACTAGACTCTTCCTCTGACTTTTTTAACTGACTAAATCCCAGCACCTGGGGCTCAGGGCTGAGAACCAGGGAGAACCAGGGCTGAGAACCAGGGCTCTTGGGATGATCTTCCTTGGACTGGCCCTGTTAGTGGCCATCTTCCTTGGACTGATCATCTTCCTTGGACTGGCCCTGTTAGTGGCCCTGACAAAGTGCTATCTCAGTTGGGCAGGGAAGCTGTGAGCCATGAGACTCATTCTAGGACCATGCTGAAAATACCTCCATCTTCAGTGGTGACTATGCAAGCACTGCATATTTGCTCTTTGTCCTATTGGGTGTGACATGTTTGAGGTTTTTGTCCTGGCATCTTGATGAGGGTCTGGGGATGTGCTGTGGGGGAAGCAGCCATTGCTCAGCCTGTCATCCCTCCCCAGGATTGCCCAGTCAGTGCCCTGGACCAGGAACCTTCCCTCATCTGGAGCTGCCACTGGCTCCCAGATTCTTCTTCCTCATTGGGAGAAGTTTTTCCTTGTTCTGGGGACAAACCTTTCTTGTACTGCTTAAGTGTATGCATCATATGGCATTTGGCCAGTCCACTTGTATATCTGCTCCCCTTGAGCGGGGAATGGGATGATCTCCTGCAGTAGAACAGCCTGTGTACAGTCTTCTACTTTGTCTGGAGGGAACTGCTAACCATGGGAGACTGGCACATGCTGCAGATGCTGATCTTGCTGTGCATTTTCTCCTTTCTGTGAAGAAAGCATTGTTCCAACCAGCACCTTGTGTGCTGAGGTCTCCTTGGGGATTCCAAGCCCATAAGCGATGCAGGGGCCAAGGTCAATGGGCTCCGACTTCTGCGGTTGGTGGTGTTATACTCTTTGCTATCCTCCACAGGTTGACAATGCCCACCTGGGACTGGCAGCCTGATCTTCCTGTCTGACACATAACATAATGTCAGGTAGGAATAACTGCTACATAGGAACATCAAGCAGAGGAAGAAAAAAGAACATAGGGAGAATAACAGAAGATGAAGCTGGGTCATGTAGGGCCTTAAAGGTGAGAGTAAAGACTGCAGATACTATTCTAATGTGATGAGAGAAATGGGAGGGTGTGCACAGGGTCACCTACCTGGTGGTGACAGCCTCCAGGCTCACTTTCTATGGCTCCTGGCACTAATGGGAGATGAGACTGCCTCCCTAGGTGGGCAGTCAGCCCTTTTATCACTGTCTCATCTCAGAAGACAGACATCGCTGACACATTACCAGGTGCCCTTGCAGACTTTATTCCAACATTTGATGCCACTAAAAGCAGCAATAATACTTTCCTCAGGATCATGGTGAGAGATCCATGACACAATCCATGTAAAATATTTAACACAGTGCATGCCAGAAGCACATAATAAATGTTTATTATTCAATCGCACAGTAAAATAGAATAGACAAGTCCATTTAACACACGAAATTTATTGTAAATAAAGACAGAACCTTCACTTTATTTCCATTTCAAATTTGCCATTAAGTAACACAGTTCTTGCCATGCTTCCTTTAGTTACCATGCACCTCATCACCATCTGTTATGAGAGAGCAGGAAATTTATATCTTTAAGCCAAAGTAGATACAGTATTACTGTGCTGCCAATTAAAACATTACTAATGGTTTGGGGCCCCAGGTGGCTTTTCATGCTGATTAAAAACCCCAGGGGCAGTCAGTCTTCCCCACAGCAAGTTGTTTGGGCCTCTCCATGATGCTTTGGATCCATGAGGCCAGCTTCCTCATTTATGCAACCACCCATGTTTTGAGGCTTTGCATTTCACAGAGCACATTACAATGAGCTCACAGAAGTTCTGAAGAAGATAAATCTACTTCAAAACTACCTCAAAACTTCCCTTTTAAAAAATCACTGCAACACTGAGCAATTTTGAACTTTGTTAGCATCATTTTCTTATGTGCCTAATAAACGTCTTTTAGAAGTAAAAAATCTAGTTTACTGAAGGTATGACGGTCACATCCTTGCTAGACTCAAGAAGGCTGAGACAAGACGTGTATCAAAGATCCCGATGAGAGGTATTTAGACTCTTCCTTTGACTTTTTTAACTGAATAAATCGCAGCACCTGGGGCTGCCTGAAAGTCCACTGGGAGTGAAGCACTTTACATGCACAATCACCTTTAGTTCTGAACACAATATGGCAAGGCAGATATGGTCATGCCCCCATTACAAACATGGGAATGGAACTGCAGAACAGCGACACTGTGTGCTCAGCATAAAGGGAGAGCTGGGACTCAAACTCACGGCTCTGAATCCACAGCCCACACTCTTGTTCTGCTGAGTGCTGCGTCCCAGAGCAAAAGTTAGGGGACAGTATCCTGTATGTCACTAAGGAAGATGTTCACTTGATTAAGAAAAGAAAAAAGTACAGTATCATGAAATGTATTCAGTTATGTCTACAAGGTATGTTCATTCCTCACGAAAGACAGCGAGACAGAGAGAGAGAGGAAGGAAGGAAAGAAGGAGGGGAGGGAGGGAGGGAAGGAGGGAGGGAGGGAAAAGAAAGAAGGAAAGAAGAAAGACTTTTCCCTTAAGGCCATCACTTACCAAGTTTTATGGTTACTAATTAATTCCATTTGAAACAGGGGCCTAAGGTTAATGAGTGCATGAGAGAAAGAGGGAAATAAATGTAGATGGCAGGCATTTAAAAAATACTAAAAAGATGGACGGGCAGGGAGAGAAAAAAAATGTTGAGAAAATAGAAGACTCTTTGTGGTCATTTCTCTTGAAATATTTGAAGTAACTTCCTTATCAGCGAGACTCTCGAGACAGACCTCTAAAAACATCTTTCAAGGCAAAGAAACGAGGCCCTATACTATCTGGGGGGGCAGGATCTCTGTATTAACTTAAGTCTTGAAAATCCAATAAGATTTCCAGACAGAATCCCAGGGGACCCTGCTGTCTCCAACACCAGCAGGAAGATTTACACTAACTGAATATGGCTTTCTGCAGGGCCCGCTCAATTGGCTCCATCTATCTAAATAGGATTCTAACATAGTAACTGGGAATAAAAGCAGGAGATTGGTGTGGTGAGTGTCAGTGAAGACTTTAGCATGAACACAAATGGCATATCCTGACTGGTGTTTAAAAATGTATCAGGATGAAGTAGATCTGGTGTTAAAGAAAAGGCAGGGAAACCAAAAGGTATACCCCCAGAGTCACAAAAGCTAAGATGCCAGATGCGGTCAACAACAAAGATTTTGAACCCAGCTACAAAAGAGTCTGCTGTCTGCTGATGGGAAACACATGTCTTATACAGAGAGACTGCTTCTGATCTTCAGAGTGTATTCTAGGTACTAAAACAGGATGATGAAGGATGCTTTACGGCTCTTTCCAGATGGACCACAGAGGTTTGCCCTGCCAGTTAAAAAGGTTCAATGTGAATCTGAGTCCCAAACCAGGGAAGAGGAGCAGAGGGGAGAGAGGTGGAGGAGGGGTCAGAACTGTGAGGATCACTCACATTTAGGGCTATAGCCCACCCAGAGGAGCCTGCTGAGGAGTCCCAGAAAGATCAGATGATGGTGAAGGTGGGACAAAGAGCCAACCAGCAGCCACTGAGGGATCAATCAATAGGTGCAGTGCCCAAAACCTGAACAAGATCTGATAATGAGGTCCGGGGAACAGGTAACGAGGAAGGGGTGAGGGAAAAATCCCATGTGTGGAATTAAACTAACTGACCTTTGACTCTAAATATAGATTCCAGCAGACAGAAACCTTGTTGGCTGCTCCTGGTCAAATGGGTTTAGAGAGAGGCTGCCCCAGAGACATGTAATGCAAGCTACAAACACATGCCATATAGGAAACTTTAAATTTTCTAGTAGTTACATTAACAAAAAGTAAAGAGAAATAAGTGAAATTTTGATATATTTTCTTAACCCAATAGACCCAAAATACTCACTAGATAATATAAAAATTATCAATGAGCTATTTTACCTTCTTGTTAGTAATGAGATATTTTACATTATTTAATCAAGTCTTTTGTAATCTGGTGTGTATCCTACTCTTGTAGCACATCTGGTTCAGATGCTCCACATTTCAAGTGCTCGATAGAGCCACATGCAGCTAGTAGCTACCATATTGGACAATGAAGATTAATAGTTGTATACAAATATTTCACCTTTCCCCAAATTTTATTTCAACAACAAAAACCCCTGAAGAAGTAGATGATCAAAAGGAGGTCTCTGAAAGGCCTAGGTAGCAGACAGAATATCAAATCCAGGTAAAGAAAGACTGGGACAATTAGGGAGCTTTTTAACACTATCACAAGAGGGAAAAAAGTTGGGGACAGGCTGACCCTGTGTTTGTTGCTGAAGAGTAGAACAGATGACAGCTGCTGTGAAATGGAAATCAGAGCTGGTTCCCTGTTAGGAATAAGTCAATACAGGTTTTTAATACACAGTCAGTGGAGAGCGGCATGTCTGCAGCCAGGGACAGACTACATTATGCAAGGTCAAGTAGGGAGGACTGCAACTCACCCACAGAAACAGGCCCCTCCCCAGCCCAGTCAATGCCATCTAAGAAGATTTCTATCTGGAACCTTTCAAAACCTTTTAGTCATCTCTTCACATCACCTCGAAAGAATGCACATGATTTCTTCATCACAGAGATGCTAACGGGACTCAGCTTCACGGCTCTCTACTTCCATCTCATCAGCAGCAAAGCAGGCTCCCCAAGGAGGAAGGGCAGGAACGAAATGAATCGAATTGCCCAGCTGGGGCTCACCTGGCACTCCAGCAATCATAGTCAGGAGCTCCACTAAATTCTGCTTGCCTCTTTTTCTTTTCTTTTTAAGACACAGTTTCACTCTTGTTGCCCAGGCTAGAGTGCAATGGCGTGATCTCGGTTCACTGCAACCTCCGCCTTCCGGGTTCAAGCCATTCTCCTGCCTCAGCCTCCCAAGTAGCTGGGATTACAAGCACCCACCACCACATCCGTCTAATTTAGTAGAGATGGGGTTTCACCATGTTGGCCAGGCCAGTCTCAAAATCCTGATCTCAGGTGATCCACCTGCCTCAGCCTCCCAAAGTGCTAGGATTACAGGCATGAGCCGCTGCACCCAGTCTCTGCTTGCCTCTTTTCTCCAGCTTTTGAGACCCTCACAGCCGCATCTGGAACCAAAAGTGTTCTTTTCTCTTCTGATAACCCCAAAAGTTGTTCATTAGAAACTGTCACTCCTGAGAGAAGAAGAGGTCAAAGCATTGGCACCTAAGCCTATGAAATGAAGGCAGATTCCTGCTTACCTCTCCAGCCTCATCTCCCACATGTCCTTACCTGCCTCACCTCCTGTTTTGTACTTTAGTAACACCATGCAGCTAGCAGGTGCTCGCCCTCTCTCCCTCATGCACGCAAGCACACATACATGCACATGCTTGTGCACACACATGCATACACACCGAAGAAGAGAGACAGAATTGTGCTCATGTAGTTAATACACCAGGCTTTAAAGACAAACCCGAGTTCCACTGCTAACATTTGCTAGCTGTGTCAACTTGGGCAAACTACTTGGCCTCAGTGAGTGAGTTTCCTTCCTTTGAAAATGGGGATAATAATCATGTGTACTTCACAAAGACATGTAAAGATTAAAATGAGTTAATGTTTTAAAACAAATGCATTCAAAATTAAAATGAGGCCAGGCATGGTGGCTCATGCCTCCCAACAC
Source organism: Macaca mulatta (assembly GCF_049350105.2). Classification (NCBI taxonomy): domain Eukaryota; kingdom Metazoa; phylum Chordata; class Mammalia; order Primates; family Cercopithecidae; genus Macaca; species Macaca mulatta. The sequence continues at coordinate 164,420,604 of NC_133406.1, forward strand.
TTTGGGAGGCTGAGGTGGGCAGATCACTTGAGGTCAAGAGTTGGAGACCAGCCTGGCCAGCATGGTGAAACCCCATCTCTACCAAAAAATACAAAAATTAGCCAGGCGTCATGGTGTGTGCTTGTAGTCCCAGCTATTTGGGAGGCTGAGGCATGAGAACTGCTTGAACCCAGGAGGTGGAGGTTTCAGTGAGCTGAGATCGTGCCACTGCACTCCAGCCTGGGTGACAGAGTAATTTGTTTTTGGCCCACAAAATTAATTTCTCAAACAAAAATAAAATAAAATTAGTAGAACTGGGCCTGGAGCATGCTAAGAACTACTTGTGTTTACTATTATTTGTTATACTATTATTCAGTATTCAATAGGTGAAAGCTATGATTATTATTAATAAAATATTTACTCCTTCCTTCAAACATTACCTCAGCTATGACCTCATTCTGCCAGCTATTCCTGACCAAGCACTATACCTAACCCCTTACTGGCCACACACAAAAAATGCACTCACACACTCACTTAGAGTGGACGCTCCTCTCTGGGCAGCTTCCTGCTCTTCCCGTTCTTAACACAATCTCATTGTGTGCGGTAATTATCTGCTTATGTGTTTGTCACTTTCCCTATAGCAAAGTTTCTTTTTTTTTTTTTGAGATGGAGTCTCGCTCTGTCACCCAGGCTGGAGTGCAATGGCATAATCTCAGCTCACTGCAACCTCTGCCTCCCAGATCCAAGTGATTCTCCTGTCTCAGTCTCCCAAGTAGCTGGTAGCTGGGATTCCAGGCATTTGCCACCATGCCCAGCTAATTTTTGTATTTTTAGTAGAGATGGGGGTTCACCATGTTGGCCAGGCTGCTCTTGAACTCCTGACCTCAGGTGACACACCTGCCTCCGCCTCCCAAAGTGCTGGGATTACAGGCGTGAGCCACTGCGCCCAGCCAGCAAAACTTCTTAAACATTAATGTGCAGAGGGATCACCTGGACATCTTGTGAAAATGCAGATCTGGATTCAAGAAATCTGGGGGCGTCCAGAGATTCTGTGTTTCTAATAAATGTCCAGGTGATGTTGATACTGCTGGTCCACAGACCCCACCCTAAGTAGCACTGACACAGACTACAAGCTCCTCCAGAGCAACAGCTGGAGCTGTTTGAGCTTTGTGTCTGTAGCTCTCATCTCAGTCCCCAGCACGTAGTATATGCACAATACAGTCTGGCTGAGCTGATGGAAATGATGTCACCTGTTCCTGGAGCTCACGTACCCCTTTTGCAGCTCACGCACACATCCGGAATATGGGAGGTGCTTTGGGGTCCAGTGAACATTCTCAACCATAATCACCCCCATATTAAACTCTCCCAAAAAGTTGTGCTGGTCAGGGAGTAACTCTGGGGTATGCAAACACTATACGCACGGTTCCACCTCTCATGAGAGGGTTACAAAATGTGTGCACATAATTACAAGTGGTGCATAGCCAGTGAAGGAGGCTTTCAAGGAGTCTTCAGTTCACCTTGGGAAATTCTCAGTAAATAGCTCAGTGCTTTGCCAGAGAGCAGACAGCCCTTCATTGGCTTGAGAGAGAGAGAGCCGTTCACCCGTTCACCTGTCTGCCTCTGAGCAGACACAGGGGCATGTTTGACCTGTGCTGACTGATATTTGGGAAGGTGTTAGGAAAACAACCACTTTGCTGATATTACAAAATCATACTTTTCTTTAACCACCTATGAAGATAACGCATGGGGAAGGGAAGAGCACATTCTATCCAGAACCAGAAGACCTAGATTTAAACCTTAGGTTTCCTCTATATACTCACTGAGCTCTTACTATGCACAAGTAATCATTCCAGATTCTGAGAAAATGCAAATTGTCTGCCCTCATGGAACTACCCTCTGAGGGAGAAAGGTAGACGATACACTTACAAGCACTGTATATGCAATATATGGTAGTCGTGCCAAGTGCTCGAATGGGAAAATAAAGCAGGATACACTGACAGTGTCAGGTCAGGTGGGATGACACAGAAGATAGCCCTGCAGAGGTGAAATTTAAGCAGAGACATGAAAGAAGGGAGGCAGAGAGCCACGCAGATATCTAAGGGAAGAACATTCCAGGCATGTTCCAGGTATGGTTAAACGGCAAGAGGGCTGGAACAGCGTGAGTGAGGCAGAGAGTGGAAGACAGGAGGTCAGAAATGTAAGGCCAACAAGGGCAGACAGTAGGGCCCAGAACTATTACAAGGAATATGGGTATCCTTTCTCTGAGTATGATATAAACCTCCAGGAGGGTTTGTGTGCAGGGCAGTGGTGTGATCTGACCCACATTTTAAATGTGCTGCTATACAGAGAACAGACAGTGAGGAGGCAAGGCTGGAAGCAGGGAGACGAGATGGGATGTTTTGGCATAAACATCCCAGGTGAGTGAGGGTGGCAGGTGAGGTGGTGGTGGTGGAGAGCCCAGCAGGGCTTGCTGATGGACTGGATGAAAGAACAAAGGGTGATCCCTTGTAGTAAGCAAAAGATTGGCCCACAAATTCCAATATCCTAATCTCCAAAACCTGTGCATATGTTACTTTCCATGCCAAAGGGACTTTGCAGATGTGATGAAATTAAAGATCTTGAGAGGCTGGGATTGTCCTGGAATATCTGGGTGAACCTCAGTGTAATTCCAGAGATCCCTTATAAGGGAAAGGTGGAGGCAGAGTCAGAAAGGAGGGCCAGAGTCGGACAAGGAGATGTGATGATGAAAGCAGAGGTCAGAGTAATGCAAGTCACTTGCCAAGGAATATCAGAAGCCCCTAGAAGCTGGAAAAGGCAAGGAAACGGTTTCCTCTGAAGACTCCAGAAGCACTGTAGCCCAGCCAACCCACATTAGATTTCTGGCCTCCAGAAGTGTGAAATCGTAAATCTGTACAGCTTTTATGTTGGTGGTAATTTGTTACAGCAACAATAGGAAACTAATGTACCTGGGTTCCCTGGGATGCCATTTACTGAAACAGAGAGCATCAGTGCTCTTCAGAGAAAGAGCAGGAGTCGGGAGCTCTGTTTAGGTCATGCTGGATTTGAGATGCCCATTAGCTATCCAAGTGGAGGTATCAAGTAGACAGATGATAACTGACCCTGGGGCTCAGAGAAAGATTGGAATTTCATGTGACCTTGAGCAAGTCCTATAATATCTCTGAGCTTCAGTGTCTTCTGCAAAATGGGAGTTTTATCTTCTTTACCTATCAAAGATCAAAGGAGACATTCTATGGCAAGTGTTCAAAGTATGCCACTAACATAAGGCATTTGCTATTCCTATAAATCGGCCTCTCACCCAAAGGCAATAGGAGTCATTTCTCAGAGACCTTTTAAAGTCTTTTGTTCCCACAAAGCTCATCATATCCCATCAAGTGCCACAAAATGCAGAGAGCAGCACTTAGGGCAGTATGTGGCCACAATTCTCAAGGAAACACCAGCTCACTCTGCACACATCCAATTAATACAACTGTAAGGAAAATCCCACCCTCAGCACTTTCAGGAACTGCCACTGTTCCCCCAGTCCAGCCTTGCCAGACTTTAACTGTGACGAGTTTATATTTAACAGCCAAGTGATGGGGATATATATTTTATTTCCACCTAAATGATTAGTGAGTTTGGAAGGTCCTTCAAGTCCAGTCAGAGAATTCAAAGCTCCCACCAAATGCGGAGTCCGTTCATGTGTCCATTGCACATCCATTTGCCGACCACTGGCAGAGGCCAGGCCCCGTGCTGGGCACTCCGGGGTGGAATACAAGGCAGGCCTGTGCTCACAGAACCTATTCTTCCTACAGCCTCTCATGCCTTCTATGATGGAGGCATTTGCTCTTCCTGAGGCTTTAGAGTCCTATGGACCTGCCACTTAAGGACCAATTCCCAAACCTATTCGAATTCCAGTTTCATCATCTGTAAAACAGGGATTACAATCCCTGGAGGGCACCTAGCATAGGACTCTATACTCACGAAATGCTCAATAACTGGCAGACTTAATTGTTATAGTTACTATTGTTGTTCAAGTTTCACCGAACTCTTTTAAATAAACAGTCTAAAATATGCCTCCCTGAAAAATCCAGTATGACAGAGTAAGTAAAATCCCTCCTCCCCTGACAGCCTTAAAATACTTGATGGTGGCTTTTATTACTCCTCTTCATCTCTCGTGCAGGTCAAATACACCATCCGTCACATAACTCAACTCCTAGTACTCCTCCCCATCCTCACTGCATGCTCTTATGTGAACTTGGGTTTGTCCACAGCTCTCTTAAATATGACCCTCAATGGAACATGGCAGTCTGACCAATGTCCAGTAGAATGGGACCATTCTGGAGTAAATATTTAGCATTAAAGGACTTAACAATCATTGCTTCAGTTATTCATGAGGAATTCCAAAGAACATGTTCCAGTATGAAATTTCAGTGAGATGCAAACTTGGATCCTGTGGTTGATGCACCCAGTGTTTAGAATAGCTATGTAGGTCCGAAGGGCCCAGCATCTTTCTGGCAATAAAACTTGGAGATTCCTCCCTTGTCCTTGGGTGCAGTAATGCCTGTGAAGTGACTACAAACTCAGGTTCTTCATAAAAAATTGCCATTGGCCGGGGGCTGTGGCTCATGCCAGTAATCCCAGCACTTTGGGAGGCCGAGGCAGGTGGATCACAAGGTCAGGAGATTGAAACCAGCCTGACCAACATGGTGAAACCCTGTCTCTACTAAAAATACAAAAATTAGCCAGGCGTGGTGGCTTGCACCTGTAATCCCAACTACTCAGGAGGATGAGGCAAGAGAATCGCTTGAACCCGGGAGGCGGAGGCTGCAGTGAGTTGAGATTGCACCACTGCACTCCAGCCTGGGTGACAGAGTGAGACTCCGCCTCAAAAAAAAAAAAAAAAAAATTGCCATCGAGCAAGGGAAGATACTTCAGGAAAACTGTATTCACATAAAAAAGGAATGTGCACAGGAAATGAGAATCCTTATAGAAATATGATTTGGGAAAAATAAGGAATATATAAGCATTTCCATATTCGCAAGTTTGGGGGTTTGTGAAAGTCTCTAACTGTACCTTTTGCAAGCATCATGTGTCTCTTTATACATACTGATGTAGCCAAAGAATGCCCTAGGGCATCTGCACATGAAATAGGCAGTGTTGTTGGTAAAGCACTGAATTAGGAGACAGGCCCCTAAGCTCCAGACCCAGCTCTGCCCGACCCTGCAAAATTGCTACTCTTTGGGGTTTCAATTTCTGTCTACAAAGTGAGAAGGTCAGTTTATGTCAGGGATTCTTAACCTGCTGTCCAAAGACAGGTAAATCAGGGGAGATGTTTACTCACTGAAGTTTCAAAGATATGGATAGGTACTTTTTTTCTTTTTTTTGAGACGGAGTCTCGCTCTGTCGCCCAGGCTGGAGTGCAGTGGCGCGATCTCGGCTCACTGCAAGCTCCGCCTCCCGGGTTCACGCCATTCTCCTGCCTCAGCCTCCTGAGTAGCTGGGACTACAGGTGCCCGCCACCACACTCGGCTAACTTTTTGTATTTTTTTTTTTTTGAACAGAAAGAAAACTGTTTTATTACACAATCAAACTTGAATGTGACACGCATCATAGTCAATCTGCTTAAGAGACTGCAGAGACAGAAAGATGGTCACCAAAATTAGTCCATAAGTAGAAGAATTTACAGTAGCACATCATATGTAGTTCATCCTAAAGTCACCTGGAGATTGAAGAGGCTATCTGTGTATGCTAATTGTTTATATTCAATGCCAAATAAACTTTTCACATCTTCATAACAGGAGGTAATTCAGCAGTTTGAAACCAGGTACTTGCTGAAGGTAAGCTTTCATTCTGCTACAAAAATGGTTGAAAAGACTTCTATCCTTTTGGTTATTTACATTTTAGAGCAGTGGCTCTGGGCTCTGTGGCACTGGCTACAACTTTTTGTATTTTTAGTAGAGATGGGTTTCACTGTGTTAGCCAGGATGGTCTCGACCTCCTGACCTCGTGATCTGCCCGCCTTGGCCTCTCAAAGTGCTGGGATTACAGGTGTGAGCCACCGCGCCTGGCCATGGATAGGTACATTTTTACGGTAAAAGAGCAAACAGCATTTATCAAATTCTAGGCATTATGGTACTGCTTTACAAAATAATATCCATAATAATGCTAATACTTAAGAACTTACTGTGTCTTGGAACAGAAAACCAAACACTGCATGTTCTCACTCACAAGGTGAAGTTGAACAATGAGAACACATGGACACAGGGAGGGGAACATCACATACCCGGGCCTGTCAGGGGGCCGGGGGCAAGGGGAGGGAGAGCATTAGGACAAATATATAATGCATGTGGGGCTTAAAACCCTAGGGGCTGATAGGTGCAGCAAACCACCATGGCACAAGTACACCTATGTAACAAACCTGCACGTGCTGCACATGTATCCCAGAACTTAAAGTAATAAAAAAAAAACTTACTGTGTTTCATAAATATTATTTTACCAAATCATATTAGTCCCATGAAGTAGGTACTATTATCACCTCATTTTATCAACAGGAAAACTGAGATTCAGAAAGATCAGGGAACTTGCTTGAAGTCATCTAGCATGCAGATAGCGGAGGTGGAATTCCCACACAGGTCTGAATCCACACAGCCTGCTCTTATCCCATATACTACACTGCTTCCCAATTAGCTTAGTTACCAGGTAACCAGACTAGTTGATCTTACCACAGTGTGGAATTGTCATTAATTTGCCCATCTTTAGGCTAGACCTTCTCAAAGCTCAACAGTGGTTGGCAAGGACTGTTCATTTGAATTAGCAGGCTCAGAGGTTGAATGAACAACCCTGCCATTAGCAGAGTTACACACTCCAAGAGTTGATAATGCAGCAAAGACAGAAGTAGGAAAATGCAGTTGGTCACGGTTATATTAAATAAACCACATTTTAGGTTTATGCTAATAATATTGCTGTTTGCATCACCTTCAAAAAGAAATAAAACCCGAGTGGGCTAGAAAGACTCACATCAGAGAGAATGCTACAAGTAAAAGTTCACTTCTTATTAAGTTTTTACACTCAAGTCCATAAGTTATCTTGTCCAATTGTTTTTGCTTAGACTGCAAAGTTCCCTTTCATCACATTTACATTCTTGGGAAATATGAGATGAGCTTAACTTCTCCTGTCCCTTTGTATCCTCAAACTGAACTAGAGGATAATTGACTTTCCATGAATTAAGAAGCTTTAAGGCCCATTTACAATCAGAAGATTGCCCTAAAGCAAAATTATTATACACATCTACAAATACCTGCACATATAGAGAAAATAATTTTACATTAGTGACAGAAACTAACTCTGGCAAGTATAAACAGAAAGTGGGGAAAGAAGACTTTTTAGGGGAATACTGTTATATTACAGAATCCAAGACTAGGATACATGTCAGAAAGGTCTGGAACCAGCGTCTGAAGCATGTGGAGGGCCCAAGAATATGCAGTCCCTCCTTGATTTTACTTGATTTTATTTTTATTTATTTATTTTTTTAGACAGAGTCTCACTTTGCCACCCAGGCTGGAGTGCAGTGGCAAGATCTTGGCTCACTGCAACCTCTGCTTCCCAGGTTCAAGCAGTTCTCCTGCCTCAGCCTCCTGATAGCTGGGATTACAGGCGCACGCCACCAGGTCGGGCTAATTTTTGTATTTTTCAGTACAGACGGCGTTTTGCCATGTTGGCAAGGCTGGTCTTGAATTCCTGCTCTCAAGTAATCCTCCCACCTCGGCCTCCCAAAGTTCTGGGATTACAGGTGTGAGTCACCGCACCCGGCCAGATTTTACTTTAAATACTCTCTGTGGTCTTGCTTCATTCTTCCATCTCTGCTCTTTAGGCTGCTTGACAGAACATGGCCTCCAACAGCTCTTCACTTTATAATCCAATTCCAATACCCCCAAGGAATCAAATAAAACCCCTGGATCAATCACCTGTGGTTGGGACACAGAGTAGCTTAAAACAACATGGCTGCCTCCATGGTAACCAGGGAGCTAGAGAAATGGAGAAGCATTTTCCGAATGGGGAAAGGAGCTAAAGGAGAGCTGGTCAAGCTGCAGGCAAATAAAATAATGTGTGTCCCCTCCATGTCTTTTTTTAAGTGGGTAGAACACTCCTAGTTCATAGAGTCCAAAGTCCTCACTGCAGCCCAGGAGACTTCATGGTCTGGGCATACTCACCTTCCCTCATTGAGCTCCTGTCCCTGTATTTTTTTTTTTTTCATTCTCTTCAATGACAGATGCACCTTTTTACTCCAATGCCTTTGCATAAGGTCACACACACTCTCTATCCACTTCTCCCTCAACTTATCTTCCACTTAGACTCCCTCAGGACACTCTGTCCACACCATAGCACTGACCACTCTGAAGTGAAAGGGCTACGTAGCTTTTTGGTTGTTGTTTTCCTTCTTTCCTATCATACAATAAGCTTAATGAGAGCAGAGCCTGTCTCTCCAGTTTGTATGTAATTCCATAGTACCTACTACAGTGCCCTCCAGCAGTAAATGCTCAAAATATATTTAACACCTATTTTAGAGTAAAAAAAAAAACAAATGAACTAGGTCAAATCCTAAACTTTCAAATGTAATAGTACCCAAAAGGTAGGAGTGGTCTAAAACCAAATAAAGTATTTCTCACACCTCATATTCTGATTCAAAACACTGACATAGACAGGAACCAATTGGCAGGTGATGGCTGGTAAGGACAGCCCTGAAGGCATAAGGGATGCTTTGTTACACCAAGGTAACCCTGAAAACAAAGTCAAACTGTGGTCCACCAAGAAGCAGAATTTCTGTACTCAAAGAAGTCAAATACAGGCTCCCGTCCCCAATGTTCTTTCTAAAAACAGGCTATTAGCCACTCATCTGAAAACCAGAAATCCCACAACATCAAGATTCTTTTTAACCTAAAATCAAAACATACATTACCAAATGATCATTGCTTAAGACCCACAGCTCCTGTTAAATGTAAATGACTCCTTCTGTGGTTTTAATACTAAGTATGGCTTTGGAATATGATTGGCATGTAGTAAATTTAAATTATTTCCCTTCTAACTGACATTAGAAAAATTACAGCTACCCAAATCAGTCATGAATCATGCCAGGTGTTGAGGGCGAGGAGGAGCTACTTGGTTTACTTAGAGGCATACTGAAAAATACTGACATGCAGAAAATATACCAAAACCAAGCCTAAGCTTCCAGAGCCAAATTTCCACCATGAAGTGCCTGTAAATATATCCTGAAATGTAATATATCTAACAAGTGATCCTATAGTAGCAGTCTCATTTATTTTTCTCCTTGAAAACGCAAAATCCAATTCTGAAGGACAGACAACAAAATATACACCAAGCCAGTATTTTAAGTGAAGGCAAAACAAAGTTGCCATGTCAATTACTGACTATTTGGGGTATGGACTCACACTGTGGACTCTCTTTAGGATATCTTCTCTACAATCGAGCACTTACATCCAAGAGCAGAAATCTACTTTTTTTTTTTTTTTTTTTTTTTTTTGAGACAAGGTCACGCTCTCTCACCCACGCTGGGGTGTGGTGGCGCAATCTCAGCTCACTGCAATCTCTGCCTCCCAGGTTAAAGTTTTTCTCCCACCTCAGCCTCCCAAGTAGCTGTGATCACAGGCATGTGCTGGCATGAGCCACCATGCCTGGCTAATTTTTGTATTTTTAGTAGAGATGGGAGTTTCACCATGTTGACCAGGCTGGTCTCGAACTCCTGACCTCAAGTGATTCCCTCGCCTTGGCCTCTCAAAGTGAGAAGCTTACCATTTATATACATCCCTCAACTTGTTCCTTTCCGTTCTAGTTATTTCATGTAGGCCTTTTCTTCAATTGCACTAATAGAATTTCCTAAAAGTAATATTGAGTACTTTATTATGCATGCTTCATTTTAAAGAGATTTATATTTTGTAATTAGGAAAAATAATATGTTCACCGCAGAAACTGTAAAACTAGAGAAAATCATTCTGTTGCTGAGGTGTCATTTACACTACCCTGGACCTGGTGCAGGACAGCTGCTCCCTGTTCTAGGAAAGAAACTGATAACCAACTGCATTAGTAATGAATTTCAATCTTTACAAATGCGATAACATACAAGTACAAGTACAGGATAGGATGCCATGAAAACCATGATGGGACTCCTTACTATAGCTAATATTTTGGAACCCATGCTTTCTATATTTTTTCAGAGCAACCATTAAATATATACACATTTTTTTACCCACCTGGGATTAGGTAATGTATATTGTTTTAGGATAGAAATTTCATTTGTCCAGCTGGGCGCAGTGGCTCATGTCTGTAATCCCAGCACTTTGGGAAGCCAAGGCGGGTGGATCACCTGAAGTCAGCAGTTCAAGACCAGCCTGGCCAACATGGTGAAATTCTGTCTCTACTAAAAATACCAAAAAAAAAAATTAGCTGGGCGTGGTGGCGGGTGCCTGTAATCCCAGCTACTCAGGAGGTTGAGGCAGGAGAATTGCTTGAACCCAGGAGGCAGTGAGCCAAGATCATGCCATTGCACTCCAGTTGGGTGACAAGATCGAAACTCTATCTCCAAAAAAAAAAAAAAAAAAGGAAAAAGAAAGAAATTTCATTTGTCATTTCCAAAACTAACTTCCACAAACAAAGGAGTAACTTGTCTCATAATTTTCCTCAGAAATCCCAGAAAACAATGGTGGACAAAACAGTCATTATGGAGGAACAACTGGCCACAGATAAAACTAAGGAATTGTGTTTTCCAGATCTCTCTGAAACAGTCAAATAACCTCTGGCCAAAAGGGGGCCATTGTTGAGAGCTAGATGAGATGAGGTCATTACATCATCTTAGAGGTACAATCAACAGTACATAAGAACACTCAGACTGAGTGTCCATCTTGGAAAAAAAAAAAAAAAAAAACAGAAAAAATAAACCAAAAAAAGTATGTAAGAACACATTCCATAAGACTTCTTTCTTATAAAGTCTTGCAAATTTGTCAAAATGGCTCATCCATCATTAGAACATAACAGAGTTCTGCGCTTGCAGATAAGGCCCCATAATAATGCCATTTGGGAACCTCCCACCTGACCAGCCCTGGAAGATCTAGATGAGATTGGCTAGAGACCTCCAAACTGCATGCCTAGTGGAGATACAAACCTCTCACTAAGACATCTACAATTTTCTAGGTGGGGCTATGTTCTCTAGTCACCTCTGCCTGCAATAATGTATTTCCATACCAGCTGTTTCCACATTAATCTAGACAAACAACAACAACAACAAAAAACAGACAAACAAAAAACCTCAATGCCTTCCCTAGTCTTCACAAAATAATTCACTCAAAAACCATTTGTGAGTAACTAAAGATTGGTAAGTCACAGAAACTAGGGAGCAAAACACACAGTAAACTAAATTACTATCTTACATTAGACATTACAGTTCCTAATATCTCTAAGCCTTTCTTACTGGCTTTTAGGACACACAGCATCCAGTCTTCTGCCATCTTTCCAGATTTTCTCTCTCTTCCACCTCTTGTCTCTTCTCCTCTATTTTCTTTTCTACCTCTGCATAAGGCTGAACAAAGCGCAAATTCCTTTTACTTTCTTGTGTACAAGAGATTAATCATCCTTTTCTGGTTTAGGTTCCCAGATACTAATGTTTTCAGTGTTTCACTATCTACTCCAAATGTCTTATCACAGTATTTTCCCACGCAAAGGCAATTCTCCCCCTAAGGGAGACGCTGGTACCAGTGTTTAAAATTATAACATTTCCTCCATTTTATATTGAACTTGTTGGGACCTAAGACCATGAAGAGACAGCCTTGTTGCTTCAAGACCATTCACTGGTGGACACTTTCAATCTGTCTACACAGCGTGCTCCTTTAGCACTCAACTTTATCCTCGGACTCTCAGGTCTAGAAGGGCCTCTAGCGATCACCTAATACAACCGACTCATTTTACAATGATGCAGGGAGCTGACACTCCCAAAGCCACAGTGCAGGTTAGTGGCAAGCCAGAACTTTGCAGGTCCTCACTTCTCCCAAGACTCATACACACTGTGCTCACAAAGTCACAGCATTAAGACAAATGATTCAAAAATAGGGCAAAGCACAAAGTGTGCAGGTTTGTTTCTGAAAGCATTTAAGCATGGCTTCTACTTCCTTTTTAAAGAAGGCAAAGCCTTCTAACTCACAGTAAACAATAACACTTAAATGCCCTGGGAGTATCAATATCCAGGTTATACACTATCCTGACATTCACAGTAAGGTGTAAAAGGTATAGGTGACCGATACCCATTTCTTTCTTTAGAGCAGGATTCCAGAGGAGAAAGGTATGTGGAGAATATGAGGGTTCTCCACATATGTGGAGGGCTGAAAAAATGAAAAAGAATTTGAATGAGCCCTTTGGGCAGAAGAAGGGCTGTGAAAGAGGAACAGGGAATGGCCATTCCTGCTGGTTTCCATCCAGATATCCAACAAACAAATTAAGCTTCAATGATAATTCTCAGCTTACTGCCTGATCTTCTCAAAGGCTTTCTTATCATCTTAGTAATGAATATGCACTGTATTACATTTTCAAATTCTGGTCTTTTTTTTTTTTTCCAGTGGAAATCTACCTTCATAATGTGTTAATAGAGGTAACAATAGAAGTAAGGGCAAACCTAAACCTGTGCTTGAAAGAACACACTCCCAAGACCAATGCTGGGCTAGCCATTGTTTGGCGTTCTTCGTCAGTTTTGACACGTCCTCAGGGAAGAATGACTTCACCCAAAGTGTGCCTGAAAGCCCCAGCTCTGTATGGTGCCCTATCAGGCAGACAACGCCAGGATTAAGCAATGCAGATGCAGCCTTTGCCATTCTCTGCTCAGCCTGAGAACAGATCCGCCAGACCAGAGAGGAAGCTGGTCTTCACATGCTATATCGAGACAGTGAGGCAAAGGGCAGGACACACACCCAATGGGCAGGAACCACCAAAGGCTTTAGAAAGGTGGAAACAGAACTTGACTGCTTTTCCTTTGAATGGAATATTGCAGAATAACTTACAGAAGGCTCTAGACAATGAGCCAATTATGCCACAGCTCTTAACAACAAATGACAAACCTGCAGCCCTTGGGTTTCATGCCCTGCCTACCTCAGCTCAGCTTACGGGAGTCTCTGGTTTTCTGCATGGAAACACGATGCCACTTTAGTTCAGGAACTCTCCCGTTACTCTTAATGGGTAGGGAATACGGAGAGTGTAGCCAGGAGAAAAGTCAGCAAAAAATTTTATCCACTCCTTTGCAACCTGTCAACTTCTGTCTGTGTTGATGGAAGTCATACATAGCAAGTCTGTGACATAAACCATAACAGCAAACGAGGCCTGGGTACCACTGTTCTCCTCCTCTATTCTAGGACTCCAAGTTATGTAAGATTCTTCCCGGGAACACAAAGGCTGCACCAGATTTTTCAGAGAATCTTTAAATCGTCTAATTAAATAATATAAAAACAGAATCACAGTGTGGCAGCATTCTGATTAGCTGTCATACTGCTGTGAACTAAGGAACCCCAAAGGAAACTGCGCCTTTATTTTAGATGTGAAAATTTTTATTTTCTTCAGACACACATACACATGCACACACACGCGTGCGTGCTCACACACACACACACACACACACAACTATGTCTACAGATTTCAGAACTCATTGCATTGGTATTACCGTTTTCAAAATGACCAAGACTTTTGCAAATATTTAACCCACTACACCTAACCATTACTGAGATTTACTTTTTCTTCCCTCCTATGATAATTTGTTTCAATCGAGGGATTTAAATTTCCCATAAAATAGTTTAGAGACCCTTCACACCCAGGCTCAGAAGACAACTCCTGTGAAGATCGATCCTTTGCTACAGATGCCTTTTTTATCATAAGTAATTCCACACAGTTACTTTGTTTCTTTAATCATCTCTTAAAGCTTCAGTGATGAGCAAACACAACTTGGCTGAATACAGTTCCATCAAAGAATCCGAGCTGAGTTTCTATCTCTATTCACAATGGAAAAGGCCTTGATTTGGAGATTAGAATGTGATTAAACAAGAAAGGTAGTGCACCAAGCTAGGGGTCCTGGCTGGCAGTCCTCAGAAGGGCTTCAAAGGATCTGTGAATCCCTTCAAATTGCACGCAAAACCATGTTATGTATTCTGTGAATTTTTGTGAAAAAAAGAGCCTGTAGCTTTCAATAAAAGGGTTGGTGATTCAATGAGATTTAGGAATCCTGAGGCACATAGACCAGTAACTGCTTTGTGAATAAATGAATAAATGCACTCAGGGAGAACAGCTTCAGCCCACTGCCAGGCTTAACCTTCCAGATCAAACTCTTCTTTAGAGGTGATTTCAAGAAGACAGTGAGAGACTGGCGGTGCCAGACCATTACTACACATCGAAGAGTCAGCTGACCACGTCACAGTCCTGCCTCCCACCTCTTACACCAAACATTACTCTTCATCATTTTCAACTCAAACAGCCCAAATATATAGCTTAAATCACAGCTCTTTTCCCTAATTTTGGAAATCAATTCAAGTATTAGAGATCCATAGCCTCAATGCCAGGAGATATAAATGTCTGCAGACAAAATGCCAAGGGTACAGACTCTGAGGATGATGAAGGGGCACACAGGAGCATAAATGGGCCAAAAAATAAAGTACATTGGGTGCAGAGAGAAGGAGTGGACAGAAAAAAGAACCTAGATTTGCCATAGAAGCTTCCATTCTTCTCCACATTGCATCTTCCTATGAGCCTACACACATGGGCTGCCCATAGTGTTTACTCGCAGGGCTGTATATTTGAACAGGAGGTGGGCTGGCGGGTGGGGCAAGAGAAAAGAGGGCTCAATCACAAAAAGCTCACACGGATTAATAAGTAAGGAACTGGAAACGCAAGTAGGAAGAAAAAAAGCCCCTGTGTACTATGAATAATAAGACAAAGATAATACCACATACAAGAATATTTATAAGGCAAGGATACAATCATGGTACAAAAGAGAGTAGAAAACTGGTTAAGAATATAACACAACTTTGATAATCAGACCAATCTGGGTTTAAGTCTTGGCCATACCTTCTAAAATTGTGAGCTTAGGCAAGTTATTTAAGTCTTCAGAGCCACCATTCTTCCTCAGTGAAATGAGGATAAAAAGAGGGCAGATCTCATTGGATGCCTGATTATTATGAAAAAAACAGCAAAAATGTGTTTAAAGAATAACATGTCTGATTAATACTTAATATGCAATAACTGCTATTATTCTCATCAACCATTGTCTTCACTGGATTAGTCAGGGAAGAAGTTAGTCAGGAAAGAGGGGCTGAGTTTGCTCCAGACTTGAAGAAATGTTTGCAGTACAGTTGTAAACCCATAGTGAAAGTTCCCTCCATGACCAATCCAACCCCACCCAGTTGGTGAAGACCCTGAATGAAGCCTGTGTTTCTTTCCATAAACTCATGACTGAACAGCATGTGATGATTACCCTTCTGGCTCACAGGAAGGGAAAAACAGAAGTTAATTTCTCAGCAAGATAGGAAGAATTTGTCTTCAGACTCTATGTACAAGTCTTGAGCAACCGGTAATGTATCCATGTTATTACTTCAGAGTAAATGCTGCCATGCACACATTTCCCATGACAATGGCAGTGAGCCTAGGGAAGGAAAGATACTTCGGAAATGATACTTTTATTTATTTATATACTTCAGCAAGCTGTTTTCAATCATTGTTCTCTGCCCTGGGCTTTTAGTTGTTATTGTTGTAAAATTCACTCTCTTCCATCCAAAACTTAATGTCCCTCATGTTTAGATTATGAATTTTTCTGTGTGCTTAATTCAAAAAGAAAAAAAAAGTACATTGTTGCTGATGATCCACCTCCCCCCACCAAGTGACATGACTGCATCAGCATTTGAGGAGCATGGGTGCACCATCCAATTCCCACACAAAGCATTGGGGGCCATCAAATGGAAAACACAATTATCCCAAGCACAAGGCACAGCGCTGAAGTCAAAGCACAGCCTTTAGATTGCCTCAATGAGCTCAAAGTCCCAGCAGCATTGAGTAGGAGGGAAATGGCAAAGAGTTTCCAGAATTATCTTGTACATTTATCAAAACTCTGTTCTGTCAGCCCCTCTTGTACCAACTAACATGGTTCAGCTCATTTTTCCAAGGGATGAGAGCTAGAGAGGAAACAAAGATTGCCCTGCAAGACAGTGATCTGTTGTAACAACAACATTTTTAGTTTTACAAATAAATCAACTAATTAAAAGAAAAAATTTCCCATTGGATTTCATTATCATTACTGTAACAACAACAACAAAAATATGAGATTTATTGACCACTCATTATGTTCAAGGCCCTGCGCCAGGTGTTTTATATACATATGAATTCTAAAAGACAAGCATTCTTGTTGTCATTTGACAGAGAAAAGTGCCTAATGTCATAGTGATGATAAATAGTAGAGAAAATACCTGCACACAATTTGGTACGACTCCAGAGCTTATACTCTTTCCGTGTTACCTGACAATTCTATTTTCTCCAGCATGTGAAGAATTGTCTCTCATAAAAAAGCTAATCTTTCCAGTTTAAAAAAAAAGAGTAAGAAAATTGTTTGAAGTGGTATTTGTACAATATTTTTTAAAAATGTAATAGCCAGACGCTAATAGCACTAGCAATCCAGGATGTATTTTATAGGGCTATTAATATACGCCTCGAGTGGTCAAAGGCTTTGCCACTCACTTGAGGCAAATAGTAACGGCCAATAAAACTTGCCTTGTCATGTCTTAATACCACATTGTATCATCACACTTGTAATGAAATGCTCTTAAACTTCAGTGTTATCAGAAAGGAAGAAAAAGTGGTAGTTAAATGAGCTAGCAAAGTGAGGAGGAAGTGTGGAAAAGTGGAGAGAGCCCTGAGTTGAGACTTTGGCCTAACTCTCGCATGCATCTGTGTGACCTATAGCACATCTCAAATCTCATGATGTCAGCATCTCCATCTGTAATCCGTGGTTCATTATGACAAGCCAGACCTTCTCCAGCTCCCACAGTCCATGGTTCTTCTGTGAATTCACATTCATTTAACAATAGCTCACTGAACATCAGCTAGGGGCACACCTGTGCTAGAAGCTCAGAACAGCAGTAACCAAGGCAGAAGTCTCTGTCTCTGATGCTGGCCATTAGAGGTGAGTGGATGGCTGTGAGTTGAGATATTGCCTTGCTTTGTAACTTTCTCTTCTTATAGGTTGTGAACATTTCCATGCAAATGTGACAAAATCTTGATAATGGTTGCATTTGAGTGATGGGAGAATATTTGTATTATTCTCTCAACTTCTGTAATTTTTGGAATTTTTAATCATAAAAATTTAAGGTGGATTGAAGAGAAAAGCTTCAGAGAGACTACTGTTTCTGATAAGGACCCTCTAGATATGCCAGATAAACCTTTTGATATGATTTGGCTGTGTCCCCACCCAAATCTCATCTTGAATTCCCACAAGTTGTGGGAGGGACCCAGTGGGAGGTAACTGAATCATGGAAGTAGGTCTTTCCCGTGTTGTTCTCATGATAGTGAATAAGTCTCACAAGATCTGATGGTTTTAAAAAGGGGACTTTCTCTGCACAAGCTCTCTTCTCCGGTCTGCCACCAGGTGAGGCATGCCTTTCACCTTCCACCATGATTGTGAGGCCTCCCTAGCCATGTGGAACTGTGAGTCCAATAAACCTTTTTCTTTTGTAAATTGCCCAGTCTCAGGTATGTCTTTATCAGTAGTGTAAAAACAGACTAATACACCTTCCCATTGAAGACAAGTAGAAGAGAGAAAAAGCATTTATTAAATGCTTTAAAACATCTGAAAGTTCAAAAAAAAAGCATCAGGCCAGGATCAAGGGAAGGAAGAAGTCCAGACAAAAGAGGCTGGCATTCTGTACCTATTTTTCCCCTAACGACGTACTGAGGAGCCAAGGAAATAAAGATTTGTGTTTAAGTCCTGCTAAGGATTGGAGAACTGACCAGGTATATCATTTGCTTTGGACTGGGCTCCTCAAAGAGCTGTGTCTTCACAGAAAGGGAGAATAGAAAGCTAAGAGGCCCTTGCAGAGGACTATGGATCATCTTCAAGCCATCTCAATATCTGAAACTAAAATCAGATGCTTCCAGAATTCTAATGCCCCCAAGTGCTTGCAGAAGCAAATGTAAATCCCTTCTGGGGTTGAGAAACCTCAATCTTGACCTCAAATTATATCTGTAAAAAATTGTACGAATATACTGTCTCACACTCAATTAAAAATAACCAAGCACATAAGGAGATAAGAAGACATAAACAAAACCAGAAGAAATAACAGAAATAGAAACCCACCCACAAGCCTCCAGATACTAGAATTATCTGAAACAGACTTTTTGTAAAAACTATTCCTATTTATAGAAAGATAAAATTATAAAGTTGAGAATTTCAACATACAACGGTATAGCAGGCTAAAAGGTGGCCCCAAAAAAGATATGTCCACATTTTAATCTCTGAGACTTGTGAA
Organism: Macaca mulatta; assembly: GCF_049350105.2. Lineage (NCBI taxonomy): Eukaryota > Metazoa > Chordata > Mammalia > Primates > Cercopithecidae > Macaca > Macaca mulatta. The sequence goes on from NC_133406.1 coordinate 164,439,131, forward strand.
TATTACCTTATTCAAAGGAGCAAATAATACATTATATGGAAAAAGATGTGACTGAATTAAGGGTGCTGAGAGGAGGACTTACCTTAAATTATCAAGATGAACCCTGAATGCAATCACACATATTCTTATAAGAGATTGGCAGAAGAAATTTTAAGACAGACACAAAGAGGAGAAGGCCGTGTGGAATGGAGAGACAGCAAGATAGCTACATGCAAAGGAAGGCCAACAGCCACTAGAAACTAAAAGAGTCAAGGGGTGGATTCTTCCCTAGAGCCTTTGGAGGGAGCATGGCTGCTGACACCTTGACCTCCAGACTCCTGAACAGTGAGCGAACACATTTCTGTTGTTTAGGCTACCCAGTCTCCATAAAAATGAGAAACTCAGAAACAGAGAGAGTCGAATGAAATTTTTAGGCCTAAAACTACATTAACTAAAATTAATAACTTAATAAACGAAGATCAGAAACAACTGAAGCAGGAATTAGAAGCCAGAAGAAAATAACTAGAATAAAGTATAGAAAGACAAAAGGATGGAAAATATAGGATAAGACACTACAGGACACAGTGAGGACGTATAACACATATGTAATTACAGCCCATGGAAAAGAAGAGACTGAATGGGGAAAAGCAATATTTGACAAGACGAATGATGCCTAAGAACTTTCCAAAACTGAAGAAAGATATCAGGTCTTAGAAGGAGCCAAGACAAAGAACCCTAGAAACCCCAAGCAGGAAATGTAAAAAGAAAACTTCACCTAGGCAAATTACAATAAAACTGCTAAAACCACAAAGAAAAAAAGAAAACTAAAATCAGTAGAAGGGGAAAAAAGAAACAAAAATTGGATTTTCATCTAACTTATCAACAGAAATAAAGAAAGCCAGAAGTAAATAAAATATCTCTTAAGTATTGAAAGAACATAACTGAGAGCCTAGAACGTTATGCCCACAAGAAATATCCCTAAGAGTGATAGTAAAATAAAGCACTTCAGATAAAAACTAAAATAATTTGTTACCAACACACCTACAATAAAGGAAATACTAAAGGATGTTCTTCAGGCAAAAAGAGAGTGCTCCCAGATGAAAGATAAATAATACAAGAAAACAAAATGAAGAACAAAGAAAAGAATAAATACATGATTAATCAAAATGAATTATGACTGAATAAAGCAATAATAATTATAATGTCTTGGGCATCTGAAAGGTATAGAAGTATAATACATAACAATGACACAGAAGTCTAGACAGCGATAAATGCCATTAAAGTTGTCTAAGACCTGAGTCAAGATGCGTACTATAATCTCTAGTGTAAGCACCAAAATAATAATGAAAGAATATAAAACTTCCAAGGTAATAGACATTAAAAAGTGGAATGGTTAAAAGCAACAACAACAAATCCTCAATTCAAAAGAAGGGAGAAAAAGAGGAGAAACTGGAACAAGGAACCAGCAGGACTAAAAGAAAGATAGCAAATTAATAAAATAGTAAATTTCAACCCATTCGTGTATTATTACATTAAGAGTAGGAAAACTCAATGCTGCAATTAAAAGACAAATTCTGTCCAACTCAACCATATGCTGTATACAAGAGACACATCTAAAACAAATGCTATAGAAATGCAGGAACTAAAAGTATTAAAATGGGCGCGCGCACACACACACACGCACACACACCAGGCAAATACTAACTGAAAGAAAACTGGTGTGGTTTTGCTAATATCAGATAAGATAGACTATAAAGCAGAAAGTCTTACTAGGTATATGGAAGAGCCTTTGCAATTGACAGAAAGACAAGTCTGCATTATATTATGGAATTTTAACGTATCTGTCTCAGAAACATATAAAACAAAAAAAGACAAAAGAAATCAGTGAGGATACAGAAAATCTGAAGAACATAACCAGCCAAGTTGGCCAAATAAACATATAGGACATTGCACTCAACAAATAGAGGATATACCTTATTTTCAAGCACATAGCAAACACGTATAAAAATATGCCAGACGTTACGAAATCAAACACATCTCAACACATTTCAAGCACTGAAATCATTCAAAGTGTGTTCTTTGCTCACAATGCAATGAAGTCAAAAATCAATAATGAAAAGATGGTTAGAAAATTGCTGGTACAAATTAGAAACTACTCTTAACCGAATGATAATAAAATGATTTCATCTAAAACAGCAAAAACAGTACTTAAAGGGAATCCCATTGTTTAAATACATTAGGACAAAATTTGAGAATCTACTAACCACTTCAAGAAATCATTTTTAAAAATCAGTAAATTGAAACAAAAGAAAATAGAAGAAAGGAAATGGATAAAGAGCAGAAGTGAGTGAACTGAAAATAAACATACAATATAAAAGATCAACATGAGGAAGTGTTGAAAACACTCTTACCACACAGTCTAGCAGTCACTCTCCTTGGCATTCACCCAAAGGAGTTGAAAACTTATGTACATGCAAAAACCTGCATATAGGTGTTTATTCTGTGTTTATGAATACAGAAGCTGTATTTATAACTGCCAAAACTTGGAGCAACCAAGCTGGCCTTCAGTAGAGGAATGGATAAGCAAATTCTGGTACACCTAGAAAATGAAATATTATTCAGTGCTAAACAGAAATTAGCTATCAAGCTGTGAAAAGACATGGAGGAAACTTAAATGCATATTAGTAAGTGAAAGAAGCCAATCTGAAAAGGCTACATACTGTATGATTCCAACTATATGACATTCTGGAAAAGGCAAAACTATAGAGACAGAAAAAAAGGTTCGTGGTTTCCAGGCGTTACGGTAGAAGGGAGGGATGGATAGGCAGGCACAGAGTGTTTTTAGGGCAGTACCACTATTCTGCATGACACAATGGTGGATATATTTGTCCAAAACCTACAGGATGTACAAAACCAAGAGTGAATCCTAACATAAACTATGGACTTTGGGTGATAACGATGTGTCAATTTAGGGTCATCAATTGTAACAAATATCCCACTCTGATGGGGGATCTTGGTAACGGGGAAGCCTGTGCAGGGACGGGGCAAGGGTTATATGGGTTATCTCTATACCTTCTGCTCAATATTTTGGTGAATCTAAAACTGGCATAAAAAATTGTCCATCAAAAAATTTTAATGCATAATTTAAAAACTTCTCACAAAGAAAAAACAACCAGATTCTGATGACTTCACCAGATAATTCTACCGGAAATTTAAAGAAGATACAATACTGATCATACCCAAATAACCTCCAAACAATAAGAGAATACATTTCCTAACTAACTTTAAGCATGACCTCGATAATCAAAACCTGACATGGACTTTATGAGAAAGGAAAATTTCAGGTCTATCTCATTAATGAACATCGAGGCAAAAAGCTTAAACAAAATATTAGCAAACCAAATATAACATCATAGGAAAATGTGAATCCATCTTGACCCAACTGGGTTGCTTCCAGAAATGCATGGTTGTTCAACATTTTACAAATATTCATTACATTATTAGAATTAAGGAGAAAATATATATAATAATTGTAATAGATGCAAGATTAGCTTTGATAAAATTCAACATCCATTAATGAATAAAACTTCATAGCAAAGGAGGAATAGAAGGGAAATTCCTTTAAAATGTATCTATAAAAACGCTACTGCAAACCTAACACATTGATAAAATGTTGACAACTTTCTCTTTGATATCAACATTGTATTAATTTTTGTAACCAGTACAATCAGGTAAAAAAAAAAGATATAAAAGATAACACAACTAGAAAAGAAGAAGCAAAAGTGTCATTTTTAGCAAATGATATGATTGTGGATGTAGAAATCCAAAGAATCTACAGAAAAAATTTATAAGTCAATGTAACAAGATTTCTGGATATAATTTTCAGTAAATAAAAACTACATGTCTATAAACCAGCTATAAGCAAAATTAAATTTAATTTTTTTATTTCCGTTGTATCATAAATACTTAACCATACCTCAAAATAAGTGAATATTTATTTGAAAAATATGAAAAATATCTATGTAAAAACAAAATAATATTATTGTGAGAATTGAAATGCAATAGTACTTGGAGTTATATAACATATTCCTAGGAAGACTCAATTTGTAAAAATGTTAGTTCTTCCTAAACAAATCTATAGAGTTAATGGAATCTTTAAAAAAACTTAATAAAGTATTATTATTTATTTACAATAAAATATATACATTTTTAGAATGTGTTTTGGTGATCTCTGTCATCATCACCCCAGTTGGTACCCACATGCCCCTGTAAAGCTCTTCCCACTAATCTCCCCACTTCATCCTGACTCCAGTCAACCACTGATTGATTTTTTGTTGTAGAGTTGGGGCTGTTATAAACTTCATATAGATAGAATCACGTATTACATACTCTTTTATGTCTGGCTTCTTTTGCTTAATGTAATGTTTTGGAGATTCATCTATATTGTTGCATGTATCAACAGCTCATTCCTTCTTACTGCTTAGTAGTTTTACATTTTATAAACACATTGGTTGTTTCCAGTTTGGAACAATTACGAATAAAGGGGCTATGTACATGTGCAGGTACCACTCTTTCGTGGACATATGTTTTCATTTCACTTGGATAAATACTTAGAAGTGGAATTTTTAAGGATTCAATGCAGTCTTAAATAAAAACTCAGTGAATAAGATCCACAGTTTTTGTGGAACTTTATGAGCTAATTCTAAAATTCAAAGGAAGTATAAAGGGGCCAGGATCGCCTCAAAGAGAAATAGCAAGGTGGGAGGTCTGGCTCTATCAGAAATAAAGACTTATTATAAAACTTATTATAAAAAACTACAGTGTGGTATTGGTATTAAAATGAACAAATAGATCAATGAATCAATAGAATTTAGCAACATATCCCGAAAAAGACTCAAACATATGAACATTTGGGTGTCTCTGCCAAGCAGTAGCGAAAGCACAGTCTTTTCAATGAAAGATGCCAGGAAAATTAGATACCACGTTGGGGTAAAAAATGATGCCCTATTTTACATCATACAGAAAACTAAAATCGAAATAGATTTTAGATCTAAATTTGAAAGGCAAAATAATGTAGTTTCTAGACATTAATATGCTAAAATATTTTCATGAAATCAAACTGGTGAAAGATTTATTAAGGAGGGATTTTAACCATCATTAATCGTAAAATAAAAAATTAAGAAAATGGGCTGTAGTATAATTGTTTTGTTTATCAAAGACACTGGTAAAGGAATGAAAAGACAAGCTAAAATGTGGAAGAAGATATTTGCAACACATATGATTGGAAAATATATATTAATGCATAAAATATATATAAAATACTCCTACCCCCCAAAAAGGTAAAAGACAACCCATTTTGTTAAATGGGGAAAAGACTAGTACAGGCAGTTCACAAAGAAGATATTCAAATAGCTAATAAATATCTAAAAGGTGTTCAACCTCATTCTTAATCAAGGAAATGCAAATTAAAACCACAAAGAGATACCACTGCATACCTACCAGAATGGCAAAAGTTTAAACCAATTGTTGGCTAGAAGCAAAAGGAACTCCTGTGACACTTCTGGTGGAAGAGTAATTTGATATACTAACTTTGGAAAACAGGTTGGTATTATCTACCTCAGGAAAAATTGTGAAAGATTTAGAAAAGGGAAGGAAAAAAAAAAGCATACTGAGTGTGCAGTCTAATGCACCCTACTGTGTTATTATGCCTCTCTATGTCTTTCAGCTATTCTACAACTATTTAAGTTGCAGAAAACTGATAATGATACAAATTCTTCCTGTCCATAGAAATGCAAGTGAATTATGTATGGTGGAAATGCAACAAATTATTGCCTTGTGGATAGATTCATTTCACTTTTATTAATAAATTCATTTCCTCATCTCTTATTGCCTACATATACATGGACCTTTCTATTCTGCTTTGAACCAGCTGCTAACATCTACTGGTTTCCTCATTAATTAATGAGTTAAATAACATCTTTGACACATGTTCATTTTGTATTTGTATGAGAGCAATTATTTTGCTTTTTTTAAAAAGCAACAACGAAACCTTTTTATACTACTAAGGCCAAAGATAACATATATCTTATGCCCCAACAATTCCACTTCTAGGAACACAACCAATAGAAATGCATGCACATGTGCCCCAAGAGAAAGATACAGGACTGTTCATAACATCAGCATTTATAGCTAAAAACTGGAAATACCTCAAATATCCATCAGTGGCCAAGTGGATAGATAAATAGTGGAATATTCCTATAATGAAATATAGAAAGTAAGATGAATGAACTACAGCTATACACCACAACATGGATGAACTTCATAAACATAACACTGAAAAAAAGAAGCTGTATCAGTCAGTTCTAATGCTGCTAATAAAGACATACCTAAGACTGGGTAATTTATAAAGGAAAGAGGTTTAATTGACTTACAGTTCAATATGACTTGGGAAGCCTCAGGAAACTTACAATCATGGCACAAGGGGGAAGAAGCATGTCCTTCTTCACATGGCAGCCGCAAAGAGAAGTGCAGCGCAAAGTAGGGGGAAAGCCCCTTATAAAACAATAAGATCTCATGAGAACTCACTCACTATCACGAGAACAGCATGGAGGTAACCACCCCCATGATTTAATCACCTCCCACCAGGTCCCTCCTATGACACATGGGGATTATGGGAACTACAATTCAAGATGAGATTTGAGTGAGGACGCAGCCAAACCATATCAGAAGCCATACATAAAACAATGCTCTGGCTGGGCGCAGTGGCTCACGCTTGTAATCCCAGCACTTTTGGAGGCCGAGGTGGGTGGATCACCTGAGTTCAGGAGTTCAAGACCAGCCTGATTCAACATGACGAAACCCTGTCTCTACTAAAAATACAAAAATTAGCCAGGTGTGGTGGCACGTGCCTGAAGTGCCAGCTACTCGGGCGGCTGAGGCAGTAGAATTTCTTGAACCCAGGAGGCAGAGATTGCAGTGATCCAAGATCGCGCCACTGCGCTCCAGTCTGGGTGACAGAGCGAGACTCTGTCTCAAAAAAAAAAAAAAAAAAAAAAAAATGCTCTATGACTTCATCTACATGAAATTCAAAAGAGACAAAACTAAACCAGAGTGTTTAGAAATGAACGCTTAGGGAACAAACTTCTAGTAAGAACTTTGTTTATTTGCTTTGGAAAGCCAAGATAGCAATCTCCTTTGGGAGAGTGAGAGAAGGGAAGGGTTGGAAGTGGGGAGAAGGGCTGTTTCTGGGACACCTACGATGTTCTGTCCTCACCTTGTTAACAGCAGCAGTCACCAATGTATTCACTTCATGATAAATCACTGGGCTATTTAATTGTTTGGTGCACTTTCCTTCATTATTGATTTATTTATAAAATAAACATATTTTATAAATAAAATTTATAAATATAAAATACATTATATTTCAAAATAAAGAAAATGTCTTAAAAGGAGGGGACTTTACAGAGTGAAGGACTGAAAAGCCAATTAGAGACAAAGCTATAGTATTCACTGTATTGTCCAACAAGCAAGTTTTTACATTAATATTCCAAGTCATTAAAGAAATGGCCTTCAGAGACTTCCAATCCTTCAAAGCAGTAAAATAAATGAAATAAGCTGCTGAAAAGACAGGAAGCCTAACAGTCCCAGCACCAGGATTGTTTTTTTTCTTAAGAGGCTTGCCAGGTTCACAAATTAAGTATTTTCAGCCGGAAGTTTGTGTTGTTTAAGCTCTACCCCTGCCTCTCTGAAAACAGAAAATTCACTCCAAAGAAATTAACACCTGCATCTACCTCATTTCAAGAGAAAATTGTTTCCTTCCATCTCCCCGCAAACTTAATATTCTTCTGCATGCATCAGGAGGCAGTGACAGGCCCTTTGTCATCAGCACAGGTAAACGTTATCTAGGTAACCAGGCCCACCACCAACAGAGCCAGCTCCGGCAATCTCTGCCTGGGCTGGGTTCACCAGGCAGAGGGCACCATCCCCACATGTGAGGGAGTGAAACATTTGGAGATTTAATCAATGACTGTCAGCTGTTCACGTTTTCATCCATTATGTCAGAATGTTAGAAGGGCATGTCTGAGGGCCCCGTGGCAAAGGCTGCACAGGTTTACAAGACATTCAATTTCATTCAGCCTTGAGGGGAGAAAAGATTGGAGATGGACGGAGTGGAGACGAGGGAGGACAACTGAGAGGATGGGAAGGAAAGTGTATAAACCCCTCCCACACTCCTTCCCCCACTCTTTCGACACTCAACACTAGAATACTAACTCCTTTGTTTTCAGGAATGAAAATAATAATAGTATTTATAGAACACTTGCTATGTGCAAGCACTTTACATAAAACATCTCAATCTTCTTCATGATCAGCCCTACAAGTAGGCAGCTTTGCCTTCATTTTCCAGGAGGTAACAGATGCCCAGAGAGGTTAAGTGATATGGGTAAGATTACACTGTGGGAACGGTCTGACCCACTGCCTGGAGAACACAGTTATCCTCCCCACCCACGCCACCTCCATTCTGGCAGTGAATTAACCAGTCTTTCTAAATATCAACTAATTAACCACTGTCTGCGTAGATCCCTCCAGGTTTGAAATGCTATAATTCAGAAAGTTGCCATAAATGATATCAAAACAAGCAGAGTACAAATTGCAAATAAAATTGCTTATGCTAGAGACAATGTAGCCAGTGAACACTATTTATACAAAGTATATCATCTTATTTCATTTTGTTTCTGACAACAACCAGTAGAGCAGGTATGATTACTATGCCCAGATTATCTCTGAGGTCCAAAGAAGTCTGCTGCCTGCCCCCCAGATTCCAGGGATATAATAACACAAAGGACTCTAACTCCATTCCTGCCTCCAGGGTCCTCAGTCATTTCATGTACTAATAATGACCACTGAGTGTACATATCATATCACCTAATAGGTATACATACAGGTGACCAGAAACTACATAGATGTTTATAATGTAGAGAGGAGTACCAAGAGGAAGAAGAAAGAAGGCTAGGTTGATGAGTGATGGTGAGTGATGATCAAGTAACATAAAGGTCAGTGAGGAAGAAATGGTGGAGGGCGGGGGTGAGGAATCTGTTCAGAGATAGAAAGAGTGGGGAGAAGGTATTTAAAGCCAGAATTGATTGCACCCATATACCAAGGGAAGAGAGGAGAAGTCGTTTTTAAAGAACATGTATTCATAGCTTCTGTGGTGGCAAAACCAGAGATGCTCATCTCCCTGCACCCAGCAGGCCACACTTCCACTAGAACAATCTTGGGAAATGTAAATTATGTCCATGTTTCTTCTACTTAAATTTCTTCCATCACTGGAATCGGTATAACTTTGCCATCAGGAACACAGTTTCTGGAGCCAGACTTCCTGGTTCACAATCCCAGCTCTGAAACATACTAGTTGTGTGACCCTAGGTAAGTTATTAAAAGTCTCTGTGCCTCAGTTTTCTTTGTTAAATGAGACTAGTAACTGACCCCAAAGGGGTGTTGGAGAATAAAGATATTATAGGATTAAATCATGCCTAGCACTTGGGAAGCTCTCAATAAATGCTAGCTGTTATGATCACCATCCCTAATGCCTTGAGATATATAAATCCACAATCCTTAACTTAGCACACTAACATTTGGTCCCCACCTACATTTCTTACACTTCCCCCAGGGCCAAATACTGCAGTTCATCTTGACCGTGATCTCCCTCGCCTCCGTGACTTTGCTCTTACTGTTCCCTCCATAGATGAACACTCTTTCCCTCTTCTCTACAACTACAATTCCCCTGACCCTTCTAGACTCCTCCTGACTCTATCAGCTGCTTTCCTCATGTTCCTGTGGCAGATGCCTCCCTCTGTCAGAGCCTCAGTTGCCCTGCAGTGACTGTCAGGGAGGAAAAATAATTTTCCCCCAAGTCCCATAAGTTCTTAGTTGGGATGAACTCCCGTAATAAAAGACAGATTAACAGAAGTAAAACAAACAACTTATGAATGCATGCAGTGTACATCACACAAGAGAAACTTCAATGAAAGGTAACCCACAGCAGCAGCTTAGAACTCTGGCTTATGTGGCATCTTCAACAAAGCACAATACAGTTGTCAAGAAAAGACAGGACGAAGAAGTGAGGTTTTGGGCTTCCAACGATGGGAAACTGTGGGAAGGTAAATCTATAGGAGGAAACTGATGAAGTGAGGTTAGTTTGCAGATTCCCCTGGCGTTGTCTCTGGGTTGATGAGTCTAGAGCTGTCTCCAGTAGAGAAGGATTTATATCCTGTCTTTAGGCAGAAAATGGATAGGATAAAGAGAGCTTTTCCCCTGTTTACTGCTTCTTAATTGCCTTCCGCTCAAAAATAATTTTATATCAAAGAGGCAGATTTGGGGGAGTCATGTTCTGATTTTCTTCGTGACCACACTTGTTTTACTGGCCTCTGAACTTCTCTTCACAGAAAGTTCTCAGAAAATGCTGAGAGATGGAACTTGGGCAGTTTCAGGCTCTAGTCATAGATCATGGAGGAACAGTTTTTGCCAAAGTGATGAAAATCCTCCTCTATCTTTCTATATTTTCCTTTACTGAAATCCATGAAAAGTTAAATAGAAGCTTCTCATAAACAGTCTATAAAATTGTATGTAGTAATTAAGTGTCCCCAGTCCACAGCGCACAGCACTGAGACAGGCAGCGCCAAGGGACTGCCTTCCTTTCATATGTATTCTTTCCTTTCCTTTTTCCATTAAAGCTATACAAAAAAAATATGTTACAATGTTTCCACTTTATTCTCATTTATTTTTAGACTATGAGTTTTACTATAGCCAGGATATACAATTCTTGCCATATCTTCAAATCTTTACTACTGCACTCCCACAAACCTAATTAGGAAATTGTATGTATCAAACATTCAGTTCAACAAATAAATTCTGAATCTGAAGAATTCAACAGACATGAGTCAAACCACCTGCTTCTGCCTCTAAAGACATGTCCAGAGAAAAAGAAGACGGAGGACAGTGTTTGAAGAACATGGGAATATGGGAAGCAGGAGGACACAATGAAAGTGCACATGCTGGAGGCCAGGCAGTCACGCTGGAGGCCAGGCAGTCTGGGTTTGAACCTCAACACTGCTGCTCACCGAGGAATGGCCTTGGGCAATTTGGCTAGGCAGGACCAACCACATAATTTATGAGGCTCCATGCAAAATAAAAATGCAGGGCCCTTGTTCAAAATTATGAAGTCTTTTAAGACAATAATTGCAGAATATTACACCAAGCATATGCCCTTTCTAAATATGGGGTCCTGTGTGATCATGCAGGTCACATGCCATGAAGCCATCCCTGCATCTAGCCTCTGTCACCTCAGTTTACTTCTCTGTCAAATGGACACAATAACAGCACCCATCTTGAAGGGTTGCTGTGATGATTACATTAGAAACTCCCAGAAAAATTGCTTCTAAAAGCACCTGGTACTTATCAAAAAAATGTTATCTTTTGCCGTTAGTATTTTTTGAAAGTCAAGTTATGAAACAGAATAGCTACTAAGACATTCATAGTCAATTATAAGATACTTCTTTACCAAGGGATTAGCCACAAAGTCCTTCAAACAGCGAACTTCCTTATTTAAATCTGAAAGAGTAGGCCGGGCGCGGTGGCTCAAGCCTGTAATCCCAGTACTTTGGGAGGCCGAGGCGGGTGGATCACGAAGTCAGGAGATAGAGACCATCCTGGCTAACATGGTGAAACCCCGTCTCTACTAAAAATACAAAAAACTAGCCGGGCGTGGTGGCGGGCGCCTGTAGTCCCAGCTACTCGGAGGCTGAGGCAGGAGAATGGCGTAAACCCGGGAGGCGGAGCTTGCAGTGAGCCGAGATCGGGCCACTGCACTCCAGCCTGGGTGACACAGCGAGACTCTGTCTCAAAAAATAAAAAAAAAAAAAAAATCTGAAAGAGTTTACAAAAGACTGATGCCTGTACTACTTGCTAAAAATATGTATTAGGCAAAACAAAGTATCTCTCTAATCAGAGAAATAAACCCAAAAAATGGGCTTTCAGACAAGATGGTCCAAGAGACATTTTCATTTAAGGTCTATAGGAAAGGAGATCTCTTCCTGTGTTTCCACCTGTACCATTCTGGCCTGTCTATAGGACGGTCTTATGACTTGGACAGAGCTGGGGTTAAGAGCACGAATGTTGACATCCGTCAAAACTGAAGGATCTCCTAACTCTCTGACTTTAAGCAATTAACTTCTCTAAGCCTGCATTTCTTCAAAAACAATCCAAACTCACAGCAGTATGAAAAAACAGATTCACAGGATTGTTATAAGCTTTAACTGACATATACATACAGTCATGAATGGCTCAAGGATAGGGTATGTTCTGAGAAACGCATCCTTAGGTGTAGTTGTGTGAACATCATAGAGTGCACTTACATACACCTAGATGGTGTAGCCTGCTACACACCTAGGCTACATGGTATAGCCAATTGCTCCTAGGCTACAAACCCATAGAGCACATCACTGTACTGTACACTGTATGTATAATAACTGTAACACAATGGTAAGTATCCGTGTATCTAAACATAGAAAAGATACAGTAAAAATGTGATATTATAATCTTACGGGAAGACTGTCAGATAGGCAGTCTGTCGTTGACTGGACTGAAACATCGTTATGCGGCCCATGACTATATGTGGTGCTTAGCTCAAGGTTTGGAGCATAGGATGACTCCATCAACAGCTGCCTTGAGGGCAATAATATGGAGCCACACTGTAAGTCAGGGAAACAAACAGTGGGCATTAATGCATAATGGGCCAGTAGTCCCTTACTCCTCCCAATTTACATCTTCAGATCACAAGCATTTACTGTTCATCCACATGAGAAAGAGTCTTAACTCAATGATCTAAGGGCTCAAAAGGTTACATTTAAATTTAGGACTGCCCTGACTAAATGAAAATTTCAACACCTACATTAATAGCTTTATTTGCCAATAATATTTTACTTTTATTAGCATTTTCAAACAGACTGATATTCTTGCTTATCTTCATTTTACAGGTGACACATTCTCACTGAAGCATGGTCACAACATAATGTGGTCTGGGGCCAGTGCAAGATCCTAGCTCAGCTTCTTGATTTCAGAGAACATGTGCCTTAAATATGACACACAAGGAAAGAGATGTCATTGCCATGTTTTAACTTACAACTTTCTGATAAACATTCTGCCAAGGCAATTGCAAGGCTGTCATAATTGGAACAAGTCATTTCCACATACAAAGGGCAATGACCAGTGGCAATGCAGGGATTCTGAGCACTCTAAAAAGACAAAAAGACAACGAAGAATATTCTACTCCCCAGCTCAGTGGCTCCATTACACTTAGTTCTGTGCTAAAAATGTCTCAAAAGTGTTCCATTACCTACAAGGTCGAGTCCAAACCCCTTAGTCTACCTAATCTCCCACTAGCCCCCGGAGTCCAGACTAAGCTTTAGCCGTAAAGTACTTCCCATCATTTTCCACAAATGTCATGTTTCGGATTCAGGGCCTGAAAAGACCCCAGAGTAGCTAGAAAATAAACAATAAGAGGCTGAGTGCCTTGGAGGAGACTGGAAAGGGATCATGTAGGCCTGTGGAGTCATGATTCAAAGACCATAATGTATTCCAAATGAAAGAGGAAGCCACTGACCAGATAAGGAAGGGAATGAGATCATCTTATGTGCATCTTTTAAAAATTCCTTCTGGTGGTTGTGCCAAGAACTGATAAAAGAGTGACAAATGAAGAAGAGGAACTTGTGGCAGGGAGACCAGTCGGTGGGTAGACCAGGAGGCACAGCCACCCGGCCAGTTAGCCTGAAGTTAATGCTCATGCTTATTCATCAAGATTCTGTTCAAGTATCTGCTTATCAGTGAGACTAATTCCACCAGGTCTGACCTGAACTAAGCCAGTTAAATAAATTGTCTTCTTAAGTATAACCTAGTTTAAAAGTTCTTAACATCAAAGAAAAGTTCTAGGAATTTCTTGACTTTCAAAAGATAATCAGTTTAATTCAGATCAAAATTATTTCCATAAGCTGCTTCCTAAATGATTCTCTCCTCTACAGAGGTAGAAGACCAGATGGTTAAAAGCAAGCTATTTGGGGTCAGACAGTTCTGAATTTTACTCCCTGGCCCCACTAGCACTTACAATGGAGAAACCGTGGCTCAGATAAGTTAAGTTATTCTTAACTTCTAGGTGTATATGAGCACACTCTCGGTGCACACCCAGGTGTATGTAAGTGCACTCTAACTCTAAGTTACTCTTAACTTCTCTGAGCCAGGGTCTCCATTTGTAAAATGGGGACACATCTACCTCAAAGAGATGCTATAAAGTTTACCTACATAATGTAACATGATTAGTTCATCTGCCACACTGTAGGTTCTCAATAAATAGTAGCTGCTGAAAGAATAATATTGTCTTTCCAAGGCAGGACTCACAGACAGCTGCTATATAGTGACTCTGAAGGAAGAACCACCTAGCATCCTCCCTAAGGACAATACTGTCAACTGAATGTCAAGAGTTGACTCTACCAAAAGGAGCCATAAATCCACAATGTATCGTCTAAATGACCCAAGAGATAATGCTCAAACTTGATTCCCTTCATCAAATGGAAAATTTAACAAGCTGTACAACTAATAACCTATTTGTATAAAACGTTTAGTTATGTTGTCATTGGCTTGACCCATTTGATACATGCAACTCCAAGCTCCGTCATAAACAAGTACACTTACATCTTTGGCATATTTTAACTTTCAAAGTTCTTTTTCAAATTGCCCACGTGCAATCATTGTAGCAAAATTATCATTGAGACAAGTAATTTCCAAATACAAAATACAATGGACAGAGCCAACCCAAGAACTCTGTTTAAAAATCCGTTAGTGTGGCTGGGTGCGGTGACTCACACCTGTAATCCCAGCATTTTGGGAGGCCAAGGCAGGGGAATCACAAGGTCAGGAGATCAAGACCATCCTGGCTAACGCAGTGAAACCCCACCTCTACTAAAAATCCAAAAAAAAAAAAAAATTAGCCAGGCTTAGTGGCGGACGCCGATAGTCCCAGCTACTCAGTAGGCTGAGGCAGGAGAATGGCATGAACTCAGGAGACGGGGCTTGCAGTGAGCCGAGATTGCGCCACTGCACTCCAGCCTAGGCGACAGAGCGAGACTCCGTCTCAAAAAAAAAAAAAAAAAAAATCCTTTAGTGTTTCCCCATTTCTGGAGGATAAAATCCACATTCCTTGACAGAATTGACATGATCCTTATGATCTGACCCAACTGTGTTATCTCTTCCAGCTCCCAAAACCAGCTCAGTGCCAGCCATCCACAACTTTTCACTGTTTGCCAAAATGTCCTCTTCCTTCATGCCACCATATCTTTGCACGTGCTAATTTTTTGCCTAAAATTAATTCATTTCATCATTCTTTTGTTGACTGCGTTGTGCTAGATGATAGATACAGAGCGATAAACAAAACAGTTGTGATCCCTTTAGTTTTTGTTGTGATCCTTTTAGTTTTTTGACTGACAGGTCAACAAACAAATAGGCTGCCATGATCTTATTTACTTTTTAAAAGATCACTCTGGGTGTTCTGTGGCCTTATCTAGAAAGATGAGTGATTGAGGGGAGAACAGGGGGAGCAAAGAAGGAAAGCTGCCTGGCATTCCCCACCCGGGCAGCATGATGGACTTATGCTCAACACCACAAGAAAATTCATTCCTCCGTGTCTGATTTGACCTAAGAGGGCCTTCCTAAGTTGATCTGATTGGAACTTCTTCAAATACATTCTTTAAAAAGCCTCAAAGGATTTTTAAAATTCAGTTTATTTCAAGTCAAAATTCAAGTTATATTTTCATTTCCACAAGCTCCTTTTAAGTAGGTTAATTTGTTACTGGAATGGTTTGTAATAGTACTAGTGATTCTCTGCTCTAGGAGATAGACCACCAAAGTGGCAAAAGAAACAAAGTCTGTGATCATAGGTGTGTCTGTTACAGACTCCAGGGTCAAATTGCCTGGGTTCAAATCTTACCACTGTCACAGTTTTGTAACCTTAACCACTCTGTGCCTCAGTTTCCTTACCTGTAAAATGAGGATTAAATGAATTAATAAATGTAAAGTGCTGAGAACAATGCCTAGTTCTTAGTGCATTTAGTAACTGCTAGCTAATAACAATAACAATTATACAAATAATATGACACCACAGGTGTTCCACTCACTGGCCACGTGACCTCGGACAAAGAACTTAAGTTCTCTCTGAGCCTCAGTTTCCTCAGATAAAATAGATTTCTAATAGGATTGTTAAACATTAAAAGAAATCATGTGTATGGATTAAATACAGTGCCTATGATATCGTCAGTGTCCAGAAAATCTTTGCTGATGTTACTGTATCATTAAAGTTATTATTATCATGGGCAAGTTACAAATAAGTTTATCTGTGTATGATCTTAGTAATATGTTCTAGGAAATGTATTTTACTTCAGCCAAACTCCTGGATTCAAAGCATAACCCCTCTTTTACTAGTAGTATGACCTTTGAGAGGTGAATCAGCCTCTCCAAGCCTTCATTTCCTCACCTAGGTGGATGTACCTCATAAGCCTGTGAGGATAAAAAGAGATAATCCACAAATATAAAGCCCCAACACAGTACAGGTAAGCACTCAGTAAATGTAAGCTATTGTTGCAATTATTATCACTATTCATACACACCCTAAATTTCCCTAGAAAAAAAATTAGATCTTCAGTGAATCTTTTATCTCCATTCTCTCTACCCCTCCTCTTACCCACAGTACTTAGATTCTCTATAAGTGCTTGATAAATAAACTTCCCCTTCACATGTCTCTATTTGCTGAAGATAAGTGGGGAAAAGGTCAAACCCAGATCCCTTTAACCTACATAAATCTGAAATAATGTATAGTGGATTTCAATAGTTCTAACACAGAAATCTAGAGTGGTATATGGGTTGGATATCCTTTCTTCAAATAAGGTTTTAATCATGGGTCATAGATGGGTGAGAGAAAAACAAACCTTAATTTACCAACAAGTTAGAAGTCATGTGCAGAACTCTCGGCTCAAATCAAGCCATAAAACCAGGCTGCTGAGGTTAAGCTGCATGGCAAAATTAAATAAACATCAAACCAGCCAACGAACAGATAAACAGGCCACATAAACCAGGTAGGAGAGAAAGGTTCTCTTACTCCCAGCCAAAAGAATGAGAGGAAAAATAAATAAGGCAGCACACATAAAGTGGCAACAGTTCAGGTACTTGCTGTTTCTGGGGAATGAATTTTCTCTTAGAAATAGGAAGAGAGAAAGAATGACCTGGTTGACAAGGTCAGCAATAAAAGAACAAACACAAGTAGTAGTGAAGTCAGCTTCCAGGCCATGGCAAAGGTGTGAGGGATGACATGGTGAGCTGAATGCCATGCCAGTGATTTTACATCAGGCCCAGCAATGATTCATATTTCCCAGAGAAGGATTCCTAATGGAATGGCTTATATCCTGGGACTCTGCAAGAGGGTTTCATCTACTTGGTTTTAAGAGTTCACCAAGCTTCCCTTCCTTTGGGCTGATAGTATGGTTCCTTAGACATCCTAGCTAATGATCCCTACAACACCTGTATTGGGAAGGGGCATGAAAACTGTAGATGACGAAGGAACATCAGAAAAATAGGCTGCACTATAGATAAAGGCACAGAAATAGAGAGCCAGGAGAAAGCAAAAGGGAAAACTTACAGAGCGATTTCCTTCTTTACACAAATATGAGCCTATAGGAAGAGACTAAATCAGCAGTATCCAGTGCTTTTTATTACTTATAAAAGTCTAAAACAAGGCTATGAATCATCAACATAAAAAAAACTATCATCTTTCACCAGTCTTCGATCTTCCCATTCCTAATCCTTAAATAATGACTTTTTAAATATGAGACTAACCCAGTAATTAAGATAGTGAACTCTAGCACTAATGCATTAACTTTTGTAACCAAAGCCAGCATAATCTAACTGTGAAAGCTATTTCCTGCACCCCTAATTCTCCCTGTTAGCCAGCAAAGAAGTGGGGGGGTCCAAAGTATGAGAAAGGATTTGATATGCAATCAGCAGGAACAAAATTCCTTGGTTTAGAAATAATCATAAACTGATTTTTCCAGAAACACACAAGTGATGCCATCAGCGAGGGGTTAATTTTAGACCCAGCCCCTAGCTCGTGCAAAAGCAAAAAGTTTTTCAATGTGTACGGTGGCCTGAGCCTCATAGCATCAGAAATCTTGAGTTGAATGAAAACAATGAAGGCAGAAATCAAATTATTACAATGCCAAGAAAGTTGACTGGAATACACTGCACTTAAATTTCTAAATTGATTTAAATTTCTAGTCAATTTATTTTGGGGAATGCATGGGTTTGAATCCATGCTCTGCAATTTCCATAACTCGACAACTGTTCATTGAGCTGGATGTCACATGGTAGGGTTAATCAAAGTGCAGTTCCCAGATGTGCAGTGCTAGTATCACCTGATGGCTTGTTAGAGATACAAATTCTTGAGTCACACCCCAGACTGGAAGAATCAGAAACTGGTGATAAGGCCTAGCAAACTCTAGTACAACCGCCCCTTCCAGTGGTCCTGATGTAGTTCAAGTTTTGCAGCACTGAGGTCAACATAACTGTTAGGAGCTCAGACTTTGGGTAGTCACTTGCCTCTCTAAGCTTCGTCTCCTCTTCCACACACTGTGTTTAGCTCTATGCTCAGTAAATACCCGCAGCATTCAGAGTGTGAGGCATGAGGCCTGGCGCTGGCCAGACATGAAAGAACCACACTGCTCTTCACCGTGGTTCTTAAAGTCCACTGAAAGAACTCAACAGCCTAGCACAAGGGTTGGCAAACTTTATCTGTAAAGAGATGGATAGTAGATATTTTGGGCTTTATAGGTCATACAGTACCCATCTCAACTTCTCAACTCTGCCTTTGTGCCATGAAAGCAGATATGGTGAATAAGCATGGCTGTGTTTCAATAAAACTTTATTTATGGACAAAAAATTTGAATTTCATATCATTTTCACCTGTCAATTCTTATTCTTCTTTTGATTTTTTTTCAACCATTTAAAAACACAAAAGCCATTCTTACTCAGGAGCTGCATATAAACAGGCAGCAAGCCAGGCTTGTTCTAGAGAAAGTAGTTTGCTGACCCTAGTCTAGCACCCTCATACTGGTAAAGTTGTCAAGCCAGAGTTTTGTCATGTGTCAGATGAAACCAATCCTGCTCATGCTGAAGGTTGTTGTGAGACAATAAATATCTGTAAACTACCTAGTAGGCTGCCTGACATGGAGAAAGCTCTCAGCAAATGACAGCTACTGTCATTATTATAACGAAATGTTCATCTCATGAAAAAAATGCTAACACTGGATGATCTAGGACAATGAGTTGGAGCAGGGCAGGAATACAATGGAAATGTGTGGGCAAAACAGAGATTCAGGTTTACAAACAGATTTTCTCTAAGCACCATTGGCCATATGTCTATTAGCGTGTCGCTGAATTTATACACACAGAAATAAGCAGTAAAAAATAAGCAAACCGAACAAAGAAACTGCAATCACCTTGCTCTCTTGACTTAAAAGAAGACATGTGGTTTGTTCTGGACATTTAAATTGCTCCCATATGTGTAATACCCTCCTGGAGCAATGAAACAACTCAAATAAAAGTGCATCAAGTCTGTCTCTGCCCTCAAAGCCTCCAGGAGTTCACACTACCACACTGAGACCAAAGAGCCAACTCACACATCCCACAAAGCAGCACTCCCTTGGGAAAATTCACAGCTGCACAACATCTGGGGGAAAATTAGGCTCAGGATATGGTGAAACCGAGGACTACATTTTCAGATAAAATTTCAAGGGCTCATCAAAGGCTCATCGCATGTGTCCCTGAGTCAGGCACTCATTACTCGCTCATCAGTCGCCAGCCTTTGGCTGCTAGGAGTCCATCCAACAGGTGTGTGCTCCCCATCTGAACCTGACCCGGGGGCCAATCCTTTCTGCAGCCCCTTACACTGCTCTCATTGTCTCTGAGTCTAGTGGTCTCTTCTGATGGTGAAGATGAATACCTGAAGGAGCATGCTGTCCAATACATGTGAGCCACTAGCCACATGTGGCTTTTGAGCATTGAAACATGGCTGGCATAACCAACAAACCACATTTTTTAAATTTCATTTCATTTTAATTAATTTATCTTTAAAAAATAATGTTCCATTCAGCTATTGGAAAAGGTCTAAGCAAAATTCAACTTAGACGAGTGAACTTACTTTTTTACTTTACATTAGTAAAATCAAAATACAAATCAAGTATTTCTGATGAAAAATTTAGAATTCAAACTGAGAGACGCTGTAAGTGTAAAACATACACCGAGTTTTAAGAACTGTTTGTAAAAAAAAAAGCTATAAATATCTCATTAATTTTTATAGTGAGTACATTTTGAAATGAAAGTATTTTGGATATATCAAGTTAAATAAAACACATTATTAAATTCTACGTTTCTTTTTTGCTTTTTTAAAATATGGCTATTAGGAAATGTACAATTGCATAAATAGCCTACATTATATTTCTGTTGGACAGCACTGCTACAGACCATGAAATAAGGGTATTATTGTTTTATTCATATTAATCACAAAGCCAGAATGGGACTTAGAGTCGGTCTAGCTCTGACCTCCGCACCCCACAGTCTTCCTACTGCCCACGCCCCAGAGAGCAGCTCCAGCGTCTTTTCTTGGGTACCACTTTCTCTGATGAGGCAAATGCTTCACAAAGAGTGACTTTCACTTCTCTTTCTTTCGAGTCCAGCCCATTGTTGCAGCCAGTCACGCAGCAAACAGCACCAGGAATCACAGCCCGGCTCGCTGCAAGTGCATATATCCCACTAGTCCCAAGGAGGGGGATCAACTCACAACAGTCGTTTGCTCATTCTAGTTCTCAAAATCTAAGATGACTATTGCAACCAGGTTTTAATCCCAGATCAGGACTCATTTCCAACCCAGAACATACACATGTTACTTCCAAATCCCTTGTGATCATGATCTTCTCAGAGCAAGACGCAAACAGCTTTCATAGCTGACCAAAGAAGTTTTTATTTTGTGTCTAGTAAATGTAGAGCTAATAAACTCACTAAAAAACCAAATAGCCTTTGAAATCAGAGAGAAGTCCCTTCCAGAAAAGGATTTTACGTGTGATAGTTTTCAAATCTGAGTAAATATTAAGATAAAATTGAATGAATGTGGATGTATATTTATATTTACTATGTGTCCACAGAGACACACACCTTTAAAAAAAAAAAACAAAACACGAAAATGACCCAAGTTCCTCTTTTTTTGGCCTCCGACAAATCTGTTTAGGAGTTAACTTCTCCCTTACTCTCTCAAGTACCAGATGTTGTTGGCCCCCACCCCTCCAGGAAATGAAAGAGAGGCCTGGAGATATGGAGTGTGGGGTAAGGGGCTCCTTACAGAATGTCACTCTACCCCAGGACTGCTGTTTATTAAATTCTCTTAGTATCCCAGGCCAAGGTCTCTGACTTAGTGACTTTAAATCAGTTTACAATCAGAACCAGAGCCTAGTCTCAATTTTTGAGTAGAGAGAGACAGCAATAGAGAAAGCGCAGATAATCCTTTCACCTCATTTGAACCTTTTCCCAGGCCCACTCTCCTGCTGACAAACCTTTACAGAGCTGCTAACAAGGAGAGAAATGAACCAATTTGGGGTTTAGCACCCGTTTTTTTTTTGCCTGCGCAGGTGAAGTCACTAATTGGCAGTAAAAGGCATAAAAAGTGTACATCAGAATGGCTGGAGACAAACGGGTCTGGATAATCCATAAACTGAATAATGAGCCTTTTAATAACCAGCAGCTAACTGCAGCTTTTGGTAATGGGATCCAGGTAGCACTTGTAAATCTACTCCCTCCAATTAGAAAAATGCCTTCCTCCACTGTTCCCTAACGAAAGGAAACAGAAAAGAACCTCATTCAACTCCTAGCCCTCAGGCATAAATGTGTGTTAAATTCTCACAAACAGAAATTTTTCTCCTGGAGAGAAGCTTTCCTAACTTTGCTCAGTCGTTTACTAGAAAGTTTAATAGGCTTCCTCTGTTTTCCTCAGATCTAAACCCCTTCTTTCTCCCACTAGTCCTTCAACAAAGGTTTCCTCGATTCCAGCTGTTACCAGTACTAATACTACTGATAATATTTTTTGCCATTTCCACTTCATACCTGTGCGGTGCACTCTGCTTTGCAAAGTGCATTCACAAGCATTATCTCTTTTGGTCTCCAACACCACCCCGCGGCAGATCTAGGTTGGGGAGCCTGAAATGTATATAATTTGTGGGATTCCTTGACAAAATGAACATAAAATTATAAATACCAAAATGCTAGGGTCTCTTCCCAGAACCTTGGAAGGGCCCTGAAGCTTGCGCTCAGGGTAAGACCAACTCTCCCTCACTCCCACCCGCAAAAAGGACATACACGTTCACATAACTTGCCCAGGGTTAAAGATCTATACAGAGTTAAACAGAATTAAAACCTTCTTATCTCCTCAGTCTTTGCAGCCCCTCTAGTTCCTCTAGTTCCTCTGTCACAAAGGAAACTCAGAGGAACAAATAAAAACAACACAGCTAAAAGTGGTCCCCATCAGGCCACCAGATTAGGAAGTTGTCTAGACTGGATATTGCCTGGGGTAGAAGATGGTGAAATAAATTCAGAATCCCTATAAATATTTACTTAATTGGCACTGAAGGTAAAAGACAAACTCTATAGCTTGTCCAATCCGCAGCCAGGACAGCTTTGAATGTGGCCCAAAACAAATTTGTGAATGTTCTTAAAACATCATGAGAGTATTTTTGCGATTTGCTTTTTTAAAAATTTTTTTAGCTCACCAGCTGTCATTCATGTTAGCGTATTCTATGTGTGGCCCAAGACAATTCTTCTTCCAATGTGACCCAAGGAAGCCAAAAGTTTGAACACCCCTGCTTAATAACCACACAAAGCCAGGGTGAACCCCACCTCCATCACTTACAACAGGACATGGGACAATTTACTTAGGTTTTCTGAACTTCGGTGTCTTCATTTGTAATAAAAGTTTACTTAGCACAGAACCCAGCCTGAGCACTCTGGCTGTTCAATAAATGGCACCTATTGTTGCCGTTGTTATCAGTCCATCCAAAGAACACTACTTTTACCCAAACCACTCATTCCCCACAGTGTGCTGATAAACGTAGCAAAAGCATCTGCTCAGTCACTGTAAGACTGGAAATTAGGCCAGGCAGCTGCTGAGAATTCAGCATTTCCTGGGCAGCAGTAAGAAATGTCATAGCAGATTTATTAAATGAAGTGACTTGTCTACTTGCCAGGGTTATCCTACGGTTTCAGATTTATCATCTGTGTACCTGCGAAGTCCCTGTGGCTTTCCAGTCTCAGTGAAGCCACACTGTTTTCAAATGCTTTGAGACCTCATCGTTTGAGAACCACACAATCTTTTGGTTGTGGGTGTTTGGGTTTTGATTGTTTTTTTGTTTGGTTTTGTTTTCTGGGTTTTTTTGGTTTATCTGTTTCTGTTCATCTGGGGAACCAAAATGATCATGACAAAAGTTAAACCACACCTACACTTCCCTTTTTTCCTCCTTCTAGTCCAGTTCTCCCATCTCCCCGCCCCCCCAACCCCAAATTTTAAATTGGCCCCAGATTTTATATGAGGAATGATAACAGACCTACCTACAAGAAACATACTCAGAAAAAATTTAAGGAGCAAACTAACTGACGAGCTCTAATCTGCCTGCTATACATTAGAGTTAAAAAATCCATGCCACATCCTTGAAGAGCTCAGCTGTTTTCAGAAAACAAGCTGGACCTGTGTCTATAACTGACATCAAAAAATATTAGTAACACCAGTCATACATTCAGCAAACACTTAAGGAGCACCTACTGAGAGCCAGCTTAGTTCTTAGGAACACCAAGTTGAATACAACAAAGCCGTTTCTGCCTTCCACATTCAGGTAAGTAACCATCACCGCCCCACCCATATACTCCCATGCCATGAGGTGTAACTTTCAAAGTAATTTGCATAGTTTTCATTCCTAGTTTAATTATTTGCCTTCTCACTAAGTCTATAATCTCACTTAGGGTAAGAACAGAATTCATTTACAGATGCTCAGTAAACACTGAAAGGCTGCGGCTCCCTAACAGTTGATAGTCAAAAAAGAGTTGGGCATGAAAGCAGTTTACTGACAGTACATGGTAATACCTGCTACTACAGGGACAAGAACTTAGACCACAGGAGCATGGAGGAAGCCTGCTGAGGCAGGCGACGGCTTGACCACAGATGTGACTCTAAAGTAGGAGTTGAACAAGGCAGAGGGAGTAAGGATGGAGAGGAAGGGGCAGAGATGAGAGGTTTTCCTGAGACAGAATTGATGCACTGTAGAGAAGGATTAGGTCGGGGGCAGGGGGAGGAAGAGGAAATGAGAAGACACCAAGTTCGTAACTTGGTATCATCATTCATCTAATTACCTATCAATCAAGATAAATATATGAGGACAGGTAACTGGAGAGAAGGTAGTTGTGGCTTAGTCATGCATCTATCGTATCAGCTAACCGCTTCATGTTCATAAGCCTCATCCACCTAGTAAAACCATAATCTTCTCGACAGCAGAAATGATTCACAAGGCTCTTGTGTCCACATGTCCACTCAGTGTCCACTTCCGATATAAAAGTTAATACAATTCACCTATATTTTTAAAAAATAAAAGTGTACAAGACACTGTGCTAAAAATGTACCTGCTGACCAAAGGTAGAAATCATAAAACAAAATATGGATAGGATTTATTGCATAAAATGTTAAAGTATCTATAATTTATCAAAGAAGAAAGACAAATGACTAATACAAATTTAAAAGCTTAACTTCACTAATGATTAAATAAATACAAATTGAATCTAAGAGTTTTCCTGTCTATCAAATTTGAGAGACTTTTTAAACACCCCCACAAGATCTTCCCTGTAATCTGTCTGCTGGAGCTGCTGAAAACAGAGAATCTGACAAGGGCTCTGGGGCCCAAGAAGACACCAGAGCTACTATGAAAAGAGACTGGTCCTAGACCAGGCACGGTGGCTCATGCCTGTAATCCCAGCACTTTGGGAGGCCAAGTCAGACAGATCACTTGAGGCCAGGAGTTCAAGACCAGCCTAGCCAACATGGCGAAACCCCGTCTCTACTAAAAATACAAAAAATTAGCCAGGCATGGGGGCACATACCTGTAGTCCCAGCTACTTGGGAGGCTGAGGCACGAGAATTGCTTGAATCCAGGAGGCAGAGGTTGCAGCGAACCAAGATCATGCCACTGCACTCCAGCCGGGGCAACAGAGTGAGACTCCGTTTCAAAATAATAATAATAAAGAGACTGGTCCTTGAGTTGATTCTTTATTCAATGGTAGAGCTACACAGGAGATCTGCCTAACCAGGAGCATGGCAAGAAATAAACCTGCTAAGATTCAGAATTTCTTCTTCCCCCTGCAATATAACTAATATACAGATTATCTCATTTAACCTTTAGAATAACCCATTGAGGAATGCATGATCATTCCCATTTTGGAAACTGAGGTAGTGAAATCAAGAAACTTGCTATGGCTCTATAATTAACAAGGAGTGGAGCCATAATTAAAGCTCACATATTTCTGGCTTTAAAGTCCAGGCAATGTGAAGTCTGTATTCCAAAATTAAATGATTATGAGGTGATCATCATTCTGTTTGAGAACTAGCCCTATATATTGGCAGAATGGGCCCTCAGCATGCACAGCACCTTGAGGGGATCGTTCCATATCCCCTAAAAGACCAAAATTAGCTGCCACAGCATGGGGGTCTCTTCTGAGTGAGGGCCACTATTGTGTAGGCAATAATGATACTTTAATCAATATCTCTCTATCTCAGTTTTCTCATTTGTAAAAATGGATAGTAAAATCTACTGCAAAATTCTGTTGAGAAGATTAAAGTCTTAGCCCACAGAAGAAAGCTGGCACTGCCTCAAAAGTTATCTTTCTAAAACACAAGCTCCATCATAGTAAATCCTATTTAGTCTTCAAAACACAACTCCAATATCATCAGTGGGAAGCCTGTCTGAACTACCCAGTGACAGGGGCAATTGCTCTCTCCTTCCAGGCTTCTATTATGCCCTCCATGGACCTATGTAGTTTCATTCTTCACATTATAACCTAAGCACTCATTTACTTTTCTATCACCCTTACTAAACCGTAAGCCATTTGTGAATGGGGTCAATGGTTTATGCATCTTGTGATGTAAAAGGAATCAAAACAGGCCACCCCAAAATATATCACTTTGGCATATTGATTATTTTGAGCTAAAGGCAATTGAGAAAAAGCAGATACAGGAAGGGCTTTCTGACCCCCCCATTTCTACCTAAAAGCAAGGCATAAAATTTCCCATGAGAAATGTCCCTTCCCTGTGCCAGGAAGAGGAGAACATTCTTATGATCAAAGATGGAGAGTCAACACCAAGATAAATCTCTACTAAAAACACTCACCTATTTTCCATTAGTTTTCCCCATACATTTCCCGCTTTCTCACAATCGACTGCCCCAGTCCAAATTCCCTTTTCCCTTTGTCTTGTCACATCTCCACAATTTATGCTTCCTTATTAAAATGCTTTATAAACTCTCAGGCCTCTCCCCTTCTTTGGGTCTTTATTTCTTATATAGGAAGCCCTCTATGGTACACATAAAAACATTAACATCAAATAAAATGTGTATGCTTTTCCTCTGTTAGCATGCCTTTTGTCAGTTTAGCTATCAGGACCAGGCACAGAAACTAAGAGGGCAGAGGAAAACCTTTCCTTTTCTACAGATGCCAACACTAAGTCCAGGGCCAGCAAATGGCAGAACATGTTTCATTCAAAAAAAAAAAAAAGTCCATAGTTTTATCCTCATAACAACCCTGTAACGCAATGGTTATAAGTCTATGAACACTTCAACATGGGAAAACTGAGGCTCCAAGTTACAGTGGCTGTCTAAAATCATATGCAAGAGGCCAAACTTGCACAGAACTCAGGTCTCTGGACTGAAACCTGTATTCTGCACTATTCCATTTGTAGCTTTTCAAAGACAACAAAGAAAAAAGACCCAGCCCAGACTGTCTAGACCATGACTAGAGAAAGTGATTGCTCAAAGGTGTTAGGAACTGAATGGTATTAGGACATCTTAAAAGTCACCACCTGGGAGAACCCGGGAGGCGGAGCTTGCAGAGAGCGGAGATTGCACCACTGCATTCCAGCCTGGGCGACAGAGCGAGACTCCGTCTCAAAAAAAAAAAAAAAAAGTCATCACCTGGGAAAGTATTGGAACAGCAGTAAAGTATATGGAAGGTTGACATATCTGGGTCTAAATCCAGGATCTCTGTCATTAACCCTGTGTGGCCTTGGGCAAATCTCTTAAACTAGGGAGCTTCAGACTTCTTCTCTGTAAAATGGGGTTTAAAACAATGATACTTATATTTTAGGGTTTTATGTAAAGATTAAAGAATAAAAGACACTTTGTATTTTATAAAAAATAACAGTTATAAGAAACAGACTGAGGATATAGTAAGGATCAACCAAACTGCACTTATTATTATATGTTACAGGAAAAAATGGTACATATTAAATCCTTGTGACACAAAGTATTTTTCATACCCTATCTTATTTCATCCTCACAGCAACCTTGTGAAGCAGGTGCCACTACTTTGATCTTATATTGAAGAAACTAAGGCCCTGAGACATTTAAGTAACTTGTTCAACATCACAGAGGTAGCAGTGGGCAGAGCCAGCATCCAGACATATCTTTCTGAGTCTAAAGCCCAGATCAGTTTCAGTGGAGGGAAGACAAGGTGGACAGAAATGTCCCAAATGTCTGAGAGCAGTGTGAAGTGCTAGAAGAGACACAGATTGGACCAGATTCATGTGTAGTTGGGATGTGCATTAAAGATGTTTACCACATGTATAGGACAAGGCAGGGGAGAAATCAAAAGGGAAAAAGATGGCCAACAATAAATATCATGCTCCTCAATGTCCCTTTCAGCAAGTAACACAATGAATAGTAAAGATGACTCATACTCATATCTCAGTCCTTGTGCTAAGAGCCTCCAGGTTAAATATCGCATATTGTCATACTGATGTATTATTTTCTCATGATTTTGCTACCATTTGTTATGTCCTGGAAAATGTTCTGAAACAAAAAGAGGAAGTACAGGAAACTTCTGATCTCCTTTATGCAAAGAAGGGGAAACAAGTTCTACGAGGTTAGTCTGTTATTGTCATCATTAACACTAGGCACGTTAGAAAATGATTCAGGTAACCAGAACAGCAGTAGATGACTTCATATCATCTTATAGACGAATAAATGCTACTTCACAATAACACAACAACAACGAATTGTTTCCTGGTATTTTCCTTCGTCACACAGTTCCCCCATGCTTGGACAAATAGGTCTTTGCATTCTCCAGTTAAGGCCCAGGAAACTTTCATGCTGTGCATGTTTTTGATTCATGCAACCAGGTTATGTTCTTGTAGAAAAGTAGTGGAAAAAAAAAAAAAAAAAAAAAAACGAGGGTGGGGGAGGCCTCTACCAGTGGGATAGAAAGTTCTTTTTAAGTGAGTTCCTCACACCAAGTCCTCCCACCTGAGGCCACAAGTCTGTGAACCCAGAAAGATGCTCAGTTGAGGCTGAGAATCCGGTCTTGGAGAAAGAAAACTCAACAAAGAAGGGGTGGCTGAGCGCACTTTGACAGAGTATAAAATCATTTTGTCTATTCAAATTTATGAGCATAAGGAGAGGGAGAGGTTCTCTACTAACATATACATCCTCGTGTGAACTTTTCCAAAGTAGAGCTAAGGGCACACAGAGCTAGCAGATCTCATAGAAAACTCATTCCTAAGGGACTACCTGTAAACTCAGAAGTTTCTGTCTTCACATGATCAAATGCACAGTAGAGACCACCTCCGCTCTTCCCTCCATTAAAAGCGCTGTGCCCCTCACCACCAGCAACTCACGCCTAGCCACTCCACCCCTCCCCGTGGCCCCTGAAAGGCCTCAGGCTCCACAGAGCCGCAGGACCCGCGGGAACACCCCTCCTCTCCCTACCATCCCCATTATTCGGCACACAGCCCTGCTCTTCCCTGGAGCCAACAGTCTGCAGCTCCTTCAATGCAGGCGCGAGCAGGCAGGAATGGTGGGAAAAGAAGCTGTGCCAGCTGCATGTTTCAGAATCTCCCTCCATATGCATTTGCCAAAGGAACAAAAAGAAAATCAATGCCAGGAAAAGACAACTGAGATGAGGATGCGGTGGGACCGCGGCTGACTCCGTGCCTCTGAGCAGCAAGGGGCTGGCCAACCACGCGTCCGAGCCACAGATCCGAGTCGTTACCTTCAGGATGCAGGCCATGGCGCTCCGCCGGCCCTCCTGCCACCGAGCAGTGGGCGCGCCTGGGTCAGGGGCAGTCCCGGGGGCAGGATGGAGGCTGGTACCGCGGCAGGACCGCTCCAGCCCACATTCCCGCAGATCCAAATAAGGGGACCGCGGGGCAAACTGCGCCGCCACAGACCCCGCCCCCCGAGCCGCGGCCCCGCCCCCGTCCCCATCCACTGGCCCGCGGCCCGCGCGGCCCCGCCCCCGGGTCACGTGCCGTCCCGGGCGCCGGCGCCGGCGGCCCCTCGGTGCCTGCTACTTCTTTCTCTTGTTTTCTTCTGTGAATGTTTCGCGGCTCGGCGTGCACCGAGTGCGCTCCGCAGCAGGCAGGGACCTGGGTCCCGCGGGGGGCCAGAGAACGGTCTTTTCTTCTCGCTTCCGTCTTCTCTCACACATCAGAGAACTCCTTTTTACAGACGTTTCACACTTTGTCAAACTTAAGTGCGTGTGGCATCGCCTTTCTACAGACTTTGGGCGCATCAAAGGGTGTTTCAAAAGTAGCAACGAAGTTCTCCCTGGGCTGTTCAAGGATTGAGCCCTCACTCTGTGATGGGCTTATCTAAAATTAATAATTTGCCACTAATAAGGGAGCACAAATATCAACGAATGAAAGCCGTCATGAACCTTACACTGTGTATGGTATATTTTGTGTGTGTGTATTTTATACATACATATATGTGTGTACAGTATATGGATTATTGCCTTTTCCTGCTACAAGCTTGTTTATGAAATCGTATGTGCATAATATACAGTCTACAGATACAGGATGCACGCGTGTATATTGTATTAGATATGTACATGTTGATTGTACAATATATGTTTATAAAGTGTGTGTGTGTACATGACAGGACTTTGCTCTTCCCTGCTTCAAGCAAGAGCCGGCTAAGAGAAGCAGTTATTTCTACAAATAGAGTAAGCGCATTGCAGAAGGGAGAAAGCATTCCGTGTACACACACAGATTTTTACCAGTTGGTCTATCAGAAAAATTTTAAAGCAACCCCCAAACATTTACCCAAAAGAAGTTTCACTTGCTAGAAGCCCCATCTAGTTTGCCTCCATGGAATCGGAGAAAGCACTGTGGGCTGGTGGTGTCATGAGACTGGCTCACAAACCACAAGGCAGAAATCAGGCTTTCAAGGAATTTGGTATTTTCTTTGATGAGAACTTGCAAAATTCTCAGAGAGCAGGAGTAACCACAGGAAGGAGGTTGCAGAAGCTGAGCCTGTGGATGAACTGCCTGTCCCATGGGAAGCTCCCGTCTTCAGTCTCCCTGGGGTACCACCCTGATCTTCGACTTCTTATTCCCGCCGCTCCCTCCTCTGCCTTACAGATCCAGCGTGTTTTCAGTAAGAACTCCTTGTTCGGAACGATATACTTTGCTGCTGTAGCTCACGGTCCTTCATGGGCCAGGAAAACTCAGTATTTCATTCATTCACTCATCCCTTGATTAACTCCACAAATTTTTTTTTATTGAGCTACTACTAAATGGAGGAATAAACTTTATTCCCCTTCCACTAAGTGGAGGAAAAATATTGAGGACCTTTCAGGGATAGGAGAATGACTTTCAGGATATCTAACATCAACGTGGGCTCACAGTTAAGTGCGAAAGATAAGAATAAAAGATACATGATACTATAACATGGAAAAGGCCTTAGCCAAATTGGAAGCAAAGTTCTCAGGAAAGAGGGTCTGGGCCTGGCAGAACAGCAGGGCAAAGGGGCAAGGGTGGGCAGACCACATTGTTCTCTCCAGGAAGTTTGTACATCCGGAAAGCGAAACAGCAGGCCCTAGTGAACAGCCCCGCTAAGGACTTCCCTGCAGGGTATCCTTGATCAAGTTTCTTAACCTCTCTTTAATCCTTACCTTATCTAATAGTATCTATCCTCAAGAGAATTAAATGAGATAATAATGTTTGCAAATGCACTCAGCTCAATTTCTAGCACTATGAGCACTTTTTAAATGATAGCTCTTTATGTAAAGAAGAAAATCTTCCACTAAAGATAGATTTGTGGGAGAAGCTGAGTAGAATGATTGCCATCAACCTTGGGTGTCTCAGGAGGATGAACACCAACGGAGCAAACATTTAACATGTTATGTCTTGGGTATGCCAAGATGGGGCCTTTACTAACTCCCTCAATCTACTTGGGTATGGCTTTCTCCATTAAATTTCTACCCACCCATGTCCATACTTCCCAAGGTGTTATGTTTTATTAGCATCCAAAAGTTATGTCTAAATACAACTAGAAATCTCATCATAACAATCTTAAAAACAAACTCAAGTTCTAGAATAAATCTGGACTGGAAGGTTTACAAAACAATCTTAACAATCACTGTTTTAGATGGACCACTCTTGATGTCTGGAAAAGAAAAAAAGCTTTTGGATGAAAATAACAGATTTTGAACCTATCAGGGAATGCAGTTACAGCCAGGTTTGTTGGGGCTGGGAGGGTAGGAGTGTGTGGCCAGGATTTTTTTTGTTTTAAAACTGGCCAAACTACAGGAACAGCTTAGTCAAGTCCATAGGTGTAGCATAATTTTCCAGCTCTAACGTTGTGACTTAAAGCCAAGAGTTTCTATTTCCAAAAATAATCATAACAAAATGGAAGCATCCTTCAATTAAATAAAATATCTCATTTGATCCTCACAACATCCACACGGATGTTATCACCCCCAGCTGGTAACTAGGGGAACAGGGGTTTGAATCTAGGGACTTGTGGGTTTGCTATCTTAACTGCTACATTCAGCTGTCTAGTATGTTAGAAGCCCAATCTCTGTCATTTGTCACTCTTCAGATTTCACCTGTTGTCTTAGTGTAGCCATAGGAAAACTTAGGGTAAGTATGAATCCTCCCTGGGATACGTACTAGGATGCAAAACCTAGGGCAAGAATGTGAGTATCAATCTGAGTGTACCAGATAGATGCACTCACGCTGTATTTTTCAACCCTCAGCTCCTGGGTCCCACCTTAACAAAGACCCGGCACTTCTCATTGGTCTCTCACCAACCAAGCTGTTACCACCTTCTGTGCATGAGAATGACTTCCAATCAAAGATTCTCACTGCTGTATCTCACCTGCTACCTGGTGGTGCCACAGAGCAGCCTGCCAGCCTTTGCTTCCCTTCATGGAGAGATCCTTGGGGACTGGCCCTTTCACTACCTCATCCTCCCTAGGGCTCTTCTTGGTTCCAACTGGTCCATCTTCCGTCTCCTCAGAGGCCTTTCACTAGTGAGATTTCACCATGCCTCAAAGTGAAGACTTCGTGAGTTATGACAAGTCATGGGTGAAAATTTGCTTCAATGTAAATTAAATTCAGTTTTGCTTCAATGTAAACAGCCCCATTACCCCGTAATTCTCAGAGTTATAACATACAGTTAGTTCCCTGATAGAAATAGAATTAACATGCTGACTCTCATAACTTCTCCAATTTCAGCCTGCACATATATTAATTTAATATATTTATATGCAACACAGAGTCATTTATTAAGATTTTAATTGGATCTCAATTTTTCCAATCTAAAGATTTTAAATGAATTCCAGATATCATAAAACTCTTTTTGTCATCCACTACATAAATTATGCCTCCATAGGAGACTGTGACTGGAAGATCCATTAGAAAATGTTATGGGAAAGTCATTTTTTTAACATTCTGAGCCAGGATAGGAAATGATCTTCTTTTTCTAGAAACCATTGCACTGTTGTAATTGTGACCTAGGAAATTTTTCATATCTTAAAGTAGGCATTTAGGTGTCTAGGTCCACATGTGTGTCTGTAGTTGTGTTTAAGTGCATCTGTGGCTATGCCCTTTTAGGTAGCTGTTTATGAGAATACACTGACATATGGGGTTAAGCTTCATTTCCCTCTTTTTTGATAGTAGGACATTTCAAAATGTCATCCAGTTTGCATTCCCAGGACTTGAGCTTACAGCTATTTCAAACCTTTACACAGTTCTAATCCAGAATTCGTCATTATCCCTGACTATACTGATATTTACCTGGGATGAACTCCAAGACAAGTTACGCATGATTTAAAATTACATTTTTTAAATATTATATTCAGTAATGTTCCCCCTTAACTTCATCTCAGCTATTGGAAGATTCCATCTTTTCCCAAAGTTTGTTTTCAAATGGACCAGTAAAAAAAGCTATTTTTAATTTTTTAAAAATCCACAACTAATGTTGTTTACCTACTTTTCATTACCTAGAAGAATGTAGTTTTTAACCTGATTTGTTTTTCTTAAAGAGTTTCCCTCTAAGATTTTTCTTAAAAAACATAATCAATTAAAAGCAAATATGGACTAGGCATGGTGGCTCATGTCTGTAATCCCAAAACTTTGGGAGACCCAGGCAGGCCTATCACCTGAGGTCAGGAGTTCAAGACCAGCCTGACCAACATGGTGAAGCCCCTAAAACTACAAAAATTAGTCGGGTGTGGTGGTGCACGCCTGTAGTCTGAGCTACTTGGGAGGTTGAGGCAGGAGAATTGCTTGAACCCGGAAGACAGAGGTTGCAGTGAGCCAACATCATGCCACTGCACTCCAGCCTGGTTGACAGAGCTAGACTTCATCTCAAAAAAAAAAAAAAAAGAAAAAAAAAAAAAGGAAATATGGCTGGAAGCATTGGCATGTAGTTTGAATTAAGTTTGTATTGGATCTCTCCAAGGCTGTTGAGGGCTCCATTATTAATTGAGTCTGATATTTCTTAACCATGTTTCCCAGAGTTTGTTTCCTTTTATTGTGAGATTTCTCTCATGTGTGTTTCTCTACACTCTTCTTGTATATCTCCTCTCAGTGAGGCCCAGTTACATGCTGCCTTAAAAGATTAGAGTGGAAAGTTGGTATTTGAAGTGCATCCATGCAGGACTGATGGGAACACCCAGGGGAGAGGGCCCGACAGTTGGGTTTTGCTGCAGTTTATTTTGCCTGAACCATTTTTTCTCGAATAGTCTGGCCCTCAGAAACCCTCTGGAGAGAGCTACGATTTTTGCTAATTCTTCGTGTCAATACCATCCCCTTCCAGGAATCTCCCCGAACCCTCCTGTTTGTATCTATTTCTGAACTATTGCCTGAAAGATAGAAGAACAACATCATCCAATGCAAAGAGAAAAGGTCCAAAAAGAAGTCACCTAAGTACATTCTTTACAGAACCCCTGAAACACAAGGTATTGTTATTGTGCCCAACAATGTCAATATGTATCAAGCTGCTCCGAGCACACCTGTGTGAAGGTGGAGCAGACAAACAGAGAGAGTAAAGGGCATGTCCCCTGTGGGAAAGCCATTCATTCTTTTCAAGAGCAACAGATATAAAACAACAAGTGACTTAGGAATCTGAAAATCCTGGTTCATTTGTTGGTTTAACAAACATTTGCAAGCCCTGCAAGCCCAGGTGATGTGTATAGGAAGCAGAAACAATTTGTGAATGGGCTTCCTCCTATAGTCAAAACTTTCAGTGGCCTCTTGATAAATTTATAGGCCTGCCAACATTCTTTCCATAATCATTGCCCGTTATTCTCTTACACCAACAGTTGGCAAGCTTTGTCAGCAAAGAGCCACACAGTAAATATTAGCCTTTGCAAGCCATTTGGTCTCTGTCACCACTATTCAACACTGCCATTGTAGTACAAAAGCAGCCATAGATATAAACAATGGGCAGTGACTGTGTTCCAATAAAACCTTTTAATGGACACTAAAATTTCTATTTCATATACTTCTCAGTGCTATGAAATATTATTCTTTGTTTTTTTAACTATTTAAAAATGTACAATCCATTTTTGGTTCTGCAGATGTAGAAAAACAATCTGCAGACCCAATGAGGCCCACGAACAGCAGTCTGCCAACCTCTGTCTTGACTTTCGCATTCTTTATTCAGCTAGATTTCACCCTCCTTCAATCCCAGATCAAATCCCATTTGGCTCTTGATGTCTTTTCAGACCACCCTAGTCTAGTGTAGCTTCTCCTCTTTGAATTCCAACAATTACTGTTTGCAAAATTCTTTTGGCAATGAGTCACATCCTATCTGGTGGAATTTTTTTCTAGTGTTGACTTGACCTATTATCTACATCTTTTTTGTTATTATTTTTAGCCTTACTTCCCTAATAGATTGTAAGCTTACTGATTTGTTCTTTCCTTTGCAGCCTTCACCTTTTTATGCCCCCAGCAAGGAAATACAGTACCTTTCATACTCAGTAAATGCTGATTAATCTGATTCGATTCATTCAACTCTGAAGAGAGAACTAAGAACTCCAGATGAAAGATGCTAGCAACCATAAATGTATGAAATTGAAAATCAGATTGTCCTACCATTCTGGATGCTGCTCAAAGGTTTTAGGTAAGAAACTTTGGATGTGTTATTACTTCCTTCATCACATATGATATTCTCAGATCATCTTATATTTCTCTATAAGGCGTTTTCTACTTTTTAATCATCAGACTGATTACTTGATTTGGACGGATTTTGAGTTCATGTTTAACGACAAGAGTGGCCTGTGATTATCCCTGTGGGTGTTCTCAGTTGATTGAGAAATCAGTGACACTTTTGTTCTAAGTGGAAGCTACCTTATTTATATCATGATTTTTAAAAAATCACTGTATGTAGTACTTTTTAATCAGCCATGGTGCATTGTGTTTATTTGATATTTAGTGTAGTTAAAAATGATTCACTAACCCTATGATTTCTTTTTCAGTTTGTTCCACTTTATTTCATCTTCATTTTTATTAAAATGTAATTAATAGAATCATAAATAAATCTGTTCTGCCTAATAGATGAAGATTTTCAAAAGCATCAAAGATTTAAATAACTGAGTTTGTGGTTTTTACTGACACCTTTATAATTAAGAAATAATAAGAAATTACATACTAAATAATGGCATGTTCCAAATAAGATTAGTTTTCCCTTCCAAGTGGTGAATTCAGCAGTATTTAGGACAAGCACTGCATAATTTGAACACTAGAAAAATGTCTATCTCATTCTTTCATCAGCTTACATTTTAAATGAGTTATTCACAGAGGTCTGTTTCCATTCTTTAATGGTAATAAAACTTTGCCATTTAAAAATTGGCAAAGAATAGCCAACCACCTCTCTTCCTATAAACTAGCCCTTGTCCATATTTTCAGGAAAAGTATGTCTGTTAGCATAACCATGGGATGAATCTAAAATATTTTTAAACAACATTTGTCTAAACACATTTTTAAAAGTTTAATGCCTATGCACTACTTTTCTTTGACTTGTTTTTTGTTTTTCATTATTTTTGGTATTTTTTGTTTGTCTGTTTGCTTACCTTTTTTTTTTTTTTTTTTAATAGAGATGGGGGTCTTGCTATGTTGCTTATGCTGGTCTTGAACTCCTGGCCTCAAGCAACTCTTCCACCTTGGTCTCCCAAAGTGCTCAGATTACAGGCATGGGCCACTGCACCCAGCCTATTTTTGGTACTCTTATCACTCCATTTTGACCCTTCTTTCTTTTATAACATCTTTTACTCATTTTCCCCTGGGGAGGTTTTTGAGTTTAAATTTAACAAGAAAATTAAATATGATAGGGTATATTTTTCTTTGAGAAAGTACCAGTTTGGCTCAAGTATTTGTCTGAATAAAATGCAAATACTCAAAGCAAATAACAAAATTTGTGAAGGGTCTGAAAATGTACCCCACATGCAAACTAAGAAATTATTTACACATTTTTATGGCTGTTGGATAAAGGTACAGGACCCCTGGGCCAGAGATGTAGAACTATTTATTACTTACAGTTATGGGACTACTTATTACAGCAATTGCACCCATTCCCCAAGCCCCAGTTCCCACATGGTAACTTGAAGAAAACCAAGCCACTGTGGGTTTTGTTTAAAAGAAAAAAATCCTGAGCTTAGGGAACTCAAATACTTTATAATAGGTAGTAAGCATGCTGGTGCACTGCTCTTGAGGGAAATATTCTTTCTGTCTTTCTGTCTCTCCCTTTTTCTCTCCCAAGGCTAGTCAATAATGCAAATATCCTTGAAAAGATAATCTATAACAAAGGCATTCTCTAGCTCTTATCACAAGACATACAGAAACTTAGGAAGTCCGTAGAGAATTGCCTCCTACTATGATCACATTCCTTGTACATGCCACTATGAATTCTGACTCCTGTAGTGCTGTGTACCTAGTCGCAACGAATTTAGGCAAAGGATATATGAGGTGTTCAGCACTGTTTGTTGGATAAATGTGAGCTGTCTCAAATAATTTTTAGTAAGTAGAGTTTGTAAAAATAATAAGTAATTATAAGTAAGTAAATTTGTTATTTCTCCTCCAGTCCTAGACATCATATTCCATTAAAACCTGCTATGCTCTAAAAGTAAATATTTACTCACTGACTCCAAAATATCCTTTATTTTATTTTCTTTTCATTTTCTTCTGTTATACACACACACACACACACACACACACACACACATATCCTATCTTTCTCTTGGCCAGAAAATACCTACATTATTACTAAAAGTTTAGCCATGTAGAGAATGGTTACAGATGAGTTACAGATGAGTAGCTGATATTCTGTTAAATATTCAAGGTGTTCATAGCCCTCAAATAAGTTTTTTTCTTGTTAATTACATTTCTCTTCTTCTTCTCCTTCTCCTTCTTTTTCTTCTTCAGCAAACCCAAAAGTCCACTTGTTAAGCCTAGGGAAAACCAAAGAAAGTTAATATAGCAGTACCTTTTTTTTTTGGCAAAACTGCTCTGTTCTTTAATGATATGAAGCAGTCATGCATATCTGACTACTGCATAAAAGTTAATAGTGTTGGCCGGGCGCGGTGGCTCACGCCTGTAATCCCAGCACTTTGGGAGGTGGAGGCGGGCAGATCGCAAGGTCAGGAGATTGAGACCGTCCTGGCCAGCATGGTGAAACCCCATCTCTACTACAAAAACAAAAATTAGCTGGGTGTAGTGGTGAGTGCCTGTAGTCCCAGCTACTCAGGAGGCTGAGGCAGGAGAATGGTGTGAACCCGGAAGGCGGAGCTTGCAGTGAGCCGAGATCACGCCACTGCACTACAGCCTGGGGGACAGAGCGAGACTCCATCTCAAAAAAAAAAAAAAAAAGTTAATAGTGTCTTAAGTAGACTTCTGAATTAACCCTCTGTTTCAGACAAGATAGTACAAATTCAGTGAATCTCAGAAAGGAATCCATAGTATTTAAAGAGGGAATTTCACAACATTCTATAGAATTCGCCAGCTCCAAAAGTTCTAATCTTTTCAAAATCCTCCTTTACCTGAAACCCGAAATTTTTCTTACAACGTATTAAAGCTCTTTTATTACACATAACTCTGATCTTCCCGTCTCTTTATGGTCCCGCATTCCACTTGTATTCTCCATACTCTCACTGCGGATTCCATGTATGTCTGCATGTTCAGTGTGCTGAGCCCTGAAATGTGTGTGTCTGGCATTGAGCCTCTGATGAGAGATATAAAATAAACACTTTCTATTTCCCTCATTGCTAAACTTCCTGCTCTTCTCTGGCGTCTCTTGTCTGCAACCAGGGAACGGGAGTGACATCACTAAACATGTAATGTGTGTTGTGCTGTGGGGTCAGCTAAAGGGTAATTTCTAGGAAGCATGCCCATTCAGAAGACAAACCAGTGTTGGCACTGAGCAGGGGCACTTACTTAGCAAAATGATGCATCTGAGATGACATTTCTGCAGGGTACATAGTGCTAGAGACCTCACGCACTAGCCATGCTAACAGTTGGCATGATAGGGTTCTTTGGGCACCGCAAGTGGCTTCTTCATGGATGAGAAATAGCAAAATAATGAGATTTAGATAGGGGTTCATCTTGAATAAAAGCGAATACGTGCTGTCAAATGAAACACTCTTGGCGTCTTGAAAAGCTTTCTTCTAGCTCTGCCCCTCAGAGTGAATGTGCCCAGATATTTTTCTTTGGCATGTTTAAGGCTAAAACCCAGGCTGACCCTTGCAATAAGCAATATTCCTTCTCCTAATCCAAAATGGGTGTGGGGCAGGGGAAGCAGTAAGAACAATATGCTGAAGAAGAAGAAAAACACGAACACAAAATAATATCTCATCAAGTCTATGCAAGTGATGAGACCTAAGGATAAGCTATTAAATAATTTTATCAGTTTATCCAGCTTTTCCCCACCCCTCACTCCCCACTTTTCTTCCCTACCCTGCATTGTTTTTCACATGCCATTTATTTACCTGGATAGTCTTCCCTTCTTTTCAGTAATCAAACTCTAACTCATCTTTAAGTGTCTAATTCAAAAGTCACAATCCATAGGATGGCCAATACTAACAGGAAGTACTTATTCAATAAATTTATTTGAGTGCCTACTGTATGCAAGAACCTGGACATGGAGCCCTGAAGAAAGAGATACAGATCCTGGCCTTAGGGCACGGCAGCATCAACTCCTCTTCCAAACTCCTACAGTCTTTACTGTAACTCTGACTCATTTGTGAGTTGGGATATACTTCTTTGTATTGTGAGCCAATTTTTCAAGAGTGACCTCTCATTTTCCCAGCCAGAGGAGAGGTAACTTGTGTGCAGGGAGTTGGGACCAGAGCTAAAGCAGAAACACCATGGTTTAAACCTCAACTTTGCTATCATTATTTTACCTCTATGCAACTCAGCATCCTTTCGGATTTCCCCAACTTTTTTTTTGGAGAAATTTCAAGCCTGAAGAAAAATTGAATAATACAAAGAACAACCTATATGCACATTACAGAGATTCATCAATTTGTTTTACCTTTTTTTTTTTTTTAAGAGATAGTCTGTCCACGTTGCCCAGGCTGAAGTTCAGTGACACAATTATAGTTCACTGTAGCCTCGAACTCCTGGGCTCAAGAAATTCTCCCACCTCAGCCTCCTGAGTAGGTGGGACTACAGGCTCAAATCACTGTTCCTGGCTAATTCAACATTTGTTAATATTTTGCCACATTTACTTTTCCCCTTTATCTCCCTTTCTTTTTCTCCCCATGTGTATGCATACACACACACACCCCTGCAACATTTGATAGTAAGTTGCAGACATTAAGACACTTCACTTTTAAAGACTTTAGCATGTCTCTTATAATATCAAGAATATTCCTTTACATAACTACACCATCATTATCACATTTAAGACCATATTTTAATGTTCCCTTTTGTAGCAACAATGTTCCCTATTGTTGATTTCAGTCAGGAAGGCAACAGGGATCACGTATTGCTTTTGATTTACCATTTGTCTTTCATCTCCTTTAATCTAGAATAGTTCTCCTATTTTGTCTTTCAAGACATTGACAGTGTTGAAGAGTGGTTTTTAACAGTCGTTTTGAAAAGTTGTTTTGCAGAATGTTCCTCAAATTTGATTTGCCTGATTATTTCTTCATGATACGATGCAGGTTAAATATTTTTGGCAAAAATACAGCTGAAGCTTTCTTATCTGAAAAATGAAGATTATAAGAATGCAAATATCCCTAGAAGTGTTTTTTTGTGAGAAGTGTAAGCCTAAAATGAAATTCTAACCCTCCCACCCCCAACCAATTGAATACACCCCTCCTCTTAGCCAAAGGCTTTCTTAATTAACCTGAAAAACTAGTGCAAGCCATGATGGGAAGAGGGAGCTGGGCAT
This sequence comes from Macaca mulatta, assembly GCF_049350105.2. Classification (NCBI taxonomy): domain Eukaryota; kingdom Metazoa; phylum Chordata; class Mammalia; order Primates; family Cercopithecidae; genus Macaca; species Macaca mulatta. Next base: position 164,480,167 of record NC_133406.1, read on the forward strand.
GCCTCATTATATCCTTCTCCCTTTGGGATCCAGGCATAGCTGACCAGCATTAACACCAAAACAGAGATCTTAAGACGTTTTGTAGCAATAACAGTAAATTCCAGCCTGACTCTAATATAGCATCACATGACAGATAGAAGACCTTGAAAGAAGTCCAAGTATTTTACCCTAAAATACATTTCTTTGACATATTTTGTTTGTTTGTTTGTTCTTGAGACAGAGTCTTGCTCTGTCACCCAGGCTGGAGTGCAATGGCTCAATCTAGGCTCACCGCAACCCCTACCTCCCAGGTTCAAGTGATTCTTCTGCCTCAGCCTCCTGAGTAGCTGGAACTGCAGGCATGCACCTCCACACCCAGCTAAATTTTGTGTCTTTAGTAGAGACAGGGTTCCACCATGTTGCTCGGTCTAGAACTCCTGACCTCCGATGATCTGCCCACCTCAGCCTCCCAAAGTGCTGGGACTACAGGCATGAGCCAACGTGCCCCACCTCTTTGACATATTTTGAAATGCCCTGCAGAGCTGTCTCTTATGGGGAAAGTCTACATTCTGTAGAGAACTCCTTTCCCTTTCCAGGTCTTTTCCTTTATCCAGGAGAGAATTAATTAAGAGTCTGGCACCTTTTTAAGTCTGATAAGAAACATTTACACAATCTATTTTCTCTGAAGCCTGCTACCAAGAAGCTTTATCTATATAATAAGAACCTGGGTCTCCACAACCCTTTATGTTAACCCAGACACTCCTTTCTATGGATTCCAGATCTTTAGATTAACTCTTTTAACCGGTTGGCATTTGGAAAATCTTTGAATCGATCTGTGACCTGGAGCCCACAGCCCTCTTTTGAGTTGTCCCACCTTTCCAGACTTAATCAATTTATATCTTCCATGTACTGATTGATTTCTTATGTCTCCCTAAAATGTGTAAAATCAAGCTGTAGCCCAACCACCCTGGGCACATGTCATCAGGACCTCCTGAGACTGTGTCATGGGCATGTCCTTAGCCTTGGCAAAATAAACTTCTAAATTGATTGACACATGTCTCAGATACTTTTTGGTTTACTGAATTAAATGAAGTAATATAGATAAAACAATAGGCAAATAGTAGGTCCTCACCAGATGTTGGTTTCTCTCCACACATTTTATTTCTTAGACCAGCAATTTGGCCTCAGGGTTATTTCAACTCAATGAAATTTTCCAAAGAGGGAATAGAGATTTCCCCCTCAGAAAACACTTTTTGGGCACATATATGGCTTTGTGGGTGAATGTCTTTAGTAGGCCTATTTCGAAATGCTGCCATCCTTGGATATTCTAAGAAAGATGTCAGACCAGACACAATGAAACTTAATTACCTCAATGATAGAAGTAGAGCCGAATAAATAAAACTGTGGCTTCAGTAAAATGAACTAGAGTTACACAGAACATTTCTGCCTCAATTCTTATGGTTAAAAAATGTTTCTGAATCTGTTTGCCTACTTTATTTCAATATTGCAAACAAAAGTAATACTTCTTTAAAAGTTGGGGTTTTCCAGCATCATCCTTAGCAATAATAGTTTTCACTGAGCAGAACTGTAGCTGGAAGTGGGCCAGGAAATCGGGCTTAATATATACTGCTTCAGAACCACAATTAGGAACCCACTTTAAAAACATTTCTCTGGGTTATTGTCATGGCATTACTTCTATTGTAAACAGAAAAAATAGTACCAGAGGTAAAAATCCAATTATTTGAAGGCTCCAGTTAGTTGAGTTCCATGTAGCTCACTTCCACAGTCATTAGTCTATTGGGCTATAGCCAGGCAAACTTCAACTATGGAGAGATACCTGCAGTGTGGTGGGTCATGTCTCATGACATGTAATCAGTAACTGCAAATTACCCATATTTCAAACAAATGGGTATTTAACAATTTAATAAAGTCCTCTCTCAACATGAGAGTTAACAACATAGTCAAATGAAATAAAACATCAAACAAACACAATTATAACTACATTATACACTGATTAGGTCTCTAATTGTTTCCTGGGTATATTTCTCATGCTCGTGTAGGCTCCTTGTGGAGCCTATGGGGCTATGTCTTTTCTTTCTTTGATTTTCTCTAAAAAGCCTACTATGATCCAACAAAATTATGATGTGACATGTAATCAGGCCTGATTATTACTTTTAAAGGCCTAAGCATTGAAAATTTTGTGGTGTTCCCTCCCCCAATGTATAATTTAACATAGAAACCTTGCTAAAATTCATATCGTCATTACCAACAGGGATATGTTCTGAGAAATTCATCATTAGGCAATTTCATGATTGTGTAAACATCATAAAGTATACTTGCACAAACATAGATGGTATAGCTCACTACACATCTAGGCTTATAGTACAGCTTACTGCTCCTAGTCACAAACCTCTACGGAATGTTACTCTATCAAATACTGTAAGCAGTTGTAACACAATTTTAAGTATTTGTGTATCTAAACATAGAAAAGTTACAGTAAAAATATGGTATAAAGGAAAAATGATACACCTATGCAGTACAGCTCCATTATAATCTTAGGGAGCCACTGTTGTATATGTGGCCCATCACTGATCAAAACATCATTATGTGGTGCCTGACTGTAGCAGCTGTAACAAAGTCCAATAGAGTCTGGTTTTTGTCTTTCATGAAAATTACTTTGATGCTTATACATCAATTTCTTGACCATCTCTAGTTGTTTCTTTTTTCATGCCCCTATTTTATTGATACTTTTGGAATGTGTGGCTTGCCTACTGGGTAATCCAGCAGTGCATACAATAAAACAATATAAAAAAATAAGCACAACACAGGGCATTTTATATACACAGTGACCTGGGTCAAATGTCAACAACAGGTTCCACCCTAGGTCACTTCTCTTAAAGGAAATGCTTCATTAAGGTATCAGTACACTATTGATTAGCCATAATAGGCAATTTGTTCTAGAAAATAAAATTTATTGGATGATGTGAATATCATCATTAAGTTATGCAGACACCAATATCTCCTCTTAATCTTGCCCAAGTTAACGCAAGTCCTAGAAATTGAAAAGTTTTAACAGTTTATATCATTTTATTGTTGTATGAATTTACTTAGCATTGAAGATGCCTAAGAAAGAAAAAAAGCAAAAAAGGATTCAGTGTTGTAAAATTTACTTCTACTGTCAGAACAGTTTTTATTCCATTTTCATATTCAAAGTACCCATGTGTATTATAGTTCCCCTCAAGCTGATATAACCCATTTACCAGCAAATTTCAAAGTTACAGTGAACTTTTTAGAGCACCCTCATTGCAACTCTTGGTTTTCAAAAGCCTGTGTCACTATTTGTTTTATTTTTGAAAGCAAACATCTCCTATCAGGATTCTCATGCATCATCTAAACTGTGTATCTCATTGTGGTTGTGTGCAAATACACTGAGTTTAAAAACAAATATGATTTTGAATGACACTGTGTTGCCCTAACAAAGGGAACACTGTCCATCTTCCCTGACAGCTTCCCTCTAATTAAAGAGGCCCTGATGCCCCACAGAATGCCAGACTCCTTAAACGCTCCCCTCCCACCCACTGTTTTCACTGCACAAACAGTAGAGAAAACAATTTGTAGCTTACTGGTCTCCTTCCTAGAAGAAAATTTAATAACGTCCCAGAAGAGATGTAGAAGCAAAATTTCCTGATGGGACATACATTACTTCTTTTAAACTACCACTGGCTGTGTGATTTGGTTAGAAACAGGGCTTTCTTAACCATCTCTGAGCTGTCAGTGTGGAGTTGGCCTCATTTTTTGTTTTTAACAATGGCATCTCATTTATTTTATCCACACTGAGAAATCATCTTTGACATTCCATGTTCAAAATCTGCCTCTACAGAAACACAAAAGCTGTGAGATTATTTCAAGACAGAAAGGACAATGTCAACTTTTTCACTTTTGAAATCTCATCTTCAGGTGGACATTTTACACAGCAAAGATGTGTACCAAAGATGTGCTGGTATGCATTAACCTGTGTCTATTCTACAGTCACATTGTTCCGCATCAGAGCTTACAAAGGAAAATTTTTCTCTGTTTCTCTAAGTTTAATATAGGTCTCCGCTTACTGAAGCTCCTATCTAGATCACGTTGCTTGTGCACACATATCTATACACTGCTATAGAAAGAATGCAATAATACCCAGCATAGCACCACTCTGTTTCTTTTTCATTTCTATAGGTTTTGCGGTGAACAGGTGGTGTTTGGTTACGTGAATAAGTTCCTTAGTGGTGATTTCTGAGATTTTGGTGCACCCATCACCCAAGCAGTGTACACTGTACCCAATGTGTAGTCTTTTATCCTTACTCCCTCCCACCCTTTTCCCCAAGTCCCCAAAGTCCATTGTATCATTCGCATGCCTTTACATCCTCATGGCTTAGCTCCAACTTGTGAGTGAGAACATATGATATTTGGTTTTCCATTCTTGAGTTACTTCACTTAGAATAATGGTCTCCAATTCTAGTCCAAGTTGCTGCAAATGCCCTTATTTTATTATTTTTTATGGCTGAGTAGTATTCTATGGGGTGTGTGTGTGTGTGTGTGTGTGTGTGTGTGTGTATATATATATATATCACAATTTCTTTATCCTCTCATTGACTGATGGGCATTTGGGCTGGTTCCATATTTTTGCAATTGCAAATTGTGCTTCTATAAACATGCGTGTGCAAGTATCTTTTTTGTATAATGACTTATTTTCCTCTGGGTAATTACCTAGCGGTGGGATTGTTGGATCAAATGGTGGTTCTACTTGTAGTTCTTTAAGGAATCTCCACACTGTTTCCCACTGTGGTTGTACTAGTTTACATTCCCACAGCAGTGTAAAAGCATTTCCTTTTCATCACGTCCCTGTCAACATCTGTTTTTATTTTTTGATAATGGTTATTCTTGCAGGAATAAGTTGGTATCTCATTGACACCACCCTGTTTCTACTTTATTTCCATTTCCTTATAAGAACTGTTTACTCAGAGGCAAACCGTAACATACTTTGAGTTAAGGCAAAAGTAATAGAAACAGTAACACTCTACATTTATACTTCATAGATTCCAAAAGAGTACATTCATATTCTGTCACTTGGCCTTCACAGCAAGCTGTGAATCATACAGCTGGTAAATATTAATGGGTAACATTACTGGATATATACCCAAAGGATTATAAATCATTCTACTATAAAGACACATGAAGACATATGTTTATTGCAGCACAATTTACAATACCAAAGACTTGGAACCATCCCAAATGCCCATCAATGTTAGACTGGATAAACAAAATGTGGCACATATTCACCATGGAATACTATGCAGCCATACAAAAGAATGAGTTCATGTCCTTTGCAGGGACACAGATGAGCTGGAAGCCATCATTCTCAGCAAACTAACACAGGAACAGAAAACCAAACACTGCATGTTCTCAACCATAAGTGGGAGTTGAACAACGAGAACACACGGACACAGGGAGGGGAACATCACACACCGGGGCCTGTCACGGGATGGGAAGCAAGGGGAGGGAGAGCATCAGGACAAATACCTGCATGCAGAACTTAAAACCTACATGACGGGTTGATAGGTGCAGCAAACCACTATGGCACTTGCATACCTATGTAACAAACCTGAACATTCTGCACACGTATCCCAGAACTTACAGTAAAAGTGTAATGCAAAATCCAATTTTCATGCTCTAAATCAGGGATCAGCAACCTTTTTCTGTAAAAGGCCAGACAGTAAATATTGTAAGTTTTGCTGGTCTCCCTTACAAAGAATCAACTCTGCCATTGTAGTGCAAAAGTAACCACAGACAATATCTTAATGAATGAGTGTGACTGTGTTCCAATAAAACTTTATTTCCCCCAAACAGATAGTGGGCTGGATTTGGTAATTTGGACTGTAATTTGTCAACTTCTATTCTAAACCACAATGCTTTAAAAATCTGAGAAGGTAGAAATCATAAGACATTGACAGGTAAAAAATATTTGGCTTCAAGGGAGGGAGACATTACAACTTGGGTTATCAAAAAAAGGCTTTATAGATGAGGAGGTGATTTAGTGGGGTTTGAAAGATAGGTTACATCTAAATGTGAACACCAGAGCATTGGATATCTCATGCAAAAAGAATGATATGAGTAAAATTATGGAGAAAGGATATGGAGTGGGGGTATGTAGAGGAAGAAGAGAAAGTTTAGGTTGACTGAGAAACAGATATGTAGACCAGTGAGATAAGAAAAGTGGAGATTTTGCTGGATCCGATGGCACACACCTGTAATCCCAGCACTTTAGGACGCCAAGGTGGGAGGATCACTGGAGGCCAAGAGTTCAAGACCAGATGGGCAACATGTTGAGAACCCATCTCTTATAAATAAATAAATACATAAATAAATAAATAAGAAATGTGGGCCTTTCGTTAGATAAAAATATCTGGAACTGAAAAACAAGAGCTTTATTTCATAGAAAATTGGAAACCACTACATGTTTTTGAGAGGAGGGGTGGCATGAGAGAGGGAATAGTTGTATATGTTATGCTTCTTTATGATGATGAGAGACAGTTGTGCCAGAAGGGTCAAGAATTAACCTAGGCCGGCCGGGCGCGGTGGCTCACGCCTGTAATCCCTGTACTTTGGGAGGCCGAGATGGGCGGATCACGAGGTCAGGAGATCGAGACCATCCTGGCTAACACGGTGAAACCCCGTCTCTACTAAAATACAAAAAATTAGCCGGGCGCGGTGGCGGGTGCCTGTAGTCCCAGCTACTCGGGAGGCTGAGGCAGGAGAATGGCGCGAACCCGGGAGGCGGAGCTTGCAGTGAGCCGAGATGGTGCCACTGCACTCCAGCCTGGGCGACAGGGTGAAGACTCCGCCTCAAAAAAAAAAAAAAAATTAACCTAGGCCATAATGAATGAAGATGCATTTCTAGTCATTGCAGTAAACTAATCTGACTAGAAAGGGCCCCAGTGAAACACTTGAAAAGTTTCACCCACTATACTAATGAAATGAGAAGACATGTTCCCAACTGCCTACGCTATGAGTGGAAAAGGATCGACTACAAGAATCAGAATCCCAAGGCTAGGTGGTGAATTCAAACTACTTCCTCATCACCTGTTAGTCAGGAATTCAGGCCGGGCTTCACTGGATGGGTCTTCTGCTCCACTCGGGATTGGGCTCATTCACTCCCCAGGTTTCAGCTGGTGGCTCCAATGGGCTGAGTAAGATGGAAAGGGCCAAGAAATTTTCACATTCATGTTTAATTCATTGATATGCCATTTCCCTCTATGTGTAGACAGCATGGGCTTCTCCACCACATAGTGGTCTCCAGTTAGTTATGCTTTTAATATGATGACTGGCCTCCAAGAGGGAGCTCTCCAAGTAGTGAAAGCAACAGTTAGGAGTCTCATAAGGCCAGTCTTGGAAGTGATGCAGTGTCATTTCTGTCACATTCTATCAATCAAAGTCAGTCACAGGCAGCTCAGAATCAGGGGAAGGGATCATAAACTCCACCTCTTGATGGAGGAGTGGCAAGATCACATGACAAAAGAGCTATTGGGAGGAGGTCTATTGTTGTGGTCTTCTCCAGAAACACAATTTACCACAGACGTTAACAGAAATTAATCTAGGGCCAATGAAACCTCCAGGGACCTGACAGAGGCAAACCCCAAACCACTTCTGTAGTTCAGGCCTCATGAGAGTCCCATGGTACACAAACCTTGTTGAAAATGTGCTTGTGATCAAAAATTACAAACCACATAGGGAAACAGGACACAAATACAGCAGAGAGCAGAACTGGCACACCGTGACTTGGAATAATGGAAGAAGATGAAAGAGATTTAGAAATAAACATGATTAACATGTCCAAAGAGCTAAAGGTAGAAAATATTAAAAAACACATAGGCATATTTGAAAAGTATGAAATTGAAATTATAGTGACAAAACGTATACTCATTGAAATAGAAATCCCAACACAGGTGACAAAGAATTAATGAAATGTAAGATAGACCTAAGGAAATTATTTTAGCACAAGTGCAGCACAAATAAAAAAGATATTAAAAACATAAAATATCTAAGGGATATTAAGATACTAGAAAGTTAAAATATGAGTTTAATCCATACATCTAATAGGAATTCCAAAAGGAAGGAATGGAGAGGATGGAGAACCAATATCCAAAGAGATAGTGGCTGAAAGCTTTCCACAATTAAAGAAAAACGTTGGTATATTTAGTAATAAGTCACAGCAAAATTTAAGCAGAATAAATCCAAATATACAACTAGACACATCTTACTGAAAATGCACAACATCCAAAACAAGAAGTAAACAAAGCTCCAGGGAGAAGAAAATAAGACATACTAACAATGGAACTGACTGTTTTCTCAGCAACAATAGGTAGATAATAGAATAATGTATTTTAAATGTTGAGGAAAAATAACTATCAATCTAGAAATCTTTGAAGTATGCAATTGCTGTTAATAATTAAGGCTAAATAAACCCATGTTGTAAAAAAGACAGAAATCCATCAGATCAGAATTTTGTTATTTAACTTTACTGAAACATGCTTTATATACAATAAAGTACAGCCGTTTTAAGAGCACTGTTTGATCATACTCTTGTAACTACCAGCACAATCAAGATACAGAACATTTGTGTCACCACGAAAGGTTTCCGTCATCCCTTTCCCAGTCAATTTCCCCACCCCATGCTTGGCCCCAAGTAACCACTGACCTGCTTTCTGTCACTGTAAATTAGATTTATTTTTTCAAGAGTCTTTTTAAAAAATGCTTTTAGACTGCATGTAATCTTTGTGTCTGGCTTCTTTCACTCTGCTTAATGTTTTTTGCGATTCATCCATGTTATGTGTATCACTAGTTTATTCCATTGCACAGAAAAGAAAACTGATGCTTCAATATTAATTCCAGACAAAAGAAAACTTAATCAGAAAGTACTATCAGGGCTAAAGAGGGGTTGTATATAAGAAAATTACACCAAAAGAGTAAAATAAGTATGAATGTATATGTTTCTGACACTAAAACCACAAAGCATTTAAAGTAAATCTGATAAAATTACAAAGAGAGTCCAGGTGCAGTGGCTCATGCCTATCATCCTAGCACTTTGGGAGGCTGAGGCAAGAGGATTGCTTGAGCCCTGGAGTTTGAGACCAGCCTGGGAAACATAGTGAGACCCTGTCTCTACAAGACATTTTTTAAAAATTAGCCAGGCATGGTGGTGCATGCCTAAGTACCAGGCTGAGATGGGAGGATGCTTGAGCCCAGGAGGTTGAAGCTGCAGTAAGCTACAATCGCCACTACACTCCATTCTGGGTGATAGAGTGAGATACTGTCTCAAAAAAGGAAGAAAAGAAGGTAGGAAATTTAAAATAAGAATGGAGGCTTCCCTGATAAAGTCATCAGTTAGTTGACTGTTAACACTGTTATATGCTTAATCATGCTAGCAAATCAAAGCATAATCATGCTGGCTCTTCTAGAAACAATATTAGTGGAAAGGGTATTGATATGAAGGAGTTAACACTATTCATTATTTTCTGGGCCATTGGTAACCATGATTTTGCAGAAGACTTAAAAACATTGGATTGCTTTCCCTTTACCATAAAATAAAGACCAAAATGACCAAAAAAAAAAAAAAATAGCATTAACTGAGCACTTGTCATGTGTCAGGCAATATGTTAAACACTGTACCTGCATTCAATACATTAAACACTGTACCTGCATTCAATACGTTAAACACTGTACCTGCCTTCCATACGTTGAACACTGTACCTGCCTTCCATACGTTAAACACTGTACCTGCCTTCCATACGTTAAACACTGTACCTGCCTTCAATATGTTAAACACTGTACCTGCATTCTCTCTTCACTTCTTGCATCAACTTTTTCCTCAGTTTCATGGAAGGAAAACTGAGGCTCACAAGGAGTGGCTAGTGAAGAGCAACATCAGGACTTGAACCCGTGTGTAACTCTAGAACCAATTCCTAATCCTACTAGACCATACATATTATGTCAACTCAACACCAGCAGTTTACAAATTTCCACCATTAACTTTCCCTTCTGACAGCAGAACACATTCCTGACCCGAATCCCTACTAAGCCACCGGCCAGTTCATTCTTATTCAAACTGTGGAGCAAACACTCAGCTGGATTATTTCTCACATAAAACTTTCCATCTGCAGAGAAGCAAGACAGGCTTATTTTTTTAAAAAACAGTCTCCCTGGGGCTGGCCATGTGATGGAAGTGAGAGGCAGCGGGGTACCCTGGCCGTGGCTGACAATGAAATGCTGGAGATCAGAACTGGGGAATGACATGCAGACACAGCACATCAAAGCCACAATGAGTGGCCTGGAAACAGGCAGCTCAGCGTCACCCAGCTCCTGCTGCTGCCGGAGGAAGGATGCTGCAACGGTCCTCACTTAATCACTCTCTGACTGCCAACAACCACAATAACCAATGCCTTGCACTGAATTTTCATGGACCCTTGTTTCCTGTGACCTCAATCTTACCTTACCCCCTAGATCATCTTGCAAAAACAAGGTATATATTTTTTAAAGGAAGACACACTGGAGTTCTCATATGGACTTTAGAAAACCGTAAAAACTAGACCCTGAATGAATCTCCATGTTTGTATGTTACCTCGCCTAATCATAGGTTTATGAAATCAGACCTTTTCATAACCTGAATTATGTCTTACACGAAAGAATAGAAAAGAATAACTCATTGCTATTCTGCAGCCAGCTTGCAATTTTCTACAGAAAGATTATGAGAAGATATAACATTGTAGGGACTTACATAAAACACAAACCTAAAAGATAAACATTACCTTAGCTTTTGCCAAACACTGTGTATATTGGTCACCTAGTATGAGGCCTGGCATGTGGTTGGTGCTAAATAAATGTTTTGTGATAACAATGAGTAATTATGACACTTTAAAAGGCTTGAAGCAAAACTCTCTGTTGAATTAAGTGAAATGAGTGCTATACTGTGTTTATATGAGCAAAATAAATGGACAAATGAGCAATTGTTAAATGAATTTAATCAACCTGGATCATAAACTACCTAGGTTCAAATTCCCATTATTTTGTTTGACATTGGGCATATTAACTGTACTTGTCTGTGCCTCAGTCTGCTCTGTAAAATGAGAATTATAAGGCTATCTGCTGGGGTTGTCATGAGGATTACATTAAATGACACATGTAGGCATGTGGTATGGTGCCGAGCATGCAGTGAGCACCTGGCAAATGTTGGCTCATGATTTTATTATTATTTCTCTAGGCCACTTTTTCAATTGTTTTACCTTTATGAATAAAATGTAGCCATAGCAACTTCAAATGACTTTTTTTTTTTTTTAATAAGAGGCCTCTAAACAGTTAAAACCCCAAAGCTGACTTTCTTCCTGTGGTTAATGTGACGGTTAGTGTGGCCCAGTGTTTCACCAAATATTAACTTTTATTCTTTCCTCTCCTCACCAAAGACACTTGTCCTTAATGAAAACAGAAAACTGATTTCCTAATTAACATTTTCAGAAATATGGCTTTATTATGCACCACTTTTAGTCAAAATAGATAGCTATGTCAGAAATGTTCTCATAGACAGTGGGCTAAAAGCAGCTTTGATTTCAGTGTCAGAAGGACTAGACAGTAGGTTTTAGAGGGAAGGATCTGTCTCTCCACAATTGCTGTAGCTTAGGTGCTTGGCACAGAGGCTGGCATATGCTAAGCACCCAATAAGAGAATATGTAAACTTCTAGTTGATTCCTCTGTGTCATAGCAAGTGGCTCTCTATGACTTCATCCTCCAAAGATCACGTGGTGTCATGAGAAGAACCTAAATCAAGCACACTTGGCTTTAAATCTCCAAACTTTTACTAGATCTATGGTCTTCAGCAAGATAATCTTTCTAAAGTAAGCCACAGTTTTCCATCTGTAGATGGGGCAACTCTTATAGGATTTCAGCAAGAGTTAGTGATAACAATGGTAGCTTGATAGGGATAGTATTGAATCTATAAGTTACTTAGGGCATTGACTTTCTTCAAAGAATTAGAAAAAACTACTTTAAACTTCATATGGAACCAAAAAAAGAGCCTGCATGGTCAAGACAATCCTAAGCAAAAAGAACAAAGCTGGAGGCATCATGCTACCTGACTTCAAACTATACTACAAGGCTATAGTAACCAAAACAGCATAACATTGGTACCAAAACAGATATATAGACCAATGGAACAGAACAGAGGCCTCAGAAATAACACCACATATCTACAACCATCTGATCTTTGACAAACCTGACAAAAACAAGCAATGGGGAAAGGATTCCCTATTTAATAAATGGTATTGGGAAAACTGGCTAGCCATATGCAGAAAACTGAAACTGGACCCCTTCCTTACACCTTATACAAAAATTAACTCAAGATGGATTAAAGATTTAAATGTAAGACCTAAAACCGTAAAACCCTAAATAAAACCTAAGCAATACCATTCTGGACATGCGCAAAGACTTCATGACTAAAACACCAAAAGCAATGGCAACAAAACCCAAAGTTCACAAATGGGATGTAATTAAACTAAAGAGTTCCTGCACAGCAAAAGAAATTATCATCAGAGTGAACAGGCAACCTACAGAATAGGAGAAAATTTTTGCAATCTATCCATCTGACAAAGGGCTAATATCCAGAATCTATAAAGATTTTAAGCAAATTTACAAGAAAAAAACAACACCATCAAAAAGTGGGCAGAGGATATGAACAGAAACTTCTCAAAAGAAGACATTTATGCAGTCAACAAACATATGAAAACAAGCTCAACATCACTGATCATTAGAGAAATGCAAATCAAAACCGCATTGACATACCATCTCATGCCAGTTAGAATGACGATCATTAAAAATTCAGGAAACAACAGATGCTGGAGAGGATGTGGAGAAATAGAAATGTTTTTACACTGTTGGTGGGAGTGTAAATTAGTTCAACCATTGTAGAAGACAGTGTGACAATTTCTCAAGAATTTAGAACCAGAAACACCATTTGACCCAGCAATCCCATTACTGGGTATATAACCAAAGGATTATAAATCATTCTACAATAAAGACACATGCACACATATGTTTATTGCATCACTATTCACAATAGCAAAGACTTGGAACCAACCAAAATGCCCATTAATGATAGACTGGATAAAGAAAATGTGGCACATATATACAATGGAATACTATGCAGCTATTAAAAAGGATGAGTTCATGTCCTTTGGAGGGATATGGATGAAGCTGGAAATCATCATTCTCGCAAACTAACACAGAAACAGAAAACCAAACACCGCATGTTCTCACTTTTAAGTGGGAGCTGAACAATGAGAACACATGGACACAGGGAGAGGAACATCACACAGGGGCCTGTTGGAGGGTGGGGGACTTGTGGGGAGGGATAGAATTAGGGGAAATACCTAATGTTGATGATGGGTTGATGCTGTAGCAAACCACCATGGCACGTGTATACCTATGTAACAAACCTGCACGTTCTGCACATGTATCCCAGAACTTAAAGTGTAATTTAAACAATTTTAAAAAAAAACTACACACACAATAAAAAAAGGAGTGATAACTAATGTAAATACTTCTTGGACATAATAGTGCACAATAAATGGTATCTTTTTAAATTAACTTCCTGAAGATTTTATCATCCATGAATTCATCTACATTTTAGTTGAGTCTATTTAAATCATGCTTCATCGTTCTCACATTTTTCTATCTCATGTGTTAATGCAGAATGGTGTAGGGTAATGAGCTTACATTTTGGAAACCCACAGATCTGGGTTCAGAGCCATCTCTGACACATAGGGAGACGGTTCGCTCCAAGGGAGGCAAAGACAGAAAAAAAAGACCCTAACCTATTATTTACTAACTCAGCGACCTTGAGCAACCAAGGACTTAACTTTCTAAGCCTTGATTTCTTAAATGGAAATGATAGTTTAGCCTTAACCCATAGGGTTGTGATAAGGATTAAATAAAGGCTCATTAGGGCTTTGTTTTATCTTCATGTCTCAGAGAGAACCAAGTGCAGTGAACACCTAAGGTAATCAAAAATGGGGGATGAAGAAATCATTAAATGAATAAATGAATGAGAAGGAAGAAAAGGTGAGGGAGCAGGGAGGGAGGGAAGAAGGAAGGAAAGAGCATGCCCTACAGATATTTCAGGACATAAGTACCTTACTTTGAGCTTTTTCTTTTAAAACGTAGGGTAGCAAAATCTTGAGGGCAAATCCTGAAAGAACTCATTTGTAAAAATTAGCACTTCCTATAAGCCTGTCATATCATCCTTACCAGACCTCATTAAGCATCTAGAATACCTTGGAAAAGCACCAAATTCCAAATCATAAAAAAAATAGGAGAAAACATTCCCAAAGCAAAAGGATTCTTTTCTATCTTCCCAAGCATCTGTTCCTTCATACTGAAAGATTTCATGCAAAATATATTTCATGTAATTCAAATAATTAACAGAAACAAATATTAAACAAGTTACAGTAGCAAATAATAAATCTCTTCTGATTTCATTACTATTGTTCTAAGCTTGCAATAGATATAAACATTCTTGTACCCAAATTGCCGGCAAAATTAAGAATGTATTACCAGTTTTATTAGAAATAATTATTTGGAAGGAAGAACTATTTGATTTTTTTTAATCATTGAAGAGCAAAACAAGCACTTAGAACTGTGTATTTTTTTAATAAAAAGAGCAAAAAAAGGAGTTATTGAAATCAATTAAACCTTTTTTGTGGTAGAAAGGGAACATCCAAAATGCACTGAAAATAGTCTATTTTGAGCAGTCATAGTTTTCTTTTTTCTTAAACATATCAGACATAGATTTCACAGCTCATAATTAATTCCCAGTGCCCACATCACCATTAATTTTTAATCAAAGCAGAGCTGCTGTGAGTGCTACTGCTATTTCACCAAGATTAGCAGGGGTTTGCTTCCAGAATGAGAAACCATTATTGGTTCTGCATAACAGAGACTGATATCTACAAGGATAGCCAGATGCACCCCGCAGTTCCAGCTAATTACCCACAGGTGATGGGGACCAAGCTCTGTGTCTTGACACACACACATACAAACACACACACACACACACACACACGCACACACACACAAATCTAGTTTCACAGGCTAGGGATTTGGGGTTTTATATTCTTGGCAGTGTTAGACTTAGAATGTATATATTGTTAAGAAGCATTTCCTCTATATGTATAAAGGGAATTTTCCACAATCAATTTACTATCCTTATGTTCATAAACGTATGTGTACAGGAACGCCCCAGAGAGCACAGTAACCTTGCACCAGGGAGTAAATATGATACAAGTTCACGGAACTTTTCTGACATAAAAATCACCAGACAAGGAAGTTATTTCAACGTGGGTTTAAGAGGGCCCCAGACAAATTATTCTCAAATCCAACATCAAACAACACAAGGCAAAACCAGAAGACTAATGCTCAATTTCAAATCGGCTAAGTGTTCTAAGTAAGAACAAGTACTATCAACTCAACAGAAACCCTGCTGCAAGGAAATTAGGTTTAATACCTTTGCATAAAAGGTACAACTTGGTCATCTAGATTTAAACAACTATAGAAAGTCCAAATTAATTTCTTTCTGGAAAAGTAATGTCATGTTTATTGAAACCTAACAAAATGTCTAATAAGAGAAGATTAAATCTGGCAAACAGAATATAAATGAAAGCCAAACTGTTTTAACATACATGATGAGATATTTACACACATGCATAGACACAGATATATCTTAAAGATATACACAAGTATATGTCAAATATATATATATGCTCATCAGAGATTTTTCAAAATAGAAGAATTAGTGATAATTTTAATTTTTATGTATTATTCTCTTTATTTTACAAATTCTTAAAATGAACATATATTGTCTTTACAATAAGAAAAAAAAAAATCTGGGATCTCCCAGAAGAGGAAAAAGGCTGATGTTGGGAAGGTGGCATGCATGCACAATCACCAAGGGAGGAGCCAGCCTGGGAACAAAGCAGACACAGAAAAGTACCTGTACTTTTTGAGGGAGGAAAATATGGCAAAAAAAAAGGGCCACTGGATGAAGCTGACCCTGAAGGTTACCCGAACTTGAATTTCCAGCTGTCAATACATTTCCTTATTGTTTAAGCTCATCTGGGTTAGGTTTTCTATTGATTACAGCCCAAAGCTCCCAAATAAGGTACACTGGTGAAACAGATCTCAAACCTACCTCGGTCTGAACCATGTCTGTCTAACTCTACAGCCTGCATCTCAACCACTATGCCACACTGCGTCCCCAGAATCTACATGAGCAATGAGTCCGTGGCCAACTAATTTGACTGGCCCTTCCTCCAAGATGCGTAATTTCCAGCTCCCCACTCAATTCCCCGCTTCTAGTTATACCACAGAATGAAGACCAGCCAGTCTTCTGAGGGTGTGGACATGCGGTGCCTCTTCCCTCAGATCGGAATCTTGCTCCCGTCTCCTTCCCTGGCTGGGCTCCTCTACTGCGTCACTCTCCTCATTGCCTTCCTCATGTTTCCTGGTATCACCTATCCCAAGTCGGGCTTTAGTTTGAGAAACCTAACATAAAATAGACAAATAGTGTTAAGAATAACCAAGAAAAATGAAACAGAAAGACATGGTGGGAAGGAAAACAGTAACCCATTTTCGTATGTCACTAAGAAAAATTTAAAGTCTTTATGTCAGTAGGCTACAGTGAAGAAAAAAACATGATGTGATCCTATTTTATTTTATTCAATTAATTCAGCCAGTATACACTGAACACTTTTTTAAGCTCTGGGAATATAATAGTGAGTACAACAGGATAGTCTGCCTTTTTGGAGTTTGCAATCTGTCTGGAAAACAGACATTGACCAATTAATTACACAAATAAATATAAATATAGGTGCCTTAAATGCCATGAAGGAGAGATGTGTGATGAAAAGTTATTGCGAGATGACAGTGGGACAATGGGTCAAAGTAACAGAAGATTTTATGTATATAAAATATAAAAATTAAAATAAATATATAAATTATATTAATGAAAAGAATTAAAATAAATATTAATTGAATTGATTACAAATAAATAAATAAGCGCATACACACACACACGTGTATATATATAGAATCACATACTTGGAGAAGCTGAGAAGGAGAGACCCAGGAAAGCCAGTGTTGTAAACTCTGGTTTGAGTCCGAAGGCCTGAGAACCAGGAACTCTGATGGTATAAGTCCCTGTGTAAGGAAGAAAGAAGACAGATGTCTTAGCCTAGGCAGCCAGATGCTGAGAGTAAAGTGAAACTTCCTCTACCTTTTTGTTCTATTTGAGTCCTCAGCAGGTCGGATAATGCCCTCTCACACTGGGGAGAACCATCTACTTTACTCAGTCTACCGATGCAAATTCTAACCTCTTCTAGAATCACTCTCATAGACACACTTATAAATAATGTTTAACCAGATATCTGGGCATCTTCTGAGCCAGTCACATTGACGCATAAAAAGAGCCATGACAATTACCTTGCAAGGGGAAGAGTATCTGAGCAGTATAATTCTGCCTGCTAGAGTACAGTGTAGTACATTCGACATGGATTAAAAGAAAAACAATAATAATAAACTAACCAGAGACTCTAGTTAGGCTCACATGTTTGTCTGGCTCTTTTATATAAGTATCAAGGAGCTTCCCTCTTTATATGGTTAGAGAAACACTACAGTCAACAGTGAACCTAGAATCTTCTAAGTCAAAAGTAAGACTGTCATTCTCACACAGCTGAGAACATTTTCAGTACCAGTGTGTCTCCCATCAGGGATAAAACTGAGAGACTTATTTTGTTTTATTGTACACATCTTATAAAATTTCACACAAACAATAAAACTGTAAAAATAATAGAGTGAAGATTCATGCATTTGTTATTCAGTTTAAAGAATAAAATATTTCCAATATAATTTAAAGTGTAAAGTACCCATTTGCTTCTCCCTCTGATCACATTCCCTTTCCTAATACTCAAAGGTAGCAGGTATTCTAAATGCACTGATTATCATCATCATGAGTTTCTTTATACTCACTATAAATGTAATATCCCTAAAGAACAGTCTCAATTTACATGGTATTATATTTTATACTAATATGAACATATTGTATACATTCTTCTACGCTTTACTTTTTCTGTTTATTGTCATACATGTGTGGTTCATTGTTGTAAATGTAGGTACATCCTGTCTGTTAATTTTCACTGCTGCATAATATTCAATTGTATTCATTCATTCTCTTGCTCATGAAAATTTAACATTTTTCAGCTTGAATCAGTCTATCCACATAGTATGTTTCTCCTCTTAAAATAACTGAATATTAATTTTGTCTTTAAACTTGCTTCAAAAACATTCTGTTCATTTCTGCATGATGTTATAGAATCTGCACTCCACTGGTGTGTCAAAAGTCTAGTTCTGAGATTCTGTATACGTCTGTGTCACTTATGGGTGGCTATTTGGTCTGTGTATATTGGGAATGGACCTGAGAAGTTCATCTCTATAGTGATTTTCTCTAGGACATCCTTAAATATTTTTTTTCTTTGCTACCACTGAAATTACAATGGCATACAAGCATGATTACTCCATCGACTCAGGAGAGAGGAAATGCTAGAAGCCTTTGTTCTTACATGGATATAAAGACATGTCAGAAAAGGCTATCATTATTCAAATTCATGACATGTCTTTCTTCTAAAAGTACTTTAAAACTATATAATTGAATTTATCCTGAAAGTACTTCTGGGAAATAGAGGCAATTTCAGCCCAATTTAATAAGTGACACTGAAGTTTGTTGGATCACCCCAAATCACACAGACTAGCTTTGATTCTTGCTCTAAAATGGCATATCTTCAACTGAACTGTCTCATACAGCTTTCATTTTTGATAGAATAGTTAAAGCCCACATTATTGTAAGTTGTGGCACTAGAAAAGCTATTTCAGCAACCGAATCGACCAAGGCTCCAAATCCCTGCAGACAGCTTTATCAGTTATGGTCCATTTGTCTGGCAATAAAAGAAACCCAATGGTGTTAACAATAGGGAAATTTATTGTCTCACAAAGAAAGAAGTCTAGAAGTAGTTAGCTGATTCAGTGGCTTATCATGGCCCTTGAAGAGCCAGATTCTTTTTTACTCTGCTCTCCCTTCCTCATATCAACATTAACCTCAGGCTGGTAGCAACATAGCTGCAGCAGCTCCAGGCATCACATCCAAATACAACAACATTCAGAGGAAAAAGGGAAATATATCTTTATAATCCTCTCTCAGAAACGGTCCTTGAAACTCCTCGTCTGACCCCACCCAGCAAACTTTGCCTCTAGTTGCACTGGCCAGAGCCATGCCCCATGCCTATCACTGAACTAAACATGAGCAAGGGGATGAGATTGTCATGTTTCTGCCAATCAGGTCCACACCTAGAGGTGGGATTGGGGTCAGCTTCCCCTGAAATGCATGACTATGTGAGACAGGAGGAGATATCTAAACAAAATCAAGGTTCTGGTAGAAACAAAGAAGAAAGGATACGGCATAGGCAACCAAGAGTCCATCAGCATCAATTCTCTTTAAACCCCAGGCTATATACTAAGGATATAGGCTTTATCTCTAAGATTTCAGAGACAAAGAGGTGAATTCCAGTTGTTTTAGCCGCATAACAGATTTTTACAAACTCCAGATCCAACCCCCAAAAAACAACCTACTTCAATCCCCCAAAATCTGTAGATTTGCAATCTCAATCAGCAAAGTGGATTATCAGTATTTGGTTATTCATAGGCCAAAATAAAGACCTTTGACCTGAGTATTTGAGTTAATTAACACTAAGGAAGAACATTTTGTGTTGTCTAGCTATAATGTGGTTTGAGGACTTAAGTCCATTGCTTCTAATGTAAAATGACAGACTAATATTCGCCATTCACTTGAAGAACTCGCTAATGTTCAATGTAAATTTTAAGGTATATGGAATTAAGTTAAATAGCTGGAAACATTTCCTTTCATTTCCTCCACTTTTTTTTTTTCTTTTCTTTTTTTTTTGAGACAAAGTCTCACTCTGTCGCCTAGGCTGGAGTGCAATGGTACAATCTTGGTTCACTGCAACCTCTGCCTCCCAGATTCAAGTGATTCTCCTGCCTCAGCCTCCCCAGTAGCTGGGACTACAGGCGTGTGCCACTACACCCAGCTAATTTTTGTATTTTTAGTAGAGATGGGGTTTCACCATGTTGGCCAGGCTGGTCTTGAACTCCTGACCTCAGGTAATCCAACCACCTCGGCCTCTCAAAGTGATGGGATTACAAGCATGAGCCACTGTGCCTGGCCATTTTCCTTTCTTTCCATTCCCCAAGAATGAACTGGCCAAATTAAAAAAATAAATAAAGCAGACTTCAAGTAGGTACTTCAGATTTAACTTTGAACATACAGCTATCTTTTTTGAGTGACAGCTAGGTATTTGCCAAATGCTATAGATAGACACATCCAGACAGCCTGAAGGAAACTTGCCTGATCCAACAGTTTGCATATACATCTCTTTTCACATTCAAATGTTCTTAAAAATAAGTGGATTTTAAAATGATGCCAATATACCTGAAAATGCCAGTTAATTTTAGACAGAAATTTAAAAGACTGCCTGAATTTGATTGAGACAACTGTCAAAAATAAGAAAATACCCAGAAAATCTAGTAGTGAGGATCTGGGCAGATACACTGTAAAATCATCTCAATTGTTTCTAGTGCCAGATTTAGATGCCTGTTAACAACTCACATCTTTATAAGGAGGCTCCAAAACTGCAAAAGTTTCCAATAAAAGGAAACTTCTGATGCCCATGTGAGTTTTCCATCAATTTCTTCTATGCTGTGATAAGCTTCTGTGAGTCTCAGCTACAGGCAGTGTTTTATTACACCCTTTCCCAAGTCTCAGGAGTTTTTCAAGATTTATTTGAAAATACACGTGGTCTTCTCACTCTGCTTTAGCATCAGCTCCAAGACAGTTCTGCTTTCATCCTTAAAGAACTTCAACGTGTATTTCTTTCAGATAAAGGCTTGCTGTCTTTAAGAATTCCAAAGTGTTTTTGATGTAAATAGGAAGAAATGTCTTTAGACATCAAGTAATGAAACCTATAGATTTCATCAATGTCCATGGCAATTGGCTGTTTAAAAGCTGTTAATTTGTTTACTTCTGAACAAATTAGAGAAGAGATACCTGGATGGGAAACCCAGGTGAAATTACTAGATTAGGTTCCAATGCATTAAGACAGACTTTCCATGACTTCAGAGCCTGGAATATGATTTTAAGCCATTTTACTGGATAATTCCTATGATTCATTTTGCATTCAACCACTGTGTCTGCTTTTTATTTTTCCAGCACACATCTTCCCAAAACTAAATCCTATGTCTTCAATAGCAGACAGTGGTGAGAGAAACATACACCATGTGGCCTTCATGTGAGTCACCTGTGTTACAGGTCATTAAGGCATTTAGGGAGATGAGTGACAAATCAGGAGTCAAAGAAAGAGGTTACCTGGAATCTGGAAGCGCTTCTCGCTCTTCCACTTCCTCAGCTGCAATTCATTCTCTTCCTTTCTTTTACCTTTTCCCCTCCTTTTTCTTCTTCTTTGTCTCCCCTTTTCTGTCTCTGAAACATAGAAAAACACTTTTGAAAAGCATGTTACTCAGTTGAAAGAACAGATAATAAATGGATCAGTTACAGGGTTTGCAGTCTGCTCTCTCCCTCACCTCCCACATGCACATCCCCCATCTACTAAAAACCAAAAGCCAAAACACATAAACACAACACAAAACAAAAACCCTTCTTGGGAAGAGCAGCTCTTCCTCTCTCCCCTCTCTTCCTAACCCCACCCCTATCAACTCCCAGGGAGGTTAGGAGCCGCATTTGGGTCACTAGATTTCACAAATGAAGATCAAGGTACTTGTTAGAAATAAGTAAAATAATGTACAGAATTAAAGAAGACCTTGGAAGGGAGAGGAGGCCCGGTAAGTCAAGAGCCACCCTCCCAGCCAGGCGCAGTGGCTCACGCCTGTAATCCCAGCACTTTGGGAGGCCGAGGCAGGCGGATCACCTGAGGTCAGGAGTTCAAGATCAGCCTGGCCAACATGGCGAAACCCCGTCTTACCAAAAATACAAAAAAAAAAGAAAAAGTTAACCCACGAGTGGTGGCGGGTGCCTGTAATCCCGGCTACTTGGGAGGCTGAGGCAGGAGAATCCCTTGAACCTGGGAAGGGGAGGTTGCACTGAGCTGAGATCAGGACATTGCACTCAAGCCTGGGCGCCAAGAGCAAAACTTCCGGCTCAAAAACAAACAAACAAAAAAACCGAACCACCCTCCCCCACCCCTGACTGACTTCAAAACTCAGTTTGAAGTTGAGAGTTGAATCCAAGGAGTGAAGAGGGGAACTCAGGGAGGGGAGACATGCAGGCTCTATGGGCTGTGGAAGCACGTCTGACACATAGGAGACATTTAGTAAATATTATTGAATTAATTAAAAACAACAGGAGTGGAGACAAAAATCTATGTGGGAGCTACAAATTAGATATCCTTATTTTCTAAGAGTCCAATAAAGATTTGAATTGCTGTTAATTACTTTTGCTTGATGGATTGGAGTTCTTTCTGTGACACTCTGTGAGAGGAGAGAGAAAGAAATCAACTAGGCAGATAGGGCAAGGGTCCTTCTAACAAAAAGCAGCTTCTAACACAGAAAGGGGCCTCTTGTGTGACAGACAGCCATCCAGTGGGCCCCAGTAAGCACAGTCCTCTCCCTTCTTGGAAATACTCAGACAAGGAGGCTTGCACAGCTGGGAGTGCCTGCAGCAGCACTGATAAGAAGAGCTACCCTGGACCAGGAAAGTCCACTGTGGAGGATTCTGCCTCCTGGCCTTTTTCACACATGCGCAGTGGGAAGAGATACTCAACGTGGAGTAATTTAAGACTAAGGAGGCCTGGCGCGGTGGCTCAAGCCTGTAATCCCAGCACTTTGGGAGGCCGAGACGGGCAGATCACGAGGTCAGGAGATCGAGACCATCCTGGCCAACACGGTGAAACCCCGTCTCTACTAAAAAATACAAAAAACTAGCCGGGCGAGGTGGCGGGTGCCTGTAGTCCCAGCTACTCGAGAGGCTGAGGCAGGAGAATGGCGTAAACCCGGGAGGCGGAGCTTGCAGTGAGCTGAGATCCGGCCACTGCACTCCAGCCTGGGCGACAGAGCGAGACTCCGTCTCAAAAAAAAAAAAAAAAAAGACTAATGAGCCCGCATGAGCACTAGAAAAAGTGGGGTGGGAACTGTCAGAAATTCGAGTCTTATGTAAATGAAACACCCCTCCCTACCAGCTTGTCTACAAAAACCCTTGCATTTCATTGTAAAATAGCAACCCATCTTTCTGGGATCCTTCTCTGTTCCCGAGAGCTTTCTTCCTTTCGCTTATTAAACTTCTGCTCTAACCTGATCTTTGGAGTGTCAGCATCCTTGATTTCCTCTGCCGTGATAACAAGGACTTCCAGTAACACCCAGACAATGAGGCTGGTTTCAACTCTTTGCCCTGGCTTTTATGCGAGTTATATACACACCTTGTCATCTACCACATTGGGAAGTTGACATCACTTGGTAAACCACAAAGCTGGTGTTAGAATGGGGTTTGTTACTGTTGTGGATGAGCATCTCAATGACAAGATACACTTGCTTTTTAAAAATAAATGTCTCCCTGGCTGGGCTCAGTGGCTTACACCTGTAATCCTAGCACTTTGGGAGACCGAGGTGGGCGGATTGCCTGAGGTCGGGAGTTCATGTGTGGCCAACATGGTGAAGACCCGTCTCTACCAAAAATACAAAAAAATTAGGTGGTGTGATGTGCGCCTGTAATCCCAGCTACTCAGGAGGGTGAGGCAGGGGAATTGCTTGAACCAGGGAAGTGGAGGTTGCAGTGAGCTGAGATTGTGCCACTGCACTCCAGCCTGGGCAGCAGAGCAAGACTCCATCTCAAAAAAAAAAAAAAAAGTCTCCCCAAGAAAACCGTAGAATGCTTACCATTTTCACATGTTATTTTAGAGAGGTGATAGTGCCAAATCCCTTATTACATGGGTACTAAGTTATAGACTTCCAGATGGAATGTAAGAAAATACAAAATATTTTTGATGAAGCAGTAGAATGAAGGTAAAAATGGGTGAAATGTATTTATACTTTCAAGAATGGCAGTTGAACATCTGCTGGGTGCCAGACATTGTGCTGGGTGCAATGTAGCATTAGGAAATGTGGTTAGAGCATCAGAAAATCAGAAATTCTGATTTACATTAGGAGTGTGGTAAATGCATTTCTACCCATATGAAAATATAAGTTGAAAATCATGTAATTCCCTCCTCCCAGGAATGCTAACCTCCCTCTTCGGGGAATCTCTCTTCCTGATTCTAGACATGTGGAGGTTCTAAAGGGGGCTTCACATGACAGGGCTCCATTGTTTTGGCCACAATTGATGAGTCCAGAGATGGGCATCTAACCCAAACCAGCTAGAGATGTTGTTGAAGGCTTTGCTTCTCATTATGTAAAGAAGCTTGTCTGGGAAAAAAAAAAAAAAAAAAAAAAGGTGTGTGTGTTGCGGGAGGTGGTGTGCAAAAAGAAAAGAAAAGAAAATGAGGGAGAGAAAGAGAGGCCCCACAGAACAAGAGTTCCTATCTCCATGGGCCTGTGCTCAGCCGCACCCCTGCTTTCTCCTGCGGACAACTGAACTGATAAGTTTCCATTTTTTACTAAGCTAGCTTGAGTTAGTTGGTTTTTTTTTTTTTTGGTCACTAGTATTCAAAATGTTTCTAACTAATATACTCAATACATTTAAAGTGGTCTATATAAATGAGCAAGGGGCTTTGCTACACCAAAGAATTATTTTATGAGCCTTAACAAAATAGACTTCTGAAACCAAAGACTTGTTTAAAATCCCGAGTTTATTGCTCACTAGTGGAGTAAATTTGGGCTACTGCCCTTGAACTGTAGTTTCAGTACTACCTATAAAAAGCAATAAATACATACATTTATAGATACACATATATGTATATAACTTTTTGTCCTAAGGATCAAATGAGATAATATATATTAAACACTGTAAGTATAGTATAAGTATAGTTCACTCTATGAAAGGTGGTCACTGTTTTATACCCACTCTGATGATCCTGAATTAAAAGAAACAAAAGTTACAGACACGCTGTTGCTATACTGAAAGAATGTGGGTTGGAATGATTAAGGGAGTTTAAGAACATTCCTCAGTCAGATGGGGAGAGAATTATGGCCCTGTTAAGTGAGCTCTTGGTAATTATTCAGAGCAAAGTCAACAGAATTATTTGCCACAGATAATACAGATAAGGGACCTGATAGAGTAAGTAGATTACCTCCTTTAGAGCTAATGCGAAACTATTTGGTAACATGAGAAAGAAAGTGGAAGAAATAACACTTCTAGAGGTAACTAATGCTTTTCTGAAAATTCCTGGGTTTTTTCAGGGATCTCAGCATATTAGCTGGACAACTTGATTAGACTCTGTGTAGATACTGATGTCTGCGCATAGTCAACCACTAGAGAAGGTGCACTATTGGATCACTGGAGAACTATAAAGAGAATCTTAACTATTAATTTATGCAAAGGATTCTGGTAAGTTGTCTTAGATGAAGAATATGGTGCTAAAATTGCATCATTTGCAATCCTTGGTTGTGTGTGAACACAGTGTCACACTTTCTGGATTGATGATCTACTTTTCAAAATTTGGCCAGTGGTTCAGCCTTTTGAAGTAGTTATAAAGGCATCATCACAATATCTAACCAAAGTGTAAAAGATCATCTGGGGCATCTGAGATTATTGCCAATTGAAAATTATAAAGGTGATCTGAAACACAGCTTTAAAAATGCTACTTGGAACTCCCAGATGTCAAATACTCCACAGGAGACGGAAAGTAAACAAGTAGACCTTTCTCTCCACAACCCATTTTCCCTCATCCCTACCATATGAAATAACAAACATCTTCAAATTACCTCCAACCAAAATGCAGCTGTTGTCTTCTGTATGTCACTTTCCCTGAGCCTCCAATGCTGCTCTCACCTCTAAAGCAAAGTACAGAAAATCGTTGTCTGCTTGGAGTTCCTAAGGCATGATATTCATCACCTGCTAGTATGGCCTTTATCCTATAATGTTGCAGGTACTAAAGTGTTTGTTTCCCATACATGACTTCAGGCAAAGTGCTGAGTGTATTCCTTGAGTCCTGGGACTTTGGACTCATTATACCTGTTGAATATTGGAGTTTCCTCTCACAGGATGGACATTTGCTCCCCACTGAGAAGTTGAGTACTGAGCCCTGGGTAATTTTAAAACTGCTCCACCTTCATCAGGACCTTTCAAAAAGTTTTCTTTGTTCTCATGTGGGTGTCACATTTGAAGATAACCAACAAGAAAACACTGAAGTTTTTAAGATAATTGACTTTCTCCAACTACATGGAAGACAAATAATTTAACTTAAAAAATAAGCGAGCCAGTTGTGATAGCCACGGAGGATGACAGTCTGGGAAAAAGATGGCTTCTCTGAGGCAAAGGGGAATGTGCCTCTCTAAAGCTATATGTTGCAGAGGTGGATTACATCAAATCTGGAGTATTACACTGAGATACTTATAATGTTTCATTAATCTGGTTTAACTCAGCATAGGCAATGTAATTTGTTTATCCAGATCCTAGAGTATTAACAGATTTGTGCAAAACTGAAGTTTCTAGGTTGATTTTGAAGATTCCAGATGTTCCATTATTTATTCAAAATGTCAAATACTACATCATATACAGTCTTGGGGTTAGGTTTTCATGTAAGGCTAGAGTAGGATAAAATACACTGTTATGTATCTTTTAATAAAAGAATTAACAAGAGAAAGATATTTGTCTTCTATTCAGAAAAACTATTTAGCACTCATAGAGCTTTGATAAAATCAGGATTGTCAGAATTGTGATTTCTGGAGAAACATTAGAATGATCCAAGCTTCACTACACACCTTTGAAATCAAGCTCCCAATGTGCAATTCCAAAGCAAGTGGGAGCTGGGGTTTGAAATCACTGTTCTAGATTAACTGCTTTCTTGTTGGAGAATATGCACAAGAAAAAAACCGGAAAAATCAAGAAAGAGACTAAAAAGCCTACCTTTGTACATTTCAGGGCAATAATTCTGTAAATTTGTTATCATTGGCAGTCTTAATTCCTACTCCCAGAATCAGCCCAGCCTCAGAAATCTGCATTTTAACAAACCTTCATGTGATTCCGGTCTTAGGCTACCATTTTCAAACATTTCCTGTGGGCTCACTTTAATAAGAATGTGGCTGTTGTTAAGCAAAATGCTTTGTGCTATGAGAGGAGAATGAGAGTTGAAGCAACAATATTCAAGGTATGCAGTATGGTTTCACATGCTATGATTTATTGATAATGATAAGTGATAGGTCATTCTAATCAGTCAAATTATCCATCAGCTATTAGTATTGTGTTCCAGCATTGAGCATCCCATGGTCTGTGGATCCCTTTTGACTCACAAGTTAGTTCCACAATGAAAGATCAGAGTTGTGCCCTGATAGCAAAATCACTGGGGATAATGAGCATGCCATTTTCTCACTGACATTCTTCTATTAAATAATGTAGGTAATTTAATTTGTATGGATATACATTCTTTCTAAGGGAATTAAATATATTCCAACTCTCAATTTTTAAAGTAGCCCATAAATAGTTAATAAACTGATCTTCATGCCAAAAGGTTCCAAGAAATTCTTCACACATATCACCTCATTTAATCCTAACAACAGCCCTATGACATAGATACTAAGAATATTCTTATTTTACATATAAAAAAGCAAGGTGTAGAGACATCAAGAAACTTTGATACAGTCATGTGGCCAGTAAGTGCTGGAATCAAGATTTGAACTCACATCTTTCAGACTCCAGACTCATGTGAAAGAACTAAAGGTACATCCAGGCCTGGCTGATTCTCCTAAATTGAATAAAAATATGGGGAAATGGTCATGTTTTATTGCATGGTTAAGTTTAGACTAAGGAGCAAGAAAGCTGCTGCTCCTTTTCTGGACCGGAAGAGAATAATAGAGAGTGGTCTTCATCTGTCTAGTTGTAATCTATGGCAGTGATGATGCTTAGCAAGCAGTGGTTCACAGTTTAGTCCTCAGCCTGAGCACTGCCCACCATACACCTTTCCAGAGAGCATCACATGCATGTGTAATGGAAAAGCTCACATATAAGTAAGAGGGCTTCTTGTTTAATTTGAAGTATATTGCTCCAAATAGTTTTCTGTTTGTATATCAAATCATCTGGGCAGATATATGAAACTGATTGGTTGAGAATAGGTGGACATTTTTGAAACTCTCAAAGGCAAACAATGAAAGGTTCATAACTGTAAGCTACCAGGCAAACTGATGCCACCTCCTGGCAAAACCAGGACATTTTAGACTGTGAAATTACAGAGGAGGAACAGTCAGTTATGAATACAAAATGCTAACTGCAAATCACTTCTCTGGCAACCTCAACTACCAGAACATAGGCAGGAACTAGAAAATAATAATTTTAATTAAATTAATTAAATTAAATGATTTTAATTTAAATTAAATAATAAATTAAGTCATTTTTTAAAAATTGACTTCTGAAACAGTAAAAGAGAAATCAAAGCCCATGTGCTTACCTTATACAGGAAAGCTTAGCTGTCACTTAGGTATTACTGACTTCTACTTTAGAAACAATTTTAAGAATCAACCCAAATGCCCATCAATGATAGACTGAATAAAGGAAAGTGATACGTATACACCATGGAATACTATGCAGCCATAAAAAGGAATGAGATCATGTCCTTTGCAAGGACATACATGGAGCTGGAAGCCATTATCCTCAGCAAACTAACGCAGAATAGCAAACCAAACACTGCATGTCCTCACTTGTAAGTGGAAGCTGAACAATGAGAACAATGGACACAAAGTGGAGAACAACACACACACTAGGGTCTTTTGTGGGGCCTGGGGCAAGGGGGAGGGAGAGCATCAGGATAAATAGCTAACATATTTGGGGCTTAATACCTGGGTGATGGGTTGGTAGGTGCAGCAAACCACCATGGCACATGTTTACCTATGTAACAAACCTGCACATCCTGCACATGTATCCTGGAACTTAAAATAAAATAAAGATTGTTTAAAAAAGAAACAATTTTAACAAATTTGGTAATCAGCAATAAGTGGAGCAGATGCTAGTGTTAAGCACATTTATAGCCCCAATAATAGCTGTTAACTGATGGAGAAAAAAATCTTAAAAACTATTTCTAAAAATTCAAAAATGGAAAGTTACCACAGTGTGAGAATCAAAAAGGGTAATAGTTCAAAGTCCTGCATATCTCCTGGTTATAAGGGTATCACTCTACTACAGCCTATTAGATTCCACTGTATTACTGATGGACACATTAGTCATGGTCCACCAGAAAGTCATTCATTAATATGCTGCGTACTGTTTAAAAGGGAGGGAAGGATATAATCATCTGAGAAAGCGGCAAGGGTAAAGACTTTTCACTGTTACCTTTTAATCTTAGGGCCATGTTGTTTTAGTCAGCTCGGGCTGCCATAATCAAATACCACAGACTGAGTAGCTTAACAGAAATGTATCTTCTTACAGTTCTGGAGGCTGAAAGTCCAAGACAAAGGTGACAGAAGGCTTAGGTTCGTGAGGCCTCTCTTCCTGACTTGTAGGTGGTCTCCTTCCCACTGTGTCCTCACATGGTCTTTCCTCTGCATGCATGCACTCCCCATGTCTCCTCTTCTTATAAGCACACTGGTCCTTTTGGATTAGGGCCCCACTCTTACGACCGCATTTAACTTTAATTATCTTCTCAGAAGCCCTATCTCCAAATAGAGTCATATTGAGGATTAGGGATTCAAAATATGCATGTTGGAGCAAGGAGGGGCAACACAATTCAGTTCATAACAACATGAACATAATACTTACTCAAAAAAATGGAACGAGTTTGAAAATAAAAAGGCAAACATTATCCCGCTGCCTCCCCCTCCTCCAGTTTATTGAATGTCTACTATGTGCTAGGTGTATGGTAGTACTGGAGGAAGATTAATCACAATAGAGGGAACTCACAATAGAGTAGCAAAACGAACAACAAGCTGTTTTAATATTTAATTTCCTGGGAAAGCGAACAGTAGTTTTTAAATGATATTTCTAAGATGTTGCTGTATACAATGTATCAAACATAGTATATGAGGTATGAAGTATTCTGTTCTCTTTTCATCCTTGTCTACCTTTATTCCTCTTTTCCTTCTTAATTATTTCTCTCCTCTTATTTCTTGCTTATATTTTCAGTAACTCTTCTTGTTCTGGATTAGGGCCTCTCATTTAAGTAGCTTGGAGACCACTGAAAGCTTCAATTCACTCTTGCTCATTTAAGAGAATTTAGGGCTCAGAAAATATTCTCACTTTTATCTCACGCTCTTTCTTAGGATGGTGGATAGCAAGGATTCTAGTTTCCACAAAGGACTTGCTTTCACCCCTTTACCTTTCCCATGTTATTAATATTTCAAATATCTTCTGCTTACCTACAGAAATTTATCCAATGAAGTATGATTTCGTAGTCAAATAATTCTATAAAGGGACTGAAGAAATGCAATTCTGGTTTCTCTCTTTGTTGTAAAGACCTACAGAAGGCCAAGAAGTCAAGGCAAGTGGTGACAATTTTGAGACCAGTGTCTGCAAAATGCAGGGTTTCTGGCTTACAGAATCACTTGCCACTCTAATGAGATCTTAACTCATTAGCAAGCGAAAGCAGTTGCTGAACAGCTCTAGAATTTCAAGGAAATGTTAAAAGGAATATTTTTTATCTTTGATTTGTGAGTTAAGCTTCCTGTTTTAAATTTGTTTTGCCAGACAACCAAGGTACGCAAGGGAGGGCATAATCTCTGTTCTGCTGCAATAAGCCTCCTGCACACGAGACAACGAGGGATGGGTTATTAATATCCCATAATTTGTTGAAAGTATTGAAGCACAGCTTTATATCAGGTTTTTCTTATTCTTCTTCTTCAAACCTCTTGTCATTTCTCTTATCAAGATTCGACAGCAGTAGGCCCATAGCTCAACTGCCTATTTATACTTCAGCACAAGACTAAGAAAACGTTTCATCGCTATAGATAACTTTCTAAAAAGTTAGATTCCTATTTAATGTGGAAAGTTCAAGATTTGCCTGCTTAAAATTGTCAGTTAAGCAGTCACTGTGGAAATTACATTTACTGAGGGGAGAAGACAAGATTGAAAGGAGAGCAGATGTCATCCAAATGGCCTTCGAAGTAAATTTTCTAATGGGAGCATTGAAATTAATGGCCATAAAATGGACTTGAGCAAGTTCCAGGCTAATGACCAGCTGCAGAGTAAACATACCTCCATCCTGACCACCCCACCCTTCCTATTCTAATAACAGCTCTTGCAAGTAAAGATTTCCAATGATATCAAAATGTACCATGTTGGTTGGGATGAAAATAGTCACAAATTAGAGTCCTATTGTCAATTTGCATTCCAACTTCAGAATATTCTTAATCTGTTTAAATTTCTGGCTGTTCAGCTGAAAGACAAGCTCACCTTTTAAATTTGCTCAATAAACACAATGTTCTTGAGAGCTAAAATTTTAGTGATATGAAGACATTTCTGACTTGAAGGCTATTTTAACTGGAGATGTTTATCTTGCACAATGTCCAGGGTTTCAACATACTGTGCTTGATACATAAAATTCAGTGCAGTGGGGGCAGCTGTCCATGTAGACATTGAGATGTATGTTTTGCTGCTTCACTATTCCAAGGATAGTGTGTGTTTCATTGTAATAGATGACAGGGGAGGTGGGTAGCATCTTAAAAGTGTGAAGCTAGAGGTCATCTGTCTAGTGATTCCAAATCACAGCTTCACAGCTAGTTTCAGGCTGGCTGCAAAGGAACTTGCTAAAAACACAATGTTACAGGTCCCACCCCTGGGAGGTCCTGAAGTGGGCCCTACAGGTTTGAAGTTTTTTTAGGTTCCCTTGGTGATTATGATGTCTCATCAGGATTGGGAACCATTGCTCTAAGTCCAACACTTCATTCAATACAGGCAATTCTGTTCTGTCATCATTTATTCTTCCAAATCACAAACTAAAATTCCTGGGCTAATGGGCAAAATAGACACAAAAACAGACTACCGAAACTACATGTAACTTGGTAAGAAGGCCATTAACAAAAACACTGCTAATAGAAAAACACCAGCTTGGTTTTTAAAAGGTTAAACGCCTTTAAAAATGGATATAGTAAATATAAGACTTCACCTTGAAAGAAAGAGGGGAGTTGGTTTGATGGAAGAGAGTGTGAGAAAGGTTAAGTACTGAGTTTTTAAAAGCCACAAATATTGGGAAGAACTGCACAAACACGTCCAAGTCAAAATACCTGGTTAAACTAAGCTAAGATGAACCTGGACAGAAGAGACATGGGATACCGCATTGTGCTACATGGCTGGCTGTTTTCAGCAGCATGAGGGCAAGTTACATTCAGCGAGGGTTGCTCAGTAGTGCCAAAGATTAAAGAGCTGATGTGAGCCCAAAATGATCCAACATAACATCTATGTTATACTAATATTATTCCACTAGCGACCAGCTAGATAGGCACTTTGTCACATTTAGAAACACATGTCATGATATCACAGATCTAAATCAATCATCCAGACGGCATGGCTACCAAATGTTTATTCTCTTCTACTGGAACACTTCTGCCTGAGATAGCCTCATCCATTTTTGGACAGCCCTCATAATTAAAAGCTCTTCTGTATTTTGAGCTAAAATTTATTTTTCTGTAGTGCCCATTCATTTGTCTGAGTCTAATTGTGTTTCCACATGACACAGCTTTTCATATACTCAGAAAGGCCATCTTCCTTCCCCTTTATCTTCTCTTTGCTAAGCTAAGCATCCTTCAATTTTTCACATGCTTATCACATGGCGTTGTTTACAGTCTCACCCTACCTCCCTTTAAAATGGCCAGGGTTTTGGTATCTAGAATTATTCACCATAATACTCTGAATTTGGCTGATCAATACAGATACAACTATCAGGTCTTTTAGGATAGACATTGTATTTCTATGGAAGCAGAGCAAGCTAAATAGATTCTTGGCAGGAAAATGACATCATGGGCGCATATTCTACTTGCAATCATCCATTCCCTAACTTAGAGGGTACCTTCTAACCTCAAGGAACACCCTCCTTCCCCTTGGTTACAGAAACCTAATACAAAGCCTCTGTGGCTACCTGTTCATTGGCAGAGAGTTCTGCCTGGCCTCACCTTTCCAGGTCCTTCTTCATACCTCCCTAGGCAACAGCTATTTACGATTCTGGACTCTCCCTTGAAAATTAGATCATTCTTATCACATACCATTTTAGACTAGCTACCCAATTTTGGACTAGTATGTTCCTGAAAATATTTTTATCTCCCTCATACGGAGGAGATTGGAACCAGGCATTCACATTACCTCTTACCAGTCCCTCGGGTAGCCATTCTGTCCACAAAAGAAACATGAATAATCTTAAAGCTCTAAACATGTTTTTAACATGCACTTCATTTAAATCACATCTCTCTAGGCTCAGCAATAGAGGGTTTTTTTTTTTTTTTTTTTGGCACACAATTGTTGGGTAATACAATCATCCCTGTAATACTTTATGCTGTTAGATTTGCCTATCATGTTGTGGTCCCCATAGTTCTGAAGTATTATCCAACATATTTGTTACACTTCCCCATCTGTGTCACTTGCTAATACGATTTTCATGACAGCAATAGATTTTTCTAAGTCATTAGTAAAACTGTTGAGGAGAAAAGACCAATGACAGATTCTTGTGGGCTTATCCCTAGTAACTTCTATCCATATGACATCGATCCATAAAACCACACTGTTTGGGCAACTGCTTTAATAAATTATAAACCTATAAAGCCAACAACTCAAAAGTACACATACAATTAATAAGTTATACTAAAAACTAAAGTCATGAAAAAAGAAGAAAAGCCTGAGAAATTTTGATAAATCAAAGGAAACCAAGGAGGCATGACAACTAAATACAATATGACATCCTGGATGGGATTCTGGAATATAGGAAAAAGATACTAATGGAAACACTGGTGAAATCTAAATGGAGTTTTTACATTACTTAACCATATTATACCCATGTTCATTTCCTAGTTTTAACAAATGACCATGGTTATGTAATAAGTTAAAGCTAGAGGAAGTTTGTTGGTGAGGGTTATATGAAAACACTCTGTACCATCTTGTAACTCTCTGTAAATCTCAAATTATTTCAAAATAAAACATTTTAAAAGCTTAAAAGCATTTTTGAAAAAGGCAAAAAACACTCTAAACCCATCATTTCCTATTTATTTTCTTATTACTTATCTTATTATCTGTGTACTTGAGGTTACTTATTTCTATGGTATCTATATGCATACATTGTTTGTTTGTTTTTCCTAAAGAGCTAGTTGTTAAACACTTACCAACCCACCACTCTTCAAGACTTTCATTACTAATCAGAAACATGGTAATAGTCTTTGTTCATGTCTTGACCATAGTAAACATTTTAATCAATAGATTACTATGGAAGAATCTGACCCACTGCTATACTTATAAACAAAGTGATTGTGTGATGATGTAGCTTTGGAGTTCTTGTTTTGTTTATTTTGATTTTTAATACACTTTAATTTTAAGCCAGTTTTGGGTTCACAGAAAAATTGAAAAGAAGGTATGGAAAGTTCCCATCTACTTCCTATCCCCATGTGCATAGCCTCACCCATTACCAACATCCTCCATGAGAGTGGTACATTTGTTACAGTTAATGAACCTACATTGACACATCCTTTTCAACCAAAGTCTGTAGCTTACAGGAGGCTTCACTCTTGGCGTTGTACATTCTGAAAGTTTGGATAAATGTACAATGACAAGTATCTACCATTATAGTATCACATAGAGTAATGTCACTGCCCTAAAAATCCTCTGTGCCCCGCCTACTCACCCCTCCCTCCTATCTAATCCCTGGAAACTACTGATCTTTTTACTGTCTCTACAATTTTGCCTTTTCCAGAATGTCATACAGTTGGAATCATATAGTATGTAAACTTTTCAAAATGACTTATTTCACTTAGTAATATACATTTTAAAGTTCCTCCACACCTTTCACGGCTTGATAGTTCATTTCCTTTTAGCATGTTTTAGCACCATTGTTTGGATGCACCACTGTTTATTTATTTTAGATCTTTTTTTATTATTTTAATCTCTGTTAGATCTATCTGATAAATTTCTGAATTCTGTATTATCTTGGAGATCACTGAGTTTCCTTAAAACTGCTGTTTTGAATTCTTGGTCAAAGAGTTAACATATCACAGTCTCATTGGGGTCAGTCACTGGTTCCTTGCTTTCTCCATACGAGGAAGTCATAGTTTCCCATTTGCTGTTGTTTCTTGTGGATGTACATAAATACGTCTTTCTATTGAATGATTTGTTATTTATTTCAGTCCTCTGTCTGATTTGTTTAGGTTTTAATTGGTCATGTTTGCTTAGAGATTCTTTGTAATTTATCTGTTGGTTTTCTTTCTTTCCCACCACCCGCCCTCCCTTGCTAGGTTACTGTCTTCTTGGCACTACATGTTGCCTTAAGCCCAGGTTTGTCTTGATTGTAGTAAACAATCAGAGTGCCACTCACCTCAAATGGTGGAGGTCTCAGAGGGGATATCCCAGTAGTGTGGGAAGGCTGGCTAGGGTTCATGCCCAAGGGATGTATGGAAAAAAACCTTCTACAGTGTGGTGCAGCTGAACAGCCACTCTGATTTGGCTTCTCCTTTGGCTGAGTTACAGAGCAGAGTTTCCAGGGCTGGGGATGGTAGTCCTGTCTTTCCCCTTTGTCTTTGGCCTCCCCCTTTGTCCTTGGGGATATTTCTCCCTTCAAGAACTCCTGATGCCTCCTGCGGGTTGAGGCAGGGACAGGTCTCTCTCCAGAAAACTCAAGATGGAGGGAAGCTGGGTGTTAACCTCAATGTCACTTTCCAGTGTCAAAACTGTGAGTTGGGGAAAATTTTTCACATACTAGGTGCCATACAGATTGTGGAGAGCGATGTCTCAGATATGGAAGTTTGATTCTCTTATTGTGTGCTGGAAGTTGTTTCACTTCTCTGTGGTCCAGGAACTGTCTCCTCTCATATGAGTTCTGGGATACTGCTGGTGGTAATCTCGGCACTGCATATTTGCTTTTTAATTTTCTGTTGCAGGGAGTAAAGCTAGTTTGCTTTTATGCAGCCATTTTGGAACCGGAGGTCTAGGTTTCTTTTTGTGTAGATTGTCTGACTGCATTTTCTACCATGGCTACATTCTTTCTAAAGCAACCAGGTTTTTCTGAAACCTGTAGTTATTTGAGGAATATTTTAAACACTAAAACCATAAGGATCACTGTTGCACACACAAAAAATTACATCATTAACCATCCCCCCGCAAGCAATCATTCAAAGCCTTACGAACCTAATCACTCCATGTCCTGCATGGACTGGTTACAATCTTTCCTACCTAATCCTGGCATGGTCAGGATCACATTTCTCATGTTGACCATAAAATTGCCATGATATATCCTGCAAATGCGTTTCTGAAATCACACACATTGTGTCTATTGCAGTCTATTGACTAACTGGACTAATAACTCATTTTTTAAAAAAATTAAGCTACTCTGATGAGATTTGTTCTTGGTAAACTCCATTAATTATATATCACTTTCTTCTAAAAACTATGTGAGTTGGCTCCCTTATTTATTAGTTTGGTTGCAAACTCTGTGAGACTCAAACAAATGTGAAAGAACTACCGAAAACTACTTCCTAATTGTCAGACTTGCATACTGTGTTCAGAAAAACACAATAACAAGGCTTGCTTCAGAATTGCTTCTGTTTACCTTCATTTTGATCAAAAGCAAGTAATTAAGAAATTTTCTCTCTGGAAGACTTCTAATAAGCACATTTCCATTATCTTTAACCACATAGTGTGAGCTGACTTTCTTTTCTTACTGAATCCTGTAATGTGGACGTGGACAAGCATTAATCCAGCCATGGCTGAGCAGAGCTTATCAAAGACAAGAATCAGGGGTCCTCCTCCCTCAATACACAGATTAATAAGTGCAGGATGTAGCCTCCATGGCTAAAGAGTTGAAAAGAACGAGAAAATCTGGACCTCTTTTTATCCCAAGGGACTGGACATTATTTATGTTTTTAATGTAACCATGTTTTACTGACAGTTGAATATGTGACAAATTGGAGGACAACTTGAATAGTGAA
The DNA here is from genome assembly GCF_049350105.2 of Macaca mulatta. NCBI lineage: Eukaryota > Metazoa > Chordata > Mammalia > Primates > Cercopithecidae > Macaca > Macaca mulatta. Next base: position 164,517,550 of record NC_133406.1, read on the forward strand.
TTTCACAAATGATAATAGATATTATTTTTGTGTGAAATACTCTAGTATACACTGTAAATAAATTACCCAATGTAAAATAATGACATTATTATCCCTTTTTCATGGATGAGGAAATTGATATTCAGAGATGCAAACTTGTCCTAGATGGCCAGGGTAGCAACTGGTCAAGCCAGGATTTAAACACAGGCCTGTTGGGTGCCAGTCTTCATTCTATCCCTCTGCCTCTCTCTTTGGCTCTTATTCATCTAAACTACTGAGCAATAAAATAGGGAACTCAATTTTGTGCAGTGAGAGCCACATGAAGTGGTTCTCATAGACTATTAGTAAAATCTTTCAAACATAAATGTATGGGTTCATAAATTATTAATATGTACTTGTGATGCTATAATAACATGTACATTATGAAAGATACAAAAATAGAAAATTTGTAAAATGCTATAAAAGTTAAATATGTTCTAATATCTTCTTCTCTCATCTAGTGGGTAACCTTGTATACCCTTTTAACGTATGACCCTCCTCACAACATAAAGGTTACCCTTTGCTAAATTTAATTAATTATATGATATCTTGGTATATTTTTATAAAATTATTTTAAATAAATGTTTTTACACTACAGTTTATGATTCTAAATTCAATTAATAGCTTGCAACACTGGCTATTTTCTATTTGTAGGTGACATGAAAGGAGCATGTCTCTTGAAGAGGATCAAAGGGTGAAAGCCAAACCTAATTTCTGACCTATCCCATGCCTGTGAAAAGTTCAATATGTATTCAGCACCTACTATATCTCCCTATAACAAGTTCCATAGCTACGTTGCACCATCGGGGCAGGAGTAGCAATAGCATCATTAACCAGTAGGATCTGTGGGGGACACTCCTGAAGATTAACAGAAGTTATAAATCATTGAGCTCCTTGTGGCATTGAAAGTGCTATGTTAACATTTCCTAACTCAGATCTGTCACCTGTTCTGTGCACTAACTATGGATTTACACTAAATGACTGAAATGTTAAGAGTTTAGGCAAAACAAATAATATTGCAAGTGAAAGTTTCCATTTTTCACAAGAATCATTTATACTGTTGACAGGATACTTTATGCTTATCTAGAATATGATGCAGGCTATACTCTTTTACCTTAAATTCCCAGCACATGTGGAGTGAGAATTTTTCAGAAGAATAAACATACTATTGGTAGCATAATTTGTCAGGAGTGAAGAGTGCAATTAGGGTAATAACACTACAGAGTGAATCCTGGATGAATGACCATCTTTATGGTCTTCATGGTGACGCAACTAAATGTTCTTTTGTGTGTCTTTTTTTTTTTTTTTTTTGAAACAAAGTCTCACTCTGCTGCCCAGGCTGGAGTGCAGTGGTGCGATCTCCACTCACTACAACCTCCGCCTCCTGGGTTCAAGCGATTCTCCTGCCTCAGCCTCCCAAGTAGCTGGGATTACAGGCACGTGCCACCACGCCTGGCTAATTTTTGTATTTTTAGGAGACACAGGTTTTGCATGTTGGCCAGGCTGGTCTAGAACTTCTGACCTCAAGTGATCTGCCCACCTCGGCCTCCCAAAGTGCTGGGATTATAGGCATGAGCCACCATGCCTGGCTTTTTGTCATTTTAATTCACTGGTTCTAAAGTTGTGTTGGGTGGAGTTCAAGAACGCTGCCTGCTACAGGGGTGGGGTAGGAGGAAAAAGAGCAGGAACCTAGCCCAGGGTGCTCTGGGCCTCCTTCTCTAACCAGAGCAATTCTCTTCTGATCTGTTTCATATACTGGGGATCCCTAGAAGATTCCATTCAAACAACAGGGTCCATTCAAACAATCAACATTTTGGTTAATTTTAAAAATTAACCAAAGCCCTAATATATGTTGGCCATTTTAATGTTATCTTTAAAAGTAAAATGTAAAAGCTTCCTGCAGCTCATTTTTAAAACTTGAAGCAAAAATTTGAGCCACAAAGCACATTTGATGAAACTCCAAGAGCAAAGATGAATGTTTAAAAGTTCAACAAATTAATAATGTTATAGCTTCTACGTATGTTCCAAGTTGAGATAAGAATACTTGGATCACCCAGTTAGAATTTCAAGTGGAGATATACAAACTTAATCCCTGCTGAGGATGACCTCCATGACAAAGTCACCCAGCCCGGCACACATCTGAGTCTTCATGCAGACATATCTGGAGGATTGATAAGGGATGTATGGGGTTCTGAGCTCTCAGTCACTGATTATCAATCTTTGTGGGTGCTTTGAGAGCAAAATCAAGATAGATAAAACTTCTAGCATATGGGGGAAAGTACAAAAATTAAAACACACTGAAAGAGTCAATGCCCTTGCTCTGAAGGATTTTTCTGCAAAATACACTGGTGAAGAGGTGTCATTTTCAGGTTAGCTGACATTTTAGCCCATCAGTGCTGACAGCCTGCTCAAAACAGGCCTGGTTACAGACCTTTACTACAGGCAAGGCAATGAACATGCAGTCCTAGGTAGTGTTAAGAAACCGCAATTACAAGCATAGACAGACTGCCACAAACTTGGAGAAACAGAAATTGTTTTGACCTAAGTGAATTAGTCTCTCAAATAGGTCTAGTGCCTACACTCTAGAGAAAACTCCTTACTTGGTCCAACCAATCCTATGGCTAAATAATGTACAACAGAAAAATACTGTCCAGCTAGGAAAGTCTATCTGCAGCTCACCTTTGCCCTTGTTAAATGTCCATCCTGAAATAGCTCCCTGCCTTTATCCAGATCATCTTCATTTATCAAGAACTAAATGAAATGCCCCCTGCTCTTTAATTAGTTCTGTTTATAGTAATTTCCCTCTTCTCCAAATTCACTCATTCTTTCAACAAATATTTACTGAACACCTACTATGTGCCAGGAATTGTAGTTGCTGTGAATACAATGGTCATCAAGACACACAAAGTCCCTGCCATTACTAAACTTAAAATTCTAGTGAGGAAGACTAGGGCAACAACAAAAATTATATACAGATACAGATAAATGTAGATACAGAGATAGAGATCAATAGATAGATAGAGATAGGTAGGTAGGTAGGTAAGTAGATAGATAGATAGATAGACAGACAGCTATACAGTTATGCGACACATAACAACATTTTGGTCAATGAAGGGCCACATATATGTGACCACTACAGTGGTCACATACCATTATAATAGTATATTTTTATTTTCCTATGTTTAGATATGTTTAGGTACATAAATACTTACCATTGTGTTACAGTTGCCTATAGTGTTAAGCTCAGTAACATTCTGTACAGGTTTGTACCCTAGGAACAGAGCAATAGGCTATATCATATAGCCTAGGTGTGTAGCCTAGGTGCCATCTAGATTTGTGTGAGTCTGCTGTATGATGTTTCCACAATGACAACATTGGTAATGATGCATTTCTCAGAATGTATCCCCGTCATTAAGTAACAGATAATGTATGTACACACACATCTACATATATATTTATATATTACAACTTCAGGAAATAGTGCTATGAGGAAATATCAACCAAGGTAAGGGGAGCTGGTAATAGCCACTGTCTGTGTGACCCACTTTCAATATAACACCTTGTATTCTGATTTAACTTTTAATCTGTGACTGTTCTGTAAGAGTCTTAAGGGAGAGATGTGCTATCTTCATATCCTCCACAAAGCCTAGCTCAGGTCTTACAACAGGTTTTCAATAAATATTTGTCGCATTTCTATTAGATGAGATCCATTTACCAGCATCATGGAGAGGGATTTTGATCTAATATTGACTAATGGGCTGGCTTGAACCCCACGCAAAGATGAGACTCTTTGGGGATGGTTTGCAGCTGCCATAATGACAGATGCTAATCTAAGTCACAGAAATTTTGTTTTGAAATATGCATAGTTTTCATCTATGCAATACATATTGTAACTACACTGTGGTGGTTCTTAAGATATAACACCTATATTTTCTCTATTTTCTGGAATATCTCTGACTCCACATACTTATATTATCTTCAAAATAAAGTTTGTAGCTATGCTAAACTTGTTAATTACGTTGATAACTTTAATTTTATATTTAAGAATTCTGCATATAAGTAAATCCACGAATCATGGGGATAAAACACTAAGTAAAACAGTGTCTATGGGTCCTCCTTTTCTGTAATGTCTTCAATTTACTTATGTAACCAAAATCTGAATGGCATGTTCTTTATGCCATTCTTTGCTCCATGAGTCAGTTACATTTTCCAGTAAGTCTATCTATTAAATATCTTTGAATGTCACGACCACAGGACTGTCATGGGTGAAGGATGTAGAAATGCAGGCAATGATGAAATGCTGTGCTTGCCCTGGAGTGTGGTGACCAGCTAGACACTTAAAGTGCTACCTTTATCAGCAGCTCTCATTCCCCTCCAATCATTATGATTCAGAAAGCAGAGCATCCTTTCAGGATGACCTTCACATGTTGTGAAGGTTGTGGTAAACAGAATGTGTGATCTGAAGTCAAATAAATGGGATTCAAATCCTAATTCTGCCGTTCCCTGGACAGGTGACCTTGGACAAGGTGTTCCATCTCTCTGAATCTGAGTTGCCTTGATATAAATGGGCATAACAGTAAACAGCTTTTAGAGCTGTGGTGAGGATTAAATGATACATGATATGTGAATGTCTATTAAATGCCTTGTGCTTAAGGGGGTCTCATTATTTTGTCTCTGTTTTTATCATTATTTTCACTTATAACCACTTTGTGCCAAGTATCGAAATAGGAATTTGAATAAGATGCCTTCTAAGACTTCAAGGAACTTATAGTTTAAGTCTAGATAAGGAAAGATAAACATAAGTAGACAATTCCAATGAATAAGTGGTAGAAAGTAATGAGTACACTGCTGGAAAGGTGCCCAGATTAGTTTGGGAGCTTGAAGGAAGATTACTGAACTCATGGGGTGTGAGAAGCCTTCCCACTGAGTATCACACAGTAGATCCTAAGGAGTACATTAAGGTAGAATGGGGAGAATGGAAGGGCAGTCCAGGCACAGGGAAGAGTGTGAGTAAAACCATGGAAGCAAGGCATAGAATGGTATGTACAAGGAGCTACAAGCCATTCAATCTTGCTGTCCACAAAGTCTAAGACAGAGAGTGGTGAGCATGGAAAGATGAACTAGAAAGATAAGTGGGAAGCAACTGATGGGGTTAACTCATGGAGCTATGTCATGGTAAGGATCCTGAATACCAGCTGGTAGAAAATTGATAGAAAACGCAAGTAAAGTATTTAAATAAAGATTTGACCTGGCTATATATTTATTCAGGCTGGAGTGTAGAGGCACAATCACAGCTCACTGCAGCCTCCGCTTCCTGGGTTTAAACAATTCTCCTCCCTCAGCCTCAGTCCTGAGTATCTAGGACTACAGGCGTGCACAACCAAGCCCAGCTAATTTTTGTATTTTTTTAGTAGAGACGGGGTTTCACCATGTTGGCCAGGCCAGTCCCAAACTTCTGACATTAAGTGATCCACCCACCTTGGCTTCCCAAAGTCCTGGGATTACGGGTGTGAGCCACCATGCCCAGCTGACACGGCTATATTTAAATAAACTATATCATATTGGTGGTTACGCAGAAAAGAGATTGGATGAAGATATCAGGAAATGGAGAGACACGATATTCTGAACTAGGGCATGGTGGTAGGGATGGATTCAAGAATCAAGAATTAGGTAGGGCTTAATATAGAGAGGAAGAGGTAAAGGAGAACCCATAGGTCTCATCCTAGGTGATAGAAATGCAATGAATTTAGAAAGTCCAGGGAAATTGTGAGGTTTGTAAGCTCACTCTATCCTCCAGGATCCTGAAATATCCTACAATTATGGCAGCAGTTGGAACAGAGAGTGATAGTGAAAGCTAGAGACTTCCATGAAATAAAATGACATTAGGGCTCCATAAGCAACAGTGTGCCAAATATACTGTGGTATAGCTTAGTGGGATCAGCCTCCCAAAAGTATGAATTTTACACAGGGTAAATGCAGGCCTGTGTGAAGTGACAGTGGGTACCTGAGAACACTAGTAAACACACACCCCAACTTTCCACCTGTAGTGTGCACATTATGCAAGAATAATAGCTCCACTCAACAGGTCTGGAGGGATGGACTTATACTGGGGGTTTGGCCAGGGTTCAGGCAAGACCTAAGAGGAAAGCAACATTCTCTGAAGGGAGCTTAAGGGTTTAGGTGGTTTGTTAGCAGTGGCACAAGATTTTCCCTCACTCCGACCTATCAATTCCCATACTGCCTTCAGTGGTGCTAATGTTAAGTGCTCTCTAATCTATTATCCCTTCCCCTCTTAACAGAGCAGACTATTAACTGTTCTCGCCTCTGCAGCCACGTGCTCCTCTTTACTGATACAACGATTAATGCCCGTAATGTATCTCTTTTCTGAGAAGTTCCAAGCACCTCAAAACTCATCATGGTGGATGAGCAGCTTTTAAACTGTTTGCTCCTGGAGCCTCAATGTAGCCAAGATAGTGAGTATCAAGGGGCTGTGGTCATGATTGATTCTCCTGATGGGGCGGGGTGCAAGTGCGACGGGGACCCTCAGGGATACATCTTACTGTTATTTTACAGGTACCTGAAGATGGGGTTACTCAGTGCATCCCCTCACTAAACAAGACCAAACTGGCTGAGTCTGTCTAAGAATTTCCATTACTTTGCAGCATTGCAGGAAGACTTGCTAATGGTTCTGAACTTCTGACTTTAAAATCACTTCTTACTGAGAATGTATGTGAACGCTCTGTCTCGGCTAATAAAATATTTATAGGGAGGGATACCTGTAGAAACCATCAAGAGTTTATATAAATTGAAGGAGGAGTTGCATCCTTGATTATATATAAATTCAAAATGATAAATATATGTTTGTAAAACACACAGAATTCTCTTTATCCTCTCAGGGTTGGTAGTACTACCCTTTCTTCATCAACTTACAAGGTCAACACTAACAAACGTATCTACTGAAATGTGTTATTCAAATATAGAGGTTATTGAAAGTACAAGCAGTACAGGAACTAAGACTAGATTCATTCTATTTATTAAACCCTGCATTCAACTATACTGAGGAAATGGATGTGTTCACAACAATACTTTTAAGAAAACTCTTTCCAGATAGCATGTTCAAGGACAGAGGCAAATCCAAGATTTTTACTTTAGGTTTATCCTTCTCACAAAATAACTCAGCCATGAAGTTTACGGTGTTGATGCCTCCTCTTCTATTTTCAAAATCCCTTCTTGGCTGTTTTAAGAAAATAAAGAATTAACTTTAGGTACACAACTCAGAGACACCTTGACATGTCACCTGATTGGTGAAATTATTTTGAGAGTGGCCTTGCCAACCTTGTAAAATGTAAATGAAAAGCGTACTAGTATCGACCACAGACTATTTATGGTATGATCATGTGAAATTGCAGAAGCAAAGAGACTGCTTGCTCTTCAGGAAGGTTGGATTGGCACAGAACACCCTTTCCATGGGTATGTGTCCTGGCTGCTTTTTGGAATCAATTTTAGGGCAAAAGCTTGCGAGGCTGGAGGCGGGAAATGGAGAAAATCTTGCATAAGAGCAGTTTCAGTGATATAGTCACTTTTTCGAAGAAAGTAAGAGAGAGGACACTAACAGCTTATTTAAATAGAATGACTCAGTTTGGGTTCTGTGAACAAGGATTTGACAGAGCCCATGCTAAGCACATTTGCAAACAGAGAACATGAGAAAACTGCTTGCATCTTTGCTTTTGTCTTTCAGAGTTGAGATTTTCCTTTTCAAGTGCTCTGAGCACCCCTGGTGCCTGAAGACAAGTTTGTGAATGCTCATATCCAATTGAGAATATGTTGACATTTACATTTCAATAACATTTGCAAGATTAATTTTGTTTTTTCCACTGCTGCTGTGTGCAATGCAAAGAGCTTTATATCTGCCCAGAATAATCATGGTTTTTACAATCTGTAGTTATGTCTACAGGCAACAGATTCAGGCAGGAACCTACAGAGTCAGGAGTTTGAAAGTTGTAGAGTTCGGCAACTAATAACCTCTGCAGACTTGAAAAGTCCTATTCAAAAATAAGTGTCTGTGAACTTTCAGTCCTAGCATACAATTAAAAGTGACAGGTAACCAGTGTTTCCCCATTGGCTAGTGAAACATGGCTGGGTTGGAGATGTTATCTAAGCTGTGGTAGTTACGGAATGAAGCACCAGTTCTCTCTACTTATCTAGAGTTAAATTGGTTTATTGAAGTTGAAGCCCTACTTTTTTTAAAACATAAAGGTCTAAGCTGGACATGGCGACTCACACCTGAAATCCCAGCACTTTGGGAGGCCAAAGTGGGAGGATCATTTGAGTATAGGAGGTGGAGGCTGCAGTGAGCCATGATTGTACCACTGCACTTCAGTCTCGGTATTAGAGCAAGATCCTGTCTCAAAAAAAAAAAAAAAAAAGGAACCATGAAGACCAATTGGTCTTTATATTATTTAATTTTAATTAAAATCAACATTTATTAGTTGTCTCCTATGTGCTAAGCAGACTGTAAGAGATATACAAATGATTTACACCAAAACAGTATACTAAGAGGATAATCCATGTGACACTACAGTGCACAAGGAAAAAAGATAGAGTCTGATATTAAAAACGGAATCCCAATATTTTAGTTCTAAAACCTTTTCCTCAATGTATGATTAAGAAAAATACTAAATGCAATGTTTTTCTTTCTTCTTTTGAGAGAGATAGGATCTTGCTTTGTGGCCCAGGCTAGTCTCAAACTTCTGGTCTCAAGTGATTCTCCTACCATGGCCACCCAAAGTGCTAGGATTATAGACATAAACCACTGTGCCCAGCTGCTGAATGCAGTTTTATAATTGTTGTTATTATTATGCAGTGATCAGCCTTTGAGAAATGGTGTCCTGTGTCCAAGAACATCAGGGAATCCTGTAAAATATCCTCTGTTGTTGAATGCGGAATCTCTTCACTGATGCAGAGATAGCATCCATCACTAAGAAACCCTGAATTATGTATTCTAAACTGGCTAATTGCTGGTCTCTGTATGCTAGAGGTCTTCAAATTTTCTCACTTCTGTCCCCTAAAATAAGTAAGAAAGACTAGATACTCCTGTACATATCCTTAGGCTGTTACCTAAAAGACTTCACTATTAGTTTAAGTAGGTGCAAAGACATAATTTCAGCACATTATAAATACTTATAAATATCAAGTCTTCCTTCCTTCCTTCCTTCTTTCCTTCCTTCCTTCCTTCCTTCCTTCCTTCCTTCCCTCCCTCCCTCCCTCCCTCCTTCCCTCCCTCCCTCCTTCCCTCCCTCCCTCCCTCCCTCCCTCCCTCCCTCCCTCCCTCCTTCCTTCCTTCCTTCCTTCCTTCCTTCCTTCCTTCCTTCCTTCCTTCCTTCCTTCCTTCCTTCCTTCTTCCTTTCTTCTTTCTTTCCAGAGTCTTGCTCTGTCACCAAAGCTGGAGTGCAGTGGCACGATCTCGGCTCACTGTAACCTCTGCCTCCTAGGTTTAAGTGATTCTCCTGCCTTGGCCTCCTGAGTAGCTGGAATACCGGTGCATGCCAACACACCTGGCTAATTTTTGTATTTTTAGTAGAGATGAGATATCACCATGTTGATCAGGTTGGTCTCGAGCTCCTGACCTCGTGATCTGCCCACTTTGGCCTCCCAAAGTGCTGGGATTACAGGCATGAGCCACCGTGTTCAGCAATATGAAGTGTTTCATTACATTTTTAAACAAATGCAATGAACAATGCCATCCCCATTAAGCTACCAATGACTTTCTTCACAGAATTGGAAAAAACTACTTTAAAGTTCATATGGAACCAAAAAAGAGCCCGCATTGCCAGGACAATCCTAACCCAAAAGAACAAAGCTGGAGGCATCACGCTACCTGACATCAAACTATACTCCAAGGCTACAGTAACCAAACAGCATGATACTGGTACCAAAACAGAGATATAGACCAATGGAACAGAACAGAGCCCTCAGAAATAATACCACATATCTACAACCATCTGATCTTTGACAAACATGACAAAAACAAGAAATGGGAAAAGGATTCCCTATTCAATAAATGGTGCTGGGAAAACTGGCTAGCCATAAGTAGAAAGAGATTGGATCCCTTCCTTACACCTTATGTAAAAATTAATTCAAGATGGATTAGAGACTTAAATGTTAGACCTAAAACCATAAAAACACTAGAAGAAAACCTAGGCAATACCATTCAGGACATAGGCATGGGCAAGGACTTCATGTCTGAAACACCAAAAGCAATGGCAACAACAGTCAAAATTGGCAAATGGGACCTAATTAAACCAAAGAGCTTCTGCACAGCAAAAGAAACTACCATCAGAGTGAACAGGCAACCTACAGAATGGGAGAAAAGTTTTGCAATCTACTCATCTGACAAAAGGCTAATATCCAGAACCTACAGAGAACTCAAACAAATTTACAAGAAAAAAATAAAATAACCCCATCAAAAAGTGGGCAAAGGATATGAACAGATACTTCTCAAAAGAAGACATTTATGCAGCCAACAGACACATGAAAAGATGCTCATCATCACTAGCCATCAGAGAAATGCAAATTAAAACCACAATGAGATACCATCTCACACCAGTTAGAAAGGTGATCATTAAAATGTCAGGAAACGACAGGTGCTGGAGAGGGTGTGGAGAAATAGGAACACTTTTACACTGTTGGTGGCACGGTAAACTAGTTCAACCATTGTGGAAGACAGTGTGGCGATTCCTCAAGGATCTAGAACTAGAAATACCATTTGACCCAACCATCCCATTACTGGGTATATACCCAAAGGATTATAAATCATGCTACTATAAGGACACATGCACATGTATGTTTACTGTGGCACTATTCACAATTGCAAAGACTTGGAACCAACCCAAATGTCCATCAATGACTGACTGGATTAAGAAAATGTGGCGCATATACACCATGGAATACTATGTAGCCATAAAAAAGGATGAGTTCATGTCCTTTTTAGGGACATGGATGCAGCTAGAAACCATTATTCTCAGCAAACTATCACAAGAACAGAAAACCAAACACCGCATGTTCTCACTCATAGGTGGGAATTGAACAATGAGAACACTTGGACACAGGAAGGGGAACATCACACACTGGGGCCTGTTGTGGGGTGAGGGGAGTGGGGAGGGCTAGCATTAGGAGATATACCTAATGTAAATGACGAGTTAATGGGTGCATCACAGCAACATGGCACATGTATACATATGTAACAAACCTGCACGTTGTGCACATGTACCCTAGAACTTAAAGTATACTGAAAAAAAAAAACCCAGAAATCTAAATGCCATAGTGTTTTTATACCCATCATCATCTATTTAAAAGATACATGACTATATGAGTCCGTTTTCACACTGCTATAAAGATACTACCTGTGACTGGGTACTTTATAAATAAAAGATATTTAATTGACTCACCGTTCTGCATGGCTGGGGAGGCCTCAGGAAACTTACAGTCATGATGGAAGGCAAAGGAGAAGCAAGCACCTTCTTTACAAGGGGGCAGGAGAGAGAGCGTGTGAAGGGGGAAGTGTCAGACATTTATCAAACAACCAGATCTTGTGAGAACTCACTCACTATCACAAGATCAGCAAGGGGGAAATCTGCTTCCATGATCCAATCATCACCACATCCCTCCCTTGACATGTGGAGATTACAATTCGAGATGAGATTTGGGTGGAGACACAGAGGCAAACAACATCAATGACCATGCTCTTTGATGACTGGACATTTTACCTAATATTTTGCCTCTTTGTGAAGTTTTTTCCTTCCACTTCCTTCACATAATTTTGCCCTAATGTAATATGATGTTATGCCTGGAAATATTTTATATAGCCCTATCATATTTCTCTGCTATAAATATATTTTGAAACTGAAAATTATAAGAAAAAACATTTTTTGTTTTGTAAACATGAAGCTGTAAGTATTAAATTATTTTTCTGTATTGTGTTATTGTTACAATTATTAGTGGTACATGGTTGATTAAATGAATGTTTCAAATTTTGAAATGTAATTATTGTACAAAGTAAAATGCTATTGGAAATCCACTTCTGAATGCAATATATTTCTTTCTCAGTTAAGGTAAGCTTGGATGAATATTATTTAATGGTGAAATGAAACAGGATTCAACATCAGTTCAATCTTTATTACCATCTTTTAATGCATATAAGTGCTGAGTAATCATCTGATGGAAATGAAGAGTTCTAACTTACCAGTTTTTTATCTCCTGAGTTAGATGCCAGAAATCACACAGTGATCTATCATCAATGATTATTTTTTCATGATCTTTCAACTGACAATTTAAAGATGTCCTCCTCAATCAAAAACTAACAAGAAAGGGTAAAATCTGACTTATAAAAGGGTATGTTACTGAGTCATTATAGTGATTCACTTTTTAATTATTGGGAACTATAGCAACTTATAAAATCTGTACAAGGACTCATCAAGGGACATTTAATTCTTAATTAAACTCATTCTAGTCTTCCACTTAGAGGCACCTTGTTTGTTCATCTTTAAAATTAAGTGGAACTGAGCTTATATATTTTAGACTTTTTCCTATTGTCTGTGAACAAAGACCTATATCTTCTTGCCAGACTTCCATCTATTGGAACATGTTAAAGCAACTTTAAAAGGGCATGGCAAATAGAGAGACAGGCAGGCTTGATATTTAGATAGGTAGCTAGCTAGCTAGCCAGATAGACAGATTACTGTTTTCCTTTCATAGTAGAAGATTATTAAGTGTATAATTATAGATCTGACAGGATTGAAATTGCATATCAATATCTGAGAGGGAGTCACTGATCCTATTTAAATAAAGTTGGCTCTCCAAAATCCAGTGCGTTATATGCTAGATTGCATTTAGGGAAAAGCGCATTCTATACTTAGAAATTAACATCAAGAAGTAGTAAGGGCAGGGCTTAAAAGTGGATATGAGTGCATTATTGATTGTTGTTAAATGCATTATTTACAATAGAATCCACACATATTCAGGTTAAATTAATCTGTATCATATAAGGAGATGATAGAAATAAAATGAATTTGCAGAAAAGAGGTTGAAGAATGACCGTGAGCAGAAGCTTTGTTCCCAATAAACAAAACTGGAAGAATATGGGTTTATATTATCCAGTTATGGTTTGGTAGGTCATGAAATTATTTCTTTTGTAGGTCTAAACAAATGTGTAAGGAAAGCTACCCCTGATGTGTTTCATTTTCACAAAAATGTCATGTTGATCTGTTGAAAGTAAGCACGGGCATTTTTACTTTCCCCTCTTTGAAATTATACAAAATATGTGACTACATAAATGTACTCTCTTGCTCTTTTATCATTATTGAAAATGGTGAATGTACCAGGATGATGTGCTTCATAACCAGTTGACTATTCCTCAGCATCTTTGTTACAAAGTTCAAATATCTTAAGATAAGCTTGTATGGTATGAGTATATCAGGATTCTGTCAAGAAAACAAAAACCACATGAAGCATTTTAACATAAAATCTACTGCAGGGACTTGGTTTTCCAGATGGTGGAGGGCTGAATAGGCAACAGGGATCACAGAGCTAACTCTGATGTACAATAGCAGGAGCAGCTGCTGTTCAGGGAAGAGGTTGGAATAATCACAGCCCAGAAGCTCATAGAAAGAGCTGAGGCTTAGACCTCTGAAGAGGAGCATGACCCAGCTCTTGCTATTACTTCTGAGAACATACCAACAGGCTGGCTCTCAGGTTTTCAAAAGAGGCTGGAGACTGGAACCAACTGTGCTGTCAGGCCAAGGTCACTGTTGGGATGATGTTGAGAGGAACAACAACAACAAAACAAACCAAAAAAAAAGAAGAAAGCCCCTTCTCCCACTAGATGCTAGTCTCCCTCTAGCATCCCTATTTGCAGACTGATGTGGTTTGGTTCTATGTCCCCACCAAAATCTCATCTTGTAACTCCCACCTGTTGTGGGAGATGATTGAATCATGGGGGTGCATCTTTTCCATGCTGTTCTTGTGATAGGGAATGGGTCTCACAAGATCTGATGGTTTTAAAAACAGGAGTTCCCTGCACAAGCTCTCTTTGCCTGCTGCCATCCACGTAAGATGTGACTTACTTCTCCTTGCCTTCTACCATAACTGTGAGGCCTCCTCAGCCATATGGAACAGTAAGTCCAATAAACCTCTTTTGTAAATTGCCCAGTCTTGGGTATGTCATAATTAGCAGCATGCAGACAGACTGATATATAGACCTATACAGGAAGCCAGTGGGCAAAGGAGAAAGAGTCCTAGCCCAGTCCTGTGGAGTACTGTATAGAAAGGAAGGTTTGCAGCTGAAAGGTAAAAAACTGCTCAGCATAAGGCTGAGCCTGGAGCCTGTCACCTGGATGCTAGTGGCTGCCTCCCCAACTAACAGGCAGGCACCCATGTTTGTTTCCTTCCTACTATTGCATCTCAATGCCTGGAAAAGAGGCCAGCACTTAGTAGGCACTTACTAAGTATTTGTTGAACCAATAAATGAGGAAACGGAATCCAATCATAGATCTCTCTGATTGCAAAGCCAATGATCTTAATTCTTTTCACTGACACTACAACACCCACTGCCTTTGAGAGGGAATCAACCAAAGATAATTGCTTCCTATGTTACAAGTTTGCCTGCAAGGGGCCCTGGCAGCCCATTTTATTAATGTCTCCAGTGCTACGAGAGTAAGCCAGCAAGAACTGATACGACATTGGCAGTGACTAATGACTTCAGTCTGCCTCTTTTCACAACACAGAAAGGAATTTTACCTGATGACCATGTAGACACAAAATCTTCACAAACACATACAGTCCAGATTTTATTCTGTGCTAAATTGGAACTGCGAAAACAAAGTGATAACAGTTACAAGAATCTCAGGAACACTTCAGACACGGTTGTTTTCCAAAAGAGAACAATATATGTATATTGCTCTTCAGTAAAACCTATAAAAATTCAAATGATGCCAGTGGCAAATAAGAAGTTGTAAATAAGTCATGGCCTTCTTAAGCCCATGGATTTGCACCTAGCTCTTGACGATGTGTCTCTAACCTCCTTGCTGTATTCAGTCACACATCACTGCACAACAGGTACTCTCTGCTCTTTAAAACCCTGAGACAACAGTGCCATTCTCATTTGCATTTTTAAAAAGAGAAATAAAAAGAAGAAGTTTTGGAGATTAAAAAAAAAAACAGATAAATTCTACACTACACTATGACAATCCAATGGGGTTCATGTGTTCTAGTTGTAAGCCAGTAGGCATTTAGACTTTTGCTACCAGCTCCACCGGGTTCAAATAACCTTTCTCAATGGTGTCAGATGCATAGCAGAGTACCAAGTCCCATTTCCATAAGGGGAGTAAGCAGGTCACTGACGCTGTGGCCACCTTTCACCCAGTACAGAAATTTCAAGCTGTCTTACTTTCAGCAGCAGCTGGGCTTGTGTTCTATAAGACTGAGTAGAACTCAGGAGAACTTCTTTGGAAGCTTGTGCCTGGCTCATTAGACCAATATCCCTGATGAACATCAATGAGAAGATCCTCAGTAAAATACTGGCAAACGAAATCCAGCAGCACATCAAAAAGCTTATCCACCATCATCAAGTGGGCTTCATCCCTGGGATGCAAGGCTGGTTCAACATATGCAAATCAATAAACATAATCCAGCATATAAACAGAACCAAAGACAAAAACCATATGATTGTCGCAAAAGATGCAGAAAAGGCCTTTGACAAAATTCAACAGCCCTTCATACTAAAAACTCTCAATAAATTCGGTATTGATGGAACGTATCTCAAAATAATAAGAGCTATTTATGACAAACCCACAGCCAATATCATACTGAATGCGCAAAAACTGGAAGCATTCCCTTTGAAAACTGGCACAAGACAGGGATGCCCTCTCTCATCACTCCTATTCAACATAGTGTTGGAAGTTCTGGCCAGGGCAATCAGGCAGGAGAAAGAAATAAAGGGTATTTAATTAGGAAAAAAAGAAATCAAATTGTCCCTGTTTGCAGATGACATGATTGTATATTTAGAAAACCCCATTGTCTCAGCCCGAAATCTCCTAAAGCTGATAAGCAACTTTAGCAAAGTCTCAGGATACAAAATCAATGTGCAAAAATCACAAACATTCTTATACATCAATAACAGACAAACAGAGAGCCAAATCATGAGTGAATTCCCATTCACAATTGCGTCAAATAGAATAAAATACCTAGGAATCCAACTTACAAGGGACGTAAAGGACCTCTTCAAGGAGAACTAGAAACCACTGCTCAATGAAATAAAAGAGGACACAAGCAAATGGAAGAACATTCCATGCTAACGGAGAGGAAGAATCAATATCATGAAAATGGCCATACTGTCCAAAGTAATTTATAGATCCAATGCCATTCCCATTAAGCTACCAATGACTTTCTTCACAAAATTGGAAAAAACTACTTTAAAGTTCATATGGAACCAAAAAAGAGCCCACATTGCCAAGACAATCCTAACCCAAAAGAACAAAGCTGGAGGCATCACGCTACCTGACATCAAACAATACTCCAAGGCTACAGTAACCAAAACAGCATGATACTGGTACCAAAACAGAGATATAGACCAATAGAACAGAACAGAGCCCTCAGAAATAATACCACACATCTACAACCATCTGATCTTTGACAAACATGACAAAAACAAGAAATGGGAAAAGGATTCCCTATTCAATAAACGGTGCTGGGAAAACTGGCTAGCCATAAGTAGAAAGCTGAAATTGGATCCCTTCCTTACACTTTACACAAAAAATAATTCAGGATGGATTAGAGACTTAAATGTTAGACCTAAAGCTATAAAAACACTAGAAGAAAACCTAGGCAATACCATTCAAGACATAGGCATGGCAAGGACTTCATGTCTGAAACACCAAAAGCAATGGCAACAACAGTCAAAATTGGCAAATGGGATCTAATTAAACCAAAGAGCTTCTGCACAGCAAAAGAAACTACCATCAGAGTGAACAGGCAACCTACAGAATGGAAGAAAAGTTTTGCAATCTACTCATCTGACAAAGGGCTAATATCCAGAACCTACAAAGAACTCAAACAAATTTACAAGAAAAAAATAAAATAACCCCATCAAAAAGTGGGCAAAGGATATGAACAGATACTTCTCAAAAGAAGACATTTATGCAGCCAACAGACACATGAAAAGATGCTCATCATCACTAGCCATCAGAGAAATGCAAATTAAAACCACAATGAGATACCAGCTTATACCAGTTAGAAAGGCGATCATTAAAATGTCAGGAAACGACAGGTGCTGGAGAGGGTGTGGAGAAATAGGAACACTTTTACACTGTTGGTGGGACTGTAAACTAGTTCAACCATTGTGGAAGACAGTGTGGCGATTCCTCAAGGATCTCAAACTAGAGATACCGTTTGACCCACCCATCCCATTGCTGGGTATATACCCAAAGGATTATAAATCATGCTGCCATAAAGACACATGCACACATATGTTTATTGCAGCACTATTCACAATTGCAAAGACTTGGAACCAACCCAAATGTCCATCAATGACAGACTGGATTAAGAAAATGTGGCACATATACACCATGGAATACTATGCAGTCATAAGAAAGGATGAGTTCATGTCCTTTTTAGGGACATGGTTGCAGCTGGAAACCACTATTCTCAGCAAACTATCGCAAGAACAAAAAACCAAACACCACATGTTCTAACTCATAGGTGAGAATTGAACAATGAGAACACTTGGACATAGGAAGGGGAACATCACACACCAGGGCCTGTCATGGGGTGGGGGGAGGTAGGAGGGCTAGCATTAGGAGATATACCTAATGTAAATGATGAGTTAATGGGTGCAGTACAGCAACATGGCACATGTATACATATGTAGCAAACCTGCACGTTGTGCACATGTACCCTAGAACTTAAAGTATAATAATAAAAAGATAAATACAGAGATTAACAAAAAATACCTGTTCTGATATCTTACACATTACTTTGATATTTAAGGCCATGTAAAGATGTTGTGGATTCCTGTGGTTCCTTTTGGCAAAAGTTGAGTGTTAGTAGAGTTTTCGTTTTGAATGTCATGTACTGACCCATTGTGTTTCCTGGAAAGACAAGCTGAGTTTTGCTTGATGCTTAGTTTGGAGAGGATAAAGTTTCTCCCTGTTCCCTCACTACTGGGGTTGTCTGAGTATACTCCCTGGATTTCTGATCCAGGCAAATGGGGCACTGGGTTATGTTATATTCGGTCACATTCACCTACGGTGGATTTTATGACATAGTATTAAAGCCAGAATTACACTTGGAGAAATGAAGTGTTGGCATTGGAGATGGAAAAGCTTAGGCGGTGATTATTTTTGCAACCTATGGAGTAATGTTAGACCAACATATGGCTTCAGATGTATATGTCTCCTCCTTGGACCCCCTTTGTGGGGAAGGCCTTAGGGCACACAGTTCAGAACCAGGCTGCCTGAGCAAAACTGACTTGTTAGATCAGAATGGCTAATGGACATGAGAACCACTGAGCCATCCAAAGGCAATTGTTATCATTAGTCTCCCACTCCCGCTACAGAAATCCTTTCTCTTTTGTCACCTCTTTATCATTGGTCTATAAGCCTGTTTCTGTTTATTTTATTAATTTTTTTCTCCTTCCTTCCTTCCTTCCTTCCTTCCTTCCTTCCTTCCTTCCTTCCTTCCTTCCTTCCTTCCTTCCTTCCTTCCTTCCTTCTTTCCATTTAGGTGACAGTTCATGATGTACAGAGAAGCCTTTAGGCCGAACTTAAAATATGTAAGGAGGCAGCTTTAGGCTAAACTTGATTTAAAATTCTCTTACCTGTGTACAGCGAAGTTTTTCAGAAGTTACGTGATATGCTATATCACAATAGACTGAATGCAGAAGCAGAAATGAGAAGCCAGCTGTCTTCTGATGTTAAAGAAATTAGCAAAACTATAAAGCAGTGCCATTATTTTCACTAATGTTTTTGTTTTAAAAATAGTTTTCACAAAATTGTGTTATTTCTGTTAACATATAATTTGTGTATCAAGTTTATTATTGTTGGTTTTAAATGAATCAACCAATATGTTAAAAAATACATATTTATCCATAGATGTAATCCACATAAAAAAAAAACTCTCTGGGGTATTCAATAACATTTGAGTGTAGTCTTGGAACCAAGAAATTTGAGAACCACCGTGTTAGATTATAGCCTGAGCAGTCAAGTATCAGCCTTCACTTCAGTGTAACTTCTGTAAAGTGCATGCATTCTAGGAGAATTTTAATAGTTCAAAACAAGCCCTGATAATTTGAACTCCAAATTATATTGGGAATCTAACCACTGCTAACCACCCTTATCACCTATACTCTAGTCTACTTAGACTGAAGTTATTTTGTCCAAATCTGTTTCATTGCATCCACTTGTGTCCCGCTATAATCCATTCTGAATATTACAGTCAGGACAACCTTTTAAAAATGAACTTCTTTTCTTGTCCATTGCTTGTCCAAACCCTCCATTGGTTTCCCACCATATTAAAAATAAACTACTGCATAGCCTACAAGATCCCACATGGTCCCGTTCTGCTGGTCTCAACCTCCTCTCTGAGCATTCCTGCTGGTCACATTGGCCTTCTTGCTGTTCCACTAATGTTATTCCCTCTGCCTAGAGTGCTCAGATATTTTCATTGCTTCATTTACCCCTTTGTCATCTCTGAGTTCTCACAATATAGTGCTCTAACTTCATCCCACCCATCCTCTTTATCCTCTTATCCTTCTTTATTTCTCCATTGTCATTTCACTGCCTGACATTATATTCCATATTATTTGTGTATTGTCAGTCTCTCACTAGAGTGAAAGCTCCATGAGAGCAGAGACTTTGACAGTCCTACTTATCACGGTATGTCCCAGTGCCCAGAACAGTGCTTGGTACTGAGTAGATACTCAATAAATATTTATTATGTACGTGAGGCCTAATGCCTCTAAAACTTTATAGTTGTGTGCTAACTTAACATGTGCTATGTACCTCATAGCTCTATACCAGAATATGGAGATGAATAAAACACAGCCCAAAGCCTATACAGTCAACCAGAATGAAGCCAATCTTAGAAGAGAGGTACAGGTAAGGTGAGAGAGCTACTAAAGATAAAAGGATTTATTTCAGTGGAGAGGTTCACAGAAAGCTTTGTGATAGAGGGAATTACTGAAAATGTTTAGTGATATTGATTTCAATGTTATCTTATCTGGGCTTTGCAAAATCTTTTCACTTTGTTGTAGTCTTAACTGTAATCATTCAAGGCTTTTTGTCTTAAAACAGTCAGAAGATTCTTTGGTTCATTCCTACTACCAAGAGTCAGTTCTTTCAATAGGCTATAGAAGCAAAGTAACCAATTTTTGCTGGGAAAAAAAAAATAGTAAGAAGAACAAGGACAAGAAGAAGAAAACGACATGGTGAGCGGTGACTACTACAGTTCCCTGCTGTTGAGGATTTTAGGCCTTGGGCCCCAGACACTTAGATGGTTTTTATCTTGTAAACAAACCAAAAAAGAATAACTGAATTTCAGAAGATCTGTCTAGTATCAGGAAGACCCAAAAAATCCAATCAACATTTTATAATAGACTTATAGAAAGCATCAGATCAATGTGCTATGAAAATTCCCATGAACATAAAAAGAAATGAAGATGAAGTATGTCAGTGCACATTACCCACATCCATGTTGTTGCTAGAATAAGAACCAAGGATTTGAAAGATGAACAAGAGAAGGACCTAGAGTCAGAGTGAGAGAAAAAGGGAATGAGGGTGGGAAGAGAGAGGGAGGAAGGGGGAGAATGAGGCCTTTACTGAAACTCCCCAGTGTTTGGAAAAAATATAAATATATAAATTTTTGCAATAAATAGCCTGAAATACCACATAAATTCATGTCACCGCTAAATATTAGATGACATTTTGGTACTATTTGCTTCAGAACAGAGGTGAGCTGAGTCTCATGTCTCAGTGGTATTTCATAATGGAAAGATTTCAAAGTGGTGCCCTTTCCCCCAATTTATACAGATTTTCTTGTACTGCATACAAACCTCCCCAAGCTAGTCACAATCTTGATCTTTATCTCTAAGTCCTGTTTGAAAGTAAGCCTGTTAGGATATTTTAAAACTAGTAATATCTCATCAGACTTCCTCTGCTACTCTCTTCATCATCAATTCCATCTAGTAGGGTCTGATTCCTGGACTACCTATCCTAACACAACAGAAATTAGTTATAACCAAACACTTATTATGAGTGAACACTAGATCATGTTTAAACTCTAGGTGATTCATCCATGTGTACTACTGCCCTCTCTGAAATCTCACATACTGCAATTGAAATTTTGCACAGAGTGGCCATCCCTTGATTGTTGAACTAACCAGGGAGATCTATAATTTCTCTTGGTGCCTGTGTAAAGGTCTGCCAAAATAATGGGTATATAAGAATACTTTCAGCAGCGATTCGTTAATCAAACTCAAACTGAAAACAAGGATAGGCAATGGCACATGTGCTAAGAAGTCCAGAAATACAGTGTGCCTCAGCATTGGTTTACCCAGGTGCCCAGCAATGTCATTAAGAACTCAGGTTCTTTTTCCATGTATCTACTGTCTTTCCACAGAGGTCACTTACTCCTAAGGCTGGTTCTCTTCATGGACATAGGAATGCTGCTGGTAGCAATCAGTACCACAGCTGTTTTGTTCACATTCATCAAGAGAGAAAGTCACTTCCAGAAACTCTTAAGTGTAACATATTCTTTCCCAGAAGCCTCTAGCAAATCTTTCCTTGAGTCTCATTGCCCTGAACTTCTAGTTTTGGGAAAGAGGATAAGCTCACCCTGACTGGGGGTCAGCTCTCAAACCTTAAGGCTGGAGTACAATGGGGAGAGTGAAATTGGGGCAACAATCATGGTGTCCACTACAGAGATTCTGTTGTCTCACACCAGGTTAGGGCAGTATTGGAACTTCTTTTATAATCTTAGCTATATAACTATAATTATCTTCAGCGCCACAAAGCAAAACAACTTTTGATTGATGAGCCTTCCTACTGCTGATCTGTAAACAGCGCCAGCTTCTTTAATTGTTTTATTTGTACCAGTTTATCTGGATTCACTATTGCTCTCCACCAATGCCCTCTTTACTTGTGAATAACAGTGGGAAGATATTCTCTAGTTCTTGTCTTAGAAAAGAGAGGCTAGATCTTCATTCAACCCTATGGCTGTCTGAAGGAAGGCATTAATTAATGTGTTAAAGTTGACCAGCTACTGAAGTGACCATGACAGGTGGTGGTGTTGATTCTTTATCCTCCTGACCATGGGAACCTTCACTCACCTTGGTGCATCCAGAGGGGTCATGAAGTGACTCCAGGGGGTTAATGCATGTTGTCACTTTGATGCTGAAACTGCAGTCATTTTCTTCTATCGCAGGCATGGTTTAAAATGGCGATTCATAATTCATGTTATCCTATTAGTATAGATGTGTACTTCAGCAGATATTTGCCATGTGGATCTACTTGGTTCATCCAAATACTTTAAAGCCTCCGAGATGCTGAGGAAGAGCTGGACATAAGAGCATCTCCTTAGAGGCCTGAGATGGCCTGGAAGCATCCCATAAGGAATCATCTGATGAGTAGAGATTTCCTTTAGAAGGCCCCCACTCCAGGCACACTTGGGCATTGCTTGGGTACACACAGATACTTGCAACAGAAATCAACGAATCTAACAGGATTTCCAAGGGGCTTCCAGTCACAATGAGGAGTTCCTCCATGTCTGCTGGAATGTTCTTCTTAGGCCTTTGTAACTCTCTTCTTTTGCAGAAGGATGATGATTCTTTCAAATCTAATACTCACCCTCATATGAACAGGGCATTTTATATAAGCTGTTTGCCTCTCCTGCTGTTCTTTTTCTAATGCTAGGGACAATCAGTTTAAAACTCCATGAATCTCTTAGCTTGCACATTACCAGCATCCTCTTTTACCAAGAAAAAGGCAGAAGATGTTACTTATATCCTCGTCATGGCTTCATCATGAAAAAAAGTTCCACTTTACAGATATTTTGTTCTGTTAGTTCTTCACAATACAGATTTTAGAGAATTGCTTTTTGGACATTCCTTGATCCAAATATTTGTTCAAGACACTGTAAACATGTGACTGGATACCAGACCATGTTATTAAATATCAAGTGAATCATCACTGTAAACATCTCTGTGAAATCTCATGTACAGCAATTTGAAAGTACAGGATCCCAGGTGAACCATGATGCAGCCTTGGGGAAGATCCTGAATGATGGCTTTCCACTGCACAAAGCCACAACTGGAAAGAAGTCAAGGAACATTTGCTTGTCATCCAGGCCTCCATTAATACAACATAACTGGCCAAATTCCACAGAATGTAGCTGCTTGCCTATTTCAAGTTTAAAGTTTGCTAATAAAAACAGAAAAAAAGGCCTTCTTGGGACATAATTAGGGGCTGCAGAGAAATTTTTTTAAGTCAATGCCATTGTCCAAGATCATGGCAGTCATTCAGGATCATTCTGTTTGCTAACAAATTTGTTAAAGATGAGCTAACCAAAGTTTCTGCACCATCAGCTGAAGTTACAACTTGCAAAATGTTGCCAAAAGGGGGATTAGAAGCCATTTGCATAAGAGCTGGTGACATTTTCCAAGATGAGGCAGTACATTCCAAAGGGAGAAGCATCATTCAGCATCATCACACAGCATGTTTCTTCTATCTGTGACAGATGTCCAAGCTGGCTTGAAAGGAGATAAGCCAATAGTTTTCCAAGCTGACTTAGAAACTCAACAAAAAAAATGAATATCTCATTACTGTTTGTCAGCATAACCTACCTTCTCTTACTATCTGTCAGTCTGAAATACCCCTCAATAATAAAAATGTCAAGACTTGAAATTTGCCTCTAAGTTTGTCATTGAAGCCAACTCACTATTTTCCCACTCATTTAACATCAAAAGAGAGAACCTCATTCTGACCCCATCACACCTTCACCTCTGGCTCGAACACAGACCCATTCTGGAGCAGGAAGGACCTGGGCCCTGGTGATTGGGACAAAGAGAAAAATAATAGTAATTTATTGCCAAAATCTGACTTTACTCCTGGCTTGGTTAGGAAGGCCTTGCCTGGAAGTCTCTTTTTATTCACGTATTGAGCCTCTATTGAACACCCACTATCAGGCCTGTGATGGATACAAAAGTAGAAGGTATCCATATAGAATGAGGGCAGTTGTTAACTTTTATTCTGAAAACAGGAGAGAAGAAAGGGTACCTGCCTATAACTGGAAGCCCAAGAGAAATTCTGGGTAATCCATCACATCTTCCTCTGTAAGGCAAGGTATTTTGTCCCTGTCTAGAGGGAAGCCCCTGGGCAGTTTACACACTGGTTACAGGCACACAGTCTAGAGCAAGCTGTGAAACCCAGCTTCTCCACTCTGTAGGCATAGGACCTGGGCAAATTATTTAATCTCTCTATACCTCAGTTTCCCCAACTGTAAAGTAGAAGTAATACTACTACCAACCTCAGAGGGCTGTCATGAGGACTAAATTAGTTTATATATGGAAAGTGCTTAGGATAATTAAAATCAATCTGAATAAATATATATGTAACAACTTATATCAGTATAAAACATATATTCCAGCAATATATAAAAGCTAAGTAAAACTAAATAAATTTTATAATAAAATATATATGATAAAAATATGTGTAATAAATATATATAATAAAACTACCACATTCTCTAAAATCACTTGTAGTAAAGTAATATGCACATTGATTATAAAAGATATCCCAACGCAGGAAAAACATAAAACTGCATAAAACATCTGACCTAAGGCCGATGTGTCAGAGGGAATATATTAACAAATAATATAGGAGTGAAGGAAAATATTTTTTAAAGAGGAATTTTTTTTAGTGACCCAGATTTATCTAATGAAGAGTAAGCTTATACTTTCTTTTTCAAAAAAGTAAATTTTTTCTACTTATTAAGCAGAGTCATTAATTTTACAAATCTCATAGATTAATGTAATATAATACTCAATAAACACTTATCATTGTTAATAATTATGATAGTGATAGATCTCTCACAAACAAAATAATAAAACCTCATCACTAACAACTAACATTGGATTAGGTCTTTACAAAGCACTTCCCATACATTATTTTGACAGAGCCTCACAGCCACCCTGCAAGGATAATGCTATGCTTATCTGTTTTCTTAGATGGGAAAATTAAACTCAGGATGGTTGAATGAAATGCTGGAATTTGCGTAGCTTTAAGTAACAGAGATGATCCTTGAATTTTAGTTGATTTCTCCTATCATGCCATACTCTAGAGAGGAAGCTACGCATGTGCCCAATTGCCTAAAGTCAGGTTGTTATAATTATTTAGTGAATGTTTGGCAGTGTTGATATAGATGATAGTGGGTGGAGCTTCCCCCGTAAAGTGCTTACACAGCACCTTTTCTTTCCTTTCTTTCCTGCCTCTATGGTTCCTCCAAATAACCAGTGCAGCTGTCTCAATATCAGATCAAAGCAATTCCAAGATGAAATAAACCTGGATGGGCTAAGTCACACTTTCTTATAGTCCTTTCTGATTACTACTATATAGCCTCATCTTGTATGAGTCTATGGTTAATAAAAGCAACAGTATTCAGCATGTTTACACATTTATTGATCAAACTTATTTCAAAATTACTTCAAACTATCCTAAAAGAATAAATTCACTTTTAAAGAGTAAAAACGTGCTACAAAGCAGGGATATTCAATGTAGAAGAGAATTCTCAAAAAGAGATTCCAGAAAATTTGGGTCAGAGGTACATCATTAAAACAAGAGCCAAGTTCTGCTTCTGCCTGAGTGTAACAAAACTGGAAAAAGTATTTTTTTCACTCTAACAGTGACAGCTGAAGTGGCAAGGCTACAAAATTACCCAAATCCCAATTAGAAATAAGCCCTATCAAGAGTGGGATGCACAGACTGGTACACCTACAGCAGAGCACAGGCAAAGGAGGCACCAGCCACGGTGCACTCGGGTAAGACAAAATCAAATAAAATGTTAATACACTGCTAAAGGCCAAGTGTGGGCTACTGTGACAGGAAAGAGCCCTGGGAGCCATAGACACAGAGGAGTTTGCACTCCAGCAGGCTCTCTCAAACCACCACAGGAAGAGTACGGACAGATGGGATTCTGGAGAGGACCCACCCTGGTAGTGTAGAATGGGATTAGCCCTACCTGAGGGTATAATTCCTTCCCAGGTCCCTTCTCCCATATGGAGCAAAAATCTTAAACCACTGGGGAGAGCAGTGAATCCTAATGTCACCACCCCCGAAACAAGACACAAGACTCAATGCCCCTGCCTCTAAAAAAAAGGGAGGGGGGAGAGAAAACCCTCCACCTGTGGGGAAGACATAGAAGAACTACACCACTGAGGTCTCCTACCACTGGGGGAGGGGCAGGGGTTTTCTTCCACCCAAGATGCGCCACAAATACAAGACAATTTGGCTGCTGTTATGGTTTAAGTGTGTCCCCCAAAGAGTTCAATGCAATAGTGTTGAAAGGTGGGGCCTTTAAGAGATGATTAGGTCACAAGGCCTCTCCCTCATGAGTGAATTAATGCCATTATTGTAGGAGTGGGTTAATTGTTGCAGGACTGGTGTCCCTAATAAAGAATGAGTTTCCCCTCTCTGCCCCAATACGTGCTTTCTTTCCCTTCCACCGTCTGCCATGGAATAATTCATCCAGAAGTTCCTTGCCAGATGTGAGAACATTTTTAAATTTTTTTGTAGAGATAGGGTCTCACAATGTTGCCCTGGCTGGTCTTGAAATCTCAGCCTCAGACGGTGTTCTCACCTCAGTCTCCCAAAGTACTAGGATTATAGATGTGGCCCACCATGCCTGGCAGATGTGAGAACATTTTAAGATAGAAAATTGGTACTGAGAGTGAGGCTGTTGTTATAGCAGATACCTGCAAATGTGGAAGTGGCTCTGAAATTGGGTAATGGGCAGAGGCTAGAAGAATTTGGAGGAGCAGGCTAGAGAATGTCTAGATCGCTGTGAATGAAGTGTGAATGAAGTGTTACGGGAACTTCTGGTGAGGGCTCAGAAGACAAGAGTTGAAGCAAGACCCTGCACCTTCTGAGATATTACTCAAGTGGTCTTGACAGAATGTTGATAAAAATATAGACTATAGATAGCAAAGATCATTCTCATGAGGTCTCAGATGGAACTGAGGAAAAAGGTAATACGAACTGGAGTAAAGGCCATCCTTATTACACAGTTGCAAAGGACTTGCAGAATTGTGTCTGTGTCCTAGGCCTTTATGGAAGAGGGACTTTAAGAGCAATAAACTAGGATATCCAGTGGAAAAAATTTCTAATTAAAATATCAAAGGAGTTATTGACTTCTTTTAACTGCATATAGTAAAATAGAAGAGAGAAATAATTTAAAGACAAAATTTATAATTAAAAGAGAAGCAGTATAAGGGATTTGAAGGCTTCTCAGCCTGCCTGTGTGGTAAGAAATTAAGGACATTTTCAGAAGAGGAAATCAAAGATGGAGCCAAGCAACCATTTGATAAAGGGATTAGTATGTGTAGAATGATGCCTGGGGCTATTCATCAGAACAATGGAAGAATAACCTGGAAGGCCCTTTGAAAATTACCAGTGCCCATGGCTCAGAGTGCAAAGGCCTATGCCCTAGGAGAACAAAATAGGTCAAAAGAGAGACCTAGGGTACTGTATTAGTCCATTTTCATGCTGCTGATAAAGACATACCCAAGACTGGGCAATTTACAAAGGAAAGAGGTTTAACTGGACTTGCAGTTCCCATGTGGCTGGGGAAGCCTCACCATCATGATGGAAGGCAAGGAAGAGCAAGTCACATCTTACATGGATGGCAGTAGGCAAAGAGAGCTTGTGCAGGGAAACTCCCCCTTATATAATCATCAGATCTTGTGAGATTTATTCACCATCACAAGAACAGCACAGGAAAGACCTGACCCCATGATTCAATCATCTCTCACTGGGTCCCTTCCGCACACCTGGGAATTCAAGATGAGATTTGAGTGAGGATACAGCCAAACCATATCAGGTACCCTCTGTATCTTAGGGCTCACTGCCCAAGGATGCCTCAGTCTCTGCTCTCCATATTCTAGTGTAGCACTCCTCAGCCTCTCCAACATGGCTCAAGCAGGCCCAAGTTCATCTCAATCCTCCACTTTGGAGGGCACAAGCAGTGAGCCTTGGTGACATCCATATGCTAATTCTACAGATATGCAGAATGCAAGAATTATTGGTGCATAGCTTCCTCTGGATTTCAAAGGATGTCGTGGACAGCCTCAAGCCCAGGCAAAGGCTTGTTACAAGGCTGGAATCACCACAGAGAGTCCCCACTAGAGCAATGCCTAGTGAAGCTATGAGAGGAAGGCCACTGCCGAGAGTCCCCACTAGGCCTAATGGAGCTGAGGGAATGGAACCATGCCTGAGACCCCAGAACTGTAGACCTACCAGTGTGTAAAACCAGCCTAGAGGAGCTGTAGGCATAAGACTCCAACCTGTGAGAGTGCTGAGTGGGCTGAGCCCAGCAAAGTTGTGGGAGCAGGGCTGCCTGAGGCCTTAGATGCCTAATCCCCACACAGTGTGTCCAGAAGTTGGCCCAGGGAGTCAAAGATTATTCTGGAGTCTTAAAATGTAATGTTGTTAGCCCCATTGGCTTTTGGAATTACTTGGGACATGTTTCTGTTTCTCATTTCTTCTTTTCTGTTACTTCCCTTTGGAAAGGGAATGTCTAGCCTATGCCTTTCCCACCATTGTATTTTGGAAGTACATAACTTGTTTAATTTCATAGGCTCACAGATGGAGAGTAATTTGCCTCAGGATGAATTGTTCTTTGAGTCTCAACCATACGTGATTCCTATGAGACTGTACTTTGGACTTTTGAGTTGGTGCTAGAACAAGTTAAGATTTTAGGGACTATTGGGATGGACTTAATGCATTTTGCACATAAGAAGAACATAACTTTTGGGGAGGACCAGAAGTGAAATGCTATGGTTTGAAAGTGTGTCTCAAAGTTCATCTGTTGGAAACATAATCCCCAATACAACAGTATTGAGAAGTGGAAATTTTAAGAGGTGATTATGTCATGAAGCCTCTGTCCTTATGAATGGAATATTGCCATTATGGCAGGAGTAGATCAGTTATTTCAGTAATTTCAGGAGTGGGTTCCTTATAAAGGATGAGTCTGTCCTCTTCCTTCTCTCTTATGTACATGTTCTCTTGCTCATTTGCCTTCTGCCATGGGATGACATAGGAAGGAGGCCCTCACCAAATATAGCCCCCTAACCTCCAGAACTATAGGAAATAAAAGTATTTTCTTTATAGATTACTCAGTTTGTGGTATTGTTGTACCTACACAAAATATTCTAAAACAGTTGCAAAGAAGAGAGGAAGCAGAAACATTGAAAAAGCCCTACCACAGAGGCGTAGGCATACAGGATGACGAACCTGGGACTGAGTTTGGACAGGATGAGAGAATGGTGGAAATAGGAAGACCAGTTAGGAAGTTATTGGAGAATCCAGGAGAGACACTAACAGTAACTCGAGGCAAGATTATAACAGTTGGCAGTGGTGAAAAGTTGGTGGATTTTGGATCATTTCTAAAGGTTCAGCTAACATTTCTTGATGGCTTAGATGTGGGTTAGGAGTGGGGAGATAACGAATTTGTTTTGCCCTGAACAATCCCAGCTTAAATTGCCATCTGGTCATAACTGGTTATAGCAGTTTCTTTCCTTCTGAAAGTACCTTGTTTGCACAGTAAATTATATAGACTTTCTAAGTTTGAGATACAGAGAGGAGTCAAGGATGTCTCCAAGTGTTTGGGCTGAGTAACTGAAACAATGAAGATCCTTTGAAATAGGGAAGGCTGTAGGTGGCACAAGTTGTGGGAGGGTAGTCAGGAGCTCTGTTTTGCATGTGGCGAATTTAAGAGGTCTGTGAGTCATTGAAGTAGAGGTGTCAAGTATGCAATTTATTGTTCAAGTCTGTAGTTTGGGAGGGAGGACTGTGCTGGAGATATGAATGTAGGAGTCATCAACATATAGATGGTATTTAAGAGGCTGAGAAGGCTCAGCTACTCAGGTAGAAGAAAAACCAACAGAATATCATATCCTGGAAACCAAGTGTGTTAGTCCATTTTGCATTGCTATAAAAGAATATGTGAGGCTGAGTAATTTGTAAGGAAAAGAGGTTTATTTTGGCTCATGGTTCTGCAGACTGTATGAGAAACATGGTGCCAATATATGCTCAGCTTCTGGTGAGGACCTCAGAGCTTACAATCATAGCAGAAGATGATGAGAGAGCCAGCATACCACATGGCAAGAGAGGGAGCAAAAGAGCTGGCAGGCTCTTTCAAACCACTAGCTCTCACATGACCTAACAGTGAGAGTTCATTACTTCAGGAAGGGTGCCTCATGAGGGATCCACCCCCATGACTGAAACACCTCACACCGGGCCTCATCTCCAACACTGAGGATTACTCTTCAACATGAGATGTGGAGGGGACAAACATCCAAACCATATCACCAAGTGAAGGATGTGAAAGTCCATTTTTAAAAAATATTGTATACTTCTAATTTTACACTACATCATATTGGCCTTCCCCCTAATTAAGCTGTTGTAAGCTTTAAAACACAAGTATCTGGAAGTGTTCACCTTATTATGTAAAGTCAGAGATGAAATAAGAGATAACACAATATATTTACCAATTCAGGAAACTAGGAGTTTAGTTCAAATTCTTATGTTAACTTGCTTAAGTCAGTCACAGTTGATTTGTGTTTTAAACCCCTCATTTGCTAAATTTTTTAGTCCTTCACTCATTCAGCAGGTATTTATTGAGTGTCTACTATGTGCAGTACCCAACCAGGATCAATACTACATCACTTAATTATTAGGATAGATGTGATAATGTAAGCACTTTGGGAAGTGTACTGTGTAAATATGCTACATGTTGCATACAATTTTGCTGACCATTCTTCTTTAAAGACTCTTAAAATATAAGATATGCTACAACTATGCCCCTTGGATGCCTTTGGTTCAGTCTTGTTGGGAATTAGAAGCATGATCCAGGACCATCTCTTAACTTACAGTCATTTGTTTTCATGTGTTTAGTATCCACTGGGTGCCAAGCCCTGCACTACCTCTGGGAATACAAAGGTGATTAAGACACAACCCTTGTCCTTGAGTAGCTCATAATCTATTAGAATGATAGTCAAATGAACAAATACATACAATACAATGGGCTTTTCAGCAATGGTCAGATATCTTTAAAAAGAAGAAAAACCACAGAGGGTAAGGCTTCCTCATTTTTATTGACAAAGTTATAGTATTTTAATAAATTGCATTCTAGAGAGAAAAACTCTCCATTTTACATCAATTTAGAATAGTTGAAGAAATCAAAATGCTTTAAAAACCTCCTGAAAACAAGTTGATTCCCTGACAACTATTATCCTAAATGTGTCTTGACTGAAGGGTGAATTTTGTCCAGGTAAAATAATGCAAAAGAAGTTGGAAATAAAATGACAAGAAAATTAAGGTATTAAAGCTTCAAAGATCAACATCCTGACAGCTATTTCCAAGGGCATTCACCTTATAAAATGTAGCCAAAAATACTACCTTAGAATTCTCTCAGGGATTCTCTGAAGTTCTGTGGACTAGCATTCTGTGTAGTTTGACCCTTCTTAATAAGCCAAATGTTTTGCTGATTTACACTAAAATTTTATCAGAACTGACAATCTCAAAGATGAAAAGGCAAGTGAATTAAATGCCTTGAGGGAAAACATTGCATATTTTCATTGTCTTATCCATCAGCAGTTACTTTTTTAATGAAAAAGCAAGATCTCATTCATATTGGAAAAAGACAAATATTTGCCTTTCCAAAGATAATGGCAAGAGGAGAAGCAGCAAATTTTGGAGGGAAGAATTAAAACTAAAAGTCCAAAATGTAAAGGGAGAATGACTTCAAAAGTATTCGGCTGAATTAATAACCACAGGGTTTTTATAATCACCAAAAAACTTACTTTCAGAATTTTCCTTTAAAGATAATGTAATTCACTATCTTATAAAAGAAAAAGACAGTTATTTCTTCAGAACACTAAACATTCTCAATTTCCAACAAACATTCTCAATTTCCAACAACCAAAGAGAGGTGAATTATGCTTATGACTGTGGCCTTTAAGGCAACTCATTTGATTGGCTTATTTAAATATAAATCTGCTGAGAAAAAAGTTCTTCTGAGTATAGATTTTCCATCTCCGCTCTTACCTTCCCAATTTGCTAAATTAGCAGTTATTTGATTTTCATCGAGTTCGTCCCATCTGGCAGATTGAGGGTGTTGATATGAGTTTAAGAAGATTTCATATTTCCTTTGAAAAACCCAATACATGCCATATTCAAACAATAACACTGCAAATTGATTTCTAAGACCAATCTATATGATTTTCAAATCTGCGAATGAACCTCAAAGAGTAAGATTACTTTTGCCTTATAAACATGAATGGAGATGAGGTCTCCATTAAGACTACTTTCAGCCTTTAGAAAATTTAAGTAACAATAATAGCAAACTTCTAAACATAAAACATTAGCACTGACCCTAGCCCAATAAAATGTACAGTTAATATGTCACCAAAAATTCTAACACTGCACTTCCACTGTTTTTTAATCCAAATAATAATAAAACATATTACAAAACATATTATAAAAAATATTTCATAAAACAATATAATCTCCCCCATGTAGTGTTATCCCTGTAATAGGCAGTGTGATAAAAAATGCTTGAGAACCAAAGAAAATGCTATGCTTGACTTGCAGCATGTTAGCTACGGCCCATGACTCTGTGAAAGTCTTCCAGGAACTCTCCACCATGCCAGTATGCATGGCCAATAAGACAGGGAAGAAGATGACACTTCAGAGATGCCAGGATAACCATCGCCATGTCTCCCCTCATAGCCCTTAGTGAAACCAAAGATCCCTTGCCAGATTACTTCTGCTCAAAAGTAAAATAGGAAACCTGGAGGGAATAAACCAATAGGTAGTATGATTACCTATTAGTATGATTACTAGCTAGTATAGAGCTAGGTGTTAGTAGCTATCCCTTTGGGAAAAAAAAATAAAATATAAAATATACCTCATTGGGTTGCTGGGATTAAAAATTAATACATCAAAAGTAGTTAGTGTCTGCAAATTCT
Organism: Macaca mulatta; assembly: GCF_049350105.2. NCBI lineage: Eukaryota > Metazoa > Chordata > Mammalia > Primates > Cercopithecidae > Macaca > Macaca mulatta. The sequence continues at coordinate 164,550,854 of NC_133406.1, forward strand.
ATGTAGTCGACAGATCACACACACACACACACACACACACACACACACACACACACAGAGAGTAGTTTTGGAGTATTGAATTGAAATCTGTTCTGTGGTCCATAGAATATGAGTGAGGAAGAAACTTAAAGCACTATGAAGCTCTTTCTCGTACCCAGTGATACTAAAGAAAACATTTAAATAGGATAGGTTATGGAAAGTTTACAAAAGAATAAGTTATAATCTTGTGTTCTAAGTTGGCAGTCATGACCACCACTGTATTTCCAGCCCTATCTCTCTTACAGCTGTTAACATTTGCAGGTGTCACCTGAAGCTTGTGTGTGCAAATTTAAGCATAAATACTTTATCTAAGAAGTGTCAGATCTATTAGAATCATATTTCTTTACATTATTACAGAGGGATGCTTCAAGGGGTAATCCCAGTTATATTTATACTCACTGCTATCCATTCACAGGGGCTGCTATCATATGCACCATGTGGATACAGGGCACATCATGCAGACCCTATGCAGAAGTAAAAAAGCAAAGTATCCAAGACTTTAAAAACAACAGACAGGCATCTGAATTTTAAAAAGGCATTTCAACTCTCTTCATTTTGTAATAATTAAAATATTTTGACTGTGCAAATATATGAAGTCCTTTATCTGTTGAGCCAGAGCTGAATCTTCTGGATGAACATTAAAAACATACAAAGGCGGCCGGGCGCGGTGGCTCAAGCCTGTAATCCCAGCACTTTGGGAGGCCGAGACGGGCGGATCACGAGGTCAGGAGATCGAGACCATCCTGGCTGACACGGTGAAACCCCGTCTCTACTTTAAAAAATACAAAAAACTAGCCGGGCGAGGTGGCGGCGCCTGTAGTCCCAGCTACTCGGGAGGCTGAGGCAGGAGAATGGCGTGAACCCGGGAGGCGGAGCTTGCAGTGAGCTGAGATCCGGCCACTGCACTCCAGCCTGGGCGGCAGAGCGAGACTCCATCTCAAAAACAAAACAAAACAAAACAAAACAAAACATACAAAGGCAGTCTTCAGTGAATAATCAGTTCCAGACAGCTCTATGCACAGAATATTTGTAATACAAGTCAAAAACACAACAAAACAAAACACTCAGCATTCCCTCCCAGGAGAAAATTCTTTTAGGGGGCTACATGACATGAATTCTGCTTCTGGTGAGATTTTGTACATTCACATGAATGCACTTCAGACAAAAGAAAGACCAATGTATAGAAGAGTTCATGACTTTACTACAAATGTTATTTCAACATGGGTGTTTTATAAGCAAGCTGAAGGTGATCTTTTGCCATTTTTGTGGAAGAGACAGCAAGGGCTTCAGCAAGGTTATATCCCCATCTTGATTACACTACCATACTGAAAATCCAAGGAAGGCTTGAGACTTGACAGCCTTGAAAATAATCCATCTCATCATGGTTCCCCAAAACATTGGAAGACTGGCTGGCACTGCATCGCTCCTTCTGGAACGCTCTTTAGTTCAAAGATGACATACCCTAACTCTTCTCCTTTCCCCAAACCATTTTTCATCTGTTAACATAAGCTTCAAGGTAAAACAATGTACTTAATATGAGCTGATTTCTTTAAGAAAAGGAAAGATTGGCACAAACAGCCTTAAGGACATAAATAATAAAATGTAATTTAAAAGTTGCTTAAAGGAAGTTGTACATTTTGATATAAATATACCAATATTTCTTATAGATGTGGCCCTGGCGAAAATCTTCTAGAGATCCCTGCCTCCATGCCCCCAAAACGGGAATTTCAGCGACCAGTAAGTACATTACCATCTGTGCTAAAGCCATGATAAGCCAAATTCACTGACTATAAGATCCTAACTGATAATTAATAAAAGTGAATTTACAGAGGTCCCTGAATATACAGTTCTCTTTGTTCCAATCAGAGACATAGTTTTGAAAGTAACCAATAACAGAAAATTACTGAAAGAAATAAAATCAGTCTAGTGAGTGCGTCAGGTCAAGTTACATTAATAGAGATATAAACGATTACATTGTTACATAAATAGGACAAACAGGAGGGTAGAGTGGTCCTCCCATTTTTCTTTGTTCAACTTTAAATCCAATTCCTAACGCCTAAGCAGATGCAGACCACACTTGCTGTCTTGCATTGTTTTACCTCTCTCTCAGTATCTCTCAATTCCTCTGTCTCTGTGTCTCTTGCTGTCTCTGTGTATGTGTCTCTGTTCTTCACTCCCTCTCTCCATTCTCAATCTCTCTCCCTGTTTTCAGAAATACAGTCTGGGCCGGGCGCGGTGGCTCACGCCTGTAATCCCAGCACTTTGGAAGGCCGAGGCGGGCGGATCACAAGGTCAGGAGATCGAGACCATGGTGAAACCCCGTCTCTACTAAAAATAGAAAAAAATTAGCCGGGCGCAGTGGCGGGCGCCTGTAGTCCCAGCTACTCGGGAGGCTGAGGCCGGAGAATGGCGTGAACCCGGGAGGCGGAGCTTGCAGTGAGCCGAGATTGCGCCACTGCACTCCAGCCTGGGTAACAGAGCGAGACTCCGTCTCAAAAAAAAAAAAAAAAGAAATACAGTCTGGATTAGACAGAATTAACTTGTCCAGCATCCTTGGAAAGCAATATCAGATACAGATTTCAGTAAGGAAATCAGCTGTAAATCCAAGATTCAAGCAGAGGGGATTCAACATTATCAGGACCACTAATTCTGAGGCAGTATGATTTTTCAAGTGGAGAGCACCTAGGGATTCCCCTATGAGAAGTTAAAGTTTTGTATCAAATTTCCCACTCCCTTATATATAGCCCTTCCTCCAACTAAAATAAGGAATTGGTTCCTTGCCAAGTCGTAGCCTAGTGTGGTATGTGAATATATGAAGTGTGATCATAAAATATCAGAATGAACTTTTTATCAAAAACATTAGTCTTGTGTATGCTAGATAGTTTCCAGAGAGTATTTCTTCCCAATCACGTTGGGAGGCTGTGCAATTGTGCCACTGCTCTGGACATTTTAAAAACTCTATTACAAATTCTCTTTTGTGATTGCAGCATATCAATATATTTTATTTTTATTGCTTAAAGACAGGATCTCATTCCATCACCCAGGCTGGAGTGAAGTCATATGATCATAGCTTACTGCAACCTTGAACTCCTGAGCTAAAGTAATCCTCCTGCCTCAGCCTCCCAAAATGCTGGAATTACAGGAATGAGCCACCATGCTAGGCCCAATATCTTTAGTTTGAATTGCATCTTCAAACATTGAGGGCATATTTTATAAACTTTTTCAAAGTAATTTAAAGTTAAATCTAGTGATTGAAATCAGGTAAACATTATTTGAGGTCAAAACAAAATATAATTATAAAGTTCAAGCTACAATATGTAACTCATCTTTTATCCCATCCATGTCTTTCATTTTACCTAGCACATACTCAAAAAATGCTAATAGAAATGGATAATAGATTTTCATTGCATGGTTCATAAACTAGTTTTAAAGACCATTCTGAGAGTTTTAAAATAACCATTGAATTTCTCTAGGTGTCTACTTTGGGTAGAATAGCACGAATTTTATAATTTTAATTTTGTATGTGGAAATCTAGTGTTTTCAAAAATCTCATTACTTAATAGCCACATTTCTATTATACATCTATTGATTGGATCTGGCCATTTACAGCAAGCTGATTTATTCAGCCTGACTTATGTTCAGGTATCTTGGCACTCTTACTGATGATTGAAACAGACTAACCTATAATTTCCATTTTGCTCTAGAGTAAGGGTCTGTGAACTTTCTCTGTAAAGGGCTAGGCAGTAAATATTTTACGCTTTTCAGCCCAAGTGGCAATGTTGATGACATTATGTAACTACTTATGTAACAAGAGGTAAAATAAATTTCCACAAATGTATTATTGGCAAAATTCAAAATATAATAATAATAATTGAATATAATTTCTTATAATACAAGTCTACTAATGACAAGATTAAATACTTTTAGAAGGCATAACATTTCTCTTAATCGGAGTCATAGTTAATGCTCCCTATTATCAAATTAATTGCAAATGTTCATCTGTGAAAACCATTCTTAACTTCTGCAGTGTATAAAAACAGGTGTTGGGGCAGATGTGGCCCAAGGACCATAGTTGGCCAACCCCTGTTCTAGTGGCTGCAGTGAGTCATCATTGACTACAGGGGTTCATTTAGCTCTCTAAGGAGAAGTGGAAGGAAGCAGTCTGTATTTACTCTCAGTAAGACCAAGAACCATTCTCCTGGAAGTCCTGTAAACTTGGTTGTTTTCAAGCCATCTCTTAGGTGCTCCAGGGTAGAGATAGGTTGAGGGGGAGGCTAAGTGACAACTAGAAGGCAACTGACTGAATACTCTCCTTAGAGTTACTGTATTTATTAATACAAAGACAGAAAGTTTTTTCCCATTTAAATATCTCTGAAATCAGATTGGGCCTTACAATCAACGATTCAATTTAGTTGGCAGGACTATTTTCTTCCTTACCGCAAATGAAACAGCAGGGAGACTTAAAATCAATGACATCTTAGCATTTATGAAGTATGGTAATATTTCTCATTCCAGGCTGCAATTCAGTTCCCCCTGGAGTCTCTTTATCCCTGTCTGAGTAACTACCTTTCTTATTAGAGCTTATGTTCTGCCTCCTTTTTCTGTTGCTACGAAAATGGAAAAGTCATTCTCAGGGAGGGCTTTGCATGAGCATTAAGAAACTATCAATTTTGGATTACTTCGTAGCAGGGTGTGGTAGAGCTTTGTTTAGAGGTGGACTTTCTTGTAAAATTCGAGTTTGACTTATTTTTAAAAATTAACAATTTCTTTCCTTTCTAAATGACGAGAGAGAGAAGAGACTTCTTGAAGGTTAGTGTGTCCAGCATGCAATCTTTCCCTGCTGGATGAGCATCCCTGGAGTAGGAGAGCCAGCCTGCCTCCTGCGCTGGCACAGAGCCCGGTTCCCTAGACAACTGCCTCTCCAAATCTGATGTCCAGCGCCACCTGGTGTCCACATCAAGCAGACACAACTAATAGTTAACCTGCTAAGGAAAACTGTGAGGGAAAAAAAGAAAGAGAATTTATGAAGGGAAAAGAAAGTTTAGAGGATATGCCATGATTGGAATGTAATGAGTAGAACCAGGAAGGCAGTCTCTAACCAATAAGGTGTTACAACACATGTATCTGCTTTGCCACGTGGGATATGAAGGCAATATATGAGTAAGCATTATGTAACATAACATTAAAAAAAAAAAAAAAGTTAATGTAAAAGGGATACCAGAATAGAAGTCAGGCATTCTGGGTATTATTTCTGGTTTTCCAACTAATAGGCAAATTGTCTGTTATGCAGCAGGCCGTTTAGTAGGTATTTGAGCCAAGCAAACATAGGAGGAGCTGCGGAAGTGCCAAATGCTCTACATAGATTATTTCATCCACATCTCAACTAGCCTATCAGGGAGACAATAAAATTCCAGGGAGCATGAAGGCATAAGACAGAGAACAGTAAGCACTGGAAAGCCTCATCAAAGGCCTCATCAAAGCTAACAATGTTGTGATTGATAGTGAAAGTGTTTACTCATAGCTAAGGCTATCTCAAAGTTGTTATAAAAGTTTGCTATCGATCTTCTTTTCTGTGATCTCCTGGCCTCACCTAAAATCAGGTGATTTCAGTAAAAGTCAGGGTTCCCAGAGCTACTTCCACCACCCTGTGACTGTCTGAACACTTCATATTTGTGCAAATGCCAAGAATTGCATCACATCACTGCAGTAACCGTCCACACCATTTCTGCAGCCCTCAAGGCCATCAATCCCCCGGCACCACACATCTCTTGAGCCAGAGATGAATCACAAACATAAGGAAAGAAAAATGTACAAACATATGGAGGAAATAAAACTCTCCAGTAAACTCGTAGAATTTATTTTCATCTCCAGGAGCTGTCCTCCAGACTTGCAAACCTCTACCTTCTTGCAAAAGCATCTGGAAGTTCAGAATTACTTTCCTTTGGCAAATGCATGAACTGTGACTCCTATATTTTGTATCTATTTTCTCACTTAAGACTTGAGGGCGCTACAGGAAGAGCATTTCTCTCTTCTTTTACCATCTTCACTCTTGAGAGGCTTAGGGTTTTTTCAAGGAGACTCATAAAGAAAAAATAATAATAATAATTTGAATCTCAGAAAAGCTTTGGAATAAATGAGATCATGTCTATGAAAGTTATATCTGAGCTGGAATGTACTGTGAGTGTGTCAGGGTTCAGTTAGGAAAGCAGAGCCATATATTAGGGGATTAAAGGATTTAGTACGGGAATTAGACTTTACAGTAAACATGGGAGGATCTGGAGAAGTGAATGTCTAGAAAAGAAAATAAGAGAATCAGAGACAGGGTCATTAACAAATGCCCCTGAAGTTCTGCACACATGGGTTAGTTTTTCTACTTCTCCAAGCATCAGTTTCCTCCCACATAATGGTAAGGCATGGAGATTCTAGAACCTTACTACTTGCATTCAAATCCTGGATCTGCAACTTCCTGGCTGTATAGTCCTGTGAAAGCTACTTCACCTCTCTATATCTCATCTCCTCCTTTGAAAACTAGGGATAATAACAGCACCTGTCTGTGGAGTTGTTGTGAGAATTAAGTGAAATAATACCTAGAACAGTACCTGGACCATGTAAGCACGCAGTCGATGCAGCAATCTTTACCATCACAGGACCACGGTGATCACTGAAAAGGATATAGGTTAGGCAGCTGGCTCACTACCTGGAATATTATACGTGCTCAATAAACACTAGCTATGAGCTATGATAGCTTACGATTTCTGAGTCAGAGACATTGTAAGGTCAATGTAGAAGAAGTTTACATGATGAAAATGCTAGGACATATTGAGGAACAACCACTTGTATGGCTGGAAAATAGGTTCTGAAGGAGACTGATGGAAACTGTGATTGGAGACACATGTCAAGCAGGAAGCACTTAATTATTACATAAACAACTAAGAGCCACAGCATGCTCTTGAGACTGACATGATGAAAGAGACACTTTTTAAAGATTACCTGGCAGAATCTGTAGATTAGAATGGGAGAATGGGGGTAAGAATCAAATCTGCAGCGAGAAAGACTAGATAGTTCTTGTAATAATCTAGGGAAATAATAATGAGGACTTGGATTATGATAGTAAGGATGGAAATGAAAAGAGAGAAAGTAAAGATATGTCACATAGCAGAACTAACAGACTATGGAAATTAATCAGATATGAAATATAGCAAAGAGGAGAGATCAAAGGTAATTTTTAGGTTAAAATAATTCAGAGAAAAGAGCAGCCATTGGTGGAAGACAATTTTTTGAGCATGTGCAAATGAAGTACTGAGGTAAAAATGTGTGGCCCAGAGCTCAGGAGAAATGTCGGGCTGGAGATAATGAGCTGAGATTCATCTGATGAGAGCTATGGGAGTGGAAGACAAAATGCCTTAACTACCAATCTCAATTTGGAATATGGAAAAAAGAAAAAGAAAGACAGAGAGATAGATCGAGAAAACCCTAAATATAACACAGTATATCCTTACTAAATGTTGTCAGTAGGTTCTTTGAAACTGCAACTTTAAGTAATGGTTCCAGTCTGAGTGAATGTGAAGGTGTGTGTGAGGGCACCTTGTGATGGAAGGTTGTCTTGTCCAAGACTGATTTTATTTATAATGAAAACAATTTCTAATTGCTTTCATTATAATGAACAATTATTTCAATAATTGTTTTCATTATTATCTTATTTCATTCACTTTTATCTTAGGCTAATTGGTATAAACAAGAGAGTTCCTATGGCATATTTCTGGTAACAAAAACTTACCAGACTTCTAAATAAAGACCCAAAACACTTCTAATATTAAACAATGAAATAAAAGGGAGCTATATTTACAATTAAGAAAGATAAATAAAAACAAGTAAGATCACTATTTACCCAAATTTGGTGAATCAGTGAGTGTTAGCAGTTCTCATGGTGATGGGTTAAGTCAAGGATAAAAGTTTGCAAAGCAAAAATTGTAAGGAGCACCTCCTATTACCATGCAGTTTAAAAAATATGGCAAATAGGGCAGGCTTGCTGAGTGTTTTTATACCACATTGCTTATTGTCATTTATCTGTATGATTTTGGTCTGATTTATGAATTTTTATTTGACAATAGATTATATTTATTTATTCATTTATTTTCCCACCTGCTTATTCCAGTCAGCATCATGGGTAGCTGAATCCTCTTCTGGGAACCAGTCCTGGACAACACAACCTTCCATCACAAGGTGCCCTCACACACACCTCTACATTCACTCAGACTGGAACCATTCAGACACGTCAATTCATTTAGGGCACCTACAAAATCTGTGCACAGCTTTGGGATGTGGGAGAAAATCTGTACAGGCACGGGGAGAACATGCAAACTCCACATAGAGAGTGGCTCCAGCCAGAGAACTTTTTTGTCTTGTCATCAATGTTATAAAGAAATGACACTGAATGAAACAACATTATTTGAGGACCTACTGTATAAGCAAATCTTATTTAATAATGTATCTGTGTGTATGAAAAGATAAATAAATAGGCTATTGTGATCAATGAAGATTTATGCCCTGAGTTCAAGAATGGCTTAACAATAAAAAAAAGTCTATTCATGATTTTACCAATTAAAATGATTTTTTAAAATAACCATCTCAATGGATGCAGAAGAAAACATTTGAAAGAATTCAACATTCATTAGTTACATTTTAAAAAACTTAGCAAACTAGGAATAGAAGAAAGATTTCTTAAAACAATAAGGAATGTATACCAAAATCTATGGCAAACTTTATACTCACTGATATACATTATACATTAGGAGTCTTTCCTTTAAAATCAGAAACTAGAAAAAAAAAATCCTCTATCATATTTCTATTCAACTTTGCAATGGATGTTCAAACCAATACAGGAAGACAAAAAGAAATAAAAGGACAGTAAGATTTTAAAATCAGATACATTATTATCAGATGATGTGGTCTAAAGAGAAATTACTTAAAATTAATAAATTACTCAGTTAATAAATCATTAATAATTCATAATAATTTCCCCTGAAAATTTGGTGAATAGAAGATGAATATATAAAACTTAACTGCATTTCTAAACCTCAACAGAAAAATGTATTTTTAAAAGATACCAGTTATAATAGTAGCAAATATATATATAAAAGGTAACCAGAAATAAATTAAACCAAAGATACAGAAGACCTTTATGGAGAAAACTTTGTAAATATTAAAAGATACTATAGATATCTCAAACAAATGGAAAGATACACAATGTTTATGAATAAAAAGACTCAATATAATAAAAATGTCAATTTTTCTAAAATTCATTCATCAATCCAATGTAATTTCAACTGAGAATCCAGAAGTTTTCATGGATTTAATATGATTTTTGGCCAGGCATGGTGGCTCAAGCCTGTAATCCCAGCACTTTGGGAGGCTGAGGGGGGAGGTCAGGAGATCAAGACCATCCTGGCTAACATGGTGAAACTCCGTCTCTACTAAAAATACAAAAAATTAGCCAGGCATGGTGGTGGGTGCCTGTAGTCCCAGCTACTCTGGAGGCTGAGACAGGAGAATGGTGTGAACCCAGGAGGCGGAGTTTGCAATGAGCAGAGATCACACCACTGCACTCCAGCCTGGGCGACACAGCAAGACTCCATCTCAAAAATATATATATATATATATGATTTTTAAATGTATATGGGAGAACAAAAGACCAATAACAAATATAAAAATTTTAAAGGAGGAAAACTAAACCCAAGGTATTAACATTTGCACTTTCAGTTCATTACATATCATAAGGATTGAGGGATTTGTCCTACTTAACATCAGTATTATTTTCCTATTTGTCCTATTTAACATAAGTATTATTTTCTGTCTGTAGTAATTAAGACAGTGTGAGATTGGCAAGAGGTAGACAAAAGACCAATGGAACAATAGGGATCCCAGAAACTGACCCATGCATATCTAGAATCCTAATACAGGACACATGCAGCATCAAAGGTCATTGGGTAGAGGATAAAGTATTCAAAAAAACCTTCTAATTCCATCACAACTTGGTGAAATGAAAAAAAAAATCATACTAAAATAATTAATTTTTTCAATGTGGAAAAAATAAAAGTATACCCCTACTTCACACTATAAACAAAATAAATCCCAGGTGATTAAAAGCTTAAATGTAAAACCCAAGATTTTAAAAATTAGGGTATATTGACCACAGGTATTTGTGATTCTCACACAAAACACAAAAATCAAAAACCATGAGGAAAAATATTAATAAACCCAAGGTATTAAAATTTGCACTTTCAGTTCATTACATACCATAAAAATGAAAAGATAAACTGGACAAATGTTTTGCTCATATATATCTACAAAACTGTAGTGCCCATAATATCATGACATTAAAAGACTCGAACAAATTGATAAAGAAAAAAGATAAACAACTCAAATGAAAACTAAGCAAACAATACTAACAGACAATACTAGAAAAGAACACCCAATAACCAATAACAGTAGCTCACATAACAAATATTGAGCAACTGGACCGCGAATGCACTGTGAGTGGGTCTGTAAGTCAGCAGGGTCACTTGGAGAGTCACTGCTATTTCTAACAAAGTTGAAAGTGAGCTCATGCTTCAACCCATCAATTTCACATCTAGGTATGGACCTCAGGGGGCACAGTATTGTCCCGTAGGGGATTGTGGAAATTTGTCAGCCCTCACCTGATTCCAAATTGCAAAGTCTACTTCCACTCAAAAAGATACTAGAATGTTAGCAATTTTATCTTGAAAACATGAATGTAATGGGTTGTATCTATTTAGCTTTATAAAAGGGTGAGATTCCTTTCTGTCTTTGTAAGCTCTTAGTGGATTGCTTGTGATATGCATCCCATTCTGGTTTAATATTTATTTAATAATAAAACTGTTTTCTTTCTCAAAAAAAAAAAAAAGAAAGAAAGAAAAAAAGGAAGTTTGGCCTAGCACCAATACTTGCTTCTAGCCCCAGGTGGCTCCAGAGGAACAGGTGAGTTAAATAGGTATGGAGTGGCACAGTCTTCCTATAGACCTCCAGAATCTTAGCTTCAGGAGACTCCACAACTCCCATGGACATTTGAGATGTCAAGGAGTGCTGCTTGGAGATTTATCAGGGACGTAACTGCAGCTAGTGTGAAGCCCAGAGGGTTTTGCATGGGAACGGCTACAGTGGAGCACAGTCTAGGACACTTATCCCCAAGGGTTTCCACACTCCTCTAGATGGCTCTGGCCTTCTTTGACTGTTGGACTTGGACAGAAAAGAGTTATCTTGCTCTTGGGATGCGGTCAGTCTGATCTGAGCATCCTCCTGTCTGCCAATATTTCCCTGGGTCCCTGCCTGGCCATACCTGCTTACAACACAGTCTCAAATGTCCAACCAGGACACTTCCCAGCAGCCATTAATGTAACTTCTTCATTGGTAGACTCCACAAACCATCAGAGAGCTCCTGCAGACAGTGCCCCCCCCAACCCCTGGCATGCACCTATCTGCAACCTCCCCGCATTGCCTTAGCAGTGCATGCACATGAGCAGACCTTGCCATCCCAATCAAGCGCTTTGCCAGCACACCCCCGTTCCCACCCATTGGACTGTTGTTGGCAGTGGACCAGGAATATCTCAGCCCCTCAGGCCGAGCAGGTGCTTAACTTCAAGTGGCCAGAGAACAAAGCCATGGGCCTGGTCTCAACTTCCCAAAGGTAGAGCATGCAGCACAGGAGTGCTGAGCTGAGTCTTGGCCTCCTGAAAATGTCCAGAAATAAAGCCAGTCAACTGAATCCAACTTATACCATAGTCAAATCCTCAAGAGCACCAGAGAATATAAAGAATTCTGGTGACTCTAAAAGCCAGAATGTCTTCTTACCTCCAAATGACCATGCTAGCTCCCCAGGAATGGCTCTTAACCAGGTTGAAATGGCTGAAATGACAGACATAGAATTCCAGATAGAATGACAGTGAAGATCATGAGATTCAGGAGAAAGGTGAAAACCAATCCAAGAAATCTAAGGAATCTAGTAAAACATTACAAGAGCTAAAAGATGAAAGAACCATTTTAAAGAAAGTACCAAAATGATCTGATAGAACTGAAAAAAATCACTGTAAGAATTTCATAATACAATCAGAAGTATTAATGGCAGAATAAACCAAGCTGAAGAAAGAATTTGAGAGCTCGAAGATCAGTTTTCACATCAACTCAGTCAGACAAAAGTAAAGAAAAAAGAATAATGAATAAACAAAACCTCTGAGAAATATGGGATTATTTAAAGAGAACAAATCTACAAATTGGTATCCTTAAAAGAGTGGAAGAGTGAACAAGCAACTTGGAAAGCATATTTGAAGATATTGTCCATGAACATTTCCCCAACCTCACTAGAGAGATTGGCATGCAAATCTAAGAAACTCAGAGAATCCATATGACATACTAAACAAGATGTCCATCCACAAGACACATAGTCATCAGAGTCTCCCAGGTGGAAATGAAAGAAAAAAATGTTAAAGGCAGCTAAAGAGAAGGAGCAGGTCACCTGCTCCATCAGGCTGACAGCTGACTATTCAGAATAAACTCACAAGCCAGAAGAGATTGGAAGCCTATATTCAGCATCTTTCTCTCTCTCTCTTTTTTTTTTTTTTTTTTTGAGACAGAGTCTCACTTTGTCACCCAGGCTGGAGTGTAGTGGCGCGATCTTGGCTCACTGCAAGCTTTGCCTCCTGGGTTCATGCCATTCTCCTGCCTCAGCCTCCTGAGTAGCTGGGACTACAGGTGCCTGCCACCATGTCTGGCTAATTTTTTGTGTTTTTAGTAGTTACAGGGTTTCACCATGTTAGCCAGGATGATCTTGATCTCCTGACCTCATGATCTGCCTGCGTCAGCCTCCCAAAGTGTTGGGATTATGGCGTGAGCCACCATGCCTGGCCTATATTCAGCATCTTTAAAGAAAATAAATTCCAACCAAGAATTTCATATCCAGCCTTATTAAACTTCATAAGTGAAGGAGAAATAAAATCCTTTTAAGGAAAAGAAATGCTAAGGAAATTCATTACCACCACACCCGCCTGACAAGAGGTCCTTAAGGGAGTGCTAAATAAGGAAATGAAAGACTATTTATTATCAACCACCACAAAAACACACTTAAGTACATAGGCCATTGTCACTGTAAAGCAACTACACAATCAAGTCTACATAACAACCACATATCGTATCAATATTAACCTTGAATGTAAATGGGCTAAAAGCCCCACTTAAAAGGCTCAGAGTGGCAAGTTGTATAAAGAAGCAAGACCCAATTGTATGGGTCTTGCTAAACAAAACTACAACCAAGGACCCTCACAGAGCCCACTTCACTCCCCTGCTGCCTCCACCAGAGCAGGTGCTGGTATCCACAGCTAAGAGACCTGGAGATAGATCACATCACAGGGCTGTTTGCAGATACTCCCCATTACCAGCCTGGATCCCAGTAGCTCTGCTGGGTGGAAGACCAATAGACCCAGAAGAGCAATAATAATCACTGAAGTCCAGCTCTCAGGAATCTTCATCATCTGGGGTAAGGGGGAGAGGACCACATCTTTTGACCCTGTGGGACAAAAGAATTGAAACAGTAGCCCTTGAGCCCCAGATTTTTCCTCTGACATAGTCTAACCAAATGAGAAGAAATCAGAAAAAAATTCTGGTAATATGACAAAGCAACGTTGTTTAACACCTGCAAAAGACCACACTAGCTCACCAGCAATGGATCCAAACCAAGAAGAAATCTCTGAATTGCCAGGAAAATAATTCAGAAGGTCGATTATTAAGCGACTCAAGGAGGCATCAGAGAAAGATGAAAAACAACTTTAGAAAATTTAAAAAATAATACAGAATATGGACCAAAAAATCTCCAGAGAAATAGACAGTATAAATAAAATAGTCACAACTTCTGGAAATGAAAGACACAAAATACTCTGGAAAGTTACAACAGTAGAATCAAACAAGTAGAAAAAAGAACTCCAGACCTCAAAAACAAGGCCTTTAAATTAACCCAATCTGGCAAAGACAATGAAAAAATAATTTAAAATATGAGCAAAACCTCCAAAAAGTTTGAGATTATGTTAAATGACCAAACCTAAGAATAATTTATGTTCCTGGGGAAGAAGAGAAATCTATATGTTTGGAAAACTTATTTGGGGGAATAGTCAAGGAAAACTTCCCTGGTCCTGCTAGAGATCTAGACATCCAAACACAGGAAGCTCAAAGAACACCTGGTAAATTCATCATAAAAAGATCATCACCGACTAGGTGCGGTGGCTCACGCCTGTAATCCCAGCACTTTGGGAAGCCAAGGAGGATGGATCACGAGGTAAGGAGAGTGAGACCATCCTGGCTAACACAGTAAAACCCCATCCCTAATAAAAATACAAAAAACAAATTAGCTTGGCATAGTAGCACACACCTGTAGTCCCAACTACTTGGGAGACTGAGGCAGGAAAATTGCTTGAACCCATGAGGCGGAGGTTGCAGTGAGCCAGCATCATATCACTGGACTCCAGTCGCAGTGACAGAGCGAGATTCGATCTCAAAATATATATATAATTTAAAAAATTAAAAAAATCACCAAGGCATATAGTCATGAGGTTATCTAAAGTCAAGATGAAGAAAAGAAGCTTAAGAGCTGTGAAGAAATTTTTAAAAAGGAGTTTTAAATAGGATACAATGTTCAATAACACTGCAAGGAAGCTAAGAATAAGAACTGATTTGTAGATTTGCCAATTAGATCAATTGAAGATCAAAGAGCAGTTTCGCCAGATCAGTGAGAGTGAAATCATAATGCAAGAGATTGAGAAGGGAGTAGGAAGTAATGAATTGGAAACCATGCATGTCGATGCCACTATCTGGATATTCAGCAGTATAAGAAAGGAGGTGGAACAGGAGCTGCAGCTGCAAAAAAAGGACATGATTGAAGTTAAGTGTCTTTTCTTTGGCTTGTTTTGTTCTTATGAAGGAAGGACTTCTAAGCTGATGGTAGGATGGGAAATAATAAATATTGGAAATAAATATAATTTTCTTGTCATTCTTTGAAAATAATTACCCTCTTTTCTCATGTACATCCTGAGAAGAAGGTATAGTCAGTGCAAGTGATTTAAAGTTTCCTTAGTGACATCAGCAAGAAACAGAATAGGAGGTCTTAGACTCCATTTCTTCCCCACCCAATGTTTAACTAGCAACTACCCACAGACCAGAATACTTTTTTGAAAGCCCCAATACTTGAATACAAGCCTGAGATTCCCGCATGTTTCACATAACTGCATGAAAACTGAAATCGAAGTTTAAAAAGAATGGCCTCAAATTGAGCATAATATCCCTTTCCCTCCTCCAACACAACACCAGACTAAGAGGATGACCTGGGCCCACAATGTATACAGGGAGAAAAGAGGACTAGAGGCAGTCATCCAGCTTTCCTAACATTCTGAGATGCATTCCAGGAAATCCATTCTGGTCTCACCTTATGGGATACACTGTTGGTAGCAATAATGGCTAGACCACCCAGGATCAAGTAGAAACAAAGAAAGGAAGTAGAGGTCATAGTGACTAGCATGCAGATCTTGGTAATACCTCTGTGTTCCTTCCAACTGGGGTGCCCAATCAGAGATATCAATCAACTTCATAGCCTATCTGCAAGCTGAATTGGTCACCTTCAGAAGCATAACAAGAAGTTAATCTAGCTTGAGTGACAGCTAGTCTCCATACCCAGCCTCAGAGACCTCCCCAGTGAACCTGCCCAGGCACAATGATACTCACTTCTGTCCATTTTGGAGAAGTGTAGTGACAAGGCCTACTTGACCATAGAAGTAAGCAGTGGCACCACTCATCCAAAAAGCCTGCCCAATGTTCTTGCCCAAGCAGGGAGATTCTCATTGTATTAATCAGGGTTCTCCAGAGGGGCAAAACTAATAAAATATATGTATATGTGAAAAGGAGTTTACTAGAGAGAATTGGCTCACACAATCACAAGGTGAAGTCCCACAATAGGCTGTCTGCAAGCTGGGGAAGAGAAGCCAGTAGTGGCTGAGTCCAAGTCAGAAAGCCTCAAAACTAGGGAAGTTGATAGTGCAGCCTTCACTGCATGGCCAAAGGCCCAAGAGCCCCCAGCAAGCCACTGGTGCAAGTCCCAGAGTCGAAAGTCTGAAGAATGTGGAGTCTGAGGTCCAAGGGGAAGAGGAGTTGGAGGAAGCATCCAGCATGGGGAAAAGAAGGAAAACTATAACATCCAGCAAGGAAGCTTATCCCAGCTTCTTCTGCCTGCTTTGCTGTAGCTGCACCGGCAGCCAATTGGATGGTCCCCACTCATACGAAGGGTGGGTCTTTCTCTCCGAGTTCACCGACTCAAATGTCAATCTCCTCTGGCAACACCCTCACAGACACACCCAGAAACAATACTTTACCAGCCACCTAGGCATCTTTCAATCTAATCAAGTTGACACCTAATATTAACTATCATATTCATCTTCATACATTTTGAAAAAGCATAGAGGCCATACCTGCTTAGCCCAGGAAGTCAAACTGCTGCTCAACTCAGTCAAAAGCCCATCCCACAGATCCACCCTGACAAGGAGGCAATCCTCAACCAGGCTTTTTTTTTTTTTTTTAGGTGGAATCTCGCTCTGTCACCCAGGCTGGAGTGCAGTGGCATGATCTCAGCTCACTGCAACCTCTGCCTCCCAGTCAACCAGGGATTTCTAAAGAGCATAACCTCTGGCCCCACCTGTTCCAAGCAGCAACTCTGCCTAATCTCAGAACCCTGACTGTAGCACTGCTCAACTGCATATTCCAAATATTAGAGTTGCCCAGCCAGGAATACATCTGGTGACCAACTTGGCCAGAAGCCACCCAAGTATCCAGCCAGCAGCTCCACCTGATAACAGAGCCCAGTCAGTGATCTTGCCAGACAGCAGAATCCAGCCAGCAGCCCCACCCAACATCAGAGTAAAGGTAGCAACCCAGCTGAGAACTTGCAAGAAACTGAGTTGTAGAGAAGTTACAACAAGCTCTGCCTGCTTGGAATTATTACCACTTGTCCTTTTCAGAATCACAGGCTAGAATGAATAGTGAAGGTCTATTCCTGCCAAAGAACACCTTTAAAGGCCATAAGAAAGACTATCTCCTCAAATGCACAGACAACAATGTAAGGATGCAAGGATTATGAAGAATCAAAAAATAATGATACCTCTAAAATAAACTAATAAAGCTCTACAAAATGACTGACAAATAATTCTGAATAATCTTCTTAAAGAATTTCAGTGAACTACAAGAATATGGATAGGAAATTAAACACAATTTGGAAAATAACACATGAACAAAGTGAAAAGTTTGACAAAGAACAGAATCAATAAAAAAGAACCATATAGAAATTCCAGAGATAAAGAATACAACTAATGAATTGAAAAATTCAATAGAAAGCTTCAATAGCAGATGAAGCAGAAGAAATAATCAGTGAGCTAAAAGAGAACACTTGAAATTATTCCTCTTAGAGGAACAAAAAGACAAAAATATGAAAAAGAATAAAGTAAGTCAATGGGAATCATAAGACACCATTAAGAGACCAACCTTTCCCATAATAAGAGTTGCAGATGAAGAAAGGGAAGAAGGGTCAGAAAGCACATTTAAAGAAATAATGGCACAAAATGTACCTAATATGGGGATAGATGCCAAGATCTAGGTTAGGAAACACAAAGGTATCTAACTGAATTTAACCCAAAGTATAATTTATTGAGACAGATAATAATCAAGATATCAAAACAAAGAGAAAGAAAGAATTCTTAGTGCAGCAAGAGATAAGAAATACATCAATTACAAAGGAGTGCCAAATGACCATCAGTGGATTTCTTAGAAGAAACCCAGCAAGAAAAAGTGGAATGATACATTCAAAGCGCTAAAGGAGAAGAAACTGTCAACTCAGAATATTTTACCCAGCAAAACTGTCTTTCAGAAAAGGAAAAATAAAAACTTTCCCAAGCAAACAAAACCTAAGGAAGTTCATTACCACTGAACACGCCTTATAGGAATTACTTAAGGGAGTGCTTTAAGCTAAAGCAAAAAGCTACTAATTAATAACATGAAATACATGAAAACACAAAGCGTAATGATATAAGTAAAACAGAGCCATATTCAGTGTACCCTAGAACTGTAATGGTGGTGAGTAAAGCAATTTTAACCTTAGCAGGAAGATTAAAAGACAAAGCTATTAATAACAACTACAGCTGAAACCAATTGTCAAGGAATGCTCCTACAAGATAATGTAAATTCTGATATCAAAAACACATAATGTGGGGAAAGGGGAACAAAAGTATAGAGTTATTGTATTCAGTCAAATGTAAGTTGTTATCAGCTTGAAATAGGATATTTTAAGTATACGATGTTCTATAGAAGCCTCACCCACAAAGCAAAAATCTTTAGTAGAACAACAAAATAAAAATAGAAAGGATTCAAAGCATACCACTGTAGAAAACCATTAAACCACAGAGGAAGACAGTGAGAGAGGAAAAAAGAAACAAAGTATCTACAAAATAACCAGCAAACAATGAACAAGATGGCAATCATATGTCCTTACCTATTGATAATTATCTTGAATATACATGAATTACATTCTCCAGTAAAAAGATATAGAGTGACTGAATGGACAAAAAGAAGAAGAAGGAGAAGGAGAAGAAGGAGGAGAAGGAGAAGGAGAAGGAGAAGGAGAAGGAGAAGGAGAAGAAGAAGAAGAAGAAGAAGAAGAAGAAGAAGAAGAAGAAGCAGCAGAAGCAGCAGCAGCAGCAGAAGCAGAAGCAGCAGCAGCAGCAGCAGCAGCAGTGGCAGCAGGAGGAGGAGGGGAGAAGGAGGGAGACAGGGGGGAGGATGGGGAAGGGAAGGGGGAGGGGGAGAGGGAATGGAGGAGGGGAGAATGGGGAGGGGAGGGGGAAGGGGAGGAGGAGGAGGAGGAGGCACACCTATATGCTGCCTACAAGAGACTCCTCATTTTCAGGGAAACACGTAAATGGAAAGTGAAGGGGTAAAAAATATTTGACACAAATGGAAACAAAAAGAGAGCAGGGATATCTATATTTATATCAGACAAAGTAAACACGAAGTACTTTAAGTCAAAAACTGTAAAAGGAGGCAGATAAGGATGACAAAGGGCTCAATTATTCAAGAGAATATAACAATTTTAAATATATAACATCAAAGCACTTAAACGTATAAAACAAATATTAAGGAATATGAGGGAGAGATAGATTGTAATCTAATAATAATAGGAGGACTTCTATACCTCACTTTCAACAACGGACAGATCATCCAAACAAGAAATTAACAATAAAACATTAAATATGAACAGTTTAGATTAAATGAACCTAACAGACATATACAGAACGTTCCATCCAAAAGCAACAGAATACACATTTTTCTCAAGCATACATGGAACATTCTCCAGTATAGATCCTATGTTAGGGCACAAAGCAAGTCTTAGCAAATTTAAGAAGATTGAAATTATATCAATGATTTTTTCCCAACTATAATGCTATGAAAATAGAAATTAGTAACAGGAGAAATTTTGGAAAATTTACAAATACAAGGAAACTAAGCCACAAGATCTTGAACAACTAATGAGTCAATGAAGAAATCAAAAGGAAAAAATTTAAATACCTTGAGACAAACAAAAATGGAAAGACAACATACCCAAACTTATGGGAAACTACAAAAGCAGTTTTATGAGGAAAATTTACAGCAATAAATGCGTATATTGAAAAGGAAGATATCAAATAAACAATTTAACATTACTTCTCAAGAAACTAGGAAAAGAAGAACAAACTAAGCCTGAAGTTAGCAGAAGGAAATAAATAATAAGATCAGAGTAGAAATAAATAAAATAGAAACTAGAGAAACAATACAAAAGATCAACAAAACTAACAGTAAGTTTTTTGAAAAAATAAAATTAAAAAATATTTAGCTAGACAAAAAAATAGAGAAGCCTCAGATAAATAAAATCAAAAATGAAAAAGGAGACTACGGCTTATATCACAGAACTAAAATGGATCATAAGATAACATGATTAGCTACCTGATTTCAAATTATTACTACTAAGCTATAGTAATTAAAACAGCATGGTCCTGGCAAAAAAAAAAAAAAAAAAAAAAAAAAAAAAGACACATTGACCAATGGAAAAGAATAGAGAGCCCAGAAATGCACTCACATGTACAGTCATTTGATTTTCAACAAAGGTACCGAAAATACTGATATGGTTAGTCTTTGCGTCCCCTCCCAAATCTCATCTTGAATTGTAATCCCCAAAAACCCCATAATCCCTACAACCACCACGTGTCAAGGGAGAGACCAGTTGGAGGTAATTGAATCATGGGGGCAGTTTCCCCCATGCTGTTCTCATGATAGTGAGTTCTTACTAGATCTGATGATTTTATAAGGGGTTCTTCTCCCTTCACTCAGCACTTCTCCTTCTTGTCACCTTGTGAAGAAGGAGGTACCTTGCTTCCCCTTTGCCTTCTGCCATGATTGTAAATTTCCTGAGGCTTCTCCAGCTAAGCTTAACTGTGAGTCAATTAAACCTCTTTCCGTTATAAATTACCCAGTCTAAGGCAATTCTTTTAGTAGTGTGAAAACCGACTAATATAGTAAATTGATACCAAAGCAGTGAGACATTGTTATAAGATACCTTAGAATGTGGAAGCAACTTTGGAGTTGGGTAATGGGCAGAGGCTGGAACAGTTTGGAAGGTTCAGAAGACAGGAAAATATGGAAAAGCTTGGAACTTCCTAAAGACTTGTTGAATGGCTTTGACCAAAATGCTAATAGTGATATGGACAATATCAGGCTGAGGTGGTCTCAGATGGAGATGAGGAACTTTGGGAACTGGAATAAAGGTGACACTTGCTATGTTTTAGCAAAGAGACTGTCAGCATTTGCCCCTCCCTTAGAGATCTGTGGAATTTTGATCTTGAGAAAGATGATTAAGGATATCTGGCAGAAAAAATTTCTAAGCAGCAAAGTGTTCAACAACTGACTTGAGTGCTCTTGAAAGCATTCAGTTTTATGCATTCACAAAGAGATGGTTTGGAATGGAACTTGTGTTTAAAAAGGAAGTGGAGCATAAAAGTTTGGAAAATTTTCAACCTGAGGATGTGATGGAAAAGAAAAACTGATTTTCTGAGGAGAAATTCAAGTTGACTGCAGAAAATTGCATAAGTAATGAGGAGCCAGATGTTAATCCCAAGAAATGGGAAAAATGTCTCCAGGGCATGTCAGAGGTCTTCACAGCAGCCCCTCCCATCACAGGACTGGAGGCCTAGGAGTAAAAGATGGCTTCCTGGGCCAGGGCCAGGGCTTTGATGCTTTGTGCAGTTTTGGGACTTGGTGCCCTGCATCCCAGCCATGGCTAAAAGGGGCCAATGTAAAGCTTAGGCCATTGTTTCAGAGGGTGCCAGCTCCAAACCTTGGCAGCTTGCACATAGTGTAGGGCCTGTAGGTGCACAGATGTCAAGAATTGAGGCTTGGGAACCTCTGCCTAGATTTCAGAGCATGTATGGAAATGCCTAGATATCTAGGCTGAAATTTGCTGCTGGAGCGGGAGGTGGGGGTCAGGGGGAGGGGGCCTCATCGAGAACCTCTGCTAAGGCAGTGTGAAAGGAAAATATTGGGTCAGTGTCCCCACACAGAATCCCCACTGGGGCACTGCCTAGTGGAACTGTGAGACGAGGGCCACGAGCCCCCAGACCCTAGAATGGTAGCTCCACTGACAGCTTGCACCATGTGCCTGGAAAAGCCACAGACTCTCAAAGCCAGCCCATGAAAGCAGCTGGGAGGGGTGCTGTACCCTGCAAAGTCACAGGGGCAGAGCAGCCCAAGGCTGTGGGAGCCCACTTCTTACATCGGCATGACCTGGATGTGAGACATGGAGTCAAAGGAGAGCATTTCAGAGCTTTAAGATTTTATGGCCCTACTGGATTTTGGACTTGTATGGGGCCTGTTGCCCTTTCATTTTGGCCAATTTCTCCCATTTAGAATGGGTGTATTTACCCAATGCCTGTACCCCCGTTGTATCTATGAAGTAACTAACTTGCTTTTGATATTACAGGCTCATAGGTGGAAGGGACCTGCCTTGTCTTAGATGAGACTTTGGAATTGAACTTTTGGGTTAATGTTGGAATGAGTTAAGACTTTGGGGGACTGTTGGGAAGGCATGATTGGTTTTTAAATGTGAACGGGATATGAAATTTGGGAAGGGCCAGAGTGGAATGATATGGTTTGGCTGTGTCCCCACCCAAATCTCATCTTAAATTGTAATTGCCATAATGCCCACGTGTCAAGGGAGAGACCAGGTGAAGGTAATTGAATCATGGGGTGGTTCCTCCATGCTATTCTCACGATAGTGGGTTCCCACAAGATCTGATGGTTTTGTAAGAGGCTCTTCCCCCTTTGCTCAGCACTTCTACTTCCTGTAGCCTTGTAAAGAAAGTGCCTTGCTTCCCCTTCACCTTCACCTTACATATGGTAAGTTTCCAAGGGCCTCTCCAGCCATGCTGAACTGTGAGTCAATTAAACCTGTTTCCCTCATAAATTACCCAGTCTCAGGCAGTTCTTTATAGCAGTGTGAAAATGGACTAACACAAAACACACAATGCAAAAAATAACCTCACCAATAAATAGTGTTGGGAAAATTGGATATCCACATGCAAAAAAAAAAGAAAAAAAAGAAAAAGAAAAAAAAAAGAAATTAGACTCTTATCTCACATCATATACAAAAAACTTCTCAAAATTGATTAAATACTCAAATGTAAGATAAGAAACCATAAACTTACAAGAAGAAAACACAGAGGAAACACTATACAGCATTGGCCTAGGCAATGAGTTTTTGGATTTGACCCCAAAAGTGCAGACAACAAAAGCAAAAATAGACAAATGAATTTATATCAAACTAAAAAGCTTTTGCACAGCAAATAAAACAATTAACAAGGTGAAGCAACAACCTACAGATTAGGAGAAATACATGCAAGAAATAAATATTTACATTCAGTAAAGGGTTAATATTCAAAATATATAGACAGAAACAACTCAATAGCAATAAAACAAAAAAACTAATTAAAACTAATTAAAAATGGGCAAGAGACATGAATAGAAATTTATAAAAATAAGACATATAAATAGACAATAGATATATTTAAAAATACTCAACATTGTTAACCATTAGGGAAATGCAAATTAAAACCACAATAAGATATCATCTCACACCTCTCAGAATGGCTATAATCAAAAGACAAAAAATAACAAGTGCTGGCAAGGATGTGGAGAAAAGAAAACTCTTTTACATTGTTGGTGGGAATATAAAGTAGTAAAGTCTATGAAAAATTGTGTGAAAATTCCTTTAAAAACTAAAAACAGAGTCATCATGTAAACCAGCAATCCTGAAATGAATTCATTGAAGAAATGTCTGCACTTCCATGTTTATCGTTGCACTATTCATCATAGACAAGTTATGGAATCAACCTAAGTGTCCATCAACAGATAAATGGATAAAGAATATGTGGTATGTACACACAGTGGAATTCTATTCAGCCTTAAAAAAGGAGAAAATTCTGTCATTTGCAACAACATAGATGGAGTTATAGGACATTGTGCTAAATGAAATAAGCCAGGCATAGAAATGTGAAAAACGAATTTTAAAACCGTCTGCAATTCTAGTGCTTGAGTAAAAGTGGGATAAAGCGGTAGAGACAAGTAGATTGAAATTTTGGGGATGAATATTTTAAAGTGGCCTCAAGTTGTCCTTTGAGGTTGTTAAGTAGGATGTTCACTGACCCTTTTGTTCAAGACCAGTCCTGAGATAAAATCTGGATATATTTGGGTAGCCCTCCAAGTTTATGTTTGTCCACATTGATTTTTGTAGAGACTGAGGGTCTTTGTGAAAAATGCTTGAATCTTGTTCACAGCATGGCAAATATAGCATGCACATGACTGGGGCAGAGGAGGTGGGGGGAAGTGCAAAGACCCTCAGTGGGAATTTCTCCTATGGTGAGAAATTTGGCTTGGCCTCAAATGAAGCAATAAGAGGGTCTGAAAGCAGCATAGCCCTGGCAGGCCCACTTCCCAGGTGGAGAATTTGCTGGAGCATAAGCTGAAAGAGTACTTTCACAAAATCTTGTAACATTCTTGGATCCAAACAACTCTGCTTTGTGAGTGCCCCAACACACACACGAACACACAATATCAATCACATCACAGAGGATAGGAGTTGCTTCCCCCTTACCTCACTGAAGATGGAACATAAGCAGCACCAAGATAAAACACCTGGATCTACCCACCATGTCAACACTGACCCAGCTCCAAGAGAGATAGTGGCTCACAAATACATCACTTACAGCTATAAGTGGGCAGTTACACTCAGTGGCAACCTGAAAGTGGCTAAGTTGTCAAGGCCAACAGTTAGTAGCTGCCTTGGTCCTGGTTCCATGTAAGACATGAGGACACCCTTATATGTCTGGGGGACAGGAGAGGTGGAGAGAGATGATCATGCACAGTGGGGGCAAGTGTGGAACCAGTGAGATTTGGGAATCAATATTAATACAACCTCATTCAACACACAGGCAGCTAAGGCTTGAGCTTATTTGAGCCACACGTTTGCACTTGGAACACTTACAGCTTCTCTTTAATTTCTGTGAATAAGGAGCTGTTCCTATCAACTGTCATTAAGGTCACTTCTAGTTCACAACTGGAAGGAACATGTGAGCAGCTTCTGCTCAGATGGCCACAAAATATGTTCAAATAAAATTCCTTTCTCTTTCTGTATAGATTCTTGCTATAGTAACTTCACAGTTCTTCCCAGTCTTTCTCAAGCTATTTTTGTCTCGTTTGTTTATTCTTAAACAAACTATGTGTCTCATTGGCCCAGCTGTGTGGAATAATTCTCAGACACCTACACTCTGGTCTCTTACTGACTCCATGGCTTCACCTGTTGACAGGGCATTGGGGCTGATTCATATATAAGAATGATGAGCCAAAATGACTCAAAACATAACTAATTTGGTAGCTGTACCTAATTCCTCAAACTTCCAGCCAAAGGCCACCAAAACCGTAGGAAAGAGGGAGATCCCTATCCCCAACAAAAAGCTGTCCTCAGGCTGAAGTGAGAGCTCTAACCTCTATAGCTCCAACTCCTTGGAGACTTAAGGGTCTGCTTTTCTCATCAAAGAAATAAAAACAGAGAGAGACACACACAGGATGTGAAGGAACTCTAAAGTTCAGCAAGCAAACAGAAACTAGTTATCTGTCAATCAGAGAAACAGGAAAACAACAAGAAGAGAAATGCAAGAAAAGTAAGAGAGGCAGACAAGGTGGATGTTGGCAGAAGGAGAAAGCAGGGCAGGCAAGTGAAAGAGATCAAGAGGGAAGGGAAGAAGAGACGGAGAAGGGGACTGAGATTGATCATTGTGACCATTGTTATACAAGGAGCATTCAAAAATCTCATACAAAAGACAAGATATGTGAGTCATGTACCTAAAAAGTGACTTAAAACTCCTCCTGCTTGTGAAAGGTATGGAGCTGTGCAGAAGGAGAAAAAGAGCAGCAAGTTTCCTGGGGAGTTCAATAACGCTATGCAATATCTATTGGGAGAGGGCTGATTTGATCCATTATCTTACCTGGAGCTGGTCTACAGCGGTGACCCAATAACATATATTACCTGATTTTAAATTTTAATTTTTCCTGTGCTTATACTGTTTACATAAATAATACATTACTTTGGTCATTAACAGTCGGTATATTAGTATTTTGGACTGGACTGGAACAGAATACTACCTGAAACAAATATATTTGTTTTCAGTCAAGTGTTTTTCTGTTTATCAGCTGTATGAGTCCCTCAAGGTGCAAGAGGCTGAGTCCATGTACCCTTAGAAACCACAGGTAGAGTCTGATACACAAAGGAGGCAAGACCAATGTCGGGGAACCCTTGGCCACCATAGGCAAGTGGGTATCTTTCCAGTTTCACTCCTTCCTCTTATTACGTTCCTGGAACCCATTTTTTGACTCATCCCCTGAACTCTCTGACCCATATTTTTCAGTAGCTGCATGTTATTAATCTATTTCTGACTGTGGGTCTTTACTGCTAAGATTCATTGGAGGGTTCTCCTACCTCACCATTTCCACAGCCATTCCTCATCAGCAGCTGCTGCTTGGCTTTCTTCCCTGGTGGATACCACCTATAGGCTCCCATGACCTTGGCCACACTTCAAGCCTGATGAATCAAAGTCATACCAATCGATTACAATACCTATTTTGTCCCCAAAACTAATGTTCATCATTTTCTATAATGCCTATTAGAAGTCTCACGAGGCCTCCCCAAACTTTATACAAACGAAACATCAAACTCTTACAGGGTTCAGCAAATAACATAAATGATTGAAGCAATTGGGTAGGGAGAGACTAGGACATGGTGGAGACTGAGACAAACCCGAGTCCAAATCCCATCTCAAGAAGGTATACTCGGCTGGGCGCGGTGGCTCACACCTGTAATCCTAGCACTTTGGGAGGCCAAGGCAGGTGGATCACCTGAGGTCAGGAGTTCGAGACCAGCCTGGCCAACATGGTGAAACCCCATTTCTATTAAAAATACAAACATTAGCCAGGCATGGTGGCACACGCCTGTAATCCCAGCTACACGGGAGATTGAGGCAGGAGAATTGCTTGAACCCAGGAGAAGGAGGTTGTGGTGAGCTGAGATTATGCTACTGCATTCCAGCTTGGGCAACAGAGCAAGATTCCCTCTAAAACTCTAAAAAAAAAAAAAAAGAAGGTCAAATCACAGCCTACCTTTCCAGATCGTTTGAGTGTTTCATAAATCTCTCAATTTCTTTTTAAGTTGGAAACTAACATTTAAAAAATATATACTGTATGAACTAACACTATGAGGGCTTATATGCCTAGGATATTTGTTTCCTCCAAATCTCATGTTGAAATGTAATCTCCAGTGTTGGAGGTGGGGCCTGGTAGGAGATGTTTGGATCATGGGGGTGGATCCTTCATGAATGACTAGTGTCAGCCCCATGGTGATGGGTGAGTTCATGCAAGATCTGATTTTTTTCTTTCTTTTTTATTATACTTTAAGTTCTAGGGTATATGTGCACAACGTGCAGGTTTCTTACATACGTATACTTGTACCATGTAAGATCTGATTGTTTAAAAGTATGTGGTGCCTCTCTTCTCTCTTGCTTCAAGTCTTGCCATGTGACATGCTTGATCCCATTTCACTATCTGCCATGATTGTAAGCTTCCTGAGGCCCTCACTTGAAGCCAAGCAGATGTTGGTGCCATGCTTATATAGCCTGCAGAACTACAAGCCAGTTAAGCCTGTTTTCTTTATAAATTACCCAGCCACAAGTATTTCTTTATAGCAACACAAAATTGGCCTAATACAAGGGCCAAACAAAACACATTTTCAACCCTAGGCTGTAATGTGTGACATGTTGCTTAATAACAGAATTGTCAACAGGGCATTGGCTTGCATATGTGTGATGGACAACAGCAGTCAGACAGAGACCACAAGCCATAGCACATAGCACATAGCACATAGCACAGCTCTTCACTGTTCATCATTTTGTAATGAGCAGCACAGATGGAAAAAAAAGAGAAAAGAAATCAATAATGTATTTTAGGGGCACCTCAATTAGGCTACATAATAACGAACTGAATTCTGGGTTCCGAAGTAATTGGCAGCCCCAGAGAAACTAAATCCATGTCTCTGGACCTAGGGAGGTTTCATGGGTCTCAAACCTTTTGTTAGGGTGAAGAGATTCAAAGTGAAGACACATCATCAGTTGGAGCCTAGCCTTTAATTTTGTAAAAATTAAGGTACTCAAAGAGTGAACCTTACGCAAATGTGACAGGAGGAATTA
Source organism: Macaca mulatta (assembly GCF_049350105.2). Taxonomy (NCBI): domain Eukaryota; kingdom Metazoa; phylum Chordata; class Mammalia; order Primates; family Cercopithecidae; genus Macaca; species Macaca mulatta. Next base: position 164,578,804 of record NC_133406.1, read on the forward strand.
TGTTTACTTATTATACACTAGTCACCACATGCCTTTCCCAAAAGATTCCTATCATTTTGCACACACCAAAACCTGTCCTTAAGACCTTAATTCACCACCTCCCAAGCAGTGTGCATAGGCTCAGGTTATTTAAATGAGTTTGCTGAAACCTTGATCCCCTCAGTCCTCAGGGCTGTCTGGTTGCCATGTGGCAGGCAGCTGAAGTCTCTGAGCCTGTTGCCTCTGAACAAAAGCAGCCTAATTTTTTTAACCCAGTGTACCATACACATATTATTATTTTTGATATGCCACAATGAGGATAAGATTAGGAAGCACTGCTAACCCATCTGTCTGCAGGGTTCTTTATGGATGGGTTTGCCCTGGAGGTGGACTTCACCTCTGTATAGTTGCTCTGCTCAGCTCTTTCCCTCCAGGGTTGCAGCACTTGTTTCCCAGCTGCTGGGTGTGTTGGCAGCTGGCAGCTCTCAGCTGAGTCCCTCAATGGGATGTGCCTTCCTCTGAAGTGAGCCACTTCATTCAAGGTCACTCTCCTCAAGGACACCCTCCATGCACTAACAGTTCAGTGATGACAGATGAGAATAAAAGCCTGGCCCCCTCTTTCCAATTCTAGCTAGGTCTGAAGAGCCACCAGCTTCGGAGCTCCTATAAGTTCAGGTGAGGCCTCTTTCAATACATCACAGTTTAATTTCCCCTTCTGCCCAATCCTGCTTTCCTTGCTTCCTACAGTTGTTGAACCTAGTAGCACATTCAACAATCCTCCTGCATGCAAATCCCTGTCTCAGAGTTGGCCTCCTGGAGCTGACCTATGACAGCCTCCTAATTGAATCTCTCTTTCCTATCAAACTCATGCCCTCTGGAAACACGCAGAAACATAACTAAGCATGGCCTTGCCATCTCAGATGAATCTCATTTCAACCCCCATTTCCATAGAGATTATTAGGGTCTTAATTTCTTAAAGTCTTTTTTTCTCACATAGGTCATGAGGTCTGTCCTGTTTTCACTATCCTAGACTTCTTCAGTGAGGTTTAGAGAACAAGTTTTACACAGAAGTAAAATAAAACTTCCAGTTCTAACACCCTCCCTCCATTTCAGGGCAGCCTCGGTTAGCAGATGTTGCTGTCCAGGAGTAGATTCAGAATTGGATTGTCTGTGCTATTATCCTCACTTAGACAATAATTACAACAATAACTATTACCACCATCAATTTTATACTTTCTGTGTCATAAGCTCCACACGAAAAGGGTTTTTCCAGAATCTTATCTTTAACTTTTCCAACAAGCCCAATGAGGAAAGTATTATCAACCTTTCTGTAGAGAAATAGTCTAAGAGTCAAATTGCCCAAGGCCATGCCATTCTGGAACTGGGATTAAATGCAGAATCTTTTTGTCCTAAAAGCCTGATCATGGTCCTCTGCACCACTCTTTCCCTGTCCTCTGTTATTCCTACTCCTCAGTTAAAAGTTCACTTTGGAGGGAAAGATTTCTAAGGGCAGGAAGTTTTGTCTGTTTTCTTCTCCCTTGTGTCCAAGTGCCCACAACAGTGGCTGGCATGCAGCAGATGTTCAAGTCGTTGTTTGCCAAATGAATGAATGAGCTTTGGTGACACGATCCTGTCAGAAAGGACTCAAACACCAAAAAATGCTGACGAATGTCTGAGCTCATTATTTTTGAGCAGGAGTCAGGGTGCTGCTACTCCATACACTGCTCTGTGCAAATTAGAAAAGGAGTCCCCTCCTTGAGACACCTGTGAGGACATTGTTCTAGCATATGGATTTATTATTAGAGCAAGACACTTTACTGCCATCTGCCCCCAAATAATAAATGCACAGATCTGCAATGGTGGATAACATTCCCTTCAGTGGAGTTCTGCTGTGCACCTGACAACCCGCACAGCGCTGTGTGGCTGCTCGGCCTAGGCTAGCCGGCTAGTTTATGCATTTGTCTAACTAGATACTGGTGTCAGATTTGTCTTACTTTTTGACAGCTGGACTCTAGCCCACATTTGTGTTTAATTCCTTATTTAACAATCTTTTCTCAATTTTGAGATAATGACCAAACTCTCAGAAAGTTTGTTAGATGACCGTCTAGGTATTACCTAGGCTCCCCACTCCATAAGGTTCATGCTTTCAAAAAGCTCTCTCATCACTCTTTGATGGAGAGCTATTTCCAAGAGCTACACAATTTCCTGACATTCTTCTTTACTTGTTGAAGATAGTTTCTCTTGAGAGAGTACAATATCTTAAGTACTTCAAAAACACTGTGAATGCCACTACTGCCCTTCTGAATCAAGCTTTCTTTCTCATCGGCAATCTTCCCCTCTGACCTGCTTTTACTGACTGTTTTACTCCCTTTGTCCCAGGCAGATAAAATACTGGTGTGGAAAAGGTCAAATTCAGCATGCCAAAATAATATATATTTCCACATTTCCAATGAAAAGAAAGGCAAATTGATAGATCATATTCACCAATCTATCTCTGAGTTTCCTGAGGAAGAGACACTAGAAAGGTGAAGTTATGAATTTTGATTAGGGATGGCCAGATGCCAATGTGTCAATCAACGGAGTGTTTTATTTTATATACAGTTCTTTACAAACAAGGCCAGGATAAAAATAAACAAACAAAATGAATGTAACAGGTTATCCGGCTGTTATAAAATGTAATAAGGCCAAGGGAGATCTCATAGGATCCAAAACTCTGGTTTATTATCCCAAGATAATAAAGTGAACATGATTTAGTGGTCTAGATATGTCACAGTACAAAATTACCAACTGCATTTTGATGATCAATTCAGTCCACATGCCATGGCAACTAAACTAAATCTTAACACTGCAGGTAAACCTAAGTTAGGTAGACCTAAGTTGTTTTTTGTTTGAGAATCCATTTCATGTTGTTTAATCTTCGGTTGGAGTATTTAACACATTGTATGGAATTTTCAGCTCACCTATCAATATTCTTCCCACTGGATTGGAAATTCCTTGAGGGCAAGAAGCAATCTCCCATATTTTCATCTTCCAGGTGATAATTATAATTCCCGATACATCATGAGTTTCCAAAATGCTTTGTGGGAGTCAGCTGGGCATTTTTCCATTGGTGCAGAGGAATTAGACAACATCCTTTATGAATCTTGCTTCAAGATAGTGAAAAAAAGAGATGTCATTAGCAGTACCCAGAAGGCTCAAAGGACATATTCTTAAGAGAGTACTTTTTAACCTCACAGTATTATCATTCATTGATTTCCTGTAATTTATCCTGAATTTGCTGAAATTCAGCTTTTTCTCAGAAATCTTTGTATATTGTCCTATTGTGTTCAATGACTCAAGCAATGAAACAGATGGTCTTAGAGGGAGTCTTTGGCCCTCCCCATGGTGGGCATGAAGTGAATAAATAAAATTTCCCTAACTACTGTGCCAGAAAGATGATTAACGATGCTGTGCAGCAAGTGTCATGGTGCTACAAAAATGGGGGCTCTCAGAAAGAAGCCCTGCCCAACAAAAGACTCATAAAATCCCTCTTCAACATGCCTGTAATCCCAGCACTTTGGGAGGTTGAGGCTGGCAGATCAATTGAGGTTAGGAGCTCGAGACCAGCCTGAACAACATGGTGAAACCCCATCTCTACTAAAAATACAAAAATTAGCTGGGTGTGGTGTTGGGCACCTGTAATCCCAGCTTCTCGGGAGGCTGAGGCAGGAGAATTGCTTGAACCAAGGAGGTGGAGGTTGTACTGAGCCCAGATCATGCCACTGCACTTCAGCCTGGTCTACAAAGTGAGACTCTGTCTTAGAAAAACAAATAAACAAACAATAACAACAACAAAAATCCCTCTTCATTATTCCATTGCATTCAACAATAATCCAGTGGGAGCAGGGGGTGGATTATAAACCCCACAGCTGAGAAGACCTATTCTGTGAAAAGAATGTAGTCTCCAGAATTTTCCAGCACAGAATGCTGTGATCAGGAGGGTAGTAAACACCATAGCTAACATTTGAGAGAATTTACTTTGCCACACACTTTGCTGCTATATACTTGACATGCATTTATCCTTGGAGCTACCCATGGAGGAAGGTACTCTTAATAATCTCTATTTTATAGATAAGGGAACTGAGGTTTATTTAACAGGTTAGTAATTTATTTAAATTCTCAGGGAAAGTAAATAGCAAAGCCAGCCCTGAGCCCTAGTCTGTCTGCTGGAACTCTGCTCTTTAAGCAAGTAAGCTCATAAATAGAAGCTAAGTGTGGTAAACAATACCAAGGCTTACCACTGTATTTGAGTTCTTCTCACCTGAACACATGGGAAGATTACATGACCCTACCCATTTCAGTTAGTTTTCATCTGTTTTTGGCCAACAAAATGACACAATGCACTTTATTGCAGAAGCATTTAAAATTCGGAGTATGATTCTTCACTTCTGACACAGCAAAGCCTGAAGACCCATGTTGAGATGGCAGCATCACCCAAAGCACACTTCATGGCCAAGGATGATAATAGAGAAGAAAGTACCTCCTAGAAGGCCAAGCCAAGGGCTGTAGGGATTAATGGACTGGGAGACTCTCCTAGAGATCTGAATGGAGTTAAATCAAGGAATGTTCTCTACCTCCAATGTAGGAAATCAACACATGCCTAGTGAGTTTTCAGAATTGCTCCAGACCAGTTACTGTTATATGTCTACCATTCTTCCTCTCACAGAATGTGAACGTTTATTGACATTATCCTGTCCTATTCTATAGGAAAGGTAGGGAGGGAGGGAGGGGTCCCTCTTTTTAGTTCATAGTGTTTCATGGGGATTTGGAGTTCTCTCTCTTGCAGGGAGCAAGGGTAAGGAGTGTATTCTAGATGTGGGGGAAAAGGTGAATAATCTAGTATTTAGTTATTAGATTATAGTAGGAATTACAAATATTCCCCAATATTTCTCTTCTCTCCTTTTGGGAATACTGAAGATTATACTTCTCTGTTCTCTTGGAGTTAGGCATAGCCAGTGGCTTACTTTGGCCAATGGAATGAGAACAGAAATGATGTGCCACTACTGAACAGGTGCGTTTAAGATCTAGCGCATTATCCTCCATGCTTATTTTCACTGTCACAGCAAACCCCGAACCCCCGTGTTGAAATAGAAATGTTGTAAAATTATAATTCTTCCATCATCCTGGGTGCCTGAATGAGCATTAGTGGGCACTGTCCCTGCCACCACAAGTTAAGCATGTAGTATTAGAAAAAAATAAACTTTCATCTTTCAAACTCAGAGAATTTGGGGGTTGCTTGCTAACACAGTGTAACCTAGCCTATCCTGATGCTACCCTAAAACTTAGCCTTAAGACAGCACCCAAATTTGAAGCTAATATCCCAGCTCAGAGTGGACTGCATGGGCCAAGAGCAGTGAAAGACACTAAAAGACATTGTAGAATTAAGCTGAACTCTTAGTCAAACTGATCACCACTTGCTCCTTAGTGAAAAAAAGGTGAAATAGACCCAGTAGAGTTTTTTGTAAATGCACACAGATGGTAAAATATTTAAAATTTATGGCATCACAAAAATGCTTTAGTTCTCTGAAAAATTACCAGAGTTAAAGATCCCTTTGGGTATCCCCAGAGAAGACAACTAAGTAAGGAACACCTGATAGCACTGTTTCTCGTGGTGTTTTGTTAACATCTTACATATGAAGGGTCGTTGTTAAAGATACAAATTCCTAGGCCCTACCATTGAAACCCACTGCTGTAGCAAATCTGTTTTAAGTGGCCTCTGTCTGTCTGTGTATACTAGATAATGTCTTGAATTTTCCTAGAGTTATTCAACTCCCAACTCAGTAATGCCACAATCCCTTTAAATCAATAAATGTTTAAGACCATTAACAATTTTTTAAGAGCTTATGCCCAAGCTAATATTTAAAAGGGACTTGTAATTGCCTGGCCTTTAAGCAGGTATTCTTGGTAGACTGGCATAAGGAAGAACCTGTAATGGCCAATGAAATCAGTATTTGAAATATCCCTTGGTATTATTGTCAAGAATATTAAGCACCAACCGTGTGCTTATATTAACCATAATGCTAGTGTTAGGTACACAAAGGTGATGGTTTCATTTCTCAAGGAATTTTATAGGTACACAAATATATGAATATAGTTGTTTCTCATTATTCATGAGAATCATATTCTATAAAGTCATTGCAAATGCTAAATTATCAAATATTGAACCATTGCTCCAAGGGGAAACATGGGGTTAAGTTCCTGTGAACCTCTGGTCACAAAATTTTTTTTGTCCACTCATCAATATGTAACCTTGTTTTATGCGGCGTTCTGTTTAAAGATACCTTATTTAATAAATATTGTTGATTCATTGGCATTGAATACAGTGCTAGCCAACAGCATTATACTTCATGCCTAAGTGAAGCCTACGTAACAGACGTATATTCTTTTTAAGACACTTCAGAGACTTCTTGTTGTTAGGCACACCAGCCAGTCCTTCAGCACTATCTTTGGGGGCCATTCTAGATGGGGAAATCACCAATGAAAAGCACAAAAATGAGACAACATGGCACCAAACAGACTGCAAAATGGACACATGTTCACAGTATGAGAGGTAAAGGAAGAAAGCAGAGTGTCCCTTAACTTGATCTCAGTTGGGAATGTGTGTCAGGTGAAGCAATATTTTTGCCATTATGCATGCATGTGTCCACAATGACTAGGAAAGTGATGCAAATATCGATTTAGGGGTTACAAATAAATTTTAGCATTAGGAAAATTCACAAATATGGAATCTGTGAAAAATGAAGATTAACTTAATGTGCATTCATAATGTACTGTAATGGAAGCATAACAGGGTACAATAGAAATGCAGGGAAAAAGAACTTATTGTAGTGGGTGGGGAAGCACAGAAGATGGAAAAACTGTCAGAGAGGAAGTCATGCTTAAGCAAAAACTTGAGAAGTAAATAGGAATTTGACCAATAGGCAAACAAGAAAAGGATAGTCCAGGAAGGGGGAAACATGTGAGGGAAGAATACAAGGCAGAACAGCCTGGTGAGGAAACACCCTGAAAGGCTTCGTATGCCATGCTAAGGAGGTTAGATTTTATTTTCTGTAAGTAGCAGAGGATGATATCCTGCTTAATTGAGTAGACTCTCTCAATTTGCATTTCTCTTCTATTCGCCACATTGCTTCTCCAACACCAAGTACTAGGAGAGTATAAATGATTATTTTCAGAACTGTAATTGTTTGCCCTATCCCTTTTGTAATTTCTCCTACTTAAATTTCATTTCCTAAATATGGCTTGCCTGAAAGCTTCCCGTTATGATTTATTCACAGAGTAATTTCACATTTAGGAGATGATGTTTTTGCAATGTTTTGATTAGATGAGAATCTAATACATGAAACATGACATGAATCAGTATCTAATTCTCAGACAACTACAACTCTTATCACATAAAACCAGTCAGAGTGGCTGTGATGTCTACTACATGTCAGTTGCATGCTTTTGACTAAGCAGGCAAAAACTATCATCAAGGAAGAAGTTTCTGTGTATCTGGAGAAGGTAAACTATAAACCAATTCAAAGATTTGGCACATTAACTGGGCAGCCAGCTGAGTGAAATTTGCATTACTGGGGGCTCTATGGTTGTTGTTGGGGTAGTTTAGGAACCTGGAGTCCTTTCTTCACATTGCTAGCTTTAGACAGTGCTCAGGCAGGTCTGCCTTTTGTTCACCAAATGAAATTGCCACAGATACTTGGGTGATGAGATATAGTCACCAGGCATCAGTACAGGCCACTGTCATCCGTCACCTCTTTTATTACTATAATCTCCTATCTGCCCTCCCTTACTCTAGTCTCACTTCATCTCCCATTCATTCCAAACTCATGCCAGAGTAGCCTTCTTCAGGTAGTGCTATAACACTGGATTTTGATCCCTACAATTCATTTTGTTAAAGCCCTAACCCCCAATGTGACTGTATTTAGAATAGGGCCTTCATGATTAAATGAGAACATAACGTTAAATGAGAACATAAGGCTGGATCCATAAACAGGTAAGACTGGGGTCCTTATAAGAAAAGGAAGAGCTCTCAAAGATCTCTCTTTTTGTGCACACACACAGAGAAAAGATCATGTGAGGATAGTGAGACAGTGGCAATATACATGCTAGGAAGAGATGCAACACCAGATCCCAACCCTGCTGGCACTTTGATCTTAGATTTCTAGCCTCCAGAACTGTAAGAAAATAAACTTCTGTTGTTTAAGTCACTCAGCCTATGGTATTTTGTCATGGTAGCCTGAACAGATTAATACAAGTTAGTATAGCCAACACATTATTCTCCACCTAAGAGATTTGCAAGGGCTTTCCTTAACATCGTCTCAAGGCCCAGCTTGCTCAGCTTTCCCTTGACTGTCTTATGACTCTGATCCCCACTTAGTATTTGAGTCATGCTGGCCTATTAAGCACTTCCCTTCCAAAGCAAGATTTGTCCTGCCTCAGGGCCTTTGCACATGCTGCTCAATCAGCCCAGAATATTCTTCTCTGTTTCATACCACAAATTCTTATTTACTGTCTCATCTTAAACATCACTTCTTCCAGAAAGCTTTTGCTGACCACTCCATCATTCCCTCTGCGCCACTGTGTTAGGTGCCTCTCTACGGCTCCCGTTATTCCCTGTAGTTTACCTAACAAAGCATGGACATTTCTGTGTTATCACTTCCTGTTTACCTGACTGTCTTCCCCCATTTGACTACAAGCTTCATCAAAGCAGGGATTGCGTCCTATTGTTTCCTGTGTTTTAAGAACCAACTCAGTGCCAACACTGTTTTTGTTACATTTGTTAAACATTTGAGTAAATAAACAGTGAATGAATCAATACTGCTGCTTCTAAGGAGGAGACAAGATATAGGACTTAGAATGTGAAAAAAAATGGGCATGAGTTCTACTTCCACCAGTTATTGGTGTATGACTTGGGCAAGTCACTTATTCTTCCTGTAACCCAACTCTTATTTGCAAAATAGGGAGGACAGTAATTCCAACTTCACATAATTGGCACGAGGGTTGATTAAAATATGCATTGAGAGGCATTGGAAACTATAATTTGTTAAATATATGTTAGTTTTATATATATATATATATATAAAAATACATGTTTGTTATTCACAGGGTTAATTTTTTAACCACTGATTTAATTTAAAAAGTTTAATTTGATGCTGTGGGTGCCATTTTATCCTATAAATGAAAATCATTGTAGTGTGACTAGGATATTAGAACTCTCATGAAATGCAGCAAGAAATTGGAAATGTTAAAAAAAAAAAAAAAGGCTAAACAGAGGGAGGCTGTTGCAATTCTAAGCTCCCAGCACTCACTGGAAAAAAAAAAAAAAAAAAAAAAGAAAAAACTAAGAAACACACTATGCAAAGATCTTTTCAAAAGTGAAACTCTATCCAGTATAAAAGGAAATACGACCCATGATAACTTTATTTGCTGACACTAAAACAATAATTTATAAGCAACCCATTTTCTGTGTGGCCAACTGGAAACCCAGACATTGCCGATGATCCAGGAACACGTAGCCAACGGGCATTCTGCTCTTCAGTTCATTCAACCATATAGAGCTTTCAGCTCACTTCGCCATAGACACTGCACGGGAAGTTTCATAGGCAATAGCTCAGCTTCCCTAAATGACCAGGGAGCTCATGGACAGTCACGCTTATCTGAAAGCTGACACAGAGTATTTCTCACCAATGGCTTTCAGAGCATTTCCAAATCTACTTCTTTTCTAATCTAGATCAGCAATCATTTTTAAAGTTTGGAAAATGGTTTATCAGCATATGACCTACCAGTGAACTCCAATATGAAATAACCAAGTTGTTCAAATAAAACAGAAACCTATTCAAACCAGTTCTTGCTTCCCGACTTCAACTGTGAATGAAAGTCATGTCAGGAAGTAGATTTTTCAGTTGTTGTTTTATTAAACTACTAAGAAGAAGTCTGACATTCTAAAAATATTTCTTCAACTGTTTACTCTGCACCCCGATAATGAGGTAGGCAGTCCACAGCTCCCTATCTTTTTAAACAAGAGTAATTTATTAAAAGGGATAGATCACTTTCACCCAAATTTAACAGGGATGGCGGGAAAAGGGCAACACAAAATACTGACGGGAATGTAAGTTGGCACAACCTTTAGGGTGGGCACTTAGACAACCATGAGCATGCACACAAGGTAGCTGTTTAAATACAGTGGCATTTCTAAAGAATGTCCCTTGGGTTCAGAAAAGTTATTTGAATGCAGTTGACATTTTCCTGTTTACCTATAGCTTGCTTAAGAGATGATGTGGCAAACTGCTAGCCCACTGGTTTCTAATTCCTAGTTCAGCCACTTACTTCTTTAATTCCTACCTAGCTCAGACTATGCCAACTGGGCAAATACAAGTTAAAAGAGGCTTAACTCTCCCTATTGAAAATAAGAGACTCCCCTCCTCAAGACATGATACAATATACATAAAAAATAAAAATACAAGCTAACAAGCTGAATAATGAGCACTGTTTTTCAGAAAACATAAGTAAAATCCGTGTATCTGTTTGAGTGTATAAGTTCATGTGTAAACAGACATTGGTGAGGAAAAAGACAAACCGGGAGGTTAATAAGTGACCTCAGAGGGGTGTGGGTAACAGGGAAGACGACTAGATTTGTCTTTATGTACATTTGGATTGTGTTGTTTCAACAGATGAAATAAAATTATTATTTTAATTTTTAAATATCAAATAAAAAAAGATTGTAAAAATATCATTCAGTCTCCAATGTGGAGAACAGATCATTAGTTGCTGAGGTTGGAAAGGAAAAGACTAGGTAGGATATTTCAGCAACAAGGCAAGAGTTGATGGTTGCTTGGACGAGGGTTGAAAATAGTGGTGATGGAGGGCAGTGGGTAGGTTTGGGTTAGATTTTGGAGGTAGAACTAATGCAATGAAGGTAAGGGGGTAGGGGAGTAGTGAAGACAAGAGTGGAATAAAAAATTACTCCAAGGTTTTTGGTTTGAGCATTTGGCCAGGTGATGGTATTGTATGAGAGCTGAGACTGGAGAAGAAATAGGTTTGGACAGGGGTGCCAATAGAGCAAGTGCTCTATTTTATAAATGTCAGGTTTGAAATGCCTTTTTGACATCCATGTGGAGATGGATTGCCCTCTGGACTATGCTATTTAGGATGTGAGTTGGGAGGTAACCTTTTTAGGAACATTGGCATCTTAAAGGAACAACATGGAAGGAAACATGGAAGGAAAGCCATTCTTCAACACTGCCTACTTTAATGTACTTCTTTCCTGCAGACAGGGAGTTGCTTTTGTCCCAGGAAACATGGAACAGAGGTAGCTAGTTTTGGATCTCAATATCTGATCTCTCCCACTTCCTATGTCACAGAAGCTCTGATTTGTAATGGTGCCTATGGCCAAGGTGATTAAAAAAAAAAAAAAAAAAAAACGAACACACACTCCCAGCATTCTTTGCAACTAGATGTGGCAAATAGACTAAATTATTACCAGCAAGCTATAAACAGCAGTGCTGACTGGCAATTTCAGGTAACCCACATTAAAATATAATTAGTATACGCCTTTTGTAACTTTTTCCTGTATCCCTTTCTCTATCCTGCTGCTACAGATGTAGCAGATGTGTGTGAGTGTTGGAGCTCTGGCAGCCACCTTGGACTAGGAGAATGAAGTCTAGCGATGACAAAAGACAATGCCTGGGTTCCTGATAACTTTGAAGAGTCAGTGTATCAGTCATGGACAACCTGGCTCTTGACTTTTTTTATGAATTGGAAAGTTAAATTTGTCACATTTAAGCCACTGTAATTTTGGCTATTCTGTCATATATCAATGTCAAATCTAGTTTTGATTGATGAAGGGCAGAAATAAACTATTATTTTCAGGATTCGATACTCTCAAAGTTCCTTATCCTTCTCTTCCCGACCCTCATATTGGCAACCTCTATATTCATAATTGGAGTTGGCTATAATTTCCTTTTTTCACTATTTGTCAACCTTCCATATTAATGCTGAACTCATAAAATGAATTGGGTTTATAAAATGAATCTTGTTACTTCTCATCTTTTTCTATATATGAAATAGTTTTAAAAAACACGAGAATTAACTGTTCTTTTAAAAGTTAGATAACATTCAGCTGAGAAACTTTCTGATTCTGCTGTCCTTCTTAAATAGTGATCTTTTTTATACTTTCAATGTCTTCTAGATGAATTGGCCTATCAAGTTTTCTATTTCTTCTTATGCCAACTTTCATCATTTGCATTTTACTAGGAAAACATCTATTTCCTCTAGGTCTTCAAATTTATTGTTAAAAAGTTACACTTAGTATTCTCTATATTGTATCTATGGCTCCTTTTATATCTTCAGTTAAGCATCCTTTCTTGTTTCTAAACATGTTTTCCTCTCTTCTTCATCTTCCCTTACATTTAAGTCTCTGTTCCAACTTATTTGTTTGGTGTCCTTTCTCATGTATTTTCCTTAGGTAGAGCACAGGGCCCAAAACATCTTTCCTTTTGCATGATCCATGAATTGTATATTGCCTCTGTATTGGATCATTAGGTTTTAGTCCTTTTCTCTAAGCCATCTGTGGATGTTATTCTACCACTTCAAGTATTGCTGAAATTCAAAGACAGTCTGATTGTTTTGTCTAATTAACCACTTTTTCTTTCTGCCTGGAATTTTGTGAGGTTTTCTCTTTATACTGGAATTTAGGAATTTTACCAGGATATGCCTAGTTAAGTCTTTTCCTTTCAGTCTTTCCTAAAATGTGGTATGCACTTTCAAACAGTAGTCAGGTCTTTTTTTTAGCTCTCTCATCCATCTATTGCTTTTTTTTAAATTGGAATTTCTATTTTTTCCATTTTAGGCTCCATAGATCTTTTCTCTAAGTCTGTTCTCTTTTCCATCATGATTTCATTTTTTGAATGTAAATATTTGCTCTGTGTCTTCAGAAATCTGATGTCTCAAATCAGCACATAGCTCTAGACAGGAACTATGTTCTTCTTTCTTCATCTACTGATGTTTCATTTGTAAATTATGTTTTCAATTCTGGACAATCTATTTTGTGCTTTCCTTGTATATCCTTAAGTCTGCTTTTTGTTTTTTTTATCCAGGTTATCCTTTGTCTTCTCTAAGCAGCTGCATTTCAATAAGAGTCCATTCCAAGAGGCATGCTCCTTTCTTTAGTCTCTACCTGGACCCATGATGTGCTTGTTATTTTCCTTTGTCTGCTTATTGGAGTTCAGATGCAGCTTCTAGGGCACCTTGAATGACCAAAGGCAAATGGAAGAAGGCACACCTGGTCTCTGTTTTTTGGGGAAGAAGCACTATAGTAGCAATGAGGCTGTTGGGCCCCATCCATCACCTCTGTACCCAATTTCATCCCATTTGCTCATTCTCTGGGTAAGAAAGGACTCAGCCTGCCTGTTAAGCTACTCCAAAGCTCCTTGAAATTCAGGGAAACCATGCATTCTGATATCAACTCTCCCCCGGGAGTGACCCAGAAAAAAGTTGTTCCTGTACCCACTCCCTCGAACAACCTCATTCCCACCCTTAAAGCCTTCTACTGGAAGCCCCATCTGCTCTTAGAATCAGAAATGGATAAGGTGGAGTGGGGGATGAAGAAAAGTAAGGCCATGTTTAAGTCTCTATCTTCCCCAAATCCCCTCTGTGTGAGTGGGTGAACTTATGCTTTGGGTTTTTTTATGTGGTGAAACAAGTGAATGTGTTTTAACTAACAGTTACTCCATGACTATTAGATGTACTGAGCTGAATAGTGTCCCTCAAAATTCATGTTCACTTGGAACCTGTGAATGTGACTTCTTTTGGAAATAAGGTCTTTGCAGTTGTAATTAATTAAATTAAGATGAGACCATACTGGATAGAAGTGGGCCCTAAATCCAAAGACTGGTGACTTCAAAAGAAGACCCCATGAAGTCACTGACAGACACAAGGAAAGCCACATAATGGCAGAGACAGAAGTTGGAGAGATGTGTCCACAAATGTAGGAATGCCAAGGATTGCCAGCAACCACCAGATGCTGACAGAGGCAAGGAAAGACTCTTCACTAGAGCCTTCAGAGGAAGCATGGCCCTGCTGACACACTGATTTCTGAATTCTAGCCTCTAGAACTGTGAGACAATGAATTTCTGTTTATTATTATTATTATTATTAATTTGAGATGGATTCTTTTTAAATTTTTTTATTTTTAACTTATAAATAACAGGAATTTATTGCTTATAGTTCTGGAGGCTGGGAAGTCCAAGATCAAGGTGCCAGCAGATAGTGGCTGTTGAGGGCCCATCTTCACAGATGGCCACTTCTTGTTGGGTCCTCACATGGTAGAAGGGGCGAACATGTTCCCTCCAGCCTCTTTTTTTTCATACATTTGTTATATCATTTTATTTATTTATTTTATTATACTTTAAGTTCTAGGGTACACATGCACAACATGCAGGTTTGTTACATATATATGCATGTGCCATGTCTGTGTGCTGCACCCATTAACACAACATTTACATTAGGTATATCTCCTAATGCTATCCCTCCCCGCTCCCCCAACCCCAGGACAGGCCCCGGTGTGTCATGTTCCCCTTCCTGTGTCCAAGTGTTCTCATTGTTCAATTCCCACCTACAAGTGAGAACATGAGGTGTATGGTTTTTTGTCCTTGTGATAGTTTGCTGAGAATGATGGTTTCCAGCTGCATCCATGTCCCCCCAAAGGACATGAACTCATCCTTTTTTATGGCTGCATAGTATTCCATGGTGTCTATGTGCTACATTTTCTTAATCCAGTCTATCATTGATGAACATTTGGGTTGGTTCCAAGTCTTTGCTATTGTGAATAGTGATGCAATAAACATACGTGTGCATGTGTCTTTATAGCAGCATGATTTATAATCCTTTGGGTATATCCCCAGTAGTGGGATGGCTGGGTCAAATGGTATTTCTAGTTCTAGATCTTTGAGGAATCGCCACACTGTCTTCCACAGTGCTTGAACTAGTTTACAGTCCCACCAACAGTGTAAAAGTGTTCCTATTTCTCCACATCCTCTCCAGCACCTGTTGTCTCCTGACTTTTTAATGATCACCATTGTAACTGGTGTGAGATGGTGTCTCATTGTGGTTTTGATTTGTATTTCTCTGATGCCCAGCGATGATGAGCATTTTTTTCAGTGTCTGTTGGCTGCATAAATGTCTCTTTTGAGAAGTGTCTGTTCATATCCTTTGCCCACTTTTCGATGGTTTTTTTTTTTCTTGTAAATTTAAGTTCTTTGTAGATTCTAGATATTAGCCCTTTGTCAGATGAGTAGATTGCAAAAATTTTCTCCCATTGTGTAGGTTGCCTGTTCACTCTGATGGTAGTTTCTTTTGCTGTGCAGAAGTTCTTTAGTTTAATTAGATCCCATTTGTCAGTTTTGGCTTTTGTTGCCATTGCTTTTGGTGTTTTAGACATGAAGTCTTTGCCTGTACCTATGTTCTGAAAGGTATTGCCTAAGTTTTCTTCTAGTGTTTTTATTGTTTTAAGTCTAACATTTAAGTCTTTATTCCATCTTGAATTAATTGTTGTATAAGATGTAAGGAAGGGATCCAGTTTCAGCTTTCTACATATGGCTAGCCAGTTTTCCCAGCACCATTTATTAAATAGGGAATCCTTTTCCCAGTTCTTGTTTTTGTCAGGTTTATCAAAAATCGTATGGTTGTAGATGTGTGGTATTATTTCTGAGGGCTCTGTTCTGTTCCATTGGTCTATATCTCTGTTTTGGTACCAGTACTATGCTGTTTTGGTTATTATAGCCTTGTAGTATAGTTTGAAATCAGGTAGCGAGATGCCTCCAACTTTGTTCTTTTGGCTTAGGATTGTCTTGACAATGTGGGCTCTTTTTTGGTTCCATATGAACTTTAAAGCAGTTTTTTCCAATTCTTTGAAGAAAGTCGTTGGTAGCTTAATGGGGATGACATTGAATCTATAAATTACCTTGGACAGTATGATTATTTTCACGATATTGATTCTTCCTATCCTGAGCATGGAATGTTCTTCCATTTGTTTGTGTCCTCTTTTATTTCACTGAGCAGTGATTTGTAGTTCTCCTTGAAGAGGTCCTTCACGTCCCTTGTAAGTTGGATTCCTAGGTATTTTATTCTCTTTGAAGCAATTGTGAATGGGAGTTTGCTCATGATTTGGCTGTTTGTCTGTTATTGGTGTATAAGAATGCTAGTGACTTTTGCACATTGATTTTGTATCCTGAGGCTTTGCTGAAGTTGCTTATCAGCTTAAGGAGATTTTGGGCTGGGACGATGGGGTTTTCTAAATATACAATCATGTCATCTGCAAACAAGGACAATTTGACTTTCTCTTTTCCTAATTGAATAGCGTTTATTTCTTTCTCCTGCCTGATTGCCCTGGCCAGAACTTCCAACACTATGTTGAATAGGAGTGGTGAGAGACGGAGATGGAGTCTTTTCTGTCACCCAGGCTGGAGTGCAGTGGTGTAATCTCAGCTCACTGTAACCTCTGCTTCTTGGGTTCAAGCGATCCTCTCTTCTCAGCCTCCCAAGTAGCTGGGATTACATGTGTGCACCATCACACATGGCTAATTTTTGTACTCTTAGTAGAGACAGGGTTCCACCATGTTGGCCAGGCTGTTCTAGAATTCCTGACCTCAAGTAATCCACCCACGTTGGCCTCCCAAAGTGCTGCGATTATAGGCATGAGTCAACATGCCCAGCAAATTTCTGTTGTTTTAAACTACTTAGTTGTGCTGATTTTATACAGCAGGCTTAGAAAACTAATATGCTAAGTTAGGTGCAGTGTGAAGAACTTTATCTCATTTCTTTCTCATATCAATCCTATGAGGTAGTACTATTACTCCATTTTATAGATAAGAAAATCAAGCCATGAAGAGTTTAATCCTCTTTCCCATGTCAAACTGTTGGTAAGTGATAAACTCAAATCTATGCAGGCCAATTTTTTTTTTTTTTTTTTTTTTTTGGTGGAGTCTCATTCTTATTGCCCAGGCTGGAGTGCAATGGCACAATCTCGGCTCACTGCAACCTCTGCCTCCCGGTTCAAGCGATTCTCCTGCTTCAGCCTCCTGAGTGGCTGGGATTACGGGCATGAACCACCACACCTGGCTAATTTTGTATTTTTATTAGAAATGGGGTTTCTCCATGTTGGTCAGGCTGGGATTACAGACGTGAGCCACTGTGCCGGTAAGCAAGCCAATCATTGCTCTCTATAATCTCCTAGTGCCTTAGAAATGGAAGAATCAATATTGTGAAAATGGCCATACTGCCCAAGGTAATCTATAGATTCAATGCCATCCCCATTAAGCTACCAATGACTTTCTTCACAGAATTGGAAAAAACTGCTTTAAAGTTCATATGGAACCAAAAAAGAGCCCGCATTTCCAAAACAATCCTAAGTCAAAAGAACAAAGCTGGAGGCATCACGCTACCTGACTTCAAACTATACTACAAGGCTACAGTAACCAAAACAACATGGTATACTGGTACCAAAACAGAGATGTAGACCAATGGAACAGAACAGAGCCCTCAGAAATAATACCACACATCTACAGCCATCTGATCTTTGACAAACCTGACAAAAACAAGAAATGGGGAAAGGATTCCCTATTTAATAAATGGTGCTGGGAAAATTGGCTAGCCGTATGTAGAAAGCTGAAACTGGATCCTTTCCTTACTCCTTATATGAAAATTAATTCAAGATGGATTAGAGACTTAAATGATAGACCTAACACCATAAAAACCCTAGAAGAAAACCTGGGTAATACCATTCAGGACATAGGCATGGGCAAGGACTTCATGTCTAAAACACCAAAAGCAATGACAACAAAAGCCATAATTGACAATTGGGATCTAATTAAACTAAAGAACTTCTGCACAGCAAAAGAAACTACCATCAGAGTGAAAAAGCAACCTACAGAATGGGAAAAAATTTTTGCAATCTACTCATCTGACAAAGGGCTAATATCCAGAACCTACAAAGAACCCAAACAAATTTACAAGAAAAAAGCAAACAACCCCATCAAAAAGTGGGCAAAGGATATAAGCAGACACTTCTCAAAAGAAGACATTTATACAGCCAACAGACACACAAAAAAATGCTCATCATCACTCGCCATCAGAGAAATGCAAATCAAAACCACAAGGAGATACCATCTCACAGCAGTTAGAATGGCAATCATTAAAAAGTCAGGAAACAACAGGTGCTAGAGAGGATGTGGAGAAATAGGAACAGTTTTACACTGTTGGTGGGACTGTAAACTAGTTCAACCAGTGTGGAAAACAGTGTGGCAATTCCTCAAGGATCTAGAACTAGAAATATCATTTGACTCAGCCATCCCATTACTGGGTATATACCCAAAGGATTATAAATCATGCTGCTATAAAGACACATGCACACGTATGTTTATTGTGGCACAATTCACAATGGCAAAGACTTGGAATCAACCCAAATATCCATCAGTGACAGACTGGATTAAGAAAATGTGGCACACGTACACCATGGAATACTATGCAGCCATAAAAAAGGATGAGTTTGTGTCCTTTGTAGGGACATGGATGCAGCTGGAAACCATCATTTTCAGCAAACTACCGCAAGAACAGTAAACAAAGTACCACATTTTCTCACTCACAGGTGGGAATTGAACAATGAGATCACTTGGACTCTGGAAGGGGAACATCACACACCAGGGCCTATTATGGGGAGGGGGGAGGGGGGAGGGGGGAGGGATTACATTGGGAGTTATACCTGATGTAAAGGACGAGTTGATGGGTACTGACGAGTTGATGGGTGCAGCACACCAACATGGCACAAATATACATATGTAACAAACCTGCACATTGTGCACATGTACCCTAGAACTTAAAGTATAATTTTAAAAAAAGGAAAAAAAAAAGAAATTTAAATACCTTTCATCTGGCTGTTTCTGCAGGCAACCGCATGTCAAACACTGCTTGTTGGTATGGCTGTGAGGACTTCACTTCAGTGAGCACCTTTCCACACCAGGGAGAGGGAAGCTGGGTTGCATATGAACCAGCAGTCTCTTTGTTGTTAAGCGTGAGATGCTGAGAGTAAGAGATAACAAGATCTAATGGAGCTCATGTATCTCACTACTACTGCCTTTGCAGGAAAGATTGTTTATGATATATATTTTAATTGGTACTATTAGAATAAAATAATATATTTTATAGCTATAATGCATTGGCTACTTAGCAAAGTTAGAGAAACAAGATGATGCAGTTTCTAAGGGCTAGCCAACCAACAACAATGCACCCTTACACATGGGTATCCCTCCTCTATGTTCCTATTATACCCTGGGCCATTTGCTCCTGTTGAATCTTCCTCACTATGTTATTTTTTCTGTATATCTCTCTGTGTCCCTTACAAGAAGATAAGCTTGTTAGGGGTTGGGACAATGAATCTATCACCAGCCCATGCACAAATGGATACTGTTGTATATATTACATTATACTCTGATATAGTTGTTTCTTTGGAGGATGGTTCATTTCTCAATTAAACTGTTTGTGCTAGAGAGAGGAGAATTTGGATTAAGTTGTACTCAGATGAAGTAAGGGGCATGGATTGCCCAAGAGAGGAGTGGAAGGCATTTTGAGTGAAGACAATAGTGAAGACAATAGTATTGATTCTATGCTTCTTCAGTACTAGTGGTTTCTAGATAAAGAAAGCACTAATGGCTTTTGTTGCCATTGCTTTTGGTGTTTTAGACATGAAGTCTTTGCCTATGAAGACTAGGCTTCTTCAGTACTAGTGGTTTCTAGATAAAGAAAGCCCTAATATAAATCAGGTAAGGGTGATTAGTACTGTGACCCACGTGGCTGAAATGGAGAGACTGTGTTAGATAGAAAATGAGAAACAAGCAGGCTGGCCTTAATGTCTAGGAAAAGCAGAGAATTAGCCTGTTTTCTATACGCTGTGATTTCAGCAACTCAAGGAAGTTTTCTCTAATTTTAGCAAATGCCTCCTCAATCCCATTGATGCCTAAAATTAAGGCTTTTTAAATTACAAAGTTTGTTCAATTATAAAGGAGATATGTGGAAAGAGTACAATAATTCTTATGTCATGGTATCTCAAAGGTGATACCACATCCTTTGCTGAGAACACAAAATGTGAAGATGAAAGAACATGAAGATTTTGGTCCCTGAGGGTGACGGAATATAGGAGACTCAATAGCAGAGGAAGAATATATACATATATATATACACACACACACACACACACACACACACACACACACACACATACACACACAAAACTAATTTTACAATTTTGCCTGAAGTATTGCTCTAAAACGGAGACTGAAGGTCTGAAAACACCATTTATTCCCTAAAAGTCTGTATTGTATTTACACAGTAGAACGAACACATGACTTATTAATTTATCAGAGCTTCCTTTACTAACATTCTTTTACTCTTTAGGAAAAAAGAATGCAAATATCACAGTGCCCAGGTCATTGACAGTGAATAAGTATTTTATTTCTATCACATAGAATAGAGTAAGGAAGTGTACATAAGTGATTTTTACTTTTTCCCAACTGCTTTTGATCTTACAATAGATTTCCTAGGAGGCCTTTAGAAAAAGACACTTCAAGGACAAACAAGTTCAAATCTGATTATTATTTCTTTTGACAACACTTATTAAAAACTGGAAAGAGGAACGCTGTCAATTTCTAATTTTGGTTGACCTTGTCATTTTCTAATGACATCAGCAAGAATGAGGTATATCTCTGCCAAAGGTAATATTATCTTTACAAGAAGATATGTTGGAGAAATTAATTGTCTGGTGACTCACAATTTTTTATCTCTATATCACAAAAGCAAGAAAAGGAATAGAGATTGATAATGATCAAACAAAATATTGGTCACATATATTTTCATTTAACGTCCATTTTGGTATTCTCACTATCAACTATTCTAAGGATAGAAAGGTTTATATAATATTAACAAATTAATAATAATGCTTTTAATGCTAATAATAATATTAGCTACAATGAGCTTGTGTGCCAGTCACAGTGATACATTCTTTTGTGGTTCATTTTTTTAAAAATGTAATTCTCACAAAAACCCCAGTTCTGTCTAAATTCCAGATGCTGATCTCTTTTTAAACACTGTGCCTTGGTCAGTCAGACCTGGGTTGGAGCAAAGTTTCTGCCATTTACCAGTTGTATGTGACAAGTAATTATAGCACCTCTCACTGTTTCTCGTTTAAAAAGCAGGGATAGTATAGTCGTGGAACTTATACTAAGGCGTGATGATGATTGATTTTATATGGTAACTTGACTGGGCCTTGGGTGCCCAGATATTTAGTCAAACATTATTCTGGGTGTTTCTTGGAGGATGTATTTGGATGAAATTAAAATTGGTAGACTGAGTAAAGGAGATTTCCCACCCTAATGTGGGTGGACCTCATTCAATCAGTTGAAGGTCTGAATAGAACAAAAAGGATGACCATTCCCCAAGTAAGACAGAATTTCTCTTGCCTGACTGCCTTTTACATGCACATTGGCTTTTTCCCTGCTTTGGACTTGAACGGGTCTTAGTATTCCTGGGTCTCAAGCTTGTCAGCCTTTAGACTGGAACTATACCATTGGTTGTCTTGAGTCTATGGCCTACTGACCACCTGCATACTTGAGACTTGCCAGCCTCCATAATCATATAGATCAGTTCCTTTTAGTAAATCTCTTCATATATGTGTATATGCGTGTGTATGTATATGTATGTATGTATGTATAATAAGATATGTAGATAGATAAATCTTATTGGTCCCTTTTCCCTGGAGAAGGCTGATTCATACAATGGTGTAGTAAGGTCTAAATGAAGTAATAAAATATTTACCAGGTACAGCACCTAGCACATAGTAGCACAAACTACTATGCAATTGCTTTTCTCATAATAGTCAAAATACATAAATTGTTTTGGCTTCTTTATAGAATGAAACTATCCCAGCATTATTCTCTGGGACTCAAGACATGGAATATATATCATAGTATTGATGATCCTTGCTTATCATTCATTTCACGTGTCTCTGTTGGCTGAATTATTTGCTTTAAAGAAACTATAGATTGAGTGATTTCAAGATCTATGTTGGGTTAGTTATTAAATCAATGTTATTAAAGTTGGCTTATTACAGTGTCAGGAATTTAGAGGCCAAGTATATCTTTTCTTTTTTCTTATATATAGATATTCCAGGTCCTTTATCTGTCAAAGCTATATTTTTCTAAAAGAAAAAGAGTCTATGAGAAAAACAGCAGCTCAATAAATAAGCTATTCATTCAATACAGTGATATTAACCTACATCATAAGAGTGACAGAAGTACTGTCTACAAAACATTCTTACAAAAGGCATGCATTCAGAGAATGCAGAGAAAACATAATGTAAGTTGTTTTCAATGACCTGTTCCCAAAATGCATCTTCCAAGTAAAAATAGAAGAGTAGATATAGAGATCCTTACAGAGTGATGAACAAATTGGATACAGGAAATTCCATTCAGAACCTCAATTCAGATCACTATGTATTGTACACTTATTTTTGCCAGGCACTGTGCTTGGTACTAGACACAGAAAGGTCGGTGAGACTCAGAGGTACTCTCTGCTCTCAACGAGATCACAATCTAGGTACTGTTCAATGTGGAGTCCAGAATTTAATGAGGATGCGAGGAAGAAGTGGTCTGCTCAATCTGGAAGTTAAGGATGGAGTAAACAACAACCATGGTCATTATGATGGGGAAAAAGAGAGGGAAGGAAGAGCAATCCTAGGGAGCAGGAAAGCATATAAAAACAAACCAGAGCATAGAAACAACAGTAGGTGTGGGGAAAAGACAGTGGTTTCCCATGACCCAAGCAGTGGACAGGTCAGGGGAGCAACACAGAAGTGGTAGATGGGGCTTGTATTAAAGAGGACCTTCAGTGACATGAACAGGAATCTAGATGGGTCACATAAATCATTTGTATTAATCCAACAGGATTGTGTCAATACTATGATAACACTTCATTGCTAAGAACAAGGTATTTCCTTCACCTTTCAGAGTTAATGAGTCTATCAGTGCTAGATTCTCCACCACATGCTTTGCTACATTGTGGTCTTCCAGCAGAATCTGTTTGATAACAACCCTTCCTTTATCTGTTTAGAATGAGCTAGAAAAGAAAAGAAGTAAAAAAAGAGGGTTAGTGAAGGAGAGACAGTTTGACACTTCGTCTTTTATCCAATTTTACCAATTTCCTGATGGTGGAAGACAGTGTAGGAAAGGCGTGATTTTCCACCTGCCTCCCTCTGTCACCCTAGAAAGAGCTGGAAGTCTTAGGAGAACCATCACTCAGAGTTTGAGAATCACTCTGGAATGTGGGAATAGTAGTTGATTACGAGAAGAGATTTCTAAAATTTAATATGGTGACAAAAAATTTGGAGACTTTTTATGATATGTAACTGTGTTTTGGGCTTTGCTTTAGAATCACATTCACTTTAATTACCCTGTTTTATTGGCCAATGCAGTTGAACATCATTTAGGTGGCAGGAATGAAAAAAAAGGTTTCCTTGAAGAATGAAGTGAGCATAGTGCAAATGGTGATCATGGGATAAACTTGGTCTCCAGGCTTAATCTATTCCAGAAACTTCTAGAGGCAACATCAAGGGACATACATAAAGGGACTCAAGGCCTGGACTGCCCATATATTAGATCTCAATTGCTGTAGTAGGAAAGATTTCTGAAGGAGTCCCACAAATGGAATCAATGGGACTTATTCAATGTGCTGCTGATATTTTCCCCACAAGAGCCACAATCACACTTAGATTGACCATTATTATTATGGTTAAGCCAACTAGGTTAACAGGATAAAAATGAAAAACTGGGGAAATTTGAACCCTAGTCCCCAGGTTATTGTGCTTTGAAATAGGAGACGTATGCTGCTATGAACTGGTAAGTTTTCAGGACATGATACTGACCACTATGCTACTGAGTAGAGTCTCTTTGTTAATCAAACATTACAGAATGCATATGTTGGGCCACTCCTCTTCTCTTTTCATTCATAGGCCTGGAATGGTAAGAACACTACAGCTGCCCTAAGAAAATTCCATCATCTATGTTACCCCTTTTCCAGACTTTTTTTCCCCCAACACAAAAGAAGCCCTGGAGTTACTACCCTATTTGGAGAAACCTGAGGCAAGCAACTCTAGGCATTAAAGAAAATGTGCTCTGCATGTCTGCTCTCTTGGCTTTCCTATCTTCTCTCACAGGTGCTCCTTCCACTTTTCCCTTCCTGGCATGGTTAGCTTTGGAGGAGAAGAACACATAAGAGCCTTTTGGACTGCTTTTATGTTGTTCACACCCATCTAGCTTCAGTAAAAAAAATTCTCTGTAGACCTGGAGTTATATGCTGCTGGACTTTGGGGTCAAATTGCAGATTTGCCTTGCTTCCTCATGTGTGTGTGTGTGTGTGTGTGTGTGTGTGTGTGTGTGTTTATGCACATTCTCTTCAAGATCTTTTTGGAGGGATTACTGGATAAGAGCAGGATCTAGATTGTGTGGTTTTAAAATGTGTCTGGAAATTCTCTGACACTTCTTATTTCAAAAGGAGAAGCCAAATTCCCCTCCCTTTGATTGTGCATTCGACTTAATTACTTTCTTTTTTTTTGTTATTATACTTTAAGTTCTAGGGTACATGTGCACAATGTACAGGTTTGTTACATATGTATACATGTGCAACGTTGGTGTGCTGCACCCATTAACTCGTCATCTACATTAGGTATATCTCCTAATGCTATCCCTCCCCACTCCTCCCCACCCCACGACAGGCCCGGTGTGTCATGTTCCCCTTCCTGTGTCCAAGTGTTCTCATTGTTCAATTCCCACCTGCGAGTGAGAACATGCAGTGTTTGGTTTTCTGTTCTTGTGATAGTTTGCTGAGAATGATGGTTTCCAGCTGCATCCATGTCCCCCCAAAGGACATGAACTCATCCTTTTTAATGGCTGCATAGTATTCCATGGTGTCTATGTGCTACATTTTCTTAATCCAGTCTATCACTTATGGACATTTGGGTTGATTCCAAGTCTTTGCTATTGTGAATAGTGCCACAATAAACATACATGTGCATGTGTCTTTATAGCAGCATGATTCATAATCCTTTGG
Source organism: Macaca mulatta (assembly GCF_049350105.2). Classification (NCBI taxonomy): domain Eukaryota; kingdom Metazoa; phylum Chordata; class Mammalia; order Primates; family Cercopithecidae; genus Macaca; species Macaca mulatta. Next base: position 164,603,965 of record NC_133406.1, read on the forward strand.
GTATATACCCAGTAATGGGATGGCTGGGTCAAATGGTATTTCTAGTTCTAGATCCCTGAGGACTCACCACACTGTCTTCCACAATGGTTGAACTAGTTTACAGTCCCACCAACAGTGTAAAAGTGTTCCTATTTCTCCACATCCTCTCTAGCACCTGTTGTTTCCTGACTTTTTAATGATTGCCATTCTAACTGGTGTGAGATGGTATCTCATTGTGGTTTTGTTATGCATTTCTCTGATGACCAGTGATCATGAGCATTTTTTCATGTGTCTGTTGGCTGCATAAATGTCTTCTTTTGAGAAGTGTCTGTTCATATCCTTGCCCACTTTTTGATGGGGTTGTTTGCTTTTTTCTTGTAAATTTGTTTGGGTTCTTTGTAGGTTCTGGATATTAGCCCTTTGTCAGATGAGTAGCTTGCAAAAATTTTCTCCCATTGTGTAGGTTGCCTGTTCACTCTGATGGTAGTTTGTTTTGCTGTGCAGAAGCTCTTTAGTTTAATTAGATCCCATTTGTCAATTTTGGCTTTTGTTGCCATTGCTTTTGGTGTTTTAGACATGAAGTCTATTCAACAGCTTTTGATACTAAAAATTCTCAATAAATTCGGTATTGATGGAATGTATCTCAAAATAATAAAAGCTATTTATGACAAACCCACAGCCAATATCATACTAAATGCGCAAAAACTGGAAGCCCTCCCTTTGAAAACTGGCACAAGACAGGGATGCCCTCTCTCACCACTCCTATTCAACATAGTGTTGGAAGTTCTGGCCAGGGCAATCAGGCAGGAGAAAGAAATAAAGGGTATTCAATTAGGAAAAGAGGAAGTCAAATTGACCCTGTTTGCAGATGACATGATTGTATATTTTAAAAACCCCATCGTCTCAGCCCAAAACCTCCTTAAGCTGATAAGCAACTTCAGCAAAGTCTCAGGATACAAAATCAATGTGCAAAAATCACAAGCATTCTTATACACCAATAACAGATAAACAGAGAGTCAAATCATGAGTGAACTCCCATTCACAATTACTTCAAATAGAATAAAATACCTATGAATCGAACTTACAAGGGATACGAAGGACCTCTTCAAGGAGAACTACAAACCACTGCTAAATAAAATAAAAGAGGACACAAACAAATGGAAGAACATTCCATGCTCATGGATAGGAAGAATCAATATGAAAATGGCCATACTGTCCAAGGTAATTTATAGATTCAATGCCATCCCCATTAGCTAGCAATGACTTTCTTCAAAGAATTGGAAAAAACTACTTTAAAGTTCATATGGAACCAAAAAGGAGCCCATATCACCAAGACAATCCTAAGCCAAAAGAACAAAGCTGGAGGCATCACGCTACCTGACTTCAAACTACACTACAATGCTACAGTAACCAAAACAGCATGGTACTGGTACTAAAACAGATATATAGACCAATGGAACATAATAGAACCCTCAGAAATAATACCTCACGTCTGCAACCATCTGATCTTTGACAAACCTGACAAAAACAAGAAATGGGAAAAGGATTCCCTATTTAATAAATGATGCTGGGAAAACTGGCTAGCCATATGTAGAAAGCTGAAACTGGATCCCTTCCTTACACCTTATACAAAAATGAATTCAAGATGGATTAGAGACTTAAGTGTTAGACCTAAAACCATAAAACCCTAGAAGAAAACCTAGGTAATACCATTCAGGACGTAGGACTTAATTATTTTCTCCTAATGAATAGAGTATGGCAGAAGTGATGGTTTGTAACTTCTAATACTAGGTCATAAAAGACATTGTCACTTCCACCTTGCTTTCTTGGATTGGCTGCTCTAGAGGAGATCAGCCATCATGTTATGAGGACATTCAAGTAGCCACATTGGAAGAAACTGAAACCTCCCAACAATACTCAGCAGCCCTGAGAGTGAGAAACCTTGGAAACAGATTATCCCACCTCCATCAAGCCTTCATATAAGTGTAAGTTTGGCCAACATCTTCACTGCAACCTCAAGAGGGAGGCTGAGGCAGAAATGCCTAGCTAAGCCACTCTTGCATTCCTAACCCACAGAAATTGTGAAGATAAAAAATGTTTGTTATTGTTTTAACCTACTACATTTTGGGCAATTTGTTTTACAGCAGTAGATAATCAATGAAGATTTTAGCACAGAAAATGGTACTATGCTGTAATAAAAACGTAAAGTGTGGGAGAAGTTTCAGAACCAAGAACTGAGAGGAAGCTGAAAGGACTTTGAGGGGAGTGTAAACAGAATCCTAATGGCCTTTGGGGAGGCTGCTGGTGAGGACTTAAAGAAAAATAAGAAAAACATTATTGGAAACTGGAGGAGAGGGGCTCCTCATTATGTTGAGGCAGAAAGCTTAGTGACAATGTTGCATGGAAAGTATAAAATGTACTAATGACCTGGATTATTTAATTCTCTTTTCTTTGTATATGGGCTGAACTTAGTGACTTCTAATCAATAAAATGTGGCAGGAGAGAGAGAGTGTGACTTCCACTACATATTAGGGTAATTTGTTACACACCAATAGATCATGAATCCCTTTCCAAATAGTCTCACAATATGATTCCTAAATATTCTCTAAATAAAACTCAGCACCTGGTATAATTGAAAGTTACCACATTTTACAATGAATAGGTTCTCCATTTGGAACAACTTATAAATGATTTGTTCTCTATAAATTCTTCTTTATTTCTCATTTCCATGCCAATAACTTTATTGTTAAGATCTTTCTATGTTTGTCTCTCAGACTCACATGAAGTCTTCTTGAGAATAGAAGCTGTTTTTATATAACCATGAATATAGTAGGTCATCAGTATAGTTTATTATCCAAATAAATGGAATCCAGGAAAGGTATTATGAATTTTTAAATTTTTACATTAATAAGAGAATGACTTTTTTATGATAAGTATGCCATAAATATTGATCACGTAATTAACTGATTAAACATGATTTACAGCAAAAATGTCAGGAAAAAAGGATGCGAAGGGTAGAGAAGTTTGTTCAACAGGGTAAAGCTAGCCCGAAAACTAGGAGGTGGATCAGAATTTTAAAAAAATTACCAAGATGTTATTGCACAACTTTCAAAACCAAACCAAAACAAAAACAAAACAAAACACACAATGTTATAATGTAGAAGGAATAAAGACAGCAGAGAAAATGAGTGACATATATGGCAAAAGGGAATTCAGATAAAAATGAATTACCTTCTTCCTCTTTATTTTCAACCATATTGCTTTCTTAAAATCCCAATTAAATCTATCTTTCCCACTTTACAAAAACAAATATTTTATTATTTTGAACTAGAAATTTTTCCCAAAAAGCAGCTATTAATCTCCTTATTGAGTTGAAAAACATAAATAATCACCCTGTGATTTATAAATCACAAGGGATTTTTCACGATACCTAATTTGTGTTTTGCAACAACATAATGAAGTATTCATGGTAAGATATTATTTTTTGTTTTGCAGTGAGGTAAATAAAATTCATAGGTTAAAGAATTTGCTCAAGGTCACACATAAGGTAAATAGCAGAGACTGTACTTAAACCCCTGTCCTGACTCCAAATCCAGTTTTCTCTCACTACATCACACTGAAAAACTGACTTAAGTACATGGGAAAGTCAATTCAGTTTATCAGTGAATGAATGATCTGCAAGCCCAGCAGTATTTCCTAGCAAACCATAGTCATAAAAGTTCCATCTGGAACAAACTGCCCAATTCCAGAAATATAGGCCACATAAAAATCACACCTAACCTGAAATTAGAAAGGAAAATTCACAACACTGCTGAATGATAGCCTAGTCTCACAAGGTGGCTTCCTTGACTTTATAAAGAACAGTACTTTCATTCATCATCATTATGCTGACTCATATTCTTATGTAAGAGATGGTGGCTATGGATATAAAAACAAAAAAGTTATTCTTTAAATAGTTTTATCACGTTTTAATCTTATTTCAACTTTTTCAATTACTGTAGCTTTGAATAAATACAATCCTTATATTGAAAACTTATTATTTCCAGTTGAAAGAAACACTGTATTGAAAATTATAAAAGTATATGCCATAAACTGAATATTTGACCACTAGGAAAAACTGAATATTGAGAATGATTTTAGTGGTTTGGGATAAATCATAAAGGAGGTGATAAACAAGCCAGGGCAGTCACAGGGGAGATTACAGAGGAAGCAATCAGATATTGAAGGCAGAGGTGAGAATGAAAAGACCACGTGTAGAAGACAAAAAGCAAATTAATTTAGCTGGAATAGAAAGGGGCTTGGTAAGAGACCACAAAATATAAGGTGTTGTGGGACTACCACAACAAGGTAAGGATTTTAGATACTAATAGGCAACTGGGAATACCTGCTCCAAGGAGATAATGAAAATGATTAGAAGGTTAGCCGGCAGCTATTGATAGGATGAATGTATGTTTAGGAAATCCAAGAGTATAGTAATAAAACGTCCTGAAATGACATTGAAAATCAAGGAAGTATAAAATATATGAATTGGATGGAAAAAAAATGGAGTGATCTGGTAGTCACCACCTTAATCAAGGATCAAACTTTGTTTCACTAATGCTGGGACAGTATGATGTCATGTAACTTCTGGTATGATGCAAAATGTACTTCAATATAACCTATGAAGTAATCTTATAAAAAATGCTACACTGAATTTAATGAAGTTAGATTACAAAAAATATAACAGGCATGGTGGCACACGCCTATAATCCCAGCACTTTGGGAGGCCACGGTGGGCAGATCACTTCACGTCAGGAGTTGAAGACCAGCCTGGCCAACATGGTGAAACCCCATCTCTACTAAAAATACAAACATCAGCCAGGAGTGGTGGCATGTGCCTGTAGTCCCAGCTACTTGGGAGGCTGAGGAGGGAGTGCGGCAGGCCAGTTCTCATTAATTCAGGCCTCCATTACAACTGTCCCAGCACTGACTGAGTAGCTAGGTTAAACATTAAAAGGTGATTGAGCCAGTGCCCTTATACAAAGGCTGGAATGTAACAAAGAGCCCACCAACAGTTTTGCCTAGGTTTTTCCTGGGCCTTGAAGCATGACAAGATAACAGAAGAATTCTTAACAGAACCCTTTTAGGATTAAACAAGTTTTATTGGGAGTCTGAAGAAACTCCCCAGGCCTCCACAGGGTCTAAAGGAATGTCCCAAACCTTTATGATTTAGCAGGCGACAAGATAAAGGTAATCACCCCAGCACCTAGACCCATTTAGATTAAGTAAACTTATTGAGGCTCCAGAAGAAGGTCTTCAGGACTCAGACCTTAGTTATAGGTTAAAAGAAGTTAACCACTTATGTCTTTAGATTTAATGCACACTTACATGTAGACATATAGCTTATAAGGTATATAAGTTCTGGAAAATTTTGTAATTTTGAGTTGGTCTGGTGATAATTTCCAGGCCTTCTCCCTGTAGCTGGTTACAGAAATAAAAACTTTCTTCCTCCCCAGTTCATCTGCATCTTGTTTCTGGGCCATAAGAAATAGCAGCCCAACCCTCAGTTTGGTCTGTGAACAGAAGGATCACTTGAACCTGAGAGGCAGAGGTTGTAGTGAGCCATAATTGCTGCCACTGCACTCCAGCCTGGGTGACAGCAGCCTGGGCAACAGAGTGAGACTCTGTCTCAAAAAAACAAAGTAAAAAAAGAAAAAAGAAAGAAAGTATAGCAGATAAAGGTAGAAGTTAAATCTCAGTATGAGGAAATAATCAGACAAATTCAGAATGTAGGATAGTCCATAATCATCATGGAGTCAATATTATGAGAGGAGTTTGAAAACAGTTTCAGACTCCAAAAAGACAAAAAATTGAATGCAATTTGTGAATTTCTATTGGTTTTATATTTTTACAAAAACTCTAAAAACACGTCTTAGGACATTTGGGGAAAGTTGAATCTGGACTAGATATTAGATAATTTAGTGAAGAGCTGGAGAATTTAGAAATTATGTGCTAAAATAGATTCACTTTGCAAAAGAGAAAACTGAAGACCCACGGAGTTTAAATGTGGAATTTTGGATACAATTATACATTTAATTAACCGTAGTGTCATGTTTAAATCCAGTTCTTCTCATTCTCTATGCAATGCTCATTTCACTATTAGAGACAAGTGCTATTTACATAAATCATGCCTATTACATAGGAAAATAAAAATAACTAACCATGTAGTAAAGAAGGAAAGAAATGTCACTTTTCATTTATCTTTTACCAATGGAGTTCATTAACTTGCTTACTGGGTGTGTGAAGGCTGACTAGTTTTCCTAAGAGCTCCAGCCTCTACCTTCTGCATACATATATTGCTCAAGTCTTCTTAATCCTTTAGAATTAAAGCCATCTATTTCCTTGCTGGTGCAACAATTAAAACCACAACTGAGCAACCACAGCAGAAGGCACAAAAGATTCTATCTTGTTCCTCTTGATTATAAAATTGTATGCCACTTCCCAGAGAAATACAAATGTAATAAAATTCTGGAACAAGAAAAAAGATGTACAGTATTTACAAACTTAAAACTTTCATGGCTTGGGTCCATTTTTGTCTTTCTATCTCCCTCCACAGCTGATATTCAGTCCTTTTGATTATCAAGAGAATGATCATTTGTCCATGAATACATACCCATAGTATGATTACATACCCATAGTATGTCTTACCCAAACATAAGTAGACAAAACAAAACAAAACAAACATAAACAAATCTCTCACTCCTTTTCATCTTATCAGGAAGCTGATGGGAGTTGCGGATATGCATGTCTGTTAGTTATTGGCTTGCGGTTTTGTTTGCTTACTCGCTGTTTTGCGAGACAGTAAGCTTTTGTTCCTCCATTTGTTTACAAGAAAATTGTTAGAAATTCACATACATGATCAATACCCATTTAAGCACAGAAATGACAACTGACAAAATTCAGTGATATCCCACAACAAAATAATCTTTTCATTTGACAAAATACTTTATTTTTAAACTAAAATTAGCTTTAAGAAAGTATACCACACATTGATTTTACTTTATGTCTTCTGCAAGACACTGCCTAGATAGTCAATAAATATTGGTATGGCAAACCTTTCAATAATGGTTCATTCAACATCATTTTGTTATAACATTGATGAGAAAAAAAATCAGTTCCAAGCTGGGGCCACTGTCTGTGTGAAGTTTGCACATTCTCCCCATGTTTGCATAGGTTTTCTTTGGGCTGTCTAGTTTCCTCCCACATCCCAAAGCTGTGCCTGTGTGCGGAATTGGTGCATTTAAATGGTGTCAGTCTGAATGAGCGCGGGGGTAAGTGCACCCTGTGATGGAGAGACATCCTGTCAGGATTAGCTCCCACCTTGTGCCCTGAGCTGCCAGGATAGGCTCTGGCCACCCAAGACCCTGAACTCTAATAAGCAAGTTGAAAAATGAATGAATGAATATAAATTATTGTCAAATAAAAATTCATAAAGTAAGTGGTAATCATACAGACACATGACAATAAATGATGAGCTACGAAAGTGCACAGAGCACCCACCCTGTTTGTCAGTTTTTGAACTGCATGATAATAGGAGATGTTCCTTGATTTAACAACCATGACTGCCATCACTTACTGATTCACCAAAAACTGGGCAAATAATTATCGTGCTTATATTTATTAATCCTAAATGTATGAATAGTTCACATGTATTTCAATGCTTAATATTAAAAGCGTTTTATGTCTTTATTTAAAAGTTTAGTGGCTCAATATGCTGGTTCATGCCTGTAATCCCAGGACTTTGGGAGGCCAGGAGTTTGAGATTAGCCTGGAAAACATAGAGAGACCCCATATCTACAAAAAAAAAAAAAAAAAAAAGTTAGCTGAGTGTGGTGGTGCACAACTGTAATCTTAGTTACTTAGGAGGCTGAGTTGGGAGGATCACTTGAGCTCGGGATATCAAAGTGACAGTGAGCTATGATCACACCACTGCACTCCGGCCCTGACAACTGAGGAAGCCCCTGTCTCAAAAATAAAAATTAAAAATTAAAAAAATTAAAGTTTAGTGATGTTTTTGTGATCAGAAATATGTCTTAGAAACTTAACTCTTTATCTATATCTATCTATCATCTATCTATCTATCTATCTATCTATCTATCTATCTATCTATCTATATGTCTATGGTAAAATTAGTTTTGTTATAAGTAGTTTCTTCTAAAGTTGCATAGGTTTCCAAGAGGCTTATCAAGGACATGAAATGAAGACTTACTGTATTTGGTTTCCAGCATCTATTCACATAGTTATGCTAGCCAACAGAGTGATGCACAAGACCAAATGATCAAGAATCACTTCTTTTTCCTCATGGCCTGAAAAACGGGAAGGGGTTGTTCATAATGTGATTTGGGCATCATGTAACTGGTATTCTCAGATACTGAGAGTGATTAAAAATTCTGTTCCAGTGAATAGTTTAATCTCCCCAATGAACTCTTACTGATTTCCATTGCAAAGCATTTTTTCCAATGGCTTTCATTACCTCTGTCTAGATGATCAGATTTTCCAAAATAACAGTTCACATTAATAATGTTTTACTCTAGTCCTTCACCAATATCTTTTAGTCAGTTGCTCCTTTTTCCCTTAAATGATTTGTAATGCAAATGAAAGAATCTGAGAAGTCACAAGTTGGATTCTGACCTCTTAAATTAACTTCATTAAAATAGCTCTAACTACAGAAAAGAGCAGACCTTCTTGCTTTTGGGGTGAAGAGAATCACAATCTGAAATGTCAGTTGCCTCAGGCAGGCACATCACATTGAGTTGCATTTAAAGATAGCTTCAAGCTAGCTTCACACTGAATTATAAAAGAAAGTCACTGAAGTCATCTCTTTTCATCTAAAAGAAAGTAATTTGAGTATTATTTAACATTGAGAATAATGGCTCATGGATACATAACAGCCTACTAATTTTACCCTTATATAACACCAACTTTTCTCTGAAAAATAAAAAACGTATAAAGCTACCTAATAAGTGATATAATTTGATATAATATCAATGTATATTGAATTGATGTGATGAAAATGTAGAGACAATTCAGTAATTGTTTTAGTTGGCAACAATGAAAATTTGTAGTTAATGATTATCTGATGAGGACAAGAAAACAGTTTTTTAAAGTCTAGAAGTATAAAACTGTAAAAACAAGTAAGGCCATCTCATAAAAAAAGTTTTAAAAGAAGGAGTTCTCTGGTAAAAGGAATTTGAAGAGATTAAGTGTTTTAAATGCTTGTTCCCTGGTGCCATAAAGAAATAGCACTTGAACATAAACTTAATTTACTCAGCAAGGCCATTTTCACTTCCTGCAGAAAGGGTATACTCCCCAGCAGTTTTGCCAAGAGAGTACATCGAACAAAGGAGACAGGGTCACTTACAACCTGATGTGTCCAATCTACTGCTGTGTCCAGTTTCCATTGGCTGGAACAGGACCTCACATTCTGTATTTGTCCCGATTGGCTAGCAACTTAGAACTTTTTAAAAGAGGCAAAGGTAGAGGAGAACAAAGGAAGGAGGAAGTAACTTGTGGAATGCTGAAAAAGGTAAAAACACCTTCAAATAAGGAAGAAGAACAGGCTATGACCTAATGTTTGCTTGGACCATAAAAAGCATGCCAGGGCAAATATTTAGGCTAAATTGTGGGAGCTAAGAACATAAAAGTACATCGATTTCTTTATCATGGCTAGCAGATATTTAAGAATGTTAGCACAAGTCTTTGAATAAACTTTGCTTCTAAGAGAAGTTACTATTTATTCCTAATTAACTGGGGAGGAAAGTCTTTGAAGAGGAACCTCTATTTTACTTTTTATATTAAGAAAAACATATATTGGGTTGAAGTTAAAGATCCATTATTACTGGTTAGGCCAGTAATACCTTTTTACCATAAATTTTTCTAGCACTGATAGTGTTCCCAAAATATAGCACTTAGGCATTTGAGAAAACAGCAGAAGCAGGAAGACTACTCTCACCTTTCCCATTCTCTTCTTCCCTGAAACAGGCCATGAAAGCTGGGAGGGTCACTCTCTGGCCTTCTCCTTCCCTTCTCCCATGAATATCATTATGTGATCAGTGTCTCGTCCTATACCCAGAGGGAAGGAATGTCACAGGGACACCAAGAAGAATCTGAACAAACAGCCTTGCCAAGTTCCTCCTAATTTATCACCATTATAACATAACTTTTTGTCCTTCAATCATACTTCTACATTACTGCCCATAAAAATACAGATATTCTTGTTCCTTTGGGTCTTTATTTCTTTTTCAAAAGATTTCTTAAACTGATACATAAAATTTTACATATATATGGGGTACATGTGAATATCTGTTACATGCATGGAATGTGAAATGATCAAGTAAATGTATTTGGGGTATCCATCACCTTGAGTATCATGTCTATGTGCTGAGAACATTTCAAATCCTCTTTTCTAACTGTTGATACATTGTTGCTAACTATAGTCACCCTACTCTGCAATTGAACATTAGAATTTATATCTTCTATTAACTGTGTTTGTACTGATTGAACCTCTCTGTCTCCTCTCCACTCCACCCCTACACCCTTCCCACCTTTGGTATCTATCATTCTATTCTCTGCCTCTATAAGATGAACTTTTTTAGCTTCTATATATGATTGATAACATATGGTATTTGTCTTTTTGTGCCTGGCTAATTTCACTTGACCTAATGACCTTGAGTTCCATATAAATTGCTGCAAATGATATAATTTCATTATTTTTTATGGTCAAATAGTATTCAAGTATGTATATATACCACATTTTCTTTAACCATTCATCCTTTGATGGACACTTAGTCTGATTAAATCTTTCCTATTATGAATAGTGCTACAATAAACATGGGAGTACAGGTATCACTTTGACATACTGATTTCTTTTCCTTTGGATAAATATCCAATATTGGGATTTCTGATCCATGGGGGTTTTATTTTTAGACTTAAAAAAAAATTTCCATAATGTTTTTCATAGTGGCTGTACCAATTTACATACCACCAACAGTATGTGAGAGTTCCCTTTTCTTTCCATCTTTGCCAGTATCTGCTATGTTTTATCTTTTTAATAGTAGCCATTCTATAACTAGAATAACATGCTATCTTATTGTGGTTTTGATTTGCATTTCCCTGATGCAAAAAATTTTTACCATTTTAGTGATGGTAAAAATTTCCACATACAACTGTTGGCCATTTGTATATCTTCTTTTGGGAAATGTCTATTTGCATCCTTTTCCCACTTTTTAATTGAATTCATTTTTTTAATTGTTGTTTTGAGTTTCTTGTGTATTCGGATATAATTTCATTGTCAAATGAATGGTTTAAAAATATTTTCTCCCATTCAACAGGTTATCCCTTTACTCTGTTTATTGTCTTTGCTGTGCAGAAGATTTTTAGCTTAATATCTTAATACAGTTCTATCAGTTTTTCTTGTTTTGGTTTTTGTTTGTTTGTTTGTTTCATCTGTGCTTTTGATGTTTTAGCCATGAGATCTTTGCCTATGCTAATGTCCTGAAGTGAGTATGCTATGTTTTCTTCTAGTAGTTTTGTAGCTTCAGGTCTTATGTTTCAGTCTTTCATCTATCTTGAGTTTATTTTTGTATACAACAGAAGATTGGAGTCCAGTTTCATTTTTCTGCATATGGATATCCAATTTCCCCAGCATCATTTATTGAAGAAGGAGTCCTTTCCCTGTTGTATGTTCTTGCAGCTTTAATTTAAAATCAGTTGATTGGGAGGCCAAGACAGGCAGATCACTTGAGGCTGGAAGTTCAAGACCAGCCTGGCCAACATGGCAAAACCCCATCTCTACTAAAAATACTAAAACATTAGCCAGGCATGGTGGCTCATGCCTGTAATTCCAGCTACTTGGGAGGCTAAGCTGGGAGAATCACTCGAACCCAAGAGGCAGAAGTTGCAGTGAGCCAAGATCACACCACTGCACTCCAGCCTGGGTGACAGAGTAAGACCCTGTAGAAGGAAGGAAGGAAGGAAGGAAGGAAGGAAGGAAGGAAGGAAGGAAGGAGGGAGGGAGGGAGGGATGGAGGGAGGGAAGGATGGAGGGAGGGAGGGAAGGAAGGAAGGAAGGAAGGAAGGAAGGAAGGAAGGAAGGAAGGAAGGGAAGGAAGGAAAAGAAATCAATCAGCTGGATGGCCAGGAGCAGTGGCTCATGCCTGTAATCTCAGCACTTTGGGAGGCTGAGGCAGGCAGATCAAGAGGTCAAGAGATCGAGACCATTCTGGCCAACATGGTGAAACCCCGTCTCTACTAAAAAGTACAAAAATTAGCTGGATGTGGTGGCGCTCACCCGTAGTCCCACCTACTTGAGAGGCTGAGGCAGGAGAATTGCTTGAATCTGGGAGGCAGAGGTTGCAGTGAGCTGAGATCACGCCACTGCACTCAGCCTGGCGACAGAGCAAGACTGCATTAAAAAAAAAAAAAAGAAATCAGCTGGGTATAAATATGTGGATGTATTTTTAGATTATTCTGTTCCATTAGTCTATGTGTCTGTTTTTATACCAGTACCATGCTGTTTTGGTTACTGTACCCTTATAATATATTTTGAAGTCAGATATTATGATGCCTCCAGCTTTGTTCTTTTTACTCAGGATTGCTTTGGCTTTTTGGGCTTTTTTGTTGTTGTTCCATATAAATTTTAAGATTTTTTTTTTAATTCTGTGAAAATGAAATTGGTGTTTTGATAGGGATTGCATTGAATTTTTAGATTGCTTTGAGTAGTATGGTCATTTTAATGATATTAGTTCTTTTGATCCATGAGCATGGGATGTCTTTCCATTTGTTTGCATCCTCTATAATTTCTTTCATCATTGTTTGTCTTGTTATTGATTTCTAGTTTTATTCCATGTGGTCTAAGGAGACAGTTAATATGATTTTAGTTATTTAAAATTTGTTGAGACTTGTTTTGTGTGCTAATATATGGTCTATCTTGGAGAATGTTTGATGTACTGATGAGGAGAATGTATGTTCTATAGCTGTGGATGAAATGTTCTGTAAAAGTCTGTCAGGCCCATTTAGTCTAACATGCAGTTTAAATCTAATGTTTCTTTGTTAATTTTCTGCCTAGATGATCTGTCTAATGCTGAGAGTTGGGTGTTGAAGTCTCCAATTTTATTTTATTGAAGTCTGTCTCTCCCTTTAAATCTAATAAGATTTGCTTTATATGTCTGAGTGCCCCAGTGTTGGGTGCATATATGTTTATAATTATTATATCCTCTTGTAGAATTAATGCCTTTATCATTATATAATGACCCATTTTGTCTCTTTTTACTGTTTTCACACTCTGTTTTATCTAAGTATAGCTACTTGTGCTTGCTTTGGTTTCCATTTGCATGGAAAATCTATTCCATCCCTTTACTTTCAGTCTTTACGTATTTTTACAGATGAAATGATTTCCCTGTAGGCAGCATACAGATGGGTCATGTTTTATTATCCATTCAGCCAGTCTATATTTTCTAAATGGAAAGTTTAATCTGTTTACATTCAAGATTATTATTGATATGGCTTATTTCTGCCATGTTATTAATTGATTTCTGATTGTTTTGTATATTCTGTCTCTCTCTCTCTCTCACTATTTATTGTTGTGGTTTGGTGGTTTTATATAGTGGCAACATTTGAGTCTTTTCCCTGTTTGTGTGTTTGCTCTGTGAGTAAGTTTTATATTTTCATGTGCTTCCATGATGATAGATATTATGCTTTCATATAGATATATGCTATCCTACACCTGGAATGTAGGATTCCTTAAGCATTTCTTGTAGTTCTTGTCTAGTGGTGATGAATTCCCTCAGCTTTTGCTTGTCTAGGGAAGACTTTATTTCTCCTTCATTCATGAAGGCTAACTTTGCTGAGTATAATATCTGTGCCTGGAAGAACACAGATTTCAGTATTTTGAATATATCATTATATTCAAAATCTTACAGATTTCTGCTGAGAAATCTACTGTTAGTCTGATGGGGGTTCCTTCATAGGTGACTAGATGCTTTTCTCTTGCTGTTTTATAATTCTCTCTTTGTTTTGACTTTAGACATTTTGGCTATAATGTGCAGTGGAGAATCTCAGAGCAACTTGTATCTGCACGTGTAAATACCTTGCTACACTTGGGAAGTTTTCAGCTATTACTTAATTAAATACATTTTCTTTTTCTTTTTTATTTATTTTTTTCTTTGAGACAGGGTCTCACTTTGTCACTCAGGCTAGAGTACAGTGGTGTGATCTTGACTCACTGCAACCTACATCACCTAGGCTCAAGCAATCCTCCCATCTCAGCCTCCTGTGTAGCTGGGACTACAGATGTGTGCCACCAAGCCCAGCTAACTTTCTTTTAAGAGAGAGAGTTTTTCCATGTTGCCCAGGTTGGCTTCAAACTCCTGGGCTCAAGCAATCCACCCACCTTTGCCTCCCAAAGTGCTGGGATTACAGGTATGAGCTACCACACCTGGCCTAAATAGGTTTTCTGTCCCTTTTGTTTTTCTCTTTGTCTTCTGGGACTCCAAAATTTTGACTAACTGGGCACTTTATGGACTTCCATATGTCAGCAAGTCTTTGCCTGTTCTTTTTTTTTCTTTATTTTTATTTGACTGGATTATTTCAAAACACCTGTCTTCAAGTTTGAGATTTTTATTTTGTTTGATCTAGTCTATTCTGGATGCTTTCAAATGTATTTTGTATTTCATTCAATGAGTCCTTTATTTCCAGAATTTCTGTTTGGCTCTTTTTTTAATGATATCTATCTCTTTGATAAATTTCTCATTCAGATTTGAATTGTTTTTTTTTTATTATTGTTTTTCAGTACTCTCTTGTATTCCACTGAGCTTCCTTAAAAATCAATATTTTGAATTTTTCTGAGAGTTTGTAAATTTATTTTTGACTAGAATTTGTTGCTGGAGAATTCTTGTGTTCCTTTGGAGGTGTCACATTTACTTGCTTTTTAATGTTTTCTGTGTCCTTATATTGACATCTGTGCAACTAGTCCAATGGTTGCTTCTCCCAGTTTTTTGAATTTGCTTTTGTAGGGGAGGACCTTTTCCTGACAATGCATCTGTAGTGTTGGGTAGGGTGCTTTGCCTGTAATTCTGGGTGCATGCAGTACTGCAGTCTTGGTGTGATTCTTTGGATGTAAACAGTATTATTTGAGTCTGATTTCCTTTATGGCTTAGAGTGTGGTTATTAGTAGAGGCTGTGATGAAGTTTTGCTAGGAATGGGGATACCAGGTGGGCCAGTCTTCAGGTCTCAGTGATGGCAGCAGTGGGTTGAGCATGTCTGCCTTTGGTGCCCCAGTATGGTGTATGCTGGCACCAGTAATAGCAGGTCCAGCCAGGCTGATTCTTAGGCCTATAGCCATCTTGCTCAGATGCCAGTGGCAGCAGCAGTGAGCCAAACAAATGGATAGGTTTTCAGGCCTCTGGGTAGCAGGCATGGCATGAGCAATGGTGGCAGCAGCGGCAGGAAAATCCTCTGCATACCAAGTGATACACACTGGTCTTAATGGTGACTGCAATGAGCGGGGCAGGCTAGTTTCCAGGTCCGCAAATGACACATGAAGATAAGTTCCAGCTGTGATGGTAGCAGCAGGGTGGGTGGGTCCAACCTCAGCAGCTCTAGAGAAGTACTCAGGTACCAACAGTGGTGACCCGGGCTGTATAATTCCCCAGGTCTCAGGACTGTGTGCTCTAGCACTGAGGGGTGGGGTATGAAGCTATGCAAGGCAGACTTGTCTTCAGGCCTCTCAATGGTGTGTACAGACACTGACTGTGGTGGGCAGGGGCAGGGTGATTCCCAGGCCCCTGGCAGAGTACTCAGGGATGCACTACAGCCTTGAAACTGAGGAGGCCAGGGTTGCTTTCAGTGGCATCAGCTGTACTCAGGGAAGTGAGAAACGTGCTTCACTCACACTTCAGCCCTAACAGCATCAGCCTGTGCTTGGCTTGCACTTTATCTCCAGTAGTGGCAGCTTGTGTTCCACACAAGCTTTAATCCACATGCAGCAGTCCACAGCAGTAACAGCCATGGGCAGGAAACTATCTAGGCATGTGAAAGTGCACAGTGGCTTCACTGCTGAAGGCAGTTGCAGCCTGTGGCCTGCACTTTGGCCCTAGCATCAGAGCTAGCTCCAGCAGTGGTTGCATGCAAAGGATGTCAGTGAGGCTCCAGGGATATGTAAATGCAGGTGCTGCTGAGCCCCAGGGTGACGTGCAGTCTCTTTTCCTTGGGCTTTCATAATGGCACCTTGCTGTAGCTGCTTAGGTCTCTGAGAGTGTGTGGGACCCAGGAGCAGTGCCATTGTGTGGTCTCCAGGCAGCTCTCTATGTTAGTTTCAAGGCCTGTAAGAGTTGAGGCCCTCTCCCATGGCTAAGATTGCAGGAGTGCATGGTGGAAAGGGGGCCCACTGGGGGTCTCTCACCTTTCCTTGCATTGGGGAGTCTCTCCTGGCTCCCAGCTGATCCTGGTCAAGCAGGTTGCCTCTCTTTCTTATTCTTCCTTGCTTTAGGTGTTTCCTGTCACTTCTCCATTGAATTCCAGTGCTCTCTCCTGGATGATCTATTCAAAGTGTGATTATCTACTCACTATTTAGGTTCTCCTTTGTGGAGGAGGTGAGTAGGAGATGTCTCTGGTCAGTTGTCTTGAAGCCCCTCAGCAGCTGAGTTCAATAGTTGCTCTAAATAGAGGTAGGCATCAGTGGCCTTTTACATGTAAAGATTATTTATTTAGCCATTTTTTAAAAGTCTTGAACTCCAAAGGTTTAAGACCACTTGCAATCTAGGTATCTAAAAAAAAAAAAAGTCAAGACAGAAGGCAAATAAGAAAGGAAAATAATCCCAACTGCTGGGTGATACTATTGTTCTGAAAGTATTTGAGTTATTTTTTAGCATTAACAGCAGCCTAAGTCATCTCTGAATCTTTATTTCTGAAGGCTGTCATGTCACATAAAACTTACATTAAATAACCAGAATCTACAAGGAACTTAAACAAATTTACAAGAAAAAAGCAAACAACCCCTTTAAAAAGTGGGCAAAGGACATAAACAGACACTTCTCAAAAGTAGACATACATGCGACCAACAAACATGAGAAAAGTTCAACATCACAGATCATTAGAGAAATGCAAATCAAAACCACGATGAGATATCACCTCACGCCAATCAGAATGGCAATTATTAAAAAGTCAAAAAGCAACAGATGCTGGCAAGGTTGTGGAGAAAAAAGACACTTTTACACTGTTGGTGGGAGTGTAAATTAGTTCAACCATTGTGGAAGACAGTGTGGCGATTCCTCAGAGACCCAGAGGCGGAAATACCATTTGACCCAGAAATCTCGTTACTGGGTATATACCCAAAGGAATATAAATCATTATATTATAAAGATACATGCACGTGTATGTTCATTGCAGCACTATTCACTATAGCAAAGTCATGGAATCAATCTAAATGCCCATCAATGATAGGCTGGATAAAGAAAATGTGGTACATATACACCATGGAATACTACACAGCCAGCCATAAAAAGGAACAAGATCCTGTCCTTTGTAGGGACATGGATGGAGTTGGAAGCCATCATCCTCAGCAAACTAACACAGGAACAGAAAACCAAAACCATATGTTCTCACTTATAAGCAGGAGCTGAATGATATCACATGAACACATGATGGGGAACAACACACGCTGGGCACCTGTCAGGGTGGAGGGAGGAGGAAGAGCATCAAGAAGAATAGCTAATGGATGCTGGGCTTAATACCTGGGTGATGGGATGATCTGTGCAGTAATCCATAATGGCACACGTTTACCTATGTAACAAACCTGCACATCCTGCACATGTACCCCTGAACTTAAAAGTTGGAAAAAAAAATAATAATAACATTAAGTAAATTTCTATGCTTTTCTCTTGTTAATCTCTCTCTCTCTCTCTTTTTTTTTTTTTTTTTTTTGTTTGTTTGTTTGTTCTGAGACAGAGTCTCGCTCTGTCGCCCAGGCTAGAGTGCAGTGGCGCGATCTTGGCTCACTGCAAGCTCCGCCTCCCAGATTCACGCCATTCTCCTGCCTCAGCCTCCCTAGTAGCTGGGACTACAGGCACCCGCCACCACGTCCAGCTAATTTTTTGTATTTTTAGTGAAAATGGGGTTTCACTGTCTTAGCCAGGATGGTCTCTGTCTCCTCACCTCGTGATCTGCCCTCCTCAGCTTCCCAAAGTGCTGGGATGACAGGCGTGGGCCACCACGCCCAGTCGCTAAGCTCATACTTAACAGTAAAACAGAGCAAGAGAAGAAGACGGCATAGAAGCCCCTGTATGCATGCCGTTTTCAGCTGGCTGATAGTGGGTACCCAAAGTACTCTGTGAAGAATTCTTAAGCTTACTGTATGCTCAGCAGGAAATAGTGCCTCACAATCAACATTTGCCATGGAAAAGGAAGATCCTTTGGTACACTGCAGACATTTCCTTCAAAGGCAATAGCAAGGCAAAGAAGCCCCCTGGCAACAATTATTTAACACCAACTTGAAATTTTTAGACAATATAATAAGGTAGGAAACAAAATGTGAACTGTAACTATTGTACATAGTGTCAAAATTATTTGTATTTTTAGATGATACTCCTTACTAACTAAAAATGAAATAGAAAAAAATGAAATTAAAAAGATTAATAAGAGAGCCCAGTAAGATTTCTGATAACAAAATAAGTATTCAAAATTCAAGAGTTTTCCTATATTTCTATAATAACCAGTTAGAAAACATAATGGAAAAATCCCACTCAGAATAAAAACAAAAAATATAAAATACATAGGAATAAGTGTATTATGAAATGTATTGAGGTCCTATATGAACAATGAAACTTTGAGTGACCTAAAAAGGGACTTAAATAAATGAATGACCATCTCAAGTTTCTAGATGAAAAGCTTCAATATTAAAAAGAGTTTATTCTCCTCATATTAATTCATAAAACAAGTACAGTTCCTATCAAATATAGGAGAACTCAACCATGATATAAACACAACTTAAAAATCTAAATCATCGAGGAGGATAAACTTGAACTGGCAATTATTAAAAGATAACAGAAAACTAGAAAATTGTTTTGTGAAGTATTGACCCAAAAAGACATAAATAGATAAATGTAATGATTAGAAAGCCAAGAAACATTCATTTTTGAGATTGATATATATGGTATATACTAAAGGAAGTGTTTTTGTGATCAAAGGATGACACAGGTTATTTTGTTGGATATAAAGTTGGATCTCTTCTTCATGGAAAACCAAAACTTAATTGCAAAATCATTGAAAATAACTAAATATGTAAAATGAAAAAATATCAAATCTAGGTGTTGATACAGATTAATTTTATACAATCTTGAGAGATGGTGAGAATTGACTTTCTAAGCATTAAAAAAATGACAATGAGAAACAACGATGGACTAAACTTCAGAACACTTTAACAAGTATATAAACACACATATGTATCTCTTTTTTCTTTCTTTCTTTTTTTGAGATGGAGTCTTGTTCTGTCACCCAGGCTGGAGTGCAGTGGTGCAATCTCAACTCACTGCAACCTCCACCTCCCAGTTTCAAGTGATTCTCTTGCCTCAGCCTCCCGAGTAGCTGGGACTACAGGCACCTGCCACCATGCCCGACTAATAGTTTTTGTATTTTTCATAGAAATGGGGTTTTACCATGTTGGCTGGCTGGTCTTGAACTCTTGAGCTCAGATGATTCACTCGCCTCAGCCTCCCAAAGTGCTGGGATTACAGACGTGAGTCACCTTGCCCAGTCCACATATATATCTCAAAATAATTTTTTAAATTAAACTAAATTTTACAATACATGTGACTAACAAAGAATGGACATCCTGACAAATTGATTTAAAAAATGATAAGACAAATACTTTAATAAAAAAAGAAAGAGTAATAGTAGGTGTTACTTATTCACAAAACAATAAATTTATATTTCTTTATTTTTATTTTTATTTCAATAAGTTTTGGGGGAACAGGTGGTGTTTGGTTACATAAATAAGTTCTTTAGTGGTAATTTATGAGATTTTGGTGCACTCATCACCCAAGCAGTGTACACGGTACCCAAGGTGTAGTCTTTTATCCCTCACCCCCTTCCCACCCTTTCCCCTGAGTCCCCAAAGTCCATTGTACCATTCTTATGTCTTTGAATCCTCATAGCAGAGGTCACATACAATGAGAACATACAATGTTTGGTTTTCCATTCCTGAGCTACTCCACTTAGAATAACGGTCTCCAGTTCCATCTAGGTTGCTGTGAATGCCACTATTTCATTCCTTTTTATAGCTGAGTAGTATTCCATGGTATATATACCAAAATTTCTTTATCCACTCGTTGATTGATGGGCTTTTGGACAGATTACATATCTTTGCAATTGTGAATTATGCTGCTATAAACATGTGTGTGGAAGTATCTTTTTTGTATAATGACTTCTTTTCCTCTGGGTAGATACCTAGTAATGGGATTGCTGGATCAAATGGTAGTTCTACTTTTAGTTCTTTAAGGAATCTCCACACTATTTTCATAGTGGTTGTGCTAGTTTACATCCCCACCATCGAGTGTAAGTGTTCCCTTTTCACCACATGCACACCAACATCTATTAATTTTTATTTTTTGATTACGGCCATTCTTGCAGGAGAAAGGTGGTGTCTCATTGTGGCTTTGATTTGCAACAAAACATTTAAATTGTCAACAAACATATGAACAATATTGCTTCACTAGTACTCAAATTAACACTGAAGGAAATTCACCGTTTTCCCTATCACATTAGTTAAGTTTTAAGAAAATTGTAATGCCCAGAGTTGGTTAGGTTTTAGCATAAAGGTACCCTCATAAATTGCTAATAGGATTATATATTGGTAAAAATCTTTTTGGATGGTTCACTAGACAGGATAATGTTTCTCCAAAATATCCACATCTTAAACTCCAGACCCTATGAATATATTGATCACTTGACAAAGGGGATTTTGCTGATGTGATTAAGACTCGTGAGATGAGGGGATTATCCTGGATTAGCCATATCAATGCGGGCTCAATGTAATCACAAGGATCTTTACAAAGGAAAGATGGAGGCAGGAAAGTCAGAGTTAGACAGGGAGATGAAATGATGGAGGAAGCAGAGGTGAGAAAGAGAGAAAGGAAAGAGATTTGAAGATGCTACACGATTGTCTTTAAAGATGGAGGAAGGGACTATAAACCAAGAAACGCAGGCTGCCACTAGAACCTAAAAACCAAAAGGAGAATAATGACGCAAGAATGAAAATGTATTCCACAGGCCTTTTATCAACCATTTATCCCTTAGGGCCTCCAGTAGTAATGCAGCCCTGCTAACCTACAGAACTGTTAAGAAAGTAAATTTCTCTGCCCGGCCCCACCTCTGTCTGGGAAGTGAGGAGCGCCTCTGCCCTGCACCCGGCCACCTACCCTCTGGGAAGTGAGGAGCACCTCTGCTCGGCCGCTGTGCAATCAACCCTTCACGTGTGAAGTGGCAGCCTTGTGCGTGATCTTTCTGCCCTCCCCAAGTTTGCATTTTTGACATTAAAGTTTACTCTTAAATTAAAAGCTTTAAATTGCAGAATATAAAAAAGAACATAAATTTATATTGTTTAAAATCACAAAGTTTGTGGTAATTTTTGTTTTGTTTGAGACAGTGCCTCACTCTGTCGCCTAGGCATTTGGGTTGGTTCCAAGTCTTTGCAATTGTGAATAGTGCCACAGTAAACATACATGTGCATGTGTCCTTATAGTAGCATGATTTATAATCCTTTGGGTATATACCCAGGAATGGGATGGTTGGGTCAAATGGTATTTCTAGTTCTAGATCCTTGAGGAATCACCACACTGTCTTCCACAATGGTTGAACTAATTTACACTCCCACTACCAGTGTAAAAGTGTTCCTGTTTCTCCACATCCTCTCCAGCATCTGTTGTTTCTTGACTTTTTAATGATTGTCATTTTAACTGGTGTGGGATGGTATCTCATTGTGGTTTTGATTTGCATTTCTCTGATGATCAGTGATGATGAGCATTTTGTCATGTGTCTGTTGGCTACATAAGTGTCTTCTTTTGAGAAGTGTCTGTTCATATCCTTTGCCCACTTTTCGATGGGGTTTTTTTTTTCTTGTAAATTTGTTTAAGTTCTATGTAGATGCTGGATATTAGCCCTTTGTCAGATGAGTAGATTGCAAAATTTTTCTCCCATTCTGTAGGCTGCCTGTTCACTTTGATGGTAGTTTCTTTTGCTGTGCAGAAGCTCTTTAGTTTAATTAGATCCTATTTGTCAATTTTGGTTTTTGTTGTCATTGCTTTTGGTGTTTTAGTCATGAAGTCCTTGCCCATGCCTATGTCCTGAATGGTATTGCCTTGGTTTACTTCTAGGGTTTTTACGGTTTTAGGTCTAACATTTAAGTCTTTAATCCATCTTGAATTAATTTTTGTATAAAGTGTAAGGAAGGGATCCAGTTTCAGCTTTCTACATATGACTAGCCAGTTTTCCCAGCACCATTTATTAAATAGGGAATCCTTTCCCCATTTCATGTTTTACTCAGGTTTATCAAAGATCAGATGGTTGTAGATGTGTGGTGTTATTTCCGAGGTCTCTGTTCTGATTCATTGGTCTATATCTCTGTTTTGGTACCAGTACCATGCTGTTTTGGTTACTGTAGCCTTGTAGTATAGGTTGAAGTCAGGTAGTGTGATGCCTCCATCTTTGTTCTTTTGGCTTAGGATTGCCTTGGCAATGAGGGCTCTTTTTTGGTTCCATATGAACTTTAAAGTAGTTTTTTCCAATTCTGTGAAGAAAGTCATTGGTAGCTTGATGGGAATGGCATTGAATCTATAGATTACCTTGGACATTATGGCCATTTTCACGGTATTGACTATTCCTGTCCATGAACATGGTATGTTCTTCCATTTGTTTGTGTCCTCTTTTATTTTCTTGAGCAGTGGTTTGTAGTTCTCCTTGAAGAGGTTCTTCACAACCTTTGTAAGTTCGATTCCTAGGTATTTTATTCTCTTTGTACCAGTTGTGAATAGGAGTTTACTCATGATTTGACTCTCTGTATGTCTGTTGTTGGTGTATAGAAATGCTTGTGATTTTTGCACAATGACTTTGTATCCTGAGACTTTGCTGAAATTGCTTATCAGCTTAAGGAGATTTGGGGCTGAGACGATGGGGTTTTCTAAATATACAATCATGTCATCTGCAAACAGAGATAATGTGACTTCCTCTTTTCCAAATTGAATACTTTATTTCTTTCTCTTGCCTGATTGCCGTGGCCAGGACTTCCAACACTATATTGAATAGGACACTCCTGAACACCTTCTTCTGAACTCCTGGCCAGTTCATTCATCGTTTACTTTGAACCTCATCAGTAGCTGCCTCATCACTGCTTTCTCATTTTACCTCAATTTCTGAACCTAGACAAGATCATCTGTGTCAAGAGATCCCTTTCTTCCAGTTATTGTTTTGGTAATAATTTTATTTTTATGATTTTCTTTTCTTTAATTTAGTTCAAGAATGCGGTTTAGCTCAGCTCTTCTTTTTCACATTAGACCTCTTAAAAATATTAATTCTAATATTGGCTAAAAACATTTTACAATAAAGCCTGATTGAAAGATAATGAAATGGCAACCTTAACAATCAAGAGCAAGAAAAACAAACAGCTGTGGCCTTCCCCTTTTCCTTCTCAGTTGCGCCTTAAATGGCATTCCAAGACGCTGCTTCTGGAACAGCCTTCTGCAATCAATACAACCTCTTGGAGTTTTTACTGTCTCTGACACTGGCAGGTTCCCCTGTTCTCACTCTCTCTCTCTCTTACTGTTATCTTGCTATAGAATGCCTATTGACCACCAGGTATATGGCAGAATAACTGGATTTCTGCGAGCCAGTGGGGAAGACTAGAAGGCAAACCGGGTTAAAATGGAGTGTAGAAAAACAGAGGCTGTCCTAGAGGCAAGCTGAGGCTAAAGGTAATTTACTGAGTAGAGCACCTTTGCTGTAAGAAAAAGTCAGCTTTGACTATGCTGCATTTCTTTCATTTCCAAAAAAGCAGAGGTAGGAGACAGAAAGAAGGAAGGAAGGAAGGAAGGAAGGAAGGAAGGAAGGAAGGAAGGAAGGAAGGAAAAGAAATCAGGAGAAAGGAAGGAATGGAGTTAAGGAGAAGAGGGAAATGGAATGAGCATTTATTGAATACCTGCTACATACAACATACTATACTTTTCTATTTGTTGTGTCATTTAATCCTCACCAATAGTTCTGTAAGGTAGATAATATTGTCTCCATTTTTCAAATAAGAAGAGTGAAGTTCACAGAGGTTAAGTAACTTGCCCAAAATCACATAGTTGGGATTTGAACACATAACTGTCTGATCCCAAAGTCTGGAAAAAAAAATAATAAAGTAAGAGGTAGGCTCTGGAAAGATGTTTGTTTAAATGTATTAAGAAAAATCATTTTAGGAACATGTTACCAGGCCTAATGGGAAACTGAAGTGAGATATGGGATTGTTCTTGCTGAAATAAGATATCTGGTCCCCATACCTATTCCATAATGCTTTATTTTAAAAACAGATAATATTTATTCATTTATTTCCTGCATAAATAATTGTAGAACACTAAGTGAAAGGCACTGTGCTAGTTGCCATTGAAGGTACAAGTGTGAACAAGGCATGAAATTTAGCCTAGCAGAGAAAGAAAGTAAACATGAAATTACAAGGCAGTTTGATAAATATTATAAGAAGTGATACCCCAATGATGTATGGGAACAAGTGATTATTGACAAAGAGAAATGTCAGTTTCAGGTTGAGGCTTAAGGCATGAGTAAGCAAAACTGAAAAATCTTTCTTCCACAAAAGTCGACATTAAGTTTGAAGGAACTGCACACACATACACAGAAACAATACTCTCATTCCAAATGATAAAAGAAAGACCTCTGTCACTTCATCTGCCATGTCATTTATCACAACAGAGCTAATTTCAGAGCATATGGTGAAAAGCAGCATTGGACTAAAAGCCAGATCTGAATTTTCATCTAGGCTTGCCTGAGTGCTGGCTATGTGACTATGGGAAAGTAATTTTACCTTCTCCGAGCCTAAGTTTTTTCATATGCTAAGGGAGTTAAGCTAAACCATTTCTAAAGTCTCTCCCACTTTTAACACTCTCTGTAGTTCTAACTCTAATGACTGCTCAACTACATATCATAACTTGCTAATCAGAAATTTGATTGGTAACTGTCTTAGAATATTAGACTTTTGAATATTTATGGAGAAGTGGAGTCAGGTGGAGGAATAGAAAGTTCCACCCATTGTCCCCCCCAGCAAGGACACCAAGTTAACAACTAACTACTCAGAAAAAAAATCACCTTCATAATAACCAAAAATCAGGTGAGATTTTAACTTCATATCACTGAAAGAGGCACTGAAGAGATAGAATAAACAATCCTGAATCAACATTGCCATCCCTCTTCCTCCCTGGGTAGCAGTAATGTGATGCTGATAGCATCTCTGGGAACTAAGGGAGAGAGAACACAGCAATTGTGAGACATTGAAGTCAGCGCTATTCTGTTAAAGAAGAAAGACCAAACTCAACTGATACCTGCCCACAAAGAGAGCATTTAAACCAGCCCTAGCCAGAGGGAAAGCACCTATCTCAGAGGTCCAAATTTGAGTGCCTACGAAGCTCATCACCAAGGCTATAGCACTCTGTCTGTAAGTAAACTTGAAAGGCAATCTGGGACGTAAAAACTGCAACTCTGTAGGCAAGTCCTAGTGCTGAATTAGGGCAAGAGACAACGGACTGGGTGGTCACATGGCATCCCGAGACACCAGCTTGGGCAGCAAGGGAGTGACAGCATCACTCTTCCCCTAACCCAAGGCTACACAGCTCTCGGCTCCAGAAGAGACCTCTTCCTTCTGCTTGAGGAGAGGAGAGGAGAGGAGAGGGAAGGTGAGGAAGACTGTATTACACCTAAGACACTAGCCCAGCCACAGCAGGATAGGGCACCCATCAGAGTTATGGCCCCTGTTCCAGGTCCTTGCTCCCAGACAACATTGCTAGACACACCCTGGGCAGGAAGGAAACCCACTGCTTTAAAGGACCCAGTCCTGCCAGCATTCATTACCTGCTAACTGAAGAGCCCCTGAGCCTTGAATAACTAGCAGCAATACCCAGGTACTACATTGAGGGCCTTGGGTGAGCCTCTGAGACTTGCTGGCTTCAGGTGAGACTAGCACATAACCAGCTATGGTGGCTATGGGGCAAAACTCCTTTTGCTTGAGAAAAGCAGAGGAAAAGGTAAAGGAGACTTTGTCTTCCACCTTAGACGCCAGTACAGTCACAGGGGAGTAGAGCACCAAGTGGGTTCTTGGGATCCCCGACTCCGGAACTTTACTCTTGGATGGCATTTCTGGACTTGCCCTGGGCCAGAGGGGAACTTACATCACTAAGGGTGAGTCCCAGGCCAGGGAGCTTTCACACAGCTGACTTAAGATACCTTGAGCCTTAGGGAACATCAGTGGTAGTCTGGAAGTATTCCTCATGGCCTGTGGTAGCAGTGTCTATAGCGTGAGGCTCCTCTCCCTTTGGAAAGGGTAAGGAAGAGTGGGAAAGACAGTGTCATGTGGGTTGAGTGCCAGCTCAGCCACAATATAATAGAATACCAGGTAGACTTCTAAGTTTTTTGACTCTAGTCCCTGACTCTCGGACAACACTTCTGAACCCACCTGGGGCTTGGGGAACCTCACTACCCTAAAGGGAAGGACATAGGATTGCCTGGCTTTTCTACCTGCTGATAGTAGAGCCCCAGGGCCTTGAGTGAACATAGGCAATAGACAGGGAAGGCCCTGGACAAGAACTAGCTCTGTGCTAGCTTCAGGTCTTCCCCAGTGCAATCACAGAGGTAGTGACAGCAGGGTGTTTATGCCACTCCATCCCTAGCTTTAGGTGGCTCAGAACAGAGAGAGAAAGAGACTCTGTATGTTGGAGAGAAAGTAAACGAAGGGAAGAAGAGTATCTGCCTGGTAATCCAGAGAATTCTCCTAGATCTTGCCCAAGACCATCAAGGCAGTACCTTTATGGGGAAAAGTTGAAAGCTTTTCCTCTAAGATCTCGAACATGACAAGAATGCCCACTGTCACCACTGTTACTTAACATAGTACTGGAAGTCCTAGTTAGAGCAATCAGACAAGAGAAAAATATAAAGGGCATCCAAATTGGATAGGAAGAAGTCAAATTATCCTTGTTTGCTGACGATATAATCTTATATTTAGAAAACTCTACACTCCACAGGAAAATTACTAGAATTGATAAATACAAAATCCACATAAAAAAATCAGTAGCATTTCTATATGCCAACAGTGAAGAATGTGGAAAAGTAATTTGAAAAGTAATCCCATTTGCAATAACCACACATAAAATTTAAAACCTAGGAATTACCTTGACCAAAGAAGAGAAAGACCTCTATAATGAGAACTATAAAACATTGATGAAAGAAATTGAAGAGGACATCAAAAATGAAAAAAAAACCCAAAAACAAAACTATTCCATGTTCATGGATTGGAAGAATCAATATTGTTAAAATGTCTTAACTGCCCAAAGCAATCTACAGATTCAATACAATCTCTAACAAAATACCAGTGACATTCTTCACAGAGATATAAAAAGCAATCCTAAAATTTATATGGAAACACAAAATACCCACAATAGCCAAAGCTATCCTAAGCAAAAAGAACAAAACTGGAGGAATCACGTTGCCTGACTTCAAATTATACTACAGAGCTATAGTAACCAAAACAGCATGGTACTGGCAAAAACTAAAACAAAAAACAGACACATAGGCCAATAGAACAGAGTAGAGAACCCAGAAACAAACCCAGAAAAAAATATGGAAATTCTCCAGGATATTGATCTGGGCAACCAAAGCAAACAGGAACAAATGAGATCACATCAAGTGAAAAACCTTCTGCACAGCAAAGGATACAACCAACAAAGTGAAGAGATCACTCACAGAATGGGAGAAAATATTTGCAAACTACCCCTCTGACAAGGGATTAATAACAAGAATATCAGGAGCTCAAATAACTCTAGAGAAAAAAATCTAATAATCCATTCAAAACATGCGCAAAAGATTTGAATAGACATTTCTCAAAAGAAGACATACAAAAGGCAAACAGGCAAATGAAAACGTGTGCAACATCACTGACCATCACAGAAATGCAAATCAAAACTACAGTGAGATATCATCTCACCCCTATTAAAATGGCTTGTATCCAAAAGACAGGCAATAACAAATGCTGGCAAGGATGTGGAGAAAGGGCAACCCTTTTACACTGTTGGTGGGAATGTAAATTAGTACAACCACTATGGAGAACAGATTGGAGATTCTTCAAAAAACTAAAAGTTGAGCTACTATATGTTCCAGCAATCCTACTGCTGGGTATATACCCAAAAGAAAGGAAATCAGGGCCGGGCGCGGTGGCTCAAGCCTGTAATCCCAGCACTTTGGGAGGCCGAGATGGGCAGATCACGAGGTCAGGAGATCGAGACCATCCTGGCTAATATGGTGAAACCCCGTCTCTACTAGAAAATACAAAAAACTAGCCGGGTGAGGTGGCGGGAGCCTGTAGTCCCAGCTACTCGGGAGGCTGAGGCAGGAGAATGGCGTAAACTCGGGAGGCAGAGCTTGCAGTGAGCTGAGATCCGGCCACTGCACTTCAGCCCGGGCGACAGAGCCAGATTCCATCTCAAAAAAAAAAAAAGAAAGAAAAAGAAAGGAAATCAGTATACTGAAGAGATATCTGCACTCCCAGGTTTACTGCACCACTGTTTACAATAGCTAAGATTTCGAAGCGCCTAAGTGTCCATTAACAGGTGAATGGATAAAGAAAATGTTGTACATATACATAATGGAGTACTATTCGGCCATAAAATAAATGAGATCCAGTCATTTGTAACACCTATGGAACTGGAGATCATGTTATATGAAATAAACTAGGCAAAGAAAAACAAACATCACATGTTCTCACTTACTTGTGGAAACTAAAAAATCAAATGAATTGAACTCATGGACACAGAGAGTAGAAGGATGGTTACCAGAAGCTGGGAATAGCAGTGGGGTGGTTGGTGGGGAGGTGGGTATGGTTAATGGGTACAAAAACATAGAAAGAATTAATAAGATCTACTATTTGATAGCACAATAAAGTGACTATAGTCAATAATAATTGTATATTTTAAAATAACTTAAAAATGTGGTTGGATTGTTTGTACCTCAAAAGATTAATTGCTTGAGGAAATGAATACTCCATGATGTGCTTATTTCACATGGTGCATCATTTTCTATAATGTCCTTATTTCACACTGCATGCCTGTATCAAAACATATTATGTACCCCATAAATATGTACACCTATTGTGTATCCACAAAATTTTTTATCTTTTAAAGTTATATTAAGATGAATTTATTATTGAAGAAGAGAAAATTTTAAATAAATTTAGTGTAGTTAATTTGTACAGTGTTTATAAAGTCTACAATAGTGTACAATTATGTCCTAGGCCTTCATACTCACTCACAACTCACTGATTGACCCACCCAAAGCAATTTTCCGTCCTGCAAGCTCCATTGATGGTTAGTACCTTAACAGGTATGCCGTTTTTTAAAAATCTTTAATTATTTATTTATTTTATTATTTTTTTTTTTTTGAGGCAGAGTCTCTCTCTGTGGCACAGGCTGGAGTACAGTGGCACTATCTTGGCTCACTGCAGCCTCTGCCTCCCGGGTTCACGCCATTCTCCTGCCTCAGTGTCCTGAGTAGCTGGGACTACAGGTGCCCAACACCACACCTGGATAATTTTTTGTATTTTTAGTAGAGACAGGGTTTCACTGTGTTAGTCAGAATGGTCTTGATCTCATGACCTCGTGATCCAACCGCCTTGGCCTCCCAAAGTGCTGGGATTACAGATGTGAGCCACTGCCCCCAGCCCTTTTATACTGTTTTTACTGTGTCTTTTCTATGTGTAGATACAAAAACATTTACCTTTGTGTTATACTTGCCCACACTATTTAGCATGCTGTACAGGTTTGTAGCCTTGGATCAATAAGCTATACCATATGGCTTATGTGTATAGTAGGCTAAACCATTGAGGTGTTTTTTGGTTTTGTTTTGTTTTGTTTGTTTGTTTGTTTTTGTTTTTCCCCTTTTTTTAATTATACTTTAAATTCTAGGGTACATGTGCAAAACGTGCAGGTTTGTTACATATGTATACATGTGCCATGTTGGTGTGCATTAGGTCATTTGCATTAGGTATATCTCCTAATGCTATCGTCCCCTCCCCACAATAGATCCCCGGTGTGTGATGTTGTCCTTCCTGTGTCCAAGTGTTCTCATTGTTCAATTCCCACCTATGAGTGAGAACATGCAGTGTTTGGTTTTCTGTTCTTGCAATAGTTTGCTGAGAATGATGGTTTCTAGCTGCATCCTTGTCCCTACAAAGGACACGAACTCATCATTTTTTATGGCTGCATAGTATTCCATGGTGTATATGTGCCACATTTTCTTAATCCAGTCTGTCACTGATGGACATTTGGGTTGATTCCAAGTCTTTGCCATTGTGAATTGTGCCACAATAAACATACATGTGCATGTGTCTTTATAGCAGCATGATTTATAATCCTTTGGGTATATCCCCAGTAATGGGATGGCTGAGTCAAATGGTATTTCTAGTTCTAGATCCTTGAGGAATTGCCACACTGTTTTCCACACTGGTTGAACTAGTTTATAGTCCCACCAACAGTGTAAAAGTGTTCCTATTTCTCCACATCCTCTCCAGCACCTGTTGTTTCCTGACTTTTTAATGATTGCCATTCTAACTGCTGTGAGATGGTATCTCCTTGTGGTTTTGATTTGCATTTCTCTGATGGCGAGTGATGATGAGCAGTTTTTCATGTGTCTGTTGGCTGTATAAATGTCTTATTTTGAGAAGTGTCTGTTATATCCTTTGCCCACTTTTTGATGGGGTTCTTTGTTTTTTTTTTGTTTTTTTTTTTTTTTGTAAATTTGTTTGAGTTCTTTGTAGGTTCTGGATATTAGCCCTTTGTCAGATGAGTAGATTGCAAAAATTTTCTCCCAATCTGTAGGTTTCCTGATCACTCTGATGGTAGTTTATTTTGCTGTGCAGAAGTTCTTTAGTCTAATTAGATCCCATTTGTCAATTTTGCCTTTGTTTTCATTGATTTGGTGTTTTAGACATGAAGTCCTTGCCCATGCCTATGTCCTGAATGGTGTTACCTAGGTTTTATTCTAGGGTTTTTATGGTTTTAGGTCTAACATTTAAGTCTTTAATCCATCTTGAATTAATTTTTGTATAAAGTGTAAGGAAAGGATCCAGTTTCAGCTTTCTACATATGACTAGCCAGTTTTCCCAGCACCATTTATTAAATAGGGAATCCTTTCCCCATTTCATGTTTTACTCAGGTTTATCAAAGATCAGATGGTTGTAGATGTGTGGTGTTATTTCCGAGGTCTCTGTTCTGATTCATTGGTCTATATCTCTGTTTTGGTACCAGTAATATGCTCTTTTGGTTACTGTAGCCTTGTAGTATAGGTTGAAGTCAGGTAGTGTGATGCCTCCAACTTTGTTCTTTTGGCTTAGGATTGTCTTGGCGATGCAGGCTCTTTTTTGGTTCCATATGAGCTTTAAAGTAGTTTTTTTTTCCCCAATTCTTTGAAGAAAGTCATTGTTAGCTTAATGGGAATGGCATTGAATCTATAAATTACCTTGGGCAGTATGGCCATTTTCAAGACATTGATTCTTCCTATCCATGAGCATGGTATGTTCTTCCATTTGTTTGTGTCCTCTTTTATTTCACTGAGCAGTGATTTGTAGTTTTCCTTGAAGAGGTTCTTCACATCCTTTATAAGTTGGGTTCCTAGGTATTTTATTCTCTTTGAAGCAATTGTGAATGGCAGTTCATTCATGATTTGGCTCTCTGTTTGTCTGTTATTGGTTATAAGAATGCTTGTGATTTTTGCACATTGATTTTGTATCCTGAGACTTTGCTGAAGTTGCTTATCAGCTTTAGGTGATTTTGGTCTGAGATGATGGGGTTTTCTAAATATACAATCATGTCATCTGCAAACAGGGAAAATTTGACTTCTTCTTTTCCTAATTGAATACCCTTTATTTCTTTCTCTTGCCTGATTGCCCTGGCCAGAAATTCCAACACTGTGTTGAATAGGAGTGGTGAGAGAGGGCATCCCTATCTTATGACAGTTTTCAAAGGGAATGCTTCCAGTTTTTGCGCATTCAGTATGATATTGGCTGTGGGTTTGTCATAAGTAGTTCTTATTATTTTGAGACACGTTCCATCAATACCGAATTTATTGAGAGTTTTTAGCATGAAGGGCTGTTGAATTTTGTCAAAGGCCTTTTCTGCATCTAATTAGATAATCATGTGGTTTTTGTCTTTGGTTCTGTTTATATGCTGGATTACGTTTATTGATTTGTATATGTTGAACCAGCCTTGCATCCCAGGGATGAAGCCCACTTGATCATGCTGGATAAGCTTTTTGATGTGCTGCTGGATTTGGTTTGCCAGTATTTTATTGAGGATTTTTGCATCGATGTTCATCAGGGATATTGTTCTAAAATTCTCTTTTTTTGTTGTGTCTCTGCCAGGCCTTCGTATCAGGATGATGCTGGCCTCCTAAAATGAGTTAGGGAGGATTCCCTCTTTTTCTATTGATTGGAATAGTTTCAGAACAAATGGTACCAGCTCCTCCTTGTACCTCTGGTAGAATTTGACAGTGAATCTCTCTGGTCCTGGACTTTTTTTGGTTGGTAGGCTGTTAATTATTGCCTCAATTTCAGAGCCTGCTATTGGTCTATTCAGGGATTCAACTCCTTCCTGGTTGAGTCTTGGGAGAGTGTATGTGTCCAGGAATTTGTCCATTTCTTCTAGGTTTTCTAATTTATTTGCGTAGAGGTGTTTATAGTATTCTCTGATGGTAGTTTGTATTTCTGTGGGGTCGGTGGTGATATCCCCTTTATCATTTTTTATTGCATCTATTTGATTCTTCTCTCTTTTCTTCTTTATTAGTCTTGCTAGCAGTCTGTCAATTTTGTTGCTCTTTTCAAAAAACCAGGTCCTGGATTCATTGATTTTTTGAAGGGTTTTTTGTGTTTCTATCTCCTTCAGTTCTGCTCTGATATTAGTTACTTCTTGCCTTCTGCTAGCATTTGAATGTGTTTGCTCTTGCTTCTCTAGTTCTTTTAATTGTGATGTTAGGGTGTCAATTTTAGATCTTCCCTGCTTTCTCTTGTGGGCATTTAGTGCTATAAATTTCCCTCTACACACTGCTTTAAATGTGTCCCAGAGATTCTGGTATGTTGTATCTTTGTTCTCACTGGTTTCAAAGAACACCTTTATTTCTGCCTTCATTTTGTTATGTACCCAGTAGTCATTCAGGAGCAGGTTGTTCAGTTTCCATGTAGTTGAGCGGTTTTGATTGAGTTTCTTAGTCCTGAGTTCTAGTTTGATTGTACTGTTGTCTGAGAGACAGTTTGTTATAATTTCTGTTCTTTTACTTTTGCTGAGGAGTGCTTTACTTCCAACTATGTGGTCAATTTTGGAATAAGTGTGATGTGGTACTGAGAAGAATGTATATTCTGTTGATTTGGCATGGAGAGTTCTGTAGATGTCTATTAGGTCCACTTGGTGCAGAGGTGAGTTCAATTCCTGGATATCTTTGTTAACTTTCTGTCTCGTTGATCTGTCTAATGTTGACAGTGGGGTGTTAAGTCTCCCATTATTATTGTATGGGAGTCTAAGTCTCTTTGTAAGTCTCTAAGGACTTGCTTTATGAATCTGGGTGCT
This sequence comes from Macaca mulatta, assembly GCF_049350105.2. NCBI lineage: Eukaryota > Metazoa > Chordata > Mammalia > Primates > Cercopithecidae > Macaca > Macaca mulatta. The sequence continues at coordinate 164,637,835 of NC_133406.1, forward strand.
CCTGTATTGGGTGCACATATATTTAGGATATAGCTCTTCTTGTTGAATTGATCCCTTTACCATTATGTAATGGCCTTCTTTGTTTCTTTTGATCTTTGATGGTTTAAAGTCTGTTTTATCAGAGACTAGGATTGCAACCCTTGCCTTTTTTGTTCTCCATTTGCTTGGTAGATCTTCCTCGATCCCTTTATTTTCAGCCTATGTGTGTCTCTGCTTGTGAGATGGGTCTCCTGAATACAGCAAACTGATGGGTCTTGACTCTTTATCCAATTTGCCAGTCTGTGTCTTTTAATTGGACCATTGAGTCCATTTACATTTAAGGTTAATATTGTTATGCGTGAACTTGATCCTGTCATTATGATATTAGCTGGTTATTTTGCTCGTTAGTTGATGCAGTTTCTTCCTAGCATTGATGGTCTTTACGTTTTGGCATGTTTTTGTAATGGCTGGTACCCATTGTTCCTTTCCATGTTGAGTTCTTCCTTCAGGATCTCTTGTGGGGCAGACCTGGTGTTGATAAAATCTCTAAGCATTTGTTTGTCTGTAAAGGATTTTATTTCTCCTTCACTTATGAAACTTAGTATGGCTGGATATGAAATTCTGGGTTGAAAATTCTTTTCTTTAAGAATGTTGAATATTGGTCCCCACTTTCTTCTGCCTTGTAGAGTTTCTGCTGAGAGATCTGCTGTTAGTCTGATGGGCTTCCCTTTGTGGATAACCCGACCTTTCTCTCTGGCTGCCCTTAACATTTTTTCCTTCATTACAACTTTGGTGAATCTGACTATTATGTGTCTTGGAGTTGCTCTTCTTGAGGCGTATCTTTGTGGCATTCTCTGTATTTCCTGAATTTGAATGTTGGCCTGCCTTGCTAGGTTGGTGAAGTTCTCCTGGAAAATATCCTGCAGAGTGCTTTCCAACTTGGTTCCATTTTCCCCATCACTTTCTGGGACATCAGTCAGACATAGATTTGGTCTTTTCACATAATCCCATATTTCTTGGAGGCTTTATTAATTTCTTTTTACTCTTTTTTCTCTACACTTCTCTTCTTGCTTCATTTCATTCATTTGATCTTCAATCACTGATACTCTTTCTTCCAGTTGATTGAGTCAGTTACTGAAGCTTGTGCATTTGTCATGTAGTTCTCATGTCATGGTTTTCATCTCTATCAGTTCGTTTATGGACTTCTCTGCGTTGATTATTCTAGTTATCCATTCTTCCATTCTTTTTTCAAGGTTTTTAGTTTCTTTGTGCCAGGTACATAGTTCCTCCTTTAGCTCTGAGAAGTTTGATTGACTGAAGCCTTCCTCTCTCAACTTGTCAAAGTCATGCTCCATCCAGCTTTGTTCTGTTGCTGGTGACGAGCTACATTCCTTTGGAGGGGGAGATCTGCTCTGATTTTTTGAATTTCCAGCTTTTCTGCCCTGCTTTTTCCCCATCTTTGTGGTTTTATCTACCTTTGGTCTTTGATGATGCTGCTGTACTGATGGGGTTTTGGTGTGGGTGTCCTTTCTGTTTGTTAGTTTTCCTTCTAACAGTCAGGACCCTCAGCTGCAGGTCTGTTGGAGTTTGCTTGAGGTCCACTCCAGACCCTGTTTTCCTGGGTATCAGCAGCAGGGGCTGCAGAAGATAAAATATTGCTGAACAGTAAGTGTTGCTGTCTGATTCTTGCTTTGGAAGCTTCGTCTCAGAGGTGTACCCAGCCGTGTGAGGTGTGAGGAGTCAGTCTGCACCTACTTAAGCCTCAGCAATGGCGGGTGCCCCTTCCCCAGCCTCGCTGATGCCTTGCAGTTAGATCTCAGACTGCTGTGCTAGCAATGAGGGAGGCTCCATGGGCGTGGGACCCTCCGGACCAGGCGTGGGATATAATCTCCTGATGTGCCGTTTGCTAAGACCCTTGGTGAAGCACAGTATTAGGGTGGGAGTTACCTGATTTTCCAGGTGTTGTTTGTCTCAGTTTCCCTTGGCTAGGAAAAGGAATTCCCTTCCCCCTTGTGCTTCCCAGGTGAGGCGATGCCTTGCCCTGCTTCAGCTCTCGCTGGTCGGGCTGCAGCAGCTGACCAGCACCGATTGTCCGGAACTCCCTGGTGAGATGAATCCAGTACCTCAGTTGATAATGCAGAAATCACCCGTCTTCTGTGTTGCTCGTGCTGGGAGCTGAAGACTGGAGCTGTTCCTATTCGGCCATCTTGGGCATGCCCCCCGCCCCCATTGAGGTTTTTGTAAGTACACTGTATGATAGTCATACAACAATGAAATAGCCTAACAATGCATTTCTCAGAATCTGTCCCCATTAAGTGATGCATGACTGTATATCTATACACACACACGTATATGTAAACTGATTGTAAAACAAATTTACAAAGTTTAAAACCTAAAGTAGAATGATGATGGATGAAATAATTAAAATTTATATCACAAACTTCCTTTGACTGAATAGATTCTAAATCTCTACTTATATGATGCAGTGCTCAAACTGAAGATTCATATATTAATATAGAACATGATGGTAAAATGATTATTCAAATAAAGGAGTAATTTTAACACTTAAAATCAATTGTGTTACTGACACAGGAGCATAGAGGCTATAAAAAATGTTCTGAGTCCCAAAGTAATTCTTGACAACTGCCAATATTTTCAAGTTACTCAGTTTTATTGCAAAAATATGTACTTGGGTAATGTTGTCTAAGCTTATTACAGAAATGCCTTCATTGAATTATTAATAAATATCAAATCCTTTTTTTCTAGGAGATGGAAGGGAATCAAATTATAGAAGACACGTTAATTTAAAAGTCTGGAGAATTTGGGCTGGGCGCAATGGCTCACACTTATAATCTCAGCTGCAGTAGGTGGATCACCTGAGGTCAGGAGTTGGAGACCAGTCTGGCCAACATGGTGCAAAAATTCACTGGGCATGGTGGCACACACCTGTAGTCTCAGCTACTCGGGAGGCTGAGACAGGAGAATCTCTTGAACCCGGGAGGCGAAAGTTGCAGTGAGCCAAGGTCATGCCACTGCACTCCAGCCTGGGTGACAGAGCGAGACTGTATCTCAAAAGAAAACAAAAAAATTTGGAGCTTTTTCAATAAAACTCTGGTTAAAAACTTTGCTCATTACACTTTAAAAGAGTGAATTTTATAGCATGTAAATTATATTTCATTTAAAAATTGATTATACTAGGTAGTGTCCATTATTAAAAGGAGCCACACGACAGTGGCTTAACAAAATATCTGGAAACTAATTTGTGATAATCTAAGAGTGCAGAAATGTTAGGATAAGCTATAGAATGCGTAATTATTTTGTCCCTTAGATTTTTCTGTCTCTCAAATGTCAGCTGTCAATTGACCACTGGTTGAGTGCTAGATTCTAATAATTTTATGCTTGAATTCCCTAAAATACTGATTACTATGTTATGTGCTTCATCTTTGTTAGATATCCAGAAACCAGTTAAGAGGCTCAAAACCACAATGAGCTATCACCTCATACCTGTTATGATGGGCCATTATTTAAAAAAACAAAACAAAACACAAAAAACAAACAGAGAACAACAAACATTGCTGAGGATATAGAAACTGGAGCCTTTGTGCACTATTGGTAGAAATATAAAATTGTGCAGCCATCATAGAAAACAGTAAGGAGGGCTGGGGGAGATGACTGATGAAAGAATTAAAATTTATATCACAAGCTTCCTTTGACTGAATAGATTCTAAATCTCTATCTATATGATGTACTGCTCAAACTGAAGATTCACATATTAAAATAGAACAGGATAGTAAAATGATTATTCAAATAGAGGGGTAATTTTAACACTTAAAATCATTGATTGATTTTAAATGATTGATTCAAAAAATTAAAAAGAGTAGTACCATATGATCCAGCAGCAGTTCTACTTCTGGATATTTATATAAAAGAATTGAAAAGAGGTTCTCAATGAGATATTTCCACTCCCATGTTTGTGGCAGCATTGTCTACAATAGTCAAGAGGTAGAAACAGCCTAAATATCCACCTACAGATGAATGGATAAAGAAAATGTGCCACATATATACAACAGAATATTACTCAGCCTTAAAAAAGAAGTAAATCCTGCCATACGCCACAACATAAATGAACCTTAAGGACATTATGCTAAGTGACATAAGCCAGAGAAGAAGAAATACTGCATGATTCCACTTATGGGAGGTAGCTAAAGTAGTCAAACTCAACAAAGCAGAAAGTAAAATGATGATTTCCAGGGGCTGGGGAGGGAGGAATGGGAAGTTTCTAATCAATGAGCATACAGTTTTTGTCATGCAAAATGAAAAAGTCCTAGATATTTGCTTACACTTAAAAGTTTGGAAGAGGGGAGATTTTATGTTATTTGTTTCTTTGACCACAATGCAAGATAAGCGGAAAAATGACACCTAAGTGGCAGAGGTGACATTCTCCTGAGGAAGAGAGAAGGTAAGAACCTTCCATTCTTACTTGGGTAAAATACCACATGATTTCCACACATAAAGTGAAGTCTGGATTTTAATGTACTTCTGATGGTATTTTCTACCTTAAATGTGTTTATCTCAAAGAAATTTGCATAGCTCAATAGAAGAGTGACAAACAATAAAAGAATCTGTTAATAGCTTTTAGGAATTCATAATCCTAGGATATCTAGCATGGTGAGACTTTTAAGTATAAATTAAAAAGATTAGACCTTTGATTTTGTTTTTAAAGGGTCAAAATTTCACATATGTTCTTACGATTTTCTGCAAGTAATCATATTTCCAATATGCTCAATATGAGTCACCTGTGTGTTTATTTTTAAAATTTAACTGTAATACTAGATATTTTGTGGTTTCTGCCTTTTTTAGCCACAACTGACTAACCTGAGGGGTAGACATAGTCCCAAGGAAAACTCACATAAAAGTTGGCCAAGGCTATGTCTTAAAACACTCTAACTCAAAAATTGAGTTAAAATTAAGTTTAAAGATTGTGTTACAAATTTGAGTAGATACTGTGAGGTGGAGACAAGTCTACCCATTGTAGCTCTGTGCAAGCCAAAGTTCTGAGGGAACCAAAATTATGAGTCCAAGTGTTTCCTGAGGGTTGTCTCAATTCATGAATAGAACAGTAAAAATCCAGGTTGCCATGTATCTTAAGATATTTTGTAAAGCTGACATTGAGGTATTAAAATATATTCAAGGCATCATATAATATGTACATGGACATGGATACTCTGCCTTTAGAAATTCACACTGATCCTACCCATACTTCAAAAATCAGGAAATTCCTCTTCTCTCAAATATATTTTTGCTTTGTATTTTCTTTTAAATACATGAATCAATACTAGACATGAATGGTATTGAGAATGGCCAAGCCTGGTAAAAGGGCTAATACAAGCTGAGTATCCCAATCCAAAATGCTTGTGATCAGAGTGTTTCAGATTTTGAATTTGTTTCAAATTTTGGAATTTTTACATACATATACATAATGAGATATCTTGGGAATGAGATCCAAGTTTAAACATGAAATTCATTTATGTTCCATATACATTTTATATATATAGCCTAAGTTAAATTTATACAATATTAAAATAATTTTATGCATGAAACGAAGTTTGTGTACATTGAATCATCAGAAAGCAAACATGTCAGGTGTGGAATTTTCCACTTTTGATGTCATATCAGAGCCACAAAAGTTTCAAATCTTGGAGCATTTTGGATTTTGGATTTTCAGATTAGGGATGCTCAACCTGTGTAAACTTTATAGAGTAGATAGAATAGAACTTCTACAAGCTTAATTTTATATAATTATTTAACAACTGTACTACTGAATCCATCAAAGTCATTCTTAACTGACATTTGTTTTGTAGTTTGCTGAGACTATACAAACCTGTCACTCATCTATGACTTACCTATAAATCCCATTTCTGGAGAAAGTGCTTAGCTGGTCAACTTTGTCCTTGGCATCTCTCCTTAGGTAGGTGACTACTTCAGTTGTCTAGTGCTGTTGTGCTACACCTTTTATGCTTTCCTAATTTGTAAATCAATGCACTCAGATTTTCCTGATATGCTTCCCTCTTATTAACAAAATGTAGCTGCACCGAGCCAGGTTATAGGCTTAGGAATACAATCAAAACAAATTACTTCAAGCATTAGTTAGTAATAATGATTTCAAGTATAACAACTAAGTCTGAAATGCCCTAACATAAAAGAATAAGTGAGTAGAAATTTCAGGCAGCATTTGGGACCTATATAGCTTTTGGCCTACTTACAACACATAAAGGCCAACATTCAATCTATGTTTAGGTTATGCAATCTTAAGTACTGAAAAGCCCAGGTAAGATATTTAGTTGAAACTCATTCTTTCTCAATAATTAGCATATAATGTATGAAATATGTATGTAACATTTTTCTTTCTTTAAGTCAGGACATTTATTAAAGCATGGAATATATTTCAGTGCCATTAGACTTCTAATTATTTTACTGAGGGCTTTCTAGAAATATGAAATGTATAAGATATACTCTAGTATAGATGTTATAGCTATACCAAAGTTTGAAGGCAGCTGAACGCAAAGAACATGAACTGTGGATACAAATTTGGTTCACATCACTGCCACTCACTAGCTGCATAACCTTGGGCAAGTGGCTTAACCAATCGAAACTTCAGATTCCTCAACCATAAAATGGGTAAAATAAAACAAATTATGATTATTAAATGAGAAAAAAGCATATAAAGCACCCACCTAGTACAATGTAAGTACTCAAGAACTCAGTACATGTTAGCTAGTGTTATTAATTAGTAGGTTGTCTACTGTATATATTTTTGATGTTTATATTAGCAGTGAAAATAACTTTAAAAATATATATTTTTTTTGAGGCAGAGTCTCACTCACTCTGTCACCTGGGCTGGCATGCAATGGCACGATCTTGGCTCACTGCAACCTCTGCATCCCAGGTTCAAGTCATTCTCCTGCCTCAGCCTCCCAAGTAGCTGGGATTACAGGTGCACACCACCACAGCCAGCTAATTTTTTTTGTATTTTTAATAGAGACAGGGTTTCATCATGTTAGCCAGGCTGTTCTCAAACTCTTGACCTCAAGTGATCTGCCTGTCTTGGCCTCCCAAAATGCTAGGATTGCAGGCGTGAGCCACTGTGCCCGGCCAACATTTTAAGAATTTTAAAGAACTAATGCAGTAACAGCTTTGACTTACTATGTTATAGTTATTATTTTCAAAGTGAGCATGACTTGTTTCTCGTAATTAAAAAAACACACACTGATATTCAAATTATCAAGAAAGTATAAAGGAAAAACAGAAAAAAATCACTCAAGTTTTCATATCCACAGATTTACATTAATATTACTTTAATGTATATTCTGAATACTTTTTTTCCAAAAGCAGGATTAACCTACTATCTATCTTCTGCTTTTTGACATACAATTGTAGAGCTCTTGTTTCATGACTGCACTTCATAAACTAGCCATAAAAATGGAAAGGTAGCTCACTTTGGAGAACCAGGGGAGAGTAGAGAGAGTCTCTAGCCCTATTTTCTTTGGGTTCAAATTCCAGCTTTATCACTTACTAGACAAATGATCTTGGGAAAGACACTTAAGCTGTACATCTCAGCTTCCTTATCTGTGAAGTAAAAATTAAAGGAGTTAATATATAAAGCACTTAAAACAGTACCTGATATGTAACAAGTAGGACACAGAGTTAGCATGTATGACCATATATGGTCATACAAAGGTAATAATACTACATTGTTATAGAAATAAAAAGTAACTCATAGAGCAAGACATGTGTAATGTTATCCTATTTGTATAAGAATGACAATTTTTTTTCAGATTAGGTATCTGTATTCTTTTTTTTAAAAAGACAAAATTTTATACACACATAAGCAAAAACATTTGAAAGGCTATACACAAAACTGCTAGCATGATTATCTCGGAGAGGAATTGTTGCTGGCTCTATAATGTTTCAACTTTTTATAAGTTTTATGTATTGTATTAAAAATCAGTAAAACAGTTTAATTAAAAAAAAAAAACAGAAAAAGTGAAAGAAAACAACGAAACTTGGTGTTTAGAAAGATGACAATAAGTAGTTAGTTTAATTAGGTTGTCCAGCTGGGAAAAGACAGTTTAGAGTTTACAAAATAAAATGTAATATTAGTAGACGCATATTATAGTAAATCTAAAGGTATAATTTTTTCTTACTAAAGAGACATTATTCACTATTTAAAGAAAAACATGCAAAAGGAAAAATAATATATTTAATTACCTTTAAAAACACTAATACATACACCCAAGGTTGTTAAGACTGATCACTCTGTGAATGGTATAAAAAGGTGGCTGAAACATTAACTACAGAATAATGATAAAAACAACCTTAACATCTTTCCCCTTTATTGTAGTGGGGCGAGGACACCATATCAAACTTGACGTACCTTTAATGCCTGAATTGTATACATTCTGCCTGGTTTATAGGGAACAATTTCTGTAAAATTTAAAATTCTAAAAAAAGACCTGATGCAGTGGCTCACGTCTCTAATCCCAACACTTTGAGAGGCCAAGGCAGGCGGATCACGAGGTCAGGAGTTCAAGGCCAGCCTGGCCAACATGGTGAAACCCCGTCTCTACTAAAATACAAAAATTATCTGGGTGTGGTGGTGCGCACCTGTAATCCAAGCTGCTCAGGAGGCTGAGGCAGGAGAATTGCTTGAACCCGAGAGACAAAGGTTGTAGTAAGCCGAGATCACACCATTGCACTCCAGCTGAGGCAATAGAGTGAGACACCGTCTCAACAACAACAACAAAAATCTAAAACAAAGTTTTTAAATTTTGGTTAATATTGCATGACATTCTTTCTCTTTGGGAATGAATATATTGGCAAGTTACTTAACCTATGTAAGCCTTAGTTAGGCACAGTGCCTCAAGTCTGTAATCCTAGCACTTTGGGAGGCTGAGGCAGGGGGATAACTTAGGCTCGGGAATTCAAGACCAGCCTGGCCAACATGGCATAACTCTGTTTCTACAAAAAATACAAAAATTAGCTGGGCATGGCGGTGCATGCCTGTAGTCCCAGTTGTTTGGGAAGCTGAGGTGAGAGAAAGCTTGAGCCCAGGAGGTCAAGGCCGCAGTGAGCCATGATCATACCACTGCACTCCAGCCTGGGTGACAGGGTGAGACCCTGTCTCAAAAAACAAAAAACAAAAAAAAAATTATCTGTGTAAGCCTCAATTTCCTCAACTATAAGATAGGGGAAATAACTGGTGAGGATTAAGCGAGAGCATACAGTATTCACGCAGAACATGAGAACAACACTTGAATTTATTCACTCTAGCAATCGTTGTCTTCTTACATAATAGCCTACAAAGGATAATCAATCTGTTTATTACTATTATGTAGTCTCCTGAAGAAACATGCAGAACTTGAGAAACAATGCAGACTACCCTCAACTGAATTCTTAGAAAATTAAATATATTGTATCTTAGCTTTCACGTTTGCCATTTCTGTCCAATATGTCTCTTTCAAATGTTACCAGTTACATATAATATCCCCTCTGACTTATGCTGGTGACCTCTACCTATTGTGGAGGAATCTCCACCTATTGTGATGTCATCCAGTACTTTGTGGTAATATTTATTTTTTCTGGTTACAGTTTAAAGGGCACTTCTGTTTGTGGAGTAAAGCCTACCACATTATCAAAATATGTAACTGGAGGATTACAGTATGCTTACCTCTGATTTTATTTCTATACTGCTGCTATAAGTAACAATGAGTAAATCTAATAAATTATGTCGTAAGACTTCTTGTCCAAGGAGCAATATATTCTGCAATCTCCTTGACAAAATTGTTAAAAGACCCTCCCTACAGTTTTTGGGTCAGTGGGGATATCACTGTTATGAACCAAGGATTTACAGATCACTGGCCAAAATTCTGAGATATGTGGATTTGGATGGTTTTGACGCACTACTCACAGATTACATTGCATTTGTGGAAAAATCAGGATACCGTTTTGAAGTAAGTTTTAACCTCGACTTTACTGAAATATGTGTGAATACAATTCTGTACTGGGTTTTTGCCAGAAAAGGTAATCCTGACTTTGTGGAATTACTTCTCAAGAAGACAAAAGACTATGTTCAAGACAGAAGTTGTAACCTGGCACTGATATGGAGGTAATAATCTCATACGTTTTCACTATAGAACAAGAAAATTTACCTTTAGGAGAGTAGAGTGCTTCTTTTTTCTAAAATTAACATGTATAGTGGCTATATGTGAAGTAAGGAATTCTCACCTAATTGCTTGACCAGTTGTTCACTCCTTCACTCCTTCATTATGTATTGCATTTTAATTTATATGTAACTTATTATGTACCAATAAATCATTAGTGATTCTGCTCTACACAGCTTACATGTTAGTGCTAAACAACATGTTTCTCTAACTAAACAGAGACACTATATTGTATAATACTATGATCTCCTATTTCTGAGAATCCTGAGGTTTTATATTTGTATATGTTTATAAGCTGACTTTCAAAGTACAATTGGGAATATGCACAAATATTCACATAGTAATACTTATTAAACACAATAGTTCCCTATTTGTGTGTTAAACGTTGATAAATTGGACTCCAAATTCTCCAAATTTGAGCACAATGAAGGTCAAGTACCTGATGCTATCGATAATAGAACCAAATTTTTATTGTCTTCACGTGTCAATCTACCTAATGCATACTACTGAGGATCTTATGAAAATAAAATCTCCAGTGTATCCTCTTTGTAGCGCCTATAATATAGATTTTAAAGTTACCTAGTTTGCACTAACTTTAATTTATTCTTTGGTTTTAGATATTCATCTGAATAAAACATTCATGTGTTCATGCATTCAGCAAAATATTTATTAATCATATTATTATGTATGCAGCTCTGTACTAGGTGCAATGATAAATGCATGTATGCAATGAAAAACAAAATTGACAAGATCAGTTAAAGACTAAACCAATTTAGGTTCTGCCTAAAGCAGAGTTTTTCCCTGATTGTGTATCCTACGGTACTGGAGAACCACTAGATTTCATTACTTAATGATTACTAAAGTACATGAACTGATAGCTGTGGTTTGGAAACAACAATAAACAAAACTACCACACAGTACTTTGTGTTTTAAGTAACCATTATATTTGTAATTACAGCAGAAATCAGCAAATCTTCTAAAGCTAACTGTCACTAGCTGGGCTAAAAAGTGCCTGTCTATAGCCCTGGAAGGCCCATGGGAAAGAAAAATTGAGTCAAACAGAGGGAGAGAGAATAAATTTTTTAAAATTAAAAATGGAAGCAGAGAGGAGAAAGCTGTAAGGAAAATGAAACAGAGAAACACAGTGGAACATGATAGAGTGCTATTAACAACTGTCTTAAGACAGGTTTAAAATTAATAAATTTCAACTTAGATGCATCCATTGTATCTGTGTAAAACCCATTACAGGCCAATTCTATGGATCGCAACATCATTTGCATAAATGTAAAATCCATTACAGGCCAATTCTATGGATTGCAACATCATTTGAACTTTTCAGAATCACAGAATTTTAAATTTGGATGCAGCCTAAGAATTCATTAGCAGACCTTTACCCTGGACAGCAACCCTCTGTAGGGCATCACTGGTTGATGCTCACTGGTCTCTTCTTAAACAATTCTAGTAGTCGTGAGTTAACTACTTCCTGAGGTAAACCATTCCTTTGCCTTGGGGTCCTTGTTTTTCCTAGTGTTATATATATAGTTATATATATATAGTTATATATATAGTTATACATACATATATATACATGTTATACATAGTTATATATGTTTTATATATATATAACTAAAACTAATATAAATATAACTAGTTATATAAATATATAAATATAACTAGTCATAATAGTTATATAACTATATAAGTAGTTGTATATATAACTGTTTGAATATATATAATATATGTAGTCACATGACTTTAAATATGATGTATATGCCAATGACTCTCAAATCTTTATCCCCAGTGTGGACTTTGCCTCTGAGCTCTGAACTCCTTCTATATTTAATTAATTGACATTGCCACATGGCATCTCAAACTGAATAGAAACAAAGCAGAATACTGATCTAATGCACCCCCCTTTCTGCCAACCTTTTCCTTCCCCAGAATTCCCCCCAACCCCAGATTAACAGTACCTGTTTCTCTACCATGTGGCTCAAGGCAGAAATCTAGGATTTATCCTTGATTCTTTCCTTTGCTTCAACACATCAGTAAGTCCTTTTATCTCCAAAATATATCCCAATCATTTCTATTTCTTTTCGTCTCCTTTCATCTCTTCCATTTCAAATCTAGGTGAACCCACCATCACCTCTTGCATAGAAAACTGGAATAGACTTTTAAAGAGTCATCCAGCTTCCACTCTTCCCTGTCAACTCCTGTAATCTGTTATTGACTCAGAAGCCTGAGTGACCTTTTAAAAACACAAAATGGCTCATATCAACCATAGTTAAAATCCTCCATTTTTTCCACTACAATGATTTTATACAAGGGGTATAGAATTCAAACAATACCCCCTTTTACAAAAACCCTATATGAAAGATCACTCTGTATTTCTCCGAAACCCAATCTCACATTACTCTCCCTTTTGAACACTATATTCCAGCCACACAAACCTTTCTGTTTCTTGAACATCTTCAAGTTCATTCCTGCCATAAGGCCTCATAATACACTCCCTCTGTCCGAAAATCTATTCACTTGGGTCTTCCTCCTCATCAGCTAGGTCACAGTATAAATATCATCTTCTCAAAGAGGCCTTTCCTACTCACACAATCTAAAGAAGCCACTCAGTCATTATATTATTTTACTTTAATGTTCTGCACCTGCTGATCACTGACCTGTTTATCTACTGTTGTTCCTTTTTTCATTGGTTTGCTCACGATCTATCCTCGCGGATAGAGTGTGAAGAACTATGTCAGATACATAGCAACTGCTCAATCAGGATTTTGTTGAGTAAGTGAATTTTGAAACAGTTTTATTTGATTCTTCTTTCCTGTACTGCACTGAAGTCTTGCATTTCTCCAACCCTGCCCCTGTAGCTATAAAGATCAGTCTGCTAATTCTTTTCTACATGAAAACTTCTCAAATATTTGAACACACCTATTATGTCCTCATAATGAATACCCCATATTTCCTATTATCCGTTGTTCTTTACTTCGACAACATCATTCTTTGGTCATCCTCCCTTGTTTACACTCTAATTTGATAATTTCCCTATTATATCTCCCTGGAGGAGAGGAGATAGAATTAACAAGGGAAAGAAACTTAAGTTTGTTCATTTTCACCACAAACCTGCAAAAATCATCTAAATGCCACAGTGTGACAGATTGTAGGTGGCTAAAGGGAGAAGATATCATTCCATTCAAATAACAATAATAAATATTAAGCATTTTCTAAGTGCCAGACACTATGTTATTTATTGGGGATACAAAAACAAAGTAGACATATTTTCTGATTTTAGAGAGCTCATATACTAGTAAGTGAGGCATAAATGTAAACAGCAATTATAAACACACTCTAGGTACAAAAATAGAAGCATGTACAGGTAGAGAGAGCAGAGAAGGAAATTGTTAACACCATTAGGGAGGAGTAGGTATCTGAGAAGGCTCAATAGAATAGATGATGTCTTAAACTGATTTTTAAAAGATAGCAAAGAGTTTTTTCTTTCTTTCTCTACAAGACACATAGTCTATATAGAAGGAGGATGACTGAAACTAAGGGAGATACAAACAATATTGTTGTATCCTGACTAAAAGCAGTTTAGTAATAGCTAGAGAGTGAGATAGGAATCAGGTAGTAAGAGAAATGAAGACTGTAATTGAAAGAAGGAAGGATTTTGTAGGCCAGACTGAGGAAGATGAAATTTACACCATGAATAATGCCTGGCCAGTGAAAGTCAACTTGTGGAATTAAAAAGATTCATCAGCCCCATTTGAACACTGGATTTTGGGAAAATAGGCTGCAGCTATGGCCGGGAAACCAGTTAGTAGACTACTCAAGCACTCCAAGTATAATGTTCTATGCAGGAAGAGTTGGGGGAAAGTGATTTAATTTTTTTAAAACGAAGTGGTTAGAGAAGATCCCTGAGGCTGAATTTGCATAACATGCAAAGTGTGTGTACTTAGTTTGCATGTGTATTTATAATAGTTTTGAGGGGAGAACTAATTCTGCTCGGCCAACATCCCTCCCAACTTCTGGTTGCCCTTTGATACTACAACTGTTCAGGTAAATTATAATGAGAACTTAAACTAAAACAGTAGCAGTGGGAGAAAGGAGAGAGATTTTTAGATAGAATAACAAGACACGGTAAGTGATCAGAATTGGAAGATCTAAGAGAAGAAAGAGTTAAACTTCAGATTTCTAAATTTTGGGAGTGGTTGAAAGTTGTATTAGTTTCCTGTTGCTGCTGCAACAAATTGCCACAAGCTTAGTGTCTTAAAACAACACAAATTTATAGTTTAGTTCTTATAGTTCCAGAGTTCAAAAGTCCAAAATAAGTCTTATAGAGCTAAATCAAATTGTTAGTAGGCCCGGTCCCTTATGGAGGTTTTAGGGAAGAATCTGTTTCCTTGCCTTTGCCAGCTTTCAGAGGCCATCTACATTCCTTGACTGATGGCCCCTTCATCTTCAAAGCTAACACTGTAATGTCATAATCTTATTCATTGACTCTCCTTCCAGCATTCTCTGTACTTATAAGGACTCTTGCAATTACATTGGGCACACCTAGTTAATCTCCCACCTCAAGATCTTCATCATATCTGCAAAATCCTATTTGCCATACTGAGGGGCCATTATTCAGCCCACCAAAATGGTCATACCACAAACTTATCAAGGTAAAATATTTTTTAAAAACCTATAAAATCAGTTTTGGACACATGAGTTTGCACTGCCTAATGGATATCGAGGTAGAGATGTGCAGTACATGGCTAGATATACAGTGCCATCCTTAATCTTCTCTTACATCTCACATCTATGTTAGGATATCTGTTGGTTCTACCTGCAAATAATATAAAGCATCTGGCTGTCTCCACTACTGTGTTCCAAGCTAAGTGATTTCCTTCCTTCTTTAACAAATTCTCAACAAAGGGCAGATCACATTACCCTTCTATTCAAAACCTCCAATGACTTGTCATTTTGGTTTAGAGTAAAAGGTGAGGTTCTTACAGTGATCCTTAAGGCTCTAAATAATGTGGCATCCCATTACCTCTGCCCTCTTTCAGCCACACTGGTTCCCTTATTCTTCCTTCATCACTCCAGGCACACTCTCCCGCCATAGGGCCCTGAAATATCCAAATGCTTAACTTCCTCGCCTCCTTCTGGTCTTTGTTCAAATGCCACTTTTCAAAGATGTACTCTTCCATCATCTTATTTAATATTTAAAGATGCCCTGACTGTACCCACCCACAGCATATCCATATTTCTTATTCTGCTCGACTTATTCTTTTTTCCAAGCACTCATCACCTTCTAACATAAAATGTGCTTGTTTACTATGTTCATGCTATATTGTTGTTAATCATCACTGTAATATAAGCAAGAGAGTAGGGATCTTCATTTTGTTTCCGGATATATCCCAAGCACCTAAAACAGTTCCTGGCATATAGTATGCATTCAATATTTGTTGAAATAAATAAATGGACAGGGACTGAAGTTATGATCATAAATAAAATTGCCTGGGAATAGTCAAATAAAATTGGTCTAAAGGCCATGCATATTTACTTAGATGTCGAGGGCAGAGGAAGAGGAGCCAGTGAAAGATAGTTGAGGAGAAATAGCCAAAGAGATAAATGGGTAACTTGGAGAGACTAGCCCAACTGAGTAAAAGGAAAACATAGTTTTAAGAAAGACAGCTGTGTGAAATATCACACACATAAAATTATTCTGGAGAAGCACCTATCAAATTTTTCAGTTAGAAATTGAAGGAGAATGAGAAGGGAAAAAATTAGAAATAATTATAGCTAAAAACTGAATCATTCTCTGCATGTCTATATGGAAATATTATGCCCCATTTCATAAGCATTATGACAGGTTTTCAGATACCAAAGGTTCAGTTCATTAACCTCACATTTAAAAACTAATTCTTGCTTTGCTTGCTGCACTTCATCCATATAAGTACTGCTATAATTAACTGTCAGTACAGATTAAGCAAATTCTGGTTTACAGTAATATACTCTTTAAACATGAGGATTAATCATATGTCATTTGGGTACAGATTAGACTTTTAAATCTCATTTTAAACCTATTTGAGTTTTAGTCATGTTTTCAACATTTTTCAGTATTCATTCAGTATCTTCTAAAGGTAATGTCAATCTTAATATCTTAGAATCAACTAATATCTCAAAATCTTAATAATGACCACTTATGGTATATTTTGCCTCTGAGTCTCCAGAATTCCCATACTTATAAGGTTCTTAAGTCAAATATTTTCTTAAGAACAAGCAAGACGAATACATTAAATTGCCTTTGAAAAGTTTAAGTGATTACACATCAACAAAATTCTTGTTAGGTCTGAAAGCTACAGGATAAATTCAAGGAATTTTTTACTATCACATATATAGTCAAAATTTTCAGTAAAAAAAGTTCAATGAACAAATATTTGAGTGCCTAATATGGGCCAAGCATTGTTCTAGGCACTTAAATATGTAGTAGTCAACTAAGATGAAATTATTGTCTTTCAGGAGCTTACAATTTTGTAAATTGTTCTGCTTATCCATTTATTTTGAAGATGAGAAAATGAAAGTTTAGAGGTGTTAAGTAAGTTTTCCAAAAGATCAAATTTAATGTAGTTAGGTACAAAGTGCCCTGAGGAGTGTGAGATATATCTGGGTAATCAAAGAAAACTTCACAAAAGAATTTATTAGACAAGGTCTCATAAAGATGAGTTAGACTTATCGCAGAATTGGAAAAAAAAAAAAAAAAAAAGGCGGGGGAGAAGAACATATACAAAGCAAAGAAATGGGAAAGACCTGGATGCAGTGGCAGTTTGGGAAACTGCTTACCAATGATAGGTAATATAGAAAGATACGTAGTTTAGAAGTTCTCCATGTGTTGGAAGTATTTGTAAAAAAGATGAGATGCCCAGGACATTATTGGTCTGGAGATGATTCCACGAGAGAGAGAGGAAATAATACATATCCACATTTATACATACGTACACACAGAAATATCCTCTCTCTCTTTCTATATGTGTGTGCATATGTGTGTATATATATGTATATGTATGTATAGTGCCAGTGACAGAGTTATGACAAAAACCTGCATCTTGATTTCTAAAATGTTACTTTGCACTACACATCACTATTTTTTAAATTACAAAATCCTGGCATTTCAGAGTTTGGTGAAGCTTTGGAGATAAACTAGTTGGTCCATTGACTTTCCAACTACACTTTTTGGAGACCTGAATGAGGAACTAGTAGGGGTAAGGGCTCTAGGACTTCCACCAGAAAAACTCTTTTTTCTTAGTTTTGTCAGATTCTTCAAAAACAACTTGAAAAAAGCTCATCTATTACAAAACATTTATCTTCTATAGCTAGTTCTGGTATAGCAATCCTCCAATGCTGGTTTATGTTTGTGCCTAAAACATTCCTTCAAATCTTTTTATTGGAAAACACCTACTAATCTTTCAAATCTTAGTTTCTGGATAACCTATAGGAAATGACTATTTCAGATAGAGTTAAGTACCCCTCCTCAGTGCTTCTATAGTACCCTGAGCATGCTTCTATCATTGTGATTATCACCTTGTATTGTATTAATACAATTTCTTGTGTTTTCCTTACTAGATGGTAATAGTCAAGAACTATATCTTTCATCTCTGTGTATCTACTCCTTAGTACACTCTAGGCAAGCAAGTGTTAAATAAATCAGGTAATGAAGGAATGAGCAAATGAGTATATAAATGCTTGTGGAAACGGATGTAAAGAGGCCAACTTGCCCAACAATCACACAGCCAATTCAGAGTCAAACCTTGGAACCTAGAACACTTGTCTCTACTGTTTATACCATTATACCATGCTGCCTCCCATTTTACCTAAGTACTATATATGTAGTCTTAAAGTTCGCCTTTTTGCATAAGACTTTCCTTGCTCTGAGTAGTTGCCTAAAAGCAGTATTTATGCTTCGTGTACTGCCCTGCAGTATTTTATTAGGTCAGTCAAGAGAATTCTACAGACAAAAATCATTAATAAAATTTCCCTTTCATTAGCCTAAAAACCATATTACTTGGCAAAATTATGGCTTGCTAACATAAAATCCCCTGTGGTCAACGACACCACAATAATATTTACTCTGACCAAAATAACAGCATAAAAGTCTATTAAATCAAACAACTGCAAGAAGTATATACCATTTTAAAAAATGAAGTTTTCATTTCCATCATAAGGGAAGAGAAATTTTTAAGTCTAGCCATCATGTGACACTCTAGGGAAAACAAGATTTCAGAGCAGACTCAAAATTTTACTCAAGAAGAAAAATTCTGCCCTTGAGGGACCTGATATGGTTCTCATTATAATTTACATTTCCTAAGCCTAACCAACTCTAATTTTATTAGAGTGAAAAAGGTAGAATTAAGATAGTTGTATTTATTCCTTTCCTAATCTCCAAACTCAATTCAAGCTCATGTCTGGTACATGATCAAGAAGAACAAAAACAAAAAGATATGCAAATGATCACATAATTCTTTCTATTAATAAAGTTAAATCAAAAAGTTCTGTCCTTCTTTTCCATTTTATTTTTTCCAGAGCTACATCAGTTTTGTAATACTGTCCTAAGCTGTATAGATTTCTCAACTAGAATTGCTATGACTAAAAGTAAACACTTTACATATATTATAAATTGGTTTTGTTTATTTTTACAACATAAATGGGGTTTAAGTGTTTGGTAGGAGTTTTCTTTTAACCTTCAGTTTGGTCTAGATTCATAGAGTGGAAAACTCCTTTTAAGAAATATATAGGCTGGGGACAGGGGCTCATGCCTGTAATCCCAGCACTTTGGGAGGCTGAGGCAGGCAGATCACCTGAGGTTGGGAGTTTGAGACCAGACTGACCGACATGAAAAAACACTGTCTCTACTAAAAATACAAAATGAGCTGGGCATGGTTGCATATGCCTGTAATCCCAGCTACTCAAGAGGCTGAGGCAGGAGAATCGCTTGAACCCAGGAGGCAGAGGTTGAGATGAGCGGAGATCATGCCATTGCACTCCAGCCTGAGCAACAAGAGGGAAACTCTATCTCGAAAAAAAAAAAAAAAAAAAAAAAGAAACATATAAAGTTACATTTAAGACATTTAACACTTAAGATAATACTATTATTTTCCCATTACTAGCAAGATAAAGTGTTTGTCACATTTCTTAATTCTATATCCAATGAGTTTTTTTTGTTTAATTCACAGAACTTTCACACCAGTATACTGTCCAAGTCCATTAAGTGGCATCACACCTCTCTTTTATGTAGCTCAGACAAGACAGTCTAATATCTTCAAAATACTACTGCAATATGGAATCTTAGAAAGAGAAAAAAACCCTATCAACATTGTCTTAACGATAGTACTCTACCCTTCAAGAGTAAGAGTAATGGTTGATCGTGAATTGGCTGACATCCATGAAGATGCCAAAACATGTTTGGTACTATGTTCCAGAGTGCTTTCTGTCATTTCAGTCAAAGAAATAAAGGTAAGAAAACTACTTTTTTTAGAAAAGGGCTCAAATATTAGTGAATCTTAAGATTAAACTGTAAAGGAAAGAATACAGTTAATTTTTAATTTACAGAATATGTCCAGTGACAGATCATTGAGTATATATTAATAAAAATAATAGGGAAAATCTCAAACAGTCCTTTACTTCTTACGTTTTTAGAAATATGAAAGAAAATTAAGTGTATGTATAGTTCATTTTAGTATTAAGTAGATATATATAATATCCTAATTATATTTTTAAAACTGTTTAAGATGTCTCTTAACATTTTTAAAGTTTTAAAGTTGTCCTTTAAAAACTAAATAAAAAAATTTAACAGACCTCCTTTCCAACAGAATATTTCAAAATAAGGGTTACATTTCTCCCCACAAGTACAATCATATGTAAAAAAACAGATTTCTTCCATTCATGTTCTCAAAGCAACATCAAGTATTATAAAAATATAAATAAAGGCTTAAAATATTTGTTCAAGTGAAAATATCTATCCCTCAGAAATGTGGAGACCTTCTTAATAATAAGGTTTCTGGAATAAATCAAATTTAGAGAAAACAATTAACAGCATATAGGGTACCCTGTCAAAATGAACTGCAAGTGTCAGCATCAAATTGAATTATGCCCATTAGTAGCAAGAAATAAGTCCGTTTAATAGAGAGAAAGCTACCCCTATAAATTTAAACCAATAAAATCAGCAAGGAATCCAGTAGTTCCCCTAATCTTTAATGGTGTGACATCAGAAATAAACTCGTAAGAGATATAACTCTACTATTTTTTTTCTTTAATGCCTCAGCAGTGAATATGAATGCCTGAGCCAACTGTAAGCAAAGCAAATTTATCAAATTATTTTGGCAGCCCATTTTTAAAACAATTTTTTTTTGCATTTTCAGAAACTTGCTTGTCCTTGGTCCAGTATTAATTCTGCATAATTGTTACAGAACATATCAATTCTCAACCAGTTCCATGAATGCTATTCCTGAGATACAACCCTAGTAGAAAAGCACTAGGATAGAGTGAGTTTACCAAAATCATCTGCCTAAGTGGCGAAAAATGTATAGCTGGGTTCCAATCAATTGCAGTTTAATAAAGTAAAATAGCATTGAGCAAGATAAAGAATAGCATTAAAACTGCTTAAAGAACACTTTAAATGCCTCTGTTCTGCATTTCCACACTTCTCACTAGTTTTCCCTATCGCAGCACATATATTTTATTGTAAATATATGTTTAGATATTTCTACTTCTATACCAGGAGTCTTGTAAGCACAGAGGCTGTGTCTGTTTTACCTACACTAGCAATTATCCCAAGCACCTATCACAATGCTAAGCATATATTCTTTAATAGTTAAATAATTGAATAATGAATGCATTATATATGTAATAGATAAACAATAGTATCATGTAGCCTGTGGAGTATATGTTCTAGTGGAGAATATTTCTGTAATACAGCAATGTTTTTTCCTCCTAAGTCAATCTATTAACATTTGACCCCTAATATTAAATATTGTAAAAGATGCCTTTCTAAACCTTTAAAAGACATCTTTTCATTTGGACAGGCCTCCTGTCAGACTTTCTTGTGTAGGAAGCATTACTCTACAATAGTTGATATCACCTTGGAAACTTTTAGGACTTCATTGTCTGTGTCCAACCCCAGACTAGTTGAATCAGAATTTGTGGAGTAGGACCTGAGCACTGGTATTTTTTACAGTCTCCCAGATAATTCTATATAGCAAAGTTGACCATAACCACTCTTCAGGAAGAAGTTGATAAAATATAAGTACAATCCAACTAAAATTAAAAACTTGATCGGATTCATAGTTGTAAAAAAATTTTGCCTTGTGTCCTTAGACATATAGATTATTTAAAGTTTATCCTTGTGAAAAAAATGGGAATAAAATACTTGCCTCAAGTAAAAATGCTTTGGAAAAAGGTTATAAGGGTTTTATAAATTTATCGTCTATTTTCTAAATTTAAAAACAAGTGTTAATAATTTGGACCAATCCAAATTACAAAACATTACAAAAGTAAAATATTTTGCTTTTCTTCAGACACAGCTGAGTTTAGGAAGACGTCCAATTATTTCAAATTGGTTTGATTACATTCCTTCAACAAGATACAAAGATCCATGTGAACTATTACATCTTTGCAGACTAACCATCAGGAATCAACTATTAACCAACAATATGCTCCCAGATGGAATATTTTCACTTCTAATTCCTGCTCGTCTACAAAACTATCTGAATTTAGAAATCTAACATACGTCAATGTCCTAAGTTCCTTAACAATGCTTACCAATGTATGGCTTAGAAGTTAATAAACATTAACTTCATGTAAGTTTTTATTGCACTGAACATTCATTTAGAAAATATATTTTCACACAACATCTTAATTGGATCACTTTTTAATCATTATGTGACTCTGCCCATTACCGTCATTAAATGTAATAAATTATATGCATTTTACACAAAGAAAAATGAACTATTTTGATCCAAATTACACAAAAATGAAAATATCAGTTCAATCTGTATGTTCTTCCATCACGAAGAAACTTATCTAAAAAAAAATAGAGTTTTCTCAGACAATTTTTTGGCTACTTTCTAAGTATTAGATTTTTTTCTCTACAACTATGTGCAAACATGAAACTTGGAAGACAGTTCTCTATGGATCTCTCTCATGTTTTTCCTGTCAGGAGAAGAGGCACTAATTTCCATTATGGGCTAGCTTTTCAAGAATGTTTGTATAGTAAGCAGTTTGGGAGATAGAGATAGCGTCTTCCACTGGAGCAGAGAGCAGGTTTGTTTATTGTCTACTATACAAAAGTAATGTCTTCCTCTGAGGCAAAGGTTGAGCAAGTTTGCTTGAAATTCATTATAAAAGATTGGAATTTCCCAAGCTCAGAGCTCCTCAGCTGTGACACAAATCTACTGTGTCCACATCTACTTGGCCCACTCCATATCTTGGAGGGTGGATCTAAGTGGAATCGACACAAGCATGAATCTTATGCTACTTGCTAATGCCATTAGTAATAAAGTCCTTTGTTTCTAACCCAAGAATCTCTTGTCTTCTGACAGCAAGCATGAAGCTATGGCAGGCTAAACTGCTTGTTTGCAATTAGGGTAAAAATGTCAGACTCTTCACAGTTCTTGACAATAAGCATCTGTTCCCACCTTATTACTATATATTTTAGGATCTGTCTTAGTAAATTATGGCGGACAGTAGCAGATTCCACCGTCCACTCACAGTCCGGGTACTATCAAAGTGTGACAATTCACAGAAAGAGTGTTCACTCTGGTCTTGTACTAACATAAACTGTGTGAATATTATTATTACAGTGTCTAAAGAACAGAATGTAAATAGTAAAGTAGCAAAGACATGGAGCAATATAACCAGATTACTTGCTTTTTCTTTCCCTCTACTTCCATTTAGGTGAAGTAAAAATACATTATAGGATTGAATTACAGAAATGCTTACTTATATACTTTATTAAAATGTTTATAACAGCATATTTTAAGCTCATAAATATAGAAGTACATATTATAGACGGGCTATTCACATGAATATTTCCTTTACTAGAAACATGTAAAATAGTTATATATTTTGGTTAAAAATAAGTTAATATAAAGAAAGCCTAAAAGCTACCTTTAGTCTAGCACATAAAGAAACACTAGATTGGTGATCCAGATGAAGCAATTTATCTGGCCAAATACCTCAGCAAATCTTTTGACATTTATTCTCTAATTTTCATCCTTTTCTTCCATCCTTCTCTTCGTATGTCTTCAACTCTAAGAAAGATTAATAACTTTGGTCTAGTCTTCACTTTTATTGACTATGTCTCATACGTATTCTAAAGGGTGGGCAATAAGCAGCAACTAAGTTTCAGGAACTTCTTCCTACTGGAATTCTGATTACTTCCATATTTCTCAACATGATAAATCCAACACCACCCAGAATCTTACTGAACTCTTCCCTTCTGTAATAGTTTCCTAGAGTTGCCGTAACAAAGTGCCACACACTGGGTACTTTATTTCTCATCTCACAGTTGTGAATCCTACAAGTCCAAAATCAAGGTGTCACCAGGGCCCTCCTCCCTCTAAAGCTTTTACAAGAATTCTTCCTTACCTCATTCTAGCTTCTGGTGGTTTCCCTTCCTTGGCTTGTAGCTGCATCACTTCAATCCTTTGTCTTCATATGGTGTTCCCCTCTGTCTTCATGTGGTCTTATAAGGACACCTGTCATGTCTTATCTGATTACATTCACAATAATCCCATTTCCAAACATCACATTCTGAGGTATTGAGGGTTAGCACTCGAACCTATCTTTTTTATTGTTTTCACATTTAAAACATTTTTGTCTTTTTTTTTAAGTTCAGGGGTACATGTGCAGGATGTGTAGGTTTGTTACACAGGTAAATGTGTGCCATGGTGGTTTGCTGCACAGGTCATCCCATCACCTAGGTATTAAGACCAGCATCCATTAGCTGTTCTTCCTGATGCCCTCCCTCTTCCGTCTCCACCCTCTGCCAGGCCCTGGTGTGTGTTGTTCCCCTCCATGTGTCCATGTGCTCTCATCATTTAGATCCCACTTATAAGTGAGAACATGCGGTGTTTGGTTTTCTGTTCCTGCATTAATTTGCTGAGGATAATGACCTCCAGCTCCAACCATATTCCCTCAAAAGACATATCTTTCAAATCAGTGTCTTCTCTCCCTCATCAGGCACTCTGCCCACTCAACTCTTCTCTCCTCCCACACGCATCTGTCCCATTCCCATCATTTCTACCTTTAACCCTCATCAACTCTACTAAAACAGTCTCTTAAACTATTTGGTCTCCTTGACTCTGGTTTCAACTGCCCATTTCAAAATCATTCATGCTAACACCCAGATGATCTTATTAAGATGGAAATCTAATCACGTTATACTACCATCACTACTACCACCATCCCTTGCCAATCCCCCAAGGGCAAACATGCCTTAAAACTCTACAGTGGTTTATAGGAGAAACTGATAGAAAGCACCTAGCTTCACTCTCTCTCATATGCACTGTATCCTCTAGCTAAACTAAGCTGCTTACTGCTTCACATATCTTTACTTACACATATGCTGATCTATCTAAAATGCCTTTTCCTTCCTAAAAACCCAATATATTTTATCCTTTAAATTCCCTTTGACCAACAAGCATTACATACTCTTGGTTCCAGTACTTTAACCATTCCTCTATTATGGCACTTATCACATGGTGCTCCAATCCTAATATATGTGTTTTTTTCTCTTTATTACACCCAAGGTTCTCAAAGTCAAACACCCTATCTCTTGTACCTCTAACATCTAATATGTTGCCTGGTTCATAGAAAATATTTATTGAATTAGATTTGTTTTATAGATTTCTAAAAGTAATACTCTAAAACTTTTGCTTGAAGGAACAGATCTTAAAATGTGCTTTCAGAGAGGCTAAAAGTAGTTAAAAAACAGAAAAAAGAGAAATAAAACATCACTGCTGGCTAAAAACATTATCAGACTAGCTTTAAAAATTTTTTGAAAAGCATTACTCACTGCACACCTATTAAAATGGCTCAATTAAAAAAATAAAAGAAAGCTGACAATACCAAGTACTAGTCAACATAAGGAGCAACTGGAACTCACACATAGCTGATGAGAATGAAAAGTGGTATAGTCACTCTGGAAAAGACTGGCAGCTTCTTATGAAATAAAACATACACTTAACATATGACACAGCTATTTTACTCCTATTTAATCTAGATAAATGAAAACTTATGCTCCCAAAAAAACCCTGTATAGGAAGGTTTATGGTAGCTTTATTCATAATCACTGAGAACTAAAAACCCAAATGTCCCTCAATGAATGAAAGAATGACAAACTCTGGCACATATAAACAATGAAATACTTGTCAGCAATAAAAAGGCACAGCAACACGTATACATTTCAAATGCATTATGCAAAAGAAGCCAGTCTCAAAAGGTTACATGCTATATGGATTTCATTTGTTGGACATTCTGGGAAAAAACAAAACTACAGAGAAAGAAAACAGGCCTGCGATTGCTGGGTTAAAGTTAAGGGTCAGGGAAAGATTTGACTACAAAGGAACAGCACCAGGGAAGTCTTTTGGTGTGATGGAACTGTTCTGGTGGTTTTTGCTGGTGGTTACGTGAATCCATAAATGTACTAAAATTCATAGGACCATACACCAAAAAATTTAATTTTATTGAATGTAAATGTAAAAATAAATGCATTACTTCCTAGGCATGAGAATAAGCTATGTTTCTTCTCCACCCCCCACAAATTTAACCCCTAAACTTGAAAAAGACTATCTTATGTAGGATTTTATCCTGTGAGGAGAAAAGTGGAACAGGCTAAAATAATGGCTTTACGGTGGAAATTAAAGGAGTTTGCTAACACATTATGGGCATTTACCTTGAAAGACTGGATTATGAGATAATGATCTATAATATTAGAAAAAGGCAAAGGCAAAGAGGAACGAAAGAGTAGAGCAAATCGATCTTAAAATTAAGAAATGGATTGTCTCCCTAGTATTCACCTTCATTTTATAGTATCATGACATAATAATTATATCTTTATTTGATTTGGTTTTCTGTATGTTTCTGCTACACACAAAATGGTTTAAGAAGAAGTAATTTAATTTTAAGAAGATATAAACCTGTTTTTATTTCAGTATCTCAATTCTAGAATAAAAGACATTAATCATTTGGCTGCAGTTTTTGCATCAAAAGCTTTAATTGATGAAAAATGTCTTAAAACTTTGGTGGAATTTCACATTGAGGTTAAATCTAAAAAGAAGCGAATGTATTTGAGGAAATGATATTCAGCATATTTGATATGTTGCACTCGTCTCTGCTTGCCTGTTTTTTTTCCTCACTGCCTACTCCCTTTCCACCTTTTATTGCTTTCCTCTCTTTCTTTCCTGCCACCCCAATCTGCCATGCCTTTTCCTCCTCAGTGTCTTCTTGAAATTTGCCACAAACCTAAATTACCTAACTGCCTTTAGAAATGACCACCTAGGCCTGGCGCTGTGGCTCAAGCTGTAATCCCAGCACTCTGGGAGGCCGAGACGGGCGGATCACGAGGTCAGGAGATCAAGACCATCCTGGTTAACACGGTGAAACCCCGTCTCTACTAAAAAAATACAAAAAAACTAGCCGGGTGAGGTGGCGGGCGCTTGTAGTCCCAGCTACTGGGGAGGCTGAGGCAGGATAATGGAGTGAACCCGGCAGGCGGAGCTTGCAGTGAGCCAAGATCCGGCCGCTGCACTCCAGCCTGGGTGACAGAGCGAGACTCCGTCTCAAAAAAAAAAAAAAAAAAAAGAAAAAAGAAATGAACACACAAGGCCAGGCGCAGTGGCTCACATCTGTAATCCCAGTACTTTGGGAGGCCGAGGCAGGCGGATCACCTGAGGTCAGGAGTTCGAGACTAGCCTGGCCAACATTATGAAACCTCATATCTACCAAAAAATACAAAAATAAGCCAGTCATGGTGGTCAGTGCCTGTAGTTCCAGATACTCAGGAGACTAATGCAATAGAATCGCTTGAAGCAGGGAAGTGGAGGTTGCAGTGAGTAGAGATCGCACCATTGCACTCCAGTCTGGGGGACAAGAGTGAGAATCTGTCTCAAAAAGAAAAAAAAATAAACAAAAAGAAATGACCACACAAAATAGAATTCATTTCAGAGGCTGTGAATTAAAACATAGCTAATAGTCAAATAAAATATTGTGATAGTTTCTCTAAAACATGACAATAGGGAATATAAGTAATCTAACAAGACATTTAATATATATTGAATTGAATGTAAAACAAACAATAATTTACATTTACTTTTCCAAAATAATATGTGTATCATTTAAATTATAACTTTTTTGATATACTTGACTACTAATAATTACTTAGAATGCTGAGAGTTTAATAAAGTCGACAAACATTAATATTAATTGTTACAGAATAAAATATGGCCCTAAGTGGTCTGCGAATAATATTGGGGGGTCAAATTACTATGAATACTGTAGCTTACTAAATAAATAATTCAAATGTATACCTTGAATTCCAGACACTTAGTTGCCCGAGAAAAGAATAACTTGTCTATGTTAGGCCTTTGTGCTGAGATTACTCACTTAGCAGAGTGATTCCAAAATTACTCTGATGAACTTCAGAACCCTCCAGGGTTGGAATGTGGGGGTACTAATTAATAAACTGTTGAGTTATAGGGCATTATTACTTCAGAATAGAATGTAAAAGAAAAGCTCAAAAAAGTTTCCAGACCTAAAAAGAAAGGTGTTTATTAAACTAGGGTATTTACAATAATATTTTAAATTATAACTTGTAAGTATAAATAAACTTAGGTCTTACTAATGTGAATTTTTGTGAGAAAAAAGTGGTATATTGTATTTTTTCCTAACATAAAAACTATTCCTTTAAGTAGTTCTCATTTAAGTTACAATAAATATTTTTCATGTAGAATATATAGATGACAATTGTGCCGTTAATATAATGTCATTTTCAGTTAAAATATGAAATTTGGAAAATATTATTTTCCTTATATCTGAGAAGAAAAATAAATTCTAGGTTCCTTGAATTAAGATATATTATTACATTAGAATTGTTATTATTCTTCAGTCTTTCCTGGAACTTGTTCAGTCTTGGGAAAATCTTCCTTGTACTTCTTCTTGAGGTTACTTAAATATATTCGTAAACTGTCTGGATCCAATTGAGAGTTTCGAGCAGTTTGAACAAGCCTAGTGGCTAGATGGTACACAGCTCTCTGTCTTTCCATCTCAGGGGTGCTCCTTTGGTTTTGCTGTCATTGAAAAAAAAAAAAAAATATATATATATATATATGTGTGTGTGTGTGTATATATATATATATGAATATCATAATTTTTATTTAAACCGCATGTTGGCAATATTCTATCTCCTTCCATAGACATATGGAACTCAAGGGTTAACTAATTCCTTTGAATAAATCAGTTTCCTCCAACAAGGAAAGAATATACAAGAAGAAATAAAAGAAATATTGTATTTGAAAGAATATAATTTCTTCTGAGTATCTGCTACTTTATCACAGATTTTATGTTCTTGAAAATTACTTGTCAATGAAAAAAGTTCTGCTAAATAGGTCAGATTTCTCAACATAATACCAAAAAGTAATAGAAAATCCACCAGAGATAGGTTCTACAAACACTTTCTCATTAAAAATGTGTGGGAGAACAGCATTGCTCATTGCTACTTTTAAATGATGCCAAAGAGTACTATTCTGATATCTCCTTACTTTAATTCCCCAACAGATAAACTGGCACACAGAATGAGTCATCAGAAAATTGCTTGCCCCTAAAGAGAGTACATATATAAAAACTGCTGGAGCCTAAGAGAAAATACTGCCTGAGGGGTAAATTACATTTTAAAAATAAATAATATGAATAGCTATTTAAAATTATGCCTTAATTTTTAATAAACTAAACTTCAGGATACCCAAGAAATAATATTTAAAACAGGAATGTAGAAGTTCTTTAGATACTTGGTCTTAAATTGAACTTCGGGACTGCAAATATACCTAGAAAATTATCATTTCACCTCTTTGCCTGAACTAGATAGAGGAATCAGCATTTTTAAACTTAACTTTTTAATCTTAACTCTTAGCGAGTTTCCCTGAAATATAATCCCTTCAACTCATAATAGCAAGCAACTCCAGATTTTTTTTTACTTTTCACTATAGGAAAAATGAGTAAGATTTTATGAGGCAGAATAAGATTATCATATATTCACCCATCTATCTATTTGGTACACTGATCAGCTACCAATTAGTCTATTATTTTAAAAAAGTTATTGAATATCTACTATCATCTACGTTCCAGGCCTCTAAGCTTATGTTTATATATCTATGGGGGATACAAAAATGTAAACCTTACATGACAACAGAACTCAAGGAGCTTACAGTCTTAATGGTTAAAAAAAAAGAGGCTTGTTTATAAGTAACTGATTATGGTAATTATAAAAAGTCCCATAAAACAGCCACAAAATACTCAGAGGAAGGGAAACTCACTTCCAGCTCAGGCCAAGAAAAGCTTGAATAGGATGGAGTATTGGAATGAATCCTGATAGATAAAAGAGCTTAGATGAGAAGTTATTCCACAGAGGAAACAGTTAGAGCAGGTACATTGGAAAGCATGGTACACAATCAGGTCAATATGATGAAATGGCAAGTAATTCAATGTAGTAATGACAAGCAATTTAATTTACAAGATTGAAATTGCAGAAATGTAGATTATGTGAAATTGAGTGATATAAATGTAAGCTTGGCGTAGAAAACAAAGGAAAATCATAAAGCAGAAGCCAACAAGGTTTACAATCACATAAAGACTGGTTAAGAAGGCAAATCCCTGAGCCACAGGAGATCCTTGACAATCTAGTATGGTACCCCGTATCTCAGGCAATTCTAATGCAGGTAATTCTAAAATATATTTTGAGAATTACAGAGGACTTTTTACACTAGACAAAGGAGTTCAACTTTACTTCGTAAGAAATCATTAAAAGTTTCTGAGTAGGCAAACTACATAATAAAAACCATGCATTAGGAGACAATCTGGTAGAAGTGTAAAAAATAGATTGAAAAAGAGAGAGAACTTACCGCATAGTCCTAAGGACAGGTGATTAAGAGGAAGGATCCATATATGACTTTGGTGGGTCACTGAGAGACTTAAAGGTGAAGAGATAAGAGAATTTTTTTTAGAAGATGATAAATTTAACTTTGGCTTTTAAACATAGATTAAGATATGAAGGGGAAATACGGAGAAAAATGTATAGATTCAGAGTTGAACAGAAATGATGATGGACGCTGTGAGAAAAGATGAGATCACCAAGTGCAGATTTTAAAAAGAAAGGAAACAAGGGCAAAAATCTTAGAAACTTTTAAGTGGAATAAAAACTTGTAAGTTTTAAGTGGAATAAAAACTTTTAAGTGGAATAGAAACTTGTAAGTGGAATAAGAAAAAGTAATGATGATGAATAAGAAAAAGTAATGATGATGGCTGGGTGCAGTGGTTCATGCCTGTAATCCCAGCACTTTGGGAAGAAGAGGTGGGCGGAATGCTTGAGCCCAGAAGTTTGTTCAAAACCAGCCTGGGCAATATAGTGAGACCTTGTTTCAAAAAAAAAAAAAAGAAAAAGAAAAAGAAAAGAAAAAGCACTAGTGAAGAAGGAACAGAAGAAGTAATCAAACAGGTAGGAGAATGAAAACATCCAGGAGAGAATAATTCCACATAGCCAAGAGAGGGCAGAATTAAGAAAAGAGAAAACAAGGGTAGTGTCAAGTGCCATAGAGAGATCATGGAAGATCAGAAGTGAAAAGAAGGACAAAGGATTTTATAATAAATTGGTATTTAAGAGAAAACTTGAGGTAGAGTGATGACAATAAGACTCAGTGTAAACATGAGAAATGAAAGAAGTAAACTTTTGATAAATTTGCAGTAAAAAGAAAATGAAATAATAGTTTCAAAAGTAAACAGGCAGAATTTTAGGGAGAAATCTAAGCATACTCATAGAGAAAGGAAAAGCCTGTGACTAAAATATTAAAGATGCAAAAAAGAATAAAGGAAACTGAGAAGTAATACCTTAGTGGAGATTTTTTTTTTTAATGGTAGAAAAGTTAACCTTTTGTCTGAAAGTCAGTCTCTTCCTCTGAGATAAGATGGAAGAGAGATGGTAGAGAAACAGAAATATTCAAAACAAAATTTTGAAGGAGGGAAGGTTCAAGAACTCATGAAGATGACCTCAAATTTGTTAAAAAGTAGGAGGCATATTATCTGTAGAGAGTGAGGTGATTGAGAGTTCAGGAAGAGTGAAACTGTTTCAAAAGAGTTATTGCAAAAGAAGCTAAATAATAAATAAAAAGAAGAAAAAAAAATACAATTCTCATCACATACCATGGCCTATTGGGGGATGGGGGGTAAAGGCAGGGATAGCATTAGGACAAATATCTAACACATGCAGGGCTTAAAATCTAGATGACGGGTTGATGGGTGCAGCAAACCTGTATGTTCTGCACGTGTATCCCAGAACTTGAAGTATATAATTAAACAAAAGAAAAAAATACAGTTCTGGATATTAACAAAATGGCAGAGTAAAAGCAATCTGCCTTTGCTCTCCCCACAGAGAATCAAAAGCAAATATCCAGAGCACAGATTAACACCAGCAACATCTGAGAAGCCAAATCTGAGGCTGAAATGATAACTGGGACACAGAGAAGTGAGAAACTCTGAGCAGACAATAACAAGAAAGAAAGCTCTCTATCTGCAATGCCCCTGCCCCAATCTGCCAGGCATCATGCACAGAAAATTCCTCCCAGTCTCATTTGTTCTACTCTGGCAAAAGTGAGATTGAGGTGAATAGCCAGCTTCCCCACCATCTTGGGTTCCTTTGCAGAAAAATCATTCCTGCCTAAACCCACAGGAAGCACCACTAGTGAAAACTGCCTGAGGGCAGCTAGAGACAAAGAGGGGAGTGGAATTAGAAACTCCAGCCTGTAAAACTACTCTTCATTTCAGTCAAAGGAGACACCAAATCAGTGTGGCTGTTCAGCAGCAC
The DNA here is from genome assembly GCF_049350105.2 of Macaca mulatta. Lineage (NCBI taxonomy): Eukaryota > Metazoa > Chordata > Mammalia > Primates > Cercopithecidae > Macaca > Macaca mulatta. The sequence continues at coordinate 164,670,142 of NC_133406.1, forward strand.
CATGCTAGAGGAAGCAGATGCCACAGGTCATCCGGGTATAAACTCCTAGCCAGCCTTTCCACACAACTGAGGTATCCCCTCTAAGAACGCTACCATCTGAGATGGGCAGTACTGCAGACATTTGCCAGAGCTGAGGAAATTCTGGGCTTAAGGTGCCATCTAGTGCTGAAAAGGAGGCAACAATCTAAGATTAAGGGGAATCACAGACAATTGCAAAGAACTTCCAAGCAAACATACAACCTAGAAAGTCCAACAAGTGAGATACTGAAGATAAACTAATCCTTCATTGCAAAAACATAGATATGTGTCCACAAGGAACAACAGCAATCAGGAAACTACGACCTCCCCAAATGAACAAAGCAAGGAGCTGGTGATCAACACTGTGATGAGATGGTGATACGTGAGCCCTCAGATCAAGAATTCAAAATAGCAGTTTTAAGGAAATTAATGAACTCCAAAACAGCACGGAAAAAACAATTGATAAATTTATCAGAGAAATTTAATAAAGAGATTGAAGTTTGGCCGGGCACATTGGCTCATACCTGTAATCCCAATACTTTGGAAGGCCAAGGTGGGCAGATCATTTGAGGTCAGGAGTTTGAGACCAGCCTGGCCAACACGGTGAAACCCCATCTCTCCTAAAAATAGAAAAATTAGCCAGGCATGGTGGTGTGTGCCTGTTATCCCAGCTACACAGGAGGCTGAGGCAGGAGAATTGCTTGAACCCAGGAGGCGGAGATTGCACTGAGCTGAGATAGCACCACTGCACTCCAGCCTGGGAGACATAACCAGACTCTGTCTGAAAACAACAACAACAAAAAGAAAAACAGATGAAAGTTTAAAAAAATCAAATGGCAAACAGATTTGAAACCCGGGAACTGAGAAATATATTTGTTGAACTGAAAAAAAGTACAGAGGCTCTCCAAAAAAGAAATGGATCACGCAGAAGAAAGAATCAGAGAGATGAGCCAGGCATGGTGGCTCATGACTATAATACCAGCACTTTGGGAGACTGAGGTAGTTAGATCACTTGAGCCTAGGAGTTAGAGACCAGCCTGGCCAACATGGTGAAACCCTCTCTCACTAAAAAATTAGCCAGGCATGGCAGCACATGCCTGTAATTCCAGCTACTTGAGTAGCTGAGGCACAAGAAATACTTGAATCCAAGAAGTGGAGGTTGCAGTAAGCCAAGATATAGTCAGAGGGGGAAAAAAAACCAAACAAAAACAAAAAACAGAATGAAAGGAATGAAGAGAGCCTGAAAGAGATACACACACACACACACACACACACACACACACACACACACATATACCTTGAACAAACAAATCTAAAATTCACTGGTCTTCAAGAGAGAATTGAGAAAGAGCAAAGAGTAGAATGCCTATTTAAAGAAATAATAATGATGGAAAACCTATTAAACCTAGAGAAAATGTTAATATCCAGGTACAAGAGGTCACAGAACACCAAATATATTCATCCCAAATAAGACAACCCAAATGATAAAATAATCAAACTCTCAAAAGTCAAGGAGAAAGAGAATCCTAAAAGCAGCAAGAGAAAAGAAGCAAATAACATATAAAGCAGGTCCAATTCATCTGGCAACAGACCTCTCAATAAAAACCATATAGATCAGGAGGGAGTGGAACAACAGATTCAAAGTGTTGAGGGGAAAAGAGCTGCAAACTGAGAATACTATACCTAGCAAAACTTTCCTTCAAACGTGAAGGAGAGAAAAAGTCTTTTCCAGACAAACAAAAGCTGAGGAAATGCATCATTACTAGACCCATATAATAAGAAATGTTAAAAGAGAGCTCTTAAATCTGAAAGGAGAGAATGCTAACATGCAAAAGACAAACAAACAAACTTGAAGGTATGAAACTCACTGGTAAATGTAAGTACTTAAATTCAGAATACTCTTATACTATAAATGTGATGTGTAATCTACTCATATCTCTAACATAAAGACTATAAGACACATTTATTAGCCTGGCGTGGTGGCAGGCACCTGAAGTCCCAGCTACTCAGGAGGCTGAGGCAGGAAAATGGTGTTAACCCGGGAGGCGGAGCTTGCAGTGAGCCAAGATGGAGCCACTGCACTCCAGCCTGGGCGACAGAGTGAGACTCCATCTCAAAAAAAAAAAAAAAAAAAGAAAAAGAAAAAGATACATTTATAAAAATGGTAACTACAGAAACCTTTAAAGAAATAGACAACATAAGAAGGTGTAAACAGAGACAAGAAAAAATCAAAATGTCAGGGGAATGAAGTTAAAGTATAGAGTGTTTTAGTTTTTCCATTGTTTGTTACTTTTCTTCCCTCTATGGTCAAAACTAAGTAGTTATCTGTTTAAAATAATGTGTTATAGCTATAAGATATTTTATAAGCCTCATGATAATCATAAATTAAAAACCTATAATATATATATTAAAAATATAAAGCAATGAATTAAAATATACTACCAGAAAAAATTACTTCATCAAAAAGGAAGAAAGAGAGAGAGCACTTACTAAACAACCAGATAACAAGTAACAAAATGGTAGTAGTAAGTCTTTATCAGTAATAGTATTGAATGTAAATGTTCCAAATTCTCCAATTAAAACACACAAATGGATTTAAAAAACAATACCTACAGGAGTTCAAGAACAGCGTGGAAAACATGGTGAAACCCTGACTGTACTAGAAATACAAAAATTAGCTGGGTGTTCAGGCAGGTGCCTGTAATTCCTAGCTACTTGGGAGGCTGAGGCAGAAGAACCGCTTGAACCTGGGAGGTGGAGGTTGCAGTGAACTGAGATCAAGCCACTGTACTCCAGCCTGGGTGACAGAGCAAAACTCTGCCTGAAAAAAAATAATAATAATAAAAAAAGACCTAACTATGGCCGGGTGCAGTGGCTCAAGCCTGTAATCCCAGCACTTTGGGAGGCCGAGGCGGGCGGATCACAAGGTCAGGAGATCGAGACCACAGTGAAACCCCGTCTCTACTAAAAATACAAAAAATTAGCCGGGCGCGGTGGCGGGCGCCTGTAGTCCTAGCTACTCAGGAGGCTGAGGCAGGAGAATGGCGTGAACCCAGGAGGCGGAGCTTGCAGTGAGCCGAGATCGCGCCACTGCACTCCAGCCTGGGCAACAGCGTGAGACTCCGTCTCAAAAAAAAAAAAAAAAAAAAAAAAAAAAAAAGACCTAACTATATGCTGCTAACTAGAAACTCACTTCACCTATAAAGTCATACTAGATTAAAAGTAAAGGGATGGAAGAAGATATTCCAGATAAATAAAAACCAAAAAGGAACAGGAGTAGCTATGTTTATATCAGATAAGACAGATTTCAAGTCAAAGATTGTAAAAAAAGACAAAAAATGTTATTCTATAATAATAAAGGGGTCAATTCAGCAAGAAGACACAACAATTATAAATATATATTCACCCAACACTGGACCATCCAAATATACAAAACAAAAATTCATAGATATACAGAGAGATATAGACTGCAATACAATACTAGTACGAGTCTTCAACCTTCCATTCTCAGTAATGGCCAGATCATCCAAACAGAAAATCAACAATTAAGCACTGAAGTTAAACTACACTCTAGACTGCTTGGACCTCATTGACATTTGCAGAACATTCCATCCAACTGCTGCAGAATACAAATTCTTCTCATCATCACGTGAAACATTCTCCAGGATAAACAATACATTAGGCCACAAAGCAAGTGTCAATAAATTCATAAATGTTGAAATCATATGAAGTATATTTTATTCCATAATGGAATAAAACTAGAAATCAATAACAGAATGAACTTTTGGAAACTATATAAACACATGGAAAATAAATAACATGCCCCTGAACAATCAATGGGTCAATAAAGATATTAAAAAGAAAAATTTTAAACTTCTTAAAAAAATACACAACATACTAAAATCTATGACATACAGCAACATATTGCTAAGAGAAATGTTTATAGCAATAAACACCTACAACAAAAATGTAGAAACATTTCCAAAAAAAAAAAAAAAGAAAATGCCTAATGAGGTACTTCTCGAAGCTGGGAAAGCAAAAACAAGCCAAACCTAAAATTGGTAGAAGAAAAGAAATAATAGAGATCAGAGCAGAAATAAATGAAGTTGAAACCAAAATAAATACAAAAGACAAACAAATCTTTAGGTAGACCAACTAAAAAGAGAGAAGACCCAAACAAAATCAGAAATGTAAAAGGAGACATAACAATTGATACCACAGAAGTACAAAGGATCATTAGAGACTATTGTAAACAACTATATACCAACAAATTGGAAAACCTGAAAGAAAGAAAGAAATTCCTGGAGACATACAACTTACCAGGATTGAAGCATGAAGAAATAGAAAACAAGAATAGACCTATAATGAATAATGCCATTGAAGTAATAATAAAAAACTCCCATCAAAGAAAACCCCACAATATAAGGAGACCCCCATCTCTGCAAAAAAAAAAAAAAAAAAAAAAAGAAAAGAAAAAAAATTAAAAATTAGCCAGATGTGGTGGTGTGTACCTGTGGTCTCAGCTATTTGGAAGGCTGAGGTAAGAGGATTGCTTGAGCCAGGAGGTCAAGTAAGCAGTGGGCTGGGATTGCACCACCACACTCCAGTCTAGGCAACAGAGCAAGATCCTGTAAAAAAAAAAAAAAAAAAAAGAAAAGAAAAAAAGGAAGGAAGAAGAAAAGAAAAAGAAAGAAGAAGAAAAAGAGAAGAAAAGCCAGTACCTGATGATTTCACTGCTGAATTATACCAGATATTTTTAAAGAGGAATGAATACCAAGTCTACTCAAATTATTTCAATTAACTACAGAGGAGGGAATACTTCCAAACTCATTCTATGAGGTTAGTATTACCCTGATATCAAAATCAGACTATGAAACAACAAAAAAAGAAAACTACATGCCAATATTCCTACTAAACATAAATGAAGAGCTCAACAAAATACTAGCAAACCAAATACAACAACATATTGAAAAGATCATTCACCATGATTACATGGAATTCATCCCAGGGATGCCAGAATGATATAACATATGCAAATCAATAAATATGATATGTCATATTAACAGAATCAAGGACAAAAACCATATGATCAATTCAATAGATGCTGAAAAAGCATTTGACAAAATTCAACATTCCTTTATGACAAAAACTCTCAACAAACTGGGTATAGAAGGAACACACCTCAAAATAATAAGGGACATACATTACAAACCCACAACAAAATCATACTATGGAAGTAAAAATTGAAAGCCTTTCCTCTAACTTCTGAAACAAAACAAGGACACCCACTTTCACCACTTTTATTCAACATAGTACTGGATGTCCTAGCGAGAGCAATTAAGCAAGAAAAAGAAACAAAGGGCATCCAAACTGGAAAGGAAGAAGTCAAAATATCCTTTTTGCAGATGATATATTATACTTAGAAAACCCTAAAGACTCCACCAAAAACATAAAAATCAGTGACATTTGTATATGTTAATAATGAACAAACTGAAAAAATACAAAAAGAAATCCCATTTATGGATTGGAAGAATAAATATTGCTAAAATGTGTTCACAGATTGGAAGAATAAATACTGCTAAAATGCCAACACTATTCAAAGTAATCTATAGATTCAATACAATCCCTATCAAAGTAACACAGACATTCTTCACAGAAGTGGAAAAAAATCCTAAAATTTATATGGAACCACAAAATACTTCAAATAGTCAAAGCAACCCTGAACCAAAAGAAAGACCTGGAAACATCATACTATCTGACTTCAAAATATACTATAAAGCCATAGTAACCAAAACAGCAGAGTCCTGGCATAAAAACAGACACATTGAAAAATGGAACATAATAGAGAACCCAGAAATAAGTCCAAGCATTTACAGTCAACTCATTTTCAACAAGACACCAAGAAGACAGTCTCTTCAATAAATAGTGCTGGGAAAAATAGATAACTATATACAGAAGAATGAAGGCAGACTCATATTTCTTACCAAATATAAAAATCTAATCTAAAAGAATTAAAGACTTAAATGTAAGACCTGAAACTATGAAACTACTTGAAGAAAACATTGGGAAATGCTTTAGGATATTAATGTGGGCAAAGACATTTTGGGTAAAACCTCAAAAGTGCAGGCAACAAAAGCAAAAATAGACATAAAATTACATTATGTTAAAAAGCTTCTGCATAGCAAAAAAACTTAACAAAGTGAAGAGACAGCCTACAGAAGGGGAGGAAATATTTTCAAGCTCTCCTTCCAACAACCAAATAAGCAAAATAATAACAAACAAATAATAACCAAAACATCTAAGGAACTCAATAGCAAAAAATCCCACCAAATAAACCCAATTAAAAAATTGGCAAAACATCTGAATAGACATTTCCCAAAAGAAGACATACAAATAACCAACAGGTGGTGGGAATGCAAATTAGTTCAACCTCACGGAGATTTCTCAAAGAACTAAAAGAACTATATAAATATACACATATATAACACCTGTACCTAGTTCATCACAGCACTATTCAGAATAGCAAAGTTATGAAACCAACTTAAACACCCATCAATAGTTGACTGCATAAAGAAAACCACGGAACACTATATAGCCATAAACAAGAATGAAATCATGTCCTTCACAGCAACATAGATGGAGTTGGAGGCCATTATCCTAAATGAACTAACTCAGAAACAGAAAACCAAATACTGCATGTTCTCACTTGTAAGTGAGAGCTAAACAGTGGGTACACAGATGGAAATAACTGTCACTGGGGATAAAAAGGGGAAAGGTGGGAGGTGGCAAGGGTTAAAAACTACCTATTGGGTACAATGCTAACTATTTGGCTATTGGGTACACTAGGAGCCCAACTCCCATCAGTATGCAATATACCTATGTAACAAGCAAGCACATGTACCCCCTCAATCTAAAATAAAGTAAAATAAAAATAAACAAAAAATAGGCAATGTGGGTATATTATTGTAACTACATCATAGTTGTTGTGAAAAGGGGCCCTTAAGAAGAAGAACTGAGTTCATTGCTCCACTGGAAAAAAACCTAGGGAAGTTTCTTGGGGGAAGTTCACATCTGAGCTAGGTAAAAATGTTAAATAAAAATTATAGGGATGAGGTAGATGGAGGAAGAGGAATGAAATTCTTAGCAGAGGGAACAACATAAGTGAAATAAAAGAGGTTAAAAAACAAAACAAACATATAGCCAACAGGTATATGAAAAAATGTTCAACATCATCAGTCATTAAAGAAATACATATTAAAACCACAATGAGATATCATCTCACCTAGTTAAAATGGCTTTTATCCAAAAGGCAGACAATTAACAAATGCTGGTGAGGATAGAGAAAGGGGAATGTGCATACACTGTTGATGGGAATGTAAATTAGTATTGCCACTATGAAAAATAGTATGGAGGGTCCTCAAAAAACTAAAAATAGCACTATCATATGATCCAGCAGTCCTATTGCTGGGCATCTATCCAAAAGAAAGAAAATAAGTATATCAAAGAGATGTTTATATTCCCACATTTGCTGCAGCACTATTCACAATAGCCAAGATATGGATCAAGCTAAGTGTCCATCAACAGATGAATGGATAAAGAAAATGTGGTACATATACACAATGGAATATTATTCAGCCAAAAAAGAAATGAAATCCTTGCAACTGTAGCAACATGGATAAAGAATCACTATGCTAAATGAAATAAACCAGGCACAGAAAGACAAATACCACATGTTCTCACTTATATGCCTGAGCTAAAAGAGTTGATCTCATGGAGGTGAAGAGCTCATTGATGGTTACTAGAGGTTAGGAAAGGTTCGGAGGAGGAAAGAGATGAATAGAGGTCAGTTAATGAGTACAAAAATACAGTTAGACTGAAGAAATAAAGTCTACTGTATGATAGTTCAGTAGGGTGACTATAGTTAATATTTGTTGTATAGTTCAAAATAGCTAGAAGGTAAGAATTGGGATGTTTCCAACACGAACTAAAGAAAAATGCTTGGGGTGATGGCTATCCCAACTACCCTGATTTGATCATTACACATTGCATGCAAGTATCAAAATATCACATGTACCCCCAAAATATGTACAACTATTAAGTATCAATTAAAAAAAGAAAAAAAATCATAATTAGCCTGTAAAATATTCAACTAAAATCAGAATATATTAATTTGCAGTGGATAAAATTAGCTTGTTTTGAATACTTTTCAAACTTCATTAGAAGAACCAAAGCCTACTAGAAGGCTAGTGGAGAGGTGGCCCATAAATGAAATGTGGTAAGAAGAACTCTAAAGAGTTAGGTAATAAGAGCTTCTTCAGAGTACAGCACAGTTAAAATTTCTGACGAAGAGATTCAAATAGATAATTAGGCAAGTGAGGTCATAGACAGTAGAGGAACTTAAAGGAGAGAGGAATTAAAAATGGAAGACAGGTTAAGAAAGAGTGATGGACATAGAAAATTGTTATTAAGGAAATATCACACTGCACCTAGGTCAGTTTACTGAACACATTGCATTTTCAAAACACTATAAAGCAGCTGGGTGTGGTTGCTCACACCTGTAATCCCAGCACTTTGGGAGGCCGAGGTTGGTGGATCACCTGAGGTTAGGAGTTTGAGACCAACCCGGCCAACATGGCGAAATCCCCCATCTCTACGAAAACTACAAAAAAAATTAGCCGGATGTGATGGTGGGCACTTGTAATCCCAGCTACTCAGGAGACTGAGACAGGAGAATCGCTTAAACCCAGGAGGCAGAGGTTGCAGTGAGCTGAGATCGTGCCATTGCACTCCAGCCTGGGTGACAAGAGCAAAACTCCATCTCAAACAAACAAACAAAACCCAAAAACCAAAAAACACTTATATAAAGCAACCAACTACAATTTTCCAAATTTCGAGTCAACAGATGTGAGTTTAGTGTTTTTGTGTGTTTTTTTTTTTTTTTTTGAGACGGAGTCTCGCTCTGTCGCCCATGCTGGAGCATAGTGGCCGGATCTCAGCTCACTGCAAGCTCCGCCTCCCGGGTTTATGCCATTCTCCTGCCTCAGCCTCCCGAGTAGCTGGGACTACAGGCGCCCGCCACCTCGCCCGGCTAGTTTTTTGTTTTTTTTTTTTTTAGTAGAGACGGGGTTTCACCGTGTCAGCCAGGATGGTCTTGATTTCCTGACCTCGTGATCCGCCCGTCTCGGCCTCCCAAAGTGCTGGGATTACAGGCTTGAGCCACCGCGCCCGGCCGTGAGTTTAGTGTTGAACCTACTGCTTCCTAACAAATCACTGAACCTCTGTGAACCTGTAAAATTAAGAGTAGAAGTAACCCATTTTTAATCTTTTACTATAAAGACCTGACTACTTCATGAAGAGTTATGAGGCTTACATATGAGTAGAAAAGCTTTGAAAACTATAAAAAATATATAATTATACAAATATTGTGCAGAGTGATTTTCGTTTTCAATGTCCACTTAAAATAGATTTATTTTCTCATCATAAAGTTAGTATAGCAACAATTATTTTAGAAACTGGACTGTTTAACTTTTATCTCCTAGCTTGTTAGCTGATTTGCTGTGAGGATTATAATAGACCAAACCAAAAGAGTTTTAAGAAGTAACAATAATTTTCTTTGTTTAGAAATTAGGTTTTAATTTTTAATATTTTAATTATTATATTAATTATTATATATTTAGATCAAAGGTCATAATAAAAATCTACACTAAAAGTATTTTTTTAATTTGAAGAACAAATAAGAACAAAGTTTCTTACCAAAATTTGCCTTGTAATTTGAGTTGTGATTTCCTTGGCATCCAAGACAATTGATGGTGGAAGTGATGACACCTCTGCAGCTTTTAATCCTAGAATTGTTTGTTTTAAATTGACTTCGATATTATTACTGCTGGCATTTTTATGCTTGTTTTAACTAGTATTAATCTTTTATTCACAGATTTAAACTTCCCTTCTAGAGGCATTTCCGAACTACTCAATAATTCTCAGAATTAAGCTTTCTAAAATTCTGGATGACAACTTACCAATTATTAGATTTAATTACTTATCCAAGACACATAAGGCAAATTAGAACATCAGTTACCTCTCAATATAGCTCAGATATCAGGAACAAAAGAAATAGTTAGAAAATAATAATACTGAAATTCCAATTGCAAATATAGTTGGTTAACAGAATTTCAAAAGGCATATGAGTTTTCCAGGGGAAGATAATAGCTAGTCACAGAGATAACACTACAGCTAAACATTCACCCACCTAAATCAATGAGACAGGAATTTCTCAGAAGATATAATAGTAGGTGAGTAATTTATATGCAAATTCAAAGTATTAATTATAATTCTCATGTTTTCAGAGCTTAATTTTATTGTATAAATGCCATACAGGCTTTCTACTGTATGCCAGTAGCTTACTGTATTTAATGCTTTAGAAATAGAAGCAACATCAAAATTTATTGAGACGTTAGTAATTGCTAAGCACTGTGCCACACAGCTCATATTTGATAATTCATTGAATCTTTGCAACTCTACATATATTAAAAATTATTCCCATGTCATAGATTATGAAATTGAGACTTATAAATTTTAAACATCTGATACAAATAAGTTATCCAGTTGATTTCCCATTTCAGATAGCAAAACAAAGATGGTTTTTTTCCCTCAAAGGGTCATATCCATAGCTAAAATAATTTTTGAAACTTATATGTACAGACTAATTGAAAATTCTCTGAATCTGTGAGAGTTAATGATTCAAATAGAAAGTATCTAACCAGGTTTAAGAATATCTAGCTGGGCATGGTGGTGCATGCCTGTAGTCCCAGCTACTCAGGAGGCTGAGGCAGAAGAATCACTTGAGCCCAGTGGGTGGAGGTTGCAGCGAGCAGAGATAGCACCACTGCATTCCAGCCTGGGCGACAGAGCGAGACTCTGTCTCAAAAAAAAAAAAAAAAAAAAAATATATATATATATATATATATATATGGTTTAGTAATACATACCCTTTTAAGATTTTAGATTTAATTTTCAAGTACCCAGAACCTGAAGAAAACAGAGGAAGGACCCTGCTACTGAAAGATTGTGTAGAAAATATGTAATTTTCAATTCATTATATAACTTGCAAATATAAGCTAAATTACATTTTCTAAGGAAACTAATACTTCTAGGGTTTTCAGTTGTCACTGTATTTTTACATAGTTACTGGCTCATAAAAATTTAAAAAGATTTATATATCTATATCTAGATATAATGAATTTGACATAGAAAATACAATCTAAGAGAATATAAGCACTCAAAAGAACGAGAAAATTTGCTTAGATTGACAGCCAAGTAAAGAAGAGATGAAAGTTTGTCTTAGGAGAATATATAGTATTTGAATGTATAGGTATAATTTCTATATGCAGTACCATAATTTTTCTCTTCTGTGAGTCCCTTAGAAAGTTTGTAGGTATACAAAATTGCTTCTTTATTTCTTGAGGTATTCTTTACATGTTGAACTTCAAAATGCATGTTTTCTACATTAAGATAGAGGGCATCAATATGGCACAGTTCCAGGAAATGTGTAGCAAACAATGTAAATGCCTGGAATATATAACAGATGGTGAATATTAGTACTTTAAAAATTAACTGGAAAATTCTATTTTAACTATGTGAACATAAAATTTTAGTTTAATTTTCTAAGTAGCTTGGCAGAGATGTAGGAATAAAACTAATAATTTGGAGGCTAATATCATCAATCTATTTTAAAATGTTTTGAGAGTTTATATTAAATGAAGAAGATATGTTTATTATGTTTGTACACAGACATGTGTGCCACATTATGGGAAAGAGAACAAAACTGAAAATAAAATCCTAAGAAATACATCTGAAGATATTGAAAAGATGAAGTTTACCAGAAACAAAGCTATGAATTGAGGTAATCATTTATTAGGAAGGTAACTCACATGCAAAAAAATAATATTTTCCTCAATTTTTAAAAAACTTCACTATAAAATTTGCCTCCCTAGTTGTAAGTAGGTTTTGGCAGTGGAATCAAAAGATTGTTTTAGGTATGTGAAATTCCAAAAGTTTCTGGTTTTTGGATTTCATTGTGTTTAGTACTGGTAGAGGAAAAAGAAAGATTGGCAGCACCGATTAAGATAACGGCTCTCAAACATTAGTAATCCCTTAGAGAGCCTGTTAAAGATGCAAATTCTTGGTACATATCCCCTGAAAAATTCTCAATCAATAGTTCTAATGTGGGACCCCAGGAAATGACATTTTCCATAAGTACTTTAGGTGATTTTGATGAAAGTGGTTCAAGTGATTTACAGCTAGCACAAGATTTCCAGCCCAGAATTTACTAAGGCAGATAGAGATCTGAATAACTGGTTATGTTTTAAGACATTATCAGTGACCAATTAGGTAGGTAGTCAGTGGAAATTTAAATATTAAGACAGTAAAAATAATTGATTGGCAAAATGGCTATCAACTATGGAAGGTGAAAAGCAAGGGAAGGAATAATTTTGTATATGACATAAAAATGAAAATTCTTAAATATCTACTCAACAAATCAAAAGGAGTATAAAACAATACCAAATTTATAAAGCTACAGGAAAATAGAACATAGTAAGCTATTTAAAAGGTAGAGACTATATTCAATAACAATAATGTCCTTAAAAGTTATATGCCAAATCAATCTATTAGAGTAACTTTTTAAACTCTATTTCAGGGTAATTCAATTTAGCATATAATTATTCAGACCCTATACATTGCAAGGATTGTGCTAGGCACTAAGGATACTGTGTTAGAAAATAATAATTAAATTTAAAAGTAAGTAGCAATATTATATTTTTATTAAATTATTTACATTAGAAAATAATATTGTAAAGTAATACTAAAAGCACTATTTTAAACTATTGTAGAATACTTTGAAAACGATACTGTATGCTTGAACATGGGAGGCAGAAGCTACAGTGAGCTGAGATCACGCCACTGCACTCCAGCCTGGGCAACAAGAGTAAAACTCCATCTCAAAAAAAAAAAAAGAAAAAGAAAAAAAGAAAACAGATACTGTATTAGATGGGGTTCTCCAGAGAAAGAGACCAATAGGATATGTGTGTGTGTGTGGTATGTGTGTAAAGAGATTTATTATAAGGAATTGGCTCATGCAATTATGGAGGCTGTCAAGATCAAAACTCTGCAGTCAGCAAGCTGGAGACCCAAGAGAGTTGATGGTATAACTCCAGTCCAAATGTCCGCAAGCTCTAGACTCAGAAAGAGCCAATGTTTCAGTTTGAGTCTGAAGGCAGGAAAGAACCAGTATTTCAGACTGAAGGCAGTCAGTTCTCTCTTATTCTTAGAAGGATCAGTCATTTTCTTCCATTCAGGCTTTCAATTTATTGGATGGGACCCATTCCACCCTAGGGAAGGCAATATGCTTAATTCAGTCTACCAATCTCATCCAGAAACACCCTTACAGATAAACCCAGAATGTTTGACCAAATGTCTGGGCACCCCATGACCTTGCCAAGTTGACACATAAAACTATCCATCACAAATCCACCCTTTGAAAGCTTGGCATCCATAGGTATCTCCTTATACCACACTTAATCTACAAATGAAGACAATAATTAGATCATACTTCCCTCTAATATGATACAACTGTCTTCAGTACAACTGAGACAGCACTAACCCCTTTTCCAGAAAAGGAGGTAACGTCCTTGAGTGATGTTAGGTCTTCTTGATATCTCATAACTTAAATACTATAATGTGAAATTGGCAATACTTAAATAATATGATGTGAAGTCAATGCATCTTATGTTACATTATAAGAGAATAAGAGAAGAAAGAAAATATTTGTTCAATATATGTGTATATATACACCAAAACATCACACAAAATAAGGTGGAAATAATCATGACAATTACAGACAGTCCTTATTTCTGTAACTGGTAAGAGAGTTGTAGTTGGTAATTACAACTACCTTTTCCTTTTACTACCTCTTCTGTATTTCCTTTGCCTTCAGCAAGCCCTAGCTAGTCAGAGCTCTTTAACTAGTGGGGTAAATCAAATCTTCACTCCTGAAAGGTCTTGGCCATTCATAGTCCTGCCTGGATTGGGTTGTAGTTTTCCACTGACCTTTAACACAGAGCGTGACAGAACTGAGATACCCTAAGGAATCTTCTGTATTCCAGACATATTCTTTCTTTATTGCATTGTGGAGTAGTAGTCCAATTTCCCTTTGCTAATCAGGATCAATCACTTCAGCCAGCACAATAACTCTCTTCTTTGCCAGCTGATTTAGAGGCATAAGACAGTCAAAGTGGCTGGGCAGGAGTCTTAACTTCCAGGTCAAAAAGTTATTGCTATGTCTCTTGGTGGAAGCATACTCCTTTTGGAATTAAGACCTCTATGTTATCAGAGCAAGGTTATAGAAACTGGAAGCAGATATTTTGCCCTTGAGTTACTAGGGGTAATGGTGAGTGATGCTACTTCCATTTCCAATTCTTGATTCCTGGACCCATGAATCCTGGCAATGGGAGAAACAGCATCATATATTGGAAGCTGATTCAAAGCATATACAGCCTTCTGGAAAACCTTTCCCTAGTCCTGAAAGGTACTGCCACTTAGTTGGTGTTGTAATTGAGTCCTTAAAAGACTAGTCCACCAGTCTATCAAACCAACTACTTCAAGATGGTTGTTGAACACAGTCAAAACAGTGAATTCCATGAGCACAGGCCCTTTGCAGCACTGCATTTGCTGTGAAGTAAGCTCCTTGGTCAGAAGAAATGCTGTGTGGAATACCATAATGGCAGATAAGATATTCTTTAAGTCCATGGAGGTTAGTTTTGGCAGAAGCATTACACATACAGAAGGCAAACTGATGTCCAGAATAAGTGGCTATTCCAATATGAATATAATGGAGGTGGTCTAGTGTAATCAACCTGCTACCAGGGAATGGTGCCATAATGGGGACTCAACGTTGGTTTCTGCTGCCAGCAGACTGAGCACGCAGTAATGGCTACATCCAGGTCAGCCTTGGTGACTGCAGGCTCCTGTTGCTGATCTCATGCATGAAACCTCAACCTAGAACTTTTAAGCTTATTCAGATCAAGTCAGAATTTAGTAGCACTCCTATCCAATGCCATAGGTCTGTGTAAGTCAGATTATTCTGATTGCTGCTTTAACTCTGCTTCCCATTACAGTAACTTATCCACCTTGTCTTTGGTGGCTGAGTGTCACAACTTGGCCCCTACCACCCTGGGATCCAATTATTCCTATTGCATTTGGGTTTTCCAATTAAGTGCCTGCAGTGAAGGCCTTACGGTGGGCCGTAAGGTCTGTCCTACATAGAAGAGTGATAACAGAGTTCTTCAAGGCTGCCAGGGCTCCTCTCACAAACTTATTTCTCATACTCATGGTAAAGGGTATGTCATCTGGACTCTCCCAGGATGGGTAAGTGATCTTAAATGACAAACCCACTCTAACATTCCAACCTCCCTAAGCTTTGAATCCCTTCCTCTACATTAAACCAAGGAAACTCATTCATGGTGGGCCACCTTTTGGTCTGTTTTTCAGCCAATCAATCAAACTGTTAGATCCCTTTCCAACTCTGAGTTGCAACATTAAATGCATACCTGGCTTAGTAAGCCCATATCAATAACTTCGGCCTAATCCAACCCTTATCCCAGAGCCTTAGAATACATTCCCATGCATGTTTCCTGGATTTCTGTCTGTATAAAGTAGAAAATTCAAGTAGTTCTTTCAGAGTGTAATGTACTTCTGTATAGTCACATTTTTACCTCACCTTTAGAGATTTAGTTATAGGTCTAGAAGCAAAGAAATGTGGTGGAAGTGGGTCTTGAGGAGACTCAGCATTGCTTGGGATGCCATTACAGTTTCCTCAGGTAATGCTAGGTTAATCCCTTCAGATGGGGTGAAGTGGTTTCTTCTACTGGCAAAGATGATTCATCAGAATTTAGGGCCTAAATGTCCCCAGCTTCATCAGTGTCTCCCTACACATTCCTATTCCAACTGGTAGTCTCCCATTCCTTCTCAACTAATGCCCTCACTTTAACAGTAGATACCCTATAAAGTTGGGAATTCAACCTGTGTTGTAATTCTGGGACAGGATGAGATTCTGAGTTTGATTTTCAGCAATCTCAACCCGGTGACTATAGGAGATAAAAATTTCCTTCAGGGCACATTTAGGTGCTTTTAAGTCATTTATGCAGCAATGAGCTGGCAATTTGGTGCTTTTTTGTTATTTAAAATTTTTTAGTTAAAAAGATAAGTAACACACATGCTTCTAAGTTAACACATTAAATAATGCATTAAATAGCAGCAAGGCTAATTAAGTCCTGCTTTTGGAAGCAGTGAGGAGGTGATGCACATTTCCTGGTGTCTACAGCCACTGTCACAGAACTAGTTAGGGAAAGCACAGTTACTGCTAACCCTGGTGTGCTTCCTTGCCTGCATTCACCTGGGAGAAAAGGCTCAATTGTGAGTAGAGGTTAGTGACCATAAAGAGGCTTTTTTCCCCATCTAAGTTGAGGCTCCTGAACTCAAGTTTTCAGATTCATGCAGCCCTGGGGATACATGGATCCCAGGTTAAGAAACTCTGCCCTTCTTACAGACCCCCTGCTGTGATCTAGGGACACATGTGATGCCTGGTTCTTCCAGGTAGTGACAGGCAGGCCCTCACCAGGTATGTGATGGGTGGTGCCTGGAAGTCCCTCAGGTGGGAGCCTGAGCTGGCAATTTGAATCCTTGAGTTCATCCTTTGCTTTCCCAATTTTGTCTAATGACACTAGGAGCAACCAGCCAATTTCATTATATTCATTAGTTTGCCAAAAATGTTTAGAAGTATCATATATACAATCACCTGGATCTCTGCTGCTTACAAGCAGTTGATTAAGAGTATATGATAGTGATATTTTACTTACCACTATTGTCAGATCATATCAGAACCAAGATTTGTATTAAGGTTCTCCAGAGAAAGAGAACCAATAGAGAGGGGGGCAGGGCAGGCGAGAGAGACAGAGAAAGAAAGAGAGAGAGAGAGAGAGAGAGAGAGAGAGAGAGAGAGAGAGAGAAACTGGCTCACGTGATTTATGAAGGCTAACAAGTACCAAGGTCTAAAAGGGACTAGCTATAAGTCCAGGAGAGCCAATGGTACAACTCCAGTCCAAAGCTGGCAGGTTCCAGACCCAGAAAAAGCCAATGTTTCAGTTTGAGTCTGAAGGTAGTAAAGAAGGCTGCCTTCCATATTGTAGGCAGCCAAGAAGGAGGAGTTTCCTCTTACTCTTTGGAAGGCTTTTTGTTCTATTCAGGCTTGCATTTATTGAGTGGAACCCACCCACATTAGGGAGGGCAATCTGCTTTACTCAGTCTACCAATTCTAATCTCATCCAGAAACACCCTCACAGACTCAGCCAGAACAATGTTTGACCAAACATCTGGGCACTCTGTGGCCCAGTCAAACTGACATGTAAAATTAACCATCAGAGGCACTAATTAGCTTTTAATCTTAAGTAAGACATGCACCTTATTTATATGAGAAATTGTAACTGACACATTCAAAATTACAAAGACTAATGTTATTTATTAACATTACTTTTGATTTATCACATACCCTTAAGTATAAAATAGATTTTTCTCATTCTATATAATAAATCATTATGAGCCGGGCATGATGGCTCAGCCTGCAATCACAGCACTTTGAGAGGCTGAAGTGAGTGGATCACTTGAGTCCAGGAATTCAAGACCAGCCTGGGTAACATGGTGAAACCTCGTCACTGCTAAAATACAAAAATTAGCTAAGCGTGGTGGTGCATGGCTATAGTCCCAGCTACTCAGGAGGCTGAGGCAGGAGGATCGCTTGAGCCTGAAAGGTGGAAGTTGCAGTGAGTCAAGATTGTGCCACTGCACTCCAGCATGGGCAACAAAGTGAGACCCTATCTCAAAAAATAAATAAATAAAATAAAAATAAATAAATCATCATGGACTTTCATTTAAGGTAAATAACTTCATCTTAGGGACATTTTAAGGTATCTTAAATAAGAAAAAGTATTTTTATTTAAGTTTTGTTCATATCTGTATATATTGTGAGCGATCATTTAAAAAGATATTTTGTAAATTAATTTAATAGAGTAAAAATCCATGTTTTACATAGTTGATATGTGAAAAACTACTTTCTTTAAAGGAATAAAATTTTAGGTAGGTAAAATAGATTTTCTGTAAAGTTACCTGAGTTGCCTAGTGCTTTCCTTCCTGTTGTAACATCATAGTCAACATTATTGCACATGGAGACAATTACTGAAAGACCTTCATATTTTGCTACTTAACTTGATGAAATTAAAGCCAACTGACTAATTTCACATTATTTGAATTTCTCAATTTCATCTTTTCCTTATCTATATCATGGCTATCAAACTAATGATTCCCACTTTCATTGGAAATGAAGGAACAAAAATATAAATGCTATGATATGTGTTTACTATCTAAATTGTTTTAAAAGCTATTTGTGGGTGTCCGTAAAATTCAATAATAATAAAAGGATACATAAAATGACTCAAAATTAATATACTTAAAATAAAAGAATACCTTTAAGCTCAGTAGATATTCACAAACAGCATAACAAATGCCAATACCTTCTTCTGTATTAGTACCTCTGCCAAGTTCATCAATTAATATGAGCGATTTGTCATTAGCATTATGTAGAATATATGCTATCTGAAATATATAATTTTAATATTTATTCATTGTAACCAAACAGCTGTCAATATCACAGGAAAAAATGAGGAGAAACGCAGTCTCTTTATAAGTTTATCTGAAATGTATCTTTATAGAGACGTCCTGCTGAGCAGAAAATAATATATTGTTTTCCTTTCTAAAAATATCATGACTAATAATTCCAGAATAGCTGATGTATACATACACATATGCATATGTATATGAGACAACATAGAGTAAATAATGATTATCTAAAATATTGATGCTTTAGATACAGTGAAGAAAAGCAATAAATTAACTGTTTAAGCACAAAGAAGGTCATTTTCTTCTCCACAAATGACTAATCAATTACTGCTATAAAATATCCAAAACCATCTCTCAAATTTATTTAAGTATTACTCTATATCCTGTAAAGATGAAGTAAAGAAAAATTTAAGAAAAAACACCTAAGTCTTGATTCTTGGTTTAACAAATCAGTTTAAATCCATGACCAATGGAGACCAAGACTTAAATTGACAGAAGTGCTCTTTTCCACTGAAGATTATTAACTTCTTTCTCAAAAATAGAATTTTACCTTTCTTATATTATGACACAATAGTAATTTTGATGGACATTTTACCTTTCTATGACACTAAGCTTTTTGAGGGCTAGGATGATTTAAAAATATACCTTAAGTGCCTGATATATTGCTACAATCTGTTATAGATATTCAATACACAATAAATAATTACATAAATTGTGGGACAAATGATAACTTTAGTCACCACCTATTTACTTGAAGAAAATTATCAGTGATCCTAAATTCTTAATACAGATATCCCAAGAGTTACACTTAATTCCTTTAGTTCTAAAGGCTACTTGATGTTTGCTCAATCAGAAATAGGTGATACTTTGGTACAGGAAGTGAAATTTCTATAAGGACAAAAAAGAAGATGATTTTTGGAAGCCTTCTAACACTGTAATCTTTTGTTTTAAAATCGAGCCTATAAAGAACAATAAATACTATGCAAAATGGTACTGAACCAGTTATCATTTCCTGAAGCCTTTTACTTATTCCCTATAAAAACATTTAGGCACGCTTTTATTACTTAATAACACTAGCTCTTTCTTTTAAAATTGTATTTTCAATAAAACATTGTCTTCCATTTCCACTTAAATTGGAAATTAGGAGGCTGTCTCTGACTGCCCTCTGGCTCTTAGAAAAGGGTATAGGCACATTTGCATATTTTAGTATAAAAATATTTTATGTAGTAACTGACCATTAGTGAGATAATTTAATGTTTTTAACATAAGAAAAGTTTTGTTTGGGTACCTCTTTCATTTCTTTCATAAATGTTGATGAATTTGTTTCGATATCATCATCAGTACTGAGTCTTGTAAAAATTTGTTTAGCAATTCTAAAGGAAGAATATTCTGCTGGAACATATGATCCTGTAAAATATAAGGTCAAGATAAATTGAAATGTGTTTATAAAATATAAGTACTAATTACATTTTGCACTTATCAGATTATTTACAAGGATTATATGGTAGAAAGAACACTAGATATGGCCTTAGAAGACATGACCCCAGTCCTATTCCTTATTATACAAGCTTAAACAGCACTTAAACTTTCCCAGTTCTAGCCGGGAGTGGTGGCGGGAAACTGTGGTCCCAGCTACTCCGGAGGCTGAGGCAGGAGAATGACGTGAACCGGGAGGCGGAGCTTGCAGTGAGCCGAGATCGCACCACTGCACTCCAGACTAAGCGACAGAGCGAGACTATGTCTCAAAAAACAAAACAAAACAAAACAAAAAACAGTTGCCCTACCTACTGTACAAAGTTATCTGGAAGTTCAAATAAGACAGTAAATATTCAAGTACATAACAAAGAGACTGTTATAAACTCAATAAAATTTTTAAATAACTTACTTGAATGATAAAGAACATTTAAAATATTAAAATGTGAAGGGAATGCTTATAAAGCTTATGAATATGCCAGTTATACTGATCTATTCATTACACATGGTATGCATTGAAACATCACTATGTATCTCTTAAATGTGTGCAATTATTATGTCAAAAATAAAATAAATTTAAAAAAGAAATGAAAATCTGAAGCAAATGCCTATAAAGCTGAAGTTAATAAAATCATTATAAAAAGATATAAAGAAATATCTGTGATTACAAACATGCAGAGACATTCAGAAGCAAAATAAAAGCAAAACATTTAATAAAAAGAAAAAGTGAATTTTCACCCACAAGACTGTTTCTGCCCAAGAAGTTATTGAGCTAATTCATCTAAAATATTCGTTTCTTAAAAACAAATAATCTGATTAATGCACCCGTCTCAATATAGAATAAAATCTAAAAGGCATTCTAACATTATAAGAAGATAAAACATACAAGTAGTTGAATGGGAAACGTACCACATATACAGAATTCTGTATAGATAAAATTGTGAAATAGTAGGCGCAAAAAAAAACAAAGCCAGATTACTCCAAGATTGAAAACAAAAATAAGGATAAAGAATAGGGCTTAACTCTGAGGAATAAGGAGTAGCAAGAAAAGAGACCAAAAGTCAGGCTAATACTAATGAAAATAAAAGTAATAATCATAACAGTCGAAATTATAATAACTGCACCTGTACCATTCGACATACTAGGTCTTTTATATCCACTCTTCCTAATTTTCAAAATAACCCAATAAATTGCATATTATTTTTCTCATTTTACAAATGAAAAGTGGAGGCTCAGGACCCAGTGTGAGTGTATATATATACTGAGTAGTATATATAAGGTATTTTATATATATATAATATATAATGTATATTATATATATTTATATTACATATGGAAGGTATTTTATATATATACCTTATATATATACAGACATAGCATATATTATTAAGCGGTATGTTTGTATTTTCTCTGCTCTCTTAACCTCCATCAAAAAGTTTCTCAACCTTTCTTATCTAGATTATTACAGAAGCCTCCTGGCTGGTATTTTTGCTTCTAGTCTAGCTCTCATCTATGCACCAGCTAGAATGATCTATCTAAAAATTAAATCTGATCATACTATTCTCTTACTAAATGTCTTCAATAGCTCCCTACAGATTACTGGATAAAGCTCAATCTTCTCAGGTAAATACCTAAAACCCTCCATGACCTAATTACTGCCCATCTCTCCAACTTTATACCTTGCTACTCCTTACAGTTACTCTTTGCTCTATGAAGCAAAGGAAGTACAAAGCCTCTGGACTACTTTTTTGTAGTTCCTTGGGCACATCATAGTATTTTTTTTTTTCTTCTGAGTTTTAGAACATGCTCTTACCTCTGCCTGGGAAGTCTCCTTCTTTTTCATACTTTCCCCTCAAATCCATAGCATTTTATTTTTATTACCTCAGTCCTTATAAAAATTATTAGAAGTAAGTGTTACCATAGTTTTTATTTGCAGATAGGAAAACCAAGGCTTAATGAGGTTAAGCAATTTGCCTAAGGTTACACAGCTAGTAACTTGACAAGCTAGATCTACCTTCCAAGTCTATGGTCCTAACTTCCATGCCTTTCAAGTCCCACTCGTGTCTTACGGTCAGACTATATGAGATATTATATATGTTTCAGGTGTTTCAGAGGTTTAAGACGGTCAGTGACAAGAGAAGTATCATTATCTTTAAGTATTTGAAGAACTAATATTGGGAATAAATACTAGATTATTCTGTAGTATATAGAATAATAAAGATAAATGAGTTGAAATTATAGAAATTGGGTTTCAGTTCAGTGTAATGAATACTCTAATTAAATTAGGGCTGTCCAGCAATTGGACAGCCTGCTTTTTTATAGAACAGAGTTCCTCATAGCTATTCAAATAGAAGTATTATGTCTTACATGAAGCAGTCAGTATTCTTATAAGGGGAGGGAAATTAGCTAAAATGTCCTTTTATTTCCAATAAACCTACAAAATCAATAAAATATTTACTCTTCATTAACTCATGCATCTCTGATTGTCCCAGTACTAAGGGTGAATTTATACTGTATCACCAATATTATTATTGCTTTGTTCTCCTTACAAATCATTACATTAGACCAAAGTTTCTCACCCATGACACTACTAGTAACTTGGGCTCCATAAATCTTTCTTGTGTGTGTGTGTATGGTGGGGTGAGGAAGGCTGGGGAGTGTGGAGAGGGAGAGCTGTTCTGTGCATTGTAGGATGTTTAACAGCATTCCTGGACTCTACACTCCCTTCAGTTGTGACAACCAAAAATGTTTCCAGATATTGCCAAATGCTGGGAGTTGGGAGGTAAGGGATCAAAACCACCCCTGCTTGAGAATCAGTTCATTTTGGCCAAGTATCTCATCTCTGATTCATACAGTTCTCAAGGAAATCCAGTTTTCAGAGATAGGAGTTAAGCTGTGCATCCATATTAAGAAATAGGTGACAATATTGGCTCAGTGACAGCCATTTAGATAAATATATGCACATGTGTATGTATAATATATCAACTGCTATAGTCAAGTTATTGGTACCCCTCAAGTTAAGGGAAATGTTTCTCTGCTCAATATTATATTTAATAATTTTGGAAAAAACTCACATGGGTTATTAAAGGCAACAGCTTAACCTACTCATTTCACTTTTTCTCACAAGGTTTGTTTTTGAACCAGAAATAATTGCATGATTCAGTTTAGTAATAATTGATGAAACTTTAATAGTTATAGTAAGAATGATCCCACTTTTGTAGTATCCCAAAAACATTTTAGTGCAATGCAATTGAAATTGGATGAAGTTTAATGAATATTGAATAGTACACAACAGACACACTGTAATATTTTTAGGTAACAGAATCTGCTCCAAACTGTTCTCGGGTTAATTAGGCACATGGACCCAAAAAAATTAGGCACAAAGCATTCTGAAAAGAGTGTCAAACTGGTCATTATAAATAAAGCTATAACTTACCAATCTGGGCCATAATCTGACAAAGAGCAATCTGTTTTAAATATGTGGATTTTCCACTCATGTTTGGTCCAGTTATTATCAAAAAATTACTCCCTTCTGTAATATAGGTATTGTTGGCAATAGGTTTTTCCGCAGATATTTTTTCAAGAATAGGATGCCATCCCTGTTTGATTGCTAAAGTATCAGTAAATTCAGGTCGAACTTAAGAAAAAAAAAAATAGAATGGTTTTTAAAGATTAATATATTTGCATCCAAAGATTTTGTAGTGTGTATGTACTCTCTATATCTTAGTGATTTTCACACTGGTCACTTTGGAATAATAACATTAAGGTATTATATTATCCCAAATCCCCACCCAAATTCTTCTAAATTATAATAGACACACTCTAATCACTATCACAACTTTTATTCACTTTCTAGAGAACTCTAGAATTTAGTTCTTTACCATTGTTGAGCTCTAAAATAGTTTATAAAATTTTCAGCTTTGTGTAAATTAAAAAGAACCAAGTAGATCAGGCATGGTGGCTCATGCTGGTAATCCCAGCACTTTGGGAGGTCGAGGAGGGCAGACTGCTTGATTGCTTGAGCTCAGGAGGTCAAGACCAGCCTAGGCAACATGGTCAAACCCTATCTCTACAAAATATATATATTAGCCAGGCGTGATGGCTCATGCCTGTAGTCCCAGCTACTTGTGGGGCTGAGATAGGAGGATCTCTTGAGCCTGGGAGGTGAAGACTGCAGTGAGCTGAGACTGTGTCACTGCACTCCAGCCTGGGTGACAAAGTGAGTCCCTGTCTCAAAAAAATAAAAATAAAAATAAAAAAGAACCAAGTACTCATTGATTGTACTTTAAAAATCATAATTTGCGGCCGGGCGCGGTGGCTCAAGCCTGTAATCCCAGCACTTTGGGAGGCCGAGACGGGCGGATCACGAGGTCAGGAAATCGAGACCACCCTGGCTGACACGGTGAAACCCCGTCTCTGCTAAAAAATACAAAAAACTAGCCGGCGAGGTGGCGGGCGCCTGTAGTCCCAGCTACTCGGGAGGCTGAGGCAGGAGAATGGCGTGAACCCGGGAGGCGGAGCTTGCAGTGAGCTGAGATCCGGCCACTGCACTCCAGCCTGGGCGGCAGAGCGAGACTCCGTCTCAAAAAAAAAAAAAAAAAAAAAAAAATCATAATTTGTTACTGGTACTATAGAGTTGCACATTTACTTACTCTACCTTAAACACTACTTCCCTACTTTAAATATTATTTCAAATTTGGCACACTTAGCATTTATTTATGTATTTATTAGAGACAGGGTCTTGGTCTGTTACCCAGGCTGGAAAGCGGTGGCAAAATCATAGTTTATTGCAGCCTCAAACTCCTGGGTTCAAGCCATCCTCCTGCCTCAGCCTCCCAAGTAGCTGGGAATAGAGGCACCTGCCACAGCTTCTCATCACTTTTTTTTAAAGAGATGAGGTCTTGCTATGTTGCCCAGACTGGTTTCAAATACCTAGCTTATAAGTTGAGGTAAGATTATAGAATAAATTCAAATATAAAAATAATTATTTATAAGCCTATGTAGAAATGTTGTATAAAAGGAAATTTCAGAGAATAGAGAAGATCAACACAAATAATTTGCTAATTTATAGAAACAAATAAGGATCAGGTCTCTATGGATATCACCTGAGGTGAGGCGAGGAGGAAGAGGGTGAAAGGATATGTGAAAACCAAAATGTTACATACCTTTATCTAAAATGCATAGATAAACTTGAAAACATTCATCATAAAAGTGAAGTTAGAAAAAAAATTTTAAGTATTTTCAAAAATTCATTCTTTATAGATATGGAGTTTCAGAATGATCCTTCTCAAACTAAAATGAAGCAATACTAAATCTCTTAATAGTTAAAAAAAAAAAAACTACCATTGGAATATCTGACCCCTAAAGTACAGTTTTGACCCAAAGGAGATATAAAAGTTTGAAAAGTTTTGGCCTATAAAATACCAATATAAAAAGTTAATATTTCCCTAAGAAATATGAAAAAATCTTTAGATACTTCCCATAAAACTAAATTAACATAACATTTTATGAATTTTACTGCTGATTTACATTAGAAATTTCAATGTTTTTAATGTAATGAAGTCTACAATTATTCAACCATAATTATCACATACTAGTCCAGTAAATTTGCATACTGGAGTATGGTAATAACTGGTAAGTTAGATAAGAAATGTCAAAGCACTAACTCCAAGTATTCATTTAACATGAGAAAATTACTTAACATTTATATTCATGGCCTTTGTATAGATTTGGGATATAAAAATAAATTACATAATTCCTAATTTTGGTATGTTCACATCTAAGGAGCTAGTGGATTAAAATGCTCACTCTGGAGATGCATTTCTCTCTATTAATATTTATCACACTGCTTCTAATAAGTATTCAGATTTGAACTTTATAAATTTAGATCATAGTCATTTTTACCAAGGAGACAGCTCTTGCAGTCTTTCTTATTCAGGGAATCTTTAGTTTCTTGCAATTTTTTCTTTTTGGTTTGCCAATTTTTGAGAGAAAAATTTTTTACTTCAAAAAAAAATTTTAAGGGTAATCTCACTTTCTTTATTTTGTGTCTTTGTCTAGGACCAGAGGCAAGAGACTCTATTTCAAGTTAAAATTTTAAATGGCATAACTATTATATCAAATTGTTTGAAAGGAATACAAATTTAAGTATGCAATATGTTTATTCCAAAGAAAGCAACTTACCATAGTCAGAAAGAGTGCAGGCATGAGCAAATGACAGTAGCATATCCAGCATTGACACAGTGTCAGATAGTTTATATAAGCAATGAATATGTTCATAAATCTCACTAAGCAGTTTGCACACTATCCTGAAAACACATGTTTGGTAAGACATGTAATAATGTTTTTTCAAAAGGGACACACATTGTAAGTGTAAAATAATATTAAATTCAACTGCCTGAAGTAAAATAATATTCACACCTGAGTTATACACTATACATAAAGCCTATTGTTCGACTGTCTCATTTTAGAGATGAGGAAATTGAAGTTTTTACTCAAGATCACAGCTACTTAGTGGCAAAGAATCTATTCTGGTGTATTAACATCACATTTTTGAAATAACTGCTTTTATGTGATATTAATAAAATAAGTTTTTATTATTAAAATATTTGATATAGGTCAAATCAAGCCCTCATTATACTTGGAAGCATCCCATTTGCTAATCACTTTATGAATTTGCAAATGTTAAGTTCAACACAAAAGCTATATGCATTTTCTCTCTCACCCATTTTTTCTTTCTGTTTCGCACTTGTTCTCTCATCACACACGTGCACACAGACACAATATCTGAATAATATAATTTTTTTTATAAGGCAGAGTTATACTGTGATATAGTGCAAAAAGTTTTTCTCTTGTAAAGATAAATATGTACCCAAAACTTACTATATATTAAAATGTTTGTGGTACATGCCTTGAAATTGTCTTGAAAGCCCAACTTTTCTCTTTATTACCTCAGCCTAATAAGTGTTCTAAATCTTTTACTTCTTCTTTCTGGCTGTATTGCTATTTCATGACCAGCAAAAGAACTGACACTATTGTGATATTGCTATTCAATTATTACTATCAAGGTATAAGGAGCTGAGGACTTACAGACCATAGAAAAAGAATAAACTGAATGAAGCCCAGGTAAGCCCATGATGTGCCACGTTCTACATCATGGTAGAATGCATATTACAGAAATATCAATTATAATAGTATTTGTTTGCAATTAGATCTTCCCCGAAGCTTCCGTGAGGCTCAGTGATTCTAATCACAAAGACAGACTTCCTTTGCTAACATACTTAATTCTACAATTGTCTGTAATTAGATAACAATTAAACTAATACAATTGTAACAGTTTCTCAAATTAAACCAATTTAATTCAATATTCAAATATTTCAAATGCTCTTACATATAAGTCATGTGATAGATTTCTCTCAAAGATTCTTGGCATCTTTCATTCATTTTAATTAAATCTGCTGATGTAAAGCTATAAGAATTTTTCACTTTAGAAATCTGCTGGGAGATTAAAAAACAAATGTCAAGATAAGTGCACACTACTATGAAATATAACATAAGATTTTAAAGAACAGAAATATGGATATTTAAGTTAATCATTTTAATCTTTGAGATACGGTATCACAAAGAAAGTTCTAAATAACATTTGTGAAACATAAAAGGAAGATCACTTCAAAGGATAAAGCCAAATTTTTTAACCCATACATTCATTTTTTTAAAGCAGGATATTTTGACCTAGTTCATCTGGGATGACTATTCTGATAGTTCTTAAAATGTTAAAAACACTACATCTTATTACCAAGTAACATGCATGATGGACATCAGAGATCCTCACTCCATCTCCGACCCCTGTTGCAGCTCTTGTCCTATATCTGAACCTCAACTCAAATCTCTAATCTTACTCAAGCTCTAAAAGCCTGAAAGCTAAATGGTTTGTTCTTATCAAAAAGTACCCCCAGGAAGCAGACAGAACAAAGGTTAGAGTGGGTTAGACTTTCCCAAACTGGTATATTGTAAAGGAGCTATATAGGAAAAAATATTCCTGTGGTACAAAGATTTGGAAATATTAGATTTTTTTAAAGTTAAGTAGATTTCTTTACTTCAGGACTTTTTAAACCTTTAACAGGCAAATGGTGTGGTATTTTCCTAATTTCTTTTTTCATAAACAGCTTTTGGATGTTCTTTCTTCATTTTCCTTTTTTTCTTACACTAGGCTCCCAGAACTGTGGAAAACACTGAGTTTGATATTTCTGCAAAAGCTTATAAATCACTCTTAGATTAGTATATTAATTAGGTAGGTGGGTAGGAATAGGAGAAGATATCGAACATTCAGAAATTTGGCTTGTAAACCTCAAGAAGTCCCCAAAATACGTAGATGTAATTCTATAAAATCAGCAACAATAATTTCCTAACCACTCTAAAATGAACCTTAATAAATTCTGAAGGAAGTTGATCATTAGGTAGGGCTAAACAGTCTGTAGTCATCTGGATGAAAAATCCTCGAGCAGAGCTAAAACTTGTCCTTAAAGGAAGACTATATTTTTCTCCAAGTTGTGATATCATTCCTGGTGACCAGAGACAAGAAAAACAAAAACAAAACAAAATAAATAAATTTTAATGAGAAAACCACTCTGTTTTAAAGTCATATGGTTTTTAAATTCTTACTGTTTTATACATAAATAAGAGGTCTTGTTGCTCTTTCAAACTCTAATAATTTTTTTTTTTTTTTTGAGACAGGATCTCACTCTGTCGCCCAGCCTGAGCACAGTGGCACAATCATAACTTACTGCAATCTCAACCTCCTGGGCTCAAGTGATCCTCCTACCTCAACCTCCTGAGTAGCTAGGACGACAGACATACATCACCATGAGTGGCAAATTTTTTCAGTTTTTGTAGAGACAACGTTTTGTCTCTACAAAAGACTAGCTGTATTGCCAAGGCTGGTTTCAAACTCCTGGACTCAAGCTATCAGCCCTCCTTGGCCTCCCAAAGTGCTGGGATTACAGGCTTGAGCTACTACACCTGGCAATGGAAGGTTTTCAAAAGGAGTTTAGTATGAAGGCTGCCACATATGCTGTTTCCTTAAATGGCACTACATGCTAAACTTATGTTTTGGTAACAAAAAATAAATGTAAAATACGTATGGCTAGTCATCAGCAGCAAAAAAGGACAGCATGTCCTGAAAAGGCTGTTTCATCCCTACAAAACAGAAAAACATTATCAAATAAATAAACTACCTGCTATGTCATCTACAATCTCTGTGTATGTTCTTCTTGCTATGTCAAGAAATTCATTTATGTTAGACCTCACTGCATAGCACTTCTGAGTCCTCATGTTCAGGCATCCTTTCATGTATCTTGCATCATCATTAATTACTGTTTTAATCTTTTCAAGTATGATTCCAAACCTAATATTAAGGCCAAAAGAAGAACATTATAGACAATAAGTCAAAGAGTTATTTTAATTTATAATTTGAATCACAGTTGATGATAGCAAATTTTTGTTCAAAGTTATTTTGAAATAACTAATTAAGCAACAAATATTTAAATTTACTTAAGTTAGAGCTGTGACTATTTCATATTTAAACTGTTTCATCAGTCAAGACTAGTCTAAAACAGCATCAGGACTCCAAGAACAAATTCTACATCTGCTAATAGAGCTCACAAATTACATATACTGATGTGCCTGTGGGTACAAAATATATCTCTAAAGAACTGTTATAAAAATTCTAGCTTCATGCTCATTCATTCAATAAACATTAACTTACACCATGTATCAAGCACTTCGCTAGGTGAAGAGATTCAGAGAAGAATAACATATGATCCCTGCCTTCAGTAGAGGCAATGGTCACTAAACACATATGTAGACAGCGTAACAGGAACCTCACAATTATCAGTGGTAAAGTGCAGTGATTATGCAAACCAGAAATCTGGTAACATATATTTTCCTCAACTTTTCCTTCATTCCATTCTATATTTTATTTGTAATTAAGCCAGTTTTATTATTAACTTCAATGTGTGACCTCACACAGGGTATATTTCTTCAATTAATAGAAGAATAGTTCTTAGGTATCACAAATCTTTTAAGTTCAGAACCAATGTCTGGACTGAACCAGTAGTTCTTCAGTCCACAACTACTGCTAATAATTTAATAGTGTTAAAATTAAACAGTATTTAGATTGTATTCAATATTTATATCTATTATTTTTTGTTACATTAGACCCTTCATGATTTAACAAAATGAAGAAATATATTTTTATTATTTGCAAGTCTTTCCATGGAGAATGGCTTTAAAAAGAAATATTAAAATTGTGCATGGATTTCAAGTTCTCATGCTATTCTAATTGTCTTTTAACACAAATAATCAATGTGTTGTTACCCTATTTATTGTACTTATAACATGAAATGTACAATTAGAATTTTGATGAATAGGTTAAAGATTCTGTTAACCAAAACTCAAGTAATTGTTCCATAGAATACAACTAGAGTATTTAAAATCGGTTATGATCAGGAAGAGGAGAATAATCTTATTTTTTAATAACAGTTGAGTGACAAAGACCTCTTGTCTTCCAAGGAACCATAGTAAGCTCTTAATAAAGGTGTGTTACAGTTCTTCATAGCAATCTAGTAAAGAATAAAATAAAAAAGTTAAGGATAATCAATTACAAGATCATTCAAACATATTATTTTACATTTGTTTAATACTTTATAGTTTACCAAGTGCTTTCTTCATTTCCTCATTTATATCCCCATAAAATATATTTTTAGCTATATAGCTGAGGATAGACAGTATCTTTCCCTTTTTCCAGATAAAGAGTACATGACTAATAAGTGCCATTCACTGCTTATTATAATTTTTATTTTTCTTGCCTCCCTACTAATTGTTAACACCCTACTACTTATAGATATAGGTACTTAAACAACTACTGTTGTACATTTAGAGTACTCTACATATAATTCCAAAATTTAGGTTAGATATACATTAAACAAAAAAATGCTTTGTATATTCATAAATAGAGTAATTTCTCAATTCTTGTATAGCAAAAATAGGAATTTTATTTTGCTTAATGAAAACTATGAGGGGTCACTAACTAAATAAACAGAAAAGAAGAGGGGAAAGTATATGTAGCTTAACTATTACCTCTGTTTTTAGTTTGATATGAAGCAATGGTAATAACTTTTTTTGCTTATGAACAGAAAATAATATGCACAGACAGATAACTAAAAAATTCACCAAAACTGAAAGAAAAAAATTAAACCTATCATTCCAAAGACAAACATTCTAAATATTACAGTATATTTCCTGCCAGTATCTAAAATAAATAATTTTATATCATTGTATGCTCCTTCCCCAACCCCTGACTTAATCCAGGTTGAGTATTTCTTACCCAAAATGCTTGGGATCAGAAGTTTCAGATTCTGGATCTTTTTCAGATTTTGGAATATTTGCATATGTACACAATGAGATATCTTGGAGATTAAACCTGAGTCTAAACATGAAAATCATTTATGTTTCATGTACACCTTATACACATAGCCTGAGGTAATTTTATACAACACTTTAAATAATTTTGTGCATAAAAGTCTGTGTACATGGAACCACCAGAAAGCAAATGTGTCACTATTTCAGTCACTTATTTGTGATTGTTTGGCATCACTATCATTCCCAACTCTGAATTTATATGCTACCAATAAGCAATCATTTTTTAACATTTATTTACCCATAAGTACTTAACAGTAAAAAAAAAAAAAAAAAATGACATACCATTAATACAGTGAAAAAATGTGTTCAGGGTAACAGCACGGTAGCACCCCCAGAGTACCTGCATTAGCTCTTAAACAACAGCAACAACTAACAATTTTCAGTATCCACCTATGATGCTATATTTTGATTAAGAGGTTACAGTAAGCTGTACTTTATTTTTCTAAGTGAGATTAAACATCAGAAACAGTTAAGGGACCAGGAAGTGGGTATGCTAAGGATACGGAGGCATTTTGCTGGCCAGCTTTTTAAAATGTTTCCTCTAGAGTCATCTGCTTCATTAATAATGGTTTTTGTCATAGAAATTTCTCTTTAATTTTATAACTGACATGATTTCTTACTCTGTTATGAATGTGTGCTGCTCCATTCTTATATGGTAAAAATAGGAATTTTATTTTGCTTAATAAAAACTGTAGATTTTCAACAAGCCCATCACACATTTTTACCATATATATAGGCATTTTTTCTGCAGTGTTACAACACCATCTTCATCGTCATTACTGTCATGATCACCTTGAATCAGAACCATTTTGTCTATTTCATCATCTGTTGATTAATGAACAGCTGGAGCCTCATTATTGATGTTAAAAATGTCAATTGGCCTGGCGCCATGGCTCACACCTGTAATCCCACCACTTTGGGGGCCAAGGTGGACAAATTGCTTGAGCTCAGGAGTTCAATATCAGCCTGGTCCACATGGCAAAACCCCATCTTTACCAAAAATACAAACAATTAGCTGGGCATGGTGGTGCATGCCTGTGGTCCCAGCCACTCAGGAGGCTGAGGTGGCAGGATGGCTTGAGTCTGGGACGCAAACGTTGCAGTGAGCTGAGATTGCACCACTGCTCTCCAGCCTGGGTGACAGAGTGAGACCCATCTCAAATAATAAATAAATAAATAAATAAATAAATAAATAAATACAAACTTCAACACCCACTTCTTCCAGCTTACTGACAGACTCTGGAAGTATACATTTTGCATATTTTGGGAGGTCAGACATAATTTTTTCTCACTTGACATATGGAATCCTACAAAGTCACCACCTTGTTTTATCATCATCATTGAACAGCATCACAGGCCAGAGGTTGTGCCAGGCATGTACAACCATGTCTTTAGTAACTATGTTGCAAGCACTGGCAACAGCATATACGGCATTCTTCATACTAAACTCCTTTTGAAAACCTTCCATCTGTAATCCCAGTGACTCAGAAGGATGAGGCAGGTGGATTGCTTGAGGCCAGGAGTTCAAGACCAGCCTAGGCAACATAGCGAGACCCCTGTCTATAAAAAAAATTTTTTTAATTAGGTGGGTATAGTGACATATGCCTGTACTCCCAGCTACTCAGGAAAAGTGGGAGGATTACTTGAGCCTAGAAGTTCAAGGGTGCAGTGTGCCATGATTGTGCCACTGTACTCCAGCCTGGGCACAGAGCAAGACTGCAACTGTAAAAAAAAATTCCACGTCTATGCTTCTGTTCACTGCTGCTAGCACGCTGTTCAAGAAAGTGTTTTTAAATTTACAAGAATAAAACAAACAACTTCATTAAAAAGTAAGCAAAAGACATGAGCAGACACTTTTCTAAAGACATACATGTGGACAACAAACATGAAAATAAAGCTCAGTATCACTGATCATTAGAGAAATGTGAATCAAAACCACAATGAGATACCATATCACACCAGTCAGAATGGCTATTATTAAAAAGTCAAAAAACAACAGATGCTGGTGAGCTTGTAGAGAAAGAAGAACATTTATACACTGTTGGTGTATGAATGTAAATTAGCTCAACCATTGTGGAAAGCAGTGTGGCAATTCCTCAAAGAACTGAAAACAGAGATACCATTCGACCCAGCAATCCCATTACTGGGTATGTACGCAGAGGAATATAAATCGTTTTACCATAAAGACAAATGCACATGAATGTTCAGTGCAGCACTGTTCACAATATAGCAAAGACATGGAATCAACCAAATACCCATGAGTGACAGATTGGATAAAGAAAATGTGGTATATATATACATCATGGAATACTATGCAGCTATATATATATATACACATATATATACATATATATATATACACATCTTTTGCAGGGACATGGATGGAGCTGGAGGCCATTATCCTTAGCTAATTGATACACGAACGGAAAATCAAATACTGCATGTTTTCACTTAGAAGTGGGAGTTAAATGATGAGAACTCATGGACACAAAGATAGGAACAACAGATAATGGCGTTTGCTTGAGGGTGAAGGGTGAGAGGAGGAAGAGGAGCAGAAAAAATAACTATTGGGTACTAGGCTTAGTACCTTGGTGGTGAAATAATCTGTACAACAAACACCCAAGACACAAGTTTACCCACATAACAAACATGCACATGTACCCCCAAAACTAAAATAAAAATTAAAAATATTTTAAAAAGTGTTTTTATATTTACTCTTCATTGATCTAAGGATACTCTCATCGCAGTCACATGGCTGAATTAATGAAGTCACATTTAGAGGAAATTATATGGCATAAACATTATTTTTGACGAAAATTGCAGCTGGAGGATTAACAGAAGAGTTGTCAAGGAGTAACAGGATATTTCAATCATCATCCAATCCAGATTCCCTGCAGTGAGCACGAGCTGCTGATGTAAAATGTTTGTGAGACCAATTGGAAAAAAAAAAAATGTCCCTGGTGATTCAGGCCTCTTTGTTAGCATAATAATGAACTGGTAAGAAATTCACTCCTTGAAAACTGAGGACCTAAGGTTTTACCTATGACAGCACATTTACACTTACATGCGCCTGCTGCACTAGCACAGCCCAGCATAGTTGTTTTCTGTCCTTGGCATCCTTAATTCCCACAGGGGCTGCTTCATCACCTGTAGTCAGTGTCTTTCTGAGGCAATAATGCCAAAACAATGATGTTTAATCAGCATTATCGATTTGTTCTGGCATCAGATTTTCATCAGCAATGACCTTGGCAAACTCATCAATGAATTTCTCCAATGCTTCATGATCAGCAGATGCTCAATTACTATAAATCTTAAAAAATTTAATGTCATTTTCTTCTTAAATTTCTGCAACCAGCCTGTTAAATATTGACAGTTCCTTTCAATTTTCATTTCATTGTGATACATCTTCACTTGTTTCCTGATCAGTATACCATTAAGTGACATGTGTTCACTGCAAAGCAGATGGACCCATTCTTTCTTTCTTTTTTTTTAAAAATGTTATGCAGTGTTTTTCTATTTTTCATTAGCTTCTATTCATCGCTTTCAGCATAGAACTCAAACAGTTTATCTGTTTGTTTCTTTAGGTCATATCTGGCAGTCATTCGAACAGCATACACTTCTTTAAGACCTTTCACACTTATACCATTATCCAATTTCTCCAACAGCTTGACTTTCTGTGTTATATATAAACGTTTAAGTGATTCCTCTTTTTCTTATCACTGTTACTGCAGGCCTTTATGACATTTTCTTTGTTTTGTTTTTTGTTTTTTTTTATCTTAACCACTAGACCAAGCAGGCAATAAGCAAAAAACAGTAATGCACATCAGTCTTGGCCCTATGTGGGACATCATGGAAACTTGCCATTGGCACATCTGACCTGCCACTGTGTCATTGTATCACCCTTTGTGGGCATGTTTGCAGAGAATAATCTGGGAGTGCACAGAAAAGATATATTACAGATGAAGGGAGCTGGGAGGGTCTTTTTTCCCTTGAGGATGCTGAATAAACTGTGTTGAGTACCTGCATTTTGCCTGCAACCCATTATGTAAGATCAAGATGTAAAATTTTCCACTTGTGACATCACATTGGTACTCAAAATGTTTCTGAATCTGGAGCATTTAAAATTTTTAACTTTTCGGTTAGGGATGCTCAACTTACACTATATCATACATATAAAAAACTTTTCAAGGCAAAAATGTTTAATAATTCATAATATTCCAGTCTATGGAAAGAAAATAGTCTCTTCCTGTAATTATTGCAGTTCTACTCTACTTACAATTTCTCACTGACATAAATAAATAATACTGTAACAATTATAAATAAACAATACCATTGTTGGACATAAATACTGGCCAACATTTCTGAAAAGTTCTTTCAGACAAATCTCTAGAAGTAGTATTACGGGATCAAAAGATATAGGTCATAAACATTTCCAGTACAATTTCCTGTAAAGTACGTGAAATTTGTATTTTTATCAGCTATTTAATAAGTTGTCTATCTCATAGATCTCTAATTAGAAATGAGTTACATCTATTAAGATAAACGAAAATGTCTGCTTCTTTGACAGATAAGAACTATGATTTTAATTGGTATTGCTTCGATTAATAATGAGGTTAATATTTTTGGTACTATTTATTAATCACCTTGATTTCCTTCTTTGGGTCATTTTCCATATTTCCATTGGCTTTTCAATAGTTTCTTATGAAATTACATGAGTTTTATGATGACAGAAATTAGTATTTTGTCTGTCTGATATGGTTAGGCTTTGTCTCCCCACCCAAATCTCATCATAAATTAAAATCCCTATAGTTCCCACAATCCCTGCTTTTCCAGGGAGAGACCAGATGGAGGTAATTGAATCATGTGGGCAGTTTCCCTCATGCTATTCTCATGATGGTGAGTGAGTTCTCACAAGATCTGATTGTTTTATAAGTGTATGGTAGTTCCTCCTGCATTCCCTCTCTTTCCTGCTGCCTTGTAACAAAGTTTCCTTCTTTCCCCCGCTCCTTTTGCCATGATTGTACCTTTCCTGAAGCTTACCCAGCCATACTGAACTGTGAGTAAATTAAATCTCTTTCCTTTATGAATCACCCAGTCTTGGGTAGTTCTTTATAGCAGTATGAAAACAGACTAATACACTGTCATTTGTTATAAATTTTTCCTATCTTTGCCTTTTACTTTGCTTTTGACATACCAAAGTTTAAAATTTGTGTTTCATGAAATCTCTCAATATTTTTCTGGTGATTTATTCCATTTATTTCATTACAAGAAAGGTGATGACATTTTTGAAGTCTTTTGCCACATTACTTTAACTATATATATTTGTATTAGTCCATTCTCATGCTGCTAAGAAAGACATACCCAAGACTGGGTAATTTATAAAGGAAAAAGGTTTAATTGACTCACAATACCACATGACTGGGGAGGCCTTACAGTCATGGCAGAAGGTGAATGTGGAGCAAAGTCATGTCTTACATGGCAGCAGGCAAGAAGAACATGTGCAGGGGAACTCCCCATTTAAACAACCATCAGATCATGTGAGACTTATTCACTACCAGGAGAAAAGGGTGGGGGAAACTGCCCTATGATTCAATGATCTCCACCTGGCCCTGTCCTTGACATGTGGGGATTATTATAACTCAAGGTGAAATTTGGGTGGGGACACAGCCAAATCATATTATTCTGCCCCTGGCCCCTTCCAAATCTCATGTCTTCACATTTCAAAACCAATCATTCCTTCCAAAGAGTCTCCCAAAGTCTTAACTCATTTCGGCATTAACTCAAAAGTCCACAGTCCAAAGTCTCATCTGAGACAAGGCAAGTCTCTTCTGCCTATGAGCCTGTAAAACTGAAAAGCAAGTTAGTTACTTTCTAGATACAACTGGGGTACAGGCATTGGGTAAATACACCCATTTCAAATAGGAGAAAATGGCCAAAATGAAGGGGCTACAGGCCCCATGTAAGTCCAAAATCCAGTGGGACAGTCAAACCTTAAAGCTCCAAAATGATCTCCTTTGACTCCATGTCTCACATACAAGTCACACTGATGCGAGAAGTGGGCTCCCACAGCCTTGAGCAGCTCCACCCTTGTGCCTTTGCAGGGTACAGCCCCGTGAACCCTACAGTTGCTTTTAAGGCTGGTGTTGAGTGTCTATGGCTTTTCCAGGTGCATGGTACAATCTGTCAGTGGATCTACCATTCTGGAGTCTGGAGGATAGTGGCCCTCTTCTCACAGATCCACTAGGCAATGCCCAAGTAGGGACTCTGTATGGGGGCTTTTGCCCCACATTTTCCTTCTGTGCTGTCCTGAAAGAAGCTCTCCATGAGGGTCCCATCCCTGAAGCAAACTTCTGCCTGGACATCCAGGCATTTCCATACATCCTCTGAAATCTAGGTGGAGGTTCCTAAACCTCAATTCTTGACTTCTGTATACCTGCAGGCTCAACACCACATGGAAGCTGCCAAGGCTTGAGGCTTGCATTCTCTGAAGCCATGGCCCAAGCTGTATGTTGGCCACTTTTAGCCATAGCTGGAGCAACTGGGATGCAGAGCACCAAGTCCCTAGGCTGCACAGAGCAAGGGGGCCCAGAAAACCATTTTTTCTTCCTAGGCCTCTGGACCCGTAATGGAAGGGGCTGCCACAAAGGTCTCTGATATGACCTGGAGACATTTTCCCCATTGTCTTGGTGATTATTAACTTTTGCCTCCTTGTTACTTATGTGAATTTCTTCAGCTGGTTTGAACTTCTCCCCAGAAAATGGGATTTTCTTTTCTATGTATCCTCAGGCTGCAAATTTTCCAAACTTTTAAGCTCTGCTTCCTCTTGAATGCTTCACTGCTTAGGAATTTCTTCTCCCCAGATACCCTCTCTCTCAAGTTCAAAGTTCCACAGATCTCCAGGGCAGGGGAAAATGCTGCCAGTCTCTTTGCATAGCAAGAGTGACCTTTATTCCAGTTCCCAAAAAGTTCCTCATCTCCATCTGAGACCACCTCAGCCTGGACCTTGTTGTCCCTCTCACGATCAGCATTTTGGTCAAAGCCATTCAACAAGTCTCTAGGAAGTTTCAAACTTTCCTACAACTTTCTGTCTTCTGAGCCCTCCAAACTGTTCCAGTCTCTGCCTGTTACCCAATTCCAAAGTTACTTCCATATTTTCAGGTACCTTTACAGCAGCACCCCACTCTACTGGTAAAATTTACTATATCAGTCTGTTCTCAGCTGCTAATAAAGACATACACATTATTGGGTAATTTATACAGGAAAAAGGTTTAATTGACTCACAGTTCCACATAGCTGGGGAGGCCTCACAATCATGGCAGAAAGCAAATGAGGAGCAAAGTAACATCTTACATGGCAGTAGGCAAGAAGAACATGTGCAGGGCAACTCTGCTTTATAAAATCATCAGAACTTGTGAGACTTATTCACTACCAAAAGAACAGTATGGGAGAAACCACTCCCACGATTCAATCATCTCCACTAGGCCCTGCCCTTGAAATGTGGGGATTCTTACAATTTAAGGTGAGATTTGGGTGGAGACACAGCCAAACCATGTTAATATTTATTAGAATAATTTCTATAATAAAATTATTCCATATTTTTCATTATTTCTCTTTCAAAATCAGTTCCCTTTATCACTTTAACAAAAACAAGTTTTACAGAGTGTAGTATTTAAAAGTTAATGAGAAAATAATCATCTTGTAGCCATCAGAGTAATAATTACTTCAGGTAAGAGTCATCAACTTATTCTACAATCAATTAGTGGAAGTTTGATGAGGATGGGGTTATTTACACATTCTCAATATAACTCTCCATAGATTAATAACTTATTAATCACAAAAGAAAATCTGAATTTATAGTGAAGAAATTGATCAGTTAATATCACCAAGATATTGGTGATATCCTCTTGATGTGCCTCTTGATGTGATGTACTAAAAAGGATACATCATAGGGTATTAACGCCAAATATGCATAGATGAATTTAATCAGGAGAAAGCAATCACATAAATTGAGGAAATGAAATTCTACTTAAAAAATTGACCCTTATGCTTCAAAATGTCAGTATCATGAACAAAGGTTGAGAAAGTTTTCCACTTCAAAGGAGTTTTAAAAAACATGGCATTAAATATAAGATATGATCCTGAATTGGACCCTATATCAGGAAAAAATGCTATAAAGAACATTATTAGAACAATTTTAAAAATTTGAGTATGGGATACATATTATAAAATAGTATTACATCATATTAATTATTCTGAATTTGTAATAATATTATGATTATATAAGAGAACATCTTTTTTTAGGAGACTTTAGTCTCCTAAGTACTTACTACTTTAGTACTTAGGTACTGCAATTTATTCTCAAATGGTTCAGTAAGTGTAATAAGGCTAATAATGTGTATGTGTGTGTAAAGTATGTACAAGGAGAAAAAGTATGGGGAATTCGCCATGTTATTCTTGCAATTTTCCCTGAGTTTGAAATTTTTTCTGAACAAAAAGTTAAAAAATAATGCTGGACATGTTTTGTATGATACACACACATATAAATTACCTTTAAAGGATCCACAAGTTCCAAGGTATGTTTCAAGTATATTAAATTTGTTATCTTTGATTCAGCAGCATTGACCTGTTAAGATAAAAACCCAAATTTGGATGGACACCATAAGTAAGTATTTAATAGAATAATGGGTTTTCCTCTTGAACATTCTTACTCTTCGCATATTCCATATATTTTTATATATCAGCCTAGCCACAATGCAAGCCTAAAGAATGATAAAAAATTATTGGCCCACCATAATTAACCTAGTGCACTATTTTCCCAAAAGTCTGAAAATGAGAAGAGTTTATCTCATTGTATCCAATTTTCATTTCTATTTCAATCTCTTGGGTTCAATTTAAACTGAATAGCAAAAGGAGATGCAGTCCAATCCTGAGCAGCACCAAGAGAGTAATATTAACTGAAAAAGGCACAAAGAGTATTTGTAGATAGATGATATTTTAAAAGGCTGAATCCAAACCTCGCAGATAGTTATAGAACAACATGGATTTCCCTCATTGGTTCCTGTTTATTCAAGTAAAACTATTTTCATAAATCTGCTAGGAATTATAGTTTGCCAAAATAAAGCTACATCGACATTCCAAATTTTATTAATAAATTTTATATAAATTAAATTGCACTCTAGAGTTGAGCAGTATTACCCAACCTGGAGGAATGAGGAATGATCCTGTGTCTGGACTAATTTACTAATACTGACAGATGAAGTAGAGTTTTAGGATACTACAATTATGACATAATGTACTTGATATGAAGATGTTTCCTTTTTTTTCTTTTTTAATAGAGACGGGGTTTCACCATGTTGGCTAGGCTGGTCTCAAACTCCTGACCTCAGGTGATTCACCCATCTTGGCCTCCCAAAGTTCTGAGATTACAAGCATGAGCCACCACGCCTAGCCAGATGTTTCTTTTTGAAGTATCCTGGTTTATAGCCCCACTGCACAATACCGGGACTGTTCTGTGACCATATGTATCAATTTAGAAAAAAATCCATAATAAATGTTGCTAGCCCCAAATGGGTTATGTCATGTTCTCTTACAATGGATCTCTGAAACTAACTGGAAGGTTAAAAATAAATAAAATATGCTACAGAAAACAACTATCATCACTATCGCTAAAGGAGAATAATTCATGCTAGGAGTAATGGCTCATGTCTGTAATCCCAGCATTTTGGGAGTCTGAGGTAGGAGGATCACTTGAGCTCAAGAGTTTGAGACCAGCCTGTGCAACATGGCAAAACTCTGTCTCTACAAAAAAAAAAAAAAAAAATTAGAAATTAGCTGGGTGTGGTGGCACATGCCTGTGGTCCAGCTACACAAAGGGTGAGGTGGGAGGACCACCTGAGCCCAGGAGGTTGAGCCTGCAGTAAGCAGTGATCACACCACTGCACTCCAGCCTGGGTGATGAAGTGAAACCCTGTCTCAAAAAAGGGCGGGGGGATAATTCCAAAAATAGCTAACACACCATTGAAGAAGAACAAGTTGGAAAGACTAACTGTAATGAATGTCAACTTCTAATAAAATTACAGTAATTAAGAAATGATGGTATTGACATAAAAACAGAGAGTCCAATGGAACAGAATAAAGAGTCTAGAAACAGAGCTAAGCATATATATGGGCACTCGATTTACGGCGAAGGTTGACTGCAGAACAGTGGGGAAAGGAGAGTCTTTTCCATAAACAGTACCAGTAGAATTATGAATTCATATGGGAAAAAAGGAAACATGGCCCTTCCCTCAACCTACACACAAAAATTAATTCCAGAAGGATTGTAGAACTAAGCATAAAAGGTAAAACAATAAAATATCTGGAATTAATAAAGAAGAATATCTTCATGGCCTTGTGTGTTCTAATTAACTTTTATAGATTTTGTAATTGATGATTTGGCATCCATTAATCACATGATGAAACTAATAGCTAAAGTTGTTTACATCTCCCTTACAGTCTGGCCTTTGCAGGCATGTGAAAATCATATTACGAAACCCCCAATCACAAACTTCAACATCTGTGTTTTACTTCCTGACCAATAGGCGACTTCCCTACCTAGCAACTTCCTGGTACTGTAGTAATAAGGGGTTTTGCCCATGTATCTCCTTGCTCCTTCTGCCTCTCAATCAACCCTAGTACATCCCCAGGTGGTCCTGCCTGACATGCCCTCTCCTCTTGGGAACTTTAAGTAATAAACAATGGCATTAGTATCTCCATGTTACCATTCAATCACCTTCATAGATCAAAATTCCATGGGTACAATCAAGATATTAGAGTAGGTAAAGACTTCTTATGCAGGACATAGCAAACACTAACTATGAAGGGAAAAAAAATTGATAAACTAGATCCATTTAAATTACAAATTTCTATTTATCAAAAGATATTACTAAGTCAAGTTAGGTTCTCCAAAAGTCAACTCTGAGAAACTAGAATTTGAGAGCAAATAATTTATTTTAAAAAGTAATTCCAGCAAAAACAGGCAAGGGGGTGGGGAAGTAAGACAGAGAAGGAAAGAATACCAGTACAGGAGACATTAATGATCAAGTTACCAATTTGTCTCCATCTCTCAGATGTAATGGAGACATCTGAGAGATGGCATAGAGTAAGTTTCAGAAGCTATCTCCAGAGGTAAGGAAAATGGGGTATTTATTCATCAACTCCTATTCAGTGTTGGTTAAGAGCTGCTGCCAGGGCATCAATTCCCTAATACCCTCCAGCCTCTCTTATGGCCAGAGAATGTCTTCCAAAAGCAGAGTCTCAGCTGCTTCAAGCAAGAAGTCTTCCTGCACAAAAGTGAATACCAAGGCAACGTGGGTAGCATAGCAACAGCATCTATCCCACAATACTCAGTGCAAATTAAACTACAAAGTGGGAAGAAATATTTGCAACACACATAACCAAAAAAGGGCTTATATCTAATATGTGAAAAGAAGCTCCACAAATCACAAAAGCAGATACACCCAATAGAAAAATAAGTAAGAATCCCGAGCAATATTTTGACAAAAGAAGATATTCAAATGGTCAATATACATGTGAAAGGATGCTCAACCTCATTAATAGGAAAATGCAAATTAAAACCACTGCTTATCAAAACGCTATGGCTAAAATTTTACAATCAGTAATATCTGGTTTGGGGAAGACAAATTGGAGTTCTCATACATTGATGGGAGGGTAAATTGATAAACCATTTTGAAAAACATTTTGACATTATCTACCAAAGTTGAATATATGCATACGCCATGACTCAGAAATTCCACTCCTAACTATATACCAAATAAAAACATATGTACAATTACATTAAGAGATGGGTACAAGGTTGCTTAGCAGTATTATTTTTTATTGCAAAGCTGTCAGCAACTCAAAAGTTGAGTTGAAATGGATAAATGAATAATAAATGGATAAATGGATAATGAGATGGATAAATAATGGCATATTCATATACAGTGGAATATCATATAGCAGTGAAAATAAATGACCTAAAGCTACCTGAAACAACATGGTTAAATCTCACAAATATAATGTTGACTCAAAGAAGTCAGGCATAAAAAATATGCATTGAATAATTCCTTTATATATAAAGTTTTTAATAGATCAGGTCAAACTAAATTATAAAGCAAAGGAAATGATTACTAAAAGTGGTTTCCTTTTGGAGACAGGTAGAAAATAACGGATGGCAAGGAGAAGAAGGGGAATTTTTGAGGTATTGGTGATAACTATTTCTTTACGTGAGTGGTTGTTACATGAATGTTCACTTTGTGATAAATCAACGTAGCACTACATTTTTATTTTGTACAGTTTTCTGTACTATATATTATTTCTTGTTACTTTAAAAAAGGCTAAAAATAATAATAAACAAGAAGGTAGAAAGAAAAGAGTACTCTTATGGAAGGCAAAAGAAGAAAATGGGAAATGAGTGTGTTCATCTGAGTCAAATTTTGCTGCTAGGTCAAGCATGATGAGCGCTGCCATTAACCACTGGATTCAGCAATATGGAAATCATGGGTGGCTTTGAGAAAAGGAGCATAATTAGATACACCAATTACAGATAATCCTTCCAGTGGACTGGTGAGGCAAAGATTTGTTTGGAATAGGTTTGGAGAGAAAATAAGCAAAATTAGATATATCAGTTATAGATAATCCTTCCGAAAAATATTGCTTTACAGAGAAACAGAAGAAAAGTAGAGGGGGAAGTAAAAACAAGCAAAAAAAGCCATTTTGTATTTTTTTAAGAAGTGATAACAGCATGTTTGAATTTCTCTTTGACTTAAGCATCTTGTGCCTTCTGTCAGCATCTAAGAAACTATGGCAGGCCAACTAGCTAGTTTGCAAGTAGGGTAGAATCTCAGATCCCTTGCAGTTCTAGATAATACTATGCTGTAATTGCTTATTTTATTTTTACCCAAATATAACATCAGAGTATAAATTTTTCTGGATCAGAGCTATAATTCTTACTGTATTTTA
The DNA here is from genome assembly GCF_049350105.2 of Macaca mulatta. Classification (NCBI taxonomy): domain Eukaryota; kingdom Metazoa; phylum Chordata; class Mammalia; order Primates; family Cercopithecidae; genus Macaca; species Macaca mulatta. Next base: position 164,714,833 of record NC_133406.1, read on the forward strand.
GCACTTATAACAATACTTACTAAAATGAATCACAGAATAAATCAAAGGAGTCATATACTTCAGATACTCTATATATGGCAGTCTGAAATCATTTAAAAAAAAGTTACTCAAAATGATGCAAAAAACTCATGATAAAACTTAGAAAAATATGTTTAATATAAATTTTTCAAATGTTGGGGAAAGTATTTTAAGCATTTATAGTGGGAAACACAAATATTCTTAATGCAATATATTAAGTGCTATGGTTATAGATACTGTATAGAAAGAAAATTGTGTTAAGATAAGAAATTTAAGCTTTATTTTTAGTCAACATTTATGATCAGAAACATGCATTTTCTAGAAATCAATATTCTTAAAAAGAAAGAATAAGAACTTATCTTAGGCAAACAATTTCTTACTGAAAATTATCTGAAAGCATTTAGTTCATTCACAAGTTTTAGCAAATCATTCAGTTTAACCAGCACAAGTCTGAACTCAGTAAATACTGTATTTAATTAAGAGATTTGTGCTTATATTAAATAAGAAAAGAGCCCTTTAAAACCTATTTTCAGACGGTTAAAAAAATGATAACAGAAACATTATAAGAAATAATGAAAGCCATGAATCATGTATAAAGTTAAATATATTGCTTAAGTTTTCCTAAAGGTTACTAAATCTGATCTGTAAAGTCTAACAAAAAGCCTCCACAAAGGACAGAAATACAATGGTGAGAAAAACATTTACAATTCTGACCGATTCTCCCAAAACTAAAGTTTTCCTTAGTTTAAAGGATGGTAAGTGGACCACACTTCCAAGACAGCCAAATAGGAACAGCTCTGGTCTACAGTTTCCAGCGAGACTGATGCAGAAGACAGGTGATTTCTGCATTTCCAACTGAGGTATCTGGTAGATCTCACTGGGACTGCTTGGACAGTGGGTGCAGCCCATGGAGGGCAAGCCAAAACAGGGTGGGGCATCACCTCACCTGGGACGCACAAGGGGTCAGGGGATTTCTCTTTCCTAGCCAAGGGAAGCTGTGAGTGACTGTACCTGGAAGAGCACTCCTGCCCAAATACTGTGCTTTTCCCATGGTCTTCACAACTGGCAGACCAGGAGATCCCCTTCCATGCCTGACTCAGCAGGTCCCACGCCCACAGAGACTTGCTCCTTGGTAGCGCAGCAGTCTGAGATCAACTTGGGACATGGGAGCTTGGCAGGCGGAGGGTCCTCTGCCATTGCTGAGGCTTGAGTAGGCGGTTCTCCCCTCACAGTGTAAACAAAGCAGCAGGGAAGCTCCAGCTGGGTGGAGCCCACTGCAGCTCAGCAAGGCCTACTGTCTCTCTAGATTCCACGTCTGGGGTCAGGGCATATCTGAAAAAAAGACAGCAGACAGCTTCTCCAGACTTAAACATCCCTGCCTGACAGCTCTGAAGAGAACAGTGATTCTCCCAGCACGGCATTCAAGCTCCAATAACAGACAGACTGCCTCCTCAAGTGGGTCGCTGATCCCCATATAGCCTAACTGGGAGACACCTCCCAGTAGGGGCCAACAGACACCTCATACAGGCGGGTGTCCCTCTGGGACAAAGCTTCCAGAGGAAGGATCAAGCAGCAATATTTGTTGTTCTGCAGCCTCCACTAGTGATATCCAGGCAAATGGGGTCTGGCGTAGACTTCCAGCAAACTCCAACAGACTTGCAGCTGAGGGGCCTGTCTGTTAGAAAGAAAACTAACAAAGAGAAAGGTGTGGCATCAAAATCAACAAAAAGGACATCCACACCAAAACCCCATCCATAGGTCACCAACACCAAAGAACAAAGGCAGATAAAACCATGAAGATGGGGAGAAGCCAGAGCAGAAAGGCTGAACATTCCAAAAACCAGAACACTTCTTCTCCTCCAAAGGAACACAACTCCTCACCAGCAAGAGAACAAAACTGGATGGAGAATGAGTTTGACAAGTTGACAGAAGTAGGCTTCAGAAGGTCAGTAATAACAAACTTCTCCGAGCTAAAGGAGCATGTTCCAACCCATCAAAAGGAAGCTAAAAACCTTGAAAAAAGGTTAGACGAATGGCTAACTTGAATAATCATGTAGAGAAGAGCTTAAATGTACTGATGGAGCTGAAAACCACAGTACAAGAACTTCATGAAGCATACACAAGTTTCAATAGCTGATTCGATCAAGCGAAGAAAGGGTATCAATGAATGGAGATCAGATTAATGAAATAAAAAGAGAAGACAAGTTAGAGAAAAAAGAGTGGAAAGAAACAAACAAAACCTCCAAGAAATATGGGACTATGTGAAAAGACCAAATCTATATTTGATTGATGTACCTGAAAGTGATGGGGAGAATGGCCCAAGTTAGAAAACACTCTTCAGGATATTATCCAGGAGAACTTCCCCAATCTAGCAAGATAGACCAACATTCAAATTCAAGAAGTACAGAGAACACCACAAAGATACTCCTCAAGAAGAGCAACTCCAAGACACATAATTGTCAGATTCACCAAGGTTGAAATGAAGGAAAAAATGTTAAGGGCAGCCAGAGAGAAAGGTCAGGTTACCTACAAAGGGAAGCCCATCAGACTAACAGCAGATCTCTCAGCAGAAACCCTACAAGCCAGAAGAGAGTGGGAGCCAATATTCAACATTCTTAAAGAATTTTCAACCCAGAATTTCATATCCAGCCAAACTAAGATTCCCAAGTGAAGGAGAAATAAAATCCTTTACTGACAAGCAGACGCTGAGAGATTTTTGTCACCACCAGGCCAGCCTTATAAGAGCTCCTGCATGAAGCACTAAACATGGAAAGGAATAAGGGGTACCAACCACTGCAAAAACATGCCAAATTGTAAAGATCATCAACGCTATGAAGAAACTGCATCAATTAATGGGTGAAATAACCAGCTAGCATCATAATGACAGGATCAAATTCAGATATAACAATGTTAACCTTAAATGTAAATGGGCTAAATGCCCCAATTAAAAGACACAGACTGGCAAGTTGGATAAACAATCAAGACCCATTGGTATGCTGTATTCAGGAGACCCATCTCACATGCAAAGACACAGAGAGGCTCAAAATAAAGGGATGGAGGAAGATCTACCAAGTAAATGGAAAGCAAAATAAAGCAGGTGTTGCAGTCCTGGTCTCTGATAAAACAGACTTGAAACAAACAAAGATCAAAAGAGACAAAGAAGGCCATTACATATTGGTAAAGGGATCAATTCAACAAGAAGAGCTAACTGTCCTAAATATAGATGCACCCAATACAGGAGCACCTGGATTCATAAAGCAAGTCCTTAGAGACCTAAAAAGAGACTTGGACTCCTGCACAATAACAATGGGAGACTTTAACACCCCACTGTCAATATTAGACAGATCAACGAGACAGAAAATTAACAAGGATATCCAGGACTTGAACTCAGCTCTGAACAAAGCAGACCTAATACACATCTACAGAACTCTCCACCCCAAATCAACAGAATATACATTCTTCTCAGCATCATATCACACTAATTCTAAAATCAACCACATAATTGGAAGTAAAACACTCTTCAGCAAATGTATAAGAATAGAAATCACAACAAACTGCCTCTCAGACAACAGTGCAATAAATTAGAAGTCAGGATTAAGAGACTCACTCAAAACTGCACAACTCCATGGAAACTGAACAACCTGCACCTGAATGACTACTGAGTAAATAACAAAATGAAGACAGAAATAAAGATGTTCTTCAAAACCAATGAGAACAAAGACACAACATACCAGAATCTCTGGGACACATTTAAAGCAGTGTGTAGAGGGAAATTTATAGCACTAAATGCCCACAAGAGAAAGCAGGAAAGATCTAAAATTGACACCCTAACATCACAATTAAAAGACCTAGAGAAGTAAGAGCAATCAAATTCAAAAGCTAGTAGAAGATAAGAAATAACTAAAATCAGAGCAGAACTGAAGCACATAGAGACACAAAAAATCCTTTGAAAAATCAATGAATCCAGGAGCTGGTTTTTTGAAAAGATCAACAAAAGAGATATCCCAATAGCAAGACTAATAAAGAATAAAAGAGAGAAGAATCAAATAGATGCAATAAAAAATGATAAAGTGGATATCACCATTGATCCCACAGAAATACAAACTATCATCAGAGAATACTATAAACACCTCTATGCAAATAAACTAGAAAATCTAGAAGAAATTCTAGAAAAAAATCTAGAAGGATAAATTCCTGGACACCTACACCCTCCTAAGACTAAACCAGGAAGAAGTTGAAACTGTGAATAGACCAATAGCAGGTTCTGAAATTGAGGCAATAATTAATAGCCTACCAACCAAAAAAAGTCCAGGACCAGACAGATTCATAGCTGAATTCTGCCAGAGGTACAAAGAGGTGCTAGGACCATTCCTTCTGAAACTATTCCAATCAGTAGAAAAAGAGGGAATCCTCCTTAGCTCATTTTATGAGGTCAACATCATCCTGATACCAAAGCCTGGCAAAGACACAACAAAAAAAGAGAATTTTAGGCTAATATCCCTGATCAACATCAATGCAAAAATCCTCAATTAAATACTGGCAAACCGAATCCAGCAGCACATCAAAAAGCTTATCCACCATGATCAAGTCGGCTTCATCCCTGGGATGGAAGGCCGGTTCAACATACACAAATCAATAAACATAATCCATCACAAAAACGGAACCAACGACAAAAACCACATGATTATCTGAATAGATACAGAAAAGGCCCTCAGCAAAAATCAACAGCATTTCATGCTAAGAGCTCTCAATAAAGTGGGTATCAATGGAATGTATTTCAACATAATAAGAGCTATTTATGACAAACCCACAGCCGATATCATACTGAATAGGCAAAAACTGAAAGCATTCCCTTTGAAAACTGGCACAAGATAAGGATGCCCTCTCTCACCACTCCTATTCAACATAGTATTGGAAGTTCTGGCAAGGGCAATCAGGCAAGAGAAAGCAATAAAGGGTATTCAAATAGGAAGAGAGGAACTCCTATTTACAATTACTACTAAGAGAATAAAATACCTAGGAATCCAGCTTACAAGGGATATGAAGGACCTCTTCAAGGAGAACTACAAACCACTGCTCAAGGAAGTAAGAGAGGACACAAACAAATGGAGAAATATTCCATGCTCATGGATAGGAAGAATCAATATCACGAAAATAGCCATACTGCCTAAAGTAATTTATAGATTCCATGCTATCCCTATCAAGCTACTACTGACTTTCTGCACAGAATTGGAAAAAACTACTTTAAAGTTCATATTGAACCTCATAGCCAAGACAATGCTGGGCAAGAAAAACAAAGCTGGAGGCATCACAGTACCTGACTTCAAACTTTACTACAAAGATACAGTAACCAAAACAGCATGGTACTGGTACCAAAACAGATATATAGACCAATGGAACAGAATGGAAGCCTCAGAAATAACACCACACATGTACGACTATCTGATCTTTGACAAACCTGACACATGCAAGCAACGGGGAAAAGATTCCTTATTTAATAAGTGGTGTTGGGAAAACTGGCTAGCCATATGCAGAAAACTGAAACTAGGCCCTTTCCTTACCCTTATATAAAAATAAACTCAAGATGGATCAAAGACTTAAACATAAGACCTAGGACCATGAAAACCCTAGAAGAAAACCTGGGCAATACCATTCAGGACATAGGCATGGCCTAAGACTTCACATCTAAAACACTGAAAGCAATGGCAACAAAAGCCAAAATTGACAAGTGAGATCTAATTAAACTAAACAGATTCTGTGCAGCAAAAGAAACTATCATCAGAGTGAATAGGCAACCTACAGAATGGGAGAAAATTTTTGCAATCTATCCATCTGACAAAGGGCTAATATCAAGAATCTACAAATAACTTAAACAAATTTACAAGAAAAAAGCAAACAACCCCATCAAAAAACGGGCAAAGGATATGAACAGACACTTCTCAAAAGAAGACATTTATGCAACCAACAGATATATGAAAAAATGCTCATCATCACTGGTCATTAGAGAAATGCAAATCAAAACCACAACTATATACCATCTCATGCCAGTTAGAATGGTGATCATTAAAAAGTAAGGAAACAACAGATGCTGGAGAGGATATGGAGAAATAGGAGTGCTTTTACACTGTTAGTGAGAGTGTAAATGAGTTCAACCATTGTGAAAGACAGTGTGGCAATTCCTCAAGGATCTAGAACAAGAAATACCATTTGACCCAGCAATCCCATTACTGGGCATATACCCAAAAGATTATAAATCATTCTGTGATAAAGACACATGTAAATGTATGTTTATTGTGGCACTATTCACAATAGCAAAGACTTGGAACCAACCCAAATGTCCATCAACCCAAATGTCCACATTAAGAAAATGTGGCACATGTACACCATGGAATACTATGCAGCCATAAAAAAGGATGAGTTCATGTGCTTTGTAGGGACACAGATGAAGCTGGAAACCATTATTCTCAGCAAACTATTACAAGATTAGAAAACCAAACATCGCATGTTCTTACTCATAAGTGGGAGTTGAACAAAGAACACATGGACACAGGGAGGGGAACATCACACACCGGGGCCTATGGGGGGTGGGGGGCTAGGGGAGGGATGACATTAGGAAAAATACCTAATGTAGGTGACGGGTTGATAGGTGCAGCAAACCACCATGGCATGTGTATACCTATGTAACAAAACTGCACGTTCTGCACATGTAACCCAGAACCTAAAGTATATAAAAAAAAACAAAACAAAAACAAACAAACAAAAAAAGGATGTGAAGTAACATTGACCCTTAAAAACCTTATGGCACCAATTATAATTTTTTTTTTCTGAACAGAAAAAAAGGTCCCAGATTCTTAGTATGCTGAATTACCTTAAACCTAGACCAGAGAACTTTTCTAAAATCTGATAGTCAAACTGAGTATAGAAGCAGGCAAGCTATTCACAGATATTTCTCAGAAAACTAGTTGGTCAAAGTGATATTTTTTCCTAATTTAACCAGAAATGGTCTAGTGCAAAAAGATGTATATTACTAATTCCTGTAACTAGTGACAGTGTATGAAACTGTGTGACTGTATAATACTATATGTTATATAAATTGACAATAAAGAGATTGCTGCGAGGTATAATCTGACAGCAATCAGATTAATTCTTTCTTATAGTAAAATAGAAACACAGCCTTTGCTTATACACTGTTAAAGGTTGAATTATGTTTCCCCCCAAAAAATTCTGTTGAAGTTCTAACCCTCAGTACCTCAAAATGTGGTCTTATTTGGAAATAGGGTCATTCCAGAAGTTGGTAATTGTTACAATGATGTAATACTGGAGTGGGGTAGGCCCCCAATCCAGTAATACTGATGTCATACAAAGACAGCCATGTGAACATGTGGACACACAGGGAGACCACCCTTTGATGAGGAAACACAGATTGGAGTTTAGAAGATTCGAGCCAAGAAATGGCAATAATTGTAAACAAATCACCAAAAGCTAGGGAGAGGCAAGAAAGGATTCCCCTACAGGTTTCTCAGAGACAGCATGGCCCTAAAACACCTTGATTTCAGATTATCAGCCTCTAAATCTGTAAGACAATAAATTTCTATTATTTTAAGATGTGCAGTTCATAGTGTTTTGTTACACAGCCTTGGAAAACTAATACAGGTCAGGCATAGTGACTCACACCCATAAACTCAGTACTTCGGGAGGCCAAGATGGGAGGATTGCTAGAGCCCAGGAGTTCAAGACAAGCCTTGGCAAAAAGGCAATACCCCATCTCTACAAAACACTTAAAAATTAGCTGGGTGTGGTAGCACATGCCTGTGGTCTTGGCTACTCAGGAGGCTGAGGTAGGAAGATCGCATAAGCCAGGGAGGTCAAGGCTAAAGTAAACTATGATCACACCACTGCACTCCAGCTTAGACAACAGAGTGAGACTCTGTCTCAAAAAAGAAAGAAAGAAAAAAAACTAAACTAATACAAATACTAATTATCTATGTAAAGTAGCCATTTCTTGCTCTATTAAACTGCATTGCATTTTTCTATGTAAAATATGCTATTTATAAGTAAAAACTGTTCTTTAAGTATTTAAGATATTTTTCATTCAAAAATATCATCCAAAGCAGTGACATCTGGCAAAAGATCATAAACGTTAACTGTGGTACTTTGTTTATATTTATATTGATTATTCATGTTTAAGTGTCTGAAAATCCTAAAACATTTACTGATTCCAACAATACTGTTAAACAAATGCAAAGAATAAAAAGGTTAGGCTAGCAACATCTTCAAAAATAAAGTGAAGAACCCTCCATATATACTGAAAAATCATTTTATTTTAATACGAACAATGTGATGTAGTATTAGTTGTTACGGCCCAAATAGGAAGAAGAGAGCATCGTTGGTGTGGGGGAGGTAAAGCCAGAGCAGAGAAAGGACGGAGGGGTGGTACAGCACAGGAGGCCAGGAAGGCATCTAAACTAAAGGTCTACCTAGCAAGGGTATATGAGCCTGAATATGAACATCAGGCTAACCGCCTGATGGAAGAGGGAAACTCTGACACAGTTCTGGATTCCAAGTAGGCTGCATAGAAGGGCAGCTTGAGCCCGAGAGAGGTAAGAAGGATTTCTGCATAGGAAGACCGTTCAGCAGGGAGTACTAGAGCATAGGCAGAGTGAAGATGGTATCTGCATGGGGGAGGGAGTGGCAGAAGTAGGAGATTGGTATTTCACCTGAATATATCAAATATATTAATATATTAAGAATAATGAGGACTGCTCATTGGATAATAGGATTTCTCATCAGGTTTTTCATTGACAGAGAAGAGCGTTACTAATACGGAAAGAGAGAAAACTAGTATGAACCCTGTGATGGTAAATTGAAATTGGAAGTATTGGTACAAACACATAATTTTATTTTGTATAGATAAATACAGAAATAAATATAGAGGTCAATATCTATATTTATGCGCATACACACACACACACACACACACACACACTTATTCCCTAGCCATGAGGGGTTTTAGAACGGTGATACCCCAATAGCAATAAGTACACCTGGTGCTCATATCTTGATTTCTAATACCATTCCTCACTAAAATGAACCAGGACTCCTGGAAGAAATAGTTGATTCAAAGGCTACCAAGGAAAGTACAAGATAAGCCTGGCTTATTTTCTTGAGGCAGAAAATGATAAAGTTCTCAAAGAACTGTGGATGCATTTCCAAAGAGCATAGAAGCAAATTAGAAGAGGTTTGCACAGGTCAAATCTGAGACAATGTGAGAATCAAAATAAATATTGACAGTAATAGACTATAACCAATTGAATATAAAATCATCAGTCCATATGGATTAAATACATATACACATAAATAGAAAGTTGGATAAATTGAAAGAAGAGCAAAATAGTTACATGGTTTCAAGCTACCTCCCCACAAAGTACTTATTAATGAAATGGGGGAAATCATAATTGTACAGCAATTTTACACCATCTCAACCAAGTATACAAACTTATCATCATAATGAGACAAATCAAAATTATGTGCCATATAAGAAGATGCAATGAGAAGAACACGTCATCACTTCTGTGATATTTCTGCCAATATTGTGTAACTTGAATCTAACAATAAAAAAATTCAGACCAGGTGTGGTGGCTCATGCCTGTTACCCCAGCACTTTGGGAGGCCGAGGCAGGAAGATCACATGAGGTCAGGAGTTTGAGACCATCCTGACCAACATGGTGAAACCCATCTCTACTAAAAATATAAAAATTAGCCAGGCATGGGGGGGGTGCCTGTAACCCCAGCTACTTGGGAAGCTGAGGTAGGAGAATCGCTTGAACCCGGGAGGCGGAGGTTGCAGTGAGCCAAGATTACGTTACTGCATTCCAGCCTGAGTGACAGAGTGAAACTCCATCTCAAAAAAAAAAAAAAAAAAAAAAAGGAAAAGAAAAGTAGTTACTAATTTCTGGGGAAAAGCCCACAAAAAGTCATGCAGGCTCAGCTCTGTATAACATACTAATTTTCATAATAATTTTTATCTAACTAAAACTGTTATAATAATACTGGGTGATGAAAAGTAGGGATGTAAGTATCTGTGTTTATGGGAGATAAGGAAGAAAAAAGAGTTAAGTATTCATTTTTCTGGTAGGGGATTAACATGAATATAATCAAGAAAGTGAAAAGACAACCCACAGAATGGGAGAAAATATCTGCAAATCATATATACAATAAGGGATTGGTATCCAAAACACATAAAGAACTCTTACAACTCAGAAATAAAAATACAAACAACCCAAGTTAAAATGGGCAAATAATATGAATAAATATTTCTCCAAGGAAGGTACAAATGGCCAATAAGCATATAAAAAGATACTCGACATTGTCAGTCATCATGGAAATGCATACCAAAACCATGAGACACCCAACAGGCTCACTAGAATCAAAAACTAAGATAATAACAACTCTTGGCAAAGATGTGGAGAAATCAGAACCCTCAAACACTGCTGGTGGGTACCTAAAATGATAAAGTCACTTTGCAAAACAATCTGGCAGTTCCTCAAATTATTAAACAGAGTTATCACATGACACAGCAATACCATTCCTAGATATATATCAAGACAAATGAAAATGTATGTACCTAGAAAAACTTGCACACAAATATTCATAGCATTATTCATAATAGTCAAAAGTGAAAAAAACCTAAATATCCATCAACTGATAAATCAATAAACTAAATGTGTTATATCCATACAATGTAATATTATTTGTCAATAAAGAGAATAAAGTATTGATAAATGCTACAACATGAAACTTGAAAACGTTATGCTAAGTTAAAAAATCCAGTCACAAAAGACTACCTGTACATATTAAAATGTTCCATTTATATAAAATGTACAGGATAGGTAAATCTGTAGAGACAGACAATAGATTAGTGGTTATCTAAGGCTGGGGAAAGGGGGTTAGAAGGAATGGGAAGTTATTGCTAGTAGGTGCAGGATTGCTTCTGGGGATGATTAAAATGTTCTAAAATTGACTGTGGTGATGGTTGTACAACTCTGTGAATGCACTAAAGACAATTAAATTGTAGGCTTTGAATGCATGAATTGTAATCTATGTAATCCCATCTCAATAAAGCTGTCTTATTTTTAAAAATGAATTGTGAAATATATGTAGAAGTTAAACCTATTACAATAATAGCATAATTGTAGGGAAGAGGGAAATGATGGTATACTAGTGCAAGGCTCTTATATCATATGTAAAGTATTATAATATTATTTAAAAGTGGACTGAGGCTGTGTCTGATGGGTTCACACCTATAATCCCAACATTTTGGAAGGCCTAGGCAGGTGGATTGCTTGGGGTCAGGAGTTTGAGACCAGCCTGGCCAACATGGTGGAACCCCATCTCTACTAAAAATACAAAAGTTAGCATGGCATGGTGACATGCCTGTAGTCCCAGCTACTAGGGAGGCTGAGGCACAAGAATCACTTGAAGCTGGGAGACAGAGGTGGCAGTGAGCCGAGGTGGTGCCACTGCACTCTAGCCTGGGTGACAGAGCAAGACTCTGTCTTAAAAAATAAAATAAAAAATAAACAAAAATGGACTGAATTCACCTAAAGATGTATTCTATAAACCCTAAATCAATAATTAAGCTGATAAAGGCAATGAGTTATATCCAATAAGCCAACAAAGGAAATGAGATGGAATCATAAAAAATAATACAAAAGAAGGCAGAAAAAAAGAAAAAAGGGAGCAAACAGATGAGAAAAAAATGGCATATTTAAATAAAACATATCAATAATCTTATTAAGCAGTAAATAAAAGTAATAAATAAATGTAATAAATACCTCAATTAAAAGTAAGGTATTCTCTGATTGCATGCAAAAAGTTAAGATCTAACTATATCTCACCTACAAGAAACCTTCTTTAAATGTAAAGACAAAAATAAGTTAAAAGCAAAAGGATGGTAAAGATATGCCATGCCAACACTAACCAAAAGAAAGCCAGAGTGGCTATATTAATATTAGACACAGTAGATTTCATAGCAAAAATATTACTAGGGATTAAAAGGGTCATTTCATAATGATAACAGTCTCAATTTATAGAGGACATAGCAATCTTAAATGTGTATGAACCTAATAACAAAGATTCCAAAAGCATTAGATAAAAACTGATAAAACTGCAAGGAAAAATAGACAAATCCACAATTACATTTAGAGATTTTGACACTCCTTTCTTAATAACTGATAGAACAAAAAGAACAACAACAACAACAACAAAAATGTAAAACACCTTAGGGATATAGGAGATTTGAAGAACACTACCACACAACTCGAACAAACTGACATTTATGGAACGCTCCAACAAACAACAGTAAAATACACATGGTTTTCAAGTTCACATGGAATATTTACTAAGATTAACTCTATTTTGGGCCATAAAAACAATGTCAATAAAGCTAAAATGATCTAATACATGTTCTGTGACCATTGGGGAATTAAGTTAGAAACCAGTAACAAAAAGGTATTTGGAAAGTCCCCAAATACTGTAAATAAAATAACATACCTCTAAAAACCCGTACATCAAAGAATTTTTAAAAATAAATTAGAACGTGTTTTGACCTTTTCGAATGAAAAAGAATTCACAACATATCTAACATTGTGGAATACAGCTAAAGCATTGCTCAGAGAGAAATTTATAGTACTAAAATATTTATATTAGAAGGAAAACAGGTCTCAAATCAATGACTTCAGCTTCCTCCTTTACAACCTCAAAAAAGAACAGTAGGCACAGAGTAAGCAGAAAAAAGAGTGATAAAACCAGAAATCAGTGAAATAGAGAACAGGAGAAAAAAGAGAAACCAATGAAATAGAAAGTTGGTTCCTTGAGAATACCAATAAAATTGATAACGTCGAGCCAGGCTGATTAAGAAAAACAGAGAACATATTAAAGTTATCAACATCAGGAATGAGAGAGTATATCACTGCCAATTTTACAGATATAAGAAGGGTATTATGAGACAGTTTATGCTGATAAATTGAAAAGTTGGGTGAAATGAAAAATTCTTTGAAAGACACAAGCTACCAAAGCTCGTTCAAGAAGAAACTGATAACCTGAAGAGCACTATGCCTATTTAATAAGTGGAATTTATAGTTAAAAACTTTCCTACCAAAAAAATTTCAGGCTTTAATGGCTTCATTTGTGAATTCCACCAAATATGTAAGGAAGAAATAATACCAGTTCTATGTAAACTCTACCAGAAAATTAAAGAGGAAAGGATACTTCCAAACTTATTTTATGAGGGCTGCTAATTTAATTCCAAACATCAGTTGTTTTAGGTTACTTTCCATTTGTAAATATTGAAGTATAAGCAGCTTCAATTATTTAAGGAAACTCAGTTCTGTGCCTGCCCAACAGCTAAAGCTTTTCAGTCTAGTGATGCTTTTATTATAAATGAACTGTAAGAGTATTTTCTTTATAATACAAAAAGGCTTCCCAAACATAGATTAGCTTTCAATGGATTTACAAATATCATCAAATTATAAATTAAATTTTATTGATGTGCAAGACTTCTTTTCTTTTTACGCATATGGGCAAAAATATACCTGTATTTCATTATAGTAAATATTCTTCCGTTCATCATAAACGGAAGAATGAAAGCTATTACTTTCTTTACAGAATGTACCCGTAAGCACTATTTAAATTTGAAAAATATCCAGTAAAGGTGTTGTTTCATTCTTAAAGGTTAAGAATATTTGAAGACTTGGTCAAGCGTGGTGGCTCACACCTGTAATTCCAGCACTTTGGGAGGCCGAGGTGGGCAGATCACTTGAGGTCAGGAGTTCAAGATCAGCCTGACCAACATGGTGAAACTCTATCTCTACTAAAAATACAAAAATTAGCCAGGCATGGTGGTGGGTGCCTGTAATCCCAGCTACTTGGGAGGCTGAGGCAAGAGAATTGTTTGAACCTGAGAGACAGAGGTTGCAGTGAGCCAAAATCCCACCACTGCACTCCAGCGTTGGTGACAGAGAGAAACTCCATCTCAAAAATAATAATAATAATAATAGTATTTGAAGACTAATCAAACTTCACATAGTGATCACTTTTAAGAAGAATCGAAACTCTTCAGCTTTAATATATTTTAGTTATTTATTAGGCAAATATTATTATAGTCTAAGACTTTTGAAAATTATATATAACTCCTTAATATTTGATCAGTAAAAATAGGCCAATTCCTTAACTATCTAAAAAACAATTCTTTTTTTTTTTTTTGAGACGAGGCCTCACTATGTTGCCCAGGCTGGAGTGCAGTGATGCGAACACAGCTCATTGTAGCCTTGACCTCCCAAGGCTCAAGTTATCCTCCCACCTCAGCCTCCCCAGTAGCTGGGACTACAGGCATGCAACATCATGCCCAGCCAATTTTTTGATTTTTTGTAGAGATGGGGTCTCATTTTCTTGCCCAGGCTTGTCTTGAACTGCCTTGACCTCCCAAAGTGTTGGGATTATAGCCATGAGCCACTATGCCTGACTGAAATTTTAAATTTCACTATAACATACAGGAAAAATACATTAGGAAAAAAGTTTCCTCTACAATGGCATAAAATACTCCAGATATCAATAATGAAGGACTTTCCCAAAACATTTTGATATTTTCCAATTGTTACATTACATTAAGACAAGTTTCATCATATAATGTATAATAATATAATACAAAATGTATACAAAAACATACCGTGTCTTGCTTTGGAATTTGGACTAAAACAGAAAGAAGCTGCTCTGTATCAAGAAATCTTGATATAACTGAAACAAACAAACAAATGTGAGTATTTAAACTTTATGGTACAGTTGAAAATATTGACTATGTAAAATACTATCCTCAAAGAATAAAATAGAGCAGTTCTACCTGCAAATATTACCTGTTTTGTCTTCTTTATCTTACATGCAAAATGAATATAACTAAATTCTAATGTCCTTTTGTTAATTTTGAGTACTCAATCTCACCTCAAAATTTAATGCTGCTAACCATCCCTTCTGCTGTGGTTTGCCTGTCCCCACCAAAACTCATGTTGAAACTTTAATTCCTAGTGTGGCAATATTGGGAGATAAAACATTTAATAGGTGGGGTCTAGTGGAAAAACATTTGGGTCACAGAGGCTCCACTCTCACAGGCAGCTTAGTGCCATTCCTACTGAGATGAGTGAGTTAACCCCTTAATAAAACTGGATTAGTTTACACAGAAAGGGACTAGTTCCCACACAAGAACAGGTTGTTATAAAGTGAGGATGCTCCTCATTTTGCTCTCTGCATATGTCTATTTCCTCCTTGACTGTCCTCCATGTTATGATGCATGATGAAAGCCCTGACCAGAGGCCGAGTAGATGCCAATGCCATACTCTTAGACTTTCCAGTCACTGGAATTGTGACCCAAATAAACTCGTTTCTTTGTAAATTACCAAGCCTCAGGTATTCCATTATAGCAACACGACTTACCTTCCTTCTTGAAACTCTACTTCTCTGGTTTTGAGATTGTCTATCATAATTTTATTCTCACCTTTTTGATCTCTACTTTTCTTTATGATACTTAAAAGATGCTTGGTTTAAAAGTATAGTTCAACCACTAACCACATAACCTTCCCAAGAGTTACCTAACTTCTGTAAACAATAGCTGTTCTCATCTTTTAAATGCTGATAACATCTACCTCCCAGGGTGTGTTGTGAGAATTAAGTGAGGCAATACCTGTGCTACGGTTTGAATATGCCCCCCAAAGTTCATGTGTTGGAAACTTGATCCCCAATGCAACAGTCTTGAGAGGTGGGATCTTTAAGAGATGGTTAAGCCACGAGGGCTCTGCCTCTGTGAGTGAATTAATGCTATTATCATGAGAGTGGGTTCCTGATAGAAGGATGATTTCAGCTCCCTTCCTCTCATATGCATGCATGCTCTCTTGCCCTTCCACCATGTTATGACACAGCAGGAAGGTCCTCGCCAGATGTGAGCCACTCAACTTTGATCTTCCCCACCTGCAGAACTGTAAGAAATAAATCTCTGTCCTTTATAAATTACTCAGTCTCAGATATTCTGTTATAGCAGCACAAAACAAACTAAGATAGAAAATTGGTACCAAGACTGGGGTTGTTGCCAAAACAAATACCTGAAACTGTGCAAGCAGCTTAGGAATTGAGTAATGGGAATGGGTAGAGGTTGGAAGGATTTGGAGGAGCAGGTTAGAAAAAAACCCAGATTGCCATGAACAGAACATTAAGGGCAATTCTAGTGATGGCTCAGAAAAAGGAAAGAAATGTAAGAAAAGTCTGGAATGCTGTAAAGACTACTTAAGGGGTCATGATCAGAACATTGGTAGAAATATGGACAGTAAAGGCCATTCTGATGAGGACTCAGGTGGAACTGAAAGACAAAATCTTGGAAACTGGAGTAAAGGCCATCCTTGTTACACAGTTGCAAATAACTTGGCAGAACTGTATCCATGTCCTAGGACATTGTGGAAGGCAGAACTTAAGAGGAATGAACTAGGATATCTGGCAGAAGAACTACCTAGGCAGCAAAGAATTCAAGATGTTGCATAACTTCTTTCAGTGACTCACAGTAAAATGAGAGAAGAGAGAAATACTTTAAAGATGACATTTATAATTTTTAAAGAAGCAGAATAAAAAAATAGGAAAACTCTCAGCCTGGCCACATAAATATATGTTCAGGAGAGGATAGTAAGGGTGTGGTCAAGTGATTGATAAAAATATTAGCATAGAAAGAAGCCAGGTTCTATTCATGAAAACAATGAAAATGACTCCAAAAACATTTCAGAGATCTAGGGAAGCTAGGACCTTGAGGGCAAGGTTTCTAGCGAGGTGCTTGTCAGACCTCAGCATTTGCTGCCCTGCAGCACCTTGGAACTCTGCTCCCTCAATTCTGGCATAGCACTGCTCAGCCACCACAGCTGTAGCTCAAGTGAGCCCAGCTGCAGCTCAACTCACTGCTCCAGAAGGTATAAGCTGTATATCTTGGCAGTCTCCACGTGGTGCTAATTCTGCAAGCACACAGAATGCAAGAGGTATGAAGCAATGGTGGCTTCTGCCTAAATTTCAAAGGATGTTGAGGATAGCCTGGGGCCCTGGCAGAGACTTATCATGGGGCAAAGCCACCACAGACAGCCTACCACAGAGAGCCCCTACTATGCCTAGTGGAGCCATAGGACAGAGGCCATCATTCACAGAGTCCCCACTAGGGCAATGCCTAGTAAAGCCATGGGAGTAGGGTAATCACCCCCCACCTCCCTACCCTGAGACCACAGAACTATAGGGTGCACCAGCATGTAATTCCAGTCTGAGAAAGCCATAGGCATGAGACTGCAAACCATGAGAGCTGCTGAGTGGACTAAGCCCTGAGGCTGCCTGAGGCCTTGAGAGTCCAACTTCTAACCCACTGTGCCCCTGATGCAGGATATGGAGTCAAAAAAGATTATTCTTCAGCTTTAAGACTTACTGTTATTTTCCTTGTGAGGTTTGAACTGATTTCCTTGGGCCTGTTACTCCTTTCTTATTGCCTATTTCTCCCTTTTGTAATGGGAATGTTTATCCTATGCCTGTCCCAACATTTTGGAAGTAGATAACTTGTTTAATTTCTTAGGCTCATAGCTGGTGGGGAATTTGCCTCAGGATGAATCATGCCTTGAGTCTCACATATCTGATTCAGATGAGATTCTAGACTTTTGAGTAAGTGTTGAAATGAGTTAAGACTTTAGGCCTATTTTGCATGTGAGAATGACATGAATTTGGGGGAGCCAAGAGCAGAATGCTATGGTTTGAATGTGTCCCCAAAGTTCATGCGTTAGAAACTTAAACTCAATGCAACCTTGTTGAGAGGTAGGACCTTTAAAGGGTGATTAGGTGAAGAGGGCTCTGCCCTTATGAATGGATTAATGCCATTATCACAGAAGTGGGTTCTGGAAGTAAATTCCAGATAAAAGGATGAGTTTGCTCCCCTTCCTCTCTCTCTTGTATGTGTGCTCTCTTGTCCTTCTGCCTTTTGGCATGGGGTGATGCATCAAGAAGACCCTCACCGGATACAGGTCCCTTAACCTTGCAGATTCCAGCCTTCAGAACTGTAAGAAATAAATCACTGTTCTTTATAAATTACCCAGTCTCAGGTATTTTATTACAGCAACACAAATAGACTATGACAATGTGTAAAGTGTCTTGCATTTACCACCACTCAAAAACTTATTTTATTCTTCTCAATTTATTTTCCAGCTTATAGTGTGCTGCAAAAATAAACTTATAGAAAACTGTAATCCATCTCTTTTAAATATCCCCAGGTATTTTTTAAAAAAACTTTTAACCATTTCAGCCCAGGTGTGGTGGCTCATGCCTATAATCCCAGTACTTTGGCAGGCCAAGACAGGAGATCACTTGAGCTCAGGAGTTTGAGACCAGCCTTGGCAACACAGTGAGACCCTGTCTCTCCAAAAAATATGAAAATTAGCCATGTGTAATGGTGCCTACCTGTAGTCCCAGCTACTCAGGAGGCTGAGGTGGGAGGATGGCTTGAGCCAGGTAGGTAGAAGTTGCAGTGAGCCAAGATTGTGCCACTGCACTCCAGCCTGGGCAACAGAGCCAGACTCTGTCTCAAAAAAATTAATAAAAATAAATATAAATAAGTAATAAACTGTAACCATTTAACAGAGACTGTTTAAAAATGTACTTATTTCCCCATACTTGAAATACAGTAAATAATGATAACTGTTTCTTAAGGACTCATGGTTATTATCACTGTAATATATAACCTTAAAAGTTTTTGTGTAGAGTTACTAACACTTTCTCAAAGTGGTGTCATGCTGTTATCCCTCAAAATACAAAATAAGAGCCGGGTGTGGTGGCTTATGCCTATAATCCCAGCACTTTGGGAGGCTGAGGTAGGAGAATCACTTGAATCCAGGAGGTGGAGGTTGCAGTGAGCCAAGATTGCACCATTGCACTCTGGCCTGGGCAACAAGGGTGAAACTCTGTCTCCCCTCAAAAAAAGATACCCACAAAATAAGAAAATGTTTATTTAATCTGCTACCTGTTCAAACTGTCAGGCGTCTTTTGAAAGTTTTCAGTTTGCCTACCTCTAGAACTGTCCCCTTTCTAATTTTCCATTTCTATGGTAATTCATTATGTTAAAACTGTGTTTTGAGGACTAAGCTCTGATTTTCTATCTGGCCTAAATTCCTACCTAAGGGGTCTGGGGAGGTATGCCCTACAAATCATAGATTCTCATCAGATGGGTTTTATTTGGCCCTGTATATTGTGACTTGCTTTTCAATCTGACTCTGGCATAACATTATGAAACAAGGAATACAATATTTAACCCCAAAATATACTTCCTTGCCGTGCCTTGAAATTGCCCTGCGAAGTCTCTTGTGGGAAAAATTCACATTCTATAGAGAATCCCCTTACCCCTTTGTTTTCCTTCCTTTCTTTGCAGATCCAGAAGATAATCAACTAAGAGCCAGGCATCCTTTCAGGTCCAGTAAGAAACATTTTACAACCTGCTCTCTCTCTGAAGTCTGCTATCTGAGAGATTCCTCTGCACAATAAAACTTGGTCCTCATAATCCTTTAACTTAACCTGAACATTCCTTTCCATTAATCCCAAGTCTTCAGATAAACTCAACCAACTGTCAACTAGAAAATGTTTAAATGTATCTATAGTCTGGAAGTTCCACCACCTGCTTTGAGTTGTCCTGCCTTTCTGAACCAAACCATTGTACTTCTTAAATGTATTTGATTGATGTCTCATGCCTCCCTAAAATATATAAAACCAAGCTGTACTCCGACTCTCTTGGGTACACGTTCTCAGGACCTCCTGAGGGCTGTTTTCATGGGCCATGGTCACTCATATTTGGCTCAGAATAAATCTCTTCAAATATTTTACAGAGTTTGATTCTTTTCGCCAAAAGTTTAAAAAATTAGAATAGGCTGAATAGATTGCGGTTATAATATTCATTATATTCAGTATGGCACAATACTATTATGACATTTTACGTGTGATTCTACTAGTCAGACTCTCTTAAACCCTCATTTATGTTGCTCTTTCTCTTTCCAGACTCCTCTTTCTTCCTTTCCCCAAATCTATCATTACAACCAGAATGTTTCTAAAACAGGATTTGATCAGTACTCTCTAGGTTCAGAATGGTTAGCTCCATATTGCCTGAGGAAAAAAATTAAACTTCTTAGCATTATAAAAAGGCCCTTCATAGTCTAGTCTCAATCCTCATTTCCTGCCATTCCCCAAGGCTTTAAGTCATAAATAACTACTGGTCAATCCTTAAATACAGCTAGCTCTTTTATATTAACCTAAGTACAGCCAGGCATGGTGACTTGTGCCTGCAATCCTAGCACTTTGGGAGGTTGAGATGACAGGATTGCTTGAAGTCAGGAGTTCAAGTTCAGCCTGGGCAACAGAGCAAGACCCTGGCTATACAAAAAGTGTAAAAATTAGCCAGCCATGGTGGTGCAGGCCTGTAGACATAGCTTCTCAAGAGGCTGCAGCAAAAGGATCACTTGAACCCAGAGGTTTATTACAGTAAGCTATGATAGTGCCACTGCACTATAGTCTGGGTGACAGAGGGAGACCCTGTGAAAGAAAGAGAGAACAAAAAAAAAAAAAGAGAGAGAGAGAGAGGGGGAGGGGGGAGGGAGGGAGGGAGTAAGGAAGTGAGAGAGGGAAGGAAATGACTGGTCAAGATCATAGCCAATGGCATGCATACCAGATCTTTATCCTAACCACTATATCCAAAAAACATCTGCATTACTCCTATGGACATCAACATACATTGCACAGGCATGTTCCCTTCATCTCGAATATCACTGCTAGGATTCTCCTGTTGCTAAAATCCTACTCCTTCTTTTAAGATTAAGACAAAGCTGAAATATTATTCCTGCAAATCCCATCTGGATTCTGTCTTTATCCCAACTCCCTTCTCTGTGTTCCCATGAACTACTCAATTGCTATTGCATTTATCACATTGTATCAAAATTATTTAATTAGAGTTCTATTGCCCTAACATGGATGTGAGGTCCTTGAGGACAGATATAGCTTAATGTTCCTCATCTTTTTATCCCTAACACCTATAGAATGTCTGTAATAAAGGAGGTACTGGGTTTTTTTTTTTTAAAGGTTTAGATTCTCGTATTTTAATAAACTGTAAAAATTACCCTCCCACTCTGCCCTATGCCCTGCTCCCCTACTTTATTGTGTGTTAAGATAAATTACAAACCATTAAGACATAGAAAACATGGTTCACACCTGTAATCCCAACACTTTGGAAGGTCAAGGCAGGTGGATCACTTGAGGTCAGGAGTTTGAGACCAGCCTGGCCAACATGGTGAAACCCCATCTCTACTAAACACACAAAAATTAGCCAGGTGTGGGGGTGGGTGCCTGTAATCCTAGCTACTTAGGAGGCTGAGGCTGGAAAATCACTTGAACCCAGGAAGCAGGGTTGCAGTGAGCTGAGATTGCACCATGGCACTCCAGCCTGAGTGACAGAGTGAAACTCTGTCTCAAAAAAGAAAAAAAGAAAAAAAGAAAAGGACAGAAAAAGATATAGAAAACAGAGAAACATTTATTTATAGATATCAATTTGAAATTTTCAGTCATAAGGAATTTAAAAACTTAAAATATATGAAAATTAAAGTTTAAAAAAATCCAAGTTTATCATCAAAATTTTATCATACAAACAGTATTGTCTTGGGAATAACAGAAAACAATTTCAACAGATTCAACAGCAAATCAATAGTTTAACAAATATGTTAAACTGTTATGTCCTAGCCTTATATGAGAATTATCCAACAAAATATGCATTTACAATACAGTAAAATAAGTTTCATAACAAGATACTACATGAAACATGTACTAAAGATGCCTAACACTGACTTGGGGTATCAGAAAGGCCTGTAGCAGAAGTCACATCTAAACTGGAATGGTAAAAGATGAACTGCAGTAGCTACAGAAGCCTGGGAGAAGGAGTTGCAGGGAAGGAGGAGGAGGTATTCTAGGCAAAAATTATAGAGTTCCAAGGCCAGAAAATGACAGCAGATATGTTCAAGTAACTTATAGAAGTTCATTTAGACTAGAAGACAGAATGGAGAGTGAGGAGTAGCAAGAGATGCTGTGAGAGATTACAGGAAAACAGCTATATGGAAGAGTTTGCATTTTAATCTAAAAGTTGTGAGAAGAGAATCTAAAGAGAAAAGATTGAAGGATTTTATGCAGATGAGTATAGTAACCAACACCCTTCCCCAGTTCCCCACAGAGATCTGCTTCCTAATCCCTGGAATTTGTGAATATGTTAACTGATAAAAGGAAGTTTCTAGTTGGGATTAAATTAAGGGTCTTGAGACAGAGAGATTATCCTGGATTGTCTCTTGGCCCCAGTGTAATCGTAAGAGTTCTTACAAGAGGGTGGCAGGAGGATCAGAGTCAGAGAGAGAAGATATAAGTACAAAAGCAGAAGTCAGAGGAAAGGAAAATGTTCTACTTCTGGCTTTAAAGATAGAGGAAGGGCTAAGAGCCAAGAACTGTAGGCGGCCTCTAGAAAGTGGAAAGAGCAAGGAAATGTACTCCCTCTCCAGAGCCTCCAGAAAAATGTAGACCTGCTGACACACTGATTTTAGCCCAGTGAAACTGATTTCAGACCTACAGAACTGTGAGATAATACATTAGTGTTGTTTTAAGCCCCTAAATTTGTGGTGATGTTTTATATCCACATTAAGAAATGAATACAGAGTGATACGCTCAGATGTATGTTTTCAAACAATCACTCAGGCAACAATGTAAAGAAGAGGCTAGAAACAGCAAGGTTGAAGAAGGGTGACCAAATAGGAGGATCTTATAAGAAATGAGATGAGAGAATTAAGGTATCCTGGGTTGCAGTAGCAGCCATGGGGATAGAAGAAGCAGATACATCCAAGAGGTCTATAGGAAGGAGACGTGGCAGATTTGATGACTGAATGGAAGGAAGGTAAGAGTTAAGAATGACTTTCATGTATCTAGCTTGCATAAAGAGGTTGGATATGGAGCTACTCACTGAAACCAGGAAGAACTGATTTAGAAAAGAAGATGGTGGCCGGGCGCAGTGGTTCACGCCTGTAATCCCAGCACTTTGGGAGGCCTAGGTGGGTGGATCACCTGAGGTCAGGAGTTCGAGACCAGCCTGGGCAACATGCAGAAAATCCCATCTCTACTAAAAATACAAAAATTAGTCGGGTGTGGTGGCGGCTGCCTGTACTCTTAGCTACTCGGGAAGCTGAAGCAAGAGAATCACTTGAACCCTGGAGGCAGAGGTTGCAGTGAGCTGAGATTGCACCATTGCACTCCAGCATAGGTGACAGCAAGACTCTGTCTCAAAAAAAAAAAAAAAAAAAAATGGCACAGTTTGGGCACATTAAGTTTCAGGTGATTTAGTAACACCTAATAAATGCTCTGATTCCATTCAAGCTCTATAAAATATTACCACAAGCTGAGTGGCTTATAAACAAGAGAAATTTATTTTTCACAGTTCTGGAGGCTGGGAAGTTCTCACCTCAAGGTGCTGGGCAGATTCAGTGTCTGGTAAGAGCCCACTTTCTGGCTCATAGATGGCACCTTCTCGCTGTATCTTCACATGGTAGAAGGGGCAAGGAGTCTCTCTTGAACTTCTTTTATAAGGGCACTGATCCCATTCATAAGGTCTCTGCTGCCCTGATGTAATCACCTCCCAAAGGCCCCACCTCCTAATACTATCACCTTGAAGGTGAGGACTTCAACATATGAATTTTGGAGAAGCACAATGTGCAGATCACAGCAAATGCTCAGAAGGCGATAAGATACTTGAGTCCAAAGGTCTGGAGAGATATTTGGGTATCAGATGTAAATTTGGAAGTCATGACTATGTG
Source organism: Macaca mulatta (assembly GCF_049350105.2). Classification (NCBI taxonomy): domain Eukaryota; kingdom Metazoa; phylum Chordata; class Mammalia; order Primates; family Cercopithecidae; genus Macaca; species Macaca mulatta. The sequence goes on from NC_133406.1 coordinate 164,738,778, forward strand.
AATAATAATCATAAAACCATGAAACTGGGTAAGTCATATAATAAGGACATTCAGGATAAAAGGACAACCCAGAACATATCTTTGAAGAGCCATAGCATTTAGGAAATAAACAAAGGAAGATAAGTATATTAAAAAGACTCAGAAGGAAACCACAAAGACGTAGGAAGAAAATCAGGAGATTGTGTAATCACAGAAGCAAAGAAAGGCAGTAATTCAATAATGACAGATATTCAGCAGTATCAAATAAATTGTGGATATTTCTCTTATTCAAATAAGAGAACTAATGTGTCCATTACATTTAACAACTTGCCTGTTGTTGACTGTGTTAGGTTGGGTTCTCCAGAAACAGACACTGAGGCAAGGACTTATGTGCCAGTAACTTATTAAGAATGTGCTTCCAAGCCTGGGCAACACAGTGAAACCCCGTGTCTACCAAAAACATAAAAATTAGCTAAGTGTGGTGGCACATGCCTGTAGTACCAGCTACTTGGGAGGCTGAGGTGCGAGGCTTGCTTGTACCCAGGAGGTAGAGGTTGCAGTGAGCTGAAATCGCACTACCACACTCCAGCCTAGGCAACAGAGTGAGACCTTCCCCCCCGCAAAAAAAAGAAAGAAAGAAAGAAAAAAAGAAAAAAGAAAAAGAAAGAAAGAGAAAAAGACTCTGCTTCCAGAAGAAACCAGTAGAGCAGTGAAAAAGGACAGAGAAGGGAAACTAAGCCAACCAACAGTGTGATTTCAGGCGAAGTTATGTGGAAGGTAACTTCAACTAATCTTGCAAAGGAATTCTGGAGTTTAAGTTATATTCCAGTTTTTGCCAAATCAATGTGAAAGAGCTGGGTTTTCATACCTTCACACCATACAGTCATTTAAGGGCTACCAGGCATTTTGGGTACTCTGTGATTAAGAACAAAGGGCTCTAACAGTCTGAAGGTAGGCCTAGGAAAAGAGTCCAGGTGTGGGCCATTAGGCACACAGAACAGCAAAAGGTGCACACTGAAAGGTAAAAGGGATTCAAGATGATCTGTACAGAGAACCAACAAGATCTGCTCCAGTGACCTTGACAAGAGCAGTCTCAGCACAGTACTGGGCACAGAAATGACTGCAGCACATTGAGATGTGCTGATAAAGAGAAGATAGTGATCATAGGAAATTTGTTTTTCAACAGGTTTGGCTATGAATAGAGAAGTGATATAGTGGTAGCTGGAGAAGATGAAGTCCAGGGAGAGTTTTTACAAAGATGGGAGAGACATGAGGAAGTTTAAATCCTCTTAGAAGAAGGCCATATTGAGAAAAATAATGAAGATATAGGAGATAAGTGCAAGTATGGGATCCAGGGCACAGATGGAGGAATTAGCTAGAGAATACCACTTCTGGCTTAAACAAAGGGAGTGAAAAGTAGATAAGTAAAAATGCATATTTGGTAGCAGAAAGTTTAAAAAGATAACAATGGTTGCAGCTTGACCAATGTAACATGATTAAATGACTTTTCATATTCTTGGCACTTAGGTATTACACTAAATGGCAGGTACAGGTAGACCAACAAGATGTTGCTGTTAACAAGAAAAGAAAGGATAGTTTAAAATGGCCTCTTTCTGCCTTTCCCAATACTAAATACACAGGAATATATATATATTTAAAAAAGAACATACTGAACAACATTGGACAGGCAGAGTCACAGTCAATATAATACCAGAATTTTGAAGGAACTACACTAATAAAAGGTATTTGGAATTGGACTGAAGAAAACCTACTCAGGTAGCAAATGCCTTCTAGATTTGAATGCACCACTTTCCTTTAGACTACCAGAACACAAGCTGGGGTAGACAGGCAACTGGAGGTATGGAAGACAGACCAAGCTGCAAGCAACCAAAACCTGGATAAAGAGTAGTACATATAAACTATCCTTCCACCTACAGATTTCAGAAGAAAACTGCACCACCATGACAGTGGACAAACAGCCAGGCTGCAAAGGCAACCTTCTTTTCCTTTTTCTTTTTCATTTTTTTTATTATTATTATTATACTTTTAGTTCTAGGGTACATGTGAACAACATGCAGGTTTGTTACATATGTATACATGTGCCATGTTGGTGTCCTGAACCCGTTAACTTGTCATTTACATTAGGTATATCTCCTAATGCTATCCCTCCCCACTCCCCCTACCCCATGACAGCCCCTGGTGTGTGATGTTCCTTACCCTGTGTCCAAGTGTTCTCATTGTTCAATTCCCACCTATAAGTGAAAACATGTGGTGTTTGGTTCTCTGTCCTTGTGACAGTTTGCTCAGAATGATGGTTTCTAGCTTCATCCATGTCCCTACAAAGGACATGAACTCATCCTTTTTTATGGCTGCATAGTATTCCATGGTGTATATGTGCCACATTTTCTTAATCCAGTCTATCACTGATGGACATTTGGGTTGGTTCCAAGTGTTTTCTATTGTGAATAGTGCCACAATAAACATATGTGTGCATGTGTCTTTATAGCAGCATGGTTTATAATTCTTTGGGTATATGCCCAGTAATGGGATGGCTGGGTCAAATGGTATTTCTAGTTCTAGATCCTTGAGGAATCGCCACACTGTCTTCCACGATGGTTGAACTCATTTACATTCCCACCAAAAGTGTAAAAGTGTTCCTATTTCTCCACATCCTCTCCAGCACCTGTTGTTTCCTGACTTTTGAATGACTGCCATTCTAACTGGTGTGAGATGGTATCTCATTGTCATTTTGATGTGCATTTCTCTGATAGCCAGTGATGATGAGCATTTTGTCATGTGTCTGTTGGCTGCAGAAATGTCTTCTTTTGAGAAGTGTATGTTCATATCCTTTGTCCACTTTTGATGGGGTTGTTTGATTTTTTCTTGTAAATTTGTTTAAGTTTTTTGTAGATTCTGGATATTAGCCCTTTGTCAGATGGGTAGATTGTAAAAATTTTCTCCCATTCTGTAGGTGGCCTGTTCACTCTGATGGTAGTTTCTTTTGCTGTGCAAAAGCTCTTTAGTTTAATTAGATCCCATTTGACAATTTTGGCTTTTGTTGCCATTGCTTTTGGTGTTTTAGACATGAAGTCCGTGCCCATGCCTATGGCCTGAATGGTATTGCCTAGGTTTTCTTCTAGTGTTTTTATGGGTTTAGGTCTAACATTTAAGTCTTTAATCCATCTTGAATTAATTTTTGTATAAGGTGTAAGGAAGGGATCCAGTTTCAGCTTTCTACATATGGCTAGCCAGTTTTCCCAGCACCATTTATTAAATAGGGAATCCTTTCCCCATTTCTCGTTTTTGTCAGGTTTGTCGAAGATCAGATGGTTGTAGATGTGTGATATTATTTCTGAGGGTTCTATTCTGTTCCATTGGTCTATATCTCTGTTTTGGTACCAGTAACAAGCTGTTTTGGTGACTGTAACCTTGTAGTATAGTTTGAAGTCAGGTAGTGTGATGCCTCCAGCTTTGTTCTTTTGGCTTAGGATTGTCTTGACAATGCAGGTGCTTTTTGGGGTTCCATATGGATTTTAAAGTAGTTTTTACCAATTCTGCAAAGAAAGTCATTGTTAGCTTGAAGGGGATGGCATTGAATCTATAAATTACCTTGGGCAATATGGCCATTTTCACAATATTGATTCTTCCTATCCATGAGCATGGAATGTTCTTCTATTTGTTTGTGTTCTCTTTTATTTTGTTGAGCAGTGCTTTGTAGTTCTCATTGAAGAGGTCCTTCACATCCTTGTAAGTTGGATTCCTAGGTATTTTATTCTCTTTGAAGCAATTGTGAATGGGAGTTACTCGTGATTTGGCTCTCTGTTTGTCTGTTATTGGTGTATAGGAATGTTTGTGATTACTGCACATTCATTTTGTGTCCTGAGACTTTGCTGAAGTTGCTTATCAGCTTAAGGAGATTTTGGGCTGAGATGATGGGTTTTCTAAATAAACAATCATGACATCTGCAAACAGGGACTATTTGACTTCCTCTTTTCCTATTTGAATACCCTTTATTTCTTTCTCTTGCCTGATTACCCTGGCCAGAACTTCCAACACTATGTTGAATAGGAGTGGTGAGAGACGGCAACCCTGTCTTGTGCCAGTTTTCAAAGGGAATGCTTCCAGTTTTTACCCATTCAGTATGATATTGGCTGTGGGTTTGTCATAAATAGCTCTTACTATTTTGAGATACATCCCATCAATACCTAGTTTATTGAGAGTTTTTAGTATGAAGGGCTATTGAATTTTGTCAAAGGCCTTTTCTGCATCTATTGAGATAATCATGTGGTTTTTGTCTTTGTTTATGTTTATATGATGGATGACATTCATTGATTTGCATATGTTGGACCAGCCTTGCAACCCAGGGATGAAGCCAACTTGAGTGTGGTGGATAAGCTATTTGATGTGTTGCTGGATTCAGTTTGCCAGTATTTTATTGAGGATTTTTGCATCGATGTTCATCAGGAATATTGGTCTAAAATTCTCTTTTTTTATTGTGTCTCTGCCAGGCTTTGGTATCAGGATGATGCTGGCCTCATAAAATGAATTAGGGAGGGTTCTGTCTTTTTCTATTGATTGCAATAGTTTCAGAAGGAATAGTCCCAGTGCCTCTTTGTACCTCTGGTAGAATTCAGCTGTGAATCTGTCTGGTCCTGGACTTTTTTTGGTTGGTAGGCTCTTAGTTATTGCCTCAATTTCAGAGCGTGTTATTGTTCTATTCAGGGATTCACCTTCTTTCTGCTTTAGTCTTGGGAGGGTGTATGTGTCCAGGAGTTTATCCATTTCTTCTAGATTTTCTAGTTTATTTGCATAGAGGTGTTTATAGTATTCTCTGATGGTAGTTTGTATTTCTGTGGGATCAGTGGTGATATCCCTTTTATCAGTTTTTATTGCATCTTTTTTATTCTTCTCTCTTTTCGTCTTTATTTGTCTTGCTAGCAGTCTATCAATTTTGTTGATCTTTCCAAAAAACCAGGTCCTGGATTCATTGATTTTTTTGAAAGGTTTTCTGTGTCTCTCCTTTCATTCTGCTCTGATCTTAGTTATTTATTGCCTCCTGCTAGCTTTTGAAGGTGTTTGCTCTTGCTTCTCTAGTTCTTTTAATTGAGATGTTAGCATGTCAATTTTAGATCTTTCCTGCCTTCGCTTCTGGGCATTTAGTGCTATATATTTCCCTCTACACACTGCTTTAAATGTGTCCCAGAGATTCTGGTATGTTATGTCTTTGTTCTCATTGATTTCAAAGAACATCTTTATTTCTGCCTTCATTTCATTATGTACCCAATAGTCATTCAGGAGCAGGTTGTTCAGTTTCCATGTAGTTGAGTGGTTTTGAGTGTGTTTCTTAATCCTCAGTTCTAGTTTCATTGCACTGTGGTCTGAGTGTTAGTTTGTTATAATTTCTGTTGTTTTACATTTGCTGAGGATTGCTTTACTTCTAACTATGTGGTCAATTTTGGAATAGTGTGATGTGGTGCTGAGAAGAATGTATATCCCGTTTATTTGGGGTGGAGAGTTCTGTAGATATCTATTAGGTCCACTTGGTTCAGAGCTGAGTTCAAGTCCTGGATATCCTTGTTAACTTTCTGTCTCGTGGATTTGTCTAAGGTTGACAGTGGGGTGTTAAAGTCTCCCATTATTATTGTGATTCTAAGTCTCTTTGTAGGTCTCTAAGGACTTGCTTTATGAATCTGGGTGCTCCTGTATTGGGTGCATATATATTTAGGATAGTTAGCTCTTCTTGTTGAATTGATCCCTTTACCATTATGTAATGGCGTTCTTTGTCTCTTTTGATCTTTGTTGGTTTAAAGTCTGTTTTATCAGAGACTAGGATTGCAACCCCTGCTTTTCTTGTTTGTTTTCCATTTACTTGGTAGATCGTCCTCCATCTGTTTATTTTGAGCCTATGTGTGTCTTTGAGCCTATGTGGGTCTCCTGAATACAGCACACTGATGGGTCTTGACTCTTTATCCAATTTGCCAGTCTGTGTTTTAGTTGGAGCATTTGGCCCATTTACATTTAAGGTTAATATTGTTATGTGTTAATTTGATCCTGTCATTATGATGTCAGCTGGTTATTTTGCTCGTTAGTTGGTTCAGTTTCTTCCTAGCATCGATGGTCCTTAAAATTTGGCAAGTTTTTGCAGTGGCTGGTACTGGTTGTTCCTTTCCATGTTTAGTGCTTCTTTCAGAAGCTCTTGTAAGGCAGGCCTCATGGTGACAAAATCTCTCAGCATTTGCTTTTCTGTAAAGGATTTTATTTCTCCTTCCCTTATGAAGCTTGGTTTGACTGGATATGAAATTCTGGGTTGAAAATTATTTTCTTTAAGAATGTTGAATATTGGCTCCCACTCTCTTCTAGCTTGTAAAGTTTCTGCTGAGAGATCTGCTGTTAGTCTGATGGGCTTCCCTTTGTGGGTAACCCGACCTTTCTCTCAGGCTGCGCTTAACATTTTCCCTCATTTCAACTTTGGTGAATCTGACAATTATGTCTTGGAGTTGCTCTTCTCGAGGAGTATCTTTGTGGCATTCTCTGTATTTCCTGAATTTGAATGTTAGCCTGCCTTGCTAGGTTGGGGAAGTTCTCCTGGATAATATCTTGAAGAGTGTTTTCCAACTTGGTTCCATTCTCGCTGTCAGTTTCAGGGACACCAATCAGATGTAGATTTGGTCTTTTCACATAGTCCCATATTTCTTGGAGGCTTTGTTCATTTCTTTTTACTTTTTTCTCTACACTTCTCTTCTCACTTCATTTCATTCATTTGATCTTCAATCACTGATACCCTTTCTTCCACTTGATTGAATCGGCTACTGAAGCTTGTGCATGCGTCACGTAGTTCTCGTGCCATGGTTTTCAGCTCCATCTGGTCATTTAAGGACTTCTCTATACTGTTTATTCTAGTTAGCCATTGGTCTCATCTTTTTTCAAGGTTTTTAGCTTCTTCATGATGGGTTTGAACATCCTTCCTTAGCTCGGAGAAGTCTGTTATTACCAATCTTCTGCAGCCTTCTTCTCTCAACTTGTCAAAGTCATTCTCTGTCCAGCTTTGTTCTGTTGTTGGTGAAGAGCTGTATTACTTTGGAGGAGAAGAGGCGCTCTGATTTTCAGAATTTTCAGCTTTTCTGCTCTGGTTTCTCCCCATCTTTGTGGTTTTATCTACCTTTGGTCTTTGATGATGATGACATAGAGTTGGGGTTTTGGTGTGGATGTCCTTTCTGTTTGTTAGTTTTCCTTCTATCAGTCAGGACTCTCAGTTGCAGGTGTGTTGGAGTTTGCTAAAGGTCCTGTTTGCCTAGGTATCACCAGCAGAGGATGCAGAACAGCAAATATTGCAGAACCGCAGATGCTACTGTCTGATCCTTCTTCTGGAAGCTTCATCTCAGAGGGGCACCTGGCTGTATGAGGTGTCAGTCGGCCCCTACTGGGAGATGTCTCCCAATTAGGCTACTCGGGGGTCAGGGACCCACTTGAGGAGCCAGTCTGTCCATTCTCAGATCTCAAACTCCATGCTGGGAGAACCACTACTGTCTTCAAAGCTGTCAGACAGTGACGTTTAAGTCTGCAGAAGTTTCTGCTGCTTTTTGTTCAGCTATGGCCTGCCCCCAGAGGTGGAGTCTTCAGAGGCAGGTAGGCTTCCTTGAGCTGTGGTGGGCTCCACCCAGTTGGAGCTTCTGGGCCGCTTTGTTTACCTACTCAAGCCTCAGCCATGGCAGATGCCCCTCCCCCAGGCTCACTGCTGCCTTGCAGTTCAATCTCAGACTGCTGTGCTAGCAGCGAGCAAGGCTCTGTGGGTGTGGGAACCTCCAAGCCAGGCACAGGATATAATATCCTGGTGTGCCATTTGCTAAGACCAGTGGAAAAGTGCAGTATTAGGAGTGTCCCGATTTTCCAGGTACTGTCTGTCACGGCTTCCCTTGGCTAGGAAAAGGAATTCCTGACCCCTTGCACTTCCCGGTTGAGGTGATGCCTCACCCTGCTCCATGGGCTGCACCCACTGTCTGACAAGACCCAGTGAGATGAACCCAGCACCTCAGTTGGAAATGCAGAAATCACCCATCTTCTGTGTCACTCATGCTGGGAGCTGCAGACTGGAGCTGTTCTTATTTGGCCATCTTGGAACCTCCCCTCTTTTCCTTTTTTTAAAAAAATTTATTTTGGATTTATGGGGTACATGTGCAGGTTTGTTGCATAGATACATTGTGTGATGCTGAGTTTGGGCTTTGACTGAATCCAGCACTCAGATAGTAAACATAGTACCCAATATTTTTGAACCCTTGCCCCACTCCTCTCCCCTTTTGAAGTCCCCAATATCTATTGTTCCCAACTTTATATCCCCATGTGTACCCAATGTTTAGCTCCCACATATAAGTGAGAACATGCAATATTTGGTTTTCTGTTTCTGCATTCATTCACTTAGAATAATGGCCTCCAGCTACATCCATGCTGCCAAAAAGAACATGTTTTCATTCTTTTTATGACAGCATAGTATTCCAAGGTGTATATGTACCAAACTTTCCTCACCCAGTCCACTGTTGATAGGCACCTGGGTTCATTCCATGTCTTTGATACCACGAATAATGTTGCAATAAATATACGAGTGCAGGTGTCTTTTTGGGAGAACAATTTATTTACCTTTGGGTATATATCCAGTAATGGGATTGCTGGGTTGAATGGTAATTCTATTTTTAGTTCTCTGAGAAATCTCCAAACTGCTTTCCACAGAGGCCGAACTAATTTACAATCCTAACAACAATGTATAAGCATTTCCTTCTCTCTGCAGACTTGCCAATATCAGTTATTTTTTGACTTTTTAATAGTAGCTATTCCAACTGGTGTGAGATGGTATCTCACTGTGGTTTTGATTTGTACTTTTCTGAAGATTAGTGACATTGAGCATTTTTTCATATGTTTATTGGTCGGTTGTATGTCTTCTTTTTGAGAAGCTTCTGTTGATGTATTTTGCCCAGGGCAATTTTCTTATTCAAATAAGGGAACTAAGGTGTCCATTAAATTTAACAATATGGACAGTGGATGTTAAAGTCTTCCACTATTATTGTGTGGGAGTCTAAGTCTCTTTGTAGGTCTCCCAGGACTTGCTTTATGGATCTGGGTGCTCCTGTATTGGGTGCAAGTATATTTAGGATAGTTAGCTCTTCTTGTTGTATTGATCTCTTGACCATTATGTAATGGCCTTCTTTGTCTCTTTTGATCTTTGTCGGTTTAAAGTCCATTTTATCAGAGACTAGGATTGCAACCCCTGTATTTTTTTTTTTTTTTTTTGCTTTCCATTTTCTTGGCAAATATTCCTCCATCCCTTTATTTTGAGCCTATGTGTGTCTTTGCACGTGAGATGGGTCTCCTGAATACAGCACACCAATGGGTCTTGACTCATCCAATTTGCCAGTCTGTGTCTTTTAATTGGGGCATTTAACCCATTTACATTTAAGGTTAATATTGTTATGTGTGAATTTGATCCTATCATCATGATGCTAGCTGGTTATTTTGCACATTAGTTGCAGTTTCTTCATAGTGCTGTTGGTCTTTATATTATGGTGTGTTTTTACAGTGGCTGGTACTGGTTTTTCCTTTCCATATTTAATGCTTCCTTCAGGAGTTCTTGTAAGGCAGGCCTGGTGGTGACAAAATCCCTCAGCATTTGCTTGTCTGTAGAGGATTTTATTTCTCCTTTACTTATGAAGTTAAGTTAGGCTGGATGAAATTGTGGGTTGAAAATTCTTTTCTTTAAGAATACTGAATATTGGCCCCCACTCTCTTCTTGCTTGTAGGGTTTCTGCAGAGAGATCTGCTGTTAGCCTCATGGGCTTCCGTTTGTAAATAACCTGACCTTTCTCGCTGGCTGTCCTTAACATTTTTTTCTTTCATTTCAACCTTGGTGAATCTGATGACAATGAGACAGAAAACTAACAAGGTTATTCAGGACTTGAACTCAGCTCTGGACCAAGCGGACCTAATAGACATCTACAGAACTCTCCACCCCAAATAAACAGGATATACATTCTTCTCAGCACCACATAGCACTTATTCTAAAATCTAACCACATAATTGGAAGCAAAACACTCTTCAGCAAATGGAACAGAATAGAAATCAAACAGTCTCTCAGACCACAGTGTAATCACATTAGAACTCAGGATTAAGAAACTCACTCAAAACTGCACAACTACCTGGAAACTGAACAACCTGCTCCTGAATGACTACTGGGTAAATAACAAAATTAAGGCAGAAATAAAGAAGTACTTTGAAACCAATGAAAACAAAGAGACAATGTACCAGAATCTCTGGGACACAGCTAAACCAGGGTTAAGAGGGAAATTTGTAGCACTAAATGCCCACATCAGAGAGGGGGAAAGATCTAAAATCGACACCCTGACATCACTATTAAAAGAACAAGAGAAGCAAGAGCAAACAAATTCAAAAGCTAGCAGAAGGCAAGAAATAACGAAGATCAGAGTAGAACTGAAGGATACAGAGACATGAAAAACCCTTCAAAAACTCCATGAACCTGGGAGCTGGTTTTTTGAAAAGATTAACAAAGTAGACCACTATTCAGACTAACAAAAAAGAAAAGGGAGAAGAATCAAATAGACACAATAAAAAATGATAAAGGGGATATCACCACTGATCCCACAGAAATACAAACTAACATCAGAGAATACTAAAAACACCTCTACACAAATAAACTAGAAAAATATAGAAGAAATGGGTAAATTCCTGGACATATACACCCTCCCAAGACTAAACCAGGAAGAAATTGAATCTGTGAATAGATCAACAACAAGTTCTGAAATTGAGGGAGTAATTAATAGTCCACCAACCAAAAAAAGCCAGGACCAGATGGATGTACAGCCAAATTCTACAAGAGGTACAAAGAGGAGCTGGTAGCATTCCTTTTGAAACTATTCCAAACAATAGAATAAGAGGGACTCCTCCCTAACTCATTTTATGAGGCCAGTATTATCCTCATTCCAAAACCTGGCAGAGACACAACAAAAAAGAAAATTTCAGGCCAATATCCCTGATGAACATTGATGTGAAAATCCTCAGTAAAATACTGGCAAACTGAATCCAGCAGCATATCAAAAAGCTTATCCATCACAATCAAGTTGGCTTTATCCCTGGGATGGAAGGCTAGTTCAACATATGCAAATCAATAAACGTAATCTGTCACATAAACAGAACCAATGACAAAAACCACATGATTATCTCAATAGATGCAGAAAAGGCCTTCGATAAAATTCAACACCCCTTCATGTTAAAAAACTGTCAATAAACTAGGTATTGATGGGACTTATCTCAAAATAATAAGAGCTATTTATGACAAACCCACAGCCCATATCACACCGAATGGGCAAAAGCTTGGAAGCATTCCCTTTGAAAACCGGCACAAGACAAGGATGTCCTTTCTCACCACTCCTATTCAACATAGTATTGGAAGTTCTAGCCAGGGAAATCAGGCAAAAGAAAGAAATAAAGGGTATTCAAATAGGAAGAGAGGAAGTCAAATTGTCTCTGTCTTCAGATGACATGATTATATATTTAGAAAACCCCATAGTCTCAGCGAAAAAACTCCTTAAGCTGATAAGCAACTTCAGCAAAGTCGCAGGACACAAAATGAATGTGCAAAAATCATAAGTATTCCTATACACCAATAATAGACAAGCAGAGAGCCAAATCATGAGTGAACTCCCATTCACAACTGCTATGAAGAAAATAAAATACCTAGAAACACAACTTACAAGGGAACTGAAGGACCTCTTCAATGAAAACTACAAAAAGAATTCAAGGAAATAAGAGAGGACACAAACAAATGGAAAGACATTCCATGCTCATGGATAGGAAGAATCAGTATTGTGAAAATGGCCATACTGCCCAAAGTAATTTATAGATTCAACATTATTCCCATCAAGCTACCAGTGACTTTCTTCACAGAACTAGAAAAAACTACTTTAAATTTCATATGGAACCAAAAAAGAGATCATATAGCCAAAACAATCCAAAGCAAAGAAAACAAAGTTGAAGGTATTATGCTACCTGACTTCAAACTACTACAAGTCTACAGTAACCAAAACAGCATGGTACTGGTACCAAAACAGATATAGAGATCAATGGAACAGAACAGAGGCCTCAGAAATAACACCACATATCTAGAACCATCTGATGTTCGACAAACCTGACAAAAACAAACAATGGGGAAAAGATTCCCTGTTTAATAAATGGTGCTGGGAAAACTGGCTAGACATATGCAGAAAGCTGAAACTGGATCCCTTCCTTACACCTTATACAAAAATTAACTCAAGATGGATTAAAGACTTAAATGAAAGACCTAAAACCATAAAAACCCTAGAAGAAAACCTAGGCATTATCATTCAGGACATAGGCATAGGCAAAAACTTCATGATTAAAACACCAAAAGCAATGGCAAGAGAAGCCAAAATTGAGAATTAGGATCTAATTAAACTAAAGTGCTTCTGCTCAGCAAAAGAAACTATCATCAGAGTGAACAGGCAACCTACAGAATGGGAGAAAATTTTTGCAATCTACCCATCTGACAAAGCTCTAAAACCCAGAATCCACAAGGAACTTAAACAAATTTACAAGAAAAAATCTACCCCATCAAAACGTGGCCAAAGGATATGAACAGACACTTCTCAAAAGAGGATATTTGTGTGGCCAACAAACATGAAAAAAAGCTCATCATCACTCATCATTAGAGAAATGCAAATCAAAACCACAATGAGATACCAGCTCACGCCAATTAGAATGTCCATCATTAAAAAGTAAGAAAACAACAGTTTCTGGAGAGGATGTGGAGAAATAGGAACACTTTTACACTGTTGGTGGGAGTGTAAATTAGTTTAACCATTGTGGAAGACAGTGTGGTGATTCCTCAAGGATCTAGAACCAGAAATATTATTTGATCCAGCAATCCCATCACTGGGTATATACCTCAAAATTTATAAATCATTCTACTATAAAGACACATGCACACATATGTTTACTGCAGCACTATTTATAATAGCAAAGGCTGGGAACCAACCCAAATGCCCATCAATGATAGATTAGATGAAGAAAATGTGGCACATATACACCATGGAACACTATGCAGCCATAAAAAAGAATGAGTTCATGACCTTTGCAGGGACATGGATGAAGCTGGAAACCATCATCCCCAGCAAACTAATGCAGGAATAGAAAACTAAACACTGCATGTTTTCACTCATAAGTGGGAGTTGAACGATGAGAACACATGGACACAGGGAGGGGAACATCACACACTGGGGCCTGTCAGTGAGTGGAGGGAAAGGGGAGGGAGAGCATTAGGACAAATCCCTAATGCATGCAAGGGTTAAAATCTAGATGATGGGTTGATAGGTGCAGCAAACTACCATGGCACATGTATAACTATGTAACAAACCTGCATGTTCAGAACATTTCAGCACATGTATTCCAGAACTTAAAGTGAAGAAAAAAAAAATTAGCAATATGCCTGTTGGTGACTGTGTTAGGTTGAGTTCTCCAGAAACAGACCCTGAGGCAAGGGCAGTTTTCTTATCCCATGTTATAGCTTGAATTGTGACCCCCAAATGACATTGTGAAGTCCTAACTCCGGGTATCTGTAAGTGTGACCTTATTTGGAAATTGCGTCTTTGCAAATGTAATCAAGTTAATGTGAGGTTATTAAGGTAGGTCTTAATATAACATGACTAGTGTCTTTATAAGAAGACAATGTGAAGACACACAGGGAGAAAACCACATGACAATAGAAGCAGAGATTGCAATGACAAGCCTGTGAGCCAAGGCCCATCGTGGACTGACAGTGACCATCAAAAGCTAGAAAGGGGCAAAGGATTCTCCCCTATAGGTTTCAGAAGGAGCATGGCTTTTCTGACATTTTATTTTCAGCTTCTAGCTTCCAGAACTATAAGACAAAAACTTTCTGTTGTTTTAAACCATGGAGTATGTACTAGTTTTTAGAGCAGCCTAGGAAACTACTACATCCCATCTGTTGATAATTACCTAGTCTGGACAAATCTTCCCATCTTTGAGGATTACCATGGAGAAAAAGAGTATAAGGTATCTATGAACAACAACAACAACAACAAAACAGAAAAAAATGGAAAAGAAAAGCATACAGGAAATCAAAATGTATTACATAATGTACCTCTGAAATTATTTACTACAGGATTCAGTGGAAAATCTCAGGAAAATAGCTTTCATAAAAGAATACAAGAATTTACACCACTACTTGTCTTTCAGAAAAGTGGAAAAATAACTAAGTCAATTGCATTTTTTAATAATTTGTATTTATAACATTAAATAATATTGATTTACCTGATTGAAGTCCAAAAAATAGTTCCTCATCTTGAAGTAGTTCTTGAACACAATCTAATCTCATGTTAATGGTTTCAACATCAATTAGAGGTTCTAATATATTAGAACGAAGTCGTCTACTCCCTCCAGGAGTCTTAGTATAATTTAGAACACCAAAGAGAGTGTGATTGTTCCTTTCAAAACACAAGAAATGTCATTAAGAATACAAAGAAGAATGCAAGAAAATTTCATTTCACTTTGTAATTAAACAATCCTATAATCGACAGCAATGATTCTTAAACTTTGCTGTGCATACAATTACATGAGTTTCTAATTCAGTAGGTCTAAGAAAAAGCATGAAGATCTACATTTTGGGCCAGGCATGGTGGCTCACATCCATAATCTCAACACTCTGGCAGGCCAAGACAGGAGGAATGCTTGAACCCAGGAGTTTAAGACCAGCATGGACAATATAGTGAGAACCTGTGTCTACAAAAAACTAAAAATTAACTGGACATGGTGGCACAGGCCTTTAGTCCCAGTTACTCAGGAGGCTGAGATGGGAGGATTGTTTGAGCCCAGGAGGTCGATGCTGCAATGAACCATACTTGCACCACTGTACTCCAGTGTGGTAACAGAGTGAGATCTTGTCTCAAAAAAATGTTTTTAGATATATTTTGAACAAGCTCCCAAATATGCTATTGGTCAATGAACTACACTTTAACAAGGATGAATAGAATCTCCTTGTACTTTATACTTCTTTTATAGATCAGTTACAATATTCAGACTAATATAAAGTTTTCTAGTCTATTTATTCCATCCATAATAGCAAGATATCAATAATATATCCTTAACGGTGGAGGGATTTTATATTGTTAAAATAAGTATTTACTATAATCATGTAGTTCTAATGACAAGTACAAGAGAATTTCATAATTTCTAAGTGATTTACAAAGAAATGAGCTATTCTAGAGAATGCTGGCCAGGCATGGTGGCTCATGCTTGTAATCCCAGCACTTTGGGAGGCAGAGGCAGGTGGATCACTTGAGGTTAGGAGTTCAAGACCAGCCTGGTCAACATGGTGAAATCCCATCTCTACTAAAAAAAAAAAAAAAAAATACAAAAATTAGCCACGTATAGTGGCAGGCACCTGTAATCCCAGTTTCTCAGGAGGCTGAGCCATAAGAATTACTTGAACCTGGGAGGCAGAGGTTACAGTGAGCCGAGATTGTGCCACTGCATTCCAGCCTGGCCTGCAAAGTGTGACTCTGTCTAAAACAAATAAAAACAAAGAAACAAAAAAAAATGCATTTAGTTGAACTATTTATTCGACAACTTCATATAATACATATAAAAAACCTGATTCATTTTAATACTCAACAAATATTTTTTGAGCCCTTATGGTATTCAAAACTCTATGCTAAACACTGGGCATACAAGATGGACATGATACCTATCTTCATGGACCTTACAGCCGAATGGCGATTGCCAATAACTTTTTTCTTTTTTTTGAGACAGAGTTTTGCCCTGTTGTCCAGGCTGGAGTACAGTAGCACTATCTAGGCTCACTGCTACCTCTGCCTCCAGGGTTCAAATGATTCTCTTGCCTCAGCCTCCTGACTAGCTGGGATGACAGGTGTGCCACTATGACGGCTAAATTTTGTATTTTTGGTAAAGACAGGGTTTCACCATGGCGACCAGGCTGACCTCGAACTCCTGTCCTCAAGTGATCCACCCACGTTGGCCTCCCCAGGGAGCAGGGATTATAGGCATGAGCCACGGCACCCAGCCATTGCCAATAACTTTTGTCAGTTTACTGACCATGACTGAAGACAAGACAAAGAGGAAGGGGAAATAAACAATAAAAACAATAAACACATAATCATATCAAGAAAATAATTTCAGGTACAGAAACTGTTAAAAAAACAAAAACAACAACAGGCCGGGCGTGGTGGCTCACGCCTGTAATCCCAGAACTTTGGGAGGCCGAGGCAGGTGGATCACGAGGTCAGGAGATCGAGACCATCCTGGCTAACACGGTTAAACCCCGTCTCTACTAAAAATACAAAAAATAATTAGCTGGACCTGGGTGGCAGGCGCCTGTAGTCTCAGCTACTTGTGAGGCTGAGGCAGGAGAGTGGCGTGAACCTGGGAGGTGGAACTTGCAGTGAGCCGAGATTGCACCACTGCACTCCAGCCTGGGATACACAGTGAGACTCCGTCTCAAAAAATTTTAAAAAATTTAAAAAAACAGGAATATACAGAGAAGGACCAGGATGGTTGCTATAGTTAGGTTGATTAAGAAAGACTTCCCTATGAATTTGACAGTAGAGTTGAGAACTGAATGATTAAAAAAGAAGGCAGCAAAGACGATGATGATGGGATGGGAATCATGACAACAATAATGAGGATAGCTAACATAAAATGATACTTAGTATGTACCCAGAATTGTTCTAAGCATTTTAAATGTATTAACTTGTTTATTCTAATAACCATGTTATGAGAGAGACACTATTATTGGCCACATCATTTTACAACAGAAGGAACGTAAGTACAAGGAAATTAGGTAACTTGTCTAAGATTTCCAAGTAAGTAGCATGGCAGTAATTTAAGCCCAGGAAGTCTGGCTCCAGAACAAAAAAGAAGATCAAGGTTAGTGGAGCTTTGCAAGTGGGGGTAAGAATAGAGGGAGATGAATGAAGAAGTTGATAGAAGCCAGGACACAGAAGTCCTTGTAGGCCAAAGAGTCTGGATTCTATTGTAAATGTAAGGAGAGCCACTGGAAAGTTTTCAGCAGAAGAGTTACAAGATCTGATTTCTGGATTAAAAGGATATCACAGTCTGACTGCTATTAATATGTTGAGAATAAACTATAGGAAGGTAAGAAGAGGGCAGAAAGAAAAGTTAGGAGGCTATTATAGTAGTTTATGCTAAAGATGATAGAGGTTTGGGTTAGGGTGGTAGCCTTGGAAATGGTGAGAAGTGATCCAGCACTGGTATATACTCTGAAGGCTAGATCAAGAGGATTTTCTGATGGATCAAATCTGAGGTGTGAAAGGAGAGGAAACAAGAATGACTTTTAAGATTTAGTCATCATTCTACCAGATTTTAGTCATACCAATTTAAACACATTTGTAGGAAACTACTCATACCAACTGGCTGGGGCGGGGGGTCTCCCATCACATGTACAATTTTTTTTTTTTTTTGAGAACTTATTTCTGTGGGAACAAAGGAAGTAAGGGGCACATATGAACCTCCCATTTGTTATAGAAATCAATGGATGTAAGACTGCACTGAACAGGCTGTAAGCCTATGGAAGCATTGCAGCTATTCAGATAGTTCAGTAGGTAGAATATCCATCTTTTAACCTGAGGATTCTTTCATTTAAGTCTGTGAAAAGACTTCTCAATTGTTCCTTTCAACTATAATACTAACTCCTGGAGATCAGACATTCTATTATTTAAGTATCTGTATCCCTAATACATAGCAGGAAGTCAAACAATGTTTGACAATGATAATGACAAATAATGATAAAGTATGAAACATGACAAGGTAAAACTGAATATAAAACACTTTGTAATAACTACCAGGCTTGGTCATTGATTTTCTATGCTATGATAACATAGGATATCATAGAAAGTCAAAGACAGAGTAATTTTAACCTATAACCTAATGGATGTGAAGTTGTATCTAACTGTGGTTTTGATTTGTAGATCCTTAATGACTAGTAAAGTTGAGCATATTTTCATATGCTCTATTAAGTTCCTTTCATAAAGGAACAACTTCATATAATACATATAAAAAACCTGATTCATTTTAATACTCAACAAATATTTGAGTACTTACTGGCCATTTATTTATCTTCTTTGTAAAAGTGTCTATTAAGTTCCTTTACCCAGTTCTGAATGGGGTTGCTTTTTGTTATTTAGTACAAACATCTTTTTAAAACTTGATTTTGGTGAAACACCTGACCAGTTCAGCAATAACAGTACAATGATTTAAAATATGCTTATTCAATATTTCTCCACCATTAGCTGGGCATGACAGTTTGTGCCCATAATTTCAGCTACTTGGGAGGCTGAGGCAGGAGAATCATTTGAGCCCAGGAGTTTGAGACCAGCCTGGACAAAATAGCAAGACCCTACCTCTTAAATACAATTCTCCATCAAATAATTTAAAGAAGTTTAGGCTGAGAGCAGCAGCTCATGGCTGTAATCCCAGCACTTTGGGAGGCCGAGGCAGGTGGATAATTTGAGATCCAGAATTTGAGACCAGCCCAGCCAATATGGTGAAACCCTATCTCTACTAAAAATACAAAAATTAGCTAGGCATGGTGGCACATGCCTGTAGTCCCAGCAACTTGGGAGGCTGAGACAGAAGAATTTCTTGAACCTGGGAGGCAGAGGTTGCAGTGAACCAACATCGCACCACTGCACTCTAGCCTGGGCAACAAGAGTGAAACTCCATCTCAAAATTTAAAAAAAAAAAAAAAGAACTTTAAGTAACTATTTATAGAAAAAAAAATATATACCTATATATTTTATAAGAAAAAAATGGATGATCTTACCTACAGTCTTGATTATTAATTAACAATTCAAGGTTTTGGGCTGATGATGAATCTATCATGGCTGTCTGTTCACTACCCTGGAAACAAATCTTCAGCGATTTTGGTGCATATACTGAATTTTGAATAAATTCAACATATTTTAACAAAGCTGCAACAGCTGCAAGGCAGTAATACCTAAAAGATGACCAATAATACATCACTATAAGTCATTAATATTAAAAAATTATCTATTTCCCCTTAATTTAAGAAAAATTATAAATATTTGCATAGCATTGCTTAAACTCAAAAGGAAAAGGTACACCAGGTATTTCATATTTTTGAAAACTAGGTAAATAACCTCTAAATCATAAAAAATAATGAAAATAAATAATTTGCTCAAGTCTGACACTTAAGGGACTTTAAATTCTGATAAATCCTGTTTTAGGAGATAACATTCAATCAAAGGTAATTTGCATCAATTTTTGATGTACCATTCTAAGTATTCAGATAATGTTGGGAATGTCTGATACTTTATTTATTTATTTTGAGACAGGGTCTGGTTCTGTCATCCAGGCTGGGGTGCAGTGGCATGATCTCGGCTCACTGCAACCTCCACCTCCCAGGCTCAAGCAATCCTCCTGCCTCAGCCTCCCAAGTAGCTGGGATGACAGCCATGTACCACCACACCCAGGTAATTTTTGTATTTTTGGTAGAGATGGGGTTTTGCCATGTTGCTGAGGCTGGTCTCAAACTCCTTGACCTCCCGAAGTGTTGGGATTTCAGGCATGAGTCACTGTGCCCAGCCTGGAAAAATCTGGTACTTTAACGGTAGAATCAAGTCTCAATGTATAGAGAAGTATGTTATGATCTCAGTGAGAATGATTGTTATTAACTAAGTAAACAGGTAATCTAATCTGGCTCAAAGAAAGTATCTATTTCGTATGTTCTAGGAAATATGTGTTCCAAAAATATCATTCTCTGTCTCATGCTGAATCTTTTAGGAGTAAAGATAGAAAGAAACAGGAACACATCTTCACCTGTGTTTCGCTTCTATGCCCTCACATTTCCAGTTTACTATAGCTACTTGAGCTTTTCACTCCAAAGTGAGCAGCAACAATTAGGCCAATAGATTATGACTAATTTGGAAAAATTCTATATAAATTAAGTTAGCAATATATGCCTTGTGTATAAATTTTAGTTAACTATTTCACTATTTCAATAATTACTGTCTATTATGAACCAGGGAATTTTCCAGGTGGTAGGAATGCAGCAGAGAAAAAAACAGACAAAAGTCCCTGCCCTTGTGGAACTCACACTGGAGATTTATTTGCTTTCCTTAAGTTATAACTTACTTGATATGATATTGGTAGCTGTGGGCTAGTAAAAAAATAAATAAATACATAACTTACTTGGACTGAACCTCCATTAGAACAGTGCTGAATTCTGCTATGCATAACTGTTCAATGTACTCTAATCCTTTTGTTTCATTGAAGTATTTCCTTTGGATAGTAGTGAAATTAACATTCTGAAAAGAAGTTTTAACTTCAAAATAAAGTTTGAAGTACCATGCGCTTGCCCAAAACTGCTTTCTTAAACACATGCTCGTAACTAGGTAAGTGACTTAAATATTGTATAAAAATTTCAACATTTACATAAGAACTTTTCTTATTTATATAAAAATGATTATCCTCGCTAAGTGAATTATAGTACAGTTTGTATCTCTTATTAGACCTTACTCTTATGAGATTTAAGGGAATATGTTAGATACAATAATAAAAATAAACGTGACAGTCTATACCTTTTAGTAATTTTTTGTATAGAAAATAACTTTTCACAGTTTTATATTCATCTTTCCATAGTCTATCATAATTGAGAAAGGGTAGATTCTTATAATGTCCTAGGTGAAAAGATGAAAACACCAATTCTACCTATTTATGATATACTATTTACATAAAGTGAATTGAATTTATTTAGAACAAAGAGAAAATTATAATCTTTTTGAGACAGGGTCTCACTCTGTTGCCTAGGCTGGAGTACAGCAGCATGATCATAGCTAACTACAAATTTGAACTCCAGGATACAAGCAATCTGCTTGCTTCATCCTCCTGAGTAGCTGGGACTACAGGCACACACCATTACATCTGGCTAATTTTTTTTTTTTTTTTTTTTTTAAGCAGAGACAAGTTCTCCCTATGTTGCCCAGGCTAGTCTCAAACTCCTGGGCTCAAGTGATTCTCTCACATTGGCCTCCAAAATTGCTGGAATTACCAGTGTGGAACTTTTAAAAAGCATCAAGTTGTTAAGTAAAAGGTTTGCCTCCTTTGAATAAAACTAATGGTTAAGAAAAGGTAATATTATATCAATGGACTACATAACAGCTGTTAAGAATGAAAAAAATATCATGACCAAGTAGGGACATATCTTATTAACTCTGGTTTTCATATAAATAAAATTCTGAAAAGTCAAGTAACTTTTCTGATATTATACAGTTGATCTGTGCCAAAGCTGAGACTCAAATTTAGATTTCTTTGAAGTCCATTTTCCTTTTACTTCATATTGCTTTTGATTTAATGCAGGTCCTTTTTTTTTCTTAAGAGTGGGGTCTCACTATGTTGCCCAGGCTAGATTTGAACTACTGGGCTCAAGTGATCCTCCCACTCTGGCCTCCCAAGTACCTGGGACTATAGGCACATGCCACTGCACCTGGTTAATGAAGGTCTTCTTATGGTTAAGTGTAGTCATAATAGTAATAATGATAATAATAATACTGAATTTTCCCTCTACTTAGAATACTTTTACAAATACCTCCATGGCTTGCTCCCTCACTCCATTCAGAACTTTGCCCAAATGTAACCTTATCAACAAGGCCATCTCTGATTACCCTACATAAAATATCAATTCTCTAGGAGGTTGGTACCTCCTATTGTTCCTAATTTACTGATTAAAAAACTGAAGCTCAAAGAAGCTAAGTGTCATGTACTAGGTTACTTAGAGTCAAGATTTGAAACTGGGACAATCTGACTTCTCTATTCTTAAGCACTATGCTGTACTGCCTTACTATTCAAATGTACTGAAATTATGTTGTTTTTGCCTTTGGAGGACTTATCCCCCATTCCATGTGATTCTGGAAGGCCTAGCTATCATAGTATTCTGCATCCCACAGCAAAAGGATTAGTCAATCATAGTGTATCTACCCCAAGAAATAGTGATTACTCTAACGTGTGAGAAAATGAACAAAGCAGGATCAGTCAGTATCCTTCCCTGGAATTCATACGTGGACACTGGAATAAAGAAATTATTTTCCCTTTGGGTTAGCTAAGCTGAGACAACATCAACCTTGAGCCATTAGCAATCATCTTCTTAAATCTCATAGAAGTAAACTATCTGCAGTAGAAAAAGGATGATATGGGGAATGAGAGTAGTGATAAAGATTCTCTCTTTGACCAAACTCTACCTGGGCTACTATGAGCCTTCTTCTCAACTACCCTCCATCCAGCCTATAAAGACGTGAACGAAACACTAACAGTGTTTCTAACTGTTCAAAGTCACATCCCTAGGATGACCTTAACCTCTTGTAAAATGCCAGCCTAAGAAAACTCAGGCTGCCAAACAAAAAAAGGAACTGTGTATTCCACTTAACACCTAAAGATAGGGTCCCTGTCTCCTATTCTCTGTGGGAGAGTAGGAGCCTAACTTCGGTAAGTGCCAGTCAGCAAACCCAGATTTTTTGTTGTTGTTCTTTTGAGATGGAGTCTTGCTTGTTGCCCAGGCTGGAGTGCCGTGGCACGATCTCGCCTCGTTGCAACCTCCGCCTCCCAGGTTCAAGTGATTCTCCTGCCTCAGCTTCCCAAGTAGCTGGGACTACAGGCGCGTGCCACCAGGCCTGGCTAAATTTTTTGTATTTTTAGTAGAGATAGGGTTTCACCACGTTAGCCAGGATGGTCTCAATCTCCTGACCTCGTGATCCTCCCGCCTTGGCCTCCAAAAGTGCTGGGATTACAGGCATGAGCCACCGCAACCGGTCTTACTTTTTGTTGTAATAATTTTTTACTTCCCTGACTCTAATGAGCTTGTGCTTACTCCTCCTTATTCCCTTATTCTCCCATTAAAATGCCCAGTATAAACTGAAGTTCAATTCAGTCCACACTGGACTCTTTTCTCTGTTGCGACAGCATATTACTGATTAAAATATTTAGCTAGTGTTTGGCTTTGTTTACCTTTGACAGTAGGAACAGGATCTATTCAACCATTGACTTCCCAGTTACATAAGCCAATACATTTCCTTTTTTGCATAAGGTAGTTTGCATTAGATTTCTGTTACTTACAACCAAAAGAATTATAAGACCTAATCACAACAACAGCAACAACAACAAAACATGAAAGTTGGAAAGGTATGGATAAATAGGCATAATGAAAAGAAGTGTAAAGTTATAAATGAAAAAGAACAGATAAAGTGATTTGTCTAATGAGACAATAGATTTAGAATAGGGACTATCTCTGGCAATGAGTCAAAGGCAGCTCATCTATACAGGATCTCTAAGAGCACTATGACAAATCTTATATGACTGCAGATGCTGAATATATTAGGAACGGGAAAGGAACTCATTAGACTCCAAACCTCAGCTTGGTTCCAAATATGTTAAAGTAAAAGATAAGTCTACAAACATAACAAAATACAGTATATTCTTTGGGAGGCCGAGACGGGCGGATCACGAGGTCAGGAGATAGAGACCATCCTGGCTAACACGGTGAAACCCCGTCTCTACTAAAAAATACAAAAAACTAGCCGGGCGAGGTGGCAGGCGCCTGTAGTCCCGGCTACTAGGGAGGCTGAGGCAAGAGAATGGCGTAAACCCAGGAGGTGGAGCTTGCAGTGAGCTGAGATCCAGCCACTGCACTCCAGCCCGGGTGACAGAGCAAGACTCCGTCTCAAAAAAAAAATATATATATATATAGTATATTCTGAAAATAATTTGCACTCCTAAGGAATTATTCCAACTGCAATGCTGTCTACTTGGTTTGGAGCCACAGTCCACATTCTTGCTGGATAAGGTTCCACAGTGGTTATCCACCACAGTCCTACAGATGGACACTAGAGTAGCAGGCTAATCGTAAGGCAGCACATGTTACCAGGGGAAGCTGAAACAATTCTGTAATACAAATTAAATTCCCTATAGAAAAAGGTACTTGCTGATAGGTGCTATCTCCTAAGAATTTCAATTTCAACCAGTCTGACAGCACAATAAGTAGTTTCCAGGAAAATACGTGTAAGGGAAACCTATGCTTTCTCTATGGGTCTGCCTCTTGTATAATGGGAGAAACTTCCTTATTACCTAAAACATTTTTTCTTTTGTTTAAAGTAGATCAAGCATGCCAAATCAAATAAGTAAATTCCTTATCATTTTTATTATCTGTATTAATAGTCCCTTAGATTAGGATTTGTATTTAGTGACTACTTTAGGATGCTAAATATAAAGTTACTAAAATTATTGTTCTTTATAATGATATTACTAAATAAATTTTAAATAAAGTGATTAGGGCTGGGCACAGTGGCTCATGCCTGTAATCCCAGCACTTTGGGAGGCCGAGGCAGGCAGATCTTTTGAGGTCAGGAGTTTGAGACTAGCCTGGTCAACATGGTGAAATCCCATTTCTACTAAAAATCCTAAAATTAGCTGGGTGTGGTGACACACACCTGTAGTCCCAGCTACTCGGGAGGCAGAGGCAGGAGAATCGCTCGAACTTGGGAGCTGGAGGTTGCAGTGAGATGAGATCACGCCATTGCACTCCAGCCTGGGTGACAGAGTGAAACTCCATCTCAAAAAAATAAATAAATAATAAATAAATAAATAAGTGGTTAGATCTTGAATGTTACAAACAGTAAACATCACTTACCTTGAAATTTTCTGTGATCAGAGTGAACAACTTGGTGGAATTCCCCACAGCACAAGCAGTATTTGACATTATTATTTCCAAAGGTGACAAAATTTTAAGTTTAGTGATCACCTGAAATCATTTGAATAATTTCTTAAATAAAGCTTAGGAAACAAAAAAAAGTTCGTATTTTTCTGAGATAAGTATTTAAAATTAATTCATAGATACACAAAATTATAACTGTCCTAATGATATATTTCAATTAAAATATGTTTCTAGCCGAGTGGGTTCACACCTGTAATCCCAGCACTTCGGGAGGCTGAGGTGGACAGATCACTTGAGGCCAGGAGTTCGAGACTCACTTGGCCAACAGGGTGAAACCCTGTCTCTATTAAAAAAAAAAAATACATATATATATATATACACACATACAAATATTACCCAGGCATGGTGGTGCATGCCTGTAATCCCAGCTACTCAGGAGGCTGAGGCATGAGAATTGTTTGAGCCCAGCAGGCAAAGGTTGCAGTGAGCTGAGATTGCACTAGGCACCATTGCATTCCAGCCTAGGCGGCAGAGGGAAAATCTGTCTCAAAAACAAACAGACAAACACCACCACCACCACCAACAACAACAAAATATATATGTATATATTTCTAATGGTAGTATATTAAACATATATCTCCTATACAACTACTAATATAAAATACTGTCATAAAATAGGCTATATTTTACTCATAATAGTTTCTAACAGCCTTAAGTTCAAAAATTAATCTGAACTTATCAAATATGTATTCCCAAAATAAATTTTTTTAAAATAAATACTTATACTTAGTATTTTATCCATCTCCATGAAAAATATACATGCATCCAATAAGGGTAACTATGGGCCGGGCAAGGTGGCTCACGCCTGTAATCCCAGCACTTTGGGAGGCCAAGGCGAGTGGATCACTAGAGGTCAGGAGTTCACAACCAGCTTGGCCAACATGGTGAAACTCTGTCTCTACTAAAAATACAAAAATTAGGCAGGCATGGTGGTGTGCACCTGTAATCCCAGCTACTTGGGAGGCTGAGGCAGGAGAATTGCTTGAACCTAGGAGGCAGAGGTTGCAGTGAGTCAAGATTGTGCCACTGCACTTCAACCTGGGCGACAAAGTGAGACATTGTCTCAAAAAACAAAGGGTAACTATGGCAATACAATCAGTATGGCCACACTGGTACAGATTAAGTGTTGAAAAGTACGTAAATACAGATGAGAAACATCTGCCTTATGCCTTAGCTTTTCATAAAATAAGGTGTATTTCTTAGAACTATTCTAAACACAGAAATTCTCAATTTGTCTAACATTCCTGTTTTTTAAAAACTTTTTTCCTACTCTTTTGAAATTGTATAAAAGTATAAAACACCTACAGATGAAGTTAGTATGCAATACTAATATCATCAAGGTTGTTAAGAATAATAAAAAATTAATTATTAGGAAAGGGAAGTCTACATACTGGAGGACCATAAAGAGGAACTAAGGGAAGAGAATCAAAAAATAATGAAACACTAGAAATAAAACACTAGATCACATCTTCAAAATAATAATTAACTAGGCTCAATGGCTCATGCCTATAATTCTAGCACTTTGGGAACCTGAGAAGCAATTCAGCTTCTGAGGGGGCAGGATCACTTGAGTCTAGGAGTTTGAGACTAGCTTGGGTAACAGAGCAAGACCTCATCTATACAAAAAAGAAATTTAAAAATCAGCTGTATGTGGTGGTGTATGCCTGTGGTCCCTGCTACTCAAGAGGCTGATGTGGGAGGCTGCAGTGAGTCATGATCATACCACTGCACTTCAGCCTAGGCAAAAGAGCAAGACCTTTTAAAAATAAAATAAAATAATAATTGGATTAAATAACATAGAAATTAGGAGTAAACTACCTCTACCTGATAGATCACGCAAATTCCCATGACAATAGGCAAGCGGACCAAATGAATGATGAGTGATATAAAATGAAGGCAAAATAAGAAGTGAAGGCAAGAAGTTAAGAGGCTAAATTATGACTGATCTAAGATACTAGCTTTCGTTGCCTCTGAAAAAATATAGTTCAAATACAGTTTAGTGGGAATAACCCTCTGGAGTTAGCATTATGACAGGTTTGGGCCATAATCCTGAAAGACACAATCTCAAAAGGCATAATCCTGAATGTCAAAATCCCAAAAGAGCAAAATCCTTGAAGTCTAAAAATCGCCAAAATCCCAATACCAAAAGACAGAAATCCCAAAAACACAGTTCTGGAAGAAATAACTTCAAAAACAATTTTAAAGACATTGAGTTGCATTTTTAAAAGGGGATTTATTTGAGAAACAAAAACACAACAGAACAATTCATAGACCACTTTACACAATAAAATAGGCAATAATAACATATATTTTTGAAAGCATAAACACTTAAGTGTACTAATGACAGTCACACAGGTATAATAACAGTTATGAGCAGACAAACTGTATTCACAAAAACATTAGTCAAAACATAGAAATTAGTCAAATAGCAAAATGTATAAATGCATATCACTGTGGTTGGTAATTGTCTGCACCAAGCTTCATAAATACAGTCATCTGAAATACCACCAGGGACAATCTAAGTCTTTTGATGAGCTAGATCAAAAACTTCTATGGGTCACCACATACACAGTTGCCTGAAGAGCTGAGATTTCAAGAAATAAATTTTATCTTTCACAAATAAATGATGTACAAAAAGGACATGTCTTCATTTATCAAACAAATTTCAACATTTTTATGCATACACACAATGCTTATACACAGTCAATGCTATGATAATGAACTTCTGTGGAGTCAAATTTCTGATGTCCAAGGCAGCAGCAGAAGCGTCTGTCCCAGCTCTCAGAGAGAGACCAATTCAACTTCTGCATTTGCTCTCTCTAGGCCCTGGCCAATTGCAAAGTGGTCACCAATACTGAGGGCAGATTTTCACCACCTAGTCCGCTCAGACTCACACACTAATCTCTCGAAACAACCTCACAGACATAGCCCAAATAATGCTTTACTAGGTATTTTTTACTAAAGTCAAGTTGTCACCTATACTTAAATACACAAGTCCATCCCTTGCCAATTTAGCACCCCTATGCATCTCCTTAAACCATACCTAATTTCCAAATAAAGAAAATAACAAGGTAGTAGTTCTGCCTAATATGATGCGTCTAACATGATGCAACTATCTTGTGTACAACCAAAAACACATTAATCCCTTCCCTAGAATTAAGCTTTCAGGATTTCAGCATTAAGGATTTTGATCTTTCAAGATTTGAACATTGGGATTATGGCATTTGGGATTGTGTCTTTAAGGATTATGATCAATACCACATTATCACATGTATTACCTTTGGAATAAATCCAGAAATTATTAATTTGAAGATGTTAATTTTAGAAACTAATACTAAAAATAGCTTATTCAAGTAACAGTAAAGCACATTCTTTTTGGACAAAATATATTTAAAAAATAAAAATCAGATACAAGACAATTTTATTTTAATTCCGAGTATTTACATTGACATAATGAATAACCTTTATTCTACCAAAAAGTAAACAAATTGGGAAGGCACTGACTTTAAAATCTAGATCTAGATATTGCCCAACAGAGCAGCCATTTTCTAGGATTATTAATACTTACCTTTGCATATGTTGTGTTGTCTGCAAACTGGGATAGTATAATTTGGGGGTTTTTTAAATCAATACTTGCCATTCCTATTTCACCTCTGGCAAGTCCTCTCCCTTCTACAACAGCTACAATAACTGATGGGCAGTGTGCAGAAATCGCAGATGAGGATGAAGCTGTAAATTTTTAAATAAAGAAAAGATATAAACATCGATAATAATCATTTCTATTTTTTATTTATTTATTTATTTTTTTGAGACGGAGTTTTGCTCTTGTTGCCTAGGCTGGAGTGCAATGGTGTGATGTCGACTCACCACAACCTACGCCTCCTGGATTCAAGTGATTCTCCTGCCTCAGCCTTCCAAGTGGCTGGGATTACAGGCATGCAACACCATGCCCGGCTAATTTTTGTATTTTCAGTAGAGACAGGATTTCGCCATGTTAGTCAGGCTGGTCTCAAACTTCTGACCTCAGGTAATCCACCCGCCTCGGCTTCCCAAAGTGCTGGGATTACAGGCATGAGCCACCACACCCAACCTGATAATAATCATTTCTCATTCTTTCACATAAGATCTTAAAGCATATCTAGTCTAGGACATGGCTACTGTATTAACAGACAAGGAAATAACCATTTTTTTCTCATCAAAAAATAACTTTTCATTACTAGACCAAATAAAAATGTTAATTCTCAGAGCATTTTGCCAAAAAGTGACTTCACAATTAGAAATAACAAATTTTAAATTGTCTTATTTTCTATTTTATTGGAATTGAGTCATAAAAGGACTTGGGTCAGAAAACAGATTATTTACCTTATTCTGTCATTTAAAAGCTATTTGGAGACTGGGTGTGGTGGCTCAACCCTGTAATCCCAGTACTTTGGGAAGCCGAGGTGGGTGGATCACCTGAGGTAAGGAGTTTGAGATCAGCCTGCCCAACATGGCAAAACCCCATTTCTACTAAAAATACAAAAATTAGCCAGGTGTGGTGGCGTGTGCCTGTAATCCCAGCTACTGGGGAGGATGAGGCAAGAGAATTGCTTGAAACTGGGAGGTGGAGTCTGCAGTGAGCTGAGATTGTGCCACTGCACTCCAGCCTGGGTGACAGAGTGAGACTCCATCTCAAAAAATAAAAAAATAAAATAAAAGCTATTTGGGACTGGGCATGGCAGCTCACCTGTAATCCTGGCACTTAGGAAGGCCAAGGTGGGAGGATTACTTGAGCCCAGGAGTTTGAGACCAACCTGGACAACATAACAAGATGTTAGCTCTAAAAAAAACCCTAAAAAATAGTTGAGTGTAGTGGCATGTATCTCCATGGTCCCAGTTACTGAGGAGGCTGAGATGGGAGGCTTGCTTGAGCCCAGGAGGTTGAGACTGCAGTGAGCTGCGTTCATGCCACTGCACTCCAGCCTGGGTGACAGAGCAAGAACTTCTCAAAAAAAAAAACCAAAAAAATTAAGCATTATATAACTATGAATTCCAATTATGAGATACCTGTGTAATGTGGAAATTAAAATTATAATAACATATCCAACATTTATTAAGTGCTTACTAAGTGTCAAGAATGTTCTAAGTTCTTTAATTAGTTTAACTCACATAATTATTACAACAATCCTATTAAATAGACACCATCATTTTTTCCACTTAGCTATAAGGAGACTGAGGCATCAATGTAACTGGTAGAGACAGCATTTGTACCCAGGCAGTCTAGTTCCAGAGCTGGTGCTATGAACCATTACATACATGACTGATTTTGAGATCTGTGCCTTACAAACTATGAATGCTCAGGTAAATTTTTTAAACTTTTAAAACTACCATTTCTTCATCTATAAACTAGAAATACCAAACTTTTTCACAAGATTATTATAAGAATTAATGTAATCATATAGAAGTGTTTTATAAAGTATATGAAATTACTCAAATATAGGGCATTATTAGCATATGAAAAAAGTCAGACTAAAAATTTCTTTTTTCTTTTTTTTTTTTCCAGACCAAAAATTTCTAAAATTTTATTTTCAAAGATGCAAACTAGTCTTTTGTTCCCTTGTCAACCTTTTAACTAACTCCTTTTCCTCCCTCTTTTCCCTCCCTGACCTGGATTCATTTCTTCTTCCATTCTTCTATTACAATGCCCACAAAAAACTTAAGTATTTATGTTATCTGAGTCAACAGTAAACTTAGGGATTCACTTAAAAATCTATGTGTTCAGGTCTCAGAAACCTTTTCCCCATGAACGTTATGTTATAAATGGTGATTAAGTTTATATTAAACCTACAGAAGTCAGTTTAAGCTCTGTAATAGAGTATGACCTTCCTATTTTTAATTAGAAAATAAAAACCAAGTACCAGTTGAAATTCAGTACACAGAGAAGACATTTCCTAGAAGGTTTTAAAAGTACATTTATGCTGTTATCTCTCTGTTGTAAATAATACAATAATGAGCATCGTAATGCATAAAGGTTTTTTCTGGTTTTCTTATTATTTCCTTAAAGTGCACCCTTAGAACTCAAATTACTGAAACAAAGCATATTTTTAAGGATCTCAGATATATTGCCAAATTTCTTTTGAGAACTAGACTAATTTTTAATTCCATCAATAGTGTATGAGGAAAGCCAATCTTACTGTATGCTCGTCATTACTAACTTCTAGAATTCATTATGACTATGATTATTGGCTAATTTAATGGACTGCCACTTAAATCTGTGTTTTTAAAAGTACTACTGAAACTGAACATAATTTAATATATCCATTGTTATCTATATTGTTTCCTTTTTAGAGATGTTTACATCATTTTATACAATGTTTACTAGGTCTTAAGGTTTTCCAGTATATTTTTATGAGAATTGTGTAAATCAATGACAGTAATTTACAGTTCCTACTAATCTTGATACTTTCGTTATCTCAAAAATTTCTATTTTTGCATAGACAATCTTTCTCTGTATAATTTCTTCCACTGCTTTTCTGCTAAGAAACTCCTCCTTCCTTGCTTGAGATATTCTATATTCATTACTATTTTCTTATATTTTTTGACTTTTTTTTTTTTTAAACAGTCTGGCTCTGTCACCCAGGCTGGAGTGCAATGGCATGAAATCATGGCACACTGCGCCTCAAACTCCTGAGGTCAAGTGGTCTTCCCATCTTAGCCTTCTGAGTAGCTAGAATGACAGTCATGCCACCACACCTGGCAAATTTTAATTTTTTTTGTAGAGACGAGGTCTCACTTGTTGACCATGCTGGACTGCCTTCAAGCAGTTCTCCCATCTTAGTTTCCCAGTGTTGGGATTATAGGCATGAGCCACCAAGTCCGGCCTGTTCATTTTGATCTCTCATCTGGGCAGAATTTTCAGCAGTACATTTGGTTGTTTACCATGTCTGGAATGAGAGATGGCCAGAAGTACAGATTTAGATTCATTTATAAGCAGTCGATAATGGTTTACCTAGATGGCTGGGACTTGGAAGAAATATGATTGACAGATTGGTGACAAGATCATTTGAGCATATAAATGGATCTCTAAGATTTAAAATATAAATCTTAAATTTAAAATTTAAAATATTTGTATCCCATGTGAATGTCTACCATCTATTGTAGAGGAAATTCTTAATCAAGAGGACAAAATAATGCAATCTATAGATACCAGTTAGCCTCTTATTTCAATTCTCCCTAAAGGATCCGTTGGTTCAGTATAACTTTAATTTCAATCAAAACCTCAATGTGTTTTTTGGTGGAGCTTGAAAACTTGGCCCAAAATTGATATGGAAAAGCAAAGGGCCAAGAAGAACCAAGGCTACTCTAAAGAAAAATAAGGTAGCCTGTGGAGGGTAATGGTGGTACGGCTGTCCTACAAAATATTAAGACTTATAATAAAGCTAAAGATGGTGTGATATTGGCACACAGCTAGACATAATGACCCATCGGAGTTAAAAAAGAACTGGAAACATAGAAATTAACAGAAAAGGCCAGGCGCAGTGGCTCATGTTTGTAATCCCAGCACTTTGGAAGGCTGAGGTGGGCGGATCACAAGGCCAGGAAATCGAGACTATCCTTGCTAACACGGTGAAACCCCATCTCTATTAAAAATACAAAAAATTAGCCGGGTATGGTGGCGGGTGCCTGTAGTCCCAGCTACTTGGGAGACAGAGCCAGGAAAATGGCGTGAACCTGGGAGGCGGAGCTTGCAGTGAGCCGAGATTGCACCACTGCACTCCAGCCTGGGTGACAAAGCGAGACTCCTTCTCAAAAAAAAAAAAAAAAAATTTAGTATTCAGAATATATAGAGTATTGCTACAAATCCAGAAAAATAAGCCTAAAGAAAAATGAGTAAAACACATGAACATTAATTTCACAGAATATTATTAAAGATATATAGCCCAAAAGTACAGAAAAAGATAATCTCACTAGTAATTAGGAAAATGCAAACTCAGACTATAGGTAGTATTTAACTGTTAGGTTGAAAAATACTGAGTCTGACAATATCAAATTCAACATTTGGACTCTTACACATTATTAATAGAGCATACCATAATAACCAATAAATTAACCAATAAAATTATGATTATGATTATTGGCTAATAATAATCTTATGATGATGATGATCATTAAATTGGCCAATAATCATAATAAATTTTAGAAGTTAGTAATGATGAGGATAGAGTAAGATTGGCTTTCCTTATACACTATTGATAGAATTAAAAATTGGCCCAGTTCTCGAAAGAAATTTGGCAATATATCTGAGATCCTTAAAACATGGTAATTTTGGCCAGGCATGGTGGCTCACAACTGTAATCCCAGTACTTTAGGAGGCTGAGGTGGGCAGATCACTTGTGGTCAGAAGTTCAAGATCAGCCTGGCCAACATGGCAAAACCCCATTTCTACTAAAAAAACAAAAATTAGCTGAGCATGGTGATGCACGCCTGTAATCCCAGCTACTTGGGAGGCTGAGGCAGGAGAATCACTTGAATCCAGGACGTGGATGTTGCAGCGAGCCAAGATGGCACCACTGCACTCCAGCCTGGACAACAGAATGAGGCTTCGTCTCAAAAACAAAACAAAAAATGGTAATTAAAAAAAATAATAAAAAAGGTAATTTCCCTAATTTCCCTATGTTTCAGTAATTTGACTTCTAAGGTTGCGCTTTAAGGAAATAATAAGAGACTCAGAAAAAAGCTTTATGCATTAGGATGCTCATTATTATGTTATTTACAACAGAGAGATAACAGCATAAACGTATTTTTAGAACCTTAGAGATGTCTTTTGTATGTCTGTTGAATTTCCACTGGAACTTGGTATTTATTTTCTCCTTAAAAATAAAAAGGTCAGGGTCAGGCACGGTGGCTCACACCTGTAATCCCAGCACTTTGGGAGGCCAAGGTGGGCGGATCATGAGGTGAGGAGTTCAAGACCAGTCTGACCAATATGATGAAACCCCATCTCTGTTAAAAATACAAAAGTTAGCCGGGCGTGGTGGCAAGCGCCTGTAGTCCCAGCTACTCAGGAGGCTGAGGCAGAAGAATCACTTGAACCTGGGAGGCAGACGTTGCAGTGAGCCGAGATCACACCATTGCACTCCAGCCTGGGTGACACAGCGAGATTCTGTCTCAAAAAATTAAAAAAAAAAAAACAAAAAACAGAAGGTCATATTCTACTACAGTGCTAAAACTGACTTCTGTAGATCTAATATAAACTTAACCACCATTTATACATTGGTAGAACTACTTTAAAAAGTAATTTATCATTATCTTGTAAATATATGCATTTACATAACACACCCTGTAACCAAGAAATTCTGTTGTATATACCTTAGAAAACTGTTATACATGGAAACCTATTTTATCTATCTGCTCTTCAAGAAAATCTCACAGATTTAGATAAAAATTAAAATTTAAGTATAAAAAAACCACTCACTAGTAATATCAGGGTCCACTTTTAGATTTAAATGATATCACGTATAAAAGGGAGAGGTTTCCCTTTCTTGTGTGTTTTTTGTCAGAATGGTTAAAATAATGTAGACCTGCATTTATTACCAAACAATATCAGACACTATGTTGCCTTATTAATCTAGACTCAAATTTTGGATAGAGGTAAACTAATGTATTTATTTTTCATTCATATCAGTTATAGATAAATTCAAATGAACTCGATAACCCTAATTTATAATTTACAAAACTTTTAAGTTTCAAAAGATCATCTAGGTTCATCTTCCACTTATTTTACCTGAATATCCCATTTGTGGTGTCCAGCTCTTATAACTTGATCTCTGAGGATTTCCAGTAGACAATGGAGTTTTAAGTGTTTGAGGATAATTAGTATCTCGTGCAGAAGATGAGCTTGCACCAAAAGTAAAGTTTGATGCAACTGTGTTTTCTGCATAAGCTCTTTTGTTTCCAAAGTATGAACCTAAATTTGAAAAATTAACAGTCAATTCTTAAATATTTGAATTATGCAGTGATGTATTAATCATTATAATTTATACCATGTTCACTTTCTTCTTTTTTCCTTTTCTTTTTTTTTTTTTTTTTTTTTTTTGAGACAGTCTTGCTCTTGTCGCCCAGGCTGTAGTATAGTGGCATGATCTTGGCTCACTGCAACCTCCACCTCCTGAGTTCAAACAATCCTCCTGCCTCAGCCTCCCGAGTAGCTGGGATTACAGGCACCCGCCACCATGCCTGGCTAATTTTTGTATTTTTAGTAGAGACGGGGTTTCACCATGTTGGCTGGGCTGGTCTCAAATTCCTGACCTCATGATCCGCCCGCCTCGGCCTCCCAAAGTGCTGGGATTAGAGGCGTGAGCCACTGCACCCAGCCACTATGTTCACTTTCTATAAAACTTCATGTGAAAATGATTTTTAAAAATAAACAGATTATAACAAAATTAATGACATTATTGATAAATATACGAAAATATGCTAATATAGCTTTTGCCTCTACAAGTTCACTGCAACCACTCTGGCTAAAATCATAAATTACCCTTTAATCTTCAAATATACCAGATATGTTGCTAAGGTGTGAATATCTGTCCCCTCCAAAACTCACATTGAAATTTAATCCCCAGTGTGGCAGGAGAGAGGTGGGGCCTTTAAGAGGTGATGGGACACGAGGGCTCTGCCTTCATGAATGAATTAATCCATTCATGAGTTAATAGATTAATGGGTTATCACGAGAGTAGGACTGGTGGCTTTAT
Source organism: Macaca mulatta (assembly GCF_049350105.2). Classification (NCBI taxonomy): domain Eukaryota; kingdom Metazoa; phylum Chordata; class Mammalia; order Primates; family Cercopithecidae; genus Macaca; species Macaca mulatta. Next base: position 164,774,340 of record NC_133406.1, read on the forward strand.
AAGAAGAGGAAGAGAGACCTGAGTTACCATGCTCAGCTCCCTCTCCATGTGATGCCCTGTACCACTGCAGGACTCTACAGAGACTCCAACAGCACAAAGGCCCTCACTAAATGTGCCTCCTTTGACCTTGGACTTCCCAGCCTCCAGACTTCCAAGAAATATGTTTTCTTTCTTTACAAATCACCCAGTTTCAAGTATTCTGTTAAAAGCAACAGAAAATAGACTAAGACATATGTTTCATTTGTATAATAATTATTAGACCTCTTTTAACCTTCTCTTGTTAATGTCTTCATTGAAATTCTCTCCCCCATGCAAATGGCATTGTAGAGTTTTAGACTCAACTGGCTTCAGTTCCTTATTTAGGTACTTATCTACTTACTGATGTAAGATATTACCTGTTTTACAGGATTGTCATAAAATTTTTAAATAATGTACATAAACAACCTAGCATAGCCTCTTGGCACACAGAAGTTCTAAAATAAAATTTAAAATGTTTGGGCTCTGTTCTCCTATTCTCTTTGATTTCCACAACTTTCTATCTTGAATTCTCTTTAAACCACTTTTAGTTTCTTTTGCCATCTCCTTTTTCCTCTGCCTCTTAACTGTTGGCCTCCAGGGCTCTATACTTTTAAGCTTTCCCTCACAAATCAACATTATACATCTCCAGACATATCTCTCCTCTTTGTTTCTATTAAAATCTATTTTCTGACAACTCTCAAGCCTTCGTATATAGCTGTAACTACTCTCTTAAACTGTAAACCAGCGGTTGCTAAACTTTTAATTTTTCCTTTTTGTCTCTGTGTGAGATTCTCGTTCTGTAGCTTAGGCTGAAATGCAGTGGTGCAATCTTGGTTAAATGCAGTCTTGAACTGCTGGGCTCAAGCAATCCTCCTACCTCACCCTCCCAAGTAGCTGGGACTATAAGCTCATGCCACCATGCCAGGCTAATTTTTTGTATTTTTGTAGAGATGGGGTTTTGGCATGTTTCCTAGGCTGGTCTCAAACTCCTGGGCTCAAGTGATCTTCCCACCTCAGCCTCGCAAAATGCTGGGATTATAATCGGGAGCCACTGTGCCCAGTCTATTTTACTGTCTTATAAAGACAAGGTCTCACTTTGTCGCCCAGACTGGAGTGCAGTAGTGTGATCACAGCTCACTGCAGCCTCAAGCTCATGGGCTCAAGTAACCTCCTGCCTCAGCCTCTTGAGGAACTATGGACTATAGATGCACCTCACCACACACAGCTAATTTTTTTTTTTTTTATAGAGACAGGGTCTTGCTACGTTGCCCAGGCTGATCTCAAACTCCTGGCCTCAAGCAATCCTCCCACTTCAGCCTCCCAAAGCACTGAGATTATAAGCATGAGCCACCATGCCTCAGCATAAACTTTTTTTTTTTTTTTTTTTTTGAGGTGGAGTTTCACTCTTGTTGCCCAGGCTGGAGTGCAATGGCGCAATCTCAGCTCACTGCAGCCTCTGCCTCCCAGATTCAAGCAATTCTCCTGCCTCAGCCTCCCAAGTAACTGGTATTATAGGTGTGCACAACCACACTTGGCTGGTTTTCTCCTTTTTTTTTTTTTTTTTTTTTTGTATCTTTAATAGAGGCAGGGTTTTGTCATGTTGGCCAGGCTGATCTCAGGTGATCCGCCCACCTTAGCCTCCCAAAGTGCTGGGATTACAGGCATGAGCCACCATGCCCAGCCCATAAACTTTTAAATAAAGGCCAGATGGCAAATATTTTAGGCTTTGTGGGCCATATAATCACTGTAACAATTACTCAGCTCTGACACTATCATAGAAAAGCAGTCATAGATAATACATAAATAAATGAGAATGGCTCTGTTTCAATTAAAATGGCTTTATTTCTATATACTGAATTCTAAATTTCATATAATTTTAATATCACAAAATATTCTTTTGATTTTTTAATGCTTCAAAAGTGCAAAAACCATTCTCAGCTCTATACCTGCATTGTTCAATAAAGTGGCACATGTGAGTATTTAACTAAATCAAAATTAAACACAATTTAAATTCTGTTCCTCAGTCACACTAGCAACATTTTCAAATGCTCAAAAGCCACATATGGCTACTAGTTAACATATCGGACAGCATTAGTATGAAATGTTTCTATTATCACAGAATATTCTATCAGATGATGTAGCTCTAGAACACTATATCTATCTCTTGGGCATAAACCTTTAGATATCTTCCCAGCATTCTAAATGTCCAGAAGTGAACTCTATCTTTCCCTCAAAATTAATTCTTTATTACCAGTGTGGTCAGTTGTACCAGCTTGTCCCTTGTCACTCAAGTCATAAGCTTAGGAGACATTCTCAGCTCCTCCTTCATCAACCCTAACATTCAGTGACTGAGTCCTAGAATTCTTTTTTTTAACATCACTAAAATTTAAATCCCTCTCTACTCCTCCCAGCCCATTTTAAGCCTGAATCTTCTTTGGTCCTTGTGCAAGTCTCCTACTTCTTCTCCTTGCTTCCAGTATTACACCTCTCTAATCTATTCTTCGAATCATCACCAGTAATCTTTCTGAAAAACAAATCTGATCAGTATCTCTCTTTCTTACAATTCCCATGTGTCTCCCCATACTCACCATACGGTAAAATATAACTTCATTATATGGGTTCCAGCAGGAATTAATGATACACTCAAACTGGGATAATTTGATAAAGAGAATATTTGCAAAGGTGTGGACAGGGTGTAGGGGTGTTATCATAAAGAACCAGCATAAAATGTGCTCCATTAGCATTCTTAGGCTTTAGGGAGCTAAGGAAGAGTGGTTGCCAGAAACTGGAGATAGGGAAACTGGAGATGGAGAAGGCTGTTTCTTGTTCTCAGACTACTTTTAGACTATATGCCCTTTCTTGAAACTCATTCACTTGTCTTAATTCTCCTCCTACTTCCTTGACCTCTATTTTGCTATATAATCTTCATATTCCCCGCTCTGGTCCCAACATACTGGTAACTTTCAAATCCATATTTCCCTCAAGTTTCTCTCTTCTTAGCCCTAGTTTCCTATATTCAATTATTTTAATATAAATATATGGATATCCCACAGGCTCTTCACACTCAGCATGTCCATAGCAGAACTCATCATCTTCCCTCTAAAAGTTGCTTTGCCTACAAAATTCCCAGTATCAGAAACTACTACTACCATCTATCCAGTCATCAAAACCAGAGACCTCGTGTTGAACATGGGGGTCTCTGGGCAAAATTTGTCTCCCAGATCTAATTCTCACAACTATATCTACATCCAAGTTTATCTACATAGATCACTCTCCTGCTCTAGCCAAGCAAAATTATTTGCAGTTTTACATGAATCTTCTTTTCCTTTGCATGTGTTTTTCTCAAGAATGCACTCCAGCTTCTCTCCTCTTTCCCTTTGGCTGGCATTCTTCTTTGTACTTATTCTTCAAGACCAGTTCAAGGTGCACTTACTCTGTTAAACGTCTTTTCCCACTTTTGTCCCCATACTTTAATTATAAATACCTCAAAAATTGTAAATACCTCAAATACAGTTATCTCTTAAATGTGTATTTGTTGATTTTTAAGTCTGTCTTCTCTACTGAACCTTAAGTTCCTTGAGAGCGCAGATTATTTTCCCCAGCTGCTAACATAATTTGGACCTTTGTTCACCTATTTGGGCCTTGGTTCTACCTGTAAAACAGGAACAAAAAAATCTACTCTGCAGAATTATTGTGAGGATCAAAGATACCATCTGCCTAGTAAGAAGCCAGAACAAAGAAGGTATATATAAATTAGTGAATGTTATCATTACTGATAAAATAAGTGGGTGACAAAGCATCTGATGAAGAGAGGGATTAGATTGACAATGTGAACATGCATGTTGCTTTAGAGGAATTGCAAGTAGCTCAGCTTTGTTAGAAAGCAGGATAAATATTAAGAAATGATGGGGGATAAATCTGTAAAGATGAGACACTGATCCTAATTGCTTTGGCTATCCTTCAAAAGAGTTTGATCTTTTACCTGCAGATACAGGTCTACTGATTCAAGTGGCAAGGGACATGAGAAAATCATTTTCAACATAAGTAAGTGGTACAGTAAGTAAGCTAGAAGGACGGCAGAACACTTAGGAGTTTGAGGGCTAGGTGCAGTGGCTCACACCTGTAATCCCAGCATTTTGGGAGGCTGAGGCAGGAGGATCGCTTGAGCCTAGAAGTTCGAGACCAGTCTGGGCAATGTAGGAAGACACTGTCTCTATAAAAAAAATTTTAAAAATTGCCGTCTGTAGGGGCATACACCTTGGTCCCAGCTACTCGGGAGGCTGAGGTGGGAGGATCACTTAAGCCCAGGAATTTGAGGCTGCAGTGAGTCATGATCATGCCACTGCACTCCAGCCTGTGCAACAGAGCAAGACTCTGTCTCAAAAAAAAAAAAAAAAAAAAAAAAAAAAGCAGAGAGGAATTTCATTAATCGTATAGTGAGTTTGAGGTATCCATTAGTCCATCAATAAAAACTTCAGAAGACAGTCTGAAATAAGTCTGGAGTGTAGATGAGATCTGAGTTGTGGAGTTATTCACATCTAGGTAGAAGTGGCCTAGGAAGAAAAAAGCTTTAATGACACGCCCATAATTTGGGAAGAAAGGTGAGCATAGCAATTCTCTAGGAGGTAGCAGAAAAACAGGGGCAGGTGGAATCAAGGAAGCCAAATTAAGAGAGTTTAAGAGAAGACCAGTCAAATAGGCCAGGCAGTGGTGGCTCATGCCTGTAATCCCGATGCTTGGGGAGAGCAAGGCAGGAGGAGCACTTGAGGCCAGGAGTTTGAGACCAGCCTGGGCAACATAGCGAGACTGTTTCTAAAAATAAAGAAATTAAGAACATTAAATGCAGCAGAAAGGTCACATGAGATGAACTGAAAAATGACCACTGGAGTTGGTATTTGTTACTTTACCATTGTGTTGCAATCGTGTGTGAAAAATGGTGATGCTTTGTCATGAATAGAGACTAGTAAAATAATAAATGATTTGAAGGACATGCATCTTTTTTGTTTGTTTGTTTTGAGTCAGGGTCTCACTGTGTCACCCAGGCTGAAATGCAGTGGCGCGATCTCGGCTCACGGCAGCCTCGACTTCCTGGACTCGCCATCCTCCCACCTCAGCCTCCTGAGTAGCTAGGACCACAGTCATGCGCCACCACACCCAGATAATTTTTGTATTTTTAGTAGAGATGGGGGATGGGGTTGGAAGGTTCACCATGTTGGCCAGGCTGGTGTAGAAAGAACTCCCGGCCTCAAGTGATCCGTCCATCTCGGCTTCCCAAAGTGTTGGGATTACAGGCGTCAGCCACCGCCCAGCCCACATCTTTTAATACTAAACATATTATTTTCCTGAATTAGATGAAATGTTCAATTTATTCTATTTTATCCCACCCTAGCAGGATTTGGAGAATTAAATTCAGCAGTCAAAGATCAGCTCACCACTTCTATCAGCAAACTCACGCACAAACTGTCATTTGTCAGACACTCTGAGGGACGTTATGTGGGATACTTCAGCCTTCCTCAGAACTGAGCCATCCACAATCAAGGTCTTGCAATAGAACCAATTTGAAAAGTCAAGGCTTCTAATCACCCAGACCAAACTCCCAGGGCACTCTGATCTCACGCCCCAACCAAACCACAACTGAACTTCACTGTGGTAACCACCACGCACGTGTCCCTGAGCCTCCATGAACTGCCGGCCTCTAGCCTCAAGGACACTCCTCCACCCAACCACTCCTTGCCTTGAGCTGGCCGGGAGCCTGGCGCGGGGCAGGGGAGGCTGCTGCTGCTGCTCCGGTCGCCCGCGGCTCCTGACGTGCCGGGAGGGGTGGATGCAGAGGCCACCTGGCCTGAAGGGCGGCTCTGAGGAGTCTCCTGGAGTCTGAAATTGTAGCGGGGACCCTGTGGTGAGCGGGTTTCTCCCGACGACGGGGAAACCGCCGGGGCAGAAGGCGAGGCTGATGAGATCTCAGGCCTCAGCATCCTCCCAAACCTTCCCTGACCCGAGAAGTGTGAGGTTTCTGAGCACCCCCTCGAGTAGCCCAACTACGGAAGATGCGCAGCTGGAAAGGGCGGGAGAACTGCGCGCCGACGAACTAAGCTGCACTGCGCAGGCGCCTGCAGCCTCAGCTTTCCACATGGATTCACGTGCTTCAGGTCTACGACCCTGCTTCCAGCAGTTCCCAAACCCATCCCTTTCCACATGAACCTCACTGGAACCTCCTCAGCCTGCAGGTATCAGACTGACCAGAATTCTGCAAGGCCCATGAATTACCACCCAATTTGTTAGCCCCATTATTATCACAGCACCCAATCTCCCTTATTGCAAAATGATACAGGCATTTCCCACACATCCAAGCACACTAGCTTATCTTGAAATGTAGAAACCACCAAACACAGTACACCCAGTGCCTTTGACACAATGAGAACGTGTAATGCTCACACAGTATAACTCACCTAAAGTTTATCTTGTGACCAAATATAGGAAAGATCTGGTTATATTATCACAAGACAGTGTGCACATGGCCGTGTGCATAGTAGAGTAGGAAACAGGGACAGACTAACTGGGTAAGATCTCTCAGTTAACAGTTCCCCATCCACCAATTTCTAGTACTGTGGTTTCTAACATATAAATCAGTTAATAGCATACTAGAAGTTCAAACTCCAGCTTTGCAATGGTGACCTTTAGAAAATTCCTTAAATAGGCCGGGCGCGGTGGCTCAAGCCTGTAATCCCAGCACTTTGGGAGGCCGAGACGGGTGGATCACGAGGTCAGGAGATCGAGACCATCCTGGCTAACCCGGTGAAACCCCGTCTCTACTAAAAATACAAAAAACTAGCCGGGCGAGGTGGCGGGTGCCTGTAGTCCCAGCTACTCGGGAGGCTGAGGCAGGAGAATGGCGTGAACCTGGGAGGCGGAGCTTGCAGTGAGCTGAGATCCGGCCACTGCACTCCAGCCTGGGTGACAGAGCGAGACCCCGTCTCAAAAAAAAAAAAAAAAAAAAAAAAAAGAAAATTCCTTAAATAAGGCCAATAGTACCAACTTACCAGAGATCCGTGAATTAACCATGATGCAATTATCTGGATACTGTCATATAGAAGTTATTAGAAGACATTTACACCACTACTGAAATCCTGTCACTGTTGAGTATCTCAATAAACCAGTTATGCACAGCAGTTTACCCACATGCAATGGCAACAGTCCTTAAGAACGTCTCTGTTCTTGGAATAATTATTGCACAGGGTATTCCAAACATACTTGAGAAAATCTCAATTTCCATAAAAAAACCTTATTTTCAGATTGGGAACGGTGGCTCCTGCCTGTAATCCCAGCACTTTGGGAGACTGAGGCCAGAGGATCACTTCACCTCAGGAGACCAGCCTGGGGAAGACACTGCCTGCCCCCAAAATTAAAATATCAGCTGGACATAGTGGGAATGGTGACAGGTGCCTGTAGTCCCTGGTACTCAAGAGGTTGAGGTGGAAGGACTGCTTGAGCCCAGGAGTTTAAGGTTGCAGTGAGCTGTGACTGTACTACACCCCAGCCTGGGGAACAAAGGAAGACCCTGTCTCTAAAAAATAAAATTTAAAAACAGAGAATACCTCATTTTCACCAAAACTGTAAACCCCCAAAGAGTAATTGTGCCCATTTTAGGCAGGGCGTGGTGGCTCATGCCTGTAATCCCAGCACTTAGGGAGGCCGAGGCGGGCGGATCACGAAGTCAGGAGATTGAGACCAGCCGACCAGCATGGTGAAACCCCAACTCTACTAAAATAACAAAAAAATTAGCCAGAAATGGTGGTGTGAGGCTGTAGTCCCAGCTACTCGGGAGGCTGAGGCAGAATTGCTTGAACCAGGCAGGGAGAGGTTGCAGCAAGCCGAGATCGTGCTGCTGCACTCCAGCCTGCGCAACAGACTGTCTCAAAAAAAAAAAAAAAAAAAAAAGTGAATTGTACCCATTTTAGCTTTTTAAGAAAAAGATAGGTGCAAAAAAATACTGTGGCGACCATCAACTCAACTGTTAGTGTTTCCTTATTTGAAGGTAACCCCTTCCTTGGGTAATTCTGATATATAAAATGCTAAAAAATATGTACAGTCCGAATCACAACCCCATTTTAAGATGGTAGACTGCCATTTAACCTAAGTCTGTGACTAATTCAGAATAACCATATTCAAACCTATGAATCATTTCCAAATTTCAACAACCATTTATTTTGTGCATCATTTAATTCATGTATGGGTTCTATCCACTTTCATCAGTTAACATTCTTGTTGACAAACCATTTTACATCAACTTGCTATAGAACACATGAAAGGTATACATGGGAGAAAAATCAAGTAGAAACCTAGAGTTCTTCTACATTAGCTCAGTTATTGAACATAAATAACAGACACAAAAGTATACACAAAAAACTGTAGTCAGAATAACAGGACTTCAGAATAAAGAGCAGAAAATAAAATACAGGTCTTTATTTTACAATATGTATAATTATATAATTTATTAAAATTAATTTAACACAATGTACAAAATATTAACAGTATTCATTTTTAGATTTAATAAGCACTTCAAATACAGAAATGTTAAAATGGCAAAACTATACTATGCAGCTTTCACTTTAATGAATCTAGCTCACTAGCTCAGGCTGAACATTCACTCTCTGAAGCACTTCTTCAGGCATGCAAAAGACAGGATTAACAGGTTTAATCTGTTCTTCTCCCAAAAGTGACAATCCAGCAATTCCAAATAAGGTATGAAAAGGATCCACCTATTTAAAAAAGAATTTATATACAGATTACAAAATGAAAACTTCTTTAACTTCAAATCATTAATACCTGACCTTTACCATATACTAATTTTGTTAGCAACAGGCGACAAGAAATTTCTGTAAGATTGTTCTATATCCTTCATACATTCTACGAGAAATAGAAAAAAACACTGCTTTCAAAGCAACACTTGGAATACCACCCTGGAAATCCATGGAACCATGAAGGAATGCGACACTAAAATAATTTATACAAATATGTCAGAAATATTACTTGCCATATCTCCTGGCCTGTCTGCAAATCCCCCCGTTTCTTCATCTTGACATGCTAAAATGAAATTACGTAGTTTCTCTCTATCAATCCAATGAAGTCTTCCAATTATCTTTAGGGAAGCCAGGACCCACCATGAATAGCATACATCTGGTAACTAGGAGGGAAAAAAGTTGCCACAATTTCATTCTCTTTTATTTCCCTAATTTTGAGAACAATTTAAAAGTGGATTAAGTCTCACTCTCAAGTAATCTGATGTTCTAAGTGTCAAACCATGTGGAGGGACGAAATCCAGGGATATACTGACATGTAGGGTATGAAATACTTGCTTAGAATGAAAGATAATCAATTAATGGGTAAGAAGAGACCAAACTCCAATTCATAGGTAACCATGCTAAATATCTCAGTACTCACTGATAAGCGTGCATCTACCTTGTTTCTATCTGCAACAAATGCCTAACTCAGCCCCTTAACCAAGAAGCTAGTAGTATAATCATGAAATCCATGGGTACAGTTCTGTTTTTCTACCAGCACTGTCCAGGTGGGTACACACCTGCTTAAAATTCAACTAAACTCTAGCTCTTCAAAATATGGTGACATAAGTCTGTAAGGAAGAAAATCCCACCCAAGGCTGCATTTTAATGAGATCCTTGAATAACGCATAGACCCATTAGAAGCTGCCCTAGATCGTGAGCAAATGCAGGCCCAGGCACGGCCACCCATTTTTCTGTTGACAGTTCCTCAAGTTTTTTATTCCACTCTGTTGTAGACAGCAACTGTGGGTGTTTCTCTGCCCATTGTCACTCAGAAAAACTGAGGTTTAAAAATAAAAATACAGGCTGAGCACGGTGGCTCATGCCTGTACTCCCAGCACTTTGGGAGGCTTAGGAGGGTGGATCACCTGAGGTCAGGGGTTTGAGACCAGCCTGACTAACATGATGAAACCCCATCTCTACTAAAAATACAAAATTAGATGGGCGTGGTGGCGCACGCCTGTAATCCCAGCTACTGTACCACCACGTCCCATTCAGAGGGCACAGCAAGCTACAATCCTTGAGTCAAATCTAGACTATAGTGTAGGAACACATTTTACATTTGTAAATCATTTAAAAATAGTCCTGGGTCAGGCGCAGTGGCTCACGCCTGTAATCCCAGCACTCTGGAAGGCTGAGTCAGGCGGATCACAAAGTCAGGAGTTCGAGACCAGCCTGGCCAATATGGTGAAACCCCGTCCCTAATAAAAGTACAAAAATTAGCTGTGCGCCTGTAGTCCCAGCTGCTCGGGAGGCTGAGGCAGGAGAACTGCTTGAACCTGGGAGGCGGAGGTTGCAGTGAACTGAGATGGCGCCACTTCACTCCAGCCTGAGCAACAGAGCAAGATTCCATCTCAAAAAAAAAAAAAAAAAAAAAAAAAAATCTGACATATGAAATAAGTATATCTGTCCATAATAATTTTAACTGGAACAGTCATACCCATTCATTTCTTACCACTTATGGCTGCACTTGCTCTACAGGAAAATCACATAGTTGCAAATGAGTATTCACTGTTTGTCCCTTACAGACCTGATATAGGGACCTATCATGTGGAGGAAAATTTAATAATATCCTCTCTCCAAACTAAATTATCTGGGTATTCCTTAAATAAGAAGACTGTAAACAAAAATTCTGTAGCCTAATTTTTTAAAAATCCAATTTGCCAAAACCAACTGTCCTTAAACATGGAGATTCCTGTGCAAGACTGTCTGGAAATGGACATCAGGATCAATGAGTATTTCAACTCACGGGGCTCTACTTTTGCCAAGGGGAGTCTTTTAGTAGGACGCATTACTGAAAATTTGCAAGAGGGAAAGTTAATAAATAAGCTCATGGCCAATTTACAATATTGAAATAGGCAAGACAAAGCTGCAGCATTCACTCAAGGTTCTAAAGTCAGCAGAACAGAGCTTATCAAACAATACCTTCTCTGGCCTTCCATTGAGCCCGCCTGAAGGTAACTGTCGTTCACAAAGCCACCAGCCAAGTAAATCAGAATTTACTTGATGCAACTGACTTGTAATAGCCAGAAATCCTGTGCAACAATAGATCTAAAATTACAGACATAAAGTATATGTGTATAATAATTCCTTGACAGTAAAAGTGATAAAACTACTCAAATTATTAAAACACCACTTTATATTTTAAGGTTTTCTTCTCGATCTGACACTAAAATTCCAAACACGTATTAATACCACTTATCTGAACAAATCCAAGCATAGTGTTACTAGTATGCAATTCTGTACTGAAATATTACTGTCAAAATTTCTTCATGGTTAGTAAATCGCAGCCATTCACATATTCAATGTTCTCTGACACAAGAAAGGAGGTTCATCATTTATCTCAGGGCAGAAAGAAAAATGTGTGTGTTTTTTTTATCTGTATGGTTAGTGAAAAATTAGTGGAAAAAAATGTGTTTTGGTGCTTACAAACCTACTTATGTTTGCTTAGGTCAGAGGGATCCACTGACAGAGAAAGGTATATAGTATATAAAGCAAAGCAATGAAAGCAACTAAGCAATTCTTAAGATGCCATATTACAGTCATTAACTTTATGTGTATTTGACAAACACCAAAATAACCCATTTTCCTATTTTACTACACTTGCTTCCAAAATGACAATAAATTTTCATCTGTGTTAATAAATTACCTGCCCAGCATGGGATTCAGAACCTGGTCTGCAACCAAATCCACCATCAAAGTTCATACAGGATAAAACAAATTCAATTGCCTTTTCCACATTAATAGCATCAAGCTTCCCCTACAAACAGAAAACAAACAAACAAACAAATACCTGTTAAATTCCAGAGTATTCAGCAGATCAGACAAAAAAAAAAAAAAAATCCAGAGCATTCATGAACTTTAATCATTTCAAATATTCACAGCTTACCAACAAAGCCAAAGTTGCCACCGCACAAAAAGAGAATCTTGTATCAATTTCTCCTACAATAAAAAGAGATCAAATCAAGGCAGGTGTTACCAAATCATACATGAGTCATCTAAAAACAAACTCTGCACAACTACTACTTTAAATTGAGTTCAAGCTTTACTTTTTTTTACCCTGAAGTAAAAACTTTAGGGTAGTCAGGAAGAAAGCTAAATCTGAAGTGCCTTTACTTCCCAAGAAAATTCCTTTGTCAAAAATAACAGCAAATTGACCAGGCACAGTAGCTCTTGCCTATAATCCCAACACTTTGGGAGGCTGATGTGGGAGAATCACTTGAGCCTAGGAGTTTGAGACTAGCCTAGGCAACATAGCAGGACCCCATCTTTACAAAAAACTTTTTAAAAAAATTAGCTGGGCTGGGCACTGTGGCTCAGGCCTGAAATCCCAGCACTTTTGGCGGCCGAGGCAGGAGGATCACATGAGGCCAGAAGACCCCATCTCTACTAAAAATACAAAAGCCAGCCAGGTGTTGTGGTGCATGTCTCAGCTACTCTGGAGGCTGAGGCAGGAGAACTGCTTGAGCTTGGGAGGAGGAGGTTGCAGTGAGCCAAGATTGCACCACTGCACTCCAGCCTGGGCAACAAAGCTCTGCAACCCCAGCAACTCTGCCTCCTCCCACCAAAAAATAAACAAACAAACAAACAAATAGCTGCCTGTGATGGTATGAGCCTATACAGTCCCAGCTACTCAGGAGGCTGAGGCCTGAGGATCATGAGCGTGGACTGTCAAGGCTGCAGTGGGCAGTAACCGCACCACTGCACTCCAGCCTGGACAGAGCAAGACCCTGCCACAAAAAAGTCACAGCAAATTATCTTAAGCTGCTTAAAGAATGCCCAGAAAGAGAAGAAAACTAATAGAACCAAAAGTATTAGGCAATTTCTAATAATGCAATAAACTTACCCTACCTTATAAAAGCAGATTTTTCACATCCCATGAAGCAGCTGGTCTCTCTGGCCTGCACTGTTTTCATCCCTAAAGCAGAGATTATCTACATTTATCAAATACAATTCTATTCCCTCCCTCCACTCAAATATTCAGCAAGTTTGTAAAGTTTTTTTAAAATTTTTTTCCCTTTCCAGCAAGTAGTTTTTAAAAAACTTTACAAAGCCACCAAATATTGGGGAAAAAAAATTCCACCTACCTTATCTTTTAGACTGGCCCCCTCTGTTCCAGTGCTCCTGTATGCTGATATAACTACCACAGTGCATGCTGGAAGTTCCAGCAGACCATTAACTCCAGTTAGACCAGCTGCTTAGTGGGACCTGAAAAGATGAAAAACTTATAAACTGGTTACTAGCAAAACCAGTACACTTTAATATTGGTATTTTGGGTAGAATGGACTAAATCTGACATTACCCCAAATATCTCCAGCAAAAGAACCATCTTCTTTCTGTAGACCTTTAACATATTCCACAACTTTATTTACGTCGATAACATTAATACTGTCATACAGTGTAAGAATCTGCAATAAAGACAAGTATTAGGTAAATACCCCTTTCAGGTTTATTCTAATCTTATGCTCAACTCTTTTTAAGTTGCCAAGCGCTCCTTTTGTCTCTGTATATAGCCTTTTCTCAAATATGCAGACTCTCCTATTATTCAATAAAATTACAGATATTATCAAAACCCAAATCTTTAAAGTATAATTTTTCTACATATAAACTTTAACTTGGCATTCCAAGATACTCAAATGTACTAACTCACATACACAAAGTCCTGATCTTCCCATCTCAGCACCCAGCACCAGAAAGACTTTAAACCAGGTAGATGTTCACTAATACCAAAATCAAACAGATCCACTTAGCTATTTAACAGTATTTACACATACTGAAGATAAAAATTTTACCCTGCAAGGTCTCAGTGTAATTTTAGAAACTCACATCAACTTTGGATTCAGCTAATACATGCCATTACATCATTGACCTTGTAGGACAGCTTCACTTGTAACAAAACTTTTTGACCAAATCCTAATAGTTTCAATTTCCAACTCTGAAGTAAGAGAACACACTATCAAGATCATTGCAATTTTAATTAGTATTTACCTGGACAGCACTAAGAGTGTATAAAAGATGAGGATCATGTCCGATACTAGCACTTATTCCACCACATTCGTGTTGACAAGACTTAATAAATGCCAGAATCTCTTCTCTATTCATGCGATGAAGTTGTCCCATGAGATCCATTACTGTCAGACCCCAATAGATGCCACTCATTCTTAAATACTCAGACATACAGTATTCCTAAAATAATACACAATTCTTAAATGTGTCAGTTTGAACTGAAAACAGGTTATAAAGAGATCAAACACAAAGGTAACTTATTAGCCATGCTGCTATTTTTACCTCTCCTGACCTTAATGGCACTAATCAGTATTGAGTTTAAAATTTGTGCCGCTCAACGTTAGAGGCCATCTTCAGACACAACTATTAATCACAAAAAAAACAATTATCTGAGAAGCACAGGATTAGTTCATCTATGGCTGACAATACAAACAGGGCTTTAGTTTCTCCCATGAGCCAAAGACAGAAAAGCATCTACCTTTTTCATCAGTGAAGTTCAGGGACAGTATTTCTTTCCGAGTACCTATACCATATTTATCGGACATCTATTTTAATGTGGACTCTGTACAAAACTTACTATTAGGAAATTATATAACTTCATGAAAAATCAAAATGCCGTAAACATTCTAAAGATGTCTACGCCCAGATAAAACAGTGGCTAATCAATGATAGATGAAAATTAGTATTAGGATTCCAGAAACAAATTTTTCCCACACTCAACAATGCATTACATTTTAAGAAGTTTTGTGGCTGGGTGGTGGCTCCTGCCTGTAATCCCAGCACTTTGGGAAGCTGGGGCAGACAGATCACTTGAGGTCAGGAGTTTGAGACCACTCTGGTCAACATAGCAAAACTCTGTCTCTACCAAAAATACAAAAACTAGCTGGGCGTGGTAGAATGCGCCTGTAATCCCAGCTATTCAGGTGGCTGACTTAAGCCCAGGAGGTGGAGGTTGCAGTGAACCCAGATCGCACCACTGTCCTCCAGTCTGGGCAACAAAGTGAGGTTACACCTCCCAAAAGGAAAAAAAAAAAAAAAGTTTTTTTTAACAGGTGGTACATCTTAATTTGCTACTAACCCAAATTCAGGGCATAGATAGCAGATAAAGGCAGAAACGAGTCCAGCCCCATCCATATGGCCTTAACTCCATGATTGCTACTAGAGTATTTTCAACGTTGCTACTAGAGTATTTTCAAGGTTATGGGAACCTAACACTTAAGTAAAAAATTAATACATACATCCCACAAATAGGTAGATAAGCTTAAGACAACTGAGTTTGGATACTACAGGGAAAAACATTTACTCTTAACTGAGTTGTTTACTACTTTTTGCTAAGATCGTCCCAGAGAGTTTTCCTTGAAATTTAAAAATTTAAGGTAAAACCTTTTCAAGGTCTCAGAGTAATTCTAGAGCTAAAGTGTTATTACACATCAGCAATAGATTCAGATAATACATGCCAAAACATCATTGACCTTGAAAGTATTACTTCTAACTACAAAAAGGGAAACCCGTTTTGTACCTCAAACCCTTATCTACTTTGGCAAGCCCTCTCAGTATAGGTGAATACTGCGATTCTAATAAGCCCACAATCTCAGACGTCCAAAGCACACTTAACTGAAGTTCAAAGGCACAGGAAATCCTCAGTTCTCTGCATGGAGTTGGATGCCATTTTAAGACATAAAATATAAATACTGTATCACCGCTTATGACTGTCACACTTCTTTAAAATAAACTTTCCAACATAAAATCATACATACATAATCATCTTTCTTTGAGCCATAGGATGCGATATAATCTGCATGTTTCTCCAATAATAGGGTGTCTGGTGCATCTGACTTGATAATAACATCCTTCTGTGGAGTGCCCTTTCAAAATAAAAAAGCAGTAATCTATCAATGTTTACCTCTACAATGTTCTTCTGCCCCACAGCACAGATTCAACATACATCTCAATTTTCACTTCGTTTAATCTTGTAATAGGAAAATGTTCCATTTAAAAATTGTAACTAGGGAGGCTGAGGTAGAAGATCGCTTGAGGCCAGGAAATTAAGGCTGCAGTGAACTGAGGTCGTACTACTGCACTCCATCCTGGGCGACGGGAGACCCTGACTCAAAAACAAAACAAACAAACAAAAATTCTATCTAACAAAAAAGAACTTAAGTCATTCGAGCTCCATCTTAGTCACGATTCAGGTAATCTTCAGGTCTCAGAGTAATTCTAGAGCTAAAGTATTAATAATCAACTTTAGATTCAGAATACATGCCAGCTCATCATTGACCCAAAAAATTACCACCAGCATTGCTTCTTGTTCACTTTTCATTCAAAAAGGTAAGTAAAAAATAAACACCATAGAATATCAAAGCTTATCATTTCAGGACAATTTACGGTTTACATGTGGCAGAGAGCATATATACATATTTTTTTATCTAACTGGCCCTTAATTTGCAAGCGAATTTTTGCTTATCAAATGCAGGTTTCAAAGCACCTTCTAAATACCCCAAAAGTTGTTCAAATGTATTAAATAAGTAGTTCCTTTAGCTCCATCTTCTCCACCTTTAATCCGAGTCTCTGTATTTGCAGAAGTCCCCATGTGATGTGGCTCTAGTTCTTTTCGTATCTTTATCTTCCTCATTGAGAGTACACAGTAGTCATAATAATAGGTCATGAAGATTACCGGAAGTGATTAAGTACCGAATTTTCCTCTGATCCCACTAAAAATCTTAAAGCGAGACCACATCACTAACGATTTTAAAGAAATTTTTGATATCCCCCCTCCAAAAAAAAAAAAAAAGCCACCAATCAGCCCCAGCTTTTTAGAGGGTTTAAGAAATCGGGCTGCTCAACTCTAACAGGCCCTCCCTACAGAAGGCCTGGATAAAATCAGAAGCGGCATTGCCCGCGAGGTCTGCAAAAAATGCTGAGTAATATTTCACACTCAAAAAATCTTCAAGGCCTGTGTCTTAATCATTCTCCAGCACCAGGAAACCAATCCTAAGGTGACCAGTGTGCTTAACCCTACTCAACCCTACCCTACCCTACCCTGTCTGCTACCAACCCATCAGGACAGCTGCGGTTGACTCACACTTACCATGTCTAACAGGGAAAAGAGAGAGCAGGGTCAGTTCCTGGGTATACTTAGGAGCCCGGCGCCTGCGCAGATGCGCCACTCAGGCCCCCATGGCGCTCCGATATAGCTGACCACACTTTCGCCTGCAAGGCAGAACAGATCCACGGCTGCCGTAGGACCCCACTGATGGCTCATAGGTGTCTTCACTGCCTGCGTTCAAAGTCCCGCGACCATATTCTTGTCCCAAAGTCCCTCCGATTTGTCCAGAAACAGTTTTAAATAATATTTAAATATTTGAGTTGCTTTTAAGAAATCATTTGTTCCTGTTGGACGTGGTGGCTCACTCCTGTAATCCCAGCACTTTGGGAAGCCGGACAGCAGGATTGCTTGAGCCTGGAAGTGTAACCACCCAATATTGGGGTTCACTCTGCCTGCTGCTGACGGGGAGCCCATTTATCAAGACAGGGGAATTGCAATGGAGAAAGAGTAATTCATGCAGAGCCGGCTGTGCAGGAGACTGGAGTTTTATTCTTACTCAGTCTCCCCTACTAGTCATCAGAGTTTTTAAAGATAATTTGGCGAGTAGGGGCTTGGGAAGTAGGGAGTGCTGATGGGTCAGGTTAAAGATGGACTCATAGTGGGTAGAAGTGAGTTTTTCTTGCTGTTTTCTGTTCCTGGGTAGGATGGCAGAACTGATTGGGCCAAATTACCAATCTGGGTGGTTTCAGCTGATCCATGGAAAGCAGGGTCTGCAAAATATGTCAAGCACTTATCTTAGATTTTACAATAGTGATGTTATCCCCAGGAGCAATCTGGGGAGATTCAGACACTTGGAGCCAGAGGCTGCATGACCTCTAAACTGTAATTTCTAATCTTGTAGCTAATCTGTTAGTCCTGCAAAGGCAGACTGGTCCCCAGGCAAGCAAGCAGTTTTTTTGGGAAAGGGATATTAACAATTTTGTTTCAGAGTCAAACAATAAACTGAATTCCTTCCTAAGTTGGTTCAGCCTAGGCTCAGGAATGAACAAGGACAGCTTAAAAGTTAGAAGCAAAATGGAGTAGGTTAGGTCTGATTTCTTTCACTGCCATAGTTTCCTCAGCTATAATTTTGCAAAGGCAGTTTCAGGAGATCCAGACCAGCCTGGGCAATGTTGCAAGACCCCGGTCTCTACAATTAATAAAAATATGAGCCAGACGTGGTTGCCCAAGCCTGTGGTTTCAGCTACTGTGGAGGCTGAGGTGAGAGAATTACTTGAGCTCTGGAGTGGGGGGTGGAGGCTACAGTGAGCGGTGATCATGCCACTACACTGCAGGGTGTGAGACAGAGCAAGACCCTGTCTCAAAAAAATAAAAATAAATAATTTGTTCTTGAGGCCCTTTGCACTCTGAAAATCTGAAATGGCTGTTAATTAGTAGAGTGCCTGTTTGCACATAGTAAGTGTTCAATGAATCTTTTTAAAATGAATATTAATGAAATGTTCACATTTCCTTCCTGTTTGTCTTGTCCATCTCAAGGTCCAGCCCTATACCCGCCCCCCCCCCCACAAACACAGACCACCCTCCCCCCACCA
Organism: Macaca mulatta; assembly: GCF_049350105.2. Lineage (NCBI taxonomy): Eukaryota > Metazoa > Chordata > Mammalia > Primates > Cercopithecidae > Macaca > Macaca mulatta. Next base: position 164,793,062 of record NC_133406.1, read on the forward strand.
CCACGACCACCACAAACACTTCTTCAGAGAGTGCTAATAGTAAAAATATTGGAAGTTACTTTTTTTTTTTAATTGCACTTTAAGTTCTAAGGGTACATGTGCACACCGTGAAGGTTTGTTACATGGGGATACATGTGCCAGGTTGGATTGCTGCACTCATTAACTCCTCATTTACATTAGGTATTTCTCCTAATGCTATCCCTCCTCCTGCCCCCCACCCCATGACAGGCCCCAGTGTGTGATGTTCCCCGCCCTGTGTCCAAGTGTTCTCATTGTTCAATTCCCACCTATGAGTGAGAACATGTGGTGTTTGGTTTTCTATTCTTGTGATACGTTGCTCAGAATGATGGTTTCCAGCTTCATCCATGCCCCTGCAAAGGACATGAACTCATCCTTTTTATGGCTGTATAGTATTCCATGGTGTATATGTGCCACATTTACTTAATCCAGTCTATCATTGGTGGACATTTGGGTTGGATCCAATTCTTTGCTATTGGGAATAGTGCCACAATAAACATATGTGTGCATGTGTCTTTATAGTAGCTTGATTTATAATCTATTGGGTATATGCCCTGTAATGGGATCACTGCATCAAATGCCATTTCTAGTTCTAGATCCTTGAGGAATTGCCACACTGTCTTCCACAGTGGTTGAACTACTTTGCACTCCCACCAACAGTGTAAAAGTGTTCCTATTTCTCCACATCCTCTCCAGCATCTGTTGTTTCCTGACTTTTTAATGATTGGCATTCTAACTGGTGTCAGATGGTATCTCATTGTGGTTTTGATGTGCATTTCTCTAATGACCAGTGATGATGAGCATTTTTTCATGTGTCGGTTGGCTGCATAAATATCTTCTTCTGAGAAGTGTCTGTACATATACTTTGCCCAATTTTTGATGGCATTTTTTTTTTCTTGTAAATTTAAGTTCTTTGTAGATTCTGGATATTAGCCCTTTGTCAGATGGGTAGATTGCAAAAATTTTCTCCTATTCCGTAAGTTGCCTGTTCACTCTGATGGTAGTTTGTTTTGCTGTGCAGAAGCTCTTTAGTTTAATTAGATCCCATTTGTCTATTTTGGCTTTTGTTGCCATTGCTTTTGGTGTTTTAGTCATGAAGTCCTTGCCCATGCATATGTCCTGAATGGTATTGCCTAGGTTTTCTTCTAGTGTTTTTATGGGTTTAGGTCTAACATTTAAGTCTTTAATCCATCTTGAATTAATTTTTATATAAGGTATAAGGAAGATATCCAGTTTCAGCTTTCTACATACGGCTAGCCAGTTTTCCCAACACCATTTATTAAATAGGGAATCCTTTCCCCACGTCTTGTTTTTGTCAGGTTTGTCAAAGATCAGATGGTTGTAGATGTGTGGTGTTATTTCTGAAGCCTCTGTTCTGTTCCATTGGTCTGTATCTCTGTTTTGGTACTAGTACCATACTGTTTTGGTTACTGTAGCCTTGTAGTATAGTTTGAAGTCAGGTAGCGTGATGCCTCCAGCTTTGTTCTTTTGGCTTTGGATTGTCTTGGCAATGTGGGCTCTTTTTTAGTTCCATATGAACTTTACAGTATTTTTTTTCCAATTCTGTGAAGAAAATCATTGGTAGCTTAATGGGGATGGCATTGAATCTATAAATTACCTTGGGCAGTATGGCCATTTTCACAATATTGATTCTTCCTATCCATGAGCATGGAATGTTCTTCCATTTGTTTGTGTCTTTTATTTCGTTGAGCAGTCGTTGTAGTTCTCCTTGAAGAAGTCCTTCACATCCCTTGTAAGTTGGATTCCTAGGTATTTTATTCTCCTTGTAGCAATTGTGAATGGGATTTCACTCATGATTTGGCTCTCTGTATGTCTATTATTGATATATAGGAATGCTTGTGATTTTTGCACATTGATTTTGTATCCTGAGACTTTGCTGAAGTTGCTTATCAGTTTAAGGAGATTTTGGGCTGAGATGATGGGGTTTTCTAAATATACACTCATGTCATCTGCAAACAGGGACAATTTGACTTCCTCTTTTCCTAACTGAATACTCTTTATTTCTTTCTCTGGCCTGATTGCCCTGGCCAGAACTTCCAACACCATGTTGAATAGGAGTGGTGAGAGAGGGCATCCCTGTCTTGTGCCAGTTTTCAAAGGCAATGCTTCCAGCTTTTGCCCATTTAGTATGATATTGGCTGTGGGTTGGTCATAAATAGGTCTTATTATTTTGAGATGTGTTCCATCAATACCTAGTTTATTGAGAGTTTTTAGCATGAAGGGCTGTTGAATTTTGTCAAAGGCCTTTTCTGCATCTATTGATATAATCATGTGGTTTTTGTCTTTGGTTCTGTTTATATGCTGGATTACGTTTATTGATTTGCATATGTTGAACTAGCCTTGCATCCCAGGGATGAAACCCACTTGATCATGGTGGATAAGCTTTTTGATGTGCTGCTGGATCCGGTTTGCCAGTATTTTATTGAGGATTTTTGCATCGATGTTCATCAGGTCTAAAATTATTTTTTTGTTGTTGTGTCTCTGCCAGGCTTTGGTATCAGGATGATTCTGGCCTCATAAAATGAGTTAAGGAGGATTCCTTCTTTTTGTATTGATTGGAATAGTTTCAGAAGGAATGGTCCCAGCGGTCTTTGTACCTCTGGAAGATGTCTATTAGGTCTGCTTGGTGCAGAGCTGAGTTCAAGTCCTAGATATCCTTGTTAACCTTCTGTCTCGTTGATCTGTCTAAATGTTGACAATGGGGTGTTAAAGTCTCCCATTTTTATAGTGTGGGAGTCTAAGTCTCTTTGTAGGTCTCTAAAGACTTGCTTTATGAATCTGGGTGTTCCTGTGTTGAGTGCATATATATTTAGGATAGTTAACTCTTCTTATTGAATTGATCCCTTTACCATTATGTAATGGCCTTCTTTGTCTCTCTTGATCTTTGTTGGTTTAAAGTCTGTTTTATCAGAGACTAGGATTGCAACCTCCCCCCCTTTTTTTCTTTCCATTTGCTTGGTAGATCTTCCTCCAGCCCTTTATTTTCAGCCTATGTGTGAGATGGATCTCCTGAATACAGCACACTGATGGGTTTTGACTGTATCCAATTTACCAGTCTGTGTCTTTTAATTGGGGCATTTAGCCCATTTACATTTAAGGTTAATATTGTTATCTGTGAATTTGATCCTGTCATTATGATGTTAGCTGGTTATTTTGCCCATTAGTTAATGCCATTTCTTCATAGCATTGATGGTCTTTACAATTTGGCATGTTTTTGCAGTGGCTGGTACTGGTTGTTCCTTTCCATGTTTAGTGCTTCCTTCAGGAGCTCTTGTAAGGCAGGACTGGTGGTGACAGAATCTCTCAGCATTTGCTTTTCTGTAAAGGATTCTATTTCTCCTTCACTTATGAAGCTTTTGGCTGGATATGAAATTCTGGGTTGAAAATTATTTCCTTTAAGAATGTTGAATATTGGCTCCACTCTCTTCTGGCTTGTAGTTTCTGCTGAGAGATCTTCTGTTAGTCTGATGGGCTTCCCTTTGTGGGTAACCCGACCTTTCCCTCTGGCTGTGCTTAACATTTTTTCCTTCATTTCAGGTGAATCTGACAATTATGTGTCTTGGCGTTTCTCTTCTTGAGGAATATATTTGTGGTGTTCTCTGTATTTTCTGAATTTGAATGTTGGCGTGCCTGCTAGGTTGGGGAAGTTCTCCTGGATAATATCCTGAAGAGTGTTTTCCAACTTGGTTCCCTTCTCCCCATCACTTTCAGGTACACCAATCAGACGTAGATTTGGTCTTTTCACGTAGTCCCATATTTCTTGGAGGCTTTGTTTGTTTCTTTTTAATCTTTTTTCTCTAAACTTCTCTTCTCACTTTATTTCATTAATTTGATCTTCAATCATTGATACCCTTTCTTCCACTTGATCGAATAGGCTATTTAGGCTTGTGCATACGTCAAGTAGTTCTCATGCCATGGTTTTCAGCTCCATTAGGTCATTTAAGGTCTTCTCTACACTGTTTATTTTGGTTAGTCATTCCTCTAATCTTTTTTCAAGGTTTTTAGCTTCCTTTTGATGGGTTCAAACATCCTTCGTTAGCTCAGAGAAGTATGTTATTCCAGATCTTCTGAAGCCTGCTTCTGTCAGCTTGTCAAAGTCATTCTCTGTCCAACTTTGTTCCCTTGCTGGCAAGGAGCTGTGATCCTTTAGAGAAGAGACACTCCAGTTTTTAGAATTTTCAGCTTTTCTGCTCTGGTTTCTCCCAATCTTTGTGGTTTTTATCTACCTTTGGTCTTTGATGTTGGTGACCTACAGATGGGGTTTTGGAATGGATGTCCTTTTAGTTGATGTTGATGCTATTCCTTTCTGTTTGTTAGTTTTCCTTCTAACAGGTCCCTCAGCTGCAGAATTGTTGGAGTTTGCTGGAGGTCCACTCCAGACCCTGTTTTCTTGGGTATCACCAGCAGAGGCTGCAGAACAGCAAACATTGCAGAACAGCAAATATTGCTGCCTGATCCTTCCTGGGGAAACTTCGTCCCAGACGGGTGCCTGCCTGTGTGAGGTGTCAGTCGGCCCCCACTGGGAGGTCTCTCCCAGTTAGGCTACGCAGGGGTCAGGGACCCACTTGAGGAGGCAGTCTGTCTGTTCTCAGAGCTCAAACTCCATGCTGGGAGAACCACTGCTCTCTTCAGAGCTGTCAGACAGGGATGTTTAAGTCTGCAGATGTTTCTGCTGCCTTTTGTTCAGCTATGCCCTGCCTCCAGAGATGGAGTCTACAAAGGCAACAGGTCTTGCTGAGCTGCGGTGGGCTCCACCCAGTTCGAGCTTTGCAGTCCACTTTGTTTACCTACTCAAGCGTCAGCAATGGTGGATGCCCCTCCCCCTGCTAGGCTGCTGCTTTGCAGTTTGATCTCAGGCTGCTGCACTAGCAGTGAGCAAGGCTCCGTGGGCATGGGACCTGCCGAGCCAGGTGGAGGGTATAATCTCCTGGTGTGCCATTTGCTAAGACCATTGGAAAAGCACAGTATTTGGGTGGAATTGTCCCATTTACAGTCTGTCTCAGTTTCCCTTGGCTAGGAAATGGAAATCCCCTGACCCCTTGCACTTCCTTGGTGAGGCGATGCCCCACGCTACTTCAGCTCACCCACTGTGGGCTGCACCCACTGTCAAAGCAGTCCTAGTGAGATGAACCAGGTACCTCGGTTGGAAAGGCAGAAATCACTTATATTCTGTATCAATCACGCTGGGAGCTGCAGACCGGAGTTATTCCTATTCAGCTATCTTGGAATGGCTGGAAGTTACTTTCAAAAAAGAAAGGCCTGTGTGCCTTTTACTAGCTTTCCACAGAATTAGGATTTGCTGTGTGTATTACAGCTATTTTGGTTTGTGCATTCTCATCTTTCGCACTGAACAAGCATTTTTGAACACTCATTAGAAAATATTGGCACCTTGTCCTCTTAAAATTGACTGCTTTAAGTAAGGATTTGGAGAAGTATTCCTGACATACTGACATGTGTTGGCTATCAATAGTTGAGAGGGAGAAACAGTATTGAATGTACTATGATGATGGATTTCTTCATTTCTTCCTGTAATTCTGTTCATTTTTCCCATTTATAGTTTCGGATACTTTATTAAATGTGTGTAAGGTTGTTTGGCTTGTTTGTTTTTACTTTTTTCTTTTTTAGAGATGGGGTCTTTCTGTGTTGGCCAGGGTGGTCTCCAACACCTGGAGTCAAGCAGTCCTCCTGCCTTGGCCTCCCAAAGTGTTGGGATTACAGGCCATTACCACACTGGCCTGCATGTAAATTTAAAATGATCTAGTTTTGTTGAGTTGAGCATTTTGTTTTGTTATTGTTCATTTGTAGGGAATTAAAAAAAAATAAAAAGGGAAAGGAAACAGGGTTTGCTCTGTCACTCAGGCTAGCAAGCAGTGGCTGGATCATAGCTCATTGTAACCTGGAACTCCTGGGCTCAAGTGATTCTCCCATGTCAGCCTCCTTAGTAGCTGGGACTACATCATGATGCACCACCATGCCTGGCCAATTTTTTTTTTTTTTTAAATGGGGTCTTGCTCTGTCACACAGGCTGGATCTCCACTTGCTGCAGGCTCAACTGCCTGGGCTTAAGAGATTCTCCCACCTCAGCCTCCAAGTAGTTGTGACCACAGGAGTGCACCACGACCCCCAGCTAATTTTTTAATTATTTATAGACACAAGGTCTCGCTATGTTGCCCAGGCTTCTCTTGAACTCCTGGGTTCAAGCGATCCTCCAACTTCAGCCTCCCAAAGTGCTGGGATTACAGGCAACAGACAGCTATTGTACAAGGCATACCCTTTTATCATTAAATGATGACCATATCTAGCCCTAATAAGATGTTTTATCTTGAAAAGTCTTTGTTAAATGTTAATTTCCACAGATTTCTTTTAGTTAATAGTTACCTCTAAGAGTTTTTTTTCAACTTTTTATCTTTAACCTTTCTGTGCCCTTATGTTTTAGTGTGTCTTGTAAATGAAATATGGCTGACTTTTTTGTCCATCATCAACCAGTAACCTCAGTTCATTTACATGTAATTATTTGTTTATTGTGGGCTTGTTCCTATTATCCAAATTTTTTCTTCCTATTTGTTCCACTTTTCCTATGGTTTTGTTTTGGCCTTTCTTGCCTTTAAGAAAAAAGTATCTTAATTTTTTCTTATTCTATTTTTTCTTTTCTTCTGGTTTAGAAGTTATGAATTCTAATAATTTAGTGGCTATTTTGAAATTTACCTTGCATAATTAAAAATGTGTATAGTTAATATCCTAACACTGTCTCCCAATAGTACAAGAACCTTAGGACATTTCAAATGTTTCAACCTCCTTGGACTTGTTCTCTAGTATTTTAGTTATGTTTTTTGTTAACTTCATAAATACTATCTTATCATCATCTAATATAGGCAATTTTTGTTTGTTTGTTTTAAGACAGAGTCTTACTCTGTCGCCCAGACTGGAGTGCAGTGGCATGATCTCGGCTCACTCAGGTGCAAGTTCCACCTCCCAGGTTCATGTCATTCTCCTGTCTCAGCCTCCAGAGTAGCTGGGACTACAGGCACATTGCCACCACGCCTGGCTAATTTTTTTTGTATTTTTAGTAGAAACGGGATTTCACCGTTTTAGCCAGGATGGTCTTGATCTCCTAACCTCTTAATCCGCCCGCCTCAGCCTCCCAAAGTGCTGGGATTACAGGCGTGAGCCACTGCGCACAGCCTAATATAGGCCAATTTTTTACCCACATAGTCACAATTCATTTAACTATTTCCTTTTGCATAGCACACTGTCCTTCTGGAGTGATCTTCTCTTCCTTTAATGATTTCACTTCACTAGATTTTCTGTTGGTAGAAAACTGTCAGTTTGTTTATCTGAAAATGGCTTTATTTCACACAGATGACTCTTCAAAGAATTTTGTGGGTTAAAGATTCTATACTGGGTATGGTGGTTCACACCTGTAATCCCACCACTTTGGGAAGGAGGGCGGATCACTTGAGGTTAGGAGTTCAAGACCAGCCTGGCCAACATGGTGAAACCCTGTCTCTACTAAAAATACAAAAATTAGCCAGGCATGGTGGTGGGCGCCTGTAATCCCAGCTACCGGGGAGACTGAGGCAGGTGAATCACTTGAACCCAGGAAGTAGAGGTTGCAGTGATCTGAGCTCACACCACTGCACTCCAGCCTGGGTGACAGAGTGAGACTCTATCTCAAAACAAAAACAAAAACAAAAACAAAACTTGAGACTGGGCAATTTATAAAAGAAATAAGTTCAATTGACTCACAGTTCTGCATGCCTAGGAGGCCTCAGGAAACTTACAATCATGGCAGAAGATGAAGGGGAAGTAGGCACTTTCTTCACAAGGCAGCAGGAGAGAGAAGAGTGTTGTGCAGGAGGAAATGTCAAACACATAAAATCATCAGATATCGTGAGAACTCACTATCAGGAGAACAACATGAAGAAAACCACCCCCTTAATCCAATCAGTTCCTACCAGGTCTCTCCCTGAACACCTGGATATTATAATTCAAGATGAGATTTGGGTGGGGACAGAAAGCCAAACCATTATCACAGCCCCCTTGCCCATAAGGCAATGCTCATTTGTGTGGTCCCTGGTGCTAACCCAGACTTGGAGGAACTGCTTCTGGAGCAGAGCAGCTCGCTTGATGTGATCTACTGAAAGTCAACCCTCCACACATGGGACTGTTAAATATATATATATTTAAAACATACATAAAAAGGAAAAAGAGGAGATATCTGTTGATTTGTCAATCTAACTGTTACTTTGTGGGTAATTCTCTTTTGCTGCTTTTAAGATCTTTTCTTGGTCTTCTGTTTTGTGGAGTTTCATGAAGATGCCTCGAATTGTGGATTTACTTTTACTTCTTTTACCTAGTATTTGATGAACTTTCTGTATTTGAGAATGTATCACTCCTAAAAATTTTCTAACATGATCTGATACAATAACATGATCTGTTAGACACAGGTAAGGTGGATTGGTGGCCCATGTTTAGAGGGTGGGTCCTGCTCTTGTCCTCCTACAGCCACATACCTTTACATGCAGCAAGGAGTCCCTGGAATCAAGTGGACATGCCCACCCAGAATCAGCCTCTACACCACTAGATGGTATTTCAGGTCACCCTCCCTGGATTTTTCTACCCAAATGGCCCCACAGACCACTTCCAAATTCAACTTGGGTATCTTCCCTGGGTTCTTGCCTTAAAGGGCAGATCATTTGCTGGCATGTGCACCACATGTCCCAAGGAGTTGCCAAAGCATTGATGTAACCAGGGTATGAAGGGAGCTTGGATGTCTAGGTTAGGATGTCCACATGCATAGGTACAAAACGCACTGTGATGCAAGACCCTGAAGTGGTATAAGGAAAGGAACAGGCCAAGAGAGATCTTTTCCTAATCTGTAATTTTCTATCACATGACTCTAAGTTCAAGCTGGCTAAATTTGAACCTGGCATTCTGGGTTGTCATGAAGGTATAATTATGAAAGCTGGAGGACAGAAAGAGAGAGAGAGAGACAGACAGACAGACAGATAGATAGATTTTTGAGACATGGTCTCACTCTGTCCCCAGGCTGAGTACAGTGGCACAATCACCACTCAATGCATCCTGGACCTTTTGGGCTCAAGTGATCCTCCCACCTCAGCCTCCTAAGTAGCTGAGAATACAGGTGCATGCCAGCATGTCCAGCTAATTTTTTACTTTTTGTAGACATGGGTTTTACTATGTTGCTCAGGCTGATCTTGAACTCCTGGATGCAAGCAGTCCTCTCTTCCTGGCCTCCCAAAGTGCTGGGATTACCGGCCTGAGTCACTGTGCCTTGCCAGAACATTTATTTATTTATTTATTTATTTATTTTTGAGATGAAGTCTTGCTCTTGTCGCCCAGGCTGGAGTGCAATGGCACTATCTCGGCTCAATGCAACCTCCCTCTCCCGGATTCAAGTGATTCTCCTGCCTCAGCCTCCTAAGTAGCTGGGATTACAGGTGCCCGCCACCATGCCTGGCTAATTTTTGTATTTTTAGTAGAGACAGGGTTTCACCATGTTGGCCAAGTTGGTCTCGAACTCCTGACCTGATTTGCCCACCTTGGCCTCCCAACCTGCTGGGATTACAGGCATGAGCCACCGCACCCAGCCCTTTTTTTTTAAAAGACAGAGTCTTGCTCTCTTGCCTAAGCTGGAGTGCAGTGGTGTGATCACAGCTCACTGCATCCTCTACCTCACAGGCTCAAGTGATCCTCCCACCTCAGCCTCCCAAGTAGCTAGGACTACAGGTATGTGCCACCATACCTAGCTAATTTGTGTGTGTGTTTTGTAGAGACAGGAGGTCTCAGTATGTTGCTCAGGCTGTTTTAGAATTCCTGGCCTCAAGCAATCCACCCACCTTGGCCTCCCAAAGTGTTGGGATTACATATGTGAGCCACCATGACCCGCCCAGAGCATATTTTATTTAACTGTGGATTAGGTTGGGTATTAACTTTTAACTGTTAAATGTATCTTATATGGTATGTGGGTGTGCACTTGTGATTTTGCTCCAGGCCCTGCAAATGTAAGGAGTGGGCTTTCTCTCTTTTAACATCTCCCTTTCTGGGACTTTAGTTGACATATTAGACTTCCTTTTTTTTTTTTTTTTTTTTTTTGAGATTCAGTCTCTCTGTTGCCCAGGCTGGAATATAGTGGTGTGATCTCAGCTCACTGCAACCTCCACCTCATGGGTTCAAGTGATTCTCCTGCCTCAGTCTCCTGAATAGCTGGGATTACAGGCGTGTGCCACTATGCCTGGCTAATTTTTTTGGTATTTTCAGTAGAGACAGGGTTTCACCATATTGGCCAGGCTGGTCTCAAACTTCTGACCTGAAGTCATCCATCTACCTCAGCCTCCCAAAGTGATGGAATTACAGGAATGAGCCACTGAACTTGGCTGACATGTTACACTTTCTTGTTGCTTCCTTCTCATTTCTTAACCTCTTGTATTTTTCACCTTTTTGTCTTTCTGTGATGCATCCTGGGTAATTTATTCCAATCTATATGCTGGTATTCTTTTCTTACTTAAAGTCCATGGGCTAGCAGCATCAAAATCACTCTGAGAGCTATTAGAAAGGCAGAGTCTGAGTCACATCCTAGACGTACCAAATCGCATTCTGCATTTTGGTAAGCTCCCCAAGGACTCCTATGCATGTTAAAACTTGAGAAATACTATTTCAGATTCCAATTGATTATTTTTCAGATCTGCCTGTTTGTTTTGATAGATTCCTATTGTTTTCCATTATGTGATTTTTCAAATTTCTTTACATCTTTCACATTGAGTTATTTTATACAGTTTTCTCTTGTTATCTGCAGGGGTACTGGTACCAGGAACCCCTGGAGATATGAAACTCCAAGGATACTCAAGTCCTTTCTATAAAACAGCATAGTATTTGCATATAACCTATGCACATCCTCCCATTTACTTTAAATCATTTCTAGATTTCTTATAATATCTAATAAGATGCCTACATATCACTCTATTTGTGTGGATTTAAGGTAGTACTTGCATGTAGCAAATTCAAGTTTTGCTTTTTGGAACTTTGTGGAATTTTTTTTTCCCCTGAGTATTTATCATCTGAGGTTGGTTGAATCCAGAGATAATGAACTCACAGAAACACAGTACGGCCAACTGTACTGTTTATCTGATCATTCTAATATCTGGAGCCTTGAGGTCTGTGTTAGTCTGTTCTCTCATTGATATAAAGAAATACCTTAGATTGGATAATTGATAAAGAAAATAGGTTTAATTGGCTCATGGTTCGGCAAGCTATATAGGAAGCACAGCTGGAAAGGCCTCAGAAAACGTACAATCATGGCAGAAGGTGAAGGGGAAGCAGGCAAGTCTTACATGGCCAGAGTAGGAGGAAAAGGTGCAGGGTAGAGGCATCACACAATTTTAAACAACCAGATCTCATGCGAAAACTCACTCATTATCACAAGGACAGTGTTCAGAGGGATGGTGTTAAACCATTAGAAACCATTCCCATGATCCAGTCACCTCCCACCAGCCACGTCTTCAACATTGGGATTACAGTTGAACATGAGATTTGGGTGGGGACACAGATCCAAACCATATCAAGGTCCTAAACGTGTTATTTTTAATTTTCTGTTGACTTTATTTCATGCTGATTGGTTCTTTATTTATTTTGAAGATTTTTCGTTGGCAGCTCATATTAGGGCCTAATTGGAAGGTGTTTCTTTTTTCTGGAGAACATTTGCATTTGCTCTGACAAAAGCCACAGAGTGATAATCATCTAAATTTACATTATGTAAACATAAGCATTAAGTATTAAGCATGTGCTACATAGCTGGCCCTATAAGAAATGCTTCTACCCTGAAGGAGCCTAGTGGGAAAGATAGTTGGTAAATAATCTGCGTCAAATTCTCTGACAAAGGCAAGCTTAGTATGCTATGGAAAATGTGCCTGTAAATCAGATGGGAGAGAGTTGTGGTAGAGGGGAAAACAGAGGGACACAGAGATTGATAAGATATCCTGGGAAAGGCAAGGCTTGAAATAAGAATAATGTAAGCATCAGACCGAAAAAGTAACATTATTCAGATTGTTAATAACTGCTGAAGGAATGAAAAATAAACCTCACTTCCTACTGTATAAATTCATTCAACTAATATGTATTGAATGCCTAGAATATGCCAATATTATTCTAAGTTCTGGGGGTACAGTGGTAAGCAAAATAGAAATATATGTAGGAAGCATACATTCTAACAATTCAGTTTTAATTTTTATTATTATTATTTTTGAGACAGGGTCTCACTCTGTTCTCCAGGCTGGAATGCAGTGGTGGGATCAGGACTCTCTGCAGACTCATACTCCCGGGCTCAAGAGATCATCTTCAGTCTCCAGAGAACTGGGACCAAAGGTGTGCATCAACATACTGTGCATCAACAACAGCCCAGCTATTTTTTTTTTTTTTTTTTTAAGAAGTAGGGTCTTCCTGTGTTGCCCAGGCTGGTCTTAAACTCCTGGGCCCAAGCAATCCTCCATCCTCCCGCCTCAGCCTCCCAAAGTGCTGGAATTACAAATGTGAGCCACCGACCCTAGCCCAATTCTTGAACTACATTTGAAAATTCTATTCCTAGGTATTTATCCTATGAATATACCCCCTTTGTTGTGAAGTGACTTATGTGCAAGAATAACAACAGGAGCGGTCTTTGTAATAGTAAAAGATTTAAAAAATTCAATTGGCCGGGCCCAGTGGCTCACACCTGTAATCCCAGCACTTTGGGAGACTGAGGCAGGCAGATTACCTGAGGTCAGGAGTTTGAGACCAGCCTGGCCAACATGGCGAAACCCCGTCTCCACTAAAAAAAAACAAAAATTAGCTGGGCGTGGTGGTACACGCCTATAATCCCAGCTACTTGAGAGGCTCAGACAGGAGAATCGCTTGAACCCAGAAGGTAGAGGTTGCAGTGAGCTGAGATCTGAGATCACACCACTGTACTCCAGCCTAGGTGACAGAGCAAGACTGCATTTCAAAAATCAAACAAACAAACAAAGTTAATTGACCATCAAATGGTCAAATAAACTATGGTATATTCATTACACAGCTATTAAAGAGAATGAAGAAACTCTACATATATGGAAAGGTCTTTAAAATATACCAAGTGAAAACAGACATAAAATGAAAGCAACAAACCGTACAGTATGCTATTTATGTGGGAAACAAAGGAAAAAATATATATCTGTGAATGCACAGAATTACGAAAAGCAGCTGCCTAACAGGAAAATACTCAGTGAAAAGTAATCCTTTCTTAAATTCTACCACCCAATCCTTTAAGAAAGGATTACTTTTCACTGAATATTCTATTACATTTATTCAAATAAAAATGATCCCCCTCCAAAGAAATGTAGTAGCTATGCTATAATAAAGAATTGTATTCTTTCTTTCTGATATTAAGTAATTAACACTGTATTAGTCCATTTTCACACAGCTATAAAGAAATACCTGCAACTGGGTAATATATAAAGGAAAGAGGCTTAATTTGACTCACAGTTCCACGACTGGGGAGTCCTCAGGAGACTTTCAATGATGCCGGAAGATGAAGGGGAAACAAGATCTTCTTCACATGGTGTCAGGAAAGAGGAGAGAGCGAAGGGGTAAGAGCCCCTTATAAAACTGTCAGATCTTGTGAGAACTCACTATCTTGAGACTACTATGGGGGAAATCACCCCCAGGATTACAATTCAAGATGAGATTTGGGTGGGGACACAGAGCCAAACCTTATCAAACACCATTTAGCTTTGGCCATGTACACAGAATTTCTGTGCTACTCTGATGCTTGCTCAAGGGCTCTGCTATAAACTAGAAGCCAAATTTGTGTTTTCAAGAAAGGGCAGTCTTAGAGCCTCATGGAAAGAACCAGGTGCTTTGGACTACTGATAAATTCTTCAAAAAATAGATTCATGGGTACAGGCTTCTGAGCAGATATAGCTTAGACAACTTTCAAGCCATAGCAGTGAACTGAGTATGTATTTCTAGGACTCTCTTCTGGAAACAGACTGATTCATGAAAGCAGTCCACCAACCCAATTTCCAGCAGAATAATTACACAGGACTGAATGAACTGATGAGAGAAATTTAATCATGGTTATTTATTTATTGGAATATTGTTGATGTAGTGTTCTATTTTTATGGTATATGAGGAAGCCCTTTAAAATTCTTCATAAGCTATTGATTTCAATTTCATGTACTCCGCTTTTGTAAACTGAAATTTTCTTTTTTTTTTTTTTGCAACAGGGTCTTGCTCTGTCACCCAGGTTAGGGTGTAGTGGTGTGAACATGGATCATTGCAGCCTCGACTTCCTAGGTCCAAGGGATCTTCCTGACTCAGCCCCCTATGTAGCTGGGAACACAGGTGTGCATCTCCACATCTAGTTAATTTTCTAATTTTTTGTAGAGATGAGGTCTCACTATCTTACCCAGGCTAGTCTTGAACTCCTAGACTCAAGCAATCCTCCCACCTTAGCCTCCCAAAGTGCTGGGATTACAGGTATAAACCACTGTGCCCAGCCCTGACATTTTAAAATGGCATGTGATTCTAAGGCCTCAGAATTCAGGAATGTGCTGAATCTCCTTTTATTTCATAGCAATATTCAAAAGGAATCTGACCTCCTTTTTACCAGGATAATTGATTAGGTCATGAGGGCCATACCTAGAGTGTCCTTTTTGAAAATAATTCTAATTTAATCAGTTATGATAAGCCTGTTATTAGAAAACAAGTTGACTATATGTAGAATGCCTACAAAGCTGTAGGTCAATAACACTGGCAAAGTGCCTGGCTTAAATGTTTGTCTTGTCAGTGGTAAGGAAGAGCAATGCTCAGCAGGCCAGGAACCCTAGCAAATTTTGAAGATGTTAAGGAGAGAGATTCACCCAAGTTCTTAGGTACTACAGGAGAAATCTAGTGGAGAGTTTCTTGGATTTGGTTCCCCAGCCTTGGGATGTCAAGCTATAGAGGCTTTTAAAAGTTCAATTTGAGGTTTCTGATGAAAAATTTCAGACAGAAGTTAATCCTGTGGCCTTAGTAATTTGTTCAGTACTGTATGGTTCTGGATTTGCAAAGTAAATTTGAGGAGATCTACGTGACTAATGAACTCTCTTGCTGTACCTAGGCAAATAATCTAGATAAACCTGATGAAATTTGCTTTTTTACTGATCAGGAATATTTGTGGCAAATTCCTTTTGATGAAAAGGAAGAGACTGTTAAGAAACACTGTCAAAGCCTTGAAAAAGGATACAATAAATTATTGGGTATCCCTTTAGTCGTGTGCTAGGTATTATCTAATGGATCCTCTGCATATTATCTGATAGGATATGTACCATTGTCTTTTTATTGGATAGACTGTTATACAATTGTAAATGTAGATGTTAAATTGTAAAAAAAAATGGAAAGTAATGCAACTGAACCTGAACTACAACTAATTTCTGCTCTGTAAAAAAGATGGTCCCATTAGGTTTTATTGCCCTATACCAGTGGTCCCCAACCTTTTTGGCACCAGGGACTGGTTTTGTAGAAGATAATTTTTCCACAGACTCAGAAGGTGGCGGGGGGGTGGGGGGGGGCGCGGGGAGATGGTTTGGGGATAAAAATGTTCTCAGATCATTAGGCATTAGATTCTCATAGAAGCACGAAACCTAGATCCCTCACGTGTGCAGTTCACAATAGGGTTCGTGCTCCTATGAGAATCTAATGTTGCCACTGATTTGACAGGAGGTGGAGCTCAGGCAGTAATGCTTACTCGCCTAACACTCACCTCCTGCTGTGCAGCACAGTTCCTAATGGCCCAGAGACTGCTACTGGTTTGTGGCCTGGGAGTTGGGGACCCCTGCCCTATAGGATATGGTTAATCTACTAGCAAATTCTTTTTTTTTTTTTAGACGGAGTTTTGCTCTTGTTGCCCAGGCTGGAGTGCAGTGGCACAATCTCAGCTCACCACAACCTCCGCCTCCCAGGTTCAAGTGATTCTCCTGTCTCAGCCTCCCGAGTAGCCGGGATTGCAGGCATGCACCACCATGCCCAGCTAATTTTGTATTTTTAGTAGAGACAGGGTTTCTCCATGTCGGTCAGGCTGGTTTTGAACTCCCCATCTCAGGTGATCCGCCCGCCTCAGCCTCCCAAAGTGCTGGAATTACAGGCATGAGCCACTGCACCCAGCATAGCAAATTCTTTTAAGCATTTATTACTGCCTATTATCTGCTCTTCAAATTCTCCCTTATACCAGTTTTAACTTGTACTAGTTCCCTCATCCATTGAGTTAAATATAGTCTTTCACATATTAAGAAAAAACACTGTTGCCAGTGGAATTTAATCTTTAATCTCCAAAGACCCTTTGTACTATTTGATAATGTATTCAAATTAATGGCTGTAATTCTAGAAGTCATATCAATGACGATTTTTTTTTTAATCCAGAGGAGTCACTGAATAATTCTTCTCCCTCTATGCAAATTGATGACTCTGGTAGATTCCTTAAACATTCATTAAAATTTGGTAAAACTACCAGATCACATGTAAAACTATGCTTTCTCTAGGAACCATCAATTCACTAATGGAGGCAGCTAACAGTCACGTTTGTAGTCCATGACTGTACCTACCCTCCTTCTTATAATGGCCCTAGTCAGCAAGCTTATAAATGTGGTGGTCAATCCAAAATAGAAATATGCTACAGCGAAGTCTGATTCTATTGTGGGATCAAAGAAGCAGAGACAGTTAGGCTATAGAGCAACAATGAATAAAATATGACAGAAGTGGAGAGTTAGCAAAATACTACATATATTTCATGGATTCCTGAGGACTGACTATTCTGGTTTTAGTCTCTTCCTGAGACTGACTCCTTTCCTGCCTTTCAGATCTATGAGTCATTTCCACATACTTAAAATACATATTTGCTTAAAGTAGCTTAAATTCATTTGTTACTTGTGACTAAAAAGGCTTAAATGGTACAAAATTACGTAAGTGCTTAATCTTTGTTAGCAAGGATACTGTAATCTCATCATAATGCTTTGGAGTACATTTATATCTTGTGTAAAAACCTTTTCTTTTCTCCTTCCTTCCTTCCTTCCCTCCCTCCTTCCCTCCTTCCTTCCTTCCCTCCCTCCCTCCCTCCCCTCCCTCCTTCCCTCCCTTCCTCTCTTCCTCCCTCCCTCCCTCCCTTCTTTTGGAGTACATTTATATCTTGTGTAGAAACCTTTTCTTTTTCCTCCCTCCCTCCCTCTCTCCCTTCCTTCCTTCCTTTTTTGATGGAGTTTCACTCTTGTTGCCCAGGCTGGAGTGCAATGGCATGATCTCAGCTCACTGCAACCTCGGCCTCCCAGGTTCAAGTGATTCTTCTGCCTCAGCCTCCTAAGTAGCTGGAATTACAGGTGCCCACCACCATGCCCAGCTAATTTTTTGTATTTTTAGTAGAGACAGGGTTTCACTATGTTGGTCAGGCTGGTCTCAAACTCCTGACCTTGTGCTCTGCCCACCTCAGCCTCCCAAAGTGCTGGCATTACAGGTATGAGCCATCGCGTCTGGCCCTTTTTTTCTTTTTAGACAGGGTCTCACTCTGTCACCCAGGATAAAGTATAAATGGTGCCATCACAGTTCACTGAAGCCTCAAATTCCTGGCCTCAGTGATCCTCCCACCTCAGCCTCCCAAAATGTTGGGATTATAGGCACGAGCCACTATGCCCAGCCCATGTCTAGAAGCTTTATGTTTAGAAATGGTTGCGCCTCTGTATTGCAAATTCAAATTTGCATTTGAAATATATACATTCTATTTAATTTCTCATTTCTACATAATAGCAATTAAGAATTCTCTAAATTTCCTTACCAATCTCAAGTTGTATCATTTAAATAAAATTTCATCATTGAGCATGAAGGAAATGTCATTTAAATATTTTATATTTGTAAAAGATTAGATTTTTATTTTGGTAATTCAGTGTGGTATAAGAAATTTGTTTGGTCTTTGTCCCCAGTTCCTGGCACAGGACTCCTAAAACCCTTGGAATTTCTTGAGTGCTTGGAGTATCTTCTGTTATTCCTTAGAAACCTTTTCAATCATACCTGAATTTGGCATATGAGATGACTTAGGGTGGGGCTCCTAGATAATCTCAGGAAGAATCTGGTCACCAGAAGGACTAAGTCATTAGAAGGTGATGTTATGGACTGAATTGTGTCCCTCCAAAATTTCTGTGTTGAAACTTCACACATTTGTGTGAAGTACAAATGTGATTGTACTTGAAAATAGGATCTTTTAGGGAGTTAATTAAGGTCGCGAGCATAGGGCTCTAATCTCACAGGGCTAGTGTCCTTAGAAGAGGAGAAAAAGACACAGGAGCTCCCCCTAACCCAACCCTTCATGATGCACAGAGAAGAGGATATGTAAGGACACAGAAGGTGGTAGTCTATAAGACAGGAAGAGAGGCCTCACTAGAAACAACCCAAATGGCACCTTGATCTTGAAATTCTAGCTTCCAGAACTGTGAGAAAATAAATTTATTTAAGACACCAAGTCTCTAGTTTTTTTATGACAGCCCTAGGAGACTAATACAGTTGGGAACTTCCAGCTTTCACCTTGGACCTCTAGGGAGAAGTGAAGGACTGGAGATTGAGCTCGATGGAAACTATTGAATGAGAGTTGGGGAGCTTCCAAGTTGAGGAATACAGAGACATGCAGGGAAGGTAATAAGATGGAAGAAGGCATGGAAGCTCTGCATCTCCCCTCTCCCTCCATACCTTTCCCTATGTACCTCTTCATTAATTGTTCCTAGTTGTACCCTTTATGATATAAACAGGTAAATGTAAGTAAAGTGTTTTCCTGAGTTCTGTGAGCTATTGTGGCAAATTATCAAACCTGAGGGCAGGGTCATGGGAATACTTGAATTTCCAGCCATGTTGGACAGAGTATGGGTAGCTTGGGGACTCAGGACTTATGACTGGCCTCTGAAGTGAGGGCAGCCTTATGGGATTAAGCCTAATTCAGCTGCATAGTGTCGGAACAGAATTAAAATGTAGGACATGGTTGATGTCAGAGAAATGGAGAATGAGATATGATGTCAGAAAGCACTCCATTTAGTATAACTTCAATAATACCAGTTTAGCTCTATTTGATATTGAGAATTAAAAACAAATATTAAATTCAGAGATTTGAGTTCTTATATTATTTCATATTTATATTTTCTGAGGTCTTTAAAATATAATTAATAAAAAATAAACAAGTAACTTTATTCAATTCAAAATTAAAACGACTTTTTTTCATCATAGTAAATACACAAAATATAGACTATTACATGAAGTAATGAAATTTCCTGGAAAAAATACAGAAAGGTATGATAATAAGCACTGAACAATTTTATTAAGTTCTTTGCCAAAATGCAAACATATGAAATGAGATTGTGTACAATAGACCAAAGGCTACCTAGAGACCAACAGCCATATAAAAATAATTTAAGGCAAGCTTCATTGATTTATTTTAAATAAGGTAAGTGAAATATGGGTTCAAAATTAAGATTTTCAAGAAAGTTCTTGTAGCTGTAAATTAGGAGAATATGAATGTCAAAATTTTAACTGTTTGTGCCAAACTGAAAGCAAATGCTTTCCAAACTTCAGTAAAAAGAACTTTAATAATATCATTAAGTCTGCAAAGTCACTGACAAGTTGATAGTATTCAAATACTAAAATATTTTCTAAATGTAAATTTTGTAACATCTTGAATACTTTCTAAGCCCACTTTTCTGTCATTACAAAAATAAAATGCCAAGAAATTTCTGCGACATTAATCTTAAGAAATCAAAATAACAAAACATATGTACTTTTCTAAGTTAATGTAATTCAAGTAAAGTAGTACTAAAGAAAACACATCATTTTAATAAAAACCAAACCTGCTTAAAAGACATAACAGAGTTAAGCAAAAGTATAAACTACTAATAATAAGCAGTTGCTTAGATTTAATATAAGAGGATTTATTTTTATTTTCACTGGAAAAAACATTAAAGCCCTTTCTCTTTTCTGGAGCTGAAACAGTGGATTGTGTTCTAGTTATTCAATGTTTCTACAGTAATTTTTTTAATTTTTATACTTGCCAATGTGTTCACGGGCTATAATAAGTCTTTGAATTTGTGAAGTACCTTCATAAATCTGCAAAAAAAAATAAGTGTAGGTTAAATATTTTTAGTACATAAATACTTTGATTTATTCAACATTTTAGATAGTAGTATAAGCTGCATTGTAATATAAAACTGAATCAAAACATATATAGGGTCTGTAGCCTATAGATTCCAAAACCTGATTTTGTGAAAGTCTGAAAATATGGAATTCTCTAAAGATGGGTTTAAGTTATTATAAAAAGTCATGTATCAAAATTTTGGAGAAGAGTATTCAAAACATAGAAAAAAGAAAATATATTTACATTTCAGAAAAATTGGGAAAACTGAAGTTCATTATGGCCAAAATATTTGTCCAACTTTTCTGAACTGTACTTACCTAGCTGTCTCCTTAAGTCTTTTATTCTTAAATTTTTTTTTCTCCCACTGCCTATGGAACAGAGTTGCTAAAGAAAAAGATGCTGGGAGGATTTCAAGAGTCAGACCTTATTTCCATTCTAAACTTCTAACTTTAGCCATTTATTAGTTCAGCTTCTCAGATGGCAGAGAAAATCTAAACGGTTGATGATAATAATAGTAATAATTATAATTAAAGGCTCTAGGAGAGGAAGAGTATCAACACATAAACCAGCGACTTTGGATAAGGCACAAATTCTGGACCTCAGTTTTTTCATGTCTACATGGAGAGGCCACACTATGTCTAACATTCCTTCTCACTCTAGCCTTCTGATTTGAACTCAATATTTCAAATGACTGGATAAGTCAAATAATTTGCTAGGTGTAGGGGGAGCAAGGGCAGAGACACCGAGGAGCAAGAATGTGATAATTATTAAGTAATTACTTAAGCCACATGTAGAGAACATGCACATTTATATTTCCTTTTACTAAATTCCTTCTAAGTTTTTTTGACTACTAATTTAATTTGGAATTCATCTACATCACTGTCTCTTCATGTTGGTTTTTGACTCCAAGTATAGTTACAATAAATTAAATAGTTGTCAGGCAAGATTCAAATCAAAATAATTAATTTTAAATGACATGCATACTTTTTGGAGAGAAAAGTTTGGGACACAATTAGCTAAGATGTTAAAACTCAAAGAAATCTAATCCAAACATAATATATATGTCTGCACCATTTGTTTTTTTAGCCTATTCTCTCTTCAGACTTATACTTAATCACAAATAACATTCTTCTTTCTATTAATTAATTCCAAAAACTGGCTCACAGCCATATATGACAGTCATTTATTGCTACTAGGGACATAAAATTTCTAAATAATCAGAAATCTACTTTGTCATTTATGAATATTCTCTCTCCCTTGCAAACCAAAAAAATCATCTTTAACCTTACCTGATAGATCTTGGCATCCCTCATTAGTTTTTCTACAGGATATTCTGTATTAAATCCATTGCCTCCAAATATCTGCACAGCATCAGTAGCTAACTGATTTGCAATATCTCCAGCAAATGCCTTTGCAATAGAAGCATAATAGGTATTTCGACGACCAGAATCAACCTCCCAAGCTGCTCTCTGGTAACTCATTCTAGCTAGTTCAACTTTCATTGCCATTTCAGCCAGCATAAATGATATCGCTTGGTGCTAGAATTAAAAAGAAAAAAGTTAAAGGATATTTATTGAGAAAAAAGTTTTTTCCTGGGGCTTTTTTTTTTTTTTTTTTTTTTTTATAGTGACGAGGTCTTGCTGTGTTGCCCAGGCTGGTCTGCAACTCCTAGCCTCAAGCAATCCTCCTACTCAGGCTTCCCAAAGTACTGAGATTATAGGCGTGAGTCACTGCGCCTGACCTTTTTTTTTTTTTTAAAAAAACAAACAAACAAAAACCTTTTCATTAACTAATTTTAGGTTTATAGAAGTTACACCCAGCTTCCTCTAATGTTAACATATTACCAAACCATAGTGCTATGATTGAGAACAGGAGATTAACACTGGTATAGTATTAACTAAACTATAAGCCTTACTCAAATCTGGTCAAGTTTTCTAACGTTCTTTTTCTTTTCACCATTACACATTGAATTTAGTTATTTCTTCTGAAATACTGGTATAGTATTAACAACTAAACTATAAGCCTTACTCAAATCTGGTCAAGTTTTCTACTAATGTTCTTTTTCCACCAGTATACATTGAATTTAGTTATTTCTTCTTATTCTTTCCCAGGCTATTACAATTCCTCAATCCTTTCTTACCTTTTATGTCTTTGCACTTCTGAAGAATGTTGATTGGTTATTTTATGTAAAATGTCCTTCAATTTCAGTTTGCCTATTTTTTTTTTTTTTTTTTGAGACAGGGTCTCACTTTGTCATCCAGGCTGGAATGCAATGGCATGATCTAAGATCACTGCAGCCTCAACGACCCTCCCGCCTCAGCCCCCAGAGTAGCTGGGACTTTTTAGCTGGCACTTTTTTTTTTTTTCCAAGACTGAGTTTCACTCTGTTGCTCAGGCTGGAGTGAAGTTGTGCGATATCGGCACACTGCAACCTCCGACCCCCAGGTTCAAGCGATTTTCCTGCCTCAGCCTCCCGAGTAGCTGGACATGTGCCACCACGCCCGGCTAATTTTTTTTTTTTTTTTTTGTATTTTTAGTAGAGACAGGGTTTCACCATGTTGGCCAGGCTGGTCTCAAACTCCTGATCACAGGTGATCCACCCGCCTCAGCCTCCCAAAGTGCTAGGATTACAGGCCTGAGCCACCACAACCGGTTTTTTTTTTTTTTTTTTTTTTAAATAGAGACCTGGTCTCCCTATGTTGCCCACGCTGTTCTCAAACTCCTGGGCTCAAGGAATCCACCCACTTCGGCCCCCCAAAATGCTAGGATTACAGGTGTGAGTCACCATGCCCGGCCTCTGCTAGGACTTTTTAAAAGAAATTTGCTGGCTGGGTGCGGTGGCTCACACCTGTAATCAGAGCACTTTGAGAGGCTGAGGTGGACGGATCACCTGAGGTTGGGAGTTTGAGATCAGCCTGATCAATATGGAGAAACCCCGTCTCTACTAAAAATACAAAATTAGCCAGGCATGGTGGCGCATGCCTGTAATACCAGCTATTCAGGAGGCTGAGGCAGAAGAATTGCTTAAACCTGGGAGGTGGAGGTTGTGGTGAGCCGAGATCACACCATTGCACTCCAGCTTGGGCAACAAAAGAGAAACTCCATCTCAAAAAAAAAAAAAAAAAAAAAAGTTGCTACAGATAGAGAAAAATCATGTGGCATTGTATCAGATACCAAGACAGAGGAAAGGACAACTAAAAGATGCTTCTTAGACTCTGTACAGACTCAGAATTGAAGAGAAGACATAAAATAAATACTTTCAATAAGGGACAGTAAGTGCTCTATGAGTTAGTTATATGGTCAAGATACGTTATGGGATGGAAATATGTTCCCGTTTCCTGGCGTACAACTCCTAAATTCTTTGGGATCTCCAAAGTGCTGTCTATTGTCTGATAGGTTCAGCATGGTGCTGGTCACTGCAAAGACGATGGCAGGATTAGAGGATTAGGACCTTCAGCCCCACCCCCACAACCTCCAGGGAGGGGAGAGGGGCTAAAGGTCAAGTTAAATCATCAATGACCAATGGTTTAATTGATCATGCCTATGTAATGAAGCCTCCATGAACACACAAGAATGTGTCCAGAGTTGGTTCCTTCCAGTGGGTTCTTGGTCTCACTGACTTCAAGAATGAAGCTGCAGACCTTTAACAGCTCTTAAAGATGGTGTGTCTGCAGTTTGTTCCTTCACATGTGTCCAGAGTTTCTTTCTTCCAGTGGGTTCGTGGTCTTGCTGACTTCAAGAATGAAGCCGTGAACCTTTGTGGCAAGTGTTACAGCTCTTAAAGGTGGTGCAGACTCAAAGGGTAAGCAGCAGCAAGATTTATTGTGAAGAGTGAAAGAACAAAGCTTCCACAGCGTGGAAGGGGACTGGAGCAGGTTGCCACTGCTGGCTGGGGTGGCCAGCTTTTATTCCCTTATTTGTCCCAGCCAACATCCTGCTGACTGGTCCATTTTACAGAGTGCTGATTGGTCCATTTTACAGAGTGCTGATTGGTCCATTTTATAGAGTGCTGACTGGTGAATTTATAATCCTTTAGCTAGACACAGAGCGCTGATTGGTGCATTTTTACAGAGTGCTGATTGGTGTGTTTACAATCCTTTAGCTAGACACAGAGTGCTGATTGGGGCATTTACAATCCTTTAGCTAGACACAGAGCACTGATTGGTGCATTTTTACAGAGTGCTGATTGGTGTGTTTACAATCCTTTAGCTAGACACAGAGTGCTGATTGGTGCATTTTTACAGAGTGTTGATTGGTGTGTTTACAATCCTTTAGCTAGACACAGAGTGCTGATTGGGGCATTTACAATCCTTAGCTAGACACAGAGCACTGATTGGTGCATTTTTACAGAGTGCTGATTGGTGTGTTTACAATCCTTTAGCTAGACACAGAGTGCTGATTGGTGCATTTTTACAGAGTGTTGATTGGTGTGTTTATAATCCTCTAGCTAGACAAAAAAGTCCTCTAAGTCCCCATTGGACCC
This sequence comes from Macaca mulatta, assembly GCF_049350105.2. Taxonomy (NCBI): domain Eukaryota; kingdom Metazoa; phylum Chordata; class Mammalia; order Primates; family Cercopithecidae; genus Macaca; species Macaca mulatta. The sequence continues at coordinate 164,817,751 of NC_133406.1, forward strand.
AGGAAGTCCAGCTGGCTTCACCTCTCAAGAGGACATGGTTTGGAGAACTTCCAGAGGTTCCTATAGGGTGAAATTCCCAGGGAGGGCATGGAAGCCATATGCATCTTCCTTCATCTGTATCCTTTAAAATATCCTTCCTGGCTGAGCGTGGTTGCTCACACCTGTAATCCCAGCACTTTGGGAGGCCAAGGTGGGCAGATCACCTGAGGTCAGGAGTTTGAGACCAGCCTGGCCAACATGGTGAAACCCTGTCTCTACTAAAAATAAAAATAAAAAATTGGCCAGGCATGGTGGCAGGTGCCTGTAATGCCAGCTACTTGGGAGGCTGAGGCAGAAGAATCAATTGAACCAAGGAGGCAGAGACTGCAGTGAGCCGAGATCACGCCATTGCACTCTAGCCTGGGCAACAAGAGTGAGACTCTGTCTGAAAAAAAAATTAAAAATAAAATAAAAATTAAAAAATTAGATATCCTTCCTAATAAACTGGTAAATGTGTTTCCGTGAGTTCTGTGAGCTGCTTTAGCAAATTACTGGAATTCACAGACGGGGTCATGGGAACCCCAACTTGAAGCCAGTCAGCCAGAAGTTCTGGAGGCCAGGACTTGCAACTGGGGGAAAAGAAGGGGCAGTCTTGTGAGATTAAGCCTGTGGGATCTGATGCTATCTCTGGGTAGGTAGTGTTGGAACTAAGTCAGAGGATACCCAGCTAGTGTCTGTTGCTTGGTGTGTGTGGGATATCCTCCCACATCTTTGGTCATAGAAGTCTTCTTCTGTGTTGATCATTTTTGTGGTGTTGAGAACAGAAGAAAAACATGGTTTGAGAGAGTTTTTCCTGATACAAGTGACTACTTTGGTTCAAATCTTAGTTCCATAATTTATTAGATGGGCCTAATCATTTTGCATGTGATAAATGGAAATAACAGTACCTATTCCAGAGTATTATGAAGATTAGAGTTAATACATGTTAAGCACCTGGAATAGTGCCTGGAACAGGGAAAGCATCTGATTATTAGTATTTAATAGAGTAGGTATTCAATCACTGTTTGTTTTATGAATAAAATAGAAGTTCACAGCACAAGACATCTAAGTGCTAGGAGTAGAAAGGTTTCTAAAAACATACATTTCCTGCTCATATGGAGCTTACATTCTAGTGAGACTGTGAGGGGAGACAATAAACAAATACTGATATAACAGAATGTTGGGTAGTGATAATAACTTTGAAAAAGAAGGGCAGGATCAGTGTTAGAGGTCTTATTTTACATACCCTCATGTCATCTGGAAACAGGGACAATTTGACTTCCTCTTTTCCTAATTGAATACCCTTTATTTCTTTCTCCTGCCTGATTGCCCTGGTCAGAACTTCCAACACTGTGTTGAATAGGAGTGGTGAGAGAGGGCATTCCTGTCTTGTGCCAGTTTTCAAAGGGAATGCTTCCAGTTTTTGCTGATTCGGTATGATATTGGCTGTGGGTTTGTCATAAATACCTCTTATTATTTTGAGATACGTTCCATCAATACCTAATTTATCGAGAGTTTTTAGCATGAAGGGCTGTTGAATTTTGTCGAAGACCTTTTCTGCATCTATTGAGATAATCATGTGGTTTTTGTCTTTGGTTCTGTTTATAGGATGGATTGACTTGCATATGTTGAACCAGCCTGCATCCCAGGGATGAAGCAAACTTGATCATGGTGGATAAGCTTTTTGATGTGCTGCTGGATTTGGTTTTCCAGTATTTTATTGAGGATTTTTGCATCGATGTTCATCAGGGATGTTGGTCTAAAATTCTTTATTTTGTTGTGTCTCTGCCAGACTTTGCTATGAGGATGACGCTGGCCTCATAAAATGAGTGAGGGAGGATTCCCTCTTTTTCTGTTGATTGGAATAGTTTCAGAAGGAATGGTACCAGCTCCTCTTTGTACCTCTGGTAGAATTCGGCTGTGAATCCGTCTGGTCCTGGACGTTTTGTGGTTGGTAGGCTCTTAATTATTGCCTCAATTTCACAGCCGGTTATTTGTCTATTCAGGGATTCAACTTCTTCCTGGTTTAGTTTTGGGAGGGTGTATGTGTCCAGGAATTTATCCATTTCTTGTAGATTTTCTAGTTTATTTGCATAGAGGTGTTTGTGGTGTTCTCTGATGGTAGTTTGTATTTATGTGGGATTGGTGGTGATCTTTATCTTTTTTTATTGATTTTTGATTCTTCTCTATTTGATTCTTCTCTCTTTTCTTCTGTATTAGTCTTGCTAGCGGTCTATCAATTTTGCTGATCTTTAAAAAAACAGCTCTTGGATTCATTGATTTTTTGAAGGGTTTTTTGTGTCTCTATCTCCTTTAGTTCTGCTCTGATCTTAGCTATTTCTTGCCTTCTGCTAGTTTTTGAATGTGTCTGCTCTTGCTTCTCTAGTTCTTTTAATTGTGATGTTAGGGTGTCAATTTTAGATCTTTCCTCCTTTCTCTTGTGGGCATTTAGTGCTATATATTTCCCTCTACACACTGCTTTAAATGTGTCCCAGAGATTCTGGTATGTTGTGTCTTTGTTCTCATTGGTTTCAAAGAACACCTTTATTTCTACCTTCATTTCATTATGTACCCAGCAGTCATTCAGGAGCAGGTTGTTCAGTTTCCTTGTAGTTGAGCGGTTTTGAGTGAGTTTCTTAATCTTGAGTTCTAGTTTGCTTGCGCTGTGGTCTGAGAGACAGTTTGTTATAATTTCTGTTCTTGTACATTTGCTGAGGAGTGCTTTACTTCCAACTATGTGCTCAATTTTGGAATAAGTGTGATGTGGTGCTGAGAAGAATGTATATTCTGTTGATTTGGCATGGAGAGTTCTGTAGATGTCTATTATATCCTCTTGTTGCAGAGCTGAGTTCAATTCCTGGATATCCTTGTTAACTCTCTGTCTTGTTGATCTAATGTTGACAATGGGGTGTTAAAATCTCCCATTATTATAGTGTGGGGGTCTAAGTCTCTTTGTAGGTCTCTAAGGACTTGCTTTATGAATCTGGGTGCTCCTGTGTTGGGTGCATATATATTTAGGATAGTTAGCTCTTATTGAATTGACCCCCTTACCATTATGTAATGGCCTTGCCTCTTTTGATCTTTGTTGGTTTAAAGTCTGTTTTATCAGAGACTAGGATTGCAGCCTCTGCTTTTTTTGTTTGTTTTCCATTTGATTGGTAGATATTTCCTCCATCCCTTTATTTTGAGCCTATGTGTGTCTCTGCACGTGAGATGGGTCTTCTGAATACAGCACACTGATGGTTCTTGACTCTTTATCCAATTTGCCAGTGTGTGTCTTTTAACTGGAATATTTATCCCATTTACATTTAAGGTTAATATTGTTATGTGTGAATTTGATCCCGTCATTATGATGTTAGTTGGTTATTTTGCCCACTAGTTGATGCAGTTTATTCCTAGCATCGATGGTCTTTAAAATTTGGCATGCTTTTGCAATGGCTGGTGCCGTTTGTTCCTTTCCATGTTTAGTTCTTCCTTCAGGAGCTCTTGTAAGGCAGGCCTGGTGGTGACAAAATCTCTCAGCATTTGCTTGTCTGTAAAGAATTTTATTTCTCCTTCACTTATGAAGCTTAGTTTGGCTGGCTATGAAATTCTGGGTTGAAAAATTCTTTAAGAATGTTGACTACTGGCCCCCAATCTCTTCTAGCTTATAGGGTTTCTGCTGAGAGATCCACTGTTAGTCTGATGGGCTTCCCTTTGTGGGTAACCTGACCTTTCTCTCTGGCTGCACTTAACATTTTTTCCTTCATTTCCACTTTGGTGAATCTGACAATTATGTGTCTTGGGGCTGCTCTTCTCGAGGAGTATCTTTGTGACATTCTCTGTATTTTCTGAATTTGAATGTTGGCCTGCCTTGCTAGGTTGGGGAAGTTCTCCTGGATAATATCTTGAAGAGTGTTTTCCAACTTGGTTCCATTCTCCCCATCACTTTCAGGTATACCAACCAGACGTAGATTTGGTCTTTTTACATAGTCTTACATTTCTTGGAGGCTTTGTTCATTTCTCTTTACTCTTTTTCTCTAAACTTCTCTTCTCGCTTCATTTCATTCATTTGATCTTCAATCACTGATACCCTTTCTTTCACTTGATCAAATCGGCTACTGAAGCTTATGCATGCATCACGTACTTCTTGTGCCATGGTTTTCAGCTCCATCAGATCATTTAAGGTCTTCTCTACGTTGTTTATTCTAGTTAGCCATTCGTCTAATCTTTTTTCAAGGTTTTTAGCTTCTTTGCGATGGGTTTGAACATCCTCCTTTAGCTTGGAGAAGTCTGTTATTACCGATTGTCTGAAGCTTTCTTCTCTCAATTCGTCAAAGTCATTCTCTGTCTAGCTTTGTTCTGTTGCTGGTGAGGAGCTGCGTTCCATTGGAGAAGAGGTGCTCTGATTTTTAGTTTTCAGCTTTTCTGCTCTGGTTTCTCCCCATCTTTGGGCTTTTATCTAACTTTGGTCTTTGATGATGGTGACATACAGATGGGGTTTTGGTGTGGATGTCCTTTTTGTTTGTTAGTTTTCCTTCTAACAGTCAGGACCCTCAGTTGCAGGTCTGTTGGAGTTTGCTGGAGGTCCACTCCAGACCCTGTTTGCCTGGGTATCACCAGCGGAGGCTGCAGAACTGCAAATACTGCAGAACGGCAAATGTTGCTGCCTCATCATTCATGTGGAAGCTTCGTCTCGGAGGGGCACCCGGCTGTATGAGGTGTCAGTTGGCGGAGGTCTCTCCCAGTTGGGCTACTCGGGGGTCAGGGACCCACTTGAGGAGGCCATTTGTCTGTTCTCAGATCTCAAAATCCATACTGGGAGGACCACTACTCTCTTCCAAGCTGTCAGACAGGGACATTTAAGTCTGCAGAAGTTTCTGCTGCCTTTTTTTCAGCTATGCCCTGCCCCCAGAGGGGAGTCGACAGAGACAGGCAGGCCTCCCAAAGCTGCAGTGGGCTCAACCCAGTTCACACTTCTTGGCCACTTTTTTACCTACTCAAGCCTCAGCAATGGCGGATTCCCCTTCCCCAGCCTTGCTGCCACCTTGCAGTTCGATCTCAGACTGCTGGGCTAGCAGTAAGCGAGGCTCTGTGGGTGTGGGACCCTCCAAGCTAGGCACGGTGTATAATCTCCTGGTGTGTTATTTGCTAAGCCTGTTGGTAAAGCACAGTATTAGGGTGGGAGTGTCCCGATTTTCCAGGTCCCGTCTGTTACGGTTTCCTTTAGCTAGGAAAGGGAATTCTCCAACCCCTTGTACTTCTCTTGCCCAGGAGGGTTAAAAAAAGAACAAGAAAAAAAAGGTCTTTTGTTACTGTTGTTGTTTTGAGACAGGGTCTCATGCTGTTGCCCAGACTGGAATGTAGGGAGTTTCTCAATGTGTGGGATCAATGTACATGGCCTCTGTGATACAGGAGTCCCCAAGTCGAGAAATGAATGTAAAATAACAGCTCTTAGAATGGTGAAATCTCTGGAGTTCCTAGTAAAAGTGCCAAAAAAGTACAAAAGCCAGTTTCTAATATGCTTCTATAATGCTCTGAGAAATACAGTACTTCCTGCAGATAAGTTGTTTACAAATAAAAAATAAAAGCAAAATAACTGACCATAAAAGAGTTAGGAGACACAATACACCTTGAAAGATTAGCACCCTAAGAATTGAAGATAACAAAAAAATCTGAAATTGATTATAAATGAAGAATTTTTACATGATTAATGACAAAAAAGGAAAAGGTGGTACCATGTTGAAAAGAAGGTATAATGGAAAAAAACAAATATAACATCTGGAAATGAAAAGTAGTCATTAATAAAAAAATCAATAGATAGATTAAATAGATTAGGCACGAGATAAGCGAACTAGAAAGCAGATCTGAAAAAATTACCTAGAATATAGTGCAGAAAGATAAATTACGAAACTAAGGTTAAGGGACACAGAGCAGTGCTAATACAAGTTTGTCCACAGTGCCGATTCACAAACTGTTACTGGTTGATGGTACAGAAGATGAGAATAAGCATTTAGAAACTTTTACAGCAATTTAATATTGTTGTGACACTCTTATATTTTACAAAAATAATGGTTTAACTGGAAATTAAAACAAACTGGTCTTTCGCGACAGATAGTTAGAGAACCACTGACAAATGGAGATAGGAATAGGAGGCTCATGAGGGGCCGAGGTGGAAGGATTGCTTGAGCTCGGGTGTTTGAGACCAGCCTGGGCAACACAGTGAGACCCCATCTCTACAAAAATAAAAAGATTAGGCAGGCATGATGGTGTGCCCCTATAGTTCCAGTTATTTAGGAGGTTGAAGTGAGAGGATTGCTTGATCCTGAGAAGCTGCAATGAGCCATGACTGTACCATTGCACTCACATTTGGGCAACCAAGACACTGTCTCAAAAAAAAAAAAAACAGAGAAAGAAATAGGAGGTTCACTATACAACTCATAGTGAGTTGCAGGAGAGAATACAGATAATGGGGGGCATCAATATTTGAAGGGTAAGACTTAAGAATTACCCTGGAAATTCATGGAAGACACAACTCTTTATAATACTAAAATTATGTGACACTCGAGAAGAGATGGGAAGTAACAGAATTAAGAATATAACATAGGACAGGTGCAGTGGTTCAGGCCTGTAATCCTAGCACTTTGGGAGGCCGAGGCAGGCAGATCACTTGAGGCCAGGAGTTCAACACCAGCCCGGCCAACATAAGGGAACCCTGTCTCTACTAAAAATACCAAAATTAGCTGGGTGTGGTGGTGTGTGTCTGTAGTCCCAGCGACTCGGGGGTTGAGGCAGGAGAATCACTTGAACATGGGAGGTGGGGGTTTCAGTGAGCCCAGATCACGCCACTGTACTTCAGCCTGGACGACAGAGCAAGACTTTGTCCCCCACCCACCACCGCTAAAAAAAAAAAAAAGTATAAAATAGAATTCTGGATCTGTGACTTATAAATTGTGTAGCCTTGGACAAATCATTTGATACCTCTGAGCTTCAGTTTCTTGATCCTTAAAAGAGATAATACTACTCAAAAAAGTGTTACTGAGAGAATTAGAAAATGTATTTAAAATGCATAGCACAAGGCCGGGCCTGGTGGCTCATTCCTGTAATCCCAGCACTTTGGGAGGCTGAGGTGGGTGGATCAAGACCAGCCTGGTCAACATAGTGAAACCCCATCTCTACTAAAAATACAAAAATTAGCCAGGCATAGTGGTGCACAACTGTAGTTCCCGCTACTCGGGAGGCTGAGGCAGGAGAATTGCTTGAACTCGGGAGGCGGAGGTTGTGGTGAACCGATATTGTGCCACTGCACTCCAGCCTGAGCAACAGAGCGAGACTCCATCTCAAAACAAACAAACAAACAAACAAACAAAAAACGCATAGCACAGTGTCAGATACAGAAGTAACCAACAGTTAGTGGCACAATCTAAAAAGAAATTTGTCTTTGAAACTCATCTTGATAAAACCACATTATCTTCCTGCTATCAAAGTAGAAATTGATTAGTTTGTGGTTTAAAAATCATTTCTAAATATTAAATGATAATGAGTGTCTTTACATTTGAACAAAGCAAGCAGTATTAAAATTACCTCTATAAGTAACTTTCCAAAAGTTTTCCTTTCCAGGGCATACTTGGTAGCTTCATCCAAAGCTCTTTGTGCTAATCCAACAGCACCAGAAGATACCTAGCATTTTAACATATTATAAAGCAAAAGTTCATGTTATCTTTAAAACACATAATACCTACCTAAGTGTCTAAGTTAGGGAGTGTACAAAGAGAAGGTGATGTACAGCAACAAGAAACTGGTGGGAAGCGGGGAATAGGCATGTAAGTTTATATTATTTGTTTTTTTTTTTTTTTTTTTTTTTTTTGAGACGGAGTCTGGCTCTGTCACCCGGGCTGGAGTGCAGTGGCCGGATCTCAGCTCACTGCAAGCTCCGCCCCCCGGGTTTACGCCATTCTCCTGCCTCAGCCTCCCGAGTAGCTGGGACTACAGGCGCCCGCCGCCTCGCCCGGCTAGTTTTTTGTATTTTTTAGTAGAGACGGGGTTTCACCGTGTTCGCCAGGATGGTCTCGATCTCCTGACCTAGTGATCCGCCCGTCTCGGCCTCCCAAAGTGCTGGGATTACAGGCTTGAGCCACCGCGCCCGGCCAAGTTTATATTATTTGTTAATTAAAGGTAGTAAGAGGCATTTGTTAGGCATAGTATCATACTCTAGAAGAAAGTCATTCCTTTTGTTTAACAAGAGAAACATTACTAGGGGAAATATTAATGAGTGAAAACAGAAAGTGAGTACATATTAACAGGATGATCATATTTAGGGTGGACTGCCTCTCCAAATCTAGCACCAACTACAGTAATTTTGTAGTTGCTAAAATAATTTCTATAATGGATAGTAAGAAAAGTTGAAGAATTATTTAAAAAATTAAGAAAAGTACCAATATGGTCAGGTGCAGTGACTCCCACCTGTAATCCCAGCACTTTGGGAGGCCGAGGTCAAGAGATCGAGACCATCCTGGCCAATATGATGAAACCCATCTCTACTAAAAATACAAAAATTAGCTGGGCAGTGTGGCGGGTGCCTGTAGTCCCAGCTACTCATGAGGCTGAGGCAGGAGAATCTCTTGAACCCAGGACGCAAAGGTTGCAATGAGCTGAGATTGTACCACTGCACTCCAGCCTGGTTACAGAGTGTGACTCTGTCTCAAAAAAAAAAAAAAAGAAAAGTAACAGTATTTCTCCTAGATCCTTAAAAAAATAAGCAGATATTAAAAAGAGAAACACACTAAACATACAATTTTAAAGTAAAACTACTTATTTAATGTAATAAATAAAAGATCCTATAAGGATTGTCAACTTATATTACTTACTGTAGGTCTGGTTTTATCAAAAGCTCCCATTGCAATTTTGAAACCAGCTCCGTCACCAATTAAAACATTTTCTTTAGGCACTTTCACATCTTCGAAGACAATTCCTCTAGTATCTGAACATCGCTGGCCCATGTTTAATTCCTAATAAGAAAATTGGTATATTTTAAGGAATTTTTTTTGAGCCAGTATCAATTTTTGCTTTAATCACTGTTTCATGACTTTCTGCAATTACCTAAAACAGGGATCAACAAAGTATAGTCTGCAATGCCTGTTTTACAAAGAAAGCCTTATTGGAATACAGTCACACCTATTTGTTTACATATCATCTACAGTTACTTTCTTGCTACAATGGCAGAACTGAGTAGTTGTGACAGTGATACGGCCTGCAAAGCCTGAAATATTTATAATTTGGATCTTTACAAAAAAATTTGCCAACCATAATCTCGAACAACGTTTCACAAATTTTGAAACCAACACTAGTCTAAAGGTCTACAAGTACATCTTATCAACAAAGACAAATCTCATTTTATGTTTGAAAGCTCTCTATTTTACCATGTCAGAAAAAACATTTAGTAAACACAATCTGATTTGAGACCTTTAATCTTAATAGAGCTAGTAAAATAATCTACTGAATAAAAATTGTTTTCCTTTGACTCTTTGTTAAAATTAGGTTTATTGAGGTATAATTTACATGTAGAAAAGTCATCATTTTTATGTATACATTTCTAATAACTCTGACAAATGTATGTGTGTGTAACCACCACCATGCTCAAAATATAGAGTATTTTAGAACCCCAAAAAGTTACCTTGTTCTCCCTTTATAGTCAATTTCCTTATTCTACACCTATCCCCTGGCAACCACTGTGTAATTTTTCTCCATGTAGTTTTTCCTTTTCCAGAACGTGATTTAAGTGAAATAATAAAGTCTGCTTTCTGTGTCTGACTTTTCACTTAGTATAGTGCTTCTGAGATTCACCCATGTTGCTGCACAATCAATAATTCATTTATTTTACTGCTGAGTAGTATCCCACTGTATGGATGTACCATATATCCATTATCTTTTCACTAGTTGATGGATACCCCCCTCCTCATTTTTAGCAATCATTAATAAAATTGCAATAAACATTTGTATATAGGTCCTATTTTCATTTCTCTTGGGTATTTATCTAAGAGCACTGGTTATGTGATAAGTGTATGTTTGACTTTATAAGAAACTACTAAACTAGCTACATTCCCTCAACTTTTTGTTTTAAAAATTTTCAAACCAATGGAGGAGTTGTAATAGGCATATAAGTACTTATATACCCTACACCTGTAATAGATTCACCAGTTGTTAACATTTTGATACATTTGCTTTATTTTTTCTCTTTCTCTTTGTATATAACTGTGTTATGCTGAATCATGAGAGGAAGTTGCAGACATAACTCTTAATAAGGAAAAAAATTTGATCTCATTTTTAATAAGCAGAATGAGAAACAGGAGCATTGGAAACAAAGAGCTATAAAGTAATCCTTTAATTTGCTGGTTTTAATAGTCTGCTTCTGAGTTTGAAGAAATGATAACAATAGTTTGACCTAGAAAGAAACCAACATCCCTTTATTTTGTCTTTAAAAGTTGATAAACTAGAATCTTGGACCACCATTCAGATATAATGAGAAAACACCTTACCAGATTCATCCCAAACCCCACAACATTTAAAACCAAAATGCTTCCTGGGCTCATCTCAAACCATGTAATTTCTAAAACATAAAACATTTGAAAACATTAGGTCTCACTCTGTCATCCAGGCTGTAGTGCAGCAACACGAGCATGGCTCACTGCAGCCTTGACTTCCTGGGCTTAGGTGATCATCCCACTTCAGCCTTCCAAGTACCTGGGACTACAGGTGTGTGTCACTACAACTGGCTAATTAAATTTTTTTTTTTTTTTTTTTGTAGAGGTAAAGTCTCAATATGTTGCCTAGGCTGGTCCTGAACTCCTGGGTTCAAGCAGTTCTCCCAGATCAGCCTCCCAAAGTGCTAGGATTACAATCATGAACCACCAAACCTGGCCTGAAAACATCAAATTTCACAAATTTGTAAATATCCATTTGTTTCAATAAAGATTTAAGGAGGCTTAAATATACACAACATAATTATCTATATCCCTCACTAGAAAGTAATTTACTTAAGGCCAGGGATTTTTGTCTATTTTGATCCATACTGTATCCCTAATAGCTAGAATACTATATATGGTATGCACTACATAGATATTTATTGAAGTAGAGATTTTTTTTTTTAAGTGAGAACATTAGGCAAAAAGAAAAGAAACTAGAAATAGCAAGATAAAATCAGGAGTGAGTTTACTACTAAAAAAAGTATAAGCTGTTAGGTCCTTTATACTTTCTAAAGATGGGCCATACATTTGGCCAAGTTTGCTAGCAACTACTCCTAAGACAGAAACATGATCTGTTACATAAATAAAAAACAATTTCTTGGGAAAAGCACAACAATTTTTAGTTCTTATATTTTGTTACATACAACAGTATCATCAGTTTTGTCAGGTGCAGTCTACCTTTAATATCTGATTAAAAATATAGCACAATATAGCATCATAAACTACACTGAGTAAGGTCCTAGGATACCTTCATATTGATTTCAATTCTGCCTCTCACTTTGTGACCTTGGTTGGGTGCAGTGGCTCGTGCCTGTAATCCCAGCACTTTAGGGGGCCAAGGTGGGAGGATCACTTGAGCCCAGGAGTCTGAGACCAGGCTGGGCAACACAGCACAACCCTGTCTCTACAAAAAATACAAAAATTAGCCATGTGTGGTGGTGCATGCCAGTAATCCTAGCCACTCAGGAGGCTGAGATGGGATGATTGTCTGAGCCCAAGAGGCAGAGGTTGCAGTGAGCTGAGATCCTGCCACTGCACTCCAGCCTGGGCAACAGAGCGAGATGCTGTCTCAAAAAAAAAGAAAAAAGAAAGAAAATTACTTTATTAACTTCATTTCTTTCTTTCCTTCTTTATAAAATTTATAATTTTAAACTCTGAGTTATAAAATTTTAAACTCTTTTCTCTTTAGTCTACTTTAAACGCCGAATTTATCTCCACATATTCAGAATACAAACCTTTTCAAATATGTTAAATTACCTTTTCTTATTTAAATAAGATTTTCTTGCCTTTCCACATTCAAGGCTATTTGCTATTTTCTACACTCTTTTCAGGCATAGATGTTTTTCTTAGTGTTATATGACCTAGTATAATCTCAATTATGTCACATTGTTTTTATCTGTAAAATGGGCATAATGCCATTTATCCTACCAAAAGATTGCTGTGAGGATCCAATGGGGAAAAGTGTGGGAAAGTCCTTTGAAATATCCAAAATTCTTATTATTGGTCAGGTAATATAAATGGTAGCTTGATTTTACTTCATTATTCCTCACAGCTGTTATTAGCCTTCTCCACAGGTTAGTACTACTCTTTCAAAATGACTTGAAATGACTGCTCACAAAATCTTCAGTAGTATATAGACTATTTGATCTAATATCATCAAAACACAGTTTATTTTTACTCCAACTTACTACAAACAAATGTTTTCATTAAAGGAAAGTTAAGTAATTTGCAATTTATAATTAAAATAATATTTGGGGCCCTAATCATTGATAAACACTTTACCTTTCTCCCAATCTGAATTCCTGGGGTATCTGCTTCTACAATGAATCCAGTAAAGGCTTTATTAGCAGGAGCTTTAGGATCTGGATCAGAACGTGCCAATAAAAAATACCTAAGAGATACACACAACCGATAATGGTGATAATATCAGCAAATAACACATGGTGACTGCTCTCTCAGTTAATCCTCTTAACAATCCCAATTATTATTACCTACATTTTACAAATGAGGAAATAAACAATCAGGTTTAAAAGAGCTATGGAAGAGATAGTATTTGAGGTCTATGTCTAATAACACAGTAGGCCCTCCCCCATTCCATGGGGTTTCACTTTCTGTGGTTTCAGTTACCCGCAGTACAGTACATATAGGATATTTTGAAAGACAAAGAGGACATTTACATACCTTTTTTTTTTTTTTTTTTTTTTTGGACAAGATCTCACTCTGTTGCCCAGGCTGGAGTACAGTGGCATGATCTTGGCTCACTGCAGCCTCGACTTCCCCAGCTCAGGTGATTCTTCCACCTCTTCTGAGTCACTGGTACTATGGGCACGTGCCACCATGCCCAGCTAATTTTATTTTTTGTAGGGATGAAGTCCCATTACCTTGCCCAGGCTGGTCTCAAACTCCTAGACTCAAGGGATCCTCCCACATGGGCCTTCTAAAGTGCTGTGATTACAGGTGTGAGCCACCATGCCTGGCCTAACATTTACATAACTTATTACAATATATTGTTATAGTTCTATTTCATTAGTAGTTGTTGTTAATCTCTTGCCGGGCCCACTTTATCAATTAAACTTTATCATAAGTATATATGTGTAGAAATATAGTATATATAGGCTTTGGTACTTCTGAAGCTTCAGGTATCCACTAGGGGTCCTGGAATGTATCCTGCAAAGATAAGGAGGGACTACAGTATGCTATTTAACTTTGTTTTAGTAGTATGAGTTGTAAGTAAAAATCCCTGGTATAATAATAATGTAATATAACAAGACAGTCTGTGCATGTTGAAACTGGCACTTTTTCTCTCCCAAAACTAATTTTATTCTTTAAGGGGCATGCTATCTTGAAAAGGAGGATAAATAGAGCTGCCTGTGAAAAGGAATAATATAAAACAGAGACCCATATGTTCCAACTACTGTTTATGCAAGTCAGTGTTTTTGTTATAGCTGAGTTATTATGAATATTTGCTGATTTTTTCCTACAGAAGAATTTCTCAGAAAGATTTTCAAGTGAAACATAAGAAAAAAAATGCAAATATCCAAGCATCTAATTCATGTTCCATATACCCTGGTACATGAAAAATTCTTTTAAAAAGGTATATTCTTCCCTTAACAAAACAAACTTATTTTCTTTGCTTAAAACCAATACATTACCACTCATTCTATAGTTTTATTTAATATTAATAGTAACAAAATCATAAAAATTGTTATCTGGTTTCATATGTTACCTAATTTGCCTTACTATATGAACAGTGAACAGTTGTAATCAGTTATTTCATTCAATTTTGTAAAGATGGGGTCTCGTTATGTTGCCCAAGCTGGTCTTGAACTCCTGGGCTCAAGCAATCTTCCTGCCTCAGCCTCCAAAAGTGCTGGGATTGCAGATGTGAGTCACTGCACCTGACTAATCCGTTTTTAAAATTACAAAAACTTCAAACTGCATTGTTCAATTTCTCTCAACTTGTTAAATTTTAAGTTTCTTCATTCTTTATTAGTTGCTGGTATTACCAGGAATTGCTTAAAGGTAAAGATATAGCACTCCATAATACTGAACATATTTAGGATGCTCATAAGGAATTGATTGATATGTTTAAACTAAATAACTTTTTAGCAGGTTCATTCTGAAAAAATGATGTTTTATTTGCTAGAAAACTGTACTATATGGCACACAAATATATTGAATCAGAATTTTTACAAAAAGAGACAGGCCATTTAGTACATTATTCTAATCAATAAAAAGTTATTCTAGAAACTCTCTATATACTTGTAGTGATGGGTAAATACAGTATTTCCCATGACAACTTAACAGCACTGCTGCTGGAAAACTTGTCCTTAGATTAAGCTAAATTCTACATTTTTCTTTTCTTTTTTATTATTATACTTTATGTTCTAGGGTACATGTGCACAACGTGCAGGTTTGTGACATATGTATACATGTGCCATGTTTGTGTGCTGCACCCATTAACTCGTCATTTACATTAGGTATATCTCCTAAGGCTATCCCTCCCCCTTCCCAATTCTACATTTTTCTAACTTTCACCCATCAATTCTAAGCTGGCATCCTGAAGTAAACACATAAGCCTGATCATCTTTCTGTGTAATAATATTTGAAAAACTTCAAGATTCTTCCAAAGTAACCAAGGCTCTGCTTTTCAGAACATGTTTCGTAGGCTCCTCCCAATGTAAGACACTTACCTGCTTCTAGATTTAGTCAATTTTTTCAATATATGTTTAATGTGTTGCCCAGAACTGTCACCATTTTTTTCTCTCCTATTTGATGTTGTACTTCTATTACTTTGGCTTAAAATTACATTAGTTTTTTAAAGGTTCATACTATTGATTCCTATTGAACTTAAGAGTTACTTATTGAATTTTCCTCATCTTTTATCAACAAATAATCAAGTGTTTTTCTTTAATATTTTATATTTATACAAATTATGTTTGATCCTTTGCTGACCTCCATATTATTTTTTTGACCATATATTAGAAATTTCCAGATTTTATTAAAGTCAAATTCTGCCTTCTCTAATGGATAACCTGTTTTAAGACTGCTTCTGTTTATTTCTGACAATTGGAGACAGGCACTATACCAAAGGTTTTCCTTTTTCCTTAGAGTCTTAGGATTCCAAGGAATGGCTGGTATAGGAGATGAGGAGTGGAGATAATAAGCCAAGTAGATACAGTGCTAGCCTTCCTAATCAGATTCAAACAGAGCATGCATTTGTATTTTATTTTACACATTAAACTTCTGAGAGTTAATTTGAAAAAATAGTGCAGGGGCTTAAAAATAGTTTTTGAAAATCACCTGTTTATCATCTCCTATAGACCTTCCAGTTCCACAGACATACCTTAACTGTAGTGGTTTAAAAATATAGAGAAAGAAGAAAGAGAGATTTGAAGATAAAACAATGAAGAAAAAATATACAAAGATGTTTTGAACAACATACCAACTAGCTTTTCCTCCATTGGTTATCCACATCTTCTGACCATTAATAATATACTCGTCTCCTTTCTTTTCTGCTTTGGTCTTTATACCAGCTACATCAGAGCCTGCTCCAGGTTCTGTTACACAATAAGCCTTGAATATATAAAAACAAGAGAAATGAAATTAAATGTTAGTGATTAAATTTTGAATGTTTGGAAACAGGATTATTTTATTTTTTTAAGCTGTATTTTAAATATTTTTAAATATCTAAACTTAAAATGTTCTTAGAAAATCAAATAAACCATTCAAATGTCAAAACTTTTCTGTTTTGTTTGTAAGAGGCAGGGTCTCGCTCTGTTGCCCAGGCTGGAACACAGAGGCTCAATGCAGTCTCAGCTTCCTGGACTCAGGAAATTCTCCCGCCTCAGCCTCCTGTGTACCGCCTCAGCCTCCTGTGTATAATAGCTGGGACTGCAGGCACACACCACCATGCCTGGCTAATTTTAAATTTTTTGTAGAGATATATAGTCTCACTATATTGCGTAGGCTGGTCTCAACTTCCTGGTCTCAAGCAATCCTCTGTGTCAGCCTCCCAAAGTGCTGGGACTACAGGCACAAGTCACAGTGCCTGGCCCAAAAACATTTAATATATAATTAAAATTAGGCATAAGTATATCAACAAATCATATATTTAACAAAAAAGTGAAAATGTTAGATAGCTTCAAACAAGTTCATTAAATTCAATTTCACATGTATGCATTCATGCAAACATTTATTGAGTATCTACTATGTACCACGATATAAACTAGGATATGGGGAAACCAGAGGTAAAGGACATTCAGTCCTAGAGATTTTCACAATGTAACAGTGGAGATAAATAACTATACTGCAACTCTATGTGTGAAAGTCACAGATAAGGGGCTTGAGAAACTAGCTTCCCAGGGGAGAGGATTTTTAAATTAAGTCTCAAAAAGGAAAATGGCTTCTTTGGGAGGAGGGATAAAGAGGAGGAATATGCATTCCAGGTACAAGTAATGGGATATGCTATGATACTAAGATAAGAAACAGGGTTACCCAGTGTTTGTAATGCTGAAAATACCAGAGCTCCACAGTATGTAAATTCTGTGCATGTAAGGGAATGGTAAGACATGAGTCTGGAAAGAAAGGAATGAAATGGTTGACAAGAATCTTTTATATCACATTAGAAATTTAAAATTTTATCTGAGGGGAGCCTCTTAAGGCTCTTAAACAGAGGAATGACAAGACACAAGCAGTAATGGATAAAAGGGGGTGGTAGAAGGCAAGTATTAGTGCAAGTTAATTCAAGAGTGGCAGGTACTGTGGATACTAAAGAAACAAGTTCCTTGCCCTTAAGGTACTTACAGTCCAAAGAAGAAAGAAATTGGGCTGAGCATAGTGGCCCCTGCCTGTAATCCTAGCATTCTGTGAGGCTGAGATGGGAGGATCACTTGAGACCAGGAGTTGAAGACCAGCCTGATCAACATAGCAAGAACCCATGTCGATTTACTTTTTAAAAATATACAGCAAAAAAGAAACTATAAACATTTGATTTTAATTCAAAATAGTAAGTGTATATAGGCACATTGTAAATGATTACTTAGGGCCAGGCATGGTGGGTCAGGCTTCAGGCTTGTAATTCCAGCACTTTGGGAGGCCGAGACAGGTGGATCACTTGAGGTCAGGAGTTCGAGACCAGCTTGGCCAACATGGTAAAACCCTGTCTCTACTAAAAATACAAAACCTTAGCTAGGCGTGGTGGCGGATGCCTGGCTAATCCCAGCTTCTTGGGAGGCTGAGGAAGAAGAATTACTTGAACCTGGGAGGTGAGCCGAGATGGTGCCACTGCACTCCAGCCTACAAGACAGAGTGCAACTCCATTTCAGAAAAAAAAAAAAATAAAATAAATAAATAAGTAATAATAACTACACTCGGCTGGGCTTGGTGGCTCACACTTGCAATCCCAGCACTTTGGGAGGCCAAGGTGGGCAGATCATAAGGTCAGGAGATACAGACCATCCTGGCTAACACAGTGAAATCTCACCTCTACTAAAAATACAAAAAATTAGCCAGGCGTGGTGGCACGCACCTGTAGTCCCAGCTACTTGGGAGGCTGAGGCAGGAGAATCGCTTGAACCCAGGAGGCAGAGGTTGCAGTGAGCCAAGATTGCACCACTGCACTCCAACCTGGGGAACAGAGCAAGACTCCATCTCAAAAAGTAAATAAATAAAAATAACTTACTCAAACATCTGAAAGCCAATATAGCCAAGAGAAAACTACAGTGAAATCACTCTAACATTTATTGAACACCTATTATAGTATGCACTGGTAAAATTATTTAAAAAAATGACAGGTTCTGTGCTTCAGCATCATGTAATCTAAAATATTTGTCTAATGATAACAGATGCTCGCAAATGATGCTGCTTCAGAAGGTGTTGATTCCCAGGCACCTGAGGTATAAAAACATGTCAGCTAGATGGCTTTTGACAGGGATTCTGTAGAAGGGATTCAGGTGTCACTCAAGTTAACTGAACTAGATTACTCCACTACCTGGAGATTTGATGATGTATTCAGCATCATAACAAAATAAAGAGTTGTCCATAAAAGATGCCCCTTTTAAGTACCAAAATTTTGTTTTAAACAACTTTAAGGTATTTTTTTCCCTGAAATATGACATTAGACATCTTTCTGTTTCATAATACAGTGAAGTTTTTAAAGTTTGTGAAGTAAATGGGCCTGTTTTTTTCTATACAAAATGGCTTGTCACTACTGGTTCTTCAGAGTTGTTGTCTTCTTTTTCTTTTTCTTTTTGGTTTTATATATATATATTTTTTATATATTGTTATATATAATTATACAAAATATAGTATATTCCATAGTAATATACATATATAGTATATTATATAGTATATATACTACATACAGTATATATATAATACATATAATTTATACAATGTATAAATTATATATTGTGTATATATAATACAACATAATTTATATATTTATAACTATATAATTATATATAACTATAATATGTAAAATATATAATTATATATAATATATAGTTTATTATATATTGTATATATAGTATATGTATATTATATTATATATAGCATATATTATACAATATAACATATTGTATTTATAACACTATGTAATACTATATATTACATATACAATATATACCATTAATATATAATATATACTAATACTATATATTATAGTATTACTATATAACATATATTATACACTATGTTACATATTATACAATATATTATATAATGTGTATTTTATATACATAATATATAGTATATATAACATATACTATATATTATATATATACTGGTGGCAGAGTCTCTCAACGTCCAGGCTGGTCTTGAACTCCTGGCCTCAAGCAGTCTTCCTGCCTTGGCTTCCCAAAGTGTTAGGATTACAGACATGAGGCACCATACCTGGCCTGTTCTTGGCTTCTTATTTGATCATTTTTTAAAAAAATTTTTTTCTGTATTATTTTTTACCATAACATTATTTTCTAAAGTAAAAACCCAAGGAGTTTAAACATTCAACAGTATAGAACAGTGAAATAATTTATAGCATATCCATTAGATAGCAAATTATGCAGTACTGTTACAGCATGTAAAAAGAAGGAAGGCATAAGAAAATGTTCACGCTGTTAAATAAAGAAGTACATAAAACTACATGTATATAATAGGGCGCTAACTGTTACAAACACAATTACATATCTAAAAATCTGGTAGGCACTACAATAAGGAAGTAATAATAATTAACTCCATATCTGAGGGATAACAGACATTTTTGTTCTACTTTAAACATTTCTAAATTTCTATACTCAGTATTTTATAATCAGAAAAGTTATAAAATTTTAATTTTTTAAAAGTTTGCCTTTGGCATCCACGAGTTTTGGAATTCAACCAACTGTGGATCAAAACCCACAGATACGAAGGGCTAACTGTACATTTTGTATAAGGGACTTGGCAACCAAAAATATTGATGTGGAGTACAACAGGTCCTAAACTATTCCCTCATGGATATGGAGAGCTGACTATATTCTACAGGAGAACAATCTAGATGTTTCACACAGTTCTTATAGACAATAGTGAGAATGTTTAGCTAAACTCTCAATTGTTTAAAAAAATTGCAAATTTCCTAGCAAATATGTACAAATGTCTTTATTAAACAGTTTGCTTGAAATTTAGGTATCTGAAATAAAAATCATTTATTTTCAAGTATTATTTTCTGCTAAGATGAATTCTCATTATTTGCTCAAAACTAATAAATCTACTGTATTTCAGTATAACAACCACACCTTAGATTGAAATATGTTTGAGTAAACAAGAAGTAAAAATTCTTAGGTAAACAACAGTTTAAGAATAGAGCCTGTGTGTGTGTGTGCATGTGTGTGTGTGTGTGTGTGTGCAACCTTTTTAAAAAAATCTAATTTAAAAATTTGTTGAGTTGTTTTCAGAGGTTTAAATAAACTCTACAACTATTCTTCCCAAGTCATTCAGTCATTCAACAAATACGTTGCTCTTTCTTCAGTTGCAGGTTCACATTAATTTTATTTATTTATTTATTTATTTATTTAGAGACAGAGTCTCACTGTGTTGCCCAGGCTGGTCTTGAACTCCTGGGCTCAAGCAATTCTGCCTTAGCCTCTCAAAGTGTTGAGATTACAGGTGTGAGCCACTATGCCCAGCCCACATTAACTGCTTTTTTTTTGAGACAGAGTCTCACTCTGTTGCCCAGGCTGGAGTGCAGTGTTGCCATCTTTACTTAGCAACCTCTGCCTCCTGGGTTCAAGAGATTCTCATGCCTCAGCCTCCCGAGTAGCTGACAAGCGCCACCTCATCCAGCTAATTTTTGTATTTTTAGTAGAGATGGGGTTTCTCCATTGTGGCTACGCTGGTCTCAAACTCCTGACCTCAGGTGATCCACCTGCCTCCCACTCTCAAAGTGCTGGGATTACAGGCGTGAGCCCCCACAACCAACCAACATTAATTTTTTACTAATTCAAAACACTACTAGTTCAAACACACATTGCCCTACATTCAATCTGAACTTCCTGACACAATGACTCAGTTCTTGAAGTGTAGAATGCTCCATTAAATAGATCTCTCTCTCCTGAAGTAAGGGATTATTATGACACTTTTTGACATCCCAAAGACATCACAAGTAGATCTCTCTTCTCCTGGAAATAAGCAAGGAAATTATGATGACACTTTTTTTTTTTTTTTTTTTTTTGAGATAGTCTCACTCACTCTGTCGCCCAGGCAGCAGTGCAGTGGTGTGATCTCTGCTCACTGCAACCTCCATCTTCCAGGTTCAAGTGATTCTCATGCCTCAGCCTCCTGAGTAGTTAGGATTATAGGCAAGCACCGCCACACCTGGTTAATTTTTGTATTTTCAGTAGAGACGGGGTTTCACCATGTTAGCCAGGCTGAACTCCTAGCCTCAAGTAATCTGCCCCCCTCGGCCTCCCAAAGTGCTGGGATTACAGGTATGAGCCACAGCCCTCGGCCTGTTATGACACTTTCTTGGCATCCTCGAAACATCATTGCAATAATACGTCGCTAACATTTGTTTCAATGGTATATCTCCCAGTATATACATATAGACTGAAAAGGAGAAATAGCACCTTTGTTCCCTTAAGTGTGAAATAAAGTAGCAGCTACACATACTCACACACATCAACGGCTCCTCAGTCATTCTCCCCAAATACTTCTTCTTTTGTTGCTCATTTCCAGCAATAATAATAGGCATTTGCTACCGAAAAAAATTGACATTAAAAAATCAAGTCATTTTTATTGGATATGTAAATTCAGAGACGTTATAATTCAAAATGAAAAAAGAACTACTTTTCACCTAAGAGGTGAGTCCAAAGAACTGGCCTATACCTTGGCTCTAAGTTAGAATGAGGAAATAAATATGCTAATCTAAGTATTTTCATAAAATTAGGTTATATGTAGGACCTGTGGCATTATAATCTGTGAAAATCTACTACACTAAAATGCACAAATAAAAAATTATATTTAGAATATATGACACGGTATATATGATCAGACCTAAGAACTACTTGTTAGGCTGGATGCAATGGCTCAAGCCTGTAATCACAGCACTTTGGGAGGCCAAGGCGGGTGAATTATGAGATCTAGAGATGGAGACCATTCTGACCAACATGGTGACACCCCATCTCTACTAGAATTCCAAAAAAAAAAAAAAAAAAATTGCCGGGCATGGTGGTGGGCGCCTGTAGTCCCAGCTACTCGAGAGGCTGAGACAGGAGAATGGCATGAACCCAGGAGGTGGAGCTTCCAGTGAGCCGAGATCACGCCACTGCACTCCAGCCTGGGCAACACAGCGAGACTCTGTCTCAAACAAAACAAAACAAAACAAAACAAGGCGAGGTTCCAAGATGGCCGAATAGGAACAGCTCCAGTCTACAGCTCCCAGCGTGAGTGATGCAGAAGATGGGTGATTTCTGCATTTCCAACTGAGGTACTGGGTTCATCTCACTAGGGCTTGTCGGACAGTGGGTGCAGCCCATGGACTGTGAGCCAAAGCAGGGTGAGGTATTGCCTCAACCAGGAAGTGCAAAGGGTCAGGGAATTCCCTTTCCTAGCCAAGGGAAGCCGTGACAGACTGAACCTGGAAAATTGGGTCACTCTCACCCTAATACTGTTCTTTCTCAAAGGTCTTAGCTAACAGCATGCCAGGAGATTATATCCCGAACCTGGCTTGGAGGGTCCATGCCCACGGAGCCTTGCTAACTGCTAGCACGGCAATCTGAGATCAAACTGCAATGTAGCAGCGAGGCTGGGGGAGGGGCGCCCGCCATTGCTGAGGCTTGAGTAGGTAAACAAAGAGGCCGGGAAAGGGAAGCTGCATCTCAGTGGAACCCACCGCAGTTCAAGAAGGCCTGCCTGCCTCTGTAGACTCCACCTCTGGGGGCAGGGCATAGCTGAACAAAAGGCAGCAGAAATTTCTGCAGACTTAAACGTCCTTGTCTGACAGCTTTCAACAGAGTAGTGGTCCTACCAGCATAGATTTTGAGATCTGAGAACTGACTGACTGCCTCCTCAAGTGGAGCCAACTGGGAGGCACCTCCCAGTAGGGGCCGACTGACACCTCATATGGCTGGGTGCCCCTATGAGATGAAGCTTCCAGAGGAATGATCAGGCAGCAACATTTGCCGTTCTACAATATTTGCGGTTCTGCAGCCTCCGCTGGTGATACCGAGGCAAACAGGATCTGGAGTGGACTTCCAGCAAATTCCAACAGACCTGCAGCTGAGGGTCCAGACCAATAGAAGGAAAGCTAACAGACAGAGAGGACATCCACACCAAAACCCCATCTGTATGTCACCATCATCAAAGACCAAAGTTAGATAAAAGCCCAAAGATGGGGAGAAACCACAGCAGAAAAGCTGAAAACTCTAAAACTCAGAGTGCCTCTTCTCCTCCAAAGGAACGCAGCTCCTCACCAAAAACGGAACAAAGCTAGATGGAGAATTACTTTGACGAGTTGAGAGAAGAAGGCTTCAGAAGATTGGTAATAACAAACTACTCTGAGCTAAAGAAGGATGTTTGAACCCATCACAAAGAAGCTAAAAACCTTGAAAAAAGATTAGATGAATGGTTAACTAGAATAAACAGCATAGAGAAGACTTTAAATGACCTGATGGAGTTGAAAACCATGGCATGAGAAGTACGTGATGCACATACAAGCTTCAGTAGCTGATTTGATCAAGTGGAAGAAAAGGTATCAGTGATTGAAGATCAAATGAATGAAATGAAGTGAGAAGAGAAGTTTAGAGAAAAAGAGTAAAAAGAAACGAACAAAGCCTCCAAGAAATATGGGACTATGTGAAAAGACCAAATCTACGTCTGATTGGTGTACCTGAAAGTGATGGGGAGAACAGAATGGAACCAAGTTGGAAAATACTCTTCAGGATATTACCCAGGAGAACTTCCCCAACCTAGCAAGGCAGGAAAACATTCAAATTCAGGAAATACAGAGAACACCACAAATATATTCCTCAAGAAGAGCAACTCTAAGACACATAATTGTCAGATTCACCAAGGTCGAAATGAAGGGAAAAATGTTAAGTGCAGCCAGAGAGAAAGGTCGGGTTACCTACAAAGGGAAGCCCATCAGACTAACAGTGGATCTCTCAGCAGAAACCCTACAAGCCAGAAGAGATTGGGGGCCAATATTCAACATTCTTAAAGAAAAGAATTTTCAACCCAGAATTTCATAGCCAGCCAAACTAAGCTTCATAAGTGAAGGAGAAATAAAATCCCTTACAGACAAGCAAATGCTGAGAGATTCTGTCACCACCAGGCCTGCCTTACAAGAGCTCCTTAAGGAAGCACTAAACACAAACCCTTCAAAAAAATCAATGAATACAGGAGCTGATTTTTTTGAAAAGATCAACAAAATTGATAGACTGCTAGTAAGACTAATAAAGAAGAAAAGAGAGAAGAATCAAATAGATGCAATAAAAAATGATGAAGGGGATATCACCACCGACCCCACAGAGATACAAACTACCATCGGAGAATACTATAAACACTTCTTCCCAAATAAACTAGAAAATCTAGAAGAAATGGATAAATTCCTGAACACATTCACCCTCCCAAAACTAAACCAGGAAGAAGTTGAATCCCTGAATATACCAACAACAGGCTCTGAAATTGAGGCAATAATTAATAGCCTGCCAACCAAAAAAAGTCCAGGACCAGATGGATTCACAGCCACATTCTACCAGAGGTACAAAGAGGAGCTGATACTATTCCTTCTGAAACTATTCCAATCAATACAAAAAGAGGAAACCCTCTCTAACTCATTTATAAGGCCAGTATCATCCTGATAGTAAAGACTGGCAGAGACACAACAACAAAAACAGAATTTTAGACCAATACCCCTTGGTCTAAATTGATGCAAAAATCCTCAAGAAAATACTGGCAAACCGAATCCAGCAGCACATCAAAAAGCTTATCCACCATGATTAAGTCGGCTTCATCCCTGGGATGCAAGGCTGGTTTAACATACATGAATCAATAAATGTAATCCATCGTATAAACAGAACCAAAGACAAAAACCACATGATTATCTCAATAGATGCAGAAAAGGCCTTCAACAAAATTCAACAGCCCTTCATGCTAAAAACTCTCAATAAATTAGGTATTGATGGAACGTATCTCAAAATAATAAGAGGTATTTATGACAAACCCACAGCCAATATCATACTGAATGGGCAAAAACTGGAAGCATTGCCTTTGAAAACTGGCACAAGACAGGGATGCCCTCTCTCACCACTCCTATTCAACATAGTGTTGGAAATTCTGGCCAAAGCAATAAGGCAGGAGAAAGAAATAAAGGGTATTCAATTAGGAAAAGAGGAAGTCAAATTGTCCCTGTTTGCAGATGACATGGTTGTATATTTAGAAAACCCCATCATCTCAGCCCCAATCTCCTTAAGCTGATAAGCAACTTCAGCAAAGTCTCAGGATAAAAAATCAATGTGCAAAAGTCACAAGCATTCCTATACACCAATAACAGACAGAGAGCCAAATCATTAATGAACTCCCATTCCCAATTGCTACAAAAAGAATAAAATACCTAGGAATCCAACTTACAAGGGATGTGAAGGACCTCTTCAAGGGAAACTAGAAACGACTGCTCAACGAAATAAAAGAGGACACAAAGAAATGTAAGAACATTCCATGCTTATGGATAGGAAGAATCAATATTGTGGAAATGGCCATACTGCCCAAGGTAATTTTTAGATTCAATGCCATCCCCATCAAGCTACCAATGAGTTTCTTCACAGAATTAAGAAACTACTTTAAAGTTCATATGGAACCAAAAAAGAGCCTGCATTGCCAAGACAATCCTAAGCCAAAAGAACAAAACTGCAGGCATCACGCTACCTGACTTCAACCTATACTACAAGGCTACAGTAAACAAAACAGCATGGTACTGGTACCAAAACAGAGATATAGACCAATGGGACAGAATACAGCCCTCGGAAATAATACCACACATCTACAACCATCTGATCTTTGACAAACCTGACATAAACAAGAAACAGAAAACCTGACAAAAGCAAGAAACCTGACAAAAACAGGAAACAACCGGTGCTGGAGAGGATGTGGAGAAATAGTAATACTTTTACACTGTTGGTGGGACTGTAAACAAGAAATGGGGAAAGGATTCCCTATTTAATAAATGATGTTGGGAAAACTGGCTAACCATATGTAGAAAGCTGAAATTGGATACCTTCCTTACACCTTATACAAAAATTAATTCAAGATGGATTAAAGACTTTAATGTCAGACCTAAAACCATAAAAACCCCAGAAGAAAACCTAGGCGATACCATTCAGGACATAGGCATGGGCAAGGACTTCATGACTAAAATACCAAAAGCAATGGCAACAAAAGCCAAAATTGACAAATGGGATCTAATTAAACTAAAGAGCTTCTGCACAGCAAAAGAAACTATCATCAGAGTGAACAGGCAACCTACAGAATAGGAGAAAATTTTTGCAATCTACCCATCTGACAAAGGGCTAATATCCCGAATCTACAAAGAACTAAAACAAATTTACAAGAAAAAAATCAAACAACGCCATCAAAAATTGGGCAAAGTATAAATACAGACACTTCTCAGAAGAAGATATTTATGCAGTCAACAGACACATGAAAAAATGCTCATCATCACTGGTCGTTAGAGAAATGAAAATCAAAACCACAATGAGATACCATCTCACAGCAGTTAGAATGGCAATCATCAAAAAGTCAGGAAACAACAGGTGCTGGTGAGGATGTGGAGAAATAGGAACACTTTTACACTGTTGGTGGGACTGTAAACTAGTTCAACCATTGTGGAAGACAGTGTGGTGATTCTTCAAGGATCTAGAACTAGAAATACCATTTGACCCAGCCATTCCATTTCTGGGTATATACCCAAAAGATTATAAATAATGCTACTATAAAGACACATGCACACCTATGTTTATCACACATATGTTTATCACACTAATCACAATAGCAAAGACTTGGAACCAACCCAAATGTCCATCAATGATAGACTGGATTAAGAAAATATGGCACATATACCCATGGAATACTATGCAGCCATAAAAAAGGATGAGTTCGTGTCCTTTGCAGGGACATGGATGAAGCTGGAAACCATCACTCTGAGCAAACTATCACAAGGACAGAAAACCAAACACTGCATGTTCTCACTCGTAGGTGGGAACTGAACAATGAGAACACTTGGACACAGGAAGGGGAACATCACACACCAGGGCCTGTCGTGGGGTGGTGGTAGGAGGGACGGATAGCATTAGGATATATACCTAATGTAAATGACGAGTTAATGGGTGCAGCACACAAACATGGCACATATATACATACATATGTAATAAAACTGCATGTTGTGCACATGTACCCTAGAACTTAAAGTATAATAATAATAAAAAAAAATTGCTTGCTAAATTTCAGTACTGCCAGTAGTGGCAGCAAGCCATCCCAATCCTGTTCCTGAATGCTGAATTTAGCCCTTGGCTTTACCTAAGAATTGCCACTGACACTGCAGCCAAAGTATACAGTTTCTCCAGAAGGACTGTCAGAAGTCCAAATACTAGAGACAACAAGCAGAGTGATCAAGCCTTGAAATCAGAACTCCAGGCTTCAATGCTGAATCTTGTGTTCCTCTTTAAAGAAAACTGTGTTTACCCACTAACCTTACCTAGTAGTAACTGACTCTGCTTTTTTCTTCTAAAAATCCAGCTTCTTCAGGAGTAACTATCTCATTAACAAGAGCTCACAGTTAGGTAGTTAATTTTCTAAGTCACTTACCCCCAAAGAATTTCCTTCAATAGCAGTCTGAACCCCTGTACATCCATAAGCCAATTCTTCACTTATTAAACAAGCATCAAAAGTTCCCAGTCCAAGACCTCCTACAGTATCAAAATGTTTTAACACATTATAATATGTAGTACATCACAATAGAAATAAAGGTAAACTATTTTAATTGCTTTCAGTATGACCAAAATTTGTTTTAAAAGGAAATTTGCAATATAATATCTACACGTGTTCTGGCTGGCACAAGAAGAAATTATACTTTTCTAAAGTAAGTTCTAAAATTTTCAAAAAATTATTTTACTATTTGTAATTTGAACCTATATTCCTGTTCTAACTTGATTGTGTTAAAACTCAATTCAACTCAAACTGGGTCTGAGGAAAAGAATGATAGTTCACAAAAAAGACTCAATAAAATGTAATATAGAAGATAGGAATAAAATGCAACAAATTGACCAACTCTAGAAACAGAAGTTACTGAGGTTTAGGTGCAAATTAAGGTTGGAACCATTTAGAAGAAGGAAAAATGCATCTAAGTATAGAGTACAAGCTTCCAAAAGTGGGCAAACACTGTAGTCTGAGCAGGATGACAAAGCTAGAAAGTCATTTAATGGTAAGAAATATTTGAAAACAATGACTGAGTAGAGTTCCACAATTTTTCTTACTCATATGCATTCTAGTATTAAAAATATAAAGAAAGCTCACCACAATTCTCTGGAATGTGCGGATTCATTAAACCAAGTTCCCAGGCTCTTCTAATTAGGGGGACCGGATACTAGAAGAAAAAGAAAAGAACTGAATTAAAATATATTTTGATATCCAAACAGTTTGATTACATAATCTTGTAAAAAATGTAAAAGATTTTTCCCTCTTTAAAATGTATACACCTACTTCACCAGTTTTATCATATTCTGCAGCCACTGGGATGATTTCCTCTCTGGCAAATTTACGAGCAGTAGCTTGAAATTCTTTCTGCTGTTCAGTGAACTCTAAGGGAAAGTTATTTAGAAAAGATTAAAACTGGATAACAAGTTAAGGAAAAATGTCCCATGAAGTCAGTATGTAGAAATGTGTATTTACTGTGGGGACTTAAATCCTTGATTAATCAGAAAAGTCAGACTACAGTGCATTTTTTGACTAATCAAGAGTTCACTACACAATATAAATAAACCTATGTCAACACAAATGCTAAAGGAAATAGGTGAGATTTCTAACTTTTACAAATGAGTAACAGATATTAACCTGTAGAGCTCAAGTGAGTTTTTCTTTTCCAATTGGTGATATAACAAATGTTTAACTTATTATTAGTTCCTAAGCCAATTTATCAAATGTTTACTGACACTGAAGGGAAACTAATATGCAAGACATCTCCCTGATGACAAGAATCAATCTAACGAAATAAATGAAACACATTCAGTGACATAAAGCAATACAACTTATTTCAAAGTGTCATATAAGAATATCATCGTCATGATTTTAATTTTACCTTTTTTTTTTCTTTTTGAGACAGTCTCATTTTGTCACTCAGGCTGGAGTGCAGTGGTACAATTATGACTCATTGTAGCCTCGACCTCCTGGCCTCAAATATCTTCCCAGCACAGCTTCTCAACTAGCTGGGACCACAGGCACATGCCACCATATCTGGCTAATTTTTGTAATTTTTATAGAGACAGGGTTTTGCCATGTTGTCCAAGCTGGTCTGGAACTCCTAGGCTCAAGTGATTCTCCCATCTCGGCCTCCCAAAGTGCTGGGAGCCACCTCACCCTATCTATTTCATTTTTTCTTTTTCTTTTTTTTTTTTTTTCATAGAGACGGGGTCTCACTATGATGCCAGGCTGGTCTTGAACTCCTGGCCTCAAGCAATCCTCCTGCC
The DNA here is from genome assembly GCF_049350105.2 of Macaca mulatta. Taxonomy (NCBI): domain Eukaryota; kingdom Metazoa; phylum Chordata; class Mammalia; order Primates; family Cercopithecidae; genus Macaca; species Macaca mulatta. The sequence continues at coordinate 164,847,197 of NC_133406.1, forward strand.
TTGGTCTCCTAAAGTGCTGGGATTACAAGCATGAGACACCAAGCCTAGGCTTACTGCTCCTTTAAACTCAAAGTTTATAAATTAGCACAAAGCAACTGGTAAAAGTGGTAGAAAGGTTTTTCAAAAGATAGTAACAAAATCCTGCTGCAATGCTAATAAATGGTGTCCAACAATTTGTTTACATAAAATAAGGGATTATTGTTTTAAAATTAATGAAATTAGTATGATGGCTTGATTGAGGAGAGTAGCCAATTGCTAACTGCATCTTTTCAAATCCATGGTATCCTTGTGTTTTAATGTGGTTGCATCTAACGTCAAAGATTAGGTAAAATTTAAAAGAGATAACAGGGTATTTCAAGCAAGAAAAATGAGAGCAAATGCAGAAAAGAATGTTTAAGACTATAGTAATCATTGTATGGGGAGCGAGAAATAATACATAAAAATAGAATTTTGGTGCTGAATTGAAGAGCATAAGATCAAATCCTTTTATAGATAAACCAATGCAGAGTAAGGAAATTCTAATATCAGTCTTACAATGAATTAGTGGAAGTATAGAGTTTCAGTCCAGTGTTCTCTATATCACAGCTTTACTTCTAAGATTGGTGCCAGTTGATATCAATCTTGTAGGTAGAGAGAGGGTAGAGAAAGTCTGAGCATGGTGGCTCACACCTATAATCCCAGAATTTTGGGAGACTGAAGAAGGCGAACCATTTGAGGCCAGGAGTTTGGGGCCAGCCTGGGTGACACAGCAAGATCCTGTCTCTACAAAACATTTAAAAATTTCAAAAATCAGCTGGATGTGGTGACATGGACCTGTTGTCCTAACTGCTCAGGAGGCTGAGGCCGGAGAATCCATGGAGCCCCAGAAGTCAAGGTTGCAGTGAGCTATATCACTGCACTCCAACTTGGATGACAGAGTGAAACCCTCTTTAAAAAAAAAAAAAAAAGTAGAAATGACAAGGATGTATTATGTATTATTTATTGAGAAACTACTTTGATCCAGTCACTATGTGCTAGGGGCTTTAAATACAGCATATAACTTAATCTTCATAGAAATTCTGTGTTATAGATATTTTCATTTTACAGATAAAGAACCAGATGCAACTGGTTCAAGGAATAGACCCTTATTGAACTTCAAAATCTCCCTCCCAAACAATTATATCTATCTCATCCTCTGTCACTCAGTGAACCACCATAGATTTCTCCTGCGAGGCTCTTACTAGTGAGAGTCAAATTGTAAGTGACAAGCAATCATACCAAATTAATGCTAATTATCTCAGTAAGATCCACTGCCCTGGCTGGGCATGGTGGCTCATGCCCATATCCCACTTTGGGAGGCCAAGACGGGTGGATCACTTGAGGCCAGGAGTTCGAGACTAGCGTTGCCAACATGGCGAAACATCATCTCTACTAATAATATAAAAATTAGCCAGGCGTGGTGGCCCACACCTGTAATCTCAGCTACTTGGGTGGCTGAGGTAAGAGAATCACTTGAACCCAGGAGGCAGAGGTTGCAATAAGCCCAGATGGAGCCACTGCAATCCAGCCTGAGTGACAGAGGAAGACCATCCCAAACAGCTATCCTCATACTGCTTGAAAACTTTCATTTAGTCTTGGGTTACAGAAAGAGAAAAAAGAAAAAGAAAAAAAAAAAAAAGAAAATTTTCATTCAGGCTGGGCACAGTAGTTCATGCCTGCAATCCCAGAACTTTGGGAGGCAGAGGAGGGTGGATCACTTGTCATCAGGAGTTTGAGACCAGCCTGGCCAACATGGCAAAACCCCATCCCTACTAAAAATATAGAAATTAGCCAGGCAAGGTGACCCACACCTGTAGTCCCAGCTACTCAGGAGGTTAAGGCAGGAGAATCACTTGAACCTGGGAGGCAGAGGTTGCAGTGAGCCACTGCACAGCAGTGTGGGTGACACAGTGAGACTCTGTCTCAAAAAAAAAAAAAAAAAAAAAAAGAAAGAAAGAAAAGAAAATTTTCATTCAGTCTTTGGCTAGAGGTCACAGAAAGAAAAAAACAAAACACAGCAAATTTTCATTTGGTCTGGGTGCAGTGGCTCATGCCTATAATCCCGGCACTTTGGAAGGCTGAAATAAGAGAACTGCTTGAGCCCAGGAGTTTAAGATCGGCCTGGGCAACATAATGAGACAATGAAACCTCATCTTTTCTGAAAGAAAAAGAAAAAGAAAAACTTCATCAAATTTGGTTAAAAAACCAAAAAAAACTTTATAAAGAAAAGGGAAAAATCTTTAAAAACATAACAATAAAAACAAACAATAACTCTGGAGAGCTTTGAGACTGTCATTTGTACCTAGCTGTGATTATCTCAGCTGCCTTTAACTATTTTCTGAGACCAAATGAATTGAGTAAATGGTTTTTAACTAGAGAAAAAATAAAAATTTTGAAGAAGCACTTTAGATGGCCAAGAATGCCAAAGATAGATATTATTATTTCACATTTTTTGACTGTGGTTTTCATTTTATAGAGGAGGGAGGAAGAAAAATCATATTCCTTTTCCTTACAACAACTACATGGCTCCCTGGTGCCAGGAGTGAGAACTTCACCTAATAGTACCAAAATTGCAATGTGGATATATTATAGCAAAAACAAGCTTTAGCTTATTACCAGGCACCTAGCATTGTAATCTCACAAGTGTTTTAAAATGTATTTGTGGCATTCAGATATATAAGTTGAAGACTATTCATATATATCAGTAAATCTCATTGATTTTGGGCTAAACACTTAGAAAAAAAGGAAGGAATATAAGTGTATGTATACTACTAACACAGATTTAATGTATAGTATAGTATACTGAGGAAGAAAATGAGATCAGGAAAAATGGGTGTGAGTTACTGGGAACGATCTGTGGACGGTGGACTGGTCCTACTCATTGAAAGACATTATTAAGTTTATTTACAAATGTACTCCAAACAAATACATAGACAGAGCTTCTTATGTGTAAGTTTAAAGTCAAAAGATAGAACAGAACATATACCAAAACTAAATCCTAATCCTGGTTCACGCTGTCGATCGGCTTTTGTATGCTGTGATCTCCAATGAAAATGAGAAATACTTCTCAGGACCTGTAAAGAACAGTTTTATTAAAATAAATTTGATAACTTAAACATTAATCAGATAAGAGACTACTCATAATTGTAAGTGAGTACAACAACTTGTTTGACCATACTCATAGTTTTTAAAGTCATCACTATTTAAATGCCTTCAATCATAATTTAAATAAGTCAATTACCAGTTATATAAACTCCTATGACAGAGGAGATGTTTTTAAAAAGTAATGAAAATAAAGTCAGTGGTATTTACACTACTGAAGTGGAGGATTTAGGACAAACAACAGTCAAGGGTACTAGTAGATGTAGGACCACTATTCTGGGTATCTTATAAGCTCCTAGGACTTTGATGGTTGGAGAGCTGGGGTGGGAAGAACGATAGGTGGAAAGTGAACATACTGTGTTCAAGAGTTGCCTAGTCCATCAACTTTGATACCCTGTCCCTGTGAGCCTCCCATGCATGCCTCTGGGAACCTTCCCCTCAGAGGATCTCATTTTTTAGGATACCCCACTCTAACAAAACAAATTAGCATAAAACCATGTTCTGTATTTTCTGCTGTCTACAGGCATTCTTACAATGTTCTGAGCAAGGAGTCACCAAACTATGGCAGCCACATCATGCTGTCTATTGCTGCTTTCACAGCAGATCTAAGTAGTTACCACTGAGACCATATGGTTCACAAAGCCAAAAACATGTACTATCTGCTCCTTTTCAAAAAACGTTTGCCATCCCTGTTCTAAACTACTAATACATTTCTTGTCTTAGGATGTGAAATACACTCATATTTCTTCAAAGGAACATATAAAGAAACAAACAATCAAATATACATATATTATTGTTTTGCAACCCGTTTTTATATTCATGACAGCTTAATGGATACAAAAGTAAAAATCTGCATTTATTAAAGCCGCCAAACTGGGAACCACAATGGTGTTCCTGTATAAAGGTGTCAGGACAGCCAAAATTACACAATTTTCACTGTAAAAGAGTTTAACTGAACTATCTGGCAATTTTAACAAGCTGAGATACTAAGAGAAAAGAGAAGCTGAAGAATATACTAAAGTTTCTACATTTAAATTCTTATGTTTTTCAAAATCTGTAAAAAGAAACTGTCTTTGTAGATGACAATTTCAACTTATACAGAGGATTTCCTACATGGAAGGTGACAATATAATTAAGAGTATCAAATATTTGTAACTGAAACAGCGCTTTCAAAATAACATAACTCATACTACAATTAAAAAACACACACACACACACAGAGTATGAAAACTCGCATTATCTTTGCAACTTCATTCATTTTATTTTGAAAGTGAAACAGTGCCAGGCGGGGTGGCTCATGCGTGTAATCCCAGCACTTTGGGAGGCTGAGGTGGGTGGATCACAAGGTCAGGGGTTTGAGACCAGTCTGACCAACATGGTGAAACCCCATTTCTACTAAAAATACAAAAGTAAGCCAGGTGTGGTGGTATGTAGTCCCAGCTACTCGGGAGGCTGAGGCAGGAGAATCACTTGAACCCAGGAGGCGGAAGTTGCAGTGAGCCTAAACTGCACCATTGCATTCCAGCCTGAGTGACAGAGCAAGACTTCGTCTCAAAAAAAAAAAAAAAAGTGAAACCGTTTCTCTGGTCCTTATTGTCCAGCAGTCACAGACCAAATCTACTCTGATTTACAGTCACATTACACAGGTTAATTCACTGAATCCTAGGTCAAGTCTAGGATTAAGTTATTACTTTTATTCCATTTTCGCATGTGAAGAAACGAAGGCTCAGAAAGTCAACTAAATTAGGCAAAGTCACTCTACTATTAGTGCAACCAGGATTCTAACATTTACTATCAAGAGCCCATGCTATTAACCACCTTGCTATACTCATCTTTCTGTTAGTATCCTAATTGGTCACTAGGTTTCATAACAAAGGAAAACATTCTGCAAAAATCAGAACCAAAAAACTGACTATTATAAATGCGTTTTTAAATCCCATGCACAAAAGTCAGAACTCAAACCAGGTTAAATGGTCTACTGAGAGACTTTTTTTGACAGTCTCCCTCTGTCACCCAGGCTGGAATGCAGTGGGGAGATCGCTGCTCATTGCAAACTCAGTCTCCTGGGATTACAGGCGTATGCTACCATGCCCAGCTAATTTGTCGTATTTTCAGTAAAGACAGGGTTTCCCTACGTTGGCCAGGCTGGTCTTGAACTTCTGGCCTTGAGTGATCCACCCGCCTAGTCCTCCCAAGGTGCTAGGATTACAGGCGTGAGCCACCGCGTCCGGCCAACCGAGAGACTTTAAATAGGGAAAAAGTCACTTCACATGTGACTGTTCAGGAAAATATGTTACATAGAACAAAGTGCAAAGGTTGCTATTACCAGAATACAATGTCCATCAACCTGTTAATTACACAACAAAGTTAGCCAGTTAGAGAGGTGGTTTACAAATAGAAAACAGAAATAGGAAGGGATCTGGAGTTACAATTGCTGAATTTGAATCTAGGTTCCACAACTATATTTATGGCCGTAGACAGGTTACAAACTGCTTATAGCTTCCGTTCAAAACCGAAAAATGGTGCTAATCTCACTGCGTATTTTTGAACGATTAAAGTAAGATAATGTTTTGAAAGCCTAATGCTATATAAATATTGGTTTTATTACCTCGGGCTCTCTGTCTAGAACAATGAAATTCCAAATATCGAAATAGCACCATTAGAATTGAACACTTTTGTGCATTTCTTGGGAATATAAAAGTGTTAGTTTTATGGGTTAAAGAAGAGAAAAAGGGTATACGTTTTCTCTATCAGGTTTTTTTTTAGATCCTTCCTTGGAAGGTTCAGAAATCTGCTTTTCTGGTGTTGGAGTTAAAAATAGCTGAAATCCCCCAATTTCTGCCTTCACTGCACATTAACTTGAATAACAGCAGTAAAATATGGGCAGCAATTCTTTAGGATTATTCTAAAACCTCAGCTTTTTTGGTCAAAGACATAACTTTAACTTAATTTTAAGTGACATCTAAATGGCAGTCGTGTGAACATGTCAAGAATATTTAAGATACCAAAGTGCATCTAATGACAAACTTATTTAGAATCTGTTAAGACCCAATACTAGAATATACAGACAAGTTCACATAAAATCCTGCGGTAGGTTTTTTCTTTTACTTTTTTTTCCCAGTAAGCAACGTGGAAGCGTCCTCCACCATATTACACAACGAAAAGCTTACTAAACATATTAAGTATCTCAAGGAGTAGCTGCTCCATTTTCATTTTTCCCGTGGTTCTGACACAGAGACCGGGTCACTTCGGGAAAAGGTGGGATTCCCGGGGTAAATATTTGGAGGGTTTACCAGAGAAAGAAAAACGATATTCTAAAGAGAGGATGCCGGCTATAACGGGGTCGGCTGACGGGAGGATACGGAAAATGAAACGCCAGGCTACATTCCGTCCGGTGGTAGGAGGCGTGAAAGCAGGTGGGGACCCCTAGGCAGGCAAGCTCCTTCCTCAACCCGACTTCCCACTCCTCCCGGCCGCACCTATTTTTGGTCCAGGGCCCCGTGCTCCCACACAATATCCATGTCCCTGCCCCTACCGCACCGCTGGGCTCTCTCTCACCCTGCAGCATCGCCCGAAACCCGCTGCCATGTTGGCTCCCGTTCGGCCACTAGGACAATATTACACGGGTCACGGCCTTGACAGACTCCCCCAGCGCCGGACTCCGCTGGTCCCGCCCACTGGGGCCCGTGGGCGGGATGGGGCGGGGCGGGGCGGGAAGAGGCGGCTGGGCAGCGGAAGGAGGGGGCACTGCGCCAGGCCGGGTGAGAGCCGTCGGGGTGGGAGCGGTCGCCGGCCGGGGTATTCAACGCATGCTCCATGACCCTTGCCTGCGTCGTGGGTGCGACCTGGGGAGGGGTTGCATCCCCTCTACCGGCAATCCCTGATAAGCCTGGTCTGGTTCTCTGCCTGCCCACGTCTTGCCTTCTCTGTGGGACGCCGAGGCTGATACTAGCGCGGAGAGAGAGCCAGGGCGGAGGAGAAGGACGGGGCGGGGCTGGGAGGGCCGGGTGGCGCTGAATGGTGGGGGACGTGCGGCACGGTGCAGGATGGGAAACTGGGTGAGAGGGCGCGGCTGGGACTTGGAAGGAGAGCGGCCCCGTGCTCAGCCTTCACCTTCACCCGCAGAGAACGGTCAAACCCAGATTGTGTCTGCTTGGCGGATTCAAAGTATTAATACATTTTGCTCTCAAATGCCTTAACTAAAGCAAAGGCATGTTTGTGTTTCCTTAAAATTTAAAAGAGAATTTAATTGCTTACGTAAATTTGACCTTTCCACGTATTTCCAAGGCTATTTATGACTTGTGGGCTGATGTGGATGTGGTGTCCTTGGTATGCGGGTGCAGTAGAGGCTGTCTAAAGCTCGTGGTCAGCCAATGATGGAAGTGAATGTCTCCCTGAGGAATTCTAGGTGGAGTCACTTTCTCTTCCAGTAAGACCCTGAGTTTTGAGAGAGTTTTGAGATGGTAGCTGGAATGTTTTAAAATGGGTGTTTGTGAAACTGTCCAGGTTTAGATACCTCGTTGTTAAAGCTAATAAAAGCCCAAATGCAAGCCTTCAGTGTCAGGCCTCTGAACCCAAGCTAAGCCATCATATCCCCAGTGACCTGCATGTATACATCCAGATGGCCTGAAGCAACCGAAGATCCACAGAAGTGAAAATAACTTAACGGATTGTGATTTGTTTCTGCTCACCCTAACTGATCGATGCACTTTGTAATCTACCCAACTCTTAAGAAGTTTCTTTGTAATTCTCCCCACCCTTGGGAATGTACTTGTTGAGCTTCACCCCCTGTCCCCAAAACATTGCTCTTAACTTCACCGCCTGTCCCAAAACCTGTAAGAACCAATGATAATCCCACCACCCTTTGCTGACTCCTTTTTCGGACTCAGCCCGCCTGCACCCGGGTGAAATAAACAGCCATGTTGCTCACACACACCCTGTTTGGTGATCTTTTCACACGGACATGTGAAACATGCAGTGTAAATGTTTCCCATGTTACTCGGGACTCTTCCCTTTCATTGCTGCCATCCTAGTTTACGCCTTGGTCACTACACCCCTAAATCTTACACTAACAACATTTTCTTTTGCCCAATAAAGGTCAGCCATAAATTCATTCTAACTTGGCTGTTAAAATTTTATATCCTGTTATTGTATTCTCCTACTTTGTCTTCTGGGAGTTTAGTGTGTTAGTCCTAGGTACAAGGCAGAATGTTAATTAAGCAGTATATTCAGAGTAAAAGTACCAGGAAAATTCAGAAAAGAGATAAAGAACTGAGTTTGTCCTGGTAGAGGCAAGAAAGCCGTCAAAGTGGTGTCATTCACGTCCGTGTGAAGAGACCACCAAACAGGCTTTGTGTGAGCAATAAAGCTTTTTAATCACCTGGGTACAGGTGGGCTGAGTCCGAAAAGAGAGCGAAGTGTGGCCGTTTTATAGGATTTGGGTAGGTAAAGGAAAATTACAGTCAAAGGGGGGTTGTTCTCTGGAGGGCAGGAGTAGGGGGTCACAAGGTGCTCAGTGGTGGAGCTTTTGAGCCAGGATGAGCCAGGAAAAGGAATTTCACAAGGTAATGTCATCACTTAAGGCAAGGACTGGCCATTTTCACTTCTTCTGTGGTGGAATGTCATCAGTTAAGGCAGGCAGGGCATTTTCACTTCTTTTGTGATTCTTTGGTTACTTCAGGCCATCTGGGCATGTATGTGCAAGTCTCAGGGAATGCGATGGCTTGGCTTGGGCTCAGAGGCCTGACATTCCTGCCTTCTTATATTAAGAAAAATAAGACAAAATAGTGTTGAAGTGTTGGGGCAGCAAAAGTTTTTGGGGGGTGGTATGGAGAGAGAGAATGGGCGATGTTTCTCAGGGCTGCTTCAAGTGGGATTGGGGTGGCGTGGGAACCTAGAGTGGGAGAGATTAAGCTGAAGGGAGATCTTGTGGTAAAAGGTGATATTATGGGGTTGTTAGAAGGAGCATTTGTCACATAGAATGATTGGTGATGGCCTGGATGCGGTTTTGTATGAACTGAAAAACTAAACGGAAGACACAAGGTCTGTATAAGAAAAGGAGAAAAAACAGGTATTAAAGGACTAAGAATTGGGAGGACCTAGGACAGCTAATTAGAGAGAGCCTAAGGGGGGGGGAGTCAGCATAATTACTTGCTTGGTTGGTGAGTTTTTAGGCTCTAAGTTTTTGGGGTGCAGTTCAAGGTGGGCTGGTGTCGGGAATGAGACTGGGACCTAATAAAAAGGAGTGCCTATACAGGAGCTTAAATGGGCAGTCGCCTCTAGCATTCCAAGGACAGGCCTGAATTCTGAGAAGGGAAAGTGGTAGAAGTATTGTCTAGTCCTTTTTATGTCGGGGACTGAGCTTGGTGAGGTGTGTTTTTAAAAGACCATTAGTCCATTCTACATTTCCTGAAGATTGAGGATGCTAAAGGATATAAAGGTTTCACTGAATCCCAAGAGCCTGAGAAACTGCTTGGGTGATTTGACTATTAAAGGCTGGTCATTATCAGACTGTATAGAGGTATGAAGGCCAAACCGAGAAAGAAGGAAAGAAATGACCGCAGTGGCCTTCTCAGACCCTGTGGGAAAGGCCTGTACCCATCCAGTGAAAGTGTCTACCTAGACTAAGAGATATTTTAGTTTTCTGACTTGGGGCGTGTGAGTAAAGTCAATTGGCCAGTCCTGGGCAGGGGTAAATCCCTGAGCTTGATGTGTAGGAAAGGGAGGGGGCCTGAGAAATTCCTGAGGAGTAGTAGAATAGCAGACGAAACACTGAGAAGTGATTTCTTTGAGAATAGATTTCTAGGATGGAAAGGAAATGAGAGGTTCTAAGAGACAGGCTAGCGGCTTGTAACCTAGATGGAAGAGGTTATGAAATGACGACAGAATAGAATGGGCCTGTGAGGCTGGATGGAGATATTTTCCTTGGTCAAGAACCATTTGCCTTGTGTGGGAAGAGATTGATAGGTGGAAGTTTCAGTGGGGAAGTAGGTGAGAGTGAGAAGGAGGAAAACTGCTGTGAGGGGTAGAAGTTGGAACGCTAGCTGCTTTTTTAGCTAACTTATCAGCATAAGCATTGTCCTGAGCGATGGAATCTGATGCTTTTTGATGGCTGCTTTTTAGTTACTTTATCAACATAAGCGTTGTCTTGAGTGATGGTTGGGGGAAGAAAATAGATTTGGAAGTTATGAGAACTGTAGAGAGTTGAGCATAGTTTGTGATTTTTAAGGCCACTAACAGTATTAAAGTGGTGGCAGCTGCTACACACAGACATGAGGGCTAGGCTAAAACAGTAAGTTCAAGTTGTTTGGACAGGAAGGCTACAGGACGTGGTACAGTATTAAAGCAGTGGCAGCTGCTGCATGCAGACATGAGGGCTAGGCTAAAACAGTAAGGTCAAGTTGCTTGGACAGAAAGGCTACAGGACACGGTCCCAACTCTTGTGTACGAATTCTGACCGCACTAACCATGCCTAGGAAGGAAAGGAGTTGTTTTGTAGAAGGGATTGGGCTTTGGGAGATTAGCTAGACATGATCAGCAGGGAGAGTGTCAGGCTTTTGAGCCCAAGCCAAGCCATCACATCCCCTGTGACTTGCACGAATACCCCCAGATGGCCTGAAGTAACTGAAGAATCAAAAGAAGTGAAAATGCCCTGCCCTGCCATGACCAATGACATTCCACCACAAAAGAAGTGAAAATGGCCGGTCCTTGCCTTAACTGATGACATTTCACTAAGGGAGGAGACCACCCCTCATATTGTCTTATGCCCAATTTCTGCCTCCAAAGAAAGAAGAAGTAAAAACAAAAAGGCAGAAATGAAATCCACAGGCAGACAGCCCGGCACCGTACCCTGGGCCTGGTAGTTAAAGATCGACCCCTGACCTAATTGGTTCTGTTATCTATAGATTACAGACAGTGTATAGAAATGCACTGTGAAAATCCCTATCTTGTTTTGTTCCGATCTAATTACTGGTGCACACAGCCCCCAGTCACATACCCCCTGCATGCTCAATCAATCACGACCGTCTCACATGCACCCCCTTAGAGTTGTGAGCCCTTAAAAGGGACAGGAATTGCTCACTCGGGGAGCTCGGCTGTTGAGACTAAAGTCTTGCCGATGCCCCCGGCCGAATAAACCCCTTCCTTCTGTAACTCGGTGTCTGAGGAGTTTTGTCTGCGCTCGTTCTGCTACATTTCTTGGTTCCCTGACCGGGAAGCAAGGTGAATGGTGGATGGTCAAGGCAGCTCCTTAGGCGGCTTAAGCCTGCCCTGTGGAACATCCCTTCAGGGGACTCAGACCAGCCCGAGCAACGCGGATCCTGAGAGCGCTCCCGGGTAGGCATTTCCCCCAGTGGGATGCTTCACCAGAGCAGTGTGTGGCAGGCCCACGTGGAGGATCAACGCAGTGGCTGAACACCTGGAAGGAACGGGCACTTGGAGTCTGGACATCTAAAACTTGGTAAGACTAGTCTTTGAAACTTGCCCACTCCGTTTGAGTGGAAGCGTGGCCTGATCACCGACGGTGTGCCTTTATCGGCACTTTGGTTTTGGTTTTGACTTGGTTTGAATTGCTTGACAGGATTGGTCTTGGGAACTTGCCTACTCCATTTGAGTGGAAGCGTGGCCTGATCACCCATGGTGTGCCTGTACCAGCACTTTGGTTTTGGTTTTGGTTTTGACTTGGTTTGAATTGCTTGATAGGATTGGTTTTGGGAACTTACCTACTCCATTTGAGTGGAAGTGTGGCCTGATCGCCCACTGTGTGCCTGTACCGGCACTTTGGTTTTTGTTTTTGACTTGACTTGGATTGCTTGATACTTTGGTTTTGGTTTTGCCCTGGCTTGGATTTCTGGATACTCTGATTTTGGTTTTGATTTTGGTTTGGTGTAAACTACACAAGTGTGTGTGTGCCCTTTTTACCCATTCTTTGTTTTGTGGTGTGCGTGTGGTGTGAGCGTGGTGTTTTGTCTAGAGGAAACATAGGTGAGGCACAAAGTAAGCCCAACGCACTAGGAGCTATGTTGAAAAATTTCAAAAAAAGGATTTAAGGGAGACTATGGAGTACTCTGACACCAGGAAAACTTAAAACTTTGTGTAAGATAGACTGGCCAGCATTAGAGGTAGGTTGGCCGTTAGAAGGAAGCGTGGACAGATCCCTTGTTTCAAAGGTATGGCACAAGGTAACTTGTAAGCCAGGGAACCCAGACCAGCTTGTTTTAGATCCCCCTCCCCCAACACACAGTGGTTCAGAGAACAGCAGCATAAGCAGCTGGCAGAGGCAAGGAAAGACCAGCAGAGAGAGAGAAAAGAAAGAGACAGAGAGGAAAAGAGGCAAAGAGAGAGAGTGGAAGAGACAGAGAAGAAGAGACAGACAAAGAGGGAGTCAGAGAGAGAGAGAGAGAGGTGGGGAGAGAGAGAGAGAGAAAGAGGCGGAGAGAGAGAGAGAAAGACAGAGGCAGAGAGAGAGGAGTAGACAGAGGCAAAAGGGAAGTCAAAGAGAGAAAGAAAGAAAGAGAGAAATATATAAGTAGTTAAGAAAAAAAAAATTGTCCCCTGTTCCTTTAAAAGCCATCATACCAATTCTAATTTGGACAAAACAAGGTCTTATTAATAGCAAAGGATAGTTAAAATCCCAAACTTACAAGGTTTTCAACAAAAGTAAAGTTTGCTAAAAGTTAACAGTGTGACATGTATTATAGTAACTTTTAATCTTGTGGCCTTAGACAGTCTAGTCCACAGACATGAAAAAAAAAGATTCGCTTTGGAAAAGAATGGTTATCATCTTTGGAGAGAAAAAAAAGGGGGGGGGGTGTGGAATTTATATAAAAAGAGTGTTATATGGTAAATTCTTGTCCTGAAATAAATTAACTGGTTGTTTAAAGAAAGAAATGTTTGTAGTAAGACAAAGTTAAGGCATGTCAAAAAATTGCCTGTAAAAGTTGTGAAAGAAAAAAAAAAAGGTTATAAAAAAATGTGTGTTAAAAAAAGAATTTATGCAAAAAAGTTGCATAATTTAAAAGTAACTAGGCCTCCTGAATGTAGAACTATTGGGAAAAAGAAAAAAACAGTTTATGTGCAAGGTGTATAAGAAAAGCAAAATATTTGGTAAAAAGATTATAAGGAGGCATAAGAATGTAAATTTTTACCTACATTAAAAAGTTAAAAATTACTGTTCTGAAGGTTTAAGCAAGATTTAAAACGTTAATTGTAAAGAACATTCTGTGTGTAAACATATTAGCTAAAGTTAAAGAAGTATCATCCAGTTTTTCTGTGAACTGGACATTAAAGTAAAAGCATAACACGTTTTTCTTAAAGCACCAACCTGCTCTTTAGCAAAAATTATATAAGGTTAAAAAGCATCTATAAAATCTTACCTTATGGCCAAACATTAAAAATTAAATAAATATATCTACAAGGTTTTATTAAAATTAGGTTTAACATTAATAACACACTAATATAAAGATAAAATTTAGCTTATCTGGTATAAAAATCATACAAGAAGCACTGTTAAATGTAAAATGGTATTTGACTTTCTTTGGCTTAAAAACTAATAAAAATAGGTGCTAAAGGAAATTTCTTGGTAAAAAGGCACTAAGGACTATAAAGTCCACTGCCAAGGTCCCCACGTTTAAAACAAAAGGTCAGTTTCTTAAAAATTATATACTTGGTTTATCTTACACTTTTCTTTCTCACAAAATAAATAAATAAAAAAATAAAAAATAAAAGTCTTTCAGCACGTGTACTACCCCTAGAATTTCCAGTAAACCAGCACCAGCCTGAAGATCATGTTCTCATCGAAAGGTGGAAAGAAGAAAAACTCGAGCCAGCCTGGAAAGGACCCTACCTTGTGCTGCTAACTAGCAAGACTGCTATTGGTACAGCAAAAAATGGATGGACTCATCACACCTGAGTCAGGAAAGCGCCACCCCCTCCAGAGTCGTGGGCCATAGTCCCAGGGGAAAACCTTACCAAACTAAAGCTGAGAAAAATTTAACTCTTTTAATCTATTCTGTTTCTCTTTCTTCTTTCCTCGTTCTATCGCTGACCATCTGGTTATTAATATAACCAAGTCAATTTTGCCTCAAACTATTGAATTTAATGTTTGCCTTGTTATACCCTGTGGGGACTTGCCAAGTCAAAGACAGCTTTCTACTTCAGAAAAGTACTTGTGTCCCTCTTGACTCTCCTCAAACTAGGCATTAGTAAACTAGGACCATTTAATCCGGGGAGATTTCGATGAAGACCTCAGTGCCAACCAGGAGTGTTGCCCCCCGATGTAGAGCATTCATGCCATAGTTAGTCCAACGTTCTGTGGATCACTAAAGAGAAAGGATGGACTGCCCCAGCTGGTTTTGTAATTTCCCTAAAACCATACATTCATTTTACTAGAGGATCATAGAAGTTAAAGACTTAAAACAAACTTTAGCAATTAAGACAGGATACCAAGATGCAAATGCCTGGTTAAAATGGATCAAATATTCAATCTGCACATTAAACAAGAGCAATTGTTATGCTTGTGCACATGGCAGGCCAGAGGCCCAGATTGTCCCCCTTCCACTAAGGTGGTCCTCCAGTTGACCAGGTGTAGGCTGCATGATAGCTGCTTTCCAGGATTATACAGCCTGGAGTACTAAGTCAGCTAGGCTCTATCTGCTATATCCCAAAGTCTGTGCGATTCAGCCCCCGAGGGCCATCCAGCTTCCGTCTCCCAACACTAAGTTCACTTCCTGTCTCTCACAGCAGGGAGGAAACTTAGCATTCCTTGGAGACCTGAAAGGATGCAGTGAGCTTAAGAATTTTCAAGGGCTTATCAATCAGTCAGCCCTTGTTCATCCCTGAGTGGATGTGTGGTGGTATTGTGGTGGACCTTTACTGGGCACTCTGCTGAATAACTGGAGTGGCACTTGTACTTTAGTCCAATTGGCTATCCCTTTCACCCTGGCATTTCATCAACCAGAAGGAAAAAAATAATAAGACATCATAAAACGAGAGAAGCCCCTTATGGGTCTTTCGACTCCCATGTCTTTTTAGATGCAAATGGAGTCCCACAAGGAATACCAGATCAATTTAAAGCTTGAAATCAAATAGCTGCAGGATTTGAGTCAATATTTTAGTAGGTGACAGTTAATAAAAATGTATATTAGATAAACTACATCTATTACAACCAACAGCAATGAGCTTTTCATGAGTTAAAAGAAAAACTCATGTCGGCCCCAGCCCTGAGGCTACCTGACCTGACAAAACTCTTTACACTCTATGTGTCAGAAAGAGAAAAAATGGCAATTGGAGTTTTAACCCAGACTGGGGTCTGGCCAAGGCCAGTGGCCTGTCTCTCAAAACAGCCAGACAGAGTTTCCAAAGGCTGGCCCCCAGGTCTAAGGGCCCTGGCAGCAATGGCCCTATTAGCACAAGAAGCAGATAAACTAACCCTTAGGCAAAACCTGAATATAAAGGCCCCCCATGCTGTGGTAACTTTAATAAATACCAAAGGACATCATTGGTTAACAAATGCTAGATAAACCAAGTGCCAAAGCTTGCTATGTGAAAATCCCCACATAACCACTGAAGCTTGCAAAACCCTAAACCCCACCACCTTGTTCCCAGTATCAGAGAGCCCAGTTGAACATAACTGTGTAGAGGTGTTGGACTCAGTTTATTCTAGCAGGCCCAACCTCTGAGACCATCCTTAAACATTAGTAGACTGTAAGCGGTATGTGAACGGGAGCAGCTTCGCCAACCCCTGCAAAGTGACTCTGAAGAAGATAACAAATCCTGCTCCAGTCACACCCGGAAGCTGACTGGTCCACGCACAGACAAAGCATGAGGAAACTCATCGCGGGACTCATTTTCCTTAAAATTTGGACTTGTACAGTAAGGACTTCAACTGACCTTCCTCAGACTGAGGGCTGTTCCCAGTGTATACATCAGGTCACTGAGGTAGGACAAAAGGTTGCTAAGGTCCTATTATTTTACAGTTATTATAAGTGTACTGGAACTCTAAAAAGAACTTGTTTGTATAATGTTATTCTATACAAGGTACGTAGCCCAGGAAATGACCAACCTGATGTGTGCTATAACCCATCTGAGCCTCCCATGACCACAGTTTTTAAAATAAGATTAAGGACTGAGGACTGGCAGGGGCTCATAAACAATGTGAGTAAAGTGTTAGCCAAAACAGAAGAATAAAAGGGTGCCCAAACAAGTCACCTTAAAATTTGATACCTGTGCTATCATTAATAGTAATAAGTTAGGAATAAGGTGTGGTTGCCTTAATTAGAAAAGAGGCTATATGACAGAAAATAAGTACATCTGTCATAAATTAGGACTGTGTGGAAATAAATGTAAATACTGGTCTTGTGTCATTTAGGCCACTTGGATAAAAGAAAAAAAATGATGAAAAGGATCCAGTCCTCCTTCAGAAAGGAAAAAATGGCCCTTCCTGTACTAAGAGACAATGTAACCCCTTAAAGCTAGTAATAACAAATACCCTTGATCCTTGCTGGAAAAAAGGGGAGTGTGTGACCTTAGGAATTGATGGGACCAGACCGGATCCTCGGGGAAATATCTTGGTTCGAGGAGAAGTTTATAAACGCTCTCCTGAGCCAGTGTTTCAAACTTTCTATGATGAACCAAATGTACCAGTACCAGAAATTCAGAAAAAACAAGAAATTTGTTTTCGCAATTAGCTGAGCATGTAGCCCAGTCTCTCAGTGTCACTTCATGTTATGTATGTGGAGGAACTGTAATGGGAGATCAATGGCCATGGGAAGCCCGAGAATTAGTGCCTATAGACCCAGTTCCTGATGAATTTCCAGGTCAAAAGAATCACCCTGATAATCTCTGGGTCCTAAAACCTCAATTATTGGACAATATTGCATAGCTAGAGATGGAAAAGAATTTACTCACCCTGTAGGATAACCTACTTGTCTGGGACAGCAACTGTATAATGGTACCACAGTAACAGTCACTTGGTGGAGTTCAAATCAAACAGAGAGGAATCCATTTAGCAAATTCCCAAAGTTGCAAACCATGTTGACCCACCCGGAGTCCCACCGGGACTAGACAGCCCCCACTAGATTGTATTGGATATGTGGGCATCGAGCTTATGCCAAATTACCTGACCAGTGGGCAGGTAGTTGTGTTATTGGCACTATTAAACCATCTTTCTTACTACTGCCCATAAAAACAGGCAAACTCCTGGGCTTTCCTGTCTGTGCTTCCCATGGAAAGAGAAGCATACCTATAGGAAATTGGAAAGATCATGAATGGCCCCCTGAGAGAGTCTCACAATATTATGGGCCTGCTACTTGGGCACAAGACAGCTCATGGGATACCAGACCCCCATTTACATGATCAACCGAATCATACGGTTACAAGCTGTTTTAGAAATAATCACTATTAAAACCGGCAGAGCCTTGACTATTCTGGCCTGGCAAGAAACTCTGATGAGAAATGCTATCTATCAAAATGGATTAGCTCTCAGCTACCTGCTAGCAGCTGAAGGAGAGATCTGCAGGAAATTTAATCTTACTAATTGCTGCCTACACATAGATAATCAAGGGCAAGTAGTTGAAGACATAGTTAGAGATATGACAAAACTGGCACATGTGCCCATGCAAGTGTGGCATGGATTTGATCCTGGGGCCATGTTTGGAAAATGGTTCCCAGTGCTAGGAGGATTTAAAACTCTTATAATAGGAGTTATAATAATAATAGGAACCTACTTACTGCTCCCTTGTTTGATACTTGTACTTCTTCGAATGATAAAAAGCTTCATTGCTACCTTAGTTCACAAAAATGCCTCAGCACAAATGTACTATATAAATCACTATGGATCTGTCTTGCAAGAAGACATGGGTAGTGAAAATGAAAGTGAGAACTCCCACTAATAAAATGAGTAGGAGTCTCAAAAGGGAGGAATAAGGGAGGAGACCACCCCTCATATTGTATTATGCCCAATTTTTGCCTCCAAAGAAAGAAGAAGTAAAAACGAAAAGGCAGAAATGAAATCCACGGCAGACAGCCCGGCACTGCACCCTGGGCCTGGTAGTTAAAGATCGACCCCTGACCTAATTGGTTCTGTTATCTTTTAGATTACAGACATTGTATAGAAATGCACTGTGAAAATCCCTATCTTGTTTTGTTCCGATCTAATTACTGGTGCACACAGCCCCCAGTCACATACCCCCTGCTTGCTCAATCACGACCGTCTCACATGCACCCCCTTAGAATTGTGAGCCCTTAAAAGGGACAGGAATTGGTTACTTGGGGAGCTCGGCTCTTGAGACTAAAGTCTTGCCAATGCCCCTGGCCGAATAAACCCTTTCCTTCTGTAACTCAGTGTCTGAGGAGTTTTGTCTGCCGCTTATCCTGCTACACCACCACAAAAGAAGTGAAAATGGCTGGTCCTTGCCTTAGCTGATGACATTCCACCACAAAAGTGAAAATAGTCAGTCCTTGCCTTAAGTGATGACATTACCTTGTGAAAGTCCTTTTCCTGGCTCAAAAAGCTCCCACACTGAACACCTTGTGACCCCCACTCCTGCCTGCCAGAGAACCGCCCTTTGACTGTGATTTTCCTTTGCCTACCCAAATCCCATAAAATGGCCCCACCCTTATCTCCCTTTCGCTGACTCTCTTTTCGGACTCAGCCCACCTGCACCCAGGTGATTAAAAAGCTTTATTGCTCACCCAAAGTCTGTTTGGTGGTCTCTTCACATGGACAAGAGAGCACGTGTGTTTTTATACGAGAATTATGCTGAGATAGGTAACAGATGAGGAAGAAATTTGGGCTTGACTGAAATAATGGGGGCTGTCTGTGAAGCCTTGCGGCAGTAAGCCTAGGTAATTTGCTGAGCCTGATGGGTGTCAGGGTCAGTCCAAGTGAAAGCTAAGAGAGGCTGGGATGAAGGATGCAAAAGAATAGTAAAGAAAGTATGTTTGAGATCCAGAACAGAATAATGGGTTGTGGAGGGAGGTACTGAGGATAGGAGAGTATATGGGTTTGACACTACAGGATGGAGAGGTAAAACCATTTGGTTAATAAGGCGCAGATCCTGAACTAATCTGTAAGACTTGTCCAATTTCTGGACAGGTAAAATGGGGTAATTGTAAGGAGAGTTTATAGATTTTACAAGGCCCTGCTGTAGCAGGGGAGTGATAACAGGCTTTAATCCTTTTAAAGCGCTCTGCAGGATGGGATATTGGTATTGAGTGGGGTAAGGGTGATTAGGTTTTAATGAGATGGTAAGGGGTGCATGATCAGTCACCAAGGAGGGAGTAGAGGTATCCTATACTTGTGTGTTAAGGTGGGGGGATACGAGAGGAGGATGCAAAAGAGGCTTTGAACTGGGGAAAAGGGTGTCAATGAGGTGTGGCTATAGCCCAGAATAGTCAGGAAAGCAGATAATTTAGTTACAATGTCTCAACCTAATAAGGGAGCTGGGCAGGTGGGGATAACTAAAAAGGAGTGCATAAAAGAATGTTGTCCAAGTTGACACCAGAGTGGGGAGTTTTAAGAGGTTTAGAAGTCTGGCCGACAATACCACAACAGTTATGAAGGCAAGGGAAACAGGCCCTTGAAAAGAAGGTAGTGTGGAGTGGGTAGCCTCCATATTGATTAAGAAGGGGACGGACTTACCTTTCACTGTAAGAGTTACTCAAAGCGTCTGTGATGGTCCAGGAGGCTTCCAAGGTGATGGGGCAGCGTCAGTCTTCAGCCACCAAGCCAAGAAGGTCTGGGAAGGAGTCAGTCAGAGAGCCTTGGGCCAGAGCTCTAGGGGCTCTGGGAGTGGCTGCCATGCGAGTTGGACAGTCCAATTTCCAGTGGGGTCCTGCACAGATGAGACACAGCTTAGGAGGAATCCTGGGCCGCGGACATTCCTTGGCTCAGTGACCACATTTCTGGCACTTGTAGCAACCTCCTGGGGGAAGAGGTTCTGGAGAAACCCCCATCAGCTGTGGTTCAGGCATTTGGAAGTTCTTGTGTGCTGGAGATGTGACTGGAGTTTGTCTCACAGTGGAGGCAAGGAATTGCAACTCAGAAATAGGTTGCTACTTGACTGCCTCTACTCTATTATTGTACGCATTGAAGGCAAGGTTCATTAAGTCATGTTGTGGGGTTTGAGGGCCGGAATTTAATTTTTGGAGCTTTATTTAATGTTGGGAGCAGATTGGGTAATAAAATAAAAGGCGTATTGAGAGTAAGACAGCCTTCTAACCTTTCAGGTTCTAGGGCTGAAAAGGGTCTCAGAGTTGCTGCTAAACAGGCCATGAACTGGGCTGGGTTTTTCATATTTGATGAAAAAGAGCCTAAACGCTAACTGATTTGGGAGAGGTCGGATAAAGAAAAAGGAGCATTAACCTTGACTATACCTTTAGCTCTAGCCACTTTTTAAAGATGAAATTGCTGGGCAGGTTGGGGAGGGCTAGTCGTGAATGAAACTGTGAGCCGGACTGGGTGTGAGGAGGGGAGGTGATAAAAGGATTATAGGTGGGGGAGCGGAGGCTGAGGAAAATTGGGACCTAGCTCAGCCTGGCGAGGAAGGGAGAGGTCAGAATAGTCTGTAGAAAAGAAAGATTAGAAGGACTCAGTAACGCTTGGGGTTGGGACTGAGGGGACAGGCGGGAGGGAAAGAAGGAAGATTTGGGACGAGTTGCATTGGGAACAGACTAGGGAGGGACCAATGTGTAAAAGAATGCCTGAACGTCAGGCACCTTAGACCATTTGCCCATTTTACGACAAGGATTATTTAGATCTTGTAGGATGGAAAAATCGAAAGTGGCGTTTTCTGACTATTTGGAACTACTGTGGAGTTTGTATTGGGATCCAGCACCACTGTAGAAGAAAATAAGGCATTTAGGTTTTAGGTCAGGTGTGAGTTGAAGAGGTTTTAAGTTCTTGAGAACACAGCCTGAGGGAGAAGAAGGAGGAATGGAGGGTGGAAGGTTGCCCATAGTGAAGGAGGCAAGCCCAGAGAAAAGACAGAGTAGAGATATGGAGAGAAGGGGTTTGGGAGTTCTTACCCTCCAGAAAAGTGGGAAAGGGGTTGGGGCATGGAGATAAGGGGTTGGGGTGCAGAGATAAGAGGTCGAGGTGTGGATATAAGGGTTGGGTCACAGAGATAAGAGGTTGGGGGCACAGAAATAAGGGGTTGGGGCACAGAGATAAGAGGTTGGGGCACAGAAATAAGGGGTTGGGGTGCAAAGATAAGAGGTTAGGGTTCAGAAATAAGGGGTTGGGAGGGTCTTGCCCCCCAGAAAAGCAGAGAAGGCGTAGAGACAGGGAGAGAATGGGTTGGGGTTCTTGCCCCTCCCCCAGAAAAGCAAAGAAGGGGTAGAGACAGCAGAGAAGGGGTCAGGGTTCTTGCCCCTTCCCCAGAAAAGTGGGACTTGCTGCTAAGGGTGAAGGACCAAGACAGGCGTGTCTGCGTGGTCAGACACCTCTGAAACGTGGGTGAATAATCAGAGAGGCGTCCCTGCAATGATTAAACACCAAGGGAAGGCTGCCTTCCCCGGTTCGTGACTGGCGCCGGAATTTTGGGTACACAGATAAAACATGTCTCCTTTGTCTCTACCAGAAAATGAAAGGAATTGAAATTAAGAGAAGGGAGAGATTGAAGTGTGACGTCAAGATTGAAAGGAGAAAGAGGTTGAGGGATAGTGAGAGAGTTTGGAGAAGTGAGTAAAAAGAGGCCACTTACCCAATTTAAAGTTGGTGAGATGTTCCTTAGGCTGGTGGGTCTGAGGACCCGAGGTCATACGTGGATCTTTCTCATGGAGCAAAGAGCAGGAGGACAGGGGATTGATCTCCCAAGGGAGGTCCCCCAATCTGAGTCACGGCACCAAAATGTCATCCACGTCCGTGTGGAAAGACCACCAAACAGGCTTTGTGTGAGCAATAAAGCTTTTTAATCACCTGGGTGCAGGTGGGTGGAGTCCAAAAAGAGTCTGTGGGTTTGTCATAAACAGCTCTTATTATTTTGAGATACATTCCATCAATACTGAATTTATTGAGAGTTTTTAGCATGAAAGGCTGTTGAATTTTGTCAAAGATCTTTTCTGCATCTATTGAGATAATCACGTGGTTTTTGTCTTTGGTTCTGTTTATATGCTGGATTACATTTATTGATTTGCGTATGTTGAACCAGCCTTGAAAGCTAGCAGAAGGCAAGAAATAACTAAGATCAGAGCAGAACTGAAGGAGATAGAGACACAAAAAAACCCTCCAAAAAAATCAATGAATCCAGGAACTGGTTTTTTGAAAAGATCAACAAAGTTGATAGACCGCTAGCAAGACTAATAAAGAAGAAAAGAGAGAATAATCAAATAGATGCAATAAAAAATGATAAAGGGGATATCACCACTGACCCCATAGAAATACAAACTACCATCAGAGAATACTATAAACACCTCTACGCAAATAAACCAGAAAACCTAGAAGAAATGGATAATTTCCTGGACACTTACACTCTCCCAAGACTAAACCAGGAAGAAGTTGAATACCTGAATAGACCAATAGCAGGCTCTGAAATTGAGGCAATAATTAATAGCCTACCAACCAAAAAAAGTCCAGGACCAGACGGATTCACAGCCGAATTCTACCAGAGGTACAAGCAGGAGTTGGTACCATTCCCTCTGAAACTATTCCAATCAATAGAAAAAGAGGGGATCCTCCCTAACTCATTTTACGAGGCCAACATCATCCTGATACCAAAGCCTGACAGAGATACAACAAAAAAAGAGAATTTTAGACCAATATCCCTGATGAACATTGATGCAAAAATCCTCAATAAAATACTGGCAAACCGAATCCAGCAGCACATCAAAAAGCTTATCCACCATGATCAAGTGGGCTTCATCCCTGGGATGCAAGTAAAAGGACTTTCACAGGGTAATGTCATCACTTAAGGCAAGGACCGGCCATTTTCACTTCTTTTGTGGTGGAATATCATCATCAAGGTGGGGCAGGGCATTTTCACTTCTTTTGTGATTCTTCAGTTACTTGAGGCCATCTGGGGATATATGTGCAAGTCACAGGGGATGCGATGGCTTGGCTTGGGCTCAGAGGCCTGACAGTAAGTAAAACACAAAGGGGACTCTTAAAGATGAATAGGAATTGTGTATTCATGTCTTCTTTGTTCCAATTTCTTATTCTGAACATTTTAAACAGAAAAGATGAACAAAAAGCACAAAATCACCCATATGCCTATTGTAACCGCCCATTAGGTTCACCTTGTTTAAAGGTGGAATCAGTCTAATCTTGTGACTAATTTGTTAGTTTTGCAAAGGTAGTCTAGTCCCCAGGCAAGAAGGATGTTTGTTTTGGGAAATGACTGTTGTCTATATTTTAAACTATAAGTTATGTAACTGCCCAAGGGGTTGACCTTGCCTGCTGCCTAGGGAGAGCTGATTTATCAAGACAGGAGTTGCAGTAGAGAAAGAGTAATTCACACAGAGCCAGCTGTGCAGGAGACCGGAGTTTTATTATTACTCAAATCAGTCTCCCCAAAAACTCGGGGTTCAGAGATTTTAAGGATAATTTGGTGGGTAGGGAGCCAGTGAATCAGGAGTGCTGATTGGTTGGCTCAAGGATGAAATCATAGGAAGTTGAAGCTGTTCTCTTTTGCTGAATCACTTCCTGGTTGAGGGCTACAGAATTAGATGGCCCATCCAGGTGGGGCCATCTGGTTGTTAGACATGCAGAAACCTGAAAAGGTATCTCAAAAGGCTTAGTTTCACAGTAATGATGTTACCTTCTAGAGTTATTGGTGAAGTTGCAACTCTTATCACCTCCAGATAATGGCTGGTAATATTTAGAACTCCAGTCCTTCTCATCTTGACTTGGTGGCGCTAGCCTTTCATTTGTTTTACAAGACTAGTTTAGCCTTTTGGGAAGGGCTGTTATATAAACTATACAACTAAATTCCTTCCCAAGGGTAGTTCGACCTATGTCCAGGAATGAACAAGGACAGTTTAGAAGTTAGAAGCAAGATGTTGTCAGTTAGTTCTGATATCTTTAACTGTCAAAATTTTCTCAGTTATGATTTCTGCAAAGGCAGTTCCAGTCCCTCCCAAAGTTAGTTCAGCCTACACTCAGAAATGAACAAGGACAGCTTAAAGATTAGAAGGAAGATGGAATTGGCTAGGTTAGATCTCTTTCACTGTCTCAGTCAAAATTTTGCAAAGGTGGTTTCACTATTGAAGCTGCTACATTGTCTGTGGAATATACCTGATGTTCATCATTGCGTGCCAGGAAAATGTAGGACACAGACACACACGAGGAGTTTAGGAGTGGAGGTTTAATAGGCAGAAAAGAAGAGAAACAGAAACAGCTCTCCCTATAGAAGAGGGGCTCTGAGTGGAAAGGACCGACAGGTGGTAGATACCCTGAATTTTATGGTCAGGTTTGAGGAGGCAGTGTCTGATTTATATAGGGCTCACAGATTGGTTTGATCAGGTATGATGTTTACACAGTGCATGGGGAAGGCTGGTTGCACCACCCTAATTTTATGCAAATGGACTTTCCAGTTGATAGGCGCCATCTTGTCTGCTTCTTACTGTACATGTGGCTGGCAGAGAAGGGAAGATGGAGCCGCCATCTTGAACATGTCTAGTCCCTAGTTCCTGCCACCATTCACCCGTACAAGCTCCCAGCTTGCTAGTCTATGCCTGCAGCTCGACTTTACAGGCTGCTCTTAGTCAGAAAATGATTTGGAGCTGCTTTTCATTAAAAATAAAAGCCTTACTGATTTGGGAACTGGTGCTCAGTGTTGCAAAAATCAACACTGAGACAAAGGATCTCTTAGCAAGGCTAGTTTACTTTCTACAGAAAGGGGGCTGCTCGCTAGCAGTCTTGCCACGAGAGCACACACACATAAAGGAGACAGGGTCATTTATAACCTGACACGTCCACCCTACTGCCATGTCCAGTTTCCATTGGCTGGAACGGGACATTCTGTACTTGTCCCGATTGGCTAGCAACTTAGAATTTTCCAAAAGAGGTAGAGGCAGAGGAGAACCAAGGAAGGAGGAAACAACTTGTGGAATGCTGAGAAAGGTAAAAACACCTCCAAATAAAGAAGAGGAACAGGCTATGGCCTAATGCTTGCTTGGACCAGTATAAGCATACCAGGGCAAATATCTAGGCTAAAATGTGGCAGCTAAGAAGAAAAAGGACATTGATTTCTTTATTACAGCTAACAGATATCAAGGAATGTTAGTGTGGCCAACTGCCACAGTTACTACTGGAGACCATCATTACAGTAGTTACTACTGTTACTGCTTGAGACAGTCATTACAGCAGTTACTACTGTTACTGCTTGAGACCATCATTATGAGACTGAACAAAGGGATGAACGTAGAAAAGATAACTTAAGACAAAAGGAACTGTTTTAAGGAAAGGGCCAGGGGAAGAAGAAGAGAGCTCCCTGCTTCTAGTGAGCAAAGGCAGCCCCTGAGCTTCCACAGCCTTTCCTATTTTTGGGGTAACAGGAGCAGGGAGGAGGAGGTAACAATTGGTCAGCTGCTTAATTGATCACAGGTTCATATTGTTACCGACAGGCTTCAGTTATGCCTAATCCTAAGAAACATTTGTGCCTGGATCGTGACTGCCCTCAGCAGTCCTTCTGGGTGGCATATGCAGTTTGTCAGTTCGCCAACATTCTGCATTTATGAGAAACAGTATGCGGCTTACTCATATAACCTCCAGTGATATACTGAGTTGATGACGACCCTCATTCTTTCGGCCTCCAACATGTTAGCACAGGTTTTTGAATAAATTTTGCTTCTAAGAGAAGTTACCGTTTTTTCCTAATTAGACGGAGAGGAAAGTACCTTTGAAGAGGAAGCTCTACTTCACTTTTTACACTGAGGACTCCCATACTCATACTATCTGCCTCAGTAATTTCTTCTTAATATCATTATCACCTAGATTCAAATATTTTTCCATATTTATTTATATATTTATATGTGTACCTATGTGTGTGTGTTTTGGTGGTTGATTTTATTTTTCTCAGGTCTGTAGGTTGTAGACAAGACACTTCAGTTCTGAATACTTTAGCTGTATGTCTCCTACAAGGACATTTTCCTATATAACCATTTCCTGTAAAACCTTTACCACATCAATGAAAATTAACAATTATTTGCTAGTATTATTTAATGTCCAGACCATATTTACATTTCTCCAGTTGTCCAGTTGTCTCCAAAATACCTTTTGTACATAGTTTGTTTTTGAACCAGGATCCCATGAATGATTGCCCATTGCAGTTGGGCTTTAACTTTCTTTGACTTCTTTTAATCTAAAACTTTTAATCTAATTCATTTTTCCCAATAATAACTGTCTTTTTAAAAACATTTAAGATACCAAGCAATTATCATGAAGAATGCCATAATGCTGGATTGTCTGATTTTATTTATTTTGTGCTTCTAGATTTTGTATTTCCTATCAGCTGCAAGTTACCAGAGGCTTGAGGAGTTCAGATTAAACATTGGATAAGGATATTTCAAAGGTCATACTGTGTAGTTAATATTGTATCACATTAGGAGGCATTTAATACCAGATTTGTCCCACTATTGGTGATGCTGTAAGCCAGCGGTGTCCAATCTTATGGCTTCCCTGGGCCACACTGAAATAAAATGAATTGTCTTGGGCTACACATAAAATACACTAACACTAATGATAACAGATACGCTACAAAACAAAACAAAAATGCAAGAAAAGTTCATAATGTTTTAAGAAAGCTTACAAATTTGTGTTGGGCTGCATGCAAAGCTGTCCTGAGCTGCATGTGGCCTGTGGGCAGCAGATTGGATAAGCTTGCTGTAAACCAAAAATAAAATTCTAAATTCACCCCAACTATCTGAATGGACTTTCTCGTAGGCTAGGGCACTCTAAAATTTAAATTTAAACTGAAAGACTACTTCAGACCATGATGGGAAGTGGGGGTCGGACATGCCTCTTTATACCTCTGTGATGTTAACATCAACACAGACCTTAAGTCTGATAAGAAACATTTACAATCTCTTCTCTGTGAAGGAGAGAGAAAACAGAATGCTTTTCTGTTCTTACCTGAAGGCTTGCTCTGCACAATAAGGACTTTAGTCTCCACAATCCTTTATCTTAACCCAGACATGTCCTTTCTATTGCTTCCAGGTCTTCAGATAAACTCAACCAAGTGTCAACCAGAAAATTTTTAAATCTGCCTATAACCTGGAACTTCCCACACCTACCCCCTGGGCTCCACGGCTGCTTCAAGTTGTCCTGTCTTTCTGAACTGAACCAATGTATTTCTTAAATGTATTTGATTGAAGTCTCATATTTCCCTAAAATATATAAAACCAACCTGCACCCCGACCACCCTGAGCACATGTTCTCAGGATCTCCCAAGGACCGTGTCGTGGGCCATGATCACTCATATTTGGTTCGGAATAAATCTCTTTAAATATTTTACAAAATTTGACTCCTTGTTGACAATGCTATTTGATCATTTAATTATTGACAGACAGTTCTTTCTATGGTAAAGTTATATTTTTCCCTTTGAAATTAGGAAGTAATTTATAGGGTAATATTTGACATCATGCCAAACAATCTTTCACCTACATTTTTGCCAGTGGTAGGAATGGAATCATCTCTCAATAAATACCTTTTTTTAATTAAGTACTGTTTCATACAACTTTTGTACATTTTTAGGTGAAATAATTTGAACATCTCTGTGGTGTTCCTTCTCCCTAACCCATCTATTTCAAGGTAAGCCAGACTATACAGACCTATGCTCCAAAGTCTAAGGAAGCTGAGAAGCTGAACAAAGAGGCTGACACATTAACATTTCTCAAAAAGAAACATTTAATGGAGACTTAAAAACAGAAGCCCTGTCTGCATCTCAGGCGGCAATGAGACAAGATGGTGGATCCCAGTGCCATTATCCCTCAGACCCAGGGCTTATATACCATAGGGAAATGGTGACTCAGAAGGGACATGTAGGACAATTGAAATACAGTAACATAAATGTCTTGACTGAAGGGCAAGATTTACAGTAAGTACATGCTGTTACACAAGAAACAATAGAGAGAGGGGAAATCTTAGAAGCCTTCCCAGAATAGGGGAAGTCCACATGGTGGGTTAGCATCCTAGGTGGAGCTGCTTTGTCCTTCACATTCCACTAACTCATGTGTAGAATCTCATGCACCCTTCCCTTTTGCAATGATCTCAAATCTCACTGGGCCATATTGGTTTCTCATTGCCAACATACTCCTAGGGATTTCAAACAAGGGAGATACACAGGCTTCGTTGAATTTCTCTAGTCTTCAGAATACTATGGCTTTGGTTTTCTGGAAGAAGTAAAACACCAAAAGATACATAGCATCAATAATTTGAATAGTAGAAATACAATTCACACAAGGATTACAATCAGAAGAGAATTTGCATGCCAGAACAAAAATGAAAGGAGTAAGGAGCCAACTAAAAGCATCATAAGAAAATTAAAGCCAAGTTCCTTTTTAAGGACTTCTTGTAGCCAGGAAGTAATGCAGGATTTAGTCCAAATTGTAGGCAAATTATAAAAACTCAAAAAGAATGGTCAGGGCTAGAATCTAAGATACTTTTTTCTCCAGTTTTCTTATTTCCACCAAGGATAAATTATACTAGGACAATTCATTTGCAAAGTAAATTTGTCTCATTATATTGGCCTAGTTATTTGAATAAATTGTAGCAGGAGTAGTAATCAGCCATATAGGCTCCTTTTAAGTTGGCTTTGCTAGAGCTATCAGAATGTTTTATTCCAGTGTTTTAAAACCTCAATGCCAGAAGCCAAACCAAGGATTTGCCATTAGACTGCATTTATAACACCTGTACAAATTTCTCTCTTCTTGAGGTCTTAAAATATCTTGAGATTCCTGATCCTGTTAGTAAGTGACATTCATTACTTACCATGGGTCAGGAAACTTTTTAGGGAACCAGTCTTTCCATGGGCTTTTTTTTGGCTCTCTACAGTCAACTTCAATTCCCCAAGCAGATTGATCATGTCTGAAAATAGGCCATTCCAGTCAAAGCCTTGGTAAAATAATGTGTCTCCAATTGTGTCCTATTACAAAAGAAAACATTCATATTGAACATATGTACATAACTATAGTACCATAAAATAACACTCACAAATAGTTTTCAAATTTGGGAGAACTGAGATAGAAGGGCAAATTTTGCTTACAAAAATAACTTAATTATTGTAAGTTGTGAAGAGCTCAAAAGAAAAAAGTTTTATTGACTCTTCTTCAGTCAGAGAAATGCCTTCCAAACAAGATGTTGCCTGATGACTTTGGAACTGCCATCCACAAGCCAAGCAACTCTTAGGTTAGAGCTGTTTGTCAGGTACTATGGAATCCAGCAGCTCCGCACCAGTTCCAGGGTCAGTCCTAGGGGAGAAAGAGGCTCGCTGCTCATGAGTATATCCTCTTTGCACTCCTCAGGTAGCAAGATCCATTACCATTTTATTATGTAACTCTTATGGGCACTGCTATCCCCGTTAGAGTGTTTCTCTGACGTCACTCTAGACAGCATGTGTATTTTAGGTGTCAAGATCATTTTATGTCTTCCAGTCATAGGGGTAGCTTCTGTTAATGTCCCATTCCAAGGCCATAAATGCCCTCAAGTAGAAATTCTGTAGTCCACAGTCCCAGCAGTGGTTGTTGGGAGGTGCTCACAGGCCTTTGCCATGATCCCTAGTAAACACTGCATAAAGGGCTATCAAATGGGGGTTTCATCCCTACCAGCACTCCATCTTCTACTCTACCCTCTGAGGGCTTGAGCAATTTTACTGGCTCCCATTTAGCGTGTCCAGTTAATATTGCTTACAGGGCAGATTTACATACCTTCTAGTTTGCAGTACTAAGTAGGAGAAATATGCTCTGGTCAGATACAATATCTGTTTTCATGAAACCTTTAAGTAAAGGTGTCACAACTTTATGTAAAGTTTATTTATACACTTTTCAACTTTCATAATCCTATCCATCTTTACATTGTTGTGTTCTAGCCCCAGGAAGTTTTCTTCTCCACCCAAGATCATTTTGTGAAAAAGCCTCTGGTGAAAAACACTTTGGGTTCCCAGTAGGGAATTGAGTCAAGAAAATTTGTGTATCTTCATTAACTACCTCAACATTACCCCAGGCAATTGTTGGTCAGCTTTCTCTTTTACGATTTCTTCAATCAGGCAAATACAGAAAATTGGCCCTTTAATGTTGAGGGACCAGCAGGGGCTCCCTTTGGTCCACCCAACTTTTGGTAGCGTTGCATTAAGACCTTTGTTTTAACCCCATCAATTTCATTTTATTCATTCCATTTCTAAATGACCGTTTGAAGATTCCCACCTTGCTGGGATGAGTCCCATGACTCTTTTATTTTTCTGTAAGTTTCACCTCCATCAATATATATTTTTAAATTCACCTTATTTTTTTAAAAAAATATTTTAGGTTCAGAGGTACGTGTGCAGGTTTATTATATAGGTAAACTGCATGTCACGGGTTTGGTGCACAGATTATTATGTCACCCAGATAATAAGCATACTACCCAATAGGTAGTTTTTTGATCTCCCTGCTCCTACCCTCCACCTTCAAGTATCCCCAGTGTCTGTTGTTTCCTTGTTTGTGTCCATGTGTACTCAATATTCAACTCTTACTTATGAGTGAGAACTTGTGGTATTTTTTCTTTCCTTTTCTTTTTTTTTTTTTGAGACACGGTCTCACTCTTTCTCCCAGACTGGAGTGCAGTGGTCTGATCTCGGCTCATTGCAACCTCTGTTTCCCAGATTCAAGTGATTCTAGTGCCTCAGCCTACGGAGTAGCTGGGATTACAGGCATGAGCCACAGCGCCAAGCTAATATTTTGTTTTCTGTTCCTGTGTAAATGCGCTTAGAATAATGACCTCGAGTGCCATCTGTGTTGCTGCAAATGACATGATCTTATTTCTCTTCATGGCTGTAGAGTATTCCATGGTATATATGTACCATATTTTATTATTTTATTTTATTTTATTTTGGGAGATGGAGTCTCGCTCTGTTGCCCAGGCTGGAGTGCAATGGCACGATCTCAACTCACTGCAACTTCGGCCTCCCAGGCTCAAGTGATTCTCCTGCCTCAGCCTCCTGAGTAGCTGGGACTACAGGCACATGCTGCCACGCCCGGCTAATTTTTTTTTTTAAATGTTAATAGAGACGAGGTTTCACCATGTTGCCCAGGCTGGTCTTGAACTCCTGAGCTCAGGCAATCTGCCCACCTTGGCCTCCCAAAGTGCTAAGATTACAGGCGTGAGCCAACTTGCCCAGCCAACATATTTTCTTTATCCAGTCTACCGCTGATGGGCATTTAGGTTGACTCCATGTCTTTTCTGTTGTGAATAATACTGTGATGAACATACATGTGCATGTGTCTTTATGGTAGAATGATGTATATTCTTTTAGGTATATTCCCAGTAATGGGATTTCTGGTAATTCTGTATTGGTTTCTTTGAGAAATTGCCACATTGCTTTCCACAGTGGCTGAACTAATTTACATTCCCATCAGCAGTGTATAAGCATTCCCTTTTCTTTATTTTTTCTTTTTTTGAGACGGAGTGTCACTCTGTCACTCGGGCTGGAGTGCAGTGGCATGATTATGGCTCACTTCATCCTCAACCTCCCCAGCCCAAACCATCTTCCTTCCTCAGGCTCCCAAGTGGCTAGGACTACAGGCACAGGCCAGCGTGCCTGGCTAATTTTTTGTAGAAGTGGGGTCTCTTTATGTTGCCCAGGCTGGTCTCTAACTCTGGGACTCAAGCAATCCTCCACCTCGGTCTCCCAAAGTACTGGGATTACAGGTGTGAACCAATGTGCCAGGCCAGTGTTCCCTTTTCTCCACAACCTCACCAGCATCTGTTATTTTTTGACTTTTTAATGGTAGAGATTCTGACTGGTGTGACATGGTATCTCATTGTGAGATACCCTTTTGATTTGCATTTCTCTATTGATTACTGATGTTGAGCATTTTTTCATATGCTTTTTGGCCACTTGTATCTCTTCTTTTCAACAGTATCTGTTCATGTCTTTTGCTTACTTTTTAACAGAATTGTTTGCTTTTTGCTTGTTAATTAAGTTCCTTATAGATTCTAGATATTAGACCTTTGTTGCAAATATTTTACATTTATATTAGACCTTTGTTTGCAAATATTTTCTACCATTCTGTAGGTTGTCTGCTTACTTTATTGATAGTTTATTTTTCTATGCAGAAGCTCATTACTTTAATTAGGTCCCATTTGTCAATTTTCATTTTTGTTGCAATTGTTTTGTCATCTTTGTCATGAAATCTTTGCCAGGGCTTGTGTCCAGAATGGTATTTCCTAGGTTATCTTCCAGAGGTTTTATAGTTTTAGCTTTTACATTTATGGCTTTACTCCACCTTGAGTTAATTTTTATATATGATATAAGGAAGGCATCCAGTTTTAATTTTCTGCATATGGATAGCCAGTTACCTCAACACCATTTATTGAATAGGGAGTCTTATCCCCATTGCTTGTTTGTGTTCACTTTGTTGAAGATCAGATGATTGTAGGTGTGCGGCTTTACTTCTGGGCTCTCTATTCCATTCCATTAGTCTTGATGTCTGTTTTTGTACCAGTACTATGCCGTTTTGGTTACTGTAGCCTTGTAGTATAGTTCGAATTTAGGTAGCGTGATATCTCTAGCTTTGTTCTTTTTGCTTAGGGTTGCCCTGGCTATTTGGGCTCTTTTTTGGTTCACACACATTTTAAAATAGTGTTTTTTTAAACTCTGTGAAGAATGTCATTGGTAGTTTGACAGGAATAGCATTGAATCTGTAAATAGATTTGGGAAGTATAGTCATTCTAACAATATTGATTCTTCCCATTCATGAGCATGGAATATTTTTCTATTTTTCTGTGTCATGTCTGATTTCTTTGAGCAGTATGTTGTAATTGTCATAGAGATCTTCCACCTCCCTGGTTAGCTATATTTCTAGGTATTTTTTCTTTTTGTGCCTGTTGTGAATGGGACTGCATTCTTAATTTGGCTCTCAGCTTGAACATTGTTGGTGTATAGAAATGCTACTGATTTTTGTTGGGTGAAGTGGCTCACGCCTGTAATCCCAGCACTTTGGGAGGCTGAGGCGAGTGGCTCACCTGAGGTCAGGAGTTTGAGACCAGCCTGGCCAACATGGTGAAACCTCGTCTCTACTAAAAACACAAAAATTAGCTGGGTGTGGTGACACATGCCTGTAATCCCAGCTACTCAGGAGGCTGAGGCAGGAGAATTGCTTGAACCTGGGAGGCTGAGGTTGCAGTGAGCTGTGATCATGCCACTGCACTCCAGCCTGGGCAACAGAGTGAGACTCTGTCTAAAAAAAAAAAAAAAAAAAAACCTACTATTTTTGTACATTGAAATTTTGCTGAAGTGGCTGATCAGACTTAGGAGCTTTTTGGGCAGAGACTGTGGGATTTTATAGGTATAGAATTACATTGTCTGCAAATAGAGATGTTGCTGACTTGCAACATCTTGACTTCTTCTCTTTCTATTTGGGTGCCTTTTATTTCTTTCTCTTGCCTGATTACTCTGGCTAGGAATTCCAGTACTGTGTTGAATAGGAGTGGTAAGAGTGGGCATCCTTGACTCTTCATTATGATGTTGGCTGTGGGTTTGTCATAGATGGCTCTTATTGTTTTGAGCCATCACTTCAGTACCTACTTAGTTGAGGGTTTTTAACAGGAAGGAATGTTGATTTTTATCAAGACTTTTCTGCATCTACTGAGGTGATCATGTGGTTTTTGTCTTTTGTTCTGTTTATGTGATGAATCACATTTACTGATTTGCATATGTTTAACCAACCTTTTGTCCCAGGGATAAAGCCTGCTTGATCCTGGTGGATTAGCTGTTTGATGTGCTGCTGGATTTGGCTTACTAATATTTTGTTGAGGATTTTTGCATATATGTTCATCAAGGTTGAGAACAGTGTCTCACACCTATAGTCTCAGCACTTTGGGAGGCCAAGGCAGGAGACTCGAGCCCAGGAGTTTGAGACCAGCCTGGACAACATAGTGAGATCCCATCTCTACAAAAACTAAAAAATTTCCTTGGTGTGGTGGCACACACCTGTAGACACAGCTATTTGAGAAGCTGAGGCAGGAAGATTGCTCGAGCCCAGGAGGTTAAGGTTGCATTGAGCTGTGTTTGTGCAACCACACTTCAGCTTGGGCAACAAAGTGTTGGCTCTCAGTGCCATTTTCCCCAGACATAGGGCTTATATACCATAAGGAAAGAGTGACTCAGAGAGACATACAGTACAATTTAAGTATAGTAACATCAAGGTCGTTTTGACCTAAGGGCAGGACTTACTTTAAGTATGTGTCCTTACAAAAGGGTCAATAGATATAATAGAAATCTTAGAGGTGTTCTCAGAAATAGAGTGAGTCAGAAGTCATCATTGCAGAGGAGCACCCAAGATAAAGTTGCTTTGGCCTCCACGACATCTCTTCCTAATCCAAGGGCATATGATACAATTGATAGGCCATGTTTAGTTCTCCAGGTTAGTGGTTCTTAACCTGCAGTTCCTGAATAAACTTCAAATGGATCTGAGAATTCTTTGGAGTTAAATGCAAAATCTTATATGTATTCATATATTCCTGAGGAGAAGACCTTCATGAAGAAAGGAAAGTAAGAGTATATGAGTTTAGATGCCCATAGATTGGTAGACATGATGGAGGAAATAGTTCGAGACTTCCTTCTGATTATTCCTATTTCTCAATGAAATAGGAAATAAGGTCATTAGCAGAGAATGAGGAAATGTTGGAAGTTTAAGGAAAGAGTGTAAAATTATTATATCAGTATAGACTGTCTCCTATTTCTTTACACTTCAGAAGTAAGGATGTGAGGGGTGAATAAAAATACAGAGGTAATAGGTTCAATACATTGGCATGCCGAGTGAGTTCGAAAAGTTAATGGAACTGGAAGATTGGAGAGAATGAGCTGAAATGATAGAGAGTAGTGGTTAGTTGGAACAGGAGCAGTTAGAGTAAAGACAAGTTCTAGGTTATCATTGTGGAGTGAGCTCTTGAAGTATATAACATGGTTATTGTAGGAAGGGAAGCCAGAGAACTGAGAGGCCATGTTGTTGGAGGGATCATCTTTGTGAATATTGAAATTATTAAGAATTATGACAGTAGTTTGAGGGAAGATGACTTTGAGCCAAGTGCAAAACTCTTGGTAGCATTCATATTTTTTCTCCCTCAGATAAATAGAAAAAAAGATGATGGAATTGTAATTATAAAGCTAATTTTTTTTTAGACAATAGCATTTGTTGGTACCTCATTTTTTTTTCTTTTCTATTTTTTTTTCTCTTCCATTTTGTTTTCTCAAATGCTTGTTCTGTCTTTTGTAGCAATAGTAATAAAACTGGGCACATTACATTATATTTTTATGAAAAGTTATTTCATAGGAAAGTAATTTATGATTATATCACTGCCAAGCCTCTGGTGTTACTTAAGGCTTTGTCAGCCTTGCCAATAAAAAGCCAGTTTCATATTCAGTGACACTTCTGTTTGTAGAGCAAAAGTTATACTTAAAAATTGTTGATCCTACTTCAGGCACTAGCTATTTGGCTTAGATCCCAGGAACTAATCCTTAGTGAGGTTTTCTCTCTTAAAGACTTCTTTCTTTTACATTTGAAAGATTAATGTGTATATTCATTTTTAGGTGGCCCTGATGAGGTATGTCACCTTGGAACCACAGATATACCTTTTTAACTTTGCAGACTCAGAAATATGAAATTATCAGTTTTCCCAAATAAGATCAGATAGTAAACTCAGATTCTAATTTGGACCATAATAGGTGAAGGAGCTGAGATTTAACAAAGGGTAAAACCAGTCTTTACTGGTTTTATGTAGTGTACATTCTTCCAGCCAGAAAACAGAGAGAAACAAGTTAGGGGCAAGAGTAGGATTTCCTGGGTCTTGGGAGCCAACAGAAGGAAAAAGAGAATGCTTATATGGTCAGATCAGACACACTATGCTTAGTAAATGCTATCTTCACATGCAAAAGTCCTTTGGGAGCCAAAGAATAGAGCATAACCCAGAACTAGAGGGAGAGGACTATACCTGGAGGGATTTGAAAAGAAACTGGAAATATCTGAGACCAAACAGCAATATTAATAGAACTCTTGTGCTGGCCAGAGTCAGAGTAACATGGTCATATAAGGAGATGCCTGAGAGACAAAGTAGCAAAGATAAGAAGTCATGCTTGCTTATTTTTGTTTGCCAGCATGATTTCACAAAGTCTCTGATTCTGAGACAGAGGGATGCTTTGAGGACAAACAAGATAGAGCACATCACCATACCCCCACATCACTTGCCTGAGTCACTATATTCCTTGAAAGATAGATGACCCTTGTCCTTGAATTTTCCAGCACATAAGATAACATCTGATGGAAGGAATGATTATGCTTCTGCAATCTAAAACCAGATGTACTACTGTATCTAAACTTTGGTATGATTTTTCACATACTAAACTCCTGCTACCTGCTTATTAGCAGTGGGCTGAAATATTGTGCTGAAGCAGTCTGACAGAACAGCTCCTATGCTGTAGTCTATGGTCTACAGTCCTCAGTAAGATTTCTGAATAAAATTAATTTTTTTAAAGTTTGATTTACTTTTTCCTTCAGTTGATATGACCAACAAGAGGCCCACAGGCTATGTGTAGGTCACTTGACTGATGACCTAATTTCAGCATACAGTGAGTCTACTAGAGATGTCAAGCACTGGCTGTTGTCTTTATATCTACTTCTATGGTAATTTGCCCTGCGTAGCTCTTGTGCTCCCCAGGCAGCTGTGTTCTGAACTATGAGTGACCTTGCTGCCTCTGGCCTATGGCTGTTTGGGTCAAGGGATAGGCAATCTGACCTAACAGAAGTCAATTCATGAGCCAGTCAGGATTTTGCCAATAGCCTGGTGAATTTAGCCCATCACATGGGCTGTCTTGGGAATTTAAGTCATAGAAGCAGAGGTGTTGGTTGTGGGCAACTGAAAGTTCACAAATAGAGAGCTCATGATTGTCATGTGCAAGCTAAAGTTATAGAGAAACAGAAACTATGAGCACTGGAAGTCAATGGGTAGAGAGAAGAGAACAGAGAAAATGAGTAAAGAAAAATCAAATTACCAGGAGAGACAGGAAAATTAAAACTTCACGTCTTCAAATAGAGATGATTATATTAGTTGTTTCTAAGACCTGCCTTCTGGTTTCAGTTGTCACTAGACTATATTGTACTTTGGCACTTTGTTCTTGGAGTAGAATAAGAGTCCAGCCGTATCTTCATAGTAAAACCTCTTAAAATAGCCTGAACAGATCTTTGTTCCTTGCAACCATAAGAACCAAGGAACCATTTCCCTTTTTCTAGGGAGCTATGCTAATCAAGCTAAATTGTACCTAGTTACAAAGATTCTGTGCTTTGTGTACTCATCTGTCTCTATGCTTTTTAGCTTTTTTTTTCTTTTTCTTTTTTTTTTTTTTTTAGATAGGGTCTCTCTCTGTTACCTAGGCTGGAGTGCAGAGGTGGGATCACAGC
Organism: Macaca mulatta; assembly: GCF_049350105.2. Lineage (NCBI taxonomy): Eukaryota > Metazoa > Chordata > Mammalia > Primates > Cercopithecidae > Macaca > Macaca mulatta. Next base: position 164,884,901 of record NC_133406.1, read on the forward strand.
TCACTTCAACCTTGACCTCCTGGGCTCAAGTGATTCTCTCACTTCAGCCTACCAAGTAGCTGGGACTATGGGTGCATGCTACCACTTCTGGCTAATTTTTAAATTTTTAAAGTTTTTGTAGAGATGGGGTTTCACCACATTGCCCAGGCTCATCTTGAATTCCTGGGTTCAAGCAGTCCTCCTGCCTCAGACTCCCAAAGTGCTGGGATTATAGGCATGAGCTACCATACCCGGCCAACAGCTCTCTTAAAGTATAACTGATGTAAAATTAACTCTACATATTTAAATTGTACAACTTGAATGAGTTTTGATATATGTATATACCTGTGAAACCATCACCACAATCAAGATGACAAGCATTTCCATCACCCCAGAATTTGCTGATGCCCCTTTGTTATCCTTCCTTCATTCCTGTTCCCAGGCATCCCCTGATCTGCTTCTGTCACTGTAGGTGAATTTGCATTTTCTAGAATTTTATATAAATGGAATCATACAGTACGTACCTTCTTTGGCTTACTTATTTACCATAATTTAAAGATTCATTCATGTTTAATGTTATCACTAATTGTTCCTTTTCTGCTGAGTAGCATTTTGTTGGATATACCAGAAGTCATTGATGGATATTTAGGTTGTTTCTAGTTTATGAGTATTACAAATAAAGCTGCTATAAGCATTTGTGTACAAGAACAGGAATTAGTATAGTAGAAAACAAACAATGGAATCAACAAAATCAAAAACTGATTTTTGGAAAAAAAACCCTAAAAATAGGCATGCCTCTAGCAAGACTGATAAAGAAAAGATAAAATGTTTAAACAGTTTTAGAATTTATGAGAGGAATAGCTAGAGATTTAGGAGAGATTTTAAAAAATCACAAGCATGCTATGAAAAGTTTTGTTAATAAATTTTGAAACAAACAAAACATACTTTTCCATAACTGTAGAAATTACCAAAATTACATCAAGAAGAAAGAAAAAACCTGAATAAGCCATTACTCATTCTCCCCACTATCCTACTTCAAAGACTTGAGCTTCAGATAATTAAAAATTCTTGGTGATGTGAGTATTTTGAAGCAGGATCAGTCTGTAATAAGATTTCATAATAATGATTTAATAATATTTCATAATAATAAGGATCAGTATGTAATAATACCTCCTTCCTATAGGTCTAGTTATTGTGTTTTTCTACATGTATACTTTTTAAAAAATTATTCATTAAAATCGATTTCTAAGTATTTGAAACCTCAGCATTTACTCTTAATCTGATGTTGAACTGGAAGAATCAGTTTATACTGAGGGAATTGCATACATTTGTTTACAGAATAAAGGGAGCCATGTATATTTGTTTATAGGTTAAAGAGTCATGGACTCGAACCAGGAAAGTTTCAACCAGGAAATTCAAGTTAAAACTCTGAGATTAAGATCATATGTGGTTGATTTATTGGGAGGTCAAAATCATAGCACAGCAACAACTCATCAGTATCCTAATCCGGGATTAACAAAGATAAGTTTAACATAGCCAAAATAGCTAAGAACAAGGAAGAGAGTGGGACAGGAACAATGGCAAAATTGCCTCAACAGGTTTAAACTGACTTATTTTTAAAAGATTCTTAAGATTATAGGTACTGGCTAATTATTTAAAAACCCCACAAATTAAGATAAATACAAAAATAAATGATGTTAATATTTGGTATATAGCTTGTATAACTTAGTGCATAGAATATAGACATATATTTATAATCTTATTTTTACAAAGTTGAGGTTTTTTCTGGAGGAAAGGTTGAGTTTTATTATGTGTATAATTTTGTATTTGCCTTTTGAAAACATAGTAATCATGAACATTTCCCTCATAAAGATATAATTGGCATCGTTTTTAATGTTTTCACAAACTATATACTATCAGAATTTAGTTTTCCAATTTCACATTGTTGAATATATAGACTAATTTTTTACTTTTTTAAGCAGTGGTGAAATAACCATCATTGAACTTGTATCACTGTGTACTTATCCAGTTATTTCTTTGGTACATAATCCTGAAATTCACATACTTCCTGGGTCAAAGAGAATAAACTTTTCTTTCTTTCTTTTTTTTTTTTTTTTTAATACGGAGTCTTGCTCTGTCACACAGACTGGAGTGCAGTGGCACCATCTCAGCTCATGGCAACCTCTACCTCCTGGGTTCAAGCGAGTCTCCTGTCTCAGCCTCCTGATTAGCTGGGATAATAGGTGCATGCCACCATGCCCGGCTATTTTTTTTGTATTTTCAGTAGAGATGGGGTTTTCCCATGTTGACCAGGCTGGTCTCAAACTCCTGACCTCAGGTATCTGCCCACCTTCGCCTCCCAAAGTGCTGGGATTACAGGTGAGAGCCACCACACCCAGCCGAGAATAAACATTTTTAAGGATTTTGATATAATCTCTAGAAATATTTTACCAGTTAACATTCCCACTAGCCTTGTCAAATAAAATTATAATATTGAGAGCAATAATACATTTGGTAATGTTTATTAAATAATTACTATGTGCCAACCACATGTCAAATTCAAGTTACCTAACTTAATCAGTAGCAGTTTCTTCCCAACTGTGCTTATTTTTTTATCTTTGACAAGTTAATATGTGAAAACTTGTAACTTATTTTAATTTGCATGTTTTGATTAATAGTCATGTTGGACTTTTTCTGTATTAATCAAATTTATCCAAATTTGATATTTTTCCCCTGGAGTACTATCTTTCTTTTGATTTTTCTGTTTTGTTCTCCAGGTCATATATTTGGAAACCCTTTACAAGGAATACTTCTGAGGTTTCAAAACAATGGCAAGAGGATAGGGTTTTCATAGAAATTTTAGAAAATAAGATTATCAAGTAAAGCAGAAGACCTTTTATTTGTAGGGGATCCATCAGAGTAGTGGGAAAAACTATAGGGAAAGGACGCAAACCTTCTGAAAGGTCAGAAGGTTCTGCAGAGTCCTGGGGGAGAATAGCTGAAGGCAGCTGTTCTATAACCCTGAGGAAGAGGGCAAGGAGTAGGTACAAGGGAGTGTGGGGGAATTTGTCTTAAACAGGCTTGTTTACTTATGTTGACCAGGAACTGACCTTTGATCATCTGCACAAGAAGTTCTCAGAAAGGGGAAAAATAAATGTTAATTACCTACAGGTTGTGTTGACTCCAGGTTTTCGGCATTGTGCCTGCACTGAATAAAAGCAAGCAGCTCCAGCTTCTCCGGGCTGCTCTCTGGCCACTAGAGCCAGGCAGTTACCTAGTTGCTCTTACACTGCATACCTGTGTCTGAGTATGCATTTCATCTGTTGGCCAGGGTCTGTGGGACAGACACAGTATTTATTAATTTGTTGTTAACTAGATTTTAAATAGTTCCATTTTATTCTTTACATATGCATGTTAAAAATGGTCAATTTTCTGTTACCGTATCATGTGAAAAAGACTAAACAGATTCTCACCAAAATTTGAAAGTATATCTGGAATGGTCTTCCTCAACATACAAACTAGGTAGCAAGCATGAAATTTCTTTAATGGGTCTCAGAAGGTATCTTAAAGATACAATCAGTCATCCTTCAGTAAAGCTGCAATTGAGAGAGAATGAGAGGCTTATACAATTACCGATCATGAGAAGTATTTCACATGTGTTAGATGCTGTGGATACTACAGTAGCAGTTGGGAAGCAAAAGAAACAGGAAAATGTATCAATCCAAAAGAAAAAAAGGAAAAAAAGAAAAATGAATTGGTAAACAGGACACACAGGACAATATGACAGAAATCAGATAAACATCACTCATCACAAAATTGCCTTCTAAACAATGATCAGATATGTTGCTTGCAAGAATCACAAGGCAAAACAATACAGAAATATTGAAAATAAAGAGATGGAAAATGTGTGTTTAATAACAGAAGCAGGGCCCATAAAGAACAAAAATAACAGATACATTGAAAAAATGACAAATTTACAATCACACTAGGAAATTTTAATGTAATACTCTCAGAAATCAGTACCTCAATAAGAAAACATTAATAATATAGATTAATAACAAAATTAGCAAGGGTGATAAAATATACATCTGTGCAGACTAGAGAAAATAATTTTTAAATTGAAGTATATGTGGAATATTTGCAAAAAATTATATTGAGGTCAAAAGAGGAACCTCATCAAAGTTTTTTGAACTAATATTATACATGCTGTGTTCTCTCATAACAAGTTTCCATGCATTTGGAAACTTAGAAGTGAACTCCAATGATTTGTAATTTAAAGAGAAAATCAAGACAAAATATTTTGAACTCTTTAATAAAAAACCACATATTAGAGTTGGTGGACTTAGGGGAAATTTATTACCTTGAACACATACTTTTTTCAACGGTCATAAATCAGTGAATTACCTAGCTCAGAAAGATTTTTAAAAAGCAACGAACCAACCAGAGTAAACCTGAATAAAGCACAAGGAAGGAACTAAAGAGCAAAAATTAATGTAGTGAAAATAAGTAATGGAATCAACAAAGTCGAAAGCTGATGAGGCTGGGCACGGTGGCTCACACTTGTAATCCTAGCAATTTGGGAGGCCAAGGGTGGAGGATTACTTGAGGCCAGAAGTTTGAGACCAGCCTGGCCATCGTGGCAAAACCCGTCTCTACTAATAACACAAAAATTAGTCCGGCGTGGTGGTGCACCTGTAATCCAAGCTACCTGGGAGGCTGAGGCTAGAGAATCCCTTGAACCTGGTATGGGGTGGAGGTTGCAGTGAGCCGAGATTGCACCACTGCACTCCAGTCTGGGCAACAGAGCAAGACAAACAAAAACACAGCTGATTATTTAATAAAATAGATACACCTCCAGCGAGACTGAGGAAAAGATGAGAAAATGTATAAACAGTATTATAATAAAAAGGGACAACTATAGATTCAGTGAATATTTAAAAAAATCAGAGAATGCATGAAAAGTTTTGTGAATTTAGAAATAGAGCAGACACTTTTCTAGAAATATGTAAATCACCAAAATTGGATCAAGAATAAAGTGTAAACCTGGATAAACTATCTACCACCCTCCAACCACATTGCCTCAAGACAACAGCTCTGGATGGTTTTATAGATTTGTTCTTTCAAGAAATAGGTGAGTCTTATATATAAACTAAGTCAGACAATAGAAAAAGACAGCTACGCAACTCATTTTTATTAAGATAGTACAAACTTGATACTAAAACTAGAAAAGGGAGTATAAGAAAAAGGTGTTGTGTATTGACCACTCTTATGAATGGACAAGCAAACTAAAGTTAGCATATGAACACATCATAACTAAGTAGGATTTATCTCTGTAGTGCAAAAATGATCCAACATCCAAAAATCCATTAATGTTATGCTATATATCTCATTTTTATTTACTTACTTTTGTGGTACATAGTAGGTATATTATCTGATTAATGGGGGACATATGATTATCTCAGTTGATGTGGATAAACATGAAAAAACCATATGATTATCCTGTTTATTCATGATACATAATACAAGAATCTTAACAAACTAGGAAAACAAGCTAACTTACCTGTTAAACAGAACCAAAACCTATAGTAACTATCAAACAATGCATTTCCATTTAAGTTAGCAGCAAGATGCTGTTAATTCTGTTGTTTAGTGCTGGATATCTCAGACTATGTAATGTAACAAGAAATAGAAATAAGAAATTTGGGAATTAGTAAAAGGAAAGATAACACTCATTATTTGTAGATGATATCATTGCATATAAATAATATTAAACAATTATTGGTCACTTACCACATGCAAGGTACTACACTATGCTCCAAGATCAACATATAAAAACAGTACTTTTTATACAAACCAATAATAACCACTACAAAATATAATGGAAAAGAAAATATTCACAACAGCATTGAAACCATAACTAAGAGGAAATGTAACGAAATAGGTGCAGATTTTTTAGGGAGAAAATTGCAAATTTTATTGCTTTGAATAAAGAAACCCAAACTAACCAGAACATAAGAATCTTTGTTTGTTTGAGATGAGGTCTCGGTATGTTGCCCAGGCTGTACTTGAACTCTTGGGCTCAAGCAGTCCTCCCCCGTCAGCCTCCCAAAGTGCTAGGATTACAGGTATGAGCCACCATGCTCTGCTGAGCTTTATTTTCCTGTTGTTAAAGAGAACTTATATTGAATAATCACTGATAATGTATGCTTAAATGAATTCTCAGAAGCCTACGGGTATAGCAATTGACTATATTAATATCCTGATTTTTATACCTTATACCTAACAATCCTATGGTTGTATAGGATTTGTTACTGCCCAGAAAGAGTTTTTAGGACTGGGTTTTATTTTGGGATATACTTGGTTTAGACTTTGGTTCAGTATATGCAGGTGTAACACATAGATTCATTTTCTTAGTTTCTGCCTGGTTTTGTTTTCCATTTAAAAAAAAAATTTTTTTTGTTATTATTTTTTTTTATACTTTAAGTTCTAGATTCAATGCCATACTGAATGGGCAAAAACTGGAAGCATTCCCTTTGAAAACTGGCACAAGACAGGGATGCCCTCTCTCACCACTCCTATTCAACATAGTGTTGGAAGTTCTGGCCAGGGCAATCAGGCAGGAGAAAGAAATAAAGGGTATTCAGTTAGGAAGAGAGGAAGTCAAATTGTCCCTGTTTGCAGATGATATGATTGTATATTTAGAAAACCCCATCGTCTCAGCCCAAGTTTATTTTTACTTATTAATTAATTGACTAATTAGAGACAGGGTCCCACCATGTTGCCCAGGCTGGCATTGAACTCCTGGTCTCAAGCAGTCTTTCTGCCTCAGCATCTCAAAATGCTGGGAATACAGGCATGAGCCACCATGCTTGACCTGGAGGTTTTTTTTTTTCTTTGATTCTTTTATTTTGCTATTTTATTGATGCATGTAAAGACAATACTATGTTATAGCTTGCTATGGGCTTCTCTGCAGACCCACAAAACTTCCTTTGAGTAGACAAGGTCTGATATTGAACAAGTGTGGCACCTGACCTCCAGAGGACATCTGAACAGAGAACGAGCTGTATGCCTTCTGCCACACTCTCTGAGGAGTGCATTTCCAGATTCTTAAGTCCACTTCATGTTTGAATATATGGGTTACATGTCAGCTCATGTGATTTACCCTTTTGATACCATTCAGGTTTCTTTTTGTTTTTGTTTTTTCCAGATGGTCTTTATTATTTTCTGCTTGCTTGAGCTCTCCCTCAACTGCCCTTAAAATATCTGCCATGTTTTGCATTCAGTCTTGGCTAGGGCTTGAATTAGAACAAAGTCTAGGGATGCATTTGGAGTTTTCTCACTTCCTGATAGTAGAGTCTGGAAGTAATCTGCTCCTTGCTTCTTATTTCTGAGTGCCTAGAAGTTAGCATTGAAATATAGTCTCCTAATTACTTTCATTGGGTATGGGTAGAATTGTTATCAAACATGTATTCCTACATCCCTGGAGCATAATTTCTTACTTTTGCTTCGATCCCCTCACTACTTTATTTCCTTGACAAGACTAGGTGCCAGCCTTCATCTCCAACTAGATGGCTCTGAGCTATGATACCCCTACCTAGTTTCTAATAGTTCCTTCCTCCCAAAGGAAAATAACTTTGCTTTTTTCCCCTTACCTTTTTCTTAAACAGATGTCTTTGGAGGCCTATACCTTCAGAAATACTAAAGATGTTTATCAAATTGATTGACTAAGGGGCCCTAAATCCCCCCATTGGTTCCAAATTTTGGCCATTGACTTCAGCCTAAATAAACCTGAATTTGCCATACTATCTTGAAGTTGGTTTTAGATTGCTGATCTTGTCTTGGAGGTGGGAAGGAGATAGATCCACATTGCATCTCTCATATTGCCTCTTGTTGACTGAGAACAATAAAAATATCATTTGATGTTTTAGAAAAAAAAAATTACCAGACTTCTAAGCAGCAAATTTTTTTTTTTTAGTGTTTTAAGATCACCATACCTAGAGCCTCTACATTCAGGCTTAGAATATACCTTCTGATTTTATTAACTTTTAGTTCATGAATTCCTCTGTGGTTGGCCTTTGATGTGGTTCATGAAGTTCTGAAATTATGGACAAATTTATATGTGCATATGTGCATTTTCTGATGACTTCTCTAGCTTTCAGGAGATTCTCAAAGGGGTCTTTAAGAAGCGCTGCTCTGTTTTACTTGCCTTGTGCATGCAAAAGCATATCAATGCACAACAAGAAGCACCAAAAGTTAATTTTTTTTTTTTGCGGTTAGGCTAGATTTATTCCACCAAGCCAACTTCTCAAGTCATAATCTCAAAGTAACTGACATTGCATCCTAGGTCTTCTGACTTTTCTATTTTCTTTTCTTTTTTCTTTTTTTTCTGAGACAGGGTCTGGCTCTGTTGCCCAGGTTGGAGTCCAGTGGTATGATCTTGGCTCACTGCAACCTCCACCTCCTGGGCTTAAGTCATCCTCCCACTTCAGCCTCCTAAGCAGCTGGGACTACAGGTGGCACGCCACCATGTCTAGCTAACTTTTGTACTTTTTGTAGAGATAGAGTTTCGCCATGTTGCTCAGGCTGGTCTCAAACTCCTAAGCTCAAGTGATCCACTGGCCCCAGCTTCCTAAAGTGCTGGGATTACAGGCATGAGCCACCACACCTGGCCAACTTTTCTATTTTCTTGCATTAACTTTGTGCATAAGCTTAGGAGTCAATAATACTTGAATTGATATCTTGATTCTTATACCTTCTAATTATATGTTCTTAAACAAATTACTGAACTCTTCTGAGCCATAAATCCTATGAACTTGTCAGATTCTTGTGGGCTTTAATTGAAATATGTATATTTAAATGTCTAGCATGGCCTGTGTCACAAAAACAGATTTTCAACAAATGTTAAGTCTCTTAACTACTTTAAAAACCAATTTTTGTGGAGACGGGGTATTGCTATATTGACTAGGCTGGCTTTGAACTCCTGATCTCAAGCAGTCCTCTTACTCAGGCTCCCAAAGTACTGAGACTACAGGCGTGAGCCACCATGCCTGGCCCTCCTAACTACTTTTTAAATAATCAACTTTATTGAGATATAATTTATATTCAATAAAGCTCATATTTTGATGTGCTTTGACAAATGCATACATCATCACAATCAAAATAGAGAATATTTACATCACTCTAAAAAGTTCTAACTTCCTTTTCATCCCTCATTTTCAGAACGCTGGCCCACTCCTGATCACATAAAACACAAAACTCCTTGACTCTGATATTCACCTTTCTTTTTTTTTGAGACAGAGTCTCGCTGTGTCGCCCAGCCTGGATCTCAGCTCACTGCAAGCTCTGCCTCCCGGTTCGAGCCATTCTCCTGCCTCAGCCTCCTGAGTAGCTGGGACTATAGGTGCCCACCACCACACCCGGCTAATTTTTTTTTTTTTAATTTTTAGTAGAGATGGGGTTTCACCATGTTAGCCAGGATGGTCTCGGTCTCGTGACCTCATGATCTTCCCGCCTCGGCCTCCCAAAGTGTTGGGATTACAGGCGTGAGCCACAGCGCCTGGCCGATGTTCACCTTTTGAGTCTAAGAGAGTCGACATATTTCCCACCTCTTGACTCACTGGATTGTTGGTACTTGATTTGATGACTCCATCTCTCAATATTTATCTACCTTTTCTCAATTTTAGTCACTGAATCACTAGCAACTTCTTCTTCCAGTTTATGTCTTAATGTAATGCTTCCTCTTCCTATCCTTTATGAATCTCCTTTTTCCTATCATGACAGTCATAAAGTCTTTTTACAAATATTCTAGTTATCTTCCTTTGAACATATGGTAAAATTGTACTTTCTTACTCCTTAGAAGTGTGGTCATGTGACTTGTAAATTGCTTTGACCAATGAAATGTGAGAAGTGACATGTCATTTTTGGACAGAGGCCTTTAAGACAAATGCACCATAACCCATATGCCACAACAGTAAGCAGTGTTCCACCTTGTGGCTATTAGCATAAGTTCTGGAGTAAGAATATGTAAAGCAGGATCCTCACCTAACTCTATCCTGAGTAAGAAATAAACTTTATTATCTAAAGCCACCAACATTTGGAGTTCTTGATTACTGTGGTATCATCTAACATATCCTGACTGATGCAAATACCAATGTGGGATATGAGTAACATTTAAGTGGGTACTTCAGCTGTGTTACCATTTAAAAAAAAAGGCTAGTTTCCTATTAGTATAGGACTTTCTCAGATTCACTCAGTAGTGTTCCCAGTTCTCCAATGTCAGGATCAGGTTTATATATATGTTATGAATACTATTTAATTTATATATAAATAATATATATTATTTAATTTATAGAGTATACATAGTATCAATACTAATACTATTTCATTTATACATAAATTATATATACATAATATATATTTTACATACATGTATAAATCATATATATTTTTATATACATATATAAATACTATATATTAAATAGTATTCATCATTTTATTTGCTGACAACATACCTTATTTGTTTCCCTACAAATTTAGTAAACTACTAAGTCTTTTTGTTTTCCTTCTTAAGTACTGTGCTAGGAATTGGGGATGTATGCTCCTTAAAGCATTGATAACTGCCTTTCAGTTCTAGCTCATTAATAGATACTAAATTCTTAGGCTATCAGAAGTCAAACGTGGTCATTTTGTAAAGTAACTGTTAGGTAACAGTTGGATCTCCAGGGGTTAGTTTGTCTGCTAGTTGGGATGTCACATTAAACAGCTCCAGGAGGCACCATTCACAAATAAACCTCTGCTTGGAGTTATCTGACATATTTAGTTTTACAGATTTAGAAACCTGATTTTGTAAATTTACCTAGAAGCATATGATTTTAGGGCACTGATATCTGTTAGCCAAAGTCAACAGAAACTAGTTTGTAAATTCCAATGCCAATCATAAATTTCAGTGGGCAGAACGTCTGCTACTGTAACTTCTAATGATCATCTGCACAAGGATGGTGGTTATATCCACTCATGAAATTAAATTTGGTGACATAAATTAAGTGCAAAAAAGAGCTGATCCCAAAAAGTGAGTAGTCTAATCAATTGCCTTTTTCACCCTTGGAATAGTTCTGTCTGATTAATCAGAAGTTCTTCTAGAAACTGGTTAACATTTCTTTTTGGTAAAAATATCGTCATCAAATTATTTGGAATGAAAATAGTTGTTTTGCTCCACTGATATGCCAAGTAATATGTCAAATGCTGAGCGTCCCAGCCAACCTCGCTTTTAACCAACTCCACAAAAGCTATTATCACAACCTTCCATTTTGAATGACTTATCATAATAAAAATTCCCATACTATATTTTTCATGTATTCATTTAAATTGGTAGTTTCCCAATGAGACATGATAGATATGTTAAACTTCTTGATACAACTTTAAAGGCAGTGCAATTTCTATCAATTACACATTTACATAGATTTTACTGAGTATTGTTTCTATTAGTAAAGATTTCTACAGTGTTTCTATGTAACATCTAATTTATTTTAATATTAGAGTGACATTTTCTTACCTTATGAGGTAAGGTACCTATGTCCCACATCTTAATCTAATTGGGACATAGCAGCGAAAAAACACAGTATTCTTGCTCAAGAGTTACCATTCCAATAAGATTTACATGTAACAACAAGGAGAAATAGGCATGTTTTTTACAGTAGTGATAAATGCTAGGAAGAAAATGGATTCTTGATTTAAAAAATGGAAATTAACATGTACCAATGGCTCCCTTCCTCAAGTTGTATAACTCAGGAGATTCTAAAGAAAAGAGAAAAATTGAAGCAATCAGAATAGAACATTCACAAACTCTCATTACCACCTCTTTCTACGTACTAGTATCTACACCTTTATACTCTGCTTACCTGCTATTATTTGTAGATAACAGTCCGTTTTTCTGACATAAGACCAAATCCTCCACTTCTGTCTCACAGAATCCATTCCTTCTTGCCTACTCAAAGGTATTACTTTAGTAATTCTTATTTTCCTCTTCTACATCAACATTTGCCTTTCTACTTGGTCATTTCCTTTGGTATATACATGTGATATTATCACTCTCATCTTTAAAAAAACTCAACTCCATTTCCTCTGCTAGCTATCATCCCATTTCATTGCTCTCCACAGCAAAACTCAAAAGACTTATACCGTTTGGATTTAATGCCTCCGCTTCTCATCCTCCCATTCTCTCTTAACCCTCCCCATTGAGGCTTTTGCTCCACAACCCTATCAAAATTAGTTTTTATCTTGCTAAAACCGATGGTTAGTTCTTATTTTTCATCTTACTAGACCTAGCAGCAAAATTTGACACAGCTGATCACTTCCTTCTTCTAGAGTCACTTTCTTCACTTGGTTTTCAGGATATCCTATTTCCTTAGTTTTTCTCCTACCTTATTGGTCTCTATGTCTTTTTCCTTTGCTAATTTCTCCTCATGTCCTGAACCTGTACACATTGATGGGCTCCGGTATTCAGTTCTCAGAACTCTTCTGTACCATTTTTATTAGGTTTGTGACTTAAAATACAATACTGCCTTGGGATAAGAAACACTTCAGTAACTTGAATCTAGATATTATCTAATTGGCTTTGGCTCTGGTTTTTGACTCAATACCCATTCTCAAATGTATATGAGCTATCTTCTGTGGGGTAGGGGATACAGAGAAGAAAGTAAGACGAGGTGAACAAACAGCAGAGAACTCTTTGAAAAACAGGGAGGTAGAGGGTTTGTTCCCCCAAATCCTAATCCAAATCCTAAATGGGGCTGCTGAAATGGATACCAAGGTAACTGGGAAATTCCTGGATAACTTCTGCTTTCTGAAAGTCCAAGCAAATCAGAGGCCAGAATATAACCCAATATTTAGGCCGATATTGAAAACTGCCATCAGATGGCACCAAACTTCCCCAGAAGTGAATGAATTCACAGGGCACAGCCAGAACTCTAGAATTCCTACCTGTCCAGACTCCATTTGATCATTTCACTGTAATTATCTTTCCAGCTCAGTCTCTGATACCCCAACCTCAGCAATTCTTTGAGACCACTAGGTCTCCAATCCATTGCCCTAGTATCTTTACTCTATTTACTCCTTTATGTCCTCACTTCCGCTCCTTGCATGATTTAGATTCCATGTTTCATCACTGTAATCATTCTTTTGCATATACCTTCAACACTCTTGCCCCTTTTTCCTTCACTGTTCTCACTTGGCACAATTCCATCACACTTACATCTAACTAGTTGGCTACTCTGCATCTGTTCCCAGCGGAGATGAGGCTAAAGACTGACTGGTCTCATTTCAAACTGACCAACCCTCATGAGGGTTCTAGAAATCTTATTATATTTACCCACTTCATAAACATTCCTAGAAGAATATTACATACTTTTTCTCTATTCAAAACTACCTACATATTTTTCTGTCCTTTCTCTCGTTTTTCCCGTTCCTTTCCTTTTTAGATATTAAAGTTCTAATACCAATGAGTAAACAGAAGCAATAAGAAGAGGACTGTCACCTGCTTTCATAACCACATCAAACAATTTACCAGCACATGTACAGATACATTCTGCTTCCTCTCCTATTACATGAAATAAACCATTAATGCTCCTATTGAAGGTCAACCCTTCTACTTCTGCATAGAATCCCATACTTGGGTCAGGTGCGGTGGCTCACGCCTGTAATTCCAGCACTTTGGGAGGCTGAGGCGGGCGGATCACAAGGTCAGGAGATTGAGACCATCTTGGCTAACATGGTGAAACCCTGTCTCTACTAAAAATACAAAAAAAATTAGCCAGGCATGTTGGCACACGCTTGAAGTCCCAGCTACTCAGGAGACTGAGGCAGGAGAATCACTTGAACCCAGGAGGTGGAGGTTGCAGTGAGCCAAGATCGTGCCACTGCACTCCAGTCTGGGTGAAAGAGCAAGACTCTGTCTCAGAAAAAGAAAACGAATCCCATCCTTTCTCATCTATGCAAACTCTTTATCTTTACTTCTGAATTGTTCTCTCTCTCTGTTTTTTACTTTTGGTTTTCCCAGTCTGCTGGATCATTCCCATTAGCAGGATCAACTTAACTGGCATTCAACCACTGTAGTTGTACACTTAATAATTTTATATTTAGATTTGTGTTTTGTAAGTAAAGTATAATGAGACAACGAAGCATGCTATAGACTGATGTGTCCCCCCACTCCAAATTTATATATTGAAACCCTAATCTCCATTGTGATGCTATTTGGAGTTGGGGCCTTTGGGAAATAATTAGATTTAGATAAGATCATCAGAGTGAGGTCTCCATGATGAGATTAGTGTCTTTATAAAGACAGGAAGGAAGACCAGATCTTTCTCTCTCTACCATGTGAGGACATGAAAGAAGGCAGCTATCTGCAAGCCAGGAAAAGGACCCTCACCAGGCATCGAACTGGTTCACACCTTGATCTTTAATTTCTTAGCCTCCTATCTCCCTCTCCAGGGGTTTAGATCATGGCCATCTTTAGGGATGACAAGAATAAATGTGGGGAATAAATATCCGTTGTTTAACCCACTCAATCTATGGTATTTTGTTACAATAGCCTGAACTCACTAATACAGAGCGTGTGCTTGGCTCTCATATAATTCTGTCTCTTGCTGCCTCCCCAGGATGGGTTCTTGGCTTCCTATTCTCCTGCCCAGCAACTTCTGCTGCCCTCTAACTCCAGAGTGGGCCTCAGTATAGGCTCCTAAAGGGTTAGAGTGGCATGTGCAATGTGTGTGCCAAGTCAGGGAGCAGACAGTGTACCCAAAGGAGTGTGACTGTAGTAGTTTTCTATTGCTGGTATAGCAAATTATCACAAATTTGGTGGCCTAAACAAAATTTTCTTATCTTAAACTTCTGTAAGTCAGAAGTTCAGTACAGGTCTCATGAGATGAAAATCAAGGTGTCAACAAAATTGAAGTGTCTCATGGCCCCCTTATTGCTACTTCACAGCCATCAGTGTTGCATCTCTTCGACTATCCTTCTGTAGTCCCATCTCCCTCTCCAAGGATTTAGATCATGGACATCTTTGGGGAACCATTATTCTGTTGACCGAGTCAGACCTCAGGCTTTCGAAGACATTCATGCTTTAATCCTTGGAATCTGTGAATATGTCATTTACATGGCAAAAGGGACTTTGCAGATGTGATTAAGATTGAGAACCGTGAGATGGGGAGATTATTCTAAATTATCCTGGAGGGCTTGATCAAATTACAGGAGTCATTAAAAGCAGAAGAATGGGCAAAAGAGAGGGTCAGAGAGATGCAATGTGAAAAGGATTCAAGCCACCATTTCTAGCTTTGAAGATGAAGGGAGAGGACTATAACACAAGGATTGTAGGCAGCTTCCAGAAGCTAGAAAAAGGCAAGGAAGTGGATTCCCTCCTAGTGCCTCCAAAATCACATGTAGCCCTGCCAAACCTTGTCTTAGCCTAGTGAGACCTGTGTTGAACTTCTACAAAACTGGAAGAAAAATTTGGTTTAATGTTTTAAACACTAAGTTTGCAGTAATTTTTTATAGCAGCAATGGAAAACAAATACAGAAACATGAAGTAATAAAAAAATAAAAAATGCCATGACATTTAGGGCGAAAAAGACCGTAGAAGAAAGGAAAAAGCTTTCCGTTCTTCGAACAAGGGGTCCTGCATTTTCTTTTTGCGAGCCCCATAAATGATTTAGCTAGCCTTTTCCATTAGAATACAATTTTGCCTTAACAACTTCTATGTTAAAACTCTCCTTTGAATTCACATTCCTTTCCAGCTAACATCCTATTTCTTTGCTCTTTTTTAAAGCAAAACTGAATTTTTAATAGTTGCTATCTTCACATTCTCTCCTATTACTCTCTCTTGAATTCATTCCAGTAAAGCTTTTCCTTACCACTGTTCCACTGAAACTCCTCTCCCAAGGCCAACAATTACTTCCATATTGACAAATTTAATACTTATTTCTCATTACTCTCCTTTTAAAACTTCTCAGCAATTTTTTTAAATGTAAACTTTGATTTAACACAACATGCATGAAGAAACAGTGTACTTGGGGTAGGTATTCAGCTTGATGGAATTTTTTTTGAAAGAATCACTGTTATAATAACTTTAATTTATCTTGCATTTTACAGAAGTCTATGAACGATTTTAAAAAAGCACCTCCTTACCTCATATCATGTTCCTCTGACAGTTGTTAAAGGAGGCAATGAATATGTCAACAACGTGTGCATCAGCGTCTTGCAAGAATTTCAGACCAAGCAACCACTCACCAAAGAACCTGCCAGCTTTTTTAACTTGTGTTTTTTTTTTTTTTTTTTTGAGATGGAGCTTTGTTCTTGTTGCCCAGACTGGAGCGCAATGGCGCGGTCCCGGCTCACTGCAACCTCTGCCTCCCAGGTTCAAGCAGTTCTCCTGCCTCAGCCTCCCGAATAGCTGGGATTATAGATGTGTGCCACCATGTTCAACTAATTTTTTTTGTATTTTTAGTAGAAATGGGGTTTCACCATACTGGCCAGGCTGGTCTTGAACTCCTGACCTCAGGTCATCTGCCCGCCTCCCAAAGTGCTGGGATTACAGGTGTGAGCCACCACACCCAGCCTTATCTTGTTTTTAATACAACAAGATTAAGTGTATCCACTCTGATGGCAAACCTGTTGGGGCACAACTCCACAACATGCTTTGCAAAATCAGTGATTAGCAAATTAGTTAGCTTTGACACGGAACTGTGCTCGCTACCCGCGACAGCCTAGAAGCCGGTTTTGATACTGGCAACAGAACATTTAAAATGACAAGTTTCACACTGTGGGAAATAGTATCGTGTGTCCTTCTATGGCATTTTGTGATCAGCATGTGTGACAAGTGACACATTCCTTGATATATCTTCTCAAGACATTTTCTATCTGTTTCTGTTGGAATCTTCCTTTGATTACAAGTTGGTTATTACCATCTATGGAACCACTTGTACCCAATTCAGCCAACAAAATTGCAAGGAGATGTTTGGGCTGACGATGTAATAGTTTACAGATATCTGTAAAGTTGACAAAAGAAGTTTTCTTGGTTCCGACTCAGACAACCTATGGTGGTTTCATGACAAATTTCCTTTTCTCCCCAGCAACCATGTCTTGATACTTTTCCCTTGTGATGTTGAGCACTCGATTCAGCAGCTCCTCATATGTGTAGTCTCTTTCTGAGCCTGCCTAAGCAGGGCCTATCTGATTACTGAATGAGATACTGAATGAGATACCATCATCTTTTTTGCTGTCTTCATCTTCTAGAGCTTCATCTTTCTCTAGTATTTCATCCTCATCTGGGAACTTGACATTCTTTTTCTTCTTTTTATTGCCAAGCATAATGTCAAGGTCATCCTCTGCTTCAGCTGGTTCTTGAACATTATTTTCAATCTTAAGATCCTTTACACATTCTTCATCTTCATCAATATCAAAGTTTTTTTCTTCTTTTTCTTTTGATTAAAGAAGTTCAAGTCATCTAGATCATCAGAAGCGTCTTTTTTCCTGCTGTCCTCTTCATCAGCTTCCAGATCCTTGTCCTTGGTTGCCTCTGGCTCCACTTCTTTTGTTTCTGAAGGCTGAATTTCCTCTGTTTGAGTATCCCCTTCCTCATCTAACATAAAAGGCTTCTTCTTCTTCTTTTTCTTCTTACTCATAGTTGGATAAAAAACCATCCCATTCCCAGACATGGTTGCGGCTCAAGTGGGCTCGGCTCGGACGCGAAGTCAGACAGGACAGCCCCAGCCCCTGGTGGCAGCACTGCTTCTGCAGATACCTCTCCCACAACTGCACTAGGCTTTGCGTCAGTGTAAGGGAACGACATCCGGTCAACCTCTCCTCTAAGCTTTGGAAATGTGCCTTCGCTGATGAAATTCTACCAAATGACCACGTCCCTGTGATCAGACTACAGGTCAAGGAATAGAATTATTTCCAACTCCAGAAGTTCTTTCATGTCCCCTTTCAGTCACTACCCCAATCCAAGAGTAAATACTATCTTGACTTTTAACATTACTGATTGGTTTGGCCTGTTTTTGAGTGTTATTTAATTAAATTAATTAATTTAGTTATGAGTGGGTCTTGCTCTGTTGCCTGGGCTGGAGTGCTGTGGTGCAATCACAGCTCACTGCAGCCTTGATTTCCCAAACTCAAATGATTCTCCTGCCTCAGCCTCCAGAATGGTGTGTACTACAGACATGTGCCACCACACCTGGCTAATTTTTGTATTTTCTTTTTAGGGATGGGATTTTGCCATGTTGCCCAGGCTGGTCTCAAACTCCTGGATTTCAAGTGATCCACTGCCTTGGCCTCCCAAAGTGCTGGGACTACAGGTGTGAGCCACCATGCCCAGCCCTGTTTCTGAGTTTTATATAAATATAACTCAGTGTATTCCCATCTGTGTTTGTGCTTTTATTCAACAATATGTTTGTGATATTCATGAGGTTTTTATGCATAGTTGTAGTTCATTCATTCTCATAACTGTATAGAATTCCATTGCACACATACACTGCAGTCTATCCATTGTACCGTTGATGGGCTATTTCCAATTTTTAGCTATTAAGGGTAGTTCTGATGTGAATATCCTTGTGCATGTCTTTTGGTGGGTATATAGTGATTGCCTTGTGGTTTTCAGTTGCATTTTCCTGAGGAATAATGAAGTCAAACTCCTTATTATATGTCAATTGGCCATTTGGATGTCTTGTTTTGTGAGGGGTCTTTTTGAATCTTTTGTCATATCTATTGAATTGCCTGTCATTTCGTTACTGACTTGCAGGAACTCTTTACATACTCTTGAAACTTTCTTTTTTTTGTTAGATATATACAATGAAAACAACTTCTCCTACTCTGTGGCTTGCTTTTTTGTTGTCTTAATGATGTCACTTAGTAAACAGAAGTTCTTAATTTTAACAGAGTCCAACTTACCAATTTTTTTTTTTATGTTAAGAACTATTTGAATCCTATTGAGCTATTTGGTCTACCCAAAAAGCATAAATATTCTCCTTTCTTTGAAAACATTTATACTTTTACCTTTCACATTTAGATATGCAATCCATCTAGAAATAATTTTTGTGTATGGATAGGAGTCATGATTTTTTCCAATTTGCATATCCAGTTGGCCCAGCATCATTTATTGAAAACACCATGCTTTTACAAGAGCATTGCAATGTTGCTATTATCATAAATCATATACCCTATATGGGTGGGTCTGTTTCTGTATTCTATATTTTGTTTGTTGGTCCGTTTGCTTATCCATAGGTCAATACCACACTTTCTTAATTACTACAGTTTAGAATACATCATGTTATCTGGTTGTGTAAATCCTTCAAAATGTTCTTTATTATTTTTAGCCCTTTGTGGTTCCATATATTTTAGAATAAGTTTGTCAATTTACACACACACTCCTGCTGGGATTTTGATTGAGATTGCATTGAATTCATAGATCAATTTGAGGAAAATTGAAATCTTTATAAAATTAAGTTTCTGAACTATGAGCATGGTAAATTCATTCATTTATTTAGGTCTTCATTAATTTCATTCAATAATGTTTTATAGTGTGCAATGTAAAAAGACTTTCACATTTTTAATTAAATTTATTCCTAGATTGATGTTTTATTTGCATCTTTTCCTTGAAATACTTTTTCCACATGGTTTCTGGGGCATTACTCCCTCTTCCTCTCACTGCCTTTACCTTTGCTGATTCTTCCTCATCATGCAGAATTACAAATTTTTGACTTTGTCCAACATTGATGCTCTAACCAGATCTCTTGAATCAGATGGTTTACTCATCTCCCAGTTGCCATAAGTACCCTAGTTATAGGCTTATCCCTGTGACCTTTGGAGAATTGTTCTTGTCTAATAGGAGCCGCCTCCCAGGAAATGACTGGAAGTGTATTCCCCACTCCTCCCCACTGTAGCCGATGACTGATTCAAGAGTATGAATGCCCAGCTTCCTTGCTTCAGGGTGGGTCAACTTAGCTCTCAGAGGCTCTAAGCCAACCATGCTCCAACCAAGGATTAGGAGAAGGCTATATTTTATCTGAGACCATATTGTTACTCAGATTTCCCCCTTTTTCATTTTGTTTCCCTCATGGCCTTACAAGTTTTTCTTGAGGAGAGACTTCTCAGTAAATCAAGTGCCTCTAGTCCTTGTCTCAAGCTCTGCTTCCAGGGAAACTGATTTCACTCTGTAGCTTGTCTTTGCTCTATATTCATTTTCTAGATGATTTTATCTAGTAGCGTGGTATTAAACACCATTTTTATGCTAACAACTTCAGAATTTATATTACTAGCCTTGACCCCTCCTCTGAGCTTTAGACTAAAACATCTCATTGCTATCATTTTCCTTTAGATGTCTAAAAGACCTGTCAAATTTAACAAATACGAAACTAAATTCTGAATTTTCCTCTCAGGCTAGGGGACGTCCCAAATGCTGGTGGGACTTTGACCCTGGCTGGTGTTCAGGCTCTTGACACTGTCGCAAGAAGGAATTCAAGAACAAGTTGGAAAATAGTGAAAGAATGGAGATTTACTGGAAGCGAAAAGTACACACTCAAGAAAAGGGGGTGCATGTGTATTCAAGAAAGTCGCACCTGACAGGGTTTGGGGCCTCTACCTTTATGGGTTTCATTTTTGTTGTTTGCTTTCTTTTCTTCTTTTTTTTTAAAAAATTAGAGACAAGGTTTCACCATGTTGCCCACACTGGTCTTAAACTCCTGATCTCAAGTGATCTGCCTGCTGCAGCCTCCCAAAGTGCTGGGATTACCGGCATGAGCCACTGCAACTGGCCTATGGGTTTCTTTAACCAATGGGTGGAATATTCATGAAAATTCCTGCAAAAAGTGAAGATTTCTCAGCACTATGGTGCCACACATTTTTACACCAGATATGGGTGTTCCTGAAAGTGTCATGGCCCTGGTGGGTGTGTGATTTAGTATGTTAATGAGTGTATAATGAGGTCCTAGGTGAAACCTAGATCAAATCTAGCACTATGTTGAGTCCAGTCAGTCTTACCCAGCTTGGCCAACACTATGGTTTTTCAGGGTCTTAACGCCTAGCATATGCAGCTACTTTGACAGCTTCCTTTCACTAGTCATGTGAAACTCCTGCTTGGATTATTCTGTTGTTCTGCAGCCACCTTGTATTATTCTTGTCTCATTTTCCCCTCACAGAGATTTCCATCTGATATGGTTTGGCACTGTGTCCCCACCCAAGTCTCATCTCAAATTATAATCTCCGTATGTTAAAGGAGAGACCTGGTGGATCATGGGGGCAATTTCTCTCATGCTGTTCTTGTGATAGTGAGGGGAGTTCTCATGAGATCTGATGGTTTTACAAGTATTTGACAGTTCCCTGCCTCTGTCTCTCTTGCCTACCACCATGTAAGACATGCCTTACTTCGCCTTCACCTTCTGCCGTGATTGTAAGTTTCCTGAGGCCTCACCAGTCATGCAGAACTGTGAGTCAGTTAAACGTCCTTTCTTTATAAATTACCCAGTCTCCAGTAGTATCTTTGTAGCAGTATGAGAACGGAGTAAAACACCATTCCTTATTCTTAAGTGTTGATGAAGGAGGAGGTTAGTCTTCTATATCTACTTCCTGATGATTAGGGGTGTTGGCCCTGCCTGGAAAGGGAATGGGAGTCTCCAGCTACCTAGTCTTAGGATTCCAGGGGTGAGTCATCAGGAGAGTCTCAATCTGAGGCAGGAATTGGTTGGAATCCTTGCATGACCAATATTTCGACATGGAACTGTTGCAACCTAGAAGACACAAACTTTACAAAGAGGCTAAACAAGCAAGGACCATAGATTAGTAGTAATAAGGTAGCTATTAAAGGTCCCAGGAAATGTAGGAACCAGATCACACTTGGTAGGTATTCTTTGACAGAGTCTCAGATGGTTTGAGTGGTGGGGTTATTGAAATGATGTAGCCAGGTAGCCTGTTGGTAAATCTTTCAAACTTGCAGTTTAATTAATCCTGAATTATTAATATAAGAACATCAGGTACGGTTTATTTCTGTGCAAACCCCTCTTTCTTCAGCTACAAGATAAAGCTTCTTGTTATTTCCCCGACCATTTGAGTGGTTCATGGTCTGGCATTGTTAGGGCCTCATATACTGGGGGTTCCAAGTCCTGCATAATCCTGCCATGCCTAGAAAAGTTCTGAGTTGCTTCTTCATTTGTGGAGGTCACCCCTTTAAGACAGCCTCCTTTCACTCAACAGACAAGATCTGGTTTCCTAGGCTTGGGATATGCCCCAGATATTTTACTTCCAGTTTGGAAATCTGGGCCTTGGATGGAGAAACCCGATACCCTCTTTCTCCCAGGAAATTTAGGACTTGAATGGGATTTTTATCTGAGTCGTCTTTAGTGGGACTTCATACGAGGATGTCATCCCCATAGTGGAATATGGCTCCATTTTCTAGCTCCAGGTTCCTTAATACTCATGCCAAGTCATTTTCAAACTAGTAAGGCCTGTTCCTAAAGCTCTGAGGCAGTACCACCAGGTATACTTCTGAGTAATACTAGTTTCAGGATTAGTCCACTCAAAGGCAAATACTGAGAGTCAGGGTGCAAAGGAATACAAAAGAAAACATTCTTAAGATCTAATACAGTAAACCAATTGGTGTCTCTCCGTATTTGGATAGGTATGGTATAAGGGTTAGCACCATAGGATGTGAGGGAATTACAGCCTCATTAATGGCTCATAAGTCTTGAACTAGATGAAATTCTTCATTTAATTTTTGAACAGAGAAGACAGGAGTATTACAAGGAGACTGACATAGAACCACGAGGCCATGTTTTATAAACTTCTCAATTAGAGATTGGAGTCCTTGCTTGGCTTCTGGTTTGAGGGGATATTGACACTTGTATGGGAAATTATTTTTGTCTTTTAATGAGATGATCACTAACTGAGCATGAGTTGCTTTGCCATGGGGTTCTACTGTGCATATTTGTCTATGTTCAGCTAGAAGATAAAGCCTTTTGTTATTTCCCTGACCATTTGAGTAGACACATACTTGTGGGTCTACTTGAGATCTTATTTTGTGAGAAATCAGTTTTTTTTTTTTAGGCTGGCTTAGAAAAACCAGGCATTGCCAGTAAGAATGGCTCCTCAGGGCCTGATAAATGTAAAGTGGCTTCAAGGATGGCTAGGAAGTCCCATCTCAATATAGGAGTAGGACATTCTCACATAACTAGAAACTCATGAGTTACCATACAGTTTTCTATCCTGCAGTTCAAGGGTAAAGTACACAGTGGAGCTTCTGGAGGATAGAAGCCTACAGTGGCCATTTAGGACAGAGCAACTGGCCTCCATGTCAATTAAGAAATATATTATTATTATTTATAGATGGAGTCTTGCCTTGTCACCCAGGCTGGAGTGCAGTGACACAATTTCAGTTCACTGCAACCTCTGCCTCCTGGGTTCAAGTGATTCTCCTGCCTCAGCCTCCCAAGTAGCTGGGATTATAAGTGTGCACCACATGCCCAGCTAATTTTTGTATTTTTAGTAGAGATGGGGTTTCACTGTGTTGGCCAGGTTGGTCTTGAACTCCTGACCTCACCTGATCTGCCCACCTCAGCCTCCCAAAGTGCTGGGATTATAGACATGAGCCACTGCCTGGCCAGTAAATTAATATTTATACTTGCCACATCAAGAGTCATCCAGAGCTCCTCAATTGTGATGACCAGGCCTTTCGTGGGAGCTGCCAGGAACCCTGAGCCCTGTCAGTCCTCAGTTATGGTCATTTGGCATTGGGCGTTCTCCTCTCCCTTAGGAGTTTAGGGCAATCCCTTTTCCAATGATCTTCCTACTTGCAGTGAGGACAGGGTCTGGGTAGGGCTCCCCTGGCTGGAACAGTTCTTGCTCCAATGTCTCGGTTTCCCATGCTTGAAACAGCAATCCTTGCCGGCAGGTTTGCTGTTAGGCCCGCTGGTCCATGGGTGAAGTGCCCCCCTGGGTGACCCTGAGGTTGCAGGGTACCACTTACAGCAGCTGCTATCATTTGGGCCTGCTATCTATCCCACCGTCTGTTACCACTAGGTCCTTTCATCCTCTTCAGCCCTGTTCCATTATTGAATACCCTGAAGGCCACATCAGGTACTTGATGAATATGCGTTAGGAATCCCAAAGCCAATTTCTGCAGTTTTCTCCTGATATCAGGTGCTGACTGGCTAATAAAGTATGTTGCTAGTAAAATTTGGCCAGCATCAGTACTTGGGTAAATATTAGTATACTTTCTCAGGACCTCCACGAGGCACCTCTAGAACAAAGCTGGGTTTTCATCCTTTCCTTGTTTCCTTTATTTTGTCATAGTTCACAGGTTTAGTGGTACTTTTTTTTTTTTTTTTTAATTCTCTCCACTAAACAAGTCACCATATGATTTCTTTTTCTTAGACCAGTCTGGCCCTGTTGGTAGTTCCAATTAGGGTCATTATTAGGCACAGATGTGGTCCCTACAATGTACTGCTGAGTCCCCATACCACAAGTTATCAGCATAAGCCTGAGTCTTCACCCTAATATGCTGCTTTTCCTTGAGGGGTGTGACACATGGACAAGGTAATATGAATATCTCTCCAAGTTAACTCAAATGAGAGTGAGAGAGCCTGAGATTCCTCCATTAATTTAGTTGAATCCTCTGAAAATGGCCCAACCTTTGCCTACATTGTGCTAGATCAGACACTGAGACATTGAAAATTGTGCATGCACCCAAATGGTCCCAGCATCCCTGTTGGTCACCTCCCTAAGTGGGCATAACTTAGAATGGTCACGAAGGTAGGAAGTGCCACTGTAGGTGACCCTGGCAGGACTCTGTTCCTTTGGTATGGAAGGGTGTATAGGTTGGTAAGGAGGTAGGCTAGTGGGAGTCTGGGGGATGGAGATGGTGGAATTAGCAGAAGACAGAGGAGTCGAAGGTGGAGTTGGGTTGAGAGGGAGGTGTTGAGAGTACCAGAGCTGGGTCTGGGTTAGAATGCTGAGAAAGGCTCTGGGGAGGTTCATTTCCCAAAAGGATATCCCAAAAGGATAACTATCTAGGATATCTGGTTCCCATTTGATTCCCCCAAAGGAGTATGAGCAAAGGTGCCACAAAGGTGGCAATTCCCATGAAGGATAAAGTTCTGATAAAAAGCCATGAAAGACTATACATATGCTATTTCAGTCTTTTTCTCCTGGCATTTACAAAAGAGGTCTAATTGCAAGACGTATTAAAATTTAGGATCCTGTTCTCTGGCCATTACACCACATTTTCTAAAAGAGAGTTACCCAGACCTTGACCTGCCCTTCATATGACATAAAAAGAGTGGAAGAGGGGAGGAAATAACAGTATGGTTCCCTCACAGAGGGACCAGTTCTGGCCTTTACAAAATGCTGAGTGCATGAGTATGGCCCTTACAGTTTGCCAGCTCCATGGCCATTCCAGGGAGACAAATGTCCCTGTTTCCTTTGCTGGCTGTCTTGAAATCCAGGTGTTTCCCCAGAGCCCTAGCATTGCCCAGGTGTTCACAGCCCCCGAGGTTTTGAAAATAGGAGAGCTTTTGAAGTCAAGAAGGATGAGTTGCAGGCCTAATTTGAAAGCAGTGAGCATGCATTATCTATCTGAACACTTATTATCAAGTAAAACTTGGGAATAGAGATGATTCAGCACGGCCAATAAACAAGGACCTCGAAAGGACCTCTTAAGAACCAAAGGCCTGGATTTGGCATTCCAGAGGGCAATATATAAGAGACCTATCTTGCTGTGTCCAAAAAGTTTACTGAGCTTTTGAGTGAAGTATGAAGAAGGAGCACAGAAGAGAAAAATTGCGAAAGCAAGGTTTAAAGAAAGCTGGGAAAGAGAAAATAGTTCCCAACTGGGGTCAGTGTCTTGCCACAACTGGTTCCTTGGGAAAATGGAAGACTCTTCTTGGGAAAAGTTATAGTGCTCCTAGGAGGCTAGCCAAGCACTGCACAGTACGAGACTTTACCCTACCACCTTCATTAGCCTCCTGTCAGGAAAGACTGTGGCATCCCAGAACTACTTGGTGTAGGTTGAAACCTTTCCACCTCCACTTGTCACTCATCAGGGCAAACAAGGTTTGCTCTCCAACCAGAAAGAGCAGAGGCACTGTGACTGAGGGGATTCAAGCTGTAGTCAGCTCTGAGGAACAAGGAAGAAATTAGCAATAACTTCAGGGAATGAGAAGACTTTGACTAAGGTCAAAGTGAGACTTAACAACTGCTGCTGGTCCTAAAATGGGGCCAACAAGGCTCTTGGCTGGATGACCATAAAGGTGATACTAACAGGCTAGGGGAGGTCCGCAAATGCCCATAGGACCTCGACTCCTGCTGGTGTGCAGGATCTTGACACGACTGCAAGTAGGAATTCAAGGAAGAGTTGGAAAATAGTGAAAGTACAGAGATTTATTCCAAAGCAAAAAGTACACAAGAAAGGGAAGTGAGAGTGTCCTGGAGAGAGATTCACATCCAATGAGATTTGAGGCTTCTACCCTTATGGGTTTCTTTATCTAAGTGGTGAAATATTCATAAAGATTTCTCGAAAAGGCTGGGTGTGGTGGCTCATGCCTGTAATCCCAGCACTTTGGGAGGCTGAGGTGGGCGGACCACCTGAGGTCAGGAGTTTGAATCTAGCCTTGCCAAGTAAAGTTTCACCACTTTAGTAGAGGTGAAACCCTGCCTCTACTAAAAATACAAAAATTAGCCAGGTGTGGTGGCGGGCACCTGTAATCCCAGGTACTTGGGAGGCTGAGGCAGGAGAATTGCTTGAACCCAGGAGGTGGAGGTTGAAGTGAGTGGAGATGGTGCCACTGCACTCCAGCCTGGGTTACAGAGTGAGACTCTGTATGAAAAAAAAAAAAAAACATTGCTGGAAAAAAGTTGAAGATTTTTCAGCACTATGGAGCCACTCACTTTTATAGGAGATATGGGTATTCCTGGAACTGTCATGGTGCTGGTGGGTGTGTGATTTAGTATGTTAATGAGTGTATAATGAGGTCCTAGGTGAAACCTAGGTCAAATTTAGCACCAGATTGGACCCAGTCTGGGTCCAGTCAGTCTTAGGTTGGCACACAGCCTGTTTTACAGTCCCTAGCTTATGTAGCTCTTTCAAAAGTTTCCTTTTGCTAGTTATGTAAAATTCCTGCCTGGAATTCTCTATTATTCTGCGACCACTCTGTATTATTCCTGTGTCAAAAAGCATTAGTATTTACCACATTGTTCAGGTTAAACAACCTTAGAATCATCCTTGACCCTTCTCTTCCTCTCATATCTCCATCCATACATCAGTAAATCCAGTTTACTCTATTGTCCAAATACATCCACGTTCAGCAAATCCTGTTGACTGTACTATCCAAATATATCCTGAATCTGTCCACATGGTAGCTATCCACAGCAATCCCTGCTCCTAGCAATTATCTTCTCTTCCCTTGTAGGGATGTGTTGTAAGAGCTTCCAACTTCCTGAGTTCCTACTTCACTAGAGTTATGCAAATCATACATTTCACTCTTCTGCTGAAAACTCTTGAATTACTTCTCACCTCACTAAAAGCAAAACCAAAGTCCCTTCAATAATCTCTGTGATCCTGCAATATCTGACTCCTTCTTACCTCTTTGACCTCATTCCTTATGCTTCTTCCCATCATTTATGGCCTCCTTGCTGTTTCTCAAAAGGCCAAATACACTTCTGCTTCAGGGTTTCTGTACTTACTGACCTTTGCTAACAGGCTCTACTTCCAGATGCTGCAATGTTTCATTCTCTTACTTCATCTAGGTCTCTGTGAAAATCTCATATTATTAAAGAGGGCTTCCATGACTATATTTATTTTTCAGCATTCCCCACTTACTCCTAATATTCCATCTTCTCTGCTTGTTTTATTATTCTTTGTGACATTGCTCACCCTCTGAAATATTCTTCATATACACACACGTGTGCAAGTGGCTACAAAAAGCATTATTTTGTTCACCTCTGATATGGTTTGGCTGTGTCCCCACCCAAATCTCACCTTGAACAGTAGTTCCCATAATCCCCACGTGTCATGGGAGGGACCTGGTGGGAGGTAATTGAATTATGGGGGTGGTTACCCTCATGCTGTTTTCATGATAGTGAGTGGGTTCTCATGAGATCTGATGGTTTCTTAAGGGACTTTCTCCCCGCCTTCACTCAGCACTTCCCTCTCCTGCTACCATGTGGAAAGAACATGTTTGCTTCCCCTTCCACCATGATTGTACGTCATGGTGAGACTTCCCCAGCCATGTGGAACTGTGAGTCAAGTAAACCTCTTTCCTTTGTAAAGTACCCAGTCTCAGGTATGTTTTTATTAGCTGTGTGAGAATGGACTGATAGAGTAAATTGGTATTGCAGAAGAGTGGAGTGCTGCTATAAGGATACCCAAAAATGTGGAAACAACTTTGGAACTGGGTAACAGACAGATGTTGGAACAGTTTGAAGGGCTCAGAAGAAGACACAAAAGCGTCGGAAAGTTTGGAACTTCTCAGAGACTTGAAGGACTCAGAAGACAGGAAGATGTGGGAAAGTTTCGAACTTCCTAGAGAGTTGTTGAATGTCTTTAACCAAAATACTGATAGTGACATGGACCATGAAGTCCAGGCTGAGGTGGCCTCAGATGAAGACGAGGAACTTCTTGGGAACTGGAGCAAAGGTGCTCTTAATAGCATTCAGTTTTATGTATTCACAAATTTATGGGTTGGAATTGAAACTTATACTTAAAAGGGAAGCAGAGCAGAAAAGTTCAGAAAATTTGCAACGTGATTATTCAATATAAAAGAAAAACCCATTTTCTGAGGAGAAATTCAAGCCAGCTGCAGAAATTTGCATAAGTAATGAGGATCCAAATATTAATCTTCAAGACAATGGGGAAAATGTTACTAGGGCATGTCCGAGGTCTTCACAGCAGCCCCTCCTATCACAAGCTGGGAGGCCTAGGAAAAGGAAAATGGTTTTGTGGACTAGGCCCAGTGCTTTGCTGCTTTGTGCAGTCTTGGGACTTGGTGCCCTGCATCCCTGCTGTGGCTAAAAGGGGCCACAGTACAGCTTAGGCCATTGCTTCAGAGAGTACAAGCCCCAAGCCTTGGTGGCTTACATGTGGTGTTGGGCCTGCCAGTGCACGAATTGAGGTTTGGGCAGCTCTGCCTAGATTTCAGAGGATGTATGGAAATGTCTGGATGTCTAGGCAGAGGTTTGCTGCAGGGGCGGAGCTCTCATGGAGAACCTCTTCTAGGTCAGTGTGGAAGTGAAATGTGGGGTCAGAGCCCCACACAGAATCCCCACTCGGGCACTGCCTAGTGGAGTTGTCAGAAGAGGACCACCATCCTTCAGACTCCAGAAGGGTAGAACTACCGACAGCTTGCACCATGCATCTGGAAAAGCGGCAGACACTCGACACCAGCCTGTGAAAGCAGCCAGGAGTGGGGCTGTATTCTGCAGAGCCACAGAGGTGGAGCTGCCCAAGACCATGGGAACCCACCTGTTAACATCAGTGTGACATGGATGTGAGACATGAAGTTAAAGGAGATCATTTCGGAGCTTTAAGATTTGAATACACTGCTGGATTTCAGACTTGCATGGGGCCTGTAGCTCCTTTATTTTGTCCAATTTCTCCAATTTGAAATGGGTATATTTACCTAATGCTAGCATCCCCATTGTATCTAGGAAGTAACTAACTTGCTTTGATGTCATGGGCTCCTAGGTGGAAGGAACTTACCTTGTTTCAGTTGAGACTTTGGACTTTTGAGTTCATACTGAAATGAGTTAAAACTTTGGGAGACTGTTGGGAAGGCATAACTGGTTTTGAAATGTGAGTACATGAGATTTTGGAGGGGCCAAGGATGCACTAATATGGTTTGGCTCCATGTCCCCAACCAAATCTCACTTTGAATTGTAATAATCCCCACGTGTCAAGGGTGGGGCCAGGTGGAGATAACTGAATCACAGGGGCATTTTCCCCCCTAATGTTCTCATGGTAATGAATAAGTCTCAGGAGATCTGATGGTTTTATAAATGGGTGTTCCTCTACACTTCTCTCTTGCCTGCCACCATGTAAGATGTACCTTTGCTTTTCCTTTTTCTTCCACCATAATTGTGAGGTCTTCCCAGCCATGTGGAACTGAGTCTATTAAACCTTTCCTTTATAAATTTCCCAGTCTCACATATGTCTTTATTAGAAGCATGAGAACAAACTAGTACATAAATTTTGTCTTCTATAAGTATGGCTGCTTCTGCTCCTTTTTGTTTCCTGTTTGCATGGAATATCTTTTTCCATCCCTTTATTTTCAATCTATGTATATCTTTATAGGTGAAATGTGTTTCTTATAGGTAACAGATGATTGCAGTGAATCCTTTTTTTTATGCATTTAGTCACTCTATGTTTTTTGATTGGAGCATTTGTTCCATTTGCAGTTATTATTGGTAATTAAGGACTTACTCCTGCCATTTTGTTATTAGTTTTCCAGTTGTTTTGTGGTATTCTCTTTCTTCTTCCTTTCCTTCTTGTCTTCCTTTCAGTGAAGGTGTTTTTATCTGGTGATATGTTTTAACATATTGCTTTATTAAATTCTTTGTATATCAGTTTTATGTTACTTAATTTGAGGTTACCATGAGGCTTGCAAATAATATAAGCCATCATTTTAAACTGATAACAACTTATCACTGATTGCATAAACAAATTCATAAACAGGCAAGGAGAAAACAAAAACTCAACACTTTTTGTTGTTTCCATTTATATCTTATTATACTATCTATGTCTTGAAAAGTTTTTGTAGTTATTATTTTTGATAGGTTAAACTTTTAGCCCTTCTACTCAAGTAGTTTACATATCACAATTACAGTGTTATAATATTTAGTGTTTTTTTTTCTGTACTTACCATTACCAGTGAGTTTTGTATCTTTAGATGATTTTTTATTGCTCATTAATGTCATTTTCTTTCAGATTGAAGAACTCTCTTTAGTATTTCTTTTAGGTGTTGATGAAATCCCTCAGCTTATGTTTAGCTGGGAAAGTCTTTAATTCTCTTTCATGTTCACCAGGTATAATGTTCTAGGATTAACTTTTTTTTTCCCAGCACTTTAAATATGTCATACTGCTCTCTCCTGGCCTGTAAGGCTTCCACTGAAAAGTCTGCTGCCAGAAATACTGGAACTCCATTGTATATTACTTGTTTCTTTTCTCTTGCTTTTAGAATCCTTTCTTTTTCCTTGACCTTTGAGAGTTTGATTATTAAATGTCTTTAGGTACTCTTCTTTTGGTTGAATCTGCTTGGTGTTCTACAGCCTTCTTGTACTTGGATATTGATATCTTTCTCTAGGTTTGGGAAGTTCTCTGTTATTATCCCTTTGAATAAAATTTTAAGTTCCAGTGTATATGTGCAGGAAGTGCAGGTTTGTTACATAAGTAAATGTGTGCCATGGTGATTTGCTGCACGTATCAACCTATCACCTAAGTATAAAGCCCAGTATGCATTAGACATTTTTGCTGATGCTCCCCCTTCCAATATTTTTTCCTGACAAGCCCCAGTGTGTGTTATTCTCCACCCTATGTTTCCATGTTCAGCTCCCACTTATAAGTGAGAACATGTGGTGTTTGGTTTTCTGTTCCTGCATTCGTTTGCTGAGAATAATGGCTTCCATCCATGTCACTGCAAAGGACATGATCTTGTTCCTTTTTATGGCTGCATCTGCGTAGTATTTCGTGGTCTATATGTACCACATTTTCTTTATCCAGTCTATCATTGATGGGCATTTGGGTTCATTCTGTGTCTTTGTGATTGTGAATAGTGCTGCAATGAACATACGTGTGCATGTATCTTTATAATAGAAACATTTCTATTCCATTGGGTATATAGCCAGTAATGGGATTGCTGCATCAAATGGTATTTCCAGCTCTAGTTCTTTCAGGAATTACCACACTGTCTTCTAGAATAGTTGAACTAATTTACATTCCCACCAACAATGTAAAAGCATTTATATTTCTCTGCAGCCTTGCCAACATATGTTGTTTCTTGACTGTTTAATAATTGCCATTCTGACTGGCATGAGATGATATCTCATTGCAGTTTTGAATTGCATTTTTCTAATGATCAGTGATGTTGAGCTTTTTTCATATATTTGTTAGCCACATGTATGTCTTCTTTTGAAAAGCATCTGTTCATGTTCTTTGCCCACTTTTAATGGGGTTGTTTGTTTTTTCTTGTAAATTTGTTTAAGTTCCTTGTAGATTCTGGATATTAGACCTTTGTTAGATCGATAGATTGCAAAATTTTTCTCTCATTCTGTAGGTTGTCTGTTCACTCTGATGATAGTTTCTTTTGCTCTGTAGAATTTCTTTAGTTTTATTAGATCCCATTTGTCAATTTTGGCTTTTGTTGCAGTTGCTTTTGATGTTTTTGTCATGAAATCTTTGCCAAGGGCTATGTCCTGAATGGTATTGCCTAGATATTCTTCCGGAATTTTAACTATAAGTTTTTGGTTTTACATTTAAGTCTTTAATCCATCTTGAGTTAATTTTTGTATAAGGTGTAAGGGAGTGGTCGTCTCAGTCCAAAAGCTTCTTAAGCTGATAAGCAACTTCAACAAAGTCTCAGCATACAAAATCAATGTGCAAAAAGCACAAGTATTCCTATACCCCAACAACAGAGGAGCAGAGAGCCAAATCTTGAAAAAAAAAACTCCTATTCACAGTTGCTACAAAGAGAATATATACTAGGAATACAGCTAATGAGGGAAGTAAAGGACCTGTTCAAGAAGAACTGTGAACCACTGCTAAAGGAAATCAGAGAAGACACAAACTGTTGGGGTCCGTGCCAGGGGTGGTGGAGAATGAAAGAACACACAAAAGACAAAGACACACAGAGAACATGGCGGCCGCACTCAGAGCCTCCGCCTCACTTTATTTATACTCTATAAACCCCCTGTCAGCAGAAAGAATGCAATGCAAAACAAACTTTCTTTTCCCACATGTAACCTTCTACTCAGTTCCTTGTTTCTATGCTCTTCCTTATCTGCCCGCCTTCTTGGCGCCTACGGGAGTTCATTAAAAGTTCAATTGGAGATACTGTCCTTGAGCCCTATCTATTCTCAGCATACTGTTTTCAAAGGCCCCTGCAACAAACAAATGAAAAAGCATCCCATACTCATGGATAAGAAGAATCAATATCATGAAAGTGGCCATACTTTCCAAAGTAATTTATAGATTTAATGCTATTCCTATTAAACCACTGTTGATACTCTTCACAGAATTAGAAAAAAATATTTTAAAATTCATATGAAACCAGAAAAGAGCCTGTGTAGCCAAGACAGAATCCTAAGCAAAAAGAACAAAGCTGAAGGCATCATGCTACCTGACTTCAAACTACTACAAGGCTACAGTAACCAAAGAGCATGGTACTGGTACAAAAACAGACACATAGATCAATGAAACAGAATAGAGAACTCAGAGATAAGACTGCTCATCTATAACCATCTGATAATCGACAAACCTGACAAAAACAAGCAATGGGGAATGGATTCTCTATTTAATAAATGGTGCTGGGAGAACTGGCTAGCCATATGCAGAAAATTAAAATTGAATAAACTTTCTACTCCTATCCCTTTCTCTATCTCCTCTTTAAGGCCAGTAACTCTTAGTTTTGCCCTTTTGAATCTATTTTCAAGATCCTGTAGCTGCACTTCATTTTTTAAAATTATTTTTTCTGGCTGGGCGAGGTGGCTCATGCCTGTAATCCCAGCACAGGGGGAGGCCGAGGTGGGGTGATCACCTGAGCTCAGGAGTTCGAGACCAGTCTTACTAACATGGTGCAACCCTGTCTCTACTAAAAATACAAAAATTAGCTGGACATGGTGGCAGGTGCCTGTAATTCCAGCTACTCAGGAGACTGAGGCAGGAGAATCGCTTGAACCTGGGAGGCATAGGTTGCAGTGAGCTGAGATCGTGCCATTGCACTCCAGCCAGGGTGACAAGAGCAAAATTCCATCTCAAAAAAAAAAAAATAAAATTCTTTTTTTCTTTTGTCTCCTCTGTGTATTTTCAAATAGCTTATCTTCAAGCTCACTAATTCTTTTTTCTGCTTGATCAGTTCTGCTGTTAAGAGACTCTGATTCATTCTTCAGTAGTCAATTGCATTTTTTGGCTCTAGAATTTCTACTTGATTCTTTTAAATTATTCCAATCTCTTTGCTAAATTTTTCTGATAGGAATCTGAATTCCTTCTCTGTATTATCTTGAATATCTTTGACCTTCCTCAAAACAGCTCTTTTGAATTCTCTGTCTGAAAGGTCATATATCTCTGTCTCTCTGGGATTGGTCCCTGGTGTCTTCTTTACTTTGTTTGGTGAGGTCATGTTTTGCTGGCCTTCATGCTTTTGGATGTTCATTGGTGTCTGGGCATTAAAGAGTTAAGTATTTATTGTAGTCTTTGCAGTCTGTTTGTACCTGTCCTGCTTCAGAAGGCTTTCCAGGTATTCAAAGGGAATTAAGTGTTGTGATAAAAATCTTTGGTGCCGTATCTGCATTAGAAGACCCCAAGCTCAGTAAAACAATGGCTTTTGCAGACTCATAGAGGTACTACCCTGGTGATCTTAGGTAAGATCCAGGAGAATTCCCTGGATTACCAGGCAGACTCTTGTTCTCCTCCTTTATCTTTCCCCAAACAAGCAGAGTCGCTCTGTTCTGAGCTCCTAGGAGCTTGGGGAAGGATGGCACAAGCACTCTTGTGGTTGCCAGCACTGGGACTGTATTGGGTCAGGCCCAAAGCCAGCACAGCACTGGGTCTTGCCCAAAGCCCACTGTGACCATTCCCTAGCTACCACCTAAGTTCACTCAAGGCCTAAGGGCTCTTCAGTTAGCATGTGGAGAATCTAGTCAGGCTTGTGTCTTTCCCTTCAGGGCAGTGAGTTTCCCTCTTCCCCTAGTAGGTCCAGTGATGCTGTCTGGGAGCTAGGGTCTGAAGTCAGAAACCTTTGGAATCTACCTGGTGCTCTATTCTACTACACTCAGCTGGAACCCAAGCCACAAAAGAAAGTCCCAGTCTTTCCTCCCCTTTCCTCAAGCAGAGTTTTCCTTGCGGTCACCACTGTCCCAGACCCACAGCAAGTACAACCTAGCAAATACCAACAGCAAGTACAGCTTTCCAATATTCACTCAAGGCCCAAGACCTCTTCAATGTCTCCCTTCAGGGCAGTAGGCTCCCCTTTGGTGCAGGGCAGGTTTAGAAAAGCCATCCAGGATCTAAGTCCTGGAATCAGAGACCTCAAGAGCCCACTTGGTGCTCTACCCCACTGTGGCTGAGCTGGTATCCAAGCTATAAGACGAAGTCCCATTACTCTTCCTTGTCCTTTCCTTAAGCAGAAGTATTTTCGCAAAACCACCATAGCTAGGAATGTGCCGAGGCACACCTGATGCCAGCAGAGCTCTGAGTCTTACCCAAGGCCCATGGTGAGTACTACTTAGCTACCGCTGACTAGTCAGGGCTCAAGGGCTCTTTAGTCAGCTGGTTATTAATCTTGCCAGGACTGAGGCCTTCCCTTCAAGGCAATGAATTTCCTTCTGGCCCAGGGTATGTCTATAAATGTCATCCTGGAGCTAGGGCCTAGAATGGGTGCCTCAGGATTCTGCCTGGTGCCCTATTCTACTGTGGCTGAGCTGGTATCAAGTTATAAGACAAAATTCTCTTTACTCTCTTCTCTTCTTCTCAAGCAGAGAAAATGAATCTCTCCCAGAGCTGCAATTGGTGCTGCCTGGATTTGGAGGAGGGATCATGCAATCACTCCTTTGGCTGCCCTGGTTGCTGTCTCACTAGATCGCATGCACTTCAAGTATACTGACTCCAAGACCAGCACAGGACCAGGATGTGCCCAGGAATTGCTGTATTTGTGGACTAGACTGTTTTTCAAATTTATTTAGGACCCCAGAGCACTTTAGCCCATGGTGGTGCGACTCTCTGGATCTCAGGTTCTTACTGTTGGGATGGATAATTCACCTCTGGCTAGGGATGATTTAAATGCTTTCTCTGTGGGCCCAGGTTGAGTTTTGCCCCTTGTTGCTTTCCACTGTGACAGTGCAGCACTGAATTCCAATGCAAAGTCTCACAATCACTGTGCTTTCCCTCCCCCAAGTACACAGAGTTTTCTCTCTGTGACATGTGGCTAACTCCAGGGGATGGGGGAGGGGTGGTATAGACAATTCAAGCCTGTATTTTCTACCTACCTTTTTCAGTGCCTCTTTTCTGACATGTTAAAAGCAGGTACTACTGCAGGTTGTTGGTTTGCATGGCAAACAAAGAAACAAAAAGCAGGTACTATGATGGCTCACCTGATTTTGGTTCTTATGAAGGTGCTTTTTTGGGTGGATAGTTGGTCAGTTTGGTGTTGCTGTGGTGTAAATGATCACTGGAGGTTTCTAGAAGGACATGTTGCTCTACGTCCTCCAAGTTGGAACTTTCTGTATGATGTAAGGTTATGGTTAGTCTTCCATTAGTGCATAATAGGTATTATTAATAATAATTATTTTAAGAATCCATGTGAAAATAAAAAGAAATAGTTTCAGTTCCTCTACAGCCACTTCAGAAAACTTCAATGCTGAATCAGAATACAGCTTTGTTTGAGACCAGCTTTTCTTATTGTCCTTTCAGCAGCTAACGTCTGTTTCTGTGCTTGAGAACTTTGCCCTTTCTAAGTGACTCTCAGTCTCTTTCTACTGCACTCATCACTATCAATTCTCTTTGCCCTTGTTTTCTCTAGTATTGTTTGATTTTTAAAGTGAGTGATCCAGTCATTAATTCAATACATTTATTAAAACAATGTCAAAGTTGCTGGATATATTTAACTGTGAATAAGATAGAGGCAATTACTGTTCTCAGAGAACTTATAGTTTTATGATTTTCTGCTTTTTTATGGTTCTATTTCCTCATGGCATCTGTTTATTTATGAATTTTGCTTACTGGTTTCTCTCAGTGAGTTGCTCTGCTTCTGTAACTCCTGGTTGCATATATTAGCATTTTTCTATTTTCTGTATTTTATGATGTTTTGACATCTGAGGGTCTTGCCAATTTTGAAAAGACTGCTTCTCCTATGGTTAGCTAATTTCTAGAGCTAGCAAATGACTCTCCTGTGATACTGTTTTTATGAGAAAATGAGTAAATCCAGAGTCCACGCACACCGACTGCTTCTTTCATGGAGCTCCCACAGGTTAAGCCCCATCCCCTGCCCTAAGATCACCCCAGGAGCAGGTTCTAGGCAGTGGGAGAATTCCTATACCCCAGAGTCCACTAAGTTATTCAAACTAACCTCTCCTAAATCTGCCTACCTTACCTTACTCATTCCTTCTTGCAAAAACCATAGGAAAGGCTTTGGTCCATGCTTTCCCCTTACGCCTTTGTCTCCTGAGTGACCTTGGTGCTTCCCTATGTGATGTGCAGTTTCTGAGGATGTGTGAGTATAAACTTCTTTCTTCATGACGGTCATTTCTGTTTCTGTGTGTGCATGTCTTACCATACCCAAGTAAAACAAATCCCAGATACATTTTAATACAATTCCTCACCATATGTCTGGCATTTAAAACTCCAGTAAGACACAACTGTCCCTATTATTGGGATAATCAGGTCATGAATTTCAAAGTATAGTCACAAGAAGCCTCTCTGAAGAGGGCTGAGGGTATGGTTTGTATCTTACTCTTTGTCAGAAAGAGTATAATGGCAGCTATCTTTTCTGAATTGTTCAGTACACTCTTCTTCCTCCCCATTCTGTATTGTTTTCTCCTATATAGAGATTGGTTTACCCACCTTCTCCAGTGATCTAGAAATTGGGACAGTCTATTTTAAATTCTACTTTAAGACATTAAAATTTTCAAAACATTATTAAGCATATTTATATAATTATCAAATATAAAAACAAAATAACTTTAGTTTTTTATGGGAGATTTAGACCTAGTTTTAATTATATTGTTTCTAGCATTAGAATTGCAAAAAAGAAGGCAAATTCCCTTTCATTCTGTTATGTGTAATTTCATTTTGTGTTGTCTAGAAGTTTTTTAAGAGTCTTTCTTTACTTTTGAGCTTTAAAAGTCATCATAATATATTTATTAATTTTTCCTTACATGTAGGAATATCTCAACTCTGGGATCAAATAACTTCTTAAGTTGGAAAGGTTTTCTTTTAGGTATCATTGATTATTACCTTTGCTTACTCTATTTTCCTTTGTCCTTTAGAGTTTTCTGTTATTTACAGGTTCAAAAGGTTAGAAATATGACTGTTTTCTGTATTCATTATCATATCTTCTATCTTTTTAATCTCTTTATCTTCTTTTTTTGTATTTTAGAAGTCTTGTAATTTGTATCATTAATTCGATTTGCTCAACTCTTGAGCTCCTTCAGGCTGGGGATTATGTCGAATTCTGACTTGTAGAGTAAGTGCTATCCTTCTCTTGTGTTATACATTTTTAAATAGGTTTCATATTGGTTTTTCCCCTAATAATTCAACCCTCAAAACAGAGATATTTCGCTTTTATAATTTACTGAAGTGTTGGCAGAAACCCCTTCATTCATCTATGAAGGTGAAAGATGTATATAGAGAATTTAGTAAAGCTCCTGGTATGTTTGAGACTCAATTTCTGTCCTCAAGACTATGAAGAAATTGCTCAAGTATTTTATTTATTTAAATAAATGGGTTTGTATGTGTCTGGTTTTTTTTGTGTGTGTATGCACGTGTGTTTGTGTGTGTATGTGTGGTGGGGATGGGAGGAACGTAAGGGAGGACTTATAGTGGCATCAGAATTCTGACAAGAGTTAGGGGAATGTTCATTATTGAAAATTATAAGATTTTTAAAGTGTTTGATTCCCAGAGATTAAATAACTCCTTATCTATCTTGGCTACCCACCTCCTAAGTTGGAGCAGCAGTGATGATTTGACATGAGATCTTATTTGTGTCCTCCACTGGGTTAGACTACACACTGGCTGAAGGTAATATACTCTAGGGGCTGTCCCAGGAAGAGCAGGTCTTAGACTAAAGTTTGTTTGAGAGTGTCAAGCCAGAGTAGAGACTAGATGTAGAGGGAGTAGACCATAGGCAGGGAATCAATACAGTGACCTCAGGTATAGGGAATCCACATGTCAGGCTTGGAATTCAAGAAGGGGACTGAGTCAAGCTTAAAGACTAGAACATCAACAGAGATGAGATTTAAGGAAGCATCATTTGATTGGCAGAATTTTTTTTTATCTGCCAGCTACATAACAACTCAAGAAAATGAGCTCATCTGGGTACAAAGAAAAGAAAAAAGAACTCAAGAAAAATAGACAAGATGGACAAATGCATAGAAAGTTTAATTGAAAAGATTGTGTCTCAAGACCAGATACCTTTCTATTGATCTTTTTCTCCTCCTCCTCCTCCTCCTTCTTCTTCTTCCTTCTCCTCCTTCTCCTTCTCCTTCTTCTTCTTCTTCTTCTTCCTCTTCTTCCTCCTTCTCCTCCTCCTCCTCCTCCTCCTCCTCCTCCTCCTCCTCCTCCTCCTTCATTTTCTTCTTCTTCTTTTTCTTTTTGACGGAGTCTTACTCTGTCACCCAGACTGGAGTGTGGTGGTATGATCTTGGCTTACTCTTGGCTCACTGCAACCTCCACCTTCTGATTCAAGTAATTCTCCTGCCTCAGCCTCCCGAGTAGCTGGGATTACAGGTGCATGCCACCACACCCAGCTAATTTTTGTATTTTTAATAGAGATGGGGTTTCACCATGTTGACCAGGCTGGTCTCGAACTCCTGACCTCAGGTGATCTGCCCACCTCAGCCTCCCAAAGTGGTGGGATTGCAGGCATGAGCCACCGTGCCCAGCCAATTGGTCTGTTTTCTTTATACGGTCAAGTGTTCCTTTAACCACACAAAGATAAACAAGAGTTTCAGAAAATACTATTGAAAATCTCCCAGGGCTAGGTGTGGTGGCTCAGGCTTGTAATCCCAGCACTTTGGGAGGCCAAGGCAGGCAGATCACTTGAACCCAGGAGTTCAAGACCAGCCCACCAGCCTAGGGAGCATGGAGAAACTCCTTCTCAAAAAATTAACCAGGCATGGTGTCATACACCTGTAATCCTAGCTACTTGGAAGGCTGACGCTGGAGGATTGCTTGAGCCCAGGAGGTCAAGATTCCAGTGAGCTGTGATTATGCCACTGCACTTCAGCCTGGGTAACAGTGAGATCTTATTATTTAAAAAAAAAAAAAAAAAAAAAAAGGCTCCCAGGATCCAGGACATTCTTTTTAAGTAAACCTCCCCAAGGAATATAATTATAACAAGTCAATAGTTATCTATTTTTTATTAGCCCAGTGCCACTTCCACAGTAAAACCTATTATCTTATACCTGGAGTGATAAAAATAACTTGTTTAAAAATTTATAATTTTTAATGGGTAATTCCATTGTTGTCTTAATGAGATAGCAATGTGTTTAGCAGAAAAATGGCAATAGAAACTCTTAGAGGATTTAAAGTTTCACGAATGGCAAATTATTTGGAAGTGAATCAACTAGTTATATAAAATAAGAGACGACCAGAACACTT
The DNA here is from genome assembly GCF_049350105.2 of Macaca mulatta. Classification (NCBI taxonomy): domain Eukaryota; kingdom Metazoa; phylum Chordata; class Mammalia; order Primates; family Cercopithecidae; genus Macaca; species Macaca mulatta. Next base: position 164,925,432 of record NC_133406.1, read on the forward strand.
CCAGGTGAAAATTCAGGCTTTCGAGGAGACCTCAGTCTGGGAGCATGCTTGTTATCTTCTGCTTTGTGAAAACATCTTTGTATGTTTCCATATTCTTCGAATAAAAAGAAATGCTATGTCTTTTGACAGTGACTGTTGGGTTTTTCCATCTGTTTAATCAGTTTTTCTTTGTGACAGTCATACAATAGTATATTCACATGGCAAAAGAATTTGAGCAATACAGCAGAGAAAATAAGTCCTCCTCTTATTTTAGCGCTTACTTCCATTTCCCCAAAGCAACTACCATCACCAGTTTCTTGTGTATTCTTTCAGATATTCTATATATATCTGTGTCTCAGTATCCTGTAAAATAGAGTTAGTACTAGATCCGTTTTTTTTTTTTTTTTTTTTTTTGGCTACAAGTGAAAGCATACTATACACAGGGTTGTGTGCCTAGCTTTTAAAATTTAACCATATTATTTTGAAGATCATTCCATATCTATTTAAAAACCTCTTCAATCTTTAAAACAGATATATGCCACTAACAATATGAGAGTGCCTTTTATGTCCTTCAGTTACTTTTAATGTTTTCTTTATGGAGATCTCGCACATTTCTTATTAAGTATATTGCTTTTTTATTGTAAAAGAAATCGCTATATGTAGTTTTAACCTTGTTAATATAACTTTTGCCTTCTATATATAAGATTTTTGATTTTTATATTGATTTTGAGCCTAGCCAACTTCTGCTTTATAAAAATAGTTTTACAGTTGGTTCTTTTATTTTTCCACTTATACAAATACATCATTTGCAGAAAGTGATAATTCTGCCCTTTTATTTCCAATGTCTTTGCTTTCTGTTTCTTTTTTTCTAATTTTTTTGACTAAGACTCTCAGAAGAATATTAAACAATTATGGTAAAAGTTAGTGGGCATACTTATTGATCCTGACTTAAATGGGAATGTTCCTGGTATTTTATTATTAAGCATCAGTTTAATTTATATCATTATATTTATGATTTATCCATTCTTATTGAGTTATTATAATTATTATTTATCAAGATGAAATGTTGAATATTATTAAATGCTGTTGCTGGCAACTCTGAAGATGCTTACATTATGTTTCTTTCTTAATGTAGTGAATTGTATCAGTAGGTTTCTCAATATTGAAACCTATCTTTGTTCTTCATGTAAACTCACTTTATACATCAAATAATTCTGCTTTTCTGCTGATAATCCCATTTTTTAATATTTTAGTTAGAATTTTTGCATAGATATTTATAAACACAGTTAGACTATAGCTTTTTGTGTGCTTTTTAATGTTTTTATGTTAATGTTATGCTGGCTTTATGAAAAGAATTTACAAGTTTTCCTTTTTTTTTTTTTTTTCCTATAAGCTCTAGAACAGTTGAAATAACATTGGCACTATCCCTTAGATATTTAATATAATTTATTTCTGAAATCACATAGGCCCTTTGCTTTTGGGGAATGTAAATTTAAACCATTTACTCATTATCTTCCATTTTTTGGTTTATATGTTTATGTTTTCTAACTTGATGGATATCTGTTGGCCTGAGGACCTTTATTTTCTTGGAAAAATCATCCTGAAGTGGCCTTGAGCTTGTCTTCCTCACTCAAAACTTTGGCCTCTTACAATCTATTTTTCACAGCATTGCCAGACGTAACTTTTTCAGACATAGGTTAAAACGTTTTACTCGCTGACTAGAAAGTCTTCAGTGGCTTCCACATGCCAACAAGAATTCCTTAGCTTGGGGTTTAAGGCCTTCTATAATACAGCCTAAGCTAACGCCATCAGTCAGGGTCTAGGCAGGAGACAAAAATCACAGTAGTTATATAAATAGTTAAAATCTATTATAAATAATTGTTAACTGGGTAACTAAAAAAGTAAAAACAGAAATATAGAAGTATAGCTGAATGTGGTGGCTCACTCCTATAATCCAAGCACTTTGGGAGACTGAGGTGGGAGGATCACTTGAGCCAAGGAGTTTAAGACCAGCGTGCACAACATAGGGAGACCCTGTCTCTGCAAATAATTTAAAAATTAGCAAGGTGTGCTGGTGAACACCTGTAGTCCCGGCTACTCAGGAGGCTGGGGTGGAAGGATTGCTTGAGCCCAGGAAGTTGAGGCTGCAGTGCACTATGATTTCATCACTTCTGTTCAGCCTAGGCAACAGAACCAGACTCTGTCTCAGAAAAAGAAGAAAAAAAAAAAAAGGCAAGAAAGAAATATAGGGGTATACAAGTAACAACTGCAGGAAGCATCTACCACTCTTAGGAAGTAGGGAACAAAGAACACTCTTTGGAATCATTAAATTTTACAACCTTAGATGAGTAAACTTGTGGAGCTGAAACAGATCAGTGAGGAGGACGTGTTACTCAACTGGTCTGGTGTCTTGCAGGAGGAGTGAGGCAGTGGATGAAGCTAGTTCTTCAAGCATTGAGAAAACTACAAACTGGATTCAGCCACAGGAAGGAGCCACGGCTGCTGGGTTGAACGGTGGGTTTCAAGCTAACAGACAGTAACTTTATCATTTGTGCATCATATTCTGGTCTTTTTTTTCCCACTACTTCTCTGCATTTAACCCATGCTCTAGCTATGGTCATTCTATTTCTCCCCAAAAAGCTGTGTATTTTCATTCATCCATATTTATTCCATTACTTTCTGATTTAGTAATATAAGGATGTTCTTCCGTTTCTTTGCACTTATAAAACCTGTCCTCCTGCTCAAAGGATGTGCTCAAATGCCTCCAATATGGAGACTAACTTGTCAAAAGTCATTGCTGCTTCTTTTAAATTTCCATGGATTAAACTTTTGTTTGGTCTTGTCTTTCTCCTTTGATTATAAACTACCAAGTGGGACCATATATTACAATGGTGTTGCAACTTACTTAGGAGGTTAAATTCTAAAGTTGGTCAAGAATTTAGTAAAATTAGAGTTAGTCTTAACATTTCTTGTTTATTTAAATTAAATTTAAATGCCTTAAATTAAAGCACATGGTTTTGTATATAATTCTGTACAGTAATTATTATGCCCTCTTAAATTCGATAATGTTGGAGCTCAGAAAATGATACTACCAAGTGAAAGCCTCAGAAGTAGCCTCAGAAGCAAAGTCTTTTTCTGACCTTCTCCTGCTCTCCTGTCCTCACCGCTCATTCTCCCCCAAGCAAGCCATGGAAACCAGAATTTGTCTCCTCCAAAATGGGTCATGGCTTGGGGGCAACCAAAACCCATTTTCCCCAAAGACAGCCATAAAGCCTAAAAACATTACTCTAACCTTTCTGCTGCCTTCCTATATGATAGCTGGTATAAAGAAATTAAGACCCTCCTTCCAGAGGAATTCTGTCCAAACTGCTTTCCACAGTGACTGAACTAATTTATACTCCTATCAACAGTATATAATAATTTCCTTTTCTCTGTAGCCTCACCAGCATCTCTTATTTTTTGACATTTTAATAGTAGCCATTCTGACTGGTATGAGATGGTATCTCATTGTGGTTTTGATTTGCATTTCTCTCATCATTAGTGATGTTGAGCATTTTTTAATGTATCTGTTGGCTGCTCATATAACCTCTTTTCAGAAATGTCTGTTCATGTCTTTTCCCCATTTTTAAATGGGGTCATTTATTTTTTGCTTGTTGAATTGTTTTAGTTCTTTATAGATTCCGGATATTAGAATGCATAGTTCTAGGATGCATACTTTGTAGGATGTATAGTTTGCTAATATTTTATCCCATTCTACAGGTTTTCTGTTTACTCTATTAGTTTCTTTGGCTGTGCAGAATGTCTTTTAATTAGGCCCTGCTTTTCAACTTTTGTTTTTGTTGCAATTGCTTCTGAGAACTTAGTTATATATTCTTTCCCCAGGCTGATGTTCAGAATAGTGTTTCCTAGGTTTTCTTCTAGGATTTTTATAGTTCGAGAACTTACATTTAAATATTTAATCCATCTTGAGTTAATTTTTGCATATGGTGAAATGTAAGAGTCCAGTTTCCTTCTTCTGCATATGATTAGGCAGTTAACCTAGCACCGTTTATTGAATAGAGAGTTGTTTCCCTATTGCTTATTTTTGTTGACTTTGTTTAAAATCAGGTGACTATTGGGATGTGGCTTTATTGCTGGCCCTCCATTCTGTTCGATTGGTTTATGTGTCTGTTTTTGTACCAGTAACATGCTCTTTTGGTTATTGTAGCCTGATAGTATAGTTTGAAGATAGGTAGTATGGTGCTTCTGATTTTGTTCTTTTTGCTTAGGATTGCTTTGGCTATTTGAGTTCTTTTTTTTGTTGTTCCATATGAATTTTATAATAGTTCTTTCTAGATCTGTGAAAAATGATGTTGGTAGCTTGATCAAAATAGCATTAAATCTGTAGATTGCTTTGGGCAGTATGGCCATTTTAATGATGTTGATTCTTCCAATCTATAAACATATGTTTTTCTATTTGTCTGTGATCTTCTTTGATTTATTTTAATAGTGTTTTGTAGTTATCTTTGTAGAAATATTTCACCTCCTTGGTTATCTGTATTCCTAAATATTTTATTTTATTTTATTTTATTTTTTTGTGGCTATTATAAATGAGATTGCATTCTTGATTTGGCTCTCAACTTGAATGTTATTGAATCCTACTGATTTTTGTACATTGATTTTGTATCCTGAAACTTTACTGAAGTCTTTTATTAGGTCCAGGAGCCTTTTGGTTTAGTCTTTAGGGTTTTCTAGGTGTAGAATTTTATCATTAGTGAAGAAATATAATTTGACTTTTTCTTTTCCTACTTAGATACCTTTTATTTCTTTTTCTTGCCTTATTGCTCTGGCAAAGTATTCTAGTACAATGTTGAATAGGAGTAATGTGAGTGGGCATCCTTGTCTTGTTCCAGTTCTCCTCTCAAGGGGAATGCTCCCAGTTTTTGCCTGTTTATTATGATGTTGGTGGTGGATTTGTCATAGATGGCTCTTATTGAAGTATATTCTTTCAATACCCAGTTTGTTGAGGGTTTTTATCATGAAGGGATGTTGGATTTTATCAAAAGCCTTTTCTGTGTCTATTGAAATAATCCGATTTTTTTGTTTTTGTTTTTGATTCCTTTTATGTGGTGAATCACGTGTATTGATTTGTGTATGTTGAACCAACTTGTGTCCCAGGAATGAACCCGACTTGATCATGGTGAATTAAGTTTTTGATATGCCACTGGATTCAGTTTGCTGGTATTTTGTCAAGGGTTTTTGCATCTATGTTCATCAGGGATATTGGTCAGTAGTTTTCTTTTATCATTGGGTCTGTGTCAGACTTTGGTATCAAGGTGATACTGGCTTCATAGAATGAGTTAGGGAAGAGTTGTTCCTCTTCGATTTTTAAGAATAGTTTCAGTAGGATTGGTACCAGCTCTTCTTTGTATGTGTGGTATATTCAGCTGTGAGTCCATCTGGTCTGGGACTATTTTTGGCTGGTAAGTTTTTTATTACTGATTTAATTTTGGAACTTGATATTGGTTTGTTCAGTGTTTCAATTCCTCCCTAATTCTATCCTGGGAGATATTGTATGTCTAGGAATTTATCTAGGAATTTCCTCTAGATTTTCTAGTTTGTGTGCATATAAGTGTTCATAATGGTTTCTGAGGCAGATCCTTTCTTGAAATGGTGTCTTAGTCTGTTTGGCTGCTATAACAAATTACCACAGTCTGAATGGCTTAAAGAACATGCACTTATTGTTCACAGTTCTGGAGGCTGGAAATCTGAGATCAGAGTGCCAGTATAGTTGGGTTCTGTTAGGGGTCCTGTTCATGTTTCAGGCAGTGACTTATCTTTGTATCCTCACATGATAGAACAAAAGAATGCTGAGGTCCCTTTCATCAGGCCATTAATCCCATTTTTGAAAGCATCAATCTCATGAGCTAATTACCTTCCAAAAGCCCCATCTTCTCACACCATCACATTGAGGGTTAAGATTTCAACATGGATTTTTGAGGGGACACAAGCATTCAATCCATAGTAACTTGTGAGCAGAAGTTGAGAGTAACACTATTATCTAGTTAATAAGTACATGTTAGTCTTTTGGCTTCTAAAGCTTGAGCTGTTTTATGTGCCATTGGGTCACAGTCAGGTATAAACTGGCTATGTATTGAATCATGTATTATTTTGGGAACTAATCTTTGTATAAGCAGGTGAAATCTTGTGTTCTGGATACATCCTAGTAACTTTCAACTCGGGATCTTAAGTAAATATGAGCAGCTGGAGAGTTTGTTTTGAATACATTGAAAGAAAGGCCAAATGACTATATGAAAGTATGTGAAAATATAACATTTTGATGTGGCAAGCACTGAAGGGCCGTATGATAAGTACACAGAAAGAATAGTCCTGGGGTACACATTGAGAGAATACAAACACATCATTGTTAACTGGTTATATCAATCGCTATCTAAATTTAATTGTTCTGATTGTGAAAGGCAAAAATGCTGGGTGGGGTATTACATAAATAAATCTTATTTTTAAAATTTATACACAAACAATAATTATACATATTTATGGGAACCATGTAATATTTTGATACATGAATACAATGTGTAATGATAAAATCAGTGTAATTGGGATATCTATCACCTCAAACATTTATAATTTCTTTGTGTTGGGAACATTCCATATCTTCTCTTCTAGCTATTTAAAAATGTACAGTAAATTATCATTAACTGTAGTCATTCTGTCAAGCGATTGAGCTCTAGAACTTATTCTTTTTATCTAACTGTACTTTTGTACCTATTATCCAACCCCTCTTCATACTCCAGCCCCCTCTCCACTATCCTTCTCAGCCTTTGGTAACCACCATTCTATTCACTGCCTCTGTGAGATCAATGTTTTTAGTTCCCAAATATAAGTAAGAACACACAATATTTGTCTTTCAGTGCCTATCTTATTTCACTTAACATAATGTCCCCCACTTCAATTCATGTTGCTGCAAATGACAGGATTTCATTCTTTTTTATGACTGAATGAGATTGATTCCTTTGTGTATATATACTATATTTTCTTTACCAGTTTATCCATTCCATAACTTAGGTTGATTCCATATCATGGCTATTTGAATAGTGCTGCTATAAATATGAGGGTGCAGATGTCTCTTCAATATATTGATTTCCTTTTTTTTTTTTTAGATACATACCCAGCAGTGAGACTGCTGGATTATATGTTTGTTCTATTTTTGTTTCTTTGAGGAACATCCATACTGCTTTCCATAGTGGCTATACTAATTTACATTTCTACCAACCATGTACGAGCATTCCTCTTCCTCTGTAACCTCGCCAGCATCTGTTATTTTTCTGTCCTTTGAATAAAAGCCATTTTAACTGGGATGAGATGATATCTCATCGTGATTTTGATTTGCATTTCCCTGACTATTAGTCATGTTTAGCATTTTAAAATATACCTGTTGAATATTTGTATGTCTCCTTTTGATAAATGACTATTCAAATATTTTGTTATTTTTTTAATTGGATTTTGTTTTTGGTTATTGATTTGAGTTCCTTATATAGTCTTTTATTAATTCCTTGTCAGATGGATAGCTAGCAAACATTTTCTCCCATTCTGTAGGTTGTCTGTTCACTGTGCTGATTTTTTTCTTTGCTGTACAGAAGCTTTTCAGGTGGATGTGATCCCATTTGTCAATTTTTGCTTTTGTTGCCTGTGCTTTTGAAGTCTTACGCCAAAAAACTTTGCCTGGACCAATGTGCTAAAGCATTTCCCTGTTTTTTTTGTTTTTGTTTTTGTTTTTGTTTTCAGTAGTTTCATAGTTTTAGGTCATACATTTAATTCTTTAATCCATTTTGATTTAATTTTTGTATATGATGTGAGAAATAGTGTTCTAATTTCATTCTACATGCAAATATCGAGTTTCCCAGCACCTTTAATTGAAGAGACTGTCATTTTCCCAGTGTATATTTTTGGCACCTTTGCCAAAAATAAGTTAGCTGTAAATGTGTGGATTTATTTCTGGGTTTTCAGTTCTGTTCCAATAGTCTGTGTTTCTGTTTGTATGCAAGTACTGAGCTGTTTTGGTTACTATAGCTTTGTAGTATATTTTGAAGTCAGGTAATGTAGTACCTCCAGTTTTGTTCTTTGTGCTCAGAATTGCTTTGGTTATTCAGGATCTTGTGTGATTCCATACACATTTTAGGATTGTTTTTCTATTTCTATGAAGAATGTAATTGGTACTTTGATAGAGATTACATTAAATCTGCAGATTTCTTTGGGTCTAAAAAGTATGGACATTTGAACAACAATATGGTCATTTTAACAATAATAATTCTTCCAATTCATGAGCATGAACTATTTTTCCATTTTTTTATGTCTTCTTTAATCTCTTTCATCAGTGTTTTATAGTTTTCATTGTAGTATTCCTTTGCTTCTTTGCTTAAATTTATTCCTATGTAATCTGTATTTTGTAGCTGTTGTAAATGGGCTTGCTTTCTTGATTACTTTTTCAGATTATTGGCTGGTGGCATATAGAAATGCTACTGATTTTTGTATGTTGTTTTTATATCCTGCAACTTTACTAAATTTATCAGTTCTACTAGTTTTTTTGCCAACATCTTTAAGTTTTTCTAAATATAAAAATTATGTCATCTGTAAATGAGAACAATTTGACTTCTTCCTTTCTAATTTGGATGCCCTTTATTCTTTTCTCTTGTCTAACTGCTCTAGCTAGGACTTCTACTACTACGTTTAATGAAAGTGGTGAAAGTGAGCATTCTTGTCTTATTCCAGATATTAGAGGAAGGGCTTTCAGTTTTTTCCTGGTCAGTATTATGCTAGTTGTGGGTGTGTCATACATGGTCTTTATTGTTTTGGGATATGTTCCTTCTATATCCAGTTTGTCAAATGTTTTCATCATGCAAAGATATTGAATTTTACATAATACTTTTTTGGAATGTACTGAAATGATCATTTTGTTTTTGTTCTTGATTTTTTTTTTTTTTTTTTTTTTGACAGAATCTTGCTCTGTCACCCAGGCTAGAGTTCAGTAGTACAATCTCAGCTCACTGAAACCTTTGCCTGCTGGGTTCAAGCAATTCTCATGCCTCAGCCTCCTGAGTAGCTGGGATTACAGGCATGCACAACCACGCCTGGCTAATTTTTGTAATATTAGTACAGACAGGGTTTCGCCGTGTTGCCCAGGCTGGTCTCTAACTCCTAGCCTCGAGCAATCTGCCTGCCTTGGCCTCCAAGGTCCTTTGATTCTATTAATCTGATATATCACATTTATTGATTTACATGTGTGGAACCATTCTTGCATCACTTGATCAAATGGGATTCATCCCATGATGCAAGAATGGTTCCACACTTGCAAATTTTTATGTATTATTAAATTTGGTTTGCTAGTATTTTGTTGAGGAGTTTTGTATCTATGTTCATCAGAATTATTGGTCTGTAGTTTTCTTTTTTTATTGGAGACAGGGTCTCACTCTGTCACCAGCCTCAACTTCCCAGGCTCAAGCAATCCTCCCACCTTGGCTTCTGAGTAGCTGGGACTATAGATATGTGCTACCAGGCCCAGTTAATTTTTTTTTTTTGTAGAGATGGGGTCTCGCAGTGTTGCCAAGGCTGGTCTCCAACTCCTGAGCTCAAGCAATTCTGCCTTGGCCTCCCAAAGTGCCTGACCTAGTCCTCCCTCCCTCCCTCCCTCCCTCCCTCCCTACCTTCCTTCCTTCCTTCCTTCCTTCCTTCCTTCCTTCCTTCCTTCCTTCCTTCCTTCCTTCCTTCCCTCCCTCCTCTTTATTTTTCTTTCTTTCTTTCTTTCTTTCTTTCTTTCTTTCTTTCTTTCTTTCTTTCTTTCTTTCTTTCTTTCTTTCTTTCTTTCTCTTTCTCTTCTTTCTTTCTTTCTTTTCTTTCTTTTCTTTCCTTTTTTCTCTCTTTCTTTTTTTAATCTTTGTTTGATTTTGATATGAGAGTAATGCTGGCTTCATAGAATGAGTTTGAAAGTATTTCTTCCTCTTTTTGAGTAGAATCAATATTAGTTTTTTCTTTAGTGTGTGGTAGAATTCAGCAGTGAAGCCTTCAGGTGCTGGACTTTTCTTTGATGGGAAACTCTTTATTACTGTTCTATCTTGTTACATATTATTGGTCTTTTCAGATCTTTTATATCTTCATGATTTAATCTTGGTAGGTTGTCTGTGCCCAGGAATTTGTCCATTTCTTCTAAGTTTTCCAATTTATTGTCATATAGATGTTCATAATAGTTTCTAATGATCCTTTATATGTCTGTGGTATCAGTTGTCATATTTCCTTTTTCATCTCTGATTTTATTTCTTTGGGTCTTGTCTCTTTAGTTTTTGTTAGTCTAAATAAAGGTTTTAAAATTTTATTTATCTTTTCAAAAAACCAGATTTTCCTTTTCTGATCTTTTGTATTGTTTTCGAGTCTCAATTTCATTTATTTCTGCTCTAATCTTTATTATTTATTTTCTTCTACTAATTTTGGGTTTGTTTGTTCTTGCTTTTCTAGTTCTTGGATGTGCATCATTAGGTTGTTTACTTAACAACTTTCCACTTTTTTGATGTAGGTGTTTATTGTTATAAACTTTCCTCTTAAAACTGCTTTTGCTTTATCTCATAGGTTTTGGTATGTTGTGTTTTCATTTTCATTTGTCTCAAGAAATGTTGTAATTGCTTTCTTAATTTCTTCATTGACCCATTGGTCGTCCAGGAGCACATTGTTTACTTTCCATGTATCTATGCAGTTTCTAAAATTCCTTTTGTTATTGATTTCTAGTTTTATTTAATTGTGGTCAGAAAAGATACTTGATATAATTTTTTTTTGAATTTGTTAAGATGTGTTTATAAGGCTGAGTATAGTAGTTCATGCCTATAATTCCAGCTACTTGGTAGACTGAGGTGGGAGGATTGCTTGAGCCAAGGAGTTCAAGACCAGTCCAGGCAACATGGTGAAACCCCATCTCTACAAAAATAAATAGAAACATTATCCAGGTATAGTGGCATGTGCCTGTATTCCCAGCTACCTTTGAGGCTAAGGTGGGAGGATCACTTGAGCCCAGAGGTTAAGGCTGCAGTGAGCTGCGTTGGTCTGGGTGACAGAGCAAGACCCTGTCTCAAAATAACAACAACAACAAAAACAAAAACCATAAGATTTGTTTGTGGCCTAGCATGTGGTAATTTTGGAGAACGTTGCATGTCCAATGAGAAGAATGTGTACTATGCAACAGTTTGCATGAAATGTTCTGTAAATGTCAGTTAAGTTCATTTGATCTAGAGTGTAGCTTAATTCTAATATTTCTTTGTTGACTTTCTGTTTCAATGATCTGTCCATTGCTATTAATAGAGGGATAATAACAGAGGGGTATAATAGAGGGATAGTGAAGTCCTCTACTATTGTTGTATTGCAGTTACCTCTTCCTTTTGATCTATTAATGTTTACTTTATATGTTTCAGTGCTCCAATGTTGGGTGCATATATATTTATACTTTTTATATTTTCTTACTGAATTGACCCCTTAATTATTAGATAGTGGCCTTCTTTGTCTCTCTTTGCAGTTTTTGACTTGAAATCTATTTTATCTGATGTAAATATAGCTATTCTTGCTTTTTAAAAATTTCCATTTTTATGGAATATCCTTTAAACTCATCACTTTGTTTTAATTTTTTTTTAAATTTTTTTTTAGAAAGAGTCTTGCTCAGCCACTCAGGCTGGAGTGCAATAGTGTGAGTGAGCCCAGCTCACTGCAACCTCCAGCTCCTAGGCTCAGGAGATTCTCCCACCTCAGCCTACTTAGTAGCTGGGACTACAGACGTGTGCCACCACACCTGGCTAATTTTTGTATTTCTTGTAGTGATGAGGTTTCACTATGTTACCCAGATTGGTTTCAAACTCCTGAGCTCAAGTGGTCAACTGACCTTCATCTCCAAAAGTGCTGGTATTACAGGTATGAACCACCTCGTCTGGCCCTCATCACTTTCATTCTCTGTGTCTTTATTTGTGAAGTGAGTTTCTTGTAGGTAGCATATAGTTGAGTCTTTTTCTAAAATTTATTAAGTCATTCTATGTCTTTTATTTTTATTTTTTGAGAAAGAGTCTCACTCTTTCACACAGGCTGGAGTGCAGTGACTTGATCTCAGCTCACTGCAACCTACAACTCCTGGGCACAAGCGATCCTCCCACCTCAGCCTACAGAGTACCTGGGACTACAGGTGTGCACCGCCATGCCCAACTAATTTTGTATTTTTAGTAGAGATGGGGTTTCACTATGTTGACCAGACTGGTCTCGAACTCCTGATCTCAGATGATCTGCCTGTCTTGTCCTCCCAAAGTGCTGGGATTACTTGCATGAGCCACCATGCCCAGTCATATATCTTTTAATTGTAGAATTTAGTTCATGGTATTATGGATAGTTAAGGACTTACTACTACCATTTTGTTACTTGTATTTTGGTTGTTTTAGAATTACTCTCCTTTCTTTTTTTCTTACTGTATTCCTTAGTAAATAAGTGATTTTCTCTGGTAGTATGTTTTAATTTCCTGCTTTTTGTTTTTAATGTGTCTATTAAAGGTTTTTGCTTTGTGGTTACCATGGGACTTACAGAAAACATCTTATAGTTATTGCAAATTATTTTAAACTGATGGCAACTTTAATCACAAAGAAAAGAAACAAGCAAAAAAAAAAAAAAAACTATAACACTGTACTTTAACTTCATTCCTCCACTTTTTAACTTTATGTTTTCTTAATTTATGTCTTTATACAGCGTATCTCAACAAATTGTTGTGGTTATTATTTTTGATAGATTTGCTTTTCAGTCTTTATACTAAAAATCTGAGTGCTTTATACACCACAATTACGGTATCGGAGTATTCCGAATTTGTATATGTGCTTACTTTTACCAGTGAATTTTATGCCTTCAGATTATTTCTTGCTACATGTAAGTGTCTATCTCTTTCAGAATAAAGAACTACCTTTACCATTTCTTGTAAGACAGGTCTGGTGATGACGAATTCCCCTAGCTTTTGTTTGTCTGAGAAAGTCTTTATTTTTTCTTTATGTTTAAAGAATAACTTTGCTGGATACAGTATACTCAGTTGGAAGTTTTTCCCTTCAGCACTTCGGAGATGTCATTCCACTCTCCCCTGGCCTATAAAATTTCCACTGAGAAGTCTGTTGCCGGATGTATAGGAACTCCTTTATATGTTATTTGCTTCTTTTCTCTTGCTGCTTTAAGGATTTCCCTTTATCTTTGACCTTTGGGACCTTGATTATTATATGCCTTCGGGTAGTCTTATTTGGGTTGAATCTTCTTTGTATTCTTTGACCTTCTTATACCTGGATATTTATATCTTTCTCTAGGTTGAAAGTTCTCTGTTATTATTTCTTTGAATAAACTTTCTACTATATTTTTTTTCTACCTCTCTTTCCCTTCTGGCCTGGCCTAAAGGGCTGTATGGAGCAGTGGCTCAGAATCAGGGGCTTTGGGATTCTGCCCAATGCTGTGCTTTACTGTGACTGAGCTGGTACCGGGTTGCAAGACAAAATTTCCTATACTCTTCCGTTTTCTTCCCCAGTTGGAAGGAATGTCTCTCCATGCTGCATTGCCCAGAGTTGGGAGTGCTGGCAACACAGGCACTCCCATGGCTGCCAAAGCTGGTGTCATGCTGGGTTGCACCCCTAACACACAGATTCTAAGACCAGTTTAGTATGAGAGCTTGCATGAAGATCACAGTTACTATGGCCTGGATGCAGTTGAAATGTATCTGGGCACCAAGGGCACTTTAGGCAGCTGGTAGTGAAGCCAGTCAGGACCCAGTTTCCTCTTGCTAGACATCAGATTCCCCTCTGCCCCAGGGCTAACCTAAATACTCCCTTCCTGGGCACCTGAAGAATTCTTCCTGGTGCTGCATAACTTTGTTTATTTATTTTTTAACTTTTATTTAGGTCAGGGTACATGTGCAGGGTTATTATACAGGTACATTGTGTATCATGAGGGATTGGTGAACAGATTATTTTGTCACCCAGGTAATAAGCATAGTACCTGAAGCTATGTAACTTTTGTCATTAGTCATTTAAATCCCCAACTTCTGAGTTTATTTGAGCCTCTATAAGGTAACAGAAGCATTAGTTAATTTTGGGGAGCTTAGACTCCAGTTAAGATCTAGTTTAATCTTTTAATCTGGATTAATCTTTATTAGAGGGATATACAGCCAGATGACGAACCCAAATTTGAAAAGATTTGAGGCATTATAATTATTTGAGAAAGGCAAATTAAGGAGCTCAGAGGGCCTTATAGGAAAGAAGGCAGTTGAAAGAAGGGAACAGAAGAGTAAGGTGACCATTTTTAGCAGTCCAGTAATTTCCAGCAATAGAAAGGAAAGAGTATTGCAAATAGAAAGAGAATGAGTATTAATAATAGAATTGTCTTTTATTCTACCCTGATAGGAAAAGTCATTGGGGGAAGCTGCTTATACTGATGTAGTCTTTCTTTTTGCCCATGTATTATGAGGAAGCTCTCTGTAGAAGTCATCTCTTTCTGGAGGTCTTTTAATGGGCTTCAGGGTTAGATTTTCAATAGAACTGCAAGTTTAGTTTATGAGATTCTTTGCTCATTTACAACCAAAAGCATGAATCCACAGGCGTATTCCTTTCATTTTAAAGAGCAGTATTTCTGGTTAAAAGTACCTTAATGATCTTTTTATCATGTTTTTAAAGCTAACTTTCTTTTTTTTTTTTTTTTAACAGAGTCTCGCTCTGTCGCCCAGGTTGGAGTGCAGTGGCGCGATCTTGGCTCACTGCAAGCTCCACCTCCTGGGTTCACGCCATTCTCCTGCCTCAGCCTCCCAAGTAGCTGGGACTACAGGTGTCTGCCACCACGCCCGGCTAAATTTTTTTTGTATTTTTAGTAGAGGCGGGGTTTCACCGTGGTCTCGATCTCCTGACCTTGTGATCCGCCTGCCTCAGCCTCCCAAAGTGCTGGGATTACAGGCGTGAGCCACCATGCCCAGCCAAGGCTAACTTTTGTTGGTATCTTTCTTTTGTACCCAACCTCGAGATTGTGTATCATCCAGGGTTGTGCTTGATCGTGTGCTTAGAATGTGCAACATGCATCCATTGAGCATATAATTGTGCCTATGGTATTGATTTTTGACAGCATCTGACAATTTAGAATGTATTTTCTTCTGAAACAATGAACAATTTTAGTTTAAAATAATGTTAGTTTATTTTATCTTTCTAGAGCTTTAAGGATTATATAGACAAATAAGTTTCTGTTTTAAAGTGAGAACGTTCTATCATTCCTTAAGTATTTCACCTGTAAAGTGAATTCCTTTGTTACTAGAAGGCATTGAATGTATTCCTCATGTGGGGCAAGTAAAACCTATAAATATTTTTATTGTAACAATTAAGGGCTTAATCATTTGGCAAAATAAAATATAATTTAACCAGAAAATTATTGGTGAAACATCTCGATTTTCAATTTAGGCACCTGATTGCTATCCTTTTCTAAATGGTTAGCTAGTCCTTGAGTTAGTCAGAGCTTTATCCTACCTTTATAGTCGTATTTTGGGTTACAGTTACAAATAAGGCAAGGCTTTGTTACTAGTTGAAACTGCCAGGTAAGAACATCTTCACCAATATTTTTGTAACATTTATTCCAATCTGTCCTGCCATTGTGGGTGCTTTCATGTGACATGAGAGCAAAAGTTCTGACAATTGACTTAGGCACCATCAAGTTACCTTCTTTGAAATGCTAAAGTCCAGCTTGCTATGCATGAGACAGGTCTGAAATAACCAATATCTTTTTCTCTTCTGTAGAGATAGAATAATTGTTATATTTGAATTAGTTCTTCTGAATTCTTTATATCAGACGTGAGCAACTATCTTTTAGATGCTTATAGTGGTTAAATCAGTGTGGGCTGTTGATTTTGCAGAGTAATTGCTTAGATTATCTGCTTCGCTTAAGAAATTATATGTGTGTTTCAGTCTTAATGACAGAGATTCCCTTCAGATGTTGGATTGCCTCTTATGAGTCATTATTTTCTTTTTCTTTTTTAGTTTGAGTCTCACTCTGTCGCCCAGGCTGGAGTGCTGCGGGGCGATCTTGGCTCACTACAACCTCTGCCTCCTGGGTTCAAGTGATTCTCCTGCCTCAGCCTCCCGAGTAGCTGGAATTACAGGCATGTGCCACCACACCCAGCTAATTTTTGTATTTTTAGTAGTGATGAGGTTTCACCATGTTGGCCAGGCTGGTCTCAAACTCCTGACCTCTGGTGATCCACCCACCTCAGCCTCCCAAAGTGCTGGGATTACAGGCATGAGTCAGTGTGCTCGGCCTGTTTTTCATTTTTGAATGAGTTTCTGAGTTTGTTTCAATGTCCTTTTATAATCATAAAAAACTTGAAGGCATGTTTATTTGCATAGATATTAACTATTAAACCTTTAACAAGCTGTCATGGTTTGAGCTATTAGCTTAGTCATCTAAGTAGAATGAGCTATGATATGAAGAGGAAGTTTCAATCATAGAATGGTCAGATGGCATAGCATATCCAGTATAACATATACTTTTATAAATTTTAAGTAATGAGCCATAAACAAAAGTTTCATACCAGAATTGTTTGGGGGAATATAAAGAGAGTCAGGATATTGCATGCTTAGATTTTTGAATAACTGTTAGCATAGAATTTACTTTTGTCAGGAAGGAAAAATAAGATTGTGGAATTTTTTGTTGTTGTTTTTGAGAGACAGAGTCTCACTGTGTCTGCCAGGTTGGAGTGTAGTGGTGTGATCATAGCTCACTGCAACTTCATACTTCTGGGCACAAGCCATCCTTCTGCCTCAGCCTCCTGAGTAGCCACGATTATAGGTGTGTACCAACATGCTTGGCTAATTTGTAAAATTTTGTAGAGATGGGGTCTTGCTATGCTGCCCAGGCTGGCCTTGAACTCCTGGTCTCAAACAATCTGCCCACCTTGGCCTCTCAAAGTGTTGGGATTTTCACAGTTGTGAACCACTGTATCTGGCTGGTAGCTGGATTTAGATTGGAACAGAATTTGATAGTTATGATGTCAGCAGCAGCAAATCCGCACAAGTCTGCAGCAACCTCAAATGTTGCCATCTCAGAAGAAAAAATTTAACTGGGAGCATAAGGCAGAGAGAGAGACTGAGGCAAGTTTTAGAGCAGAAGTGAAAGTTTATGTAAAGTACATTTGGAAGAGGGCCAACCAGGCAACTTGAGAGATTCAAGTGCAGTATAACCTTTGACTTAGGGTTTTACATGTTGGTGTACATCCAGGGTCTTCCGTTCCTTATCTGCTGGCTCTTCCCTTGGGGTGGGCTGTTTACATGTGCAGTGGCCTGCCAGCACTTGGGAGGGGTCGCACGCACAGTATGTTTACTGAAGTTGTGCACATGCTCATTTGAGGCATTTTTCTCTTACCAGTTGAATGTTCTAGAGGAAGGTTATCTACCAGTTAAACTCCACCATTTTGCCTCTTAATGTGCATGCTTGAGCCTCCTTGCCCAACTCCTGAGCTCTCAATGGGAATAACCAGTTTCAGGTTTTTCTATCTATTGGGAGTCTGCTTTCCC
Organism: Macaca mulatta; assembly: GCF_049350105.2. Taxonomy (NCBI): domain Eukaryota; kingdom Metazoa; phylum Chordata; class Mammalia; order Primates; family Cercopithecidae; genus Macaca; species Macaca mulatta. The sequence continues at coordinate 164,942,993 of NC_133406.1, forward strand.
TGGGGCTGGCTGTGACCAATTATTATTTTAGAGAGATAGTTAACAACTGCCTGACCAAAATCTGATGGTTGCCTGATGTTCCAGGTGTGTGTGTGTAGGGGGCCTCTCCTTCCCTGCTCAGGTCTGCCTATCTACTGTAACAAGGAGGGAAGAAGACAATCAAATAATTTTATAATCAGTAATGTGGCTGGCCAAGAAGAGTTGAGTATTGTTTTGGAGTAAAAAGTCTTCTACCACACAATGAACTCGTGAGTGAGAAGTAGACCTAGAACAATGTCTGTAGAGACTTCGACTAAATTAGCTGCCTCTGCTATAGTATATAAACAAGGCAGATAATTCTTAGCTGCAGGGTCAAGAGAAATACTAAGAGAAGCGACGTGCTTGTTATGAGTTCCTCGTCTTTGAATGAGTACCCCTAAAGTACAACCATGCTTTTAGGTACAGGATTTAGCATGGTTAGGAATACTCAAAGTGAGGGCTTATATGTTTAAGAATGGTGAATGACTTCTTGACATTTGGCTCCCAAGGAAAAGATTCTAGGTCATTCAATTTATTTACTTAGAGCAGTTAAGCCAATTAAATTAAGGTAAATATCAAACATTGATTTATTTCAGCATTCTGTTTTATAAGGTGATGGAACAAATTTTTGTTTTATCAGTGGTCATCTGGGAAGCATCAAAGTCAGTTTGGGTATAAAGGACATCTGAGCAGTTTTATTATTTTGAATGTGTGGCCTGAATTTGGTAAAAGAAATATCTAGGCTGGGTGAAGTGCCTCACACCTGTAATCCCAACGCTTCAGGAGGCTGAAGTGAGAGGACTGCTTGAGCCCAGGAGTTTGAGACCAGTCTCAACAAAAAATAAAAACATTAGTTGGGTGTGGTGGCACATGCCTATGTTCCCAATTACTTGGGAGGCTGAGATGGGAGGCTTGTTTGAGCCCAGGAGATCAAGGCTACAGTGAACTGTGATTGTGTCACTACACCCCAGCCTGAAGATTTGTCTGAGGAGCTATCATTATAATAAGATTTATATATAGGGCATATATGCCTAAAGGCAAGAAATAATTAAACTTGGTTCAGAGCAGAAATTCTAAATTTTTTTATCATGGACCCTGTGGCAGATTGATGAAGTCTATACCATTTCTAACAAAAATGTGTTTTAATGCTTAGATAAATGCATAGAATTTCAAAGTAAACGAATTATATTGAAATATCCTTCTGGAATTTGACAATTGTTTTATGTGTCATCTTGTGGTATTCTGTGCCTTCCTGAAATAATGGTTTTCAGTTCTGATATTTACTTTTGCACAAAGTTACTATAAAATTTGTAGTATTAAGAATAATGACTCATGAACACCATTTGTACAACACATTGCATGTGCATGTTTTTGCTTGATAATACAAATGATGTTTTAAAAAAGGAGAAACTGGGAGGCTGGGAGGAGGGGTGAGGGAGGAGAAATCACCTATGGGTACAATGTACACTAATAGGTGATGGTAAAACTAATAGCTCAGACTTCACCACTATCCAATATATCCATGTAACAAAGCTGTACTCATACCCCCTAAGGTATAAAAATAAAAAAGAGAGAGAGAGAGAATACACAAGGCAATATAAAAGAAAGAATCTCTGCTGCTGAGCTAACATACAGGGGCAGATTGTTATTATAAATCAGGCTTAAACAAGTAAGAGATATTACCCAGTATCAAGACTTATTAAATACTTTCAAGGCTACAGGCAATCCAGAGGTTCAGAAGAAGCAGAGAGATTCTGAGGCATTGACAGCAGGTCACTAGGTCCTTCCTTTTCACTACAGGCATACAGCTCTGCTCCAGAATAGGTGAGATTCCTAAGTGAGGTTTGTGGGGTTTCTCAGGGATAGTGTTTTAATCATGAAGCATTCTATTTTATATCTTAGAGAGTTACATAGCTTATGAGACATTCTTCAAGAAGACATAGATCCTGATCCTATTTACTGAAGACCTTAGCCATGACCATTCTGCTAAAGATTTTTCAGAGATAAATTATCTTTCTTCTAGTGAATATTGTTAGTCTATTTACCTGGAAATACAGTTGACGAAGAGCTTAGATCAGGTCTCCTGATTTTTAAATTTTTCCCAAGGATTCCCATTCCCTTTCCATTTCTTGAAGGAAGTGAATGGAAGGCAGACCAACCCTTTTAACCTTTCTCCTAGCTATTCACAGAACTTCAACACCGTACATGGCTTGTATCACTGTCCAACCTGTTATCTATATTTATTTTAAGTAGTTAAATAAAAATAACACTTCAGGAGTGACCTCAACTGTTAAATGTATTTAAACTTGTCTGGTCTATTCAAGTAGCCTGTACACCTATTTGTGTTTCAAAATGTCATGTTGCCTTAGGGATTAAGATAAGATTTCTCATTTGAACTGCCCAGATTTGCAAAATACTAATGGAGAATGAAAATTATGCTTCTCCCTTTGTGTCATTAATCAACAAGCAATGATAAATAAGGATTTCTGGGTCATCATTGTAAAAACATGCAACATTACCATTTTGCTGCTGAACAAGTACTAGGCACAGAGTTAATTACCCAATAGTTTCTCAGCTACATCACAAGAGCATCTATTGACAAAAAGACTGCAATCACATTTGATATAACTCGGGATCTAAAAACTATTGTAATTTCAAAATAACATAAATCTAAAATATATTACAATCTCTGCAACAGCTATATTATAAAATATCCATAATTCCCATTTGAGACAAAATCATAGGCAATACTAATATTACAGTGGTATTAATTTATTTGCTCGCCCATGCTCATAATCCAAGGATATGTTAAATTTTAGTCAGGATGTCAAAAAATATGTATATTTTTTTCCCATCAAAATTCAGGATTCCCCGAACTGCACCTTCAGATTTCTTAGAATCCCTGGTTTAGAGTGACAGGGATTGGGAGACACTATCCCAAAATATGGCACCTTGGCATTTGGAAAAAACATCAGAAGTATGAAGGCCACTCACACCTCTCCCTTCTTTCCTAAAGCAGGCCATACAATCTAGGAAGGTTACTCTCTGACCTTACCTTCTTTCTCCCCTGAAGACCATCATGTGCCAAGTGTCCTGCCCTATACCTGAAGGGAAGGAACATTATACAGAAACACTGAGAAGAGTCTGAGTAAACAACCTTGCTAAGTTATTTCCAGTTTATTATCATTAGATTATATTCTTTGTGTTTTAATCATACTGCGTGACTGTTATATTCATTCATTCTCATGCTGCTATAAAGAACTGTCCAAGACTGGGTAATTTATAAGGGAAAAAGTTTTAATTGACTCACAGTTCTGCATGACTGTGGAAGGGGAAACAAAACACGTCCTTCTTCACATGGTAGCAGAAAAAAGAAGTGCCAAGCAAAGTGGGAAAAAGCCCCTTAGAAAACCATCAGATCTCATGACAACTCATTCACTATTTAAAGAACAGAATGGGACTGTTCCCATGTTCTAATTACTTCCCATGAGATCCCTTTCCCAACAAGTGGGAATTATAATTCAGATTACAATTCAAGATGAGATTTGGGTGGGGAAACAGAGCCAGACCATATCATTCCACCCCTGGCTCATCCCAAATCTTGTCTTTCTCACATTTCCAAACACAATCATGCCTTCCAAAAAGTTACTCAAAGACTTAACTCATTTTAACATGAACCCAAAAGTCCAAGTCCAAAGTCTCACCTGAGACAAGGCAAGTCTCTTCCACTTAGGAGCCTGTAAAATCAAAAGCAAGTTAGTTACTTCCAAGATAGAACGGGGGTATGGGCATTGGGTAAATGCTCCCATTTTAAAAGGGAGAAATTGGCCAAAGCAAAGGGGCTATAGGCCTCACACAAGTCTGAAATCCAGTGGAATAGTCAAATCTTAAAGCTCCAAAATCATCTCCTTTGACTCCATGTCTAAAATTCAGGTCATACTGATGCAAGAGGTGGGCTCCCATGGCCTTGAGCAGCTCTGCCCCTGTGGCTTTGCATGGTACAGCCCCCCTCTTGGCTGCTTTCATGGGCTGGCATTGAGTATCCGTGGCTTTTCCAGGTGCATGGTGCAAGCTGTCAGTGGATCTACCATTTTGGGGTCTGGAGGGTGGTGGCCTTCTTCTCAGAGCTCCACTAGCCAGTGCCCCCATGGGAACTCTGTGTTGGGGCTGTGACCCCATATTTCCCTTCTGCAGTGCTGTAGCAGAGATTTTCCATGAGGGCTCTGCCCTGCAGCAGACTTCTGCCTGGACTTCCAGGCATTTCCATACATGCTGTGAAATTTAGGTGGAGGTTCCCAAACCTCAATTCTTGACTTCTTTGTACCTGCAGGCCCAACACCACATTGTAAGTGGCCAAGGCTTGGGGCTTGAACCTTCTGAAGCAATGGCCTGAGCTATACATTGGCCCCTTTTAGCCATGGCTGAGACACAGGGCCCCAAGTCCCAAGCCTGCACAAAGCAATAAAACCCTGAGCCTGGCCCATGAAACCATCTTTTCTTCCTAGGCCTCCAGGTCTGTGATGGCAGGGGCTACTGTGAAGACCTCTGACATGCCCTGGAGACATTTTCCCCATTGTCTGGGGGATTAACATTTGGCTCTTCATTACTTATGCAAATTTCTGCATCTGGCTTGAATTTCTCATCAGAAAATGGGGTTTTCTTTTCTTTTGCATTGTCAAGCTGCAAATTTTCCAAGTTTTTATGCTCTGTCACCTCTTGAACACTTTGCCACTTAGAAATTTCTGCCAGCTACCCTAAATGATCTCTCTCAAGTTCAAAGTTCCACAGATCTCTAGGGCATGAGCAAAATGCAGCCAGTCTCTTTGCTAAAACATAGCAAGAATAGCCTTTACTCCTTCTTCACCTGGTGGCAGGAAGGAGAAGTGCCAAGCAAAAAGGGAAAAACCCCATTATAAAACCATCGTATCTCATGAGAACTCTCACTATCATGAGAAGAACATGGGGGGACCACCCCCTTGTTCTAATTACCTCCTATGATGTCCCTCCTGCAACATGTGGGGATTACAATTTGGATTACAATTCAAGATGAGATTTGGGCAGGGACACAGAGCCAGGCCATATCAACTGTCCATAGAAATACATAGGCTTCCGTATTTCTTTGGGCCTTCATTGCTGAAGGTTCTCATGTCATGTTAAGACTTACATTGAATAAATTTGTTAGGCTTTTTTTGTTGTTAGTTTGTATTTTGTTACAGGTGTATCAGCCATGAACCCTGTAATGGGTGAAGAAATAAATCTTTTCTCCACTGTAATAGTAAAAATATTAAAAGCAAATTAGAATAATTGTTAGAAACCTTAGTTTTTTCAGAGGTTAACTTTTGTTAAATGAGTCATTCAAGAGTATGACAAAGGTACTGCAACTATACTCATAGGCCAGTTGTTTCTCTGAATAATCCCCCTGTTTATTATTTATATCTTTTGTTTGCTAATTTATTACACCTCTGTATGTATATTTTTAAATGTACATAAATGCACATATGGTTAAATGACAAATTTAAAACTCTTGACTGTAGCTTCAAAATACACTTGCCTTATTAATACATAAAACAATGCATATGCTAAATTTATTTTACTATCTTAGTAAAATTTTACCAGTTCCCTTGATAGACAAATGGATAAAATGTGCCTATTATCTTGCATATTTATCTCTTTATAATGAATATATCATTATTTTATTTACATCTTTTAACAAAAACAACTAACTAGTGAATGCACACAGTCACAGAACAATTAGGATGTAGATAACTGAGAACTGCCTTCATAGACAAGTGTTTTAGCCCTGAATAAACTCCAGTGAAGGTTACTAATGTTCTGTGAGCACCCTTCTATATCTTTTCTATATTTTATAAAGTAGAAAAAATGACCCATGTATACTAACATGACTGTTTTAGTCTGTTCTTATACTGCTAATAAAGACATATCTAAGACTGGGTAATTTATAAAGGAAAGAAGTTTAATGGACTCACAGTTCCACATGGCTGGGGAGGCCTCACAATCATGGTGGAAGGCAAAGGAAAAACAAAAACATGTCTTACATGGCCGCAGGCCAGGGAGCATGTGCAAGGGAACTGCCTTTTTATAAAACTATCGGATCTTGTGAGACTTAGTTACTATCCTGAGAACAGCATGGGAAAAACCTGCCCTCTTGATTCAATTACCTCTCACTGAGCCCCTCCTATGACACGTGGTGATTATGGGAGCTATAATTGAAGATGACATTTGGGTGGGGACACAGCCAAACCAATGACTTAAAGGTATTTACACATCTTTTTTCTATCATGTTAACTAATGGACAATCTAGAATGTAAATGAATAAGATATATACATATATATGATTAATATATTAATATTATATTTGCTTGTTTTTATATTCTATATTTATGAATTTAGGTCTACTTAGAAAATATCTAGATAACCAAAGACTATTATAATGAAAATAATTAGTTTAACAATAGTCTAAGGTCTTGAAGTCAGCCAGAGATTTTGGAAATTGTTTGAGACTGACCTTAAAGAGAAGCACAATCCTTATTGATCTTAAAACAGTTCATCAGAGAAATATGATATTTAAAATTTGATGTAGGTAGTATAAGTAGAGTTACAAGGTCTATATGATTTATGGTATTGGCTGAAGCTCACAAGAGCAAATCTTTCAAAAGATGGTTGAACGATAATTTTATAATTTTTAACAGTTAATGGAAGTAAAAATTGGTATAGAAAATCTAGCAAATCAGAATTAATTAGGTTTTTCATGAGAAAATAATATGCTAACATTGTTTACACTGTGATAAAATCAGGGGAAGACATATAGCTATTTTTAAAGCCAAATTACCAAACCAATTTAATTTGTCCAGTGATTCACCTTGATAGAAATATAACCTAAACTTATTGTTTACAGTTTTTTCCTGTATTTGCCAAATATTAAAACTTTCCAATTTTTGTTTAAAATTACTGTTCTCTTAGAATTGTCCCCTACTCCCACTGTTTTCCAAACTGGTAACTACTTATATTTTTCTGCCTCTTATCTTGAGACTTTGGAACCAAGGCCATTAATTTAATTTACAGTAAACTCCTCCTCCTCCTCCTCATACTTCTCCTTCTTCTTTTATTGAGTTATGGCTTCAACAAGCCTCTCAATCTTTTATAAATGGTCAGCACACTTAAAACATTAGGATATAAATTTTTCTCTCTCCTTCCTGAAGATTATTGAATTTCTTATTCGTCTCTATAAGTCAATCAGAATAGGAGTTCCTTTAACCCTAAGATACTTTATAATTAAATTAAATTTTTTTTCAGACATAGACACAAACCTTGACGAACACTTCACCCCTGCCTCCAGGATGAAAGGGGGAAACCTAGACCTGAATGGGTTTGACCATCTCACAACTGTTTGCGTGACAACCACATTCATGGCAGGTAAAAAGATTGCTATATCAACTCAAGAAAGCAATAGCCTCACTGTCTTTGTATTTTGAATTGCAACAACTTTGATATCAACAATGAAGCAATGATATCTAAGAACAAAAGAGCATTTGATAACGGTCCTCATAATATCAAGTGATTATATAAGCGGAAACAAGCTGTCACAGACTTGTGTGTCAGCTAATATATGGAGAATGCTTTCTTCTGATGCTATTTATTTAGAGGCAGTTTTAATATAAATCATTTCAATTATATCTACATCAAATAAAATAAAAATGAGTGAAGCCCCCAGATTCTTCGTTGGACCAGAAGATACAGAAATAAATCCTGGAAATTATCGACATTTCTTCCACCATGCAGATGAAGACAATGAGGAGGAAGATGATTCTCCACCAGAAAGGCAGACTGTGGTTGAAATATGTTCCATGGCAAAGAAATCCAAATCCAAACCAATGAAGGAAATTCTTGATTGGATCTCCTTATTTAAATGTATCACCGTAGTAGTATTTGAAGAGGAGGTTATTTTGAGTGAACCAGTGGAAAACTGGGCTTTATGTGATTGTCTTATTTCTTTCCATTCTAAAGGATTTCCACAGGACAAAGTGGTTGCCTATGCAAAACTCAGGAATCCATTTGTAATCAATGACGTGAATATGCAGTATCTTATACATGATAGGAGAGGAGTATATAGTATTCTTCAAGCTGAAGGTGTTTTACTTCCTTGTTATGCAATTTTGAACTGTGACCCAAATAATACCAAAGAATGTAAAAGGGGAAGGTCATGTAGAAGTAAATAGGGACGTTTTTCAGAAGCCATTTGTAGAAAAACCAGTCAGTGCGGAAGATCACAACATTTACATTTATTACCCAACTTCTGCTGGCAGTGGAAGTCAAAGACCCTTTAGAAAGATTGGCAGTAGAAGTAGTGTTTATTCTCCAGAAAATATTTACAAAAAACAGGCTCATATATATATGAAGAGTTTTTGCCCACAGGTGGTACTGATGTTAAGGGATTCCTCATGTTTTGTACCATCGACATCTTTGGCAGTCTGAAGCCTATGGACTCTGTTTTAAGAGTAATGTTCTTAAATCCTTGAAACATGTCAGACTGTGATGGAGACAAATTTTATTCAAATATAATAAAATATTTAAAAAACAAACAAACAAAAAAAGGTATAGACACAAATATGCCGTTTGTTTAGAAAATGTTTCATACTCAGCAGAAGTATCTTGTCATATCTCTGGGCAAAGAAATAGCTCTGGGAGAGTCTAAAGTTGCCTTTCTTTGTATTTTATTATGTCCTTTTTGGGGAAGACTTGTTCAGACATGAGCAACTTATGGGTTCTACTGTGAGATTTTATAATACTTTGTCGTAGTTCACATGAAGTTCTTCCTCACGTCTTCACTTGGCTCATTTGTGTATATTTCCATGGGACTTTTTTATTTATAAATATTTTCCAAGAGGAAAGTATAAAAAATTCACGCACTGTGAATCCTTTCGTTTCCTCAGAAGGCCATGAAGCCCCAGACAAGACAGAAGCAGTCATTCCCATTTTAAGGACATTTGAGCCTGCATACAATTGTAATACAAACCAAGCAAAGCTCTTTCAGAAAGCATAACTCTGCTTCATGATCCATGAAAAACTGGTTTCAACATTTGCATGCATTTTCTTCCTATGAAGATCTGTTTGAACTGGATATTTCTATAGTGTGCACAAATGATAGATTGTTATGATCAATTAATATTCAAAAGTTCCCCCAAAAAGAGAGAGAGAATGAGAGGTAGAATCACTCACAGGTACAGAAAGAACTACCATTATAAACAGACTTATAAAGACAAACTTCCTTCTGTGATGGCTTCCCAATGAATCACACTTCTGTGTCTTCATATGCTTGTGTAGTCCCTGTCACATTTACTCTGGGCTTGACCATTGACTTGCTCCAGCCAAGAAGATATCAGCAGATATACAGCAAGCAAAGGCTTGATGAGCATGTGTGCGTTGGGGCTTGCTCTCTCGGAGCACTTCTGCCACCACGTGAAGAAGCCAGGATGAAAGACCTCATAGAGAGACACCCTGCTGGCCTAGCTGGTCCAACCATCCAAGCCAAGACCCTAGACATGTAAGAGAAGTTGTATGATAGCATCCAGCCCCAACTGAATACATAGATGACTGCAAATGCCTGAGTTATGCTTGGCAAGATCAGAAGAAGAAACTCAACAAAAATTGGCGAAACTGTTGTTGTTTCAAGGCCCTGTGTTTTGGGGTGGTTTGCCACACAGTAACAAATAAATTACATATCTTTATTTTCTAAGGAAACCCCTTTCAGTATGAAGACCTAAAAATAACTGACCAAAGCAATTTATAGATCATAAGACAAACAACATGAAGTTTCTTTCAATGGTTGGAAAAGTTAACAAATCAAGCAGATGTGACAAGGGCAATTCCTCAGCCCCAAGACTGAGGCCAGCCAAAATCTAACTACACCCTTATCTCATCATCTGGTTAAGAGATATCAGGAGATATCAGAATTTCTACGACAGTCAGACAAACAACTAAGACAAAGATAAAGGGCCAGGCAGATTCCCAGTTACCTGTAACTTGTCAGAGACCATAGAAAACAGTTTTCCAACATTACTTCAACTGCAGCTGTGAACAAAAGCACAAATGACTAAGAGCCAGGTTCAGCATGTAAGAGCCCATGAGTTTGATCCCTGTATAATGGCGTACACTGGGGAAGTGAGCAAAGGCAAGACAGAACATGGTGGGTCTGGATCAAAAGCTTTTTCAGGCTGCATGCTTCTAAGAGCTCAGAGGCTTACTGGAATAACATTCAAATAATAACTTAGAGGTATTTAGTTTGGCTAGAAATTGAGCTGAGTTTACTTAGATGTGAGAGAGGTAGTATTTTCCCTGTATCAAACATAGGTTGATTATCATGGGACAAAAGTAAGGAAGGCTTTATTAAAACAAGAACAAGAAACTGGTAGTAGAACAATAATTTTGTTTTGTTTTGTTTTAAATTGACAGATAAAATTATATGTGTTTATCACATACAGTATGATGTTTTGATGTATACATACACTGTGGATTCACCCAATCGAGCTGATTAACATATGCATTACCTCACATAGTTATCATTTTGTGGTGAGAACACTTAACATCCACTATCTTAGCATTTTTCGAGAATACAGTATATTGTTATTAACTATAACCACATTGTATGATAGATCTCTTAAAGTTATTCCTCTCATCTAACTGAAATTGCATATCCTTTGACCAACATCTTTCCAACTCTCTTCCCCCCATCCACCTCAGCCCTCGGAAATCACTTAACTACTCTCCAGTTATATGAATCAACTTGTTTAGATTCTACATACGTGTGAGATTATGGAATAATTGTGCTCCTATACCTGGCTTATTTCACTTAACACAATGTCCTCCAGGTTCATTCATATTGTCGCAATTGGCAGAAGGTATCTGCAGTCTGATGTTTATTGCAGCACTATTCACAACAGTCAAGCTATTGGAATGACTCTTAAGTGTCCATCAGCGAATGAATGGATACAGAAAATGTGGGAGATATACATAGTGGAAAGCTATGTATAGTCATAAAAATAATGAGTTTTGTTTTTTTTTGTCCGTGGGCAAGTTGATCAGCTGAAAACTACCAAGAAAGAAGGACAGTTTTCCTTGGAGCAGGCTGACAAGATTTATCTGAGAAAGCAAATTTAATTATTAATGGGTCGATTGGGAAACTTTATGATTTCAGCTGTGGAGTATATGTGATTGCTGTTTCTGTGTAACAGAGCCTGGGCTCTTTCCTTGGCTTTCCCACCTGAGTTAAACCCACTCTGCACCACTTTCCTCACTATAAATACTCATGGGACAGTGCTGAAGTTTTCCTGATTCCTTGCAGGTTCTATTTCATTTTGTTTTGATATTAAGATCCTACAACTTTAATACATATTAACAACTGTGTTTGTTATTATAAGAATAAATACACATCAGGTTTATAAAATAGCTATTAGAACTAGATTCTACTTGCTATGTTAAATCATAGAAATGCTTCTATGCTTCACTTGTGTGGTTTTGTAGCAGTGATGACCATCAGAGTCACTACACTTGAAACATGAAACTTGCTTTAATCATATTATTAGCTTCTAATATTATAAAAAGACAATAAATGATGTCATATTATTTAAATCTTTTTATTTTGTTTCATATTTACTGCATAGGGATGTTGAGAGGATTAAAAGAGTTAATACAATAATTGCTATATAAGTGTTAGCTATTATTACACAATTATAATAAATACTTTAGGAAGGAAGGTCAAGAGAATATATAATAATTTGGCAAAACTATGTCAACTGCATAGGCGGATTTATACCAGTGAGGTACTAGGTAATAGAGGGAAAGAAATTCACTAGCCTTTTGAATAAAAATTCCAAGCACTATTTTAATATCTTTTTGGGAAAAGCTAATTCAAGGGGATCTCATGGCTAGTCCTTTTAAAGGCACGTCTGTGTGTAGTGTGTATTCCCATGTTTCAATTCTTATAAATTTTCCCAATAAAATATTTTTTAATCAGTCTTCTCCACTCCCCCAGTTTGACCCAGTATTGATAAACTTTAAATACAATGAAGATATGTTTATCAGAAAAATATTTTACTTTTCTTAATTTCTTAATGTAATAAAATATATATGACCAAAAATATTGTCATTTTAAACATTTTTCAGTGTGCAATTCAGTGTCATTAACTAAATTCACAGTGTTGTGCAACACACCATTATTTCTGAAAACTCTTCATCACCCAAACAGAAACTCTGTACCCATTAAGCAATAACTCTCCATTCCTCACTTCCACCAGCCCCTGGTAACTTCTACTCTATTTCTTGTCCCTATGACTTTCACTATTCTAGATACTTAATGTAAGTGCAATTTTTGTCCTTTTGGGTCTGGCTTATTTCACTTAGTATAATGATTTTGAGGTTCATCAATGTTGTGGCATGTATCGGAATCATTTCTTTTTATGGCTGAATTATATCCCGTAGTATGTATAGACCACATTTTGTTTATCCACTCGTATATTGATGGATGCTTGGGTTGTTTCCACCTTTTGGCTACTGTGAATAATGCTGCAATTAACATTTTTATGCAAGTATTGGTGTGAATTTTTGTTTTTAATTATTTTGAATATATACCAAGGAGTGGAGTTACTGGCTCATATGAACTGTTTCAGTTTCTAAATCTAAATTAGTTAAAATTATGTTAAATTAAAAATTCAGTCTCTTAATTATGCTAGTCATATTTTGAGAACTCTTTAGTCACATACAGCTAATGACTACCATATTGGACACTGCAGGTCTGGATTAATAATTTGATGAATGACTGTATAAGAAATCTACTAATTGTGCCCATTTTCTCTACTGCTCAAATAAGCCTTGTTCTTCTTGCTTTTGTGCTTTAGTTTACCTTTCCTGAGGTCATACTTCTTTTTGCCTGGGATATCTACCTATTCTCTATTTTCTTTTATAGAAATGTTACCTGTTTCAGAAAGTATACTTAATTACTGCGGCTCACACTGATCATTCCTACTCATAAACTGTGAAAGCATTTGTTAACTTTATTATTTCCATGACATTTACTTGCATTATACTATAGTTATTTATTTCTTTGTTTCTTACCAGGATTAAAATTCCTTATTGGCAAAGCTAATAATAAAAACAAGAACTACATCAGCACAACAAAACTATTCATTTATTAAATGATTGTGGTTCTTCAGGCACAGTGTTGTTTTATACACTCCATTTTATTTAATCCTTAAAATAGAAAAGAAGTAGTATTATCTGAATTCTAAATCAGGATTTGGGGTTTACAGGCTAAGTATCATGTTTAAATCTCCATATCTAGTAAATGATAGAGTCAGAATTCAAACTAAGGTATGTTATATGCTCTTACAAGTCTGCTTATACTTTATAAATATTACTTTGGGAAATCTTTATAAATAATATTATCTAGCATTTATTTATTGTTTACTCTGTGCCAGATCTTATTGTAAGTGCTTTTCTTGTATATAGTAACTTAATTCTTATAACAATCTTAGGAAGTGTGAGCTGTAATCACCATCATTTTATGTATATGATAACAGTTCGGAAAAGTTAGGTTTCACAAGCCAGACACAGAAAGTCTAACATTGCATGTTCTCACTCATAAGTAGAAGCTAAAAAATGTGTACACATGGATGTAGAGAGCAAAATAATAGGCAAAGGAGACTCAGAGGGGTGAAGGGGTAGGTGTGGCAGGGGTTGGATAATGAGGAATTACTTAATAGGTAAAACATATGTTATTCTGGTGATGGATACCCTAAAGCCTTGACTTTAGAATTACACAATCTATGAATGTAACAAATTTGCACTTGTACCCCATACATTTCTACAAGTTAAAGATAAATACATAAGTTATGCCCCTCAAAGTTAAGTTTCATATCTACTAAATGGCAGAGTCAAGATTTGGATTGAGTGTAAATCAGAGCCTGCATTTTAAATAATCATATTATTTATAAACTTTATTCAACAAACATTTGTTGAGTAATTACTATGCCCAATACTAGGGATTTAAAGATGAATAGACCAGAGTGTGTGTAGAGCTTTTCTAGGAGTTTAGCCTACTAAAATGAGCAAAAAAGAAATATTTGTCATTGATATGAAAGTTATTAATCACAACTACTACCACCACCACCAGATAAGAATAATGAAGGCTTGCCGTTTTCAGAAACTGTTTTAAGTGTTTTACAGACACTAATTCATTTAACCTCACAGCAACTTTTAAAGATCATCATTATTATTGTTGTTTTTATTTTTTAGATCAGAAACTGATCAGCAGAGATGTTAGGTAACTTGTCTGAGCCAGAAGTGGAAGAACTAACTTATGAACATAAACAATTTGGCTCTAGAACTCAAGTGCTCAGATATTCCCTATGAGTAATAGAGTCTTAGTTTTTCTGGAGTCTGAACAAGTGCCATTATATAGAACACATTTAAAACTGACTCTTAAAAAACAATTTCAGGAGCATGGAGAAAACAGGAATGATGGTCATTCTGCAATGAGATTTTAAAAGGCGCAGTTTCTAGAATGGTCAGCAGAGGGTGAAGGGAGGCAGCATTTGTAAGGTGCCACTTCATTACAATGGAGTAAACTGCATGAAACTGATCATCTCTAAAGACCTCTCTTGGTCTAACATTTCAGGATGCTCCTTGTTTGAATTATTTTTAGTTCAATGTTATATAAAACACAAGCAAAAAAAAAAAAAAAAAAAAAGAAGTAGCTCCTTCTGAAATGCATATAGCTGAGATGATTTTTTTATCTGACTTAGCACAGTGTTTATTTCAGTATTTATTGAATACTTTGTAAGAATACCTCTAAAGAAGTAATTATAAGATGATCCATAAAGAGCTCAAGTCTCTACTGAAGAGGCAAGGTAAAGAAAAATTTACATGATGATATAAACATCATATGGACAAAGTTTCAGAGTTCAGAGACACGGAGAAAATAATGGAACTGAAATGGAAGGGAATTATTTATGGAAAAGGTAGCCTTATCTAGGACTGAAGGGTGGGTAATATGTGCATAGGAAGGGAAAAGTTGGCTTTTCCTTAAAATTAAATTTCCTGAGTGCTTACGATTTGTCATCAGTGAGTCCAGGAACTGCAGAGAAAATGAGGATGAGTGATACTGTGGTGGTTCATACTTGGGAGGCCGAGACGGGCAGATTGTTTGAGCTCAGGAGCTCGAGACCAGCCTGGGCAACATGGCAAAAACTTATCTCTACAAAAAAATACAAACATTGGCTGGGCGCAGTGGCTCACGCCTATAATCCCAGAGCTTTGCGAGGCTGAGGCGGGTGGATCATCTGAGGTCAGGAGTTCAAGACCAGCCTGGCGAACATGGTGAAACCCCATCTCTACTAAAAATACAAAAATTAGCTGGGTGCGGTGGAGTGTGCCTGTAATCCCAGCTACTCGGGAGGTTGAGGCAGGAGAATCGGGAAGCGGAGGTTGCAGTGAGCTGAGATTGCACCATTGCGCCCCAGCCTGAGTGACAGAGCAAAACTCCATCTCAAAAAAAAAAAAAAAAAAAAAAAAAAAAAAAAATTAGCCAGGTGTGGTGGTGCACGCCTATAGTCCCAGCTACTTGGGAGACAGAAGTGGGAGGATGGCTTGAGCCCAGGAGGTGGAGGTTGCAGTGAGATGAGATTAGGCTGCTGCAGTCCTAAGTAACAGAGCCAGACCCTATCTCAAAATGAAACAAACCAAAAAAAAAAAAAAAAAAAACCAAACAAAAAGAGTGATAGTGTCTCTGTCTTAAAGAAGTCACAGATACTCTAGCAGTAATAATACAATAAAGGATGTGGCAGACAAATAAAAAGATGCACTGTTGGAAAAATTAACAACAAAACAATATGTTTCCCATTCTAAAGACAGGAACCAGACCATTCATGTTGAACTTTCAAAGGTCAAGGTTTCTAAACTAGTTCTGCCAGCTGCAGTGATTCACTCCTCTCTAGTCTACATAAGAAGTTGAGGTTGAAGAGAAAGAGATTTATTTGGTGAGAAATTGACAGTGTTTTACATTTCACCCACCTTAAGTACCAGCCTCTGACAGAGAAGAGGATGTATTTTTTGATGGTACAAACCCCCTAAATAGAAACTTCACAGCATGCTCGGAGAAGTGGAAATTGCCTCGGTGCTGGCACAGCAAGAATTTCAGACCCTGAAGAATGTGGCTCCCTGCATAGCCAACTTAATGCCTTCTCTTGGTGTTCTAAGTTGTTTCTGGGGACCTGAAAGACAGTGAGTCCATGTCTTTCTCTGACCTGGAAAATTGGGAGATTGCCAATTCCTCTGAACTTCAGGTGAGCTTCTGTGAAATACACTTAAAGCATGGGGAGTTGCATCCACTGATCTCTTCTGATTTTATTTTTATCAATGACAGTTCATTTACTCTTTGGGAGTAAACAGGTAAAAGCAACCTTCTGTAGAAGCCAAGTTGTCTTTTTACCTGTCATTGAATTTAGACCACTCAGATAGCCTAGTAATAGTAATAGTAATGGTAATTGTAATAGTAATAGTAATAGTAACGGTAATAGTAATAATAATAATAGTGAAAAAAGGCAGAATATGGTAGATGCACAATCTTCTCTCCTCAAGTTAAGGAGAGGCTTTTCTAGAGGACCACTTGGAGAGCTTTTGCATGTCTCCAGAAACTTGAGCATCTTACCAGTGTATATTCTAAAGCTGAGATGCTGTCGCTGGAACTGCCCAGTCTGGTGGCTGAACACACAGGTGGCTGCTTTGTGACTAAGCTGTACTTCCTCATATGGCAGGCTAATAGTGAATGTTTCTGAGACTTGATAAGGACTCTATGGAAATGATTCTAACCAAGAGTACTTGCCTGAAGGACAGGAACATAGGGGTGGACCCCAGAAATCCAGGAGGCAGACAGAAAAGAGGCAGACAAGCCAATTGCCTGGGATTGATGAGAAACCCACAAAGGCACCCCACAGAGTCAGCAATTGTATTTCTGCCACCCAGAGGGCCTTGCAGGTAGATTGCAAACTGTAGCTGTCACAAAAGCTGTGCTGCATTTTCCCAACACTTACCTTCCTACCCACAGATATCAGAAACAATGACTAGCAAATTGGGGGGATGGAGCTAGAAAGAGAAAAGCTAATTTTACCTCCTACTTACATAGGCTGGGGATAGAAGAAATTTAAATTTGAGTTTGGAGTTTGAAATTATATTCAATAGAGATGTATCTTGTGCTTTCTAACTTGCTTTTAATGGTGTTGTGTGGTTCTCAGTTTGTTTTCTCAGCTTTGCATTCTTCCCTTTCATCATCAATACTGCTTTACACCTTATTTCTTTAAAAATTGATGTTAGGTTCTCGTTAACTTTTATATCATGAAGCACTTGCTGGAAATTATTTCTTTGTGAAGTTCTGCTTACTTCCAGCATGGTTTTTCATCTGTATTCTTCTTTCTCACATGTTTTTATTTTTGCTGATAATGTGTTTGCAAAGTTATTATGTCCCTTCTTTTTATCTTTTAAAATACAGCAGTTTTGTTTAGGCCTTCTCTTTGCTGTGCTATAATGTGAGTGAATTCCACTTGCTTTTTTATTACCTGAGATTCAAGGAGCTCAACTGTGGCTGTGCACAGGAGGATCCACACTCTATTCTCTTCTAGTAAATGTTTTCTGTGCTAAAATCTTAATTTATTGCAGTTTATATTCATTACACTGAGAAGTATTCTTGGGCTTTGAATTATTTCTTCTAATCATCATGGAGCCCAGATTCTTTGTTTGCTTTAAAGAAAGTAATCTGGAATTTGATTTTGTTTGTTGAGTTCTCTACTTCAATGTCATTAGCTTTTTAAAAGTTTCCCTCTCCATATTTGCCCATTTCTCCCCAGTTGCAATTTCTCTTCCTCCCAAGCTCCTCTCTCTCATCCTCTGGGAAAAAAATAAACAACATAAGGAGTGCATGTAGGTTACTTCCCTTCAGGCACTACACATGCTTCTTCTCCACTTTCTCTCCCTCAGAGACTCTTGTCCTAATTATTTTCTATTTTTTTCTTCCTTTCTGCTATATCACTATTTATTGTTGGAGATAATTAACTATAGGTGTTTATGATTGTTCTGCCATCCTCTCCATTTTCACCCAGCTGGAAGATGCCAAAAGGGAGATTTCCAATAGTTCCCTTTCTGGAAGAACATGCAACTAGTTGAGTTGGGACTTTTCCTCCCTTGCAAAATTCTTTGTCTCCTCTAAGGGTTACTCATCTTTCATCTAAAGCTACCTTTCCCATGTTATAGTGTAGGAGTGGTTGGTTAAACTTTTCAGAATTTTGTTTGCTCACCTTCCCTACAAAATGCTTGTTTGGAGGATGACATTAAGAGGTTTGCCATAGCTTTGTTCTGTAAATTCTTGAAAACTTCTTCGTATCTCTTTGATGACTACAATTTTTTGAATGTTATGACATGACCCTTTCGCTTGTTTGAATGCTATTGACTTTTTTTTTTTTTTTTTTTTTTTGCTGCTTTTTCCCATTTGCTATTCATATAATTAAGTTATGTGGGAAGGATATTTTAAAATATTTGGCTGAAATCCAATATAGAAACCTTAAACTCTTTTATTCCCATTTGTCAGTTGTAGAAATTAAAGGTCATAATGTGTAAGTGATTTGCCTGAAACATAGCTTATGGAAGAAATAGGCAAGGTGGAGGCATGATTTGAATCTAGACCTGTCTTTTATCCTGTAATCAATATTCTATTCTGTAATCAATGGAGAGCAGACAGGATTTTTAAATAGGTGACTGATGAAATGAAACATTCATTTTAGGTTAGGGAACTAGCATGTGGTTTGAAACAGATATGTGAAATGAATTTGCAGAGAGGGAACTATGAAAGCAGTGAAACAAATTTGGAAGGTTTTATAAAATCAGATATAAAGTAATGAGAGCCTGAGGTAGAGGGAAACTTCTTTCATATCCTAAAGTTTTGACTTTGGTAATTAGAATCTTTTTCTGCATAGGTTTCTAGGGTGCCATCAATCTGCCTATTACCTACTCAAATTTGTAAGAATTTTGTAAAATTAGGAAGCTATGGATTAGAAAGCAAGGCACGGACTAGTTTCTAGTCTTTTGTTTTCACCACGTACTAGCTGTAAGACCTATGTTAAATCATTTCAACTTGCTGGGCCTCAACTTCCTTATGTTTAAACTGAGAAAACTGAATTAGATGGACTATAAATGCTCTTTCAACTCATAGTAGATGCTCAAGAAAAGTTGAATGAATCAACCAATGAATAACATTCCAAAGAATAAAGGAAGAGTTTCCTTTCCTGTGCAAATGGGAACTTAGAATCTGTCAAATGAAGAAAAAAAGAGTTTTTGGTTATTAACAGCTCTTCAATTAAAACGTATGTATTAAATGTCTATTATATATGAATTTCCTTTCTTCTTTAATTTTTTTAATAGGGATGTGGTCTTGCTCTGTTGGCCAGGCTGAAGTGGGTGGCGTCATCATAACTCACTATAGCCTCATACTCCTGGTTTCAAGCAATTCTCCTGCATCAGCCTTCTAAGTAGCTGGGACTACAGGTGTGTGCCACCATGCCTGGAATCTTTTTTTTTTTTTTTTTTTTTGTACAGACGAGGTCTTGCTATGTTGCCTAGACTGGGTCTTGAACTCCTGCCCTCAAGTGATCCTCCCACGTTGGCCTGCTAAAGTTCTGGAATTACAGGTGTGAGCAACCACTCCTAGTCCCTTTCTTCATTATAACTTGACATTCACGGGCTCCCTAATCTGATCCCAAAATACTATTGCAACCCTATCCACCTGCTGCTCTTGTCAAGGATTACTTACCATCGAACTAGGAACTAAGTTCCTATTATAATGACTAAGACAAAATCTCAACCCAAATGGACCTTCCAGTTTGATACAGAGACAGACATCCACACAGATAATCAAGATATAATGTAAATGAAATAAATCTTAATGATAAAGGTACAACCAACATGTTATGGTAATACACAAAAGGAGCCAATACTTCTCAGCAGAAAATGAGTACCATTTATGACTCAAGGGATGACTAGGACTTTAAAAGATGGAGATGGGAAGTGAAAAAACAATGTGAATGAAAGCAAACCCATATGAACATATGTGGCATATTCAAGGAATTATAAAGAATCCAGTGTGCCTAGAACATAGAATGTTGAGGGCAGAGAGTGGAAGAGAGGAGACTGGGAAGGTGAACTGGTGCCAGGTGGTAGAGAACTTTACATGACATAGGAAGCTCATGCTGTACTACAAAAAGCTTTGAGAACAGAAGCATAATATGCTTTGCTCAGAGTAATATGAAGATAACCAAGGCATCAATGTGAAGATGGATTAGAGAGGTGAAAGAATGGAGTCAGGGAGATCAATTAAGTTTCAAGGAGAAGAACTTGAAATAATTAAAATAAAAAGTGGTGTTGCTAGTTAGAGAGAAGGGACCAGGCTAATGGAAAATAAGCCCAGGGAAGCAAAAGAGATTTGGCTAGAAAAGGTAGGCTGAGGGGATGTACATGGAAAAGAAAGCAAATAGAATTCATAAAAAACTATATATTTGGCTTACTTTCTTGCAGCCCCCTGTGTGCACGGCTTGAGTATGGAGAACAATGGGAAGAGCAACACAAGAGGAGCCTAGAAAGAGTCATGGGTCAGATCATTCCTGTGTAGGCATCTTAATTATTTGAACTGTTTTTCTATGAGCAATGGAACCCCATTGCAGGTACATTAGCAGGAGAGAGAGATGGTCAGCCTCCTCCCTTCCTCACATCCTTGCTAATTCTGGCTGGATTCCATAACACACTACTTCTTGTTTCTTGTCTATCTCTTAAACTCTGTGCCTCATTCTCCTCTCAAATCCTTGTTACAAAACACACATCTAGATGAATCTGATCACTGACCTTCTCTTGTCCTTTACATTGATGGACCAAAATAAAATGATTTCAGGTTTGATTCTACTCTAAATAAATCCATTGCCTTTAACAGCATCTTGACCCTAACAATGACTAGGATCCTTTCAATGTTTTCTTAGTTATTCCTTTCCCCTGTTCTCCACAGTAGGCATCTAAAATCATTTCTAGTTTTCTTAGAGGTTCTTCCCCACAACTTACTTCTTCAAACTCAGCAGATAACTATATGCCCTACTTCAAAGAGAAACTGGAAGCCCACAGAAACTTTCTTAACTTCTTGCCACCATATCTACAAACTGCACCCAGAACTACGTGGTGCACCAGTTAGGAAAGTGACTACAAATATCAGTAAACACAAGAGCAATTTAAACTACAGAAGCTTATGTTTTCTCACATCGGAAGGTTGGAGTCAGAAACTAGAGGGGAATGGTGAAGATTTAGGATAGTAACTGGGGGACTAGAGTACCAGAAATAAATAGACAGGAGTACCAGAAAATAAATAAATAAGATACCCAGCATCACTCATAGTCCAGCTTCACTGGCCCAAATAGGGGCTCAAAAATTGCTGATACTATTATTTTTTATTATGCAAGTTGTCAAAAGTCATAAAGTGTATCATTTGACAATGCAAGTTGTCAAAAGTCATAAAGTGTATCATTTGACAAGTTGCAACCAGAATTCAGATTTTCTGATTCACTATGCTTTGGTAACCCTAATTAAGATAGTATTTCTGGCCTGTGAAACCAATGAATATTTAATTCCTAATAAACCCTTTGCCCTGTGGCTAATTATGCCTTGAATTAGTGGCATTCGTTACTTCTGGAAAGGCATTCGTTACTTCTGGAAAGGCATAATCCACGTAGAGAAAAGGGATCTTTCTTTAGTTTTGAATCTCACGGCCAATTTTCTTGAGCACTTTGTGAGACAATTTTCATGAAATCCAGGATTTTTGAAAGGGGGAAAAAGTTTCTGGTTTTTAAGTTCCAAAAGTAGCCCTTTATAAATCAAAAGGAAAATTTAGCTCTTTGGAAATAGAATATTACAACAAGCCATAATGTTGAAGGCATGGAGGAGATGATACAAGGGAAGTCCCACCGTATGAAAAGTAGAAAGTGCTAGGGGAGGAGTTAAGGGGTGTGTGTGGGAGACAAGTAAGTGAGAGATGATGCAGTGCCCTTTACTCACAGTGCAACTCAGTGGGTTCATAGTTTTTGGGGGAACTTTGGAACATCAGTAGCTGAGAGGTTAGAAGTCTCTAAGAGAAGCCCTGTGTCAACGTGAGGTGACCACAGTAGAATAAAAATGGTGGCCAAACAGTGACTGGTGCATGTTATGGAAGAGATCTAGGGTTCCTTAGTGACACTGAGGAAATAGAAAGGGTAATTTAGAAATAAGCATTCATATACTTGCTGTAAGTCACAGCAGAGCTGGTTTCAGTAGAAGTCTTGTTCAAAGGGACATCATAGTGATGGCTGTGAGTGGGCAACTCAAAATTGAAGTTCAGAGAGAAGATATTGCTAAGTCTCAGAGGATCCATAGCATCAGTGATCATCCTCTTCTAGTGGAAGAGGTTTAGCTCTCATTTTCAAGGTCCAGATTCTCAACTGGATCCAGAAGGACTCAGTGGTGGTTTCAGAGGACTTTGGCAAAAGCAGTGCTCCTTTTTGTTCTCCAGATTTCCTCTTCTCTAATGGCCTACTGACCTCCCTTAGAGAGATACCTTTGGGAGAGAAGAGGGTACAGAAGAAAGATTGGAGAAGGGCCCCTCTAGCATAAACTCCATTTGTAATAAAGCCTTAGCACTCTGAAGAAAAATTAGTGACTAACATATGAGGTAATATTTTGAGACCATATGCATATCATGTTCTCAACAACCTCTTATCCAATGATTTTGGCATCCACTGATTTCATAATTATTACATCAGGCATTGCAAAATGATGACTTTGTAATTCTATCATTTCTTCTACATTTATTAGCTCATATTCTTCTAAAAATAGTTAATATTTAGTTAATATTTTCTCTTTTGATTATCACCATTGGCTCATACATTTTATTTTATTCAATGTATTATAATACATTATCATAGTTAATCTTTTTGGGGCTCAGCTCTTCATATGTTTGATCAGTGGATAACCACTTCAAGCTGGCTCCTTTGTCCTTTTAACATGATCTAATTAGTCTGAGCTCTTTTGTGTTTTCTGACACATCAATATGTTCCAGGTTTACCTGGTACTTTCCCTGCTGCAGACCTAGAGTCATTTTTCTAAGGATCCCTCTTTCTTTTAGTGAATAATGGTATTTAGAAAGCAAGATGTGGGTATCATCTGTGTTCATGGCTATAGAATACATTGCTTGTAGGTTCTTGAATTACTTTTAAATGGAAAGTTTCAGTATCAGTCCCCAACTCAATGAGGGGCTCCAGAGCACAACTGAGGTGTGGTGTGCAAATTTAACTCTCAACCAATTCTATAACTATATCATTAGTTTATAAGGCTTATTCCAATTACCTATACAAGAACTAGGCTGGTACTTTTAAATGTAAATTATATCATATCATTTCTCTGCTTAACATTATCATGTCCTAAGATTCAGCCACATTGGTCCTTCAGTTCTTCTCATTCGGGAAGTTCTGAAGTTGGAAGTGTCCAAGATGGTCCATTTTTAAAAAACCGTATCCTTCGAGACTTTCAAATTTTTGTGTATATTTTATAATACATATGATATATTAGTACAATAGTATACACAATATAAAAGTAACCAAATACATGTAGTTGAAGAAGTGCGAGAAATTTTTTAAAAAATTGGTGGGCTGCTTGGTCAGTTTGGAATTTAGAAACTACTGCTCTGATCTTGAATTTCCTACCTGGGCCTTTCAGCATGCTGTTTTCCCTCCCTGGAGCAGTCTTTTCCCTGCTTTTTGCCTTGCTCATTTCTGTCATTCA
The DNA here is from genome assembly GCF_049350105.2 of Macaca mulatta. NCBI lineage: Eukaryota > Metazoa > Chordata > Mammalia > Primates > Cercopithecidae > Macaca > Macaca mulatta. The sequence goes on from NC_133406.1 coordinate 164,966,915, forward strand.
TTTCTCTTTTTAAACATCACATTCTTAGAGGAATCTTCCTTGACATTCTCTGTCTAAATTATGCTATATATGTTGCCCCCTCCTATACCACTATGTTTTTTGTTTTTCTTCTCATAGAACTTGTAACAATTTGTAATTATTTGTTTGGTTATTTCTATCTCCCTTGTAAAACTGTAAAATACTATGAATGTATGAACTATGCTGTTTTATTTCTCCATTATATAACCAACCACTTAGAAGAACGACTGGCATATAGTTCTACTCAATGCATATTTGTTGAATGAATGTAGGATAGTTAGTGAATAAAGAGAAATAGAAAAGAGAAGACAAGGAAAAATACAGTTTGGTTCGTTGTCAAAAATGTCTCAGAAGCATTTAGTTAATTGGTATGCCATTCATTTTTTATGCAAATGGTTCACTTATATATGAGGGAGTGAGTTGGTAAACTGAACCAAGGACCAATGTTACAAACAAATTATAATGGGACAACTTGAGAACACTTTGGAGGTAAATTGATTAATTGGAAGCTGGCAGGAGTAAGATAGAAAATTCTGTCCTTGAGCAGGCCAACTGGAGTATTAAAAAAACCAATTCTCATTGTTTATGTACTTTTCAGAAAAACTTGAGAGTTTAACGGTGGAGTATACACAGCTATCTCTATGTAATGTCTGACAGTGTCCTTCCATTCATACTCTGCCTCACTCAAGTCAGGTCTGTGCCATTTCTCTCAGTGAAATTTCTGGGTTATATGATTAGATAACTAGCTTTAAGACTTCTTGGTCACCCTAAAGGCTTTTTTTTTTTTTTTTTTTTGGTGTGGGGGAGGTTCTGTAGAGTTGAATTGCAATCAGCAGACACTTCATTGTGAGTACAAAAAAGTGCCCTATTAATTAACTCCCTCTAGAGGGATGCAGTTCTAGAGGTTGGATGACAGTTGGTAAATTGAACTTGGCAAAATTAAATAAAATTTTCCTCTGCACAGATTCAGCACAGTATTTTCAATTTCTAGTAGTAATAGTAGTGTTGTGGGTACTTTGAAAGCAGTAAAGTGTTGGGGTGGAGTGAGGAGGACTCTCTTTGTGAAGGTTTTATCTAAGAAACCCAGAATTTGCATTTAAGCCCTTCAATGATGTTTCTGAATTTCGTGTCTTTCTGCCCAGTTCAAACATACATAAATGAAATTGCATGTTTTCTGAGTTAAGGATCATCAGTGTGATAATCAGAATGGAGTAAAGAGATTAAAAATTATACAGGGGCTCACCCTAAGACCTTCTGTTTAATTCAAGTGAAATTTTATTATAGTGAGTATCTGTGTCAGTCACAAGAGAGGGAAGAAGTGTTATTTAAGTCTCATGTATATATAGTGGTGTGTGGCATGGGGTAGGAAGCCAGCCTCAATTTCTCCGCCTCTTCACATGTTGATTGAGTCTGCAAGTGCCACAATTTTTTTTTTTTTTTAAATGGACTAGCTGGCTGATCTCATTCTCTTTCAACTGTTATTTCTATTTTAACCTTTGTAGTCACAGAATTGTAGAGTCCCTAAAAACCTCAGCTGAGGTGAATATTAAGATTTTTTTGTGTGTAAAAATTTAAAATACAATGTGGTTTTTCAACAGTGGAGCAAGTTTGGATCATTTGACATCCTTTGATGTTATAACATTATTAAAATCAGTGGGACATTTGTTGTTTCTTTTTATTTTTCTCTAAACTACAGTTGTTAATTTATGCACAGGTATTCGATGTAAAATGTTTCAGCCAAAAATACTCTTCTATGGGTCATAATTTTCAACCTTTTCACTGCAGTTGCACTAACATACTTTCATAGCATTCATGCTTTATGTACTATGAATTATATTTTCATTTTAGTCTTTAGTAAAATTTGTATAAGTTCATTTTTCCTGTTGAGCTTACTTAATACTTCCACGTAGGAACATGTATTCCTTTCCCTATTCTATTTCTTACTTTATGTGTAGTCTTGACACAGCTAGAAAAATCTAAGAATAATGATTATACCACATGTAACTAATGTTACCATTTCAGTTATGTGTCTGTTTTTCAAAAGGGTTCATTCAGAACTATCCTTTAAGGGAAATAGAGGTGAGGCCAATTTCGTCCTTGTCATCATCTTCATTATCACAATCTTGTCATCACTATCAGGAAAAATGTGTATCTCTGTGCCCAGAAGAACCACATGTGACATAGAAATTATTTCATTTACTGCGATCACTCTCATTGATGGCTTCAAGAATAGCCAGAAATTCTAACCATATACAGAAAACTGAAACTGGACCCCTTCCTTACACCTTATACAAAAATCAACTCAAGATGAATTAAAGACTTAAATGTCAGACCTAAAACCATAAAAACCCTAGAAGAAAACCTAGGCAATACCATTCAGGACATTGGCATGGGCAAAAACTTCATGACTAAAACACCAAAAGCAATGGCAACAAAAGCCAAAATTGACAAATGGGATCTAATTAAACTAAAGAGCTTCTGCACGGCAAAAGAAACTATCATCAGAGTGAAAAGGCAACCAACAGAATGGGAGAAAATTTTTGCAATTTACACGTCTGACAAAGGGGTAATATCCAGAATCTACAAAGAATTTAAACAAATTTACAAGAATAAAACAAACAACCGCATCAAAAAGTGGACAAAGGATATGAACAGACACCTCTCAAAAGAAGACATTTGTATGGCCAACAAACATATGAAAAATGCTCATCATTACTGGTCATTAGAGAAATGCAAATCAAAACCACAACTAGATACCATCTCACACCAGTTAGAATGGCGATCATTAAAAAGGAAACAACAGATGCTGGAGAGGATGTGGAGAAAGAGGAATGCTTTTATACTATTGGTGGGAGTGTAAATTAGTTTAACCATTGTGGAAGACAGTGTGACAATTCCTCAAGGATCTAGAATCAGAAATACCAATTTGACCCAGCAATCCCATTACTGGGTATATACCCAAAGGATTATAAATCATTCTACTATAAATACATGCACATGTATGTTTATTGCAGTACTGTTCACTAGAGCAAAAACTTGGAACCAACCCAAAGGCCGAACAGTGATAGATTGGATAAAGAAAATGCGGCACATATACACCATGGAATACTGTGCAGCCATAAAAAAAGGGTGAGTTCATGTCCTTTGGAGGGACATGGATGAAGCTGGAAACCATCAGTTTGAAACCATCAAACTAACACAGGAACAGAAACCCAACACCGCATATTCTCAGTCATAAGTGGGAGTTGAACAATAGGAACACATGGACATGGGGAGGGGAACATCACACACCGTGGCCTGTCTGTGGGTGGGAAGATAGGGGAGGGATAGGATTATGATAAATACCTAATGTAGATGATGGGTTGATGGGTTCAGTAAACCACCATGGCACGTATATACCTATGTAACAAACCTACACATTCTGCACATGTACCCCAGAACTTAAAAGTATAATAATAACAATAAAGAATAGCCAGAAATTTAGAAACACCTATCCCACAAATCATTTTTATAAATCATAATTAATTGCACCCAAGGCCTTGGTAATCTCTAATTCTGGGGACATCAGATGCCATCAGAATTAGAACCATACTCAAGGATTTGGTTCAGCCCTTGCTGTCTGGGGGTAAAAAGCAATTGATGAAATTTAAAACTGGACACATGGACACATAGCTCATAGTCTATGTGTTATTGGCAGATGTGTTCTGTTAGGCCTACCCTTTTCTGTGTTTGTGTTTTTGTTTTTTAATGTATTCACCAACATCACAAAGAATATTTTACAAGAAAATTTGGATTTCTGACTCCTGAAAAATCAAAATTCTTACAGCCCCAAGGTTTTCATTCCCACAAGGCATCCTGCAGCTGACTAGTGAGTGGTACACGCTCTCGCAGTTCTCTACGGTCCCCTTCCCTTGCTCAAGTACAACCCTTCCCTTGCTCAATAATGGACCGAATATATGACAGTGGTCCCAAAAATTCGTAATACTGCGTTTTTACAGCACCCTTTCTTTTCTTTTCTTTTTCTTTCTTTCTCTCCCCTTTTCTTTTCTCTCCTTTCCTTCCTTCCTTTCCTCCCTCCCTCCCTCTCTTTCTTTTCTCTTTCTTTCTTCCTTCCTTTCTTTCTTTCTTTCTTTCTTTCTTTCTTTCTTTCTTTCTCTTTCTTTCTTTCTTTCCTTCTTTCTTTCTTTCTTTCCCTTCATTCCTTCCTTCTTTCTTTCTTTTCTTTCTTTCCTTCTTTCTTTCTTTCTCTCCCTCCCTCCTTCCCTTTCTCCCTTCCTCCCTCTCTCCCTCCTTCCTTCCTTCCTTCCTTTCTTCCTTTCTTTTCTTTTCCTTTCTTTCTTTCTCTCTCTCTTTCCATCCCTCCCTCCCTCCCTCCCTTTCTTTCTTTCTTTCTTTCTTTCTTTCTTTCTTTCTTTCTTTCTTTCTTTCTTTCTTTCTTTCTTTCCTTCTTTCTTTCTTTCTTTCTTTCTTTCTTTCTTTCTTTCTTTCTTTCTTTTCTTTCTTTCTTTCCTTCTTTCTTTCTCTCTCTCTTTCTTTCTTTCTTTCTTTCCCTCCCTCCCTCTCTCCCTCCCTCCCTCCCTCCCCCCTCCCTTTCTTCTTTCCTCCCTCCCCCTTTCCTTCCTTCTTCCTTCCTTCCTTCCTTTCTTTTTTTTGAGACAGAGTTTCACTCTTGTTGCCCAGACTGGAGTGCAATGGTGCAGTCTCTGCCCACTGCAACCTCCACATCCCGGGTTCAAGCAATTCTCCTGTCTCAGCCTCCCAAGTAACTGGGATTACAGGTACCTGCCACCACATCCAGTTAATTTTTGTATTTTTCACAGAGACGGGGTTTCACTGTGTTGGCCAAGCTGGTCGTGAACTCCTGACTACAGGTGATCCACCCATCTCAGCCTCCCAAAGTGCTGGGATTACAGGCTGAGCCACTGTGCCCGGCCTTTTATGGCACCTTTTCTATGTTTGGATATGTTTGGATACACAAATACTTAGCACTGTTTTACAATTGCCTATAATATTCGGCATAGTAGCATGTTGTACAGGTTTGTAGCCGAGGAGCAATGGGTTATAACATATAGCCTAAGTGTGTAGTAGGCTATACCATGTATGTTTGTTTAAGTATACTTTATGATGTTTGCACGAGGATGAAGTCACCTAAAGACACATTTCTCAGAATGTATTTCTGTTGTTAAGCAATGCATGACTATATATTTATACTGATGGTATCATGTATTCTGTCTTACTGTTCCCTGCAGTCATTCTAATTGCAACCCTTGAACAAAAACACACAGTGTGGGCTACAGTGGAAACACTTGTCCTGGAAATCCAGGGCCTGGTTAGTTGTGGCCTTGATGTCTTTTGGTCTCAGTTTCCTCATCTGTTCAACAGGGCTAAATAAACCTCTTTTGATGCTCTTATGTGATTGTCATGACCTTAATTGAGATAATGCATGTAAGGACACTTTGAAGTGCTACCAGTGTAAAAACATATTAGTCATAACCATGTACCAAAAATAGTCCTAACTAGTCAACTAAATTTGAGTCTCCTCTGTTGAGAATAGTACTGACACTGTGGAAGGAATGAATTAGAAAAAGGAAACCATTCCTGGTCTGAAGCAGAAATATTCTATTTCACATAGGCAGCTAGTGTCATGGAGACAGCTGGCTACTGAGTTAAAAGAGTTACACTGAATCTGTGGGCAAGTTATCATACCTCCACGAATCCCATTTCACTGTCCATAAAACCTAGAAGACTGGACCTGCTTTTCAACTCATGGGTGATACAGTCATGATTAAATGAAATAAAGTATGTGAAAGTAATGAATACACAGAAAAACATTATTCTAATATAGGCAATAATTAGTAGTTGGTGATAAAATATGAGCACATAAAATGGACTAAAAATATTTACAAACTCTAATATTTGTACACAGTAAACATTTGAAGACCTGGAAGAGTAGTTTTTAATTAAGAGGCAGTTGTTTGGAAGAGAAAAACTTTGAGTCAGTCTTATTTCTGATCGTAAGTCTGAGAATGGGCCTGTTTTGCTTATTAAAATAAACATGTTCTTTGTTTTTTATTTTTGATGCATATCTTCATTGCGAGAGGAATTGGTCATTTCGCATGTTTCTAGATTATTTACTTCAATATATTACATTATATGAAGCTATATTTAGAAAGGTTAAAAAAAAACTTGTGATGATTTTGTGACTAATATCTCAGGAGCTGGAAGAAATTTTTGAGATGATGCTGTATATATCAGAACACAGAAGAGCAGAGAGACTGAGTGAGTTGTTCAAATTCTCAGAGCTACAAAGTTACAGGGCCAGAATTCACTATTGGGGTTTTTGACTTCACCGTTCTTTCTGCTGCACCACATTAGTACTGGGGCAACTTCTGGATGGATATATTGAATTAAGTCACTGAATGTTTAGACAATCAGATTGGGTTGGGAACTGTACTAACCTAGGAGGAGGAAAGGAGAAATGTTAAGAAGGTCACTGCGAATTAGGAAGTGCGTTTCGGTGGTAATCTCACCTGCAGCATACAAAAAAAATTCGATATTGTATTCTCTCCCTACAGTAGTACACCCTGGTAACCCCTCCCTACCCTACTCTTTAAGCCATTCTTTTTAAGATCCGCTACTCCTTTACATTCTTAAACTTTCGCCTGCCCTTGCAGTCCTGGGACGCCGGCAGGACTTCCTTTCATCCCTTATCAGCACGCGAGGGTAGAACAGCTCCTCCAGGAAAATGAGAACTTTCCAAAGCAAACCACCAGTCAGAGGGAGAAAGAACCTGGCCACTGGAACAAAGTTTCTGCTGGAGGCCAAGAAATCACACCTCCAGCTCCCAATTCCTCCAACACCTGAGAGCGTGAACTAACTTTCCTCTTTCCCACAGCCCCAGGGGAATTATCCTGGGCCCTCACTATTAAGAGCTTCAGGGCCACAACAAAGCCATCTTGCGGGTGTTTGCCAGTGGGCTACCTCTGGAATTCCATTTCTCTCCCCTCCATCAGCCTCCTGTTTCCCTCTCCCCTCTTTCCTTCTCGGTTCGGGAGGAGCAGAGGCAACCACGCGCTTCGGGGCTCATCACCCGCGTGGAATTCGGGCTCACTATCCTCGAGGAGGCTGCGGAGGAGGTCGGCTCCGCGGCCGGGTCGCGAGGGACAGTGCCGTCCTTCCGCAGGTGGCCGGAGTTCTGGTTGGCCTGTGAAGACGGTTGTCTTTCGCGGGCCCAGCGCGTCCTGGCCTTTTGAGAGGGGGCTTGGAAGGCCCAGAGGAAGGCAGGCGGGATGCAGACTCCATCAGACTCTGCCTGGCTTTCTCCTCCCCGGCCCCAGATGGCCGCGGTCTCTCTGCGCCCCCCAGCAGCTCCCTGCCGCCGCCACCGTCGTCTTTCCCAGTAGCGGCTGCTGGATGACGGCGCCGTCTCCGGTTGGATGGGGGCTGGCGGCTCAGACGGGACCCCGGGGGTGGGGGCGTGGGGGAGGGAGGGTGTGGGGAAGGGGGAGGTCAGCGCTGGGCGGGCGCTCCGGGGACCCAGCGCTGCCCCCTCCAGCAGCAGAAGCAGCACAGCAGACGCCGCCGCCGCAGCCACCGCGTCCACAGCAGCGCGAGCTGGGGGCCAGCGGCGCGGCCGAGAGCAGAGGGGCGGCGGCGCCCGCCCCAGCCGAGCCGAGCCGAGCGCGCAGCCCGGCCGCGCTGCTGCCTCGCAGATGCCATCACAGCAACAAAGAGCTCGCTGAGCTGAGAGCGGTGGCGAGGGCTCGCCTGGGAGCTGCGCGGCAGCCGGAGGAAGCGCGTGGGGGGTCCGGGGGAGGGAAGGGGGCAGAAGATGGCCAAGAAGAGAAAGCCCCCCAGCATCAAGGGTGAGTCCCGCTCCCTGCTCCCCTCGCCGCCTCCCCTCTCTCACCCGCCGCCTGCCCCTGAGCCGGCCTGTTTACATCCAGGCGCGGCCAAGTGGAAGGCTCCTGCCGGGGAAGAGTTTGCTGTGTCCGCGGGGGGTGAGGGGAGCCGCGGCGCTGCTGCACCTCCCCTGGCCTCCAGGGACACTCTGACAGGAGTTTGTGCCCCTTTTGCTTCATGGGGAAACCTGGAGACTCCTCTCTCACCCCACCCCTTTGCTACTCCGCGAGCTTGGGTATCTATCTGTTGCACCTCCTCGCCTCTGGGCAGTGGGGAGAGAAGCGACTCGGCTCCTAATGTCTCGTCCTTTCTGGAATCAATATTCTCTCTCTCTCTCTCTCTCTCTCTCTCTCTCTCTCTCTCTCTCTCTCTCTCTCTCGTGTGAGTGTGTGTGTGTGTGTGTGTGTGTGTGTGTGTGTGTGTGTGAGAGAGAGAGAGAGAGAGAGAGAGAGAGAGAGAGAGAGTTTTTCATGGTCTCTTCTATTCTCTTCTTCCAATCCCCCCCTGCCTCCGCCCCTTCGTCCCTAGGGTGACAAGTTCTGCATCCATTTCCCCAACCTCCATCCTCAGGAGGAGGTTGGAGCTGACTGCCTCTCCTTTTCCCCACGGTCAAGGGGACTTGCTACCGGCCAAGTCCCTGCAGGCTACTTCCTGCTCCCCAACCTGTCGAGTCGGGCAGTGGCTCCGGCTAAGCCGTCTCCCTGTTGCTCCTTTGGAACCCGGGTTTCCAAAGTTGGAAAGTTCGCGGGGAGAAGCGATGGCGGGGAGGACAAGGAAGAGCTTGTTGCTGGGGTGACTTGAGGCATTGCGGAGTGGTCCAGGGCGCGACTCGGGAGGGAGCCTCCTGGGCGGCGTCATGCCCAGGGGTCCGCTGGACTCTCAGAACCCGCGCGCGGGGGGCAGGTGCGAGCAGCCCGCGCCCGCAGCGCGGACTCGCAAAGGTAGCCGCTTGCCGGCTCCCAGGCTCTAGCTCGGGGACTCGCAGAGTCCGAGAGGTTGTCTGCAGCACTGCGGAGAGGTAGAAGTGGGCTCCGTGCACCGTGAGGAAAGCTGTGCGCGGGGGAACTGGACCTGAGGATGGTGGCGAGGAGGGGGCGTCGTTCGAAATTGGATTTCAACACAATGGGCCCAATGACATGAGAGGCAGCGACTTACTGAGCCTTTGGGATTATATAAAAAAGGACAGGAACTCAGATGAGAGCTGAGAGGTGAAGGGTATTACTGAATACATTGGCTTGGACTACAGCAGCGCTCTAGGCTTTGGCATGCTTTTTGCTTTTCCTCCCAAGTCTGGCTTGTGGGAGCTTAGCTCCGCTCTAGAGGTCACTAGGGGGACACAACTTTATCTTGACGCGTCAGCTTGCTTTTTAATTGCTCTGGAGTACTCAAAGCACTTATTGGAAAGCGTTTAAAATCATGATCTTGAATTCTTAAGAAGACATTACTATGAAAACACCTGGGATTTTTTGTTGTTGAAATTATAAACTATGTATGATAATTTTATTGCAATGCCTTTTTTTCAAATGTAGCTCCTGTAAAATTAGAGGGGCCTTAAACCTCTGATTCCCTCCCCACCCCCCAGTAAATTAGCGCATGGGTATAGAGATACACGAGTAAAGAAAGAAGAGAGAATATATTCACCTACAAACAGTTTCCTCTCTTTATCATCATATCAAATAATTAGTCTAAACCCAGATTGACAAGGCGTATGAGCTACACTTTTGGTTCGCTCCTTTTTTATGGAGCCATATGGCACGATAAGTGAAACAGAAGGATTGGTTTTCAGCACTGCTGATGTGGCTATCCATTGGCAGAAATACATTTCATTCCCACCCCAAACCTTGCAGATTGTAAATGGTCCATGAAGAGTGGAAAAAATTTTACAGTTTTACAGTACGTGGTAGCCAGAGAAAATCTCACCCTTGAAATTAATAATCTTCGCAGAAGCACTGAAAGATAGGGAGGAGATTAATGAAATGAGCTCACATAAGAGATTTGATGAAAAAGACACCTCCCCTTTATTCCCCCCTCCCCTCAAAATACCAACAAGTTTTTGTTTTGTAGGCCAGTATGGAATTGTTTGTATTTTCTTCAATAAGTTTAATTTGATAGTGAAATAATTGAAGAATAGCAGTTAATGTGAAGCGTTAACAGTTTCTCTGGAACGATTAATAATCAAGCTTTCCTAGGACATGTGGTCTCAATGAATTTTATGTAGTACTTTGAAAATAAGGTTTTCTCATGCTACATGTTTTTCTTAAAGGAAAAGTTATGTTATTTAGCTCCTATCGACTTGTGTTGAGTTGTTTTTGTTTTTTAAAACAAGTTCATTTAGTATTTCACAGAAAGAAGGACACCTTTAAAAACAAATCCTTGGAGTTTCACTTTAGCGAGGCAGGATGAATTGTGATGTTTGATAGATGACAGAAGCAAACCCAGAATGTTGTAATCTATTGACTTGCCTCAATTTTGCCTTTTAAGAGGAGAACTCTACAAAAGCATCTGACTGCAGGCTTGCTGAACTGCTCTCAGATGTCTGCTTCTAAGCTACAACCAACTAAACTGGGACTGCCTGATAGAAAAAATATCTAGGCTTTATTGGCAGGGGCAGGCTACTGGGGTGAACTTTGCTGGATAAAACACTGTAGGTTTAGCAATATTCCATGCTGTGTTGGTTATTCTCTTACAAGAGCTGCTTCTCTGCTTAGCTACACTGCATGCAGGGAGAGATCATTCGTCGGATCTTGTGACAGGCAAGTTGCTCATTGGCTTCTGAAGTCCTAGCAAGAGAGACTACATATCCATAAGCCTAGAAATTGGCCAAAGAGAAATACAGTTTCTTAACATTAATAGAAGAATAAGATCTGTTGGCAGGATTTCTCAAGGGACATTAGCATTCGTTTGTGACATCTCATCAAAAGGACAGTTTTTCAGAAAGGCGAATGGAATATTTTACAATCCAATATTGATAATGTTTTTAATGAAAAAATGCTGTAGTTCATAATCAATAAAAGTCTTATAAATGCAAGTTGGTTACACTGGTTATAATGATATTACCACCCCCTCCCCTGCCTTTTCCGATGTTAATACAACAAAGACTTCTTACTCGATTACTTAAGTGTAAAGCTTATGTTTGGGTTAATCTATTCATTTGTTCATTCAGCACATATTTATTGAGCACTGAATATGTACCAGATTCTGGTACATAGTGCAAAACACTAGGGATACAGTGATGAACATGATAGACAATGAAGTAGGAGGAGGCCTGGAAGAGGCAGGTGACAAATACATGAACCAGAAAATTTCACATAGTGATTAATACCAGGAGAAATAAAGTGATGTGCGAGCAAGTGATTTTGAGGTTACTTTAGATTGCCTGGAAAGGTGACATTTGTGTCAGGAAACAAGTGATGAAAAGTAAGTTGCATGCCAGGAACTGGAACATAACTCTTCAGGCCTTAAGGTAGAAATGAGGTGGTAGCTTGGCACATTCACAGACAAAAGGAAGAGGTGTAGTGTGTAAGGAAGAGACAGGTAAGGAGAAGCCAGGACTTTTTGGTAATAAAAATGAATATAGAGTTTAAGTGCAATGGGAAGCCATTGGATATTCACTTGCTATTTGGAGATACATTCCTATCCTGGAAAATTATTTCAGGGAGAGGAATGTTCCTACATCAACTCCCTAGGCCAACTAAGGCGACCCAATAGACTTCACTTTTCTAAAAGGTCCAGTTATACTTAGGTTATTTTTTCTTGCTATTCACCAGAATACTTATGCAATTTCAATCTGAGATGTTGATAGCATCTCTAGGAATCCCTGCTTAGAAAACAATTCTAGAGAGAATGAGGATTAATTTAACATTTAGCACAAGATGATAAGATTAGTCGCTTCCCTGGCAAGCCTTTCAATGCAAGTGTCTTAGGAAAAACATACTGTAATGGTAGAGGGGGATTCTGAGGGGTCTAGAACATGACTGTACAGTAGGCGGAATGTGGAAGGCAGCATGAGAGGCTCCTAGGTAACAGAAAGGGGTCCATGGAAGGCGAAGAGTGACGTTTGGAAGGGGACATGAGAAAGCCTCTAAAACAACATCAGCCAGTTCATGATTTTGCCAAGAGGAAGCCTGATATGAGAGTGTTCCAAGAGAAACATTCTTATTCAAACACAGAAAAAGTTTAAACCAGGGTACCTTTATGCTTTTGACTGATCTTTTAATAATGAAGCATTTGTAACAATAAAAGCATACAGATGTTTACAAAGTCTCTTCGATTTGACTTAATCATTATTAGGTTTTTCTGATGGATTACAGACCTCACAAATGAAAATAGTGTGAACATATTGACGGTAACTGCTGTTTGTCGGAGGTAGTTGCTTGATAGCTAGTTAAGGAAATGATGCTCTTGGGTCCCATTTTACTGTAGAGATGTTGGTAAGAGGGATATGGGTATGTCGGGTGATTTTCTTTACCCTAAGCATTTGTGACAAGAAGGTGCTATGATATTCAGGAAAGATACAAATAATAATAGATTATTTTAAAGATAACTATGGCCTACTTCCACCTCCAAACTTCCTACTTCTTTGCCAAAGATTAATAATGAAAAAATATACTAAGAATTTCTGTAGCTCCAGGACTTTGTTCAGTCTCCTTACCCTCTTTATACTCCAAGCGACTCCTCTGAGGCTAGCAAGGCTGGTAGGATCTCAGGGGTTACCTAAGAATGGGGTATGGCCCTTAGTGATACTGCAACACAATGTGCTTATGACATCAGCTTTTTTTTTCCACAGTAGTGAATCATAGCATGTTAGAGTTAGAAGGTTCAGTGTTGGTGGAGCTATTGAAGAAATGATAGAGTAAGAGGTGAGTGACACTGCTAAATGCAAGAAGTCTATGTGTATAGGAAAATTGGTCAAGTTTATTATTCATAAATACATATTCTATGCAACTCAAGAAATACACACACACGTGTGTGTATATATATATACACATATATATGTATATATATAGTGAAGTCTGAATATAAATTAGGAACTGAGCTCTTCCTCTCTCTACATGTGCATGTGTGTGTGTATATATATACACATACTTATACATATATACTCATAGACATCCTGGGGAATTATTTAAAGAGAGTAGTATTTCTACATCAGTTCCCTAGGCCAACTGAGGTGCCCCAGTGCACTTCACTTTTCTAAAATGTCCAGTTATACTTATGTATCTTCTCTTACTGTTCACCAAAATACCAACAATATTTTGGGCTGAGATGTTGATAACATCTCTAGGAATCCTTACCTACAGGTATTCACACCTGTTCACACTCCTCTCCCAAAATGAATCACAGCTGATCATGTGATCAGTACTGTATAGCAGAAAACTACATCATAAAGACATACACTATGGCTTCTGCCTTGTTCTTTTATGTCCTTTGCTTTCTTATGTTGCTCATTTTGGGGAAACCAGATGCCATGTTGTAAAAATACTCAAGAATTCCTTGGATTGTTTTTTGAAGCAGAGATTCATAGAGATGTTATCAACATTTCAGCCCAAAATATTGTCGGTGTTTTGATGAATAGTAAGAGAAGATACATAAGTATAACTGGACTTTTTAGAAAAGTGAAGTCCATTGGGTCACCTTACTTGGCCTAGGGAGCTGATGTAGAAATACTACTCTCTATAAATAATTCTCCCGGATATCTATGTATATATATGTATATGTACGTATATGTATATATGTGTGGAGAGAGAAGAAGAGCTCAGTTCCTAATTTATATTCAGAATTCACTGTGTGTGTGTGTGTGTGTGTGTGTGTGTATTTCTTGACTTGCATAGAATTCTTGAATCTTAGCTCTTTGTGGGAAGAACTGAGGCCTCCTGCTAACAACAACAACTTGCTAGTTATGTGAGTGATATATCTTGGGAACAGACCCTGCAACCAAGTCAAGCCTTCAGAATGACTTTAGCTTCAGCCAACATCTGACTGAATTTTATGATTGGCCCTGGTCCAGAGCTATCCAATCAAGCTGCGTCTGGATTCCTGAATCACAGAAACCATAAGGGATAATAAATGCTTACTTTTGTCTGAAACCACTAAAATTTGGAGGTAATATGTTACATAACATTAGATAATGAATATACCTGTGGTTCATTATTTTTGCACCTCTATCCTGAAATGTAATCTTTTTACCAGTTTCAACACTGATCTTGAATCTTAGACCTCTTTCCTAATTTAGTGAATTGGGCTGAAGCCCTGAAGTTCTCTTTTGTTGTTTCCCTTGAGTTTCTTGTAGCAGCTTGCTTTCTCCTCTGCTTTTTTGAGTACTCATTCATGGCTCCTCTAGTTCTCTTAGTTTAGAAGGTACTTTCCAAATTGAAGCACTACCGAACCAAAAATCAGAGTGATAAAGAGAATACAAAAGCCCTAAAATCTCCCAACAGCACAAGATTTCACAGTCCTCCAAACTAAGAAGACAGACAGTTTCTTAAAATCCATAATCTTTTATTCTCACCATCAAAAATAAGAGTGTGAGATAATGAATATGTTAAATAGCTTGATTTAGCCATTCCACAATGTGTGTAAATATCAAAACATCAAGTTGTACACCATAAATATATAAATTTTTACTTGTCAATTAAAAAAGAAAAAACCCAAAGAAATGAAACCCTAAAATATTCAAATAAAAATCTTTCCAACTGTATTTATCTATTCCTCCTTACCAAAGAATCCCTTCCTCCTCCCAGCCCAGCTGGTCCTTTGATGTATAAATAGGAGACTGAGAAAGAGGATTTTAAAAAGGCAGGTTGCCATCTCTTCTACTTGAGAGTAGGATATTAATCTATTTTATTCATTCATGTAGTTCTCTATTCATTCAATAAGTGTTAATCAATCACTTACTATGTACTGGGCACTATTCTAAGCATGCTTGGGATAAATCAGGGAGCAAAATGAATTCTTCATGAGGTTTACACTGTAGATAGGGAAGACAAACAATGAATAATAATCATAAATACATTGTTGATATTAAAAATTGAAAAGTGCCATGACAGAAAGAAAAAACAAATAAGCATAGTAAGGGGGATTTGGATTGCTAATCATGGGATGATGGTGGGCCAACTGCAAGTACTGATAGGGTAGGAACAATCAAAGAGGTAATATTGAAGGAGGTGAAACAGTGGAAGGGAAGGAGACTTCCAGAAAGAAGGAAGAGTCAGGGCAAAGACCCTACAGTGAAAATATACCTGGTATGTTTGACTAGCAGAAAGAAGACCAAGTGGAATTAGCAAGGAGGATAGAAATAGAAAAGGAAGTCAGAAAGATGAGGGAAGACCAAATTATATTAAGCTTTTTAGAAAATTTTAAGGACTTTGGTTTTTACTCTGGGGAAATGTGGCACCAGTTCAGATTTTGAACAGAGGAAAAATATGATCTGACTTACATTTTAAAAGAATTGCTATGGCGACTGTGTTGAAAATATCGAGCCAATATGTAGGGGTAATGAGAAGCTGGAAGACAAGTAGGGAACCTTTTGCAATAATTCAGTAAAAAGTTTCTTCTTTTGGTGGCTGAATAATATTCCATTGTGTACACACACACACATCCCTCACATTTCGTTTATCCATTCATCTGTGTATAGATGGATAGACACTTAGGTTGATTCCATATCTTTTTCTTTGGAAAAATATCTTTTCAGTTCCTTTGTCTATTTTTAAATTGGGGAATTTTTTTTTTTTTTTTTTTTTTTTTTTTGCTATTTACTTACAACAACATGGGTAAACCTGGAGGATTTTATACTAAGTGAAATCAACCAGGCACAAAAAGAAAAATACTATATGATCTCACTTATATGTGGAATCTAAAAATGTTGAACTCATAGAAGCAGTGAGTACAATGGTGGTTGCCAAAGGCTGGGGGAGTGGAAGAAGTGAGGAGATACTATTCAAATGGTACAAACTTACAGTTGTAAGACAAGTTCTGGGGACTTAATATACAGCATAGACAGTGATGGATATTGTATTAGTTTTCGTGCTGCTAATAAAGACATACCCAAGATTGGGCAACTTATAAAGGAAAGAGGTTTAATTGACTGACAGTTCCACATGGCTGGGGAGGCCTTACAATCATGGCAGAAGGTGAATGAGGAACAAAGTCACATCTTACACGGCAGCATGCAAGAGAGCATGTGCAGGGGAACTCCCCCTTATAAAACCATCAGATCTTGTGAGACTTATTCACTATCATGAGAACAGCATAGGAAAGACCCACCCTCCTGATTCAATTACCTCCCACTGGGTCCCTCCCATGACATGTGGGAATTATGGGAGTTACAACTCAAAATGAGATTTGGGTGGGGACACAGCCCAAACTATGTCAGATGTGTTATTTAATTTGATTGTAATGATTATTTATTACACAATATGTACATATACCAAATCATCATGTTGTGCACTTTGAACACATAGTCTTTATTTGTCAATTAATATTTTAAAATAAAAAGATGCTTATAAAAAAAATCAGTTGAGAGATGATAGTGGCATCTATCAGGGTAGAAGCAGTGGAGAACAGGAGAAATGGAAGGATACTGAATATATTTTTCTGGTAGAACTTATATATATTTTAAAACTAACAGGATGCTTCACATGAGAGAAAGAAAGGAGTGATGGATTAATGCACAGTTTTTGACCTAAACAACTAAGAGAAGGTGAAATTGGCATCAACTGATATTGGAAGATTGTAGAAGGGGCAAGTTTATGGGGAAGGATCAGAAGTTTAGTTTTGGACACATTTGGGTTTGAAATATTTATTTGATATACAAGTGAAGATGACAAGTAGAAAGTTGGATATGTGAGTCTGGAGTCTTGGAGAGAGACTTGGGCTGATCTTATGAATTTGGAAGTCATCAGAACATCGGTGGTATTTAAGATTATAGACTGGATGACTCACTGGGAATTGAGTATAGATTGAGAGAAATGATCTGAGCCCAGGGCTACTCCATTATTAAGAGATAAGTGATAAGGGGAGGAGTCAGTAAAGGAGATTGAGAAAGAGCAACTGGTGTCTAAGAAGTGGGTGTGGGGTCCTGGAACCAAGGAAGAAAGTGTATCAAGGAAGCGAATAATAATCAACAGTGTCAAATGCTGCCCATAGGTAAAGTAAGATCAGGGTTGAGAAATGGCTTTTCTATTTATTAATATGAAAGTCACTGAGGACCTTGATAAAGACAGTCCAGGTGAAGTGGTGGCAATGATGCTTTGAATGAAGTAGGTTAAGAGAATGGAGAGGAGGAAAATTAAAGACAGCACAGTCAACTGTTTTAAAGGGTTTTTCTGTAAAGGGAGCAAAGAAATGATGACGTGGCTGGGGATGGGAGTTGTGGAGTTGAAAAAAGATTTGCTTTTTTAAGATGGAAGAATAATAGTGGGTTTTATTCCTTGTTGTTTGTTACTATCTGTGTTTTGAGGTGGGTTTTAACCTCTCTTTTACTATTTTCAATTTTGGGTGCTTTTTATGACAGTTTCCTGTGGAGGTAAGATAAATTAATGTAGAATGGTCTTATGCTGCCTAGTTCTAAAGATGTTTCTCTTTTATCATCTTTTATGTCTTTAAATATATTATCTTTAAGAAATATTAAATGGAGTATTAAGAGAGGTATAGAAGTGGACTTGCTGACAAAATAATAAAATATGCCATAGTAGGAAAAAGTTTCCAGGAGACAAGAGTTTGCCAGTCATCTTGTTGCTGACTGTGGCAGTCCATTCCCTCACCTGAAAGGATCTTAAAGAACGAAAGAAAAATTTAGAAATATTTTGTGCAGGGATTAGCCTAATGCTTCTCAACCATTGCAATTTTACAATGTCTGGAGATATTTTGATTGTCATGACTGGAGTGGTGCTAGTGACATCCAGTGGGTAGAGACCAGGGATGCTGCTAACATTCTGTGACATACCCCCTCACAACAAAAGATTACCTAGTGCAAATTGTCAATGTTGCCAAGGCTGGGAAACTATGGGCTAGCCCCATCATCTTTCCCTTCAGAGAGAAACTAGGAAGCCATTGCTGAAAAAGGGATCCAGAAGCAGCAGCTTTCCCTATCCCATTGTTCTGTGTTTAGATGAGACACACCTTTTTAATCAATTGTGAGAGTTCCAAATAAAGACATTTCTTTTCTGCCTTTGCTTTCTCTTTACCCCTTTCTGTGGATTCCCATGGTGTAACCGAGTTTTATAACTTTTGGTAGTTTCCCATTAGGGCCCACGACAGAGGAACATTAAAATCATGGTGAAAAATTCCTAATTCAGTCGAGAAACCACAATTTCACATTGCTGATTTCTATTCTGCATCTGTCTGACAACTTAGTGAAGGAAAGGATGAAGAACAGGGTGATTTGTTAAGCTCTGGCTTTACAAATCACTATAGCTTTTTAATGTGAAAGGAGGGGTGGCCTCTCAGGCATCGTTTTTTGTAGGTTTTTTGGGCCATTAGAATTTTGGATGAGAGCTCCATTCTTTTTATTTTATTTTTTTTTGGGGGGGGAGTGGGGGACGGAGTCTCGCTCTGTCACCCAGAGTGGAGTGCAGTGGCGCAATCTCGGCTCACTGCAAGCTCCGCCTCCTGGGTTCACGCCATTCTCCATTCTCCTGCCTCAGCCTCCGGAGTAGCTGGGACTACAAGAGCCCGCCACCACGCCCGGCTAATTTTTTGTATTTTTAGTAGAGACGGGGTTTCACCGTGTTAGCCAGGGTGGTCTCTATTTCCTGACCTCGTGATCCGCCCGCCTCGGCCTCCCAAAGTGCTGGGATTACAGGCGTGAGCCACTGCGCCCGGCCTCATTCTTTTTATTTTATTTTATGTTATGTTATTTTTTCTCCACCTTCTCATTCTTAATAATTCTACCTTCAAGATGTGCTTTATCTTTTAAGAAAGGCTCTGAAGAAACTCAGAACTGGTCCTAAGTACTTGTTGAGTGAAAATATTCTTGTAGAATCAAAAATTAAAAATCCAGTTTTAAAAGAAGTAATTTTAAATTAATGCTTTAAAAACTTAAAAGTCAGGTTTTAATGTAAATTTTCTAGTTCATGGGATTGTGTTTCAGTGTTCAAAGTCAAAGACAAAAATCAGGCTTTTAAACTGACATTTTAGGAAGCATTCTCCTTGAGAACTGGAACAAGACAAGGATGCCCACTTTTCCCATTACTGTTGAACACAGTACAGGAAGTGCAAGCCAGAGCAATCAGGCAAGAGAAAGAAAGAAAAGGCATCCAGATAGGAAAAGAATAAGTAAAATTATCTCTCCTAGAAATCCGTAAAGACTGCCAAAGAGTTTTGGAACTGAAAAATGACTTCAGTAAAGTGCCAGTATACAAAATCAGTATACAAAAATCAGTACCATTTCTTTACATCAATAATGTTCAAGCTGAGAGCCAACTGAAGAACACAGCCTAATTTACACACACACACATACCCCTTGGTTTCTCCTCTAACCAAGGAAGTGAAAGGTCTCTACAAAGAAAACTGCAAAACGCTGCTGAAATAAATCATAGATGACAGAAACAAATGGAAAAACATTCCATGATCACGGATTGGAAGAATATTAAAATGACCAAACTTCCCAAAGCAATCTACAGATTCAGTGCTATTTCTATGAAGCTACCAATGACATTTTTCACGGAATTGGAAAAAAGTATTCTAAAATTCATATGGAAGTAATAAAGAGTCCAAATAGGCAAAGTAATCCCAAGAAAAAAAAACAAAGCCAGAAGCATCACATTACCCAACGTCAAACTATACTGTAAGTCTACAGTAAGCAAAACAGCATGGTACTGGCACAAAAACAGACACATAGACCAATGGAACAGAGGAAAGAACCCAGAAATAAAGCTGCACTCCTATAGCAAGCTGACCTTCAACAAAGTAAACAAAAATCAGCAATGGGGAAAGGACTCTCTACTCAATAAATGGTACTTGGATAACTGGCTATCTATATGCAGAAAAATGAAACTGGACCCCAACCTTGTATCATATAGAAAATTAACTCAAGATGGATTAAAGAATTAAATGTAAGACTTCAAACTATAAGAATCTTAGAAGAAAACATAGGAAACACCATTCTGGACTTCGACTTTGGGAAAAATTTATGGCTAAGTCTTCAAAAGCAATGGCAACAAAAACAAAAATTGCAAGCAAGACCTAATTAAACTAAGTAGCTTTTGCACAACAAAAGAAACTATCAACAGAGTAAACAGAAAACCTACAGAGTGGGAGAAAATGTTCACAAACTATGCATCTGACAGTGGTCTAATACCTAGAATCTATAAGGAACTTAAACAATTGAACAAGTAAAACACCAATAACCCCATTAAAAATGGGCAAAAGAAAGACATGAATGGACATTTCTCAAAAGAAGACATACAATTAAAAAAAAAAAGACATACAAGTGGCAAAAAAACATGAAAAAATGCTCCACATCACTAATTATCAGAGAAAGGCAAACCAGAAATCACCAATGAGATACCATCTCATATAAGTCAGAATAGCTATTATTAAAAATTAAAAGTATTTGGGTGAGGCTGCAGAGAAATGGGAATGCTTATACACTGTTGGAATGTAAATTAGTTCAGCCACCATGGAAAGCAGTTTGGAGGTCTCTCAGAGAACTTAAAACAGAACTACCACTTGACCCAGCAATCCCACTACTGGACATATATCCCAAAAAACAAATAATTCTACCAAAAAGACACATGCACCCGCAAGTTAATTGCAGCACTATTCACAATAGCAAAGACATGGAACCAACCTAGGTGCCCATTAACCATGAATTGGGTAAAAAAAATATGGTACAAATACACTATGGAATAATATATAGTCATAAAAATAGCAAAGTCATTTCCTTTGCAGCAACATGGATGCAGTTAGAAGCCATTATCCTAAATGAATTAATGCAGTATCAGAAAACCAGATACCACATGTTCTCACTTATAAGCGGGAGCTAAACAATAGGTACTCAGAGACATAAAGATGGCAACAGTTGATACTGGGACTACTAGAGTGGGGAGGGAGGTGGGGAGAAAGGGTTGAAAAATGAACTATTGGGTACTATGCTCAGTACCTAGGTGACAGGATCAACTGTATTCCAAACCTTATCATTACACAATATACCCGGGTAACAATGTGTGTATGTACCCCCGAATCTAAAATAAATGTTGAAAAAACTCTCAAACCCAAATTAAATATAAATAAATAAATGTACATTTTATTAAAAATGTATTACTACTCTAGATTTGCCTTACAAAAAAGTCAAAACTTATTTTAAGCTTAGCCTATGATTATATACATTTGTATATACAAGTTTAAAAATATCAAAAGTCATAAAATTTAACAAAAAAGCTAAAAGCTGCTTACTGGACATTTATGCTTCACAAACTAGTATTAACAGCACCTTTCACTTTGAAATACTTTTTTTCAAAGTGAAAAACACATTTTTCTTATTTATCTCAGCCTCTTATTCACACTTTTGTTTGGCTGTACAAGAATGTCATCACATTCTTTACCCATGGCAATGACATTGATTCTGCTGATTTAACACCTTTGCTTTAGTGAAAGATTATTGGTGACTAAAGGAGGACAATTATGCTCTTTAAAAAATGTTTAATCATAAATAGATGTGTCCAGGGATATCTTAACTGTATGAGGTATGATAGGCTTGAGATTATAAAGAACAGCTTTGGAATATATCCCTCCACAATCCTTAACCACTCAGAAAGTCTTATGTTAATACGTATTATTTTTTGAACTTTATGAAAACTGCATTGAATAATTATCACACTTCACAAACACCAACTTGTATTTAATAATTTATGGAAACATTACTAAGTCAAAAGGAGGACATAGCCTTCACCTGACTAATTCTAAGATCAAGGCTCCTTATGTTTTAACTTCTGTAAACTCTCACTGCCTGAATTAATACCTTAGGTGTAATGAAGAGTAGGCAAATAATACATTATAAATAAGTTGATAGAGGTCAAGAGAGGCACTTACCCTATTTAACCAATTTGGGAAAACAACCCATTTTCAAATTTTTAACAGCAGTAAATGGTAGAAAAGTATACTAATTGGAAATAATCATTTACTAAAGCAAGTCTTTGAGGGAGTTTAATGAGTAGTTTCTTTAGCCAATTGTTTATATTAAAGGACTGGAATAACTTTTGAATATTCAGAATTTTCATGAGTTCAGGCTTCCTTCAGTTGGCCCTACTTAATGAGTTTTTATGCTGCATCTTGTATGTCTGAAAATTGAGTTTTTGTTTGTATTGAGGCTGAGAATTTTGAGAACTGTCATTGTCAGACCGATGTCTCAGGAATCATTAGGAAAACAACTTGGGGTGGGAAGGTGGTTAGATGATGTCCTCGAGTGATCTTTATGGAAGGGATATTTGTGAGAGATTTTCTAAGTAAAGATGCAAGCTTTTCATTGCTTTAAATATGCTAAAACTTTTTCCTGGAATCAGCCAGACCTTGAGATAGCTCTTTACCCAGCTTGTGTTATTTTGGTCCCTGTAGAAGTGCTTTTGCTGATTTGTGCTTACCTGTTACAACATTGGTTGGCATTGAGAAACTTGACATTGTATTAAGTTCTAGGATGTTATTTCTCTCTCTTTTTTATTATACTTTAAGTTCTGGGGTACATGTGCAGAATGCGCAGGTTTGTTATGTAGGTATACACGTGCCATGGTGGTTTACTGCACCCATCAACCCGTCACCTACATAGGTATTTCTCCTAATGCTATCCCTCTCCTAGCCCCCCAGCCCCCGACAGGCCCCAGTGTGTGGTGTTCCCCTCTCTGTGTCCGTATGTTCTCATTGATCAACTCCCACTTATGAGTGAGAACATGCGGTGTTTGGTTTTCTGTTCTTGTGTTAGTTTGCTGAGAATGATGGTTTCCAGCATCACCCATGGCCCTGCAAATGACATGAACTCAAGGGATGTTATTTCTTGTGCTGATCACTGTTTTTAGAATCTGTATTATGAGGATATAATGGATAAATTTCTCTGAAATGTCGCTAGCCAAAATGAACAATGTGACTCATGGAACTCATTGTGTTTTCCACTATAGGTAGACAGGAAGTCTCAGAACTAATGTTGAGCTCACTTCTTGCTCAAGGTTATGTCATCATAAGTCATGCACTTGATTAATTTTGTTTCTCATATTCTTATTCTTTCTTCTCCTTGTCTCTCTTTATACACAGTCATGCATTTGCTTAACTATGGGGCTACATTCTAATAAATGTGTCGTTAGGCAATTTTGTCATGCAAAATTATAGAATGTACTTACAGAAACCTAGATGGTGTAGCCATATCTAGTTATATAGATAAATAGGCTATATGGTAGAGCCTATTGCTCCACTCCTAGGCTATATATCTGCACAGAACACTACTGTATTAAATACTCTACGCAATGGTAACACAATGATAAATATTTGTGTATCTTAACAGAAAAATGGTACAGTAAAATTACAATATCATCATCTTATGGGACCACTATTCTACGTGTGGTCTGTCATTGACTAAAATGTCATTATGTGGCACATGACTGTACTTCTTTTTGCTGAATTGTATTTATTTTTATAAACTACTTAAAATAGTTTTTGAAACAAGATGAATAAATAAATAAATATTTGGGTGAGACAATTCACAGAGGTTAAATAACCTGCTCAAAACTATAAAACTAATAATTTACAGAGTTAATATTTAAAAGTAGATGTAGCTCCAAACAATTTCAGAAACACAATATGACATTGAAAAAGTTTTGGAAAACAAGCGGTCCTACTGTTCTAACTAAACTTATTTTTTCCTTTATTTTTGTAGGTTACCATCTAGTCTTGGTTCATGTATAATTTTCATAGTTGTACTTTTATATAATGACATCTTTATCTGTCTGCTTGCACAAGCTGAGAATCTTCGACTCCGTATTCCCCCTCACATCCTCTTTCCAGGCTCTGCTCAACCTGATAAAGTCAGTCACTGCTATTGATCCTAAGTATCTACTTTTCTCTATCTCTGCTGTCACAGATCTGAGTCAGTGTTCATCATTTCTGGTATGGATTAGACCACCCCTGCATGAAGGAGTCTCCTTGCTTTCGACCTAGATTTTCTCCAATTTATTTTTTACTCTACTGCAATTAAGAAACTCGTGCACTTATGACACTCCTGAAAGACAACTCTGGTCATTTCATC
The DNA here is from genome assembly GCF_049350105.2 of Macaca mulatta. NCBI lineage: Eukaryota > Metazoa > Chordata > Mammalia > Primates > Cercopithecidae > Macaca > Macaca mulatta. Next base: position 164,991,060 of record NC_133406.1, read on the forward strand.
CCTAAAATCCAATAATGACTTTTCATTGGCTACAAAAGACAAAATCAAAATTCTGTAGCAAAGCATCCAAGTCTAGAATCTGACCCATAATTACCCTTCTAGGTTCATTTCCGACCACTTCCCACATTCACCCTAATCTTAATGATCCTACCACACTAAATACTGGGGGCCACACACATTCTTTTATGCTTCTCTGCCTTCATGATATTATTGTTTTGGATGGTTTGTGTGTGTGTGTGTGCACATGTATAATTCTGAAAATTTCTATTTATTTTTCAAGATTAAGCACAAATGTCAACTTCTCTGTAAAATTCCCAATCTTCTCTGACTACCACTTTCAAATTAAGCACTTCCTTCTCATTGCTCCCATAACATCTTTCATATACCTCTGTTAGTGCTCATATATCAATTTAAATGTAGAGTTTACACATCTATCTCCTTTCTCAGTCTTCATGTGGGTCTTCAGCCCTACCTCTGCACTGAAGCAAAAGGAACCAAAAACCTGACCGCAAATCAGTCAGTGGCTTACCATCCCAGGTTAGAGTGTCACTCTGGTCCACATCTGTCTACAATTGTTCTGATGATGCTATCAGTTAGTTTCAGGCCAGTCAGCCTGCACATTGATGTTTGAAAAAACAGTGCTGTATTTCCAAGCCAGTTGTCTAGAAACTGTCATCTCTTTCCTAGGATTGCTCCCAATCTTTCTCTTCCTTCCTAGATACCCATTACTAGGCTGTGAGCAATGCAAGCATTTTGATTGTGCACAATTTATCCTTTAATCTAAAATGTCAAGTGTAATTTTGGACACATCACAGATACTAAATGAATATTTATTGAATGAATCAAAAATATATTTTCTCTATATTTTTATATGTTTTCATAATTTTATTTTAAATGGTTTGGTAATATTCAATTGCATTGATTTAGCGTAATTGGCATAATTAACTGAGTTTTCTGTGGAAATATAACAGTGTAAAGAACACTATATATATATTTGTTTATGAATAGTCTTTCTTAACTTTTATTTTAAACTTGGGGTACATGTGCAGGTTTGTTACATAGGTGAACTTGTGTCATGGGGGTTTGTTGTACAGGTTATTTCATCACCCAGGTATTAAGCCTAGTACCCGTTAGTTAATTTTCCTAATCCTCTCCCTCCTCCCACCCTCCACCCTTCAATAGGCCCCAGTATGTGTTGTTTCCCTCTATGTGTCCATGTGTTCTCATCATTTAGCTCCCACTTATAAGTGAGAACACTCAGTATTTAGTTTTCTCTTCCTGTGTTAGTTTGTTAAGGATGATGGCCTCCAGCTCCATTCATGTCCCTGCAAAGGACATGATCTTGTTCATTTTCATAGCTGCATAGTATTCCATAGTGTATTTGTGCCACATTTTCTTTATTCAGTTTATCATTGATGGCAATTTAGGTTGATTCCATGTCTTTGCTATTGTGAATAGCGCTGCAGTGAACATACGTGTACATGTGTCTTTATAATAGAACAATTTATATTCCTTTGGGTATATACCCAGTACTGGGATTGCTGGGTCAAATGTTATCTCTCTGTTTAGCTCTTTGAAGAATTGCCACACTGTCGTCCACAATGGTGGAACTAATTTACATTCCCACCAACGGTATATAAGTGTTCCTTTTTCTCCACAACCTTGCCAGCATCTGTTATTTTTTAACTTCTTAATAATAGCCATTCTGACTGGTGTGAGATTGTAGTTTTGATTTGCATTTCTCTAATAATCAGTGATGCTGATTTTTTTTCATATGATTGTTTGGTGCATGTATGTCTTCTTTTGAAAAGTGTCTGTTCATGTCATTTGCCTACTTTTTAATGGGGTTGTTTTTTTCTTGTAAATTTGTTTAAGTTCCTTATAGATGCTGGATATTAGACCTTTGTTGGATGCATAGTTGCAAAAATTTCCTCCTATTCTGTAGGTTTTCTTTTTACTCTGTTGATAGTTTCTTTTTCTGTGCAGAAGCTCTTTTGTTTAACTAGATCCCATTTGTCAATTTTTTCTTTTATTGCAATTGCTTTTGGCTACTTCATCATGAAATCTTTGCCCATGCCTATGTTCTGAATGATAATGCTTATGTTGTCTTTCTGGACTTTATAGTTTTAGATTTTATATTTAAGCCTTTAATCCACTTTGAGTTAATTTTTGTATATGGTGTGAGAAAGAGGTCCAGTTTCAATCTTCTGCATATGGCTAGCCAGTTATCCCAGCACCATTTAGGGAATACTTTCTCCATTGCTTGTTTTTGTCAGGTTTGCTGAAGATCAGATAGTTGTAGGTGTGAAGTCTTATTTCTAGGTTCTCTATTCTGTTCCATTGGTCTATGTGTCTGTGTTTGTAATAGTACCATGGTGTTTTACTTACTATAGCTCTGTAGTATAGTTTGAAGTTGGGTAGCATGGTGCCTCCAGCTTTACTCTTTTTGTGTAGGATTGCCTTGGCTATTTGGGTTCTTTTTTGGTTCTATATGAATTTTGAAATTTTTTTCCTAGTTCAGTGAAGAATATCAGTGTTAGTTTAATAGGATTAGCATTGAATTTATAAGTTGCTTTGGGCAGCATGGCCATTTTAACAATATTGATTCTTTGTATCCATGAGCATGGAATATTTTCCTTTTGTTTGTGTCATCTGTGATTTCTTTGAGCAGTGTTTTGTAGTTCTACTTACAGACCTTTTTCACTCTCCATTAGGTTTATTCCTTAGTATTTTATTCTTTTTGTGGCATTTTCTTTGAGACAAAGTCTGGCTCTATTGCCCAGGCCGAAGTGCAGTGGCATGATCTTGGCTCAGTGCTACCTCCACCTCCCAGACTCAAGCCATCCTCCCATTTCAGCCTCCCAAGTAGCTGGGACTACAGGCAAGTGCCACCATGTCTGGCTATGTGTGTATATATATATATGTATATACACACACACACACACACACACACACACATATATATATATATATATATATATATATTTTTTTTTTTTTTTTTTTTGTAGAGACGGGTTTTTGCCATGTTGCCCAGGCTGGCCTTGAATGTCTGTTTCTTTCTCTTGCCTGATTGCCCTGGCCAGGACTTCCAATACTGTGTTAAACAGGAGTGGTGAGAGAGGGCATCCTTGTCTTGTGCTGGTTGTGCTGGTTTTCAAAGAGAATGCTTCCAGCTTTTGTCCATTCAGTATAATGCTGACTGTAGGTTTGTTGTATATGGCTCTTATTATTTTGAGGTAGGGTCCTTCACTACCTAGTTTATTGAGAGTTTTTAACATGAATGGATGTTGAATTTTATCAAAAGCCCTTTCTGCATCTATTGAGATAATCACGTGGTTTTTGTTTTTAGTTCTGTTTATGTGATGAATCACTATTGATTTGCATATGTTGAACCAACCTTGCATCCCAGGGATAAAACCTACTTGATCATGGTGGATAAGCTTTTTGATGTGCTGCTGGATTTGGTTTGACCGTATTTTGCTAAGGATTTTTGCATGGATGTTCATCAAGGATATTGGCCTGAAGTTTTCTTTTTCTGTTTTGTTTCTGCCAGGTTTTGGTATCAGGATGATGCTGGCCTCATAAAATGAGTTAGAGAGGAGTCACTCTCCCTTTCGCAATTTTGTGGAATAGTTTCAGTGGGAATGGTACCAGCTCTTCTTTGTACATCTGGTAGAATTCAGCTGTGAATCTGTCTGGTGCAACTTCAACTTTTTTTTTGGTTGGTAGGCTATTTATGATTGCCTCAATTTCAGAGCTCATTATTGATCTGTTCAGGGATTCAGTTTTCTCCTGTGAGCATTATATTGTGTGTGTGCGTGTGTGTGTGTCTACTGTGTTGAACTATCACTTTAGTTTGAAGAAATTCAGTATCATCTGAGTCTAAAAGTTAAGTGTGGGCCCATGAAAGAAAAAGAAAAAGTGAATTTGCTATTAATATATTCAGGGACTTGTACCAATTGGTTATTAGAAGATTTGATATTAGCTGTAAATCTTAATAGTGTTCTTTTCGAATGATGTTACAAATTCTCAGAAAGCTAGTCAATAGGTCAGATATGTAATATTAGCTTGAGTTCTAAGGGAAAAGGTACAAATGAATGTGATGCTAAATTATCTCCTTTTAACAGGAACTTTTAAGGCTTATATTTCAAATATTCATTTTTCTTTCTGTCCTATTCTTCCTTTATTGATGGTACATTTATACATGAATATAAAATTGAGCCATAAACTTCTTGAAAGTAGAGAGTATTAAATCTTTCTATTAGTGCCTAGCACTTAGAAAGTGTTTGATAATTATTTGTTAAATGAACACATAATGAGTTTTAAGATTAAGTTTTAAAAAATTATGCAAATGAATGGAAGATTACTGGTGCCAGTCAGTGAGCTGAAATTTACAGACATAGTTCAGAGTAGATACTGCTTCTTTCTGTAGTAGTAAGAGTTTTCAGATCATGCATGAATAATCAATACCATGAGTCTATTTCTGGAGAATCAATTAACTCTTATGGTTTTCATTTCTTTCAGATTTCAAATAGGGAACTATCTAACTAATCAAAAGTTTTTTTTGTAGTGAAAAAGTTGGTTCTATGATCCACAGGGAATAAATAATTTATGGGTCAGGGCCTTTGAGATGTTTTTGAAATATTGAAATCTGGTATGCTTTGGGCAGGAAAATTTCTGATTTAAAAATATAGACAAGGGGATGGGATGTGTGTGTGTGAATAAAGTCTGAAAAGCTGCCCTTAGGCAAAGTCTTTTCCAGAGAATACATCACTGTCAACCTGGAATTAGTCTCTAGTTAATACTTAATAGATGACTTTTCCACATTTGGAATCTTTAAAACTCATTACTCTAGAATTATTTCTGAAGCATTTGAAGAGGTATCTTTCCTTCCCTTTCTCCCTCCTTACCTCTCTTTCTTTCTTCTTTTGATGTATTTTCTTATTTTGGGTTAGTCTTGGTTAACAAAAAGTAATTTATTGAAAGTGGTCACACTAAAAACTTCAGAATTGTAATACCAAATATAATTGTATGGGTTTTAAAATGAATTTATAATTTGTTTTCAGCCTTATATGTTTTACTGAAATCAGGGGCAAAATATACACTGAAATATTGACTTTATCCACCTTCATTAATTGTTTATGAAAACAAATAAATATTGACTTTATTTTCAGGTTGTTACTGGTTAACATCGTTAGTTTAATAATCTTTCTTTTTTACTAACATGATTTAAAAAAAGGTACTATCTTCCCTCTGCCTTTTTCTATTACAACATTAGTTTTCTTCCAAGGTATAAAAACTTCATAAATGTTAGCTAATTAATTTTCAAAAGGCAGAGAAAATTTGAAAATGTTAATTTTCCTATTTCTAATGATAAGAAAGCATAGAATTTCTGTTGCTTACTATCAATTTACATATCACTTGATGATTTCATTAAAATTTTGAATGCCATTTTACAGTTGACATACTGATAGTTTAAAAAATGCTGACCAATGAATAAAATAATATTAAGACCAAAATTCAGCTTTTCTAACTTTTTTAGTCTTACTATTTTTCTACTGTATAAGCAGTCAGATAATATAATACAAAATTGGGTAATTCTTTTAACATTTCATTTGGAGACACTACTGACATTTGGATCTGGCTTAGAATACTGTCATGCTATATTTAAACATGTTCTTTTTTTTTCCCTTCAGAACTTCATTTTGGGATTTTTTTTAAAAGCTGATATATCTCCATTTATGATGTCAGTTTTTCTTACCTTCTTTAATATTGGTTGTAAAATTCATGTGACTTGGGCTCAGTATAGTTTTTAAATGATGCAACTTGAAATAGTCTCAATGTAAAGATCTAAAGTGTTTTATTTATTTTTAATTCCTGTGGGTGCACAGTAGGTGTATGTATTTATGGGGTATGTGAGATGTCTTAATGTAGGCATGCAATGTGAAATAAGCACATCATGAAGTATAGGGTATTCATCCTCTCAAGCATTTATCCACTGAGTTACAAACAATCCAGTTACATTTTTTTCTTATTTTAAAATGTATAGTCACCCTGTTGTGCTATCAAATAGTATGTCTTATTAATTCTTTCTATTTTTTTGTACTCATTAACTATCCCCACTTCCCTCCATCTCCCGACTACCCTTCTCAGCCTCTGGTAACTCTTTCTACTCTCTATCTCCATGAGTTCAATTATTTTGATTTTTAGATCCCATGAATAAGTGAGAACATGTGACGCTCGTCTTTCTGTGCTTGCTTATTTCACTTAGCATAATAATCCCCAGTTCCATCTATGTTGTTGCAAATGACAGGATCTCATCCTTTTTTATGGCTGAATACTACTCCATTGTGTATATGTTCCACATTTTCTTTATCCATTCATCTGTTGATGGATACTTAGGTTGCTTCCAAATGTTAACTGTTGTTAGCAATGCTGCAAAAAACATAAGAGTGCATATATCTCTTTGATATACTAATTTCCTTTCTTCTGGATATATATCTAGCAGTGGGATTGCTGGATCATATAGTAACTCAACTTTTAGTTTTTTGAGGAACTTCCAAACTGTTCTTCTTCGTGGTTGTACTAATTCCCACCAAAAGTGTACAAGGGTTCCCTTTTCTCCACATCCATGCCAACACTTGTTATTGCCTGTCTTTTGGATATAAGTTATTTTAATCGAGGTGAGATGATATCTTATTTTAGTTTTGATTTGTATTTCTCTGATGAGCAATGGTTTTGAACAACTTTTCATATGCCTGTTTGCCATTTGTGTGTCTTCTTTTGAGAAATGTCAATTCAAATCTTTTGCCCATGTTTTGATTGGATTAATAGACATTTTCCTCTAGAGTTGAGTTCCTTGTGTATTCTGGTTATTAATCCCTTGTCAGAGGGGTAGCTTGCAAATATTTTCTCCCATTCTGTAGGATATCTCTTTAGTTTATTGATCGTATCCTTTGCTGTGTAGAAACTTTTAAACTTAATATGATCCCATTTGTACATGTTTACTTTGGTTGCTTGTGCTTGTGGGGTATTGCTCAAGAAAGTTTTGTCCAGACCAATGTCCTGGAGAGTTTTCCAGATGTTTTCTTGTAGTAGTTTCATGGTTTGAGGTCTTAGATTTCTTTAATCCGTTTTGATTTGATTTGTATATATGATGAGAGATAGGCATCTAGTTTCATTCTTCTGTATATAGATATCGTGTTTTCCCAGCACTATTTGTTGAGGAGAATCACTTTCCCCCAGTAGGTATTCTTGGCACCTTTGTTGAAAATGAGTTCACTGCAGGTGTGTAGATTTATTTCTGCGTTCTCTATTCTGTTCCATTAGTCTATGTGTCTACTTTTATGCCAGTACCATGCTGTTTTACTTACTGTAGCTCTGTAGTATAATTTGAAATCAGGTAATGTGATTCCTCCAGTTTTGTTCTTTTTGCTTGGGATAGCTTTGGCTATTCTGGGTCTTCTGTGGTTTCATATACATTTTAGGATTGTTTTTTCTATTTCTTTGAAGAATGTCATTGTTATTTTGATAGGGATTGCATTGAATCTGTAGATTGCTTTTCATAGTATGGACATTTTAACAATATTCATATATTTCAATTTTTTGGTGTCCTCTTCAATTTCTTTCATCAGTATTTTATAGTTTTCGTTTTAGAGGTCTTACATTTCTTTGGTTAATTCCTAAGTATTTAATTTTATGTGTGGCTATTATAATGAGATTACTTTTTAAATTTCTTTTTTGCATTGTTCACTGTTAGCATATGGAAATGTTACTGATTTTTATGTTAATTTTGTATCCTGAAACTTTACTGAATTTATCAGCTCTAATAGTTTTCTAATAGAATCTTTAGGTTTATCCAAATATAAGATCATATCATCTGCAAACAAGGATAATTTGACTTCTTCCTTTCCAATTTGGTTGCCCTTTATATTTTTCTGTTGTCTGATTGCTCTGGCTAGAACTTCCAGTACTATGTTGAATAACAGTGTTGACAGTGGGCATCCTTGTCATGTCCCATATCTTAGAGGAAAGGCTTTTGGTTTTTCCCCATTCAGTAGATACTAGCTGTGGATCTGTCATATGTGGCTATTATTATGTTGAGATGTGTTCCTTCTATCCCCAGTTTTTGGAGGATTTTTTTTAAGTCATGAAAGGATGTTGACTTTTATAAAATGCTTTTTCAGCATCAATTGAAATGATCATATGATTTTTATCCTTCATTCTGTTGATATGATGTATCACAGTGCTTGATTTGCATATTTTGAACTATTCTTGCATCCCAGGGGTAAATCCCACTTGGTCATTATAAATGATCTTTCTAATGTATTGTTAAGTTTGGTTTGCTAGTATTTTGTTGAGTATTTTGCATCAATATTCATCAGAGATATTACCCTGTAGTTTTCCATTTTTTACTTGTCTTTGTTATCACCTTGATACCAAAACCAAAAAAAGACATAACAAAAAAAGGAAACTACAGAACAATATCCCTGATGGACATAGATGCAAAAATTATTAACAAAATACTAGGCAATCAAATCCATCAGCATATCAAAAAGATACTCCACCGTGATCAAGTGGGTTTAACCGCTCTATGTTTTTTGATTGGAGAGTTTAGTCTATTTACATTTAATGTTATTGTTAAGTAAGAACTTACTCATGCCATTTGTTATTTGTTTTCTGATTGTTTTATGTTTCCTTCTTGTCTTCCTTTTAGTGAAGGTGATTTCTCTCACTTTCTCCCACCTTAGGGGGCACTCTAAGCCCAGTAATGCTGTGGTTCTTGCAGACTCATAGAGGTACAATCTTGTTAGTCTTAAATAAGATTCAGGATAATTCTCTGGATTACCAGGCAGAGACTCTTGTTTATTTGCCTTACTTTCTCCCAAACATACAGTCTCTCTCTGTCTGTTCTGAGCCACCTGAAGCTCCTGTGGCCACCACCAGTATGACTGCTCTGAGTCAGTCCTGAAGCTAGCCCAGCGCTGGGTCTTGCCAAAGTCCTGCTGTAACTACTCCCTGGATACTGCCTAGCTTCACTCAAGGCCCTGGGGCTCTAAAATCAGCAGGTGGCAAAGCCTGCCTCCTTCCCTTCAGGGTACCAAGGTCCCCTAAGCTCCAGGTGGGTTCAGAAGTGCTGTCTGGGAGTCAGGCACTAGAGTCCAAAACCTTATGAGTCTACCTGATTTTCTATTTATTGTTGCTGAGCTGGCACTCAAACTGCAAGGTGTAGTCCTTCCCACTCTTCCTTACCCTTTTACAAAGACAGAGGAACCTCACCCCACAGCCACCACCACCCCTGGCCATGAGAAGTACTGCCAGACTATCAGCCATGTTCCCTTAAGGCCCAAGGACTCTTAGGTCAGCTTGTGTGAATACTGTTTAGCCTGAGACTAGACTCCTCTCAGGGCAGTGGGCTCCCCTCTGCCCCAGGGCAGGTTCAGAAATGCTATCCAAGAGTCAAGTCCTGGAATTGGGGAACCCAAGAGCCCACCGGTGCTGTATCCTTCTGTGGCAGTGTTGGTAGTTGAAGTCAGCAAGTCTTAGAGGCTTACCAAGGCCATGATGCAGTGCCTGGGTATCACTGCTGGTTATTTAGGTAATTAGCAGGTGATGAATGCTGGCAAGACTGGATTTTTTTCCATTTAGGCAGCAGATTCCCTTCTGGCCCAGGGTATGTCTAGAATTGTCATCTGCCAGCTAGGGCCTAGAACAGAGCTTCATGATGCTGACCTATCCTTCTGTGGCTAAACTGGTATCCAAGATGCAAGACAAAAATCCTCCTCAGTCTTCCCTCTTCTGTCCTCAAGCGGAAGGAAAGGGTCTCTTTTTGAGCCCGGAGCTGAGCAGTCAGGGGTTAGGGGAAGGGTGATGCCAGCACTCCCTTGGCTACCCCAGCTGGTGCCTCAGTACATCGTGTGCCCCCCAATCCACTGTCTCTGGGCCTATTTCATCCCTAGGACTTGCCTACGAGTTGTGGAGTTGCAGTCCTTATGGCCTAGACTGCCTTTCACATTTATTTAGAGACCAAGAGCACTTTGGCGCTAGGTGGTGAGGTTTGCAGGCACTCAGGTTCAGACTGCTGAGATGGACACTTCCCCTCCAGCTAGGGCTAGTTTAAATGCTCCCTCTGCAGGGGGCATCAGCTGAGTTTGATCTGGGTTTTCCTTTCTGCTCTCACAGAACATCGCTGAGTTCAATGCCTCCCAATTGCTGTGTTCTCTCTCCCCTAGCACACAGAGATGCCCTCAGCACCACGCAGTTGCTGCCAGAGGTGGGGGCAGAGGTGGGGGCAGGGTGGCATTGATGACTCAGGACTATTTTTTCTATCTCTTTAGTGCTGCTTTCAGTGATATGAAGGTAAAACCAGATACTATGTGTGCTCGCTTGACTTTTGGTTCTTGGTTCTTATGAGGGTGTTGTTTCTGTGTAGATAGTTGTTAATTGGATATTCTTGCTGGCAGGACAATGGGTAGAGCTTTCCATTACACCATCTTGCTCTCTTTCTCCATAAATATTCAAAAGTCTAAAGTTCTAAGAGAGTTTATCAAACAAATTTCTGATTAGCAAGCTACACTATGTCATTGAGTAGTCATTAGAGTTAGAACTACAGAGAGTGTTAAAAGTGGGAGAGACTTAAAAATGGTTTAGCTTAACTCTCTTAGCAGATAAGGAAACTTATCAGGGAAGTTAAACTTAACTTTCCCACAGTCACATAGCCAGCACTCAGGCAAGCCTAGATGAAAATTCAGATCTGGCTTTTAGTCCAATGCTGCTTTTTACCGCATGCAATGGAATTAGCTCTGTTTTCATGAATGACATGGCAGATTAAGTGGCAGAGGTCTTTCTTTTATTGTCTGGAATTAGAGTATTGTTTGAGAGAGAGAGAGAGAAAGAAAGAGAGAGTGTGCGTGCACATGCATATGCAGTTCCTCCAAACTTAACGTTGAGTTCTAACTTCTTTTGTGGAAGAAAGGGGTTTTCACTTTGCTTACTCATGCCTTAAGCCTCAACCTGAAACTCTGGCATTACTCTTTGTCAGTATTAACTTGTTCCCATACCTCCTTGAGGTTTCGCTTGTTACAATATTTATCAAACTCTATTGTAATTGCATGTTTACTTTTCTTCTCTACTAGACTGTGAATTTCATGTCTTGTTCGTAGTTATACCTTCAGTGGTGATTAGCACAGTGCCTTTCACTTAGTGTTTCCAATTATTTGTGAAAGAAATAAATGTAAAAAATATTATCTATTGTTTTAAAAAACCAGTATGAAGTAAGTATACCAATCAGATATCTTATTTCAGGAAGAACCATCCCATATCTCAATTCAGTTTTCTATCATGCCAGGTACAATGTTCCCCAAATGATTTTTCTTAATATGTTTTAAAAAATTTTTTGAAAACATCTATCTCTGGGTGTGGGGACAAAAAACCCCCCACATCTTTCCAGAACCTAACCATTTTCTTTTCTTTTTTTTTTTTTTTTGGACTTTTGGATTGGACAGATCCAATCCCAGCTCTGTGATTTTGGGTACATTACTTAACCTCTTTCAACTTCACTCTCCTTATCTGAAAAAAATGGAGACAGTATTACCTACCTTACAGGACTATGGTGAGGATTAAATGACGTAACAAATAGCAAAGTTATATATAGTGGGTATTCAATAAATGCTCATTCAGGCCTCTAAAGGATTGGATGATGCACACCCATATTAGGCAGGACAATCTACTTAACTTTGCCTACAGATTTGAATGTTAATCTCATCCAGAAACACCCTCATAGATACACCCAGAATAATGTTTAACCAAGTATCTGGTCACTCTATGGACCAGTCAAGTTGACCCATAAAATGAGCCATCACAAATATGATTAAAATTTTTGTTAGGTAGTGGTTCTCAAAGTGTCATCCCTGGACCGGCATCACCTGGGAACTTGTTGGAAAGGCAATTCTTGAGCTTCCTCTCAGATCTACTGAGTCAGAAGAAGCTCTGAGGGTGGGGTCTGTCAATTTGTATTTTATGAGTCCCCCATTAGAATCGTGCTGAAGTTTGAGAACCACTGCTTTAATAATTTGCTTATTAATTCTTAAATGTATTATATAATTTACTGAATAAATATGTATAAAGTGTTATAAAAGAAGGGTATAATCTATATATTTATATGTATTAAGCATGTGCTAATACATGAAATGCCTTCAGACAGTGTCTCATTTAATCCTCACAACAGCCCTCAGAGGGAGCATAGTCGTTCTCAGCCGTGGGTCAGTTTCCAAATACTCATGAAGCTTAAATGCAATTGTCCAGGTCTTGCCTCAGACCTACCGAATCAGAAACTATTTGGTTTTGAATATGTACTGTGATTGAGAATCACTGAAGTGGGTATTCTTTTTGTGTATTTTACATACATGAAAATTGAGGCTTCGACAGGATGCATAATTTGACTATGGTTTCTGACATAGTATAAAACTGAAAAAGTATTTCATTGATTTATTTATTCATCTAATACTTACTGGCATTGGATGATTAACGAGTCTGGCTTTATGCTCCTAATTATTCAGATAAATATTGTGGCACATGCTACTTGGGAGGCTGAGGCATGAGAATCGCTTGAACTTGCAGTGAGCCGAGATCTCACCACTGCACTCCAGCTTGGGCGACAGAGCAAAACTCAGTCTCAAAAATACTAAACAAACAAACAAAAATCCCAAAACGACCCCCCACAAAACCCCCAAAAGCAAACACAGTATTTATGGTTTGATTTTATGTTCCTAAATCCTAAAGAAAGTGTCAGTGAATCCATCTTCCAAATATAAGGACTCTAGCTTTTCTAATTAGCTAGTAGAAATACTGACAGTGTCCTAATTCATTGTTAATTCGGAATACATTTACCACTTTTAGTATGTAAGGGTTTTTATGTTCTAGTGTGATACAGTACCTGGACTAGTTTGCCAGGGTAGTGGCTGAAACAGATTAATTTATTCACACCAGGAAGAATACAGTTAGGATAATGCTGCACTGCTCTTGCTCTCATGAACCTTTTAATTACCTTTGCCTTATGCCCTTTCCACATAGATTAGATCACAGAAACTCAAAAGGACAGTTTCATTGTAAAGGGAGAGAGCCACTTGGAGTGAGGTTCTTAAGCCCTTTATTTTGGATTTCTCCTCCCCAGTTAGTTGGGTGGCAATTCAGAAAGATAAATTTTCATTTAAGATACTTTATTAAAAAGCCACTTTGAATCTATAAGAACATGTGGAATGGGAGATGTCCTCTTGTCTTAGAATTTGAGACCTCAAAGCTTGGGACACTGAGTGGCAATCTCCTCCATACTTCAGAGACTGGTGCTGGATCCAATTCCATAGGAATTACTGAAAATTGGCCAGATCACCAACTGGTCTGTGATCTGCCTCTGTTCTATTCAGACCTCTTTTACAGGGAAGGGAGGCAGATGCTTCTCTCACCACCAAATCACGTGTTGGGAAGCCACAAGAGTCCTGTGTATAGAGGTTATGGTCATCTACAAAATGGTAGAATGTCATCTCAGTCCCTGACTGGATGTTTGCCAAATTACAAAAACCAGTGGGGTTTCCCCTTGCATCTAGCTGAGCAGAAAGTGAGTTTTCTCTTGAGAGAAACTGATATGTGACTCTCCATAATTTGAAGCAAAGTGTGATAATAATAGGTCTCTGCTTCTCTTCTGGAAAAGACAAAGGATAGAAATCAAAGTAGAGCTGCCTTTGACTGCAGGGCAAGGAGGAAGGAGTCAGCAGTTTGTCAAGTTGCACGTCCCTTGTACTTCCTGTGAGTCAAGTGAACCCTAAGAGGGCTGCCTACTGGGGCAAAGCTGAGATGTGGGGGTGATTCTGAGCGGTCGGCTAAAGAGCTCATTGTCTATTGAAAGAAACGTGTGGGGCATAGGAACTTGTTGAGAGTCTCTGAAGAATCTGCAAATGTACTTAATGAGATCTAATATTTGGAAGGATGCTATGATGGAGGGCATCTGATAGTCAAATGAGAATTATAAATTAGCTCCTTTTTTGATCCCTGCCATCTCCCAGGATTCAGAAATGAAAGGGCAAGGTTGAGGGTGGGATAGGGAAAGAAGAAAGGAATATAAAAAACCAGAATAGAATCCTCCCTTGTGTCTTCTCACAGCTTCTCTTCCCCTCACACTGGAGCCATTCCTGAGCTGACAGGAGGGGACGATCCAAATCAAGTATTAGATTAATGCTTTGAGTTAGGTAAGACTGAACTTTTTAATACTGGATGACAAAATTGTTATCATGAAAAGAAATCTGAAAGAGACACTGTCAAGGCTAGAGGAGGAGAGACCTGACAGAATGTTTGAATGCAGTGATGGGAGAAAAATGAAGCTGTTTCCTGATTGCTACCGAGTCCAGCTCATGCAATAATGAATAATGAAGAGCCCAGATTCCTTACCAAATAAATTGTAGAGAAAAGGAAATGATGGGAGAGGATTCTGTTTTCTAAATTATAAACTTAGAAAATCACTGTAGTGAAAGGCTTCATTTAAATAAGAGGCTAAATTAGAACGTTTCCTTGATACCTTCAGACTTTAAAAATCCGTACTTTTTTGGGGGGGGTATAGGGGAGGAGTGTTACTTTTTAATACATTGTGGCCAAGAATAATTTGTCAGATCTCAACAGGCAATATGGCAATACGCTTTTTTTTTTTTTTTTTTTTTTTTTTTTTTTTTAACAAATCTTGCCTCAGGTTTATTTGTACAAATAGCACAGGAGGACACCAGCCCTCTGCAGACGGCAGTGCAGGGCGGGTCACACCAGTCCTTCTGTCCTTGTATTGGCAGATGGAGATCTCTACTTTGAACCCTTTGTAGTGGCCTGGGCACCTTTGGGAGCCTGAGCTGGAACTCAAGCTGGAGCTGCAGCCTGGGCCTCGGTTTGATCCTTAGCCTTGGCCATCTCTGGCCAGCACAGCCTGAGCCCTTTGGCAATGTGGGCACGAGCATGCTTCCCAAGCTTGGAGTGGGCAACGTAGGCAAGTTGATGGAGCTTGTGGCTGACACCGTTTGGGATCTCGGGCTTAACCTCCTTGGGCTTTACGAGGGCCTTGATAGCCTCGGCATGTGCACTCATAGCCTTGGCATTGTTGGCCTGCATCTTCTTTAGGCCCTTCTTGTTGTGCTTCTTGGCAAAGCGCATGTTCCTCAGGAACTTGGGGTCCACCCCTTAAGAGATTCATATCTTTGTGATTGGAGTTTCTTGAGGCAATTTCTGTGCCAAATTCGGGACCAGTTTTGTGTGGTGTGGTTCTTGGACTTGACCATGTCTGCACTGTAATCCGCAGCCCCTGAAGCCTGGAAGAGAATGCTCAGTATCCTTTTGCATATAACTGGATGTCTTGGTCTATTTGCATTTACTATAAAGGAACACCTGAGGATGGGTAATTTTTAAATTACCACCGCAGGCTATACAAGAAGCATTGCATCAGCCTCTGTTTCTGGTGAGGGACTCAGACTGCCTCCAGTCACGGTGGAAAGAAAAGAGGAGCTGCTGTGTTCAGAAATCACAAGGTGAAATAGGAAGCAAGAGAGAGGAGAGAGGCAGGTACTAGGCTCTTTAAAAAAACAGTTTTCACAGGAACTAAGAGTGAAGATTCACTCATTTCTGTGATGACAGCACCAAGTCATTAATGAAGGATCTACAGCCATGACCCAGACACCTCCCATTAGGCCCCACCTTCAACACTGAGGATCAAATTTCAACATGAGATTTGGGGGAACACATATTCAAACAGTACTACCTGGGATCAAATGTTATTTTAGAATACTGTACACCTTTCCCACACCATTTCATTCCATATACATTATTTTTATGCATCATCATAGAAGAGTTTTCATTATATTTCTAAAATTACATTCTCCGTTGCTGACAATGCAGCTTTAACCAACAATTGTTGGTCCTAATAGTGACATTAACTATTTGGCATTTTTATATATTTTATGCCAGTGGACCATAATGGCTTAAGGCTTTCGAGTATAAGCCGGTTCATTTAGTTACCTCCACCATTTCTTTCAACCAAGACACACAAGGAGCAATTTTAACAGATGCTATGTTCAATTTTTAGACAGTGAGCTTTGGTTTCTGGAAACAGCTTGATCATATAGTATAATATAAATGCGAGGTCCCCCTCCAGTTTCTTTTTTAAGATTTTGCCTACTAATGTGAATGGTCTTTGATTCTTTTGGTAATGAAAGGATTAAATAATTGATGTCATTATATGTTGAGTTTGGCTATTTTCATCAGCCTTCAGGGTCTGGCTTGTCTGCCTTTTAAATGGACAAAATGGAGTAACATAATTTGTGTTTAAAAATTTGATTGCCTTAAAGTATTTCTGACTTTCTGACATGTGTTTATAGCTAGGCTTTATGGTTAGTAGGTATCTGAGAAAGAAAGTATCTTTCCTCCCACAAGTACTAATTCCATCTTGTAGGTTTTGATTTTTTAAAAAAATCTCTGTGCAGTATACTAAACATATGGGCCCTCTTTTCTTTTTCTTTTTCTTTTCTTTTTTTTTTTTTTTTTTTTGAGACAGAGTCTTGCTCTGTTGCTCAGGTTGGAGTGCAGTGGCTCAATCTCAGCTCACTGCAACTTCTGCCTCCCAGTTTCAACTGATTCTTCTGCCTCAGCCTTCTGAGTAGCTGGGACTACAGGTGAGGCCACCATGTCCAGCTAATTTTTGTATTTTTAGCAGAGACAGGGTTTTGCCATGTTGGCCAGGCTGGTCTTGAACTCCTTGTTTCAAGTGATCCACCCTCCTCAGCCCCCAAAGTGCTGAGATTACAGGCATGGGCCACTGCGCCGGGCCCTAACTTATTGTTCTGTTTTGTTCCTATGAATTCTTCAGAAGAACAAACTTTGGAGTGTTATGGCCCTTTCTGCTAACAAACTTGTTTATATATGGTACTTAGTTTATTTTTCTACCATGAACAGGCAGCTATGGACCTTGTGGTTGAGACAACATTAAGTAAAGACAAATATTTGCACCTGACTCTCAATCCACACATTTCAGAGCTAGTCATATGAGACGCTGACCCCGTGATAACTCATTGTTCAGAATGCTGCATCTTTTACTTCTTGGCTAAGTTTGTAAATCCTACAACTTAAAGTTTTCCTTTTTATTTTTATTTTTTGTTTATTTGTAACTAATGTTATATCTGGGAACTAGATTTGTATCTTTTGATGCTAAAAATATAATATTTTAATTATATGCTGTAGGTAGTCTTTTTTTTATTTTGAGAAGTACTTAAATAAAAGACTCTCTGCTGTTAGTATTTTATCAATAGATGCTTATGGAGTGTGAGTCCTTCCACAGAGACATGCTCACTGGATAGTTAACAATTTTCAACTAGTAAAAATATGCATGCAAAATACTATGCTTGCTCCTTACATGCTGAATTATTAAAAACATCCAAAAATTTGATCTGAGATCTTAAATGCTGACCATTTGTGTTATCTTCCTGAATTACCTTTTAAAAAAATCTCCTGGTTGGCAGGTTCAGATAGGCTGACTACTTTTGTGTGTGTGTGTGTGTGTAGATAGTTGAATTTTATCTTCTTCAAATCCTCTCTTTTTGTTAAAGGAAAATCTATAGAGTCATTTCAGATTTGTTCTTCTATATATTCTGTCTTCTCTAAACCTTATTTATTGAGAAAACTTTTTTCATTATCAATTCAAAAACATTCGTAGATCTTAATATCTTTTATATGACTCCTATAAGAGGTGTAATTAGTAGGAAAGGCATCTTTTAAATGCATTGGGTTCAAGTAAAAATGCTATCCATTTAGAATTCATACTGAAGAGGGATATATTAGTGTAGGGAAGTGAATGAGAGTCCTCTTGAAATGTTTTGTTTAGGGACCTAGAACTTATTCTAAGCTTCTGACTTACATTTTATTTATTTATTTACTTATTTATTTATTGAGACAGAGTCTTGCTGTGTCCCACAGGCTAGAGTACAGTCGTGTGATCACAGCTCACTGCAGCCTTGAATTCCTCGGCTCAAGCGATCCTGCTGCATCAGTCTCCCAAGTAGCTAGGACTATAGATGTTTGCCTCCATGCCCAGATAACTGACGTAAATTTATGTATTCTGGTCAAGTTCAGCTGATTAGTCAAAGGCATTTCCTTTAATTCTGTAATGCCTTCTGTAGTCATCCAAATGGCACATTTTCCAGATTATAAATAACTCTTTTTCCTGTTTAATTAATGGTCATAGGTCAGAGTTCATTTCTTGACTGGAACCTCTACTTTCAGCAATTTAAACTGTGGATTTTAATTATTTGGTTAATAATGAGCATTTAAAACTCAAAGATCCCAGCTTTTAATCCATATTACTATTATTGATTTCAATATTTATAATATATGTTCCATTTTAGTACATATGGTAGATTTTATATGCTAATATTTTCATATTTAAAATGCTGAATTTAGCAATACAGATGATTTTGTAAGTGACACATAAAAATTGTATGTATTTTCAGTGTACAGCATGATATTTTATACATATATCCATTGAAAATGATTAAATCAAGACTGATTACATATCTATCACCTCACATATTGTTTGTGGTGAAAGTATTTAAGATCTACTATATCACCAATTTTCTAGTATCAATACATTATTATTAACTGTGTTTTACCATGTTGTACAATAAAGCTCTGGAACTTGTTTATCCTGTCTAACTGAAACTTTGCACGCTTTGACCAACATCTCCCCATTTCTGCACCTGCCCCCACAGCCCCGGGCAACAACCATTCTATGCTCCGTTTCTGCAAGTTTGACTGTTTTAGATTCCACATATAAATGAGGTTGGGCTGGATGCGGTGGCTCAAGCCTGTAATCCCAGCACTTTGGGAGGCCGAGACGGGCGGATCACGAGGTCAGGAGATCGAGACCAACCTGGCTAACACGGTGAAACCCTGTCTCTACTAAAAAATACAAAAAATTAGCCGGGCGTGGTGGCGGGCGCCTGTAGTCCCAGTCACTTAGGAGGCTGAGGCAGGAGAATGGCGTAAACCTGGGAGGCAGAGGTTGCAGTGAGCTGAGATCCGGCCATTGCACTCCAGCCCGGGCGACAGAGCAAGACTCTGTCTCAAAAAATAAAAAATAAAAAAAAATAAAATAAAATAAATGAGGTTACAGTATTTGTCTTTCTATGCTGGGCTTATTTCACTTAGCACACTGTATTTTAGGTTTCTTAGGATTTCCTTCTTTTTATAAGACTGAATAGTATTTATTCTATTTTATGTCTATCTATCTGTCTATATATCTATCTGTCTATCTATCTATCATTTATCTATCTCTATCAATCATCTGTTTGTCTATCTTTGGAATTTAAGAAAGTAGAGAGAATAACAAGAGAAAAATATTGGTGTGTTAGATGTTTTTCTGTGCTATTTCAGTTACTAATCACAGAGCTTGAGTGAAATTATTTTAACTATTTATTTAAACTCATTTAGCTTGAAACTTTTAAGAAATCATAAAAAATGAATACAGAACTATATATAAACTACATATCACTAATTTTTATAATTCTTACTCAAAATTTACTTGGGAAAAATATAGAAACTATATTTATGAACTGTTTAAGGAGTATAAAATATTTATTTAAAAGCTATTAAAAACTGGTTTTTAGCAGATCATCTTTAGAGAATGTCTTTGGAGCTTTATAGTCATTAGTTTTTAATGTTAGATTAATTTCATATGAAAGACAAAAGTGAAACATTAAGAAACAAACTGTTTTGAAGCTAATGCAATTTATAATCACAGTATATATTGGAAAGACTTAAAAACTAGGAGAAATTACATAAATGAATATCCCGAGTAAACAATAGCTAACATTTATTGTACACTTAGTATGTGTCACACATTTTTAGGTGTTTTGTACTTATTAACTTGTTGAACTCAGTAATGTCCCAGAGTAGGTACACAATAGGATCAGGGGAATATACAATGAAGAATCAAACAGAGAAGTAGCTCTGCTCTCAGAGAATTTATATTTTAAGGGGAGAAGACACAATTAAAATTAGTAAAGAAAACATGTAGTGTGTTATATGGTGGTGAGTTTTATGGGGAGAAATAAAGGCATAAACAGAAGAAAAGGAGTATGATGTGTGAATGTGGTGGTCTTTCATTTTAAGAAGTTTTTCAGGGAAGGGCTCACTGAGACTGTGATATTTGAGCAAAGACCTGAAATCAGTGGTAAAGACATCTGGATGTCTGGAAGATGAAAGGCCCAGAAAGAGGGAAAAAGTGCAAAGGCTCCGAGGCAGGAGCATGCTTTACATGTTTGTTTCAGAAGCAGAGATACTCATGACCAGGAGGAGAGCAACCAGAGATGAGGTCAGAAAGTTAATAGAGGGCCAGATTTTGTAGACTTGGGCTTTTATTCTGAGAAATATGCAAAGTTAATGAATGGTTTAAGAAGAGACATTTTAACAGGATTCCTCTAACTACTATGTTGAGAATAGACTGGGGGCAAGAGTTAGAAGAGGAGGTCAAGTATGATGCTGTTGAAATAGCCCAAGCAGGGATTATGGTACTTGGATCAGAGTAGGGGTGGAGTGTGGTGAGAAGTTGTTGAATTCTGGTTATATTTCGAAGATAGAGCCAACAGGATATGGCGTCTGAAAGAGAAGAGTCGGTGAGATGCAAGGCTTTGCCCTGAATCATGGGAAAAGCATTGGGAAGACAGTGGAAGAAACAGGTTCAGGAAAGGAAGATCAAGAATTCAGTTTTGGACATTTTGGATTTGAGATGCCCATTAGACATCCAAGAAGAGGTAAATCTTCACTACACCTCTGTGAAGTAGTTGCCAGTATTGTCCTGATTGTGCAAACAAAGTAACATTTAGAAAAGTTGACTTCTCTTTATTCATCAGCAAGTAACAGAGGCAGCATTCAAGCCTGGGCAGCCTGACATCACAGCCCCTGCTTCTAAGCACCATGAGATCTGCATCTAAGGATTTCAGAAATGAGTAGAGTCGTGTTGATTCATATAAACTTATAATATGGAAAACTCTACCATCCATCAGATCTAGGGCTTGTGATAGCTTAGATTAAAATGGCTCTTCTTAAAGGAACATTTAGGTGGGGTGTGGTGGCTCACGCCTGTAATCTCAGCAGTTTGGGAGGCCAAGGCGGGTGGATCACAAGGTCAGGAGATCGAGACCATCCTGGCTAACACGGTGAAACCTCATCTCTACTAAAAAAATACAAAAAAAATTAGCTGGCTGTGGTGGCGGGTGCCTGTAGTCTCAGCTACTTGGGAGACTGAGGCAAGAGAATGGCGTGAACCCTGGAGGCGGAGCTTGCAGTGAGCCAAGATCGCGCCACTGCACTCCAGCCTGGGAGACAGAGCGAGACTCCCTCTCAAAAAGAAAAAAAGAAGAAAAAAAAAACACCTTTTTTTTTTTTTTTTTTTAATCAAACCTTAAGTATTTTGGTTTCTCTCTCTCTCTCTCTGTTTTTATCTCCATCTCCAACTCCATCTCCATCTTCATCTCTCTATTCTCGATCTCATCTCTATTTCTTTTATAAAAATATTTTTATTTTACTATAAAAGACATCCCATCCATCTCTATTTCTCTCTCTCTGTCCCCTCGCCGCCCCCACCTTTACTCTAGAGAACTGTTTTCCACATCTGTCTAGCTAGGGTGGCAGTTTTCTGTACTACATAGCTCTTAATAGCTTGTGACAACAGTTCTCATTTTGGCTACTACATTTCTGGAGCTGTTTGTATTTATGAGTCTTAGTCACAAGCTCTCCAACATTTTAGCTTTCAAAAAGTTCTTGCCATTCCTGGTTACTTTCTGAATGTTGGTTGAACCAACATTCTACTTTCCTAGGAGTCTATAGTTAATGGCATTGTTCAGGCTTAGTGTATCCTACATTTCCATTTTGTCCAATGTGGTTATGGTTAACTCACCACACAGCAGCTGTTTAGGTGTTCTTTTGTCAATTAATCTAGCCACAAAAGGCCAGCTCAGATTTTTTGGGTTGCATTGTGCACTATAGAACTCAGCAAAACAAACTATTACAATAGAAATATATACCCTGCGTATTAAGTAGGATAGCGTTGGTGTGGACTACTCTAAATAACTTGTCCAAACAATTGTGGAGTTAAAAAATAACAGTTTTTATAGAATTATGCATTATCTGGGCTAAATTTCCTACCAGCTCCTAGGAAATATATCTTGGCATGACAGCCTTAGAAATATGTATTTGTAAATGAATGGCTGACATACTATTAACTATTGAGCAATACATTCACCAAATCAATAAAAATGTAGTGCATAGTCAATAATATGATTCATTTGTCACTAGGTGGTTGGTCCCATCAGAATAAGTACATCATAAAATGCTAAATTTTTTCCCTTCTACATTGTACACCGTATTACCCCATGATTAAACTAAAGTGTTAAAGTCTGAAATCATTATATTCATACTTACAAATAATGATACATGTGTCTGGAAGCATTTGGTGAAACAATATAATCAGCTGAGGGAATTTAATATTCGGCTGTATCGAAAGTATGTGTGACAGAGTTAAGAAGCTTGATTATCTATTAAAAATGTGGAGCATGTAGATATTAAGTCATTTTAGGGAAAGAAAATGATTTTTGGGTTTTCTGTTTGACTAAACTTTAGTAAGCATTTTGATATGCTATACGTTTCCTCTAGAAAATAGGAGTGATAGTACCCCTCTTCACTGGACTATGATTTCCAGCTCATTCTTTATTGTCCTTGTTTATTTTCTCAGTAGAATGTGTACTGCTGTTATTCCCTTACGGACCCAGCTGACCTGGCCAGCCCTTTCGTGTTTTACTCCTGTTAGTTCTTAAGCGTGTTGCATACAAATGTCCATAAATGGATACTCAGTCTTCCTCCTTATGTACCTTTTATTGTTGAAATAATTTTCTTATATTACTTAGATTCCCACAATATGGTCTTAATACGTCTATTGACTGGACCAAGGAGAAGACAGAATCACATATAGGAGAGATGTATTTGGTAAGGTAGAAATAGTACCTGGGTGATATTGTAGAGGGCAGGCCTTGGTCTACAGGGTGCTCGTAGGAGCGGAGCTCCAAAAGAGGTGGGTCACTGAGGGCTACTTGCTCCACAGTTTTGCCTAAGAGCCAGATCTACTTCTGCTTTTATATCATTAGGCAGTTTGCTTTATCAGCACTGCTGGCTTATAGTTAAGTATCAGAAATATTTATTATTGTCAATATTTTATCAAAATGTATCTGTTTAAAACTGCATGAATTTTAGGTGACACATAACATCCCAAATTTAGTGACAGATAATGATTTGCTATTAGGTCATTCTTGCTTAAGTCAGGTACACCAAAGCCAAATGGCACTGTTTAGATCATTTACTAAATAATATCAATGTGGACTTTGTGTCTAGGCTTTCTTAAAACTATATTACTGCAATGCAGTCTACTTGAAACAGCTTTTGAAAATGCAACTCAGAAAATGAGTGAAGGCTTATTTCTTAATAGGATAAGCCACAGGGGGAACACTATATTTTTGTCCTCTAGTTCCACAATTTGCTTCCAGGTGCAATTCAAGGTGTTGACTTTGATGCATTTTGCTTTCTTCACTTAAAAAAAAAAAAAACTTTTTCTAAATGCTACCTCATGAAGGTTATTCAGCTGAGACTACGAGAAGTTGAGACTTTCGCTGACGGTCTTGAGATTTGCCATATTTGCTGATGCATTGAGTGCGTCAGTGCATGGGGTGCATAATTATCTTTACCATAAATATATTCGGGTAGAAGATGCAAGTGCTATTTCTGAACCTCAGTATGGCCAAAACACTGTACGTGTTTCTCAAAACAACAAAAACTCCCATAGGAGAAGGAAAAAATACCTTTTTTTCTGGCTCTCTTATTTGAGTTGTACGCCATATTAAAGAAAATATTCTTGTGACAATTTACCTGACACTTACTGGAGTAGCTTCTATTTTTTTCATAAAATAAATCGGCCTAGTTTGTGGCAATAGAGCTTATTTGGGGTTGGGTTATGCTCCCTGTGTATAATCATTGTCACTTTTAGTAGTCAGGACAATACCCAGCAACGGTTAAACACATTCATTTTGTATTACTTGTGAGGAAGACACTCTAAGGAATATTTTCATTTTTCTGTGCATTGATAAACATGCAATTTTATTTAAATAACAAATTTATGTTGTTAAAAATGTCAAACAATATGGAAGAATTTATAATAAAAAACCACAGTCCTTAGCCACACCCTTCCCTACCCCCAGAGGTGACCAACGTTTAACTGTTTTTGTTTTGATTCTTCCAGTAGTTATATCTATATTTCTTTTTTCTTTTCTTTTCTTTTTTTTTTTTCTTTTTTTAGATGGAGTCTCCATCTGTCACTCACTCGGGAGTTCAGTGGCGCAATGTTTGCTCACTGCAACCTCTGCCTCCCAGGTTCAAACGATTCTCCTGCCCCAGACTCCTGAGTAGCTGACATTGTTATATCTATATTTCTAATCAATATATATCATTATTTCTTGCTTTAGCACCTTTATATACTATTTCCTTTTTTTTTTTTTTTTTTTTTTTTTTTTTTTGAGATGAAGTCTTGCTCTGTCACTCAGGCTGGAGTGCGGTGGTGCAATCTCAGCTCACTGCTACCTCCGCCTCCCAGGTTTAAGCAATCCCCTGCCTCAGCCTCCCTAGTAGGGACTACAGGCGCATGCCACCACGCCCAGTTAATTTTTGTATTATTAGTAGAGATGGAGTTTTGCCAAGTTGGCCAGGCTTGTCTCAAACTCCTGATCTCAGATGATCTGCCTGCTTTGGCCTCCCAAAGTGCTGGGATTACATGGGTGAGCCACTGCGCCTGGCTGTATTTTCTTCTTGATATGCTAGGTTAAGACTGAATTTATTTATATTGCTCTTTACTTCCCCGTTCCTCTTTTTCTACGTATGATCATATCAGTAGTCTGTTTCCCTACAGGTTAACTTTGGTACTTCAAAAATATAATCAAATCTGTATTTATTTCATTGACAATGGACAGTACCTCTGAACTCTCCACTTTGTAAGACAAACACATTATAACTCCCAGTTTTTCTTCCACTTCTTTTTACCTTGGTACTTCTCAATCTTCTAAGCTAATAAACAATATTCCCTCTAAAATGACCAGATAAGTATAATATGTCTGCAGAGCTAGGCACAGTGCGTTAGTAATGTATTTCCTTCTCTGTGGGTCTATGGAAGTTACACTTCTTTCTCAATAGGTTTTATATAGGACTTCTCTGCCACTCAGGGGAGAATATTCCAGCTTCAAATCCCAATGAATTATCTGTTTAAACACTTCACTATTAGACTTTATCATATTCTTACCCTTTTCATAGTTCTCAATCCATTCAGTTCCTTTTTTCCTCTGATGACCTGCCTCCTAGAATGCTGTATCCACTGGATCCAGTCTGCTCTGATTACTCTCTGGGGTCATTCCAAAGCTGTCATTGTGAGACTTACTTTCAATGTTCCCTAGACATCACCCTGTTTCTTGGATCTTATGTTTTCTTTATGGCTTACATCCTTAAGTTAACTTCCTAAGGAAGGGTACACAGGAGATAAAGTGAGTGAGATCTTGCAAACCACAAAGATCTTTATTCTACTTTCATACTTAATTGATCAAATCATTTGGCTGGACATATATTTCTTGGTTGAAGTTTTTTTTTTTTTTTTTCAGAACTTTGAAAGCATAAATTCACGTCTTCTAGCACTTAGTGCTATGCATTAATAAATTGAGATACTATTTCAGAGAAATTGCTCTACCAATAATAAGTAGTCTATATTCTATTTTTTTCCTTCATTGAATATTGGTGTGGAATAAAGTTAATTCAGAAAACAACAATCTCAGGGATTGAAAAGCTTAAATAATCTCAAAACTGGCCTTTGTTCCCCTTCCCAGTGTTATTAAATCATATTTAGAATCATTCTAGCATATTAGTTGCTTTTTCAGACCCTAAATCTTAAGCATTTGCTTTATTTTATACATTCATTAAAGGCCATCTCTCACTGTCTCCTCCGTTAGTGACTCGTAGAAGTGGTATCACACACTTCTAGTTATCTACATTTTTGCCTATTAGTAATTTACCCTGAGTTCCCTTTCCTTTCTTTTGTTATCCTACAATATTGAACCAGGCCATCCTATACGACTTTTGCTTTTTATGGCTTTGCAATTAGCAATTACTCAGAAACTTTCATATACTCTAATCTCATCTTTCTTCTTTCTTTCTCACTGTTCTTTTAACAACGATGTCATTGCTCATAATCTATAGTAATATAATTTGCATATTAATGTTTGGCTACTGTCAGACAGTTCTGCTTAGCAAATTATGCAAAACGTTCTAATGCCAGGACAGAACATCTATCTTCTGGGTGACTTATGAGGTTGTCATCTATGTGGGGAGGCTGTACATAGGAAAGTAGCTCTCTTTTCTGTTTCACATTTAGTTTTGGAAAAAGTGCAAAAAGTTATCCCTGAGAAAACCAGGGACACCCAAACACCTGCAGAAGCAGTATGAAATAATCCACTTCTAAGATCACATGATCATTAGGCTATGGAGGCTGAAAGAGATCATGTAGATTGAGCACCCACCCTTGTCTCCAGTCAACATTGCTATCCATTACTGGATTGGGAAAATATGAAGCAGAGATGAAGTAACATAATGTAACAGATTATAGTGTGGGATCCATAGTCAGACAATGAAATCCAGATTTTCCACTTACAATTGTGATCTTGGACAGGTTAATTAGCCTCTTTTTGCCTTAGTCGTCTTAACAGTAAAACAGATATTGAAAATACCTATGCTATAGAATTGTTAAGATTAAGTGAGGGGCTTCAAATGTTTTCAATATTAAGTAAACATAAGGTGTTATTTTTATTACTTTTAGAGCATGTAAAGACCATTCCTTTAAGTTTGTGCTGAAATCTTTTACTGGCTATAGCCAAAGAAATGCATTGTCAGTTCAACTGTTTGAGTGAAGTCTTTTTCTTTCCTGCTCTGCTCTGCATTGTATAAAACCAACTTAGTAACATAATTTACATATCATTCAAATGCATATACATGTTTGAGAGTGATTTTTAAAGAATCTAGCTGCATTTTCACAATGGTTTTAATACAAAGTTGTTAGAGATGATAAAAATATTTACCTTTTAGCAGCATGGTTTATTTTCATACTGGTACTGAAGCTTTGGGCCTGTGCTATTTTTGAAGGACTGCTTAAAATTGCTGTAACAAAAATAACACATATTCTGCTTTAACTGCAACTGGACTGACCTTTTATTTCACAGACTCATTCTCATTCTTTTGAAAGATAAGATATTTTTATTAGTATTGATAATTTCATTCTATCAAAATGATTTCTAAATCTCATAGAATTTTAGTTGTTATAAACTGGCTTGAGGTGATGCCACACGTGTATTTTTATCATAAATAGCTAGTACTAGAGTAATTCCTCTTCCTTTTAATTTTATATGCATTGTGCTCTAATCATTGGGCACTGAGTCTCAATAACCTCTGGTGCTGTGGCATTCCGTTTCCTCCTGGTTCTCACAACCTCCAACGCTGATTTCAGAACTGCCTCATTACTGCATAATGTTCCCAGTTCATTGTTATAAACAGATAGCCTGAAGTGAAATGTATGCTGTTTAAAGACAGCAGTGTTTTCCTTTTTCAACATTTGAATAATACATCAGTGTGAAAAATAACACCTTCAATATTAATAAGTTTTGGATGTCAAATAGGATTTTAAAATTTTGTATTTCAGATGCTACTTCATTACCTACAAAGGTCTATCTATACCAGGTAGAAAAAGCATTTTATATTTATTTGGTAGCTTTTCAGTGTCAGGCATTTTGCATAAATTGTACTATTTAATTCTCATAATGGTTCCTGGAGGTAGGAATTATTACCCTCATTTTAGAGAGAAGGAAATTGAGGATCAGACATAAAATGATTTGCGAAACGAGTAAGTGAAAAACTAGGACTTGAACCTAACTCTGATACCAAACACTGCTCACCTGTTCTACATTACTGCCTGGAGTGAAGGAGAAGGAAATATGTGTGGCAAAAACGGAAATGGCTATGGCCGTTTGGAAGAATAGTTCTGCCAAGGACCCCTTTACAGAATTATCCCACTTCTACAAAAGACTCTGATATAGATACATTTTAATTATAAATTTTGTTCCCATACATGAGGATACAGCACTGGCCGTAATTACTGCTGCTGTTGTAACTTTGTGCATTAGTGGCAGTTTTATGAGGCTAGCTGAATTTTCCTTTTTACCAAGAGCTTGATTGTTCTCTTTAGACTTCTCTTTGTCTCCTGCTGAGATCTTGTTAAACATTTTGAGGATGAACTAATCAGTGTTTTGCATCCTTCCAATAAGGTGAATGCTTTTGTTTTCAGCATAATTTAATGTGAGAATATTCCGATGAAAATAGATTGAAGATTCCTTCAGCAGTTATGGTTGGGAAAAGTAGGCTGGCATAGTGATGGTTTTGGGGCAGGCAACCTCATTAAATTTTAACCTGGGGAAGAGACTTCAGATAAATGTTTGTAATGGTCAACAACTTATAGATTATTTCTAATCATGTATTTTCTGATTCTCAGCATTAATGGTTCTAGGTCATTTGCAGATATTAAAATTCTACCATGGCACATGTTTACTTGTGTAACAAACCTGCACATCCTGCACATGTACCCCAGGACTTAAAATAAAAATAAAATTAAAAATAGGCCAGGCGCAGTGGCTCACGCCTGTAATCCTAGCACTTTGGTGGGCCGGGGCGAGTGGATCATGAGGTCAGGAGATCGACACCATCCTGGCTAACACGGTGAAACCCCATCTCTACCAAAAAGACAAAAAATTAGCTGGGTGTGGTGGTGTGTGCCTGTAGTCCCCGCTACTCCGGAGACTTGAGGCAGGAGAATGGTGCGAAACCAGGAGGCGGAGCTTGCAGTGAGCCGAGATCACTCCACTGCACTCCAGCCTGGGAGACAGAGCGAGACTCCGTCTCAAAAATAAATAAATAAACAAACAAACAAACAAATAAATAAATAAATAAATATTAAATAAAAAATAAATCAGGGTTGCGGAAGCTGTGGAATTAAGGCTCATGGGTCCTAACTTCTCAGGTAAAGAGCCAGATTATTCATTCTATTTGGTAATTATGTAAAATTAATTACAAAGCTTTTCTCTGAGTAGAAAAATTAATAAAAATTATTGCCAAAAAAAAACCTTTTGGGGGACTTAGGAGAGGAAGGTGATTCGTTCACAAAAATCATGATACCCAAATTGATAAACTTTTGATAGTGATGTTAAGGCTTGAAAATCAAATTTGCTCTTTCTTTTCCCCAGTGGGTCACCTCAACATAAATTAAGAATGCTTAATTTGAAATTAATTCTCCCAATGAAGAAACAATTCTATTTTCCTGTAAACTTCTTCTTTGGGTTTAGCGTAGTAGATTACAGTAGTTTTTGCACTCACAGGTCAAACTAGTCCATTTGATATTGATCAGCATACTGCAACTTGTAACAAGGAGCCGGTGTGTATTTGTGCAGTGGTGAAAATGTGTTTTGATGTCATTGATGGCAAGAATTGCCACCATGTGTAGAGATGGGTAATACACCAGTTTTCTTTTTTTTTTTTTTTTTTCTACATGCTAGATAGAGGCTATAGATTTTAAATTTCAACAGTATAATTCATTTTTTACCCTATATTCTCTATCGCTAATGTGAATCTTTTCCAGTAAAACTCTTTGAAGACAGTTCTTATGATTTGGTTTAAAACAGAGCTGGAAATCATAAGCTTTTTGTGTGATTTTCAGACACCTATATGAAAACTGACGGAGTCAAATGCCTCAATATATAATGCAATAGAACAACTGTGTTATTTGCACTTATTATGTGGTTTAGGATAATGCTCTCTTGTAAATATAACAGTTAATCCTATATTTGATACCAAGACCATGGTCCTGGTTTGTCTTTTATAGGAGACTTGTAAATTCCTCTAGAACAGAATAGAAAACCAGCTATCTATATAATGTATTTTAAGGTATTAGTTTAGTCATTCTGAAATTTTTTTTACTATCATTTAAAAATAATATGTAAAAATAATTTTTCTAAATGGTATTAAATATAACATCTCAATTGGGAAGATACAGTAGAAAATTTCAGTCAAGATTTTGGCATGCAGAGTAGGTAGAGCAGACAAAGCACATCTTTTACAGAATGGTTTCTGAATAAGACCCTTTCTGTTTAGGTGTGACACGTTTACTCATTGAAAAAAAAACCCTCTCTACCCTTATCTTTTCCTCATCTTCTGATACTTTTCTTCAGTGTTAATGAGTTGGTAAGGAAATGGATCCTGAACTGTTAATCTCTGTAACTGCTTCACTTAGTTTTACATTTCCCACAAAAACTACTCTTGAGATTTTACGTGAAACTCGATTTACATCCCAAATTCTTTTATTTTCCTACCAAAGGAGGGATTCTTTTATATCCATACTTTTACAAAGTGTTCTTGTATAAAACTACACTATGATGATATTAAGATATATGTAATCTATATTTAAAATCCACGGAATCTAATGATTGCCTATCAAAGAGAAAAATTAAGAGAGGTTTCAGTAGCTGAAAGAAACACAAACTAATCCCAAACAGACAAAAATTTCTGAAGTGTAATATACTAGTGTTTTTGTAAAAATGTCACTGTTTTTCCTTGAACTGTTTCTTGAGTTGTTTCACATATTGAAGATTACTATGGTATCATGACAGCTAGAACAAAGTATAGGAGAAAAAATGATAGACCACTAAGAAAGATGAGTGGTCAACCCATTTGAAAGAAAGACTGTGAGAGGATACAGATCCTGAATTGGCATAAGATAAAGATTAAGGAAAAATTTCACAAGACTTAAGAGACAAAAATTATAATTTTTTTTTTTGTGACACAGTCGTCTCACTCTGTTACCCAGGCTGAAGTGTGGTGGAGCCATCATGGCTCACTGCAGCCTCCATTTCAGGGTTTAAGCCCCCCGAGTAGCTAGGAGTACAGGTGCAGGCCACCATACTCGGCTAATTTTGGTAACTTTTAGGGAGATGGGGGTTTTCCATGTTGCCCAGGCTGACCTTGAATTCCTAGGCTCAAATGATCTGCCTGCCTCAGCCTCTCAAAGCAGTATGATTACAGGTGTAAACCACTGCACCTGGCCTAAAAATTATATTATCTTAGCGATTTCTTTAAAATCTTGATTTATAAAAATAATAAGAACTTAAAATTATAGAAAACATGGTGATATAATTTTGAGGTTTATTTCTAAAAACAAAATGAAAGACGTCTAAGAATTAAAAAACATTTTCCATAGAGGAGTGCTGATGGATCTGGGGTAGAACAAAATGAGAATAATAAAAAATGTGGGAAATACTAGTATTTCTTATATGACTACCTCCAAGGAGGATTTCATCAACATTTTATCAAAATATTCTAAAATTGTGTTTTTTTTTTTAATTTTTCAAATTTATTTTTTAACTTTTATTTTAGGTTTGGAGATATAGGCAAAGGTTTGTTACATAAGTATACATGTGTCACAGGATTTTTTTTGTACATATTGCTTTATCACCAAAGTATTAAGCCCAGAACCCAGTAGTTATCTTTTCTTCTCCTCCTCCCTCCCTCCCTAAATTGTGTTCTTACAACAAAAAATATTACATTAATGATGGCTTGATAAGAAGTACAACTGCATCTTCAAATAAAATTTTCTCATTTTGCTTATTCCAATGCAAATCAGATTATAACTATCACTCTGTGTTAAATTACAATAATAATACGCAATGAATTTAAAACAACAGTGAATGATAACCTCAAACATTTTCCATCACCATGTTGAAAATGCCAGCTCTTATTCTGCAAACAGTAGAGACACGGTTATCAGGATGTTGGAGAGATTTTGTGAGATAAAACAGTTAAAATGTAAAAGCACTTTATTTTCCTTCTAATTTTATTCAGTCAGCAATTGTGGGACTCTTCCAATGCTTCCCAAATGCTAAATTCATTAAATATTTATTGAATACCTATAATATTGAAATATTGAGCACCTACAGTATTGAATGTCATAGGTGTTGGTGACATAGGAGTGAAAAATACCAAAATTCCTTTCCTCATAGTACTTATATTCGTCTGAGAAGAGACAGACAATAATAAAAGTAAAATGACAAATGCATGTAAAGTATGCCAGTGGGTATTAAATACTATATAATAAAAGTCAGGGTAAGAGTAATATGAAAAAACAGCTGCCTTATCCTAGTTTCTTTGTAATGAAATATTTCTATTCTTGTCCTTCTTTTATCAAGAAATTTACTAATAATAAGCTCTGAAAGTATACTGGGAGACTCCATGTATAATTACACATAATTGATTTCCCCGCTTTTTAACATATTACGAAGGACAGATTATGATTCTAGTAAATTTGGATCATGCAGAGAAAAAATTTCAGATAAAAATGATCCATGAAAATAGAGACTGACATCTTGTTTCCTCTAAGAAGCCACAACTAAATAGCTGCAAAGTGTTGAATTACCGTGTGGACACATAAATGGGAGTCTTTGCGAAGTAGTTTTAATCAGAGTTAGTTTTTAACCTTTCTATTAGGATTTTTACACCACATGTAGCTAAATAGGATGGGGTACATAATTTGTTGTCAACATAGTTAATGTATTTATTGGCATTTACTGAAAACATACCTTTAAAAGGTAACTAAATTAGAAATCTGAGTAAAATGTCAACCCATTTGCAGATATAATAGGTGATTCATAATAGGTGATTAACAAACATCTTTTTCGGGGACAAGCCTGTTTCAATGAGTAGAAACTGAGCTTCTTCCATCTCTGGAGGTATTGGTTGAGTCTTGGGGCACAGGGAGGCAAAGGACCAAATCTGCTGTAGACAAAACTTTACTGGGACAATTAGAACCCAGGCAATTTTTAAAGTGTACTTTTGTAAAAACTGCTTTATATAATTCACATGTGATACCAGTCAACTATTTAAAGTGTCCAATTTCATTTTTCTTTTATGATATTCACAGAGTTGTGCAACTATCACCAAAATATAATTTTAGAAGATTTTGTCTCCCCTAAAAGAAACCCAAAACTCATTAGCAGTCACTCTCCATTTCTCCAACCTCCTGCCAATCCTAGACAACCACTTGTTTACTTTCTGTCTCTATAGGTTTGCCTATTTTGGATACTTTATTCAGACTTCTAGTGGCTAAATATTATTCCATTGTATGAAAATATACCACATTTTGTTTTTCATTCATTACTTGATGGACATTGGGTTATTTCCATAGTACATCTATTGTTAACGTAGCTATAAACATTTGTACACATTTTTCTTTGGATATATATTTTCATTTCTCTTGGGTATATACCTAGGAGTGGAATTGTTGTATCATATGGTAGCTCTACCTTTTTGAGAAGCTGTCAAACTGCTTTCCAAAATGTCTGAATCATTTTACATTCCTATCAGCAATGTAGGAGGGTTCCAATTTCTTCACATCCTCACCGACAGTTGTTACTGCCTAAATCTTTTTAATTATAGCCATTCCAGTGGCTATAAAGTGATATCTCAGTGTGGTTTTTGACTTGCGTTTCTCCAATGACTAATGGTAAACGTCTTTGCATGTACCATTGGTCATGTGTACATATTCTTTGGATAAATGTCTCTTCAAATCCTTTGCCCATGTTTTATTTGGCTATTTGTCTTTTTTATTGTCAAGTTATAAACTTCTTTATATATTCTGGATACAAGTCTCTTAGTAGATATCTGACTTGCAAATATTTTCTCACATTCTATGGGTTGTCTTTTCACTTTTCTGATTGTATCATTTGGAGCACAAAATTTAAAAATTTTTGGTAAAGTCCAAATTATAGAGTTTTTCTTTTGTTGCTTATGCTTTTGATGTCATGTGATAAGCATTTGAATGTATATGCAAGAAGCATATACTTTGTACTATGAACAATGCATATAAAAACCTTGAATGAAATGTCATCCCAGTTCAGATACTGCCTTTGCCCATTGCCCACTAGGTGAAATGCAAAGTTCTCAATATACTACTCAGTGCTCCCAAGTGAACTAACCAATATTATCAGATCCAATGTTTGGTACTAATCGACCATGATAGCCAGAGCTTTCCTTTTTATGTCCCAGCCAATTCCCTCAGTCATTGTGCATTTCCAGATCTGTGCTTTTGCTTGTGCAGTTCCTAGCATTTAGGCTGTTCTGCTTTCCTCTTATTTGTATTCTGTAAATCATTTAACACCCTATTCCAGTTCTGCTTCTTTTTCTTTTTCTGCTCATCATGATTTCCTATTACGCTTGACTGAGCCAGACAATGAGTACTTATTAGGAATTGTTTATATATATAAAGTACATATATATGAAGTACTTATAAACAATTACATATATATAGTTTCCATATGTGTATAATATATAGATATAAAAACTGTAGTTTCTAATAATTCATACATTTCCGTTTAACACTTTAAGAATATATACTCTTATTGTTCCATGGTTTCATGTTGATAAGACTTTTCTTAGTACATAACAGGCTTCTTGTGAGCGAGTCAATAGCCACACTTCTACCACAGTGCCTGAAATGTGGCAGATGGTCAATAAGCTCTTAGTGTTGGTTACTGTCTGAGACCTTTTGGAATCTTGTTTGAGTCTCATCAGTGAGCTTATGACTTTTATTTAATAATTATAATAATAAGTTATTTTACCTGTTTTGATTCAGAGGAAAAGAATGTGTGACCAAGATCACTCTGTACTTTCCTTCTCCTGGAATGAGTTTAATTCTACATAAATATGTTTTTCTCAGATCAGAAAGTCTTGTTTTTATAATAATGACTCAATATTGAAGTCTCAGGCCTACATCAAAATTTCACAAAATCGTTGATGATAAAATGTTGCATCATTCATATCCTGTAGTTCTATATAAAGGTTTGGGGATTTTCTTGAATATGATCTTTAAACTTTTTCTTTTTAAAAAGCAGCTAACCAACCTACAGCCATGTTAAGGTAGGGTGAAGTTTTTCCTCTTCTCTGAGTGGAATGGCAAATCAGCGGTGTGTACTTGCTATGCATGTAGATGATAAAAAGCAGTGAACTGTGCTTGAAAACTCACTTCTGTCAGTTTCAGTACAGCGTGATGGCTGTGCTAGTTTCTAGGCTGAAGTTTGAATCTCCAGCAGAAGATTATTGACACGTCTCCATAACCAACACACTTGATCTTTGGCAATGTTTTGTCCTAGCAAGTAATTTGTAGATTTGTTTTACATTTTATCAAATAATAAAAAATTTAGAGAGTATGTTTCTAAATCTCTCAGGTGTAAACTCTACAGTGTTCTTGCTATTACTTTATCATTTTAATCAACTACCTTGCAGTTACATCCAAAGATAAAATAAAAGTAAAAAATGTAGAGGGAAGAGAAATCAGAAGGACATTTGTTGTGCCAATTACATAAATTTACTATAGCAGTTATCAAATTGTCATCATTAGATTATGATTTATTTTTAGTACAGTTACTATGCTTTATTTCTGAACCCAGTACAATGTGTGACTGATAGTATGTGCTCAATAAATGGCTGTGGATTTATCCATATGTTTTTGGAATGTGCTAATATACAATGAATCTTTAATAATTTAGATTGAAAAAGTGGATTCTTAACCAATATTCAACTCACTGACCAAAAATTATATTCTAATAGAGTCATAAATAGCCGTTAACACTCATATGATATTTTATACTTGACAAAATGCTTTTTCTATCTATTGGATCATTGAGCAAATAAATTGCATAAATTCTAATTGACCAAAATACTGGATAGACACTAAGTATACTACAGTGTAAATGTGTATAGGCTTAATCTCATAGGGGAAATGACTTCAATAGCAAATGCTTTGAAAATATTTATGTCTTCTAAATATGAACCATATAATTTTTGTTTTCTGTTTTAAAAACTACCTTGCCTCCTGTTTATACCCAGATAACACTTGTAGAATGTGGAAAATTACCCTGACAAAGAACCAGAGAAACTTTCTAGATGAGACATTCAGGAACTGGTGCTGTATCACAAGGCCACAGAAGAGACAAAGCTATTAAATAAAAATATGTGAAATTAAGTTATAGGGCACCATTGCCCACCTTTCTTCCCTGTATTCACTCCTTCCTTTCTCTCCCACATTTTCAGTTTTGCCTGCGTTAGATAATAAAATAATGCTACTTTAAAAAGTCATCTACATGCTCCCTGTGCACTTACACTGTGTCAAATCCATGTTTCTCAGTATGAAATTCTTTTCTTTTTGCTTGGCATATTAAGATGACTTTGGGGAGAATTTATGGATAACTTTATTCGTATAATATTATAGTTAATAGCACAGGCCTGGGGAATAAGTCTAGACCAAATTCTGACTCCATCTCTTAGTAGCAATGGCAGAAATTACTAATTTGCTACTCTGGCTTCTATCTACAACACCTTCTCCCTAGCCATCTTCCAGTTAGGGGTGACCATGTGACACAGTTCTGACCAATGACAAATAGGCAAAAGCCTGCTGGGTGAAACCCCTGAGGAAGCTAGGAAATTCAGCCAGTATGACCCTTTTGTCTTCTTTCTCTTCACTTTTTTTGTATATATCGTGTAGTGGTGAAGTCTTGGCTATTAGTATACCCATCACCTATCTCTATTTATTTTACCTGGAGTCCTGTTATTCCAGAAGATATAGCAGCTATCATGTAACTATGAGGCAAAGTGGTGCACTGTGCATGAGGGTGGGGACAGCAAAAAAACAGCCTACCTGTCCTTGTCCAAATGACTTAGCAGATAAACCAGAATTGCCTATCTCCAGTCCCCTTTTTTACTTTTTGAAGAATAACAGCCATTATTTGTTTATGTCCCTGAGGTTGGTTTTTCTGTTACTCACAGGTGAACACACTTCTAACTCCATGTCCTCAGTTTCCTCATTTACTATTTGAAAATGTTAATACTACCTACTTCATTGGGTTGGTGCAGGGATGAAAAGATGCAAGTGAGTGACTTAACAAAGTGCCTGGCTCAGAGTAAACACTCAGTCAGGGCTTGCCAGTATCATTATTTCAACTCGAATATTTTCTTTATTATATTTAATGATAGAAATTTAGGTTTTAATGTAGATCATATGCTACTCAGTGCAGCCATAACATGATATATCATCCAAGATTGTTTTCAGTGTTTTCAAGATAGTTTTGTTGAGGTATAATTGGCTACAGTAAACTGCACATATTTAGATTAGTTTAATAAGTTTTGACATATGTATTACCCATGAAACAAACATAGGACACAGTAGAACAAAATAGAATGTGACTAATTTTGCTTGGAGGAAGAGGGGTGGGAAAAAGTTTCAGATCATGATCACAATCAAAATAATGACTATATACATCACCCCTCATGACTTCCTCATTCTCCTTTGTAATCCTTCCTTTCCATCGCTCTCCATACCCTCCTCCTGCTACACCATCACTCATATGCTTTCTATCACTATAGGTGAGTTTTTATTTTCTAGAGTTTTATACAATGGAATTATATAATGTATACTTTTTGGGGGGAAGATAAGTCTGGCTTCTTTCACTCAATATAATTATTTTGAGATTCATCTATGTTGTTACATGTTTAATACTTTGCTTCTTTTAATTGCTGAATAACATTCTACTGCGTGGATATACAAATATTTGTTTTTCATCTAATGATGGAGAATTTTTAATGTTTTATTCATGAAGTATCTCTCTTCCACAGCACTTTGCCCATAACTCTAGTGGAACATTTCCCATAGTGTAGTAAACGAAGTTGTTTTCATATATTCTGCATTAGACTTTGTGACTGCCCTTCAAATTGGTGAACTGTGTCTTATTTGTCCTTGATCTTCCAGCCCGTAGCATAATGGCTTCGCTTTGAACTGGCACTCCATGTAAACGAACCTATAATGTGAGGCCAAAACATTCTGTTTCTCCTCTACTCTCACCATCATCACCACTTGTTCATTCAAGTAAGGAACTTGAGAGATGTTTGTTTGTTCTTTTTTTCTAGTCACTTTTGTTTAGGTATAAATTATATATAGCAAAACCTACATATTCTAAGTGTACAGGTCAATGACTTTGAGAAACATATACATTTGTATAGCCACCAAACCAATTAAGATATAGAACATTTTCATCTCCCTAAAAGATTCATTCTTAGAAGTCAATATCTTGCACTAATGAGTTTTTCAGGCAACCACTGATCTGATTTCTATCAATATAAAGTGGTTTTGTCTGATTCAAACTTTTATTTAAATTAACATTATTTAGTATGTACTTGTTTGTGTCCAGTTTCTTTCATGTGGTGCAATATCTGTGAAGTTCAACCATGTTGCACTTATTTGACTTTTAATTGGAGTGTCTAGTCCATTTACATTTATTATAATTGTTGAAATGTTGGCGTTAAGTGTACTTCTTTATTTGTTTTCATTCTGTCTTTCTATTTTTTTCTCTCTTTTTTCTGTCTTCTTATGAGCTGGTTGAATTTGTGTGTGTGTGTTCCATTTTATTTTCTCTATTAGCTTCTTAGATATACCTTTTATTATTGTGTTTTGGTGTTTACTCTAGAGCTTATAATATGTATCCTTAACATAGCTGAATCTATTTAAAGGCAATGTCTTATTTTTTCATATTTCCTACTTCTATAATAATATTTATTAGTATAATTCTATTTACACTTTACCCTAATTTTATATTTTTGTTTAAAACCACTCAAATGACTGTCCATTTTTTCTGGTACTAAATTTAAACTCCTAACATGGCTTATCAAATCCATTATGTTTTGAGCTCTGTTTACGTCTCTAACAACATCTACTGTCTCTTCAATTCCAGGAATACAGGTACTAATTTTCTTTCATTTCTTCAAATATATCTTGTTGTTTCAAACCTCTGTGTCATATGTATTGTTCCTTCTGTCTGGACTACCAATCTCCTTTTGCCATCTGACACTTCAATTATGTATTTTTTTTTTTTTTTGACAGAGTCACACTCTGTTTCCCAGACTGGAATGCAATGAATGATGTGATCTCAGCTCACTGAAACCTCTGTTTCCTGGGTTCAAGCAATTCTCATGCTTCAGTCTCCTGAGTAGCTGGGACTACAGGCGCACATCACCATGCCTGGCTAATTTTTGTAGAGATAGGGTTTTACCATGTTGGCCAGACTGGTCTCGAACTCTTGACCTCAAGTGATTCACCTGCCTTGTCCTCTCAAAATACTGGGATTACAGGCACGAGCCACTGCGCCCGGCCTGATACTTCAATTACTTTTAATCATTTTTCTGAGGAATTGTTTGTGAAGTTTCTGATCCCTTTATCTCCAGACAGAATTAATCATTCTCTATTCATTTCTACTTCTGTGCCTTACGTACACTTTTATCAAATGCTTCTTACGCATGGCTTCAAATTTTGTTGGTTCCACCTCTTATCCCAGCTGTGGCTGTGGTGACCATTTCTATGAAAATCCTGCCCAGTTTCATGGGGGAGCAACCTGACAGTTCCCTGCTTCAGGCTGGTGCAATTTACCGCTTGCTCCTCCTCCTTCTGCCACTCTACAAGGATTCCTTACTGTTGGTGAAGCAGTAAAAACATCCCAGAGATTTTGCTCAGTATTCATGCAAGTGCAACCTAGAAATGATGGGGAGTTGATTTATTGGAGGACCACCCTGGATCAATAGGAGGCAACAGTAATGAATAAATACTTCATACTATCTTTCCCTAAGAGGTTATTAAGGTGTCCTGTAAGACTGAATATCCAGCCGTCTGTATGGGTGACCAGTCAACTTAACATGGAATCTTTTATCGACATACCTTTCTTTCCTCCTTTCTCCCCCATTCCCTAGCTCTGGACCTTAAGTTACATTTTTGTGTCTTAGGCTTTGTATTCTGGGGAACACAGGCTAAGACAATACTTTTATTATTACCTGAATGATGATGCACTGTAATTATTTAAATTTTTCTAGCTTCCCTCAGACCAGTAATTTTTCAAAAATGTTAAAGCAGTAATATGTTAAACCTCAAAATATAAAACTGTAAAATTATTTGATTAAAATGGTTGTGGCAACTGAGATATTGAAAAAACAATTAAAAAATTTAGTAATATGTGAACTTCATGAGAGTTAGAAAATATATCTTATTAATCTTGTACTCCTTAGAACCTAGCATAGTGGCTGGCTTCCAACAGGTAGTCAGTAATACTTGTGAAACTGAACTAATTGAACTGAGGGAAACTGTAGTATAGAAAATATACATAATTTTATTTATGCTGTAGTCATTATGAGTAAATGAAGAACAAAATAAGAAATCATAAATATAGTTTACTTCTTTTTTGGAAAACGTGAGGTTTGTTAGAAAAGACAACACAACTTTTTCTGCAAGCTCAAGTTTTCCATTCTTGACTTGGTATGCAATTTTTGAACTGGTGTCCTGATTTCTGTTAAATGCCAGCAATGGTAGATTAAAATGGAATTTAAAAATATCTCCCTTATTCTTTAAACTGTTTATTAACAAAGGTGAAAAGCATGGAAAAATTATCATTTATAATTGTTTTGTAGTCACAAATGTAAATTAGGTGAGCTAAAAAGCCAAAGATAATTTCTAGAAAGTAAATATGCCACCAAAAAATAAAAGAGCTTCTCTTAGGTACTGTGATTCTAATCAGTGTTGAAGGGTGTCATCATTTCTTCAAAGCAACAGAAACTCCAAAAGGATAGATTTGTTAAATTAGTTATTGTGAACAATGCTCTCTGGATATTCAGAGGTGGGAAAAAAGACCCAAATAAAAAAAAAAGCCATACAATTTATGCTTTAAAAAATTGAACAAGTTTTGATCAATTGACAGATACATTAATTCATTCGTCCTTTATAATGATGTTGAGGTTGGCATATAGAATGCTTATACGAGAGTCTGTTTTCAACTTTAGCTAATATTTTTTTTGCCAGTTATATTTTTTAAGGTTTAGAACTTTTAAAATTTTGTGTAAAACAAGTTAGTGACTGATTTCCATTTTCTTTATTGTGAAAATTGGGCTTATTTATGAGATTTGTGAACCAAATATAGGCCTAAAATACATACATTCAATCGTTCAACATATATGTCAATAGCACCTATGGGTGCTAAGTGCTGAGGATTTAGTAGTGAATATAGTTTATAGATACTAGAGATGGAAGGGACACTAAGAGACAATATAGGATGGGCTGGTGAGGCATGTTTGCTGACTAATGAGACATAGACATGTAGAAAGGTTAAGTGGCTTGCCCAAGATCACAGAGTTTGTGAGCTAATTATTTCTCAGAATATATATGATTATTCTCAGATAGACCTTTGATTTGTACTAATACTTTCTTTAAGCATTGTTGAGTGATGAACTATGGAGACAGCCAATTGCAAAAGGCAGCTGCCCAAATGAGAAAACACTAAAAAGGAAACTCGTCGGAGAAAGGAAATTTAGGGGTTGACTGAGATGGAGCATTAAAAAAGTAGGATCATTTCAGTTAATCTGAAGTCTTTCAAACTTGGATTATTTTCCCTTGTGAGTTGCATATGATTTAAAAAATAAAAAATGAACTAATGTTGACTGAGAGTCTAACATGTGCCAGGCACTTTAATATACATTACCTCCTTAATATTCACAATTCTGTACAATATTGTATTGTGAAGTCTGAGTGGCTGCTTCTAGGCTGGTGTTTCAGTGTATGTGTCATTTCTTAGTGGGTTTTCATTGCCCAGGTTCTGATATGCAGCTTTCCGGTTCAGAAACTGGGTTATTATGTGGACACCCAGAGGTTAACAGACCCAGGCAAATTGATCCCTTCTGACCAAACTTACAAGAGTCTGATTATAAACCAGAACATCAATTTACAAATCTCTATGAGGAAATTAACTGCCAAGTAGACTAGAATACTCCTGTCCGCTTGTGAGCACATTTTATTCCCTGTGGGAGAAAAAGTTTGGGGAAATAAAATTAAGGATAGGAAGATTCCAAGAAAATTAGAAGTGAGTTGGATGCTTTTAAAAGTAAAATTATCATGCAGTTATTGGAGCTCAATGTGCCTTCTCCACCATAGGAATATACTTGTCTGGCTAAGGAATCTGAATGTTATTTTCAGCCAGAAAGGTCCCTTTCTGTCAATATATCCGAGATTATGACTGGTTATGGACTCATTAGCTGCTGTAACATGGAGCAAATTGGGAGGGCTTGAAACTTCATTCAAAACCAGCCCTCTTGGGTGGGCTAAGCATTTGCAGAAGCTGGAAGGAGGAACAGAGAATCAGCATATGGAATAAGTGCAGTAATTAAAACAAAGATTATAACAACAATAATAATCTCTAATCGTGATTGAGGGTCTACTGTGTGTTAAGAACTGTGCTAAGAACTTTACATCAATTACCTAACTTCTTTCTAACAACAACTATCTTACCATTAATATTTCTATTTTCTAGATGAGAAAAGTAAAGTTTAGAAAAGTTAAAGTAATATGCTAAAATGTGGAAGTGTCTTGGCATAGGGTACCCTAGGGTGGATCATGGGCTTCTCAAGGTTAATGAGTCCAAAGCTGAGCCCTTCATTTCCTCTTGAAACATGTTCTTCTTTCAGTCAGAAGCTTCTGAGTAATTCTGGATGTCTTCCTTCCTCTCTGCTTCCTTCTCCCTGACTCAGTTACTGACATCATCAAATCTTGTGAAATTTACCGTGGATTTTCCCCATTCCTTGGTCTCCGCTGTCACTGCTCTTGTCCACGCATGGAGATTACTCCGTTGGCACCTAGCCCCTCTCTCTTGCAAAGTAGTCTATTATTCAAATAATAATCTTTTTTTTTAAATCAAGATAAATTTTTCGTAATGTAAAATTTATCATGTTTACCATTTTAGAAGTGTTGAATGAAGTGGCTTTCAGTACATTCACAGTGTTTTGTAAGCATCACTGGTATCTAACTGCAGGACATTTTCATCACCCCCCAAAGAAACCCTCATCCATTGAGCAGTCACACCCCATGCCCATCCCCCAGCCCCTGGAAGCCACTAATCTATTTCTGTCTCTCTGAATTTGCCTATTCTGGACATTTCATTTAAATGGAATCATGTATTCCTGGCCTTTTGTGTCTGGCTTCTTTCACTTAGCCTGTTTTCAGGGTTAACCCATGATGTAGCATGTACTTCATTCCTTTTTATGGTCAAATAATTTTTCATTACATGGTTATTAAGCATTTTGTTTATCCATTCATCAGTTGATAGATATTTGGGTTGTTTCCACTTTTTGGTTATTATGAAAAATGTTGCTATGAACATTTGTGTACATGTCTTTGTTTGAATGCCTGTTTTCAACTCAGCAGAATAATCTTTTAAAAATGAAAACTATGTTTTTTCTTCACTTAAAAACATGACTTCTCATTACAATTATATTGTAATTAAAATGCTTTCCCGTGGCCCACAAGTGTTTGTATAATCTGCCTCTCTTTTCTCATTTAATCAGCTTTCCTCTCCCGTCAATATATTCCAGCCATACTGGTTTCTATTTAGTTTCCCCAATTTCCCAAGCCTTTATAGGGTG
Source organism: Macaca mulatta (assembly GCF_049350105.2). Lineage (NCBI taxonomy): Eukaryota > Metazoa > Chordata > Mammalia > Primates > Cercopithecidae > Macaca > Macaca mulatta. The sequence continues at coordinate 165,034,794 of NC_133406.1, forward strand.
TTCACAGCTGCTGGTTCCTGGTCTGAAATACTTTTTCTAGTGCTTTGCAAGTTAGTTCATTTTTATCCTTCAAATCTCCAGACATAACGTTACTTTTCCAGAAAACTTTTCCCTGACTAAACTGGGTAATTCTATGTTTCCTTCCTAATGCTTTTCTCACCTTGTAAGTACATGGTTTTTTGTGTGTGAACCATTTACAATCTGTTGCCGTCACAAGACTGTAAATCCCTTAAGGGCAGGAATTAAAGTATAACTTTTTTTCATCGCTACCATCTGCACCTCTGCTTAGCACAATACTTGACATACAAGAGACACTCCACAAATATTTGTTGAATAAATGAATAAAATGAGAAAGGTCACAGGTATTGGAAATGAGATAGAGTAATCCAATACATAGTGATAGAGGTGTACTAAGAAGAAGGAAGAGTGGGGCGGTGGAGAATTTTTAGTTTCATGAATATTTAAAGATCTAGGCAGCTGCATCATTAAATGATGGAGCAGGCCAATTGATCTGGGAATTGTGGTTAACTTTTCTCTTTGTAGGAAGAAGCAGAGCTTGGCGAGAACAATGTACATACAGTCCTAGTCTTAGTATTTTACTAGGCACGTATTCAAGACTGGAACTTAAGAACAGAGAACAATGCCAATCTCAGGGTCTAGTTACCCAAACAGTATTCAAGAAGGGAATTTGGTCAAGGAGTCAAAGCAAAACCTCTGGAAAGAAAATCAGAGCTTAGGGAAAAAAAGAACACGTTTAATTTGATATCAGTTCTGGAAATGTTGACTAGATTTCTTTAAATCTCATCTGTCTACAATGAGGATTGTTTCCAGAAACCTGGCTGGGACTGAGATTATAGCCATAGCTTTTGGGATAGGAAGGATGGAAGAGATGGGAAACTAGACTGGACCTGACAAACCCTAAATTTTGTTACAGAAACACTAATGAATTTAGGCTCTTCAGATTATCAACCTCCTGTTTGTCTCAATTAATATTTTATCCTTATTTACTTTGACATGAATTGACTGTGGTCAAATTATGTCATGTCTCTTTGTCTCAATTTCTTCATCTACAAAATGGGAGCTTTGGGCTGAATATGACCACCAAGGTCCTTTCCAGCTATGAAAATCTATGAGCCTCTATGCCACAGTTTCCGAGTTTCAAATTTTCACTCTAGACAATTGATGTTGGCTGTTTCTTGATGATCTCATTAGTAAACAGTCTTCACAGTCACGAGATGTGTTATGTGTAGTCTTTGAGTCCTTTTTAGCCCCTTTTAGACAGAATGGCATTTCTTGACATGGTTACTTGACTTGGGAAAACCACGTATTTGGGACCAATAGCTCTTAATCTGCTGTCTAGAGACAGAGATTCAGAAATTAAAAAAAAAAATAGTAATATTTAGTAGCAAAATGGCCTAAATTATTATTTAGCATAGTGGTTGCTTAATGGTAAACACATTTTTAAAGATCATTAAATTTCATAAGTTAAAAGATCATTAAATTTCATAACGTTACCATCTAAAGTATTTTTTCACTGAAACTATTAGATCAATCCATTTTCTGAGGATTTTATTTTGATTCTTGTCTGAACACAGAATTGAACTAGTTGAATAGAAGGAAATGGTCTCTAAATTAAAAGATTAGACTAAGTCCTCCTTAATCTCCACTGTGTAATGAAACATAATAAAAATGAGACTTGGTCTGTCTAAAACTAGAGATGTGAGGAGACTTCGAAAAGTTCGTGGAAAAATATTGTGCAGAATCTGGATTTTATGAAAATAAATTTTTATTTGAAAAATGGAAATAAAATATTAAAAAGTATAAAGTTAATTTTTAAACATAAGCTCCATCAAATTCAAGACACTTGTGATGATACCAGCCATGTAGCCTATCCCTAAAAAACTGAGGGTTCTGGGAATTTAATTCAGTCAACGCAGTCTTTAGACGATTAACTGAAGAAAAATGGGTTTCTTTTATAGATTTTTTAAGACTAAGAAACAAAAAGAAGTTAGAAGGCACCAAATCAGGACTGTAAGGTGGATGTCTAATGACTTCCCATTGAAACTCTTGCAAAATTGCCCTTGTTTCTTAAGAGGAATGAGCAGGTGCATTTTTATAGTGGAGAAAGCCTGATGAAGCTTACCCGGGCGTTTTTTTGTTTGTTTGTTTTTGCTAAAGCTTTGGCTTGCTTTCTCAAAAACATTCTCATAATAAGTATATGTTATTGTTCTTTGGTCCAACAGAGAGTCAACAAGCAAAATGCCTTGAGCATCCCTAAAAACTATTGCCATAACCTTTTCTCTTGACTAGTACACTTTTGCTTTGACTGGACTGCTTCCACCTCTTGGTAGCCATTACTTTAATTGTGGTTTGTCTTTAGAATCATAACTAAGTTTCATCTCCTGTTACAATTCTTTGAAGAAATGCTTCAGGATCTCAGTCCCACTTATTTAAAATATCCATTGAGAGCTCTGCTCTTTTCTGTGGCTGATCTGGGTGCAATGGTTTTGGCATCCATTGAGTGGAAAGTTTGCTCAGAGGTTTCAGTGAACCATGCTTGTGCTGCTGCAATCCAGCAGCCTGGGTGACACAACTAGACCCTGTCTCAAAGAAAAAAAAAAAAAAAAAGAAAAGAAAAAAGAATGGTTGATTAACCAATAAATATAGAAGAAATAGTAAAAGTAGAAAATCACCATTTTGCAATCATTATAAAGTGATTTATTCAGAAGAATAATCAATAAGCTAAAGGTTTGAAGAGGAACAGGATATTTACATATCATCAAAGTATCTCCCTGGAGGTTACTTACTAATTACAAAATGAAAAGTGGAGAAGCCTGACCAATGCCACCTTATTGAGTAGTCAAAGTTAACATCACCAATGATGAAATAAATTGAGATATGATTCCTGAAATGTTATACTGAGAGATGTACAGCATTGTTTATGCAGTATTCCTGCTGAAAAAGCATAATCTGAATCTAACCAAGTGGAAACATCAGACAGAACCAAAGGGACATTCTTTAAAATAATCCCTTGGTTATCCAGAACTAGAAATACCATTTGACCCAGCAATCCCATGACTGGGTGTACACCCAAAGGTTTATAAGTCATTCTACTATAAAGACACATGAATACGTATGTTTATTGAGGCACTATTCACAATAGCAAAGACTTGGAACCAACCCAAATGTCCATCAATGATAGACTGGATAAAGGAAATGTGTCACATATACACCATGGAAGACTATGCAGCCATAAAAAAGGATGAGTTCATGTCCTTTGCAGGGACATGGATGAAACTGGAAACCATCATTCTCAGCAAACTATCACAAGAACAGAAAACCAAACACTGCATGTTCTCACTCATAAGTGGGAGTTGAACAATGAGAACACATGGACACAGGGAGTGGAACATCATACACCAGGGCCTGTTAGGGGGTCGGGGGCTAGAGGAGGGATAGCATTAGGAGAAATAGCTAATGTAGATGACAGGTTTATGGGTGCAGCAAACCACCGTGGCACGTGTGTACCTATGTAACAAAACTGCACATGTATCCCAGAACTTAAAGTATAAAAAAAAAATCCCTTGGTACTTCTGAATAATTTCAATGTCATGAAAAACAAAATGTGAAGTGTACCAGATGAAGGAGACTAACAGCCATGCCAACTACATGTGATATGTGATCTTGAATCTGGATCAGAGAAAAAAAATCTGTAAAGGACATTATTGGGACAATTAGAGGAAAATAAATATAGGCTGTATATTAGATAAGAGTATTGCATAAATGTTAAATTCCTGGATTTGATAAATGTACTGTGGTTATTTATGAGAACATTTTTTCTCAGGAAATGAACACTGAAGTATTTAGGGATAAAGGTACATAATTCTACAAGTAACTCTTAAATGGTTCAGCAAAAGTATTCTGTTGTGTGCGTGTATGCACATGCACACAGAAAGAGAAATCAAAAGTGGCAAAATGTTAACAACTGAGGAATATGGTTAAGTATACAACAGTTCTTTGTTTCATTCCTCTGTCAGTCTGTTTTGTGCTGCTGTAACAGAATACCACAGATTGGATAATTTATAATAAACAGAAACATAGTGGCTCATAGTTGTAAAGGCTGGGAAGTCTAAGATTGAGAGGCTGCATTTGGTGAGGACCTTCCTGCTGCATCATAATGGCAGAAGGCATCACATGGTGGAAGGGCAAAGAGAGGGGGAGAAAGTAAGCAACAAAGAGGGCCAAACTTACCCTTTTATAAGCAAGCGACTCCCTTGATAACAGCATTAATTCATTCATGAGGGCAGAGCCCTCATGGCCTAATCACCTCTTAAAGATCCCACTTCTTAATATTGTTACAATGGCAATTAAATTTCACCCTAAGTTTGAGAGAAGAAAACTTTCAAACCACAGCATTTTCCAACTCTTCTGTATGTTTGAAATTATTTCAATATAAAAAGTCTTTAAAAAGAGTGATTATTAATCAGCTGCCTGAGCAAAGATATTATCTTTGGCTTGAGTCACTCATCACAGAATAGAAAGCATTTGACATTGCCAGAATGAGGCATGGATCCCATGAGACAACTGACTGCAGAGCTGGAAGATGAACTTGCAGTATTATTTGTCAGTATAATTTAGAAAACAAGGTTGCGCTTCTTAGAACTCTCCCAGATGATTGCTACCATATATGGATAATTCATTTTATAAACATTAATGAAGTTCCAATTATATATATATATATAATATATATTTTTATATATATATATATTTTTTGTGTGTGTATATATAGAGAGAGAGAGACACACACAGAGAGAGAGAGGAACTTTTCTAGCCCCACTGGAATTACAGTGATGGGAATTTAATACAGAGAACAGTCTCTGACAGTTGTGAGGGGCAACAGCTACATAACAAAATGCCAAGATAATGCAGCAGTGAAAGTAAACATGTAGAAAAAAAAATTAGCAGAGAATACAACAATTCAGACAATTTTGCAGGATGGTTTGGTGGAGAGGAATGACAATGAGGCACACAAGTTTTCCACTTGATTGGAGTGGAGGAGTGGAGTGAAAGAGTACTCCAGGCAAAGGGAGCAGAGGCAGTTGACATAAGAGTTGACAATGGCAGTTGACATACAGGTTTTTGATGTTCAATTTGTAACAACACAAAAGAAATTAGTTGTCAGTTAAGTTGTGAATATTTACAAGACATTAAAGTAGTATAAAATAATTAACACTGGAAAACATGCAATACTAACTGATCCTTTGATAAACTGTTTTTATTGTGTATGTATGGCATCTTATTAAACATGGAATTCCTCCTTTGACCTTTGTACCTTTTGCAGTAATTTTCAAACCTGAATAATATATAGACTCTTTTTAAAGGAAAGAAATTCCCATAATTCCCAGGAGTCACATGTTGAGCTAACTAGTGGTTGGCAGGTCTTAGTTTGAGAAATACTGAGTTGAAGAATAGAAGAAAGTTTTACTTTATAAAAATGTTATTTAATTACAAATTACAACTATAAAAAAGATATGTTGTTTTCAGTCAGCAAAATTATTTTGGATTATTGAAATAAAAACAAAATAATCAAAAGACGAATACAAAACAATAAAATACCTTGTAATCTTTGAGTCAAAAGCTTAATCTTAAATATGTAAGTTTTACATAAATTTGTAAGTAATACATCCAAACACCAATCAGTACATGGAAATGGGCTTGAATAAACAGTTTACAAAAGATGAAATAAAAATCATAAGCATTTAAAATATTCACATTCAATAATAACTAAAAAAAGCAATTTAAAATAAAAGACTACCTTTTGACCCATAAAATTAGTAGATACTTAAAAAAATGATAACATGTTGAGAGTTTTTAATAATAGAAAAAAATCACAAACAATCTCAATATCCAACAGTATGGAAATAATTAAAATATGCATTTATGTAGTATGACATTACTTGGACATTAAAATATTTTTGAAGAACTTAATATGAATTCTTACGCTATCATATTATATGCAAAAAAGCAATGAACAAAAAATATAAATTCAACCTTGTCCAAATATACATAGAAGATCTAGATAACTCTACTATGGTTATGGAAGTCATTAACATTTTAATAGTAGAAGCTGGGTGAAGGGTACATGGCAACTCTCCGTCGTATTTCTGCAGCTTTTCTGTAAGTCTGAAATTATTTCAAAGTGAAAAGTTAAAAAACATACATAGAAAAAATACTGCAAGGAAAAATACCAAAATTTTAGCAGTGGTTTCTATGTGGTAAAATTGAGTAGCTTTTCCCCTTAATTTGGAAAAATGATTTTCTTTAACTTAAATTTTTATAGAGTGATATGCCATGTAATTTAAAATGCCATATAATGCCATTTGAGCCCCACCCCCCCAAATTAAAACAGAAAGAAAATGCTAAACTCAAAACAAAAATATCATTCACCACCATTTGGTAATCAGTGTGGCAGCAAAACATAAAACATAAATGTAAATGTTACATGGTGCATGCGGATGGAAGATAAGATAGAGCATCAACTGGTTAGGGATGCATTTTACAGGTGGAATGTGAAGTGTGAAAGTAGATAAAGGATAAATATAAGGACTGAAATAGATTTAGGAAGTTGTGGCACTAAGAATTTCATTTCAGTAAAAAGAGGAGAAAGGCTGCTTCTCCAAAGAGCGAAAATATCTGCTGTATTTTATGTGTAGGAGAGAATTAGGCGAATTCTCTGAGTTTTGGGGGAGGGTAAATTATAGTAAGTTATGAGAGCATTCCCAAAAGGTTAGTTGTTAATGAGTAAAAATAATTTGCTTTAGGTAACTATCTTCATACTTATTTTTATCACAGATTCTTTTCTAAGCAACTCAAGTTTGCAGTGATTCAGGCCTACTTCTGAAGAAACAGCCTTTTATCTCAATGAATGACACAGGTAAACACCTACTTGAATTAAGTTCCTCTTGATCCAGACTTTTGTGCCAAATATTTTTCTTTGTTTAATATTAAATAAGGACAAATAGAAAAATGAATATATACTACGTTGTCATTGGAAGCTGCACCTGAAAAACTACAGCATGTTAGACCTTGTAGTTCTCAGTCTTTGCCTGTCTCAAGATTCTGAGGTGCATGACATCTTCCTTTCTATACCTGGACTCCCTGTAGGAGTGATTCTTGGGAACATGGCAAGCTGTTGGTATGTGGTTTGTAAAGGAACATCCTCAGGCACACTCATGTCAATGCTGAAACTGTTCCCTTTCTCCTACATTGCCCCATCTCCCTAAGAGTTATTGGTAGAACCAGAATCTTTTAGTTTTCACAGTTTATCCTAGATGATTATTGTTTAGCCCCCTTTCTCATATTGAGACAAAGTTAGAACTTGCTCCTTAGAGAAACAACACTGTGTCAGAAATTGTTCTTTGGAGAGGGAGTGTGAGGCTTTACTTCAAACTTAGCCCTGATTCAATTTCTGTCCCCACAGTTAGATTTTAAGCCCCTTACAGGCATAGGTTAGGTCTTATCCATCTTTTTACCTTCTTCAGACTTAGTGTTTGACTTTTGAAAAAGTAGTTACTTACCAAATGTTTATTGAAAATGAATACCATTTCCTTAAGGGCAAATTGTATTCCTTTGTGAAGGTAAATCTATCTCTTGCTATGAAAAAAAAGTAAAATGTGGCATAAGTACAAATTAAAGTAGAAAATACAGAATGTAGAGCTTAAAATTAAGCAGCGGCTTCGATCTTGGGCTGAGTATATAAAAAAGATTGAGTTATTAAAAACAAGATCTACAGGTCTGTCTAACAAGATTCTTAAAAAAGGAACCAGGAATATGTTTGAATCTACACATGTTCCTCAAGGCTGCAAATACATTGTACTATATGAACAGTCACTGACAGGGGCATTTATCTGATCCTGTGAACATGTTACAGGGAATTCTGTGTCCAGAGCCTCTGCCCTTTGACCGTGGATTGCTTCTTGTTTCTTAAGTATGAAAACTGGAGAATGACAGACTTAGAGAACATTTTCTCTTATGCATAAATATAGCATTATTAACATACTCACGTCTATAGCAGATTGTTTTAGAATTTTAGATTTGTTTGCTCATCCATAAAAGAGAATAATAATAATTATCTCACAGACTGAGGTAAGGATTAAATTGGCACAGTGCCTGAGAAGTAGTACATATATGCTCAATAAATGGTGTTTTTTTCCATTATTATTCACAGATAGAAATTCAGAAGCGTGTTACAAAGGGTTAGGTGAATTTAATATAGAATTACCAGGCCAATATTATACTTCAGCTACATTATAGTTTAGACTGGTTTATGTGAGCTTAAAGCAAAGTATTGCTACCACGTCTAACAATACTGTAAGGGAAAATAATTTCTTAAAACTATGCAACTGGCATGCTCTTGGAGTTTTGGAGCTGCTCATAAGTTGGGTGTTTCCTAGCCCTTTTCCATGCTGCTCATTTATTTCTCTCTTTTTTTCTGAATATTGACTATTGTTAATAAATAACTTAGAAGAGATAGCACGCCTTTCATCATCAGAAATAAGCCCTTGCTTTCACAGTGACGTCTACTTTTTAAACATTTCCACTAATCAATGTTTCTGTTGGCCTCCATTTATCGTCAAGTAGCTTGCATGTCTTTGATCTTAAGTTAATGAATGACTTTCTCCGTAGCATTTGTGAGTTAGACTTCTTAGGCTTGAGCCATTACTCAGTTTACTGTGTGAGGACATTTACTTTTTATTTTTAAATTCAATTTTTTTGCAGTTTTTACATATGCAAGGAATGAAACACTATGTTGGCTAGAAATTTGTAATAAAAATCATAGAAATAACATAGACTTGGCAAAACTTCATTCACTCATAGGACAACACTTGGATACTTGTAGGAGTGGAACAGAAAAGCTGACAACACTACCAGCACCACCACTATCAATAGAAAACATTCCTTAAAAATAAAGTTGCCTGTGAAGCTGTGCTAGATATTATTAAAAGAGAAACACATTGAGAACAGTGACCTCAAATTACTTATATGGAGTTGACATGTGGAAAATAAAAACGTCAGGCTATATCCACAGGCATTGTGGTTTTCATTACATGTAGGTAAGGTACAAATGAAATTTTGATATGTGAAAAAGTAGACCCAAGTATTATCTGACTCAAGTAGAGATTAGAGGTAAAGTTTAGGACTTTTTATGTCTTGCACAATTGATGGATAATAATAACCATGTGACTATATTCTCTTGAATTCATCAGGGGATAGACCATTTAAGTTTTGGTGTCCACCAGGACACAGACAGGCAAAGTGAAAGCTGTTACTCTTTGGAGTGAGTTCTTCAAAGCAGATTTAGACCCTGGCTAAGCCTGGTGCTTAAAACCCTGGTGCTCCTGGGGCAAGCAAATGCCTTGGACTACCTTTCAGAATGTGCCATTGGCTCCTGTGACCGGGGCATGGAGGGGAAACACCAATATTATTATGCAAATAGCTTCAGGCCAATGTATGGTTTCAGGAACAGCACAGAGGAATGCCTGGGATACCTAAGATGAGACTTGGATATATTAGCACCAAAAATTGCCTCAAAGAGGAACGATACATTTTATCGGAAACTGATGTGAATTTTGTTTCCAAATTTATGTGCTAGTAACAAAGCCAATAGACATTTAAATAGGATTTGCAAGCTGACAGTGTACCCAGACTTTCTACTTTAGCTTAAATTGGAGTGCCTCATTTCGTTCCTTCTTCATTTCTGTAATTGAAAAGAAGCCTTTATAGTATGTCTAAAAGCACACTAAGGATGTATTTGTATTAACATATTAATTTTGCTAAATGCCAATAAATGCTATGCCTTATCTTCACTTTTCCATTAGGAAATTGCCTAAAAGACAATGCTTTATTGTAAAATTTAAAAATTATATTGTAAGTAGTATTTCTGGAGACAAGAAGCTATCTAAATCTATTTCAAAATCTGCATCTATATCTACATTTATATGTTTTCCAGTGGTCACACCCTCAAGCATACTGATATAGAATACAGAGGTTGAGATGTTTAGATGCTATTACTAAGGTTAAAAATTATATCATAAACATACACACACATAAAAAAGACTGCAATAAATGAACATAAAAACAATAAACACTTTTTCTTCTCCTACCCTAAGACAAACATAACTAATCAAGATCCATCTGTTTATTCTTGGATTTTCTATTCTACTTCCATGGTTGGTCTCACTCCTGTAGCAGTGTTGGTATCAACACTGGAATATTACAGAGAAGATTAGCATAGCCTTCTGCAAAGATGCCTCACAAATTTGTAAACTTGCTGTATTTTTGCATAGTTAATTACTTCTTTCTTTGTGTTCCAATAGCACATTGTATGTATATTAGCTGTCATCTACTGTATTATAATTATTTGTTTACTTCTCTGTCCCCCTCATAAAACAGAATCGCTAAAGAAAGAAATTATTTTTTATATTCAGAGTGGCCAGCACAGTGCCTAGATTCTATAAAGCATCCAGAAAATGTTTAATAAATGAAAACAAAATGAAAACAGTTTTATAGTTTTTGTGTAAGAAACAAGCAACAACTCTTTATATACATCATGCCAAAGCAGAAATGCATTCTGAAACAATTTTTTGCCTCCTCACCTTGTAGTCCCAATGGCAGAAATTCTATTTTAGTGTGATGCCCACTGGCCACCCCCTGCTGATAACTAGTGGACACAGTTCAGTTTGATAATGGGCAGATGGACAAGCCCCCTGTTGTCCTTGGCCATAGATGGTTTCTGCCTCTTCTCTTAGGTGCATCAAACATGCATTTCTTTCTCTCCTCCTTTTTCAGAATCGTACATACTTGCTTCTAAAACTGAATAGAATGATATATTTGCAATATTAGATGCCATAAGCAGGCTCTGGAAGAAAGAGAAGCAAAAATACTTTGAGAGATACATGTTATCTAACACAAAAGAAGTGGACTCAGTGGAAAAGAGGCCATGACACATTGCTATTATTCAACTGATGAGGGATAGATTTTCCCTCTTTCTCTTCCACCATAATGAGATTGATTAGAAGAGAAATAAAGTTGCAATATATTTCTGGAAAAGGAGATCCAGATTATGGTACCAATTTGAATTGTTCAACTAGATGATTGCCCAGGGTTGTAATTCATTCAAATTTCACATATAATTACATACATAAGTAGTAGTTCCTTCAAATTAGCAATGCAAACAATGGTTGCATAGAAAAGACACTGGCATGTTACTTAAGTTTTTAAGCTATATACAATATTCAAAATCATTTGGCATAGATATTTTCTTTACTAGTAAAAAGAAAATGGGAGAAGAAAATCATTATTATTCATTTAGTTTTTTTTATCATAGGCCAGGCATTTTGATGAAGACACTTTTTCTATGCTTTTTATGTAATCCTCAGGACTCCACTGTGAAATTAGTTTTATTATGATTATTTTTAAAAAGAGAAAAGTTAGACTGAGAGATACGAAGTAATTCACTTAAGGTTACAGAGCTGGGAAGTGACCAAGGACTTTCAATCAAGTCCTTTCTACTCTTAAACTCATTTTCTACCTACTGTATCAGATTTAGCAAGCACATAGTCATTTCTCAAGGTTTTTTTGTTTTTGTTTTTGTTTTTGTTTGTTTTTCTTTTGTTTGTTTTTTTTAAGAGACGAGGTCTTGCTTTGTTGCCCAGGCTGCTCACAAATTCCTGGGCTCAAGCAATCCTCCCACCTCTGCCTCCCAAAGTGTTGGATTACAGGTGTGGACCACCGCTTCTGGCCTTGGGTATTTATTATGAAAGTGGTAGTGTTTTAAAGGATTTCCAGTAATTGTGAATAGTGTCTTAGATGCCAACTACCACAAATGTTTCTGGTGAGTGAGTTGGGGTACTTGTACTCTTTTCCAGATGATTAAATCTATTGCCTGAAAAACTCATTCAGTAATGTGACACAGGGGAAGCCATCTCTGATTTTTTGTAATGACTAGGCTAGAAAGCAGAGTTCTCCAATGTTTCCTTTACCTTCTTTAGGAAATACTAGTCTACTTTCTAGAAGTCGAAATTTGTCTTGGCTACCCTGTTTGTCTAAAGGTACCATGCCCAGCTAGCATGGTGGGATATGGCTGGAACTCTTGGTGACATTCTTGCTTTGACCCCAGTTCATGGTACACCAATAATCTTTGGGCTAACTTAGGGGGCTAAGGTGAGAATCATTCCAGCTTTGTGGCTGTATTTTTCTGAGGGCCATTGGCATTGTTTCTGTGCATACCCACACAATGAAAGAACCCCATAACTGACTGCCCTTTTGCATGGAGGAGGGGCAGCACAGACCCTGAACTTCAGCTGTGGATTCAACATTTCTCTCAGGGTGGTGGCAGGGTGCGTGCTGAGGAGAAGTGATTCTGTGTACTTGCTGCTTTCCTCCTTCTTCCCTCAAATATGCATCAGGCTCACCTTCTCAGGGTGAAAGGACAAACTATAGGACCAACTGCTGGTACCTTGTAACTAAGTAACGTACTTGCTAAAATGGATTAACTCTGTGAAGTAACAGAACTGTCAGTTATCCTGGTTTCCTTGGGTAAGCAGACAGTGCCAGAGCCAATTTCTAACTGTGTTAGATGATTTTTCTTAAAAAAAAAAAAAAAAAAAAAAAAAAGCAGCCTCAATTATAGTATGCCTAAAAAATGAGAGTTAATCAAGACAGAATTATCAATTGACTAGGTACAATTTGACAAGTCAGTTTTTATTCCAACTGCATTATAGAGGTGATTTTAATATTTGGAAACTGTGATTCAGAGAGAGGCTGCGGAAAAATTATAATGTGGGCATAATTTCCCTAGTGCGGAAATGGTCATTATATTAAAGTAGATGTTTATCTCTCTCTCACCTCTTTTTCATATTTTTCCAATTCTGTATGTCTGCCTATAATTTAAACTGAGTAATTAAAGCTATGCTTAAAATGCTTTACCATTAATAAAGGAAAAGTCACCTTTAAAAAGTTGATTCAGTAATGGAAGTTATTTCAGGACTGGATTTGAGCCCAGTTCCTATTAATGAGGACTATTTTCCTTTTCTTTTTCTAGGACAGCAGAATTAGAATTATCTGTTTTGTCTATTTCCAGTCATGACACATTCTAGGTTTAGGTAAATAAACTGAACTAAAAAATAACAGACTAACCAACCCTGTCACTTGACTTGAAGCTGCCATTTTTCATTTCAGCATTATGTTAATAAGCATTAATATGAAAACTCTCTGTCAAAGGTTTGCTTCTTATGTTTTGATTGCTTTAGAATGAAAATGTAGGTACTGAATTTCAGAAATGGAGTAGGAGGGGCAGAGAGCCCTGGACAGAATCAGGAGGCTGGCTCAGGTCTTGGTTCTGTCACCATATATGACCATGTATGTACCTGGACAAATAGAGACCGGCTCTATTTTTTTTTTTTTCTTCTTTACATAAGTGACTCCATTTTGATTCCAACGACTTTAACAAGTGCTTTGTAGAAGGTAATCACTTTAAAATTTTAAATATCTGTTTCCTTTACCTTTAGAAGCAGAATGGTTAGAGTAAGTTAGGATGACAAATAGGTGTCCCCTTTTCTGCCAGCTCTGATCAATTGATAATGCCTGTCTTGAGTGCTGCGTGGGGATGATGGTGAAGCCTTTTGCAGATCCAGTTGGCAGGAGGACTCAGGGCAAAAGAGCCAATTATTTTTCATCCTTGAACTTGACAACTTCTTGGGTAATTATCTGCTTCTTTTATGACTTTCGCAATTTATTCTTATGTTTTACAGTTCAAGAAATGGTCTCTTCATAGTTTACCTAAAGACATTTTGAAAATTTGAGACCAAGGATGCGTAGTCTTTGAGATCATCTAATCTAAACTAGGATATGTTAAAAAGTGTGTCAACCTAAGTAACAGAGAGGCTCTCTAAAAGAAAATATTCAAGAATAGGGCATTGCAATGGGGAAGTGTGCATAGTAAACTATGTGTGTATTCAGAGAGTTTACCTGACATAAGGAAGACAAAGAGTTTTACGGAAAAAATGAGGAGTATTACATAATTTTGTTGAAATGATTATCCTTGGCTACAAAGACAAATAACATGGATAACATCAGTCTGAGGTTGGACACAAGGGTGCAGTAGCCTTCCTGCAAGGTTTTGCTTTCTGCAGTCTTTTGTGATAGGTTTTGTAATCAGGTATACAAGTGTGAGAGCCTTTCTTTTAATGCCTTCTCTGGCTCTATTTGACAGATTTTTTTTTTTTAAACATAAGGGACCCCATTTTGATTCCAACAGCCTTAATGGGTTATTTGTAAAATGTAAAGTGCTATTTTTGTTATTTGAGGACAATATGGATAATTAATGACAAGGTTTTCTATTGTTCCCTTTGGGGCCTCGTTCCTCCAATTTTTCATGGAATATTTATTGCGCGAATGACACAGACTCTTTCAGTAAATTCCTTAAAAGTTACTCGTTTTACTGACGCTAGATTAAGATAATTAAGTGCTTAATTGTATGGCACAGACAGTAAACAATGTAGACATTCAGAGAGCTAGAGAGCCAGAATCATCAGAGTCATTCAGTCATCGGAGAACATGAAAAGAAAAGGCAGAACTTGAGCAGGGTCTAAAATGGGCTGAATTTAGGCAGAAGGGCATCTTAGAAATGGGGTATAATTTGAGTAGAGCATGGAATGAGACGTAAGTGCAATTTGTGGCAATGAACAAGAAGTAGAAACTGTTTCAATAAGGAAAGTTTAGATTGCTAATTATTAGTAATAAGATTAATATCAGTAACAGTTAACATTTATTCACTTATTCATCCAACCAATATATAATAATTTTTTGTATTTTTGGTAGAGATGGGGTTTCGCCATGTTGCCCAGGCTGGTCTCAAACTCTTGAGCTCAGGCTATCTGCCCGCCTTGGCCTCCCAAAGTGCTGGGATTACAGGTGTGAGCCACCACACCCAGCCCTAACCAATATTTTTTGAGTGCATATAATATGCCAAACTCTATACTGAGCACTGGGGATACAGCTCGTAACAAAATGGACAAAAATCTTTGGCAGCTTTATAGCTCCTGCATTCTAGTGGAAAATGATAGTAAACAAAGCAACTATTTAAATATGTAGTATGTTAGAGAATAATAACTGCAAAGGAGAAAAATAAAGCAGGGAAGGGGACAAGGGAATGGTAGGGGTGGGTTGCAATTTTGGATAGAGTGGCCAAGGAAGGCCTTATTAAGAGGGTAATGATTGTGTTATGACCTGAAGCACCACATGCCAGGCATCTTGCCCAGTGAGCTACTTATATTATTATAGTTTATTTAATTTTCAGAACAATCATATGAAAATAGGTACTAGTATTGCCCTCATTTTATAGATGATAATCTGAAGCATAGACAACTGAAGTAACGTGCAAGTGTAAATGGCAATTAAGTGTAAGAGCTGGATTTTAAATCCGGAAAGTTAATTCTCGAGAGTATGCTTTTAGTTTATAAAAAATCTGGATAACAAATATCATTGAAAGAGCTATCAGCAGTCAAAATGATAGAATTTTAGAGCTGGAGAGAAACTTACTGATTGTCTAATCCAGTGGTTTTCAACCACCTGGAGAGCTTGTTAAAACTCAGAGTTCTAGACCCCACTTCTGAAGTTTTTGATTAAGTAGGTCTAGGGTGAGCCCTGAGAATTTGCATTCTAACAAGTTTCCAGGTGATGCTGATGGTTTCCATTGATGGTTTAGGCAACACACTTTGGGAATCATTGTTCTAGTCATGTAGCACATTCAAATTACTGAAATTAGCTACTCTCTATTGTTTTGGCTCCCGGCATTCTGTGCCTTGTTTCTTGCCCACCTCTTTCTTGAGTATATAGGGACAGAGGCTTTCTTAATCTATTTACCACACAATAAAGGTTTAATACATGTCTATCATTGAATGACTAATGTGGAAGAGAAGAGGGAAGCACTGAAAGTTTTGACCAGCAAAGTGACGTAATGAAAGCAGTATTTTAGGAAGATTTGTTATTAGGAATGGTAAGATAAAGAGATTGGAGATATGAAGATTTTACCATCGCCAGGTCCGTGTAGAGCTTTGCCACTCAAAGTGTGACACAGACCAGCAGCATTGGCATCACCTGGAGGCTTGTTAGAAACCCCAAGTCTCAGACCCCACTTTAGACCTACTGAATCAGAATCTATGTTTTTACAAGATCCCCAGTGACTCATATGCATGTGGAAGTTTAAGAAACACAGCTTTAGGACATCAAGTGGATGATGCCTGACCTTATAGGGTAGCCCTAGATGTTCAAGACGCAGCAGCATATATGAATGGCTGAGCATGTCAGCTTTTTCTCAAGCGTATTTCTTGGGATGCCAGTTCTCTGAGATCTTAATTGGTATTCAGTGGTCAAAAAAGTTTGGCAACATATTTTACAAGATAAATATATACAAATTAAAAATAATTTTTAAAAATGTTTGGCAAATACCAGGTTAAATATCAGATTAAACAGAGATAAATAGGTCTATTTATGGACAGGCTTTAAAAAATCTTTTAATATGCCAATACACTTTCTGAATCTCTAAGAGAAAAGCTGTGTTGTATAGCTGCTTCTACATTTATTGCTCATGAAAGGCAATCTGGAGGGCATCTTCCCAGGTTATTGTTCTGTGGAGCGCATGTTGATAAAGCTGCAATAGGTCATTTGTGGTTATTAGGGTTCTAGACTTGTCAGGTTTTCTAATCTCTGGGCAGGAAAGCACCTTACACTTTCCAACTTTAATATCCATTAAACTTCTTCACTTTAATACTCATTAATTTTCTGTTCAAATGCCCCACCTTTCCATCGCTGGTCCAGGTATGTGACCTTACTTCTGACTCATTTTAATGGCTGAACTGTATATATTTGGACAGTCATAGGATGGGATTGTAGGAAATCCCATGTATTTTTTCCATACTGTCAGGTATGGAAAAAATATTCAAGAATTAGTTGCTGGTTTTGGCATCTGAGGAAATAAGGAGCTACTAGAAAATGTCAGGGTCACTCGTAAATTAGCCAACTTTAGTTTTTGGTAAGAGTAAAGTCGGGAGGTACTACTGAGAGCAATTACTGGGTAAACAAAGAAGAAATATCAAAATTTGACTATTAAGAGATACAATATCTGTCAGCAAATTTGTAGTCAGGCATAAAAAGAAGCACATGAATGATCTATTTAGGAACTAGGGCTATTTTAGATTTAGGACAGTCCAAATAGCTTTTCTACAGTTTATTTCTACTGATGTCCTTTTTGAAAATCCATGGCCCATTTGAACCCTGAAAGGTTGATTATTCCACATTCTATAACTCAAAAAGCATTTGATTTTAAATTACACTTACTAATAAATTACCAATAGTTTGGGTAGCATTTTGCTTTACCTCCATTCTCCTGGACATGAAGCTTCACTTTTTGTTTTTGGTAGCAGAATTCTTATACTCTTGGTAGTAAGAGGAGTGAAAATACTTTCTCAGTGGTACCCTTAGTTTGGGCAGTAAGCCAGATAATTTTCGTGTTTTTCCCTTTTCTGTTAATAATAATAAAAAACAATGAAAAGTATTTTTTTATTTGAATTTGTTCCTTCAAATGCTCAAAGGCTTACTTTATTTCTTATTACCTTTTCCTGAAATTAAATAAATGTTATTTCTTACAAAATCAAGGTAGTACTGAATGACATTCACATAATTTTAAAGGACGTTTTCTCCCGAGTCACTAAATTTGATACTTTAGAGCGTAAACTTCAATATTTAAATATTCCAAATCTGATTCAATACAGCTTCCCTTTACTGTACCCTCCATTGGTTGAATTTCCTGCCCTCGCAGGAGAAATTTTGGAAAGGAGGGAATGAAGTTTTAAAAATCAAGCAGAATATATTGAATTAAGTAGTTTTTGATTTCAGAGACTTCTAGAGGGGATTAGTACAGCTTTGAGCCACTTTTCTCTATCTCTAAATCTAAAGTTCCCAGGATACTATTTCCAAGATGAGGACTCTGAGAACCTATAAGCTCCTTAATCATTCCAAAGAGATGCAATTTTTCTTATTGTACTATATTTACTAAGACAGAAAAGTAGACTGATTCATTACACAATAGAAAGAGGCTGACAGCTTTTGGAAGGAGTGTTTTTCCTTCTAAAATGCTTAATCCATCCTATTGTCAGGCTAAAAATTGTGGTAGATGGCATTTACTGGGCCATCCTGATTCTTCTGTAGAGTAGAACCTGGGAGGTTGTGGTGGCTACATGAGTACCTCTAAACAGGTAAAGATGGACTGTGTGGGTACTAAGAGAACCCCAGTTGCTGAATTTTGAATGTGATACATGATGGGTATCTTTTATCACTACAAGCCGTTATGGTTAGTAGGAAAGAGATAATAGAGGCATCAACTGTCCCATATTCCAAAGGTATCCTGCTAATGAGCCATTTTTAATGCACATGCTAAGGGTTGCCAGTTCTTATTTTGGAGAGATTTTCAACAAGAATTGCAACCAGAGGTTAAAATTAGACGTTGGGTTACTAAATATTTGTACAACATCCATCCAAAAAAGCATTTATCAGTCTTCATCAGGTGCTAGGTACAGTGCTGGGTGCTGGGATATTGGCAAAAACTATAAACATTGTCATTACCATCCTATTGCTTGCTGAATAAAGTGGGTTGCAGGTAAGTAAACAAGATAATGTAACAGTGAGTTATGTGTTATGATAGGGGAAATACAATGAACTATAATAATATACAGAAGCGGGATGCTTAATTTTTACTTGAGTCAGGTAAGAAGAGGCATCTACATGAAAGATGAATAAGCAATAGACAGACCAAGAGGAGTTGGGGCAGGAAAGAGCATTCTGAGAAACCAGTGTATACAAAGGTCCAGAGGAAAACCATAAGAACATTTTGTTTGGAACATACAGCTTTTAGGAAGAAAAGGAAGTGGCTAGAAATGAAGAAAGAAAAGTAAATAGGGTCCAGATACATAGGGTTTTGTAGGCATTTGGGCTTTATTCTAGAATGGAGAGTCATTAAAAGCTTTTCCAGCAGAGAAATGATTAAAGATGCATTTTATGGTAAGGACTCTGGCTGCATTCTGGAGAAGGGTTGGAGGGAGATAATACTGGGTAGAGTGGGACACATGAGGAGACTGTTGTACATGTTTTCATAGAACAAGATGTTTGCCTGCATTTGACAAATGATACCATTCTTCACAGCTAGGGGTTTTGTGTTTGGTAGATGTTAAAATGGTTTACTCTTACTTTTGTAAAGTCCATGTTTTTATACTGTGCTTTAACTCACTGTTGCCCATATTATATTTAAGAAACCATCCTTTTTTTCTCCTTCTCACACTTTTATAAAATATTTTTTTTTTTTTGCTTCCTGAATATTCTGAAATGTCTTGTCTGTTCTTGACACATATATCTTTTCTACATTTTGTCACTTTGGTTTCTTTTTCAAATATGCATATAGAGAGTTCATGTTGAAAGAGAAGTAATTGTGTTTCTAGTAAAGAGATCTTGGCATCACAACTGTGGATAGTCTGAGATTTCCTGGAAAGAGCAGTAAAAAGAAATTCAGTGGTTTTCAGCATTGGAAAAAAACTAGCTTAAAGATAAATAGTGTTCCCAGAGGGAAGGAGGCTTGCTGTATAGCAATCAATATAGTAGGATTAGAAAAGACCAACACAGTTGAACCCCAAAGTACAAAATGTAATTAAGGGCACAAACGACACATAATACATGTCAAGTTTAAAAGAGAAGCTGAGCAATTACAGAGTGAAGTTCAGAACTTAAAAGTGACAGAAAGAGCAAAGGGCGAAAATGACAAAAACATTTCGTGTAAGACTAAAAGTGCTGCAATTGTATATGAGATACAGAAGGTCAGTGAACAGCCTAGAAAAGTGTCCAATGGATAGCAAGGGTAATCCATTGACTCAAAGGGTCTTGTAGACATTGATTTTAAAAAGTAAAATTAAATGATTTTTTTTTGCCTCAGTGCTCTCAAAAAGCACAGTCTTGCTAGAAAGAGAAATCAATTTAAAATGAAATATGTAAAATTGTTCCTTGGGAAATGTTGCCAATCAATAGGTGGTAAAGAAATCAAGAAATTTGAATTCTCATATACAGCCAGACAGATATGTTTTCTTCCAGGATTAATGCTGTCATTGTTCAAGGCAATAATTCATTTTTAGGCTTAAAATCCTTTCTAAGAAAATATTATGTTTTTATGTTTTTGTTCCCAAGTCACCAAATTGTAGCCCATTTTAATGCTTTTTTGGCTTTCTATGTTTCCAGGTGTGACACATCTGACCCATACAGGAGGATGTGTAGAAGTCCTGGCAAAAGAACTTCCCAACCTATTAAGCAATCTCTTCTCCCTCCCTCCCTCTCTTCCTCCCTCCCTCCCTTCCTCTCTTCCTCCCTCCCTCTCTCCCTCCCTTCCTTTCTTCCTCTCTTTCTTTCTCCCTTTCTCTCTTTCTTTCTTCTCTTTCCTTATCTCTCTCTTCTTTTTTTCTCTCTCTCCGTCTTCCTCCCTCCTTCACCCCCTTCCTTCCTTCTCTTTTTTTCTTTCCTTTTCTTTTTTGTTTTTCTTTTCTTTTTTTTTTTTTTTGAGACAGAGTCTTGCTCTGCCACCCAGGCTGGAGTGCAGTGGTGCAATCTCGACTCACTGCAGCCTCTGCCTCCCAGGTTCAAGAGATTCTCCTGCCTCAGCCTCCTGAGTAGCTGGGATTACAGGTGCATGACACCATGCCTGGCTAATTTTCTGTATTTTTAGTAGAGGCAGAGTTTCACCATGTTGCCCAGGCTGGCCTCGAACTCCTGACCTCAGATGATCCACCCACCTTCGCCTCCCAAAATGCTGGGATTACAGGCATGAGCCACCATACCCAGCCTTTTTTCTTTTCTTTTTGAGGGAATGGTCAAATATGTTTGTTGCTATGTTAAGTAGAGATTTGGAAGAATGCACGTTGTTTACTCTGAAAATTGTGCGAGATACAAATTTCCTAAGGGAACACCAATTGTTTTTTCTTAATGGCATATTGAAGGCAATATTCAAAGAAAGGGTAAACTGGATGCAATAGTAGGGAGGTTTCCTGTTAGCCTCTCAGAAAGATTTAGAAACTAAGAAATTCTGACTAACTGTTGTAACAGACAAACCCTGAAATCTCAGCGGCTTTAGCACAACAGACATGTATTTGTTGTTCATATCACAGTCTAATGCGAATGGGGGATCTTCCTTCATTTTGCAGCCACACTACGGGCCTCTGCGATAAGGGAAGACAAGGATGGAAGTGGCAGCATAGCTCATAGCTACCTTGGCCTAGAACTGGCCTTTTCCCTCTGAGCCAGTTACATGACCCCAACCTAACTGTGAGGTAGCCTGGGAAAAGTAGGGGAGTACCTGGGAGTAACTGATTTGACACTAACTGTTTTTGCCACTAGAAGGAAGTTAGTTACTGATTGATCTGAGCTCTATTTCCATTGTTCTTGGGGAGATAAAGACCCTCAAAGATGGAGGAGGTAGAAGAAGGTGGTACTGTTTGTGGTGGAGAGGACAGAAACTGAAATGTATCACAGGAAGTGACGAGACCCATGGAAGTGAAACTGGAAAAGCTGGCCTGAAGTGGTGTGCAGGATAAGGGAATGGCTGTAGGTTCACCAATTCCACGTAACTTAAACATCCAGACCTGCAAAGACAAAAGTTAACTCTGGGACTACTAATTATGCTGCTTTAAATGTAATCACACTGCTTCAAATTAAACGTACCTTTTTGAATATTTTTCCATTAACTTTAAACATTTTCTAAATATACAGAAAGATTGAAAGAATAGTACAATATGAACACTTGTATACTCATTACCTTCTTCAGCAGTTATTCATGTTTTGCTGTATTTACTTTGTATAGCTATTTGTAAGTATGTGTACTTTGTTCTGAACACCTTGAAAATATGTTGCAGACATAATACTTACCATAATATTTCATGTAACTGCAATGCCATCATCATATCTAAGATAATTTTATATTCTTATTGTACCCACACACACTATAATATAACCAATTTATATTCAATTTATATTCAAATTTCCCCAATTATCTAAAGATGACAT
Source organism: Macaca mulatta (assembly GCF_049350105.2). NCBI lineage: Eukaryota > Metazoa > Chordata > Mammalia > Primates > Cercopithecidae > Macaca > Macaca mulatta. Next base: position 165,056,946 of record NC_133406.1, read on the forward strand.
TTATCTCTCTCATTCTCTCTCTTTTTTTCAAACGAAGTTCACCGATTGTATTCATGTTACATTTCTCTAGTGTCTTTTGATCTCAAAAATCCCTTTATTTCTTTTTTAGAACATTTACTTTTTGAAGACATTGTAGGACAGTTGTATTGTCCCACATTCTGAATTTGTCTGATTTCTTCTGCATGCTGTGGTTCTCCTAGTTCTTATATTCTTTGGATTTCTTATAAACTAAAATGGGTCTAATGGCTTAATTAGATTTAAATTAAACATTTTTGGCCAGGATATTCCATAAGTGACGGTCTTATTTCATGTTACATCACAACAGAAGGCATATAATGCCAGGTTTTTCACTCAAATGATGTTAAATTTGATCACTTTGTTAGTAAGGTCATCACCAAATCTCTTCATTGTGAAGGTTTGTTTTTCACTTTGCAATTAGCAACTCACTCATGGGTTAATGCCTTAGCACCTTGTGAATATCTCAACAATCTTTCACCTAAATATTTTTAAATGCATTGATGATCTTTGCCTGAAATAATTATTTCACTGGGAGGTGTAAAAAGTGTGGTTTTTCTAATTTGTATCATTTTTTCTATATTTATTAGTTGGCATTGTTCTGTGAAGAATAACTTTCCCTCATCAACTGGGACTGAATTACACATCTTCCTAAAGAAGCAGGATATATTTATAATTTTAAAAAATTATAGGCAATTTTGAATATAGAGCAAAACCATAATCATCAGCTGTAATTTCAACAGCCAGTGAATCAACGTGTTTTTTTGTTTGTTTGTCTTTTTATTATTATACTTTAAGTTATAGGGTACATGTGCATAACGTGCAGGTTTGTTACATATGTATATTTGTGCCATGTTGCTGTGCTGCACCCATCAACTCGTCAGCACCCATCAACTCGTCATTTACATCAGGTATAACTCCCAATGCAATCCCTCCCCCTTCCCCCCTCCCCGTGATAGGCCCCAGTGTGTGATGTTCCCCTTCCCGAGTCCAAGTGATCTCATTGTTCAGTTCCCACCTATGAGTGAGAACATGCGGTGTTTGGTTTTCTGTTCTTGCGATAGTTTGCTGAGAATGATGGTTTCCAGCTGCATCCATGTCCCTACAAAGGACACAAACTCATCCTTTTTTATAGCTGCCTAGTATTCCATGGTGTATATGTGCCACATTTTCTTAATCCAGTCTGTCAATGATGGACATTTGGGTTGATTCCAAGTCTTTGCTATTGTGAATAGTGCCACAATAAACATACGTGTGCATGTGTCTTTATAGCAGCATGATTTATAATCCTTTGGGTATATACCCAGAAATGGGATGGCTGGGTCATATGGTACTTCTAGTTCTAGATCCTTGAAGAATTGCCATACTGTTTTCCATAATGGTTAAACTAGTTTACAATCCCACCAACAGTGTAAAAGTGTTCCTATTTCTCCACATCCTCTCCAGCAACTGTTGTTTCCTGACTTTTTAATGATCACCATTCTAACTGGAGTGAGATGGTATCTCATTGTGATTTTGATTTGCATTTCTCTGATGGCCAGTGATGATGAGCATTTTTTCATGTGTCTGTTGGCTATATGAATGTCCTCTTTTGAGAAATGTCTATTCATATCCTTTGCCCACTTTTTGATGGGGTTGTTTGTTTTTTCCTTGTAAATTTGTTTGAGTTCTCTGTAGGTTCTGGATATTAGCCCTTTGTCTGATGAGTAGATTGCAAAAATTTTCTCCCATTGTGTAGGTTGCCTGTTCACTCTGATGGTAGTTTCTTTTGCTGCGCAGAAGCTCTTTAGTTTAATTAGATCCCATTTGTCAATTTTGGCTTTTGTTGCCATTGCTTTTGGTGTTTTAGACATGGAGTCCTTGCCCATGCCTTTGTCCTGAATGGTACTACCTAGGTTTTCTTCTAGGGTTTTTATGGTATTAGGTCTAACATTTAAGTCTCTAATCCATCTTGAATTAATTTTCGTATGAGGAGTAAGGAAAGGATCCAATTTCAGCTTTCTACATATGGCTAGCCAATTTTCCCAGCACCATTTATTAAATAGGGAATCCTTTCCCCATTTCTTGTTTTTCTCAGGTTTATCAAAGATCAGATGGCTGTAGATGTGTGATATTATTTCTGAGGACTCTGTTCTGTTCCATTGGTCTATATCTCTGTTTTGGTACCAGTACTATGCTGTTTTGGTTACTGTAGCCTTGTAGTATAGTTTGAAGTCAGGTAGCGTGATGCCTCCAGCTTTATTCTTTTGACTTAGGATTGTCTTGGAGATGCGGGCTCTTTTTTGGTTCCATATGAACTTTAAAGCAGTTTTTTCCGATTCTGTGAAGAAACTCATTGGTAGCTTGATGGGGATGGCATTGAATCTATAAATTACCTTGGGCAGTATGGCCATTTTCACAATTTTGATTCTTCCTATCCATAAGCATAGTATGTTCTTCCATTTGTTTATGTCCTCTTTTATTTCACTGAGCAGTGGTTTGTAGTTCTCCTTGAAGAGGTCCTTTACATCCCTTGTAAGTTGGAGTCCTAGGTATTTTATTCTCTTTGAAGCAACTGTGAATGGAAGTTTATTCATGATTTGGCTCTCTGTTTGTCTGTTACTGGTGTATAAGAATGCTTGTGATTTTTGCACATTAATTTTGTATGCTGAGACTTTGCTGGAGTTGCTTATCAGCTTAAGGAGATTTTGGGCTGAGACAATGGGGTTTTTAAAATATACAATCATGTCATCTGCAAACAGGGACAATTTGACTTATTCTTTTCCTAACTGAATACCCTTGATTTCTTTCTCTTGCCTGATTGCCCTAGCCAGAACTTCCAACACTGTTGAATAGGAGTGGTGAGAGATGGCATCCCTGTCTTGTGCCAGTTTTCAAAGGGAATTTTTCCAGTTTTTGCCTATTCAGTATGATATTGGCTGTGGGTTTGTCATAAATAGCTCTTATTATTTTGAGATACATTCCATCAATACCGAATTTATTGAGAGTTTTTAGGATGAAGGGCTGTTGAATTTTGTCAAAGGCCTTTTCTGCATCTATTGAGTTAATCATGTGGTTTTTGTCTTTGGTTCTGTTTATATGCTGGATTACTTTTATTGATTTGCATAAGTTGAATCAGCCTTGCAACCCAGGGATGAAGCCCACTTGATCATGGTGGATAAGCTTTTTGATGTGCTGCTGGATCCGGTATGCCAGTATTTTATTGAAGATTTTTGCATCGATGTTCATCAGGGATATTGGTCTAAAATTCTCTTTTTTTGTTGTGTCTCTGCCAGGCTTTGGTATCAGGATGATGTTGGCCTCATAAAATGAATTAGGGAGGATTCCCTCTTTTTCTGTTGATTGGAATAGTTTCAGAAGGAATGGTACCAGCTCCTCCTTGTACCTCTGGTAGAATTCAGCTGTGAATCCATCTGGTCCTGGACTTTTTTTGGTTGGTAGGCTATTAATTATTGCCTCAATTTCAGAGCCTGCTATTGGTCTATTCAGGGATTCAGCTTCTTCCTGGTTTAGTCTTGGGAGAGTGTAAGTGTCCAGGAAATTATCCATTTCTTCTAGATTTTCTAGTTTATTTGCGTAGAGGTGATTATAGTATTCTCTGATGGTAGTTTGTATTTCTGTGAGGTCGGTGGTGATATCCCCTTTATCATTTTTTATTGCATCTATTTGATTCTTCTCTCTTTTATTCTTTATTAGTCTTGCTAGCAGTCTATCAATTTTGTTGATCTTTTCAAAAAACCAACTCCTGGATTCATTGATTTTTTGGAGGGTTTTTTGTGTTTCTATCTCCTTCAGTTCTGCTCTGATCTTAGTTATTTGTTGCCTTCTGCTAGCTTTTGAATGTGTTTGCTCTTGCTTCTCTAGTTCTTTTAATTGCGATGTTAGAGTGTCAATTTTAGATCTTTCCAGCTTTCTCTTGTGGGCATTTAGTGCTATAAATTTCCCTCTACACACTGCTTTAAATGTGTCCCAGAGATTCTGGTATGTTGTATCTTTGTTCTCATTGGTTTCAAAGAACATCTTTATTTCTGCCTTCATTTCGTTGTGTACCCAGTAGTCATTCAGGAGCAGGTTATTCAGTTTCCATGTAGTTGAGCGGTTTTGATTGAGTTTCTTAGTCCTGAGTTCTAGTTTGATTGCACTGTGGTCTGAGAGACAGTTTGTTATAATTTCTGTTCTTGTACATTTGCTGAGGAGTGCTTTACTTCCAAGTATGTGGTCAATTTTGGAATAAGTGTGATGTGGTACTGAGAAGAATGTATATTCTGTTGATTTGGGGTGGAGAGTTCTGTAGATGTCTATTAGGTCTGCTTGCTGCAGAGGTGAGCTCAATTCCTGGATATCCTTGTTAACTTTCTGTCTCGTTGATCTGTCTAATGTTGACGGTGGGGTGTTGAAGTCTCCCATTATTATTGTATGGGAGTCTAAGTCTCTTTGTAAGTCTCTAAGGACTTGCTTTATGAATCTGGGTGCTCCTGTATTGGGTGCATATAGATTTAGGATAGTTAGCTCTTCCTGTTGAATTGATCCCTTTACCATTATGTAATGCCCTTCTTTGTCTCTTTTGATCTTTGATGGTTTAAAGTCTGTTTTATCAGAGACTAGTATTGCAACCCCTGCTTTTTTTTGTTCTCCATTTGCTTGGTAGATCTTCCTCCATCCCTTTATTTTGAGCCTATGTATGTCTCTGCATGTGAGATGGGTCTCCTGAATACAGCAGACTGATGGGTCTTGACTCTTTATCCAGTTTGCCAGTCTGTGTCTTTTAATTGAAGCATTTAGTCCATTTACATTTAAGGTTAATATTGTTATGTGTGAACTTGATCTTGTCATTATGATATTAACTGGTTATTTTGCTCGTTAGTTGATGCAGTTTCTTCCTAGCCTCGATGGTCTTTACATTTTGGCATGTTTTTGCAATGGCTGGTACCGGTTGTTCCTTTCCATGTTTAGTGCTTCCTTCAGGGTCTCTTGTAAGGCAGGCCTAGTGGTGACAAAATCTCTAAGCATTTGCTTATCTGTAAAGGATTTTATTTCTCCTTCACTTATGAAACTTAGTTTGGCTGGATATGAAATTCTGGGTTTAAAATTCTTTTCTTTAAGAATGTTGAATATTGGCCCCCACTCTCTTCTGGCTTGTAGAGTTTCTGCCGAGAGGTCTGCTGTTAGTCTGATGGGCTTCCCTTTGTGGGTAACCCGACCTTTCTCTCTGGCTGCCCTTAAGATTTTTTCCTTCATTTCAACTTTGGTGAATCTGGCAATTATGTGTCTTGGAGTTGCTCTTCTCGAGGAGTATCTTTGTGGCGTTCTCTGTATTTCCTGGATTTGAATGTTGGCCTGCCCTACTAGGTTGGGGAAGTTCTCCTGGATGATATCCTGAAGAGTGTTTTCCAACTTGGTTCCATTTTCCCCCTCACTTTCAGGCACCCCAATCAGACGTAGATTTGGTCTTTTTACATAATCCCATACTTCATGCAGGCTTTGTTCATTTCTTTTTCTTCTTTTTTCTTTAGATTTCTCTTCTCGCTTCATTTCATTCATTTGATCCTCAATCGCTGATACTCTTTCTTCCAGTTGATCGAGTCGGTTACTGAAGCTTGTGTGTTTGTCACGTATTTCTCGTGTCATGGTTTTCATCTCTGTCCGTTCTTTTATGGCCTTCTCTGCATTAATTATTCTGGTTATCAATTCTTCCACTCTTTTTTCAAAATTTTTAGTTTCTTTGCGCTGGGTACGTAATTCCTCCTTTAGCTCTGAGAAATTTGATGGACTGAAGCCTTCTTCTCTCATCTCGTCAAAGTCATTCTCTGTCCAGCTTTGATCCGTTGCTGGCGATGAGCTGTGTTTCTTTGGAGGGGGAGATGCGCTCTTATTTTTTGAATTTCCAGCTTTTCTGTCCTGCTTTTTCCCCATCTTTGTGGTTTTATCTGCCTCTGGTCTTTGATGATGGTGACATACTGATGGTGTTTTGGTGTAGGTGTCCTTCCTGTTTGTTAGTTTTGCTTCTAACAGTCAGGACCCTCAGCTGTAGGTCTGTTGGAGATTGCTTGAGGTCCACTCCAGACCCTGTTTGCCTGGGTGTCAGCAGCAGAAGCTGCAGAAGATAGAATACTGCTGAACAGGGAGTGTACCTGTTGATTCTTGCTTTGGAAGCTTCCTCTCAGGGGTGTACTCCACCATATGAGGTGTGGGGTGTCGGTCTGCCCCTAGTGGAGGATGTCTGCCAGTTAGGCTACTCAGGGATCAGGGACTCACTTGAGCAAGCAGTCTGTTGGTTCTCAGATCTCAACTTCCATGTTGGGAGATCCACCGCTCTCTTCAAAGCTGTCAGACAGAGTTGCTTGCGTCTGCAGAGGTTTCTACTGCTTTTTGTTGTTGTTGTTGTTGTTGTTTAGCTGTGCCCTGTCCCCAGAGGACGAGTCTACAGATACTGGCAGGCCTCCTTGAGCTGCTGTGAGCTCCACCGAGTTCGATCTTCCCAGGGCTTTGTTTACCTACTTAAGCCTCAGCAATGGTGGGCGCCCCTCCCCCAGCCTTGCTGCTGCCTTGTGGTTAGATCGCAGACTGCTGTGCTAGCAATGAGGAAGGCTCCGTGGGCGTGGGACCCTCCCAGCCAGGTGTGGGATATAATATCCTGGTGTGCCTGTTTGCTTAAAGCGCAGTATTGGGGTGGGAGTTACCGGATTTTCCAGGTGTTGTATGTCTCTGTTCTCCTGGCTAGGAAAAGGGATTCCCTTCCCCCTTGCGCTTCCCAGGTGAGGCGATGCCTTGCCCTGCTTCAACTCTCGCTGGTTGGGCTGCAACAGCTGACCAGCACCGATTGTCTGGCACTCCCCAGTGAGATGAACCCAGTACCTCAGTTGAAAATGCAGAAATCACCGGTCTTCTGTGTCGCTCACGCTGGGAGTTGGAGACTGGAGCTGTTCCTATTCAGCCATCTTGCTCCGCCCCCTCAAATCAATGTTAAAAATGCTATGTACTGTATCTTTCCATTATTTTATCAACACCGATAAGGATATATATTATAAAATTTGATTCATAAGTATTATATCCAGCCTTGTAAAGGGCTGGATATATTACATACATTATTATCACTTTACAATGTTGTTAAATATCCTTTAAAATATTTTTGCTGACTACATATCATTCCCTTAACAACAATATGATATACTTTATTTTCTCTTTCTCTTATGACCAGGGAACAATATAACCTTGTTTGCCCAGAGAAATCCTGATATATGACCATTATCCTGAAAAAATAATAAAATACCCTCCTTTACTCCTCATATCATACAAGTTTGAGAAACAAATTGTATGGTTACCTTTCCCGTAATCACTTAATCTACAACTGGCAAGTAGCTATTTTGAATTTCCAATCTATTCGCCCTTAAGAAAATTTTTGGGTGCATTCATGAGGGTGAATTCCTAAAAGTGAAGTGACTAGATCACAGTACATGAATATTTTTAGGGATCTGTCTACATATTCTCTTGCTTGTTGTATCAGTTCATTCTCACACTGCTATACAGAACTACCTACGACTGGGTAATTTGTAAAGAAAAGAGGTTTAATTGTCTTATAGTTCCATAGGCTATGCAGGAGACATGGCTGGGGAGGCCTCAGGGAACTTACAATCATGGTGTAAGGGTGAAGGGGAAGCAAGCACATCTTCACATGGCAGCAGAAGAGAGAGAGCTACAGGGGAAGTGCCACACACTTTTAAACAACCAGGTCTTGTAAGAACTCACTCACTATCATGAGAACAGCAAAGAAGAGATCTGTTCCCAGGATCCAGTCACCTCCCATCTGGTCCTTTCTCCAACACTGAAGATTATAATTCAACCTGAGATTTGGGTGTAAACATAGAGCCAAACCATATCACTTGTATTTCTGTTAAATAAGTAGAATGTCATCAATTGGTCTTAACATATTTATCTGATTTCAACTTTGCCTATTTTATTCCCTTGGAGAAGGATTTCTCAACACTGGCACTATTAATATTTTGGCCCAGAAAATTCTTTGTTTTACGAGGGCTGTCTGCATTTTAGTATGATTTAGCAGCAACCTTGGCCTCTGTCTCTTAGATGCCAGTAGCATTGCCAATCTCAGTTGTAGCAATCAACAATGTCTGCAGTTATTGTCAAATGTTCCCTGTGGGGCAAAATTGTCTCAAGTGTGAACCACTGATTAAGAAAAATGTACAGGAATAGTAGCAGCAACATCCTTTACATCTAGCTTATTTGTCTTAAGTTGTGCTTTGGTTATAAGAATTGTTTAGGCTGGGCACGGTGGCTCATGCCTGTAATCCCAGCACTTTGGGAGGCTGAGGCGGGCAGATCACCTGAGGTGAGGAGTTCAAGACTGGCCTGGCCAACATGGCAAAATCCTGTCTCGATTAAAAATACAAAAACAAACAAACAAACAAAAAAATTAGCTGGGTGTGGTGGCAGGTGCCTGTAATCCCAGCTACTCCAGAGGCTGAGGTGGGAGTATGGCTTGAACCTGGGAAGTGGAGGTTGCAGTGGGCTGAGATCACACCACTGCACTCTAGCCTGGGGAATCTAACATAATAGATATGGTAGAAATTCCTTGCTCAAGATTATATGAACAAAAGTGACCCAATAGGAATTTAAACCTAGGCTTGTCTGTCCCCAAAGTCATATCCACATGCTACCTGAAGGGCACAGGTAAGTACTGCTCTCATGCACTAGTCATTGCTAACCAGGCAAGCAGTAGGAAAAGAAGCATTTTCTCTTCAGTGAATTCTTGGCAATCATTTGGGAACTACCATGGTAGTTCTTATCTTTTGTCATTTGTAAATGGGGTATGGTTGTGTGAAATCAATGAATAGAAACATGCAACTTAGGTCCTGGCACATAGTAAGTGCTCAATATGTATTCATTTCTAGTTGCATTTGTACTAGGGTTATCTTAGCCATTTGCTAATGAGTCTTTGCAGAACTCTAAGGGGAATCAAATGAAGTGAGACAGAGTATCTTTCCTTCTTTCTACCTCCAAGAGCTGCCCTCTCTGCTTTCCCTTATGTTGAGAACTCACACTTAGAAGAAAAGAACAGGAGGTGAACAGACTGCAAGGCATCCCAAAATGAAGCAAGTACAATTTAAGTCACGGGAAGAAATGTTGGTCCCTCTCATTTCCTTCTGTTTCAAAAGCTGTTCAATAAGAAAGTCCTTCAAATTCCAGAAGTAGAGCACTGCATATCTAGTTTAGTTCCAGGTTGTCTGGGGACAGGTTCTAAGCCATTATGCATGTAACTAAAGAGACAGGAGAGGACCAGACTGGGAAGAGCAACTTTCACACATTCTTGTGCTGGAGTTAATCCACCAGCACTGCCAACTGATGCCTAAGAGATGAGGGGGTGGTAAAAGGAATCTGGCAGGTCAGGCTCTTGAAAGGAAAAGCAGAGAGATAAGATGTCTGAATCACTTTTCCCCTAGGAAACATTACACCGGGAAAGAAAAAAGTGACCTGGATCCCAAATATAGGGATTTCTCAATTATTCTTAACTTATTCTTTTTTTAAAAAGTCCTGATTGTTTTCATGAATATATTATGATACATATTTACAAAATTTACACAGTTTATGTCATACCATAACACACTGGTGCATTATACACATAGAACACTCTAGCAGTTTGCTCAAAATGTTAAGAAACAGGATTCTGTTACATGTCGTTTGTACTAAAGTCACAGCATCCTCCTCCTCTTTGGTCATTTTATCCAAATTAAAAGACCTTGCAAACTATTCACCTGCTGCAGACTCCTCAGGCAGTTTCTCTTGCAGGGGAAATATGTGAGCACTTTTAATTAACTTCTTCACCATCACCACTTTCCTGGGCACTGTGAGTGTTGTCCTTCCTCTCCTCCTGCTCCTTCTCTTCCTGTTTTGGGATTTCTTCAGGGTATGTCCTTTTTCTCTACTATTTTGTGAAACTCAAAGACTAGAAAAGGATGCTGCTGGCTAAGCGAGGGCCCCTGATGACTTGTACGCTACATGCATTGTTTTTTTCTAGTTCTTCTAGATTAAGCCTCATGTGATGTCTCTGTCCCAATACTCTCATTAGAATGTGGAGGAGTCCAGGATGTAGGGCAGTGATATTTGTAACTTAAAGAGCACCTGCTCACTCAGACCGCAGCAGCATGGGAGCACCTCCTATATTTGAGCTTCTACCTTTTTGGTGTATTCTTCTCTGACCAAGCAAAGCAAAAAACTCCAGAGAATTATTGTAGTCTGGGGCAGCAAATTTCAGTTCTACCTGTCAAGCATCAGCCTGGGACTGCATGGCACTGGGAGCCTCCATTGTCTTAAACTGTTTTTAAATTCAAATTCTCCTTTATGTTTTGTAGTACTGTATGGTTTTTAAACTGCTTTCACAAATATTAGCTCTTTAATCACTATAAAATGATCTCAAAAGGCAAGTCAGACAGATATTCACATTTCAGAAGAGAAAATGAAACCTGGAGAAGTAGTGATTTTTTTTTTTTTAAATAGAATTAGGAATGACAGAAGATCCTTGACGCCTACCTCTGTGCTGTCTGCACTTCATCCCAATGCTTATGTCGTCCCAGACGTTACACTATTTCCATACTGCTTTTAGACTTTTTCTTGTTTTGACTGCATTTTAAACTAGTCCATCTGTGAACAGTATTTAAACGAATGATCATGTGGTTGACTTCCCTCAACTTCAATGTGATATTTCAGTGGGCCCACTATGCTGTTTGGAATTTGAATGCTACCCCTATTTTTGTTTTCCACTTTTGTGTCCTTGTGTAAGGCTGAACAAAGTTTATTGCTGTACGTACATCCCATTTTGAGCTTATGAGAGCTTTTCTGTTAATGAGCTAAATTTACTGTGTTTCAACCCCTGCTACCCTATGCCAGGACAACTCAGCTCAGGAATATATTGCTGAGTGATATTTTAAAAAACCCTCGACCTTTCTCCCTATCAAAGCAGACTTGGACATATGACAGTGTTGTCTAAAATAGGACAGAGTTGGAATTTATTTTTCAGTAAATGACAGATAATTGAAAAATAGTGCATTGTTAAAATAGTACAATCTCCCCCTGCCCGTCGCCCCACTGGACTGTATTTTCTTACGAGCATATTAGAAAGTGGTGGAAATGATTTTCTTTAGCTATCATGATGGTATTTTAACTTATGCCTCTTAATTCTACTTCATTTTGTGAGTCTTTTAGACCAAAATTATTTTTTCTTCTAAACTGACTTCTTGTAGTTTATCATTGTCAGTTGAAATTCTCATTGTCTCCCTCCTTTCTTCCGTTTTTACCCATCTTTTCCCTCCTCTTTTTCATTCTTTCTTTCAATTACCCCTGCCTATTCTTTCATCTATATCTACTGTCTGTCCATCCTTCTGCCCATTCCCCCATTCATCCATTTATTAGACTTTAGGTAATAGGGAAGCCCATTATTAGCATGCATCATAGTCAAAGAACAATTTCAAAATTTGAAGTTTAAAAGTCTTCTTAAATTGAGTATGTTTAAGTGAGTTTGGGATTGGCCTGCTCATCCCAATTTAAAAACAGTTTTTAGAGACATGGTCTAACTATGTTGCCCAGGCTGGTCTTGAACTCCTGGGATCAAGCAATCCTCCTGCCTCAGCCTCTCAAGTAGCTGGATTGCACCACCACTCTGGGCATGCCACTCCAATTTCAAGAGTGTTTTATTATAACAATATTATATTATTATCCCTCAAGTTTAATCATTTAACCTAGTGGTTACAATTTATAGGACATTGTGTGATGACAAAAACAAAGAGAGCCTTTGCTTAAGAGAGTGAAACTTAAAGTCAGTTCAGAGTGTGATAAAAACGGGTTTCTGTCTCCATCCTGGTATGTTTTAAAAAGATGACCTTTATGATTTCATAAAGTGACAATGCCATTTCAGTCCCGACCCCCACTTTTCTCCATGATTGAGCTGGTCCTACTCAGCTATCTCAAGATTATTCCACACTGTAGACTCTAAAGGGAAATGACCATTGGCCAAGGAGCTTTCTTTCAGCAATCCAAAGAGATGTCTTACTTTCTAAGAGACAACCTTACCTTTCTAAGAGACAACCCTACCTCCCTCTTACAAAACACATCATGAGGAATTTAGGTGGCTCAGAGGGGAGTTGTTAGAGAGTCATTGTTAAATGATAGGATATACTATGTAGGAGATGATAGAGATGTTCACTAAAGGAAGAAAGAGGTAGTAATGGCTTTAGTTTTGCTGAGTTGTTGTTTGTGGAATATTGCATATTTTTCAAACATAATCGGTTTCCTGTGTTTTGTTGTTGAGAATTGTGTGCATATGTGTGTGCATGATGAAAATAATAACTTTTTTTATTTTGAGACGGAGTCTTACTCTGTCACCCAGGCTGGAGTGCAGTGGCATGATCTTGGCTCACTGCAACTTCCACCTCCCGGGTTCAAGCAATTCTCCTGCCTCAGCCTCCCAAGTAGCTGGGATTACAGGCATGTGCCACCATGTCTGGCTAATTTTCCCATTTTTAGTAGAGATGAGGTTTCACAGTGTTGGCCACGGTGGTCTCGAACTCCTGACCTCAAGTTATTTTCCCTCCTCAGCCTCTCAAAGTGTTGGGATTACAGGCGTGAGCTACCACACCTCGCCAATAATGTTTTAAGCCCAGAAAAATTTCTCTTAAGGTAACCTAGCTTATCAACTAAGAAATATCTCTCCTGAAAGTGTTCACACTTTGTGCTAAACTTGTCTGTTGCCCTTTGTTGAGAAATTATGATAAAAAGGTTAATTTTTAGGGAGATATTCAGAGTTATAACCACAAAGCCCTCTTTGTGGGTTCAAATGAAAAAAGAAGAGCTAGTAATGATTTCTTTTACTAATAACTTTAAAATATTCTAAACCACTTTATTGAGATATAATTTACATTTCACAAAATTCTCCCATTTAAAGTATGCAGTTCAGTGCTTTTTAGTGTATACACAGAGTTGTGAAACCATCACCAGCATTTAATTTTAGAACATTTTTGTCGTGCCAACAAGAAATCTCATTAGCATTCACTCCCTATCCCTGTCACACCCAGCCCCCAGCCCTAGGCAGCTACTAATCTGTCTCTCTCTATTGATTTTTCCTAGTCTGTACATCTCACATAGATGGAATCATACAATATGTGCTCTTTGGGACTGGCTTCTTTCACTAATAACTTTTTGTGACTATGGAAGTTATTCTAACTTTAAAAGTTTTTAACATATAGAATATTTAAAGAACAAAATTAAAACGACTTCTAATGACATTACTCCAAAGAGAACAAATTTAATTATATCGTATGTTGCTTTTCAGTCTTTTTCTATGTATTTGTTTATTTCCCTCATTAATTTGCTTAGCAGCATCTATTGAGTACTTAGTATGGATCAACTACAGTGCTGGGCACTGAGCATGCTGGATACAAAAGACAAACAGCTTAAGGGTTATTGAGGAAATAGTAATAATCGTCACAGTGAGTGCTACAAATAATAAATACAGACTGCTTGTAGTATACAATGGGGTCTTAATTTAATTTTCTCTAAAGAAGTTATTCAATATATGCCTATTTATATGTATTATAAATAATTGGAACTGTATTCTTTTTTTTTTTTTTTTTTTTTTGAGACAGAGTCTTGCTCTGTCACCCAGGCAGGAATACAGTGGTAAGATCTCGGCTCACTGCAACCTCCTCCTCCCGGGTTCACGCCATTCTCCTGCCTCAGCCTCCCGAGTAGCTGGGACTACAGGTGCCGCCACCATGCCCGGCTAACTTTTTTGTATTTTTTTTTTTTTTTTAGTAGAGACGGGGTTTCACTGTGTTAGCCAAGATGGTCTTGATCTCCTGACCTCATGATCCGCCTGCCTCGGCCTCCCAAAGTGCTGGGATTACAGGCGTGATGGAACTGTATTCTTAAAACTGTACAATGAATATTCTCCCATTTCTTAGTTCTTTGATAATGCTATTTTTAATGACTTCATAATTTTCTGCTGGATGAATATACCAAGTTTTTTTGGAAATATGAATATTTCCTCGAATTTAAACTGCTCATAAATGACATTCATCCTGAGGTTTAAAGTGGAAAACTTACCTGTGGAAGCAAATGAATTTATGGCCAATATCTGCCAATTAATTCCTTGAAATATATATGTAGCTTTAAGATCCCTCTAGAATCAGGACCTAAGATTTATGACTTCTGAAGATAAGGGTGTTCACAGCATTCCTTGTTTAATAGCTACTCTCACTGCCATTGACTTAAGACATTTGGGAAATCTCAGAGAAATCCAGTAGAAAGGATGGCCAAAAAGAGCTCTGAGGGGATTTCTTGGCCCTCTCTGGCCTCCAAAGCTCTTTCTAACTTCTCACAGAGGAGCTTGGAGAGATTGTCAGGAAGGCAGTGACAGGAGAGTTACTGTTGAAAACTCTTAGAGATTCTGACGATACAATCGTTGATGTTCAAGAAATATTTTTTCTTTGATGTTTATGAGTTTATTTGCTTTTTACTTTTCTTTTGCAAGCTTTATGCTTCTCCTGCTTTTTGCATGATGTGTCCTCTATTTATGTGAAATCCTTCTTGTTGCATGCAGTCAGACCTTATTGTCAGCTGTCTCCCCAGTCATCCAAATATAAATAAATCCTTTCTTGTCAGCCTCTTGCTTTTCTCCTACCCTTTGTGTTTTGCCATTTTCTTCCCGCCTTTTGCTTTCCTGCTTTTGTTTTTGGGGGCTGTTTGATCCACTTCCACTCCTTTTTTTAGGTCATAAAGTCTTTTTTTTCCTCACTGACTTTTTTGGGTCACAAGGTCTTTTTTAAAATTCAGTGGTATAGCTGTCCCCCTTTTCAATATATTGTGCCTTGGTATTCTCTGCTGCCTCTCTTTCTCTCTCTCTCCCTACCTCTCTCTGTATGTTTATTTAATATGTGTTTCACCTTAGCTCTCCTCATTCGTGGTCCTGAATTTGTGCAGGAGCGTCTCACACATTCTATATAGTCTCACAAAGGGCAGAGAAATTAAAAGAAAAAGATTGAGACTGAAAGAAAACATTGAAATGAACAGAGCAGCTATTGATCCTTGATGAGCACAACAGCTCCAAATGTAGATTCACTTTAAAGAAGGACAAGCTGAAGAAGGAAATTTCTCTAACATATTGCTCCTATTAAGAAGTTCCCTACCTTAAGTCCAGAGATTCATCATTGTTTTGAAGTAAGGCCTCTAAAAATAAGCTAGTTCTACAAATATGATTATTTAGAGAGCCACATGCAGTTCTTCCCGTGAACAGAACTGATAATTTTAGAGACACATAGTGGGGGAGACACTCTAGGATGCAGCAGCTAAAAGCCACTTTGAAATAGATTTTAAGTGATAGACTTTAAAATTTAAATACACCATATGACAAAAATCGTTATTTAAGTTTTTACCCCCGCTTGCAAGAAGAGATGGTCAAAGAGCTTATTTGACAAAACTTGTTGTGGGGAGACTGTGTGCCATGCATTGTGCTGGATGCTGGGAACCTGTAGGTGAATCAGCATGCACGGTGCCTGCCTTGGTCATAATCTAACCTATGTTAGATTATCTAACTTAGATTCATCCTCCCATCAGTTCATTTATTCCGTTAACATAAATGAACAAAGTCTTAAACTTTGGCCTCGTGTAATCCACAGTCTAAGTGCTGCCTTTTTTTTTTTTTTTTTTTTTTTTTTGAGCCAGACGGAGTCTAGTCTCCCTCTGTTGCCCAGGCTGGAGTGCAGAGGCGCGATCTCGGCTCACTGCGAGCTCCGCCTCCAGGGTTCATGCCGTTCTCCTGCCTCAGCCTTCCGAGTAGCTGGGACTACAGGCACCCGCCACCACCACGCCCGGCTAATTTTTTGTTTTTTTGGTAGAGACGGGTTTTCACCGTGTTAGCCAGGATGGTCTTGATCTCCTGACCTCGTGATCCACCCGCCTCGGCCTCCCAAAGTCCTGAGATAACAGGCGTGAGCCACCGCGACCGACCTGTGTTGCTTATTATCTATGGGAACTCAGGCTTTAGATAAGGAATTTGGAAACTCATATCTTAAATCTAGAAAGAATGGTATTTTTGCAAAGATAGATGATTTCAGATTCATACACGATTTTTGAAATAACCAAGACTTTTTTATAATGGCTCTATTATAATTGGAAAACTGAACTGAATAATTTCTTAAGCCCCTTTCCATTATTTAAGAAGTTTTTTTAATACTCGACATTGCTAATCATTAGAGAAAAGCAAATTAAAACCACAGTGATATATTATCTCACACCTGTCAGAATGGCTATTATCAAAAACACAAAAGATAACAGTGTTGGCAAGGATGGGGAAAAAAGAAAACCCTTGTACACTGTGATGGGCATGTAAAGTCATTATATAAAACTCTATAGAGGTTCTTCATCAAACTAAAAATAGAACTACCATATGATCCAGCAATCCTATCTCTGGGTATTAACCCCCAATATTTGAAATCAGTTTGTTGAAGAGATGTCTGCACTCCCATGTTCATTGCAGAATTACTCACAATGACCAGTTATGGAATCAGACTAAATGTCCATCAACAGATGAATGGATTAAACAAATGAAATAACTGTTCAGCCTTAAAGAAGATAGAAATTCTGTCATCTGCAACAACATTGATGGAATTGGAGAACATTGTGCTGAGTGAAATAAGTCACACACAGAAAGAAAAATATCTCACGTTCTTACCTATATGTGGAATCTAAAACAGTTGAACTAATAGAAGCAGAAGGTAGAATGGTGGTTACAGAGGCTGAGGTGTGAGGGGAATGGGAAGATAATGGTTAAAGGTACAAAATCTCAGACAAGAGAAATATGCTTGCTTTTTTTTTTCTATGAGACCTATCATGCAGCATGGTGAATATAGTTGATAATAGAATATTGTATATTTCAAAATTGCTAAAAGTTCAAATGTTCTTACCACAAAAACATTAAGTATTTGAGGTGATGAATACGTTCACTATAATTATTCCACATGACATTTATAAATAGTAACATCATTTGTACCCCATAAATTTATACAATTATAAGTTGTCAATTTACAATAAAATAAACGTTTACAGTAACCAAAAACAAAGAAAAAAGTGAAACAACACACAAAAAGTGAAGAGTAAGAGAATGATAAGCTGAACTGCATTAATATTGTGGCATTCAAGTTAAGCTGCAATTAATACTGCTGAGATGTGCATACAATCTAGCTATGAGATCCTAATATAGTTCAATAAAATTACTTGAATTAAAAAAGGTTTCTGATTTTATTTATGTCTATTTTATCAGGTGATCTCCATCCATAGGGTCCATGTACCTGAAGGACAGATACTCAGAGAAGATAAAATTACAGTTTCTGTAGCAAAACATCATATTTTCTTTTCAGTCTTAACAGATATCCCAAAATTGTACTGGAAATAGGATCTGGATTTGTACTTATAGATCAATGTAGTTCTTTTGACTCTAACAATTCATTTTTATTCATAATTTAATATTTAAATCAAAGGTCTGTTGTTTCCTTTGCATAGTCTAAAAGGAACTGCTTAGCTGGTACAACCCATATATTTTCCTATGATATGTGTTTAAAGATACTAATTATCTAATGAGGTACCAAATAACGTGTTCCAAATAAAATTTATTTTGGTAAAAGAGAGATTAAAATGATTATCTCAGATTAGAGGGAAGGAGTCCAAAAAGGAATGAATCATGCCCATTCAGTGTCTGTTATGCCTCTGTTTTATGCTTGGACGCCATGTTAGCATTTCCTTTGGGGCCTGTAGAGTATCTGAGTACTTCACATGATGACTGCACTGACTCATCTGGAAATGTAACACATTTTTACAAATTGTTGTCACTCTCAGAATTTTGGTGTGATGGACAAATGTTGGCTGAAAGGCAAGTATATAAGAATATAGATCAGCTTTGAGAGGCTTAGAGGGTGGATTTAAAGTATACAGCTATGAGGTCTTAGCTAGTAATTTTTGGTTCAAACAAATGTAAAGAAGAGACATTAAACAAGAGCCAACCAGTACAGAGTTCTTTTTTATATTAATAGTGACAAGGGGACTGGGTGCTCATAGCCAACTCTAGTAACACCAGTGCTTTGGGAGGCTGAAGAGGGCAAATTGCTTGAGGCCAAGAGTTGAAGACAAGCCTGGGCACTATAGAGAGACTCCATCTCTACAAAAAAAAAAAAAAAATTAGCCAGCTGTGGTAGCCCAGTGTGATGCCTGTACTACTAGCTACTTGGGAGGCTAAGGCAGGAGGATTGCTTGAGCCCAGTAGTTCAAGGCTGCAGTGAACTATGGTTGTGCCACTGCACTCCAGGCTGTGCAACAGAGCTGTAATTTGAATAGACAATGATAATATGGCAGTCCTTTATATAGTATTGATTTAAAATTAGAATAAGGTTCAATATACTCATCATACAATAAAGGGAAGAACCAATAGGAAAAGTACAATGTTCTCTTCTAAGGCTGCCTTTTGTATGTTGGATTAGAACTCCTTGTCTACCTCTAGCTGTGTACCAATCAAGATTGGTGAATAGCATTCATTTCCAAGTGAGTGGTTGGCAAGCTTTAACTAGGAATTTAAATCTAGCTAGAATTGTTTTAGATGTAAAAAAGAAAAACATATTTTTGTTTGTATCTTCCATTTGAGATAAGCTTCAAATTTCAAATTTAGTATTAGCACTCTGATATATTCTACTAATCAAGCTGGTTTTGTTCTTAAGCTTTTGTGTTATAGGGCAGTTTATTCCATCCAATTATCTAGTACCAATTGATAAAGCTATGGACAAAGCTGCACTTTACAAATGCTTAGATTTTGAACTCTATGAATAAAATATCTAACTATGAATTTGAGAAGCCAAGTGATTGCATTGTAATAAACATGATTCCTCCATTAAAATAGTGTATACCAGCAAGTGGATTTGTGGAATGTGTTATGCCAGTTCGTTTAATTCCAAATGAGTTTTGCCTCAATTATAAATGTTGGCTGTATGTATAAGCCACTATAGGACTTCTCCCTTCTGTTTAATCTTGTCTGTGTAGTTGAAATTCAAGTCTCTCTTCAGTTGCACTGGACACAAGATTTGACTTCTAATTCTGGATTTGCTATTTACTAATCATATGACATTGAGCAAGTCTTTTATCTCAGGCTCAAGTTCTCATGTGTGAAATGAACATAGCAGTATCATCCTACTTAATTGATAGAGTCATTGTGAGAATCAAATAGAATTAAGATAATGGATGATAAAGTCCCAAATACTATGATCACCCCAAGTAAATTAGTAATAATAATGAAGTAGGCATGGTTAGCAAATACACAACAAAGTGAAACTGATGGCATAAAATATCTGTGGGAAATGTAAATATGGGATATGATTCCATAGCTATTTCTTCCCCATCCCTGTTTGCCTAGTTAGCTCTGCATCAGCCTTCCTCAGGAGAATCTTACCCAACTGCCTTCTCTACTTCTATCCCATTACAATGGGTACTATGTGTGTTACCTCGAATATACTCATGATTAGTACACTTCATAGTACTACATCCAATATCTACTTGTGTGCATATTATATTGTCTGTCTTATTAGCTTCATGAGAATAGGAACTTGTTTGTTTTGCTCAAATACTTTAACACCAATATACTGTGTGTGGCACCAAATCATTGTTGAATGATTGTTGGATAAAAGTTTCAGCTATTAATATGCTTATCTAAATCAACTTCAGACACTAACCAAAAATTGGATTCAGAAAATTCTTAAAAAGCTGAAGAAAGTAATCTACAGAGGTGAAGGCATAGTCATTCTAGTTAAATGGAATTAATTATGCTTAGTCTAAACCCAGATGCAGACTGCCATCTTTTGGGCCCTCGGCTCAGAGTAAACTTGATTCTTTTAATATTACATGAAAGGGATTTCTGGTTTTAGTAGTCTTTATTGAACCGCAGTCAGTCATCTTAGATGTTGAAAATCTGCTTGTAAATAAATTTTGAGTCAATTTTTATTTTTCATTTATAAAATAATTCCTTAAAGTAGATTATATATTCAGGGAGAAATCCGTATCTTAACGCTTTTATTGTTTACTTGGGCTGTACTTATTTACATGAGCTACATGAGCACATTTTCATTTATTGAGGCCAAGCTATAGCACATCAACTTGATTACTCTGTGGACTTAGCACAGAACCCAGAAGCTTATGAGTTCCTGTCACAGCCCTGCACATAACTTCTCATGGCCTTTTGCCAGTCAGTAAGCCCTTCTGGACTTATGTCCCAGCCATGTAGTTGGGATTATAATATGAGTTTCTTTAATGCCTCACTTGAATGGGAAGAGGATTAATGAATAGTTTGGCTTGACCCTAATGGCGAGAAAGAAATAAATCATTTGATTTTTAAGGGGTTCACTAACTCTTTGAAGCTAGTAGCTATTTAGTGGTTGGAAAGATAATTTACTAAGTGACCCCAGACTAGCCTTAAAGATGTAATGCACATCCCCAAACTGAGAAATTGTCCACTCTTACTGGCAAAAGCAGGCATCCCATCTTTTAAGAGTGACTTTCATAAATGTGCCTTCATTATATCAATTTGTCAATCCCTTGTAAAAATAATGCTGATGATATTGTACTCGGAATATATTAAAATAAATTTAATAGATAATATTTTTTGAATAAGAAATACTCTGCTAGGCTGATTTTATATTATTCTGCATTTGTAGTGTTTTTGGATAAAAATTTCAAGCAAATTCTAAAAATCACATGTGATTTTATCACAGCAATGTTTATTCAATCCCCCTGCCCATTCATAGCCTTTATGTATATTTTTAATTAACTGATATAATTACCATGTAAAAGTTTATGAAACATGTTTGACATTAAAAAGAAGTCCCTATACTTGAAAAGTTTAGAAAGTAATGTCCAATTACAAGTCTAACTATATTTAGAATACAAGTCTGGCTACATTTAACATTTCTATTCCTGCCTATAGCAAGATCTAAAGCAACATCTTGAATTTTTCCCAAGGTTTGTAACTTTTTTTTTTTTTTTTTTTTTGAGACTTTCTCGCACAGGCTAGAGTGCAGTGGCGCGATCTCGGCTCACTTCAAGCTCCACCTCCCGGGTTCACACCATTCTCCTGCCTCAGCCTCCCAAGTAGCTGGGACTACAGGCATCGGCCACCACGCCCAGCTAATTTTTTTGTACTTTTAGTAGAGACGGGGTTTCACCGTGTTACCCAGGATGGTCTCCATCTCCTAACCTCATGATCCACCTGCCTCGGCCTCCCAAAGTGCTGGGATTACAAGTGTGAGCCACCGCAACCGGCCTACCATTTTTCTTTAACTATTTTTGTTGTTGTTGTTATTGTTGATCAGAATTGGGTTCAGAGATCAGATATCTTTATTTTTCTTCTAACTTCTCAAACGGGGACTTTTATCAAGGCACGTTAAGAATTTATGAGATGCACTGAATTTAGCAAATAGACTTTTACAGAATGCCTGGCTATTTAAGGTTTCCCATAATTATGATATCTTGAGGCAGTATATGTGAATTTGTTTAGCATAGTCTTGTAGCTCCATAGTGGATGTTCAGTACATTTGAATTTTCATTTCCTATTTGCCTTTAAAATGTATCAGGAATGTGATATTCATATTCCCCATCTGGCCCAATGGCCTATAGTACATGACCTGAGTAATCTCATGTCTCTCTTTTCTTTTGTCTTTTTCAATTTTTGTACCCATATCACTGCTCTGTGTTTAATCTTGATTTCTCTTCACCGGGATATACATTTTTATCTCTTAAATCTAGTTGCAAATTTATCTTATCAAATTTGAGAAATACAGTATTTTTCTTATTTTCTTAGAATATCCTTGGACTTTCTGCTGCATTTTAGGACTCTGTTCAAGGTCTACTTACTTTTATTTTTTTCATGACTGTCTAGTGTGCATTAGATGTCCCTCATCTCTGATTTTATAGTGTTATTGTTTGGCTGTGTCCCCACCCAAATCTCACCTTGAATTGTAGCTCCCATAATTCTCATGTGTCATGGGAGGGACCCAGTGGGAGGTAATTGAATCATGGGGATGTGTCCTTCCCATGCTGTTCTCATGATCCTGAATAAGTCTCATGAGATCTGATGGTTTTATAAAGGGGAGTTTCCCTGCATACGCTCTTTCCTGCCACCATGTAAGATGTGTCTTGCTTCTCCTTTGTCTCATCATGATTGTGAGACCTCCTCAGCCATGTGGAACTGTGAGTCAGTTAAAACTCTTTCCTTTATAAATTACCCAGTCTCGGGTATGTTTTTATTAGCATCATGAAAACAGACTAATACACATAGAAATCCAAATAAATCTTTACCAGTATTTAAAATACTATACTTTAATTGTAAGCTCTATAATCTGCCTTATTCACTAGACTGTGGGTCTTAGGGACTGAGGTTCTCAGGCACTGTATTGTATCTCTGTGATACAAGGCTTAGCACATAGTCAGCATTCAATAAATGAAATTCCATTTACTTCCTTGTGTTAGTTCTTAAATTTATGAGCCATTGTGCTTTGGAGGATAGATACCTAGATCGTAACTCTTATATCTGCCTCCCCTTTACAAATAGGTTTCTCCTGTAAATTATTGGGCATTATTTTCCATTGTGAGTCTTCTTCCAGTATCTCATGTCCTCTCCAAAGTAACCATTCTGTTTTCATTGTTTTCACCAAACATTTTTATTTTACCACTTTCATTTCCCATTTAAAGCCTTTCTGATCAAAGTCGTGAATTTGTGGGATTCACAAATTCTTGAGTTGTCTAGTTCTCAAAAGAGGAGTGTTCGTCTGAACTAAAAAATTTATCTTTGATTTCAAACAATTTCAGAAATACAAATCACACTGCATAATCTCATAACCATTAATTTCTCTTACTCTTTTCTCATCCCAAACTCAAGCTTTCAGTTTGAATTAAAAATGAAACCTTAGTTTCCCAAGTCTTGAATTTTCTATTAGCAAATATATTTATAGATATTCCTTCATAGTGGTTTTTATCTTAGTGTGAAGTATGAGGTGTAGGGCATGGTCTGTGGATATGCCTGAGAAAAATCAACTACTTCTGAAGGCCCATGCCAGTCTGTGCAAGTCATTTCCATTCCCCCAACCCAAATCCAATTCCATGTACTTTCACTTGTTCCCAGATTTGTCATTGTCATCATGACATGTATTTCCTTTTAATTCTAAAAAAAATAATTTACTTAGGCTTCTTCAGAAGGTCTAGAAAAACCCACTGTGGGTCAACATCTCAAAGGTGTGGCATAGGTTAAATCATGTAGCATTTTTTCACTCTCTTCCCTAGTTCTCTCTTTAAATTATTCTCTCATATTAATATACTAAGAATATTTCATTTCCTTCCATTCTATTTGTAACCTTTTCTTTATATAAAGAAGGAAGTCTCCATTTCATCTAGATTTTTAGTTTGTTTGCATAGAGATGTTCATAATAGTCTCTGAGAACCTTTTGTATTTCTGTGGGATTGGTTGTAATGTCGCCTTTTTCATTTCTGATTGTGCTTATTTGGATACCCTCTTTTTTTCTTTGTTATTCTAGTTACCAGTCTATCAAACACGTTTATCCTTTCAAATAACCAACTTTTGATTTTATTAATTGTATGGATTTTTGTGTCTCAATATTGTTCAGTTCTACTTTGATTTTAGTTACTTATTTTCTTCTGCTAGCATTGGGGTTAGTTTGTCCTTGTTGTTCTGGTTCCTCTAGATATGATGTTAGAATGTTAATTTGATATTTTTTTGACTTTTTGATGTAGGGGTTTAGTGCAATAAGCTTTCCTCTTAACATTACTTTTGCTACATCCCAGAAATTTTGGGATGACATGTCTCTGTTTTCATTTATTTCAAAGAATTTTTGTTATTTCTGCCTTAATTTCACTGTTTCCCCAAAAGAATTCAGGAGCAAGTTGTTTAATTTCCATGTAATAGTGTGGTATTTTGGTATTGATTTCTATTTTTATTCTACTATTGTCCAAGAGTATGATTGGTATGATTTTTTAAAATTTATTGAGACTTGCTTTATGGCTGAGTATGTGGTCAATCTTAGGGTATGTTGCATGTGTAGATAAGAAGAACGTATATTCTGTGGTTGATGGATGGAATATTCTGTAGATGTCCAATTGGTCCAGTGTTAAATTTAAGTCCAGAATTTTCTTGTTAGCTTTCTGTCTTGATGGTCTATCTAACACTGTCAGTGGGATGTTGAAGTCTCCCACTATTATTGTGTGACATCTAAGTATTTTTGTAGGCCTAGAAGTACTTATTTTATGAATTTGGGTGTTCCAATGTTGAGTGGGTACTCTATTCACACAAACTAAAAAGTATATAGAAAATGGTTAAATTCTTAGAAACACACAACTTCTCAAGATCGAATCAGGACAAATGTGATACCTTGAACAAACCAATATTGAGTTCTGAAATGGAATCAGTCATAAAAAACCTACCAACCCCCCAAAAGTCCTGGACCAGACAGATTCACAGCTGAATTCTACCATATGTGCACAGAAGAGCTGGTACCAATTCTACTGAAACCATTTAAAAATCAAGGAGGAGGGACTTCTCCCTAAATGATTCTATAAAACCAGCCTCACTGTAGTACCAAAACCTGGCAAAGGCACAATAAAAAAATAAAACCACAGGTCAGTATCCCTAATAAACATAGACACAAAAAAACTCTCAACAAAATACTAGCAAACCAAATCCAGTAGCACATCAAAAAGTTAACTTGTCATGATCAAGTAGGCTTCATTCCTGAGATGCAAGGTTGGTTCAACATATGCAAATCAATGAATGTGATTAACCACACAAATGGAATAAAACAAAAACCATACAATTATCTCAATAGATGCAGAGAAAGCTTTCAATAAAATCTAACATCCTTTCATGATAAAAACTCCCAACAAACTAGGCATTGAAAGAATGTATCTCAAAGTAATTAGCACCATCTATGATAAATCCATTGCCAACATCATACCGAATGGGCAAAAGTTGGAAACATCCTCTTTAATAATAGGAACTGTCAGACTTAGTGACATGGTAAAACCCCATCTCTACAAAAAATACAAAAATTAGCCGGGCACTGTGCCTGTGGTTCCATGCTACTTGGGAGGCTGAGGTGGGATAATCGCTTCGCCTGGGAGGCGAGATTACAGTGAGCCAAGATCAAGTCACTGCATTCCAGCCTGGGCAGTGAGACACAGTCTCAAAAAAAAAAAAAAAAAAGAAAAATAGGAACTAGACAAGGATTCCTACTCCTCTTTAACATAGTACAGAAAGTCCTAGACGAGCAATCATGTAAGAGAAATAAATTAAAGGGATCCAAATAGGAAAAGAAGTCAAATTATCTCTCTTTACTGACAATATGATTATATATCTAGAAAACCCAAAAGACTCCACCAAAAGGCTCCTAGACCTGATAAACAACTTCAGTAAAGTGTCAGCATACAAAATCAATGTGCAAAAACCAGTAGGATTTCTACACCAATAATGTTCAAGCTGAGAGTAAAACCAAGAATATAATCCCATTTACGAAAGCCACAAAAATACATAAAATACCTAGGAATACATCCAATTATGGGGGTGAAAGACCCCTACAAGAACTACAAAACACCGCTGAATGAAGTAATAGATGACACAAACGGAAAAACATTCCATGTTCATGAATTGGAAAAGTTAATATCATTAAAATAGCAATAATGCCCAAAGCAATCTACAGATTCAAGCCTGTTCTTATCAAGCTATCAATATCATTTTTCATAGAATTAGAAACAAACTCTTCAAAAGTTCACATAGAACCAAAAAGGAACCTGAATAGCCAAAGTCAAATAGCTTGAGTCATCACATGACCCAACTTCAAACGATATTATAAATCTCCAGTAACCGAAACAACATCGTACTGGTACAAAAACAGACATATAGACCAATGGAACAGAATAGAGAACCCAGAAATAAACCCACACACCTACAACTGTCTGATCTTCAATAAAGTCAACAAAAATAAGCAATGGGGAAAGGATTTCCTATTCAATAAATGGTACTGGGATAGCTTGCTGGCCATATGCAGAAGAATGAAACTAGACCCCTACTTTGAACCGTATACAAAAATTAATGTGAGATGGATTAAATATTTAGATGTAAACCTCAAACTATAAAAATCCTAGAAAAAAGTCTAGGAAATGCCATTTTGGGCACTAGTCTTGGCAAATAATTTATGACTAAGTCTTTCCTCAAAAGTAATTTCAATAAAACAAAAAATAAGTGAGACCTAACTAAACTAAATAGTTTTTGCACAACAAAAGAAACTATCAACAAATTAAACAACAACACACAGAATAGGAGGAAATATTTGCAACTATGCATCCAACAAAGATTCAATATCTAAAATCCAAAAGTATCTTATAGAACTCAACAAGCAAAACCCAGATAACCCCATTAAAAAGTGGGCAAAGGACATGAGCAGGCACTTCTCAAAAGAAGACATGCAAACGGCCAAAAAAGTATGAATAAATGCTCCATACTGTTAATCATCAGAGACATGAAAATCAAAACCATAATGAAATACCATCTCACGCTAGTCAGAATGACTATTATTGAAAAGACAAAAAATAACAGATGATGGTGAGGCTGCAGAGAAAAGGGACGACTTATATACTGTTGATGGGGAAGTAAATTAGTTCGGCCACTGTGGAAAGCAGTTTGGAGACTTCTCAAAGAACTTAAAACAGAGCTACAATTTATTCCAGCTATCCCATTAGTTTCCCAAAGAAAAACAAATCATTCTACCAAAAGGACACATGCACTCATTTGTTCATCACAGCACTATTCACAGTAGCAAAGACATGGAATCAAACTAGGTGCCCATTATCAGTGGATTGAACACAGAAAATGTGGATAAATAAAATATTTTCCATATACTGTGAAATACCATAGAATACTATGCAGCCATAAATGAGCAACATGAATGTAGCTGGAGGTCATCATCCTAAATGAAATGACAAAGGAACAAAAACCAAAATACTGCATATTCTCAGTGACAGCTAAACATTGGGTACCTATGGACATCAAGATGGGAAAAATAGACACTGAAGACTACTAGAGAGGGGAGAGGGGGAAAAGGAAAGAGCTGAAAAACCACCTATTGGGTACTGTGCTCACTATTTGGATGATGCGATCATTCATACCACAGACATCAGTATCATGCAATATACCCATGTAACAAACCTATGTATGTATCCCTTGAATCTAAAATAAAAGTTGAAATTATAAAAAAAAGGAAATAATTATTTTCTCTGACAAACTGGGGGATAGAGGGGTATTTCCCTAGTTACAGAAAACTTTCATTTACTGAGGCAAAGATAATGATTTTGCCCTAATTTAGAACTTTTATGACAGGCTTCCACAATGATTTTACATTTACAGATTTCAAATTAGTTTCCAGTATTGACATCCTTTACTTGGTCCTTTATATAAAAGATTTATATTTTTTAGTAAAAACAAAAAGAAAAGAAAAGGTATATTTCTGTGGTTGTGTCTACATTTTATCTGTAAAACTGAAAATTTCATAAATATGGGGTTAGCATAGTGATTGAGGTATAAATTTTCAGTATTCCTATGTTCTGTGCAATTTTTAATGTTTTTTTATTGACATATATATATATAAAGAAAAATATACACATCATTATATGATAGCAGCTTGATGAACTATTACAAAATAAACAGATCCATGTAGCTACCACAAACATTAAGAAATACATATTATTGGTCCCCCAAAATCCCTTTAATGCCCCTTCCCAATTACTACCACTTCGCCTAAAGGTAACTATTATTTTAACAGCAGTGCTTGCTTTTCCCTATTTTTTAATGACCCAAAAGTAAAATTACAAATGTGAGAAATTCTCATTTGTGGAATAAGGAAAACCTTGGGGAAAATGGAAATACTGTATATTAATTATTTTAAGATAATTTTATGACACACAAGCATGTATCAAGTTACTTTGCCAATTTAGAGTTATAAAAATACTTGTGTAGGTTGATTATCTCATAAAAGTTACAAAAATGAATCTTTAAAAGTGGAAAAATTATAAGGATTAGTAAAAAAAAAAAATCCCCTCACTGTTGAGGGGTAAAATACAAAACATAACTGAACAGCAAAACGTAGACAAAAAAAAAATCTCTCTTAGAAATATCCTACAGTTCCTCAGGCCTTTGCATCTTCAGCCTACACATATAGTGGCAGGATACACTACAGATCTGGTTTTCCAGCTTTCACTTTTGGTGACTCAGAGCATAGTCCATGTTGGATTAGCCTGACTGAGTATTATTGTCAGAGTAGTTCCATGGCCGTTTTTGTAGACACAGTCTTTTTCTCTCATTGCAACCTAAGTATTATGACAGGCCAATAATTCTCTCAGCATGTGTATGAACTTGATTTACCCATGGACAATTTGAATACAGCACATATTACTTGAGAGGTTTATAAGAGTGTGTTAGTCTTTTCTCACACTGCTATAAAGAACTCCCTGGTAATTTATAACGAAAGGAGGTTTAATTGACACATAGTTCCACAGGCTGTACAGGAGGCATGACTGGGGAGGCCTCAGGAAACTTAAAATCACGGCAGAAGGGTGAAGAGGAAGCAAGCATGTTTTCCCATGGCTGCAGGAGAGAGAGAGCAAAGGGGGAAGTGTTACACACTTTTAAATAACCAGATCTCCTGAGAACTCACTGGCTATTGCAAGAACAGAAAGGGGGAAATCTGACCCCATGATCCAGTCACCTCCCACCATGACTTTTGGTTGGGGACACAGAGCCAAACCAGAGTTAGTGCATTTTTTTGAAAAAAATTTGATTCAAGTACTGAGCTGTTGACTCCACAACTATAAATTATTGATGTATATTAACATTATCCAGGAGAAGCGTTAATTGGCCTGAGTTGAGAGGAGATTTGAGAAAGAGTTGAGGTAAAGTGAAACTATCCAGGAACATCCATGTATTTTTGTAAAATCCATGTATTTTGTATTTCTGTGGCTGTATTACTTCAAATAAAGCATAATGACAATAATACCTTTTGTTCATGTAACACTTCTAATTGTCACAGAGTATGTTTATCTTATTTAATTATCAGAATAACTCTGTGATGTAAGCAAGGAAAATATGAGTCAGATAAGGAAATTAAGGCTCATGGGAGGTTGAGTGGTTTGAGGCACAGCAGAGCAAATTGCTAGCTCAGCAAGGCCGGAGTCCCCACTCTTGAGTTCTCAGTGCGAGGCCTGTTACATTACAATACTGAGACTTACTCAAAAAATATGCTAAAACCTTATTTGAGTCATTTTTGTAATATTAATTTTTCTAAGTCCATTTATAGGTGAAAAGAATATAAATTTTTATTTTAAGAGAGTTGAGATCTTGAAATATATCCTTATTTTCTTCATGTATGAATATTAATTGAGGGTCCATAGTGTGGTTGGCACTGTAAATGACTAATTTCTTGTGAGTTCCGACTTCCCATGAGGCCATGTTAAGGTAAAATGCTGCTGGCTAAAAACATGCTGTCAGATATACAGGCAAAAATGTTTTTCTGTCCTTTGATCAGTGTTGTTTAGTCTCATTCATTCAAACTTGTGCCCTCCTCTGTAGGAAAACAAGGTCTATCAGGCCCAGAACTGTCACTGATTTTGAAAGAGGTTGCTCTGTACTCAGAGAAGCTTCATGCGTGTGTGTATGTGCATGTTGTACGTGCATGTGAGCGTGCATGTGAGCGTGCATGTGTCTGTAGTACAGAATTTGACCATTTACTCGATGCATCAAAATTGCTGCCTTTCTTCTGTTGCTTTTGTTAACAAAACTATTGTTCGGACATCACTGGATACCATGTGCTGACTTTTACTCTTGCTTTTAGGGCTTGAATCTATCTTATGCATTGTTTTGTCACGAAGAACTTCAGCAATTTTATTCTCATTGTATTTGAATTATCAAGTTCGTATGTGTGACTAGAGCTTGTTAGATTCATTTTTAGCACATGTGTGCCTAAAGAGAAAGCAGGTTTTAGAAAAGAACAACGGAAGTTAATTATTTTGCTGTATAATGCTGTTTTATTAAACATTTGGCTTTGGCATTATTCATTGGCATCTGTCATTTCTCTATGCCTGAGGCTTTTGATTCAGATAACAATTCATCAGATAAGCACAATTATTCAGCAAGAAGCCTCTGTGTGAGAACCTGGAGTGTAAACTATTTCAGATGTCCTTTGGGGTGATATGGCACTTTACCGGAGACTAACAAAACCAACATAAACTCTCCTTGGCCCATGAAATTCATGACTGCAAGGTTTACTTGATCATGTTTATTTCAAAATAATGAGAAAGTAGATTTGAAAGTGCTTTGAACTTCATAGAATGCTTAGCAAACATAAAAGTATTGCTATCATTATCAATTATGCTTACTGGAATGTTCCCCTTAATAATGTGAGATTACTTTGAAAAAGTAGCAAGATCTGCTATCTTTAGTTTTGTGCAAGTTATGGGAATGTAGTAACAAATAATCTCCATTGACAAAGAAATATCTGACTTATTATCTATTTTGTCACTATCTTTTAGGCTTTCAGCACTTGGCAAAGGAGAATGAGATTGAGGAGGTATAGAGGAATCAAGAGATAGGAGGGAAATAATTCCTGGAGAGACTGTCACTGAAATGTGCTGGGAAGACTGGCTCTTTGTCTCTCCCTGACCCTATTAATCTGTCCTTGTATTATGTTTTTTTTTTTTTTTAATGTTCATTGAAGTTGATGGAGTCTTTTACTAAATTAAATCTTCTCTTCTAAAGTTACCTTATATATCAATACAAGCTACTAGTTTTCTAAGGTTCATTTAGTACTCTGAAAATAGGATGAGGAAAGAATCAACTGAACACTTTATTAAATGTCTGACTTTGCCTTAAGCATATTGTGTATATTGTAATATTGTTATGGCAACCCTACAAATTAGGGAAAGCTATCTTCGATTTATACATGAGAACAAAGAAGTTTCAAGATGATACATCGATTTGTTCAAGGCTATACAACTAGAAAATGAGAGAGCTGGCATTCAAGACTATACTCCTTGGAACCCTTTACTCATGCTTTTGATCCTTACCTGCAATACTGACTTTGAAGTGAAATGTTCATTGATTTGAAGTTTTCAAGGTTCTTTCACCAAAGTAATTTTCTCTGATGTTACCAATAATTATACTGAAGAGCAGAAATTATTTGCTTCAGTTTTACAAGGGAACCTCAGAGTGTTTGTATCAGTCAAAATATCCACGGTAACAAAAAAACTTAAAATGTGTAATGGTTCTAATATTGTAAAGTTTGTTTATTTCCCTTTCATATGAAGTCAAAAAATATCTTGTATATAATTGATGGGGTTGGCTCTCCTCCAAGCAGTGATTCAGGCATCTATGTTCCTTCAATTTTGTGGAGCCTCTATTTTAAACATATGGCTTCCAAGGGTGTACTTACAGAAGGTAGATAAAGTGATGATAAATATTACTTTTGTTTATATTCCAGTTTTTGCAGGCAATAGTTTTACCAAATGCTTTGCCACTGCATACTAAGAATCTCCATCTTTCGAGCCTCAGATATTAATTTCTTATTATTTACTGCCTGGCCACAAGTGACATATATTTTAGATTTTTATCATAGCAATAGTCGATTTTGATGCATGACTTTCTGTATTGATTATGATAGAATAGTTGCTCTTATTAAATAAACTTTAGAATTGCCATGGTTTAACACAGTAGTTTATTTCCAGCTCACAAAATAGCAATATTGGGTTCACAATGGTATACTTGTGTGTTAGGGATGGTAGAAATCAGGTTTAGGAGGACTGTGCTCCACATGGCAATTTGGACGTCTTGGCATTCATTCATATGCCATCTTTAGCAGGTGGCTTTCAACATCATGTGGACATTGACAGCCAGATAGTGGATGGGGGGGGTTTATGGGCAGAGTCTATTAAAGATGCCTGTCACTTCTGTCCATATTTCATTGCCTAGAACTAAGCATACCCACACCTAACTACAAAGGAGGCTAGAAAGTGCAGTAGAGCTGTGTGCCCAGGAGAAGGGGTAATGAGTTGTCAGATAGCTATTCTCTGCCATAGTGGGTAATGAGCATATTTACACTAGCTGCATCTGTACATTTGACAAAGAACTGAGTGTGTTCACATGAACCGATAGAGTATTGAAAACTATTCCTGCCATGATATAATAAGAGAAAGAGATAGGGTAGTCAAAGAGCTAACTAGCTCCAGTTAAAAGCTCCTGTGTCTTATTTGAGTATACAAAATATATTTATAAATACAGTTATGCATTGCTTAATGATGGAGATATGTTCTGAGAAATGCATTGTTTGCTAGGCAACTTCATAATTGTGTGAACACCTTAGAGCAAGGGTCCCCAATCCCCAAACCATGGACAGTACTGGTATGTGGCCTGTTAGAAACTGGGCCACACAGCAGGAGGTGAGTGGCAGGCAAACAGGCATTACTGCCTGAGCTCTGCCTCCTGTCAAGATCAGGGGTGGCATTAGATTCTCATACGAGCACAAACCCTCCTGTGAACTGCACACACGAGGGATTTATGTTGTGTGCTTTTTATGAAAATCTAATGCCTGATGATCTGAAGTGGCACAGTTTCATCCTGAAATTACCAAACCACTCCCTCCCAGCCCCCATTCATGGAAAAATTGTCTTCCACAAAATCAGGTCCCTGGTGCCAAAAAGGTTGGGGACCACTGCCTTAAAGAGTATTTTTACCCAAACCTAGATGGTATAACCTACTTCACACCTAAGCTATATGGTATAGGTTATTGCTCCTGTGCTACCAACCTATACAGCATGCTACTGTTTTGAATACTGCAGCTAACTAGGACACTGTGGTAAGTATTCATTTAGCTAAACATAGAAAAGGTGCAGTAAAATTATGATATTAGAATCTTATGGGATCTCCTTCATATATGTGGTTTGTTGTTGGCCAAAACATCCTTATGTGGCATATGACTATAGACAAAACACTAGGCAAACCTGTTTTGAGTATATTTGCTGATAGTAAAAACTTGACTTTCTTTCTTTCTTTTTTTTTTTTTTTTTTTTTTGAGACGGAGTCTGGCTCTGTCACCCAGGCTGGAGTGCAGTGGCGCGATCTCGGCTCACTGCAAGCTCCGCCTCCCGGGTTTACGCCATTCTCCTGCCTCAGCCTCCGAGTAGCTGGGACTACAGGCGCCCGCCACCTCGCCCGGCTAGTTTTTTGTATTTTTTAGTAGAGACGGGGTTTCACCGTGTTAGCCAGGATGGTCTCGATCTCCTGACCTCGTGATCCGCCCGTCTCGGCCTCCCAAAGTGCTGGGATTACAGGCTTGAGCCACCGCGTTGACTTTCAATGTACTGCATGCAATTCTATCATTTGAGAGAAGAAGTGTGCTTATGGCCTATGAATGAGTTCTCTCATCTTGAAAAAATCCATATTTGCAACTGGATTAAATTCATTTCATGAACATTTTACATGCCTGCTGTTTTAAAAAACATGATTTTGATAATAATGTGTACTTTTATTTCACTAAGTATGTCTGCCTTTAGTGAGAAAGAAAAACACTAATTGCATAGCTTTCATTGTCTTATTAAATAGAAAATATTTTTGAGGACTAAAGTAAAAATAGTGGATTAGCATGCAAATGTTATAATCAAATCTAAAAATTGCTATTATGTTAAGGAAAATAAATTAAGACAGTAGAATGGGTAACATATTTTCCTATGCATTTTAAAGAATGCAGCATAAGGTTAGAATTTGTAAAATGGAAATTATGATTAAATGGACTGAAATAACATCACATTTTAGGAAGGTTGTGCTGCTACTTCAGTAGTTTTATTATGAAGGTTTATTGTTGGTTCCTTGGCTTGGATATATTTAAGATTAGATGTGTGGAAAAGGGAAAGTTCACACTGAGCAGGTGCAGTGTACATGCACCATTACAGCTGACCTATTGGGAAACATGGGCCTAAAACCAGGTTTTAAGAAATACTGAATGAATGAATGAATGGCAAATTTCAGGTTATTTAGTGCAAAATACTGTCAGAAATAGAAGTCTTACTGTATATGTAATCATAATTTTGAAAATGTCTTAATGTATACATAACGATTATTTTTTCTAACAATTTTCAAGTTGTATTCTTATCCTCCTCCTGAACATGATAAAAACCTTGGCATGCTTTAAATATCCACTGATTAGCATCCTCCTTCTTATCTTGTTGTGTAGAAATTCGGTTTTGCATTTTTAAACACATGAAATATGTTACTAATTTTGTAGTCATTAGCAATTAAATCTAGCAGTACTCAAAAAATCAATTTCTGTGGTATTGTTTCTTGTGAACCACACCTGACCTCTGGGTTTATTTTCTTTCTAGATGAAGTATATTCTTAAGTAATTATTTTTCCTGTGGAATTAAACATTTTTAAAATTGAAATGTATATATTTAAGACATACAATGTGTTGTTTTGATATACATGTACAAAAGAAACTGATTACTACAAACTGAATATAGAATTAACATATCCATCTCTTCACAGACTTACCATTTTGTGTGTGTGTGGCAAGAACACCTAAGATCTAATCTCTTAGGAAATTTCACATGTGTATTACAGTACTATTAACTATAGTACTCATGCTGTACATTAGATCTCTACAACTTATTTATTCTACATAATGAAACTTTGTTCCAGTTGCCCAATATCTCCACCTACTACTCCCCCTACACTCCAGGAAATCACCATTGTACCCTCTTCTTCTATGAATTTGACTTTTTTAGATTCCAGAAATAAGTGAGATTATGCAGTAACTTTCTTTATGTGTCTGATTTATTTCACTTAACATGATGTCCTCCAACTTCATTTACATTGTAACAAATGGCAGGATTTCCTTTTTTATAAAAGTCAGAATAAAATACAAACACACACACACACACACACAGACACACACAGCAATTTTTTTCCCATTCATCTGTCTATAGACACTTAGGTTGTTTCCATATTTTGGATATTGTGAATAATGCTACAATGAACATGGGAGCACAGATATGTCATTGACATATTGATATCATTTCCTTTGGATATGTATTCAGAAGTGGGATTGCTGGATCATACATATAGCAGTCCTTCCTTTAATTTTTTGAAGAGCTTCCATACTGTTTTCCATAATGACTACACCAAATTACATTCTTATTGATAGTGTGCAAGAGTTCCCTTTTCCTCACATTCTCATAAACACTTATTTTTTGTCTTTTTGATAACAACCATTCTAATAGGTGTGAAGTGACATCTCATTGGGTGATATTAACCATCTTTTTACATACTAAGTGGCGATCTTTATGTCTTCCTTGGAAAAAATTTTATTTAAGTCCTTCGCCCATATTTTCAACTGGGCTATTTGTATTTTTGCTATTGAGTTCTATGAGTTTCTTATATATTTTGGATATTAACTCCTTATTAGATATATGGTTTGGAAATATTTTCTTTCATTTTGTAGGTTGCCTTTTCATCTCATTGTTCCCTTTGCTTTGCAGAAGTTTGTTTTTAGCATGATGTAGTCCCACTTTTTTTGTTGTTTTTTGTTGTTGTTGTTGTTTGTTTGCTTGTGTGTTTTTGGTGTCATATGCAAAAAAAAAAAAAAAATCTTAATCAAGACCAACATCATAGAGCTTGTTCCCTATGTTTTTTCTTAGGAGTTTTATAGTTTCAAGTCTCACGTTAAAAGTCTTTAATCCATTTTGAGTTGCTTTTTGTGTATATTGTAAGATAAGGGTCCAATTCCATTTTTCTTTTTTTTTGCATGTGGATATTCAGTTTTTCTAACACCATTTATTGAAGAGACTGTCCTTTCCCCATTGTCTATTCTTGGTACCCTTGTCAATTATTATTTGACAATTTATTTGTGGGTTTCTCTCTGGGCTCTCTATTCTGTTCCACTGGTCTGTGTGTCTGATTTTATACTAGTATCATCTTGTTTTGATTAGGACAACTTTGTAGTATAATTTGAAATCAGAACCTGTGACATTGTCAACTTTGTTCTTCTTTCTCAAGATTGTGCTATTTGGGGTTGTTTGTGATTCTGTACAAATTTTAGGATTCCATTTCTGTAAAAATTGCTTTTAAAAATTTGATAGGGATTACCAACAAAAAAAAAGGATGAATGAGATCTAGTATTTGATCATACAACAGAGTGACTATAGTTAATAATGAATAATTGTATATTTAAAAATAACTAAAAGAGTGTAATTTGATTGTTTGTGGCACAAAAGATTAATGCTTGAGGGGATGGAGACCCCATTCTCCATAATGTGATTATTTCACACTGCATACCTGTATCAGAACATCTTATGTACCCCTGAGGTATATACACATACTATATACCCACAAAAATTGAAAATTTAAAAAATTAAATTTTTTGTAGAGATTGCATTTTTATAGCTATTGCATTTGATGGTGTTTTACAATTTCCTTAAGCTGTTTTCACTCTTTTTCATTTTTTTTCTTTTTGCTTCTTTGAAGGATTTCTGATACCTGTTTTTGAGTTTGCTGATCCTTTCTTCTCCTTATCTAGTCTGCTGTTGAGCCCCTGTATTGAAATTTTTCAGTTATTGTATTATTCAGCTCTATGATACCTGGTACTTTCCTGTGTTTTCTGTTTCTTTGCTGGAATTCTCACTTTGTTCATACATTATTGTCCTTATCTCAGTGAACATCTTTATGACTGTTTTTGGTTTTTGTTTTTGTTTTTTGAGACGGAGTCTCGCTGTGTCACCCAGGCTGGAGTGCAGTGGCGCGATCTCGACTCACTGCAAACTCCGCCTCCTGGGTTCACGCCATTCTCCTGCCTCAGCCTCCCAAGCAGCTAGGAATACAGGGGCCTGTCACCATCCGGCTAAGTTTTTGTATTTTCAGTAGAGACAGCGTTTCACTGTGTTAGCCAGGATGGTCTCGATCTCCTGACTTCATGATCCACCCGCCTCGGCCTCCCAAAGTGCTGGGATGACAGGCCTGAGCCACTGTGCCCGCCCTATGACTGTTATTTTTAACTCCTTCAGGTAAATTACCTATCTCAATTTCATTAGGGCCAGTATCTTGTTCTTCTGTTTGGCACATATTTCCGTTTCCTCGTTTTCCTAGTTGGTTTCTGTGCGTTAGGTAAGACAGCCATCTCTCCCGGTCTTAAGAGATTCTGGGTGCCTCTCAAATTTTGTGCTGCAAAGACCCATATTTTTTCTCAGTGGTCTCAGAAGACTGAAATTTACCAAGTTTCATCAGTGCTCTGAGACAGTGAGATAGGATCCATTTCCTAGAGTAGCAGCTAGGAAAGTTGGAGTGCTAGATGTAAGATCCAATTCATTTTCTCTTCATGGAGAAGCCGGAAGCTGGGGTTTATTCCCCTCTCACTCTTCACTGAGACAGAGAGACCTGTGGAAAATTTCTGCGTGCTCATTCAGACTGAATGCTCTTTCAAATCGCTTCTTTGCTCTTTGTCACTTTCAGGGATCTAGTGAATGCCAGGCCCCATCAGCTCTCAGATAAAGGTGGCTTGAGACCAGCTTCTCAGGTAGCAACCAGAAAAGCTGGGATACTAGATGGGCAGGCCAACTCCTAGGGAGAAGTTGGAGGCTTAGTTTTATTGCTAAAATGAGCCAGGAGAAGGAGCTCTGGGAGTGCCACCTGCCTGTTTAAATTCCCAGGGCATTAGTGATTGCCTGCCTCATCAGCTCCAGGAGCCAGTGACTTTGATGCTAGATTCTCAGCTTCCAGAGATATGCAAGTTTGGAGTTAATTCCTTGGGTACTAGCTATAAGAGTTGGGTGCTAAATGTGTGGTCTAGGTTCTGCCAGGGAGAAGTTGGAGGTTTGATTTTATCATTGGAGAAGGCTGGGGGTAATGTTTCAGTCCATTGTGTGTTGCTATAACAGAATAGCTGAGACTGGGTAATCTATAATGATCAGAAATTTATTTTCTCACAGTTCTGGAGGCTGGGAAGTTCAAGATAAAGGCACCAGCATCTGGCAAGGGCATTCCTGCTGTGTCATCACATGGTAGAAAACAGAAAGGCAAAGAGACAAAATGGGGCCACACTCACCTTTTGATAATGGCATTGCCCTGATGACCTAATCACCTCTCAAAGATTCTACTTGTTAATTTCAATGTGAGTTTTGGAGAGGACAAACATTCAAACCATAGCAGGGAGAGAAACCATAGGAATTGCCACATTCCCCTTTATGTTTCCAGAGGACTAGAGATTGCTTACCTCATCACCTTCCAGTACAAGCTAGCTAAAAGCCAGGCCCTCAGGCAGATGCTTTGAAGTGAGAATTTTCTCAGTCACTTTGTGTACAGCAGTCTATAAACTAGCTTCTGGATTTTTCTCAGATGAAACTGATCCACGCATAGCTGTTTATTTGGTGTGTCTGTGGGTGGAGGGAGAATCCTGTGACTCCTATTCTGTCATTTTGCTAACTTCCTTATTGAGATGGTTTGTTTTATATCCTGTAAGTCATTATATATCTGAAAATATATGTTTATTCATGATGACAGTTTAGCTAGGTATAGATTTTTTTTATTAAAATCTATTTTTTCCCTCAGGATTTTGAAGATATTATTATATTGTGTTTTCAGTCTCTACTGTGGCTGATAATTCCATTGTAAAATCTAATTAGTGTTCTCCCATGGCTAATCTCTGTTTCTTCTCTAATAGATTTTCTGCTTGTTGCTGATTTATCTATTTCTTCTTGCAATTCGTTGGTTCTTGCATATTGTGTTTTCAGGCTATATTGTTAGATTACACATATATTGATGATACACATGTATTCACTGATATCTAATTGTACATTTGTATTGTTTGCTATCTGGCTTGGACATGTAAAGGTTGAACACCATCTACTTTTATTTGTGGAGAAAAAAATCATCAGACACAGCCAAAGGCTTGAAATCCTCTGGCATTCTGTATGTATATCATTGTTTTTTTAGTTTCAGGGGTCAAAAATCTGCAAAGTAGCTTAAACAAATAAGGGACTTTATTAACTCAACTAATTGTAAAAGGCAAAGATGACGCTGAATGTGTCTGGAGTCAGGGAACTAAATGATTCCATAATACTTCTTTCATTCACTTCTCTGCATTTTGTCTTTTCTTCTAATACATTCAGGACTCTTCACATGATGTGGTCATGGTCTTTGTCACTTCTAGGATTTTATATGAAGGGCTTTGTAACCAAGTGAAGAAAGGATACTACCTTCTCACCTTCAGGTAGAAAATTCCAAGGAAAAGTTCCTGTTCCTCCCAACTCTGGACATTTGCCCATTCCTTGCCCAATCTCCCATGCCCAAATAGATGAGTATCATCATTGACCTAGTTTGTTTAATATGGTAACACTGTGGTCAGGAAACCAAGGGTTAGAATTTGTTACCAAAGGAAGGGAGAAGACGTGCTGAGTAGATAAGAGCAATTATCATAATACCTTTTTCCTACTTTCCCAGAGATTAAGAACATGACCCTTCCTTAATTCTAAGCTTGTTCTAGCAATATATCTTTATCTTTGCCTTTATGGAGCTTCCTTAGTCTTATCTATGTGTATTTAATAGCTTTTTATGTACTTTCTTAGCATGTTGTGTTTTATAGAATTTATTACCTTGCCTCACAGTTATAGCAGGTGTATATCTTCCTTATTAGACTATAATCTCTGTGGTAAAGGACTGTGTCCTTTCCATTTTTTAATCTTTATTTATTCATTAATTCAATCATACATTCATTCTACTAATATTTATTGAGTGCTTCCTTTTTGCCAGATACTGTCATAGCCACTGGGCAAATAGTGGATGTTCAATAAATAAATGTCTTCTTGAATAAAACTTCCTGGATATTCTCAGAAAATGTTTCTGTTATGCTACTAAGGTTTTGACAGGCTAATTTTCCTGTTATTGTAATTTAAAAGCACAAAGTCTAGAGAATGACCTTTGAAATGTTACACATGATGTGCATTTCAAAAGAAAAAATTTGGATTGGCATACCAACTTCCTCATCATGTTTTGAAATGTGATACTTCAGGGATAAGGCAAAAGAGCAAAGCAGGCCAAAATCCTCTCCACAGAGAGATGAACTGCAGGGCCCGTCACATTCCTGTTTTCATTAAAACAGGTAACATACCCATTGTGTTCAGTCAGCCATAGGCTATTTCAGGATACTTTTTAACACCTTGAAGTCACTAAAATAAATTCCACTGCTTCTCAGGGTATCACCAAATAGAACAAAAGGTAAAATAAAAAATGGAAGAAATGAAAACCCCATATTCTATCCACTTGTTGTGATAATAAAGAAATGTATTAAAATCAAGTCCCTCTTTCTAGGACAAAATAACATTTCTTTAGAAACAAGCAACTGATGTTCCCACACAGCTTGATATTTTCCTGCAGATCCTGTGATGCTACCAAAAACCTGCATAATACTGTGTGTGTGTGTGTGTGTGTGTGTGTGTACTTCTGTGTGTATGTATGCACAAGTGTATGAGTTTGTTAAACTCTGTGAGACTACCTACACATTTTCCTAGGACAGCTATATATGGTTTTGGGAAAAATAAAGCATCATGAGCCAGGAAACTCCTTAGAAAATCAAAATCAAAAGTGCACTCATTCATTTATTTTTATCTAATATTTTATCTCACCTTTGTGATTTTATGCATCCTGTTTCTTAAGCCTATACTACTTCCCTTCTTCCGTGTATTCAATTAATTTCAATCCTTCAACTATAAGTAACAGGAAATCTTCAACTCACATAACTTAAACAATAAGTAAATGTATTATCAAGCCTAGAGTTTCCTGGATTGGTTAATTCACATCTCAGTGACATCACTGAAATCCTAGATTCTTGCTATCTCAAAATTCTTTGATCCTCAGCATATCAACTTTAACCTCAAGCTATTTATATGATGGTGGCAAGATGGTATCACAACCAGTCACAGCAATTTCCTGCTGAAAAGCATCTATCTTTTCCATGTATGTCTTTTTCAGAGTAGAGAAACTATACCCAGAAACCCCAGGAGACTTCCCCTCATAGCTCATTAGCCAGGGTTAGGTCACAAGCCCTGACTAAGACAATCCCTGGAGAGGGGAATGGGGTTACTATGATGGGTTTGAATTAAAAGTATTTACTTTGGAGTGGTAAAACAGAAGGGTAGATGCTGGACAAAATCAAGGCTCTACCTTGACAAAATCCTTGCTCAAAAGCAAGGAAGAAAAGGAAATCTGATATGAGGCAAGTGTTAAGAACAAATAACTTAGATCTCCAACTTTTTTTTTTAACAGTGGATTTGCTTGCCTTTAATAATAAGCAGAATAAGTAAGTTGTACCTACTAAATTAGGAATATCAATTCTTTACTCAGCTTCTTTATGCACTAACCCATATAACGAGTTACACTGACCTTGAATGTGTCTCTCCCTGACCACTGGAGATAGAATTAATCTTTCTATTCTGTGCTCTCCATACATACAAACTTGAATGAGCATGTGGAGACACATATTTTAGTTTTTGGAGAGAACAAAACTCTAACAAATTTCAAAGCATCTTTTACAAACTTTTCTCTTTTCAATGAACAATAGTGGCAAGATTAGATGGATAAAGACAATGAGAATGTAGAAAGTTTTGAGTAACTGTGTCAATAATTATTCTTCAGATATTGATCTATAATGTGTCATAAAATAGTGTAAAGAAAAATGCTCTTTTCACAAATTGTAAATATTTCTTCTATAGAGGACCAGCCTTATTAATTATAAAAGCTATTATCCCAATGTGTTTTTTATGGAAAGCCCAGAAAAAAGAAGCCATTTGTAGGTGAACAGAAAGAAAATCACTTAATTCACAAAGATATCCCAAATGCCTTTGTTAAAGACATAAGCAATTTTAAATGAACTAATCCATTAATATCTACCAGTGGTTAAATGTAGCATTCTGTTTATTTAAGTCAGTAATTGCT
This sequence comes from Macaca mulatta, assembly GCF_049350105.2. Classification (NCBI taxonomy): domain Eukaryota; kingdom Metazoa; phylum Chordata; class Mammalia; order Primates; family Cercopithecidae; genus Macaca; species Macaca mulatta. The sequence goes on from NC_133406.1 coordinate 165,099,073, forward strand.
ATAAATGATAATGATTCTTCATATCGCTAGATATCCAATGCATTATTCATTCCTCCTTAGGCTGAGATATGAGAACATCAGAGCTATTATAGGTTTATGTAGTGATTTATAGGAAGAATAGATTATTTATTAAAATAATAGACAAATATTAAAGGGGCATTATTGACTCACTATTTTTTCTGATGCTTTATTAATTTTTTTATTATTATGTTTTAATTTTACAATTTAACATCTTCATGTGGAGCTGAAATTCTAATTAGTGTGAATTTTAGTGTCCTTATTGGAGATCAAGCACCTAAGGGTATTGAACATATAATAATGTCACCTCTTGTTTTTGGTTAACTCTTTATATGGGTTAGTGTGTAATGAAGCTGAGTAAAGGATTAATATTCCAAATTTAGTAGGTACAAATTATTTATTTTGCTATTAAAAGTGAGTAAATCTACTGTTAAAATAGCTGGAGACCTAAGTTGTTATTGGTTATAAATATCCTTCCTTAAGTATTAAAATCTACTTATTTTTTGTCAGTATCTTTGGCAAATTTTTTTAAGTTGTCTTTTGTTTTCTTGACTTGCCAGTATACTCCATTTGTCCTTTCATTCATGCCATCACATAAGATGTGATGGAGACTCACTGTGCTAACAAAGGCAGGCCATTCCATCTAAAGCTTCTACCTGCTAAAACATAGATAACTTTTTAATGCTGCTTCTGATTTTTTAAGGGCTTAAGTTTGAAAATTTCCTGTCTTAAAAACAACCAACCAACCAAACAAATGAAAAATCTAGTTATTGACCTTGCATCCTGTATTCCATGGTTACAGGGTGAGCATAAATGATGACAGAATATTTGAGAGCTGGCTCTATGTTTTTCTTTTTCATCTAACTATTTTGTTTTTAGACACACTTTTGTTAGTGAAGCAAGAGCTATGGAGCAAAAATTCTGAATATTTTTATTTTCAGGTGATTAAAGCTTTCTCACTCCTCCTCTCCTCACACACATGAATTTATTTATTTTTTTTTAATAATTACTCTAAATTCATGTATAAATTCTGGGCTTATTTTTAGTAAGGAAAGGCTACTTTTATTTTGAATTGGAGAACAACTGTCAGTATTAAAATTGACTTCAGGCTAGGCACGGTGGCTCACGCCTGTAATCCCAACACTTTGGGAGACTGAGGAAGGCAGATCAACTGAGATTGGGAGTTTGAGACCAGCCTGACCAACATGGAGAAACCCTATCTCTACTAAAAATACAAAATTAGCCAGGCATGGTGGGGCATGCCTGTAATCCCAGCTACTTGGGAGGCTGAGGCAGGAGAATTGCTTGAACCCGGGAGGCAGAGGTTGCGGTGAGCCAAGATCACACCGTTGCACTCCAGCTTGGGCAACAAGAATGAAACTCAGTCTCAAAAAAAAAATTATTTCAATCGACTATCTTAGATATTTGACTTGTACACATTTTTAGCAAGTTGTTTATATGTCATCAGGTTATTTCACCACAGAACATATAAATTAGTGTTATAACTACAGAAAAATGTCACGTACATCTCATTATCACATGACAGATTTAATCTTAGATAAATAATTTTATTAAAAATAATTAAATTTCAAGTATTTCTAGTTATTGCCAACACATTAATGCACAACTGAATGATTCTGGAAGACTAAATATGAATGATGGCAGTTGATTTTTTGAAAATCCAGATTATTTGGACAGTCGTTTTAAAATTCAGACACAAATTAACTCAGTACTTTGTTAATTTTACAATCATGCACTGTATGATGACATTTTGGTCAAATGTGGACCACGTATACAATGGTGATCCCCTAATATTATACTACGTTGTTTTTACTTTACATTCTCTATGTTTAGATACACAAATACTTAGCATTGTATTCCAATTACCTACAGTGTTCAGTACAGCAATATGTTGTACTGGTTCACCTAGAAGCAATGGGCTATACCAGTGGTCCCCAACCTGTTTGGTACCAGAGACTGGTTTCGTGGGAGACAATTTTTCCACGGACTGTGGGAGGGGAATAGTTTTGGGATGATTCAGGCATATTATATTCATTTTGCCTTTCATTTCTATTATTACATTGTAATATATAATGAAATAATTATACAACTCATCCTCATGTAGAATCAATGGGAGCCCTAAGCTTATTTTCCTGCAACCAGACGGTCCCATCTGGGGGTGAGGGGACACAGTGACATATCATCAGGCATTAGATTCACATAAGAAGCATACCACCTAGATCCCCTGCATGTGCAGTTCACAATAGGGTTTGCACTCCTATGAGAAGCTAATGCCACTGCCAATCTGACAGGAGGCAGAGCTCAGGTGGTGATGTAAGAAATGAGGAACAGCCATAAATACAGATGAAGCTTCACTGGCTAACCTGCTGCTCTCTCCCCACTGTGCAGCTCAGTTCCTAACAGGCCACAGACTGGTACCATCTGTGACCTGGGGGTTGGGGACCCCCAGGCTATACCATGTAGTCTAGATGGGTAGTAGGCGATCTCATATAGGTTTTTGTAAGTATACCCTATGACATTCACACAATGATGGAATCCCCTAATGACATATTTCTCAGAAGTGATTCATGATGTTAAGTGACAAATGACCATATTTTAGACTTGGCCAAAAATCATCTCAACATAGGGTACCTTGCCCTCAGAGGGTTCATAGAAATGATCACAGTCCATTGAGCTCTGAGTCAATTCTGTAGTAGCTCCTATAGATTATTTCTTTAGACCCCGAACAATTGATTGGTCTTAGATAAGACATTTTCTATGCAGTATGTGTGATGCACACTTTTCTGTAATTATTTGAAAGTGCCAAACTCTATCTTGTCTCAGACCTACTATAGACGTGGTTTCCTCTGCCTGGAGCTATTTTTGCCCTATTTGCAAGGCTAGTTTCATTTTATATATCAGGTTTCAGCCTGATACTTCTGAGTTGCCACTTTTCACTACTCTGTAAGAGTTCCTCTTCCTGTTATTCTCTTTCTGTATGCATTGTTATTTACTTCCTTTTACCTGTTGCAATTTATAATTATGTATTTATTTATTGTCTGTTGTCCCTTCATTGCTATCTCTCAGAGACTGAAAACTCCATAGTAGCAAGGACGCATAATAGATAATATTAATAGACATTTATTAAATATTTGATGACTGAATGAATGATCCTGGTGTCAAGGCCAGAACCTAATCCTAGGTCTCCAGAATCCCTATTATTGTACATTAGCCACTGCACACTTACAATAAAATATCAATTAAATGATTTCCTATCTTCTACGCATGTAGAAAATAAGCCTTCCCATGACCTGAATTCAACCACTGTCTAATTTCCATGATATATTGGGAAGCATAACAGAACTAAGTAATTAAGGCCTCTCTAGGAATATTATTGAAACAATACAATACCAAGAATAGTAAGATTCAGAACAGAAAGAAAATGACAGTTTCTTTCAACAGTTAAAAATCTTCTGCTTTTCAAAAAGACTGATTTACTCTAAACCAATCAAAACTTTTGACTTTGAGTCAATAGTTACCTTCTTTAAAGATAAATAATTTCTTTTATTTGTGCTTCTTTTCTCTGAATTTTGTAAAATTAATAGAAAAAGAGTAAAACTCCACTTGACACCTATTGAATCCAGCATAATTAAGATCTATTTATTTTCATTTAAAAACAAAACAAAAATTAATTATTCAATATAACTCCCTTTACACACACACATATACCCATCCTGCATTTTTTTCAAGCACAAATTATCTTGGAGACTTACTTGATTAACTTAGATGTGAAATAATTTTCTTGTCTATATCAAGGACAGAATGACAAATATTCTCAGATTCTCTTAGCAACAGGCATTTGATTTGCTGTCTTGAATAGAGCCTTGTAAAGTTTCCTTTTCAGGAGAACTACCATATTTGAAAATGTTGCCTTATTGTTGTTTTAAAATTTTCATATTATTATTTTATTACTAAATAAATTAATGTATGCAACTTTAGAAATAGAAAGTGGTATGGTTTGGCTCTGTGTTCCCACCCAAATCTCAGGTTGAATTGTAATCTCCACATATTGGAGGAGAGGCCTGGTGGGAGATGATTGAATCACAGAGTGGATTTCTCCCTTGCTATTCTCATGATAGTAAATGAGTTCTCATGAGAACTGATGGTTTTAAAGTGTGATACTTCCCCGCAACCTCGACCCTCTCTCCTGCCACTATGTAAGATGTGCCTTGCTTCCCCTTCACCTTCCACCATGATTGTAAAGTTTCCTGAGGCCTCCCCAGCCATGTGGAACTATGAGGCAATTAAATCTATTTTCTTTTTAAATTACCCATTCTCAGGTAGTTCTTTGTCACAGTGTGAAAAAGGACAAATACAGAAAAATTGGTACTGGGAGTTTGGGGCACTGCTATAAAGATACCTGAAAATGTGGAAGTGACTTTGAAACTGGGAAGCAGGCAAAGGTTGGAACGGTTTGGAGGGCTCTGAAGAAGACAGGAAGATGTGGGGAAGTTTGGAACTTCCTAGAAACTAGTTGAATGATTGTGACCAAAATGCTAACAGTGATATAACAATGAAGCCCAGGCTGGAGTTGTCTCAGATGAAGATGAGAAACTTACCAGGAACTGGAGCAAAGGTCACTCTTGCTATACTTTAGCAAAGAGATTAGCAGCATTTTGCCCCTTCCCTAGAGAACTTAAACATGGAAGTTTGAATTGAAATAGATGATTTAGGGTATCTGGCAGAAGAAATTTCTAAGCAGCAAAACATTCAAGCTTTTTCTGAAAGCATACAATCATATGCGTTCACAAAGAGATTGTCTGAAATTAGAGCTTATGTTTAAAAGGGAAGTAGAGCGTAAAAGTTTGGAAAATGTGTGGCCTGATTGTGTGATGATAAAAAAGAAAAACCTATTTTATGAGAAGAAATTTAAGCTGCTTGCTTTTGGAATTTTCATAAGTAAAGAGAAGCCAAATATTAATAGCCAAGACAATGGGGGAAATGTCTCCAGGGCATTTCAGAGATCTACATGGCATACCCTCGTATCACAGGCCTGTAGGCCTAGGAGGAAAAAGTGGTTTTGTGGGCCAGGCCCAGGGCCTTGCTGCTCTGCGAAATCTCTGGACTTGTTGCCTGTGTCCTGGCTGGTCCAGCTCCAGTTGTGGCTAAAAGGGGTCAAGGTACAGCTTGGGCTGTTGCTTCAGAAGGTGCAAGCCCCAAGCCTGGGCAGCTTTCGCATAGTGTTGGTCTTACAGTTGTGCAGAAGGCAAGAGTTGCGCTTTGGGAGCCTCCACCTAGATTTCAAAGGATGTATGGAAACACCTAGATGTCCAGGCAGAAGTCTGCTGCTGGGGTGGAACCCTTGTGGAGAATCTTTATTAGGGCAATGCAGAGGGGAGGGCAATGCAGAGGGCAATGCTGCCTAGGGGAGCTGTGAGAAGAGGGCCACCATCCCCCAGACCCTAGAATGGTAGATCCACCAACAGCTTGCACCATGCACCTGGAAAAACCACACTCAATGCCAGCTAGTGAAAGCAGCCACAGGGGCTGTACACTGCAGAGTCACAGAAATGGAGCTGTATGAGGCTGTAGGAAGCCACCTCTTGCATCAGTGTGTGCTGGATGTGAGGCATGGAGTCAAAGAAGATCATTTTAGAGCTTTAAGATTTAATGACTTCCCCACTGGGTTTCCGACTGGCATGGGGCCTGTGGTCTCTTTGTTTTGGCCAATTTATCCCATTTGGAATGGAAACATTTACCCAATGCCTATACCCTCATGTATCTTGGACGTAACTAACTTGTTTTTGATTTTACAGGCTCCTAAGTGGAAGGGACTTGCCTTGTCTCAGAACTTGGACTTTTGAGTTAATGCTGGAATGAGTTAAGACTTTGGGGGACTATTGGGAAGGCATGATTGGTTTTGAAATGTAAAAAGGACATGAGATTTTGGAGGGGCCAGGGACAGAATGATATGGTTTGGCTCTGTGTCCCCACCCAAATCTCATTTTGAATTGTAATTCCTACATGTTGGAGGAGGGGCCATAATTAACTTGTATTTACATAACACATTTTTTGAAATGTAGTTGAAATTAACAAATTGTAAACAAATCTTTAAATAAAGAATAATTTCTTATTTTCTTATCTCATTAAAAAGAAGGGTAAATCTAATTCTCTAAATGTTTCAGCAACTCTTTCATTCTGGGGTCTCATTTTTGCCCCATTTGGATTTTCCTTAACATATTTTCTAAATCCTAGCTACAGTACATCTCTGTTTTATCTTGTTTCAAATAATGAGGCCTTTTTAATAGCTAAATTATCCTATGTTCTATGTATAAGACTATTTGTGGTTTTAGGGAACTAGATGTCTTTAAACTTTTTTTGTGGTTTAGAACTTTGATTTTAATAACAATAGTAATAAAAATGATATCTGGATTTTTAAAACAAAGCTTTGCTCACCTCTTTACCACATCTAAGGATCTTTTTCTCTTAATTTCAGATTGATTAATCTCCTTCTGAGGTAGCACTTCTGTTTCCCTCAGGCCAGTTTTGGCCAATGCAGTTTTCCCTTTATCCTGAGGTGGCAAGCCATTTCCCGTCTCCTTTCCTCTCTAAATGTTTACACTAAAGCCTTTTCTAATTTATTGTTATGCTCAGCAAATAGAAGAAGCTCAGTAAATATTAATTGAATGTGAATGGAAGTGTAATTTATTGTATTTTCACCATAAATGTTATTTATTCAATTTTCAAATTTATTTAGTTGGTAAATTTAACGTATCATGTGACTTTATTTTATTTCATAATTTATCATAATGTTTATCCTATAAGTAAATTCCTTAGTGTTTTATATTTTCCTGAAAACCTTATCAAGTAATACAGGAAGAAACTTATATATACCTGAGGGAAAAAATTGAAAGTTATCTTTAATTGTTAAAACAAATTTTTTTTTTTTTTTTTTTTGAGACAGAGTCTCACTCTGTCGCCCAGGCTGGAGTGCAGTGGCCGGATCTCAGCTCCCTGCAAGCTCCGCCTCCCGGGTTTTCGCCATTCTCCTGCCTCAGCTTCCTGAGTAGCTGGGACTACAGGCGTCCGCCACCTCGCCCGGCTAGTTTTTTGTATTTTTTAGTAGAGATGGGGTTTCACCATGTTAGCCAGGATGGTCTTGATCTCCTGACCTCGTGATCCGCCCATCTCAGCCTCCCAAAGTGCTGGGATTACAGGCTTGAGTCACTGCGCCCGGCCTAAAACAAAATATTTTAAGAATCTTAAGGACAGAGGCTTTGCTATTTATTTGTTTTATGATCTTCCATTTCATCTGCTATACAAGTTAAATAATAGATTGCTATTAAAGTCTTAGAGTTCAAAAACTAGAAGATTTGTATTCAACTCATGTTTCTCATATTTCAGGGCAAGAAGGAATTTTAGTGATAGTCCAATCTAATCTTCTCATTTTTCAGAGAAGAAAACCGAAACATCAGAGACTGTTGCAGCTAGTATAGTGTGTACTGTATACACATGCACACACACACACACACACACAAATACAAATAGCCAATGTGTATTCAATATTTTGGTTAATAAGTAGAATTCTAAATGCTTTACCTTGTTAATCTTGATAACTACATATATATATATATATATATATATATTTTTTTTTTTTTTTTTTTTTGAGACAGAGTCTCGTTCTGTCTCCCAGGCTGGAGTGCAGTGGCATGATCTCAGCTCACTGCAACCTCCACCTCCTGGGTTCGAGCGATTCTCCTACCTCAGCCTCCTGAGTAGCTGGGATTACAGGTGCGCGCCACCACTCCTACCTAAGTTTTGTATTTTTAATAGAGACAGGGTTTCACCATACTGGTCAGGCTGGTCTATAGCTCCTGACCTCATGATCCACCCACTTTGGCCTCCCAAACTGCTGGGATTAGAGGCCTGAACCACTGCGTCTGGCCACTGAGATATATGTTGTTTTTATCTCCATTTTACAGATGAAAAAGTGACTCAGGGAAGTTAAATAAGTTCATCACCATCACATCATTAGTAAGTGTTAAAGCTGGGAGTAGGACCTGTTTATTTAATCTCTTTGAGCCCTCACTCTTAAACACATATACTCTATTGCTTCTCTGATTAGAGCTGAGATATTCTGAGTCCTAATTCCTAATCCTGTAATGTTTCCATTATGGGCATTCTCTGAAAGGTTTGGAGATGGCTGAGGGTTCTAAGTGAGACATACATATTAGAGTGGCAGTGAAAATAGTGGGAAATGGGAATGAAAGTAAGCTGGTGAAACTGGCAGAATGAAAAGAGGAGCAAGGAGATATTTTAGAGGGAATGTTGGTTTGGAATTCTGGCTAGACAAGTAATAATAAAATATCAGAAGAAAATAGATCTTTCTGAGTAATCAGAGAAATAATATTTGTTCAGAGGAGTTTAAACTCAATTGCTACTTGAGGATTGGTTCTTCCCAAGAGGAGTTGCAAAACAAGAGATAATATCAAAACTCATCTACTGAAATTTCTATTAAATACCTTCCTCATCATGCCTTTCCTCCTTTCAAAATAAATTTTCTATCATGATTGTTATTTGTCTTTTAAAAGGTTTCCTCAAATGATATTGGAAGGACATCTAGACAGAGGACATAAAGGCCACTCTTTTTATTTGGCTTTTGCTGAGCTGTGAATATTTAAGAGATGAAGTGTAAGATCATCATTATTGATGTTATTTTTCCTTATGAGGGGTTCTTTCATAAATGACACAGAGGGCAAGTGGTAAAGGACACGGAATTCAGGCTCTTCATTTCACTTCCTGCTGATGTGTGAATAACTCAGGGGCAACACACAACGATTTTACTTTATGCCACTTGGCATTTCATTCAGACAGTTGAATTGTTGGTACTCTCTTACCAGAGGTCTTAGTAGGGCCATTTTAGTAGATCTGTGCTTTGGAAAAAGTCAGAATTATTTGAAAATTCCAGTTACTACGGTATGCTTTATGAACCAAATTATATGAAAAGAGCCGTTATATTGTTTATTATAAAATTAGTCTAAGTAGAATTTTCTGGATTGTTTTTAAAGGAAGCCAACTCACATCATAATTAAATATGTATTAAATAAGAGAAATATAGGTATGAAATTTTACTAATTATAACTCTTATATTGTCATTTTGAAAATGTGTTTGAGCCACATAATTCTATGCCCCACAAAGCAAACTTCCAATTAACTTGGACTACTAATTGAGAATAGCAAAACAAAACATCCTTGTGTAACGTTACACATAAATGTTTTACTATCAAGATTAGCCAATGACTTATATCTTGATTTTATGAATGACAGTAACTCCAATATACTGATTATCAATCCAGAAAATGTTAAAGTCAGAGGAGAATATTGGCATTTAGGCGTGAATTTGAAAGCATTAGTATTATAAGATTGAAAGTAGTGTTCTAGTGAATGAATGTAAGTATATAGAGATAATTATCCTGGGAACATGTTTAATTTAGCTTTAGTATGCACTGTTAAATGACTTTAATAATAAAACAGAATGAATCTAGTAAGTTCAGAATGGACAAATTTACTATCAACAGCAAGTGCCTAGGAATTGGTAGAAGGTGCAGATTGTATGACAATGAAATCTAAATACTCTTAGAAGTTCCTTCTTTTTTTATTTTTCAGATTGTTGCCATTCCCCATCTCCTGCCTTGAATCTTAGAATGAAATCTGTTATTGACAGTGAACTAATTTAATGAAGGAGTGTTAAATATTCAACGAAGCAGCAAATCTGCTCACATTTTAATTAACATATATTTTTGAAGAAACAAAGCAGGCCTACAGGCATAAAACAATGTTATGTCTATATGTCATATAGGTACAGGTATTGAATCAGGACTAAAACATTTGTCCTCTCTGATATTCTATGACACCACCACACTACAGAGCTACAGAGTTCATATTTAGAGGATTCATTATATTACTTAGTACTAAATATACCGCCACCAGCTAGGTTGGACAAATTTGCTATTGGACAAAGTTGGAAAAGGTCACAACAGAGGAAAAAATTATTTTCTTATTTATAAAGAAAGGGAATTTATAAAATTATGGAAAGAACATAGGAAAAAATAAGGCAGGAGTCAAGAAGAAGCACTTGTAAAATAAGATGCTGATTATAGTGCTAGAATTAGAGAAGCTGATACAATAGGGAAAGTCATCTGTAAAATTATTATCTCTTGAAATTAAACATAGAAATGTGAATAAGAAAACATCTATGCGTGAATGGATTTTGATTGGGGCAGATAAGCATTTTTAGCAAAGAACAGCACAAATCAAGTACCCCCAAATTCTGCAATAAACAAACAAAACCCCATCACCTACCTCACCAAAAATTATCTGACACAATTGGGCTAAATCCATGTCATCAACTTAGAAATTTTGCCTTGGAAATCAGCCAGTGAAGTTGAGTCATATTTTCAGAGGCTTCCTCTTCCTCTTTGGAAAATCATCAACACATTTTCATTTTGTAAGCTATGTTTTTTTTTTTTTTTTTTTTTTTTTTTTTTTTTTTTTTTTAAACCAGCATTGATTTTAAAAGCTTTATCCAATTCTTGGTTCTTGAATGTCCCTGAAGATATTTTTGAAGCATTATGCAAAGTGTTGCTCCCTCTGGAACTCCCATGTAGGCGCTGGAGATGTTGGGAAATGCTTGTGAGAAATTTTCATGCATAAAAAAGGACACTCAGCTGAATGCTAGATTGTAATTCAATCAGGAAGTTCTGATGACATTCTAAAACTGTAAAGTAGAGTCTGAATGCTTTAGGAATAATACCACATTGCCAACACTGAATTACAGCTAGTATTTTTACACGAGGACTAGGAATACTAGGAACATAAAACAATTTCATAGCCAGTTACCTTTGAGGTTGAGGGAGATGACAATTCATCACACAGAGATCTTTAGTGCATTCCACAAAGAAAGATTATAATATGTGTAAGAGTGAAGGCTTGCCACTTGTCAGTCTATGAGAAGGATTTGAGTATAGAGGATACAGTGGTCTGTAAAACATTATAGGACTTGTGAAATGAGGACAGGATTGCAATGCTTTTGAGGACACTCGGGTTGCCAGGAACACAAATCCTAGTCCTCATAAATACCACATTTATACTTTAATCAGAAAAATTCTATTGAGACTAACCTTTCAGTGAGGGAATATTATCTAAACAGAACACAGTCATTTCAGCTGCTAAATGAAAAACTTGTATTTTATAAGCCTAGAAAAAAAGTGAGTTGAATGTTATCATAAGATAACACATGGTCTTGAGGCACCCTGGGGCGCTGATATCTCACATCACAGCACAAGCTCAAAAAACTCCTAGCTTGCTTAATAATTGTCAAAGTTATTTTAATTTGAGCTATAACCAATTATTTATGTAAAAATATACTGTAAGAATGATAGCAGGAGAGCAAGAACATGAAAATGTATTTTTTCAGGCTTGTTGAGATTAATGAACCCTCAAAAATGTTATTAACTTTGCAGAATGGGTACCACATCTAAACAGCTCTGCATTTCAAAATACCTTGGCTTTCTTCTCAAAAGAAAGAATTAAGTTGATACTCATGACTGAATCAGAAAGGTACTACTGACAGGTGCTCGGCACACTTTCCCCTGCATGACTCACCCTAAAGTTACCCTATTTTTTCCTTGAAGCCTTTTTATTCTGGTATTTTTCTTTGGTCTTGTTTGAAAGCTCTATTCCCAGTGGCTTGAAAGAAGAAGAATAAACACCCAGGCCCCGGTAGTGTTTTTGTTGTTGGTGGTGGTTTTTTTTTTTTTTTTTTTTAAACCCAGGGAGATATGCTCTGCCTATTGTCCTGAACACTAGCCAAAATCCTACTAAAATACATTATCTAGTATTGCCAAATCCTGCATAGCAAGACATGGAAAACCTGAGAGGTCCTTCAAGAGCTTGCCACAAAACAGATTATGGATCTGGAAAATAAAAATAATCAGGAAGTGGCATTATAAATATAGATCAGAGAAGAAAAATGCTTAGTGGTTCCTTGTTAATGGTACTTAAGAATGTGTAGAAGTTTTGGACAGAGGACACCAACTAACTAACTTGTTTGATCTTCTCTAGGGATAGATAGAATAAGAGTAAATGCCCGTAAGCAACTACACGAACAAATGCCCGTAAGCAACTACACGAACGGTTTACAGACTGAGCTAAGAAAAAGTCACTAGTCTAGATTCAGTAGAAGAAAATTAAGAAATAGAGGGCAGTAGAATGCCAGAGAGAGGAAATATTTTGAACACATTAGCAAAGGAAAAATAGGAAAAAATCGTATTTGGAGAAGAGACATGAGCTCTGCCTGCATTCTCTTGAGATCTTTTGCTTGATTGAGGGCATGGGCTTTCCCCCTGCCCTGATTGAGATAAAAGGCTATGATCAGGTAGCGGCAGTGCTTTGGAAGCTGCCTATGCCATTCCTCCCTCCCTTTCTTTTGTCCTGGTTCTGATTTAGTTCATGGGTGTGTGTGTGTGTGTTTGTGTGTGTGTGTGTGTGTGTGTGTGTGTGTGTTCACGCACACGAGCTTATGTATTAGATGGAGAGGGTTTTGAAATTTTTCCTTGTTGAAAGGAAGGCTTCAAATGGAATAGCAATCCATCTCTCAGGAAAATTCCCATCCTGGGGATTCCCTTGAAGGCAGAAATTCAAGCAATGATGAGAAAGGTGCCCTTAGACTTGCCCAGTAATGAGATGTTACAAGCCATTAATTTTATGAAACTCCAAAGAAACACAGCCAGGCCATAAAAAAGGTTAAAAAAATAGATCTACGAATCACTGAGAAAATACTAACTTTCCAAGTCCAGTGAATAAATTTGTATGAGCCCTCTGTTTTTTCCTCTCTGCATTTTATTTGAAGCTAGTTGTGTTTTGTTACCTTTTTCATACACCCCAAAACACTTGCAAAATGCTTTAGTTTTAGAATTTTCCTGTAATTGAGGAGCTAGAAACCCACCAAAGGTAGGGAGTCAAAGCAGAAACAGTTACTAAGACGCCTCTGAGCTATCCATTGCTCTGGAGATCAAGTCCATATTCGTTAAGGTAACTTAAAAGGGAGGGCAGCTTTGGGAGGCCGAGGCGGGCGGATCAGGAGGTCAGGAGATGGAGACCATCTTGGCTAACACGGTGAAACCCCGTCTCTACTAAAAATACAAAATATTAGCCGGGCATGGTGGCGGGCGCTTGTGGTCCCAGCTTCTGGCTAGGCTGAGGCAGGAGAACGGCGTGAACCCCGGAGGCGGCGCTTGCAGTGAGCCGAGATCGCGCCACTGCACTCCAGCCTGGGTGACAGAGCGAGACTCCCTCTCAAAAAAAAAAAAAATTAATTAATTAAAAAAAAAAAAAAGGGACGGCAGGATGACACTCTCATTTAACTCCCTCCACCTGGACAGCCCTTCCCAACCCTCCACCATACTTATCTCAGTTTTTTGATATGCCATGCCAGGCCATGCTTCTTTCTGGTCTTGGACATTCCATTTCCTCTGCTTCAAATTCCTGTCACTTGGCTAACACCTACTTGTGGTGTAGGTTTAGTTTAGACTTCATTTTCTTTTCAGGAAGCCGACTCCGGTAACATTCCCTCCCTCTCACGTCTGGGTTATGGCCCCTCCTGCGTGCTTCCATTATATCTTCCCTATCTTGGTAGTCTTCACACTATATAATAATTTAGATGCCTATTTGCTTGGCTGTAGTAGTCCTCACTAGACTATAAAGTCTACCGTTATGTTACAGAAGAGCTCATATAACATAAACTACCTTTTGTGGAAGGATTATTTCAAAGTTGGGGAACTAATTTTAGCTGTGGCAGTATGTGAGAACATTTATAAGGTGGGGCACAACTATACATTCACTTGGTTTCTCTTGAGTGCTCATTCTTTTCTATCTTTGAGTATGTTTTTTACTGCTGTTTTAAAGTATAGCCATAGGGTTCTTGAAAACCAAAGCTTTTAGCTTCACATGTAGAGCTCATTCAATTTTTTTTTTTTTAAAGTATTGTCTTGAGGATTGATTGGTTTGAAAGCTCGGTTGTTATTAAAAGCCCTTATCTTTCCAGGGTTATTCCTTAGTTGCTCTTACAGAAACACCTAAACTGTAGGAATATCTTTAATATGCTGTCAAATAGAAAGGTTGGTGATAAATACAGTCCCAGCTACTCCGGAGGCTGAGGCAGGAGAATGGCGTAAACCCGGGAGGCGGAGCTTGCAGTGAGCTGAGATCCGTCCACTGCACTCCAGCCCGGGCTACAGAGCAAGACTCCGTCTCAAAAAAAAAAAAAAAAATAAAAAAAAATAAAAAAAAATACTTGCCTCTAAAGAATGTTTTTGGAGCTTAGGAAATATGCAAGTCATCCGTGAAGCCCTCCTCCCTTTGAACTGCAATTTTTATTATGAGAGTCAGGATACTTTGACTCTACCTTTTTTTTTTCTTCACAAGATCTGTCTCTGTCGCCCAGGCTGGAGTGCAGTGGTGTGATTATAGCTCACTGTAACCTCCAATTCCTGGGCTCAAATGATCCTCCCACCTCAGCTTCCTGAGTAGCTAGTACTAGAGGCATACACCACCAGGCCCAGATAATTTTTAATTATCGTTCAGACAGCGTCTTGCTATGTCGCCCAGGCTGGTCTCAAGCAATCCTTCTGCCTCACTTCCCAGAAGGCTGGAATTACAGGCATAAGCCCCTATGCTCAGCCTGACTCTACTTTTTGTCTCGAAGCCAGGACACCTTATCCCAATGGCATAATATTTTTCTTCCATTATACTCTGTACCATTTTAGTGATGTTTTTTCCCTAAGTTATACACATACTGGTTTCAGAATGACATTACCAAAAGGAAAGAAAAATAAATTCACTACACTTTTTTTTTTTTTCTGGGAATGCTAGCAAAATCTACATCTAAATTACGTAAATGGTATTATTGTCTTCTTAAGTGACACATGGTGTTACAGCTCACTGCTTATTATGTCATAATTTACCTTTCATAAGTATTTTCAACATTCTTTTATCAATCAGTCTTCAACTGTGCTGTCCAAGATGGTAGCTCTTTTCATATGAAGCTATTGAGCACCTGAAATGTGGCTAGTCTGAATTGAGATGAGCTGTAAATAAAAAATACAGACCAGACTTCAAAGACTTGGTTAAAACAAAAAGGATTCAAAATATCTCATTTTTATTTCAAATAAATGAATTTCTATTGATTACATGTTGAAATGATAATCTGAATATATTAGGTTAAGTAAAAGCCATTATTAAAATTAATTTCATCTGTTTCTTTTTACCTTTTTAATGCAGCTACTAAAAAATTAAAACTTGCATACATGACATGCTATATATTTTTAATTTTTCATTTTAATTTTTGTGGGCACATAGCAGGTGTATATATTTATGAGGTACATGAGATGTTTTGATGCAGGTATTCAATGTATAGCAATCACATCATGTAAAATGGGTGTATCCATCCCCTCAAACATTTATTTCTTGGGTCACAATCAATCAAATTATACTCTTCTTATTATTTTTAAATGTATAGTTAAATTATCATTGACTATAGTCACCCTGTTGTGCTGTCAAATACTAGGTCTAATTCATTCTTTCTATTTTTTTGTACCCATTAACCATCCCTACCTCCCCCAAACCCCACTGCTAGCCTGTGGTAACCATCCTTTCCCAGCCTGTGGTAACCATCCTTCTCCTCTCTCATGAGGAATTGAACTCTCATGAGTTCAATTATTTTGATTTTTAGTTTCCACAAATAAGTGAGAACATGGAACGTTTGTCTTTCTGTGCCTGGCTTATTTCAGTTAGCATAATGACCTCCAGTTTCATCCATGTTGTTGCATGTGACAGGTTCTAGTTCTTTTCTATGGCTGAATAGTACGACCTTGTGATGAGTATGATGTTTTCTTTATCTACTGATTTGTTGATGAACACTTAGGTTGCTTCCAAATTTTGGCTATTGTGAAGAGTGCTACTACAAACATGGGAATGCAGATATCTCTTTGATATACTGATCTTTTTTTCTTTGGGTATATACCCAGTGGTAGGATTCCTGGATCATATAATATCTCTGTTTTTAATTTTTTGAGGAATCTCCAAACTGTTCTCCATAGTAGTTGAACTAACTTACATTCCCACAAACAGTGTATGAAAGTTCCCCTTTCTCTTCTCCTTTCCAGCATTTGTTTTTGCCTGTCTTTTGGACATAAGCTATTTTAACCAGGGTGAGATGATATCTTATTTTAGTTTGACTTGCATTCCTCTGATGATCAATGGTATTGAAAATCTTATCATATGCCTTTGTATGACTTTTTTTGAGAAATGTCTATTCAAATCTTTTTCCATCTTTTGATTGGATTATTAGATGTTTTTTTCCTATAGAGTTGAGTTCCTTATGTATTCTGGTTATGACTCGCTTGTCCTATGGGTTGTTTGCAAATATTTTCTCCCATTTTGTGGGTTGTCTCTTCACTTTGTTGATTGTTTCTTTGTTGTGCAAAACTTTTTAACTTAATGTTATCCCCTTTGTCCATTTTTGCTTTGATTGCCTGTACTTGTGGGGTATTACTTAAGAAATTCTTGCCCAGAACAATGTCCTGGAGAGTTTCCCTGATGTTTTCTTTTAGTAATTTCATAGATTGAAGTCTTAGATTTACACCTTTAATCCATTTTGATTGTGTTTTTGTATATGGCAAGAGATAGGCATCTAGTTTCATTCTCTGCATGTAGATAACCTGTTTTCCCAGCATCATTTATTGAAGAGACTGTCTTTTCCTCAGTGTATGTTCTTGGCACCTTGTTGAAAATTAGTTCACCGTAGGTGTATAGATTTATTTCTGTGTTCTGTATTCTGTTCCATTGGTCTATGTGTCTGTTTTTACATCAGTATCAAGCTGTTTTTGGTTTCTATAGATCCACAGTATAATTTGAAATTAGGTAATCTGATTTCTTCAATTTTGTTCTTTTTGCTTAGGATAGCTTTGGTTATTCTGGGTCCTCTGTGGTTCCATATAAATTTGGGGATTGTTTTTTTCTATTTCTGTGGAGAATATCATTGGTATTTTGATAGTGATTGAATTGAATCTGTAGATTGCTTTGGGTAGTATGGACGTTTTAACAACACTGATTCTTTCAATATATGAACATGGAATATCTATCTATTTCTTGGTGTCCTCTTTAATTTCTTTCATCAGTGTTTCATAGTTTTCATTATAGAGGTATTTCAGTTCTTTAGTTAATTCCTAGGTATTTAGTTTAATTTGTGGCTATTATACTTGGGATTACTTTTTAAATTTCTTTTTCAGATTGCTTATTGTTGGCATATAAAAATGTTACTGATTTTCATATGTTGATTTTGTATCTTGCAACTTTACTGAATTTGCTGATCAATTCTAATAGTTTTTTGTAGATTGTAAGTTTTTCCAAATACAAAATCATATTATCTGCAAATAGGACAATTTGACTTCTTCCTTTCCACTTTGGATGCTCTTTATTTCTTTGTCTCATTGCTCTCACTAGGAATTTCAATACTGTGTTGAATAACAGTGGTGAAAGTGGGTATCCTTGGCATGTCCCAGATCTTAGAGGAAAGGCTTTCAGTTTTTCCCCATTCAGTATGATAATAGCTATGAACATGTTATATATAGCTTTTGTTCTATTGAGTTGTGTTTCTTCTTCTTTTTTTTTTTTTTCTTTTTTTTTTTTGAGATGGAGTCTTACACTGTCATCCAGGTTGGAGAGCAGTAGCACAATTTCGGCTCACTGCAACCTCCACCTCCAAGGTTCAAGCAATTCTCCTGCTTTGGCTTCCCGAGTAGCTGGGATTACAGGCACCTGCCACCACGCCCAGCTAAGTTTTTGTATTTTTAGTAGCGACGGGGTTTCACTATGTTGGCCAGGCTGGTCTTGAACTCCTGACCTCGTGATCTGCCTGCTTCAGCCTCCCGAAGTGCTGGAAATACAGGTGTGAGCCACTACACCCAGCTGGTGTGTTCTTTCTATTTCTAGTTGTTTGAGGATTTTTATCATGAAGGATGTTGAAATTTATCAAAGGTTTTTTCAGCATCAGTTGAAATGAACATATGGGTTTTGTCCTTCATTCTGTTAATATGATATATCACATGGATTGACTTACATATGTTGTAACATCCTTGCATCCCAGGGATAAATCCCATCTGGTCATGATAAATGGCCTTTTAAACGTATTGTTGAATTTGGTTTGCTAGTATTTTGCTGAGGATATTTGCAGCAATATTCATTAGAGATATTGGCATGTAGTTTCCTTTTTTTGATGTGTCTTTTTCTGGTTTGGGTATAAGAGTAATACTGGCCTCGTAGAATGAGTTTGGAAGTATGCTCCCATCCTCTAATTTTGGAATAGTTTGAGGAAAATCAATATTAGTTTTTCTTTAAATGTTTGTAGAATTCAGCCGTGAAGCCATTGGGTGCTGGTCTTTTCTTTACTGGGAGACTTTATGACAGCTTCAGTCTTGTTACTTGTTATTGCCCTACTCAGGTTTTGGATTTTTCCTGGTTCAACCTTGGTAGTTTGCATGTGTCTAGGAGTTTGTCCATTTCTTCTAGATTTTTTAATTTACTGGCATATAGTTGCTTGTAATAGCCACTAAGGATCTTTTGAATTTCTTCAGTATCAGTTGTAATATCTCCTTTTTCATTTCTGATTTTATTTATTGGGGTCTTCTCTCTTTTTTTTCTTAGTTAGTCTGGCTAAAGGTTTGTCTGTTTTGTTTATGTTTTTTAAAACCAACTTTTTGTTTTATTGATCTTTTGTATTGTTTTCTTCATTTCAATTTCATTTATTTCTGCTCTGATCTTTATTATTTCTTTTATTCTACTAATTTTGGTTTTGGTTTGCTCTTGCTTTTCTAGTTCTTTAAGATGCATTGTTAGGTTGTTTGAAGTTTTTCTTCTTTTCTTGGATAGATATGTATGAGTACTGCTTTGCTATATCCCATAGATTTTGGCATGTTGTTTCCATTATCATTTGTTTCAAGAAATTTTTCATAAACAAGCAAAAAGAAAACAAATAAAGACTCTATGCCTTAGCTTTGTCCCCCTGCTTTTTACCTTTTTCTTCTTTCTTACTTTTTTGTTTTGAGACCGAGACTCGCTCTGTCGCCCAGGCTGGGGTGATAAAATGCTCATCATCACTAGCCATCAGATGGCCTTTTAAGGTTTTTGACTCTAGTCTTTGGTTCTGAAACAACACCTATGGACCCTCCCAGGGGCTAGGGAAAATCACCACCTGGCAGGGAAGGACACAGGCCTGACTGACTTTGCCACCTGCTGACTGTAGAGCCCAATGGCACTGAGCAAACATAGGCCATAGACAGGGAGTATACATATGTAACAAACCCACACGTTGTGCACATGTACCCTAGAACTTAAAAGTATAATAAAAAATAAAAATTAAATTAAAAAAAGGCCATCTGGTGTTCTATTGTACTTTCCATTCTTCCCTCCCCTTTTCAAAGGCAAAGGAATCTCATCCCATACCCACCACTCCAGGCCATAAGGAGTACTGGCAGATTACTACCAATGTTCCCTTAAGGCCCAAGGGCTTTTTAGTCAGCATGTTGTGAATGCTGCCTGGCCTTGGACTCACTCTTTAGGGTAGTAGGCACTCCTATGGCCCAGAGCAAGTTGAGAAATGCTATCCAAAGGCTTGCTTTGTATTTTTATTGGACAGTGCTGGCCTAGACAGTTACTCAATAATGAGAAGTTTATGTTTTCTTTTGCTAGGAAAGAGTTATTTAGTCACCATGGCTAGCAAAATTTGGTGACTTGGTTCACTTGGACAATTGGGATCCTCAAAACACAATTAAATATACCTAATGTCCTGAGACACACCACTCACAATAATATTAATAATTACTCCAGTGTAATGTTGGTCATTTATATGGGTCTTTATGCAGCTGTAGGACACTCTCAGAGGCTTTTTGACTAGATAAAATTATTCGATGAGACTAAAACTCTACATTCAAGATTCACTTACCATTAGATGGCCTTTTAAGGTTTTTGACTCTAGTCCTTGGCTCCCAAACAACACTTATGGACCCTCTTGGGGCCTGGGGAAAATCACCACCCGGCAGGGAAGGACACAGACTTGGCTGACTTTGCCACCTGCTGATTGTAGATCCCGATGGCGCTGAGTAAACATAGACCATAGACAGGGAGTAGTTAAGCAGGCTTATCATCACTAGCCACCAGAGAAACTGCAAATCAAAACCACAATGAGATACCATCTCACACCAGTTAGAATGGTGATCATTAAAAAGTCAGGAAACAACAGGTGCTGGAGAGGATGTGGAGAAAGAGAAACACTTTTACACTGTTCGTGGGACTGTAAACTAGTTCAACCATTGTGGAAGACAGTGTGGTGATTCCTCAGTGATCTAGAACTAGAAAGACCATTTGACCCAGCCATCCCATTACTGGGTATATACCCAAAGGATTATAAATCATGCTGCTGTAAAGACACATGCACACGTATGTTTATTGTGGCACTATTCACAATAGCAAAGACTTGGAACCAACCAACCCAAATTTTCACCAGATATATACTATTCTAGGGTAAAAATTTTTCCTTTATTGCTCTAAATATATCATGCCACTCTCTCCTGGCCTGTAAGATTTCCACTGAAAAGTCTACTGCCAGACATATTGGAGCTCCATTGTGTGTTATTTGTTTCTTTTCTGTTGTTGCTTTTAGGATCTTTTATTAATACTTGATCTTTGGGAATTTGATTGTTAAATGCCTTGAGACAGACTTCTTTGGATTAAATCTGCTTGATGTTCTATAACCTTCTTGTACTTGAATATTGATATCTTTCTCTAGGTTTGGGAAGTTTTCTGTCATTATCCATTTGAATAAACTTTCTCCTCCTATTCCTTTCTCTACCTTCTCTTTAAGGCCAATAACTATTATATTTGCCCTCTATTGTAGGTGCGCTTCATTTTTTTGAAAAATTCTGTTTTCTTTTGTCTCTTCTGTGTATTTTCAAATAGCCTTTCTTCAAACTCACTAATTCTTTCTTCTGCTTGATCAATTATGTTACTAAAAGACTGTGATGCATCCTTCAGTATGTCAGTTGCACTTTTCAGCTCCAGAATTTCTGGTTGATTCTTTTTAATCATTTCAATCTCTTTGTTAGATTTTTTTTTTTTTTTCTGATAGCAGTTTGAATTCCTTCTCTGCGTTATCTTGAATTTCATGGCATTTCCTCAAAATACCTTTTGAATTCTTTGTCTGAAACGTCGCATATCTGTTTCTGCAGTACTGGTTCCTGATGCCTTATTTAGTTCATTTGGTGATGTTGTGTTTTCATGGATTGTCTTGATTCTTGCAGATGTTCATCTGTGTCCGGGCATTGAAGAGTTAAGTGTTTATCGTAGTCTTCTCAGTCCAGGCTTTCTTGTACCAGTCTTTCTTGGGAAGGCTTTCCAGATATTCTAAAAGACTTGAGTGTTGTGATCTAAGTTGTATTTGTTTTAGGGGGCACCCAAAGTCCAGTAACACTGTGGTTCTTGCAGACTCATGGAGGTACCACCTTGATGGTCTTGGACAAGTACTGGGAGAATTCTCCGGATTACCAGGCAGAGACTCTTGTTCTCTTCCCTCACTTTCTTCCAAACAAACAGAGTTTATATCTTTGTTCTGAGTCAACTGGAGATGGGGGTGGAGTGACACAAGCACCCTTTGGCTACTATCACTAGGACTGTCCTGGGTCAGACCTGAAGCCAGCACAGCACTGGGTCTTGCCCAAGGCCTGCTTAACTACTCCCTGTATACATGTGCCATGTTGGTGTCCTGCACCCATTAACTCGTCATTTACATCAGGTATATCTCCTAATGCTATCCCTCCCCCCTACCCCACCCCACAACAGGCCCCGGTGTGTGATGTTCCCCTTCCTGTGTCCAAGTGTTCTCATTGTTCAGTTCCCACCTATGAGTGAGAACATGTGGTGTTTGGTTTTCTGTTCTTGCAATAGTTTGCTGAGAATGATGGTTTCCAGCTGCATCCATGTCCCTACAAAGGACATGAACTCATCCATTTTTATGGCTGCATAGTATTCCATGGTGTATATGTGCCACATTTTCTTAATCCAGTCTGTCATTGATGGACAGTAGGTTTGGCAATACACCATTTTTGTTTGTAAATGGGCTTATACCTTCCAGTGTCACAAAAATTTTTTGGGCGAAAGGTTTCACTTTGTCCATGACTGCATTTGTAAAAATTTTATTTTTAGAGCAGATGTTTAAAGCCCCAAAAGTTGAGTTTACATTTTGTGAAATATTTGTTGTCTTAATCACATAGTTTTTATACTGGTAGTAGATTAGAAATTGCAACTAATTCCAAATAAAGTTGGGCAGAAGTAGGAAGGCAATGCCAAATTAAAGCAGAGTACTTTAATAATGATTACTTTTAAAATAGGGCTTCTCATTATCATAACATTATAAACTCCATTTGTCCTCAGAGTTCCAGAGTTCAAGAGCTCCTACAGCAGAGCTCATTCATATGGAGAGAACAGTGCAAAGAATGTATATATAGTGAGGCAGATTTGTATAGTTTATATTCTATGTGTATATAGCCATTAATTTTAATATAGTTGCCCTTACTCTCAGGAACACCTGCTACCTGAACAATTCAGTTTTAAAACCAACTCTCCAAGAATTATTTCCTACTTCTACTTTCTGGTTTTCAGGGTATTGCTTAAGCACTGCCTTGTATAAGATTCACGTACCTCCTGTAGTTTCAACTGCGGCAGGAGGATTTCTTGAGCCCATGAGTTTAAGGCCAGCCTGGGCAACATAGTGAGGCCCTATCTAAACAATAATAATAATGCATTTTTAAGTTACAATTACCATTATATTGGTTGAACATTTGAAAGTTTCTAGATGCCTTACAGACTATGACTGTTGGCCTGCATTACATGCCATGAATTCTAATAATTGTGTGCTGATAAGATGACATTCTGGGTTTCAAAGGAAAGATATTCCACTTAGAATTAGAACCCCAGGGCTCAGATGCTGACTGTGTTACTTGGGCAAGTCACGTAACTGTGAAAGCTACTGTATTTCCTTCTTGGGAAAGGGAGGGTGATAATAATTACCATACCCTTCTTGCACCTCACCAGATGAACAAACATCTGCGAGTGGTTGTCAGGTGCTGGGAATAGAAGGGGATCCTCGAAAAAGGATCATATAAAAAGTTTTGGAATGATGAAAATGCTTTTCATGTTGATTATGTTGGTGGCTACACAGCTATGTACATTTGTCAAGGCTCAGAACTGAACATCCAAAAAATGGATAAATTTTACTGTATGTAAATTATACTTGAAAAAGGAACTTTGTAAATGCTAAATACTAAATAAATAAAGGCTATTATATTTTCTTTCCATGGGATGTCAATTTCATAAGACAGGCAATAGCTTTATAGTGACTGTTAGAGGAGAAATGATTCTTCCTTGTGCTTGGATTAGAGCAGACATCCTCATGGCTCTTGAATCTTCATCTGGATAAATTATCTTTCTCTATCCTCGGGCCAAACAAAATGAAACTTTGATTAAAGTGATATCTCCAGGGCGCTATCCCTCACCAATATCTTTTTTCACTCTCTGAGCTCATCCATTCTTCTGGCTTTAATTATTCTGATGGCCTTCAATTCTCTGTGTCTTACTTGGACCTCTTTCTTGAACTCTAGACCTGTGTTATTTTTGTATGGAGATTCCACAGGAATCTTCAAAATTGTTATATTCAAAAAACAAACTCATCATTTCCACCAGTTTCTTGTTTTTTCTCATTAATTCTTCATGTATTTATTAAGTGTACACTTTGTGAATGCATTGGGTTAGGCACTGGAAAAGCAAATAGCATAGTTCCTTTCTTACGATTACAGACTAATATTAATAAATATATTATAAATTAAGCAATGTATAAGAGATATTCCCTTCCTTAGTTTTTGCAAAAGGTAGATAGTATCCTTGATTCCTTTTCCCTTCATTTTTTACATATTCCCAATGAATAAATTCTTCTGATTTTGTCCCTCTATTTTTTTTCTCAAGTTTATCCCCATCACTATATCCTTCTGTAATGTAACAACCTTAGATCAAATTATCAGAGTCTCTTTCTTGGGCTATTGTAATAGCATTCTGATTGTCCTTCAATCCTCCAGGACTGTTTCCCTCAAACCTATTATGAGTGATCAGCCTAAACTGTATGTTTTTCAATAATTGAAACTCTTCAGTAATTCTATATTATCTGTAGGATACAGCTCAAGATTCTTAGTTGGACATTAATTCCGCTTTAATAATCAGGTCATTCCTTTCACTTTAGTCTCATGACCAAATCATTTCTTCATGCTTTATGCCCCTGGAAACATTGAACTACTTATGTTTGGGTGAGATCTCACACAACATGCCATTTATCACCTCCAAGACTGCACTTTTAAAAAAATTTACTGGAAATACTTTTTCTAACTTCTGTTTCACCATCCTCTGGTTATCTTGTTCTCATTCTTTAAGGCTCAGCTAAGATTAATCTTTCCTGACTTCTGGGGTAAGTTAGTGTCATTCACTATGACTTAGCTCATCATACAATATTGAAATTCTCTATTTATGTGCTGGGCTCATTTACAAGATTGTAAGCTTATTGAGGGTAAGGACTGTGTCTTAGTCTTTGTATCCTCAGTGTTTGACACGTCCTACAAGGAATGTGGTCCTGGTTTTTCTCCAACCACATTTACTTCCACTTGTTTCTCCCTCCGTTGTTTCACCTCAGTGAACTTTTTTTTTTTTTTTTTTTGAGATGGAGTCTCACTCTGTCGCCCAGGCTGGAGTGCAGTGGCGCAATCTTGCAATCTCGGCATCTTGCAACCTCCGCCTCCCAGGTTCAAGCTATTTTCCTGCCTCCGCCTCCCTAGTAGCTGGATTACAGGCATGCGCCTCCACAGCCAGCTAATTTTTGTATTTTGAGTAGAGATTTTGGGTAGAGATGGGTTTCGTCATGTTGGCCAGGCTGTTCTCAAACTCCTGACCTCAAGTGATCCACCCACTTCAGCCTCCCAAAGTGCTAATATTACATTAGTGAGCCACTGCACCTGGCCTCAGTGAACGTTTTATAGGTCCCTGAATATTGCACAACCTAGCTTCTAGAGAGCTTATAGGATGATGTTCTTCCATAGCCTGGAATACTTTTTCCCGGTTTCTCTGTGGGGTTAGTTATTATTGTTCTTTAAGACTGCAGCCTGACTTAAGCATGCCTTCTTTGGAAGGCTCTATTTTTCTTCCCCATCATGTTAGGATAGATTAGAAGGTTCTTTTTTTTTTTTTTTTAAGCATCCCCTGTGATTGCAGTACTATTTGTGCTAATTGTCTTTTTGGGTTTACTTGTCTTTCTCCTCCACTTGGGACTTCTGGTGTCTATCGCTGTCCCTAACATGTGGTAGGCACTTGATAAAGCTTTCTTTTTCTTCAAAAGAAAAGAAACATTTTTATTTCTGCATTAACAGGCGAAAGAAAGAATTAAATTTTTGAGAACCTTGTGTATGCCTATCACTATGTGCTATATGCTTACCTATGTAATATTTGCATAAAAGCAGTCACAGGCAAGAGGCTTAGCAAACAGAAAGCCTTTGCAGTTCTATAATCTTAGATCAGTGCTTCCTCATGGGCTTGGAGAATCTATATTATTTTCCTGCTGTGTGCTATAACAGGCTGTTTCTCCCATTAGAAAATGTGTGGACCTATTGGGGATGTCCATAGATTGTTTGTTTGTTTGTTTGTTTGTTTGTTTTTGTAATATTCTCTGCTTTATTTGGAGAAAATGTTATTTAAATTGATGATAAGGTGCTTCTTATAACTGTGGCAAGCATTCTCTTGAGGGTGTGAAGCTACAGAATAAGCAGACACAACTTCCTGATATGTTAACATTTACTCATAGCTACAGATAGTTCTAGTTAAAGATGGTGGAATAAAGGCATTTTAATGCTACTTTCCTTTTAGAAATTCTTAAAAACAATAAAACAAGCAAATAACCCTCATTCTCTCACAAATCCCAAAGGAATAAAAAATTAAGGAAGAAAACTCCATTCAAGTGAAAACAGAACAGAAACACAATTATTAAGACTATCAGCCAAATGTAGTGAAATTTGGATCAAATATGTAAGACTAATTGGGAACCAAAATAACTTATTTTTTCAACTTTTATTTTTGATTCAGGGGCTACAAGTGCAGGTTGGTTACCTGGGTATTTTGTGTGATGATAAGGTTTGGAGTACAAATGTGATCCTGTCACCCAGGTACTGAGATTAATGCAACTCTTACTTCCCTTTTTTCTCCCCACTTTAGTAGTCCCCGGTGTCGATTGTTACAGTCTTTATGTCCATGAGTACCTAATGTTTAGCTTCCACTTGTGAGAACATGCTGTGTTTGGTTTTCTGTTCTTGTGTTAATTCATTTAGGATAATGGCCTCCAGCTGTTTCCATGTTGCTGCAAAGGACATGATTTCATTCTTTTTATGACCGTGTAGTATTCCACAGCATATATGTACCCATTTTCCTTGTCCAATCCATTGTTGATGGGTATCTGCGTTGATTTCATATCTTTGTTGTTATAAATATGCTGCAGTGAGCAAGCAAGTACATGTATCTTCTTGGTAGAATGATTTATTTTCTTTTGGATAAGTACTCAGATAATGGGACTGCTGGATCAAAGAATAGTTCTGTTTTAGGTTATTGGAGAAATCTCCAAACTACTTTCCACAGTGGCTGGGCTAATTTACATTCCTACCAAGAGTGTTTAAACATTTCCTTTCTCTGTGGTCTCTCCAACATCTACTGTTTTTTGTTTTTGTTTTTGTTTTTGTTTGACTTTGTAATAGTAGCCATTCTGACTGATATGGGATAGTATCTCATTATGGTTTTGATTTGGATTTCTCTGATGCTTAGTGATGTTGATAATCTTTTCATATGTTTGTTGGCCTCTGTTATGTCTTATTTTGAGAAGTGTTTGTTCATGTCTTTTGCCTACTTTTCAATGGGGTTATTCGTTTTTTACTTAAGTTAGTTATTGATTCTGAATATTAGAATTTTGTTGGATGTATAGTTTGCAAATATTTTCTCTGATTCTGTAGACTGTCCTGTTTACCTTGTTGATAGTATATTTTGCTGTGCAGAAGCGCTTTAGTTTAATTAGTTCCCACTTGTTAATTTCTGCTTTGGTTGCAATTGCTTTTGAGGATTTAGTCATAAATTTTATCTCAAGGCCAATGTCCAGAATGGTTTTGTCTGAGTTTTCTTCTAGGATTCTTATAGTTTGAGGTATTATATTAAAATCTTTAATCTATTTTGAGTTATTTTGTCTATGGTGGTATGTAGGAGTCCAGTTTCATTCTTCTGCATATGGCTAGCCAGCTATCTCAGCACCATATATTGAATAGAGAGTCCTTTCCCCATTGTTTATTTTTGTTGACTTGCTGAAGATCATGTGGCTTTAGGCATGTGGCTTTATTTTTGGCTTCTTTATTCTGTTCTATTGATCCATGCATCTGTTTTTGTACCATGCAGTTTTGGTTACTGCAATCTTATAGTATAGTTTGAAGTTTGGTAATGTGATGCCTCTGACTTTGTTCTTTTTGTTTAGAATTGTCTGGGCTCTTTGGGCTCTTATTTTGTTCCATATGAATTTTAGAATAGTTTTTTTCTATTTCTGTGAAAATGGTAGTGTAATAGAAATAGCATTGGATCTATAGATTGCTTTGGGCAGTATGTTCATTTTAATTATATTTATTCTTTCAATCCATAAGCATGGAATATGTTTGCATTCATTTGTGTCATCTATGATTTCTTTTAGCAGTGTTTTGTAGTTCTCCTTGTAGAGATCTTTAACCACCATGGCTGGGTGTATTTCTAAATACTTTTTGTGCTATTATTGTAATTGAAATTGTGTTCCTGATTTGGCTCTCAGCTTGAACTTTTTTGGTGTATAGAAATGGTACTGATTTTTGTACATTTATTTTGCATCCTGAAATTTTACTGAAGTTGTTTATCAGGTCTAGGAGCCTTTTGGAGGATTCTTTAGGGTTTCCTAGATACAGAATTATATTATCTGTGGAGAGAGATAGTTTGACTTCTCCTGTTTGGATACTTTTAATTTATTTCTCTTCTCTGATTGCTCTGACTAGCACTTCTAGTACTATTTTGACTAGGAGTGGTAAAAGTGGGCATCTTTGCCTCTTTCAGTTCTCAAGGGGAATGTTTCCAGCTTTTGTCTATTCAGTATAATGTTGGCTGTGGGTTTTCATAGATAATTCTTATTATTTTGAGATATGTTCCTTGTATGCCTTGTTTCTTAATGGTTTTAATCATAAAGTGAGGTTGGATTTCAGCAATGCTTTTTCTGCATATATTGAGATGATCTTTTTTATTTTTAATTCTGTTTATAAAATGAATCACATTTATCGATTTGTGCATGTTGAACCAACTTGCATACCAAAAATGAAGCCCACTTGATCATGGCAAATTACCTTTTTAATGTGATGCTGGATTTGTGTTGCTAGTATTTTGTTGAGGATCTTTATGTCTATGTTAATCAGGAATATTGGCCTGTAGTTTTCTTTTTTCGTTGTGTCCTCACACACATTGGGATCAGGGTGAGGCTGGCTTCGTTGAATGAGTTAGGAGGAGTCCCTCTCCCTCATTTTTTTGGGATAGTTTCAGTAGAATTGGTAGCAGCTCCTCTTTGTATGTCTGATAGAATTTGGCTGTGAGTTCATCTTGCCTAGAGTTTCTTTTCGTTGGTAGCTATTTCATTACTGATTCAATTTAAGCACTTGATATTGGTCTGT
The DNA here is from genome assembly GCF_049350105.2 of Macaca mulatta. Taxonomy (NCBI): domain Eukaryota; kingdom Metazoa; phylum Chordata; class Mammalia; order Primates; family Cercopithecidae; genus Macaca; species Macaca mulatta. The sequence continues at coordinate 165,128,001 of NC_133406.1, forward strand.
TCAGAGTTTCAATTTTTTTCCTAATTCAATCTTGGGAGAATGTGTGTTTCAAGGCATTTACACATTTCCTTTAGATTTTCTAGTTTCTGTGCATAAAGGCATTCAGAATAGTCTCTGAGAATCTTTTTGGCTGTAATGTCATCATTGTCGTTGGTGATTGTGCTCATTTGTTTCCTCACTCTTTTTTTCCTTGTTCATCTACCTAGTAGTCTGTTGATCTTGTGTATCCTTTCAAATAAACAACTTTTGGTTTCATTGATCCTTTGTATGGATTTTTGGATCTCAATTTCAATTAGTTATTTTCTGATTTTAGTTATTTCTGTTAGGTTTGGGATTAATTTGTTCTTGTTTATCTAGTTCCTCTAGATGTTATTTTTAGATTATTAATTTAAGATCTTTCTAACTTTTTGATGTAGGTGTTTAGTACTGTAAACTTTCCTCTTAACACTACTTTTGTTGCATCCGAGACATGTGGTTATATTGTGTCTCTGTTTTCATTTTATTTCAAAGAATTTATTGATTTCTCCATTACTTTCATTGCTTACCTAGAAGTTATTGAACAACAAGTTGTTTAATTTCTATGTAATTGTGTGGTTTTGAGAGATCTTCTTGGTATTCATTTATATTTTTATTCCACTGTGGTCTGAGATAATGTATGATTTCAGTTTTTAAACATTTTTTGAGACTGCTTTATGGTCAAGAATGTGGTCGGTCTTGGATTATTTTCTGTGTGCCAATGAGAAGAATGTGTATTCTGTGGTTAATAGGTGGAGTATTCTGTAGATGTCTATTAGGTCTAATTGGTGAAGTGTTGAAGTTTTAGTCTAGAATTTCTTTGTTACTTTTCTGCCTTGATGGTCTGAATAGTGTTTTGGGTGGGAACTTGAAGTCCCTCACTATTACTGTGTGACTGTTTATATCTTTTCATAGGTTTGGAAGTACTTGTTTTATGATTCTGTATGCTCCAATCTTGGGTGCATATAGATTTAGGATAGTTATGTCTTTTTGTTGAATTGAATCCCTTATAATTGTGTAATGCCCCGCTTTGTCCTTTTTTGTTGTTAAAGTCGGTTTTATCTGATGTAAGTATAGTGACCCTTGCTCATTCTTCATTTGGATGGTAGATCTTCCTCTAACCCTTTACTTAGAGCCTGTGGGTGTGATTACATGTGAGATGGGTCTCTTGAAGGTAATAGACAGATGTGTCTTGTTTACTTATTCAACTTGCAGCTCTTTGCCTTTTAACTGAGGCATTTGAACTATTTACATTTAAGATTAATATTGATATGTGAGGTTTTGATCTTATCATGAAGTTGTTATCTGGTTGCTTTTTACTTTCTATTGTGTGGGGGCTTTATAGGGTCTGTGGGCTCTGTACTTAAGTGCGTGTTTGTGGTAGCAAGTATCATTCTTTTATTTCCATGTTTAGAGCTCCCTTAAGGATCTCTTGTAAGCCTGATCTAATGATAGCTTAGTGCTCGCTTGTCTGGAAAAGATTTTATTTCTCCTTTGCTTATTAAGCTTAGTTTGGCAGGATATGAAATTCTTGGTCAGAATTTCTTATCTTTAAGAAAACTGAAAATAGGCCCTCAATCTCTCCTGGCTTGTAAGGTTTCTGCTGAAAAGTCCACTGTTAGACTGATGGAGTTACCTTTGTATGTGATCTGACCTTTTTCTCTAGCTACTTTTAAGATTTTTTTCTTTAGCATTGACCTTTGACAGTCTAGTGACTATATACCTTTGTGAGGTTTGCTTTGTGTAGTATCTTATTGGTGTTCTCTGGATTTCTTGTATCTGGATGTCTACCTCTCTAGCAGAGTAGGGAAATTTTTATAAATTATTTTCTCAAATATGTTTTCCAGGTTGTTTACTTTTTCTCCTTCTTTCTGGATTGCCAATTATTCATAGGTTTGGTTGCTTTAAATAATCTCATATTTTTTGAAGACTTTCTTTACTTTTCAAAACTTTAAAAAAATTTTTTTTGACTGATTTAGTTTGAAAGGTCAGTCTTCAAGTTCTGAAATAATTATTTCTTCTTCTTGGTCTAGTCTATCAATATAGTTTTCATTTGTATTTTGAAATTCCTTAAGTGAGTTTATCAATTTCAGAAGAAAGAATGCAATCTTTTAATGGTGACACTACCTTCAGATTTTTCATGGTGCCAGATTTCTTGAGCTGGTTCCTTCTCATCTGGAGATGCTGTTAGTTTTCATTTTTGTCATTATTTTCATGCTGGCAGGATTTTTTATTTTTTTCTTTTTGTATAATATTATTATTTTGTTGTTGTTGTTCATTTTCCTATCCCTTCCCTTCTTAGGGGGTATGATGGTAGAGAATGCTGGGTAGGGTTCTTTGGCTTTGCTTCTATAGCCTTATGCACATATTTTTGGCTGGTTTTATATTGCGCTGTGCAGTTCAACCTACAAGCCCGTAGATGGTGCTTATAGGTAAGAACTGGCTGCAGCTAACACGTCTGGGTACATACTTGATCCTTATTTACTAGCAGAAGCTCTTTGTTGATTCAGATAATGAGCCAATTCGTGGAATGCATAGTGGTCTGAGCTCCCTGCTCAGCTTGGTGGGCAGTGGAGGCCATGATGGGCAAGACCAAGATGGTCCACATAGAAGTTGCCTGCTGGCAGGCACGAACACCAGTCCCAAGGGAGAATCCAGTGGGTAGCTACCAAGTGCTTAGAGGTGTGCCTAAGCATGCAGCTGGGAAACCTCCTTGGCTCCAAGTTCCTTGCCTGGGGATGTGGGGTGAGCTGAACTCCTAATCTAAGACTTTGGGTGCTCCAGATGCCTAAAGATCTGCTTGGGTGTGGAACAGAAAGGGCCTTGCTGCAACAGTATGTCAGTAATCACATTTGCCTTCTGTTTCTCAACCACAGCATGCTCTCTCCCACCACTAAGATTCTGAATGTGATCATCCCTCTGACAAGAATATTCTCTTCCATTTGCCTCACTGACTTATACATCAGTTCTCCACTCAAACTGGTTTCTCAGAGAAAGTGTCCCTGAGCCAGACAACGTCAAATTCCCTGTAACACAGTGTCATAGCTCCCTGCAATTTTGTCACTGTTGGTAATGATACATTTATTTTTGTGATTATTTGAGCTGGGGAAGTTTGCAGCTTTAATTTTGGCTTGTTGCTTCCAATAATGTCTTGCCACATCGGTTGTGTTCTCTTCTCTGGGTGCTTGTCTCCTTGCAGGAGACAATTGTTTTGGGAGCAAAGGCTAGTGTAAATGTAGGGAGACTAGTCAGGAGGCTATTGTAGCAAAACAGGTGAGAGGTGATCATATCTCAGACAAGGGCTGTGGCTGTGGAAATGGAGGGAAATTGGTGCCTTTGTGAAATGTGTAGGAGGCAAATAGATTCACCTCAGTGATGGATTAGATTTGTAATGTGTGTAGCAGAAACCATTAAATACCCCAGTATCTATTTTTCCTTTCTTCCATTTAGAGATAGTGCCACCTACATCACCGTGAGTTTGAGCTGCACAGGTGACCACCTAGCTAACATCTACTTTGTCAAGTGGTCTTTCAGTTAGATATGATCATGGACTAAATTTGGGCCAACATTCAGTCCCCCTCCTAAAATGCAAAGTTGCTTGCCCTGGACTCTAAGAGCCTTCCCATGAGCTGGAACATGGACACGTTGCTGATGATCACGTTTCCATCTATGCAGACTTGAACATTAGGACAAGATACACAAAGCCTAGATTCTTGAATAGTCTTGTGGAGCAGAGCCTCCCCACTGCCTTGGTTCTTCTCATTTTGCATTTTTTATTTGTGATCGAGTATTGCCTTTCTTGGTTAAGCCACTATATTTTTGGATTCCTTTGCTACAGCAACTTTGCCAAATTGTTTCAGATGGTGGAGAGGACTGAACTGGATAAATGGTGTTGCCATTCACTGAGATGGAAAACATTCATAATCTTTTTCAGCTTTTGGTCTTTTATATATTTAATTGAATATAATTTTATATTAATTTGAATAGTTAATAAAAATGTTTTAAAACTTTTTCATTTTTGGGTTGTCACAGACTCATTTATTTTTATAAAATGGGAAATGGGAATTTCCCATTTGGGAATTATAATTTTATCTAATTGTGCTATCATTTGCTTATATTTACTAAACCGTTAAGGTATAATGAAAAACAAAACTGACTTACTGAAACCTAGATATATTTATTTCTATAACTTTGAACTAGCCTGTCAATCGAGTTCAACAAACAAGGTGCAAATAAGGCAAAAAAAAATTAATAAAGAGGAGGAGAGAAAAAAGAAAAAATTAGGTTATTTTTGTTTGAGTTTAGTTTTTAGTTCACCTATGAGAGTCTCTAGAAATCATCACTTTCAATTTTAAGAAGGGTTTACGTGCTCTACACTTAATACAGTTGATTTTATTTGAAATAGAAGCCAGACTCTGTATTCAGAATAAACCCTCTTTCCTTTCAAAAATCAGAACAACCATCACATGCAGATATTTAGCGTCTCTTGATTTCCATGGTATCTCAAAGATTATTTTTAAATATTTCTATCAAAACACTTTCTATATTATTTATCCAGAGACTTAATCATTACCAAAGTATTAGAAGCTAGAAGTAGGTAAAACAAGTGATTATTTTAATAAAAATTATGCTTACTTTACAAAATCCATATTAACCTCACTTGAAATTTTATGAGCTTTTCCTATAAGTTTAACGAGATAGAAATCAGTGAAAGACCTCAATAATTCCTGCAACGATCTTAATAGGAAATAATATTCCATACCTTCTCTTGCAACACTTCTACTCCTTTATACTTATTCATAGAGAATTCTTTGAAAGCATATTAGGGCAGCCATTTCTGTTTAACACATGAAGTGGTGGAATCATTGATTAACAGAAGCTTTCATAGGTTTCTATACTAATCAGAGACTAAGTAAGGCATCCACTCTGAGTGTTCTGACATCAGTCCAGGGTACCTTCCATAGGTCTATGCTTTCTTATGGCAAATGGAAGTACATGATCAAATTAAAGAATAATGCAATGTATTTGAAATGATACTGATGAATGAGCTAATTGCTTCTAAATAGTGATCTCTGTAGGTACTTAGTTACCAAAATTTTCAGTGTTATTTTAAAGATGGGAAAGTCAGTTTAAGAAATAATTATTCTTCTACTAGGAAGCAAGCAGATTTTAGAAGGTACAGGGATCCATAAATTAATAAACATGATGCAAACAAATTACTTAAAAGAGAGATTTACCAAATAGAAAGAGAGAATTTAGTCATGATTTCCAAAGCCATTTGAAATGGGCTTGAATACATTCAACCATTGTGTGTGTGTGTGTGTGTGTGTGTGTGTGTGTGTAGCCACGCACTGTTCGCGGTTCACAATGGTGACAAGGCAATCTCTGCCTTTATAGGACCTTCTTTCTAATGGAGGAGATGTACAAAATATCTAAAACAAAATATCCTTCATGCAATCAAGGAAAATAAAGCATAATAAAGAGGGAGAGATAAAGAAGATGGGTTTTCTTTTTTGGATAAAAATGTCAGCTTGAAGAGGTGATATTTAGGCAGAGACTCAAAAGAGTGAGTAATTTCAACATTTCTGGGGTACCATTCAAAACAGATACAAAGACTCCGAAGTAGGATGAGCTTGACATCTGCTAGAAACAGTAAAAATACTGGTATGGCTGAAGCAGATTGAGTGAGGGGGAAATATGATTAGAGAGGCAGCCAAGGCCAGATCATGTAGGGCAAGGTAGATCGGAGTGAAGACTGGACTTTGTGCAAAATACTATAGAAAATATGGAAAGTTTTGAGCAGGAGAGTGTGTAACTGGATCTGTTTTTGAAAGATCCCTCCACTGCATGTAGAGAATAAACCAGGACTAGGAGTAGAATTGATGGGAGATCAGAGAAACTACTGCAGTGATGTTGAGAAGAGATGCTGGTAGCTTAGAGTGGTAGCGGTGGAGGTGGTGAGAGGAATTCAATTTGGGGTTTGTTTTGAAGGTAGAGCTCATATGAGTTGCTGATGGATTGGATGTCAGGTACAAGCAAAACAGAAATCAAGGGGAAAGCTAAGTTTCTTCCCTGAGCAAGTTGATGAATGGTAGTGTCATTTACTGAACTGTCGAAGACTGAATGGAAAGAGGTTGGAGAGAAAAATAAAAAGTTTGTTTTGGACGTGTTGAACTTGAGATGCTTTTTAGACATCCAAGCGTAGATGCCACATGGGCAGTTGGATAGAAATGTCTGGAGCTCCTGGCAGGGGAACAAGATGCAGATACCAATTTATGAGTCCTTACCATGTTGATGGTATTTAAAGCTCTGGGAGTAGGTGAGCTCACACAGAAACATAATGAAGAGAAGATATCTGAGGACTGAGTTCAGGCACTCCAATATTTAGAGGTCAGGAAGAGGAGAAAAATCCAGGAAAGGATTATATATATAATTTATACACATATATTTATATATTACATAATATATAAATATTATATTGTATATAACATTATATTAATATATTTTATATAATAAGGACTGGAGAGTGAGCATATTAGTCCGTTTGTGTTACCATAAAGAAATACCCGATGCTGGGTAATTTAAAAGCAGTTTTATTTGGCTCATGGTTCTACAGGTTGTACAAGGATGGCACCAGCATCTGCTTGGCTTCTGGTAAGGCCTAAGGATGCCTTTACTCAGGGCAGAAGACACAAGGGGAGCAGGTGTGTCACATGGCAAGAGAAGGAGCAAGAGAGATACCAGGCATGTTAAACAACCAGCTCTCACGTGAATTAATAGAGTGATAATTCACTCATTACCTGGGAGAGGTCACCAACACATTCATGAGGGATCCACTCCCATGACCCATACACCACCCACTAGGCCCACCTCCAACTTTGAGGATCACATTTCAGCATGAGATTTGGAGGGGACAAACATCCAAACCATATCAGTGAGGTGGGGAAATATCAAGATAATTTACATCAAGAGAGAGGATGTCTCATTATATTTTCTTGTTCAACATACTCTGCTGTTCTCAAGGTTAATAATTTCCCACCTTCTTCTTTCTCCTCAATCTCCATCATTCTCTTCTCTACCTAATCCAATCTCACCATTAGCTTTTGACACTGCTTTGTGCTTCACAGAGAAAACAGAGCGGCTCAGAAGAGAACTTCATGATCTTCCCATCACAAGTATATCATCTGTGTCTAATCTGCCTTCCCATTTGCTAAAACAAGTGGCCTGCCTCTGCTCCACTGTAGGATGGAAACCTCCCCTTATGCACGGGATCTGATTTCCTCTTTCTGGTACAAGGACTCTGTTCTTGTAATCATCCTGCTATCCCTTGCTGCATCTAACACTCCTATGTTGCTTGTATCATCCCTATTAGCATACAAATATGCGGTATTATCTCCCATCTTTAAAAAAAAAAAAGCAAAAATAGCAATAAAATTTTTCCTTATTCCCATGTCTCCTTCCATCTTCAGCACTCTTTCTTTCTTTCCTTCTTTCCTTCTTTTCTTTCTTTCTTTCTCTATTCCTTTCTTTCTTTCTTCTTTTTTTCTTCTTTCTCTCCTTCCTTCCTTCCTTCTTTCTTTGCTTCTTTTTTTTTTTTTCCTTTTTTGACAGAGTTTTGTTTTGTCACTCATGCTGGAGTGCAGTGGAGGGATCTTGACTCACTGCAACCTCTCTGCCTTCCAGGTTCAAGTGATTCTCCTGCCTCAGCCTCTCAAGTACCTGGGATTATAGCTATGCATTACCATGCCCAGCTAATTTTTGTATTTTTAGTAGAGATAAGATTTCATCATGTTGGCCAGACTGGTCTCAAACTTCTGAACTCAGGTTATCCGCCTCAGCCTCCCAAAGAGCTGGGATTACAGTCATGAGCCACCACGCCTGGCCATCAGCACCATTTATTTTCTCCTCTTTACAGTAAAACTCTGGGTGAAATGTTGCCATATGTATAATTGTTCTTTGACAATACCCATTCAGATGATACGGTTTTTAAAAATCATTTACTGTGAAAATGACATTTGTAAATTTTTCTATTTTTAAATTGTCTTTTCATTTCTGACCATGTTTTTTCTGTATTGTTAGATTTTCTTAAAAAAATTAATTTGGAATTTTTGTATCTATGTTTATGATTGGGAAAGGCTGAAGTTTTACTTTGATAAACAATAAATTTGTTTGCTTTTGGGATTAAGATTATACTAGATAATAAAATGGGAGTTTGGGAGTATTTTCTCATATTTTGTTCTTTGGAACATTTTGAATATTGAGATATGTTCCTCACAACTTTGGTAGACCTTGCCTATAAAATAATGTAGGTCTTTTTAAAAAAAATATGGATTTTGCATAGTCATTTAAATGCTTCAGTAGTTACAATTCAGGCTTCCTATTGAGTGAGGTTTGGTCAGTTACATTTTTCTATGAATTTATACGTTTTTATAAGTTTATAAATATTGGCATAAAGTTGTTCATGTTTTTATCTTTAAACATTCCTATATCTGTAGTTATATATAATTTCATATTTAATATCTATTTTTTTTTAATGTATCAATCAACGAGTCTTCTCAAAGCTTTTAGTCTTTCTGAGGCAGGGTTTTTTCTGCTTTGTTTATTTTTAATTTTATATTTATTTACTTTTTTCCACTTTCTTTGAGTTTATTCTATTGTTTTCCAACTTCTTAAGTTCAAGGCTGTACTCATTAATTTTCAGCTTTTCTTATATTCTAATATAAGCATGTAAGGCTACAGGTTTAGCTTAAACCATAGGAAATTGCTGGTATTCGGCTGCTATTGAATTACCAAAAATGGTAATTTTTTGTGATTAACATAATGTTTCCCTCAAAGTATTGCTTTCACAGCTTCCCACAAGTTTCATTTTGCAATATTTTATAAATCAATTCCAAGATTTTTGAAAAGTTTTTGTTATGATTTCTTCTTTGGCCCATGAATTATTTAGAAGTATGTGGAAGTATGCAAGTTTGCATTAAATATCCAACTTAAGGAGTTTAAAATTACCCTTTTCTGTTATTCTTGTTATTGACTTCTAAATGAACAGTATTGCATCAAGAGCATGTGGACTGTGTTGAAAATTATTTAGGCACTTGTTAAAGATGGTCAAGAAGACTTTATTCAAGAAGGGGATTATTGCAATAAGGTTTTTCAGGAGGGGGAGGCGATGGCTGCAAAGGGGTTTCGCAGTAAGTGAAAGAGTCTTGGCCGAACTCTGAATACAAAAGGGACAAGTGGGATTTGATAGCCAAGGATCATGGTAGGAGTCAGTGGAAAGAAAATTACTAAGAGGAAAACATCAGGGCAAGGGAAATTTTGTAATGGGTGACTTGAAAGTATTCTTCTTGAAGAAGATATCCCCGGTGGAGAATGAGGAATCTGATTAGATATTGAGGGAGGGGAATTCTTACTAAAGTAACCCAACAGGATAGTTGCTAAAACTGGAAAAAGCAGACAAAGAGCAGAACCTAAGATCAGGGCCTGGTCAAGAAGAGTCTCAGAGGAACCTGAATCAAGGTTAAGAAGACACTTTTTGTCAGGGAGTTGAGTTCAATCTCTTTTGTCTACTGCAAAGTCCAATTGCAGTAGTCTCTTGAATAGTCTTCCTTTACCATCTTTAACAAGGTTCATGATTTTTTTTTTTCTTTAACAGCTATAAATTTGTTAAATTTCTGAAAATTTCTAAGTATTATGTTCTGAAAATGTTCCTTCAGAAAATGTTTTATATTGGTTAAACACATGGGCACTAGAGCCAAATTACAAATGGTCAGGTTTAAACTTTGTCATTACGGACCTATCTCTTGGCAGTTTTATGAGAATTAAATGAATTAGTTAATGCTTGTCAAGTGTCTGTGATATTCTTTGGCACATAATCACTCAATCAAGAAATTAGTTAAATGATCATTCTTGTAAAAGAAGAATATGTGTTCGCCCATTGTTAGGTATAGAAATATATGTAGATATATGTAGGAATGTATGGACACACATATCTTCAAACTTGCTAATTGAGTTGTTCAAATCACTTATACCTTACTTGTGGTCTTGTGTCCTTGACCTGGCAATAATTAAAGCATGTCAAAATCTCCTAATATGTACTATCTAATAGTATATACATCTTGTAATAGATCTAATAATATAATCTAACTTTCTTTTGGCTAGTATTTAAAAACACTGAATGTTATTAACATTTGAAAAATGTTAAAATTCAGCAGTGGAGAAGACCGTGCTGTATTCTAATGCTTAAAAAAATCTTTCTGAGTTTTTAAGTTTTAGAAGTGTTACTTGTACACAATGTAATTATGTAATTGGGTAATATATATATTTTTTAATTCAACTAATACTCTGGCAAATTTAGTTCAATTATGTTTATTATGATTAGTTATATACTGTTTTTTCACTTTTGGCCTCTCTATTTGTTCTTTTTTCTTGACTTTTTAAAAATCTTGCTTTTTATTTTGAGTGTGGCTAAACTTTTAAATTAATTTATTTGTTTTCTCCGTGAACTTCAGTGGTTCTCACGTAAAGGTGATACAGTACTCTCCCTGCAAACATTTGGAAATCTGTGGTGTTTTTAGATTGTCAAAATGACTGAAGTGGGTGCTACTTGCATTTGGAAAGCAGAGTTCAGGAATGCTGAATATCTTGCATAAATGGCAGGATAGTTTTGTCTAATGAATAATTGTCCTGCACAAATTGTCATTTACACTCCCCTTGAGAAACATTATTCTACTGGTTTGAAAGTCATACACTATTTCTATTGTTCTAGTTATCCTTGTAAGCTTACCACAGATGCTTAATTTAAAATAATTTAAAATCTTAATCCTCCTCTTTAACAGTTCATGGATTCCAGAACATTTGTGCTGTAATTAGCCTCCTTGTGTTATGTATGCTATTGTGCAGAATTTTAATTCTACCATTTTTTATCTGGAACCCCCAAAATTATGCAGTATTGTCATATCATTATTTAATTTATTATATTATTAACGTTATATAATATTATTTAATATGAATATGTGTATTATAACCTCCAAATATCATTGCCTGCCATACTTTCTTAAATTTCAGAGTTTTCTTCAGCGATTGCTTCTTTGCTTCCTGAAATTCCTTCAGTGAAGTACTATTGCTGGTAAATTGAGTTATCACTTATGTGAAAATGTTTTTTTCTTGCCCCCATTCTTGAAAGAGTTTTCCTTAAAGCACTTTTATTATTTGCTTCCAAGAAATCATATTCTCCTGATTTTCCTCCTGCCTCACCACTTGCTCTTCCAGTCTCCAGTACTTGTTCTTCCTGATTTCTCTAAATGCTTAATGATGGTGTGCTCCAGGGCTCAGTTTTTGGAATCTCACTCAGTTTCATGACTTTCTATATACTATTTACTGCTGACTCCAAAATTTATGTGTTCAGTGCAGACCTCACAAATAAGCTCCAAACTCTTGTATCCATTCTGACATTTCAATGTAAGTAATATACATTTCAAAAATAACATATTCAAACTGAGCTCGTGATCTTTCCTTCAAGCCTGGTCTGCTCTGAAGAGCTTTCCTTTTCAGAGTGAAAGTGAATTGCATCCATCCAGTTATCTATGTAAAAGCTTTCTCTTTTATAAAACACTTCAAAACCCAACCAAACCTTTTTGGCTCTATTTCAGATATGACTACTTCTGACGATCTGCATCACTACCACCCTTGTACATGGCACCATAATCTAGATTATTGCAATAGTTTCCCAGCTGGTTTCTGTGCTTATCTTTCCATCTTATAATCTCATTCAAGTCATTCTTTACGAATGTAAAACAGATCAGGAGATGGCTCTGATAAAAACCCTCTAATAGCTTTCCATTTCCCTCAGAGTAAAATGGAAGAATCTTTGGAGTCACCTGGAAGGTCCCAGTGGTATCCTTGACCCTAGCTTTGTTATCTCTCCAACCTTGTTTCCTGCTGCTCTCATTGTCACTCCCACTGCTATGGCCAAACTGGCATCCTTGCTCTTCCTCAGCCATGCCCTGGAGCTACCACATGGCCTTTGAATTTGCCATCTCTTCCTTAATGCCTTCTTCATAACTATCCATTTAACTTTCTTTCCAACTTCCCTCAGGTCTTTGTCCAAATGTCACTTGATCAGTGAGAACTTCTCAGACCACAGTAATTTTAAAAATCGCAAATTCTCCCTTTCCTTGGTACTACTATTCCCTTTTCTATTCTATTTTTCATCATTGCATCTGACATATTTAATTACAATTTCATTATCTGTTCCCACCACTACAATGTAAGTTCTATGAAGGCATTTTTTGTTCTGTTTCTGACACATAGTGGCATCTAAATATATGTGAATGAATAAAGAGATGCACAATTTTATGTCACTTTTTTTTCAGTACTTCTTAATGTTATTTTCCTCCTGTCTTCTTGGCTTCCATTTTTTTTTTTTTTCCTGTTCAAAAGCATGCTGTCAGTCTTTAGATAATATTAGCTTCCTTTCTGACTGGCTTAAGATTTTCTCATTATGTATACTTCTTCAGTTTTTATTATAGTGTGTCTTAGAATGGATATATTTTTTGTCCTGTTGGTAGATATTGTGTCTCTTGTGTCTTTGGATTCATGTCTTTTATCAATTTGAGATTCTCTGCCATTACCTTTTCCAGTATTGTCTTTTGTCCATTTTCTCTTTCTGGACTTCGGATAGAGGATTGTTAGACCTTTTAAATCTACTCTTCATTTATTTTATATCTCTTTAATATTACATATTGTGTTTTTCTAAGCTGCATTGTGGATTATCTATTTATTTCTGTCTTCTAGTCACTGATTCTACCTTCAGCTTTGCTAAAATGTTGTTATTCCAACCACTGACATTTTTTCCCCTTAGAGACAGGGTCTCACTATGTTGCCCCAGTTGGTCTTGAACTCCTGGGCTCAAGTGATCCTCCTGCCTTAGCCTCCTGAGTAGCTGAGATTACAGGCATGCACCATTGTGCCTAGATCCATTGAGTTTTTAATATCAACAATAATGTTTTTAATTTATAAAAGTTTTGTTAGTTACTTTTCAAATATCCTTGGTCTTTTTTTTTTTTTTTTTTTTTTTTTACCATATATTATCACAGACTAGTCAACTTATGTAAACAGAAATTTACTGGCTCATGGCTGCAAAGGTGGAGAAACCTAAGATTGAGGGGCTGGCATCTGGCAAGTGCCTTCTTGCTGTGTCATCCCATGGCAGATAAGCAAAGAGAGGGCGAGAGAGAGTAAGGGGGTCTAAACTCATTCTTTTATATGGAATCCACTCCCACAATAACAAACCTGCCCCCAAGATCATGGAATTAATTCATTAGTGAAGGCTGTGACTCCAGGATCCAAACACCTCCCATTAGGCCCCACCTTCCAGTGCTGAAGCATCGGGGATCATCAAGTTGTCAATACATGAACTTTGGGAGAACATTCAAACCATAGCGTATTGTTTGTTTATTTTGTGCTTTCATGTATTATTTATTTGGTATTTTAATAGATAATCTTTATCCTAAAAGACTTAGACTTTATTTTTTTGCTGTTAATTTCAGTATCTGAAGTCTTTGAAGAGATCTAAATCTATCATTTGTTTTGGTTTGTTTTCATGGTGTGTTAGGTGATTTTTTTAATTGAAAGTTTATATTTGTTATGCCTTAATTATTGAGAGTGCTATGGGCCTAAATTGGGATGCCTTTCTTCAGAAAGGATCCTAGGCTTTTTTGCTCAGAGCCTGGTATCCTATCAACCCGGACCACTGTAGCCTCTTTGAGGTATTTGGACTAATTTGAGAATCTGAGGTTCAGCTTCCCTGTCTTACAGCTGCCTAAAGCTTAGTCTTAGTTAGTTGTGATGAGGTCAGCAATTGTTTGCCTTGCACATACCCCACTTCATCTTCTCATTTAGTACTGCACAGTGTTTCCTACTTAGGTTTCAGCTCTTGGATTTGTTCTATGTTGTGCTGTGTTTTGGTGGTGGTTATAGAGATGCTTGGATATTGTTCTTAGTTTCTGCAAACCCAGCAGTTCTTTAAAACAGAATGTTTTATTCATGATCTACTTGGTTTATAGCAGAAGGGTCTCTTTCAGAGACTCTGGTTTGCCATTTCTGGAAACCGTCATTCTGTCTGAAAGGCACTCCAATCAGGCTTTCTTCCCCATGGTTTCAGGTCATAAAACTACACTTGTCAAGGTCATCAATAACTTCCACATGGCTGAATCCAATGACTAGCTTTGATTTCTCTTAATCTCTTAGCATGATTTCTCCCCATCTCTTGAATGAAAACTTTAACATTCTTTCACATAACTTGTTGAGTAGCTGGGCTTTGAATTTCTTGATTTTCTGAGATGTTTCTTTTTTATTAGAGTGAATAAGAAGATGGCTAAGTAGTTCTTAACAGTGGCTCACTCTGGGGGCTAATCCTACTCAAAATCACTGCATCACACAGTTCAGGAATCCAAAAGAACAAATACAGTACTAACAATAGATCAAAAGAAATGTGCATTATTGGAAACCCACTGTACTCACACACAATTTATCTCTCCCCTTAGCTAACTCAGTCTTTCAACAGGGAAGCTAATGCTCTTTTAACAATCTCTCCTCAGAAGTAAAGGGGTCAGAGAAAAATTATTGCTTTCTTGCTGGCTCTGGTAAATTTTCAGAAACTTACAAAACTATTGCCCACCTATCAATACCAGTGAGTGTTGGAGATGATGATAATCATTCTGGTGTTTTTGTATTGTCCTGCTTTATCATTGCTGTGATGCCCCATAGGCCCTTCTTCACTTTGGACAACTCTATTATTTCATTAACAATAACTGAAGCCCCCCTTGATGAAATTCTACAATTCCCACAAAGACAAGTTCTTCCAGTAAATACTGTTAAAGACTAAATGCAGACATCAGAATTCAGGATAAAATTTTGTTTGTCTTATAAGTCCTTTAAGTCAGGATAGAGGCAAATGATGTCACTGGCTCTTTCTTTATATGAAAGGTGAGGAGCTGCATGTACAGTCATGTGCTGCAAAATGATGTTTCAGTTAATGAAAGACTGCATATACAGCGATACTCCCATAATTTTACAAAAGAACTGAAAAATTCCCATCACATAGTGATATCGTAGCCATTGTAATATTGTAGTGCAATATATTAATCACTTGAGTTGATGCTGTTGTAAACAAAACTATTGCCCTGCCAGCTGTATAAAAATATAGCACATACAACTATGGACAGTACAGAATACTTGATAATGGTAATAAATGACTGTATACCTGATTTATGTATTTATATATTTCCTGTACTATACCTTTCATTGTTATTTTAGAGTGTGCTTATTCTACTTATTTTTTAAAAAGTAAACTGTAAAACAGCCTCAGGCAGGTCCTTTAGGAGGTATTCCAGAAGATGGCCTTGTTATCATAGGAGATGACAGCTCCATGTGTGTTATTGCCCCTATAGACCTTCCAGTGGGGTAAGACCGTGATACAAGACAGTGATACTGATGATCCTAACCTCCTGTTAGCCTAGGCTAATATGTGTGTTTGTGTCTTAGCTTTTAACAAAAATGTTTTAAAAGTTTTAAAAAAAGCAATACAAAATTTAAAAATGAAGAGAGCTATAGACTAAGGACAAAAAGAAAACAGACATTTTTGTACAACTGTACATTGTGCTTTTGTTTTAAGCTAAATGTTACTACAAAATAGTCAAAACGTTTAAAATATTAAAAAAGCTTATAAGGTAAAGAAATTAGTAAGCTAAGGTTAATTTATCATTGAAGGAAGAAAAGTATTTGTGTATAAATTTAGTGTAGCCAAAACGTTGCATGTTTATATAGTCTACAATAGTGTACAGTAATGTCCTAGGCCTTCACGTTGACTCAGCACTCACTCACTGGCTCACCCAAAGCGTCTCCCATACCTGCACACTCCATTCATGGTAAGTGCCCTATACAGGTATACCACTTTTAATCTTTTATACTGTATTTTTACTGCACCTTTTTTATGTTTAGATATTTTTACATACATGAACATTTACTATTGTGTTACCAATTGGAAAATTCTTTAGAAAGAAATAGAACTTTAAATAATCAGCAATAGAAATAGAGTATTATAATTGTGACATGTATAGAATTGTGAAACCTAAAAAAAAAAAATGTATAATACAGAAGGAAGCCACATTTACCCTATTACTTAAATTCATTGTGTTAATTTTGAACATTAGCTGCTACTCCCTGTGAACTAACCAAACTGAGGATGTTACACACATACATAATTTAGATGATTCTTTATGGTAAAGATAAAGATGTTTACATCTTGAAAACTAATTTACTATTTTATCATAATAACTAGATACTTTATAGTCAGGAAATAAAATATAAATTTGTTAAAACTCAGTGCCATGTACGAATATAGTTTTGTAAACTAGTGTGTCTTCATTTATGTTTTTAAATTTATTTTAAATGGCTACTCTTATTTATGATTATCATTTCTAATGTAGGCTCCCTGAAGTTAACAGGTGAAATGTTTTTTAGATCAGGTCGTGTAGTTTTGTGAGCATGTGTGTGTGTGTGTATATGTGTGCATATGTGTGTGTGGTGGTGGTGATGGTGCAAAAGGTGGAGAGCAAAATACAAAGACCTGGGTTTTAAAGATGTCTTTGAAAGAATGCTGATAACATTACTGATGATCTTTTTATATTTTATGAGGTAAGCAGTAGAGAATTCACTTGTTACAATCTTAAGTTTGAGTCTTAGGTTCTCATAAACCAATAAAAGGACATCATGTGTGAATTTGCTCCTATGGGAATGAGCCACCTTTACCTGACCTAGAGGACTGAAGTAGGTCTTTGTCTCCACAGCTCCACAGTGGAGTCTGTCTTTCCACAGTTGTGTGGGAAGAAGTGAAGTCATTATATGAGGTGTGGAGAACAGTCACTCTTGGAGTACCCTTTTGGTGTATAAAAATCTGGAATCAGAGATTATGGAAGCACCCTTGGAATGAACAACCTTAGAAAAGAAGGTCTCCTTTTTCCCCCAAGGGCCAAAAATGATGCTGCTGTAAAAGACTAATGATTTAAAAAGTAAGATTTATTGACAGGATTCTTAATTTCCATGTTAAAACCCCACAGAATAACATTTATCTTACATATAGGTTTTAGTCAATAGGTATTAACATATTTCAGTTAATTGACATATATATTTCAGTTAACTGAAACTCTAGTACCTTGTACAAAGAGTGCTTTTGGGGATGGAGGTAGCCTGGGAGAACAGAATACATCTAAGTATTTTGGACCAAATATGGCAGTAACAGAGAGGAAAGTACTAAAATTACTAAAGTGGGCTCTTGTAAAATGAGATGAAAGAAGAGTTATTAAGTCACTTTAGTAATCCTTTATTGAATCTTTCTATTGTGAGGCACTGGCCTAAGCATAGTGGGGGATTTAAGATGTCCTTACGGAGTGTGTGTGAGACTGGTTAAGGAAACACATATCCATACCTAACTGTAATATGGGGCATAGCACAGTGTGTGCCATGTGGAAATACAAAGTGCCAGAGTACACGAGAGGGAAGCAATCATTCCTTACAGGAAGACTTGGAGAAAACTTTATGGAAAAGGTGAAATTGTAGTTTGACCTTAAAAGTTGAGTAGCATTTCAATAGGCAGGGATGCAAAATAGGCACTCCAAACCATGGATGCAGTAAAACAGAGTGGATTCTAGAAATAAGTGGAAAGGCTAAATAGTGGCTGGAGTGAAAGATAGGTGGGAGGCATGAGGTGGGAGGGAGATCAGGCAAAACAGTAGGTTAGGACCTGGCCACAGCAGACTGAATATCCCACGAAGGACTTTTCCCTTTATTCTGCAGCAAGAGTCATTGAAGATTTGGAGGCAGTGAATTTATAGGAACATATTTGTATTTTAGGAAGATAATTGCTGGCAGTGGGAGTTCATTTCCACAAATACGTATTGAGTAGTTGTGCAGAGGAATGCGAAGGTGACTAAGATATTTCTACTCTCAGAGAACTTAGTCTACTAATATGAAGAAAACGGGTTGGGGACGGATGAGATTGGAGGCAGAGAGATCAGTTAATAGCTTCTGTAATTGTCTCACTGAGAAATTCTAAAAAATTAAGCTAGGACAATAGCAAGGAAAATGGAAAAGTATGAGGTAAACTCAAGAGACATTTCAAAAAAGTATCAAGAGGAGTTGACACTGAGTGGAAGTTACAGGTAAGGGAAATGGGAGCCTCCTTAAAAATCACTCAAGTTTCTAACTATGTAACCAGGAGGATGGTGCTACTATTCGGCTAAGGTGAGAACACAGAGGAAAGGAGGGCTTAGAGACAAGAAGGTGATATGGTTTGCCTGTGTCTCCATCCAAATTTCATATTGAATTGTAGCTCCCATAATTCCCATGTGTTGTAGGAGAGGCCCAGTGGGAGATAATTTAATCATGGGCGTGGTTTTTCCCATACTATTCTCGTGTTAATAAGTCTCACGAGTTTTATAAGGGGCTTCCCCTTTCCCTTGGTTCTCATTCTGTCTTGCCTGCTGCCGTGTAAGACTTCTCTTACTCTTCTGCCATGACTGTGAGGCCTCCTCAGTCATGTGGAATTGTGAATCAATTAAACCTCTCTCCTTTATAAATGACCCAGTCTCGGGTACATCTTTATCAGCAGTGTGAAAACGGACTAATACAGAGGAAGAGCAGATTGAATTCTGTTTCAGATCTGTTTAGTTTGAGGTGCCAACAAGATTTTCTATCAGGAGAGGTACAAAAAGAATTTAGAAAGACAGATCTAAGAGGTGAAAAAGAAAAAAAAATGAGAGAGAGAGAGAACTCAGATTATAAATTTGGAAGAGTCTGCCAGAGAAGGTAGTAGAAATTGTGTCTGTGGGGAGATCTCCTGTTGGAATAGTGTAGAGCAAAAAGGAGGAGAGGGTTAGAAAAACACATGCCATCAGTGAGTTTTCAAAGAACTGGTGATATAATTGACTTAGGATATTATAAGAAAATTTAAGAAAGAGAGAATATACATAATGAGGGCTGGTTAGCAATATCAAATGCTGTGTAGAGGTCAAGTAGAATGAAGGGTAAAGAGCTCATGGAACTTTTTAATGAGAAAGTTATTGGCCACCTCTGGAGACCAGCTGTGGTAGAGGAATGGGCTCAGTAGTTTCTATCTATTGAAGTGGAATGAGGAGTAAATGTGAGATGAAGCAATAGGGAAATAGATTTCTCTTTACCCATTTAATCCATAAATATTTATTGAGCATTTGCTTCTCATTTGTGAAGTGAGGAGAAGGGGGAGACATGAGACAGTTATATAAAGGAGAAATCAGGGTCAAAGAAACATTATTTTTGATGGGAAAGATAAAACTCTAGCAGAAGAAAAACAGGCAGTGCAGAGGGAGAGACTGAGGCTACAAAAATGAAAAAGAAATAATAGAACTAAGTTCCCAACAGGTAAGAAGGGATAAACTCCAAGCACAGGTAGAGAGATTTGCCTTGGTCTGGAAGATGTTAGGGTGGGTGGGGAAAAGGGTGTGGACGATTTGGGACTGTATATTCAGAACTCTCAGTTTAAATCAACACTAACAAGTGACTTTCTTTGCGGCTTGTTATTGTCTGTGATAATTGTTTATGACACAGCATAATAATAGAATTTTTCTTTGGAATGGACCCTCACATTTTTTTTCAGGTGAACAGAGATCTCTAGACATCATTTGAAATGTATTTTGAGCTGCAGTGCTAAGACTCCACCTGGCCATTTAAGACAGTATTACAAAATGGAGCTGGGTATAACTTTCAATAGTGTAGTCACACAGCAAAAATGTCTCTCAAGCAATAATTTACTTGCTATGTAGACCATTATGACCATTCTCTGGAAATGATTCCTATTGGCATCAGTTGGTGATCATGCAAAATAATAGCAGTGTCAGCCTCTGAATGTATAATGATACACATAATATTTAAACATTTGTGATAGTTGAAGAAACTATTATGCTTTTATTCATAAAAAGAATGACAGTGTTTAGAGCATGTACTAGTCTTGCAGAGGAAACCCTTTGTTATGACTGTTTCCCCCTGTGTGAGCTGCGGAAAATGTTTGCAGGGGCTAGTTGAAGCAGTCTCATAGTGGGATAAAAGAAGTTTGGTTTATTGTGAAGGATATTCATACTTTGGTTCAATTTGTGTAGAAACTCCTTTGGCTGCAAAGGTATTGTTTAATAAAGATTCATTTTAGGAAGTTTCACCAGGCAGCCTGGGAAATGGATTTTTTAGAGGATTTAGAGCAATTGAGGAGAGATCAAAGTTGACAAGATAACTTAACTTTGATTTAATGCAAATTGCTCCAAAAATGAAGGGGGAGGAGTCAAGAGGGAATCCTCTTTTCATTTTTGACATTAACTGGGTTGGCATTCACATAATCTAAGTGGAGACTGTCTACACATAGGCAAGAATAAAATGAACTGAAGAATGCGCTAAAATTCGACACTGTGGAATAATACCCCTCCCCTCCCTTGGCAAAGGAATGAACTTTGATATGGAGACACTTCTTTCTGGCTATTAGGAAATACGCAAACTATGCTTTTGAGCATTTACTTGAATTACCTGTTTTCATCTAAAGGACTGACCTATTCCTCCCCTTCTCTTCAGGTAGTTGTTTTTATTGCTTAGTTTTTGCTATGTCGTCAAAAATCTTGTATATTTCTCATTGGACATGAATTAATAATGCTTTACCTGCAACACAAAGAACTATTAAAGCGATAAAAAGACAATGAGTGTATTTCAGCTCTCCAAAAAAAAAACAAAAACCCACTCCTCCTCCTCCCCACTAGACTATTAAATGCTGAAGAAATCCACAGGCTTTCTGCAAAGAAGGTCACATATGGGTCTATTAAACAAATAAGTTAATTAAACCTTGACATTCTAAAACAATTCTGAAAAGTTCTAATTAATTTTTAAACAATATTGAAATAATGATTTCATATCTCACACTCATTTAAAGTAGTGTAACCCAATCAATCCCACACACAGTATACCACAATAAGCTGCTGATTTTCTAATGGTTAGAAACACAGTTCATTGGCCCTGAATAGTAATCATGATAGCTTGCGGGGAGGGGGACCACTGAGGGTTTATAGAAGTGACCAGAATCTTTAATGACTTTATTGACTCTCTAAGTATTTGCTTTGTTTCTTCCTTGATAGTATATTGAGGCCCAGAAGCTAATATATTCAACTGCAATGTTTTTTAGAGTCAGTGTTTACTTCAAGTATTGGATTGGCTCTTTTGACTGGAGAGATTTTTCCAGTTCAATAAAAAGGTTTGGAATTTTTTTCCCCATGGAATTCTCCAATTATGTCTCAATCCTCCCCTCACATAACTGTACAGGTGTGTGATAAAACCAGTTCTTAATCACTGGTAAAGATTCATTGCTTTATTGTAGTGTCCATTGCTGCTGCTATTTATTCTGTTGTTGGTATATTTAAATGCTGGATGTTTAAATGAAATTGTGTGCTTGGGCAAAGTTACAAGAGAGGTGGTGGGGAATAGTAGAGAGTGAGCTGACTCTGGCTGGAGCCTAGAGGCCTGACCTCAAGGCCGGTGATCTTTCTAAAATGTGTTGCTGCCCTTGAGACCATCTTGCTTATCTACAGCAGAGTTTCTAACCACCTGGGTGAGATTTCCTGCTGTGCTGGTTAAAAAGGCAGACCCAAGGAGCTTCATTCCAATCTACTGAATCAGATTATCTGGGGATGGTGTTCACATACTTGCATTTTAAACAAGATTCAGGACTTCATATTAAAGTCTGAGGACCTGACCTATATAACAGAGTCTAAGTTTCGTGGCACATCAATGACAGCCCTTCCAGAGGTGTCATCTCTTATCTCTCACCATTCCCACTAATAGTGATCATTGAGGAAACATGCATTTTTCTCCACATCATGCTGTTTCAGGATCAGTAAATGCTACTGTACATGATTGTCTTAGTCCATTTGTGTTTCTATAACAAAATACCACAGACTGGGTAGTTTACAAACAATAGAAATTTATTTTTCACAGCTCTGGAGGCTGGGAGTTCAAGATCAAGGAATGAGCAGGTTCCTTATCTAGTGAAGGAATGGTCTCTGCTTCCAAGATGGCACCTTGTTGTTACATCTTCCAGAGGGGAGGAATGCTGTGTCCTCATGTGGTGAAAGGGATGGGAAAGGAAGAAAAGGGACCAAGCTCACTTCATCAAGCCCTTTTATAATGGTATTAATCCATTCATAAAGGCAGAGCCCTCATGGTCTAAACACTTCCCAGAAGGCCCCATCTCCCAACACTGCTGCACTGAGGATTGAGTTTCCAATATATAAATGTTGGGGGACACATTCAGACCACAGCAATGACTTTGCCCCAAACTGCTCACCTGACTATTCCTATGGGTCCGTTTATATTAGAGAGCTCTGTGAGACAGTAAGCTCCATGAGGGCCATGACTTTGTCTATTTTGGAAGTTGTATCCTTCGTTCCCAGCACAATAGATGTTGATGTGGTTTGGATGTTTGTCCCTTCAAATCTCAAGTTGAAATGTAATCCCCAGTGTTAGTGGCGGGGCCTGATGGGAGGCATTTGGAGCTCCCTCATGAATAGCGTGGTGCCATCCTTGCAGTAATGAGTGAGTTCTCACTCTGAGTTCACATGAGATCTGGCATGTGTGGCACACCCCCACTCCTTGCTCGATCTCTCACTCTCTCTTGCCATGTGACACATGTTCCCCTTCATCTTCCACTATGACTGGAAATTTCCCGAGGCTCTCGCCAGAAGCAGATGCTGGCACCATGCTTCTTATACAGCCTGCAGAGCTGTGAGCCAAAATGAACTTCATTTTCTTTATAAATTACTCAGTCTTGGGTGGGTATTCCTTTATAGCAACGCAAATGGACCAACACTTACGCTCACAAATATTTTTTGAATGGATCAGTGCTTGGACATCATAGCCCTCACTTGCCCAAGAAAGATGGCTTTCTACTCTTAGTTTTGTACATAGTCTTAACATGAAGCTAGTTCATGACAGTCAGGATCCAGATATACTGACCCTGGAGCCTGTTTCTTGGTGTGTTAGAATATATTCCTCCAACAAGAACTTGTATCTTAAGTTGAACAACTTAGAATGTGGCACACATTCATTCAGTACAGCTACATAGATTAATGTGGCTTTAGGCTGATGATGATTCCTGTTTTCCTGATATCTCCTAACACGAAAACATTCCAGGTGTTCTTTTAGGAAGTAGTTAGTTGTATAAATAATAGAAATGGTTATTGCTGAAATTGGCAGTGAGTCCAACTGTTGCCAAGCACCAGTTCCATAATCAGAATCCCAAAAGATGGAGCTCAGGCACATGTCTTCTTTAAAAGCTACAGGGAGGATGCTGATTTTAACCAGTGTTAAAACACTGTTTATAACTGCATGCAAAATAATGTATTTAGTGACCATCTATGTGGTGTATGCTCTTTAAACTATTTGGTATTGTGGAAAGACAAAAAAAACTAAGACTCTTACTTCTGGCACTAACTAGCTTTGTGCCTGACACCAGTTATTATATTTTTTGCTCCTGGGCCTCAATTCTGTTATATTTAACA
Source organism: Macaca mulatta (assembly GCF_049350105.2). Lineage (NCBI taxonomy): Eukaryota > Metazoa > Chordata > Mammalia > Primates > Cercopithecidae > Macaca > Macaca mulatta. The sequence continues at coordinate 165,151,637 of NC_133406.1, forward strand.
TGGGGTATTGCGTAGACAATCTCTCACATTCTTGACAACTCTACTCTGCCATACTCTTATGAATATAAGCCAAAGTAAAATCAGACACTGGAATGGCAGAATTAAGCAGGTGGTATATGTACCCTGTGGCAGCTGTCATTTATTGTTTCCTAAATAAATCTTTCTAAATTGGTGCTTGTACTGGGAATGCCTGTCAGGTTTAGTTTATTATGCTAAATAGTGCCCTCTTGGATGAAGCTAATTTAGCTTCCAAAGTCATGGATTAGCAACTTCCACAATGAGAACATCTGATCGGATCGCATTTGCACTCTACAGCTTCATTTGAGTTAGCAGACATTTCCTGAGTTCCAACTGGTATATTAAGCACTGTGCTAAATTCTGAGATTCAAAGATTAGTAGGACATACCCCCCGTCCTTGAGTTGCTAACAAGGATGATAGATGGACAAATAGAGAGGGGGTAAGCAGGATGATTGCCTATAATGGAAAAATAATTTTATTATTTACTGGTATTATCCCACTCTAGGTATTTCTGAGGATGCTGTGTCACTTGAATAGGAAATAATATTTAATTGAAATATCCAGCTAATTGCCATGCATTCTGCATTAGTCAAGATAACACTACATTATGCTTTAGTAACAAGCACTCCCCCAAAATGTCAGTTGCTTAAAACAACAGAGGTTTATTTCTTGCTCGTGTAATATACCCATCTCAGGGCAGCAAATGAACTCTACTAATTTTAATCACTCCAGCCTTCCAGTCTCCACCATATGAAACATTCCTCCTTGCCATATTAGAGGGAAGTGAGCACCCTGGAGAATCTCACACTGCCAGTTAAATACTCTAATGCCTGTGACTGGTTCATTGGCAAGAGATAGAAACATGGCTCCATCCAACCACGGGGAAGATAAGGAGCACAATGTGCTATAGGGAAAGATAATTTTATTTGACTAATCACACACATGACTGTCATGCATTCTAATAATTTCCCTGAGTAGGCACAATTCGAGAATATAATAAAAACAAACATTTTAATGGCTTTTTAATAAGGATTAGGTACTGTCTTAATCATTTTATGTGTAAAATATCTAATCTTCACAATGGCATTTTTATTATTCTCATTTTAAAGATAAGAAATAGAGGCACAAAAGATTAAGTAACTCCAATATCCCATCACAGCCTGGGATTTAATCCCAGGCAGTCTGGCTGCAGAGTCCATGCTCTTAACCACTAAACCTTATTGTTATATCTGTATCAGTCATAAATAATGTGATTTCCTTGAGACATGATTAATTAATGGCACATTTTCTAGGAAAATTCTGAGTGTACAGGCATATCAGAGGTGTGAAATATAATTATGGCTAGTATTTTGTAAGTCTACAAAAATAGAAGTGGCCCAATCCTGAGGGCATTTATCATAGCAGGCATTTTTCTATTTTGGTATGCTTTGGAATTTCAATGCATGACTGGTATCCCTATGGCAAGCTCTAATTTAGACTGATTTGTTTAGGAGAAATAGAGGATAGCTTATTTATAGAAATCAAAATGCAATCTGACTTTAAAACATATTTGCCTAAAAATTAATGAAGGTAGCATGTAGGGCTGTTAACTTTTAATGATGAGAAATAATGAGGAGGCAAAACCAAGCTGAGAGAATCTCGCTGTGGTGTGGAGGGGTCCCCTGAACAATTCTGCAAGCCTCATGCATCAAGTCAAGGTGATGGGGGACAAGCAGCAGGATCTGACCCTGGTTGTCTTAAGCAGCAAATGGATTTATTCAATGGAACCTGAGTAGCCGGCAGAGCTGCTGGGGATGCTGGAAAATGAGTCCCAGAAAAGAGGCAGAACCAAGTGGTGCTGGGATCCTAGAAACACAGCCAATATCATGAGCACCCATCTGGTGAGGTGCCGCTGTACCAGTGCTGAAGGATGGACGCTGCAGCTTGTCCCGCTGGCATGGATGCTGCCACTGCACCTGGAAGCTCCATACCGCTGCTGCTATCAGTGCCGCCAGAATAGATTCTCTTCTCTCTCTGCTTCTTTGTGCCCTGGATCCACATTCAAAGTCGTGAGTGGCTTCAGCTGTTTGGCCAGGCCTAGGGCAGGTGCCCATGCTCTAGTTACCAGAGAGCTTAGGAAAGTGAGTCAGCCTCCTTTTAAGTTTTACAGTGGGAGGTAGACTCTTCCTTCTTCACATATGGAGAATTATCCAAATGTAGAAAGGGCATTCAGATTCTGAACAGCCGAAATAAAATTTTTAAAAAGACAAATGTTCACTGTAACTGGTTAGATGTGTCTTTTTGCAGTATTGTTTTGTGTGATTAGTCGGGAAACCGTATCCTTGTTTCCTTGTCTATTGTGTTGCTTTCTTTCATATAACTTTGCATCCAAAATACTTAATTTGCTCACTCACTTTTAAGCTAAAAATAATTATTGATTGTATAATATGTGAAGCCTTATTCTAGGCACTTAGAGTTACAGAAACAAAAAAGACATGGTCTCTGTCTTTCCAGCGGCACAGGTTGTGTTGGAGAGGGGTAAGGAAATGTGGTATATGGTATATAAATTCAGAGAATGGAGAGGTAGTTCAGAGAAGCAAACAAGGAAAGGCTTCAAGGGAAAAGGGCATTTGAGATGAAAATTAGACATTCAGAGATGGAAAGAAAAATATTTCACATGGGGAAACACATAAGAAAGGAGAGAATGCGGTTTTATTTAGGGAACAACAAGCTGTGTAACTGATAGCCTTTGAGATAAGGCAGAAGATTTAAATTAGGCCTAGGGCATGCAGGTTCTTGAATTACTGACTGGGGAGTTTGGGTTTTGTTCATGGGAATTAGAGAGCTATTGAATGTTTTCTGAGCAGGGGGAGTGATAAAATCCAACTGTGATTAAGGAAAATCAATCAAATAGTAGTATATGGAATGGATAGACAGAAAAGGAAACTGAAGTCAAAGAAATAATTTAAGAGATCATATTATCCAAGGCAAAGGTACTAAGGCCCTAAAATAAGTTGGTAAAGCTTATTTTAAAATAAATTTTGAGCTAAAATAAGCATTAGATTAAAGAGAAAGGATGAATGTTGGAAATACATATTGTATTTAAGGAAAGGATGTATTGTATATGGTGACAATAATGAGAAAAGTGCTCCTGATGAAGAGGCAACCACAGCTAGCCCTGGAGAGAGCGTGACTAACAAAATCATAGCAGCCCTTTCCTAAGCATCCCACTAGGATGCTGCCATCACCTTTCTGGGCCATGATGATGCGCCTTCCTCTCCTGACCTAGCTCTAAAAACAGACCTTCTCCATTAGTTCTTATGAAATAAAATTGGGATTTTGTTTAAATAGTGATAATTGCTAACATTTATTGACTGCCTATTATATACAAAGCATTTTGCATGCCTTTCCAGTCTTCACCACAACCTGGAGAGGCAAGTATTGGTTATCACATTATGAATGAAGGTACAGGATTAGAGAAGTAGGCAGAGCTCACATTCAAACTTGAGTCTTTTTATCCATAGCCTGTAACTTTGGTCTTTAAGCTGCCTTTCAATGAACGTTAACAAAAAATGAGCAAAATAAAAAATGTAATAAGTGTCATAAAAGAAAGCAAAATGACAATATCCACACATGGATGACTTTCAGAATCGTATTTCCCCACCCTAAATTAACCAAGTCCTGCTACGGTTTGGCTTGGCTTCTAAATTTTATAAGAACCTATCTAGTTCCTCTCCTCCCCTGTGTAACCCTATCTTAATCAGCTACTTCTCATTGTTCATTTTTCAGTGTTTCTTTTGTTGGCAGAAATGTAGTCAGTAGGTTTTAGTGTATTGGACATTACACCTTGGGTAAAACCCGTAACACCTCTGACACCTTCATCACTTCCTTTGAACCCTCAGGCATCATTCTCTAGAGACAAATAAAACCAGATGGAGGTGAAAGCATAAGAAAACTCACCTGAAGAAAAAGAGTTTTAAAATGTTATCTTTCTCACCTGAGAAAAAGGGCACTGAAAGGGAGGAAGGGAGGGCTGGCTTGTCTGAGAGTGCTGACTACGAGACCTGTCCTGGAGTAGCCTCCCTCTGGTATTTTCTGTGAAAGGTGCTTCTGATGTTCTGCAGCATTGGTAAAACCGTGAGTTCTGTGGCTAAGAAGGGCCCATAGCATGGCATGTTCAATGGGGACCTAACTTGCCCTCTCCAAATAATTCAGAATACAGCATTGTTATTACTGGAGGAATCCATGTAGCGGTTGCCACTACCCATGGTCTTTACTCTCTAGTAGATTGACTAGGACACATTTTGTACATCTAAAATAAGTTTCTTAATTAAGTTGGCCTGTCTATTTGACAGACTTTGGGTTCCCAAGAAGATAATCATCTGTGCAGCCTCTTTCTTTTCCACGAGGCCATGGTCCCTTGATTGCTGACAGTGTTCCTCTAAAATGCAATGCTTCTGCAACTTTACAGACTTCAGGACTTCACGGCTTTATCGACCATCTGCCACTTCCACACAATTAGTTTTGCCCTTTCTCTCTGATTTTAATTGTTCCATTTTACAAAGCTCTTTACTATTCATAAGTCTTTTATCACTCAGTTAATCAACCACCAAATGCTTAATTAAGTTCCTAACATGTGCCTAACATAGTGCTGAGTACCTGTAGGGAACATGCAAAGACCGTGGCTTCATTATTGCCAACATTGGGCTGCACTTGCACAATACTTGGCTCCTTTTACTGTACCTCTTGTTTCACCTTCTAATGTACCTGGTTAGTACATTAAATTTCCTGTTTAGTGTTAACTTTTGAACAACTTGTGCTTAAAGAGCTACAATAAATAAAGATAACATTTTAACAACCTGGAAAAAGAAGGTGAAATATTTATTTTTTAAATGAACCTAATGGAGCAGTGCTATTATCTTAAATGCTTCCTACCACCAAAGTGTTCCTATTGTTGGGAAATGTATTTAGTATTTTTTTGAATTGTTTGAACTTTTCAAATGAATTGTTTGTATATGGTTTTGTTGTCTGCTGAGTTGGGGAATACAGTTGGCTCACTAAATTCTTCACTTTTCATGTTCTTTATAAGAAGAAATGATATTGAGATACTGTAACATAAATCCTGTTCCTTGCAATTTGATTGCAGAGAATGCATTGTTTGGAAAAAAAAAAAAAAAACTCTTGACATTTTGACATTTCATCTTTCATCTTCTTAGGTGTCCAATCCCAAAGCAAACCTCACAAAATCAGACATCATTTTTTTGGCTGACTTGTCATTTCACTATTATTAGAACTCTTGTTCTTACAAGGGACTTTACAATTAGAAGTTATGATAATATATCAGGTATTTAAAACTGCCTTAGAGAGGCCAAGGCGGGCAGATCACTAGAGGTCAGGAGTTCAAGACCAGCCTGGTCAACATGGTGAAACCCGGCTCTACTAAAAATACAAAAGTTAGCCAGGCACAGTGGCATGTGCCTGTAGTCCCAACTACTTGGAAGGTTAAGGCTGGATAATTGCTCGAACCAGGGAAGTGGAGGTTGCAGTGAGCTGAGATCATGCCACTGCACTCCAGCCTGGGTGACAGAGCGAGACTCCATCTCAAAAAACAAAGCACAAACAAACAAACAAACAAAACTACCTTAGAGAAAACTTTAAAAACTTGGAGAGGAAGCTCAAGGGGGTGGGGTGTGTAGGCAGATCTTTCTTAGTCTATTAACGTATAGCTTTAGACTGAGTGTCATCGGTTCTTTATGGTTACAATTATATTATACAGTACTCTTTAGAAACAAAAACCTCGGCAGGCTGAGCACAAATTAATTATCCACAATCTTTAAGCAATGAGCTGTATTAAAATCCTGTATTCTGTGAGATAGTCCTAAATATTTGGAATGCATGATTAATTCCAGAGGTGGAAAGAAAGTGATACATACTAATGCCAAATTCAAATTCTCCAGAGGCATACAGGCGTCCAGCAAAGCACCACCTTTTCTAACCACTTGATGGTGTCGTTTCTGCTTATACCCTGAGCAACAAACCATAGGAAACTAATGGTGTTTTAAATGGAAAACAGCAGTTGATTAGGATTGGTTAATAAGTTCTTGGCAACATTTCAACTTAATGGGTATGCAAATGTATCTGTGTGTGCTCAGCAAGGCCTGTCCCAAGCTTTCTAATGGTGTCACTCAGTACTATAAATTTACTTTGACAGCTAGTAAACAGATAAGTACGTCCTGGGAGCAAGGAGCATGGAGCTGGTTGCAATTTCCAAAAGAGGCAAGACAAATAGAGCCTGGCACATATTAACACAGCAAACATTTAACTTTTCTGCTTCTCCAATCTTTAATAGAATGATAGTAAAATAGCAAAATATGATGCAAAAGCTTCATTTCTTAAATTCCTTACCTCATAGACCCTAGTTAGGAAGTTAAGGTGAAAATAAAAATACATTCATAAAAATATATACTTTAGGGGAAATAACCAAGGGTCAAGCAATAAAGATATCAGCTTTCTTGTTCTGTGTTAGATCAATATTTCTGTTGGCTACAGCTGAGTTAATAGAAGATTCATATAACAAGCAGACAATCATCTAATTTAATTTCACCAGCCGTAGGAAACTGCAGTATGATATGTTTATATTTCATTGTTTGCTGAGGAAAATTGACCTTACTAAGCAGGTTGCTCAGCGTTGTTTCACGGTGTATGTATGAAATTGCCATATGCGTGAGAAATTGCTATAGGTCTTCATTCCATAGAGAGTACTATAGCTTTCCGTTCTTTTTCAGACAACCAAAATAACACTGCCCACCTCAGAGAATGCTTTTCTTCCAATCCTAGCAACAAAGGCATTTGAGAGATGAATCAGGATTTAATGTCAATGAATGGAACTAGCTTAAGCCTTGAGAATTTTGAGAACAGAGAAAATGGAAGACTATACTATTTCATTTTTTGTTTGTTTGTTTCAAATTAGCACATAACGACAACAGGAGGGGAAGAGGGCTGGCTTAGGTTAAGTCTGAGTCTCTACTATTAGCGCCAACCTAATAGAAAGCCGCTGTGGGTACTGGAAAGTGCAACAGACCTAGAGTCAGAATCTAGGCCCAAGTTCCAGTTTGGCCATTTAATCATTGCACTTCCTGGAAAGATTCACATAACCCCCCCCCAATTTTTTTGACAGCAAATGGAACAGATAAGGGTTCCTTCATGCAATCAAGGTTTTGTGCAACTGCCAAGTGTTCTAGGAACTTCTTAATGTGTAAAACTTGCTCCATATTCCAAAATCCTATTTCTGACCTTCCCATTTCTGTTAGTAATATAAATATTTCCCCCAGTCAAAACATCTGTCATCACTACTGTTGTGTATGGTAGCAGTTGGTGCAGGATACCAATTATTTACCTAAACTAAATAAACTAAAGTTTTCTTTATAAGTTTTTATCTACACAGATATTTTGAGGTGAAACAAAACTAGCTCGTCATAAGTCAATTATGTTTTCATTTATTTGTTGCACAGTTATTCACTAAGGACTTGTTAAGTCCCAGACACTGTGCTGTGCACTCTGGGAAACTAGATAAGGCTGTGAATAAGAGTCTTTTCTGGCCTCCCATGATCTTGCAGCCTAGTGAAAGGTCCAGATGTGTCCATAACTAGCCTGATACAAATCATATCTCTGAGAAGAACTGCTAAGTCACTCTAACCTGGAGGCTTCAATGCTCATTAGTATTCACTCCAGAAAGGGCATTTGCTTTTCCATGTATGCCTTTTTCAAAGGGCATTTCATGTCCAAATTTTACATCACATCAATCTGGGTAAGAAAGCACAGCCTCTTAAGCACATGTGTGTGTGTGCGCGCACACACACACACCCCAATGATTTTAACAAGCATTTCTTGAGTTCAGTAATTTTATTGAATATGTGAGAGGGGTCACAAGTATGACCACATTATACAATCACAGCCCACTCTAAAATCCCTCTCTTTGTCACATGAATAGCAGTCCCAGGACAATTCTTGATATATGTGCCACACTTCAAATACTTCACCAAAGTACTTTTTTTTTTTTTCAAAAAAGTAACAGATGTCTTCTAAAGATTTCTGGTGAATAAAATTTTCACCTTATTCCATAAGCTTTTATGAATTGTAAGTTTGTATTATATAACAAGCTTTTTTCCACCTACGTGTTTCTCCTTCCTCTATTATGTGTTTTTCCCCTTAGCAGTGCAGCAATGAGCTAGTGACATATATAAAATGAATAGCCAGCAATTAGCTCTTTGAGAGCTGTATGCAAAATGGTGATCTTAATGAAAGAAGAGGAAAGCCTTAGCAAATTTCTCAGACCATTAGGGCACCATTGAGGACAATTCTGAAACAGTGTCTCTGTGCATTCAGCAAAATGAGCCATAGCACACCACAGTGCAGTGGGTCATTGACAATCCCTTCATGTTGAAAGAAAAATTAAAATAAGAAGATTAACTGGGCTGCCATTTATTCATTTTTTTTTTGCACATATGGCTTATGGCCTACATAGAAATCTCTAACTAGTCGGTATCCTTTTCTATATAGAAAAAGCAACAACTCCTTTTATTCCTCCTCAAGTTTGCAGTCTTCAGGCCAAACAGGGTGTCTTTAAAATAATGGTGGCTTTTTAGCACCTGCAGGGTTACTAGTCCTAGATTGACTGTAGATGTCACATTCTATCTATGTTAATTAAAATAATATAACATGATTTTAGGTATAGTTTTATACATACTAACAGTATATGGTTCCCATTTTTCAAGCTATTTTTATGGTAAATAATTGTTGTGTTTTGAAAGGGCAATATTTGAAGTGGACCATATTATAATATATTTGAAAACAGTCCTGTGAGAAAAACACAACTATTTACCCCTCTGAAACAGTAGTTATATTATATTCCAAAGAGATCATTTCCTAGGTGTCTAAATGCTTGTTATTTTCATTTTTGTGAAATCTATGTTCTAATGGCTGTTTATTCTATAGCCATTATCAAGTATGAAAGTATCAGGAAAGAAACTTCTAAGGCCTTGCTATTTTGAGAGATACTCTAACTGTGGAACATAAACCTTTTCACTTGACAGAGGGTAATAATTGAGAGTAAAGTATGAGAATAGTAATTTTGGCCTTTGGTATGCAAAATTTTTTATAAGCTTATCTGTACAATTATTGAGTTATAGTTGTTATTAAGAAAATAATGTGGTCAATGTATCAACAAAAAAGTATTTCTCTTATTGAGTGAAGAAAACTATGCATTCCACAATAATCTGAAAACATATAGGCTCTACTCAAAGCACTCAAAACCTAAGAAATTGAGGAATTTATATTGATAATTAGTCAGTCCCAGAATTTGTGTTTCTATGAACAGCAGATAATTGGGTCTTGCTTTTTCAAAATTTATCAAAATTTACAAGCTCTGCCTTTTAATTAGTATTTAGACAATTTACTTTTAATCTAATTATCAACGGAGTTGGGTTTCAAACCCAGCATCTTGCTGTTCATTTGTTAATTTGTTCTATTTGTTCTGCATTCCTTTGTTCCTCTTTTCTTTCTGTCTTTTTGAACAAGCATTTTTTATTATTGTACTTTATTTACACCAATAATTTAATAGCTCTACTTTGTTTATTTTTTACTGGTTGTCTTAGTCCACTTGGACTGCTATTACAAACTACCATAGACTGGGTGGCTTATAAATGACAGAAATTTAGTTCTCACAGTTCTGGAGGCTGAGAAGTCTAAGACTAAGGCACCAGCAGATTTGGTGTCTGGTGAGGGCCTGCTTCCTGGTTTATAGATACGTCTTCTCACTGTGTTTTCATAGGGTAGAAGGGATGAACCATTTCTCCTGGGCCTCTCTTAGGAGGACACTAATTTCATTCATGAAGACTGTGTCCCCATGAACTAATCACCTCCCAAAGGCCTTATCTCCTAATTCCATCATCTTGGGAGTTAAGATTTTAAATTACGAATTTTAGCAGTACACAAAATTCACAGCATAGCAATGGTTGCTCTAGGGTTCACAGTAGACACGTCTTTAACTTGCCAGTTTACCTTCAAGTAATATTGTACCACTCCATGTGTAGTATAAGAATCTCCTGTCCTGGGTCTAATTATTGTTGCACATTTAAATTAAACATGTGTTATAAACTCCATAATACATTGATATTGTTTTTGCTTTAAATAGCCTATTAGGATTTGAAGAGATTAAAACTGAGAAAATTGTATTTATATTTACCTATGTATTTACCATTTCTGATGCTCTTAATTCCTTTGTGGAGATTCAACTTTCTATCTGGTATAATTCTCTTTCTGACAGAAACTTACTTTAACATTACCATATAGATCTGATAATGAATTCTCTCACCTTTTGCTGTTCTGAAATAAGTCTTTATTTCATCTTCATTTTTGAAAGATTTTTTTTTTCCTTGTACAGAATTTCACATGAACAGTGCTTTTTTTTCTCTCTCTCTTTAGCATTTTAAAGATGGCATTCATTGTCTTTGTTTTCTGATGAGAGGTCTTCCATCATTCATTCTTATCTTTCTTTCTCTATATATGTGTCTTTCTCTGGTTACTTTTAAGATTTCACTTTCTGTGTTGCTGTTTTTCATCAATTTGATTATATTGTATCTTGGTGTGGTTTACTTCATGTTTATCCTGCCTAGGGTTTGCTGTGATTCTTGGCTCTGTGTGTTTATAGTTTTATTCAAATTTTAAAAATATTTATCCATTATTTTTTCAAATATTTTTCTGCCTTTCTCCTGCTTTTGGGATTATTATTGTATGTATTTGATCATTCAATAGCATGAGATTCTTGATATTTTGCCCACAAACTTTAGGCTTCTACCTATTCAAACTCTGATGTCTGTCTCCTCAACCTGATGAAATCATTGTGCTCTATTTTAGTTTCCTTCTCTGAGCCTTGGCCTGGACACTACTTCCAGGCAATAATCTGGGACTACTGGAAGGTGAACCTAGCTTGCTCCACTTCCCTTAGACATTATAGTTCTTTGCTTTGGAAACTGTGTTTTTGTTTGTTTGTTTTTTTTTCTGGTTTTCTGGTGATTTATAGTAGGACAGCAATTAATTCTTCACAGTCAGAAACAGAAGTTTCTCTTGCTTTAATCAATTCAAAAATTTAAAAAATAACTGATCTTTTCAAAATACAAATATGCATATATGATCTTATGAGCAAATCTATTGCATTTAGGATAACATCCCAAATCCTTTTCAAGGCACAGAGGCCTTGCATTATCTGGTCCTGCCTTTCCTGTGTAACTGCATCTTTTTCTACTCTTTCCTCCATTCAAACCCTCCAATGATACTGGCTAAATCCTTTTATTCCTCAGATCTACCATGCATGCTTTTGCTTCTGCCTGGAATGCTTCCCCCATTTTCTCTTAGGGACCTGTTACTCATCTTTTAGACATAGGCTTGAATGCCACTTACGCAGAGTGGTTTTTCCCCCCTGAACACGTCCCATGTAAAAAAAATAGGTTTCCCTCTGAATAACCTGCTCCTGAATGACTACTGGGTACATAACGAAATGAAGGCAGAAATAAAGATTTTTTTGAAACCAATGAGAACAAAGACACAACATACCAGAATCTCTGGTACACATTTAAAGCAGTGTGTAGAGGGAAATTTATAGCACTAAATGTCCACAGGAGAAAGCAGGAAAGATCTAAATATGACACCTTAACATCACAATTAAAAGAACTAGAGAAGCAAGAGAAAACACATTCAAAAGCTAGCAGAGGGCAATAAATAACTCAGATCAAAGCAGAACTGAAGGAGACAGAGACACAAAAAACTCTTTAAAAAATCGATGAACCCAGGAGCTGGTTTTTTGAAAAGATCAACAAAATTGATAGACTGCTAGCAAGATTAATAAAGAAGAAGAGAGAGAAGAATCAAATAGGTACAATAAAAATGATAAAGGGGATATCACCACTGATACCACAGAGATACAAACTACCATCAGAGAATACTATAAACACCTCTACACAAATAAACTAGAAAATCTAAAGAAATGGATAAATTCCTGGACACATACACCCTCCCAAGTCTAAACCAGGAAGAAGTTGAATTCCTACATAGACCAATAACAGGCTCTGAAATTGAGGCAATAATTAAGAGCCTACAACCAAAAAATGTCCAGGACCAGATGGATTCTACCAGAGGTACAAAGAGGAGCTGGTACCATTCCTTCTGAAATTATTGCAATCAACAGAAAAAGAGGGAATCCTCCCTAACTCATTTTATGAGGCCAGCATCATCCTGATACCAAACCTTGGCAGAGACACAACAAAAAAAGAGAATTTTAAACCAATATCCCTGATGAACATCGATGCAAAAATCCTCAATAAAATACTAGAAAACTGAATCCAGCAGCACATGAAAAAGCTTATCCATCATGATGCAAGGCTTGTTCAACATATGCAAATCAATAAACATAATCCATCATATAAACAGAACCAAACACAAAAACCACATGATTATCTCAATAGATGCAGAAAAGGCCTTCAACGAAACTCAACAGCCCTTCATACTAAAACCTCTCAATAAATTTGGTATTGATGGAATGTATCTCAAAATAATAAGAGCTATTTATGACAAACCCACAGCCAATACCATACTGAATGGGCAAAAACTGGAAGCATTCCCTTTGAAAACTGGCACAAGACAGGGATGCCCTCTCTCACCACTCCTATTCAACATAGTGTTGGAATTTCTGGCCAGGGAAATCAGGCAGGAGAAAGCAATAAAGGATATTCAATTAGGAAAAGAGGAAGTCAAATTGTCCCTGTTTGCAGATGACACAAGTGTATATTTAGAAAACCCCATCATCTCAGCCCAAGCATGTTACATATGTATACATGTGCCATGTTGGTGTGCTGAACCCATTAACTTGTCATTTACATTACGTATATCTCCTAATGCTATCCCTCCCCACTCCCCCCACCCCATGACAGGCCTCGGTGTGTGATGTTCCCTTTCCTGTGTCAGCTGTTCTCATTGTTCAATTCCCACCTATGAATGAGAACATGCAGTGTTTGGTTTTCTATCCTTGCGATAGTTTGCTCAGAATGATGGTTTCCAGCTTTATCCATGTCCATACAAAGGACATGAACTCATCCATTTTTATGGCTGCATAGTATTCCATGGTATATATGTGCCACATTTTCTTAATCAGTCTACCATTGATGGACATTTGGGAAGCATGAAGCTGATAAGCAACTTCAGCAAAGTCTCAGGATACAAAATCAATGTGCAGAAATCACAAGCATTACTATACACCAATAACAGACAAACAGAGAGCCAAATCATGAGTGAACTCCTATTCACACTTGCTTCAAAGATAATAAAATACCTAGGAATCCAACTTACAAGCAATGGGAAGGAACTCTTCAAGGAGAATTACAAACCACTGTTTAACAAAATAAAAGAGAACACAAACAAATGGAAGAACATTCCATGCTCATGGATAGAAAGAATCAATATCACGAAAATGGCCGTACCACCCAAGGTAATTTATAGATTCAATGCCATCCCCATCAAGCTACCGTTGACTTTCTTCACAGGATTGGAAAAAAGTATTTTAAAGTTCATATGGAACCAAAAAACAGCCCACATTGCCAAGACAATCCTAAGCCAAAAGAACAAAGCTGGAGGCATCACGCTACCTGACTTCAAACTATACTACAAGGCTACAGTAACCAAAACAGCATGAAACTGGTACCAAAACAGAGATATAGACCAATGGAACAGAACAGAGCCCTCAGAAATAATACCACACATCTACAACCATCTGATCTTTGACAGTCCTGACAAAAACAAGAAATGGGGAAAGGATTCCCACTTTAATAAATGGCATTGAGAAAACTGGCTAGCCCTATGTAGAAAGCTGAAACTGGATCCCTTCCTCACACCTTATACAAAAGTTAATTCAAGATGGATTAAAGCCGGGCCGGGAGCGGTGGCTCACGCCTGTAATCCCAGCACTTTGGGAGGCCGAGACGGGCGGATCACGAGGTCAGGAGATCGAGACCCTCCTGGCTAACACGGTGAAACCCCGTCTCTACTAAAAAATACAAAAAAAAAAACTAGCCGGGCGAGGTGGCAGACGCCTATAGTCCCAGCTACTCGGGAGGCTGAGGCAGGAGAATAGCGTGAACCTGGGAGGCGGAGCTTGCAGTGAGCTGAGATCCGGCCACTGCACTCCAGCCTGGGTGACAGAGCGAGACTCCGTCTCAAAAAAAAAAAAAAAAAAAAAGATGGATTAAAGCCTTAAATGTCAGACCTGAAACCATAAAAACCCTAGAAGAAAACCTAGGCAATACCATTCAGGACATAGGCATGGGCAAGGACTTCATGTCTAAAACACCAAAAGCAATGGCAGCAAACGTCAAAATTGACAAATGGGATTTAATTAAACTAAAGAGCCTCTGCACAGCAAAAGAAACTACCATCAGAGTGAACAGGCAACCTACAGAATGGGAGAACATTTTTGCAATCTACCCATCTGACAAAGGGCTAATATCCCGAATCTACAAAGAACTTAAACAAATTTACAAGAAAAAAAATCAAACAACCCCATCAAAAAGTGGGCAAAGGATATGAACAGACACTTCTCAAATGAAGACATTTATGCAGCCAACAGACATATGAAAGAATGCTCACCATCACTGGCCATCAGAGAAGTGCACATTGAAACCACAGTGAGATACCATCTCACACCAGTTAGAATGGTGATCATTAAAAAGTCAGGAAGCAACAGGTGCTGGAAAGGATGTGGAGAAATAGGAACACTTTTACACTGTTGGTGGCACTGTAAACCAGTTCAACCATTGTGGAAGATAATGTGGTGATTCCTCAAGATTCTAGAACTAGAAATACCATTTGACCCAGCCATCCCATTAATGAATATATACCCAAAGGATTGTAAATCATGCTGCTATAAAGACACATGCACACATATGTTTATTGCAGCACTATTCACAATAGCAAAGACTTGGAATCAACCCAAATGTCCATCAATGGTAGACTGATTAAGAAAATGTGGCACATATATACCATGGAATACTATGCAGCCATAAAAAAGGATGCATTCATGTCCTTTGTATGGACATGGATAAAGCTGGAAACCATCATTCTGAGCAAACTATTGCAAGGAGAGAAAACCAAACACTGCATGTTCTCATTCATAGGTGGGAATTGAACAATGAGAACAGTTGGACACAGGGAGGGGAACATCAGACACCGGAGCCTGTCATGGGGTGGGGGGAGGGAGGAGGGATAACATTAGGAGATATACGTAATGTAAATGACGAGTTAATGGGTTCAGCACACCAACATGGCACATGTATACATATGTAACAAACCTGCACGTTATGCACATGTACCCTAGAACTTAAAGTGTAATAATAATAATAAGAAGAAGAATAAGAATAATAAAATAGGTTTTCCTGTTACATTCTGTCATAGCATCCTGTAGATTTCATTTACAAGTACTGAACCTAATTACTCATTATGTTTTCTTTATATGCTTATTTTTAATTGTTCATCTGCCTGGTAGATGATAAGCTTCAGAATTGTATCTATTTTGTACATTCTTGTATTCCTAAGCTCTGGAAGATAGTAGACACTCAACAAATGTCTGTTGACTGGTTGTTGTGTAAACTAGATAATGGAGCACTGCATTGTTGCTTGCATACCATGCTCTGCATCATTACACAGTGCAGGGCACAGAATGCAAGCAAAAAGCATCATTATAAGAAAACATACAATTATAAGAAGATATCTAAATGTCACAGCTGCTTTATTTCTGTATTTTTAGTGCCACAAGAAGTTTGGTGTGAGGGGTAAAAGCCAAGGGCAATGTGGTTTCCTGAGTGTTTTTATGCTTGTGACTATTAGTTGCTATATTCTTTTAAAACACATAGCACAGAAGATCTTTCATTTTCCTACTTTAAAAATAATGGCTATTGCTTTTTAGTTATTACAAAACATTCTGATTGCAGATTTTGAAAAATGCACAACAGTTTTCCACATGCCTCTTAGTCTCCTTTGTTAGTTCATAACCTTCCTCCCACCCTTTTCAGTATGGATTTAAGATTTTAGCCTTGGCTCTTTGGCTTTCTGCCCTTCTTGTTAGAACTCTTTCTTTAGCCATTATTACCCTTGCCCATAGATTGTCTTTTAAATGTATGTTTTTAATCCTGATGTTTCCTCTAGATTACAGACCCATGTATCCACCGTCAACATGACACATGACGCTTTCATCTGGAGGTCTCACCTATGTCTAGAAATAAATTAATCATCAGTCTTCCAAACTCATTCCATGACTTCCGTTTCTTATGCCAGTGGCTGGCACAGCCATTTGATTAGACATAGTTATTTAGTCCATAAGCATAAACATCATCATGAACTTCTCTTTCCCCTCCCCATAACTTTGGTTAAATTCTGTATTAATCTGTTTTCACACTGCTGATAAAGACATATCCAAGACTGAGTAATTTACAAAAGAAAGAAGTTTAATTGGACTTACAGTTCCATGTGGCTGTGGAAGCCTCATGATCATGGCAGAAGGCAAGGAGGAGCAAGGCACATCTTACCTGGATGGCGGCAGGCAAAGAGAGCTTGTGCAGAGAGACTCCCATTTTTAAAACCATCAGATCTCGTGAGTCCCATTTACTATTACGAAAACAGCACAGTAAAAACCTGCCCCCATGATTCTATTGTCTCCCACCAGGTTCCTCCCATAACACATGGGAATTATAGGAGCTACAAGATGAGATTGGGGTGGGGACACAGAGCCAAATCATATCATTTTAGCCCTTCCCAAATCTCATAGCTTCACATTTCAAAACTAATCATGCCCTTCTAATAGTTCCCCAAGGTCTCAACTCATTTCTGCATTAACTCAAAAGCCCCACAGGCCAAAGTCTCATCTGAGACAAGGCAAATCTCTTCTGCCTATGAGCCTGTAAAATCAAAAGCGAGTTAGTTACTTCCTAGATATAATGGGGGTACAGGCACTGTATAAATACAGCCATTCCAAATGGGAGAAATTGGCCAAAACAAAGGGACTACAGGCCCCATGCAAGTCCAAAATCCAACAGGGTAGTCAAATTTTAAAGCTCCAAAATGATCTCCTTTGACTCCTTGTCTCACATCCAGGTCATGCTAATGCAAGAGGTGGGCTCCCATGGTCTTAGGCAGCTCCGCCCCTGTTGCTTTTCAGGATACAGCCTTCTTCCTGGCTGCTTTCATGGGCTGGTGTTGAGTGTCTGCAGCTTTTTCAGGCACACAGTACAAGCTGTTGGTGGATCTATCATTCTGGGATCTGGAGGATGGTGGCCCTCTTCTCACAGCTCCACTAGGTGGTGCCCCAGTAGGGACTCTGTGTGGGGGCTCCAATCCTACATTTCTCTTTCACACTGCTCTAGCAGAGGTTCTCCATGAGGGCCCTACCCCTGCAGCAAACTTCTGCCTGGGCATCCAGGCATTTCCATACATCTTTGAAATCTAGGTGGAGATTCCCAAGCCCCAGTTCTTGACTTCTGTGCACTGGCAGGCTCAACACCATGTGTATGCCTCAGAGGCTTGGGGCTTACATCCTCTGAAGCCACAGTCTGCACTCTACATTGGCCCCTTTCAGCCATGGCAAAAGCAGCTGGGACACAGAGCAACAAGTCCCTAGGCTGCACACAGCAGGGAGACCCTGGGCCTGGCCCATGAAACAACTTTTTCATACTAGCCCTCTGGGCCTGTGATAAGAGGGGCTGCTGTGAAGACATCTGACATGCTCTGGCAACATTTTTCCCATTGTCTTGGGGATTAACATTCAGCTTCTCGTTACTTATGCTAATCTCTGCAGCTGGTTTGGATTCTACTCAGAAAATGGAATTTTCTTTTCTATTGCATTGTCAGGCTGCAAATTTTCTGAACTTTTATGCTCTGCTTTCCTTATGAAACTGGATGCCTTTAACAGCACCCAAGTCACCTCTTGAATACTTTCCTGCCTATAAATTTCTTCTGCCAGATGCCCTAAATCATCACTCTCAAGTTCAAAGTTCCATAAATCTCTAGGCCAGGGACAAAATGCCACCAGTCTCTTTGCTAAAACATAGCAAGGGTCACCTTTACTCCAGTTCCCAACAAGTTCTTTATTTCCATCTGAGACCACTTCAGCCTGGATGTTGTTGTCCATATCACTATCAGCATTTTGGTCAGAGCCATTCAACAAATCTCTAAGAAGTTCCAAACTGTTCCACATTTTGCTGCTTCTTCTAAGCCCTCCAAACTGTTTCAGCCTCTGCCTGTTACCCAATTCCAAAGTTGCATTCACATTTTTGGGTATCTTTTCAGCAGTGTCCCACTCTACTGGTATCTGATAAAGATATATCTGAGACTGGGCAATTTACAAAAGACAGAGGTTTAATTGGACTTAACAGTTCCACATGGCTGGGGAAGCCTCACAATCATAGCAGAAGATAAGGAAGAGCAAGTCACATCCTACATGGATGGCAGTAGGCAAAGAGAATGTGTGCAGAGAAACTGCCATTTTTAAAACTATCAGATCTCATCAGTCCCATTCACTATCATGAGAACAGCATGGGAAAGACCTGTCCCCCTGATTCAATCATCTCCCACCAGGTCCCTCCCACAACATGTGGGAATTATGGGAGGTGCAAGGTGAGATTTGGGTGGGAACACAGAGCCAAAATGTATCAAATTATGTCACTTTTACCCATCAAACATCATTTGTGTTCATGTATTTCTCCCCATCTCTATTGGCATTTCCTTATCCAAGATATAATCATCTCTCACTTAGAATACTGCTCCACTCCCCTGACTGGTCTCTTTGCATCATCCTTATTTCCTTCCCATCATTCTCCACACTGCAGCCAGTCTAGTCTTTGAAAAAAATACATTTTTTTCATGCTTAGAACTCTTCAGTGGCTTCCCACTGATGTCACAGTAAAGATAAAAATTCTAGCCTACAAGGCCCCACATAAAGTCTTCTTACTATTGTTCCTCCCTTTTCTATTCCACTCTCATTTTGGTTCTTTTTGTTCTTTTCAATTATGCTAGACTTTTATCAGATCCTTTAATATGCATACTTTCTCCTTCCTCGTAGGCTTCACATGTGCTGTTCCCTCTGCCTTGAACACTCATCCTTCTAACCTTTTGCCTATTTAACTCCTGCCTGTCTTTCCACACTTACTGCAAGCATTCCTTGACTCAAAAAGTCAAGTTTTCTTGCTTTACGCATTTATAGCACTTAAAGCCTCTTTTTAAATGACACCTCAACACAACTTTAATTCAACCATTTACTGTGTAAATAGTTGGTTATGTCCTTCTCTTAAGCTCCATGAGAGCAGAGCCTGTGTCTCTCTTATTTCTTACTAACTCTGGTGACTAGCACAGTGTTTTTAAGAATGTAGGTACTCTGTAAATATTTTTGGATTAAAAGAATCTTTGAAAGATTTGCTGGTACATCTCTGCCTTCACAAGAGGAATATATATATATATATATATATATATATATATATATATATACACACACACACGTGTGTGTGTGTATGTGGATATGTATGTATGTATATATGTCTATATATAAAGCTCAAGGTGTTATAACAATTCAAATTTGATCTTGACCAAGTCAATGGTCAGCAAGAATATGATTTAAGAAGGAGTAGTTGAGATCAAGGACAATTAGGTAAAACATGGACATTTTGAGCACAGGATGTTTTTGGCAACTCTATGAGTTTAGGTTAAATGCAAGCAGGGTGAGAGAGTAATGACTCAAGATCTAGCTCTGGAATAAAATAAACTGATAGAAAAATGGTGAAAAAATTAGGGTTCCCTTTTGATTACTGGGCTCCATTGTCCATATACAAAATGGGTAGTATTAGAGGTTGAACATAAGGAATACAGTAGGGAGAATGTAGCTTTCACTTCATGTGGACTGCCTGGGACTCTATCCCTAGCCATATGGTTGTTTGGCATAGAGGAACAGAGTATTCTCAGAATTATCAGTGATTTCTTAAAACTGTGCCATTGGACCTAGGTAACATTAGCCCGAAGACTTGGCTAGAGTGAGATTTGTGGATAACAGATCTATTGTGGGCTATTCTGTGGAGGTCAAGACATACAGAAAGTGTCTATAGTAGAGAAAAAGGAAGTTGTACAACCTGAAAATTGTATAATCCCGTTAGTCAGCAAATATGTATTGAGTACCTCATATGTGCAGAGTACTAGTGATTCAGTAAAATTCTAGACAGTCATAAATAAATATATGAGATCCCAGATAATAGAAAAACTGATATCAAATCTTGTAAATAATATAATACTGCAAATTTACAAATTAATTTTATTTATAACAAGGATACTAGCAAAAACTTTCTTATGCTGGCCCTGTGGTTGGCCCAAGAATTATAGATGTAGATGGTGATTTGTAAGAGAGGAAGAAGAAGACAGAATAGCAAACTCTAAAATATGCTTGTTTATGGATATGTTAAGTATTTGCATTATTAATATAGAAGGGTCCTTTATCTTTGAGGGATATATTCCAAGACTCCAAGTGGATGCCTGAAATCATAGCAAGTACCAGAACCTATATATACTCTATTTTTTCTATATACACCTATGATAAAGTTTAATTCATAAATCAGGCACAGTAAGAGATTAACAATAACTAATAATTAAATAGGACAATTATAATAACATAGCATAATAAAAATTATGTGAATATGGCCTCTCTTCCTCAAAATATCGTATTGTACTATACTCACCCTTCTTCTTGTGATGATGTGAGATAATAAAATGGTTACATGATCACATAAAATGAGGCAAAGGATGTTGGTATTGTGATATAGCAGCAGGCTACTATTGACCTTCTGATAGTATGTCAGAGGGAAGATCATCTGCTTTGGGTGATCCTGGATCATTGAGCCATGGCAGTGTCAATGACTGGACGTCAGGAGCACATGATGATGATGACTAATGAATGGGTTGTGTAGATAGCATGGAGATGCTGGACAAAGGGATGATTCACGTTCTGGGCAGGAAAGAGCAGGGCAGCATGAGGTTACACGCTACTCAGAACAGCATACAATTTAAAACAGATGACTTGTTTATTTCTGAAATTTTCTATTTAATATTTTTTAAACTCAGCTGATGACACGTAACTGAAACTACAGAAAGCAAAACTGTGCATGAGAGAGGACTGCTATATGCATGTTGATACCAGAGAAGAAATTTTGGAAAGACACCTCCTGTTCATGGTCTGCCTGATGGAGTCCTCTGTTGTAGTTATAGGAAAGAAATTTTACTCCAAATGCAAATTTTATTTCATAAAGTGTAGCTGCTTGGTCTACTGTATTGAGAAGGATTCTGAGGTTGGATCTAGGCTCAATGCATAGAGTGATATGATTAAAATGTTTGAAATGGGCCCAGGATGTAGTTATGGAAGCACTTGGTCACGAATTGTTCCTCCTTGTTCTATGTTGTGATGGAACTTATCTCCCCTGACAAAATCATTGAAATGCATTCTTTTATTTATTCAACAACAACATTTATTTAATACTTAGATGTGCCCGGGACTGTGTAATACACTGGAGATACAAAGATTAAAAAAAGAAATAGTCCTTGCACTTAAAGACGATTAGAAATAACAATGTTATTATATTTCAGAAAATAATACTATGTCTCTGCATGAATGGTATTATGAAGTGCTATATTTTCTTCCTGTTTTTTCCTCATCAAATTCTTCTAAGTAAAATCTGCTTGGTTTAATTAGATACTAAAGGTAGGCTGAAAACTGTCATTCTCAACTCATTTGGAGTTCAAGATGAAAGGTCTTACAAAATTTATAAATCACAGTGAATTGTCATTCAACAGAGAACATTGTTATCTATGGATATGGGCTACACTGAACTAACAGTTGTATTTTGGCACATATTTTAAACCTCCATGGCAAAACAACAACAACAAAATATCATTGTGCTGTGACAGCTGTTAAGAATAAAGATGGAAAAATGATTCCAGAAAACAGAAGTTCTTTTAAAAGTGTATCTGTACATATAGAAAAATCTGTCTATATATATATTTTTTCCTCTCCTTCTATTACCATTATCCCCAACCCCTGATCCAGGCATATTAGAGTTTATTTTTCACTGAGGATCATGGTTTTGTTCTCTCTGTACGTGGTGGTTTGGCTCTGTTATGGGTCGATGATTGTGAAACAAAGAATCCCTCAATTTCCCCTTTTGTGGCTATTTATTCCTTTCCCTATCTCCAATATATCAGATAGTTGGTACTTCATGCTCTTTCAATGTGCACACTATTTCTTCTCTTTATATACTATCTGGACTGAAGTATTGATATTGTTTTGCTTCTGACCTTTAGAGGGGGAAACATAATTATGCATTCTCCAAAGGCAGGTGAAAATATGTGAAGGTTACATAACCTTCAGATGTCTCTTGAAGGTTGGAGAATTGACTAGTACATTGACAACAGACAAATTTGCATAGCCTACTTCATGGGGCATATTTAGCTTTTCCTGCCTCATTGGACTTGAGACCACTCTCTTCCTTCTCAACTCTCTGAATATGCTCAAATTGATACATTGAAATGAGTAGGGAAGGCTGAATACCATTTTTTATCTAATCTGCTCTCCAGTCCCATGGACCTAGATAAAACTCTGACATTGACTATGCTTCTAGCATTGAAAAATGCGCTACATCATTATGCCAGTAGTCCAGTTTGAATCCCCAAAGCTGCTAACTTCCACACTATACTTCGATCATCACATCTTTATTTTTCCCCATGTCTTACTATGATTACACCCCATGCACTATCACTACCTCAAGAAATATGACAAAATTCTCATTCTCACTGGACTGCAAACTATTCAAGGGCAGAAACAGGGTCTCACTATTTCTTTGTGGCCCTAGTGTCACACTGTTAGCATAGAGTAGCTGCTCAAGAAATTTTGGGTGAATGAATGAAAACAATACAAATCTATTTTCGTTTAAAATGTAAATACATGTTATAAGCACTATTTCTACAGACTCCCTCCCCCAAAACAAAGCAAAAAATCAGTGATACCAGTTTTTCACCAACTATTGAGAACCATTTTGAAGCTTGTGACTCTATATGTGGCCATTAGATTCTATCTTCCACCCAATTTCTACCTTTCCTTTTCTCAGCTCACCTGCCACATGCCATTATGGCATATTATAGAAGCTGATAAGGAAAGAGGCTGCACCTTTCTTTATTCAAAAGGCAGTTCTAATTCTAGACAAAGGATATGATCTCCTAGAAACATGAGTGTATTTAAGATGACTTCATTTGAGTTGATACCACATGAGTCTTCTTCATTCAATGAACCCTTAGTCTTTTGTTGGGCATAGAAATTGGCTTTTATTTTTCTTAAATCACAAACGAAAAGATGTGATAGTATATGTTGGAATCCATGACTAGCCTTATAAAAAGGCATGGCAGGTTATTAATTGCATGAAGAATTCAGACGTGGCATAATTATGGCCAAGTCTATATTTTTCTTTACCTCCCTTGCCTGCCACCCATCATGTGATGCCACAATTTCTATAAGAAATTTGTGCTTTATGTTTCTCTCCTTTGGGACATCTTTTACAATGTAGTTAGTACAAATATGGGCAATTTCACTCTGAAATGTGTAACATATGTTACATATACTGTTTCTATAATTCACAGGATAGTATTAAAGGCATCTGGTAAGAGGATTTAAAAGTAAGACACATTATATCTGAATTATTGGAATAAGAACAGGCTAATTTTGAGAGCATTGAGAGGGAGGAACAGGTGAAAAATGTGAGCTGAGGAATGCTGGAAAATGTATGCTTGTGTGTATTGTAAGTATATATGTATGTATGTATGTCATGTATGATGTTAATTGAAGTGGCAAAAACTACTAGACAATCAAGAGAATAAGCTCCGAAACAAGCTTGGGCCAAAGTTGCCTGGGGCATGATTCTTAAAGAGGCACTGGGAGACTCCTGCCCTAATAATTATCAATGACCATCTATAGTAGCATTGTGTTTTGGGAAGTGATTCCATTGGGTATATTTTGAGGTGCACATGTTTGCTTCATAGTTCAGGCTATTTCCTGAAATATCAATAATTTGAAAAATAGTTATTCTAAATTACTTTAAATAATAAACAATTAAGCTATATTTGTATTATTTTCATTTATTCAGCCTAAACTCTAAATATTATTCTCTTTACCAACTATCTGGACTGAAGTATTGTAGGGCCGTTTTCTGGCCCTTTCTCTGTTGCCTTTCTCTCTTTTTGAACACTCACTCTGTTATAACAGGGTGGCACCAGAAACTACAAGACCCTGTCTCTTCTGAATCAATCACCTTTCTTTTTAAAAAAAATTTAGATTCAAGGAGTACATGTGCAGGTTTGTTACATGGATATATTGACTAATTCTGGGGTTTGGGCCTCTATTGAACTCATTGCCCAATACATTCTGGGGGTATAGTCACCCAGAAAACATGTACCCAGTTATATATTCTGGGTACTAAAAAATGGGCTATGTGAGAAGGACTCATGGACTTCCTGTAGTGAACATACAACCCAATAGGTTATATATCAAACCTTGCCCCATCTTTTAGAGTCTCCGGTGTCTATTGTTCTCATCTTTATGTCCATGTGGACTCACTGTTAAGCGTTCATTTATAAGTGAAGACATATGGTATTTTCTGCGTTAATTCACTTAGGATAATGGCCTTCAGCTGCATCCATATTGCTGCAAAGGACGTGATTTCATTCTTTCTTATGGATGCGTAGTTGAATCAATCACCTTTTATTTTCATCCACCTATTTTATTTTCATATAGCACCATCTTTCAGAGTTTCTCTGGTCTGTAAGGAAAGGCATTAACATTCACCAAGTACCTTTTAAGTGACAGCACTTATGTAGTGAACATTATTTTTATTATTATACTTTAAGTTCTGGGATATATGTGCAAAACGTGCAGGTTTGTTACATAGGTATACATATGCCATGGTGGTTTGCTGCACCTATCAACCCTTCATCTATATTAGGTATTTCTCCTAATACTATCCCTCCCGTAGCCCCCCAGTCCCTGACAGGCCCCAGTGTGTGATGTTCCCCTCCCTGTGTCCATGTGTTCTCATGGTTCAACTCCCACTTATGAGTGAGAACATGTGGTGTTTGGTTTTCTGTTCCTGTGTTAGTTTGCTGAGAATGATGGTTCCCAGCTTCATCCATGTCCCTGCAAAAGACATGAACTCATCCTTTTTTGTGACTGCATAGTATTCCGTGGTATATATGTGCCACATTTTCTTTAGTCTATCATTGATGGGCATTTGGTTGGTTCCAAGTCTTTGCTGTTGTGAATAGTGCTGCACTAAACATATGTATGCATGTGTCTTTATAGTAGAATGATTTATAATCCTTTGGGTATATACCCAGTAATGGAATTGCCAGGTCAAATGTTATTTCTAGTTCTAGATCATTGAGGAATCGCCACACTGTCTTCCACAATGGTTGAACTAATTTACACTCCCACCAACCGTGAAAAAACATTCCTATTTCTCCATATCCTCTCCAGCATCTGTTGTTTTCTGACTTTTTAATGATCGCCATTCTAACTTGTGTGAAATGGTATCTCATTGTGGTTTTAATTTGTATTTCTCTAATGACCAGTGATGATGAGCTTTTTTTCATATGTTTGCAGGCTGCATAAATGTCTTCTTTTGAGAAGTATCTGTTCATGTCCTTCACTCACTTTTTGATGTGGTTATTTGTTGTTTTTCTTGTAAATTTATTTAAGTTCTTTGTAGATTCTGGATATTAGCCCTTTGTCAGATGGATAGATTGCAAAAATTTTCTCCCATTCGGTAGGTTGCATGTTCACTCTGATGATAGTTTCTTTTGCTGTGCAGAAACTCTTTAGTTTAATTAGATCCCATTTGTCAATTTTGGCTTTTGTTGGCATTAATTTTGGTGTTTTAGTCATGAAGCCTTTACCCATGCCTATGTCGTGAATGGTATTGCCTAGGTCTTCGTCTAGGATTTTTATGGTCTTAGGTATTATGTTTAAGACTTTAATCCATCTTGAGTTAATGTTTGTATAAGGTATAAGGAGGGAGTCAAATTTCACTTTTCTGCATATGGCTAGCCAGTTTTCTCAACACAATTTATTAAATAGGGAATCCTTTCCCCATTTCTTGTTTTTGTCAGGTTTGTCAAAGATCAGATGGTTGTAGATGTGTGTCATTATTTCTGAGAACTCCGTTCTGTTCCATTGGTCTATATCTCTGTTTTAGTACCAGTACCATGCTGTTTCAGTTATTGTAGCCTTGTAGCATAGTTTGAAGTCAGGTAGCATGATGCCTCTAGCTTTGTTCTTTTTGCTTAGGATTGTCTTGGCTCTATGGGCTCTTTTTTGGTTCCATATGAAATTTAAGTTAGTTTTTCCTAATTCTGTGAAGAAAGTCAGTGGTAGCTTGATGGGGATGACATTGAATTTATAAATTACTTTGGGCAGTATGGCCATTTTCATGATATTGATTCTTCCTATCCATGAGCATGGAATGTTTTTCCATTTGTTTGTGTCCTCTATTATTTCCTTGAGCAGTGGTTTGTAGTTCTCTTTGAAGAGGTCCTTCACATCCTTTGTAAGTTGGATTCCTAATTATTTTATTATCTTAGCAACAATTGTGAATTGGAGTTCACTCACGATTGGGCTTTCTGTTTGTCTATTATTGGTGTATTGGAATGCTTGTGATTTTTGCACATTGATTTTGTATCCTGAGATTTTGCTGAAGTTGCTTATCAGCTGAAGGAGATTTTGGGCTGAGGCGATAGGGTTTTCTAAATATACAATCATGTCATCTGCAAACAGGGACAATTTGACTTCTTCTCTTCCTATTTGAATACCCTTTATTTCTTTCTCTTACCTGATTGCCCTGGCCAGAACTTCCAACACTATGTTGAATAGGAGAGAGGGCATCCTTGTCTTGTGCCGGTTTTCAAAGGGAATGCTTCCAGCTTTTGCCCATTCAATATGATATTGCCTGTGAGTTTTCATAAATAGCTCTTATTTTGAGATATATTCCATCAATACCTAGTTTATTGAGAGTTTTTAGCAAGAAGGGCTGTTGAATTTTGTTGAAAGCCTTTTCTGCATCTATTGAGATAATCATGTGGTTTTTGTCTTTGGTTCTATTCATGTGATGGATTATGTTTATTGATTTGCATATGTTGAACCAGCCTTGCATCCCAGGGATAAAGCTGACTTGATCATGCTGGATAAGCTTTTTGATGTGCTGCTGGATTCGGTTTGCCAGTATTTTATTGAGGATTTTCATATCAATGCTCATCAGGGATACTGGCCTCAAATTTTCATTTTTTGTTGTGTCACTGCCAGGTTTTGGTATCCGGATGATGCTGGTCTCATAAAATAAGTTATAGAGGATTCCCTCTATTTCTATCATTTGGAATAGTTTCAGAAGGAATGGTACCAGCTCCTCTTTGTACCTCTGGTAGAATTTGGCTGTGAATCTATCTGGTATTGGGCTTTTTTTGGTCAGTAGGCTATTAATTATTGCCTCAACTTAAGAACTTGTTATTGGTCTATACAGGGACTTAACTTCTTCCTGGTTTAGTCTTGGGAGGGTGTATATGTTCAGGAATTTATCCATTTCTTCTAGATTTTCTAGTTTATTTGTGTGAAGGTGTTTACAGTATTCTCTAATGATAGTTTGTATTTCTGTGAAATTGGTGGTGATATCCCCTCTATCATTTTTTATTGCATCTATTTAATTATTCTTTCTTTTTTTCTTTACTAGTCTAGCTAGTAGTCTATCTATTTTGCTGATCTTTTCAAAAAAGCAGCTCCTGGAGGCACTGATTTTTTAAACTTTTTTTTTTTTGTCTGTCACCTTCAGTTCTGCTCTGATCTTAGTTATTTCTTGCCTTCTGCTAGCTTTTGAATTTGTTTGCCCTTGCTTCTCTAGTTCTTTTAATGGTGATGTTAGGATGTTGATTTTAGATCTTTCCTGCTTTCTCCTGTGGGCATTTGGTGCAATAATTTCCCTCTAAACACAGCTTTAGCTGTGTGCCACAGATTTTGGTACATTTTGTCTTTGTTCTCATTGGTTTCAAAAAACTTTATTATTTCTGCCTTAATTTTGCTATTTACCCAGTAGTCATTCAGGATCAAGTTGTTCAGTTTCATGTAGTTGTGTGGTTTTGAGTGAGTTTCTTAATCCTGAGTTCTATTTTGATTGCACTGTGGTCTGAGAGACTGTTTGTTATGATTTCCATTCTTTTGCGTTCGCTGAGGAGTGATTTACTTCCAATTATGTGGTCAATTTAGAATAAGTGCCATGTAGTGCTTAGAAGAATGTATATTCTGTTGATTTTAGGTGGAGAGTTCTGCAGACGTCTTTTAGGTCCATTTCGTGCAGAGCTGAGTTCAAGTCCTGAATATCATTGTTAATTTTCTGTCTTGTTGATCTGTTTAATATTGACAGTGGGCTGTTAAAGTCTCCCACTATTATTTTGTGGGGGTCTAAGTCTCCTTGTAAGTCTCTAAGAGCTTGCTGTATGAATCTGGGTGTTCCTGTATTGAGTGCATATGTATTTAGGATAGTTAGCTCTTCTTGTTGCATTGATCCCTTTACCAGTATGTAATGCCCGTCTTTGTCTCTTTTATTCTTTGTTGATTGAAAGTCTGTTTTATCAGAGACTAGGATTGCAACCCTTGCTTCTTTTTGCTTTCCATTTGCTTGGTAAATCTTCCTCCATCCCTTTATTTTGAGCCTATGTGTGCCTTTGCATGTGAGATGGTTCTCCTGAATACAGCACACTGATGGGTCTTGACTCTTTATCCAATTTGCCAGCCTGTGTCTTTAAATTGGGTCATTTAACCCACTTACATTTGGTTAATACTGTTATGTGTGAATTTGATGCTGTCATTTTGATGCTAGCTGGTTATTTTGCCCGTTAGTTGATATAGTTTCTTCATAGTATCAGTGGTCTTTACAATTTGGTATGTTTTTGCAGTGGCTGGTACTGGTTTTTCCTTTCCATATTTAGTGCTTCCTTCAGGAGCTCTTGTAAGGCAGTCCTGGTGGTGACAAAATGTCTCAGCATTTGCTTGTCTGTATAGGATTTTATTTCTCCTTTTCTTATGAAGCTTTGTTTGGCTGGATATGAAATTCTGGGTTGAAAATTCTTTAAGAATATTGAATATTGGCTCCCACTCTCTTCTTGCTGTAGGGTTTCTGCAGAGAGATCTGCTGTTAGTCTGCTGGGCTTCCCTTTGTGGTAACCCGACCTTTTGCTCTGGCTGCCCTTAACATTTTTTCCTTCATTTTAACCTTGGTGAATCTGACGATTATGTGTCTTTGGGTTGCTGTCCTCAAGGAGTATCTTTGTGGTGTTCTCTGTATTTCCTGAATTTGAATGTTGACCTTTCTTGCTAGGTTGGGGATGTTCTCCTGGACAATATCCTGAAAAGTATTTTCCAGCTTGGTTCCATTCTCCCGATCACCTTCAGATACATCAATCAAGCATAGGTTTGGTCTTTTCACATAGTCCCATATTTCTTGGAGACTTTGTTCATTCCTTTTCATTCTTTTTTCTCTAATCTTGTCTTCATGCTTTATTTCATTAAGTTGATCTTCAATCTCTGATATCCTTTCTTCTGCTTGATCAATTCACCTATTGATACTTGTGTATGCTTCATGAAGTTCTCGTGGTGTGTTTTTTAGCTCCGTCATGTAATTTATATTCTTCTCTAAACTTGTTATTCTATTTAGCAATTCCTCTTACTTTTTTGCAAGATTCTTAGTTCCCTTGCATTGGGTTAGAACATGCTGCTTTAGCTCGGAGGAGTTTGTTATTACTCACCTTCTGAAGCCTACTTCTGTCAATTTGTTAAACTCATTCTCTCTTCAGTTTTGTTCCCTTGTTGGTGAGGAGTTATGATCCTGTGGAGCAGAAGAGGCGTTGTGGCATTTGTAATTTTCAGCCTTTCTGTACTGTTTTTTTCTCATCTTTGTGGATTTATGTATCTTTGGTCTTTGATGTTGGCAACCTTCGGATGGGTTTTTGTGTGGGCATCCTTTTGGATGATGTTAATTCTATTCTTTTCTGTTTGTTAGTTTTCCTTCTAACAGTCAAGACCCTCTGCTGCAGGTCTGCTGGAGTTTGGTGGAGGTCCACTCCAGACCCTGTGTGCCTGGGTATCACCAGCAGAGGCTGCAGAACAGCAAAGATTGCTGCCTGTTTCTTCCTCTGGAAGCATCGTCCCAGAGGGGCACCCACCAGATGCCAGCCGGAACTCTTCTCTATTAGGTGTCTGTCGACCCCTGCTGGGAGATATCTCCCAGTCAGGAGACACGGGGGTCGGGGGCTCACTTGAGCAGGCAGTCTGTCCCTTAGCAGAGATTGAGTGCTGTGCTGGGAGATTTGCTGCTCTCTTCAGAGCCAGCAGGCAGGAACGTTTAAGTCTGTTGAAGCTTCGCCCGCAGCTGCCTCTTCTCCCGGGTGCTCTGTCCCAGGGAGATGGGCATTTTATCTCTCAGCCCCTGACTGGGGCTGCTGCCTTTCTTTCAGAGATGCTCTGCCCAGAGAGTTGGAATCTAGAGAGGCAGTCTGGCTACAGTGGCTTTGCAGTGCTGTGGTGGGCTCCGCCCTGTTCAAACTTCTCCATAGCTTTGTTTACACTGTAAGGGGAAAACCGCCTTCTGAACCCTCAGTAATGATGGACGTCCTTCCCTCCATCAAGCTCGAGTGTCCCAGGTTGATATCAGACTGCTGTGCTGTCAGCGAGAATTTCAAGCTAGTGGATCTTAGTTTGCTGGGCTCTATGTGTGTGGGATCCACTGAGCTAGACAACTTGGCTCCCTGGCTTTATCCCCCTTTCCAGGGGAGTGAATGGTTCTGTCCTACTGGCATTCCAGGTGCCACTGGGGTGTGAAAAAAACTCCTGCAAGTAAGCTGGGTGTCTGCCAACCTAGTTTTCTGCTTGAAACCCAGGGCCCTGGTGGTGTAGGCACCTGAGGGAATCTCCTAATCTGTGGGTTGTGAAGACCACGGGAAAAGTGTACTATTTGGGCTAGAATGCACCATTCCTCATGGCACAGTCCCTCATGGCTTCTCTCCGGTAGGGGATGGAGTTCCCCAACCTCTTGTGCTTCCCGGGTGAGGTGACGCCCCACCCTGTGTCAGCTCATCCTCTGTGGGCTACACCCACTGTCTAACCAGTCTCATTGAGATGAACAGGGTACCTCAGTTGGAAATGCAGAAATCACCTGCCTTCTGCGTTGATCTTGCTGGGAGCCACAGACCAGAGCTGTTTCTGTTGGGCCATCTTGCCAGCCACCTCTTGTGGTGAACATTTCAAATGTCATCTATTTCTTAAAACAACCCTGTGAAAAAGCTCCATCCCATTTTACAGAGGAGGAGACAAACTCAGGATCCTTCTTTGCCCCAAAACCATAGTGAGTGAGAGGCAATATTGGGCCAGCCCTCTTGGACTCCCCTGTGACTGTACAGAAAACAGAACATGATCTCATCTGCCAAAATGTATTTTTTTCAGGCTATGAGTTTTCGAACCTCATACATTTCAAAACACACACACACTATTTCTAACTACCAAAATGTTGTGTTCAACTTCCTCTCCCATGTAACCATTCTATAGCTTTATGATTTTGTAGATTTTGGTCATCTTTACTATCAACTTTCTTCTCTCTTGGTGAGGTGCTTCATGTGTGGGTCACACTTTTTAGCCCTTTCTCGGATGCCCTTTTCTGGGCTGTCTCTAACTCCACTACATTTTGCTTGCAATTTTGTCTGCTAGAATTGTAAAACAGATTACTGATGCAAAGGATAATGAGTTTTGTTTTGTTTCTAGTGGCCAACCATGATGCCCAGAATACTGTTATTTTTTGGACTCAGCAGCAAGTTTTTTTTTTGAGAACACAGAAGGTTACAGGTGATACTCAGCAACCTCAGATCTATCTCAAACCTCAGTGCTACAGTATATATGTTTACAAGGGCATCTAGGTGGGGAGCAGCTGGGGTCTTCTATATGACAGTCAAATGTGTTTATTCTCCTTCCCATCCCACTTCTCTAGCCCCAGCTCATACCACAGCCCCTTACCTAGTGTCCTCCAGCCACATGTTGGCCTTGTTTCAGTTCCTCATAGCTGTCAAGCTCCTTACCATCATAGGATCTCTGCCCATGCTTGCCCTTTGCTCAGGCTGCCAACCATCATACAAACTCTTACTCATTCTTTAAATTCCAGATTAACTGTTGTCTTCACACCTTGTATTTATTCTTCATAGCACCTATCATGTCATATTTGCAAGCAAATAATGATTGGTATGCTGATTTGTCTAAGATCCATTATCCTGATGCATTATGAAAAACTCCATGAGGACAGAGATTCTCTTGTTCACCTATGTAGTTCCAGTGCCCAGCATAGTATTTGATATCCAGTTAGAGGTCAGTGAATGTTTGCTAAGTGAGTGAATAAATTAAAGGAAGGAAATAATAAGCTTCTGGACATGGTTGTCCTCTTACCCTGGTTCCATTTCTTGCCCTAAGTAGTGAGTTTATAACCAGCCTCTTTCTCAAATGATGCAGACTTGGCATCAGCTCTGTCTTGGGCTTCCAGGCTTTAGGGCTCTATAGCAAAAGCCAGTGAGTAGAATGAGGATGGAAGCCAGGACAGAGTAGGAAATGAAGCCAGCTTCAGAGGCTCACCTTATGAGAGCAGTTGTCTTGTCCATTGCAGTATAATAGGCATGCCAAGATCAGGCGTAGTTTGGACAGACAACAGCGATCAAAAAGAATCCAATTTGGCAGGCAAGGCACAGCACTGGCAGTCCTTGCCATGAGAAGATGCTGGAAATTCAGATAAATGGCAGCATCATGGCTCTGAGCCTTCTCTCTACTCACAGACATAGTCAAGTCAGAGAGTTGGAGTTCTAAGAGTGGGATTCAGTCTTTGGGGTTGGCAGAAGCGAGGTAGGACCTCAGGCCAAAGCCAAGCAGGTGGGCTCAGGAAAGGGGAATGGAGCCCTGGGCAAAGCAACTAAAGCAGAAGCCCAGACTTTCACATTGATGAGCCTAACACAGGGGGTGAGGGAAAGCTGCTGACAGTGACAGGAATGCTAGAGCAACTCAAATGTTAAATGAGCGCAGGGACTCATCCCTGACGCCTGAAGCTCAATGAACAAATAGAAGTAAAGGTCATACTTAAAAATGCGTAACCTTCGGGTTTAATTCCTGAAGATTCTACCTACATCAGTTATGTATTCTGAGTACCAAAAATTAGACTCTGTGAGAAGGACCCATGCACTTCCATTTCAAAATAATTATTTTTAATTAAAATAATTTTTATTACTCTAAGAGCAGGTTTTATAAAATTACAGATCCAGGGGTACATGTGCAGGTTTGTTATGTGAGTATATTGCATAATGCTGGGGTTTGGACTTTTATGGAACCCATCACCCAAATATAGTGAACAAAGTACCTAGTATGTTGTTTTTCAACTCTTGTATCCCCATCCTTTCCTCAATTATTTTACAATAATGAGATTTTGCTTTTACATGCTTTTTGCTACCTGCTTTTTTTCTGTTAAGAATTTCCATCTTTCCAGTACAACAAATGTTAAATTTAGCTAATATTCATTCCATGTTCAGATTGCCCTAATTGTCCCCCAACACTGTATTTACCACATTCTGTCCAAATCAGGGTCTAATCCAAGGCCAGACCTGGCATCTGGTGGCTATGTCCCTGAAGTCTCTTCTGATTAGCACACTCCCTTTGCCTCTGACACTGACCTATTGC
The DNA here is from genome assembly GCF_049350105.2 of Macaca mulatta. Classification (NCBI taxonomy): domain Eukaryota; kingdom Metazoa; phylum Chordata; class Mammalia; order Primates; family Cercopithecidae; genus Macaca; species Macaca mulatta. Next base: position 165,185,539 of record NC_133406.1, read on the forward strand.
CCTGGAGAATATCTCACTTTCTGGATTTGTTTAGTTCCTTTCCAGTGATTTCATTTAGGTTTTTTACCTTCTTTATTTCCTATGTGTAGGTTAGATCAAATCTAAATCATTGGTGGTGGCTCCTGTTGGACATTTTGAGGCAGAATCCATACTAGCTAGGTATGCTGTACAAACTCTATTGCTTCACATCAGGAGAAACAACATCTGGTTGACCCATTGTTAGTGATGCTGTGCTTGATTATGGGTCTAGGGTCTTGCTTCTTTTTAATAAGGTCTCAAGATGACACAACAGGAGCATAACTCACATCAATGAGTTCCACTCATTGCTACCCCCTCCTCCACCTCTATCTCCTACCAGTTCTCATTCCCCTGAACAGACCTTTCAAGCAAGAAAGACAAAAGGGAATAAAGTGTGGTAAAAGGCCCAGCAATAAAACTGGAAAGTATGACTCTTTTGGCTCCTAGTCTGAAACTTCATTCTGAATTTACCATACTGGATATAAGCAGGTAGGGTGCATGTCCAAGAACTTCTCTCACACTAGATTCCAGTCTTCCCAGCTGTTGCCAAGGTCAAAATAGAATGGCTTTGGTATCTTATGCAGACACCAGAAGGCAGCCTACATAAGATACGAATGTTCTCCTAAACAACTTTTGAAAAAGACATAAGCTGATACAGAAAGCAGGCTCAACCATCTTGTAAACTGATCACGTCAAAATATGAACTTTTTTTTTTTTTGATTCATTATGCAAAATTGAGAAAGAGGAGTCAAAACTATACTGTATTGAATTTAGCCTGGGAGATGGAGACCATCTAGATCCTGCTTTCTTTCTTTGCTTTGTTTGTTCCTTAACCAATGACAAGGTATAACGTTGGTCAAATATTTTCACCATCCTAGTTTCAGTTTTCTCATCTGTAAAATGGGGTATATGACACAGTATATGGTTGTCAAGAGGATTTAACTACATCTGTGAAGCACCTACATTATAGTAACTACCAGTTCTCTTCTCCTCTCATCAGCAGGGACTGAGATTACTGACATGCATCCTGCCATACCCAACACTGATTCCAAGTGGGACTGGGTCTGCAGGTGGAATTTACTAGTTTATATAGCTGAGGGGGCTGGAGAAAATTGGAATAGAGGGCTGGAGGCAGAGGCTGACCACTGTTATTATATAAGCTAAAATGTGATTAGAAGTGTATGATACAAAAAGCTATGACATGTAACCATTTAAGATAACCATGAACCTACAATTTTGTTGTTTTTTAAAAATGTATTTGGGACATTAAAGGCAAAGTCAGTCAGTTAGGGCCCAGGAACAGGAAAAAGGTAGTCTGTATTAGATCTTGACATTTTATTTATTTTATTCTACCTCTCAGGCACCAATCCTTGCACGTACATACTATTTTAATAAAATCAGCAATAGATGGCCATTTTATGATATTTTGGGCACTTCATTTAGCTTTTTAAATGGTAAGTCTGAAACCTGTATGTCCCTAATAATGCTTACCATCCTAATGAATGTGGGTCAGCATTGCTAGTTTCAAAGGTGTGTTTGTAGTGGTGGGCAATATCCTGAAAACGTTATGAGTAATCTATTTTTCTCATACATTTGATATTACTGGAGGCTAGTAGTTATATTGATTACAAATGGACTCTGGGGCACACAGACCTAAGTGTGAATTCCAGGTTCCCCACTTACTAGCAGTGTGACTTTAAACAAAGACTAGACCCAAAAGTTCACGTTGCCTCTGGGAACCTCGGATTCTCATTTTTAGAAGTGAACTGATTATTGTAACTACTGCAAGGCTGGTTTTGAATATTAAATGAGACAACATAAATGAAACATGGCACCTGGTGCATAGTAAGTGTTCAAAAGTTAGTTGCTATTTTAATTATCGTTATTATTATTTTTCCCAAGGGAACACAATTTACAAATGTTCGCTTTCCCTGGAATCTTTACCCCAACTCTGACTCTCAATGATTTGCTACTGTTAGTCCGATTGATGAAAAATCAGTGGGGAGACCAAGCATTGTAATTTCTGCCCATGAAGTCTATAGAGGGAATTCTATTCAATAGCTCTAATTAATGAGTTGGCAAGTCTGATAAAGCACCAGAGAATGGGGTGTTCGTAGAAAGCATTAGTGTTTTTGTTTAACATATGTGACACTTGAAGCATTAGGATGCTGTTATTGTTCATTATGGCACGTGCCACCTCCCCATTCCCCAAAATTACCATAATTTGTACCTTCCAAATTGAATAGAGTCATTCATAGTTATCACATGGGAGTTTCTGTTAAAGCTGAAGGCCACACGTAGTGTGATTAAAGTGGGACCGCTGAATTCAAAATATATCTCTTTTCCCTAGTCTACACTGGCTATTCTGCATGTAATAAAAGGTATTTAGTGCATATTAAGTTTTTCACGACTAATGTGTCTTCTAAAGTTTAAAGCAGGAACAGAAAATGAGAGTAAACAAAATGCCTCATTTCTTGGTAATGAATTTTTCAAGTCTCTACATATCACCTACATTGTACAAATCATAGATGCAAATGGAAGAATTAACAGCTTTATTTCATCATCCCCACACCTCTTACCTCCAGCACCTTCATGAAGTATTTTTTTTTGGTAACTTCTTAAGAATAAATGCTTATTATTGGTGGCTTTGTGTATAAATAATTAGTTCAACCAGTCCAACTGCCTTATGTTATTCTGTGTATTAGTCTAAAAACTAAGATTTTTTTAGGATAGGGAGAGATGTGTATAGAGCCTCAGAGTCATCAACCCCTACAAATATATATATATATATTTTGCCTTTTGTGCTTTTTCCTAGAAAAACCAGCAGATACTGCCTCTGAGGAAGAGGACTTTGGTAAGTCACAGTCTGAGTATTAAGTGCTAAGAATCTTTCATGACAGTCTATCCATTGAGAAATATGTGATTCTTTTAAAATCTAGGAATAGCTAAATATTTGGTTGGTAAAGAATAATTGCTGACTGAAGCTTATTTTGGATTCTTCTTTCAACTGTCTGGTTTCTCCTTCCTGACAGGGTTCCCTCTTTTTGCAGCTGTAAATGAATTTCCCAGGAAACACACCATGCAGCTACGGATGCTTTATCACCCCAGCTCACCTGACACATCTTGTTTTCTTTCCCTCCTTTCAACTTAGTTTGTGACTTTGACATGTGAGTCTTGTTCACATCTCTCTTTCCAATGAAGACCTTCACTCTCCAGCTTTCATGACACTCTGAGTATATTATTCAGTCTTCTTTATCTGACAGCCAGCTCTCTCCTCAGTCAGTCCCATAGACTTGAGCCTTGCTACTCAAAGTGTGGTCTGTAGACCAGCAGCATGAGTAGGACCTGGGAGGTGGAAATTCAGCATCTCAAGTCCCATCCCAGACTTATTGAATCAGAATCTGCACCTTCAGAAGATTCTCAGGTGATTCATGTGCAAATAAAAACTTCAGCAGCACTGGCTTCAAGAATTTCTCTTCCTTTGTGCAATCTCATTGCCCCTGAGATACACAAATAAGTACTTTTATGCTTTGACTTCCAACATTACTTGGATTCCCAATCTTCAAAGAAAAGATTATTATATATGTGGTGAGAATGTTAGAAGTCCATTCTATTAGCAATTTTAAAATATGCAATACATTATTATTAACTGTGATCACCACAACAAGGTGATGGATATGTTAATTAGTTTAACTTCATCTTTCTACGATGTATACATAGAGCAAAACATCACATTGCACCCTGTAAATATACACAATTATTGTGTATATTTAATTAATTAATTTAAGTAATTTGTCAATTAAATAAATAAATGTATAAGAAAATATGATCATACATGTACTTTCCTGCCTCTGTTCTCAAAACCCATTTATTGACTCTCATGTACTTTAATTCTACCTACTTAGATGCTGCTGTTTGTTCTCACACTTAGATAGCATTTTACAGTTTCAAAATTCTTTCATATAGATTTTGTTACTTAATCATATATGATCATATAAGGTAGAAAGGTAGGTTATATAATCTTTTGTAGAGCCTATTTTGTAAATTTCCATTTGTAATTTTTTAATCTTAGGGTTGAAATAAAAAGGTAAAAAATGTATCAGCAGATTTTTTTTCTTACCTTAAAACAAAGTAGAGGTCAAGTCTTTTTTGTGCCATCAGAAGTCTGAATTATTCTGCCTCAAAATGTATCATGATTCAAAATAATGTTTTTTTGCTCAGTATGATCTGAGTTATGTTTTTATTCATAGACCTTGTCTTCTCACTTAGAATAAAGTAATTAGGCCTAAAATAAACCTTCATCTTTCTGACAAGGTTGAGATAAATGAGCCAATGAGGAAAAAAACATTCCACTTCTGATATAAAGTAGCCTAAGGAGAGAAGTACCACTGAGTGCTGCTTCTGCTTGAATGGACAAAAGTAAAAGAAAGAGGAAAAGTTCAACACAGGATATTGTACTATGCCACTTCCATTCTCCCAGAGAAGGTACTAATGGGATAACTCTGCTGAGTCATGGCCCAGGAGGAACTGTTGGTTTTGCATCCACTAAAAGTGCACCTCAGCAGAGGGAAACACTCCCAGATCCTAAGATGTGGGGTGCACTCAGTAGTCAGGAGTGAGTGGATAAACAGGCCTTGCATTTCGATTGGGTGGATGATGCCATTTTTGTCTTTTCTTTTTGGTTCATTCATTCCACATTTATACTTCCTTTTAAGAGCCTGGTATTAAAGAAAGCTTAACTGTGCTAGCGACGTGGGTAAGCTTGGGAGAATTAGAGTATTATTGAGTTTAACCCACGGGACACATTTTTCAACAGCCTTCTGTTCCAAAGAAGCTGAAGCCTACCAAAGTCAGTGGCTTGTTCCCATGTGCTCCACTTCCTCTTCTGTTACAGGGAAGGGTTGTTCTCATCCTTTCCAAGGTTCATAGTACCTCTATCTGCACTGCCTCTTCAAAGACTTTGCTATTGCAATTATCCCCTCTTTCTCTTGCCTACATGTAAATATGCCTTAATATAGCTGCCTGAAATTTATTTTTAAAAAATGTTCACTTAACCCTTTCATCATGCTAAAACTCAAAAGAATTGTTTATAGGCACTGACTCCACTTTTCTCCTATTCTCTCGTTAAATCACTCCAACTGGAATTGTATCTGCGTTACTTCATGAAACAGTTTTTTATCGTTTCCACAGACCTGTATCTTGCTCTTCCATTCCAGAATTCTTTTCCTCACCTTACTCTCTCTCAGCAGCATTCACCATGGTCAGCTACTGCACTTTTTAAAACACTTTCTTTTTCTGTTTCCATTATACCACACCTCCTGGGTTTCCTCCTGACTCTGTGATTTCTCCTTCTCTGCCCAGTCGCTCACACTTAAAGTCTGGGTGTTGGAGAGCCCCCAGAATGCATTTTCTCTGACTTTTCTAGGTAATTGTATCTGATCCCATAGTTTTAAAAACTATGAATGTGGTGTTAAGTCCTAGATTTACATCTATAGCCCTGACTGCTCTTTCTTGCCCTGGACTTATTTATTTGACTTTATACCCCACCAGATCTGCTCTTGTGTCTACCTTCCTTTCTTTAATAAGGGCATCACCACTCACCATCTCCACTAAATCGCTTCATTCAAACCACTGTTACTTCTCAGTTAGATACCTACCATAACCTCCTAACTCATTTTTATCTGCAGCTATTACCCTACTCTGGTCTATTTTCCACAAAATAATCAGATGAATCTGTTTATAATTACAGTTCCTATTTTCAAAATCAAGTTGTGAAGTGAGCAAATAAATAACCAACTGCTATTTAAAATGTTCAAAGCTCAATTCTAATGACTTAATATTACTTTTTTCATTTATCACATTTTATCTAATTTGTAGTACATAAATATCAAACCACAAAAGCAAATATATTAGCCTAACATACAGTATGCCATTTTGAATATTGGCTATTTTCATACCAATTTGATTCTGACATGTCAACATTTTTATTTACAAGCAAACATAAAAATGTATTACTTTAAAGCACACAAGATAAAGAAGAGACAGTTTTTAACCCTTTGTAATAACATAAAACATGATTACATTGTTGTATGTGTATTTTATATATATGTATGTATGAGCATATGTTTATGTATAGAGAGTCTTTTTAAATGAGGTATTAATACTTGTTTCATAATAATCCTTCAAATAACACTTCCTTAGCCAAATCAAAGAAAGTTAAGATGGCTTTGCAGCTTTTTTAGGCAAAGATTTGCATGACATGTGAGACAATGAAAACAGTGTTTAGATATTTTTCGATCTTATTCTTTTAAATTTCAAATTTTATTTTAGATTCAGAGGGTACATGTGAAGGCTTGTTACAAGAGTATATTGCGTGATGCGAGGGTTTGGGATAGAACCATTGAGGTAGAACATGTCACCCAAATAGTGAGCAGAGTACCCAAGAGGTTGATTTTCAACCCTTGTCCCCATCCTCATCCCCTCTTATAGTCCCCAGTGTCTATTGTTCCCATCTTTATGTCTGTATGTACCCAATGTTTAACTCCCACTTATAAAAATATGCAGTGTTTTGCTTTCTGTTTCTGTATCAATTAACATAGGATGATGGCCTCCACCTACATCCATGTTGCTTCAAAGGACATGATTTCTCCCTTTTTGTGGCTGCATAGTATTCCCTGGTGTATATGTGTCACAGTTTCTTTATCCAGTCCACTGTTGATGGGCACCTAGGTTGATTCCATATCTTTGTATTGTGAATCCTGATGGAATAAACATACAAGTGCAGGTGTCTTTTCAGTAGAACAATTTCTTTTCCTTTGGATATATACCAAGCAATGGGATTGCTAGGTTGAGTGGTAGTTCTGTTTTTGCTTCTTTGAGAAATCTCCAAACTGCTTTCCACAGTGACTGAACTCATTTACATTCCTACCAATAGCATAAAGAGTTCCTTTTTCTCTGTGTACTCACCAACATCTGTTATTTTTTGACTTTTTAATAATTACCACTCTCACTGGTGTGAGATGGTATTGCTTTGGGATTTTGATTTGCATTTCTCTGATGATGCACGATGTGAAGCATTTTTTTTTTCATTTGTTTCTTGGCCACTTGTATCTCTTCTTTTTGAAGTATCTTGCCCACCTTTTATGGAGTTATATGTTTTTTACTTGTTTGGTTAGGTTCCTTATATATTCTGGATATTAGACCTTTGTTGGGTGCATTGTTTGCTACTAATATTTTATCCCATTCTGTCAGTTGTCTGTTTACCCTGTTGATAGTGTCTCTTGCTGGGCAGAAGCTCTTTAGTTTAATTAGCTCCCACTTGTCAATTTTTTTTTTGATACAGAGTCCCATTCTGTCACTCAGGTTGAAGTGCAGTGGCGTGATCATGGCTCACTGCAGCTTAGACCTTCCTAGGCCCAGGTAATCCTTCCATCTCGGCCTTCTGAGTAGTTGGGAATATGCACCATGATGCCTGGCTAATTTCTATGTTTTTTAGAGATGGGGGTCTCACTATGTTGCCCAGGCTGGTCTCAAACTTCCAGACTCAAGCAATCTACCCATCTTGGCCACCCAAAGTGCTGGGATTACAACCGTGAGCCACTGTACCTGGCTTAATTTTTGTTGTTGTTGTTACAATTGCTTTTGTGGACTTAGTTCTAAGTTCTTTGCCAAGACCAATGTCTATAAGGTTATTTCCTAGGTGGTATTCTAGTATTTTTATAGTTTGAGTTCTTACATTTAAGTATTTAATCCATTACGAGTTAAGTTTTGTATATGGTGATAGGTAGGAGGTCTAGTTTCTTTCTGTTGCATATGGATAGCCAGCTACCCCAGCACCATTTATTAAACAGGAAGTCCTTTCCTTATTGCTTATTATTGTTGGCTTTGCTGAAAGTCAGTTGGTTGTAGGAGTGCAGCTTTATTTCTGAGTTCTCTATTCTCTTCCATTGGTATATGTCTGTTTTTATACCAGTACCATGCTGTTTTGATTACTGTAGCTTTACAGTATAGTTTGAAATTGGGTAATGTGGTATGTCTGAAGTTGGGTAATGTGATGCCAACTTTGTTCTTTTTGCTTAGGATGCTATGGCTATTTGGGCTCTTTTTTGGTTTTATATTAATTTAGATTAGTTTTTTCTAATTCTGTAAAAAATGGTGTTGGTGGTTTGATAGGCATAATGTTGAATCTGTATATTGCTTTGAGCAGTATGGCCATTTAAATTTTTATTTAAACAATATTGATTCTTCCAATCTATGTGCAAGGAAATTTTTTTCATTTGATTGTGACATCTATGATTTCTTTCAGCAGTGTGTGGTAGTTCTCCTTGTAGTTCTCTATTTTACACAATTGGTTAAATGTATTCCTAGGTATTTTATTTTATTTATGTCTATTGTAAATGGGATTATATCCTTGATTTGGCTATCAGCTTGAATGTTACTAGTGTACAGAAATGCTACTAGATTTTGTACATTGATTTGTATCCTAAAACTTTACCAAAGTCATTTATTATGTTTAGGAATCTTTCAACAGAGTCTTTAGAATTTTCTATGTATTGAGTTCTATCTTAAGTGGAGAGAGATAATTTTACATATTCTTTTCCTATTTAGATCCGTTTTGTTTTTTTCTCTCACCTGATTGCTCTAGCTAGGACTTCCAGTACTATGCTGAATAGGAGTGGTGAGAGTGAGGATCCTTGTCTTGTTCGAGTTCCGCAAGGGAAATGCTTCCAGTTTTTGCTCTTTTAGTATGATGTTGGCTACAGGTTTTTCATAAATTGCTCATTATTTTGAGGAGTGTTCCTTTAATGACTGCTTTTGTTAGGCATTTGAAGATTTTTTAAAACCTGAGAGTTTTTATTATGAAGGGATGTTGGATTTTACCAGAAGCTTTTTTTTTTTTTTTTTTTTTTTGCATCTATTGAGATGATCATATGGTCTTTGTTTTTAATTCTGTTGATGTGGTGAGTCACATTTATTGATTCATGTGTGTTGAACCAACCCCAACCTTGCATCCCAGGAATAAATCCTAATTGATAGGATGAATTAACTTATCGATGTGCTGCTGGATTCCATTTGCTCTTTGTTGTTGTTGTTGTTAAGGATTTTGGGGTCTAAGTTCATCAAGGATATTGGCCTGGAGTTTTCTTTGCTTGTTGTGTCTTTGCAAGATTTTGGTATCAGAATGATGCTGGTTTTGTAGAATGAGTTAGGCAGGAGTCTCCTCTCCTTGATTTTTTTGGAATAGTTTCAGTAAGATTGGTACCAGCTCTTCCTTATACATCTGGTAAAATTTGGCTGTGAATTTGTCTGCTACAGGGCTTTTTTTGGTTGGTACATTTTTTGTTACTGGCTCTATTTCAGAATTCATTATTGGCCTGTTCAGGGTTTCAATTTCTTCCTGATGAAATCTTGGGAGACTGTGAATTTACCCATTTCCTCTAGATTTTTTAGTTTGTATAGATAGATGTATTCATAGTTTTCTCTGAGGATCTTTTGTATTTCTGTGGGATTGGTTGTAATGTCACCACTGTTGCTGGTGTTGTGTTCATTTGGATTGTCTCACTTTTTTTCTTTGTTAATCCAGCTAGCAGTCTATTGGCATTATTTGTTTCTCCTTTCAAATAACCAATTTTTTGTTTTGTTGATCCTTTTTTGTGAATTTTGGCATCTCAATGTCAATTAGTTCTCTTCTAATTTTAGTAATTTATTTTCTTCTGCCAGCTTTGGGATTACTTTGTTCTTGTTTTTCTAGTTCCTCTAAGTGTGATATTAGATTGTTAATCTGAGATTTTTCTAACTTCTCGATACAGGTATTTAGTGCCATAAACTTTCCTCAACACTGCTTTTGCTGCATCCCAGAGATTTTGCTATGTTGTGTCTCTCTTTTCATTTATTTCAAAGAAATTTTTATTTCATTAATTTTTTTGGTTACCCAAAAGTCATTCAGAAGCAAGTTGCTTAGTTTTCGTATAGTTGTGTGGTTTTGAGGAATCCTCTTGGTACTGATACCTATTTTTATTCCACTGTGGTCAGAGAATAGGTCTGGTATGATTTTAGTTTTTTTAAATTTATTGAGACTGGCTTTATGGCCAAGAACGTGGTTGATCTTAGACTATATTCCATGTGCACATGAGAAGAATGCATCTTCTGTGGTTGTTGGGTAGTACCTTGTAGATGTCTTTTAGGTCCAGTTGGTCAAGAATTGAATTTTAGTCCAGAATTTCTTTGTTAGTCTTCTGCCTCAATGATCTAACACTTTTAGTAGAGTATTGAGGTTCCCTATTATTATTGGCTGTTTAATTCTTTCCATAGGTCTAGAAGTACCTGTTTTATGAATCTGAGTGCTCCAATGCTGAGTGCATATGTATTTAGGACAAATATGTCTTCTTTGTTGAAATGAACTCTTTATCATTGTGTAATCCTCTTTTTTGTCTTTTTTTCTGTTGTGAGTTTAAATCCTGTTTTATCTCATACAATAATAGCCACTCCTGCTCTTTTTCATTTCCCATTTATTTGATAGATCTTTTTCTATCCCAAAAGTCATTCAGGAGCAAGGAGCCTATAGGTGTTGTTACCCATGATATGTGTCTCTTGAAGACAGAGGAAGGTTGGGTCTTTTTTTGTAAATCCAATTTGCCACTCTATGCCTTTTAGTGGGGTGTTTAGGTCATTTACATTCAAGGTTAATATTGATATGTGAGGTTTTGATCCTGTTGTGATGTTGTTAGTTTGATGCTTTGTAGTCTCAATTGTATAGTTGTTTTTTATAGGGTCTGTGGACCATGTACTTATGTGTTTTTGTGGTAGCAAGTATTATTCTTTTATTTCCACATTTAGAACCCCTTTAAGTGTCTCTTGTAAACTGGTCTAGTGTTAATGAATTTTCTCAGCGATTTCTTGTTTGGAAAAAATTGTCTTTCTCCTGTTATGAAAATTAGTTTGGTGAGATACAAAATACTTGGTTGGAATTTCTTTTATTCAAGAATGCTAAAAATAGTCCTCCAGGTCTATTCTGGCTTGTAACATTTCTGCTGAGAAGTCCGCTGTTCACCTGATGGGGTTCCCTTTGTAAGTGATATGACCCTTTTCTTTTTTTTTTTTTTCTTTTTTTTCTTTCTTTTTTTTTATTATTATTATACTTTAAGTTCTAGGGTACATGTGCGTAACGTGCAGGTTTGTTACGTATGTATACTTGTGCCATGTTGCTGTGCTGCACCCATCAACTCGTTATACCTGATGTAAATGATGAGTTGATGAGTGCTGACGAGTTGATATGACCCTTTTCTATAGTTGCCTGTAAGATTTCTTTTCACGTTGACTTTGAAAATTCTGTTGATATGTGTCTTGAGGAAGGTCACCTTGTATAATGTCTCACAGAGGTTCTCTGATTTCGTGAATTTACATGTCAACTTCTTTAGCAAAATTGGGAAAATTGTTGTGGATTGTATCCTCAAATATGTTTTCCAAGTTGCTTACTCTCTCTTCTTCTCTCTCAGAAATGCCAGTGAGTCACATGTATAGTCTCTAGAGGCTTTGTCCATTTTAAAATTATCCCTTTTTATTTGTTTTTGTCTGATTGAGTTGATTTGGAGGACTGATCTTCAAGCTCTGAAATTCTTTCCTTAGCTTGGTCTAATCTGTTATTAAGACTTTTAGCTGTATTTTGAAATTTCTATAGTGAAATTTTCAATTCCAGAAGTTGAGTTTGGTTCTTTCTTAAAATGGCTCTGTTGTTTTTCAAGACTTGGATCATTTTTTGAGTTTTCTTGGATCGGGTTTTAATTTTCTCTTGAATCTCATTGAGCTTTCTTGGCCATCCATATTCTGAATTCTATGTCAGTTGTTTCAGACATTCCAATCTGGTTAGGATCCATTGCTGGAGAGACAGTGCAATCCTTTAGAGGTAAGAAAACACTCTGACTTTTTGAATTGCTAGAGTTCTTGCACTGATTCCTTCTCATATGAGGAGGCCAGTATTTCTTTTTGAAATTGCTGTCATTTGGATGGGACTTTTTGTTTTTATAATAACTTTTGTGTTTGACTGTGGTGTATGTTGTGTATAATTGATTGGCTTCATTTCTTTGTGCTTTTCGAGGGCCAAGGCTCTGTAGAGCTCCTTAGTTGTGGATCCTTTCCTGCATGGGTTTCCATGTATTGAGTGCTGCAGGGATGTATTTTTGCTTGCTGGTGTGATTCAGGTTGAAATCCAGTAGATAGTGCTTAAGAGTCAGGGCTGGCTGGCGGGTAGGCTCTTAGCCACATGACTCTTGTGTGTTTCAGTGCATGTGCAGCAGTGCTCTGGGGAGGGGAGAAGGGGGCAAAAGATGACTTCCTCACCAAGTTTGTCCACAGGCCTTAGTGGAGTCCCCTGCAATTACTAGCACCACGCCTGCATTTCCTTAGCACCAAGTGGGGCTTTGGTGGGCTACCTTCTCCACACCTTCTTAGGTGTGGTCTGTGTCAAGTGTTAGGTCACCAGGAGACCCACAGTTCCCTGGAGACCTACTGGTCCTCTAAGCCTGACAGAGTCCAAGGAGATTGTGGGGTATGTCTGCAGGTAGTCTGGTGATTCAGTGGGTCACGAGTGGAGGATCCTGAGGCAGAGTGGTGGTAACACAGGTGTTCAGCTTGTGTGTTGACGATGGCCAGGGATTTTAGCCCAGAGGATGATTGTGGGGCCTGCCCGGCTTGCACTCCTTCTACTAGGTCTCCCTCTGATGCCTGCCTAAGAACAGGCCCAACCAGCTAGATTTGTCCCAAGCCTTCTGCACTCAGGTCACTTGGCCGTTCCAAAATGTTCTAGACTGTAGGGCTCCTTGGGGCAAAAGCTGCACCTAACAGGCTACACCCTTTCTGGACTGGTCTGGTGGAGGCAGGGATGACCAGCTCCCATGCCACCACATGAGCACATGCCACACTCCCTCGGTGTTCTGAGAGTGGGGGCTCCTCCCCCACTTGAGCTCAGGCCACAGATCTCAACTTGATGCCCCTGGGTAGTGTGCTTGAATCCTGGGGGTAGGGACTGGGCCAGTAGTTTTGTCCTCTGACCCCTCAGGGTTGAGTGCCGGCTGTGCTGGGGGAGATGAACTGCTCCCAGGCAGCTGGCAAAACACTCAGGTGGGGCAGTGGAGGCTGTGCTGTGGGCAACCTCCTGCAGGAGTAGCCAGGCAGATTGTCTTAGGAGGGACTGGTGGACAAGGCAGCTTGTGGATCAGATGTGCCCCGCTCCTGCAGGAAAGGCAGCCTTGCTGTCTCCTGGCCTGACAGGCAGCAGGAGCTACAGTCACTCAGAGCAAGATGAAGAGCCTTGAGGGATGAATGCCTACAGTCATGTTTTGTTGCAGCTATACCACGTGCCACCTTGAAACCTTCAGGGCTCTATGCAGGTTCAATCTCTGCCTCTGTCTGATCTCTGAGAAGTTCCTCCTGCCAATTCAAATGTCTGTGGGGGTCACAGGATTTCTTGTCTCTAGAATCCCAGAGGTTTGTAGTTGGGGGGTGGTGCCTTGGAGTTCCTTTACTCACCCCTTCCTTAGGACCTGTTGAGGGCCAGGAGCTGGTCTTGGTGCTCGTGACTCCATGCAGGCTTCCCAGCTTTCTCCTTCTTCAGCCACAGTGTCTGGCACCTCCCTATCGATTTTTGGTGTTTTCTCTCAAAATGTTTTTTTCAAAGTATAATGGTTTACTCTATATTTTGGTTCTGTTAGTGGAGGAGGCCTTTCCCAGCTGCATCTAATCAGCCATCTTCTAGATCTTTTTCTTGATTCTGACACTTTGACTTAATTTAAATGTTGACCTGAGGATATTTTGACTCTATTTCTAAATACCAATGTTCAGATTTATACCATCATCAATGAATTTGGGTCAATAAAGAGTTCTTACATTTTTTGAAGTAAAATCTATGAGTTTGATTCCTTAATTTTTTGTATAGCAGTATTAAACTATGGTTTTATTCTTTTTTATTCTACTAAACTTCATTGGACTAAATGTTTTCTGTGTCAATTTTAAAATAAAGATTTGATTTAGTGATTATGTTTTATCTACATTGTTTTAACAATCAAAGCTATTTCATTAAATATTTTTGTGGTCATTATTTCTTTCTAATACAATTTTCCAATGTCAAATTTTAAAGGAATATATAATTCTTTTATCAATTTTTGGTCAGTAAACATTACCATGAAAATTTAGCTAACGTCAATTCTACTTTCTGTTAAAAGCTTCTCTAAAGGTTTAGTTTCTTCCAAAGTCAATTTTTGCATTTTTCTGGTTTACTAACAATATGTGATTCTTTAACCCATTTTGACCATTGTCCAACTAACTTTTAAAAAGAAAAAATTCACTTCACTATATGTATATGTCTTTAGAATTGCTAGTTTTATTTTGTCATGATGGTTTCCTCCTAATCTCATTTTGCTTGGGTAAAGTTGTATTTTATGTTGAATATCCTCAGTGTCAGAATGCCAGGATTAAAATATTCTCCTATAATCTTAATTAGTCTTTATTTTTTTCTCTCAATCTGCATATAATTGTTAGCCAGAGTTGTAATAATTAAAAATTATTGCTAAAACAGGTTTGACTCAAGTACAGAAGTTCCAGAAAGCCTTAAGGTATCTGGGGAAAAGTAAATGTAAATTTAAGGAAAAAGGGTAAATTTGTTATTTAGGTACAAAATTTTATATGCATTTGATCTCTGACTCACAGGGAAAAAGCTCTTTCCTTACGTTGAAGTTTTTTTTTTTTGGTTTTTTTTTTGTTTGTTTTTGTTTTTTGAGATGGAGTCTCACTCTGTCACCCAGGTTAGAATGCTGTGGCATGATCTTGGCTCACTGCAGCTTCTGCCTCCCGGGTTCAAGTGATTCTCCTGCATCAGCTTCCTAAGTAGCTTGAGTTACAGGCGTGTGCCACCACACCTGGCTAATGTTTGTATTTTTAGTAGGGACGGAGTTTCACCAATTTGATCAGGCTGGTCTCAAACTCCTGGCCTAAGTGATCTGCCCGCCTTGGCCTCCCAAAGTGCTGGGATTACACGCATGAGCCACTGTGCCCAGCTACCTTGGAGCTTTTATATACCTTGTCAATCCAATCTGGCTTTTTCTTTCTGGTAGGATAAGCTACCTCTTAGCACAAAGTGTTCCTCACCTGTGTGATAAAACAGCCTTTAGAAGGCTGAACTAAATAAAAAAAAATACAATCTCCTCACACTTTTAAATAGTTGGGCCTTCCTTTTAGCTTTTGGTAGATTAGTCTAAAGTAATAGAAATGAATGTATCTTTTATTGATGAGCTGGAAATAGTTTAGACTGTTTATCTCTTTCAAATGATTAAAAACAGATAAAGTGGCTACTCTGGGATGGATCTGATTTTATTTCTCCATTGTTTTTCATTTTTTGATTTTTTAATTTTTCATTTTCTTAATTTTCTTGATCATCAAGAAAGGCTGAATATTATGCTCTGTAGAAAGCTACTTGGGTCTTTGGATATGTTGATGTGACCACAAAAATAACAATAAAAATAGTTAGTTTACAGCACTTACTATGAGTTGGACACTATTCTTACTGCTTTACATATCCTAACTTAATATACGTAAAACCTCTTTGAGGATGGTTCTATTTCTCCTATTTTATAGATGAGGAAACTGAGACGTAGAGAAGCTAAGTAACTTGTGCAGATAAGCACAGTAACAATTGAACACAAACTGCATAAAGTTTTCTACTTTAAAAATACTTTGTCTTGTTTTTAATTAGAAATAAACTTTTGATTCCCTGCCTTAGCAAATAGGGTGAACATATACTTTCCCATTGACACATCCTTGCTGCACATAGAGATATGGAGAGATGGAGCATGAAGTTTGAAGTCTCCAGTAAAACTAGAGTCCGGCCCCTTTATTTGCTTTGTCATTACCAAACCCAACAGGAAAACTGAGGAGTTTTCTCTGTATGAGATGAGAGCATAGTCCCAATCCTTCTCACTACTCTTTCTTAATATGCTTCTTGTAAATTTGTTTGAGTTCTTTGTAGGTTCTGGATATTAGCCCTTTGTCAGATGAGTAGATTGCAAAAATTTTCTCCCATTCTGTAGGTTGCCTGTTCACTCTGATGGTAGTTTCTTTTGCTGTGCAGAAGCTCTTTAATTTAATGAGATCCCATTTGTCAATTTTGGCTTTTGCTGCCGTTGCTTTTGGTGTTTTAGACATGAAGTCTTTGCCCATGCCTATGTCCTGAATGGTACTACCTAGGTTTTCCTCTAGGATTTTTATGGTATTAGGTCTAACATTTAAGTCTCTAATCCATCTTGAATTAATTTTCGTATAAGGAGTAAGGAAAGGATCCAGTTTCAGCGTTCTACTTATGGCTAGCCAATTTTCCCAGCACCATTTATTAAATAGGGAATCCTTTCCCCATTTCTTGTTTCTCTCAGGTTTGTCAAAGATCAGATGGCTGTAGATGTGTGGTATTATTTCTGAGGACTCTGTTCTGTTCCATTGGTCTATATCTCTGTTTTGGTACCAGTACCATGCTGTTTTGGTTACTGTAGCCTTGTAGTATAGTTTGAAGTCAGGTAGCGTGATGCCTCCAGCTTTGTTCTTTTGACTTAGGATTGTCTTGGAGATGCGGGCTCTTTTTTGGTTCCATATGAACTTTAAAGCAGTTTTTTCCAATTCTGTGAAGAAACTCATTGGTAGCTTAATGGGGATGGCATTGAATCTATAAATTACCTTGGGCAGTATGGCCATTTTCACGATATTGATTCTTCCTATCCATGAGCATGGTATGTTCTTCCATTTGTTTGTGTCCTCTTTTATTTCACTGAGCAGTGGTTTGTAGTTCTCCTTGAAGAGGTCCTTTACATCCCTTGTAAGTTGGATTCCTAGGTATTTTATTCTCTTTGAAGCAATTGTGAATGGAAGTTCATTCCTGATTTGGCTCTCTGTTTGTCTGTTACTGGTGTATAAGAATGCTTGTGATTTTTGCACATTAATTTTGTATCCTGAGACTTTGCTGAAGTTGCTTATCAGCTTAAGGAGATTTTGGGCTGAGACAATGGGGTTTTCTAAATATACAATCATGTCATCTGCAAACTGGGACAGTTTGACTTCTACTCATCTGACAAAGGGCTAATATCCAGAACCTACAAAGAACTCAAACAAATTTACAAGAAAAAAACAAACAACCCCATCAAAAAGTGGGCAAAGGATATGAACAGACATTTCTCAAAAGAAGACATTCATACAGCCAACAGACACATGAAAAAATGCTCATCATCACTGGCCATCAGAGAAATGCAAATCAAAACCACAATGAGATACCATCTCACACCAGTTAGAATGGCGATCATTAAAAAGTCAGGAAACAACAGGTGCTGGAGAGGATGTGGAGAAATAGGAACACTTTTACACTGTTGGTGGGATTGTAAACTAGTTCAACCATTATGGAAAACAGTATGGCGATTCCTCAAGGATCTAGAACTAGATGTACCATATGACCCAGCCATCCCATTACTGGGTATATACCCAAAGGATTATAAATTATGCTGCTATAAAGACACATGCACACGTATGTTTAGTGCAGCACTATTCACAATAGCAAAGACTTGGAATCAACCCAAATGTCCATCAGTGACAGATTGGATTAAGAAAATGTGGCACATATACACCATGGAATACTATGCAGCCATCAAAAAGGATGAGTTTGCGTCCTTTGTAGGGACATGGATGCAGCTGGAAACCATCATTCTTAGCAGACTATCACAAGAACAGAAAACCAAACACCGCATGTTCTCACTCATAGGTGGGAACTGAACAATAAGATCACTTGGACTCAGGAAGGGGAACATCACACACAGAGGCCTATCATGGGGAGGGGGGAGGGGGGAGGGATTGCATTGGGAGTTATACCTGATGTAAATGATGAGTTGATGGGTGCTGACGAGTTGATGGGTGCAGCACACCAACATGGCACAAGTATACATATGTAACAAACCTGCACGTTATGCACATGTACCCTACAACTTAAAGTATAATAATAATAAATAAATGAAAAAATAAAAAATAAAAAAAATATGCTTCTTAGTTTAGATCTTCCCTATAGCACATGCACGTTGTTTCGTGCAACCAATAAAACTGATCATATTATTAAAGAGTTTGTAGGGAGAAATGAAAATCAGTAGAGATTTACTAAATGCTCAGTTTTACAACTACTTAAACCAGGAAATTATATTTTTCTCCTATTCCTGATTTTCATCATCTCTCTGACACTCCTGATTCTTCTCATTAGCCTACCATACACCCACTCTGATCCTGCATCAAAGTTACTCACTTTGGTGCTAATCAGTTTCCTGTTTGATCCTGCAGGACATCATACACTTGTGAGTTTTTGTTGAATGTTTTCAGTACAACCTGTATATAATAATATCTGCTAGGAATGCTCTGGTTTGTGCTCCAGGAATTTTGTTACTTCCATCTTTTCTCTACAGCCTTTGAGATTGACTTTGTAGTTCACTGAGAGGTCCAAAATACTTATTCTACATAAATTGCCTGGAAGAGTTCACCTCTAGGTATTTGTATACACACACTACCGGACGTCTTTGCAATAGGAAACTGTGGTTGGAAATATTCTGATCAATGTGCTACCCAAGTCTGAGTCTGTCTCAGTAGTTAAGGAGATGAAAGAAGTTATAAAGCAGTTTGAAGTGGAAGAAATTATTTTAACTGGAAAAAATTTCAATAAACAAATTATTAAATTGATATTCTTCTTTCTAAAATAGTTATTTTTATATGTAGATAGGTATAAGTTTATGTTACAGCATATGGGAACAAAAAACCCAGAAATTGTTTATTTCCTCCTAGAACTAAAGGATAGTCTAGAATATTAGCTTTAGAAGCTTGACAGTCTTTGCCAGGTTCCAGGCCTGGCTTAAAGCCAGAGGATGGAGGATGAGGAAGATAATTTTCCCAATCATTGAATAAAGTTCTTAGTTCAGTCACAACTACCCTTAGTGGAAAAGTCTAACCTATTCAAATAATTTTATTTTCAAACATCAATAAATAGTATCTTGATGGCATAGAGCCTTCTGAGAAAACTGGATTGCATACATGGTAATCCGTGATTGGGCTAGAGAAGATGAGCTGTAAGCAGTAAGTTATAAGGGCAAGCAATGGGAAAACTTCCAACTGGAAACTTGGTAATTGGTTAAACTGTTTCATCTTTGTTTTTTATTCTTTGGGTGAAGTTTTACTTTTTCTTTCCTTATAAACTTAACTACATCTTCAGTTATTAAAGCAGTTTCTATTTTTATATTGAAGAAATGAAAGTACCACATTTAATAGAAAATGTAAAAATAGATTTAATAAATTCTGATTTTTATTTTAAATAAACATTTAACTGTGTGTCAAAAAAGTATTGCTATGAAACTAAGAATTAACCTCTGTTTGGAGACATTTATACTTTTTCCCAAATGAAATAATAATATTCTATCAAGATTAAATTTTTATCATGACATTTTTATGGAATGTATGTATCTCTCATGAATCGCTGCTATCACCTCAATTTTGTCATTGCACTGAAGAGAACATGCATTCTTTCTTCTCCTTACCTCAGGAATTCCTAAAAGTATTAATCATCCTTGAAAATAAAAATGCAATAGATAACATTATTTTTAAATTTCTCTGATATAATGTGGAATAGATTCTTTATTTTGTATGAAAGTATGTAAGTAGTAATAAGAAGCCAGGAGCAGTGGCTCACACCAGTAATCCCAGCACTTTGGGAAGCTAAGGAAGGACGATAGCTTAAGGCCACAATTTTGAGACCAACCTGGGCAACAAAACAAAACCCTGCCTCTTCAAAAAATTTAAAAAAAAATAGCCAAGTGTAGTGGTGTGCACCAGTAGTCATAGCTACTCAGGAGGCTGAGGCAGGAAGATTCCCTGAGCCCAGGAATTGGAGGCTGCAGTGAGTTATGGATTATGGCCCTGTATTTCAGCCTGGGTGACGGAGTGAGAACCTGTCTTAAAAAAAAAAAGTAAGAAAAAGAGAACAAATCACTTTTTGCTTTCTTTGGATATCTTCCATAAAACCAGAAAAATAAGAGAGATGTATGCCTGCTAGGAAAATTTCTTTTGGACTTTAATGATGTTGATACATTTCAATATGTATTTAATTGGTTAGTACACTTAATGTTTTTATACATAAACTTCCTTCTTGAATACATCATGACAGAAGTGATAACAGTAAACATGCAGAACATTCTCATAGTTGTGTATGCCTCATGAAAGAGTTGCTCTTGACAATAATAGACATTTCTTAGGATATGTTTCAGACCACCAAGATTTGATTTTGAGCATTCAGAATACCAATTTGAGTGGTGTGTGTGTGTGTGTGTGTGTGTGTGTGTGTGCGTGCACATTTTAAAGAGACAGAGAGAGCAAAATCAATTTTATTGTTATGATCTGAAGGTACCTATTAAAGTATACTTTATAAACATATCTTCTAGAAATATTGAGTCAATGCCACCTGAGTCAAAGCCAAAGTGTATTAGGTAAGTATTTACTTAACAAATACAGTCAACCCTTGGTGTTTAGGGGTTCTGCACCTGCAGATTTAGCCAACTGTGGATCAAAAATACAGTATTTGTGGGATGTAGAACCCACAGATATAGAGGGCAGACTTTGTGTATTCATGCATTTTGCAGAGTAAACTACAGGACTTAAGCATCTGTGGATTTTGTTATAAGGGAAAGATAGAAACAATCCCCTGTGGACATCAAGGGACAAGTGTAATTACTCAATTCTGTGATTATGATAAGAAATTTGTACTGATTGGTCAGATGATCTGGTTAAATGTGATATTTATGAGTGGTTTTTCTTTATTGGTTGCTTTGTCAGATAATTCTGATTAAAGCAAATTTCTCAGTAATATTGATGTTTTTGTCTAATACCTGACCTAGTGATGTGAGGCCAGCCTCAACAAATATTGACAAAAAATCATTAGCTATTTGTTAAACGTTTAGAAACTGTTAAGTGCTCTTTTCTAAAAACAATCAATGTATTCCTTAATCATAGAGAATATGGTATAAAATGCAATACAGGGATGACATTAGCAATTCGGTGGAATAGGAGGTCTCCTTTTCATATTCCTGCAACTCCAACAATAATTTGGCAGCCATTTATGGAAAAAAAATGCCTTTCGGGGTGCTATGGGATCCAAGTAATTGATTGTAAGCTCTGGTAGACCCCGAGACTGATGACAGCTGTTTTGAGAAGGCAGGCCTGTGCCCAGGTGGCAGGCTCACTGATGGTGATCTTGGCTACAGACCTGAAAACAGCTCCATCCCCCTATGGACTCTGCTACAGCCCCATTTGGCCTTAGTCCTGCCACCAGCACCATCTACCAAGGGAGCCACGAGGAACCACGTCCGTTCCGGGTTCAGGTAACAGGCCTGCTGACATTGGTCCTGATTGTGGACTCTGAAGCAGTACATGACCCAACTCCAGGTCCTCTCAGTCATGATCCAGGAGCAGTCCTGTCTGATGAATAATGCAACAGGAATGACCCAGCAGGAGCCACACCTGTCCACAAACCTGTTAATAGGCCCACCTTCTGCAGATCCAACTGTGGATCCTGAAGCATATGATCCTTGTCTCAATGCCAGCTTTACTGACCAAGGTATCGGAGACAGTCCCATCTGCTTAGGGACCCCATGGGAGATATGTCTACCTGAGCCCCCTGACAACAGACCTACCAATCACAGATCTCATTGTGGACCCAGCAAGAACTATGTGACCCAGCTTCAACCTCACTCAACAGAAATTCCAGAGGCAATCCCACTATCCTGGGGACCTAAGAGGACAAGGTATTTACTTGCTGAAAATAGTTGTAAAGACTGAAAGAGGTCTTTATCTTTTCCAATGCAAGGCTATCTGGATTACAAAGAATCAGGCAAACATGACTCTGCCTAAGGAAACTAACAAAGCTCTAGTAACTGACACCAAAGAAATGATGATCTACAAATTATCTGACAGAGAATTCAAAATAATCATCTTAAAGTGGCTCAATGGGATGTAAGGTAACATAGATAATTTTTTAAAAATCATAAAAACAGAGCATTAATACAATGAGAAGTTTAATAAGAAACAGAAACCATAAAAATAACCAAACAGAAATCTAGGAGCTAAAAAATACAATGACAGAACTGAAAAATTCAATAGAGAGCATACACAGCAGACTCAGTCATGCAGAAGAATCCGCAAACTCAGATAGCTCATTTGAAAGTAGCTGGTGAGAGGAACAAAAAGAAAAAAGAATGAAAAAGAGTTTAAAAAAGTATGCAAAGCCTGTGGTACATCATAAAACAAACAAATAAATTAAGAATTTCATAAAAAGAAATGAGAGAAAAGGGAAGAAATCTTGCTTAAATAAATAATGGCTGAAAACATCCCAAATCTTGACAGCAGTATGGGACTACAAATTCATAAAACTTAAAAGTTCCCAAGAAAGGTCAACAAAAATAATTTCCTGAATATTCTTGAATATTCTAATCAAATTGTCAAAAGTCAGACGAAAGGAGAATTGTGAAAGCAGCAAGAGAAAAGTGACTCATCACACACAAGAGAACTTTAATGAGGCTGCCAATGGATTTCTTAACAGAAATCTTGCAGGCTAGGAGAGTATGGGATTATATATTCAAAATGCTAAAAAACAGCTATAAGATTAATACACCTGGAGAAGTTTTCCTTCAGAAAGGAAGAGATGAAGACATTCTCAAATAAAAAAAAAAAAAAAACAACTGAGGGACTTCATCACCACTAGGTCTGCCTTACACGAAATGTTAAAAGGAATTCTTCAAGTTAAAATGAAATGATATTAAGTAAAAATATGACAACACATGAAACTATAAAACTAACTGGTAAATGTAAATATATAGTCAAATTCAGAATATTCTAATACTTTAATGGTGGTGTGTAAATCACTTTTGACTCTAGTATAAAATATAAAAGACTAAAGTATTAGAAGTAATGATAGCTACAATATTGGTGAATGAATTTTTATATCTTTTATAGTATATTCATTCACAAAAAAATATAAAATGTGGTATCAATAGTATACAGGTAAGAGTAGTGAAGTAGAAGTATAGAGATTTATATATGATTGAAGTTGCTATCAGCTTAAAATAGACTTTTATAACTATAAGATATACATTTACCCCCCCCTGGTAACCACAGAGGAAAAACCTCTAGTAGATAAATAAAATAGAATGAGAGAAGAACAAAGTATATTGCTACCAAACATTAACAAACTACAAATAAGGAGAACAAGAACTCATTTTTTTTTATGGCTGCATAGTATTCCATGGTGTATATGTACCACATTTTCTTTATCCAGTCTATCATTGATGGGCATTTAGGTTGATTCCATGTCTTTGTTATTATGAATAGTGCTACAATGAACATACATATATATGTGTCTTTATAATAGCATGATTTATATTCCTTTGAGTATATACCCAGTAATGGGATTGCTGGGTTGAGTGGCATTTCTGTCTCTAGATCTTTGAGGAAACATGGACGGAGCTGGAGGCCATCATACTTAGCAAACTAATGCAGGAACAGAAAACCAAATACCACTTGTTCTTATTTATAAGTTGAAACTAAATGACAAGAACACTTGGACACATACAGGAGAATAGTATACACTGGGGCCTACCAGAGGGCAGGGGGTTGGAAGAAGGAGAATATCAGGAAAAATAACTAATGGATACGAGGCTTAATAACTGACTGATGAAATAATCTGTACAGCAAACCCCCTTGACACACATTTACCTATGTAAAAAACCTGCACATCCTGCACATGCACTACTGAAATTAAAATACAAGTTAAAAAATAAAAATAAAAGAAACCCTGTGTTATTGAAATGTCAAAAAAAAAAAAAAGATAGCAAGAGAAGAAGGAAACAAAGGACAAAGGAACCACATAACCTTCATAAAACAATGAACAAAATGGCAACAGAAAGTCCTAACATGTCAACTTCAAATGTAAATAGATTAAATTATCCAACCAAAAGCCACAATTCATGAACAAAATAAGTTTGACAAAAATGGAAATAATTATTAAAAAGAAAAATCCTAGAGATAAAAATACAATAAATGAACTAAAAAAATTAAGTAGCAAACTTCAGTAGCAGGCTTCATAAAGCATAAAAAAGAATCAGTGAGCTCCATGACAGGACATTGGAAATTATCCAGTCAAAGGAGCAAAAAGAGAAAAGAATAAAAATGAATGAAGAAGGCCTATGGGAGTTACGGGAAACCATCAAGAAAACTAAACTTTGCATAGTGGGTGTTTAGAAGGAGAAGAGAGAGAAAAGGCCAACAAAGCATTTTTAAGGAACTATTGAGTGAAAATTTCTCAAATCTTGGGAAAACACCACCATACAGGTATAGGAAGCTAATAAGGTTTGAATCTGTGTTTCCACCAAACTCTTGTGTTTTAGTTGTAATCTCCAATGTTGGAGGTGGGGCCTGGTGGGAGATGATTGGATCATGAGGCATATCTCATGAATAGTTTAGCATCATCCCTCTTGTTACTGTCCTCATGATAGTTAGTGATATCTCATGAGATCTTGTCATTTAAAAGTGTGTAGCAACAACCCCTTACTGTCTCTTGCTCTTACTCTGGCCATGTGATGTGCCTGCTGCACCTTCATTTTCCACCATGGTTTTAAGTTTCCTGAGGCCTCCCCAGAAGCTGAGCAGATGCCAGCAGCATGATTCCTGTACAACCTGCAATAATGACAAATTATTTTCTTTATTAATTACCTAGTTTCAGGTATTTCTTTGTAGCAATGCAAGAATGGTCTACTACAGAAGTTTAGATCTCTACAACCATATTCAAACCAAAGAGGAACTCACCGAGACACATTATAATAAAATCTTCAAAAATCAAAGACAAGAATTCTGAAAGCAGCAAAAGATAAAAGACATACCACATACAAGTAAGTCCCAATACATCTGTCAGCAGATTTCTTAGCAAAAGTCCTGCAGACAAGGAGAGAGTAGAATGAATATTCAAAGCATTGAGGGGAAATAATTGCCAAGTAAGAATACTTTATCTGGTAAAGCTGTTCTTCAGGAATGAGGAACACAAAAACTTTCCCAGGCAAACAAAAGCTAAGAAAATTAATCACCACTAAGCCTTCTTAATAGGAATTTCTAAAGAAAGTTATTTAAGCTAATATGAAAGACTCCTAATTAACAACATAAAACACATGAAAATACAAAAGTCAATCAAATAAGTAATACATAATTATATTCCAAATACTCTGATATTGTAATGGTGGTGTGTAAAACAATTTTATCTCTGAGAGGTAAAACACAAAACTATTAACAACAACTATAGGTAAAATAAATTGTTGAGAAATACAAATCACAAAAAGGTGTACATTTTGACATCAATATCATAAAATATAGGGGTGAGGATAAATATAGAATTTTTGTATGCAATTAGAATTAAGGTGTCAGATTAAAACAGCCTAAGCATAAAATATTTTATATAAGTTTCATGGTAAACACAAATCAAAAACCTAAAGTAGTTTCACAAAACAGAAAGAAAAGATTCAAAGCATACCACCACAGAAAACTACCAAACCACAAAAAAGACAAGAAACAAAGAATCTACAAAACAACCAAAAAAAAAATTTTTAAATGGCAATAATAAATCCTTAACTATTAATAATTCCTTGAATGTAAATAGATTAAATTATCCAATCAAAAGACAGAATGACTGATTGGGTTAAAAAAAATAAGACCCAACTATATACTGCCTACAGGAGACTTACTTTACTAGTATAGACATACATAGACTGAAAAGTGAAAAGGTAGAAAAAGATATCCATGCAAATGGAAACCAAGTGAGAGCAGGGGTAGCTATGTTTATATCAGGCAAAATAGGCTTTAAGTTACCAACTTTAAAAAGAGACAAAGATATGATAAAGGGGCCAATTTATCAAGAGGATATGCAAATTATAAATATATACGCATCCAATATTAGAGTGCCTAAATATATGAAGCACTTAAATGAACTGAGGGAAATATAGACTGCAATACAATAATATTATGGGATTTCAATATGCCACTTTCAACAATGGACAAATCATCTAGATAGAACATCAATAAGAAAACACTGGACTTGCTTTATGCTTTAGATCAAATGGACCTAACAGACACCTAAAGAACATGCAGTCCAACAGGATTAGGATACGCACTCTTCTCAAAGGCACATTAAACACTCTCCAAGATAGATCATATTTTAGGTCATGAAACAGGTCTTACATTTAAGAGGAATGAAATCATAACAAGAATCTTTTCTGTTCACAATCATACAAAACTAGAAATCATAAAAGAATGAATTTCAGAAAATATAAAATATGTGGAAATTAAACAACATGCTCATGAATAACCAATGGGTAATTGATTATCAATAGTCAAGAAGAAATAAAAAAGGAAGTCAAGAAATGCCATATTACAAACGAAAATGAAAACAATGTATAGAAACTTATGGGATGCCCCAAAAACAGTTCTAAGAGGGAAATTTATAGCAATAAATGCCTACATCAACAAAGAAGAGAGTTCAAATAAACAATTTAACATTTGACTTCATGAAAGTAGGAAAAGAGGCATGCTCAAGAAGGCCGAATAGGAACAGCTCCAGCCTCCAGCTCCCAGCGTGAGTGACGCAGAAGACGGGTGATTTCTGCATTTTCAACTGAGGTACCAGGTTCATCTCACTGGGGCATGTCAGACAGTTGGTGCTGTTCCGGAGG
The DNA here is from genome assembly GCF_049350105.2 of Macaca mulatta. NCBI lineage: Eukaryota > Metazoa > Chordata > Mammalia > Primates > Cercopithecidae > Macaca > Macaca mulatta. Next base: position 165,212,370 of record NC_133406.1, read on the forward strand.
TGCAGCCTGAACAGCGAGAGCTGAAGCAGGGTGAGGCATCTCCTCACCTGGGAAGTGCAAGGGGGAAGGGAATTCCTTTTCCTAGCCAAAGGAAGTTGAGACACACAACACCTGGAAAATCGGGTAACTCCCACTCTAATACTGCACTTTACCAAGGGTCTTAGCAAACGGCACACCAGGAGATTATATCCCACACCTGGCCCGGAGGGTACCATGCCCACGGAGCCTCCCTCATTGCTAACACAGCAGTCTGAGAAATAACTGCAAGGCAGCAGAGAGGCTGGGAGAGGGGCACCCACCATTGCTGAGGCTTAAGTAGGTAAACAAACCCTCCAGGAAACTCGAATTGGGTGGAGCCTGCCTCTGTAGACTCCACCTCTGGGTACAGGGCATAGCTAAACAAAAAGCAGCAAAAACCTCACAGAGATCAATGTCCCTGTCTGACAGCTTTGAAGAGAGCAGTGGATCTCCCAGCACAGAAGTTGAGATCTGAGAATGGACAGACTGCTTGCTCAAGTGGGTCCCTGACCCCTGAGTAGCCTAACTGGGAGACATCCACCACTAGGTGCAAACTGACACCTCACATGTCACACAGCTGTGTATACCCCTGAGACGAACCTTCCAGAGCAAGAATCAGACAGCAACACTCACTGTTCAGCAATATTCTATCTTCTGCAGCCTCCGCTGCTGATACCCAGGCAAACAGAATCTGGAGTGGACCTCAGGCAAACTCCAACAGACCTGCAGCTGAGGGTCCTGACTGTTAGAAGGAAAACTAACAAACAGAAAGGACACCCACACCAAAACCCCATCAGTACGTCACCATCATCAAAGACCAAAGGCAAATAAAACACAAAGATGGGGAAAAGCAGTGAAGAAAAGCTGGAAATTCAAATAATCAGAGCACATCTCCCCCTCAAAAGGAATGCAGCTCATCACCAGCAATGGAACAAAGCTGGATGGAGAATGACTTTGAGGAGTTGAGAGAAGAAAGCTTCAGTCGATCAAACTTCTCAGAGCTAAAAGAGGAACTACGTACCAGCGCAAAGAAACTAAAAACCTTGAAAAAAGATTTGACGAAAGGCTAACTAGAATAGTCAATGTAGAGAAGTCCTTAAAAGAACTGATAGAGATGAAAACCATAACACAAGAACTACGTGACAAGTGCACAAGCTTCAGTAACAGACTCAATCAACTGGAAGAAAGAGTATCAGTGATTGAAGATCAAATGAATGAAATGAAGCGAGAATAGAAGTGTAGAGAGAAAAGAGTAAAAAGAAATGAACAAAGCATCCAAGAAATATGGGATTATGTGAAAAGACCAAATCTACGTCTGATTGGTGTGCCTGAAAGTGACAGGGAAAATGGAACCAAGTTGGAAAACACTCTGCAGGGTATCATCCAGGAGAACTTCCCCAACCTAGTAAGTCAGGCCAACATTCAAACTCAGGAAATACAGAGAACACCACAAATCTTCTCCTTGAGAAGAGCAACTCCAAGACACATAATTGCCAGATTCACCAAAGTTGAAATGAAGGAAAAAATGTTAAGGCCAGCTAGAGAGAAAGGTCAGGTTACCCGCAAAGGGAAGCCCATCAGACTAAAGATTAGACTAGAGATTCTGCAGATCTCTCAGCAGAAACTCTACAAGCCAGAAGAGAGTGGGGGCCAATATTCGACATTCTTAAAGAAAAGAATTTTAAAACCAGAATTTCATATCAAGCCAAACTCAGTTTCATAAGTGAAGGAGAAATAAAATCCTTTACAGACAAGCAAATGCTTAGAGATTTTGTCACCACCAGGCCTGCCCTACAAGAGATCCTGAAGGAAACACTAAACATGGAAAGGAACAACCAGTAACAGCCATTGCAAAAACATGCCAAAATATAAAGTCCATTGATGCTAGGAAGAAACTGCATCAACTAATGAGCAAAATAACCAGCTAATATCATAATGACAGGATCAAGTTCATACATAACAATATTAACCTTAAATGTAAATGGACTAAATGGTCCAATTAAAAGACACAAATGGGCAAATTGGATAAAGAGTCAAGACTCATCAGATTTCTGTATTCAGGAGACCCATCTCACATGCAGAGACACACATAGGTTCAAAATAAAGGGATGGAGGAAGATATACCAAGCAAATGGAAAACAAAAAAAAGCAGGGGTTGCAATCCTAGTCTCTGATAAAACAGACTTTAAACCATCAAAGATCAAAAGAGACAAAGAAGGCCATTACATAATGGTAAAGGGATCAATTCACCAGGAAGCGCTAACTATCCTAAATATATGTGCACCTAATACAGGAGCACCCAGATTCAAAAAGTATGTCCTTAGAGACTTACAAAGAGATTTAGACTCACCCTCTCTCACCACTCCGAATCAACATAGTGTTGGAAGTTCTAGCTAGGGCAATCAGGCAAGAGAAAGAAATCAAGGGTATTCAGTTAGGAAAAGAGGAAGTCAAATTGTCCCTGTTTGCAGATGACATGATTGTATATTTAGAAAACTCCATCGTCTCAGCCTAAAATCTCCTTAAGCTGATAAGCAACTTCAGCAAAGTCTCAGGATACAAAATCAATGTGCAAAAACACAAGCATTCTTATACACCAGCAACAGACAAACAGAGAGTCAAATCATGAATGAACTCCCATTCACAACTGCTTCAAACAGAATAAAAAACCTAGGAATCCAACTTACAAGGGATGTAAAGGACCTCTTCAAGGAGAACTACAAACCACTGCTCAGTGAAATAAAAGAGGACACAAACAAATGGAAGAACATTCCATGCTCATGGATAGGAAGAATCAATATTGTGAAAATGGCCATACTGCCCAAGGTAATTTATAGATTCAATGCCATCCCCATTAAGCTACCAATGAGTTTCTTCACAGAATTGGAAAAAACTGCTTTAAAGTTCATATGGAACCAAAAATAACCCCGCATTACCAAGACAATCCTAAGCCAAAAGAACAAAGCTGGAGGCATCACGCTACCTGACTTCAAACTATACTACAACGCTACAGTAACCAAAACAGCATGATACTGGTACCAAAACAGAGATATAGACCAATGGAACAGAACAGAGTCCTCAGAAATAATACCATGCATCTACAGCCATCTGATCTTTGACAAACCTGACAAAAACAAGAAATAGGGAAAGGATTCCCTATTTAATAAATGGTGCTGAGAAAATTGGCTAGCCATAAGTAGAAAGCTGAAACTGGATCCTTTCCTTACTCCTTATATGAAAATTAATTCAAGATGGATTAGAGACTTAAATGTTAGACCTAAAACCATAAAAACCCTAGAAGAAAACCTACGTAATACCATTCAGGACAAAGGCATGGGCAAGGACTCCATGTCTAAAACACCAAAAGCAATGGCAACAAAAGTTAAAATTGACAAATGGGATCTAATTAAACTAAAGAGCTTCTGCACAGCAAAAGAAACTACCATCAGAGTGAATAGGCAACCTACAGAATGGGAGAAAATGTTTGCAATCTGACAAAGGGCTAATATCCAGAACCTACAAAGAACTCAAATTTACAAGAAAAAAACAAACAACCCCATCAAAAAGTGGGCAAAGGATATGAAGAGACACTTCTCAAAAGAAGACATTCATACAGCCAACAGACACATGAAAAAATGCTCATCCTCACTCACCATCAGAGAAATGCAAATCAAAGCCACAATGAGATACCATCTCACCCCAGTTAGAATGGCAGTCATTATAAAATCAGGAAACAACAGGTGCTGGAGAGGATGTGGAGAAATAGGAACACTTTTACACTGTTGGTGGGATTCTAAACTAGTTCAACCATTGTAGAAGACAGTGTGGTGATTCTTCAAGGGTCTAGAACTAGAAATATCATTTGACCCAGCCATCCCATTACTAGGTATATACCCAAAGGCTTATAAATCATGCTGCTATAAAGACACATGCACAGTATGTTTATTGTGGCACTATTCACAATAGCAAAGACTTGGAATCAACCCAAATGTCCATCAGTGACAGACTGGATCAAGAAAATGTGGCACATATACACCATGGAATACTACACAGCCATAAAAAAGGATGAGTTCGTGTCCTTTGTAGGGACATGGATGCAGCTGGAAACCATCATTCTCAGCAAACTATCACAAGAACAGAAAACCAAACACCGCATGTTCTCACTCATAGGTGGGAATTGAACAATGAGATCACTCGGACATGGGAAGGGGAACATCACACACCTGAGCCTATTGTGGGAGGGGGGAGGGGGAAGGGCTAGCATTAGGAGATATACCTAATGTAAATGACGAGTTAATGGGTGCAGTACACCAACATGGCACATGTATACATATGTACCAAACCTGCACGTTGTGCACATGTACCCTAGATCATAAAGTATAATTAAAAAAAATAAAAGAAAGTAGGAAAAGAAGAACTAAAAAAGCCTAAAGTTAGTAGAATAAAGAAAATAACAAAGATCAGAGCATAAATAAATGCGAGACCAGATAAACAATAGAAAAAAATCAATGAATCTAACATTTTTTTAAAAAACATAAGTCAACAAAACCTTAGCTAGACTAAAAAAGAAAGAGAGAAGCCTCAAATAAATAAAATCAAACATGAAAAGAGAACGTTATAACCGATAACCATGGAAATACAAAGGATCCTAAGAAACTGCTATGAACAATTATATGTCAACAAATTGTATAACCTAAAAGAAATAAATTCCTAGACACAGAAGATGTACCAAGACTGAATCAAGCATAAATAAAAAATCTGAATGGATGGATAATAAGTAAGGAGATTTAATCAGTAACAAAATGTCTTCCTTTAAGATCAGGGATAAAATGAGAAAAACTAATACTGATTCTTCACAAAGTGCTTCAAAAAACTGAAGTGAATGGAATACCTCCAAAGTCATTTTACAAGGCCAACATTAACCTGATAGAAAGCCAGACAAGGACAACTCAGGAAAAGAAAATTACAGGCCAGGATCTCTGATAAACATAAATGCAAAAATTCTCAACAAAATACTAGCAAAATGAATTCAACAATAAATTAAAACAATTATTCACCATGATCAAGTGGGATTTATCTTTGGGATACCAGGATGATTTAACATATGCCAATAAAACAATTGTGATACCCTACATTAACAGAAGGAAGCGTAAATACTATATGATTATCTCAATAGATGCACAAAAGCATTTGACAAAATTCAACATCCTATTATGATAAAAAACTCTCAACAGATTACGTATAGAGGAAATGTGCCTCAACACAATAAAGGCCGTATATGAAAAGCCCACAGCTAATATACTCAATAGTGAAAACTTGAAAGCTTTTCCTCTAAGATCAGGGATAAAATAAGAATGCTCACTCCTATGACTTCTTTTCAACATAACACTAGAAGTCCTAGACCAAGCAATTAAGCAACAGAAAGAAACAAAAGACATCCTAATAGGAAAAGAAGTGAAATTGTCTGCTTACTAATGACATGATCTTATATATATAATAGAATCTGTAAAGATTCCACCAAAAAACTATTAAACTGATAAATGAATTCAGAAAAGCTGTAGGACACAAACTCAACATAAAATATCATTAGCACTTCTATATACTAGTAACAAACTATTTCCAAAGAAAATGAAGAAAAAATCTCATTTATACTAGCAACAAAAAATAAGATACTTAGGTGTAAATTTAATCATGTAGGGGAAATATTTGTATGCCAAAAACTGTAAACACTGATGCAAAAAAATGAAGAAAACACAAATAAATGGAAAGATATCTTGCGTTCATGGAATGGAAGAATTAATATTGTTAAAATATTCATATTATGCAAAGTGCTCTACAGATTCAATGCAATCCCTATCAAAATTCCAATGGCATTTTTCCCAAATAGAGATAATTGTTAAATTTTATGGAACCACATAAGACCCTAAAGAGCCAAAACAATCTTGAGTAGAAGGAACAAAGCCAAAGACGTTACATCCCCTGATTTCATAATATATTATAAAGCAATTGTAATCAAAATAGCATGACACTGGCATTAAAAACACATTTAACAATGGCACAGGACAGACAGCCTACAAATAAACTTGCACTTTTACATTCAAGTGATTTTCAACAAAGGTGCTAAGAACACTCAATGGGAAAAAAAGATAATCTCTTTGATAAGTAGTGTTGGGAAAACTGGATATCCAAATGTAGAAGAATGAAATTGAATTATTATCTCACATCATATACAAAAAACCAACCAGGTGCAGTGGCTCATACCTCTAATTCCAGCACTTTGGGAGGCCAAGGTGGGAGGGTCACTTGAAGCCAGGAGTTCAAAACCAGCCTGGACAACAAAGTGAGACTCCCTGTCTATGAAATAAAATAAATAATCAGCTTAAAATGAACAAAAGACTTAAATATACTACCTGAGACTATAAAACTACTAGAACAAAACAGAATAAAATTTCCATGACACTGGTCTGGGCATTGATTTTTTTTGATATGACCCCAAAAATATAGCCAACAAAAGCAAAAATGGACAAATGGCATTGCACCAAACTAAGAAGCTTTTGCACAGTAAAGGAAGTAATTGACAAAGTGAAAAGACAGACAATTTGTAGAGTGGGAAAACTTGTTTTCAAACCATATATCTGATAAGAAATTTATATCCAAAATATATAAGAGGCTCAAACAACTCAGTAGCAAGGAAACAAATAACTCAATTAAAACATAGGGAAAGGACCTGAACAGACATTTCTCAAAAAAAGATATATAAATGGCTGACAGGATATGAATAAATGCTCTATATCACTAATCACTAGGGAAATGCAAAATTAAAATCACAGTGAGGTATCACTTTATGCCTGTTGGCTACTATCGAAAATATGAAAGATAACAAGTATTGGTGAGGATGCAGAGAAAAGCAAACCCTATGCACTGTTGGTGAGAATGTAAATTAGTGCAGTCATTATGGAAAAATGGTATGGAAGTTCCTCAAAAAGACAAAAATAGAATTACCACATGATCCAGCAATCCCATTTCTGAATACACATCCAAAGGAATTGAAATCAACATGTTGAAGAGTTATCAACTGTCCCATATTCACTGCAGTAGTATTCATAACAGCCATGATAAGGAATCAGCCTAAGTGTCCATCAACAGATTAATGGATAAAGAAAATGTGGTATAGCTGGGTGGCTCAGGCCTGTAATCCCAGCACTTTGGGAGGCCAAGGTGGGTGGATTGCTTGAACCCAGGTTTTCCAGACCAGCCTGGGCAACATAGTGAAACCCTGTCTCTAACAAAAAAAAGAAAAAAGAAAAAAATTAGCCAGCGTGGTGGCATGCCTCTGTAGTTCCAGCTACTCCGGAGACTGAGGAGGGAGGATGGCTTGAAATTGGGAGGTGGAGTTTGCGGTGAGCTGAGAACATGCCACTGTACTCCAACCTGAGTGACAGAGTGAGACCCTGTCTCAAGAAAACAAACAAACAAAGAAAAAAAAAAGAAAATGGTATATAAACATAATAGCATACTATTCCACCTTAAAAAAAAGAAAAGAAAAGAAAATTCTGTCATTTGCAAAAACATGGAGCAACCTGGAGGGCATTATACGTGAAATACGCCCAGGCACAAAAAGACAAATACTGCAAGGTCTCACTTATATGTGCAATCTCAAAATGTCAAACTCATAAAAGAGAGAGTAGAATGGTGTTACCAGAGGTTGCGTGCGGGGGGAGTGTAGGGAAGGGAGGGAATGGGAAATTGTTGGTCAGAGGTTATAAAGTTTCACTTAGGAAGAATAGGTTTTTGAGATCTATTGCACGGCAGGGTGATTAAGTCAATAATATATTGTTTATCTCAAAACAGTTTAAATTTCAAATATCTCACCACAGAGTATGATAACAAGCATAATGGATATGTTTATCAGCTTGATTGAATCATTCTACATTGTATACATGTATTGAACCATCACATCATATCCCATTCATGAATGTACACAATTATGATTTGTTGGTTAAAAATAATAAAATATTATTCAATTACAAAAAATAAATTTGGGGGGTATAAAGTACTGCATGGTGACTATAGTTAATACTACTATACTATATATTTGAATTTAGTAAAGGAATATATCTTAACTGTTCTCACCACGCACACAAAAATGGTAACTATGTGTGATGCTAGTGTTAATTAGTATGATTGTAGTAATTATTTCACAATGTATATCAAATCATCACATTATATACCTTACTTATACATAATGTTTATTTGTCAGTTATACATTGATAAAGCTAGAAAAAAGTTTAAAAAAGCAATGCAAAACTGACTAACATACCAAATTGAGTCTTAAATATATAAAGTATAGCACTAGCACAACAATAGCTAAAGGTTATTTTAAATATACCAAATATGGCATGCATACTTATCAAACATCTTTAATTCATAACAGTTTTCCCCTGTGCCTCACATAGTCACTGTAACTTCATTTACATTATTTCAAGTATTTTTTTCCTGGGGTATCTACTGGAAAAACCTGGCTGCTCAAACTTAACCTCTTTTCTGTTCTGTTCTTCTCTTTATATTTTTATTTAGTACTTAAACAATGAATCAGATACAGTTTCTGGTTGGAAATAAAGTAGCTAATGTAGTAAAAATCTTTCCTAAGCAATAGTATGCAGGACTATGTTGTGTGTATTGTGTGTGTGTGTGTGTGTGTGTGTGTGTGTGTAAGTGACATTGAAAAAGCACAGGACTAGAAACAGACTAGTGCAAAAACCATGTTAAATTTTAAAGGCGAGTTATTTTCTAACATTTCTAAAGTTCTGGAACAGGTTTTCTGGAAGTGATGTGTGACATGTAACTTGTTTTTTTGTAATGAGATTTGAGAGCAAGGTTAAAGTTAAATTAGTAAAAAAAGAAAACTAGCTGATTTGAGTAAGTCTTTAACTTAAACTATGACCATAATTATCCATTTCTCTCCTCATGGTTCACTATTTCCTTGACACACTGGATTTCTCTATCCCAAGTTTTCCTTCCTCCACCCACTGGGCCCATTTTCGTACCCCTCTTTCAAAGTCTAGCTTGCAGACCACCTCCTTATGCGAGGCTTTTCCTGGTTTCTCAGCTAAACATGAACTGTCTTTCCCTCACATTTTCCAGGGCCTTTATGTTTTCCTCTTTAAGCACTTGTTGAGTTCTTGTATTACAGTCTTTGTACATTTGTGTATTTCTGCTTCACAAGAGGAGTTGCTTCTGATCCATCTTTGTGTCTCTGATAGGGCCTTACAGAGAAAGCACTCGGTGAAAGATCAATTCTACTGAATGCTCAAAGAAAGCTTTTCAGAGGTTGAAATGAACTTAGAGGGAAGTTTTTGGTCAGGACACGTTCACATTTTAAGGGCTCTCTATCAATGAACAGTATCACAGGCTGCCTGAGCCTCTGAGTTCAAGAGCTTTTAGTGATGAGATACAGGAAAGTGCTCTTGGTTGTTTTAGAGGCTGGAAAGACACCAAGCAGCTAAGGCCGAGAAAAGGCATAAAGTTAATTCTTTTCTTTCTCTAAATTCCTACAAGTAAGATAACAGAAGATGGAATGGATGGCACAGATGTGGGAATTAAAATTGATTTGAGTTCTTAGGAGAAGAGTTGGGAAATGCAGTGATGTGCCACTTAAGGATGGGAATATGTTCTGAGAAATGCATTGTTAGGCAATTTTGTTGTTGTGCAAACATCACAGCGCATACTTAGGCAAATCTAGATGGTATAGCCTACTACACACCTAGGCCATGTGGTACAACCTATTGCTCGTAGGCTACAGATCGGTACAGCATGTTATTGTACTGAATACTGTAGGCAGTTGTAACACAATGGCAAGTATTTCTGTACCTAAACATATCTAAATATAGAAAAGGTACACTAAAACTATAGTATAAATGATAAAAAATGGCACACCTGTAAATACGGCACTTACAATGAATTTTCAAGACTTCCTGGAAGTTGCTTTGAGTGAGTCAGTGAGTGAAGGGAGGTAAGTGAGGTGAAGGCCTAGGACATTACTGTATATTAAGATATTACTGTATATTGCTGTGTATTTAGTTTACACTAAATTTATTTAAAATGTATAATATATAATAAATTAACCTTAACTTTCTGTAACTTTTTTACTTTAAAATTTAAATTGTTTAAGCTTTTTGACTCTTGTAATAATAGGTTAAAACATAAACAGTGGTACAAAAAATTTTCTTTCTTTATATACTTATTCTATAAACTTTTTCCTATTTTTACATTTTTTACTTTTTAAACTTTTTGTTAAAAACAGAGACACAAAAATATGTGTTAGCCTAGGCCTACATAGGGTCAGGATTATCAATATCACCGTCTTCCACTTCCACATCTTGTCCCACTGGGAGGTCTTCAGAAGCAATAACATGCACAGAGCTGTCACCTCCTATGATAACAAGGCCTTCTTCTAGAATATCTCTTTTTTGTTAGTTTGTTTTTTGTTTTTTGAGACAGAGTCTTGCTTTGTCACCCAGGCTGGAGTGCAGTGGCACTATCTCAGCTCACTGCAACCTGAGCCTCCTGGATTCAAGCCATTCTCATGCCTCAGTCTCCCGACTAGCTGGGGTTACAGGTGCCAGCCACTATGCCCAGCCAATTTCTGTATTTTAAGTAGAGAAGGGGTTTTGCCATGTTGATGAGGCTGGTCTCGAACTCCTGACCTCAGATGATCTGCCCGCCTGGACTTCCCAAAGTGCTGGGATTACAGGCATGTGCCACCGCCTTCAAGAGGCCTAGAATACATCTTGAAGGACCTGCCTGAGGCTGTTTTACAATTTACTGGGTTTTTTTTTTAAATAAATATAGTATAGTAAATACATAAACAAGTAACATAGTCATTTATTATTATCAAGTATTGTGGCCATAAATAATTGTATGTGTGATACTTTTATACAACTGACAGCATAGTATTGTTTACACCAACATCACAATCACGAGTAATGCTTTGTGCTATGAAGTTACAATGACTATTAAGTCACTAGGCAATAAGAAATTTTCAGCTTCATTATTTTCTTGGAGGACCACCTTCATGTATGTGATTCATCATTGACTGAAGTGTCATTATGTGATACATAACTGTAATTTTTATTGAGGACTTCTTGTCTGTCAGAAATTTCACATGTAATTTAATATGTAACAGTAATAATAATCACAATACTTTTTCACATTCATGGAAATATCATAATTTCACATCATGATCTCATTTGACTTTTCCAGTTGTGATATGTATGGATTATATTCTTCCTTTAACAGAAACTGAGACATAAGAAAGCAAAATGATTTTTTCAAGATTACATATTGAGTCAAAAACATAGTGTTAGAATATAAACTTTTTGATCTTGATTAGCTCTTTCTACCACATCTTTTGTTCCTAGCACAAAATACAGTTTATAATTTTTATACAGTATCTTTTAAATTACTTAAGAGTGGTGTATGTCTTCATGTGCATCAACCTTGGTTTTATTTCTTTGTGAAGTTTTCATTAATAAGAATGTGTATGGGGAATTTTTGTTGGTTAAACATAGAGAATTCCATACTTTAAAAGTTTTGACTAAATGTATATTACTAAATAAATAAGCACATCTTACCAACCTCTCATTTATCTGTGACTGATAACACACAGTGGTGGGAAAGTGGACATTGAGAAATAGACATACATTATGACATAATGAAGAAATGTTTCTCAATTTTAATGTTGACCTAAGTAGAAGAAGGTAGTGAACCCTCCTTGGATTGGTGTCATTGTGGCACAGAAAAGAGGCCCATAGCTCCTTTCTCCTTGAGAACATAGGGCTACCTAAAAGATCTGAGTCAAAAATAGATACCTCAGAAATTCTGGAAAATTCCTGCAAGAGAAAGAAGACCTAGGAAGTTTTACTTAAGAGCTCAAGAGTTGATTGGGCCACTGGATAATCCTTTGATTTTTGTAAGCTTTTCTGTGTTGGAGTGATCAGACCCAACACCAGGTCATGTGGGTGACAAAGTCCGGCGGAGTCAAAGGAATGAGAAAAAGACAGTTTGAGAGAGAAAAAGTGGGACCAGGGGGTCACTGAGAGTGTGGAGGCTGAGAAGGCCCTGAACACGCTATTTATTGGTGCTCAAACAAAGAAACAGGTGGTGAGGATGTGGGGGTTGAAAGGAAACAGCTATCAAGTGAATGAGAAACATATGGCTGCTTGAGATAATGGGAGTGCTAGAAGCTGGGAGCCAGCAAGTCTAACAGACATGTAAGCCCTGCCTCAGCTTCTCTCCCAACACTCAACTTTTCTCCTAACACTTCCAGATATTTTAATTCAAGTATTCCACCAATCAAGAAGTTTAAGGAATGATTGAAAATGAAATAACCTGAATTATCTTCAGAATGCCTAGAACACCCACCTGCACACAGCTTTAAAGGGTTCAGTCTCAGTCCTCTAAGAGACTTTCCTATAGCACTGGGATGATCAAGGGAATTTATGGTTAGAGAAACAGACATCTATAGTGATTCTATGCATATTACCTATACATGTTCTTTAGAAGTAGAAACTTTGCTCTAAAATCCCACTGCTAACTTATATTTGGATTCTAAAATATTCATTTTAAAAATCAGTAGTGGGTGAAGGGTCATGTGTCAATTTCCAGGCCTTCAAATGAATAAAATGTGAAAGAAGAATCCTTGGAAAAGTGTTGAGAATAGGTTCTACCTTACACCATATTACTCTTTTTGAACCGAAAACTAGAGTTGCCAGCCCTCCTTAGCTGCCTCAGCAGGAGGGAATGACTATTGGCAGAAATATCACTCAAGCAACCAAGTGACTAGAAATTACTTGGAAGTGTACATATTAATCCTGTCTTGTAACTTTGTCATCATTATATCTCTGCAGAAAGTAAGTTGGAAATCCGCCTGGCTGTTCAGGTTTTTAAAATGTGAAAGCAGAATACTTCTTAAGTCAGTTTTATGATGCATTCTAGCCAATGGGTGCATGAGCAGCATTATGAAAAGCCTAACTGGCATCAGCCTGTGTGGAGAGTGAATAAAACATAGCAGAACAAATAATTTTTAAAAAGACAGCTCTAAGAGAAATTCCATTATTTGTTCATAGCAAATATTTAATCAGCATCTGCTATGATCCAGAACCACTGTTCTGAGTGGCGGGGCATACAGTAATGAACAAAACAGACAAAGTTCCTGCCCTCTTAAAGCTGACCCTCTTAAATTCCAGTAGGGATGGCTGACAATAAACAAAACTTCTTTGAGGACTAATAGATAGTCAAGAAATTATTATATCTTGAGTCAGAGAAGTGACTTGCTAAAGTTACACAAATTTCCAGCTGTAATCAAAATGATAGCAGATGCTCAGTTGGCTCATTGAATGGACTGTCTCAGTCTCTGAACTTGGATTACTTGAGTCTTTGAAGTAATATTGATAACATGTTTTGGATTTCTTGTTTGGAAAAATGTAACATTTCATTTTCTTCTGTTTTATGAGTGAGATTGTGGGTATGTCTTAGAAAGAGTGAGAGAGAACATACATATGGCCATATGAATCTAACAAACATAAGGATAAGAGGAAAAAACAAGTATCATTTGATTCCATCGATGTAAAGCCAAAAATAGACAAATTATATTTTTTAGGAATGTGTAAGAAATAGTAAACTACAAGAAAAGCAAATAAATGATCATCATGAAATTCAAGACAGTGATTACTTTAGCAAAGAAGTAACTGTTCAGTATCTTATTGTACGACTATGTCATTATTTATCTTTTCTACTTTTGAAAAACATTGTATTGTTTTAAATTTTTGGCTATTACAAATGATGCGGCCATGAACCTTATTATACATGTGTCTTAATGTACATACATGTAGTATGGGGTATATATTTAGGACTGAAATTGTTCTTTCATAGGGTCAGATCATGCTAAACTTCTTGAAAACACTTCTACCAATTTTTCTTCTCACTAGCAGTATATAAGACTCCACATCTTTGTCAAGACATCATATTATCAAACTTTTTACTTTTTATGCATCTTTGGGGGATATATAATAATTTCTCTTTGTGGTTTTAATGTATATCTTTCTAATTATCAATGAGATTGAATATGATTTCATTATTTATTGACCATTTGGATTTTCTTCTCTGAAGTTCCTATCCAAGTCTTTTGCTCATGTTTTTATAAAGTTTTGTCTTTAAAAAAAAACAAAAGTTCTCTGATGAGAACACATGGACATATCAAGGGGAACAACACACACTGTGGCTTGCTTGGGGACTGGCGGTGGGGAAAAACATCAGGAAAAATAGCTAAGAGATGCTGGACTTAATACCCGGGTGATGGGATGAGCTGTGCAGCAAACCACCATGGCACACGTTGACCTGTGTAACAAACCTGCATATCCTGCACATGTACCTTGAAATTTAAGATAAAAGTTGAAGAAAAAAAAAAGAAAAGACAACATAAAGCCCAAAAAGTATCTTGATAAAACACAGAATTTATCTTGGGTATAAGAACCTTCTTAGTCTTTTAATAGTACTCCAAAGAAATCCTGTTTTTCAAAAAGAATAGAACAGATTCCAGTTTTGCTTCAAGGTTCTTTTAATTTAAAGCTCTTTTTAAAAATGAGGTTTTTTACATATTCTGGATATTAGTAATTCAATGTTATCCCTCTCTTTATTGAGCCTTTCATTGAATAAAATTTCTTTTCTTTTCTTTTCTTTTTTTTTTCTTTTTTTTTCTTTTTTTGGTAAAGCCTACTATTCATTATGAGCAATGCTTTTGGAGGATAGGTTGGGGGAGTAGGGTGACAATTAGAATCTTAGAGACTGGAATGGAAGACTCTTAAAGTGACCAGGCTTTCTAAACCACTCTCAGTACAACCACTCTAGTTCCATCCTCAAGAACTGATGTTTGTTGTAGAGTTGGGTACATCAAAGTGCATTATCTTGCCACGTGTGACAATGCTTTCCCTTACATTAGAACTCATTTATTGATACCAGTGTAACAGAAGGGAGAAAGTCTGATGTTTCCAATAAATGTAAAAATACCTTATATCTGTCTCTCTACAAATCGACTCACTTTGTAACTAGTTCTTTTTGTGCACTGCTTAATAAATCCTCTCTCTGAGGTCATAATGACTTTATAATTTTACCTTTCAGTTCAGGCTTTTCTATCTGAGATTGATTTTTGTATCTGATGTAAGGTAATGTCCAACTTTATTTCTATTTTTCTTTACAGATATCCATTGTCCTACCACCATTCATTGAATAAAGTGTACACTTACTGATGATTTTTGTCTCTTTGATCAAAATATTGGATAAAATACTGAGAAAGTGTGTTACAATCTCTACCATGATTATGTCTCTTTCTCCTTGTAGTTCTACACATTCACATTTTGAACTTTGTTATTAAGTGCATATATTTAAAATTATTTCATCTTCCTAGTTAACTGAACCTTTATTATTTTGAAATGACCCTCTTTATTGCTATAGATTGGTTCAAAAGTAATTGTGGTTTTGCCATTCAAAGTATGGCAAAATTCGCAATTACTTTTGCACCAACCTAACAGTAGTATATTTTACTACAATTTTGATTTCCAGAGATCAACTTCAACTCATTCCTTTTGGTTAAAATTCACATGCTTTATCTTTTTCTTTCCTTTTGTTTCAACCTTTTTCTTTTTCTTTTTTTTGAGATAGAGTCTCACCCTGTCACACAGGCTGAAGTGCAATGGCACAATCTCGGCTCACTGCAACCTCTGCCTCCTGTATTCAAGCGATTCTCCTGCCTCAGTCTCCCAAGTAGCTTGGATTACAGGTGCATGCTACCATGCCTGGCTAATTTTTTGTATCTTTAGTAGAGACAGGGTTTCACCATGTTGGCTAGGCTGGTCTTGAACTCCTGACCTCGTAATCCACCCGCCTTGGCCTCCCAAAGTGCTGGGATTACAGGCGTGAGCCACCATGCCTGGCCTGTTTCAATCTTTTTCTAGCCTTGTTTTTTGCACATACATATAGCATATAGTTGGATTTTGTTTTTTATCTAGTATGACAATTTTATCTTTTACAGGCATATTTTGTCCCTTTGTGTTTAATGAAATTGTAAATAAACTTGAGCTTGTATATTTCTTAGCCTGCTTGGGCTGCTATAACATAATACTATATAGACTGGGTGGCTGAAACAGTAGACATTTATTTCTCACAGTTCTGGGATTACACGTATGAGCCACTGCCCCTCGCCCAGCAATTATTTTTTAATATTTTTCATCTCTTTATTTCTCTATGCTACATCTAAATAATTTATGTTGACTTACTTTCTAGTTTGCTAATTGTATTTTCAGCTATGTCTAATCCAATGTCAAATTTATCCACTGAGTTTTACATTTCATTTGTTGTGGATTTCTTTTTTAGATTCAATTTGCTTCATTTTCAGATCTACTAGGTAACTTTTTAATAGTTCTTCACATTTATCTCCAAGTTTGTGTTTTATTTCTAAAAAATAGTAAATATAGTTGTTTTATAACCTAGGACTAATAATTTAAATATCTGAAGACTTTGTATATCTATTAATGTTTGCTAATGATCTAATTCTTTCTTGGTGTCTTGTTTCCTGATGTAGCTTTTTTTGTGTGAGCTGCATATTTTCTCTGGAAAACTATTTATGAGAACACATAGAATAAAAGTACATTGCAACAGAGGTCTTTTGTTTTTATCAATCTGTTAGTTTTCTAGGAGCACCTACAGATCGAATAGAGTTTAGATTACTTCACATACACTGCAAATTCAAATGAGGTGTTTTTCCTCATTTTTTTGCTTAGTGCCACCATTCTTAAGGATATGGTGGATTTAATCTGAGGGGATAGCTCTCTGAAGTTCCAACTGTATGGAGGGACAGTCTATTTGAGCCCTCATCTTGAACAGCCTCTGGATTATGTCTTCTGGCCCCCTTACTCATGGAATTTGCTAAGTTGATAAATATCTTTGAGGCTATAATGGCTTTAGTAGTATCTTTCTTTCTCTGGGTCCTCCTTTTTCCTGTATTTTGTCAGTATTTTCTTGTATTTTGTCTGATATTTTTCCACTATTTTGTCAATTTTATAGTGCTTTTAAATATTCTTTAAGCTTTATATCTAAAATTTTTAGTGCTTAGAGAGAGAGAGAAAAATGGGGGGGGAGAGAGAGAGAAAGAGAGAGAGAAGGGAGCTTACAATCCTTTTGGAATTGAAGCTAGCAGGTATAGTTTTTCCTTGCAGATTTATCCTCACAGTTTTGTACTACTGGCATCATGGAAGAACATGAGGCAAATCCCTTTTCTTAAATACTAGGTTTTCCTTTTCTAGCCTTTCACTCTCTCTTCCAAATCTATGCAGAATATAAGAGAAGTAATCCCAAGGTTTTCTTTTGACAATTAGTTCACAATATGTTCAGTCTTTTTATGAAAAATCCATTTTGTTAGAAAAAATATTCACTGACATTTCTGCCTCACATATGGTCCACAGAATTTACAAGTATATAAAATCCAGGCTATTGTATCTTTGACTTTAGCCAGGGAGATAGGACTCCAAAAGAGGGTGAGATCAGCCCTAGGCGTCTATT